>NW_027132668.1:3397500-8962500 GCF_026122565.2 Emydura macquarii macquarii | reverse complement strand
AGACAAATAGAAATCTTTGCTGTGATTACAAAGATTGCCTTTTCCTCAGTAACTGAATCAGTGGAAATAAAATCAGAGCTATTTTGTAGCATATAAAAACAACCCAGATGATTGTTGTAGTATTGTTTTTGCCTGGAAATGGTCTATTGTCTAATGCACTTTAAAACAGTATTTTTATTTTTTGATCAGTACTATTTACCATAGAGTACTGTAAACAGCATATATTCCTTTCATGCAGATGTAAAAGGAAGGTATATAGATTAGTTTATAAATCTGTCAGTCTGGCATGGAAATGCTTATGCAACTAGCACTGTCTGCCCTTGCAGTTTGCTCTTCAGCAAGACCAAAAGGCATTCATTATTAGAGGACAATGGAAGAGGGTGGAAAAATACATCAGAGCATTTGAAAGAAATGGGATCAGATGGACCTAGTGCAGTATATTATGTACAGTGTATGTGAATTTCTTGCTGGAATGATCCATAAACTCTGCAGCTTGTTTCACTTGGAATCATGTTACTGCCTAAGAATAAAATCACTAGTGTCTTTATGGAGATAGTGATTGTGTTTTGCTATTTATCCAGCCGAAGATCAGGTTTTTATGAGGTTTTTATTAAACAAGCTTGGCAGCACTGCTTCACTGACTTTTTTACTTGCTTGCTCTATCAGTTGAAGTGCATGCGGAGGATTCAGTCAGATGATGACAGTCCAATAAGATGCTGGATTTTAGTTATTTTTCGATGGTATCTTTCTTTTAAGAGATGAAGAGGGAATAACCCCTTGGAGATCAGAAGGGAGGGCATTCAAAAGAGCAGGGGCTCTGCTTGTATGTTTTTGGGACTTCTTTTGCTGGAACCAAGTCACTGTGCAGAAGCAGCGTCCCCAGCCTCAGTTACCAGCAGATAATAAAATACAGCAAATTCCTCATCGCACCACTCCCCCTGCCCAAACATCAACATATAGCACATTTGAAAGGAAAACAAAGTGATTCGATGTACACCGCTTGTGTGTGTGTGTTATAAAAACAAAACAACAACCAACAAAACAGACAAAGAAACAAAAGTTGCGTTACAAAGTTTCCTATGACTTGACGTCCTGTGGCATTGTAGTGCCATTCTGCCTGTTGAGCTGGAAGCCTATCTGGACAAATCCTGCTAGGTTGACTCACGGGAACAGTCCCATTGGAATCAATGGCAAAACTAATCCTGCGCTCATTGAAGTCAATTGCAAAATTAAAAGGGTGAAATCCTAGCTCCACTGTAATCAGTGGGAATTTTGCCATTAACTTCTGTGGGGCCAGGATTTCACCCTTGTTGGTTTTAAGAGAAACCGGCATGGAGCTGTTAGCTCTTAGTCTGGAAACTCCATGGGGCAGGGATTCTGTCTTCTTCCAAGATTTTTTTTTTAAACAGCTCCAAGCAAATAGATCGTGCCCAATACATAAGTGATGCTAATAGTTCTGGTGAAGTCTGAAATACTTAGCTGAGACTCCTTAGCCCATTTATAGAAATGCAATTGGATGTGAGGTTTATCATTCTGAGCAAAGGTTCTAATTTTGGCACAGAGGAGGCTACAGGGAGGAAAATATCTTGTACTTATTCCATTTTATTAACTTTGTTTTGTTCGCTTGAGCCTAGTACTGTGTTAGACTTTGAATAATCACAGCTGTACAGGTAGCTCCAGTGGAGTGAATGAGAGGCTTTTTTCAAGGGCTCTGCTCCCTGCAGAAATGATTTGTACCTCTGGCTGATTGTCACTAACAGAAAATGAGAAATAGGAACATTCAATGCAAAGTAATGTGTTCTGTACAATTACTGGATTAATAATTTTATTCCATTACTGTGTGGGGAGAGAGGACATCAGGTTGAAGATCTGCAATTCTAGTATATTTCTAAGCGTCCTGTTAAGAGAGTGAGCAAGGGTCAGGAAACTTAATTATGCCATAACTAGATAGAAATTGCCAAGTGATAAAAAGAAACATCCAGCCAGATTCAGCAGGAAATTACAGCTTTAATAATATAGCATAATGCCTACTTCTATACAATTATTGGAGAGACCCTGAATGATTTTAAATAACAGGCTTGGGTTTCCAGTAACGACAGGGAAAAAAAAAACCTGAAAATGACATTTTACATTTTGCTGTAAATATTTTTTCTATGTAAAAAAGTATTATTAAATTACCAAAAATCTTATATTTACATTATCTGTCCTGGATTTTGTTAATATTTTTAATTTACATTTGTAATTTACATTTGTCAAAATTAAGCCTGTAGAAGCCTACATTCAGTCCACGCTGCTTCTGAATTTGATTTGTAATTTGGGAATGGAAAAAAATATATATTGAAATATTCTATATTTCAGTTTAGCACTGAGGAATGGTATTTTGATCCCATTTTTCCCCCCAATGTGACCATGTTTGTGGCTGATGTAGCTCTGAACTCTTATTCTTTCAGTACAAGCACTTATGAACGGATTAAAGATGCACTTTCTTGCTGACATACAGGATTGCTTTATAATCCTGTAGAGTCCTCATGGAAGATGATAAAATAAAACCCAAAAAACAACTTTTTAAAAATTAAACAAAATCATCCTAATGAAAAGCAGCTCATTTTTTCCCAGATTGCAATGTGATATTTTAAATAAACTTTTATTGCTTAGGTAAATACTGCATGTGATATAAAGGCCCTTTGCAATTTATGTGTGCATGTGTTTGTCCATTTATTTCTAATGTAAGAAGGAAAAGTCATTTCTAGTGCTAACCCAGGAGAGCCCAGCATTTCATTTTGTATTCTGGGGATGCAGATTAATCAACCTGACTCTCTTACCCAAGGCTAGCCATTCCACCTAGAAATCTGCATATCTGCATATTACTGTTCTTCCCTGAATTTAATTTCCTACAGGAGCTGATATTAATCACCCTGTTTAAACAGAGGGGATTTGGAGTCTATACAAATATGACATTTTTTGTGGAAGTTGTAGAATTTTTATTTAAAGAGACAATAGCTTTGTGGTTTAATCCTAACAATAGTAGATTATTTTTATTTATTAGATCTGATATATATTTTGTTTATATTTTAATCTTAAAATATGCTGCATCATGAAAAATGCTTTTACATTTTCTCTACTTTACTATGGGACCAAATTCTGTTCTCAGTTACATCCTTACAAATCGTGAGTAATTCCACTGGCATCACGGACATTTTTCTGGATTTAAATGGGTGTAACATAGCAGGATTTGGCCCCTTGTGAATTAGACTTTTTTCAGTTGAGAAGTGTAAATCGCTCTATTTAGGTATTTATATGGCTCTCATCACCATAGTATCTCAGCATCTCAAAAACATTAACATATGTCCCCTTGCAATACCTCTGTAAGGTAAATATGTGCTATTATGCCCATTTTACAGATGGGAAACTGAGGCACAGAAAACTCAGTTAGGAACCTTTGAATCAAACCCAGATCTTTGGAATCCTACTCCATCATCCTTATGAAAAGACGATTCTTTCTCTTTCTGTCCTGCACATAGTAAAGGAGAAAAGAAAGGCAGAAAACTAGGCCAAGCTGTGAGTTCACGTCACTGCTAGATTCCTTGCCCTCTCCAGGTTAAAACAAGGACAATTTTATACCAACACCAGCAGAAATTTCTTAGTCTTCCCCTCCCTAAAAATCTTTCCTTATTTTGTGTTCAGAAGTAGAGAATAATGGCTTGAAACTATCCCTTATGTAACTCTGTTGATGTCAGTGGAGTTGCACCAGGTATGAATTTGGGCCTATCTGTCCCTCAGCCAGTGTTACTTGGCATATTTTATTTTGGCTGCCGAAACTACAGTTATGGCTCAAGCACAAACAGAAGTCAGAAGAACAACATGCTTGGAAATATGTGCCTGTATACTCTAGGAATCTCTGCCAGCTGGAAAAATGGAACATGCATCACTTACTGACTAGATATACTGCCCTTGTTAAAACCAAAGCTTGCCATCCAGGTTTTTGTTTAGCCTTATACCCTGGCCTCTTGTGGCACTGAAGGTTAATTTGGATTGGCATTTCTTTTGCAGAGCTGTGTGATATAGCCTTGAAAAAGATGGGGCTTTTTGCAAGAATGTTCTACTTCAGAGGAAACCATGGACCCCTGTTACAATGTATCTTTTCACTGTGACTGCTGCCTCTGATTTACATACTCCAAAACTTAATGAGAACAAATCTACGCTAACTATGTATTGAATCCTGCTTGTTTTCTGCATTTGCATCTATAAAGATGCACATAGAAGCTTTGAACTTGTGCCATTCTGTTGGCAAAATCCAAATGTGACCTTATTTGTTGACTGTAAACAGATGAAGATTAGGGGATACTGAGATGGTAAGGGAGTAAAATTAGATATAGTCTGTGAGGGAGAGAGATGTTCATTTATTTGTGCAGGTTAAAGTACAGATTTCAACCAGAGATTCACCTGTCCCTCATTTGGGCTCTGTACCTGCGAACAGTTGGGGGGGGGCTGAGTAACTTTACTCATGTGAGTTGTTCTATTGAAGATGTCAATGGGGCTATTCATGTGAGTAAAGATACATACAGTGTTTGCAGGATGGAGTCACTGGAACAGAAGATGCTAGTCTGCCACTTGCAATAGTTTTATCAAGATCATAGCGAATTTTCTCCCCTAAGCTACAAAACTGAATGTGAGATTGACCTAAATAATATTTTATTCTTTCTAAATTTATTATCAAATCTTGGAAATTATTTTATATTAATAAAACATTCAAAGTAGCAACCCTCTCCACTCTCTACCCCCAAAATCGAACAACAATAATAACAACAACAACAACAAAACAATTGTTTTGACTATCCCAAGATTTTCTGGAGAATTTATTATCAAAGGCCTTGACATTACTATGAAGAGATTACTGGTATTCATACCATTCTTCTTGAACACCTAGGCTGCTATATTTTCATTGCCTGTTGTAAATCATGTATCACCCCAGGCAAATCACAGCTTAGCATGTTTATCTGTCTGTGCTAATAGCATTTTATTTGAAGTCTTAAAAGTAAAAGGGCACCATTACATGACTTTACGCTTTATTGCAAAATGACTAGGTCCAGTTTCATTTGTTTTGCTTTAATGTCCCTCAGTGGTTGGATTGCAGTGTTTCCCAGTTCCAACTTTGAGCAGGATTCCCTTACAGCAAGATCCTGTCTTCTATTGACAAGAGAGTGTACTTGTAGAAATATTGTGTTCAAGGTTAACAGTGTGGTTTCCACGGGTGGAATATGTTCACCATTATTTGTTTCATTGCCACCTTGCCTGAAAAGGAGAACATTAGGTTAAATTACAATTTTGCAATCAACTTAGACTACCTGTCTAAAGTCAGATAGAAACTATGCATGAAAATTATTCAAGAGCATTAAAACAAAACTAAAAAAGGTTGGCCAAGAACACAAGACGGTATTCTGGGCCTTAAAAGAAAAATGCAACAATGTTTAACAGTTATCTTCGGGGCTGAATATATCTGTGATGTAATTTTATTGACCAGTTTAGTTACACCACAGGTATTTTTAGCTTAATATTTTTTGTAGGAAAGAGGAAATATAGGCCTCCCTACCCCCCAGTTCAATAGTCAGTGTGCCTAAAGGTAAGTAAGTACTTTGCTGAATCAGGGATACAGACAGGAACTCTGCTGCCTGGTTGGAAAAGTCATATATGATGTTGTTAGAGAGAAATAATAACATCAAGCCCTTTCCAATGCAGGGCTAAATTTTCTTCGGCACAGTTACACCAGCAGAAAATTTGGCCCATAATGTTTTTGAAGGACAGGTTAGAGATACCTGACTTTTGAATCTTCACCTATAAGTACTACAAGCTGATTTGGAATGGAATGGTGTTTAAATTGTGTGAACCCTGGGATAATTATGTAGGCTGAAATCCCTAGAACATTTAGAAGGGACTTCTCTCCCGACACTGTTTGCTGAAGGAAACGGTATTGCAAATGTATCAGTAGGAAGAAGAATTAAAACATTGAGTGGGCAAATGAATTTTCATTTTGAAAAATAAAATGTTTTAGTTCCAAAATTAACTGAGAAAGTATAGTTAGCTGGGAAACCCTTAAATATAATGTGTGTGTGTCTGTTTGTGTGTGTGTGTGTGTGAATACATTTGTATTGTGTACAAACACACACTATCACACAGTTCTACAGCAAGATATTGTCATTTGAAAATATGCCTTAGTTTGATATACTTACACTACATTTTTGTGATAACATGTACTTGTACATGTAAATAAATCCATCAAAAAGTAAAAAGGAAGTGGTGATGAAGCAAATGACTACATCTATAAACCTTGTAACAAAAATATATCTTAAACCTCTTATAGAAACAAGGGGAAATAAAACCTATGACAATGATATTTCTTTGATTTGAGTCTTATACTACAACAAGATTCTTATTTATTGTACTGGGAAGCAAGAAGAGAACCCAGGAACTGCAGGAATCTAAGTAGAGGAGATGTATGTCTGAAAAAAAGATAATTGATGGTAAACGTCAAATATTAAATCTTGATCTGGTTATTACCCAGCATATTAGCTATGTAAGTAGCTTAACAATTACAGCTGTGATTGACTAGGTGGGATCCAAAATCCTAAATATCAACTGCCAGAAGGGATAATTATAACACATTAGCACCTGCATGCTTAGACAAGATTGACAACTCCCGTCTAACATCTGCTTAATATCACTTTCATACTTTTCATATATATATATATTTTTTTTTGCTTTTTGAAAGGAATAACAAAGATTTTCTTGAAGGATAACAATAACTCAGCATCCTTGGTACACATTCAGTTGATTATATTTGCTTGTTGTGTTTGGTCATGTTGTGAACTGACATATTTATAATTAAATAAAGAGAATTAAAATGGGCTTTTTGGGATTAAGCAGTCACAGTTGTGGTATACTTTTGACAAAATGTACCTGTCAGCTAGAATCATTTGAAGAAATCCCAACAAGTAGGCTGCTCTTCTGTTGGCTGGAATGGGCAATGCAATTTTTTTTCTAATCAATTTGGATTTAAAAAAGAAAGGTCTCCTAATCCCATAATTAACACAACTGAGAACAGAATATTTTGTATTCTGTGTGAGCACAGTAGGGCGCTACCTCTGTGAGAGGCTTACAGATCCTAGGTAAAATTTACTCCTCCCTGCACAAATTCTGATTACTTGGGCTGTGTGTGTGCAACAGACTGTGTGACGGGATTCACACTTGCCTCACAGAGGGGTAGCCTTTGAGCTGCAATGGTGGCTGCTACTCCTTTGTATTGTACCTTCCACTGGGTCTACACAGTACGGATTCCATAAACCTCTCCATTGGTTCATTTCCTGTCCATTCCTCCAAACCATTTTATGAGCCATCCTCTTTTGGTGTATCCCTTGTTCAGTCCATGGGAGATACAAATGCCCCTTGCGTGACTGCTCTGCCTGTGCCCCACTGAACATTTCTCCCTCCCCCAAATGGGATTTAAATGGTGCTGGGCTAGGATGTGAAGTAATAAAATGTTACTTTGCTAATAAACATTCTTAGGTAAGCAGCATTTATCTAAGTGATAATATCACTGCTCTGTGTTTTACAAGGCAATAATGCAATTCCTGAGTGGAAAACTAAAAGGGAACCGATTATTGCCTAATAAAAGAGGGGTGGGGGCAATGATAGTTTTGCTATTATAATGTAAGTTCAGTTAAGCAATGACATCATTGCCACTCTGTTTTACAGGGCAATATCCCAATACCTGAGTGGATAAACTACAAGACCTTCTGGTTGTGTCCTTGGTTCTGTGTCAGGGGAGTGGTGACAGATAAGGCTACTTGAACTGTTCAGGAATTAGATGTCACATCAGTCATCTTATTTAGGATGGAGGAAATTTGTCACAGAATAAATGACTGCTACAGTAAATTGCACTTTGATTGAATAAAGAGTATATTTAATATAACTGTAATATAAGCCAATTGATCACATAGGAAGTTTTTTTTTCATAATTAAATGGTCAGTTTGAACCGGACATTGGCTAGTTTTATTTTAAAACTTTGAAAGAATATGAATAGTTTTATCAGCAGGTGATCCTGTATGAATCTAGTCTAATATCTGTATCTAATACTTGCCTCATTATTTGGGGCCAGATCCTCCCTTTCTATTTTTCTGTTTGTGTATGAAAAAGCTGGACCTGATGCTATTATTGGGACATGTCCTTGATTTTAACTGGCTGTTGTGCCATTTGGATCAATAAAATACTCAGTCATGGATCTCCTTGCTCTTACAAATGTTTAGATCCAGGATGGATTAAAGGAGGTCCTTCCCCAGCACCACTCAGTTTGTACAGCATATATGGGCCAGGTAAGAGTTACACAACACTCAGCCAATGCCCTCTTCTGTGATGTGGTAAATTGAGTCCATGGTGAATCTCCTACTCCTTGGGTTCCCACTACTGTTTTGGAACGTGAATCCTGAATCACAAGAACCTTGACTTTCTCCTCTTCCGACCATAGTTTTTATGCCGCTCTCAATTTGCCGTTGAATTTGTCATTTTATTCTAACTATGCATATGCAGACATTTATGACTACTAATATAGCTCCCTTATGAACTTTGGTAATAGTGGGGAAGGGAGAAAAGGGCAACTTGATAGCTGGGCCAGGTTCCTCCTACATTCTCTGTAATTCTTCTCCACTTTGGTGAGCCATATCCCATATAGTTCACATAGGTCTCAACTTGAGTACATATCCCAGGTAGCAGGATTCACGTTTTTTATGATAACTTATTTGAAAATATTTATTTAAAGTTCTCCTCATGCAAGTCACCATGAAAAATTCCGATACACGCCACCCACCAGAGGGTCAGAGAAATCCCTCCTATGAATGCTTGTCTTATTCTACCTCTATAGCATGACCTATTTCTAAACCTTAAATTATATATCATAGAAGAAACTTGGTATCATACAAGTGTTATAGTAAAGTATTAAGATGATTGTAGCAATACTTACTACATTTTGATATTATTGCAGTAAAAGCGATTTGCCAGTGATAATGCTTTTAGCAAATCTCTCGTTCAGAAATTGCTTAAAATTCCATTTTTGCCCAGAAAGCCTTAGGAATGTTCTGATTCAAAACCCTGCACACTATTTAATTATTGTACTATATATTTTATTTACAGACTATCAAGGAATATATACACGAAAATTGTCTTTGGAAATGTTTATTGTATATGTCATCTTTGCTAGTTGTAAGGATAGCATTAGCTCTATCAATTTAAAGGACACTATCTCTTAGTTTAAACTCAAAATGTGATCCAACTTAATTAATTTTTGTCTTCTTTTAGATTTTAAATACCCATTATCACCAAAGAAATTGCCCAAAACAATAAGACCCAACTGTTGGGCTTAAATGATTGGTGCTTTCTGGCCATAGAAGTAGCAGAGGAAGCAGAGTCAGTTGATAAATACTCTTCTATGGATATAATTATGAGTAGGCTTGGAAGAATTAGATTTTTATCAATAAATTTTGGTAAATGTTGATTCGATTGCACCACACACACAAAACCAACAAAAATATTTCTATTGATAATCAAAATGTGCAGGTAGGCAAAGTGAGAAAAGTGATGCTTGAGAACTGATTAGAGTTTGATTTAAGGATAGTTACTTTTTATATTTTGACATGATGACAACTTGTGTTTTATCAGTTATAAAGCTTTAACTTTTTTCAACTGAATGGCTATTGTCATTAAATAATTATTGTCTGACCCTTCCTATGGCCCAACCACCCCATAATTTCCCATAAATGTGACAATTTAAAATCAACAAAAAATGCTTAAAATCCATAATTTTGCACAACTGGGCAACTTTTAGATAAACATAAAAAATGCTTAAAAATAAACATTGATATAATCCATCAAAATTATATAACAAATAAAAATTGAATTCTGCCAAGTCTAAGTAGGAGTGATCATCTATGGCTCATCTTACAGGGCCTCTCCAGCACTGTGCTGCTCCCACACTCCATGCTGGAGTATTTTTCAGTACTGACTAGAAGGGAAGAATGCCACATACAGAAACATTAAATATTTGTCCTGCAGTGCTTGGGTTTTCCCTAGAAGTCTGCCATCCAAGTACTAATTCACCCTGACCTTAATTACTTTGTGAAAACAGATGAGATAATAATAATAATACTTAGCATTTATATAGTGTTGTACTCAGCCAAAGTGCTATGTGATCTTAAGCTAATTCATCTGATCAGTGCTGGCATGGAGGGGACATTGGTGTGTATGTCATTCCCACACTCTCAAAGTCACTGGCTGAACAAAGGAGGAAAAGGTTGAGACACTGCTGAAGCCTGCCATTCTTTTTTTGTGCAACTCTGGATAGAATTACACTTTAGGAATATAGACGTTGCTACACCAGTTCAGACTAATCATCAGACTAGTTTAATATCCTGGCACAGCATGGCCATTAACAAATGCTTCCGAGGACACTGAGACCCCAATAAGAGACCATTGTGCAATACATATCAATGTTGCGCTGATGCACGTACACAATCCTACTCAGATTCCATAACGATGAGGGTAGTAGAGAATATATGAGGGTTAGGTTAGTTAATGTACCTAAGGAAAGAGTCACTTGCTCACCCACTGGCAATTAATGGTTGTATTCCTTCCTGATGCAGTAGATGGTATGCTATGTAAATTTCTATCCTAGCTAGGTTATATGTGAGTGAAATTTTTATTATTCATGTAAATTCATGAATAATTTCCAATCTATCCTTTTTTTGGGTCTTACTATGCAGTTAGTCACCATAATATCATGTGGCAATGAGTTCTTTACTCTTTAAGACAATTATGTCTGTTTTAAATTTGTTGCATTTTAATGTAATTGGTTTTCCCCATGTTATTGCATTCTTAGAAGGGGTCAATAGAAGTACATCTCTAAATATTCAGTAACCTTCACTATAACATTCATTATTTTATGTACCTCTATTTTGTCTTCTGTCTGAACTGAACAGCCCCAATCTTTTTAATTCTATCAGAAGTTTTTTCATGACATTAATTGTTTTGTTGACCATTTCTATATAATGTTTAGATGAAGAGATCAAAACTCAACATGGTCATATAATAATATAATGCATTATAATATTTTCAGTATCAGTCTTTATCCCTTCCTTAAAACTGGCTAATAACTTCTCTTTTGTGACCATTTGCTGATTGAGCAGAAGTTTTCACTTACCCAGCCCCACTAATGCCTGAATCTTTTATCTTTTGTGGTTAAAGTTCATTTAGAATTGTATAATGTGTTTGGGTAGTTTAAAGCATTCCTTCCAGTGTGCAGAGTACACTTATAAAATTTTGTGGACGATACCAAGCTGGGAGGATTGCAAGTGCTTTGGAGGATAGTAGGATTAAAATTCAAAATCATCTGGACAAACTGGAGAAATGGTCTAAGTAAATAGGATGAAATTTAATAAGGACAACTGCAAAGTATTCCACTTAGGAAAGAACAATCATTTGCAAACATACAAAATGAGAACTGACTGACTAGGAAGGAGTACTGAGGAAAGGGATCTGAGGGTCATAGTGGATCACAAGCTAAATCCGAGTCAACAGTGTAACACGGTTGCAAAAAAAGCAAACATCATTCTGGGATGTATTAGCAGGTGTCTTGTAAGCAAGACACAAGAAGTAATTCTTCCGCACTACTCTGCGCTGATTAAGCCTCAGCTGGAGTATTGTGTCCAGTTCTGGGTGCCACATTTCAGGAAAGATATGGACAAATTGGAGAAAGTCCAGAGAAGGGCAACAAAAATGATCAAAGGTCTAGAAAACATGACCTATGAGAAAACATTGAAAAAACTGGGTTTGTTTAATCTGGAGAAGAGAAGATTGGGGCATAGGGAGAGACATGATAACAGTTTTCAGGTACATAATAGATTGTTACAAGGAGGAAGGAGAAAAATTGTTCTCCTTAACCTCTGAAGATAGGGCAAGAAGCAATGGGCTTAAATTACAGCAAGACCAGTTTAGATTGGACATTAGGAAAAACTTTCTAACTGTCAGGGTAGTTAAGCACTGGAATAAATTGCCTAGAGAGGTTGTGGAATCTCCATCCTTGGAGCTTTTTAAGAGAAGATTAGACAAACCCTGTCTAGATAATGCTTGGTCCTGCCATAATTGCAGAGGACTGGACTAGATGACCTCTCAAGATCCCTTCCAGTCCTACAATTCTATGATTTTATGAGTCTATAAACTTGCACTTATGTATACTGAATATCAAATGCCATTGTCTTGCTCAAATCACCTAGCCACTCTGTTTGTCCCTGTCATATATGAGCATGGTTTTTTATAAACTGAAATAAATAAATATCATGCTCATCTAAATAGTATGGCTCTGGTTAATGATAGGGGCAATCACATATCTTTCTTCAAGATGTAATATGATCACAATTATAACGGCAGTGTTTGTAAGCTTCCTCACCAACAGGTAGAGCAAGTAATGAATGAAGCATCCATTGAATTTAGCCTCTCTCTTGTTTGTGGCATATGCATGAGCCAGACCATGCTTTTCTCTTGTCTGTCCATAGTCCAAGGTATTTGATGACTTTTGGGTGATTTTTTTTTTTTTTTTTTACTCTATGAGTGTCTGCTATTTGTTCTATGTTGGTTGTGATTGGTCAGATATGGCACAGTTTCTGGTCCCTATTTGGGTAAGCCTGTAAGCACTCCCAACTCAAATATGCACATGTTTGAATAGAAAAATCACTTTCTGAAAATACTTAACTTTGAAATTCACTTTCCATTACCTTTTTTGCCAATAAAACCCAATGCCATCAATGTTGACAAAACTTAAGGCACAAATCCCTGAGAAGCACAAACAGGGCTGAATCAATGTAAAAAAAATGTGAGTGACTGTGAAAACAGTCTTGCCATATTCACTGAGCTCCTCTGATAAGGATAGGAGGGTGATTAAGCTCCTATGATGCTCTGGGGTTCAACCTAGACCAGTAAGATTTTGTGCCACCGCCTGCCTTTCAAACTCTGGTTGCCTTAAATACTATGTTAAGGCTCACAGCCTGGACAGCAACAGCTAGCATACAAGCATGCAGGTCACACTCTGGCTTCCATGGCCCAGTTACTGTTTGCAGAGTGGCACCAACACACCCCCAGTACCAAATTTCCTCAAAACTGTGTCCCCGCAGTGTCCAGTTCTCTCCTGGAACACTCGCAGAAGTTATTAAGTTTACTGCTCCTTTAAAGAGATGGAAACAGCAGCTTGTTATCTTGACTGGAGTTAACAATTACTTCAATTCATTCGAAGTACTCAGTGGGTTTAGGTAAAAAGTTAAACAAGTTGAAGGATCCACTTTTCTCAGATGTACAAGAGCCCTGGCATTTTCTATCTGTCCAGTAATGAATAATTATGAAGTTCTCTCCCCTTTCTTTTTGTAGCTCAGTAAACCGTTGAAATGTATTATTTGAAATGTAAACCCAGACAAAACTCCCTTTCCCTGCTGGGTGTGGATGTCATACTGTCTGGTGTAGACTCCATGCTGTCTTCTCCCCTGCTGGTTAATTTTACTATGCAAATGATCACTTCCTGCAACCTCTGTCACAAATGAAAAACCCACTGAATTTGGTTACACCTGGTTTGAGGTGTTGGCCTCTTTCCCTTGTCTGGAGAAAACCTGTTTGTCAGCTCCCCCGGACATGACTGGTTTTAACACATTTTAGTCACATATTTCCAGCATATATCTATAAAGTCCTTTGTGGGTTTATTGTATATACATCACACAAGAATGTTAATGATCAGTACGTTACTAGTTTTCCAATAATATATTACATGTCACCTTTCAGGTATATATCATGACAATAGTATGTTAGGTGTAGTGAGGATGTCAGATCTGGCAAGGGTTGCTGACACAGAGTAGCGAACTACCACTGGGCCTCTATGTCACAGCTCCAATCTGATTCAATCTTTCACCTCCTTACTCCTGACACCAAGAGTATGAGTTGGAGAATGATAATACCAGCACTCCTGAGTGCCAACCCTTTTCAAACAGATAAATCAGTCAGCCAGCCATCTTATGCTAAATGCTTTCATTTATTAATCTTTTCTAAACTAGGTCAGCTCACTATAGTTTGATCCTTGTCCTCTGTTTCCACTTGGCATGAACTCTTTCATCATCAGGAATACATCCTATTTTGGTAATTTTGTCCATGAATTCCTTCAGTTAAGAGCTGATCTCTTCAATTTCTTTATTGCCCTCAAATATTGTTGGGTTCATCAGAGCTGCTTGAACTAAATGTGTCTGTGAAAAGAATGTATTCTATTATAAATATAGTATATTCATGTGTGGAACAAATGCATCTCCAATATCTACTGTCTCTTTTGTTTCAGAATACAGTGTATTAAATCTCTTTCTGGAGTGCTGAAGTGGTATTGCCTGCACATCAAACTTCACAAAGGCTTATGATGTCAAGGTTTGATGGATAGAGCTCCCCTATTTTGGTGCAGTCATCCCATCTCTTTAAGTGTTTGGAAATTCAAAGTGCCAATTGGCAGGTGTTTAGAACATATTATGTCTCCTTTGGGCCCTTTTCAAACTTGTAATCAGGAATTACTGTGAATCTTTATGTGTACAAGTTCCCCATGGTGAAAACGTACAAAAATATTGTAGTTACCTGATCACAGTTTATAAGTACCTACATAGAGAACAGAAAATTGATAATAGAGGGCTCTTTAATTTAGCAGGCAAAGGTATAACAAAATCCAACCTCTTCAAGTTCAAGCTAGACAAATTCAGACTAGAAAAAAGGTATAAATTTTAAACAGTGAGGGATTAACCACTGGAACAATTTACCAAGAGTTGTAATGGATTGTATTTTGCTGGAAACTTTTAAATCAAGATTGGATGCTTTTCTGAAAGTTATGCTATAGTTCAAATAGGAATTAGTTCAGGGAAGTCCTATGGCCTGTGTTATACAGGAGGTCAGTGTGAATGATCTCCATGGTCCCTACTGGCTTTATAAATACTCTATATCAACTGCATCACGTGGGGAGTTCAATTTAAAATATTCCTTGACTTCTGCAATTGTATTTCATGACATTATATCTGTATTCAACATATCATCTCTGTGCACATATGGCACTATGATTTGTCACTGGAGTGGGACAGGTTCCCACCCCAGTCATGAAGGGCTGAACACAGGTAGCCTCAACTCAGTGCTACAATGAGGTCTGTTGTACCTGGAGAGGGGCAGCTTCTTAAAAGGGAGGATCCAAGGCCAGTGGAGGGCACCATTAAGAAGGACACACAACAAGAACACAGAGTTCTCTGGTTCACAGAAAGCTGCTGAAAAGCCTCTGCCACCTGGATCCTCAGAAAAGGTAAAGGGATCGTTGTTACTTTACTTTGCTTTTCATTAGCACCCAGGGCACTCAACCTTTGCCTCCCACACATTCATGTAGGTACTATGTAGGTGAGGAACCTAACCCCTTTTCCTAGTATCTATTTATCTTTTGCCTTGCAAAGGACAGTGGGTTAGCCCTAACTGTTTTTTGGACTGCAGGATTTTTGGTTTGCCTTCTTTTTATTTTTGGACTGTGCTCATGCTTTGAAGGGAGGGAGACGCTTCTCTAAGACTTGCAGCTGGGAGACTTCATCCCTCACTCCAAACTGGCACTACAGTGATGCCTTCAATCAGAGACGGGTGTCTCTGACAAGAGAGGCACCCACCCTCACCCCCTAGGGCGTCCTAGAAATATATAGCTTACAACAAATAGTGGAGCATGCAGGCACTCATTTTCAAACCCTGATGCAAGGGCAACTTAAAGGGAGGTTGAAAACCCCCACACAAGAGAGACAGAAGCCAACCAGCCTGAATCCAGAGCAGGGGTGCAAGTGGCTGATGGAGAACCACTGACAGCAGGCAACAGCAGTTCCAGCAGCAACTGCTGCAGCAGTGGGTCACTCAGCAACAGCCGCAGACAACCCAACGACAGCAGCAGCTGCTGCGTGAGATAGTGACCCAGTTGAAGGACCTGCAACTAAACCTGGTACTCCAGCTATTGATGGGGCTACAGCCTGCCAGATGTCCAGCGGCCAAGGCCATAGGCCCAGGGTCTGTGCTCCCACCAGGATCCATGAAGGTGACTAACACGGGGCCAGTCAATGACCCTGAACCTCTCTGGACACTTTTGAGCAGGTGAAAGTGGCCTCCCAATGGTCTCCAGAGCACTGGGTCCTTGTGCAGGCCCCACACCTGACTGGCCTGGCCCAGGCAGCCTACTGAGGGCTTGATTCTGTGGTTGCATGGAATTACACACAGCTGTCCTGGACTTTCTCAGTATCAGTGAGGAGACACATTGCCACTGTTTCCAGACAGCAACATATCCTTGCAGAGCCCAGCCATGGGTGGTAACCCAAGAACTGAAGGACCGTTGCAGGCAGTGGTTACAGCAGGAATGGACTGGAGCTAAAGGGGCCAAGTTAATATCGATTGAGCAGTTGGTACAAATAATCCCCACTGCGGGATGGGAGTGGGTACTGAGACACCATCCAGTGACTTTAACTAATGCAGTCCAGCTGATGGAAAACATAAAGGTTGCTGATAAACCCCAGACATGCAGTGGGGGAGGGGGCAGAGGAGGGGACAACCTGGGGCTGTGATGCTGACTGGCCCAACATGAAGCCTGGCTCAGAGGAGGACACCCACTTCTGGCCAGGGACAAGTACCCTTGTCTCCAGACTCCTGGCAGTTAGGACAGCCCCACTCCCTGACTGTGGACAAATCATAGCAATAGGCCAGAAAGGTCGTGGAGGGACTTTGGCCCCTGACCCTGCTAATGACTTAGATGCCAGACCTCACAGCAGGCAGGGTCATCTCTGAATGAGAGAATGGGTTCAGATCACAACATGATGACCCATTTCTTGTGTGGGCAACCAGGACACATCCTAAGAGACCGTCCCTTGATGTAATGTGAGTACGCCAAGTGTGGACAGCGGAGAGCAGAGCATGGAAGAAAAGACCCACCAAAATAATGTTCCCTATATGGATCAATAGAATGAAAGTGCAAGGTCTGTTGGACTCTAGATATAGTCAGACTTGGGTGCAGACTCCTTTGGCCAGGGCCAAAGGAACCCTAGGGGAGCAATCTTCCTCCATTGCATTCATGAGGATGTGAAGGCCTTTCCCAGAAGATGACTATGGTTAACTATAGGACAACATATAGATGCCCTCCTGGTTGCTCTGTCCTCAACATTGGCCTGTCCTGTTATTGGTCAGGGTTGACAGTACTTTTGGGAGATTATCTGTGAGTTTGGGAAACTGGAGATCGCAGATGCTGACCCTGTCCTGGAACCTGGGGCAGGTCCTAGATCAGCAGGACTAGCCAGGGACAACCGTCCAGGTTAGAGACAGGAATGGTTGCTTGGGAGGTGCCATTGCCGGATTTGGAAGCCCTGACTTTTGACACACTTTGTCTGCAAACAAAGGGGGGACACTGTGCTGAGTAGGAACTACAATCAAATTGCTGCTGTGAACAAGATGGCAGAATCATAGCACCTGAGGGAGTGGCCCCATTTTATACTCTGGGGAGGACACCTGTACTTTGCTGAGCATGATAAACAAACCAGGGAGGTAAGGACCCAATTACTAGTACCCCAGTTGTGCTGCCGTGTACTCCTGTGGCTAGCATATGACATCCTTTGTGGTGGGCACTTAGGCTAGGAGAAGACCTTGTCCCATGTGTAAGCTCATACCTGGTGGCCTGGCATCCACCAGAAGGTCAGAGAATACTGTGCCTCTTGTCCCAACGTCCAAATAACTACCACAAAGGGCATCCCAAAGGCCCTCTTGATCCCATTCCCCCAACCAAAACTATCTTTGAGCGAATTAGGATGGATATGGTGGGCCCCTGGAGAGAAGTGTGACAGAGTACCAAATACATTCTTGTCATTATAGACTACACCAGCAGGTACCCAGCAGTCATCCCGCTGCATTTTACAAAAGCCACAGCAGTTGCCCCTGAACCCATGAAACTCTTTTCTCAAGTGGGATCCCCTGAGAAATTGATGGATCCGGTGACCAACTATACATTTCAAGTAATGCAGGAGCTATGCTCCCTATTGAAGATAAAGTTGCTAAAACCTCTGTCTATCATCCACAAAGGGACAGGTTGGTGGAGAGATCTAACAAAACCAAGAAGGAGGCACTAGAAAGGTTTGTAGCCTCTGATCCCAGGTATTGTGACCGGCTATTTCCTCCCCTGTTATTTGCCATAGGAGCAGAACCACAAGTTTCCATTGGGTTCTCTCCCTTCAAAATGTTATATGGGCAACAGCCTTGAGGAATATTAGACCTCCTACAGGAGAGCTGAGAAAAGCAGGACCCAAAGGTGTCCAATGTGGCCCTAGTATGTTCTCCAACTCAGAAAGTGCATGAAGAAGCTGGGAGCTTTTGCTACAAAAACCTGTTGAGGACCCAACAAGCACAAGAACATACAATCGGGGTATATACCTATGGAACTTCCAACGCAGGGACAGATTATCATTGCTTCCCAGCACGGAATCCAAATTGCTAGCCAGGTGGCAAGGGCTTTTTGAAGTAGTTCATCAGGTTGGCCTTGTGGACTAGGTGGAAAGAAACTAGGAGCTCCCATGTGAACCTGCTTAAGCCTTGTAAAACCAGAGAGGGGTCTGCCAGATCTGGAGCCCCAAGTGCCTATTCAAGAGCTAGTACAAATGCAGATGGGCACCAAACTCCTACCTGAACAAAGAGACCAGGTTTTACACACTGTTGCAGCCTTCCCCAATATATTCTCCTCTGCTCCCACCTAGACGTGACTGGAACATCATCACATCAAGATGGTTCCAGGACAGTGGGTGAGAGAGAACCCTCAGCCCTTACCTTGGAAGATGTGGAAGATCATCCAGAAGGAGTTGCAGGCTGTGCTAGATCCAGGGGTAGTTTAGGAGTCCCAACGTAACGGACAAAGTTTCATCATCCTTGCCCCAGAACCTGATGGTTTTGCCAAGTATCTCACTAACTTAGATATTACAAAAGGGCTTAGGTAGATCCTCTTCTCTCCTGAATTGTAGGAAAAATACCCTTCTTGACACCTTTCAAGTTCTTCCACTTCTGGACAACGCCCTTTGGCTTACATGCTTTTGCCACTATCCCAGCCCCTCTGATGGACCTAATAAAAGGTGGTCCAAAGAAGATCCACTGAACTAACAACTATGAAAAGGCCTTTAACATCTTGAAAAATCAGTTGTGCCAGTAGCAATTCCTCTTCAATGTGGATATGTCAAAGGAGTTCCTTTTACAAGTGGATGCCTCCAATTTAGGCCTGAGTGCTGTACTGTTATAGGCAGCGAATGGTGAGGCACACCCAGTTCTGTAACTCAGAAGGAAGCTGTTCCCCAGGGAGAAGGCCTCTTCCATTACTGAAAAGGAAGTGCTAGCAGTCAAATGGGCCATAGGATCCCTTAGGTATTATTTACTTGGTAGCACCTTTTCCCTCATTATGGACTGTGCCCCCCTCTGGTGGCTAAACACATTTAAAGAGATGAAGCCCTGTATTATGTGGTGGTACTTAGCTCTTCTAGCCTATAGTTTTAGTGCACAACATCATGCCAGAGAAAACACAGCAATGTGGACTTCTTTTTACAGGAAGTGGGGGAATCAGCATTGGATGACGGGGATCCTGAGTTCCCGGCAGGTAGGGTATGTGGAGGGATAGGCTACCACCCAAGTCAAGAAGGGGATAAAGAGCTCCTCTGCGCACAATTACCCCAACCCTGTGTACCTGTGGGGTCTGTTGCACCTGGATAGGGGCAGCTCCTTAAAAAGGAGGATCCAAGCCCAGTGGAGGGTGGCACTAAGAAGGAGACAGAGCAAGAGTCCACGGCCCGCCAGGGCAGGGACTGAATATTCAGAAAGTTACTGAAGAGCCTCTGCCACCTGGACTCTCTGTAAATGTGAAGGACCACTGATACTTTGCTTTGTTTTTCATTAGAGCCCAAGACTTTCAGCCTGGGCTTCTCAGACACTCAAGGTATGATGAACCCAGCCTCCTTCAGAGAGTCTATTTATCTTTTGCCTTGTAAAACACAGTGGGTTAGTCTAGATTGTTTTTTGGGCTGCAGGATTATTTTGTTTGCCTTCTTTTCATTTTTGGACTGTGGTCATGCCTTAAAGTGGGGGGAGATGCCTCTCTAAGGCTTAGAGTTGGGAGACTGCACCCTTCACTCCAAACTAGCTTTACAGTGATGCTTTCAGCCAGAGAAAGACATCTGTGATGAAAAAGACTCCCACCCTCACACCACTGGGGTGCCCTACAGGTACAATCTATGACAATCACCCATGTAACACAGCCATCAGATTTGTATATTGGATTTTAGCCAAGTAGGGCTTTCACATCCTACCACAAAATCAGAATTACAGCGCTAATAATATCAGTGCTTATAATGGCACTGTGTAGTTAAGCTTTTTAAAAATACAGATCCTTTTGCAATTGTTGGATTTTTGTGAACCACCCTATGGATTTGATCAGATGATTGCTTGGTGGGATTGGCCCAGTTCTGTTCTTCCAGTCTGTAGTACTCAGTCAGGAGGTGTTCCTTTGTCTGTCCCTAGCTAGCATGGTGACTGGCCTGATATATGAGGGGCTCATATTTTGCTAGCCTATTGTCTCATGATTCAATCCTTTCTCCATAGCTCTTTCTTTATATATCAAGACTTATTATTGGCATAAATGCTTTCTTATATCAAAACAATGTGCCAAACACATTTTCATACTGTAATACAGAATAAGATAGTTTTGTTCTATATCAGCTAATACTAAAAGACCAATTCAGTATTTAAGTTTAATACTTATGTTTCTCTGTTACTTGTCATTGCTAATCTTATAGTATTAGATATTGGAAACAAATTTGGTGTAGATGATATTGATGTAAAAATTAAGTTAAATGCCCATTTTAATGTTCAGTCTATAACAGAACGGTTTAATCTATCAGTTATGTGATAAATTACTTCATGACTGAAAGCAATTGCATTACCAATCTATAATGTAGGAACTTCTCAGTTGGTAATTATTGACCAAACTTTCAATCTTATTTTTAGCGGGGGGAAAAAACAAAACAAAACAAAATGTGTTATATTTCGGTGTTTGATTTTGCTAATAAATTTGTTAATTGTTAATTGAATCTGAATAAGTATTGAAATGACTGCAACAAAATAATTAGGTAACAAAACCTATCTGGTGCCTTGCACCATGCAAGTCCTTGATGCTTTATACAGAGATAGCTGCCGTGGTTGCACAAGCTATTACTTCTTATATATTCTTCACTATTATTGTAGCCTGAAACAAATGAGGAGCGATCAAAGAACAAAAAGAAGGTATGTCATCTGTCATTTTGCTTTGACCCTCATGAGTGGATTTTCCCTGTCTTAAATGAATGCTATTAACATATAATATGTTCTGCAAATATGAAAGAAGCACTAGAACACTTACATGCTCTAGGCTGTGGCAATGAGGACCTTATAGAAGTAGATGAAAGGAAGGTCGTGATATTGGCAGTCCATTTCAGGTGTGCATTTGGCAATTTGATAGAAAGTAAACTACATTAAAGAAGTCTTTTCTCAGTTCTTACTCATGAACCACACCACCCACCCACACTGAAATCAAATAGGATTTGCCTGAATAAAAACTTCAAGATTTGGTACTAAGGACCTAACCTTCATTGGTTCTTGGGAAGGAGGAGAGCCATGGCTCTGACTCAGGGTAGCAGGGTTGCAACAGCCCCTGCACATGCCAGAGAATGAGGACTACAGCTCTGCTTGGTCTTTATATGAACTGTACCAGGGAAAAGATTTCTCATGCATTCCCCTTCCCAGCATAAAAGTCAGGCAGATTCTGAACCAAAACACGGTACAGTCAAGCATGAAGTTCAGTCTCATATGTAATTAGAACCCAGAAAGAACCTTTTTGATTTCAGCTTTGTGACTGCCTCCTGAGTGTATCCCAACAGTATGAAAGTGCCTAATAAAAAAGCCTCAAACAAACAAAAAATATTGATCTTATTGTGGTATCCTTCCTACAATAACATTATTTCAATTGTCTATTCTATAAAACACATTTTATCTGCCAGCTCTTGCATGAAGAATGTTCTCTGCCAAGTCCCACCTTCACCAGCAATCTACCTTTACTCTAGAGACATCCTCCTACACTCCCTGGCTCCTCAAAACCCAATTGTACCTGTCTCCATTTGAGGAAATATTTGAATTCATCCCAAACTATTTGGCACATCTCTTTAAAGATGATATTACTGAACGCTGAAGCTTTACTTCACTTAAAAGTTTCATAGTTCATACAAAGTTTGATCTCTTTTTCAACACTGGTGCAGTTTTAGAATACTGTTTAGTTTTCTGCCTCTCTCTTCTTTGACATTGTTCTGTAAGTGCTGTTTTGTTAAGAATAATGTTTCTTCTGTCCTGGGTATTCTGCTATAGTTGTTCCATCTCCAAATACATTTTTTCTATATCCACATGTCAATCAAGAGCTTGTCTTAGATTAGCAAATGATAGTCAGTAGAACTAAATTAAGGATAACTGTTTTTATGCTGAAACTTAACTGCTGATGCTACAAGAGACAGTGTACATGGCTGCATCAGAAATGGGGATGTTCCTCAACAAGGTGTTCAGGCTTATATTACTTACGTAAAATAAATGGTCAATGTGTCCCAAAACAATGTTCCTCAGAAAAAGCAGTTCCTGATACACACTCTGTTCAATAAGTCCATGTTTAAGATAAAGGGCAGTGATCTAAAGAAAGAGTACAACAGTAGTGTCAAAAATAACAGTACTCAAGCTGGAGTCTTACCACATAGGTAAACAGACATGGGTTGGTTCAGCTCAAGCTAGTACATTAACATGCTGGAATTTGTACCTGTCTAAAAGTCTTTTTTCTAAAGTAGAACAATCCATAATATGGGATTTGTGGGCATTCAGAACCTCTGAAAACCAGACTATTCTCTTTTGGGGGCCTAACTTCAGGCACCCAGGCTTGAAAATTTAGGCCTGTCTCTTCTTTGATCTATTTGAATAAATTGTGACCTAATCTGAATGACAACCTTAAAACTGAAATGTAATGATCCTGAAATGGAATTGTCTCATCCAATGAGAGCGTAGGGATGCTGTAGTTACTGAGGAAAACCATCTGGTGTTTTCTCTCAGTAATTCAATTCTTTAAACTCTGATCATGGGTGTCTGATTTGCATAACCACTAGAAAGTTATTTCTCAGTAACATTAGTGTATGTAAATTCCTGCATTCTGATTGGTTAATAAAAGCCAATCAGCTTGGAGGAATTGTACTCTGTATTCTTATTTTCTCAATATGCAAGTATCTCTTCTCTGACTCAATGCTATAAACCATTTACTCTAATTGGCACCTACACTCTGAAATTTCATGCTGGTTGCCAAGATGCATATTTCATTATTTATCCAAAGTGGAAGAGCCTCAGCAGGAGAAATGGAGACAAACCCATATCAGAGTATCCATAGCTAGTGGTTGGGGCATGCACCTCATCAGGTTGAGGGGGGATGGGAACCAGGGTCTTCCACATCATAGGTGAATGCTGTAACTATTGGGCTGAAGGTTATAATGCTGCCCATACCTTGCCAGTCTATGTGGAGGGAGGCATGTTTAGAGAACTGGATCAAGACGCATTGGCGAGATAGGCAGGGTCCCTTTGTAATTCCCACAATGCATGATGAGAGATAGGTGCCTCAGAATGGGATTCACAAAAGCCAGCATGCTACATGGCTTCTTGCCTAAACTGGCCAATGGGAGACACTGAGGGGTGTGTGCTAAGCCTTTCTTAGAGACAGGCACCTAAACCTGGGCTGCAGGGAGACTCTTTCTTCCACGAGGGATTCTCAGCTGCAAACCTTCTCTTGACATTGGGCACCTGCAAGGGATGAGTGATTACTTTTGGCCTAGTGGTTAGGGCACTCACCTGGGATGTGGGTGACCCTTAGTTCAAGGCCCTCCTCCACCTGGGGGGGGCGAAAGGATTTGAACAGGGATCTGTCGCTTGGTGTAAGGCTCCTTCAGTCTTTCCTGTTGCACAGTGGGTAAATAATGAAAGAACCACAGGGGTGGGGAGAAGGGAGCAAGAGCAAGCACAAGAAAGCCTGTATCCCGGTGGTGAGCACACTCACCTGGGAGGAGGGAGATCCACATCTAGTCCCCCGATTCGGTGACTTTTTAAAATTATTTATCCACAGTGGATAGGAGTTATAAGGGAAATCATCCCCCCCCCCCTGCTTTTTTGTGTAAACTTCTCGATAGGGAACCAGTCCAGAAGGGGAGCTGTGAGCTCACTTACCAGATCAGCCCCACCCCGCTGCCAGAAAGTTAGGTGGAGGAATGTATATCTCACCCCAGCTTGCATCGCTCTAGTGCTTAGGCATCCATATGCCTGGTGTGGGGTAGTGCACGGGCTTGGGCAGAAACATAGGTGACGAAGGAAATTTTACTGCAAAAATGTAGACACCTGTAGGGTCCAGCAGCAGCTGAGTGGGAGTTTTGTGAATCCCACTGGGGCTTGATTCTGATGTGGCACCTAAAGTAACAGAGAGTAGCCTAAGTCCTTTAGTGAATCCAGCCCTAACTCTCACTGAAAGTCCTTGGAGTAGGATTCACACTAGTAGTTAGGCTTCTAATGCTCATAGATTACAGGGGCAGTTATGTTTTTAAATACATGTGTGAATCCCACCCTTAGTGTCTAGGCCACTTTTGAACAGGCGATTTAGGCTCCTAAATCAAGTAGGCATCTTGGAAAATGTAACCCATCCTTCCATTATCAGCACTGGGTATTTAAAAGAACGAATAATTTTTGTGGCCATTAATCCAATTGATCTGAATAACGTATGCCAACAATCCCAACCCTGATGACAATCCCAAACTATCAAACAGGGCTTGGCATATTAGAAGCCAACACAGTGATACAGTATCACCAGGAAACACAAAGTTAATTAAATCAGTACCAACTAGTGGGTCTAGTTGGTTTGTTATGATTTCCAGTATGCGTAACTTCTAGTTCTCAGGTATTGTTGCTTTGGACTCGCAGTGCGAGTAGACTAGATACAGAGCTCAAGCTCAGGCAGTGTAAAACCTAAATAGTAGTTTAGTAATAACAAAAAGGCATTTGCCAGCTGTTGTATTAAAAACATGCTAAAAGAGTTGATATCAAACATATGGTCCTTCCTGGTCTGTGAAAAATGAGCAGCTGTTCCAAATTGTTCAAGCTGTGATCTTGAAGGATGATAAAAAGCACTGTAGAAACAGCAGTGTGATAATCCTTAGGCTTTCAAAGCCGAAGGCACAGAAATGGAAGAGAAAGGACAAGAGCTAGATCAAAGGTGAGAAACATAGCTTAGAGCTGGAAACATACACGCATACAAGTTTGCATGCACACACATACGCAAGCACACTCTCACACAGACTTATACATACCAACATACACATTCAGCTCAGAGGTGCACCTTCTCAAAGTTATTCAGGTGCTTACCTTCCATTGATTTCAGTGGGAGTTAGATACCTAGATACCTTTGAAGATCTGGGCCTTTGGGTCAATTTTTACACTCTGGGGAGTGTAATTCTACACTACAATTAAAAACTTGCAGCTGGCCTGTGCCAGCTGACTCGGGTTCCCAGAGCATGGGCTAAGGGTCTGTTTAATTGCAGTGGAGATGTTTAGGCTGCATCCTGAGCTCTGGGACCTCCCACCTTGCAGGATCCTAAAGCCCAAGCCTGAATGTCTCTACACAGCCCACAGGCCAGCAGTGGGTGTCTAATTGCAGTGTAGACATACTCTCAGGTGCCTAAGGGGGACATTGATGTTCATTGGGTCTTGTGCTCTTAAATTGTTTAGGTGCTTTGAAAATTTCCCCTTAAATTTGGCTCTTAAATTTAAAAACATTGGCCCTAAAGTGCTCACATAGTCATCAAAGTTTGAAAATTGGGCTGCTAATGTCCTAGGAAATAATTATCAAGAGGAAATAAAATAGTTTTTCTAGTTACTCCTACTGCAGAATTCTTCAATGCATTAATTACTCCTTCTGAAGCTATTTCTCTGTCTTTATTTAGATTCTTAGATCCCAGCCACTATTTAGTAGCTCAGATACTAATTCTGTAGTGCCTGTACTCTCTATGACTTTCTAAAATGTTAATTCCTCAGTGAGGTACCCTCTCATTCTTTTCCTTTGCAAAGATGGCAGTCAATTTTGTTGTGTTTTCTGACCTTTATGAATAATTAAGTTTGCTGTCTACCTTTTCTTTTGCCCCCTATTCTTTCTTCCTCTGCTATTTTTTATACAGTGTTCGGAGCCCCTCACAGTATTCCACGTGTGGCATCATTCAGAATTCCCACATGCAGGGATGGAATAACTTCATCTGCCATATTTTTGTTCCCACTCTGAATCAATGCTACCATTTTTATTAACCATTGTACTGAAACTTTTTTATCTTTATCTGTCATTTATCTCCAGATTCTTATTTTGCTCAGTATTTTGTACCATATGATTATTTAGGGCAGAAGCCCTTTTTTTATTTGTGTCTCTAAATCTCATTATTTTATGTTTCTCTACACTTAATTCTATAAGGCACTTATCTTCCTTTGGGTTCATTCTAGATGAGTTGTTCTGACTTTTTTGCCCTTCTTCTTTCTATTGATTGCCCCTTCCTAGTATGTATCGTCCACAAATTTCATTACCCTAGTGTATGCCCCTCTTCCTAGGTCAAAACAGGTCCTAATACAGAGTTAAGTGGGGTTGTGTTAGCTGCATCCTTTCAGAACACATTGTTACTCTTCACATGTGCCTTCTCCCTTTGCTGTCACAGCCAGTCTTTATCAATTTATATAGGTCTGCTTCTGCAGCACATTTGATGACCTTGTAGAGTAAATTTCAGTGTTGCACTATATATAGTAATATTCTGTAAAGTCCAGTTACATTTTGTTGATAGTTCCTCACTTACAACACTTTTTGTTACTTACTCAAAGACTCATTAGCCATTATTTTTGAATTATTGCTGGTTACCTTTATTTAAACATTTGCAGGTTTCAGATATATAGTTTGGGTTGGATTCTTCTGTGACACCCATATAAATCTGGAGCAACTCCACCCAAATAAGCGGCGATGTACACAATGTAAAACCAGTCTGAGACAGGAAAGAGGCCATTGTGTGCCTGTGCATGTGCCCTTAATATACTGTTGGGAAACAGGCGTGTGTGTGTGTGTGTGTGTGTGTGTGGTATAAAGATTTTATCAGCATAAGTTTGGATTGGCAACATTGAATCATGAGTCATGCCCATGTCTTCTGTCAGTTAATTACTTCTGCCATCTCTTAAAAGTCTTATAGTCTCTTTCATTGACCTCTTAATTCACTATGTATTCTAAATATATTGCATATTTTCTTATTCACTGCAGGGAAGGACTGACTTTATTTACCTTTCATTACTATTTCTCCAGCCAAAGTCCATGGCTAGATGAAAGGCATGATCATTTAACGTTCATTAATTTGCCTTTAAACATTTGAAAAGGATTGCTATCCTTTGCTCCTCATTTATCTTTCAAAATCTGAAGGAATTCTTTGTTTTGCCTTCTTGCCACCCCCAAAATAACTAACTAAATAAAAATTGTTCCTGGTGTCATGTTGGAGTCGAAAATCTGCTTTGAAATCCACAGACTGGAGTTAACCATTATGTGAAAGTTTTCTTGCAGTATGAGGAGGGAGGAAACTCCATGAAAGCAGCTATTTTCATGTAATAATTGACAGTCTTTTGATAGTCTCTTGGGGCTGGACCCTCAGCTGGTATAAACTGCTATGTTGATTTAAACCAGCTGAGGGTCTGACAAATGGACTCTTCCCCTCCATTCATTATTACTTTATTCTGAATCAAAACTGAATTATACATTTCCATAGTCAGAGGGGGCACATGAATAAAAAGGAGCACATCTTTCATTTTAAATACCTTATTCCCTGCTGTGGGTCTTCACAGTGCATCCTGTCTGTCTTTTAGTCCCTGCCCCCAAACAGCTAACCGTCTTCATACAGTTCTTGTATAGAACTGAGCACATTGTACCAGATTTTGAAAAGCACTCCACATTGGCCTAATTCTGTGGCCTTTGAAATCAATGGGAGTTTATCTTGACTTAAATGGGAGTAGATTCGGCCAATGCCAACCGTTTAACAAATAATAATAAATAAGAAGAATCAGATTATGATTAATTTTAATATTTTCAAGCTGTTTGACTCCGGAAGCTTGTCGCCTATGACACTGACCTAAAGCCATGTAAAAATGTACTGCAGAACAAGAGGCTTCCATTGTAACAGTTTCTGGTTGATTTCTTTGATCAGCTTGTCTACATGGAGAATGCAATAATACAAAAGCCCAATTTCCATTCCTGCAGATTCTACCACAGTACTTCTGAGTTCATGAAACCTTGAAGGTACAGAGTAGGTTGCATTCAGCAGGTGGCTCCTGAATGCCTGCCCGCGTTAGAATTTTGAAAGTAATGACACAACAGCCTTCACTAAATCTCCTGTGGTCACTATAATGCTGCTTGTAATAAGTGATACAACTGATTTGAAATCTAGGCACTTGACTGTGTTGTAAGCAATAAATGTCTATCTAGCGACCTATCACACTCTACAAGAGCTAGAACCTGTAAGCTGACATTGGACAGGTAAATGTCAATACATCCCAACATCTGATGTGTAGTGGAATTATATTATCTCAAATGCGCATTGTCAGCTTCCCTGGCCTTTTAACAGGCTCCTCGTAAGCAAATTAAGTTATCTGTGGTTGATAAATGTATTGGCCCACTTTTTTTAAAACACCATCCATTCATCCATTTTTGTGCCTATAATTGACTGTGGATGCAAAATCTGAGGATGAATCACTGTGTGATGGGGTGATGCATTTTCTTAAATTAAAAATTGGAGCTCAGCAGTGGAGCTCTGTGCAGTCACCAGTTAGCCCCTACATTTTCAAACCCTTGATCATTGACTTTGGTTTCTTCCTTTCCCATGGACTGTTGGGAGTTTGGTGGTTAAATCATTTTTGTACTTTTTTTTAGAGAAAGTTCATATCCATTCACATATTCAGTGCTAGCGCTGCATCTTGAAATTTAAATGTAACCTACAATATTCCAAGTAAAGTTAATTGTCTATAAATTAGTGAGTTATATTGATTTACCTTTGGGGTTTACCACATGTTTGGGGCAAGAGGAGGGTCTGTATGGATATTCTGTGCCCTGATTCAAGCTTAGAGAATAGGATTTGAATTTATAAAGTATTAATATAGGTGCACATCTTATGCTCTGGGCACCTATCCTATGAGTAAAATCAGACAAAAGAATACAAGTAGAAAAGGACTGCCCTTGAAAATAATCCCCCCCCCCCCCCCCAACTCCTACCCCATCACTTTCTCAATAGTTTGCAAAAATATGGGCTTTCATATCTCTGTCCTTAGCTGTTTCCTCTGAAAAATATGCTCCTTGTCCTTTTTTAAATTTGCTATAAACAATCTACCTATCTTTCCTTTAATCATATTACTGGCCCAAATCTTGAGGTCTTTACTCAGCTTACCTGAAAAAACAAACAGAAAATTGAATGAGTAAAAATAAGACTAAATGATATATAAGAACAGCTATACTGGGTCAGACCAGTGGCCCATCTAGCTCAGTATCCTGTCTTCCGACAGTGAAAGTGTTACTTTACTCCACTAATTGTCCAACTGAAATCATTGGAACTACTAATGGAATATGGCACTATTCAGCATGAATAAGGATGGCAGATTCTGATCCTAAGTCATGAGATGATAAATCATGTTGGTTTACCCATCAAAAATGAGAACACATAATTTATTCAGCTGCTGCAGGATCATTGCTTGCCCTTGCTGACCTGCATATGCTTCCTGCCTAGATGGACAGCAGAGACAGTGTAGAGCAGCCTCTGTAGGCAGCTGTTCCCCATCCTGCGTAGGTGTGGAATGGGCCAAGCCTTGACTCCTGGCAGCTTCCAATGCCTCAGCCAGCACAACTGAGCTGGTGTAGAGGAGGAAGTAATCTGAGTTTGGAAAAGGGCTGTTGCAGATTACTTCTCCCCCAGAGAAAGTCCTAAAGTCCCAAATTGTTCTCTGGACTGCTCCTAGGTCAGCTCACTTATCCATTGCCCCTTACCCAAGGTACATTGTACTTTTACAATCTAGTCCTCTATGTTTATGGAAAATCACACTGTACTAATGTCATTTATTTCCCAAACACTGTTTCCTCTTAAAATAGTTCTGCTTTGCCAAATCTGTGCCTGAGATTTACAAGATTTGGAACATAACAATGTTCCTACTTCCCAAGATTTAAAAATGACAAGACACGACAAACTAACAAAATCCACGGACTTTTAAATGCATTGGAGGGACCTAATTTGTAGGGTCCTTCAAACATTCCATAGTTTTTAAGGTTTAAGACTTTTCACACAATAAAAAGATTACAGTCTTTGCTCCTGATTCACAAACACAGCTAAATGGCTGCAAAGCCAGGAGAAGAGTAAACAAAGAAAGAAATATGTACAGTTGTGGCACTCTGCAATTCATTGCTACTATTCAAAGATATACAAGAATGTTCCTCATATTTTAACTCCAAAAGAGAACAACATTAATGATGATAAGAGACAGTTCATCAGCAGAATGACTTACATAAGAACATGGCCAGATCTTCAGCTGTCATGTTAGTTGGCATTTGAGGGAGAGGTCTGAAAATTAGCAGGCTAGAAAGCTACAACAGTCAGAAATCCAAGGCTTTTTTAATCAGGTCCTGCAGTTGCCAAGCATAATCCACAAATGGCCTTTGATGATGGCTCATTATACTGTGAAAAAGCAAAGCAAACATATGAAGCAATGCAAATCATCAGGCAGAGATGATGCCAAATTAGTAGTAAAATTCTCCTTGCTCTTTAGCAAAGAGAAAATTATCTGTATGACAGCAGAGTGATAACTCATACAAGGACTGAACTTAAAGGGACACAATACATACTCTTCCACCAAAAGAAACTATTTAAAGTAATTTAGAATATAGAGACAAGTAACATCCAAGTTTTACTAAAAAAGAAAAATACCCCACCATTGCATGTGACTTGTCTCTTACATCTAATTTCTCTCAAATGGAAAAAAAAAAAGAGGAAGAGGGATATTTAAATAGAGCAATAGTATGTACTGGTAATGAAGCCAAATAACTGCTCCAAAACATACATCACTCACCGTTAACGGCCAGTGGTCCCTTTACCAACTTTATCAGCCAGCACTTGAGTCACCACACTACTTTCCAATCCTCAGAATAGGATATAACTTTCATCTATCAGACACTACTATGAAGTAATTGTTGGTAAATGTTGCCTCTTGAATAGTGACTGTGGTACACTGACTCTCAATTTGATTTGAAATAAAATAAAGCCAATAAAATTAGGGAAGATGAAATTAGATTGTAAGGGCCCAGTTCAATGCCCATTTAAGTGAATGAGAAACTTGCAGTTGACTTCAATAAGGTGTGGTGGATTCTCATCACTGGAAATCTTTAAAACACGTTTGGATGTTTTTCTAAAAGATACACTCTAGTTCAGCCACAGCTATTAGACTTGAAGCAGCAATTAATTCATAGAAAGTCTTATGCCGTGTGTTATGCAGGAAGTAAGACTAGATGGTTATAATGGTGCTTTAAGGCCTTAAAACGTCTATGAAACTGTACAAACCTAAGATTTTTTTGTGCCCAGTTCTTTTCCATGTATAATAGATAAAGAACCAAACTCTACTTTTTAGAAAGGGACCAGGGTTCTGTCCAATGACCCATCACATCACGGCAATAGGTGAATATTAGTGAAGTTTGCTATGCTCACTCTGACCCCTCAAAAGATTCTACTGCATCTCTATATCCTGGATTTCAGATACTGTAGCTCACAGTTATAATTACTCTAATTAGAATGGCACCTGGTAATAGCACTCAAAATATTTGGCTGACAGTTTTCCAGAGCCATCGGTTTTCGGCAGAACGCCCCACTAATATCCATAACAAGGATGAAGTGCAGTAGGAATATTTAAATAAACAAAAATATAAAATGGACAATTTTGAAAAGGATATTGAGCATTTTCCAGACAATGTCTGTAACAGCTTTGCAAAAATTATAAAAATACTTACGTTGGCTGTTCTGCATGGGAGTCTATTAACCTATAATGATTTCTAAATAAGTATATATATATTATTTTATCCATTTCATATCTATATAATTGCAAATTAATATATCATTTGAAAGAAAAAAATGTACATACATATTATTTTACATATAAGAGGACAAAATTGCAAATTTAAATTTGTAATGTTCATAATTTTATACTTGATGTGTAAATTATTTTGTAAATAATAATGTGAGAGAATTTTGTACTGGAAAAAGTCAATTTGATGAACAAGGTCGATATGGTAACAGTGTGTGGAGAGATCCCTGATTGCTTTTCGTGTTGTTGAAAGTTGAGACAGCGTTTGGGTACTTGGTGACCTGACATCTGGCAGGAATAATAGACAACTCTCTGTTCACACCACTTTATTCAGCAGCTTGCACTACAAGCAAGATTACGTAATGAGCATCTGATCATGTGAGAAGCAAAAAAAGTACCTGTTTGTTTCTCATGTGTCTCATGTATTTATATTAAGTTGTTACATTACACGCTACAGTAAGTTGATATGATGCAATGCAATATTATTATTGATGAATGGGAGAAAAAGAAAAAAGAAAAGATTCATTAAAGGATATGTAACCTTTTGGCTGTTGGTGTAAAGGGAATAGTTGCCTTTAGGGGTAGATGCAGTGACATTGTCTGGCTACATCTTTCTGTTTAGGATAACTTTTCTGTAGATACTTAGAGGAAAACATAACTAAATCTATATGCTGTGAAGACAGGTAGAATGATTCATTTAACGGGTACATTCATTAGTGATACCTAATTCATTAGTGATACCTAGTGTTGTTATAATTTTTGGACAGGACACTTGGGTATTATCAGACATCAGAGAGATGGGTTTTTTTCCCAGCTGTGTCTCTGTGAGATCAGCAAGGATCCCATGAGCACATCATATAACATTGTCTGTGTCTCTGTTAAGAGATTTAATTTCACTACATCACAAGCCGTCCACCACAACCTTATCATTGCAGTATGTCACACATATTTTTGTCTGGTGTGATTTTCTTAATTGTCCCTGAAGTCTCATCTTCTCAGTTTATTGCTGTGGACTGCTAGCTTGGAAAAAGCACTTTATCACTCGTAGAATGGTATAAAAAAGAGATTAAAAGAAGAGAACATTTGCCACGGACATTATTACTCTCTATAAGTATTCGGTTATGCTCTACAAGTATTATAGTGTGGCATCAACCAAAGTCGAGACGGAGGACATGCTGCTTCTGCTGCAACCATGTGTCCTCTGTTATTGATATGTTGACCAGAGAAAAGGCCAGCATAAGTAAGCTGCCTGAAAACAGTACTGATCCTTCAGAAACAAAATACCCTATTTCTCCTCTACTGAACTGGTTAAAATAAACAACCGTAGCATGGATACTAAAAGCAACAGAACTGTTGGGTTTTACGTGAAATCTCTGTTCACTTCACTATCCCAATTAATCTACTTCAGCTGTAAGGAAGGGAAAGGATTCTAGCTGACAGTCATGGTATTCTATTGCTCAGCACTTATGAGGGACTTTCACCAAAAACAACTCCACCTGTAACAGGAACATCTGACTGCTATTGACCAGCTGAAAAAGAAAACACAATATCATGTGCCTGATGTTTATGGGTGCAGCTCCTGGCTTGTCTGCAGTACACAATGCATGTCGTTATTTTACTTAAGGTGGGTTGGGAAAGGGATCCGTTAAGGGAAGAGAGCTTATAGCATTGTGAAGAAGCACTTTTCTTTGTTCTCCTTTTTTTTATGTTCCAGTTCCTGGTTGCTTTTTCCTATTGAAGTTGTGCTGAATGCTGATGAGAGAATACTTGTTCTAACCATAACAAATCCTATTTAGGGAAGGAGCACTAGCCCCAGGCTTTTGTTGGTAATTCACCTGCTTTTAGGCATTTTTCGGTACTCGCTGGCATTGTGTATTTTACTTCAAGTCCATACCAAGCCCTTGAGTTGTGGTTTTTTTTTATAAAACTACAAAATTAGTGGATGAAGGGAATACTGCATGTATTATCTGCCTAGATTGTAGTAAAAACATTTATACTGTGTCTTTCAAAATCCAACTTAGAATATTAATTCTAATGATCTTGGTTAAAACCAGTGATGCGGAGTGAAAAGTGGCTAAAAGATCATAAGCAAAGGGTAATGATAACCAGCAGTGTATGAAGTTGGGGGGGTCAGGTGTCTAGTGCAGTACTCATGAGAACAGTATTAGGAGAACCCATCCTATTTAATATCTTTATTAATGATTGGGAAGAAGGTGGAAAAAAAACAGATTTCTCCAGACATCTGTAAATACATAGCACTGGTTTGTCTCTGGCCCTGGCAGGAGTTTGTGAGGGTGTGGATGAGAGGGGGCATGTACAAGAAGCCTTCCTCCCTCACAACAGAAGGACAAGGCATGATGTCCCCCAGCAGCTCCAATTACCCTGGAGGGCCATAAGCCTGCCTCTGCATATGCGTGCCCTCTTTTTGCTGTTTGTGTGCCTGAAAGGGACCAGGCCAAATAGACAGCTTAGTGCACGTACGCCTCTGCATGCTAGGCAGTGCCTTCTGAGGCCCAGTCCTCCCCCAGAACTCCTAAGGACGGCATGACTTCACACACTCCACTGTAGGCAATATGCACAGTCTGGCCCTAAATTAGAAGTTCTGGCAAACGCTTGCCAGGACAGAAATATAGGAGAGAGAGAGAGAGAAACATGCACAAGAAATAACAAAGTTAGATTCTGCTTGGGGAAATGCAAGCCAGTTCATGGTAGGCAAAAGTAATTTGAAGCACAAAGACTGTTTGAGGGAGAAACCTGAGAATTAGTAATATGGAGAGAGACCTAATGCAATGTGTGCTAATCCAATGCATATTCAACATGAGTATTTCTGCAAAAAAATGGCCTTGGCTATTTTGGGCTGTCTACTCAAAGGCATCACATCACAAAGCAAGGAGATATAGTCCAGATCTGCACAGGTCTAGTGTGACTGCACCTGGAAAATTGAAGGCAGTTTTGGGCATTGATTGCCAGAACGATACTGGCGATTTGAAGGGAATTTAGAAAAGAGCAATATAATTGATCAAAGGGCTGGATTGATTGATTTATGAGGTTTAAAAGAACTAAATGTGTTAGCTACTGATTGGCTGAGTAAATAACTCATGGTGAGGTAGAAGGAAGGAGATAGAACGGAATAACAGCCTAACAAATAGTTGGAGATTACAAACATCAAAGATGAAGAGAATGTATTCAGTGTGATTCACAGGTTTTTATTGCATTTTTTAACCAGGACTAATGAAATAAAACTATAATGGGAAATCTTAAGATGAATATTAGAAAAACTTGATTACTAGGCCATGAAAAACTTCCTAGGGAAGCAGAAAAGTGCAGTCTCTTGGCACTTTTAAAATTAGTCTAGACAAAACACTAGAAAATGTATAGAGAGCAATCCTGCATTTGCATGGAGACAGACGGGCTGATCTTTGGGTTTTTTCCATCTCTAGCTTCTATGATTCTGTTATTCATACCGATTCATTATAGTACTCAGTCTCTTCCTATTGTGTTTATATGTAGTATTCTTGGACAATTTTAAATGTAACAATCAACTAACGGCATGTTAGGTGTTCAGATTAAATGTGAGATTCATCTAATATTGTCTTATGCCTGAGCCTATTAATTCAAATTAAAAAATGAACTGCATTTCAAAAATTGTAAACCAAAGACCAATTTGGATAATTGTATAAATGAATCATTCTGCACATTGTTATCTTAAATGTAAAATATTTCCAGTTTTCACTGCCAGTATATTTTTAATTATTTTAAATAAAAATTACTCAGAATGCAAGAAAAGGTGCCTTTCTAACTAAAGAGACAAGTTTATATTAGAAGATATGGAAAATTCATAAATAAAATGTCCCTTACAGCATTCTTAACTGGTGAGAACTTCCACAACAGAGCCTATTGGCTTTATTCTTGACCATACTATTTAACAGGGCACAGAACAAGATAATTTAACAGCAGTAGCTGTCACACATCAGAGTAAAACCGAAAAAGTGTAGCAGTAATAATTTCAGGCTAACAATCTTCCTTCTATCCCCATCAATTCTAGAATCTCTGTCGTCTCTGAGAGATGTTCAGAAAGAATTTGATCATGAGAGGAAGGACGTAGGAGGAAGGATCATGAGAGGAAGGCTGCAGCACTTGACTAAGACAGAAGAGATGTAAAATTTACAGTTTTATCACGGACTTCCTGGGTGAACTCAAGTAAATAATGTAATCTCTCTGTGCCTCAGTTCTCCTATCTCTAAACAAGGGGATAATAATACTACTTTTCTCCCATATTAATATACTTTTCCATCTCACTTTCTCTGGGCAGGAGACATCAACAGCCAAAAACAAACTGCCACTGGAACAAATCCACCAATTAACATTTAGCAATAGTGGTTTGCTGTTCGGAGGGAAGTTGCAGTGTTGCCTTCCTTGCATTATTGCATTAGTGCTATGGAAATGTATAACAATAAACACTTACAAGCCCACTCTCTTCATAGGACCTAAAATGGAGTTCAACAGCTACCGAGCAGCATTGTGGCTTTTCCTTGTTGGGGAGGGAGGAGGGGAACTCTGCCAAAAGCATTGCCCTAAGGTAAGAACACCCAAGTCTTTACTTTTGGGACATTGGCAATTGGCAAAAAGGAAAAAAAAAGCCAGCTCTGCTGTATGCTTCCTGCAGTTGGTTTCTCTTATACTTGGGACTGTACAAATAAGGGGATTAATAAATTAATGTTTCTGAAGAAACAGATCAACCTCTTGGGTCTCCATATCCTCTGTGGTGACTTGATCTGTCCCAGTTTACCTGTGGTGTGGCAGTATTAATGCTGGGGTTTGCATCATTTTTACTTGAAGCTATAGCATCTTAGTCATAAGACTGGCAACAACGTGGGTGCATTGTGAGTTGCTGGTGTGAAATAGGTTGGTTTTATTTGGTGCCACAGTACAACCACAATAACCCCCACCAGCAGTCATTACACCCACAGCCCCATACTTGCCCCCCCTCACCCTAGCAACCAAAAGTTCTGGTTTGCATTTAAATGCCATCTCAGTTGCTCCACTTCATAGGAGTTAACTACATTCTAATGGACTGTGAAAGCAGGATGTGGGGAAAAAAGACATGCTGTGGGGTATGAAAGTGTAAGGGATACCATTCCTGTGAGTTCAGGAAGCTTGCAGCTGGCTGGCTAAATAATCTTCCCCACTTCACCTGGAAAAGACCTGAAACTTCAAAGGCAGCAGGAAATGGAGGACAGGAACTGCAATACCTGCTAGAGAGCTGACAGGCTAGTAGCTGTGCACCTGATGGACTGCACCTGGAGCAGCTGTGGAGAGGAAGTGCTCCACAAAGCAAATGGACAGAAGAGAGACTGTGTGAAGTCCTTTTATCACTGAGGTAAGAGCCAGGAAAATTGGGGTCAATGAACTTACAGGTGTGAAGGACAGACTTGGGGAAGGGACTACTTAGTCTGTACAGATTCTGAGGGAACAGTGTGTGAAGATTTGATCCTGTTTTGTTAAGATGGGTTGGGTGGGGTGGAAGAGAACAACTAACCCTACTGGAAACTGCTTTCCTGGATTCTGTGAGAGGACTCTAGACAGCATTTCCCCAGCAAGGGGATGGGCTCAGCAAGAGTGAACTGAGTCCCAGCAGATGGCCCAATCCTTTACATGAGACTATAAGTAAAGTTCACCACTGGTGCTACAGCAAAGGAAGGGTCTGTGGTGTCTGCTAGACTGCCTTCTCCCTCATGGCAACCTCTAGCTGTGGGACATCAGCTTCTGACTACACAGCATTTGGATCAGCCTGTGCCTTCTGCTGAATAGCCTTAGTCCTTATGTCTTGTCTCCACCTCTTTATCCTAAGTTAAATGCACCCCTCAGATACATACTGGCCAAAAGAAAATAAGTTTTGTGAACAGGAAATGAATGGAAAATCCTTTCTTGGCATATTTTGTGGTTCTTGGCTACATTTCCTAGGAAAACCTGCAGGATTGGTACACAGTTCCATTGTGAATTGGGCTTGTATCTAGATGATTTGTTGTTGGGTAAAAGTACTACAAGACTATACAGTAGTGACATAGAAAGATTGGACATACACAAGTCCATGGGGCCAGATGCAATGCACCCAAGGATGCTGAGGGAGTTGGCTGATGTGATTTCAGAGCCATTGGCTATTATCTTTGAAAGCTCGTGGCAATTGGGAGAGGTCCCTGCTGACTGGAAAAAAGCAAATATAGTGCCCATCTTCATGAAAGGGAGGAAAGAGGATCCAGGGAACTACAGACCGGTCAGCCTCACCTCAATTCCTGGGAAAATCATGGAGTAGGTCCTCAAGGAATCCATTTTAAGGCACTTGGAAGAGAGGAAGGTGGTCAGGAATGGTTAGCATGGATTCACCCAGGGAAAGTCATGCCTGACCAACCTGACTGTTTTCTATGAAGAGGTGACTGGCTCTGTGGATGTGGGGAAAGTGGTGGACGTGATATACCTTGACTTTAGCAAAGCTTTTGATATGGTATCTCACAGTATTCTTATCAGCAAGTTAAAGAAGTATGGGTTGGATGAATGGACTATAAAATGGACAGAGAACTGGTTAGAGCATAGGGCTCAATGAGTAGTGATCAATGGCTCTATGTCTAGCTGGCAGCTGGTCACAAGCGGAGTGCCCCAGGGGTCGGTGCTGGGGCCGGTTTTATTCAACATCTTCATCAATGATCTAGAGGATGGGGTAGATTGCACCCTCAGCAACTTTGCAGATGACACTAAGATAGGGGGAGTGGTAGATACCCTGGAGGGTAGGGATAGGATACAGAAGGACCTAAACAAACTGGAGGATTGGACCAAAAGAAATCTGATGAGGTTCAACAAGGACAAGTGCAGAGTCCTCCACTTTGGACGGAAGAATCCCATACAAGCTATAGACTGGGGACCGATGAGCTAGGCACTAGTTCTGCAGAAAAGGACCTGGGGGTTACAGTGGATAAGAAGCTGGATATGAATCAGCAGTGTGCCCTGGTTCCCAAGAAAGCTAATAGCATATTGGGCTGCATTAGTAGGAGCATTGCCAGCAGATCGCAGGAAGTGATTATTCCCCTCTATTCGGCATTGGTGAGGCTGCATTTGGAGTATAGTGTCCAGTTTTGGGCCCCCCACTACAAAAAGGATGTGGACAAGTCGGAGAGAGTCCAGCGGAGGGCAACAAAAATGATTAGGGGCTGGAGCACAAGACGTATGAGGAGAGACTGAGGAACTAGGCTTGTTTAGTCTGCAGAAGAGAAGAATGAGGGGAGATTTGATAGCAGCCTTTAACTACCTGAAAGAGGGTTCCAGGGAGGATGGAGCTAGGCTGTTCTCAGTGGTGGCAGATGACAGAACAAGGAGCAACAGTCTCAAATTGCCGGGGGGGAGGTCTAGGTTGGACATTAGGAAAAAGTTTTTCACTAGGAGGGTGGTGAAGCACTGGAATGGGTTACCTAGAGAGGTGGTGGAATCTCCATCTTTAGAGGTTTTCAAGCTGCGGCTTGACAAAACCCTTGCTGGGATGATTTAGCTGAGGTTAGTCCTGCTTTGAGCAGGGGTTGGACTAGATGACCTCCTGAGGTCCCTTCCAACTCTATGATTCTATGATTTCAAACGTAAGTGTCATTAATTATACTGTCAGTCCTGTGTGAAAAATGAATGGCTGTTAATATAGTTACATGGACTTGTGCATTACCTTGCCTGCCATTATATGTGTAAACTTCAGTTCAGTATGTATTTTTATTAGTTTCCAGAGGGACTTAGATGTGAGTCCCAGCTGGCGACATCATACAGTGACGGTGGGAGAAAGGGTATTTAAATACTTCGCTTCCACTTTTTGAAAATTACATTTCAATTTTGAAAATGCACTCTTTCTAGGGAAAATCAGGTCTTAGAATCTGAGAGTGCCAGCTCCCTGTCGATCTCCTGTGCCTCTGATCACTGGTTAATTTTACATTTAGACTGCATGACTAAATTTTCTATTGTCTGCTGCTCACCACAAGGAAAAGTAATGTCTGTGCTGTCTTTATGGAGATGCTGAGGAGAAAAAAAGAATTCAAATGAGTGAAGGCCTTTTGACCCAGGCCTGATCCTTTGCCCATTGAAGTCAATGGCAATGGATGGAAGATCAAGCTCTAAATCCTGGCTTCCTGGTAAAGAGGCAAGCTGCAATGGAGTCTGGTGTTTGGTCTCTTTTACTATACTCTTGAATGCTTCAATTTCTGTCCTATATGGTGCCCACAAAATAAATGTTTAATAATAATTAATAGTTAATAGACTTAAAATACTGTTACTCCATAAATACTCTATTGCAACATATTTAAAGAAATAGAATAAAATTTTCAAGAATGCTTAAGTCACTTAGAGCCTAAGTCACTTGAGATTTGGGATCCTAAGTGCCTTTGGAAAATGCGACTTACGCTCCATGGGTCTTTTGTTTCAGGTTAATGTCTTTGTTTTGTGACTATGCAGGTGCTTTTTCCAGCATCTCCTTTGTGAGTTCTTGTACTGGATAGAAATACATGTGCAATGAGTTAAGTCTGTTTGATTTTTACATGAGTCTGATTCTCATTTATACTAAAGTACACTTACACCTACTCTAAGGCCTCCTTAAACGGTCAGGGAAGTGTCTAGGGACTTTATTGCAAATAAAAATCAGGCCCCATCTGTGTTTCTTTGTAGGGGTCTAGCCAAATGTCTTTTTTTTATTCATTTGTTTATTTTTTGGCTGATGAACTCAGTAGCTTTAAGCAGCACCACACTCATCCTGTTTTCTGCTTGGAAGGGAATTATAGCAACTCTCCTGTAGTAATAATCTCTTTAAGAGGTTTCTAAAATAATAGAAAATGACTGAGAATCCCGTGTGGTCAGGTGGATTAAGACAAGAGGGAACTCCTTCATTGACACAGAGAATAGATAAAGGGCATCAAAATGTTAGTAAATGCACAGCAATTGCCTTACAAAAAAAACTTCTCATAAGCTGTGTAACTAGCAATGCAAAATAAGAGTTCACTGGTGTTTTTGTTTTTTGTTTTTTCTGGTTCTAATTTAACCTTTCTTATTTTGTAACATTTCACCACCATAAGAAGCCTACATTCATCAAATATGGTAGTGAATGTTTGGGATGAGGTTATATCAAGCAAGAGAATGGGATACTTGGCATTGGGAAGAAGAGTGGTGCACTTAAGACGAACAGCTTTGTTTTAATCCTTTCATCTACCTCTTTAGCTTCTTTTTGTTTCAGCTGCCATAAACACTTGCTGTGAAGCCAATGTTCAATACTAAAAGGATTTTTTTTTGTATTCCTCTCATTTCTGTTGAAACATGACACTCAAATTGGAGATAGGAGCAGAGATCAACAAACCCTGTCAGCTCTTGTCAACCCAGGTGTAACAGTGTGATCTTCTTAAATTGCTGCTAATCTGCCAAAGATCTCTCTTTATCTGCAGTCTCCATCATGCTGTTTGCTCACATTTGGTTAACACTTTAAATTTCCCTTTTGGAGGTGTCACTGTTTGCCATTTAGTAACTAAGAAGAACTGTGAGAGCAGCTTAAAGCACATGGATTTGGGAAGCTAGAAAGGCTGATTAGCTATTCAGGGAGAATAATCTTATTGAAAGTAGTAAGAGCTGTATAAAGAATGCTTTTCCCTTTCCTCGTAACAATCTTCTAATTATGTTGTCAAGCTTGCTGTCGTGTTCTCCCCCTGTGCCATTAAGAAACCGTTTTCTATGTTAAGAAAGAGATTTCCAGATCATGATGATGTTTGCTGATTTTTTTTTATTGTTTAAAGAATCTGTGTGTATTAAACCAAACATTAAAAAATGATTCATGTGCAGCATAATTATTTGAGATGAGGCGCTCCAGGCAGTGGTGATGGGAAGAGGGGTTGGGGGGTGGGTGGGATTAGTATTCCACATCAATGCAAGAGGCTTTCACCTCTATGGCTGGGATCTGAATCTAGCTGGGACCTTTGTGACTGAAATGCAGTCATAAATCGATACCTCTTTGAGGGGTCAGAAGCAGGGCCAATAGATATCTGCGGCTGTATATTTCTGAGCAAAACTGAACAACATTTCCAGTCGATAGATGGATGAGAAGTTCAACTGTGCACAAATCTGTTCTTATGTTTTACTGCTCTCCATATTTTGAAGGAAGGAATAAGAGGGATGAAAGTGTTCTGAGTGGGATGAGCAGCAGGGAGACTCAGCCATAGAGTTCATGGCTCATCTCAACAGAACTAATATGCAAGAGACCAACAGATTACCTTGTAAACCCAGTCAGGCAATGTTCTTTGCTTTCAAATGAAGCTGGATACCTGTTAATTTACATAGTGGTACAGCAGGTAGCTTTGTTTTTAACTCAGTATTTTAGACTAGTGGTATCAAAAGACTTTGTTGTAAGCTACGCTGTTAGAATGAATAAAATAAACTGAAACGTATTAGTATAGCTCAGCTGGTAGCATTTTGACTTTTGGTTGCAAGCATAAATCTTGTACCAAGCAAGACCCAGTGCTGATATTGGTGCTAATAGACATCCTTTTGATGAGATGTTATATCAATATGCTTTCTCTCCATCACTTTTGGCTGCCCATGTGCAAATTAAGACCTCATGCATAGGTGAAAGAACTAGGAGATTGAGGGTAGAGGGTTTGCCTTCCCAAATCTAATAGCTTTCATTCCATGTCCCTATTGAAATGATTCACTCTGGTGGCAACCCTTCCCAAATTCAAAGCTTTTTGCTTTTGACTCAAATGGCCTTTTTTCCTCAAAGAAAGAGAGATTAATGGCCAAAGCTGATAATAAAACATTAGTGAGTGAATAATAGCTTTACGATGCATGGCACATAATTTCTTCCTCCTGAAAATTGGCCACATATTATAATCTTGCATCATGCTTTTTAGTGACAACATCATTGAAACATAATAGTTTATTGTACTTACATATAACATTTATAAAGCACCTCTAATGAATGATACATAGTGTCACTTGTAAATGAGCACATTTTATCTTGACTCCCTGAAACACAGTCAAAGTTGAACCTCACGATGCTGATTTTTAGAGTCGCTTTTAAGAGTAGAGCAGCGCTGTAATCCAACAAGTATTTTGAAGGATAAGGGGGGGTTCAATGGGTGGATTGTATTATCCCTCACAGTTCTGGAATCCTTGAATCCCTGTTGAAAAACCATAACAAGTTTGTCATCCCAAAAGGAGAAAGGATAGGCTCTGGCCTGGACCTTAAGAGATTATGACCAGAGCTTGTCAATGATTTCATTATAACACACTGTAACCCAGAACCCAGTGCAGACTTTGGTAGAGGTCCTCCTTCAGTGAAAAGTCTGCCAACTGTGGCAACTCAAAGTACCTGTATCCCTTCCTCCCTGGCCTTGCCACCAGCCACATACCCCCACTCAAGAACATTCACAATGCTGCTTCTAAGATCATCTTCCTGGCTCATTATGCTGATCACAGCAGCCCTCATTTTGTGTGTCTCCAATGGTCCTCCTTCCTCCACTGCATCAACACAAGCTCCTTGTCTTTGCTTTTAAATCCCTTTGCCATGTTGCCCTGCCCTATCTATCAGATCTACTATCATGTCAAGCCTTTGCTTGGCCAAAGATGGCTGCTTGTATGATTCTGCTTCCTGTAGCTATGCATGTTCACCCATGCTGCCCTCCATTCATGGGAAAAGTGACCATTAAAAGTCACAAATCTACCACCTTATCCTCTTTTAAATCTCTCCTTAAAACCTAACTCTGCTTTCATGCTTACTAATGCGCTAACTCTGCTTTGATGCCTACCAATCAGGCATTGGTTAGGCAAGTGACAAACTCAGACCTATGCTCAGACCTATCCATTTTTTTTACCTTGTCCTCTTGCTCACATTCACTCTGCTTGTATAATTTGTCCACATGTTATATCTTGCCTGACATCTAGACTGTAAACTTGTCTAGATCAAGACTCTCTTCTTTGTTACTTATTTGTACAATGCCTAGCACAACAAGGCCCTGAGCCTTGGCTATTGTTTCTAGTTGTTAGTGTAACATTAATAATAATCACCACACCGGAAGGCCAATTCAAGCCTAAAAGTGGCCAGGGGTATTCAGGGAGGGTAGTGCCCAGAGCCTCCTTACCGTGTGTCAATTTAATGATTCCTCATTTCATACTCCACCAGCAAAAGGATGAGGTAAAAAAAATGGATAGAGTTTAGCAGCAAAGCAAAGATCTGAGTTTGCCACATGCCTAACCAATGCCTGATGGGCGTGATTAGTAGCCATCAAAGCAGAGTTAGGTTTTATGGAGAGATTTAAAAGAGGATAAGGTGGTGGATTTCATTATCGTGCAGTTCCTGGTGGTTGTTAAAGTTGCCATCTTTTTGTGGTGATAGGAACACTGTTTACCTTTCTGCCTAGGTGAAAAGATGGATGCTGGAGCAAGGAAGGGAAATGTTCATTTCCTGCACCAGTTGGGATGACTCTATCTTTCTATTTAATCTACCACAGAATGATGGATCCAGAGCATGCTCACCTGCATGACTTGAACAATCATAGATTTTTAAGGTCAGAAGGAACCATTACATCTGATCTCCTGCATAACACAAGCCCTCAAATTTCACCCATTTACTCCTACATGGAGCACAGTAACCTACAGTTGTCTAAAGCAGATCTTTCAAAAGGCATCCAGTTTTGATCTGAAGACATCAAGAGAGGGGTACATCCGCCACTTCCCTTGGTGGTTTGCTCCAGTGTTTAATCACACTCACAAGTGTAGCCATTAAATGGAGTCATTCCTACAACTGACACCATGGCTGTTTAGATTCCAAGCAAATAAACAAGAGTTATCTTTGACATGGATATTAAAGTAGCTCAGAACAAACACTACCTTCCTCCCCACCCTGCAGACCTCCAGATGACCGATTAATTCAACATGCTGCTCTATTTACTCCAGGGAGAAACATATTCTTTTGTTGTGATGCAAAATGTGACCCCCTCCTCCTCACCTCACCTACAATGTAGCTAGTCTGGACCCTTCTGCATAGAAAGCATATGACCATAACAGCTGCAATTTAGTGAAGGAGGGGCATGGGAAATCTACAAATACTTCATATTAAATATGATTTTTGATTCATCATATTTGCAATTCTTCTATGGTGTCTTACCTCTGACATTGGACTGGACTACTTTTGTTATCGTGACTAACTAACAAAAGGCAAATTTAAACTGAAAGTGTATGTGCTATTCACTGAAACGGAATTTTCAGTTTGATTGTAGGGCCTGATTCTGCCCTCTGGGTTTACACCTATATGAAATTACTTTTCTTTTTCAACAGTGTAAGAGAAGAATCAGGCAGGTAACGTTACAAAATCACATCATGATGGTTACTTGTATCTACTCAAATAGCAGGAACAATACCACCTAACTAATTGAACTCACCAATATCAAATACTCAAGGCAAACTGTTTTCCAGTTTCTTACACACTGGAGCAAAAAATCACCAATAATTTCAAATATCAGCTTTGAGAATCTTGTGTGTTTGAATGTGTCACAAACCGGAAAGATGTCAAATTCATTGTGTAAGTAATCAGTTACAAAATATTCACTCACCTCTGATAAAATCAAATTGCCCAACTTCTCTTTGTTTCAATTAATAAAATAGCATTGCTATTGCACTGGTATTGGTATGCACATAGCTACTGCACTGAATATGAACTGACTTATCCTATTTGATGTAGCTTCTTTCTGGGTTTATTAGCACTAACAGTTAATCTTTTTGTCTAATAAATTAGAAACACATTCTTCTAGAATAGCTTGTTTTTGTGAACTCTTACCTCTTTAATGGTACCAAAATGAATGAGAAGTTGGATGTAACAGCAGCTCCCTGTTTATCTCAGTACAAACATACACATTATCTGATCCTGTTTAATTGCACACCTGAGTTTTATAGTTTAAATTTATTTGTTCATTTGGTTTATGCTTGCTTTCTTTTGCATAACTCCTCTCCCCCACTGAATGCCTCTTGTAGATACTGATAGGTGTTGGCAAAAATCAGGGTAGCTGAAATATTGAAGATCATTTTCCCATTGGATTAGAAACTGATGAACTGAGCTCAGTAAGCAGGGGGCTCAGATGCAGTTCCCACTATTTTGCCTTTCACAGAAGTCAGGTGTCCCTGCTCGGAGGTGTGGCTCTGCCTAAGAGTCTCAGGCCTGGTTTAACCAGCCCCTCCCCACTGTTCAAAGATAGAGCTAATTAAGGCTTCATTAAGAGTCTTTGTGTCTTGCTAAGTGATCACTAGAACATTACTTGCTGTGGAACAGTATTCTCTGCCCAGCCTGTTTCAGCAGTGGAGTTCCCACTAAGAGCTGACAATCACTATGAGCTGGGTGGCACCTCAAGGGACTGACTCACAGAAGTCTTAGTAGAGAAGTGGCTGGCAGCAGAAGGTGATGGTGTGCAGCGGTGACAGCAGGCAGGATGGCCAGTGGATTCAGGAAGCAGCTGGTTGGGCAGTTGGCAGAGTAGCTGGACAGCGGCGCAAGCAAAGGGCCTTCTTTCGACCACCCCCCAACAGGGGTCTGAGGTGAACTCTGCAGCTGCACCGATGAACTCTGAGTCTGCCCTGACTAAGGACAACAATTCTGAGGGTCACATTAAAGATAACTCTGAGGAACAAGCTGATATGTTTTTCAGAATTTGTGGCGGACTCTAGACTCTGAACACACCTCCCATGAAGAAGCAGTTAAAGTCTGCAGTTACAGGTTAGAATTACTTTTCTCAATAAGAACAATATACTATTTTTTCCTTTTCTGAGATATTGTAATTAGGGTGAGGCAGTGGGAAAAACAGTTATCAGATAACTTTTACTCTCTGGAATTCTGACAGTGTAACAGTTTTTGTCCAGCATTACACTTAACAATGTTCTTCAATGAGCCATCCTTCCTTACATTGCAGAAAACCAAGAAGATAGCAAGAGCCATGCTGCTTACAAAAAACTTAACTATAGTTAAGTCATTGGTGCACTGAGAGCACTGTCTGTCATGCTGACCAGTATTGTTTCTTTGTACTTCCCCATCACTGTCTGTATCTGATTCAAGTCTCAGACTGTAGGCTCTTAGAGGCAAGGACCATCCTCTTGTTCAGTGATCGTACAGCACCTAGCATAGTGGGAACCTGGTCTGTGACTAGGCCTCCCAGCTGCTACAGTAATACAAATAATAATTAAGAGAAGCACTAGTTACATGGCCCTGAAAGAGAGCCAAGAAGGAGAGCTTTTTGGGCAGAATGCTGGCAGTAAAAAGGCCTACAACTGTGAGTAAAGAAACTGCCTCCTGTTGTTTTATTCTTACTGTTGTCGGGGAAACAGGACTTTGTTCATTCACAGTGAACGTACACAAGATTGCATCAAAGAAATACATGACTCCATTATCAATTTCGCCTCCGAACAGAAACAACCTCCAAGACCCAAAAATCTAGGCTAACCACTTGGTCAAAAGGGATAATGCTATTCTTGTAAACTCTTTCATTCTTTACTGCTAATTTTATTTGCTGTGTATCCATGTGGTGTGGAGAAATTTTTTCAGCTCATAGAAATAATTTGTTGTGAACACAATTAACTTGTACCGAAGGGATTCTTGACCTTGATGCATCTACTGCATTAGGAAATAAATACACATCACAAAAACCACCATCACAGTTGGCACTAATTAGCATCCTTGCTGTCAAGACATGAAGAACTTGAATGGGTCTGGAGAGACCTCTAGAAAGGGGTGATTCCAGGTCAGGGCTGAGCCATATTAGTGAGCAGCAGGAGCAATGTTGCCTATGCTGAATCTGTTCTGTGGATTCATAGAGAACTTTAGTTTTCAGAGGTTTTATGACCACTAACTATACTTTAAGAAAACATAATGAAAGATAACCCACACATTTTCCACTCACTATTCCTTGGTACAAACATCCAGATCAGATGCTAACTTTGGTAGGACGGTTCTGCAATCTTTGCTCAAGTAGAATTCCTCTTGTCCACTAACTTCTTGTTAGTCCCCAAGAGCGGGATCTGTGTGGACAATCACTCAAAGAAAAAAGAACAGTTATTTACCCTACAGTAACTATGGTTCTTTGAGATACATTGTCCACATAGTTTCCACGAGCAGCCCTGCATTTCCACTAATTGGAGTTCTGCTTCTACAGGATTCTTACTGGTGAAGGAACTGTTCACGGGTTGTGGCTGCTGCAACCTTTATACCCTCAGCTGTGGGAAGAGAAAGTATGGCCCCAACAGACACTGGTATTTAAAAGAATCCAATCTCACATGCATTGGGTGCATGTCAATACAGATTCCACTCTAGGCCCACAACACATCTCAGAGAACCACAGTTACTGTAGAATAAGTAACCATTCTTTTCTCTGTCTCAGAGATCCAGGTAATCTCTTCTTCTTTCTGATCTTTTCTGTTGTCTTTAACAGTAAGCAGTGAGGAGCTGAAAAATTGTGCTGTCAGACATTTTTATTAACTAATACTAGGTGAGTGAGCATAAGTGAGTGGGTAACCAGAGTGATACCTGATATCATCAAGACAATCAGCCAAAGAAAACTTGTTTGTGGGAAAAACAGATGACCAGAGGCAGATTGCCAAAGCAAGTTTTGCAGGGAATGGTGCTGGGTACTAGGGGCAGAGGACATCCATGGTGAGTGTGGTTCAACAATGTGGGTGACTAGATGGGATGTGGTATAGTGCGCTTCTCAAGGTTATGTGAAGACTGCTGGCCAATTTCTCTCATCTGTAGTATTTATTGTTCATTGTGATGCGACTCTTTGATGCTTTGCACTATGAGAGAAATAACAGGCAGGGGCCATCAAAATTTGTTTTTATTTAAAAAAACCGAAACTACTAAAAACTTTCAATTTCTTACAAATAGAGAACCAAAATGAGAAAATATCTGTTAAAAAGAATGGGAGCAGTAAGTGCAGTTATTCTAAGATGTGATGGCTTAGAAAACAATTTTCAGCAAGTGAAAGGCACAACTGCTTTTGCACAAGTATCTTATTATTATTATTAGACTTATTTATTGCCACTTAATACAAAAGAGTGCCCTGGGAATTTCTGCAGTACCTTGTATTAAATAAACAAGTGCAAGAATGCATCGTATCATTTGAAATCCCAGCAAATTCTTGTGTTTCGCATCAATATTCCTGAAAGGTTACATCTCTGTGAGGAAGCAGCAGAACATCATTCTCACCCTGCTGGTTGTTCTTGTTGACCTGTCATGCCCTGTGATCCTCTGGATGATCCTCCTGCATCTCAGGGCACCTACCACTGCCTTCACACTAGGTGCAGGTTCCTCCTGCACTGAAGGGATTTTTAAAGATGTCAAGACAGAGCCAGGGGGAGCAAGTGGTAACAATTTCAATGACTGACTTTTCTGTGACAGGGTCCCATCCTATCCTATCAATAATTTTCAGGTGTGTCTGACACTTGAACAGGGAGGATGACTCTGCTTCTACTCATCAAGGCACTGGATGGAGGGATTGCTAAGGCATTGGGCACTTAGTGCCAGATTGGGGCTGAGTAAGGGCCAAAAATCTTTGAGAGCTCGGGGAGTTCCTACCTTGTTTCTCTCTAAGGAGCTGACAAACACACCCTTCCTGGTGTTTGCCTTTATTTTAAATTTAAATAACAAAACTTGAACCTCAACCAAGTTTTCTCTTTATCTTGGTTGTTCCTCAATCTCTTGGGTTGGAATGATTAGGATCACCTTGTCATCATAAGTCAGGGTTCTAGCATGGCTACAACAGAGTGACTACATTCCTACTGCAGGGTCTTTGAACCTGGAACCTTGTTACAGCAGGAAATACAAATATTCAGGTTTTGTCCCACTGAAGAACCTGTATATTTGCTGAACATGATCAAACTTTGAGACCACAGAATTTTCCAGACAGTTACTTTCAAGAGTGGGAATCCCTAATTATGACATGAGGGACTTATAAGCCTTGACTTCACAAGGAAACAAAAGCTATATTCACCTTGTGGACCAGATGACCAACTTTCAAGTCCCTGGAATGGTGATTGCCAGAAGAGTGACATTGGTGTCAGAATGGGACATTGATGTGGACTAGATCCTATGCTCCACTTAAGAAAAAATCAAGAATTTCCTCTCCTCTTGTGGGTTCCAGGATTAGTTGCTCCAAGAAGCAGTCATTTATGGTGTCTAGAACTTCATCTCTGCATCCCATACTGAGGTGATATGAACTTTCACAAGAAATATTGACATTTTAAAGTTAAGCAACTCTTAAAAATTGCTATGGTGACTATAATATAAGCATTGGAGTAAGTGAATATTGACCACTGTCATGTGACAGTATTATAACCTTTTGTATCACTGGCCCATGTCAGATGATTAGAGCCAGGAAATAGAGATCAGTGTCTCTTACTAACCCTTTTGCATATCACATCTTTATTACAGTGACCTATGCATAAGAAATCCCAATTTGCCCTTGTGAGGTAACATTATTACTGGATCTTATCTGATCTATGTGAAGCCTTTTAATATGATGCCCCTTCTTCCAACACCAATGTCCCATTCTGACACCAATGTCACTCTTCTGGAAAGCACTATTCCAGGGACTTGAAGGTTGGCTTCCAGTAGTGATGGTACATCAGTGATGGAGCCTAAATATATTCTAAGTGTAACTGGTTTTATTTACAGACATACACTGGTCCTGGAATGAAGCCAGTCCAAAATAGCATGTAGGCAATCCCTTCTTTAAGGAATCTCAGCCCAACACCAATGCCTGGATCCCAGGGAGCAACTCTGCCTCAAGAAGTGATTGCTCAAAGACCAAAGCAGATAGCAAAACCTCCTGCTACTCTCTCAGCTCCTTCTCCACAGGGCCTGCCTCTTCTAGAACCTCACATAATAAAAACTAGTGTGAATAGATGTCCTGATTTTATAGGGACAATCCCGATATTCAGTGCTTTGTCTTATATAGGTGCCTATTAGCCCTCACCCCCTGTTCCGATTTTTCACACTTGCTATCTGGCCACCCTTATGAAAACTAACAACTACATAGTGTGTCTTCCCAAGACTGAACATTTGATCACACCCTGAGAAAAAGAACTTAGGAGACTGTGTGTGACAGCACCACCTAGTGGCATCTGCCATCACAAATATCATGGAAAAGCGTTATCTGTCTTGAACTGATCCAAAGCCTATTGAAGTCAACAAGAGTCTTTCCAGTGAATTCAATGGGCCTTGAATCAGGCTTTCTCTGAGTTAAGCCCTATCCAAAATAGTATGAGTAAAGATTAGTTTGAATTTCATTCATTCATCATGAGCATGTGGCCAATATAAAACTCAGCTTTTTTTAAAAAAATTGCTATCACTATTTATAACGATGTAAATGATTGATTCATTTCAGGAGAGTCAGAATTACTTCTGTGATAAAACAAGATGTACTGTGTGAAACAATAACTCAATAGAAATCATTTTTATTAAACCCTCTTGGGTACATATGATTTGTTCCATTCATACCAACCACAATATTGCACCCCTGAGAGAACAGTATGCTAAAGAATTTGTTATTTGAACTCAACAAAAAATCTGCCACATCTTCAGCTGGCATTCTTTTTTCTTTTAAACATTTAGGTCATCACATTCCATCTAATGCAAGGAGCAAAGTCGAACACAACATAGGCACAGCAATTATAGAGATCTTTATAATGTTTCTGGAACACACAAACACATAAGCACCATCCAGCTATAACTAAAGAGGGAAATGTAGAGACAAATTATCTACTGCTGCAAATAGGCATAATTCATCCTAAATCACTGGAGATGCAGCCATCCGACATCAGCAGAGAATTTTGCCTGAAACCTTTTAAGCAAAAGTCCCTGTCATTTTATGTACTTTGTAGTACATAGTTGTATATTATCTACAGTATCTTTTAGATTTATATGCAGGTGAGAAAAGGCAGGCATCAAATGTATGGTAGAAGAGCCAGAAAGATACCTTAAATTGATGCTGACAATAGAAATAATGATAACAACTAAAACTTTTCAAAGTGACTGATTTGGGGCCCCTCTGGTTTTGGGAACCCAACTTGAGTAACCTTAAATGGGCCCAAAATTCAGAGGGCAGGTGCTCAGCACTGTCTGAAAATCAAATTAAGATATCACAAGTCAGATATCCAAAATCAGCAGCTACTTCTAAAAATCTTGGCTGAGGTTTCCAAAATGAGACCTTATTCAGGAATGATCTGTATGGGGGGAAAATATATAGTATATGTAATAAATGTACTGAAGATGCTTTTCCTTTAAAGATTATTCTTGTAAAAGACCATTAGTCCTCATTGCTCTCTTTGGTTTCTGTTTTCAGAATACCTTTAAATAACCGCATTGTTTCATTGGCAGCCCATCATCTGACACAGCATCTCTTTTTTATTTCCAGATATCAAGGAAAAACTGTGAGGTGACCAAAACAAATTAACAGACTGCATTTATTTAGGAGAAAAGGCTAGAAAGATGCATAAACCAACAGGAACACTTGCTATAGATCAGGACATCCTCCATATGACCCCTTCCCTGCCTGTGTCTGTCTCAGCCTTACATACATTTTTCCCTTCAAGAGCACAATATCAGCGCAATGTATCTTTAGTAAAAATATGGTTCCTGCTCTGTTCCTGGAGCAATGTCACTCACTCTGCTCCTTACTCAAGGCTTACATGCAATATATTTTGCTTCGATCACACATATAACAAAGATTTTGCATCTAAAGTCTGTACTCTGAGAGCATTCGTTAGGGTCTTTGTGCGGCGTGCAATAGTTTTAAAGTGAAAAACACTGCTTTGTGGTGTGGTTTTACTGATTCAGCTTAAATATAGTACCATTTTATTCTTTTATTATAGATTCTGAAACACTACTGGAATACTTAGGTTAATTATTACACCCCCCTCCCCCCAAATTGAACATGTTTTATTATCTGAATTTGTGTTTTGTTTCCAATAAATATTCCTGCCCTCCTATGCAGTATCTTCGACAAATCTGAACAACATGAATTAGTATAACTGATTATTTCCAGAATATGCCCATAATTAGCCTACAATACAGTATGTGTTTTACAGTCAGTTTCAATATCCTCTTCTACACTGCAGTCTCCCATGTGGCTTTGCAGCACTTAGTGCGAGTTAGCAGAATCAGGAGGCCACCCCTATTTTTTTAGAGCCCCCTCAAGATGAATGGTTCAGATGGCACTCAGAAAGCTTATCTCCCATATGCTGTGCTTTGGTTCTTGCCTGTTCCTTTGCACTGTGCTGATCCTTTTTAAAGTACTTGTACCTCTAATGTGCACAGTCTCTGAGAATCTGAGCTACATTTCAAAGTGTTCCTTTACAGTTCACTTATAGGCATATCAGCATATGAGTGTTCATTTCATGTGTGCTCGTCTTAATTCACTAACCTTTAGTGGGACTATTGATATCCAAGGATGCATTTTATGTTTTCATTCAGCACACCATGCTAATCATATATTATTTATTAAAATCCCTCTTTATCTTGTAGGATATTCTCAAGATGCCAAATTAGGCTTCTTTTTTTAGAAACAGCTTCCCCACAACCACCTTCCTTAAAAGAACAGGCCAGGGATAGGAAAAAGGCTCAGCTACTAACAGATACTGCTGTGTTTTAATGCTGTTTTAAAGATTTTGGGCTCTAGTTCAAATAACTTGCAAGATATAATTTTCCTTTCTTGTAATGTCTCAAAATGCCTCCTGAAAAGTTCAATAAAAGGTCACTTTCGGAAGAAGCAAATATAGAAAGACATTTGAGGAAAGTACATTAATTAATTTGCATTGCTAATTGTTCGAATAAACCTCACATGAGGCAAAAAAAAAAAAATTCTCAGATCTGCTGGGCAAACCCAAGATAAACAACAAAACTGACAATTTATCTCAGCAGCAAATCAGTCAAGAAAGCACTTAAACACATTTTAAAGTCCATCCCTATTTAAGACTGCACTTAAGCACATACTTAGCTTTAATGATTTCCTTGTGCTTAACCACATTGACCTCAGTCGGATGTCAGCATGTGCTTAATTTTAAGCATGTACTTAAGTGCAGTCCCTGAATTGGAGCCCCATAATGGTACTTTACTATATCCCTATAACTTCTGCATTTTTAGCTGTGCAGCACATCAACACTGTGATAAACAGATTTTCTAGAACTATGGACTGACCCAAATGGCATCTCCCTTTGGCCCCAAATTCCTCTATCTTACAATTCCCAAGTGTTGTCATTGGCTGAAATGAAGGCCAGGTGAGGGGCAAAAGATATTCCGATTCTGAGGAAGTATAGCGATGAGCTGTGGTGCTAAATATAGGGGAGTCACTCAATCTGTGTCCATACATAAGACTGTAAATGTAAAGGTCACACAACAAAATATCAGCTGTCAAGAACATTGTGACTCGGAGAATTTCTAAAGGAATTCAGTTCAATTAAAATTGTTGGCCACATGGGACATACATATTCCTGTTCCCACATTTCAAGTAATTCAGAGGAAAAGACCTGTTGCTTGGACAAGTATGACAATGTTCGGAAAGATCAGCAATGTGCCTTTGCATTAGTGATGTTAGGCCTGAGACAACTTGGCACCATCTTTTATATTTCAGGGCCAAATTCTGCTCTGACTTAGTAACTGTGAGGCCCTGCTGTAGTCAGTGGTAATGCAAACAGGTGGAAGTCAATGTAGAATTTGGTCAGTGACTTATAAATAAAGATGTTTGTTGAGCCATGAGTTTATAGTTATTGGGGGGAAATTGTCTGCTGCCGGAGTTCCCATTTAGCTCTAAGTTATGGCGATATTAGTGTAGCTTAGCAGAGCTCCACGGCATCCTCTCTTCACCTCCTAATATGTCCCCTTAAGCCCTTGGGGAGCAGAGGAGGAGCAAGTCCCTGAGCTCAACAAGGCACAGATGTACCAGCCGGGAATTCCCTTATGCTAGGAGAATTCTCTGCTGACCATTTGCATCTTCAGCTTTTTGCTACCTGCTTGTTGTAAAAGTTTCCAGGTATGTCCCAAATGCTTCCTCTTCATGAAAACCCCACAAAGAGCTGTAGAAAAATTGTTTGATGTTACATTATATCCTTTGAGACATAGTATGTGATCATATAAATAAGGATTGTGTCATATTACATATGCCCGGGGGACAGAGTTAAGATTAGCCTTGTTGCCTTCACTTTGCTATTTCCTGACTTTTGAGTGCTTAAGTGTGCAATCTTAACACATTATTTGTACTGAATTATAGTACATAAACCAACACCAGTGACACACCACACCTAAGCCTCAGTTACAAAAGAATGTGCCTAACATTAAGCACATGAGTGTTCCCATTGAAAAGTTAGGCACATGCTTATTAAGTACCCTACAGAATCAGAGCCATAGGGGAGTCCATCCAAATCACCTTGCTTTTCTGCCACTGGAATGATATTAAGATTCCGATGTTTATTTTGAAATTAAGCTTTGATGGTTACATATTTGATAGTTAGCGTAGTCGATTTAGCTAAGTGCTTCAGGCCATGTACTATTTAAACTGCATAAGAAAGAAGAAACCATAGCACTTTTTTCTCTCACTATTGATAGTTTACTGTTTTTTCAATGTCATAAAAATGCAGAATTGATCCATTAATAACTTCAGAGGTATTTCAAAAGCCCCTTCAGATTGGTAACAATGCAACTAAAGTATTTTTATTTATATGTGTAATTCAATTAATCTTTAAAGAAAAATATCTAGTTAGATGCATATAAACATACTGGTTAAACTGTACGTCTTCATTTCTTCCACTTCAATGAGTGAGACTGTGGAGAATAGACTATAAAAACTGCACCAACAAGCTTATTCTCTTTTTATTGCCTGTCAAATTATTGCTGTGACACCCATAGTTGGTGGTGAAACATTGTGATCCACTGCTAGCAATGAAACAGTGTGTGAGTTTCTCATTGAGTTTAGGTAATGTACCATAAAACATTGCATGAAAACACTAATTTTCTCAATATATATTAGTAGACATGGTGTTTACCAACGAGAAGCGAAGATGTTTTTAAACATAGTTTGTTCATTTGAAGACATGGCCAGGCTTTACTTAATCACTTTGTATTTAATGTTGCAACTGCAGACTTGAGGCCTAGCTGCCATGGCATATTAGCTGCGGCATTGTTCCATCTACCAGCCTCAGTCTTGGGTGAATGTCACACTCAACATACTATAGACCTTTCTCCAATATATTCAATATGTGATCACACCTCTTCATTACTATGCGTATTGTCAGGACTTCAGTGGAATTACACCAAGGATGAATTATGCCCATTCTATCCTCACCAGATTATACAGTGTTCTGCATATCCACATACAACATCCAGGAAAATTGTAGATAGATACCAGTAAGACTGAAGAAGCTATCTTGGTAGTATAAACACTGCATCTAACACAGCTCCATCTTCACCAGTCTGCCTTGACTTCAGTTATGTTATTGAAGATGATCTTGGGGCTATTGTTAGCAATGTATTTTATGCCGTTGTGCTGATAAGAGATAAACAAAATACAACTATCTGGACTGCATAAAAAGGGTCACAAGATCTAGTATTGTCAGCCTTTAATGATGCTACCATTCAACCATTTTATTATCTTAATATCTAACAATGTATTCAACAAGAGGTTATTTGTCTCCTTGTCTTTTGCCTTAAGATGCCTGTCTGTCAGTGTTGAGTAGTAATTGTTTAAGACCAGTAGAGGAGAAAATGGCATTTCTTGAATTACACAAAAGTTGGTCTAAATGCACAGCATTCAAAATTAGTGATTCCTTTTTTTTTTTTAAAGTTTCTTATATTTCCTGGTGTAGTATTCGCTTCCCTTCACCTGTTTTTCTCTTCTGTATAAGTTCTTATTGTGCCATCACCACTGTAGGATTTCAGCACCTTCCAGTGCTGTGTATTAAGCAATGTGACAACAACAGACATGTGGGGTTTGTTTTCTCTTGTCTTCTCCCAGGAGGAGAACTGTGTGTGCAGTGACCAAGTGTTTTCTTTGCTTTTAATATACACACAGCTATGTATTTCTTAGTCATTGATATTTCATGAGTTTCAGGAAAGCTGGCAATTTGGTGTATCATCATTATGCTTTTAATCCAAGTCCATATTTAGTATTGTATCTAAAGAAGTAATTTGGCTTCATGGGATCTGGCAAACATCACATCATATTTACATTTGTTTATTTGTTTCTCAAAAGTTCGACTGTTCCAGCTGCCATCATTTCAGCTTCATATTAAAGGTATGAGAATGAGCCAGGCCTTTTATCTTACACTAATAAAAACCTAGTAATGTAGAAATGAACACAGCTCAGCCTAGTTCTGTAGCTGGTAGCCCCTTCATGTTCTCTAACACCTGGTAAAATTATTCAGTAATTCAACAACCACATTTAAAGGTAGTAGTTCAAAGGCCATGTGAATTGTAGAATAAGGCGTTCAAAACTGAAGTGCACTTCAGCAGCAACTGTGTCAGAGTCTAGAGAGAGAACCATTTCCTGTGAGATGAAGGGCTTGGAGAGTGATGTATCAGTCAGGCGGGTTTTTCACTTGTTCTTCCAGTCTCTGGCAAGGCCAATAGTTAAAGACTAATTTAAATTCATTTACAAGGGGTGGAAGGAGGAGAGAGCTTTCTATATGTAAATTTCTCCATAAATGAAATTGTATTTGGTTATATAATGTTAAAGTGCGTTTTATCACTAGGGAGAAAAATTTAGCAAGTAAACACGAGCTGCAGAGAACAAGAAAGAAGGAGAGGACTCTTGTACATTAATTGTATTTGAAACTGAATATAAAGTCGCAAAGCCCAGTTCCTATGGACCAGAAAGGCCATATTGTACTAGTCATACAAAGCTCTTTTTACTAGTTATATTAGTTAATATTTGTAGGTGAAATTCACTCTGTGAGGAGGGCTACCAAAAGACCTATACTTTATTAAGTGGTCTTAAGTGGTGCATAGGCCTCATGCTGAGCCTCCACCCAGGGGTAAATTCCCTACAGCCAGTATGTGCCTGCCTAGTCCTGCAGTCTTCACTCATGTGAGCAGTCCCATTGATTTCAATGGGATTAATGTGTGTGAGGGATACAGATTTGGGCTTTATGAACTGACCACTCTTCCACACAAGCCAGTTACCAAATTCATCTCCACCCACAACTAGTTCCTCACAATGGGTTTATATCAAACTAATTTGATATCTTTTTTTTTTTTTAATGGAATTACATGTTTCGTTGATAAGGTTGATGTAATAGACTAAGACTTCTATAAGGCATTTGACTTGGTACCACCTGACATTTTGATTGAAAAAAATAGAAAGATATAAAATTAACATGACACTCACTAAATGGATTAAAAGATGGCTAACTGATCGATCTCAAAATGTAATTGTAAATGGAGAATCATCATTGTGTTTCTAGTGGGGTAATATTGGGATTGGTTCTTGGCCCTATGCCATTTAACAACCTAGAAGAAAACGAAGTCATCACTGATAAAATTTGCAGACGACACAAAAATTGGAGGAATGGTAAATAAGGAAGGGAATAGGGCACTGATTCAGGGCACTGTTGCCTGATTTTTCGGTGTTTTGTAACTGAATGGGGTTATATGCTCGCCAATGGATCTGATCAGAAGATAATGAGGTTCTAGTCCCGGAATCAGGCTACAAAGTGTTTTACAAGCATGTATTTAATTTAAGCACGTCAGGAATGCTCATGCTGATAACTGAATATGTATAGTTTTATGACTTTTATTAAGATAGCATAGAATAATAGACAAATGAATATTCAAATGGATAATGGTTAGAATTGCAGTCTTGTTCCAAGACACATATGATATATATCTATCTATACTGTATGCTTTGGATTAATATACTCACACTCTTCCCTGATGACCTGGTTGAGAGAGATGTACGTTTCTTCACCTCTTGAGTGGAGGGGTGGAGACTTAGGCAGTGCTAGAGCTAAGAGCTATAAGACTAAGACTAAAACTACAAATAATTCTAAGTACGAACTAAGAATGAAAGATCTTAACAAACACCAAAAGAAGCAGCAGCTCAAAGAAGAAGTAGCTGATGATCGCACGCAAGTAACAAAATTTGCCCCTTTTTATGCCCTAATGGGTCTTCCTTCTAAGTCCAAACTTGGCTTTTTTGCCTCCAAATTATTAGGGTACACTTATTCTATAGGCTGGTGGGTTCATGCGTATTATTGATGCACATCTTTCTTTCCAGGTGGTTTGTTCATCTTCCCCTCTGTTATTTCTGGCTATTTTTGTGGGTTTTGCGGTGTACTTATGTTCATTTGGGGCATAAACTAGGCAGCCCCCTCCCTGTTTTGATACCTCCTGATTTATCTAGGGTAAAGATTATGACCATGTATACATCTTATCCTTAACACATCATTACTTATCTGGGCCAACAGTCCTGAACATATGTATGCTAACTGCCGTAGCTTTCATACAGGATGTGGCCTGTAAGGTACCTTGCATTACAGCTATAATACTTTAAAATGAATCTATGACTCTAGTATAATAAAACAACAATAATTAAATCTATAAGGAAAAATATATATGTGCAAGCAAGCAGGTTAGTCCTATAGGCTACAAATCCCCCCTTTGATGGGGTGGTTGCAAATGAACCCCATCACACAAGTATGGACATGGATGGTTAATCGCTTTTGGGGATAGTTTTACCACCCCCTTCTACAGCTCATTGTTGAGGAAGGGCATCATAAAGATGGTCCTCCACAACCTGGTGCCTTACAATCATGGGTACCCAGGATACATATTCTCCAATATTATTATCTGGTACCTGGTTTGGGTCTGGGTTTATACTGGTTAATTTTACACTGAATTTGTATGAGTTGGTTTCTCTTTACAAGACAATGCTTTCAATGGTAACCCTAATGGGGGAATTTAGACAAGGAATGTTGGTGTTCTTTGGATCGTTAAATCTTGATAGGTTGGGTCAGATAGGATGGTAGTGATATTCTCAAAGGTAGGAATAGGGAAATTGCTTGATTTCCAATTAAATTAGGTTGCTTTGAAGTAAAACAAAAATGTGGGTCTGTGACCTGACACTCCAAGGGACCATAGTGGTACCTCTTTTGAATAGTTACCATGCAAAATTGGCCATTTCCAGCATAGGACACTCTCTCCATTAGAGTCCTCCATTTAGTCAGCCTCACCAGGCATGACGATGATGATTTGTTTTGTAACTCTCCCTGTAATCCACACATTACAGTATCTGTCTAAAGCACATCACATGTACTGAGGCCCTTTTTCAGAGCAACAGACCATCTGTGGAGCTTTCCAAGTCTGAGTTGGAGTGTGGTAGACTACCAAGGGAGGCACATTGACACGTTCTCTGTAGATATTGTCTTCCGGGTGACCTATGGACTGGATGGCTGCCAATGGCTTGTACACATCCTTGTCTGGGTCAAACACTGGTAAAGAAATAGTGAATGAGACATACAAGGACTGTGCCATTGTACAATCTTTGGGAAAAGAACAACTGTCTCGTCTGGGTTGAGGTGTCACAGATTCCATCTGTCTCATTGTTCCCAGTGACAATGATGGCATAGATCCAAACATGTGGATTGCCCTCTTTCTGGCCTTTGAAAACACTTAGGGTAATACCAACTTAGTAAGTGCTCGTCCTTGATTAGGTCTGGAATCTTCCCCAATTTTAGAGCTTGCAAAGTCTATGATGGTATTTATAACATATTCTCCATGTGCGGAGCAGATAATTTCCTTTCCTAGATATTGGTCCTTTTGCTGATTATTGTTTAAAGAGACCAGTTGGTTAATTTTAAGTTGTGTTTCATTAAAGGTAAAAGGTACATTCATACAAGGTAAAGGAATGAGTCCATAGAAGCATTTTCTGCTGGTTTGGTATGCATTTCTAAGGTAATCTCATGGCTTGGATTGATCATAAGTGTCTGTTCCACTCCTTTTTTAGGTGTGTTTTGTTTCAAATGTCCAATTAAATGAACATGTACAAATTGCAGTATTTCATGGTCTTGGGTAATTTGTTGACTCTTTTGCAACGTTTTAGTCCCAAATTCTTGCTTTTTGGCTCAGTCTCACCCTTAGAGTGACAATAAGGGTGTAGTAAATCAGGAATATCTGTCCATTTCATGGTTGTTGGCTGCTGGGCTTCAGTGGCAACGATTCCGAATGCTGTTCACCTAGCTACTGAAGGATAAGCTTTTCCTGAGGCCTGGATGATTAGACCTTTAACTGATTAGCGTGGTAGTTTGTCTTTATTATGCTTGCCTCCTGTTACCCTAAATTTATACACTGCTGAACTGAGTTTATCGATGATTCGGAAAGGTCTGAGCCATCAGTTACACAGTCCGTGCCCTGGTGCTTTGTACGTTAACGGCATTACTTGGTTGCCAACCTCCCAAGTATTCTCTCTCTGGTTTTTGTCAAAGTAGGCCTTTGCCTTTGCCTTTCGTCTGGATTTTCCCAATTTAACATGTGGACCTGATTCAAATGGTTTTGTGGATTTTGCAGGTATGTATCCATTTTTACTCCCTCGAGTTGAGTGCCACTGGTGTGCCAGATCAAATGTTCTAGTAATCGCATATTTCAACCTGTCATCATCTCAAAGGGTGTTTTATCAGTAGACGCAGCAGGTGTTGCCTTCAGAACCATTAGGGTGTCCCAGTTATGCCCATTGGCATAAACCAGTTTCCTCAACATTATCTTTATAGTCCAATTGGTTCACTCCACCATCCCAGATGACTGTGGCCTATACAGGATTTGTAGTCTCTGCAGGACTCCCATCAGTTTAAGGCAGACTTTAAAGAACTGTCCAGTAAAGTGTGATCCCTGATCTGATTCCACCTTTGTAGGGATCCTCCATCGAGAGAAGACTTTTTCTACCAGGACCTTTGTTAGAAATCAATTTCTTTTTCCCTGCTCGTTTTATCTGATTGCTGTATCTATCACTGGGTAAACTGACTGAGATCACACTAGCTGGTAACGTGTAAACAAATAACTATTTATTAAGAGTGTGTCATAAACACAAGCCCTTTAAACTACCACAATAACCATAAACACCGGTGTTGAGTACACAATGGGGGAACTAAACCCCAGGCTCAATACCACAAACACAACCCCGGGTTCCCACAGTTCGTGATAGTATTTACGATATTTCTTCTCTCCCTCCAGGGAGTGCTGGTCACGACACAGGTGAGTGTGTCTGCTTTTGTTCCTGGTCCGAAGCTGTCTCTTCTCTTCCTTGTACGTAGCCGCGCAAACACAACGACACCCCCCCACGCTACCACTAAGATTGGCAGCCCTGAGTTCTGGCACTCACTTAAATCACCTCTGCTGGAGCTATCCTTAACCAATCGGCTGCCAGGATTTCTCCCACCTTCTGGCCTTTGCATATGGCTCTCATATTGTGCACACGGCACCAATGCCTTTGCACTCAGCACTATAGCTGATGTTTTCCCGCCTTTTCACTGGGCAGGATCCAGGCCTTGGCATTTTGCCAACAGTCAGCATCTGACTTGCCTGAGTAAGACTCAGAGATGGATTCCAAATCCAATATGGAGTCTGACCTTGTCATCAACTATTTACATTTCAGGGGAGGTTACATAAACATTCCTAAACGTATTTCCAACACCTTGGCTGTGGCTTTTGCAGTATTGGCTTTTAGATGAAATGCCTCTACCCACTTTGAAATCAACTGATATTGGTTGCTTCTCTGGGTCCTTTACAAAGGACCTATGAAGTCAATCTGCAAAGCTACTCATGGGTCTTCATATATCTGAGATTTTAATGGCACATTTCTTTTGATTGGAGTATGATTTGCTTGAGCACATGCCAAACAGTTGTCACAGTATTGTTGCACATCCATCCTCAGAAGTGGCCACCATCCCATAGATACAAGATGTTGGACAGTTTTGTCCACTCCCTGATGTCCTCCTGTCGGAGTGTCATGAACCGTATACATCATTTCCCTCCATAGGTGCATTGGAACTACCCATACAGGGAAAGGACCTCCTGTATACATCAGAATTCCATTCACTACCTGCAAAGGCTGTCCGTATCTTTTGGATAAGGGATCTGTGAGTGACCACTCTCCTTCTGCTTTGGAAAGCTCTTGGATTACTCTCACTATGTCCTTATCTAATTTTTATATCTCTCTTAAATCAGGTATGTTAGTCTTTAAAACCTTAGTTGCAGCAATTGGATCAGAATCCCACTGGACCAGAGATCGTACTGAGATACTCTTGGTCTTTTTCACTCCAGGATTTTCCAGATTGAGCTCCTTCTTGCGCCAATTTGTCGGCCTTCCTATTTTCCATACCATAGGATTCTAATTTACAGTGGGCCCTTGTCTTTTTCACTCTAATTGGCCTTCCTGGAGTAGTGAGTTTTGCTGCTAACCAATGGATGTATTTTAGCAGTGGTACATACTTAATAGGTGAAACATCTGAAGATGTGAAGCCATTAGTTTCCCAACATGGTAGAAACTCAGTAAGAGAATTGCATAACCATGCCGAGTCTGAAAACAGACAGCTGTTTTGATTTTCAGTGGTGATGGAGAACTGCATGTAGTACTCCAATAGACAAGCCACTCCTGCTAATTCAGCATATTGGACCAAATGCGGGGTGCATGAATATGCTTTCTCCCAAGGTTCTCCTTTTCCTTCCGGTGGAACCGCATATATTCCAAACCCGGTATAAGGTTTCCCTTCATGGTAGTAACTAGAGTCGTATACAAAGAAATGGTACCCCTTGAAGGAATCTGCTTCCTGTAACAAGGGTAGGAAAAGTTTTCTCCCCACTTTGATCCAGTTGAGCAGTGTCTGATCATACAAGCAGTTCCCCTTCATACAGTAGGGCAGCTGGTAACAGAGATGGTGTCCTAACAAGTTTCACTGCAATATCTTTCCCTTGCAATAGCAGTTCCCAGTGGGCTAAGCAAGCATTTGATACTTGCCCATCTTTTACCCTATTGGACAACAAGAACTAAAGGGGTGTGTGCAATGAGTGTAATATGATGGGGGCTGAGGCCAATCAGAAAAGAAAAATGTTGAATGGCCCAGCTAGTGGCCAATCAGTACTTTTCACAATTATCTTATTTAAGCTCAATTGGTGACATTAAATATGAGGCATAAGCCACGGGTCTGATTTTCCCATGCTTCTTTTGTGAAGCCACAGCCACTAACACATTTGTAGGAGAGTAAAGAGTTAAAAGCTGGACAAGTAATCAGGCCTAAGCTACAGGAAATGGAATCATGGCACAGGCAAAACCTTGTTTCTGTTACTTGGTGTGAATTTTAGCTAGCGTCTGTTATCTCTCTTCTTTCCCTCCCCTCCTAGCCCTTTGCGCAAGGAATGAGACTAACAAATAATTATTCTCCCTTCTGTTCAAGGTCTTTGGTGGGAATACAACATTATCTTCTTTCCCTCCCTTGCATACAGTATATTTTAAAGAATGTTAGTAAGTTTCAAGGTGATGTGCCTGACTTCTGTATGGTAATCCTCTAAACAACAAACAGGGGCGGGTATAATTATATTAATTATGTAGTTGTTAATATTCATTTTATAGGTGTCAATGTAACCAAATAAGGGTCTATGGGGAGTTGCTGAAAATGTACACATTTACATACTGTTATGGATAAAAGAAAAGTAACCCTCTCATTGCTCACTCGTGGCGTTGAGGTGGAATGAGCAGGCAATAAAGGGTTCCGTCTCCCCAATCCACCCCCCAGGACAACCTGTTAGGTTATTTCTAACAACATTAACACCCACTGCCACCTCCAGATGATAGGGTATCTCTGGATTTGGAGTGATCAACACAGGAGCCTTGACAATGGCCTGTTTCAACTGGGATACTGCTTCCGTGTGTTGCTCAGTCCATTCCCACTGAACACTCTTCTTTAACAGTTGGTACAAGGGACCTGCAATGGAAGCAAAATTAGGAATGAAGTCCCTGTGGTACCCAATTAAACCCAAAAAGGATCTTAAAGCTGTTGCATCCTGCGATAAGGGCAACTTTTGTATCATGTCCACTTTCTGTTGTATTGGGGTCTGACCCAATTTTGTCAAAGTGAGACCTAAGAAAGAGACACAAGTAATCATTAGCTGTGCTTGGCAGATTTACACTTCAAACCTGCTTCCTTTAGAATTTGAAGGAGCTCATAAAGCCTTTCCAGGTGCTCCTTCTTAGTTCAAGTTGCTAAACGAATGTCATCTACATACTGGAACAAAACAGTTGGTTTAGAAAATCGCGACAGTACCTGCCTCATTTGCGCATGAAACGATGCTGGGGAATTTTTATATCTCTGGGATAAATGATTCCAGGTATATCGGACCCCCTGGAAACTAAACACAAATCAGTACTGGAAATGCGGGCTAATAGTAATGTCTAAAAGTTGTTACTGATATTGAGAACAGTAAACCATGCTGCCTGTGGATCAATGGACTTGAGAAGGTCTGGCATCTTGGCCGCTGTAGGGACATAAATAATGTTACCTAATTAAGACATCTGTAATCAATTGTGAGACGCCAGGAGCTATCTGGTTTCTTGACCGGTCAAACAGTGGAACTGGTGGTGGAAGTACATCTACGTGGTATTCCCTGTGTTAGTAAAGACTTAAAAGTCTTTTCTAATGTGGTTTGTTTCTGGGCTGGTACGTCTCTTCCTTCTACAACAATAGTAACTGCCATACATGCACAATCATGTTTGTGTTTAACAAATGCATCCGTATGTTTGTGAAGCAAAGCTTGTAACTTGGGGCGATCTGCGTGTTTGACCACTGTTTTGTTCAGGTTATAGACTTCTGATTCTGGTTCCTTCACTGGAGACACCATGCCATATTCAAGCATGATCACCAGTGCGTAGTCAATTGCCTACTCTGTAGTAAAATACAACAGTTTGTTAACCAAATCAACAACACATCCCTGTTTGTATAGGAAATCAGATACTAATACACTATTCCTTGTGTCTGCCAATTTCATTAATGCAAAGGTATAAGTTTTTTGCAAGCGACCTATTTGTACTTCAATGGGTTTAGAAAGTATGGTCATGACCCGGTTGTTTACAAAAGTTGATAGCATCTTTGTATGCCCTGAAGACAGAGGAGAGAATTTAGGGTCTTTGACGTGGATAACGCTAATCGCTGCCCCAGTATCTATAATAAAATTCATGTGGCGACTCCCTATCACTGCAGATACTGTGGGTCTCCCGCTTGTACCCGTGCCTAAAGGGGCTAGGACTTCACTCGGGGCCTGATGGCGTCATGCTGAGTATTCTGCAGACAAGTAGTCCATGGGCTCTCCGTCCATCTCCTCGGGAGCAGCCAACCCTGTAGGATGGGAAGCTGTCCACAGGAGAAAAGAAAATGAGCCAATGGAGCCCATGGGACGGTGCGAGGGCGCTGGGCCTTGGCCTTCCAACATTAGCTCAGTTAGACATGTCCGAAGTTTCTGGATATCCTGATGTTGAAATTCCAGAGTCTGCTGCACTGCTTTAAATATCATCATGACCAAGTCCTCATTTCGGCGGGGAGGTGGTGATCTGGAACCCTGTGGGTGTGATTTGGTTCTGGGATGTATCTGAAAAAAAAGGAATACACTCCCAGGGCCCTGCGTGGGGTCCGAATGTATAACTGTCAAGGGGCATGCCCACTTGAAGGTCCAGGATTATTACAAGGCTAAGAATCATTTTGCCAACATTGGGTTCTAGGGAATTTAGAAATGTCTCGGCATAATCCCTGAGGTGATGTCCTCAAAGGTCCCTCAGTCCTCACAGTGGGATTGATTTGTGGCTCCTGAAGCATTGCAAAAGGGGCCCCATGCTGACCTAATTTAAGGCCTCTCTGGGAATGAGCCTTAGACAATAAGACCAATGCATCCTTCAAGGAAGTGTTATCACTGATGTGCATGTTAACCTTTTCCTGAAAATGGGGAAGAGAATCATTGATCAACAAACTAACGTATTGTGGCCCGTCTATGTCCTCTCTCATGTGACTGTGCCAAGCTGCACTTAATCACAGATGAAATTGATGTGGAGACCCATTAAATCTTTGCTTTAAATTTGACAGGATGGCCACTCCAGCTTGCCCTGGGTGCTGATTATGTTCCAATAAGGCTACTGTTTCTTAAAAAGATTTGTCACCCACCCTATACTCAGGGGGGTAAGGTACTCCATAATGCTCGATCTACCGTGAGCTGTAGGATTTTAACCTAGTCTTCCCCTAGTAAGCCAAAACTTTTGCCATTTCCTGCACACGTTGTGCATGCACTGCAACAGAAGAATCTTCCATCATTCCTACTTGCTTAGCCACCAAATCAAAGGTCTTAATATCTGTAACTACTGCCACAGGACAATTTGATTCTGGGATTTTCCTACCTGAGTCTGAATCTGAATTTATGATTTCTGGGGTTTGACTCCCCAGATCAGGAGATGGGGTCTTTCTCTATCCTGATTAGTATTTCCTTCATCATACCTATCAGAACTTTCCTCTGAACACGATTCTAGGTTTGGGTTAGGGCAGATTTCCATAAAACTTTTACATCCCTCGCTTAAGGCTTCTCCACACTGGTGCAGGACATCCCTTTGTTCCTGTAGAGCTGTAGTTGGGTGCTGTAAAAGTACATGGAGTGATACCAGCATATACCAAGGGGGTGATCTCGGTTCACGAAATTCAAGGGACCTAGGTGGGGCTCGTAATGATTGTCCAAATGACACCACACGACCACCCAAAGGAGCTAGATTTCCTGAGCCATATGGTGCCAATGTAACATTAGGTGGGGGCGCAGGGATAGCATCCCTGGGCTGTTGTATTATTCCCTGTTGTAATCTAGAGATTACTATAGCACAGGCACTAGCTACTTGTGTCACTTGTGAAACTGCATCTTCCAGTCCCTGCACAATCACAGACTCCAAAGACACTCCCTCTTCTCTAATAAGAGCAGATGCTAACGGAAGAGAAGATATCTTCCTCCTCGCTCATCTCATCCTGTACATCACCAGTCACCTCCTCTAAGATGACATCTAACTCCTCCTCCTGCTGTGCCACTCTAGGACTTGCCTTTTCTGCTGACAGACTGCTCACAACTGCTTTACCACTAACTTCTTCTTCTGGCTTTTCTTGCAATCCCTGACACTTAACCTCCGATTTCACTTCTGAAGGCACCGTGTCAGCCTGAACTAACTCTCTTGCCCTACTTCTGGTAATTGGTCCTGCAAGTTGGTCTACCTCCGTCAGTTCTACCATACCAATGGGGATGGGAACCGATGCTCCATCGTCCTCTAACTCATCCCCTATCTTTATGACAACCTGTGTCACAGTCTGCACCTCTCTACTTACTCTCTCTGTCTCTCAAGGAGCTCGCAGCTGGTATCTCTGCAGCCCCGCTACACTTCGGCAATGCTGTGCGCTGATTCATCCTCTCTCTCTCTCTCACACACACCTCACAAAGACTTTCCAACTCACTGATTCGATCTAACAACTGACCACGATCTGATTTATAGCCATCCAGAGATATTACTCTGGCAGCTGCCCATTCCTGCCAACAGCAAGTTTCCTTATCTGCTTCCTGCACCTGATACCAACTTTGCTCTAACTTTTTCTCCAATTCCTGTCGCTTTTTAACAATGATTAACAATGATCCTCTGAAACTTCACTTAACCGATTTGCTAACTTCTGGATAATCTTCTCTTTTTCCTCCGAAGTTTGCTGGGCTCTTCTAAGTAACACTATTTTCTTATTCAATTTCCACTCAAGTGTGCTACAAGCCATCAGCAAGCACTCTAGAGCAATTCCTTTCACCTCTTCAGCCTTCCTTTTTCTTTTGCTCTACTTCCTGATCAAAAACCTGACTCATAAAACCCCATGGATTACTATGTTCAGAGATAATTTCACTGTCTCTTAGTTCTACTAAGCCTCTTCTGTGTTCCTTAATGTATTTTCTGGCAAAGCTTTCCAAAACCGTACTGTGGGCAATGCCCACAGACTCTACTTCACTTATCTTAACACTAAATAAAACTCCCTCAAAAATCCAAAATAAAGAACTTAAACTTTAGAACTTGAACTTAAACCTTATACTTTATAAACTCTATTTGCTAGCCTAATTTCCAACACTATAGTAATAACCACTATATTCTTTATTCTTAACTTTAAAATCTCTAACTCTAAATCTGAAGGCGTCCCTTCAATAACAACAAAAAAGAAATAACACACCTGACTGGTCTCAACAATTACTTCAAACAAGTCCCAAGAAAACAACAGAAGGGTGGGGTTGAGTCCCCTTCTCTTCCATCGATGGCTAATGCGCTTTTAGCTGATTGAGAGGTCTTTACCAAGTCGGGACCTACCGAACAGCCAGGATAAGCTGGTGGTAGATGAATCTGGTTGCAGCCTGGGAGATTTGTGGGGACTGAAACACTGCAGCCGCTCTGGCGGCTTAAACAAAACAAAAATCAACTGCCCCGCCACCTCAAAGTGTGGGTCACCAGATCCCATTGCTACTATGATTACTTATACTTCTGGTACCTCAATATTAGTACTCCTTCTACACTCCAAAGCACCTTAAACGTGCATATCCCTTTAAACAGTACAGCTTTCTCTTGCAAGATTAATTGCTACTCGTAAGCATAGCCAGCAAAACAGATTCTATAGGGCAGTACAGAAAAGGAAACACTTCTGGGACCACTGCCAAAAAACAGTCAAATGAAATCAGGTTTCCAGTACTTCAAGGCAGCTACCAGACTAATACACAGACAGCCTTTTTGCTCTCTCTTTTGCTCTCTAGCTCAATTTACCTCAGGTGAATCTCCAAGGTGCCTGGAAACACCTAGAATTCCTAAGACAATTCCTCTCACACACTCCTCGAGTCTCCTGGCTGGCTCACCACTTCTTGCCTGATTTTCAGTGTTTTGTAATTGAGTGGGGTTATAGGCTCACCCATGGATCTGATCAGAAGATAATGAGGTTCTAGTCCTGGAATCAGGCTACAAAGAGTTGTACAAGGACCCCCTGGAATGCACTACAGGAATGCTCACACTGATAACCGAATATGTATAGTTTTACAGACTTTTATTAAGATAGCATAGAATAATAGACAAATGAATATTCAAATGGATAATAGTTAGAATTACAGTCTTGTTCTAAGGCATATATGAGATATATATATACTGTATGCTTTGGATTAATATACTCACACTCTTCCCTGATGACCTGGTTGAGAGAGATGTCCAGTCCTTCAACTCTTGAGTGGAGGGGTGGAGAGTTAGGCAGTGCTAAAGTTAAGAGCTATAAGACTAAGACTAAAACTACAAATAATACTAAGCATGAACTAAGAATGAAAGATCTTAACAAACACCAAAAGAAGAAGCAGCTCAAAGAAGAAGTAGCTGATGATCGCACGCAAGTAACAAAATTTGCCCCTTTTTATGCCCTAATGGGTCTTCCTTCTAAGTCCAAACTTGGCTTTTTTGCCTCCAAATTATTAGGGTACACTTATTCTATAGGCTGGTGGGTTCATGTGTATTATTGATGCACATCTTTCTTTCCAGGTGGTTTGTTCATCTTCCCCTCTGTTATTTCTGGCTATTTTTGTGGGTTTTGCGGTGTACTTATGTTCATTTGGGGCATAAACTGGGCAGCCCCCTCCCTGTTTTGATACCTCCTGATTTATCTAGGGTAAAGATTATGACCATATATACATCTTATCCTTAACACATCATTACTTTTCTGGGCCAACAGTCCTGAACATATGTATGCTAACTGCCGTAGCTTTCATACAGGATGTGGCCTGTAAGGTACCTTGCATTACAGCTATAATACTTTAAAATGAATCTATGACTCTAGTATAATAAAACAACAATACTTATAGATGTAAGGAAAAATATATATGTGCAAGAAAGAAGGCTAGTCCTATAGGCTACAGCACTCTGGATCACTTGGTAAGCTGGGTGCAAACAAACAATATACGTTTTTAATAGGGCTAAATGCAAATGTATACATCTCTTGAGTGGGGAGGAAGGCCATTCCATTTCATTGTGGTATGCAACAGTAGTCAGGCTTGGGCCATTCTGGCTAGGCAGAGCAACAAGTAGCTAGTATCCACAGCGTCTAGGCGGGGCAAACACTTGCCTAATTCATCTGTTTCATCTTCACCCATAACACATTCAAACACTTTACCCAAACCCTAGGAAAGGTCATGTGTACTAGGATGGCTCTCCAATATGCCAGCCTCTTCATGGGCCACCTTGAAGAAGAATTTCTGGATAAATGCACAATGAAAACAATGATGTACCTAAGGTACACTGATATTTTCCTCTTCTGGACAGATGACCTGTATTCCCTCAAAGATTTTCCTCCACAACGTCATCAACCACCACCCATCTATCAGACTCTTTCTAGAACATTCCCTCACCAGCATCAATTTCCTGGACACCAAGATCAGCTTCAACTATGGAACCCTACAGACAACTATGTAAAAGAAACCCACAGATCACCACACTTACTTCCACAGATCCAGTCTTCTTCTTTAGTATAAAAATAGCAACATTTACCAGTTAATAGAAAGGTTTGAAATCCATTCATGGGCTTCAGGAGATGCAAAGTGCACCTTTCCAATATCTCCTGGAAATGAAAATATGGGGTAGTTATGCACAATATGTCCAATGGTGTGTAGGTCTCCACATTTGCACTGTGTGGAATCCTTGGTTCTCCGTTTGTGTATCAGTTGTGCACATCTTTCATGTAACATCTTAATATGGTTGATAATCCACTCTCTTCAGCAGCGCAAGAAATCAGACAGTTTGATGGTGGGATCATCTATGAAGAGCTTGTTTACATTAGAGCATGCCCGTTGCATCCACCAGGATGAAGTTGCATGACAGAATCATAGAATCATAGAATATTAGAGTTGGAAGGGACCTCAGGAGGTCATCTAATCCAACCCCCTGCTCAAAGCAGGACTAACCTCAACTATATCATCCTAACCAGGGCTTTGTCAAGCCTCAGCTTAAAAACCTCTAAGGATGGAGATTCCAACACCTCCCTAGGTAACCCATTCCAGTGCTTCACCACCCTCCTAGTAAAAAACTTTTCCTAATGTCCAACCTAGACCTCCCGCCCTACAACTTGAGACCGTTGCTCCTTGTTCTGTCATCTGCCACCACCGAGAACAGCCTAGCCCCATCCTCCCTGGAACCCCCTTTCAGGTAGTTAAAGGCCGCTATCAAATCCCCCCTCACTCTTCTCTTTTGCAGACTAAACAAGCCCAGTTCCCTCAGCCTCTCCTCATAAGTCCTGTGCTCCAGCCCCCTAATCATTTTGGTTGCCCTCCGCTGCACTCTCTCTAACTTGTCCACATCCTTTTTGTAGTGGGGGGCCCAAAACTGGACACAATATTCTAAATGCGGCCTCACCAATGCCGAATAGAGGGGAATAATCACTTCCCGTAACCTGCTGGCAATGCCCCTCCTAATGCAGCCCAATATGCCATTAGCCTTCTTGACAACCAGGGCACACTGCTGACTCATATCCAGCTTTTTATCCACTGTTACCCCCAGGTCCTTTTCTGGAGAGCTGCTGCCCAGCTCGTCGGTCCCCAGTCTATAGCTGTGCATGGGATTCTTCCTTCCTAAGTGGAGGACTCTGCACTTGTCCTTGTTGAACCTCATTAGATTTCTTTTGGCCCAATCCTCCAGTTTGTTTAGGTCCTTCTGTATCCTATCCCTACCCTCCAGGGTATCTACCACTCCCCCAGCTTAGTGTCGTCCGCAAACTTGCTGAGGGTGCAATCTACCCCATCCTCCAGATCATTAATAAAGATGTTGAACAAAACCGGCCCCAGGACCGACCCCTGGGGAGCTCCGCTTGTGACCGGTTGCCAGCTAGACATGGAGCCATTGATCACTACTCGTTGAGCCCTATGCTCTAGCCAGTTCTCTATCCATTTTATAGTCCATTCATCCAACCCATACTTCTTTAACTTGCTGATAAGAATACTGTGTGAGACAGTATCAAAAGCTTTGCTAAAGACAAGGTATATCACATCCACCGACTTCCCTACATCCATAGAGCCAGTCACCTCATCATAGAAAGCAATCAGGTTGGTCAGGCATGACTTTCCCTGAGTGAATCCGTGTTGACTGTTCCTGATCACCTTCCTCTCCTCCAAGTGCCTTAAAATGGATTCCTTAAGGACCTGCTCCATGATTTTTTCAGGGATTGAGGTGAGGCTGACCGGTCTGTAGTTCCCTGGATCCTCTTTCCTCCCTTTTTTGAAGATGGGCACTATATTTGCTTTTTTCCAGTCCTCAGGGACCTCCCCCTGTTGCCACGAGCTTTCAAAGATAATAGCCAATGGCTCTGAAATCACCTCAGCCAACTCCCTCAGCACCCTCGGAGTAGAAGATCTACTCCAGCCACACAGAATGGTTGACAGGACTTAAAGCCAGTGCGAGATGGATGAACATGATTGCCATGGAGTGGGAGCTTTTGGTTAGCAAGAGCTTTCTTGTACTCATGCAACTTATCCATCTGAACGATTAGAGGACAGATGTTTGTGAAGATGGAAAGGCAATTCAGTGGAGTGGGCTTCAGTGTGTCAGTTACAAGTCTAATAGTCACATTTAGCTAAATATTGACAAGATTCATGTGTGAGCTTCTTCCCCAGGCAGGTGGTCACACATGGAATAAAGTCAATCCAGAATTGCCAGTCATAGCATTCGAGCATCACAACCCCAGATAGAACCTGCTTTTTTTTTTTTTTAATGATTTTGGTTTGACTCTTCTTCTTAAAGCTCACCTGCTTCAGATGTTCTTGATAGTAAGACTGCAAATGAAAATAACTCCTAGGTGACTGGGGGGATAGACCAGGGTGAACGCCTTGCTGCCACAGTTTACATTCAGCATCCACTTAGCTTCAGAATTGCTGAGATGGAAAGCTGACATCATTTTTGATGGATAGTGTTTGAACTGTCAGTACTGAAATTAGTTTTCCAGCCTCTTCAGAGCAGCATTAAAGGTGTCTTCCACTTCCTTGAGTGTTGTGGCCTGTGTCATTAGGGCCAGGTCATTGGCATAAATGAACTTGCGGCATGTCATTTCAGGCACATCACTTATATAAAAATTAAAAAGAGATGGTGCTAGTACTGATCCTAGGGGGAGGCTATTGTGTAGACTATGCTTTTTGCTCACCTGACTTCCAAGACGAACACAGACCATTTTCTCTAAAACATTGACCTAATGAGTCAAAATGTTTGGTCACACTGAAAGCAGGTTGGATAGCTTCAGCAGTAGGTTCTTGTGCCACATGGTGTCATAGGCTGATGACAAGTCAATAGAGGCTGTGGCCATTTTAAGCTTCCACTGAAAGTCAGTCTCAATATGTATAGTCAGTACAAGCACTTGGGCACAGAAACTTCACCCTCCACAAAACCTGCCTGTTCCAGGGGACGTTTCCAGGATGGGGGTCAGTCTTGCCAGGATCACCTGCTCCAGTAATTTGTATGTTGTACAAAGGAGAGAGAGAGGGAGGTAGCTTTTGGGGTTATTGGATGGTTTTAAAGGGTTATACAGACACGGTAATCACCTCAAACACACCAAGAAAGCTGTTCTCTACAGCCAGGCATCCAGATACCACAGGATATACTCAGGAAAAAGTCTGGAGGCCACACCTTAAAACACTTAAAATTGCCTTCACCAAACACTGACATTCCACCAGAAAAATAGATTGCATCATGCAATGGGGCACCCAAACCCTGAGAGAACTTACATCAATACATGGGGAAAAAATCTCCTCCCACTGCACACCTTTAATTGTCACCTTTAACCTATCCTGGAACCCATATGGGGCGTCATTAAACAATTACAATCCATACTCTATGGGGACCATATCCTGAAAGACATCTTCCCAAACCTCCTTTTCTGGCCTTCAAACAGCCCCCAATCTCACAGTATCATCCAAAGCAAGCTAATCATCCAAAGCAAGCTCCCCACAGACCAGAACACACCAACTCAGAGCAGAACTAGCCCCTGCCATAACAGATGCAAAACCTCCAGACATATCTCCACTGCTACAATGGTCAATACCCGGCACAACACACTCTTCAAGACCCATGGACACTATACATGTCTATCACAACATGTGTTGTGTCTCATCCAGTGCTCTAAATGCTCCAATAACAATTATGGAGGTGAAACAAGACACCACACTCTTGAATTAACTCTCACAAAAAATGATAAAAGACAAAAATACCATATCACACGGGGGTGAATGCTTCTAAAAAACCAGTCATTCCCTATCTGACCTCTCAGTCCTCCTCCTCAAAGAAAATTTGCACACCTTCAAAAGATGAGCCTGGAAACTTAAATTCAGAACTCTGCTAAACAACAGAAATCATGGACTTAATAAAGACAGTGGATATAGCTCTCTATAACAACCTGTTAGCCACTATCTCTCCTTTGTTCTTTGTAGAGGTATTAACTGCCCACTTCACCTTGAATGGTCTCTTGCAACATGTGTTAACTCCCACCTTGTATTTACCTGAGCACCTGCCCCAGACTTGAAGAAAAGCTCTGTATAATCTTGAAAGCTTGTCTCTTTCACCAGCAGAAGTTGGTTTAATAAAAGATATTACCTCATCCACCTTGTTTCTCCATCTATTAAATGATTTTTAATTGATTTTCTTTAACTCCCTCTTCAATCCACACAAGGTTATCCAATTATATGTGTTGTACTGGGTGGTAGTCCACTGAGGATTTCATGCATGAGGATCAGCAATATATAGACGTTCTAGATGTAAGACAGGAAGTTGCTGGCCTTTTGCTTTCACTTTGAGTTAGCTCTGACTGAACTAAATTGTATTGCCAGTTAGTTAGCCTGAATTAATTATCTATTACTTTTTCCTACTGTTTGAATTAGGTGGTTTATCATTGGACTAACAAGTTACAACTAATTTGTTATGCAAATTCTTGCGTCCTATATGATTAGGAACCTATGGACTGAATAAAACTAAATACTGTGTCTGTATGAAGGTAAGATTCCACAGACCAAATGTGTAATCCTGCAGCTCACAGAACACAACAGGAAGCTTCTCCCTTTTTTTTCAGCTCTCTAGTCAAAACCAATAGCTGGAATGGACAATTGTGAGCTGGCTGCTGCCCTCAGTCTAAAAGACTAGCACAGAACATTCAGTGGCTTCTCCACAAACACTACACAAATAATCTCATGCTATTAAACAGAAATAAAAACCAATGCTAACACTTCCAAAACTGGGTGTCTGTAGGTAAGCTCCTAAATCTATATTCAGCATTAAATAAGTCATCTGATTCAGAGATGCTGAGCCACTACAAATCCAGTTAAAGTCAATAGGAACTCTAGATGCTCAGATGCTCTGAAATCCATATTTAGGCTCCTAAATATCAGATCTTAAGGACCCGGACCTAGCTTTTAGGGACCCAAGTTTGAAAAAGCTGGCCTTAGCTCCTAGCTGTAGTTGTGTAAAATACATCAAAGAAATATTTTGTAGATGCAGACATGTTATGGTATGTATTTTTTAACACTCTGCTCTTAATTTTAACCAAGATGGCTCTAGGTCAGTTTGCTGTGTTGCTAGGTTTGAAAGTAGGCAGTACTGGTATTAACAGTATGGGCTAAAATTTCAAAAGGGCAAAAGTAAATATGCATTCACTTATACACAGATCTGAATTTATGTGAACTATTTGCCCAGTAATTTTTCAAAAGGAAACCAGTGGGATCAAAAATGTTTCAAAATCAGTGCTTGCAGTTGCCAGAAAATGCAACCAAAGTCATAAGTGGCACAAGAGAAAATGTGCCAATAGCTTGCTCCTGGTGCACATTCTTATAACCATCACATTGTCCAAAGTTTAATCACACTAGCTGAGGTCTGAAGGAAGTGAATAATGAGTAATCCAATCAGCAATAGCAGATTGCGAGAGACCACCTTACTACAGCTATTGGCCCGGGAACAGCTCCATTGTTTAGGCTGAAAGATAACGTGCCACACACACAAGCCCTTCATAGATCCACTACAGATAGTGGACAAGAACTAAAATGTAAGGACACCAGTGCATGAAAATTAATTACCATATAAATTGTCTGTTTGGATTCTGATAGTGACATTGCTACAATGTTTTGTGTTATGTGTCGTAAAAATGAACTAACAATTCCCCTTTTACCCATGTGGTCACCTCCTAGCACTGGCATGTGTGCGTACGTGCACACGAGTGCACTCCTGCTTTTCAAAATACATAGGCCCTAGTCTGAAGACCATCAAAGTCAACAGTTTTTCCACTGACTTGAATGGACATTTGATTAGGCACCTAGTGCGTGCACCACCCTTAAAAATCAGTATAATTGCACCTGCTTGCATAAGGCTGAATTTGACCCACAGAATCTAGGTAACACACATTCAATAACTGTTTATCAGGTTCTAGTTTTCATCACTCTGGTTAAAATTTTTCCAAAGCATCTAAGGACTACTTGCAAAAGTGACTTAAACTCTTAAGAGCCTAAGTTTCATTTGAAAATCAATTTTTAAAAATGGTACTTAGGAGCCTAAGTCATCTAGGTGCTTTTGAAAATTTTACAGAACAGTTTTCAGTACATATTTTAGTTGTCACGTGAAGTGGCTTCTAATATTTGCTGGTTTAAAATATTTCTCAAGTTCAGGCCTTAGCATGTTTCCATGAGTGACAGATTTTGGTATTTTTCATTGAGTCTTAGCTGACATAGAAAGTTTATCTGAGTACAAAAGCCCTTGCTCTTTTAAATAACAAGGATAATGCTTTCTTTTATGCAGATGTTTACAAACTAGATATGCAAATAATACAAGCTAACTAAACATAAATAAAAGATCCATTGTTCAGATGGGCAGCCATGTTGAGGATGTCACATGCAAGCCAAATATAACATTCTAGCATCCGGTTTTCATACTGTTTAGCAGATCGCAATCTGTACGGCATAGCTCAGAAGGTCACTATGGGTCTTCAACTATGATAGTTATATCTTTGGTGTTTGCTCTTGTCTTTCTTTGGCCCTTTCTTGCAGCTGCAGATAGTAGCATTTTGCTCTCATTTTGTTCCATGCAACCTCTTTGCACTGAATCCCAGATGTATGTGAAATGGCTACAAAAGAACTATCTGGGTTAAATGAGTGCTGAACAGGTTTAAAATTAGTGCTTATTGTTTGGAAGCAGATGCAAGCCTCAAACAAATGCAAAACATCAATGCAAAAGCAAAAAGGAGGGCAATTTGAAAATCAAGTACTTGATTCTATAGGTTGTTTTTTCTATAGTAATACCAAGAACAGTTCTGTTAATGTAATGGAAACACATTGAGTAAATACTCTACCAGCATTTATGTTAGTGGAGTTCATGAGTCAGCAAAATAAGTCAGGTTCTCTGCTCTTCTCATTTTAATGAACTGTTCTCACTGAAAAGCTACTCTGCTAGAAGACAGCAAACAGTAATTCACATCTCTACATTTCTGCAATATATTATAAGAATATAATTTCAGATACATAATTTTTTTGGTGTTAGTTTTTTTCTGTCTTTTGCACACATTGCTCTTGTAGGCTATTAATATTCAGGTTGGTAGCTCTTTAGTTGTTACCACTGTAGGCATACATTAGGTGATTTTTCATTGTTCCTATGTAACAACATTACTGCAAATTGATGAGTTAATACTAAAGAGGGATTTCTAAGCAGGGAACCTTTCAAATGCACCAACCTAAAAACATAAATCCACGTTTTCAGAATTTTATTTATTTACTGTGTTTTGTAACTTTAAGCAAAATCTAACAACAAATTGGAACTTGGCATTTCAGGCCTTGTCTTCACCGCTTAAAAAAGGGTTTTGGTTTTTTTTTAACCTTGTGTTAATTAATGCAGGTAAGCTATCCTAAGGTAAAAAACACAGCAAAGACAAGGCATTTTGGTTTGACTGTGAATGTAAACTCACCAATGTCAACCCCTGGATGGGGTATGGGGCTGTTTACCTCACAGATTTACCGTAAAAATAAAGATACTAGTCTTCATTGTGTTTTAACCTCATGATAGCTCATGTGTTAGCTGCCCCACGGTGAGGGAAAAAAAACACACCTTTTTAGCAGTGAAGACAAGGCCTCAGGTATGGTTATGGGTCAGTTGTGGCCCACGCCTCCCCTTCCCCAAAGTTACTATGGACTCTGTAACATAGAATATTTGGGGACAAAATTTGTGTGTCTGAGGGGATGGCCAGATATTATATTAACACAAGTTCAACAATGTTGATATTTTTTATTTAAATGCTTTTGCAGGCCTTTCAGCCCCTAATTAATACGCTTTAATTCTCTCCTGGATGGACCAACTCTGGACACTATCTGTATTAGAGCTATGCTCTAATAGTTGAAACAATTTTGAAGATTGATTGTTAGTGGGGAAGGGAGAAAGAGCTTTCAGGTAACATGGTTGTGATGACCTCTAGGGAAGGCTGATGATTTAAAAAATAAAAATAATTAGGATAGCTCAACTATTTCACCTGAAATATTTTTTTTTCAAGGACCAGTTCTAGAAATGGCTGACAATTTTGGGGAGTATTTGCTATATGGATGGAACTGTAGTAGTGAGAGGGTAATTCACTTTCCTTCTTTCTCTGCAGAGAATGCCAAGAATCCATCAATGTGTGCCAATTACAATGGTGGTAATTCTGAGGTGAATACCTATCCACTAAAACTGTGGACTGGAAATCACAGCTAACTTAACAGAGGGCTCCAAACAGCTGTTTAATGTGATGACTTTCAGGAAACGCTTTGATTTAACAATACCTATTACAAAAAGAGACCGGCTATTAGGTAATGACCATTATGCTCCCAGTGTTTCAGGCAGCCTGTAGATGCTCACTGAGATTAATTTCCAATGCAAACTATTCTTTACATCAGCTTCTCGGAGTTATACATGTTGCTATAACAGCTTCCTACAGTAGGTCTAGTTTAGCTGCTGTTACTTGCTTATTTTAATTCTTTCAACTTAGAGAGAGAAACTATAAAAGTGGTGTGCCATTTTTAGCTCCTTGCTATTTCATTTCTACTGTACTTTTTATCTATAAATATCCTAGACCTGAAAAGAAGTAGAAATTAATATTAAAAGGCATATTTTTTCATATAAATGTGTGTACAGTGCTTTGGAATATGATTATTTAGGGTCATATTATATCTGGCTTCATGTGGCTAGAGGGAAAAGAAGTTGTAGGAGCCCCATTGCCTCCTGTGCAAGTGCGCTGATAGGAACCATAATTTCACTACAAGTGAGGGGCTTGGATGAAAGTGAAGAGCACTGGATAACACTGACTACCGTATACACACCTCAGAGACCAGCAGCCAAAACCACTGCTGGGTAAATTGCCATAGCTCTATTGACTTAAATGCACTTGACTTCAATGGAGCAATGCCAAGTTATACCAGTGGAATATCTGAACTCATATGCCAGTACCAATCTAACATATTTTTAGAGTAAACACAAGAACTGCTTGGAAGCACCAGTTTCTTTAGCCTCCCCATCCCCTATTCCTCCAAGGAGACTTTCTGTTAATTTCCATCCCACAAGGCTCCAGTCTTCTCCGCCCTTATGTTTTCTTCCTCTTTGATTTATTTTCCTCTTTCAATCTCACTGCCTCTACTCCCAGTCCACCTTCAAGTTGCTGAAAGGGCATTCCAAGCAATGGGTACCATGTGTGGCTGAACGATTTGCATAAATTTAATGAGGTACCATGTGTGTCCAGGTTGGACAAGAGCAAAATCATGACCACGTCTCCCAGGCTTGGACAAACAGAAGAGTACCGGGGATACACAAGCTATAATATTAATGAATAGTCCCATTTATCTTTGTGTGTGAACAGGTTGCAGAACTAGGCCTTAAAGATGTAACAAGTCCATTGCCCATAGCACTCCACCTAGTAGCCATGGAAGGTTTATACTTCCAGATGCCAAGTAAACTGACATATAGAGTAGGTACTGTAGGCCAATGGTCAGTTATATCTATCTAATATCTGCTCCTAGGATAACACTTCGTGTCTTTCACAGGAAGGAGATACATGGCCATCCTTTCTGCATGTGCAGTTTGTAGACACAAAAATGGCGGCCACATTTTTGCAGCCCAACAATTCAGTTGTAGATGCAAGTCATGTAGCTAAAGGTTTGCGCACTTGGATTTGTATCCACAATTTATTCAAAGAGCACAAAATACAGGTGCAACTTTTGCAGACACAAAGTTCACCTGTAAATAGAGGCCAGGCCTTGACACTCTTTAAAAGTGTGTACATGATTAAAAGGTCATTTGAATTGCAAAGTGAATGTTAATTAAAACATGTTGGAAAATATACATTATAAGGGGACAAACTTGAACAGTGCCATATATGCAAGACTGACTTTATCACACGAGTACCACACTGCAGGTGCTGAAGATAGTTATATAAACTGCATTATTGCTGCTGTGTCGAATTGCAGAACCTCTTTTTGGTGCTCATACTTTCTCACCACCTGCAGTGTGGAGAAATGAATGTCTGGAACCATTGCAGATGGCTCTCTGTATAAAGAGCACTTCAGATGTCCTCCCTCTCCATATTTTTTGCAATATCCCATTGAAGCATTCCACAAAAACACCTCCTCTGCCTCCACAAATGCACTCTACTGAAACACAATACAGATATATAGCTCACACAGTTTATGCCTGTGGGAGAGAAAAATAATAAAGCGTGAAACATAAACAAGGGTTAATATAGAGTAACATAGAACATATAATAAATATGTTGCAAGTACATAGGCAAAGATTTAAGATGATTTGTCTCAACCACTCACAGAAGTTTCATTTTAAAACAAAGAACCCCAAACAGTGGGAAGAATAGTAATAAAAGCCTTCATCTGTAGCTGTAGGAAGCAGAAAAAGTGAAGAATTAAAGAGTGTGCTCTAATGTCAATGTGTGAAGAGGTATGTGCATAATTCCGACTACTGCCAAGAAGTTACAAATTTAAATCTTTGCATAGTGAGATTAGAGTATTTCCATAAGGCACTATTTGCACTGTGGTTCATTATATAAACATAATGGAGGGCGAAGGTGCATTTCCATGCAAACTTGCAAATCAAAAATACTAGTTAATCATACGTTAACACGAATAAATGTTTTCAAAATGAAAGATCATGAACTACACCTACTAAAATTGTATGAAACTCTGTGGGTTAGCTTTGCAAAGGTTTCTGTTGATATTGTCCGTAACTTAAATCCCAGAGGTTTAATAACACCCACAGTTGAGTCTAGCCCATTGAATGCTGCAAGGTTCAGGCCTTGACTAATTCAGTGATTAGTTGAAGAACATTATTTTTTCCATTTTTATAATTGCAAAATAGACAAACTTTTTGCCAAAAAAAAAAAATCTGTTTTTGCTGCAAAAATATTAATGGAGAGAAAAATCAGAAATATGATATATTTCAAGACCTTACCTAAGCTGTAACTATTATAGAAATATGTAATATTTGGGCCATGCACTTCATGCTGGTGAACAGATTTATTTAAAGTCCTTTTTACCTTTTAAAAATGAACTTGAAGCTCATAGAATCTGCTTGCTTGCTCACAGTGGAGACTGAAATCCCATAATGCACAGAACTGGCATAACAAGGGTGGCTAAAGTACGTTTCCCCAAACTGCCCTTCCTCCCTACCTGGAGGGACCACCATTAAAGATAAGACAGTAGTTAATTTTGTCTCCATGCCCATTGTGACATTAGCCAGGGTACAATCTGGACTGATGGACAGCTGTGTCCCCTCTCTTCCCCAACCTGGGATGTCTTTCACACTACTTTGCTGTGAGAGCAATCACTCCTGGTCTGCTCACATAGAGCCTCCAGCATGTAAATCACTCCCAGATATATTGCATGAGTGTTGTAGCGAGCCACTCATGAATTACACTGCAGAGCAACACCATCAATTCCCAGTCCCAGACTTTCTCCCAGAAATGTGCATCTTGTACTGCCCAGCACGCACCTAGACAATACAAGTTCATATAAAGTCCATCATTCCATTAATAGAAAATGATATGCACAAATCTTGTTATCCCAAATGCAGTTTCCCAAACAAGTCAGTCCAAACACACACTGGTTTAGATAAAAAAATGAAACACATTTATTAACAACAGGAGGTAGATTTTAATTGACTTCAGGTAATGAATATATTACTCAGAATTGGCTAGAAGGAAATAAAAGGTAAAACACAACTAACATCTAATTTAACAAGCTACGTGAATACAAAGCAAAAGTCTCTCTCATGACATGTTCCACCAGTCTTACTGGTTGAACATCTTTCAGTCAGGATCTCTCCCCCAATCCAATGCTGCTTCCTTTGTTCTTCAAGGGTTGATGATGCCGTGGGTAAAGAGCAAGGGAGAGATGATGTAGGGCATCTGCCCTCTCATCTTATAGCCCTTTCTCTTATGCAAGAATCCTCTCCAGATGATGTTCAGGAGACAAAGTCTTTGTGGCCAGGAACCTTAAGATGCTGCTTTGTCAAAATGTAGATTTTTTTTTTGCCCACACCCTCTCTTCTGTCAAAATGTGGCCACTTAATCAGGTGGTTGGCCAATTCATCTCTTTGACACCTAGTTTAGATGTTGGCTAGCCTTTTCTCTCTGGGAACTTGTTTGTGACTGCCCTCTGGGATATGTTGGAACATGCCTTGGTAATGTTATACAGTGGAATCTTATATCTTTACCTACACTATTGCCACATATACTTTAGCAGGACAATAATGATCAGCAAATCATGAGTTTTAAAATGATACCTTGCACAGTATGCTTTGTACAAAATGTAACATGGCCTTGTAGAAGGGGTGAACATAGGGATACAGACTGTCACACCTATTTAATCTTTGACCTCTTTATTATTACATTCAACTAGTTGCCTTGGAGGTCATAATTTTTATGATGTCAACTTTTTATTAGTAACTGGACCGAGCTGAAAGGGTCTATCCACCTTGACATAATTGGTTATTAATGGTGCTACACTGTATAAAACAATGATAATTTGAATGACAAGATTCCAAGAAAATCACAAAATGAAATACCCTTCCTTCATGACAAGTTTATAGCAGCAACTAGATGTCAGTAAATCTGGCGATTTATATAATGTACAACCATAGGCATGCACAGCACACTTTATTAGGGTCTGCACACATTACCTAGGGAATTTTACCTGCGTCTTACCCGCTGTCCTTATGTTTGGCGGTAACTCGCATCACGCACTAGGTCCTTCCCTGCTGCCGAAAAAACTGCTGGCATACTTATTTTCGGCGGGTATCTCGAGCCCTGCATTCGGGTGTGCCTGGGCACACCCAGCTCACCCCGTGTGCATGCCTATGTGTACAACATGATGAGACTTAAGTCAGAAAACACCCTTGGCAAATCCAAATTCTGTGCTCATGAGCTTACAGCCTGCTCAACACAACATGTAAGATCCACATCTAAATCTGTATCAAATCATGAAATGTTAACTATTGTAAAATATTATTTTATTTTATTAGCATATATAAATCCTAGCATATATAAATCCTAGCATAATATAAATCCAGTAGCATATATAAATCCTAGTCAGGGACTGGGGAGCCTATTGAGCTAGCTATGTACATATATAATAAAAACATGGTTCCTGACCCAAAATATCATATATTATTTTAAAGGGCAAGTATACTCTGAAAAGTGTCTATACCTATGACATCCTGCTATTCCGTGCTTATCATTTCTCAATAGTGTTCAAATTTATTCAGTTTGCCACCCTTAGATTTTGGGTGACACATAGCTACCCAGCTGCTCCACCACCATTAAGACAGCTTTACTAAAGCAGCATAGTTAGGCCTGCTCAGGATGACAGAACACCAATTTTTAGTCAGCCTAGTAAAATGAAATGGGTAGCAAGTTTTTTGTTTTTTTTTTAATTATTCATCTTTTTTCTCTGTCCATCAGCCCTTAAAATACCCTTCCCCCTCTTTTGCTTTTGCAAGGAAGTTCCAAGTGGGGAATTATAATTGGCATAGCTAAGAATATTTGTTTATTAGTCAGAGGGAATGCTAGAATTTAAAGCTATATTACAATAGTGATTGACAGCCCTCTCAACCGCAGCTCCTAAAGAATTTTTTGACCCTACCAAATACACTGATCTGCCCGCAAACTACACAGCAGGAAAAAGGTGTTAAGAAGTCAAATAGAGTTTAAATTGACATTTTCTCATACAAAACTATATGAAATAGATATCCATGCTGTGATCAATCCATCTCACTTTAACCCTGTGAAGACAAGACCAGACCTCCATACAATATCCCTACTAGGGTGAACTAAATATTAATAATCTGGAAAAAGGCAATGAACAGTGAATTGGTAAATTTTGCAGATGACACAGTTTACTCAGTTTCTTCAACTCCACAGAAGACCATGAAGAACAGCAGAGGGACCTAACAAAGCTCCATGAATGGGGAGCATGATGACAGATTATATTCATTGTTGAAAAATATAAAATGTAAATATAAGATCATGCTCATAGGGAGGAATAATTTCAGCTACTTATAGACATTGCTGGTTCTAAATTACATACAACTACTCAGGAAAAAGACATTGGCATCACTGTAACATCTCAGTGAAAAACCTCTGCTCATTGTGTAGTGATTTTTTAAGGTAAATGTTAGAGTGTATAACAAATGAGAGGAAATAATACTGAAAATTAATATAATGCCATTATATGGAGAAATGTTAGTTTGAGATAAAGGCATGGATTGGGACTCAGGAAATCTGGGTCAATTCTCAGCTCCGTGTGTCCTTGGGTAAGTCACTTACCTGTAATGCTTTTCCTTGTACTCCCCACCGCATGCCATCTAGTTGTTTTATCCGTCTATAGATTTACACTTAGCTTATAAACGCTTTGTGCAGGGACTGATTTTTTGTTATATGTTTGTACAGAGCCTAGCACAATGTGGTCCTGGCCTCTAAATGCTCTCACAATATAAACAATAATAATTAATCATTCTTGCCTCTATTCCCAATCTGTAAAATGGGGATAATAATACTTCCTTGTTCCCATACTCTTTTCTCTCTTATCTATTTAGACTGAAGACCTTCAGTGCAGGGACTGTCTTCTATTTTGTGTGTGTGTGTGTGTGTGTGTGTGAATGAGAGAGAGAATAAGCACAATACCTTGTATAATGGAACCCTGATTTTAGCTGGGTCCCCCCAGGTACTACTTGTAATGCAAAGAATAAGAATATATAGTTCAACAGTATGCCCTTACCTGGAATACTGTGTTTAGTTATTGATCATCCTGTCTTAGAAATGAGCTAGCAGAAATGGGGGGAAGGGTCATAAATGCTGACAAGAAGGATTGGTGGCCTGAAAACATTTCCTTATGAGGAGAGATTGAAAAGAGTAGGAAGACTGAAAGATTAGGTTACAAAGGAGGCAAGTAAGATGGGATATGAGGGAGGTCTGTATATGCGTATATATAATACAAAATGAATGGTATAGAGGAGGTAAACTGAGCCACATTGTCCTTTCTCAGAATACAGGAATTGGGACATTTAAAAATAGAAAGTCAACAAATGTAAAAGTGCTACAAGGTAATATTCTTTTTACACAACACAAATTAACAAGTGGAACTCATTGCTACTAAATAGCATTGAGGCCAAGAGCTTAATAGGTTTTAAATCAGCAGTAGACATTTATCTAGACCATTTACTGTTGCACAATCTAGGGTAAATAAATATAGAATGATCTAAACCCTCATGCTTCAGGACATAAGTCAGCAACTAACTGATGGGGGTTGGGCTCATACTTTTCTTATGAAAAGGAGTTTGTATAATTGTCCATTATGGATTTCTTGCACCTGCTTCTAAACCATCTGGGATGGCCCTACAGTCTGAGACAGGATTCTGGACTGTATGGACTATTGGTCTGAGCTGGTTCTATGACCCTAAGTACTTACAAGGAGGTTTATTCTTGCATTATTTTTGCTGAAACGAGGAATTACTTGCAATTTCATGAGATTTTCAACCTGATTTCCAGGCCAAAGTGGTTTGGATGCTTATCTAAAATCAGATTGAGCCTCTGAACTTTTCCATGTTTCCTGACCACTGACTTTAGTAAAATGAAATTTAAAACGTCTATAGAAGGTTAGGTCCCCCAACCTCCACCCTGTATTTCTAGTTCAAGTTGGTTTGCTGTAAGGTGAACTCCTAACAGTATCTTGAGCAAAGTGAGCCTGACCCCAGTTTATTCTATTAAGGCTCTTTTATGTCAAGCTGATCCTGCAGGGAGTTGTGCACCCCCTGAGCAGTGCTGAGTGCCCTCCCCTTGACTTCTGAGAGAGCTGACTGTGTCTAACCTCTCTCAGGATGGATGGTGCTCAGCACATGGCAGGATCAGATCTTACATCAGGACACCTGCTTCTTTTTATTTTGTTAAAACTGTGTTTCCTTTTTTAAATAACCTCTGCTGAAGCCTCTTTTCGGTGACAGTTCTAAATAGCTTGTGGTTGTGAGTTTATTATCATGATGTCATGTACAGTGTGTAAGTATTGGCACTCAGGAGAATTCTCATTGTGTCATTCCCTTTATGCCATCAATGTCTCCTTCTGCTCTTGTGAGGCTGATCATTTTGGGATTTTTCAGAGGTGGCACTAACAGCATATTTTCCCCATCAATTCAGACCGCCTCACCTCTTCACCTTATTCACTAAACAAAGAGCCTGTGCTTGCTTCATCAGAGAACATGATGAAAGGATTGTTGTCTCCCTACCGAGTGAACCTCTTTCCTTTCACAAAGCAATGTATGCAAATATAATGTTCTATTTTTCAATAAAACGCTACTTCGCACATAAAAACCCGTGGACAACTTTCCAGAATTACACAAGGTTCCCATCTTCCTCCTTTCAGTTAAAACTTTCTGACATTTCCAGTGTGTAGATAGACTGGATTACAGTGCTATGACCAAACAAGGGTTGTGCAAAGCAAATTGGTACAATCAGATATCAGATTATAAAACACTCGTGTTTCACACTGAGAACCAAACCTCACTCTCAAGCCTGAAATGGCTTTGTTTCTACTACAACAATCCACACCAAAAGATTTAATATTTAAGGCTTAAGATTTAATATGCAAGGCTATAATTAGCCTCAGAGTAAACAATCCATAGAATCAGAGAGCTTCAGACCAGAACGGACCATTATAACATCTAGTCTGACCTCCTGTATAACACAGGCCCCCAGCACCCACCCACTAAACCCAGCAATAGAAATGAGCCCACTCTCAATGAGACCCCCAGGAGACTAGACTATTATGTGCCACAGGCAGAGAAAAGCAGGGGCTAAGGTGCTCCAGTGCTCAAGGTCCCTTAATGCCAGTGAAATGATTAAGGGAGATATACACAGATAGTCCCAGCAAGTGACCTGCACTCAGATGCTGCAGAAGAAAGCGAAAATCCCCCAGATCACTGCCAATCTGACTTGGAGAAAAATTCCTTCCTGACCCCACATATGGCAATCAGTTAGCCCCTGAGCATGTGAGCAAGAACCAGATAGCCAAGCACCTCCGAGTATGTCCACACTGCAGCATAAACCCATGCCTGAGCCCAGGCTCAAGCCTACACCCCCTTGCATCTACACTGCAATAGTGCTAACCCAAGACTCAGACCTAGGACCCTGCAGGGCTGGAGGGTCTGAGCTTGAGCTTTGAGATGTAGACACAGCCCCCATTTGACTCGGGTCCCAGGAGTCATCCGGAAGGTATTCCACAATTCCATGGGACAACGTCCTTCCTGTCTATCCCAACAATCTGCAATCCATTCCATTGAAAAGAGAAGCCACTCCCCTGCCCCACACCTTGGCAAATGGCAGCAGCTCAGGTCAGAGTTAAGCCTTTCTCTTCTGATCACCGATCTGCAAGCCCACTATCAGAGAACCTCCAGGGTTTGCAATGGGTATGGTCGGCTGTTCAAACGTCCTGTAACAGGCAGGGCAGGCAGTAAAGTTTTCCCACAGTGCACCATGGTCCTAAGGCTAGATCAGCCGTATTTCAGGGGGACACTAAGGACTCTTGGATATGGTTATTTTGACACGGGGGTCTGTGCACAGCTCTAGGTTCGAGCACAGGTTTAAAAAAGCCTTAACGTTGGGTTTAAATACAATGTAGATGTCCAAGCCTAGGGTTCCCAAACATGGGCACCTGACTTGAGTCCTACTGAGCCTAGGCTTCCATTACAAGTGCAGACGTACCCTGAGAGAGAGAATGCTAAGTGTCATCACAGAACCCTGGCCCACTCTGCCCAGGCATGGCCACCAGGCATGGCCACCCCAGGCCATCCTCACAGAACCCTGGCCCACCCTGCCCAGGCCATCCTCCAGGCATGGCCACCCCTGGTGATTCAGAGAAAGAAGATTAAAAACAACTTCCCAGAATACACTGGGGGGAATCCCTTCCTGACCCCTCTCAGTGGTTGGCTGAAACTCTGAAGCATGAGCTCTAGGAACATAATACATAAACTGGAAGTAAGCCCGAGGGCTGTTGAGCCCTGCCCACCACCATCACAAGCAACCCTCATACACCTGCACTCAAATTTGTCCAGCTCTCTCTTAAAACTAGTTAAATTGTTTGCCCCCATAACTCCTGTTGGGAGGCTGTTCCAGAACCTCACCCCTCTGATGGTTAGAAATCTGCCAACCATTTGTTCTTGTGCTAGTGTTGTCCTTTAGCTTAAATAGCTCTTCCCCCTCCCTGCTATACCCTCCTAAAGTATTTATAGAGAGCCATCATATCCCATCTCAGCCTTCTTTTCGCAAGACTGAACAAGCCATGCTCTTCCAGTCTCCTCCTCTTCCTCCTCCATTTCCCTAATCATCCTAGTAGCTTTTCTCTGCACCTATTCCAATTAAGTTAATCTTTCTTAAACATGGGTGACCAGAATTGTACACAGTATTCCAGGTGAAGTCTGACCAGTAGCTTCTACAGGAATATTTGTGACGGGGTGTAGAAACCCTGCACTGACAGGGAAGGGGCGAAGGAGGCTTTGAGTGCTGAGGGAGCCCTGCCCTTCCAGACCTGCCAATCATGCTTGGCTACGGAGGAAGGTTTTAAAAAGAGGAAGCTGCAGTCTGCAACGGGGAAGCCCTGAGAAGGGAGTGGCTGATGAAACAGCAGGAGTAACCCCCTATTCCAAAGACTCCGGCCCAGCTCTGCGAGGAGTCCAGTGAACCCCAGGAGCAAGCTCGATAGGCAGAGATTGTCCCAGCTAGCCCTAAGGAATCCTGTAAATCTGCTACCAAGACACCCCTGAAGTGCCACTGCCTTTTTGCTTTTGATTCACCCTGGAGGGACTTGTTTTGCTTTGCGTCTGAACTTTTGTATTTACCTCACCAGAAAACAAATTAAATGGGCCCTCAAGGGTGGGACACAGTGCCAAGACTGAGAACAAAGAGCCTGTGCTTGCTTCATCAGAGAATATGATGAAAGGATTGTTGTCTCCCTACCGAGTGAACCTCTTTCCTTTCACAAAGCAATATATGCAAATATAATGTTCTATTTTTCAATAAAACGGTACTTCGCACATAAAAACCCGTGGACAACTTTCCAGAATTACACAAGGTTTCCATCTTCCTCCTTCCTCCTCCTCCGGCCTGTGGTGATAACTGGGCATGGCAAGTGGCCTCAGCCCACAGAGGCTTTTTTTACACGTTAATACTTCTCTACCCGACTGGAAATACTTCACCTGATACATCCTAAGATCACATTTACCTTTTTCACAGCCACAGCACATGGCTCAGAGTCATCCTGTGATTGACCTACTCATCCAAGGCTCTCTCCTCCTCTGTTGCTTCCATCTGACAAGCACCCAGCTTATAGCAGAAATTCTTGTTATTGAGCCCTACCTGCACTTTGTACTATTGAATTTCATCCTGTTTCTGCCAGTACAGTCTTCAAGGTCATCCACATCACTCTCTTACTTTTTGTGCCAAGATCATTAATAAAAATATTGGTCCCAAAACCAATCCTTGAGGAACTCTGCTGGTATCCTCCCTCCAGTCTGATAATTGACCATTCAGCACAACCCAGTGCCTTCTCCCCTTTAGCCAAGTCCTTATCCACCTTACAATGCTTGTACTGATTCCCATCTTCCCTAATTTAACTAATTATTTCCCAGTGGTACTGTGTCAAATGCTTTACTGAAATGCAAATATATTAGATCTATTGCACTTCCCTTATCTAAAAAATCAGTTATTTTCTCAAAGATGCAAATCAGATTAATCTGGCATGGTTTACCTTTGGTAAAACCATCTTCCATTACATCCTCGATCATTTATCTCTATGAATTTAATTATTCTTTCCTTCACAATTTTCTTTAAATCCATTAAGATGTATGGGACAATATGCATTAGAGTTGTGTGAAGAATGAGTTTTTGGTTCTGTGGCAATTTGGAGAATACAAAAAAATTGTTTGAGATGGAACCAAAACCAGTGTTTTTTGAAAATTTCAGCATATAGAAAACTCAAAAAAGATTTAATTTAAGATCAAATTAAATGTTTTATTTTTGAACATTTAAAATGTTTTTGAACGTTTTTAATAAAATTAAAAGAAATTTTGAAACAGAGTTGTTCTCTACAAAATAATAAAAATATTTCATTTTGAAAATGTCAAAACAAAATGTTTCAACATTTTTTAGATTTTTTTTTTTACTTTGACCAAAACAATTTGGTGAAACTGACATGAATTTGCTAAATGTTTTGGTGTTGCCAAATCTACATTGCTTCCACTGAAAAATTTCTCCCTTGTTTAATTCACACCCCTCTTTGATCTGTTGATTCAGTCTGGATAACTGTCAATTTATGAAGATAGCATTGCAATGGCTCACATTTTTAAAGGTTTTCCTACACCAGTAAAGGCTACATTTTTTTAAAAAATGAAAGCTTAAATCAGTACAACAGGGCAAGCTTCAGAAGAAAGTGCTGTGCTTTTATATTCAGCCTTACATATTTAAATGGAGAGGTTTTTTCACAGTGAGAAATTTGGTAACAAGATTGTGCCACTCTAACGATATTAAAGAGACTGAAGAAAGAAAATTAACATGTGAAAAAAAATTAAATATAACTCATAGTTTTATTTACTAGAGGGTGTCTTGTGAGCAGTTCTTGTGGTATTCTTCTGTAGTATGTGGAAAGGACTCAGGGCAATAGATTTATAAATCTCCAATGTATGCATTTGTGGCCAGATTCAGATTCCCTGACTTAACAGGAATAATAACCTCTTCTTATTCATGTTGTGTTGCTTGAGGAGTATCACAATCTAGTCCATAATGAGTGTCCATTGTATGAGATCAAATTTCAACAGAGCTAAGGCTTTTGTTCATTTTTGTTCATTTTGTTCAAAGTTCTTGGAGAATTTTTTTAAATTGGATTTTAAACATAAAATTATTATTTGAGTGGAAATCTAGAATTCTTTTCAAATTGGTATCATTATAATTATTATTACTTGTTTTGTGGTAACACCAAGAGGCCCCAGTCAGGGATCAGGGCCCTATTGTGCTAGGTACTGTGAGTATACATAACAAAAAGAATGTCCATCCTTCGAAACGCTTACCATATAAATCTAAAATCAAAATCTCAATTTATAATCTTAGTCTTACCCATAGAGGTTTCCCCTAAAAAGATAATACATCCTGGCTATATTATCTTTTCTGCAGAGCTCCTGGAAGAACTTACCACAGCCAGGGATTGTCACAGGCACCACTGGGGGAGAGGGGGCAGCACTTGCTGACATGTGGATCTCTGGGGATCTGCCAGCAGGGAGGATGGGCCCATAGCCTATTCCAAAATGATGCAAATTTGCTCCCTGATGGAAAAATAGAGGAAGAACTCCATAAGGGAATCTACATGGAAATGACCTTCCCCCAGGGACCCTGCCTGCTGTTTTCTCTAGGCTTGGCTTTTTCATTTTGTTTTGTTTTTTTTCGAGCACTTTGATAAGGAACTCACCGTGGGGATCTTGGTGATGCAAACATTAACTGCAGCTAATGGAACTTCAAGGATGTTGTTTTGCATCTTGCCTGAGAGGCCAAATGCATCAACTTTGGAATATGTTTTGTCTGTAAAAGCATTTGCCCTGAAAACTCATGTCTTCTTACAAATCCACGGCTCCGAATAATGGAATCAATTAGTAGAGTTCAACATAGCAGCAAATGAGAGCAAACAAAGCCAAACAAAATCCTTTTCTGTATTATAATTTATTTCAAAAACAAAAACAAGCCCCCCTGAAATGAACTCTTTTGGGCCTGTTCCTTTCAAACCCATTCCCCTTTACTTGCTGCTTGTTTCACTGCCAATATGTCTAAATTAATGATGTATTTGGCAGTCAGACAATTGATCCAATTGGCTATAATGTCACAGTTTGAAGCTACTCATCAATTCTGAAGGCTGCTCCTTTTTGATGGCTATGACATGAACACAACCATTGAGAGAGTCGGCTTGTCCCTCCCCCACACACACCGGGTGCTGGGTATTCCACTGTGGAGTGGAAGAGTGACTATGTGGTTGACGGGGAGCTCTCTTTTCATACAGCCTAGGGTTATTCAATCCCTTCTGGAACAGAGCAGGATATATTTTCAGAAGGCTGGACTCTCTTGTGGGGGCACACCTGTTTAGCTGAATTTCGGACAACTTAAATGTTAGCAGAAATCAAGTCGTTTTAAGATGCACAATAGGAAGCCACAAGTGGCTGCTTTGTGACAGTGACACCGATGTCCAGGTTCTTCAAGACCGTTTCCTGGTGTAGTAATTTACTGTAATCTAATGTCCAGCTTCTGGTCTGGTGCATAACCTATATTTCATGATTTACTAGTAAGTATTGTAGTAAATAATTAACTGGTTCTTCCACACTTCTTCCAAGAGGCCTATAAACGATTCATAGAAAAGCAAGTGAGAGTTACAAGAGTAAAAAAATTATGAAACAAACAGGTTAAACTTTGCTGTCCAATTGCACTGCTTTTCATTTCCGCCCAGCCCCACCTTCCATATGTTTTCCTTTTAGGTCTAGATTGTACAGTTTGTGCACAGCTCTGTGTATGGGACAGCACAATTGCATCATTCCTTAGAGAGCACTTAGACAGACTGTGAATTGGAAGTTACATCTACTCAGTGTGCCGGGGTGTGTGTGTGTGTACACTCTTCCATTAGGATGGTGCAGGTTGCCCACCATCCACTACCCTGCTGAATCAACTGTGCAGGCTTGCTTCCTCCACACTCTTTCATCATCCAGGCAAGATAATGGAGCAGGTGAAACAGGACTCAATTAATAAAGAATTACAGGAGGGTAATATAATCAATGCCAATCAACAGGGGTTTATGGAAAATAGATCCTGTCAAACAAGCTTGATACTGAGCTCACAAGTGTTGTTGATAAAGGTAATAGTGTTGATGTAATAAGGTACACTGGGACTTCTGTAAGGCATTTGACTTGGTGCCACAAGACATTTTGATTAAAAAACCCTAGAACAATACAAAAGTAACATGGCACACATTAAGCTGGCTAACTGAGAGGTCACAAAGCGTGATTGTGAACAGGGAATCCATCACTGACTGGGTATGTTTCTAGTGGGGTTCTGCAGGGATCCGCTCTTGGCCCGCTGCTATTTAACATTTTTATTAATGTCCTGCAAGAGAACATAAAATCATCACTGATAAAGTTTGCAGATGATACAAAAATTGGGGGAGTGATAAATAGTGAAGAGGACAGATCACTGATACAGAGCAATCTGGATTGCTTGGTAAGCTGTGGGCAAGCAAACAATATGCCATTGAACAGGACTAAATGTAAATGTATACACCTAGGAACAAATAATATAGGCCATACTTACAGGATGGGGGGCTCTATTCTGGAAAGCATTGACTCACTGAAAAAGATGTGGGACAGAAGATACATAATCAGCTGAACATGAGCTCCCAGGGCGAATCTGTGGCCAGACATTTTAAACAGTGAGGAACAAAATTGGCAACATTTACCAAGAGGCGGTGGATTCTCCCTCACTGGCAAATTTTAAATCAAGATCGGATGTATTTCTAAAAGATCTATTCAAGGAATTATTGTGGGGAAGTTCTATGGCCTGTGTTATACAGTAGGTCCGACTAGAGAATCACCGTGGTCCGTTTTGGTCTTGGAATCTGTGATTCTATTAATGATAGGGAAGATCACAGCAACTGCTATTGTCATCTGCCCTTGTGTGGGTATGCAAAGAGGGGAGGCTTCCCGTGCTCCTGTGCACCCGTGCGTGGGTGGATCATGATCTGTCACTTTTATCATGAGCTCTTGGTGGTGAACCCTGTTTTATGTGTCTGCAAAATGCCTGGCATTCAGATGGTTCTGTATGACAATCTATAACAGTAATTTATGTGTGTGTGTATGCAATTCCCTCTACTGCATGGACTCAGAGTGCTCTAGTGTCATAGGTCTTAGATTGCTCACCCCCTCCCCACCCTAGTAAGGGTTCTCCCTTGGCTCAAGTGGTAAGCCCTTATGCTTTTGGAACAGGAGGATATAAGTTCTATCCCTGCTCTCATTTTGAAGTTCCAAACAGCTGTGTTGTGCAGTACAGTGAGATCCATGAATTTCCAGTGTGGCTTCATATTTGATGTAGTACCTAGACATAATAAAACAGTAAGACATGTATTTATACCATGCCAAGTCTCCTACACCATTATGTTATCAAAGGTAACTCAACCAATCACCATCTTTACTGTACAGCTAAATTGTATGCAACAATTTCAATGATATAACGAGTCAGTTATATGAGGGAAAGTGAACAGATAGTGGATTACTTGGCCCAGCTGCTACAAAGGTTGATTCATCACCCATACAGCTAAACACAAAGTCCCCAACACAATCCACACATCCAAACAAACCAACACAAAATCACCCAACTCACTCACATAACACAACTAGCAGACACAATAAACCTAAGCACAGGTAAGCTGATGGTCTGAATTCATTGTCTCCTGCCATCTGTTGATGAATTGGAGGACAAGACCTTGTGAACAGCAGAGCTGTATTTAATATGCCCTAATTGAGGGATCACCATAATGTAAACCTTATTTGCTAAGCATGGGATGCTGAACCAAATCCAAGTGAAGGACAGAAGGGGTGAGATTTTGTTTAAGTGTTCCAGATGCTATTTGACCTTTCTCCTCTAGTATTTAAAGACTGAGCTGATTGCCTGCCATCTTTACTATTCTTTCTGCTTTGCAGGATGGTTTGTTCCTGCACCCTCAATAAGGTTTCTTTAAAATACAGCCAGCTCGCATGGATTCCTTTCCCCCTCATATTAGCCTCCCAGGAGGTCCTGCCCATCAGCTCCTTGAAGGAGTCAAAGTCTGCTTTTTTGAAGTCCAAAGTCCATATTCTGCTGTTCTCCTTTCTTCCTTTTGTCAGAATCCTGAACTCTACCATCTCATGGTCACTGCTGCCCAGGTTACCACCCACTTCTTCTTCCCCTACTAATTCTTCCCTGCTTGTAAGCGGCAGGTCAAGAGGAGAACAGCCCCTAGTTGGTTCCTCCAGCACTTGCACCATGAAGTTGTCCGCAACATTCTCCCAAAACTTCCTGGATTGTCTGTGCACTGCTGTATTGCTCTCCCAGCAGACGTCAGGGTGATTGAAGTCCCCCATGAGAACCAGGTCCTGTGATCTGGAAACGTTCATTAGTTGTCTGAAGAAAGTCTCATCTACCTCATCTTCCTGGTCTGTTGGTCTATAACAGATGCCCACCATGACTTCATCCTTGTTGCTCTCGCCTCTAAGCTTAACCCAAAGATTCTCAACAGGTTTTCTCCAATTTCATTCTGGAGCTCTGAGCAATCATATTGCTTCCTTACATACGGTGCAACTCCTCCACCTTTTTTCCTCTGCCTGTCCTTCCTGAAAAGTTTATACCCCTCCATGACAGTGCTCCTGTCATGTGAGTTATCCCACCAAGTCTCAGTTATTCCAATCACATCATAACTCCTTGACTGTGCCAGGACTTCCAATTCCTCCTGCTTGTTTCCCAGGCTTCTTGCATTCATGTAAAGGCACCTAAGATAAATAGCTGATTGCCCTACTTTCTCAGTATGAATCAGGAGGCCTCCCCTTTTGTACCCTCCTCCTTGTACTTCCTCCCGGTATCCCACTTCCCCACTTATCTTTGGGCTTAGGTCCCCGTCCCCTGGCGAACCTAATTTAAAGCCCTCTCACTAGGTAAGCAAGTCTGTCTGTGAAAATGCTCTTCCCTCTCTTCGTTAGGTGGATCCCAGCTCTTTCTAGCAATCCTTCTTCCCGGAACAACATCCCATGGTTGAAGAATCCAAAGCCTTTTCTCTGACACCACCTGTGTAACCATGCATTTACTTCTGCAATTCGATGGTCCCTAGCAGGGCCTTTTCCTTCAACAGAGAGAATGACATTATGGATGTTTAACATCTATCTCTGAAACATCTTTTACTGACCAGTGGCAGCGCCAGGATTTGCAACCAAGGGAATCTATGAGTTATTGGTGGTGGGCTGGAGTGAAAGGCTGCCTTGCAGTCACCTGGCAGTGGCAGCTTCTATTCCAGAAAGCTGGGCCTGACTCCCCACTCTGGACATTGCAACTTGGCACACGGGGTCACAGCTTCATTCAGGTTTGGTTCACCCACCTCTATCATAACAGATGGGCAGCCAGGCTAAATTTGAGTGAAATGTTGTGATTAGGGATGTAAAATGTTGTTCATTAAAGGATCTGTTTAAATGTTCTAAAAATAGAAGTGAGAGCTGCTTAGCTGAGGCTCCCCCACCATGTGCAGAACCGTAGCTGGGCAGCTCTCGCTCACGGCAGTGGTATTTGGTGGGTCTCTGGCGTCCCCCGCTCAGGGCAGGAGGGGTCCCTGGCTCCCACCAGACAGCTACCCTGGGGATGGGGGGGTCTGTTCCTGTGAGGGAGGGACATGTCACATTCCTCCTCCTGCCCCTGGAGACTTTCTGGTGGTCATGGCGGCCCGCCTCCCCCATTTATCCACCGCACGTGCAGAGAATGGGGAATGGGGAGCTGGGCTGCTCTCTCTCACTGGGAGCCAAGCCCAGCTGCAGCTCCTACCCCTCCCCCCCACTCTGCACTTGTGTGGGGAGCTGTGCTGGGCTCCACGCCTCCCCACAGCAAGAACTGTCCACCTGCTCTTGCTCCTGGGGAGTCAAGCCCAGCTGTGGCTCCCCTGCCCTCCCCAACTGGGATCCATCTCCCCGCGAGCGAGAGCTGCCCAGCTATTCTCGCTTCTGGGAAGCCGAGCTGAGCTGCCGCTCCCCACCCCAGTTTAAACGGAAATCAGTTGTTTAAAATATTTAAATGGCTGATTTCCGTTTAAACATGTAGGCGTTTATATACTTAGTAACGATTTGGTACACAGGGCCCCGTGACCCTGTGTGCTATGTCACATCGCCCAGAGTGGGGAGATAGGCCCAGCCTTGCAGGATGGGAGCCGCTGCTGCCAGGTGATTGCAGTGTGGGCTCGCTCTCCAGCCCCATGTGAAAATTTGTGTTGTGCACCTCCTTTTGTCAATTGCATAATATACTCGAAAATGTGTCACTCAAAATCTGACAGAAAGGGTGATCGCTCCCCTCATGGTCCGTTATTAGCTCTGCACTGATATTGGCTACTGGTGGAGACAAGGTACCAGACTCTGTGGTCTTCTGTGGTATAGCAATTTCTCCTACATTGCCACCTGCAAATTTTCATCAGATATTATTTGTTCCAGGAATGTAACTCTAGTAAACTATTGAAACAGCAAAGAGCTTTATTAAAACTGTTACATTGGAGGGATAAAGGTTAGCAATAGCAAATCAGAGCACCCATGCTTTACACTCAAGATCAAGGGCGCTACAGCAATAAAGCCAACTATAGTATTGCAGACTCTTCATTGCCAGTGGGTGTTGCTATGGGAATCAGGAAATAGACAGGACTGGCAGAAACTAGAAGGGGAGAGAGATCTATCTAATTAAAAATTATCTTTACAATTTTAAGTGCATAATCATTTGGAATGTGTGTCAAAATTAAAACTATGGAACAATGTATGAACTGAAAGTAGTCTGAAAGTTAAATGCTTTAAAGGTTTCATAGTCATAAAATATGTCTCCAGCCTTCATGACTTACAAAAAATATATATGTTTTACAGGCCTTTGACAGAAATATTTGTAGAGCGTTATTTCAAAATATAACTATTTGCTCCTCTCAAATTTGCACATTTCTGCATCTAAATCTTGCCACTAATTATTTGACAATTTTGATAATTTTACCAAATTTTCACTTCTTACCATGCAAATATCATGAAGTAAAAGCAGAAGGATTTACTGAGCTCCAATGTTAACCTTCAAAACCATAATCTCAGCTCATGAGACAATATTGCTTATGTGAGATACAGCATCTTCTTGGCTAGTGTTATGTGGCACAATGTTTTTGCATGCCATGTTGCATCAGCCCACAGTAACTGTTTCTGGCCTTGTTCTCTGGCAACAGTTAGTGATAACTCATAGATCTGATTGAGAATGCAATCACGTTATTTTTTGCTGACAAAGAAAATAATGAGCTAATACCAGCCCTGACATAAGCGGGTGCTACTCCTTTGGCTTCAGTGAGGCTACTTGAGAAGTACTTAATGTGAGTTAGGGTGACAGAACGGGTGACAGAAGTGGTTATTTCTCAATAAATATACAGCAAGCAAATCCCTGTACTCTGATTGGCAGATAGTCATTAACCATTCACAGTGATTTCTTAATCAATGTTGAGTTGTTTCTCAGTAAATATATAGTGAATATGCAAATCACTTTACTTTTACTTCAGTGGAGCTAGGCTCATTTACATCAGATGAGATTCTGGCCCATAATATTTTGAGAGTGCTGCTTTTTAATTTAGTAATAATAATACCCTAGACTAAGAAGCTACAAGGCCTTTGCCCTTTGAGTTAATATATTAGCACCATCTTGGGCCTTCGCATCAGTTTATTCACCCAGAATACAATTATTACCTCATAAACACCATGCCCCCTCAAATTATCATTATAATAAACTTTATTGTGTATATAAAAAGGGAGTAAAAGAGGAGATGAACCAGTAGAAAGATTAATTTTTAATATGTGTTTCTATGGTTCTTATCTCCTTAGGATTTGATGACATGCACAAACATAAAATTCATAGGTGAATCCAAATTCCACTTCTTTTAAAAGACGCCACATGATCACAGTAGCTGCTGTAAAGGGATGAGGAAGTGATGTTTGTTCTGTCATCCACAAAAGGGAATACATTTGAGATTACATCAATAATAACCTGAGAATATGGGTTGTTTCTTCAACTGTCCCAGTGAGTTATTTATTAGAGAAACTGATCACCCAGGTCCCAGAATATGAGATCCCATGAGATGAGGTGATGTAAGTTCATCTGTTGCTTAACACTTTCAGACAAGTTTAATCTCATTCATAATTTATGTTTTATGGAGAAAGAGCCAGGAAGAGTCAGAGAAGAACATTGGCCTGATTCTCCACTGCGCTGTGCCAGTATTACACTAGTGTAACTCCACTGTCTATTGTGGAGTTAAACTAACATAAAACTGGAGCAGAATCAGACCCTAAACAAAGCAAAAGGAGAAACACTAGATTCCTGTTCTTTCAACACTACCCCCAAAAGAAGTAAACCAGGAGATGGACTTTTCAGCTTTTGGCCAGATAAAACGTGTCATATACACTGATTCATATAGTATCCATAAGAAAAAGTTGACATCAAATTTTCTGTAGTTTACACCAGTACAAACATGGAGCAACTCCATTGATTTTGTTTTACTATATCTGTACACTGGTATACTTTAGAGCAGAATTTAGCTTATAGTTTTATGTAATTGTGTAATCCTTTGATTTTCTTCATGGAGAATTTTTAAAGTAATACAAGACAATAATTTTGTGTGGAACCCAAATACATATTACTTCTGATATGAATTTTGAAAAAGTGGCAATTGATATTTGCATTCATATAAAGTCTGACAGCTGGGGACAATGCAGTGTCCTTGTAGGGAAGTAGATGTCTCATTTGTGGAAAAAACCTGAGAACTAGATATGTGTGGCATGTTCACAGAGAAACCATCCAGAATTCGCTTTGCTTCAGAGTTCACTGTAAACTTGAAACTAAGGGTATGTCTTCACTGCCACAGCAGCAGGGATCAATGCAGTGACATTGATTGAGCGGGTCTGTGTAGACCCGCTCAGTCGATTGGAAAGAACTCTCCAGTCGACTCCATTAATCTGCCTGAAAGGAGTAAGGCTGCCTTGATGGGAGGGCATCTCTCGTCAGGGCAGCACCGTGAAGACACCATGCTACATGAATGTAACATCAGTGAGAGATATGCAAGCTACGTTATGCATATCTCCCATTGACTGCCACCACCAGTGTAGATCGGCCCTTAATCTGGGTTCAACAAGAGGTCACTGAGATTCCCGGTCCTTTTGAGCAAGTCTAGGCTATGTTATGGGTTTGCACTGAAATGCTGCAAAATTCATGGCTTCACATAGTTCTGATGTGTAACTGTGTGAAACTCAGCTATTTCGATTGTTTGTTTTTTCATTTGAGTCTGAAACTCTACTAGAACCTTGGGGAATGGTGGGGAGAAGATGAGTGGAAATTTGTCCAGATTGAGACCAAAAACAAAATTCACATGAAAGTTCCTGGAGCAGAATTGTTGAGTTTTGCACAATTTAAAGTGATAAGCTTTAAGATTTAAGCTTTATGATTTTTGAAGACTATTGGAGGTGAGACTGTACTGTTTTTTCTGCACTTTGGCATTAACTGTTTACAAACAGTCATTTTATGTTAATAGAGAATATTTAAAAAAAAAAAAAAAAAAAAAGTCAGATCTTCATGTGGTGTAATTTGGTATAACTATGCCAATTGCACCAGCTGAGGATCTGGACTGTAAATGAAAAATATCTTCACTGTGTTACCTGTCCTACTCTGTGATGACTATGTGACTGAGTCTGCGGCCCTTTCTCACTGTGGTATACCCAGGTTGTAATCTAGTCTAGTGAGTAGCTGTGTCACCCTGGCCTTCTAAGCTGAGATGCCCTTTGCACTGCTCTGCTGTTGTTGCATCCACCCATGGATTGCTCACAAACAGCCTCTAGCATGTAAATCACTCCCAGCTATGTCTGTGTGCACTTGAAAACTGCCAGTCACACTCAGGCTTTCATTAGCCTGAATTACACTGTAGGGTGACCCCCAACACACTCCCAATTCCAGACTTTCCCCAAAAAATATATATCTTGTGCTGCCCAGCATTCTCTTGGACAATACAAGCTCATATAAAATCTGCCATTTTATTATTAGAAATTAGATGCACACATTCCATTATCCCAAATGGAGTTTCCCAAACACTTCAGTTCAAACACACTGGAATATATTTAAAAAAAAAAAAAAAAGGGTTTATTAACTATAAAGAGAGAGATTTTAAGTGAATACCAGTAATGATGCATAAAAGTCAGAATTGGTTGCAAGAAAAATAAAGGTAAAATGCAACTAATGCCTAACTTAACAAACTAGGGTAAAGTCAAAGCAAAGTTTCTCTTGCAACATGTATCAGCAGTTCTACTAGCTGAACTTCTTTCAGTCAGGATCTCTCCCTCCCCCCTCGCCCAGTTCAACACTGCTTCTTTGTTCTTCAGGTATTGTGAATACCATGGGCAGAGAGAAAGGGAGGGATCCTTTGGGGTGTTGCCCCTCCTTTTTATAGTCCTTTCCTTCATTTGAGAAGCTTCTCCAGCTGGGAACATGGCAACAGGCAGACTGTGTGGATGGGGACTCCATACTGTTTCTTTGCTAAGATGTAGATTTTTCACCCATGTCCCTTTTCCTACCAATGTATAACCACTTAGCAGGTGATGGCCCATTTGACCTTGTTTACAGCTGGCTGAGGCATCAGCTTACCCTTTGGCCACTCCCCAGAATTGGAACAAGTTTTAGTAATACCATGCAGTGGAATCTTATCACTTTACATACAATGTTGCCACACATATTTTACTAGGACAGTAATGATCAGCAAATTATGAGTTTTCAAATGATATTTAGCAAGCCATACTTTGTGCAAAGATCATTACAATAGTGTGCAAGAGGTGAATACAGATGGTCACACTCACCAACGGTCAGTGCAACCACTCACACAAGTAAGCGCTGCACAACTTGGCCGTGCATTTTTTATTTAATAAAAATATAAGAAAAAAACCCATGAAATGACTCTTGCACTGTTCTAAAGAAAACTGATTATATTTAATTATAAACTTGTACACAGGAGTATTGTCCTGCTTACATCTCCAGTAACAGGGATTTCCTGGAGAGATGTCAAGACAACAATTTTACACATTGTAAAATGACTGGAAAGTGACTAGTCTGAAAGCCCAGAGGAAAATGATTGGCTCAAACACAGACTGGATCCAGCTGCTTCCAAAGGAATACAATCCTGGGTGGGCACATGGCATGTTCTGAAGATAAGATGACAGTAGGGAAGTAATCTATATTGATAGTATGATCCTACTCTCATTTAAGTCTTTGAAGTTTTTTGCCAGTAATATCAAAGGGAGCAGTATCATGCTCTAAGAAACACTGTGCTAATCCCTTCAGAGTATGGTGTTTAAGCCCCTGGGCCAGAAGACAACATGTTTCTGAAGTTTACATTAATGCAATCCATTTTGGGATTTGTGGCTTGAAAAATCCAGTGTTTTGTTTGTTTTGGTGAATTCTTATCAAGATTTCTAGTTGTGTCATAGACCACAAATTGTGAGGCCACAAAAAGTTCAGATTTGGCTTGCCATGAAAATTTCAGACTACTGGTGCCTGCTTCCTTTTCAAGGGCTGGTGGAATGTATTTGGGAAGAGAGTCACTTGCAAATTAGAAATTTCACAGCTAGTCTCCTGGAGCCTTCACTCATGCATGTTAACTAACTAATGAAGACCTATGCTTTCATGAAAAAGTAAGTATCTTCTCCTCGTCTTTGCAGAGAAATCCTTCAAAAATGTAAACCAATTGTTAGAAAGCTTTATCCAGCAGAAGCGTCCTTTAAAATAAACGGAGAGAGAGACAGCGAGAGAGAGCAATCACAGTCTATTCAGTGTGCTGTCCCCTTTTATCCTTTTAGTAGTTTGTGACAGGGACCCACTCTCCATCTACCCCCTGCCGTCCTCCCCCAGTCTCACTCCTTTCCCCCTCCCCTGGGCCAGGGACCATCCTTAATAACCCTCCTCCTGAAGCCACTCAGTTAAATCACAATGGGACCAGGGCACCCCTTCCACTCAGTCCCCTGCATTTCACACCCCTTGCTCACAACCTCTGCACATTTCCAGATGAGCTCCTCACTGTTGTGTTCATAGCACTGAAGTGCAAGACCAGGGGGGCGGCCAAGCAGGAGCTGGAAGGTGCCAAGGCATCAGGGTCCCAGGGTATTGATGCGGAGCCAGGCAATTTGCTCTGCTTGTGGTCAAAACCCTAGCAGCGCTTGTGGTGCCACCATGAACAGCCCCAAGCCCACAACCTTATCCATGCCAGAGGTGGGAGTGTTTCCCTGGCAGCCTGTCTGGGAGCCACTTCCTGCTTCTTGGAGCCCCATCTGGTGACTGATCCCTCCTCCAGGCAGCCCTGCCAGCCTCATCCCCTGCCACTGCTGTCTTCCAAAGAAGGAGCCAGAGGAGGTTCCAAAATCTGCCGCCCTAGGCAGCTGCCTAGCTTGCCTGTGCCTAGAGCAGCCTCTGGCTGTTGTATCCTTACACCCTGGTAACCTGCAGCTGCTAGAACGGCCCCGTGAGGCTGTGGGTTCCGGTCATAAATTACTGCTGCCCCGAGGCTGCTCTTACTTGTTCCAGGCACCAGACTGGACATTCTCCCCTCCCCTTGCCCTATGCTGAGTCCAGCTCCTTTGGACCACAGGATCATGGCTTTCGTTTGATGATTATATGCTATTGCTCAATGAAGTCACATTAAAGAAAGTTAAATAGAACTACTGCATGAGCATTACTGGATCATTATGATCAACTGTGCCTCTGCTCCCATTCACCAGATAGCTTGTTTTCATGCATGTATATTTTTTCTCATTGTTACTTTCATTTTGAAGTGAAATTAAACATGAAATATTCCTGAAAGGCAGCTCCTGTTGCCTCCTCTGACCACACACAGATAGATCTTCTGAATAATTCTGTTCACTGGCTCAGTGGTTCTCAAGACTCTGGTTTGCATATATAATTACATTTAAGAAAAGTTATTTAGGTTGTCAAGTCAAGCACTGAAAAGTTAGGAAACATCAGATCTACAGTTGTCACGCAACCTTACCTTGGTCCCTTTGTGTGTATATATTATGATATGGTCTTTAATTACATGATCACATCCTATTTTTTTCCACAGGACCCTGGCCTCATTCAATGCAGAGAATGGATGCACTCAGGGAATGAATCAGGGTTGTGTAGTAAATGAGTAAATAACTTTTTTTTTTAATGCAGGTTTTTAAAATGTAATTTCTTCTTTAAAAAAAAAAAAAAGTAAAAATAATCCTATTGTGCATATTTGACATACCCCCCCACATGCATCATTATCAGCATATGAACCCTACACCTTCATTACTGAAGTACAGATGCCTACCCCTTGAGCATATAGACAACTACATTACCTGACTTGCAACTCAGCCATACATAAACAGAATGTCATAGAACAAAAGCAAAAGGCACCTTTCCGACTCCTGGGCTTTTCCCCTGTCAAAGATCAAATCCCTCATGCAAACAATGGAGTTATTAGACCTTCACAAAAAAGGATATCAAGAATCTTTTTTAATGGAAATTGTTAGGCAATCTAAATATAGGGGTCACTGCCAACTCCCTCTGTAATCTCTTCTAGAATATTGACTTGGTTTTGTAATTTAGATCTTAAATATTCTGCTGCTTAACATTTCCTAAGGCTGGTTCTTATCTTACTTGCATCACCATAAATTGGGAGTGGCTTCACTGAAGTGGAGTTACACTGGTATGAAACTGATGTATGTGATAGGAGAATCAGGCCGTTAGAATCTAAATTTCAAACCTTACATTCACATTAAGGAGAAAAGACTAAAGATGAAATACCTAAAGGATTCCAAAAATGCATGATGCTTTCTCGCATGATGCTTTCATAGTCAACAGTTGGTTCTTAAGAAAAAAGAAGAAAAACAAAGGGTGCTTTCTTTAAAAATGGGGTTCAGAATGATGTATGGTATTTCATGCTAGCTGAAATAGACCTGTAATAGAATTTTAGAGTGTGTGACATTTTCAATTTTTATATTCTAGACAGGAAAAGCTCATCTCTGAATCAGTCTTATTGGTAATAATAAATTGGAAATTACAGCTAGTTTTAGTCCATTTCCAATAGCCTTGCTTTGGCCCTGAACTGAAATTGAAATGCTGATATTTAAGGCTGGAATAGCTGCTAGATCTGAATTTATGTATTAAATATTTAGAGGAATTAGTTAATTAACTTTAACATTGTTATAATCTCCTTAACAGAGTTCCAGAATAACTGGCTGTGATTAATAGACCATGATAAGAATTTTGATCAGTCATGATCGAGTATTTTTTTCCAGTGAAAAAGGAAGAATTTATTGTACATTAAAATTACTTTGTTTGAATTATTTAATTGTAGATTTCAATCTTTGAAAATGCAATCTTCATCTATTCAGTGGCATACAAAGTTATTCTGTGCAAACGTTTACAAACTTGCCTGTATTTCCTTTTCTTCTGCTATTATATCCTTTAATTTCATGTGGTTTTAAGGAGTGATTGTTTTCAACAGTTTCTGGGACTTTCAGTCAGCAATATTTCATTCTGGAATAAAAGCTAATGATCCATAAATTCTTACTGCCATATTTTTATAGCCAGTAAATTAGTCTTTAATGGGTTCAATACGTTCTGTGATGTATGTCATTAATTGTTAATGGTATTTTAACTAGATAATTGTTGTGAAAGGTTGTTTATCATCACCATTGGTGAATGACTGTGGCAATCTGCTCCGCCTCATGCTGCTGAACTTACTCTATTGACCCTCATACACTGCAAAGAGATCAGCAGCCTGTGAAGCACATATCAAATATCAAATTCAAACATTTTCAGTGGATAATGAACCATCACCTACAGATCGTCAGATGTAATAAGGTCAGATTAGTTTTCATTTTTCAAACAGAAACACATCCAGATCATATTCCAGCACTCTTTGCACACACAACCACATTATAAATCCGCTCTGTCTAAGTAGTAAAAATACCTGAGCTTAGATCCAAACCAATTCAGGCATTAAATTACCTAAAGATTATTCTATCCAATGATTTAGTGACCTGAGTAGCAAGTGAAGCTTGGATAATGATTAGTATTCCCTCTTTAGGAAAAGGAGGTAGTATTAGCCTAACTACATGAAGTAATTAGAGAAAACACTTCCAAAAAATACTGAACAAGGTAGACACTTCAATACGTGAGACTGACAGCACAGTTGACAGGAATGACTATTTTTAACCCTTCTGACCCAAGCAGTTAGCCTATATTTGGGGTCTTGCAGGTTGTTTCTGTTTAGGAAGAGAAATTGATTAGGGACTCAGGTATTTCTTTGGTGCAGTCCTATGTATTTACAAAGAATATACACAAATCCTGTTCCTCTAAACACAGTAGGAGTGAGCCAGCAGGAGGCCATTTCCCTCCTAAGAGTTCCAAGCCTCTTTCCAGCCAGCACTCTATCCAAAAAACTCTAGGCTTCCTCTCATGAAAACACTGACAAGTGCATCTCAGTTGTCTCTGGGGCTTCCTTGCTGTCATCTCTATGTGTTTCTATAGCTTCCCTCACACACCCAGTTCCCTCAAACTATATCCAGGCCCCTGCATTTGCAATCTGCCCCCAGTCAAAATCCTTCACCCAGATAGCTCAAATTCCTGAATGGCCTTGCATGTGGCCTGTGTTATGGGAAGTGGCTCCTATTGTTTCAGGTATCTATTCCATAAAGGATCTTAATTGCTTTTTTTTGCCTTTATCCTGATTGAAGAGCAGTTGGTAAGCCCCCAATCTTCAATGAGGTTTACCCAACTCCCAGAATAACAATGCCCCCCATCTCATCTCCGCCCAGCATCTCAATGTCCAAAATGGTGACGCTGTTTGTGGAGTCGGGTATTTCTGAAAGAAAAGAAATAATTTTCAAATTACAAACTACACAGATTTAACTATTTACATCAATACATGGTGTCTTTCTGTCAGGACAGTTTCACATCTCTGGGTAAAGATAAACTGGGGGGTGGGGGTGGGAAATAGGGCCAACGTCGTGGTTGGGAGTCTACTGTAGAACACCTAACTAGAATGGTGAGTTACATGAGCCATTCCTAGAACAAATAACAGAAATATCCAACACAAGACTTAGTAATAATAGGGGACTTTAACTACCCAGACATCTATTAGAAAAGTAATACAGTAAAACACCAATAAGTTTTTGGAATGTACTGGGAACAACTTCATGTTTCAGAAGTGGGAGGAAGTAATTGTGGGTATCCATTTTAAATTTGATTGTGATTTACAGGGAGGAAATAGTTATGGATCTGAAAGTAGAAGGTAACTTGGGTGAAATTGATCATGAAGAAAAGATAGGAAGAATAGTAAGAGGCCAATATGACTTCATCAGGACCTCTTTAATAACCTGAAAATCAAAAAGGAATCCTATGAAAAGTGGAAAATTGCTATGGATGGATTGCCAAGGATGAGTACAAAAGAATGGTGCAAGTATGTAGGGACAAAATCAGAAAGGCTAAGGCATGAAATCCATTACACTTAGCAAAGGACATAAAAGGCAAGAAGAGATTCTATAAACACATTCGGGACAAGAGAAAGACAAAGGAAGGTATAAGCCTAACACTTAGTGGAGAAGGATTGCTAATAATGGATGACATCAAGAAGGCCGAAGTATTTATTGTCTATTTTGTTTCCATTGTCCCTAAAAATGTTAATCGTGAGTGGATGCTTAACACAATTAATACTAATAACCAGGGGAAAGAAACACAACCAAGAAGAGGGAAAGAACAGGTTAAAGAATATTTAGATAAGTAAGATGTATTCAAGTCATCAGAGTCTGATGAAATTTAACCTATGGTACTCAAGGAACTACCATTGGTGGTTACTGTCGAGAACTTATGAAGGATGGGTGAAGTCCCAGAAGACTGGAGAAGGTCAAAAATAGTACTTGTCTTTAAAGAGGTGAACAAGAGGACCCAGAAAATTATAGACCAGTCAGCCTAACTTTGATACCTGGAGAAATACTGGAACAAATGATTAAATATACATTTTTAAGTACCTAGAGGATAAAAGGATACGTAACCGCCAATGTGGATTTGTCAAAACTGAATCACACCAAATCAACCCAATTTTCTTCTTTGACAGGGTTATTGGCCTAGTGATAGGGGAAGCAGTAGGCATGATTGATCTTGATTTTAGTAAAGCTTTTGATACTGTTACATAACATTCTCATGAGCAAACTAGGGAAATGTGCTCCACATTAAATTGCTATAAAGTGGGTACACAACTATTTAAAAAAGCATACTCAAAGAGTAGTTTTTGTTGGTTCATTGTCAAAGTGGGAGTATGTATCTAGTGGGTCCCACAGGTGTCTTGTGTCCATTATTATTTGATATTTTAATTAATTGCTTGGAGTGGAGGGTACACCTACACAATTTGTGGACAACATCAAGCTAGACAGGATTGCAAGCACTTTTGAGGACAGGGTTAGATTACCAAATTAACAATAGAAAATTCACTAGTTAGGGGAACTACATTGAAAATATTTTGTATTGCTTTCCAAAACCTAATATTTTGCCGTATGTAAATCTCTAGGGTGGAAATAAACCTTCCAGGTTTTTAGCCTAAACCTCCAATTTCTATTTTTGCTTTACTCCTTGCACATAAAATTACCTTAATCTTCTTAATATTTATGTCCTATTTACAATATTCTGAGCAAAACAGACCCTAAACTACTAATCTTTTCAGTTGTTTTATAAAAATTATTTTAGTTTAATTAGTACTAAATGGACAATATTTTCAGACCTAATATTTAAAGTCATGGACTGGAATTTTCAAAAGAGTCTAAGGGAGTTAGGTATCCAAATGCCAATTAAATTCAATGAGAGTAGGACAACTCACTCCCTTAGGCCCTTTGAAAATCCCAGCTTTATACAGTAAAACCCTGATTTTATTAACACTGCCCTTATGAATAACTGGTTACGTGAACCATCGGTCAACAAGGTACTTGCGTATGAACCTGTGCAGTGAGCTGAGGTCCCACACGGTCAGAGTGTGGGTGTATTGACCTTCCCATGTTCTGGTGACAGCGCTTCAGAATCAGACAAATCACACCTTGAAGAGGTTGTGTGTGTGCACCCTCATGTTCTTAAGTATTTCTTCACAATAGATGAGAAATGTAAGTGAACTGTGCTCAGTGTTCAAAAGAAAGTAGAGATCACTGAAAGGCTGAACAGAAGTGAAACAGCAACTAAGTTGGCCCAGCAGTTTGGTGTAGTGAAGTCCATCATTTTGCAACTGAAGAAAAACAAAAACAAACTCTTACATTTTGTTTCATCAAGGGGTGGTGGAAGTGTAATTTAAGATTTTTAACTACATGAAAATTTCAATTTCATGAACCCCCCATTAGTCATAAAATAGGGGCCCTGTTGTATCTCCGTGCTTAAGATCAGTATTGCATTTCTACTACTGACATATTGTACTTGGTATACTGATATACTGTACTGAGGACATATCTGCGTACCTGCTGAGACTGTGGCTCTGAATCACAATAGCGTAAATATGGGAAATGGGAGTGATTAAAGAAAAGAAGTGAGGAAAAAAATTGCTTTCTAACTGCGATATGCAGTCTTTCTTTCTCTCCACTGGCTCTCCCTCACACACCATCCTAAATCCATAAACTGGAATGGAATGTGCTGTGTAGATGGATCAGCAGTGGTACACATGTGAAACAGATGTCCATATCTGGCACATGAGTCTGACCTTGTGTTTTCTAGCTGACCAGTCAGGAGCCAGATTTTGGGGGGAGAGTAGAGGATGTGAGAGAAATTATTCTGCACAGAAAAGAAGAGAACGATAAAGCATAAAAGGGCTCCCTGAACTAATGAATGATTATTATTCATTTCCTGCTCCACATACCAGCAGGAAATATTGGAACCACTCAAACTCCCCATCTATGTAACAGCTCCTCCTTAACTTCCCACTTCAGATTCTTCTGACTGATTCATTGTCATTTGACTGAGTAGGAGAAAAAGGGACCTCTGTGGGCAGGAGGATCTGAGATCTGAGCTTCCCCAAGCCCCATGCAGAAAGTGGAGGGGGGACTCTCCCACTGTGGAGGGGAAACTGTGCTCTGCTCTAATCCTCCTTGTTTTAACCTCAGCCTCCCATGCAGTATGCAAAAATTGTTGTCAGCAATCACCAGCCCGTCACCCAAAAGAACCCAGAAAACTCATCCCAGTTCCTTTTTTCAAACCAAAAGTATCACTTCCCCATGTACATCTTAATTTACCCTGTAGACCTCTGGTGCTTGGGGTTGTACCAACCACTTGCACTCACTGATCAAAATAAAATGGCTCCCCAAGATGCTCTTACCACCAAGGTCAAAGGTAAAAAAGTGGGATTTCACAAAACTATTCAAACTTTAGTGGGACGGTCATGGCCACTCTCAACTCTCTGTCACCTGCCCTGGCAATCTGCATTGCATAACCATCAAGCCCCTCCCCACTGATTGAATATCTCACCCTCACACCAGAAAATTTTGCCAGCATTCACAATTCAGCCTCCTGCTACCAGGCCAAAAACCTGAACACCTTGCCTGGGAAAGGAACCAAGTCAGCACAATATGACCTCCAAATATACCTCCTCTCCCACTCTCCTAACTTCAGAAAATCACATTCCATCCTCCTTCCTCTTTCCCACAGCTTCACCACCCTCACCCCCAAACTTCTCCTAGTGACAGCAGTGGAAAGGCAATCCACTCCAGTTCTGCCACTGCTGTTATCAGGCCTGAGCAGGAGCTGTCTTAAAGGGATTCAGTGGGTTGGTGCCAGAGTCCCAGCTGGGGCAATGCAAGTGGGAATGGCAATGGTCCAACAGCTCCCAGTCTTGCATCTGTTACGGGGCTGGAATGGGTGTGGAATCCCTCTTTAAAGACTCACCCCCCATGGCATCAAAGACCTGGCTGATGGGCTAGTGATCCGAACCCTGCTCATGGAAGACAATTTTGTGCAAGAAGTTCCAGTACTAAAATCAAGTTTTGAGATATAGCTAGTCCGGGGTAAATTGAATATTGGCAAAGAAAGCTGGATATGTTATTTTCAGATTAAGGCAACAACATTTTCCATCTGGTGAACAACCTGGCCAATGTATTGCATGTAGGCTGAGGGTATGTTTACACCACTGGCGGCATTGTTGGCAGTGTAGGATCGATTCCGTGGGATTGACTGAGCGGCAGTGGAGACCTGCTCAATTGATCCCGGAAGTTGACTTCGCTAACCCACTCCCACAAGAAGAGTAAGGCTGCGTCGACCAGAGGGCATTATTTCCCATCGGCACAGCACAGTGGGGACCTCACAGTAAATAGAAGTTAGTAAGTCAACGGGAGATACGCAAGCTACTCCATGTAGCTTGCGTATCTCCCGTTGACTGCCGCCAAAATCCTCCGGCAGTGTAGACTAAGCCTGAATAAAGGTGAAACCCAGCATTGCATACCAACTGTCAAGGATAATAATGGAGCAATAATCATTAAGCAGTAAGGAGGATAGTCATGGATTTCACAGTCTGAGAACCTTTACAGCATTCATAGGGATACTAATGGCTACAGTCTATCTAACTTCCTACAGTGTTTGTAGATCCCCATGACCTTTCGAGAGGATAATATCCTGTTGGAAGCACCTGTCTCATTACAGAAATTGAAAGGAGGCCATTCCATGTCTATGCTTGGAAACAATCCAACTCTGACAGAAAATTTTTACAAGCATGCATTAAAATGTGTGAACAATGTGAATTACAGGTGAAGAGCCCAATCCTGTGAGGTGCTCAGAATCTGCTGCCCCACTGCAGTCAGCACCTTGCAGAACTTCACCCTGATATTGGTACAGTAGCAGCTGAAGTGGCTTGTGATGAGTTAGTGAAATTAAGTTAATATCCTACAAATTCATAAACACTGAAGAAAGTTCAAAACAACTTTTAACGTGTTTTCCTCATTTTTTTCCCGTTCTCTCTCTCGTTTACTATAATAGGACCAAGTTTCTTTTATTTGCTCTCAACTCCCATTAAAAGTCTTGGCCCTGAAAACCTCTACCCTTATGAGTCCTTACTCATGTGAATAGTTACTGCCAAGTCAACTTACATATGAACACAGCTTTGCAGGCTAGGATATTCAGGAGCTCTCAATTCGATTCCTGGCTTTTCTCCACCCTTCCTTTGTGACCTCAGGCAAATTCTTGTGGTTCATTTCCCTATCTGCAAAGGGAGGATAACACCACAGCTTTTTTCCCAGCCTTTCGTGTCCATTTAGATGGTGAGCTCTTTCAGGCAGGGACCGTTTGGCTATATTCATACAGAGCCTAGCACAATGGGCCTCCCGCCACAGTTGGGACTAGGTGTTACTGTAACACATATAGTAAATAATAGTAAAAACTGGCTAAGGACTCCAGAATTTGGTCCTGTAGTGGGGAGGCAGCAGCTCCTAGTAGCTTGCTTTAGATTTTAGTTCTTAGAATTCCATACAAACCTTTTTAATGATATTTCAGTATTGTTTTTAATGACAAAATCTGACACGAGACAAACTTTCTCTCATATGTTCTCTAAGGGAGCCTTACCCCCATACATGCACTGGTGCATCTTCACTCGCTAAAACACCCATTCCCTGCTGTTAGACAGTCCTCTCACTACAGGGCAGTGAGGTCCTTCAGATCACTGAAAATCACAGATCATGATTTTCTTCTTCTCCCTGCTGCATGAATTCATAATAAAAAATAATTAGTTTTGTTTCACTAATTGCTGTATTTTTAGTATTTTTAAAAGCCATAGACTATATTACAGAGGTTAGGATTTATATTTTAGGTAGGATTTTCTATAGCACTCAGCATTGGCTTACATCTGGTCACATTGAACAGGAGTAGTTAAGCCAATGTTGAACATTTTTAATAATTCCCGCTGCTTATTGTTTAAACTGCTTTGAAATCCATTGATGCAGTTGTTTCTTTTCTTTCTTGAAGATGTATGAACTTTCTTCTGATTGCATTATCCTTGGATCCCCATGTTTCTATAGGGACAAATGAATGCAAATCCATCATGACATTGGATATGGATCGTGAAACACAGTAACTACTAACAGACGCTTCTTTCCATTCCCAGCTTCCTAGCATCTCAAAGGTTTGGTCTGTGCTCTGTCAGTTGTAGGGGCACATTGTAGTTGGGCTAAAAACTGACGCCATGTTAAATAACTTAACACAGGCAGGAAAAGAGTGAACTGTATTCAGTGTTTTACACCTGTGCAACGCCTCTAACTTCAATAAGTGTAACTGAAAGAAGAATTTTACCACACAGGCCACATTATTGGCAAAGAGTTCCAGAGGGGTAGCCATGTTAGTCTGTATACAGCAAAAACAACGAGAGTTCTGTGTGGTAATCCATGTGTTGGTCACCGATGTTTATCAGTGTAGGCTGAGTGCATGTGTCCCCGTGTAGGTGCTGTGCCAGCTCTGATCAGGAAACTGAGATGGCTCTCACGATCGAATGAGTCGACATGACCACAGATTAGCTGAGCAACGAAGGCACCCAGGCCAGGTTTATTGCATGCGGCACAATGAGAAATGACTTACAGAGTATCTCTGGGTCAGTTTCGCATAGGCGGCGTTACAATGGTCTCGGCCCAATGGCGGGACTTTCCGTTATCCCCTAGACCGGATGCTGGTATTCCCTCTGACACCCTCTTTTATACACTGTTACATACACTTTCGTTCTGCCCCCTTTGACGTAGGTAGTTGCCACCCTCTTGATGTAGTCTAATACCACCTTTTTCCGTTGATTGGCTGATTTGGGCAACACCACTCCATGTATCATTTCTAACCATAAAAGTGTCATTTCAGAGAGTTAGTATCTTGGTACCTCCTATACCTGCTACATATTTTAGTAATATTTTGGCAGTCTTACAATCTTGCAGTATCAGCACTTTCTGTACCAATTTCAGTTAACTTGAGTGACCCCTTATACTTCTGTTCACTCAGCTTTTTCCATTTAGGCCTTAGCCTGTTTTACAGGCCTTAAGCTCTCACTTCTTTACATTCTGTAGCACTTTAAAGACTAACAAATTTAATTTCAGTAGGCATAAGCTTTCGTGAGCTTCAGCTCACTTCCTCAGATGCAGTTGGTAGAAATGATACAGCAAATAGGTAACATATATAGAAGGCTCCATTTCTACCAACTGCATCTGAGGAAGTGAGCTGAAGCTCATAAGCTTCATATATGGGAGGCTCCTATATATGTTACCTATTTGCTGTATCATTTCTACCAACTGCATCTGAGGAAGTGAGCTGAAGCTCACGAAAGCTTATGCCTACTGAAATTAAATTTGTTAGTCTTTAAAGTGCTACAGAACTCTCGTTGTTTTTATTATTGGCAAAGGACTCTATTTTGAGTTTGCAAATATTTGTACCTTTATTTTTGTGCCTGCAATTAACTGAAACAAGGATAGATTACCATTGTACCATTTACCACCACAAAAAATATTGTTACCAGAAAATTAATTAAACTTTTCCCAATTTCTCCTCATTACCAGTTAACATTCAAAGGAGGACAACTAACATCATAATAAGACTAGTGGATAAGACAGCTGACAGGTAGAACTTGCTGTAGCAAGGGGAAAAAAGATTATTAATTGATCTGCTTTGACAAAGATCTAAAAATGGCTGTGAGGGGGTTCCATGAGTGTGGAGTCCCAAAAGTGCCGTATGAAATTTGCTCATTTTACAAGTGAAGAGAAGTTTGGTTCTAACGGCAAACCCTGGGATTTGAAAGTCAAGCTGTGTTTTTTTCTGATTTTTAAGTGAAGTGTGTTGTCAGATTGTCTATAGTGGCTCTGAGGTACATTCCTTTCTTTTAAGTTTAGGGGAAATGATGTGATCTGGTATTAGTTGTTTAGCAATTATGAAATTGAAATATACATGTGTATTATGTTTATAGTCAGAGTTAAGGCTGTGTGTTCATTATCCAGGAGGAGGGTGGATACAGGTTGTATGGTTGTAGAAGGCAACTAGTGAGGCTTAGAAGGGGAAATAAATTGAGTTAATAGAGTGTTGAATTTTTAGCTGCTTATTTTCTCTCTTTTTCAGATTAGCGTTGGTGAAGTATGCAGTGTAGCAAACTTGGGTCTGGTCCACCACTTGGTTACTCTATGGATTTCAGTGGAGTTACACTGGTATGAAACTGGAGTGATGCAATGGTGATTAAGCCCCTTAATTCTAAATTAACATTTTTGGGAAGTGGGGGAATAATGCTACCACTGTTTCATTTACATGGCACTTTGGAGGGGAAAATATTCAGCCAGACTGAGGTCTGGCCTCCATGTGTGTGAACACAAGGGTGAAAAGTGTGTGTATGTATTTTATATATCTGCACATGAAACTCAGGCACTAATCTTAGAAGTTTACATGTCTAGTTATCTGGTTTATGCACATTATCACAGAGTTACCCTAGTAACTGCTAAAAGCTATCCCCACAAATTTGAGGCACAGAAATATGGGCATAATTTGCATCTTTTTTGCACCTCCAAAAGCAAGATTGACCTTCTGAAAATTTAGGTTTATGTCTAAAAAGTTCTTTACAAGCTACTAGCCCAGCCCTGTATCCCACAGACACACAAATTGTCCTAGTTCATGTAAGTACTCTAACTGAAGCCAGTAGGCCAGATCCTAGCCCCCAGCTCGTGTGTGTGAGGAGGTGCAGTCTGCGTCCATTAACCAAGTAAATCTGACAATATCCCTGTGAGGTATGTAAGTATTATGCATAAGAAAAAATGCCTTTACAGGAAGAACAACTAGGAATTCAATCCTAGACAGCGCTAGTTGAGTCATCATCATCAGATGAGTGGGAAAACAGCATTAGATAAAATACTTGTGGGGTTACAGGACAATCTTGACTGATGCAGATGGTTGGAATGGATGACTTAAATGATGTTTTGCAACCCTATGATTCCATGATCTACTGCAAAAGGAAGGCATCAGGATTTGATTGTTGTATACTAAATGTGAATGAATATAAACTTCTCGTAAATGTAGACTTGAAACTGTGCTTTGACTCATGGGCTATTGCACCACTTTCTCAGAGGCAACTATTAACACTGCTGTTGACCTCCTCTGTTCCCTGCAGAGCCTCCTTTCAGGAAGTCACTGATGTTTTCACATGCTGAGAGGAGGTGCTGTTTTCTTAAGCACTGATTTCACATCACTGGAAAGAGAGTCCATTGGGAATGAAACCTGAAGGAGAGAAATGAAAAAGAAAAATGCCATGTTACAGTACTCCAGCTCCATTCATTCACTGACTAAAAACAGCCCTGATGATCAATCCACCTAAAAAAAAGAGAGAGAGAGAGAGAGAGAGAGAGGGAGTGGGGAAAAAGGTGGTGGAGACATGCTCCTCTTCTAAATTTGGCCCATCTTGCAAAGGTGACGTGTGGAATTAGAAGCTCCAAGCAGTGATACAAGGTGGCAGGTTTCCAATACTAACGTTGTCAGTTTATCCTGAAAAGTTGACCTTTTTAAATTAACACTGAATCTTTCCTTTTTCCGTCTGACAGCATTTTGCCTTTTTGTGGAAACAGTTCTCTAATAGGTTTTCTCTTTGCCATTTATTACACATCGAGGGCTAGGTTTGGTTTCTAATAGTTCCTTTTCATCTCACTGCCTACTGCTGACTGTGGAAAGTGTAGGTTTGGCTCCATTGATAGCTCTCTCTAATGGCTGTGATTACACCCTCTGCATCTTCTTCACAGTGCCAGCCTTTCAGCTGAACAGCACATTATCCCTGGATAAGACTCAAAGAGCAGCTTAATATCAGGGTTCTCTGGAGCTATAATAAATGGTTCAAGATGAACAGATACAGCCACATCAATATTTTTGTATAGTCCACGACATAACACACATCCATCCTGCATATGTGTATTTGTGAGGTAAAGCTGAACTTCATTTTGTCATATCGCAGGAAAAGGATGGAAATTAAACAAGCGCCATACAAAATGTGAAGAGAAATGTGAGTCTGAGACAACCACCAAGGCACTTGTTACTAGTGGCAAAAAAATGGTCTCTTCTCACAACACCAAACAGACTCACTTGCTACTCATTTCCAAACTGGGTGACATTTAATCAGTGAAAATGAAAGCGGGCTCTTGCAAAATATATCTTACAGCATGTGAAACTGAAGCCATTTTCCTTATAATCAGCTACAGGGAACTTTGGTAAATGTTTGGTAAATGTTGCTATCAGTGCAAACAGAATTTATGCGTCCCCATGGAAGGAGGAAGAGGGTGGGCTGAAGCTCAATGAGATAAACTCCATTTATTGCCTAGGTCTTCGGGCAACATCGTACTATAAATATTTACTACTTAATTTTGCCAGTCTCAAGCATTCAGAAACGTGAGTCAGGATCCCCCAAAATCATGAGATTTAAAAGAGCTAATACATTTTGGATCCTTGATTTGCCTTCTGGCTATTGAGCTTTTGGGGTTCATGTTTTCAAGCTTTTCCCAGCAAACAGGAGACTATAGATTTACTTTTTTGTTAATGGAAGCTCCAATTCTAATGTAATTATCTGATTTGAGAAGCGGGGGCTTTAAGAAAACACCAAATTTTGTGAGATTTATGATAAAATTGCAAGAGATGGCAAAAAAAAATGCATCTACTCCTTTTAACTGCATCTTGCCCTCCTGCTTGGCAATGTTCATATTGATGGTCAGGAGTATTTTGAGACATGAAGGGCTGTCCTATAGATCTAATGAGGGATAGAAAAACAGATATACTTGTAAAAACATTAAATATATGAGAAGAACTGGTATTTCTATGGGCGGCTAATAGAAAGAGTTGCATAGAAATCTTCATTAAGGACCAGATTCTGATACCATTGTTTATTCCAGGGAGAATACCTTCCTTTATGAGCAGCCTTAATGATTCTAAGTTAAGGATGATGCAAACTGGCCTTACGTAAGGCCCTGATCCTGAAACTGAAAGCCAGTGGGTGGACTTCAGTGGAACTCTACATAGGTGCAGCAGTCCACCTGCATGCTCTCAATTGCTGGGTCTGGGCCCAAGGGCTAGATCCACAAAAAGATTTAGGTGTCTTACTACCACTTTACGTGCCTAAGTCCAAACTGTAGATCTTCCAAACCCCTGCTCAGGTAATGCCTAACCCTTTAGGTGCTCACATTTCTGCCAGCAAAGTCTCTGACATTTCTGTCCCAATGGGATCCTCAAACTTGGCATTCCCTCACCTCTCTCACCTGCAAGGCCTGATCTATTGGCTGACATAACTTTAGCTACAACATGCCCAGCTAACACATGGCTTCAGAGTTGCTAGCCTGCGTCTTAACAAGCATTCAGAGGGGTTTTCAGTCGTGTTTACGCTAACCCAGTTGAGCTAATGCAAGTGACAATTTTGCCATTGAGATGGGGCCAGAGAGGGTAATTTTTGTTTAAACCTGAGCCTTTTAAAACTTTTGATTTAGTTGTTCTGTCCTGAATCTCCTGCTACAAAAGTGTTCTTTTTTATTATTTATTTTCATTATTATCATTTAAAATATCAAGCATTATTCTGACCCCATGTCTGGCATTATTCTCGGAAGGATGTATGTGTGCAGGTTACACCTTGCAGGCATGTGTACATTTCATACAAGATAAAAATGCCTTTGTTCTTCCAAATGCTTTATCATTTCATTCCAATGTCTGATTCTTCTCTTATCTTTACAACGTGAAGCCAGCACTGAAATATCTACCAGTTGGTGTAACCCCTTCAGAGTTAGTGACACGGTGGATAACGCGTTCATCAGCGTTTATATCATCTTTTTGCTCCTTCAACCCTCCATTAGCAAAAACCTGGAATCCGACGACGGGAATAGAAACACAGTGTGAGTTTCATTTCGTACTCAACGGTCCTATTCCCTGAGGTCTGCCCACCCCTCGGGGCACACACTTACTCTTACTGTAACTGCCATCAGTGCTGTTGGGCGTGACAAGCAGACACCCTGCCGAAGATGGACCCTTACACATCTGGATGTGCATTTTTATTTTATTTTTTCAAATTGATGTACACTTTATTAAGAAAGGGGGCAGTGGCAGCGTTACTAGAGCGGATGTTTATTATCCAGTCAGAGCCTGAGACTCTGTATGTGAGAGAAAGTGATCCCATGGAAAACTCACTGGTGTTGTGTCTATTTCCCAGAACTCCGATGCTTCCCTTTGTGCCCACTGTCAGCAATGCAGTCATTCCAATCAGCTGAAATCAATCATATAACGAGTCCCACCATGTGATCTTTGAGGGGAATGAATAAAGCATTGTGCCCTTGACAGGATGTTTATGCCATAAATTGACCTAGGGAGGGGTGTGGCAATACCCTGACACTGTGATAGTGGCAAGTTAGGAATGAATGCATCTTTGTATTATGACCAGTTCAAATCCTGGCACCTGTTGAAACTAAAAATGTGCAGAGAAAAAAACCTGCTGCTAATAGGGAAGCTGGAAACAAAACCCACAGCTGTCAGAGGAGAATTCATTGGAGGCCTGATGGATGAACCCTTCCCTGCCAGGACAAAATTTACCTGGGAGCCACAGGAAACTGATAGGCCCCTTTCTTTTTGGTGAAAGAGCACAGCTTGAAGGTCTGAACAGAGAGCAATCACTTTAATACACCTTTCACCACTGAGACCCAGCTTCTGTAGGAAGGAGTTCTCTCAAACTGAGCAGGGTCCCCCGCCTGATATTTCTCCATATTGTGCAGCACTGTGTCCAAGCTCAGCAGGTTTCTCATTTATAATTCATGTTTTCGTACATAATACAGTCCAAAAATATATATTTTCTATAAATAGTCAAGTTTCCCTAAGATTATTATTGGCATGTGGTCCGTCTGCAACTCTAGTAGCAAATAACTCCAATGATCAGAGATGGGGCACTAGATGGGGAAGCCTCTTAGTTACTACAGAGAATTTTTTTCCCTAAGTTTCTGGCTGGTGGGTCTCAGTGACATGGTCAGCGTCTAACTGATCACCGTATTTGGGCTTGGGAAGGAATTTTCCCCCAGGTGAGATTGGCAGAGACTTTGGGACTTTTTTTCACCTTCCTCTGTAGCATGGGGCACAGGACACTTGCTAGTTTGAACTAGAGTATATGGTGGGTTCTCTGTAACTTCAAGTCTTGAAACCATGATTTGCGGACTTCCGTAACTCAGCCAGACATTAGGGGTCTATCACAGGAGTGGGTGGGTGACATTCTCTGGCCTGCGATATATAGGACTTCAGACTAGATGACCACAATGGTCCTTTCTGGGCTTAAAGTCTATGAGTCTTGGATATACTGTAGGATTGCGGCAGGCTGTATTAAGTCATAACAAACAGTGGAACTGAAAGTGAAGACAATGATGGTTTGCCTTTTTGTATATGCCCCTTGGATTCTTTTTTTTTTAAGCTTTACTTTAATGTGCTCTAGCTACAAGAAAACCCCAATTATACACAGGACTTGAGTGACATTTGAAAAAATTCTACAGAATGTCTGCTATTCCTTACCCTTGCAGTTATTACTAACCTGTTGGTTTCTGAAGGCGGGAAATGTAGATGCAAATAAACTATCATGGATTTTAGGATTTTCAGGTAGCTATAGACAGTGCACCTAGCAGGAGGAGAACAGCTCTCAAAGTGTGTAGTAAAAAAAAATGTACTGTCTATTCCATCTGTCTGACTGGTGGTAACCCCTTTCCCGATATTTTGGTGCTATATAGTGTTTCTGACTTGAATGCAATAACAACACATGCGTTACTTTTTATATTCACCATAATTAGACACAAGCTAACCTTTCTTGAGGTGGGACTCTATTGGACTGGCTGAACCTGGCCCTATTTGTGCACTGTGCGGTGCCAGGCCTGCCTTGGGCCTTCACTTAGTTGTGCACCCACTGACCAGGGTTATCCTCACCCCTAGAGTCTTCTCCAATCTAGCTAGGTGAGGTATCCCCCTGTACTCACTGTTAAAGCTGCCAAGATCAAGACCCCATGCTGTGTGCAGTAGGTCTGGGGTTGCCTGAACTCATGGCTTATAGAGGGAATCCTTCTCTCCCTGCTAGGCCCAGCTGTGGCTGATTGCTTGGCTGGAAGGCCTGGTTTCTGTCCCCATATGATGCTATCAGCAGTCAAACTGTTTCAGTGACAGCTAGCCAAGTGGAGACACTCCGATGAAGGCGGATACTTCTGAGCCCTGCTGGATGACAGATAAAATGGGGCTATCTCCCCTGCTCTGCAGAGAGCAACTCAGGAGCTGTGATGCCCAGCAGTACAGTCCCTTCCCCCTCACACTGTGTCTGTCCATACTCAGCCTAGGCAGTTTCAGCCACATGTAGGCCGTTGGGGCCTCCAGTTGGTTGCACTGGCATGTCAGTCAGGCCTCTGGACAGATAACCCCTCCTCCTTTCCTCTGTCCCAGTCCTGGTTGGGACATCCAGCACAGGTTGATGCAAGCAGCTTCAGGTTCTGCAGCCTCTGTTTCTTTCCTGCTCCGTGTCCATGGGAGCTAGTGGCAAGGGGGCTACCCCCTCCATGAGTAATTTGCTAAGTGTATTGTCTGAAATTGATCCCAGTGTGGCGGGGCTGTGCCAGGCCCTCCCCACGATTCAGCCGTGTACTTGGCCATTGTGCGTGGGAGGAGATGCAGGCCAAGCAAGCAGACCCGGGGGCTTCCATGTTCATCACAAACCTGGGAGGAAATTCATCTGGACCCGGTGGTGAGGCTGACTCTAGGACTTGATGGTAGGCTACTTGCATCTCCCCATCTGTGGGGCTGCCATGGGCCAGCCCTGCCTTCACTGTTGGTTAGAGCTGCCTTAATTTGCACTCCAGCCACCATAGCCCCTATGCACCTTGCGCAGCTAGGATATAGTCACAGCATAGGGACAACCCACCCTGCCTCCTTCCATCCCTAAAATGCCTCCCACCAGCTCTTGATCTGCTCAAAAATGACCCATACCACAGGAACTCCTGTAGGGGGAATGCAGAGCCTGGCGGAGGGTCCCCTTGTGCTGGTGGTATTCACCCGTGGGAGCCTAACACCCACTTTATGGCCCCTTTGCACTCATACAAAGGGGCCATGAAGCACTGATGAACTGGGCTCATAGGCATTGCTCCTTGCCCCTGGTGGAGTTATTTATACCTATGCAAAGGGAGTGTCAGAAGTTTGCAAGTCAGAATGGTGGCATTTCTTATCTGGTTTGCACAGGTGTAAGGCTCCACAAGGATCAAAGCAATGAAAGTTTAGGCCCCAAGGGCCTGCTTCCCACTCCCCTCCCTCCGGCCCTCCGCGCCCTCCCCGCCCCACACCCACCCCGCATTACTCCAGTTTAATGTCTGTGTAATTCCATTGAAATCAATGGAGTTACTTATATGACTAAAACTGGAGTAACATAGAGGTGAATCAGGCCCCAGATGTCCTCAGCAGCCTCGAATAGACCAGTGCTGAGGGGTCTTTCAGAGCAGGGCCTGAAGCACTCATGAAGAGAGCTCCTGCTGTTATTCCAACCCATGGGCAGTTCCTTGACCAAAGCCCAATTATCTGAGCTTTGTTTGAGCAGGGAAGAGATAGTCACCAATAATCGTGAATTAGGCAAGCACACTGTTTAGTAATGTGGTGGGCCTTAGTTACAATGAAAGTCTGTTTGCATTTCTTTTAGGAATCCTTGCTTTCATTCATTTACAATAATAATAATACTTGACACTTTTTATCTGGAAGTCTCAAAGTCCTTTACAAGTGAGATTAAATGTTACTGTCCCCCTTTTTACAGGTGGGGAAATTGAGGCACAGAAAAGTGAAATAGCTTGGCCAAGGGATTAGAACCCAGTTCTCCTGTCTAGCACTCTGTCCATGCCCTGCCTTCTATTTAAAAAGTCTACTCACTTATTCTTTGAGTTACATGAAGAAAAAGGAATGGAAATTAAGATAAAGGCTTTCTTGCACCCACTAACTATAAAGTTGTTTCATTTTCTTTTTACATCCATGTTTTGCAAAAAGTCCATCATTTTAGCTAAGCACAGCTCAGTGTTTTAAAATGAAAAAAATTTGACCATGAAACAGTGAAACATTTCTATCACATATTTTGCATGAACCAAGGTAATTAAAGGGGGAAATAAACTTCAGAAAGAATTTTGATCATATCATTATATGCAGTATAATAAAAACATCATTACAAGTTGTAAATATCGTGTCATTACCCATTGTAATTATCTGATTACATTCATTTACATTAACTTTGTAATTAGATGTAATTTCATACTTTTCAAGTGAAATCAGTTTTACAACGGAATGGCAGTGCCTTCCGCATTGATGGGGAAGATCCTGGGCTGGTCTCTGCCAGGAGGTGTGAGGAGCATTGCAGTGAGAGCACAGTTCTGCCCCAAGAAAGGGAAGGGAGTGCTTGCTTGCAGATTTGAGGAGCAGTGACACCAGCCTGTGAAGGGAGTCCCATTCATTCCTCTTCGGCTGGAAGAATGGAGGCCATGACAAAGGGCCTCAAGGAAAGCAGGGGAAATGTGGCATCTTCATGGATCCCATGGCAAAGTGGAGAATATACCACGAGAACAAAATAGGAAAAAAAAATCCATGCCAAAAAGTCTATATTAAAAGAATAAGGTTAAAAAGTTAATGTCATATTTTCTATTTGCCAGCCTTAAAGAGACAATAATCACATGAAACTGACCAGTTTCATTTGGATGAAATTGACCTGTCCCCTAAATTCCCTTGTGATTCTTTCCCCCAGTTGTTGATCCATTTCCCTGGCTTCTCAAAAACTTTTTCTTCTCTACTGTATGAAAGACCCACATGAACAGTGGAGCGTGCGCACATACGACAGCTCAGAGTGCCCTGTTGGCCATATACCTCTGTAAGGCAGCAATTTCCTAGCATGGCTTCTCTTCTTAGGGGGACAGGGAGAGGAATGCCCACTGCCCCATCTCTCTCTGTTGCCCACTCCAGATTCTCCTGACTCCCACCTCCCACAGAAAGGGCTAGGGTGGGGGGATCCCTTCTGCTTTCCAACCTGGATTTTCCTGTAGCCCACAGAGGCGGACCCCCACTGCCTCCTAGCCCTACTTCTCCTTTATTCCATGGAGGGGCAGTGGATTCCCATTGCCCTGGCTACCTCCCAGCCTGCCTCCTCCTGGCTCGCACAGAGAGGCCCAAGCTGGGGAAGGGGAATTAGGCGTTAAACCATAGTCCTTCCAGGCCAATTTTCTTTTTCTTTAAATTATATTATCATCTCTGAAACTACTGTGTAAGCTTATTGCCCTGCAGAAGAAGAAAAGGACTATGTTAGAATTCAGCTGAGTTAGAATTCAAGTCAGAAGCCCTAAGAGCTCTGGGATAGGTGCTTTTCATATAGAGCCAAAGAAAAAAAAATAAAAATAAATATTCACACACACATTTGGCACAACAAGAGCAGCAAAAGTTGTGATTATTCTTCACTTTTGCTGCCTGAAACGCTCCTGGAACTCAGACACCATCATTGGTGTTGTTCAAGGAAATAAAGAACAGAATTAAGACACAAGACTTATTTCTGGCAGCCTGGAAAATTTTATTATGGACGACTGTTGTACTACAGGGGGAAATTATCACCCTACAGTAGCTGAAGATCTACTTGTCATCAAATGCAGTTGAAGAAATCCATAAAAGATTCATAGTAAATGTACTGAGTCATATAACTTCAATCCTGATTTATGTTTGAAGCCAATGGCCTCACAATATGTTGAATTTAGCTCAATTAAAATACAGAAATGTAAGCAGGAAGTGTTTTACACCCTAAGAGGTATTATTATTTTTACAGTAATGAAGTATGTTAAATTAGAGCAATTTTCTCAGTTAAGATATCCAAACAGGAATTTTCTCTTACCTTAGTTGGCTTTCAATGCAAATAAGTGTCTAAGTGCCTGTGTACATCTTTGTGTCTGTGTCTATCAGTGATTTTATAATTGCCAGTTTTTCCTTGGGGCAGCTGTCATATTGAGATCTTATTCAAACTGGAGGTGGGGGTGCAGGGTAATGGATGGCTGTGGTTGAGTATCACTATGTTATAGAAAATAGTTCCTCTCTTTTTATAAGGCCCCAATCCAACAAAGCAATTAAGAATGTCCTTAACTTTAAGCATGTGAATTGTCCCACTGAAGTCAATAGAACTACTCACATGCTTAAAATTAATCACATGCTAAAGTGCTTTGTTGGATCGGTCTTAATCTGTATAGTATCATTGCATTGTTTCTGATATCTGCCTGGGAGAAATTTGCCAAGATCATTGTCTAAGATTTTTTTCATTCTTTTTTCAAATTCTATTGAAATGTGCAAGTTATTTGGATGCACCTTTTCCCCTGTTCTTCCCCTTCTTGCCATTCATTCACAGTTTCCCTTCTTTTCTTGCTTCATATTTTCCTTGCTCTTGTCAGCTGATGGCAGGCGGTAACGTCAGAGCAGACAAAGCCAGGCCAGCATTTCACTCACTGATATTTCTGAAGCAGAGCAGGTGCAGATGGGGAAAAAAGGAACAGCCGTTTTTTAAGAAGTCAGATGGCATTGTGCAGCAAACAGAAGGCAAAGGACTGATTTCAAAGCACAAAATCAGGTCCTTTTATTTATGTAGAATACATCAATTTGCGATGCAGCATGTGAAATGGCTGGTTATAGAAATCTATACATTTGATTGTAGTTTAATTCTTCCTGGGCTGCAGTATCCAAATCAGGAGACCCATGAGCTTAGTGTATAGGTTGATTCCTTTTGGAATCATCCCCCAGGGAGTTTCATACATAGAAGACATGCAGGATAAGGTCTGTATTGTCCAATGAGGAGTTTTAAAGTGAACTCTGTTTCTGAATAAGAAAATAAGATTTACAGTTTATATTTTTATTGTCTTAAACATTTCTCTCCAAATTTTACCCTGACTTTCATCCTGGGTCACCCCATAGACATTATTAGAGTTTGCTGGAGTGTAAATCAAACACATCATGCTTATTCCACAGCCACCTTCCTCTGTGAGATTTACCAAAAGCAGGCAGGGGGAAATGAAAGCTTCAGTAACAGTGAACACACCAGCCTTGAAAGTTTTCTGGTAGCCTTCAGTGGAGGTGTTGCCATGTAACAGGAAAAATATCCCCTTTAAATGATTTAATCCGTAAGGTCACTGCAAATCTAAAAAGTACCTCACATTTTCACACCAAGCCGTTTCCGTTTCAGCACTTAATAGACAACACATTAGATGCTGGTCAAATATTTTGACAACTTTGGGAAGCTTCGAAAGGTTCCTGGCTTGCTTTTCCAAAAAAAAAAAAAAATCTCTTTTTCAGCTCTCAAGCATGAGCAGTGCTCATGAATGACTGATATACTGTGTGATATAAAGGAAGGAAAAGTGGGTACTGGCAAAACCCAATTTAGCTGGCGATTGCCAATATACATATCTGTATAAGGTAACCTGTTCCAATTAGTTATCTAAGGGAATGTCTACCCTAGGAAAAAAGGGTACTTTTTTATAGCTAACGTGTCTAAAATCCTAGTGTAGACAGGGTAAGTTGAAGTTTTATCTCAGATAATCATAGGGTTCATCTCAATGAGCTAAATCGAGATAAAACTACAGCTTGCACTGTGTGCATTAAAGTTAAACTCCCAATCCCATTAAAGTAAATAGCAAAACTCTCAGTTTCATGGGGCTAGGATTTCACCTGGCATTTTACAACTTGTTAGTTTTAATATTTTTAGCTTGGATTTTTGGAAAGGTTAGATTATCTTGCATTTATGGTACCTCTCTGACAAAAACAAATTATTCTAGAGTTTTGTATGAATTTCTGGTTCTTCCTTCCTGCTACTAATTCTCAGTGTTAAGTGGACTGTGCACGCGCATAAGGGTGTGAAGGTTTAGCCCCTTCACAGTTGTAGATCGAGTAATTCACATGAATAAAATGGAGTTACATTGGTCTGAAACAAGTATACATGGATTCAGAATCAGACCTCCTGGTCCTGATTTTCCTCTGTTCAGGACAAATGCTATCTCTGGAATTATGTGGGCATAGAATAAATAGGAGCCACGTGATTCAGCCAGCCCTCTGTGCCTACTAATCAAATCATGACAGAGGAACCAATTTTCAGCAGCAGCCAGAGAAAACCCTCAGGGCCACCACTGCACACATGCCCCTTCCCCGCTGGTCACTTCAGGCACACGATAGTCACCTCAGTCAGAATGAAACTTCCCCAGAGTGGTGGGATATAGTCATCATGACCCCACAGGTGTGATGGGGCAGGAAACCAGCCTCACAGTCAGAGACAAGCTAAAATACCGTAGCTGCTAACATTACTGAGAACTCTCTCACACAGACACACGGTCTGACTCTCCACTGCCTTGCAGTTTGTGCTATAGTCCTTCATATCTGCATACGGTGGCTGTAAAATGCTATCCCTAGTGTAACACTGGAGAATCCTGGAAAGAACAAGAGCTGTACTATTGTTATCACTATGATCATTATTATAATTTCACTGTTAAACAGTCCCCGTGTGTGTGTGTGTGTGAGAGAGAGAGAGAGAGAGCATTTGAAATGAGAACTTGTGAAAATATCTAGATGACCATTCATTACCCGAGCACACCAGCACAGGGGAACACATTTTTCTTGTTGTCCTGTGGAGCTAGCTTTATTAAAGAAGACTTTTTTGTAAGCTGGGGAAAGTTCCTTTTTATTTATTATTATTGATTTATTTTTATGTGCCTTTGAGAACTGCTTCTTTCCACCAGTTGGTACGCCGCAAAGAGATTGGCAGGCTTGACAATTTCCCTGCCAGTTTTCTTCTACTGATTCAAGAGAGGCATCCTGTAGTATTCACAATTCCTGTCTCAGGATGAGCTGCTAAGAGATCAGCAATATGAGAATTAGGTGTATTTCTACCTGTCAGTCGCATCCATCAGCTGCTTAGCAGTCACCCTCCCTCGCAAGAGAAGAGATTATTGCTTCCACAGGGAAAACCTACAAAACCTAACGTTCACCAGAGAATTCACTATCATCACTGGAAAAAATAAACTGGCAGAGAGCCTTCTGCTTCTGTAAACTGTTCCAGTTTTGCATTTGAAGATTTAAATCCTGGCATGCTTGAAATAGATTAGATATAGTGTCTACGGGCACACATGCATACCTTCACACAGATGCATGACGACTCTTACAGAAAAGCCATTGCCTTTGTGGTAGCACCGATATTTTTAATGTGCCAGTTCAGACTTGAAGCTCCATCAGTCCCCTATGGCCACATCTCATTTTTGGGCACAGAGGTGAAATATTGGAAGAGGGAGTGAAGCCAAAGCAATATTGTCTCCTCCTTTCCCAAGCCCCAGAATTTCTTTTCATGCAAATGTTGTATAGTTGGACTCCTCTGTTTTTTTGTGGGTGAAGTGACCAGTCAGAAGAGAGGAAAGAGGAGAAGAGAGGTATTGTTCCTGGCATCTTCCTCTGGCAAAGCAATAGAATTTCCATCAGACATCTCCACTGGAGTTAATGCTGGCATTCTGCATTAACTCAGTGTCACCAATTTGCATAATTTAATTGTGAGTCTGGCAATAGCTGGTGTTTTTCTTATAGCCCCAGCTCTTGGAGTCCTGCAATTATCTGAGAATCTCAGCTTTCATTTAACAAAGAAAAGTAAGTTTCTAGGCCTCTTGGTTGCACAGAAAAGCTTGAAGATGTGATTCCCAAAAGCTCAAAAACCAGAAGGGAAATAAAAATAATCCCATTTTTTAATTATTTTTTTTTTAAATCTCATGACTTTAAGACAAATCAATGGTTTTGGTTGGGGGGGAGGGCTGACACCTGATTTTTGAAAGCCTGGGGTTGGCAATACTGTGTCCCCCAAGCTTTCAAAACCTGTCAGTTTTAAAGTATACACTACAGCCTGAATTCGCATATGCACCAATACTTCTTTGTCCCACTCTGATAGAGTAAAGTGGCCTTAAAGTTGATGTCAGTGCCGGCTTTAGGGAAAATGGCACCCTGGGTGAATGGTCCCCATACAGTGACCTCTCCTCCTGCGGCTGGGGGGTGATGGGCCAGGAAGCAGGGGGGACGGGTGCAGAGCTTCGTGCAGCAAGGGGAGGATCCCAGAGGTGGATCTGACCCAGTCCTGAGAGCAGCCCATGCAGGGGAAGAAGAAGCCCCATCCCTCCCAAGCCCAGCTGGGACTAGCAGCTGGACCCCAGCTCACGGTAGGAGCCCCCAGCTGGGGCGTTCCCCCAGCCCTGTCCCTCCCAGCTCCAGGCCCAGCACTCGGGAGTTAAAGGCACCTTGGGATGGCTCTGTCTGTGGAAGGGTGATTGATCACGGTGCCCTCCCCCCCACCCATAGTGCCCTGGGTGGTCTCTCATGTCATCCACCCATAAAGTCGGCCCTAGTTGGTGTAAATGTAGCTTTCTCTCATTTTAAGGCCACTTAATACTGCCAGAGTGATGTAAAGGGGCCTTACTGTAAATGAGAATCTAGCACTACAAATTTACAAAAGAAAAGCTTTCCAAGTGGTTGGAAGTGGTGCACCTGCTTGGGGCAGAGATGTTCTGAATTAACTGAAGTGGTGTGCTGAAGGTGTTGAATGAGTCCTCTTTGTTGGTTCTTAGGCAAAGAGTAGTTTAGTAGTTAAATAACTGTTATAAGGCAATAGTTACAGGATGAAGGACTTTATCCTGAGAAGCAGTGACTCTGAAAAGAACATGGGGGCCACGGTGGATAACCAGCTGAACATGAGCTCCCGCTGCAATGCTGTGGCCAAAAGGCCCCATGCAGTCCTTGGATGTATAAACAAGAGAATCTCAAGTAGGGAATTTATTTCACCTTTGTACTTGGCACTTATGTGACCACTGCTGGAATAGTGTGTCCAGTTCTGGTGTCCAAAATTCAAGAAAGATGTTAAAAAATTTGAGGAGGTTCAGAGAAGAGTCAGGAGAATGATTAAAGGATTAGAAAACATGCCTTATAATGATAGATTCCAGGAGCTCAAACTGTTTAGTTTAACAAAGAGATTGTTAAAGAGTGACTTGATTATAATCTATAAGAACCTACAGGGAGAACAGAAATTTGATAACAGAGGGCTCGTCAAACTAGCAGACAAATGTATAACATGATCCAATAGCTGAAAGTTGAAGCTAGTCAAATTCAGACTAGAAATGAGGTGCCAATTTTTAAGAGGGAGGGTAATTAACCATTGCAACTACTTATCAAGATTTGTGCTGAATTGAAGCAAAGTTGGATGTTTTTCTAAAAGATATGCTCTAGTTCAAACAGGAATTAATTCAAGGAAGTTCTACAGCCTGTGTTGTACAAGAGGTCAGACTAGACGATCACAATGGTCCCATCTTACTTTATAGTCTATGAATTTATGAATTATCTCAATAACTGTGAAACTTCCCCAAAATGCTGCAGATATGTATTATGAGATATACACAAAGAATTCAGGAAATAATTGTTTTCACAAGGTCACAGTGCTTATTTCATAGTAACCAATTGTGCATTATATCTAGTGTAGTTAGTCTTCATTTCTAAAATAAACAATATAGAAGTTCAGAGAATTTTTAAATAAAATTGCTAAGAGTTATACTCATTATGTTTGATTTTTTTTCCTATTTGAAAGGTTTGAAACAGGAAATACTGGATTCAATTCTATAAACTGTGTTATCCTGGAGGTCAGACTAAATGATCACAGTAGTTTCTTCTGGACTTGAGATCCATTGCAAATCTAATAAACTTTTGAGTCAGTAATATATCACAGAATCATAGAAATATAGGGCTGGAAGAGACCTCAAGAGGTCATCAAGTCCAGTCCCTTGCACTGAGGCAGGATCAAGTAAACCTAGACCATCCCTGAGAGGTGTTTGTCTAACCTGTTCTTAAAAATCTCCAGTAATGGGGATTCCCTATTCCAGAACTTAATTAAGCTTCTAGTTAGAAAGTTTTTCCTAATATCTAAATATCCAACTAGACAGAAATGATCTCTGCCCCAGATGCTTTAGGATGGCTGTTAATATTATACGTGACCCTGACCCTGACTTTCTTTCTCTTTTAGTATTGTTTTGAGTAAAAGACCTTTGCTTTCATGAAAACAGGTACAACTCCATTGACTCCAGTGGGAACTGTAACTGTGTATCAGGCAGCAGAGCTGGACCGGGTTTTGTGTGTGAGAAAGCGGAAAGAAGGAAAAAAGGCACCCTCTGTTGGATCTGCCATTTAGATAGCTGGGGCTTTCAGAAAAATGAGAAAATAGAGCTTCAATTCTACCATAATGGCTGGCAGCACAAAACCAATAGACAGGAAATAAGACTAAAGCAAGTTTACCATCATCCTCATTCTAGGCACTATTTGCATCTGTTTAGTTAACTGAATAGGTGAAGGATTCTTGGGGGGCCTGCTAGGCTGTTCCCTGAGACTATGTAGCATATATTCCAATACGATTGAGGCACCAAAGAGGGGAGAAAGAAGAAAGGCTTGCTTACTTTTGATGATGGTGTGTATGTGTTTGGGAAAGGGAATTAGTTCTAGTCATGAGAAGCGCTGTTAGGCTAGGCTGTGAGAGAAGGGGATGGAGCATTAAAGCTTTCACCATAGTCTTGTGGTAGGTTGTCAGTTGTGCCACAAGTTGAGAATTATTTGTCACAAGGATAAAAGCCAAATACATGGCTCTGGGGGAGATGTAACCTGACAAACAGTCTCATGTGAGTGACACATTTGAACTACTAATACACTCTATATAAATGCCTTTTCTGACAGCTAGCAGTCATATTTTCTGCTTAGTTTTTCTGCTGGTTCATGCTGTTTTCTGACTTCTTTCAGCTTGCTAAATATTAGATTTTTCAGTGAGGAATATTGGGCAAGGGGCTAGCTCTCTGTGGTACTAGTTTTCTATCACCAGTTTATGAGGAAATGAATTATAAAAAGAACTACAAAAAGATTTTTTTTAAATGACTCTTCTCCAGTATCTCTGTAAAGCAGTTCTATTTATTTATTTATTTTTACAAGATCCCATAGAGTCAGCTGGCCAGTTCATTTATAACTGTCAATTTAACAGTTCATTTACTTCATTGAAGCAGTGAGACACAACAGGGGTGTGGTAACTATGAGATAATCACACCTCTGGGGTCTTACAAGGCAGGAGAAACAGCCAATTCTGTCTAATCCCACAGGGGTGTGATTAGTGCTCCTGATAACTACAGCCAAGCAGGTTATGAGATAAATTGTACACTTTGTGTACTAGAAACAGAATTAAATTAAAGTTGAATGTCAAAGTCTCAGCTGAGTTCTGTAATTTCATCTTGACTATAGATATAATGTGGATCTATATACATTTTGCTTCTTTAGAACCAGCCAATCAGAACAGCCACTCAGTGCCAGAATTTTTCTGTACTTAAAATGTCTGGTGAATATCAGTCTGTTTTGAATCTTCGTATGCAGGACCATCACTGTGGTATCTGAGAGCCCTTCACCCTGTCTGAGTGCCTGCATGAGGAGCCATGGAAAATAATAATCAGGTCCCAAAAATAGAGCAACTGCACTTTTCTCATTTGTTTGGATGTGTCCCTGCTAACTAAGTTTATTGAGGGTTTATCTGTCATCTTTCTTATATAATGCTATTCCTAGAGACTCATACAACTGACGTTTGGCAAGCAGAGAATTACAACATAGACCATAGAAATTACAGAATCACACTCCTCCTCCTCCCCCAGATTAGGTCATCCTGTCCCACCCTGTTACCTTGAGTGTGTTTTCTAGCCCTTCCTCCTGCCAAACTTTAAAAGACTCGTTGAAGAACAGTGTTTGACTTTAAAAGGACAATTGAAGGGCATGTTATCATGAATCACAAAAATATACAGCTGGAAGGAACCTCATGAGGTCATCTAATCCAGCTCCCTGCACTGAGGTGGGACCAAGTATACCTAGACCATCCCTGACAGGTGTTTGTCTGACCTGTTCTTAAAATCCTCTAGGGACAGGATCCCAAAATTCCTAGTGTCTATATTATTCACATTTATTTTTATCATCATTCTTAAGATTAAACCAACAATAGAATAGGGGTCCCCAGCATGAGCATGAGCCTGTGTCCATTGTGTGCTGAGGGTAGCACTTCCTGTTTTCTTCTCCTTCTGTTCAATTTTTGATTGACATCATGGTGCCCCATTCTGTGGATACTCTTCAGTTCACACAGAAATGGGTGCTGCCTTCAGGGAATTCTAAAACCCTAGCAGTACTACTGGTACAATACCTGTTTCTGAGAAACAGGACAGTTTATTTGGGTTCACGAAGAAGATGTTAAAGTTAGGGTTGAAAAGAACAAAGGGTACAGCGTAGCCAAAGGGCACACACACTCATAGAAAATATCCTTACCACATTTCCCCATCCCCAAATCAAGCTTCCACAAACTCAGAATACCTTTTCTTTCATGTTGTCAGCCTACACTGGAGCTATAAAAACCTGTTCTGTCCTATTTGGATAGGGAAGGGGATTAAACGGCCTACATGGTCGGCTTGGCAAATGGCAGTCTAGAGAGATCAGTTCTTTCAGAACATGGATTGCACGGAGCCATTTACACAACTTTCTGAAGCGGGCTTTAGACAATTTGATGGGTGCTTTCAGCCATCATGTTCCCTCTTCTGGGCCTTTAGGCTGCTGTGGGATGCCAGTCAGTCCTTGGGAGAGGAAAATAGCACTGCAAATGTTAGAGTTCTCTCAAGTGCCATGGAAACTTCTGTTGCCAAAATTCCATCTGACACCTCTCAAACCTTACTGTATAGAACTCCTCAAATGCTATTCATTCATCATGGGACAGAGAAGGAAGGTTATTAGCCCCACTGGCCTCCTGTTTCTTTTGCCCTTTCAGCAGGGCCGGCTTAACATAGAAGCTTTAGGGTATGCAGCCCAGGGTCTTGGGCTAAGGGACCAGCGCCAGGGGTTCATCTCCGTGAGCCCGCGCTGGCCTCCTGCTCCTCGCTCCCGCTCTCCTCTCCCCTGGGTGCTCCGCCCATGGGGGCACAGGCTGGCGGAGCCCGGGCGTGTAGCGCTCTGCAGGCCTCTTGCCTTCCCAGCTGGCTGAAAAGGAGCAAACTTCGCAGAAGGTCCGAAAAGGAAGAGCGGAAAGTTGGGCCATAGCTCTGGTCCATGAAAGGAGCAAAGGGCCATGGACAAGGGCTGAGGGAGAAACCCCCTACTGGGGGCTGTGCAGTAAAGTCCCGGGAGAGGTGACAGAGCGGGGCTGATCTCCTTCCCCCCCTCCCCATGGGCACAGCCCTGGGAAAGCTCCTGTCCAGCCCTGGTGGGGAAAGACACAAATAAAGGGTAGGGGCGAGGAGAGCCCCACAAAATCTAATAGCCCCTGGCCCACAGGAGAGTTAATCCAGTTCTGCCTTTCAGACCTTTTACTTACTCTCCCCTCTATCTTTCTTGCATTGGCTGTGTGTGAGGGTTATGACTTATTCCACAGAGACATCTTTAACGCCCCGTGGGCATCCGCCTAGGGTACAAGAATCCATAATGGGCCTGACTCAGATTTCACACTGGTTTTACACACTAGTGTCACTTCATTGCTGTAAATGGAATTATTCCTCAGTTATTCTAGTATAAATGAAATCACAATCAGGCCCTGTGTTTTTAGTGTGTCCATATGATCAATCAGCAGAGGCATGTATTAATTGACCATGTCTTGCTATGAAAGATCTGATTTCGCAGTTGCTGGTGTGTGTATTGCCCTGGCAGTGTAATGATCATTACTAATGCTTTTAGCATTTATTTTAATTTCAGCATTCATCAAATATTAGAAAATGGACAGAATTCTCCTTCGTAAGGAATGGTCACCAGTTCTGACTGCACAACTCATTGCCATGTAGAAACCACAGGTTCTGGTGGGGTTTTTATGGATCTCTGGATTCTCAGAGCTCACAACTGAAAGAGACATAGTTAGTTAACATTGCTTCCCCCTAGCTGGTTAAAATGAGAATGGAGGTATAGTAGCATAACTGCCTAGAAAGGCCCACTACAATTTCAGCAGAGTTCTCAATCCTTAGCCTGAAGAGGGCTGTCATTATTATGGAGCTGAGGCTTTTTGCAGGGGAGAGATTTCACAAGCCCCACTCTCTGCCAGTCTTTAATGGATGACTATGGAAGGGCAATGAAGATCGTTAAAGGTGGCTGTCTCCCCTCCCAGCTCCCAGGGTGAGTGTTGCAGCAATATGGAAGTCAGGTGCTGCTGAAATGTGAAAGAAACATAGGCATATATGGGAATTGGGAGGAAGCAGTGCAGAGAAGATAACCTAAAATAAAAGCATGGGTGGCATACATTTGACTGCAGGTTTGAACAGCTCTTAATTGATTATCAGAAGTTCTCCTCCTTTATAGATGTTCTGGCTGGGGTCAGGTTGACCCTCCCAGGAAGAATATTCCCACATTTTATAATAACGGTTCGAATCAAAGCAGTAATGCTTTTGTGAGTGCTAGTGTTTTGGACCAGTGCTGTTGTATTTCAGTTACTAAAGAAGCTGGGGAGAACCAATTATCAGATACCTAGGGCACTCTGTAAAAATTAAAAGACTTCTTAAAAAATGATCCTGCTTTCAATACAAAGGAGAATTACAACCCTTTTGTCCTAATGATAGGGAAAGGTTTTTAAACTCCTGAGCGCTCCCTCCCTCTAGCCCCCAAATTTTTGTAGTTGTGGCACTGAATGCAGTCCCATTATTTTTAATCATATATCAGGAATGGCTAGAATTGCATATGGTATGCCAAAAGCTATGCACTTTAAAATCACACAGCACTTCCAGGAGCCGCTAACTAAGGAGTTAAACAATGATCTGGCTAATTTGATAGTGTTCATTTGTAATTTGTACATTTTTTTTTAAATGCTCACTTTGTGTCATATTTTTATTGTGCTGAAGACAGAGGCTTCAAAGACAAATTTGATTAGTAAAAACTTGGTAAAGCAGAGGCACACCTCTGGTACTATATAAATAACAAGAATTACTGTTCATATTTCATTCAGTTTAAGGAAATACACGGAGTAAACACTGGACACTTCTTAATCTTCCTGTTTTATTTTTTAATGTCCCATTATTTCAATTTTCCTGAAGTACTTTCAGTCAAATTGTTCCTTCCCTGCTTTCCTGCTAGCAAGCTTTTGTGTCTGCCTGTCTGATGTATGGCCTTTTGTTGCACCCTCGGACCATGACCTGACAGTCATTATTTTGTCTTTTATCTTTATCTCTTTTTTTTATTAGACTAGTCAAGCTTGATATTAGGCTTCCCGAAGATACTATCCATTACAGTGTCAGCAAAGCAAGCTGCCTTACTGTAGGCCAAGTGTCAACAGAAGGTGAGACAGAGAATCAGCCACAATCTAAAGCTAATTACCCTGCCTGGAAGTTAATTAAATACTTGTTAGGAGCAGCAGGGTAGATCCTAATTAAACTTGTCTAATAACAGTATGCTGACATACCCTGACACTGGGAATTCCTACAGGGTTTAAATAATTGTACAAAGTGCAATAATACCTGTCACATCATGGTGTGCAGGCAAATGCTGAAGATGCACATTTCTCAGTATTTTCCGTACTAATTTGCCACATATTGTGCACTTCACATGTGTTTAATTTACACAAGTTTTAATTTCAGTGCCCTGCATCTTTTTGAATGACTCTGCCATCCCCTTTCTGAGAGGGAAAGGGAAAATAATCAATGCAAGCAGAGTAGGTCAACAGTATTATTTTATATGATTTGGTGTAATGATCGTGATTAATCCTTGTTTATTGTTACATCTCCTGTGTTATGGAAATAAAACTGTGGCCTTTTCCTTCCAGTTTCAGGGTGGTGCTGCTTTCAGTTGGAACTGAGCAGCAGGGGAAGGTGTGAGAACTCTTGCCAGCCTTAACATGCATTCCAAGGGCTAAATTCTGTTCTCAGTTTAACTCCATGGAAGCCACGGAAGTAACTCTGGATTTACAGCAATGCACCTGGGGCCCCAAGTGTGTAGACATATTTGAAACCCAGCCTCTTTTAAAACTAGTTTGACCCTCAGTTTTTCTATCAAGAAAAGGAAGAGACCCCAATAATAGGAAGCCACTGTGTGAGTTTTGTTGCATAAAAAAAAATAAAAATAAGAGCAATAAAAGAAAATAATCCTGCTATCTTCACTCATTTCCAGCCTTTCTTATACGTTACCAAACAAAAATACACAATGTGGCATAATTTAAAATAAATGTAGGTTCACCACGACCACAGCAGAGCTTTTGTTTTGTTTTTAAGGGATCTTCTATGCCAGCAGTTTTATTGCTGGTTGAAAACTGACATTTGACCAGGTTCTGTTTTTCAACTGATGAGTTGTCACACTGTCTTGCGTGAGGGTTAATCCCCCATTGTGTGGTCTGTGCCACTGCACAGAGTGATGTCAATAACAAATATGCAATTGCTGATAGTGCTCATCTCTTCTAGAAAACCCCTCAGGGGCTTTGTCAAATGTTGATGGTCATTTACTGAAGGAAAATGCTGAATAACCGGTTTAGGAAAGGGATGATTTGAAACTTTTTTTGGCAAAACAGGCAGATCTTTTGCTATTTGCTGTTCCTTTCCTATTTTGAATTTGACACCCCTTTTAATAAGGTTTTTGTTGTTGTGGTTTATGATAGTTCTTTATAAAGCAGATCTGATGTTGCCATCATTAGTCCATATTTGAAATGTCACATCAGTAAAACTAATGAAATGAAGTGCCATGACATGAAACTAATCAGACATGAAACAATTTTGGGAAAAATAGACCTGGGAACAGTGAAACCAATCATAGCACTCTTATTTTACACCCTCTCACAGTAGAGCTAGGATTAATGAAAAGATGTAAGCACTCTGATCTTTTCCGGCAGGACTGTTGTAGAAATAATCAATTAACCTTGGGAGATCAAATTGACAGACCTTAAGTGTGAAGTTATTTAAAATGCCAGATTATCTAGGCTGATGAATACATTTGTCGAAATACTGAAGAGAAAATGGAGGTCTTTTTCTAAACTTCAGTTTCCCAAGCTGATTTAACATTATTTTCCCAGGAGTCAACTCTGCCTTTTTGGTGTGCACTTTAACACATTAAAACAAAATTAGATTTGATGTACTCTATACAGAAACTAGGGTTTTTTCTCCTCTTTCTTAGAATGGAAGGGTTATTATATCAAACAGCTTACAGTAGCATCATGTTCTTAGTTCTTTACTTTTGTTTATTTGACAATTTGGGTTACTACAATTATTTGGGTTATATCTTGGTGGTGGTGTTGGTGGGTTTACAGTATTATGGCCCAGTCATGCAGCTACTCCATGTGTGATGTAGGGACTGCAGATTTTGCCTGTTGTTTTAAACACACTGAGAATGTGTAATATTTTGCAATATATATATTCTTATCAAATATGGATAGTCCAATCAGCTGCTCCTAATTTCCTTTGATCCTTATTAATTGAAGAGATGGCAATTTCATTTTCTGATAATACTTAATTGGATGAATACTTGATTGGTTAGTTGGATGAACAATCTAGATACTGTTTTATTCTGTGGCACTGTAATAGGAGTTTTGATCATGCAACCCCTCACATGACTGGGCCCTAATTTTAGGCCTGCTGCTGCAGACATTGGCCCTGATCTACCAAAGCATTTAAATACATGCTTAATTTAAGTATATGAGCAGTCCTGATTACCTCAGTCGGACTACTCACACGCTTAATGTGAAGCACATGCTTGCATGCTTTTCTGGGTAAGGGCCTCTGTGAGCAATCCCACTGATTTTGCTAGAGTTACTCATATGTAAAGGCTGACAGACTGGGCCCTTTGTAAGAATGTGTTTGTATAGATACATATGGGGCCACAAATCAGCTGTTGCTCAGAATTCCCATTGATGTCAGTGGGATTTCTACAGGCAGAACAGCTACAAACACCCCCTAGGGTCTCATCCCAAACCTACTGATGCCAGTAAAGTGACTCCTGTTGACTTTAATAGGCTTTGAATCAGGCATTTAGTGTTCATTACAAATATCAGCCCAGATCCTTGGCTGGTGTCAATTGGCATCACTCCACTAACTTCAGTGGAGTTACATCAATTTATGCCAACTGAGGGTCTGGCCCATCACATATTGTGCGGGGGGGTGGCGGGGGGAGAGGAGGTTCGTTTTGGGTTGGGTTAGTTTTTTGTTTGTTTTTTTTCCCAAATCTGTCAGAAATATATATATTTTAAACATCAAATAAACAAACAAAATGACCCTACAATTTCTGACATTAAATTTGAACCCATCAGAGTCATAATCTCGTTCCCAAGCTTCCTGTAGACAGAGCTGATGGCATTACATTCAGTTCCACACTAGCAGAAGATTCAGATCAAACAAGTCAATAAGTGTTAGATTTATGGCCAGATTATGCCTCAAAGTCCCTTGCCTGCCTGGGGGGTGATGTGCTGCACTATGGAGAGCTGTATGTCATGATACACATTCCCTTCCTGAGTGGCCTGAAGCACTGCGGGAGTGTGCAGCATCCTTTCCAGTGAATGAGCGTTTTCTCCTTTGGCACGAATGGCCAGCTTCTAAATTAGCTGTTACCACTCAAGAAAGCTCTTGGAGTCATTGTGGACAGTTCTCTGAAAACATCCACTCAATGTGCAGCGGCAGTCAAAAAAGCTAACAGAACATTGGGAATCATTAGGAAAGGGAAGGATAATAAGGCAGAAAATATCATATTGCCTCTTTATAAATCTATGGTACACCCATATCTTGAATACTGTGTGCGGATCTGGTCACCCCATCTCAAGAAAGATATATTGAAATAGGAAAATGGTAAAGAAAAGGGCAACAAAAATGATTAGGGGTATGGAAAAGTTTCCATATGAGGAGAGATTAATAAGACTGGAACTTTTCAGCTTGGAAAAGAGACTACCAATGGGGATATAATAGACATCTATAAATTCATGATTGGTGTGGAGAAAGTAAAAAGGAAGTGTGATTTACTCCTTCTCATAACACAAAAACTAGGAAGCACCAAATGAAATTAATAGGCAGCAGGTTTAAAATGTACAAAGAGAAATATTTCTTTATACAACATACAGTCAACCTGTGGAACTCTTTGCCACAGGATATTGTGGAGGCCGAGACTATAATGGGGTTCTAAAAAGAACTAGATAAGTTCTATTAGCCACAATAGGCAGGGATTGCTGTTTGCCAGAAATTGGGAATGGGCGACAGGATGGATCATTTGATAATCACCTGTTCTGTTCATTCCCTCTGAAGCACCTGGCATTGGCCAGTGTTGGAAGACAGGATCCTGAGTTAGATGGACCTTTGGTCTGACCCAGTATGGCCACTATGTTTTTTGGAAAGTGTAGGCGGCAAGAAATCAGGGTCATTGCTTTTCTCTTCTTCCCCTCTCTTTTGGGGTGCTTTGAGTCAGAGTGAGTGACAAGTTTTTCCCTATTCTGGCATTAGGAATGCTAGGTGGGAAAAGGCTCTTATTCCCTCCTCCTCCATGCTGAACACTCCTGTTAGCCCTAACTGATTTTTGGGGGCCCAATCCCCAAGCCACTGAAATCAATAAAAGGACTCCTATTGAGGTCAGTGGGCTTTGGATCCAGGGCCTCAGTGTTAGCGAAGTTCAAGATGATGTCTAAGGTGTTGTCTGCACAGGGGTTTGCACTGGTTTAACTCAAGCAGTTTAAAAACTGATTGACATAGGTGCAGCTTTCTCATGTGGACGCTTTTATTTCAATTTTATTTTATTTGTTTATTTATTTGCATTACTGTTAGCACCCAGGAGCCCCAGTCATAGCCCCGTGCTATCAGCTGGACAAACACAGAATGGAAGACAATCCCTGCCCCCAAAAGCTTACAATCTTAGTTCAGACAAGAGACTAGAAATGGAGACAGACAGAGACAGGGGAGTATAATGAGCCAATATTGTCTAAATAGACAACACTGACCCAAGATGGGGGAATGGATAGCCCACACAAGCAGAGTGGACAGTGCTCTTCATGGCAAAGGACATTTTTGGGGCAGGGGATGAGGCGGAAGGGCAAGGAAGGAGAGTGTAGAAGGGCAGATGTGGAGTAAAGATGAGATGAAGAGACTGTGAGGAGGGAGGGCGGGGGTTGAAGCAATCAGCCCATCAGCACAGGGCAGAGACACACAGAACATTCTACAGGTTTGACTAGAATGTCCAGAGCTCTGAAGATCCCTGCTTTGGGTGTTTCTGGTCTTACCATGTGGAGTCTCTGGTTTCAGTTTAACTTCCAAAATGGCTTAAATGAAACAAAAATAATCCTGGTTTAAACCAAATTACATATGTCTATATGGAGCTTTGTCAAATCAGTTTAAGATCACACATTTTGGCAAATGGGTGCAACTTTCTCATGTAGACAAGGCGTAAGTAATGTTATAGTGCATATACTCATGCTGTATAGTGTGTCTTTCTCCATTTGATATTTTATCTCAGCAATAAAGCAAACCTTAAAAAAGCAATTTTCTTGACTTTGTAGCGAGAGCATCACTTAAATAAAGGAAACACACATTTAAGTCCAAGCATACTGAACCTAGCTAGCTCCATGGCTTCTCCATGTTCTCTTGAAAGCAGCTTGTTGATCAGTGTTTTTACAAACATAGGCATTATTTTACTTACTATAGCAGTTTGTTTGGACTGTGTTGTATTCCATTTTGTCTTGTTTTCCTCTGATGGAGGAGAAATCAATCTGTTGGATAATTATCTAGCAGCATGGAAAACCACGATGTACAATAAGATAAAATAGTTCAACTTCCAATTCTGGATCAAAGGAACAGAGTTAAAAGTGATGAATTTATTCAAAGTTTAGCCACGAATGTTACAGAAAATGAAGATTTTTTTAAGGGAAACATTAAAGAGGACTTTATACTGAAGGAAAACTTTAATATTTTCATCAGTACAGGCCAAATGAACAGCCCCAGTGGCCTAGCTGTGCAATGAGGATTGTCACAGCATTATGGGGAAAGAATCTCTCTGTGCATTCACACATTCAAGCTGTTTCCTGACTACCTCACCCTCAGGGACACAGTAATCTCTGGGGTCAGTATGAACGCCATCCATGCTGTAAGATGTCTGAGGACCGACCAATCCCAGTCCAGCTCTTTCCCTGTGATCTTTTGATTTCCTTAACTGATAGGCTGCATGGAGCTCTGTTGGAGCTGAGATGTGTAATGCACAGGGGATCCACATAGCCTGTGCAGGTGCCCCACATCATACCCCTCCCCGAACCTCTTCACATACACACTTTTTCTAATGGAATCAAATTGATTACACCTAGTCAGGGTCCTCAACAGCCATCAAAGAGGGGGCAGGATATGGCCTTACATGAATAATTAATTATATTTGCCATTTTTTATCTAAAGATCTCAAAGTGCTTTACTAAGACGTGTAAGTGTAGTTATTCCTATTTTTATGGAAGGCAAGGGATGGGGAAGGAGGCACAGAGAGAGAGGCCGAGTAACCTGCCCTAAGTCATCCAGCAGGCGACTTTCAGAGCCAGCAATAATATTCGGGTCTCCTGTCTATCAGTCTCATGTGTGACTATCATATAGCCATTTATATGCTGCATTATTGCTGTTACCTGAAAAGTTAGCCCACGGATTAGAGTATTTGCTCAACTCTAAAGTATTCTTTGACAGAAATAATCTGCACAGCCATTGCTCAAGAAATAGAAAAAAACACCTTGAGTCTGAAATAATGCCTTCACCTTTGGGTATTGTATTAAAATTTAAAGTTGTATGAAACCCCCAAAATACATACTCTCGCCTGATTTCTGATTTTGTCATAAACAAGACGCTTGGCCCAGGGTTGCTGAAATGGTTAGTCAGGTTTGCAAACCTTTCATGTGACCCTGAGAGTACCTTCGAGCAGAAGTGGGCCAACTTATGGTTTTGCATTAATAATACTAAAAATGAAATGTACCACTTTGCCTTATTTTTTTACCTAGCTGATTAAGGGAAGATGGGAGGCCCAGTAGTAGGGCCCATCATGGGGTGTTGGGAAAGAGGAAGAACCAGAGATTAGGAGGGTCAGAAAGGAATTTGAATGTCTAATGTCAAGTTGTGCATCATTTCTTTCTTTCTGCCTATTTTTATCCTTTTTTCAGTTACATTCTCAACCCTTTTTTCCTCGTATTACAAGTTTAATTAAATTGACTTTGTTAAACTGGTGCAAATCCATATTTATATGTAGACCAGGATTAAAGCAATTGAAAAGCATCCACACAGTTTAACTACATTGATTTCAAAACACATCTTTATTTAAACAGATACCACTTGTAACATAGACAAAGCCATACAAACACTCACTCATTTATTAATTCTCTCTCTCTCTCTTTCGTTGATTTTCTCTTCTAACTCACAACACAAAGAAGTTGCTCTGGTTTAATTTAAAATGTGATGTTGCACTGATTTAGGTCTTGTCTACACTACAGAGTTTTGTCGAAAAAAGTCAGCTTTCATGGAGGTGTACACACTGAAATGTTCCTCCTGCCGATATAAGTCCCCTGGTAGGCCAACAAAATAAAACCACCTCGACGAGCAGCATAGAGCTTTTTTGTGACATGGTTAGAGTGATGCAGCATCACTGTAGGCACCACACTTGGTTATGTCACCCTAATTGACTTCCAGGAGGTGTCCCACAATACCTATCATGACCGTTCTGCTCAGCAGTTTGAACTTTGCTGCCCTGAAGGTACACAGATATGCACCCCTCTCCCATTTAAAGGCCCAGGATTTTTGGAAATTCCTTTTCTTGTTTGCTCAGCGTGCACAGTTCACACAGCATCTTCCCTGCTGACCATGATGGCTTTCCGCACTAGACACTCTCCTGCGTGGAACACACCGGAGCTGTTGGATCTGCTGAGTACATAGGGAGAATAGGCAAGTACGGTCGCAGCTTTGCATCAGCTGTAGGAATTTTTATACCTATGGGCTGATTGCAAGTGGCATAGAAGAGAAGGGGCTCAAGAGGAACACTCAGCAGTGTCATGCAAAAATCAAGGAGCTGAGGCAGGTGTGCCAGAAGGCAAGGAAGGCCAACTGTGCAGTGCTCTGGTGCAGTGCTGAAGACATGTCACTTCTATAAGGAGCTGCACGCCATCCTTGGCATGACCCTGCCTCCACCTCCAAAAGCCCTGTGGATACTTTGGGGGGACTGAAGGCAGCAGCCAACGGACTCAATACAGACGAGGAAGTGATGGATGAGGACGTGGAGCTGGAGGACAATATGGAGCACATGGCAGAGTCATCTGGTGGTGTGGTGAGTCAGGATCTTTTTTCCACTCAAGAGGGTCTAACCTGTCCCAGCTCTTTGGCTCTGGTGTGCAGGATGCAGGAGAGGGGAGCTCCGGTAAGTGCTCATTTTTCTTTGATACTGCATGAGGAGAGGAGATTGAGCTCTCATGTACTTTGTTAGATGGTAGAAGAGGGATCAGGGACAGAAATTAAGAACCGGTCCATCTATGCAGCAGGGCCACAGCCGAAAAGTCTGTTAATGTACACAGGGATGTCCTGGGAATCCTTCACAGAGATCTCTAGTAAACTTTCCTGTAGGTATTCTGCAATCATCTTCTGAAGGTTCCTTAGGAGAACTGCCTTGTTTCTCCCTTCACTGTAGGAAACTTTGCTGCACCTTCAGGCAATTATTTCTGCAGGGACCAGAGCAGCACACAGGCAAGCAGCATGTGGAGCTGATCTGAAGCCACACGCATGTAGGAGATGCATCCTAGCAGCCTGGGTTATCCTTAGGAGTGAGATATCGGGTTCGATTGCCCTAGCCTACGGAAAAGAGTACCAATATTCAAAATAGTCTCCCTAGCCATTTGTAGTAACCCCCTTTGCAAACCACCTTTTGTCCACTCTTGCCAATTCCCCCTTGCCAGGTCCAGGAAAGTGGCTTCACGCATCTGAAAGTTCTGCAGCCACTGCTCATCATCCTATACCTGCATCATGATGCAATCCCACCACTCAGTGCTTGTTTCCCACGCTCAGTACTGACGGTCCACTGTGGCAAGCTGTTCCATGAATGCAAGCAGCAATCTTGAATTATTTGTTTCCGTTGCAGACAGCAGGGCAGGCATCATGTATTCACTCTCTGTCTCGCAGCTCCTGACATACTGCAGGACCAGCCATGTTGTGCTCATAACACTCATCACCACAATGGTCAGCAGCTCAGGATCCATGCTGCCAGGCAGAGATGGAGGGTGCACAGTTTACTGGGCCTGTTAAAAAACAGCACAAAATGAAATCAAAAGCCCATGGAATGATGGGACAGAAAGAACTGCTTCATGGGACAGCTGGCCCGTCCCCATGATGCGCCGCAATCTGTTCCCAGAGCTCTCAGCAGCAGAAGGTGACAGAGGGTGGCGAGCTGCACAGTGGGATAGCTACCCATGATGCAATGCTCTCTCTGTCAATGCAAAAGCAAAGACTGTGGATGTGCTCAGCTGACAAAAGGAGTGATGTGTGGATGTGCTTAACAGGTGTTATTAATGTGACTTATGATCATCGACATAACTTAAGTCGACTTAACTCTGTAGTGTAGACATTGCCTTACATAAACCAATGTGTTTAGACATTCTTATATTGGTTTAAACCTGGTTTTTATTGGTTTAGCATGCACCTTTTATTTACCAGTACAAGCAAAGTCAATATACAGCAGATTTAACCAATATAAAAGTGTCCACACACAAAGTCACAATGGTTTAACAAAAAGGTGTGCTTTTAAACCAGTTTATATTAAACTGGTGCAATCTCATGCGTTCATTCTTTCATTCAGTCGCTATTCTCCCTCACACTCATCCACTGTCCCTTGAGACAGTGAATGTGAGCCCCAGGCTGGTGCTGTTGTATAGAGAGGATAAGCCACTGAAAGGGTGGGGCAAGGGGGGGAAAGGGGGACTCCTGGGGGTCTGTGGTTTTGAAGAAGCCAGGGGCAGCTGGGAGGAAGGGGTTTATTATGGAATTGAGGACCTGGGAAAGTGGTTTCCTTGAGGGTTGGAGGAATGGGAGGAAGAGGGATTTTGGGAGCTTGAGCTCCTAAAGAACAGGGGACCAACCAGGAGCTGCAGAGGGGACTTCTGGGTTTCGGTGTAGAGGTTGGTGATCTACAGAAAGGAGGAGATGCTTGTGTTGGGGCTGATCTGTGAGGAAAGGAGAAGCTGAGAGAAAGTAGGTGAGAGGGTGTAGTTGCTGGGGTTAGAAGGCTGCAAATGAACTGAGAAGTCACTGTATTCCTGAGGGGCTTGGAGGAAAGTTAACTTCTGGGATTGGGTGGAAGGGGGACTGGTTGCATTGGGGATAAGACTGGGGGAAGAGAGGCTGCTGAGTTCAGGGCAGAGGAGGAGTATGAAGATGAGGAGATTGTTCAGGAAGATAAGGCCATGCTCTCTGCATGGCAGGTATTGTGGTCAATCACTTTTGAAGGGAGATGCCTGAGCTCCAGAGCACCAGGATGCTCGGGGATGCATTGTCTCTCCCTTAGGCAAAATCTCTCCTGCAGCTCCCCAGGATAGTATAGCTCTGCTCTGCATTGCCCATTACTCAGGCCAGAGACTAAATACTACAATTTGGGTCTTATTTTGCATGAAACAGAGAGAGTGAAAATGAGGTTAATGTAGCATTTCGACATACTTTTTATCATTCTTCTTGAGAAAACGTGAAGTTTGGAGGCCCATTTCATCCTTGATAAGGAAGGAGTGCCAGAAAAAATATTTAGCCAGTTAAAATGAAGGAATGCATAAATCTCAATCTTGTCTCCTAAAGCTATTGCAGAAAATTCCACATTCTAACATAGGTTCTTTTCCATATGAGATTATATTAATGGATATATACCAGTTCTCCAGGTGCCCCTATAAGGACCTTAGGAGAAGTATCAAGCACATGAGTAGGGAAAGAAAGTCTGTTGATAATGAAATATGGAAAAGACTGATTATATATTGTAGAAGTTCAATTAAACAACTGGCCAAAACCAAATCTGCTTAAAGTGCAAAGTAATTCAGGCCATTCAACTCTGTCAAATGCCTTCTTCACATGACTAATAGTCAGCATGCCTCCTTCCTAAAGATTCTGGTTTGGTGTATTAAATGTGAAACTTTCAAATATTATTGGAACCAACTTGGTCAGGATGATTCAACAAATGTGGGATATTATTGATATAATTGTCTTAAAAATCATTTGAAGTCTGTGTTGAGAAAGGAAACTGGCCTATAATGAATGCAGGAGCATCCATCTTTTTCTGCTTTCAGAATCATGAGGATCAAAACTGTTTTTGTCTCCCTTGGAGGATAGCCACTTCTGAACATTTCTTAAATTTCTGATTGAATAGGCAGAAATAAGGAGAGACTTTACAAAATTCTGAAGAAAAATAATAATGGGGCTTAGTCATTGAAAATTCTTTAACTGCTGTACCTGTTACGTATTTTGAAACATTGCATGTCATATTACCAGAACTGCTTATTCAGCAGAGGTGTTCTGTTTAGTGCTCTTTATTCCTCTTATAACTTCAGTTCTAACATGATAAATTAAAGATTCTGATTGCTTATCTTCCATACAGCTTACCTTATAAAGGATATTCTGCCAGCAAAACATTTGGCAGCATGTGGGGAAGAAGCAAGGGAAATACATGAAGGGGAGTGTGGAGAGAAGTGTGCCAAGTAATTTAGGCCCATACTCCAAAGAGCCTCTGGGCATGAGCTCTGGGAATGCCTGTCCCCTTCCAATTCCTTGGAAACACTTCTCCTTTGGAGAGCATGACTGGCAGTATCCTTGTGACTTGTCCATTACTGTCCCTGAAAGCTACTTACAGGTGACATCTGCCATGGGACAAGCCAGAAGAAATTATTAGACTCAGACTTGTTGTTTCTTCCTTGCAGATTTTCAGGGGAAGAATCTGGGTGAGGCCAGTTGATTCACCTGTCCCATCCTCTCACACGCCAACCTGTCCCGTAGATCTCCACAGATCTGGAAATCCACAGATGCCCAACAGAGGGGCTTCCATAAATCTGGGAAAGAGGATATAAGCCACAGAGACAGAACTCCCTTTGTCAGCAGGCACTGGCTCCCTTCCATGCACATATATGGAGGGCAGCGAAGATGCATGATCTTTTTTCTTTAAATGCTATCTTTGATGCTAGCCAGACCCGTTGTCTTTCTAATATAACCCCTTTTTAAAAATCTAGGGTCTGGCTCAAAGTGTGAAAGGTGGAGGACAAAACAAAGCAAGTGTGATACCTGGACAGAAGAAACAAGCTGTACATAATCTTCCCAGAAGCAGTGGGCTCAATTTAAATCTACCGCAGAAGGCCTTATCCTGTACATGGAACATCAGAGTAGCAGACAACACAAGGTCTCACTAACTTCATCAACATTATGATTCGATCTCAACATAGGGATTAACTGACAGCAATTTCTCAAATGCATTAGGCACAAACGGGCTTCAGAATCAAGCAGGGCTGTCTCTTTGTTACAATGATTTTTGTTTGAATATGTACTTTTATTGTGACCAATAGAAAGAAAATCCTACCTGCTATTCACAAATAAGTTCTGTTACAACCCTGATGTGGCACTGAGGGACCTTGTTCCAGCAAACCCTTGTCTAATTTTTCAGAGCAACATTAAAAACTACATGAGTTCACAGTGTTTCTGATACTGTATAATGACTTTCTTCATCAGAGTAGGTCTAGGTTTAGGGGATCAAGAATGAGAAAGACAGCAGCTATTGCCATGAAAATGATTATGTCACAAGTTTACTTCTGCCTTTCCTGCCATCAAGACAGTGGAGAAGATGGTCTGCAAGAGAAAAATATTTGTCTAGAAACAAAGATAATTAGCAAAGGTGGCAAGGAAAATTATGGATAATAAATTAATTGGATTTAAGTTTATATATGGTCTACTTCAAAGTCCAAATATTATCTATCATACCTAGGACACTAGTCCTATATAGTCCTTTAATAGCAAGCACAAGGCCAAAACCTCAACTCGTATCAAATGGCATAGCTCCATTAAAGTCTGTAGTTAGATCTGTAGTTAGATCTGTAGTCTGAGTTAGATCTTTCAAGCAATCTTTTAGAAGTTATGTTTGGTTTAGAACAGTGGTTGGAACAGGGATCTGGGAATGCAGAGACAGCCACTGATTCACTGTTGTATAACCTCAGTTTCTACATCTGTGTACTGTTGATAGTAATACTTCAATACTTATCCATCTATGTAAGATCCTTCGGTGAAAGGTATTTTAAAAGTTCCAAGTGTTGCTGGTTTTAGTTGTTTATTTTATTACTGTTAATTTATTTTACTACTGTATTCCAGGCATTAAGCAGTCAACTGAGTTGTTGAGGAGAGAACTTTGAAAACCTATAATGTTAATCCAATAACAGGTATTATTTACACTTTCTGAAAACAAAGCTAGTGTTCTCTCAAACAAGTACTCAGCAATGATAGTAGATAGGTATTGTGGTGGAGTTCTGGGCACCTGCAGCTGAGCCAGCACTCTGAACATTGCAACTCCAAGTAGTTGCCCCATAGCACACCTGACTATAAGAACTGCTCCTAGTTGATAGACTGGGATGGGCTGGAGGCAGTTAAAAGGCTAATCAACTCATTAGCCCAGATGGTGCAAAAAGCACAGTAAGGAATTGTGACAGGGAGATGCGGGCAGTAGCATGGTTAGGTATGGAGCCCAAGCCATGAGAGATCACTCTTCTTCTTGCCCAAGGAGCTGAAGGCTCTATATTATGTGGCATAGTCTGTAAAGGTGATGGAAAAGAACACTAAATAAATTGCACAAGGTGTTTTACTAGAAGGTCCCTGAGCCGTTTGTGGGGCTAGAAAGTAGGTAGAAGCAAGCCTGCCCTGCCACACGTATCAATAGTGTTTTAGTGGTGAGATCTTCAATAAGTGAAGAATAGGGTTTAGGACAGGTGGTGTAAAGAGAATCCAGAGAGATGATATATTATGGGGAAAGAAAGATGAAAGGAATGAAAGATGGGGGGAAGTGGAAGTGAGAGGGCAGGATAGGTGATAAAGGGGAAGAGGGCTTTTCAAGGGAGCAAAGCAAAAATAAGGTAACAGCTAGTTAGTGAATCAAAGGGCAAGGAGCCAAGTTCTGTAATAAAGAAGTGATTAATTGAGGCAGCAAGGGAGAGGATTAGAACAGAGAGGCTTTAATATTATGCAGTTGGGAAGGAAGACTGCAAAGAATTGTAAAGCATATAAATAGAGCAGAGAGAAGGAAGCTGGAGGAAAGGGAGAAAAAAACCTGAAAAATAAAAACAGAAAATGGATGAGAAGTATATGTATACCATGCAGTTCAGTGAAGGAGTGGGTACCAGACTGCAAATAAGATGGAGTTCTCCTTCACTGTTCCTCTGTATTACTAAATGCCCAGACACTGGGGGCCCAGAAACAGAAATTCTGCTGATGTGAAATGAAGTTAGAAACAACTGGATAGACCAATCACTATGTTTAATAGTCTCAAAGAGTCATCTATAGCAGTTTTTCTACTACTTATAATAGGGTTATTCATTGAATGTGAAGGTATTCAATTCCACATTTCAAAATATTAAAGGTATGACAGTACTAAAGGTATGAAGGTATTAAATTCCACATCTCAAAGTATTGTGTGTAAAAGCATGATTCCCATACTATAATCCATTTCTAGGTGGTCTTTGGAGTTGTTTCTATCATCACAATGAAGCTTTGCTCAGTTTTCAAGCAGTGCTGTCTCCATTAGTTGTTTCCCTGTCCAGGATCCTTTTTTGGCTAAACCAAATTTAAAAACAAAGATATAAACCTATCTGTCCATGAAGGAGCTACTCCAGGCCTTTCATTGTCAGCTGTTTCTCTGCTGAACAAAGTGTTCACAATCTTAAGTGTCTTGCTTGATATTAGAACATTGGCTTCATATATTTGACAAATCATTGAGTTTAAAAAGATTAGATAGTTTGATCTTGGTGGTTTTTGGATTGAGAGGGGGCAGGAAGGCTCTATGACATTTTTTTTAAAGGTGCTGGTATGACCACCCTGGATATGAAACCTTTTTTTTTTTTTAACACCCCCCCACCCCCAGATAAGGTATGGCAGAGGTAGTCCCCATCCTGTCCCACTAATATTCCTCACCTCACATCTGGACATTCATCTTCTAGGGCGAGATCATGGTTCAGCCTCTATGTACATTCAGTACTTGGGGTGGAATCATGGCTCTGAGGAATTCAATGTAAGTTTTGCCATTTACTTTAGTGGGGCCAGGATTTCACCCTTGGTTCATTTCCTGAGACTATATCAACATGGGTATGTGATGGTATTTTTTCTGTTATGCTGAGAGCACCACCTCATTTGACATAGGCCACCAAACAGCTATCAGCTGGTAATTACTTTTGTTCACACTGACATGGTTACATTCATATAAATCATCTAGAGGTGAAAGGCTGTATATCTTCTAACCCAGCCAGTCCCTTAAGGGTGGAGTGTTTTGATGTGTTTGGATTGGAAGAGGTTATATATAAGAAAACTGAGTGTCTGAACTCTATTTTTATTGGTTGATTGGGAGACAAAGTCTGAAATTATAAATATTTAGCTTTATTTAAAAATGGAACAAGCTATGGCGGAATAATTTTTGGTAACATATCAAACAAGAAAAGTGTGAGATGCAATAGTCCTGCTTTGGACTCTTTGAATGGAAGGAAAAGCTTTGCTCATACAGTTGTCAGTGTAACATTTGACAAACTGAAGTGAGAACTCTAGAGTACAACTGAAACAATGCTGCTTCACTGAATAAGTTGGCCCAACCACAACCCATCTCAGCACCCATGGCAACTCTATTGATAAAAAACTAATCCCAATTAAAGGGCATTCATTTTAATATGTATTCAGCTAGTCAGACCTGTGTTTTAGTTGATGGTTCCTAGAGCGTAAGTTTGATTTATAAAAATAACATAGGCCACTCATAGTGTCATTGAGTGAGCATGTTTTGTATAGAGGTATGATACCCATGATGAAAATGCACTGATATTCTTCTGTGTCCTCTACTGCAGCACAATGTATTACATATCTGGAATGAAGTAAAAGAGAATAGCTTCAACCATTAGGCCTTGTCTGCATTAAAAAAGAAAAATCTAAAGGTGAACAACAGTATGGCAAGAGATTGGCTGTGGTTTCAAAGTGCCAATTTCTGATCTCAGCCACACTGATGTAAATCTGGAGTAACTCTAATGAGCACAGAATTTGACAACAAAGTATCTTAATCTTAATCAGGCAAAAGATAAAAGAATGCTTACATTGTATAATGATGTCTATATATTGGTACTTTAGCTGAGTCACAAATTCTTGGTCTTGTGTAAGTATCTTTCCCTAACAGTTTTTTTAAAAAACATTAGCCTGGGGTCATCAACAGTGGAGCTGAGAGAATAATTTGTAGTGAAAAATATAGTAAATTACTGTCATCTTGAATGTATTTGTAATTCAGAATTACTCACCAAACAATTTATCCAAATAATTCTTGATCTGTTGACTGTTCTGAACTGTTCATGCAGAGTATTCAGTATCTGAAATCTGAGTTGTGTTGATTTGTTATAATAAGGCATTCGTGTTACATGGTGTCCGTTCCCAGATGAACATAACTTAGAATCAGGTTTCCAATGTGGTTTGATCCTTCTGAGTTCAAAATTTGCTTTTCATAAATATTCACTAATATTTAATTAAAATGTACTATTTCCGCTAATATCAAAGCCAATATTCTCAATGCCCTGAAATAGTCACAGAAAATGAATACCAAAAGGGTGTGGCCACTTCTGAAGTTAGTTTCATTTTTTTTTTTTAGATAAGCAAATATTCACTGAAAACATTTGATTATCCAGTTCTAATCACCACCTGGAAGAATTTAAAAGCACAAAAGTTACAAAGAGACTGCTTAGTAAAACGGCAAATGCTATGGCTGAATAAATTTATCAGCTGTCCTATTTTCCTGCTAGAGGATATGAATAACTTCTATTGATCTCAGTGGGAGTTACTTATGTTCTCTGGTGGGAAAATAGGGTCTGAGACCTCAAAAAGAAAATATAATCGTCAGACTAACAAATACTCTGCACTCCCTCTGTGTTTTTCCATCTGGTGAGCTGACACCATCTCTATCTCTATTTTAGTTATTGTAGTGGCTTTTTGGATCATTCCTATTGTGGGAATCCTTCTGCAATCACTTCTAAAAAGGACATAATTCCACAGAAGTGGAAGATATGTTAGCACTGATTTATCCAGTTATGTACCAGAGATTTGGCTCATCCTATCAATTGCACTCAAGCAACTCCCAGTGAGGTCAATGGGGGTTGCACTAGTGCAGCTACCAGCATGACTGGGCCACAGGATCCTTATTCACTCCTCCACCCTCAGGTACAAGTAAGTCCCACAGATTTCTATGAGAGTTACTCATATCCTGTGGCAGGAAATTAGGGCTCCAATGATACAGTAGGAAAACTGATGGTGATAGTTTCCATGAGTTACATGACAGAAACAACCTATATTGTGTGTCTGTAATTTTCAAATGCAAATCTTGTAAATGAGGTCATGTGCACAAATTACAGTTGTATTTTAACTTGCATACTTTCCCATAGTGGCCTTTGACTCTAATGGATGCTGACCTTTGCAACAATACATAGGTGATCTTTACATAATGACTTCTTTGAAGCAATTTCTCCAACGTTCCAGACAGAAAAGTTTTCATTCAGAAAATAGCTTGAATGTTTTCTTGTTTCAATTTTTTTTCTTCCACAATTTTTTTATTGTTTTTTTGTTTGTGATCAGTACAAAGACAATCTCCCTCCTCAATTATTTTTGAATTGCAGTGTGTGTCTTGTACAACATTTTACGGTAGTTCAAGATCCTGCACCTCCAACATAGACTGTAAGGTCAGAAGGGACCATTATCTGAAACTTCCTTTAAGAACTTCTGAACTACTTTGGCTTTTAAAAACTGAAAGAGACCTTCATCGTGTGCAGGCTCTTTATTTTATTCCTTGAGAGTGTGACACAGCACTAGGAGGAAAAGAAGAATCAGAATGAATAATTTGTTATGGCTGTTTTCACCTTTTCCTATGGAGACATCCAGTTTGTGGTACACAACTTACTGGTAAAGGCTACCTTTTCCTTGTGTCATGATAACTCATCAGTGAAACAAATTTGTGTGTGTGTGTGTGTGTGTGTGTGTGTGTGTGTGTGTGTGTGTGTGTGTGTGAGAGAGAGAGAATTTTCCAAACCTGATGCCTGTAATTAGGCACCTAAATGAATTGATCTATAAACACAAACAAAACCAGCCTGATTTTCATAGGTGCTTATCACCTACAGTGCCCATTCACATGGATGGAATGTGCTCAACACTTCTAAAAATCAGGCTGCTTTTATTGAGATGTCTACCTTTCGGCACATGCGTTTGAAAACGTTGGCCATCATGCATCACTTTGAGACTGGATTTTTCTATTTATGATCAGCTGTTTGTGTCTGACCTGTATTGTCTGGCCAGTTTAAGCTGTAAGTGGCTGGCAGTATGGTCCAGACCATGTCTTCTTCAAACAAAGTAGTGACACTCAATAAATAATAATGCCCAGTTTACATAAAAAGCATCTCTATATCTTTTGTAATGTCACATAAATGAGAGTCCTTGTGCCTATATTTGAAATTCAGTCAAGTACGGAAAGCAACTGAGCAAGACCCACTCATATGCATTATATGGTTATGTATTTTGAACACTTTTTTTTACTGGATTCCTTATAAGCAATACTTGTCATTCTGCATCTAAACTTTGTATTAGAAAAATAGTGCATTCATTTAAAAATAAAAAATCAGACCCCAAATATCGCTTCAGTGGTGTACAGTTGGCATTTTTCCAAATAACAATGGGTCTTTCCAAGTCCTTCTGCATTTTAATATCAGGTCTTTGACATTTTTGTCATGTCCCACGATCTCTTCTGGTACTGACTAACATATTGATGGGGTTTTTGACCCAAACATTGTCTCCTTTCCCACATGCAGCAGCCTAAGTATTCTGGCCTCCCTTTTTCTAGCTCATACATTCCCTAGGGCTTCATTCAGGGTCCACTGTAATTCCTGGGAGTCTTTTATAGACTTCAGTGGACTTTGAATCAAGCCTTAACTACTGTCCTATACGAGTTTGAGATGTTTATTCAGACTCTCCTCTCTGGTATTTTTTCACAATGGAGGACAGTCCTAATAGTAGGGCACAAAAATTTGTAATCACTTCAGTTTACTAAACAGCATCATTAATTTTCCATTTATTTATTTATACCTGGAAATACGGAGCGTGGTTTTAGTTACTGAAAAAACACAACCCTATTCTCCTGCATCTGTTAGGATAATTTACAAATGTGCTTAGGGCCATATAGCTTGTAAGACATGTTTTTAAAAAAATTAAAGGGTGTAATATACATTAGATGTAGCTATTAACACATCACACCTTCGCATTCTGTTTTAAGGATCAAGTGGAGTAACTTCCATTTTGATCATTATTCTACTTGAGCCACCACTCTATCCAGATCCATGAAACAGTGACTTATCTACAGCAGAAACATGCAGAGGAGCAAATTCTCCATGATGGCAGAACAAAGTAAATTCTGCCAGAGGGCGTAGTGCTGTGGTAGGTCAGTCAAGCTCTAATTAGCTCTCAGTGGCTCCAACTCAAACTGGCACTCCCCAAACTACAACATTCTTTGCTTACAGCTTAGTGGCATCAAACAGGTATGACATTCTCCTGGAGCGGTACTCAGCTGTAAGCAAAATATCAAAGAAAATGAATAAATAATTTCTAATCTGATCCTTAGAACCAAATCCAACAGAGTGATCCCAGTAAGGGAGGAAGCAACACATCAGTGCTTATAGAAAAATGGCTTTTGGAAAGACGCCTTGATTCATTATCACTGCAGGGATTACTCTGAATACCACTGAGTGTGTATAGTGTGTATAAGACATACTATATATATATATATATATATATATATATATATATATAAAACAGCCATATCTTCTTCTGCAAGATTCAATCCCCAGTGAGCAGAATTTCAGCACCTGAGCTTCTATGAAATAGCAGCAAGTGTAACAGGGGAGGGAGGGAGGTAAAATGGAACTTCCTGAATTAAGCTGAGCAGGGGAGGAAAATAAGTGAAGGGGACATGCCTATTTTTAAGATTTCTTCCACGTGAGTGGTTCCCACTCCCTCTTAAACAGTGTAAAGATGTTTTATCTAGCAATAAACAATGAGGGACGTAGCCTGATTTTTAGCACCCTGAATATGTTCAGCTGGCAAGGTTGCAGATCTCCATTTTTATTCTCAGGCAGAGTCTGTGATTGCTTACCAAACTTGGGGGACCCAGCCCGGAAGTCAAGCCCCCACCTACCTTCCCATAACATCTGGGGGGTTGTTTTGAGGAGCAATGCAAAAGAGGGGCTAGAAAGATCTGTAAAAGTCTGCCAGACCACGACCAGTTCGGCTTCTGTTCCTGACATTTAATTGCTACATTAGAACAATCATTCTCTTAGCAAAGAGGAGAGCGATCGAAAACTTTCCCCTGTAAGTTTCTTTTGCGGATCTAAAACGTGTTTTGTTTTGTTTGTTTATTTGTTGATGAAACACATCAACGTCCACAATCCCCAGCTCTGTTAAGTTACTCTCGAAAAACCGCAACCCAACCCAAATGTGTTTACCTGATATAAAGTTTATAAAGCGTTACATTTTACCTTCACAATACTGCTGGAATGGATGAATCACGTGTGGCCTCACAGCCCATATGCCATTCAGCTTCTGTCTGTCTTTTTGTTTACACTGGGAATACAATAGAAACTATAGTCCTTCCAATGCATCATTTATAAGTGTATTCTACCTCTGAATGTACAGACAGAACTGGCTCTGTGAATGAGGTCTGTGAATATTGCCAAGACACTGTGCTTTGTTCAGCATTATTCTTCACAATAGATACCACACTTTGGAAGTAATTTTAAAAAGGGAATCAAAATAGTGGTACTTTTAGCCTTTGTTTCTTTTATACCACACTGCATTCTCTGTCTCTCATTCAGCTGCTTCTATTATACTGACAAATTAAATAAACCACTCCATTGCTAAAGAGGCTCGGGCAGTCTGGGCTCCAGTACACTGTCGCACTGGGAAGTTGAAATAAACATTTATGCGGTTTTCATTCTTCGCAATTTTAAGCTAACGTTAGTCAACCACCTTTTTAAAAAAAAGGAGCGCGAGAGAGGGAGAGAGAATGAAAAGAAATGCTTCCAGATTTTGAGTTGATCTGCAGCACCAGGAGATCTGGCATCTCTGATGATGAAAAGCCCTGTGTCCAGGTAATGAGCCTGCTTTTTTAGTGCTCCACTTTCTAGAAGCAATGAAAGTTTTTTCCTGCTGTGAGGCCTCTGGGAGCGTGAATTGGTGAGTTACATACAGAATGATCTGGTGCAAACAGGATCCGAATGATTAGCGGTCTAGTACAGACTTGCTGCAAACTGCAAAATTAAGCAGCAAAGTTTCGGGTTGATTCTCCAGCCGCTGGCGTATGTGTATTTTGTAAGGCGTGTTAGCCGCAAGTTCGTCCTATAAACTAAGAGGTCTATGAACGGAGGGTGCGGGATGGGGCAGGTCTTTCTTCCAAAAAATATTTTTAATGGATTTGTATCTCGTTAACCAACATACATATTCACATTGCACCCACCGCAGGCAGAGGGAGGAGAGCTGGGAGCTCAGAGGAAAATCAATCCAGCAGGACCGTAATATGACCCTTAACTTGGGCAGGATGCTTGTCTGACTTCGACTCTGGGCGAGCACGCTTTCTTTTAGCAGGCAAAGACAAACGAAAAAGCCCCCCAACCACATCTTGTGCGGGTCACATCGTGTGCAGATTAAGTGTGAAGGGCCGTAACGATCGCTTGCAGACAATTAAACGCGGGCGGGGGGAGAGTGTTAGTGTGTGTGTGTGTGTTTGTATTCTGAGAAATATCGGCAATTGACGACTTCATCTTTTTACCAAGCGAAGCTCTGAGCAATGAACGCGCGGCTTCGGTTTGCAAAACTCTTCCAAAGGCGCCTGGAGTAAATAGCGTGTAAATAATGTAGGATGTGTCTCTCCAGTGTCTTTAGCCCTCCCGTCCTTCACAAAGCGAATAGCTGATGGCTAGAGTAGGCGTCTGCGAGACAGGGAGTTGTTTTGTTGTTGAAGGGATCTGAGAAGCAGCCAGGTTCCTTCTGAAACCCCAACGCCAGTAAATGCCAGTTCCAGGAGCTGGGCTTTGAAGACTTCGGCCACCAGCTAAAGCGAGCTCATTGCGAATGCAAGGCGTCTAAGGCACAGCCTGGGGAACTCTGCGCGTCCCGCAGAGACGGCCCTCGGCTTCCAAGGCGGAGAGCACCGCAGGCAAAGAGAAGTATTGAGCCGAAGCGGTTTGAACCGAGCGCTGAAGGTTCATCTTTTATTACTAAAGAAAGACTTCACCAATAAATACATAAATAGAGCTCAGGTGAAATTGTCTTCTATTGTCTAGGAAAATGCTCTGTAATTTGCCCCAAGGGAAATCCAACTACCTTGTGATCCCTTTAAAACACACACACCCGCTCTCTAAGTAAATGTCTCTGGGGTCCCTGGAGAAGGGGGAGGGCAGCGTGGGGGGAAGCTGAAGGTCAGGGTTACCCACTGTGGCATGACTTTTAAGCTAAAGAGGTTTGTATGTCTCTTGTTGCCATGTCAGGTCTAATTTGGGCTGCATTATGCTAAAGGGGTGGGCCCGCTCATGACAGGAGGGGGTTAAATGAGATTACAAGCTTTAGAGGTTGTCAGCAGCTACTGCTGCCTGGGGATGTTAAATTGCGATTTAATGGTCAGCTTGATCTGTATCCTATCAGTGGAGATCTGCTGTTTTCAGCAACTTCATTTTTTGTTCCAGGAGGGGTTGGTTTTTTTTCCGAGTTAGGGGGGATCCGGCTTTTAACAGCGAACGATTTAAAAGGCTTCACTGGCCGAACATCAGTGGGAAAGTTGTTGTTCGATCATTTCAATTCGGATCGAACGCTCGGGCCATGTGCTGCTTACAGCAAATCTAAACGTTCTGAAAGAGTCCAGCGGCTCCGGGTTTAGGCAGAGGGCGAACAAACGAACGGCGGGTAACACGCTCTTGCTAGCTAACCCTAGGCACGAGAAGGCCGCTGATGAGCCAGGCAGCGGAAAACCACTGTCAGGATCCAGGCACTCACCCGCCGAGAGGCCAGGGGAAGTGCTTTGCAGGCAGACGCCGCCATTGTCTGCTCACGAGTGTAGGGGTCAGTCCGGAAAGTTCAGGCTTAGGAAATTTAATATCCTGTCAAAATGCTCACGATAACGAATCCTCGCCGGCTGAGTTGGCACAGCAGCCTCGGCGCTGCAGCTTGCGAGATAGCGCTCCTAATTTATGGGCAAGAAATTGTGCTGCGCTGGCACTAGCAGAGCTGGTCAGATGAGAGAGGCTGGCTGGCTGGCTGGCGGTGGGGCTTTTTATTTCTTTTGGCTGTGCGCAATAACCAGGACAGCTGGGGGGAAATACCCAGATCTGGATCATTTTAAGTGATCCTTCTTCATTCCGAAATCCTCGTGGCTGAAATGACACGTGATGTTTGTTTTTCCTCTCTCTGTGTTGTAGGTATAGGCTGCATATAGGAGTCATTCAGGAATTCTGGCATTCAACATAAGAAAGAAAAAAATCATGTTTATATATATATATATATATAAACGTGATTCTAGATCATGGCTTTTAATAAACAGAGTGGACGCATTTAAAGCACAAACCATAGCTGGGGAAAATGTCATCAGAATGCAAATAAATAAGGTTGTAATAAACTGCAAATTGCAGCCCTGATTCAGTAGTTTTTGAGCTGCTGGGGTCATTTTAAAATATACTGTTCCTAACCAAGTAACAAAACAAAAAAAATAGGAAGGGGGGAAAAAAGTTCCTGTGTACTTTGTTCAAGGTTCTGCACCTCTCTAAGCAGCTGTCACATCCGTACATTATGGTACATTGAATCTGAATGAGGCTCTCCACATCAAAACCTTGCATCCATTATGATATCATCTCCTGCTCTAAGCTGTAATGCTTATTAATTCTGCACCCATACTCTCCAAGCTTCAGCAAATGTATTCCATCAGCCTAGCATTTAATTTAATTAGTACAGCTGGGCTCTCATTCTCCTTTCTGTGTCAGAGGTATTGTCAGCACGTTCTGCTATAACACAATTACTGATTGCTTTTAGATAGGCAGAAATATGATTAGGGTATTGGGTGACTGTATCATAAGCCTTATTAGATTCATTTGAAATCTGGAGATAAATAGGAAACTTTTATTTGCAGTGTAATGAGATTATGCTTATTAGGCCAAGGCCTCACAACCTTTTGCAAAGAACATAGTGTAGCTCTCGGATTATACTCTGGAACCACACTTTTTGCTCATAGCATCCAAGCAATTTCTCAGTGGCTTTGAGATTTAACCGTTGTAGCACTGTACACATTTGAGGCTTGTTTTCTATCTCAGAGGCTTTCCCATGTGGTAGATAATATGTAACTTTCTGGGTGTGTTTTCTTCTGGTTTAATCAGGGAATCTTGACAGATTCTTTTGTCCAGCAGATAAAACAAGTAGATGAAAAATGTTTGGGTGAACTGGGGCATCATGTGAATGACTAAACAGACAGAAAACTGGACACTGGAGAGAAAAGGGTCTTGTTTAAAAAAATTAATCTCTGTTTTTCTAAAAACAAATTCACATGCATTTTGTAGCCATTTTCCAAAGCTAACAAAAATAAATTCATATTAAAGTTCTCTGAGGACTATCTAATCTATAATGATAGGGCTCTCATGAAATATGTAATGGGTTTCCTTGTGTAAAATATCTGAACCTGCTGTGCAGTTTCATATAAGATCGAAAACCAGAGTGCATTTAAGTCATACATATGTCACACCATTTTCTGGTATGTATTATTCTGACAACATATACAGTGTACTGGAAGCAAGGGTTTTGTTACCAGAGTTCATTTATTAAGAGGAGTCTTAATTATTTTCTAGTAGTTTACCCATGACTATCACTGGTCATTGACTTAACAGGTTATGGGAGACCCACCAGTTTTAACATGTGTAGACTTTGGGGTTGATCTTGCTCCTGTTTAAGTTTTGCTACTGACTTTAATGGGAGCAGGATTGGACCCTTTGTGAGTCCTTTTTCACTCATGACAATTGCTGGGTAAGTCCTGAGTACGGACATTTGTGCCACTCTCATACCTGTGTGTAACAAAGACCTAGGTCTTGGTTTTAAATTCTTTGTGACATCATTTTATCAGAGATCAAGATCATCCCACTATATCCATGTTAATAGTTCAGGCTAATGGATCACTCATCAGGGAGCAACCTGCGTATCAATGTTTCAGTGGCTTTTTTATATTTCAGTTGGCTGGCACCGAAAAGAAGCCAGCAATCATTTTGTTGCCACTGGCAAATTGTGGTGAGTTCTAAAATAGTTTTTTAAAGACATGAAATAGCTGTGGGCTGGGCAGGGAGTGTGGCAGTTCCGACTGTCAGGCAGAAACTTTTAATTGTGACATTTATATGGGTACATTTTTGTTTTAGTTAAAGAGAAAATTCCAGGAGCTGTATCACTGTTGCTAGGTCCAACTGGAGGCCTTCAGAGAAATGAATTGAGTTAAACAATGTCAACTCAATCTTCAACTAGTAATAGCTCAGTTGCAGGCTGGCATAGTTTTGCGTTGTCCCTTAACAGAGGAGCAAGTGACACAGCTCACCCTTCTGCTACACATTTTGACGTATCTAGAGAAGAAATGAACTTCAGTTTTCAATGCCGCTGACCAGTCTCAGAACCTACCCTTGTGTGTATGCATATGTGTAACAATCATAAGAAATCAATAGCATTTCTATACTACTTTGCAAAAGTGGGTTTTATTCTCTCTACTATACAGATGGGGAAACTGAGGCACAGAAAAGTAAGTGATTTGGCCAGTGTCACATAGCAAGTCAATGAGAGAGGCAAACAACTGGTCTGGTGTCCTGTCCATTTTACTGAAAAGTCAAAGACTGAAGATAAAATACCAATACTATAGAGAAATATATCATTATATATATATATAACAGCATAAGGTTTGTGGCTGTCACTTTACACAAAATAAACACTGTAGAAAAACAGGTGATTTCACAAATAATTTTAAGCTGAAAGATACATAAGTATGAATGATAGACAGTCCTTATCATCTTTCTGCCTACCAGAAGAGATGAACAGAAGAGACAGCAGCCCTATATTACTCTAAATTGGACCCTTTTCATGTAGAAAGGGGAAGTGACACATGCTACAATTTTTCAGTATTTCATTTATTAATTAAAGTATTTTAAAATATGCCATAATTGCTATATGTGAAAACGATCTGGTGGCCTCATTTCATTTCCTTGTGATCCAATGTCCACACTAAGGCGTGGGGCTACTCATATGCTGAAGGCTACATCCGTACTTCAGTGCCTTGCAGGATCAAAGCTGAACTGACATCTTAATTAAGAGAGAATCTGAACTACGATGTATCTTTTTATTCCCAGAGGTGGTTTGTCCAGGTTCTGTTAGAGATGTGTTACCAAACAGTGTGTGCCACCTTTTTGCTGCTATATGTGGGTTACTTCTTCCATACATAGAAAGAGTCTCTGGGCAAAAAATAATAATAAATGAGTTGTTACATAGCAGTGCTAAATTACAACAAACAATTTTATCTTGGGCCTATTCTAAAAAAGCAGGCTTGTGAGGAATACTAATAGCCAGTTATCCTAAAATTGGTTGATTAAATGAAAGTGTAACTAATTGTTATATGTTTGTTTCATATAGACTCAAAGGTAGAATCACAACAGAAGTAATTAGAGTAATTATTAAGGTCTGTAGTTAATTCAAAATCCCCAGGGAATATTGCATTTTCATTCATGTGAACTATACTTCCTATTAAAAGATAGACTATTTCTCAAAGCTTCCATTTACAGGTATGTTTGTGGTCATGTCATCTCATATGACATCCTGTCATTTTGCTCTCTGTCTACAGTAACAACATTTGTTAATCATAATTGTTACCTGCACAATCTGGGGCCCCCCCGCCCACCTTTGTTCTTTCATGGGCTCAAGGTGTAACCCGGTTAATTTAAGCACCCCCACCCTTTCCCAGTTCCTAGGGCTCAGGGCAAAAGGAACCTACCCTTACCCAGTTCCTAGGGCTCAGGGTGTAATCTTCTGTGGGTTTGTAGGGCCTTTTCCCAGTGAAAGAACCTTACTCAGCCTTAACCTCTATTTATTAACCATTACCAAGCAGAATACCCATGCTAAGCTTACAATGCTATGCTTACCAATCCTGATCATGCAGGTGGACTTTCCCTGTTGGTCAGGCAAGGTCGGTCTCGTCTAGGTTCTGGTTGTTGCACATCAGCGTTGTGCAGAGGATTCTAGCAGCTCTGACTAGGGCTATGTCTTGGAGGTGAGTTCTTCTTTCAGGTCTTTCATTCTTATACTTTTTTTCCTAGCTGGTCTTCTTCTTGACCCCCAGTTTATATAGTGAAACTTGAGTCCTACTTAGCTATATCTTAACCAATCATTTTACTAAAGTATTACAAAATAATTCTTTGACCAATCCTAACATATTGTGAAACAATTCTTCAACCAATCATATCCCACCACCTTAGTTAATTTAAATCTTGCAAAATTAGTTATGCAAGAGACAGAAACAATTAAAGAATCAGACAGAGACCATGCAGATAAACAACAGAGAAGCGGGGACCATAAAAGCAAAACAGAGAAGAACAGATTTCACAGTCAAAACTGCTGATAAGTGGTTTCTCCCCAGACAGAATGCTATCAGACAAAGTTCATTTTAAACATCTTGAGATCTGTTTCTTTATCTGGTGATGGTGGGTACTATTAGGATAGGAGCTCCTTCTTAGTAGCGCGACATTACATTGTTTTGATGAAATGTAGATGGAAATCTGAGGATGTGACTCTCTGCTTCTTAGCTCATGGCTGCTCTGTCCTATGTCATATGTGGCTGCTGCCAAAGAAAAAGGTCTCTGAACTTATATAATGTTGGTAATCAAAAGGGAAATGTTACTGTTAACTTCGGTATGTGCATCTTTTGCATTTCGTACCCCTAAATATGAGTGGCAATTGTTTACTTAAGACTTTCAGAATCTTAGGATAGCAACATTAGGATGAACTCACCTTGATCTTTATCAAGATTGTACGACACACATTAGGATGCTAAAATTAGGCATTATAGATGTAATCACGAAGAAAAATGGAGCCAGACTTGGTTTTCATGAGTCACTGAAAAACAGAGCATGGATTTGTGTCATTTCATTGAATCAGGAGAAGGATCAGTTCCATCAACCTACTAAATTCCTCCACTTTAATACCAGTTCTATAAAATTCAAAGACAATCTACTTTAAAAAAATATATTTTTAGCACCATATGTTTTGAAAAAAGCTCTCAGAACAGCTTTTTCAATTTGCAAGCTGAAGATAAATTTGGAGGAGAGCACCCTGCAGAAGCCCCCCCAAGGGCCCAATTCTGCAAATTGCTGAGCGCTTCTTCTAATCTGGTGAGTGGCAAGAACCCTCCACTGCTATTGCCATGCAGGAGGCACACAGTATCTTCACAGGATTGGGCCCTCATTGAGTCGGTGTAATCTCTCTCTGAAGGGATGAAAGTGTCTGGATGTAAGACCAGATCCTCAGCTGCAAATCGGATAGCTCCATTGGCTTCCTGAAACTCAGAATAATGTCAATCAAACAGAAAGCAATGTAGTTTGAGAAATTAGTGCATAGCTTGCTTTTCATTACTCCTCGTTCTCATGCAGCCATAACACTTCCTATGCAGAGTGTGTGTGTGTGTGTGTGTGTATGTGTGTATGTATATATACATATATAAAATCTAGGTTTCGTCCCAGCCAATTTTCAGATGATTACATTTTATATGAACACTAGATACCCAAATAATTGTAGTTCCATTCCCTAAATAAATACACAAGATATTAAAATAAAAAAGTTGTGATAACAACTATTGCATACTACTGCTTTCCAGTATAGCTAGAATTGCTCTGGAATTAGGTGAATTTTTACCACTCTTATAATGCTGCATATCACATTAGTAGTAGAAGTTTATTTGTTTACTTATTTATAGCTATTTCAGTTGTGCCTCAAGGCCCTGATCAGGGATTGGGTGCCATTATTCTATGCACTATACGCACTTATAATGAAAAGACAATCGCTGCTCAAAACAGCTGACAGCAGAAATATAGGAGAGACAATAGGCTGATACCTTTTGTTCCCTCTGTATTTTTGTTGTAACAGTGATAGGGTTATGATTAGCACAATCACAACCCTTATAGTTAAAGCTGTGTAACTTCATATTTTACCACATTTATAACTTGGATTTAAAAGTTTCCCTGGGCTGAAATCTGATATCCAGTGTTGTTTGTAACCATTCTTAAAGCAATTATTTTGGTCACATTTAAGTATCAATTATTAAATCAGGAATGTGGTGATGCACGCTTGGTGTGTGCTTAGCCACTAGGGGACAGAACACCATGAGTAATTTTCTAATGAATCCTTCTGGTCAAATGGAGGAACAAGCACTGGAAAGCTCCAGAGGGAGCTGCTCAAGCTGTCCTCATGGAAGGAGGATATGTGCATTGTGAGCCCTGTGTGTGCAAAGGGAGAAAACAGAAGGCTATGTAAAGTTTCAAGAGGAGGCTGGATGAGTCCCTTCCCCAACCTGCACTAGAACTGGTTGAAATGTTTTTATCAAAACATTTCAAGAACAGAATGGATTAGACTCAAGGTTCATTTAGTCCAGTATCCTGTATCTGAGAATGGCCAGGTCAAGATGCTTCAGAGGAAGTTGGAAGAACCCTCCAGTAGGCAGAGGTCTGCTCCCCCACATCAGATCTCATCCTAAGCTCTTCATAGTTTAAACTCTGAAGCAGGAGATTTAATATCCCTTCCAATTTCTTTGTTATTCATTATAATTCTGGATGTTTCTGACAGCCATATCAATATAGGCCCCTTCTTTTGAATGTCGCTACGTTTATGGCCTTAGTGACTTCCTGTAGCAATGAGTTCCACAGTCTAGTTGCCCATTGTGGGAAAGAAGTGTTTCCTGATTTCAGGGGGAAAAGGCTTTCTGGCAAAAAGGCAAAATTAAAAACTTTTCCAGGTACATTTCGCGCTTTGGGTTTTTGAAAACCAAAACTTTGGAATTGTTTTTTTCAAAATGTCTCATAAAAAATAATTGGCATTTTCCCCATCAGCCTGATAACGATTGAAATTGATATTTGCACATTTGGGCCTGGGCCTGCATTGCTTATGAGCCAAACTGCCTCTGAGTTCAACAGGAGTTGTCACTCGGGTGACAAGAAATGCAAGATCCAGCCCTTAGGGATAAACTTGTAGGGCCTAATTCTGTCCCCACATCGAGGGGTATAACCAATAAGAGTAAGAGGAGCGGTCCTCATCCTCTCCCTGGCATGGGTAAGGAGAGCTTTCCTTCCAGTTCCCCCTTCCTCCCTAAGGAGTGGCATTGCTTGGGCATGTAGGGAGCTGTGTAGGGTACCTACCCACAGGGTTTAGTGTCTTTACTCTACTTGCCTAAATAGAATGTCGCCATCTACACTGCCATTTATACCTGTGCTAGGTGGGTGTGTAACGTATGTACTTCACACACAATCTGGAAAGGAATGTGCAGTGTAGACATATCTTTATTCACATTAGGTAGTACTTGACTCCCCGAATAGTCTCATTTGATTTATGTGTGACTGTTTACAGAGTAATGGCCTACTCACCATGTGTAAGAGGATGCACAATCTGGCCCTTAGCACAGTTACATGGCAGGTGAAATGACAACATAGCCATCTGATAGGACATTCTGTTGAGTCACTTATCAGTGAATGAAGATGGTATCAGATTTCAGGGATTCACAGCAGAAAATGCCAACATGTACCTCCACTTCCACGCAGATGCAGACACATACACACACTAGACATGGGTGAAACTTTTCAAGTTTTGACCCCCAAAAAAAGACATTTCCATGAAAATTATTGTAAAAATTTGCCATTTTTCAGCGAGCTCTGTCCCATGCACATAGTAATTGTGTTTTGTTTTTTGCCTATGGATTATGTAATTGTTATCTTTTCCATACCATTTTAGAAAGGATAGTTTAATCAGGCTGTATGACCAGGTGCTCTTTGCTTATCGTGTCTTAGACCACGCATGCCCCTACACACACTCCCTCCCTCACTTTTCAGAAAGATCCTGAAGAACCATTTCCAATGGCAGAGCTGTTATAATCTATCAGTTGTATAACATGCATTTAATTCTTCCCTGCCCCCCATTTTCAAAGTGCATTTAGTGCTTGTTTGTTCAGCACATATTATCTCCCTGAAAACTGAAGTCTTCTTCAGAACAAATACAGTATGGGAAGTGGAAATGAAATTCCGCACACTGCTCTTCCTTTGTGCTTCAGCAGTCATCTGGAGAAAGGGCAGGAGGGTTAAGAAAGTAGTTCACTCTTCATCTCTGCTGAACGGTTGGCTTCCTAAGAAGGTATATTTGTGATGGTGGTTTTCATGATGTGGACAGCTGCAATAAGGAATTATGTTGTTTTGCTTAAGGCACATTGTCACCAGTTAGGAGTCCTGGATTTTATTTCCAGCTCTAACGCATGCTTCCTGTGTGACCTTTTTCACTTAGGCCAAGGTTTTCAAAGGTGACTATTGATTTTGGGTGCCCAAATGAGATAACTGAAAGGGGCTTAATTTTCAGAAAGTGCTGAGCACCTAACTTCTGATAATCAGGGCTCTATAAAATGTCTCAGATTGGGCCCCCAAAAACTGAAGAACCCCAAATCAATAGTTATTTGTGAAAATCATGAATTGCTATACCTCAGATTCCTGTAAATATATTGGGGGTGATAAGGGTCCTCTACCTCATAGGGTTGTTTTGAGGCAAAATTAATTCTTTTTAAAGAGCACAGAGATGCTTGAATGCGAGGCGCTTATTTTATTGTTAGAGCTGGTCAAAATTTCCTGCATTGTGAGTTTTCAACAATTTTTTTTGGTCAAAAATTCCAATTTTGATTAAAACTCCTTCAAAACTTTTAATGAGAAATGTTTGGGTTTTTTGACTCACTATAGAGCTGGTTGAAACTTTTCCATAATGGACAAAAGTATGCAAAACGTTGGCATTTTTCAAAACAATAAAGAAATTTCCAAAAATTCCTGATATTTTTACCATTTTTTTGACCAGCTCTAACGATTATTTAAGATGGCTCTTATTTATATTGTAGTCCATGCCTCAAGAAGATTATAATCTAAAAGACAAAATCAGAGGGTAGAACAAAAGGATACAAAACACAAGCTAAATGGTCATGGTAATGACTGACAGGCATCTTAGTTCCATGATTTGGTTTGTTAAAAGTAACTGCACAGGAGGAAGGTAGGAAGGGGAAAAGAGAGAGGGGAAGGATAAGAAGCCTGGTTGGGAAGAGTGAGTGAGGTCGGGCAGCTGAAATGTTGCAGAGGTAGGAGAGGGGGGGGATGAATGGGAGCTGTAACCCATTGGTAACAAATCAAATGGTGTGACGGCAGGAATCCAGAGTCCAAGTTTCAGGACCTGATTATCCACCGTGTTATACCATTGTAGCATGAAAACTGATGCAATGGAAAATTTGGTCTTCTGGTTTGAATTAATTGTGAAACCAGGAGGCTTGACTTCCCCATCTGGTTTTTGCTGCTGTTCTCTGCATGGAGTAGGAAGGAGAGACTGTTGGGCTTAATGTCCTCTGTGGGCTTCCTAGGGTCCTGTAAGAGGGCCACACAGTGGCAAGGATGAAAAACCCTAAGTTACCCCCTTTGTCTTCAACAGCAGCTGTTGCCAGTAGCTGTGGGGAAAAGGCCCCAGGGATCTGAGGATATCCCCCTGTAAACTCAATTCAAGGGGTTAAATTGAATCTTATATAGATGAAGATGGGATGAAGGAAAACCATTGGGGCAGTAGATGAGACAGGACCCTTTGGGTCCAGTAGGGGGTCCAGGAGGTCTGGAAGTCCATGCAGCCTCAGCTGTCACTTGTGCCTAACTACTTTGCAGAAGGGGCTCTGAGCACTGCTAATTTCCAGAGTGAAGATGGCTTATCACTTTTAGGAACTGAACAAAGACCACCAGCTGGTTTCACATTAGCCGCCAAGCAGACATCAGATAATAACAACTGGAAGTCATTACTGATCAGCTGCGAATTTGAACCAGTAGCATAGAGGTAAAAGATTATAATATATAAAATAAGTACGGAAAGCAAAATACATATTCAGTGAATCTATTTCAGTCATTTCAATGGGGCCATTGTGGGTATCAAGTAAAAGGTATACCAAGGCACATGCTTAGCCCTATTTTAAATGTGCACTTACACGTCAGCCCATAGCAGCTTTCGGTGAGAGACAAAAACTCTGTTAAATAAGGACTTGTCACCCAGGGTTAGAAGTCATCATACTGATCTTGAGAAGTGCATGTCAGTCTGTGGTTCATGTCTTCCTCCATTCCTCTTTGTGTCGGACCTGCAACCTTTGGATACAGCCCTTATTAATGTCTCCTGACAACACAGACACACAGATTGCATAACAAGAACATAGAGATTTTTGTTAACATGCACAAAGCTTCATCAGTTTGGAGATCATGTTCCCAGTTGTCCTTGTGCCTTTCCAGAATGTGAGAGAGAAACCATCAGGGTGAAATCCTGGCCCCATTTAAGTTAATGACTTCAGTGGGGCCAGGATTTTATTCCAAAACCCGAAATGTTGGGAAAGCAAGAAATGTGGAGCCAAGGGCTATCCCATACAAAACTGTTAGTTTGCACTAACAAAACAGAAACCATTGAAAACCAGGAAGTGAAGAGTTAAGATGACATTTCCCATCCAACAGATACATATCACTGAACAACCAAATCTAAACTAAAAAGGCAAAACTAGGTATCCTTTGATATTAGATCTCATTTTACTATAATGATGACAGTATCTAAATTAACAAACTTTGCTTATAAATTCACACACAATCAAATTCTTAGATGGAAATATTAGATCATTTTATGGGATGAGAAATATAATGCTTCAAGATTAAAAGTGGGGTAAGTGCAGGTATAACGATTCCTATGTAACCTTAAATTACTGAATCTAGAATTATATTACCTGGCATATGGTATGAATCCAGTGTGCTATTAAATGAAAAACAAAATTGCACCACCAACTTCATATTCATCTATATTAAGGCAAGCAGGGACTATTATGATCAACTAGTCTGACCTTCTGCACAACACAGGCTGTAGAAGTTCATCCAGTGATTCCTGTACTGAGCCCAGTAACTTATTGTTGAACTAGAGCTTATTATTTATAAAGATATCCAACCTTGATGTAAAAACTTCAGGTTTAGTGCTTGCGTAAAGTGGTGAGCCCCTCATACCTCCTGAATCTAATCCAATCATTGATTATTATAATAATAATAATAGATACATAGGACCATACTTCAGCTCGTGTTAACCAGCATACCTCCATTAATGTCAATGGAGCTAACTCATTTACACTAGTTGAGTATCTAAAAAAAACAGCCCTCAGTCGTTACTCATGATTCTCCTTCTGAGTCTCCCATATGGAGTATCATTCTAATTTAAATAGATGGGAAATGCATCCATTGGTGTATATGATACGTAACCAGACTAGGAATGATTGAAGATTTAAGCACCAATCCTGCAAACACTTAAGCATGTACTGAACTTTAGGGGATGCAAGTTGATGTCAGTGAAAGTATTTGTGAGCTTAAAGTTAAGCACAAACCCAAATCTTTGCAGGACCAGGGCCTTATTCAGCAAGGGAGTATTAAAAATCTCCTTTCTCAAACGTATAGAATTATGTAGCTGCATCTGACTCTCATAATGTTTTCACACAGCATATATAAATCAGTCACTTCCCAAATACTCTCCATATTGAATAACTCTACTTATTAGTATAGTAAATGTCTGCCTACAGTAGAAAATGATAAATAATCATGTAGCATATATTAGTAACTCTTTGGGCTACATTTGTATGTTCAGACTTGTATTATGATTGCTAGTTGCTAGCAGTTCACCGTTTCGGTGGCTGTGACTATCAGTTTTTATGTCCATGATGCACTCACTCACCCTTGACGAGTTCTGATTTTTGTTGTTGTTGTGATATTATTTAATTTTATTATTTTAATATAAGAGAGCAGCCTGTAATCTGTGAGGGGATGGTTTTATCTTAATCATCTATCCCATATTCATAAATATGCAGATGTTCAGCTTTCTAGTAGCTCTGGCAATGATCTTTTGATGCCTGATGACAATGGAGAGAAGTAATTTCACCTTAAATACTATAAAGCTGGTAGGCATGTTATATTAATATCAGAATGGTATGTTATTGCTTGTGCCTGTTTAGAAGTAGTGGGAATGCTATGGTACATAGGCAGGGCCTGGAGTGAGTCCCTTTTCTTTCTGCTGATGTTTAGACATGCTCTGGTGCAACATACAACTGCCTATAATCAAATACCTGTTCCTTAGAGGGCAGTGTGTAACATGAATAGTAATGTAATTTTTTAGAAAAATGTACTTTCTTAGTTAAATCTGGTAACTAGGATTGGCAGTCTCAGATGGCCTTCATTTCTCCCACTTGGAGATTCACATCCAAAGTGACTGTCTCCAGGAAGAAGTTCATAGAGTTTCTGTAGGCCATTTCCTATACAAGGTGTGCAAAGGCACTTGAGCTAACGAAATCTGATCAAAACAAACCGTGACATTCAGTTACTTGTGATGGAAAGATCGAATTTCACTTTTCGTGTTTTTCCTTTTTTTGGTGTGTGTGCAGGAAGATGTTGTTATTTTGGTTTTGGTTTTGTTTTGTTCCTTTATCCAGTGAACGAATATACCAAATTTCAAAACTGTGGCTCAGTGGAAACACAAAAATTGACTGGGTCAGTCTTTTTGTTACAAGGACCTGTATTTTAGGTGTTGTTTATTTTTTGTATTTTATTGTATTATATTTTTTATTCAATAACAATAATTTTCACGAAGGCACCAACCGATGAAAGCAAAGAATTCCAAAGGTCAAGGGGTAACTGTTTCTACCTGTCCTTTGCCTGCTTTTACAGTGTCCCTTTCTCCCTGAATATTACAGTGTATAATACACAACACCATGTGCTGACACCATACTGTCATACTAAAGGTAAGATAAATTGGTCTCAATACAACTTTTGCCCAAAACATGGTCTAATTTTTGAGGTTCAGGTTTATTTAACTTGCTTTCTCTTTTTCATTTTTGAATGCTGTGTTGTACTGGTTAATATAACACTGTCCTCTACTGGACAGAATCATCTGATTTTGTTGCCCTCTTGTGGTGCACCCACAAAGAGCATAAAAGTTCTAATAATACAAGTACCAGAGGGAATTCTGCTTTAGTCCATGTGGCAGAGTCTTGTGTTTTGAAGAAATGAATATCTAAAGTTGTTTACTTTAATTGTTCACTTGTGTTTTAAAAAGATATTTACAAGTAACTATATAGGTAAATAGATATGTAAAATGCATAAATAGATATACAAGTTTTAGGGTGTGGTATTATTCTATACTTTTATGAACACAGGCACATGGCTACAGGACGTGGTATTGTTCTACATAAGAAAATACGTAGGTACTTGGTGCAGAAGTGTTATATATAACTATATACGTAGGTATTTAGTCCATTACTGCAATGAGAGGTATTTGTAGAACTTTGATACCTAGGTAGGTACATGGGAGGCTAGTGCAGTGTTTTTATACTTAGGTAAGTATGGAGGTGTTTTTTGTTCAATATATCAGTGAGAGGTTGACATCTTTATAAATATTGCACAGCATAGTATGGCATAATTGCTGTTTGGTTTTGTTGCTTTTGCATTACAAGTAGCTCAGTGCTTCTGTAACTGATCTTGGCACTGTCTAATCTGAGCTATGATCCATTGCATATCTGATATTTCTTGTCTTTTGTTTAGCTACATTGTAACTGTAGAATTTTCTCTTGTGAGTCATAATTTCCTTTCTGCCTTTTTTAAATTATTTTTTCAATAAATATCTTTGTTTTGGAGAATCTTTGTAGATATGGGGGGAGGGCTTCCTCTAAAACACACTAAAAAAGGTATTTATCAAAATAAATGTCAGAGATTTTCTAAATGTTTTTAAGTGCACATGAGCAGTATGTTTGAATCTCTGGGTATTCCCAGAAAATTATATATATATATTGGCCTACAGCCATTATGAGGTTTTTGAGTACATTTTGTTGAAGATATATCAAGAAGAGAAGAAACAAGAATTCTTTCTGTGATGAGGTGGTGGTGTGTATAGGTTGGCCTTGGAGGATATCTGCTCAGATGTTGTCACCAACAATATTCTGAAATTCTGCTTTCTATTTTTCTGTTATGTGCTGCGACTTATCTATTTCAGCACTACTGAATGCTCCACAGAGAATGGCAATTTGCCCTTTAGATTAGCTCTTGTTTGCTTTGTGATTCATTTTTTAATTTGGACATGTATTTGCTGTATATCTGCCCCCTCAGTTCAGGAGTGCTGAATTTGGAGATATTTTTAAAAATATCTCTCACTGACGGTTGTATTAATTGGCTAGTTCAGCTGTTTTCAAACTTTTTGAGCTGAGCCCCCCCGTTTGAGTTACAATTTTTGGTTGCGCCCCCCCACTCAGACAAAAAGAGGTGAGTCAGGAGGTGGAGGTGGCACTCTCTTCCCAAGCGTCATTGAGCATTCCTCTGCACCCTCCTGGGGAGACATGCCCCATAGTTTGAAAATCTCTGGGCTAGTTGTTGAGAGCTTCCAAATCTGAATGTGCTGTTGTAGGTAATTCTGTTTATTCTGCTTGCATCTAGTTATGGTCTCATGGCAGACTCCAGGAAGATGGTCTAGGATTTACTATTTGTATTACAGCAGCACCTAGAAGCCCCATTATTAAGTCCCTGCAAAAATCTCTTATTCTCCTTTTTTTTAAAAAAAATTCACAGCAGCATCATTGGTAAGTGCTTGAATTTCGTGCAATATGCATGGTTGCCGAGTCCTTTCCCTCCCGCCACTCACACAATCTGCTTCAGTTTTTCCAACAGTGTGCATTTCTGCTTCTGCCTACCACTGAGTCTGCAGCTGTTCATAGCGGGTTAGTGGACCAGTCTTATCCGACAGAGGGGTGGGAAGATGGTGGCCCAATCACCACCTGGGAAGTGGCGAGTGTAGCAAGCTGTGTGTCCCAGCCCCACCCAGGGCAGAGTTTGGGGCCTGGGTCGCTCTGTGCTGAGTTCCAGTCTAGGCTGCTGCTTCCAGTCTGACCGGCCAGGGAGCAGGGGGAGGGCATCAATGGCAATGTGTGGCAATCAAAGCCCTGGCCAGGCCTATCCTGCTGTAGCCCCTGGCAGGTCTAGGGCAGACACCACATCACTAGCTGTTGAGGAGCTGAGACCGGAATCTGCTGCTCGGAGCATGAGCAGGTGTGTGAGGAGCTGGGTCTATCCCATCCCCCAATCCTGATCCCACCGGATAGGGCAGGGCCCAATCCTCCCACCAGGGGAGGCCCCTCACATAGGGGGGCAGCAGTGATGCCCTTAGACAGAGCTCAGCACAGAGAGAACCAGGCCCTGATCCCTGACCTGGCCTGGGCCAGCTGGCCGGCACTGTGTCTGGAGATTCCCACGTCTGCATCCCCAGTGTTGGGAAAAAAACATGGTATTGGGCTAATTTAATGATTTTCGTGCAATGCCTTAGACTGTGATTTACCCATAATGCTAGGCATTGCACATACAGATAGTAAGAGACAATTCCTGCCCCAAAGATTTCACAGAGTAAATAGACAATGAGCCAGACCAAGGAAGGTCACATTCCTGTCTTTTGAATGAGGAACTGAAGCACAAAGAAAGATTAAGTAAATTGCCTAAAGTCACACAGGAAGTCTGTGACAGAGCCAGGCATTAAACCCTGATCTTCAGGTGTGCAGGCCACTGCTTTAACCACAAGACTATCCTCCCTCCGTATACTAGGTGGGACACGGAGGTTTTCACATCCAATTTCTATTGTTATGTTTCCAAGCAGATATGGTGTTTTTGACCCATATATTAATCTAGATTTGTGTTTCGTCTTTGTGGGGCCTATAAGGAGCAGTGATTTCAATGCTGTAGCTTTCAGGGCTGACTTGCCATGTGCACCTCATGTGTGTGGGTATGATTCCTTTATATCCAGTCTATTAAATATTTATTTCAAGGGCAAGTCTGGAGGAACAAGTGTTTTCCTTCCATATAGCATTCTGCTTTACATATTACCTAAGTACTCGATGGATTTAACCTAAATCAAGAATTCAGTATAACCTCTGGCTGCAAGATAAATAAATCTAAGAAATAAATATCTTCTCCTTCAGGTGTCTAGGATCTTAAGCCATGTAAATGGCATAGTAGGTTTCCAACTGTTGAACAATAGTACACCCAAGCATAAATACCCTATATGACAAAAACTTGCTCACATGATTTGAACAGTTTAAAAACACTTAGCAGAAGATCACTTCTCCTATTAATCCTAGGAGGGAAGGTTAGATTCTGGAAGCCAGTAAGATAAACATTCAACCAAGTTTCTTGTTCCTTTCCATGTACCTCCCCTTGATATTTTCAAAAAGCTTGTTGTAGTTTCTGGTTATATGTTTTCAGGTTCATCTAGGGTATGAAAAAGAGCGGAATGAATCCTGAGCTCACATAAGATCACAATCTGTAGACGCTATGTGCAATATAGCCGGCAACTCTATCACCCTGGAAGCATTAGAGTGCTTCTGAACTTTCTGGTTCCAGCTAGCAGTGAAAGTACCAACATCCCATACGAGAGACTATTCTGTAGGATTTTTTAGCCATCCAGCACTAAGAAATACCAGGAGTCTGGTGTAAAATACTGTTCTAAAGGTATTACCAGCCTCATTTCTTGACAAAATAACTTTGAATCCAAACTCTGTTCCTTTGGCATTTAACCTATCCCTAATTATACCCTGCAATTCCTATGTACAATGGAGCATGTTTAGGGCAAAGTTAAATCTTAAACTTTAAAATTCCCAACCTTTGTTAATCTGTGTCAAGACTCGTAATGGTACATAAAGGGTTGGGGGTTTTTGCCTATGGCTTTCTTTCAATTCTAGGCAGGTTTGACATCCAAGTTTACACTGTTATTTGTAGCAATCGCAACAGTAGCAATTTAAGTTCAGCAAATTTCAGCCAGAGGTGCCACATTTGCATTTCATGAGTAGCACATGGTGAATGCAGTTTATACATTCCCTCCTCAATGAAAACAGCGGTGGTCACAGCAGTGTTAAAGTGGTTAGTAAGGATGCCTCTGCCCAGGCCAGCACATAGCAACCACTAGTTTCTAAGGACAAATAGCTCCTGCCTACCCTAAGCAACTAGATGAGAACATCAAAACATGCCTTTTACGAGACCTCTAATACCCATTAGTGTTCGAAATTGTTACCTCAATCATGAATGACACAGCCCTAATTATTAAGGTAATTAGAAGTTATAACACTGGCAATATTAAAGGAAGAACTTCTAAAGCCCATTAACAACGTTACTTTAAGTGATCTAGCTGTGAACTGTTCAAATCTCTAATTACATTATACGTCTGTCTTAAAGGGTGATGTAATTAAGTGATGGGAGAGCGAATTAATGTATAGTGACTACTGTGCAACATTTGTAAGTACTATTTTCACAGAAACCAGCTTCAGTAATGTCATGTCATTTCAGGTTTTTCCAGTTAACTGTATACAGTATGTAGCTAAATAAAACCCTTTCCTCAAAAGATATATAAATGGATTCGTGGTAGTGTGATATAAGAGTTTTAACAATATGAGTTTGGGATGGCTACATTACTCATGTATGGCAGAGCCACGTGAAAGATGTACAGATCATCCCAAACAAGTGCTAACCTTTACACCACAGCTCGCCACCTGTTACAGGAGAATCCTATTTCAGGAATGATTCAGAGTATAAAACATTTGTATACACTGGGGAGGGGCACTACCCTTCCCACCTCCTGCTCTCACAGGCTATTGGGCTTTTACCACAAACCAAACAATAACGTGGGTAGATCTTCCCCACTGTACCCCATGGAGTCAACTCTGTTGTGAAACCTTTCCCCTCCCCCCCCCCCCAACTGTCTCCGCATTAAGGGAGTGGAGCGACAGAGGCCACAAAGCTGGGAGGATGACCCTCAGTCTGCAAAGACTTCAAGCTCCTCACCCCATGCTCATGAGAGCAAGGTCCAGCTGTGCAATCTCAGGTCTCATTTACCTCTGGGAGCTGGCCTTTTTAGCAAGTGGAGCAAGCTCCTGGAATTTATTCTCCTAAAATGGTTCACCAGCGTCATTCCCTGGGCCAACTTTGCTGACTGTTGATTATTGATATGAACCAGGGTCTGGCTATCACACCAGAAATGAACCTGCTTATTTCTGAATTCCTCACCCCAGATAATGACCACAACCAGTGTAGGAAAACATTCCAGAAAAGCAATATCCCTGGTTATACCCTGTGTTGTCCAATCTGCTGGCCACCTCTGCACCATTTCCCTTGAAAATATACTCCAAAACTAATTTCCCCAGGGGCATCAGATTGTACCTGAAGCTCAGTTCCCATTGTCCAAATGATCTTCAGATAGATACTCTACTAAATTGATTGAGAAATCTCTCCCAGACCCTTAAATCAGCCTTCATTTCCCTGGATATCCTGATGAAAGGTTTCCTGATCCCAGCGGTGAAGGATGCAAGCAAGGAACAAAAGGCTCTGCCTAGAGCACCCACCTTACAAGCAATATTCAGATCACCTGCCACTACCTATATGTTGTTATTCTAGTACCCCAAATTACCCATATCAATGTCTTTAGAGTAGCCAGTTTCTCCCTGGATAGCTGTGATAAATCCTGCATTGTGTCTAACTCAGTTCCCAAACACATCAACTTCTGCATTGGGCCTTCTGTCTTTTCAGAGGCCAGCGGGACACCCAAGTGTCCACCTGCGATGCCTTGGCGTTCAACCCTGACTAGTAAGAAGTTGTGCCATGATCTGCCCTTTAAGTGTGGGTGTCTTTGTGCTCCGGCACCAACAGTATGCGCACAGTACAGTGGCCTCATCCTAGCTTCCATCAACCTAGGCTACTTTTTGTAGGGTGACTCCAACACTCTCCCAGTGCCAAATTTCCCCCAAATCATCTGCCCTGTAGTGTCCAGCCTGCTCACTGAACACTTACAGAAGTTATTAAGTTCGCGGCTCCTTTAAAGAGACAGTATCCAGCAGTTTATTACCTTAACTGGGGTTAGCACTCACTCTATTTTAATCAAAATGCAGAACTAGTTTATAGTAAAAGTAAAACAAGTTTATTACACGAAAAGATCTAAGTTTAAGTGATACCAAGTAAGAGGAATAAAGATAGAAAGGGTTACAAGCAAACAAAAGGTTTTTATGATTAAAACCTGATTTAACAAACTAGAGTTTCTTGTTCAAGAAATGTTTCTCACTAAGTCTCTTTTCCAGCCTGGCTGACCAGACTCTCTAGACAGGACCCTTCACAAAGCTCTCAGTACTCGGTTCCTTTGTCTCCAAAGGGGAAGGATGCCAAAGTGTTTTTTTCTCCCTCCTTATATGGTCCCAAAGTTCACTGAGCCTATGTCAAGAGGCAAGGAGGCTTCCTGAGGGTGCAGTCGCCATCCCTTATCAAGATTGTTAAATGGTCCCTTTCCCCACTTGCTCTCCTGATAGTTATGTTTACCTTGCATGTAAATGTGCTTGTCTTTGGCTTTGGTCACACCTTGCTTAATTTACATCGGAGATACATTCAAGCAGGAGAGCTACATTCCTTTGTCTGGAATAGGCCTGGCTTATGCACTGCTTGCCAAATATATTGTAAGAACATATTTGCAGCACATATCTATAAAGTCCTTTGTGGGTTTACCATACATACGTCATGCAAGACTATTAATGATTTGTGCTTTATTAGTTTTCCAGAGATGTATTTGGGTATATATGACAATAACGTGTGCCAACTGGCATTAAGGTGCTCTTAGGGTCACGCCACCTATTCTCTCAAAGCCATTTAATAGGTGAGCACATTCACCTGTCCCCAAATCTTCCTGCAAAGAGGAACTCATCAAGATAACAAGCTGCCTATTCGTGGCCTGTTTTCCTCACAACTGCCCATTCTAGCATTGTACTAAACTTTTGGAACATCGAGCATGACATGGAATAGTCCATGGGTAAACATTGCTCAAAATAGTACTGCTCTTCAAGCTGGAGACCCAACAATTTAAATTCCTTGGAATGGATAGGAAGCAACCAAAATCCAGACTTAACATTGTACTTTACCCATGCTCCTTGGCCACACCTCTTTATCATAGCTATTGCTGTACCAAATGAGAAATATCAAACTAAAGCTAGATTAGGATCAATATTATCATTAACAGAGGTGCCCCGGGGGTAAGACAAATGGTGTATAATACTGTACTCCCCTCTAGTTCTTTTAGGAACCAAACCCAGGAAAGAAAGGTGTAGGTCCAGCATTGGTAAACTCATGCAGGGTCAGCCACCCTTTCAGCAGCTACTTCTGCCTGTATTTTTTTTAAAACTAGATCTTCAAATCCTTTCATGGATTTTAAATTCTTTGCCAATACGTGAAATCTCTCCCCTTCATATGGGGTCGGAAAAACAACTAAAAATCTATTCTGAATATAATCCCTATCTTTTTTGTTGGGATAGTCCAACAACTGGGTCCTTAATAATTCCAATATAATTTGAGATGGTGCCTTTGTCTGCATTGGCATCTTCACCCACTGCTCTAGCTGAAGCCCCAGACTCCTGGTGACTGCCCCTCCTTTCCCCTTCTTTGGTAACAAGTGCATGCATCATGTTGGCCCCCACATACCCTACATATATCCTTCTATTTACAATAGGAGAGAAAACATTTTCCTATATTAAAATCAAAACATACATTAGACATCCCCTATTGTTAACTGAGGTTTCAGTACTGGTAGCCCATTGTGTGTAAACACCTGTTCGGTTGGATGCAATGGGGTCATGCATTCAAGCCGCAAATCCTGCTCCTTCCTACCCCATACTCAATCCTGTCATATGCTGCTCTCTTTCTAAATTCCTTATTGTAGCTCAGCCATGCCTTACCCCCATATATGGCATGCACCCACACTATAAAGTCCATATATTTGAGAAGGGAAATACATTGCTCTGGGCTGTATTTGCATATCATACTCATGAATATGTGAAAAGCCAAGGTCCAATTATCTATAGTCTTTGCCACCGTTTACTTTTTATTCGTTTTTACATTCTTTTTCTGATCATCTTCATCATCCTTGTCATCATCTCTTAAAGGAGGGTGAAGATTTTTTCAGATCTTGTCTTTAATCTCCTTTGACAAATGTGCCCCAAGAGGTTTGTTGGATCCTGCATGCAACAGGCCACTGGTACCGAGGGTTGGTGGTGGTGTCCCTGTAATCTGGTCTACCCCATGCCCTTATGCTGCAGGGGCCTGCTGTGGGACCTTCTCTCTGCCACACTTGTACTAAAAGTGCTCTTTCCTCAGAAGAAAGACCCATGCCCAACATGGACCTTAGCCTTTTGGCTTTGCGAGGAGCCAGAGAGTCAGCTAATTCTATCAATCCATCCTGGAGCTGTATGTTCACGCATTGGCCTGCACTTAGCTGGTGTTCCTGCTGGCATGATTCCATGAGATGCCCTGCTAGCCACTTCCCTTGTGTTCATAATGCTGTGCTGCAGGGGTCCCGTTGGTCGACATGCATGCTCTTTGGTGGAAGGGTCTGACCCAACCACCAACTGTCATTGTCTTCAGACTCATCCTGTGAGTCTGGGTTCAGTGTTTCTTGATACCAGGACCCAGGGCTGAGTCACTTGGAATTTGTCCCTCCTTATGTCCTTTGGTGTTCATTAGCACATGCCATTTCACCCCATCCATCTGAAGATGCCTGGATGAGGGTCACTGACTCACTACCTGAAGCTAGGCTCCTATTCTTGGACAGCCTGTGCCCTTCAGCGGACATTTTATCTCCAGCACGTGGCAGCTGCTTCTTACCCTGGATCCCTGAACCCTGAGGTAGTACAAGAGGTTCCCTTGCAATCACAGGTGGCCAGAGCTCACTCGAGGGGGAGCTCACTCAGAGCTCACTCAGCCAGCCTGTGGTTATAAAAACTCGCCCCCTCCAAGAGGGCTTGTCAGAAGTATGATATACCTTCACACAGGTACACGAAGGAAAGGCCTTTTGCAGCCACTCTGTCCAGGGCTTCCTTTTTGGCTCTGGCACCCCTGGGCCCCATTTCCTATCCCAGCTGCCCAGTCCCCATCACCTCTTGTGTAAGATACTGTTCCCATGCCACAGAAATAGCAGCCCCAGTTCCTCTCTGTCCTTTAGCAGCAGACATCTGACCAACTGGCAGCTAACCAGGGAGATAGAGGCTTTTGAAAAGCCTGGGACAGCTTAAATAGCCAAGGGAGGGGGTGGACATCCAACAGTCCAATCAGCCCTTGCCTAGCTGATGGCTAAGCAAAGAACCAAATGGGAGTGGAAGGGAGAGCAGAAGGGAACAGCTCCCCATTCCTGTAGCACATGTGTTTTGGGCTTTTCTCCTTCAGTGCTGTCCAGTTAAAGGTCTCTCCCCTACTAAAAAGTCCTGGCTGGGATGATTTAGTTGGGGTTGGTCCTGCTTTGAGCAGGGGTTTGGACTAGATGACCTCCTGGGGTCCTTTCCAACACTAATCTTCTATGATTCTAAAGACAGTGAGAAGCTATTGTGCAGGGCTCCGAGGAGAGAGAGAAAATCCCAACAAATATATGTAAAATGATTACAAAAATGACCTAAAGTCATTAGAAATTCATTGGAGTTTTGGCTGAGTAGGGCCTGAATAGACACTGAGGAAGGACCTCCAAATTTGGCCTTCAGCTATAAATATTGGAGGTTTTTACAAACTGACCCAGAGATTAGTCCTTAGTGAGGAAAAGTAGAATTCACCTCTTTTTAGTTAAATGTTGAGCATACAAAACCAGGAGGGGTAGCTAAAACCAAAGAGCTGATGGGAGGGGGTGGAAACTGGAAGGGGTTGAGCATACTTTGTGCCAAAACGGTTACAAGTGAAGAGAAGGTGCTTCTCAATTACATCTTTAGTGACCTTTCAAAGTTCTTGCTCATGGAGCAAGGAAATCAGAAGGAAACACAAAAGTGTTCCTCCACCTCCAATATAAAACTATTTCCCCCTCCATGATAAAAGGAGCCAAACTGCAGTCACTATTTATTCTTTTTATCCAAACTCAAACTCTGTTCCAATTATAAAATCACTGAACTTCAAAGAGCAGGCTCTAAATCTGGGTTTTATGTGGTGCTTTTGCACTGGTGTATGTCAGAGTCACGGGCTGGGGGGGGAGGGGTGGGGAAGGAGCGGGGTAGCAGTGCAATTTTGCAGCAGCCAGGTTTGTTCTTCATTTAGTGGTGCATTTGGACGGCTAAAGCCAAAAACTGGCAGGATCAGCTTTTACTCAGATTTTTGTACTCAGATTGAGTGAGATGCAAACAGAGTTCCCCTTGCAAAAAAACTAACCCAACTCCCTCCATTCTCCCCCCTCCCCCAATCGCTTTTCGCACATGACACCATACCATTGATTTATAGCTTGACTGTGCAAGCCAGTTTTCATAATTGTTCGGAAGGCTGGTGTGTGCACATTGTTCCTGGCACTGGAACTCTCTAGGGCTGACTGAAGTAAAGGAAATTTACAATGAATAATCAAATACATCTGGCAAGGCCTACCCATGGCTTGACAGGTCTGCTGACGGCTTGTGGTGCTGACTCACCTCTTCAGCTCTATGTGAGCCTTCACTTGTCTGTGCACACACACAGGCCAGGTCTTAATTCACCCCAACGACCTTTCTAGCTACCTGCATGGAGTAGAATAGTACTCACAATGGTGAGGTCCCACTGCTGGGCAAACAGATCTTTCTCAGAAGTGAAGCAGGTCTTTGGGTCTCTCAAACGCTGCCTTTCACTTCACTTCCAGTCAGTGTCACTGGCAGTCAGGCCTCAGGCTGGGACAGTGGCACCCTGGGGGCTTCTTCTCTCCCTCTTCTCTCCAGACATGGGCACGCTGGCTGTCTTCTCTAGCCTGCTGGTTCCAGACTGTGGCTGGGGACTGCTTGGTTAGGAGGGATGGCTTCTCTTGATGTGCAATGTTCATGCTAGATAAGATGTCAGGGGGACAGTTAGCTGAGGGGGACACACTCCATGAAGCTGGGTGCTTCAGGTCAGCTTGAAGAGAAGGAAAACTAAGCTTTTTTTTTCTGTCCCATGCTGCAGAGAACAGCTGAGGGTCTGCGTCTGCTGCTGCTGGGAGCCAGCTCTCCGATCCCTTCCCCGACATGCTGCTTGGGGCTCAGTATGCATTTGCATGGTCCTAGCCAAGTGCAGGCTATTGTGAGTGTGGAGTTGGTTGTCTATGTATGTCAGTCACATCCCTATCCCAGTAAAAGTCTTGCTGGGATAAATGGGGGGAGGTGGATAAGAAAACACAGCTGATGGTATAGAGAGCCTTAATCAGACCGGTTATTCTATGGCTGCCAAGTTTTTGGGTCAGCTTCAAAATCAGGTCTTAAAAAATTAGATGTAATACAAGCCCAGGCCCTATTAATTGTGTGCAATGCATTTATTACAACACCTATATGCACACTACAGATTGCTTCTAATGAAATACCAGTTACAGTACAAATGAAACTACTGGACTTGACTTTCTAGGCCAAAGTTAATGGGACGTGCAATGATGAAAGGTACCAAACAAATATATGAGGATTGTTGAAAATTTGACAAGGCGAGCCATAGCACATGATGTTAGAACTCCGCACACCATTCAAGTGTGGTTACAGTAGTTGAAAGACAAGAAAAAGTTGAATTATGTCAAAACTTTCAGTTACAGGAAAATTAGTTATGGATGGAAAGTCACATGTCCAAATGTGGATTTAGATTTAGTTTATAAACTTATGGGTAAAAAAGATACAGTGGGTATTAAAAAAGAAGTATACCAGTATATAGATGAAAAGTGAAATCAGTTTTGTCAAATATATGTAAATGGATCCAATACACAAAAAAAGGAGGAGGGACGGCATCTTGTACACCAAAATTGGGAAGTCGTATATCTAAAAGAATATGTGATCTCATGACAGCCAAACTAGTAGCAATAATGCTAGCATTAAATTGGATCTAGGATGTGCGCCCAGCAGTGGTGATCACTTCTTTTAATTCAATCTCAGGCCTTATGGTGATTTTTTAAAAAGGGGGTGTCAGTATATAGACGTGATTTAATCAATGACATTCTATTTCTAATAACAGAGTTACATGTAGCATTAGTTTGGATCCCAGGGTATATTGGGATTACGGGAATTAAAGGGTGGAAAAGCAGCTAAAAAACACTAAGAAATGGAAGGATTGACATAGAAATACCAATGAGTAAATAGGAATTCAGAAGTCTAGTACAGAAAAATTTTAAAAAGGAATAGCAAAAAAAATTGAATTAATGAAAAAAGAGGAAGAATTTTTGAATTGTGCCCTAGAGTTGAGGATAACAACATACTTCAGGGCCTGGACAGGACTAATGAAGTGCTTTTATTTAGAGAACTAACTGGCCATTGTGGCGTAACAAAAATCTTTTTCAAATATATAGACAAAAGATGGATTATGCGTGCTCTGTAAGGTGGAAGAAACAATTGATACCTTTTCTGGATATGTAGGGGCTTTGATAAGGAAAGGGAAAAAAATTCTGAGGAATTCAAACATATTAAGGTAATAAATATTACATTATGTTGTTAAGTAGAAATATCAGGGAAATGTGTTACTATTAAAAAGGTATTGTTACAGTGCCTGAAAGACACAGGGCAGAGCGAGAGAATATGAACTGCTGAGTACTGAGGAACTGTAGATGGTGGCAGCTATAGACTATTCAGTCAAGTCACCATAAAGAAGGAAAAAAAGATCAGGGAGCATGCTGGCAGGGAGAAGGAAGTCCAAGACAGAAGGCTGAGCTTCTGCTGCGGAAGACAGGATCAGCAGCTCTGTGAAGAACAGTCTGGGCCAAAATAAGAACTCCACGTGTGGCAGAGTAGCTGAAGAGGACTATGAACTACTGTGTGTTGCTATGATGGGCTTTATGTTTGGGAGAATGAGGACTATTTTGAACTGCTTTTGGCTACTACCCAGCCTCAGGCGGGGGTTGGTGTTGATCCTGAGAAATACTGTGGGGAGTTCTTAAAGGGCTCAAAGAAGAAGAGCAAAGAGAGGGCACTGCAGAGACACCTCCTGCCCTGAGATGGTGCTCATTAAACAATAGCCCCATCACACAATCCTGTTCTGGAAAGCACTTAAGCATATCCTTAAATGCTTGCCTGAATCAGGGCCATACATATAAAGTGTGCGTGAGCTGTACCTATAATAGGCCATATTTCTGTTTAGGATTGTACAACCCCATGAAATCATTGGGCATGCCTGGGTGTAACAGAGGATAGAATTTAACCCATTAGCTATGTTTCTAATTATGGTGGGAATGGAAGAAACCACTACATTTTAAGGTTGCATAAGGGATTCCAATGTACATCCTGTTCCAGAAACTGAAGCCTTTCATGAAGCTTTCAGGCTGAAAATTCATCTGTTCCTAAAAATGAATTGTTTTGAGGAATTTAAACAAAAATATGTTCAGCAATTTGGGAGCAGAAAGTGTCTATAATAATTTTCCCAGTATTGAAAGAGAGAAAGAAAGATACTAGTTTTGATCCGTTCTAGTGATGGAAGGAGGCAGAAAGTTGTCAGGGAACTAGCCCTCATAAAGGGTTGAATGTCTTTGAGCCTTCAGGTGAAAACTGGCTGAGTTATGAGTCTTTAACACTGCAAATGGGCAGTCAGTTTTGAACAATAGCAGTGAGGCTGTGAAATAAACAGCTAAGGAAGTCCACCCTGTGTGCATACATGTCTGACTAACTTAGACCTGGTCTACACTGCCACTGGTGGTCGACGGGAGATACCCAAGCTACATGAGGTAGCTTGCGTATCTCCCATCAACACATTTATGTTCACGTAGCATGGTGTCTTCATGGTGCTGTGTCGACAGGAGACCCCACCCACTGATGCAGCCTTACCCCTGTCAGGGAAATGGATTACTGACGTCAACCAGTGAGCCCATCTGGGATCAATTGAGCGGATCTCCATGACTTGTTCAATCAATCCCGCTGCATCGATCGCCATGGAGCCAACAATGTAGACATACCCTTAACTACCTACTTTACAAGATAAATACAGGCTGAGACAAGGGCTCCTCCACAGGATTCTGGCATCAGCCCCTTGACCTTACAAAACAAAGCATTCAGGGCCAGATTTTTAAACTTCCATTGTGACCTCCCTACAGTGATGGGTGTGAGGTAGATAAAATGAAAGTCAAGTACCTTGCCTTGGTGGGTTTAGGGACTCTGAAGGCAGGAGCTTTGCAGCTCCTAAGGTTGCAGCAGAGAAGATTTCTTCTGTGGACTTAATAAGATGCATGGGAGAAGACATTTCTTGGGTGTCTAACCAAATCTTTCCATATTGTAGAATTTCTTTTCTTTTTCCCTTTCATACAAACTTGAAAATTCCCTACAAAACACTGTTTTAAGAGAACGTTAAGATCACACCATTAAGAACTCAAAAAACAGAGGAGACATTCAAAGCAAGACACTCAACTGCCATGTAGGGTCGATGAGAATTGAGCTCCTTGTTCCCATTTGTGCCTTTGAAAATCTTGTTGTATAAAACATGAAGGCGTCACTCCTATAAGGGGCTCGGTGTGACCATACAACTTCAGTTATTCCACATTATACAAACATTATGATACGGTCTTCAATTCAACAATTACATATCGTTTCTCAAACAGTGCAGCATATCCAATATTTTTTCTAAACACTTAAATTCACGTGTGCAACTTCTTTGTAATACTGTGCACTACTTCATGTTTTCCAGACAAAGAGAGTACATGAACGGAACAATTGATGGGGAAAGGATAAAAAGCACTTTGGCAGGCTGATTTAATTTTTGTTTTTGATGATAGCTGTTTGAAAAAACTCAATGGTTTTAATTATCAGACGAAGTCCCATCAGAGATGGATTAAGGCACAGAGAGTAAGTAAAGTGGTCGAAGGTGCCTAGTTAAATACAATATATAAAACATAGACATCATATATCTGTATGATAATTCATTAAGCCATGTAATAAATTGTACATAATACATAATAAATTGTAACCATATGATATATTTCATAATCATGTGCTAAATGTCATGAATCATTTAATTTTTGCTTTACTAACTTGCAGCTCCCTAATCCATCACTGTTGGAATTATTCCAACAGCTCTTTGCCACCATGGGATTCTCTTACACTACACGACCTAGAGCCAACAGGTGGCTAGGTAATTTTCTGGGCTGGCTGAGCACAGAACAGAATCTCGGCTATTATGCAGCCCATAAAACCCATGCTAACATTTGACTAGGGTGACCAGTTAATAAAATCTAAATTATATGGTGAATTTTGCTTCTTTTTCTGTTTGTAATTGTCTCAAGTTTTTTCATTATTCAAAATTATTCACCTAATATCTTTGGTGAAAATATCTTGGTCAGCAAATTATGAGCTGTTCGTTATGGAGAATTCAGTTTGGGCTTGATCCAATGTCCATTGAAATCAATAACGGTCAGTACAGCAGAAAGACTGACCTAAGCGGTAGAGTGCTGGACTGCAACTCAGCATACATGGGCTCTCCTAGGGGTTGTCAAACTTTTTTTGGTGGGACCTCCTCTGAAAATATTTCAGGCTGTGATGGCCCCCCTCCAAAGAATGAAGACCCCCACCCCATACCATGCACCCTTACTTCTGCGCTGCTGCTGGTGGCAGCACTGCCTTTAGAGCTGGGTGCCTGGCCAGCAGTCACCACTCTCAAGACCTCCCCCTACAATAGTCTTATTGACCCACTTTAGGGTCGGGACCCCCAGTTTGAGAAACATTCTCAATTGGCTTTTAAGGTGACTTTAGGCAGGTCACTTCTCTCTTTTGCGATTTCCGGATGAAAAGGACTGTAGAAGAAGAGCTAAGGGAGAGGTGTTATTCAGTCAGTGGGGTTTTTTTCAGGCCCTTTATGAATTTAAAATTCAAGCTCTTTTGAGTGGCTATGTGGGTCACCTAATATGTTTCTATTCCCTGACTGGAGAGTGTAACTCAGAATTCACTTTCTGTAAATATTCTGCAATATTTTTCAAGAGCTAGTTCAGTGGGTGTTCCTGCCAGCAAATGTATATTACAGAAAGAAAGGAAACAGTAGTCTGCAAGCAGAATGTGAATGTTTGTGGGGGTTACTTTGAGTTAGTTTGGGGTGGTTTTTTTTTAAATCATTCTCCCTGTTCTTTTTAACATATAGGGAGCTTATAGTGCAAATCTTGAAATCAAGGAGGGTTTTCCTTGAGAAATGGCTTTGGGATAGAGCCCACTGCATGTTTATCTTTCATCTGTGCACTGATTAATCTGTCTGGGTTGTGGCCAGTGTCACTTACTAGTTCAGAATCAATTATTTACATGGAGTCAGACTCACATTTTTTGGTTAAACTGGGTTTCATGATATCTAACACAATATAGACTTTTTGGTGTCACTATAAGCCAACTTAAAGTGCTTCATGTATATGTTATGTTTATATCATTTATTTTCATTCAGATTGGAGATAAATTTAATATTAATGTTTAGCAGGGTGCTATACAGTATACGTAACAAATACATAGTGTTACTAAAGCTGTCATTCTATTGAAAGTTTCTGATAACACACATAAACCACTCAGGTTTCATTTTTGTTTGATTATTATATCATCAGATTACCCAGTGGAACCAAATCTGTTTATGCACTATCCTATATGAATTTTTTTTTAACTTTCCACTTAATATTGTCTGTTATTTATAAAGCAGATAACAGTAAAAATATTCCTTTTTATGATTTGTATGAAATGTATTTGAATATTCTAATCTGTTCTCCCAAAAATTAGTTACAAAAATTCACTGAAATATTAAATTGAAGGTAAATCTAAATTCACTTATTACAAGTATTATGTAAAACTGGCTCAGATTTCTTTATTTACAGTCTATTGATTATCTATTAAAATAATACTTAAAGCTTTGTTGTGGAGCATTTATGGTTGCCACACACCCACACACACGATATCTGACAAAAACCCAGAAAAGCAAAGACATTAAAAGTCAAGCCACCTAAGAGTACATACCTTATATTCCTCCACCCACAAGCACACACCTTTACCACTACCACAGCTACCATACACTACATAGCATAACGTCACTGCTGTCCCTTTTTCATCCTTCTGCACACCCTCTTTTACTAGATTAATTTTCCCGCAAAATAAGTAGTTATGGATTTTTCGTGTAGTCGTTGGATGTGTTGGGAGAGGATAGTTTGGTATAGGGGTGTTTGCACATAGCTGTTAAAAAGGAAAATGAAAGGCTGGCATTCTGGGGTTGGGGGATGGAGTTTGTTAAGATAATGTCATAGCTAGGAAAGTAACCAGAGCTATAGTCATAAGGGAAAGAATGCGGCATCATCACTTTGTGTTTTGTATCATCTAATTGTGAAGAGGAAATAGTCACTTTTGTGCCTGAAATTACTTATGCCTAATCTTAGGCCAGTGGACAATTATATTGGAAAGTTTGAAGCAAATCCAACAATCTATTTCTGAGATGCCATGACTTTAGAAAAATTGATGGTGGTTCTGCTTTTCAAAAATTATCCTCATCATTTTTCATTTCCTTGTGTTTTGGAACCAAAGGGCCTCGCAAACTATAAAAAGAGTTTGTCTACACTGGGAAACTGGCCAGCAGAACTATAATGGTATAATTACACTGCTACAGCTAAGCTGTTATAATTCCCCATGTGGACATTCTATTTCAGAATAAAAGTGATTTTTTCGTATAGACATAGACTATAACGTCAGGAAAAAAGTTATGTCTATACAGAAAAAAATCACTTTGATTTTGGAATAGAGTGTCTACATGGGGAGTTAAACTATCATAGCAACAGTGGCATAACTAAACTGCTGTAGTTTTGCCAGTCAGTTTCTCCTTGTAGACAACAAGCCCATAGTCTTTGGCCTTGTCTACACTACACAGTTTTGTCAACAAAAGTCAGCTTTCGGCAACAAAACAGTGGAGTGTACACACTGAAATGCTCCTTCCTCCCTGGTAGCCAACATCATAAAACCACCATGACGAGCGGCATGGAGCTTTTTGCGACATGGTTAAGTGATGCAGCGTCAGTGTAGACACTGCACTTGGTTGTGTTGCCCTAATTGGCCTCCAAGAGGTGTTCCACAATGCCCATCATGACCGCTTTGGTCAGCAGTTTGAACTCTGCTGCCCTGAAGGTACACAGGTATGCAACCCTCCCCCATTTAAAGACCCAGTATTTCTGAAATTCCTCTCCCTATTTGCTTGGCGTTGCACAATTCACACAGCATCTTCCCAGCTGACCATGCTGGCTTACCACACCAGACGCTGTCCGACATGGAGCACATCGGAGCTATTGGATCTTCTGAGTCTATGGGGAAAGGAGGCTGTGCAGTTACAGCTTTGCACCAGCCATAGGAACTTTGATATCTGTGTGCAGATTGCTCATGGCATGGAGCTGAAATAATATGAGAGGGGCATGAAGGAGCTGAGACAGGCATACCAGAAGGCGAGAGAGGCCAATTGTCATTCAGGTGCGGCGCCAAAACCATGCCACTTCTATAAGGAGCTGCATGCCAGCTTCAACAGAGACCCACCTCCATGAGCCCCGTAGATGCTTCAGAGGGACTGGAGGCAGTGGCCAGTGGACTCAACCCCGATGATGAAGTGATGGACGAGGAAGCAGAGCTGGAAGATGGTATGGAGCACATGACACGTTCGTCTAGTAGCACAGCAAGTCAGGACCTCTTTTCCACTCTGGAAGGATCTATCCAATCCCAGCACTCCAGCTCTGGCATGCGTGATGCTGGCAAGGAGAGCTCTGGTAAGTGCTCATTTTGCTTTGATACTGCACGGTGAGAAGAGAGAGAGAGCTCTCATCTATTTTGTTATATGTTAGAGGAGGGATAAGGGACCAAAATTAACAACAGAGCCTGTGCATCTATGCAGCGGGGCCACGGCAGAAAAGTCTGTTAATGTACACGGGGTTGTCCTGAGAATCCTCCATAGAGACCTATGGGAAACTTTCCTATAGGTACTCTGAAATCCTCTTCCCAAAAATGCCTTTGGAGAGCTGCCTTGTTTCTTCTCCCACTGTAGGAAACTTTCCCAGGCCACCCAGCAATTATTTCTGTGGTGTGGAACATAGGTGAGTGGAGTGGCACATAGGTGAGCAACATACAGAGCCTCTCTGAAGCCACACACATGCAGGAAATGTATCCTTGCATCCTGGGTTACTCTTAGGAGTGAGATATCGGGTTCAATTACTCTAACCTGCTGAAAAGGGTCTCAATATTCAGACTAGTCTCCATAGTTGCTTGTTGTAACCCCTTTTGCAAACCACCTTTTGTACCTTCTTGCCAATTCCCCCTTGCCACCTCTCCACTCTCCCCCCTGGTAAATTTACCATATTTGGGACTCGTGCCGAGCTGTGTGCCTGCCAAGGGACAGTGAGAAAGAGGTGTGTTTAAGTTTTATGATTCATGGCTGTGAGCGCACTCACAATACTGTCTCTGTTCATTGTTTCTTTGGCTTCGGCAGATATGCCCTTGAGGACCAACTCCTCCACACCAGTGGAGTGCCTCCATCAGATAAGGAGGCGAACCAGGAGGAATAAAGAGAATACGTTTCACAAAGTGCTGCAGTCAACAGATGCACACATAGGGAAATAAGGGCATGGAGGGAGACAATTAATGAAAGACTAAGGCTGGACAGCCTGGAAAGGACACAGGGACATGAGCAGATGATAAATGGACAGGAGCAAATGATAAAGCTCCTGTAGAGCCAGACAGTGATGCTGAAGTCCCCCATTGCCCTGCAGTCTGAGCACATCCACGCAAGATTTCCCCTGCAGCCAATACATAACTCCATTACATGCCCCCCTAAACTCCCCCACTGTATTCCTTGCATGTTCCTCGTCACTCACAGTACCCTGTGCACTCCACGTCTACAGATTAGTTTCCCAATGAAAGATGGAGTTACACACAGCAGTGAGAGCTCTAACTATGAGACTGTTCCTCATTGCCATGTTCCCTATTATTAAACTTGAGTCTTTGAAATAAAATGAGTCTTTATTTGTGTCATACACACATCAGTCAGGACTAACATTGAAAAAGTGGCTAGAGGTAGGACCATTTGCTTAGTACAAATAACACTCAGGAAGCAAGCACTACAAGGGTAATTCAAGGCAGCAAGTAAACATTACCTGGCCAAATGCAGCACATAAAGACAACTTACCTGGAATCATTGTCAAAATGCTCCCTCAAAGCCTCCCTGTTTCAAATACCCTCCCACTGTGTCCCTCTAATTGCCCTCATATTTAGCTGCTCAAAATCAGCAACCAGCCATCAGCCTCAGCAGTCCACCCCTGGGGAAACTTTTCCCCCTTTGCTTCGCAAATATTATACAGAATACAGCAGGCCACAATGACCACTGGAATATTTTCCTCATTGAGGACTAACTGGCTGAAAAGACAGCACCACCGACCATTTAATCACCCAAAGGCACAGTCAACAGTCATTTAGCACCTGCTGAGCCTGTTGTTGAAGTGCTCTTTGCTGCTGTCTAGGTTCCCAGTATAAGGCTTCATAAGCCATGGGAGCATGGAGTAGACGGGGTCTCCAAGGATCACTATGGGTATTTCCACAGCCCCCATTGGAATATTCTGGTCTGAAAAGAAAGTCCCAGTGTGCAGATTTCTATACAGTCCACCGTTTCAAAAGATGCATGCATCATGCACCAACCCTAACCACCATGCATTGATATCAGTGAAACGGCCTTGGTGACTCACCAGTGCCTGCAAGTCCATGGAGAAATAGCCCTTTTGATTGATGTAGTCCATCGTAAGATGGTCTGGGGCCAAAATTGAGATATATGTTCCAGCTATTGCCACACCGCAGGTAGGGAATCTCATTGCCTCAAAGCCATCAATTATTTCCTGCATATTACCAAGAGATACAGTCCTTTGTAGAAGGAGGCAATTAATGGCCCTGCACACTTACATCATTGCAACCCCTGCAGTAAACTTTCCAACTCCAAACTGATTCGTGACTGATCAGTAGCAGTCTGAAGTTGCCAGCTTCCACACAGCAATCACCACTTGCTTTTCCACAGTGAGTGCAGCTCTCATTCTGGTGTCCTTGCGCCGCAGTGCTGGGGCAAGCGCTGCACACAATTCCAGGAAGTTGGATTTGTGCATCTGAAAGTTCTGCAGCCACTGCTCATCATCCCACACATGCATCACAGTGTGATCCTACCACTTATTGCTTGTTTCCTGAGCCCAGTACCAACAGTCCACCATGGCAAGCTGTTCCGTGAATGTCAGCAGCAATTTTAAATTATTTGTTTCCATGGCAGACATCTGAGCAAGCATCACCAATTCATTCTCTGTCTTGCAGCTCCTGAAATACTGCAGGACCAGCTGCATTGTGCTCATAATCTCATTACCAGACTGGTCAGCAGCTCAGGATTCATACTGTCAGGCGGAGATGGCAGGCACATAGTTTATAAGGGCTATTGAAAAGTGGCACAAAACAAAGTTGGAAGCCCACAGAATGATGGGATGGAAAGAGCTGTATTATGTGCATGTCCCCACAATGCACCATGATCCATTCCCATCCAGCGGCAGAGGGTGGCGAGTTGCACAGTGGGATAATTACCCACAATGCAACACACTCTCTGGTGATGCAAGAGCAACAACTGTCAATGTGCCTCACTGACACAAGAAGCATTGTGTGCACATGCACAACCGATTACATTAAAGCAGCATATGATCATCAACGTAACTTAAGTCAACTTAACTCTGTAGTGGAGACACAGCCTTATGTGTCAGGTCTCCTTCCTAAAAACTCCTACACAGGATTACTTTCAAGAATTTGTCTTTAAAAAAAACCAAACAAACAAAAAAACGTATTCAGTATTAATTGTTGGGGGAGATGTGTAGTCTCACATGGACATTACAATGTCCTTGAAGTGCTGTACAGACTTTATAATGTCTTTGAAGCAGGTTCTGGACTGTTTATTGTTTTTGAAGCACTGTGAAGATGTTATAAATACCTGAGGTCTCACCTAACAGCATTAATAATAATGGCAAGTCCACTTTGCAAACAGTGTAATATATGTTCCTTGTTTTTTCCGGCATTAGGCCAGTTGAAGTATAACCTGGCAATAAATGAAGGGGATAGATGCGGGATGGAAGGCTGAAAGGCTGCATTAGCACTTTGAAAAGGAGTGGGAAGTCCAGGGGAAAGCCTTCATGCACTGTGTAAGGAACAGAGAAATGAGACCTTCCCTAACATTAGGGGTAGGGAATAGAAGGGACTGAAGGATACAGAACTACCCCAGTGACACAGAGATGAACACTCCCTGACCCTTGGGTTGGAAACACACACTCCACACATATAGGATTAAAGGGAAGAAGGCCCCTGAACTACTTAAGTGGTGTAGAGGCTCTGTGCTGGCCCTCTGCACTTGGGCGAAATGCACGAGTAGTGCATGTAAACCTTATAAGGAGACTTTCTTCATCCATTCATGATATACACACATGTAGACTGAGATTTCCAAATCTGCTTTAGAGTTTTAAATGCATCCAAATCCCTTTGGCAGCTTTAGAAATGTCAGCCATAACAAACACACTCACACCATACACATCTGAGCCTCGCAAAGCTAGTCTATAGTCTATACACACACACACACACACACACACTCCAACATGTATACTCCCCGTGCTCACCAACCTATTCTGTAAACACTCACACACATATTATATAAACAGGCAAAATTTATGAGATAGAGAATTATGTTTCCAAAGCTATACCCTTGTATGTGAAAAAAGGTCACAAAGACTAAAATATTAGTGAGGTCTCTTTTGGTCCATAGTATCTTAGTTTTAAGCATTTTGTGAACCTGAGGAGCATTGAGATGTATAGGAGATGCACTGTGGTTGTTGTAAACATTGCATCGCTCACGATGTAAGTATAGCACACAACTTTTACAATGTCTCTCATGGACATTGTAATCTCAGTGCACAGGTTCTAAATGTTGCAGGACACTACAACAATTCTAATATCAGTCAATGGAGGAACCTTCTCTTATTTCCCCAGCTCCCCCAAATACTTTCTCCATCCCTCCAGCCACACTGAACCCTCCCTTTCCACCTTGCCAAGAGGCACACACACATCCACAGCTCCCACATCCTCCCACATCCAGCTCACTCACTCAGGCCTGGTCTACACTACTAAATTAGGTTGACCTAACTACATCTTTCAACTGAAAAATTTCATGCCCTATGTGATGTAGTTAGGCCAACCTAAGCCCTGGTGTAAATACTGGTAGGTCAATGGAAGAATGGAACAAAAACCTAGCTGTTGCCTCTCGGAGAGGTGGATTTACTACAACAATAGAAGAACCCTTTCCATTGCTGTAGCGGCTACACTACAGCGCTGCAGCTGTGCTGCTCTAGCATTTCTTGTGTAGACATACCCTTAGTAATCCTAACCCCCTCACAGACATCAATCTTCCCAGTGCTACCCAGAGTCACATAGCACCAGCACATCCACTGCACCCAGTCCACGAGATTTCTTTCTCCCTGATATCCATTCTCCATCGGCATGCCCACTCCTGACACTCTCTTCACCTCTGTCCCACTGAGTTTCACCCTGCCAAAAATTCATGTGAATTATGTACGTTTCTGTTTTCTGTTAATGTAAGAAAACAAGGAAACAATGAGGCAAATACACAGTTAAGGTGGAGTTTGTAAATACATATCACTAACTTAAGAGGGGAAAAATAAAAAGAACCCAAGAGGTCTAAAAATCCAAATCTGCATGAGCAGGAAGTTCTATACTAAGAATACTTTTAAAAAGGCAAAGACCCTCACGGCCTGTCAATAAAATATTTCTATGTTGTACTGAGTATTTCCTTTCTCAAGTAGAAGAGTTTTTAAGCAAAGAAGTATTTTCTTTTCCCTTTTTTATTAAATTTTTATGGTAAAAATATAGATTTGGGCAAAATTTCAAGAACAGATTCACAGATTTCCTCTTGGGTGAAGATCTTCTAATTTCCAGTGTCACAGTCAGGTGGATTATTTTCTTGGGCCCAAATTTTCCAATATGACTAGTGATTTGGGATTACCTTAGTTTTGGTATGCCCAACTTGAGACCCCTTAAAGGAGCCTGATTTTCAAAGGCTGGGTGTTCAGTATGTTCAGAAAATCAGGCGCCTTTCTGTTGTTGCAAGCTGGGCAACCAAAATCACTAGCCACTTGTGAAAATGTGAACTTTGTATTTATTTATTTAGATTGACTTTGGTTGTTTGCTTTAAAAGTACCCAACTTTATAGACAGCCATCCTATACTCTGATCACCTATCCTGTAAAGAAAAATACACAATAGAAAAGACTGCTCACCACACCAAAGCACATAAACAAATATTCACTAACTATTATGAGAATCATAAAATAAACCCAAGTTCCACTCATCTTCAGGCCTCCAGTCCCCAAAAGCCTAAGGAAAAAAGATTGGCTTATGGACATACTGGGCCTCAAGAAATAAATGAGGTGTCAGAATAACATTTTATTAGACTGATAAATAATTTAAAACATACACAAACTTTTGGCTCCTTCTATTCCTACACCTTTTGTCTATAAAACTTTTGCACTATAACATCTTTGTTTGTTCAGTGGGGGATATTCTGGGTAAAATTCGAGAAATATTTCATAATTTTGCTGTCAAAAAATGGAAGTCAAGAATAAGCTAAGATGAAAGGTAATTTTCACTTTTAAAGGCTACTTTACCATATTAGAAAAATCAAGCAAAAGGGCCACTTTAATTTTGCTTTTTTGAATCTGGTGGAAATCTGATCATTTTCTGGCTTCAACAGCAAAGTGGTAAATTGTTTGTTTGTTTTCACATTGACAACTCAGATTGCAAGGTTTTTTATACAATCTGGCTTCATACAAGCGACCCACTGACTTTAATGGCAATTACATTCACATATCTGAAGCCAGAGTACAACTGATTGCATTGATTTTATGTGCATAATTGTTCTAACTAAGGACTGTGATGAAGCAAAAAGCCAATGTATTGTAAAGCAGGTAAAATTTATGCAAAAATTAGGAGAGACAAATATCATGACTCAGAGGTCTCCCATTCTGACAACCCCACTCTTACCCTCCCCTTCTTCAACTCAATTCCAATTCCAAAGTCTCTCTTCTGCTAGGTAACTCTCACTTCTCAAACTGTCCCCTTAATCCCCATCGCCTGCTGTCTTCCATCACTCCTTCTCTCCTTCCTTCCCTCTCTCTTACATTTAACAGTTTGCTCACTCTCCTCTGGCTCCTGTCTATTCATATTAATAGTAATACACAGCACTTATATCACATTTTACATGTTCAGAGTGCTGTACAAATCTTTGCTAATTAATCCGCACAACACCCCTGTAAAATAGGAAAGTATTATTATCTCAGTTTTACAGATGGGGAAACTGGCATAGCAGAGACACAAGCACTTTGCCTATGAGCTCATTCTTGTGTCCTCTATTTTGAAATTACCTTCTCCAACCCCACTTGCCTCTATAAATACCTTCTTATCTTTTGTCTCCAAACTCCTTGAGGGCCTGCCTACTGTTGCTTCCCAGCTTCTTCTACAACTGTTTCCTTCATTTTCTCCAATATCTTTACTCACAATCCCCCTGCTAAAACCTTGTCAGTACCTTGATCGTCCTTCACCTTGAATGCCTTAATCTTTGTCTCTGGCTTCCCCATTTCTCACTTCTCCCCCTTTCACAAAATGCCTCTGCTACAGTCATCTTCCTCTCCTGCCATTCTGACCACATCGTATCTCTCTTGGATTCCCTTCACTGGGTTCTTGTCTCATCACATAAAATTTAAGATTCTCCTTCATGCTTCCAAAATGCTACATAATCTCTACTCTGTTTTGCATCCGCACCGGTGTAATGGTTTTGTTTGCTTGCAGTGTATGCTCTGTTGGCAGCAGCTTCACTGGATAAATTATTCCAGTCAAAGTGACAAAAGGCAAAAAGAATCAGCTTTACAGGTGATGGGTTTAATTCTAAAAAAGAAATGCACCACAGCTGAAAAAAAGTATTTCTCCAAAATTTAGCTGCCTATACAGTCAGTGAAACAAAATCTGCAAGACTGTTTCTAACCATCCAATGACTCCCAATAATTTTACACTTCCATTTTTATAGAAGAAAACAAAATTTACTAAGTTTACTATTAACATAGGTTGAAATTTGCTCTAACCAAATATTTCACACTCCCTTAACTTCAAACTGCATTATTTAAATATTAACTTCATAACAAATATTTATAGGTTGAATCTTTCAGATGGTTTTTCCCATTGCCCATGCCTTTTGGTTTTTCTTTAGATCCAGGTATCACAAATTTAGGTGTAGGTACAGGTCTGTTCCTGAACCAAACTGTATTGTGGGGTGGAAATAGAGTTTCCATTTAATCATTTATACCAAGCTAAAACCATCCATTTCAAACCCTACCCTTGCACTTCTCTACTCCCATATGATCCAAATGAAGATCTTTGTCAATCCCTATCTCAGTGATCATGTAACCATAAATCTTTCAACTCTAAAGATCAGATCATCCAACTACTAGCTTCTCAGAGTATACCCAGAACTCTGTCACCCTTGGCAGACATAATTGTTTTTCTTTCTTCCGAGCAGCACTGATAACTTATATCACTGTGAATAACTGGGGATCTTGTTTAACTGCAACCCTAAGTTTTGTACATTTCTTGTCTGCAGGGGCATGCACAAAGTGGGGCAAGCAGAGGCACGGGCCCCCTCAATAATCAGCGAGGGCATGGATGTCCTTCAGCCCTGGGGCCAGGGCAGGAAGAACCAGCTCCTCTGTCTCCAGAACCGCAGCAGGGGCCAAGAACGTGGCCCCTCCAAAAGGGGACAAATTTTTAATCCTACACAAACCCTTGTTTGTTTGACAGTGGTAAAGTAACTGTAACTAATTGTATAGCTCAAGTAGGTCACCTCTGGACTGGCTAATTTATGTTTGGATGGATTTGCCATCAGCCCTGTGTCTTTGAGAGCCTGTAAGACTTCAGTGAAGTGTGTCAGGTGATAGTTGTGCTGCAGAAAATGATATGTTAATATACGCCGCCACATATTGGTTGTGTTGTCTTAATACCTCATTAGATCTGGTTGCCACATCTCAAAAAAGAGATATTGGAACTGGGAAAGGTACATAAAATGGCAGCAAAAATGATTAGGGGTATAGAGATTAATAAGACTAGGACTTTTCAGGTTGGAAAAGAGATGACTAAAGGGGAATATGATAAAGGTCCATAAAATCATGACTGGTGAAGTAAATAAGGAAGCGTGATTTACTCCTTTTCACAACACAAGAACTAGGGGTCACCGAATGAAATTAATAGGCAGCAGGTTTTAAATGAACAAAAGGAAGTATTTCTTCACACAATGCACAGTGAGTCTTTGGAACTCCTTGCCAGAGGATGTTGTGAAGGCCAAGACTATAACAAGGTTCAAAAAAGAACTAGATAAGTTCATGGAGGATAGGTCTATCAATGGCTGTTTTCCAGGATGAGCAGATATGCAAAACCATACTCTGAAGTGTCCCTAACCTCTGTTTGCCAGAAGCTGGGAATGGGCAATGGGGGAGGGATCACTTGATGATTACCTGTTCTGTTCATTCCCTCTGAAACACCTGGCATTGGCCACTGTCGGAAGACAGGATACTGGGCTTAGATGGACCATTGGTCTGACCTATTGTAACGCTGTCTGGAATAGGGGTGACCATTTATAATATTATTGATATCAATATTGCAAAATTACAATAATTTCTATGAGATATGCCATGTCAGGTACCATTGGAAAGGTTATAATTTGCTAAGTATGATAATATTATTTATGTGTATGTATCATATTTGTATTGTATGTTACGGATATGTGTGATATATCGCTATCTAAAAACTTGTGCTGTGCTACTGGGCTACACCCTCCCCCGCCCTGCAGATTAGTGTCAGCATTGATGATTTATCGAGGGCCATTACCTTTACAGTGAGCCCAGGGAGAGAAGCCAGGACGGCACCTATAAGTCATCAGGTCATGTAGGGACATGCCTGTGGTCGGGGAAGGAGGGGGGGGGGGGGGGACTGCAAGTGCCTTTCCCTGTTCATGTGCTGTGGGCTTGTGTTTGAAACAAGCCACATGACAGACCAGAGACTATAAAATGCAGCTACACCATCTCCATCTTGTCCTCATTCCTGCTTCCTACCTCTGAATCAACTCATCTACAAATGAAGCTGTGAAACAAAGGACTGAGACCCATGCAGGTACTGGATGTACACCAGAAGAATTGTACAAGCCTGCAAACTCCACAGTTATGCTGAGAATCTGACATATATGGACTTTACAGTCATTTGTATGTATCTGATTCCTTCGATCATTTAACATCGCTGTTCTCATTTGTTTCTATCCTTTATAATAAACCTTTAGTTTTAGTTACTAAAGGATTGGCTGGCAGCATGGTATTTTGGGTAAGTTCCAAACTTATATTGATCTGGCAATGTGGCTGACCCTTTGGGGTTAGGAGAACATTTTGGTACAATAACTTATCTCTTTAGTGGACCCAGTTACTCTTTGGGAGCCAGAGACTGAAATACAATAGGGGAGCTGTGTAACTTCTTGTTTTAGCTTCCTGATAACCAGTGTGGAAAATCAAGATCATTGGTTGAGGAATCTCACTTCAGTGTTACCCACCAGTTCTGGGAGAATCTGCTCTCCTTTTGTAGCCTGCCCTGACCATGGTATTTTCAGGTGAGCTATCCTAGGCAAGGACGGATCATACCCAGTATGGCCATTCTTATTATCTTATGTTCTATTAACCCCTGGAAGGTAGCAGGCCAAAGGGCATCATCATAATTGGTAGAGTCCAAAGGAAGTGCAGAAGGTCATCTTTTTGTGAGATTTCACTGTTAGGGGAATGTGCCAATATTCCTTAGTCAAATCAAAGGTAATGATATATTCAGCAGCCCCTAATCTCTCCAATAGTTCATCTCTTCTTGGTATTGGATATGCGTCAAACTTAGATGCAGTGTTGACCCTCCTGAAGTCAATAATCACCCAAGGTTTTCAGTTTCTCTTGCTGCTGGAGCACATATAGCACTGTGCCAGCTTTCCTGGACTCTTGCTCTCCCCAGGTTTCTGATAATAGGTCCACTATTCCCCTGGGTTGACTCCCATACAGCAGTTCAAATGGGAGAAACCCCATCAGTGCTTGGGGAACCTCATGGATGGCAAACAATAGATTTGGGAGCTGCTGGTCCCAATGCAGGTTTCCGTGTCTTTGAACTTCTGCACCATCGATTTTAAAGTCTTATTAAAACATTCAATTAGTCCATCGGTCAAAGGATGGTACACCAATGTCCTTAACGCCTTCACTTTTAGTAGTCTGCACAGCTCCTTCATTAGTTGAGACATGAAATTGGTGCCCTGGTCAGTGATGATCTCTTTCAGGATCCCTACATGGTCGAACACATTCATTAGTCCTGGGGCAAGGGCCGACTGTTTTGTGGACCACTGAGGGATCACCTCTGGATATTTTGTGGTGTAATCCACTATCATCAACTTGTACTGGTTGTCATGCGGGCTGGCTTGAGTGGGGGGGCATTTCGTATATGGGGTGACATCAGTATGGCAGAATCATAATAATCCATGTGGGATATGCCATGTCAGGTACTGTTAGGAAGGTTATAATGTGCTAAGTAAGATAATAATACTTATGTTCATGTGTGATATGTGAAATGGAAGTTATAGATGTATTGGAGATATCTGTATTTCAAACTGCTCTGCCTGGGCAACACCCCAGATAGGAAGGCTGCAGAACAATGGCCTGCTTAATGGCCCATTAAGGCATTCCCAGGTGCAAGGGGCCCTGACGGAGAGGCCAGCATCACCACTGAGTCACCAGAACCTGCTTACGTGACTCTGGACTCCATTGCAGGCAGCCTACCTGATGAAGCATCAGGACTGTCCCATGTGACTATGGATCCCAGGCACACCAGAGGAGGCACCAGGATTGGCCCATGTGACTCTGGACTCCATTTTGGGTCTTGTGACTGCCCACAGGCCGCATGGCCGGAGGAGGGGGTTTATAAGATCAAACCACAGGATCCATCTTGTCTTTGCTCCTGTCCAGTCTGCAGACATACACCTATCTCTGGACCAACATCTTGCAGCTGAACCGAAGGACTCAGACCCATCCAGGTACTGGATGTGAACCAGAGAGAACTACACAAGCCTGCAAATCCACATTTCTTCCAGAAACCTGAAGTATATGGACTTTTAATCATTTGTATATCTGTGATTCACTTTAACCCTTTAACATTTCTCTCATCGTTTATTTCTTTCTTTGTACAATAAACCTTTAGTTTAGATACTAAAGGATTGGCTGCCAGCGTGGTATTTTAGGTAAGATCCAAACTTATATTGAACTGGTGCTGTGGCTGACCCTTTGGGGTCAGAGGGAACCTTTTTAGTAAAGAGCAGAGAGTTCTAGTAACTGGTCTCTTTACTGGACCTGGTGCTGATTTGGGAGCCTGGAGCTGAAATGCAGTGAAGGGGGCTGTGGGCATTCGTGGACTGGCTTCTTGATATCCAGTGAGGGGTAATCAGAAGCAGTTCGTGGCTGGTTGGGAAGCCGGGCTTCAGTGTCACGCACCAGCGTGAGGAGAATCCACTCTCCTTTTACAGCCTGCCCTGACCTTGGCATTATCAGGTGGCTACCCTGGGCACGGGTCGTATCACACTGTACCCTCCACACTCTTTTCTAGAGGGCCTACCAGGTCCATGCCAATTCATTTGAATGGAGTGCTTACTACCAGGAGATGTACCAGCGGGGCTCAGGGAGTCTTTTTCAGGCTGGTACACTGGTACTCTGGGCATAATCCACAGTAATTCCAGACCTCCTTATCGATGCCCAGCAATACAGAGTGCTTCATCTAGCATCTTCTCCCACAGGGCACAGTGTGGGCTAGGCATAGGACTTCTCTCCTGAGCTTTTGGGGGATGAACAGTTGCAGTCTCACCTCTCCTGTCTCTTTCGGCTCTATGTAACTTTCCTGCCTCTAACTTGAATTGGGGCCACGGTTTGAGTAAGCATGGTTCAGCTACCTCCCCTTTGACCCAAATGAGTTGGTCATAGGCTTGAATGAGCAATGGGTCACCCCTTTTGTTCAGCAATAAAGTCCATCTGGTCAGTTGCCGGGTATCTCTTGGGCATGGGTGCTAGCTACCCTTTCTCCGAATCCCCTGAGTGGGACTCGCTTTTGAATTTTCTGGGGTTCCATCCATGGAGCAGGCAATCCCTTCTTAGGGGACTTCACCCATCCCCCAATCCCTTGGGTCCCCAGCACCACCCTCACTCCTATTCCTTTCTTCTAATGTCCATAAGCCCTGGACTGCAAGAGGTCTTCAAAGAACTTCCAAACCCATCCTACTATTACCAGGTAAGCGATGTTTGCGGCTATCCCCACATGGACCATTCCATGCTCATTAGGTAAGGGTGCACCTCCCCATGAATGCATTGTAAGTAAATTGCTCCACCAGGTCCGTGCTTGGGCCTGCTAAGCCTTCCTTTACTCAGATTTGGCTGCACCCAAATTTGTTAGATCCCTGACTCCTATCTTATGAAACTGTATAGGGAATACTAATTTCTTTGGGCCCTTCTTGTGCACTCGGGCATGAGCCACCAAAATTTGCCACAGCTGCATTCCACATAAGTGCAATCCCATCAGAAATGGACAGTTTGTCCACAGGCAAAACAGTTCCCCACCCTATTCAGTCAGTTGTATTGATCTCTTGTCCTTCTTGTTCCCAGCAGGGTCAGGGAAGGATTTCTGGTCAGTCTTCATGCCCAATCGTATCCATCCTCCCTAGAATGGGTTGTACCTTTACCCTTGTTTCTTGATGGGGGGGCCTCATTCTACTGGGTCGGCTTGTTGGGCCAGCAGGCCACCATGGCGACCCACTCAAACGTCACAAGGAAGTCCTCAGGGTCATCCTCTGGTCCCATCTTCATCAGCTTTATAGGAATAGGTGGTGGACTGGGATCAAGGCCCCTTGCCATCCAGGTTGCAGGGGCATCCTGCAGCTGCCACAGGGTGGCAATCTGTTGGATCAGTTTCTGTTGTTTTGTCTCTTTGCTGCATAGCTAGCTCCTGCAGGAACTGCTGATGTTGCTGCTGCTGTAGGTCTTGATGTCGTGTGGCCAGCTGCCGGCACAGCTGGATCTGCTGCTGCCATTGCTACTGCTGTTCCATCAGCCACTTCAATAACTTGTCTAGATCCTTCTTTTTTTTTTTTTTAGACTCACCCTAGCAGTGACTTTGCCCGCTTTCTCCACAAATCTATAGTGGGGTGGTTTGGTTGGTCTAGTGATCTGGCAGTGGCCTTTGGACCTGTGAAACCTCCGTACAAATGTCTCTTAATCTGGGGGAGACTCCAGATCTATTTGTGGTTATGGGATACAATTCTGCACAGGCTGCTGATGCTAAGGCTGTCACAAGCACCTCTTGCTGCTGGCTGCTAAGACAGGTTCTCTTTTATACATTCATTGTGGTCTTGGGCCACAAGTGAAGCGACTAGATATTGAGAGAGGCATTAGAGATCTAATGGACTAAGCACAAGACTGCTAGAGTGTCTCAAGCATTCTAACACTATCTCTGACATGTGCTTCCTGTGTGACTTTGGTCAGTTCACCTGGCTTTTCTGCCTTTCTTTCTTATCTACAAGCCGGTGGTAATAACATTTATAACCCTCACAGGGGTGTTGTGGCAATTAATTCCTATTTGTATATGTGCTATAAATTCACTGGAATCCACACACAGCCCTCCAGTAGTTAGGGACCTAATAGCCTAGAGCTGGTCAGGAAATTGCTATTTTTCCGTGAAACATTTGGATGAAAACAAATAAAAAGTTTTAACTTCGGTTCCCACCCGCCCCCCCCCCCCCCTCCCCCCCAAAAAAAAAAATGTCTGTTCCATTGAAAAGCCATTTTCCATTGAAAAATAATTTGGATGGAAAATTTGTGACCACCTTATTTCCTCTGCCGCCTTTAGCCAATCAAAGAAGTCAAAAAAAACTGAGATAAATTGGAAATCTTCTTACTACTTTGAAATAAAGAGGTTTTTTTTTAAATTCAACAAAATTAAAATCTGTGTATCATTTTTTAATTCAAAATTTAATCTGACTAATTTTTTCCACAACAATTTTCATTTTCAACAAAACCCCATTTTTCAGTTCAAATGTTTTTTAATTGCAAAAATTTCAACAAGCCTTAATAATTGTCTCGATATTGGGGATGCAGTCCGTAACCAGATATCACAGATTGCTGGATATTTATTACCAAATGATCTTTTGGTAATCCTCCAGAAGGCTTCCAAGCAGAAATAGTCACACAAAAGGAAATGAGGAATTAATCTCTCATCTATTAGGAGCTGCTTGGTTATTTATAGCCTCTCACTGGAAAAAGAAATATAGTCCAACCATAGAGGAACGATTCAAAAAATATGGGAGGTTGTTGTTGTGGAAAAATTAATACACCAATAACATACCCATCAAAATAGAGGACAAATAGATACTTAGATATTTGGTTACTATTTATTCAGTACTCAGAGTACATTCACTTGCCCCCCAAAAAACTGCACACCTGTCCAATTTTTCTGAGTATTAACGTTTGTTAGATATGCCTCACCTGTTAAATCTGTATAATCAGAGATTTCACTCAATTTAATAAAATCACTAGCCACAATACTGTATAGATGTTGTACTGATGCTCACTCTGTAATATGGTAACATCCTACTAAATAGAGAGGCCTGATATTCCTATATAATGTCTCTTTAAACAAACTCATTGTTGTAGTGATTATTGTTTAGATTCCAATATTGACATGGCAAAGGTGTGTAAACCTGTTAATACTTTCTAAATAAATAGTAAAAAAAAAATATCCTCTCTTGAAACACTGAAACACATTAAAATGATGACAAGTCTGCCCAGGCCCAAACACAAGCAAGCAGTGTCCTGTTTTTCCTGCAGCAGTTGGTGGCAAAATTGCCCCACTCCTTAAAAAAAATAGGGAATCAGTTAAATTTCAAGAAACTTCAAAGACTCCTTCCTCTATAATTTCCTCAAATCCCTAATTTGTCCCTCCGCACAGTGGTGTGATTACTGAGGTTATGTCTGGGACAGGACATTGGCATCCTAAAACTGTTTTGTATGACCACTCAAAAATACTAAGGTCCGTGTTTTCAGGGAAAGCAACCAAGATGTGCTTGTTGTGAAGTGCTGTGTAAATGTATTGTGCTATACAAGGGCTCAGTTAGTACATGGCCCTACAAGGCCCTACAGGCACTTAAGGGGGCTGCAAGGCCACACCCCACTCCCCTGTATGACCATGATGTAGAGCTTGCCCTAATCAGGCATCTGGGTGCAGGGGGAAGAGTAGGCTCCAGGGTCTGCTGCTTTCAAGGAGTGAAGTGAGGGAGTGGGAAGCAGGAAGGAAGAAAGTGAGATGTGGGAGTGGGGAGTCTACGGATCCATGGCTCTACCCCACCTACATGCCAGATAGTAAAGGTGGCTGGGCATGAGGTGAGTATGCTGAGTCTGGAAATGGGCTGACAAAACATTCTTCCACACCTTAAACTTTATGATAGCTTGGGAAATTTTGACCTGAGTCACAATTCCTTTTTCGAGTTCCACCTAGGGTGACACAGCTACATGCCACCCCATCCTCGGGAAATAGGAGTATGTCTAAATCTAGCCCTAAGGCCCTATCCATCAAAGTACTTAACCATGAGTAATTTGACTTGAATGAGACTACTCAGATTCTGAAAGGTAAGCTCCTTCTTACATGTTTTGCTGGATCAGGGCCCAAATAACTAATCATAATAATAATAATAACTAATAAGGACAAGAATCAAGTTTTACAGTTTCATGGCTACTGTAGATTAACTGTTTTCACAATGTACCAACACTTCCTCCATCTTCTCCTTATTCTACATAGTATTCTCTTTTCCTAAGTGGCATTGGTGTTGCAGATTTGTATATTGATTTCTCATCCACAGTATTTACTTCTCAGAGGACAGAATACATAAGTGCAAAATTCTGCCAACTACTTTTTGAACGTCTCTTGGAATGTAGTTAAGATTAATATTTCCAATCCTTGAATGACATCAAACAGATATTTTGGTCTTTGTTAGTCTTCAGTTGGATATTAGAAGCAGTTTCTAATGTAATTTGCTACAACGATAAATAGTTTCTACAGTTTGTAATAATTAGCTTCTATAATTTGATAAATAAAAATATTAACATTTAATTCAATGAATATTTCTAACCCAACAGAGGTGGCTTTCAGTCTACAAATTCATATTTAAATAGCAAACAAAGAAAAACTACTTACCCTCTAGAGCAGGGGTCAGTGTTTAGTATCTGATTTGCGTCTTTGCAATTTACTGTATTTCTGGTAAGTACAGGTTTTGAAAGCTGATGGTTGCATTTCAGACAAAAGGAAAGCATGAGGGCTAATATATGTAGTATGTGAAGCTCAAATTAAGCTCCTACTTTGCTACATATGCTTTCTTAAGGTCTTAAAATAACCCATCTTTCAGACTCAGACTATCTCTTGGGATTTCCTTCTCAATCTCCTATCCTCAGCCACCCATCATGACATTTCAGTAATTGGTAATCTCTCACAACCTATCCATGTGTTGAATGTATGAGACTGAAGTGAGAATATTGAATTTACCAGCCTTCATTTTTTCATTTGTAAACATTAGGAGGCCAGGTTTATTTTTTTCACATAAAAGCTCTGCAACTTTATTAGCTGCAAAAGGTAGTTATTAGGGTCAAAGACTAGAATTCATTGTAATAAATATGGTTATTTACTTTACACATCTATACAATTTACCAGCAACAGCTTTGGCAGTACTATGCAATTTTTTTGATTGAGGACATTCACATTTGATGTGAAGACATTCAGATCTAAGAAACATATTCAGACTGGCTGTCAGTGAATGGATCTCCCTTGGAAGTCTCTGACCAATTTCACCAATAACATAGACAGAGGCATAAGTCTCAGGTGTAAGTTGGTCAGAAACTATATGCAAGTCAGAGCATTTTGCATGCTGAGGGATGGATGGGAAAAAGCAATCAACAGGAGGGAGTAAGATAAAGTAGGAGTCAGTGGGCATGAATACATACCCTTCAGATAGGGCAAATGTATTTGCAATGTATGTTGATACAGTGTATTTGTTCTGTGTGCTCTAAGGTCCAAATCAGTGGTTCTCAACCCATGGCCCAATCATCACACAGCTGCAGCCCATGTGACATCCTCAGAGCCATACAGGTAGAATACATAGTGTGTGGATGCAGACTACGTAACACATAGAGAGCTGCATATGTGGCCCACAACAGTAAGTAGATTGAGAACCATTAGTCCAAATGATAGTCCTGCTGTAGTTAATGGTAATACTGCCATTGGCATCAACGGGGACAGGATTTGCCCCTAACTGCATCGTAATTTATGTGTCTGTGAAGTTAATTATACTAGCCTTGCTCAATTCTATTTCCAAAGAGAGTAACTGTTTTCCACAGTTGAGTAAAATGTCTCCCCCCCCCCCCACCTTCATTGTAGTCACCATCAGAGTAAAAGAGGGGAGAATAGATTTTGTACCTCAGCTGGTACATTTTCAACATGTTCGCATAGCTGGCTTATGCATTAATGTGCTTTATAGTATAATTACAAACATATTAATTCTTTATAACTCACTAATAAGAAACTTTAAAAAATGAACAGATCATTTTTATCACCTTGCATGCCTCAGGCAGTGTATGTTTTTTGGCTAAAATGTCCCCAGCGACACTTACCATGTTCCACGAAGCTGCAATGAAAATGGAGTATTTGGTGTATGTCCATCCCACTGCTGAAATGTTACTTCTCTGTTGCGTACAGGAGACATGCATGCCATAGGGAAATGGCTAAGAATCCTATCATCCACTCAATACCCAAAGAACATTACGCTCAGGAATATCATTTAATTCTTAAATTGTTTTACATGTTTATTTTTCTTGTTTAGATCCCAGGGTTGCTTGACTTCCTCATTAAATTTAGACTTCACAACATGCAGTAGATTGAAGATGGTAGTATCACCACTAGTCACTATGACAAACAGCTAAGTAAACCTTCTTCAATATTGAGTTGATGTCTTTGTCAATCCATTTTATTTATTTTTTAAAGTAAGTGCTTACAAAAGATCCCCAGCCTGAAAGTCTAGGAGGCTGACATCCTTTGTTTGTCTGCAGTGTAGGTATAGCTCAGGCAGCAGCAGCAAAAGCTTCTTCCCACTGCTTTGCAAATGCACTTCAACCCTCCCCTGGAGGGGTCACTTCTGGGAATAAAAAAATAATTCAGTCTCCATGTCCATTCAGTCTTCAGAATCTCTGAGACGTCCAGCAAGGATTCTAATTAGAGACAGTTAGGGTGATGCTTGTGTGATGTAGACGCCTATCTCAAAAGAATTAGCCTGAGACCACCAATTCTTTCACATTAGGCAACTGTACAGCCTTCAGATGATAACTTTTCATCCCTACCAAAGTGGGCTAGATTTGATCTGGTGACCTATTCATAGGTCCATATCCCATAACTAGTTCCTTGTGTCAGCCAGTCCCCCTTTCTTATACATCATTATTTATTTATTTTATTTTGAGAAATAGGAAGATCCACTCATTATTGAAGTAAAGTTAACTTACCTTTTTCTTACATATGCATGTTGTTGTAGCTGTGTCGGTCCCCAGATATTAGAGAGACAAGGTGAGTAAAGGAATATCTTTTATTGGACCAACTTCGGTTGGTGAGAGAGACAAATGTTGGTCCAATACAAGACATTCCCTCACCCACCTTTTTCCCTTTTTCTTATGGGCAAACACCCTAGTCTGTGGGGCTGATTACTGGTGCTGTTGTTGTCACCAGTAATTAGCATACCAAGTTCACGTCTCATCTGTGGAATATGCTCTGTTCACAAATGCACATGATCTGCAGGGGCGTTGTCAAAAGGCAGATGTCAACTTTTAGGTCCTTGAACACATCTCTTAGCCAAAGCAATTATCTGGATTCAAAGTGTAGACTGTGTTCAAAATGCCATGTTGTGCATGTGATGGTGAGGTGTGTTCTGTATGTACCAGTTTGTGATGGGAGGTCTATTGGGGTGCCATGAGAATTATTTTTAGATCTGATCTTGTTTAATGTCTGGAAGAAGTAAACAGCACATAAGGGAAATTTGATGATGATACTTAATTTGGAGAGTTTACAAACACTAAAGAGGAAGAAAGAAAGAGTATAAAGCTATCTAGAGAGAACAAAATCAGAGAAAGCGAGATTCAACTTAGAAAAATACACCTATTCAGTTCTACTCTACAAGGTCTTATGCACTGCTGCTCACTGTAGTATCTGAGCACTTTCCAAGTGTTTTAAGCAAGGTGACTACACATCTGTCACATGTTGTTTCTCTCAACCTCTCCCTAGAGGCAAAATCATGTGCAGTGGAGTGTCTTGTTTTGGCTGTGTGTGGGGTTTGCGTGTTTCTTGTGAGGTGGTGGGGTTTTTATATATATATATATTTCCATGATCTCAAATCAGCCCTGGAAAAAGTTTTGTCTCCCACACAGAGAAGCTTTACTCTCATTGTATAGAGTTCCATTGCATTAGAGAAGCAGGGGTGTCACTCATGGTCTTCCCAGAGCTTTAGATGATCTTTTAAGTATCCTGGATCCAGGCTACTTTGAAGATAAGGACCAAGCCCTTGAACTTGATTTGAAATTCTATGGGAAGCCAGTGTAGAAAGCAGAGGACAGGTGTGGTGCATTTGCACTAGCCTGTGTTGCACTGCATCTGGAGAAAATGCCTGCAACACAGCTATTCAAAGGAAAATCTGTATTTCTCAGTGGGACTTGTGAATAATTCTTGGATAATTCTTGGACTATAAATTCTTTGTGATGGGGAATGCATCTTCATATGTGTTTGCACAGTGCTGAACACAATGGGACCCCAGACCTGACTGGGTCTTTTAGTCGCTATAGTGATATTAATAATTAATAATGTAATGGACAGCAAACTAGATGTTTGTTTTATTTATTTCACCTAATTGGAAATATGCCTATCTGGAGTTCTCAGTGGACACATAAAATATTTTAATAATCATAAAGTAAACAATTGGACCAGTGTCCAGAACTAATGGCCCTTCTAAATCCCCCAGAACACAGTCACATGGAGAATAAGCTGTAGGGACTCAGCCTCTCCCATTGATCTATTTTGCATCCCCTTGCACCACCGGGGCTGAATTTAGCTCTAACTCTGTGGTGATATGCTCTTTTCCCTAGATAAGAAGGCCAATAATATATTTTTCCAGACTACAGCTGGAGGCCAAGACCACACTAAATTACTCCCTGCCTGATGAGTGGTGGTAGTGGTTATTACTTTGGAGTTATTCTATTTATTTGGGGAAGTCACACTACTGCAAAAAATAATTCATCTGCCCTGAAGTCTCTCATGCCTGGAGTTCGGCAAGGGTCAGTTTTGTTACCTCTGTTGTTCAAAGTATATAAAAGCTGCTGGTAAGAATTAATTAGATGGCATGTCTCTCAGTAGCATCAGTACACTGCTGAGGTCCACATCTATAACACAGTCTTTCTTGATCACAGCAATTCCATCTCTGTAGCATCCTGTTGGCTGGCTGAGATCACGGAAGAGCAGACTGAGGGTTAAACTAGACAGGATGGAGATATTATTGGTGATCAAGGGAAACGTCTGGAGGATCTAGGATATATAGTGACTACCATGTCTAGTCCTGTGGTTTGCCTCTTAGAAGTCACTTATATGACCATTAGTAAACACAAGAGCCCAGGCTTCTTCAGCTCTAAAATGTTTGGAAGTGACATATATTGATTCTGTATGCAGACTTTGCCGGGAAGGTACATTCCCTTGTAACGTTCAGGCTAGATTACTACAATGTGCTCTCTCGAAGGCTGCCCTCAGAGGATGGGATGCAACCCTGTGTTACACGGATAGGTGTAGTGTCCCTTGGACAGAAAGTCTGCTTGGAGGGGGTGTTACAAAGCTAGAATGAGCTGGCCCATTTCACTGTGCCAGGGGCCCGCAGCCCGCTGGCATGGCTCCCAAGGCGGGCAGCACTGGTTGGAGAGGGTGAGTGAAAAGGGAAGCAGGGAAATGATTAATCTGCATATGCCCCAAAAGCCACTCCTGATTCATGGGGAAAATCTACCTTGCATAATCTATCCCCCCTCAGATCCCTCCTTAACCCCCAGCTGCTGATCCTAATTATGTTTGTATCATCTCCTTCTGTGCTATTATTATATATATACATTTACTGCTACTACTATTACTAATAATAATTGCAGCTTAAATCTACTACCCCCAATACAAATCCTGGGTAGGGCATCAGTGCAAACTCTGTTCGTATGCCCGGAAGGGTAAATCTCCTCACCAGAGCAGCTGTCCCCATATCTGATTCCTCTTGTGTATCAACAGGGCAGATTCACGCCCATGGACTCCAGCTGGTGAAGGTCATAGCAGCCTTCCTGACTCTTGACTTTCCCCTGGAAGTGATGGGGAAGCTCATGCTGTCATCACAGGCTGGCTGGTCTCCAGCTAGCGCAGTCCAAGGTCTCACTTCCTTGAACTTTTGAAAGGTTTCTGTGATTTTCCTTTTCAGTATAAAATGTCTGCAATTATGCTGAGCCAATCTGACTGATGGGCAGTCTGCACCCTGAATTCCTGGGACAGTCCTTGAGATTGGCAGGGCTGGATCTTTTACCCTTTCATATTTTGTGAGGTCTTTCTTTTATTTGTTCACTTAGGGCATACTGTCCTTATTCATTCCTTGGTATGCTAAAGTGTTAGAACATGGCACATATATTCTAAGCCCTTTCTCTACACCAAGATAGACAGTAGCCAGGGCACATTTTCCAAGTGATTAAAAGCTGAATAACTGATTTCATTTAACATTGTAAAACGTATGTGGAGACTTTAAGTCAGGAGGCAGCCATCTTTGCTTGAGCATGAGAAGTTTTATGCTCTAGTGCAGGAGTCAAATTGGGGAAAGAAGGTGGTAGTGCTCTATACCCACCAGCTAAGCTCCACCCAAATGAGGTGCCATCGATAGTAAATTGTGCATATGTTCAAAACATCTAGTCATGCATGCTTTCAGGGCTCCCTTGGGCATGGCTCCCCATCCTTGGGTTTAGTACACCATGGGTTTTGCTGGGCTCCTCAGGTCTGACTTCCTCTTAGTGTGACTTGTAAGCCCTGCTGGGTATCTTCAGCTTGGTTCTTCCTAGGGTGACCAGATGTCCCAATTTTATAGGGACAGTCCCGATATTTGGGGCTTTGTCTTCCCTGTTACACTCCACCCTGTCCTGATTTTTCACACTTGCATCTGGTCAGCCTACCTTCCCCATGGAGGGGCTCAGTTACCACACTGGGCTCTTTTAGGCTCTTTGGTTTGGCTCCTTGACTGGGGGGAAGAGGCAATAATCTGCCAAGCTCACTTTCCCATGGTGCCAAAATGAGCTGTCACTCACAGTAGACTGTGCAGATCTTCCTAATATGATCCTTCCTCTCCTTTCTTATATGTTTTGGTGAGCAGTGTAATAGCTAACAATGTTGACATTTAAAGAATTGAGGGATAGGTGACAACAAGCGGATGTATTCTCTATTATAACATACATTTCATTTTTGTCTTTCTGTGTCTTGACTGTATTGTCACTTTGTGACCAGTCTGTTTAAAAATGTCTCTCTAAAAACAAAACAGAAATTTAAATGAGCCCATATAAATTAGAACATCTCATCATCAAAAACAAATAGCATTTGGCATGTAGGCCAAATTCAACAATTTTTTTAAAATCCTATTTTCCTAAGTATTAGCTTTTGATGTGATCTCTCCCTTAAAAATGTTGGACTTACAGTGTATTGTGGTCACTTTTACTTAAGGGCTCAACTATAATTACTTTTTGAACCTCTAGCACTAATTTAAAAAATGGTTTAGCCTCTTTTGTGCTCTAAAACTAGTTTTTCCAAGAAACTAAGTTTTCAGGAAATTACTTCGCTAAACATTGTGCCAACTTGGCATGCTGCCAGTTTATATGTTAGTAGTTGAAGTCAAGCATTATTACTACTTTATTAGATTTAGATCTAATCTCAGATCTCCCTCAACAAACTTTGATCTCCCTTGCTCATAAAACTCAATGGGTGAAATCCTGGCCCCATCAAAGTCAATGGCAAAACTCCCATTGATTCCAGGAACCAGAAATTCACCCCATATCTTTTTCCTGATACACAGGACAGTAGTATAACCCTTATAATGCATTTGTAGTCTTGTCTTGGGATTTATATTCATACAGGTTCTACCACATGATTCTTTTTACTTGAAAATTTTACCTTAGTAGATGAATTTTCTTCAGATATTATGCTACTCCCACACCTCTATTACATAATTTTTTCTTTCTATATAGTTTATATCAAAGTGAAATAGTATGCTATTGATTTGTCATTCTATCATACTTCACTAAGGCCGCTTATGTCAAGGTTCTCTTCTAATGCCAGGCACTTCAGTTCACCTTTTTTTCTTTTTAAGCTTCTTGTAATGGTATTTATAGACATTTATTTTTTATTTTTGGCCAAGTGCCTTTTGATATTTAACTATTTTATTTTTCTCAAATGTCACCTGGTGATCTCAGCCTGTCTCTTCTCCATTTCAGTTGTAGTTTCTGTCCTATAATTTACTACTAAGTACAGAGCTACCTTTGTATTACCTACTCCCTAGCCGATGTCTGTCTGGCCTGAGAACTTCTTAGACCTCGTTATCTTTCTTCCAGCTCCTAGTTTAAATAATCACCCAAAATATTGTCAGTTTTCAGTGCCAGCAATCTGGTTCTGCATTCGTTAAGATGGAGGTGATCCTTGCTGTACAGATTCTCCCTTTGTCATTAAGATCCCCAATGCCAATAAATTGAACCTTTTACTCTTTGCACCATCTACTCACCCACACATTGAGACTTTGAATTTCTCTGTCTATCTGGGCCTGTGCATGGAACTTGCAGAGAAAGCTACCACAGAGGCCCTGGGTTTAAGCCTTTTTCCTAGTAATCTAAATGTAGCTTCCAAATGCTCTCTTTTGCAACTTTATATATCATTGGTACCAGTATGTAGCATAGCCACAGACTCCTTCCCACACTCACAAGAAGTCTGTCTAGAAATCTTGATATTTTGTCAACTCTACCACCTTCAGAATCACTAGACAAGTCACTGACCAGTTTCTATCGTCACCATGAAGACAGCGATTGATATTTTCTAAAGACTGAATCCTGGCTGAGTCTAGCATCTGTGTTCCCTTCTTCTGGAGGAACTTCCTTAATACAAAAGGAATGATTAGCTTTCTCTACCTATCTATCTAAAGGCTTTTTTTTCTCCTTTAAACTTTGGTCCCCTCCCATCATGAGACTGGTATCCTGAACTGGATGATCTAGGTGGCCAGTTCAGAGAGGTGAACCTGCTCTTAAATGTCCCTTTAGAATGCCTCTTTATAAATAATTCCATGGTTCTCTGTTTCTTTGTATGCATAGAGTTTACCCCTTTTTAAGATGTAACTTTTCCATAAACTATGTAGGTGACATGGACACAGGGGATCACATTTTCAGGCAACCTCAAGCTGGCCTTAATTTTATGAACATATTTCGATGCTTAACTGATTGCATTTACAAAAGGGGCCATGCACAAAACCTGCAAATTAGGTTGTTGGGTGCCCAGCCACATATTAGTGTACAAATGACTTTTTTGCGTGTGTGAAATGAGGACATATACAGTTTTGCTGGTGCATGCAGTCAGTGCAGTCAGTCAGAGGTTGGTTCTGAAAATTCTGCCCTCATATATTTTCTTCCTCTTCTGTGTGTTCATTGGGTATCCACTGGGGAAAAGATTGAAACTAAAGTGAACAAAAGAAGCTAGATGACACATTGTATTTTAGACAATGGGCACAACTCCCACTGACTTCACTAAGGCCAGGATTTTATCTATTAGCTTTCCACCTCTGTTTGTTTAAGCCATAAATGAAACTAGGTGTGGTTGTCTCTTAGCCTGGAGTCTAGTATTTGGTATTTGTTCTTCATATGTCACTATACAGGCCTTAGATGCAGATGAAATGATATGGGTAGTCTGTAGCTTTCTGAGACCTAAGACAAAGAATACCCCAAAAAGGCTGAAAAATACCTTGCAAGATACTGAGGAATTCCAACTAATCATATGCCTGTGGGAATAAATGACACAAGAGAGGAAAGATTCAGCTGAATCAATGAAAACGTCATGGTCTCAAGAAGAGACACAAAGCAGATTTTACACAGATAACTTTCTTGGACTTCCTTTGGGTCCAAGCATAAATGTCTGGGTCAATCCAAGTATATTTATTTACCAAATTTTAAACAACAATTATAATGCCCATTCCAGAAGCTCTAGGTATCTTAGCAATTAATTAAACGTGATGACCACACTGCAGCATTACATCCTCATTTACAGGTAGTGTGTTAACTCAGCCAAAACAGTGGCACTAACTAATCATATAGATAGCAAATTAACTCAGCCAGCCTGGAAATGAAAGCAGCAGCAAAGCCCCACCCCACAAGAACATACCTCATACTTTCCTAAAACCTTGTCAAATTAATGGCTTTTTCAGGGTGCCATTTAATGTCATACGGTTTCTGCCATGACACATCACTAAAATACTTTACTAAATACATTGTGAACATGAAAACCACAGAACACATCCCACAAGTAAAACTGCCCTATATATTTGGGCAAGAATGAGGAGAGGGGAGCTTTCACATAACTAATTTGGTGTGTATTCCCAGCACCCAAAAATAAGACATCAAATGAAATTAATTTGCATCAGAAGATGAAGGATAAGAAAAGCAGTATTAATATACTAACCTAACTATCCAAATATACAAGCATCAGAAATAAACAAGAAGAGCTAGATTGTTACTGAAAATTGACGAGCAAAACTTCCTACCTGTTACTAGGAGATAGATGCTGGGATACATTTCATAACTGGAATGTCAGAACAGATGAGTAGAAATCTATTCTACCTAGGAGTATATAGAAAAGGATGAGGAAGGGGAAGGAGGCACTATGGGATAGATTTTCTGCTGAGCTGTGGCTTAGTTTACCATTTGGTGGGTGCAAGCACATTTTCCAAAAGTATCTTCACAAAATGAAATGTGGACATGTATCCGATTCCTTGCCCCTTTAACTAGCTGATTGCAAATGCACATAACGGAAGTAATCAGGGTTGTGCCCATAACTGAATTGTGGATCCATAACGTGGGTGCAAACTTCAGCTGCAAAAAGAGACATAACCTAATCAAAACCACAGCCTTATGTCAAAAGCATTCACAGTGCTAGTGTGATATCATCTGAGAAGGAGGAGTGAGATGATGAAGTATTTGGGGAAATGATACAAGAAATGAAAAATCAAGACATAACAGTGGGCATCTGTGACAGACCATCAGGATAGGAACTATAGTAAGAATGAAAAATTCATGGTTCGGTTCTCAAAATGCTTGATAGTGCAGGGTACTAGACTTTCCAGGGCTACTCTCACTATCCAGATATATAGGGGTCCTGTCATGAGCCTGGATGCAAAGAGGAGTCAATGGGCTATAAGGAGTCCTTTTTATGCTCTTGTGTAGGTTACCTGCCTTGTCATGGGAGGAGAGAGCAATTGCTGTCAGGCTGCAGTTCTCCCTCCCTTGTAAGTGGGCAAGGAGTGGATGGAGCTCTGGCTCTGCCCCCCAATGCACCCAGCAATGCAGCTGTGCCAGTGTGGAAGGGGAAGTGAGCTGTGCTAGAAAAAGGGCTAATACAGTTTACTACCCCACGGACCAAACTGTGATTCTGGCTTGGGTCACAACGAATCCCTGATCTGATCCTAAGGCTGTGCAGCTATGCACTGCCCTTTACTCTGGGCAGATTGTAGGATTACAAGCTCGTCCTCCCAGGGTAACAAATACAGCCAAACTTGAATCATCAAAGCAGAAAGAAGTGATTGACAGACAGGAGACGCTGACCCACGAAGAAAGATTTAAAAGAGAGAAATATGTCTAGCTTGGCTTAGCAACAGCTAAAACTGTCTGGGACAGAGTTCTCTGCAGGGATACCCTAGGAACTGCCCTGGCTAGAGAGGAACTGTTGGCTGAGATTGTATTTTTGTTATTTGAGTTATAACAGCCTAAGGAAGGGGGTAAGCTTGGGCTAAGTACAGTGATCCAGATATTTGGTCCTGCTCTGACTACTTTGTGCCACTCCAGAAGCACCAACCAAACAACTGTACAGCTGCCAGAGCCCTCACCCTGTGATTTCCACTTCCTGGGGTGTCTCGAAGTGGTGTAGCTGCTGCAGTGGTTCACACATCTGCTCTCGATCCAGGCACACAGTGCAGGGTGGTGGCTTGAGGGTCCTAGAGCCCTGGTAATCCCCATCTGCCAGAACATCCTTTGAATCTGTGGCGGGCTGGGTGCTAAACCATCTAATTTACGCCGGGATTAGAGCCACTTTAAAGCTACTGTTGTTTCTTCCCCTACTCCTAGAGGATCTGGACCAGTAGGTCAAAGAAGGGTAGGAACTCTGCTTATTTAGAAATAGCATAAGAAGCCGGAGTTCTGGTCACCCTTTGTACAAACTGGGGAGACTGAAGAAGTCCTAAAATAAATGATGCAACTGATCACAGCAGCAGCAAGACTTGCTACAGTTTATAAAGGAGAGTGTTTATTGGACAATTTTTAATTAGAAATGTAATTAATCAAAGGACTGTACTAAAAAAAATAGATTTTTCAAACAATGTGTTTCAAATTCGGAGAGAGTCCTAATACTCTCAGTTGGCATCATGGAACTGAAATAAATAAACTTCTATACAGAAAAATATCACAACTTTAAACACTTAGAACCTTCCAGGGCTAAAAACATATGTTTTTCTTTGGGACTCGAAACTGCCTGTTTCCACTGGTGTAGGAATGCATGTATAATGCATAGAATCATAGAATATTAGAGTTGGAAGGGACCTCAGGAGGTCATCTAGTCCAACCCCCTGCTCAAAGCAGGACTAACCTCAGCTAAATCATCCCAGCCAGGGCTTTGTCAAGCCACAGTTCAAAAACCTCTAAAGATGGAGATTCCACCACCTCCCTAGGTAACCCATTCCAGTGCTTCACCACCCTCCTAGTTAAAAACTTTTTCCTAATATCCAACCTAGACCTCCCCCCTGCAACTTGAGACCATTCCTCCTTGTTCTGTCATCTGCCACCACCGAGAACAGCCTAGCCCCATCCTCCCTGGAACCCCCTTTCAGGTAGTTAAAGGCTGCTATCAAATCTCCACTCATTCTTCTCTTTTGCAGACTAAACAAATCTAGTTCCCTCAGCCTCTCCTCATCAGCCTTGTGCTCCAACCCCCTAATCATTTTTGTTGCCCTCCGCTAGACTCTCTCCAACTTGTCCACATCCTTTTTGTAATGGGGGGCCCAAAAATGGACACAATACTCCAAATGCAGCCTCATCAATGCCGAATAGAGGGAAATAATCACTTCCTGTGATCTGCTGGCAATGCTCCTACTAATGCAGCCCAATATGCTATTAGCCTTCTTAGCAACCGGGCACACTGCTGACTCATATTCAGTTTCTTATCCACTGTAACCCCTACATCCTTTTCTGCAGAACTGCTGCCTAGCTCGTCAGTCCCCAGTCTGTAGCTGTGCATGGGATTCTTTCATCCTAAGTGGAGAACTCTGCATTTGTCCTTGTTGAACCTCATCAGATTTCTTTTGGCCCAATCCTCCAGTTTGTTTAGGTCCCCTTGTATCATATCCCTACCTTCCAGGGTATCTACCACTCCCCCTAGCTTAGTGTCATCTGCAAACTTACTGAGGGTGCAATCTACCCCATCCTCCAGATCATTAATGAAGATGTTGAACGAAACCGGCCCCAGGACCGACCCCTTAAGGCACTGCACTTGTGACCGGCTGCCAGCTAGACATGGAGCCATTGATCACTACCCATTGAGTGATCTAGTTAGTTCTTTATCCATTTTATAGACAATTCATCCAACCTATACTTCTTTAACTTGCTGATAAGAATACTGTGGGAGACTGTATCAAAAGCTTGGCTAAAGTCAAGGTATATTATGATCCACCACTTTCCCCGCATCCACAGAGCCAGTCACCTCTTCATACAAGGCAATCAGGTTGGTCAGGCATGACTTGCCCTTGGTGAATCCATGTTGACTGTTCCTGATCACCTTCCTCTCTTACAAGTGCCTTAAAATGGACCTGCTCCATGATTTTTCCAGGGATTGAGGTGAGGCTGACTGGTCTATAGTTCCCTGGATCCTCTTTGTTCCCTTTCTTGAAGATGGGCACTATATTTGCCTTTTTCCAATCATCAGGGACCTCCCCCAATTGCCATGAGCTTTCAAAGATAATAGCCAATGGCTCTAAAATCACATCAGCTAACTCTCTCAGCACCCTAGTGTGACCCTTCCGTGCCTCGGTTAGCCACCTGAAAATGCCAAGGTCAGGGCAGGCTGCAAAAGGAAAGCAGATTCTCCCAGCACTGGTGGGTGACACTGAAGTCAGACTTTCCAACCAGCCACAAACCGTGCTTCTGATTCCCCACACTGGTTATCAAGAAGCTAAAACAAAAATATACACAGCCCCCTTTACTGCATTTCAGTCTCCGGCTCCCAATCAGCCACTAGGTCCAGTAAAGAGACCAGTTGTTTAAAACTCTATGCTCTTTACCAAAAAGGTTTCTCCTGACCCCAAAGGGTCAGCCACAGTACCAGATCAATATAAGTTTAGATCTTACCCAAAATACCACGCTGCCAGACAATCCTTTAGTAACTAGAACTAAAGGTTTATTATAAAAAGGAAGAAACAAACTATAAGAGAAATGTTAAAGGATTAAAGCAATCAGATACATACAAATGATTTGAAAGTCCATATATATATCAGGTTCCTAGAAGAATTGTGGAGTTTTCAGGCTTGTATAATCCTTCTGGTATACATCCAGTACCTGGATGGGTCTCAGTCCTCTGTTTCACAGCTTCAGTAGATGAGTTGATCCAGAAGTAGGTGATGACTGAAAGACTGAAAGACAGACTGAAGACGAAATGGATCCCAGGCATCTGCCTTTTATGTCCTCTGGCTTTTGCAATGCTGCTTGTGGAATTTTACAGGAACCAAAATGAAGCCCAGAGTCAGATGAGTAAATCCTGGTGACTCATCAGGTATATCCCTGGCTTCTGCCCCTGGGCCCCTTGTACCTGTGAATTTCTTAATGGGCCATCAAGCAGGCTTTTGTTCTGCAGCCACCCTGTCTGAGGTGTGACGCAGACACAGCACAATTTGAAATACTGATATATCAGACATATCCATAACTACCATTATACATATAACACATGAACATAAACATCGTCATCTTACTTAGCACATTATAGCCTTTCTAACTGTACCTGACATGGCATATCTCACATGAATTACTATGATTTTGACATATTGATGTTAAACAACATAATAAATGCCCCCATCCAATCCAGCCAACGTGATATCCCCAACACAAGATTGGTGTAGAAGGGAGTAATCGGAGCTCCTGAATACACCTCAAGGGCCCCCTAAGCCAGCCAGCATCACACCTAGGAAGCATTGCATCTGGCCCCATGGACTTGTGTATGTCCAGTCTTTCTAAATAGTCCTGGACTTATTCCTTCAGCACTGAGGGATTGTCACCTCCTCCCCATTCTGTTCTGCCCAGTGCAGTAGTCTGGGAGCTGACCTTGTCTGTGAAGACAGAGGCAAAAAAGGCATTGAGTACCTCAGCTTTCTCCACATCCTCTGTCACTAGGTTGCCTCCCCCATTCTGTAAGGGGCCCACACTTTCCCTAATCTTCCTCTTGTTGGTAACATTCCTGTAGAAACCTTTCTTGTTCCCCTTCACGTCCTTTGCTATCTGCAACTCGAATTGCGCTTTGGCCTTCCTGATTTCATTCCTGCATGTTCGAGCAGTATTTTTATAATCCTCTCTAGTCATCAGACCAAGCTTCCACTTCTTGTAAGCTTCTTTTTTGTGTTTAAACTCACCAAAAACTTCTTTGTTAAGCCAAGCTGGGCGCCTACTACATTTGCTATTCTTTCTGCACATCGGGATGGTTTGTTCCGGTGCCTTCAATAAGGTTTCTTTAAAATACAGCCAGCTCTCTCAGATTCCTTTCCCCCTCATATTAGCCTCCCAGGGGATCCTGCCCATCAGCTCCCTGAGGGAGTCAAAGTTTGCTTTTCTGAAGTCCATGGTGTGTATCTTGCTGTTCTCCTTTCTTCCTTTTGTCAGGATCCTGAACTCGACCATCTCATGGTCACTGCTGCCTAGGTTACCACCCACTTCTACTTCCCATACCAAATCTTCCCTGTTTGTGAGCAGAAGGTCAAGAGGAGCACAGCCCCTAGTTGGTTGCTCCAGCACTTGCACCAGGAAGTTGTCCGCAACACCCTCCAAAAACTTCCTGGATTGTTTGTGCTCTGCTGTTTTGCTCTTCCAGCAGATGTCAGGGTGATTGAAGTCCTCCATGAGAACCAGGTCTTGTGAACTGGAAACTTTCCCTAGTTAAAGAAAGCCTCACCTACCTCATCCTCCTGGTCTGGTGGTCTATAACAGACACCCACCACGACATCACCCTTATTGTTCTTGCTTCTAAGCTTAACCCAGAGACTCTCAACTGGCTTATCTCCAGTTTCATACTGGAGCTCAGAACAATCATAGTGCTCTCTTACATACAGTGCAACTCCTCCACCGTTTTGCCCATATATCTATGTCTGTCAGTGCTAAATTGGTCAGTTTAAAGTAGGCACATGGTGGACACAGTGACATGTAAATAGAAGTGTGGGTGTGTATGTCATGCTGTCTCACTCTCCTTATTCATGATTCCTACAAAATTGCTGTTCACCTCAATGGGTGTTTCCTCTGAGTAAGGAGGATCAGGCCCAATATTTGATAGAAATACTGACACAAAAACTCCACATCAGGCAGATCTGCGGCCTTCAAAAAGCAGGATCTGATATAACATGGAGGGAATGTAAATGTTACAAGTTAGATGTGTGGCTGTTGAACAGTGTTGAATTTAGCCCTATGGGCCAGATCTTGCCCCTGTATATTGCCTGAGCAAACAAACTCTGTGCAAGACAACCACATTGGGGGTTGAGAAACAAGCCTTACTCCAACTGTAGCATTTTGAGCCCACTGTATGTACCCTACTTATGAATTTTGGCCAATCATCTACATAGCTGCTGCCCTTCTGGCTATACCCAGGGCCCCCACATTGGGGGGGGGGAAGGGTACACTTTACTGGGGCTCAGAGGCCCTGGGGGGCCCAGCCCAGCCTGCAACCCCCATGGGTATATGTGTGGTAGGAGGGCCCGTGTTACAAGTTGGTACTGGACCCGAAAAAATTATGCTTGGACCCTGGCTATACCCCTGTTTGCATCATAAAAATCCACCCTTGGTTGATATGGTGTGGCAGCTGCTTCACGGTTGTGCTGCATGGTATGCGTGATTTGTCCATGCCCTGCCTCTCCCAATGATGGTTTTCCTGTTTTGGAGGCCTCATGAGTCTTTGTGTAACCAGGAGGTTCTGTCCCAAATGTTTTCAATCACTGAATCATCTGGAACTTCTCCAGGATCACTCACCTGTGGCAATTTTAGCCTTCAACCTCTTCAGGCTGGTGAGCCTGTGGCCATTCCCTGACACCTTATGCTGTTGTCCAACATTTCTTATAGTTCTAAAGTTTTCCTTGGTATGTAATCTAGATAGTAAAGTAATCTCTATTACTTCCTGCTTTCTAACAGTTGATTCCTGCTCTCTTTATAACATTCTTTTTAATAGATATGTAAGCAGTTTTCCTACTCCGCCTCTGTCATTTTGTTTCTGGACTGAAGATATAGAGCGGAAAAACTGAAAAATGTTGCTTTGAAAAATGTGGGTGGAAATAGTTTTTAACAGGGTAAATTAAATGTCTGCCCTCATTTGCATGTGTGTGACCTATGGACTTCACATATCCAAGGTGAACGTTTCATCTAAAGTTGTTTTATTAGTTGTTTGTGCTATTTTTTCTTTTCTGTCTTTTGTAAGACATTTTAAAAAATCATACGGTAACATATGGGAGATCACCGCCACGTTAGATAAAAACGAAACAACATGAGAATCTCTATGAGCTTCCAAGGATTTTCAGTGTGTGTTCACTTCCACCCTACTTCACTTTCAGATGGAGAGGTTGAAACAACAGCCACCTTGGGGGAGTGGAAAGGGTGAGGGGGAGAGAGGAAGTCAGGATCATCTCCTCTGGTGGTGTCGAAGAGAAGGAGACCCGTTTTGAGTAGCAGTCTTTTCTCTCTTTGTTAGGTGATCCAAATTAGTCGTTTTTGTTTTCCTGGAGGGCTCACAGACTTCTGGCTTTAGGAGGACTTCAAGAAGTCACAATGAAATTATCCTTATTATTTCTTTCCTTGGCTCTGCTTCAAATAAGTATCACAGCTTTGGTGTGAGTGAACCAACTATCCTCGTAAACACTAGCATTTTCTTCTCGAGCAATTTCACCATATTTGAATCACACATCACGGACAGGATAAGGTGAATTGCTTATACATTTGCATGTAGGTTTTGGTTGCTTAGGCCAATGTTTTCAAATTGGGTGCCTGAACCTAGGCACCTAAATCCATATTTAAATACCTAAATAAAAGCAGTTTGATTTTCAGAGATGCTAAGTACCAACAGCTCCTACTGAAATCAGTTGAAGTTTGCATATAGAGAACTGGGCCTATAGTACAATAGACTTCTCTAGAATTGATTTTTCATGTTTTCTTGTGGAATCTTTAGCTTCATGCCAAAGGTACTAAAATATATGCTCCGTGAGTATATACTCACTATACACAGGCCCATTCACACAGGTTTTCCACGTATAGAGGTCAATAGGAGTTTTGCTGGTGGAAGGACTGCAGGATCAGTCTTGTGATTCTAAAGCAACAAGGACCATATGATCTATTTTAGATTTTGAAAAGTATTTCCTGTGGTTTTTAATCTCATGTTATTTCCAATATCATTTGATTGGACTTGATTTACGTTTCTGTCTACATCTCAGGGAAAAGTCAGAATTGGTGTCAGTGGTGGCAACTCCATTAAAGCCAGATCTGAATTCCACCAGTATAATTTTAAATATACATAATAAACCACTCATTTGTACTCAGAGGATATCTTTACATCTCAGAGAATGTCTTTTAGGATTTGTTAGAAATTCAGTTATAGTGATCATCTATTATAGTTATACACTTCAGGAAAAAAATGAAACCTCCCAAATTTTAAAGTGCAATGGCAATACAACAACTGTGATTTTGCCCACTTCTTGGTTCAGTGGGCAATTTCAATGTTGGTGCAGATACATGTTAAAGCCTCCTTTAATGCTGTACTGCAGCAACAAAATTCAGTAAAGTGACTTTCATGTGGAAAAAGCATCCAATTATGGATCTGTTCCAGAACCACTAAAGTGAAATGGAGTTTTGCCTTTTACTTTGCTAAGAATAGAACAAACCTATGTTTAACACGAAAAGAAGACCTGAATTAGACATATAGTAGTATATTTCTTTGAAAGATGGCTCTTGGAATCAATATCTGGAATTTGTATAAATCCAGACCTAGTTAAACCACTGATGCCAGGAAATCCTGATCCCCAACATTGGACATCTCTGCAAAAACGTATTAGCATGTATCATCAAGAAATCAGAACTTACTGGTCCTAAAGAGTAAAGGCCCTGATCCAGTTCCAATGGATTCCGATGAAAGACTCCCATTAACTTTTAACAGAGCTCTACTATTTCAAACCAGCTGAGGATCTGGCCCTGTGTTTTCAGTTTTCCTGCTTTTCCTTTAGAAAAAAATTAGCAGAATTCACAACATTTTCTAACTTCACACATCCAGTGAAATGTTAAAACATGGGGAAATATGCAAGTTTACTACTGTCATCCCTCTTTCAATAAAACATCAAGTGTATAAAAGTTTCCATTACTGACACAGCGCATTTCACAACAAAGAAGTTGCTCTGTACTTATGTAGTAACAGACATCCCATATGAAAGAGAATATGGTTAGATTCAATTTGCACTGAACAACAGCATAAATAGGTCTCTAACATCCACATAACTTGGTACATTAAAGTACAAAATATTGCTACCATATGTCCATATTTATTTCCTCTACCTGCTTTCAGAACACTTTAGAAACTGTATTGTTCTTGAGTGTTTATTGTGCAGGTGAGTATATGAAAATAATCTGTCCAGAACTGCCACATGCCTCCGAAGTGTAACTGGCACATATCTATTCTGACATGCAAGAAAGACGTAAACCAAACATCATAAATAACCAGACAGTGCATGGTAAAGGACATGTAAAGAACGTTTTTCATTACTAAAGTATGTGAGCCGCACAAGTAAATAGCACAAAACAGTCCCTATATATCAAGCTTTAAATAAGAAAAACGTAAAGGCCATTTTCTTCCTTCCTTACTCATGTTAAGCAGCTGCACTGAAATCAGAGGGGCTATTTGCAGAATAAGGTACTACTCAATTTAAATGTGGCAGAATCTGACCCTAGATTAGTGTGTATGTCTTAGTCTATGATAATACAATTTATAATTTTAAATGTTCTATACGTGTAAGGGAGTTGCTTGTTATCTGTTGTAATCCAAGAGACCTGAGAGTTTGTCACATTGTCATAAACACCTGTTTGTATTGCCAATCGAGTAAATTATAAGGAAAGAGTTATGTCTAGAAAGAAGTTCTGAGATTCCGGATATCCTTGATTTAGTATAATCAATCAAGGTTAGGCTCGATGTTGTTCGAGCACTGCCTATGTAAGGGGGGGATAATGTGATCACTGTTACAAAACGAACTCTGCTGGGAAGACAGCGACAGTTCTGTGGCACCTTAAAAACTAACACATTTATTTGGACATAAACTTTCGTGGGCAGAAACCCATTTCTTCGGATCTGACGAAGTGGGTTTCTGCCCACGAAAGCTTATGCCCAAATAAACTTGTTAGTCTTTAAGGTGCCACAGAACTGTCGCTGTTTTCAAAAAACAGACTAACACGGCGACCCCTCTGGAACTCATCAATCTGCTGGGAAGAAAAACTCACATGAGACATCAATATACATTTGTACAAAATACCTCTGGGCATCTTGCAAACAATAAGCTATATATTAATAGAACTTTTTTTCCTACTAAATCATGGTGCTATAGTTAAAAGAAAGGTGCTCCCATTTCATCCTTGTATCTCTAAAAGTGACTTTTAGTTTTAGTGGTATACATTCAACTAATACACTTAACACCACAAACTTATGAACTTAAACACTGTGCCACTCTTGTGATATCAAACACAGACATTAAATAGGATTATGCAACAGCCATCTGTTCAGGTTAATTAAACATGGAAAACAGCCAGTATCAAATTATTCCTTGTAGACAATTCGTGGCTGCTTTAGATTTTTCCAACGGTTAAACATGCAAGATGGTGATTTTACTATTTGTTCACACTTGCTGAGGCTTTAAGGTGATCCTTGTAACATGCAGGCTTCTGGAGAGGACACTGTATATATTTCATGGATAGTCTGAACAACAGTTTGTTTATCTGGGAAAACTTATTACCTCAGGCCTGATTTCCAAAAGTGCTGGGCACCAGCAACTTTCGTTGACTTCAGCTGGAGTTGTGAATGTGCAGCACTTCTGGAAATCAGTCCCTTAATGGAAACAAAGACTTTGGGCCAAATTCTTCCTTTTGATGTACTCCTCTAGGGCTTTTCAATTTTACCCTTTCACATGGCCTTTTCCAGACTGTATTTGCCCTTGCAGCTCAGAACCCATGAAAATCATGGTACTATCTCATCTGAACCTGTGGACAAACCCACGCAAGGAGAAAAGGCATGTGGGCTATATTGAAGGTTAACACTCCATAATTCCCAGCTCATCATCCCTGCAAGTACCCTAAATTTGTGGGACCCATGGAGTGTTGTAGCCATTTGATCTAATGCATGTCTAGAGATCTGAGGGGGATGCTCACATGCAGGCCAACCCTTCCATAATATATACTAAGCCCCCTTTCACTCACAGCAGCATAGTCCCTCTAGAGTGGCTGTCCCCGGCAATCTTCCCTTCTACAAACCCATGAAGTAAGGGTTGAGTAGGGGAGAGTTGGGGCTTTTGAGCACCAAGGAAGTGTCAGGAGGCTGTTTGGATTTTCTGGTACTCAGGAAATGGTTAAACCTTTTGCTACTTGCATGCATCTCCTCATTCCCTCCTCCTTACAGTGCTGCCAGGACTTTGTGCAGTGTCATGTGACATTTCTGGCCGGTGAGACTAGTCAGCTGATTTCCCCTTCAAGGTATCCCCGGAACAGAGAGAAGGGTGTGGAGGAAGGAAGAAGCCTATCTCTCACGCCTTGCAGAGGCAGGGTAGTTGGAGGGGCAGCTTGTGAGTGGAGGGAGGTGGGGTGACTTGGGACTCTGGAGAAGCTAGTAGGAACCAGAGCCAGTTTATGGCAAAGGAAATCCAGGGGATATTTTTGGAGAATGGTAGGAGCAACCTTCCCCATCTTACCTCCTGCTTCCCATCACCACACCTGTCCCATCCTAATAGTCCAGTGGGACCCCAGTCTTCCCTGGCTCCTCTCTGCTCTTGTTTATCCTTTGCCGCTGTTCCTTTCCCCCCGCATTTGATTCAGGCTTCTCCTGATTCTCATTCCTGCAGCAGGCAGCTCCACGTTGCCAGGGTGCCATCAGGAGGAGCACTGAAAACACAGGCGAGACACCCTGTTCTTAGTGCAAACACACAGCATGACAGCAAGTGCAGTAAACAACTAAAAGAGGAAACACATGAGGAGAGGGGCAAATGTGTGATTGGCATGTCTAATGCATGACACTTGGCAGGTCTATTTTTATAGGCAGGGTCAGAGGTGACTTGAAATTCTGGGATCTATTTGCACTTGTTTCCCAATGTAACTACCCTTGATAGTACCATCTTTCCCACTGTACGCTACTCCAATATCTAGTTTAGCATTCAATGAGGTGAATAAGAATATTTAATGGGGGTGTCTGCTAAAAGGCTCAGCAGAAAAATAGTTTTTAAAAATGCCATTTAAATTGTCACGGTTAGACTTTAGAAACAACACCTCATTGAAATGAGTAGGGCAGTTTACACCTCTGTTGGAGCTTGTTGTATCACATTCTGTCTCTGCAGATAACACTGCAATTGTTTACAGTCAATTCACATTTGGAAAATTAACTTAAGTGACTGTAAGGACTAAAACTTCGTTGCATGAAATGTTAGATTCTGCCACACAATTCTGTGGTGAGATGGATGCACATGAAAATCTTGCAGCCATAGAATCATAGAGCTCTGTTTTTTGTCTGGTTAGTAAAAGGAAGTTAGATTTTTTCAAACTTTATTTAGTGTGTGGGGGTGGGGGGTTAAATTACAGCTGATCACTGTTCTTAACACAACAAATTAGGTTTGAAAAAACAGTAGATTTTTAGTAGAGAGCCTTAAAATCAATACGCAGAAAGCCTTAATAACTTCTTCAACCCTTGTTTTCATCCTGGCATGAAATGGGCTCATTAAAAGTGCACATCAGTTTGCTCTCTATGAATAGCAAAGTGAACATCAACACAACTGGGGAGTTTGCAAAACTGTTCCATTGAAAGCAACATAAAAACAAGAGGGTTAGGAAGATGCTACATTAACATGTTGGAGATGTGATGAGAAAAATGCAGATTTCTTTGTAAGAACTAGGAGGATATTTGAATTTGTAATTATGCTTTGAAAAAAATTTAACATTGCAGATTTCAAAAACCTAAAGGCTCTTAATTTAGTACTATAGTTCATGCACTTCAATTTTCAATATAATTTAAGCATACTGAGTATTTGGTTTCACACTTTAGGTTTGTCTGTTTTTCTGACAAACAAATTTAACTGCACCAGCTGTTATGAGAAACTTAACCACTTTTTTTCAGCATTTCACATACATAAGATGGAGCCACTTTTTTATAATGCATTAACATGTAAAGAACCCCAGAATGTATCTATTTTTCCTAGTAAAAAAAAAAAAAGCCTTTATAATCACAAAGGGCAAATCCTGCCCTTACTCACCTATGGACATCCCATGGAAGACCCCAAAAGCCACCTGTGGGAAGCCAGGCTTTGGAGAATCCAGGACACTTCCCCTTCCCCAGCATGTCACAAAGTTCCACAGTGGCTCTTTCTGTTGGAATGTGCAAGTGACAATGCCTGTGGGCTCAGGGCATGCCAGGGGTGTGGCTAGCAATTCATTCCATGAGGCCACTTGTCCGCAACTCCGCCTGCAGCAGAGGGTGTATTGCAAAGCCATATCCACTACTTCTCTCTATTCCGTGGAGTAGTGGGCACAGGCCAGCTATCTAAACATTTTGAATGGAGGAGGCTGAGGATTCTGTTCCTCTGGCCCGCAGTATAGGCCCGCTCCATGCAACAGAACTGGAATGAAAAGGCACAGTTTGCTCTATTTCTTTTAAAGAGCATTGGGCCATGTTGTGCTTGCAGGGCCATTTCATACTCATATTGTTCCACCAGCAGAAAGTATGAGGAATCTTGTAGAGTCTGACCTAAGAAGTGCAGAAAGATGAAACTTCCTCCTTTTACCGAGGCTCCTGGGAAGCCACTCCACAGAGGCTCCTGGGGGCTCAGATTGTTTGACAGGGAAAGGAGAAGGAGGCAATGAGTCTGATAAAACAGCCATTGTCTGTGCTGTCCAACCCACCGGTCTTTTGTGTGTAATGTAATGATGACCAGATCTTAATTTACCCAGATTCCTCCACTGAAGGTATGAATTCCATCCCCTTTAGGGACCAACAGCTTATTCTCTGACAGAGCAGCTCTTAACTACACTTTCAGGGAGCTGGAGGTGGGCAGTGTGAAGATGGTTCTGGACTCCCACAGATCCTTCAGGTTCCACACAGATTTCAGGGATCTACTCCCTCATCCCCTGATGGAAAAATTCCAGGGAAATTCGCAAAGTACAAATATAGAGGTCCCCAGCTCTTGTGCAGAAGGGAGTAAGGGGCATGATCTGGATCTTCATTACACTGGTACAAATCTCAGGTAACCCCACAATCTTTAGTGGAGATACTCCAGATTCACATTGGTATGACTGAAAGCAGAATTCGAATCATAATATTTTTAGACGGAGGGAGTTGTGTTCTGATCATTTTAAATTGTTGCACTGCTATCATTTCAACAAGAAATGCTTTAGCCAATTCAATTCACATAAAATATGAGCAGCATTTTGATCAATTAGGAGATTTAACTGTATACAGAGATTCGGTTTTTGCATGCTGTTAGGAAGAAATCTAGTAATATTTTTGTATAAAAACATTTTTGAAGCAAATACTACATTAGTTGGGAGCTGTCAGTGATAACATTTTTCAGGACACAATTACGCTGGTGAATTTTACTACTCAGAGGGATATTCATATCAGAATACAGCCTGAGAATGTTCAGCTAGTTCAGCTCAAAGGAAACAATGGAACTTATAGACATGGTAGGCTACCATTCTAATTGGCAAGCTTCCCATAACAAATATTCCCTCCTTTGAATATCTCTTGCCATCCAAGCCCTACATAATGCATATAATTTAAGCATTCTTATTAATGAATGTCAAATGAAGAGCAATGTTTACAAGGAATTTTCAAGAAAAGTATGGGCTTTATCCTGTGACGTGCAAAGCAAGCACCTCCACAGAGGTCAGTGAGTGTCGAAGACCTGAACTGAAGCCCATTGAAGTCAACACAGGAGCTTTAATACTGACTGCAAAAGGCTATAGATCCAGCCTGGAGAGCACTTAGTGCTTCTTGGGTGGCATTCAGCCATTTGCAGGACTGGGTCCTATCTGAACACATAAAAATTAGTGGTCTTTTAAGTATTTGTTCTATGCTTAGGGCATAGTCCTGTAGTCCTTTCCCAGGCAGAACGCCCACTGGATTCTCTAAGAGTTTTGTCTGAGTAAGACTATATAGGATAGGGCCTCAAATTACTGAAAATAAAACGTATATTGTTATATGTAGCTACTATATGTGTTGTACACTTTGTAGATGAAAAAGAAAGTATGATTAAAAGTCGATGAGAGACTGTTTATAAATTTTGATTGCTTCATAATTTTAACTTTGAGCAACATTTTTATCATAATTATAGGCTTTCTTAAAGTATTTATGCAGATTGTTTTACTCAAAAGGGGTTTATTCCATTTTTGTATAAACTACACTCTTTTATTTCTTCATAAAATCAGTGTGGGAATTTCCAGCATCTAGTGCTCAACTAGACAGGCACAACACAAATAACAGAGGCGCTTTCTTTTCTAAAAGGCAGTAGGTATTCTGCTCCTTCTCCCTCACCTTCCCTGCCCAAAGAATAGTAGTAGTCCTGTAATGATAATAATACTTAGCATGCATATAATCCTGTTGATCTCCATGCAGTTTAGACCCATTAACTTGCTGATTCTTGTACACCCTTATCTAAGTGGTATCACACCCATTTTACAAGTAGTTCAATTAAGGCTCAGAGAGGCTAAGTCTGAGATTTTCAAAGCCATCTGTGGGGATTTAGAGGTACAAACTTCTGTTAATTTTGATGGGAATTGTGTGTCTAAATCCTTTAGGCACATTTGAAAATCTCATCATAAATGACTTGCCCAAGGGCACCAGGACATTTCCTGATCCCTTCACTCATTCAAGTAATTCTGTTGACTTCAATGATTGTTTGCTTGACATGAGTAGAATTTAGCCTACTGGAAGAATAAGTGGCTGAACTGGGAACAGAACACAGGAGTCCTACAAAATTATTAATCCTTTTTGGAACAGCAGCAGCAAGATTGTAAGAGCCTTGTAGCAACTGCCTCACCAAGGTACACAACCCTAGAGTCTTAGCGTGATTATCTGTAAGTTGCTTCCCTAGTACTATAGCACCCATCACTGTGAATATAACAGGACAAAATAGGAACACTCCATTTATATATAAATATGCCTCAAGAACACTTAGAGGAGAAAGTGGCATCACACCACTAAAAATTATAAATAAATGAAACATACTTTTATAAATATATAAAATGTTTTACTTGGGTTTTTTATTTTTATTTATTTAATAGTCAAAATTAGACCTTTCAAAGCTCTGTTTTAAAACTTTTGAAATAAATGGATAATTTTAAAGATATAACTTACTCAAACTAATTGACGTATGACTATGAAGAATCTATGCTCTACATTATATACTCCTCTTCCAGCTCTTTGAATGGTAATCACAGGGCCTCATGCTAAATAATTCAAACTGTTCTGCTCACAACAACTGAATCTTTAGTGAATTCCTCAGACAACTGGACCAGGTTCAGCCATGGGGCCTGATTCACTGCTGTATTACTTCAATCCTGCTCCGGTGTAAAACCATTTTAAGCAATGGACTTACACCAACATAAGACTGGAATAGAATTTTACGATTACACAGATATACAATTGTAAAGTAATAGTACCCAAACCTGTGAGCCTTATTCAAGAAAAATTCTAATTATACCTAAGAAAAATAATATGGTAAAATAATTAATGTATGGTATGGCATATCCACTGCTGTTAGATTAAATGTGATGGTCATCACCTTTTATTGACCCTGTTGATTTTAGAACAATCAGGTTTTCTCCTCATTTCTCTTTTAAATGACATGTTATAGCCTCATTCTGATCTGACACTGGTGTAAATCAGGAGTAATTCCATTGAAGTCAATGAAATTAAGCTGATAGAAGATCAGTCAGACTCCATATTTCTGTTTCCTTTCTACAGATTGACACAGGTTTCCTCCCCTAAACTGTAACCCAGTCACCTGAATTTCAATTCCCAATTTTATTTTACAGTCATTCACCATGTCTATTGTTTATAAAAGTGCCATAATTCTTCCCCCTGAAAAACATGCTAATATTAATGCTTGAAGTACAATAACAAATACAAGTTGAGTGCCCTGTTTTTCTGGTGACACTGCATTTACAGAGGGTGCAGATCTATATTTTAAAGCAATTTTAGGATAGTCAGACTCTCACTGGTCTTCAATTCAAGACTTCATAAAACTGCCAAGGTTGATTAAAAACTACATAACTTGGGTCAATTACATTTGGAAATCTGAGGATTAGAACTACTTCATGCCAGTGTGCTGGAACACATATGGAAATATATTTATATAACTTCTGAACAGCAAGAATATAGTATCAATAGCCATAATTGTTAAAGGATAAAGTTATTTCTTTTGGGATGATTATAGCAGTTACTATCTACCAAAGAATATTTGTGTTAAATATGAATATTTTCCCAGAAGAGCTGATCACTTCCTTGAGTACAAATAATGATCACAGAAGTATAGTTTTACAGTGGCGCTGCGTTTCATATACCTTCACTGGATACTAGGTGTATTTTTTTCTGCATAAGCAAACTGAATAGAGAATTTCAGTGTACACATTCTAATTCCATGAAACAACTTTAGGTCCAGTCCATGTGTTTTAACAAACTGTAGCTATAATTGACTTCTAAAATTGGTTTCTCGGGTATATAAACTTTAATGTAAACATGCAAAAATAAAGCAAATGTATTTTCTACAATTTTGTCAAAGACTAAGTTTATATTTTCATTTATAATGGCATGGAAGTAATAATACTGCACTCTAGATGTCATTGGGAGTTCTGCTATTGACTCCAATTGGTCAGGATAGGCCTCAAGAGGACTTTGAGTAGCCTAGCAAATTAATATTATAGACTCATAGACATTCATTATCCCTTACACATTTTCAAAAATCTATATTTCCTGTTTAGAAATAGAAATGAAGTTCAGGACAACTTTCAGGTGAATTTCAAATGACCTGGGTCTGATTCATTGACAGAAAACATGCCATGTAGGATGAATGATCATTTTTCCCCTTGCTGCATCCTGACCACTCATGCAATGAACATACACCAGGAAAATGTGATTATGAACAATTGTTCCAAGAGAGCTAAGTACATATTTGCAGTGTAAAATTAGAATTTTAAAATAATGTACTAACTACAATGTACTTACCAAGGAGGGAAAGAGTTTCCTTTCCCCTGAGCTTTAAAAAAGTCTGAAGGATAAAGTATTTCCCCTCACCAAATTTTGTGAGTAGTCAAAATCTTATAATCTAAGGTAAGGGGTACAAATTACACTTCTAAAAATGAAGAATTGACAGGTTACACCAAGAGGCAAGCATTGTAATCAAGACACTTAATTTCTATGAATGACCAAGACCAAATGTGGCATTAAGTTAACAGTAACTATATATTATCAATAATAATTTCATATAATCTACTCCATGAAGTCAGTGTAAAATATGATCATGTAAATGTTCCAATTAAGTGCACAAGGCTATGCATAAAATGATCAGTGTTGTTTAATTTATGGTTAATGATTAATATGAATAATCCTAAATATACCTGTTTCATTTAATCCACTCATTATGTTGCTTTGTTCAGGAACTCGAAAATGATAAAGTGGGCACAAAGAAAGTGATACTAGCAACATAACATGCTTTGTAGGATGAATGATCATTTTTTCCCCTTTCTGCATCCTGACCACCTCATGCAATGAACACTCTTTGATATAAATATTTATGATCTTTGTTAATGTTCAAAGGAAATTTGACAAGGGGTGTCTAAAGCAAAAAAAAAAAAAAATTATATATTGGGAAGGAGGCAGACATTGAAATGACAGGTTTAAAAAATCAGATCATAATTTGAATATTAGTTGCAGTTAAATTAACCGGAAAAATTATTTACTTCATATAAATTCCCGCGTGTCCTTTAATGTAGTGGCTAAGAATGATCACGATGAGTTTTCTGAGTTATGGCACAGTTCCCTAACACTCCTGGTAACCTATGCACTATGCATGGCTCAACTTCACTCATTATTATGTCTGTTTTCTTTTCCCTTCCCTCCCCCTCGCCCAAAACTCGAGTTCTGCCCAGAGGAACCTATGGATTACCAGTCCCCCCAAACTTCAGCTTTACAAATACCTTTCTTTCTCCTTCCTAATACTTTACAGTTAGAATCAGTGCAACCGAACTGAAGAAATCGAGCTCTCTATTTTTCAATATATACGGCCAACGGCCCCTTGAAACGAGCCATCAGATCTGTCTTTAATTTATACTTTACCGAGTAGCATTCTCATAGTCTACTGTTTGAAACGCAGAAAGACCTAGCTATAATTTGGCGGTCAGATTTCTAAATAAGCCTAGTTTAAATAACAAGCATACATGGGAGATTGTCAGTGTCTCCGTGTTGTATAGAGTTTACACACTGGCATCGCTTTTTAAAAACCTATATGTGGGTTAAAACTCAATTTTGCAGCCCACATTTCTATGAGATGTAGGTTTGACATCTGTTTGCCAGAGTGTTTTGCACTTAGCCTAACACCCACTATTAAGTGACAAAATTGTGGCAGGCTGTCAAAGCCAGCTGACTGACAGCTGCTCAACTTTACAAAACCCATTCAAATATTTGCAGGGTTTTTAAGCTTTCCGTAATGTCGTACCCATTCTTTCGGTTATTTAACATGTAAAATATAAGTCAAAGTTTTAAATCTGTCTTCCGAAATGTTTCCATTTACCATATAAAAAGAAAACGTGTTCGCTGCTGGAAAAGATCCAAACCCAAACCTATTGCATGTGCATTTTGTTGTGTCCCCGTGTTTCTCGTTTCTGCACCAAACGGATAAAACTGTCATTTGCCCACGTTTCTTAATACTGCAGCTAGTTAGTCGGTGTGTTATGGGAGCGAGAGCAAAGACCCACTTCAAAGCAGGAGGGGCGTTAAAATAAATAGAATTTCAGAAAATAGAAATCCAGATTCTGGTTTATAGCAGAGAGGAATATTTCTGCAGACACGTGCGCGCGCGGGGCTTTTAAAGATCCAAACCTCCGTGGAGAAATACACTGACCCCTTAAAAATCTGAATGCCCAGGCAATTGTATTCCATTGCTTTTCTACCATTCAAAATGAAAAAGCGTCCTGCGATGCTTTGCCTTCTCGCTAATTCAAGCTCAGCTAAGACACAATTTACAAATGGCAGCGTTTGTCTATGGATTGATACCGATTGAATAAAGAGCAGTTAAGTGTTCTGTGTCTTGGCTCTCAGAGACATACCCAACAGGATCGCCGTCAGCTGCAGCTGCAGCCATCAACAGCACGGAGACATATATAGCACTGATTTCTAGGGGATTCATATTTGCCTTTCAATCTGCAACGAAGGCATAAAAGAATAAAAAGTATTCACTCTTTAAAATAGAAAGCGACTCTGGTTTTTTAAAGATCTCTAATGAATTTAGGGGACTGAAATGCATGTAGCTATAGATAATCTTAGCATGTCGGAGACTCTGTACAGCAAGCGCTGCAGTATGGGTTAACCTCAGATGCTTTCTGTAATCTTTACAAGACAAAAGGTAATGCAAAACAAGTAGCCGCCTAAAGTTCGGGTCCTTCTTTGTTCTGAGGACTAGATCCATTCCTGAATGTATGGGATCAGATGGAAAGCATCCATATATAATAATGCTGCCGTGCAGCTGCCTCCAATGCCCATGCAGACTGCCCTGGCCTCTCTGACTGTCTGATCTCCCTGCAGGGTAAGAGCAGCCACAGCCTGCTTCATAGCTAGCTCAGGCTCAGGTGCTGGCCAAAAATATCCCCACACCCCACCCTCTTCCCTACACACACACATATACACCCTCGCCCACCCAGCCACCTACAGCAGAAAAGAAACGGGTTGCTCTTCGCTTTACCTGGAAATCTTTAGCTGCTTTGTGTCCATTTTAATAACCTCTATCGACTGTCTTTCCTAGAGCAGTTGTCATGTTGATAGGAAAGGGAATGGAAAAGAGTATTACAAAAAGTACATGAAGAAAACTAACAGCTCTATATAGAAAACAGAAGAGATTAATATGAGCATCACAGATTGCAAAAGGTGCAGACCTTCAGTAAAATCCCTCGGGAGGAGAAGGGGAAACTGACAAGGAGCAAAAAGCTTTATCCTCAAGAAACTAAAGGGAGGAAAAGAAAGAGGAATGAGTAGCTCATCCTCCAGATTATATAACCCAAAGGAAGCCATGGAAGGCACTGTGAGAAATCCAAGTTTATTGACAACAAAGGAGTGGAAAGGAGGGTCTGGCAGTGTAATTCGGAGCTGGAGGGCGATTTAAAGACTACAGGGAAGGAAAGAGGGAAATCTAAGAAGTGATCAAAGACAGGGATGATCGAGGGGGGTAGGAGGGGTGAAGGATCCAAATAAAGGTAACTGTGCAACACAGGTGCTTGGAGCAGCTGAGGTTACGAAAGGATGCTCTTTGCATACATGAAATGTTACCAAGGAAAGGGGAAGGATGAGAGAGAGAAGGGAAAGTGGGCCAGCAAGAGAGGGAGGGAGAAAGCCAAGGGTAGCGTAGAAAGTGCCTCTGAGCCAGAGAGAGAGAGAGAAGGAAAGGGAAGAGAAAGGAAAGGAAAGGAAGGGCTCGGCTCCACCTCCCTGTTCAAAGCAGCGTCCCAGCTGCTCTCAAACCAACCGCTCAATTCTATTCACTGTCGAGACGGAACAAAAAAGTGGCTATTTATTAGAGTACTTGTTTGGTATTGTTCAGGGCCGCACAAAAGGCGTTTCATTATGTGAGGGGGGGGGGGAGACGAGCCCCTCTTTTTCCAGAGCGAAACAATAACTTGAAATTGTCTTTAAAGTCTTTTCTATCAATAATAAATTTCATTTCCTTGTCTCTCTCCCTCTCATGCAGTGTGTGGCTGTGGGTGAGTGCTGAGCGTGCCTGTGTAGCCGGGCACCACTGGCTGGGACACAGTCGCCTGGGAGCTGAGGCTGGGCGAGGGGCTCGGGGGGTAGGATGCTAAGTGTTTCCCCATCTCTCTGTAGGTGTAAATAGCCAGCGCTGTAGCTCGCTATCCAGATGTGGGCTGTACAGCGAGGCTTGAGGAAGGTGTCAGTGTCAGATTGCCCAGGGGAAAGCCTGGCCCTGAGCTGCTCTTGGGAGGAGGCTGGAGCTGGAAGAGGAATTGTAAGTGTGCCTATAACTTTTGAGGGGGGGGGGGAATTCACCCCGGCTGGCGCTGGTGGGGAGAGCGGAGGGCAGGTTTCCACAACGAGTTTCATGAGGGGGGAGGGCTTCCAGCCCAGTGGAAGGGACGCTGCAATCGCTGCTGTATCGGCTGTGACATTGAGCGGGGTGGTTTTTTTACGGTGGTTTTTGGGCTGCCCCCCGCCTCGAAGACACGTTGGGGGGGGGGGGTTTTGGGGGGGTGGGGGGGAAGGGCGGGGAGGCTGCTGGCAGAGCGCGCAGGAACCCACCGAGCGCCCTGGCGTGGCGCGGCCAGGCTGGTTCCCAGCGCAGCCGAGGCGCCGGCGGCTGACTCGCCTCTCCCGTGCGAGGGCGAAGGAGCTCAGCCGGCGGTTTTTGCAATGACATTTGAAAATGAACATGTCGAAGTGCGGGTGCCATTCAGTGAGAGGTGTTTTGGGCAAAGAATCAATTTCACTTTGACTGACCGTCAGGCTTGACTGTATTAATACCGCCACACACACAAAATCAATGGCAAAGGCAGCCCTCAGCTAGTGCAACTAACGCCTTCCAGCGCCCTGCCCTTTGTGAGGCGGGTGGTTAGCATTGCTCATGTCGCCCGGGCGAGCAGCACATATTCTAGAGCCGTCCAGCGAATGTAGGGAACCCAAGACTTTGATCTGCGCTCATTGCATTCGGGTCGGAGCCCTGTGGAAAGATGACACTCCCTGCCTGCTTGGTAGAAATCCTTCCTGTGCAATCGCCGTCTCGTTACATTTCATTATGGCAAAGGACGAGCCCCTTCGATCAATAAATCCGTCCAGCTAAAGAAGCTCTCAGTTATTGGGGCTAACCTTTCAGAGCCTGAGACCAGAGTTTTAGGCTCCAGCTCTGCGCTGTTGTAGGTATTGTGGGTCGCCTCCCCCGTATTGTCGCCATAAAGTATCGTGAAGTTTAAAAGGTGAAATGGATTTTGTTTTGTTTTGTTTTGGTCGATCAACAGGCAATGGAGCAAAGATCTGCAGCTATCGATTGGGGAGGGGACCGGATTTGGCTGAATCTCCTTTCAGAAACAGGTGTTTAAACATGATAGCAACTCCAGTCAATTAACCCATTAAAAACCCGTTTTATCGCATTGATTCCCGCAGGCTGCTGTAAAGGGTTTCGGATTGAAAGCCTTATTGTTAAGGGGAGTGTGTGTGTGTGTGGTATGGGGAAGCGGGGGAACGATCTTGAAATGTACAGTATCCAAGAGAGAAAGCGACGTGGGAAACTCTTCTTGTCATTAAGCAAAGTTGTTGTAAAGTAAACCCGCACCCAGTCAAACCTGCTAAATAATCGCTCATTGCTGACCGCAAAATATAGATCTTAGCTAGATAGTTAGCTTATCTACATAGCAGCTATTTTACCTACACAATTCCGTTCGGGATAAACGTCAGGCTGGCTATCAGAGGAAATCGTTATGCCTGCACTACAGCATGTTTAAGAAGTTGGCACAACACCTTAAACATGTGAAGGTGCTCGCACAGCTAGTGCAGGCTTAGGACTAAGAGGATATTCAGGAAAGGGCAAAGCAACCCAGCGGTCTGATGGTAGTTCAGTCGCTCTGCGTTATAAATGTTGGAACATCCACCTTGACCTGAGCGCGTATGTATTTACTTGGTAGTGATAGAGAGGTGTAGTTGGGAGCCAAATTGCAGGGCTTGTATTCTGTACAAGGCCAATCATGTCTTGGTAGCCGGGAGCCCCTGAAATTGGACGACACTTGGCAGCACACGCAGATGTTAGGAAATGAAACCCTGGGACAAGAGTTCAAAGTAACTGCGCAAATCCCTCTTGAGAGATGGACCCCTGGAGGGGCAGTCAGAAGGAAGGGTTAACCATGAGCCTGCAATCTCTGCAAGCCCTGGAGTAGGCTCCAGGTATGTTCAAAAAAAGAACTAGATAAGTTCATGGAGGCTAGGTCCATCAATGGCTATTAGCCAGGGTTGGCAAGGATTGCTGTTTGCCAGAGGCTAGGAATGGCCGACAGGACGGATCACTTGATGATTACCTGTTCTGTTCATTCCCTCTGAAGCACTGGCCACTGTCGGAAGACAGGACACTGGGCTAGTTGGACCATTGGTCTGACCCACTATGGCCGTTCTTCTGTTCAAGAAGGGGAGGGAAGAATACATCTCCAGTCCCGGGACTATCCTGCCCAAGTGTTTGGGAGGTGGAGGGCAGAGGAGGAGTGGCAGATATTGGGTTGCTGTATCCAAAGCGTAGGACACACACGAGCCTGCATTCAACTACGTTATGAAAATACTCTCCTGTACAACAAAACCCAGCAGAACAGTGAAATGTTGTTTAGTGAAATGTGATGGGACCAACAAACTTTAAAGTATAGGAGTGAAGGGGAAAGGAAGGTTTCGGGTTCAGTTCTTCACCTTAGCGATACGTTGTCCAGAAAACGGATCAGTAGCTGGATTATTAAACCCAGATAATCAATTTATATAAAAATAACCCATGTCATCTGAAGTTCCTTTACAAATAGGTTTAGGAACCCAGAGTTTATTGGACCATAGTTACACACATGGCACTGAGGAAAAAGAGAAAAGCTGGTATTATGTTTTGAAGCGAAGAATCCTGGTTTTACCTGCATAGGTTCATGGACCTAAGAGCGTTTGAAAATAGCCGAATCTATGTGGTTTTGTATACATCTCGCTTTTTGCATCAATGTCGTTAGTTTCAATTAAAGAACAAATGTGGGAAGTTGCAAGCACTTTCATTTTCTACACTGGACTATTTGTTAATAGAGCATCCCCCGGCACTTTTCCCCTCCAGCCTTCCCAATGACCATGCCATCAAATATTTATTTGTATAGGCGTGTGTAGTTCTGTCGCTGTCCAGCATTACAGTGAACACAAGGTACACCTCGTTAACAATGTGCAGGTGTAATGTGAAGTATCAGGTAATGATCTCGTAACATGCGGATCCTTTTCAAATCCCTCGCATCCAAAAAGGCAAATAAACACGGCGAGAGGGTCTCCTGGCTGCAGCCAAGTAGTCATAATATCTCCACATGCTGCAAAGGAAATGGGATTATTCTCTTTGCTTGGCGGAGTTAGTGTGATGCCTTTAGATGACTACGCTAATGGCTTTAGATGGAGCAAAAGGATCATTTATTTCCTCTGGGTGTTTTTAATTTCCAGAATAGCATTCTGAGATTATTTAGATGTTTCTACTTTTCCCCTTGTTTGCTGTTTTCTGAAGTAAGCCCTGGATGCGACTGAAAAGGCTTGAAATTGTGTCAAAGTGATGTTTTAATCTCATTGAAAAGTGTATTAAAGGACAAGATGTAATTTATGTGAGATGCTTCGATGAAAAGAGAGATTGGAGTGGATGATCCTTTCACTCTCCTGTGAACCTCATGTCATGTTTATATTGAAGCCTGTGTGGCTAATCTAATTTGCAATAACTGGGATGGTTTGCCAGAAAAAGCTTCTGTGATTTCTCTTCTTTCTTTATTTATTTACTTATTTCATATAAATTCGTTTTGACTTGTCTACCTCTTTGACTGAGTGTGGCCTTTACTATTTTTGGCTAACGAGTGGGGATATCAAATAGAAATATTTTAGTTATACTGCTATCATTCCAATTTTTCTAGGCGACGCGCCGTAAATTCGTGAGATACCGTTTTACTGTTGCTTTACAAGTGATGCTGTACTGTGGCTTGTAAAGCTTTTCGATATCTTAATGACCCATATAATAGAAGCCCAGTTTTAAAGCCTAATTTTCTAATATTGCCCGTTTCTTGCCAACTGTAGTTGTTCTACTTTTTCTTGCTTTAAAAGTGAAACGTCACAAAATATAGTCACAAAATATTTTCTGAATTTTTTTGTACAACTTATCTTTTGATTAACATGTCTCATGAAAAGCAATGGTCTTGCATCCCTTAGAACTGAAATAATAAGACAATATAAACCTACATTTCATAATACATTTCGTATTTTGAATCCGGATTAGCAGACATTACATGAGTGTGCCTTAACAGTAAAAAAAAAAACTGAACAGACTTGAAAATTACAACTTTTATGTAACGTAAAAAGGTGTATTCAGGCTGTTAATTACAGGGGGTTGTGTCACTGGAATCTTATCAATGACCCGTTTGATATTACTGTAATTACTGACAAAATAAGACAAGGATGGATCACAATAAAGAATATTTCTCTATCAAAACAATATTGTGCTGGAAGTCTGGTTAATACATAATATAAACAAACATTTTATTAAAGGTTCCTGCTGACAAAACGTTATTAAGAGCCGGATCCTGCCTTTTTTGCGAACCCAAAACTTCTATTGGACTAAGGCCCTGTACAAGTAGGTACTAATATCGATATGTCCCGTAATGAAAAAAAGGCAGGGATATCTCCTCTTAGGATCAGGCTAACAATCCCAACTTCATTTAAGTGCGTCTTGCAGCTTCTTCTTGATTGTTAGCTCTTGAATCTGGCAAGTTGGTCCTGCCAGTTCATCCACGAGACAGGCTCCGATGAAACCTCCGTGTGACTGTAGACTGCAATTGTGGATTAAACATACAGAAGATCGATACTATTTCATTTAGGCGCAACCGAAATCTAAAAGCACTTACTAGAATATAAAATAGAAATGAAGGCGTGACAACAATCGCTAGGGATTTCCAAACTCTTCCTATCGCATTAAAGAGTAATTTACCAATACTGGATTGAGCTGGAAAAAGTTGAGCAAAAATCCCTTTGAAATTGGCTCTTCAAGACCTCGTTTAAACATCTGTTTTTGCGGTAATTATGGTTACAGAACCGTGATTATAGATGGATTTAGTAAGTCATCGGATTGCTTATTAACAAGCGTTTTAAAATATCAGACTAATCTATTGAATACACTTTTGTATTTAGTTTAGGATCCTTCCCTATAGGGTTATTACAAACGTCCCAGTAGCGCCGCCAGTTCAATTTATCTAGCTTCAGAGCTACATTTATTTCCCAAGTAGCTGGGGTTGAACTTAACTTGTTCTAAGGGAATCTGCTTAGTTTTAAGACGCTGTCATCAACATTTACATTCATCGTCGCACGTTAATATCCCTCTTCTTTTCCTTTCTATGTGCCATGACCCATTCTTTTGTCCCTGATAGATTCCTGTATATTGTCATTAAGTTTTGGGGACTTGCACGTTTTGCGCTCCAGTGCTCTGACACTGAAAAAGGACAATGTCCCGTGGTTTGGAAACTCTGTTTTCGTTGATTTTTGAGGGGAAACGCATCGAATCCAACTTCAGAGATTAGACAAATCAATCCATTTCCCCAGTAATAGTTTGTATGACTGACAATAAAACACAGAGAGATTTGTGGAGAAGCTCTAGTTTAGGTGTCTTTGGGGTTTCCTTTCAACCCTAATACGGACAAGAAAGAATTCAAACGGTTTCCAGTAACTAAAGGATTATGGGGAAGGGTCATGACTGCTCATTTTGGGGGGTACATGGTGTGGTTGGAGTAACCCTTGCCTTTTCCGTGGATGACACAGCTCTCCTTGGGAAGGGGGGGAAGACATTTCTTATCGGGGGATTTAGCCTTTTCCCTTTTTCCTTTTCTTTCATTAACAAACCTGGTGGCTATAGACACAGCTTGAATATTGACGTCTCTTCCCCCAACTGCTCCTCCGTTAACCCAATTACAGAATTCATCAAGAACTGTGTTGAATTATCTCTTTCCATATAGTATCAGCATTAGCCTAATTAAAAGCTATAATGTCTGATATAATGATTAAATCGTTAGCTCTGCTGTAGGGAAGCAATATTTTGTTTTCCCTTCAATTAGAAGCTGATTGAGGTTTTCAAAGCAGGTCAGCTGTGAAATTTGAATTATATGTGCGAGTACTGTTCACAGGGTGAGCCCCTACTCGAAAGCTCCAGAGATTCTCCAAACGCTTTCCCCCCGCGAGCAAGGAAGCGACAACAGAAAACACACACAGAGACGATACATTTGCTTTAGGATTGTGGAGTTGTTAGGATCTCCGGATTAATTGGTCATGTTGGAAAGGGAAGGACTTTATTTCTGTATTTACCCTGGGCTCGCTCAGTCGCTACCAGAACATCCATCCCAACTGGCTATTACTCTGAGTCCAAAGCATGATCACATTCTTGCAGAGTTACAGAGCCAGTAAGGGCGCGTTCTTTCGCTCCGGTTGCTTGTCACTGGTCCAGAGGATGCTCCGACTTGGATTTCACAGCAGAGTCGGTTTGGATTCTGCACTGGTCGGGAGCCTTGTTCCATAAGGGCATGGGCGACCTGGAAGGGATACTGCTTATAACCCAGGCTAGGGTGGGGGGCATCCGCCCGGGAATTGTTACGGGACTGCAATAAGTCAGGGAAGTTGCTAAACTGGGGCTTGTGGGGAGAGCGGGCTAGGGGTGAGCTGGAGGGTGCGGAAGCAGCCGGTCCCGGGCACTGCGCTGGGCAGGGAAGCAGAGGCAGGCAGTGAGGCGGTGTTTCCGAGTGACTTTGCAGCCAGCAGACGGCGATCGCAGCCTGCGCTGGGGCTCTCAACCCGAGCCCAGAGCTGGCTCGCTGCAGCCCGGAGGAGCCGGGAGCTCGGCCCTCTGATGCAGCAGGCGTCGCTTCCTCCTCCTCCTCCTCCTCACAGGGGCCCAGTCGTTCATGACCTGCAATAGCCTGTGGCAGCAGCCACAGCGCCGGCTCCTGGCCCGTTGGGGGAGGCGCAGGCGGGCTGCGGAGGAGGCAAGGCGGGATCCCCCCAGCAGCTGGGCTCCCTTCCCGCCACAGGCACGCGGCTCACGCAGGAGGGAGACGCCGCCTGGGCAGGGGGGTGCGGCGCTCAGCTCAGCCGAGCGGGGGGAGGGAAGCACTCGCGGCTCCCGAAACAGCGCGAGCAGGAGCAAGCCAGTGCTTCCCCCTCTCTCCCCCTCTTCCCCCCCCCCCCCACACCGGCGCAGAGCCCGGGGCTCAGCGAGCGCCTCGGGCGGGACCTTTTAACCCTTTCTGCCCCGCTGCCTGCCAGCGCGGGGGGGGCGGACGCGTTCCGCTCCCCTCCGGCGACGCCTCTGCCGGCCCGGCTTTTCCCCAGCATCTAGGATCCTGGCCCCCCAGGAGCGGAGGCACCGGCCCTGCATTTATTTCCTAAAAATGCCGCCCCCAGCTCTCGGCTCCAAGCCCCAGCCACGCTGCGGGCCGTTTCGAGCCGCGCTTCGCGCCGCAGCGAGCGCAGGGACCTCTCCTCCCCGCCGCGCGCGGGTCCTGCCGCGGCACATGGTCGCTGGTGTCGGCGTCCCGCTCCACAGTTAGGCAAGAAAGGCCCCGGCCGCCTGACCACGGATCTTCTCCGTGCTCTGCCACAGCAACCTAAGCACCAGTGCGGCGGGCGGGCGGGCGGGACAAGCTCCCTGACAAGTCTTTTACCGACTTTCCATGCCTGCTCGCTAGCCGGGGCCGCTCTTTATCCCGCCCCCACCACAGTCCCGTGCCGGGACACACCAGCACGAAGTGCACGTCTGTGCCGGGAGCTCGGCGCTGCAGCCGTGCAGCTCCAGCAGTGCACGGATTCGCATTCCGGCCTGACGCTTAAAAGCGAGCTGTTCCGCCTGCCCCGCCCGGAGATACACCGGGGTGCTCCGGCTGCAACAATACACCGCAGTTCCCTTTTAGATCCTCAGAGGGGTCGCACAATGTGAAATGGCCTAATCTAAAGAGCATCATTGCTATGCAGAGCTCCTCGCCCGTGCCTGTTTGGGTTTGGTTTGTTGGTGGGTGCTGTCTTTGTGGCGTTTTTGTTGTTGCTGAGGCAGGGGAGTTGTTGGGTTTCATTGTTTTGTGTTTGTTTGTTTACTGGAAGGGGGGAAGGGGGACATCGCTTCCAGAGAAAGTAGAAAGATTATGGATGAGCTAGTGTAAGGCTTTTCTTCTCCCCTTGCCAGACTCTGAGTCTTGGCACTAGGTGCCCTGCTGCTGCCTGATTGGCACACGCTGCAGCTGTCAATCAACTGTCACTTGGCAACAAGTTACACCAGCAGTTTGAGTTTAACGCTCATAAATGCAGGCACCCATACTGTCTGCAACTGGGCCCTAATAACATAATCCACAAAAGCTTTATTGCGGAAGCTTTGAACACTTGCAATAGCACAGTATAATTCAAGGCTAAACATCTACCGTCAATTTAAATGCACGGGGAAACAAAGGGCAATGTCATATTTGGAAACAGTTTGCGAGAATATGATTGATGGGGGGGAGGGGGATCTATATTGAGTCAAAGTCAGTTATCCAGATTGCAAGGATTATAATTTATTCCTGTGTTGAAGGTTAGATCTCAAGATATTAGTCAAACGAATTCATATGGAAAAGATTGCGCCAAAACCGTTTCATACAAATTATTTTCAAGTCTTTGGCTATTTTAAAATGTAATTTCCAAAATAAAATATCATTCAGTCATTAAGTGAAAAAACAAGTTATAACTTCTTATAAATCAGTGTCTTTATTTGTTGGTTTGTTACAATACTCAACTATCCCTCTTTATCAGCCGTCAAAGGGGAAATGTGTATTTCTTTCTTAAAGAATCCCACACACGCATACCCCTATTAATTAGTAACTTTTTGAATACATCATTAAACAAATAAAATGTTTGGCTTGTTTTCCCCCTATAGATGTAACAAACTCATTATCATTTGCTAAAATAAAGAGCTTTCTAAAACACTGAGGGCCCGATCCTATCATCCTTAGTAAAGTAAATATCCCCCACTGAATTCACTAATGACTTCCAGGGAAGTTTTGCCTCAAAAAAACAAAAAACAAAAACAACATCACAAAAAATCCCAGACATCAGATTACAAAATAGCGCCTCGATCCTGTTCCCATTGAAATCAATGGCAAAATTCTCACTGAATGTAGTGGGAACAGGAGCAGGCCTCATACATTTAATTTAAAAAATTATATAAAGCAACATTATTCTTCTAAAATTACGAAAATGAACATGACAAGATTACTATTTAATGTTGAGTAATCTAAAATGAAAATTGTTTAATCTGAACACACAATATTATATTGTTGCCTTATATATTATTACAATTCTGCTGTATAAAAGTTATACAGTAATAAAAGTAAAGGGCCTAACAGGTATTATTTCTGTAGTTTGGACAGCCATAAGGGTCACAAAAATTAATACTCACATTAAGTGGGAGAAAGAGAGTCCAGGTAACCATTTTCCCACACAATGAAACATTATTATGATCATGATTCATATATGTTTATTTGGATTGTAGAATGGACATTCAAATGACTACAGTTAAGGTTATATCGTCACTTTCATTATACACCCTTATTTGCACCACAATACAAAAGCACTGTAATCTGTCCCGCTGGACAGCCAGGGAACCAAAATGTTCCTTTTAACGTGTTCACAAAGAATTAACTTGCCCCATATTTACTTTATATAAATGCAATATGTTTATATCTACATTTACCAGTGTCAGGTATTTTAATACCCCTAGGTCTAAATACATAACAATAGCATTTAGGCTTTTAGCCTATATTATGGACTAGGCCTTTGTGTATTTTTAATACTTGGAATAGCCATCTCATTAATTTATGTAGAAACATTTATAGTCCGATCGCACAGTCATCATACAGGCAAAGCTCCAGTAGATATAACTCTTTAGGGAGAATGGAAATCTCTACCACACAATTCGGAAATCTGCACTGTGATATAGCAGTGGGAGATTTCCCTGGGCAAGAGTTACGGATCGGGCCATTGTCCTTTCAACTCCACATTTAAAATTGTAAACATTTAGTTATGGACTGGCATATTGATATTATTTATTACTATACCGAAGTGTGCTTTTTTAAAGCCACTATATACATATAAACCACTATAACAGCTGTGAAGCTGTTACTCTGGAAGTCAATATCATAGGATTTAAACAACTGCTTTCAAACGGATGTACTTGATTGATTAAAACATCGATTGGGTAAATATATTCAAATAATATAGGCTCCCCCAACCACTTCACCCCTCCCTTCTTTTCAAAAGGAGTGAGAGAAAGTTCAGTTAGAATGTAAGGAAGCTTATGGTATAAGGACACACAAGCAGAAGATGCAAACGTAAGGTTAGCGCTTGTACATGGTGTGTTTCTCTGGTTCTCCAGCGAATACACACGCATGTAAACCCATGCCAATAAAACATTTCATGTCTATCACCGCGCACCGTCATGTTGTCCTTAGGCGCAGACACACGCGCACCTGCCAGAGTAAAGGAAAGAATGTCACCCATAACTTTGTACTTCCCTGACTTTTGCAGGCTATGTGTTTAGAGTGAGGGGCTATTATTGGTGCACGATTATGATGGCATTTAATTACTGTTAACTCCTCTTTACCTAGCAGGGCAATGCAGGGTAGCCTTGACCCCTTCTCTGGCCCCTCCCAGCCTCCCCTCCACCCCCATAGTAGTTTATACTTCTCACCTCCGGACGTCACTCCTCAGCGCGCCATGCAAATAATCCCCCGCCGCCGCGTTCCGATTGGCCAAGGCAAACTCATTTAATCCCAGTTCGGTGCGCGGTGTATGGCTGCTGGACTCCTCTCTCTGTGTGTCTCTCGCCAGCTCCTCCTCTCCTGATTCCTCCCGGGCAAGAGGAGGGAAACCACAGAGAACAAATTACTGTGCAACTTCTCTCTGGCTCTGGGGTTTTTTTTTTTCCCTTCCCCTCCTCTCCATTTTCTTTCTTCTCCTCTCTCCCTCTCCCTCTTTTTTAGTTATCGTTTAATTACTTTTTTTTTTTTCCGGTGGCTTTTCCTCTCTCTTCTGCTCTGTTCACCTGGGAGCAGCGGATGCAAGTCATACACACGCTCTCTAGAAGTTAGCAAAGAATGACAACAACCAAAAATTAGATCTGTTAAGAACAAGGGAGCGAGAGAGAGGGAGGAGGGGTATGCGTGCCTGTGTTGAAGAGAGAGAAGGACATTTCTGAGTGCTCTGCACACTCCTCCTCCTTGCAAAGTGAAGCAGCAAGTTTGCCTTGCACCTGTTTGAGCAGCTTGAATCCAGATCGCCGCCAAGCCCTGAAAGTGGTTTGCAAAGGAGAAAGTTTTTGCCTAAGGTGTTGCCGGTTGTGCTGGTTTGTTTTTTTGTTTTGTTTTTGTTTTTTTTCTCGTCCCTTCCCTCTTGGCTGCTCTATGTGTGATATTTTTACGCCTGGCGCTGGTGGGAAATAAAAAGCTACTTGAATGTACAGCATGATGATGGAAACGGACTTGCACTCCCCCAGTGGAGCCCAGGGCCCCACCAACCTGGCGGGCCAGACCGGAGCGGGAGGCGGTGGAGGCGGCGGCGGCGGCGGTGGCGGGAACAAAGCGAACCAAGACCGGGTCAAGAGACCCATGAACGCCTTCATGGTGTGGTCCCGGGGCCAGCGGCGGAAGATGGCCCAGGAGAACCCCAAAATGCACAACTCGGAGATCAGCAAGCGCCTGGGGGCCGAGTGGAAAGTCATGTCGGAGGCCGAGAAAAGACCCTTCATCGACGAAGCCAAGCGGCTGCGGGCGCTGCACATGAAGGAGCATCCGGATTATAAATACCGGCCCCGGAGGAAGACCAAGACCCTGCTGAAGAAGGACAAGTACTCACTGGCCGGGGGGCTGCTCAGCGCCGGCTCGGCGGCGGGAGGCCCCGCCGGGGTCGGGGTGGGCATGGGGGTGGGCGTCAGCCCCGCCGGGGTCGGCCAGCGGCTGGAGAGCCCCGGCGGCACGGCCAGCGGAGGCTACGCGCACATGAACGGCTGGGCCAACGGCGCCTACCCGGGCTCGGTGGCGGCGGCGGCGGCGGCGGCCGCGATGATGCAGGAGGCGCAGCTCGCCTACAGCCAGCACCCGGGCGGCGGCGGCCACCCGCACCACCCGCACCCGCACCACCCGCACCCGCACAACCCGCAGCCCATGCACCGCTACGACATGAGCGCGCTGCAGTACAGCCCCATCTCCAACTCGCAGGGCTACATGAGCGCCTCGCCCTCCGGCTACGGGGCCATCTCCTACGGCGCCCAGCCGCACCAGAACTCGGCAGCGGCGGCGGCGGCCGCGGCGGCCGCGGCAGCGGCGGCTTCCTCCGGCGCTCTGGGCGCCTTGGGCTCGCTGGTCAAGTCGGAGCCCAGCGTGAGCCCGCCCGTCACCTCGCACTCACGGGCCCCGTGCCCCGGGGACCTGCGGGAAATGATCAGTATGTACTTGCCGGCCGGAGAAGGAGGGGACCCGGCTGCGGCGCAGAGCCGGCTGCACTCGCTGCCCCAGCATTACCAGAGCGCCAGCACGGGGGTCAATGGCACGGTCCCCTTGACACACATCTGAGCCGGGAGGGAAGGAGAGGGACAGAAACTTGCATTGAGCCCCCACTGAACGGTACCTCTGTGACTGCCTGGCCGCCGCCACCTCCCTCCTCCCCTGCGCACACACCCCGCCGGCTCCCTTTTTTGTACAGAAAAATGTTTGGATGTTCTTGTAATAATAATAAATAATAATAATAATTAATAATAATAATGATTAATGATGAGGAAAAAAGGTAACGATTGCTCTAATTACCTTTTTTTTTTTTTTTTCCTTTTCTTTTCTTTTTTAGGACTAGTTTTTGAAACTAGTTTTTGCGTTTTAGACTGAACTTCTGTGTTTTACTGAGACTTTTTTGTACAGTATTTATCATTCACCCACGAGGCATATAGAGCGTTTTATTTGCTAAAGAGGAAAAAGTAACAAAAAAAAAAAGACAAAAAATAATAACAACAACAACACAAAGATCTAGGCGATGCCAACTTTTACACCGGAGAAGCATTCGCTTCTTCCTTGCATCGCTTCTTGTGTAGGCTTTTTATTGCCTAATGAAGACAAAGTTGATGGGGGAAATAGTTCTCATTTATTACACATGTACTAAGACAAATCCAAAACCATAAGTAAAAGTTTTTGTAGATGTTACTGCGAGGTTTTTGTTTGTTTGTTTATTTATAAAAAAAACTTTTTTTTCCCGACTGCAACATTATTCTTGGTTTTGTAAAACTTTATTGTACCTGGTTTATTTTGTTTGTTTGGATTTTTTTGTGTTTTTGTTTTTTTGGTTTATTTTTGTATGATTTCTTGTAAATGCATTGTGAAAATAATTTTTATTTTAGGCTTTACGAGGGAATTGTGTATATAGTTTACTAAAAAGCCTTTCTGCTAAAGAAAAATCCTAAGGATGCGTTGAATTTTGAGTTAAATAAATTTCAAAGTGGAAAAAGTCACCTGGGTTTTTTTTCCAGTAAATCAAAAAGGTACTAATTTTATACGCATGGTATGCCTTAAAATATAACCGGTAAACCTAGAAATTGGAAAGGAATTTTTAAAAAATGAGCTGAAAATAACAGAACAAATCCCGCATTGGATTTAGATGTCTCACAATCTATATACAAGTGAAGAGATGAAAGTAACAAAAATGGTGTAGCTTTTTTTTTTAAAGATTATTTTAATATCTGTTCAATATTGTTAAGGAAGGCGACCTATTAAAATACTTTCCATAGTACTCATGGTTCATTTTGTTTATTTTATTTTATTTGCGTAACTGATTGTCCAAAGCTGGAGTGACTTCATGGCTGGGAAACTTTTCCACCTTGAACTAGGTTAGGGGCTCTCACCAGGTCTGGACGACCTCCCTTCCCTTCCCTTCCCTCCAGATTTCAGACTGGGGGTCCCAGCAGGATGCAGAAACCTTGTCCCGGAGGGATGCAAAGGCTCCAGTGTATGCATAAGTTCCTCTCTAATCACCACAATTGTAAGCGAAACTGATTGGGTTTGAGTGTAATGAAGAACAATCTCTGTACCAAAAATATTAAAAACAGCCCTGGCCCTCCCAAACCCCACGAGGGGGCTGCAAACAGCGCTGGAGTTACACACACACACACACACACAATCCCGTGTAACTGGAATGCAAGTTTTAACAACCGGAGTGAAAAGCTGTCAAGCAAAAATGATGTATTTGTTCCTACCAGGATCCTGCTGTTGTTTAATGCTTTGAATTTGTATTATCTTTTTTCTAGGTGTTTATCGGTACTTTGAGATATTCGGGACTTAAAAGTTTTCTGTGAACTTCATCTAATAGTAACGACAGCACTCAGTATCGCATTTAAAATCATATTGTAGCAAATACATTTTGAAATTAGTCGTAACATATTTAAACAAAAGAAGAACTATTTTAACGTCCAGTGTGGAAACATCGTTACAGCAGGCTTTCGAGCTTTTTAAGCATCTTTTTAGTGGTGGTGAATGAGTAATTTATCCATCCAAAAGTGGGGCAAGGTTAGTTGGTTAATAAGGAGCGGGTTCGGTCCGTATTAGAGATTGCACTTTAACTATAATGCTAACATGACAATTGACATATGTAACTCTTTGGAGTCATTTTGATAATTTTGTTTAAACCACTCATTCGTTAAAGTGATGGCAAAATTTTAATGAAGATGTCTATTGATTTCTAACAAGGTAATAAAAATCCTTTTTTAAAACTATTTGGATCCTTTATTAAACCGTTGTGTGTGCAGGTTTAGACTTTCAGCAGAGCAGTTTTGTGAAATGTTCAGTGTACAAACACCGCACACACAAACCAGTACCCCATGGGAAAGCTCTGGAGTTGTACTCCTTCTAGAGAAGCATGATCCCATATCTAATTTAAAATAATCACGTGTACTTTTAAATAGACAGAATAAATTGAATACCTGTTGAACTATTTCTTGCTACGACACACACACACATTTCTAGTCTTGTGGCACAATGATGTGTGTGCGTGTATACCGTGTGTGTGTGTATAAACAGCATCTAGTGCAGCCTTGATACCTGCCCTTTCTCTAAGAGTTACAGAGCTGTTGAAGTTCAGATTTGAGGGGGGGGAGGGGAGAGAGAAAATAAGCCACTACATTTGCATAAACGAAATATAATTTAAGCCACTACAGTTGCATAAACGAAATATAATTTGAAAATTTGTTCGCACTTTTCAACACACTAAAGTTATGTAATAAACATATTTGGGAAAATAAACATTTGAACAGGCCCAAACTAAATATAGAATGATTTCCATCCAATCTTGGAGAGATTTTTTTCTTTTCTTTCTTCCTCTTCTGCCTCCCCTCCCCCCGATTTAGCGTTAGCCCTACAAATAATAGAGGTATCTGCACTTTTAATTTATGGGGATTAAAAACCCGGATACAGTTAAATAAATTTCGAATATTCTGAGCAGTCCTTTCAAGGGAATAAAATCCTCTCCATGAATGTCAAAGAGAGAATTACGTGATTATGTAATGTATTATCTACTCATGGTTTATTGGTTTTGCTTCTTTGATTTTTTTGTTTTTAATCGTATGTGGCTACAGACAGCATCTACAAGCAACGTTAAAACAACTTTGTTAGGCGGAAAAATAGGGTTAGGCATGGTAAACCAGTTCTTTCTTCGGGCCCTTTTCTCTGCAAGTTATATATAAATGAATAATTTAATATGCAAAACTAAAGATAGGTTTAAACGATTTATGGATTAAGTACTTTACAACGAAAATGTCTGAAATGTTCATCCTATAACATGATTGACAGAGCTATTAAAATCACCTATGTGGAAGAATTAAAAAATACGCATTTCTTTTTCAGTAAAGGAGGAAATTCCAGGCACTAAAAGAAGGGGGCGGAGGGGAGAAAATCGTCTGTTCTAAGCTCTGTTAGGTGAAGCTTGCGGGTTTTGGAGTCCCCGCTTTCCCCCAGGGTCAGAGATCGCAGCTCTGTCCCCATCCTTGGAGACCTTTGCACCTCTCCTGGCCCCTGGCCTGGCTCCGGCCCTCATCTAGACCTCCTGGAGGAGAGGGACCAGCAGGGTCAGAGGCAGCACATGCTAAGGGGGTGGTTGATTCTTTCTAAACTTTAAGCGAGAAGGCAAACTTGGCCTTGACTCTCAGCTCTTTTCCCAACGGTTTTGGTTTTTTTGTTTTGTTGTGGGTTTGGGTTTTTTTGTTTTTTTGGGGAGGGGGATGGGGGGGGGAAAGGAGGCTGGGTAGCCCGGTTAGCTGGGGTGGGGGGTTGTGCTGGGCTCTGGGGATAAGGGTTTCCCGCAAACTCCACTCCCCCCTTGGATAGAGTTGGGAAGGGGGGTGTCACTGTCCAGGGGCCTGACGGGTGGTAAAAGTGTGGGAGGGACATTGGCAAAATACGCTGAGCTCTTGGGGGAGATATTAGGGCTGCATGAAGTGGCCCGCTGAAATCCTCTCCTTGTCAAGAGGGGTGGGTCTCCCAAAATTGATCGGCACAGCTGCGGAGACCCAGAGCAAAAGCCTCTGGGATCTCCACGCCGGGAGATGAAGCCCGAGAGATGACCCTGGTGGGGCACGGACCCTCCCTCCCAGCTGTGCTACCTCCAGGCAACATCAGCCCTGCCCCTTGGGGGGAACTGAGCGCTTGACAGAGTCATAACGTTTTCGTCTTATCCAGAGAGCAGACCCCACCCCGGGAGCCCCCAGCTAATCCGGGCGGGCGGCGGGACGCAATGAACTGGGGCTTGCGAGCTTTTGTGCGCTCCCTTCACCCTGCTCTGTGGCGTGGGCCGTGTTCCTGCCCTCTCCACTTCCCCGCGCCTTGCTCCGCTCGGAGCCCAGCCTGCCTGCCGACCCGAGCCCACCCCTCACTCTCCTCCCCCACAGCCTCCGCCCGCCTTCTTCGCTCCCTTCCTCCCCCAAGACTTTTTCCTTCCCCCCACCAGCTCCGCTCATCTCCCCTCCCCCCGCTCCTTTATCGCTGCCCCCTTCCTTTCTCCTCCCATCCTTTGCTTTCCTTCTCCTTCCTCGTCCCCTCTTCCTGCCCCCCCCCGTCCCTCCCCCGCATTCACATGGCAGAGTGGTGGGCAGGCAGGGGGCGGCTCTCGGAATACACTTGGATTGGTTGTGTCGTGTGTGTGTGTGTGTTTGCCAGTGTGTCGTGTGTGTGCGCGCTGGTCGGGGAGACGTTCGTGTGCAAGGCGCCCTCTCCCGGCGCGCCCCACGGCGGGGATGGGGAAATCGCTCCTCTCCGGCCCGCAGCCGCCCGGCAAACCCAGCAAGCCACAAGTGGCTGGGGCTCAGCGCTGCGGCGGCGCCGGGTTGGAGCCGAGCTCCGGCCGCCCGCCTTCCGCCGGGCTGCAGCTGAATGACGCAAGGGGCCGGCGGGCTGGGGGCGGGGGCGGCGCCGCTGTTTGGAGAGGGCCGGATTAGCGAGCAGAGACCCCCCCCCCGCCCCGCCCCTCTGACCCCGGGATCAGCGGCTAGTCAAACCCATTTACACTCACCCCGCGGAACACTGACGGCTCCCGCTGCAGCAAGCGGCCGGCCAGGCAACAGGTGAAACCAGAGTCCCCTGCTGCGCTGGCTGGGGGGGAGTGGGCGAGGAGGAGGGGGGCACCGGCTCAGCTTGGCGGAGGGGGGAGCGAGGCGATGGGAAGGGCCATCGCCGCGGAGGAGGGAGGGCACAGGAGGCCGCTGGGCTCGGGGAAGGCGCGACGCTGCAGATCGCAGGGGGAGGCTTGCCCGCTTTGGAGAGGGGCACAGGCCAAAGCCGGCGAGCAGAGGCGCTCGGGGAGCAAGCCAGGCCCTGCCTCTTGCCACACTGTCCTATTTGCCCCCCCCCCCCTTTACCCCCCACACACACTCTGCGTCTCCTTTCACCGAAGGGCAGCGGATGAAAAGACATGCGTGTTCCCAGTCCGGTGCTCCAGGAGTGGGACTCAGCCGGGGAAAGGCCAGGGCGCAGCTCCCGTGGCCAGACAGGGCCACTCTGTGCTTCACGTGGGACTCCGCCACCTCCTGGGCCGGGCCAAGCCAAAGTCTCACTCCGTCTATTCAGTGACTTACATCCCCCCCGCCACTCCAGAGCCCCTCTGCCGCACGTGCTCGTGGAGACTTCCCGAGGGGTTTGAAGAAGACGTGCCAAGTTCGTGCACGTGCAAAAATGCCTGCAGAGGCCCGTGCACTCGCGTGTGCGTCCGTGCGTGCAACGCCTGCACCTTCATGCGCTGAATAAGGCGACTGCACGCGAAAGGACCACGCCCCCGTCGCCCGATTGCACGTGCAGTTTTGTGTGCGCAGTTCTGCTGCCGCCCTTTCTGGACGTCAGACGCCACTAATCTCCACCGCAGTATTTCTCCCGGACTTTTGACGTAGCATGGCCGAAATAAGATAGCCCCAAAAGAGAGGGCGCTGCTTGACACCGCACCGTACCATTGAGCAGGCGACATCCCTGATGAGCAACAACAACAACAACAAAAGAACTAAAATCGATGAATCCAGCCGTCCTTGGAAAGAGTCTCTGAAGAACGTCCCCATTTCCACTGATAGTGAAACTACACTTATTGAAAGGGTTGGCACAGTGTATTGAAACGTGATCCCCTTCTATGGCCCAATCAGAATTGGTGCGCACACACTCTCATTTACGTGCCTTACCACCTCCTGGGCTTCAGACCAGCTCAGCCCTAGAGAAGAGCAACTCCAGTGGGGAAGAAGGAAGGGGGGTCACAGATGGTGGTCACAGGGGTAGATGATGGCCCGTGGCTAAACTGCACCCTGTGGGGACCGGAAGAATGTAGGTTCCCCGTCAAGGCAGCTCCGCATAACCCAGAAAACAAGAGGCATCTGCACCGTGGAGAAGTGCAGGGTTAATATAATGAAATGAGCTCCGAACAAAGGACAAACAAATCTCACGGGAGGAATACGAGTAACCGCTCTCACACAGCTGGGGGTAGGGGGCGAGATGAAGGAGGGTAGGGGACCCATAGTCCAGGGAAATGCAGCCCTTGTAGGGCCTAAGAAAACGGAACCTGCACAATTTGATTTCTTGGAGTTCCCATGGGGAGAAAGGGATCTCTACAGGGCCAGAAGAAATGTGGGTGAGATGGAGAGGGAGCTGCGCATCAGGTGGAAATGGAGACATAACGGAGACGGGGGAGGGCAGGGGGGGTAGATCCTTAAGTTGTTTACATTGGCGTAGCTCCATTGAAGGCAATGGGACTATTACCATTTACACCAGCGGAGGATCTGTCTCAGGGATCCCGCGCAGATTAAAGGAAAACAGCTCCAGGAAGACAAGCTCTGCAGAAAAAGAAATATTTAACCACCTCCAAGCAGACAAAATAATGGGGCTGGATCCTAGCCCGATCCAAGACAATTCCTGAGTTCAGACAGCAAAAGAAGAGAACCTGAAACAGGGAGCTGAAGTCTTTTAATTCCCCAACACATTAAAGAGAAGAAGGTTTCTTCGCGTGGAAATAATTTTTATTGCCCAGGAAGGCAAGGCCTGCAGTGGTCATTGTTTTATAGTAGGAGACTTCAACTAGCGTCCAAGAATAGAATGAAACCTTGGTCTGCGGGGGAAATTACTGCAGCGGAAGCTACCAAACAAAACTTTTGAGGCAGTCGAGATGACAAAGTTCCTGCTATTTTTGTGGGAAACTATTTTGCAGTGTTTTGTGTTGGACCAGGAAAATGCTGATGGACTAAGGATGCCGGGTGTGCATGGTGCGGATCATGCTAGCCTTGGGCAAATCGGCCTGCCTTTGCCCGAGGACGAAGGCAGGACTTGGACCCAAATTGGACATGCACAGAAGGAAAAGTGGAGAAGAAAGGCTCAGCGTTTATGGAATATACCCCAGCGTTTGCGAGAGGCAAGGAAAAGGGCCGTTGCAACTAAATGTTTCTAGAAGCTGGCTAGAAAATCAAAACTTTGGCAGCTGGCGGCGTCCATGCTTACCCACAGCTTCAAGTCGGAGACTGTTTGGGATGCCATCTAAGCCGTTTCTTATTTTTCTGCACCTTATACTCTGTAAAGGGAGGGGCCCTGAGAAGGAGGTACACTTCAGAAGAAGTCGTTGAGCTGTCCCGAGGAAGCGTGTAGTTATGTTGTTTGATTCACATGATCCATTCTAGTTAATACGTCCGTGTCCTATGGTCCCCGCTTTCAGGCTGGGTATCTCTTCTTCATTTGGAGAAGAAGGGGCAAAGGGCTGTGTCACCGTTTAACTGCAGTTCCCACCTAAGGAAGGATCCCTTCAGAGAACTGGAGAAGAGGCTCACTGAAAACGAAGAGAAAGGGGGAAGTATTTTAAGTAGTCAAAAATGTACGCTTGGAAGCGGGGAGAACATAATGCTGTAGAATGTGAAGTGCAACTTCTACAAGACAGAGGGAGTCGTGCGGAGTGTAGGGAAGTATACCTCCCACTGAAAGAAAAGACCTGGCACTGGCTGACGAAGTGGAACCGATACCGTCATGAATAAATGTAGACTGGAAATAGTGTAGTTAGAAATGGAGGAGCTATCACCACAAGGAGGTGACATATAGTTTACCAAGGGATAGAACTCTCCATAACGACTGGAACCGAGCGGCGAACAGACAGACATCATAGGTTCTCGGCGGTATGATGTACCAAAGCGGGAGAAATATGGAAACCTTGGGCTTTGGGGGGGGGCACATTATATTGCACACATTTCACAAAAATTCACTCTTGTTTGAAGGCGAAACAAACCCAGAGAAACGGCACTGAAAAACTATTTTGCAAGAACTGTTTTTCATTGGTTCGATCCTAGTCAGGGTTGCAAAATTTAATGAGTGACTCTTCACTTTGAGAGTTTGCAAACTGTCTTATCGTAAAGGAGACAACAGAGCCTGAGAACAAACGTCTAATTTTACAATCTCAGTCAAAACGAAAACAAAACACCGGGCTAATTGGAAAAAGGACAGGCTCTGGGACACACTAAAGCACCTCAGGAATAAATACACACACACACACACACACGAGACTATCTCTCCCCTTTTGAAAAAACTTGAGTAATCAATGATCAACGAGCTGGTTGGCTAAACACACTGAAGTGCTCCCTAACTTTCCCTATACCTAACAGCAGACAGAGTGGTTTATTTGTATTACATGTATCAAGATTCCACCACTTATTCATTTCATGGCTCTCAGTCCAAAAGGAAGTACGGGGTGGTTGGAATTATTTCCAGCTATTAGAATTAAGAAAATGAATAAGAAAAATGAAAACTCCTGTGCAATGAATTTATTATGACCTTGAAATGGGGAGGGGGGGAGAGAGAGACGAAAACTAGGATAAGAAGCATACTTGCAGAAGGAAAAAGTTTTACAGGCGGGAAAACTACAGGGGGGAAAGGGATTGAGGGTGTACTATAGGCTACCACTCCCTAGCGAATCGCTCCCAGCTATAGATTGGTAAACAGCCAAAATCATGCATAGAAAAAAGTACAAACAAACAAAAAACAATGATGTGAGAGGAAGCAATATAGGCATGCAAGGCATTCTCAGATTGGCTGTTTAGTAATCCACAAACTGGCATCTCATAACTAGTTTAGCATCTAGCAAAATAAAAGTGGAAAGAGCGAAGAAAAATTGGCGCGCAAATGACAGATTTGGAAACATACTTGCTCTGAGCTTCCATTCAAGGTGCTGACTTTGGGTAGCTGGAAATCATGGCTAAGAAAGATTCCATTAACATTTCCACCAAGAGCGCCTTTTAGAACATCAACTAATAGGTCATAATCTAAATAAAGCCTCTATTTGTTTTCCTTTCATGACGCAGCTGCAGGAGTAAGCCACACATCATTTTCGTGAACATAACATCATTCTATCAATCAGTTCTAGGAGCTGTAAAGTGAGCCTACCTAGATAAATGGTCCAATCGCAGCACGATAAACATGTCAACAGATCCAAATACTTAAGATATGAAAACTATTTAGTTTTTGACAAAGAAAGAGGGATACATTCATAGACAAATTTACTGAAGTTGGATGTATACTTTTGCTGTAAAGGAGACTTTACAAACATTATAAGAATATGCAGGAAAAGTTGTCTTGATATTTGACAAAATTGTTGGGCAACAACCTGGACCTTTCATCACATTTAAACCATACAGTAAATGCACAAATGCAATGCTCTTAAAGGAAAACTGTCAATTCACCAAATCGTTACTCCTTTATTTAGTAATATGCTGTAGCCTGCTGTTCTTGTTCTGTACATCTTTGTGTGTTTATAATTAAAAGTACCAAATGTTATTTAAGAAATCTCTTCAACTTTTCTATGGTATCTCTGAATGGAAGCTGGCATTTTCCTGCTAACAGACAAGAAATAAAAGGATGGGAGGGAAAAACTTGTTCTGCATTGAGATAATTGGGGAAAACACTGGGTTTGGATTACCACGTTTAGATAAATTTCATTACAGTGTAACCTCCGTTAGCTGTACCTGTTATCTGAAACTCCCTGTTGTTTAAAATCGGGTCATGTCCCTAGTGTCGATTATTTACACTGAAAATGAGGCTGATTAGCCCAAACCTTGGTTGTCAAAAGCTATTGAATGTCTCCAGTTACATTAATATAGAGCTGAGAATGAACCTTAGAGAGAGAGAGAGAGAGACAGCCAGACAATAGTAAGTGTAGCTTTGTTTTAACTTAAATGTTATTTGTTTCTTTGAGCATGTCAAGGAATTTCACATGAAAGCAGATAAACTGGCCCCATCCATCTCTGCAGGGCCTCTTCCATTCCTGAGAAAGATCTCTGTCCCATTACCCTCCCTCAGCTCAACATTTCAGACTCCACACTCCGCAGAGACTCGGTGGAATCTTAGAGCTCTCTAAGGTGATATCTGGAACAGAGAGGTCCGACGGAGGAATGCGTTGAGGGGAGAGGAGGTTTAGTGTGGAGGTTAAACTACCAAGGGAGAGGAAAGATGATGTGTGCCAGTGGCCTAGCCTGGTCCGACAGTACCAGATTGGAGAATGGGAGTGGGAGCGCACAGATTGAAAGCCCCCTTTCTTTCAGAAGGGACACAGTTTATCTGACTTCGTCTGAATTTCCTGGTCCTGGCTAAGACTTAGCTAAAAACCGCATTCTAAATCCAGTGCTTTCCCTGTTGACTTCAATATGGAATTAGTTCCTTCCTCCACTGAGTTCCTTTTCTTCCTGTCGACTGGCAACAAAATGGCAACTTCCATGAACTAAGTTTTTGCCTTTCTTTTTTTAATAACTATAACACTATTTTCTGCCCTTTTTGAGTGAAGTCGGTTAATGCTGGAATTTGGACAAAGCACTGGAGTTCTCCTTTTAAAGAAAACCTGCTAATATGTAAGACTTGTGACTCCCAGACATTTTTTTCTGTGTGCAAAACACAAAACAGAAAAGTTAATTCAAATAGACACTTGAAAAAGAAACAAATACATCCATAGAGAAATCTTGTAGTATAATACAAGGCCAAGGGAAAACTCTCCTGTTAAATGAATAGCTCCATTAGATCAATACCTTGCCTTGTATCAAATCAAAGATACTTCAAGTTATAACATCCTTCTCCTAAATGATGCATCTTAAATATATATTTATATCATATTTTTGAGCATCATGCTTCGGCGTTTTACAAGATGTTACTGTATTATCAACACAAGAAAAATAAAACAGGAGGTGCAGGAAGGAATGCTGATGTAAGATGCTACTTGGGTAATTTCTTCAAGGACAATTTCTTTCCATATAGTAAGATAGTGCCGAAGGAGACACAAATTCAGAATTTAGTATATGTCTAGCATAGTCCTTTACACTTCAAAATAAACACAAGCCCAGCAAATACTATTCTCAAATCGTTCAAGCATTCTGGAAACTTTACAATACAATTATTGCAAAGTACTAAGATCACTACCACTGACCCTTCAACCATACTGCACAAATATTGCCAAATTGAATTCCCCTATTATTTCTCGGAGCCAGCAGATTGGGGGGGGGGGGGGGAGAGAGGAGGGAGAGGAAAGAGCTCTCTTTTAAGGTGAAAAACAAATTCAAAAGTCTATAGGAAAATGGTCTAAAGCTAGATTGATTAGTATTGTCTCTTGTTCAACCTACATGTCTCCTGCAGGTTATTTTTCTCTAGTACAGATGTAATTTAATAGCTGAGGTTGATATTGTTTCACTTTCAGCTATCTGCTCTATACTCCGGTCTCATTCTACCCTAGATGATTACCTTACCATCCTATATGCACAATTTAAAGGGAATTACCTATTACTTCAATTATTTGTTTCTTATCAACTGATGTTACACTACAAGGATTTGCATTGAAAGGACACAAAGAAGGAGCAAGTCATGGCACATTGCCAAATAAAAGAGTAATGTTCTGGTGAATTTAGACTAAATAATTTACTGCTATATAAAAGTGGAAAAGTGGAAGGTGAACCCTTTGACCAATAAATCTCTTCTGCATGTGAAACCCTTATCTTGTCCCCTCCAATATATTCCACACTAGGAAGCCATCATCATTGGCTCTGGTTTGTTATTTGTAAACCTTGATCTTCTGCACTCGGTGTCCTAAATATGGATAATTAGCATCAGTTTATCACGCCTCTGCATATTTTCTCTTCTCTCCAAACATGCATGCTTCTATTGGCTGCCATTCTGTCACAGAAGATTATGGAGACAGATTGCAGAGAATGAATGTGCTAAACGAGATTAGGAAGGAATAGAAATAGCAACTTGGCCAATAAATTCCTCGTGAGAGCCTTATCATACAATTACACGTTGGCTTGTTTCACACTCTCCCAGCCTCTTAATCCAACGCCCCCACCAAGAATAAAATTTCACTAATTTCTGAATTATTGCATATCCTCATGACTTGTCACCCAGAATGGCTGGAAGAAGCAACACGGTCGAAAATAGCACATCAAACTTCAAAAAGGAAAAGAAATGGTAAAGGCAAAAACAGCTGTATGTTTAACCCATTTGATGGCATATTTGGAAGTTTTCATGCCTCCACCATTTCAAGTGTCAAGACCTCACTGTGAAACATTGTCGCCTTTGCTTTTGCCCTCAAACTTTTGTTTAAAAAAGATACCGAACGGATGCTGCTAAATTGTTTTAAATTACCGTTTGCTGCACTGAAATATTACTGCTAATCCCTGTACAGACTTGTAAGGCAGCGGTTCCAAATATATTTACGTCTTTTATTGGTTTCTCGAACGTCTCTGAAATGAATGCAGTCAATTAGGAATAGGTTAAGGGTATGGTAACAACGCTGGGACAAGATACCTGTGCAGTTACAAGGAGTAGTTATCAGTTCAGATCTTTGGGAATATTTACACCCATTGAAATGGATGGGATCTTTTCAATGTGGATGTTATAAACCATGATTTGTATTACATAACTCACGTGCAAGAAGAAAAAATAAAATCAACCCATCTACGAAGTTAGTGATAGTGAAGAAAAAAACTCTCAGATTTTTAAGCTACTACAGAGGTATTCCCGTCATTCGCCCAGAACATATATACGTCTCGCATAGTGATGCTACTGTTTGTGGTACTGTTGTTTTAATTATTTTGGATACATAAAGAAGGAGAACATTAAAAAAAATCAGAAGTCCCGTAGAGAAGCCCCCAACTCAATGGACCTAAACTAAATACAAGGAGATTGTGTCCTACAATTTATTTAATTAATTTTTCAAGCAGATTTAAGAGTTTGGCTACTTCTGTTACTGTAAAACGAGTGCTTAAGGAGACTTTATCCGTGTGAATGGAGATTTTTTTCAAAATAAAAGTGAGTCGGTAGCTACCCACACATACGCCAGACCTTCAAAACATGAGTTAAACTATGGAAAAGTAGTACCAATTCTTTCAAGTCGACTGGCACCATTTTTGCTGCACGTCATCCCTATGTCACGAGATGCTGAACAAGTTTAATGGACGAGAAGTTATATTTTAATTACTTAGGAGTAATAAGGGTAGAGTGGATTCCAATTAATAAATGAAGAAAAGAAAAAACCGCTAATTAGAAACTTTTCTTATTATATCTAGTCCCAGTGAAAGAAATACAACACAATATTCAATGTATTGTACCATAAAACTCTGTCGAAAAGAAAGGACACTGGAATGAAAGATGCCACCTTTGGGATTTTGGCTAGCATGGAATCCTGAACCGCAAAACAGAGCATACCTATTGGTCAGGCCCCTTAGGCCAGTAGGGGACCATCGAACCTCCCGGGATACTATCTGCAGATCTATTTCTATAAGTAAACAATACATTACGTCGTTCTAGCCCCCCCGCAAATGTATATTTAGAAACAGGGCAATGGGCATGCCTGGAAACTCCAGTCGTAACGTCCCGGAGCCCCTGCCCTCGAGGCAAAGAGGGGTTTGTTGTTTTTTTCAGATGAGCCTTACACGTTTTACAGATTGTTAGTGGTTTGTTTGTAATTCAGCTTTCTCTTTCTTTCCCACTGATTCTTGCCCAGGCTTCCCTCCCCCCCCCCCCAATTGCAGCATGTACACTTGCAAAATTGTCTGTAACTGAGGGTCACCTTCATCCACCGCCTTAAAACCGTAACGTTGCTGAAAATATCGAGACGCCGAGCATGGCCTTGAGTGATACTGTGTAAGGAAGCCCCGATACCTGTTTGTTACAACAGTAGCCTCTGCAATCTGCAATCACATAAAGTGATATTAACAACGTTCCCCCTTCCCCCCCCCCTTTTTTTTTTTTTTTTTTTTTGTATATCCCTTGAATTGGTTAGTTACATCAGGGAGAGGCGTTTGCCATTAATCTGGGAACAAACTGCTAACCTCGGTGACTGGTATTTTAGCTTTTCTTTTCTCACTTTTCTTAGCGCGGGGAGAGCAGTAAAGCTTGTGTGGACTGATTGTGAGGGGCTCTGCTGGAATTTGGCAGCCCGAAGGCTTGGAGAGCAGCCCCATGCTGACTCCTATTCAGCGGGCCAGTTTTCCGCGAGCGTTGGAAGTTTCACTCAGCCGTGCACTCAATGGCTTCACAAAGCTGATTACAAGCTTCAGCGCATTCCTGAAGGAGCCAAAAGCGACGCAGGTGCAAACGAGCCGAGGGAGCCCCTTATCCCGGTGACAGAATGGGACAAGCTGGGAAAGGCTTGGACCACACAAATCCAAGGCTCACCAGGCAGCAGCAAGCCTGCCTTGGGAACCGGGGGTCATTAACCGCTCCATTCAGCGGGGACCCAAGAAGCAGCAGCACGTACCAGCACTGGGGACAGCTCCCCGGTCCCTCTGTCCCACAGCGGCATCTCTTCACCTGACACCTCCTCCCGCTTTATCCCACCCGCCTTCCCTTTAACCTAGCACGTCGCTCCCTTGGGGCTGGCCCCCAGCCGGCTTCCCTCGCCCTGGTGCAACTGGCCACACGATGGCTTTTCGCCTCCCCCTATGAAATGTCTGCGCTTGTTTGTCTTTAACCCAAGCGCTGTGAAATCTCCCTCCCTCTGCGCCTCTCCCTCTTCCTTCCTTGTGGAAAACATTGCTCGAGGATCTCATTTGAAAGCCAGCACGGCGAATGCGCTGATCCTAAATGGCTGCTTCTGGACGTCCCGTTGGAAAGGGTGTCCTTTAATGGGGAATTTCAGGGACTGCCTCGGGCTCCCCAGCCCCCTGGCCACACGAGCCACCCAGTCTCCCCAGAACCTGACTGCTCCCGTCAGTATCTAGCCTTTGTTTTCGTACCCGGGGGAAGCAGCCCCCGGTCCCTGCCCTGCCTCCTTCCCTGCTGAGTGGGAGGGTGGGTCGGAGTCGAGGGGGGTCTCTTTGCCGGATGAAATGAGGCGCTGTTGTATTTCATACGGGGTTCCCGAGAGATGCCTCCCCCCCCCCTAGCTTTTCCCTCAGCCGAGAGTTGACTTTGCGGTGTAATTAGTTACGGCCCTTCCCCGCTCCCAGTGACTGAGAACTCAGCCTTGCCGGTGGAGGAGGAATAATCCAGGGTGTCTCCGCGCGGGGAACCTCGGACCGGAGCCTGCACCATGCGGCCGGGCAATTGCCGCGCTGCTGGCCGCTAGTTTCATAGGATCAGCCCCCCACTTACTCGGACGGGGTTTGTTCCTTCTTAAGGGATTTATTACTGTGTTGTTTTTTAACAGCCAGCCGCCACACGCCCTCCTTTCCCTCGCAGCGAGGATCTCCCTGCTGCTGCCTCTTCCTTGGGCGCATTTCCTCCTGGCTTTCCTGCTGCCCCGCGTCCATGTTAAAGTCGCCCTATGGAAATGAACGCAGCCTGGCTGCGGGGCTAATATTAAAGCGATCTCCTAGTCTCTGGCTCTCTCGCCGTTGCGGTGGCCATGCCCCGGCATGATCGTGATGTGCTGCTGGCATGGCAGAGGCATGAAATCTCTCCCCCCCCCCCACCCCCACCCCAAACCCTCGCCTTTCTGCTGAAACCCCCAAGTTCTCGTTGTCTTTCATGTTTGCAGAATGTGGGGAGGGGGGGACCCAGCGGTGAATTTGCTTGCGTGGAGCACACCGCCTGCAAGCGGTTGCCTTGGCAGAAAGGTGCAGCTTTCTGATGTTCTTTTGTCTGATAACTAATTCAAGTTAATGCGATCTTTATGTAAAGCTAACAGCGGATAATTGTCTATTTTCTCGCCAACAATCTCCATCACAATCACTTATCTGGAAACCTGCGGTTGTATTAATCGCTATATTCCCCGAGATAAGCGTCTCTCGAATTATCAGTAAACACTAGAGGGAAATTAAACAAACTCCAGAGCCACTTAAGTTTCCTCTGCAGCTTTAACCCCATCCATTGGAGGGGGGGGGGGGACCCAGAAAACCTGGGACTTAAATGCAGAGCTAGATCGGAGTAGGTAAGCGGTAAGAGCGAGGATGCAGGAGAGATGGGCCTGATTTTGTTTGTTTATTGGTTTGTTTTATGTGACCTTTGTGTTCAAGAAATACAGCCGCAACCTTAGTTCATTGTGTGAGGCTCTGTCTTTTGTAGCATTTTAGATCTTACAGGAAATTCTTGTAAATCACATAATTAAGTGTATTGGAAGCTTCAGGAAAAAAAAGAAGCTAGGAGATAATGCATTTAGAGATTAAGAAAAGTTGTATGGCTTTAGTTGGGTTATACCAGGGAGGAAGGAGTTCCTCCTTCTGAGAATCTCCAATTATTAGCAAGTTATTGGCAATATTTATACTAGAGAGTGATTTAAACCTCAGGAGAGAAAGAGAGCGAGCGAAACTACTGTGGGAATATGTTTTACTTGCTCAGATCCCATCAGTTCTGTTAGGTGTAAAGAAATTATAGCAAATTGTTCTGGAAACCCCTCAAGGGAAAACATACTTGTATGACAAAGATTTTGTCTTTTTGAGATGAAGTCAAAACATCAGTGTCGAAGGAAATTTATTTTGGGGGTAGGAATGTGTGTGTCTGTGTGCTGGAGCAGTGCTTGTAACAAAAAGGCAACCCCTGCCATTTCATTCGGAAACCTGGGACAGTGCAGAGTTTGCAACTTTTGAGGAGGGTAATGAGGTTTAATCCAGACTCTCTTCTCTCAGCGCAGATAACCGCTTTCTACCTGCCATCTCAGAACACAGCCCCTTCATTTTCCTGGAAAATAGCGGATTTCAGAGTGAAGCTGCGCGCTGCTTATTAATAATCACCATCACACTTAGCATTTATAGAGGGGCTTTACACATAAGCTTTATAAAACATTAATTAATTAATCTTGGCACTTAGTTATAGAGCAGGCAACAAAGAATAGTGAAATATGACTTTGTCCTGTGGTTTAATTTTTTAATAAACAAACTTTTACATATCAAAGCCTTTAATGAAGCAGCTCTTGTTTTGGCCGGAGGGGAGGGTGGGAGAATAGAGACTTTTGTGATATTTTTACATGGAGAGGCATAATGTTTCCATGAACCACTGATTAGGTCTTTCTAAATACTAGGACTGCTTAAACTCTGAGGTTGTTTGTTTCTCTTGAGCTGCAGGTTCCCAGGGTAGCTTTTCCTTATGGCATTTGAGAATCATCCCACTTCATCTCTCACCTGAATCTTGTCATCTCTGCCATCTTGAAGTGATCTGTGAACAATGCAGGTCCCTTGGACAGCCCAAGCTGGTCAGTCAGGCAGAACAGACTATGCAAATGGAATGGAAAGGCGAAGCGATGGAGAACACTGGCTCCCATTGTCTTGAGAATTTCAAAGCGAAGCCCAGCTGCAGCAGCGTTGCTGTCTCGGACCTTGGTTGCTACTCTAATGTCATCATTGCAAAACATCAGATTTTGAAAACTATCCGCTCTGAATGCACGAGCAGCCCTCTGCAAAGATTTCACTTTTCCATAACGTGTTTGTGAGTCACAAAAACTTAACGTTGCCTAGGGAAGGACATTCGAGCACCATTATTTGATAAGATTCATGGTGCCCTCTGATTATTCAATCATGTACTATTAGATAACTGTTGTAGATCTGATGCTAAATGTCCTTCTTTTAGCTTCGATTGCAACGTACCCCCATTTCCTGTTGCCTCTAGAGTCAAATCAGTTTGTCGGTTATCTTGAACTTATTTTATATTGTGTTTTAACATTTTTGAGGCGATCTAATTAGCTTGCTCCAGCTATCTTGTAATCTGCCAGCGAAACATTTTTTAAGTATCTGTTTCCAGTTCTTACAATATGTCGAACGTTGCAGGGTAAAATAGTTAGACTATGTCGCTGCAAGTAATTAATACAGAAACGTAGTTATGGTTTAATGAAGGCGTTGGCATTTTTGAGCAATCAGTTTCTTTATGATCTTAAATAGCTGTCCCTATTAAATATACATTAAAGCCCTGCTTAAAATCTTCAGTTTTCAGTGTGAGGACCACAGATAAATTCCTTAGATGCTACATGAAAATAAAACTATCTTAATAGAGTTTAACGCTGTTGAATTGTTAATGTTGCTTATTTTTCAGGACTAAACAGCTGAACGTGTTTCACTTACAATTTCTTTTCCTTTTCTTTTGCCTGTAGGTAACATTTGTGATCATCATGTGATTAGTTGAGGAAACTCCCCTCTCAAACGCCCTCATATCAGGAGCCTGCACTTAGCAGCATAGGTCTATGTAGCCACTATCCTAAAATGTTTTCTCCCCTCACTTTCTCAGTTATCTTTCAGGAACTAATGCATATATATAATATATAAGGATATTACATTATTAAATGATGGAATGCTCACACATTTTAATTCAGACTTTAGAATATAATATGTTTAGTATTCACATAGGAACAGGGAAGAAAGTTTCATCTCGATAAAACAACTGATCTTCAGTGAAATATAATGGTATTTTTTGCAGGAGCAAATGAATTTTAACTGACCTTTCCCGATACGTTAACTCTTTTACTTTTAAGGGTGTGATGTTTTCATTACCAGTTACGAGTTCCAGGAAAGTGTTCAAGCAAGTATTAATACTGAAGTTAACTAGGATTAAGGATTTCCTATTAACAGTTATTAGCCTGTTGAATGTATGTCTCGTCGTTTGCAGATTAAAGTGACTGTGGCTCTAAGAAAAAAATAGATGGGATTACGGGAAAGAAAAGAAAAACAAAAGCAAATGACATCATTACAGTATAACACATGTGTCATTTAATCTTCTGGCTGCGAGTTTTTCACTTAGTCGAAGAGAAACCCCGAATCTGTTCTTGAGTACACATAGCACAAATTATGGTTTAAAAGGCGACCAGAGAAAAAGTCCACATAAGAGACCAATCCCATGAAAATAAGCAAAAGCGGAAAGGGAGCACGCAACCTTTCACTCCTCCAGCCCATGCCCACTTCACAGGTATGGGTTAAGTGGAAACTGTGTATATTTGAAATCCTGCACCGTTTCTGTCAAATAGATACCCGGGAGACTAGCTGCCCAAGCCCTTTTGTCCACATCAAAGCTTAGCGCCGAAAGTATAAGCTGTGCAATGTCCACATGCAGTGTGCTGCCTGAGGAAGTCCTGGATATACTTCAGCGCCTGCTGGCCTCAGCTAACCTGAAATGGAGAAAGCCCGAGAAGAACCAATGGTGTTTGCCCGGGGGAGGGGGAAGTGGCCGAGCTCGGGCTCCAGGCCTAGCTGGGAAATCTACACTGCTGTTTTTGCCCCATAGCTCCAACCGGTGTCAGCTGACCTGGACAGGAACGGGTGTTTAATTCCTGTGCAGAGGTATCCAGATCCTGCCACCGGGTTTGTTTTGTGATGTAGACATACTCATTAGCCAACCGACAAAAGCATTTGTTTGCCTGGGACCATGAACTCAACTAGTTGGTGCATGGGCCAAATACTCTCCCGGAGTAAACCAGCGCAGCGCTAACTGGAGCTCCGCCCCTTTACCCCAGCAGAGAATTTGGCCTCACATAGCTAACAAATAAGTTGGGCAGAGGGGAAGGGTGCAGCTAGGAAACACCTCAGCTGGCCCTCCACTCAGATGTTGTCTCTTGTCTTGATGGTCAACACCCCCTCGGGAAGAGAACTCCCCTGAAGAGCCTTGGCCTCCAGCCACTAACTATTTCCTTTAAGTGTTATCTTGGAAAACCTGGGCCTCGGCCAACCACCTTTGGTGATATGCCGAGCCTGATTTCTGTTTACACTGAAACCCCGAAGCCAATTGGGAGAGAACCCTGTGCCGTGGGGAGCCTGAATTTGTGTCTTCCCTGGGCCGGGTGGGGGTGGCACTGGGCTGGGAATGGAGGTTGGGTCGGACCAGGAGGCGGGCAGCCGGGGATCTGGGTAACATCCTCTCTTGTCTCATGCATCCAGCTTCTCAATCCCTCCCCTCCTCGAAGCGCACTGTCTTCCCACTAAAGTCTTCCAGAAAGCGCCATTGCCGGATTGCTGCACCTGCCCCGGCTCCTTGGGCAGCGCTCTGATCTGGCTTGGCCATGGCCAGACTGGGTTGTGCCCTCTTCCTATGCTCGCACCGCCTGGAGCACGCTGCCTCCTCCTTCTCCAGCCCGCTGTACGAGCCTGGGACGGAGCCTGACGTGACTTTGGCACTGGAGCCATTAGCGAGCGGCCCGCTGAGTTTCCCAGAGCTCGCCCTGTAGGACGCGCGGGGCGATGGTACCGCTCAGGATGGTCCCATTGATCGGACGCCCCAAACGAACGGGACTTAACCCTTTATCCCCTCCGCCCCTCCATCACCGCCTAGTGCGTCTTCAGCTCTTTGCGCTGCATCCGCTCACAAGCTAACGTGTAGGTAGCCGCAGCTGGACTCTGGCAGCATGCAACTTCATCTTCGCTCCTGACTTCAACTTCCGCCCCTTCTCCTCACCGGCAGCGCCCCTGGGACGGTCAGCCCCAGCTATCTCTGCTCGTGCACTGACGTGTGTGTTTCTTGTGTGTTATCAGCCGACGCTGTGTAGTGCCATCTGGCACACGCACACATGGGGGACGAAAATCATATAGTCAATGAATGGAGCATGCAGGGTTATGCCTCCTCCTAGCGAGCAGTGTCTGTTTAAAATTATGCAGAAGGGATAAATGGACAATTCACCCCCACGACGAACGATCAGAAATTAAACTGATCATGAAATTAAAAATGACTGTGGAGAAGCGACGCCAAGAAGGTGCTTTCCTCTGTAATACTGTCTTGTGTTTTCTTCCTTGTATATTTCCTGTCACCTTATGTCCTCACAAGGAACAGAATTTCTTCAAGATATTATGCTACCTCTGTTTCCTCTGGGTTTTTAACTGATCTTTCAACTATCCTATTCAATTACCAGGCATATATTTTAAGTAAGCGGCACCCATTAAATAGCACTCCTCATATACACGACTTCATCACATTATGGATCAGGCTGTAATCCTTGAGCCCTTTATCATTTTTACTGCTACTGTACAGCGAGGCGCAATAAAAATGTTTCTAATGGGCTCAGTGCAAGTTAGAAGCCAAAGCACAGCCGCCTTATTTCAAAGCTAGTTTTATAAGAGAGATATACAATCAAAGCGTCTTTCTTTCATGAGAATGCAAAGAGTGTAACATTATCAGAGATGCCTTTTGGAGAAAACTACACAATGTATTGTATTACTTGATTCATTTTCTTTCAATTTTTACTTTAATTCTGTCTAATTACTGTATTGTGATCTAAGTCAGCCGTCTTAAATGAACTATCAACTAAACTTTTGAAGAACCCCTACAAATGCTAGATAACGCTGAGATTTAAATCACTACAGGTTATTGTGTGATGTCTACACAGTGGAAAAGCAAACTTCCGATATTTTCATTTCACTCGATCACATCTCATTACGTTTTTCTGGTTTCATTTTTCAGCGTACAATTTCTCTGCCTTTTATACCACATTACTAGTAGAGAAAGTATTTGGGTATTTTGTTTTCCACATTGGAGGAAGATGGTGCCAAAAGGAGAATGAAAAATATCTCCCACCCGAGAGCTACGCAGACTCCTTCAGACAGGCAGCTAGCTGAATGACATATCCATATCCATGTACATGCATATATACAGTGAGAACGCTCTTTTCTTGCCCTGTTGAAATAGACAAGTGGATTTCAGGATAACTCACAACATCTCTGCACATGGACTTGGGTCTGATCTCACACCGGTTTTAACTCCAGGATACTCCTGATGTAGAAGCTAATCCAATTTCCATTGAAGTCAATAGAAAGGTTACTTCCATGGGCTTTGGATCAGGCCTTTACTCCAAAGTAATTGCGATCAGAATCCCATCTCCCATGATCTCTGATTAGTTATCGAACAAATTAGAAATGCTCAACTGGAAACACAGTCTAGTTTCATTTATTTATAGAAAATAATATTTGAAATGTTTAATATAACCAGGGACTGATTGAAAAATAAAAATCTGTATTTTGCTGTATATTTCTGATTATCTCTGGTTCTTTTAGGGTGCAGTGGGTTTTATTTGTACGTATGTATTTTCCTTGCTTTATTTCTGGCTACAAAACATTGGGGGTTTTATGTAAATTACAAGTTAAAGAAGCATCTATTGTAAAATACAGTGTATGACAAATTCATTGCAACAAGTCAAATAATTTAAATAATGGTTTTTCAATAAATGCCACGAGAGCAATCCCACACCCTCCTTGATAGAAGCTGCTATGTAACTTGTAAGAAAACGATCAAGGGAGACTTTTTATGCAGTAATATATGGTGCCTGTTACAGTTGTTAAGCACTTCATTAGAAATTCAGCAAGTCTTACCAAAGAGGGTCATAAACAATCGCAATTAAAAACTCAAATCTCTCTCGTCTTTGTAGGTGATGTGTATAGAAAAAATGTTTATTTTTTGTGATGACTCATTAGATCCAATTAAACAACTTCAAAAGTAAAAGCTAAAATGAAAAGCAAATGGAATTTAGCTGTTTACTGTCAGATGTTGCAGATCTACTTTGGAACCAAGAGAACTGCTTCAAACACTACCACTACAAGAGCTCTACAAGCGAAATCAACACATGGAAGGAACCATCATGCTACTGCAGTAATAAAATAAAACCCTTATTTTCTGGTAACAAAGCTGACAATCTCCACCTCTGTTTATTTCATATTGTTTGAAGGGCACAAGTTCAATTACAGCAAAGTCGTGTAGTAAGGGTCTAGTTTACAAAGAACACAAAGGTTCTACATTTTCCAGTATTCGGAGTGGAGGTACTATGGATAAACCATGGAAGATGTACTACATTTGGTCAATGATGAGAGTGACAGATCTACATGTTGAAATTATCTTCTGCCAGTTACATTGATTGAAAAAGCACTGCACACAAAAATGGTCTTATTACAAGATGTTTCAGACATAGATAAGAATGGAAAGATACCCCATCATAAATGTGTGACCTTATCTAGATTTTAATATGGTGGTATGTACATTATAAATGGCTGACAAGCAAAACAACTTCTATTATAAACCATAAGTCCTGAGAAAGTTTTCAATATTTCAAATGGCTGGAGATGTTATTTCACAACAAATGCTTTCAATATGGGATTTAGACTCAATTTTTCCTATTTATTTCACTTGTCCTATCCCTCACATGACCCAAGGAATAGGTAAACCTGGATTTATTGCAAACTTTGTTACTGTTTTACTGTGATTGTTCAGCTCATCCAAGGACAAATGTGACAGCTTAAACTAATGACTGAGCATCCATTGTGTTAGTGCTGTTTCCTGGTTATCTATTTATTATTTATTTCCTGCTTGTCCTATTGTTTCTTTCTTTGTGAAGACTCCTGTTAGCTGTGATAAAATTCCATATAACATGGCTGAAACACCAAGGGTTGGTTAAAAAGGGTAATCTGAATGATAACAGAAAGAACATACAAAGAATCCATCATAGCAGTACAATGCAATTTATTTTCACTAGACACCTCTTCACTACTGGTTTAGTCACTTCACCAATGAGCAAATGACCCACATGAGTAGGAACTCAGTTGTTTAGGTATTTCCATCACCAGTGAAAATGAACTGTGGGTGCACCTTTCTGTTATATAAGTTCCTTGTGCTTATGGCTCCATCCTGTACTCTTTGCTTATTCAGTATTCACTAGGAGTTTTGAGTGTGCAAGGAATTCGGGAGAAGGCTTCAATCCAGGTATTCATACACTTGATGGGTATTATTTTTTCAATGGTTACGATGGATAGTCATTGACATAGCGAGGTGGTCAAAGCTAGGAGGCCATAGTTACACTGAAATGGTTTTAAAATGAAGTCTTTATGTCAGCACACAGGCTAATGCATACCATATGCTTTTTCTCCTTCTGTGCTAGACATCCCTGGAGTTTGGCTCCAGCTCTCATGTTAGCACAATTTCCAGTTTAAGGACCAGATTCCCTTTCAGTACTAAGAGAAACTGACAGCATGAAATCTGAACATTCCTGATAATTTTAATAAGGAAAAGGAGCGTTTGTAAGGACATTAGAGTGGCTCAAGGAGCTACAGAATCAGGGATCCAAGAGTCCAAGACGCTAGCTCTTGCCACTTAACTATGTAGTCTCTGACAGCTATGTATTTATTTATCAAACCCATCCCTGAGACCTGATCCCATAATTATTGATCCGAATAAATGAAGCTCAGAACCAAATTCTATTCTCTACAAACTATAAATGATTAACTTTGGGGGATCTCGCTCTTTGACTGGGAAAGAGGAAATGTTACCATATTCTGCACTTTGCTGTTCATGCATGTAGATCTACTGATGGGCAAAAATTTCCATGTCTGGGCTTTGGTCATGCAAAGACATAGGCCTCTATTTTTGCATTTTTATATTAGCTAGGCATCTTGTTTTGCCTGTCCAATCCAGGATCAGTTTGCTAGAGGTAAATTCAGCCCTGGCCTAAATTGGCACAGAGTTTCGGTGGAATTGCCTTGCTTAAGCCAGGGTTGAATTTATTCCTAAATCACAGAACATTTACCAGATATAAAACAGATCAACATAATTTGATAATCATAGTCTGAATCTGAAACAACAGAATTCCTACACTTTACACATCTGTACACAGGATCAGGAAGTAGAACTGTTCTCAAATCCTAAATAAGGGCCTGACCAAAGCCCCTTGAAATCAGTATAAAGATTCTGATTTTTTTTTAACCTCAATGAGCTTACAGCAGGTCTATGCATAATATTCTACCCGCATTCTACATCATTGATCATTCTGTGCCAAAAGCCAGGTTAGACTATGGCCCTATAAGTGTTAGATTTAGCTCAGCAGTACCATATAGAATTATATATCTGGCCACTACATTATGTATTACAATATTTTACTGGGTAAGTAAGTGTTATAGATTTTTAAGGCCAGAAGGGACCATTGTGATCATTCTAGTTTGACTAGAGCTGGACAAAAAATTTTGGATGAACCTTTTTTCAATAAAAAATGTATATTCTGGTTGACCAAAACATTTTGTGAATTCATTCCAAATTGGTGAATGGTTTTGACTGAAAAAAAATCTGAAAAACTTAAAACATTTCATTCTAACATTTTCAAAATGAAATACTTTAATTCTTTAATTCAAACATAAGAACGGGAACACAGGGTCAGACAAGTGGTCCATCTAGCTCAGTATCCTGTCTTCCAACAGTGACCAATGCCAGGTGCTTCAGAGGGAATGAATAGAACAGGTAATCATCAAGTGATCCAGCTCGTCGGCCATTCCCAGCCTCTGGCAAACAGCAATCCCTGCTTATCCTGGCTAATAGCCATAAATGGACCTATCCTCCATGAACTTACCTAATTCTTTTTTTAACCCCGTTAAAGTCTTGGCTTTCACAACATCTTCTGGCAAGGAGTTCCACAGGTTGACTGTGTATTGTCTGAAGAAATACTTTCTTTTGTTCATTTTAAACCTGCTGCCTATTAATTTCATTTGGTGACCCCTAATTTTTGTGTTATGAGAAGGAGCAAATAACACTTCCTTATTTACTTTCTCCACTCAAGTCACGATTTTATAGACCTCTATCATATCCCCCTTTAGTCATCTGTTTTCCAAGCTGAAAAATCCTAGTTTTATTAATCTCTCCTCATATGGAAGCTTTTCCATACCCCTAATACTTTTGTTGCCCCTTTCCGTACATTTTCCAATTCCAATATATCTTTTTTTCGGAGCTGGGATGACCAGATCTGCATGCAGTAGTCAAGATGTGAGCACACCATGGATTTATAAAGAGGTAATACAATATTTTATGTCTTAATATTTACCTCTTTCCTAATGATTCCCAACATTCTGTTAGCTTTTTGGACCGCCACATTGAGTGGACGTTTTCAGAGAACTATCCACAATGAGTAAGAGATCTGTTTCTTAAGTAGTAACAGCTAATTTAGACCCCATCATTTTATATGCATAGTTGGGATTATGTTTTCCAATATGCTTTACTTTGCATTTATCAACATTTAATTACATCTGTCATTTTGTTGTCCACTCACCCAATTTTGTGAGATCCCGTTGTAACTTTTCTGAGTCTCCTTTGGACTATCTTGAGTAGTTTTGTAACATCTGCAAACTTTGCCACCTCACGTTTACCCCTTTTTCCAGATCATTTATGAATTTGTTGAATGGTACTCGTCCCAGTACAGACCTCTGGGGACACCACTATTTACTTTTCTCTATTTTACCTCTCCAAAATTTCTTTTCATTTCCAAACTTTTCATTTTGAATTTTCTTTCCATTGTGATTTAAAAAAAAAATCCTCAAAAACTAAATGAAATATTTCATTTTGGGCTGACTCAAAATGGATTTTTTTTTTTTGGTTTGGCCATTGAACTGAAAAATTGGCTGTTCACACAGCTCTAAATTTAATGGACTTCATAATCTATAAGGCTTCCTTGAGTTAATTTCTGCTTCAAGGCCAAAGCTGTAGCTGAACTAGAACCTGTTATTTAGTAAAGCATCCCAGTTTTGATTTAAAATTTCCAGTGATTGAAAAGCCACCACAATCTTTGATAAATTGTTCCAATGATTAATTACCCTCACTGTAAAAAATTTGTTCCTTATTTCTAGTCTGATTTTGTCTAGCTTCAACTTCTAGTCATTGGCTCTTGTTATACCTTTGTTTTCTGGATTGAAGAGTTCTCTAGTATCAAATTTCTGTTCTCCAGGAAGATACTTACAGACTGTGATCAAATCACACTTTAACCTGCTCTTTGATAAACTAAACAGATTGAGGTCCTTGAGTCTATCACTAAAAGGTGTGTTTTCTAATTCTTTAATCATTCTCAGGACTCTTCCCTGAACCCTCTTCAAGTTTATCAACAACTTCTTGGATTATCTCATTGCGTTCACTTTGATACATTTTTCTGAAACAGTTAAACAAAATTAAGATTATTTTAATCCTGAAATAGCTATTTGCATTAAATTATTACTGGAGAAATAAATACATAAATAAATGAGCCAGATGGTATCCTCAGATTCATTCCCCTTGTGTGGAAGTTTTTCTAAAAGATATGCTCTAGGAATTATTTTGGGGAAAATTCTACTGCCTATGTTGTTCAGGAGGTTAGACTAGATGATCACAATGGTCCTTTCTGGCCTTGGAATATATGACTCTATGCTTGGTAGATAGAAGGATGGGAGGAGAGGATGAATGGGAGCTGTTGTGTTGTCAGCATTGCTGAAAATCAGTCCTTTTATTTGGGTGTCTCAATATGGATTTAGGAACTAACTTTAGACACCTATTTTTGGAAAAGCTTATTGTCTGTGTGTTGGATGAAATGTAAAACCAAAGTCCTAGATTTGTAGAATCTATGGCCTGACGGAACCACTGTGACCATCCAGGCTTGACCATCTGTGGCCATGAAAAATCCCACAACATTTCATAATCATAGAAGCGCTCACTCATGTGTTCTGGACAAATTCCAGCTCAGTCAATTACTATGGCCCAGATCCTCAAAGGTTTTTAGGAACCTAATTCCCTTTGGAATCACTAGGAGTTAGAATCCTAAATACCTTTGAGGCTCTGGGTGTATCTGCCTACCTAAATTCCCCTTCCAATTAAATTAGATACACAATTCTTCATTTTTTTGCCTTATCTATTGTATAAAGTTGCTATTGCAGTTATACTCTATTATTAAAAGAAGAAAGGCAGGATAAAGTCTATAATGTTCCACCCCAGAAATAGCTGCATTTCAGTAGCGGATGAAATAGTAGCTCTATGCCCCTTGCCTATCTCACAGGGCTGTTGGGAGGTTTAATGTTTACAAAGTTCTTTGAGAGTCTTTTATGAAAGGCACTATAGACTTGCAAACACCTAATTTTATTTATTAGTAATTATAGTCTAGCAATCTCAAATATTCCCTGTAGCTTCAGTTGAGGAGAGTGTTCTTTGTTTTTTGTCTTGGAATGTTGCCTTGTGTGTATTGTTTGTATGCATTGTTAAATAGTCACTGGCTTTCGCCACGGAGATGACTATGTCTCATGCTGTATCAAGCAATTTCTGTATATGTAAATTTGTAAAAGCACTTTCATGTTCTTCTAGGTAAAATACACCATTTGCTTTCATCATGACAATAGTATAAGATATTATTTAGATGATATATTATTCATCTTTTCTATAAGATCTATGATTTAACTGAAAGGTGAATAAAACTCATGTTGCTGGAGTTCCATATTTGTCTCCTACTGGTGGAGGCACATGTAAATTATTCCAGTGACGCTCAGTCGTAAACTCATTAAATTGGCTTGAGATAGAGCCTTTTCATACAGCAGCAAAAAAAGAACATATGCATTTGAGGCTTAACCAGACCTTTATTTTGAGGAGGTGCCCTCAGAAACATAGAAACTCATTGCATTCTGGAGGAGTGGAATATTCTACATAGTGATTCCATAGATGATTCTTTAATACATGCCCATGTGCTGGAGGAAATATTACCTTATTATACTAATAAATACTACAGCCAAGACTTCAGACAATAACATAAATATTAGATGCCTGATAGATGTTCCATGTAATACATATTATTCAAACTATATATATAGTTTATTCTTCTTATAATGCCAATCACAGAAAACAAGATGTGATAAAAACAAAAGCAAATAATTACGGATCCATAATGGATCATGAGATTAAATTAAATGCTGACTGTGTGCTAAATCTTGCTTCCTTTACTTATACAATTAGTTCCAATGAAGTAAAAAAAAACTACTCGTCTGAGTTTGGAGGAATTCAGGGTGCATCTGCAGGGTAAAAAGCCAAAGATTTACAAAACTAAGTTTCCCTCTTCTGTGGGTTTTTATGAGAAAAGGAAAATAATGTCCTAATCAAGTCTTCAAACTGAGGTCCAAATGCCCTTTCTGCTTCTGTGCATGGCAGAGAGATGAAACCATGGATTTGAGGGCTGAGGGAAGGTAGGGAATGGGAAAGAACCAACTTCCACACCTATGGCTGGACTGTAAAATCCAAAGTAACTATGGGTGGGTGGGTGTTTTTCCAGAACACTGGAAAAACAAATAAACAAACACACCCTAAAAAAAACAAACTTAAACCACAAGTTCTTTGTGTCATATCAAGCAAACACTGTTTCTTAAACTGCTTTTCCATTTTCAGTTTTTCCTTCTGGTCATTTCCTTTGTCTATTTTGCCTTCATCAGTTTTTATTCAGTGTTTTCCCTCTCTCCTCCTTTCTCCCTCAACTCTCCCAACTATTCTCCCTCCTCCATTTCTATCTCCCTTACCAACTTTTCTTGGGATGGAGGCTGAAGACTAGATCCTCCTCACTCTCCAGATGTGGGTGACGAGAGATATCTGAGTGCTTCCTCTGCATAAAAGGGAGCTGAGCTGAGCCCTGAGCTGTGTGGCATGCCCCATGGCACTGAGTTCTCCATTTAGAGTATTAGAAATGAGACTCAAAGGAGAAAGAACACAGAACTGAAAAATAAACAAGAGGGAGTTTTAAGTGAAATCCTTTCAGTTTTACTATTTTAAATCCTCTGAATGAGGGTGAATAATGAATATCTGTGCATCCTCTGGGGTTTCATCCTCATATGATAACATCCTCTGTCTTGTAGCTTCAATATTTTGCTCAAATTTCTACACAGTTTTATAAGTCAATTTATTGCACAGTCACCACTGTACAGGATAAGCCTACAGTCCAGCAACAGTCAGGGGCAAAACAAGTTCAGATCTGATTGTAAATGCCTGCAATGGTATAAATGCCAGTCCAGAATGAGATTAAATTCAGAGCTGCCTACATGTTGCAGAGGTCCCACCTTGGAATTATCCTAAACTAAGACAGCTCTGGCTACCACCCAGATCTCTACACCCCTGCCAATTAGCACAGCCAGGCAATCTTCCTGGCATTGCAGAGGCCAAGACATATTTTTAGCTGAATACTGTGCTCTCTCCCTTGAACTCCTGGATCCCTGCTGAGCCAATGGAGTCCCAATCAGTGGGCTAGCTCTGATGCTGCCCCTTCACAAAATTGCCTATAAAGCCAGATCAGCCAAGGGAACTTTAATGAGCTCAGCAGCAAGGGGCTTTCACAGTAAACTGCAGAAGTGAAGTGAATTCATGTCTGAAATACCAGCCCTTTGATTCATGAACATGCTATTGATTAGCTGTTTAACATGCAGAATAAAGATGCACATAGCTGTTCCCTTGGCAATAGACTAGTCCTAAAATGTGTTTGGATGTGTTGGTATTAATAGTTGTATTAATTCTGATCCGTGTTTCACATTTAAATTTAATAAGACTCCAGTGCCCGATGAAAGATGTTTTCTTCATTTTATTACACCACTCACAATCCTACAAAGAACTTTTCAATCCAATTCAAACACTATACACACATTCCAAATATGAGGACTTGTAAATTAAAAATTAAATCAATTTTACTCACAGATCAAATGTTTCATTAAGCAAGAAACATATTAGAATAATGCAGGTGACATTTAACAATGCATGATATTGATATTACAGCTAAAATGCTGTTTATTTCTTTTGGGAGCACACTAAGGATTTGCATCACACTGGAAACGCTTCTGGAGCAATCAGTGACTCATGTCATTCCATAACCACTCCTCTTCCTTCTCCCCTTCCTAGGATGATCTGGTTTTATTACTTAACTAATTCCTATGGACAGAGTCTCTCTGAATCTATATTCATTAGTAGTAGCAGTAGTAGTTGTTGTTGAATTATCATAGTGCCTGTTTTCAAAGCTGGCAAAAAGAAACATCTGTCCATTCAACTAGGTTCCCTCTGACCCCCACATCCCTAGCCACTGCAGGAGCAGAGCTGGATGAATTAATCCTGGCAAACAATACATTCACCAAATGTTGGCCATTTCTCTTTTGGCAAATTGATCAGAACCATTTAGATTTTACAGATGTGTTCATTTTTCTTAACTGTTTGAGGGAAACGTGACATGAGTATAGTTCAACTGATAGGTTGTTTGTAAACTGTTGGCTGTATGTATTTGTTTTTCATTATTGTCATTTCCACTGTGTGATAAGTATTGTTTCTTGTCAGTCATTGAATGAGTATAACTAATAAAGAAGGAAAGGGCATTATGAATTAGTTGTTTCCTTTTTTCCGGGGAGATGGATCCCCTCTTCTTTGGATTGATTGTATAATTGCATACTTACTCCACCAAAGCTTTTACCCTGAGTAGGAAGTTCAAGAAGTGGAGGAAGTGATCAACTCCCTGGGCCTCTGATTCCTTCAGGCAGAGAGAAGGTATACTGTACTTTATGGAGGCCAGCAGCTTTAGAGACTATTTCAGAAAGCTTTAGCCTTTTTCTTCTGGGCAACTTTGGTTAGGCTGTGCCTACCACATCACTGATAGAAAAATCTGCCAATTGTATCATAGTTAGGGGCCAGATTTAATATTAATTTTCACAAAGAGGCTCATTCTCTTTTAGACATTTCATCACTGGTATCTCAAATTCAACATGGCCAAAACACAGTTCATAGTCTTTCTTCCACAAAACTCTCCCATACTTCCATTTTTTAGTCTACCTGATAATATATTTATAACCTGGGAACTATCTTACATTTCACTCACATACAGGCCTTGGCCAAATGATGGCAATTTTTTCCACCACAACATTTCAGAAATCTATCCCTCCAATTTTGTTCCCAGTCAAATTGCTTGTCCTCACCCAAATCATCATTGACTACTGCAATCTCTTTCCCTTGGGTCTTTTAGACACTAGCCTCCTCCCTTTCAGCCATCCACCATTCTGTTCTGTTCAGATTACTATGTCACCCCCATTATTGTGACAAAGCTGATTGAGGGCAAAGTAGGAGCTGTGAAATTTAAAGATTAATCTTTGAGAATCTTGAGAATGTGGATGATAGTGCCTTACTTGGAAAGACAACTGACCAATTATAGCTAATGCTGGAAGAGCTGTGAAAAACTGTAGAATTTATGGACTTAAGATCAATGGGGATAAAACCAAAGCTCCTAAAAACCAGAAACAAATGACCTGCCAATGCTTCATGTAGATGACAATGACATTGAATGGGTGATTAGTTTTATCTTTCAGTGTAGTCAGTTGACAGCAGGAGGTTCTACAACTGAAGTCGTGGATCTGATCAGTCTTGCATCACTGGCAACTCAGCATCTTCAAATGCCTCTATTTGGGCAATGGGATTTTTGTTGTGACAACTAAGTTATGAGTCTTCAAGCAGTAGTGCTCTGCTCCTGTCATATGGAGCAGAAACAAGGCCATTAAAAACAGCTGAGGAGAGGAAACTAAACAATTTTCAGTGTCAGAATTATGGTGTATTATTAATATCCACTGGTTTAATTTTGTATCATACAAAGAGATACTTAGATGATCCTGGCAAGTTGCAGTCTTGCACCAGTTGAGAACAAGACGACTTCATTAGTAGGTTCATGTTCAATGTGCAATAGAACATACGCAATGTGCAGTAGATGGTTTATAGAGTTGAGGTTGAAAGAAGTAGAGCACAAGGCTGACCACAAATGAAGCTGGAGGATGCAATTTTGAGGGATGCAAATTAATTCAATGTATCTGGAGAGGCGTGATTAGCTGTGGATAACATATGTAATGTATTTTCCTTCTGAAAGAGAGAGGAAGATGATAATGATAGAATAATGTTCATGCCTTCTGTGGATGAGGAGCAGAGGGAGAATAGAGTCATGGTGCTTAAGACCAGGACATGGAGAAGAAAGACAATGTAGGGGAGATCTTGGAGCACGAATAATGATATAATCTCCATAACATGCTCCAGGCTGAAAACATACAAAGCAACTGCCTTCCTGGAAAAGAAAGCACATGATATTTTTAAGGGAGACAATTCAGCTTCAGTTAGTCAGACAAGTGTTGGGAGGGGGACTCCAGACAGAGAGATCATGAGTGAATGAAAATACCAGACTCAGTATTTGGCAGCTGGCACTCAGCAGACAGGCAGCACAGAAGACAACCCAACTCTGCCAGTCAACATGTCAGGACTGTCTCTCTCAAATGTCTTTTTGTTGCATTTGATTGCACAACAGTTATATTCATCTATGTCTCTGTATGCATTTAACATCTGCTAACAGGTGGGTGGGAGGTGAGGGGCCCCATTTTAGAATTCATTTCTAATCCCTATTTTAATTTAATTTAATTTTATTTTATTTGTAATGTATTTTGAGGAACATACTAATTGACATGAGAAATCACTGTGCATTATTCCCTTGAATGCAGTGCTTTCCAAAAGTACAGCATACTTCTCTATCCCCACAGGCCAAGCCTCACTGGGGCAAAATGCTAATAAGAAACCACCTTTGGGAGAACCGGGAGAAGTGGATATTCCTCTCCATGTAATACATAGGATGACACTGCTTCTGCTCCTGCAGTCACATGGGTCTATCATTTAATTCATGGGCTTTTCACTTCCATCTGAAACTAGTTTCATTTAATCACAAAAATAATTTTGGCGCCAAGCCTGAAATTAATTTAATATAAACAGCGTTTTGATTTCCCAATTGCTCATGGAAAGTCAACACTAGAGATGTGTGAACATGGAGATTCAAAATTAAATTTCCAACATACTAAAATGTTTATCACTACATTTTCCTACTATTCTCCCAGCTCTACTCAATACCTTCATTTTCAGAGCTGTACACTAGCAACACAAATGCTTCGGGATATGCATGTGTGAGGGGGCTCACGTTGGTAACCTTCAGTATCTCTGTTGGCATAATATCCTGTTATTAATGTGATTGGGCCTAATTCTGTGCTGCATTACGGCTGATGAAGCCCACTGACGTACAAAGAGTATCAGTGCAGTGTTTGACCCACATCTGTATACACTATAAGAAAGATTTGCATGCATTCTAGGTTCTTATATAGTCTTTGGCACTGTTATATCTGAGAGTCTCATTACACAATATCAGAAGGAGCTACACATTTGGGGAAACTTCTTGGAATCATTGCTAAATGTCTTAAGAATTGTCAACACATTTGAAATGATGAAGCCATTTACTATGACCTTGATACATAGCACATTATTCTTTCCTTCTGTATTTGTATAAACGTCAAAGCCTTATCTGGAACAGAACCATCTGAAATAAAGGCTACAAAGCAACTCTTCTAATTCTGGGTTCACACACTGGAGCTGCTTTCTTTTTACAGCATTGAAACTGGGAAAGTATACAAAGTAACCCCCAAAATCAGCTGTGTCATGGGATTCCACTTGAGATTATTTCAATTAAAAAATTGTGTTCAGTATAGTCAGTTAGCACAATTTGAAAAAAAAAATGGACACCTGATTGTAATATCATCACCTTGAGATGTACAGTTGTAATCTTATTTTGGAGACAAGTGATACCATCCGGGTTTTCTTTATGCATCTAATTTCAGAGTGTACTTTGCAGTGGCAACTATTCTGCAGTAATATTAGAAATGCTATATAAATACAGAAGAGTTACCAAGTTCAAACATGGTACTTGATGAAACTTTTGAAGTTGCCATGTAATTCTAATGATTATAACTATATTCATGGTTGTTGCACGGTCTAATTTAAAAGAAAAAACTACCAAACCGCTCTGTGACACAAAATATTTACAGTTACAGAATATGAGATGTAGTTACAGTATATGAAGCATAGAGTATAGGAGTGTAACTTCTGGCTGTATAGTTTCATGATTTGAAATCTTTATGCCTACAATTTTGGGACACATCAAGAAAATATTTGAGTCTGGTAGATAAGTCGTCTTGCCTTTTCAAAGAGATTTCCAGCTTCATGCCCTCTTGTGTTTTAGTGGGAGGCTGCAGGATTTCTCTTTTTCTATTACACTTTTTTGTCAATGCTTGGATTTATTTTCCAGCAGAAAACAATATGCAGATTCGACTAGAAAAGAGAAAATCAGTGAGTGCCTTCACTGCAGAATTAGCACAGGCTCTTGCCCAGGTGTCACCCCCTAGCCATCCTCTCTCCACACTCAAAAACCTCTCACCTGAGTGAGGTGGTACTTTCATCCTGAGCTGGCTGGCCCAGTTAGGGATCTGGGTTAGAGCCCAGATGCTGTTTTCACCATGGGGATAGATGCTAAATCACTCCAGTGCTGATAGTCCTGCATTGCCTTCCCAGAATTCCCCCTCTAGAAGAACAGACAACAAGTTCTCTCACAATTCACTTAAAAAAAATCTTAGAGCAGATCGGCTTACTGCAGCATGCAAAACCATTGGATATGTCCCCAGAAGTCTAGTGACGCGGTTGGGGGTGTGCAGCACCAGTGAGGACACAGTAACTTGGGCAGAGCTTTGCTGTGGGGACACTCACACCCAGTCCAAGCTGACCTGGGTGCCCAGATCTTGATGCCAATCACCTGGGCACCAATCATGGGGCTAACTCTGCAGTGGAGATATACCCTTAGGGCATGGGGTCTGAGTTACAGACCAGTATCTAAGGGTATGTCTACACTGTATTGTAAAACTGGGTCTGTGGGATCTGGGCTTGTGGACTCAGTGTTTTGAACCCTGGGCTTGAGCGTCCACACTGCATTGTACACCTGGGTTTAGAATTGCTGGAGCTGGGTCTCACAGCCATGCTAATACATCCATACTGCACTATGCAGACCTTCTGATTTCGATCTGCAGCTTGAGTTGTGTCTACCCTACAGAATGACAGGGCTTGGACGTGGGCTCAGCAGGACGTGGGCTCAGACCCATCCCCCTTGGTGGGTCCTAAGACCCGGGTCCTGAGTGTTGCTGGACCAAATCTGACAGACTTGTGTGTGGATGGTTGTGGGGGTTGGGCTCAATCCTGAGTCTGACCCTGGATTTACAATGGAGCGTAGATGATACCAAGGCTTAATCAAAGCTGTGTATGTCTAACACTGCAGCTGAGTGTGTGCCTCCCAGCCACGTAGACATATTTGCACTAGCCCCATTCAGGCTAGCACACTAAAAATAGCAGAGTGGATATTGTGTCATGGGTGGCAGCTCAGGCTAGCCACCTGAGTCCAAGCCCGCCTGATCACCTTGGCCCAAGCTCAAGTGGCTATCCCAAGCCACTGCCCATGATCCAATACCTGCACTGCTATTTTTACCACACTATCTCAAGTAGAGCTAATACAAGTCTTTCTACCCAGGGTAGGAGGCTCGGTCCCAGGTGTGGTGTAATAAATAGTGTCCTTGAGTCCAATTAATTGCACTCCCTCTGTGTTCACAATAATGTATTTTTCCATAGAAAATTGGCACTAATTAGGTGTATGAAGTTCACTGTTTTCTTTCTTCCAAAGTTAAGATTCCCAACATGCTGTTACTATATAACTCAGAAGTACAATAACTGGGGTTTTTTTTTTAATCTGGATTTTAAACAGACAGTATTCCAGAGTGGATTATACAGTGAAACAGAGAATAGCTCCACAGGAGCAATGACTCTTCCTATGAATCATTCCACCTATCTATGCCTTCCCTATTATACATTTCTTAAAGGTAAACATCTTCTAAAAGAAAAAATTACTCTATGCAGATAGCTGTACTTTAAAATGGCTGTAGCTGGCAGGTCAATAAATGTTGACTGCTAATGGTTATTTGCCTTCCTACTTCCAGACAGAAAATGTATTTTAAACATAAGAAAATAAGAACAGCCATACTGGGTCAGCCCAATGGTCCATCTGGCCCAGTATCCTGTCTTCTGATAGTGGCCAATGCCAGGTGAGCTAATTTTTATATTGTTAAAATTATAAACATACCTTTCCCCTAAAATGCTAAATACAAAGGAAGCACTTTTAATATCTGGAAAGGGAATGGGATGGAGATGGTGGTAGAGTCTTTTGAGAGTAATGATCTGTTAACAACAGCTGTTCGTCAACAGAAGTTACATATGGAGAGGTGTTGGCATTGCAGGAATGTGATGTAGAGAACCTGCAGTGTATAATATAGAAAAAAAGGGACTGGAAGTTAAAGAAGGAAGTGACATTTAAAAATCAAATGAAAGCAATGGCTTGTTCATAACACATAAGCAGAAATAGTTACATGTGTGTGCAAGTAATTCTTCGATATTATTGGCTAATGCTGAAATGCAGCAGCTATTGTATATGTACTCATTACATTACATTTTTAATTACATAATCACATAGTATTTCTCAAACAACACTATCATACCATGCTTTTTCTCCTACCACTGGTGAGCCGTAGGTGTAGTATCTTGTAGTGTTGTTTGCTGCTTTATCTATGCCCGGCAGAGTCCATGAAAGTCCGCTTTATGGAATGCAAACAATAAAACATATTACTCAACATATTATAATCAGGGACAAATACTCAGGTGTGACTGAGCCATGCTTTCCACCAGATTCCTGACACTTAGTCCTGGAGTGTTCAGGGTCTGGTTTGGTGCAAATTGGAGTAGCCTCATGGTGGCTGGAACAGCCCTCCTGGAGCTACTTTGCCGTCCTATGAACCTGTCTCACACCAGGACACACCCTATGCTGGGGTGGGGAACAGTAGCCAGTGGCAGAGAACCAGCAACTCCAGTTGTATAGGGATTTCTCTATAAAAGCTAAGTCCCCAGGTGACAGTTTAAACCATGTCTCTTTTGCATTAACAAAGTGGTAGCCAGGATCTGGTCCAAAATACAATCACCAAGAGTAATAGTACAGAGTATTAGGTGCACACATACAGGCTCATTAAAAAATGACAACAGGAACTTTTTCACTAATAACTGTGACAGACAAGGTAAGTGAGGTAATATCTCTTATTGGACCAACTTGTGTTGGTGGATGGTACAAGCTTTCAAGCTACACAGAGCTCTTCTCCAGCTCTGTGTAGCTCAAAAGCTTGTACCTTGCACCAACAGCAGTTGGTCCAAAAAAAATATTACCTCGCCCATCTTATTTCTCTTGTATCCTGGGACCAACATGGCTACAACACTGCAAACAACTAATAACTGTGTCACTATCAGTGATGCTTCACAAGTACATCAGCGTATAAATATGCTATTACACATTTAGCATTTGGAAATGCATACACATTCTGTATCTGTTTCTGAGAAAAACAGTTTTCCAGTGTATTTGTAGGCATTAGTTAGAAATATATTGCTAACTTTCCAATTAGCAGCAAACAAGCATTCATTCCCAATAGAAATTCTTACATCAGATAAAAGAAAAAGCTTAAGAATGTTTTAAAGAAAACACATCCAATATATAGAGAAATTAATATCAGACTAATCAGATTAATATTAAGACAGTGTGAGGTCAGGTCACATGAAAAATGCAAATTAGATACACTTGTACATAAAAGAGACATAGTCATAAAAGCATATTGAACTGTGTATGTGTATTTTCCCTTAGAAACTGTTAGAGAGATACTATGGTAATAAATGACTGTCTCAAAAAAACCCTATCCTGTTATATAAGTGTATAGTATTGCTATGCAGAGAAATTTATGAAAATACATATCTTAGAGAGGAGAGCTTTTTGTACAGCAATACCTACATAAATAAAGATTAGGACAATGAAGTTAATGTAGTTGTACAAGATGGAAAAGAATGTTACAAGATGCTATAATGTGTATCTAATGTTGTAGGAAAAAACTGTGTGATATTATGTTATTTGAGAGACTGGATGTGATCATTACAGCTGTGTGAATAACTGAGATTTTGGTGGCTTGCAGTTCCAAAAAGAAAAAAAAAAAATCATATCAGGTCAACCCAAGATTAAAATTTTTTGGAATTTTTCATGAATTGAAAAGTTTTTTAAAAAATTGTTCCAGGTCAAACAAAACATTTAATTTAACCTGAAACACAATGCTTTGTTTAGATTTCAAGCTTTTTTATGTTTTTGCATTTTTAAAAAAACGAAATTGAAGGAAATTTTGAAATGAAAAGTCATTTGGACCTGAAAAAACAGAAAGTCATGTTTAAAAGATGTCGAAACAATTTTTTTTGACTTTTTCAGAATTTTTTCTTCTGCAAAAATCATTTGTTGAAACCAAAACAAATATGTGATACATTTTGGTGTCATTGGATTTGTGCTTTTTAGGCAAAAAATTCCACCCAGCTCTAGTGATCATGTAATTAAAGACTATCAAAATGCAAGCACATGAGGGGACAGTGTTTTGGCTGTGTATTTGGGACTCAGGTTTGCATTGAACTCATGTTCTTGGGCTTGTACAGGACAGAGGATTTGCTCTTATGTTCCAATTGGATTATCATTCAATTATTCTGCAAGTAAATCCCAAAGGGTGTCAATGGGAACTGTTTGGCAGAAGGACTGTGGGATCTGGCCCAAATGTGGGTAACCTGTGTGTCCTGATGCTAATGATTATTAGTAATTCTGTTATAATAACCAGTTGTTTTAGACACACACAAAAAAGACAGTCCCTGCTTCACAGAACTTACAAACTAATTTTCTGTCTGTTTTCTCCTCAAAATGAGTCCCCATTTTTAAAAATATCTAGCGTAAACTTAGACAGTGAGACAGAAACAAAGATAGACAAATTAAAATCTCTCAAATGATCATCCAAAAGATCAACAAAAATCAATTCCCTTTCAGACACAAGTGATCGTAAATAAAGATTGAAGAAAACAGCACTGGAAACCTTGGGAGTACTTTAAATTGGGGATTGCCTACCTCATGTGTTCTCACTGCAGGTTTCTTTGTGTGTGCGTGTGTGTATATGCATGAGAGAAAGAGAGATGGATCAAGCACTATAGAGACACACACGCACACACCCCACCTAGCACGAGTATTAAACAAGTTATTTTCAGTTATTAGCATGGATCCCATAATTCACAAGTAGCAGAGCAAAAGAAAGCCATCACTTATGCATAGTTCTCCCTAGCAAGTAAAAAAATGAATTTTTACAATCCCTCATATCAGATATATTTTTAGAACACTTTCGAAAATAAGTGGATAGCTCCGTCATGTTCTCTGATGCACGTCAATTCGTGCCCACGTAGCGGATGGCAAGATTGAACCCTAAGTGCAGATCATGACATCTGCTGTGATAAAAGCTGTTTCTGTTCGCTTTAACATTCATACATAGCAGTGAATGCTACCAGTGGAACACTGAGGATAAGTATAACTTGCTTTGTTGCATTGAAAGAATGTGTATACTGAAAGTTATATTTATTTCTGAAAGTTATATGACTCCACCTGCTTGGATTTACTCTAGATTTTTAAGTTCTGTGAAAGCAAACTAGATATAGATAATACATATATAGATATAAGTAGACTCTTCTTCTTCTTCTCTATGCAACTTCAAAACGTGTTACAAATTGATAACAAATAAAAAGATGTTAACAGAGAGACAGATGCTACAGACATAGGCCTTGATTCAGCAAAGCATTTATGCATATACTTAAGTCCACCCCATTCAGCAAAGCACATATACACTTGCTTAAATCCCAGCTTGCTTCCTTAGTGTGCCTAAGTTCTTTGCTGAATCAGAGTCATAATAACTATTTATTCCCTTTCTGTGTGTGTGTGCTCATATTCTTAGCAGAAAATTTTTTAGCCCCAATCCACACCACACTGGGCCCGCACATCCCTGCACAGCCTCCCAGAACTCTATCTTTCCTGGCACAGTCCAATTAGATTAGTTCTACTATCAGTTAAGTCTGTGGTTGTGGAGGCAGGGTCAGAAATTTCCTGGAACCATTTAGATTCATTTGATCAATCAATCAAGTTTCTCAAAAACAGGTTACATAATTACTGGCATAATTACTGATATATTATATGGACAGTCAAAATGGCAGCCGGTTCCCCAAATATTCCTCTTGAAAAGTTGTGCGGCTCCTCCAAATGTCTCCCACTCTGGAAATGAGAAAACTCTGGGTGTAATGCTGCTCCTGTTGACGTGAGTGGTAAAAAACCCTACTGATGTCAATGATCACTGCAATTATTACTTAGATTGTAAGTTCTTTGGGGCAGGGACCATCTTTTTTGTGTTTGTACAGTGCCTGGCACAATGAAGTCCTGGCCAATGACTGGGGCTTCTAGACACTATGGTAATACAATTAAAAACAATGCAGGATCAAACCTCTCTCGCCATCTGTCACCTAGGAGAGAAGTTGGCTGGCTGAGCGCAGATATGGCCAAGGATGAGGAGCTATCAGCTTCCTTCAGCCTCTCTCAACATCAGAAGCGACCAATTCCCCTAATACCTCCTGTTCCACTTGGTGTACCAAGGCCCAGTTTTGCAAAATACTGAACACCTGACATGAGCACCTTCACATCCCATTGATGTGTGAGGCATTGAGAACCTTCCACAACTGAGCCCTTGAGACACTAAACTCCCTGTGCCCGTAAGGTCTTTAACATTTTAATAAAATCCAAATAGATAATAAAACAATTAGTGACTGTTTCTAGGGTCAATACCAGTAAAAAATAATAATAACATTGCCCTCATTTAACATTTTCCTTTGATTGGGCAAACTGTCCTCAGGCGTTAATTTACAGCAGTGTGACACAATCTCAGCCACTATTTTTACCCTTGAGCAATATTTTACTACAATGTGTGTATGCCTATGTGTTATTTAACATATAACTCACCCCCTCACTCTCTGTGGTCTGTGTGTGTGTGTGTGTGTGTGTGTGTGAAGAGAGAGTGAGAGTAGGGTTTTATATATATATATATATATATATATAATCTACCCTCACACTCTCTTTATATATATATACACACACACACACACACACAAAACATATATATACACACACATATATATCCTACACTTACTATCTCTATGTGTATGTATAATAGTGCATATATATGTATCTATCCCCTGTTTGCCAAACCTGAAGTAATTTATGTAATTATACACATAATGTATTTTAACCAAATACACAAAGAAGATTTTTTATAATGCCACTTAGGATCTAGATTTAACTTAAACCACTACTTAGTCTATCTTCCTTAATAGGATAGTAAAAAGGAATTTTGTGACAACATTATCAGTAGCATTTTGCTGATAATTAGAATAACAATAATAATACTGAGATATTTTTTCAGTAATAATGGTGTTATTAATGAGATTTTTATGAAAGACAGACTTCTTTGGTATAATTATGAAAATTGATCTTTTGCATTTTACTTATTCACTGAAATCAGATAAGTGGCTTAACTACATGTATTATTTCTAATAAATATTCAAAAGAATGCATTTAAACAAGGCTCCTCATTCTATTCTTGCTCATATTCCTTGCATTTAAATAAAAGTGTAATTGCTCTGCTTTTTTAAACTGCTAGTTTGGATTAGCTGTCTAACCTGTACAGTGTAGCTGTTTGCTGTTTGCATTTTTAATAGCTTTATTACCATTTGGTGAAGCCTTAATTTCTGACTCCCTTGAAGAGTCCTGCCTTTAAGTCAGCTCTACAATTTAACCAGCAATAATCTGTCAAGATAAGATAAAGACCTACACCAGATGAAATGCAGTATTTTTGTGTAGCATTCTGTCATTGTTAAAGGAAAGATCTGAGTATGTCAAAATGTAACATCTGAAAGTTTAATAAACTTTGTAGCATAATTTTATAGTTCACATTTTAAAATAAATGGCTCCAGAATACATTAGCTTGTTCACTAGTGAAATGAGTTAAATACCTATATAAATATATTTTGGGTGGAGGGAGCCAGCAGTTCTTCAATAAGAATAAAAATTCTTTTATTCTCCAAGCTTCAGAATAAGTTACTTTAAAAAAGAAATTCTAACTTTAATTCAGTTTTATTAACTCTGCAATTTCCTTATAACTCTTAGCATAATATTCAGCACTAAAGTCACTCTAAAGCAGAGGTACCCAAACTTTTCTTATTGTGTACCTCCTTCCAGATCTATCAGCTGCCCACATACCCCGGCCCTTCTTATCACTGGTACTTTGTGTGTTCTTCTTAACATTACCTGTCTTTAGCCATCTGTCCATATTTCACTATTATGTACAGATATAGTTATAGTGCAACGTATACAACGGAAAAAGGAAAACCCTGACTAAGTTCTGAGCTCAGTTAGACTGGACAGTTGCTGGGCAACTGAACCCGCGCTGAGTGGTGATTGGAGGTGAGGGCTCTCTATGTTAGCATCTCTGTGTATCTGTGTTCTCGTTGGTACATCTTGAAGTAAATTAATCACCGTATTTTATGTAACAAATTCATACAGATTTTTAAAGCTTCGTGTGAGTAGCCTATTATGACTATGCAATAAATAAAATCCACCATTACACAATTTCTCCTGTGTACCCCCCAGAGATGTCTCACATACCACAGTTTGGGAACCCCTGCTCCAAAGGATGATTTAAAAAGTAAAGCTAACCTGAAAAACACTTTTGAAGACTTAACTATTATTTGTGATATTACAAATATTTTTAAGTAGCTAATGGTGAGCCAGTTTAATTCTGGCATATTTGACTTCTGTTTTCTTGTTTGATTCATGTAAATTCAGTAGTTTTGAAATTCTTTTTGAATGTACAGGTATACGATGTGTTAATCTCATAAGACAACACTTTTAAAAATAGATGCTTAAAGAGAGGATTCTAAATTGAAATTTAGGTTTTGAAATGAGTCTATTTTCAAAAGTGCTAAGTACTCAGCAACACTCCATGGATCACCAGAGATTGCTCCACAGAAAACGGTGAGATTCTCAGTCCCATTCCAGCCCATTTATGACAGATAAAGGGGCTCAGAGAGGTGTGAAGATTCTAAAGTCCCTGGACCCAGCCATAGGAGAATTCCCCCAGCAGAGGAAATGATGAGGGCAACCACAGGATATCCTCTGAGGACGTCCTTGCCTGGGTTGTGTTGGAGAATTGATTGGTGAGAAGACAGCGGGCAATGCCTCAGCACTTAGCTCTGTGAAGATGCTGGGCAGTACAGGGAGCTCATCCTAACTCAGAGAGGCTGGAACTAGCAGTGCGGGGGGTGTTGCTACACGCCGCCAGCTTGAAGTGGTTTCCATCATATATGTGGTTTACGGTTTGGTTCAATGGATCTCAGCACCCTCATTATACAAATTGTTCCAACACCCCTATCCTAACTTAGATGCTTCCCCAGATCTATCTAAATTTGGCTGGGGGCTGCTATGGCAGCCACCTTCACCCCAGACAAGGGCAGGAACTGGTTTCCCCATGCTGTGAACATTTTTGAAATTTCAGTTTTTTCCCTGTTCTGTGTTGTGATGAAGCCAAGACTTTCTGAAATCTTTCATGAAAAAACAGAGAGCGAGCGAGTGAGGGAGCGAGACCACCAACCAGAATAGCCAATAGTCCTCAGGGCAGTCATCTGTAGGGACTTGGATCTGGGTCTCCCACATCCCAGGTGAGCACCCTAACCACTGGGCTATTGGCTATTTTCTCACTCTCTCTCCCTGACCTGACCTGACCTGAGAAATTTTCCTGGTGAATGTTTGCTGAAACTGATTTATTTTTGTGAAAATTTTCATTTAGATGAATTGGCATTTTCAGAGGAAAAAACTTTTCCTTGAAAATTTCCCTACCAGCTCTACTTAGCTCTACCAGCTCTATTTAGCTGAGGTTAGTCCTGCTTTGAGCAGGGGGTTGGACTAGATGACCTCCTGAGGTCCCTTCCAATTCTATGATTCTATGATTCTATACTTAGCACTCCCTATCCCTAGGCTGTGAGTTCATAGATCCATAGATTCCAAGGTCAGAAGGGACCATTGTGATCATCTAGTCTGATCTCCTGTATGATGCATGAAGGCCATAGAGCTTCCCCAAAATAATTCCTAGGGCATATCTTTAAGAAAAACATCCAATCTTGATTTAAATATTGTCAGTGATGGAGAATCCACCACAACCTTTGGTAAGTTGTCCTAATGGTTAAATACCTTCACTGTCAAAACATTATGCCTTATTTCCAGTCTAAATTTGTCTAGCTTCAACTTCCAGCCATTGGATCATGTTATACCTTTCTCTGCTGCATTGAAGAGTCCATTATCAAATATTTGTTCCCGGTGTAGATACTTATGGACTGTAATCAAGTCACCCCTTAACCTTCTTTTTGTTAAGTTAAATAGACTGAGCTCTTTGAATCCAGGCATGTTTTCTAATCGTTTAATCATTCTCATAGCTCTTCTCTCCAGTTTCTCAACCTCTCCAAGTTATCAACATTTTTCTTGACTTGTGAGTTCCAGAACTGGACTCAGTATTCCAGCAGTGATTGCACCAGTCCCAAATACAGAAATAAAATAAGCTCTCTAACTCCAACTCAAGATTCTTCTGTTTGTGCATCCCAGGATTGCATTAGCCCTTTTGGCCACAGCATCGTATTGGGAGCTCATGTTCAGCTGATTATCCACCACAACCTCTACATCTTTTTCAGTCACTGCTTCCCAGGGTCGAATCAGCCTTTGTTCCTAGATGAATACATTTACAGTTAGCCATGTTAAAATGCATATTGTTTGCTTGCACCCAGTTTACCAAGCGATCGAGATTGCTGTGAATCTGTGACCTATCCTCTTCGTTACTTACCACTCGCCCACATTTTTGTGTCATCAGCAAAGAACCTTTTATAGGGATAGCACAGAATCTCCCCCCTAGAGGTCCAAAGATCGCAGTTTGGGAACGGCTGTTCTCAGAGGCTGGCACTTGAAAGGCCCCATGTTATTTACAAAATCACTCTCTCTTGTGGATTTCCGTTCCTCACCTTCAATGATTTATGAATTGCAAAGGAATCATTGAATATGCTTCTGACTCATAAGAACCAGCCCCTTCTTAAAACTGCTTTTTTCCCCTCCGAAACCATGAATAATTTAGTACCATCTTGACATATACTTGGTGGTTTTCTGGGCTTTGTTTATTAGCTATGTGGAACAAAAACAGATTTTAGGAAAAGTGTAAAAACATGTATGCAATAAATATTCCTCACTAGATACCTTATCAATATACTTGTACCATATAAAACATGATACATTTAGAGCTTTATTCTGTAATCCCAGGGAAGTCAGTGGGACAGCTCACATGAGTAAGGGCTGTAAGATTTGGTCCCTTAGTCCACAAAAGCTATTATGAGGTGTAGATCTATGTATGAAACCCCAGCCAAGGCTTTCAAAAATAGGAATCTAAAGTTAGGCTCCTAAATCCTTGCTGAAGCCCCTAAATAAGTGGCTTGATTTTCAAAAATCAACTGCTGAGAAGCCAGCAGCTCCCATTGAGTTCAGTGGCAGAAGCTGGACACTTAGTCTTTTTGAAAACGGACCACTTCGTTTAGGTGCCTATGGACTTCGGATCCTAACTATGGTTATTATAACTATTTTGCAAATAGTAACATGACATTTCAATAGCAATTCTCAAACCTCTTGCGTCCCATGATGAATTGATGCATTAAACGAAGTTAAAAATAAATATTTTCCTAATATCGCTTTTCTATGGAAATAATGCACAGGCATGTGAGACAATTGCAAATGGAAGGGAAGGTGGTCTGTACTAAGGGAAGGTGGTCTCTACTACAGATTCTTTATTACCATGGAGTCCATGCTATGAAGAAGTTTGAATACACTTGCATTAGAAAACTGTCCTTGGAACCCAATTCATTTGTGTGTCAAAAGACAGAGATCTTTTACATTTGGAAATATGTCTGTTATCAGAGATCCCAGTCCAACACAGAACTGAATCACATGCTTAAGTTTTCACATGTGCCTTCATCTGTCCGCACTCAGAAACACACTTATGCATGTGTAAACCACATAAGAAAGAGAGACAAGTGGAGTTTCCCATTGGACAATAGGAGTAAGGTTCAAGTTCATTAGTCTTCAGCATTTGCATAAGTACTTTGCTGAATTGTGGCCTTAAAACTGGTATAGCACCTAGTACCTTTCTATCTTAAACAACTTTCTAAAGAAAATACCCAAACATTTTTAATTCAAGGGTAAATGATATTGGAGATGTTTGGACCTTTGAGGACACTACGATGACTCCTGTTTTTGCCTTCATGTTGTGTGTAATTCTTTTATTTCTGAAAAGTAAGAGTATTACCGTGGCCCTTTAATGTCTGTGACATGATTGGGTGTTTCAATTAAGGGTGTGAGAAAATGATTTGAAACCAAGACTCTGACTGAAACAACCACAAGAAAACCAAGGAGTTCATGGATCAATAACAAGCTCATTCAGGAACTTACAATGAATGTGTGACAGTCGTAGTGAAGAAACACTTATGGCAATATATACACATACACAACCACCTACACACACACACACACACACACACATACACATACACGTATTTAAGAATTATATGTTAAAAATAATAAACATTAAGTTTTTCTATGCCCCAAACAATGGCAAACTGGTCATAAGCCAAAACCTGACAAAGCTCCAAGGTTGAAAGCTCTTTGAGTCTGTCTTCCTGGTATAATTATTGCAGGTTCAGAGGAACCAGATCTGAAGTGTTGTAAAACTAAACACAATGAACTTGACAGACAGCCAGATTTCTGTTTTCAGCCAGTTTAGGGTTACTATAATCTCATTATTATGCTTGAAAGACGACAAGTAATAGAATCTCAGGTAGTCGTTCTGTCTTTACTCAGCCGCATCTTCTCTTTTATGCCGATTTCCCTTGATTACCTGAACTAGTGAAGCTCGGTTTTCAACCACTTATCTTCTAGAAATAATCATCTGATCAGCCTTACAAGGTTCTCACTGCACTCAACGGTTTTAATGGGTCAAGCGTTAAATTAACCCTTTAGCCATATCCCTGGAGAATACAAAATTTATTCAAAAGCAATTTACTTTTCAATCATTGTTAACTATACAAAGGAGAAAGAGTTAGTTAGGCAGCTTTGCTTATTGTCTTCTCCTTCAGTGTCCTCCTATAATACTTATTTTGTCTTTGAGTAGCAAGCAAACAAAATAATTTTTAAATTTTGCCATTTAAGAAAATGTCCTTCTGTTTTTTGCTTATATGAAGAATTTGTAAAAGCAAGCCACAGGAAGAGTTGTGAGTATTTTCTAGTCTGTTCTAAGGTAATACATGTACATTTCACAAAGGCAGAATAAATTATTAATTTCACTTTATGGAAAAACACATCTATTAGAAATGTAACTCACCTGCACATCAGCTGATTCTGTATTACATTCAGCTTTAAGGCATAACCCTTACAGGTCCAATTCTGAAAAATAAAAGATTTGCAGCCTTCATATGTATGAAAAGCACAAGGCAACAGAAGTCATTTACATTGGCCTAGGTCATAGCCCCTAAACTCACAAGTGGAGATTCTCCTCCCTGCATGTCTCCTTCTCTGTTCTGCACATTAGCAAGGTCAGCATCTTCCTGGAGACACATAAAAGGCAAGCTTCTGCTTCCAGAATGTGTAGAAGGAAAGGGCAGGCTGAAGGTAGGAATGTCAACAGAGGCATCATTGCCATCCCACATCAGTCCTGTCTATATTATATTGCTTTATGTCCCCTCCACGCTGGGGAGACTTCCTTTAAGAGGGTTCTAAGAGCAGGCACATAATGAAGAAGCCTAGGCAATGCTGTTCCAATGGAGGGAAGCTGGACAGGGAGGCAAAATCCTCCAGAGCCAGCACAGAGGTACAGGGCCTTCCACTTGGATGGTCCTGGGATCCTGAAATCTACATACATGTTGAGATTTCACAAGGCTCCAGGGGTGGAATTTACTGCCTCTTTTATGGTGGGAGTAAACTCTCCCACATAACAGAATGATTTGGAGGAATCCCACAGTTTTCAGATGCCACCAACAACCTTTTCTGTCTCAAACTTTTGGCACTGATTGTAGTCAGGGAGGAGTCTCTAATCCATGACTAATCATAGCTACATAAGAACAAGGAATGAGTGGTTCACAAGTCATGACAGCATTGCATCTGGAAAAAAAAAATTAACCTAGCGTGTAATATAGTTGCACAGAATGTAAGCTTAACCCTGCAGTATTAATGCAATCCTTACTCAGACAAAACTCTCACAGACTTTAATAGGCATTTTGTCAAGAAAGGATTTGAATGAGGAATGAAGGGTAGATGATATAGAAGAAATACACACAACACTTTCTTAATATTCTTTCATTTTATACAACCCCATGTTGTGATCCTTAATGACAACTGAATTGCTGAAATCTAAACAAGTTAAGGACCTTCACCAACCCAGGTCAGTAGTAATCAAAGATTGTTACCATTTGAAGATTGTACAAATCCATGGGGTATTTTGTTCATGGTGCGTGTAGCCGGGAGGGCTGGTCCCCCTCTGAGGAGAACGCAGAGAGGGACACAGACCCACCCTGGCTGACAGAAGCCTGCCCCAGGGAAACACCTGACCGGAAGCAAGGGGGCGGGTCTAGGCCTTTAAAGGCCCCAGTGGCCCCACCTGACCGGAAGCAGGGGGGCGGAGCTAGGCCTTTAAGAGCCCAGCCGGCGAGCTCAGTTGAGAGGAGGCGGCCGAAGGGGAAGGACGCATCTCCTCTGGAGCTCCTAGCCAAGGCCGGGCCGGGGAGCTGGGCTGAGAGGGAGTGGCCGGCCTTAAACCCAGCCTGGGGATCGACTGAGGCCTCTCCCAGGTACCCTACGGCCTGGGAGTTGGAGGGACCGCCCGAGACCCCCTCAGCCTGGGAGCCGGAAGAAGGCCCGTCGGGGCTCCCAGCGGACTACGAGCCGGAGGAGAACCCCCCGGAGACACCCGGGGCTTGGGAGACAGAACCAGACCTGCCAGAGCAGTGCCGAGCCTGGGACCCCGAGGATCTACCGGCTCTGCCCGAGGCCTGGGGGCCGCAGGACCTGGAGGAGCTACCCCCCGAAGACGAGCCCATGGAGCTACCCGATCTGCCGCCTGTGGACACTGAGGGCCTAGCCGGTCTACCCTACCTCAGCGACCCAAAGGAGACAGGTACCGGGGGTTTCGGGGAGGAAGAAGCCCAGGGATAGCCGCACGATAGTGGCTGAGTCAGGGGCAACCTGGGCGGTGTGTTGCGGCGGGAGCCCCACCGACCCAGCGGCAAACGCTGTTGCCGCTATCAGGGCCCTGGGCTGGGACGCAGTGGAGACGGGCGGGCCTGCGTCCCCCTCCCCCCTTCCCTACCGTCCGTGAGGAAGCCTTCCCCGCCGTGCCGCGCCCCAGAGCGGCTTGCACCAGCCAGCCCTACTTGAGGGCCTGGCCATAAACTGCCAGCCCGGCTCGAGGGCCTGGCCATAGACTGTTTGCCTCGCCAGCCCGGCTCGAGGGCCTGGCCATAGACTGTTTGCCTCGCCAGCCCGGCTCGAGGGCCTGGCCATAGACTGTTTGCCTCGCCAGCCCGGCTCGAGGGCCTGGCCATAGACTGTTTGCCTCGCCAGCCCGGCTCGAGGGCCTGGCCATAGACTGTTTGCCTCTCCAGCCCGGCTCGAGGGCCTGGCCATAGACTGTTTGCCTCGCCAGCCCGGCTCGAGGGCCTGGCCATAGACTGTTTGCCTCGCCAGCCCGGCTCGAGGGCCTGGCCATAGACTGCGTATCTTAAGAGAGGCGCAAGGCGGCCCCAGTGAGGGGTAGCCGGGAGGGCTGGTCCCCCTCTGAGGAGGACCCAGAGAGGGAGCCAGACCCGGACGCTGCTCCCCGGTTGCAGGGGCACGTCCACAGTGCGCCTGTATGAAAAGTGTTTTGTAGTTTCAGTCTAATTCTCAGTGGACACATGTCCACATCATAAAACACACCTCTACAACTGGCAAGATTGACACTTTGGTCAGTAGTTTCATTAGGCCAAGGTTGGAATGAGCATGGAGTCTGAATGACTCTCTGAGACCAACAGAGTTGGTCACTTTACCTCAGGGCTGAGGCACGTTGAGGCGGCAGTATGGGGAAATGTGCTCTGCCACTGATCTGCTATCCCTATTCTGCAGCTGCATAGAGGGATTCACCTTCCTGGACATCAATCCATCACCTTTCACCCTTTTGGAAGTCCTACTCCATTCACAGAGATCAAGTACACTAGCACCTTCCACTAAATTCAAATTACTTTTTTAAAAGAGTGATGGAGCTTCATGAATACTATTTATACTTTATTTGACTCAATTTAAGCCTTTTAAATACAAAATGCTCTTGTCTCAAAAATTTGGTTGTTAGTGTTGTTTAGCCCATTACTTGTAAGGGGAGTGAAGAGATGGAAGGGATTTTGTTCCTGTTTTGCATGAAGCATCTTTTCCTCTCATTAATATTCATATAAAAACACACAATAAGGGGCCCTGTACATGAACAACATATGCTAGTTATATTCTTAGTCCATTTCAATGCAAATGATACTGAAAAAACATGTAACACAGCAGTGCTGTGTATATTGTACAACAGCACATTGATAGAGGGTAAATAAACTAAACGGCAGATAATAATGAGAATATTAATTAAAATATTAAAAAATTGAATAAAAATTACACAAAAATAAAAGACAACTGAACAAAAATGATTTAGAAATTTTAAAATATGTTCATGACATTTTTCTTCATCTTTCAGCCAGTTCCAGAACTTCTACAAGTCCATTAAGAAGACAATGTTTTTGCTGCCTCCTGTTCAACATCTCAAGCACTGCAGATGTCTTCCAAAGGAAAATAAGCAAGTTTCTGCAAGGTCTAGAGGGAGTGGAGATCTATATAAATGACATTTCATCTCTCGGAAGATTGAAGAAGAGCATAAAATAAAGTTAAAGCAAGTTGTGAGGCAGTATTAAAATTAGAGAAAAATACATGTTATAACAAACTCAATTTATACTCCTGGGCATGTAATTGATAAAGGGGGGGAGGGGTTGAAGCAGATGGAGTTAAAAAAGACGTAAAGGAAAATTATACTTGAAATGCCTTCATCGAAAAATGTACCAGAACTGATGCACTTTTTCAGCATGATACAGTTATGGAGCAAATTCAAATCTGACCTGCCCACAGAAGACGGACCTCTTTATGAGCTACTTAAAACAGAATCCATGTGTAGCTGGAATACGCATGCTTCTGAGGTTTCCCAATCTGCAGTTATTTCAGTGTAGGCCAGCAGCTATGGTCTTGTAGGGGAATCAGTCAAGTCATAGAAATAATTGGCAGCCCATAGCATATTGTTCCAGATGTCTTTTAGACTTCGAGGTGAGGTGCACCAAAAGAGACAGAGGGGAAGACAGAGAGTTTAGAAAGTGTACGGATGTGCAAAAGGTTCACAAATGATTTGTAAGATCTTGATCATTTCAATCAACTTGTCCCAAGAGCAAACAGTAAAAAACTAGACAAGGTGCCATTTCAATGCCAGAGTTTGCTCTGCTAAACCTACTAGAGAATGCATCAGAAAAATCTCTAGGGGCAACTGACACCTTATTGAAGATCTCTGTTGAACATCATAATTCTCCAGAAGTGGCTTAAATTCACCAAATGCAAAACTATACCATTGGGTGTTTTGATATAGATCTTTGAGCTGCCTTTTGGAATAAAAACCAAGCTCCACCGTATTTGCTTTGCTTTGAATAATCAATGGCTGAACCTCAGGATTTAAAGGAAATGACTCAAACTCTATTTGGAAGACAAGATAATTTTAAATAGTACCCACAAGATCATATTAAAAAGTGCTCTTTGAACTACTGAGGAGTTCTGATCTGTGGGATTTTTTAGTATATGGAGTAGCCCTAATATAATGTTTAAGGTGAAGTCAATGCAAAATCTTAAATTGTATGAAAAAGGTGCTAATGAAATTAAAGATTTATATAAATATAGGAAATTTATATCTCAGAGAGATTAAGGAACATTTTTATCTGGAAAGATTTCACACAGATTGAATTTTTGCTAATTCATTTGAAAGGTCCTGTCCCAGTTAATGGGCCTTCTCAAATGCTTAAAATGTATACATGTGCTTATTTATTTGGGTCGACATTGCAAAGGCATGCTGGGACAAAAATTAATAGTTAAAATGGCTTTTAAAATGTAATAAAATCATCTCCTATGTGAGACTGAGATTGTAAAGGCCTCAGTCGTGGAAACTGATCTACATTGGTAGATCCTGGCACAGATGTGGAATTCCACTGAAGTCAAAAGGGCTCCATGAAGAACAACTTGCAGGATCAGGATATCGGGGTAGAGATTGTGTCTTCCTATGTGAGTGTGAAGGGCCTGGCACACTCTACATAATGCAAATAATTACAAATCAGGGTGAAATCCTGGCCCTTATGAAGTCAATGACAAAACACCCATTGACTTCAACAGGGCCAGAATACCATCAAAGAAAAGAATCCAATTCAAAATCCCCAACTGGAGTTACTTCTCACTTTGCAAGATGTTGAATTTTTATTTATTTGATTGATTATTTTTATTTCTTTTGATTTATAAGAAACCAAAAAACACCCTCACCCCCCACCTATCCCAGGTTCTAGGAGATGCACTGATTCAATGCCTCTGCTAGTGGGAGCATATGACCTTAAATCTTCTTTCCCCAAAAAACAGTCCCTGGAACAGGCAGTGTGCAAGGCCGTTTTAAGACCTTCATAGGCCCTAGGCACATTTGCCTTTCTAGGCCCCCCCGACCGAAATAACTAATTTGATTTTAAGCTGTTAATAAATAGTTTTTTAAATAAAAATAAAAAATTATATATAAAATTTTTTTTCATAGGCCCTGAAAGTTTCGTAGGCCCTAGGCACTGTGCCTATTGTGCCTAATGGATAATACTGCCCTGGCAGTGTGGTCTAGTGAACAGGGCACTAGGGCCTGGGACTCAGGTGATATAGATTCTATTCCTGCCATTGACCTGCTGAATAACTTTGGGTAAGTCACTTCATCTGTTTGTCTGTTTCATTTCCCACCCTTTGTCTGGCTTGTCTACACAGACGGTAAGCTCTTTCTTACTATGTGTCTGTACAGTGTCAAGCACACTACAACCCAGCTGGGGCATCTAGGCCCTACTGTAAATATTAATAATAACTATCCCTGCCCACCTCCAAGTGTGAACCCACCCTACTGTACAGCAATGCAACTTGCATCCTCCCGCACCCATGGAGTGAATGTGGCCCAGTTTGTTAGATGATTGGCTATGCTTATAAATGCTTTACTTCATTTCATGCTAACAGGTACAATATGGACTCTAGTCAACCGTGGAAAATCAGAAAAATTAAATTGAAAAAAAGTTTTACCCTGTTTCATTATGTGATGAAACACTGGAGACAATGTGTCCCCACTCATATTTGAAATCCCTATTGGAATTCTGGGTCAATCAGTGAAGAAACAGATCCCTTGGACTTGTGAAATGGGCAAGTTCACTGAATTAGTTCCTGTGATAGAAAGTCCGTATAAATATTAGGGCCTGAACTATTGCTGTAAGTAAATACTTTACAGCTGAGTAGGATAAGTGCAACAAAATCATGTGCTACTTACCTACTTATTCAGCTTTTAGGATGAATTGGTAACATTAATAAGGAACCAACCTAACTTAAAATGCATGTACCATAGCAGAATAGTGAACCATTTTATAATCCAAATGTAAAAACACATGCGCAATTTAGCAGGCCAGGCCCTGCCTTTACCTGACCTGACCCATTTAATCACCTGCTCTCAGTTTACACTCTTCCAAAGACGGTTTCAAATCCTCAGAAGGAGGCTTGAAAACCGCTGCAGGGCAGGATTCACATGGTTTACATAAACTGGACCCTGAAAAGTCTGTTGAGAGACATTATCTACGAACAAACCTTTGTAGCTTCATGTAGAGGTTGGGATTCAGAACATCCAAGAAAATCACACCCCTCTCTACCCACATTACCTCTGTTTATAAATACCCCCCACATAATGTACCCTCAGGTACCATCCCCCGTCAATCTGCTAGTATCTTCAGAGAATCTAGAAGCATTTTCTCCTCCGGATCAGCTTGAGAAAAGTAACACTCCCTCTCCCACTGCAACCATCACCTCTGTTGGACCATTAGCAGAAGTACTTCTCAATCCACAGAATGGTAGAACTGTTAAGGGTTGCCCAACAATCATATCCCAATGATGTAAAATCCCATAATTCTTAGTGCACAGTTGCTACAAAACCTTCAAGGTTCCCTACTACAACACTACGGGTATGTCTATATGGCAGCTGGGAGATGTGAGTCCCAGTGCATGGACTCAATCACACACTAACTCTGCTCAAGATAGTGCGCTAAAATTAGCAGTGTGGCTGCCACAGCCTGGGGAGTGGCTCAGGCTAGCCATCTGAGTACAATCCTGCCCAACCACCTGGGTATGTACTTGGCCAGGTAGCATGAATTGCAACCACACTGATGTTTTTAGCATGCTAACATGAGGAGAACTAGCACGTCTGTCTAGCTGCGCCAGGAATTAACATCTCCCAGCTTCTGGGTAGACATTACCTATGGATCAGAGTCACTAGCTGCAGTGTGAGAGGCTTGGTTCCTGCCCCCAAAGACCTTTCAGACTGAGGGCAGTGGTCTTTTACCTGGTAGCTCCCTGACATGGCATGATGAAGACAGTGGCCACTGGGACCTCCTGAAAAATCTAGGGAAGGATCATCCTCAAAGTCCCTGACGCAGAGGGCTCACGTACTTAGCACATTGTGGTCTTGAACTGACATAAAAGCTAGAATATTTTGTTCTAGTGAGAGGCAGTGTTGTAGTGGTCCCAGGATATGAGAGAGACAAGGTGGGTGAGATAATATCTTTTACTGGATCACCTTCTGTTGCTGAGGGAGACAAGCTTTCGAACTTACACAGAAGAAGAGCTTATCTGAAGAAGAGCTCTGCGTAAGCTCGAAAGCTTGTCTCTCTCACAACAGAAGTTGGTCCAATAACAGATACTAACTCACCACCTTGTCTCTTGTTATAGAGTTGGCTTCTATCTTGGCAGACACTGGGGATTCTATCAGGGACTTCTAGAGCTAAATTCATGAGTATTTACAGCTTGAACTAAAGAGCCATGCTCTCAGACTGAGAGCTGTAACAGCCCCAGACCCTTTTGTGAATCAAGCACAGAGCATGCTACACTGTTTTATTGTAATTGATCTAATTAGCAAACAATGAACCCATTTTTCCTTCCCCTGGAAAAACCCACGAAAGGTGGCCAGAGGAGGAAAGAAACTGCAAGGTTCCACTTGAGGAATTTTGTCCTAATTCTGCCACCAAGTGTCAAACCCAACACACCTGCCCTAGCAAGGTGCAGCAGACCCAGCCCGCAAGCCCCATAGGTTTCCTGAGATCTACCTATATCTCAAGGGATCACCTGGCAAAGCGACATCTTCATAGATGTCTTGGGCCTTCTGTTGGTTTCCTCAGTGTTCTGGTATTGCAAAGAAAATAAGCAGCCAAGGCTTTCCCAGCTGATATCTACACTTAAAAGAGGGGTCCCTAATGGAGAGGGCGCACTACTAATGATTCATAGAGTTTAAAGCCAGAAGGGACCGTTACAGCATCTAGTCTGACCTTCTGTATATCTCAGGACATTAAATTTCACCCAGTTACCCCTGTGTTGAGCCTAATAACTTGTGTTTGACTAAGTCATAAACTGAATGTATTGCTGGGGGCTGAGTGTGAGGTAAGGAGAGAAAAACTGTGTCTCTCCAGCCCTGCCATTTCCCTGCCCCATCCAAGTTCTCCCTGTGCATGAATCTCCAGACACAGATGGAGCCCTCTCCAGGGATGGCAAGCATGGAGCATAATGGCAGCCACACACAGCTTTGGATTTAGGGGGGATGATTAGGGCCAATCTTTGCTTAGTTTTCTATAACTAACTAGGAAGCTGAAAACTAGGCATCACTGTCACAGCTTCCTGGAGTAGATCTCCCTTTGTATCCAAGAAAATGATTATTCTAAGTGACTGCAAAAACTTTGCAATCAGAACCAAGACTGCACTGATAATTCTGCTGCCCCGATGATCAGATTTGTCCTTTCACCATTCTAACATGTGATCAGTTCTTATCTTTCCATGAACTAAAACATGTAGCTCTACTTATATAAAGCAAATCGGCAGCTGTCTTGTTTTTCTGTTTATTTGTTGGAACCTTCTTTGTGACTTTTCATACTGAAACCAGAATGAGGCCTCAGAATACAAAAAAGGTCCATTTGGGACATCTTTCAGCTGTTCAGCCACTCTACCTAAAGTCAGGATTTCTAACAGCTGATTTGATACATTCTAGAATATTAATTACCTCAGATGAGATTGTAAGGCTCAATGGTTAGGTCAGTGACCTTTCACCTTTAAAACATGGGTTGCCATAGTGACTAAAAATCACTCTCATTAGTTGGATAAACTGGAGCTAAATAAAATCTGCCATCCTGTAGCTAACTAAACTGGCATATTCCACTGTAAAACCATATTCCATATGCATATAGACGTTCTAGTTTAAGCAAAAGCCTGGTATCCAAACCTACACCATGTCTCATCAACACTTTGCTCTGGTGAAAATTAAAGTTGTCATTCAGGCAGGTTCATTCTTGAGAAGTCCAGAGTTTGGCGAACACATTTCATATAAAGTAAAGCAAAACGAATATTGCTCAACATTCCTTTAGGGACTAGGGTTCTATAAAGCATGCTCTCCCCCCTGAGAAACGCACACCCTGGATTTTACAACCTTCAGCGTAACATTTCCATGTAGCGCAAGTTTGTTTGGAAAATAAGTTCCCCTTTGGTCCGAAGTATTTAATTACCTTGACAGAGGAACCAAACGAAATGAAAGATTTATGGATCCCCGTTTCTCATAGCGAAGGAGAAAGTGATCTGTTTGCAGGAGTTATGTTTTCAGGCACTTTACTGAGACACCCCAACCCCCCTCGGTTGCTGACTGTAAAATAAGAAAACTATTACCCAGCTGGGGTAACAATAGGCTCCCACAGTGCTTTTCTGCTCAGCCCGCAGCTGCCAGTGAAAGTGGAAACTACAGCAGCAGGATAACATTCTTTTCTTACAGCCTGTTTCTATGGGCAAGAAGCCCTCCCACTGATTCAATGTATTTTCTATGCAAAACTGTAGAAGAAGTGACATTTTAAAAGTTTTGACCTTTGTTTTTTTTTTTTTTTTGCATGAACTGAGGCATACATTTTTTAAACCTTCTGACAGGGTGTCTGTTAAGAATGGCAATAGCCATTACTGTAACAATAAATGTTTCAAAATTTGAAAATTCTATATTGAATATAATGCATGGATAACCTTTGTCTGAAAAAATGATAGTGATGGGAAATTTAGAACCCCTATTTTATTTTTGCAGAAAAACAGATGATGATGACAGACTTCAGACACCTCTGGGAAACAATATCCTTGACTGCTATATTTTCATTTGCTAATTTCAACTTTTTTAAGACAATACTTTTTAAAGGATTAAAGAAATCTTTGCATTTGATCTGCATCATTTTTCTCCCCTTCACTAAACTAAATATTTGCCAATTAATAAAAAATGTGTACAGCAGAAAGAACAGTCACCATAAACAACAATAATGAGCATTGTGCTCAAAGGTGGCCAAGTTATATTTATCTAATGCTACAGAAAACTGGCCTGGTTCACAATTTGATTAAGAAAAGACACAAAAAAACCCCACACACTTAAGGTTAACATACAAAATAAAACAAAAAAACAATGAAAGATGTTCAAAATGTAAAACACATTTTCCAAAACACAAGTAAAATAAATGAGGACTATTCAAACAAGAAGGGGGAGGTGTTGAAAGAAAAGCAAATGAGTCATTAAAACAAATGCAGTAAAGAAGCCAAAAACAAGCCTGGCCGGTTAATCCATTACAGAAGCTCCCACGCACCACCAATTCTCTGTGCCAGTTATAACCTCTAGATCTCACCAGTTTACCCCTATGTTCACCAAAGGCAATTGCCCTGCTGTGTGTCCATCTATCTATCTATCCATGTCTTAGGGCCTGACCCTGCACATTTTGCATGCTCAGAACTCCCACTGAGTCCAGTGGGAATGTTGGTTGTAGAAGCAATGAAGAAGGGGGCCTGTAGAATAGTAGTAGCAATGTTGACTTTTTAAAGCTATCTTAAAGTGCAGAGATTCCAGGAGGCAAAGTAGAAAATTTTGTGTTTTTAATGTGTGGCTCCACACATTACATGCATTTTGGTAACCTGAGCATAGCACCAAATACCAGACAAAATCATCTCTCGCTTATATAACAAACACCGTGTAACAAAATCCGTCATTAGCAAACTACATCGAACAATCATCCATCATTAAGCAGCAATCTACAATAAATTACAGCGAGACCATTAAAAGATCACTGAACCCAACAAAAGACAGGAGATTCTGTGTTAAGGCTGAAAATTCTTTCTTAGCTCTCCATGTTGTGCCTGGGATATTGCCTGGGTCTCTGCACAGAATGATTTCACATACAGCACACAGCAGTTCCAAGGCAGACAGAGCAAATAAAGTACTAGTGCCTGCCCTAACTCTCTATTTCCTGGCTTTTACTGGCTGAACATTTTGCGATAGCCTTTTTCGAAAAAGTCTCTTCAGCTTTTTAAATGTTAGTTTAAATATTCAAAAGCACTTTCGCATGGAACACCACAACAGCGCTGATGCTAGATACGGCGATTGTGCTGCTGAAGTCACCAAGAGTCCATTTAAAAAGTGCGCCACATGGATTTAGCCAAACAACCCCAAGTGGCGATAAGACAAGTGAGTCACATGGCTGATAGCCTGACCTGCACCCCTTGAATCCAACAGCAGTGTTGTCATTGGCTTCCGTAGGAGCAGGATCAAACCCTAAATCTATTGACCTTATTTTGAAAGCACTTATCCCTTGTTGTCTGTTGAATTAATAGTTGTTTAGACATTATTTTCTGGTCTCTGTGTTATAATATGTAAATACAGGTGGAGAATTTTTAAGTGTTTCTAGGGCCAATAACTCTTTCATTATCTAGAACAATATATCATCTAGGACAGTCAGCTATTTGGGATGGAGGGCATGTCCCCTTTTGTCCAGGATAGCCAAACATTTGGCATGACTCATGCCAAAGAGGCAGCTGGTCAGTATGAGTGTAGTAGCAACCAACTAAACAAGCAGACAATGTTGAAAAGGGCAGAGAGAGTTAAAGGTGCAGAATGAGAGGGGGTCTGTGGCGGCAGCAATGCACAACAAATTACAGTCATGAAAACTGTCATCACCAGTAAAAAGTCAGTGTTTGCCAACAGTTACTGCAGAATGGCACCCAAGGTAACACAGGTTTCCTCCACACTTAAAATAGAAAATAATTGTAGTGTCTTAGATGTTGGCAAATGTTGTCTATATATGTAATATTGGAAATGCAGTGTTTCTATTACAGAAACACTGATCCCACATATTTTTTCTATCCTTAATAAAAAATGTCCTTCAGTAATAGCTCCTTTAACAAGACTGATGACAGATCATTTGTAAAGCATGGAGTATTTGCCCAATAGACTGTGACGGCTTCTTTGGCGCTTTTCAGGTTTACAGGTGACGTAAGTTACTCAAATGCCTTTGCAGGATATGCTTTCAGAGTTTGCATATTACAAAACCTTAGGGAAATTAATTCTTTGCACATCTATAGCGCCTCCCATGCCAGTGTCTTAAGGGCAGGTCTTCTCAAAGCAATTTATAAATGATAATGAATAAAGCTTCAGATATCCCTTAGAAGTAGTTAATAATCTTCCTTTACAGATGGAGAAACTGAAGCAAAAGTAGTAAGTGCATTGCCCAAGGTCACACAGGAAATATGTTGCAGAGCTTGGAATAAAACTTAGTTCTTTTGAATACCAATCTTGTGCCACAAGCCCATCCTTCTTCACAGTAATTACTATGCAAGCACAGAGATAATACTTCAAATTAAATAGCTTGGCTATTTACATATATTTTAAAATGATAAGAAAATAACCCTTGGTGCATAGCAAATTACTTGCCAAATTTTGGATTTTTAGTTGAAAATATTTTACATAGTGACTATACATGCAATAAATTGGTAAATGTTTAATTATTCATGCATATAAAATATCAAAGCTGGCAAAACTAGCTATGTGAAATTTGTTAACAAAAATTGCTGCCACAATGAATTGTATTGGAATTGGAAAAGATACAGAAAAGAGCAACTAAAATGATTAGGGGTATGGAAAAGCTTCCATATGAGGAGAGATTAATAAGACTGGGACTTTTCAGATTGGAAAAGAGGTCTATAAATTCATGACTGGTGTGGAGAAAGTAGATAAGGAAGTGTTATTTACCCCTTCTCATAACTCAAAAACTAGAGGTCACCAAATTAAATTAATAGGCAGCAAGTTTAAAATGAACAAAAGGAAGTATTTCTTCATACAACGCACAGTCAACCTGTGGAACTCCTTGCCAGAGGATGTTGTGAAGGCCAAGACTATAAGGGGGTTAAAAAAAGAATTAGATAAGTTCATGGAGGATAGGTCCATTTATGGCTATTAGCCACGATAAGCAGGGATTGCTGTTTGCCAGAGGCTGGGAATGGCCGATAGGATGGATCACTTGTTGATTACCTGTTCCATTCATTCCCTCTGAAGCACCTGGCATTGGCCACTGTTGGAAGACAGGATACTGGGCTAGATGGACCATGGGTCTGACCCAGCATGGCCATTCTTACGTTATGTATTATTTGGTTCGAAATTATGGCCAAAAGAATGTCCTTTTCTAAAGCTTTGGAAAATAGAGTTCAGATTGTGCAGGAAATATTGACCTTCACTTAAGTGTGTCCTCAGGGTAACAAATTTGCACACAGGAAGAAGAGGAGTAGAAACTTGACAGAGTACCTTTAAAAAATCAGTATAGAAGAACAAGCTGACCCAGTGGAAATGCTAACAGGACATGGAGTCTTGCATCTCTAGGTATGTTTATAGGGGTGCCTTTTCTTTTTTTTTTTTTGGGTGGGGGGGGAGAGTTTACTTAGCCCATTAATTGAAATGGAGTTAATGTTTTGAACTGCAACTTTAATTTGCACATTTGCTTAAAGAGGCTGGATAAGCACATTTTATAAATGGAACAAATAAATAAAATAAATATATAGGTCACTGGTTCAAATCACACAGGTCAGTGGAGAGTAAAACCTATAGTTATCATCTAACTGACATTCAGTGACCTGTGTCAAATAAGTTGGTGGTCACATTCCATTTCCTAAAGGACAGATGTCCACTTCATAAAGCTACCATGAGTGGCAGTACCCTGGTTGGCAGAAAGGACAAGGACTGAATGGGGATGGCAAATAAACTATCCTCTCAACCTGAGAGGTGGTCCATCCACCATTGGCATGGGCTATGGTCTCTGCAAGAACAGAGGACTCACTCTCCAGCTGAGCAAATCAGGCAATTTTCACCGACACTAAATTCACATAAATAAGTACATCTGTTAACTGAGCATTCTCAATGGCACCATCTTTTGTTTTTTGGTAAAATAATTTGCAAAATAATACCATACATGTGCAAACTTCTATGCATTCTCAGAGTAGAGCTGTGCTGATGTGTACAGAGTTGCAGCCCTGTTGAACCCATTTCAATAAGGAGGGATAATCAGAGTAGTGCATCTTTTACAAATAACTTGCCCGGAAAGTCAGCTGCACAAGCTGAATCAGCATCCAGTTATCTCAGTCCCATTCTTTAAAGTTCAAGTATCCCAAGATACTGGGGTATTGGGCACCAAAAAGTGAGTTTTTTCAGTAGAATACAGACCAAGTTAGTACTAAAAAGCTAATTCTGGACCAGAGCAGAAAACATGAAGCAGGATTTCTTGTTGAGTGCAGGTCCTTCAACATCTGTCAGAGAAGTGCTTTGCCATCTTGTTCATTTTCCCCCGAGTCCAGTATCAGTGTGTTATATTGCAAATCTAACAGATTTGTTGAAACAGAACAAACACACATAAAACACATCTTTATTTCTTCATCTTATCTCTTGCTCTCGTGTTATCTTTCCTACTGCCTTAAATGTTACATTAAAGTTTGAAAAAGAAAAGAAAAAACTCAGGTTGTATTTTGTTAGATTTATTCATGACTTTTTGTCATAAAAATATGATTAAAATATCTACTAGAAATCAGGATGGTTACAATCAGAAACTTGAAGAAGAAGGTAAGATTTTTTACAGCACTAAAGAAAATGCCTTAAGTAATGAAATGTAATAGTATGTTGAACAAAGGATACCTGTAGTGTTTGTTTGTTAAGAAAACTAACATTGTGTGCTGTAAAAAAAAAGAGTAATACCAAAAACTGAGGGACTTTGATGCACAACATTGAAAAAAAAAATGCTCACCATTGTTTACCTTTTCTCATGTCAGGATTTTCTCTGTAACTTCTTTAGGTTGGAAATGAATTTGCATGACACAACGCCATGTATGCATAAGCCCCAAGAAGGATGACAATAATAAGTCACATGCAAAAACTTGAGAAAAACTTGAGTGGAAACTGTTTTAAAAACAGTTCTGTGGCCTGATCAATATTAAAATAAAAACACAGCGTGACACAAATTCCCCTTTCTTTTTGATGTTACTGGTTTAGTCCCTCTTCACTGTGGATATGAACAAGAACATTTGCTGTGAACATTTGTTGAGAGCATCTGTATCACTGAAGAGCAATACCAGTAGCTGGACACAGTTTCTGACCATCAGTGTATGGTTTGTATTGGACAATTAGATTGTTTGTTATAAAGGAGGATGGGTTTTTGCTCCTCTAGGGCAGTATACTGGAAGCATAACAAATGTGAGGACTGGGGGGATGTCAACTGAGAAATAAATAATCAAAAAAAACCTTGTACTAAGCAGAGAAGAATTAATATCTAGAGATACTTTAGCTGTTTAGCACTACATAATCTTTGAACTGCTTATAGGGAGATAGACGGAGCCTGCTCTGCATGACACACAGAGGTGTAGGGGAGTTTAAGGTGTCCTCTTACTCTCTTGCACTAACTGGAGTTGGAGGGATGTTTTGAGAGCACTTCTATGTGGCCACTACATCCCTCACAACCTTGTCACCATCCCCTGCCCCAGCCAGCTCAGCTGTGCACCAGGGACATACACTGTATCTTCTGTAAGGCTGGCATCAGGCACACCCCACTTCCTTCCACACTGCAGTAGGGGAGGAAGCAGGAGGGCAGTCTGTGACTCTCTGAGACACCACCTGCTTTCTGGTCTTCTCCACAGACAGCACAACAACGCACTGTCTCTGGCTCAGGGCTTGTGGCAAGACCATGATTAAACCCAAAATGTGAATTGTTCCCTTATTCTAGCAAATGTGTTTGTCTAGAGCAAGCTGTTTCTGAAAGGCAAAGGCATGAAGACCCACGAGTAGATCCTTGTCGGCCCAGTGGCGGACTGAGTGGTGAGTTCAATACAGCCGCAGCGATTCATTTCAGCTTGGAAAAGCATCAGCAAAACATTAATTAGACTGTCTTTTGGGGATTATTGTTAGAAATTATTTTATTGAGAATCCCTCCTCTAACACTGTCAGTCTAAACAGCACTTTCTAAACACAGTGCAGACCCATTCCCTGTCCCAAACTGCTTACAATCTGGCTAGTGATCCAACAAGGCTTGTGATAATCTGTTGTGATTTCTTTCTTAGCCCATTCTGGAACCTTGCAGACAGGCTCCTGGCTCTCTGCCCCTGCTTGTTGTAACCCTGAATAGACTAGGAGTTCTCAAACTGGGGGTTGGGATCCCTCAAAGGGTCACAAGATTATTATCGGGGGGGGGGGTTGCAAACTGTCAGCCCCCATGCATGCTGTGGCTGCAGCTGTCAGACCTGCGCACGGCTGACGGCCAGAGCCCTTCAGATATGAGTGGCTGGAGAGCAGCGACCGCTGGCCAGGTGCTCTGAAGGAAGTGCCGCCTGCCCAGCAGCTGTGCAGAAGTAAGGGTGAAGAAGGGCATAGCGGTGTGGGTGGCATGGGATGGAGGGGGTTGTCACTTTTTGGGGGGGTCATCACAGCCTGAAATATTTTCAAAGGGGCGTCCCAGAAAAAAAGTGAGAGAACCCCTGTTACTAGCTGAACCCTATGGCTCTCAGCACATTCTTCCAGGAACACTCACAACCCTCCCTCCATCTGACTACTTCATCAGCCTCCTAGCTTCTTTTCAAATCCTTCCAGCTTTACTGCTACATTTTTACAATCCAGAAGGTGGGGGCCTCTCTGCTGGGCCCCAAACCAATTCAACATCACCTCGGTACATCACACATGCTGTGCACAATTCAGCATGACATAAGGGACCAGCATAGAGGCTGTAAGAGCTGAGGGTTGTAGGCTCGCAGGAAGCAGCATAATATGGAAAAGTTTCTGCTTCCGTTTTGTAGTTCATGACAGTGAGAGATCAGCTCATTGGGTCTCCCAGTGCCGCCATGTGTCAGGGGGAATGGTAGGGAGAAAACATTTTGATTCACAGGCATTAACCTCATATTGCACCTGGTAACTCCTCATTCCTCTTGCGCTCTCAGACTGCCATGTCACCACCGGCATGGACATTAGAATGGAAACCTGGACACTCAGTCAGCCAGCACTGTCCACTTGGAAAGCACGTATGTCACTTTTCTGATCAGCTCACTTCTTACTACATTGGAAAGCAAGAATGCATAGGTATTTGCAGTGCAAGAGTCTCCTATCAGTAGGAGCATTTGCCTACCAGAGTGCTCCTCACTGCCTGGAGTCAAACATATGGTAAAGGATCAGAGATGTATGCAATAAAAATGTTTGATGTTTAATCCTCTGTCATAAATAAATTAAAAATAGGAATTTTGCTCAAAATGGGTCATAAGCTATCAGGCTTCACAAAGATCTTAAGCACGTTCTCCAAAATAAATAGTGTCTCTCCCTAAAAGAAGATCTTGAGTCTCTGTAGAGGTGAATCTTGATGAAACATTGGTGAAAATGGCTTTTCAATGGTGTAGCTTCCTGGATACATCAGTGAGTTGCATTCTTGGAGCTCAGCAAGCCAAGTGTAATCATTACTAGAGTCTTTAAAGACACAAATCCCATAATTAAAGTGGTGATCAAGGATGTTCAGTTGAATTGTGGCTTTGATCATTTTCAAAACTCCTGGCTATAGAATTAGAAAACTGAAGAAAATAAATTGTTACAAAGTGTTTTTCATGTATAGTTGTCAAATATCTCGTTCTCTCATATATTGTAAGTTTCAGCAAACAGAATAATGATACCTTGTTTTAAAACAAATCATCATCTAAAAGTGCCAAAGAATCAGAGTTGACGGAATAGTAGGAAAAAAAGTTCACCAAATTCAGTAACCGAATTTCAGTTTACTATGTTCTGTAGGGTGTTTGTTTGCAAACATTCTTGTCTTTAAAGCTGTGTTTGTAAAATATTCGCACCCAAAATAAGACTAATTTGGGTCCCCTGATTGAAATTTGTTTAATGATTAACACAGTTTGTTTTAGGCAGAAGCAGAGGAAATATATTGGGCATCTAAAGTAAAGTCCATTATAGCAACAAGTCTTCCACCTCTGACTCTCTTCCTCATCCCAATCAACATCCATAAGAAGCTGATGGAGGAGACTTTGGGGCAATATGGCTTCAAATGGCACTGATATTTAGTTGACACGCAGCTCTACATCTCTTGTATCCCTCAGACACAAAGAGTACCATCTCCAATCTATTCCACTGCCTGGAAGTCATTAGCACCTGGATGCAGGGCAGTTGGCTGAAGTTGAATTCAGACAAAGCAGAGGAATGAAAGGCTAAAATGAAAAAGCTCCAACTGGATCGCACTACTGCAGCCTGCCTGCTTAGCAACATAGGCCACCAAGTACACATTGCATCTCTGCTCACTTTACAGGCTCCCTACTGAACACAGAGTCAAATGCAAAGTCATTTATTTGATCCTGATATTCAAAGCTCCCCACTCCCCCCAGGGGACTGTCCCTACCTACCTAAAAGACCACCTCTTTTTCTACAACCAAGACCTCCCACCACAGCTATGTCCTTCATGAATGACAGAAACATCAGCTTCAAAGGTGAGGTTTGACAGCATGGGACATAAAACTCTCTCAGCAGTTGGCCCAGGAATACGGACCTTGCTTCTGTAAGAGATTAGAATGAAAATCAACCTCACCACATTTGAAACAAAATGCAAAGGTCACTTGAATTAGCTTGCCCACAATCAACAATAAATAGCAAATAAAATTGTAAAGAAGGAAGGGAAAGAACCAGAGATAATCTATGTTCATTTTTAAGGCATGTGGAGACCCCAATGATGAGTGCAGCATAGATACCCAGACAGACAGAGACACGACTCTACAGATGGGTGTTGTGCATCTGAGTGGAACAAAACATGGTAATGACCCTACATACAAGTTTCAGTGAAGGGCCATTATATTGGAGATGGCTCATTGTGTGAACATGTGTATTTGGAAGAGAAATATGAGCCACTCCAAATCTGGTTTGAGCAGGTGATGTAAGGAATTGGCTGGGAAAATGATGTAGTTTTGCAGAGACAAAAGCCCTGCTTTGTGAAAAGCATGAGTCACTTCTTAAAAGAAAGAAAAAAAATTGGATAAAGCTACACTGAATGAGAATTGTAAGTGTAGATGAACAAGAGACAGACTTAGTTAAGGGGAAATATATCCATATAGACCAAGGGCTTCATCCAATAGAAGATTTTGAGATAGTATCCTGTAACACATTGTAACTGAAAGTCTACCTAGTAATAATTTTACAAAGGGGGTCAGTCCCTTCAGAAGCAACCTCCCCAAAAGCAAACATCTCTGCGAAGTTTCACAGCTCATCCCAGAGTAGAGCTTTTTTCGGAAGTTTGGGCGTGGAGTGGGAATACATGGAGCTTTAAAAATAAGAAACCTGCTTTTCCACTGCACAAAACCAGTTTCATGACATTATAACACAATTGATTTCAAGGTGTTACACTGTTGTAGAATTAGTATGATGCAATGGGAATTCAGCCCCATTGTCTTCCCAAAATTTCTCTATCCTGCTTCGCGATATTACAAGTTATTGCGCTCAATGTGGGAGTAACTGGGTGAAATTCTATGGCTGGAGTTAAACAGGTGGTCAGACAAGATGACCTAATGGTTCCTGCTGGCCTTAAAATCTATGACTATTAATTGGCAACATTGTTATACCTCATATACCTGCATTTAATTAAGCCAACCTAATTTCCTTCATGGTGACTTTTATGGTGAGATTAATCACTCTCACACATTCATGAGAGAGAAAAAGCCTGATGAGGTTGAGTGGGAATAGGAGTAATGACTTGAGTACTGGATCAAAGATGAAGGAACAAACAGGATGCTCCAAAATGTTACTGTAACTAACATCCTTGCAAGATATTGAAGGTACCAGATATCTATGTTAGTAGTGAATTTGGGCTAGAGAGCCCTTGAAGCATGCCAAAGGAGTTCGCTCTTTAGCACTATGCTAGATGTATGTATCAGAGTCCTCTGGTGCAGCTCTGGCATCTCCTTTGGAAGCTGTTTTACCTGGCAATCTGCAAGTGTTGATGTGGCAGGCAGTAGAAGAAGTAGAATATGAACTGGGGGTAAGAATCATTCATGTTAAAGTATACAATATGAAAACAACAAAAACAACGAGAGTCCTGTAGCACTTTAAAGACTAACACATTTAATTTCTGCAGGCATAAGCTTTCGTGGGCTGCAGCCCACTTTGTCAGATATGAAAACATATTCCAGCATCAACTAAAACAAGAAAACAATATTCCAGCATCAACTACATTGGATAGATGTCTAATTTTCACTCTTGTTAATTAGTCAAGCCCTATTGTCGCAAATCCCTGCTTCTCTTTCTTAACGCTTCAGATGGACCTCAGAAGAGCTTCCTCTCTGATTTGGCTTAGCTTTGCCTAGGTGAATGCAATGCTTATGTCTTCCGTGAAAAACCTATAAGTGAGAAATGAATGTGATCCTTGACGTACATATTTGTTTCACACTTCACTTTTCAGAAGGAAATACAATAGATAGGTTCACAGGTTCACCCCACTCAATGAGAGGAAAAGCATTCTGAGTTTTGAGGTAAATTTGGCTCAGATTTTAAAAGATATTTAGTTGTTGCTGTGCTCAGCTTTGTAACACCTAGCAGATTCCATCAACTGTTGATGAAATTTAGACTCCTACCTGCCTAACTCCCTTTGAAAATGAGATTTAGTCTCCTAAATCAGTTAGGTGTTATGACACCGAACGCGGCAAAGCCTAAATAGCTTTAAAAATCTGGGCCAAACAATATTTTCTTTGAGATTCCACAGATGACATTCTAAACTTTTTGGAATAACCATAGTGAAGTCCAGGACAAGAGTTATACACAACGTCATTAACAATTAAGAACCCCACTAACAATTTAAATAAATAAAAGGAAAAAAACAACCCTTTTTGTAGTGGCTGTTCATTATACAAAACAAATCAAGGGTGACGGGAAGGGGGCAAGAAGACGGCACGCTGCCTGATAAGTGCACCCTTAAATCTATAATTAAAACCAAAGGCAAGCTCCAGATATAGTCAGTTCAGTTATATAAGATCTTACAAAAGCTTCACACTGTTTTCTAGTTTTTGCTTTATTATTGTTCCCTCTCCTTGGAGTTCATTTAAGGTCAGTAATGGAAGAGGTATTGTCATCAGGGTTTATGGCAGGATAGAATCTAACAGTGCCCTTCTTGTAAAGTTATGCAAGAGTGCACCCAAAGGGAAAAAGTAATTACTGGCCCAACTTAAAAGAGAGGAAGTTAACAGTCACTTTGGAGCCCAGCTCAGATCTTCCCCAAGCCCCAGGAAGGGCTTGCTAGTTAGTTAGAAGTTATTTTTGACAGTGTCAATGAAATCCCCTCACTACCTAATTCCTCAGAAAAATATAGACAAGAAATTTTACTGGATATAGCAGCAATAATTTAAACCACAGTGAAACAAAGGAGAAAATTGGTATCATAAAGCCTTTAACAATAATACCTTTCCACACATACTGAAAGCAATATATAGGATTATATGAAAACAGCTGGGTTTCATATGGTTACTCCTTATACTTAAAAATATAAAACAAGGCATGTTTAGTTAATAACCATAGCAAATGTGTTGACCCCTTGACTATTGTATCCTGCTACAGTCTGGGCCTCATTGGAAGGCAGTGGTGTTCTGCTGACGTGCTGACATTACTTTGGAACACCATGCTGAAATTAAGCAGTTCACACATATAAACTCAGCCAGGTTTGGGCTTGGGAACCACTACTATTGATAATGTTGGGACTGAGCTTGGCCCATTGAGTCCCATTATGAACAATTTGTCAGAGCTGGCCCTTCTATCTGCGAATTGCCCTCAGACTGATCGATGGCTTTACAAATGTATTACTCATAACTGATAGAGCCGTGAGAGCGATTTATTTGTGCTAATGGGGTTTTCAGGTGGCTCACCGCCAGTGCTTTTAATATTCAATATGCAGAAATCACTGTTTGAGTGTGTAATTAGTTACCTAAGTCACTCTTTGTGCCTCAGTTTCTCCATCTCCAAAATGGCACTTGCCTGCCCCTTGGGGATATGCGGAAATTAATCTTTTTCTGTTAAGCACTTTCAGCTCCTCAGAAAGGAGTCAAAGGAGAGTAAAATGCTATTGTGTGCTACATGACTTGAGAAAGATGACACTGCAAGGAAAATGATCATTGTCAAGGCAAGTTTCAGATATGATCTGCAATTGCTTTAATCAAGGCAGTACCATGGTTTGACAAATCAATGCTCTCGAAATTAATATCTCAAAGATCTTCAAGGAGACAAACCATTCATGAGGATGGAAAGTTGGAGGAATTTCAAGTCTTTGTGCTGTCAAGATGGTGTACACTGTTTTGCTGAAAGGAAGAATTTGGTAGTGCTAAACTACAGGAATAGATGGAAGTAATTCTGAATGCTACAAGTGTATTATAAATATGGGGGAAGGAAAGCTTAAATCAAGCCTTTCTGTAAATCTCACCAAATATCAAACATCTTATCTTTATAAGGGTTTCAACACTGTGAACTTTTACACAACTTGTGAAAGGAGTGCAAAGAACTGTGCAGGAGGCATTGATCATTAATGAAGTTTTCCATTGGTAAACATGAATAACTGACGTATACTCTTGCACATTTAAAAATAGTTGTCCCAAACTGGTCAAGGAAGGGGGGGAGGGTATCATTCAATTTAGCAGTTTCTGAAATCATCTGGTGAAATTTATGTGGGAAATGTCGATCATGCTCATGCAACTTTAGATGAAAGGAAGAGTTAACTAATAATGATAACTTCTATGAATACAAGTTAAATCAGAAAAGCCATCCCTCTTAGAAAGGGATTAAAAGGAAGACTCTTACGCACAACAGAAGGCAAAGTGAACTTCCTAATTTAACACTACTGGAGAGAGAGCTGTTGGGCCAGATCCTGCAAACCTTACCTACGTGAGCAGTCTCATGACTTAAACAGATCTACTCATATGAGAAAAGATCAGCACACTGTGCACACTGATTGACACCTTAAAGAGATTCATGCTCACCCCATCATAAAAGAAACACATTTTCTTCCTTAATAGAGAAATCCTATCCCATCTTCCACACTTGTGGAGGCTCTCTTGGTAGTGAAACTATTCTGGTTCTGCTGAACAAGGCAGCAGCATTCAGGAAGGTACCTGGCTGTGAGTATCCCTTGTGGGATACAGAGCACAACTCCATTGGGTTCTCCTGCTTGGCAGGTGCCAAGGGAATGTGGTGGCATAGCACAGGCAGGCTGAGAAAAGGGGAAATTCAGGGTTATCAGTCATGTTTTAATCTTCCTGTTCTTCCCATCAACATGGAATGAGGGTGCATGGGGCTACAGCAGCTGCCATGGAATAGCTCTGTAACAGATCACATCCAGGGCCCTCACATGGGGTGGAAAAGGGTACACTTTACCGGGACCTGGAGGCCCTGGGGGGCCCGGCCCAGGCTGCAACTCCCATGGGTATGTGTGTGGGAGGAGGCCCATGTTACATGTTTGTACTGGGCCTGAAAAAATTATGCTTGGGCCCTGCTCACATCTGATGGGTGAGGATTCATCTACCTAGCATCCAAGCTGCCTACTCAAGTTGGATCTAGGCAGACAATTTGCTCCAAATATATCACTGACATCCAAATCAAAATGAAACATTTTGTATGCAGTAGTAAAATTCCTGTAATCATTTAGCCTACAGGACAATTCCTTCAGGCCTCTACTCAACACTCCTTACTAATGCAAAAACCCAAACGAAGGCAACAAGAGCTTTGCTTGAGAAAGAGATGATTAAGGAGTATTGAATGGGTCCTTATTTACAAAGAATATAAAGACATAAAAGAAATTATAGGTACTTTTTACAACACAAGTAATCCTTTATATTGTATTTTAAAAGGGACATTGTCGGGGTAAGTGTTTTGTATTTTTGTAATTTATTCTATACTTTCCACGGTTTTAATACCCACTTTACAACTTAAGCATAATATTTATTTCTCTACCAGGTTGTCCTTTTCCATTTGGCAAACATGGGATTTCCTACTTGGCTTCTTTGGAGCACAAGCCAACATGACTTTGTCTTCCTTCCTTCATTGTCATCAGCAACATCAGTGGTGTCAGCAAATATGCCTACATGATATGATGAGTCCTTCACATTATGTTGATATACATTATGCAGTCTTTCATATTATGATGATATACATAATATGTAAGAATATGTAACATGCTATATATATTTATGTATGTAAAACATATTACACGTCTACATAACATGATGAAAAATTAGCTAGCTTGTGTTCTCTTTGCTGGCTGGGAGGATTTACAGCAGTAGAATAACATATTGTTGGATAATACAGAAACAGTGGATACTGATTTTTGTAAAACAAAAAAACAGGTAAAATAGTATGCAGATAAAGGTACTCTACAACGTAGAGGAAAAATCGGAATTAGTATGTATATATATGTTGCATAAGAAATGAACTTATTTGAAGTTGTTACATATTTTATATAAAAAAACCAGCTATTCAATCACCTCTTATTTAGTTTAATCAAAGTAAGTGTTCCCTGGGCTCCAGGGGAAGAGGCAAAATTCCATCTTCCTATCTTTGGAGACAGCCTGTTGCATGTTGCTGTTTTTAATGTCTTGGTGACACAATGGTAGATTTTTTTTTCCTTTTCTTCAAAGAAAACTTTTTGTGTGTGATCCTGGAAGCTGCCAGCCTGACAGCTCTAGTGAGTGAAATCTATTCTTCTGCCACACAGACACAGTGCCACCTGCTTCAGTACGACCTTCCTCACAGTGTTTTGCCAATGTGCCCCAGTCCTGAACTGGAACGGCTAGATATCACCAGGTAACAGTAGTTCAGTCACTGTGCAAATTCATTTTGTGGCTTCTTTGCAGAGAGAGGGGGTGAGGGTAAAAAGAAAGGCCATGCATGATCCAGCAAAGTACTTAAGAACATGCTTAACTTAATGTGCTTAAGTCCCATTGAATTCAATAGGATTCAAGCAAGTTCTTAAGTGCTTTGTGGAATCTGGGCCAGAATGATTATGAATCCAGAAGACATTCTGAAATGTCATCAGATTCTAACAATTGTACTTTATTTGGACCTAATTTGCTTGAACTCAGTGCTCTTATTCCTACATGAATCTGAATACAAATACCACCAAGTTGTTTCATTCTCCTGAATTTTTGACACCGAAAAATGCCTAATTTCTGAAGATGTGAGCTAGAACCTCACTTCTCCCATCTTCTCCCTCCCCAGCTAACACACACCAGGGGTGGGGGCTAGTGTTCGCTACAAGCAAGTGGGGGCTCCACATCTGTCTTGAATTTTAGGCACCTGGAAGCTCTGTTCCCACAGGAGCTTCTTAACTTTAAATAATCTACATGGGGGTCCCAGCATTCCTTTGGGGTGTCACTCATCCACCTCAGTTCACCTTATCCAACTGCATGCCTCTGGCAGGAGGGAGCTAGCTACAAGGTCTCAGCACTTGGATAAACTTAGACTTCAAAATTCACCTAAGGAGGGTTGCTGTTTTGAAGGATATTTTTAATTAGAAAATTCTACCTATAGCTTGCCACTGAGAGGCTTAAAAAGCCCATGGGTTGATGTACTTTTTTGGCTGGGGCAGGGAGAATGCGACTGAAATCTTATCCTTATTTGATTTCATTTGTATTTTTATCAAAAAGTGGACAAAAACCACAACAACCACCTTATGATGTTCATTTGATACTGATCTCTATTAAATACTTAATGTGCTTTGGATAGGCTTAATATGAACACCTTCTAATAAGGTATTTACCTTACAACATACCTACATCCATGGGGGAGAGACCTCACATCACTAGGGAAAGGGGGCATTTACAAAGGCAAACAATTTTCCCATAAGGAATGTACATTATTAAGTCTGGAGAAAAGCACAAACAAAAGCAGGCAATCACTTTCCATGTAACTGTACAATATATCAATGAATGAGTGCCTGAATATACATGCACATGAAATAGCCATACATTTTACTAGCTTCAAAATTCACCGCATGACCAATTAGTACACTTTTAGAAAATGTGAGCATATTTTCCTTTAATATGCACGGTACAAATAGTGTATGGGGAAAACTTACTTACAGGCATATTATTGAAAATGCAGCCCTATTTGGATAGCCAAGTATATAGTACAGTATATACAATGCTAGAGTCTCCCATTCCCCTTGAAGCTTTAGGTCCAAATCTGGTTTAGGGGATTGATATAGGTTTAGTGAGTGCAGAGGAGTTGTTCCAGTCTCTGGTTGCCAGCAGGTGGTTCAGAAGCCTTCCATCATGAGTTTTATTTGTTTTTTGGTTTGGTTTGGTTTTATTTAAGTAGATATTCTCTCACTTGAAGAAACATCAAAACAAGTTACCCTGAGGAACTTTTCATATTTATATATATAATCCCCCTCAAAAAATAGTAACCACAAGACTTGATTATTATATGTGATAGGTTGATTTTGGTTTATTTATTCAGGGCTATTATGTGCTGAAATGAAGGATCTTTCTTCTCTCCCACCCCCTCTCCTGCTAATAGGATTAGAAGGTGGATGCTTCCTCTGTAAGAAGAATTGATGATGGTGCACTCTATTATTGTTCCTATAATACGTTAGGTATGAGGTCCCCTTTAAAGGTTCTATAATTCTAAAATGCTCCAGAATTTTCCACACTTATTTAAACAAATTGAATATGATATTTTGGGATTAAATGTAATAATGTAAGGTAATGAAAAAATGCACTTGTTATTAAAGTAATTTACATTCTGTGGCATGAAATAAATGACGATGGCAATGATTTTAAAAATACCGAAATCTTAGATTGGCAGTAATTTCCAGGGATTATGCCCCATTATTCTTTGGTCCTGGCTCTGTTGCTCCTTTATCTTTAAAGGCTCTATACTTTCTCTTCCAGGAATCACACAGTCACATTTTTTTCCTCTGGTTTCCATTAAATAAACTCTCTTTCTGCTAGGTTTTTCCTTTTTCCACTCTCTTTCAACTAGGTTCTCTCACTTTCCTCCCTCTCTTTCCTTCAGGACCTCATCTTTACTGCTTCATGCCCAATCGCTCCCTTTCAGACTTGTCTCCCTTTCTCTCTATCCAGCAGGCCCCCTCCTTCATCTGTGCCACACTTTAAAAAGAAAACGCACAACTGTTGTCCAAGCACACTTGCATTTAAACCTAAACTATACCCTGAAGAACAGCCTTCTAAGCCTTGACCATTTCTCAGTTTAAGAAGTTTCTATGCTAACCTATTGTTCTCTGCTGCATGATTTAGGATTTTGTTGTTTTATATTTTGGTTTAAAAACAAAGATTTTTTAGAAAACCCAAAGGAAAAACTTACAATTCTGTTTAACGCAAAATGTTAAACTGGCTCTTAAAACCTCAACTATTGTTACTGACCGTAATTTGAGTTTTACTAACTGCTATATCAGAGCAAAGATGAAAGTTAGATTGTTCATTTGCAATAGAAATGCAGTTACAACTCCACAGTACTTAGCTTTCAGACACACTTTTTCCCCCTCACTGCTTACCTAATGTCTCACAAAAACTCCCTCTCCTCCCTCCTTACATACATATTCAATGGACCATATGCTTGATCTCAAATATCTCCAGGCATTATAGATCCTATTCACCAAGAAGTGGCTTGTACACTCATGGGGGGGGGGGGGAAAGGGGGGAAGAATTAAGAAGGGGGGCTTTTCAAGGAGTATTCAAGAGTTTTCTTAAAAAGTAATCCCAGTACACAGTGACCTATATGTACCAGGACACAGTCCACTTTAAAACCAGCCTACACATTTCTGCAGAAAACACACATGGGCATTAGGAAATTTTCATTATTTCCCCATAAAGGGGCCTGTATAGAGATGTCACAAGGAATTTAAGCAGAAGCTTATTGACAAATAAAAAAACTACCAATTCCTTGGAATTCAAGCAGGAGTCAAAAGAAAAGCAGTTGTAGGGTGACAAGGCAGAGCCCATCATCAGCCCAAAATGCATGACAAAGACAACAGCAGCTCCAAAGTCGACACACCAACTGCCTCCCGAATCTGCCATGCAGCCAGATGCTGTGTTGGGAGCTTCTCCCCAGCAGCGTGGCATATGGGCTCTGCGTTGCCATCTGAAGATTGAGAGATGGCCTGGAACAATCTGGAGTGAGTGGGTAGAGGGTGACACATCAGCCCATTGCTGTATTTTTGTTGTTGTTGTTTGTTAGTTACATTATGTGCAAACATGCTATTGACTTTAAAATTATTTAAAAATCTAGTGCTTAAATGCTTCCAAGGTATAACTCTATTGACTTCAATGCAGTTCAAGCAGGGATTAATTTGTCCCCTTGTCTTTTGAATAAATTCAAATATCTTTTCCGTGATCCACATGTCGGATCAATATAGAACTGAATTCAGATATATTTAATGTCACTGTATAAAACTGCTTGTTTCTTAAAGCTGAGTAATCTGTTCACACTGACGAACAAGTCTCTGGAATGTCACCATCTACTTAAGCCCTGCAACAGGAAAGCACTTAAACATGTGCACAATTTTAAGCGCATGAGTAGTCCCATCTAAAGCCAATGGAACTTTTTGTGCACTTAAAGTTACACAGGGGCTTAAGTGTTTTGCTGGATCAGGACCTTCCTTGCTTGCTGGGCTTGTCTGAACTTGCTCATTTGAGCAGTCATAAAATCTCAATTGTTTCAAGCAGAGAAAGAAACTACACCAGAAGGTATCAGCTTGGTCTGCAGAGCACTGGCTAGCAATCGTCCAAAAGCGGGCAAGCTACATGGCACTGGTTCATCTTTATTGTTTCAGACTTTTCCATGGATATCTTGGATCCTGGATATCGTCCCAGTATAAAGACTGGATTTCCTTAAAAGAAGTTGGTGTCAAAGAAGAGCACGACTGCTTCAACTAAAGTCTGCTGCTACACAGGAGAAAGTGAGGGAAAAGAAGATGCGGCCACCATCAGAAGCTGCCAATGGGACTGAAACTGCCAGTGGGAGAAGAGGAGGAGGCTGGAAAGCAGCATGTCCAGACAAGGGAACCAGATGGCAAGGAAGCATGTGCAAAGGAGAAAGGAATCAGACAGCAGGGAATAATGCGCATGGGAGCCGGGGGAGGGGAGGAACAGGAATATGAATAGCACACTGCAGAATGTCTGATGCATTTTTTGTAAAATTGCATAGTAATTTGATTTTAAAATAAATTAGTTTGTTCTTGAGACCAGTGTTTGAAAGTCCTAGCAGCGCTCATTTCTGTTTCACTGATAAACCTTTGTTTAAATACTGTCAGTGCACCTCTGCAATGACTTCCGTGAAGGAGGTGTCCTATCCCTTACCCGCTTTTACCTTTAAGGTAATCATCAATATTTGAGACACTTCTGCTTTTACTTACACCCTCTACTATTGGATTTTCCTATAATTTTATGGAATAACGGCTGCTTTGTGCTTCTGTACAAAATATTCTCCTGCCTAGAATTTGTTGGTTTCAAAACTTGCCAGAGGCATCAAACAATGCATCAGAGTGCAAAATGGAGAAGGGGAAGGCAAGAACTGTCTTAACCAAGCGCTATACACTGTCTTTCCTCTAGGACCTGTGGAATTCTTGAAAACAGTGTGAATAAATCTAAGCCTTCTGAAGAGAGGTGATGTGGAGCAGTAAGAAAGCATCAACTCGGCCTATCACCGCACGAGACAAGAGAGATCCTTTTGGTAAAAGGCACAGGAGTTTCAACAACTGAAAAAAAACCCTAATTTTTTCCTACTGTCCTCTCCCACACAGGTTCCCAAGGCTTAGGGTGTGTCTAGAGTGCCAAGGGAGGTGTAGTTAAACACAGTAGTCATACCTGCACTAGCTTTCATCTAGCTTGCCCAGGTGACAATAGTGGTGAAGACATAGCAGCATGGGCTCGAGCATAGACCGGCTACCCCAATACAAGTCCATACATATTTGGGTTGCTATCCTGCACCAAAGCCCATGCTGCCCAGTCTCCACCACTATTGTTACCTGGGCTAGCGAGATTAAAGTGATCTTGTGTACACCTGCCTGTGCTATAATCACCCCCTCACTTGCAGTGTAGACATACCCTTAAAGTCTTCTTGGTGACCCATATAATACCCTCCTCCCTTAGGATCTTCCTGGGACATTGGGAGACCATTTGCTCACATTCTACCTGTTGACGGATCTGCTCTACCCACAGTCTCGGCTCGGTCCTCTTGCAGGCAAGTTCAGTTCCTGCCCCACCCTCGTTGGCCAGCAGTGACACAGGAAACATTTCTGTTACTGCTGCTGTAGCTGCTTTAACAACCCTGGAGACCGAGTTGGTTATTTGTTAAGAGCTGACAGTATGCTCGTTACCTAGGGTCCCTCACACAGTGTGTAGCGAGGGAACCTGGGTAACACGGCAGCATTATGTGAAATAGGGGAAGAAGGCAGGTCATATTTTCACACAAACAATTCATGACAACGTTCACACAAAATATAACATTGGTTGAATTCAGTACTATCCATGCATTCAGCTAGAGTTGGTCATGACAATGCTGTCCTTTTCCCCCCAACCAGCTCCAGATTCAATGTTTAAACAGAGCACTTGTAAATCCTAGGAAAGGATTTTCTTTCACAACAGTTTCAGTGGGCTTGCAAGGAGGAATGAAGAGGAGAGAAAAGTAAACACAAAAATAAAGTAGCGAGAGAGCGAGCTATATTTTACAGCTTCTCTATATATTGGTGAGCCACATGACCTGCCCATATGGATCCTACAACTGACTTTTAGTTGTTCCTTCATTTATCTCTTATCCCCATTTCCCACCCTTTGTTGTATCACATCTAATTAGACTGTAAGCTCTTCAGGGCAGGTACCACCTCTTCCTGCTCTATGTGACTGATCCTGCAATCAGATCTGTATGGGCAAACTCACAGGCGGCAGGTAGCTACGACTAGAGGAGGGCTCTGTCCCCACCCCCGCGAAATATGAGCCCCTCTGCTACCCGCACACACAACAAAGCCCCACTTCATGTGATGCCAGGGCCTGCGTGGTGCTGAGCCGCCTGCCTACCAAGAAACAAGACAATCAGGGAGAGTCCCCACAGCCCAGTGGCAAGGGGAGCCGCAGGACCCCGGTATGGAGCTGTGGGCAGAGTCTGAACTAACTGTGGCCGGTGTCTAGTGAGCCCACCCCATCCCTGGTGCAGTAGTGCGGTGTGTCTGTCCCTCCCTGGTGCCGCCGAGCAGAGCTGGGGCTGGTGACAGAGAGGGAGGAAGCAAGGGAGATACCACCCCTTACTCCCCCACAGGGCCCTTCTGCTGCCCCCAACACCCAAGTCCATCGACCCTACAGATGAGCCCAAATGCCCCTAGCTCCTGGCTAAACCTTGCTCCCATCCCATTAGGTTCATTCAGGAACCCCCTCCCCCACTGTAAGCCCCTTCACCCCTGTCATCAGCATCCCTATGGAGTGTTACACAGGGCTGGTGACCTTTTCCCCTCCTCTCCCCATGTTCATGGAGTGGTCAGCTGACTACCCACTCTCCTTCAAAGGAGCCCACCACAGCAAGAGCCAATAGGCCAGAGCGGGGAGCCGGGCCCAGCCCCATGGGACAGAAGCTGCTGTTGAAGGGGTCACTTCATGGTGGGCTCACTCTTCAAACCAACTCCTCCCCACAGGGTCTCCCCTCTGCGTGGGCCAGGATGAAGACAGCCACACATCCACCCCCACACACATGAGTGGGGCCTCACCATTTTATCCAGTTCTTCCCAAGAATATTTACACCAGCTGCCAATGGACAAACTCTTGAAGTCAGCAGGACTAGAGTCCACCAACCTGAATCTAGGTCTATGCTTGTTCCAGTCCTGACTGGTGTCTTTGGATTCTACTACCATAATATAAGTTTGATCAATAAGTTTAATCAATAAAACATATGAATTTACTATACCCAGTGCAAAGAAAGTCCCACACTTCCCCTCTAGCCTCACAGCACAGCGATGATGGGCATACTCTTCTAGTTCTTACTCATGGCTTAAGAAAAAAAGAAAGAAAGAAAATAATTCCCATTAAAGCGTCGAATGCATTATTAAAAGCTGAAGTGGTTATTCCTCCCCTGTAAGAGTAAATCTTTGGCTATGTTTTCCCTCTAAGAGTAAGTCCTTGTTATAGGGTATTTAAAATGGATTAGCCTTATCTTAAAATATGAGATCTAAAGATAACTCCTTGAGTATGCAACAGCAGTGTGAGATATAGCAGGCATACTGTAATAAGAACCTGGCAGGTAGTTGTCTGCATTGAAACATGAGGATTTGCAGCATGTAGAGCATGAAAATAATAATGCTTTGCAATGATATGGAGCAAAATTTTTCAGAAGAGCTCAGCTCCCATTTAGGCACCTAAATAAGGGCCAGATTTTCAGAAGTGCTCACTACCCAGTGTGCTGAGCTCTTGTAATCCTGGCTCAGAGTTTCTTTCACCCAAGGTTTTCAAAATGCTTTATGAAAGTTGGAAGATAAACGTTAGCCGAATTTTACAGACAAGAAAACTGAGGCAGAGAGATTAAAGGGAAAATTATCCAGAAGTGTCACCTTTTCTAGGTGTAAATTACATCCACAACAAAATTTGCACCTTCAGCTTTTGAGTACAGAATTGAATTGTGGACATAAATGAGTTCTTGCACCTCTAATCATCCAATTGTCGACATAAATCAGGGAGTTAGAAGCACACATACATTTGTACCTTCATTGCATTTGGGGGGCACAAAATGTGGGCTCAAATCATGCTCAATAAAAAAGAGACTGGGTCTCTGACCAACTGAATATACTGATGCACCCAAAATAAGGCAGTGAGTCATCTGCAGCACTGGGATACAACCCTCTTGGCCTGCTCAGATTATGAACATTTCTATTATAAAGCACTCTCTTTAGTCATAAAAAGGTTCTCTCCTGGCTGAGATTTAGTTTCAGTTATGGAGCCAAAGTTACACAGAATTTGAAAGAGTAAATTGTTCAACCATTGTGGGAGGTTGGTTGGTTGTCTTTTGGGGTGGGCAAGGGGATATTTTCTCGATTGCTACTCAAAAAAAGAATTGTTTTGGTTTTTTTCCCCTTATAATTATCAGGCCATTAGATTATAATATGCAATTGTGCGAAAAATTTATTTCCTTTAAAAATTGTGTTCACCGTTCATGCACACAAGTTTTTTAAATGAAAATGTCATGATGCTTTTTAGCACATTAACATCGTGTTAGAGTGCAGCAGCTGGACTGACAAGAAGCCGTTTCAGTTTTATATTTCAAGAAGAATTCACAAACTTAGAAAGGTTTACATGATTGATCAGAAACCAGCCCCATAGACTTTGTGTGTCTAAATATACATTCACACAACAAGATGTTATGAGCCAACTTAATTGCTAGTGTAACTGTATTGACTTCCATAGATTTACACCAGGAATGAATTTGTTCCACTGAGTTCAAAGGAACTATTGGTTTATTGGGTAAAAATACACATCTAGATAATTAATACACGATTAAAGCTTTCTTCTGAACATGTAGCATCCCTGCTTTTTTCCCACCACCCTGAATTTTTTCTGTTCAACATAAGTTTTTAAAAAAATCAGACAATTAACTTTTATTGTGGCCTTCCAAGTTCTTGCTAGTTTGCTCCACAGCTTTAACATTTAATTATACTTGGATAAAGTTTAAGGCTTTTATGCTGAGTGACCAGCATTGACAAGAAAGCAGCACTGAAATTGATACTGCTGCTGTTGACACACAAAACTTGCACCACAGTAATAGGAAAATGAATATTGGCAAAAATCACACATGTGACTTGTTTGTCACACAAGGAATGTAGGATGAAGCCCAGAGTACTGACTATGGAACCAGTCCTATAGTACTTACTCAGACAAAACTGGCTGGCATTGACTTCACTAGGAGTTTTGCCAGCGAAAGGACTGCCTGTTTGGCTCCTGGAAGCTTACTTCCATAGGTCATTTTGTGTGAATTAAGCAAGCAGGATCTGGCCCAAAGCTCTGAGCAGACATGAACCTAGAACCTGCTCCATTTGAAGTCAATGGAAATTTTACCATTTACCCTTATGAAAACAGAATCGGGTCTCAATCCCACTTTGGACTTTGTCAATAGGAGGTTAGCCGCTGACTTCAACGACAGCAAAGCCACGCCCTAACTGGTGATTTGTGCTTCTGGACGAGGTGGCAAAGGGGTCAGTTCTCCCTGTGTGGATTATTCACACGTAGGGGCCAGACAACTAAGTGAGCTCTCACTCATAGCATTTCTCTTCCCTCTCCTCACTCGTCCCTCAGCAGGATGGCAAGTTTGTCTCCCCAGCAGATCAGGCAGGGGGAGTAGCCCTGAACTCACAGATGCCCAAAGAGCTATGCAGATTTCAGAGAGCTCCATGACTTCACACAGCCACTGACCTCCATCCTAGCCCCATACTTCAGAGGATCCATGCTGTCATGGACTTTGTGCCAGCTCCTGTTCCTCCAGTCCATTTCAAGGGGGGAGGGGAGGCTGGAAAATGGAGAGGGGAATCTGTGCAATTCTAACAGCATAAATTTAGCTAGGGTAGCCTACAGGGTTGGTGGAGGCCAGTGCTCAAGACAGTGGCAAACCCCACAGAGGTGGTGGAGAGGACACTGGGGGAAAGGCTGCACACTCCTCTTCCCTGAGCCCCACTGCCATATCCACTGGGTTCTCATATTCTTCAGCATGGAAGCAGAGGGTAGGCTGTAGGGTACACTGTCTATGGTGACCTTGATAAACCAGTGTTGTCATTACGGTTTGTTTGTTCGTTCAGACAGTGGGTAAAGTTCTGAGCACAGACTCTACTGAAAGAAACACACCACAGGAGGATGTGAACAAAAATATCTTACGTCCCCACATTAGTACCAGTACGCTGTTAACTACAGCTTGCTTAGCCAAGCAGAACAATACTCTGGATTTCCAAACATATATGCTCAAACATTCACCCCAAAATTTCAAGTGGAGCATTTTAACTTTGCTTTGTACTGAATTATTAGGTTTTTGATTTCTTTAAAAGCAGATTCTATTATTTCTCTTCTTTTACAACTGTCATTTCCCTCCCTAGCCCCCAGAATTCATTGTGAAGATCAGTTTTAACTGGCTTAAAATAACTGCACATAAATCTTTGGTAAAGCACATATTTGAGGTGATTGCCCTATCAACAAAATAATGAAGTGGAATTACTTTTGGAGACACTGTCCATCACCAGCTGCAATGTATGTCTAATTATTTCTGAGCACTCATTCAGTATTTTTGGAACAGACAAAAATTAAGTGTAATTGTGGGGGGGGAGGAACAAGTCTACTTTACGAATATTTTTTTCAATAAATAATTGCATTGCTACATTCAATTTAACACCGTAAGTGTTATACATTTATGTTTATTGCCCCATTGTTATTAATGCATATTTAATTAGCCAACATTTAACATCAGTATTTTATAAAGTTACTAGTCAACATTCATTCTGTCTCCCTGTGGTGATCTAGCACAGAAATACAAAACATTCTATGACACAATGATGAGCCATTTAAAACACTCCTATCCTTCTCATTGTACATCCCTTGTCCCGAAATCTTATTCTTTTTTCTTTTGCTCTTCCCTCTCCCACCACCATTCTTTCTTCCCCTAACAATGTGCTCTATCAAAATACCTAGCAGATTTCTGAATTAGTTGTATTTATCATGTCTCCTCCTAAAATACAAATCCTCTTAGCTAAGGGAAAGGGAAAGGGAAAGGGAAAAGCAACCGTCTATTTTTAGCAGGTGGTTATAATTATATAAACTTTAGAAGGGTTTATTTCTCTCTCTCTCTCGCTCTCTCTCTCTTTTTTCCCCCTGGGCTGTGCTCCCTTCAATCTTGTCAGCTGTAAAATGGGTCTCTTTTTAACCTATAATGGATCTGTGAGATTAAAGGTGAAGTCATGAATTAGTAGTAGTGACAGCCCAGCACGATGGCCCTGGCAGCAGGGGGTCTTCTTTTGTATTCGTCCACTCTGACCTCCCGTGCCACTCTATGTCTGTGGGAACCGGACAAGAAGAATGTAGGGGTGGAGTTAAAAAAGCACAGAAGTGGCAGATCCTGCTACTGGCCAGAGGAGAGTTGACATTCTTTTGCTGGAAATATTCTGACATCATCCCAGTCATACCTCCTCAGTATCCATTCATTAACTCTTTTATGCTTTACAAATGAAAAAACAATAGATTCTGTTATAGGATGAAGAGAGAAAGAAAAAGTCTCACCAGACAACACTGTTAGGTACTATTTACTTGTTGCAGTGTAGTTTTTAAAATCTGAAGGTCACTGATTTTCTAGGGCTGAGTCTATGCTTCGTGAAACTCTACTTTGAATGACAAATGCAACCAAAAACACAGCTGACAACACACAAAGATTAATTCAGGTTTTAAAAAGTTTATCAGGACATTATCAAAAAGCAACACATCATGATAGTTTCCATTTGTTAAATATTCGGGGAGGGGGTTTCATTGGGGGGGGGGGGGGAAGAAGGGGTGGTTAGGAAATATGTTGAAAGGCCATAGCAAAGCATTCAGCTATCATATACAATACATCTCCAATTTCCTCCCAGAAGGGCTACTATAGGGCATCATTCTCCCCTATAGGAATAAACCATGGAGAGAAACAGAAATGATAATTCATCTGGAGAAATTTATTTGAATTCTTCTGTTGGGGAAGAGGAGAAAAGGGGGTAGTCGAGGGGTTCAGGGTTTCTTATCTCACTGCAAAAGAAGCAAACATTTTGAGGGATTCACTAGTGGCTGGGCTTCTTTTTCATATTCTCAGAGATCAGCTTTTGTGTTCATTTACGCCTCGTGATACATCAGTGGGGCACATATGCACACACAGAGAGACAGGACCTAATGAGCTCTGCAGGAGGAAATAGTCCCAAAGAACGTACAGAGATTCAACAGTCCCTTTTGAGAGCCTTAGAAGACTCGTTAAAACCTACGCTCCACACCCGAACCTTACACAATCTGTGGGGCTCACCCTTCCCCTCAGCTGTAGAAGGCTCAGCAGGGTGCCATTTCTGCCACACCAGAAGCCTTCAGCTAATTGAGGTCCATCTCTGAACTTTATGAGGCTCATCAGGACTTATTTGCTTAGACATTTTCAAAACAAACTGTTCAAACATTTTGTTCTGAGCTGATGTTTTGTTTCCAAATGTAGCCAGATGTGTTTTTAAAAAATTTAAGTGATGAAAAAACACCTGAAAAACAATGATGCAAAACAACAAATAACTACCCCGCCCCCAAACAGGGGTGGTGAAATCATTTGGAGTCAATTCAAACATTTCATTTGATCCAAATATATATATATATATATATATACTTCGTTTTTCATATTGGCGAGAAAAACTGAACATTTCAGTTTGACCCAGAACAATTATTTTTTGTTTGTCTCCTGAACTAAAGAAATCAAGTATTCACTGAGCATGGCTGGTCAATCCCTGATGAGTCTATTTTGTTTCACTGGAGGATGGATGCTTTGATTTTGAATTATTCCAGGGGGAAGAGCCTCCCCCAACTGTATGGGACCCCCAGCTAGTCACTCCTAGAGCTCATGGGGTATGGGGAGATGGGTCTCCACTCCTGCAAACCTCAGAGTTATAGGCAGCGGAGGAGGGGAGGGAATGCCCATTGGTCTCCCTGTGGCCTCCTATTCTCACCTACTATCCCTTTCCCTGCAGACCTCCTGATCTTTGTAGGAAGGGAGCCCTGCTCCTGAAGCCCTTTGGAGTGGGGGATGGGAGCTGTGAAGAAAGGGAGTTGCTGGAGTACTGGGAGGGGGACATTTTCCTCTTCCTGTGGACCAGCTGAAGTCTGCAGGACAAGAGAATACCAGCAATCTTTAGGAAGTTCCTTGCCCCCCAGCCCCTGAACCCACCCAAGACTGTTAGTCTGACAAGCCAATTTTATTTCATCAAGAGACCTGTGGCCCAATTTTGTCTTGTTTGGTTTCCAAGGTACAAATTTCACACATTTGGAGATGAGGAGCCTCCTAAGGGGAGGGGGGGGACTCCAAGGAGCCTACTAAAGCCAGCCTTTGGGCACTTTTGGTATGTCTACACTGCACACTAAGCCTGGGCTCTGACTCAGGTTTGAGCTCCAGCCCCCCCTTCCATCCACACACAATCAGTCTGACTCAGGTCAGCAAGCACTCAGGACCTGGATTCTAGGACCTTGCTATAGGGGCGTGGATCAGAGCCCGAGTCTCACTGTGACTCTGGTCCAAGCCCTGTCATTCTGCAGTGTGGATGCAGCTCAAGATGCAGACCAAAGTCAGAAGGTCTGCGCAGTGCAGTATGTATGAGTCAGCATGGCTGAGACACCCAGGTCCAGCAAACATACATTTACAGTGCAGTGTGGACACTCAAGTGCAGGCTTGGAAACACTGAGTCCACAAGTCCAGGTCCACAAATCCGGGTCCCACAGACCCGAATTTACAATGCAATGTAGCAGTACCCTTTGGGGTCCTGAGGATCACTTTAAGGTTCATTAGTGAGAAAAGCAGGCAGGCGCTTGAGACAATGTGCACTCCAACCACTGCTGTGTGCTACAAACATAACTTCACCTGAGCAATAGCCTCATGGGGGATTTTAAAGTTTGCTCCAGAATGAAGGTCCCCTTTAAATGCTCACACAGGCTCTTCCCCCACATACCACAAATTACAGTATGTTTGCAATCATTTCCAGAGGAACGCTGCAACTCAAATGGCTCCAAAAAGCAGCTACCATTTTTCAGCCAACAACTAGCACTATTCACAAAGCAGAGTACTGTAGTGAAGCTGACATATTCCTCAAAGGCAGGGAGTGATATATGCCAATCGTATGGCTTGGAATAGATTTTGGAATAAATCAGGTAACAGCCTTAACATTAAAATATTTCGGCCCACTGTTACTCATTTTTACTTTCCACGGGGCTGCTGTACATTTTTCTATAGTGGCCTTCATCCAGATCCGGCACTTGTTATGCTGTAAGCCATACTGCTACCTCTGAAGACAAAGAGGAAAGTGGATTGAAGATGTACCTAAATGGAAAGTGAAGAATGCAGGATTCACATTGCTAAGTGTCGCTTAGCAACATAACATGTGAAGAATATATAAGAACCTCATGAGTCCTGGATTGAAAGGGACTTTCCCGGGTTTTCATTTAAATCCCACTCTGTTTCATTCCTCCCTGCCCAACATCATTTATGGCCAGGAGTTCCTGCAAAACTTTCAGATGCTCTTTTTTCTCCTAATCTTGGCAAATGTCATCTGTGGACTTCAGAAGGAAAATATTACCCCCTACCCTACCATTGCTGCCCTATTTTAAGGATGGTCAAAGATAATTGTGACAATATGTGAAAGCACTCTGGCATGGAAGGGGTTACCAGGTTCCTGTCTATCATAGGTTTTATCTGGTCAGGGTTATAAAATGAAAGCCGAAGCTGGAGAGAAAGAGGCTACCACAGGGGATGGGGGATGTCCTCTCCCATCCCAGCTGGCTGAAGCTGGAAAGGCCTCAGGTGGCTATAACCCAGTAGTTTTAATTGATTTGTTATGCTTTCGAGTTTGTGTTTTTAGAAATAAATCAAGCCCTGAAGAAAGGGATGTGAAGAGTCCTTAGTTAAGACTTTATTTTTCCATCCGCAGCTGGTGAGTCTGTGCACCAGCTTGCACTGACATTATAATTTTTGAGCCAGTCTCATATTTAGGGAGGCATGACTCATTATTTTTGAATGGTTGGGGCTGGCAATACTTAGCCTATTCTAACACTCACTTCCAAGATCAAATACTGTTTGATTTCTGTATCAGAAGATGAAGAGATATAGACAGCAGGTTGCAGTAAGGAGCAATGAAAGTCCAAGAGAGGTGAAATATTCACAGACAGCAATACCCTCTCAATAGAATAGAACTAGCTGACTTGTGTTTAAAGCAATCAAGGACAATATAATCAATAAGGAATTGTATAGTTCTTCAGATATAAGTGCTAAACTGGATACTTTGAAAATACACACTAATAAGAGGGAGGACAACTCTAAATTACTGGATTTTGCAAATTAGAGAATAAACAATTCAATTTAAAACCCAGATTGTTGTATTACAACTGTAGTTGGATTTTATTTATGGTACTTCACAGGGGATGTATTATATAAAAATAATTCGTAGTAATTTAACACTTCACTAACCACTCTCTGCAGGAAGTAAGTGGCAATATTTTGGGTTTGAATTACAGATTAATTAAAAAAGAACTAACCAGGTCAATGTAGAGTGACAGGTATTTTTAAGATCTTTAAAAATATTGTGCCTGATTCACTATTGAATTATTTCACTTTTACAGTGGTTTACTTCCACTGAAATCAGTGTGGTTACACTGATAAAAGTGGAGTAACACAGTAGCGAGTCAGGCCCATTAGGAGTATCTTTGTAGGAAGACTATTTGCAGACGCACTATTTACATATGACTGGAGTTTCATGAAGCAAGGTGGGTGAGGTAATATTTTTTTAAAGCACCAACTTCTGGCGGTGAAAGAGACACATTTCAAACTACACAGAGCTCTTCTTCAGCAGGTTCATGACACACTTCAGTCAGCTTGTGCTATTAAGAATATCCTCGTAATAGCATGAAATAATTTGCATGTTGCTCTCCAAATTACCACAGAAGAAAAAATGAAGTTCAAAATTAATCTGTAAAATAGGAATAATCATCTTGCTTAAAAGTATGAGGCTTAGAGTGACTATGGTCAGAAAGGTTACTATATAAAACCATCACCTTCTAAATCAATACATCAGCTCTCTAGACGCTTAAAATTGTACTTGATCAATAGCTAAAATGTGGAGAGGTTTTTAAAAAAAATACACTATAGCAGCTCATAACCTCTACAGTTAGGGTAGAATGAGTTGGATTCTGTTTTCCCCTCATGGGTCAACAACATTTTTCACTATGGACCATCCTCTTGTGAGGGAATCTACAGGCAGGACCCAGGAGGGCAGAAATACTCCATTGGTGAAATCCTGGCCCCATTAAAGGCAATGGGAGTTTTGTCATTGACTTAACTGAAGCCAGGTTTTCACCCCAGGGGTTTGATCTCTTGGAGTTTTGGGGAATTAACCCCTCAAGGGCAGGGGTATCAGAGGCTATGGAATTTGGAGAGGTGACACCATCCCACCTTGGGGATTTTGGAGGGGGAGAATTACACCCTTGATCCACAGAGGCAGGAGACATACACAGGGAGATCTGTCCATCTGCCCATGCCACTCTGCTCCACTCCCTTTCCCTCAGCAGCCTGACTTTCCCGGGAATCATGCCGGTTTTGGGCTAATGCCCCTGTGGCTGTTCATCAGCAGCTGAAGAGGAGACCCAGAGGGAGGGAGGGAGCACACTCCCAAGCTGTATTAACCCTGAACTGTATTTCCATGTAAAAATCCCCTGGGTCTGGAGTCTCAATAATCACCAGTGTTAATCCTGCAAGTCTTGCATGGGACACCACTACAGCAACAGTTTAAATCCCCGCAATCCCCTTTTCCTCTCCAGGTCCTCTCCCCCTGCTGCTGTAGAGCCCTGCCCCCTTGCCCCTTCAGCAGAGCGGCTCTCATGGTAAGCTGAGATACATAGGTGGAGAGGATGCAGCTATGCCATTCTCCCTTTTCGTATGCTCGGGGGAGGTCTGTCTGAGCAGGGTTCTCCTTTGTGGTGGGAGACTATTACTAGGGTTGAGGCATGAGGCAGAAGAAACATAGCCTGCCTTTCAGAGCCCACCTTGAGGTTGCAAGTGCTGGCAGCTCCACATAAATACGAGGAAAACTGAGTCCACTTACTCAGGCAGTGATTGGAAAACAAAGCCCTATTTTCAGAAAAGCAGCATGCATTAATTCATCAGTGTTTGTAAAGTGCCATGAGCTCTTTGGATGGAGGGGCTATAGAATGATCAGGTTTTTTCCCCCTCTTCCCCAGATTGCATGTTATGGGCACAATTGTGAACCTATATTGCATGCTTAAGTAAGGGGGACACCTGGTGCTCCCTGCATGGGATAGTCAAGTCATATGTAGCAGTGTGAGGAGAAGATGTGAGTGTGTTAGAGCAGCCTCCTTGGGATTGCTACTCTCCCTCCGACATAGGTGTGTGGGGGGAGAAGAGGGTGGAGCTCTGATCCTTTCCCCATACACATCAGTCAGAGCACCTGAGCTTGTGAAGGAGGAGGAGGGGAAGTGACCTGTTTCAGGTATAGGGTGACACAAATTGCTTTCACATTCCGCCATTCCTCATCCCTTGGAACAAGCGGGAACACCGGGGGCCGCCCTGTGCCTCTCTAAATCACGATATGGTCCTTGGTCTGCCCTTAATTAGGGCTTGTGGCAAAGGCACAATCCAATCCTATACACTAATCACAAGGTTTAAAAAAAAATAAACAAGTCATTCACAACTGCCAGCTCCTCACCAAAGACACTTTAATATCAATCTAGAGTCCTTGACATTCAAGAGGATCCAGTCCTGAAATGAACTAACCACCAAAAGAAATAAAAGCTAAAGTGTTAACCATCACATGCATGCTCCAGTCTTACATTATTTACTTAAAACCTAACCCTGAAATATTTTGTTTTCCCAATATCAGCAGTTGGGAAAATGCAGGCATGACATTGAAATATAAAGCTTTCAGAATATTAGCAACTTATCTCAAGCACTGCTAAAGAGAACCAAAAATGTCTCCACCAGAAATATTTTTTTTAAATGCCTTTTGCTATCAGTCCTATCTGAGGATCTTTTATTGTCGTTTCAGAGTCAATTCCAGTTCTGTTTTCCAGGTAACTGTTAAACTGTATTGTAAGAAAAGTATAAAGAAATTTTTATTTCTGTTATATTTTTATTTCAATCACCTAAAAAAATCATTGTTATGGAAATGAGAAAGACAACCAAAAAAAAAGAATCCCCAGGGACAGTGAAACTTCAATGATTTGCATCATTAGCATTGAAAAGAACTTGCCTGGAAATATTTTCTTTTATTTACATTTCCAGACAAAAATAAAATTCATTTCAACAGGGAGGATTTCCCTAGATTCAGATCCCATTTTGATTAGTGTCATTATTAAAGTATGAATATGGCTTTGCTGTTTGTCGATGGACTGGGTTCCTCTTTGTTATACTGAAATGTTTTTGAATTTTCACCCTGTTTGTACCGGGCTTGCAATAGGGCAAACTCTTGGTAATCAGCAATTGTATTAGCATTCATAATTAACAGCGGTAATTGTGAAGACACTTTTCTAACGATTACCTTTTTCAATAAAGGAACGAGGGAAAAGTGACATTAATTTAACTAAACTCTTCAGTTTTCATTTAATAAGACTGTCCAAGCATGAGGAAAAAATGAAAAACAGAGAATACTAGATCTATATTTAAATGCAGACAGATTTCTATGACAAAGTAGTTATTTCAAGGCACAAATCAAAATTTTAAACAGTTTACCTTCTTTATGTCTTCTAAAGAGTTTTATATAACAAACTTTCAGTGTCATCACTAATAGCAGTTCATGCCAAGGATTACTTTCTTAAAACTGCTACTCAAGCCTTGTGATTTGCAGTACACTTCTTATTACAGGATACATTATGCAGAAACCCTCTGCTATGTGATGGGACATGGCAACCCTGCTGTGAGAATGCCTATCAGCGCTTCTTTTAAGGCCCTTTCTCAATTGTCAGCAAAGTATTTTTTAAGGTTAAAAGGTGTAAAATTATTCTGAAATGCTTTTCTGACCTGTCGCCTATCACTGCAAAAAGCTATCGTTCATTTTTTTCTAAAATTGTATTTTTTTTTAAAATGAAGTAATATTATAAGAATAAGTCAAGTAAGGGGAAATAGTTTTTTTGCTTTTCATTACATTTTTGTAAATTTTGGTATTGGTACATTATGATTGTTTTATTTCTAATTTTCTTCCTTTTGATACTCACTTCCCAGAGCTATGCAATCAACAACAAAACAGCCCTTTTAAAAATCTTCTCATTTATATTTTGTCAATTGTTCAAATGAGTTTCTAGACCATAATTTATCATGTAAAAGTCAAATGCACCAGGGTCATGAAGTATAAACTCAATGTACAGAGGTATAAAGCTCTCATGATCTGTCATTCTTTAAGTGGTACCTGTACTTTGATTGAAACAACGCTGAATATCAGCAGAAAAAAAAACAGAAGAAGGCTTCTGTTCTCCAGACTTTGTGGCTGGCTTTCACGGTTTTTCAAGCTGCTTAACTCTAGATTTCCCAGGCTACATAAATCATTTAAGGTCAATGATCCTATAATTTTAAATCCTATGCACAAGAGGTTACCATCTCCCATTGTCTATAGCTTAGATTTTCCAATTGTAGCTAACTGTTTATACTCCAGTGTAATGCTGGAAGGTTTTCAAAATCACTTTATACTAAGTTTCATGGAGTGTTTTATAACAGTGTATAATCAAACCTATATGGGACAACTCAACCTTGTACTAAAGATAACCACCAGTGTGTAACAAAAGTGTGCATCAAACATGAAGTGCCCAATTGTCCAGTCAGATGTGTGGTATATGCACACAACGGTGTGAGCTGCAACCGGAGCTAGGAACAGCAATGCAAAATAGATTGGGGGTGGCAAAGGGCAGGGAGAAGCAGAGCTGTTGTGCTGTCCTTAAAAAAAAAAAAGAAAAAAAAAGAGAGAGTCCTTAGCACCTTAAAGACAAACAAATTTCTGCGGGCATAAGTATTTCCTTATGTATCAAGAAAGGGGGATGGCACGGCACAAGTGAGGCACATATCCCAAGTGCTGCAACAAAAAAGATGATGTGGCCAAGAGAAAAAAGCAGACAGTCAGACATAGCACCATGTTGTGTGTGGCCCTCTCCAGTGAGAGTTAGGAAAAGGTACAAGGAGATCCAGCACGGACTCTGCTTTTTCCACAGCTCTAGCTATTTCCTGTAATCTTGAAAATGAGATTTTGCTCCCTAAATGATCAAATGCTATATGTGATCAGCACTACAGTTCTCCATAATTTGATCTCAGACTTTATCATCTCGGGGTAGGTTCTTCATATTCACAAATTTCTGCTAGAGTCTTCAGCTTAGTTATGCAACTTTCAGTGGACTCACCCTCTGTTGCCCCCACCACTCCTGAAGCAATTGAATTGTGTGTCCTCATGAGTGCCTTCACAGAATGTTCAGAAATTTTCATTCAAACTCTATTCCAGTGTCTCCCAAACCTGCAAACATATCCTGTACTTCTGGCCCCCCAAAGTGGAATATCAGGGTCTTTTTTTGTGTATTGTATAACTAGTTTCAGCAACAAAATTATCTTTTCCAAGTTTCCCATCCCGGGACAAAGTGGTATGAATCTGAAACTACAAAGGGTTCCATAACAGGTACATTAACTGAATTCTCCACTCCTCCTCCTTGCCAGACTGTAGGGTTTGTCTGCACAAGGGTACGTTGTTAAAAGCTTTCCCACCTACTTTTGCTAGTACTAGCAACAGAGGGACATTTTTTAGCAGATTTCCATAGTGTAGACATAGCTTCATATTCAGTTTCAGATTGGTTTTATTATTTCCTGTTTTCTAACTAAGGGCATGTCTACACAGCAAAGAAAAACCTGTGGCTGGCCCAAGCCAGCTAACTCAGGCTCGTGGGACTCAGTCTGTGGGGCTGTTTCATTGCTGTGTAGATCTCCAGGCTTGGGCTGGAGCCCAAGATCTGGGATTCTCCCACCTCAATGTACCCTACTAGCATAAGCTTCACCAACAGGTAGCACCACAGTCCGTTTACTGCAGAATCAGTGCTAACCTATGAGGGGAATTATTAAACTACAAAAACGTGGAGACACAAGGAGAATGAGACATGCTCATGGTGAGACAAAATAGGGCTAGACTGTGCAATTTACAGACAACCAAGTGTAATGGGGTGGGGCAGAGTCAGCGTGCCCCTCGGGAAGCACCATGACCATTTCTGTTTCAGAAGGCATGGTCTGTCCCAGAGTCCCTTGGCACATACAAGAGAAGGTGCATACTCTGTTTCCTGCAGCATATCACTCCTGCTCCTTAAGCAAGGGTGCCAGTTAGCAAGGATGGGAGGGGGCAGCACCTGCTACTCCTCCTTCCCTCCCCCTGAGTTTCGTATCACATTATAACTTTGCAAACAGGGGCGGTGCTGGGGGAGGAGCTAGTAGATTTGCATTAGCCCCCGCCCCCCAGCCACCTCTCCCAGAGTTGGGCACCTGGCCAGCAGCCGCCACAGTCTGGCTGCCCAGCTCCTGCCGCAGTGGCAGTCTCCCTTTCTTCAGGAAGCTGATCCATGACTGATGCGGCACTGGGGGAGCTCGCCCAATATTACAGGTGGCCGTACCTGAGTGGGTCTCCCCTGAGCTGGGTGTGGGGGACAGAGAGCCTGTCTGTCTGGCTCAGGAATGGGAGTTGTGGCTGCTGCTGTACTGAACAAGCCTTCAGGCTCCTGAGAGTTCAGCTTAAAGAGACAGCATGCTGGCAATCTCACTCATGCACGCACAGTCTCCCTCACACACACTCCCCCTCTCTTGCACACACACACATTTATTGTTGTTGTTGTTCCCTCTTGGTACTTCCTGTCAAAATGCGCAGTGCCCACAAATTCTCTAGAACTTTATTCCTTCAAAATTCATTAAGGATTATAGTTCGGTTATTTTAGTTGTTTGACTGGTCTGTGCATTTCATAATTTTAGCTCTCTCTCATGCTTAAATTTATTTCTTTGAGTAGTGAGTTCTAAAATGCTTAACCTGTCCTGGCTGGAATAATTATCGTTATTACTTTTATTACCATATGGTACTTTGTCATTAATTATTTAAACTGGTACAATCAAATAATGGTATCCTTCTAGAATGTAAATTTAGCTGGTACTCACCTTAGCAGCGCCAGCTTAAAATAAGACCCCCAGCATTAGCTAAACACAACTTTAGACACTGCGCAGATGGTCACTTTTTTCAGATTATATTTTTAATTATATCTTTAAAATAACTTAAAATTTGTATGAAAATAAATGAGGTTCCAAGTCTGATACAAATAGCAATGTTGGAGTCAAATGTTAGTGAGTCACATACATGACTGTGCTCAGGAAACATAAATGGCAAAATAATTACAAAAATAAATTCCCGTTCTTCAGAAAAAACCTAATCATGTATGTAAAAATTAAATAAATACATTTTTAGTTGAGTGAAAAACAACTGACTAACATAGAGTAGAGAATGGCAATAATGCAGAGTCTGTCTGTTAAATAAAATCTGCTTACTTTCTCTGTCTCTACTAAAGATAGTGTCTCTACTAAAGCATCCAACTTGTGTTTCTGATACCTGTGTTAGGCTCCAAAACTGATACCTCAAGGTTTGGCATTGGGAATATTTTGCTGTATTATCTCCTAATTGTTCTAAATTTATGTATAAACTTAAAATATGGCTCTACTTCATGTTTGTATACGTTTTTTTCTTTCTTTATAGAGGAATTAGATACAGTGTTCGGGTCAGCTAACTTCTAACCCATTGCTTGCAAAAAAACCCTAGAGTTTTCAGGTGCCTAAGTAGCCTCTGGAATCACGGTTGAAGTTGCCCCCCCACCCCCAATCTGAAATGGCGCCCCTGTCCTCAGGCTACTATGCGGGACAGGGTGCCAACCTTGCTTCATCTCCCTCCCTTTAGGGCAATTTGCTTCCAGGACGGTGGAAAGAGTGAGCACTAGTACTGCTTCTGCAACTGGCTCTTGAGTGAGCCATGCAAGGGGATGAAAGGGGAGGCTTCATGTACAAGGGCTGATCACCATCTGGCCTCTCAGGAGTAATGGCTGGAAGTTCTCGGTCTCCTAACAAGCAAGCGTGCACCCATGCACACACATATCCCCACTCTGTCCCATTCCAAAGGTCTAAGCGATACTGTGAGGTGGCACACAGTTGTTCACGGATGTTCAATGGTGCTAATGGGTTTTCATAAACACCAATATTAACATTCTTTTCTTTCTAGGTCTAGAATAGAGAGGTCTGAATAGAGTCTGGGAGTGGCTAGCCCACTACAAAAAATAATGTTCTCTCTTTTGACATTCACACCTTTTCATCAACTATTGTGAATGGCCTCATCCACCCTGATTGAATTTACCTCGTTAACACTCGCCCTCCTCATTGTGATGTAACTCACCCATCCTTGCATGTGTATATATACCTACCAAACTGAAGTTTCCACGTCATGGATCTGACGAAGTGGGTTTCTGCCCCCGAAAGCTTATGTCCAAATAGATTTGTTAGGCTTTAAGGTGCCACAGGACTCTTGGTGTATTCCTTTCCTTGAAGATTGTAAAGATTTTTACTTCATATGTTTCAAGTGTAACTAAGACTTGCAATGTGTAAGGGAGGTCATTCTCACCTACAGGCCATAGCAGTCCACTTCTCTTTCTGCGTGATGAAAATGCCTGAGCACAGCTAATTGCAGAAGAAGGTTGTACAGTCTCAGTAAGATGAATTTACAAATTGGGGTAAGACAAAACTCATATACCTGCTTGCTATAATAGTTAGGAAAATAAATCTCTCAGATTGAAGAGTTTGTCTTTTTTTTTTACTGCCAAACATGTACCAGACCGTTTCTGAGTGCTTTCCCCACAAGCCATGTTCTCCTTATTCAACTCCCTCCTAAAAACCCACTTCTCCAACAGTGGTCCCTAAGAGTTTATAAAAACCAAACCCTACATTATCTCTAAGTCTGGCCTTTAAATGAAAAACCCAGAAAAGACAAGAGATAAAGAAATTCAGTTCTATTTATTATTTTGAACAGCATCCAGAAGAGTGCTAGGCACTTGCCAAAACAGGACAACTTGTTCCCCAGTCCCTAAAAGGTTACAAATTTAGGGCCTGAATCTGAAAATACTTATCCACATGCTTACCTTTATGTACCTGAGTAGTCCCATTGACTATGCATGGGTGTTACTTTAAGCAGGTGTCCAAATGTTTGCAGAATTGTAGCTCAATATTAGACATGACATCCAGAGGTATCAAAGACAGTAAGGAGGTGTGAAGAAAGGAGGACTTGATTATTCTACTTGATGCTACCAGATTCTGCAAGATCAGGCTTTTGGGATGTTCAAAAACACTCAGCACTGGCTTAACTCTGACTTCAGTGGGTGAAATCCAAGGGCACCAGAACCTTTGTAGAAGTGGGAGGGGGAGCACCGGAACCAAGGGAAGCCAGGGAGCCATGTCCTCTACTTTTTAATGCCCGTGTTAAAAAGTGAGAGGTATGGCCCTCCCACTTTTTGTTCTGGCACCCTTGATGCAACCAGACAGCAGTTAGGTCAATGTTGAAAATCCCACGCTTAGTTGTAAACAGAGCTGCTTCAGTTATTATTACTAGAAAGTCAAGGTGGGAGAGGGAATATCTGTTATTGGACCAACTTCTGATGGTGAGAGAGACAAGCTCTCAAGCTACACAGAGCTCTTCTTCAGGTCTGGGAAAGGTGCTATTATTACAAGTAATACAATGGAGAAGTATTGAGCACAGTTGTTGTCAGTTAATTGTAGTCCAATCCATGACTCTAAGGATCAGAGCATTTAAAATAAAACCCTTCAAATCCCCAACCAGGACATCAACTTAGAAACAAATTCTGTATCCTGTGAATGCTTCAGGTCTCTCCTTGTCATTGCTTCTTAACAAAAAAGAGAATCTAGTAGTGTTCAAATTTGTTGGTGGTGCCAATGCTGGGGGGGCGCAGACATATAGGAGAATGAAAGCAAAGCACAAAGTGACCTGGTGAGCACAAAGCAATGAGCTCCGCCCCCCAAGAACAGGAAGGTCATTACTAAATAAATAAAAATAAAGTCCTGCCCCAAAGGAGAGGAAATAAATAGCACAGACACAAAATGGGGGTGGGGGAGGAACTTACATAGTCCACTTAGTAAAGGTTCCAAGTTTTGCCTTCCTTATGCACCCAAACATCTCATTGCACTCAGTGCAACTTTTGGAAACACAAGGAATTCAAGATTGAGTCCAAAGTGAGTTTATTTTCATCCTGCGCCTTTAATGATGTCCATATATATATCTTTTTCCACTGTAACCAAGCATTACTGCAGAGGAGATATGGAATCAGGATAAGAAAGTTAGGAGGCGAAGTGATCCTCAGTGGTGTTTAGGAGGATCATTTTTACAGTGCCTCATAGATCTACATGGCTTTTGCCAGTCATATGCAAAAATAAACATCCCTGATCCATGGGCTTACATTCAGAGGGCCCAATCCTTAAAATCCTCTGTGTGTAAAACACCCATTGAAGTCAGTGGAGGATCTATGCAGGGAGAGCTTCTGGGACAGAGCCCTAAGTATCTCTCAGAAGTAATGGTCTACAGTGTGCCAAGTTTAGGAGAAGCTGTGCTAATTCATGAGAACCAGAAAATGAAACTGGCTGTGGAGCTGATCCTACACTCAGGGCCCCTACATGGGCGGGGGGAAGGGTACACTTTACCAGGGCCTGAGGGGCCCGGCCCAGGCTGCAACCCCCATTACCATGAGGAAAAAAAATTTCATGGCTCATGAGATTGTATGTATGGGACGAGGGATTGTGGTATGTGTGTGGGAGGGGGCCCATCTTACAAGTTTGTACTGGGCCTGAAAAAATTATGCTTGGCCCCTGCCTACACCATTAGAGTAAGGGGGGATTTTGCTGTTGATTTCAATGCTGCAGGGTCAGGCTCTACACCTAAAATTATTTTGTATTCCAGTAGCATTCAGAACAGTCAGGATTGGGACTCCATATTATAAAACTGCTCCTGCCCTAAAGAGTTTACAATCTAAGGCGCAAACACAGGATAACATTTCTTCAATGGGGCAGGATGTGATTAATAACTATAGAAGATGAATGGGCAGAGATAGACAGGTGAAGGGAAGGGTGATAGTAACTGGAATGAACACACTTTTACATGTATTAGTCAAGTGTACAATTAGGAGCCATCTTTTGTTTGTTTTGTTTTGTGTTTTAAGTAAGACAAACGGGCAAGAGATAAATGAAATTAGTCTGTTTTAATTGACGGAATTGCAAGAAATGCAAACATTAAACAGCACAGTTATCAAGTGTTAATATTTTTTAATTTTCAGATTTCGTAAGCTAAGGAATCAGATGGCCTTTTTGTTAAATATATTAATTTTAGCCAGATAGCATCCCTTTAACTATGGGATGTATGTTTAAGATGACAACATTTAAGATGACAACATAACAGAATACTTTTTCCAAAGGGCTATACAAACATTAAATTGGTCCACTTTCTTAGTGCTCTCTCTTTTCCTTTCTACTTAGCCTGCCCATTTTCACAGGTTTTAATGCATCTCTAACAAATGTCATTGTGTTGAATGAAGACACAATAGTGGTTGTATAATGAAGAAATGTTTCATAAAAAAAGCAATAACTTTGTTGCTGATGCTCACAAAGTTGACCTAAACTAGAGGAAGGGGAAAATGAATTTTTGTTTGGCTTTAAAATCTTGATGACAGTTCATACATATAATGCCCAGAAATCCAATGAGGTAACAGCACCCCCTTCTGAAAGCAAGTACTGAGCTTATGTGTTACCCTCACTTAAGAGCCAAGTCATGACTCTTTTCATTATGGACCCTTAACTTCCCATATCCAGCTCCCTACCTGCAAGGAGCATGTTTATTTTTTTGATCCATTCTACTAAACTACAGGATGTACTCTGTATTTACTCAGCATCTGTGTCCCTTGCATTGGTCAACGCAAGAAACGCAAGGAAAACTTCGACAGCAATTGTGTGCCATATAATTCCACTCAGTAGACTGGAGCAATGTTTTCTCCAAACAGTTCTCAGGCAGAATATTTCATCTGACTCACTTCTTTAAATTAGTGAATGCAACAAATTGTCCTTGGCCAGGAAACAAACATTTGGATTGTGGAGGGTTGGTTTTGGCTTTTACAATCAGAGGGTGCAGAGGGACTGTGGTGCCACTGCCTCGGGGAGTAGGCACTGAAAAGACATCACCACCTCCTTTGAAAAGATATAGCATTTGCCATCCTTCCCCCATTCACTCTGCATCCAGACAGCTCCAATGGCTGGCGCAGAGAAGGAATAGGAGCCTGGCCCCCCCCATCACCCTGTTCCTCCTTGCTTCTTCTTGGGTGCTTCTCAGGGAGCTGTGATCTCTAATGGGCTTATGCCTGATGCTCATGCTGCAGTATGAAGGATAGAGGAAAGCTCTTTAGGCCATGTCCTTCACTTGTGCACCTACGTAGAGCCAGACACAGTCTGCCTCTATATTTCCAGTTTCTCTCATCTCAGTTATTTTGTAATTACAGTGCCTGCATTCCCCAGGCACCAAAGCAAAATGTATCTAGAGTGTACAACGTCCTCCCATTTCATGCCCCTTATCTCCTTTCCCAACAGTAAGTTGCTCAGAGAAGTATTTAAGCAGTAATGAGAGCAGTTTTACCCAGACTCAACATACTGTGGGCCAAATTCACTGCTGGCATAATATGGGTACAGCTTCTCTTTTAACTCAGCAAAGGGCAACTGCATGACAACTAGATCATAACAGATTACACTGCAGTAACATATATGCACTAATAGTCAAATCACATTTATTGGAGCGCTGCTAACTAATCCTACACCTAAACGAGTCACACAAAATAATAGCAAACAAAAAACCTGTAGAGACTACTCAAGAAATATATCTGGAGACAAGAGTTATAAGGGAAAAATGAGTGCCCATCCTCAAAAAAAAAACAGTTGAGAATTTTATGATGTTTCTGAACACACATTATGGGAAAACAGCAATTTACATTAATACTACCACAAAAGACTTCCATACAGTCCTTAACAGAGCAGCAAAGAAACCCCTAGCCACACAGCCAGAAAAACAAGATTTGTTTCTCTTTGAATTGCAAAGAAAGAAAAATGGTTTGATACAATCTGCCATAAACAAACAAAAAAAGGGGGGGGGAGTGGGAAAGAAGTGATGGAGGAAGGGAACTCCAACTTAAAACACAGAAACTCACAACACTAAACGATGCACAGTTTGCCATGATTCTGTGCTCCAGCGGGAAGAGTCAGAGAACAGGAAGGAAACATTAGCACAAATTGAAGATGTAATGGAAACCATCTCAGTCTGGCAAACCTGAGAATAACTTAAGCCAAATAAACAGAAAAACAAAGCCCAGCAATATAGAAAGGGAAAATGTGGGAAATAATGTTGGGGTTTTTTTTTAAAGACATATACAAAGAAATCCAATCTAGAAATTTGACATCACATAATATCATTAGAGACACATCATACTTCAAAATACCATTAAAGACTACCAAACCCCGATGAAAAGCCCTGTAACAATGCTTCAGCAGAAGGAAAGACTTCAGAAACCCAAACCCATGAAATCACGTGGCCCAGACAATGTAGAAAACAAAATGCTGAAACAGCGCTGAATGTGGAAGCCCTCCGTAAAGTATTTAACCTAACATTCCAATCCCTGAGATGTGTCCAGATGGACTAAAGCACCCCAATATATAAAAGTGGACATACCTCAATCCAAACAGAGATGTGTGTTAGCAGCAACGTCAGCAAACTATTCTGTAGCCTCCTCTGTAAAAGGCTTAAATATCTGACCAACCACAACATAATCCATGAAAGACAAATTGGTTTCCTCCCTGAGGAAAGAACTACAGAATACATCTTTACCCTACAAATGCTCCTTAAATATGTAACACAGAGAACAGGGGGATCTATTTGCCTGTTGTCTCAAAACTTCTTTTAAAAAAAGCTTTTGGCTCAAACTGACATCCTGGACTGACCCTTAAATTATTACAAAATTGAATCTCTAGGAAAACATTAAATCCATGTGCCAGTCTAGCAAATGCACTGCTTAAAACAAACACACACCAAACTCAGGTCTGCAAGCAAGAGAGGTAAATAAAAGAGGGATGTAACCTCAGCCTGACCTATTCAACATTTATATCAGTATCCTACTAGTCCTGCTGCAACAGCCCCCAAGAGCAAGATTCCCACTGAACTCCTTAGAGATAAAAATACTATAGCATGCTATTCATTTTATCACTTATGTCTGGGTAACTCAACTGGCAGAGCATCAGGTTCTTAATCTGAGGGTCCAGGGTTTGTTCCACTATCTAGACAGTTGATTTTTTTTCCTGCTTTGAGCAGGGGGTTGGACTAGATGACTCCTGAGGTCTCTTCAATCCCTAATCTTCTATGATCTCCGAAGAAACACCCACCTTCAAAAATTTAGTGCAATATAGGGACCCTACTGGTAAATCTGGGGGAGGGGAGAAATCGTGGTATTTCAGAAAAAGCTCCAAACCACAACATGTAAAATCTTACTCTAGAGGTTGAATACACCCTAGATTACATACAATAAATGCATTCATAATAAATGCATCAGGGAATTTCAGGCTGACTCTAAAAACATCACAAAAAAGCCATGCCATAAAGAAACCGCACAATAAAGTTATTTGACAGTATTCTACTATAAGGGAATGAAACCTAGAGCCCGACTTTAACAGATTACACTGACTTGGGATAAAGCCCCAGTTAAAACCCTCCATCTACACTTTGACAAACAAGTCCTCCACGTGCCAGGAACTCCAGCAACAACAGATGCAGAGCAGAACGAGGTCGAGTCCACCTGTTAATCAACATACAGAAACGATTCAGCTTCCAGGGCCATTTTAACCACAACAGCAAATTGCTCCCTCTGCCATCAACATTAGAGGATCAAAAAATAAAGCACATTAAAATGTGATCCACTTTTGGTTCCCATTGTGCACCCTGCCAAACAACTCTAACTTCCTGATCAGTGGAACAACCAATACATTCAAAAGCAAAGAGTGAACAAGACATTAGACCAGCACCTAAACTATCAAAATACAAGTTGCTGGGAAGAACAAATCAAACCCAACAACCATCTCGACTGCTACTGATCACTGCCCAGAACTATCACCTAGCTAGCAGACAACCTCAGCACAGTGAAGGGTGCAAAACTAAGGAAGACTCTTGCCATATGCAAAGTCACTGACTACAGACTAGAGCTAGGAATAGGCAGAAACAAAGCACTGTCTCCAACCCAGACCACAGAGACTGCGCAGTCAGTGTGGAAGATAAGAATCAACACTGACACTTCCTAGTCTACTGTCAAATACCAGGAAGTGCAAGAAAGATATTCTTGGTTGTCTGAAGAAATCACAAAAGACAATCAAAAAGCAATGGGGAAAAGCTGTGGCTGACCCTGGTGGGGGGAAAAAAAAGAGAGAGGGAGCAAAACATGGCACAACATGGCATTGCACTGCACAGCAACCTGCCAATGGATCAGGAATGGACAGTAACTATAAATAGACACAGGGGCTCAAACCCCAGATATGGTGTTTAATCCTGTCACAAGTGGGTCATACTGAATTTTGGACGGATACTTGAAGGGTTAGTCTCTTTCTTGCACTTTGGTAACAAATTGCCTTGCTAAAAAAGTCTCATTGAATAGAAATGAAACAAACTGGTTTTGCTGTTACCAGTGATGACGAATACCTCCAGTATGTAGTGGCATGTAACCCAGAATCAAGGAGGCGGAGGGGCTCTGGATTCCTTCTTTGACCCACTGATGTGCTGTCACACCAAGTTTCAGTGGCCTCTGGATAATCAGTGAAAATAAATGCAGCATGGAGTCCAGGCTTCTTCATCCAGTGCAGTCATTCTGCGAAGCCCCTTGGCTCAGCATAATAGCAAATCATCAAGGCAGACAGAGAAGACAACAAGCAGCAGCAATACTGACAGGAGGCAACAGAGACGATAGGATGGGATAAGGTCTAAGGAGAGTGGAAAGTCGATGACAGACGAGAAGACAGGAAGTAAAATTAAGAACATAAATATCTTAATGTCTGTCTACAAACAAATGTAATCCATTTCTGTGCTTATATTTTTCTTGACAAAGATGAGGACACGTGACTGATATAGCAACATAAAAAACGGGGACTACTCATCTATATGATTGTCGTGACTATGCATCAGTGGTTGATTCTCCACTTGCATCATCATTTACATATGAGCAAGGCATCGGAGAGCAGGCCCTAGATCATTAGATGAATGAGAACAAGCCAGCAGTTTCTATGGCAGCGTATTTCACAAGGAGGAACTTGCCAAATTTAAACTGCCCAAGGACACCTTTATTACATGCAACAGTTGACTTTGCATTTGCTCTCTCCCCTAGAAGAGATTTTGCATTTTTTAAATTTCTTTCCTTTTGGCCCAAATCCTTCCCCTTTCCTGGGATGAGTACAGTCCCGGTGCTTTAGAATTCCACTTATTCTGCAGATACTTCCTGACCCTCAACTAATTAAATATGAAATCACATTTCTTTTACAGTACATAGGTTTGTCCATCACATGAAAAAACAGCACAGTACAAGATCTTATTTTCATAATGCAGGGATAAATTCTGAGATTCTTCCTCAATTTTCCTGAATTCTTGCTGAGGCAAATTCATACTAAAGTCAAAGGAAGTTTACCTCAGTAAAGATTCCTGAATAGGATCTAACAATAATAATAATGGCCAGTTCCTGCAAACCCTTAATCACATGAATGGAGCTTACTCACATGCAGGGTTCAATTAAAATCAATAGTCTTGGATCAATCTTTATTACCTTGAAGTCAATGGGATTACTTATACGAATAAAGGTTTGCAGAATCAGGTAAAATATCCAGTTCAGCTTTTCTTCAGAGAATAAGTGATTCACTTCAAATGTTGCTTTTAATGCTGTTTCTTACAACCTTCAAAAAGGAAGAAGTTAAGGGATTTAAAAATTAGTACTTTGAAAACTCTCAATCCCAGTTTGCTAGCACTACGGTTCTCAAATTGTGATCCCCCACCAGAGCTTTTTAAAAAAGATGGATTCAGCCATTACAAAAATGTAAGCATTCTATAACATTTGCAGAGTTTAAAAATAAAGTTTAATGAACTTTCTCATCCAAAAAATGATGTGCAACAACATAATAGCCCAACACATCATAATAAATGAAACAGTTACATTCAGGTTTGACAGGAAGACTGAAGCATGTTTCAATTACTGTGAAGTGCCTGCATAAATTCTACATTCTTTACATATACTGAAACCGGCCACATTATATACACATTATAAATAAATTCCTTATGATTTGAAATGCAGATAGAATGTTGACACATGGAGTTAAGCAAGCTAATTACTGTCTCACCAAAACCCATCCTCTTTGCTGGAGAACATCACACATCTTGAATGGACAGAAGAAAGCATTCAAATCAAAGGAGACTACCAGAGGTATGAAGATGACGTAAACATTGTGGAAACACCAGATGATCATGAACCAGTAATCGGAATATTAAATATTATACTTTAGAAAAAATTGGCTCAAGATTCCTATATTAAAGAGAGCTGCTAAAATAATCTTCTTGGCCCATCATTCTGACCATATCATCCCCCTTTGAAGTTGTCCACTGGCTCCCCCTCTTCCACTCTCTCAAGCTCAAGTTTCTTATCTTAACCTTTAATGTCCTTAGTCATGTGTCCCATGCAGCTTAACCAGTATTTTCTTATCACATTGCCCCTTTCCCCATTAAGCCAGGATGCCAGCCTTCACCAGCTTCTTCTCCCTTCCTCCCACAAGGGTCTACTCTTTCTTCCACATCTTCTTGGCTATGGAATTCCCTCTCTGAAATGATCAATAAGGCTACTTCCCTCTTTTTCTTCAGATTGTTTCTTAAGACCTTTTTCTGCTGCAACACCTACATGAAATTAACAAGCATTTAACAGTTTGGCTCAGGGGCAGTTGTGGAAAGCCAATATTTATGTATTTAATCACTAAGCTAAAAGAATATGGAAAATGAATTAGATACATAAATATGTATTTATAATTGATAGTCTCCATTCTACCACAACCACCCATTCCGATCCTCCTTACATTTCTCACTTCCTAGATGGGAATCTCAGGAATGAAATAGGTTATTTCATTCAGCCTCAGAATACCCACATACGGTATGCAAGGATCACTTCAACCATCACTTGGTTGGAAGCTATTGAATGGCGTGCAGTAATACTGCAGAATAGCTTAGGGTCTTTAATGGCCACACATGGTCAGGGTCTCAATTACACTTCTCTCTGAATCAGCAGGGTGCTCAAGGGCCCCGTGCTGCTGGGATCTTGTTTTTTAAATGAGAAGAGTGACTCCTAGTGAATCACAAATGCTTCTTCATTCAACACAGAGGTGTTTCTCGAAGGTCTGCCATCCAAGGATGAACAGAGCCTGACCAGGCCTCACAAGCCTAGTCAGAAGGGATCACAGCACAGGGTAGTATGACTGCAAGGTAGGTACTATCCCTGCAAGCCACTTAAAAGCCTTTACACTAGGAACTGCAACATCAAATAAATAAGTATTCTTTGCGGTGCTTAATTTGTTCCAGGGTTTGCCAGGGCTGAGCCCTGGTGCCTCTGGCTTTGCTGCATCAATTATGAATGTGAAAAAACTTGCTTGAGCCCCAGCACCTCTTTCATTACAAATTTAGCACTGATTTTTTGCCTCTATAATAAACCTATGGGCTAGAATCCAGAGTGATTTCACAGATTTCAGTGAAGTGACTTTGGATTTGCACTGGTGTAACACAGCATCATCTAGTAGCATTGGCCTAAAATATTCCATTTCAACATATTTGCCATCAGCGCACGAACAAAATTCAGCCTGTCCTCTCATGCAGAGCACGACAGCCACTCTCCAGCACAATTTTTCCCAGTCAACACTCCCTTTGTCTTCCCTTCTGCAGATGCCTTCATCATTCCTGTATTATCTCCCTAAATCAAGTATCAAAGAGATGAGGGGGGAAGGGTTGTCTGTGCATCCTTATACAGCCTCAGCATTAATACCCTTGCCCTCCTCAAGGCCAGGAACATTACCTCTGGGGTGCACATGTTCTACTCTGTACTGGCCTTGGTAGCAAGACTCCTAAGGTCTCTCTCTCCTGAACCTGCATCCTGCACACAAGGCAGCAGTCACTTTGTTATCAGTCCAACCAGCACCCTTTTGTTGATCAGTGAAGTTTTGGCACTGCAGATATGATAAGAATAAAAACATTTAAGCAATCAGTTAATCTAACAAATATGTTAAATATTACGAGACAATAAGATTGAATGCCCACTGCTTTCATTTACACCGGACATAAATCTCAGAGAAAATTGCACAGATGCAATCTGTGTCGAACATGAGAAGTGTTTGGCACATTTGAGCTCTGCTACCCTGAAGATAAGACTTGAAAAAAGGACAGACTGCCTATCAATACCTTCACAGAGCACACCCTTTTGAGCTTTCTAAACACATTACATTCTCACCACAATACTTTTTTTTTCCCAGGGCTGTCTTTAAACACACATCGTCTCAGTTGTAACTTAAGACTTTTAAAAAGCATCTTCTGATAACTTTTCCCCACCCTGAATTATTAGTAAACTATTTAATTGTAGACAGCATTTACTAATGCTAGTCAAAAGTGACTATAAATACACTGCTATTTATAAAACATTTACAGTAAACTAAACAAGTATTCCTGAAAATCAAGTCGGATAAATATATCATGAAGGAGTTGGTAGCAACTTCAAAGTGGAGGTTGCATAGAGATTTACAATTAAACCAGGACTAAACTCCTCTCTGTTTCACTCTGTAATGCACTGGTTCCCTACCTTTTTGGCTCGAGGGCCACAGATATCATTTTTACAACCCTGAAGGGCCACCAATCTCCGCCAGTAGCCCTCCTCCCCCCACTGCAGCCAGACTCCCATCCCCCTGGCTGCAGCAGGGAAACCATACATGCCCTGTAGCCCCATGTGCTCCACCTGGCTCCCTTCTGCAGCCAGGGGGATGGGAGATCAGTGCTCCCCTCCCTCTGGCTCCAGCAGGGACCCCAGCACCTAGGGACCCAGGCAGAGTGCTTTGCTCTCTGCTGGAGCCCGGGGAGGGGAGCGCTGATCTCCTGTCCCCCCAGCTGGAGCAAGGAACTTGCACAGGTCTTGTAGCCCCATGACAACACACAACATCAAGCTCCTTAGGCAGCAATTCCTTTCTGTAGCCAACAGGAGGGGAGCAACGAGACACTTTGAAAGACCCCACAGGCCACGGGTTTGGAACCACTGCTGTAATGACTGAATATTGCCTTCTGATTGGGCACAATAACTCTTTGGGGCTCATTGAATTTTCCATGAAATTTGTTTAATTAAAAATGTCTCTAACTTTTAGAGAAAATGTGCTTGTTTTTTTAAATTATGTCCATTTCTTCCCCTCCCCCCTCAATTTTTTGCGCTTCCCAAAAATAACACTAACCCCACAAATTATAATAATGTCTCTTTTGCACTCTCATATGCACACTTTGAACATAGGCTACCTGAATTGGTAAAATTAAACCAGCAGATATTTCTCGTATTCAGGACAATCTAATTAAGCTATCCCAATTCATCAATGGCATTATTAGTTCATAATGTAACTCAATGCACAGTCTTGGAGCAGAGAGTGGCCTAAGCTCTTACATTTTCTCAAAGGGCCACAAATAGTCTGTTCAATTTTATCCAGAGCTTAGTCCTGTCTAGATAGTAGTCAAACCCCTTTTAACATTCAGGTTTGTGTCTCCTTATCTCCCCAGGAAGACTATGGGGCTTTGAGTAAAGTCACACAATGATGCAGACTGACTGATATGAAAATAGAATACAATTTTGATCATAAACATGGAATGAGGTTTAAGTTCCACTTTGTCTTTGTAGAATATGGTATAAAGCCCCCAGGACTGCAATTCTGAGTTCTTAGTAGCCAACACCTCAGCCAGGAACAATTAGACCTCCAGACAAAAAGTGATAGAAATGGTTGCTAAAGGCTCAAAAAGCTCTTTATGATTTTGGTTAACACCACATTCGAGTTCCAAAGAAGAGCAATCACCCAGTTGTCTGTGCCTGTTTATGTTTATATGACCCTTTAAAAATTGTTTCACCAAGAGACGGTGAAACAGCGATCCTTTTCACAGGGATCTTCACAGACACCCAAGACTTGACATGAGCCAGTGAGACAGAGGTGCTGAGTTGGTGATGTTACAGAAATCTTGCCCTTGCCATCTGACCAGTAAGCTAAAGGTATGGAGTTAGAGTCCTGACAGAAGAGTGGGTTTTCACATGAGCCCAGCAAAACTAGGTGCTGCTCCAATAATCTCAGCACTAACAAAATGTCAGTGAAACCAGTATTAACACAACATCCAAATACAATATTGTGTAATACAAACTCATTTCAACAATCGCTTTAGAGACCTTCCACAAATTTCTGTACATACGCTTTTCATGTCCACATTGGTTATCAAAAGGGGAAAAGTGGGGAAGCATGCAGTTATTCTCCATGTGTACCAGGCCACGCAGGGAGGCAACATGCACATTGCCAGTGGGTTACATGTATATATGCAAGACAGCAATGGACCGCTGGGCATCAAGAGTCTTGGTTCCTCTTCCTAGCTCTGGGAACAGATTGTAGTCTAGCTAGTGGACACAAACATAGCCCAAAGTAACCGTGTCCCTGTTCAGATCATGTGCAGGGAATGAACTAGAGACCACCGAGTACAAAAGCATAAGCCTCTACCGCTTGAGTTAAAGAGTCAGCTTTCTTAATGTGGAAGTAGCATTAGAATAATAAAGTTCTACGTGTGGTCTGGCTGCTAAACAGTGACAGGGCTGGGTTACACAAACACCTAATTTGGAGATGTTTATTCTGAAAGACTGGCAAAGTAGTAGAGACTTGGCTCTGTTATACTGGATATGTGGGGCAAGATTCTCACCCCCACTCCTGCCCCTTTGCACCCAATAAGAGGGCCAGAGCCATATAAATGGGCTCTAAAAGCTCTGAAGCCAGCCAGGGGAGGAAGCCCCCAGCTCAGGAACTGCAGGGGTAGTCATAAGGTTGCTTCTGGAAGACCCAGTCAGAAGTCCCGACATAGGGGACAGGCGGCTGTGGTGTAACAGGGGCAGGATCACGTCACTGCTGAGATTCCAGGCAGTGCTATGACCCACAAAACAACTCTGGGAGGCTGTTGTAACTTAGACAGCTAAGGGGACCCCTCTAACCCAGACTAGGAGGCAGAAAAGATGGCTTTAATCCACCATAGTCTCCTCCCACTGGCCTGAGAATTTTATTCTGAGCTTCTAAGGGGCACAGGACAGAACCTCCCCACTAGGTTTCATTCCCAGCTCTGCACAAATGGATAGGTGCAAGCTCTCAGTTATCTGTGAGCTAAGTGAATCACATATAGTATCTCACACCCCCCTCCCTCCTTCTCAAAGAAAGGTATGAAAGTTGCACAATAGGAGGAAAGGCTCCCCACTTTCGCATCAGAGTAAAGGCTGTCACACTGCAGCCCTAAAATCCTTATAGAATATTCACCTCCCCTCAGTTAGAGGATACCATGAAACAACTCAGTAAAACAGTTCTCACAGCATGGACCAGTGTATGCTAAATTACAGTGGTCTGAATGTTTAGCTAATAGAGGAATCCTACTGGCTGAACATCCTTAAGTGTTTTCTAATATATTTAATCACAGTGTGAGAGCCTGTAGCGAGGCCCTCTTTAAAGTCCTGTTAGTCCCTTTTGCAATTGAAAAAGGTATCACTGAGTATAGCAATTACTTCTTTCTCTGAAATGAAAGGCAGCAGCGATAGATGCCGTCTTGCTTAAAGAACAGAATCATTTCAATTATCTCTCATATTGTCTTACTTTGAGAGTGATCGGAGGGAGATAACCTATTGCTACTGTTACGTGCTCACAATGCATTTGGAGTCACACAAGACAAAAATGGAGACAACCTGCGTTCCAGGGAGTTTCAACTCAGAGGCCCTTAGCCCTGCAAATACTAGCGTGTGCACTTTTATTGGTGAGAGTTGATCCCATTGACCGCAGTGAGAATAACTGTGTGCACCAAGTTAAGCAGGTGTATGTTTTCTTTTCCTCTTATTAGATCCTGATGCTGCAGACTACAGCATGGCCTGAGAAGTCTAGAGGCAGAATTAAGAATGCAGGGTGGGGATGGAGGGATCGTGGGTTGTTTCTTTGTTTGCTCACTAATATATTCACCCGCACACCTGAAGTACATGGTCAGTGTTTTCATGCACAGCTCTGAGTTTATTTCATTGTAGTAATTGGCTCCCATTAGAAAATAGTTGCTATATGTACCTGCAAATGGCAAGCACAAGGCACCAGTGCTCCTTAGTGCAAATCCTCCTGTCTCTGCTCCCCTCACAGAACATACCCCCTCCCCCCCGGCTGGATTTCCAGTTAGGCACTGCAGGTATGTGCCTAGGGGTGCTGGCGTTCTAGGGGCACCTAAATGGTAGCAGATTACCGCAGGGGGACCCTGCACAAGCACCAGAACTCTGGCCCCACCCCCTGCTCCTCCTCTTCCTGCTGAATCCCTACCACCTGACCAGGCCAGAAGCTAGAGCCAAGGGGTGAGCATATCCCCTATGCCCAGAGCTGGCCAAGCTGGTCACCCCAGCCCTTCTGCCCCATTGTCCCCTCCCTTCATCTCCCCCACAGAAAACACAAAGGTCGGCTGTAGGTGGGGTGGGACTGAAGATGCTGTGCCTAGGGATGCACAAAGTGTAAATCCAGCTCTGACACCACCCTCTGGCAGGCACAGGAATTAGGGAGCACATACAAATGGGTCCATACATCCTGCAAAGCTATGCTGCTGGGAGGTGGGGTTATTGACTGATTGTCCCCATGCTCAGTGTGGAAGTGAGGACAGTGCAAAACAGACAAACAGCCAAGTTGTCATGTTGCAGCCACAACCGCTAGAGTACAACAGTAGAGGCCACGGAACTGCCTGATAAAAGATTCCCTCCTTCCTGAGCCCCACAGATCTTCACCCACAGGCTTTTCACTTGGGCTGCATAAGGTCTGGAGAGAGCAGGATTTGGCCTATTTTACATATGTAAATAAGGATGCATATCTGAAGCCCTCTGTATGCAAGTGGTCTCAGCTGCAGGAGGCACTCTCTCAGCTGTTTCCCACCTGGCTCTCCCTCAGACCTGTAATGGACTTTCTCTTTTACAAATTCCCCTTTGGGCCTTCTGGGATTTGCCCTCTGGCCAAGTTCCCTAGAAGCCTGAATCCTTTCTGGGGTAGCACAAACAAGTCTAAATAAAAGATCTCACAAATCTTCAAACTCATAGCCTTTCTGCCTCACTTAGGCTTCTCTATAGTTCCCTTGTTAGCCCTATCCCAGGACTCCAATACAAGAGCATACATTGCTCTGCAGTATGCTTTCCCCGGTTGTATCTTGCCTGTTAAACCTTAGCACAGGCACCTCTGCCAAAAAGATCTCTCCTGAGTGCTTTCAGTTTACTTAAAAGGCCTGGATCCACCATCTGTGGCCAGAAGGCAATTAGTTAATCATGCCCCAGATGCAGAGCATGCCTAACTGGGGTTTTTTTCCTTAGCATAGCAAGTGATGGGGGTTAAACCCCATCACATCCTCAAATATCATTTATTCTAAATTTGGTTTAGATTCACAGAGCAGGTCAAACCCAGGGCCTAGAGTGGATCTGGATAAAATAAAAGCCAGCCTGAATCTTGTAGGTGCTTCTTTAAAAAGGACCTGCAGCCTTTTAGCATGCCTATCCCATGTCAAAACATGCTGGACAAAATGGCGCACAGCACCAAAACTAGAGATACAATCCCTTGGGAATCTGGGCCTGGAGAAGTGGTGATTGAACATGTGAGTTTGTGTGCATATGTGACTCTGTTCGCACAGCATATGTGCACACATGCAAGTTTCTGTGGGGAGACCCAAACACGAAAGTTCACACAATAAATGGAAATCAGTGTCTGGGAAGATTCCAAATGCCGTGTCTTACTTAATCACCCTGCAGACACATTTCAGATTATTGTGTTTATTAGTTACATGATAACATGCAAATCACATACTGTAGTTTTAACAAAACAAAACACATTTTTTTGGCATATAGATCTACAAAACAGATTTTTTTTTCCAAATTAACTTGTCTGAAACATCCTCTGCTTCAGTATTAGTTCCTTCTTCTTTACATTGCAGTTCTTTTGGTAAGACGCCAAAGCCTGTCAATTAACAGTAAGCCTATCCCTTATGAACAGAAGCAGAGACTGTGATCATGTTCAACTAAGATCAAGGATTAGTAAATCAGCATGGCACCAGATTGCAGACACTATTTAAACCCCACAGGCCTACAAGCCAATGTAGCTATATTATATTCTGACTGGATGTGGAGAACAGAATCTCAGGGTTACAGAGGAGCTCACTTTTTACCTTTCCTGTACAGTCAATTACAAGTCAACTTAAAATGTGCACTGATTTTATCATGTTGGTCTGATCAAATGCCAGCTAGCAAACATCAACATCCTACCACTATCATGTCTTTCTATCAAATTAAACATATTTCATTACACCCCCAATCAATTATAGAAGACTGGATTTATTTATTTATTTTTACAGGTAAACCAAATACTGCACTGGGGTTGGCACCAAGGTTTCATTTCAAAGCTTGGGAGAACGTAATTGTATCTTTATATTTTCATCACGCGAAGTTGTTTTAGAGCCGGCCCTTTGCAACCGAATCAGGGTATGAAAATTAAGAGACATTTTTCAATCTGCATAATAAACAGCGCTTGAGTCCAGTGCATCATGTTAATGGCAAATAAGGACACATAGTGCAGTATGCATCCCATCTTCCTCATAATAATCATTTCTGTCTCCAGTGCAATTGCAAAAGGAACAGATTTCTTTCGTCCCAGATCAAGTGACAAGGGAGGGAGCTGAGATGATTACTACCAGGTAGAATACAAAGTCAAAGAGATCCAGGGGGACCTCACTCCCTGACATGAGTGCAAGGCTGAAAACAAACAGTATTATCAGAAAAGGATCACAGAAAGCAAGCTTCACTCAAAATAAAAACAGTCTTTATTAACTTCTTTTGGAAATAACCTGAAAGCAAAGTCAACAAACAATGGGCAAGGGTGACCTGTATCCCCATTAGCTCCCTGCCCTCCCCCCATACACACACGAGCATCTTCAGCTGGAACAAAGCATAGTGCAGTGCTATGCTGCTAGTGTTAGGACAATGCTAGCTCTGTAACTGGAGAGGGTGTCTAGGCCTTTAAGAATAAGCTTTACTTTAGCACTGTCACCCCACTGAGCTGGTTTCTGTATCTGTAAGCTGCAAGGCTTGAAATAATGCAGGAAAAAAAAAACCCTGGTTCTCAAATTGTCATTTCGGCATCCAGTAACTTTCTTTTGCTCACATCAATGATCCATGTTGTGTGAAGAGTGAGTGAAGCCACCAACCAAGGGATCCACCAGATACATAGCATGACAAGGTAGCATCTCTGGAACCTGATCTTGCCATTAAAAAAAATATGTACTGTAATTTTGCTTACAATGCATGTTTAGAAACAGGCTCAGATCATCCTTAGATGTATCCTTCTCTTTGTGACTTAGCAGCGTGTTGCCCCTTTGCTGAGGGATCAGAGATTTAGGGGGCTTTCATGTCAGCTTCCTGTTTGGAGGGGAAATCAGTGACAAAAATCAAGATATTTTCTTAGCATAATTTATGTACAAAATGTATATTTCCTTGAACAGAGGCAACTCCCTTTTGCAGAAACGTCAGGTAAGAGATCACTGCCTATCCCCAAAACAGCTGTCTTTGGCCTCTGTCTCTTAAGGGTCCCACACCAAAGTAAACAATTGCCCTGTCCATGAGCTCTCTACCTGGGAAACCTGTCTAGCTAAAAGTTCTTCCCCTAGGATCACATTGTCTTCAAAGGAGAGCCTGAGCATCAACCCCTTCTTTTGCACAGCTGTCCTGCAGTACAAAGGAACCTCAGCACTCTTGCGGCCGGTGAGAGGAAAGTGTGTTAAGCCACATAGTCTCCTTAATGAGAACCTGGGTGCTTATACATCAGTGACCCCTTGATGGGCAAGCAATTAGAATCTTTCTGCACAGCAGCACTTCTGCAGAGAGACCATCCTAACATTAGAACTGAATCCATTTGGAGATGTGCAGACTCCTGCTTGCCCTGTAATCTTAAGTGCCCCATATCTGCCACTAAATTCAAATTACTTTAGCAGAAGCTTTCTGAAAAATCACCACTTATTGGATCCTCAGTACCAGGAACACTTAACTGAAGTCAAACTCATCTCTAGTCATGAAAGCCAATGGAATTACATTAAGTATGAATTTGGTCCAGGGTGCACATTAGTTTTACCTGGTTACTTGTCTTTAAGTGTAAAACACACATTTGTACTTGCTATAAAGTTAGAAACTGAAAAAACAGTTTTTCTCATTTTGTCTTTTATTCTATGCAGTTCTTTAGATGGATATATATTGGCTCCCATAGTGTCTGACTGTCTGAATAGCTAAGTAAGAAATGGCAAGTTAACAAAGTTGTAGTAATTGTGCATGTACCGGTAAGAATGACCATTCAGAAAATGTTTCTTGTACCAAATTAATGTAACTCCAAATTGATTTAATTTGTTCCTGCTATTTCCTTCTAACTGTGTCCTCATGTGACAGGATTTGTGAGTGAGGAAACTCCTAGAGCTGTGCTGTATCAGGTCTATAAGGACTATGAGAGCAATTGTCATTATTTGTAGTCTGAAAATACAGAGGAAGGATAAAGAGAATGGAGGGCTGTGGGGAAAACACAGTGAAACTGGATATAGAGTTTCCAGTTCCTTTTAAAGCTAAAATTTAAACGCAAAGAACTTCTCCATGCCCTTGAATTCCCAAACTGTTAAACATATATTTTTTTCTATTTCAACAATACAGAAAGTCTTTCAAACTTCGGACTCATTTATATACCTACGTAGGAAGGCCGAAAAAAAGTTCCACCAAAAAAAAAAAAAAATATATAAAAAGGTATAAAATCCAAAACCCAAATGTATTTATAGCAGGAATTTATCATATTTGTTAATTTATTTACAGGCTGAAATATCAAATACTCAGTATCACAGCGTATTAGTCAAACCACCTCCCCTCCCCCACAGGTTTCAGATTCTTTTTTAAAATCCTCCATACTCATATATGGAAATTTATATATCTACATTTGCCCGTGCATACATTGTAGTGATTGGCTATGGAAATGCTGATTCATTGGAACCAAACGTTTTCATGGAAATGTATGGGTTTTGACAAAAATGTTCATCAAGAAGGCTTCTCAGATCCAGGATAGAATTTCTGGTCCAAATCACAGACAGGTATGCCAGAATAGCCAATAACCTGGTGGGTCAGTGAGTCACATGGAAGGGTGGAGTGTCTGCCTAATTCAGGTCTTCCATATCCTAGGTGAGTGCCCAAATCAGTGGGTTATTGGCTATGTTCTTTCCCTCCTTTGAGAAGTCTCATTTTCCTCCCAATGAGGAATGAAAAATTTTGAAACCTCAAAATATTTCACCAGAGACTTCTTATTTTACAGCCTGCCCCATGTGGCACTTTTTTCAATCACTCAAATGGTTCGCTTGAACGATATCATGATGTAGAGTAGAAAGAATGGGATTTTTCCCCCCTTTTACAGTGTAGGATCAGTCTGGAACAAGGTTATTTTAGGGATTCCGTTAAAAACCATTAGGTTCTCAGTGAGTTACTATTTGTGTCTTTGACAGGGATGAAGAAATAGCCTTATTCATTCAGCAAATACCCAGCCAACAGCACACCAGGTTTGGCTTAAAGAAACATGAGGAACTTTGTGACAGCACAAAAGCGACACTGAAGTACTGTAATCTATAGGTGACTAATAGGAGGCTGTAATATAAAGTGGGTGTTCGATGTTTGTGTGTCTACACTCCTTCTACCTTTTGCCATGTAAGTACTTTACTTAACCAATGCCAAAGTGGTGCAAGATACATGTTGAGCAGCTGTAAGCCAGTGGCACGGTCTGGCCGGGGCATCGCGACTCTTCCTCAGGCCCAGGCTCCGAGGAAGGCCACAGCACCTTCCTTTAGGGGAATAACCAGTGCCCGTTTATAAGTCTTTAGCCCCAGCCCTCAGCGAGGCAGGCTAGCAAGCAGTCTGGTGCCCCTGGAGGCAAGGTGGGGCAGGCAAAGCAGTCTATTGCCCCCAGCCTTCCCCCAGGCGGGGCTGGTAAAGCAGTCTGGTGCCCCCGGCTCTCATGCAGGGCGGGGCAGGCAAGCAGTCTACAGTCCCTGGCCCACAAGCCAGGTGGGCTGGTTGGACAATCAACAGCCCCTGGCCTTCCCACAGGTGGGGCTAGTAAAATAGTCTGGGGCCCCCAGCCTTGCAGGCAGGCGAGACCCGTAGAGCTCGGGATCCTCTGTCTCCCACACGCAGAGGGTAGCACTCCCTCCCGGGGTGGCTAGGGAAGGGGGACACAGGCCCACCCGACTCCACTGCGTCCCAGCCCAGGGCCCTATCAGTGGCAAAGCCATTTGCCACGGAGTCAGCTGGGCTCCAGCTGCAATATGCTGACGGGGTTTAGTCCCTGACTCAGCCACTTGTTAGTCGGCCGTCCCTGGGCCACTTCCTCCCACCCTGTCCCTGGGTACCTGCAGGGAGCAGTCGCCTTCTGGGTCGTTGGGGTAGAAGGCGAGCGGCAGTCCCACAAGTCCCTCCCCATTGACCGGTGGCAGGTCTGGGAATTCCTCTGCGTCATCAGTGGAGGGCAGCTCCTCCAGGTCACAGGATTCCAGGGGTTCCTCCCGTCCACAGGGTTCAGTCAGCTCCTGGGGGTCCCCAGCATCAGGCAGCTCCTCCAGGTCAGGGCCAGCCTCAGGGGGTATTTCCCACCCAGGAGTCTCAGGTGGCTCGTTCCAGCTACTAGGGCCTGGCAGCCCTGTCCAATCACTCAGGCTCAACAGCCCTGTCCAGTCACTTGGGCCCAGCAATCCGGGCAGGTTCTGGATGCTCCGCTCAATAGGGCGGTTGCTCCAAACAGCCTCTGGGTCTGGGTCAGGCCTAGGCCACAGCCTCCAGGAAGACACGTCTGCCTCTGGCAGCAGCTTCCCCCCACTGAGCTGCTAGAACCACCTTTTATAGTTCCTTTTCCTGCCTTGGCTCCGCCCCTCTGTTGCAAGGAAGTTTGGCCTGTAGGGCCCTGTTCTGCCCAGCAGGGGCATCGCGACCCTTCCTCAGGCCCCGACTGTGAGGAAGGTGACAGCGCCTTGCTACAGCAGCCAAGTTCTGTTCCCTTGTGCACTCACGCATCTGGGCAGAGTTCCTCTGGGCAGCGTCCGCTGGCTCCCTAGACACCTTCCAGGGCCAGTGGGCGCTGTCTGCGGTTCTCTGCTCTGTGTCCCTTTCTGGTTCCCTTCGTTTAAACCTGTGACCCCCATGCCTCTTCCTGGTTTTTTTCATTAGTTGTCCCCCAAAATCAGTTGTATCCCGGGCTCAGTGACTCCTCCCCTTAGGCTGGGGAAGGGGCCTTTAGCAGTGGGCGGGCTTGTGTCCGCCCACTTCCCAGGTTACAAATAGTACAGTAGCCAAGTAGCGTAACTTGTACCACCATTTACTGAATAATACCAGCAAATCTGGCCCCGAAGCTCTCATCTCTTTATGAGCAATTTGAATTTGGACGGGGCAGACTGAAGTGAACTTCCTTTTGTATTTGCCACTGAGCTTCTGCACAGAAAAAATAATAATTATGAAATGGGAAATGGTCTGTTCCACCATAAAAGCACATGTAGGCAGTGGTGAAGAAGTGTTAATATATTAATATCACAAGAGCAGCCTTCTTATCCAACCTAATTAACATGCAGTGGTTCACACAAATAATGCAGTTTGTCAGGTTATAAAACACACTAGTGAAAATTTACTGTGTATCACATGGTAAAGATGTTTTTCTATAATCAGCTTCCTTCCCTTTCCTCTCTGCAGTGTTAAAATACAGTGTGGCATAAAAAATGTGACAGCCATAATTCAACAACAAAATAAATATCTTCACTTGTGCACACTGTTTTTATTTTTTATGGTTCAACCATGTCTCATGTGCACACGCAAGCATGCCATGTAACTGGGTTTTAGCATACAGAATAATGTAATTACTCATTCTTGAATAGAAGGATAATTACTGTCACAGAAACCCACATAACTTACAGATTTTTTTGTTCTTTTTAAAATGATAAATACAGTATTTTCTGTTTTGGAGCAGGATGCATCCTTTTCTTTTGGATTCCCCACCCCCGTCCCGTCTCCTCCTTCCCCTCTCCCCCCGATTGAATTACAGATGTTTTGAATGAACAACAAGGGATATCACTTTGCACAAGGGATGAAGACAAGGTTATTTGGAATTTATAAAAATAAAATTAATCGTGTGTCTCTAGAGTCATTGAGGTTAGTCACCATTTGTTAACAAATTGGGTTATCAGTTATGACCTCACTTCACATCAAATTACTGATACAACACATCCGGTAGAAATGGGAAAAATAAAGAGGTGGCAAAAAAGAAAAAATTAACCAACCACAGATAGACACTTAAAACAAGATGTTCCTATTATTATTAAATTATTAAAGATCACCAACAATTCAAGGGTATTATTGTCTCGGGCATTTAAAAGCCACAATGGTGAGCATTAGCCAGAGAGATACTAGGACAGGCAGTGGGAAAATGGGCCCATGGCTTTGCAATTCACTCCTCAGTCAAAAGTAGCACATATCTGATGACCCTCAGAGTATGCTGCAAAGCTGATCTCCCACCGCCACACGCAATTGATAAAGGGAATAATTGTAATGGTAGGAGTGGGGAATTGGTTCAAAGAAAAGGTGGATTTCCAGAGGTTGCTGCTGTCAGAATGTATTTTTAAGTAATATCAAGAGCTCCTAGAGTGTCCTTTTTATATTTTTATAAGTCTAAATAATTAAATTAAAATGCCGATTAATTATAGGGTACTAAGCCAAAAATTATAGAGTTTAGAAATAAGTTTTAGAGCTTCTGACATACCCGAACAAAACCTTGATGAATCTCTCTTCTTTGATGGTGACTGGGATACTTAGATTCCCTTTAAAGACCCCATGGTAGACCTATAAATAGACCAACAAATAAATCTTTGTCCATACAGTTGCAAAAATACTAAGAAATCTCTGTCCTCCTGTCATTGAACATCAACAAATATAGCCACATCCACTAAAAGGGAACATCATGGAAGTCAAATTCTGCTCTGTCTACTGGTATAAATCTGAAGCCACTAAATCAGCATCAGTGAAGTTATCCCGGATTCACATTGGAATAAATTGTTCTGTTTCACCAAAGTAGCATTTTTTTTTTTGTTCCCATTCCAGGTCTTAATTCTTTTTTTTTTTTTTAATCGATCAGTACATGCTGCTTTACAGCCCATCATAAATAGCAGACTGTCAGTTCCGCACTCAAATTGAGATTCTGTCTGTGTGAAATAATTTCCTTAACAACCAAAAATTGCACAAGATGATTCATATTGGTTAGGCATAGCCAAACCACATACATTCAAAATGCAAGTGTTTCTCATGAGCTTAAAACTGAATTTTAAGTAAATCCTGCAGGTACTGAATTCTCTTCCATATTGATCATATTCCTTTTGGATTTAGCAGATTTTACTGATTGTGACTTCCTATCACCACATTCATTCTGTAGATTTCCTTGTCCTCTGGCCCACCTCCCCCCACCGCTCTCAGTTTTGAGAGCTGAGTCAGACTACATTGGTCTTAATCAAATAAGTGTGTTTATTCTACTACTTTGTCAGCTAATAACCTGCCTTTTTCAATCGGTTTTGTAAATTAAGAATGTTAGACGTAAGTTCACTTTTCTATTGTTATTAAAGTGAGAATTTTTGAATGGGCTGTTGCCAAATTCTGTGCCATTTAGGACCAAATCCTTGTAGGGGAAGAACGGGGAGAGAAAGTAGCAAATAAAAGATTTACTTCAGCAGATGTCAGAGCAAGGATAAGATTCTCAGCTTCAATTGACCAGGTGGTTGTGTATGTGGGCTAGAGCTAACAGAAACACAATTTTTGTCCTGCCAGAAATTCTAATATTTCAGTATTTGTTTTGTTCTCAGATCAGATCATGGGGCTAAGGAGGATGCCAAAGGCCTACCTCCACAATCCTGCTGTCCCACAAGGGAGTGGGCATCAGAAGCGTCATGGTCTCTGCAGAGATATCATCCTTCCCTTTCCAAAGGGAAGGTTGCTTCAGCATGTGCTAACCTCATCATGTGTTTTGTTGATAGCTGGAATTTGTCTGCAATTCAAAATTCAATTCCCCCCCTGCTCTAATTATCCCTTCAATTTAGCTTCTGATATTTTAAAATTATGCTCTAATTCTCCTTCTTTAACCAGATGGTTTATATTTTTAAAAATTCTTGATTATACTAATTTTCACATCCCTACTTAAACATTGTTAGCATCTGCTGACCTATCCCCCTGTTAAAACTGTGATGAATTTTGACTGCAGTCACTCCAGCTGTTCACTAAATATTCTCCACATTTCTACAGTGGATATTTCCATTACATATTGGATTCTAACACCAAATTCTCAAAACCTTTTCTGTTAATTCCTACTATTATTTACCCTATAGAAATGTAGGGCTGGAAGAGACCTCATGAGGTTATATAGTCCACCCCACACTGAGTCAGGATTAAGTACACCAAGACAAACATTTGTTAGGGACGGTCTAACTTGTTCTTAAAAAACCTGCAAGGGCAGAGATTCTACAACCTCCCTGGGTAACCTGTTCCGGTGCTTAACTACCCTCACAGTTAGGAAGTTTTTCTAATATTCAACCCAAATCTCCATTATTGCAAGAGAAGCAGATTACTTTTTATCCTACTCTTGGTGGAATGGGGAACAATCCTCTTTATAACAGTTCTCTACATATTTGAAGTCTTATGTCCCCAGTAGACAGGTGCTGTCTCAGGGCACCACCTTGTGGCACAGGGTAGCCCTGCAGGCACCCTGCCTCATTTTCCTTTAAGTCCCCGGAAATATTTTACTCACAGCACAAGCATTTAAAGTCATATTCCTCCCGCTCATAGGGTCTAATTTATTAAGCACCATTCAGCTCCCAAAAGAGCCCCTTAAGTTTAGGGTTTCATAGCCCATCTTCTAGGGACTGTTGCTTTAAGTTCTAGTCTCTCTGGCCTATATCTTGCCCCTCAAATCAAGGGTCTCATAGTCCTCCATCTGCAACTGTGCTGCTTGATTTATTTGCCCCAGCAACTGGTTTCAAAAGCTCCCTTTCAGGAGCTCTCCCTCTGATTAGGCCTGGAGCCTCCTTCTAAGTCATCCACCTATTCACCTGAACACACCCTTTATCCTTCACCAGTGGGTCTAAGAATGCCAAACAGCTGTCTTTGGTGGCTGGGAGAGAAGGGAGCCCTGGACACTTCACAAGGCTTCTGGCCCTGAAAGAAACAATGGTCTGGGATGGCCCTGTCCTTTTCCTCCGCTAGACACCAATTGCTCCCCAGGACCATCATCCTCTCTCTAAGTGACTGCTTTGGCTAGACCAGATACTTGGAACATGGTACTGGCCTCTCTCACTAGCTTAAAAGGCCAGTACCTGTTACATTCTCCTCCCACCCCCCACTCTTCTCTTGACTAAACACATATATGACATCTAAATATTGTAATCACTAGGTTCTAGGAACTGCTGAATTTCAATTTTATTTACGCACACTTCATTATTTTCTTAGGGGTAGGTCCAGAGCAGCCTATGATCTTTCAGTCAATTCAACAAATTGTAATGGAATCCTCAATGACTTCTCCAAACATTTGTCATCACTTCACTATTGCTCCTCTTGTTCAAAGAGGAGTCATTAAAATTCCTGGATCAATGTTTTGGCCTCCTTACAAGTGGTATGGTGGGTGTTTTCTCTCTTTTGTTTTTTTAAATCTGTAGAGCATTTTCTGATCTACTTTCTCCAGCTGCTACGGAGGGCCATAGCAGCAGTCGGTGTGAGTAATGAACAAATCATGATGTCTATTTTCCCTAAATTCCAGCCAACGTGTTTTTGTTGTATATGAAAAAAATACCTATATTAATCCTCATTCATATCATTTTGCCCCTTCCCTACTTGATTCTGTACATTAATATAATAAACTGCGGGTCTTAATCCACAGTGCTTAGTTCTTCATCAGCCAAAAAGCCCTAAAGATTTAATGGGAACTTTGCTTAAATAAAGATTGAATTGAAGATCCCAGATCCAGATTTTAAATCATTTTTCCAAATTAACCACTTTCCTTTTATTTATAACCTATACCTATTAATTCTTCCCATGAGGACACAGAATTCAAAACCAGCAGTCTAAAGTGAACACAGCAGAGTGCGTGTGGCAGCTCATTTTAACTGACACTTCCTTGCCTTCTGTGTTTGATATGAGGGACAGTGTTACCATAATGATATTAAGGAAAAAAAGCTTCAAGAATTAGAGATGAATATTTGTTTAACAGCAGCTTATTATTTACCATGTATATAATTACCAGATGTTGGGATTCCCTCTGAGATTTTTCCACTCCAGTAGGGATACCATATTTCAGGTTCCCAAAGAGAGGACACTGCGGGAGTCAGAAGGAGTAGGGGTACAATTGGGGAACTTTGGGGAGCTGGAGTGGGTACCTGCAGCAGGGGTACTCACTGGAGGTGGGGGGCAGTGTCATTCCTTCTTATGGTGACTGGTGCAAGCCCAGGATTCAAGGACAGCCATCAGTCAGCGCCTCCTTGCAGAATCCCTCCCCAGAGCTGGGAAATATGACCTGGGTGGGATGCAGAGGAATGGACCAAATCAGCTGCTGATGCATGGGAGGGGCCAATCAGGAAGAAGACCAACCAGGGCTCTTTCTGAGCTGCAGCATCTGCTCTGAAAAAATGGGGACATTTTCTCTTATTTGAAAAATTCACCCAGACAGAAGATGGAGGCTCAGAAAAGAGGCAATATCCCAGAAAAACCCAGATGTAAGGTAACCCTACACTCAGCTTATCCAGAACACCTTGTCCAATTCTGGGAGAACACTTCATGCAGTTCTCTGGGGTCCAAAAGCTCAGTTCAACTCTAACTCATTAGCCAGGCTACTTTATTAGGCATGTAACAGCTTCATGCCCACAATAGCCAGGCCCAGACTCAGGGGTTATATGCAGGGTGATACCACAATTCCAAATCATATCACACAGTCCATCGTTTATGTACTTTTTCCCTAGCTACTAACATCTGCACTCCTTGAATCTAATTGGTTTGACCGTCGTACAGATCACGTAAGGATTAATCACTTTGCACATTGTGTAAGGACCAATTGCATAGGTTCTCACTTTATCAGCATTTCAAGTTTATAAGTTCAGGGTGCTCCCATTTATGTCAACTAGCCCAAAATCACTGTCTCCAGCACCCAGTTTATCACATCATTGCTTACAGTCTAACCTTGCACTCAAATCAAGTGATATGTCCAGCAAGATCTACGCCTACAACAGAGTGCTATATAAAACTTCACAAACATTGGGGCTGATTCAGCACATGGTAAAGTAGTAGCAAAATGAGAAAAGAAGGAGAATTGCCTACCAAAAGTCCATCCTGAAGTCAATGGGAGTTTTGCCATTGATCCCAAAAGAGAAAAGTAGACCCAGAACAGGTACTCAACCTGGGTCAGAAGGAAGTGGGAGTAAACTCTGCATCTTACATAGGGCTTGATCTTCATGGGCTCAATTAAATCTCATTGACTTCATGTGCTTATACCTCCCTCCATCTCTAGCTCCCTGATGCTGCTATCATGAGATTAGGAAGAAAAGAGGGCCTGTGCAGACAGGAGAGCATGTGACTTGGGGGAAGTGATCTTACACCAAAAGCTGGGCTGCACAAAGGAGTAGCTGCCCTTTTTATAGCATATTAAATCCAAAACAATGTTAATATGGAAAAGTCAAGCACTCAGAAGTTAGGAAGTGCCTGAATTAAGGTTGCCTGTGCAAATTTAATTCAGCCCTTTTATGCATATGCTTTATGATATAGTCTTCAATGACATGATCACATACTATCTTTTTCCACCTGACCCCTGCCTCACTCAGGCCTGGTCTACACTTACCTGGTGATTCGGCAGCAGTCGACAGGAGTTATACAAGCTATGCAGAGTAGCTTGCATAACTCCCGTCGACTGCTGTGCTTCCATTCTGCACAGTGTCTTTACTGCATTGCGCCAACAGAAACCGCGTTCCCGTCAACACAGCACTATGCCACTTGAGGGGGTGGTTTTACTACGTTGACTTCTGGATCAATTGAGCAGGTCTTCACCGAAAGGTCGATCTGACAGTGGCAACTTTGCCGCCGTCAGTATAGACATACCCTCAGCGTACTGAATGAGTAGCTATTCAATATTTTTTTTCATATATTTTAAGGCCAGGAGGAATCATCATGATCATCTAGTCAGCACATGATCATCTAGTCATTCTTCCTGCATACCCAAGGCCCAAGAACCTCAGTAATCTCTGCATCAAGAGCATAACTTTTATTTGAACTAGAGCAAATCTTTTTGAAAGAGATGGCCACCAATCTTAATTTAGAGACTTCCAGTGACTGAGAATCCACTACATCCTTCATCTTCCAACCACAGGATTTCATTAAGCCTTTTTCTGCTAAATTAAAGATCTATATTATTATCCCCATTTTACAGATGGGACACTGTAGCAGAGAGACTAAGGCCAAAATTGTCAGAAGTGTCAAAATACTTAGCACTTTATATGTTCAGACCAGATCTCCTACTCACCTCAAGCCACAGTTGTGGGTACCCAAGACTTCTGCAAATTGGACCTCAGGTATCTGAAGTTTGATATCCAGAAAATGAGGAACAGAAAGTGGTCACCAGTGAAAGTTTTGTGAGTTGTCCAGCATTACACAGGAACTCTGTGGCGGAGGCAGGGATTCGAATCCAGTGTGGGGTCCTACAGAATGAGATCTGTGTAAAAGGCTGGTATGTAATCATGCATTTAAACACTGTATCTATCCAAGAGAGGTGACAGCTGAAGATACAAGAGCCTAGAGTGGGTACTGTTGCTGTATATCATGGGTGGAGATTACAGGTGCTGTAATCCTGAATTGTGACAGATCTGTTTCCTCCCACTGGTTGTTGGCTTTATCCATTTAGAATTTAAATTTTTCAGGGCAGGGCCTGGACACTGGCAGACCAGATGCCATTTCATGCCACGTCCCCATGTCTCAATTGAACACTGGCAAATACTTAGCTGGAATCAGTCTAGCTCACCCATGTGTTAGTATTATTAAAATAGCTATTGGAACTCACAGTCAATTTGGGGTTCATGTCCTGGCTCCTAACAGTCTGTCTGAGGTTGGTACTCACACCCTTGAGTCACTGCAGTCAGGATTTTAGGGACTGTCTTAGTGAGAGTTTCTGTAATGCTTAAAGAAATGTGGCCCCGATCTTAGTTGGAACCTTTAAGCACCAAAATGCAAACCATAAATCAAGAATAATTAAATTGCATACATTTACTCACATGGATCTTTTTATCCACCACTGAAATGCAAACATCTGGGGTGGAAATATGCTTGACAGTGTTTATACCATACTTTGTTCAGTATACAATAGTTCCAGAGGGGTAGCCGTGTTTGCTGTATACAGCAAAGACAACGAGAGTTCTGTGGCACTTTAAAGACTAACAGATTTAATAGTTGGAGACATGAGCTTTCGGTCTCGAAAGCTCATGTCTCCAACTATTAAATCTGTTAGTCTTTAAAGTGCCACAGAACTCTCGTTGTCTTTGTTCAGTATATATCTTACATTAACATCCCCTTCACTTAGGCTGTATTTCAAACTTGAAAGGCTGCTTCTCAGTTTAGTATTATAAATTGTGTATGATAAACTTGTTTTAGTTAGCCACCTTTTATATAGTAATGCTGTGAGCAAAACTGGGGCATTATTATGTTATGAAATCCAATACAAACTAAGCCCTTTCAAAATATGAGTGAATAATTTTTAATAAACAGGTTAAGCCTCTTACTTTTCATGGGACACAATAACATTTTAGTGGTATTTAATGAATGAAATGCTTCCTTCAGAGATTATACCTAGTCTTATTATACCTAGTCCCAAGATTATACCTAGTCTTATTCCATTACAAGGAATATACAATAATTTTAGAAACTAGAATTGTGGACCCTTGACTAAGACATAAAATAAAGATAAAGTTTTCAATTTGTGGCCATTAAAATCTTTCAGCTTTATTTTACTTTATAGTTCCTTCATATTCATACTTTAGATGTTGGTACATTAACTAGAACGTTCTTCACTGCACACATTTTTAAATGATTGCTGGTCTGTAACATTTGAACACTGCTGTAGAATAAGTGCTTTTTGCAGGAAGTTCATCTTACTGGTTCAAATGGAGTGGCATTGTCTGCGAGTTCTTATTTTGAAATTATCGCACTCTCTTTTTATTTTTCGTTATGCCACAAGATGTGAAGTCCACAATGTTTATGTTTCTGATTGTCAGTCTTTCCTTCATAGAGATGTATGAGTGAAGACAAATAGACAACTTATTTTGTTGAATCAATAGAGGCATATTATCACAGCAAGATTGTAAAATACAGGTATTGTACACCTGAATTATAGAGTACAAAAATGAAACTGCCATGTACTGTGTATCACAGCAGGTAACTAATATCAACAAAGTACCAAAAACTATGTTCAAATAACATTGTATGGGTCTAACTTCAACCTATAAAAGCTAGGCAATTCAAAGTTAAGGCTTAAGCTCTATCCTTAACCCACTGTGCTGAACTTTGGAATTGCAATATAACTAAGGCTGAATTCTAATCTCAAATGTATATAGGTACATGTTGCTGTGCATCTTAAAAATCTGGTGTTGTATTTGCATGCAGATTCCTACTGGGCCACACTAAATCTGGTAAAGATGCCATCTACTAATAGCATTAACAATATTGTTTACCTTTACGTAGGTCAGAAACTGCTTGTATTTTGTGGACATTAGGGCAAACTATGAAACACATCAAGTGGAGCAAGTGTTTGGGAGGAATGAGGTTTGGGTGGGTGGGTATTTCTTTTTTTTTTTTTTTTTTTTTTTTTTTTTTTTTTTTTTTGTGGTGAGGTGGATTATGATTTTATGGAGGTAGAGGTGGGGAAAGTTCAGTTTTGTGCATTAACTACTTGTGCAAAGGAAAGCAATTGGTTGCTGTTGCAATCCAACAAACAAGCAGAAAGCAGTCTTAGTTAAAGGGATGCCAAGAGCACGAGAGAATGTCATGTTGAAAAATCAAAATTATAACGCTTTTCATCTAGAGAAGCCCAAGGATAATCATGAACTCAAGATAAGGAATCACTTCTGCCCCCACCAAGTTTGTGGTCCCGCATGTGTTGGAACATGGCAGCTCTTAACACCCAAAGATCACACACCAGTTTAACACAGTTAGGGAAGAGTACCAAATCCAGCTGAACTACACGGGGAGCATAGGTAGACATAATGCAATCTCCAAAGTGGACATTCAGCCAGAACACCTGATCTACCACCCGCTGTTGTTATAAAGTACAATACATACATATGTATTCAAGATTAGCTTTCAGATCTGAAAATGGGATTCCATGTGGAAATTTAGCACCTGCAGTAGTTGCATATTAGCATTGTGGCTTTTAGCCCCTATCTGGAACAGAGGCAGCATGGATCCACATTATCCAAGGGGAACTATACCTCAAAGGCAGAATCCTGCTCCTAGCAGCCCAGCATGCCAGGGGCTGTGCAAGTTGCAACATCTTTCAGGATGGGGAAAACAGTTCTTTCTAGGGCAGCTGGCCTGTGCAATGGGCTGATGCAGAAGTTGGGGCTTCTGCTTTGCATCATAGCTTGAAGACCTACCAAAAAAGTTTCTTTACTTTTTTTTTTTTTTTTTTTTTTTTAAAACACTTCTAAGAATGCAAACACATAACTGGAGACTGTAAGTAAGTGTCTAGAAGTTGAGCTTTTGAGTGCAAATTAGATCTATAGTGCACTTGTTTTCATAATCAATAGCATCTCATTGCATGAGTGGTTCCTTTAAAATCTATAGCACGGTTTGTGGGGCCAGGTGTTATTCAGTACAACTAAGGATATCAAAACCTGGCCCAGAATAATATATTTTATAAAAGCCTAAAGACCAAGGTTCTTGAATATATTCCACATATTTTCTTGCTCCAATAAGAACACACAAGAAGGGTGTAGTCTAAGCATCGGAGTGGGAGCAGCAAGGAAGACCTGATTTCTAAAAGCTAGATTTTGTCATAAAGACACAGTACCATAGAAAGGAACATTCCAGGAAGGAATTGTGACTAAGAGAGCCACAATTCCCTCTCTGCTCCTGGGGTGTAATGTGTGCATATGGTATTAGTTCACGGCTGATATAGGCCAACAGTAAGTTAATACAGGTAACCCTACCCTGGCTTAGCTGCACTGCACAAGTGGGAGCTGGCAATTCTTCTCTCACCTTCCCCCATTTGCTCTAAGAGGTTTGTATCCCTATAACAGGACTGCACACCACTCTAGACCTTGACCCAAGATCACACGAGTCTTATTCAGGCAAGAACATAAGAATGGCCTTATGGAGTCAGACCAATGGTCCATCTAGCCTAGTGTCTTGCATGGCCGGTGCCAGATGCTTCAGAGGGAATGAACTGCACGGGGCAATTTATTGAGTGATCCATCAATGACATCATCCAGTCCCAGCTTCTGGGGTGGGAGGGCTTGCTTCCTGCTTCTGTTCTGCTCAGCCAAGTAAAAGACAAGCACAACTGAGCCCTCTATATTTGTAAAGCATGGAGCACAGGTGGCTCTGAACCTGACTGAGTACTCTAGGCAATGTAAATTAAAATCTGTTAATGCTATGTACTGAAAATGTATTTGTTTTACAGTTCCTTGGTTTCTTTCAAAAACAGTCCTAGCATTAACTACCCAATGAGATAAGTTATGGTATTTTAGAGAGACTCCTAGAAAATACTGAAGGCCTCAAAGCTGAATCAAGTGTTTACTAAGAAACTGAGATTTTAAAAATAAAAAGCAACTGTTTATTATAGCTGCATACTCTGCGAGAGAGATCAAAAGAGTCTTTTGTGTCACCGTTTTATTTTGAACCCCGTTTGCTGCTGACTATGGGAAGAGATTAGTTCACCACTAATTGTGCTGTTGGTTTTGTGATCCTATGAAAACCCCCTAAAAGTCTGCATGCAAAACCAGTGAGGTAGAACATGTTTGACAAGCTTAGTTCCAACATGACCGGTGTAGCAGGAAAAGATTTGAAAATCATTGCCTCTCTTCAACAACAATAGTACATACAAGTGTTTACAAGAGGATTAAAAGCTGCTTTAGTGAGTTGGTATTAAAGATTCCTTTATCAGACAAGTTTTACTGAAAAACGTGTTGGAGCACTATTTGACTAACCTAATTCAAGCAGAAATGGGTTATTTTATTTACTTTATTTCACTTGCTTTAAAAAGATGCATAATGTATTAGTCAAATATACATCATGGCTATAATAAGCCATACCTATTAATAACCTGTCCAATTACAATAACAGCAGCAAAATAACCCACAAGCTACAACCCCTAGCACCTGGTAATTAAAATTGCTAATCACCAGCAATTATCTGGCAGAGCTTTATAGCCAAGGGAAACAGTTTGACCCTTTGCCCATTGAAAGAAGAATGTTTGCTGTCTATTGATAAGCGCTTAAGAAAGCTGTGTGCAGCTCCCATCCATTAAGTGGCTACTAATAGGAAGTCAACAAAAGAGCTCTGACATCTGTGGTGGGTACTTCTACTAGGCCAGGCTTGAGAGCACAGGTGTTTGATGTATCCTTGCCAAAGAACACATACAGGATAAGGAAAGTTTACTAAAAATGAAACTGTCCCACATTTCAAAGCTGGCATCTCCAATCGTCAAAGAGTAACTGCAATCAGATTCGAGCACAGAGATTAAAATACTTACATTGTTGTTGTCAGGAGCCACTGTTTGCGAAGGGGAATATTTTTTGAAGTGTCTGTACAAGTATAAAGAGGTATGAAGTCATTTCAGGTTAATTTATGTAAAAGTCATACATCTTTTCTATTAGAAGTAAATTATTTTCTGCTTTTATTAAAGCACTCGGTAAGAGACAGCAAAATTGTTGCTTTATTGTTATTTCCTCGTCTCAAGGAGAGAGAATTTGAGATAATAAAGATTCCTCCCATAGGATGCTATTATGACCCTGGCTGTAAAGTATTCTGCTGTTGTTAGAGCTTCTTCAAACTGCAGCAAACAAGTCCATTAAAGCTCCAGAACTCACTGGTGTCTCCTATGAAAAGGACTGGATAAAAAGATCGACACCCCCCACCCTCACACCCCAAAAAGATTTTTTTTTTTAAATTGCAAAGTTTTAATGAAGAAATAGCAAAGAAATCTGCAGGACAAAAGCATCGCTTAGCCACTGAGCATTCAAATTGCTCCAAGAATAGGAACTGAACATGGTGAAGCCAGGAGCAGAGGATGTTCAGAACCAAACCACAGCAGCCTGATTGTCTCATCCTAAAAGTGGTTGGTTGTTTTTTGGAGGGAAGGAAGGGATGCTCAGGTCCCTATAAGCTGAAGTCCAAGTATCAAAGAAACAAGGACAGAAGAATCATTTCCAATAAACATTTTTACAGAGCTAGAAAAATAGTGCTGATTTACACAGTACCGTTCATTGCATAGGATCTCAAAGCACTTTATGAATTGATTTACACCTATAAACAAGATTCAGGCACAAAACTACCAATGGCAATGTGTGTCCACCAAAAAAAGCACAGCAGAGCCCACAGGGTAAAAGGCAGCACCAGATGCAGATTCTTCATAGTTTCTACTCATTGTTTCCATCCAGACATTCTCCCTTTCATTTCCCAGGCAGATGCATACAACATCTTTTGCAGACCTGAACCATTAGGAAGGCTACATCCATCTCCTCACCAATACATTATTCCCAGTTTCTTTGGGACAAGTACTACTGTGGCAAGTACAAGCTCACCCTGTTCCCCACCATGACCACCACACTTGTGGTCTTCAACAGCCTTTGGCTTCAGCAGATTACCAAACTGCCTCCTATAGACACCCCAGCAACGCTGGCTTTCACCACTTGTCAGTGACCCACTGTTACCACTTGCTTTTAATTCACTTGTTTTTATTGCTACTACCTGATTTGTACCTCCATAGTCATTCACTGTGCCACCTGCTCTGATACCCATCTCTACCCTTCTTCTCTACCTACTACTTCCCTATTCCTGTCCATTGACCACCTTCTACGTTCCCATCTATTCCTTCCGTACTTCTCACTGCTATCACCACAGTTCTATAGATATAGGCACACCAAGAAAGCCTGTGAACATTGATCTGTATTTAAGATTCCATCAAGTTAAGCTCATTCAAGAGTAGCTCATTCTACTTTGCATCTTATTGCTTCACCCACTGAGACTTGTGTTAGACTTATCACTTAGAGGCAGAGACCCTATCTTTTGTGCATATGGTGCCTAGTCCATTTGGGTATTGAAATAAATACTTGGCATTTCACTAACATCGAGGACTTTACCCCCACCTTATTTGTATCATCATAACATCTAGGAGGCTAGTTATTGATCAACTCCCTACTAATCGTAGGGTTTTGGGGGGGAGGGGGGTTAATCTAAATTTCAATTAAGTTTCCATGAAAAATGTTGAAAATTATTTTCAAATTCTCTATTAATATAGACTTTCTTCCCATGTAGAAAATAAGAGTTTGTTATATACTGTGCTTTGACATGGGCACGGGTTATTAGTCAGACTCCAATTCCTGATCATGAGTTAGCAATAGCATGGGATCCTCATCCATTGTTGTTCGTAAGCTCATGTCATTGAAATCCCAGGGACAGATTTGTCGCTGGTGAAATTCCAGGGATGTCAATACTAAAGTCAGTAGAGTTGCACACAAAGAATGGATTTGGCCCTGTGGCAGGGTTTATAAACCCTGAGCTAAAGCCAAGACAAGGAAAGGACTGGAGCAGTACTGGGCCAGAGATGCCCAGCCCCTCAGGTACTGCTGCGTGTACTCCTGGGAGAAGACCAGGAAATTTCAGCAGCCCCCACTGAGGAGGGAAAGAAAGAGGCCATTTCCTAAAGGCACACTGGTCTGCAGCGACAGGAGAGAGAGCTTCTTCTGAGGAGACCAGGCTGTGAGTCTTCTCCCACCCCCAACCCCCAAGGAAGAGAGAATTGTGGGAAAGGGCTTGAGAAGGCCACAGGCATCAGCCCTAGACTGTGAGGAGCAGAAAGGAAAGACTTAAAGTTCATTACAGCCACACCCCAAACGGAGATGCAGTGGTGGTAGGAATTAGCCCAGAAGAAGTGAGCAAGGGGGCTGGCTGAACGCAGGCTGGTGCATGCCACTTCACCTGCAGGGCTGGGACCAAGTGGAGAGGGATAGCCCAGGTCCCCCTACCCACCCTAGAGCTATGACTCGTTGCCCCAAGGAGGGCAAGGCTAGGGGTTACGATCAAAGAGGCCAGTCCAGCTAAATCCTCATCCAGAGGACTGGGACACTTGAACTAACAGAAAGGCTGGAACTAGAAACCCAGACCAATAAGCCTGCTAACAGAGCAAAGCACCCTACCACAGGCCCATCATAAGAGAGGAAGGGAGTTTTGTCTACAAATGCCAGCATTCCTTGGATACTAATTTTCAAATATTTTCTTCTGGGTTTCCAGTTCACTAGTGATTGATTGTATGGGAGCAGATTAACACACTTTTGTATTCTCTCTATTATAGAGTATGTTATACCTAATGGCAACTTCCTGGAAGATCAGCTAGGGAAGGGGAGCAGGAGGAGATTTTTGTATTCATTCAATAATATTGAATGTATGAAATAGCATGAGATTTTACAAGCAATTGTGAATCCATTCTAGTAACTAGCCAAGTTAAAAGTGTCTCCAATACATGGCATGTCCACAGACCTTTGCTTTTAATTGAACATTTAATTTTAGCTCTATTGTCCAAAACTACAAACCTGTGGAAAGGTCACTAGGGTTAAGCCATTCAGCTGTTTCTTTGTCCAGGTATTGTATGAGGCTGTCAGGAGTATATGGTACTTTTCTGGGTGGGGGAAGCAAAGCCAGGAAATAATAAATTCATTCTCCCAGAAAGTGGCCCAGAAAAATCAACAAATGGAGCAAAAGGAGGCCTAAATCAGCAGTCCCTAATTTATTGATTTATAAAATGTGCACATTTGTACATCTCAGGGTGTGTACACAAAGATTACAAAAACCAATTATATAAAGAGGAAGCGGCCCGCCCCAAAACGAATTAACAACTCACCCATTCTGCCTTCAGGTGAAAGCCTGAGGACAGAGATGAGTGGGCCTAAACAGTTAACAGACGGACTATGGGACCACCTGGGAAAGTGAATTCCGGAGTCAAGAGCTCTCCACTGAGAATGCCTTGCTACTGTATCCCAGACAATTAAGTCTAGGGACTCTTAGCTCTTACAGCCCTAGCTGACCTCTACTGTCATGGCAGCTCAGAGGGAGAAAGTGAGAGCAATCCTAAACCATGTAAGGTTTGATTGTGCCGTTTAGATGCAGCCCTGCATTGGGGGTGGGTTGGGACTGTACTGTTCTAGGAGCAGATTCTGTCTTACTAAAACCAAAATGTCTCCCAGAGCTTCCAAGCATGCAGAGGCGGTCTGTGTGCCTGCTACTGCACTCCTCTGTGTGATTCAGAGTGCAGCTTGCAAGAGTTTGACCCCAGGTGATTTTAAAGCATGAGCCCTCTAAGAGTGACTACTGTAATCTTGAAGTCAGAAAGGTATGGTCTATTGTATGGCCTGTGCCTGAAGGAAAAGGTTATAAATGTCTAGCTAGATGCAGGTGAGAGAGGGTGATTTTGGCTGCTTTTGCTACCTGTGTCTCCACAAGTAGATGGGATACCTAAAGCCCTCCCCCGATTACCACCTCTTGGATTAAGGGTAGACAAAGCCTCATAAGAAGGGAACCCATCACCTCAATCTTACCCAGATTAAACTTCAGCTAACTCACTCATCATCCATCTCCCAGTCTCTACCAGGCTCTTAGTAAGTAAAGACACCGTAACCTCAGGACTTAATGAATGTGAGACACAAGGCTGCATATCAGCACAATGAAGAAGACTAGCCTCTAGCCTCCAGAGCACCTCCCGGTGTGCAGGCATCATGTTTGGGGCACTTTTTGAGGTTACTGAGGTGTGGGGGGTGAATTACCATCACCTGCTCACCGCAGAAGGGCACACTGTCTCCTCCTGGGCACCAGCTGGGAATAGACCATCAGCCATGCCCAGGTTAGGTTTCTGTCCATTTCTTCAGAGTTCTGTTTATTGTCTTCACAAACAATAGAGAAAAGTCTGCAAAACAGTAAACAGTCTGTTCAGGGATTCAGACTGGGATCCTCTGGCATCTGCTAGCTAGTGTGTAGGGCCCTCTCTGACCCCACTGGAATGCATCATAAGGGCAGTCTGGGTGTCTGGCCGCCGGCAGCCTCCTGCTCTGGTTACCAGGCCTCTCTCTCCTGGTTTTGCTCCTTTATATTGTACAGCTGAGAGTGTGGGCCAACCAGGCAATGCCAATTGGCTGTGTCAACTGATTCCCAACCCCCGCTGGCTGGGCTGCTCTCTGTTTCCCCTCCCCTCCCCCATGCTATTAAAGGGTCAGATCATCAGGTTACAGTGCCTACCAGAGGAAACCCTCCCCAGTCACAGCTGGTGGCAACACAGGCACTCCACTCAAGAGTGCCATAAGCCCCTCCTGGAGGCTAGCAATTTACACACCCACTTTGTTGCACTTGAGAGCCCTGCCACTTATCTTCTAGACACCCACACTGTACACTGAGCTGCTGCCTCCATGGAAGCAGTGCACCCTGATTCACTGGGGTCGCCTCGGTTCACCATCCCCTTAGCACAAGGCACTTAGACATATCTATTACAGAACCAAACTGAAACATTAAAATAAAAGCAAGTGTAAGGGTTTGCAAACATAAGATTACAAGTAAAAGAAAAAAAACAATACTTGTTAAATTAGTTTCCTGGCTAAAAAGATATTTTTCTCCCCCAGTAAGTCCTGGTACTGCTTGTCCAGTTCAGAAAACTGGTATCCACCTGTCCTGAGACAACCTCACTGACAGTTGCTCTCTCTTCTCTGTAATGGATCACAGTGTAGGTCATTTCTTCTGCTCTTGTACAGCTACAGGCTATTGTCTCTTACCCGAGGGAGTGGGCCTTCTTCAAAGAGCCCTCCTGGGGTTTGCCTTTGTAAATGCTCTAGTCTCCACAGATGCCCATTGCTCTCAATGTTCATTGAGTTAGTCCCGAGACCCTGACTCTTCTCAGGTGACAAGCCTCACTACAAGTTTTCCAACCTATTTGCCATGCAAACATCTCAGAATAACCACGACAGTCAGCTTGTTCTTAGCTTTTGACAGAAAGCACACACAATCCCTTTCAGTGAAATATTGAAAAGATGGTCAGACAAGGGTAATATGTCTGCCAGGGCACATTTGTGTCACAGTGGTTGTTTTTTTCCTTCCAGTTTAGCATCCCCTTTAGCCATTCTGGTTCCACAGCAATCTATCACTTTCCATGACCGAGACCTCCAGCCAGGTCATTATTTCAGTCCATTGCCCTTCCTGGGTAAGCTAAAAGCCATCCAAAAATAGGAAACTCAGAAGCTAATGGCCTTCAAGCCTGTCTCCCAACATCTATTTGGAGCTGGTCATTCTTGGCCTCTTCTACTCTGAACACTCATGCACCATCTCTTGGTCTGGGGGAAGAGGCAGAGGAACCCAGGGCCACCCTTTCCTCCAGCTTCCAGCCTAGGGACCCTGTTTTGGGCTGATAAGGACTTTTTCTGCGATGCCTCTTCTTTGAGCTGCTCTTACCTTCACTCCGCTTTTCAATCTTCAGCAGGTCTCTAGACTCTGCTGTCCCTGCCTGGATTGGGGATTCCTCACAGTGTTTCCTTTGTGAGCTATGAAGGTGCTTCCTCAAAAGATCACTTCGGCCCTTTTTCTGCAGCAGCTGGGCTGTACTGTGAGCAGTCCCTCTGGTCATCTTTAGAGTAGTCAATATCTCCCTCCTCCAAACAGGAGTTCCCCCTTAGCCCTCTCCCTAGCTCTGGGGTTTGGATCTCAGACCTCTTGCTTTGGAATAGTCAGCTGCAAGGCTTTCCTTCAGCTGAACGCCCTCTCTGATTAGCCTTCCACTCTGAACGGCTCAGCCAGCCAGCCTTCTCCCACCAGTGCCTGCCCTCCCTGTGAGGGAGGAGGCAGCCTTTATGCTGGCCCCTTTCTGCCAGTTCATCCCCTGATTGGCTGGGGAGGAGGGGAGTCTTGCCCCACTCACTCTGCCAGGCTCCTGGCCTCAGACCTTTATGGAAACAATGCCTGTCTTTCTCCCACCCACTATTTATTCCTAAGATTACTTCTCTTTCTCTGTCCCTATAACTCCTTAGCTCCTTCTATATCTTTCCTGGGCTTTCAAAATCCCTAAAAGGCCATGCCAGCTGTTGGGGTGAGCTGACCACTAGACACTACAGCCATAAAGGGCAGGCTACCCCATCACAGATGGCACTGCAGCCCAAGTCATTTCACTATCTCCCACAAGTCTCAGTACACAATGAACGGGAGGGGGTGAGAAAACAGAGTCTTGTGTCTCTGTATATGAGAAGAATGGCCCCAAGCAACTTCTTGCTCTTTTGATACTATAAAAAGAATCAGCAGGGACTCCTAACCCATAAAACAAAGATAAACAGTTAAATTAACTAGTTGGAAAAAAGCATTATGGCTGACTCAGTGGGCAAGACAAGTGGACACAAACCAAGAAATACTATAAAGAACTTGTAAAAACAATTCAAAGTAACAATTTTCCTCCCAGTAACCTGGCAGATCCAAGAAACGGGATGGCAGAGAACTCACATTGGAACACTGACCCTGCAGACATGTTGTTATTCAGTATTAAAATGTCTCAAGAGCAATTAATTGTAGATCTAACATTTATTAAAACAGCAATGAGAAATTGATACAAGAGGCAATGATATAGACCAAGTGTATATATGCTGACACTTGATAAGGCAAAAAGCAGATCTTAACCTCTCAAGCCTGTTATGTTTTGCAGGGCATTCCATACTTTGCCTGCTCCACAAAGATCAGTAATTTTGCACAGACACAAGAGAGAGGACACACCAAATAGCCTGTAGCTTAAGGAAAAATGCCAAGTTGTTGGGTGCCAGGAAACATAGGGCAAGATTTTCTCCCTATGTTGGCTTCTTTACACTGGGTAAGAGGGTCAGAGTGGCATAAAAAAGTCCTAAAAGCCCCAGTTTCTATCTAGATTCTTCCAGCACAGGCCCTGCAGAAGCCAGCCTTCCAATGACCCTGTCGTAAACCCTGGCACAGGGCCACATTGGAGCAGGAGAGACATGTCAAGAATGGGGCCAAAGCATGCAGCTCTGGTGGAGACTTCAGGCAACACTACAGCTCATGGGAAGGCATCTTATGGTCTAGGAAACTGAAGCTTTCCCATCAGCATCATCTGCACAGCCATGCATTCATCTCTGGGTTTATTTGGTTCTAGATTAATTGTAAGCACTTAGGACTGTAGGGAGGGACAGACATCTAAGAGTCACAGTCTACAGCCAGTGAAAGCTGCAGGTTGATTACTGGTCAAAAACCGAGGTTGGGATATAGGAATAATATGATATAATTATAGTGTTCTCTGTTTTCAGTTTTTATTTGTTTAAAAAAAAAAAAAAAAAAAAAAACCTGGGAATTTTTCAATGTTTATTTTCCAAACATTAAAACCAGGATGAAATACATTTTTTTTAAAAAAATTTAAAAAATTGGGAAAAATCAGAGGAAAAAAAGGCTTGTATAATATACACATTTTATTATATTATAATTTAAACTTTTTCTATAATGCACAAAGCTCTATTTTGTCTCTCTCAAAGTTAGTAATTTTTCCAGCAGTCCTGGTTAGCATATGCTCACATAATTTTCTTCAAAGTATCCTCACCCATGTTGTGCCTCTTGCTGTCTGGGAGGTAGCTCAACTTTGAAAATATATGCTCTGCATCAATAGATCCAGGGGGTACACTCAAAGCTCGCCATTCCACTTTTCTGAAGTTGGGAAGTATGTCTTGATGACTGTTCCAGAAAGCCAGCACATCCAGTTTCACATTGTCAGGGTTAGGCAAGTTCGTGTAAGTAGTAAATTCCCCTTTCAGATTTGAAACATGTTGGGATCACAGTCATAGTCGGCTGCAAAATTCACCTTAAGGAAAGGGTGCAACACCTGGGTGATATTCTAAAAAGAATCTTCACCACTAAACACTTCAGGATTCAGATTACAGGCCACAGTCATCTCCCATTTCTCTCTGAGCATTGTGTTGAAGGTTTTGAATGCTTTTTTGGTTTTCTTGTGTTCCAGGGTGGGAAGGATTTCTGGAAACAGCTGTGTTTTCTCACCATGTGTTTATCCTGCAGCTTTTGTGCTCAGTTCTGCTGAGATTTTGGTTGTCAGGATCCAGTAAATGTCTGTATTGGCAAACATATTGGCAGTAGTCAAAGAAAACTCCAGTGTTTTCTGTGTGTCACACAGTGATTCCTTGTTTTCAACAATGAACATTACCTTGGTGCGCAGAATCTGGCAGCCATTTTGGTTATTTGCAAGTCTCTTCAAAGTTTCTGCTTTAGAACCAACAAACTGAGGATGATCTAGGTGATGCATTAGCACAGTCCATGCATTATTTACATGACAGGCAGCGAAATGCAAGCTATTCCACCCATGTGGCAAAACAGGTGTGGGTAATCGGCAGTTGGCTCTTCACTCATCTCACACTGTGTAAAACAAAGCCTTCAACTTGTTTGCATGCTTGAAAACGGCCCCAAATCCAATGATGCAATATTTTACATCTTTCATTTTTTCTGTAGCAGTTGTTGCTGACAGTGCAACGTTAATCAGATGACCAGGCAGGTAATATGTAGCAGTTCCACCTGAGTTTAGTCTCCCATGCAAAAGTAGCCATGTAGGAAGCAGAATCGGCGTTAGTTGTGGCCACATTTTCCCAAGTTAGTGGGTACATCTCAAACATGTCAGTTATTGCTACATTGACAAAACACATCAGCACAAAATAATGCAGGTTTATTCTCTTTGAAATCAAACAAAAGGCCAAGAATCGGACGGTTCAAAGCATCAGGAGACTCAAAAAAAAACAAACGACACCACATTTCCGTCAGTTCGTTCCATCAGTTTAGATACTAAAGCATGGTCATTTTCTTCCAGATACTTATGAGTGAGGTTGTCCGCATTAGGAAGGGTTTTTGCTGCTGGATAAATTTGTCACACAATGTCACCAATAGGCCCCTCTGTTATTAACAATTGTTGTCTGGCGAAACAAAGAATATGCACAAATTCATTGACAATCATGCTATGGTCTCAAGTTGCAGTGGGGGAGGTCAAGGTTGGATATTAGGAAAAACCTTTTCATTAGGAGGCTGGGGAAGCACTGGAATGGGTTACATAGGGAGGTGGGGGAATCTCCATCCTTAGAGGTTTTTAAGGTGGGACCTGGCTGGGATGGTTTTGTTGGGGTTGATCCTGCTTTGAGCAGGGGGTTGGACTCACTAGATCAGGGGTGGGGAACCTCCGGCCCGTTGTAGGAATAAAATTGTAATTGTAACCCTGTAGCTTAATTCATAGCTTTTAATTGTAATTATAACCCTGTAGATTAATTCATAGCTTTTAATTCATACCCTTATTTGTGTCAACCTCTATATGGTTATTACTGAAATCATGTAACATTTGAACTTCTCTCAGTCATACTCCATATTGTGAATATAAAACCCCATTTTGACCTATGTACTCCATCTTGTGTAAAAACCCCATTTTGACCTATGTACTCCATCTTGTGTAAAAACCGCATTTTGACCTATGTACTCCATCTTGTGTCAACCCTTTCTAAACCTTTAGATGAATAAGATAGTTATCTGAACAAGGTATGAATGGAGGGTGTATGTGTGTGTGAGTCAGACCCAAACTGCCAGCTTGTCTTGATGAAGTTGTCCTGATGAAGTGTGAAGTCCATCCTAGGCTGAAGAGTGTGAACATAGCCCCAAAAAGCAAAGAAGGATCCACCCCAGAAAAACTTAATCAAACTTAATCAAAGACATCAAAGAACAAGCTGAAAGTCACGTCTGCTATTGTACCAGCAATCAAGGGTCACAGAGAAGCGACGTGACACAGCAGAACTGAAAAACCTATAAAAGACTGGGTGAGATTTCAAGGCTTTGGGGGAAAAACAGCGTTCTACACATCATCTAAAGAAGAGCGTCGGTGCGCGCCCGACAAGGACCCTGCTCTCCTTGTGCCCAGCTTCCCTGGCCAGGTAGCTGCCACGAGCCACGAACTCCAGCAACGGACCCTAGCTACGATCTCAAGCCACAACCAGGACTGGTAGCTATATATAACTATAGAACGCTTTCTGGTATGTTTGGGTGCGTGTGTGTGTGTGTGTGTGTGTGTGTGTAGGTTTAAGTTAGTTATTACTTTAGTTTTTGTCAATAAATGCGGCATACTGCCTTTTCCCCTTGAAAAAGTCCCGAGTGCTTAATTTTGCACAACACCGTGGGCCGGATCCGGCCCGCGAAAGAATTTGATCCGGCCCGCGGGCGGGCGGGAAGTGCGCGCCGTCGAAACCCTGCCGCGGAAACCCTGCCGCCATCTGCCCATTTTCGGCGGCAGGGGGAGCTCGGAGGCGGTTACTGGCCCACGGCACCCCGCGGACACTGTAAAACCACGCCGCCGAAAAGGCGGAAACGGCGGTGGCATTTCGGCGGCGGGGGTGGAGGCGGCGGCGGCGCGGTTTCACGGCAGCGGCGGGCAGTGCCCCTTTTCGGCGGCATGGCCCGCGAATGACGGTAGGCATATGAAAATGGCCCTTGGCAGGGAAAAGGTTCCCCACCCCTGCACTAGATGAACTCCTGAGGTCCCTTCCAACCCTAATCTTCTATGATTCCATGTCCTCTCTGTGAAAGCTCCTGATATTGATTGTTTATCCTGAAGCTCACTGTCTTCTTTAAGCTTCTTGTGTCGCTTGCTTTCAATATGCTCCTTTATTCTGTCAGCGCAAGCATTGACCCCAGTGCTGCAGTACTTGCAGCGCAATGCATCTGCTTCTCTCCTGTTTTTACTTTTCTTGAAAATTTCTAAGCACTTATTTTCTTGTTGGTATTCAGACATAGATAAGATAAACATGAGGTGAAAATGCAAATCTATCTGTAACCCCCAAGGAGCTTACCTAGGTTCCTGGGGCTCTATGTGCTAGTAGTTCGGGGAGATGCACACTGTCCTGGGTAGGAAGGGGGAACCAAGGACAGACTCAGTCTGCTCAACAACCCAGAGGGAGATAGAGAAACTATGCAGAACAACAGGGGCCCCTGTTCGTTTGGGGAAAGATTGCAGGCATGCCTGCTCAGAGGAAGGGGCAGAGTCAAATGATTGACAAGAGAAAGCCCAGGAAGAAGCCTGCCCACTAGGGAATGAGATGCCCTCCCCTGGGAGCCCTGGAGAAGAGAAGCTATTTTGGGGGTAGTCTGGAGCCAGCCAGAGAAACAGCAGGATTGGCTGTGAGGGGATCCAGAAGAACCCAGGCCTGTCCATCCAAACCCATAAGGATATTGGCACTGAAGAAGATAACCAGATGGATAGGGGGCATTACATATTTCTATCTGGAGGGATTGATTGTTTAAATTCAGTGCCACACTAAATGGATGCAAAGAAATGGGTGGGCAGAATCGACTTGTGAGCCAATCATAGCGTGATATTAACTTTGTTTGATTTTCTGACCTCCACCATGTGTGTGTTTTGTGTTTTACACTGTGGAACTGCTTCAATCTTAGAGCTGCAGGACACAATAATCACATAAAGCTTTAGTGTTTAACAAAAATAAGTACTCAAAAAAATACTGAGTGGATTCATAAACAGGTGTAAATCAGTAAAAACTGAACTCCTTTAATAAAAAAACCTGGTAATTTATCAGTGAAACATCAGTAAAAACTGAAAATGCGGCACACTAGATATAAAATACTGGGAATATTATAATGCAGCTATACAAGGGCTTGTCTACATAAACAGTTACTCTGAAGAAGCTGAAGTGTAAGTGCTTACAATTAATTTAGAACCAAGTAAACCCAGAGATGAATGCATGGCTGTACAGATGGTGTTGAAGGAAAAGCTTTGGTTTCCTAGACTATGGGATGCTGCTCCGATAAGGAGAACTGCTGGAAAGACCTGACCAAGACAGGGAAGAGCATCTTCATGCATCAACTCACATGGAGGACTTTAAACTATGTTCAGAGTGGCAGGTGGCAAAAGCCAACAGGAAACATTAAAGAGGTTGCCTTAACAGAAGGCTAAATGTTGGGGCAAGGCAGGGGACACGTGGAAAATTACAATAGGGTCATAGGAGCAACAAAAAGGAAATCAGTGGAGGAATCTACTCAGCATCTTAGCTGTCTATATACAAATGCAAGGTGCAGGGAAATAGACAGGAAGAACTGAAAGTATTAATACATAAGTCAAATTATGACTTAATTGGCATCACAGAGCATAGGGTAAGTCTCATGACTGGAATATTGTTATAAAGGGGTATAAGTTTATTCAGGAAGGATAGTCCAGGGGGAAAAAGGAGGTGTATTGCATTATACATCTACTCCTCCCCTCACCTCACATTCTGAAGTTCTGAGAGGCAGATCTGATGAAAGACTCTGGTTAAAGATAAATGAGATAAAAAGATATAGGTGTTATGTTATTGTATGGGTCAACTATAGGCCACCAAATCAGGAAGAGGATGAGGTGGATGAGGCATTTCTAGAACAAACAACAGAAATGCCAAAAAAAAAGACAAGACCCGTACTAACTGGGGACTTTGATTCCTACCAACAAGGAGAATTTGGTTGGACATGTGAAGGTGAAAGGCAATTTAGGTAACAGTGAACATGAAATATAGATTTCATGTTTGTAAGGAAAGAAAGGAGTGAGAGCAGCAGAATAAGGACAATGGATTTCAAAAAAGCAGACTTTAACAAACTCAGAACTGGTGGGTAAGGTCCCATGGGAAGAAAATGTAAGGGGAAAAAGGAGTTCAGGAGAGCTGGCAGTTTTTCAAAGAGGCAATATTTAAAGGCACAACAGCAAATGATCCTGATGCAAAGGAAAGACAGGAAGAATAGTAAGAGGTCACTATGGCTCAATCAAGTGCTCTTGAATGACATGAAAATCAAAAAGGAATCCTACAAAAAGTAGAACCTGGACAAGTTGCTAAGGAGGAGTGCAACAGAATAACTGAAGCACATAGGGACAAAATCAGAAAGGTTAAGGCACAAATTGAGTTTTATTTAATAAGGGAAAAAGACAATAAGAAGAGGATCTTTAAATACATTAGGAGCAGGAGAAAGTGAAGGAAAGTGCAGGTCCTCTACATAGCAGAGACAGAGAGCTAATAACTGATGACATCAAGAAGGCCAAGGTGTTTAATGCCCATATTGCTTCAGTCTTTGCTAAAAGGATGGAGTATCTGGTCACAACACAATTAATATTAGCAAGAGGGAAAGAATGCAGTCTAAAATAGGAAAATAACATGGTCAAGAAAATTTAGATAAGTTAGATATATTCAAGTTTTCAGGCCCTGATGAAATTCATCCTAAGGTACTTAAGGAACTAGCTGAAGTAGTCTCAGAACTGTTAGCAATTATCTTCAAGAACTCATGAGGATGAGTGAGGTCCCAGAGGACTGGAGACGCGCAAACATGCTACCTATTTTTATAAGCAGAAACAAAGAAGATTCAGAAAGTTACAGACTAGTCAGCCTAACTCTGATACCTGGGAACCTAATAGAACAAGTTATTAAACAATCAATTTGTAAGCACCTAGAGGATAATAGGGTTATAAAGAATAACCAGTATGGATTTGTCAAGAACAAATCATGCCAAACCTACCTCATTTCCTTCTTTGATAGGGTTACCAGCCTAGTGACAGGGGGAAACTGTCAACATGAGACACTTTGATTTTAGTAAAGCTTTTGACACAGACCCACACAACATTCTCATAAGCTTACTAGAGAAATGTGGTCTGGACAAAATTACTATAAGTTGGATGCACAATTGGTTGAAAGACGATATTCATTGGCTGTCAAACTGGTAGGGCGTCTCTAATGGGGTCCTGTAGAGGTCAATTTTGAGTCTGGTACTATTCAATCTTTTAATTAATAAATTGGATAATGTCATGGAGAACATGCTTATAAAGTTTGCAGATGACACCAACCTGGGAAGGGGTTACTAGCACTTTGGAGGACAGGATCAGAATTCTAAACAACTTTGACAAATTTGAGAATTGGTCTGAAATAAACAAGATGAAATTCAATAGAGACAAGAGCAAAGTACTATATTAAGCAAGGAAAAAATGATATGCACAACTACAAAATGGGGACCAACTAGCTAGGTAGTAGTACAAAAGGCGCGGAGGATTATGGTGGATCATAAATTGAACGAGTCAACTATGTGATGCAGTTGCCAAAAAGACTAATGTTCTGGGGTGTATTCATAGGAAGTAATTGTCCCATTCAACATGGCACTAGTGAGGCCTCAGCTGGAGTAGTGTGTGCAGTTTTGAATGCCACACTGTAGGAAAGATGAGGATAAAGTGGAGAGGCTCTAGAGGAGAGCTACAAAAATGATAAAAGGTTTAGAAAATCTGATCTGTGATGAAAGTTTAAAAAAACTGGGCAGGTTTAGTCTTGAGAAAAGACAGAGGCTGTTAAGGGCTATAATAAAGAAGATTGATCAATTGTTCTTCATGTCCTACCTTCAATTGGCATGGAGAACAAGTAGTAATGGGCTTAATCTACAGCAAGGGAGTTTCAGGTTAGAAAATTCTTCTTAATATCTACTATAAAGAATAGTTAAGCTCTGGAATAGGCTTTCAAGGGAGGTTGTGGAATCTTCATCATTGGAGGTTTTTAAGAACAGGTTGGATAATCACCTGTCAGGGATTGTCTAGGTTCACTTGGTCCTGCCTCAGCATAACAGAGCTGGACTTCATGACCTTTCAAGGTCCTTCCAACCCTACATTTCTATGATTCTAAAGTATAAGAGAAGTGCAAATTCTTCTTTCCCACATGCATTACTTTTAGTTTGAAAACAATTAATTTCATCTGTGATCATGCCGCCCAATCATCTGGTTTTTCTTAGGCCAATCTGGATTTCCTCCGTCTGCTCTAGTCTTGATTTATTTAAATACTTTGCATCATTTTAACCTCCTTTTCCAAATAGTTATTAAAAATGTTGAAACAGCGCCAGTCCTGGTATTGCTATTTAGAGCACCACACTTGTAATGTTTTGCCATGCTGAAAGTTGACCATTTATTTCCCTCATTCTTTGTTTTCTGTAACAGATTAGAAACTGGATGGGACAGATGTTTACTTCTCCCTCCACCCTGCCATGACTTTAATTTCCTTAAGGGTTTCTTGCATAAAATTTTGCTAAGGGCTTTATGAAAGTCCAAATAGTGGCTAAGAGAGACCTATCTGATATAACGTATTTTGTTGAAATGCTTGGAGAAGTCTAGCAAAGTGGAGAGACATGATTTTTCCTTCAGAAAAGCTATGTTGGTTTGGCTATCCTATATTAAGAGGTATAGGTGATTAGACATTAGATTGTAGCTTTGTAATGAAGTGTCTTTAGTTATTGCTGTACTGAAGAACTGAAGGTACTGAAGAAAGGCTGGCTGGTCTATAATTCCCAGGATCCATTTTGTACCTTTGCTATTCCCCAATACGTTTTAATGAGAGACTCCATGTTTTTGCTATCAGCTCATCCCTTTCATGCTTTAGTGCTCTCCTAGCCTGATGTTATACTATAGGATCTTACTCTGGAACAAAGCTCAGTTGAGGTTGAATAGAATGACAGTGATTTCTTAAAAGACTCAGAAAGATCATGGTCACAAGTTCAGCTATTTAGCTTATTCCCACATATCGTGAATGCTGCACAACATCAACTGTAGCTCAGGCAGAGAGATACGATGCTGCTGATAGAAGGCAGTTTCTGTTTCTGCTGTGCCCCATGTTACCTAAGGACTATTGAGATCAAGTAGTCATATAAAGCAGCTTAAAATCCATGACAAAACAGCTACATGAAAAAGCTGGTGTTGAAAAACATAAGAATTCCAATGCCCCTGCGGTGTCTATTCCACTTGACTGTTAAAAGGATGTGATCTGTGGCAGAGAACAAGAACAAAATTTGCAATAGTTAAGTACAAAAATAATGAGTTTTCTGATAATCTAATTCCAGCAGAAATAGCCTACCCAGCTGAGGCAATACTTAAAGATGTGATAATGATTTGAATTCAGGGGGGTTGAAGTTGTAGCACTGAACATTGACCTTTCTGGAAGAGAGTTAGTGCTTTTTGGAATGATCTCCCTCTCTAGCAGTCTAACTCAGAATAGCAACTAAGTCACCCAGGCAAATGTCCATTGCTGAAAATGCAAAAATCCGACACCGTTGCACCTAAACTGCCTATAACAAATGCTGATCCACACATTACTACCTAGTAAGAGCATCATTAAATAGGCCATTCAACATCTTTATAAAAGCAAATGTAGTTTCTTGATACAGTAAAATGACCCTAGGCAACTTAAGCCTTCATGATCACAAATATAGTGAAATCTATAAAAAAAGGTGAATAAGGACAAGCCGGGGAATTATAGACAAGTCAACTTAACTTCAGCACCCAGAAAGATAATGGAGCAAATAATTAAGCATTCAATTTGCAAACACCTAGAAGATAATAAGGTGATAAGTAACAGTCAGCATGGATTTGTCAAGAACAAATTATGTCAAATCAATCTAATAGCTTTCTTTGACAGGTTAACAATCTTTGTGGATGGGGGGGGAAGCAGTGGATGTGGTATATCTTGACTTTAGTAAGGTTTTTGATACTGTCTCACATGACCTTCTCATAAACAAACTAGTGAAATAAAACCTAGATGGAGCTACTATAAGGTGGGTGCATAACTGGTTGGAAAACTGTCTCCGGAGAGTAGTTGTCAGTGGTTCACAGTCAAGCTGTAAGGGCATATCGAGTGGGGTCCTGAAGGGATCAGTTCTGGATCTGGTTCTGTTCAATATCTTCATCAATGATTTAGATAATGGCATAGAGAATACACTTAAAGTTTGCAGATGATACCAAGCTGGGAGGAGTTACAAGTGCTTTGGAGGATAGGACTAAAATTCAAAATGATCTGGACAAACTAGAGAAATGGTCTGAAGTAAATAGGATGAAATTCAATAAGGACAAATGTAAAGTACTACAGTTAGGAAGGAACAATCAGTTGCACATGTACAAAATAGGAAATGACTCCCTAGGAAGATGTCCTGTGTGATCCACTATTTTCCCCCAGACACAAGCTAAAATATGAATCAACAGCATAACAGTGTTGCAAAAAGATACAAAACATCATTCTGGGCTGCAGTAGCAGGAGTGTTATAAGCAAGACACAAGAAGTAATTCTTCCATTCTACTCCATGCTAGTTAGGCCTCAACTGGAGGAGGATTGTGTCCAGTTCCAGGCACCACATTTCAGGAAGGATGTGGACAAATTGGAGAAAGTCCAGAAAAAGCGCAACTAAAATGATTAAAGTTAATTTACACAATTTACATTTTTCCTACTCTCTGAATGTTTGCAATTGCTTCAGGTTACTTAACTGATTTTACCTAATAATTTTTAGAAGTTTTTTTGTTTGTTTTTAATGAACACTATGGATTGTTTGTGACTCTTTCAGTGAGTATCATACTCAATATTCAAAATTTGAGCTGTGTTTGTTGCTGCTATTGGTCATAGGATTGTATCTGTTCCCTGAGTAGAAGAGCATAACCTTTAAATCCTCTTCCTGATAAGAGCGTCCCTGGAGAGAGGAAGAAAATAAACAAGACTAGTTAGTTTCAAGAGGGACAAGATAGGTGAGGTGATTTTTTTTTTTTTTAATTGGACCAACTTTGTTGTTGGAAGGGACAAGCTTTTGACCTTCACAGAACTTTTCCTGGAGAAGAAAGCCAGAGTGTCAAAGCTAAATAAAAGGTAAGCGTGGGACAGATTGTTAAACACAAGGGTTTCACACATGCTGGAGGCAACCACTTAAAATGAAGTGGGCAATTAAGACTTAGCAGGCAGTACAGTATTGCAAAGTGTAATGAGTCATCAAACCAGTGTCTGTTAAGTCCATGGTTTTTAGCATCCAGCAGAGTTGTGTATTTAAGTTCCCAGGCTTGTCTTTTAAGGATGTTGCACAGGTTTCCTTTGGGATGAGGACTGAGAGGTAAGATATGGAGTGATCGCTTTGGGAAAAGTGTTCACCCCCGCATGATAGGGTGTTTTTGGTCTTTTATCATCTGTCTGAGTTTATCTGAGAGTATAGTGGTTGTCTGGTTTCATAGATGTTGCAGCATTTGATGCACTGGATGAGGTGCATTACATGTTGTGGTAGACATGTAGGACTCATCGATCTTGAAAGGTGTGTTTTGAGGCGTATTGATCACTACAGCAGTAGAGATATATCTGCAGGTTTTGCATCTCTTGTTCTTGCAGGGTCTGATGTTCTCATATCTCATGCAATCCAGCTCTTTAAACCACATTCCCAAGAAGCCAGCTTTCGCTTAACTGCTTGTTTCACTGTGATAGGACAAATTTACAGCGTGCCTTTAAGATAACCATGTCAGCATTGCCTCAGGAAGTAGCAGAGGCCAGGTCACCCTCTATGTTTGAGTCAATCCCAGCCCCAGATACTGAGGTCTCACTGAACTTTCAACACTGACTGCACAGGACTTTTGAGATGTCCTAAATCATTCTGTCTTGTCCCAGGAGCTCATTGTCATGGCATCTATACACATTGTGCTGCTTTGGCAACCAAATAGTTAACACAGGAACCAAGGCTGATAGGCAGCTTCACAGCAGCTGGGGTGATAAAAGAGGGCTGTAAAGCAAGAGGGTGGGGTGGCTACAGGAAGGCAGAGAGCCTGTAGAGAAGCTCCTGCCTCCCCCCCCCCCCCAAAAAAAAAAAAAAAAAGAAAAAAAAACACGGTGAGAAGCTGGCAGAGATGGGGTAGTCAATTATTTTGTCAAGATTCAGATTTCTTGGTCAAGCTACAGTCAAGGTCCAGACTCCAGGGAAACATTTTTCCCACAGCAAGTGCCCGTGTTCAAACACATATGCTGTGTAATATAGGTAGGGCCTATTGATTATATTTTTAGTGCATTCAATGAAAAATAGAATTAAACCACTCCCACCTAAAACTAACCTCCAAGAAAGATGTAATAAATTACATCTGAGACTTTGATAAAGTACATAGATGTCAAATAGATGCAAATATTAGCATTAAAACACTTTCAGACAACTGTTTTAAGTTTTGAATGTGTTTTGTCAACTAAAATTGTAGGTATATATGTATATAGATATACTTTCAAGCCTTTTGTGGTTGATTTAATAAGCAGAGTTCCAAAGAACACTTAGTACACATGAATTCTAGCTTTTATTAGAGAGATCTTTCCAATAAGAAACACCTACCTACATGTGTATTAAGCAAAAGAATCATGAATAATTATTGTGAAATACCTGTTAAAACTGTAGTATCACTACTGAAAGTGTTTTCTTCATCAATATAAACTTTAAAACAAAAGATGCATAAATAATGTATTATACTACTCCCGGTCAGTGGGAAAAGTGACAAGTCCTCTGCTGGACAACAGCCTTGAAGTATGGAGTGAGTTCAGTCAAGGCAAAACTGAGGCAATTGCACAGGTGATCAGCAGTCAGAAGGGAGCAATTACACCATTTATGTTGTTCATTGTTGAGAATACTGACTCACACATGTCTGTTCGAGCCAAACAGTCCAAATGTTAAATGCCACCTTTCTCAAGTGCAGAAACCTGAAGTCCAGCACGAGGGTGGTCCAGAAAGTTTCAGATGTAGTTTCAGTGCACTACACCTTAAGCATTCCATCTGCTTATAAATCGGTAAGCACCAGCTGTAGTTTTGCTTTCTCAACATCTGGAAAGGCTGCTTTTGCTTGATCAAACCAAGTGCCATTTTCTTATACCAGGAATGGATTCTTTACAAACAGGCAGATGGCTTTAACACTCAAAGTCTTGGAACCTCTGCTGGAAGTTTTGAAGAAGCCTGTCCAGAGATGATGCCATTTGACTCACATCTGCAGTGTCCCAGAAGCTTAACAGTATCAAGAAATTCAGCATTTCCCAGTTTCCAACTCACTTTTGAAGAGACACAGTTTGTTCTGAAATGAAGCAACACTGCAGTGGAGATCCACTACATTGTGATTTTACCTCTGTAGCTTTAAGTTGAAATAATTTAAGTGGCCTTGTAGGCTGGTGGCACGGTCCAGCCAGGGCATTGCGACCCTTCCTCGGGCCCAGGGTCCAAGGATGGCCACAGCGCCTTTGTCTAAGGGAAGAAGCTCCCGGCTTATGAGTCTTTAGCCCCAGCCCCCAGGCAGGGTGGGCTTCCCTGTCAGTCGGTAGCCCCCTGGCCCTCACATAGGGCAAGGCTGGTAAGGATTCCACAACCTCTGCTTTCCTATAGGCAGGGCAGGCGAGCAAGCTATTGCCTCTGGCCCTCAGGCAGGGCAGGGCAGGCAAAGTAGTCTTTAGTCCCCAGCTCTCAAGCAGGGCTGGCAAGCACAAGCAGTCTATAGCCCACGGCCCTCAAACCAGGCAGGGTTGTTGAAGCAGTCAGTAGCCCCCGGCCCTCAAGCAGGCGGGGCAGGTACAGAGGTCAATAGCCCCTGGCCTTACAATCAGGCAGGACTGGCAAAGCTCAGTATCCTCTGGCCAGTAGTTCAGAGGAAGCCAAGCACTCCCAGGGTGGTTAGGGAAGGGGGATGCAGGCCCCCCCAACTTCACTGCATCCCAGCCCAGGGCCCTGTCAGTGGCAAAGTGGTTTGCCACTGAGTCAGCAGGGATCCAGCCGCAACACGCTGACTGGTTCAATCCCAAACTCAGCCACTCTAGCATCAGCTATCCCTGGGCTACTTCCTCCCACCCTGTCCCTGGGTACCTGTGGCCAGTCATCTCCCTCCAGGTCACTGGGGTAAACAGCAAGCAGGAGTCCCACAAGTCCCTCACCATCAACCAGCAGCAGGTCCAGAAACACCTCAGGGTCATCAGCAGAGGGCAGCTCCACCAGGTCAGGGCCAGCCTCAGGGGGTTTCTCCCACCCATCAATCTCAGATAGCTGCTCCCAGTCACTCAGGCCCAGCAATCCAGGAAGGCTTTGGAGGCTCCACTCAGTGGGGCAGTTGCTCCAAACAGCCACAGGGTCTGGGTCAGGCCTAGACCACAGTCTCCAGGAAGACACATCTACATCCAGAAGCAACTTCCCAATGACTGAACTGCTGGGCCAGCCTTTTATACTTCCCTTCCCTGCCCTGGCTCTGCCCCCCCCTGCTTCCAGGTGGTTTGGCCTGCAGGGCCTGGTTCTGCCCAGTAGGGGCGTTGCGACCCTTCCTCGGGCCCAGGCTCTGAGGATGGCCACAGCGCATTGCTATAGGCCTGTTAAATCAACAGGGAGAGGCCAGGATGCTCATGCTTGCAACATCCCTCAAAAATGCATGTAATCTTCTGCCTTTTTCCCTGGAATGTTATGTAGATATTCTTCCACATGAACTCTAATTTCCCACAGCCTTCTTAGTACTTGCCCTCTGCTCAGCCAGCAGATGTCATTATGAACCAAGCAGGTCATTATAATCTGCAGATACTTCTAAAAGAAAGCTTTATGAGCTGTCTGTGTTGCAGGGATGACATGGACAGAAGGAAGCTGACAAGTTTAATCACCATTGACATTACATTAGCATACTCATCGCTAAGCTTTGCACAGAGTGCAGTTTGGTGGATTACACAGAGATAGAAAATCATATTGGGGTTCAGATCTTGCAGACATTTCACAAGCCTTCGGTGAATACCGCTCATGGCAGAGCACTATCTGTTTTAACTGACACAATCCGAGTCATGTCAAAACCTTCATTAGACGAAACAGTTTGAGAATTAAATCCTCACCTGTCACATGACTGTTATGTGGTATAAGGGACAACAAATCATCCACAAATTTATCTCCATCCAAAACATGGGCACACAGTGCTAGCTGTACTGTGTGCTTGATATCACAGGACTTGTCCACTGCCATGGAAAATGTTTGAATTTCTTACACAACTGCTTGAAAATATCTTATGCCATCATCTCAGTGCACCTAATAACTGTTGTGTCTGAGAGTGGCAGTTGTCTGTAGGCAGAAAAGGACCTTGTGGTTACAGTGGATAAGAAGCTGGATATGAGTCAGCAGTGTGCCCTGGTTGCTAAGAAGGCTGATAGAATATTGGGCTGCATTAGTAGGAGCATTGCCAGCAGATCAAGGGAAGTGATTTTTCCCTTCTATTAGGCATTGGTGAGGCCAAATTTGGAGTATTGTGTCCAGTTTTGGGCTCCCCACTACAAAAAGGATGTGGACAAGTTGGAGAGAGTCCAGTGGAGGGCAACAAAAATGATTAGAGGACTGGAGCACAAGACTTATGAAGAGAGGCTGAGGGAACTAGTCTTGTTTAGTCTGCAGAAGAGAAGAATGAGGGGGGATTTGATAGCAGCCTTTAACTACCTGAAAGGGGGTTCCAGGAAGGATGGAGCTAAGCTGTTCTCAATGGTAGTAGATGACAGAACAAAGAGCAATGGTCTCAAGTTGCAGTGGGGGAGGTCTAGGTTGGATACTAGGCAAAAGTTTTTCACTAGGAGGGTGATGAAACACTGGAATGGGTTACCTAGGGAGGTGGTGGAATCTCCATCTTTAGAGGTTTTTAAGCTGTGGCTTGACAAAGCCCTGGTTGGGATGATTTAGCTGAGGTAAGTCATGCTTTGAGCAGGGGATTGAACTAGATGAGCTCCTGAAGTCCCTTCCAACTCTAATATTCTATGATTCTATGATCAACAACGTCTTTCTTCTCTGCAAAAAGGGTTTTAGCTGTAGTAACCATACACTGCTTAATAATATCCGCATCTGTAAAAGGTTTCCTGTGTTTTGCCATCATACACACACACACACACCCCTCAATGAAGCTTTGGTCGCCTTTTCCTGAGAACAAGTAACCTTCGAAATAATATTTGTGCTCTGAAAATATGCATTCTTTGATGAAGTGATCTTGTCTGATATTAAATGGGAGCCCAGTGGATATTTTGTGGTCAAAATCCATGTGCTTCGTTTCGTAGTGTCATCTGATGTTCCCTCTTTTAATAGCCACTGTCTCGGTACAAATTAAACATACTGGTTGATCCTTTGGCTGCTGTGGCAAAATAAAACAGTGTCAGTCCACTCTTCTTTAAATGAACGGTTTTTGGTGTCAGCTTTCCTTTTCTTGTTCAAACACAGTGCTGTTAAATGTCAAAAGCGCCAGGTGTGCGACTATCTTGGCTCACCTTTGGTCTTCCTGTGGTTCCTGGGAACAGACAGACAGGTGTGTGCGCACACACACACACACACAAGAGAGGGTGCAGGGAGGGAAAGGAGAAGAGGGTGAGGCACAAGAGCCCTCCCCAGTCGCAGGTGTAGAAGAAAAGGCCGAGCAGAGCTGCCGCAAGCCACAGAACTCTCTTCCGCTTCCTGTCTCTGGTAAGACTGACACCTGCTGAGGGGCAGGGGCAGAGAGTACCGCCTGTTTCCTGCAGCAGCCTTGATTGGCTGCTTTTTCCCTTGCTGCCAATCAGAGGTGGTTTCGCCAATAAAAATAGGGAAATATGCACCCCTCAACTTAGGTGAAATTGGGGCATTTTAACTGCAGGAGCTGTGACCAGGGGTGCCATTTCAGATTTTGACCAGGGCAGGGGGTGATGACTTTAAACATGGTTCCCTTCCAGGCGCTACTTGATTGTCACTCCTGGACAGCAGGGTTCCCATTGCCAACCCTGCACAGATATTATTCATCTGGAGCCCACCAGAGCAGAGCTCCCGTCAATATTTTCAAACCCCTGGGAACCCTGGAGAGCCCTGCAGTCCATTCAAAAGCCTCTGGCAGTCTGGATTTGGGCCACTGGCCACCTATCAACTATCCCTGCCTTACATGATACACTTTGTGAAAAATTTCTTTCAATTGTATAAGATCATATTCAATCATACAGTATCACGCTAGGACACATAAAATGAGACTGTCTTTATGCCAGAAGGGCTGGAGGGAGCATTAGACTGAAAGCAACCCTACAGTAGCACACCTAAACACAGGTCAGCGCTCTAGAGGAGAGGGTGTGGTCCTACAGTCTTATTTATGTACTTCTCCATAAGGTGGACTAGTCTACTGACAGTTCCTGGCTGAGACCCTCCCTATGACTAGACTTGGTCCTATGGTGAACAGTGATGTTCAGCAGTAGATTCCTCATGTTCCTTATCTTTGGCAGACACTACAGCCTTCTGTTTCCTTTGGAGCTTTTCTAAATCCGCCTGAGCAGCAACAGCTTTGGGTAAGCATATTGAAAACTTCTTCTCACTTGTGTCTGATCTAGTTCTAGAGATTTTTATGGCTATTGCTATTATTCGTATTACCATAGGTGCCTACTTATGGAACAGGATCTCACTATGCTAGGCACTGTACAAAGCAAATAAAAAGCTTCAAGGAGTTTACGATCTAAGCAGAAAACAGGAGACAACACAGGTGAATACAGACAAATGGGGGATTACAAGAGACCAGTGAGATGATGTTGGTCTGCATGACAGGTACACCAGCAGCCTAGTCTTTGTCAAGGTTTTGTACTCATCTGAAGGGCAATAATGAGCTAGTTTTGAAAACTTTTACAGGACACTCCTCCTAAGTGTGAGGGGCAGAATGGAAGAAAGCAAAGTTGCTTCTTAGAAAATACAACAGGAGTCTGGCATCTTGGACCAATCAGAGAAGGGGATTGAAAGCTCAATAACAAATGAGGATAGAGAGAGTGTAGATAGGCCAAAAAGGGTCTTGAAAGTCAAGACAAGTATCTTATGTTTGATGCAATACAGAAGGGGGAGGCAGTGAAGTGATACAAAGAAGTGTGACATGGTCAAAGTGAGGGACTAGGAAACTTATGCTTGCAGCAGCATTCTGATGTGTGCGAATGGGGCAAGACTGCATTTGTCAAGGCCAGGGAGAAGGATGTTGCTTTAATTGGGACCTGGGATGCTGAGAGCCTGGGCGAGAGTTTTAGCTGTATGGATGGATAGGATAGGCTGTATCTTAAAGATGCTATGCAGAAAATCTGCAAGATTTAGACAGCCTAGATACGAGAATCTAGAGAGACGTCTGAGTTAAAGATGATGCCCAGCTTATGCGCCTGAGTGACAGATAGGATGGTGGTGTTGTCCACAGTGATCGAGAAAGGAAGTAGCAGGGATGGCTTCTGGGGGAAGATTAAGAGCTCCGTTTAAGTCATCTTGAGCCTGAGCTGACATCTGGACATCCAGAAGACATTAGAGACCGGCCAAGGACAGTGTGAACAGAAAGATGGATCTGGAGCAGAGGATTAGATCTGTGAATCACTAGCACAGAAATCATGGTTGAATTTGTGTTTGCAGATGAGGTATGTCAATGCTTTGAGCTGGAGGGGCGATGCTCAGCTTGAGGAGACATACCCATACTAGCTCTCAAGCTATCATACTAAAAACTAGAAAAGAGTGGCTGCTGCTGCTACTTTCTAAGTACATGCCTAGTGTCAGACAGGTACATTCTCAGCGCAGCTAGCTCCTCCCACAGCTACATTCTGTTTTTAGTGCATTAGCTCAGAGCTAGTGCAAGTACATCTCCTCAAGCTGGAGGTAGACAGGTTGAAGGAGAACAAGGAGAGGACAGAGCCACAGAAGCCAACAGAGGACAAGACTTCAAGAACAAAGAGCATAATCAATGGTGTCAAAGGTGTCTGACAAGTCATGGACTATGGTTGAAGATGGAGTACTGGTTCTGACCTTTGGCTAGGAAGAGATCAGTGACTTTGACAAGAGCAGTTTTATTGGAGCGCAAGAGGTACTAGATGGATTGGAGAAGATCAAGGATGTAATTGGAGGAGAGGAACTCCAGACAGTGATTGAACTTTAGACAGCATTCAATGAGCTTAGAGATGAGAGAGAACTGGGGTGGTAGCTGGAGAGACAAGCACAAAGTGGGTATTTTTTTAAGATGGGACAGACTAAAGCATGTTTGTATTCTAAGGGAAAAGGGCCAGAGGAGAGAGAGTTAAGAGAAGAGTAAGGGAAGGGATGAAAGTGGGCACAAAGGATATCAGAAGGTGGGAAGGGTAAGTGGGGGGATAAGTGGAGGTGTTAAGGGGAGGAGATCAGATGATAAACTTCTGTGCCTATGACAGAGGAGGAGGACAGAATTGTATGAAAGGAGGGGAAAAGAAGTCACAGGAAGGGAATGTTGAATTTTCTCTTAGAAGAAATTGGCAAGATTCTGCATGGAGGAAAGTGGAGGCAAGAGAAGGGGAGAGTTTGAGGACTGAATCAAAGGTGTTTTGAAAAAGTAGCTGGGATTGTGGATCTGGGATTCAGTTAAAATGGATATGTAGAGCTGTCTAGTTAGGAAAGTGGCAGAACTGAAAGAGGAGAAAATGACTTTGTAGTAAGGGAAGTCAGTCTGGTCGAGGATGTCCATCAGAAATCTCCACTATGGGACAGCAGGAGTTAACATGCTAAGAGTTATACAGACATGCTGGAAATATGACAAAATGTGTTTAAATAGGCATCTCAGGAACAGGTAATAAACAGGGTTTTCTTAGACAAAGAGTTGTGAATTTCCCCTGTCTACATCATTGTAGAGGATGGAGATACGTCAGCAGTAAACAAAGCAATCAGCTCACAGGCAGGGGGAAGGCTTCATTTGCATTGTAAAATTGAAGCAAGAAGTCTCGCATGGTAACTCACCAGAAGGAGGAACTTTGATCAAGATGGCATGGCTCCCTGGAGGAGACAGGAGACAATTCTCCAGGAGATCTTCCTGGTTCTCGACACCAGACAATGAACTTGGGGAGGGATATATGGAACTGGAAAAGGACTTTGGGTTATTCTTCACCTGTGTAGACAAAGAAACCAAGTGTTCTGGGCTCTGTGTTGGATCCTGGCTAAACACTGGCCAGCCATGCTGGAACAACAACTGTGGTGAGAAAATTTTGGACAAAAGACTCAAGTTTGATAAGTTAGACTTTAGTTTTAGAAGCTTATTTTTGCTTTTATTTGTGTGTAGTCATTTCTATCCCTATTCTTTCTACTTGCTATCACTTGAATCTATGTTCTTTTGTTAATAAATGTTCTACTTTTACTATAAACCAATTCAGTGCTGTGTGGAGGGTGTGTTAACCCCAGTTAAGATAACAGGCTGCTGCATACTGTATCTGTAAAAGAGCAGGAAACTTGATAAGGTTTGTGAGTGTTACAGGGAGAGGGGCTGAGTACTGCAGAGAAATGTTTTTGGGGAGAACTCAAGGCTGGAAGGGTTATTAAGGTTTCCCTGCAAAGAATAAGTGGGTGGTGGAAGCCAGGATGAGACCTGTTGACATCAGGGCTGTGATCTTCAGCAGCACAGCACTTAAGGCACCCAGGATTGCAAGGCAGGTGTTGACGGAACCCCTTATTGGCCTGGGCGAACCCTAAAGTGTCACAGTGGCACCCAGGAAATTTACAAGCTAGGTGTGACAAGGTGCACACACCTCCCATGAGCACCTCCTTTCAGGCAGATGCAATCCTGCACTCTTTTCTGCTCCTAGCAACCGCAATAGGCTGTTGCCTTCATCAGGCAGGTCTTCAGTGGCTCAGCCCTCCGGCCAAATCACACAGTGTAAAATGGGCAAATAGAGGAACTCTTTCCAGGGTAAAAAAGGTCCAACAAGGACTATCTCTGTGCCTTTGCTGGTGTCTGCAGCCCTATCTCTGGGCTCAGTTCTCAGTCCCTGCTAAGCTAGCTTTAAAAGTCTGTCCTTGTCCTGTTACAGAGCACTGCACCCAGGGCTTTCTCCCTGGAGATTTTGTCCTCAACAGTACTCTCTGCCCCAGCTCTCCAGCCAAGTCACTCCCTAATTCATGCCCCTTCCAAGGGTGGTTAACCAAGAGTTCAGACAGTCTGTCTGCCCTTACCAGGGTCTTCATCCCCATCCCTAAGTCCTTTAAATTCCAGCCTTTTGCCTGGTCTTCTAAATAAGCTTTATCCCCTTCTCAGTGGCAGGGGACCCAGGCCCACCCCCTACTTCAGGTTCCAACCCAGGCACCCTACAGCCATGTACTACTTCCCTTAATAGTTGCTGCTATTGCATTCTCTGGGCACTCAGTCCCCTCACCTTCACACATTACTTTAGGGATACAGTCCCTGGATTCTCTCCATCTGTTCCCTACTGAAGCAGGGTGGCCCCCACACCTCCTTGCCTAGAGAGTTTCACAGTCTTCCAGCCCGTCTTCACCCTTCTGGTCCCAGTCAGGAACTGACCTGCTCGGGCCCTGCAGCTCCTTTTAACTGAGCCTCTTGCGCTCTGATTGGCTGCTTCCCTGCAGCCTTTCAAGGCAGACCTGGAAGACCCTCCTTCACTGCTTTTTTCTTGGAGGGACGGGGGTAGAATGGCGAGGCCTCCAGCAGGGGGCCTCAAAGGGCCTGGTACATCCCATCACACTAAGTTATAGACATGCTGTCGTCAGAGAACCTTGGAGACTATGTATTCTAAGAAGGTGGGCTGGGGAGCGTTCTGGGAGAGAGGCGCACAAGCAACATTTTCATAAGTGCTCTGGGTGTGCTCATGAGGTCCTTCAGTTACTCAGAACTTAGGTCACCTGCATGACTAAAGTTAGAGGTGCAACTGAAGATGCTCAAGCAGCAATCCTCCTGTAATGTCCTGTACCCCAGGCACCCCTAATCATATCAAATTGGTATTGACAGAACCACATCCACAAGCACAGAGCGCATGGCCCAGTGGCATTTGGAGGGCAGAATGGGCCCAGTGGGCCATGTTAAACTGTTAACCATTATTAAAAATGCATACACAATAAAAGCAAAACCATGTAATAAGTGATGTTTAAATTAAACTAAAGATTTCTCAGCTGTTCAATTTTATTGTACACATTGGTGCTCAAATAACTGTACGTGTGTGTATATGCATATTTTATTATAGGTAGTATGGGTAGCAACACACATAGTTAAGGTTGCCTGACAGTTTCCATTATATTCCCTATTTTCAGTTGCTTATAACTTTGCCAGAGTTGGATCATTTGGAAAGGAATTTTTGATGCCAGGTATCTGCCTCAGGCTGAATGTTTTTAGAAAAGATTCAGCAAAAATGGTTGAGACATTTCTGAGAAGGAGGTTAAGGGAAAATATATTTTCTCCATATTTAAAAAGATTCTTACGACCATGTCGTTGAGTAGATTGGGACAGTGAGCAGGAGTGGGACTGGAGTCTTGTTTGGAAGGAAGAGGGAAACTCAAACAGAGTTGGGGTTGAGGGAGACTGAGACTGGCTGGGTAAGGAGACTAGAACTGGGAGCTAGAGGTGAGACTGGGAGAAGTGAGAGAGGGAATGGTGGGAAGATTGAGATTGGATGAGGACCCTGGGGTGGACTGGGGTGGGAACCATAGGTGGGGGTGGAATGGAAGGCTGGTGGAAAAGAAGAGACAGATCAGATGAGGAGCTGTGGGGAGGGTGGGGCTGGATGGACAAGAGACTGGGGACAACTGGTGGGGGGGCTGGCAATGGCTGGTCAAGGAGACTGGAAGCAGGGGAAAGAATGGGTGTGGGGCAAACCGGGACTGAAATGGGGAGTCTGGAGGTGGAGACTAGGACTGGCTGGCAAATGGTCTGGGACTAGAATTAAAAAAATGAGGAGTGGAATCTGGGATTATCTATGTGAGGGAAAAGGGACTGGAATGAGAAGACAGGAGTTGGGATGAAAGAGGACTGAGACCAGGACAGGTTGAAGGGGAAGAGGCAGAAGGGGTCGAGTTTGTAAGGAATTGGCAGGAAAGTCTGAGACTACTAGAGCACATTCCCCCTCCAGAGCCCGGAATAGAACCTCAGGTTCCTGAGTCTCACCTTTCCTCTGCTGTCAGCCAATATCTGTGAATCCCACTGACAAAGTATCTCATCTCATCCACCTCATGCGCTGATTTTCATAGAGAATGACAACCCATTATTGCTCTCAGTCACTCTCTTAGCTAGCAGCAAAAGTCTGTGCAGTGGATTTAAAAGATCCAACCCTGGTGATGTCCATGTTGATGTTGATATGCTGCCATATATGGACTAGAGCTCCTGTGGAAAATATAGTATGTGATCATGTAATTAAAGATGATACCATAATACACACACACAAGAAGGCTGAGTTAAGGTTATATGAGTATCCTTAGTTCTAGAATTTCCTAATCTTTGAGTGCAGGACTTTGCAACTTAATGTTCTTTTAACATTGTTTCTTCTGTGTAATATTATATATTAACAGTATATCTTAGTATATATTATTAACTCTGTATCTCTATAGACACACATAGATAGGTAAGTTCTGTGGCCTGAAGCTCCAGAGAGGAAGGACCTCCCTGCCCCATCTATTTGTCAACAGGGGGAAGTGTAGCTATAGAGAGAACTTTGTTTGCATAAGCTTCCTATCCAGAATTTATCGGGTGACACTTCAGGAGCCACCACAACTATAGACCAACCCACAGTTGATTGGGCAGTGGCACTCAACTGAGAGAAAAAAAACCGGACTCTTATCTTGTTGGAAAAATTCCGCTTAAAAGTCTTATATTCTATTGGTTCCCTCCACTGTTCCATTAGGAGGACTCTTTCAGGGGAGATGATGTTGAAGACAGCACCAGACCTGAATAAACTCTGCTGTGGCCCCTCCTATCCAGCCACAAAATAAAACTGAAATCACTATAGCTGGTTAAGTGGTGGAGCCTCAAGACAGGACCAGGGACCAAGGGCTGCTCAAGGGCACCTCAGGACTCTGGGACTATGCTACCCACTGACACCAAACTGAGATGGGAGTTAGTGGATAAGGAAGGAGGAAATGATGTAGTAAAGGGACATTTGCCCATTGGACCACACAGCGAGTGAGGAACCAAGTTAGTGGATTATTTATTGTGTGGGAGTGTTTTATTTATTATTCATATAGATAACTGTTGCTGTGTTTTCCCAAGTTGATGCTGTGTTCCCTTTCCCCTAATAACATTTTCCTTGGTTCATACACAGACTCAGTACTTGCGCATGGGAAAGTATTTCCTATTAAGAGCACCCAGGGAAGGTATTTAGTGATCACAGAAATTCTGGCTGGGGCCTCAAGCCAATAATGTTCATCAGTTTCAAGAGTTTGAACTCAGTCTTTGTTGCTGCCTGCAATACCCAGGAGAATGGTTACATCCCTATATTAGAAGAAACATTTCAGCTCTTCCCTTCCTCCCAGGTGAGGCCTATCAATGTGTATTACATAATCCTGAAACTCACCACTTTACATAATTATTCTTCTGCATCCTTTCCTTGCTAGCATACATAAAAAAATTAATCCACCTCGAGATAGTGTCTCAGATAAGTCAGATATTAGTGTAAAGAGAACCTTATTACAGTTTATACATTCATTTATAATTATTCATATTTGCGACACTGAGGAATAAAATACATTTTGTAAAAAAGTTAAATTATATTTTTGCAAAGAAATTACAAAATCCAGAAAATATGAGGTTATGCTCTTTTAAAATTGTATATTTGTTTCATGCGTGTGAGTGTAAGTATATACATCTATAGATGCACACCCACCTACACATACAGCATATATACTATATACACATACCGTGTCTTTATCATCCTTATAGTATTAGGGCATGCAAGATAATAAACAGATCTGTTAAAGTACCAATGATGTTTCTATTGACAGACTTTAAAAAGAGATCAGTGACCTTGGTTAATTAGCCATGTAATAAACCAGAACTGAAAGAGCCTATGCCCACAAACCATAGCACAGCACCACTCCATCCCCCGCTTGTCAGAGGCACTATGAATAGGAAGTCAGCAGACTCAATGCAAAGTGCAGCCACTTAGTCTTACAGCCTTTTTGAATATATGCAAAGATTAACAAAGAACTCCTCTTCCAACCACTGATTAAGAGAAATAACTACCATGAGTATTTACAAAACTTGTTCTTTTTGTTTTAAAGAATGATTCTCAGTTTACTGGTTGGTATAGTTTTAGAGGTACTGTCATGCATTTATATATATATATATTTTTTTTTTTTAAATACTCCTTGATACTTTTAAATTAGAAAAAAAATCTTTGAAAGTTGTTTTTCTATCTCCTTCAGAAAAAAAAAGTCCATGTAAATTAGGTGTCTACTCTATTTACTTCTCCATTTCCTTCAGATATTTTTGGATTTGGATTATCCAAACTAGTTAATTATTATTATGATGTATGCTTTAAATATTACATGTTTTGTTGCCAACTGGCAAACTCATTTTCAACTGTAAATCATGTTTAACAAAAACAGTTTTAAAACAATCTGTTTAAAAATTCAACCTGCTGTTTTCTGGAGTGAGAAAGCGCAAAAATATTCAGAAATATACTGTATGTTGTGGATGCTCAGTCCTTTTGGAGGAGGGAGCGAGGGAAGAGAGAAGAATTTAACAGATTCTTTGGTTCAATTTTTAAATATCCTACCAAAATTTTTAGAAATAAAACAAAGTGCCTGTTTGAGTATAAATGAGTCATTGCTGTTTTTAAAAGTCTTCTAAATGTCAGCTCATAACAAGCACATTCACTATTAGCAACACAAACACTGAGTTAATATTATGCGCAGTTACAGTACTTTTTAAATTGCCATACAATGTATGTTTTCTTCAGTAAACTTCCTTGAAGCACATAAATACTGCACTTTGATGGTATTTCATTCAATGCTGGTATTAAACAGCAAAAACAAACAAATATACCTCAAGAGTGGCTAATGCCATTTTAGAATATAGCACCCTTCCATTACCATATGGTACACTGAATGAAATTTATCAAGAACACCATCAACGTTAGAACTTTCCTTATTTTATCTCGTTTCCCACCTCTATCCTGCTTTAAAAAAAAACAAAAAACCAGTGATATTTTATTCTCTGTGCTCTTGTACAGGAAAACAAATGGATAGCATTCTAATTTTAATGTCCATAAATCTACTCATTCATTTGGAATTATTCTTGCTGCAATCAATCAATCTCACTCAGTATCTCAGATCACAGTAAATGTATATGAACAGAGAGCCAGATACTGCCTTCCATTGCATTGGTATATGTCAGAGACACTGTTTATTTCAGTGGAGTTTCAGAATATCAGCACAATAATTCCACTGCAGTATATGGAGTTCTATACAAGGTACAGTAACCAAGAGCAGAATACGGCCTGGATATTCTTGATGACGCAATCCAAACAGAAAACATGAATGCATTTTAGCAAAGTGTCTTTGCTAACACATTCCATTTGTATTTTCTAGAGTGATCGGAAGGACCTTCAATGTAGATATAGTCCCCCAAATATTTGATTCTTTTACATTTTTTTTAAATTGCAGTGAAAGGCCCCAATCCTGCAAACACTTACATATGTGAGTAGTACTCGCTTAGGCATGTGAGTAGTTCCATTGACTTTAATGGGTCTAGGGTTAAGCATATGCATAAATGTTTTGGGCCAGGTTCCTTAGCCTGGACATCCTTTTAGGTGTTCAGATCTTATGATGATTAGAGCCATATAAAAAGCCTAGAAAGACAGACAGAGTATGTGGCATTACAAGGAACCAGTATAAAGAACTTCTAGTTACCAAAAACACAAACAAGCAAGTAAACAAAAATAAAACCCAAGGGATTGTATATGAATAGGCTGTCAAGACAATGGCACTTCTCACAGGAGAAAAGTTAAGCCTGTGTGTTAATGTTTCAGAATTGGGGCTTTAGGCCCATCATTTTTAGAAAGTATTTAGGCATTGCAGTGCTCGGCGTTGCAACATCTAACTGATTTAGGAGCCTAAAGCCTCATCTACACTTGCAGTGGCTGTAGCTACCTGCCACAATGAAAGATAGGCTGAGTTCTTACTCACTGCGGCATTTAGCTACATGAAGCAATGGAAGGCTTTGGCAGCCGGGAAAGGGCTGCTGGACCCTTTCCCCACTGCCTCACCTCCGCCAGTCCCTTTGCAGCCTTTCACTGCAGCGAGGAAAGGCTCTGGCGGTGGGGCAGCGCAGACATGGCAGGCACTGCTTGGGTGTGTAGAGAGCCACGTAAGGTATATTCCTAGATGTTCCTGGCTCTCTACTCACTGAAGCCATGCCACACGGTCTACACTGCTGTTTATACCCATGGTAGCTGGGTGTGCAGTGTCTGTTCTACATGCTGCCGTGAGTATAGATGTACCTATAGACTCAGGAACCTAAATCCCATTCACTGTCAATGGGATTTAGTTTCTGAAGTACCTAAATCCCTTTGGAAAATGAGATGTCATCTTCTAAATCAGTTAGGCACTGCAAGGCTGAGCGCAGCAATGCCTAAATACCTTTTAAAAACTGGGCCATACCGTTTAGGGTTTTATCTTATACTAAAATGTGTTTTGTTAAGTGATGCACAGCCTACCAGGAAGAGTAGTTGATACCAAAATTCCTCAATGAATTCTGATCTCCTTTAATAGTCCCAGATCCTGTAATTCACTTCACCTTTGTGGAACCCTTTTGAAGCCAAAGGGGTTCTGGGTAGGCACCCACGCACAGTGATTTGCATGACTGGGACCTTATAGGAGGTGTGAGAAGTTAGTACTGTATATCACCTGAGAAATCTAGTGAATGCATGCTTTGGAGTAATGCAACTTTCCATAGGATGTCACCGTTGCTGCATCAAAATATAGCTGAGAGCATATTTTCCTGGTTAGAAATAATGTGTGCCCCAAAAGACAAAAGTTTGGAAATGTCAGACAAGTATATATCTCCCCTAATTTTCAGCTTCTGAAGATTCATAGTTGCTAAGGATGGAAGATGACGCCCTCCACTGGCTAAGCATCCACTTTTCATCAATCATCAGACACTGAAGAGAAATCACTTTGAACACTGAGGCGGGGAGCTAGAGGCAATTACTTGTGATTGATAGCACTAAATATGAAACCGCATGTACCTCATCCATGCAGCATGGAATCAGAGGCATATTGTTAGTGGGGGAGATGAATGGAACTTGAGATAACCTTGGCAAATTAGGCATATGTTAGCATTAAGCTTTGTCAGTAAGCAGGCTATAAATTACAGACATATTGTAACTCCATAAACTCATCTAATGAATTGAATGACAGTGGTAATTTAATGCAGAATGTAACAGTTTAACCCTTTTAAGAATTTAGATGTATTTCTGTATTGTGCAACAAACCAAATTATATTAAAAGGTTGGTGTTTAATAGGAGATACCATAATTATAAAAGGGAAATGATTACTTCACATTTCAGGTACATTTTAACACACAGTTTACCTGAGAATTATTTATGAGTTAATTAAAATATAATGGCATAATTGGGGGGAGAAAGTTCTTATATATTCTCTTAGTTTTGTCATTATTTTTCTGTCTGATCCAGCTAAACATATTTAAGCAATGAGGCACAGCATGCAGTGCATTTCTGAACTATTACTGAACGCCTCGGGTGGTGTTATGCAGAGCAAGGCTAAAGGCCGAGTGACTTTAATCACAAGAGAAGTGCAATAATCCCTTCAAAATGCATGGCCTGCAGTGTCTTATTGCTATTATGAAATGCAATTTATAAATAAAAATAAGAGGAACAAAGTCAGGCTCATGCATTTGCTGGTATTATTGACAGAATTATGGCACCGGTGACAGCTAATCCAGGATTCTAAAGCCATTTCCTAATTTACCATATATTTCAGGCAGTTACATTGGAAATCACTGAAAAACCAATGGGGGGAAAAAGTTGTAAAGCCTAAATAGAAAAATTAAATGGAATGCCATTATTTAAGATATGTTGACATACTAAAAAGTATATTAGTTCTTATTCAGATGGAAGTAATTCAAAAAACAGTGGCAATAGGTATAATTATTATACAACCAGGACAGTTATTTGCACATAATGTAACACTAAACTAACAATTTAACAAATAAATTATTACCACTTAATTTTACAAAAGCACACTTTTTAACATACATAATCCTTTATTACAGCTGTTAACATAAGTTTTGTAACATGTTTTTACATATAACATGTAAGTAACATGGTTTTGATGCTTACATTACAGAGTATAATGTGAAGTATAATATACTGACCTTTTAATATAACACACTACCTCTACAGTAGTAAATGATATGCAGGTACTGTAATTCTAAACAGGCCTTCTTTCAGCATTTACCTAAACTGATATAAGATTTAGCATCCCACTTTTGTGACTTGTTCACCTTAATACACCGCATTCACTTCAAAATGACATTTCAAGCAAAATGAACCACAGTGTTTGTTCAAAAGGAAATTGAAGACAAAAATCAAGGGCTCAATCCCATGTGATGCTATGCCAAGGTAGGGCCTCAGTAGAAAGGACAGTTACATATGAAATGAAATCATTAACATTCAGTACATTTTTAAATTAAGTAAATAATCATTACTTCAGCTTTCAAACAGCAATAATTACCAGTCGGGATCAACATGGAGGGATTGGGAATGAGGCTGAATGTGGTCAGAGCAATGGGCAAGGGTGAAGATTTTCATTACACCATTTTGGATTGAGGGAAAGAGGGTGTGTTGAGCGAAGGAGGCTGAGAGATGATTAGGACTGAGACAGGGTTTATAGATGTGGTAATGTGGAAGAAATGGCACATTTTTTCAATCTTATAGAAGAAAAACAGCAGGATTTAGTGATAGCTTGATGTGGAGGAAAGAGAGAAGAGTCCATTTTTAAAAAAGTTTCCTATGGTACTCATCACTGAGCATCCAAGCCCTTCTCACACACATTACAGAATGTTATCCTTACAACAGTACTATGAAGCATAGATGCATTCTTAATCCAATTATTACATCACACTATAAGGATAGCTATCTACTGGAATAGGGAGGTTACAGAATCCCCCTCATTGGAGATTTTTAAGAACATGTTAGACAAAAACCTGTCAGGGATGGTCTAGTTTACCTGCTCCCGTCTCAGCCCAGGGGGCTGGACTAGATGACCTGCTGAGGTCCCTTCCAGCCCTACATTTCTATGAGTCTATGTTAAATTTGAGTGGGCAGCAAGACATCCAGGAAGATTTCTATTGAAATGTTAGTCAGGGATGGGAGACTGAATGGAGGGGCCTAACTCAGGGTGGAGAGGTAGAGTTGTGAGTAGTTGGCACAGAGATTGTAGATGAAACCAGCTGGTTGGGATGAGGTGACCTAGGGAAAAAGGTATAGAGGGAGAAGAAAGACATGGACAGAGTCCTGAGAAACAAAGGCAAAGCAGGAGGAGCCCTAGACAAGACAATAAAGTAGTGATCAAAGATGTCGGATGAGAAGTAAGGCCCCAGAGTCAGCAAGACACTTAAGCATCTGCTTAACTTGAAGCATGCGAATAGGCCTATTGATTCCAATAGGACTAGTCTCCTGCTTAAAATACATACTTAGGTACCTTACTGAATCACTCCCTAAGAACAAACAAGGTGTTTGAAGTCTAGGAAGGAGAGAATTTCTAAGGGTATGACTTTGCTCCAGAGTTAACATGGACCCCTACCTGGCTTTTAGCCCAATTCTCCCAACCATACAATTATTTAATTCAAGTATGTGTGTGTGTTTTGAACAGAGACTTGATTGCCTGGCTGTGGTTACAGATTAGAGCCCAGGTTTTGCTTTAAGGTGGTTCTATCCCACCTTGTGAATGCAGCAGAAGCCTGGATTAGAGCTTGGTTTTGATAGTATTCCAATGGCATCATAGAATATGTATGCCCTGGGGCTGTATTTTCCAGCCCTTTTACCTACTTACTTCCCACTCATCTCCTATGCACCAGAAGCCACTTGCTGGTTTATATACACCTGGTTGGCATTTAACCCTTCATTCCACATGGCCTACTCAATTTTTTGCTCAGCTCAGCCAAACAGCACTAGAAGATGCCATCTGGGAGATTCCCAACCCGGCATGCTAACCGGCAAGAGGATCACACCAGAGTTCTGGTTGCTGTCTGGTGTGAGTAAAGCAAGGAACGTGATTTTGGAAGATGTACCCAAAATCAGCCTCCATATGACAGGATCTCTAAGAAGCTAGCAGAGGAGGAGATCAAGAGAACTGCTAACAAGTGTTGGGAGAGAATTAAAACACCTCAAAGGGAGCCTACTGCAAGGGAAAGGATGCCAAGATAAGTCTGGCAACTCCCAATCTACCCTCCCCTGCTTCAAGGAGTTTGACCAGATGATCAGCACTGCCCCAGGTACAGAGACTACCATGCCCAACAGGCTTTTGAGTAGAATAGCCTCCACTGCTACCCCTGCTTGAAATAGTGTTAAAACCAGTATCGGCAACAGGCCACTGGTCTGATTGCCTAAACATCCTCAGCCAGGCCCCACATTTTTTTCTTAACTTAATTACGTCTAAAATACTTATCATAGTCTCTCTGTAGGCTCGTACCTCCTATTCCGCAGCATCTGAACAGGATAAGGCGTAGCGATGGAATAAAGACATGATAAGCGTCAGTTTGTGGCCTTGCCATGATGCAGACTGTAAAAGGAAGATGTTTTTTTTCTTGCCACAAGCAAAAATATAATATGCTCTGTCATCTAATATGTTCTGAATGGAAGTCAGAAGAGCTTGCTTCGCTCTAGCAATTACCTCCTTCAATTCTGTTAGCACTGCCTTTTAAACCATACATTTGTTGCTACAATCAGAATTTAAGGCTTGAGGAAAACAAATTCACTTCTCTGCAATACAGTTTTCTTCCAGCAGGAGATGTCAGACATTCTGTGGCTCAGATAAAAATACATGAACTGCATATCTGTTTTATTGGTTTTCAGGGTGCCACTGGTGTGGAGCTGCTGAAGATATGGTGAGGGATATGATAAAGTGCTAAAGCATTTTAGTTATTAAAAAAAATCTGAGAAGTATAACTGAATGAGGTAAAGATGCTTTATGTTTATAGTGAAAGAGCTTAAAGCAACAGAAAGCAGGAAATCAGTATAATTCTTATAGGAGGGGCAGAATAAGAGAAAGGAATTTACCCAGAAAATGGGTTCCTTTTTCCAGCACTAACAGCAAATAATACTTTGCACTAGATGGTGTGAACTTCTCTCAGAAGAGCGATGAAGTAATCATTAAGCAGTGACTGACCTTTCCTCCAGTTCCATGGCAAAAACAGGACTGCAATATCTATATATTTTGTTGGCAGCCATGTTTTGTTTGAACAGGGAGTGTCCATGTGGCTAGATAATTGTGGTCACTGAAGAGAAAAAATGAAATGGCTGAGAAGGAAATACAGTACAGAAACAGATGATGGAAGTGCAGTGACCCAGGCTAGTCTAGGAAATGCTAACTGGGATGAAAGGCAGAGGCAAACCAAGACAAAAGAGATAATTTTGAAGTTTTAGAACTTGATAAGGTAAGACTCAAAATTGCAGCAGGAGCATAAATAAAAGACTATTAACACGCATTTACTATTTATAAGTAACTATACGTTACCAACGTATAAACTTTTGCAAGTTTGTACATACTTCTCTTCCTTACTTTATGCAGATAACACCAAATGCATCCTTTGTAAAAAGAACAAAATAAATTCCTCAACAGCATACTGTGTCACTTCAGAAGAGAGTCAACTTTTCCTTCCCCTGGGTGTAAGTCCAACTCCACTCTTGCATCCTATCCTTTGCTTTGCTTCTCTTTAGCTTGTAGTGCTCTTTAGATTTCAGTTTTCCTGTGGCTCTTTCCAAGCGGGGCCCTCCTTTATCCATTAGGTGCCTTTAACGTATATTCCCTCAACAGATGTTCAGTCATTCTCTGCTCATTTACTTTAGGTCCTGTGTGGGTGGGCTTCTTATTCACGGGTTTCAGGGTCTATTTTCATCTAACACAGCTTTTCAATCAATTCCCTTTTTCAGGTTTCTTTCTCTTGTACATCTGTAGATTTTATTTTCCTCCAATTCCCTTTTTCAGTAGTGTCTCTGCTAACATACCTAGTCTTATGCTTTTCTGCTTCTCCTGATCTGAAACTTTTCCTATTTTCCTTGTCACAATAAAAGAAGCAGAGGAGAATAAAAGAAGGGGCAAAGGAAGTGAGAACTCCTACCCCAGGTTCAGTTCGTCTGCTAACCAAACATCTAGCTCCTTCTCCTTCCCTCCTTCTCTAACAGATTTTTTTCCCCCAACAACCCCTCCTTCTAGGGCCATCCAAGCCCCACCTCCAACTCAAGCAACTCTCCCAATGGCTGTTCCTTTCCCAGGATAGCATTTCATGCTACAGCATCACAGCTACAGGCCCTAATAGCACCTCAATAACTCAAAACTGCAGCAGGTGCTCATGCTGGGTTGCCACAGAAGACACTGTGCCTGTCAGGAAGAGAGCAGCTTTAGGAAACAACCTGGTCATGCAGCACCAAGCACATTAAGTGCTATAAGCCCTGAAGCGGATAGTCAAGCACATAAAGGAACACTGGAAATTACTGTTGGGTCATATAGGAGACTTTTCATCCCAGCTATACTACTCCTAGAATATGTATTAGTAAATCACGCTAACCTACTGAGACTTTGTTCCCTTTTGTACTGAAAAGACTACACATAGACTTTATGAATCTGTTATGACCCCTAAGGGTTTGTCTCCACTGCAGTGTTCGCTCAGGGTATAACTTGAGTTATAACCTAACCTGACTCTTGTCCACACATGAGAATCTCAAACCTGAGTGCTTTAAACCCAAGCTAGCTGGCCTGTCAGGGGTATGGGTTGCAGCTCCAGTGCTCCTAATACTTGAGCGAATCATGCGGTAGGGATGCAGCTACAACTTGCATCAGTGCAACTCATCAGCTGCTCATGCAATTACACTGCTAAACAATCAAGTCACTCTGTGCAGCATGAGTGTTATTTCAGTGTGGCCACTCTCACTTGAGCTAGGCTAGGCTAGCTCAAGTGGAGTAACTCCAGTGTACTAATTCAAGCTAGCCACCCCAGTGAAGACAAGCCCTAAGTTAATGGATCTAACCATTTAAATGAAGCAGTAGAGGCTTATGCTTTTAGATTCAAAGGTCTTGGGTTAAATCCCACAGAGCTCCCAGCTAGGCACATCATTACATTTATATGCTAGGGATTCTCAAGGTGTTGTCTGACAATCCCTTTTTTTTTTTTTAAAGTCAGAAACCAACCTCTTTCCTAGAAGTTTCTCGCTCTAGTTTTTTGATGTATTTACGTACGATATATCTTAAATGTGAAATGGTCAAATTCAAAAGCATTTAATACGTGGCCCTGTGCTGCTCAATGACATTTAAAATCAGTGACATATTGCAAGCATTCTGAGCTAATCTGAAATAGCACAAAGGGCTCTGACATAAGAGGCACGGAGGATTCTGCGATCAGACATCACAGGAGACAAAAGTGGGTGTTTTGGGAGTCTGTCCTGGGCTCACCCTCTCAGAGAATCCCCTCATGGCATAAGGTGGCTCTGCAGGAAACCCACCCTCAGTTTCCCCTGCTCAGGAGCCTTTCTCCTCCACTCTCTTAAGCTAAAGACACCCATGTCATGAGGTAATTAACGAATATGGGCACTTCAGATCACAAAATAAAGTTCACTGTCTTAACCCAAAGACTTAGGCCCTGCCATCTTCTGTGACTCCACACTCTTCATTAGTCTCAAACAGCCTTCAGATGCTCTCTCATGCTTCTCCCCTGCAAAGTCCCCAACTAGAGTTCAAAGGCTCAAGCAAAGCAATAAAACAAACAATGGCCACCTCTCCTGGGCTTAATAAAAAACACACATCCCTCCTGGGCTTATTCCCCGTGTTACCGGGTTGCCCTCGCTGGCCCGGTTGCTGGGGTCCTCCCTCAGGCTCTGTCTCCGGGGGAGGCCACAGCGCTTTCCTATACCAGGGGAAACAGTTCACTTTTGGCGAGCAAGCAGTCAATTGCTCTAACCCTTAGGCAGGGTGAGCAAGCAGTTTAGTGCTCTGGCCCTCAGGCAGGGCGAGCGAGCAAGTCAGCAGTGGGTTTTCTCTCTGGAGCGGAAGAGAGCAGGAGGCTCTCTTCAGGGTGGCTAGGAAAGGAGGGAGGGAAGGGGGACGCAGGCCCACCCAACTCCACTGCGTCCCAGCCCAGGGCCCTAGCAGTGGCAAAAGCGGTTGCCACTGTGTTGGCATGGCTTCCACCGCAACACACCGACTAGGCCTCAGACTCAGCCACAAGCTATGGCTGCCCCTGGGCTACTTCCTCCCTGCTGGCCCCAGTACCTGTCTCCTTGGTATCATGGGAGTACTCCATCTGGGGTTGGCCCGTCAGTCCCTCCTCATCCACGGGCGCCAATGCGGGGAGCTCCTCTTCAAGAGGCAGCTCCTCTAGGTCATTTGGTGCGGGAAGGGGCTCGGCTTCCGGCAGCTCCTCCAGCTCTGTTCCCAACTCAGGGGGCTCGGCGGCCGGCAGCTCCTCCGGGTCCTGTCTGGCCTCAGGGGGTATCCTCCACCTGGGTTGCTCCGGGGTCTCGGCCCAGTCCCGGGGTCCGGGTACCTCGGCCCAGTCTCTCTGACCAGGTTGCCTGGTCCAGCTCCAGGAAGGCCCTACCCAGTCTCCAGGCCCGGGTGGTGCCGGGGTTGGTCGGTGGCTCTGCTCCGGCCTAGGCCTCTGCCAGTGGGGCAGCACGTCTGTCTTGGCGGCAGCCTTTTTTTGACTGAGCTCTGGGGTCATGCTTTTATACCACCCCTTCCTGTGGGGGCTCCACCCCGCTGCCACTGATTGGGCTGGCTGGGCGGTCCTATCGTGGCCCGGTTCCCTGGTTGCTGGGCAGACTTAGCGGCTGGGCCTGGTCTGGTCCACTCAGGCTTCTCACGCCCTCCCTCGGGCTCTGTCTCCGGGGGAGACCACAGCGCCTTCCTACATTCAGCTTCCTGCCCTCTGTACAGGAGAGTGCCATTCCCCTAGGCCTTCCCCTTGCTCTAGAGGCTCTGGCTCCCCCCGACCAGGTCTCCCAGCTTCTAGCCTGTCTCACAATTCCCAGGGAGCACCTACTGAGCTTTCAGATCTCTACAGCTTCTCTCTCCAGCACTAGCAACCCAACATCTGAGCTCTCTGCTCCTTTCCTGACTAACTCAGCCTCCTTCTCTCTAGGACCCAGGGGTCCCCTCTTAAACCCAATTGCAGGTCAGCTGACCAGTCACAGGCGCACTGGCCTCTTCTCTCTTAAAGGGTCATTTTTCACAGAAGGAAAACTCCACAGTCCACTTCTCCTATCCCCCTCAGGGACCATTTAAGCCAACACAGACACCTACGTAATGTACAGGTGTGTGAAGGCTCACTTGGTATCTGCTCTACATTCATGTATACTTCAGAGGCCCTCTATGCTTGAAACTAACATAATATGTGTGTGTGTGGAGGGGGCCATGCCATGTCCTCATTTTTCCATCTTCGATCGAGTAATGTTCTCTTTCTAAAATAATGCCTGTTTATGCAACTTTGTGAGCTTTAACTTACACATCTAATGCTTAAACACATAAATAATGGCATGAAGTGTATTTCAAAGCTTTTGGTACATGTGTAACCTCTGAATAAAATTGGCTCTTGAACCTTCATTCCAGAAAAGATTGCTGTGACCTTCACCTTTCCATTTTCCTAATGGTTTCTTCACTACAAAGACAAAATTGAATGAATAGCTCAGCCATCTGTAAGATTTAGAATTACATTTGCCTAGTGCAAATCAATAGAATGGAAATCAAAACTAAAAACCTGGGGTTTTGTTTGCAATACTCTGTGTAATACAACTTTGCATTTAACCTCTGGACTAAATGGTGACTCCATAACTAAGTCATTCACTCAATGCACACTTTACATACTTTAATGGGACCAAGCTGTTTTGATCAACAATGATTAATGACAACATCTATTAAAAATAACTTAGTAATGTTATGCCTATTCAATCTTGAGAATTTGTTAGGCTTCTGAGTTAGAACACTGATTTCAGATAGTTATCAACTGATCTTTTAAAATGGATAATCAGGGTGAAATTCGCCTCTCCTGTATAAAACTCAAGTGTTCTGGTTTTAGTCCGGTGAAGTACATGGAGGCTAAAGAATGAAATACATCCCTCAGTAGAGCGCCATGATTCAAAGTTGCCAAAAATGTGTGCCACATCAGTTGTGTGTGGAATTAGGACCCTTGTCACGCATTGGCTGTGTGTGTGTGTTCTCTCTATGCTCTGCGCTGGCTCTGGCCAGGTAACCAACACAGCAAACTCCGATCTAACCGCCCAATAAATCCACAGACCTGAATTCAGTGGTGAAGGCACCTGACCAGACTTATTGCTGACAAAGCATGGTAAAAAGTGCCCTATACGTGCTACAAGTACACTTGATACACGTGTGCCCAGGACAATGGACCAGCTCAGGGAATGGCGGGACTCTCCATTTGGACAGACAAAGTCACACACCTTCTGAGACCCTCTTTTATACATTGATACAAACAAGTTATGTGTTGCTGCTCTAACATAGGTAGCTACCACCCTTTACCTTGTATACGTTGGTTTGATCAAAACAGCTCTATCCATCACCCTGTCATCCTGACCTTATTTTATGGAAGGGTCAATATGTTCCCATTATCTTTGGGGAGTGTGCTTATACTATACTTGGTATTGGGGTGTCCTGGTATAAGCTTTCTGGAATGTGCTTGCATGAGTGTTCTGTGCCTCGTACTTCTTAGGAAGGTGTATGTTTTTGCAATACCAGCTCTGTTTCTGCCAGTTTCTCTGAACTTACAAGCAGGCTCACAACCTGATTTCTGCTAAGTTTGCTTTATATCCGCAGAGCCTGACTACTATAGTTCAGGCCTCATTCCAGGCCTGTTATACTAGACCTCATATCTCACTTTCTACTACAAGGGCCACTGTGTCTGTGCAACAGCAGATTCTGTGGCCTTTTCCTGACTCCTTCCATCTCTCCAATGCCATTCTCCATCATAGCCGACGCAAGACATTGAAGAAATTTTCCCCTCAGCAAACAAGGGGTACAGAGATCACCCTGCATAAAAGCTCCATTTGTGGCTCCCCATCACCACTTCCACCGAATCCCTGGATCCAGTGATGCAAAAGGCCAGTTCTGTACATTCAGTCATTAGACTGTAGTCTCAGAAAGTATTATGTTATTTTCCCCAGTGTGTTTGCTGAAATTTTGGATCTGTTTATCACTGCCCTGCTTTGCTCCTTTTGCATTACTCAGTTGGCTGGAGATTTTCCCAGTATGAGGGAGTCCCCAGTGAGCATAGATCTAAAATAACCAGCTCTTACATCACTACAGCCCCTAATGTAAGAGACGGGGAGGAGTGTGCAAATGAGAAGTAGCCAAAAATGCTGCATTCCCAGGCACCTTTTTTGCTGTACAGGGAATTTCTTGCACGTCTTAGGCAGGCTATCATGGAAAATGGCATTAGGGTGCTGGAAAGGGCCAGGAGAATGCCACAAAATTTGCATTTAGCAGATCCAGTGGCCTTATCCTCAGCTGGAAGACAGTCACTTGGGGAATGTTGAAAGTTAGTGCAGGTTAGAAGAACTCATAGGCTGATCTAACTTGCATTGGGCTAGGGGCTGGGTTGAGAACTGAGTAGCTGTAACTGGCTCTCTCGCAGTTCCCCACCTCTACTTTACCAAGCGTAAATTTGGCAAAGCAGTGAAACATCTACAGTGACCTATTGGAACTCAACGTTTGAATAAGATGAACAAACTTTTTTATTGTTTGAAATATTGTTGTAGCCATTTCTGGTTCCAGGATATTGGAGCAGTGTTGAGAAGACCTGAAGAAGAGCTCAGTGTAAGCTCAAAAGCTTGTTTCTTTCACCAACATGAATTGGTCCAATCAAAATATTACCTCACCCACCTTGTCTCTCTAAACTTTTTTATTATCACTTTTAGAATATTTTCACCTAATTTTTACATTTATATCAAGAACAAGCGCAATACAAAAAGAATCCATTCAGTGTAAATACTAGTGGAGACTGGGAAAGAAAAAGAAATATAACTAATTTTCAATAATGTAAAATGGGAACATGCTGAGAGACTTACATCAAACAGCAAAAGATGAAAAATATCTATGCAAATAAAGAGCACGATTAAGATGCGGGATTCGGAAAATGTTTTTGAATCACATGTTGGCTATGAGATGAAACACTTGGGGGGCCAGCTTCTGATGTAAATCACTCTGGTGTTAGGGCCTGGTTCCATTCCTATGAAGTCAGCCATTATAAACAAGATGATCCAAGTTCCTCTCTTCTCAGGAAATGAGTCGAACTGGAACTAAGTTTCAGAAGTTTCAGTCAAAGCCACTGGAAAACAGAAATATTAAGCACTTGTAAGCATTGCTGACAGAGGGGCCAGTTTCTAAGCACAGTTACACTAGTTTAAATCCCGAATGGCTTCATTGACTGCAATTAACTGATTCCAGATTGACAGCCCAGTTCTGCTCCCATTGACCTCCAACACCGAGCAATGGAGTCAAATAGCAGCAAAGTACAAAGCAATAGTTTGGATCTTATTGAGAGTTAAGACCTAACTTATACATCTTGGCAAGTGATTATTTTGTATGCACTCATGAGAGGTACAATATAGTTTGAGGGCTAGGCCCTGACCCACAAGGGTATTTAGATGCCAGGTTTCCTAACTCCAAGTTTTAGGCTCCACTGCAATCCACAAAACTCCAGCCAAACCCTATAGGCACCTAAACTTACTTGGCATCTAAGTACCCGCCTGTGGGCATGTGCACTGCCACTTCACTCTCCGTGTCCAGAGATCTAGCTCCCACCTAAGCCCCTGAACAATCCACAAAAGCAGACAAATGCCTATCTCACCTGTGCGGAGCCCAGTCCGGTAAGTGTGCACAGAGGCTGTCTACTGGATTGGGTCCCATTCAAAATACAGGTGCAGGAGGAGGAGGTGCTACTTGATAACTTTAGCCTAGTTGTTACAGGACTCATCTGGAACCAGGAAGACCCAGGTTCATTGTCTGCCTCTCCCTGATGGGGAGAAAGGATTTGATGAGGAGTCTCCCACCTCTCAGGAGCATCCTCTCACCTGGAGATATTCTGATGTGGAGCTCCCTCAGTTTTTCCTATTGAAGCTTTTGCACTCTGAATAATGAAAGAGTGATAGATCCCAGGAGATTGAACTTTGGGTCTCCTCCCTCCCAGGTGGATACGCTACCCATCAGCTCTACAGTTATTCTCACTCTCTCTCTATCCCAATTACAGTTGCACCATGGATAAATAGTTAAACAGAAACTACTGAGAAGCCTAGGCAGCTCCCTGCAGCATGCTAGCTTTTGTGGATTGCATTCCAAGGTGCCTGTCTCTCCCCAGGCTTTGTATAGGTGTTTGTGGATTGAAGTGTTGTTCCTGTGATTTTCTAGGTGCAGAAAAGTTAGGTGCCATTTGATGCCCAGTGTTGCATAGCCTAAGTCCCTTTGTAGATCCAGGCCTTACGACTTTCTGAGTGAAATCCTGGCCCCACTGAAGTCAATGACAAAACTTCCTTTGACTTTAAAGGGGCCAGACTTTCGCCCTCTGATTTCAATGAGAACAGTGTTAGGACAATGCCGAGTGCTACTGAAAACCCCATCTATGTTTTGTAAAGTCATTGTGGCTGTCTCTGCTAAGAAAGATTTAGGATTTAAATTGGAGAAATGCTTTAGGGTAGGACCAAGGTGAAGTGACAACTGTAATAATTAACACAGTTTTTGACATCAAAGTGCTTCACAAAAATTAATGAATGCTTGCAAATATTAACTGACTAACCTATGGGTGAACTCAATGGCAAAATTCTCATTGACTTCAGCTGGGCTAGGATTTCAACCTATTTGAGGAATCATATATACCTGGTCTGCCTGCCATAAATCCAGATCTAGACAGTGCTTTAGCCTTTCACAAGCACTGAAATGTACCAGATTTACACATCTCCCCTTCATAAAAGAGAAAACAGTGTTTCGAAAAAGGCCACCACAGAGCATCACAACTAATTCAAAGCATTTACTTTCAAGTGGACTAGCGAAAGATTATTATTAATTATTATTAATTATTATTATTATAATTTATTTGTATTACTGTAGTGCCTAAGAACCTTATTCACAGACCAGGACTCTTTTATGCCAGACACTGAACTAACACAGAACAAAAAACATGATCTCTATCTCCAAATAATTACAATCTAAGTATAAGACAAGAAACAACAGATAGATACAGCCAGCTAGCCAGTACAGAAAACAATGAGAAAATATTTGTCAGGTATTGACAAATATTTGATAGGTAGTGGCCTCAACACCCCAGGAACCTTGTTGTTTAAGATATTGGCCCAGTTTAAAGAAAAAAGGGGAAAAGGAACACCACAACTAGTAACTCTGGGTACGATGCTTCATTAATTAAATTAGGGATTAGAGTTCTTGAAACAGCAGGTAAGGAATTAAGAATTGTTTCAGAGTATTAAAGATTATCACACAACTAGGATTTAATTTGAAAGGACAGTGTTCTAGGAAAAAGGCTAACATTTATAAAGGGCTATATACAGTGCATGCTATAATTTCTTAAATATCCCCACTTCAGTAGATATCTTCATGACAGGTAAATAGCTGTGAAAGATGGAACACTGACATCTTAGAAATAACTGTGATTCAGAAAAGGCAGTTTGAGAGTTTGTTTTATTGTGACTTTCTTAAAAACTTCTCATGTTGCGTACCAAATTTCTTACCAAGAAAAATTTCCCATAATAAACAATAATTCTGACATGTTGTCCATTTGAGCCTGGGCTACTAGCCAAAATTGGAAGTCTTGCAGGGTTGTTTCCATTAGTATGAGAAACTGATGATATGTCAGGTATAGTCTTGTGTAATCTTGTTTATTTACAAAAACCAGTCACAGAGTCTTGTTTCCCTGATACAGTAGAAATACACAGCAGCAGGCATCCCCATGTGTGCCACGCAGTCAAACTCTAGGCCCAAGAGGCAAAGCTAGTCAGAAATTTTCCAACCTAAGTGGTTTTTCATCAGAAAATGTCAATTCTTCAAAAACGAAACAATGCATGTTACTGTCAGTGACTCCTTCAAATAAATAGAGGTAGGGTTCCACTAGGCAGGTTTCGAAACTTACCATGCAGACTGTCTGGGGCCAGGGACCACAGGGCTTCCAGACTCCTAGGCCAACTGGGTCCCTGGAGTGCCCAAGTCCCCCAGTCTGGTCAATTTAATGACTCCTATTCACTGGTGGGCAGCAATGAAACTGACAAGAATCATGTGAATTTCAGTCAGAAGCTGAAGGGAATGCAGGGAGCATATTTTATTTCAGACACACCATGTTTAGGTGTTTCAGAAACAAAAATTAAGGAATATCTGTTTCACAGGAAATCTCAAAGATGAGTTTTTGTTCCAAATCAGAACAAAAATTCAGTTTTTGAAATGTCAACATCTCCAGCAAAACAGAAATTTTGAGTTTCAACCAATTCAATTAAGATCTATCTTTCTTCTTCCTCTCAGGATTATACTTCCAAATCCTTCTCCAGGCTTTTTTGCTTCTATCACAGTCCACCTGCAACCAATGTCCTAGCCCCTGTACTTCAAACTATAGAAACCCTTGTAATGTACCTGGCTTAGTTCTGACCTGCCATGCAGCCTAGCTTGAGTGGTTGCCACCAATGACTGCAGCTTTTTTTACTACATAAAGGAGTCTTGATTGACCTTCTGTTGAGCCTGAAAGAGTATGCACCCATTGGCTTTAACAAGGTCTATGATTGTCTTTGGTTCCAAGACTCACTTGATGGCAGCCATTAGCAACTTTCGGCATAACAATATAACTGAAATAACAGTGCGTAGGTAATTATATGAGCCAGATATGGAAAACACATTGCATATTGTCTTTGAATGTTCATTAATTGTCTGCCTCTAATTTGTTGCAGGTGTTTATCTCATAGTCTTGGTATTGCAGCTTCATATGGGTTTCCCTTTGTCTTCTCTCATTATCCATTTTATTATTTATGGTTTTCGGTATAATCTTTTATTTGTATAATCTTTTAATTTATACAAAATAATTAAAACACGTCTGGAGGAAATTATATATTACAATATAATTACTACTCCTGCTTAATGATAATTAGAAATTACCATCTGTGATGGGGTATACAGAATATTTAAGAATCAGGAAGGAAGTGTTAATAGATATGAAATAGGTAAGCTAATTATTACATAGATCTATGTTATACATTCTCATCTCCAGGAAGATTGTACGGTAGGTCTATGGAGTGCTTGTCCCATCTTGGGCTATTTATACATTCTTTTCATAGATTCATACATTTTAAGGCCAGAAAGGATCATTGTGATCCTCTAGACTGGCCTCCTGTATCACACAGGTCATTGAATTTCACCTGATTACTCCTGTAATGAGTCCAATAACTCATGGTTGAACTAGAGCTTATTTTATAGAAAGTCCTGTCTGTTTTCTCCACAGCAGCCTATCCACAATGGGATTCTGTCCAGTCCACATGCAGGAATGCAAGAGTAGCTCCTTGCACATGCCTTCCCTTCCCCAAACACGCAACCATCCAGGAGTTGGCCAGAATTCAGCCCAAAGGAAACAACGTATCGACCAATATCAATTCAATTGAACTCCAGCATTATCTCAATGCATCCAGTCTTCATGACTGGTCCCCTTCGAGTCTGATCTGGTGAAACAAAGTTTACTTGACAGACAAGGTGGATGAGGTAATATATTTTATTGGACCAACTGCTGTTGGTGAGAGAGACCAGGTTTCGAGCTACAAAGCTCTGTGAAGCTCAAAAGCTTGTCTCTCTCACCAATAGAAATTGGTCCAATAAAAGATATTACCTCACCCACCTCGTCTCTGTAATATTCTGGGACTAATATGGCTATAACAACACTGCAGAGTTTATTTGATAAATTGACATAGGAGATACTGGAAACCCTGCTGCCAGTTGGAGTTTTGCCTGAGTAAGGATTTCAGGATCAAACTAATAGCCAATGGTTAAAACAAGCATTCTACAGAGTCTCAAAAGCTATAAATATAAGGCCTTATCTAGCGAGGTGCTTGGCAGCTTCAACTCAATAGAAATGCAAATGCTCAGCACCTTGCAGGATTGAGCCTTAAAAGTTTGCTAGCAAGTGTTCCCATTGAACAGTCAGTCGTTTTGGGTGAAATCCTGCCCCCCATTGAAGTCAATGGGAATCATTCCATCAACTTCAATGGGGCCAAGATTTCACCCTTAGAGCTGAAAGGTGTTTATAAATGAAATTACATATATTTTGATGTACCAATACTGCTACATATCTTCCATCACACTTGTTATTTATTTATTTTTTTAATGAACTCTGACTTGTAGTCTAAATTCATTTTGGAATGAAGCTAATCTTAGGCTACAGTTCTATTTATAAAGAAGTGGCATCTTCAAATGGGGAGAAAAATGAGCTAACAGAGTGGGAATCATTAAATACACATTAACTACATGTTGTCACGCTAACTATAGGGTGTAGCATCAATTTTCTCTTCTTTGTCATGAACTACCCTCTTTTTCTGTACATATTGTACCCACCATTCATGTGATATGATGTCCATGATCTGTCTCTGCTTTTGCACTTTTCTTGTGGATTATTTTTCTATGTTATTTCTCTGCCACCAATTTTAGAGCTCACCCAAAAGAAATATTGTTTAGTACAATTACATAACATTATTACTAGTAGCAAAATAAATTCTCTAGTCTACTAGTAATTTGTAGTAATATTTAGTGATTAAATACTAGCTTGTTCACATAGGATGAAATGCATCCCTCCCTGCTCGATTATTTGGGCGCTAAGGAAGGTGGAGGAGAGAAAACTGCTCCACCCCTCCCTGCAAACAGATGGCAGAGCTTCAATTCAGCCCTTCTGTACGTTAGATTAGCAGCTGTCATCTGTCCACAGGTCCTCCATGGAAATTTTAGGGCCCTGGATCTGTATACATCCAGATACTATGGCCCTTTTCATGCGTCAGCCTATTCTCCCTGCACTAGCCTGTTCTAAGCCTGAGCCAAGACTGCCTCCATAATGTGTTGGGTGTTTAGGGACCATTCTGCCCACCCACACGCACAGGATCAGCCCAACACAAGGGCTTTAAAGTGCATCAGAGTTCCTTGTAGTGCCTCTCTCACCTAAATAAATACTCACCTTTACTGAGCAATGTTCTGATTTATAGTATTTATCATGGTCTTTATTTATAAATATTATTGTTGTAATTAATATTACTAAATAATTTCCAAAAACTTTTTTTTATTGATTTTAAGTCATTCTTACTAAATGCCAATAAACAATTGTTTTACTTTGTATCAGTAATTAAAACAATAATGTTCTGCTTGGAGTGACGAACAGGCTGTAGCGTCAAATGGCAGGATTGTCTTTGTTGCATTGTTCATAAAGTAAGAAGTTGGGAGTTAGGACCCTACATGAAAGGAGGCAGGAAATGGGAACCAGAATTTGGGAGGAGTGAGGCAGCATGCAGAGTGAGATAAATTTTAAGAAAATTTGTGTTTGACTGTAATAGAACAGCAGATAGTTGTGTAGTAAAGTGGATGTTTTGTTATGAGAAGCTGACTGTCTTTTCTTTCTGCACCTAGCATATATGAACTAAGGTTCCAATCCTGAAAACACACAAGCACTTGAAGTCAATGGGGTCACCCAGGTGAGTTACTTTACTCACAAGGGTAAATGCTAGGAGGACTGCAGTCTAAAATATTCCACAAACCTGCACCTACAGGTCTCTCAAACTATGTGTATGCCTATAACTCAATGTTTCCAGAAATAGTGCTTACTTCGTGTCAGTACTGGCACAATAGAACGTTTGCGCTCCTTGTTATTGTATACTACCTCTTGCCATTATTTTGTTCTGAATATACCTGAATTTCTTCCAAACAGGTTGTGCCTGTGTAATCTATTTGCCCTCCATTAATGGCATTTTCTGCAGGGTGAGTCTTATCCAACACTTGTGACCAGAATTTCATTTACCTAAACCTCTATTGCTTCTAGGATCCCTCAACAATATTGTCGTTCGTGGGTTCTATTCTTCTGCATACTGATAGATAGTACAAAACTTTCTATCCACTCCAAGGGATATTTTCCATGGCATAAATGAGAGTCTGTTACTCAACTCTCATTGAGCGTCAGTAAGATTTGAGCGCCATACTGCCTCTAGAGCATTTGATAAACACCACCAAGCTCTTACTCTTTGGTGCATTTCATTTTGCTGTAATGGTACACTTCTCAGTCACATACAAAATGGCAGGTGAAATTCAGTGGCAATAACTGCAAAGTAATGCACATTGGAAAAAATAATCCCAACTGTACATCCAAAATGATGGGATCTAAATTAGCTGTCATTACACATGAAAGAGATCTGGGAATTATCATGGATAGTTCTCTGAGAACATCTATTCCATATGTAGCAGCAGTCAAAAAAGCTAACAGAATGATAGGAACCATTAGGAAAGGAATAGTTAATAAAACTGAAAATATCATTATGCCACTACATAAATCCATGGTATGCACACACCTTGAAAACTGTATCTAGTTCTGGTCACCCCATTTAAAAAAAGATATATTATAATTGGAAAAGGTGCAGAGAAGAGCAATGAAAATGAGTAAGGATATGGAACAGCTTCCATATGTGGAAAGATTAAAAATAATGGGACTGTTCATTTTAGAAAAGAGACAACTAAGGGGAATATGATAGAGATCTATAAATGGAGAAAGTGAATATGAAATGTTATTTATCCTTCACAAAACACAAGAAATGTGTCACCCAATGAAATTAATAGGCAGCAGGGTTAAAACAAACAAAAGCAGGTTCTTCTTCACACGACACACGGTCAACATGGAACTTGTTGCCGGGGATTTGTAAAGGCCAAAAGTATAACTGGTTTCAAAAAAGAATTAGGTAAGTTAATGGAGTATAGGTCCTTGGCTAATAGCCAAATGATCAGGGACAGAAGGGTGTCCCTAAACCTCCAAATGCCAGAAGCTGGGACTGGATGATAGGGGATGGATCATTCAAAATTGCCCTGTTCTGTTCATTCCCTTTGAAAAATCTGGCACAGCCCACTGTCAGAGGACAGGATACTGGGCTAGACAGATCATTGGTCTGACCTAATATGGCTGTTCTTATCTATTTGTACATTATATCATTTTTTCCCATAATTTGAATGCTCTTCAGGCAGCTCTCATAGTTTTGTTTTCTTATGAACTCCTCCTCTGCATTCCTACTCCTCCAACTTGCACCCTGTTTGTTTGGAACAGAGGGTTTTTATCAAGCACCTGGCGGGGTCTTAATTGGCCTCAGCTGCTCCTAATTGTCCTCGAATGACTCTGGCTAGTCTGCAGGGAACAAAGCCCTGAGCATTCTGGGCCTTCCCGACCTCCCGTCGAGCACTCTCTGATGGCTGCCGTGGAACACACTGCTGGGTGGAGAAGCTCCTGGTGTTGCTGCTCTTGCTTGGGGGCTCTGCCAGCCTGCCCCCCTCCCAGTCCAGTGCTTCCTTTGACACCGCCAGCAGCCCTAGCTGCCCAGCCCCCATGCCCGCCTCTCCTCCTCCTGTGCACGTCTCTGCTCGGGATGCGGGGGCGGCTCCCCTGTCGTGCCCCGGTGAGCAGCCGGGTCCTGTCATTCCCAGAGCGAGCTCTGGGATGGGGCCCGTGGAGGAGAGGGCACCGGGTTTGGGAGAGGTGGAGGTTTCCTGTCCCCTTGCCGCCCTGTCCCCACCCCCTCAACCTCTGACACCATCGCCCTTGCTGTCTGGCCCTGACCCTGCAGGCCTGCCCTCTGTTAACACCTTGGAGGGCTGGGCGCTCATTGGGGGGAAGCACGGCAAACAGAAGAAGGCTCAGAACCTCCCCGCTCATTCGGATGGGGAGGAAGCCCCCCGGAAATCCCTGAAGGGGGCCACCAACACTGAGCCTTCAGCTGCCCCACCCCCAACGAAGTACAGCAGGTAGTGCCAGTTGCGGAGGAAGCTGCAGCAGCGAGGAGGGATAGCACTCCCCTCTCTCTTGGAGACCCTATTGGATTCCCTCCCCAGGGAAGCCTTGGAGGGAGCCGCCTCTACCACCCTGTCGCCTCTGCCCTCTGTTGCCGCTGAGGTGCTTGCTGCCTCAGCCTCCGGCGGAGTGGCAACCGTGGTGGTAGAGGGGGATTATGGCTCCATTTTTGCAGAGATTGAGTCCCTGGGTCTGACCCCGGTCACCCAGGAGGATGACTCTTTGCCACCAGGTCTTGACCCCTCCCTCTCCCACTCCTTTTCCTCCCCCTTTCCCAGACTGTTGTCCCCGCCCCTGAGCCACCATCTGCTGCCCCCATTTGCCCGGCTGCGGACAGCATCACACCTGCGGCCGCCAAGTCTCCTGAGGCGACGGCTGGCGCCGAGCAGCCAAGCCCTGGGGCATCTGAGGCAGGGCAGCTGCCCCCCATCGCTTCTGAGGGCCCTGACCCGAGCCGCCCCCTGCCTTCCACAGGGGCTGCAGGTGCGGAGTCCACCATGGTGTCTGGGTCTGGTGCTGGCGAGGGCCCTCCCCCTGAACCCTTACCCCCATGCCGGTTTAGGCGGAGTCGCACCCCAGTGGCTCTGCCACTGGGTCTCTGATCCCAGCCCCGCCCCTGCCTCTGTCCCCATCCCCGTTCCTGATCCTGACCCCCCTCCTACTCCCGACACCATTCCTGCCCCTCCTCTGTCCACCTCCCATATTGCTACCACTCCTGGGGTTGTCATTTCCCCTTCCATCAGCCAACTCCCAGAAGGCGGTATTCGAGTTCCCTCTTCCGCCGAGGGCTGATGTCTTCCCTCTGCTGCCGTTCCTTGTGTCGGGGATCGAGGTAGGTAGCGTGGCACCCGCGACATTGGCGCTGCATTGGGGGTCTGCCCCATCTGCCCGTCTCTGTCAGCCATGGGGTCTCTGTGGGGTCCCGGCCGGAGGAAGGCCCAGGTCTCCTACCCCGGCCCCCGAGACGCTGCAGGATGAGCTGCGGGCCTTCCTGGCTGACAGTCGCGGGCCCAGGAATAGGGTGCAGCTCGCCCTGCAGTGCTGGGGGGATTTCCATCTTGTCCTCTGGGCCATGAGGGCCATCCCGAAGAAGGGGAAAGGGACTGGGAGGCAGGATGCTGCTTCCGTGACTCCCTCCTAGCCTTCGGGGTTGGTCATGGATTGCTGTGGGGCTTAACGGGGGCCGCTGGTGTTCCTGCCCATGAGGATCCTCCCCAGCCCTCCCCATGGCCCCGACCATCTTCGCCACCTTGAATACCCAGGGCTGTAGGATGGGTCTCCACAGGAGCCAGGTGCTCTCCTTCCTCCGGGAGGGAAGGTACTCTGTGGTGTTTCTGCAGGAGACCCACATGGATCCAGCTGCCGAGGCTAGTTGGCAGCTGGAGTGGGGGAACAGGGTGTTCTTTAGTCATCTCTCCGCCCATGTGGATGGACTGGCCACCCTGTTCTCCCCTGACCTACAGTCTGAAGTGCTGGGGGTCGCTGAGGTCGTGCCGGGTTGCCTGCTGCACCTCCGGGTCCACATGGAGGGGCTGGCTTTGAATCTTGTCAATGCCTATGCCCCGACATTGGGCCCGGAGAGGGTGCGTTTTTTCCAGCAGGAGTCCGCCTTCCTCGGCACCTTGGATCCTCATGAGTGCTTGGCCCTGGGCAGGGCCTTCAACACCACCCTCGAGGAACGGGACCGCACGGCGACCAAGCAGTGCCCAGCTGCAGCAGATGTCCTCTGGGAGACTGTAGCCGATCACTCCCTGTTGGATGTCTGGCGCGAACACCACCTGGATGACGTCGTCTCCTTCACCTCTGTCCGGGTGGGGAAAGACCAGTCCCGCCACTCCTGGTTGGACCGCATTTATTTTTCCTGTCACCATCTTTCGCGGGCCCATTCCTCCAGCGTTTGGCCAGTCCCTTTCTCGGATCACCATCTGGTGACCGTGACAGCCTCTCTTACTGCCGAGAGGCCAGGGCTGGCCTACTGGCACTTCAACAATAGCCTGCCGGAGGACGTGGGCTTTGTGGCGTCCTTCCGGGAGTTCTGGCTGGCCTGGCAGGAGCAGAGGTGCGCCTTTCCCTTGGCACGGCGCTGGTGGGACGTGGGGAAGGTGCGCGCCTGGCTTTTCTGCCATGACTACACTCGGGGGGCCAGCTGGAGGCGGGATGTGGGGATAGAGCAACTGGAGCAGGAGGTCTTAGAGCTGGAGAGGCATCTGGCCACCAGCCCCGAGGATTCATCCCTCTGCGGAGCATGCCGGGAGAAGTGGGAGGAGCTCCGGGCCCTCGAAGTCCTTTGGGCTCAGGGCGCCTTCATTTGATTCCGCATCTGTCCCTTTCAGGAGATGGATCACGGCTCCCGCTTCTTCTGTGCCCTGGAAAAACGAAGGGGCCAAGAAGCATGTCATCTGCCTTTTGGCAGATTATGGCGCCCCCCTCACGGATCCGGTGGAGATGTGTGGAAGGGCCAGGGCCTTCTACACTGACCTCTTCTCCCCGGATCCGACCAAAGTTGCCGCCTGCAGGGTACTCTGGAATGAACTCCTCATGGTCAGCGTGGGTGACCAGGATCGGCTGGAGCTACCTCTCACTCTGGCCGAGTTCTCGGCAGCCCTCTGCCTCATGCCCACTAACAAGTCTTCGGGCATGGATGCGCTGACCATGGAGTTCTACCGCGTGTTCAGGGACGTCCTCGGCCCGGACCTTGCCCTTGTCTGGGCTGAGTCTGAGGACAGTGGAGCACTTCCCCGCTCGTGCAGGCGGGCTATGCTTGCCTTGCTGCCCAAGAAGGGGGACCTCTGCGATCTTCGGAACTGGCGTCCCGTCTCGTTCCTCAGCACAGACTATAAAATCATAGCCAAGGCCATCTCGCTGAGTCCCAACCAGACTTACACTGTCCAGGGCTGCACCATCTTTAACTGGTCCAGGACCTCTTGGAGCTCAGGTGTAGGGATGGTCTGTCATTAGCCTCCTGTCCCTGGACCAGGAGAAGGCGTTCAACCGGATGGACCATGGGTATCTCCTGGGCACCCTGCAGGCGTTCGGCTTCGGACCCCATTTTGTGAGCTTTCTCCAGGTGCTGTATGCCTCCGCAGAGTGTCTGGTCAAATTCAACTAGACTCTGACTGAACCGGTGAGCTTCAGGCGAGGGGTGCATCAAGGCTATCCACGGTCAGGTCAGCTGTATGCTCTGGCCATCAAGCCCTTCCTCTGTCTCCTCTGCTGGAGGTTGATGGGGTTGGTGCTCCATGAGCCAGAGCTGAGGCTGGTCCTGTAAGCGTACGTCAACAACGTACTCCTTGCAGTACAGGATCCGCACGACCCGGTGCAGTTGGAGGCCTGCCTGGCCGTCTACTCGGTGACCTCCTCTGCCCGAGTCAAGTGGGTCAAGAGCTGTGGCCTGATGGTAGGGGTCAGGGGGGTGGGCGAGCTCCCTCCCACCCGCGCTTCAAGCCATTCGGTGGAGCGCAGGTCCACTGCTCTATCTAGGCGTTTACCTTTCCGCCACCCATCCCTCCCCAGCGGAGAACTGGCACGATTTGGAGGGCAGGGTGTCTGAGCGGCTGCAGAGATGGACAGGACTGCTCCGGGGCCTCTCCCTTTGGGGAAGGCACTGGTGCTTAACCAGCTAGTCCTGTCCATGCTCTGGCACCGGCTCAACACCATTGGTCCCAACCCCGAGTTTCCTGGCCCACCTCCAGACGACAGTTCTGGAGTTCTTTTGGCCAGGATTTCACTGGGTCTCTGTAGGGATTCTGAATTTTACCCTGGCAGAGGGAGGGCAGGGCCTGTGCTGCCTCCACAACCAGGTCTGCACTTTCCACCTCCAGGCCCTGCAGAGACTCCTTTATAGTGCAGGTAGTCCGGCATAGAGCCACTTGGCGCACACCTTCCGCCGCCACCTCCGGGGGCTCCGATACAACTGGCAGCCCTTTTATCTCCATCCGAGAGGTCTTCCACGAGACCTCTCCGAGCTGCCAGTCTTCTACCAGGACCTTCTCCGGACCTGGAGGCTAGTCTCGGCCTCCAGGCCCCTTATGGCCACTGAGGGGGAGGATCTCCTCACAGAGGCCCTGCTAAACAACCCCCAACTCAGTGTGCAGGTGGCGGAGACCCTCTCGGTGCAACGGAGGCTGGTCCTGACAGGAATCACCAAGATCGGAGATTTCCTGGTCTACGACCAGGGGGACTGGGTGGACCCCCAGGTGCTGGCTCAGCGCATGGGGCTCTCCACACTTCGAACCCCCCAGCGCGTACTCCAGGAGGTGAGGGCAGCCTTGCCCCCCGCTGCTCGGGCTTACCTCAAGCGGGTCCTGCAAGAGGGTGTTCCCCACTCCCCCTTCAGTCCTAGCCCTCCAGAGCTTTTCCTCAGGCCTTGGCCCCGTAAGCCCCCCCCCCCGGCCGCCCTCTCCCCACGCACCAAGCCGGCTGCACAATTTGCAGCTGGTCCTTTTCCGAATCGCATCCAGGAACCATCTGTACACACTAGTGCTCCACACCCTTCATTTCCTCGCCCTCATGTCCCAACCAGACACCAAATGGCGGGACCTAATACCACCTGTGGAGGGTGAGGACCCCTGGTGGGCCAGCCTCTACTCCACCCTGACCCCGCGGCCCACTGGGGACATCAGTTGGCAGCTCCTTCACAGAGCTGTGAGCACGGGCATGTAGCTGGCGCGGTTTACCCCTCGCCCCAACACCTGCCCCTTTTTCAGCACAAGGGAGACCCGGGCGCACATTTATCTGGTATGCGCCGGGTTGCAGCCCCTGTTCCGGTGTTGTGCAAAATTAAGCACTCGGGACTTTTTCAAGGGGAAAAGGCAGTATGCCGCATTTATTGACAAAAACTAAAGTAATAACTAACTTAAACCTACTCACACACACATACACACACATACACGCGCCCAAACGCACCAGAAAGCGTTCTATAGTTATATATAGCTACCAGTCCTGGTTGTGGCTTGAGATCGTAGCTAGGGTCCGTTGCTGGAGTTCATGGCTCGTGGCAGCTACCTGGTCAGGGAAGCTGGGCACGAGGAGAGCAGGGTCCTTGTCGGGCGCGCACCGACGCTCTTCTTTAGATGATGTGTAGAACGCTGTTTTTCCCCAAAGCCTTGAAATCTCACCCAGTCTTTTATAGGTTTTCCAGTTCTGCTTTGTCACGTTGCTTCTCTGTGACCGTTGATTGCTGGTACAATAGCAGACGTGACTTTCGGCTTGTTCTTTGATGTCTTTGATTAAGTTTTTCTGGGGCGGATCCTTCTTTGCTTTTTGGGGCTGTGTTCACACTCTTCAGCCTAGGGTGGACTTCACATTTCATCAGGACAACTTCATCAGGACAACCTCATCAGGACAAGCTGGCAGTTTGGGTCTGACTCACACACACATACATACACCCTCCATTCATACCTTGTTCAGATAACTATCTTATTCATCTAAAGGTTTAGAAAGGGTTTGACACAAGATGGAGTACATAGGATCAAAATGGGGTTTTTACACAAGATGGAGTACATAGATCAAAATGGGGTTTTACATTCACAATATGGAGTATGACTGAGAGAAGTTCAAATGTTACACGATTTCAATAATAACCATATAGAGGTTGACACAAATAAGGGTATGAATTAAAAGCTATGAATTAATCTACGGGGTTGCAATTACAATTTTATTCCTACATCAAGATCCAGCAGGACCAAGAGAATGGACAGAGATACAGATCACAATGTGGATGGCAGCTCAGCCCAACCTGGAAGAAAATCAAGCTTGCCCACAAAGAATTCTCCAACCATCCCAGGAAGACAGACAATCCTTGATGGAGATTCAATGCTCAGAAGAATCAAAAGAACATTCATCAAGGGACTGGTGGACACAGGAGGGCATGCTACCTTTCCAGAACCAAGACACACAATGTCACACTAAGATTGGGTAGTTCCAGAGGGGTAGCCGTGTTAGTCTGTATACAGCAAAAACAAGCACTTTCTTTGGAGAAGTAAAGAAACAAATTGACAGAGCCAAACGGGTACCCAGAAGTCACCTACTACAGGACAGACCCAACAAAGAAAACAACAGCACCCCACTGGTCACCACCTACAGTCCCCAGCTAAAATCTCTCCAGCACATCATTAAAGATCTACAACCTATCCTAGCAGATGATCCATCTCTCGCTCAGGCAGTGGGCTGCAGACCCATCCTGGCTTACAGACAGCCCCCCAACCTGAAGCAAATACTCAGCAGCAACCATACACCCTACAAAAAATCCTATCCAGGAACCTATCCCTGCAACAAACCCCGTTGTCAGCTCTGCCCACACATCATCTCTAATGACATCATCACTGGTCCTAACCACATCAATCACACCATAAGGGGCTCATTCACCTGCATATCCACTAATGTTATATATGCCATCATGTGCCAGCAATGCCCCTCTGCCATGTACATTGGCCAAACTGGACTATCACTACGCACAAGGATAAATGGACAAAAATCAGACATAAAAAATAACAACATCCATAAACCAGTGGGAGAACACTTTAATTCCCCAGGGCATTCTGTCTCTGACCTGAAAGTTGCTGTACTTCTCCAAAAAAACTCCAAAAACAGACTTCAAAGAGAAACTGCTGAATTAGAAATGATCTGCAAACTTGACACATTCAAACTGGGTTTAAACAGAGACTTGGAGTGGCTATCTCACTACCGAAGGTAAATTACTTTGCTCACCCATTCTCCCCGCCTACTCAATGGTCGTCATTAGGTCTTAAGTACCGGACTCCACCTCCCCCATTGTTCTCAAAGCACCTGGATATCTATAAGATGCCTCTGTGTTACCTATTTTCTGTATTACTGCATCTGAAGAAGAGAGCTGAAGTCTCTCGAAAGCTTATGCCTACAAATATTACATTTGTTAGTCTTTAAAGTGCCACAGAACTCTCATTGTTAAGATTGGGTAGGCTTCTTAAGTCTTCGAGGAAGGATCCTTTGGTGATTGTTCATATTGGCACTAATGACACTGCATTGCAAGATATTCTGGAGAAAACAGATGAATTCAGGGAATTCAGAAGCATGCTGAAGAAGAATATCCAAGTGATCTTCTCTGAGATCCTTCCTGTCCCAGGAGCAATGGAAGACAGAAGGCAGATGATTCTGGAAGTGAACTGCCGGCTAGGTAAGTGTTAGAGTTTGTGGTGCATTGATTCATCATCTACGGGAAGAGGGGGTTGTATCGTTTGGTCCCCCTTCTACTGAGGTGGAAGCCATCCAATCTCCTTGGGAGCAGGCTGGCTAGAGAAGTGTGTAGGAAAAAAACCCTGTGTGATCACAGGGGATTTCAATTTGAGTGACACATGCTGGTGGTCTTATGCTGCCAGTACTAAAACATCCTTGGAATTTCTAAACTTCTAAATTTCTAAACTTTATAGATGACAATTTCCTAACTCAGAAAGTGTTGCAGCCAACATGGGGGAATTCTATATTAAATCTCATCTTGACAGATAAAAACAAACTGATCACAGAACTAAAAGTTAATGGTAACTTAGGTACAAGTGATCATGACTTGATCATATTTATAATGTGCAGGGAGAATAAAGTCCAGACCATTAATATATACACTTGGTGCTCTAATTGGGCCAATTTCACAAAGTTGAAAATAATCAAGAGCCAAATCAGCTAGGAGGAAGTATTTAATCAGAAAAATGTGAATGATAATTGGGAATTATTTAAAAACACCTTAGTAAAGCCCCCAAAAAATCCACAATTCCACATTTAAGGAAGAAGCTGTGTTGGTTAAAAGAACAAATTGGTTTATGGGGAAGTGGTGGCTGCTATAAAAAAAAATATATATATATATATATATATATATATATATATATATAACAAATGGAAGAAAGGAGAACCTGATAGTAATGAATATAAATCAGAAGTTAGCAATTCTAGAAAATTTATATGGGAAGCCAAGAGACACAAAGAGAAATCTATGGCCAGTAGAGATAAGGACAATAAGAAAGAGGTTTTTTAAATATTTTAGGAATAAAAAGAAACATGATAATGGCATTGGTCCACTACATGATGGAAAGGGTTGAATCATCATTAGTACTGCAGAAAAGGCAGAGGTGTTCAGTAACTATTTTTGTTCTGTATTTGGGGGAAAAACAGATGATGCAATCTTATCATAAGAGATAACACTCTTTCCATTCCACTAGTTTCTCTGGAGAATGTTAAACAGAAGCTACAAAAATTGGACATTTTTAAATTAGCAGGTCCAGATAACTTGTATCCAAGTTTTAAAAGAGCTGGCTGAGGAGAATGCTGGACCATTAATATTGATTTTCAGTACATCTTGAAGCACTGGGGAAGCTCCAGAATATTGAAAGAAAACTAATGTTGTGCCAATTTTAAAAAAGGGTAAATGGGATGACCCAGGTAATTTTAGGCCTGTCAGCCTGACATAGATCCTGGGCAGGATAATAGAGCAACTGATACGTGACTCAATTAGTAATGAACTAAAGGAGGGTAATGTAATTAATGTCAAACAACATGGATTTATGGAAAATAGATCCTGTAAAACTAACTTGATATCTTTTATTGATGAGATTACATGTTTGGTTGTTAAAGATAATAGAGTTGACGTAATATACTTTGACTTCTCTAAGGCATTTGACTTCATATTGCATGACATTTTGATTAAAAAACTAAAATGATATAAAATAAACACAGCACACATTAAATAGATTAAAAATGATAGGTCTCAAAATGTAACTGTAAACAGGGAATAGTCATTGAGTCGGCGTGTTTCCAGTGGGCTCCCAAAGAGATTGGTTCTTGGCCCTTTGCTATTTAAGGTGAATCAATAAGATCCATTTAATATTTTAATAAGATCCATTTAAGATATTTAAGATGAATCAATAAGATCAATGAACTGACAGAAAACATAAAATAATCACTGATAAAGTTAGTAGATGACACATAAATTGGGAGTGGTAAATAATGAAGAGTACTGGTCCCTGATTCAGAGTGATCTAGATCACTTGGTAAATTGGGCACAAGCAAACATATGCATTTTAACATGAGTAAGTGTAAATATATATATTTGAGGACAAAGAATGTAGGCCACACTTACAGGATGGGGGATGCTATTCTGGGAAGCAGCGACTCTGAAAAAGATTTTGGGGTGGTTGCTGGACAATCAGCTGAACATGAGCTCCCAGCATGATGCTCTGGCCAAAAGAGCTAATGGGATGGAGCAGAGAAGCCTCCCACCAGCAGAAAAGGAGTTAAAGAGAGCCTCTGGGCCCAGCTAGCCCTGCTCTGCCACACCTGCAGCCAATGCCACACCTGGAGGGGGAAGAAAAGGAGAGAACCTGGCTCTGTTCAAGGCTGACTGGTAAAGGGGCAGGAGGTAGCGCTGCCTCGCCACATATGGGGAGCTTCACTACAACCCTGACAGCCGGGACAGCCGCTGAGGGAGAAATACTGTCTCTCTGACTGAGAGACAGTGTTGAGGAGACTGGTAAGTACCCAGCAGTGAATGAACTTTACTATTTGACTTTAAGGACATTGTAGGGCTAGGCTCCTCCAACCTGACATCCGTCCTGCTTAGACGGACCTGAGGCTGAGGCAGGCTGCTACAAAAGGTCCACAAGGGGGTGTTACTTCAGGCAACCCACGACAGACTATTTGGACTATGGGGGTCACACACTAAATTAAAAGGACATGGATAGGCAGTCAGACACCCGCAGATGGCCCATGCCAGCTGACTTGGGCTAAGGGGCTTGGACTAAGACGCTATTTGATTTCAGGGTAAATGTTTGGGCTCGGGTGCTAGGACCCTGCGGGACGGGAGGGTCCCAAAGCTCTAGCTCCAGCCTGAGCCCCAATGTCTACACCACAGTTAAATACCCCTTAGTCCAGCCCCGCAAGCCTGCGTCAGCTGGCACGGGTCAGCCATGGGTATCTAACTGCAGTGTAGACATGACAGAAAGACCTGGCTGTAGGGTTTTACATTTAAATTGACAATATTTGTGATTTTCTATAGCTCTTCTTACTGAGTTTCTGTCAAAAATTGCTTGAGGGCAGCAGCAGGAACTGTACTTCATTAACAAATTCCCACTAGAGGAAAGCATAGTCAAATAGCTGCAGAGGGCCACAAAACACACAATATTTTGTCTAATTTCTCTCCACTGTTACTGCTAAACATTCTGAGGGTTTCTAGACGTAGAACCACCAAGATTAGAGGAGCTACTACTGGTTGCGTTAGAGAAGTTGATGAAAGCTGAAAGGAGCATAGCATCTCCTTGTACTCCCACCTCTTTTTTCAGTAAAACAAGAAAGGAAATAAGATTAATTTGTATAACTGGTGAAAAAACTATGTGATTTTTGACATGGCTAATCTATCCTAGTTATACTTTACTAGAAAAGACAAAAGTAAAAAGGACAATTAAACAGACTGTGTAGAGACAAGTGACAAACTTAAAAGCCAACAACAATATATCACAAACAGCTCAGTAAATAATAGTGCAATTTTTGTAGCTAATAGAATGATTTAACACCTGAATACATTCAACTGCCTGATTAAACACTAATAACGTAAACCCATAGTAGATTATAAATTGTAATATCTCTTTGCAAGTACTCTCATATAAACCACTGTTGTATACTTCTCCAATTACATTCCTTTCATTCTTTTCATTAGGAAAGCAGCTCACATACTAATAGTCAACATCACTTTTGTTTTAAAACAACTGATTATATTATGCATACAATATACTGCCAAATTGCAGGCCTTTGTATCCCCCTTAGGCCTGTTCTACCCTTATAAATTAGATTGACCTAGCTGCATCACCCAGGGCTGTGAAAAATTTCACTCCCTGAGCCCTGTAATTGGGTTGACCTAATACCAAAGTTGACATGGCTAGGTCGATGGAATCTGCCTTGGAGAAGTGGATTCACTACAGCAACAGAAAAACCCCTTCTGCCACTGTAGGAAGCACCTACACTACAGCCTTACGCTGCAGCAGCGTCGCTGTCTCTCTGTAGTGTAGACACGGCTTTCACATATTTTCAAGCTGACATAAGACTGAAAATTTGTAATGAAGGCTTTGGGGTTTGGTTTGGTTTGGTTTATTTAAATTTGCTGGTCTCTAAAGAAAAAGATACTGGGTATAAGTATGTCACAGACACGACCATACTTTTTCCTCTTTCTCACCACATACTGACAACAGTGTGATTTACACATCATGGCTACACACAGCAATAGTCTGTTGAAGATCCGTGTTAAATATAGGGTTTGGAGAGCTTGTTTTCAAATTACTTGAATGGCCTTGTGGTTAAGAAACAGAACTGGGAGTCCGAAGACTTGGATTCTAGTTCTGGCAATCTGAGAGATGCCTTCACCTGTGGAATTCACTGCCTCCTCCTTGTCTGAGAGAACTATTGTTTACTGACCTTCAGGACTGTGTGCCCAATCTTTTATTGCTTGATGGGCTTAGGGATTTTGATTTGGTTGGGTGGGGAGGAGGGAGTTGATTGATGTAGGAATTATTTTGCTGCATTAGTTAATAATGAGTTAGACTACTGAGTGTTTTTATTTTTTATAGTAAATGAGCCCAGCTGCAGTTTGATGGGTGCATTTTATAAACATGAAACATAGTCATTCAGAAACATGGAGCAAATAAACCAACCAGAAGGAGAAGTATATTCAGGCTTTTTAAAAGCAAGTAGGGTAAAACAAGCAGTAAAACCTATACAGAAATAATAAATATCCAGACTGCAGCATACAGTCTTCCTTAATCACCAAAAACTATATTTAACTGAAATCTCCAAATATGTAGGTTTGGGAACATTGTACAATATCCTGGCAATCAATAAGGAAAACAGATAGGTGCCTTTGGCACTAATTCACCCATTACCATCCTAAAGGGAATTTGAGCCTTAATCACCTGTCCCTCCTGAAGGATGTTCAGGAAGGCAATAATCAAATCTTCACATGACCTTGAATCACAACTCTTCCCTCACCATGTCTTCCTATGCTAATTAAATATATGAAATCCCACTACTATACGGTATTTACTAACTTGTGACAGGACAGCCTTCTAAAGGGCATTTCTGTGATACTCTGACAGGCAGTGCTAGCCCTCACTTACTTTTTTGGGCCTAATAGGTGCTAGGACACTCTAGTCAACAGAGGCAAAACAAGTCTCTAGATTCTGATGTTCAGCATAGGAGCTACTTCATCCCCTACCTTCTCAGATGTCTTTTCTCATTCAACTCAACTACCTGCCTGTCACTCCCCGTACTATCTCCCCTTTATAACTAGGTGCTATACCTATGGTGCCGTACAATAATAAATAAAAGTGTAATAAATATCAACTATTAGGAGGGAGTGAGAGAGAATACTATCCACATTGCCTTCCTTTTGTCATCATCTCCTTTCACCTCTTTCCTTTGGTCTCTTCCCTTGTTCTTTACTTGATTTTTTTTTCCATCATGCTGTGCAGAAGCAAGGGGGAAAGTGGGTCCACAGAGATTTCTTTAACACCAGATAGAAGGCACGATAGGCACCTCCGTTAATAAATTTGCACAGTGCTATTCAGGATTATAAAACATATTCCCTGCTACACAGAGTTTACAAACTAGAAGAGATGAGCACAGGAAATGATGTGGGTGCAATTTATTTTTAGTAAAGAAAGAGTAATAATACAAATTATTTAATTTTACTAAGATATGATTCAGATCTTAACTAATATGAATAATTTCCCTACTTTAACCCCCAGCGATCTCACTGCCATGAAATACACTGAGACAGTTAGCACATGAACTAGAGTCACAATAACGGGTCTCCAAATTACACATTCTGGGGGGAAGGACAACAGGGAAGAGAAAAGAGATACAAATTTAAATCATTTAAATCTTCTTTACATGAGATATAGAATTTGCTATAACAGAGCTGACCACTGGTTCAGGAAGTCCAAGTCCTAACTCTATGAATGGCTAATACCAGATGTTTTGGAAAGAAGTGAAGTAAAACTCATAAAACACAAAAGCCCAACATTTAGCTCAGTGACTTGTCTTTGGGGTCTGCCCTTCTTATGATAACTCTGAGACCTACATTCAGATTGAGTCCTGTGCTGTTGAATGATCTCCTAATCAGGTCAAGCAAAGCACCATTGTTTCAACAGCAAGTAGCTTAACAATTCTCCACAGTTCAAATTACACTGCTGTAACACTTCTCAAGTGGTTCAAGATCAGTATTGTGGGAAAAGCTAGTCAAAACAGATTAATTTGTTAAATTACCAACTGGCTCTAATGTCCTGTGAAAATCCTGGTGTGAAATCAGAAATACCAAAAATACCAACTAAACTGAACAAAGAGATTTTTTTTTCTTAACTCTATGTCGATATAGTCAATATATTCTGGACTCATACGTTGGACTAGCCCAGAGCTTCTGCCACTGCAGAATCAATAAATGACAACATTTAAAATGAGACAGTTGGCAGTCCTGATTATTCTGTTATATCTGTATCTATGCAGTGTGATGGTGAAAAGTGTCTGAGATCAAGGCCAACAAATACTTTAAGTGAACTGCTTGACAGTAATGAAGATAGGAAGAGTAAGTCCCCACATTTTTCTTTCTGCTTTGTAGCAGTTTAAAGTTTATTCTTCTCCTTCTAATGTCCTCTTCCTCCCATCCTCTTTCCCCTACACAAATAAATAAATAAATAAATAAAATTACAAGTTCTTTTTTATAATGTAAAAAATACGTATTGGCCAGTCTGCCTTACTCACAGTGATTAGCATCTTGCTCCACCAGTATGAGAGTATAAAGGAAACATGAGCTGACAGCCAAAGAAGTAGTGAAACATTCATTCCAACGATGCTTGACATTCCCGTTACAGAGGAAAAACTGAGCGCCAATTCATCTCATATAATGTCTTCAAACAGTATGAAGAACATGCGAGAAGAACATTTACAAAATAAGGCCCCAATCCTGCAAATGGCTCCATGAGCCCCACTGACTTAAAATCTGTAACTTGCAGTATCAGGGCCTAAGGCTTGGATCCTCAAAGATATTTAGGTCCCTAACTCCCATTTACTTCAATGGAAGTTAGTAGCCTAAATATCTTTGAGGATTTGGGGCTAAGTCCCAAAGTAAGTTACACAGGCAGGGCCGGATTCACCCATAGGCTAATAAGGCTGTAGCCTTAGGCCCTACTTTAGGCCCTCCATTCCATGCTAAAGTAACAGCTGAGCGACAGTAGCGGGGCCATTGGAAGTTTTTTGTCTCATTAGATATCGCTTTGTACAAATTAATCCATCAAGATTGTGAATTCAATTTATGGTGGTTGTGATTGTATCTTTGTGGGCTAAGTAAGTGTTTGTCGGCCCCGACCAGGGAAAGGCGTTCGAGGTGACCAGCAAGTGGGACGCCAGCAACCACTTCCTGGCAGGCAGCGGCTACACCCGGTTCGCGGACTGGCGGTTCATCCACCGGGCCTGCCTCAACTGCCTCCCGCTGAACGGGGCCGTCCGCCACGGAAACCGGGACAAGCACTGCAGGCGGTGCGGGTACGTCAACGAGACCCTGCCCCACGTCCTCTGCGGCTGCAAGCCCCACTCCCGAGCCTGGCAGCTGAGGCACAACGCCATCCAGGACCGCCTGGCAAAGGCCATCCCGGCCCACCGAGGCACGGTGGCCATCAACTCCGCCATCCCCGGGACCGACAGCCAGCTGAGACCCGACGTCGTCATCACCGACGAGGAGCACAAAAAGATCGTCATGGTGGATGTCACGGTCCCCTTCGAAAACTGCAGCCCGGCCTTCCACGCCGCCCGAGCCCGCAAGGAGGAGAAATACGCCCCCTTGGCCAACACCCTGAGGGATCAGGGCTATGAGGTCCAGATCCACGCCTTGATCGTCGGGACCCTGGGCGCCTGGGACCCCCGCAACGAGCCCGTGCTCTGGGCCTGCGGTGTGGGTCGGCGCTACGCCAAGCTCATGCGTCGCCTCATGGTCTCGGACTCCATCTGGTGGTCTCGGGACATCTACAGCGAGCACATCACCGGCCACCGGCAGTACCACGAGGAGAGGGACAGAGCGCCACCACAGGACCCCTCTTTCGAACCGACGGACCCAACCCACCACCACCACGACGGACGCGGCGGGGGACACACCAGTGGAGGCGGCGAGTGCTGAAGCATCGGACCTAATGAGGGATGCACCACTTTGTATGGACTTATTTGCTCTCTTTGTTAAAAACCCCCATAAGTAACCCACAGACATACTTAGTAACGTTCCCCCATTCCCATATATCCCCTTGTATCTCTTAGCGCCCACACCATCACCCCCCATCCAGGACCCCGCAGCTTATCCCTTGTTATTCTCCCCAGACTTTCAACCACTCCCCATGCCTCCTGATAACCTGCATATTGTCCCTGGATGTTGTATACCTTTGCCCCTTTAACTCTATGGATTACCTATTTGTTATTTTTTGAAACATTTACTCAATAAAGAACTTTGTACACCTGGCTAACAGAAACCATGTCGAAGAAAGGATGGCAGAAATTGAAGGAGGCCAAAGAAAGACGGCAAAGACAAGATGTAGTGCTGAAAGGTACTTCCTCTGTCATAATGTTTTTTCCTTCTACTATGTCTGGCAGTGAGGAAGTCCAGGTGAATACCAGCCCAAGTGAACCTGTTGCACCTGCTGAAAAAGAGCAGCCTCCTGTGACTTCTCTAGCTGCAGTCTCATTCCACTCCTCTGAAGACTTTCCGAGTGATAGTCATACAAAAATATCCTCCCTTCCGAGAAGGGCCCACAGAAATATCAGAATCTAGATACTGACTTTTCATGGACAAAGCAAGAGTGCACCAATCAGAATTGTTATCTGACCAATCAATGTTTGAATATGTGAAGCCTAACAAACTGATTGGCAAGAGAGAATGACCCATCTATTTGCCATCTAAGAAGAAAGTGTACTGTTTTTATTGCCTCCTGTTTTCTGATATCAAAATGTGGGGGATGTTCTGCGAAGGCTTCAGTGATTGGAAGAATACTGAATGCATTACCAATCATTCAATGAGTGAGTAGCATACATTGTCAGTTAGCAGCTACCATGCCTGAAAGAAAGTTAGTGGCAGAATTGATATCCAAATGGAACACCAGTTTTTGGAAACTCATGCTTACTGGAAGAACCTTTTCAGACACATAATGCATCAACCAGTTGTTGGATGATTCTTAGAGATTCACTACCAAAGGGATGTCCAGTGCCCAAATCACTCTCAGGGACATGGTGGAGTGCCAACACTTAAGCTGTGAATGCAGTTGTTCTGGGATACCCCAACATCCTTGAAGAGAATATCAAGAATGATGAATCTCAAAAATCAACAACAAGAAAAGATGCGAAGATCCTGAATGATACAAATGTGCATATTGGAAACTGATATTTTGTGTGAGGTCTGGAATGATATACTTCAGCCATTCAGCAGGTGCAGTCTAAGCTTGCAAAATGTTCAAATTGACCTTTCCACTGTTGTAAACCTAATGAGAAGTCTTTGAACTGTTCTTCAACAAATGTGGGATAGTTTTGATGAGTATGAAATTCAGGGAGCTGCAAGGGTTGCTAACCATGAGTATAAGTCAGCCAAACACTGCAAAAGACAAGACATGCGATGATGCAACTGCTCACTCATTCAGTGAAAAGGAGGCCTTCAGAGTTAATACCTTTATCACAATCATCCACATACTGAAGAGTTCATTAGAACATCAGATCGAGGCTTATGAAAATATTGACAAAATACTGACAAATATTTTGCTTAACATTTCAAGTTCTGAAGTCAGTGAAGGTATCAAACATCTGTGTCAGAAGTACCCGGACAAACTCCCAGTAGATTTTACTAAAGAATTGCTTCAATTTGTTGAATTCACATCACTCCCAGATATAGAGAGAAAAGATGATGAAAGCAAATCTATTTGGATGTACTGAGCTATCACCGAATCCAATGTGATAAAATGTTTTCCAAATGTTGAAACTGCATTACAGCTATATTTTTCACTCATGATCACTAACTGCAGTGGAGAACGTTCCTTTTCTCTTCTAACCAGGGTCAAAAATGTCCTCCGATCCACCATCTGAGTGCTTTGTCCCTTTTGAGCATTGAGAATGAAATCATCAGATCTTTGAATTACAATAATTCATGACTTTGCCAAAGCTAAAGATAGGGAAAAAAATTGTTTGTTTGAAGAACTGAGTATAGTAAGAGTAGAATAAACTTGTAAATTTTACACAAATAAATATGTAAATAAATGTTTGATTTCATAATTTTTTTTTTTTTTTTTGCAATATGTAATTCATACTTAGGCCCTTCTCTCCCATTAGCCTTAGACCCCTCATAACCTTAACTGGCCCTATACACAAGCTATCCTATCCCTTCTTTTCCATTCACTTCTTATCTTCTCCTTTTCTCTGCCCCTTTTCTTTCCTGCCCCTTCATCCTCTGTTTTCATGTATCTATTGTATACTGATTTTTGTCAGTCCCTACGGACTTCAAATGCAAACAATGTTGGGCCCTGTGTGCACAGGACCAACTCCAAAGTAACGTTTAATGTTCTTGTGCTCCTGTTGGTTCTGCAGAAGTTAACTAGAAAACACTATTGCTAGAGCGGCACACACCTGCTAACATAATCACTGATTAAGTTGGTGCACAAAATAGGGAAGGAAACAATGGAATTGTTCCATTAAATACAATCTTCTCTTCCATTAAACACAAAGAAAAAAGTTCTGTGAGTGCCAAGTCAGTCTAGAAAAGATCACTCATGATACTGGGTTAAATTCATCCCGACTGTAACTGCACAATGTAGTTGGGTACAGCCGGGATGAATTTGGAACATTTTATTTAAATGCTTTTAACAAAGTAGAAAGCTCCATATTTCCACTGCCCCTTACTATCATTTCATTTTGTAATAAGCAACAAAAAACAATAATTTAGTGAAACAAGGCAAGTTCTGTGGCACCTTAAAGACTAACAAATGTATTTGGGCATAAGCTTTCATGGGCACAAAGTGGGTTTCTGCCCACGAAAGCTTATGCCCAAATAAATTTGTTAGTCTTTAGGGTGTCACAGAACTCGCCTTGTTTTGCTGAAAACAGACTAACACGGGGGTCAATAATATAGTGCTGATGCAATGCTTTAATTATGTCTTTGAATGCAAATACATGTTGTATGCTCATCAAGCCTACTCACTTGTTCAAACGGCTACATTAGTAGACAAATTAAAACGTTTTATTAGGAAATGTTTAAGCACAAAACAATAAAGCAATAGTCAAGGTTCAAAAAGTACAGTAATACAGCATCCGGGGATGACACGCAGTGGGGGGGGGGGAATGGTGGCTGATTGAGGGTGAGCTTTGGCCCATGGGAGGGGCTGGGGGTGTGCGGCTTGAGGGTTGCAGGAGGGTGTGGGGGGGAACGCTATCCAGCGTGGAGGGAGCGTCTCTGGGGGGCATTGCCAGGGAAGGCGAGTGAGTCCATGCGTGGGGGTGGAGGTCTGGGGAGTACAGTGGCGTACGGGGGGATATGTGGGTTGGGGGACGCTATCCATGGTGGAGGGGGTCCCTGGGAGGTTGAGGAGGGAGGGTCCCTGGGGGTACTTGTCAGGGAAGGCAAGTGGTCCATGTGTGGGGGTGGAGGTCTGGGGGTACAGTGGCATGCCACCGCGAGGGGGGGTCCCTGGGAGGCGTTTGCTAGGGAGGGCGAGTGAGTCCCTGTGTGGGGGTGTGAGTGGAGGTCGGGGGAGAGGCGATAGGAGATACATATGTGGGCATGAGGGCACATTTCAATGCAATGCATAGTAAAGTCATTGGGGGCAGGATCCAGCAGGAAAGAGAATATATAGGACCATGTGGGGTGAAATGACTCTCATTAGTCCAGTGTTCCTATACCTAGAAGAGGTATTTTAGTGTCAGACTAAAGAAACTGAAAAGCTTCTTGGCAGTCAGAGCTTTTCAAGGGATGTTCGCGAGCATCATTCTTATTAGTACTATTTCTATCTGCATTGTGATAAAATCGGGATCTCCTCTGATCTAATCCGCAATACTGGACATTGTACAAATGCACGGGACAGCGTGGTCCATGTCCCATCTCAGCTGTAGTAGTTTGATCATAAACCGTCCTTTTTTACCCCGATCCCCTTTAGGCACTTGGCAAAGCCGGCCCTGTCTTCTGAGTTATGATAGGGAATTTATAAAGCTGAAATATTTCTGCGCTTCCTTCTTTGTGCATCACAACGGCAACGCCAAGGGGGACGCGAGGGGCTGATTGATTGTTGCAGAACCTCCCAGGCGAGTTGTTGCCTTCCTGGGAGGGACGTGCAGTGCCAGCAGCCCTCAGCCCCAGCCCTGCATCAGCCTCCCGAGTCCCAGCTCGCAGCGTGACCGCCCGCCGCCCGGCCCCGTCTCCCAGCGCGGACTGGAGGCTGGCAAGTGGCAGCGCCCCCTGAGGGTGCTGCCGCTGCCCGGAGCGGAGCGCGCGCCCAGCCCTGCCCTTGCCCTGCCGGCCGCCGGAGCAGCTCGAGCTCGCCCGGGCCAGACGCGCCGGCGAAGCCAGGCACTGGGGGCTTCACCCGCGCGGCCTTGGCAGCCATTGGCCCGGGCGGGTGAGGTCACAGAGGGCCCCCGCGTTCTGCCGCGCCGTGTCTTGGACACCGAGCCCCGCCGCGAGCGCGGGGCCGGGAGGTTGGAGGCAGGCGCCGCTGGAGCATGGCGCGGGCCAGAGGGGCTGCGGCCCCCGTCTTCCTCCTCCTCCTCCTCCTCGCCTCCCTGTGCGGCTGCGACACGCGGGGCCAGCCCGGCCCAGGTAGGGAGACGCCACTGGCCCCGCGGCGGGGAGGGGAGCCCGGCGCGGGCTGCTCCCGAGAACCGCCTCACCTGGCCGGGGACTGCTCACCCCAGCCGCTGAGTCCTACCCGGCCTGGCCGCGCCGCCGCTTGCTGCCTCTTGTTTCCCGGGAAGGCGGAGCAGCTCCCCCTAGAGGCAGACCTACCTACCTACCTGGCTTTCAGCACGCCCCCAGACCTCAGGTGCTGCTGGCAGCCCCCTGGCCGGGGTGCCTTGCTCGCTCCTTCCCCTTCAGGGCTGCACCTCCAGCCCAGGCGGGGCAGATGATGCAGTGGGTTATTTGATGCGAACAGGGGGAGGGGGCTCCTTCAGGTTCTTGGAGAGGGGCTAATGCAGCCCCCTCAGATGGTGGACAAAGCTTTGAGATCCCCCTTCCCTCCTGAAGAGAGAACAAGGACAGGGCCTGGAAGTGCTTGAGACTGTAAACTCTGCAGGGCGAAGTTTGTTTCCTCCATGGGTTTTATGCAGCCTCTAGCTGTAAGTGTATGGCTAGGCTGCAGTTGGAGGTGTGATTGCAGCATGTGTAGACATAGCTTTAATCCAGCTAGCTCAGGTAAAACAATAGCAGTGAAGCTGCGGCAACACAGGTTAGCTGCCCGAGTATGATGCCAGAGTTTTAGGCGGGTTTGTACAGCCTGGGCTGTGGCAGTTTTGTTGCTATTGGCACCCGTGCTTGTTAGATTGATGCTTGCTCAGGTATGTTTACCTGGGCTTCAGTCTGAATGCAGTGTAGACACATACCTACAATAACATCAGGCAGGATGTTTGTGTTTTGTTTATCCAAGCAGCTCTTTATGGGAGAAAACCTGGCTCAATAAAATCCATGGCCAAACTCATAGTTATATCCCAGGTGTTCTGCACATTCAACTGTTCAGGCAGTACAATACTAAAATAAAATTATACATTTTCGTAGTTCTCTCAAAACATATACATTTACTTCCCAACAGGATTTTTCCTGCTGTTCTCTTTCACTGATACTTCCAAACTATTCCATGCAATTATTTATGCTATTTATTCCATGATACAAGTTTCTCCAAAATGTATGTGAATGTTCTAGAAAAAAAGAGAAAAACTTGTCCTCTGGAAGTTGTGTGCAATATCAAAAGGGTACAAATACTGCAAATTAAGTGATTTATTACAGTAATACAGTGACGGTGAATAGTATATTTCAAGCATAAGGTCTGCCAATGAATAATGGCAATAGGAAAAATAATAAAGTAACTGTATTCTGTAATGCACTGTTAAATACCATGTAGTTATTGTAAAAATATAAATATTTTACTGCATATGCTTACTGCCTGCCTTGCACAATATCTCTATTATAATTATGGGACAGACACAAAGTGAAAAGAATATTTTTAACAAGGGCTCATATGATGCAGCTGTATCCATTCTTAATCATTCATTAATGTCTCATCAAAAAAGTACTGTACTTTTTGTTTGTTTCATTTACCAAAGGTCAGCATACTTGGAAGCAATTGTCATGCACCATTACAGACCTTTTTACATATTTTTCTGGTATTGTTCTAAGCCATCATGTGCGTAAATGAGTCAATTGGTATGTAGATTGTCTATCATTAAAACCATTTCAAAATCAGCTTTGTCATTGGTTTAGTGTTGGAACTTTAGATTCTTGCATATACTTCTTGAATATATTGTGGTGTTCATAATGAGCATAGTAGGTGGTTATGTCAAACTCTTAAGGGCCCAGTTTTTTCAATGGGAGTTTTTTCTGAGTAATGTAGCCTTTATAATATAGGTGGGTTGGTATTACCAATGGTATCTTAAACTACAGGGACCTGTTCCAAAGCTTCATGCTCCCTGAGAGATACAGTATCATAACTAGCAGAGTGAGAACCACTATTAGAAATATCATTAGGTTTGGAAACTCTAGGAGCATATGAGAAATGATAACTTGTGAATGTTGTTGTATTCATTGCTATCAATTGTCCTTTTATTAACAATTTTCATTAAGCACCTGAACAAAACCACAACTACTGAGACATAACGCAGAGATAGAAATAAACCACAATGCATCTAACATCAAAGATTTCATACTCACACCCATCTCTATAGTACCCTGGGGAATGTATCTCTCAGCAAGTGGTCATTTGTGGAGGATCTTCTGCTGGATTCTCCCTCCTTTATTCATGCTGGGGAACCCCCTTTATTTAGTGTTACACTCTTAGTCATAACCCTTAGGCAAATGCATGAAGGTTCCAACCCCTTTCCCCCTTTCCACACCCCATAAATGTTGCAGTGCTTGCTTTTCATAAGCTATCCTCTTAGTCCCATTATCTTCATTAACATTTACATCAGCAAGTCCCACTGGTAACTAGCTGTCATTGCAGTTTCCCATGATGGCATCTTGCGGTAGTGACGAGCACATTGTGGCAAGTTTTCCTGAATGTCACCCATTAATACATCTTTTACGAAAATCTTGCAACTTTACTGATACAGGGTTACCCTTGGGTCAATAGTCAAGTCAGCTGCTTTCAGGCCTATGGCTTGATATGGTTAAACTGAAATTTGATGGGCCTCAGGCCTGTAGGCCATGCTTTACAGCTTTCCCTTACTTATATGCCTACCAGCTTTTACCAATAATATATGCTTGTCAATGTTATGCTGCTATAATACTATCTTGTATATTCCTACACTCCTACCTGCAACTGAAATCTATTCATCACACACTGATTACATATGAATTAACCACAACAATAGATAATGCAATTATATAAGATGGTGAGATACAGTAAGGACTGCAGGATTGGATTTAAAATATGCATGACTTTCCTTTTCTGGCCTGATAGCTCTAGATACTTTATATATGCAAATATCAATGAGTATTTACAGGGAACTGATGATGAATGTTCTGTAATTGTAGTAAAAGGGAGTTATATGGGCCTCTGAGAAATAATGTGGAAAGTAGTTTTTTTGTAAAGATTTATCATCACTACAGCCTTTGGAACTTTTACACGGTTTAAACAATAAAGCCACTGGCCACTGCCCCTCAGTTTGCCGGTGCTGTTGCTTTTGGTGCCTAGAAGCATCACAGCATCCCCACTGGATTGAGCACACCACCTGCTAGCACAAGGGATTATGGAGCTGTCACATTGACTTCAGGGAGCTTTGGAGCAGACCCTTATTGCTTGGTGTATGACAGTGTAATACAGTGGCAAAGCTTTTAGTATGACTTGTTATATTTTGGAAATAAGATCTTAACTATATTGATGATTCATATAATAGATTCTTATTGTAAAATGTTTCATTTTCAGATGCACAAGTTCCGGTCCTTTCCAAAAATAAAATTAAATCAATGATTAAGTTACTCAGTGAGTAGCATTTCTTTTACCTTAATTTACAATATTTGTTAATTACTATGTGTATGCAGTCTAGAATATCACATCTTGTGATATGCTTAAACTATAAATCCATCACAGAAAAGAACTCAACGGAAAATTTTAATGACTGACATAAAAATGGGTCAAGACAATTCACAAAATAACATATCAGTAATAGATCTGGCAACAATTTGAAGTGTTTTTAATAATTTTGCTGCTTCTTGTAATGTAGGGCATGTCTACTCCATAGCCGAGAGGTGTAATTCCCGCTCAGCTAGATGTACACCACTAGCTCTGCTCAAGCTAGTATACTAAAAACAGCAGTGTGGCTACAGTGGCACAGGCAGCGGCTCGGGTTAGCTGCCCAAGTATGAGTATAAGTATGAACTCAGCCATGGCTTCACTTGGGTGACGAGCCCGAGCTGCCACCCGTGCCACTGCAGTCAGACTGCTGTTTTCATTGTGCTAGCTTAAATGCATGCCTACCCAAGCTGGAAATTACACTTCCCAGCCACAGTGTAGACAAGTCTACTATTAGTAGTTCTTGTGTGTGTTGGGCAGGTGGGATTCCAACCATTTTATTTCCCTGTTGTTATTTTTCCCTGACACGTCATCTCTCTTCAGAGACTGCTGTTGTTTACAATCTCAATATAAAATAGTCTCTGAGATTTTTGTACTAAAGAACTTAATGTTCTTGAAAACTACCTTGGCTTTTCTTTGCCCATGTAGAAAGGACAGGAGGGGGATATCTTCATTCACAGGCAGTCTAAATAGACTACATAATGTATTAATGCTTGTTATAAAGAAGTAGGTGTCCAAGTACCAAAAAGGCAAAAGGTCTCAAGACCAGTGAGCTGACTACCAGTCAGACAGCCAGACCACAGCAGTTTCTAAAATTCTCAATTGCGGCTCTGTGCATATCTTCACTCAATATAATTGTATAGATTCAAGGTCTAGCTCAGATGCCCACTTTGGGAAAATGCTTCTTCAGTCCCTCCTCCGTTCTCCTATCATCTTCATAGTGAAAGTATGGATGCTAGATTACTTCATCTATGAAAGTAATTTTATGTTGGAGAAAAATAGTTACTCACTTAACAGTAGCTGGAGTTTGATGAAAATCTTAGTGTCACAGATTCACACAGGGCCTCCTTGCATCCTAACACATTTCCCAGGTAACTGCACTTCTGACCCCTCCTTGTCTCTTTGAGCATACCATCCTCTCAGGCCACTAGCATCCCCCTGCCTTGGGGTGGAATCACATGGTCTCCCACTTTCAGGCTGGGCCCTGGTTGACAGTTCCCTGGTACTAATTGTGGTTGACTCAGCAGGTCTGACTTAGTCCCTGCAGTTCTGTTCCCTCTGAAAGTAATGACAATGGTAATTAAAGACCAAACAGCCTTCTTCAAGCCAAGTATTAGTTATTAGAACCAAGGCAGTTCAGAGAAAATATACCTTAATACAATAAGCCAGTTTATGTGCATGCCTGCTTTTCCCTAAGGCTTATTATTTCCTGAATCTGAGAAGGCCCAGCTCCTTCAGACTCTTCTACAGAGCCTGTGCTCTAGTCTACACTACAAATGTATGTCAGTATAACTACGTCGCTCTGGGTTGTGGAAAATGCGCACCCCAGAGCAATGTAGTTATACTAACCTAGCCCCTGGCGTAGACAGCACTATATTGACGAGAGGACTTTCTCCCATCAACATAGCTACAAGAAGCAGAATAGCTATGCCGACGGGAGAAGTTCTCCCATCGACGTAGGTAGTTTCTTCACTAAGTGCTACAGCCATGCAGCTGCACGGATGCAGCACTATAAGTGTAGACAAGCCCTGTGTGTCAGCACATCTCAGAGCTCACTGACAATTGACTCCCCTTCTTCTCCTGAGAAATGCCTTTTAGCTGTTTATTGCTTAGTACCCAGCCTGGCAAAACAGCTGTGTGACTTCAAGCTAGGGCTGGAAGTATACCATTGTCTTGTAATTGGCACCCTAAGTCAGTGCTTCTCAACCAAGGGTATGCAGAGGTCTTTCAGGAGGTATGTCAACTCATCTAGGTCAGTGTTGCGACCCCCAGGTGGGTCACAGGACAAGTTTGGGGGGGGGGTGGCAAGTGCAGGGCTGCATTGGAGGTGGCAAGCAGGGCAAATGCCTGAGGCCCCATGTCACAGGGAGCCCTGCGAAGCTAAGTTACGTGCTTCAGCCCTGAGCAGCAGGGCTCGGGCTTCTGTAGTCTGGAAAGGTTGAGCACTACTGCCCTAAACATTTGGTCAGAGGTTGCTTATCCAGGGAACCATTGTGTTGTCTTACTGTTTGTACTTCTCACAGCCCCTGTTAAGCTAGATGAATACATTCATACGACGAAGTCTTATAACCCTATATACCATAACTTCTCAGTGACCAGGTTGCATACAATGTTCATAAAATTGTTACATCTCAGTATTTCTAGACTACTGCATAGCAACTCCTACAGTATTTGAAAGGTTATTACACAGCAGCTCTACTTCTGTCATATATCCCAATTTGGAGTCCCCCTATTATGACTGGTAGATAAGAACTACAAGGGATTGAGCTGTAATAATTCCTTTACAGACACAGTCTCAATGTGATTTTACATCTGGGGGTAACATGTGCTTATTCTGTGTGTATGGTGCACAGCTCCAAGAGTTCAATTCTGTAGAGGCAATAAATACAGGAAACTGTACTCTCCGGTTAATGACATACATTAGTTTTTCATATCAATTTACATTTCATTTTGATGAGGTTACTCTTGATGTAAGGATTTTATACTCACTTTCTCAGTTTCTTTAAAGTCCTCGATAATCTGCACCTTCCTGTCATGCACATTGTTTCTCTTATTAAATATTTTTATATAAAAGTTCTGGGGTAGTTTATTTTTTTCTCTCCTTCAGGATTAGAGATATATTTCATTGCTAAAAATTAGAAGCAATATTTATGTTCAGTTATTTTAATTTACAATTCACTATTGTATTTGACACTTTCAAAACAATTTAAAATATCATATAATTATTTGCCTTTTCACAAGTACTCATTCAAGTATTTTATTTTAGATCATCGGATTCAAGTTCTGCACCAGAAGCATATGATGCATGAACGTAAACTTTCAGAAAAACAAGATGAAATGTCAAGCACATCTGTGAATATGACAGACATAAAAAGCAAGTATTCCCAGTTTTTAAATTTTTTATCTATCCTCTTGGGGTGAAATTCATCCCTGTGCAGAGGGCCAGCACAAAGATTGTGCATTACTTAAGTCCCACTTCAACTTTAAAAATTTGAGATTAAGTGAAACTTAAATAGTGCACAGGTCTTATGCTGGCCATCTGAATTTCATATCTACTGTGTGCCCATAAAGAGTGATGATTTTAATATGTACAATTATATAGTTTCAGGACCATCTGTAAAAGCACAGTTATTACCAAGTGAAGTACAGCTTGATGTGCAAGATATGCCATCTCCTAACAGTGTGAAAACAGAAGAAGCTCAGGTCTCTAACAATTCTTCAAAGTTGATTATTAACAAACTGCAGAAGATTTTCCCAAATATACTTTTGGACACTCAGACAACATATAAGAAAGTGAATAATGCGAAAAAAGAAGAGAGTAAAAAGAAAAGGATTTTATTTCCTGATTTGGAACAAGATAAAAATACTGGTAATAACAAAGACAGAGTGACAAGAACTAATATTACTATAAGATTCCATTCCAAGGACAATTCAAGCCAAACTCAGATTGATATTTACAATTTAAAAAATTCAAGAGTGAATCCTGAGGTGCACATTGTCGCCAGCAATATTATTGACCAACAAAATAAAATAAATTCAGTAGTAGTACAAGATGATGTTTTACAAGTGACTGTAAACAGTTCAGTGGATAAGAAAATACGGGATAATAAAAAAGTAAGGAGAAAAAGTCTTGCAAAAATTGAGGCTGGAAATGTGGAAGGAAACTCCACAGATAGCAACAGGAAAAAACTTCTTATAGCAGGTATGAGAATATTTTCTCTTTTCAATAAAAGATTAATTCCTCGTGAAAAGTTTTCTACATTGTTGTGAAGTAGAATTATTTTTAACGCTAATATTATTTAAAGCCAGACTGTAAACTCCTTACTCACATTGGTGAGTAATTACTCATATGCAGTCTCATTGATTTTAATGGGACTACTCACGAATAAATGCTCACTAAATGTAAGTGGTTCTCAATGTAGTATTTAAAGAGTAAATTCTTTAGGTCAGGGACTGTCTTTTCATTGTGTGTGTGAAGAGTACTACCACAAAGGAAGTCCTAATCCTTGACTGGGTCTTCTAGTTGCTACTGCAATAAAAATATTCAATTCAAATAATAATATCCAAGGACATGTGTACTCCATGAAAAGCTTAATGTAAATTCAGCAGATCACCTGTGCAGCATAGTGGAAATCAACTTTTAAAAATTAAGCTTTTACTGAATTAAATTAGAAAATGAGCAGTCCAATCAGTGAGACAAGGTGGGTGAGCAAATATCTTTCATTGGACCAGCTTCTGTTGGTGAAACAGACAAGCTTTCAAGCTACACAGAGGTCTTCTTCAGCCTGGGAAAGGTCTTGAAATTAACGTAGCTACGACACTGCAAACATAGTACAATCAGTCTCATATTCCATGTACTATTAAATTTGATATTAAAATCTATGTACTCTGGTCCAGATCGTCAAAAATCTTTAGTTGTCTTACTTGCCTAATTTCCATTGAAATCAGTGCATCCAAATACCTTTGAGGATCTGGGCCTCTGTCCCTAAATTTGTAACTCAGAAAATTCTGCAGCACACTGAATTTAAACCACAACTGCAATGTACAGATTGTCAAGGAAACGGGGGCGTTTTGGCAGATGGGGCTTTTGGGTCTCACAAAGAAATGGAAAGATGGTTTGGGATTTCAGAACAAGCAAATGGGTGGATGTTGCTTCTGAAATGAGCATCAGGGGAATAGTTAATATTTATAATTAAATTGCCATCATGTTTCAGAGTTAACACCCTATTCAGATGAATGGGAGCTGTTCAGACTTTCCAGAGATTTCAGGCTATTTGCAGACTCAAGGAGATAGAACTGCAACCATTTATGCTTGCCTCATGTTTGGAAGGTTTTCTTTGCAAGCATAAATGCTAGAAACTTTCTTTTTAATATAAGATTGCATGCTGAACCACAATTCTGAAGTAAAATATGGATTCTACAGCATATGGCTGTAGAATTACAGAGTATATAGGTTCATAATAGTATCTTGTATCCTGATTTCAGTTGTAGATTTGAGCTTGCATTAATGGCAGTATATGGTATTTATTTTGTAACTTTATAATATAAGGTAAAATTTCTCTCAGAAAGTAACATAAATGCAAATCGTATTTTTGTAATCTTTTTTTGTTTAAAAATTAAGTGAAGTTAAAGAAGTTGATATAACTAGTAATGCACGAGATTTTCCAGTGCTAATAAATAATTTTACTTTGAATGGTTTGTACGATGTACAAAATCAAGTGCCTTTTACTGGTGAGTAGAAAATTTATGCTTGGTAAGTGTAAAGTTAGCCAAAAGGTCTAGATTTGTAGAACAGATTTTCCCATATAAGTAGTATGACGGAGCTATTGTAAAAGTGATGCCTTTAGTTGAGGGGTGACCCTAAAGAAAGCAGTTCTCTATTGGCAACAATAGCATCTTCTACTCTCAACTATATTTAAAACATTATGAAAGCTGCAAAGTCAATCACTCAAAGTTAGACTAATACATTTGAATTAACAGTCGTGAATGAAATTTACTCTGTCTGTTGTCTCATTTTTTCTGAGGGTGTGGTGCTTTAGTAGTAGAAACATCTCGTGATTTCATGAAAGGGGAACAACAAGAATTTTCCTGTTGAAAAGGCTAATCCCTAATTCTTTTCTCACAGCAAATAGTTTTTATTGATGTACAGCCAATACATTAACCAAATCAGATCACTGATTCTCATTTTCACTGAATCAATTGTAGAAAATGTAATATTAAATATTGTATATTTACAAATTTGACAACCAATAGTATGAAAAAAACAACTAGTCATTTCTGCATTTTCTGAAGAAACTTATCCAACACCGAGAAAACCAACAGGTTAGGAAAAAGATATTTAAAAAAAACTGTATGTGTTTTTATCCTTCATAAACATTGTATCATGAAGAACTTGCCCATGTAATAACATTTTCCATCCCTGAATATTTCCCACCACAGAAACTGAAAATTGGTTCTTCTTCCAATTAATTATCAGTCTTCTACAGGAAGCTTATTCAACTTCTTGTACATGGCACAAAATTACAAAAATTTGCAGAGGTGACAGAGAAGGGGATCTTATTCATAGAGAAGCCCATATGTTCCTTTTTATGGCATTTCCCCCTTGAGCTACATATGTGTATTTTCAACCTTAATTGCAACTTAATGAAAGTTTGCTCAGGAAATTTTGTAGAGGTCTGATTCAATCATACAGGGAATTTTTTGGAAAAGGTGTTACTACAATTTGTCTAGAGTATCTATCTTCTGGGCCACCACAGTGGGGGTAGGATAGAGATTTGGAGGATGTTTTTCTAAAACCTCCCTTTTTGTTTCTCTTTAATATTGGTATTTTGTTGTATTTGGTTATGAAGAAGAGCAATTTTCCCATTCATTGGAAGGAATTTTGCCCTCTAGGACCACCTCCTTCCATTGTTGCCCTGTAACCACAATTGACTGGTAAGTCTGTTTTTTAAGTCAATGAAGGAGTATATATATATAGCAGTATAGAGCTGCTTCCACCTCAGTGATAGCAGACAAAGGCAAATTGCTAGTTTTCCTAGCTCTCTTTGCTCTCTTTTCCTGAGAGCCATCAGGAACGAAAGTGTCAGTCAATCAGGAAAGAGTTTATTTGCTTTTGGCATTTATTTAGTTTAGGATTCCTTTATTACTTCAAACAAGAAACAATCTCAATATGTTATCCAATTAGTGTACCTTATGTTAAAAAATAAATATGTTTGTAAGTTATACCAATGTAAACCAGGAAGCCTAACATTAAGCTCTACCTAACATCACTGAGTTTACTGTAGGAAGTTGCCCAGCATATGTTCTGTAATACAGAGGGTTCAGTAGGCTGAGTTAAAGAAGAAATGGAAGTTTTATGTTTCACTAGCCAATGAACGTTTGTACATGACGTGCAATTTATTGTTTTTATTATCTTGTGCTGTGTTCCTCTTTTTGCTTTTCTTTCATGCATTTTAGGAACCTTTTAATGAGAAAAGGATATGACAGGCAAGTTTAATTTTTCATTCCATTTTTACAATAGCAGTAGATGTCACATAAGAACTATAGCTTCAGATGAGATTACAAAGCTTCCTTGAAGATGCCAGATCCTAACCTAATGGGCATCCAGTTCCATTAGACAGCTTTGAAAATATGAACATGTTCCTCTAATATTTTACATATTTATATTCTAATAAGGAACAATCCAGCTTTTGACTGAGCTCTACAAGAAAGGAAAATGAGGGTAATTAGACTCTAGAAATTATGATCAGTGCTTTTTAAATTCTGTTTTATTTTCTTTCCTATGAGCTACTGGCAACCAGAGGCTCTGCTACTCTCAAAACTAAGTAGAAAAGTGTTCTGCCTAAATGCTTAGCACTGAGAAATCCTGACTGCCAGCACCAGAGCATCTCTGACACTGCACTGTGGTTTGTTCTGCCATCACTGTAAACTGAAAATCTAACAAGCCTGTTTTTTATTTCTGTCTACGGTATGTTTTTCCACTGAGCCATTGAATCAGTGAAGCCATTTACATTTTTAGTTTTGTTATCATAGAGTGTTCCAGCAGAAGCCCTGAAATCCATTTGCAGCTACTCATTGTGTGGCATCTCCCATTTTACTAGCTACATAATTAAATCATGCCAAAAGACATTTTCATCATTGTTTTTAATTAGCAAAAGTACTGTTCAAAGATCTGTTCACTATAATTAAAGTATGGAAAAATTGACCACAAGTGTTTTCATATGTGTCTTTGCAGATGTGCCTGAATCTGCTACTTATCCGCTGCTTCAGTTGAACCACATTTTACAGACACTGGAAGATCACATGGGTAAATATAAGTATTTGTGGCAAAACATTTTTAATATAAGGTTCAATCACTTTCTAGTAACTTAATATCTTTTTATAGGTGTTCAAACATATAATTCCCAAGGTGTAAAAGGAAACCATTCTGACGTGTCAGTGAAAATGCTGAAGAATGTATTACAGGACTTACAGAACGAATATAGTATGTATATTTCACTCTCCATTAATCTTTATATTTTGTAAACATAACATTGTTATTTTAGAAATACGGATGAACACACTTTAACATACTGGACATGCAGAGAATAAATCAGTGAAGTGCCACTGAAGTCATTGTCAATTTACATCAGCTGAAGATCTGGTGCAATGCCTCTATCTTCAGTTCAGTTTTAAGTTGGCTATAGCCAGTTGCTACATAAACTTCACACAGCATAAGACAATTTTGTAAATAACATTATTAAAATCCAGAAACTATAAAATTGTGTGCTGAATGCCTCCAATACCAGGATAAGTGACACAAATATTAGCAGATAAGAAATGTAAAACTAGAGCTATGTTGAATCTTAGATTTCAGTTCATAAACAGTGGTTGTATTTTGGCAAATTGAACAGAGAGAAAAAGGCATGCGAAACAAATAGTGATCTATGCTTTTAATAACTTACAAATCAAGGCCTTGATCCTGCAATTGCTTATGTACCTGCTTAAGTTTAAGCACATGAATAGTCTCATTGATTTTAATAGTGATTTCAACAGATAAAATCAAAGGGACTTATTAATGTGCTTAAAGTTAAGCACATAAGTGATTGCATGATCAGGACCTTATTTATTGCCTCTAAGCTATGTATACAATATTGTTTTTTAAAAATTATGTTATAAAAAAGTACTCTCAAATGCCATACCCAAATATATTGGTGGCTATTGTGTGTACACATAAAAAAATTCTGCCACCACTGAGCTTAGATCACAAGTACATTTCACTTAGACCTAGAGCTGGTCCTAAGGATGTGCAAAGAGTGCCTATGCATTCAGTACCCTATTTAATAGCCCAAGCAATTAAAAAAATAGGAAGGTGATAGGAGGTAAAACCTCATTTTAAGGAAGGGAGAGCAGTGGAAGTCAGGGGAATGCCTGAAGAAACTGATGCCTCTCTCACCAGTTCTCACACTTCCTCTGGAAATAGGCAGAGCAAGCACTGTGTAGACCACTGAACAGCCAGTCATCAGTTTACATGCCACATTCAGTCCTGTGATGGAGTAGGCTCCATGCCATTACCATTGAGTTTACTGCCCTATCAATTCTATTATTTCTGCTTCTAGAATTGGATCTGAGAAGTCATTACAGTAGAACAATAAGTAAATGCTTTTCTTTTTCAAGTACCTTTTCCAACACTAGAAATAATTCACCTCCTCTTACACATGTTGTGACATTGAAAAGTGTCGTATAACCATGCTCTGCTCAGGTTAGCCTTTCTTGAATAAATGTTAATTCATCATGGGGAAAGACACTGAAAACAGAACAAATACTGAGAAGAGAATGTTGCTTTAATGGATATTTTGCCTGAGCAAAGACTTTATGACCTGGCCCTGAGAATACAAAACAAAGACTCACTAGTTAAAAAAAAAAATGAAAATACAAAGAAATACACAAAATCAAAGGATAAAAGAAAAGAGGTAAAATATTCCTGGGCCTGATTTAGCAATATCTTGAAAGGGTCATTCCTTATGGATTAGGTTGAGGACAGCAATTCCCTGAGTTGCATGTAAGCAATGAAACATATTGATACTGCAGCTTGTCAATACAATATTTTTGAGTTTACAGAGGTAAATAATTTTTTTTTCTGTAAACATTCTCCCTTCTCTTGTTGTATAGAAACACAGATGCCTTTATCAAATAGTGAGAGTCTGAACTCTTCAGTCATGGAAAACATTCTTCAAAATTTAAAAAAACATAAAGGTAAGGGAAATGTGGATCGATTGCACGTATAAAGAAAATAGCAAACCAACATGCATGTTAATAGGGATGTATTTATAGTAGCCCTCGGCTATTACAAATCTGTGTCCAATAAGTTACATTGTCTGATTCAAGGCTGGCAAGTGTAAAGGTCTTTCTAATATAGTAAGTACTTTAAAAGCAAAGTAAGAGAAAAAACATGTTTTGAAGCTTTTACCAAAGGAGGTTAAGAATATATAGTGTTCCTAACAAAAACTTATTTGTAATTTCCAAGGACATCAGTTAAGAGACCCTGATTCAGGAAGGTACTAAAACACTGGCTATCCGTCAACTAGGGGGAGTCTGCCTCACCCCATCATTCAGAGATATCAGAAGAGACCCCCACTTCCCCAGCATCACTCCATGTTTACGGCAGTAGTGGTGGGGGCAGAGTCCATGGGCTTGGGTGATCTCTGAACAAGTTTGTTAATGCCCCTCAGGAAGCAAGTAGTGAGAAAGCAAGTAGTGCCCTACAAGTATGGAGGCTGGCCAGGCCTCCGAGGTCTGAGTACACGGCTCTCACTTTGGCATATTGTGATCATATCAAAATTCATGGACTGCAAGTTATTCATTCACATAACTCTTAGGGTTTCCAAGAGTAATCTGGTGTTTTCCAAGCATGTGTAACGTATTATTTTAAAAGTGCACTAGGAGAAGCAGCTTCACACATGAGTAATGTTTTCTATGTTTTTGTTTTTGAAATGTAATTGCATAAGGGACAGTGATTGTTTACATTCAGAGAGCATTCTCAGCCCTGCTTAATCTCCTGCCACTTGTCAGTTAAATTCATGTCACTTTAAATATCCACAAATGAGTCTTTCTTCCAGTGGGAAATGGCACAGAACTGCATATGGGCACGTGCTGCCTGAGGTGCACTTCACTGATGGAAACTTCAGCAGTGAAAATAGTGGGGAACAGATCCTGAATGTTAATAAATTAGTTAGTTAATCCCAAGCGATCTATCTGCAAGAGGGGGAGGGGAGGAGAGAGAGAGCTAGGGCCTTCTAGCTTTTCTGCCCCATTCCCACTATGCTGCTAAAAGAGGATCCTACCCTCTTGCTGGGAGGAAAAGGACTTTCTGCTACTATGCCTGGTGGCTCACTTCTGCCTTTTCTGATTGGGGAAGGAGATGTTTTGGCAATTACAGCACTGCTAGGCATTTTGATTGAATGTTGGTGCTGTCCATCTGCCTAATCTAGAGGCATGGGGCAGAGGAGGGAGTGCTGCTTTGATTGTCACTGCCAGCTCTACCTAGATAAGAGCAAGTGGAGAATCATTCAGTGATAGCAGAAGGAGGACTCTGGGTTTGCTAAAGCCTGCATGTGGCAAACACAATGGGCCCTTTCAGAGCACAGACCCTGCTTAAAAGTCATCACTTTTAGCCTTCCTCCACTACTCTATGTATCATTAGCCACGATTTATTTTCTTAAAATTTTTACTATCATAGATTCAGTTTCTACTTTAAGGAACAGCTCCAGCATGACACTACTTTCTAAGAGTCACAAGTGAAGATACTAACTTTTTGTCCAAGATGTTATACAGTAGATCTTTAAAGACAGGACTCCGATGTCATTTGCCATGAAAATTGTAGATTTGAATCAGTATGGGGACACAGGAAGAACATAAATGTTTTGTCATAGGTAGTTTATCATCTATACTGTAATTATTTGCCTTGTACAGTGTTGCTGCTTCCCACTAGAAACAATCTGTTTTTAAATGGGGTACCTTTACCAAGAGACAGCTTTCACTCTGTGGAATTTCCTTAAATTAAGCAATTTGTCATTAACAAGGAATAACAGAAAGTTTTCTTGTGCTCTCCCAGTGCTTCCAAATTATTCAGTATTTGAAACACTAGATGCTAGCAATTCTTGGTGATTAGTATGTCAACAAATCTTTCAAAGGATAATTAACTTTTTTCCTAAAACATTTATACTAATCTTGTTCTCTCACTAACTGGACCAAATTCATCCCTGGCGTAACTTCAGTGATGTCAATATTGTTACTTTAGAAATGAATTTGACCCAAAGATTTTATAAAAGTCATTCTATAATGGCTTCTTTATGAACCAGTGTTTTAAATTTTCGAGGCTGAGATTTGAAGGTCTCTATGTTGGACCTTTGTTCCTTAAGGCACCATAGTTGCCAGGCCATTCTCTGTCACTGCAGCATCAGAGACAAAGTACAATTGTATAAAGTTACAGCAGGCTGCTGAACTGTTGGGCATTAGACCAGAGCAGGATTAAGGCAAACCAGGGCCCCACCTCTGTGTCATGGCCCTTCCTCCCACTTGAAGTGGTAGTGGTTGAGGGCCTGTCTCCCAGAGAGGCACAGACAGTTGAATTGAGCTCCCTTCTTTTCCCCCAACCCCACTTCCCAGGAGTTAGAATAGGGCTCCCTCACCACTTAGGAGCATCAGGATAGTTTTGATGGGAGGGTCTCCCCCCAGAGCAGCGGGGCTTAGAGCTAACATCCCACCGAGGGTACATCTGGACTGCAGGCACAGGTTGTGATTGTAGCTCAAGCTAACATATCTGAGCTAGCTTTATTCTAGCTAGTGCATGTCCTGGAGCAGTGAGGCTGCGTCAACCTGAGCTGTATGAATCGGTCTCAAACCCTGGCTGGGTACTCGTGGGGTTAGCCAGTCCTGAAGCTCATGCTGCCACAGTTCCACTGTTCCAGGCCCTGAGCGAGCTAGAATAAAGCTGGCTCGCCAATGTCAGTTCGAGCTGCAGTTACACCCTGTGAATACACCTACCTGGCTCCGGCTGGCCCCGATCATCAAGCTTGTGGGGCTTGGGCTGCATAGCTATAAATTGCAGCATAGATGGCTCAGCCTGGTAGGTGGGCTCTGAAACCCCACGATGGGGCTGCATCTCAGTGCCCCAGCTCCAGCCTGAGCATGAACGTCTGTGATTTTGAGCCCCACGGCCTAAGCCAATTAATGTGGGCTCAGACTCACTGCAGTGGGTTTTTTTACTGCAGTCTAGACAGACCTGAGATGGCTGGGGCAGTCCACACCCAAACTCTTGTTCCTTCCAAGCTGCCAGCTGACTCAGGCAGGCATCACTGCATCAATTACACTTGCGTCATATTTTCAAGGTTTTTTCTTTGGAAGCAGGAGATAGAACCATTACTTTTTTGGAGGAAAAATGAAATCTGAGATTGTCGTCATGTGATCCCTGGAGCTGGGGTCCTAGGCATTAATCCTGCCCTGACAAAGCCCTATTTTCAGTCATGGCACATTAAGCCTTAGGGTGGCTCAGGGTTTCCCACAGTTGGTTCTACCCAAAGGTGAATTTTGCTTGGTTACTTTGAGCAAAAATAATTCAGTCATTTTTTTTTTTTTTTAGTGAGAAGAGAACCAGGCAAACATATTTTTCTTCTTTAAAATTCTTGCAACTTTTTGTGTTCATTACCCAACAGTCAAGAGAGTTGCGCTTTGAATACTGCAGTTTGATATGGAAATAATCCTAATTGACGAGTAGTACGTATGTGGACTTACTCCGGAGGAAGCTGGTTTGGGTTTGACCAAATTCTGAGTGTTTGAAAATTGCATGCTGAGAAGACAGAGTAGTTTTTTGCTAAGCTTGTTCAAGGTGAACCTATTACATCTTGTGCAATCATAGGATGAGAGTGACCCTATTGTGTGGTGATGCTTTTTTGGTTTACTGATCCTAATACACACGCAGTAGATATCTACAGAAAGTGACTGACCAATGCTCTTGAGTTTGCTTTCACTCCTATAAAGTAAGTAACTGGTCCCCAGAGTTGCCTGAAGTACATTTTTTGTTCCTGTCCCTCCATCCCCAAAGAAGCTGGAACCTGTGAGGTAAAATCAGAGGAAAAGTTATCAGAAAGATATGTCTAATTCAGGAACAATATGTGTCCTCTCTTCTTTCACTCATCAGAGGAGGGCTGGGTGTACTAAAGTCCAAATTACAGATTTAACGAGGTGTATTTGTCTCAGCTGTATAGAGGAAAACAGTTCAGGAGCATTCAAGATATTCTGGTGCTGAGGAACAAAACTATTTCTCTTTCAATACATGCAAGTTTGATATTTGGCATGTGCAATAACAATTTCCTTTATATGTAGCCATCATCTATTGAAGTCTGCAAATTAATTAATTGCATGATAAAAAGCCTTATTTTACCTACTTATAATTGCTTACTGAAGCATTACCAGAGAAAGATTTGTTTTTACTTCCATGCCTGGAAGAGAGATCAGACCATCAGACTGATTTTGATAAATGCACCACTTGGCATTTTGTTAAAAACTGCTGTTTTCAGTTCAATTAGAGAAACCCAGGTAAAGATCTTCTAGGTCAAAGTAACTCATTTCCTAACTTAATGTTATTCATCTTGCCTTCTCCTCCTCCTGAGTCCCTCATAAAATTATGGTGACGATGTTCCCATTCATACTAGTTTGGGCTCCCACAGAAAAGCTTACATACCATGTAGAAGGAATTAACCTTGCTTCTATATTTGCAAGATCTCTCTCTTTTTGTGTGTGTGTGTAGATTCCTCAGATTTCCCCCCTGTAGAATATTCCAGGTAATTTACATGGGCCTCCAATCATGCTGCTAAAGACCAGTTTGTACTCTCTTGCAGGCATCCATTCTTTCATTTACAAACAAATTGTTCCCAACTCTGGGATGTCATAATTATAGAAAATTATACACATGTGGAAAAGATACAGTGCTTGCCATTAAAAAGAATTGACTTGCCAGTAGATATAAAAGCCATGCATATAGACTACAGTGACAGATGCTTTATGTGGATAGTTACCTATCTGCAATAGATACTACAGTTTCCCACTATTCTTGGAATAGGCAATAACTGTGCTAAAAGTGTAGTAGAGGTTTAAACACCTTTTCCTAAAGGGGGATATTTGATAGCCAATACATGGTGTGATCACTGCTAGTGATATTTGATAACTGTTACCGATGGACTAAGAAATGCACACACTACTGCTTTGTGCTAAAACACCCTCTTTTTTTGTTCCCACACTCCCACTGCTCACTTTTTTGTCTCAGCCACTTGTTATATCTCAGGGGCGTAGCCCACCCATGGCCACCCACTTTGAAAGCAGACCCACCCAAGCTTCACTTAAGTTACCTTGGCAACTGGAGGTTTCTCGGCCGGTGACTTTCCCGAAATTCCTGCTTCCGATCACGTGACTGGAAGCAGGAAGTTCAGGAAAGCGCTTGTTTTTCGCACATGGCTATGCCCTTGTTTTATATTTATTTTTTTTTAAGATTGTAAGCTCTTTGGGGCAGGTTTATACAGTGCTCAGAGTACAATGGGGTTGAAGCCTCTAGGCTCTGATCCACTAGGTCTTCAGAACTTTTCCCACAAGACTCTCCCCATTACTCCACATCTTCCTCACTGCTCCTTTTAATGTCACTTCTCCCCTCCTCCCCACTCCCCCTTTTATGGAAGTTTGTGCAGGGAACTGGTTCTTAATAAATTGCTGATTCTGTGTTGAGTATTGCATTCACAGTCGCATGATTTTTTTCAGTTACATGACAAATGTTTTGTACTTTGTCTTTGTTACCAATGTTATTTTTTTGTATCTATCCTGATACTAATGTAGCATGTTATGAGACAAGGTTTCAGTTATCCATTTCCTTTTTGATACATTATTATATGATACAAACTATCTGAAATATAAAACACTTTAAAATATTTTTACCATAAAATCAAAAGGATATTCATTTTCAACTTATAATTAGGGTCTGATTCGAAGTCAGCGGAAAGACTCCTATTGACTTCAGTGAGCTTTGGATCAGACCGTTATAATATAAAGCATATTAAATGGTTTATATTTTCACTTAAAACCAAATTATCAGAAATACGATCATACACAATCTCCTCCTACTATCCTGTCACAGACTAGAGCTTTTTTCTTTTTCTTTTCTTTTTTTTTTTTTGGGGGGGGGGGAGGTGAACAGGACGACGGGGGAATGAAGGTCTGTTGGTAATGGGTGAAATATATATGTGGTAGTGGGGCATTGGGTAGTTTATTTAATTCTAACTTAATATATGTAGACAATGTATCTTTGGTTTGGTAATGCTGCTCTTTTCATGGGCTGTATTTTCTTCATTTACTTGTACTACTGTTCCTTGAATATATATTGGAGGTAATTTGGCTCAGTCCATTTTTTATTTGGCTAACGTGCTTATAGTATTAGGAGCCTACATGATAGAACTTGCTTCTACGAAGTTGTGGGGTGAGTTTTTTTTAAAATAAAGTATTCAGCTTCTTATTGTTATTTGCTAAAAATGCAGTAAATGGAATGTAAAGAAAAATATATGCAATTTAGAAGTCACCCAATATGTCTGGTTTATTTGTCTGCATTAATTAACTGGATGTTGAAAATTATGTAGTTTAATTTTCCAGAGGAAAATAGTGGTTTTGTTTAGATTGTTTGTTTTTTGGGGGTGGTTGAGATGACTCACAAAAATGCAAAATGGTCTTTAACTTTTAAAACTTTGAGAAATATTACATTGAGATGACCATAATCAGTTATTGATGACTTAACAAATGACATTTTTAAATTGTTTTCTCTTATTAAAGAAAAGTCAGAATCCAGTGAAAAGGAAAACAAAACACAGACACCTTTTGAGGGACGTACTCACAGTCTACAAGTCTCAGATGAAAATATGGAACAATTTAAAGCAACACCTGTGCCAGGTAATATCCATTCATTATAAACTGGTGTAGCAGATCAAAATGTCTGCTGTATGTAATTTCTCCAGTTTTCTCTCTTAGTGTAATGACCACTACATGGCTTTTCACTTCAGTTATTTCCTGCTAAACGTTTTACAAATAAACCACTGTCCCCACACCGCAGGCTGACTTTACATTAAACTACAGCAGATTGCACCCAAACAACATTAGGGGTGATAGTCTGTGCTTGCCTCACTGAGCTCCAAAGTTGTACCTGAAAGTTTTGCATTCACAAAGCAGGTAGATATCTAAGTACCCCTGCTCGGACATAGTGTCAGAGACCAAGCTTTAAAATATTAGTAAAAGTCAAGCATTTCTAGGTTTATCTTCCTCTGACTTTGGTGTCTAGATATTGCTACTGTGGGTGCATTAGAAATGCCTATATAGGCTCGCCCTATTTCTACATTTAATCTTTTAGCATGTCTGTTATGGGCTGAGTAAGTGACTGCTGAGAAGCCATAATTTGCCTTAGCATTTATTGTGTGATTAATTAAGACACACACTTAGAATTTAGTGTTTTTTTGGGTTTTTTTTTTTTTTAAACAGAGCTCACGAGTCTCACGACGAAGGCAAACATGAAGGATGCCAAACGATTTGAATTTTTTAAAAAGCATGAAGGTAAATATTGGCTGTTACTTATTTAAAAAAAAAATAAAGCTGCCATTAAGACAAGATTTTAGTGTAGGCAAACATAAAATACCAGTTTGATCTTCTTGCCCATCTCAATGAAACGTACTGTAGTTTAGTTAAACTGAGTCTTACCTGATGCAACGGGTATAATTTCAGCTTTGTTGTCCTGTATTTATTGACTTAGTAAGATACTGCTATTTTTAAACTCTTGATTTATGCCTTTCAGTTGGGTTGTATTCAGCTAAAATGTATTGTGTGTATTCAGCTGAAAGAGAGCAAACATTTTTCTATGGCTGTGGCAATTTGTTTGCATAGACCTCAATTACAAAATTAACCGGGCAGATTGTGTTGTTGTTCGGCTGCATAAGATTACAATAAAAACATCTAATAAAGTCAGACGTGAAAAATCAGAACTAAACACTATACAAAAACCATGGTATATCTATTTATTAATTTTAATTTTAATTTTGTACTCCAGCTGCATAGCTTTGGTTTCAGAATTCACCAAACAAGTCACAAGAAAATAATCTCCAGATAGCGAGAGTCCTGTGGCACCTTAAAGACTAACAAATTTATTTGGGCATAAGCTTTCGTGTGCAGAAATGTGTTAGTCTTTAAGGCGCCACAGGACTCTCGCTGTTTTGCTAAAAACAGACTAACACGGCTACCCCTCTGGAACTCATCAATTTACAGATAGTTCACCAGTAAGGATCTGCTTTAGCAGGACTTTATCTGTCAGCTGAAGTTTATTCCACAGATAAAGGAAGGTTAAGTAAATGCAGTATTGCTATTTTAAAGTGTGTGCACGCGTGTGTATTTTCCCCTCAAGCTGCCAATCATTCAGTTGAAAACCTGCAGCATGTGATTCCTAGAAATTAGACTATGGGAAGAAAGGACAGAATAATGTGGAGCCCAATAGCAGCACCGCTCAATGGTAGTCTCTCTCTTTTGCACTGAGATTTTTATTTGCACTAGTGGATTTTTTTGCATGAGATGTATGATGAAGTTCTAGTATAAATGGTGGCTTTTGGACTCCAGAGTGCTGTAGTTGCAAATCAAGTTGCCAGAATTAAGGGGGCTGTTCCTATGGGCTAGATTTTGTACAACATGCATCCAGCTTCTGTGCATACAGATTTTTCTGGGCTTCCAAAGCTTAGTTCTGAAGCCAAATGTTTACTGGCATAGCATCTGTGTCCAAGGTCAAATTACTGCAGAGGCAGTACACATAGACTTGAGGGAAGATAATCATCTCTCTCTCTAGGGACCACCTCAGTTCAGCTGAAGGAGCAGCATTGATTGGCTGTGAAGGGAGGATCATCACAATGAATTATATTAAAAGTAGAGGGATTAAGTAAAATGTTGAACTGGGATCCTAGAAGAAACCCCCTTTGCTTTGTCCCTTCTCCCTAAGAAAACAAAAAGGAAGAGCAACTAAGAAGAGCAGGAAAGCAATACAGACAAAGGGTAGTAGAAGAGAGAATGATACTACAGGAAAAGGATTTAGGGAGAATAAATGAAAATCAGAACGTGGCGGGGTGGGAGGGTGGAGAGTCAGATCATAGAAGCAAATAGCTTACTTATGGGGGAGGACTGTTTTACAGAAACTCAGAAATTTCTTCCCTTAAATCTTACTCTTTGAAAGAGAGAGAAGGGTGTTTCGCTATTATACACAACCCCCTAAAATATGGTCAGACATTTTAAACTATAGCTTCTTGCTATTATAAATATATTTATTCAGCATGAACATTTATTCATATCTCCATTATTAAGATGCCTCTATGTATTTAGATTACAAGAGTAGGAGAGTGAGAAGGAGCTATTACGTGAAAGAGGTACATACGGAGTAGTGATGAGTCCTATTTTAGCTCTCACGTGAACAAGGTTTAAAAGTATATGGAGAAAAACAGAGGGTCAAATTCAACCTGAAGTAAATGGTGGTAATTTTCCCATTAAGGCCAAATTTAGTGCCTAAGAGTGCTGTAAATTAAACATGTTTAAGGCATTAAAAAAAAAAAAAAAGTGACATTCGCAAATTTGGCTTTCATTGGATATGTAAAACAAAACTTCATGCGGACGGAGTGGAAGAGGGTTAGAATATGCAAGGAAATGAAAGCTGCCCTCCCATTCCCACCTCCCCCTCCCCATTCTAATTTACATCCACACCATCTGCAATACATCTGGGAGAAAGTCCAGGCTCAGCATAAGCAGGTGCAGCTACCATTAACTTCCACATGAGTTGAATTTGATCCTAGCAGAATACCTACTCTGTGGTTACACACCCACTGAGGATTTAGTTCAGTTTGCCTAATTTTCAGCATAGGACTAATCCCAGTTGTAAATCAGACTCAGATTCCCTACATCTTAATTAGTGGGGTAAAATACCGATGTCAGGTGTCAGAGAAAAAGTATTATAACTTCTACTGATTAGACATTTAGGCCCCAATTCATCAAGGTTCATAAGTACATGCCTAACTTTAAGCATGAGTAGTCCCAGTAGTCTATAAGTTTAAAGTTAGGTAAAAGTATCTGGATGAATCAGGGCCAAAGTGTCAAATCAGTGCAAATTACAATACTTTTACTCTTCCACTTCCACCTGACATCTAATTTACTCCACCATTTAATTCACTGATGAGTTGAGCCACAAGGTTTTGTTTGAAATGGTCCTTATTGTGGATGGGTTATAGCACAGCAAGATTCCAAGGCAAAGATAGTTTTGTATTTAAAATTGATCCAAAGATGTAAACACTAAATACGGGGCTGAGTTTAAATAAATAATAAAACTTTACAGCCATCCTTAAATATCTAAATTACAGTTCGCTTCCTGTTGACATTTAAGGCCCAAACCTGTAGTCCTCGCTTGCAACGCTTTTATTGTCATGAATGGGAGATAATGTTCTGCGGTTCTCATGCATGCTTGGTCTGTTAGCTGATCTGAGTGATTGGAAAGGGAGTAGGGACAGGAGAGAATTTGGCTGCATCCTAACTTGTTGATCTATACAAATATTTAAATGCCATAGCCATAAGAACAATTCAAGAAAGTATACCAATAAGCTATTTAATTATATACCCCAAAGTGCCTAAGTTGCATGATTTTAAAGAGTTCTGTTTGGTGCTACTTCAATTCAGAAATGTAATAGGATTTTACTAATGCAAAGAAATTATAAAAGTAGAAAAATATTTTACTTTGATTTGCAGCAATGCTTAGAACACATTGTTAAATTATTAATAATACACATTTTTCCCCTCTAATGTAGAATTGTATCATTTTATTTAGGTATTCATGACAAGAAAAAAGCAAAAGCTGCGGATCTTAAAGGCCTTCTAAAGCACATCATCATAGCCTGTGTAGCAGTCACTGGTTTGATATTGGCTGTAATAGTGTTGATGCACATATTTACTTCGATATTTGTGAAGAACAAACAGTGAGTTGTTGGTTCCTGCCCCCCCCCCGTTATACATTATATGGTTGCTATTGAATAATTAAGATGTTATGGTTTTTTGAATGATGGTTTTGTTTTTTTGAAAAAAACCTGATTTTTGAATTCTGGAACACAACGTGTTAATTCCTAATAGTAAAAGACAACATCAGCGTGTAAATTAGGTTTCTGCTGTAAGATAATTTTTAAATAGTAATCCAAAGTCATAAAAATGTGTATTGTTTTCTGAACTTATTTTTAATATTGTAGGGAGCCAGTAATAACTAATACTTACAACATTTATAAAAGAGAAGACCCAACAAAAGATGAAGGCCAGGCAATCTCAGAAATAGATTGCAAAGAACTGAAAAAAGACATTGCTGTGATGAAAAATCAGTCGGAACACAGTAATCTGAATCAACTACCAGTGCATTTATCAACAGAGGAATCTAAAGAAAATAGTAAAGACTTAGAACCTTCAGAAAAACAACTAAGGCATAATCCTTTCTCCATTAACTCACTATCACAAAGGACCGATGAAAGAAATGTAATTCCATCAACTTCACCTGAACCTTTACAATGTAAACAGTCTTCACAGATGCCCCCTGCCAACTCATCTTCAGAAACGAAAACATGCAAGAACCACAGAACCACACCTAGAACTTTAAAAACAAATCAATCTTGTTGTCACAAACCAAGACAACATTGTACTGAACCTAAAGAACATGGTTATAAACGACTATGGGATAAAGATCTCTCTCTTCATAAAAAGCATTTAAACCATCAAAGATCATCTAAGCATGACAAACATAGGTCAAGGTCTAAAAAATGTAACACAACTCATTCAAATGGTTCACTTCGAGATGGATGTTGTAGTGACTCAAGTCCTTGTGATGATTCATCATCAGATGTGCTCATTTCTTCAGATACAACTGCAAAAACGCATCTGTCAGAAATATCCCAACATGATGTTTCAAAGTGTACATGTTTTCAGCACAGAATGGGTTCTTGTAGCTCTGATTCATATTCTGATTAGAGCATTAGTAGCATTCAGAGTAGTAAACATTATCATTTTACATGATCAGTGATATCCAGCAGCATGTAGTACCAATCATTTTACCATGTGTGATCATGATAGTCCTGTGAGTCCTGGAGGTTGTTTTCTTTTGTAATCATGCTAATAAATAAATATTTTTATATTAGACTTCCGTATTTGCTAATGTAGAAATTAGTTTCAGTTTTGTTAAAGACATCTTATCAGATATTAAGCTAATTTACACATTTTCTTTATATGTTTGGGTTTTCACAATGCTCATCACTAACTTTGCAATGCTAGTATTGTAAATGAGGCACACGGAAAAGACCCATACTGAATGTGAATCTATCAAGCTTTTTGGAGTTTTAAATCAAATGTGTGTATCTCAATTCCCCGATACCCGCATTCGAACAATATTAAACCCTTTATCCAGAATGGTTTAGTTCCAATTAAGCAAGAATAGATGGATACTAGACATTAGACTCTTACTCCTGTCCCAAAACCAGATTGTAACTAGAGAGAGAGAGAGTGTTATAAAGGGTTCGATTCAGCAAAGCACCTTTGTACATGCTAAACTTTAGGCATGAGTGAAGTAAAGTGGACTGCTCAAGTGCTTTGCTGAATCAGGGATTAAATGAAGAAGCATTTTGAAAAATGGAAGTCTACTCATACACAACAAATGTTCACATAAAAAAATAAAAATTAGAACAACTCATCAATTTAAGCTGCTCTGAAGAGGACAGAGTTTTTAAGCTTGTGCATAAAGCTGCTTAGTTTTCTTAGTGCAAACAAACAATTGAATGTTTACTTAAATACATAAAACATGTAGCATTGGTCTTTCAAAAGCTCGCCGCGTTGGCCTAACTGCTACAAATGAAGGCTGAGTTAGGCTTGTGCTCTGACTGCTTTTAAAATCCCACCGCTATTATTTTCCTCTCGTGCATTACTCTAAAACAGCTTCATAGATATTATCCCACTTGGTGTTTGTTCATCTTTTGGATGAAACCAAGCATAATCAATTTCAGCCGAAAATAGAGGGGCGGGGGAGTTTAGGGGGGTTGTTTGATTTTGATTTTTTTTTTTAATGGCTGATGAGGATTTAGAATGGCAGCTCCAAACTTAACCTTCTACAACATTGGTACAATATATAATAAAACGGTACATAATAAAATTGTGCATCACCTACACACATCCGTACTTTTACCCTTCTCTAAAAACGATCATTAGTAAAATCAGCTATTTAGGGTCAGTAGGCCCCAATATTACAAAGACTTGCACACATGCTGAACATTAAGCATGGAGTAACACCTATTCAAAGTTAAGCATGTGTATCAATCTTTGCAGGATCAGAGCCTTACTGGTTTAGGCCCCAATTCCAGACAGCACTTAAACACATACTTAACATTAAGTACATGATTAAGTCCCACTGACATATGTTTAAGTGCTGTCCTGAATAGGGATGCTTTTCTAAAGCAGGCCTTAGAATATTGCTGTGGGAGAAAAGTCTCAGTGAGAGCAGGTCTGACTACAGAACAAGAAGATAGGAAAAAGCAGGGAAAAAAGAAGTTTATTTTATTTTTTAATATCCCATTCTTTTAAAAAAATGGTGCAATTGGAATGGGTAACTGTGTTTCAAGAAAAGAGGGGAAAAGTGACAAATGATTTTTAACTCAGAACAAAAGTATCAATTTGTCACCAGAATTTGACAAGTGTCCAATGAATTTTTTTTCTGGGGAAACTACACTATTGGGCTGAAAGGATTAAAATATAAAGGGAATACAAGGATCTTGGGTGAGACAGAGAGAGAAATATTAGCATTAAAAAAAAATCAAACCGCATAAAAAATTAAAAATACCCATGGAAATGGCATTACTCAGTTCCAAGCAGTCAATATATGAACATAGAGATAAAGCAGAAAAGCTAATAGCAAAGTTGATAAAGAAATAGCGGAAACCCGAGGAATCATATCCTCTCTCTAAAATGAACCAACGTTGACCGTTTTCTTTACAGAGGAAAATAATAAAATATTTCCATATTATGAAAAAACGTATTCACTCATGTGAAATTAAAAAGAAAAAAGAGGAATACATTATCTAATGGAATCCAATTTAAATACCATCTCAAGATACTGAGCACTTAGCAGCAGGCCCACTAAAGGCCACAGAAGACATGCTCTGAGGAAAGCCCAGGACTGGATGGGCTACTTATCAAATATTATAAAAACTTACTCTTCAGCTAGTGCAACACTACCAGCTCTGATGGGCCAGAAAGAACCCAACCACCCCAATCCTCAATTCCTCCCACCATACCTGACTGTTTAAATACAGCTTTAGCTAATCTGCATACCTCATAATCCCCACACACTACAACCTCTTCCCAGAAGACTCAACAATACCAGTGCTGTAGGGAGAACTCAGACTATAACATTATAAAAACAATGTCATTTATACAGGGCTTTTTCACAAAGCACTTTTCTAAACGTGGGCAAATATCATTATCCCCATTTTGTCACTGAGGTGGAGAGAAGATAAAAATGACTTGACTCACCATGTAATGTAGGGCAATGACACCATCAGACTTTCTGCGTGGCCTTGGGGCAGTCCCTTAGGCCCTATCCAACAAAGCACTTAAACACTTGTATGCAAATAGTTCCTTTGAAGTCATTGGGACTATTCACACAATTAAAATTACACATACCTTTGACCTATGCTGAATCAGGACCTTTAGCTCTATGTTTCGGTTCCCCACCTGTAATAACTGGGATAATAATGCTTCCATGATAACTTCATTAATGCTTGTGAGGCAATCGGAGGCTGATATAATAGTAACTGGGCACAAACAGAATTTAAAGACTCCAGTTCTCCACTATGTCCAGTTTCATAAATCCATGTGATGTAACCTTTTCCAAGGTGGACCACCATCATGTAAACCCTTTTGAGCAGATGGAATAGGGGCACAGGGCCAGAAGACGACAAACTGGGGCCTTAGGCACACTGTGACTGGGGTTTCCTGAGCCTCAACCTTGCAACCCATAAAGTGAAGTGGCAAAGGGGAGGGAGAGACAGCAGGATGGGGTCCCCCTTTCCTACCAGGAACAGCAGGGGTGATCGTGCAGAGGTCCCCCAGTACTTACCTCTGCTTCCAGGATATACTGGCATGAGTGGGTGGGCCAGACCTTCTGCACACGTCTGTCCTCTACTGGGATAGTGTTGATGGGTGTCTTGTAATTAATATCCGATTAAGACACTTGGGACAGTTCCTCTCTCAAAAACTATTGTTCCAGGCTGTCTGCAGACTCAGACAGGAGCCCTTGCCTCAGTTACATGCTAGTCCTGTTCTCAAGCCATAGACGTTCATTCGGTATATAACCTGTTAAGCATTTTATCTAACAGGACTAGGTACCCACCATTGTGAAAATGTTTGAACTCAAAACTTTAAGCAGCAAGCCTGAGTGGGTTATAGATGGGTTTACTGGAGAAATTTGACCCAAGTCATAAGAGGAGGAGGTAGATTTGCAAGTTGTTGTATAGATGGCAGTTGAAAAGAAGTGAGTTAAATTGCAAAAGAAGAGGACCATGAACATATCCAGAAGGGATATCAACAGGGTGGGAAAAAGGGAGGGGTAAAATAGTATCCTCCAAAGTCATCACAACAGGCTCAGTTAAGCAAAATAGGAGAACCTGGGAAGCATGGAGTGAATTCAAGGGAGTCTATGAAGGAGCGGGCCTCAAGGAGGAAAGGAGCGACGGCCCAGTGCTGAAGGAAGATAAAAGACCTAGGAGTGTTTATGAGGATGGAGTAAATGCTGTTTTACACTTGGCAAAAAGGTTGTCCTTAGGGCAGTTTAGGTGAAGTCAAGAAACTGCAAACTGGATTGGGGGGGGGGGGGGGGTGGGGTTAAAGAGAAAGTTGAAGAAAATGCAATGAAAAAATCCTTCCTAACACAGGGAGACATTTAATTAACTTGAAAGACATTTAAAATTGGCAAAAGGCAGTATTTTTTCTACCCAGTGCACAGCTTGTGGATCTCATTGCCACATTTAAGCCAAGAGACTAGTAGGATTTAAAAAAAAGAATCAGGTTTTTATATGGACAACAATAGCCAGAGTTGTGATAACAAAGATTTAAAAATCCCGAGTTTTGGAAGGATATAGCCCCTCTTGCTTCAGGGCATAAACCAGACTTTAGCTAATAGGGGTAAGGAAGAAACGGTCCCTGTGGGTAGATGAAGTGAGTACTCTAAAGTTACGGCACAGCGTTCCTGGCAGGACAGTGTACCTGTTTTGATGGTTTGCCCTCATAGTTTAATTGAACCTGGACGTTTCCAAGAGATTTGAACATTGTTCCATTCTCAGACCATTCTACTGATGATTAAGTACGACTTTATACTGTACCTGTCTCTTTTTTTCCAATCAGTGCACTGGCACTTAGATGTCCTAATCCATGGCTTCATTCTGACAGATCACCTTGTTCTGCAACAAATGAAGCAAGAGGAAAAACAACTAAAATAGTGGTGGAAGTCTCAGGATGAATCTGTCTGATTCTGTCAAAAATGCTTGACATCTTATATTGTGGCTGGAAGGAGGGCAAAAAAGTTTCTTTGCCTCTACTTTAGAAGCCATAAGGTCTTGGTCAATTGATTTGTTTCAAGTTGACATTCTGATTAATCTATTGTCTCCTCACTTTCTTTCTGTTTCCAGTGCCTCGTGTTATGGGGCAAATTTCTTGCTTTGAAGAGAAAACTGATGATTCAGGCTGAACTGTGTTCATAGTACCAGGGCAATACTGAAAATGGAAAAACTTTGTCATCTTTGCTCAATGCTTGAGCAGTCTCTTTCAAGTACTGAGTGTTGAATTAAGGGACCTTTATACCACAACCTATGATTTAGGCCCATGCTCCTCTTGGCTGATGACCTGCACCATCTCCTTATCTGAAGGACCTTTCCCCATTGATACTACTACATAGTCAGTCAGTCAGTAGAGGAGCTGAACTGAAGCACCAATGTTTTAGAGTAGGCAAAGTTGTTGGGTGAGAGGGTGTTCTCATTGAGGAGTCCTCAACAATGGAATTTTCTTCCCTCTTGATCCAAAGTAGCCCAAACTTGATAGACAGAGGAGCTTTACAGAATGCCATGTAGGCTGTTTTCCCAGATGTTCAGGGAGGGGAAGGGCAGGGGAAAAAAAAAAAAGAGACAAGCTTAGGGTATTTGATCTGGTGCTCTGATTGCATGGGTTCATTTGTTATGGGATTAGGCTGTTGGGATTTTAGTGTAATTATTTGTATGTTATAACTTTTTGCAGAATTTTGATCTCTTAGTTGATGCCAGCAAACCACAACCTGGTACAGATAGGGGTTTTGAAATTTAAAAAAAAGATCAATGCCCATTGGTGTTCAGTTTACCCTTTTTCCATCCGCTCCAAAAATTTGTTTTTTCCAGTTACAAAAAACAGCGAAGTACTTGAAAGATAATTGTGTTTTTATTTTTTCTAAGCTTTTACTTGTGGAACATAATAAATGGATGCTTAAATGACTTGATATAATGACATCTTTACAAAAACCATTTCCCCCTAACATCTGGACAGCAATATATAAATATTTACAATGGAAAAATAGGCAAGGAAAGAAATAAGTAGTCTTCATTATCCAAGTCAATTTCTTTCTAATCATCAGATTTTGAACACAAAACACTGCATTCACTTCTATCCATATTTACACATTTCTTTACTACACTTGGGATAGCACTGAGATTTTAACTTCAATTTTTAGGATGTTTTATTATGTTATACATGTCACTCCTGTTATGTTCCTGTACTTTGCTTTTGTATAGTGGCAGAATTTTGCCTGGAATAATAAATCAAAATTTTGAAAATGTTAACCTTGAAGAGAGAAAAAAAATTAAAAATTTATGTAAAGTTTACATACCAGAATACAAAGTTTCTCACACAAATACATCACAACACTGAAAATCAGTATAGTAAAATGTTTTTCTAAATAAGGATATTAGATCTGGATCCAAATCTCTTGACTTTAACAAAAACAATATCCCAATAGAACAAATATATATATAGAAAAAATAACGCCCTCTTATTTTATTGTTAAAAAAGGAAACGGTGCCTTCTGAAACAAACTAAGATGTGATCTGTGATTTCCAAATGTAAGTTACAGTGAAGAGAGCTTAAAAAGCCCCAAATAAAATATGGTCTTTTTTCAGAGGAAGATTTAGCAGATCAGTTGGAACAGTTTAAACCAGCCCATTTAATTTTGTAATATTACAAATGTCAATGTAAAAAAATGAGACTTTTTTGCTTTCTGTCCTATAGTGTCACACAATCACAAGACTGAAAACATGTTGCCTGCAGAAATGATAGACACCTATCGCATGCCATTTGGTTTTAGTACGTAGAAATTGACTCCCTTATCCAACAACAGGTTTAACATCCTTCAGAAATCCAGGTACAGTCATTAGAAGTTTCACATATGTGAGCTGCGTCTCCCTCTAGTGCCCAAAGACATACGAAGTCTTGGTTCTCTTGCTTTATAATGTTCATTGAAGTCCAATCTAAAGCTAAGAAATCGAAGGCTCTCATCGGAACTTGTAGTCAGTAAGATCAAAAACTGTTGCACAATACCCTGAATGGAAAGGGAAAAATAGGAGATTCATCAGAAATAGCATCTGTTGGCAAACTAAGGATTTGAATGGTAACCATGTATTAAAGGAAAAGAGAACTCCAAAGGGAAGGGCAAGCAGAATTTTTATAACTAATGGTTCGCAAATCAAATGAAGTGCAAAACTAAGTATAACAAATCCACAGCTATATATAGGGACTCCATGACTGAAGTTAAAAATAGAAAACTTATAACAGCAACAGCACAAACTCTTAAGCCACTTGGTCACTACTTGCTCTGAGAAGCCTCTTCAGCTTTTATATCCCGCACCAGAGTCACTGCAGCGTGAAAGCACTGATGTTGCCGTTGCACCACTGGCAACTGGTTCTCCTGCAACCCATTCAGCAGGTTCTTTACAATGTTTCTTGTACTATCAATTACTTTCCTGTTTGAGCTACTGCAGCTTAAGTAATTTTATGCACTTAAATTGTGTTCTGTTAGGTTATGCTCTCAAACTTTTGCTTGTTTTAAAAACAATACTTTATACTCACACACAAAAACTGTTAAATTAGCAATATTATGGTTGCAAAGTCAAGCACTCAAAAGTTAGGGAATACCAGAATTAAGTTTACCTGTGCAACCTTAATTCACTCCCCTTGTGCATATGCCTTATGATGCTAGATCTTTAATTACATGATTACATACTATTTTTTCCCCCACAGGACCCTACCTCATTCAGTGCACAGGATAGACAGTGCTCAATTCAATAGTTTGTTTTCTCCTCATTGTTCAATGGGTAGCCCTAGGTCTTATTTACAAGGCACTATTCAACCCCTGTTCTGAAAACAATTATTAATTTCCTCATGGGCTTTTCTATGGTGTACATTATTCTAGTGTTTGAGTGCTTCACAAACATTCATTACTTATTTTCATAACACCTCTGTGAGGCGAGGGGGTGGCATTATCCCCATTTTACAGAAGGGGCGCTAAAACAGAGAGATTAAGGTAAAAAATATCCAGTAAATTTAGGTGCCAACACCTAGTACATAGAACTACATAGCAAATTTTGTGTGTCAAGCAAGGCTCCCACTGACTTCAATTGCAGCTGTGAGCGCTCAGCACTTCAGCTAAAAGGGATGCAGGTTCTCAAACTGGATACCCAGAAAATGAGGAACACACAATTAGTGTCTACCTGTGAAAAGTCTGGATTAAGTGATGTGCTCAGCACCACACAGGAACTCCGTGGCAGAGACAGGGATAGAATCTAGTTCTCCAGGATGGCTTTCAACTGCTTTAACCATTCTGAGACCATTATTTCTCATCTGGCAATCCTCTGCCTCATTCACTACACACCTTAGAAATGAGGCAGGGGTCCAATAGCCAGCAGTTTCCTTCACTAGACAACCCTGATTCATCTCCGGATGACATCAATGCACACTGTAGAACTTCCCAATGAGCTGTAGCAGTGTCCATCCAGGATGTTATGGCATGGCAAGCTAGTGTGTTGTAGATTTACAGACTGGCTTGTCTTTTCGGGGAATTTAGCTGCAAACCTTTTATGGAGTCTTCTACTGAGCATGTGTGAACTGCAGTTTGTCAAAGGCTTATGACTTGACCAAATTTAGATAGAGATGTCTCTTGTCATCCCTGTGAAAATCTGACACAAATGCCACTATTCCAAATTAAAAAGCATGGGGGCACTAGAGCTTCTCAAATATGATTGTCAGAATTTTTTTTTAAGCAGGGGGAAAATATTTTTACCTAGCCTCCAACTCAGAAATAGCTGTACCACTTGGCTGAAAGTCTGCACAAAAAATTCAACCCAAGGCAGACAACCGGCATAGAAATTTTCAGCCCAAATGGTTAAAATTTCACAAAGGTATAAGCAACTGCAATCAGGGTCTTATAACAGGAAATGCCGGACAACCTTAGTAGCACCAGTACTTTAGGTGGAGCTGGTATTATTTAATTTTACAAAATTTCATACTTTAGAAATGCTAATTTATGAGATTCACATTTTAAAAGCATTTAGAACAGAATCTTCCCAGTTGTGGCTGTTACTACCCCAAGCCCAGCTTTGGAGACCTGTGTCAAACTCAGCCAGATCCCCATCTTTTGCAATACCAATTTGTGAGTGAGTGCTGGGCATGGTCATGCTGAACAGGATTATAAAAGCCAGAATGGCTAGTGTAGACATAGTGCATTCTTGCAAGCATTAATGGTGGAACTACTGGTGCCTTAGTGTTGCAAAAAAAACCCTACACGAGTTTTACGGCCTAAGGCCCTTATCAGTCTTGATAACAACAATGCTGGAAAAAAATGCAGAACATGGTTCACTTAGGGAGACAGCAGAGGTTTCTTCTAATTCATTAATCTACTGTTATTTAATATGTCTACATTTAACATCTTGTATTTTGTCTAATGTCTTAAACATATAGGAAATTATAAACAGCAGGACAGGGAGAGAACAGGCCCAACAAATTTAGTTAGAAACATGCATTAAAATATGAAGAGGGTATCACCATAATCTTCAACATCCAACTTTAGTTTTTATTTACTGGCTTTAGAGTAGTTTAAACTAAAAAATGATATCCTTATCCTACACAGTGCTACTTTGTAGGGGGTTTCAGAAAAGAACATGATGTGACATTTTATATGAGCTTTGACAACTAGACACAATAGGGCAAGTTGAAACTGAAAATCCATCCTTAATTGTTCATTTCCTGATCTTTGTAAATTGATAGAAGTGTGGCCCTAATGTTTTATGGTAGATTATAGTAACACTAATTTCCTTTAAAAAAATCCTGTGGAATGCTTTGCTTGAAATTTAGCTACTGGTTCCTTGGTAAATGGTGCATTTGGAATAAAATGTAACTAATTAAGAGTAATCCTGAATAATTCTGTTTTCACAGCATGCGACTCTGCATGCTTTCACTTAGCTGCTCACACAGTACCCATTTCAACATCCCTAAAATGAGAACAGAAAATGACTATTTCTTTAAAAGAATTATTTGGGTAGTAATCATTTGCAAAGATTAGGAAGGTAAATGGAATGCAATTGGGATTATATTGATTAAGATTACTTTAAAAAGAACTATTAAATCCATTATGAAACAAGTATGAGACTTAATAGGAGAGACTATCACGGTCTATCCTGTAAGAAAGCACTTGCTTTTAATGCTCATACAGAATGGCTACTAGAAGTTCCCAAATATCATCCACCTACAAATGATCAATTTTCCTAAAACTGATGTTTTCAATGGCGCAACCTCTGAATTAACCCAAACACATATTTAAAAAGACAAAATAGGTATTGAGGACTAGCTAACATGAATGCTTTAAAATAAAAACATCCAGATTATGGACGAACATTCATGCTGAAATTGCAGGTACTTTTGATTTTTAGAAACTCAAATGTATATGAAATCAGCAAATGTATTTTCTTGGTACAGATTAAAGTAAACACTCTTTATAAATCTGAAGTCACCTGATAGAAATGTGTAAGTATTCGCAGCTGTGAACACATTTTTGGTACGGATTCTTGAAACTCTCTAATCCTTTTGTTCTCTTCTTCCTCTTCAGATGCAGTTACTCCCCATTCACCCTACAGAACAAAGTGGGAGAGATGTTAAACCCCACATTTATAAACTATGGGTCCAGCTACCAACTGGACTAAACTGCTATTTTCATACATCAAAATTCATCATAACAAGCCACATGTTCAGCTTCTCATATTACGACTGTCAACCCCTTCATATTGGTTATGCCGTAAATATAACTAATAAGTTGCGTTAGTGAATCTACTCCTGAAGTTGACAAGTTATAAAATGTTTTTGCCAAGAATTATTATATGATAGACAATGGTAAATGAGAATTCCATAAACTTTTTTGTATTTAGGAATGAGCTGATTTCATCACATATCCACTCTTCTAATCAAATGAATGTGTATAGTTGGAGGAAAAAGAATTTGACTGTTAGGTTTAGGCATGGCATTTTCCATGAGGAGCTCAGAGCTTTGGAACCTACTACCCCACTCCTTGGTCTGAAACAGCTTACTGACTTTCAAGACAGGCTGCAAAACTTTCTATTTAACCTTCTATGGTGTGTGTGTGGAAGCTGCTGACTTATTTTCTCTCTCACTATATTTTTAACTTTTGGCAAAGGTACCTAACAACCCTTGATGTTCATTTTGTCTTAAATACATTCACTTTAAATTAAAAAACACATTGTTTTTCCATCTCTCTCATATAATTGCCATCCATAATACACAGGACTAGCAGCGTTACTGTACCTCAAGTTCATGCTGCTTCTTTTTCTCTTCAAACTGCAACCTCATCTGCAGCTCCTCCAAAGCAGCTCTGTACATTACATCTTGAGCATTTTGAAGCTCAATGATTTGATCAAAAATGGCTCGAAGCTGGTTGAGGAGCGCCTGTGAGAAGATTCAGAAAGATGGTAAAAAGGAAGATAATTCTGGATATATAGAGGATTTTAAAGCTACTGATACATTTGCTGAGATTCTAAAGGATTATTTACCTGGAAGTAAAATGGTAACTTAAGAGCACAGCTATGCAGAAAACCCAGATTCAGAAGCAACATTAATACATTTCTTACTGGAACAAAAATGGGACAGCACATATTGCAATAGCAACATGCTTCATCTCAAGCTATAGGCTGCATATGTAGCCCAAATGCAAGCCAGATAATCTTCAGATAAAAAAGTGGGTCATCACAATGGTTAAGAATATGGAAGGGGAAGACTGGAGTAAAACAGATCCCAAAAATCTACTCATAGGTCCAAAATAATGATGTTACTGCTACATAAGTCTTGAAAGAGGGAAAAGGAGAACATTTTGCAGTTCCTCTTGGTTCTCCCACAAGATTCTTTTTAAATTCTTACCATTTGTACAGCTCTTAATAGCTGTGTAAAACAACTGCATTTTTAACATAAAGTGTTTTGTGCTGGTATTGCCCTTCTCCAAGTCAAAAGCAGCATTTGTGGCTAATTGGCCCATCAAGGAAATAATTATTTGTATTACAATGGTGCTAGGAGGCTTCCAGTGTGTTGTGTGTTATACAAAACTATATGGTACCCACCCCAATGTACTTACAATATAATCAAGGCAAGATGCAACAAGTGGGTGGATTACACAATTGAAATGAACATGAGAGAGGAGATGAGGACAATGGTAATGTGAATAGGCATTTACATAGGTCAAAAAGATAAACATCTGAAGACTCTGGTGGCTCTTTCTCTAGCAGTTTCCCATAAGCATCATGAAAGAAAAAGTCTTAAGAAGGTATCTGAAGGAGGAGAGGGTAGTGATTTCACAGTCTAGTCTGCAGAGGGCATTCCACACATAAAAGGAGGCATGAAGGAAGATGTGAAGATTCTTGTGGGAGAAGTGGACAAATATGCAACAGAGACAGGAACCAGCATGTGGGGAAACATGATAAGATATACAGCATGTAAATATTTAGGGCATGTGCTGTGAAGGCGTTTAAAATGCTAGAATTAAAGCTAGTCAAAACTTGTCAACATTTCAGAAAGTCAGGAAAAAAATTCAATACACAATTTATAATTTCCTCCTTTTTTTCCCAAATAGCTCTAATTAGAAGCTTGTATTTGGTGTGGTAGGCGGTGGTAGTGGAGGGATGCAAAGCTGTGTGTGTCATCAGACATGGTCAGAATGATGCTGGAGTGGGTGTTAGATAATCCTCTGGACACAATCTTCATTCTTGTCACTCCACCCTGTGACCAGTGAAACAGAAAAGCAGGGGATAGGAGGAGCACAAAGAGTTCAATTTTGGCCCTGCAAAGTTTAAGCTGATGGCAAGATATCCTGGAGACGTTAAACGGGCTGAGATTCAGAACTGGACAGGGGCAAAAAAGTTCAGAGTGGAGTGGTAGATTAGAGTCATCAGCCTAGAGTTGGGGGAAACCATGTCAGCTGAGGAAGCGACTTAAAGAAAGGGGTAGCTGGAGAAGAGGATTCAGCGCAGGGATTGTGTACAGCACCTAGCCCAATAAGGCCCTGATCCCAGGGGAGGAGGACTCTAGGTGCTACTGTAATATAAATTTTTTTTTAATCATTTAAAGCATGAGCTGACATAATGAAGTTGTGATTTAATACAAAGAAAAAGGCTTACTCTGGAGTCACTGTCCAACAAACAGCGAGAGATGATGGTGTCCAAGAAAACTTCATGAGCAGCGATGATGTGATCTAAGTCCTGTGCTTGTTGGACCTTGTTCCAGAGCTCATCCCATGAACATTCAAGGACCTAGGAAACAATGATTCAGAGCTGAGCTGGTTTTTATTTGATAGATTATATAGTTACTCTTCTATTCTAAATAGAAGACACAAATCATCTTGGTTATTAAATGTGATAAATCTCCCTTTTTAAAAACAACAAATTAGATGGATAAAGTGTACCTCAAATGTAATATAATACTGCATTTGATGAATGAAATGGACCATTTCTGATGCCAGAACGTGACACTGATGCAGCACCCCAGAAAGCTCTGTAAAAAAAATCCAGAGTTTATATGTTAAAGACAAGGACACACACACACAAATCCGTGTATTAATATCACTTTATCCAACATACTAAATCCTCCCTAGCAAGACAGTCATTGGTCTTCATCACTAGCTTTAATACTAGCTAGTAATAATTGAGTAAAGATCTTTCTCTAATGAATTTCTATGCAATGCAAGACAATTCTATGCAGCTGTCTAATCATATGATGTTTTATGGCTTTAAAGTATGTAAAAGCCTTTTGCTTCTCAAGTCCAAGAGACAAAAAGAAATGCATAATAACTTCATGCAATGTTTAGATATGAAATTCTTACATCCCAACGTCTTGAACAAATATTTGCTCTCATTCAGGTTTCTCTTACAATTCTTCGGCATGCTGTGCATGAAACATTTACTCTCTCTCAGATATTTTGAGGCAAAAAAAAAGGATGGTCCAGCATTTAGGGCACTAGCCTGGAACTATGGAGCACTGGGTTCAACGCTCTGCTCCATAACAAACTTCCTACATGACCTGGGGCAAATCATTAAGTGTCTCCCTGCCTCAATTGCCCATCTGTAAAATAGGGCTGATAGCACCTCCCTGCCATGCCAGGAAGTTGAGAGAATAAAATACATTAAAGACTAAGATATTGAAATAATATACTAATGGAATTCTATAAGTAATCTAGATAGATTAAAGAAATGACATTTTCTGAACCACAAGGTGATCTTGCCAGCTAAAAAGAATATGAAACTTTGAAACGGGTTAAGGACAAGTTCGGTCTGTGGTGGTGGTTTTTTTTCTTTGTACAAAAACTATTCCTAGCACATTGTTACACTAATGTATGTGATGGGTCAAATCAAAAATAAATCTCTTAAATGAATAGTCACCAGAAAAGCCTCAGAGGGAACAAATGTAACGCTATTATTTTTAAATGCCAAGTAGGCAAAAAAAAAAAAAAAAAAAAAAGATAACTTGATTTTATTGATATAGTGTTTAATTAATCACTGACTATTATATCTCATCTATTTTTGGAATGGTGAATAAATAAATCTATCAAAACAACGAGGATCTCAAACAATTCTGGCTCCAAGTCCTTGTTTAACTAGTATAAGAAATGGCTGCTTCTGCCATTTCTTTTTTAAAAAAAAATACATATTGTATTAATTTGCTGCCCTCCCTGTGACCAAAGTATTGTTGTGGGAGCACAAAGATAGTAAAAATAAAGCTATATTCTGCTTCTTTGTTTGTGTAACTTGTTTTAGGCTGAAAAGTGTGTACAATTTGGGGAAAATATTGTTGTCAGCCTCTAGCACAAATAGATATGCTGGATATTAGGAGAGAATGTGACCGCGCAATCAGGAAGAAAAGAATGGTTACTTATCCTACCATAACTGTGGTTCTTCAAGACATATTGTCCACACAGATTACACTCTTGTGAGGGCCACGAGTGTGAGATCAGATTCTTCTGGCTAGCAGTGTCCATTGGGGCTGTACCTGCCTCCCTCAATTCCCTTCCCAATATAAAATCTCATAGGAATAGAACTCCATAGTAGCAGGGAAGGAGGGCAGATTACAGAATCTATGTGGATAACACACCTCAGAGAAGCATAATTACAATAGCCTCAGCAGCTTATGCAGTTCTAGTATATGGATCTAGCGAACCTCTCAATACAGCCCCTGACCACCTTTCTACCCATTCCTGCCCAACACAGTCTCTTAAAACAACCATTAGATCTTACACCCGGACCTAGCATTGTAACACCTGACAGCCTGGATGCTGACTGGATGACTGAAGCTGTTCAGCTGAGGTACAGAACATTGTTCTCTGAAGGAGAAAACCTTCAATCAGACTGACATATAAAGCTATAAAGTTTTCTCTTTGGACATTTCAGCAACTCTCTTGACTTTACTAAACTCAGCAATACCGGATGGTTTGCTAGTCCTGAAATAATCCAGATATAATCAGTTCCATAAGGGTCTGTTTACAAGTAATATCTTCACATCACACCCTCCTTCTCTCCTCCTCCCAAAACTAGGGTCACACTATTTTCCCAATCTCCAGTGGCATGATTCCTCAAAGGCCTCATACATGGTTTTTCTCCCAGTTCAGGCACCTCCTCCTTCTTGGGACCATAATATAATATTAACAGGGCTGTGTGAGGAACAGTCATAGCTGAATTTTATAGAACAACTATATGGAACTTGATCCACACACTTACAAGACACTATTTCTTAGAGGCTTCCAGGTTGGATGCCAGTTCTGGTAGGGCTGTCTGGCAATCATTGGATTAGGTAGGACACTATTACCCACCTCCAAGCAATTAGACAACATGCTTGGTAGCCACAAAGAGTGGAATCTGTGTGGACCATCATTTTAAGAAAGAAGTTAAGTACACTACAGTAACTGTGGATCTTGCATCCTGGATTCTCAGTATCATGAGGATTGGCAGAGAGGCATATATCAACTCTCATGTCCAAAGGATGAGGAAGGAATCTGTCAGGGACCCTGGACTTGCAGCCCTATTTGAACAGAATATCTGCTACTGCTTGTTGTGGTCTGTTGCCAACAGGTCTACTTTTGGGAATCCCAATTTGCAAAAGATGCTCTGTTGGACTGAGTTTTGAAAGACTACTTGTGGTTATTGACCTCCTTGCTGAACTGATCTTCTCTAGTGCTCAGACAGCCAGGAAGGTGCGGAGTCTCCAGTGTGATCTGGTTGAGAATGCACCAATTCCATAGATGTATAGCTTCGTGACAGAGTGGGGATGATCGTGCTCTCCTTTGCCTGTTGACATAATGGACAGCTGTGGTGTTGTCTGTCAGCATTTGTTTCGGGGATTCCGAAAGAAGAGGCAGGAATGCGATCACAGGGCGGCTGGCCCCAGTAAATGAAATACATCCAGCTCCCCTGTGCCAGAGCAGGTGCTCTCTTTTGGCCAATTAGGAGGACGAGGCAGCACCTAGGCAGGTACAAAGGATCAAGGAAAGACTTAGGTGAGACAGAATTCCACTAAGTCAAAGCAAACTGGCTCATTCAGGAAAGGCAGGTTAGAGCTGCTAGAGACCAAAAGGACTAGGAAAGGTCCCAGAAGGAAGTAGAAGGTGTTTGCTGGGGGAAGACTGAAGGTAATGACAGCAGCAAGAAGAATTTGCTCGCTGGCACCCCAATCTGTAAAAAGCCAGGGCCAGAGGGCTGGAAAGGGCTGAAGGGAGAAGCAGCAGAAGAGGGAGTTGCCTGATGGCTCTCAGCCAGAGAGTCAGAGCCAAGAGCCAAAGAGGGCTGATGGCCGGGGAGCAGTAGAGGAGCTTACCTGCTGACAGCTCCAGGGCCAGAGAACTGAACCAGCAAAGGGCTAGGAGGAGTGAGGGATGCTCTCCCAGTAATGATGATCACCCAGCAAAATGCCTGTGGGGATTCCTAGTGGGAAGAGCAAGGTTGCATTCCAACTGGAATGGCTGGTCCTGGAAGACAGATTGAAGAAGACAAACAAGGAGCCTAGGTGTGGTGGAAGACACCGGGGCATGGCAAAGATGCTCCCAGAAGAGAGGCTGTAAGAGTTCCCAGTAGAAAGAAGAGGTTGCAGTCCTAGTACAAAGACAGGAGAGGACTGAGAGTCCAGGTATGGTTGAAGGCACTGATGAGTGGTATCTAGGACATCAAGGGATGAGACGTCTTGAGTTTTAATGATTGCTTGTATTGGAGTGAGAAATGAACAAGGCACCTTCATTTTCAGTTTTTCCTTTGCTTAAAACTTCTCCTTTTTCTAAGTAAATATCAGGATTAATACTGGCAGATGGGAGGACAGAAAAAGAGCAACAAAGAAAAAGTCAGAATATTGAAAATAAAAGCAGTTTAAGCCTGTGGTTTACTTCATGAACTGTATATTAACAGTATACACACATGCACTCACGAATGTGTGTTTGTGTAGGTGTGTCTTCCATTACAGTCTTACTTTAACATGGCTTTGCACTTACATTAGTTATTATTAACAAACATCTACTTAATGTAATGCATTGGATTTTCTCAAAAATCAGTATTTTCATGTGCTTGAGTGGTCCAAAATTCAGATGCAAATCAGTAAAAAAATAAATAATGGCTTTTGTAAAATCCAAGAATTTTTCAGTAAAAACTGAAAATGAAGGATCTTAGAAATGGACTACATATTTGGGACTTTTGTTATGGGCTATTTGGACTATGTTGTTGTAATAAACCAGCCCCAGGGAGGGGTAGTATTGAGACAAGAAAGCCTGAAGTTGAATCCTTTGGGTTACCTGAGGGGGAAACTGCGGACCTGGAATCTAACAGTGCTCCTGTGAACTGTATGCTCCAAGTCAGAGTTGCTGTGGATTTCTGTCTATTGACTTTGAGACCTAGCAAGGCAGAGCTTTACAATTACTTGAAAACAAGTTGGTCTCTTCTTGTGGTCTTCTTCCTCAAAACAACCAGTTGTCAAGGTGTGGGTAGACCTGGATTTCTTGTCTCCTTAGATGAGCTGCAGACACTTGATGAAAACCCTCGGTGCCATAGAAAGACCAAAAGGCAAGATCCAACCCTGAGCTGGTAGCAGGATATTCCTACTAGGAATCTAAGGTACTTTCTGTGAGCTGAATGGATTGATATATGGAAGTAGGCACCTTGCAGGCAGATAGCGGTGAATCAGTCCTTAGTATCTAAAGAATGGATCATGGAGGCTAGAATCACCATCCTGGATTTGAAATAGACATATCAACACTTTCATCTGCTAAGTCCAAGATGCAAAGCCAACCCCTTTTGTTCCTTGGAATCAGAAAGTAAGGGAAATAAAACCCTCTGCCCCAAAACTCTAAGAGTATGTTCTCCATTGCTTCTAGCTGTAGAAGGGGATCTGCTTCTTGTTCTAACAGTCTCTTATGAAATACAGGTCCCTGAAAAGGAATTGGGCTGAGGCTGAACCATAGGAAGGGACTGAAACTTGATTACAATCTCCAGGATCTGCAAGTCTGAAGTACAAGCAGTCAGCTGATCCTCTGCCATTATGGATTTCAACTTCTCCTAGTGCCACTTAAGCAGTTAGTCTATGAATTGATAACGGTGACAACTGTTTCAGCCAAAGGACCAGAGCTGTGAATGTTGTGAAGTCACTGCAAAGCCATGAACCCCACATTAGAGAAGTCCAAAGCTTAAATGGAAATAGACTCTTATTTTCCTCACTTTGCTGTTCCCTGTTGTGTGCATTTGTATGTTAATCCCCTCTATGTTTGTGTAAATGTTCAAGACTACAAGCGGGATTAATTTGGGTTGAACTTTAAACATTAAGGAGAGTCATCCAACTTTTACCTACAAGAAAATACTCATAAAGCACTAGATGGGTAAGAGAGGCTCCTAGGGGAAAAATTTCAAAGGAAAACAAGTGGACTTCTTCCCAGGAAAAAGAAAATTTAAGAATTAGTTTAGATTTTTCTAATTTTAACTTTTTTCTTTTTAATATATTTTAAAAAGGATGTTTTTTTATTTGCATTCTTTTTCCTTCAAACCAAAAAATGAGAATGACAAAATACAGCATCAGCTTTGCACTAAGCAAGAGGTAGGTGGCTGTGAAGTCCCATTTCACAGAGAGGAAAATGGACAGAGTGGAATGGATGGGTGCCGGGGCCAGGCGTCCTAGAAGTCTGAGTGAAGTATTTACTTATGTTCTCCGATGGGCTTAAAGTTGATTGATGAGACCTGTTGTTGTTTGGAATTTCTTCTGCAGCCGTGGAGTCTAATAGTACTCCTGTGAACTCTGTGCTCCAAGTCAGAGTCAGTGTGAGTGGCACTCTGACCTACGAGAATAAGCATTATGCTGGGAGACAATATCTGAGTTCCAGCACAGACTGTGTGTGACAATGGGCGTGTCATTTATTGTCTCCAATCATTAGTTTCCATCTGTAAACTGGGGATACTCATATTTACTCACATCATAGAGAATAGGAGCTGAAAGGCATAGCTAAGTGTTAGTAATTCGTATCAGAGCAAATTATTAATACCACTACTTCCGTCTTCAGTTTGTTAAGGAAACACACTCCTTCCTCTTGGATAAGAATCTGGCCATAGTAGTTGATGTATTATGAATCTCCAGACTGGATTGTTACAATACACTGTCTAAAGCTGAAGATAGAAAACACAACAGCACATCTCCACAGCTGGACAAATTGTTAGGAAAATATATACTGCACCCTCCATTGGCTTTCAGTTTCCTGCTAGTGCCAGCTTAAGGTTTTACCCTCTTAATCTTTAAGGTCCAGAATGGGTCAGCACTGGACTACATCAAAGAATGATTCTCCATCCATTTCCCTCCAAGACAGCTGCACTCTTCTGGGACAACGTATCTAACAAAGCCTAAACCAAAGTCTGTGAGAACTGACGATAAAGCATTCTCAGTCAAGGGTTCCCAACTATGGCCTGGTAGCTTATTCAAGTTACGACTGTGCCAAAAAGTCTGTCTATTTTACAGAGTATGTTACAAAACACACCTTTTTGCCACACTCTACCTGCCATAGGTGAAGACAAGGAATTACTTACACTTAAAGTAACCCCAAAACCAAAAGTCATGCTGAGGAAAGCTGAGATGAAATAGGGAAAGACAAACAGCAGAACCCACTAGGATGCCATTTATGGACAGTATTGTGTGACTCTACATTGCTGAGTGTAGCACTTAAACACTGAAAGAGATGCTGTTCTAGAAATACATGAAGGGCAGCCAATGGCAGAGGTCAGACTAAAACATTGGTATATTTTGCTTCCAGCTCTGGGCATACTTTTTTAGGCCATAGATTCATTCCTTTAGGGCCTTCTGTGTCTTTTCCCAAATCTTCTGAGAATTGTTAAACAGATCACTAAACACCAGCACTGTACAAGACTTAGGCTGGTCTACACTGATAATGTAGGTCGACAGAATGCGGCTTCCGCTGACCGCATAAAGTATGCATCTCCACTGGCATATCAGTTCCACTGACCTAAATCATGGTAAAATTTGACTTAATAAAACCACCTCCGCAAGTGGCGTGGCGCTGAAGTCGAATTCTGTGGGTCAAATGAGCGTCAGTGTAGGCAGAGTGCAACATAAATCGACGTCATTGGCCTCCGGGAGGTATCCCATAATGCTCTCGTGACCGCTCTGCACATTCACAGTCTGCTGCACTGTGGCCATGTAAACAGGAAATAGCTCCTCCCCTCAAGCCCTGGGAAATTTTGATTTCCTAAGAGCATGGAGGATTTCATTATCTAACAGAATGAACATGGACATGGACAACAGAAAGGCAGCAAAGGTGTTCAACACAAGATGAGATGCTGCGTATAATATGTGATCAGTCAGACATGTTGAGGTGTCTGGCTGAGCTTCAGGAAGCTCAGCAGCAAGAGAGACTCCCTCTGCAGCCTCTGCAAAACTCTGAGCTAATGCACTCTTTCCTAGCCCCCATCCTCCAAGCCGTCTAGGAGGAGGTTGAGCAGGGTGCAGTACATGCTGCACTCCTCAATGGTCGAGGAGAGCAGAAAGAGGCGACAGCCCCTTTAAGGAGTGGGAATGTGTGATTCTTGTGTGTGCACAGCCAAAATGGGCTCTGTATTCTCTTGCAGGCCACACACAATGCATGCAGAATGTTCACTTATCTTCCTTTTCCCCCCTCTGTGAAGGATCACCAATAAAAAACAGTGCTGCTTTACAATTCATTACTGTTTATTTATTGATAAGAAGGGAATAAAGGGAGGGGGAAGGTGGTGGGAGAACTGGAATGGTGAGTGAGGGGGTAGGGGGTGAACTGGATCGATAGGGGATGAGTAGGGGATGCAAAGTGAAAGCTCAGCACAGATAAGCAACACACATTACTGTTGTATCTTGTTGCAAAAGCATTTTTTCCAATGCTTCCCTGAGGTGCAGCGCTCTGCAATTGGCTCTCAGTGTTGCAGTGGCATCTAGCTGCTCAAAATTTCCAGCCAGCCTATCTGCCTCCACAACTCAACCCAATGGGAACTTCTCCCCCATTCGTCTCACAAACATTATGAAGCACACAGCAGGCAAAGATAACTATTGGGATATTTTTTTTCACTGAGATCTAACCTAGTGAGCAGATTGTGCCAGTGTGCCTTTAAACGTCCAAATGCACATTCCACCACCATTCTGCACTTGCTGAGCCTACTACGAAAACGCGCCTTGTCACTGTCCAGCTTCATTAGCCAGGGGAGCAAGGGGTAGGCAGGATCCCCCAGGATCATATTGGCATTTCAACATGGTCAATATTTTTGGTCAGGGAAGAAAGTCCCCACCTTCATCTTTTTTAACAAACCAGAGTCCCTAAAGATGCAAGCGTCATGCACCTTTCCAGACCACCCCACACTGATATCAGTGAAGCGTCCCCTGTGAGCCACAAGGGCCTGCAACACCATTGAGAAGTATCCCTTTCGATTTATGTACTCTGTGGCAAGGTGGTCCGGGGCTAAGATAGCGCTGTGCATGCCATCTATGCCCTCCCGACCTGAGTTTGGAAACCCCACTGCAAAAAAGCCTTCCACTATGTCCTTCACATTTCCCAAAGTCATTACCCTTCTTAGCAGAAGTCTATTAATGGCCCAGCACACTTGTATCACATCTACCTCCCACGGTGGATTTACAGACTCCGAATTGATTCCCAACTGACCAATAACAGTCTGGCATTGCTAGCTTCCACAGAGTGATGGCCACTCTGTTCTCTACTGTCAGAGCAGGTCTCAAGCGAATATTTTTGTGTTTCAGGGCTGGGGAGAGCTCTCCGCAAAGTTCAAAGAAAGTGACCTTTTGCATACGAAAGTTCTGCAGCCACTGTTCATCATCCCACACCTTCATAATGATGCTATTCCACCAGTCACTGCTTGTTTCTCGGGATCAGAAGCGGCACTCCACTGACTTCAGATGGTGTGCAGCAAACGGGAATTGTTTCGTTCTATGGCTTGTAGCAAGGTGGCCTCTGTAACATCACAATTTTCAGCGCTGCAGCTCCGGTCTCACCCCTGAAAATACTACAGAATAAGTTGCAAGGTGTTTGTGATGCTCACCATAATACTGCAGAGCTGAGCGGGCTCCATTCCTCCCATGCAATGGCGTGCACAAGGCAGAGAGCGAAGGGTTTGAACAAATGGTGCAAAAAGGCAATCGTCTGTTTGTTTGGACTGGGACAAGAAGGGAGGGGGAGGGAATACATTGCATCATGGGAGGAAGACAACCTTTCCAAACGCCCCTGGGGGTAGTTGCACTCTGGGATAGCTACCCACGGTGCACTGCTTTGATTGTCAACGTAAGTGCAGATGGTGGGGATGCAATCCCCTGACACAATGAGCGTGGTGTGATCACGCTCTTCCAAATTCTGCAGCTCAGTGGGTGAAGGTCGATTTAAATTAAATTGACTTCACTCTACAGTGTAGACATACCCAAAATGAAGGTGGTCCTTGATCTGAGGGGACTAGCAGCCTAACAGAAACAAGACAGATAAGACATACTGGGAAGGCCAAAGAAAAACGACCTGACAGACTCAAAGTACTTGTTGATTTAGAGTAAGCCAATGTGTTTCATAGCACCCTAAGAGATCAAAGCTATTTAAGACTTAACAAGTAAAAACTAGCATTTACTAAGTAGGAATATCCCACATGTATTAACCCATCGAATGAGAAAACAAGTCTTTTAGAAAATCCTAATATACACACATGCAGGAAAAAAACCAAACAAACCTCATCTTCAAAAACTAGCAAACCAATTTCCTCCAAACAGCTGCTGTTCCAAAACTGAGTTCCCTCAAATAGCCAACATTAAAAAAAACAAATAAAAACAGTCAGAAGACAACTCTTCCTATTCTCCTGCCTTCCACTCCAAAGAGGGAATTATTCAGTTCTGTACCAGCAACAGGCAAGTCCTCAGGATGGAGTCTAGAAATCATTAATTAAAAGAGGAGGTTCCAGCTCTCTAGTGGGATACAACACATGCTTCTACAGATGGTAATCAGAATCAAAGAAATGTAGGGCTGAAAGTGACCTTGAGAAGTCAAGCATTCCAGCCCCTGTGCTGAGGTAGGTCCAACTATGCCCAGACCATCCCTGACAGATATTTGTCCAACCTGTTCCCAGAAACCTCCATTGATATAGATTCCACAACTTCCCTTGCAAGCCTATTTCAATTCTTAACTATCCTCATAGTTAGAAATGTTTTCCTAACAGCAAATCTAAATCTCCCTTGCTGCAGATTAAGCCTATTTATCTAACTTCAGTGGACATGATCACCATCTTCTTTAACATATTTGAAGACTATCATGTGCTCCCCTCAATCATCTTTTCTCAAGACTAGACTTACCCAGTTTTTTAGCTTTCCCTCATAGGTCAGGTTTTCTAAGCCTTTCTGTCATTTGTGTTGCTCTTCTCTGGACTCCAATTTATCCATATCTTTCCTAAAGTGTGGCACCCAAAATTGGACACAGTATTCCATCTGAAGCCTCGCCAGTGCTGAGTAAAGTGGGACAATAACATCCCGCATCTTACATAGGACTCCCCTTTTAATATACGCCAGAATGATTAGTCTTTTTTTTTTTTTTTTTTTTTTTTTTTTTTTTTAAATAACTGCAATACATCATTGGATCATATCTAATTGATCATCCATCATAATCCCCAGATCCCTTTCAGCAGTACTACTGCCTAACTAGTTATTTCCCATTTTTGTATTTATGCATTTGATTTTTCCTTCCTACTTGTATTTATTGAATATCAACTTGTTGATTTAAGCCCGATTATTTAATTTGCCAAGGTCATTTTGAAATCTAACCTGTCATCCAAAGTGCCAGCACCCCTTCCCAGCTTGGAGTCATTCACAAACTTTATAAGCATATTATCCATTCCATTATCGAAATTGTTGATGAAAATGTTGGGGGGAAAAACCTGGACCTGGGACAGACCCTTGAATCACCCCACTAGATACATCTTCCCAGTTTGACACCAAACCACTGATAACTATTCTGAGTATGGTCTTTCAACCAATTATGCAACCACCTTATAGTAACTTCATCTAGACCATATTTCTCGAGTTTCCTTATGAGACTATCAAGCCTTACTAAATCAAGGTGTCTCACATCGACAGCTTCCCTCTTCTCCACTAGGCCAGTAACCCTGTCAAAGAAGAAAATTAGTTTGGTTTGGCATAATTTCTTCTTGATAAATCCATGTTGGCTATTACTTATTACCCTATTATTCTTTAGGTGCTTACAAACTGTTTAATAATTTGTTCCAGTACCTTGTCAGGTGTCAAAGTTAGGCTAACTGATCTGTAATTTCAGAGGTGCTTTTTGTTCTCCTTTTTAAAAGATATTTACTATATCTGCCCTTCTCCAGTCCTGAAAGATAATCGCTAACAGTTCTAAGATTGCTTCAGTTAGTTTGTTAAGTACCTAAAAGTGAATTTAATCAGGCCCTGACAACTTGATTACATCTAATCTATCTAAATATTCTTTAACTTCTTTTTTCTCTATTCTGATTTGTGTTCCTTCCTCCTTCTTGTTAATATTAATTGTGTTAAGTATCTGGTCAAAATTAATCTTTTTTAGTGAACACTGAAGCGAAATACGCATTGAAAACCTCAGCCTTTTTGATGTCATCTGTTATTAAGCTCTCCTTCCCCATCAAGCAGAGAAGCCTACACATTCCCTGGTTTTTCTCTTGCTCCTAATTTATAAAACCTCTTCTTATTGCCCTGGATGTCTTTGGTTAGGTATAACTCTTTGTTTTTGTTTTTTTGTTGTTTTTTTTTTTTGCTTGAACCTTTCTGATTTTGTCCCTACATGCTTCTGTTATTCTTTGGTATTCATCCTTAGTAAGTTGACCATGTTTCCATTTTTTGTAGAATTCCTTTTTGATTTTTAGGTCATTAAAGAATTCCTGACAGAGCCATATTTGCTTCTGTTCTTCCTATATTTCCTTTGCACCAGGATAGTTTGCTATTATGCCTTTAATATTGTCTCTGAGAAACTGCCAGCTCTTCTGAACTTCTTTATACCTTTATGTTTTCTTCCCAGAGGACCTTATCTACCAGCTCTCTGAGTTTGTTAAAGCCTGCTTTTTTAATTCCATTGTGCTTATATTGCTGCTCTCACTCCTTCCTTTCCTTAGAATCATGAAATCTATCATTACATGATCACTTTAACTTAAATTACCTTCCACCTCCAGATTCACAACCAATTCCTCCCTGCTAGTCAGAATCAAGTCTAAAATGGTCACCCTTTGGTTAATTCCTTCACTTTCAGAAACAAGAAGTTGTCCCAAATACATTCAAAGAACTTACAGGACATTTTGTATTTTGCCATATTACTTTTCCAACAGGTATGTGGGTAGTCGAAGGTACAAAAGATATGGACCTTAACATTTCAACCTTTTGTATAGAAAAGCTACATTATGTAAATTTTAGAGGTTTCTATAATTAGTTATAATCTTACTCCCCTTTCTAAATCCTGTACAGTTGGAAACATGATAAGGTAGCCTGGCTTTCTCAGGTATGTGTGAATGGAGGGAGGGGGGTATACACTTTGTTTTTAGAGGGTGTTTTTTTTTTTTTTAATTAATTTTTTTCCCCCTAAAAATTGTCTCTTCATATTTGGCTCTTCTATGACCATACGGCAGGAAGTCTTCACAGGCATTTATAAGTCCCTATACCTTTGTTTTTAGTATGTATGTGGCCAGCATACTGACAAAAACCTTTGCACCATAGCATACATGCTTCTCTCTCTCGTACTATTATACAGCTTTGTTTACACCCAATATTTATCACATTAAAAAAAAGCACTTATCCCTTGTTCTAGGAGAGCCCTCATATATTTTAAAACAATTAAAAAATCCAGACTCTTCCAGCAATCTCATTTTTTCCAACAACATATACATAACCCAGCTGCTACAATACCAGTTGTCTCCCTCACCCTTATATGAGTGGAGCTCCATCTCAGACATCTCCACTGATCAAAACAGTGACTGCATGCCATAGGGAGAGAGTGGCCTGACATATAGGGTACCAGTCCATCTAAGCTTAGATCAAACTTAACTTAAAACTTAAAATTAAATTTAAAATTAAAACTTAAAATTAAATAACTTAAAATTTTAGCCAGTACCTAGCTGGTAGCCAGTATCGATCCAAAAACACTGTGTTGTGTGCTCCCAGAAAGACATACACTGTAAAAAGAGCACTGTCAAATTCAAAATCAGCTTCAAACTTCTGAATAGATTTAAGATCTAGACACACGGAGCACAGTACAGTGGATTAATGTAGAAGCGACAAAGGTGTGGCTAAGTCCATTCATATCTGGGGGGGGAAAAAAGCAGCTTCCTGACTGTAAACAGATGAAATAAAGCTGTTCTGGCCACAGCTGATATGTGCTATTCTAACAGCTGGGAGTCCAACCAGACATCTAAATCGCTCACCTGCCCCACAAATGAAAAGCAAAACCAACCAACCAGAGGGGAGCAAATATGGATCACTGCCAGTTGTCTTTCCCAAACAAACATCACTTTAATCTTGTCTGGATTGAGTATTATTTTATATTTTGCGCACACACAAAAAAATCAGAGAAAGCAGAACACAAACACTCTGCCAAAGCAGCATTCAACTAAAATCAGACTTCTAAGGACTAACAAGTACCATTTTCTGTAAAATTAGACAAGAAAACTAGACTATATTGTGCAAACGACCCAAATAAAACAAAAGTTCTTTAACTCTGTAGATGGGAAACGCACTCAGCTAAAAACCATTTATAATTCTCTACTGTCCTCTAATGGAGGTTTCAAGAATTTCAACTGTCGTTTTGATGATTAACAGGTGTATTACATGCATTTTTGGACTGGACATTGTAAAAAATAGCCACAAGAGATTGATGTTAATCTGAAGACAACCAAAAAAACAGGATTGGTATTTTTTTTAATACTATAGATTTTTTAATTTAACACAGGCAATGTAGCAGTACTAGTTCAGAGTAAGGCTGTGGCCAGAACTCCATCTTTGGCACGAAACAGAATCCTTAACCCTCCATTCAATAGCCCCAACAATTCCCCCAAGCATAAATGATTAAGGTAAATTTTCCACATAATCCTTAATTTTGCAGTTAATTAACACAAGCAAAACCGTTTGCGTTATTCCAGGTTTTGCATGCCCATGACTCACAGGTCAAATTAAGAGGGAACGTAAGGAGGTGAGATCTATTTAAACTGATGTATGAATTGGAGTAAGGGATGTTGAAACTGGCAATGTAATTTACACACCAAAGAACTGCAAGATGTTACGAGTGAAAGTAGTAGCTCTCTACTTTAATATAACCCTACTTGCATCCCCCTATTAGTTGCTTTGCTTGCTACACTTCTCTTCCAGACCCTCAGCACATGCACTGCCACCAAATCAGATTTCATTTTACTGAGACTGAAGGAACAGGAGACGATATGTAAAATAAGATGCAAGTTATAAACTGATAATGAAATTGCATCTGAAATAAATCTAAGGGTAGCTTCTGAGAGCCAAATGTACATATTTGTGGATGGTTGGGACTGAAGGCAAGAATTGGCAGAAGGATTAAGATACAACAATTTTAAACTCTTAACATGCAACTCTCAATTTGTTACATTGACAAAGAGAGGAAAAAGTAATGTTCAAAATATAGAATAGCTCTGCCAAGTTGTAGTCAACAATCACTGCACATGGAACTCTTTGGATTCCTAATTCATTGATATAATTTTATGCCCTTTTTGTTTGACCTCTCTCTATTATTATTATTGTTTTCCAGGGTGGATATCTGACTTTTCCAGATTTCATTTCACAGCATCTACATTGTGACAGTATTTCCACATAAACTAAATCAAAAGTGCAATCTCTCACATTCAAGATTTCCATCTGTAAAGTCTGTATGTCCCACTGAGATTGTTGAGCCCTGCTGTGCCAGCACTGAGTACTCAATACAGTATAATTATCTTAATTTTGATCCAGTTTTAGGATACTTGATGAAATGGTAACATTGTGTATGCCTAGTTTACAGTTACCTTACATTCTATTTTGATACTGCCTGGGACAGTGGGAAAGCAAACACTTCATAGGAGTTAAGTATTGGTCAAGACGCTGACCATAAATCTGTCAATGTCTCAATCCTGCCTTTCTGTAGCTCGTGGAATTACAAAGAACTGGACAAGTCTGATCTAAGCAGCAGATGGAACAAGTTGATTTTATTTTAGACCTGGTGTTGACCTATTACTACTTTTGACTCCAGTCTCATAAGGTTGAAATATAATGAAAGCAGTATCTCCATCAATATTTTCATGAAAGGTGCAACTGAACCAAATCACAAGAATCCAGAGCACTTTCTGCAACATATCCTAAACAATATTTATAGACAATCTTATAGAAGGAGGAGACAAGTCCTGGCTTTTCAAAAGTGGGATTCAGGCAACAAGAACATTAGAAAGCATTTACCAGATTCATTTTCATCTATGTTTTATTGGAGACTTCTCCCCACTATACTTGAGGTAATCACTTACCTCAAGACCACACACAAATACATTTGGGTACAATCCTGCGATGAAGAGTCTATAGTTCTCAAGCAACTATAGTCTATAGAACTAAGTCTATAGTTCTCAAGCTTCCAATTTTAGATTCATATGGAAATCGTGTAAAGTTCCAGAGAGTGTTGCCTCAATAGATAAAAGTATGTGTTAATATTTGTGAAAAGCCAATAAAGTGGGGAAACAGAAGGTGAAGGATGAAATGTTATCATCTCACCCGATTGTACCCAACTATTGCAGAGTTCTCATTGCTTATAGGATGTGTATCATATGCCACGTGTGACATTCCATATTTAACATTCCCACAACATAGGAAAGTAGTCTCAGGGTAGCCATCTTGAGCAGTATATTACAAACTTGAAAATTTGGATGGGGTAGGGAAAAGAGGAGGTGCAGACTGGGCCAATACACTATATGGACACTTCTCTACCACAGTCTGTTCACTTATATTCCCACATTCCCAGCTGGGAAGAGCTGCTGAATTGGAAGGCAACAAGTTGTTGTGACTTATGTCAGTGCTATTAGCTTCACAGCTTTCTAATTTCATTCCTGCCCTGGCAGCTCTGCTCTTCCTCTATTCCGCTTCAAGCCTAGCAATGGAGTGGAGCAAGGATGGCAATGTAACTACTAAGCTCTGAAGGGTGATTCAAAGATATTTTCAACTATAGCTACTCCCCTTATCTGAGGAGTGGAATACCATGAAAGGACATGTGGGACAGAGCAGCAGGAGGAGAAAAAAAGCACTATGGGGAAGAGACAGGCTGAGGGGAACAAAGAAGAAAGGGAGAACAGGTGGTTGCAAGTGGGAAAACACAAGATAATTAAAAAAAACAGCAAAGAAAAGAGAAGCTATGAACATAGGAGAAATATTTTGCCATACCCTTCATCAAAAAAGGAAAGTTAGAGACCAATAACTGTTAATATCTCCAGGAGCAGCAGATGTTTTCCTGAGGATGGGTTTAAGAGATTATTCCTTTTTCCAGGAAGGCAAGGTCTCTAATAATAATAGACACAATTCTCCTTACAAGATTTTGCCAGCCAAGAGGGTGATAGGTCCAAATTACAGATTACAATATGAAGTTGTTATACTGTTATTATATTAACTAGGGCTAGTAGCTTTGCTGATAGCTGTGAAGACAAGGGCTCTGCCCCATTTAGCTTATCATAATCAAAACCAATTGAAAATCAATTAGAGAAAATAAAATTTGTAACATGAAAATAAACTTGAGCGTTTGTAGCTCAATACTAATACTTTCCATTACTTAAAAAAAACAACTTAATACATAAAAAACATCATCAAGATTGGTTGTTCTATTATGACTGTCTTAGTTTATTTTCCTTGTGTTAAAACTACACAAAAAAATTCAAAGCACATTTAAAACTGAACAAAACCTCCACCCACTGTCTCCTGTGTTCTCATTTAGACAAACAATACTGGCTTTATGCTCCTAAACGGTCCAAAGTTATCACCATGTACACGATGCACTTGCAATTGTGTACCTAATTTCAGTTTAAGCCACACAACAGGATTTTTTTTTAACTGCAGTTCCAAAGTTATTGAACAAAATTTGCTTTTGCTCTGGAAAATAAACAAAACAATATCTTATTTATTATAATTAAGGAAGATATTTTAAAACTTTAGGGTTTTTTTTTTATTAAAATACACTAACCTATGAATAGATGAAAAGCTATTTCAAAAATCAATACTGGGTCCTACAATATAGAATGCATGATGTGAGAAGAAAACTGCCCACATGAAATCCTACTGAAGTCAACCAAGCTTCTCATGGGTGTAAGTGTCCACCCACATGTTATACATTGCAGGACTGGGACTTTATTCATTATATAAAGGTTCAGCCACCTAATAACCTGATTGTAGCAAATGAAACTGCCAAGTAGTAGCAAACAGTAATGCCAAAATACAAAATAAGTGATTTAATGTATTCCGAAAGAGATGGATTAAAACGTTAATTATATATATTGATTGCTAGATCTTTTTAAATATATATATAGTAAGTCTAGTTTAGAGATTAGCTACTTCTGACTGACGCCACGCTGCTTGGATGTATCTATTAAAAATAATTGCACTGATTTTCATCTTTTCCCTCCCCTGGAAATAAAAAGAAAGCAAGTGAACAGAAGTGTAGGAAGTTCTCATTGCTACAAGAATTCAATGGTTGAAGATCAACAAGCAGCAATCCAAGAGTCATAGGGTAGACTTTCCATTCCCACACACTCTGTCTAATTTCTTGTGTAATCAAGTTAAATAATAAAAATAAGACATTTCTGAATAGGTGGCAACAAATGTTACTTATGAATTCTTTTCATCTCCACTAGCTGGATTTTTCTCTGGTGTACAATTTTAGCTAAACTGCATCTAAACACGAGTTAATACATTACCTATTTTGTTTTTTCCCTACCTGGCATACATTTCAGGAGCTTTGCATTGCACATATGTCCTTTCCATATGTCTGTGAGAATATATTCCATCCTCTTTGCTCTCCACAGGAAATTAAACACCCTTAGGTAATGGCTCATGCATTCTCGTGTAAATACCTGAAAATAAAATCAATATAGTGGCTTAAAATAAAATTACCAGATTTACTCTCTATTCATTTGGTTTCTTTAAATCTTTCTATGCTAGCCCAAGCAATATATACAGATTTTACCAGCAGATTAAACCAGAAAATAAACCCAAAGATCTAGGGAGGTTATTCCCACCATTCAGGGAGTTGATCTGACTCAGTCATCAACTGCCCAAGCAATAAGCAAAACAGCATTATAAAATCTGAATCAGAAGAGTAAAAAGGTTCTATTACACTAAAATAAAAGTCAAAATCTGGACTGGCAAAGGAAGACTTCAGGAAACCAAGTGATCAGGCCAGGATCTCTCTGTGCCACAACAATCATAGGTTAGATACTGGGTGAATGGGTGCAAACAGATTTTCTACAGCATGCAGAAGCTGCCTCCAGGCAGTTTATAGAGTACAATGTCAAGTCAGCAATGACGTTCTAAGGCTGCACAGGTGGGCTCTAGAGCTCTAGAATTGAACCATCCCTTTTCAGACTCAGGCAGACCCAACAATGGAACAAGCCTTGAATAATGACAGAGCTTCTTTACTCTGGACTGTGTAACCTTCACTAAGATTGTCAACACAAATAAGACACTGATTCCTTTTAACCTGTTAAGACTTTCTGAAGATCCCTAAAGAGAAACCAACAGCTGATCTGAGGAAGCTAACTTACGGACCTCTTTTCAGACATATACACAAAGCTCTTTCAGTGTATGAAGATAATTTTTTCTCACTTCATTGGGGTGGACAGGAGAGGGAGAGAAACTGGCTTAGCCAAGTGAGAAAGGAAACCCATTTTAAGAAGGACAAAATGAGAAAGCATTGATTAAGCTGTCTTCATGAAAAAGTAGGAACATTTCCCTGCATTAAACAGCACATTTTCTCTGCACACCTGTCATCAAGCAGATGGGTGCCATAAAAAAAAAAAGACTAAAGGGTGAGTCTCTCAGGAATTCCTAGGGACCATGTCACATGGTGGCTGGCCCCTTAAACGGAGACACACCTCAGCACACCTATGACCAGCTTAATTCACTTCCCAGATGGGGAGAAATAAGATCATGGGACCAGTGGGTCAGGTGACCAATCAAGCCTCTAATGAAGGAGAAGCCAGTGGGAAAGGGAGGAACTCAACTGAAAGCTGGTAATACACCATCTAGGATAAATGGGAAGGCCAAGCAGGACAGAAGCATGGGAAGCTGGCTTGAAGAAACAGCTGCAGGTGAGTGTTGCAAGGAGAGAACAGCTCCTCCAGGGAGTAAAGGGATGATATGGATGATAACCCAGCTCCAGGAAGGAGAGCTGGGAACTCATGGGGAAAAAGAAAGCCTGTACCGTGACCATTCTCCAGGAAGGAGGGCTGAGGACTCTTAGTTCCCAGATACTGACTTCATTATGAAGCCCCTACTCTTCCTAACCCTGAGAAAAAACAAAACAGCATATGTGACTTGGGTGTTTGGCCCATAACCGCTTCAGTGTCAACAGGCAGGGGGGTTATAAGAATATCCTGATTCTGGTATGTGCATTCTTGGTCACCAAAGAATGTCACGAGATCTTAATGAAAGCCAGGATCATACTGATTGTTAATATAATTGTGAAATGTATGTACAGATACTATGTAAGGGACTACATATGTATACTGAAAATACGTTTTAAAGTCTCTATTAAGGCAGAGCTGACAAATGGACTTTGACTGACAAAAGTCACCTCTCTCTGTTGGCATGTAAATTAAGCACTGTAAGCTAACATGATAGAGAGTTATGAAGTCAACAGAGGGATGTGAAATCAACAGGGAGGCAGTACACCAGAGAATAAGCCATAGAGGGTGATCCTGACTCTGAGTACAAACAATGAACTTTGGGGAATATAAAGAGAAGACAAAGAATGCCCCCCTTTATCTCTGCACCTAAGGAAAGTAAGTGGGCAGTGCAATTACATTCATGAAAACAGGATCACAAATAGCCTTGGCTGAAACACTTCAAAGGTTGTTTGGGGTGAGATAACCGTCCTTAGGTTAGCCTACTAAGTTTAGTCTCTAGAAAGTGTGTTATGATTTCATTTTGTATGTAACCCTTTTGTTTTCACTACCCCTACTCACTATCTCTTGAATCTTTGATAGCAAACTTATTTATAGTGAAAACAATAATTTAGCATAATGCTGTGGCATTCTACAAGGAGCTAACTCTGAATTGAATCAAACAGGTTGGTGTATACATTGTTCCCTTGGGGACCATGGGTCTGGTATTTCTTGGAGTGTTCAGTGGAGAAGGGACTGGACACTACGATGGAATGCTTCAAAGGCGCTCAGGAACTGGAGTGCACCTGTTAACCTGCAAGCTAAAGGAATGGCTGTCATAGCCCAGAGAAGAGTGCTTGGGTGGCTAATAGGCTGATGGTGTCAGTAAAGCACAAGCAGGTATCCCTCACACTGGAGATAGGGGGTAACAAAGTGACACACTGTCCTGGGTCCCTTGAGAACAGTCACAGGAGGAATCACCAAAAGAAAAAAAAAAATAAGACCAAAAAAAAAAAAAAAAATCAAGACCCAGATTTCAGAAATGCACATGCTCAAATTTTGTATGTCTATTTACCACAACTGAATGTGCAATCCTGGTAATTGTACATATGCCATTTGGAAAACCTGGGCCCAAAAGCCCAAGTCCAGCTCTCTCGCTTGGTTCTGTCCACCTGCTGGAGACAGGAAAACAATTAAGCAGGATTGGACAGACACCCTCTTTATAGGGAGAGACATGTCAGAAAAACTGTGCTCCCTCCCATCTCTATGTACTGTTATTACAAGCTATACCAACTGTCTGGGTTGGCCTACCGACATTGGAGTGCTAAGCTATCCTTTCTGCTTAATCTCAATGGTTTTATCTGCAGATGCTGGAAGAGAATCAATATCTCTCCCCTCCCACACACATACTGCTGCAAGATAAAATATAGTTGAACTGTAGTCCATTAAGAATAGAAGCCTTATGTATACAGAGAGCTGAAGCACTAACAGAGATTTTCAAATGCGTTCCAGCACAACACACTAATGCATTTTCCTCTTGTTAACTGAAACAGCAGCTGCAGGCTTTCCAAGTACTAACACAAGACTTCAGACTGCAGCGATGTAGCATTTGCACTGATCCAGAGTACACCTACATTGGACATACACCATAGATATTTTGATTTTTATAGTTGCAACAATGAAAAGGCTTCTAATAACACACTTTAAGACAAACAATTACTATATTGTTATATAGTAACAATTGACAATTAGGAATATGAAATATAAATGCATTAAATGTTATATAGATTTCTATACATAAGATTTACAGATTATTGTATGATAGTAAGTTACGTAACTTAAATTTCCAATACTTCTATTGATGCTCTTGCCATTTCCAATTTATAGTAGGGCCATAAAGCTCCACATTAGTTATAGTTCCATCAATATCCCCACTATAAACATTTGGGACCTGTCAGAGCAGAAAGCATTTCTTGTTCTTGGGAGGTTTTGAACACCTTTCGATTCCCAATAAGATAACTGGGAGTTGAGGATGCCTAGCATTTTTCTAGAAGTGCTTAGTATTTCTGAAGTTGGACCGTGCATATGGGATTTTAATATTTCTCTTCAAATGTGACCTTCAAGATCTCCCAAACAAAAAGCTTGCTGGCTTCCCTGTAATTTAAACATGAAGTGGCATTTTCTTCAAAGTGCTCAATAAAAATCAGAACTCAGGATCCACTAAGACTTTAATCCTGAGCCTTCATAAAAAAATTGCTAATTTTTCTATACTGGCTCCTAAAAATATCACTTAGTATCACCTCATGTTCCCAAGCAACCAGCAGTGACACACAGCCAAATCTAATTTCTAGTGGACAGCTGTACAGCGCAAACCCCTCACACCAAATTTTCCTCCTCTACTCAATGAACAACACTGAAATAGCATAAAAGTTACAGATATGGGGACTATGGTACATTCGTGGAGGAGCCTGCATCCTGGTTGATTCATGGGGGATGGATAGCAGTGTATACAACCAAAACTATCTAAGCCACTCAGAAAAAAGTTCCAGGGGGAAGAGACCAAATTTCTGGGTACCCATTGGAATGTAGAAATTTTACTCTGAATGAAGTAAGGGCTGGTAGGGATAAGAACTTAATTTTTTCAAAAAGGTATTTAAGTCAATAATTCTAACTTTTTAATAAACAAGCAGTCATATGTTCCATTGACAACAGATGAATTTAAAAATAATTCATTCCATTACTCCTTAGCAGCATTTAAATTTAAAATGGACATAATATTCCTTTTTTTCTCCTGTTTATATCAATTACCTATATAACAATAGACTCTACATATGTGCCTAATTACTTGCTCAATTGTCTACATTCCTCTAACTACCGCTTTGAAAGGTAAAAAGTTATGTAAACAAACCAAAATTTGTCAGGAACTTGAAAGTGAAGTGGATTACAATCAGACTTGTACTAATTAAATAAAAACTGATGCACAGAAAATGTCTGTATTATTGTTTAAAGCCATTTCACCACAAGTGAGGATTTCACCGTTTCCACAAACGATGGTGTCAAATGGTCAAAATTAGATTAATAGAGGTGGTTTGAAATATAAAGAAACAAAGTTTATATGGATGAGTTATTAGCAAAAATAATTTGCCCAAAAGGATGGGGAATGTGAGGTCCTGAGAGATATTTTTCTCCTTTCTCTAACTATACATTTATGTAAAATACTTTCTGCTGGTCAAACATTCACTGAGACCTTTTAAAATAGCACAAATTCTTTACATAGGGTAAAAGCATTTTGAACAATAGTGCAACTATTTTCTCTTCAGTTTTAATGAATACTACATATCAGATTTAACTGGTACAAATAGGTACCTCTAAATATATTTTAGTTTCTTGCAAATTATCCCAAATTATTTGCTAGTCTAGAAATAATGGCAGAAAATGAACAATCCATTTACTAAGTACTTGCTAAAATTTTGCTGGAACTAATGAATTATTTATTTTAAGTAATAAATGTTTTAACTGTAGCATTTTAGCACTCATTAATAATTTAAAGAAACTGAGATTTTGGTTGAACTTTTAATACACTGGGTGCATCCGACATGCCAAATAATCTCTTTAATCATACATTTCTAGAGTAAAAAATCTATTTTAATAAAAAAGCATTTAGCAATCTAAGTGGATATCTGAGAAATCCAAACAAACTACAATATATAGCCTTACCGTTGCAATTGGCCCATCAACATGATAGTCTAGACTGAAGACATCCCATCCAGTGTCACCAGGAGATACCTATATTTAAAAAATGCTACATTTAGTCAAGTACCAAACTCTGCACATTGCTGAAATCTTGTTTACTCTTCCCCCAAGAATTATGAAAAAAGCAGTTACATTTGACAAAAAAATGGCTTCTATCAATATATATTATATTGCTACTTTTCACAAATACTATAACAACTTTGTTTCACTGGTTTAACAACTAGATATCTAGACAGACTAGATATCTTCTGAAGCTAAGCACCACATTCCCTCACTAACCTTACATATTTTACAGAAGTCTCTGTGACATAAGGCTGACCCAGAAAATATTCACTGTTCATTTTCTTCATGATTCCTTAGCACCAGAGTGTCACAAAGACTATGCCTCCGGTTCTCAGAGTTGGTGACTGAGGGAGCACCCTGATTTAGGGCCACTAGCCCAGTATAAGGACTCTCCCTGCTCTTTCTCTTACACTACTAGTGTAAGGGATCTTATACCAGCAGAGGATCAAACTTAGCAGAGCTAGTCTTACGCTTTTTTTTTTTTTTTTGGACCGGCTGGGGGCGGGGAGGGGGAAGAGGAGGCGGAAGAGAATAGTTGGTGTACAAGGAGGCTATGTGCCCTCCACCAGCTTTACAACAAAGATTCACCCTAATATTGGGCGAGGAGAGGAAATTCTCTGCTGGGAATCTCCAGCCAAGGTAAATGCTGTTTGTGCTGTGTGAGCAGTACAAAGTGACCTTAGTGGACAGAAGAATGTGGCTCAGCAAGAATAGAGAGTACATGTTTACCTGATGCTGATCCAAGAGCTACTTTTAGACATTTATACCCAGAAAATAACTTTCATGACAGAAGCTGAAATGACAAAAAGTACCTCCAGAAGTCTAACATCCAACCGTTTGAGGATCTCAGGATTATCAAACTGTGCATTAGTTGCCCTGACTGCTGTTTCAAGGATTCCCGTCAGATTATGCTGATACAAAGTGGTAGCTGGTCGGGCAAGCTCTGGCCTGGAGATTACAAAATAAAGTCATTATATACAGTTTATCATATTGTATAGTAACTACTTTGTATTATGGTAGCAATTGCACTGAGTATGCACCACATTTAAACATTTCTCTGCAAATCATACTTTTAAAAATAAGGACAACTGCCTACATTCACTACCTGAATGACTGAGAAATTAAATATTAAATAACCTTGAGAGATTTTAAGTAATTTGTCTATATAAAACAAACTAGTATTAGATTCACTACCATTTGATTTAAGTAATTATTTTAAAGATCATTATAGTAGGATCTAACACAAAAAACTATACTATAATTTTAGTCACATTTGCATTCAGAATGAACTATCATTTATTTGTATCTGCATTAATACAGCAGCTACAACCAGCAAGTCACTAATTTTAGCTAATGGTTATGAAAGACTTGTACATACTAATCTGAAGTGTATAGACAGTCTGATGAAAATAATTAAGGCCCATAATCCTCAATTTAATGGGAATTTTTTAAAGTTCTACATTAAGAGGTTTTTCTCCACTAGAAAGTTCCTCACTCCTTATGCATCAATGCAGTACTGATTATATACACCATCCATAGTTTTTTTGCTACACATTATTTGCTTTCTTAAAAAGTGAGGATATATTACCTCAATACAAATGTTGGCCAAAGTTGTTTTTGATGTTTATCAAGTTAATGGAAGCTTTGTAATACACAATCTGCTTTGTAGAAAAAGGAGAGCTGCTTAATGGATTCCCCCCCCCCCACCTTTACACTGAAATTTCAGTAACATAACTACCTACTAAACTAAGATTCCATGCAAGTATGCCTCTAAAAAAACTCAGTTGGGCACTTGTGGCTGCAGTTGAGGGTGCCAAAAGTTAAAGCTGTGAGCTGTCAGTTGAAATTGTAATCAGAAATCTTAACTACACATTCTAAACGTTTTGAAAAAAGTCAAAAAAATACACTTAGAAGTATGTAGAAACGTTACATTTACAGCAGAGCTCATGAGTGGTGTTTTAAGAGTACTAGAAACTGAAATAGAATTTAGAAATTGAAGAGCACAGGCACTGGAAATGCAGACAGCTAAGACCACATCAGGAGGGAGAGGGTAACAGTAATGCAGTTTTTAAAGATCTTGAAATTCTTTTGTACTTACTATTTACAGGAAAGGACCAAATTTCAACTGATATTAAAAGTTAAAAGAAATCCAGTCTAATATTTTGTTGAATCGAAGGATGTTTAAGTAACCCCCGTAGTAATAAAATATTAGCTGCATTTTTTTTTTTTTTTAAAAGAAAATGATCCGGCTCTTGTACATTCACAATTATCAGAAATTCAGTATAATGATACCGCATGTCCTCTTACTTAAGCAAGTCCATTAAGTGTCTTATAAAATCTCCTTGACCGAGAAGTAAGTAGCGTCTCATGGCCTGCATGTGCTCCAGTAAATTGTATTTTTTATTAAGAACATCCAGCAAGTATTTGCTAGTCTCAAAGTAAGCTGCATCAATTTTTCCCTGAAATGCATTTTCCAAATCTGTGAACAAGTCAGCAGCTGCAAAAACAAAAATCAGAAAATATAAGGATAATAAGTATTTAAGAAAAACATTGAAGATGAAAAACAATTATACAAATGTAGAGGTATTACCACACCCACAGATTCTAATTCTCTATTACTAAACTGACCTATCTGTGGAAAATGGAAACAGGTCTGGAGTAGCCCATTCTTCAGTTCCAGAAGGGTCACCGTGTTAGTCTGTTTTTAGCAAAACAGCAAGAGTCCTGTGGCACCTTAAAGACTAACACATCTATTTGGGCATAAGCTTTCGTGGTGCTGAAACCCACCGTCGACGAAGTGGGTTTCTGCCCATGAAAGCTTATGCCCAAATAAATTGTTAGTCTTTAAGGTGTCACAGGACTCTCGCTGTTTTTCCATATTTCAGTGTCAATCAACATTAGGCAAAGATAGTCAACAGTGACCTTCAAATTAAGAACTCATGCTATTTCATCACTTTTACAGCAAACATTTATCCACTTTCACCATGTGCTATGATATTGCTGTACTCAAGATCACACACTGTTCTGAAACCATCCAACAGAACATACTAGCAGGGTGCTCATGGAAATGGGGACAAGACAAAATGTGCTGTGATGGCTTTAAATAAAGTAAGTCTTTAAAAACTGAGAGTTCTGGGTTAATAATGTAAATTAAATTTTCAAGAGTTAATTGTAATCCTGACATTCCTGCTAGGCCTGAAAACACTAGTCAGATCAAAGAAATTGTACAATGGGACAGAAGTTAGAAACAATGGCAGAAATGTAACCGTGAGATTAAAATGTGGTGGAGGATGCAAGCAACCAAGAAATGATATACTTGGGGGAAATAGTTTGAAATATATACATACCAGGAGGGAGAAATCTAGGAATCATTAATGTTGCAAGAGACTTAAGTATGAGTTGAAAGTAAATTCAGTATTACCAACCATGAGCATGCAAAAAACCATGCATCTGGCACCAAAAAGTTTTGAGATTTTTAGAAAATAATAAATTTGTGGTAGCTTATATGCTGTCTGGTGATTGAACCTTTAGCATTCACATTCCAGCTTCTCTCTACAGCCATGCAGGCTAGAAAACTTTTTTTTTCTTTTTATCAAAAGCTGAAATTCTCATGTGATCACATAAATCCCGGAGCTGGGGCTTTAAGGAAAAACACCAAATATCACAACACTTAATAAAAGTTACAAGAGTTGGCAGCACCAAAATTAAATATGGTTTTGCAGTGGTGGAGGTGAAAAGGAGGGATGGAGGCATGACCAATACATATGCACTTCAAAATTGCAAGGGAATCACATCAAAAAATAAGGAAGCAATAGTTCATCTCCACATGACTCTGGTACAGCTACACCTGGAATGCTGTATTTATAGCCTTCACATCCTATTACCATGGACACTGATGGAAATTCAGTGAGAATCAACAAAAATTACCAGGAGACTAAATTACATTTACAGAGAAAGATTAAAAAATAAATATGTATAGCTAGATAAATGACAAAATGTATGTGTGGCAGAGGTATAACAGTCTCCTGATATTTTAAGAATAAATGTAGAAGAAATATTTAGGGTGATACAAGGGACTCAAACCAGAAGTAACTGAACAAAATTAAGAAAGGGAACATTATGACAAAATATGAACATTTCTTAAAAGTGAAATACATTAGAATGAGATTTTTCCATGGGAAAGGGTTGCTGCATTTAAAGTTGAACTGGACAAAACATACTAGGAAGTTTATTGGAGGGAATAATCCCGCATTGTCTGATGAATGGAGTTAGTGACTTGGCAGTTTTCCATCATCTCCAACTTCTGTCAATTTGGTGGTAAAAAGGTAATAGAGGGAAGAAAGTATTACCTGAAATATCCATTTAAGTAAACAGTGCTTCAGATGAGGCAAATAGTCTAATATGGCCGGCAGTGAAGAACAAGATGAAGAGATTCTGTTCAGAGGCCCAGTAAAGGAAACAGTTCCATTTTTCCAGGTAAGTTGCTCTGGTAGAAGGCTTTCTACTACCTAACAAGACCTATCTAACTTGTTCCGAGCAGGCCTGCTCTTTAGGGTTCAGCCATGCAGTAAGCATACAGGAATGAAATCAGGAAGGCCAAAGCGCAATTGGACTTGCAGCTAGCAAGGAATGTGAAGGGGAACATGAAGGGTTTCTACAGGTATGTTGCCAACAAGAGGAAGATTAGGGAAAGTGTGGGCCCCTTAGAGAATGAGGGAGGCAACCTAGTGACAGAGGATGTGGAGAAAGCTGAGGTACTCAATGCCTTTTTTGCCCCCGTCTTCACAAACAAAATCCGCTCCCAGACTACTGTACTGGGTAGCACAGAATGGGAAGGAGGCGAACATCCCGCAGTGCTGAAGGAACAGGTCCAAGACTATTTAGAAGGACTGGACATACACAAGTCCATGGGGCCAGATGCAATGCACCCGAGGGTGCTGAGGGAATTGGCTCAGGTGATTTCAGAGCCATTGGCTATTATCTTTGAAAGCTCGTGCCAACAGGGGAGGTCCCTGAGGACTGGAAAAAAGCAAATATAGTGCCCATCTTCAAAAAAGGGAGGAAAGAGGATCCAGGGAACTACAGATCGGTCAGCCTCACTTCAATCCCTGGAAAAATCATGGAGCAGGTCCTTAAAGAAATCCATTTTAAGGCACTTGGAAGAGAGGAGAGGAAGGTGATCAGGAACAGTCAACACGGATTCACCAAGGACAAGTCATGCCTGACCAACCTGATTGCTTTCTATGATGAGGTGACTGGCTCTGTGGATGTAGGGAAGGCGGTGGATGTGATATACCTTGACTTTAGCAAATCTTTTGATATTGTCTCTCACAGTATTCTTATCAGCAAGTTAAAGAAAGTATAGGTTGGATGAATGGACTATAAAATGGATAGAGAACTGGCTAGAGCATAGAGCTCAACGAGTAGTGATCAATGGTTCCATGTCTAGCTGGCAACCAGTCACAAGCGGAGTGCCCCAGGGGTCGGTCCTGGGGCTGGTTTTGTTCAACATCTTCATTAATGATCTGGAGGATGGGGTAGATTGCACCCTCAGCAAGTTTGCGGATGACACTAAGCTGGGGGGAGTGGTAGATACCCTGGAAGGTAGGGAGAGGATACAGAAGGACCTAAACAAACTGGAGGATTGGGTCAAAGGAAATCTAATGAGGTTCAACAAAGAAAAGTGCAGAGTCCTCCACTTAGGAAGGAAGAATCCCATGCACAGCTATAGACTGGGGATCGACAAGCTAGGCAGCAGTTCTGCAGAAAAGGACCTGGGGGTAACAGTGGATAAAAAGCTGGATATGAGTCAGCAGTGTGCCCTGGTTGTCAAGAAGGCTAATAGCATATTGGGCTGCATTAGGAGGGGCATTGCCAGCAGGTCACGGGAAGTGATTATTCCCTTCTATTCGGCATTGGTGAGGCCACATTTAGAGTATTGTGTCCAGTTTTGGGCCCCCCACTACAAAAAGGATGTAGACAAGTTGGAGAGAGTCTAGCGGAGGGCAACAAAAATGATTAGGGGGCTGGAGCACAGGACTTATGAGGAGAGGGTAAGGGAACTGGGCTTGTTTAGTCTGCAAAAGAGAAGAATGAGGGGGATTTGATAGCAGCCTTTAACTACCTGAAAGGGGGTTCCAGGGAGGATGGGGCTAGGCTGTTCTCGGTGGTGGCAGATGACAGAACAAGAAGCAACGGTCTCAAGTTGCAGTTGGTGAGGTCTAGGTTGGACATTAGGAAAAAGTTTTTCACTAGGAGGGTGGTGAAACACTGGAATGGGTTACCCTAGGGAGGTGGTGGAATCGCCATCTTTAGAGATTTTTAAGCTGAGGCTTGACAAAGCCCTGGCTGGGATGATATAGCTGAGGTTAGTCCTGCTTTGAGCAGGGGGTTGGACTAGATGACCTCCTAAGGTCCCTTCGAACTCTAATATTCTATGATTCTATGCCATCACGTGCATCGAGAGTCAGTTCGGGTGCACTTACCTGCCGTGGTCCTGAGAAATCAGATCCAGACAGAGCGTACGCGTAAGAGGCTCTGCCACTGAGAGGGCCATCAGCATGCTGCAGTGGCCATATCGGTGCTCTGAGGATGACCTTCACCCTGTCTCATCTGCTTTTCAGGAGGACTCTCTGAACCAGAGGGATCGAAGGAAAGGGGTACAGAAGATGGTCTGTCCATGAAACCAGGAAGACATCTGAAAGGGATCCCGGGCTGTGCCCGCTCAGTGAGCAGAACTGCTGGCACTTACTGTTCTGCTTGGTGGTGAATAGGTCCACCTGGGAGAAATCCCCACCTCTGGAAGATGACCCTAATGACCTCTGGGTGGAGGAACCACATGTGGTAAGAGAATGCCCTGCTAAGGTGATCCACAAGCACATTTCTTTCCCCCAGAAGATATGCTGCTTCAAGGCAAATGTCATGCTGCACACAGAGGTCCCAAAGAGGAAGGATATCCTGACACAGGGCTGAGGACCAGGTGCCCCCCCCAGCTTGTTTATGTAAACCATGGCAATGATGTTGTCTGTCAGGACCTGTACCACTGTATCCGAGATTTTGGGGATGAACACCAGGCAGGCAAAGCATACTACCCTGAACTCTCTGACTTACATGTGCATCACAAGTTCCTCTCGGGACCTGAGGCTTTGAATCTCGAGGCTGCCAAGGTGGGCTCCCCACCTAGGTCTGACGCATCTGTGACTAATGTCACCAATGGTTGTGGGGGCATGAAGGACACCCCTCTTAATACTGCACTGGGGTCTTTCCACCAGGACAGAGAACAGAGGACTGAAGGCAGGATTGTAAGCACAGAGACCAACTGAGATCTGCCTGGCGAGTAAACTGATGACAGCCACTTCTGGAGGGGTCTGAGGCGTAGTCTTGCATGTTGTAACATGTAAGTACCTACTGCCATGTGGCCCAACAGCTTGAAGCAGGTCCACGCTATCATTATGGGGTAAGCTGTGACCTTTGAAATAAAATCCAACATGATTCAGAAATGAGCCTATGGGAGGAAGGTTCTGGCCTGGGTCAAGTCGAGCACCAGTGAATTCTATTCTCTGAACAGGGACCAGAGCAACTTTGGCTCATTTATCTGCAAGCCCAGCTCTTGAAAGGTGGTGCGAAGCATGCTGATGCGGCATTGCACCTGTGCCTGCAACCGATACATGATCAAACATGACCAACCAGTCGTTGAGACAGTTATACGTGCATGCCTTGATGCCTGAGGAAAGCCGCCACAATCGCCATACATTTTGTGACAGACCAAAGGGAAGGGTGGTGAATTGAAAGTGGCAGCGGTCCACCACCAACCTGAGGTGATACAAACCTGGAGACAACCTGTTGAATAAACTTTTCTACCGAAAAGTTCCACCTTCTTGGCATCTTTTTGTTTAGGAGTAGCACTCACCTGTCTCTCTCATTTCTGCGGCCACCACCAGTGAACCGGGGGAGGGTGAAAGAACAGGTATTCAAACTGTTTTGCTGGGACGCAGTACTTTTTCCTCTGCCTTTTTTGACATAAGGGCAGAGAGGAAGGAGTCTGCCAGAGGTTTCTGACTGGGCTTATCATTGCCTCATTGATGGACAGAGCAATCTTGGCTGGGGCAACTGTAGCCAGGATATCTATGAGGCTGTGAGAAGTCTACTTGAGTTCCTCCACCTCTAAAGCCAAGGTTTGATGCCACCTGCTTTAATAAGTCCTGGTGGGCTTTAAAGTCAATCCTTGGGCATTACTTGGTCCTGCCACTGTCGCATCTGGGGAGGACAAAGCAGAGGGCTGTATTGGGGAGTGGCTCCCTCCTCCTCCTCGACTACATCCCCGTGGCAAGTTCTGCGCTTCGGTACCAGAGTCGTGGTCTGGTGCCGAGTGGGAGGGCGCATTGCTCTGTTTTTCAGATGTCCCAGCATATGAACAGAGCAAGGGAGGACTCTGCATTGGAGGGAACTCCCCGGGGTTCCAATAGTGCTGGTGACAAAGCCTCGGGGGGGGCAGGCTGTGTGCCTATGATGTCCTCTCGCTTGCACTTCTTCTCCCTCAGAGGAGTCCTCTCCCTGCGTCCACAGTGGAGTGATGTCCGCTTCTGCCTCTGTCAGGCACCAGAGCTCTGGGGACTGGTGCTGGCACCAGGGATCAGTGTCACACTGGGGATTGGTACCATATCAGGGACTGATAGCATGCTGGGGATCATGATGCCAGAGAGTCATCTGGGGTTTGCTCCTTAGGGCCTGGTGCTGAGAAGGTGTTCGGTGCCTCCTGTTCCTTCCTGCCTGAGGGGACCATCAGTGCCCGGTCCTCACGGAATTGGGGGAACCAGCAGAGACAGCCAGCTGCCTAGAAAGCTTCTAGCATTGACGGGACCACCAGGCTGCTGGTTATGCTTGAAGTTGGCAGGGGATCCTACACCAGAATCAATGCTCCCAGCAGAGTCGACTGCGCCGACATTGGTCCTTGGGTAGCAGAGCAGCCCAGCTCAGGTTGCACTCCCTCTTCCTGCTTATCCTTCCTCTGCACCAGCGAGTGCCCTTTGTTGGTGTGCTGCTTTTTGTGCTTCTTCCTCAGCACCGGAGATGAAGAACAGTGCCAGGAAGAGTTAGGTGCCGCTGATGCAAGAACAACCTGCTCAGTGCGGAATTGGAGTGGCTGGGCTCTGAGGCAGGTTGGAGGGCGGCTTCCATAAGGATAGCCTTTAGTCTTATATCCTGCTCCTTCCTTGTGCGGGGTTTGAAGACCCGAAAAATCTGCCACTTCACACTCTGCCATGAGTCTCCCCCAGGCACTTCAAACAGTCGGTGTGCAGGTTGTTGATGGGCATGTGCTTTCCACAGAAAGCACAGGGTTTGAAACCTGGGGACCGAGGTATACCCGGCCTCAGGAACGATAAGTTCCCCAATGACAGGGACTTATATACAACAAATATAAAACTATGTACACTAAAACTATTAAGTAAAAATGAGTGAAAACAAGTAACCACTGGATAAGAGCCTTGCCAAGGCAAGAGAGAAAGCATTCCAGCAACCATCCTGGGTAGTCAGAAGGAAGTGAAAGGTCATGGGGCTGGAGGTGTTTCTTATACTGGCACAGACATGCATACAGCTCCAGAGGACACTAGAGCCAGTGTTATGGATATCACTGGGGAAAAATATCTGGCAACCATGCATGCATCGCGTGCACACCAAATATGGAATGGACATGAACAAGCACTAACCACCCCCACCACCCCCCCAAAAAAAAAACCTAACCACATTGCCACCTGACTGATTATTGTAGCAATACTACTATAAAGTACAAATAAGTTTCCATTTTTGATTAGTTTGTGATTTAACTACTACTATTTTAAAGGTGGTTTTTGAAGCTCTAGTTAATATGCAACATAAATAGCTCACAACCTTTTTTTTTTTTTTTTCTGGAGGAGGGCAAAAAAGAAAAAAAAAAAGTGTCACACCTGAACTAGAAAGTTTCACACTAAGTTTTACCCAAGCATAACCAGAACCAAATTCCAAATACTCTTTTGCAAAGCTAGAAACCAAAAATGGGTTATCTTTAATGAATTAAGCTAATATTAGTTAATTTAAGAACCTGTGTAACTCTCTGACACAAGACAATGCACAAGCACTTAACAGGATTCCAAAGAGATTTGACACAGAGCACAGATTATCCAGCAAGTTTTTGGAATGCACTGGAGACAATTTTTTATTACAGAAGGTGAAGAAAATGACTAGGGGAAAAGCTAGTCTGGAATTGATTCTGACAAACAGGGAGGAACTAATTGAGAATTTGAAGGTGGAAGGCAGCTTGGTGAAAGTGATCATGAAACGACAGAGTTCATAATTCTAAGGAATGGTAGGAGGGAAAAGAGCAGAATAAAGACAATGGACTTCAAAAAGGCAGACTTTAACAAACACAGAGAACTGGCATATAAGATCCTGTGGGAAGCAGATCGAAGGGGAAAAAAAGAGTTCAGGAAAGTTGGTAGTTCTTTTACAGAGACATTATTAAGGGCACAAGAACAAATCATCCCAATATCCTGGAAAGCTAGGAAATATAGTAAGAGGCCACGCTGGCTTAGCCAGGAGATCTTCAATGACCTGAAACTCAAAAAGGGTAACAAGAAAGCATTTTAAAATACATGAGCAAGAGGAAAACCAAAGATAGGGTATGCCCATTACTCAGTGAGGAAGGAAAGACAGTAACAGAGAACACAGCAATGGTTGAAGTGTTAAATGCCTTTTTGTTTCAGCTTTCACCAAAAAAGTTAGCAGTGACTGTACAACTAATATAGTGAACATCAGTATCAATGGGGTACAATTTGAGTCTAAAATAGGAAAACAACATGTTAAGAATTACTTAGACAAGTTAGATGTCTTTAAGCCGGCAATGCTTGATGAAATACATCCCAGAACACTTAAGAACTGACTGATCAGCTCTCTGAGCTAGTAAGGATTATCTCTGAGAATTCGTCCAGGACAGGAGAGAACTCAGAGGACAGGAAAGGGGGCAAATACAGTACCTATCCATATAAAAGGGAATAAGGACAGCTCACGTAATTATTGACCAGTCAGCTTAATTTTGGTACCTGGGAAGATAATGGAGCAAATAATCAAACAATCTATCTATAAGCACATAGAAGATAGCAAGGTGAGAAGTAACAGTCAAAATGGATTTGCCAAGAACAAATCATGTCAAACCAACCTAATAGCCTTCTCTGACAGGATAACAAGCCTTGTGGATAGGGGAAGCAATGAAAGTGAGATATCTTGCCTTTGTAAGGATTTTGATAATGTCTCACATGAGCATCTCATAAACAAACTATAGAAATATAGCCTGAACAAACCTACCATAAGGTGGATGCACAACTGGCTGGAAAACCACACTCAGAGTAGTTATCAATGGTTCACAGTTGAGCTGGATGGTGAAGGAAAATAATTGTTTGCTTGACCACAGTTACTCCATTTTAGTTTCTTTAAGTGTTCTGCTCTCTGCTGAAATCACCCACCCCGCCTTTTTCCTTTTATCCTTACAGTGCTTATCTTGTGCCAGTGTCAGAGAAAAGTTTCCTAGAAGAGGGAAGAAGACACCCCCAACTGATTTTAATTGGTTACACAGCCTTGGGAGATAGATCAGACAACTTTGATAGATAAGCTGAAATCTTCTGTTAACATGTTATCTGTTACGCATACCTTTATAATTAGTAAAAGTAGAAAAGTATAAGCCAATAGTAATAGTAGTAATAATTTGAATGTACCTATAAGCATCAAGAACTTATGCATATGTAATTTCTTTGTCTTGTTTGTATAAATATGCAAAAGAGCATGCCTTCGGGGTCTCACACTGACCACTTGCTGGGAAGTGTTTGACCTCTGCAGAAATAAAGCTTGGAGACTGCCTAACTACCTGCGTGGATCTCTTTTCTATCCGGTGCAGGGTAAACGAACCTCATACCAAGTGGCGTCCCACAGGGATCTGTCCTGGGTCCAGTTCTATTCAGTTTCATCATAAATGATTTGGGTAATGGCATAGAGAGTACACTTAAAAGTTTTTGGATGATACCAAGCTGAGAAGGGTTGCAAGCCCTTTGAAGGACAGGATAAAGGAGTTTGAAGCGCAAGTGGTGTTCTCATCCATCCTCCCTGTTCAGGGAAAAGGCCCAGGTAGGGACCGTCGCATTGTGGAAGTAAATGCGTGGTTACGCAGGTGGTGTCGAAGAGAGGGCTTTGGATTCTTCGATCATGGGATGTTGTTTCAGGAAGAAGGACTACTAGGAAGAGACGGGATTCATCTAACGAAGACAGGGAAGAGTATCTTCGCAGACAGGCTGGCTAACCTAGTGAGGAGGGCTTTAAACTAGTTTTGACAGGGGACGGGGACCTAAGCCCGAAGGTTAGTGGGGAAGAGGGACACCGCATGGAAGCAGAAGGAGGAGGGGGCAGCAGGGGAGGCCTCCCGATTCATACTGTGGAAGTAGGCCAGTCGGCTACTTATCTCAAGTGCCTGTACACAAATGCAAGAAGCCTGGGAAACAAGCAGGAGGAACTGGAAGTCCTGGCACAGTCAAGAAACTACGACATGATTGGAATAACTGAGACTTGGTGGAATAACTCTCACGATTGGAGCGCTGTCATGGATGGGTATAAACTGTTCAGGAAGGACAGGCAGGGGCGAAAGGGGGAGGAGTTGCACTGTATGTAAGAGAGCACTATGACTGCTCTGAGCTCCAGTATGAAACTGGAGATAAGTCAGTTGAGTGTCTCTGGGTTAAGCTTAGAAGCAAGAACAATAAGTGTGATGTCGTGGTGGGTGTCTGTTACAGACCACCAGACCAGGAGGATGAGGTAGATGAGGCTTTCTTTACTCAACTGGGGAAAGTTTCCAGTTCACAGGGCCTGATTCTCATGGGAGACTTCAATCACCCTGACATCTGCTGGAAGAGCAATACAGCAGAGCACAAACAATCCAGGAAGTTTTTGGAGAATGTCGCTGACAATTTCCTGGTGCAAGTGCTGGAGCAACCAACTAGGGGCCGTGCTTCTCTTGACCTGCTTCTCACAAACAGGGAAGATTTGGTAGGGGAAGTAGAAGTGGGTGGCAACCTAGGCAGCAGTGACCATGAGATGGTCGAGTTCAGGATCCTGATGAAAGGAAGAAAGGGGAACAGCAGGATACGGACCATGGACTTCAGAAAAGCGGACTTTGATTCCCTCAGGGAACTGATGGGCAGGATTCCCTGGGAGGCTAATATGAGGGGGAAAGGAACCCAAGAGAGCTGGCTGTATTTTAAGGAGACCTTATTGAGGGCACAAGAGCAAACCATCCCGATGTGCAGAAAGAATAGCAAATATGGTAGGCGTCCAGCTTGGCTTAACAAAGAAGTCTTTGGCGAACTTAAACGCAAAAAAGAAGCTTACAAGAAGTGGAAGCTTGGTCAGATGACTAGGGAGGATTATATAAACACTGCTCGAACGTGCAGGAATGAAATGAGGAAGGCCAAAGCACAATTGGAGTTGCAGCTAGCAAGGGACGTGAAGGGGAACAAAAAGGGTTTCTACAGGCATGTTGCCAACAAGAGGAAGATTCGGGAAAGTGTAGGCCCCTTAAAGAAAGAGGGAGGCGACCTAGTGACGGAGGATGTGGAGAAAGCTGAGGTACTCAATGCCTTTTTTGCCTCTGTCTTCACAGACAAGATCAGCTCCCAGACTGCTGTACTGGGTGGCACAGAATGGGAAGGAGGCAAACATCCCGCAGTGCTGAAGGAACAGGTTCAAGACTATTTAGAAGGATTGGACATTCACAAGTCCATGGGGCCGGATGCAATGCACCCGAGGGTGCTGAGGGAGTTGGCTGAGGTGATTTCAGAGCCATTGGCTATTATCTTTGAAAGCTCGTGGCAACAGGGGGAGGTCCCTGAGGACTGGAAAAAAGCAAATATAGTGCCCATCTTCAAAAAAGGGAGGAAAGAAGATCCGGGGAACTACAGACCGGTCAGCCTCACCTCAATCCCTGGAAAGATCATGGAGCAGGTCCTTAAGGAATCCATTTTAAGGCACTTGGAAGAGAGGAAGGTGATCAGGAACAGTCAACACGGATTCACCAAGGGAAAGTCATGCCTGACCAACCTGATTGCTTTCTATGATGAGGTGACTGGCTCTGTGGATGTGGGGAAGGCGGTGGATGTGATATACCTTGACTTTAGCAAAGCTTTTGATACGGTTTCTCACAGTATTCTTATCAGCAAGTTAAAGAAGTATGGGTTGGATGAATGGACTATAAAATGGATAGTGAACTGGCTAGAGCATAGGGCTCAACGAGTAGTGATCAATGGCTCCATGTCTAGCTGGCAACCGGTCACAAGCGGAGTTCCCCAGGGGTCGGTCCTGGGGCCGGTTTTGTTCAACATCTTTATTAATGATCTGGAGGATGGGGTAGATTGCACCCTCAGCAAGTTTGCGGACGACACTAAGCTGGGGGGAGTGGTAGATACCCTGCAAGGTAGGGATAGGATACAGAGTGACCTAAACAAACTGGAGGATTGGGCCAAAAGAAATCTAATGAGGTTCAACAAGGACAAGTGCAGAGTCCTCCACTTAGGAAGGAAGAATCCCATGCACAGCTATAGACTGGGGACCGACGAGCTGGGCAGCAGCTCTGCAGAAAAGGACCTGGGGGTAACGGTGGATAAAAAGCTGGATATGAGTCAGCAGTGTGCCCTGGTTGTCAAGAAGGCTAATGGAATATTGGGCTGCATTAGGAGGGGCATTGCCAGCAGGTCACGGGAAGTGATTATTCCCCTCTATTCGGCATTGGTGAGGCCACATTTAGAATACTGTGTCCAGTTTTGGGCCCCCCACTACAAAAAGGATGTGGACAATTTGGAGAGAGTGCAGCGGAGGGCAACCAAAATGATTAGGGGGCTGGAGCACAGGACTTATGAGGAGAGGCTGAGGGAACTGGGCTTGTTTAGTCTGCAAAAGAGAAGAGTGAGGGGGATTTGATAGCGGCTTTTAACTACCTGAAAGGGGGTTCTAGGGAGGATGGGGCTAGGCTGTTCTCGATGGTGGCAGATGACAGAACAAGGAGCAACGGTCTCAAGTTGCAGGGGGAGGTCTAGGTTGGACATTAGGAAAAAGTTTTTTACTAGGAGGGTGGTGAAGCATTGGAATGGGTTACCTAGGGAGGTGGTGGAATCTCCATCCTTAGAGGTTTTTAAGCTGCGGCTTGACAAAGCCCTGGTTGGGATGATATAGCTGAGGTTAGTCCTGCTTTGAGCAGGGGGTTGGACTAGATGACCTCCTGAGGTCCCTTCCAACTCTAATATTCTATGATTCTATGATTCTATGATTAGAATTCAAAATGATCTTGACAAACTGGAGAAATGGTCTGAATTACATAGGATGAAATTCAATAAAGGACAAAAGCAAAGTACTACACTTAGGAAAGAATAATCAATTGCACAAATAGAAATTGTGAAATGTCTGTCTAGGAAAGAGTACCGCAGAAAAGGAACTGGGGGATATAGCAGAGCACAAACTAAATGAGTCAACAATGTAACACTGATGCAAAGAAAAAAATTTATTCTGGGATATTTTAGCAGGAGTGTTGTAAGCAGGACAAAAGATGTAATTCTTCCACTTTACTCTGTGCTGACTAGGCCACAACTAGGAGTACTGTGTCCAGTTCTGGGTACCACACTTCAGGAAAGTCCAGAGGGGAGCAACAGAAATGATTAAAGCGCTAGAAAACATGACCTACAATGAAAGATTTTAAAAAATGGGTTTGTTTAGTCTGGAGAAGAGAAGACTGAGGAGGGACATAACAGTCTTCAAATATGTAAAAGATTGTTATAAAGAGAAGAGTGATAAATTGTTCTCCTTAACCACTGAGCACTGGACAAGAAGTAACGGCTTTAAATTTCAGCAAGGTAAATTTTACTTTAGACATTAGGAAAAACTCCCTAACTATAAGGATAGTTAAGTGCTGGAACATATTACCAAGGAAGGTTGTGTAATCTCTGTCATTGGAGGTTTTTAAGACCCGGTTAGACAAACACTTGCCAGGAATGGGCTAGATAATAGTTAGTCCTGCCTCGATGCAGGGGATGAAACTAGAAGTCCTAACAAAGTCCTTTCCAGTCCTACATTTCTATGATTTATAAATATTATACACAAAAGCCACATTAAAAGAACATTATTCAAGTTGCAAAGTCAGCAGTTGGAAATTAGGAAATGCCAGATAAAGGTTGTGCATGCAACATTAAATTTGCCTCCCTTATGTGTATGCATTATGACAGCCTTTAATTTTATGATCACATACTATATTTTCCCTACAGGACCTTTGTCTCTTTCAGTGCATAGGGCAGACCTACTTTGAGATGACTGACGTTGCTTTTTTAGAAAACAGTTACATACACATAAAAAACCTGTATAGAATATCAAGGCTGCAAATGGAAAAACACAGGTATTTCACCAGGTGGCATCACACTGACACCCACTTGTATCATTAGCAGAGTTAGAACCTTTAGATTCACCACACAGACCTCTGTCATTTGAGATAACGAAGTAACTGATAGCAGCAATAGGTTGTCATCCTCTATGTAGACAATCACCAAAAGGGGCTGAGACACACACTTTTGCCAAAGGGCTTCACAGATATTTGCTGACAACAGAGAAATGGTGACACTCAGGAACCATGGGTTCCATTCCAGGCTCTGGAGGGAAGTGTTCTCTAGCAGTCACAGACCATTCTATCAGTTCCTCTGCAAGCTTGACCCCTTCTACTCCCCACAACCAGTCCCTGTATTGTCTCTTCCCAAGTCCCTGGCTCCTCATCCCAGTCCCCCTCACCTTGCCCAACCAGTCACAGTTCTCACCTTCCAATGCCTGTGCAATAGAAAGTGAGAGCCCGAGACATGAGGCCTAGTATAACAGGCCAGGTATGAGGACTGAACAAAAGCAGCAGTCAAGCCCTTCTGTTCTGCTGTTAGCAGAAGTCAGGCTGTGATCCTGCGTGCAAGATCACTGAAACTGGCAAGAACAAAGCTGATATTGCAAAAATATACATCCCTAAAGTAGTACTAGGCACAGAACACTCAACAAGCACATTCGAGAAAGGTGGTACTAGAACATCCCCAATACCAGGAATGGTACAAGCTCACGCCTCAAAGATAAGGAGGACACACTGACCCCTCTCTAAGGTCAGGATGACAATGTTATGGATAGAGATGTTGTGACAAAGTGATGGATAGAGATATTTTGATCGAATCATCCTGAGCTAGGTAAAGGGTGGTATCTTACCATGTCAGAGGGTGGCAACTATGCACGTCAGAAGGGCAATATGAAACTTGTTTGCATCAGTGTGTATAAAAGAGGCTCTCAGTGGAAGAGTCCTTGTCTGGTCAAGTGAGGAATGGAAAGTCCTGCCATTTACTGAGTTGGTCCATTGTCATGGGCATACATGTATTAAGTGTACTTTTGGCATGTATAGGACACTTTTTACCGTGCCTCATCGGCAATAAACCTGGCCTGGTGCCTTTATTATTGAAACGGATCTCTTATCCTATTGGTCTGCTGTATCAGCTATCGGCGCAGAGCTGGGATAGCATACACACTGGGAGAACACACACGCAGCCAATACCTAACAGACTGACCTGATCTGTTTTGCCCCCACTACCCCAGCTCATCATCCAGTTTCAGTCCCTCCTCTCATCCCTGGCTCCTTGACCCATTTCCTTTACCCAGGCCAGTCACAGTTCACCTCCCCTCCAACAACCTGGCTCATTGTCTGACCTCTCTCTCTCCTCCCCCCATCACTATATATCTCCATCACCACACCAGTGGTCCCAGTCTTAGCCTCTTTGTCCAACCAGTCCCAGTCTCCCTTCCCAGGTGCCACCCCCTCCCCCAGTACTCTCACCCACACTCCCCTCACCCATATCCCAGTTTCACCAGGGTCCTCCTCAATCAACTCCTTTCCCTCTGCCTCCTCCACCTGGTATGGCTCTCAACACTTCTGCATTTGAGTCAGGAAGATTATTTCTCCATGCTGTGTGAAAGCACAGGAGAGAGAGGTTCCTAGCTCTCATTTTTGATGCCGTGACCCACCTTGTCCAGTGCAACTAGGAGCTTAGTTACATGTAAAGTCTGGCTTCATCCCTGTGGCTCTAGGCTGGAACATGTTCAATTTTTCTGTGGGGATGGTGTATGCGCAATCTGGTAAGCATTAGAAGCTGTGAGGCAAGGGAGTACACTCAGTAAGCACAGTCTTCAGAGATTTTAGCTGCTAAATTCTACTGAGCATTTGAAAACAGATTTTTCAAAGCCTGTAATTTGGCCAAATTTTGGTTGATTTTCACAGGAATAGCAAAAGGCACACCCCTAAGACAAAAGGCACCCTATGTTAAATTTCAAGTCCCTGCTCCATATCACAGGGCACCAGAGTTTCTCACACAAAAGGTCGTTTTTCCCCAGCTTCATCCTTGGAAATTATTGAACTGGTTTGGCTGAAACTTCCCCAAAAAAATACAGCCTGGAGCACACACCTGGCATAGAATATTTCAGTCAAAACAGTTGAAATTTGGGAAAGTTAAAAGCAACCAAAACCAGGTTCTGATAGGGGAAAGGGGCAGACAAGCTTAATTATAGACAGTGGTGCCAGTTCCAACCATAAGAACAATGGTATCTGCAGTTACAAATTCTTATCGTAGTTAGTGTAAGTGTTAAAAGCATCATGCATTCAGGCACAAACTAACTACTAACTGCCTGTTCATTATAGGGCTCTCACAACTTCCTCTGAAGCACCAGGCTGTAGCTACTGTTGGAGAAAGAATACTAGACAAGATGGAATGGTTATCTGACATGCTAATACCTATATTCCTAGGATGCCCAACACTGACCAGTACAGGTAGGTATCAAACTGGAGGAGTTGGGGGCTATAAGTAGGTACAAATGTATTATGGCAAATGGGTTGGAGGTGACGTCACCAAGGATGCCTGCTCAATTCAAATGGTCTTTTTCCATCAACCTTGACTGGCCTTCAGTCCACTATCTTCACAAGGTGAATTAAGGCTCACTAGAGTTGTCTGTGCTGTACCACTTAGTGTTGTCACCCATTTGAACTGTTGCATGCCTCAGTTGTTAGCTTTGCCATAAATTCATGTTGAAAAGTAGGAAGAAAAACCTTCAAGGAAGGGAGAGGAGGAGAGTAGAAGAGTGTGATGCAAGGCCCACCCTTAAGTCATGCACCCTAAAAGCCAAATCCCTGAGGAGACACTTCCCTCTACAGGGTGTTTTGGGTCTTTAATGCAAGACAAAACAGCTGACAAATCAGCCAGAAAGGAGCAAGAACTTCTGATCACATGACCTATGCTCACCCCTTGCATAATACTCCTCTCTGATCAACAGCTGTACAGAGTGCCATTTCTGTTCTGGGTGTAAGGCAGCTAAGTGAGGGCTGTTGTAAAAGTTCTGAACAAATACATATGTGCATTGTATAAGAATAGATTCCTTTTATCAGTTTTACATTTGATTCCCTTTTCAATTTCATGCACTGAGCTCTCATTCTAGCATTACGAAACAGGCAACCTGAATGACCTTCTCTACACTTTAACTAAAATATCCCGGCTTCACGGAAACGACTTAGAAAATCCCATGATTATTGCCACCTGTTTGGAAATTGTAACTCTAGCGTGGCATCGAATAGATTTCACTCATTGCACTGCCATTACATCACAAGAATTAATGTGATTTCCTGGACTGAACATGGGACTGGGAGTGAGGAACTCAGCACTTCTAACCCCCAGCTTTGTCACACACAAGTCAATCATAACCTCACTCTCTCTTCTCCATTGCATTAGGAAATAGGGATATTGCTTCTATATAAGTGCTTAAGTATTGGTATGACAAAGTGGTTACTCTTCAAAGAAGTAGATTCTTGAAGCCAAAAACAAACATACAAAGGCATCTGCATAACCTTGAAGCTTAAACATATTGGAATTTGAAACTCTATAGGTAATATAGTTCTCTACTGCCATGAAACCAAGTTGTGTCTGGGTTATTTTTTTTTTTTTTTTTTTTTAAACTCAGTACTGCCAGTAAGCAGGTCAAAGTAATGATATCCTAACCCAGCCGTTTTCAAATGGCGGGTCAGGACCCCAAAGTGGGTCATGAACCCGTTTTAATGGGGTCTCCAGGGCTGACCTTAGACTTGATGGGGCCCCAGGGCTGAAGCCCAAGGCCACCACCCAGGGCTGAAGCTGAAGACCGAGGGCTTCAGCCTGGGCAGCAGGGCTCCAGCTCTGGCTTCAGTCCTAGATAGTGGGACTCAAGATACAGCTAGGGATGTAAAAATTTGTTTAATTAAGAATCTAGTTTTAGAATGGTTAAACGCATGGGGGGGAGGAGCCATGCTGGGTATCGTTCCTCACTGCCAAGCGAGAGCTGCCTAGATGCAGCTCGCCCCTCGCCACGCAGAGCCATATGCAGAGCCATAGCTGGGCAGCTCTCGCTCACGGGGAGCTGAGCCGAGCCCAGCTGCAGCTCCCTCCTTTGTTGGGCTCCACGCCTTCCCTGCCAGCAAGAGCTGCCCAGCTGCTCTCGCTTGTGGGGAGCCAAGCCCAGCTGCGGCTCCCTCTCCCTCTGCAGATGCGGGGGGAGCTGCGCTGGGCTCCGCGCCTCCCCTGGAGCAAGAGCTGACCAGCTGCTCTCATTCACAGGGAGCCAAGACCAGCTGCCGCTCCCCTCTCCCCCCCAGTTTAAACGGTAATCAGCTGATTGCCATTTAAAACATTTAAACAGCTGATTACCGTTTAAACATTTAAGCTTTTAATCCCTAGTTACAGACCGTCTGCTCACGGCTGAAGCCCTCAGACTTTGGCTTTGTTCCCCCCTCCCGGGGTCATGTAGTAATTTTTGTTGTTCGAAGGGGGTCACGGTGCAATGAAGATTGAGAACTGCTGTCCTAACCTTTTTGCGCATAGACCACAAAGAGAACTTTATGTTCTAGGCAGCAAGCTTCACTTTCATGTTATATAGTAACATACAAAAGCATACAAAAGGCTAAGTACACCATCAAGAAAGCTTACAATTCATTTATATTACTACAGTGAAGACATTCTGTAATTGTTCATCAAAAATATCAAAAGTTAAATGAGACTGACAACCTCTCTTTCCAATCACATCTCATGTCACCCGGAAGTAATTAAATAGAGGATGCAAGAAATACCTCTTTTAAAAAGTAAGATTAGTAAATTCAATAACACGTTAGGAACTATATGATCCTAGTGGTGGATTTATAAATTGAAAAGGAAATTAATAATACACCTTATGTCTGACATCTTCAGTTACTGCTATTGTTTTAAAAAAAATCTGTTGTAAATAAACTCATTTTTAGTCATTATAACGACAGCATTCTACAAATCAATATATTTCCACTGCACTTACGCTACCTAGGTTCTACCCAATCATTGTCAGAATTCAATGTTAGTTAAAAGACAGAAATTTTATGTCTGAATGAAATAGTTTCCTAAAAAATTAAACCCTTCCCTTTAAGCCAAACATCTAAAAAATTGGTGAACATAGACTACTTGTGTCAAACGAACATCAAAATGTGTCAGTTTTTACTCATTTAAAATTTGCATGGGTAGAATTCATTATGCCCAAGCAATTTTCCTGTGAAAATTACAACAGTAAAACAGTATAATTCAACCCATACTGGTACACACTCTAAATGGGAGATGACATACAAAATTTTTTGCAAAAGTTATCACATTACTTCAATACTTGCCTTCACCCATGCATCTAGGTTGCAATGTTTTGCAAAAGTTAACCCAATATTTCCAAATGTACCATTTATGTACCATTTACCAGGAAAACACTCCATAAATTTAAGCCTTTTTAAACAAAGAATTACACCTATACATACACCTGAAGTATAGATAGATTCTAAAATTCAATCTAAATATATAATACACCTGAGACTATAACAATTTTTAACATTGTTATGCATGGGCAAATAGTGTATATTTTTAAACTGCCTGAATACATATTTTTGTAATAGACTAAGAGCTGTCACATTCTCTCATATGTTTCCCATAAGATTCGTTTATAATGCTAACGTAAAAAATCCAAAGCTAATTAAAACAATAAAACATATTCAGATAAAGTTAAGGATCTGATTTAAAAAAGCAAAAGCAAGGAATCCAGAGCTAACACTGGGACTCTATCTTTAATTTGCCTATTATGATTAATTATACAAGGGAGAATCTCACTACAGTGGCAGATTAAGCAAATAAGAATATAAACACAGGCAGGGCAGGATGAATTAGAAACGCAGTTTCAACATTAAATTTTTTTTTCTTTGTGTGGATGGGCAAGATAAAATTATACAAATACAAATTAATACAGAAATGATTATTTTACCATATTATTTATACTTAAATTGTAAGCTGCTGGGGACAGGGACGGTCTTTTTGTTCTATGTTTATACAACAGCTAGCATAACTCTCACTACAGTAACAAGTGGTGTATTTAGGTTATAGTCCACAATCTTACCAAGATTGCAAGAGAGGAACTACCAAAAAACCCCATTGCTGTCTGAAAACATTTTAACTAGTATTATTTGTAACACCTAAGATTACTGCAATTGAAGGAGTAGAGAGTCTTTTTTCAAATTTGTTTCCTTTGTTCATTTCACTGCATTATGTATACTCAGAAAAATTAATTCCCCTCTGTAACAGGGTGATTTGCCCATGGGATGGACAGCCTGCCGCTAAACCAGCTCAGATAAATCCCACCAGAGAGGAATCAGATGATTCAAATATAAAAAGCAACAGGAAGCTGGAGGAAGTAGGGTCCAGCTCCTACAGTGAGGGAACTGCAGAGTGAAACTGCAGAGAAAGAGTCACAAGTTTGGTTTTGTCTTTTAAATTCAGGTCAGAAGTGAAAAAGTCAATGTAGCCAAGAAAAGAAAGGCACATTGGATGAAATCTGAGAACAGGCATGGTAGAAGAGAGATTATACCAGATCTCAGGAACTTCAGAAAAGAAAACTTTTACACCCACAAAATCTAGACTATATGAAAAGGAGATGGCTGGGAACAGAAACAGTCTACAGGATTCATCTGCCCACAAAAATTCATTTTATTAGTATAATATTCATAATGCACATTGATCAAATATGCACAACATTGTATTGGGAATCTATTTAATAACCACAGAAACACCGCAGTAATTCTTTGAAAGCAACGTTTCTGAATGTTGATAAATGCAAAGTAATGCACATTGGAAAACATAATCCCAATTATACATATAAAATGATGGGTCTAAATTAGTTGTTATCACTCAAAGCCATCTTGGAGTCATTATAAATAGTTCTCTGAAAACATCTATTCAATGTGCAGCAGCAGTTACAAAACCTATCAGAATGTTAGGAACCATTAGGAAAAGGATAGATAATACAGAAAATATTATAATGCCTCTATATCAGTGTTTCTCAATAAATTTGGCCACAGAACCCTTTTGAACTCCATAAATTGCGGAACCCCCCAAACTCTTAGCAGTCTTCAAATGTTGAAATAAGCAAAGGACAGCATTTCTCACTTAAATTACACTTACACTGGATACCCTCCGCCGGAAAATCCGAGACATCTTCCCTTTTTCGGCGGCACGGAGAACAGCTGCTCGCGGAACCCTAACAGTGTTCCCGCAGAACCCTGAACACCAATTGAGAAACACTGCTCTATATAAATCCATAATATGCCCACACTTAGAATACTGCACGCAGATCTGGTCACCCAGTATCAAAAAAGATATATTAGAATTCGAAAAGGTATAGAGACGGCAACAAAAATGATTATGGGTATGGAACATCTTCCATATGAGGAAAAATTAAGACGACTGGGACTTTTCAGCTTGGAAAAGAGATGACAAAGAAGGGATATGACAGAGGTCTATAAAATCTTTACTGATGTTAAGAAAATGAATAAGCAAAAGTTACTAACTCCTCCCCATAACACAAGAACTAGGGGTCACCAAATGAAAATAATAGGCAGCAGGTTTAAAATAAACAAAAGGAAGTACTTCTTCACACAACACACAGTCAAATCTGTGGAACTTACTGGGAAGGATGAAGGCCAAAACTACAGCGGGGTTCAAAAAAGGACTAGATAAGTTCATGGAGGATAGGTTCATTAATAGCCATTAGCCAGAACGGGAAGGGATGCAATGCCATGCTCTGAGGGTCCCTAGCCTCTGTTTGCCAGAAGCTGAGTGAACAACAGAGGATCGATCACTAGATGATTGCCTGGTCTGTTCACTCACTCTGAAGCACCTGGAATTGGTCACTGTCGGAAGACAGGCTACTGGGCAAAATGGACTATTGGTTTAAACAGTATGACAGTTACGTTCTTAACTATACTTACCTACATATAAATGCATTATGCATGTTAAAAACATTATTGGGAATAGTTTTCTACAAGCAAAAAACCCAAATTAAACCTTACTTTGCCAAAAAATCACTTTTCTTAGATGTGGCAAGACCCTACATGTTACACTTTATTAAAAACTAAACAAAGGCATAAACATACATAGATCTTTAGATTTATGAATCTGGTTGGATTTTCACTAATATTCAACAGCAGGACACTCTTCCTAGCACTGTAGTGGATGTGTCATCATAAAGGAGACCAAGAATTTAGTATGTTCTCTCTGATAAGAGATTGCCATTTTAATAAATCACACTAATGCTCTCACAATTTAAAGTTCTCTTATAAAGTATTTTGATATTACTTACGTTAGAATGTAGTGTTTTTGTAGGCATGTTGGCCCAGGATATTAGAGACATAAGGTGGGTGAGGTAATATCTTTTATTGGACCAACTTCTGTCGGTGAAAGACAAGCTTTCAAATTTACACAGAGCTCTTCTTCAGGTTGTACTCGTTTCCCAGACCTGAAGAAGAGTTTTGTATAAGCTCAAGCTTGTCTCTCTCACCAACAGACATTTGTCGAATAAAAGGTATTACCTCACCCACGCTGTCTCTCCTATGTTAGAGTGCTTAAAATGTTGATTTTTATGCACTCTTCAAATCAGAGTTGATGAAAGATTATAACTCTTTGTAGGCCACATATATATATATATATATATATATATATATATGTATACACACAATGCCACTGAGGCTTTTGGTGCCTTTCACCATGTGTCTGAGTTTCTTATTATAGAAAGGTTTTTATCCTTCATATCTGTACTGTTCATTTTTTTAATTAAAATGGTGAGAATAATTTCAGCTATCATAGAATTTAATAGATCTCTCAGGATTATTACAAAATCTTGTGATAAATTAATCTGACAAAACCTCACTAACTATTGTGAAATTTTTGCAATCAACTTGAGTGGTCAGCACTCAACAACAAAAAATTTGTCAAAAGATGAAAACGGTTTGATTTTTGCCTGCACTTCTTGTATGTACACAACTACAACACTACAGGACTAAAGAGGGAAATTACATATTTACATCTTATTAAGACATCTTTTATAGAATGACTTAAAATACAGATATTTAAGGAAAATGTAGAGAAATTTTTTTAAATTCTCCTTTGTGGTCCCTCAAAAACCAAAAAGTCACTCCATGGCTTAAGTCACATACTATGTAAGATTAATTACAAAATGGTCTGAAGTTCAAAGGTACAATTAAGTTATCAGTTTTGATATCATACCATCTTTTGGTGATTCTGCAGACTTTGCCACAGCTATCATCTTTGTAGACGGAGTTTGGTCATGACAAACCTGATGCAAGAAGTTTATGGATTTTCCTATTAGAAGGACCTAAACAGGAGAGGATGACTTTTTAGAAGTTATTGTTATATAAACAATAAAAATGAAATTTTGTCAGTAAGTTAATTGTTGCCTCCCCCCTCCCAACTCCGGAAAAACAGACCAACCCCCGATGTAGTAATATATACTAAGCGCTTTTAAATACACGTGCTATTTGTTTTTACAAGTCCTCTTTCTTCAAAACAATTCAATTACACTAAACAAAGTTTCTTCCTCCTTCTCAAAGTAACAATCCAGGTTATCCAAACACTTTTTTCAGACAACATGGCAGGTTTGAAACATTCTGCTAAATTTATGCTACATGTTCTTAATATTATTCCAGCCATAAACAGCAGAAAAGAGCCAATGAAACATCAAACGAATAATCCTTTTGCCCATACCTTTTTTGATTGATCCATTGTAATGAATGAAGGGATCATTGATTTTCTCAAAGTGTACTTGTCATGCCACAACCGGTCAGCTTTAACTGTAGGATCTGAAGCTACAAAAAACTGCAGGTTGACAGAAGCATTAGAGATAAAAGAGGAATTTATATTGTATTTATATTTCATACACATACACCAACCCTTGTATTTCATTTCTAAGTGAAGACATATTACATATACATGTATATTTGTAGTCCCATGTGAAGTCAGCGAGTTCCTTCTGCTGCTGTACAGCAGGGATTACTAATGCCTTTCAATGATCAGCTCACACACTACTTTAGAAGAGAGATTTGGGCTTTTTGGGGGAGTGGATTTTTTTGTTTGTTTAGTTGTTACCTTGAACTGTGCATGCACGTACTACATAAACGTCAAACTCTATTTTTGTATAAGCATTTTGGTACTTTCATGCTATGGGGCTTTGTGTTTTGGCACCATTTTGGCACATGAAAAGAGCCACAGCTGACTTCACCAAGACTAGCTCATGATTTCTCCTGAGCTACCTATCAGAGGGATCTTTCAGGAAAGCTATGCCCTCCATGGGAAGAACCTGTGATATGCACAAAAAAGGACTACTTATCTGTCTCTCAGAATCTCTTTGACAGGTGGTAAAAAAAAAAAAAAAAAAGCACGTTGCCAGATGCTCACTTTGCCAAAAGAGTCTCCTTGAGTGAAGGCCTTTTCTTTTACTTGAATAGTCTCTTCACAGAGAACGAAATCTTCTATGGCAAAGACCCTGGCTTGATCTGGAGGACCCTCTATCTGGGAGGGCATATACTGTATTTGACTCAGATAGGGTCTCTTTCATGGGGGCCATTCTGCCTACCCTATCCCTAACTGCAAAGGATGAGGCCAATGAGAAGCCAAGGGGCTGGGAGGAGGTAGCTCACCTTTCTGGGCACTATCTTCCCAACTAAGTTCTATAAATAAGGACTTGGAGATCTATCATAAAAGGGTTTAACTGGAAAGGAAGTCAGTAACAGGCAACTACCTGCAATAATGTAACAAAGAGCAATAGCCCAGATGGCAGACTGGCAGGCTCTTCCAAGCCCCTCCAGACTTCCAGTACCCTCTACTTCCAACATGAGGGACAGACATATAGACAGAATAGTGGGGTGTGGAAAATCTGGTTTGTAATGGTGGAGAGAGTCTGAGGAAGGAGCTGCAATACTTTCATTGCCACGAGGGCAGAATTAAGGCTTTGATGCACTGTCTGTAGTGAAGTATGTAGAAGGCATGCACAATTAGATGCCTTAATTTACATTTTCTTCTTCGGGTTCTGTGTCAAGTATGTTATGTACAGATAACCTTAATTAACACACAACGTACTGTTTTATTTACTCAGATTCTGAAGGGTTTGACAACACAGCAATAGGTACAGAAATAAAAAACAGGATCTGCTACTGAGCCAGATGGGCACTTTCATGAAGATCCTAGTATTTGGTTAATTAGCTGCTGCTTTGTCAGATCCTGTTTTTCATGAAACTTAGATGGTTGATTAGTAGATTGACAGGATCCAGGAATGATGTAAACAGGAATACACCACATACTCATGAAACTTGGATGTGTCCTACATATGAGTTTGGAAACTGCCTACCACAGGTTTCCAAACTGTGATTCATGGAAAGCTAATCTCATTAAAAACAGATAGAAACTTATAAAATATTTTTCTAATGTTGCCTGCTTACCAGAAAAAGTAAGCTACAATTGCAATTAGACATTTAGTGTGATCACAAATGGGAGAGGACATGCCCATGAGACAGTATCTCCATTAAGATGGGGCCTACGCTACCAAAGCGTTTGAGAATTCCTTGCTTACCACATTTTGGACTACACTATAAATAGTAAGTGTCACATTCAGTACTCAAATTGGGCAGGCTTCTGCTTGGTTGGTGACCAAGAGCACTGAGGCTACCACCTTGGTCTCAACCAAGTGTAACTGATACAAAGATGCCTGCCCAAGCCTCCAGAAAGTCTGAAACAGCAGCTCTGAGAAGTGTGAATTGACACATTCAACTCAGTGGGGTGCCAATGACGAAAATTCAAATGTCAAAATTGTTCTCCATGCTGAGAAAAACATGTGAGAAAGGAGAGGGACAGTCATATCATGAAGTTTGGCACAATCTACTGAGTAGCAACTCATCTTGGTGCCACAAGTGGATGGCACTTTGAAGACTACCATCAGTTTCTTCCGCTGAATAAATCTGACCCATAGAGCCAGGTGGCTTGATGGGAGGAGCAGAAGCCAGGGGAATGAGAAACCCACCCAGGGGGAGTCAATGCCTCAGAGCCTAGGAGGATATCCAAGCCAGATATCTTTCTCCCTATATCTAGTGGCTGCTGCTCTTCCTGACTCCTCTTCTGGAGGCTTTTAGCAGACATCATTGCATCAGTTACAATCAAGTCACATTTTCAAGCTTTTCTTTGTAATCATGAATGTTTGAGAAGATATTTTTAAGTGAAATAGATTCTGACGCTGTGACATGACTCTGAGCCAGGGACCTAAGCAGATGCCTAATCTGCCTAAACCTTAAACCAGCCTTGCACACAGATATATCTGAAGCCCAGTGAGTGGGAGCCAAGGTCTGAGAAACCCAGGAGTGGATATGAGATCTGTTAGTGACATCTTATGTGGGTGGAGCTTCAGAGAAAGCCTCCATTATTTCTCCCCACAATTTGAGTCTGACTATATGAGTATTCAGATTACCAGCTATATCTATACTTAGATACAATATCAGAACAGTCTAGTAATTTAAAAATTAGTAATCTGATTTCTGATTAATAATTTTCTTAACTTCATGACAGAATTACAACTGACAAACTAGACATATGTAAATATACAGGGGCACTTAGCATGGATTTACAAAAGATCAACTACAGAAACGGATAAGAAATTATAGTAAAATAGACTATATAAACAAAAAAAACCCTCAGATTTTTTTTTATTTTCAAGAATGCCTGAATATTTCACATAAAAAGGCCAGAGGCAGCTTGTAAGATTCTGATGGTGTTATAATGCACTGAGTCAAAGTACTATTCCAAGAATTAGTTATTTAAAATTTACACTACCAAAAGATTAGGTATCAAGTAATACATTTCATAAACAATCTTTATTGGTTAATCCTTTAACTACAAGGGCTAATTTTTACAGACAACATACAGATCCATCTTGGTAATTGGCATGGAACTGGATCTTGATCAATATGAACAGTGAGCAACATAGTTTAAAAGAGAAAAACCTTAGACAATTCAGTCACCTCTGGAAGTTATGAAAGCAATGTTACATCTAAGGGCAAAGTAAAATGCAATTACTATATTTTGAAAACATCCAGTAGCAAATACAATGAGACAGGAGTACATTTTAGATTCTAATTAATCTCATGAAAAATACAGACTTTGGAGGGGATGGAGGGAATCAAGGTCAGAATATAACTGCAATATGTTTTTATTTTATTGATTCATTTTCCACTCAAGTTTCTTTGATTTTCATTATTATATCAAACACAAAGAACTGCAAAAAAATAATGAAAAACTCATGGTACAATTTAACTGCTGGACAAATGCCAAGGCTTCCCAGCTAAAAGCAGAAATAAAAAAGGGCAATTTTCTTAGCAAGGAACAAAATTTCAAATATTAGATTCTAGTATGGATTGTGAAAGATCCCATCTTCATCTTGTCAAACAAATAGACCTTATTGGGTAGAAGAAAAAAAATTTCCAAGTGCCGTTCCTAGCAAGACTTACATATGGCCTTCAGAAAAAATGAAAGCTATAAGTCTAGCACTTCCAACACACTACATCCAACAATATTTTTTCCAGTATTTAAGATGCACTTATCAATCTAAGTACATATGTAAATTTAAACAAGCTACTTGTAAAAAGTTAGTAAGTGACTCGGTGTCAACCATTTAAGAGTTTAATTTTTTACTTGAAATATGGCAGAGGAGAGGGGACAAGTTACTTTTAATACTGTGGCAGCCCTAAATACTGTAGTCCTCTATTTATCCACATAATAGTTTCCTATGCTGACCTAAAAGACCAACTCTGAATGAAATTTTAATTCCTCTATTTATCCACATAGTAGATGCAAGCTTCCCTATGCTGACCTAAAAGACCAACTCTGAATGAAATTTTAATTCATTCTCCATGCTCATTTAATTTGTGATTCCAATATAGAATCATGGAAATTGAAATGGTTATTTAGTCCACAGTTAACATTTTCAGAAGAACCAAAGTAACTTAGGGAACCTACGTGCCTAATTCATTTTAAAAACGGGCTTAGGCTCCTAAATCTCATTGAATGTCAAAATGAGATTACATAAACTGAGAGTTGTAGCCTGGCAAGGAGAAAAGCAAGAGTAAGGATGATTGAGGCAAGTGTAAAGAGGTACAGTTAACAGTCAAGTGCCAATGAGATCTACTAATAAAAAGCGTGAAACAAGAGTTGGATACTCTGATTATTAACTTTGTTAAATGATAGAATAAGGAGGTACTATGAAAAGTGATAGTTCATGTATAACTAGAACAAAGATGCATTTTATAATAATCTATTACTGCAGAGGTCAAAGCAAATTTTGTAAGACTTTTAAAGGTATTTCAGTCTCAACATTTTCTACACAATTTGAAAAAGTGAAAGGCTCCAAGAGCACAATCTATTTAGCTTAAAGAAAAGGGTAAGGGAGAGACCTGATTACAGTCTATAAATATCTACATGGGGAACAAATATTTAATAACGTGTTCTTAAATCTAGCAGAGAAAAGTATAACACAATCCAATGGCTGGAAGTTGAAGCTAGACAAATTCAGGCTGGAAATAAGGCATCAATTTTTGACAGTGAGGATAATTAACCATTGGAACAATTTACAAATGGTTGTGGTGGATTTCCCATCACTAACAAGTTTTAAATCAAACCATGAATTATTTTGGGGGAAGTTCTATGGCCTGTATTATACAAGAGATCAGACTAGATTACCTCAAAGTGGTCCGTTCTGGCCTTGGAATCTACAAAAATTATTAGCACTAATACCTAGGATAATAGTAGGAACTGTAAACATAAAACATTAATAAAAATAAACTACAAAGCAAGATAAATAGTCATACGTCAGGCACAAAATGAATTGCTTTATGTTTGGCTGCTTTATGCTGCTCTGGGAAGGAATTTTTGTACAACATAATATTATGAGTACATTCTCCAGAAAGAGGTTCAGAGAGTCTGGGCTTTCTCTAACATCAGCTTTTTGCCACTGGTAGGGGCAGGATGCTTGACTAGATGGATCAGTTATCTGATTTAATAAGGTTATTACCACATACAGTTTGGTTACATACACTAAGTCTCACAATTGCATACTTTAAAGCCAGTCACATTTTATATAATGCTGTGCAACTGAAATATTCTTATGCTCATAGTGGGTTCAGTCCTGAAGTTCTCACTCAGACAAGTCTCTCACTGATTTACTCAAATAAGAACTAGAAAGAGGTCTCAATATTACTGTTTATACATAACTTACTTCATGGTATGTGTCCTCTAGCTCCCCATCATAAATCCAGCGGTAAAGGAAATTCAGGACAGGATGGGACACTAGGCCAAGAATATGTTGTACCAGGGATCTCATATAGGGATCTCCTGTTTTAGTGTAGGCATGAACAGCTGATGCTAGCTCACCACCTTTTCTTCCTAAGTGGAAAAAAGCAGACATGTGAAGGAAAGAGCAGGTTCTGATTGTATACTTCACACTTCAAAAATAAAACTCTTCAGGTCTTGATGATTAACTGTTTGCCTGTCCATCTTGGAGTTTGTTATACAGCAATTTTAAATCCAGTGAAGATAAATGTACAGGCTATGCCTACAATGCACACCACTTGCAGTGATATTTAGGCATGTGTAGCTACATGCTGTGGAGAAAAGCAGGCTGCAGTCACACTTAACATCCTCTTTCAAAATGGCTGTCATTTCTCATTGTTCTCTGTGGCACTCAGGCCATATGATTTCTTCCATTAAGAATCTGTTTCAAAATGGCCATAGCTTCCCATTGTTTCCAATGAGTGTGAAGCCAAGCTGCCCTAAGGGAAGACTATGTACCCTCTATTCCAGGATGAGCAGAGGAATACTCAGACCCACTGAAAGCAATGGAAGATGGCAGCCATTTTGAAAGAGGGTAGCTTTCAAAGTAGGATATTCATCTTCAGGCTCCACAGAGTCAGAAATTTTCAGTTATGAAAAACATGAAAAATTTGCCATTAACCCTAAATTTTTTTTCCAAATGTACCCTATACAAGAGATTTCAGGGAGTTTTCGTTAGATGGGCAGTTTGAAGAATCTGCATTATTCTAAGAGGAAAGCTTCCATTTATGCACATATAGCTTGGTAACCGGCAACAACAGAAAAGGAAACAAAATATATAATAATTTAAATGTGTTTTTAGTAAATAAGTTTACAAAAGTGTGTGAGAGTATTACTATAGTTATGTAATTATCTGTTTAAAATGCTGAAGATAGTCTGATGGATCTACTGCTTACAGACTTGTTTCAATGACAAGTGAATGTTTTTACCTGGTCTTCATCCAGCCACATCACTACCAGAAATCTACTCAGTTTAATCTCAAATATAATTAATTTAATATAACTGACATCCATGCCTGGCATGCACAATCACTTTTGAAGTTACAAAACTTTAAAATATAAAGATATGTATTTCAAAAATAACATACCTTGACAGTGATCAACAAGTGCTGCAAGTGTCTTGAGTCTTATTTTAGGATCATATGTCCAGACTAGAAGACGACGAAGCGTTAAACTGCTCTCAAGTCCCAAATTTACACCCTGATCATCTTCAAGTTGCAGCTGATCAAATTAACACACACAGACACAGTCAAATCACAGCATTTAAGTACTGGCAGTGAAACAGATATTCTACATTTTTTGTTCCAAAGTTAGTTAAATGAAAGTAGTCAACATACACATTTTGTCGTAAAATACTTAGGCTGAAACTTCACAGACTGATATGAGAAGAAACCAAGAATCAAGTTTAGAAAGCACAGAGTAAAATGTAAAAATAATGGATCTGACAGAGGAAAGAGGGCAGTGAAGACAGGAGGTAGCGAGTGTGCAACAGAAGTATCAGAGAGCTTGATGAATACAAAGACAGTGACAGGCAGAGAAGCAATGCTGAAAGATAGCAGGTAGTGATCAGAGAGGGTATTCAGAGAATGAGTGGCAAAAACCAAATGTGTAAAAAAGAATATGGAGAGCGATAGAGTAAGTAATGAAGTTTCTACCATGACAACAGCAGCTTCATCCTAATTCTGTGTGGGACAAATTCTGTTGACATTTTCGTTCAAAAGTCATCAGAACAAAGCAAATAAGTTAACTACAAAGTTCAAAGATGGTGTCCTACTAATGTATATAAGAGTAAGTCACTTCTGAAAATGGAACTTAAGTGCTTTTGAAAGTTTTACTTCAAATCTAATGAATAGTACTTAATTAAGTTGTGAATTGAATTCCATGTGGCTGTTCTGCAAATCTTCCCAATGGGCATCTGCTCAAAACATACAACAGAAGCAGCTGTACCATATTTGGGTGGGCGCCAACCCCTATTATTAAGGGGACGCTTGACTGAGAATACACAAGCAAATACAGGAAGAAATACATGGCTGTAGAGTGGAAGAAACCACTGGACACTTGTACAAGATGATGATGCGTCAAAATTGGAGCTAAATGGACTTTCAAGGATAGGACTAACTCCTTGAAGGGTCGTAAACAATCCATATCAGGGACCACAAGAGGATCCTGGAACAACACCTATAGTAGTCACCCAAATGGAGAAACTCTTCCATCTCTGACCCTAGTCCTTGGGAATGGCAAATGTATGAGCTATACTGTCCAGTAGATCTTGGGACTGATTAAATTAATCTGGCAGGGATACTACAGAGTAACATATATCACCACCAGATGATCCAGCTATGGTAATATCACCAACAGGGACTCCATCAAAAGGAACATCATGACTATCCTCCCTGCTATATTGGAAACAGGGGAGAAAGGTGGCAGACTGGCATTGCATCACAGTTTGCTGTTGGTGGAATCAATGCCAATGACATTTGAAACAGGGTCAATAGTTGTAGTGCTTGTAGGGAGGACCACGACAACATATATAAAAAGCAAAAAGAAATTTAAGTTCTGAGAGCACAGAGGGCTGAATATCCCTTGAACTGAAGGGGTGAATAGTACTCAGGTCACTGGACAGTTGCAGAGCTAAAAGGAGATCCTTGTCATTACTGACTAGGAATTCCAGAGCAGACAGATCAGGACACTGTTCAGAGGATGAAAGATGAATCAAAGAAGCAAGAATTCTCTTGAAAGGGAGGTCCTCAATGGTTTGCTGCACCTCTAAAGGAATCCTGAAAGCCTATAACCATGCTGCTCAGTGCATGGCCCAGTGGGATCAAGGTAAAAGCTAAAGCTCTTTTAATATTTAGAATATGAAACTTTCCTTCATTTTTACTTCCATGAGGCTTTGGAAAGGAAGTCAGTAAATAAATTGTTTAGTTAATGTGAAAACTGGAAACCATTTACATGATGAACTTTGGGTGAGTTTGAAGGTAAACTTTGTCTCTAAAAAAAGATTGTATAAGCTGGTTCTGATACTAACACTTGCAATTCCCTTATTCTCTTGGCTGAGGTGAAAGAAACAAAGAAAGCCACCTTCACAGAAAGGAGTAACAGAGAACAAGTTGCCAGTGGCTCAAAAGGGCGAATCCATCAACTTTGCTAGAACTAAATTTAAGGTCCACAGGGGGACCAGGCTGTGTACCTGTGGATATAATCCACCCAAACCCTTCAGAAACCTAATTGACACAGGGTTTGAAAAAAGCGAGCAGTTATCCACAGGGAGGATGGAAAGCTGAGATAGTCCCTCATAGTCCACCTGGCAGATAACAGCTAACCCTTGTTTTGGAAACAAAAGATGGTCCAATAGATGGTGAACAGGAGATCAAACCAGGGAAATGCCTTTCTGTGTGGACCAAATAGAGAAGCTTTTCAATTTAGCAAGGTAAGTAGTCCTCGTTGTTAAAAGAACTTCCTGCACTCTCTTAGAGCAACCTCCTTCTAAGAGTGCTACCCATGAAGAATCCATGATGTCAGGTGGAGGGCCTGCAAGCTGGGATGAAGAAGGTAGCAATGGTCCTGGAGATCACATCCCCATCTTGTGGGAGTGAAAGTGAGGTCTGACCAATAGGGCTAGTAGAGTCAAGAGCCAATATTGATGGAACTGTGATGGGGCTATAAATATAAGCATGATCTTATTTTACTTTGGACAGGACAAGACAACACCTTGGGCAGGCGCGGAATTGAAGGGAAGGCATACATCAGGTCCTAGACCAGGATAGGAGTACAGCATCTGCCAACTCAGGCCTGTGGATTGCTCAGGAACAAAAATTATGACAATTTTTGTTTGCTCTTGTTGCATATAGGTCCCCACCCACATCTGAAAAATGGACATCTCTGGACCAAAAGACCACTAATGGTGACTTGCAAATAACCTGTTTAGGTGATCTGCTGGCAATGCAGAAAATCCAAAGCAGAATCGCCTCTTGGCAGAACTTCATCGACTGGGCCCCCCTTGTTTACCTCGAACATAGCTGCTGTGTTTTCTGTGAGCACCACAAATTCTGCCCTTTGCTTTGTGAAAGGAAGCCAAACAAACAGATAGGCCTGAAGCTCCCTGATACTTCTTTGGGGCTGTACATCTTGGATAGATCAAAGATCTTGTGTGTGAAAGGACCCAAGGTACTCCCCAAACTAGATCTGATGCATCTGAGACTTATGATGAGTGTGTATTGTGCACAAGCAAAGAGAATTCCCATGTAAACATTCATGGAGGATTCTATCCACCAGTGCAAGGAGGACAAGTCCTGAACAGATATATGTACTATATCCACATGATGACAGGCCTGTAAATACACCTAAACTAGCCAGCCTTGTAGCTCCCTGAAGTGTGGCCTGGTATGCTACACCATGTAATTGCACGCCGCCATGTGCCCTAGAAGCTTGAGGCACTTTCATACTGTATTGACAGGATGAGCCTTCAAATTTAAATCTAAATGTCCTGCATTGTTGGCCTTTATAGAGTCCAGGACTACCCCAATAAATTTGATCCTCTGTACAGGAGTCAGGGTACATTTCTCCATACTGGTTAGGAGCACCACACGTCAAAAGTGGATTCTATAGTGGCCAGAGACCTGGACCGGTTTCTTATTAGCCAGGGCTGGCTCACACTGACCGTGCGATTCGGCGGCAGTCGATGGGAGTTACGCAAACTACACGGAGTAGTTTGCCTAACTGACGTCGACTGCTCAGCTTCCCTTCTGTGCGCTGTTCACACTGCGCTGAGCCGACGGGAACAGCGTTCCCATCAACTCAGCGCTATGCTACTTGAGGGGGTGGACTTACTCAGTCGACTTTCTGATCGATTGAGCAGGTCTCACTGGCCGCTCAATCGATCCTGAAAGATAGATCTGGCGGCGGCGATTTTGCCGCCGTCAGTGTAAACGTAGCCCCAGTCATCTATACAAGGGGAATACGAACACAAGGAGCTACTGACGGAGCAAAGAGCAGCACTTTAAATTGGTAGTGAATCTGTTGATCACAAACCTGAGGAATTTTCAGTGGCTCTGGTGAATTGCCATGTGAAAATAAGCATCTTTTAAGTTGAGAGCAGCATGTCAGTCACCGAGATCTAGGGAAGGGATAATAGAAACTAGAGTGATCATCCAGTATTTTATTTTCTTTAGGAATTTGTTTAGCTGACTTAGCACTAAAAAAAGACCTGACACACACATCCTTTGCTTTCAGGATTAGGGAGTATTGGCAATAAAATCCCCCCTCGCCCGAGCAACAAGGGAACTTCCTCTATGGCTCCCACAAGAAAGAGAGATTGGACCTCCTGAAGTACACGTTCTCACGAGAGCGGTCCCTGAAAAAGGACAGAGAAAGGGGATAGGAAGTAGGGAGAGAAATAAATTGGAAGGTGTATCCCAGTTCCACCATGCTTAGGACCCACTGATCCATGATAATGTGGGACGATGTGGGCCCAAACACTCAAGAAGTGGGATAGATAGTTGGCAAAGATTGGGATGGAGAAAGATGGTACACTGGGGAACGGTAGACTGCTCTCAACCCGCGGGTCAAAATGTTTGTTAAAAGGACCCAGTTTGCCTAGATAAACTGGCAGTTGCAGAAGAGGAGGGAGGAGAAGGATGCCTCTTGTAACTTTTGCCGTGCTTTCTGGACAGGTCCTGGGTAGAAGGCATGAAAGCCAGAAACCACTGGGACTGCTACAGCTGGAATTGCTTTCTTTTTGTTGCTGGCATAAATCACCAGAGACTAAAGGTCACTCTTGAATACTTAAGACTACACTGCCTCTTGTCAGTCTTTTCGGAAAGGAGTGAGGGGCCTTCAAATGAGAGGTCTTGAATGACTTGTTGAACCTCTGGGGGAAGACCTGGCAATTGCCATCAAGAGGAGTTGCACACAGTGATGACAGAAGCCATAGCTCAAACTGCAAAGGCTGACACATCTAGACTTGCCTGCAAGGCTGTTCTGGCAATTAACTTTCCCTTCACCACCACAGCAGTGAACTCCTCTTTTACCTCCTCCAGAAATTGGTCCTTAAATTTCAGGATATTATCCAAAAGACTAAAATTGCACTGACCCCAGCAGAGACTACTGGTTTGCTATTCTAAGCTGTAAACCTCCAATGGAATAAAGCTTCCTTCTGATAGGTCCAGCTTCTTTGTTTCTTTCCTTTTTGGTGTTGAGATCTGGTGTCACTGCCTCTCTTTTTCATTAGCAGCAGAGACTATCAGGGAGCCAAGAGAAGGATTGTTATAAAAGTGTTCAAATCCCTGCAAAGGGATGTAATAACCTCTCCCCACCCTTTCTGCAGTGGGAGACCAGGGAAAATTGGGTCTGCCATAATATCCTGCCACACTCCTGGATAGCCTCATTAATAGGGAGTGCTACTGTAAATGGTCCCGCCTAGGCTAAAATGTCCAACCAACTTGTGAGACTTTTTCTGTACCTCTTCCGGTTGGATGTCCAGAGCTGCAGTCACCCTCCTCTAAAATCATGAGGGGGGATAAGCATTGGGTGGGAAGTAAGGGGAGGGAATCATCAGATGAAGAAGAGGCAACTAAGAATTGTGATGGTGGAGCCTCCTGAGTCTTCTACAGGAGAATCCAGACATAGTTCCCTGTGCATGGCACTACTCCCCTCTCTCTGTTGGTGATGACCCTGTTGTAGATGCTCCTAATGCTTAGAAGGGTGGGAAGGGAGTGGAGATACTCTAGACTGTGGAGGGAACCCCCAAGGGTTCCAAAAGGGCCACTGATATGGAGATGCAACCCAGTTATGTCCAGACCACTTGTCCTTTGAATGCTGAAGCTGTGCCCGCTATCATGGTAGGTAGGCACCCTGTGAGGCTGCTGAACGTATTTAAGCTGAGACACACACGAGCCAACCTTGGAGTCTGATGAAAAGTCCACTTCCTCAGACTAAAAGGGAGCTAATCCTGTGGGTACTGGAAAGATTGGTTCTGAGCCTGAAGATGGAGGTACCGTTGAGATCATCACTGGCTTCCCTCTAGAGGGAATCCTCCTGAGTGATGCACTAACTGTAGCAGCCATTGGTAATGAATGGTGTGTCAGGGCTGGAGCCAGAACCATTTAGATATGTGTGCCAGACACCAGTACCAAGTGGGAGTCCTGAATAGTTGGGGAAACCATAACCGACAAGTTCAACAATTCCTGAGCTGCCTGATAAGCCTCAGGCATAGATGGCACTGGAAAGGGCTCTACAGTACCAAAAGCTGTATCAGTACTTTAGGAATCGATCTAATGGGCCCCATCCTAGACTCCTGAGTCAGCGACCCCTCTTGGCTTAAGGACTGTTTCTGGGAGTGCCTCTCAGCGCACCTCTGTATCCTTGCCTCCACTTCAGTGCTTTCACTGAAGATTTAAGATCCTAGCACTGAGTCTTTAAACTTGCCTTTTATTCAGTACAGGTGATGAAGATCTGCCTCTGAACTCAGTCAGATTAGGGGGAGACTTCTAACATATGCGGACATGCTTGGTATGTGCTCTGAGCAGGAAGGCTCCGATGGTGGGCAAAGCACAGACTCCATAAGCAGATACTTCAGTCTGGCTGTCCTGTCTTTCTTTGAGCAGGGTTTGAACCCCCTACAAATCTGACATTGGTCACTCACATGCACCTCCCCCAGAAACTTAAGGCAACTGGGGTGCAGGTTACTCATTGGCATAGACTTATTACATGAGTGTCAGGACTTGAAGACAGGAGAACAAGGCATGAATCCATGCTACTAAATGGAAACAGGTGAATCCATGCTACTAAATACTAATCTAATCTAAACTTACTCTTATATCTAAACTATGTACAAAAACTCTAAACTAGTCTAAAACTAACGTAACAGGTGCTATTTACACTAGAGGGCAGAACTTATAAACACAAGAATAGCAGTTCCAACAACCATCATGGGCAGAAGAAAAGGAGTCAGCTCTGCTCATTATACTCTGTACAGTGGCTCTAGGCTGCAGAGGGCACTCACACCTCCCCGACAGGTGCTGCTGAGGGAAAAATCTCCAACAACTGTGCACAAGGCGCAAACACACCTACAGTGCACTGGACACATACAATCACTCAGAGAAGAAGGTGACATTCTTCTGCAGAGCTCCTGATGAACCTTAAAGACATCATGATGATGCCTGTAGAGGTAGTAAGGTAGAAAATTCTCTAAGTTCCTCCTGTGGTACCAAGTGAGATTGTGGCTACAGGACAGGTGGAAGAAAAACCTCGGCTGCAGCATCCACTGGTTGATTGGTACCAACCCTGACCAATTTGTCAGTACTGATAGGAGAAGGCTCCATCTTAGATTTACTAGAGTGAGGGATTAGTGAAGTAGAAACTAGATGTTAGAGGCATTCCACACGGCATCCAATAGGACCACTAAGGGGGCTGGAATGATACCAAGCACTCCTGGCCCAAGCTTCCCAATCTATAGCCTAAGTCATCTTGGAACTCCACCAATGAGCATGGGAATAGAAGTGGAAGGAAGCTTTAGACTCTCGGTACCAGGGCACCCAAGAGCCAGCAGTCCAAGGGCTATTGTGGGGTGGTACCGGGATTTGACCTCAGTGATCACGACCAAGATGTACATTGGGGAGACGGTACTAGAAGCAGCACAGATGGCTTCCTAGCCTGGCAATGTGCATCGTGGAGGAGTTGGTACTGACCCCAAAGATGCAGGAGTAGTGAATTGCCTTCCTTGGCCCTGTATCAAATGTAGTGCTCCAGTGTTGATGGTCTCAATTGCCGTGCTGATCTCACATGAGGATCCTTGGTTTGAAGCAGGAGAAAGACAGTACCAACAGGCACAGCAAGTCAGAAGCCTATGCCATCGCCAGGAGAGTGGTTGGAACATAGGCTGTTGACCCGCAGGAATTAAGGACTGCTTTATCATCATCAATAAAGTAGCCAGTCTCAACAGTCCCTGAGAGGGCACTAGAGTCAACAGCTCAGCTCTGTCCAGATGGATGAGTTGGTACCAGGGAATGGCAAGCCAAAGGGCGCGCTCTACCAATAGCAGGCCAGATTTCTGTGGAGGACTCCCCAGCCCTAGACTTTGAAGGACCAGTACTGAATTATTTTAATGTTTTGGAGGTCATGACTGTGCACAAGCACCAGACTTCAAAGACAATGCATCTGGCAACGGTGATCTGCTCTCCTGGTAATGCCAGGGAAACACTTCAAGAAGGGTTGCTGAAGGGTAACCCTTCAATGACCAACGACATTCCAAAGCCAGTCTCTCGTCTGCCTTCACCAGGATGTAGTGGAGATGCTCCTCCCTGAGTTTCTTTGTCTTGCTCTTAAAACCACGGTAAATGAAGCACCTGTCTCTAATGTGACCCTCACCCAACCATTTCAGACAGCAAGAATTAGGGTAACTGATGGGCACAGGTTTTCTGCAGCCCATGCAAGGCTTGATCTCCAGGGACCTAGGTATAGGTCATCCCAGTATTGGGTGGGGCCCAGAGGCCCTGTTAAGCAAACATTAGTTGGAAACTAAAATAATCTAAATAAAATGCTAAAAAAAAACCCACGAATAATAAAAATTAGAAATAAAACAAAACTTTTAAGCAAAAAAGAGAACCACTAGGTAAGTAGATCACTAGGAATACGGACACTCTGACCACAAACTTCTTTGTGAGAAGGGACTACGGATGTGGTGGGGCGACTCTACCCTTTCTAACCTCGCATCACAGCACAGGGACCTTGGTGATGGGCGAGGCCACCTCTGCAGGTACTGCTAAGGGGAATCTCTCTGGCACCGGTGTATGAGGCATGAACCCTTCTACAATGTAATGGACATATGCAAGCACTGAAAGAAGAAACATGACTTATTGTAGCTGTAACGGCACAGATGTAATAAATAAAATCAAAATGGCTGAGAATTTAAAAATTTAATGGTAACAGACTGCAAAACCAAGTGATAATTCAACCTGATCATATTCTGAAAATAAAGAATCCTCATCCATGCTTGTAGCTGTTTCCATTACTTTACACTATCTCTAAAGACATTCTAGACTTCAAAGTGACACACCTAGTTGCCAGATGCCCACAGTTAGACCCTTCACCAACCAGATTTCTGCCTTTAAAATGCTCAGATTGGATCAATTAGCTAAATAAACAGTCTACTCAAAAGTAAATCATCTGAAAAATTATTTAGTGATTTTTAAACACCATGGGGTGAACTCAAGAACAAATCAGAAGTATTAATTTACCTGGGAGTGTAAAACAGAGAGAAGCCTGTAGTATTCTTTGAGTTCCTGGTGTAAGGCTGCACAAAAACTCTGAGGAGGGGGGAAGGAAAAAAAAAATCAATACTAAAATAAATGCTATTTCCATTTTCAGTTTTATCTAGAATTTTAAAACATTGATATGAAGATCGAGTCTTTTTTTTAAAAAACCTAATTAAAATCTCTTAAAGAAAGTCAAATTAGATATTAGTCAGAGGGTTGATATTAATACACCAATTTCTGCCTCTCTCTTCAGTGTGCAGTTAACAGATATATACACTGTCAGTCAGGAAACAAGAAAATATCTGCTGGCTGCCAACTTAAATCTATTGACAGTCTAAATTCGGACATCTATACTTTAAGCAATTGGGTTCTCAAAAGATTAAAAACATGAGCAGTACAACAGCATTGTTCATATCAGTTTTATGAAGACTACAGACATCTTTGGGTGCAAGAACACCATTTGCTGTGTTTGTACAGTGCCTAGCACAAAAGGATCTCAACTCGACTGAGGCCTCTAGGCAGGACTACAATATAAATGTTAAAGAATAAAAACTAAACAAACCACAGTTAAAGCCTAGTATCCAATATAAAGAACAGATCCATATACATCATGGTCAAGTCAGTATGTTCTTGTGTGGTGCTTTGAAAGCAATTAATATTCCCACTTTGAAAATAGTTAATATTCCCTCCCTACGGTGCAGCTTGGCATTGGAACTGACAACCACTCACCATTCCTCACCTGACACTGAAGAAAGGAAGAGCAAGAATAACTAAGACTTTAAATGGTCTGAAAGGTACAAAAGTTCTCCATGATGGTGTGGTGAAATTTACAAAGGCCTGACCCAAAGTTCAATGAATTCAACAGAACAGTGGTTTTCAAACTCTCATCGCAGATACACGTGAAAAATCCCGTAACGGTGGACAACACGTTTTATTTAATATGGCTTGGCAATCTAATCATAGGTATATTATGATCCTATCTCAGATGGGGGTATGTGGTAAACTATATTATTTGGAAAGGGGTATGCAGCCTAAAAGGGTGAAAACCACTGCAATAGAAAGATTTCCATTGATTTAAATGAGCTTTGATTCAGGCACAAATCCTTAAAACTAGCAGTGGCAAATATAGCACTCCATGAGAAGCAAAAGCATCAGACCATTTCATCATCCTCTTCCAAGGCTTGAAGCGTATAGTGTAATAAAAAAAATAAGTGAACTACACTTTTCATTAAAAATTTTTCTAAAGGCAGTTGAAAACATTTTGCCAGAAATTATTTTTGATTATTTGGGTAGGAATTAATCTAGGAGAGGATATGAAATAGTGTGCTCCATTATCACTATTTTTTAATTCCGTTAACCTGGCACAGTAGGCTAATAAGATTAATTCCATTTTCAAAAACTAATTACCATTTTTGAACTGTGACAGAAATGTGTTGCTTTTTAATCTATTCAAGTGATAATTAACACTTTCTGAAATATATCTGAACTGCTTTACTAATCAAAATAAATCAGCAATTTTGATATCTCTCTTCACAAATTTGACCAGAAACAGTCCATGTCAGTAAATTTACATTAAATTTACATTCCGCAACATTATATACAGCTACAAAGTTAATTTTTTCTACTCCCCATCCTTTTCAAACTAACAGTCATATCAGCCTACAACCAAGTTAAGCAAATCCTAAATAAAAAAACTGGAGCTAACAGTACTCTGTAAATTAAACCATATAACTATTTTTTACCTTAGATATACCCCATTGGATAATTATTATTACTGACAGAAGGAAGAGAAATCCCAATTTCCTTTCATAAACTTAAGTCCCTTATCAAAAGAACAATCTCCTTTCCAGGTCAAGAGAAACATGTCAAGTCTTGACATTTGAGCCTGTCCTTTAAAATGAGTGTTCCTCTCTTCAATATGATTTTATGAGCAAGAAAGAGAAATGCAAAAGAGAATAAATGTATCCTAGTGCAAAAAGGGGTAAAGAGGAATGTACAGATTGCTAAAGAATAAAAACTCCATGACATGTAACCTTACTTACCATTTCTTCTCACTTTCTTCTTCAGCACAATTTAGTAATCTACCAAAGGAGTGCCCATTAAACTGGAGGGCAAAGTAGGGTCTTCAGTAAGATAACATTCAAAGGCACTAGTTAAATGCTATTTCTACAAATTCCTATTTTTTTATGTTAAACATTTCTAACTTCAGCATTCAAAGCATTTACAGTCATACTAGCCATCAGACTACGGTAAAATAAAATAAATTTAATAGTTTAAATATGCATTTAATGTCAAATGCAATTACTTGGTAAAATAAAGTTTTGGGATACAAAGTATGCAATGAAAAACTGGACATTATCCGAGAATTATGACACGACCTACAACACAGAAAGAAGGGGTTTCAGTCAAGGGGAAGTAGAACTTGTGCTCAAGAGAGGAATTTAAAATGATTAGCATCTCAATCCTACTTTGATATTTTCTTTGGGAATGTGTGAACATACAAGGTTAATTATATTTCACTGCTGATTATCCTGGAAAAGCAGCAACAATTAAGTAGTGTAAATGGAAAAATAAAAATTCAATGTGCAGTATATCAGACATGTATTACTAATGACTGACAGCCTAGTTTCTGATCCCCACATTTCAGTGAAAAAGATGGGTTAACAGTAACATATACGGGTGGTTCAGGCTTAAAATAAATGTGTAATTTTTTTGGGTGTGCTGTAAATAAGGACGAGGTTTTCTGAGACAGCAAATTAAAGCTTTCAACTGTACAGTATATTTGCAATATTACGTTCTTAACGCTGAGTATGTACAGCATCTGAAATTATCAGTGTTCATAAACTTCATAAAGATAAAGCATGATCTTTTGCCTACTTACTGACAGTTTGAGTAAATTATACAACTTTATCTTCACACTGGTGCCACAGAAGTCACAAAAGTGCTAGTCTCACACACAAATCATGAATGGAAAGCTACACAGATCCACTTGATTGCCTACACAGCATTCTACACAGGCCCTGAAACCTGCACTTGATGTCTGAGATATAAAACCTTTAATTTACTGAGGAATTTACATTCTCTTGTTTTGTGAAATGAAAGACTAAAACCAGAGACAGTGAAAATAAGCATAAACAGGAAACTATTGTAGAAAAGAGGGTAGGAAACCTCACCTAGAAATGAGGGGAGAATCTGAAAAAATTAATATATTAACACTGCCACATAAAACATGGATGTCTGTATTAGCCTTTAGAAAATATATATATATATATATATATATATATATATATATATATTGCTGTTCAGAATGAAAAGACAGTTACAAGGGGACAGAATAAAAATTATAGAAAAGTAGAAAGCACCGTAGTGTCTCTACTGACCTCAAGAAAAATTAGATTGAAGGGAGGAGTACTTCACTTTCTTTGCAGATTAAGTAGGATGTTATGGCTAGAGGCAGGGACAACATTTCTGACGACTCAGAAGGGATAATATCCAGTTTTACAGAGGGAGCAAATGAGAGGAAACGGGAATGCCTTAGCGGTAAATGTGGTTTTAGGTTTTACAGCAGCTGTGAAGTTACTGCAGACTACAAATCATGGTGATGGAACCTATAAAAACAAAAATTGACATTCTTTTGATGTTGCATTCAAAAGAAATGGCAGCGGGTAACCGGTAATTTGCATTTATCCTCAGTAATACTGTATTTTATTTAACATCAATGAACATCATCTAGTCAAGAGTATTCCCTTATACATTTTTCAGGGGAGAACTACAAAGCAAAGCAGAATATTTCTCCCTAACAATGCACTTTAATTAGCTCAGAGATGCCAATGGCCATTCCTGGATTTTATTTTATTTTTTAATACAAATAGGAAACTTTAAAAAATTAAATCTATGGAGGAAGCATTCCCAACTGCATATAGAAGGGCAAGATTGCTTCATAGGACTAGCAAGAATGAATCCTATTATGACTTGGCGGAGAGCTCCCTTACCCTACACCCAGACTTTGGATCATAACCAAGAACTATCCACATAAGAGTAAATCAAATGACATTGAAGGACCCCAAGTTATGAATTCTCCAGAGTCTCCCCACCATTCCAGTACTGCATTTTTAGAATCAGCAGTTCCTAAAAAGAATGAAACCAAAATATTGTAATCTAGCCAATTTTGTATCCAACATACCTGTCCTACAAGCCCAAAGGCACGATCCAAGCTCCTCTGGTCTGTGTATCTTCTTATTTTATTGTGTAGCCATCCTAACTCTGAGAGTCTGCTTGTTGTATCTCTGAGTGATTTGGACAGGCTCACCTACAAATTTTGCAAAGGAACAATAGCTCATTATGTCTGGATTAAAAAAAACAAACCCTCACTATTTTTCAAAGTATCTCTTTTCTCTATGCAAAGCAAACTCATTTAGTGAATGTCATTCATCCTGTACCCTGAATGAAACAGGGATTCTGTGAGAAAAAAAAACACGTGATCATGTAATTAAAGACTATCATATACACACAAGGAGGCCACATTCAGAGTGAACAAGCAATGTTAATTCTGGCATTTCTTAACTTCAGAATGCTTGACTTTGCAACCTTAATGTTCTTTTAACATAGGTTTTTAATGAAATGTCCTACTTCTTAAAAATGCAAACCAGAAACACAAAAATTCCATCATGTGAAACTATAAAGAACCCCAGGTAGGTAGGCAGAGGTGGAACCTTCAGATCCACAGACCTCTACTACTTCAACTAATGAAGTAAAAGGTAGCAGCAGTAAGCTATTATCCTCCTTGTGGACCAACCACTAAAAGTGGATGAGATGCACACTTTGTCAGTAGGATTCACAGCTATTTAGACAGCAGAGACTCAGGAATCCAGAGTTCAATTCCAAAACATGGATGGAGAGCATGTTCTTCGTGATCATCGACCCTTCTACTCTGATCTTATAGCATACACCTCCCTAGCTTGTCCTGGTCTGCTCCAGTTATCCTTATCCCCCTTATCACTAGTCTGCCTGTCTCCTCTAGCCTGCCTCTGTCCCATCCAGGTTCTGCCCCTTCTGTATTTGTCAGGCTGCTTCCTTCTCCACATTGTTTGACTACCAACAAGAGGTGCAGAAAGCACAGGAGAGATGTTCTCCTTGTTCTCAGTTTTGGTGCTCTTCGCCCCAGCAGCTGGGAAGAACAACTGCAGGGAAAGTCCTGGTCAGCCCTAGGCTGGAATACACTCAGTGTAAACAAAAATCTTTGGAGAATTTAGCTGCCAAATGCTAGCAAGTCTCTGAGCATTTGCCAATGGCCATATTCAGAGGCTTATAACCCAAGCAGACCTGGTGCATTTTCATGGATGCATTTTCACAGCAAAAGGCATCTGACTGTATAATCCCTGCCCTGCCAAATTTCAAGACCCTGCTTTTAATCCTAGAGATGCTACAGCTTCTCTGTGAAACAGTGGTAAAACTAACATTTACAAAACATGCATTTTGCCCTTTGTTCCCATAAATGGCTGAACATGTTTTGTAGAAAAAATACAAAACAATTAAAAAAAAAAACTCAGCATGGAAAATTTCATCCCGAACGGTTGTAGTTTGGCAAAGTTACAAGTAACTGAGAGCAGGGTTAACTATAAGTGGAACTGGCAGCTTCACCCATAACTTTACCACAAGAGATAACAAGAGCAAGACATTTAGAATTCCACAAGCAAGAGCACTTGGTGAGGAGTGATTGCTGCTCATGACCCCCAGTGATGTATAAGAGGAAAGAGCAAAAGCAGCTTAACTGGATTACATCCACACAAGCTAAATCAAATGTAGGACTCCACATGCTCCCTAAGAGCTGAATGTAACCAATGGGCCTAACAATATTAATATAGATATTTGACCTTTGTCTATATATATTCTAGAGTTCTGAAAGTGTTTTTTTACTCTGAAAAATGACCATGTACAAAATACATTTTCTTACTGAATAAACATGCTCCTCTATGTATTCAGACACATACCCGCTCCCCTCATGGGCAAACGTAAGTTCTGACTACTTTTTAAATTTGATTGGTAATGCACACTTAACAAAACTACAAGCAAAAGAATTGGATTCCATTCTTTTTTGTGTATTAAAACTGCTTAATAATTTTGTCACTGAGGGCAAAACCCAAAGACATTGCGGCTGCACAGATGTAAATGAAGGCATAATTCACTAAGCAGAACCTTTATTACTGGCAATGATGCATATGAAGGGAAGAACCCAGCTTCACTCTCAGCACAGATTGGAGTTTCTAGAGAGAAAGCATTGGTGAAGTTTGCAGGCTCTGTATTTTGCAAAGGCAGAAGGGAAGCTTTGTAAATGCAAGCTCCTGAGACAGATTTACCTGGATATGAAAAATCTCCCCAATTATTGTTTGCATACCTGATCATCTCATGAAAGGGCAGTTTCTGAATTCCACATTTCCAGACCCCAAAGCAAAAGAACAACATAACACCCCAACACACATACAAAACTGGGCCTGATTTTCACATATGTTATGACTAACTCTATACTACTTCAGCAGCATGAAGTGGCCAGGAAGTAATTTTCACCCTCTATAAGATCATGTTACACTGCCAGAGCAGCAAACAGTGGTCTTAACTTAGATGAGAATCAGACCTATCATCCTTCATTTGAATAAACACTTAAAGTCAGTTAAAGGACTGTCACTATATTCATGCTATAGGCAGCATCCATCAGCTACAGAGTGTAGAGGGAGTGTTAAGGCAAGCTGGTCCACTGCTCACCCCATCTTCCCCCATTCCACCCCACCCACCCACTCCACTTGTCTGGCTCTTTTCTCCAACAATACATACATACTCTAGTCTCCTTGCAGACTCAAAATGTTGATCCTTCATCTCTCTGGCTTCTCCAATTTCCGCTCCACCTTTAGTCTTCATTTCTCAACTCCTTGGATGCACCATTTACAACCACTGCCTTATGCTCCTCTCCTCCAGCTCCACCACAGATCACCCCAGCCCAAATCTGGCTTCCACTCTGCTTCATTGAAACTGTTCTCACCAGACCCTCATGGCTACTATTCCATCCCATTTCTCTTTGACCTTTCTGCTGCTTTTAATACTCTCCTTCATGGCTTCTTGGCCTCCACAACACTGACCTCTCCTGGTTATCTTTTTACTTCTCTGGAATTGTGTATTTTCATGGGTAGTCTTCCTATATTCCCACTTTCCTAAAGTTTGGTTTACAGCCCCTTCCTCTTCTTCTTTTACTTAGATGAGCTCATCAAATCACATAGATTCAACTACCATCTTTATAACGGCAACTTACAGACCATTCTTTCCATTCCTGATCTTTCCCCCTCCACCAAGTCTCACATCTCAGCCTATCTAGTGCCTGTTTGGATAGATCAACAGTAACAGGATCAAAAATGAACTCTTTAGTCCCATACCTGCTCACTCCCAGTCTTCTAACACTGCTGACAATACCACCATACCCCACCTCATCCCAACACCATCCAACTCCTGTCTCTTGAGCCTCACCATCATGGCGGTGTCAATATCTTGCCATTTCTGCCATAACACTTGTAAGATCAGATTTTTTTTCTTTCTATACACACAGCTAGAACACTGTCCAGACCCTCATTTCCTTAGGAGAGCCACAGACACCACCAATTTGGTCAACTTAGTGTACCCTCTGTAAACACAGACATCATACATCATTTGAAAGCTTATTATGTCTACTGTAAGATGAGGTATGATGTGGAGCTTTCAAGTAATGCTGTTACCATAAAAATGGGGATAAACTATCAATATTTTCAAATGACCATGTTGAAATATTTGCATTCATTTTTGTTAATTTAATGACTATTTATAATTTGAAGGCACAAAATTAGATTTATTTGTGAACTCAAAGCATAACAAGAATAATCATATTAAATCTGCACAAGTTTCATTAAAATATAATAGTGCTGTCACACTTCTAGTCAACATCATCTTGTTCATCATTATGATCTCTGCCAAGAGTATGTGGGTTATCACAGTCTTCATTGCCTTGTCATGTACACAGTTCTATACAGGGAAGACTATTCTGACTATAGACATAGTGATTGTGCAGCAACCCCCATTGGTACTGATACAAATAAGGTTTGCAGAAGCTCAAATGCCACTGGGTCCTTGAAGAACAGAGGAAATAATCTATCATCAACATTCTTCTATCTATGTTGCATTGGTGAACCAACACCTGGTGAGAAGACATCCAAATCTTTGTTTGCCAAGATGCTCTTTTGAGAAGCTCTTCAAAACAGTCTGACATGGTGGGAGTTTGGCTAGAGATTTGTCCTTTTTGATGGCTACACTGAGGCACAAGCAATTCATTTCTCTGTGGATCTGCTTTTCTTTCTTGCCCTGGTCAATCAGCACTGTTACCAACTTCCTTGCTGCAGAAATTGTGCCTTGTCTACCACTCTCTCCCAGTTTGGCAAGCTCTCTTAAGCAAAAAGCTCCTTATGTTTTGACAACATTAAACACAGATTCACCCACCACTATACCAAATAGGGATCAGAGTCACATCCTGTTAATGCAAGTACAGCAGAAAATATCTTGCAAAAGCCAGGAGTGAGTGCGTCACAAACTGCTTGTTAAAAGCAGGGGTAATGAGGTGATTCTCAGTCCTGGGTACCCTGAGAACTGTCAGAAATTCCCCTTTTATCCATCATGTGCAATTGCTTGTACTTACCTTCATGGCCCTTTACAGGTCTGTACCTTCCCAATTATCCACTTCTTAACACATTGCTCCCCCTAATATCCAACAATACTAGCCTCATCCACCTAGATGTGTTCCTCCCAGGATCATCTCCATCTTTCATTCCACACTGCCTCTTTAAGCACACAATGCCCTCTTTGAACTAGTTTGTAAAGCCACTTTCCTCCTCCATCTTTTTGCAGGCATTACACAAGAAGTGGCCTTGAAGATGGCTTGACCAACTGATAGGGGAAAAGTTTAGGAGCTGTTAGGTATAGCTGATCAATTGTGAGATTTTTTTAAAATTAAATTGTACTTAAAGTGCATATAAATATTGTACATTCTGATGACATCCCTTTCCCCCAAGCTTTTTTGCTTGTTCTGACTCCATTCAAAAGACAATGATAGCTACTGTACTGTACCTTTCCTTCTACTTTATAGCAGTTTTCAGAATTGCACATTTTGATGTTTTTGCCATCTATTCCCTGGAAGACGTACAAAATGTCTCTTACAAGGTTTGCTTCAGTTATTTCAACAGAGCCTAAAAAGAGAACATTGGTTTAGACTAGTTAGATTTGTAAGGATACAAAAAAGTTAGGTAGAAGCTTAAGTGAAAAACAAAAGCCTTCCTTGCATTTATTTTTAAGTTTTCCATGATGAAATTGTCTGAGGAGGCACAGAGAAAACCCATATGCCTGTATCTGAGAACATATCAAAGCAGTTCAGCCATCATATGTATGTGCTCTATACTTAGCACAACATTTCAGAGACTATAAAATGAACAGACCTTTAAACTCAACTCCATTTTGATCTTACGATCAGTGCAAGTGCCCTCAAATAAATTACTTCATGCTTTCTTGTCTGCACAGTTGAAACTTGTTTGTTGTTTCAGAGTTAATTTTTCAATAGTTTGTTTTGGAGCCAATATAGCTCATCCAGGAAAGATCACTCATTTTTACCTGTACAGTCTTTAAATCACAGGCAAGGTAAATGCAGGGAAAAAATTAAGTTATGCTCTTTTTTTTTTTTTTTTTTTTTTTTTTTTTAAAAAGAAAAGTCTAGCTCTTGATTCAGTAAAGTTTAAGGCTGGATAATCCAGTGTGTCCCCTAGTTCACAGCTCTGAAGTCCAGACTGCTTTTGTGTCTCAGTCTAGTTATCAATTACAGAAGGCAATTCAAGATAGTGAGCAGCTATTCATTCATTTCTTCATTTGCTAGGTCTTACAGTATCCTATACTTTTGTGACCCTATATGAGACTCTAAGAACAAATACATTTCAGTCTTCATGATGTTCTCAGTATCATCTAGAGAGTCTGTTTTAATAGGATGCTGCCTCTTCTGGAATTGGCAAGAGATACTTCCTGATTTGGGAGCCCCAATCCCAAAGGGTTCCTTTACCTTCTCCCTCAACTTTTGTAATAAGACATGGATATGCCTGGTTTAGACTAGGGAAGCCAGCTGGGTCAACTCAGGACACGACCTACAGAAGCCAAAAGAGGTTGGTTTCATATCAATGTCCAGAACCTGTGCTATAAGACTTATTTAACTGTAGCAAGGTTTTCTGAACACCTCACAGATAAATAAAGGTAGTCTATGTCATGCTTTAAAATACTCCCATGAGTCAAGAGGGTCCAAATTCTCAAACACAGCTAAAAAATGTTATTTGAACAAGTCTATTCACAACAGAGAAAAGGTTTTCCAAAGTCACTTAATCTGCAGAGTCATATGAACCTTCTCTCCTTTCTCCCTTCTTCAGAAAGTCAATAGTCTGGAGGAAGAAGAGAGGAACTGAGGGCATATGAAAGTGTGATGGGAGGATCTTTTCATAGTTTCAGTTAAAAAGTGCACTTTTACATCTAGCATTTCAACTGTTAGACAGCTCTAAAATATTTCAGGCAGGCCAGATACACAACTTCTGAACTGTGCATTTGCATTTCAGAGAATGCCATATAACAGTAATCAGCCTATTTATAGAGCACTATAACTATCTGTATGTTTTGTAAATGTCAGCTTCATCTATCTTCTTGATAGCTGCCTGTTCTTATATTTGGAATGTGGTTCTACTCAAAAAAGTGACTGACACTTATGTACACTCACTATAATCTGTTCCTTGTATGAATTAAGAGTCAAAGCTGGTGGTACACTGAGAAAAATAAGTTTTTACTACTTTTTAATCACAATAGCACTGAAGAGCTAACATGACGATGAGAGACTGGGTTAAATTATATATTTCCTATTGTGCATCCACAGTATTTTTAATAAAGTTCCAATTGCAAGGCCACATTCTGTCCTCAGTTACAACTATACACTCCATTTGGTCTACATAGCTTTTTTCTTAGTGGCAATGCACACAACTGAAAGAATCCAGCTTGATTTTCAAATCCAGGATAAGTTTATCTGGGCTGGCAGCTAGGACATCTTTTATTTACTAACTGACCACATTCAGGTAGTAACTGGAAAAAAGGGCATTGTGAGGCACCTCGTCTCTTTTTAGAGAAGAACTGCACTGAGCTTGTTAATACAAGAATGGGAGAGGTTTCTGAATAAAAGTAGGTGGAAAATTAACTTTCCTCAACAGCTGCTCTACAGTTGAGTTAACTAGTTAATATGGCCAAATTCTTCTCTCAGTTACATCAATGTAAATCCAGCAGTGGCTCCTTCAAAATTTATTCAGTGCATATTTACACCAATGTAACAAATAAGAGAAATTAGCCCATGGTATTTTAAAAATGACCACTATTCAATATTATCACTGCATACTGTATCAGCGAGGTGGTTAAAATACTACTTCAAGGACTTTGTATTCAGATAATTAAAAAAATAGTTTCACATTTACATACGTGAACATAAATGGTTCTGTGTGTTTTGGGGGATTTTCCCCCTTGTTATTCATTTCCCCTGAAACTTTTGGTTATCATCAGAGACTCTGCAGCTTTTAAGCGCATGTTCATTCACAATCCATCTGCTCGGATACTTGATCCTGCCGTCCATAGCAATGGACTGATTCCATCCTACTTGTAATACCAAAAATAGATGACATTTGAATGAAGAGAAAAATGTCTTCAAACCAATTTTCACAATAGGTACTGAGGAATGTAGAAAAGTTACCAGCCAAATACACTGCTCTTTTGTATATGTGCTGTCTTCTGACCTTCAAATGTATTCTTGTGGGAAATTCCTCACATATTGTAACACACAATGGAACAGAAGCTACTCCCAGGAAGAGTATAAAATATTCACAACAAAGTGAGAAAATAAACTTAATTGTAGAAAAAAAATATTTAGCAAAAAGTATCGTTCTCACCGCTTGCATCCCCTTCTCGTCTTGACCTTGGCACATTGCGAGACACAGTGTTCGGAAGGCCTTTCGAGGTAGCGTTTTGTAATGAAGGCTGGCCTGAAGTTAGACTCCATGCAAGACGTGATCCCAGCTGTTGACGAAGGCAATCACCCACCCCTGGGGCTTGATAGGATTGTCTAAAAAGACAGGAAGAAAACAATGTTTAAGGAGCTGTGAATAACTACCGGTCATTTACTGGAATGAATTTATGATACACCCATGGCTTTTTTCTTTTAAAATCTATAAAGTTATAGGAAGCATTAGGGAGAGAGGTTGTGTGGTTTTTTTAAATTTTATTAATTTTCAAAAGCAACAGAAAGCACATCAAAGCAAATAAGTATGGACCAACAAAAAGTCATAGAAGTGTACAGTCTCATGAATAAAACCTCAGACTCGAAGACAGGAAAATTTTAGACAGCACATCAGCTGCAAACTGAATAAAGCAGTACGTTATTCGCTCTGATGGTGTTAAAAAAAAAAAAAAAAGAACAAGTTACTAACCTGTCCTGTGACTGTTATTCTTCAAGATGTATTGAATATGTCCATTCCATTTTGTGTGTGCATGTGCCCAGTGCACCAGTCAGATTTTTCCTTTAGCATTACTCAGCAGGGCAGCCTATAGGCCCTCCGCTGCCTCATGCTATTTTGCGATGGCATAAAGGACAGAGCCACACCCAAACCCTCCTCGGCTCCTTCTTACTGGACAGACTCTGATGTAGAGGGGAAGAAGAGTGGGTTGTGGAATGGACATGTGCAACCCACATAGAAGAACACCAGTTAAAGAACAGGTTAGTAACCATTTTTTCTTCAAGTAACTGCACATGCCCATTTCACTGCAGCTGATTCCAAAGCAGTTCAATCTGGAGGTAGGCTTCAAAGTCAACCTGAATAATTGCTAAAGGACTACTCGTCTGAATATGGCATCATCTCTGGAATGCCAAGATACAGCATAATGAGTTGTACAAGTGTGTACTGATGACCAAGTTGCAGCTGCACAAATGTCTGTTATAGGTACTTGAGCCAAATAAGCCACAGAAGCTGTTTCAGACCTTGCAGAGAGTGTACTAACACCCAGTCTGGAGGGGTTACATTAGCAACGTCATAGTACAGATGTATGCAGGAGAAAATCTAGGATAAGATCCTCTGGGTCAAGACTGGAAGGCCTTCATCCTGCTTGCAACTGCTATGAACAGCCAGGAGAACAATCTATCTCAGTCCAACTAAAAAGCTAACACCCTTTTAACATCCAAGGTATGGATTCTCTTCAACCTTATGAGAATTTGAGGTGTGAGAGGCGCTCAGAAATTCTGGGAAGCAAATCACTTGATTGAACTGAAATTCCAATACTACTTCAGTTAAAAAATTTTGGATGTGGACGTAAGTATACTTTGTCCTTACAAGAAATTGTGTCAGGAGGGTCAGCTATCAATATTTGTAAATCTGCCACACTTCTCACAGAAATACCACCAAAAATGCTACCTTCATGGACAGATCAAATAAAGAGCAGCTAGCCATTAGTTCCAAGAGTGGACTCATCAACTTTGTTAGCACCAGATTCAAGTCCCAGTGAGGGTAAGGATTCACAACCTGGGGAATATAACCCGTCCAGACCCTTTAACAATCAAACTGACATTACATTTGAAAATACTGAGTGGCCAGCAATCGGAGGATGGAAAGTAGAGATAGTGGCCAAATGAACCTGGATGGAACTGACAGGCCTTGTTGTGTCAGGTGGAACAAGTAATCGAAAACAAAAATGTTGGATAGAGGCCCAGACTGGCAAAATGTGACCGTAAGGACAACTGTTTCCACTTCAACATGTATGCATATCTAGTAGAAGGCTTTCTGCTATTCATGTGGAGGTTTTGCACATTCTCTACATGCTCCACCTTCTGAGACATTAACAATGGGCATACAGGCCATGAAATGGAGAGCAACTGGGTTGATATGTAGGAGTCCACCATGGTCCTAGAAGATCATGTCAGGTTCTGGTGGTAGTGTCAAAGAAGTCCTGACAGAGAGAGGCTCTGCCGACTGGCGGACCAATGTTTGAGACGCTGAACTGATGCTATGAAGATCATACAAACCTGACCCTGCTTGAGCTTAGTCAACACTCTGGGCATGAGTGGAATAGGAGGATAGACACACAGCAGAGATAAGCACAGTCAACCTGCGGAACTCTTTGCCAGAGGATATTGTGAAGGCCAAGATTATGGCAGGGTTCAAAAAAGAACTAGATAAGTTCATGGAGGATAGGTCCATCAATGGCTATTAGCCAGGATAGGCAAGGATGCAAAACCATGCTCTGCAGTATCCCTAACCTCTGTTTGCCAGAAGCTGGAAATGGATCACTTGATGATTATCAGTTCTGTTCATTCCCTCTGAAGCACCTGGCATTGGCCACTGTCGGAAGACAGGATACTGGGCTAGATGGACCACTGGTCTCACCCATTCTTGGCCATTCTTATGTTCTCCAAGACAGTAAGAAAGCATCCATCAGAGAACCCTGACTGTGACCCTCCCTTGAATAAAACCAGAGTTGGCATTCCCTATCATGGTGTGTAGAAAACAGGTCCATATAAGGGACCCCCCGCCAGGTTTGAAAAATGAGTCTTACAAAATCTGGCCCGAGAGACCACTCATGATCTCTGCTGACAGATCTGCTCAGGCAATTCGCCAAACCTTTGTGAACCCCAGGAAGATGTGATTCTTTGATGTAAATCGCATTGGTGACACAAAATTCCCAGAAGTTCTTTCACCTCTTGACAGAGACTGTCCAACCTGGCCCTATCTGTCTGTTCATGTAGAACATCACCGCAGAGTTGACTGTGAGGACATGAAGAGTCTCTGCACTGATGTGATAGAAAAAAGCCTGACACCAGATGATGAATAGCCCTCAGCTCCCACTCATTTATGTAGAGAGCTAAATCTTGATGTGACCACATATCTTGAATGTACAGATTCCCTAGGTGAGTTCCCCAACCTAGAGAAGAAGCACACAAACCTAGAGTCAGTGTGGATATGGGAGAGGTTAGGGGAACTACCATACACACTGGTTGAATCCATCCACCAGTCCAAGAAGGCTAGCACTTCTGCGGGCACTGGAATAGCATGTCCAGTGGGTGATGAGTTGGGGAGTACACTGACCTTAACCAGCTCTATAACTTCCTGAAATGAAGTTTGGCATGCCAAACTACATAGGTAAAGGAGGCCATGTGCCCCAGAAATCTGAGGCAGGGTACCAGTCTCCAGAATCCAGGGAGGGGATAATGGAGACACGGGTGACCATGTAAATATCTTACTTTCTTTATATAATTTGTTTAGATTTTGCAGGTCTAAAATGGGGCTGAGACTTCCATTTGCCTTTGGAATTCAGAAGTAACATGAATAAATCCCTCTCCCTCAGTGGAGAAGAGGATCCTCCTCTCTAGCTCCCAAACAGAGGAGTGACTGGACCTCCCAGAGAGCAGCTTTGTGAGAGTGGTCACTGAAGAGGGATGGGAAAGTAGGGTGGGAGAGAGGGATGGATAGATGGAAATAAACTGTGGAGTGTACCACAGTTCCACAGTAGCTAGAACCCATCTATCTGTGATAAGATGGGCCAAAGCACATAGGTGGGAGAAACTGGCACAAAAACAAACTGATTCTCTGTCCTCGATAAGGCAATTAAGCAGATTGCTTGGAATTTCCCAGCTGTCTAGAAGAACCCACCACAAAAGAAAACTGAGGTGGAGGTCTCCTCCTGTGTTTTTCCCCCCTTTCTCCTAGAATGGTCACACTATCTACACGTGAAAAGCAGGGATCATTGGTACGATTGAGGGCAGAATTGTTTCCTTTTTAAGGAATGGACTAAATCTCCAATCATTTCAGTGCAGCCCTTGAGACTGTGAAGCTTGTCATCAATCTGCCATGAGAGGATAGGACCCTCAAAGAGGAGATCCCGGATAGCCAGGAACAGCTGCACATCGTTATTGATGCAGCTTGGAGAGAGGTCATAGCTACTACTAGTTTGCCCTTTTCAAGGCATCTTGGAATTCCTGCCTTGCATCCTCTGGCAATTTGTTCACAAACTTCAGCATGTTGTCCCAGTGGAAGAAATCCTATCTGGCCTGCAAGGCTTGCTAGTTAGCAATACAGAACTGCAGGCCTAGTGTGGTATAAAGCTTTCTACCAAAAAAGGTCCAGTCGTCTCTTTTTTTTTTTTATCCTTTTGGGTAGAAGGCTGTCCCTGATGTGCTCCTTCATTTAACTGCCAGGACAACCAATGAACTTGGTTAGGTGTAGACATGTTCATACACCGGAGAAGGGACATGATCCCTTTGCTCAATTTTTTAGGCAGCAGAGATGATGGATTTGCCATTGCAACCTTGTGGGCTTCAGAATGGCTTCACATATGTCAGAGCAACGCAGGAAGGTCCTGCTGATTCCAGTTTGTCTACCAGACTCTGGGAACTCTCTTGCACTAACTCCACTTACATGTCAAGAAAGGAAGCAAACCTCTTTAGCTATTCCCAGTCAGCCCTGTAGTTGCTGTGTACAGGCGAAGACACCCCAAACACCAGAGCTTCATCTGAGATGAGAAGGAGCAGTATAAAGAGGGTTGATATGGCGGTTCTGGCATATGAGGCTGTTCTTGCTTGATACCATGCTGTTACCACCGGTACCGAGCGTGAGCCTCCTCATGGGAATAATTTCATCATCTGCTTGGAAATCTAGAGGTAGATGAAACTAGGGAGGATCTGGTGGGTGGGGGAAAAAACCCCAGGTTCCAGCAAAGCCATTGTTAGGTATAGGACCGCAAGCACTACCAGCCCAGTCCCTGCACCACTGTGGGACATCTACCAGAAACAGAATCCTCTCAAGGAAGGTGAATGACATGCTCTATTCCAGGAGCAAGCGGCATAGGAACCTACCTCAATCTCTGAGGAAAATCCTGAGTTGCCTGACTATGGAAGTGCTGTGCCATATGGTGTGTCTCCAGAGATGTCCGTACCAGAGACAGCTTGATGGGTTTGTCCCTGGATGGCACCAGATGAGGAAATGCTGCACAGTCCAAAGCCAGCAACAGTACCAAGGTACTGGAATTCTGGTATTCACAAAATTATAGAAATATAGGGATGAAAAGGGCCCTGAGGGGTCATCAAGTCCAGACTAAAACTATTCACTACTCCCTTAAGACAATATTGTTAGGTCAAAGTAGAGAAACATTGACAAGACAGTGTGAGAAGTCTGCAGAGCTGCTGCCTCTACCATAGCTGTTCTGCAGATAAACAGAGGACCTCAGTATCCAAAACTGCTAGGCATGTAAACTTCACAGGTATTAAGATGAAACAAAGTTTAATACAAAACAGCATCATGAAGACATTCACTAACAGGAATTGTGAACAAAGTAACCATATATCCTCTCTATTCCTTCATTTACCCATCTGTAACATGTGGTGGGTAAGCATACTTAAACCCATAAAAATATTCTGAGGTATACTATTTTGTAAAATGCTTTGAAAGTATGTGTAGATACAGTGATCGGCAACATTCTGTATGGGGTAAGACAAATCTGAAATCACTGGACAAAAATGCTAAGTAATACTAAAATATTTATTGAGATGGTCTTCACGAAACTATATGCAGGATAGCCAGATTTAAATTTACCCTGGAAGGAGGGTCTGTGGAGTTGGCGTTGGCCCATTCAGGGCATACATGCTTATGCTGCTGATCCCACTGCTCCCCATACTGCCCGCACTCTGGGCAGACTGCGTGTTGCGGTCCTGGTAATTCAATGGAAGGCTTTGAGGCCTGGCATAATAGTAAGGAGTTGAGTGAGCATCTCGTGGCAATGCTTGAGCAAACAACGTGGTATAACTTGACACCTTAAAGACAAACACAAAGATCTAATTGTGAGCTCCTTTAATCAATCACATCAGTTGCTACAGTAATTTTTTCTCCATTCCTGGGTGTTTTAACTGTTATTGCCTTTTCTAATAGTAAATTAAAGTCTGGTATATATTAGAAAACGTTTGCTGGTATAGCTATACACTGACAAAACCCTCTTCGTGAAGACGCAGTTTATACCAGCAAGAGAGTGCATTTGGCAACATGGCTTATTTCACTTACTAAACTGGTATAAGATAGCCTAGCAAAACACACTTTTTTGTCGGTATAACTGCAACTACACTAAGGCATTTGCTACTACTAAAGTGTAGCCATAAGATCACACCCTCAACCAAAATTGCTATACCAGCAAAAAAAAAAAGTGTTTAGTATGGACTTGGCCTAAGTTAAACTATCCAAATGGTTCCAGATAATGACTGCCTTGCATGTTTAATTATTCAGTTTTATGCTTAAAGAGAATAGCTTCTTTAATTGTCATTGTTAGAATATTAATACACAAAATTACATGTACATTGGCTTTCACAATTTAAAAAAAGCATCTTTATATTTAATTAAGTAGTTCTTGCTTCCAGCCTTTTCAAGGACTTTGCAGATACTCTGCTTTTTGAAGATGTTGGTTTTGGTCTGGATATTAACATCTCAACATCCCCATTTGGGATTTGTACTGATTTTTAAAATATTTACTGAAATAACAAAGAACCCCTTACCTACCTTGTTAGGCTGCTTACGTGGGTCTTCACTAAGGCTGAGCAGGAGGTAGAGTATTGACCATTTGTTTTTCAAGACACCCTATTCAGAGAGATGGGTGTGTATTAGATAACATCCAGTTAAAAAACAGATATTGCTCCACAATTATTTCCAGAGTTTATTGCTTTTTTACCCTTACCTCACAACCTAATTCATATGCAACTTATTTCTACATTGTAGTTGTAAACAGCAGGTTAAAACTTTAACACACCAAAAATACATCATTTAAATACACCCAGAGAGGATGTCCAAAGTCATGTTCTCAAGGTAATGACACTGGAGTTTACATGTCAGTTCTATAAAGAAAACTTCCTCCGGCATTCAGTATTCTTGTATCATGAATTCCCATGTGCACTGAGAGGTCAACTAATAAGCAAACCAAATTTTAAAATTCACAGCTTTCTATAAAGGTGGTTTACATACTACTTCATGTCTACCATGCAATCTGGGTGGCAGCACAAGATTTTGTGCTTGACAGCGACAGTTGGATCTTTTTTACTTCTCCTCCTAATAGGAGTTTGGCCTTGGAAGAGAAGAGGTCAATACTGCCCTAGGTAGGGCTGATCTGTTACATTTGAGGGAGGCTACATTCCTGCTTGAAAAGTGAAGGGACACTGCTGCTGCTTCTTGCCACTTGAGCAACCTGAGCAGGCCTGGTCTTATCTGGAGGCAGCAGAAACAGGGTTGTATCTGGGTCATGCTACTTGAGCTACATCTCTGCAGGATTGCTGAAGCAAATGATTAATGTCAAGGTAGGCACAGAACTCTGTGACAGAAGAGCTTAGAAGCAGTCTCCCTATATTGGGAGTGGTATCAGGGTAGTGACACTCTTTACCTCACCCCAACTTCCTTTTTTCATAGATCTGCAAGAACCTGAGCCCCTTCCACAGCTGATTGTCAAGAAGCCTACTATGTTTTGCTGTGTGACGTCCTGGCAACATGGCTACCTCCTGGCTTTGGAGGTGCCCTGGACTTCGTTCAGGAGTCAGACATAATCTGCTGCTGATGGGGACTGATTCCTGCACTGGAACCCAGGTGTCATCCGCTGTCTGTGCCTCAGGTAGCATAGTCGTGGCTGCTGCATAGTAGTATTTATTATTTCACAGAATCATAGATATGTATGGTCAGAAGGGAGCTCAATAGGGTCATCTAATCCAGCCCCATGCATTGAGGTAGCACCAAGTATACCTATCCACCCCTGACAGACAGGTGTCTAAACTTGTTCTTAAAAATATCCAGTGACGGGGATTGTATAATCTCCATATTCCAGTGCTTCCCTAACCCTTTATAATTAGAAAGGGTTTTTCTAATATCTAAAATAATTCTCTCTTACTGCAGAATCAGTCCATTACTTCTTGTCCTACCGTCAGTGGACCTGGAATTAACCACCATCCTCTTCATAACAGCCCTTAACATATACAAAGACTTACCAGTCACGCCTCAGTCTTCTTTTCTCAAGACTAAATATGCCTAGGTGTGTGTCTTTGGGTCCCCACACACACATTTCCTTATAGGTCAGGTTTTCCAAACCTTTTATCATTTTTGTTGCTCTCTTCTGGACTCCATCCAATTTATCCACAGCTTTGTAAAGTGTGATGACCAAAACTGGATGCAGTACTCCAGCTAAGGCCTCACTAGTGATATACAAGACACAGTACCTCATATGTTTTACATACAACACCCCTGTTAATACACCACAGAATAATAATAGTCTTTTTACAAGTGCATCTCATTGTTGACTCATTCAATTTGTGATCCACTATAACACTCCATATCTTTTCAGCAGTATTACTGCCTAGCTGGTTATTCCCCATTTTATAGTTGTGCATTTGACTTCTTCCTTCCTAAATGTAGTACGTTGCACTTGTCTTTACTGAATTTCATCTTGTTGATTTAAGATCAATTCCCAATTTGTTACGGTCATTTTGAAGTCTAATCCTGTCCTTCAAAGTGCTACCAACCGCTCCCAGTCGATGTCATCTTCCAATTTTATAAGCATACCCTCCATTCCATTATCCAAGAAATTAAATATGGACTAATACCAGAATGTTGACTAGTACCACATCCCAGACAGACTCCTGTGGAACCCTACTAAATATATCCCACTACTTTGACAGACAGCCATGGATAACTACTCTGGGTATTATCTTGCAACTAATTATGCACCCACCTTACAGTAAATGTCATTTAGATCACATTTCCCTAGTTTGCGTATGAGAATGGTGTGTGTGTCTGTGTAGCCTTATCAAAATATCATGTTAAAATCTTCCCCATCCACTAAGCTGGTAGCTCAGTCATAGAAGGAAATTAGAGTGGTTTGGCATGATTTGTTCTGGTCCTTATAACACTATTCCCTTCTAGGTGCTTACAAACTGATTGTTTAATAATTTGTTCTAGCATCTTTCCAGGTACCAAAGTTAAGGTGACTGGTCTATAAATTCCCTGGGTCCTGTTTGTTCCTCCTTTAAAAAAAAAAAAAAATAGGTGCTATGATAATACAGGAAAGGGGCAATTACAGTACCTAGAAGCCCTAATCACAGACTAGGACCACTGTGCTAGGTGCTGTTTGTTAGAAGTCCTCATAGGTAAGATGAGTATTCCTTTCTGTGGTTAGTTCAAATAGTCAGCCAACTGGGTACGGCATGCAAGTTCCACCCTCTGGAAACAACCAGAGTTTCTGAACCAGCAAGCCCTTCTTTATCAGTGGGGAAGCAGGAGGAAGAAGAATGATGTAAGATTTTGATGTATTGGCCAGCTACAATGTGATCAATCTTAATGTCAACTGATGAACAACTAATAAGGCTTGTTGGATTAGATATACCCCACTAAATACATATGAACTGACCTCCTGAGTCCAGGGTGGGGAGGTGGAATTCACAAGTACTAAGCAGCTTCCTCTTTAAAGGTCACAGAATGAAGGAACCTAGAAAAAGTATTGCTACACTTTTGACATAGTTTCCAAGACTATTGCAAAAAAGTTACTCATTCATAAAGCAGATAGTCACACCATCACCACCCATATGTAAAAGTGGAGGGAAAGGATTTCATGGCTAATACTACACAGCATCTGTGTTGCTACTGTAAAGGGGGAATGGTTCCACTATTGTGGAGAATTTTCTTGGCTTCTGCACTACCCTGGTGGAATCGGACAGCAAAAGGATCTGAGTCCTTGCTCCAACTCCCTTTACCCAGATGCCTGCCTGACCTTGAGGACTCCCCTTCCACTCTCCAGTGTGGCAGAGTTTTTGTAACCCCGACAGGCTGGATCCGGGATTGCTGGGAGGCTACATCCCCAGTCTGATCATGGTCACTTAGGACAGGTGCTAAGGTGTCCCCACTCCAGAATACTTTCTCCATATAAGCCACTTCCTTGGCTCATAAACAAAGTTCAAATCAAATACAATTTATTAAAAAGCAAGAAACAATAAGAAAAATAAGTAAAAATGGGAAAGGTTAAAGGAAACAAGTAACCTCCCCCTGTGGACCTGGGGAAACCACAAACAGCAGTCTCTGCAAGGTAAGAAAAGTTCAGGATGTTCCTCACACATCCAAGGCCTCCTTCCCAGGCCCTGGCTGTGCTGCAGTGATACCACGGGTCAGATACTTGCACTGGTGGTGGCCACATGCCCTCAGGCTCTAGGTGGCAGGATCCTATCCCAAAACATCAGCCCTCACGTCAAGGTCACGACCCCACCCCCGAGTCGTTTGCAAGACCTGTTGTCTGATGACGTCTCCCTGTGCTGGGCCCTCGCTCTACCCAGCTGCTCACTGCACTTGGCGCCAGTGTTACTTGTGGCACACCGTGCATCTGCTCCCCAGCTCTGGGCCTGCAGCTCTCCACTCTAGCTCAGCCCTGGCTCATCATCAGCCACTCTGCGCTGCTCCAGCTCTGAGCTGCTCTAGCTCCAGCTCCACTCTGCCTCCATACTGCTGCTGCTCGGCCTCCATCCCAGCTCAGGCAACTGCTCTCCCCTCAACTCCACCCTACTCTGGCTCAGACAGATGCAGCTCATCCGGAGGATGGGACCCCAGGCTCCTGACTCCTTCACTGGTCTCCTTATCCTGTCAATCAGGCTGACCTGGAGCGTTGGCCTCTCCCCATCGGCCTTGGGAGCTGTCAGTCTCACAATCTTGATTTCTCATCAGCCCTTCCCCTTTCTTTTGGTATTGAGAGAGAGCCAACCAAAAACACCTCACTTAAGTTTCAGTAAGGGACCAACAGTTCCTTTACAGAGCTATTAGCATTCAGACATCACAATGTGCACGCTTTTCGAAAACAGAAAAAAAAATTCTGGTGCTTAGACACCACAATGGCAGGCATTTAAGAGGGACTGGTATAGGGAAAGTGAGGGAAGGAGGAGAAGGTTCCAAATAATGCAATATGAAACAGTTATTGGCTTGTTCTGGTAAATACCAGCTAACAAAACAGGGGGAGGGAAAATAAACTTTTAAACTAGCTTTAACCTTCTAACTATTATATTCACATTCCTGTGCTTGTGTTCATGTAATCTATTCTGCTTCAAGCAATGTATGGTATTTGTACATATTAGATGTGTTATAATGGTTTTAAAATATAAATTTTTGGTCATTTTCATATGCTCTGTGTGCATACTACTCTAGCCAAATGCTAGCTATGATAATCTCATACTAGATCAATAGCAAAGCATGTATGTGTTACACACACAAAAGCTACCTTAAAAGAACAAGGTCACAAAGACTGCTGACAGTAGGCTTGAGGACAGCGGCAACTTAGTGCTGCTGAAACTGAAAGGTCAATGACGGAGCCTACTGCAACCTGGTGATACTGTCCCTCACTACAGAAACTAGAAAAGATATCTTGTAGATACACAGAATGGAGGGGGATGAGAAAAGGGAGTAAAGGCGAGCTGATCATCTTTGCAACAACAACATTGATATTTGCAGGATTGGGGCCTTATTTTTCTAACACATATGCTTAACTTAATTTTAAGAAGTCATTGAAGTACACATGTTTTTGAGGATTGGGGCCAAAATGCCACAGTCCAATGTACTGAATGTGTCTCATTTGCAATAAGAAAGATATTCCCCACCAACAGTCCATATAGTCTAGTATTCTCTCTGACAATGGACAGTACCAGATACCAATCCTGGAGTGAGTAGCTATGGACCAACCTGCCCACAGGAAAAGTTTCTTCCTAATCCCCTGAAGTCAGAGACTGACTTACACGCAGAAGCAGGAGGATTTATTATATTCCTTCCAAACTATTGTATGGAATTTTTATCCTTACTGAATGTAACTCTGGATGTTCTCCATAGAAGTGTCAAATGTTCATGTAATCTTGCTAAGCTCTTGTTCTCTATGATATTAGCCTATACAATTTATTGCCACAATATAAAATTCCTCAGTAGGATAAAAAAAGATGGTTCTACTAAGATAAGGGGTGGTCACTGAAACTTTAGCAATCATCTGTTAGAGTGTTTTCAACCTATGGTTCGTGGATCAGTGGGGTCCGCAGACTATTTCTAAGGGGTCTGCAAAAGGTGAATATGAAAATAAAGTTTCAGATTCCAGAAAAGGCATTCTGGTTTTTTTTAATCAAAAGTATGCGAATACCCCCATCTACAGGTCAAAACCCACTGGTGGTGTTGTTACCATAGAAGCCCAGAGTTTAGCATCCTCTCTCACACTGTATCAAATCCCATGCCAAGCTCATGCAACTTTTATAGTTGAATTCTGTTGAGTCAGTTTTCAGTCTGAGACTTCTATGGTAAGGGGTTCAAGTACCACAAGTTGAATTTCCAAAGGGGTCTGCACCTCCTTTCAAATTTTTTTTATGGGTCCACAAACAAAAAAAGTTTGAAAATACTGCTCTATTACATTTAAAATTTTAATCTTGCATAATAGCTTTTGCCAAGAGAGATATCCGTATTTCTCCTTATCACTATATAAAAGAGATGATCTAAGATACTGTGTTACTGTCTACCTAAGTTTCACTGAGATTTTGTCAAACATGGTAGGTGTTCAGGTTTGAGAATTCAGCACACATTTAAAGTAATGATTTTTTCCCATCTCATCTAGAATTCTTGCCTTAGACTTTCCCTTCTTCTGATATGTAGACTCTACAGATCACCTCTGTTGTCAGAAAACACTGACATACAGTGCTCTTGGATAAGTGCTTGTGTTTTAGCAGAAATCTCAAAGTCAGCAAAACCCTTAACCTTCAACATGAAAACCTCAGATCATTTAAAAACTCAAAATAAGAGGACTGCTTAACTTCTAATCAATAAATCAATATACTTCAGGACACATTATCCTAAAAATAAGTGGCAGTGAAATAATCGTTCAATTGTACACATAAAAAAGTAAACACTTCTATTTTTACAAAGCTACTTCCTTCCCATAAATTGTCCTTTATTCAGTTATATGCAAACCAAAATACCGCTGATATTTTCTAATTTCACTTTCATCCAAGCTAGTTTCTTACATTTTGAACTATAGGCAATTTAACAGCAAGTCCAGAAGAAACACATTATAAGAATGAAATTATTGGTAAAGTAACCTTAAAGTTAATATTCATTACCCAATGTAGATTTAGATAATCCACGGCAGTGAAAAGACAGCACATCTGTATCTTCAGTTTTCTTATTCATGGTAAAGTGCATTTTAGATAGCACATTACTATACCTGCGAATGGAGTTTTCTGTAAAGTTCTGAAAACAAAGCAGCATCCGCTTCCCTTCTTTGTCGCACAACTGTTAAGAGGAAAAAGCTTCTTAAGTTTCATCCTCTGAAGTCAACTATGGTAACAACATATTTTGCATTGATACATTTATGCAATTCGTTGGGTGGCAGGAAAGCAAGAGAATAAAGAGACAGTTTACTTTGCATACCCAGGCATTTCTTGGTCTAAAGAGCAATTAAACACCCACAGCTGGCCTAGGTCAGCTGATTCAGGCTCAGGATGTGGGGCTGTAAAATTCCTGTATAGACCTCAGGACTCAGGCTGGAGCCCAGGCTCTGAGACCCTCCCCACTCAAGGGGTCTGAGAGCCTGGACTCCAGCCTGAGTCGGAATGTCAGCACAGCAATTTTTAGCTCCACAGCCCAAGTCAGCTGACCTGGGACAGCTGTGTCCATGCCACCAGTCTTTTATTCCAGTAAAGACATTCTTGGCACCTCTGTCAGCAGTTATACTAGGGGGTGGGGGTGTTCTGAAAAATGGCATCTAGCCACTTGTATTAGAACAAAGATAATCTATTCACTTCACAATCACTGTACAGGTGTTAAATGAGAATGACTTCTGGTCAGTACAAGTTAGGCCATAAGTAAGCAAGCCAATAACAGAGATAAAATTGTATTCCATTACAATTCTGAGGTGGCATAGATCTTTCTGATGATCTATAACATTCTATTAATAAATATAAGTAAGGGCTTGCCTATACAGGGACACTCAGGAAAGTTATGTCAAATCAATTAAATGTAAGAAGTCAACATACAAGTCAAAACCTGTTAAAACCCCAAGTGGATGTCCCTATTCAAGAGTAAGGTGGCCTTAGTGTGCATTGACTTTGCACCTTTAGTTGAGTAAGCTTAACTTTCCTGAGTGTCCCTATATAGGCATGGCCTCACATTTATTAAGTTGTACTTATGCTCTCATGACTTACATGCCTCCACTTCAAACGGTCTTGATTTTTTTTATATCCATAGCCCTGATTAAAGCTGACAACCACAGTATATTTTAAAACAAAATCCAGCATTAAATATACATAAGTTTTGTACAAGCAGATAAAGTATTGTCAGTTTTGTCTATTTGTTCTTGTAAAAAGTAACAAATACTCCTAACCAAAGATACTTTATAACTCAAGACATTTGTTTTGAGTGGGAGTAGAGAAAGAAATCCATCTAACAACGGATGTTTAAGTCTAGCGCAATGAAGAGGAGTTAGGCACTCTACTGTCTAATGGAATCCACAGCAGCCTGAGCATATGCTCAGGCTATCTATACAATGCATTGAAAGAATTCGGCACCTAAATATGGGATTCACAAAAGCCAGCAAGTTGAGTAGGGAGCTGCCTCAGTTAGCCAGTAGGAATTGCTGGGGAAGAGGTGGCAGTTGTCCCTTTATACCAGTGGTTCCCAACCTGTGGCCCATGGGGTCTTTCACAGTGGCTGCAGCAGGGAGCTGAGATTAGTGCACCCTTCCCTCTTGCTGTTGCAGAGAGCACGGCAAAGTGGTCCTCCTGAGTCCATAGGCGCTGGGGTCCCTGCTGGAGCCACAGGAAGGGGAGCACTGATTTTCCATCCCCTGGCTACAGAAGGGAGCCACTGCCTAGATACCCAGGTGGAGTGCACGGGGCTACAGGATGCGTGCAGTTTCCCTGATGCAGCCAGGGGGACAGGAGCTCAGCAGGAAGGCAGCCTCTGCGCTGAACTCCTTCTGTCTGGCTGCAGTGGTGGGATGAGAGAAAGGCACTGCTGGTGGAGCACCCAGGACTTATCATGCTTGAAGAGGGGCGGACTCTAAAAATCAGTGCCTTATAGTTTGGCCTCCACTTAGCAGGCCACCCAACATGACTTAGCTGTCAGGCCATGTGCTTCAGTGTATGGTGACAGTCACTCATCTACACTAGTGCTTTGTCTGAGAGTGTGTGACGTACTGTGAGTAATTTGTAAGTGTAAAATAGTGAATGTAAAAATGAGCACAGTAGCATCAAAATGTTTCTTTTAAATATGTAGTGATTTGTAGTCCTTAATGATGTGTGCGTCAATACATTTTTTATGAGTTGATAGACTGGTGGCCCTTCAAGGCTGTAAAAATATTTGTGACCCTCCAGCCAAAAAGGTTGGGAACCACTGCTTTATACCCTATAGCCCAGTGGTTAGCACACTCACCTAGATTAAAAATCCCCACGCTGCCTGATATCCTTATGTGAAGCAAGGACTTGAACCCAGGTCTCCTATAGCCCAGGTGAGTGACCAAACCCCTGGTCTACTGGGCATTCTAGGGTGAGTCTCACTCTCTGCTGCTAATGCTTTTTCACTTTTTAAATAATGAATCAGTAGAGCAGGGATTAGTATTTGGGTCTCCCACATCCGATGTGAGTTCCCTGACCACTGGGTTATAGTCACTCATCTGGGTTATAGTCACTCATTCTCTCTCTGGTCCAATAAATATTTTATACAAAGTAGAACAGCTTCAATTGCAGAGTTGGACAGACTCCTCCTCGCCCCCAGCAGAATATCCAATACCCCAATGGTTAGGGTGCTCATCTGGCATGTGGGTGACCTGGGTTCAAATTCCTATTCTACACCTGGCAGAGGGGCATTTGGAACCAGCATCTATTGTTCTGGGTGAGTGCACTGATCTCTGGGTGACCAGGTATAAGGGGGGGGGCGGCAATATAACACAGAAAGTGGTGGTGGTAGGTGTGGATCCAGAAGGCAGCCTGTGAGCATGCCTACTGGATCAGGCCCTGCAGGCAGAATGGTGTAGGGAAGCCTAGTTTGAAGAAGGAACCAAGACTTAGGCAAGAGTTAGGCACTGAGCAGTTCAGTAGTGTCAGGATTCAGGCAACTTTGTGCATGCCCACCAATAAAAATTTAGGCGGTTAATGGGATTTTAGCTTTCTCCAAGGCAGGTGGGGTTTTGAGAATCTAAACTTTCAGGTTAGGCATCTATAATGGCACTTAAGTACCTAAATCCCTTTCTCAATCTAGTCCTTAGCTTTTACCAAAATCTTTGTACAGTACTTTGAGATCTATAGATGAAAAGCAAAGCATCATTCCCATTTTACACAAGGGAAAAGTAAGGCACAGGGAAGTGAAGTGATCTGCCCAACATGACACGGGAAGGAAGGTGAAGAGCATAAATTGAAAAAATAGTTTGGCACAGTACTTCAATACACCAGAAGAACATACCGCAGTCTCAATCATCTGACCAGTTAAACAAGAAAGCCTTCTCCAGGAAATTAGAGAGTTTTGCCTTAAGCTTTAATGCAATCTTTCAAAAGACCGCATTACAGGAAAAATACCCATATAAATTCAAAATCAAGCAACAGTCAACAGCAACCTTCAAATAAAAAAAAAAAAAAAAATCTTGTCAAATGCTCTACATGCCAGTATTAAAAGCTATTGAGTAAGGACATTTTCCCAACTAAAGTCACTATCCTGCATCACAATTCTTAAAGAAGAGTTAATAAGAAGGATCTATCTCACCATTTGTTTTCATGAGGGCTCAACCCACAAAATTAGGAGGGGGAGTCAACATGGGGAGAAATGGAAAAAATGTGTTTATAAACTCCTTGATTGTGCAACAGACTTGACACAAGTGTATATGCTGCATTAGGGAACACTGGCCAAATACACAGAAAGCATTCAGTGTTGAAGGTCCCTATTAAAGAATATTTGGGCTTTGAAAATTTGAGTTGGAGAATTCTGAAATCCTCTTTAGGTGAACTCCACCCTAGATGTTCTCGAAGAGGAGTTCTAACTGATAATGTGTATTAATCCTGATCCAATTTAACAGGTTTATCCTCAATAGCTCTGAATATCTACCAAGTGGGAGGCTTAAATGTAATTAAAATATTCCCGCAGACAACTTACTCACATTTTTTTTTTTGTTTACTATCAACTCATGAATCTGTAGAAGGCAAGTATGCTATTTTGCTGAGGGATGTACTGCATCCCTACTGCTTTCATACTACACTTGGTGGTCTTGTATCAAAACAGCAGAAACTGCAAGAGAACAGAGTATCTAACTTCGTAGTAAAAAAAAAAAAAAAAAAAAACACCCTGTATTTTGTATTTGAGGTGTGAGTGTGTGAGAGAGAGAGAAACTCACTTTGGCATTTCCTGACTCAAGTCGCATGTTGGAGTCAAATATTTAAGGTTTATGGTTAGCAAATTTCACCATTATTTCTTACAGAGCTAGTTGCTAGTATTTGGAGTAGTATTTAAAAGAAACAAAAACAAAACAAAAAAACAAAAACAAGAAAACCAAACACACACTTAGAATACTGTTACAATTTTCATCTCCTCCAAAAACATATTTATTCATTTTTAAATTATTCAGCTCTAAATTCTTGAAGATGAAAGGAAGCCAGACATACGTTCTTTCTTGATTTTCTCCGCAACAAGAAATTCATCTCTTTCAACAGTAGGAGCAAAGTTGCTTCCAATAACTCTCACTGCATATTGAAACTGCTGGGCTACATCAGCTGAAAGAAAGGGTAGGTGGGGTAGAAATCAGTTAAGCCAACTTTTAAAATTAAGAAAAAATAGTAACATGGCAGCTGTTGTTGTAAGTGATTAAAAGTCAAATACAAAAAATGTACACATTTCAGCTTTGAGAAAGAAAATATGGTAGTGATCAGATCAAATTTTCCTAATACTACCTTGCATTGGTATTTTGTCCTTGTACATTCTTAGGCAGAAAGTCACTTTAAGAGCACAAATTCAATTCCAGAAGCAAACTAAAGCTTAAAAATGCTGGCTCATCCCTTTGTCAACATTCTTTTTAGCATCTTGCTTCATACAGCAAACATCAGTACTATCTACAAACATGAACAGTTCAGTCAATAACAGGTCTTCAGTATGGGCCAACACAAACAAAAATGAGTATGCATAATCTCTTTCCTCCTTAGTCTAAGCATGCTGCAAGTCTGAATTCAAGGATCCACAAGAGCAGATTTCAAGGTCATGAATCAAACTGGAGATTTACTGAAGTCAAACTACAGAATTCCATGGTAACACAATGTACTGATTAGTAGAATTACAAGGAGATCTGCTTAACTCACACTAGGTTTATTCCTTAGTTTTGACAAACCAATTAAACCTACTTACCTTTCACCCTACCAACATTAACTTTCAGTTTATTAAACTGTTATGTACAAGGACCAAATATTTTACCCCAGTAACTCCCTACCAAAAAAAAAGTATGACTCCAGTTCAATTTAAAACCTACAAAAGCCAACTACAATCAGCAATCAGTTTCATTATGATCACAATTAACTTATCGTATGCTTATTTTAGGAATAATTTTCATAGTGGAGACACGTTAAGTTCCTCAACATACTAGTCATACGGCAGATAAGGGAAAGGTACAGAAAAACCACTAAACAAAGACTGTCCTCCCTTGCCAACTTGAGATAAGAGGTCAATTAACCAAAACAATTAATGATAAGCATCTCTGAGTGCTAGATTATGATGAAGGTTAACCTAATATTAATAAAGGAAGGATCAACTTAGTCCTCAGTTTTTCTACCTAGGAGAAGCAAGTACCCTCTGAATTGTAGAAAGAAAAAAAAACCAAAAACAGTAAAATTCCATAGGCACTAGGGTTCAGCTTATAGGAGGAAGACAACATTCTCCCCTCCTCCTACCCTAACACTACCTCTCAAATACCATCTATCCAACCCCAACCACTCTCCCAGAGTCTTTGCTGCAAGGTCAAATGAGAGGGCTGTAGAATTTGAGCAAGTCCTGAAAAGCAACAGCAGGTGGAGTTGAGGTCCCAGGTGGAAAAATCTGACAAGTTGTATTAGACAACACTGGACTTTTGTGTAACTACTCAGATATTACTAGTTATGACAGCATTGGCTCTGTACACGTGCAGTTACATAAAGGTCTTCACTTACAAATATATCTACAAAACCATACTGAAGTCATTGCTGTACCTCAATGTCTATATTTTAAAACAAAAAAATGCATTTCAAAAACTGCTGAGGATGTTAAAGTGCTAGGTAAATTACCACCTTTTCAAAAATTCAAGCACTTAAGAGCAAGTACAACATAAATCTCCCACTGGCCACATACCATACATTTTTACTACTAGAAATAAATGTTTTATTTACAATACCTTAACTCTGAAACATGAATTTTAAGTGTACTTTTTTGTTATCTAGAGATTCTTTTAAGAGATATATGGGAGAGCAGTCAATAGCTCAAAACTTGTCTCTCTTACCAGCAGATGTTGGTCCGATAAAAGATATTACCTCACCCACCTTCTCTCTCTAATATTCTGGGACTGACACAGCTACAACACCTCTACACATCCCCTCGCTACTGGCCGTAGAATTTTTATTGAAGTGTTTATACTTATTTAAGAGGGAGTTGCATATACGGTCTATTAGGACAGGAACAATAATATCAATTTATAGCATCACTATGGTATGTGAACTTGCATGAGGCTGATCAACACATAAAATGAGTAAAAATACAATTTTTCAAATCTATGTCTGGAGATTACTATTGAAAATAGCATTTATTTTGGGTCACAGTTAAGGTACATGTGTTAAAATTACTTCCTATAAAGAAATGTATTTGTAATAATGCATTACAACATTTAACTATTAAGTTCCCTTTTTTAAAAAAAAAATGTGCTCCCTCCCCCCATATCAGGTTATCAGTACACAGTTTCAAAAACTAGCTTTGGGTGTGTAGCAGTTTCGCGCAGGGTCCTCCCTGCTGCTCCACCTCTGCTCTCAAACACCACTCAGAGACCTCCAAGTTGTGCTCACACCAGTGCTCTTTATTTTCAGCGTGACACCCACCACGAGCTATTTACATCAGGTCCAGCCGCACAGCCTCTAGGCCCCAGAGTCTCCGCCACAGACCCAAGGAAAGCTCATCCTCCTACTGTGCCTTCTCCCTCTCACTGGGGTGCCCCCCCTTCAGTTCCTTCCTGGTATCCTTTATAATGCCCAGCTAACAAGCTCTGCAGCTACTCCTCATTAGTCCAGTCGCTGCAGGCTCCCTCAGCTTGATCCCATTCCCCCTTAACTAGGGTTCCAGAGGCAGAGTGCTGACTTAGGCTGTTCTCACCCAACACTCTGTCACAGGGTGCTACTCTTATTTTTAAAAAGATTTTCTTCTTCTTTTGGGTACTTAAGAGACAGCTTAAAGTGCTGGGTTTTAAACTCATTTGAATGAGAGGCACTAGGGTCAGGTGGATAAGATTGGGTTTACCACCTCAAGAGACCATATTTATGTTACAAAACCTGCCAAAAGTTACATAGGAAGTTTGTGAAAAGCAACGTTTCCTGTTCTTCAGCTACTCCCTCTGGGAAATATATCTATATACTCACCTGTCTGTTTCCTTTGTTCAAATAGCAAGTTTTTATTACAACAACTTCAAACATGTCTAAGAAGTTACCATTATTTCAAAATTAAACATTGTGCTATCTGTGCCCTTGAAAATTGCCTCTTGTATGAGCCAATGTAAAAATCTACCTATGGTTCTAGTTTTGTGGTGCAATGTGATTTTGCTGTGCAGATTATAGGACAAAAGACAGACGCAAATGTTTCAAAACAGTTATTTTGAAATTTTATCCATATTCAATTTAACAAAAAAAATTAAAAACAGATTCTTGTCAGTGACAGACTTAACCCTAAAAGGGATATTTTGGATTGTCCTCACTTGGAGGCCATCTGTGGCCAATATGATAACTCAGTCTTATCCATTCAGTCCTTGCTCTCTGCTAAGATTGAACCAATAAAACTTTTGGTCCCTCCTTTAATAATCTGAGAGATTAATCTTCAGAATGAGAGACTTTTCTGGAGATTTATGCTGGACCTACAGTCGTACAATAGCTTTGAATCAAAATGTTTAGCTATCCCACTAAGATTTCAAAGTCCTTGATTTGCAAGAGGCTTTGCTTGCAGTGGGAGCACTTTTGGCATCAGACTCCTGACTTTAGATACAGAACAAGCAAGAAGATACCATATAGAAGTTCTAAGAAATAAAGATATATTTGACAGTAAGATGTCTGACAGAGACAAATAGACAGGAACTTTATTACATAAGCAGATGTATTGTTAAATTGTTCCCCCCCAAATATGTATTCACGAGACATTAGATGAACTTAAAATATATTTGTACACACACATTTCATCCTATAAATATATAAACAAGTGCAACAGTGATGCAACACTGCCATCTTGATTTGCCTAATAAGACGGGAAGGAGGAAATTATTTATAGAAGACATGATTTAGTTTTCAGTGTTCCCATGTGAGCTCTTAATGCAGAGAAAAGAAACAGGCAGAAGATTGTAAAAATCTAAAAGTTATGAATACAGAAATAGAATTAATGGCATCATTCAGCTAAGTGACTTATTTACCAACAAATAAATAAAAATGTTTAAAACAGTATAAACAGCTTGTGACACACAAAGAAGGGGAAACAAAAACAAAAAAATTCAAGATCTATAAATTCTTAATTTGAATTGCCTAAAGTAGATTCTTATGTTTCCATCTGCAAATGCAGCTCTCTCTGATGCTTAGTAGAGAATGTTCTTTAAGCATGCATCCATTCTTCCCCTCTCCCTCCACAGTGTGATCTATCAGAACTGCATGATGCAGTTTTCATGTTGCATTTCAAACCCTAAAATGAGTTTTAAACAAAGCACATGGGAAAAGTATAGCAAAACTAAAGAGGGAGAATCCTTGTGGGGGAAAAACAGTAAGAAATGGTATTTTACTGATGTATCTCTGGAACACCTTACAAAGTGACATCTGCAGGCAAATTTGACATCTCTGCACATCATGGTTGATGTGAGGTACACAATGCCCTAGATGTAATTCTGCCAGAATGATAAAGTTTAAAGTTAATGAGCAGCTTTTTTTCCTCTTTCAAAGATATATCTGAAAGATCAAGTGGTGGAACATGAAAGAGGGCAAACTGACACTAGCATCATTTGTTCAAATGTATGTCCTTGAATTGTGAGTTCCTCAAAGTAGGGACCATTCATCTGGATTGTTTAAATAGCCCATACCGGATAGTGGACACTGCCATATATAAATAATTAATATCAAGTTTTTTCTGGAATCAAGACCACACAAAAGGCACTGATACACTAAGAGGCTTGAGAAACACGAAATTTGAACTGCCTTGAGAAACAATGGATATGGAGATATGCTTAGGTGGAAAGGGGGGAGAAAAAGATCCACATAAACACATTGAAGCAGCCTGAAAGAACATTAGGACAGGCACTGGAGTGTCATGAAAAGAAAGTCTCTCCTCCCCCCACCCCCCTTGGGATTGAAAAACTTGCTGATGCACCCCAGCATATAAAGGAGAACTCACAAAAAAATTTAGAAAACTGGAATGAACTGTCAGGAACGGAGGAGTAAATTTAATAAGTAATGCGCCTTCCCTAGTCACCCAATAAGGAACTGAGTGATATTCAGAGAATAGTACTGATATCAGTAGGGGATGACAAACAATCAGCGGGGGGACGTCTTACTCAACCCAGATATCCCTGCCTTCAACCATCAAAAAAACCTTAAGGAACTAGGGAGTTCTTACAGTCTTATGTTAACGATCAAGGACCCAAGAGTGACAATTCCATACAGCTGATACATTTAGAGCAATCTCTTTTCCAAATGAAATTTCAATGGGAATTTTACACAGAAAGAATAGCTACATAAACTGTTTTTTGTTCAGGACAATGGGATTAAATCCCCTAATTCCAAAGGGCCATGGATCTCTAATGACCACAGGTGGGCCATACCTTGGTTTTCAGTTTAATCTAAAAAAAGGCAACATCTGCTGCAGTAGAATACCTCTAACACCACATTAGAGAATTCATGGCTTCAAAACTGACATACAGGGAACTGTATGCCTACTGATTCAACAATACCATTTGCTAGCAGGAACTGCCATTTTAAGTACTGACAAAATTTAGTTTACAAGATTTAACGAGATCCCAAAACAAACTAATATAACCACAGATTAACAATAACGTGATTCGGTTTAATCACAAATCCTTAATACTAATCAACTATTATAAGCAACTTTGGAACTATGCTAACATGAATGCACATATTGACTTTTTAATCCCAAATTCTGGAATGATGTCTTTTAAAAAAAAAAGAAGAGATGTTCAACGTTTTTAGTGAAATGTTTCCAATCAACTCAGTAGCCTAGTGGCAGCACAGCGTACTACCAAACAAAATGCTAATGTGACACCCGAGTTCCAACAAGGACCATTGGGCTGCATAGGTTGAATCTTCAGCACACTTAGAAGCTAGTTAGGAAGGAGCGAAGGAAGAGAGGGGAAATGATTCTCATACTGATGGCCTCCTGCAATCATCCTCCATCATGAGAGTTCATTTCAATACAAAGCTTTCTGGAAGAGGAAAAACTGGAAATTGTAGAGGTTCTGAGGACATCCTATACACAAAGAGTAACTGGTAAATTAAAAGGACTCCAAAAAGACACCAACAATCCAATAAAACCAAGTAAACTTTTTACAGTTCACTTACAAATTCACAGGTTTAGAATCAAAGTACTTATATACCATGTTAACTATAGTGGCACCATTAAGATATACATTAACATAAAGACTGCATCTTGGCTCATTTTAGAACCATATTTCTCTGCCTGCCAGAAGTAAAGTATGATTCAAATGGTGAGGATGAATCTTCTGAAGCAGAAATAGATGCCTAGTATTTACAGCAAGAAGAGATCATTAGATCATGTAGTCTGACTCCTGTATATCACAGGCCTTTAAATTTCACCCAGACGCCCCTGCATGGAGCCCAATATGTTTGGCTAAATCATAACTTCCAGAAAGGCACACTCTCTTGATCTGATGACAGCTACAGCTAGGGAAACCACCACTTCCCTTGGTAGTTTGTCCTAATAGTTAATGATACCCATCATTAAAAATTGCTGCCTTATTTCCAATTTGAATTTGTCTGGCTTCAGCTTCCAGCCTTTAGTTGTTGTTATGCCTTTCTCCACTACATTAAAGAGCCCCTTAGTATTCATCTTCTCTCCATGAAGATACATCTCCACTATGATCAAGTCACTTCTCAATCTTCTTTTGATAAGCTAGACAGATCTTCCTTGCAAAAAGTGTGCATATGTTCACATTAGAAGTGTGGAACCATTTAACTAAATTGGTTTATAAACTAATTTAGTTAAATAAGTGCATGTGTCATGTATAGAAAGCCCTTAACCTGTCTCCCATTCACACGTCTCCTTTCCTCCCTGTGCTGAAAGGGGATAGATGTTAAACTGAAGCAATTACAAAAGCCAGAAGAGCCACTAAGTATGAAACCAAGATATGAATCTGGTAATGTTTTTGTTTTATTTATTTAATAAAGTGCATATGCTTTCTGAGCTCTATGCAGGGTTTTTTTTTTTTTAGCTCCCCAGAGCCCAGTAACCTTTGCATGAGTCCTACGAAGCAGTAAGATATAACAAGACGACACATTTTGTTCACTCATTGAGACTTCTCCCCCACTCCCAATGAACATTATTAGGCTCTTCATGAACCCGGTCAGCTTAGGATGGCTAGTTGAGCAGTTCTCAAAAGGCAGGAATCCCTTGCATGAGGCCCAGGAATCAGCAGAAGCAGGCTTGAGCTCCCCTCCATTCCTCATAATTAACTGGAAATAAATTTAACACATTTTTAGAGTACCAAATTACTGTCAATGAAGTTCAAACACTAAGTATAATAATTTACAAATTAATTATTCCAGTCAAAAGTTGAGGCAGAGTATAGAAAAATAAGACTTAGAAAAGAAATATAGACTCAACATTTACTAGAGTTGTAACCAACATCTTCATAATATTAACACCATGTTTGATTAAAGAGACAAGCCCATTATTTTATCCTTTGTTTTTAAGTGACAAGCACAGTTAGAGAAATTATCTAGTGAGACACCTATACTAAGAAATAAATTCAGGTGACAAGCAAATTGCTAAACCTAAATATCAGGATGAAAATTTCAAAAACCTATTTACAATCAAAATTCAGCAATCCACCAGGGGCAACACAACATAATCCAGTTCCCAGCACTTCATCATAGACTGAAATTCTGATTTCACAAATGGATTTTGTAACAGTCCTAAAGTGGTAGTATGCCTGTTTTTAAAGTTGTTTCTCATTTGCAAAGTATTTCTGGATCTTTATTTTTGTCATCTAAATTATCAATTATGTTCATAATGGTCTTTTTTTTTTTTTTTTTTAAAGAGACATTTTTAATTTTAACTTGTAGTCTTGTGGTAGTGAGGAGACAAAACAGTCTCATTTATCAAATTAAAGTTGGGGGGAGGAGAAAAGAGGGAAATAATTATTTCAGTCTGTCATGAAGTACCAGGAATTGGACTGTATTGTGTCACCCATGAATTGCTGAATTCTGATTGTAAATTTTCTGGAGTTTTCCTCCTGATCTTTAGGTTTAGCAATTTACATACGATCTGAACTGGTTTCTTGGGATTGGTATCTCATTAGATCTTTCTCTAAATTTTACCTGCATCACTTAAAAACACAAAGGATAAAAAGGATAGGCTTTTCTCTTGCAATGGAAGTCATGTTGCCTTTCATCAAACATGGTATTAGTATTATGACAGTGTTGGCCACAACTTTAGTTAGTGTTGAGTCTGGATTTCTTTTCTGAGCCCTATTTCTTCTAGCATTTATTATTCAATACAAACAATCAAAGTTCTTGTCTTATCTACCCTGGAATAATTATGACATTACAAAAGACTTGTACGTGATCAATTGAGAGAGAAGGGATTTTAGTAAAACTGTTGATAACATGGGTGTTTTGGATGTCTTTGTTAAGGATTCCATACACTCAACCGTTCAGTGAAGACATGCAAACTCAAAAATCTCTCCCAGACACCCCTTATAAGTCCTCCAACAAAAGCAGGGAAGGCTAGACAAGACATTCCTGATACTTAAAGAAAAACAAATGTATAGCCCCTCTTCTTCTCCACACACTACTGTTCAGGCCCTATTTATGTATCATAAAGATGATGGTAAGTCATTTGCAGATAATCTTTTAGTTAGAGCATTACTAGTAATGAATTCTGTCCAAAAACAGGTTAATGCCCACATTATTGTAATAATGAGATCATACAATACTTATAGCAAATCTATGAAGGGTGACACTTCCAACAACATATGAAAATCTTCAAATGCTAGTAGTACAGAAGGCATCCACATACCATTTGGTAAAATGGATATGACTTGAGAAGTTGTTTGTATTACAAGACAATACTATCAGGGCCTTAAATAATACATTTGCCCAATTAGCAACTAAGTTATTTTCTCTTGCAGGATAAAATTTCCATTTTCCTACTATTATGGCAATCAGAAAAAGGGGACTGAGCATGACTGTCTCCTTCTCTTCTCCCTCTCAGGCCAGGTCACATGCTAAACTTACATTGGTACAATTACATCGCTACACCGATAAGCTGTGCTGCTGTAAGTTTTAAGTGTAGACTAGCCCTCAGTTTCTAGCCAACAGGCAACTAGCCCATTGCTCCAGCCCAGAGCTGGCTGTTGCCATGCCTAGCACAGGCCATCGGCAGGGTAGAGCTAAGCTACAGGGCGGGGCGCAGGAGGGTGGGGATATAACAGAGCAGAAGAAGGGGGTGAACATTCTTCTAAGGCCATGTCTACACTAGAGAGCTTACAGCAGCACAGCTGCACCACTGTAAGCTCTCTCATGTAGCCACCCTATGCCGACGGGAGACAGCTCTCCCATTGACATAATTAAACCACCCCAAAGGAGCAGCAGTAGCTATGTCAGTGGGAGAAGCTTCACAGCCATGAACAACATAAGTTATACTGACCTAAGTGGCAGTGTAGACATAGCCACAGGAGGGGTAAATGGGACACACCTGCAAGGTAACCCCCAGGGCAAGAGCAAGGCACTCAGCAGGTGTTCCAGCAGCTGGGTGACATCTACAAAAACTTGGACAGCTTTTGGTGGCTTCCCCAGGCTCTGAGCAGCAGAATGAAACCAGGCCCTGGTCTACACCACACACTTATGTCGCTATAACTACATTGCTCAGGGGCATGAGTGACGTAGTTATACTGAACTAACCCCTGCTGTAGACAGCGCTATGTGGAAGGGAGGCCTTCTCCCATCAGCATAACTATCGCCTCTCAGGGAGGTGAAGAACCCACAGGGACGGGAGAGAGACTTCACCATATCGCAGAAGTACGCTGTGAAGTGTAGACCAGCTCTCAGTACTTCACCGCTGCTAAGGGCTGAATCCCTGCCTTGGCTGCAGCTGCTTGGAGGGAGGAGAAAAGGAGACATTCATGCCCTGTCCCCTTTTTCCAGCTATCACAGCAATAAGCAAATGGAAGTTTCTTTCTCTTCCTGGGGGAAGAGGGTAGCTCTCTTCTGCCTCATAGGAACAGATAAAGGAGAGCACTTCCCACCAGTTCCCTGCCCTCATTTTCCTCCCTTCCCCGGCGCCCTGGCCAGGCACACAGCTGCTTCCCCCGGGACAGCACCCTCCACCAGCCGGCCCACGTCTGCCTGCTTCTGCCGCGGGTGGGCGGGCACGCTACTCCCAGCGAAGAGCTGTCAGCAGCAGCCGCCTCCCCACGCAGGGGGCCTGGGTTTCAGCCGCGCGACCCGCTGCAACCTCCGGGGGGGGGGAGGAGGAGGAGGAGGGTCCCGTGTCCCTCCTCCTTCTCCCCACGCGCGCTCGGGGCGGCTCCCCGTTGGGCTCGCGCGCTCCCTCGGGCGGGGGCGGGGCCGGGGCCCGTTACCTTCGCTCTTGCCGAGGATGCGGCAGCACAGGTTCTGCAGCAGAACGTTGGGGGATTTCTGATCCGGACACGCCATCCTCACTCCGGGGCGGGGGCGGGGGGAACCTCCCGCTGCAAGTGCCGCGTGCCCGCGCGCGCGCACTACCCGCCTCACAGCCTAACCGACTCCACCTTCTGTTCCGTTACCTAGGGCGCCATTTTAACAGAACCCGCGGAAAGCAGCGAGCGCCCACAATGCCCCTGTGCACAGGAGCCGAAGTGCGCTGCGCCGAACACCTCCCGCCCTCCGCACACAGCCGCGACGGAGAGGTTCCGGGACACAAACTGACCCCACCTCCCTCCAGCCTCTCAGCCAGGGCCTGAGTGACCCGGGCACACACATAGAGCCCGTTACCATCGCAGGGTGGCGGCTGGGTTAGCGCAGAAATCAGGACAGGACAGTTCACTTCCCGTCTCCTCCGTGCTGATGACAGTTGGGGGCAGGGAGAGAGGCTACAGGGTCCCTGTCAGTGCCAGGCCTCAGCCTATCCCGTGATGCTTCAGCTGCTGTGTGATGTCACTGACTGCACCCAATGACATCACCCTGCTATGATGTCACTGCGCTGTATCACACTGCACACGCAGGCGGGCCAAAATACGGACCTTTCAACCCCCAGGAGGCTGTGAAATTCCAAGCCTTAGTTTCAACCTGAATTAGGATCTCCACCTTTTCCCCCACATGCCATAGTTTGGTAAAGCTCAGCAGCTCACAAAAAACTCTCCGGGGGCCCTTCTACTAAAGGCAGGAGTCTCTTTTGGAGTTTAGGAGCCAGCATCTCTAACCCAGAGCTGAAAGAGGCCCATAAGCTGTGTAGACGCAGCAGTGAGGTGGCACACATAACACACAGCAGTGTTACTACAAATGGGCTACCTATTGATCTTTGAAAAATGCTGCTTGGGTGCATCTGTGGTTAAAAAGACTAAAAGCCCACTCCTGAAAATTCTTATTCACGTGAGTGGTCTTTACTGAGAGAGGAAGAAGTAATCCATATATTTAAATTGCCTAACGCTTTCCATTGTAAAAGATTCTTGCGACCTGCTGTCGAGAATCACTAGCACTTTTATTGTTTGCCGCAGACCTCTGAAGCTCAACATGGAGAAAGCTCTCAGAATAGAGAAGCACCTTTTGTTTCTCCCCTGAAAATCTGTTTAGGTTTAGCTGAATTATAAACTCATAAAAATCCCCCTTTCTCTTATCACAGTTGCATTCCTTAGGAACATTTTCAGATCACATCAAAATAATAATTGAACTTGAACTAAATCCCAGATTGTGTTCAGGCCAACCAAGCAGCAGCAGCCCTCACTGTAGCAATGGTGAAGGAGATAGGGATGGCTGGGCTGCTCTTCCCCTACTTCCCTCTCCCCACACACATGCCCCTCAACCATGACCTGGCATTGCACATAGTTCCAGAATCCCATCGTCACCTCAAATGGTCCCATAAAAGACAGAAGCTCCCCCACCTCCTTGGGGAGATTAGAGAGAGCTGGACCAGGCTCCCATGACCACCCTCTGGGATTATCAGTCCATCCTACCCACCTCGCCAAACTAGGATAACAATTTTCTCCTGCTGTCAGTTAACGTAGTCATTGCCATAGTTCAAGTGGTAAAAATCTGCTCTGAAGTGCTTAATCAATCATAGAATCATAGAATATTAGAGTTGGAAGGGACCTCAGGAGGTCATCTAGTCCAACCCCCTGCTCAAAGCAGGACTAATGGTCAAGGTCTAAACCCTGCTGACAATATGTGATATGGGAGTTGTTACATTTGTATGTAAAAGAAATAGGTAAAAACAAATTCTATTAAAAAATTTAAAAACTATAAAAATAATATAAAAGAAAATTATTTAGTTTGCAAAGTCAAGCACTCAACAGTTCAGAAATGCCATTTTTGTAGTTACCTGTGCAACCTTAATTCAGTTCCCTTGTGTGTATGTATTATGATATAGTTGTAACCCCTTCTTCCTGACAGAGTTGGCAGAAACAAGAGCCAGGCTCAACATCTAGGGATTCTTGTCAATGATACAACACCAAACTGGCTCAAGCCCCCAGCCCGTCACCTGGGAAATTACACATTATCCCCTGGGCGCCCCCAAAGGGCAATACTTCTCCTCTCACAAGCACAGAATCTGAGTGTAGAAAGTAAACATTTTAATAAAAGGAAGGAAGCAACTCAGCATTGGTTTGGGGAAACAATGCAAACAGAGTTCATAAACATAAAAAACATGAACAGAACCCATCCACCCCAGTGTAGGTGGGGCGTGTCCTTTGCCTCTCCCTTCTTGCTTCCGCTTGCCCTACCACCCATCATAACTGCACTGTTTGCCTTTCCATTGCTGGGCTCGGCTAACCCCCTCTGCTGGGTCCCACCTGTCAGTCGCTGGATTCGAGTAGCCCCTCTGTGGGTTGAGCTAAACTAACCCAGCTACCTGTCAGTCTCTCAAGGTTTCCCCAATTCCTAAATTAGTGATTTCAGCTCTAGTAAAAGTTCAGCTTCAGTACTTCAGCTCTCTGTTCATGGGGAAACCCTGCTGCTGACAGGAGCATTGTCCCTGACTTTAACAAAACAAAAAAGACTCCAAGAGAAATCAATTAACTCTATTTTTGAATAGTGGGAAGGGATAATCAAACCATGCCTAAGGGTAGTTCTTAGTCAGAACCTGTGCAAACCAGACAGGAAAACCCTATCCCCTCCTTGCTGGCTTCACAGTGCTCTGGCATCCGAAAGCCTTCTTTGTTGAGTTCTGTTTGGATCAGGGCAAATCTTTCATCAGAACAGGCTAAGCCCAGTTCTGCTGCCATTTGTTTATACAATAGGGGAACAACATTTCATTACCCCTGCAATTAACACTAAAGTGATTCTAATCCAGTACCAGCCAAACTGACCATTTCCCATCATGCTGAGCGCCTAGGTGGGCTTATGCAGATAGTCATACTCAAACATAATGCCAATGCAAATACAGTGCTCCACCCTCGGCCCTTCAGCTGGCTCAGCAGGGGAGGGCCACTCAGACCTTGCTTATATAGTCTTCAGTTACCTGATCACTTATCACTTTTTCCAGAAAACCCTTGCCTCCCTCAGTACACAAGATGGACACACAAACAAATAGAATTAAGGTTGCATGGCTTATCATAAAACTGGCATTTCCTGCCTTTCAAGTGTTTGACTTTGTACTCTAAGTACTTTTTATTTTATTTGTGTATATATATATATATTTGTTATGATTTAAATTGCAGTGTCAAGAAAGATGGACATTTCAAGCTTGATGGAAACTTGCCAGAAAAACCTGACAACTATTAGGCTGCTGGTGTATTGAAACCATTGCCTATCATGCTGACCAATATTTTATCATTATAACCTTGTACGCCCCTGTCTGTATCCATCTGTTGTCTCTCTCTCTGATACGTTAGATAGTAAATTTTTATGGGGTAGGGACTGTCTTTTTGTTCAGTGATTGTATTCCTCCTAGCACAATGGAGTCTTGGTTCATGACTGGGTCTCCTTGCAGATGATAGTATGGTAATACAGATGATAAATAAAAATGATAGCCATTATATTATCTCAGAAGCATAAACAAAGAATATAATTTTGTTGCAGTTTAGCAGTTGGAAACTTAAATGGGTAATTAATTGCATGCTTGTTCACACATGCACAAACAAGTACATGCATTTTAACAGTGTGTTCTTCTTATTCTGCTCTATGATGTTTTCTAGTTTTAGAGCTATAATCTATAATAGTCATAATTAGAAATGACCAGCATGAACAGATGCTGTAATAGTTAAAGTGTGTCCATTTTACAAATTGAAAGCATGTCATTAACACATTTGCCAGTGGTTGAGTTTCTTTGGGATCTAAAGATTTTGTAAAGGAGATGGATACAGACAGACAGGGATGTACAAGGTAACAATGAGAAAATGTATGTCAGTATGATAGGCAATGGTCTCAACACATCAGAAGCCTAACAGTTGTCAAGATTTTTGTAGGCATCACAGCAAAGAAGAGTTTTAAGCAGAGATTTGAAGAAGAATAATGAAGTAGCTGTCTAGATGTTTATGGGGAGCTCCTCCCAAGTATGATGGGGCAGCATAGGAGAAACCATGAAGGAGTTTGTTTGAAAATTTAAGAGGGCAATGAAGGCTGGCATTATGGACCAACTGGAGACTAGAGTTGACATCTTGATAGCATGTATGATAGATGATAGGGTGAGAATAGGTCATGAAGGCTCTTGAAAGTGAAGACAAGTAGCTTATGTTTGATGTGACAGAGAAAGACGAGACAGTGAAGGGATGCAAAGAGAGGTGTGACATGATCAAAGCAACAAGCTAGGAAAATGATCTTGTCAGCAGCATTCTGAATATGAATGAGCAGGACAAGATTGCATTTGTCAAGGCAAGAGAAAAGGATATTGTTGTAAATAAAGATGTGAGCTTATGAGAGCCTGAACAAGAGTTTTAGCTTTGTGGATGAATAGGAAAAGCTGTATCTTAGTATTACAGGTTCTTTCTGCATAACATCTCTAAGACATAGCTTGGATGTGAGGTCCTAAAGAGAGGTCTGTGTCTAAGACGGCAACCAGGTTACACGCCTAAATAACAAGCAGGATGGTGGTCTTGTGCAGAGTGATTGGGAGAGTGTAGGCCTCAGCACTGCAATGTAGGCTCGAACCAGAGCAGGACCGGACCATGGATACTCTTTGAAGCTTAAGGGTTAATCCTCCCACTGAAAGAACAAAACTAGGCATTATAGATAGGGATGTTCCGGACACATTGATTGTTTGTTCATGCCAATCCAGGCTCCACTATGATAATTGACTGCTTGAACATATGAGTGGGAACATCCTGCCTAAATATTTTGTGATTTAAACATTTATGACACATTGGGGCCATGTTTGTGAACATCTACGTATGAATGTTAGGGAACATCCTGAAATCTAATTGTGATAAGTTACAAGTGGAGGAAAGTGCCCAATGCGTATCAGGAATGTGGTTGATGTGTAAATCATGGGGCAATGAGAGGGCAAGTAAGATTTCTCTTATTTCCTTTTAGTAAAATTGGTATTAATAGAATTGGTGTATGTATAAGGATTTTATTATATTAGTAAGTAAGTATAAGATAATGCACCAATGTAATGGGATAAGAATGTAATGATTTTTAGTAAGTATGAATGAGGAGTGAATGCAGTTTGAATCTACTGAGATAAGACGGCGAGGAAGTAATTGCTGAGGTAATGGTTCTAGCCTCCAAGGGCAGGAGGGAGAAAAGATGCTTTTGTTTGAAGGACTTTTACCACCCAGATGGCCGAAGATCAAGATAACCCTGAAAAACGGGGGAGTTAACACCCAAGGACAGGAACAAGACAAAGGGTGAAACAGGAATGAAAGAACAATGGGAAAGCTGTCACACTTGCGATATCAAATGTAATTGGCAATTACATCAAACAAGGAGACTATCTGACATGACAAAATCCATAGACCCAAATGGAGATGGATAAGTATAAAAATGGGGTGAAGAAACCTGGACTTTGGGCTCATTCTGCAAACCTCAAGGAGCATCGTGTCGTGACCGACAGATCCTGGCTCCATCCGTGTGTCTGAGTCACCTGGCCAGTGATTCAGCTTGAGCAACACAGAGGCTGGTAATTATATCCCTTCTGCAGAAGTGTGTGTGTGTGTGTGCGCGTGTGTGTGCGTGTGTTGCTTTTTCAAATATTTTCTGTATTCATAATAAACGTTGCATACTGCCTTGTCCCCTGAATAAGATCCTGCTGTTTATTTCATAAGTGTAACAAGAGGAAATAGTCTGGAGAGATTGGGAGGAAGATTAAGAGCTCGGTTTGCTGAGCTTGAGCTGACAGACATCCACAAGGCGATGTCTGAGGCCTGGTCTACGCTACAGCATTAGGTCAACATATGGCAGTTTACGTCGACCTCGCTCTGTAAGTGTCTACACTAAAATGTAGCTTGCCCACTACACTGACTTAATAACTCCATCTCCATGAGAGGTATAGCGCTTAAGTCAATGTAGTTAGAGCAACGCACTGTCAGTGCAGACACTGCACTGCTTTACATCAACTGTTGCTGCCTTTCAGAAACCATCTCACAGTGCCCCACACTGACAGTTAAATCGGTACAAGGGTTCTAGGAGAGAACGTACACTGCCGACACAATGAGTGTAGTGTGGACATATAAAACCAATTCAATTACTGCGGGGGCAGAACGTCAGCATAACTTAAGTCTTAAGTAAGCATAACTTAATTTTGTAGTATAGACTTCCCCTGTTTAGACAAAAGGAGTCAGGTCTGGAGCAGAACAGTAGATCTGTGAGTTGTTTGCATAGAGATTGTAGCTGAATTTGTGCTTGTAGATAAGATTATCCAGAAATAAGGTGTAGAGGGAGTAGAGATGGGGATTGGAGCCCACACAGAAAGCTGGAGTGAGGATGAGGATGATCCTCCAAAGGACATAGTGAAGGAGCTATCACAAAGGTAGGAGGAGAACCAGAAGAAGTCATAGGAGGACAAGACTTCACAAACACTAAGAGGAGAACAAGATTTCAAGAAGAATCAAGTCTCTTACATTCTTGGGAACATGTTCTATTATTTTTCCTATAACCAAAGACCTAATCCTTCAACCCTGATTTATACATGTAGTAATTTATACTCAGTAGACCTTCAATAGGTGCAAATTGTCATAGTGCCACTGACTTCAATGTAGCTATGACAACTTAAATCAGCTCTCATGCCCCCTGGAATCACACTGTCATAGCGACGGTATAAAGGGCCCTGCCGTCCCACTGCCCCCTCTGTTCATTCTTGCCATCTAACTCCTACAGTGGGATAGTCAGGGGGATTGGAATGGACATGAGCAACACACATGGGCAGTGGGTATAATAGGCCAGGGGAGGAGCCGTGGTGGCCCCGCCTTTTCCCATCCCTGCTCCACTCCTTCCCCGAGGGCCCCGTTGCTCACCACTGCCTGGCTGCTCCTCTCCTCCACTTCACCCTCCCTCTCCAGAGGTTGCCACCATGTGCATCACTCCTCTCTTCCAACCTTCTCCCCCACGAGATCCCTCTGCCCACTGTGTCCCTCCTCCCTCCATCCCATTCCCCTGCGACACCCCCTCACCTGCCACGTCCCTCACCCCCTCCTCCACAAGACATCCCCACTCAGTGTCCCTCCTTTCCTCCATGCTCCACCCCCTTCCTCCATGAGACCCCCCCCAACTCGTTGCATGTCTCCTCTCCGCCACACTCCACCTCCTCCCCTGCAAGACCCCCCCACTCACCACATCCTTCCTCACCCCCCCTCCGCTACTCACTGCTCCCCACATCCCTCCAGCAGTGGGCAGACTGAGCGGGCGAGGGGACGGGATCATGGGGGTGACGTTTGGGCAGGGCCACAGGTGGAAGAGCTGGGACAGGGGGCTACCATCCCCTAAGGGAAGCTTCACTAGCTGTCCATGGCAACACATCTTTAAGAACAACAGTTATAGAAGCTTAGTAACCGTTTTTTCTTTTTTGAGTACTTGCTCATGTCCACTCCAATGTAAGTGATTCCCAAGCAGTTGCACAGGTGGAGGGTTTGGAGTTCATTGGCATGCTGATTGCAATACCGCTCTGCCGAAACCTGCATTGTCTCTAGCCTGCTGGGTGATGGTGTAGTGGGATGCGAAAGTGTGAACTGACAACCATGTTTTTACTCTACAGATATCCTGGATAGGAATTTGAGCTATGAACATGGCCAAGGATGCTTGAGCCCTTTCAGGAAGTGCTGTCAGGGTCAGAGGAGCCGGGACGTTTGCTAGGTGGATACAGAAAGTGATCCAAGATGTAATTTTCTGGGCCAAAACTGGAAGCTCCTTCATCTTGTCTGCAATGGTTACAAGAAAGCTGAGTGGATTTTCAAAAAGGTTCAGTCCTTTCTATGTAAAAGCCTAGTGCACATCTTACATTCAGCGAGTGGAGTCTCTGTTCCTCTCTGTTAGCATGTGGCTTCGGATAGAAGACTCGTAGGAAGATATCCTGGTTACTATGGAATTGTGAGGCCACTTTTGGCAGGAAGAGTAGGTGTGGCCACAGTTGAACCTTGTTCTTGATTGGAATGGTTGGCAGGCTAGACGCACTGCTGTGAGTTCCCTCTCATTGATGTGGACTGAGATCTCTTCCAGAGATCAGAGGCCCTGAATTTTAAGGATCCCCAAGTGAGCCCCGCATCCCATCAACAACGCATCTGTAATGAAAGACATTGATCTCGAGAATGGGACTCCTGCACATACCTCCCAGAAGGTCCAGCCACTATGGAAGGGTGGTGATCACTGAAGGGGGAAGCGAGACCACCCTGTCCAAATGGTGTCGGTCCAGTGCCTATACTGATGCCAGCCAAGACTGAAGCGGTCTGAGCTGTGGACTTGCATGTTGCACCACATAGATGCATGATGCCATATGCCCCAGGAGCTTTAGGCAGTTTCTTGCTATGGTAATGGGGTGATTTTTGAGGCACGCTCTGAGTGCATCTAGAGCTTGGAACTGGGTTTCCAAGAGGAAGGTTCTGGCCTGGACCAAGTCGAGGATTGCCCTAATGAATTCTACCCTTTAATCAGGGAGAGGGTAGACTTCTGCATATTTATCAACAGCCCCAGGTCCTGGAAAGTTGACTCTATTAACTTCACATTTGCCTGCGCCTGGGCATCTGTCCGAACTCTGATCAGCCAGTCGTTAAAGTAAGGATAGACCTGAACGCATGCCTCCTCAGGAAGGCTGCGACAACTGCCATGCTCTTTGTGAACACCTGAGTGGCCGTTGATAGGCCAAATGGGAGCATGGTAAATTGGTAGTGCAAATGATTTGTAATGAAGCGGCGGAATCTTCTATAACCCCTGAAGATTGAAATGTGAAGATAAGGATCCTTCAAATTCAGGGCAGCATACCAGTCCCCTGGATCTAGAGAAGGGATAATGAAGGCCAAGAAGACCATGTGGACCATTAAGGTTTTGCAGGTCCAGGATCAGTCTAAAACCATTATTGGCTTTTGGGATTAGGAAATAATGGAGTAGAACCCCCAACCCCTTAACTCCAGTAGAACCTCCTTCACTGCTCCCACCCTTACGAGTGACTGCACCTCCTGGGCTACAAGTTGTTCATGAGAAGAGTCCCTGAAGTGAAGTGAAGGGTGTTTCCCAGTGTTATTGTTGTTCATAGCACCCAGCGATCTTAGATAATGCAGTCCCACGCCTGATAGAAGTGGGATAGCTGGTACACCAAAATTGGGGAAGTCAGCACCATTGTCCTGGTTTGTTGCCTCAGACAGTCCCATCAAAAGGGATGTTTAGACCCCTCCGATTGTCTGGGGGGGCAGGCACAGAAGAAGATGAGGAATGGGGTGGAGGTCTCCTCTTATAGCCCCCCTGCTCCTCCTCTTATTATAGTCCTGTCAGCACTGTGGCAGGAAGAAGTGAGCAGCCAGTTGAGGTTTATATCCTTCCTAGAAGGAGCCTGTGTATGTAGCCTTAGGGACTTCAAGCTCGAGTCCTTTAGACTGTGCAGTTTGGCATCTGTTTGCTCCAAGGAGAGCAATGTGCCTTCAAAAGGGAAGGTCCTGTAAAGTCTGCTGCCCTTCATTGGGTAACCCCGAGAAATGAAGCCACGAGCTTCTCCTCATAACCACAGCCAAAACCATGGATTGGGCTTCAGAATCTACTGCGTCCAAAGCTGCCTGAAGGGACACTCTTGCCACCAATTTTCCCTCATCAACTAGAGACAAGAATTCAACCCTGGATTCCTGTAGCAATAGTTCCTTAAATTTTGCCATTGAATTCCAGGAATTAAAATCAGACCCGCTCAGGAGCACTTGCTAGTGCGCAATCCTGAGCTGGAGGCCACCAGTTGAGGAGACCTTCCTGCCAAAAAGGTCTAGTTTTTTTATTTTTGTTTGTTTGTTTGTTTTTTTTTTTGTTTTGTTTTTTTTGGTTTTGTTTGGTTTGGTTTGGTTTTTTTTTTTTTAAAACATCTTTTGCCTTGGGAGTTGCCCCTTGCTAACCTGGCCACTCCTGCTCATTGACCACTGAAACCACCCGCAAACCAGGTGAAGATGGTTGTAGAGGAAATCATACTCCTTGGGTGGAACAAAGTACTTTTTCTCCATTGTCTTTGCTGTTGGTTTCAGGGATGCAGAGGTCTGCCATAGGTCTTTGATGGGGTCCAAATGGCCTCATTCAAAAGCAAAGCCACTCGCAATGGGCCTAATACCACTAGAATGTGCACCAGAGCATGGGAGGATTCTGTGATCTCCTCTGGGTTGTGAGCTACCCTCTTCAGAATCTCTTGGTTCATCCTAAAATCATCCTCTGAGGGTGCTATATTTGTCCCTGCCACCGTCTCATTGGGAGAGGAAGAAGAGGAGGCCTGTACGGGCAAGAGGCATTGTTCCTCACCCACTGCATAATATGGGTCTCGCAGTACCGGATCTTGAAATTCAGTACCAGGCTCGGTACCAGGACCTGGTCCCTGTTCTAAGGAAGGTTGTGGGGGAGCTCTAGACTCTGACGCAACGGAGTAGGACCTCCTAGACTGTGATCCCTGGACAGGTTGAAAAGCCCAGGGGTTCCAAAATGGCCACTGTAGTGGCATCTGCCACTGTGCTGGTGATCAGGCCACTGGTGGGATGTCCTAGCCGTTGGGCAGCATCAGTCAGAGTGGTGCTGCTCCTGCAGGAGGTGTACGACTCTGCCTCTGAGTCCAACTTCGAGGAGTCGCTTCGCAGCAATCAGGGTGGAGCAGTGCTAACAAGCACCAGTGAGTGGTGCCGGGAGGGGGAGACTGGTGCTGTGCCATCATAGCAGGTTTTCCTTTTGACGGCACCTGGAGTCTCTGGTGCCACCACCGACAGCTCCTGAATGGCAGAGGATAGCAGTACTGGGAGTGATAACAGCCTCTGGCATGGATCGTAATGCCAGGGTAATTGCGCTCTGATGGCTGTCTCTTACTGGAGAGTCCAAAGGTGCCAGACACAATGGTGCCCTTCCTGGGCCCAGAGTCAATGGTACCTTGTGCACAGGTGGTGTCTCTGAGTGGTCCATCATAGATCACACTCTGTTAGCATCCGAGAGACCTTTGAGTTGGGGATTACCTGCAGTCAGTTTTCTTCTGCTTATTTCTTGGCACCACCAATGGAGAGTGATGCCGAGAGTCCTGTGCAGGAGTGGTCTTCTTCAGCACTAGGGATGACTGCTGGTGCTAGGAGTCCTGGGAAGCAAAAGAAGAGTCCTTCCTCACCACTGGAGAAGCAGAACAGCACTGCATCTCTCAGAGATACCGGTGCTTCTTACTGAAACCAAAGTACTCGTTGCTGAGTTGCCAAGGCCCGGCTCTGAGGGAGGACGAAGTGCTGCCTCCATGAGTCTGGTGTCCCCGTCCTTCTTAGTATGGGACCTGAACCTCCTGCAGAACCTGCAACACTCCTGCACATGGGACTCGCCCAGACACTTGAGGCAGCTGGAATGAGGGTCGCTAACAGGCATCAGCTTATGGCATGATACACACAGCTTAAACCCCAGTGACTGAGGCATGCCTCAGTGCCGGGGAAGGGCTAACCCCACTAAGCAGGGTCCACTAATCTAACCAACTTACTAACTAAATAACTGAAATGTAACCCCTACAAATAATTATGTACAAGACTAGAACAAAGTCCACTGAGAGAAATACTTGCAAGCAATGCAAGGACAAGCTGAAGTTCCAGCAACTGTCACGGGTGGTAAGAAGGAACTGAGGAGGCGGCAAGTCGGCAGGCCCCTTTATACCATTATACCATTTTTAAGGCCTGAGGCCTTGTTCTTTGGCTAAGCAGCAGCCATATTAGGAGAAACAGCAGCCGTACACTAAGGACTTGTCTTCATTTACCTCCGAGATTCGGCGGCAGTTGACCGGAGTTACGCAAGCTACGCAAAAAACTTATCATAGAATCATAGAATATTAGAGTTGGAATGGACCTCAGGAGGTCATCTAGTCCAACCCCCTGCTCACTTGTGTAACTCCCATCGATTTCTCTGCTTCTCTTCTGCGTGCCGTCTTCACTGCACTGCGCTGACAGGAACTGCATTCCCGTCGACGCAGCGCTATGCCACTTGAGAAGGTGGTCTTAATACATCAATTTCTGGATCGACTGAGTGGGCCTTCACTGACCGCTCAGTCGATCAAGAGAAATCGATCTGACAGTGGTGAATTTGCCTAAGAAGCATGTGGTCACATCTCCATGTATATGACATTAGACAATGTAATATCAAACTCTTAAGAAGGTGCTACTGTCCTAATAAAACTTACCACTACCAGATAAAGAATCTCACAATGTTTAAAGGAAACTTTGTTTGATAGTATTCTGTCTGGAAAGGAATCACTTAACTGTTGTGGTTGTAAAAATCTACATTTCTTATTGTTTGGTCTTTATGGTTCCCACTTCTCTGTTGTTTATCTGAATGATTACTGTCTGGTTCTTTGATTATTTCTGTTTGCTGCGTAACTAACTGTGCAATATTTAAATCAACTAAAGCGGTGAGGTATGATTGGTTAAAGAACTGTTTCGTAATGAACTAGGATTGATGTTTTGTAGTACTGTAGTTTAAAATGATTAGTTAAGGCATAGCTAAGCAGAACCCAAGTTTTAACTATATAAACTGAGGTACAAAAGGAAGTTCTTGCCAAACATACTGTGCAGCTGGAGTCCCCAGATGGTCAACCAGGATTAGATTAACAGGAGACGTTTGTCTGCCTTATTGAATGCGGTGAGCATTGTATGCTTAGTGTGTGTATTCTGTTTTGATAATTAGAGAATAAAGGATATTACCGTGTAAGGCTCCTTCACTGGTAAAAGGCCCCACAAGCCTGCAGAAGATTACATCCAGAGCCCTGTGAATTGGGAAAGGGTGAGTACTTAAAGTAATCAGGTTACACCCGGAGCCCTATGGACTGAGAATGCGTGCCCTTGAGCTCTAGAGCATGAATTGGGTACCGGTAGGTGTCTTTCTCCTGGAGTCCTATGAACTGGGAAAGGGTGAGGATGCCTTAACTGGGTTATGCCTTGAGCCTATGGATTAGGGTAAAGGTGGGTGCCCAAGAGTGTGTGGGTAACACATTGCTCAATATTTATGCAGAACTTCAACAGGCTCAGTAGAACAACCACTAGACATTATCTAGGCTCTTATGCTGCTGCCTTCCCCAGGGTTATCTGAATATTTATGGACAACCATAACTAGAGCTGGTGGAAAGTTTTCCAGCAGAACAGTTTTCCATTGGATAACACTGATTCAATTAAATCAAAACATTTTGCGAGGATATCAATTTCATTCATATTTTTGACAAAAGAATAAAAATGTTTTATTTTGATAAAGTTTTATTGTCTTGAGTATTATAGTAATATATAAAAGTCATATAGTATAATAATAAAATTCAAAATTATGAAGGCTTCAACCTTACCAGAACAAAACATTTCAGTGAGGTTGTTTTAATATTTCTGAAACAAAAGTTTTTGGAAATTTTGTTTCATGAGAAATTTTTTAATTTCAAATGTTCATTCTGATTTGGGATAACAAGGAAATTTTGAATTTCTCCCAGCTCTAGTCAGACTGTTTTCTAACACAGGCTTCTATCAATCTTTCTGAGCCCTGGAGAAAGGAAGAAATAATATTAGAATAAAATGCTGAGTACAAAAAACGCTGAGTAACAGAATCATTGGTAAATATGTAACTTTATATCTGTGGTGAGATTTTTTTTTAGATGTAAAAATACCACAAAGCTCCTAACACACAGAAATAGTTAATTAAAGTGACAGTCAATAACAAAGCAAATAATATGTCTGAAATGGATTGCAAATCTGTACAAGAAAAAAATACAAAGCATGTTTAAGATCCTAAATCAAATAGAATCAACACACAGGCTGGAATTAAAGTTAATTGCATTGTAAACCCCAGTTGAAGATATTTTCCTGTAGTTTACTAACCTTCCTCCTTTTTCTCATGCCCCTAATGCATACTCGTGGTCTCAATAGCAAATCTCATATCTGCTTGGTCAGGGTTCAGTGTTTATTCTGTAACAGCTGATAAAACAGTACCAAAATTGTTAGGAAGGAACTGATTTTTCAGATATTTTCTTTAAAATGTTAAATGCACTTGTAAACTTTTGAAACAACATTGTCATCTTGAATTTCTTTGAATTGACACTTTTATTTAAACAATTTTCTAAAAACACACTCTTTTAAAAGAGTTTCTTAGAATGTGTGTGTGTCTGTGTTTGTAAGTCCTCTAAAAATATCTAAGAGGGTTTTCTGCTCTCCTGTTGATTTTCTCCCTTGCCAACCAATTAAACAGAGAAACTGATTATGCCTAAAGTTCAGTTAAATGCACAAGCTAAACAAACTGAAAATTTGAAGAAAATCTTTTTTTCAGCTGTCTTCTTTCACCTTTAACAATCTTAATTGTCGTCTGTGACATAGTAGGTACAACATTTTTAGTCAGAAATGATTGTCAAGTTAACAACATCACTTGAAGCCTGCATCTTGAGCTTGATCCTCCTCCCATAAATATTGAAAGCAAACCTCCCATTCACTTCGGTGCAACTATTCACATGTATCAAACTAAGCATGCACTTAAGTTCTAGCAGGACTGGAATCATGGATAGTATTTCCAGCTCTGCCACATAGGTGATATTTGGGGAACTCACTTAACTTTCTGCACCTTTGTTTTCTCATCTGTAAAATGGGGATAATGCTTACTACTACCTCACGGTGATGTTGTGAGGCCTAATTAACATTTGTAAAGCTTCTTAACTGTCAGTCCAAAAATAAGTAGTATATTTTAATTCATTACAACTGTGTTTGGGTGTCCATATCACATCAGCCATAGTGCTACATAATTTTCTTCCAACAGAATCAATAATGAATCTAAAATGTAATCATGGTGTTAGGAGCAACCTCATATGTATTGCTGGATGTTTAAGATGAAAGAAAAAAATTAGGTTCTGACCAACTGAGGTCACTGAAAAAAAATCACATGGTACTTTTTGGTAGATTAGGGGTAGCATCCCTGCCAACTTCCAGCCTGGTTAATAACATCCTGTCTATCTAAATTCCCCTTGCCGTTTTACTGAATATGGTATTTTTCTTCTCTTGCTGTATTACACTATTGAATTACTTTGTTGTACAGTGTTAAAAAGCTGCCTTATTCTACTAAGCTAGTGACAGCACTGTAGCAGTATAACTAAGTGATATTAAATAAAAGTTGAGAATATTCAAAGTGCTTTCATTCCTCAGATGAAAGGTGGTATATAATTGTGAAGTATTAATTATTACCACTATTGTTAAATCTGTGGCAAGAGAAAAGCCTCAGCCAAAAAAAAAAGAGCTCCAATGCCCCCATAGGTTTGGTTGTCCATAAATGCACCATATATCCAGAAGAACTTTGCTTGGTTCTAGAGGTGACGGGGCACTTCTTCACTCTTTGACAGGGTAACTTGGCAGCCAAATTAACATAGCTAGCATTTACTGTGCCAAAAGGTACAAATGCTTTTTAAAGGATTTACTGGGTGGTGGATCAGGAGCTCACTTCAGCATTACCTTCATTCTAAAAAGCCTGAAGAAGATGAAGGAGTTACAAGCATATTCCAGGAGAGTCAGAGACATGGAGAGACATACACATGAACAAGCATATTAAGAAAGTAACCAAAGCCTTTGAGAATGATTTTTATTAATTATATTTCTTAGGTTTCCTAATGTAGTTAGATCAACTTTTTAACTGAGAGGCTAGTTAGAGAGAGCCTATGTTTTCCATTTATAATACCTGGTACTTGTATACCACCTTCAGTCTCAGAATGTCTGGTATGTACATGCATTAAAGAATGTATCTTCAGCACTCCTTTGAGGAAGGCAATTTTTATAATCCCCACTGTACAGATAAAGAAATGGAGGACAGACACGGGTAAAATAGCTTGCCCAAGGTCACAAAGGAAATCTGTGGCTGAGCTAGGATTATAACCGAGGTCTTCTCCTTATCTTGTTCTTTAACCACAAAACCATCATCTCTTCCTATTTATAACTCTTTGTTCTACAGTGTTTATAAATGTTGTAATTATCTTTTGGCTGCGTTCTATTTAAAGAAAAGGATATGAACTCAGCATCTCTCTAGAAGGCATGTTACACCAGCATACATCCAGTCTGTGCAGATCTTTCAGTTTTCATAAACTAGGAAAACTGATTATTTTTATTTTATTATTTGTATGGTGCCAAAAGTGTAAAGACTCGGGTCTCTTCAATGTAAGGAAGAATACTAAACAATACTGTCTTATAAAGCATTTTAAAAGTATCGTTTTTCTGTCTGAGTCTGATTGGAGTTTACTAGGTTGTGGACTGTTTGATTCTATCTTTCTTGGTAGTAAAAGTTATCAGAACTGCCTTGTATGAAACAAGATATTGACAAGGGTGGCTAAGTCACTTTATTAAGCACTCCTACTATATTTGATCAGAGTACCTTCTCTCCAGCATAAACTACTGAAGATATGAATCAGTGCCATTAAACAGGCCTTCATCCAGGGAGACTTTCCCTCCAGGTCTTTTTTCTTGTGGATCTCTTCCCCTTATCAAGCAGGTGGATCTCATTTGGGAATTACTCCTGCATCTCAAATCTAGATGTAGCAGACCTAGCTGTGGAAGAGCTTTGGAAATCAGTAAAGTTCTCATTTATTTTTATACTTGTGTTTATGATTTGAGGTCCCTTGCGGTTGTTGAATAATACTGATCACACTCCTTAGTTTCTTCTTGCACTTGAGCGTGGGGGATTATCATCCTACCTGATACAGAGCTTGTGGCACAATTAAATATGTGATCAAATGCTCAAAATAAAGGTATAGTCCAATATTTGATGCTCTGAGGAGTCATTAATGATCTGGAGGATGGGGTAGATTGCACCCTCAGCAAGTTTGCGGATGACACTAAGCTGGGGGGAGTGGTAGATACCCTGCAAGGTAGGGATAGGATACAGAGTGACCTAGACAAACTGGAGGTTTGGGCCAAAAGAAATCTAATGAGGTTGGGATGATATAGCTGAAGTTAGTCCTGCTTTGAGCAGGGGGTTGGACTAGATGACCTCCTGAGGTCCCTTCCAACTCTAATATTCTATTACAGAGAAAGACCACCCTAATCTTTTTCTTCATTACAGCCATATGTTAAGTGTCTATCAAGTCCAGATCTCTGACACCAAACAGTTGTAGGGTTTTCCAGTTTTAGTTGGACATATTCCTGGGTTTTATCACATGACAATCTTTTAAAATCTTTAATTCCTGGAGACTCCAGGACAATCCTGGAGGGTTGGCAACCATAAACAGTAGAGGTAGAAAACTCTAGACGCATTGTTGCAGGTCTACTTTCTGAAAATCAAAAAAAGGAAATCGATCAAAACAATGGTGTGTTGCTCAAGGCCTCTGAAAATCAGACCACTTATTTAGGTGCCTCATATGAATTTAAGTACCTAACTTTAGACACCTACACAAAAATTTTGGCCTAAATATAACACAGAATATCAGTAAAAATTTGCTGAGACCTCTGTGACATTTTCCATTTCAGCCCCAGGCTTCCATGAATTTTTGTTTATTGCCAGTGACCTGTCCATGACTTTTACTAAAAATAACCATGACAAAATCTTAAACCTTAGCCATAGATGAGCGGATGCCAGAGACTAGATGGCCCCATCAGCAGGGCAAGTTGCCTCTGAGAGAATTACTGGTGATTTTGCAAGTTGTACATCTGCAACAATCTAGGGAAAGGAAGCTGTATGTGTCAAACCTGGCAGGAAGGGATCTATGAAATGTGGAAAAATCATCATTGTGGTTGATATAGCTTTCAATTCCAAATAAAAGCACCAGATGGCAGTACTAAAGCTTAGAAAAATGTCAGCAGATGGTGCTCAAACAGCCTTGCACCTGTATCACATCTACCCTCATGCTAAAACATGATTTTGGTTGTACTAAAATGATGGCATCTAATATCAGTGACAATATTGTTTGTCCCACATAGATGCTACAGACCAGGGTCTAAAAGATGAAGAGGGTGGCACATACTCTGGTAAATGTATATATAACGCTGACCCACACATGGGTGTTGGCAATGGGGATCAAACCTGCGACCTTAATACATGAACTTCTACCACATGAGCTAAAAGATACATCTCTGGTAACCAGGTCTGCAGCAGGCTCATCATTCTCTAAGGGTGTCTAGTCACCACTAGAGGGGGACAGAGCACCACTGACAGCAAGCAGGGGGTTACATCTATATCAATTTTTAAATATGTTTTGTTTTCTCTGATCAAGAACACACTTGTAAAGAATGAACTAACAGCTCAACACATTTCTGGATCACAACATCTGCCCACAATCTAGAAATTGTGTTGTGCTTCTTTTCCAGAAAGTACCAGAGGCAGCTCAGACTTGAACTCAAAATTCCAGGGCTTAAGCACCCCTTTCTGCCTTCATTCCAGCCTCTCCACATCTTGTCAGACAAACAATGTAGCAACTCAGCTCTCCAGCCTTACATGCTATCATTTCAGCTTTTAAAGCCAAATTTTGGGCAGCATTGAGAAGTAATCCTTCCCTTTCCCCTGTCTTTTGTCTAAGGCAGGGGTGGGGAACGTCCGGCCCGCGGGCCGTATACGGCCCACGAAATCATTTGTTCTGGACCTGGCGGCGGCGCGGTTTCACGGCAGCAGCGGGGTTCCCGGGGGGGGGGGGGAGCGGCGCAGTGCCCGCCGCCGAAATCCTGCTGCTGTTTGTCCCTTTTCGGTGGCGGGCACTGCCCCCTTCCCCCACAGAACCCCGCTGCTGCCGTGAAACCGTGCCACCGCCGAATTCTCCCCTGCCACCAGGGCCACCATCCAGCCCTTGACATAAAAAAGGTTCCCCACCCCTGGTCTAAGGGATGAAATTTGTGGAGGGTGGTATCATTCCTCAAACAGGCCCACTTGCCAAGCTCCTTTCCTCACCTCAGCACAAGGGAACCTAACCAAATGGAGCAGGCAAAAGGCCAAGAAGAGACCTTTTCAGAAGTCAAAGAAAAACTGTATCTGCCACAATTGCTCCCAACACATGAATCCTTGCTATGCAAGAGAAATAGGCTCCCAGTTTGCACAGATGGTTGGAGCCTCTGCATTCTCCTACAACACCAGCCAAGACAACTCCACCTCCTAAAGCAAAGGAGAGAATACAAGGGTAAACAAAACTACCGAGACAAGATTTGCTAACAATAAATATGGAAATAATCACAACACATTATAAAAGTATTCAGGACAAGGGGGTGCAATTCCATGAATGCAATAAAAGCAAACCATTTGTCATTCTCAGGACATATTGTAAATAAGTACAAAAGTACAGCTGCTGGACAAACCTCTGATGAGGAGGATTGATGATGAAAAGTTCATTGTTGGAGTTTCTTAAAATGAATTTCAAAAGAACAGTTACTTACTTTACAGTAACTCTGGTTCTTCGAGATGTTCTGCCCATATGAATCCCATTCTTGGTGTGCATGCACCCAATCCCTATGAGATTGGAATCTTTTAACCAGCAGGGTTTTTTGTGGCTGTTCACGCTCCCTGCATGCCCTCATTTCCTGCTGTCCTGTGCATAAAGGGCTGAGTGGCCCCTCCTGCCACTCAGTGCCTTTGCCACACACAATCCAAAATAACAGGACTCCATAGCAGTGAGGAAGGAGGGTGGGTTGTGGGATCCATGTGGACAAGCCATCTAAAAAAAACCCACAGTTACTGTAAGATAAGTAACTGTTCTTCGAATGATTTTCCAAATGAATTTCACTCTTGGTGATTAGCTAGCCGTTACTCTCCTAAGGAGGTGGAAGCTAGGAGTCCTACTTCAATAATGATTGTAAGACTGTCCTACCAAGCTGGACATCAGATCTAGAAGCTGCTACTATAGAATAATGACTGGTAAAAGTAAGTACTAAGCTCCAAGTAGCTACCCTGCAAATCTTAGCTATGGGGACTCTTGTAGAATCTATATACAAGAAGATTGCAGGAACATCACTGTGTGTGTCATTCTGAAGCCTAGAATGTCTGAGTCAGTGTGATGCGATGGAAAATGCTACGAGCATGGTTGAGAACTCTTATAGTTCAGAATATTACCAGGTTGAATCATCACTGGGTTTCACAGTCTACTACCCTCCACTCAGGCCATTCCCCTCTGGTTCATCACTCCCAAAAGCATGAAACCAGCCTCTCAGATATCAACTTGCTTTGGGATATGCACTCGACAGTTTGCACACCAGAATCCTGCTTAGGATAAAAATAAATCAAAAATTGATTTAATAGCATAGCCACAGATTCAAAGATGAAACAGTAAGGAAGCAAACATATGTAAGTTACACAGAAAATAAACAAAGACTCAGGCTTTACACTTCCATATTAGACAGAATCCCTTTTCTAACACAAATCACCTATTGCCTTTGAACTAGTTATAAAGGGGGAATCTATGGACAGCTTCTTTCTACCTTGAAGTTGTCCTTCAGTTTCAAATGGCTTCATCCCTCCCCACCCCATGATGATTCATAGTTATTCAGAGTGAGGGAAGTTCCTTTTCGACTTGATAGCCTGGGATATCTCAATATTTTCCCATTAGCTCTAATGGTCCATCATTGTCATTTCCTGGGCAGGACAATGAATAGTTATTTGGAGTCAGTTTCATGTAAACATCTTGCTTTGAAAAACCTGCTATGAGGTGCAGTTGAAGTTATAGTAGAGGTTATGAATGCAGTTTTTATATACATAATCTGTATATATACACACCTCATCATGTTCAGAACACTACAAGCTTTCATAAAAAGATCTTTCCTGATATTTTTATAGTACAATACAATATGCAAATCACTTTTTGCTCATATTTGGGGTTTAAACCTCCTGTTCTCCTCTTGGATTTGAGGACCCTGATTGTCACGTAGGGAGAGAAGGCTTAAGGTTTATTGGATTTATTTTGTTGAAGTTTGTGTTTTTCATGTGTAACCTAAAGTATCAAAATAACCACAAAAAAGTCTAAATAACTAATTTCATTCAGAGGATAAATTCCATTTGGTCATCTCTAACAATCTGTCTTCATTAATGGGAGGAGAAGATGAATATTAGAAAGAAATGTTTAGTGCTTTTGGGAGTTAATGCTAATTAAAAAAACAAAAAACAAAAAACCTATAAATATTGAACAGATAATAGAAACATGGTTTAGTAGAAAGTGAGAACCTGAGATGTGAGGTCTAGTTTAACAGGCCAGCTATGAGGCCTGAGCTAAAGTAATGGTCAAGCCCTGCTGTTATAAAGCAAAGTTAGCAGAAGTCATTCTGTGAATGCTGGCAAGCTCACAGTACCTGGCAAGAACAGAGCTGGTATAACCAACACACATCCAAAGAAGTACTAGACACAAGCACATTTCAGAAAGGTACCAGGACATTCTAATACCCCAAAGATAACGAGGGCTCACTGGCCTCTCCAAATGACACTATAATGGATAGAAATGTCTTAATATGATGAATAGAGATGTTTTGACCAAGCCATTTGGTACATGGTAATGGATGGTATCTTACCATGTCAAAGGGTGGCAACTAGACATGTCAGAGGGGCAATACACAACTTATTTGTATCAATGTGTAAAAGAGGGTCTCAGAGGAAGCATCTTTGTCTGGCCAAGTAAGGAATGGAAAGTCCCACTGTTTACTGAGCCAGTACCATTGTCAGGGGCATACATGTATTAAGTGTACTGGTAGCATGTATAAAACGTTTTTTACCATGCTCGTTTGACAATAAACCTGGTCTGGTGCCTTTGTTGCTGAAAGGATCTGTGTCTTACTGAATAATCCGATCGTGGAGTCGTGTCTCGGTTACCTGAACAGAGCAGGGACAGCATACACACTGGGAGAGCACACACGCGGCCAACAACTGACAACTTTTGGTAACACTCTTGAGTAGAGTTGGTAGAATCATACCTAGAACAATCTAGGAACATTTTTGTCCATAAAAGGAGTTTGATTGAATAAAAATTGTGACATTGATTTGTAAGATCATTTATTAGTTCATAAGTATTCAAAAATGGTCATAAAACTTCTGTAATTTGTGAAGTTTAGCACAAGGGATTAATTTATCCAAAAATTCATACTGGACATACTTTTTAAAATGGATAAAAAGACAAATAATGTGTAGTGAATAATGTATGTCATCTGATTACAGATCAGAAACACCATCTGGTTTAGGTGATTAATCACACTTAAATAATGAAGTCAAAGTGAACAGTTTGCTGAAATTTTGGGGTTGGGGTAAGCTAGTCCACAAATATTTACAAAGAAAGCCCTCGATCCTGCAGTGAGTGCTGCAGAAGCACAAGGATCTACCCATACTGAGCTCATTGCAGGATCGGAACCAAGGAACACCTTTGTACAATTTGGATCAGTCCATAAACTGAATGTAGAAAAGGGGATGGCTATTACTACAATAATAAATTCAGTCAGCTCGACTCTTGAATTTTTAAGTGTTGCAAATGTCTTAAACAGCATAATATTAACAAAATTAAGCATTAGTTACATGCCCTTTTAAAATGTCTTACATCAGTACCCTTTAGATCATTTTCAGGTAGAAAGGTAGTCTAAATAAAAGAACTAACATTACATAGAGCAGTCTCTCTCAATGAACGGGCTTTGGACCAACACCGGTACCTGAAATCTCCCGGACACCAGTTTAGAAAGGCAGCAAGCCGGTCCCTGGTATCAAAAAGTTGCAAAGAACACTGATCTACAGGGTTTAGTTTACAGTTTATATAAATTCAGCATTCACTGATCTTTCTCTCTGCTGCTTCTTCAACCAAAATAGCTCTCTTTTGTTATAGCACCGTCAGTTTTGCTAGATACAGTAGTATAACTTCAGTATTTTGTTCAGTAAACAAATGCCTGTAGCTCAATAAGAGAGACAAGGTGGGTGAGGTATTATCTTTTATTGGAGAGACTTCTGTTGGTGACAAAGACTAGCTTTCAAGCTTATTCAGAGCTCTTCATCTACAAATTCTCTTCTTCTGAAGAAGAGCTCTGCGTTTGCTCGAAAGCTTGTCTCTCTCACCAAGAGAAGCTGGTTCAAGAAAAAATATTATCTCCCCTGCCTTGCCTCACTAATATTTTGGGACCAACATGGCTACAACATTGCAACGCATCCAGCTCAAGCACACTTCTTTTGCTTTCTGTGGTGGAGCTGATGTCAGGAAACAAAAGGATTTTGTTCTCCTGATCTTGGGGATTGTGTTCCTTTCACAACACTCTATCCTGTTCTCCGATTTCAAACACAGATGAAACAAAAGTATTTCCACTATCATTTACAGTCACGTTCTCCTCATTGGTATCCTACAGCATTTTTCCCCACGTAAAAAGGTTCTTTCTTGATATTGATTTCCAGAAGTTCAGCAAAAGTTTTAGTAACAAATGTAATAGAATCTGCTCCCTCTGCATCAGAGGGGAAAATCAAAGGATAGGCAAATATTTAGATCTCATTTGGTTTTCAGTTGCCTCTAGTCTCCTCTCTATTGTCTTGTGACTTGACCCCACCACACATTTCACAAAGGAGGCTGAATACGCTTTAGCCTTTAACTATACCTTCCTATGTTCCTCCCTGCATTTTAAAGGTGTCTTTCAGCCTATCCCATTGCACTTGGCCATGGCCATCAGACTCAGTCAGAAGTTTTCTTCCTTGGTCCTAGTAATCGGTGTCCATCATCCCTCTCCCCATATATCATATGTACATATAATATTTTTTAGCTTTATCAAGCCTCTTATCAACATAAGTGGTACAACATTGTCCAAAAAGATAAATTTTAAAATTAACTGTTTTAATTAATATTCTTAATATTGTTGGAGCTAAATAGAAGCAATTTTGACAACTATAAATACTGCTTTGATACTGGAAGTTTTTGAGACCAATCTCAATAGAATCACTAGAAGCAATTTATGTTCTGTTATGCAGGAACCCAAGTTAGATGCTCATCATGGTCCTTTTTTCTCTTACAATCTTTAATAGACCTTATTATCCTTTGGGGTAACCTGTTAGCCAAATGTTTGTTAACAATGCTACGTATAGAAATAATAATTTCTCTTACCTGGGAGTCTTTGGCAAGAAACCACAAATTAGGAAGGACAGAACCACAATTTTTTAAACTAACATTCTGAAAATAATATTTATAGCTTGGTATTAAAGAACACTTTAAGTATGTCACTTTTAAAAAACATATAAGTGACATCCAAAATATTAATAGGATTGGGAGAAGGAAATAAAATACACAACCCACAACAGTGGTGAAGTACTGATTATTTTTGTAACAACTCAGAATAAAGGGTAGTCACAATATAATGCTGACAGTTCTCTCTCTCAAAAACCACCTTCTTTTCCTGCAAAAAGTGATTTCACAGTGAATTACTGTGTTGTGCAACTGCAGTAATCTTTGATTATATCCTCCTATCATCTAATTGCATGCAAACCCCTCTTTAGAATTCTTGCCAGGGTTCACAGCCATAGAAAACTCTACAGCAATTATATCAGGCTGTTATTGGTGTTTAAAAAAAAAAAAAAAAAGCCACAAACTTTGAAAGAGGTAGATTGCAATTTTGGAGGCTGTTGGTAAATTACACACTGAAAATCAGGTATTTAGAAACAGAAGTGTGGGGCTGTAGTTCCCCATCTTCCTCTTACACAGATGCATTAAGCAGGGAAAGGTAGCAAAGAACAAAAGTTGTACACAAGCATCATTAAAAGGACACCATCTGTATACTCAAATTGCTAACAGCAACCCAAACTTTGAGATGCAGGTACACGTGGCTAAAGTGATGAGATGTCCACTATAAACAAGATGTGCTTTCCAGACTTGGGCCAACCATATGTGCCATCTTATACAGCAAGCATCAGCAGCAATGATCATGTTGCATGCAAGGAAAGCAGCAGTAGTAAATACCCTGGAGTTCATTGATGAGGCCCTAAGCTGATGGCAGGATTTTTTGTTCCTTTGCACTAGACATGCCTGACATATCTGAGTGTGAGTTACTATCTGCTCCATGCAGGTTTTTAGGTTTATCTGTCATTTGTGCACTATTACTGTCCTGTTCAGTCTTCAAATGATGTGTGCTCAGACAAAAGCAATTTCAATGAGCAGTTATTTTTTTTCCAAACCGTCGTGTTTCAACAGTTACAGCAAAGATTATTTCCCTATAGCTTTCAATAGTTAAGCAGGCCCATAATCTAGTCTATTTGATGGGTTCCTGCAGGAAAAAAAAAAAAATACTGACCTGGACTGGGGACAAACTAAAATATTTATTAATTTAGAGAGTGATTACTGTGCCTCTAACAAAAAAGTAATACATCAATGTTTTGTTCATGAGGATTTGCAGAACACCTACAAAACATGTTCTTCCAATCCATTGTCCAGCTTCCGCTGCGCAACCACCACCTATGCACTCACTCATTCCCTGTAACTGAAAGAGTGTTTCCTGTGACATGCATCAGTATTTAAGGATGGAAGATAGAGGACCCTGGTATGTAAGTTGCAAACCAAGTGTCATAAATGATATTTTTTCAGCAGTATAGGGGGTACAGTGCCAGCACTTGTTACAGAAATACTAGTCTTCCAAAATAAATAATCTCAGAGTCCGATGTCACTGAAAAAGTGGTGCTGGCTATGTGACTTTCCAAACTGCTGTGCTAAGAAAAAATGGGTGCAATTTTCTTGAAATCATTATGCTGTAACAGAACAGTTATATGCACACACAAAATTGAGCTCACAAAGGCTGACTGATGACACTATCACTGCAGCCGGGAGCCCTAAAATAAACAATGCTTCTCAGTTCGTGTCTGTTAGAGCTGTAAGAAATCATTTTCTGGGTTTGTATTATTTTGCTGGTTGACATATTATATATGGCAGCTTTCATAGGTAAGAAAAAACAGGGGAAGGGAAGGACATGGAGGTAAGAGATTTTCTAACATCTAACTCAAGATGTCAAAAGTTGTTCATCAAGTTAGACACACATGAGCAAGTTTATTTACTATTAAGGAGAGGGTTCTTATTGTTTCTGCATAGCTGCCGGCCTACTTTGCAAACCCCTGGGATTAAATATGTGCTGCCATGTGTCTCCTAGTGCCAGTGGTATACGGAGGGTCTCCGGCAACCAGGGGCCACGCCTACATTTGCACACCGCCCAGGCCTCATGCTTCCTCCTCGCGCAGAGTAGGAGAGGTCCTGGCACCGCCCCCAACTTCCCTAGGGAGGGGAGGTCTGTACCTGCAGGGGGACATGTGGCACTGGGGGGGGGGGACGGACACACAAATATAGGCTTGGCTCCACCACCCTCCCCACCACACTTACCCAGCAGGTGGCACCCACCTCTCCCACTGCAGCAGCAGCCCCACAGCCCGGCACTGGCTTGGATGGGGCAGCCCCCTGGCCTGCGCTAGCCCTTCATGACGCACGGTGGGGGGAAGCACCGAGGGGTGCCCCTCAGAGACTCCTGTGCCCCCTACCCCTCACAAAAGGCTGGTCCTGTGCACTCCCCTCCCACCCCCATTTACCTGCTGCTCCAGCCCCACAGCCCGGTGTTGACTTAGATGGGGCAGCCTCACCCCCCACAGTCTGGGGGGGAAGAGGGCATCAGGTCAGCCCTTCACAGTGGGCAGCGGGTGCAGGAGGCTGAGTGGTGGCTGCTCCCGCTTCCCTCCTGTGCCCCCATGAGCTGGTGCCAGGCTGCAGGGCTGAAGCAGCCGGTAAGTGCACTCTGGGCCAGCCTTTCGTGACGGGCAGAGGACGCAGGACATTTTGCAACCCTCAGAGCCTCCCGCACCCTCCTGCCTCCCACACGTCATGAAGGGCCGACCTGGTGCCCCCGCCCCCCCACACACATGCCAGTGCCTAGTGTACACCACAGAAGACAAAATTTATTGTACCAGGAACTCATATCGTTCTATTGCCAAATTGTTCAAATTCAGGCCTGATGCAAATCCATGGACTTCAGTGAAGTTTCTCATTTACACCAGGGATGATTTTGGCCCATGCAATCTACTTCAAATTCTGCTGCTTCCCTGTTTTTCACAACACATGTCACGCTGTCTGGAGTGGCTCACAACTGTGAGTGCCTACCTCAGGATAGACTGTCAGAAAATAGGGCACACAGCCCAAAATGGTGGTTTGTTATATAATTAGATTTCACCAAGCCAGTAACAAATGTGAACTCCTGAATCATATTATCAGTCTTACCATGGAGGCACAGACAATCCCCTTAAACTCTCCAGTCTATTTTACCACCCAGACAAACTGGACTTTGTGATCAGAGGTCACTTACACCAAAAATCACACCACATTCAGGTTGCTCCCAGTCCCAAGAGACTAGTCATCCCAGATCAATTGGTACCCCAGATCTTACACTAAAGACAACACTGGTAGCCAATTCTATAGTAAACTAACTAAAGGTTTATCAGCTAAGAAAAGGAAACTAGAGTTACTGAGAGGTTAAAGCAGGTAAAATATATGTGCAGGTGAGTCACAGTCTCTCTCTGCTACCATTTGGAATTATAATCTGCCAGTTTCCCAAAAATCTGTCTGGGCTACCCAGAATAATTCTGGACAGGGCATAAATTCAGCTGGAGCTGTCTGGAGCAGAGCTCCAGTAAATATTTTAGCCCTGCAGAGTTAAAGCCCAGAATCCTCTGCCCTCTGGGGCTGAAGCCCCGAGCTGCAGCATGCCCCCATATAGGGCTGAAGCCCCAACCTGCTGCCTCCCATGGAAAATGGTGGGCTCCTAGAAATACTCCATGAAAATTTAAACCGTGCCTATGGGGATCTCCATCTTCTTGTTCAACTATTCTACCCTGTTAAAATTCAAACAGTCCAGAGATGCAGGATCTTTCCCTCAATCCATACTTATAGCCTCTTCTCACAGAAAACAAGCTGACAGGGTCACTACCCCCATGGGCTTTTCCTCTGATGACAGAGAGTGAGGAATGCATTTAGAGTCATTGATCTCCAATCATCACACACAAGGATTAATTGCTTTGAAATTAGCATTTTTCTGTTAAAGTTCTTCATTTGCATTCCACAAATGCTTTTTTCATTTGATGGGTAATTTAGTTACAGGGGTGTATACAATGTAAATATTTGCTAGTACATTATAATGGGATACAGATAAGTGAAAACAATGGAAGTAACATCCCATTAGTTTTCATGAAGTTTAAACACCAAATACACAATTATCCATTTAATAATCACTTTTTTCTATACTAATACACAACTGAATAGGCCTAGGGCTTTGGTATGAGTTGGCACCTAGTCTGCCAACATCACAACATGATGACATCTCCTGCCAAACTCAATCCTTGTATGACAGGAACATCTAAAGAAGTGTACACAACCTAGGTTATCTGTCTTCTCTATGGCCTCCTAAGGACACCATCAAGGAGAAAAAAAATGCCAAAATTGTCTATAGTACTCTGAATAAGTATGGTGCAGCATTACAGAGGCATTTCAATGCCATTCTGAGAATAGCAGAAGTGTTTTCAAAACTGATTTTGAATACCATGAACAACTGTATCCAGTAGAAGTCTTAACTAACCAAAATCCTGAGCTGTTACACCTGGAACCATCAATAGACCTGAGAAGTATCCAAAATAATCATGCAGTGTGCTGTTGGGAAATCGAGAATGCTGGCTGGCTGTTGAATTTATAATACTGCCACACTGCATGTTTTGCCAGAACTAAAAAAGGGTGGGAAGTGGGGGAGTAGAATAAAAAAGTTCTTCAATAAACGAAGCAAGTGTTACTGATGATTAATTGTTTAAGTCAAAGGCCAGCAGTTTATGACCCACATTGTGAACACATTTCTGTATCTAGTTTACTATATGCCCTGCATTAAACTGGACGACAAAGAAAGGCAAATATTGATCCAAATAACAGAATTTTGACTTCTGACTGAAAATTAGACTAGATCCGAAAACCTTAGCTAACCGCTATGATTTCTTACCTCCCCTCGGTGACAGATATTTATTATTGATGGACAAGATGAGCCTTGATAGAGCCAGTTCTTAATATGGAAACACTGATCTACATTCCATTCATTTAGCATGAGAATTACTCCTATAAAATTAGCATGTTCCGATATGGCTGTTAGAGGGTTGAAATTAAGAGTTTGGCTTGAAATATATTAATTTTGATCATCTCTCCAACACTGCTCTGAAAAAATTCTGTTTTATCTATACTGATCTTTTACAAAAGATATGTTCCACCCCCACACCTCCAACCCAGGATCATTACACAGAGATACTTCAATAGTGGCTTTAAAAATATGTAGGACAAAATCTAATGATGGGAGCAGCAGTCGTGTTTTTACAATGCCCGTCTAGAAGGGGAAAAAAGTGACATTTGCTTAGTTCTTCCTACATTATGATCAGGTAGCTATTTCAGGCATCATACCTTAAATTTAAAGATAGAAGTAACAATAGTTCTTAAATAGGTAATATTTAACACATCAGAGCTGTTCTAAATCAGCACATGGGCAAAGAACATTTCTTGCTCTGAATCAACATATTTAAAGCCCTGTTATAAGAGTGATGAAACTGGTTGCCAATTCAAGTGCCAGGCAATTGCATAGAATAATTACCAGCTTAAACAAAGGGCCATATCGATCCTCTGCATAGGGACAGGAAACTCCATGAGTTTCCCCTCCATTCTTTTATCCAGGCAAGATGGTTCCCTGGGGAAGGAAGAAAGGATCTAATCCACAAACCTCATGTATCTCTGAGAATCTGTGGAGAGCATGAAGCCATCTGTATGAAGGCCCTGTCCCTCCATAAGAGCTGTGACCCACCTGAAGCTCTACCTGTTTCCTGAAAGTACAACTCTAATGGAGCCACACTGCCAGAGACTGTCTGGATTGCAGATGCTTCCAAGACAGCCCCCATGAAGAAAGGCTTACCTGCCTGGAGGAGGTGCTACAGGAAATTTTCTAACTCTCCTGACTAATCTCCACTGGGTATCAGGGAGGAAATTATGCACATTCTTTCCCTCCCACAAACCCACTCATTTCCCCCCAATACATATCCTCTCCCCTCCATGCAAGTGCAAAGAAGTGGGCTCTAGGGAAAGGGAAGTCTTGCCATCGAAGCAGCTGTCCCACCCTTCACAAGAGACAAGGGAGGTCTATGCACAGAGGGTCCCCTTCATACGTACATCCTCTGAAATGCTTCAAATTCCATGCACAGGGCCAGACTGGCATAACTGCAGGTTCTCAATGCATGGATGAGATGATGGTACTAAGAGGAGGGATTTAGGTTTATTAGGAACTGGAGAACCTTTTGGGTTGTCTAAAAGTAACACCCCAAAAACCCCATATTCACCACTGTCATATAATTGTATGTTCTGTGCAAAAATATGCCTTGTGTGGTATTATTTTAAGTCTTAATCTGTTAAATATTACTATCCTGGTGGATTGTATATGTTATTGTATGTGAGGTTATAAAATATTGCTGAAAATGCTACTAGAACATGTTGTAAGGTCAGAAACTCCCACAAACAGCCTTTGAGGCACAAACAATGGAGTGGCCAGACAGCACTGATGGCTCTCTCTCACCTATTCAAAGATAAAATCCACTGACAGGAATTGTTTACAGTGAAGACTTCACAGAGGGAGGCACCTAGGCAATGAACACTCAGCTCAATAAGGGTGGCAACCCCAGGTCAGGAGCATCGATTTTTCCAGCTTGCTGGAACAGACTATAAAAGAAGGGGAATGACATCACTTGGCTTCTCTCTCCCCACAGCTCAGCACCTGAAGAATTGTCAGGAAGACAAAGAACTTTGGACTGGAGGAGGGATGGTCTCAGGTGGGGAACGCAGTCTTTACCTGTGTACTCAAGATATATAGCTTGCTTGTACCATCTCCCAGGGAGATAGACTTCTAGTTTCAAATCCTGTTAGCGTGTAGAATGTAGACTGCAATCTTATTTTTATTTGTTTAATAACTACCTCTAGTCTTTTTACGTTTACCACTTATGATCACTTTAAATCTATTTTTTCTGTAGTTAATAAGCTTGTTTAATGTTTTATCTGACCATGTGTTTTTGAATGAAGTGTTTAGGAACTTTCAACTCAGATTAATGGGGTGGGTGCATATTCTCCCCACATTGAGGGGTGGGGTGGATTTACTAATGAATTTAGTCTGGCCAAACTTCTGACCAGAGCAAGACGTGGTTCTCAGGCTGCATTCCCGCAGTGAAGAGGCTCTGGGGGTTATTGGCTGACATCTTGCTCTACGATGGGTACATGGGTGGCTCAGGCAGAGTATTCACGTGACTCAGTTGGGTATGTGGCACCACCTGCTGTCATGTTGGGTGATAACAGAGTCCAGAGGGCTGATTGTGTATCATCAGCAGAAACACAGTTGGAGGTCAACCAAGAATGCAAGCGTAAGGAGGCTCAGTGGTCCCCCAGATTCAAGCAGCATGTCCATGATACAGGGTGATCTAGATTGTAGCTGGAGACCTTAATCTTGCAATTCAAGCTTCCCTTGTCAAAAGCCTAAGCAGATCTAAGATACAGAATCAGGGCCCTAGAGTCCTTTTTACAGACCTTTAGCAGGCTTAATCGATATCTTCTTCACAGCAGGTATTCCTTGAGTGATTAATAGGTGAGTATCATGGCTCTGAAGTAAAATCTCCTATGGTCTATGCACACCTGTAACTAGATGCATTAGCATAAGGCAATTACCCATCACCAGCCATTTACAGATAGATAGTTTGCTACAGACTTCAAAGAGAAATAAAGACAATGATATTACTACTTCCAAGTTCCATCTAGATGTTAATATTTCTTTTTGATCTCTGAAGTAACATAATATAGGGACAAACAGGAACTATTTGTTTAAATTGATTACATATATATTGTTAGAGGTTAACACAGTTATTTTATTGGTCTCTCTAACATGGATTTGCTAGCTATTTACAATGAATGGACCTAATTACCATTTATATATTCTTCTAATATGTCTCTAAAGGTTGAATTTGGGTCATTCAGCTTGCTAGTGGCTTAACCCTTTCGGGCTCAGTGTCACACCCAGTCCTTATGTCTCCTCCAAATGGGATACAGAGATAAATGTTCTAGACACAATTAATGACTGCTTCTTGAAGCAGTTCATCCTGAAGCCACAAAGGGAGATGCAATTCTTGACTTAATCCTAAATGGCACATAAAATCTGGTCCAAGGGTTGAATATAACAACTGTTTGGTAACAGCAACCCTAATGTAATTAAATTTCACATCCTTTTGGGGAGGGGATGGGAATACCCAAAAAAAAAAACACTACCATAACAACATTTAACTTCAGAAAGGGGAACTAGACAAAAATGAGGAAGCTAGTTAAACTGAAATTAAAAAGAACCACCACAAGAGTGAAATGCCTGCAAACTCCATGGTAACTTCTTAAAAAGACCATAAAAGAAGCTCAAACTAAGTGTATACCCCAAATAAAATTAAACCAAAATAAAAACAGCAAGAGGACCAAAAAAATGAATTAGTGTGTGTAAAGTTAAGCACATGCATAAGTCTCTGCAGGATCAGGGCCTTGGCTGTATGAGCCACTCATTCATAACTGTTTAAAAATGGGGGATTTTGAATTATCACTAGCCACCTGATCAGGATAGCTAACCTACCCTGGCTTGATTTCTGACTGATGGTTATCCTCTTTTTTCAGGCTTCTAAAAAATCACCACACAGTTTAACAGTTCTGAGTGAGTAGCCCTACAACCTAGATCTCTGATCCTGCAGATTTATGCACATGCTTAACTTTACGCATATTAATTAAACGAGACTATTCAAGTGGGTAAAATTAAGCACACATGTAAATCTCGGCAGTGTCAGGGCCTAATGTCATTAGAGGATGTTTTGCAACAAATTGATAAATCAAACAATAAGTCAACAGGACCATATGGTATCCACCCAAGAATTCTGGAAGAAATCAAATGTGAAATTGTGGAACTACTAACCGTGGTATGTAACCTATCATTTAAATCAGCTTCTGTACCAGATGACTGGAGGATAGCTAATGTGATGCAAATATTTTTAAAAGGCTCCAAAGGAGACCCTGGCAATTACAGGCCAGCAAGCCTAACTACAGTACCAGCCAAATTGGTTGAAACTATAGTAAAGAACAGAATTATCAGACACACAGATGAACAGGATTTGTTGGGGGAAGAGTCAATATATCTTTTGTAAAGGGAAATCCTGCCTCATCGATCTACTAGAACTCTCTGAAGAAGTCAACAAGCATGTGGACAAGGTTGATCCAATGGATATAGCGTACGTAGATTTTCAGAAAGCCTTTCACAAGGTCCCTCACCAAAGGCTCTTAAGCAAAGTAGCTGTCATGGGATAAAAGGGAAGGTCTTCTCACAGATTGGTAACTGGTTAAAAATAGAAAACAAAAGGTAAGAATTAATGGTCAGCTTTCAACATGGAGAAAGGTAAATGGTGGTGTTCCCCAGGGGTCTGTAGTGGGACCAGTACTGTTCAACATATTCATAAATGATCTGGGAAAAGGGGTAAACGGAGAGATAGCAAAATTTGCAGATGATACAAAACTACTCAAGATAGTTAAATCCAAAGCAGACTGAAGAGTTACAAAGGGATCTCACAAAACTAGGTGACTGGGCAACAAAATGGCAGATGAAATTTAATGTTGATAAATGCAAAGTAATGCACATTGGAAAACAATCCCAACTATACATATAAAATGATGGGGTCTAAATTAGCTGTTACCACTCAAGACAGACATCTTGGAGTCACTGTGGACAGTTCTCTGAAAACATCTGCTTAATGTGCAGCAACAGTCAAAAAAGCTAACAATGTTGGGAATCATTAGTAAAGGAAAGATAATCAGACTGAAAATATGATATTGCCTCTTCATAAATCCATGGTACACCCATATCTTGAATAGTGCGTGCAGATCTGGTTGCCCCATCTCAGAAAAGATCTATTGGAATTGGAAAAGGTACAGAAAAGGGCAACTAAAATTATTAGGGGTATGGAACAGCTTCCATATGAGGAGAGATTAATAAAACTGGAACTTTTCATCTGAGAAAAGAGATGACTAAGGGAGGATATGATAGAGGTCTATAAAATCATGACTGGTGTGGAGAAAGTAAACAAGGAAGAGTTATTTACTCCTTCTCATAACATAAGAACTAGGGGTCACCAAATGAAATTAATAGGCAGCAGGTTTAAAATGAACAAAAGTGTTTCGTCACACAACACACAGTCAACCTGTGGAACTCCGTGCTAGAGGATGTTGTGATGGCCAAGACTATAACAGGGTTCAAAAAAAGAACTAGATAAGTTCATGCAGGATAGGTCCATCTATGGCTATTAGCTAGGATAAGCAGGGATTGCTGTTTGCCAGAGGCTGGGAATGGGCGATCACTTGATTACCTGTTCAGTTCATTTCCTTTGAAGCACCTGGCATTGGCCACTGTTGGAAGACAGGATACTGGGCTAAATGGACCATTGGTGTGACCCAATATGGCCGTTCTTATGTTCTTAAGACACAAGAGGTGTGGGTTACAACAGAAACACAATAAAATCACTTTCGACTTTATATGGAGAAAATAAATTATACGTTCAGATTTTATAAATGAAATTTCAAAGTGTCAAACAAAATAAGAGATGGACATTTACTAATAAATAATTGAAAATGCAAACATTCCTTCTTCCTGCCCCAAAATTGAGGGGGAGGGGGAAAAAAATCAAAATACCGATTGCGTGAAGCAAAATATTTTCAAGTATCTTAAAGAGTGCTCTGTATAGTGCTTTGATTTAAATATTGAGGGGAAATTACCTGTGTAAAAAGTAAATAAAATTGAGTACACAATTAATGTATCTGGCTCGAATGTGTCTTTGAACAGCTGGCCCAGCTGCAGATCATTTGTGAAAAAAAAACTAACCATTATCAGAGACACACACACACACACACACACACACACACACACACACACACACGCAGGTAAAACTACAGATTGGACTCAACATGGCAGAGCTTCCCCAGTTCTGGTTCCCTAGGTTAGGGCAGATGTCCATGAAATATTGTTCATGTCTGGCAGATGAATATCTGTTGCAGGCCACAGGACAATTAAGAATGCATATGATTACATTTTATTAGAAGTAGATTTTTTAATGAATTGCCAGAGCATCTGCCAGGGTATTGGATTGCAGCAATGCAATACTTTGTGGAATTTGTGTGTCAGTTTTTTAGCCAAGTATCTAAAGAAAGAAAAACAGAGTAGCTGAGTGTAGTTTCTCTGGAGGATAAGAGTTTACATCCTGTTACTCTTTGTTAAAAAGAGCAACAGAGAAGAACTATGCTTATTTATCCTAAACAAATAAAAGTTTTACCATAGCAATTCATATTTTCATATAATCAATGAGACATTACCTTTAAGACTTAATTGAAAACTAATTGCACAGTACATAACTGTAGATAAAATCATTTGCTCTTCTATCAAATATTAAGGCCTTCTACTTAAGTTGTTCTTTGTAAACATTAGGAAAAGTAATCTTCGTTAGATGGTTCCAAAGAAACTTGGCTTGTTTCAATCTTATCATAATAACTAGATATGTGCACTATGCTCCTGTAAAAGATTCATGATGAATGTAACAGATAACATCAAGAGGCCTTTTCCCAGGATTCTCCAGACTATTGCAATGCAGAGTTATCAATACTGTAGGGCTTACATCATGTTACATTGATTTTCAATCCAAACTCAAGTGATCTGAATTTATGGTGACTTTTGAGAGAAACAGGAAAATCAGTTCTAACAGCGTGAAGTTAGTGAAGATTTCACCTGTAGTTACCCTCTTGGTCTCTCCCTCTCTGGACTTTAGCTTTTTTTTGGTCTGTGCCAGGACAATTTTGAAAGAGTTCTTATTCTACATACAGAATCACCTCTCTGCCAGATCACTAGTTCAGCAAATATTATCCTTTCTCTCTATTTCTTTCTTCCAGAAATGAAGACAGGAAACATCAATTTATTTAGGAATAGAAAAGACAGTGTTTTCTCCAGTATAATCAGTCAGAGGTTAAGTCATATTTGAGGAGACTAAAGAGGCATTTATGTAAAAGTACATGAGAAAAAACAGACAGGAACTGATAGATCTTTAACTAATTTCCCCTATTAACAGACAAAAAATTAAGGTGTTTTTATACCATGTACAAGTACAATGTAAAACCAAGGAATATGAAAGCATGGACCTGTGACTGCATTTAAAAGTACAGAAATTAACAGTTCAGGGAAAGTAGCGCTTGTGAAATAGCACATGGCATTTTTCAAAAGTAGCTTGAACGCTTCCCCTGTATCCCAGTGGAGATTGAGCCCAGACAAGAAGCTCTCTTTCACTCATCCACTTTACATTAAATAAATTACATGGGGTACTGACTCTCACAAACCATCATCTATGCACTCATGTATGTCCTCCAGTTCATCGCTGCCATTGGTTAGAGAAACTGTGACAGTCCTGCAAGATCCCGAACAAACCTTACTGAACTGAGTTAAAATTGTCTGAATTGAGTTAATATCTTTGAAGCTCACTGTGTTAAAACTGCAGTTGTCTATGTGTTATTGCATGACTGTACGTATTATCATGGGAAGGGTAAACAGAAGAACTGCAGAGAGTGACTAGGCAAATAAACCCAGGTTGTAACATCTCCAGAGAAACACCACCCTCTGGAGAGGTCTGCATGTATTAGTTCAAACTAGGTTCTCCAGGGACCAATAGATAAATAGCATATTTTTGCATAAATAGCTTGGTTTTAAACAGGCTCCAGATCTCCTTCCTGATCTAGCAAATGGACAGGACTACTGGTCCAAGGTAAGCCCCAATCCTTAAGGAAGGACTGAGGCCCCATAAGAGTGGGTGTTAGTTCGGAGCTAAAGATGTCATGAACTTGTGAGCACAAGAGACCCCTTTGGGGGAAAAGGGAGTTGAGGGACTCACTTGCCAGACCCCATGTTGGAAACAGTTGGGGTGAGCTCTGGTAAGCTTATTCACACGCATGTAGATTCTTTTATCATTTTTAATAAGTTCTCTGTATTGCTTATGCCTTTGGAAGTGCTGTGTGGTAACCTATAACTGTTTGCAATTACTCTATTAGTCTCTGAAGAGAAAGCAACCACACCTGTTTAGGCAGATGGTCTTGTGTTGGGAATAACAGTAAAGGCAGTGAACTGTTTAGCCTGGAAATACCCTGGTCAGCAGGGAGAAAGACAGGTCTCCACCCAAGAAACAATGGCTAGGTAGTCGGAAGCCTGAAAGTGGGTGCCCTTGCTGAATCAGGAAGGGGAAATACAAGTACAGTTGCCCTGAACTGTAACAGACACCCTCATCTTCACTTTTTCTCTCTATATCCAGGTCAGAGACATGACCCTCTTCTACCCAACAAAACCCTATGGTCAAGAGACCCAAAAAAACAAAAACAAAAAACCTATCATATCTCTTCGAGAGAGAAAAAGCACACTTCTGGTCATTATGAAATATAAGCCCCCTCTGCCCCTTTCTCCCATCCTACAAACCCATTATATCTATACAGATTTGTACAGGATATAAAAGCAAGTAATTTCCAAAACATATCAGCATTTTCACATTTGAATAAAACCCTCAATTTAAAATTAAAATACATAAATTAAGGCCCTGATTCTGCACAGAGAAACACAGATATTGATGTTCAAATGGTTCTTTCTGAAGATTGAAAACCTAAAAGACAGCAGCTTCCTCAGTTCTCAACCCGGAAATCCATTTATAAACCTGAGCTAAAGACTGATCAGCTAAATAGGTAAAAGGTTCCAATAATATGGAGCACTTAAGAGGGGAATTCATCAATAATTCTGTCTTTCTTCTCCTCTAACTTTTAGATGTCTAAACAACAATCTTAGCATACAACATACAGGCATCCTTCCAGCAGAAATTAATTTAAAATTGGAAGCAATATTTATTGACTCCTCTTCTCATCTCCAGTCCTATTTTTTGGAGACACTGGTTAATACTCTTATATCTTTAAACAAAACAAAAGAGTGGAGAATGGAAGGAGACAGAAGAGGAAAAAGAAAGTGAAAAAGATGGGAAAAGTAGAAAGAGGAAGAAAATGCAGAGTGAGGAGGAGAATAAAGAGTAAGAAAAGAGAAGTCAGGGAGAGGAAAAGAAGACAAGGGAGAACAGCAGATTTAAAAAAAAAAAAGTCTTTAAGACCCTGATTCAGCAAGGTACTTAAGCTCATGCCTAGCTTTAATCACATAAATAATCCCAATGAAGAACTATTTCTTCATGTACTTAAAGTTAGGTATGTTCTGAAGTACCTTACTATTATGGGACCTAGAGTTATATGCACTGAACAAAGCTACAACAAAACAGGAATTTGAAGTTATGCAAGTAGGAAATGAAAAGACATCTGGGAATTCATACAGGTCCATTAAAATTAGAAGTTATGGCCAAGATTTTCAAAAGTGTCAAGTGATTTTGAGTGCCTTGGGTTTCTGGGTCCCCAGCTGATCACCCCTTACTGTGGCCTGATTTGCAGAGGGTTAGCACCAAGCACTTTCTGAAAATCAGGCTCAGTTAAAATGTCTCAAGTTGGACACCCAAAAAAATGGAGGCACCTAAAATATCTAGTCACTGGAAAATTTTGGTCTAAATTTAAAATGGGCCACAAATAAGCACTACGGAACATTATGTCATGCTCAACATTTTTTTAAATTAAAAATGGAGAGGAGTTGAGAGCTGTTTCAAGTCTTATTTAAAATTCTCAGGTTATTGCAACAAATTAAGTTTTATTTTCTGGAAAGTAAAACCTATTTATAAAATAATTCAGTCTAGATGATCCAGTGGTTAGAGCATTAGCCTGGAACTTGTGAAGCAGATAATTGAATGCACATCTCCCAAGACACTTCCTCTATGACCTTGGCCAAATCACTTAGTCACTCTGCCTCATCTGTAAAATGTGGACAATAGCACTCACAGGGATATTGAGAGGATAAATAACATTATGATTGTGTAGCACTGAGATAAAGGTAATGTAGGCCATGTAAGTATCTCCGGAGATACTTTAAAAGGTCTTTTGCTACCTTATGTTCTAATTCTGCTCCAGTTAGACAACTGAAAGCCATATTGTATAACATTTGCTGTACAATATTTTTTGCCATGTGTCAATTTTTCCATTATAAAGCACAAAACCAGGCTGACAATGCAGTGCTCCTTCAGATTCTATACTTTGCTATGTCTTATTTCCACTGATATATTAGAATTTAGACATTTAGGCCTGCCTGTAAAAGCCTATGATTGTTTAAGTATATTCTTATCACTTAGCTAGTTATTGGGGTAGAGAAACAAAGAATCAAAATCACAGGCCATATGTCTATGTATCTTCTCACTGTGATGGTCTGAGGCCTTGTACTAAGCAAAAACAATCAGCAGAGGCAGCCATAGACTGGGAAGTGTGTGGTCACATCCACACATTCCAAACACATTACATTAAAATAAGGCAATACCAGGCTGTTAAAGCGATCCAGTCTAACACCTACAGATAAAGGCAAGATCCTAGAATGTTTAAAGAAAACTCTCTGATAGCAGTCTGTCTGGTTTTTAAACACTTCCCTACAGTTGTGGTTGTAGAATCTACACTTCATATTGTTTGGTCATTATGGTACCCAAATTGTCTGATTCTTTAATTGTTTCTGTCTATCCCATAACTAATTGTAATAAGTTAAGGTGGTGGGGTATGATCAGCTAGACAATTATGTTACAATAGGTTAGGATTGGCTAAAGAATTATCTTGTAATATTTTTAAGAAAATGATTGGTTGAGGTACGCTATAAAACCTGAGGTTAAACAAGAAGCAAGATGGGAAGAAGGAAAATTACTTGCGTGAAGAATTGGGATTCTTGCTTCATTACCCATAGTATTGCCTGCTGCTGGACTGTGGACTTCTGCTTCTGTCAGCGAGAAGAGAAAGGGGCCTTAACATGACAGTGTTCAGGAAGTCTTCCACCAGTGATAGTGGGGCATTGTCAGAGCCAATAGACTGTGGTAAATGGGGAGGATTCAAATCCCAAACATTTCTTGAATGTGTCACTTGTGTAACTCATTTCTCATCAGTACTCATTAAGTATTGTCTGTGTCCCTCAAACTGCAGCCCTGCAAGCAAAACACTCTGGGTATGTCTTTGCTGCAGAGTTAACTTGGGTGTTGCCCCTCACCCCATTTCCATCCACACATAAAAACCCCTCACCCAAATTAGGTGTTGCTTTCAACCCAGGCTAACTGGCCCATCCAGGGCTAGGCTGGAGCTCGGGTGCCGCTTTCACCTGAGCTGGTAACCCACGCACTTCACAGTGAGGACACACACTCAAGTGCTAACAGTCCGCCAGTGCCTTCCCACAATTCCCCCTATGTGTCCAGGACAGACAAGTTCTCTTACAATTCACTGGGAAAGAATCAGAGCAGCTCAGCTTACTGCAGCATGAAAAATATGGGATGAGCCCCCAGAAGTGCTACCACCACCCATAGTGGAGTGCAGCATTACTGAGAACACAGTGACATGAGTAAGCCTTTGCTGTGTGACAGCTCACATCCAGACTAGGCTAACTCAGGTGCTGAACATCTGAGCTAACTCTGCAGTGAAGACATAGCCTAAAGGGTATAGATTAAGAAGTCCTTTTGGGTAAGAATCCCAAGTGAAAGACACTCTGCCTTTTCCACCCTACCTTTCTAAACAGCCTATATAAAGTTCCTAAGCAGCAGTCTAAGATTCACATACTTTAATCAATAAAAGATTTATTAAGAAAGGAAAACGAACATCCGATTAAATTGAAAGAAGCCAGTCATATATATTTATTCTTATACTCTACAAGAATTGAGATAGAGAGTTACAACTTTGGATTATCTATAGTGAAATAAGGGATATCTTACTTCTGTGTCTTTCCCTGGGTATCCTATCAATGAGACAGCCTCTTCCCTTCAGGTAGCTGTCTGACTTTTCCCCCTCTGATCCACTCAGCTATCTAGCATCTCAGACATTTGAAACTAGAAGCTGTTTCTCTAAAATTTCCCTTCACCCTCAAATCTCAGACCGGTAAAGCCTGATACTGTTTTGGAGTTAAAAGCATGACAGAACTAATCACCACATCAGATATGCCAATCAAGTTTACATCAGCATTTCACCAAAGAAATGTTTGATTATATAGGTGAGGAAGAGATGGTAATAGTCTGTTCTCTATGCAACCACTTTTGTCTCTATCTTGTAACAACATTCTCCCACCTCCCCACCGATGGCCGTTTCTACCCTTGCTCTATTGCAGGAATTATGTCCCAGTTTCTTCTCTCAACAAATATTTCAGATTCCTCTTTGATCTTGCCTGCACCTGAGTGAACCCAAAGGCACAACAACATGATTGGACCCTAATTTGCATGCCAGTTGTCCATGGCTGGAAGGGTTCTCATAGACTTTAAGGTCAGAAAGGATCTTTGTGATCATCTTGTCTGACCTCCTGCACATTGCAGGCCACAGACCCTCACCAACCCACTCCTGAAATAGACCCCTAACCTCTGTCTGAGTTCCGGAAGTCCTCAAATCATGGTTTAAAAAGACTTAAAGTTACAGAGAATCCACCATTTATACTAGTTTAAACCTGCAAGTGACACGTGCTCCATGCTGCAGAGGAAGGTGAAAAACTCCCAGAGTCTCTGCAAATCTGATGCAGGGGAAAAAATTCCTTCCTGACCCCAAATATGGTGATCAGTTAGACACTGAACTGAGCATGTGGGCAAGACCCACCAGGTAGATACCTAGGAAAGAATTCTCTGAAGTAACTCAGAGCCTTCCCCATCTAGGTGTCCCATCTCCAGCCATTGGGGATTTTTGTTACTGGCAGTAACTGATGGGCCACATGCCTTCATAGGTAGTCCCATCACACCATCCCCTCCATAAACTTATCAAGCTCAGTCTTGAAGCCACTTAGGGTTCTTGTCCCCATTGCTTCCCTTGGTGGGCTATTCCAGAACTTCACTCCTCTGATGGTTAGAGACCTTCGCCTAATTTCGAGCCTAAACTTGTTGATGGCCAGTTTATATCCATACCCAGGTCTTGTGTCCACATTGCTGCTTAACTTAAATAACTCATCTCCCTCTGATGTATATATAGAGAGCAATCATATCCGCCCTCAGCTTCCTTTTGGTTAGGCAAAACAAGCTGAGCTCTTTAAGTCTCCTCTCATAAGACAGGTTTTCCATCCCTCAGATCATCCTAAAAGCCTTTCTCTGCACCTGTTCCACTTCAAATTCATCTTTCTTAAATATGGGAGACCAGAATTGCGCACACAGTATTCCACATGAGGTCTCACCAATGCCTTGTATAGTGGTACTAACACCTCCCTGTCTCTACTGAAAATACCTCTCCTGATGCATCCTAGGAGTGCATTAGCCTTTTTCACAGCCACATCACATTGATGGCTCATAGTCCTCCTGTGATCAACCAATACACTCAGCTCTTTCTTCTCCTCTGTTGCTTCCAACTAATAAGTCCCCAGCTTATAGCAAAAATTCTTATTGTTAGTCCCTAAATGCATGACATTGCACTTTGCACTATTAAATTTTATCCCATTTCTGTTACTCCAGTTTACAAGGCCATCCAGTTAATTTTGTATATTCCAGTCCTCCTCCGTATTGGCTATACCCCCCAACTTTGTATCATCGGCAAATTTTATCAGCATGCTCCCACTTTTTGTGCCAAGATCAGTAATAAAACAGTTAAATAAGATGACCAATCCCTGAGGAACTCCATTAATAACCTCCTTCCAGCCTGATGGTTACCCTTTCAGTATGACATGTTGTAAACTCCCCATTAACCAGTTCCTTATTCAACTTTCAATTCTCATATTAATCCCTATCTTCTCCAATTTAACTAATAATTTCCCATGCGGAACTGAATCCAAAACCTTACTGAAATCCAGGTAGATTTGATCTACTGCATTTCCTTTGTCTAAAAAAATCAGTTATCTTCTCAAAGGAGATCAGGTTGGTCTGGCACGAACCACCTTTTGTAAAACCATGTTGTATTTTATGACCTCGTAAACTAGAGTAACAGAAATGGGATGAAATTTAATAGTGCAAAGTCATGCATTTAGGGACTAACAATAAGAATTTTTGCTATAAGCTGGGGACTTATTAGTTGGAAGCAACAAAAGAATCTAATTCACTGTCTTTGAAGCAGTATGATCTCAAATTTTTGAATAGTTTAATTTTACCAGATATGTACTGACAGACAAAATTCCATCTGCCAGATTAGGGCATCAATTAAGATACAACCCTATTAGTCCTCCTCCTCTTCTGAGAACTTAAAGGAGTTGGACTGATTGGCTTTAAGACTTCTTTCCAACAGGGCTCGTAGCTGAATTAGTGTCCCAGATGTATTAGACTTTTTCATCATGGATATGCTGAAACTTTTCTGGGAATAATATAACTGTTTCTACTCCTACTTTTTCAGATGCCCATTTAAAAGGCACTCTTTCTAATGTGCCTGTGAGAGATGACCTAGGTCAGGGAAACAAACAACAGGGCCTTGATGAATTATCACATTTGTTTATCTGTTTTCAGACTGCTTCCTGCCTTTATTACAGTCAGGGTCACAACAGCCATAATTTTCTTTTTAGCCTTTTTGGTTTTGAGCATGTGGATCTATGATGGTTTTCACTCAAGGGAAGCATACCTAGTGATCAGGGATTAGCCCTTTCAATATGCAGGGGGAGGTGTTAGAAGGGGAGCCGAGACCCTCCCCTCCACCAGGCTCCAGCCCAGGGGCCTGTGAAGGCAACACAAGGGTCAGACACCCAGAAGCGCCTTAAGGCTGCTCTTCCTATCACCTGGCAATTGTCCATAGTTCACAGTGTATCACAGGAGGCCGTGAAGGGGGTCAGCTCACCACTTGCATCTTTTCTTGGCTAAGCATGGTGTGATAAGCAGTGACCGCTGCCTCTCACGTCCTGGCCCACCAGCCAGGTGAGTTCCAAGTCTCTCCCCTTCCAGAGAGTCCATAAACAAAACCCAGGGAATCAACACAAATAAACTGAGTTTGTAGGTGAGAAGAAGGAAATGCCTCCCTCTCCAGATGTAACAGAAGCAGGACCCTATCCTCAAGGAGAGGCCTTCAGACAGTTGTTGAGAGAGATATCCTGCCTTACCTCATCCTTTTTCTTATGAGATACAAGTTCTCTCTCTTGCCTGGTCAGCTCAGAAGTGAGCTATTCTGCTCCCTTTTAACTCATCCTCCAATCTGTCCATCTCTTGCAAGTGTGGGCAGCTGGAGCTGGCTGAGCTCCTTAACCCCTTGTTGCCCAGTGTGTGGTTTGTATACCCCATCACAGGAGGATCCTATAATGCCTTCTAAAATATGTATAATTTGTTGTGTCCAGTGTCAGGGAATTTGAGCTTTTTTTGATAGGCTGAGAATCAGGCTCAATATCTTACAGAATTCTGAGGACAGAGATTTTAAATCCTGAGTTGGTTCATCAGTGTTTCCACTTTTCTTTCAAGCAAAGGATTTTTTTTTTTTTAAATAAGCAATTTTATAATTCTCTTAAAGTTTCTTAGAGCTCAGCATAATGCTGTGCAGTAGTGCAATCTCTTAGATCTTAAATTAAGAACTTCCTGGAAAACTACTCTACTTTTTTCCCTACAGAGGAGGTATAGTTTCCTTCATGTGAAGAACTAAAATGATCTTTAAAAGTGCTTTCAGAGTCTCATTTTACTTGAGCTAGTGTGGTTTAGCTAGTGGTTAAGATGGAGCTGCTGGCCAGATTCATATAATTCTGAGCTGTCTGGTTTCCCCTTACTTCCCTTCTTATTTGCTCAATTTTAAAACCGCGTCAGACAAAGCCCTTTCTTCACCTGTTTGGAGGGGCAAAAACTGAATTGTGTGCAGCATTCAGCAAATTATGCTCCAGCAGAAGCTGCTCGGTTCTGAGTTCTGCCCCTAAACCAATATTTAATTCTGAAGATCCCTGCAAGCAGGATTTACACCAGATTAAATAATAATAAATCATGTATTACACAGCTATGCTGCTATTAATAAATATGAACCTACAATATTTTTAGTGATTGTATAGCAGTAACTAAGAGCCCCAGTTACAAACCAGGACCCCATTGTGGTAGGCACTGTATAAAGAACAAAACGACAGTGTCTGCCCTAACGAGCTTACAGTCTAAGGGCAGATCTACAATAGAATTGCTTTGATGGAATAGCTGTACCAGTATTCTACACCGGTAAAGCTCTCCTACTGTGAACACAGCATATACTGGAAAATTGGTGCTTTTGCAGATATAGCTTACTCCAGCCTCTCCCACTCCCTCCTGCCCCTAAGCAAAATAAACTATATCAGCAAAACTACAGTTTTGCCATTATAACTGCATCTACAGTAGAGGCTTTTCCTGGCACAGCTAGGTCAGTTGCAAATCACACCCCTGACTGACTTAGGCCTGCTCTGCACCTAAAAAGTAGGTTGATCTAGCTACATCATTCAGAGATATGAAAAATTCACACCCCAAGAGACATAGTTAAGCCGACTTAAGTCTTGGTGTAGACAGCACTAGCTCAATGGAAGAACTATTCCATCAACTTAGCTACTGCCTCTCAGGGAGGTGGATTACTACAGAGAGGGAGGACCAATGCTGTAGTGTTTCTAGTGGGGACCTACCCTTAGCTATGCTAAGCAAAGTTCGTAGTGTAGACCTGGCCTAAGTATAAGACGAAAGAACACAAGTAAATACAGACAGACAAGGAAATACGAGATAATATTGATCAACATGACAGACAATGGTCTCAGCATACTAGCTGCTTTATCACCTACAGCAGTGTTTCCTAAAGCCTAGTATGCACCCCCATTCGGCATGTGTGAATGGACCTCTTAATTATTCTCTCGATTCTCAGTAATTTAAAAAAAATAAGTCTCGAGCAAGCAGTTGCTTTTGCAGAGAAAGCCTTCAAAATGTGAAGTGAGCAGAACTGCTGCACAGATTGCTCCTGAATCTGCTGAGAGCCTGAAACAAGAGCTCTGAAATGTGAACAGCACCATTCACCTTAATAAGTGCTAATTCAGATGCCAGTAGGAATACTGAACTTGTCAACATTGTTGACTATTTCACTGCTTGTCAAAGCATGTAAGAAAGAAAAGGAAGTTTATTATGAAGATCTGCAAGAGTGTTTCCCAAAATACATGGAGTATGGATGAAGGTTTATGAATAAAGATGGGTCGTCCTTTAACACCAGATGGTGCATGATGTGTATCATTTGTCTGAAAGGGGAGAGAGGGCACTCAGGTTTCAGAAGTTTGGGCAACACTGAACTGCCAGCAGCACCCCCTGCATATTGTTGGATGCTGACCATAAATTCTGCAGCAGAAGTCCTGATTTTATTTGCTCACATTTACTGGATTCTATGGCAAAGTGCTATTTCTATGGAAGGATGAAATAAATGAAAAAAGTAATCTGATTTTTGTTGAATTAAATATTAAAATTAACTATACAGTCAATGCAGTATTGATGTTCATTTTAATGCAATGAAAATCGTTTAAAATATTTTCCCATTTATTTTATATGGTTGTAAAAGTTTCACTCTGTCATCATATTTTGCATTTCACAATAGGGTAGTGGAGGGATGGAGAGAAAAATAAGACAAAGACTTGGCTTGCAGAAGGCTTTGGGTTCTTAAAAGATGGAAATCAAGACTTTTTTGGGCTGGTAGAGGGTTATGTGAAGTGGCAGAAATTGGAAGGGTTGGTAGCTGAGCCACGGGATGGATTTGCATTCTCTTACCTCTTCCTGTGGGTGCTTGTGGGAGTGGTAAAATATTTGCCTTCTTGCCCCCCGGGGCATCTGGGTCCTCCTTAATGAAGGAGGAGCCTTTGTGAAATCACCTCACCTAAGAACCACTCAGCAACACACCCTCTTTCTGTGCCTGAGGCAGGGGCAGCATTTTCTGTGGGACCACATCATCACTCACAGCAGAGACTAAGTTTAACACGCTTCTCACAAATCTAAACACTGTAGAAATCAACAGTACAACTAAGAAACATACAGTTCTAGAGGGGTAGCTGTGCACTTAGATAGGAAGATGTCTGTCTGTATCTGTGCAAGTTTTTTCATGGAGTTGGTAGTTCTAGCTATCGTATTTCATGAATTCCCATGCAAGCCTATCTACAGCAAGTTCCTCTTCATATATAGTGCATGCAACATGACTAGGTCCTGTTTTTCCACCCTAGCCCTTTTCTCTATCCTGGGTGAGGAGTGGGGGTGGAGGCTAGCTAGCTACCAGTTGATCAGTCCCTTACTGCATGGAGCATTGGCTATAGGCCTGTTTAAGAGATCAGAGATCTCTTGAGTATAAGGACAAGCTCTTCATGTGTTTGTACAGTGCCAAGCACAATGGTAATACTGATATTAAACAGAAATAGAAGATTAGCAGTGGTCAGAGAAACCCTTCCTGATGTTGTGTGTGTGTGTAGCAGATAATCAAGCCATAGTTTTATTCATTCGTACATGATATGAAGCCAGTCCTCCCCACCTCTGCCCAGCCAGTTATGCCAGACTCAGTTTCCTATTAGTCAAATTTTCCTACAAACATCTCTGTACCTTCTCTCATGCCACCTTTTATGCTTGAGAGCAGATCCTCAAAAAATCCACAAAGTCATTACATTTTTATTAATAAATTAATGTACACTGAGGTTGGTTTGCTTTTTTTAAAGGGATGGGCAGGGAAATAATTTCAGTTACACCCATGTAATTTCATTGATGTTAATGGGGCTGTATAGCTGCAACAGAAGACAGAAATGCAGCCTAAGGGCTAGTCATCTCAAAGAAAGAATTCCTGCTTCATGACTTCAAAGCATGGAAGCCGTCATAAATCACTTCATGTGCTGCCAGATTTGCCCCTTAAAATCTTCCGTCTGCTTTTGGGGCCTGAACCACTTCTCTTTCCAAGGGCGGAGGTGGAGAGATCAAACACCCCCTTCTCCTCAGAGCAAATCTGTTGGAAATTTGGGAAGTAGAAATTTGGAATTCTAGCAGTTAGTACAGTCCCTCTTTGAATACACACTTCTGAGTGCATGGGAAAGGATGACTCTTAATTTATTGTATTTGGTTCAAGAGAAATAAGAGAAGTCTTTTTATTTTTAGTTTGGATATAAATCAATAGCCATTAAAAGGATTGTTCTGTCAGAGTGATTAGATCTGAAAACACCCACCCATCCCAAAATTGCTCTTCTAGATCTGGTCAGGGCAGTCCCCCACATTTTAAAGGTACTGCTCATTTCTTTAAACTGGTTTTGAGTTGCTACTGTTACTCCATGAATAGTAAACTATTGTTGCATTCATTAATCTTTAGGGCTGTAGCCTACAATACCTCTTTTGTAATCATTTAAAAATTGAGATTTTAAGCACAATTTAAAATTTGAGATTTTAGCTAGTTAGATGCCAGTAAGCCATGGATTCAAGAAACAGATGAAAGGGACAGAACCAAGCATTAGGGTAATTAGTACTTAGCATTCCTTTCATCTAAAGATCCCAAAGCACTGTACCCAGTCCCAGGGCTAACTTCTACCCACATGCCCTTGTCATACCCCCATCCTTCCACCCCAGCACTAGCCAGTTATATGGAAATAGGACATGGAGGGGGAAGAACAGCACCAATCATACCTGTCTTTAAATGGGCCAACACCAAGTGACTGCTGCGGAAGCACACTAGTATACACTTCTATTTGTAGCTTGTAAAGTCATAAGCATTGTTGGTGGCACTTAATCACAGTATTTAACATTAAACTACTGCCCAAACACATCCCCATTACATAGTGACTATTGTCCTACTTTAGCATTAGAGTTCACTATCATTAAACAATCAGTTTCCTGGAACAATTCCCAGTAAGACCGCCATCCTGAGTATACTGGATTCTATTTAAGTATCTGAACACTGAAGGGTCAAATCCTCTTTCCTCTACCATGAACAGTATGTAACATCTCAGACACAGCAGAACAAACATGGTTTCATTCTATGTGGCAGGGTTCAGAGACCCTCTAGTGAGTGCACATTCCCTGTATCCATAGGGCACAGCTCCATAGGGGAGGTCCCACCAACTCTGATCTGGAACCTACAGTCTTGAGTCCCAAACAAGGTAACTGTTTAAACATGCTCCTCAGTGATCAACCTATTGGATTCCTGAGACCACTGCTCTCCTGCAGTACAAAGTAAATGAAGACTGTAGCAAGCCTATTTAAAAAAAAATAAAGCTTTGGGATCTTTCCTTGTCAGAAGAGGGAAGGGCAGCCTCTAGCCATTTTTCAGACTATTTTGGAGAGTTCCTTTCCACAGAACAGAACAGAGAGAGCAAGACTTGCATGCAGATTGCTGGTAAACATTCTTTTGAAGTTTTTTCTCCCTTGCAAAGAAGAGAGACTCAAGTGCAGGCTATCAGAAAAGCAATTGCTTTGCAACTACTTCTCTTCCTCCAGGCTAGCTATAGTCAAACACAGAAAAGGCAAACTCAAAGTCTTTTAATAATATTTATCCTGTGAGGAACCAGACGTTTTGCCAGACTGTCCACACAGAACTGCTTCCCCACCCGCAGCAACCCTTAGCAACTATAGTCCAAAATCCACAAAAGGACTTAAGAGCTCAAGTTCAACATTTTGGCATCACCAAGATCCTCAAAACCCCTGCTCAGCCACTCCCTAACTCTGGATGTGCCTGAATTTATGACATTAAAAGTTCCCAAAATACCTACGTTTCTGCTGCTGGGCATGCACACCCCACCTCAGTCTGGACAGCTAGTGCCTCTCTCACACCTACGCCCCAGTGGAATCCTTAAGGTGGGCACTGCCCATTCATTAGGCATACTTAACACACCTAATGCCACACAAAAATGTCCAAAGGGAGGCAGAAATAAGAGGCCTCCCTTATAACCTTTAGCCCATTGGTTAGGACACTCACCTAGTATGTGGGGCCCTGGTTAAGTTCTCCCCTCTGCTTGATCAGGCAGAAGGCTTTGAACTTGGGTGTTCCCTGGTGTGTGTTCTAATTATTGGGCAAGCTATGGGCTATTTAGAGAGAGGTCTCAGTCAGTCTCTGCTGTTGAAGTTGTGCCACTGTGTATAAATTAAATGTGCATTGAGCCAGAGAGAGAGAATAACTATAGCCCACTGGTTAGGATCCCTATTTTTCCCCATGATCATATAGGGACCCTAGGTGCCTAATTCAGGGCTCTGGATTGCACTGGGTGGCAAGGCACCTAAGACCCTTTGTGGATTTAGCTCTTCCTTTCAAACGCTCCAGGAAGACTAAAATTCCAGACGTTTCCTGGCTGTGGTGGCTAACCAGTAGAAGATCTGGTAGTTAGCCCTTCCCTTCCCAGTGTACATCTCCAGGATTTCTACCCCCCATATCTTCCAGCTCCCACTGAAACTCAAATAAATGGTGTGCCCCAGGACAGGGTGGAATTCTAGCCTGTGTTTATATACAAAAGCTACAAAACAGTAAGTTAAACATTAAAGTTAAGGTGGTGAAATGTTGTGAATATAATTTTTATTCTTGTACTTCTAAGCAATTTTTTTTTTCAGTTTATGTCTGCGTATTTCCAATTCTCTTCCCTCATTTAGGGTGCAAGTTCTTCCACTGGTACATCCCAGTCAGGAGGAATCTATTCACCTCAGATAAATTGCCTGTTTAATTAACTGATTTCTATTTATATATCAGGGACAAGTTGAAGCAAGCATATATTGGTAACTTTACTGCAATTGCAGGCAAACTCCAAGGAAAAAAAGACTCATTGATGGTGGCCATTACACATTTCATAGCCAGTGAAATGATGGAATTGAATGATGTCCCGGAAGCCTTCATCCATGACCTCATACACTTCACTGAGCCTGCATACAAAATGCTGCATCACACTGTGTTCCCTCAAAGTAAGATTCCCAGTACAGACAATGATCACAATGCCAAGCCTCTATAGTATTCAACAAGACTAACCAAACACAGTAGAACTAAGGAAAAAGTATAGCGGCACCTTTAAAAACCAATTTTCCACCGAAGCTTGTAGCATTGGCAACACATCTGGACACATGCTACAAGCATATCAAAAAGCTTTTGGGGGTCATTAATACTGATGAACTTCAGAAAATTGCATTTGACAAATTTCTTTGACTACTAATAAGTATAATAGACTTGCTTCTGGTTTGTTAACATGAGTGAAGGACATAATTGTCTTTCAACTTAAGAAAATATTCAGAAACAACATATCCTAGATTTTGTAGAGACCATTGTCCTCTAATTTGTACTAACCTTTCTAACAAGGGAAACTTGATGACTGTATTGTTGCATACTTTTTCTCTGAACAAAAAGGGATACATTCATATTTGTAATGGTTAATATTGTATTTCAGGTACTTTATGGTATTGATTTGTAAAATCACTCATGCTTCTTAAGTAAATGGCTATAAAAAGATTGAAGACCAACTCAAGCAAAAAAATGCAGATATTGTTCAGAAACATGAACCCACAACCTTTTTGAATAAAAAAATGCTGACACTACTAATTTGAGTGCTTTATCTGGTGGGAAAGAACAACCCACTAAAAAGAGGTCTCTTCCAAATTTTACTGAACACTGAAACAGAACAATGGTAATCACAGATGACATTGAAAGGGAATAGAGAGATACCCATTTTATTTACCTTGCTGATCTGGAATCAGTTACCCATTTCTGTAGCTAGAAGAGATTTTTAAAAAGTAAATTCCCAGTGTGGTAGGGATGTCTAATACATTTCTAATGTGGCAAGTATGATAATATCATGCATCCTAGTTGTGCTAAATAGTATTAGCCCATCCAGTTATATTCATACAATATAACAGTGACTCAGCTACCTGACCCACAGGATAAAAATGGTCTCTTTTTATAATCCTGCCCCTTTCCATCCCCACTACACACACAGGCAGCAACACACAATTTGAAAGCCATACAGACTGTGATGCTGTCAGAAAATATGACTTTCTAGATGATGGCTTGATATGCTGATCAGAACACTGGTAAATTAGGCAAAGGCAATTGTATACCGCTATTAGACTCAGGGCAACAATGAGCCCTGTTATGTAAAAATAAAATACAATAGCAAAAGAATATCCTAACCCTTTAAGGTGCTAAAATGAGACAGAACGCTTTCCTCATCTAGAGCAGGATTCTGCAATAAGCTATGCACATTCACACAGGTCCAACTGTGGGGAACACCCTGCAACACCAGTGTACTAGAGTCTAAAACAGAGACATAAGACAAGGTGAACATTAATGCAAACCCTAAATGAACAGATGAATGTAAAGCCTATTTCAACATAGCAGCAAAAAGAGAAGAAATGCCCACTTTACCAATAGATTCCCAGTTGCTCATTCTCTGCTTGTTTAGATCTTCCTCCACTCTTGTTATAGGGTGGCTTCCACTAATTGAGACTCATTGTTGTTCCACCAAGAAGCACCTGTTAATGCATTTGTGGAAGGGGTATATGAACAGGAAGGCAGGTGAGTGAGAAAGGACTTGACTAGTATGTTTGTAACCATAGTAGCTAACAGTGTTTCACCCCACCAAAACCTGAGTCTGGAAGAAGGTGGTTTGTCTTCTTAACTACATAGACAAGGTGGATGAAGTAATATCTTTTACTGGACCAACTTCTGTTAGTAAGAGAAAGAAGCTTTCGAACTGACAGAGGTCTTCTAGTGCAAGATATTGTAGTTTACACAGTATGGGCAAGCTTGGTCCTTTTTCTACAGTTCTGTGTGCAAAGACATTCCAGAATGCATTGCCCTTCATGCAGCAGAAATTGCTCATTGCTGGTAGGTACTATATCCCTTGCTGAGGAACTATTTGATAGCTTCCTGGACTGCACTGAGACAAACATAGTTAAGTAGTATGCTGGAGGTGGCAGTACAGCTACTATTGTGATGGTAGAAAAGCACCTATGTGAACAGAAGCCAAATCACAATATTTACAACTAGTTCGTATGATTCTGTCTCTGCTGTTTATAAAATCATAGTTAGAAGCTGCAATATGTTCTGTTGGAGGATTTTGCTATTAACTTTCAAGATGGCCTTTATTTCCTCATTTATCTCACAAACAGGACATGGGCAGTCTGTTGTAGCAGGTAGAACCACAAGTCAGACCTAGCGGTCAGAGGCTGAATCAGGACTCAAACCAAAGGTCAGAGCCCAACAACAGAGCTAAAAACCAAAGTGGAGTATAGCCCAGTTGCACATACAGCATCCTGGACCGCCCTCATGCTTAAATAGTGCATCAGACACTGGACTTGCCCCTAGAACCGGGGAGCAGCATCCGGGTTTTCCCCTCTCTGGGTCCTCCTCAGAGGGGGACCACCCCTCCCAGCTACCTCTCACCAGGAGCAGTCTAAGGCCAGGCCCTCAGGCAGGGCTGGCAGGTGAGCAAGCCACTCTCGGGAACGGCACGGCAGGGAAGGCTTTCTCACAGAGAATAGGGAAGGGGGACGCAGGCCCGCCCGTCTCCACTGCATCCCAGCCCAGGGCCCTGTCAGTGGCAACTGCGGTTGCCACGGGGTCAGCGGAGCTCTGGCCGCAACACACCACCCGGGTTGCCCCTGACTCAGCCACTAACATGCGGCTATCCCTGGGCTTCTTCCTCCCCGAAACGCCCAGTACCTGCCTCTTCTGGGTCACTGAGGTGTGGTAGGCCTGCTAGGGCCTCCTCGTCCACAGGCAGCAGCTCGGGCAGCTCCATGGGCTCATCTTCGGAGGGTAGCTCTTCCAGGTCCTGCGGTCCCCAGGCCTCGGGCAGGTAAGTTCTCGGGGTCCCAGGCTCTGCACTGCTCTGGCGGGTCCACTTCCGGCTCCCAGGCGTCTCAGGGGGGTTCTCCTCAGGCTCATCATCAGTGGGGAGCCCCGATGGGTCTTCTTCCAGCTCCCAGGCCATGGGGGCCTCTGGTGGGCCCTCCTCCAAGTCCCAGGCCATGGGGTACCTGCGGGAAGGCCTCTACCAATCCCTAGGCTGGGGTTAAGGCCAGCCGCTCCCTTTTAGCACAGCTCCCCAGCCCAGCCTTAGCTAGGAGCCATATCCTTCCCCTTCAGCCATCTTCCTCCAACTGAGCTGACTGGCCTGGCTCTTAAAGGCCTAGCTCCACCCCTCTGCTTCTGGTCAGGTGGGGCCACTGGGGCCTTTAAAGGTCTAGACCCGCCCACCTGCTTCCAGTCGGGGCTTCCCCTGGGGGAGGCCTCTGTCAACCAGGGTGGGTCTGGCTCCCTCTCTGGGTCCTCCTCAGAGGGGGACCACCCTTCCCGGCTACACAGACCAATCAGAAGTCATGGGTGGGTACTGTCAAATGAGTCTTCTGCGAGTAGGAAGACCTGTGGTGCTTAGGTCCTCCCAGCATTTAAAGCACATGGATTGCAGCTCTGCTATGGCTGCTGGTATGAAAGTGTTGATCACCTGGAGACCTGCAAACCTAGGTTTTAGTCATCTAGATCCTTATTAGTTAATACAATTGAATTATTTTGTTGTCATGCTTACTGCTATTGCAGATAACATATAAAAAGGAAGCCAAGTTACATGTCAGAAGATTAGGAAGAAATATGTCAAAAAAATCAGAAATACCTTTAGCTCATTCTCACTATGATTTTTCCAGAACAAAACCTTAAAGAAGTTTTACTAGACACTAAAATATATATCTAAAACATGTTTAGTAAACCATAGTAAATGCTAGGAATACTCAACAGGTTTTAATTAACTATGGCATTATGGAACTGAACAAATCTATAGGCTTATTACTTCTTTATAGAATGGTGTAGTGTCAAACCCATTCCATTGCTCTTTTCACTTTGTGTGTGTGTGTGTGTGTGTGTGTTAAGTTTTTCCTCTTGCTCTCAGGGAAATTAATTGCTGTAGTGTTAAGGCTGTAAATTTGAGTATGACAAAGAAGTAATATAAATGCAAAAGTTAATATAAATGATTATTACTAACAAAAGTACAGAAATTCAGTTTTAAAACTGAATAGCAACATTAGCTTGACCACATACTGTATATTAAACTGTACATTCTGAGGGTCTAAGCCAGTGGCTTTCAACATTTCCAGACTCCAGTATCCCTTTCAGGAGTCTGATTTGTCTTGTATGCCCCAAATTTCACCTCACTTAAAAGCTAATTGTTTATAAAATCAGGCAGAAAAATACAAAAGTGTTTATAGCACATTATTACTGAAAATTTGCTTATTTTCTCATTTTTACCATATAATTATAAAATAAATCAATTGGAATATAAATATTGTACTTGCATTTCAGTGTATAGCATATAGAGCAGCATAGACAAGTCATTGTCTGTATGAAATTTTAGTTTGTACTGATTTCACTAGTGCGTTTTATGTAGCCTCTTGTAAAAGTAGGCAAATACCTAGATGAGCTGATGTAACACCTGGAAGAGCTCTGCATACCCCCAGGGGTATACATACTAGTGCTTGAGAACCACTGGTCTAAAGCAATAATAAAAAATACTGCATGTATACAGTGTGGCTAAATTAAAGGTGACCTGCACAGAGAAAAAAAGTTGGGCTTGTGCCCTTTTTCTGTTCAGCATGTATAAAGAAGAAATCAAAAAACATGATAAGATACATTGCTGGGTTTCTTACTTAGAAGTTTCAGTTATTGTCTGGCCTGGGAGATTTTGTGATGGTTGGAGAATTAATGAATGTTGACAACACAGGAACCAAGAGAGTGAAAGTTGATTAATCTGGGCCAGGATCTAGGCCATGCAAAGCAGGTTGAATCACCAGGGCCCTAGATGGCAAGGGATTTTTAGCTAGAGTACATAAAATACTTTGTGTTTTGTTTGCTTTTTAAAAACACCTATTTAACTAAAATTAATAGTTTATTTTAATTAATTTTGGACAAAGAAAGTCTTTATTTAAAATCTCCACATCCTTATTCCTTCAACTAAGGTGTGTAAACTAAAAAAAACCCATCTTCTAAAACTCTCAGCAAACCCTTTAGCAAATCCCGGGGAAACCAGTTGATTTTCCTAGAATTCCTAATGTGAAAAACAAGCAAAATGAAAACCACAGAACTCATTGGGATTATCATGTAAATATTTACTGGTGGGTAAGTATTTTCAGAAATATGCCTTAAACAAGGTCCCCTCCCTCTCCCCTGCCCAACTATTACCCATCAAGAGTATTTAACATAGGGAATATATAATGCTTTTTTTGCCTCTGTCTTCACAGACAAGGTCAACTCCCAAACTACTGCACTGGGCAGCACAGTATGGGGAGGAAATGAGCAGCCCTCAGTGGTAAAAAAAGCAGGTTCAGGACTATTTAGAAAAGTTGGACATGCACAAGTCCATGGGCCCAGATGCAGCATCCGAGGGTGCTGAGAGAGTTGGCTGATGTGATTGCAAAGCCATTGGCCATTATCTTTGAAAACTTGTGGCAATCAGGGGAGGTCCCGGATGATTGTAAATAAGCATACATAGTGCCTATCTTTAAAAAAGGGAAGAAGGAAGAGCCAGGGAACTACAGACCAGTCAGCCTCACCTCAGTCCCTGGAAAAATTATGGAGCAGGTCCTCAAGGAATCCATTTTGAAGTACTTGGAGGAAAGGAAGGTGATCGGGAACAGTCAGCATAGGTTCGCCAAGGGCAAATCATGCCTAACCAACCTGATTGCCTTCGATGATGAGATGACTGGCTCTGTGGATGTGAGGAAAGCGGTGGATGTGATATTCCTTGACTTTGCAGAGGTTTTGATATGGTCTCCCACAGTATTCTTGCCAGCAATTTAAAGAAGTATGGGTTGTATGAAGGAACTATAAGGTGGCTAGAAAGCTGGCTAGATCATCAGACTTAATGGGTAGTGATCAATAGCTCGATGTCTAGTTGGCAGTCAGTATCAAGTGGAGTGCCGTAGGGGTTGGTCCTGAGGCCGGTTTTGTTCAACATATTCATTAATGAACTGGAGGATGGGGTGGATTGCACCCTCAGCAAGTTTGCAGATGACACTAAGCTGGGTGACAGAGTGACCTAGACAAATTGGAGGATTGGGCCAAAAGAAATCTGTTGAGGTTCAACAAGGACAAGTGCAGAGTCCTGCACTTAGGATGAAAAAATCCCATGCACTGCTACAGACTGGGGACCGACTGGCTAGGCAGCAGTTCTGCAGAAAAGGACCTGGGGCTTACAGTGGACAAGAAGGTGGATATGAGTCAACAGTGCCCTTGATGCCAAGAAGGTTAACAGAATACTGGGCTTCATTAGTAGAAGCATTATCAGCAGATCAAGGAACGTGATTATTCCCCTTTACCTGACACTGGTGAAGCCATATTTGGAGTACTGTGTCCAGTTTTGGGCCCCCCACTACAGGAAGGATGTGGACAAATTGGAGAGAGTTCAATGGAGGCCAACACAAATGACTGGGGGCTGGAGCACATGACTTATGGGGACAGGCTGAGGGAACTGGGCTTGTTTAGTCTGCAAAAGAGAAGAATGAGGGGGGATTTGACAGCAGCCTTTAACTACCTGAAAGGGGGTTCCAGGGAGGATGGGGCTAGGCTGTTCTGCATGGTAGCAGGTGACAGAACAAGGAGCAATGGTCTCAAGTTGCAGTGGGGGAGGTCTAGGTTAGATATTAGGAAAAAGTTTTTCACTAGTAGGGTGGTGAAGCACTGGAATGGGTTACTTAGGGAGGTGGTGGAATCTCTATCCTTAGAGGTTTTTAAGGTGTGGCTTGACAAAGCCCTGGCTGGGATGATTTAGTTGGGGTTGGTCCTGCTTTGAGCAAGGGGTTGGACTAGATGACTGCTTGAGGTCCCTTCCGGCCCTAACCTTCTGTGATTCTTCTAGTCCCAATCCCCATATATTTTCCATGTTTGCAGTATCCTTGTGTGTATGACACACCATTTACCTAGATCTGCAACTGTGGTTTCACTCTTTATAGGAATTTTACAAATGAAGCCTTGAGTGGAGAAAACCGAACAGCTGCTCCATCTGAAGTTCCTTTTCCTCCTTGACTTCCTACCCTCAACAGCAAATGAAACAACAGAAGAGCCATTCATTCATCACTGGCTTCTGCCTGGAGCAGCAGCTACTCTGCTGCACTAGAGCTCCCAGCCACTGCTGCTCAATCTGCGGGGGCGGCTCGGGGGGGAGCTGTCCTAATGCGAAGGGCTATAGCTACCCTCACTCCCTCGACTGCCTGCTGGGCAACGTCAGTATCTCGGTAGCTGGGAGTTAGTGCTCTGGAGTGAGGTGATCGACGGAAGGAAACAAAGGAGCTTCCTGCTCCTTTCTCTTCGCTCGCTCCTCTGACGGGATTCGCTCTTTCAACAGGCGGAACCGCCTTCTGCTTTTCCGATTTTCTCTTGCCAACTCGTGTGAACAACTGTTGGTTGCACTTTCTGAGATGCTCACTCACAATTACCCATTTGGAGCCAGGACAAAATCCTAGAGATAAGGGCAAGGAAGGATTGTAAAGAAGCCGGGAATGAAACACTCACGCTCAAGCTGCATTCTTTGCACTCTGACAAGTTCAAGGCGCGTTTTGGGCGTGCAAAATTTGCAGGAGCAGGTCCTTGAAGCTATTGCGGAGGAGCCGGAGGAGAGGGCTGGCGCGGACCCTCTGTAACGTGTGGGGGAGTTTTCCCCTTGAGTTAAGACACAGGGAGGGAGGGAAGCAGCAAGGAAAATCTCCAGCCCGAAAGCTCTCAGCTTCGGCAAGCCAGTCCCGAGCGTGTCAAGTGTGCAGAGCTCTCAGTGCTGGCAGGCGCCAAAGAAAGCGCAACACCGGAGTAGAAAGAGGAAGGTGGGGGAAGCTCAGCGCCGTAGGTGTGTTGAGAAGCGTGGATTTTTGGGGGAGTGGGGTGGTGGAATGCGCATGCTCGCACGCCCTTTATGACGTGAACTGCCAGAATAGCAGGCAAAGATCAAAGGAGGAGGAGGGGGGAGGCGAACTGGGCTGGGCAGGGCTTGGGAGCGGGAAGGAGGGTGAGAGCAGAGCTAATTGCACGCTCAATAAAACAGTGGGGCCAAGCAGCGAGGAGCCAGAGCAAAGGGCAGACCTAAGGATCCCTGTCAAGCGTCCAACGGCAGCAGCCTAAGCGGAGCTCTCTCTCCCTCCCTGCACTGGGGGATGAGGAGCCGGCTGGCGCCGCACCGGCAGCAGCGCACACATGGGTAGCCGGTAGTGCCTGGCGCACGCATGATTTAGCTGGGGCAGAGCGAGAGGCTGCCGGGCAGCGGGGTCGCTTCTCGGGCGGGAGGAGCAGCAGCAGCAGCTCCATGGAGGTGGCAAGTGGCAGCGAGGCGAGCTAGGCAGCCCGGCGGCGGGAGCGTGCAGCAGGCAGGCTGAGTGCCCGAGCAGCTCGCCCTCACCATGGATTGCAGCCGCCTCCGCACGCTCATTAACAGATATGTAAGTACCCGGGGCCGCCGCGCGCTGCGAACTCTCCGTCCGGGGGAAGGGCCCGTGTTAGACCTACGCTGAGGGGGCTGTTCGGTGCCCGGGGCAGCGCCCCCTGCAACCCAGAGGGCGCTACGAAGCCCCGGCGCCCCCCGTCACTCCACCTTCCCTCCCTGGGACTGCAGCCCCTTCCCGGGAGGCGAGCGGGACCGCCTTGGAGAGCAGCCGCCGCGCTCCGGCCGGGAGGGGGAGGGGGGCAGCAGGTTGCAGCCCTCAGCCTGGCTGAGCCCTGGCGCGCCCGGCTGCGCTCGGGCTCGGCCGAACCATTCACCGGATCCGCTCCCGAGACAGACTTTCCAGCTCGTGGCCCCCTCTCGTTCCCTGCCGCTCCGCGGGCTCGCGTTCCTCGGCGGAGCGCAGCGCTGCTGGGCCAGTCTCGGCAGCCAGTTGCCTGTAGGACGCGAGCGAGTCGAAGGCGCCCAGGCGGGACCAGCAGTTGCCTCTCCTGCGAAGGTGCTTCCGAGGCGAAGTACAGACCCTTCTGGCTCGAGTTCCCAATGCCTTGCGCCCATAGCCTATTTTTGGCAAGTGCATGGGCTCATTAGTCACTAGTGAGCAGTTGAAGACAGTATTTCGGGCCAGTCAGTACGTGACGACTAGACTTTATGCAGTATTTCCTAGAGGAGTATTGTTGTTGCTGGACAGTAAGAAAGCCACCGAGAGGTGGATGGCTGTGTTTACTAAGTCTGTCTTCCGCTTCTGGAAGCCTTTGCATCTGAAATAAAATACTTGACTAGCTCTCCACACCTAGTGCAATCCCAACCATTAATGTAGCACTGAAAGGCACCATATTGTAAATTTGACAAAAAACAACTATAGTATGAAGCAGGATAAATCTGTTCAGACAGTGACTCTCCCTTCTGTGGAAGGCTTGGCTGCAAGTGATCAGTCATGAGTTTGATAGTCTCATGATTTACACTGAGGTCAGGAAAAGCCTTACGGGCTTATCGTTGCACATGACAGAAAGGAGGTTTATGGTTTAAACAATTGTTAGTGTTTCCCAAATGTGTGTGGGTATTGTCATGCACTCCTTTACTAAAGCAAAACTCAGCTGTCCCACCTAAAACAGGGACAGTTTATTGTATACAAAAACAAATAATTGATGCTACCAGAGTGGACCAGAATTAGCAATTAATAGCAAATCAGATTTGATTTAGAATTTTGTAAAGACTAAATTTACAACTATTTCTCACAAAACTAAAGTGATTGTAACTGTTAAGTGCAGAGTAATGCATATTGGAAACAATAATCCCAACTATACAGTACATACAAAATGATGGGTTCTAAATTAGCAGTTATCGCTCAAAAAAGACATCCTGGAGTCGTGGTGGCTGGCTTTCTGAAATATCTGCTCAATTGCAGCAGCAGTCAAATAGCTAACAGTGTTATGAACCGTTACGAAAGGGATTGATAGTAAGACAGAAAATATTATAAAGCCATGGTATGCCCACACCTTGAATAGTGCATGCAGTTCTGGTCACCTTGTCTCAAAAGATATATTGGAATTGGAAAAAAGTACAAAGAAGGGCAACAAAAATGGTTAGGGGTATGGAACTGCTTCCATAGGAGGAGATATTAAAAAGACTGGGACCATTCAGTTGAGAAAAGAGATGACTAAGGGGGATATGCTAGAGCTCTGTCAGATTATGTATGGTGTGGAGAAATTAAGTAGGGAAATCTTCATGTAACACAAGAACCGGGATCACTCAGGTCTAAAACACAAGGAAGTACTTCTTCACACGGTACACAATCAGCCTGTGGAACTCATTGCCAAGGGATGTTGTGAAGGCCAAAAGTATAAATGGATTAAAAAAAATTAGATCCGTTCATGGAGGATAGGTCCATCAATTGCTATTAGCCAAGATTGTCAGGGATGCAACCCCATGTAGCGGGTGTCCCGAGACACCTGACCACCAGAAGTTGGGATTGGATGGATCGCTTGATAATTGCCCCCCTCTGTTCATTCCTTCTGAAGCATCTGGCCCTGGCCACTGCTGGAGGAAGGGTACTAGGCTAGATGGACAACTGATTTTATCCAGTATGGCCATTATTGTGTTCTAATAGTGTTAAACGCTATACTTCATATAAGGAAAAATTAATTGACTTTGAGATGAACAAAGCACATGGTTTTGAAACCTGTACAAAGGAACAAAGAAATGGTATCAAAATTAGTATTGTGTTAAACTGGTACAAAAAAAACAGTGCTAAATCTGGCTCTTACTAACATCCTAACTAATTATCAGGAAGAGAGGGTATACAACATGCTTACTAAACTGGCAGAACACCACTAAAGACAGAAATGATACAAAGATTAGAAATATGGACATTACATTGAAATTAAATGTGAACTAATGCAAATGAGATCTTCTGAGGATGGGGGTGGGAAGGAGCTAAACCCAGAGATCTTTTATGGGCTAATGCTAGGAGACCTTGAGGTGTTCAGTGTACTGTGATTTTATTATTATTATTATTTATTTTATTTTTTAAAAGATTGCATATTCAGAAGCATCATATCCTAGATCAGGGAGATACTGTTTCACCAGAGAGTGAAAGTTAACTAAAGTAGCCAGTGTTCTGAGCTCCTCAATCAAAAAGATATGGACAAATTGGAGGGAAATGAGAAGAGTTTAGGGGGGAAAAATGACAGGGGTTGAAGAGATTTTTTTTGTGGAAAGACTTATTCAAGTGCGCATTTTAGCTAAGTGATGGTGATTGGGTGGGATGGCAATGGAGGTAACTGTCTATTCACACATCTTTAGAATGTAACCATGAAGAAAGGAGAGGAATTGTTAAACATTGTACAAATGTAGGTCTCAGTCCTTTAGTTGGATCTGCATGGTGGAGGATTCAGCTCAGGTGTACTCTTATGCCCATGCAGAGCCACAGTGTAGGCAGTGAATCTCTATTTGGGTTGCAGTGATCTGCTGTTGCAGATCCAATTGCAGTATCTGGCCTAGGAAAGGACAATTTTGGATGTAGCTCTGTTTAGAATTTAGAAATCAGTTTTCGAAGGAATAGACTCAGAGAAAATGTTGCAAACACCTTTTGGTAAAACCAGACTAGAGAACATGCTAGAAACTATATATTCTATTCTAAGGAGAGAAAGCATCTAAAATCATTATGTACTTGTGGGAGGATGGGCTATATTATCTAAGTGTTCAATTTTGTTTAATCACCAAACCTAGAAAAAACAAGCAAATTTGAATGCTGAAAATTGAATGCAACAACTTCATAACCTCAATTATGAAGTGTTCATATTTCCCAATTCTCAGAACTTTCTGCTTCAGGATGAGGTCAAGATGTGTGAGAGAACTGAAAAGATGTTTTTATAATTCACCAGATTTTCTAGACTGGCTTCTGTGAATGGCATATCTTCATCAATTGCATGTTATTACATGGCGTGGAGCAGTTAATTATCTTTCCCATTTTCTCTGAACATCCTGTTTTGTTTCTTAAATTGGAATTTATTATTTCAAATGAAGAAAACTTGTGGAAGAAGCTGCTGTTGACAAATTTAGGTTTATCACTTCAGTAAGCTCTGCAAGTAGATGTCCAGCCACTGAGCTGGGAAAAGTAGCTGGCTAAACTGGTTTATGTAACCATGGCAGTAAACATACTCTTGAACTATTAAATGCCAGCCTTGAAATTGATTGGTGTGACTGATTAGTGGATGTCCAGGCTTCAGAAAGGACAGAGAGTAGAAGTCGGATGTGCTAACCGCTAGGATACTCAGCCCTCCAACCACCCTAGCACAATGTCTCTGATAAAAACCTTAGTCAACTTTTATAGTTTTACAGTCAATTTCATTATAAAAGAAGTTTCTTTTCCCTGTTGTGTGAAAGATTAAAGCACACTGGAAATCATACTCTACAGGAGAAACAGTGAAACTGATTATATACAAACTAAGACTGGAAGTAATAGACAATCTTTCTCTTTCACCAAAGTTTACTATAGCTATTTATAACTATAGTAGACATGTGACTTCAACTGATTGTGTCCCTTTAAATATGGGCTTGTCCTTATAGATACAGCTGTGGCTTTTATTTTAAGTGTATACAATTTTCTTGCAAGTCCATGCATTGTAGAATTCAACTTTGAATTTGAGATGGCTCCACATCTTCAAATGACTATTCAGGAATACACCTTTCTATAAAGTCAACTTTTCTAATATGTAGCTATAGTTAACTGTAAACAGATAGCTTTGACATTAACCATTATGTATAATATTTATTGCCATGCCAATATTGAAAACTCATTAAATCTTGAGGCTTTTATTGGTGGGTTTATTTGCTTTTTGTTGGGAGGAAACATCAGATCATTCTGGTGAACATGTGCTTTGACAGATACAGCATAACTCTGTAAACAGAATCTTTTGTGAATGGGTTAGTGATAAATCATGTATTTCATATAATCAAGGGATGTTAACTTGAAGGTGAGGGCTTGAAAAACTTGGTAGATGTTTAGTAATGACAAAGTATTGGTCCCATTGCTGCCCATAGTTCAGAATAGCCACAGTGAAAAATGGCCAGTTTTGTTAGCTTTCCCAAGCTGCAGCAGAGTTACTGGAGCTATCCATATGCAGATTTAGGAAGATTAGCATTGCATCAGATAATGCTTGAAAGAGTTGTTTTTTGTCCCCAAAGGGCTAGAAACTTAACTAATCCACCCAGAAATCTTTAATTTTCCAAATATTGATGGACATATGAGAGACCTTTCTGTGGTCAGTAGTTGAGTATATTTTTCAAGCCCTGCTAAAGGTGGGAAAAAAACCTGATTTCATTCTTCTGTGGTGGTTTTTCATGCTTCTCCTCTCACTTTATTGCTCTTGTAATCTGTTCTAAATTCATCTGCCTTTTTAACCCATATGTATCCCATGTTGCCTTCTTCCCTTCACTGAGTTCAGTGTTGTTACAAGTGACATAATAAAATACACACTTGATAGCCAACACAGCTATTTCATGTTCCAGTTTTGGCTTTTAAGATCTTTCTATTTAATAACCATAAAAATAAAGTACATTTTGAATTTTTTATTGCATTTCTTACCCTGTTAAGCTAGTTTCACATACATGTCAGGGACTTCTATTAAGCAACTGTAATCTTTCATATACAGCTTGGACATCTTAATAGATTTCAGTGGATTGACTGGGTCATTAATTAGGCTATCAAAAAGGACTTGTTCTGTTTTCATTAGAAAAGAACATTTCTGTTGTTAGATTTAATCATAATGGGTGAGGGGATCACGTTCCACATATTTAATATATTGTTTCTAGAACTTTGTCCTCACATCTTGCCTTTAAAAATATCCCCCCTCCCCGCCCGAACAACCTGGGCCTTCTGTAAAATAAGCATTTGTTGGCTTTGGATAATTCCTCCACAACCCGCTTTCCATCAGTTGACTGTGAGCTGGTGCAGAAGATTGCTCTGAGTAGTAATGAACTCTCAACTCCTGTTTACATGGTACCTAGCCCAATGGGGCCCTGATCCTGATTGGGGTAATGTAAGTATTTCAGACTGGATGATCAGTTACATGAAAAAAATGTTAGTTTTAATCATCACAGCATGTTTAATGCCTCTCTGAAAGTGAAATCACTGTTAACACTATCTTTGGAAAATTTTTCCCGTAAACAGGTTATCATATCAAAAGCGTTGCTTAAATGTCATAAAGCAAGTGAATCTTGCTGACATACCAGCTACAACTGCATTAACTTTCTTTGTCAGGGATAACGAGTTGAATTATGAATCTTAAAAACTTTTGAAGTTCTTCCCGCTTCACTTTTTTGTGTGTGTGAAGAGCTGACAGGTAGGTCACATTCTTTGAATCAAATACACAAGTCTTGACTCTCTGTAAGATGACTAATTTTTCTTGGGTCACTTGACCCATGGGTATAATTATGATAACTATTCATTGTAAGTGGATGTTACTGCACTGAAGTTTGAAGCTTGAAGTTTATTTGCTGCTCCAGGGAATCTGGTAAATGTTGCTCACAGCATACATTCACTCAGGTACTAAATGGTCACTAGCCATCTTGCAGCCATGGCAATTGCCCAATCTATGCATAAGACAGCTGGCCCTGATCTGGAGGTACTACTGTTTAGGCTGACTGCTTTTGATTCTTGGCCGGACTAGATAGGTTAGAGAATCACGGTTACTGAACTGCTCTGCTTGTTTCGTTACATTGTAATTAAAATTACTGTCACGGCTGCTTCATTGCTTTTGTTCTTCCATGTGTTCCCATTACTTCAGAATCACAAATCTGGTTTTAGTATGTTACATTTTTTTTTCTTTACTGGAAGTACAGATTTGTTTAGTATTATATTTTGATAAATTATTGGCACCCTTTAGAAAGGAAATCTCCATATGTCTTTGGTTGCTGGAGAACTTCAAGTGTGGTTCCGTTAGTCCTCTTAAAATATTTGAAAAGCTCAACAATTTAAATGGTTTCATAAATGTATGCTTTGTCCTACTTTAACAGAAGTGGGTGGAAAGAGCAGTCTTGGTTAGGCAAGATGATAGTAGTGAATGACATAACAATGAGCTCCTCTGGAAATATAGGTAAAAAACTTCAGCACAATCCCTAGAAGTGTGGAATTTCATGCAAGTATTTCTGTGCAGTATTTTCAGTCCTTGATGTAAATGGTGTACCATTTAATTAAGTATAATTCTGAAATTTCTGTTCTTGTTGAATGCCTTAAACACTTTACCAGTATGTGCTTTAATTTTTAATGAAATCACGAGGAAAAAAACTTAAAGTTGAATACTTGTTTAAAATGAAGTAAAGCCAACACCGCTTTAATGTGAAACTTGGAGACACATGTTATTAGCCCTGTTGGTCTGGGATTGTTTTGATAAAAGGGACACGTCAACTTCCAAAAAATCTTAATTTGTTTCAGGTGCTACACCTACCGCCAAGCCAATATTTGTGAGTTTCCTGTTACATGTTCATATATAGAAATAGATATTTTAAATATCTTACTGCTAAAATGTTCACACAAATAGGGAAAACTGGTTGACACTACTAGTGTAACTGACCATATATGAAGTGCTGTCAAACGTACGAGCGAACAAACTGGAAACCTATTTTTCTCTAATACACCTAAAAACTGAAATATAACAATAATAAGTTTTAAAAAGTCAGCAGTATGACTTGACTTGGTGTTCCTTTTTTAAAATTGAAATTCTGAAAGGGAGTGATTATTTTGAATGATTAAAGGACAGTTGAATTTGAAGGATGTCAGAGTTAACTCAAAGAACTGAAGAGAAAGAAACCAATATAATTTCCTGAAACATGAATTTCATGTTCAGTATTATAGCTCTCACTTAATCTAGAATTGAATATTTATACAGCACAAACTGGAAATGTATGTTCATGCAGCACTTTTTTTTTCCTATTTCAAAATTCTCCTTGATTATATATTTTCTTCCCTGAAAGATCTGTACTGTCTTAATGGACAGGTGCTCAGTCTTGTGGTAGGTAGATAGAAATATAAATACCACAGCAGAATGGACCTATTTTGCACCTCAGTTTCTGCCTTGCCTCATGGTCAGCTGGCTGTCCCTTGGGTACCTTTCTTGCATACTTCATCTCATGCTTTTTCCAGTTCTTCATAGTCTGATCCTTTTTAATGTTGAGGGTGTGACAAAATTTGTCAGGCCTAAAGGCTGATAACAGTTCAGCAATGTAATGTTGGTTTAGATACATTATTTGGGGTGGGGTGGAATGGAATGGAATACTCTGTCTTCTGTAAGAACACAACAGTTGTTCCCCAGCTCGCTACTGTACTCAAGTTCCAGTTAAACATCCTCCATTCCAAGAGCCATCTACTTGTTTAAGCCCGACATCAGTTTATTTTATGTTAAATACCCTTCCTGGAGGTGTCCACCTTAATCTGTCTCAGCCTGCCTTTAAGGTTATAGGGTTGGCAGCAAAGGTGAGTTGCTGACAGATTGACAGTTCCATATATTAATGCAGTTAATTAGTTACTCATGCAATAGAGAACAACTATTATAACCTTCACTCTTTTGCGGTGGTTGTTTCCTGATTCTTTAAGTTTAGTACTCTAGGGCCTAAATCTGAGGCTCAAGAAGCCTCAGAGAACAACAAATGCATGAAGAGCTATGTGGGTTTTGTTTTCTTTTTTCCTAAGGAATGGTCAACAGATTAATCATAAGGGAAAAATGTGGCTTTTGGATTTTTTTTTCTTTGAACAAACAAGATAAGGTAGGACTGTGGCAGTAAACGAACCCACATTACAAACTGGCTGCTATTGGTTACAAAGTATTGTTCTTCTACATTCAGCAGGTGATCTGTAATTCTATAAAACATTTCTTTTGGAGACTCTGGATTGTTCTAATTTTAAAGTTAATGAAATTTTTCTACAAGAACTTCTAACTCAGATATTTTTAGCACCAAAATTTTTATTTTTACCTCTTCCTTTCTATAAGACAAGAACTGTCTATTTTTCCCCCGGTAGGTTTGTATTTATGTAGGTATTTGTTTTTCTTTTCAGGAAAGATGATTTGTAACATTATTAGATAACTGCAAAACATCAGTGTCGAAAACCAGAAACATTTTCAAGGACCGTTTGGGAATGAAAAAGGACAAGACATCATAGACTAAAACACATACCCCCATCATTTTTCCCACCTTTTGCTCCATGTCCTACAATAACAATTGAAACCAGAAAAACCAAAGGGGAAAGTCTGACTTTTTTACTTGATTTTTATAGTACATTCAAATTGAAATATTTTAAATTGGTTTGTAAACTGCATTCTGAATGCAGTAACTCGGGGCTAGTAAGTAAAAGTTACTGTACATAAATGTTATACTTGGCTGCTATTTAAAATAGCAAGACAGATAACTCCAAACACAGTTTAAACAGATTTGAATGTAATTGGAAAATGGAGGGGGTTTTGAGACTATACAAGCTGACTTTTTTTTTTTCCCCTCCCTCCCCCTGCTCCTTTTCTCCCCCACTTAAAAGATTAAGTGGTGCCTTAGGAATGGCTGGGCAGATGTTATAGCACATATTATGTAACTGGATTTGACTTTTAGCAGCCTATTTTGTTCATGAAATACAGTTATCTTCTCATTTAAATCTTTTAGTCAAATTGTATTTTTCCTGAGTATCACTTCTGATCCCATTGGTTTACCATCACTTGGGATAATGTAACATTTCAGTTGGTATAATTGTCAAGGGATGTCTCAGTTGAAGTTCTGCCTGAACTACAAGGCAGGAGCACAATGGAATGCTGTTATCTCCTCTGCTATAATTGCCATGGCAACAGTTGCAGATAGAGAGGCAAACCAAGTCTTCTTTCTCTGTCAGAAAGACGCCAGTTTTTCATTTTAACCATGGTGACTATGAGGAACCTGTGATAGAGCTGTTCTCCAAATCCCCTTGGAAGGTGTTTGCATTTAATGTCTAGTATCAGAAATGTTTAATATTGACGCTTATTAGTACCACAAAAGCATTTTGAAATATATATATTTTTTAAAAGTGTGCTTTCTAGCAGAAGCTGACATTCTACACTGGATTATTTTAGAGGGGAAAGGATGGTACAGTGGTTAGGGCATAATCTGGACCTCCTACATCCAGGTTCAATTCCCTGCTCTCCCACAGACTTCTTGTGTGACGTTGAGCAAGTAACTGTTCCTCTATGCATTAGTTCCCCATGCCCAAAATGGGGATAATGACACTTCCTTACCTCAGGAGTGTAGGGAAGCCTGTGTACAGCTTGTAAGGTGTTCACATAATGTGATAATGGTGGTCATATAAGTACTACAAATGGAGAGAAAAACAAAAAACTAATCTCCCCTCTTTCTGCCCGGCACTACTTGTTTTCCAATTATACAAAATTTACAATAGCCCTTGATCTGTGTTTCTGAAAGCTTCTCCTCAAACTTTGAGTTACTTGATCTGGTTTGATCGTAAAGGACTCTGCATAGTGCTTCCAAGAAATATAACTGAAATTGCATAGCTATTGTTTGGGACATTTTGTTGTACTTACTTCATTATCCTATAGCTACAAATATCACTGATTCACAAGGTGGAAGTGACCCTATTCAGGTTTAGCGTATGTATGCATAATTTATATATACAGGCACAGTCCTCTGTTTATGTAGACTGATTTCCCTTATTGACACTTATGACCGGCTAACTTGTTGCCTTATTCTATCTAAAAGAGTCTAATACTTAAATACAAAAGAAGTAGCAATTCTGTTTCCTGGTGGCACTGACTAATCTCTTCGCTTCAGTTGAAAGAGGATTTCATCTAACCTATTTTAAATAGAGGATTAAGGACAATTAGGTTCTTCCTCTAGATCATCACTAAGATATGACTTTGTAAAATCTCCTGAAATGCACATCTGCTAAAGTACCAGAAAAGTGTTGGTAAATTAATAAAACACATACATAATCTTTCTTTTTAAAAATAGAGATGCATTAGATACAGATTAAAATGTACTAAATACAATATGTACCACTTATACACATTTCTTCATATAGATACCTTTTTTTTTCGTATCGGAAGCCCTGCAGACTAACCTGCATTTATCATTTTGTAATTTACATTGATTGGACCTGTAGATGAACTGGAATGTGGTTTTTTTGTTTTTTTGTTTTTTTGTTTTAAATGTAAGTTTCCTAATGTTTAGCACTTTATGCAGCCCGCTACATTTTTTTTTCAAAGGAGTATTTAGAGTTGTTATAATTGTACTTCATTTATACAAGCAAACACTAATGTACATTAACTTTGTATGCAAACACTAATGTATATTAACTTTGCATGTATGACTGTTTTTACACTGTACCTAATGAATATGAATTACCTTTCTTGATGTGAATCTGAAAAAGAAATGGCATTCAATAACCTGTATTAAACCAGCACCCTTGACAGTAGGTGGTCATAGAGTAACAATGGCTATTGAAGTGTTTAATGGAATGTACATGGATTATTTTTTTAAAAGGTATAAAATACTTAAACATACATGAAGGAAAAAGAAATGACACTTATTTTTTTAAATATGATGGATTAGTTGTAGAGAGTCTGACTGTCTGTGTAGTTGTAGAGAGTCTGACAGATGAAAGTAAATTGGTTCTGTAACTATGAAGTATGACTATTCTCTGAGAAAAGAGAACCAAAACGTTGTTACAATCTCATCTCTGAATCTAACAACTATCCGTTATCAGTAACTTATATTTTGTTTAGTTTGTTTCTAATGACAACATTAGTTCAGAGTGCAGGGATTAGTTTGCTCTCTTGGATTACACTGTTATCTGTTTGCACACATTCTAGGTATTCAGGCACTGGCATCTTCAGGGCTGGCAACCAAACGAATGCTTCAAATACATAGGTTCAATCTGACAAGTTTAACCCACATATAACAGGAAAGTGCATGTTGACCATTGTTTCTGTTTTCAGAAGGCATGGAAAATGAGGAGGAAACTAATTGCTGGAAAAATATAAGTACGTTCTGTTCTTTTTAGAGTTGTGTAAGCCATTATTTTAAATGAAGCCGTGCCATGAAAGCTCTTACAAACCAAGATGCCATTTAATCTTCATAAAAATGTGCCTAGGTATAAACAATACTATATTATTATTGGAAATATGATACATGAAGAGGATGAGAATACTGCAAAGTTGAGACCTGTGCAGTTTAACTTGATTATTCTTTTATTTCGGGCGCTGTCAATAACTGTTATGCTGAAGTTAGCAGATATGTAATCTAAACATTTAGATTAAGCATTTAGTTTTGACTAAAATACTTATTTATGAGCAAGACACTAAACTGAAGAATGAAGGGGGAAAATGCTCTTAAGTAATGTTCAACATTTTCTTTATAAACATAGAATACGGTACACTTAAACTGAAAATGCTGTTCATGTTCACTTGGATTTACCGTATCTTCTATAACAAAAAGCAGTTGTGAATTAACTAACTTCTGTATTTCTAAAGACCAGTTTTAATTGAAAGTAGTCTACAGCTTTGGGTTTTGGTTTGTGTTCGTTTTGTTGTTTTGACCGAAATTCATCAGTGAAGTTATGCCAGGAGTGAATGGGTTTAAACCTACTTCCGGACTCTAGACACCTACCTTGCAACTTTTTTTCTTGGATAGCTGAACTTGGTTAAACAATTTATGCTAAGATGGGGCAGTTAAAAATGGGGAAAAAATATTTTTCAGATAAATGGACAAAATAATAACACTGGAAGCTAAACTTAGAGTTTTATCCAATATACAGTTTTTTGTTATAAAAATCTTTATTGATAAGTTCTTCGAGTGATTGCTCATGTCCATTCCACTATAGGTGAGTGCATGCTATTGTGCACGGTTCCCGGAACTTCTTTCCTCTTAGCAGATCCTATAGGGCCAGCTCTAGTGCCCCCTGGAGTCCCATGCACGTGCTGCGGTATATGAGGCACTGCCGGCCCTACGCCTCCTCAGTTCCTTCTTTCCGCCCGTGACGGTTGCTGGAACTAGCCTTGCTCTCTAAGTTCTGTTCCCCTTCTTTAAAGATAAGTGCAAGATCTGCAGGACTTTTAAACTGTGGACTCAGAAGGACCGAGTGATCAGGTTAAAAGCCCTGCTCATGGAGGCAGCACTGCACCCAGTGTCCAAGCCATCCTGCTCCACCTCGGCACCGAGTGTAACCTCGGTGCAGAGGGCACTGCTGGCACCGGGCTCAACTCGGCACCGAGCAACATCCCTGGTGCTGAAGAAGAAAAGAAAGCGTGCGGAGTGCGGACACTCCCCTGCGCCATCGGTACGGGCAGGGTTGAGTGCTGAAATGCACCAAACTTGGCCTCTCCAGTCTTTTCTGGTGCCTGCATCTCCATGCAGGGAGCCTCTCCCCACTCCTGGGAGTGGGACAGTGCCTCTGCTGACACCGGAGGCTTTTCAGGGGCAAGAGCCTTTATGGCCTTGCCTACGCCATCTCCACCCCCATCCCCCGCCAAGGGAGAAGGGACCGGTGTCCTTGGACAAACCTGTGTTGGGTCCCCCCCCCCCCCCAAGGGTGGTGGAGATCCCCGGTACATGGAGGAAGATCTTCCGTCAGATGGCCACCAGAGGTAGAGCGAGGACACTTCTCCAGCAGTCGCTCCAGGTCAGCGGCGTCGAGCCGGCCTGCTTTGACTCAGGATGAGGAGTCTCCCTCCTAGCGCCAGCATCGGTCCCTGGCACCGGAGGCAGTGCAGGCCAAGAGGCGGCACTGGTTGAGGTGTGCCAGGCGGCGCTCAGACCGCTCCTGCTCCAGATCCCTGGCACCGAGGAGTTGGCCTGCACCAAGGCAGCGCAGAACCCGGTCACTGTTGGAGGACTCGGCACCAAGGAGTTCACCTGCACCGAGGCGGCACAGAACCCAGTCGCCATCAGAGGACCCAGCACCGCACAGCCCCCGACGCGGAACCTGATCTCCACAGTCCGGCCCGGCATCACGGAGTTCGGAGGGGTGCCAGTCTCAGTCACCTAAGGGCAAGCAGTACTGCAAGTCATCGGTACCGAGATGGCGCTCCGGTACCTCGAGCTCTTCAGAGCGCACCTCCCCTTGCCGGCACTGCTCGCGGCGATGGAGGCAGTCCTTGTCGCTCTCCAGGTCAGAGGTGTTGAGAGGATGCTCTCCTCTGTCTGAGTGCCATTCCATGCTGGACAGCGGTCCCACAGCGGGACAGTCGTCGGGACAGCCGATGCCCCCACAAGGCCTCTCAGCAGGTGACGCAGTCAGCCCCAGGTTGGACCCAAGGACAATGGCCACAACAATGGCCTTATTGGGCCCCATGGGGCATCCAGATGGGACTGAGACCCCAATCCATTCTGTCACCGGGGGTTCAGTCCATGTCTCCGGCACAGGAGGAAGCCCATAGACACCACTCCTCCGACGAGGAGTCGGACCCCATGAAGGGACCCTCTACGGGTGCATCCCTAAGTCAGGTGAGGGAGCACCTATAAGACATATCTCGGCAGTCCTCTTCCTCCTCCCTGGATGAGGCAGTCTCCTGGGACCACATGGCACCACTGGAGGATTTCAGGGCACACCAGGAGCTGCTCAAGAGGGTGGCCTCTAACTTGGGGCTGGAGGTGAAGGAGTTGGAGGAGGCTGATGAGACCCTCTTCAACGTGCTGGCGGCGGCTGCCCCAGGGAGAGTGGCTCTTCCTGTCCACGATAGGGTCCTCAAAATTGTTAAGGCCCTGTGGCAAACCCCTTCCTCAGTCGCTCCTACATTGAAGGTGGCTGAGAGGAAGTATTATGTCCCGGCCGAAGTATTGCAGTATTTATTCACTCATCTGGCCTCGGGAACCCTGGTGGTAGATGCAGCCAACCAGCGGTACAGGCAAGGTCAGCCAGGTTCCACTCCGAAGAACAAAGACCACAAAAATCTGGATTTGTTTGGGAGAAACGTTTATTCCATGGCAAGCCTGCAGTTCAGGGTTTCCAACCATCAGGCCCTCCTGAGGAGGTACAATTGTAACTTGTGGGACATCAGCAGCATCCTGGACAAAGGAATCACGGTGGCTAGGGGAGCGCTCCAGATGTCCATTGATGCTGCTGACTCAGCGGGTAGGGCCATAGCCTCTGCCACTTCTGTGAGAAGGTGTTCATGGCTGCAATACTCGGGCCTGTCCCAGGAGGTGCAGCAATCGATTCAGGACCTCCCGTTTGATGGGTTGGCCCTATTCTCTGATCAGACCGATGCGAAGCAGCACGGTCTGAAGGACTCCAGGGCCACTCTTCGCTCCCTGGGCCTGTACACGCCCCAGGCTTGCAGGCGGCAGTCACGGTCCCAGGCACAGTAGCAATCCAGGCCTCCGCCTAGGCCCTTTCAATCCTACAGAAATAGGGACAGAAATAGGGAGTTTAGGAGACAGAATTAGCCCCCCACCTCATCCTCAGCCCCCCAGCAGGGGCCCCCAAGGGGGTCGGGCAATCATAGGAGGCAGTTTTGATGATGTGCCTGAGGGTGGTGCCCCTACTGCTCTCCTGGAACCGCTCTGCCCCTTCCTAAACAGGTTAAGGCCCTTCTATCCCGAATGGGCAAAGATCATGTCAGACCGTTGAGTCCTCAGGATAGTCTCAAGGGGCTACACCGTACAGCTTACTCCTACACCCCCCAACAACCCTCCCCCTACATCCCTCTTCAGGGAACCCTCTCACGAGCAACTCTTCTTGCAGGAGGTGGTCCCTCAAGGCAGAAGGGGGAAGGGGATCTATTCGAGGTACTTCCTTATCCCCAAGGAAAGGGGCGTCTGAGACCCATATTAGACCTGCATCATCTAAACCAATATGTCAAATGACTCAGGTTTCACATGGTTTCCCTAGCCTCCATAATCCCTTGCCTGGATCCAGGAGACTGGTTTGCCATCCTCGACTTCAAGGACGCATACTTTCATGTGTCATCCTTCCCAGACACAGGCATTTCCTCTGTTTCACAGTGGCTGGCTCCTGCTACCAATGTACAGCCCTACCCTTTGAACTCTTGTCGGCTCCAAGGGTGTTCACCAAATGAATGGCGGTAGTGGCGGGCCACCTGAGATGAAAGGCTGTGCAAATTTTTCCTTTACCTGGACGATTGGCTGATCAGGGGCAGGTCCAGGTCCCAAGTGCAGGAGAGTGTGACCCTCACTTGCTCCACGTGCAGCAGGCTGGGACTGCTCATAAACGAGCAGAAGTCCACACTAACCCCAGCGCAACGTACAGAATTCATTGCGGCCACCCTGGACACTTCCTGCCTCAGCCACATTTTGAGGCGATGGTCTCTATCATCTCCCATCTGCACCGATGCCCCACGACAACAGCCAGGCACTGCCTACAGCTGTCAGGCCACATGGCGGCCTGCACGTACGTAGTGAGACTAGCTCACCTGAGGTGACTAGCTAACCTCACCGCTTCAGGCGTGGTTGGCCTCGGTATATGTGCCAAGCAGACATCCATTGGATCGGGTGGTTACAGTTCCCCTGCCAGTCCTAGCCTCCCTAAACTGGTGGCGGACTCCCAGGGCAGTGATGAAAGGCATTCCGTTCAGGGAACTGGTCCTGTCAGTCACCCTAATCTCCGATGCTTCGGATGTGGGGTGAGGAGCCCACATCAGCGCCAACCTAGGCACTCAGGGGTTCTGGGCAGAGGAGGAGAGGCGTCTGCATATCAAGGTGAAGGAGCTGAGGGCCATTCGCCTAACGTGCAAGGTGTTCCTCCGATTCCTAGCAGGCAGAGTGGTGCAGGTGCTGATGGAAACACTGCAGTCATGTTTCACATAAATAGGCAGGGGGGAGCGCGCTCCTCGGCCCTCTGCAAGGAAGCTACCCGCCTGTGGGACTCTGCCGTGAGGCATGATTTCCACTTGACTGCCTCTGACCTCCCGGGAGTGAGGAACGACGAGGTGGATCGCCTCAGCAGGTAGTTTCTACCCCACCATGACTGGTCGTTGCACCCAGAGGTCGTGACTATGATCTTCCAGAAGTGAGGTGTTCCCTAACTGGACCTATTTGTGTCAGCCTGGAACACGAAATGCCTGAGGTTCTGCTCACTCCAGGGTCGCGAGACTGGGTCGATTTCCGACATGTTCCTCATCAGCTGGATGGGGACCCTCATGTACGCGTGTCCGCCCATTCCGCTCCTGCCCAAGGTCCTGCTGAAAATAAAGAGGGACAGGGCAGATGTTATACTCATCGCTCCGGCCTGGCCGAGACAGCACTGGTTCAGCATGCTGTTGACCTTTTGATCGCCCTGCCCCTGGAGCTCCTGAGGCGGCACGACCTTCTCTCCCAGGATCATTGTCGCCTGTTACACCCGGACCTGGACTCCTCTCACGGCCTGGAGGCTCTGTGGCTGATGGAGGGAGAGAGAGCCTGCTTGGTGCAGGTCCAACACGTCCTGCTGGGCATCAGGAAACCTACACAGGTCGTGTATCGGGCTAAGTGGAAATGGTTTATCTGTTGGGTGGAGTCCCGGGGAATTCCACCCAGCCTCTCGCCTACACAGGCGATCCTGGAGTACCTGCTCCAGCTAAAGCTCCAGTGTCTGGTGCTGGCCTCATTGAGGGTTCACCTGGCAGCCATTTTGGCCTTCCATCAGCTGCTAGAGGGGAGATCCCTGTTCTCCCACCCCATGTCGGTCAGGTTCCTCAAGGGGATGGAGAGGCTTTATCTGCAGGTCCATGACCCGGTGCCTCCCTGGGATCTTAACCTGGTCCTCTCGAGACTCACGGGGTCCCCTTTGAACCCATGGCTTCATGACCCCTGCTCATGCTTTCATGGAAGTAGCCTTCCTGGTGGCCATTACCTCAGCTAGATGGGTCTCCAAGATTAGGGCCTTGACATCAGAGCCCTCTTATACAGTATTTTATAAGGATAAGGTGCGGTTAAGACCACATCCAGCTTTCCTGCCCAAGGTGGTTTCACAATTTCATTGTAACCAAGATATTTTCCTCCCCCTGTTTTTTCCCAAACTGCATGGTTCGGAGGAGGAGATAGCATTTGCTGGAAATCAACGCAGCTCTTTGTCGCAGTGGCTGACTGGATGAAAGGCTCATCTGTCTCCACCCAGCGCATCTCCTCGTGGATTACATCATGCATCAAGTTCTACTACGAGCAGGCGAGGGTGCCGCTTCTGGGAACCATCACAGCACACTCAACTAGAGCTCAAGCCTCGTCTACAGCCTTCCTGGAGAGAGTGCCCCTGCAGGACATCTGCAAAGCTGCCACCTGGTTGTTGGTGCATACCTTCACGTCCCACTACACCATCGTCCAGCAGGCAAGAGAGGACGCAGGATTCGGCAGAGCGGTGCTGAGGACAGCTCACCGGTAACTCCTACCCACATCCAAGGTATTGCTTGTTTAGTCACCTATAGTGGAATGGACATGAGCAATCACTCAAAGAAAACAAGGTTACTTACCAGTAACTGATGTTCTTCAAGGTGTGTTGCTCATATCCATTCCACAACCCATTCCGTCCCCGCTGACAGAGTTGGCAGAAAGAAGGGACTGAGGGGGCGTAGGGCCGGCAGTGCCTCATATATCGAGGCATGTGCGTGGGACTCCAGGGGGCACCAGAGCCAGCCCTACAAGATCTGCTAAGGGGAAAAAAGTTCCGGGAACAGTGCACAGTGGCGTGCACTCACCTATAGTGGAATGGACCCGAGCAACACATCTCGAAGAACATCAGTTACTGGTAAGTAACATTGTTTTTAATGTAAACAGTATAGTATATATTTTATAGTGCTTGTAGCTATTATCTTTAGAAAAAAATCAACATCTAATTGTCATTCACTCCTTTATGATGGAATCTGGTCTGTCTTACTTTATAAACTCTTTGGGGAAGAGTCTGTATTCTCTGTGCAACGAAGACCACATTGCTGGTGCTTAATATAAAGATGCACAATGTTATAGTTGGACTTTTGGGTGGGATTTTGAATTGAAACAAGGTGATTATCCAGGCATAAATTTTTTCCATGCATTCATTTTAAATAAAATGCTCAAGGAAAATCTTGCAAGCTGTTCTTTTAAAAAAAAAAAAACAAAACCCAACCTGACTCATGTAGTTTAATAACTATAGAAGTGAATGTTTAATCTCAAACGGTGGTAAATGGTAAACTGTAAGTTACACTAGGCCATCTGGTCACTTTATTGCCGCATCTGGCAGGAAGATTTTCTTTTATCTGTTTTGGAGGGAGGGAAGGGGAGATATGATTAAAAAAGCTGTGACTATTCGTGCACATGCAGCTTTCATTAGGTGTGCAAATATGTTGACTTTTGTTGCTGCTGGTTTTTGAAAGGCCATGCTACTCTTTTGAGCCATGTGATTTAGACGGAATGAAAGCTTGAAATACTTTGTTTGGGGTGGGGTGGAGAGGTATATTCTGGTGAACAGAAACTTAAACATGTGACATACTAGATTTCATTTTTAGAAGATTTGACCTCTTAAATTTGAAGCTTTTAATTAAAAAAAAAAAAAAAAAAAAATTGTTCCAGCCATTTGAGTTTTTTTAAGGGGCAAGTTACCTTAGCCAGGAATTGACTGTAATATTATGCTCAAACATTTATCTCTGGAGACCTGTGCTGACATGGAATTAGATTTTTCAAAACATCTATTGGCTGTGTGACTGAGATGTCAATACACACTTGTCATTGTATGCATTATGGAAAAATCTGTCTCTATAATAAAAAGCATCTGTACACATGTGCTTTACTAATTTTTAAAATGACAAAAACTGTGTGGTCAAACGACGATTGAGGTAGAAATACCAAAAGAAACTACCGACACATACTTGAAGGGTGGATAGGATTGGTGAAGATCTTTGCCAGAGATGAGAAGAAGTTATAGCAGTGGTTTTCAATCTCTCCTTACTCACCCCATCAAATATTTACTTTCTCCTTTCCTCCCTAGAAGTACTTTTTTTGTTGGTTGTTGTGTAACAGTGACTGCCTGTGCTGTGGGGGAGCTGTCACAGCAAATAGAGCCATTGGGATCTTTACTCATATCTGGGGGGGTGGCGGGGTGGCAAGCCGCAGCAGGTTCCTTTTCAACATATGGTCTTGGTCAGAATGAGAAGCAGAAGCTTTGATCTGGGTTTTACTCTCTTGGGTCTTATGGCTGGGGGAAAAGAGGAGTCCAGATCAGAGTGGCTGGTGGGTAGGTGCACTGGCTCTCTTCTTGCCCCTATCAAATTAGGTGCAGTTAGAGGAAATTGTGACTGCCTTGGCTGGGGGCAGGGCTACCCCTTTCCTTCTTTGTGGGTGCATGGCAGCAGCAACAGTTGGCTGAGGTCACTTCTGCTGTTGCAGTTCATGCTGTGCTCATTTTCTCAAGTGGCAGCTTGGCAGAGAGGGGTGTGGGTGTGTGTGGGGTGCATTCCTCAAATAGGGGCTACTTCTCTGGCTTTGCTCCTCCTTCTGGCATGAGGGAAGAAGTGAAGTGTATGCATGCGTGCTTCCAAGTGCACCAGTTCTTGGTAACAGCACTTCTAGCTGGATTCACCAATGGCTCATGAGAGCTTGTTCCATAAATTGAGGTCTAATCCAGCAAGTTGCTGACATCCTGTGAGGTGTGGAATGCCCCTTAGAGACCATCCAGTAGTGTAGGAGGGGAATAAATGATCAGAAGGTCTCACTTGTCTAGTTTTCACAAATCCAGAATAATAGAGAAGAATGTGGGACTGCACGGCCGTGGGAATGTCAAAACATTATGGTGTGGGGTTATTTCTTTAATGCCTCTCATCCTTTATGTATGTCTGACCTTCATAAAGTATCAATTGAAATAATGTAATGACTACAGGAGAATGGAGCAGCCATTATGTGCTAAGCAATTACTCCCACACATACTTTAGAACATGTTTTATTGACGATAACTCTAGTGTTGTCCAATATTCATCTCTTACTCTGTCCTTTTGTAAATGGTTATACCTTCTTTAACTCGTCCCCAGACAATCACGAGAGACTGGTAGCAGGGATGTTTTTGGGCTAAGGCCAGTTTCTAACAGTACAGCATGCAAATAATCTCAATAGTGGATAAGGGTCCATGATTGTCTGGCATGGAGGCAAGAGTTCTCTTAATTGAGCCATGTTGTAGCCTATGGTTTTTCTTGGAATTTTACTTTATTCTGAAAGCAATGGGTAAAACACAGTAACATCTCAAGAACATGTCTTTTTAAAAAATATACACAGGACTTCAGGGGATTAAAATGGTAAAGTTCCTGTAAAGGGACTCCAGTGGAGATCACATTGATCACTGTATCACAGCTTGGATTGCATCTTGTTCATGCACTCTGTGGTCCTCTTCTTTGTGGCTCATACTAGCAGCAAGGTAAGGGATGTGTGTGGTATGGTAAGGTAGAATGTAAATGAATTTTAAAAACTTGTATATTTAATTTCTATGGTTTTTTGTTGCTAACGGAAACAACCAATTTTAAAAAGTTATAATTCAAATCTATACTCTTCCCCCCGCTACCCTTTACATGGAATTTAAGTCCAAGGATATTCAGTTATCAATGTGCAGTTCCACAAACCATTCTTCAAGTGTCTTAATTTCTTAATGGGATAAACAGGATTTCTCTCCTTTTTTTTTTTTACTTTCATAAGATTAAGATAACTATTAGGTATTAAATATATCAATCTTAAACTAGTTTGGCTGTTACAAATATACATTGTGTAAATTGGCAGGCTGAGGCTAGATATTTAAAACAGGGACTGCAAATCTTTGTAATTTGTTCCAAATTTTACTTGAAAACAACTGTTTAATTGAATAACTAGTATCTTTCCAAAATCAGCACTTTGTTTTACAATTATTTGTGAGGAGAGATTCCTTTCTAGAAGTATTAACAAGAATTTCTGTTTTTTCACTCTTGCAGGCAGCCATCTCAAACAGTGTAGTAGTGTTGATGTAACTTTTTCCCTTGGAAAGTCCTTAGAAGTTATTCAAATAGCAGTTTAAAGATCAGGTGGCAAGCTGAGTCTGAAGCATGTAGGTGAACAAAATAAAACTAGTACTAGAATCTTTGCTGGCTCCCTCTGGCCACTTATTCTGCACCTGTCCTATCCAAGTGGACACAGTCCCCACAGATGTGGGGAAAGACTGGTCTTCACTCCCAGCTTTGTCTCCTGTCATCCATAGACATTAGATCTGTCATTAAATCACACCCAACAGGGTGTATTTGGTAGGGAGGAAAGATTTGGAAGTTGTCAGCAGACAAACTATCCCCACTCCTCCAAAAAAAAAAAAAAAAAAAAGTCTACTAATGGAGCTGGGTGGAGGAGCACCCGAAGTCCAAGTTGAGGAATAAGGAAACAGCAGGAAATGGAACTGCGGCAAAATTTTTATTGAGACTTCTTGCCACTTCAATATTAAATGTTTTGGGAAGAAGGTAAAGGAGGAATCTCAGTGTGATAGACCCCTCTCCTTCCCCAAAACCTCATGTATTAAACTGAAAGTTAACCTGAAGAACAATTTTCACCTGATTGTTCTGTTATGCTGATTAAAGATCAATGTGGAATTAAAAGTTTCCATGGTTCCCTGATTATGAATTTCAACCCTATTTGGTGCTGGCCTGCTATATTTCAGTGGTGACTGAAGTAACTCCTGTCTGTGTATATAATTCCCAAATTGGTTTGGGATCCTTAGGTTTAATTTAGGTAATACCTTTCACACTAAAGATAGTTACTTGTCCACATACAGTGGCTTTGACAAACTTCTGAAAGTTATATTTGAGCTGTTCATGATGCTATTAGAGAAACCCAAAAATATTTATACCCCTTTCAGTTTTTCCCATTAAATTAGAAAGAAAACGGTTCCTCCTGAAGACATCTTGTTTCGTCATCTGGCTAGATGATTGTAATAATCGATCCTGAGAGATGTTTAAAACTGCCTCTGGTGGTTAAGAGAAGCATAATATTAAGTCAATCTGTACTCTGACCTTTCATAATCTTTATGGATATAAAGATTACCAGTGACTATACTACTTAGTGTGCTCTCACCCTCATTTTTGAAGATTGTGGGCCTTTATTATGACAATTATTTGTGTATATGTTGCTACTTTTTTTTTTTACCCTGAGATTATTGCTGCTGCTTCTAAATGAAGAAATGTCAATTAAGATGATGACACTGAGAGATTTAACCATAAAGAATGTTAGAAAACCGCTAAAGTCCCCTCAAAACTCCGGAGAGGATGGAAATGAATGAAGAGAGGATGCAAGCACTTAACTCATGCCATATCTTGTCACTTGTTTTCACCCTATTCATTTTACAACTCTGGTTACAAGGAAAAGGCAACACCTCTCATAGAAAACCTTTGGGCAGTGGTGGTATATAAATACCTGTGTTTTGTTTTTTGTTTTTTTTAAAAAGGGTACTGGGCCAGTGACCTGAAACTGTATCTGGGCTCTACCATTCAATGTGTTTTAGTGAACCCAAGTGGTTGCACTTTCTTTTGCAGTTTGGGGAGAGCAGGGTTGACTTTGGACATGGTCAGGAATAATACAAACCCTATATAGAATTTTCATTTGTTTCTCTTATGGAAATAGGAATAGAAAAGGGACAGTTAAACTTCAAGTCATTCATACAGATATGTAGTACAATTAACAGCCTGTACTCTAACTGATGATTGGTATACAAGTTCCAGCCCAGACTGGCTATGGACTTGCCCAAACAGTCCTGAGAAATGCTATTATTGAGTGGTTAGATTTTAGAAAAGACAGGGTGCTTTCTGGAAGTGGGTACTTGGAGGCATGAGTCAGCTGAACTGAGTTCAGACTAGTTGAACTGGATTCAGACTACCTTGCATAATCTTGTACTGTTTCTAGAAGGTATTTAAAGGTGGAGCATCTTGCATTTGTTACAGCGTAGCAGGGGGATGGAAAGTGAAGGGTTTTTCTACATAACTGGATAAGGCTCTTGGCTAAGACATACCTTGGGATTTGACACCCATGCTGTTGGGACCATGTGACCTAACTTTGAGATGTTGGAGCTGGCGATGGTGAGAGACCTTGACATGTCTTCTGTCAGAACAAATATTTTTCTGTTCTGCTGTGATGTGGTAAACTGGCACTTCCAGGAGCCTCTGAATAAAACTTAGCCAACAAGATGGAGGATTGGACTTACTTCTTGGCTTCTGATGGAACTCACCACCTCTCTGGATACTGCTAATTTCCCCTTCTCAAATGATTTTATTTTTTTTTTTAAATTAATCCAAGGATAAAAGCAAATGCACCCTTAGAAAACACTTTAAAGTTTGGAATGCATCAGATTTCACCAAACGAAAGCTACTCTGACAGTTTCCCAAGGTATGATACACAGATGCCTCCTACAGGTTCGGTCTTCCTACCCCTGTTTAAATCTACACTACCTAATGTGGTTCTATACCACTAATACACTCCTATTTCAGGAAACAAAATACAAATACATTTAGAAAGGACATTTGAAGTTGGTTTGCCCAGTGCTATTGCTTCCTTCTTTGGCTCATGGTTTAGAGCTTTAAAAAAAATTACACCAATGTATTATACTTCCACATCTTGTCTGCAAGCATACACCATCTTGGTACTTAGGGATTGTTACAATATATAGAGGGGGAAACATTTGTGGAAGTCTTAAAATATTGGCAGCACATCCCTGAAAATTTGTAATTTCAAGCCTTTGGACTAGTTAGTTTTGTGGTATTTGCATAAGTATCTGTCTACAAAGTTCACCAATAAAAGCTGCTTTTATGAAAGATAACAGGAATTGAGTTCTTGGTGCTGTTAGGCAGGATAATCCCGGCTAGGTGCTTCGGAGGAAAAACTGAACTACGTCAAGCAAAGCAGAATTGGGAATGTGTGGCTGCCTGAGTTTCTGGGTAAGGGCAAAAGGAACTGTAATCTCCCTCTAATCAGAGCATTCTGATCTGAGACTGTGCTAATGTTTAAATAATATTTTCACTGACAGATAGCTCTTTGGCATTTTTAGACTAAATTGTGAAAAGCTGCTGATACACATGTCCCATAATATGGTATTAGTGATCTGAGTGCGTTCTACTTGAGACTGTAATGTGTCCAAAATCATCTAATGGTTTTTCTATAGCTCCCCCACTCCCACAATGTAAGTACTGAACAGGTAAATTAGCTTTGGAGGGTAAGTCCATCATGCATGTCAGAGGATTCTGCTCTTAGTCTTTGCAGGGGTTTTGGAAGATCAGCTTGGTATGTGTTTGAGACCATGTCTCTTTAAAAAAATAAATAAATAAACGGTCTTCCAGTTGTGATGAGAAAACAGCCTCCTTTTGATAAAGCTGTCGTGTTTGAAGTGGATAAACTGAGATGTTCTCCTCCAGGTTCCTGCCATAATTGAGTCCCCCTCTACCCAGGACATAGCATGACTTTCCTACTTCATCCAGTGATTAACCAAGGAACCAAAGGCAATTACGAGAAGAAAATCTTCAAAGCCTATACACCAATACTAAGAACCTTGGTAATAAACGAGGAATTGAAATTGCTCATTTATGAGCATAAATTTGACCGAGTTGGTATTACTGAAACCTGGTAGGATGATTCATGTGATTGAAATGTTAATCATTAAAGTCTGAGCTATTTAAGAAGGATCAAGTGGGCAAGAGTGACAGGGGCAGTGTCCCTGGATGTCAAAATATGGCAGTCTATTTTCCAAGGCACAACTTGGGGCGGGAGATTGCAATGGGCCAACTCACCTCTCTGGCACCTCTTGCTGGCCATTCCAAGGAGCTAGTCAGCACATCCTTCTCTGGTGGTGCTTTGCCCATCCTCTTGCTTGCTCCTGGACCCATGTCTCTATCAGGAACACTATGTCCTCTTCATGACCCAGCCCTCCAGCTGTGTTACAACCTGTGCTCCTCCCTTCCTTCACTGGTGACTGCAGTCTGTCTGACTACTTTGCTGATGGTGGTGAGGGGACCTGAGCCCAGCCACTACTCTGGGTCCCAGCTCACGGAACCTCTAGAAGACAGCCACTTGCTGCATCCCCTCCAACTCCTCAGTTCATTTCCCTAGGCCACCTCCCCACAGCTCTCATTACCTGCTCTGCCCTGGCCTCTGCCTGAAAACCCTTGCAGCCAGGCAGGAGCTGTTCTCCGCTCCCTCAGTCTCCACCTGCAGCTTTGCTCAAGCTCAGCTGCTAGCTGTCATCAGCCTGCAAAGCAGTTAGTCCTCACTCTTCAAGCTCCAGGGAGTTACTGAATCTGGTCTGCCTTGCAACTTTTCTTATATGGGCCTGCTGGACCCTGATTGGCCACTCTCTTCTCAGCCCATTTCTAATTGGCTGCCTCCTGTACAGCCTTTCTAGAGCTCTATTAACTCCTTAGCAGCCAGTGTGGGGCAGAGGCCCCATCACAAAAATCTTAAATAATTATCTTGAATGTCCTAACACCTAGAGCACAAGACAGGGGACTACTTGGAGTACATTACTCTGGTCTTCACTGAGTTCTTTCAAGTGCTGATCTCTTACAGGCATCAAAACATCTTTGTAATATTGGCTACCTGAAAATGCCAAGGTCAGGGCAGGCTGCAAAAAGAGAGCAGATTCTCCTTGCACTGGTGGGTGATACTGAAGTCAGACTTCCCAACTACCCACAAGCAATGCTTCTGATTCTCCACACTCATTATCAAGAAGCTAAAACAAAATCTACACAGCCCCCTTTACTGCATTTCAGTCTCTGGCTCCCAATCAGCCACTAGGTCCAGTAAAGAGATGTTGTTTAAAATTCTACGCTCTTGATAAAAAGGTTCTCCTGACCCCAAAGGATCAGCCATATTACCAGATCAACATAAGTTTGGATATTACACAATACCACACTGCCAGCCAATCCTTTAGTAACTAAAACTAAAGGTTTATTATGAAAGAGAGAAATGTTAAATGATTAAAGCAATCAGATACATATGATTTGAAAGTACATATATATGTATCAGGTTTCCAGTAGAATTGTGGAGTTTGCAGGCTTGTACAGTCCCTCTGATGTACATCCAGTACCTGGATGGGTCTCAGTCCTTTGTTTCACAGCCTCATTTGTAGATGAGTAGTTAATCCAGAGATAGGTGAAGACTAAAAACTGAGGACTGAACACAATATGGATATGGTGCAGCTGCTTCTTATGTTCCTTGGCCTTTTCTATGCTGCTTGTGGAAATTTACAGAAATAAGATGCAGCCCAGGGCACATGAGTAAATTCTGGTGACTCATCGGGTGTAGTCTCTGGGTTCTCTCCCTGGGCCAATTGTATCTGTGAGTTTCCTTAATGGGCCATTAAGCAGCTTATTGCTGTAGCCATCCTGTCTCAGGTGTCACCCAGAAACAGCACAAGTTGAAATACAGATACGTCAAACATATCCGTAACTTCCAGTACAAATATGACACATGCACATAAACAATATCATCATACTTAGCAAATTGTAACCTTTCTAACGGTACCTGATGTGGCCTATCTCATATGAATTATTGTAATTTTGAAATATTGATGTTAAATATCATAAATTGTCCCCCTAATCCAGCCAGCATCCCATCAATAGGTGTGGATTCTTGTGGGAGCCATTTTATTTAAATACTTTCTGGGTCCTGCTGAAGAGGAATGATTGCAGCCATTGCATTGCTGCCCTCTCTACTAACTCTGTCATGTAGGTTGGTCAGCAATAGTTTGGTCAATCCAGGCTGAAACTTGCAGACAGGTGATTGAGTCTGGGCATTGAGCTATGGTGTCCGTCCATTGCCATGAGGTCACTGAATGTTAATTCTTGTAGCACTGCCTATGTGTCGATCTGAAGTTCAATTACGAGGCATTTAAAATACCAGATTTCATGTACTGTTAGAATTTTCTCAGTGACTTATCCTCACCAATTTTGACCTTGTCTCCAACCTCCCATTCTTAAGCATTCAGTATATGGTGTTTGTCTCTTGGAAAACCAGGTGACTATTTGTGTGTTCCAGTGGGGTTAGTGTTGGCTTCTCTGAAGGCATTAAAGATTCCCATTAGCAGTGGGCATTGCTGTTCTTCTCTTGCTCTCACCAGCTGAGTGAGGTATGAACCTTCTTCTCAAGTAGTAGTGTAAATATTTCTTGTTGCTTTTAAAGGTTCATTGGGTGTGACGGTGTCTGGGAAAGCCAGTGGTCTATTGCATTTGTATTTCTCTGAAAGGTTTTCCTTTCTTCCACAAATGTCGAACATTACATTTCATAGAAAAGGCTGTTTGACAAAAAATGACTTTAAAGTGAAGAGATGCATTTTAACTGTAGACTTCTTTTTGTGGCATCGGTCTTGGACAATATTTCTAGTATAAGCCAGAATATCAACTCTCCCTTTGCATTTTCTGACTATTACCCAGACCATTTGCCAGCAGCTTACCATCTAAATGTAGTTCTTGTATCTATTTTCTAACATACACTGCATAGAAATGTTGTTTCTGTGAGAATGCCAGAACAACCATCTGGTAAATATTTAATAAGAGTAGTAAAGACTTCTTTTTCTCAGCAGGTCAAAGTCCAGACCAAAAGGAAAAGAAATAGACTTTTATGAAATGCTGCACATAACAAGATGGTTGGCTTTATTGTTTAGTTTACTTATGTCATCTGTGTATCATCCTGCTTTCAGCTTTGTTAAGACAAACGGTGCAAATGAGTTTTTTAAGCATAATAAAAATCTAAGTAGTTCCATTGTAAGCAGTGGATGTTTTACTGATGCCAGTTGAAAGTGATGTAGTTCCACATCCAGGATGGGGTAGGTAATGGCACAATAGGTGATTTAATGGCCATCCAAAACCCAGAAGCCAAAACCTGGATTGAATAGATAATTCGTCTCAAATTTAATAAAACTTGCATTGTAATACTTCCAGTTTGAAAGGCTTTTTAGAAAGTTTAACAGTAAAATTGTCATTTGATTTAAAGTGGGCTAGGCTTCAGCTCTTCATAGAATGTTACATCTCTTTAATTTACTGCTATTTAAAATATGGGACACCATAGAATGAATTCTGATTTGGAGTTAACTTTAGTTTAAAAGATTGCTTTAACATTAAATAAAAACTTAATGGAGAAGGAAAATCCACAAAAACTCTTAACAGTTTTGCACAGTACAAACAAGAAGGGAAGTTGTAACTAAAATATAGAGCTCAACCTTGCCTAAAAGAAACCAAAAAATATTTGGTGGAAGATATTTGGGATCTTGCCATGGTGGATTCGGTGCCCTTTCATATGCTGATTATCAGTAAGGTTATAAAAATACAGAAAAAGCGGAGCAATTTAAAACTCAGGGTGGGATTGCCAGGGTGTGTTACTGTTCTCATAAGATTTGTAAACTGCATTATTTCACAGTTGTCAAAGTCCTCTTTTGGAGTAGGTGAGTAATGGCTTTACAATAAAGGTACCCTTCAAAAGTTAAAATATTAGTTTAGTAACTGGCATGGAATGTGAGTGCCAGCAATCTAGTGTTTTGCCATTGGAATGTTATGGAGACATTGGTAACAACTCCATGGTTAATGTTAGGTTGAGCTATGCACTTGAAGTGTGACTAATACATTTCTGTTCCTTGATCTAATGGTAGGCATGAATGTGTGCAGGGGAGGAGGGGGGGCAGTGTGAGTGAAATAAGGATACGCTGGATGAGATGTGTAGAGTGAAGAAGACCAGCACTGTGGTGGAGGGGACAAGAGCTATGGAGAGGAAGGGGCTTGTGCAAGAACTCCACTATTTCTGCACTGCAGTGATTGACAGGTTTCCTTTCAAGGTCCAATACTGATGTTTTAGTGTGCGAAAGACACTCCCATCTTCAGCGCTGCAGCCACAGTTCATTTGCATGGAAGAGGAGGGGGGGGAGGGAAGAAAGTGAAACAGTTTAATACTAAAAATGGAACTGCAGAGTCAGGGTTTTACTTTCTCAAAAAAAAAAAAAAAAAAAAGGGGATCCAAACTACCTTAGTTATGGACTTGCAACAAAGGGCCAGCTGCTGAGAGAAGATTGCCTCTAACTAGTCTGGTGGGTTTTTTGAGTTTTTTTTATATATTTGTAGGTAGTTTAAGTCTGCTGCTCTGTTCCTGAGGCATGCATTTCGCTCTTCCGGGACAATGATGCTACTTAAAAGGATAAATCTTGGTCATGGATGGGAAGCACAATCCTTGAGGTGATGAGTGCCAGCTCATTGCAAGCTTTGAAGATCCAGACCAGGATTTTCAACTTAATTCTATATTTGATAGGAAGCTACAGTAGTGATTAGAGCACTAAGGGGGGCATGATGACCTGTGCTGCTCTGCAAGTAGATAGCTATGGGTTGCACTAGTTAAGAGTTCTCATTTACTCTGGGCTTTTACTTTAAGGCACAATGGAAGTAACTGTGTAATCTATTCTTTTGGTAATAGGACTTAGTTCTACTTGATTCTATTCACTTCTGTCCTTGATATTCACAGTTTTGATGATCATAAGCAATTATTTTGAAGATACAATATGCCTCTTGAATGAAATTGCATAATTTCTTTAGAATGCATAAACTCAAACTAGAAGCTCTCATAAGAATTCTAAAACTTCTAACAAAGGATGGGGTAATTTTGGAGGTTGTTAAAATGTGTAGAACTTAATACACTAAGGCTGGGATTGTCAAAGGAACCTAAGTGAGTTAAATGCCCAACTCCCATTGCCTTGCAATGGGATTGGAGTGCCTAATTCCCCTATTTTCCTTTGAAAATCTCAGATTAAAACACTTAGAATGCAGATGTCCTAATGACAGACTATTATTATTCATTAAATATTGTTCTGTGCTGGGCAAGACAGGAAGATGCAGTCCCCGCCCTGAGGCGTTTAAAATTTAAATACTTAATAGATAATTAGTGAAATAGCATTCATTCTTTATATACACTATTGCAATGAAATACATATTACATGCTCAGTTATTTTTATTTCTTGAGTTGGTCATCAGATTGACTTTACTGTTGAGAAGTTTTAGCTATTTTTCTTTTAATCTGTCTCAATGTGATTTTTCTCTCGCTTTTAAAAAAAAAAAAAAAAAAAGGTGCTGGAAATTATTAGGATTGGGGAACTAAGGGCATGTCAGCACTGCAGCTGAGAGCAAGCCTCCCAGCCCAGATGGACAGACATGCGCTACCTCCGCTTGAGTAGCAATGTGGATACTGCGGCATGGGCCGCAGCTCAGGCTAACAACCAAAGTACAGACCCAAGAGGATTGTACTCTGCAGAGATCCCATTTTACCACCCATGCCACAACATCCATCTGCACTGCTATTTTTAGTGTGCTATCTGGAGCAGAGCTAGCATGAGTCTGACCGCTGAGTCTGAGAGCCACACTCCCAGATGCAATGTAGACGTACCTTTTAAAGATTGTTTTCAAGGTGATGATAATCCTTCACAGCTATTGGCATCCAAACATGATATTTATAACAACCACATGCAACCTATCAACATCTGTTGGTATATCTCAAAACAGAAAAGGAAATAAGCCAAAAAGTTCTAGCAATCGCTGGGCAATGTTGTATTCATAATGAATGTAGATATCATGTCCTCTTTCCCAGCCTGTGCACATCACAGGATTTAAGATGGTTCAACAGGAAAGTCTGCAGAGCTAGATCAGTTGCCCTTATAATTAAGGTAGCACTTTCTGACAGATTTAGGAATAAATCTGACCAATACATCATTATGAAAAGCTAACTATCTATTTTAGAAATGTAGATGCTCACAGACCCAAAGACTCCAGAGGGAAGCAAGTGAATTCCTTCCACTTCTGTGGGCCTGTGACAAGATCATCTTAGTTTTACTCAGCTTCCCATCATGCAGCTTATCAGTTTCTCCACTGTGACTCCGTCTTTCCCCAGTGATCCTCTAGCTCTAGGCACTTCAATCTCCCTTGCATAGATGCACTAATTCCAGTGCTTATGAATGATTTAGCACTCCAGCCAAATCATACAGTTCCTCCCCTTCACTCCTTCCTGGTGCGTAAACAAGCCCAGCAAACTGGTATCCAGCAACCTCTTGCTGGGCCTACAACCCAATTCCACATTCACTGGTCTGTCTCCCTCCAAGGGTTTTCACACCACCTTCTTCTGTGACCTTTGTAGGGGAACCCAAGCCCTCTCTCTGTTCTGGGTTTCACTTGAGAAACCCCGTAGCAAGGAAGCTGTATAGGTTACCCTGTATTCCTCCTTGTTGCTTCACACCTCCCTGGATCTCTGCCTGTCTCTAGGCCTTCTCTCCTTAGGCCTGCAACAGAGAACCCCCTAGTACTTTCTGCAATCCATCTGGTTCTACTGTAGGATGAACCTTTCTGCTCCCTACAGGTCTTTCTCCAACTCTTTCAACCCAGCTGAGCAAGCTCCTCTTTTTCTGCCTCAAAGCCCACTCATCATCTAGGCAGCTAACAAGGCATAGGTGAGCTGAGCCTAACTCCCTTTAAAGGCCAGAACCACCTTGTGACAGGGCTCTGTTAATCACGAGTATCTTCTGTTCCTTCATGAGCACTAAAACTGGATTGGTAGCAGTAGGGAAAGAAGCTGATATTCTAAGCTTAACTGTCTCACCAGTTCTGACCATTTCCCCCTGAATATAAACAAATCCAAAAACCTCAACAAGTTGTGACAGTAATATCCACTTGTTTTAGTGAAGACTTCATTTATTTATTTTTTGGGAAGGATACAAAAGAATTACCATGTAAAGTAATATCTTGAAATGTTCTTCTGTGTTTAGCATCTTGAGGGTAAAAATTGGGAGGCGGGAGGGGAGATCTGATAACCAGGCTAATTTGTCACCGTAAAATCACCCTCTTCCTGGATGGTAGCATCATAGTTAGGTTAATTTAAATTAGATACTGCTCAATGAGCTAGTATTTGCAGCAGAAAAGATAGACACTTAATTAAGATGGCTGTCATAACTTTCAGTGTTAAAGAAGATGAATTGGAACTAGAGAAAATTCTGCTGGGAAAAAAAATTCTCCTTCAAAAAGTGAACTGCTGTCCTTTGGATATCTGTCAAAATGGGAATAATCTAGTAAAAGAAGGAAGTGAAGAGTTCCATTGAGATGTTGTGCACACTCAACTTCCACTGACTTCAGCAGGAGTTGAAGTGCTCAGCACTTTGTAGAAGAGGGCCTTCAATGGGCAGGACAAAAAATGGTACAAGAATCCATGTACTCAAGTTGATTATTTTTTCCTTCCCCGCCCCACTTGTTTTTAGTAAGAGTAAAATCAATGACTGGTTCTAAAAAACTGCTTTGACACAAGTCCAAAAGTGTCTAATGATTAGATAAGTGTGGCATTTTCATCCAAAAATACTCTGTCCTGCATAAGGAGAAATCTTACTTCCTAGGTATCAGACAGAAGGATGGTGGCATCCGTCAATACCAAAGTGTGTGAGAACAAGTATGAATGTGAGTAGTAGTGCTCTCTGGCAACTTGTATAGAAATCCTGGATGGATTTATGAGCTGTTTCACCAGAGAATTATTTAATGATGCTTAACCTACATCGTGTTCTGGACAGGTATCTTCTGTTGTCACTAACAATATCATAGGATACCTGGGCTCAAGGGATAAACCTGAGCATCACAGTAGATGGTATGTTGGTAAGAGCACTGTCAGGGCAAGTGACCAAGGCAAATATTCAGATAGCAGTGGAGCCTTTTTTTCTCCTAATGTCATGTATTTAGAACCTCAACATGGCCTAGAGGAACTTAACAGTTACTCAGATGCTGATACAATGGAGGTGAAAATAAACAGCCGAAAAAGGAGAAGGCTTTTTTTTTAATCTGAAGATAAATTAAGAAAAATGCAGGATGCAATTTCTTATGTTCCTCTGAAGAAGAAGGGGCCATGAGAATGTTTTCAGCCTCTGGATGATAGAGCCACATCACTATGCCATATGAAGACCGAGAGCATGTCTGCACTGGGCAGCTCAGCTGGCACCACAGCCATCAATGAAGCGGCATTGACTGAGCGGGTCTTCACCAGATCCGCTCAGTTGATTCCACTGCAATCAACTGCTGAGGGCTTCTCCTGTAGACTTCAGTACTCCACTGGACCGAGAAGCGTTAGCTATGTTGATGGGAGAGCGACATATTGTAGCGAAGACAGCGCAACTACTTGATGCAAGGTATGTTGACATTAGTTATGTTACTTATGTAATGTATAGCTTACCTTGCATCAATGGAGCCACCCAGTGTAGACTAGTCCATAAATGTCTCACGAAGCATGTTTTCAAGTCACTTTTTATATTTGGCTATATAATGATATTCAAAATCTGGGCAGTAACTGCTTCCCTTAAGGCGTAATCCAACACTCTCAATCCTCAACAGGTAACAGCCTACATTGGAGGACTGAACCCCAGAACACATTGTAAAGTTCTTTCCTTTAACTTTGTTCAAGAATTTGCTCAATGCAACGTAAGCCTCACCTTTCTCTAGTCTTTTTTTAAAAAAGAACTCATTATAATAGATGCACATAGAAACATCCTTGATATAATCTCTACTTTTTTTATGTATTGGAAGCTCTCATGTTGTAATGTCTCCTGTGTGTATTTCTCATATACTATGGGCAAATTAGAACTTTATAGCCATTACTGATATAGCTTCCTAATGCATTATGGAACTCATACAAGAAATTCTGGCTATAAAGCATCTTTCCTTCGAACAGAACTTAATAATAGATTAAATAGCAGCCAGACTGTTACAAGAGTGATAGTTCTCTGAAGAAAAAATAAAGTAGCAATAACCTACTACTGAGAAAGTTGTACCCCTCCTCATGCCTGAGGGCTTAGCAACTTCACTTTAAGACACAATCTGCCTCTGTTAAATAATTAAAGGTTATAAATTGGAAGGCGTATCAGAATTAGCTTGATCTTGAATAATGTCTGAACTTATCTTTGAGGAATTTTACTAACTTGTACAGGGATATTTCATATAGTTTTGGAGTTCATCGTGATGGTCATTTATAAACTTATTTACCTAACTAAACTGAATCACTGTGATATTGCTTTGCTTTCTTTTTCAAATGAAGATGCTGGTACACTCCAACCAAACAGTAGAAGAGCAGCTGCAATCTCTGGGCCAACTCTAGAAGTGGTATATAATTTTGGATTTACACTCATTTAAACTCCTTTAGGCTTACTATCACTAGTTGCCCCACTTGTCTGGTGCCTCCTCCTGGTCACTCTGATTAGCTTCCCTTTCTTTCCATGGTTGCACACCATCACACAGTCTCTCTCTCTCTCTCTCTCGCTCAGATCTGCAGCTCCTCTCTTGTCCCAGGAACTGCAGTGTCCTCTTTGTGACTCAGCCCTCTGGCTAGGTCAGCATGTGAACAGCCCATCAACTGTGTTGATCTGCCTTAAAACTACTTAAACTGGGGGAAATGTTTGATAAACTGTACTTCAAAAATGAAACTAAGCAAAATACAATTTTTTTTTTTTTTTTTAAACGTGTGAGCGCATAGTAATTTGATGTGGCAGTTTTAACAAAAACAGAGAACAGAAAAAAACAAATACAGTGTAAGTGAACACCACCAAACTCTTTATAGGTAAATGACAGGCTGTCCTTGTCTCAGCATTTACAATCCAAGGCCCTCCACTTGGGGTTGCCTATTATGCCTAATTGAAATAGCAAACTTATGAAGGGCTTTGGCCCTTATGTGCAGACAAAGCAAGATGCACTGAGACCCAGAATATGGTGTTAACATATCCTAGAATCTCGGCAGAGCTTTCCAAGATGGACAAACTGATGGGCCTGAGGATTGTTTATTGTTAGGCTTCCAAAAACGAGTTGTTAATAGCTGAGTAAAAGAGCCAACTACCAAACAAACTCATACAATCTTTAAATGTGAGATTGGGAAATTGAAATAGCTTTATATTATAAAACAGGACATTTAAGCTCTTTGACTGCACTTCATTCCTGACTTGCACTGTCCATCTACTCCAGTCCAAGACCTCTCCTCAACAGGATGCCTATTGTACTGTGGCACAGTTTTGCTAGCTAGTGATTACAGAAAGGCTGCCACGCTTGTATCCAGCTCTCAAGAGATGAGTATATAACTATTTTTCTGTTTAGGTTTGGATGAATTTAAGCGCTTAATCCTTAATTTTTGAGGGCTGTTCAGGGTGGGATTTTCTAAAGTGCTCTGCAGTATCCAAGTGCTCATATTGATGCCAAGGGGAGTTTTACCACAGATTTTGGTGAGGGCAGAGTTAGATCAATGCTGAGCGCTTTTGAAAGTCTCATTCTGAATAAATAAATGGAAATGGAGATCCTCTCCTAAAATTGCCTCTGCATATTCCAATTTGTAGGATATGCAGTCCCTTCAGGAATGATCAAAATATCTGTTTCTCATCTAATGTTTTTCATCCATAGATCTCAAAGCACTTTACAGAGGAGTTAAGTATAATTATCCCCATTTTATGCAGATAGAGAAACTAAGGCACAAATAAAGTGTCACAGGAGGTCATTGAAAGAGGCACAGATAGATTCCGCATTTCTCAAGTCCCAGTCCAGTGTCCTGCCAACTGGGCAACAATGCTTCCCGATAGAACTGTTAGTAACTAAAATTAAGATGGTGATCTAGAAAGCAGTGCATATTGGGCAAGTTTGCAAATGTGTGGGTATAATCTGCTCCGCACAACTGATTATATAGAAAAAGCAGGAAAATGTGTACAGCACAAGAAATTGGCCTTTTGAATTTAATTATCCCAGTAATTTGTTTTTTGAAGCATAGCCTTATCATTTAGAAGGCATTAAACTATACTGTTTTCGATGTTTAAAATGAATCTTCTCTGTTTCAGACTGCAGATCAGTTACACATAATTGAATTTGTTTTTACCCTGGTAGCTTAGTGTTGTGTATGTGGTAAGTGTTTTGTTTTTTGTTTTGGTTTTTTTTTAGGCTATACATAGCTAAATGGTGGTAAAACATTAACACTAGTTTGTTGGGGTTTTTGACTCCAGTTAAAGAATTGCTTAATAGTTTCAGTGAAACACTTCACAATGGTGATGCTACAGCTCAGCTGTGAGAACTGTTACCTTTCCTAGGACTTTCAGTTGCTGACTGATCATGTGATGTATGTGCAATCCCTCTGATTATCTCCTCAGGCCAGAGGGGTATGGAATGTTGGTTTTTATTTCACTTCTCAGCATAAACTCTGAGAAATGTAATCTGTGAAACCTATTGTGTTAGGCACTCTGGCAGCCTCTGTAATAACTCCTACTCCTTCTACCCCTGGCACTTAAAGATACACTGGCTAAAGGTACTGTAGTTTGGCTGCTAAACCATATGTGCATTGTTGACATTTGTGTGCTTGGGTAAATAACCATGCATGTTGCAGATAGATCTCATACCACTAACAATGGTTGTATTCAACTTGTACAGTAAAGAGGGACTGCTAACTGCTGAAGACATGTTCATACATTTTGTCTTCAGAGAAAAGGCTGTGTGAAATTGTGAAACACTTGTGTGCTTGATAAAGTTTCTGGTAACCTCTTATCTTCTCATGCACGTGTTTTTATCATCTACCCCCAGCAACTGGGTATAATGTTGGATCAGGCCACTAGGAATTCTAAGTTTTGGACCATTACCTCCTATTAAAATTAATTTCACATGCTATTGGAACTTTTTAGTTTTTGTGTGGTTTTTTTTGTTCTGTTTTAAACTAAAACAGATGCAAGCTATGAATATCAAATAAGATATTTTAATATTTTTAAGAAATATATTTTTAAAATAAATTGTAAACACAAGTTAATTGCAGTCAAAAGATGTGCAGTAACTTGTAAAATATTTGGAAGTCTGAGCAGGAATGTCTTTTATACTTCCCTTCTTTCAGTTAAATAAAACAGTGCAATAATTTTTTAAAATATTGGCAGTCATATGAAAATATTTAATGTTTTTTCACAGTACTGTTTTAAAACAAATTGTCCTAATTGTGAAAAACAGCCAGGTATTGTTTCAGAGACAGGACTTTGGGGTTTTATGAGATACCCGTCTAAAGATGGATTTTATTGTTTGTTTTTCATTGTTCATATGTTTAATCCTTTAAATATATGTATGCAGCCCTTTAGTTACAATATTTTCTATAACTGGATATTCTAAAAAGTGTGTTTGTGAGACACACCACTGCATCCCTCCTTTTTTACATTTTTGTTAAGAACTAATTTCTTATGAGAAGCAAACCTCAGGCATTGGTTTTGGAGATTTTAAACCTTTTTAAATATATTTTGAGAATGGAGGCTATTTTTAAAACAATCCTCAGGATTCTAAAGCAATAAAAAAGCTGCAGGGATTTTTCTTCAGCATATTTGAGACTCTGCCAAGAAGTGTATGGTAGCAACTTTTCCAACAATTAAAAATGTTAACTTGTTGATACTCTCTCAGTATCACTAAGTTACAAGTATGGCTTTAACATTTAGGACAAAAAATCACTGAAAAATACTGTACCAAAAGTTCTTGATTGTTAACATAGATTTAGAATTGTCTGCTACATGGCAATTTTTACAGTTTTGCTTTATTTAAAGCTAGAACTAGTCAAGTGTGGGTGTAATTATAAACATCTAAGACAATTTTATTTTGTGACTAAAACAGCTTAAGACTAACAGTTGTTGCTTGTGAAAGTAATGTTGCATCTAGACTGTCAATTTATATATACCATGTTTAAGATGAATGTAGTTGGTTTAAAAAGACAAATGACTCTAGCAAAACTGGCCTTCATTCTACGATAGTCTGTCTCTTTTTTTTTTCTTTTTTTGGAAAAACCCCTGCCCCTTTTCCACTTTTAAATCTCAGCATTCTCCCTGTTGCTGAGACAATAGAATATACAGCCTTTTTGCAAAGCCACTGTGACAATAGCAAACCAACTTATGCCAAGGTCCCCATGCCTCATTTGAATACTGACACATACATAGCTGCAATTAGTCTGGCTCATCTTTGTGTTAGTGTTGTTAAAATAAGTATTAGAGTTATACGAATGTGCTTAGTGTTTCGACTTTATTGAATGCTTGTAAATTGCTGCATGCATTGATCTTATAATCTCTATATCCCATGTTATAAAGTAATATCAAAGTGTTTGTTTGCATTGTAAGTCTCTAACTATGTAAATCACCAGAGAGGAAAGACATTAATTAGTGTGAAATGTTGGCCTACAACAAAAAGGTGTTTATGTCCTGCCCACCAGAAAAGGCCCATTGACACTAGGCAAACAGTTGTGGAACATCAGAGGACAAAAGACTTTATTGATTGTGTCCTCCCATCTTCTCCTCCGCCATAAAGAGGAGATGTGCAAAGTGAATTCCTCCCATCAGCTAAATTTGCAACTTGGAGAAGAAAGGGGAAGGAATAAAAAGCTCTAACAGGAGGAACTGTATCTCTATGCTGTCTGAACTCTTGAGGGCAAGGTTTTCTAGGCATAAGCAAAAGAGTCCAAAGGGACCTAAACAGCTTGCTTATTATAGAAGCTTCTATTACCTTTTGAAACTTAAGACTGTAACTCATTTATGTGTATATTTTTACCTGCTTTAACCTTGTAAGTAACTTATTTCCCCCCCTAATTAATACATCTTTTTAGATAGATTATTATAGGGTTTGGCAACAAGAGTTTTGTTTTGGTGTTAGGTCTAATGTGCAGTTGACTTGGGCTTAAGGGAGTAACCTGGCTATTTTTGTGATAAAAGGGGCCGGCTATCACAAAGATAAGCTTACCTGGGTGGTAAGATAGATCTGAGTACTCAAGGGGACTGTCTGACTCCATGAGTTTAGGCTGAAGAGTTTACACTTAATAAATGGTTGGTGAAATCTAACTATAGAACTCGCAACCAATTTTGGGTTTGTGCCCTGCTTCTTAATAGTCTGCCCCAGGGTTGGTACTTTACACTCTTGAGTCACTGGACGACAGCTTGACACACTGTTAATGTTCCAAAAAATGGCATGGCAGGAGGTGTCCAACAGTATCCCTCTCTTTCATGACTACAAATGCTACTACTGTAATATAACTGATCTACATTGGCTCAAGAAGTAAGTCTCAAGCTGCCACTAGCGTAGGGGTTTTTTTTCCCTCCCACTGTATTGAGCTGCAGACTGCAACACAACCTTTGTCGGATATTAAATGACAATGGATAGTGTTCACTGATGCAGCAAAGGACAATGAGCGTGTATAACTGGGGACTGGTGAATCAGTCTGAATAAAATGCAAAACACACAGAACCTGTTTTTTCCATTTGAAATAACATAACTCCCATTTTAATCCTTTTCCATGCCTCTGACTTCCCTGCTTTCATTTGGAAGTAGAAATAACCAAAGGTGTTTTATGGAAGGGAAGGATCTTCCTCTGTGCTTGGAAAGAACATAGTACAGCCAGGGAGCTTCACAAGACTCCGATCTGTCAACCCAAGTGGTATGGACACAGCCTCTAACAGAGGTTTGCCATCACTAAATAACTGTAGTATACATTTTTAATCAAGGAAATTAGGTATGATCTGACAGAAGTTGCTTTTTAAACTCTTGCTACTTCATCATGTGTGATGGGGTTCTGGAGCTCATCTTGCGATAATGTGAGAAATTCTAGCCCCCATGCAAAAGTTAGTTCTGCCAGAAGCTGGCAGTCTCTCCCCTCTGCTCACCTTTCTGACAGAAGAGGGGAGAGAAGAGAAGAAAGAGCCCAGCACAGCTCCACCGCCTTCCTCTCCTCCCTCCCTCTGCTGTGAGAAACACAGAGCCGATGGTGCATCTGCTCTTCTTCTCTCCAGTACCCAGCCTGGGAAGGGGACAGTGGGGGGTGAAAAGACCCTGCAGCCACCACCACCTGAGAAAGGGGAGACAAGAGGACCCTGCTGCCCCCAGGCCTTGGATCGGGGTGAAGAACATCAGGAGCAGCCGAGGTCAGGCTGGGGACCAATGAGGATGCAGGGCTGAACTGATGGTAAGGGCTGGGGAATGTTGCCAGGTTTGAGGGAAAAGAAGTCCCAGGAGCAAGGGGAGGGGAAAATTAATAAAAGTTAAAATGAACTACTTTTTGGTAATTGGACAGTTGAAATTTAAAAACAAAAACAAAATAATTTATTGTCATTACTGGAAAATGTATATATTTTCATAGTTACCAAAATTGATTTTAAATTATTTTTGAAATACTGTGAATTATTTAAAAATATTTAGGGGTTACAAGTATAATTACTGCACTGACATAATGAAAACTCTGAAAGAGATTTTTTGTATGTTAAGATCTTTTGCAGCTCACATGAAGTTTTATTGAAAAATAACTGGTAAACTTTGACCGAGTGCTTTGTTTCTTGAATATTCATTTTCAGCTCCATTTTTATAGGCCCTGTCCAGCATATTTCTAAATGTGTGAATTAGGTTTTTTTTCCATAATATTTTAAACTTTATCACACTATAGACCTCTCCACTGAGTTCTTGTAATCTTAAATTCTTGTACACAGGTATAAGTATTCCCTCTTTTTCCCACAAGGGTTGATGCATTCCTTCCACCCCGTCTCTGTTTTTGAAGGGATCCTTTTGAGGGGACATTCATCGCAATAGTGATATATAATTAACAGCAGTACAATTATATTGAAAGGAGTCTTACTACTTAGGACTAACCCAAATAAAACAGACTTTACCGTTGTGTATCTTCTCCATTCTAATTCTCCTGAAATATGTTTTTGCGTATCCAGCATACACAGTCTCCATCTGAGCAGCCAGAGAGAGGCTATATTAAAGGTTGACTTTTCAACCTGAAATTCTCTCATACGTTGCCAGAAGAGTAGAGGAGAATTAAAAAGTTAGGACCAAATAGAAAACCTATTTTGAGCTTTAAAGCTTATGATTTGTGGTGCCAATCTCATGATTTTTAAGGATCTGATTAGTAATTTTTGATCTCTTGAAATTGGCAGTACTGTTATGTTTTAAGCACTGCAAAATTAAAAGATGGTCACAGAGCAGTGGATGATCCTATTTGAAGAACATTGCTATGGTTTTTATTCGTTACAACTGTGTGTCTGTGGTGTCTGTTTCTGTAGTCCAAGTTAGGAGTAGTCTTTTGAAGGCAGATCAGACAGTATACAAACCATGACTCCGACCAGCAAGCAGAGTGGTGGTTTGTGGTGAGTGGTGTTGCCCAAGTGAGTACAGATAGAGAAAAGATTTCACTAGAGTTTTAGGGTTTGTCTACACTGTAAGGTAATTTGCGCTCTCGTGCGCTTTAAAAGTCATATCCCTAATATGTTGCAATTAATATGTGCTATGTTAAAGTGTACTTGAACACTTAGTGTGCCTCAATTAGGTCTATACAGACCAATTAAACTCAGTATGTTGGTGCTCTTTAAATTCCCCCTCTTCTCCACAGCATATTGCCCCACCGTATAGACAAGCTTGGAGTATGCAGGTAGGAGTAAATGTCTGAGGCCTGGTCTACACTTACCTTCAAATTTGGCAGCAGTCGACAGGAGTTATGCAACTTATGTAGAGTAACTTGTGTAACTCCTGTCGACTTTGTAATTCCTCTACTACATGGCGTCTTCACCGTGCTGCACCACTTGATGGAGTGGTTTTAACAAGTCGACTTCTGGATCGATTGAGTGGTCAGTGAAGACCCGCTGAGTGTGTTGTGCTTGAAGGAAAACTTACTTGAATGAAAGAAACAAGAACCTGTTTGATTGCTGGTTACTTTTCCTATGAAACTATAATGTTCTTTCAGTAATAATATGCCCTAACTATGTATACAAATGTATTTGTAAGATAATAAGTATCCTCAAATCAATGTCCCATTATTTAATTTATTTTTGCATTGTGCAAAGCAAGTACAGCACTGAAATAAATTTATCAAGGCTTAGCTCTGAGCGTTATAATCTCTCTGAGTATAGTATCTTTCAAAAGAGTCCTCTTCACATTTATAAAATCCATTATGGTTTTCTGTGGACTACATCAATGAACGGAATAGTTAGGGTAATACCTGGGAAACCCTACTGTGTATAAGGATTCATCATAGTGGGATCCGACAAAGTGGGTTTCTGCCCACGAAAGTTTATGGCCAAATAAATTTGTTAGCCTTTAAGGTGCCACAGGACTCTCACTGTTTTATCATAAAATTAAAGCTTCATTCAATTACCTTTCACAAAGGAATATTCTATTTTAATCATATGGTAAATACCAAATTACCTTACAACTACAAAACTGCTTACAAATGGACTCTCTTCCCTATTGGCATTTTGTGTGAGTAAAGAAGAGTGTTGTCATGTAATATAAATGTGGAAATCAATTTGGTGAAACCTCTCCCTCACTATGCCATAGAGAACGGGGATATTTAAGGAAAAACTAGACTTGAAGTATCTTAAGAACTTTTACTTTGTAAACAATTTTCTTTGAGGAAAATTTAGGGTTGCATGGAACAAACTCAAATCCCACAATATTGGTTTACAAACTTCTTTGGTCAAAATACTTTTAAAGAAATCACACCACTGTTAAGGTTGAGCACCACAAATGTGGACAATGTGATTTTTGGGGTAATGGAGTTTGTTCGTTTGTTTGTTTGTTTGTTTGTTTTTTGGACATGTGCATACTAAAATTATCTGAAGCAACACAGTTTGTTCATAACTTCTGTACATGTGCATGTCAGAAACTTAATACACAAAATAGCTAATCACTTTATACAGAAGCATTAAATGCTTACCAATATTCTTTAATGAGAAAAAAGAACCACAGGACACTTGTGTTAATCTGAGTTTCCCCTTTTCACTAGAAGACAATTTAAAGAGTGAACTTCTCCACTTCAAAAAAAATTTTTTTTTCAAAACTACTGGTGCTATCTTGTAAAAAATAAATAAATAAAAGGGAAAAGTTGAAATTCTGTGACTAACAACATAAGTTGTATCACAACATTACTTCAAAAGCACACTTAAATTATCTTGTCTTCAATAATGGGGGATAAAATTACAAAATGGACAAGTATAAAGTCAGCAATAATCATTTTGGACATTGGCTGGCACAATGAGCAAAGTCCTACAAATGATGTGCCTGCTAATGTAGAAGATGCCTGTATGCAGGCATGCAACTCGATACAAGTGTAGTTCCACTATAGCCATACCTGAGAGCTTATGATCCAGGTTTGTCATAAACTCACAAGATAATAATGTCTCCAGGAATCTTCATCACGCAGAGCAACGTGCAATGCTGTGGAAATATTTTATCATGTATACACTATGTGTATGTCCAACAAAATTACTGATGCTTATGGAGCCTTAATTCATTAACCAGTTTTTCCTGTTTAGTGGCACTGATTAATATTGATACCATGCTTTACTCTTTTTCTCAACAGCACCCTTCTATAATTGAAAAAAAATCTAGTGTCCTCTGCGTTGCTTCCTTTCTCAACACCAAGATTAGATCATAGTGCTATAGCAGTGTCCTGTCCTGATCAAAGGCCACCGCTCAGGTTTTTTTAGTCTTAAAACAATGACTTTCCATCAAGCATCGAACATTATAGGAGCATGTGGTCCTGGGCTTTATAATAAAATTAAAGATATTTAAATCTTATACTAGGAATTGTATTTAGAAGCCAATAGGTTTTAAAGCCTTCAGTAATTTTTATTAAACATGTAAAGACTGACAGATCCGCAGTTACTGCAGCAGTTCTAGGCACCATTATAGCTGTTGACATACATGTAAGTTGAAAAGGTCTGTTGTTTTCAGAGTCTCTAGAGTTGCATGTTAATTCATCAGAAATTGGCTCATAGAAAATGTACTTTTGTCCAAAGGGTTTTCATTGCTCCAGCAGCAGAATAAATGCCTACAGCTGATCCTTTTTTTTTTTTTTTAATGTCACCTATAAGATCTACTTCTTTCAGTGTGATATGAAGTGTGACTTTTAGCAAAGCTTAAAACCAAGATCTACTGCATACATTGTGCAATTTAGACTACCAACATGCTTGTAATATTGCAGTTTCCAGACTCTTAACAATGCCAAGAGACACTTTAAGAATTGTTATGAATGAGATGGCCAAAATGCAAGTAATAGAAGAACCATCTCTTTGACCAGGAAGGGTTAAGAATCAGCTAAGACTGAAATAAGGTGAAGATGGAAGATCAGACACAAGAGCTGAAGCTTTCTAAGAACAGCTGAGTCAGAACAGAAATCTGGTTCAACACAGGGGACTGCAATTTAGGATTAGGTCACCACCACGCGGACACTTGAAGGACTAGCAAGTCAAATTGGGACCTCAAAGAATTGTCATCAAACAAAGCTTGAGAGGCACTTTCATCAGACAAAGGAGCATAGTCGTCTATAAAGTGCTTTAATGGTCCTTGTGAGGAAGGATGGGGGAATAAGATGGTGTGGGACAACTGGTGGCTGAAGAAAGATTCAGAAGGACACATGCCTACCCTTAATCTGTTGTCAAAAGCTTCCTGTTTTACCACACTTGACTAAGCCAATGAATACTGAAGTGGAGGGTCAGCCTGAGGCCTATCTGGGACAAGAGGGTGTGATTTCAACAACTGTAATGAAGGTAAAGCATTGCTACCAGGGAGTTTCTCAAGTCAGTTTAAATATTTTCTGTCCTCATTCTCTTCTATTCTAATCAGTACCTCCTATCCCTGAAGACCTCAGTGAGAATGGCAGCGGTCTGGAATCTCTCTCATGTATTCTAAGGAAACAAGAAAGACTCAAGATTACAGGGAAATGGTACAGCTTACTATTAATGTTGGGTTGGTTAGTAGCGATTGAAGACTCAGTTCTCATTTGATGTTTGACTTTACAATGCTTTCCAAATTGTAGGGTAGGCCAAGGTCTCTGTCATTTTTCTGTCATTTACACATGCAGATGTAAATACTATTGCAGTTCTAGGAATTTGCATATAGTAAATGTATTTCCTCTAACAACTCACCTTGGAGAAAATATATTTTAAAAAATCAAGAACCAAAGATGTAACATCCTCTAGACAATCAGCGAATGAAAGCCACTATTCACCTCAGTTGGGGGCCTGATCCAAAGCCAACAGAGTCGATGAAACTTTTGACTGCAGGTAAAATCAGGACATTTTCAGTTCAGTCATACATTGCACATTTTAAAACTAATTTGAATATAATATGATACATTTTAATTTAATTTCAAATTCAAGATACTATATAACTGGAGAACCCAGAAATATTTGATCAAGAGCTTTATTTTTGTTTTACCAAAGATTTTACAACTGCCTTCAAAAATAGGGCTCTCTTTTAATAAAAAAAAAAAAAAAAAAAATATACTGTAACATTTCCCACAAAATAGTTAACTTTTTTTAAGATCTAATGTAAGACTTGTAATTCTGAAACCCATAAAGTTCCAGAAGTTTAACACTAAGGTCTGGAAACTTCCTTTTCCACAGTCTACATCAATATTTAAAAATAGGGACATCAGTCAACATGAATGCCTGAGGCTATAGTACATGGAACATCAAAAATAAAATAACAAAACTCAACATATACAGAAAACTATTGAGGTATTAAAAATGCCAACACTTAACCCACTGCACTACACCACTTGTCAGGCCCTAGGACCTACCTTTTCTGTCATCATTACATGTTTTTTCATAGGATTTATGGGTTGGGTTTTCATTTTGTTCTCTTTGTAAGGTCTAGATTTTTTTGTTGTTGTTTGGGGATACCCTCCAGTAAAGTCCACTACAGAGAACTGTTTTTTATTTTAAGGAATACTACTTTAATTTTTTCCGCCTAATTCTCATGTCTTTAAGGGAAACTCTTTTTGGGGGAGTGGCCACCAAAAATGACCAGAGGGAAAGAGTTTGGTTGTTGGATACATCCATCACCATTAATCTTATGACCCTGATGGAACTGTTAATGTGGGGAATAATGTGTTTCCTTCCTCTTAGTACCCTTCACAATCACCTTTAATTGCATCGGTTTTAGAAACAGTTGAATTAGGAGAACAGTAATCTAAGTCCAGTTCTTCACCACATCCTGCTCCTTACATTTCATTGGAGATGAGGGTTTTCTTATGCAATAAAATGGCTACAAACTGTCTAAAATTGACGCATTCTGAGTCTTAAATATTTGTTTTTCAAATCAATGCTAAATTTAGAAGGACATAAGAGAGGTGGGAGGAAAAATTAAGATCAATGATGATTGATGAAAATAATCATGGTGTGCTAGCCTCTTCATGGGGTGATAGCATTGCAATTCTAGCTCGGGCACTTAAAAGATAATGTGCTTGTTGATCTGAAATTAAAACTAATGGAAAACTGTATTAAAACCGTAACTGAGATTTTTGGTACTCCCAAATATATTGCTGTTGAGGATCTCTGTCAGTTACATATGCATCTGTTTTTAACTTCACTGATAGTAACTGGCCCTTCTTTAAACAAACTAAAAGTGTATAATATATGTCTTGAAAGAAATTCTCCATTTTGATCATTCAAGTCCCATTAGTAGCATCTATTTTAGTCATTTTTGTAATATCACTTGCCAACAATCTGCTAATGAGAGATCTGGAAATGGAACTGCAGAGTCTCTTTTCATAAAAATATCACTTTCCTGCTATTGCTAAAATAATTCATAATGGCAGAAAAGTAACAATGTTATCTGAATTCTCTATAATCTATGTTTCCAGACCTCTGTATTTCCCATTAAACGTACTCAAATTAAAAATGACTCTTTTATATTAACTGTTTAAGCTGAGACAGAACTTGGTTTTTGTACATGAATATCTGTATTCAGATGTCCAATCTGATACACTTTTGTTCCCTGAACATCAGTAATGTCGTGTTAGCTTAAAAACAAAAACCCCTCAGCTTTTTTATTTTTATGTTTAACTATTTGTATTGGTCTCATTTCTGAGGACTCTTCTAGCAGGATTTTATATACTGTATTTTAATTTGAATGAATGCATACTTGAAATTATTTCAAAAGCTTAATATTTTCTCATCACAACCATGAGTGGAGTTATAGAGTGGTTGAAAAAATGTTGTATAGTATTGCTTTTAGATGTACCTGCCATGATTTCTTGCCTTCTCTTTAAAAGAGAGAAGAAGCTAGCCCTCCAGTTTAAATTTTGTTTTGAAGTATCTGGATCTAGTATGGGCTAGTTTGCACTTTAAACTTAAAACGATTAACTTCACAACCCTGAGGCTAGCTGCTTTTTTTTTTTTTTTTCTTTCTTTTTTTTTAATTTGCAACTGTGGTAATAGAAACTTGGGGGATAAGTTGTTTTTAAAATATTTTCCTGATTAAGTATTCATAGCTATGCTTTAGTTGGATGTTAGGAAATTCTTCTTGTATGCAGACTTTATTACTTTGAACAAATTCTTGTGGAAATAGGCTATGACAGGATTAACATTGCAGAGGGCTGGAACAGGTTTGCCTTTAGGGACAGTGGCTGTTGAAAAGATTTTATTTAAAGGTAAAAGTGTGTGTGTTGTTTTTCTCTCTCTCTCTCTCTCTCTCTCTCTCTCTCACACACACAATCTTGTCTCTAGGCTGAAATCTTGCATGAAATGAATCATAACATCTCAACTGATGTGAAATGATGAAATGGCTTGTGTAATTAGCAGTCCCATCAACTCAAAAAATTGTCGTATTTAATCAAACTAGAACAAAATAATTCACGAAAATAAGGCCATCATATTTTTATTTATTTTGTGCCCTTCACTACGGTTTATCACTTTTTTTTTATTTGTAAAAATACTGTTTACTTCCTAGTCAGTGTGTTTTTCCTGCCTGATATCAGAAACACTACCTATGATATCAGGTTACCTGCCAAATTTATCTAATTGGAAACTTGGCTACTAGTAATGCAGTTTTAGAGTCATATAGAAGATTAGGGTTGGAAGAGACCTCAGGAGATCATCTAGTCCAACCCCCTGCTCAAATCAGGACCAATCCCAACTAAATCATCCCAGCCAGGGCTTTGTCAAGCTGGGCCTTAAAGACCTGTAGGAAGGGAGATTCCACCACCTCCCTAGGTAACCCATTCCAGTGCTTCACCACCCTCCTAGTGACAATTTTTTTCCTAATATATACACAACCTAGACCTCCCCCCCTGCAACTTGAGACCATTGCTCCTTGTTCAGTCATCTACTACCACTGAGAATAGCCTCATTCCATCCTCCTTTGGAACCCTGCTTCAGGTAGTTGAAGGCCACTATCAAATCCCCCATCACTTTTCTGTTCTGTAGACTAAATAAGCTCAGTTCCGTCAGCTTCTCCTAATAAGTCATGTGCCCTAGCCCCTAATCATTTTTGATGCCCTCTGCTGGACTTTCTCCAATTTGTCCACATCCTCCTTGTAGCGAGGAGCCCAAAACTGGACACAGTACTCCAGCTGTGGCCTCACCAGTGCCAAATAGAGAGGAATAATCACTTCCCTCGATCTGCTGACAGTGCTCCTACTAATGCAGCCCAATATGTCATTAGCCTTCTTGGCAACAAGGGCACACTGTTGACTCCTATCCAGCTTGTCCACTATAATCCCCATCTACTTCTCTACAGAACTGTTGCTTAACCAGTCGGTCCCCAGTCTGTAGCAGTGCATGGGATTCTTTCATCCTAAGTGTAAGACTCTGCACTTGTCCTTGTTGAACCTCATTAGATTTCTTTTGGCCCAATCCTCCAATTTGTCTAGGTCACTCCTGTATCCTATCCCTACCCTCCAGGGTATCTAACCCTTCCCCCTCACCCCCCCAGCTTAGTGTCCTCTGCAAACTTGCTGAGTGTGCAATCCAGCCCATCCTCCAGATCATTTAATGAAGATGTTGAACAAAACGGCCCCAGCACTGACCCCAGGGCACTCCACTTGGTACTGGCTGCCAACTAGACATGGAGCCATTGATCACTAGCCCGATGAGCTAGCCAGCTTTCTGTCCATCTTATTGTCCATTTATCCGACCCATGCTTCCTTAACTTGCTGATAAGAATACTGTGGGAGACCATATCAAAAGCTTTGCTAAAGTCAAGGTATATCACGTCCACTGCTTTCCCCACATCCACAGAACCGGTCATCACATCATAGAAGGCAGTCAGGTTGGTCAGGCGTGACTTGTCCTTGTCCATTCTGTAAGGGACCCACACTTTCCCTGACCACTTTCTTGCTGCTAACATACCTGTAGAAACCCTTCTTGTTATCTTTCACGTCCCCTGTTAGCTGCAATTCCATTTGTGCTTTGGCCTTCCTGATTTTACTCCTTCATGCTTGAGCAGTACTTTTTATACTCCTTCCTGGTGATCTGTGTAAGCTTCCACTTCTTGTAAGCTTCCTTTTTGTGTTTAAGCTCACTGAAGACTTCTTTAAGCCAAGTTGGTTGCCTGCCATATTTGCTATCCTTTCTGCATGTCGGGATGGTTTGTTCCTGCGCCTTCAATAAGATTTCTTTAAAATACAGCCAGCTCTCCTGGCTCCTTTCTCTCTCATATTAGCTGTGACAATGTCTGGATTAGGGGGACAATTTATGATATTTAACAGCAGTATTTCAAGATTTACAGTAATTCATGTGAGATATGCCATGTCAGGTACTATTAGAAAGGTTATAATTTGCTAAATATGATATTATTTGTATGTGTGTCATGTTCGTATTAGAAGTTATGGTTATATTTGGTGTATTTGTATTTCAACTTGTGCTGTGTTTTCGGGTGACATCCCAGACAGCACTAGCCTGCTTAATGGCACATTGAGGAAACACACAAATACAACAGGCCCAGGGAGAGAAGCCAGGGGTACACCTAATGAGACATGAGGACATGTAAGAATATGCTCTATGGACACAGGATTCTCTCTTTGGCTTTTCTTTGCCATATACCGAGGGCTTATGTTTTGAAACAAGCCAAAAGGCAATCCACTATAAAAGTCAGCTACACCACATTCATATTATCTTTAGTCTTCAGTCAGTCTTTAGTCTTCACCTACCTCTGGATCAGCTCACCTGCAACTGAGGCTGTGAAACAAAGGGCTGAGACCCATCAAGGCACTGGATGCTCACCAGAGGCACTGTATAAGCCTGCAAACTCCACAATTCTACTGATAACCTGATTTTATATGGACTTTCAAATCATTTGTATGTATCTGATCGTTTTAATCCTTTCCTTTCATAATATACTTTTAGTTTTAGTTACTAAAGGATTGGCAGGCAGCATGGTATTTTGTGTAAGATCCAAACTTATATTGGTCTGGTAACGTGGCTGACCCTTTGAAATCAGGAGAACTTTTTAATAAGTTATTTAAAACTCTATTCCCTTTATCTCTTTACTGGACTTGGTGGTTGTTTGGGAGCCAGAGACTGAAATGCAGTAAAGGGGGCTGCATTTAGCTTCTTGATAACCAGTGTGAGGAATCAGAAGTGCTGTTTGTGGCTGGTTGGGAAGTCTAACTTCATTGTTTTTGTTTTACCCACCCATGCTCTCCTTTTGCAGTCACCCCTGACCTTGGCATTTTCAGGTAGCATTTTAGGCATGGCTGTGTCACATTAGCCTCCCAGGGGATCCTATCCATCAGCTCCCTGAGGAAGTCAGTCTGTTTTTCTGAAGTCCAGGGTCCGTATCCTGCTGTTCTCCTTCCTTCCTTTTTGTCAGGATCCTGAACTCTACCATCTCATGGTCACTGCTGCCCAGTTACCACGCACTTCTACTTCCCATACCAAATCTTCCCTGTTTGTGAGCAGCAGGTCAAGAGGAGCACAGCTCCTAGTATGTTCCTCCAGCATTTGCACCAGGAAGTTGTCTACAACACTCTCTCCAAAAACTTCCTGGATTGTCTCTGCTGTGTTGCTGTCCCAGCAGATGTCCGGGTGATTGAAGTTTCCTATGAGAACCAGGTCCTGTGATCTGGAAACTTTCACTAGTTTTCGAAGAAAGCCTCGTCTACCTCATTCTCGTGGTCTGGTGGTCTATAACAGATGCCCACCATGACATCATCCTTGTTGCTTTCACCTCTAAACTTAACCCAAAGACTCTCAACATGCATTTCTCTTGTTTCATACTGGACCTCTGAGCAATCATATTGCTCCCTTACATACAGTGCAACTCCTCCACCTTTTCTCCCCTGCCTGTCCTTCCTGAACAGTTTATACCCATCCATGACCCATCTTCCCCACACTATCCTGTTTAACTTCCCTCAGGTACAAAAGTATTGTTTAAGCAATGAAGTATATCATGTAGACACCTGGCTAAAAAGATTTATACGTTTTTAACTCTTATTCTAACTGAAGGAACTATTTTAACTTCTTTATGGGTTAACATCATTAATCTTTTCTAAAAGTAAGTTACCATCAGTTTCTGTTTTCTTTGTGCCTTTTTTTTCTTTTTAAGGTCCAGCATGTATTGAAATGTTCATGACACTTAAAAACAAAATAGCTGTTAATAGAGACAGTCCTTGGAATATTTCCTTCTATCCATCTCAAAAGGAGTCTTTGAAATTCTGCTAATGTCTTATGTCAATATTCATCTTACTGCAAAGGCCACTCTTATTTATCATTCTTACAGGATACCAATATAGTGGGAATTACTATTTGAAATATAGTGTGGTTCACTGGAAGATCCTTCAGAATTGGGAATATCTCCTCCCTTAAAGCCGAAGGGTACACTCACTTATACTTTGTTTGGGAAGGCAGAAAATTTCCAGGGATACCGTTCAGGTTCCAGAAGAGAGCCGTCTTTCCCTCTGTTAGATAGCTCTGGACAATCCTGTCTGAAATTTATTTAACACTGCTAATAACGTTGAGCAGCACAATGTAAACTATTATCAATCACAACAGTCTACTTAATACTGTCTAAACCATGTTAACGTGCATGTTTATAGTTGTGCCAAGTAAGACACTTTTTTTGAGTGGTAACATGGTCAACAACTGCCAGCTTACCATTGGTATACCAGGACTTGAAAAAGCAGGCTTGGCAGTGGCATGTGGAGGGTCTCTGGCACCCCGGGGTCAAGCCTACATTTGCACCCCTCTCCCCCTGACCTCACTCCCCCCCCCCCCATGCAGGACAGAAAGGGTCCTGCTGCTGCCCCCCAGCTGCCCTGGGGAGGGAGCATCTGTACCTGCGGGGGACGGGGGGGAGAGGGGGCACAAATGCATGCGTGGCTCTGCCACCCTCCCCGCACTTACCTGCTGCATGGTGCCCGCCTCTCCCGCTGCAGCCCCGCAGCAGCTCGGCTGGGGCGGCCTCACCCCCCTGGCCTGGGGGGAAAGGGAGGGGGAAGCCATGCTGGCCAGCTCTTCACAACACGTGTCGGGGGAGGGGCGCAGGAGCAGCTGCCCCCCAGCTTCCTGCGCCCCTTGCCTGTTGTGAGGGGCCAGCCTGGCACCCTGCACTTACCCGCCGCTCCAGCCCAGACTGACTCGGACAGGGCGGTCTTGCCCCCGCAAGCCTGGTGTGGGGGATACTGGGTAAGCCCTTTATGACGGGCGGGGGGCACAGGAGGCTGAGCGGCCACTCCTTCTGCTCTAGTGCCCCCCCACACACATCGTGAAGGGCTGCTCCTCCTCCACCCAGGCCAGGGGGTGAGGCCACCCCATCAGAGCAGGCGCCAGGCTGCGGGGCTGGGTGGGTAAGTGTGTTCCGGGCCAGCCCTTCATGACGGGCAGGGGGGTGCAGGAGGCTCGGCACCCCTCAGAGCCTCCTGTGCCCCATGCCTCCTGCGCATTGTGAAGGGCTGGCCCAGTGCTCCCCTGCAGGCTGGTGCCCAGGTGCCAGGCCCCCCGCACCCTCCTGCCCTTGGTACGCCACCGAGGTTTGGCCACACTAAATCAACGTTTTGACAAGTGGAATATATAGGGAATTGTCTTTTTCTCTGAACAATGAATTGGACTGGATTTTATCTTGTACTTAATTTGAGCCTGATAGCCCAGGGTTGAAAGGACCGATATATTATAACTCTACAAATATTTTTTCTGTGAAAGTTACTTTTAGCTAGGAATTCGTCATCTGATGGCAGGAATATTCCTGCACACAGGTCCATCGGCAGCAATTCCAGGCCAGAACAGTCAATGTCCCTCCCTAGAAAGGGTTGGCTGAGGTCCGAGTGGGCTTCTGCCGGAAGTTTTTACTTATTTATTATGTGCCATGCAGATTCCTGGTTAGCTGAGGAGGTGGTATCTGCTACTCAGCTTCCCGGGTCCCTTAGACTCCCCAGGGAGATGACTGATGAACCTGGGAAACTGAGTAGCAAATATCACCTCCTCAGCTGCATGGGAACCTGCATGGTGCATAATAAGCTCAGCTCAGGGGAGGGGCGGAGAGTGTGAGCGATGAGGGGCCTTGAGGAAAGGGGGAGTGTGGAGGAGAGGAGGATAGATATCTATCCTCCCATCCACCCTGGCCCTTTTAAATCACTGGGCCCCTGGACAATTGCCCTCCTTGTTCCTCCTCCTCCTTCCCTCCCTCCCGCCACCCACCCACCATCAGTGGGCCTGCCTGCACACATCAGTGATTATTTTATGAGATTGTTATTTTTGCAGTTTGCATAGAATCTTAATCTTCAGCTAATTCAAACTTGCATTGCAGAGAAAACTAAAAAACCTGTTGGAGTTATGCTGTCCCCTTTGTATTTTGTTGTATTCTCAGAATCCAAAATTTTTGTTAATTTAAAAAAGCCTTTCTAATTGTTAAGATGACCTTTAGAATGTAAACAGATGTACTGTTGTATTGCTTGGAGGCTGCAGCCTGCCAAACAGAGATAATAGTAAGGAGAGGTGTGAAATGCTCCATTCATCTAAATGGGGTACTAATTTTGAAAACTTATTCTGACATATTGACAATGCTGTTAAGTGCTTGTTGAATGCGCCTGGTATATCATTATTCAGTCAAATGTAGCTGAATGCACATGCACATTTCAAGCAATGGGAAAGGATAGCTGAGAAATTGGTTTTATCTTTGGTTGTTAGAGGATTTATATCAAACTAAAAGCAGAATTCTTGCCTACAAACTGACTATGCTTGCTCAGTGAACTCCATTGAAAATGTTTTTCTGAACTGCTGTTCTAGCCTTTAAATTTAAAATGGTGTATAACTTTTACTTGCAATGCTGTTTTTATCCAATATACACACACATTTTCTACAAGAACTGAACGTTTGTCCAGGCAGGAAAAAAATCACTGCAGATCTTACTGTTGGTGACCACAGTTGAACCTGGTTTCCAGAAAATTCTTAGCGACAGGTTGTGTGTGTATGCCGGGGTGGTCATTTTTTCTAATGCCTCTAGGCTTTTACATTGTCAAATAGAACTTTACACGCATTGTAGGCAGCATGCCTTCATCTGTGACTCTATCAGGGTTTGCTGTCTTTTAAATTTCAAAACTTCAACTTTTCTTTGCAAATTAATTGTAATCCAATCTCTGTAAAATTTACAGGGGAAGGGTAGAAAAAGTTTGGGCGTGTTTTTTGTTTCCAGTACAGCTGTTTCACTGCCATTCTTATGTCTGCTGAGCTTATTTTTAGATCTGATAGTTCGGAGTGTTTGTTTTATTAAAAGCTGCATTTAGTAGTGATTACAAAATACCAAGGGAAATTTATTTTGACCTTTCTATGTAGTGAATTGATGCTCTTTGGTCAATAACTTTTTTATTTGACTGTGGGATGTTTTTATTTGTTTTTAAAAAAGTCAATGTGCAGACGTCCTCCCCAGACATTTATAAGTGTACTCTTTTAAAAAATGTAAAGTGTGGCAGAGTATTAATGACATTTACTTTTATTTTAAATTAAGTCCCCCACCTCAAAAGTGTGCATCAACTGCACCATAAACCACGCGTTAATATGCTATCAGTTCTGCTGCCTAAGTTATTTTGAGCCATGTTGCATTCCTAGTAGAGGGATTTATATATTGTAACTTATCAAACGACTGTTGGTTCTTTCACCCTCTCTTTAAAAAGAAAATGTCTAAAAATAAATTAACTTATTCAAACCCTTAGTCTCCCCTAAATATTGGGAATTTTAAAAAACAAAATAAAAATCCCTTACCATGGGTAAATACATACAAATTTTTTTCTTTCAATTCATGATGAGATGATAGTTCTCTGGGGAAAAATGTTTCCCTCCTTGGAATAAAACAGCTGAAAACTGCAGCGTTCATGAGTCTTTCAAGAGCAGAAAGAAGGGATAATTTGGGCAATATTTCTCACTAGAACTGGGAAAGAATAATGAAGTAAGAGATGCTATTGGAAGTCTCTATAGGGAAGCAGGCACAATGCATTTGTTATGTTTGTATTATCGCCCCTGCTGAACAGTAGGAGATTTCTGGGCCTTTTACATTGGTGTTTCTTTGGAGCAGAAAGCTGGGATGTTCTTGAGTATTTTCTTAATGAAAACTTGTTCATTTTGTAGGGATAATAAGGTGTCATTTGAACTTATTAAAATACAGGGTTGGCTCAGGAATTATTTTTAATGATTTCACCTTTTTCCTCTGTGTAAGTTACTTGGTCTGCATTGAAATTTTGAGATTCACTGGACTGGTTTATCTTTTATAAATTAAAAGATTAAGCAAGCATTTAGAAAACAAATATTGGTTTAAACAAAACATCATTAGCTAATTTAACTTCATTTCCTAACCTAATTTACAACAACGCAATGAAATAGTCAACTCAAGGTTATAATTGAAACATAAATTGAACCATTGACTTATTATCTGGATTGCCAATTACCATAATAACAATAATGTAAACAATAATTTAAATAAAATTATAACAAATGAAGGAAAACAATTTTCTGAAGGTTTTACCAGAATGTTAAGAAGAAAAGCAGTTCCCTTTGATTTAAGCTGGCCACCAAAAAGCTATGGCAGTCGGATGTGGAAAAAACCACACCCTGGACTGACATTGCTATGCCAACACAACCTCCAGTGGACATGCAACTATGTCAACAGAAGAGTGTTTGTCGCCTTAACTAACCTCTTTTGGGGAGGTGGGAAAATGGCGGCCTCTGCACAGTGTGACCTCACACGAACAGTATGTACGAGGTTGTGCTGTGTGGGAGCCTCCATTCTGTAAATCAAAATGGAAGCATCCTGATGCAGTGTTTGTGGCGCATATCCGACATCTTGTGGACTGAATCAGACCTGTTGGACTCGCAACCCCATCTACTGATGGCATGACCCCATTTGGGGTCACAACTCACAGTTTGGAAACCTATGGTGTAGATATACCCTAAGAATCTGTTTAAGGCAAGGATCACCTTTGCCTCTGGCTTTAAAGAAGTGCTCCATATCTATTGCTTTGAAACATACCATTTCCCCTATATACACACTCTTTAAAATGCTGTAGACATCAAGAGAAATTAGCTATAAACGCCTTAAAATAGATATACGAAAGGAATATAGGCTGTCAGTCTCCTATTCTCTTCAACATGTGTGAAATTTCTAGGAGAGATCTCATGAATCCAGTGTTGCCAATAACCAGTTACTTTTAGTCTTTACATTTCTTTCATCAGATGCACTTACCCAGTTGTCCAAGTTTCTGAACAGAAATAACTGCGTTGATGGAAGACAGTTTCTTCAGATTCAAACTGGATGAGCTGAATCCTGGTAGGAAGAAGGCAGTACTTTGAGGAGCTGACTAAAACATTGCCATCATGCTCCATATATTGTGGCAAGTCCTCTTCAAGTGATTGTTCACACTAATTCAACTCTTGGTGTGCAGGCACCCCATAATTTCATTCTTTTTGAATAGTGGTATCTGTTTGCCTCACAACCACTGCTGCTTAGGGTTGAAGCTTTCCTACCCCTTATACCAGGAGTTCTCAATTTTTTTGATGGAACCCCTTTGAAAATATTTCAGACTGTGACTACACCCCTTCCCCCCCCCATACCACGCCTCTCTTACTGGCGTGCACGGAGGCTGACAGCTCATACCTCATGAGAGGTCACGTCCCCCAGTTTGAGAACCCCTGCTTTATGCCATCTCTCAGTACCTTCTTACTACCGATGGTCATGAGATCAATTCTTGCAGTGTCCATGTCTCTTCAGCCTAGAAGAAACTAGTTTGAAAAACTGCCAGCTATTAATCTAGGAGATACTATTAAAGACACAAGAGCAAACTATCCCACTGTGTAGGAAAGATAGGAAGTGTGGTAAGAGACCACCCTGGCTTAACCAGGAGATTTTCAATGATCTGAAACTCAAAGAAGAGTCCATAAAAAAGTGATAACTAGGTCAAATTACAAAGGATTTATATTAACAAATACTACAAGTATGTAAGGACAAAATTAGAAAGGCCAAGACACAAAATGAGATTAAACTAGCTAGAGACATAAAGGGTAACAAGAAAACATTCTACAGCTACATTAGAAGTAAGAGGAAGACCAAGGACAGGATAGGCCCATTACTCAATGGGGTGGGAGAAAGAAGAAACGATAACAGAAAATGTGGAGATGGCAAAAGTGCCAAGGGACTCATTTGTTTCAGTTTTCACCAAAATGTTTAGTAGCAATTGGACATCTAACTTAATGAATGCCAGTGGAAAACTAGGTAGGATCAGAGGCTAAAATAGGGAAAGAACAAGTTAGAAATTACTTAACAAATTAGATGTCTTCAAGTCACCAGAGCCTGATAATATACATATTAGAATACTTGAGCTGACTGAGGAGATATCTGAGCCAATAATGATTTTCTTCAAAAAGTCATGGAAGATGGATGAGATTCCAGAGGATTGGAAAAGGGCAAGTATAATGCCCATCTACAAAAAATGGGAATAAGGACAACCCAGGGAATTACAGACCAGTCAGTTTACTTTCAGTACCCAGGAGGATAATGGAGCAAATAACTAAGCAATCCATTTGCAGACACCTAGAAGATGATAAATTGATAAGTAACAGTCAGCATGGATTTGTCAAGAAGAAATGTCAAAGCAACCAAATTGCTTTCTTTGACATGGTAACAAACCTTGTGGATGGGGAGGAAGCGGTAGATATGGTATATCTTGACTTTAGTAAGGCTTTTGATACTGTCTCGCATGACCATCTCATTAACAAAGTAGAGAAGTACATGCTAGATGGAGCTACTATCAGGGGGGTGCATAACTGGTAGGAAAACTGTTTGCAGAGATAGTTCTCAGGGGTTCACAGTCAAGCTGTAAGGTCATATCAAGTGGGGTCCCTCAGGGATCAGTTCTGTGTCTCGTTCTGTTAAATATCTTCATCAATGATTTAGATAACGGCATGGAGAGTATACTTATAAAGTTTGCGGGCAATACTAAAATGGGGGATGTTGAAGTGCTCTACTCTTAGGGGAAAGGATCTGGCAGGAAGAAGCTGGACCTTTTTGAATGCAAAATCTACTTGTTGAAAAGCCTCCAACTTAAGTTGCTAATTACCAAGTGCTCTTTGTAAAGTATGACTTTCTGCTATGGGACACACTCTCCACCTTGACAGACAAGCTCCATAATGAATATCAAGAGGAGCTAAGATGAATCATGAACCATGTTCACCACCAGGCAGCTTTTGATGCCTTGGACACTGTGGCCAGGAGCATGAATATGGCTGTGAAAACAAGTTTGTCATCCTAGGTTTAGATGTGTGGCATCCCTTGTGAAGTCCAAGCAACTATGGAGGACTTAGCATTTGAAGGGAACAATCTCTTGGATGGGGCCCGGACAAGTCATTATATTCTCTGAAGGATTCAAGAGCTACCCTCTGCTTGCTGGACTCTGTGTTCCACCTCTAAATGTAAGCAACACCACCACCACTAATGGTCTCTTTAAGGTGTGAGCAACACCATCAGCCAGGCTCTTGACAGTCCCAGCAAAATTATTTTCTGGGTCCTTGCCCCTTTTGGTGCTTTTGGTGGAAGCGTTGCCTCTTCCTCAATGGCCCTGAGGGAAGTTGCTAACACTGTTGCCATGGTCTGTATCTAAATGAGACCATTGGTGGTGGTCTTACCAGTGAAGAACGGGATGGCCTTGCCAGTCATAAGAACACAGTGCAAGACTGATTCTTTGGCAGAAGTTTTTCCTCAGGGGGAGGCGGAAAAATGTTATAGTAACACTTGTCACAGGAGGAAGAACAAAAAAGGCAAAGGAGAAACATTCAATAAGTAATTGAGGCAATAGTAATTCAAACAGTGGTAGAAACAAGGACATCTTATTAGACTACTTAAACTTTTTAAAAATGTAGTCTCTTGCATGGCACTTAGATACCATGATTATGGGAGCATTAGAAATATAGAGATGGAACTATAGCAGCATTACTATACACTGTGCAAAAGGAAATGACCTTAAGCGGTACAGGATGTGTTATGTTTATTGTGGTATTTTTCTTCCCATGTACAAAGGTTACAGTGACACCAGTGATAATGAAGATTTAATACGTAAATGTGACAAGAGGCTGTTTCTTACTGTATTGTGTGGTGACTTAAGAGCTTATGCTATAGCTTACTTTTCCTTCATGAAAGATTAACTATTCCTGTTAAAGGCTTTTTCTTCTGGAATAATACTGAATAATTCTTTTTGCAGCTGCTTCCATCATATTGCTTTCAACACAGTTAGAAATAAACTGAAATTTAAAACCCTAAATCTTCTTTTAACTTGACATTTTGCAGTAGTGTCTATAATGTGATCTAATTGAAAAGATCCCCCTCCCAGAAACCCTCAAATAATGCTTAGTTTATGCTTTATTTTTTGAAAAAAAAACAACCCTAGTTTTGATTTTGTATCTGTGGAAATGTCTTGCACTAGATTTAAACAAATTGTCTGTAGAAATTTTGTTTTGCTCAAATCAGTAAGTCTTAGGTGTAACATGTGGTGCATTGTTAACATCCAGTCTCTTATGTGGTTTACCAGCACAGTTTATAAGATCAAATTTCAATTTCTGTCTGCTTCAGGCTTTCAAGAACAAAGAAAGCAGCATAATCCTGTAACACAACAGTTTTCTCTGTGTCTGCGTAGAAATAAGAAGGCAAATTTATGTTCTCAGTCTTTTCTAACAAACAGTATCAATAGACTATATACAGAATTATTTCCTGTCTTGTTTAGTATTTAAGATTTTTTTAAAAAGAATATTTTGCTACCTGTTTTACAGCACCATCTTGTGTGAGGTAAGGAATGGATCTACATGAGATTTTGAACAAACCTTTACAGAAAGAGGTTGTTTCTATAATGTTGTTGCTATGAATAATAGAGTGCAGCAGTTGATTATTTCAGATTGTTCTAGCCATGAATTAAAGCCTTTATCTATGTTAATAGGCCTAAATAAATAATTGATAGAAAGGTGGCAATGCATAGCTGTGCTGTTTAATAGGTAAAAACATACATTCATAGACTACATAATTCCGTCAGTACAGGCAAAACATGCTACACTAAAACTGGTAACTAGACAGCAACTTGTTTTTCCACTGGGATAAAAATTTGGTTTGTTGGATGACATGTTTAAAAATGTAATTGTAGTTAGTTATTTAATGTGTACAATAAAATATATATTATCACAAGTATTTGATTACATACGGTTTCTCGGGTACAATGTACCTTAATTGTACTTTTTTTCTTAAGAACTTTGCTACAGAAGTGTAGCATGTGATAATGTAGAACTGTTTCAGACAATCTATTAAAGCAATGTTTTATAGACAGCTACACAGTTAAAAATTGTAAGTGCAGTACTGCTAGTGTGCCTGGATCTTGGCTATCCAAGATCTCCTGACCTCTGGAATTTGATTTCCTATCTGCTCTTCAGAGCCTTTAGATCGTGCTGTTAGGTTTATTGTCTAGTCAGTATGAAAACTTCGTATGTTTCATTTTAACTTTTGATTTCTCTTCTGGGTAATTGGATTTTGAATGTGGCCCGGTGAGTTTCTGTATAGGGCAGGACTGACTTAGTTGAGTTCTGTTCTATCATTACGTTGTTACAGATACTACATAATACAAATTTGACATGTTTAGATTTTTTGGTTATATCTGGCTCGTCACTTAAGCTATTGGGAGAAATTTAGTGAAGTAACAGTCTAGCATAAGTGATGATGGCTATATTTGGTGGCAACTTTTATCGTCTCTGTAGTCAATCTCAGTAGTTACTAAAATCCAAAAAGTTAAAGGTAACTATTTATATTTGGGTCATTAATTTAATTATGAATCAAACCGAAGCATCTCCTTCCTACCCACTGGCACCTTTTCTAAACGATTACTTTGTGAGGAGAAAAGGCAGCCATAGCAGGATTTGGAAGCCACTTTCTATTTATAAGATAGTTTGGCTGAAATATTCTAAAATGACTAGTAATTTTTGCATGTTTAATTTTTGGGTGCTCATTTTAGGGGACATGCTAAAGGGTCTGATTTTTTTCCCCCTCCTGCCCCCCGAAAGTGTTGAGCACTCAGCCTTGAAGGGGAGAGGTCTGAATTTCAGAGTGTTGGGCACTTAAAATTACTAATCACCTCTGAAAATTTTGGGCTTTCTTCTGGAATTAACAGTAATATAATCTCTTATTCAAAGCCATGCTCATTTTACTTTAAACTTATACCACTGGTGATAATTGCTTTAATTAAAGCTATAATTTCATCTTTTAATTTAATACAAAAGGGGAGATAAAAATAGTTAGGACTCAATGGGGTTAATAGCAAACAAATATGACCAATTTATAATCGGCTCTTTCTTTTTGTCAGTTCAGCATTTAATCTCCAATCCCAAACTAACCTGGTAGTGTTGGTATAGATAGGTTTTCTCAATTTTTTTTTTTTTTAAATCACCCAAGCAATTTTATTTACTTACACTCTGTGTTACGTAATAAGTTTATGTCTGAGCCAGGGCAATAGTTTGGGCAAGCTGATACATTTTATCTCTGATCTAAGTTTTAATGTGACTCCTCCCCCCCCACTCCCCACTACCCGCTCATTCCCCCTTCCTGCAGTATAACTTCTGAAACAATAGGATTTAGCACTGTTTACTTGGGAAGAAATTGCACCAACCAATAATGACAAGATAGCAATAAAAGCAAAATAGCCTTTTTGGAGAGGTTTCAAAAGAGTAACCATGTTCTTCGATGATTCAATATGTACTCATTTCAAAGATGCTAAAACTACTTAACTGCTGCTTGCATAGTGAAAAACAGAAAGCTAGTGAAATGCTAGCTCTACAAGAAATGGAAAAGGAGGTATCTTGGGCTAAATGATCATCTAGCCCTGGGTTGTCCAACCATGGCCCATGGGCCAGAATCTGGCCCGCCAAAGGCAGCTATCTGGCACACCAGAATGGAGGAGGAGCCCTTGCCCTCTAGCTCCGTGCCAGCTGGGTGCAGCAGCAACACCTCCTCTCCCAGCGATAGTACAGAACACTGGATGTGGCTCTTACACAATTTAATGGCTCTACTTGAACATCCAGACGCTGCAAGCTCATGAAAAGCAGGTTTTCCCTTATTGTTTAAACTGGAAAGCTGTCCAGAGGTATAGTCAGTTGGCTTGACTAAAGTTCTCTTTAAAGCAGGATTGTTGCTGGTAGCTGTACTAAAGTAACTGCTGAACTTCTTCCAAACATGCTTTGTGACATGTATAGTGTAACTGATGCAGCAAATACTAGATGTTCCAGGGCTGCATCACCTTGAGAGGTTGAGAAGATTTGCCTCCTTTCTTGTAAGGTAGATTTACAGCATTGTGACACATAGTAACTGCTTCATAGATGCAATGTGTCCTGTTGATTTAGAAAATTTAAACCTGAAAATACTGATAAGAGTTGCAGAGTTTCTGTAACTAATGGATGATTCTGTTCTCAGCTACCTGTCTGTAAATCTGGAGTAACTCTAATGCAGTCATGTGTAACCTAGTGCAGAATTTGGCCTATTAGAGTCAAGTCCCGTTAGAAAATGCTCTCTTCAGTTACATTAATGTATTCCTTTGTACCTGGGAAGGCTTCTGTCATGTATTTCTCATTTGCCACCTTGTAATTTTAAATATTGTGAGGTTTTTTGTTCTTAAGGACAGTGCACAAAATACTTTCTAAAAATAAAATTCTGTACTTGCAATTAACATTTTTGTTTATGAGATCTGCCCGATTAAACATATAGCCTCTTTATGTACACTCACATGTTCAATTTGGGGGAGGAAAATTCTGCTTTGGGGGATGGGGCTGGAAGATTTAATTTTTCATCAGCCAAAAGGGTTACACTTTTTCTCCTCTTAGGGGCCTTGAATTGCACAGAAGAAGCCACCTCTTTGCAATATCGTTTGCCAGCATTTCTTTCCTACTTCCCGTGTCAGAGTCATGAAACAAGTAGGGTGATGACCAGATGTCCTGATTTTTATAGAGACAGTCCCAATATTTGGGGCTTTGTCTTACATAGGCACTTATTACTGCCCTACCCTGTCCCAATTTTTGACACTTGCTGTCTGGTCACCCTAAACACAAGAAAATGTGCTACCAAACTTTTAGAAAGGTGATCTCTCAAACTGCCCACTTCATGTGGTGATGTCTATATGATGCTCTGTGGGTGAAATATATATATATATTGCTCATATATTCAACACTTATCCCCAGCCTCTAAACTTCATCAGTCCTTCCAACTCCAGCCTCCTTGACCGTCCCCCACAACCCTTAGCATTCTGCTCTTCAGCACCTCATGGAGGTTTTTCAGTGGTGGTGGCAGCTAGCTTGTCCTGGATGTGGCCTTTGTTTGCTGCAGATGAGCTGTCTAGTGTCTGTTGGCCTTTGGGTGACTTGGGTGTTTCAGTGCGTTAGAACTCTTGGGAATGGCAGCAGTTTGGTATTAAAGGCTTGGCCCTACCACTAAGGTCTGTGGATGGTTAACATACATGTCATGTATAGGCTCGCCTGGACCCACATACATGAGTTAGTAGCAGTGTTGCTCAGAAGGGGGATTATTGAGATGGATTATTGAGCCATAGTTAATCTGTCACTAGATTGTGGCTGTCACTAGATTGGGACCATGATCTAATTTCTGGATTATGTCAGTTGAGCAGATTCTTGGTTTGCCAAACAAGATGACAAGTGCTTTATTACAGCATGGACTGAGGCCTTATTTTTCTCAAGGCTTTCTTTAAATTCTCAATCATTTGAGAGACACTCCCAAACCCATGTCCTTCATCCAGAATTATGAATTTTAAAAAGTTTGTTAAATCTAGGGGAGGGGAGGTTCTCCTCCTCTTCTGTAAATCAGATAGTTCTGTCTAAGATTATGGGTTGAGCTCTTGTTGCAGGTTTAATATATCATCTGCTACATTTTACAGCTAGTTCTTTTCCAGTAGACTGAAAGCAAAATAAACTGACCCCTCACATTTGAAAATTGCCATGTGCCTTTGGGACAAGCAGTCCCTTGGAGTTTCTAGAAAGCTGTGTCTGTTGGAACCCTTTTGCAGAGTTCCGATTATATAAATCAGGAAGTGGCACCAGCCACCCTCTGGTTCCTTTTCACCAGCAATGCAGCATGTTCAAATGCTGTGTTCTCAACCCTTCCCTAGCTCCTCATCCCCCCTTCTCTACCCCTTTGGGTGCTATTTTTTGTTGTTGTTAATAATTTGTTTAATGTCCAACTTGGAAGCACAACCTTGTGGTCACTTCTCACCGTAATACTCTGTCTCTTCCTGGTAGTTAATAATCCACCTGTGAGCACCCACATGGGCAACTTTCAAAGGTGAAAGCCCAGATGGCACTACGTTCTGCACCCACTACTTTGGATGCTCAAGATAAGGACTCCTGAGTTAGTGGAAGGAACCAAGAGGTGGCTGGGCTACTCCCACTCTGATGTTCCTGGAACCCTGCACAAGGCAAAGGGCTGGGGGAAGCAGCCCTAACGGGCAGCACTTTCTAGAATATTCTGAGATGGTGAGCCAGACATTCAGAGATGCTCATACTCCAACATCATACTACAGCCATCATCTCGCTGAATCACAGTCACTATGGTAGGAACCATCTTTTCCCTCATCTGGGATAACCGGTGGGCTCGAGAGGTCAGAACAGAGGGGATTACGGTGAATGACCAGCCTTCTGTAAATGCCCCAGTTTGATAGATTAACGTGTAACTAGCTCTCTGAAGCCATAAATCTGTGTTTACAGGCTTTTGTGTAGCACTTACCACAGTGGGTGCTAGGATATCCCAGCAATTCTTACCTGTTGTTGGTATGAGAGAGCACTTTGGAACTGTTCCCCTTGTGGATGGAAAACCTTCAGTTAGCCCAAGGACACTTTTTTTTTTTTTTTTTTTTTTAAATGGTTCTAAGTTCTTATATCTAACTATGCACTGGCTCTTCACTCCTTTCACCAGTTAACTCTGTGACCTCGCTCTTTAATTTCAGTTTCTTAACACAGGCACCGCGCTAAATTAGGTAAAGTACAGGATGTCGATAAATCACTCTGTTATAGTGAAGAATTTCACAAAACAAATTGGAACTGGGTTTGAAAGACTCATACCTTTGTGTAGTACCCTTCTGCCAGACGGAGTCGGCAGCAGCACAGGCCGGGTTCTATATCCAGGGGTTCCTGTCAAGGATACACCACCAAACCAGCTTGAGCCCCCACCCAGTCATCTGGGAAATCACACACTATCCCCTGGGTGCCCCCAAAAGGCAATACTTCCCCTCTCGCAAGCACAGAGTCTGAATGTAGAAAATAAACCATTTTAATAAGAAGGAAGTAATACAGCACTGGTTTGGGAAACAGTGCAAACAGAATTCATGAACACACTGAGCAGAACCCACCCCACCCCAGAGTATATGGGACGTGGCCTTCGCCTCTCCCTTCTTGCTTTCCCCTGTCCTACTGACCATCATAGTTGCACTGTACACCTCTCGGTTGTAGGGCTCAACCAATCCCCTCTGCTGGCTCCTGCCGCCCACTAGACACAGGCTCAACTGATCCCTCCACCTGCAGGCTTCCGCAGCTGCTGGCTCCCTTCTCAAAGTTTCCCAGCCCTAGTGAGTTTCAGCTTCCAGTGATTTTCAGCTCCCAGTTAATGCGAAAAAACCCTCTGCTGACACAGGAACATTGTCCCTGCTTTTTAACAAAATAAAAGACTCCAAGAGGAATAATTAATTCTATCTTTTAAGAGTGGAAGGAGATAGTCAATCCATGCCTGAGAGTAGCCCTTATGCAAGGCTGTTGCAGCTTCAGTAGGAAGACCCCCAACTCCTCCCTCTTGCTTTTACAGTCCCTGGCATCTGAATGCCTCCTTTGAGTTCTGTTCAGATGAGAGTGAATCTTTCCTCAGAACATGCTAAATACAGCTTTGCTGCCATTTGTTTATACATTGGGGGGGACAACCTTTCATTACCCCTGCAATTAACACTAAAGTGATTTGTAACCCAATACCAGCCAGGATGCCTATTTCCCATCATGCTGAGCATCTAGTTGTACTCTTGCAGATACAGAGCCCCTGCAAATGAAGTGCCCCGCTTTCAGCTGGCCAAGCAGGGGAGGGCCACTCAGACCTTGCTTACCTGTGTCTTTATATTATTTCAGGCCTGTTTTGATTGCAGTCCACTTACATTACAGTCTCCCTGTTTAAAACTGTAATTATTATTATAAAATGTTTGGCAAAGCCTAACACTGTGTTCAGTTTTAAAATACTTAAACTCAAGAACTCTCTCTTCAGGTTTGGAGGTCTCCTTTCTGAAAAGAGGCTGATTGAAGAAAGAAAAAAGGTTTTAAGGTAGTTCAGTTGTTAGGAAATGTGCCAGATTTGATGCTTCTGAAACTGAAATATTAATAAACAGAAATACTTTTTCCCTTTAACTAGAAATCTTAGTATTAAAATTCAGTCTCACAACTCTGCATAGACATATAAACAAGGTACAAATATATCAACACAATGCTGTACATACCTACAATATTAACATAATGTATAAACAGGACTAGGTGGTGGTTTTGACCTCTGTATACAGCATTGTTTAGATTGATACTGGAATAATGCACACAATTCTGGTGTCCATATTTTAAAAAAGGAGGTTGAAAAAGTGGAGAGGGTGCAGAGAAGCCACAGAAATAATGAGGGCTAGAAAAAATGACTTATAGTGAGAGACTTAAAGGACTCAATCTGTTTAGCCCTTTAGGGATTACCATATATAAGTACCTTAATGGAAAGAAAATACTAGGTACTCAAAGCATTGTAATCTAGGAGAGAGTGGCATAACAAGACCCTATGGCTGTAAGTTAAAGCCAAAAAAATTCAAATGAGAAATAAGGCACATACTTATAACAGTGAGGGAACAAACTACGAAGAGAAGTGGTGGATTCTTCATTTCTTGAGGTCTTTAAAGTCAAGACAGGATGCCTTCTCAAAAGATATGCTCTAGTCAAACAAAAGTTATTGGTCTTAATACAGGAGTAACTGGATGAAGTTCTATAGTTTGTGTTATGCAGGAGGTCAGACTGGTCCGTCTGTCCTTAAATGGTCTATGAATACACAGAATTCATTATTTTCATATCTGAAGGCAGGAAGAATGCTTAGCTACTGAGCGGCTGTGTACAAAGGCTACTCAAATGAAATCTGATATTGCAGTGAAAAATGTGGGAGTTCGCACGTAATGATTTGGAAATTAGCTAATAGGTTGCAATTTATATAGTATTTCAAGAGTTACAATCAGTCTTCAGAATAGTATCTTTAAAAGGGTGTGGTAATGAAAGTGTACTAAATATCTAAAGTAGCATTTAACTAAAGATGTTGAAAATTTGGACTAAGTACAATCAAAGAAATTTAGTTTTGTGCTTCGATATAATGGCATGTGTGCCCTTGAAAGTACTCTAATCCACTAAGCAAACAGAGCATTTGGTTTGTCAATGTGTAGTTTTCATCCTTCCCCGGTTCCTACCAATTGATTTATCTTTTTATGCAATAGACTAACTAACCTGTTTTGTTTTTTAAAGTTTGTTTCAAATACAAAACAAAAAAGTCCTACACCTATCCTGGCAAAAGGATGGTGCTTGTCCAGCACTGTATTGAATGTATTGACTGAATTAGTTGTTTAAAGATGAGAATGATGCGAGGGGAGAGTCTTGAAGTATTGATTTCAACAGACACACTATCAAAAGTACAATCTGGACTCTAGTAAATGTCCTTAAATTAACCTGCTGTGAAATAGAATAGTGTATTAGTTAGTGATGAATATATGACTTCGTTTCATAATAATCTAGTGGCCTACCCAAGATTTTGTTAATTTACATATATATTGAACTGACTTTCCTAAGGTTGACAGTAATTTAGGAGATAATTTCTTGGTCACTGACCAAGTCCAGTTGTTTTAAGGCACTTAGAACCGTCAAGGGATCAGCAGCACAGTTTGTGTGTTTGGGGCTACTGAAAAAAGGTGTCCTATAGAACTGTCAAAGTAGGATAAACTAATTCTGAAAAATTTTATAGCTTTTTCTATCTTCTAGTCTACGAAGTTCACAAGGATGGGATTTCACTCTTCAAACGTATCAACAGGCAATATTGCCTATCAATAAAACCCTAGCCTCTTTCTAAGTGATGAATTTTTAGGATGATGAGGAAAGGCAGATAAAATGATTCTTTGCCCCATCCCTAAATTAAGGCTTATCTTTTGGATTTAGGGCCTTCTCCAACACTGATTGTTATGATATTGTGTACCTCTCTTGGCTCCCTTCGAAGCCCTCAGCCATTCATCTTTTTCTCCTTCCAGTTCGCCACCCCAGGTGGGTTCATTTTTTAACTCAAGTTGATTTAAATCACCAAGTACAAAGCCTCGATTTATATAATTGATTTTAATCAACTTCAGTTGTTTTCTAAAGAAAGTTGCATTCTCATTGGTTGATATAACCATTAAAACATTGATTTACAACTACCTAGAGCTTTATGCTGGATGTGATACATTTTTGTGCTACCTCCAACGGTGCGTTATATCTATATACATTTATTTAAGCAATTATGTAGCTTATTATTTCCAGATTAATTGTTCATTTTAGTATGTGAGAAAATGGTGAATGATATATTGCTTATTTACTAGATAATTAACTTTTTGCCTATGATTTGTGTCAAGACTTATTAGGATGGTAACTGTGATTTAATCAAACACACGGAACAGCATATCAAATGTATTTTTATTCAACAGAACAACCTTTAAATGTTTTGGATACATACATTTCTCTTATCAAAACATGTTTCACATTTGCAACTAAATTATTTATGAAACAGAGGGATTAACTGTGGTCTGTATTAAACTGATTATTTCAGCCGGGGGCGCTTTCAAATATGCTTAAGTGAGTGACTGTCAAATAGGAACTGAACCTCCAAAGGGTCTTGAAACTGAGACAGTTTCCTAAGTTTTATGTATTGTGCCATATTTATAAAGCTTAACCTCAAGTTAGATTTCTCTCTCTCTCTCTCTCTCTCACACACACACACACACACACACACACACACACACACACACACACACACACACACACACACACACACACACACACACACACACACACACACACACACACACACACACACACACACACACCCCCCCCCCCCCAATTCTCTGAACAGAAAAATAGCATTTAACTCAAGTTTTTGGTAGTGGCTCATAGATTCAGCATTTTTTTTTTTTTTAATGTTTTAAGAGGTTATAGTAAGTTTAGGCCTAACATAATTTGTATTACATTCAGATTTTATTTTAAACAGGTTAATTTTTTCTTTTTAAAAATAATTAAAATATAAACAAACAAAATCTGATTTTGTTGGATAAAACAATGATTTAAAAAAAATATTTTCTCACCTTCTCCTACCCCATATTAACACACTGATCTGTGTGTTTGGAGCAAGGGAGAGAAGGGATGTCTTTTGGGGCTTGCTTTGCTATCTTTGGTGCCCCAAGCCCTCAAGTGGGGCAGAGGGAGTGGTTGTATCCTATTTATGTGGTTCAAATAGTTGATCATTTTACCTAAAGCTAGCAGCTTCACAATAGTGACATAGTTAATGCTACAGTAGCTTATCACTAACAAAACAAATATATTTCTAAAAGTGAAACTGAGTTAAATCCATCATTAGAATACTAAAATCAGAGATAGTCTAAGCCAGAGTATTTTTGTCACTGCTTTAAAAAAAAAAAAAAAAAAAAAAAAAAGAGTACTAGTGTCATGGTTACTGGGCTACCTGCACTGCTGTCCCTTCTCAGGGTGTCTCTGAATGCACCCAAATTGCAAACAAGTTTTAGAACATTCTTAGGTTTTCTACAAAGGTAATTGGGATGAACTGGGGAAATGTCTATTTCTTTTGTACATTAAGTGTTTTGTTTCCTTGCTCAATTTTGTATTGCTGCCTGCCTGAATACAGAGCATTAAATAAGATGAGGCTATAAAGAGGTTGCTGAAGAACCCAGCAAAGGGAAAAACAACGACAGAGAAAAGCCAGCTTCAGATACACATCTTCAAAGCAGCCAAGAGAACTATGGGGTCATTACTGGAAAATGCTACTTCCAGATGCCAGCAAAGTTTACAAGTTTTGTTTTGCCAAGGCTTAAAGTCTAAAGATGAAAAGATCTGAAGTGGTGCCCCTGGCAGGAAAGAAGAGGGGAAATGATCAGAAAGGGTGGCCAGGATGTGTCCGTGAATAGGCTGATAGTCTGACTAAAACGCACAGAGGGAGAAGTCTGCAAGCAGCTTAGGCTGATTCTCCCAACTCAAAGATGAGGAATAAACCAGACCCCCCCTTTCCCTCACCCTGAGCTGTGGATAGACAGGATAAGATTAGGGAAGGAAATGCATGTGCAGGTCTATTATTTTAAATTCATCTCTAAGTGTTGTGAACTTTTGGGACAAAAATAAATCATGCTTTGTTTTGAAGATAATGTTTCTGTATCACTGCAAGTGTATGTGGTCACAGGCTCCCAAAGTAAAAACCTTGAAGGGTCTGACCTACTGAAATAGTCACAGTGGCTACCTAGGGGGCTATAACCTATGTCCAGGGCTGCCAGTGGGCTAATAGAGAATTTCACCCCAGAGAAGGTGAAGGCCTGACACCTGTGCAACCTTACCAGTGTAACTTATTTTAAGCCCAGGGCATGGACAACCTCCTCTCTCAAAGGTATTTCCTGACTCTCCCAACTCTGTAGCCATGATATTCTACCAAAAGTGTCCAATTTTGTGTTTATGTAGGCTCTCTTAGCAACACTCTAAAGCCTATAATTTTCCTTAAAGGACCAACCTATTTTTTATGCCCAATGCTAAATATTTGTTTTATCTTTGTCTTTTGATTTGTAGTCTGCATGAGTGAAAATGTAGATTGCTGATGTACTCTGTCCAATACATCTGATTTATTTAGTCTTACCTATGAATATTTAGTTTTTAATTTGAGGCACAAAGCAGCAGTGAAAAAATGTCATCTTAGATTCTTATGCTAAAGTGAAATACTTGAGATTCAATGATCTGGAGTGTTGACTCCATTACTAGAGGCAGTAAGGTGGAAAGGATGAAATACATGAGCTTTCTATTAGTTGTATGTACACATGCACTGAATCAGTTAAAAACTTATGTCCAGAAATAATAATTTCAAAATACTTTAAAATAAATGATCATTTAAATCAGTGTTTCTCAACCTTTTAAGTAGCAAGTCCCCCCTAACTTCTGAAAATTTTAATAAGTACCCCAACACTCAATTTTCCAAGGGATTTTATATTTACAGACTAATGTGAGCCATGTGTTGGAAGAAGGGCTGGGTATATAAGGCCATGATATGACAGATGTCAGATCCAGTGTGAGTAGGGTTACCACCTTTACACCAGGGTGTATCTGGGCTAGAGGTGATGTTGGCCAAAGCTAGGAGGTTTGAGCGGCATGCCAATGCTGGGGAATATAAAGTGTCACGCCAAATTTTTTGCCATAGATTTGAGAGGAGGAGGGGGTGAGAGAGAGACAGGGAAGGAGAGCAAGAGAGAGACAGAAAAAGTGGTAATTAGTGAAATCTGGGGCTGTCATAGTTGTCACTTTCATTGCTCAGCTAGAGCAGTGAAACTGACAAGTTTTCTGGGCACTGGACTTTGAGCCAGGGAGGGGGGCTGCCACCTGGGCAAGTTGCAGGCAGTTCCTGCTTGGCTGCCAGCCTGGGAGGTGGGCGACTGCCACCCAATCCAAGCTGGGGCAGAGGCGGCTTCTGTGCTGGCTGCGACCCAGGGATATGGGCAGGCAGCTGCTGCCCATCTTGAAGTCAGAGCGTTGGAGTCTGTCCCTCGGCTCGGAGCCAGGGCGTGGGTGGCTGCCACCCAGCTGTGAGGCCAGCTCACGAGACGCAGGAGGCTGCCACCGCTCCCACCTGGGAGCTGGGACCCAGCAGGAAGCACAGAGATGCTGCCCACCGCCCCCAGAAGCTAGCGGCTGCCGCCCACTTCCCAGCTGGGAGCTGTGACTGGGTGGGAAGCAGGGGGCTGCCGCCTGCCTTCCCTAGAACCATGGGCTGCCACACGCCTCCCATCTAGGAGCTGGGACCAGGTGGGAAGCGGGCTGCTGCCCCTCAGCTTCCCCAGAAGTCGGCAGCTGCCGCCCGGCTCCCCTTCGCTCTGTTTTCCCCCGGCTACCCCCTGCCTGTGTCTCGCGTGCTCCCAGGGATACTCGTACCACAGGTTGAGAAACTATGATTTAAATGATATAGCAAAATAAATTATCTGCTATAATTGTTGTAGGAGTTGTGTATTGCTCACTAAAGAGCTTGCAAAGATTTAAATTTAAAAACCAAACATGAAAACCTTTATTTAAAAAAAAAAAAAAGATTAAAAAGGGAAGTGTAAAAAAAAAAAAAAGAGTACTAGAGACCCATTGCTACTAAAAAGACCCATCGCTACCCAATTGAAAGTGTAATATCTCTGGTACATCACAAACTATCAGGAAAGCTTTCATCAAGATTGTTTTTGTTTGTTTGTTTATAACTGGAACCTGGTTTTCTCTTACTCATGTTACATCCAGCAGTGCTACCTATGAGTGAGACACCCCGCCTTTTTTTAGCCAAGCCCTCTTTTTAGTAGGACCTTATGCACAAGTAGCAGGAACTTTTTAGTAGGACCTTATCCCTTATAATTCAAAACCCAAACCCAGTTATCTTGCTTATGATGCAACTAGCCAGGTAATTTCCTAACCAGCTACATGTCCCAAAGCAGAGTGAACACCCCATTCACAGCTATAACAAAAAATATAGTTCCAGAAGTTGTTTCCATCACATGTTGCTCCTAACTATGTGTGATGCATCAGGGTAAGTAAAATGTTCTAGGTCTCATTGGCTATCCTCTTATATAAGCACATAATCAACTTACATTAACCAGCAAAGGAGGTAATTACTTCTTACACTCAGAACATAGTTCATCACCCCCATCTGAGTTAACATTATAATGTATAATTGATCCCTTGAGATGCTTGTATGCTAGCGGAATTAGCAGATTTTAATGACGTGCTGGTATAGATTCAGGGCTCCTATAGAATCATAGGGGTAGAAGGGACTGCAAGGGTCAGCTAGTCTAATCCCCTGGCCAGATGCAGAATTTGTTGTGTCTAAACCATCCAAGATAGATGGCTATCCGGCCTCCTATTGAAATCCTCCAGTGAAGGAGCATGAACATAAGATGGCCATACTGGGTCAGACCAGTGGTCCATCTAGCCCAGTATTCTGTCTTCCGCCAGTGGCCAATGCCAGGTACTTCAGATGGAATGATCAGAACAGGTGATTATCAAGTGATCTGTCGTCCATTTCCAGCTTCTGATAAACAAAGGCTAGGGATACTTCAGAGAGCTTCCACAACTTCCCTAGGCAGTCTGTTCCATTGTCCTACTGTTCTTACAGTGAAGAAGTTTTTCTTGAGCTTTAATCTAAATCTGCTCTGCTGTAGTTTGATCCCATTGTTTCTTGTCCTGTCCTCTGTGGCAAAGGAGAACAATTTTTCTCCATCATTTTTATGGCAGCCTTTCAAGTATTTGAAGAGTGCTATCCTGTCCCGTCGCCGCCCCCTCTCCCCCCCACGTAATCTACTCTTTTCCAAACTAAACATGCCCAATTCATAGAATCATAGAGTTGGAAGGGACCTCAAGAGGTCATCTAGTCCAATCCCCTGCTCAGAGCAGGACTAACCGCAGCTAAATAATCCCAGCCAGGGCTTTGTCAAGCCGCATCTTAAAAACCTCTAAAGATGGAGATTCCACCACCTCCCTAGGTAACCCATTCCAGTGCTTCACCACCCTCCTAGTGAAAAACGTTTTCCTAATATCCAACCTAGATCTCCCCCATTGCAATTTGAGACCGTTGTTCCTTGTTCTGTCATCTGCCAGCACTGAGAACAGCCTAGCTCCATCCTCCCTGGAACCCCCTTTCAGGTAGTTAAAGGCTGCTATCAACTCCCCCCTCATTCTTCTCTTCTGCAGACTAAACACACCTAGTACCCTCAGCCTCTCCTCATAAGTCTTGTGCTCCAGCCCCCTAATGATTTTTGTTGCCCTCCGCTGGACTCTCTCCAACTTGTCCACATCCTTGTTGTAGTGGGGGTCCCAAAACTGGACACAATACTCCAAATGCGGCCTCACCAATGCCGAATAGAGGGGAATGATCACTTCCTGCGATCTGCTGGCAGTGCTCCTCCTAATGCAGCCCAATATGCTATTAGCCTTCTTGGCAACCAGGGCACACTGCTGACTCATATCCAGCTTCTTATCCACTGTTACCCCCAGGTCCTTTTTTGCAGAACTGCTGCCTAGCTCGTCGGCCCCCAGTCTGTAACTATGCATGGAATTCTTCCGTCCAAAGTGCAGGACTCTGCACTTGTCCTTGTTGAACCTCATCAGATTTCTTTTGGCCCAATCCTCCAGTTTGTTTAGGTCCTTCTGTATCCTCTCCCTACTTTCCAGGGTATCTACCACTCCCACTAGCTTAGTGTCATTTGCAAACTTGCTGAGGGTGCAATCTACCCCATCCTCCAGATCATTAATGAAGATGTTGAACAAAACCGGCCCCAGGACTGACCCCTGGGGCACTTCGCTTGTGGCCAGCTGCTAGCTAGACATGGAGCCATTGATCACTATTCGTTGAGCCCTATGCTTTAGCCAGTTCTCTGTCCAATTTATAGTCCATTCATCCAACCCATACTTCCTTAACTTGCTGATAAGAATAGTGTGAGAGACCGTATCAAAAGATTTGCTAAAGTCAAGGTATATCATGTCCACCGCTTTCCCCACATCCACAGAACCAGTCACCTCTTCATAGAAAGCAATCAGCCTTTGCTCATATGGCTTTCATTCCATCCCTTTGATCATCTTTGTTGCTCACTGCCGGAATCTCTTCAGTTTCTCCACATTCTTTTTATACATTGGTGACCAAAACTGGACAAAGTACTCCAGCGGAGGCCTGACCAGCACCGAGTGGTAGTAACACCTTCTGTGACTTGCATGCTATGTCACTGTTAATGCAATCTAACCTTGCATTTGCTTTTTTTGCAACAGCATCACATTGCTGGCTCATGTTGAGGTTGTGATGCACCATAACGCCCAGCTTCTTCTCTGCAGTGCTGCTGCCAAGTCAGTTATCCCCTATTCTGTAATTGTGCATTTGGTTTTTCTTCCCTAAGTGTAGCACCTTAAATTTGTCTTCACTGAATTGTCATCTATAGCCCAGTTCTCCAATTTATCAAGCTCCCTCTGAATTTTAGCTCTAGCCTCCAAAGTGTTGGCAACTCCCCCCTTCCCCCCATGCCAGCTTTGTGTCATCTTCATATTTATCAATATGTGTGTTCCTACATCCAGATCATTAATAAAGATGCTAAACAACATTGGACTCAGAACAAATCCCTGTGGAACCCCACTTGAGACCTCCCTCCAATCTGACATCATTTTGTGGTCATCTAACCATTATGTATCCACTTAATGTTAGTTCTGTTGAGTCTGCATTTTTCCAGCTTTCTTTTCAGCATGTCGTGTAGGGTGACCAGATGTCCCAATTTTATAGGGACTGTCTCAATATTTGGGTCTTTTTCTTATGTAGGCACCTCTTACCCCCACCTCCATCCCGATTTTTCACACTTGCTATCTGGTCACCCTAGACTGTGTCAAAAGCCTTGTTGAAGTCCAGGTGTATTATGTCTACCACATTCCCCCATTCAATAAACCAGTAGCCCTGTCAAAGAAGGAAATTAAGCTGGTTTGGCATGATTTGTTCTTAGTAAACCCATGCTGGTTGCTAGTGCTTACCCCTTCTTCCTTCAGGTATTGGCAAATTGAATGTTCTGTACATTGCTCTAATAGCTTCCCAGGTATTGAAGTCAGGCTGATTGGCTATAGTTTCCCGGCTCCTCCTTTTTAAAGATGGGTGCTCTGTTAGCCCTTCTCCAGTCTTCCAAGACCTATCCTGTCATTCATGACTTTGCAAACACAGTAGGACCTCGTTTATCTGACTCACCATTATCCGGCTTGCCACATTAACGGAACAGCCAGGACTCCAGGGCCAGAAGCAGGTGATCTCTCCTGTGGCCACTAGTGGGCACAGCAGCACTGCACTTTCCTATTCTTCAGATTATCGGATTTTTATTATCCGATCTGGTCCTGGTCCTAATTAGATCGGATAAACAGAGTTCTGCTGTATTATTGCCAGAGACTCAGATTTCTTTAGCTAATTCATTCAGTACTCTGGGGTGAATAACATCAGGACCCTCTGACTTGAATTCTTTCAAAATGGCCAGAATACTTGAAGTGTTCTTTACTTATCCTGATCTGCATCCTTTCCCCTTTGTCTATGGTAACTTTACTATCTTTTAGCACTTAATAAGGAGGCTACCTCTACTACAGCTGCCCAGTTGCTGAATATTGTAATGGTTTTGCTAGTATGGACAAAGCCTCAAAATGAGTCCTACTTTTTAAAGTTAAAAATGTGTGTAAAAATCACTATTTTAACAGATTGGCAAACAGTTCTCTCCATTGTACTCAAGAAGGGAATGGAGTCCAAGTTACCTCACTTGGCTCTGTTTGCTCTGGAGAACTAAAAGAAGTAAAAAAATGTTGTCCCCAAAGTAAATACACACACACAGCCAATTTCCAATTAGATTCACCTGTGCAAATCTGTGGACTTCAGTGAAGTTGCACAGATGTAACCCAGGGCATTATAGGGCATGCAGAATACTAATTGCTGGTTCCAGGTGATGGTACACAAGATGGGAAGACTCAAGCTTGACTTTCACGTTGAGTTTGCAGGGCTGGCAGGTAAAAGATTGCAAAAAGCAAACCATACTGCTACCTGTGAAGAGAGTATATTTGATTCAGTATCATTGAGACACAAACACCGAACTCCACCGTGCCATTCCTAAACTCTCTTAAGATTAGCATCGCATTTTAAGTATTTATTTTTCTCTAGAAAAAATATTGTTATACTGGGAATTCCTCTTACAAGTGCTGAGCCTTTTAAAACAACCTTCTTACACAAGGTCGGCACTGGACCCTTTGGCATTCTATTACTGCTGATGCCTAAGGTCCTCCTCTCTGAGATGGCCTGGCTGGTGGGGAAAGGACTAGTGAACTGGAGCAGCATTGATAAGGTGGTTCCTGGCTGCTGTTGGCCTGGATGGTTGTGTATCCAGGACTCTTAAAAAAGCAAACACCCCACTCCACCTAAAGAAATAATTTCTGTCGGCTAGGAAGAAGGTGGCCAAATGAGAGTCATGCTAGTGTAGTGGCTCCTGGCCCCAGCTGCCACTGATGTTTCTTGTGGTGCAGGGGACACCTTTAAGGGGGCAGATCCTCCAAAAACTGTCCTACTGGTGGAGAGGGAAAGTAGGGGAGGGCCTGCTCTAAAAATTAGATGCCCTATCCAACTACCTATGTGTAACCTGTCCATATGGCAAACGCTGCTCTTTTTCCTCCCCTGGGAAATATTTGTACATTTCAGGATTACCTCAGTTCTCCTTCAAACACAACAAGTCTTTTGGCCAGTAAAAGCAAGGGGGGAACATTTATACACCCACACATCCAAATTCACAGTAATATGTCATACGTATTTGTGTAATGGATATTTCTTTAACAAAATCAAGGTTAAAGAGTCTGATTTTAGTCTTCTTATTAATTTGTATTCCAGTAACATCCAAATATCCCAACTGGTACTGGGCTTCTGTTGTGCTAGAAGCTGTCCAAACACATCAGAATATATGGTGTCTACCTTGAAGAGTTTACAATCTAATTTAAGAAAAGGTGTGATGACAGTGGACAGAAGAGTAGGAAGGACCAGGGTATGGTACTAAAGTCACTTGGTTACATTTGTTAACTATGTGCACACCTTGATGGTTGTGAATAATTGATCTCTTAATAGTGTTTTGTGGTTTTTCTTGTTGCGTCTGACCTAACCATTGCTATTTGACTGATATATTGTAGACTGTCTATGCTTGCCACCAAATTTGGCGGCAGTCGACGGGAGATATGCAAACTATGTAGAGTAGCTTGCATATCTCCCATTGACTTCCTAACTTCTACTTACCACTGTGTCTTCAGTTCATTGCACTGATGGGAAATGCCCTCCAATTGATGCAGTACTACTCCACCTGGCGGAGGTGGATTAATAGCATAAATTTCCAGGTCGATTGAGCGGGTCTCCACTTCTGCTCAGTCGATCCGGATACATCGATCTGACGGCAGCAGATTTGCTGCCATTAGTCTAGACATAGCCGTAGACATGACAGCAAAAGATGGGTATTGAGGAAGAGTAGAGGATAGTGGCCATGTATATCAGTTCAGGGAGCATATTTTTTGCATGGGAGATGGCATGAAAGAAATTGGGAAGGTGGCTGTGGAACACGTGTATAAAACAGGCAGTTGAGGCTTATGTCATTGGTAGGGCAGAGGGCAATACAATAAGAGACTGTTTATGTTATATAATGGTCAATTATCCAGGAATCGGAAGAAGGTATGTAATTATTTTTAAATATGGCCAATGAAGGGCATTAATAACTATTTCTGCAATCTAACTCGTATTAATTTATTAAAACAGCTCAAGCTGTTTTAAAAACCTAAATCTACTCCATTTAGGTTTTTTTTCCTTGTTAGCATAATGCCCTGTGGAAGGGAGGTGGGTGAAGAGAGCTCACACAGAAGAGTGGAAATGCAGTACTAATGATGATTCAGTCATGGATGTTTCCAGTTTCTTAGCTGTAGGTGAAACTGGAAACCTTTTTGTCTGATCACAGCTATTTTCTGCATTCCTGACTTGACCAGTAGCACTGGGTTTGGTCCTGCTTTGAACACGGGGTTGGACTCGGTGACCTCCTGAGGTCCCTTCCAACCCTAATATTCTATGATTCTATGACTCAACTTGAGATTCTCAAGAACAGTTCCGTGTGCAACCCTCCAGAACATGTTGAATCTGCACTTATCAAATGTATTTATTATTGATTTCCAAATCCGTGCCAAGTGGGAACTGTTTCTAATAAGAAGGGGTAGCTGCCTCTAGGTTAGAACAAGATTTTTTTTTCAACCAGATGGCTACCATTGTTTATAGATGAAACCTCTTTTTCTTTGCAATTCTTTTATGGAGAAGAAGTAGACAAAAATTAGAATCAAACATGGCAAAATACAAACTATAAGATAATCTCATTTGCAAAATATTCTTTGGGCTATGTTTTGAATTTTTATTTTTGGTACTGTAGTTCTGATGTCTTGATCCACCTACTCTGCCAGCAGGACAATGGTGTGTCAGGATAAGTGTTTTTGCTTACGTAGCATGAACCTAAAACCACTTCTAAATCTACAGTTTTTTATTTGGGTGCTTGCATAACTGATCAAAGCCCAACATACTGCTTCATTCAGTGCCACTGCACTCAGGGGGCATGACTAGACTAGTTAACATTGTGACCCGTCCGTGTCTAGGGTGGCCACCTGAAAATGCCAAGGTCAGGGCAGGCTGCAAAAGGAGAGCAGATTCTCCCAGTACTGGTGGGTGACACTGAAGTCAGACTTCCCAACCAGCCACAAACAGTGCTTCTGATTCCCCACACTGGCTATCAAGAAGCCAAAATAAAATATACACAGCCCCTTTCACTGCATTTCAGTCTCCGGCTCCCAATCAACCACTAGGTCCAGTAAAGAGACCAGTAAACTGGACTTGGAGGTGGCATCCCTGCTGTTTGCAGATGATGATCTTCTTGCTTCTTCAGACTGTGATCTCTGACATGCACTCTATTGCTTCGCTGCCCAGTGTGAGGTGGCTGAGATAGAATCAGCACCTCCAAATCAAAGGTCATGGTTCTTTCCTGGAAGAAAGTGGAGTGTTCTTCCAGGTGAAGGGGGAGCAGCTGCTCTTAGTGGAAGAGTTTAAGTATCTAGGGATCTTGTTCACGAGTGATGATAAGCGGGAGCACGAGATTGAGTGGCAGATTAGTGCGGCGGCAGCAATGATGCAGGCACTGTAGCAATCTGTGGTGCTGAAGCAAGAGCTAAGTTTCTGGATGAAGTTCTTGGTTTACAGGTCAATCTACATCCCAATCTTCACCTGTGGTCATGAACTTTGGGTAATGACCGAAAGGACAAGATCGCAGGTACAAGCAGTGGAAATGAGATTTCTCCATAGGGTGGCTGGTCTGACTCTCTGAGATAGGGTGAGGGGCTCAGCTATTTGGGAGAGCCTTGGAGTATAGCCGCTACTCCTCTGGAGTGAGTGGAGTCAGCTGAGGTGGTTTGCCACCTGATGAATATGCCCCATGGTAGGCTTCCTTTGGAATTATGCCAGACAAGTCTCTCTAGGAGGAGGCCCTGAGGCTGACCCAGGAGACACTGGTGGGATTATATCTCCTGGCTGATATGAGAATTCCTGGGAATCCCCCAGGAGGAACTGGAACCTGATCCGGAAGAAAGGGAGGTCTAGTCCTCCCTACTCTCCGTGCTATCACTGCGACCCTCACCAGGAAAAATAGCATAAAGGAAAAGAAGAAGAAAGAAAAGAAGACTTTGAATGCAACATATAACCAGTTTTCTTGGATATTCAATATAAACTTAATTTATACTAGTTTCATTTTGTAGGCACAGTCTTATAAAGGTACCATGAGTTTATTTTACCATTCCTTTTTGTGGCTCCACTTTACAGTAGCTGAACCTTTGCTGTTATGCTTTCTGTGATTTGGCCTGGTTCCAGAACCCCACTTAGACACCAGGAGCACTCTACATGGGAGGGGGAACACCCTCTTCTGGGAAAAGGGCAGAGCTTATGCTCAGTAAAACTTAAAAAAAAAAAAATATTTTGGTTGCATTCTCTCAAGACAAGGCTCAGTACAGAAAGCAAATAACTATAAAAGAGAATCCTCTTACTAGATTGAAAGCCCCTTTCTGCTGAATTTCCCTTTTTTATTGTATAATATATATTTGTGCTTTCTAATACGATTTAACTACACCAACTTGTGAGTTCTTTGGCCCATGTTATGCAAAAGGTCAGACTTGGCCTTAAACGTATCTATGAATTTCACCATTTTACTCTTGAGCATCTGAGGAAGCAACTCTTCGGAGTCCTAGTTTCCCTCTTCTCTCTTTTCATAAAATAAGCTGAGTTATGGAGGACCCATAACTCTGAGGCTCTGTATTGGACTCTAAAGGGCTTGTAGCATTTGTCACTCTCATTTAAAGTTCCTTATATGCCTCCCAACATGCACATTCCCTCCCAAGTCCCTTTTACAGTAGGGTTTCCCAAAGTGTGGGGCACAGAGGGAAAACTGGGTGTGGGGTAGCAGTGCACAGTAGCAGTGCAAGTTCTTCCTTTGCTGCCCTGCTAACATAACAGAGTGAGATTGGTTTACATGTTCCTGAAGGGAGGCTCGGTTTTTAAAGGTTTTTGGAAACTCTTATTTAGGGAGTGGGCATGAAGGGATATTAAGGATGTGGGTTAAAGAATGTTGGAGACCTTCTGTTGAAGGGCGGAGCACCTGAGGAACTATATGGCAAGAAGAGACCATCATTCCATCACCAGCTTGTCTCTATAGAAGAGGATGAGAAGCTATAACCACAGTCTTCCTCCCCTCCCGTAATCAAACCTCCCATGGCAGCAAATCAGAGACTGGAGGCTTAAGACACCTTGTGTATTGTTAGGTATGTTTTTGCTTTTGAATAGAAAACTGCTACATCAAAAGGCTTTTTTAACCTTTTTCTATATCCTTGAACAACAACGACAGCTGGAGGCTGTGATTATGCTTATCTTCTCACCCCAGACAAAACTACATAACCTCCTTTGCCATTATCAAAATCATTGCAACTCAAAATGTACTAATCTTGCTGCACAGCTCCATACTTGACTGTATAGAAAAATCTTTCTCAAACAATATCTTAGCTTCCCTAGATGAGACAGACAACAGTTATTTCATATATTAAATGCTCTTGAAAAATAGACATATATTAAGTCTCTATCCAAATATAAATTGAGGTACATGGTACATCAAAAGATTTTTCCCATCTCCATTCCCCATGTTGTGTAATTACATTGGTATCATCTACACTGTGGTATTCAAAGGTCTGTTAGCCTTTGATGAGCACATATGTGAATGATATAATGTATCATTTACGTTTAGAGTGTGCAGTGGCTACTCTTTCCTTGAAATAAAGAAAGTTAGTTGTACCTCATCAGCCTCTAACATGGCAGTCACAGTTTATAACACAGTTTGAAGTGTCAGTTTGAAGCTCACAATGCTTCCCAGGGTTTACATTAGCCATACCCCTCCCTCCAACCCCACAATAATATGTACACATTTGCATTTTTAATACAATGAACTCCTAAGGTACTGAAACGTAATGAGATTTAACTTCATTCAGTAAGGTTTGTCCAGGCAGTTGCCATATTGTCTGAAAACATCTTGTATTCACACTGACCATGTGTTTTGGATTTAAGTGCTTTCAGAGGAGGAGGTTCACGGAACAGTCTGTGATGGTAGGGCCCATATATTGCCTCCCCTGGCAGTTGTGTGTTCTCAGATTTTTACCCAGTGTCTGAAGGAGGATATGACACCCCCACTCCTCTCTCTGCCATTATATACAGCCCCATTGCAAGCAGACACTTTTGTCACACCATCACAGCAATAAAATACACATGCACTGTGAATTACATGGGTCAATGCATGTGTTGTTGGCAGCCAGGCCATGAAACATTGGATTAGTGGATGTGTATCAGTAACAAGAACTAATCTTTCACCCCTTGGGAGAAATTGAGGTACATGGTACATCAAATGGAAGAAAGGGTAGCTCATAGCTATTTTTCACTTATTCATATGATGCAGGCCATGTTGGGTGGGCAACAATGTAGGCAGATTACAAAGCCAGTATCACTTTGATCTATCTTGGAGAGCCAAAAAATGTATCTCTAAATTGGTTTTATGGGTAGATTATTGATTCAGAATGCACCAGAGAGAGAGAGTGATCTGGAAAAGACACTAGGAGAATGACAGTTTGGAAATGGATGATGGTGGTTGTTGGGTAGGGGATGCATCTTAAATGATCTGGGAACTGGCCAATCCTGTTTGCCTGGTAAAGAAATCTTTGCTGGAGTTGGGACGGTGAATGGTATAAGATATAATAGAAATTGGAGAGGTATTATGCAATTGAGACAATTGTTAGGCCTTGAACTTCAAAATGAGCTATTAATAGCTTCACATGGTCCTTATAGATAGCTTAGTATAACCTCATACTGACCAAAACCCTTGAGAGCCCACAAGTTATGTAGTTACAGCTGTCTCATATGAGCTGCTGTTGGAATAATTATTTCATGCATGGTATTACCACAACACTAATTTAACCATAAATTCCATTATTAAATCCAAAGTCTAAATGGTAATTGCTCTAAACTTGCTTAAAAAGATGAAATAATAAGCAATTGACTACACCCCAACAATAACAAAACATTTATAAGCATATGATCAAGATACTTACAACCAGGCTAAACCCTTATTGGTCAGCTCCAACTTGGTCAGGTTAAGAGTTCACTTTTTTTATACCCTTAACAAACAAGTGATGTCATTACCAATTATCAGACCTTAGTTAAGGCTTGAAGGAGTTTCTTATATAGGCAATTATGTACTGTACTTGGTACTCAATTAACCATGTTTTATTTCTATTACTTTTGCCCGCACCTCAAATAAGCTAACTTTTGTATTTTGAAGGATCACTACAAGTTTAACACAACAACTGTTTTCTCATGATTTCATTCTTTTTGGTTCCATGCTTTGGGCCTGTTGCTCATGCTAATATCCCAACTCAATTTAAAACCATAATTCACCCAAATCTAATATGGGCCTATATTCTTATAGGTTCTCTTGCTTGGCAGCAAAATAGAAACTGAATGCAAACTGAAAATTAGGATCCATTGGCTTGATACTTAATGGTGCAGAACGCTTTCAACTGTCATTGATTTCAATGCCAGAGTCTTAACCCATAGGCAGTGTTTAACTTTTTCATATTATATTTACATAATAAAAATACAAGTGAATAGTTTAGTGTATTCTGTGTGCACCATTTTAAAAATCAGAATTTAGCAGGTGACTGAAATATGGCGTAACAGAACAAAACTAGATTACATCCAGGATATATGAATTCCAAATGAATTGAAATGACATACTTATAAAATGGCAGACATTGAGAGTATATGGATTTAGACAAACTTCATAGGGCTGAACTTGTATATGATTTTTAATACCTAAGTGTGTACCCTAAAGACAATCTAGTATTTTAAGTATATATGACTTAAGTATTTTTTTCTTAGGGGGGGCAGGAGAAGAGGAAAGAAGTGTGTGTGTGTGTGTGTGTGTGTGTGTGTGTGTGTGTGTGTGTGTGTAATATATATCACAACAATAAATGCTACAATTGCATAATACATTTAACTTGATGCTCTCAAAATTCCTTAAAACAAATAAAATATGCAACATTTCAGGGGGGTATTTATTATTAACCCCATGTTACAGACAGAGCTGCAGACTCCAGTTTCATGCACTAACCTGGAGAAGATTACCAAAGTACTCTATATACTGATAAATGCTTTATATCAGATGGCAGGATTCAATCTGTGTTTTGGCCTTAACTTTGAATTTTCTAGCTATCTTTCTTATCAAAACATGAATGTTATTTAAGCTTTTTTATGGAGTATCTAGTGAGCTTGATAAATATTCCGTGTTTAAAGGAGATTATGAAAGACACCTTTTTGCTCAAGTGCCCCTCAATTTTATTGTCAGTAGTAAAAGTTCTTTAATGTGGAATATGGTAAGCTGCTGATGATATTCAGTGTTTGTACCAAAAACTGCACCAACAAACATACTCTCCAGATTAGGGATATTCAAAGATAAGACTAATGTTCTTATTCTATCTTAGTTATTTTGTCTTTGTACACTTTTGGAGTGTAGTTCTCAGTAGCAGATGAGTTAGGTATTGAATTTTCTTTACCTACCTATGATAAAGTATACTGAAATCAGTGGTAGTTTCTGAAGTACCTTTTTCTGGATATGAGTTAACTTCTGGCTATCATGACTCACAGTTTAATGCTTAATTATATTACAAGTGATAATAAGTTTGAAATTTTCTGCTGAAGTCTGGCAGAAGAATGTCTATATTCAGACTTGTGCAAATATATTTACATTTGGGGTTTTTGCTTTAGCTTTTCTGAATTTCCTTCCTAAATAGTGAAAATAAGTATTTGTATCTGATATTTCTCCTACTCGCTCGTTACTATTATTTTTTGGAATTATATTTTCTTTTCTTTGAGAATGTGAATTTCAAAGAAGAGATTAAGAATGCAAAGGAAAGTTTAGGATGTGAAATAGAAAATCTTTGTGTGAATATCCACTTAACTTCTGAAATGTAAATAGTACTGGAAAATATTATTAAATGTTTGTTAAATATTTGACTGGCTACTGGATAAGTGCTTATCTTTAAAATGAATCTTTTGATATTCTTAAATGTAATTCATTGTGAAATATTTGTTCTTTGTTCTGGTATTCAATTGCAGATGGCAAAACTACACTCTTTGAAAGCATGGAAAGTAAACATGCCTTCTTAAAAGCTTAGAACATCAAAAGAATTTCTTAAATATTTATTCTTTAATTGAATTGTGTTTCTTTTCCTCAACAGTTGTGAAAACCAAATTTATTCTGGAAATGCTGTGATTAACAGTATCATAAACCTTTTTATGTATTATGAGTATGTTTCTTCATACTTCTGAAGTTACCGGTAACACTCTCTAGAGGTGTCAAATATGAATTTGCCACTTTGTCAGTGTCAGACTTCTTGCTTTTCACCAGTATAGGTTTTACCTGAAGTCTGATCCAGACTCTGTTAGTTTGAGGTGCATATTAAAGATCCTCACAACTAAGTTCAGTGATCAGAGAGAGAGATTTCATCAGCAACTAATATATAATGGTAGGTAAAACTATAAAATGTAATTTGTGTGAGGTATTAAAACTTGAGTATTTCTTTTCTGATGAAATATTTGTTAATACTGGAGTTCTTCCTTTGTATTAAAGGATGTGATTGATATTTTAGGTTCCTTTTATAATAACAACATTGCAGTGGAGTATTGTTTTTGTAAATATGTGAAATTCCATCAGAGGATAGTCAGTTTTTCATTTAATTTCTCATTTAATCTTTACAACCTTCTAGAATTAGGGTCCTTCATATCATAGCAGATCAAATATGGCTTAGCATTCTTTAAACCATCAGACATTATATAACCAATGTCTACTGGAGATAATCCGGAGATACAGGGAGCTATTAAATAGTGTCTTATATTATTAATTACTTATCCTGAAGAGCCAAGTGATTTTAAAGCTATATATACAGGAATAACTGAGTGGAGGCTGAAGTGTAGCTACCCTTGTGTTGGAACATGATAGTTGTATAATGTTTCTGTGAGTTGTTAAACAATTATACACTATCGAACTTACACTACAGGAGAAATTTAAGTAGGAAAAATGTAATAATCCATATTAGAATTTGGCCAGGACATAAAACTTAATGTTGTAATTTTGCCTAAAGGAGGGGATGGGATCTATAACAAGTGATCAGGATGTTGGTTTTAAGCTTTATTTGAATAAGGCAGTCCCAACAAAAAAGAGACTAACGTACTGCTAGGGCTTTAGATTAAAATTTTACTGATTGACAGGGAAGAGTACCAGCTACTCAGTCAATAACGCCACTTCTAGAAGTACTTGGGTTTGCTTTGGAGTACTCCCATTAGTGTACGATCTCTATTTAGTTGAGCAGATCTGATGAGCTTGCAGCTCAAGTTGGAATGGCAATACACATTAATCCGGAGGAATTGGCACACCAGTGCCTTGTTCAAAAGGGGTTTAAGGTGTGAGGGTTTTCTGCAACAGTGCCTTGTTACAGAGATTGTTCGATAACATAGTAGCATTTGTCTTGCTAATGTATAAATAGTTCTTAGGTTAGATGATTATATATAACTTGATTTCTGTATGCATTAAATTCTACAAATATATTGCCAACTGTAATGAAAACATCCCATCTCAGCGTGACCTGTCCGTGCCTAGGGTAGCCACCTGAAAATGCCAAAGTCAGGGCAGGCTGTAAAAGGAGAGCAGATTCTCCCAACACTGTTGGGTGACACTGAAGTCAGACTTCCCAACCAGCCACAAACAGTGCTTCTGATTCCCCACACTGGTTATCAAGAAGCCAAAATAAAAATATACACAATCCCCTTTACTGCATTTCAGTCTCTGGCTCCCATCAGCCACAATATCCAGTAAGAGACCAGTTATTTAAAACTCTATGCTCTTTACCAAAAAGGTTTCTCCTGACCCCAAAGGGTCAGGCACAGTACCAGATCAGTATAAGTTTAGATCTTACCCAAAATACCACACTGCCAGCCAATCCTTTAGTAAATAAAACTAAAGGTTTATTATAAAAAGAAAAAAAAAACTATAAGAGAAATGTTAAAGGATTAAAGCAATCACATACATACAAATGATTTGAAAGTCCATATATATCAGGTTTCTAGCAGAACTGTGAAGTTTGCAGGTTTGTATAATCCCTCTGGTATACATCCAGTACCTGGATGGGTCTCAGTCCTTTGTTTCATAGCTTCAGTTCAGTTGTAGATGTAGCCTGATTTTCAGTGTATTAGTTATTTAATAGGGTTATAGGCTTGCCAATTGCTTGGATTAGAAGCTTCTTGTCCCTGAATCAGGCTCCAGAAGAGTTTTATAAGGACCCCGGGGTGTACAACAGGAAGATTCTTAATGATAACCAAATTTGTATAATTTTATAAGTTTTATTAAGATAACATAAAATGATAGCCAAATAACTGATACAGGGAAAATGAACAATCAAATGGATAATGGATAATACAATCTTAATTTTAGAGACTCATATGGTATATATATTTCTACGATATACTTTGGATTAATATACTCACACCCTTCCCTGATGATCTGGTTGAGAGAGATGTCTGGTTCCTCAACTCTTGAGTAGAGGGGTGGAGTAGGCAATGCTCGAGCTAAGAACTATAAGACTAAGATTAACACTACAAATAATACTAAGTATAAATGAAGAAAAATCTTAACACAAACTAAAGAAACTTCAAGCAGGAGTAGCTGACGATAGACCAACAAATAGCATGATCTGTCCCTTCTTATACCCCAAGAATATGGGTCCTCCTTCTAAGTCCATACTTGGATTTTCCCCCTCCAAACTATTGGGGTATGCGTATTCTATAGGCTGGCAGGTTTGTGCATATTATTGACGTATCCACATCCTTTCCAGGTGGTCTTTTTATCTCACCTTTATTATTTCTGGCCCTTTGTGGGTTCTGTGGTGGACTTGTAAAGTTTCTTGGGGCATAACCTGTGACAACCCCCTCCCCTGTTTAATGTCTCCTGACTTATCTAGGGTAAAGGTTCTAAATATATGTATGCTAGCTGTGTTTCATACAGGATGTGACCTGTAAGGTGTCTTGTATTACAGTAAAATATATAAATTTATAACTCTATTAATTAAACAATCATACTTAAATCTATAAGAAAAGATATATATATAAGATACAAGCAAGCAGGCTAGTCCTACGGGCTACATAGATGAGTTGATCCAGAAGTAGGTAGGTGGCTGAAAGCTGAAGATGACTAAAGAGAAAATGGATGTGGGAAGCTGCCTTTTATGTCCTTTGGGCTTTGCCATGCTGCTTGTGGAAATTTACAGGAATAAAATGGAGTCCAGAGTCACATGAGTAAGTCCTGGTGACTCATCAGGTATATCCCTGGCTTCTCCCCTTGGCCCATTGTACCTGTGAATTTCTTAATGGGCCAGGCTATTGCTGCAGCCATCCTGTCTGGGTGTCACCCAGACACAGCACAATTTGAAATACAGATATATCAACCATATCCATAACTTCCATTACACATATAACACATGAACATAAACATTATCATCTTACTTAGCACATTATAGCCTTTCTAACAGTACCTGACATGGCATGTCTCATATGAATTATTATGATTTTGACATACTGATGTTAAACAATATAATAAATGCCCCTCATCTCCATCCAGCCAGCGTGACACTCAGTATTTATTCTGTAATATTCGTATATCTGGAACATACAATACTTGATGATGCATTGTAATGAAGCTTGGTGCCAAAACCAATATGATGTTTTACAATCTGAGTTGTGGGATTTTGGCAGTTTGATTTCGGAATATAAAATTGCATAAGTAACAATTTGTCAGCCAAGATTAATTTTGCATATTCAGTTGTCTTTTTGAATTCCACAGCAGACTATGCCTATATGAAAGTAATGTCTGAATAGCAAAGATAATGTAAATGTATTAAATGATGAACTGTTCATTTTGGAATTGGTTCAGTACATTTTGCGTTAAGTGGACTCATCACCCCCTTCTAGAGCCTGCCCACAGCAAGAGATACCACAGCAGCCCCCTCTTCTTCCTCCCCCATTGGCTCTTCTTTTCTCCCAGGCAGTTAGTCAGCAATGAGCAAGGGCAGATAGGGGTCTGGCTGGCTGCTTCTCCCCACAACACCTAGAAGCACCTGATTCAGTATGCTCCCAGGGACCTTTATCTCCTGGGGCAATGAAGAGACCATTACACAGAGATGCCTGGGTCAGCTGGGTGCATAACTTAGGGGTAATTGCATGCCTGGGCTGTTGGAATAGTTGGGTAGTAGAAGTTTGCTAGTTATGCGGGGCTGCTGGGGAGCAAGGTGGAGCCTGTGGTAGCCTGTGGTTATTATCAATCAAAATATTTTTCATTGGTTTGTGTGTATGGTGACATCTACTGATAAAAAATATAATCCTTCCTCGTCTAGTGTTAATCCAGTTGTGATGCAAGTTTTGATCCAGCTGTAAGGCATGTAATCAAGTCCTCGTCTTTTTTTGTTAATTGTCTCTTTGCCAAGGTTTGTTACAGGAAGTCTGACCAAAAAGTCCAATACATTTTTCCTTCTCTCTCTCTTGCTTAAAATACTAGTGTTAGGGCTCTGGTCTGGGGCTTTGGGAAATCTGCAGTGATGGTGGTAAAGATTGTACAGCATTAGTGAATATTATATGAATGAAAATTTGCTCAGAAAGAGTTCAATATACAAGGGGTGTTAACAGCAAATTAAATTATTTGCCATAGCACTTGAAATAATTTTCCCACTGTTTGCTTACTTCTAGTCATGATTCTTCAATGGCTGACAATATATTGCTGTTTCACTTAATGCATTTTTAGGCTGCCACCCCTCTAGACAATCTGAAAGTACTCTGAAAGCAGGACCACTTCTGAATCAAAGTTCTTCTTTTTTTTTTTTTTTTTAAATCTAATCTCATGAATGCCCCCTAGTGCATTAAACTGTGCTTTTGAAAGGGTTGCTAACTGGAACTGTTGCTTGATCTGTCTTAATCATTTAGTATTTCAGTATTAAAAACTTGAAATACAGAGATTTTGCTGTATCCAGAGTTTTGTTACTTATTTTTGCATGACTGAAGGGACCAAATCACGCGCAAACAATATAGACACCATTCTCAGAATTGTATATGCTGCAAATAATAGCAGTAATACATATAAAAAATTGAAAAGTTTAACTTTTATTTTCTATCTTGACATTCTCTCTTTACTTTCTTTTGATGAACAATTGTAAATTCAGTGTTCCCCTTGCAACCAAGAGGATGAAAAAGCCAGTCCTCTGAGGCATCTTATGCAAGTTTTCTTAATTTAGCCAGTACAGCATGTAATTCTTAGCACCACTAACAGTTATCTTGTAAAAACTGAAATAGCTTCTTGATACTCTCCTTTGCCTTCATTAGCTACAGGAGCAGAAACTCCACATCCTCTCTAGAAACTCAAGTTTCAGCTGTTGTCATCATCATCTAAGGGTTAGCTAGGTATAACCTTGAGTTATAATTAATTTAGATGCCAGGCTGCCAAGTATCACGTGTCTCATGTGACACCTTATGCCTGCAAACCCCTCTTGCAACTCCTGGCCACAGTCTAGTTGGATTCTCATGCATCCATCTGGTTTGCAGACAGGCAGGAAAGGTTACTCTGAAGTGATGCCTCCTAACTGTTGGAGGCCATGCTGCCGCTCTGCCTCAGCTCTTCCTGCTGGCTTACAGCCACCATGGAGCAGAATATGGAGCAGGTAAGAGGGAAAAAGGTGAGATCCAAAGCACTCTCTTAGATATCCAGTCACTTCTATGTTCCCCGGCACTTACCTCCCTTTTCCCCACATTTCCTTGATATGGGATGCCAAGAGTGTGTATGAAGGGACCCTAAGGAGTTCTGGAATAAGATTCTGCTTCTCTGTACCATGCCATCACTATTCCTTTATGTAATGGGGTGGGGATGGGGGGAAATAAGAGCACATACTTGGCCATTAGAAGCATCACAGGTGGGGCAGTTCTAAGCCTTTAATATAGTTTTACTTTGTTTTGAGTTTAAAATGACCACATGTTAACAATCTGCTTCTTGTTCCAGTAATGTAGGTTTGTTTATAATCTGAAACAACAGGTTACTGTAAACCCTACTGATCAAGAAAATGCATGAACTAACCTTGTCAATTCAGTCATCTGGAATTAAGTATGGATAGCATGGAACTGCAGCATAAGTGTAGATTTTAAAATTTGTGAATATAAAGTGAAAGTTGTTTGAGGTGTAAGCATGTCTGCTAAAAGATCAGGGAATTACATGATTCAATAATTCAATACTATTGGTGCATAATATTAATATTCTGGTGATGCCAGAGCAAATGAGGTGAGAAAGGCAATTCCATTTTTTTTGGATTAGACTGGAAATTAGAAATGATCCATTCTGATTATTAATTTACTGGAGATGCACTGATAATTTTCCATTGCAATTCAGTAGGCAGAACGAGGTCTGCCACATGCCATATAAATAGGAAGAAAACAAAGAAAGAAGAAGTGGGACCACTAAGCACTGAGGATGGGGTGGAGGTTACGGATAATCTAGGCATGGCCGAATATCTAAACAAATACTTTGCCTCTGTTTTTAATGAGGCTAATGATGAGGTTGGGGACAGTGGTAGGGTGGCTAATGGGAATGAGCATATGGAGGTAGAAATTACCACATCCAAGGTAGAAGCCAAACTCAAACAGTTTAATGAGATTAAATTGGGGGTGGGGGCCAGATAATCTCCATCCAAGAATATTAAAGGAACTAGCACATGAAATTGCAAGTCCATTAGCAAGGATTTTTAATGAATCTGTAAACTCAGAGGCTATACCATATGACTGGAGAATTGCTAACATAGTTCTTATTTTTAAGAAAGGGAAAAAACGTGATCTGGGTAACTACAAGCGTGTTAGTTTGACCTCAGTAGTATGCAAGGTCTTGGAAAAAATTTTGAAAGAGAAAGTGGTTAAGGACATCGAGGTTAACGGTAATTGGGATAAAATACAACATGGTTTTACAAAAGGTAGATCGTGCCTGATCTTTTTTGAGAAGATAAGATTTTTTTAGATTTCAGTAAGGCATTTGATACGTTTCTACATTGAGAATTATTAGTTAAATTGGAAAAAATGGGGATTAATATGAAAATTGAAAGATGGATGAACTGGTTAAAGGGGAGACTACAACAGGTCGTATTGAAAGGTGAACTGTCAGGCTGGATGGAGGTTACTAGTGGAATTCCTCAAGGAACAATCTTGGGAACAATCTTATTTAACCTTTTTATTACTGACATGGGCACAAAAAGTGGTTGAATGCGCTAATAAAGTTTGCGGATGACACAAAGTTGGGAGGTATTGCCAATACAAAGAAGGATCAGGAAATCATATAGGAAGTTTTGGATGACCTTGTAAACTGGAGCAATAGAAATAGGATGAAATTTAATAGTGGAAAGTGCAAGATCATACATTTAGGGACTAATAACAAGAATTTCTGCTATAAACTGGGGATGTATCAGCTCGAAGTGACAGAGGAGGAGAAGGACCTGGGCAATGTGATGTGGCCATGAAAAAAGCTAATGTGGTCCTTGGATGCATCAGACGAGGTATTTCCAGTAGAGACAGGGAGGTGTTAGTAATATATATTAGTTAGTAATAATATTATACAGGGCGCTGGTGAGACCTCATCTGGAATACTGTGTGCAGTTCTACTCACCACTCGACGGCGCTTCCTCCTGGTTATTCTGGGGATTAGCTCTGTGAAGCCAATGCCCCTTCCTGTGGTTGCCCTCTGTCTCTCTTTCTGCAGCTCCTCTCTAGCTCCAGGAGCTGCTGCTTCCTCTTTGTGACTCGACCTTCTGGCCAGGTCACTAAGTGGTTTCCCCTTATGGGGTAGAGCCCTCCAAAGTCTTTCTGCCCAAGCAGTGTCAGGCAGTCTTCACGCCTGCTCCCGTGACCCTGTCACTCCTGCAGTGACCTAGGCAATCTTCTCATTCCCTGCCCCAAGCCATACCAATCGACAGTGGTTGGTAGGGGAACCCATGCCCAGCTTCTGCTCTGGGTTCCAGTCCAGGGCTCTTTACCAAGCAGTCAAGGTCTGCAGCTTCCCTAACCTTACCGCTCTCCCCGCTGGACTGCTTCCTACCTTGATTCCATCCATTCTGGTCAGACCCTATCTCCTATGGTCTATTAGAGTCTCAGGGATTCCTATCCCTCCTTCCATGTCCCTTCCTTCCGGGAGAGTGACTGGCATTCTTCGACCTGCAGCCCTTTCTCTGGTGCCAGTCTCTTCGCTTTACCTAAGTCCTGCCTGTTCTCTCACAGGTGAACTTGCTTCTAATTAGTGGCTCCTCTCTCGTCTGTTTGCTGCTTAATTGGTTGATTGATTGGGCCTGCCTGGCCTAATTCAATCCATTCAGGGCCAGTGTGGGGAGCCCATTGCAGTGGCCCAAAGGGGAAGGAGAAGGATGCACTTACAAATACTTTTTCAGTACATTCCCAGAGACTCCAGGCTTTTCACACAAACTAGAATGTTTGCTCCTTTGTCAGGATATATGTTCCAAAAGGTGTGACAGAAATATGGTGGTTGCAATCATGTAATGTTTTGTGTCTCCTGTTCCAAAAGTTTAATCAATGCCATGACACTCGCTGTACCAGCTAAGCAGCATGTGGCTCTGGAGACACCCATGCAGTCTGTTGATCTAACCAGAGCTCTTTTCACTCTCCCGGAGCACCAGTGACTTACCATTGTCATATGCAGTGTTCTAGCCATTTTGGTCCCAGGATATTAGAGACACAATATCTTTTATGGGACCAACTTCTGTTGGTGAGAGAGACAAGCTTTATGTAAAATATTGACGAGCTTTGTGTAGCTTGAAAGCTTGTCTCTCTCCTCAACAAAAGATATCGCCTCACCCATCTTGTGTGTCTGAGTGACTTACCGTAGTCATAAATAGTCATCAGGCCTCGGAAAGAATGACTCTGACTCTGTAGCCTGGTAGTTAGGGCATTCTCCTGCAATATGGTAGACCCTAGTTCGAGCTGTTACTCCAATGATTAATTAATTATTAAAACAAATTGTAACGGCTTCAGTGAGTCATTGAGAAAGAACCATACTAGAATATCCTATAGCCCAGTAGCTAGGGAACTGTCCTGCAATGTAGGAGTCCAAGTTCAAATCCCTTCTTCACATCAGGCAGAGGGTAGAATTATATCTGGGTCTTTCATATCCCAGGAGAATGCCTTAACCTAGAGAGGGTTATAGTAAAATAGTGATCCATAAACAAACTCAGCGTATTCTTGTATTTTTATCTTGGTGAAACATTCTGTTATGATTAAATTAATTTCCTACAATGTTTGGAAGGGATATTTTCAAATACCATTCTTAATTAAGAAAGTTATGCTTGGAGATTTAAAAAATGTTTCACTATTTGTTTCTAGCAATATGCTATAACTGAGGCTGCGAGTCTGTCACGGAGGTCACGGAAGCAGACCCAGAGCAGCTAAGATTTAGTCCTGGGTATTTTTAGTAAAAGTCATGGACAGGTCACGGACCATGAATTTTTGTTTATTGCCCGTGACTGTCCATGACTTTTACTAAAAATACCTAGGACTAAATCTTAGCCTTAGCTATAACTACAGAATAAGACAACAGATCCAGTGTTTTAATTTGTGCCAGAGCTGAGCCCCGGCCCTTCTAGGCTTGGCAATTCATACCCCTGGCACCTCTGGGCTTGCCATGTCAGTTATTAAAGAAAAAAAAATTATTAAAGAAATTATTAAAGGAAAAAAAATTGCTTGAGCCCCAGCACCTCTTTCATTAGAAATTAAGCACTGAACAGATCCCATGATACTAACATTGTCTAAAGGATCTGCTCATTAAAGTAGTAGGAGTTTCTTAATGCTGTGAGCCTTCTTTGATGGCTGCCTCTGCTGTGTTTCTTTTCGTGCCTGATTAATTAGTTACTGTTGATGGCAAAGTCTGCATGCTTTCTAACTACAGCGTCCCTATGGCTTGTTGTAAACATGTTAATCTATTTACATTTTGTTTCACCGTTTTGTACCAAGCTAATAAATATAAACATAATTCTTTGTTTTACTGATTTGATTTTTGTAAGTAATGATTCCTTGATTTAAGGAATTTAAGGTATTTTGCATCTGTAATTAAGTGAAGACTTAAAGTAGACTATCATACAAATGATTGTGAAGTTTAGATGTTCAAATTCAGCCATTCACATGCCTGTATATGGCTCCTGTGGACTTAGAGAAAATAATTTCTTTCTTAATAGATAAATTTGGAAGTTTTGCATGTGAAATTATTTTAACTTTAGCTGTTGTAACCGAATACTCTGACGTAAAATTAAAAAAAAATAAATTCTGAGATTAAAAAAAAATAGTTACAGTTAATCGCACTGTTAACAATAGACTGCCAACTTAAATTTATTATAAATATTTTTGAATGGTTTTTTACATTTTAAAATATATTGATTTCAGTTACATCACAGAATACAAAGTGTGCAGTGCTCACTTAATTTTTTTATCATAAATATTTTCACTCTAAAAAGAAATCCATATTTTTTTAATTCACCTCATACAAGTACTGTACCGCAGTCTCATCTCATGAAAGTGCAATTTACAGATGGTGAATTATTATTTAATTTTTTTACATAACTGCACTCCTAAATAAAACAATGTAACACTTTAGAGTCTACAAGCTGAAGCATGAAGGGTCATATAAAAGTTTAGTGCAAATACCAACACTGGCTATAGCCTGTTCTCATTTTCAAGTGACATTGTAAATAAAAAGTGGGTAGCATTATCTCCTGTAAATGTAAAATTGTTTGTCTTAGCGATTGGCTGAACAAGAAGTAGAACTGAGTGGACTTGTAGGATCTAAAGTTTTGTTTTTGAGTGCAGTTATATATAAAAAATCTACTTTTGTAGCTTGCTCTTTCATGATAAAGAAATTGCATTACAATACTTGAATGAGGTGAATTGAAAAATACTTTCTTTTGTTTTTTTACAGTGCAAATATTTGTAATACAAAATAAAAAGTGAGCACTGTACATTTTGTATTCTGTGTTGTAATTGAAATAATATATTTGAAAATTTAGAAAAAATCAAAAATATTTATTATACATTTAAATTGGTATTTTATTATTGTTTAAAAGTGCAATTAAAACTGCATTTAATTATGACTATTTTTTAATCTAGTTAATTTGTTTTGCATTGATTGCATGCATTAACTGCAATTAATTGACAGCCCTAATTCAGAATATTTGTGTGAACGAAAGTTGTAACCTGAGCAGATAGGATTACAACTGAGTCTGAGCATTCATTTCTAGCAAATATAGAGTTTGTGTGTGCCATCTGCCTATGATTCTTCAGACACAGGAATTTTTCCTGGGTGAACATTTAGCAAAAAAGTATGAGAAATCATTGCACATCATTATGTTTCCAGTCTGGTCAGTAGAGATTATTACTGAAGTTGTAGCTGTACATCTAAATGCATAATTATTTATTCTGTACTTTTGTTAGTTACATTACTTGGAGTAATAATCTAATCTTGAGTTTCTTCTTTGAGTGCAGGTCCCAATGTGTATTCCACATGTGGGTACACGTGTGCCATGACCCAAGTCTGGAGATACTTTACAAGCAGTGTCCATTGGCCCATGCTTGCGCAGCTGCTTTCTTTGTGCTCCAGACAGAGCCAACAGCATGGGCTGTTGCCTGTCTATTTTCTTCTTACTGCTGCATAGCCTGAATTGGAATCCTCTGTATCCACAGATTTCTTCAGCTTCTTTCTTGTTATAGCCTGAAAATAGTTTTTATATTGGTATAATTAGTTAGCATAGCTTGTTTTTCTCAGTCCTGGGGTTCAAGATGTATATCTCTTGCCCTTGTTCTTTCTCCATGAATGATGACCACCAGCACTCATTCTTTGGCTGAGATGCACTTCTCTGTGTAGTGCAGCATTGTCACTCATTTTCCCTGCAAACACGCGGTGCTCATGAGACTTCATGAATACCCCCCCGTACATTGTCCCCAACTGACAAGCAACACCCTTCTGAGCATGAGCTAGGAGTGGTGCCTAGAGCTGCTGAAGCTAAGGACTCCGCATCCAAGGCTTCGCATGAGTGCAAGGAATACTGTCCTGGTTACAAGGGGAGATTCCTGTCCACATCTGTTCCTTAGAAAAAAAAATCCCACCCAACTAGGTCAGGTGAGTTTTTGCACATGGGTTCTAAGGGCTCAGGACTGCTTAAGACTCACGGGCAGGAGAGTAAAGCATGAAAAAGAAAAAGGATCTGTCAGTTCCTTTGGTGGCTTAGACTCCTAAACATTAACATTGGCATCTACTGACTCCATCCAAGAGTGCAGGAACTGACTTTTTGGCGATAGTGGCCTGGCTTTTGAAGGACTGGTCAACCACAAGGTTTTGGGAAAATATCAGAGCCATCAGTCTCGAGTGCCAGAATGCCCCAAACACTGGGACGTATGGACACTTATGTCTTGTCAGAGGGTATTTTCCTCCCTTATCCTCAGTCCCCTCTCCTCTTGGGTCCGATCTTCCTGAGGGACATTGCCACACTGGAAGACAAAGCTACTTTGGCAACACAAGAACCTTTTCTGCTCCAACCTTCCAACAGGAGTGTTCGCCCTCCAGCACCATTGACCCCACCAGTGGAACAGGAACAGGTCTCCAAATCAGATGAGCGAGACGCTCCTGCAGTGACCTGGCTAGGCTAGGCTATGCTAACTGTGAAGAGAGGCAGAGGCAAGCCAAGACAGATGGGATCATTTTAAATTTTTAGATCTTTATAAGGGAAAACCCAAAAATTGTACCAGGAGCATAAATAATATAGAACGTTACCATGTACTTGCTACTTATAATAAACTATAGGTTATTAATGTATTAACCTTTTGTGAGCTTGTACATGCTACTCATCCTTACTCTGTGCAGTTAATACCAAAATACATGTTTGATAAAAACAAACGTGATTACTCAACAATATACTATCACTTCAGAGAAGAAACAACTTTGCCTCTCCTGGGCTGCAATTCCAGCTCTACTTTGCTGTCCTGTTCTTCGCTTCTCTTCGAATCTAAGAAGCATTTCAATCCGATGTTCCCTTTGGCTGTGTATCTCTTTTTACTGAGTTATCCACAAGTTTATCTTCACTTAGGGGGCCCTCACTTGTCCAATGGGCACCTTTTTAACTGTTTTCCTTCAATAGATGTTCAAACAGTTTCTCTCTTTTCATATCCTTAAGTTCCTTTGTTGGGTGGGCTTCTCGTTTACTGTTTTCAGGATCCATTTTGACTGAACACAGTTTTTTTGAACAATTCCCTTTTTCACCACTTATGTTTCTTTTCATTTTTTCCCCTTGTTACTCTTTCTCTGGTGCATTTGTAGATTTTATGTCCCTCTACTTCCCTTCTCTAATATTTTGCTGACTTTTCCAAGTCTGTTTTTTTTCTGCTCTTTCTGACCTGAAACCCTTCCTGTTTTCCTTCTTTCCTCCTTCCCACGTCCCAGTTACGTATTTTTAGTCTCCTGTTGTTCTTTCATTTTATCACCTCACTTTCTACCCCAGCTCCAGTTCATCCACTAGCTCAGCATTTAGCTTCTTCTCCTTCTTCTCTAGCAGCCTTTTTCTAGCTGCCCTCTTTGGGTGGATTCTGAGCCCCATCCCCAGCTTAAGCTGCCCTCTCATTAGCTGTCTCTCCTCAGGACAGCATTCTGTGCCGCTGCGTCACAACTGTAGCAGGTACTAGTGCCAGAGCCAGGATTACTACACTCCAGCCACTCCTTCATCTCCTTGCAGAGAGATAAGTCAAGGATATCTGGATGCTGTCCTCCTAATTAGCACTTTCCCAGGGACCGCTGGTACCTGACACTGTGAGGTCCATTTCAACTGGTCAACCACTCATATTGGTTTTACTGGGGCCCTGGGACTCATATGGCAGACATTCTGGATCTGTCCATGAGTCCTGCAACACCTCTCCCACTTGGAACCTGCCAGGTCTGTTGGAATATGAAGAGGAGGAAATTGATCTGGATCCTCAGTTATCAACTGTGCTGTCAAGAATATCATCCTCATTTCTGGATGAAGCAACCACTCCGTCCACTCTGTTGCTGTTGGTCGACCACCAGCAGTACAGGAGCTACTGCAAAGGATAGTGAGTGACCTTCAGATCCCTCTGGACATCCTAACACTGGCTCCTTGACATTCTGCAACCTATAGATCCAAGCAAGGTGTCACTTCCAGTAAATGAGGCCAACATGGAGCCAGCCAGCATATTCTGGCATACCCTGGCCTCCTCTGCCCCCACACATAAAAGAGCTGAGACATGCTATTTCATTCTGGCCAAAGATCTGTGTTCCTTTTCAACCGTTCAGCAGCCAACTTGCTCCTGGTGCAGACAGCCACGAAGAGAGCAAGGTCACAACATCCTAAGTCTACCCTGGCTGACGAGCTCAAAGCATTTGGATCTTTTGAGAAGAAAAGTATTCTCTGTGACCCTGCAATTGCTAACTGTTAGGCCTTTTTAGCAAGCTATGATTTTAACAACTACTCTAGACCTGCAGAGTTTAAGAACAAAGTTCCCCTTGAGGACAGAGCCCAATGTCAATCCTTCATGGAGAAAGACATGCTAATGGCAAAAACCTTCCTACCATCTGCAGTGGAAGCAGCAGACACAGCATTTAGAGGGTTAGCCACTGGTATTGTTATGAGACATGAGTCTTGGCTTCATGCTTTGGGGTTCTCTAGGGAGATGTAGAACACCACAGAGGACTTACCATTCAACGAGTCAAATTTGTTTTAATGAGAAAAGTGATGCATCTCCACACTTGTTGAAAGACTCTAGATCGACCCTCCCTTCTCTGGGAATTTACACCCTGGCCCTGAAGAGCAAACACCACGGGCAGGGATATTGACCAAGACCAGCCCCATCACAATCTTTCTACTACCAGTGCCCAGCCAAGCCTCTGTGCATGCAGCAGAGGGTTCAGAGGCCTTGATATTCAGCCCCCTCTACTACCACGACTTCTGTCCATTCCTATCCACCCACCAAGAGGTACTTTTTGAAGCATTGGTCAAGAACCAACCACTGTTATTGATGCTAACCACTTCTACCCCTCCCACTCTTCTTTGGCAGCTGTCTCTCACTTTTTGACCACAACTGGGACTCATTCACAACAGGTAGTTTTGTCTTAATTTGGAATTTAAACCTAGAAAAAGATGCATTGCATATTTTGTGTGACTTCCTAAACTCTCAGATTTTATGAAGATCATCTTAGATCATCATGCTTTTATGTGAAGTATGGACAACATAGTGGATTTTTCAGTCTTTTGGTTTCTGTGTTGCTGACAGGGCTGAAGAGAGCATAGAACATAAGTAATGCTTCTTCATTTATGTGCCAATGAAACTAGGTTTCAGTACATCGAGCTTTATGCTATTAATAGAAACACATAATGCTTAGGTTTATTTATGGCTTCTTGGACATATCTGTAATGGGCTTAAGTAACAGAACATAAAACACTGAATACCCTTCATTGCACTGGCCATAGTGTAGGGTTCCTTTTTTCTATTATCTTGGTGTCATTCAGCAGATGTCTAATATACAGTACCTGGACATCAAAAGAATTGCTTGTTCAAAGTGTTCTCTTTGTAGGACAATATTACTGTTCATTAAAACACGGTTTTGATTTCTGCAAGTGGCATACATTAGAGCTTCATTGTGCCATTTTCCTCCATGTATTTTTTCTAATTAGTCGAGATGAGTGCCCTTGTGGGATAACTATGTTGCAGTCTCATTGAATAATGCACGATGCTTCCTTTTGTATTGCAGTATTACTTCACTGAACAATGCAGTTGCACATTTTATGCTAAATATTCCATGTATATGTTGTGAAATGTCTGTTTGGAGTACATCAGTGATACACATTAATTCATGTCTGTCTTAATTTATATCTCTATGTAAAATTAATTTTATTGTGCCTATGTGTAGGCAGACAATGTTGATCATAATACTAGACTGGCAGCCTGACAGAAAAATATTAGCTTACAAGTCAATAAAGTACTGTGATGTAATATCAGCTCTTTAAAGAAATAATATAGCAATATTATGTGAGTTCGTATTGGTAATCCACTTAATGGGGGAGGGTTGTAGATTTGTCATTGACTCGTGGCATAGGCCAGCTTATATTGCAAAATGAAGGAATTGATTACCTCACCTACTATCCTTTCCAAATCCCTTTATATGGGCTCATAAACACAAGGAATATGTTTGTCAATCTTGTCCAGTGTAGAAGGAATAAGAAGCTAAATAGTCCATTCCCAATGTACAAGGATTTATGCATTGAATTCCCATTAGCTCTAATGGAAGCTTCCTACTTGCATCCTCTGTGTATCAAGGCAGGCGTTTTTAAAAGTTGTACTATAAGCAACCCAAAGAATTGTTGCTGCATTTTTTGAAGTCCTTCTTAGTGTAAAATCTAATGCAATATACTGTACAACTTAATCCTCTACCCAGGCTTGTATTGTGCTCTCTTCTGTTTTGAGCTGTATGATTTGACACAAGTATTCATAAATCTTTCATGTGCTTTGTACAGCCACATGTGCTGAAAAGTTTATATGTATCCCATGGTAATTGAAGTATAAAACATATGTTTTTTTTAATCTAGCTATTTGTTTCTGTTATCACAGAAGCTCAATATAATATAGAAGTTCTTTCAGTACAATTTTCTTTTCCCCCAAAATTCTTTGACTTGCCACAAAATCCTGGCCACCTGGGTGGAGGCAGTGTGGACTGTAGCTATTCTAGGGCAAGTTGAATATTTGGAATAGCAACAAATTGTTTTGAATTGTGGCAACTCACATTAGAAACACAGGGAGTTAACTTGTTTGAAAATTAGACTAATTTATATGCTCTTCCACTCTCTCTTATTCCACTTTTTCAAAAAGGATACGCTAAGCGTTTTTTAGACCCATACATTTGTGGCTTGATTCTAAGAGACGTTGAGCACCTACAATATCCGTTTGTAGTCACTAGGAGTTGCAGGTATGCAGCACTTCTCAGGATCAGTATCTTCATCTGTTTTGAGGGTAGTCTTCATTTCTACCGTCCTTTGCTGTTAAAGTGCTGTATTCTTAACATGTCCCTCTCAATGAACTGAGTAGGATAGAAATAGAAGAATAGGATGGTGAAAATGCCAAGAAACACTCTCTTCTTATCCTTTTATCCTATTTAGTTTCATATACCAAGCTTGCTGTTTTGGCATCTGAATACCATGTCTTCATATTTCTGTATAATTTCAAGAATGAGTACCAGTACAGACGTATTGAAATGCATAGATTACTTTAATTATATAAATGTACAGTTAATAATTAAAGGGTCATAGATATAATTTTCAGTCTTAAACATGTCATACTTTTTCCTCAAGAGAAGCTTCAGACCTATCCATTCACTGATTTTTCTACACACAACTACAGGTTTCTCTTTTTCTTTTTTCCTTTTTATAATACTGTATTAACAAATAGTTGAACTGAAAGTTTTCCTTAATATAAATGTGATATTTAAGAGTGTAAATCATTGACTTGCTGTGGTAATGATCCAGTGTATGACATCTAAGGGCAAGTTTCTTTTGCTTAAATATGAGAATGAAATTTTATTTTCAGAATTCTGAGCTTATTGAGGAGGAGAGGTAATGTTCTAATATGTTAAACACAAGTATGTATAAAATACAACATTTCAATATAAGGCAATGTTTGTGTTTCAAATAGATTGAAATTTTTTCTCTTAGTAATAATTAAATATAAATTTAATTCAATGCACTTACAATACAGTGAAATTCATATAAAAAGTTATCAAGTACCTCACACAAATACTGAAGAGGTGACGTATTAGGATAAATTTTAGATAAGATCTATGGGAACTACTTAAACTAAGTTTTTCCTAAAAGGCAAGCACTTTCTATTCTCAACTCTCTGAACCAACCCCTCAAATCATCATAAACTCAAAGGAAAGGAATTTATTCTGTATCCTCAGATAGTAGTTCTTACAAACTCTGAAAACATAAATGCTAATTTGAACCAATTATATAGAAGTTTTGTGATGTGGGTGCATGGGAACTAAATGTGGGCCCCACCCTACTTTTTTTTCATGATTATAGACAGACTTTGAACTCAGTATATTCAGAAATGAAAAATGTGCCTGTCTGATTCACCATTACTAGTATTTCAGACAACACAGGGTGGGTTCTGTGTAGAAAGTAAAGCGCTTTCCTATTATATTTGCTTTAGTGTTGAGTAAAAATGGAGCATAGCTGGTTATTCGTCCAATCCAGATTGTTTTTCATGTGAATGAAATGTTAATATCAGTAATTTTATCAGAAGAGTGAGATGAGCACTGGCCTTGTGAAAACTTTTTTTTTAAACCTAATTTGACAGCAAAATTGTAAACTGTCTCTTCCTTTTTCTTCAAAGGCTAGCATTTCAAGGATGCTCCCTTATTGCTTTAGGGGGGAAACATTACTGAAGACAAAGGCAGAGTTTTGGTAGTTTGCTCATATTTGTCATTTAGGGTTCTTGGGAAGACTATAGGCAGAGATTTTGGGACAGCCTGTTGATGACTATGTGAAAATGAAAATAAGAGACAGGATTCAATCAGACTCATCTTTATACAGAAATACTGAGTGAACTGAGATGACCTTCTTTCTTTCTTTCTTTTGCAGTGTGCTGGAGAAGAGAATTGGGTGGACAATCGGACTATTTATGTTGGGCATCGTGAACCTCCTTCAGGCACCGAAGCATACATTCCACAGAGGTATCCAGATAACAGGATAGTCTCATCAAAGGTAGAAGTTTTTCCTTTAATCAGTGTTACAAAGCACCTAATTTTCTGCTTTATTCTGTTCATTTTTGTTTCCACTAACGTTTTTTTTTTTTTTTGCTCAATTAATCATCTTCTTTACTGTGACAGCTTTTGGAAAAGGTAAAATGAAAGGTTTCCTTCACCAAAATTGCCTCTGGCTTGAAAGGGAATAAAATGACTCATCCCATGTTAATATTAGTGATGTGCCTTAAGCCAATAAGATGACTCCATATGATTCAACAAAAATGCAGGCTTCTTTAGTTTAAAAAAACAAAAGCGAATATTAGCGTGGAGACGAGTTGGGGAAAATGGAGGAATAAATTGTTGAGGAATAGAAGTATTTTGTGTAGCTTCTTGTGGAACACAAAAAAGAAAAGTAATATAAAAAGATGAGAACGTTGCTCAACTCTGAATATATAAATTTTAAACTACATGTCTGATAACTGTTTTCTGACCTGAACCCCAAATCTATTTTGAGCATCAACAGCTACTAGGTAGAACAAACTTTTTCTGCTCTACCATCTCATGGCTTAGTGTAAAGATTCAAGATGTTCTGCTTGGAAAGAGAACCTGGAATTAGGAGCAGTGAAAACCTATTCTGGGGGGAGAACTTGTCAAGAAGTGGAGCCTACCTTTGGGAGCAAGGAGGCTGTGATGACATTCTGTTCTACTTAGGTTCTTATATCATGCCCATCACTATAGTATCTGAGCACCTTCCAGTTGTGCATTGAACAACACGATTGGCATATGTCCTGTTATTATTACTTTTTATCTGCAGGAGCATCTAGGGGTCCTGGCCTCCTTGTACTAGGCACTGTACAAACATCAACAAAAAATGGGATAGAGAATCCATGTTGAATGGAGCAAAGGCCACTCAGTTCCAGTGGTGTTGAGGTCAATTTGTCATGGACCATGCCACTGAAGATTTGACTTGAACAATTCAGATACAACAGGGATGAGGCCTGTATAAGTGTCTTAATGGTTCTGTTTTGTTTTTTTTTAAATCTGACTTTCCCTAGCAACTGCATACTCTTCCCTGGTCAGCAAGGGAATTGGTAATATCAGTACCCAAAACTATCTTCAGGTAGTTCTTCGAGTGTTTGCTCATGTCGATTCCAAGCAGGTATGCGCGCGCCGCATGAACAGTTGTTGGAAGGTTTTCCCCACAGCGGTACCCATTGGGTCAGTGCAGGTGCCCCCTGGAGTGGTGTCTCCATGGCGCTGTATATAGGGGCCCGACAACCCGCCACCTCTCCAGTTCCTACTTACTGCCCATGATGGTCATTGGAGCTTTGGTCTTCTTGCTTCTGCAAGTTTTCCCAGTTGTCCTTAGCAGTTCCTGTGTAGGCCCCAACAGGCCCCTGCACTGTGATACTATAATATAAAAAGGACCAAAGCAGGCCTGAACCCTGGATACCACAACATGAAGCTTAAGGGTTAATTTTTACACTAAGAAAAAAGAACAAAACTAGGCAATATAGATAAGGGAATTCCGGACACATTGATTGTTTGTTCATGCCACCCCAGGCTCCACTGTGATAATTGACTAAAGTAAGGACATCCTGCCTAAACATTCTGTGATTTAATATTCATGACATATTAGGACCCTGCTGTTTGTTACTCTGAGTGAATGTTTGGGAACATCTTGAAATCTGATTGTGTAGTGATTTACAAGTGCAGTGGAAATGCCCAATGCGTATCAGGAATGTGGTTGATGTGTAAATCAGGGGCCAATGAGGGGACAAACAAGATTTAAGATTTCTACATATGTATTCCTTTTTAGTAAAATGGTGTTAGTAAAATTGGTATAGGTATAAGAATTTGTATTAAGTTGGTGAATAAGTAAAGACAAAAATGCTATTAATGAAATGGAATAAGAATGTAATGATTTTTAGTAAGTATGAATGAGGAATGAAAGTGGTTTGAATGTTGAGATAAGATGGCAAGAAAATAATCACTGAGGCAATAACTTCAGCCTCGAAGGCAAGAGGAAAGGAGATTAGATGTTTTTGTTTTAAAAACCTTTATGACCAGAATGGCCAAAGAACAAGATGAGGAACCCCGGAAAATAGGGGAGTTTACAACCTCAGAACAGGAACAAGATAAGGTGTAAAACAGGAATGAAAGAATGATGGGAAAGTTGTCCCCCGTGCAGCATCAAATGTAATTGATGATTACATCAAACAAGACCACCTGACGTGACAAATCCATAGACCCGAATGGGGATGGATAAAGTATAAAACTGGAAAGAAGAAACCTGGACTTTGTGCTCGTTCTGCAAACCCCAAGGAGCATCGTGTCGCGACCGACAGAGCCCGGCTCCACCCTCGTGTCTGAATCACTTGGCCAGTGATTTCAGCTCGAGCAACAAGGGACTGGTAACTATATCTCTCCTGCAGAAAGAAGTGTGTGTGTGTGTGTGTGTGTGTGTGTGTGTGTGTGTGTGTGTGTGTGTGTGTGTGTGTGTGTGTGTGTGAGAATGAAAGTGTTATAGGCAATTGTTTGCTTTTTGAAATGTTTCTCTTTTTTTTGTATTCATAATAAACACGGCACATTGCCTTATCTCCTGAATAAGATCCTGCTGTTTATTATATAACACCTGGAAATAGTTAGAAAGTTAGAGTTAGTCTGTTATTGTAGTTATATAGCTATAGATAAGTGTTAAGTAACAGTAAGGGGTCTCCCCATTTCCGGGACTCCCCTACCTGGGACCCCGGAGTATGCCTCGGGCCCAAGGCTTCAGACCCTGTGGATTCTGTCACAAATCTATGCCAAAAGGCAACCCACACGACTCTTGCTTGAAGTGTTTGGGAGAATCGCACTAAACAGATCGTTGCAAGATATGTAAAGGTTTTCACCCAAGGAACTGTAAGGGGAGAAGAGTGTGCACCTAAAGCAGATCATCATGGAGCAGCTCTTTGGCCGCAGTCCCTGGAACTGGCACCGGGCGCATCTGTGTGCAGTGCCCCGGCATCAGTAAGAGGCCTGGCACTGAAGAAGTCCTCAGCGCAGAGGGAGCCTCAGCACCGACACTCACTGGTCACAAAGGCTATTTGGCACCGATCCCATTCGCCGGTGCCCCGTAAGCAGCACAGGGCGGACAAGGGGTGCTCGCCTATGGTGCGGTCCACGGACGAGGGCACTGGCCCATCGCATCCAGAGGAGTCTTTGGCACAAGGGTCCCCGGGACCGGCGGTGGCAGCTCTTCAGTGAGCGCCTATGAGCCTGGTGAGTGTGAGTTCCCCAGTGAGGGAGAGCAAGGTGAAAGAGCTGGACCTCCCCTCCACGCCGGATACATTTGAGGCGGCGCGGGACTTGATTGCCATGATGGCACAGCAGTCCCCCGTCTCAGGAGTGAAGGTGCCAGATCAAAGGCCTCCGGCACCGCTAGCCACGGTGCCATCTAGAAGCAAGCTTCCCATGATGCGGTGCAGGTTGCCTTCTCTCCTAGGCATCGATCACCGTCACCCCGGCACCGATGGCCCACGCAATACCATTTGCCTTCTCCGCAGCACCAGCACTGATCAGCCTCCCTGTGACGCCAATCATCCACACCGCAACACTGATCAGCCTCATCTATGCTCCGATCACCTTGGCACCGATCGCTGGCACCAAGGCACCACTCAAAGACTACACCTACTTCAGCACCACTGTGGTCCCTGCGGTCAGAGTCCGGGTCATCGGACGCAGAGGTAGACTCCAGTGCCTCGAAGAAACACAGGTCAGAGGGGCAATACTATAAGGCGGGTAGAGAGCAAGCATCCCCCCTCTGGACCTTGGCCTATGTAGTGTCAGGTGCCTCAGCAATGGCCCTTCTGGACCCCATTGGTGTATCACCAAGCCCAAGGGTCCCAGCCCAAGGGGCCTTATTTAATTTCCTCAGAGAGCTATGTGGCTGGCACCCCGGAGCGCAGCTCCATGTCATGCAGCACTGAAGCCAGTGGGCACAGGGAGGCGGTGCCGCCGAGAACAGTTTGTGCGGCACGCAGTGCCAAAGAGGAGGTGGATCCAGGTACTGAGGCGGCACCCGATGCCTGTAGGGAGGTCCCGGGTATGGAGGACCTGATAGACCAGGATGTTTCTGAGGTGGAGGGGGGACCCAGGGCCTCGTCTTCCTCCCCTGCCAACGCAGTAGCGGGGACATCAACCGTTGTGCTACCCATGGACAATCGGGCTCACCAGGGGCTCTTGAGAAGGGTGTCCCAAAACCTGAGTCTACAGGCAGAGGAGGTTTGAGAGTCCATAGACCCAATGGTGGACATTTTGGCTTCGGAAGGCCTCTCTAGAGTAGCCCTGCCGCTGACTAAAACGGTGCAGCCCACGACAAAGACACTGTGGCAGATGCCAGCCTCTATCCCACCCACAGCAAAAGTGATAGAGAGGAAATATTTCGCCCCTTCCAAGGGATATGAGTATCTCTTTACCCACCCTCAGCCTGGTTCTCTTGTCCTGTCTGCAGCAAATGAAAAAGAGAGGCAGGGGCAGCAGGGCCCAACAAAGGTGAAGGAGCCTAAGAAACTAGACCCGTTTGGAAGGAAGGTCTACTCCACTGGGGACCTGCAGCTGAGAATTGCCAACCAACAGGCGACCCTCAGCAGATATAACTTCAACTCATGAGACACGATGGCAAAGTTTAAAGACCACCTTCCGTCTGAGTCCAAAACAGAGTTTGGAGCCATGGTGGAAGAGGGAAAAGCTGTAGCCAGGACATCATTACAGGCTATGCTAGACGCTGCAGACTCTGCAGCAAGGACTATGGCTTCAGGGCTGGCCATGAGAAGAAGTTCTTGGCTGCAGGTGTCAGGCCTCCCTCCTGAGCCTCCAGGACCTTCCCTTCGAAGGAGCGGAGCTATTTTCAGAGCAAACAGACTCCAAACGCCACAGCCTCAAGGACTCTAGGGCGACCCTGAAATCATTAGGGCTACATACATCCTCCATGCAGAGGAAGCACTTTAAGGCCCAGTCTGGGCAAAGGTTTTATCCTCAGCATCTTTGGTAGGACTCCTCCAGGAGAAGGGGCAGGAGCAATAGGTGCAGGACGCCCCAGCCGCCCAACCCTGGCAAAGACATAGGGAAGCAGCCACCAGGACCAAAACAAAACTTCTGATGGTGTGCCTGTGGGCAACACTCCAGGACAGTTACCAGATCCTGCCCCCCTTTCTGCAACAGATTGTCCCATTTCTACCGTGCCTGGCCCTGAATAACATCGGACAGATGGGTGTTGTGCATGGCAGAGGTGGGATACTCACTCCAGTTTTGTTCTACCCCACCTTCCCACCCCCCTTCCCAGTCCCTCTTTAGGGGGACCCCTCTCACAGCAACTTCTCATAGGAGAGGTGCAGGAACTGCTTCGCACTGGAGCAGTAGAAAAGGTCCCTCAGGAAGTAAGGGGCTTTACTCCAGATATTTCCTAATCCCGAAGGCAGAAGGAAGGCTCAGGCCTATTCTCACTCAGTGGAATCTCAACAAGTTCGTAAGGAATCTGAAATTCCGCATGGTCTCCCTAGCCTCGATCATTCCCTCTCTGGATCTGGGGGACTGGTATGCCGCCCCCAACCTAAAAGATACTTAATTCCATATCTCAATAATACCCTCCCACAGGAGGTTTCTCAGGTTCATAGTAGGACACAAGCACTACCAAATTGCTGTCCTCCCATTTGGCCTATCGGCAGCTCCAAGGGTCTTTACCAAATGCATGGCCATGGTTGCTGCATTCCTGAGGAGACACGGTGTCCAGGTATACCCGTATCTGGACGATTGGCTAGCCAAGAAGCAGGTGGAAGCGCGTCTCCCTAATACAGGCAATGTTCGTCAACATGGACCTGCATCTGAACGTGAGTAAGTGAACTCTAGTGCCCACGCGAAAAATAGAATTTATTGGGGCGGTCCTGGATTCAGTTTGGGCCAGAGCTCTGCTCGCTTTTGGATTATGGGCTCCATAATACGGACCCTCAGCAACTTTCCTACTACCACAGCTAGAAGCTGTCTGATGCTTCTAGGCCACATGGCCTCCTGCACATATGTGGTCCAGCATGCGAGGCTGTGACTCAGACCTCTCCAGCTGTGGCTAGCATCGGTCTACTGACATGAAAGAGACATTCTGGACAGAGTAGTCTCCCTCAGATTGTAGTCCCTTCAGTGGTGGCTCAACCCCTGTCATGTGTGCCAAGGGGTCCCATTTGCCAGGCCGCAAACGTCGCTGTTGCTGGTGATGGACGCTTTGGCCTTCGGGTGGGGAGCACACCTCAGCGAATGGAGGACCCAAGGCCTTTGGTCCCCAGAGGAACTGTCACGCCACGTAAATGTCAGAGAGCTACAGGTGGTCAGGTTGGCCTGCCAGATGTACCAGTCTTACTTGACAGGCAAAGAGGTGTCAATATTCACAGATAACAACACGGAGATGTTTTGTATGAGAAGACAGAGGGGAGCACATTCCTCTTCCCTGTGCCGGGAGGTCATCAAACTCTGGGACTTATGCATCGCCCAGTCCATAAACTTGGAAGCGACCTATCTTCCCGGCACCCAGAACGAGCCGGTGGATCACCTCAACCACTCCTTCAACACCCACAAATGGTCTCTCCGTGCGTATATCCTGAGAACTATTTTCCAGAGGTGGGTGTTTCCCCAAGTGGACCTATTCATGACATGATCCAACAGGAAGTGCCACCAGTTTTGCTCCTACAAGGGACACAGTCCGGGTTCCATGACAGATGTGTTCCTCCTTCCCTGGGTTCACCACCTGCTTTATGTGTTCCCACTGTTTCTTCTTGTCCACAAAGTCCTCTTGAAAATCAGGAGGGACAGGGCCTTGGTTATTCTTATAGCCCCAGCGTGGTTGAGGCAACACTGGTACACAACACTGCTGCAGCTCTCCGTAGACACCCGGATCACCCTGCCACTGGTTCCAGACCCGATCATGTAGAACCATGGTTGGCTGTGTCACCCCACCCTAGAGTTGCTTCATCCCATGGCATGGAAGCTGCATGGTTGAATCCTAGGGAGGCAGAGTGCTCGGAGCAGGTGCAGGAGGTTCTCCTCAGTAATAGGAAGCCATCTGCCAGAGTGGTGTACTTGGCTAAATGGAAGAGGTTCTTGGTATGGTCACTACAAAAGGGCGCCCCTCCAATGCAGGCGTCACTGCCTCCTGTACTGGACTATCTACTGCACCTAAAGCAATCAGGTTTGGTGGTTGCGTCTGAAAAGGTGCACTTGGAGGCTATCTCCGCCTTCCACCCGGGAGAAAGGGGCCGTTTGTTATTTGCCAACCCTATGGTGTCCCGTTTCCTCAAAATCTTAGAAAGACTTTACCCTCCAGTACATCATCCAGTTCCATCATGGGATCTTGACCTGGTGCTCAATAAGTTGATGGGCCCCTCTTTCAAGCTCCTATCTTTGTGTTCTCTGTGGTACCTCTCATGGAAGGTAGCCTTCCTCGTCGCTATCACCTCAGCAAGGAGAGTGTCTGAACTCAAGACATTGACCTCAGAACCCCCGTATACAGTATCCCATAAGGACAAGATGCAGCTGAACCCTCACCCACCTTTCCTGCCCAAAGTGGTCTCTCAATTTCACAGTAGTCAAGAGATTTTTCTTGCCAGTGTTCTTTCCAAAGCCGCATGCCAACAGCAGGGAGCATAGTCTCTACTCATTAGATGTCAGATGGGTGCTGGCTTTTTACATAGAGAGAACTAATCCTTCTGTAAACCAAATCAGCTCTTCATTGCTGTAGCAGAAAAGATGAAAGGACTTCTAGTGTCCTCTCAGAGGATTTCATCCTGGATTACCTCATGTATAAGGGCGTGTTACGAGCTAGCCAAGGTGCCAGCGCTGGTTCTCACGGCGCACTCCACGAGAGCTCAGGCCTTGTCACCAGCGTTCCTAGTCCACATCCCCACACAGGGGATCCGTAGGGCGCAACCTGGTCTTCTATACACACATTTACTTCACATTATGCCATTACCCAGCATGCCAGGGACGATATGGCATTTGGTAGAGCAGTGCTCCAGTTGACAATCTCGTGAGATCCGACCTCTCCTCCATTTGGTCTGCTTTGAAATCACCTGCTTGGACTCAACATGAGCAAGCGCTCAAAGAAGAAGAAAAAATGGTTATTTACCTTCTGTAACTGTTCTTCGAGATGTGTTGCTCATGTCCATTCCAAGACCCACCCACCTACCCCTCTTGTTGGAGCTGATTGGCCAGAAGGAACTGGAGAGGTGGCAGGTCGGCGGGCTCCTATACATAGCGCCATGGAGGTGTCACTCCAGGGGGCACCTGCACCAACCCGACGGGTACCGCTGGGGGAAAAGCCTTCTGATGACTGTGCATATGGCGCGCACACACCTGCTTGGAATGGACATGAGCAACACATCTCGAAGAACAAGTTACAGAAAGTAAGTAACAGTCTTTTCTTGCTGCACTGTTAGTGTGTTTAGCTTCCTCCTTCCTCAAACATTTTTGGATTGAAAGAGGTAGTAGTTCTTTCTGGCAACCATCTGAAGAAGTGTGTATGCATGCATATATGCATACACGTATGGGGGGAGTATACAGTATACATCCATCCATTGCCTCCATGAAGGGAGAGCAAGCAATAGATGGACTCTGGACCAGGCTGTGGATAGATATTAAGGGTACAGGCCCCAGAAAGAGAATTATTGGTTGGAGAAAGGTGCTTAGAGGGATCTATGTTATGGGATTAGCATCAGTCCAGAGCTGTGGATCTAGGGTGATGCTCGTGGGTATGGAGCGAACTTGAATTTGTTATAATTGGAGGTAACTTCTGGGTGTGTACTAAAAATCTTTTGCCTAGCCCTAGATAAATAAAATTCTTAATTTTGATGGTGAAGTAGTCTTTGTGTAGCTTGTGTATCTCCCATTGACTGCCGGCGAATTTTGCTGGTAGTGTAGACCAAGCCTCAGTTACATACCAGAAGAATGTGTAGTGATGAAGAAAGAATGGAAAGTTGTAATCTAGGCTGGCAGTGGAACACACTTGCATCCTTGATACTTGCAATGAATTTGGTGTTTACAGAATGAATCTCTCAGGGCAGATCTATGCTACCGCTTAAGTCGATATAACTTACATCACTCAGGGCTGTGAAAAAGCCATCCTCTGAGCAATGCAAGTTACAGTGACCTCAGCACTATCCAAACCGGGTGCAGCTGCACCAATGTAGCGCTTCAAGTGCAGACTAGCCCTATGTATTTGTGTCTTTTGTCACATAGAACCCATGGCTTCCCAGCTTTCTCTGGGCAAGTGCCTTGGCAGTGCTCCACTCTGCTTGCCTGCAAACTCTGCAGATAAATGCTGATCCCCTGCATCACAGCAGCGCAGTGCATAACCAGCAGCCTGAGAATTTCACATTTTAATGTGCTTATTTCTTTTAAGCTTCATGAGCACATCTCTTCAAACCCAATATTGAATATATTAATCAGTCTGATATAGATATATACAGTTGTTGGAAGATGCATTTCTCTTAGGGAAAACTTGCCTTATAAAATAATGACAAATTCTAATAAAACCTTTTCCTAAAACGGTTCAGAATATTTCAGTTCTTAGGTAAATATTTAAACCCAGGTGTATTTTGTTGCCTTGTTTATAATATTTAAAGATATACAAAAATGAACAACATTGTTCACATGCACTCATAATGAGATCTAATATTCAAGAGATAATGCAGTAACTATCAAAGCTGGAATAAAGCTAAACTGGCCTAACATTGAGGGTACTCAGTGTTTTCATGCCACTCTGTTGTGGAAATTGCCTTTTGGAGAATTAAACAATGCACATATTTGTGCAACTTTCTGCACTCCATTGTGGAGTTTTGTTGTGTGTATTTCAATGGGATTTATAAAAGCAAAGGTTAAGTTAAATCCTGGTGAAATTCTACAAAATAAAGGAATCCAACTTTGCTTCCTTCCTCCCTTTTCTTTCTCTTCTGCTCAGCCTACATGCAGGAGGCTGAATTCTTTAAGTTATTCTCCCACCTTCTACAATTTATCTTCATTTTCTTTCTTTTAATGAGTTTGGTCTTCACAACCTTTCATTATGTGAATGTTAGCTCTTCCCTGGAAGAGTTTAAAAAGGTGTTCTTGAAAATACCATATTTTTTTAAAGGGACTTTACTAATTAAATTATCTTGAGAACAATATGACATGCATGTTCTGCTCTGAAAAATTTGAGCTTGTCTTTCTACTTTACTGCTAAAAATACTTTAACGAGTTGGATATAGATTTTACTCTTTTTTAAAAAATTAAAGAGAGACTGTATGTTGTGATATTACAAAAAATATATTCATGCTAAGAAACACCAGTTTATTGTCCGACTGAAAAGCCTACAGTTGTCAAATGTGGGAAGAAAACCTCCATGACAAGTGAATAAGGAGGGGACAGAATTAGTGGTGTTAATATAATAGAAGTGGTTGAGGACTTTAAAAAAAAAAAAAAAAAAAAAGAACATATTTGTCTACAAAAATGTTTTTGTTTTTTTAATTTAAAATAAAATTATGTTGCCTAAGACCAATTTTTTTTTAATGAAAACTGTTTTTGTGGAAATTCTTTTTAATCAAAAAATCATTTATTGTCAAAAAATAGATTGATGAAGTTAGGTATGGAAGACTAGAGCAGATGAACTCATATGGGGGGAAAATATGCTATATCCACACGAATGTGATAAGAAAATAACTGACAATAAAATTGTGACAAAAATGACAAGACCAAAAAAAAAAAAAAAAAGTTCTCTCACAATAATACTTAACTTTTATAGTGCATTTCATCGGTAGATCTCAAAGCACTTCAGGCTTTGAATGTATTTATCTCACTACACCTCTGTGAGGTGCTACCCCTTATTTTACAGATGGGGAACCAAGGAACAGAGAAATTAAGTGACTTGCCTAAGGTCACACAGAAAGTCTGTGGCAGAGCAGGGAAGTGAAACATAGGTTTCCTGTGTCCTGCACTGCTGTCCTAATCACTGGACCATTCTTTTTATGATATCTGTTTAGAAACCACTCTAATTACTTTTTTCTGTCTGGCTACAGCTGCCCTGTAAGAACTCAATCCTACAGGATGCTGAGTGATGTTCAAATCAATAGAAGTTGAAAGTGCTCAGTACCTTGCAGGTGCAAGTCCTACTTATGGACAAAAATGGCTGGATTGGTCCAGCGGGTTTTACTGCATTTAGTGAACAAGTGGAATTCGAACTAGTTCAAACTTCAAAGAAGAGCAATTGTATGAAATGATAGATCAGTTTAGATAGTTATAGAACATCTTCAGATAACTTAATATCTATATTAATATATAATTATATTAACTCAGTATTTAACATGTCTATGTAGGTTTTCTATAATTAACAATAGAAAGTATTTTAATGGGACAAGTTGTTTATCTTCAGTACCTCTTAAATCTGTCCTCAGATCTAAAAAGGACTTTTACTGTAGTGGCTGATGTGCAGCATTTAGCTTCTAAGCATTCCTTGGATCTGAGTGAGAGGCTGATGGGGGAGAGGAAGAGAACGGCTTTGTCAGCTCCTAGATTTACTTTCCCTTCATCTTATAAGAGGGATAGAGCAGAAGATATTGTGAGTCTTTCTCCAGGTCAATCTATCTCCTCCTCCTAAGACTCTTAATAGATCACCTTTTTATGTGTCTACATCCTCTGGCACCATTGTTATCTTCATTGAGTTCTGTACAGGTGGAGGAATATAGAAGAGGACTTAAGAGACCTGAACCATCCAGATTTGCCCCACCTAAATATGGGTTTCCTTGGTCTTCTGGACAGTTTGTTTCCAGATGCCAGCTGTTGCAGAGATTGGCAGCTTTGGATTCCGGCACAGGAATTTTTAAATCACACACCTGAAAGATGAGAATGTGGTGTTGCGACTGATACAGATGATTTGAGGAATCTTTGGATCTGCATCTGAGACAGTGGTGCCTGATACTCTCTCTGAAGAGAGAGAGAGATGAGAAGATATGAGAAATGAGAGAGAAATGAGAAGATAGCTCCTCTTTTTGAAATTGAACAGTTGGATACAGACTTTCATTCTGATTTGGCACCTTAGTATTTCTTCTGCTTCATCTCCTTCTGAGGATGCTGTACAGTTCCAGGATTTAATGGATCATATGGCATCAATTTTGCATTTACCTTCAGGTTTTGTGGAGGAGGTATTACATCCTGTATGGAACGTTCTTGTTGCTCCTTTCAGGAATAGGATGTCTCTACCTATCCTGAATGGTCTTTGCAGCCTGTGAGGACTATTTGGGCTGTTCCTGCTTTTTGTCAGCCTCTATCTAAGAAAGCAGACAAACTGTACCAGGTACCTCAGGAGGGATTTTCATATTCACTTTATGCCAAATTCTCTGGTGGTTGCTGCTGCCAGTAATAGGCTCAGGTCTGGCCAAGCCCATTCCCCATCTATGGAGAGAGAGGGGAAGAAGATTGGTATCTAATTACTAGGCAGTGATGGTCCATTCCCAGTTCCATCTGGCTGTATTTGTACAAGATTTGCCAGATAAAAGGAGATTAGCAAATGCAAATTTGATGGAGGGACCAAATATGGCAAAGCATGCTCTTCTCTTGATGCTTCTTACTCTTTCGCGAGAGCACGGGAATATGCTGTTTCCTTGAGGAGATGTTCAATGCAGACAAATACAGCTATGCCTGTGGATACTAGAGTTGAAGTGCAGGATCTCCCTTTTGAGAGAACGGTCTTCTCAGGCCTGGTCTACACTGGTGGCTTAATTCAAATTAAAGTCCCTTAATTCGAATTAATTACTCCCGCGTCGACACTTGCGCATTATTAATTCGAATTAAGGAGCCTTTAAAATCGAATTAATAAAACCACCTCTGCAAGTGGATTAGCGCCTGAAGCGCATCAGTTAATTCGCATTAGTGTGAGTGTGGATGCAATGGGACTTAATTCGAATTAATTGGCCTCCAGACTGTATTCCATGATGCCCCATTTCAGTACCCTCCCCCAAAGCAGCCCCGGGAAGATTTAAATCTTCATTTCCTGCGGTGAATGGGTTTAAAATCCCAGCTGCGATCACCTCCCCCCCACACACACACACAAGCCCTTTGCAGTTTGTCCCTTTAAGGGTTTGAAAATTTCATCCTCCCTCTCCCCGTGTGGTGAATGCGTTTTAGCTGCCCAGCAAGCCCTTTGCATTTTGTCCCTTTAAGATTTGTCCCTTTGAAAGTTTAGCCCTTTAAAGTTTGTCCCTTTGAAAGATTTCACCACCCACCCCTCTCCCCGCGTGGTGAATGCGTTTTAAATGCCAGCAGTGAGAGGAAATTCTTTGCTACATTGTTTCAGTGGCCAATCATGGAAATTGATACTTCCTTAAGAGTTTATTCACAGTGCTACATGTGAATACATTATATCATGCTTTCCATCAGTGAAATGGAAACATTTGTATCACTGTATTAATATACTGACTCCCTTGTTATTTATCTTACATTCTACAGACACCTGTAGAATCAAAATCAAAGGCAAGCAATATACAGGAGGTTGTAGGGGGAGGATAAAAGGTAAACAGCATACAGATGGGGGGGTTGGTTTGATGAAGGGAAAAATCAAAGGCAAGCAATTTACAGGGGGTGATGGGGGAAGCATAAAAGGCAAACAGCATACAGTTCTAAAGTAATCCAGGATAAGCTGTGATGTATTTGTCACGGTCAAAATGAGAGCATAGTTCAGCTGGCTCCATGTGCCTGCAGCAATGGCAATCGGGGAAGTAAAAAAAACAGAATGAAAATCCTTTTCCTGTTTGTTTGGGGGTGGGGGAAGAGGGTGGGGGAAGCAGCACTGCATCCTGGGATGATGACACTTATCACAACAGCCTCTGTGGTTAGTTGCACTGTGGGATAGCTTCCCACATTGCACTGCTTTCTAATTCTAATTAAGGCTGGCCAGTGTGGACGCAAGAAACCAGCACAAACACTGTAGTGTGGACAGTCTGCAGCGCTTTCTATAAATCGCTTTCTATAAATCGCGAATTAAGCTAATTCGAATTAGTGCTGCAGTGTAGACATAGCCTCAGTAATTATATAGGTGAACTTCTAGGAAAATTAAAAGAAAGCAGATTAACTGCTCGATTACTGGGGATATACATTCTGTTAAAGGAGACTACCTACTCCTTTTTGGTATCAGAGGCAGAGTTTCCTCAGTCTTCATCTGATTTTTTTGTCAAATCAAAGGCATCAGCAGACTACTTCTTCACTGCAGTCTCAACATAAAAATCATTCAGGACCAGACCTAAATCGAAATAGTCTGCTCCTTCCTTTTTGTCTTTGTTTAATACAGATCTCAGATTTGATATGAGGATTAGGAGTTGTGGACCAACTGGCAAGGATAATTTCCTTTCCTTTGTTTGGAGTCAGGCTAACCCATTTCATCAACAATTGGAGGCTTATTACATTAGACAAATTGGACTGAGAAATTATGGAAAAAAGCTACGCAATACAATTAAAAAAGCTACCCATTTTGAATTCCTCCTACCATTCCCTTTTCAGGGATATTTCTGATAACCTTATCATTTATCAGAAGTTAAGAAATTGGCCAGTGGTTCCCAAGCATCTGTGGGGTCAAGGGTTTTATTCAAGATTCTTCCTGATACAGAAGAAAGATGGGGGTTTTTGTCTAATTTTTAATAAAATTAAATGAGTTCATCTGGAGGATGCAGTTTCAAATGTTGGCCTCTATGATGTCCTTGAATTAAGTTATGAATTGGTTTGCAGTCCATTGCAAATTGGTATGCAGTTTCCATATTTCTATCTAGCTGAATCATCAGAAATATCTTTTTGTTTTCTGGTTTCACAAAGACACTTTCAGTACAAGATAGTGTCATTTGGCCTTTCTGGGTCACTTTGTAAAGTTTCTTAGTTCCTTTCTGTAGTTGTGGCACACCTAAGAAAATGTGATATCTTTGTTTACCCATATTTGGACGATTGGTTGCCAAAGCCTTCCTCTTGTGAGGATCTGTTAATTCACATCAGGTTCACAACCTCCTTTAGTATGGATTTGGGATCTCTGAAATTCTGAGTTGGACATAGGTCCTATACTGGGCTTGCGAGCAGGAAGAGCTTTTCTCCTGGAAGAAAATTCTATCTTGAGAAACCTATCTATTTCAGAGATTTCATTCTGTCAGACTCAAAGTGACTTTCTTCAGGGGTTTGATAGGCCTCATGGCAGTGACTGCTTGTTATATTCCGATTGCATGCCTAAGAATGAGGTCAATGAAGCACTGGGTGACTCAAGTGTACAGACCCATTCTGGGCAGTCTTCAGATGTTAGTCACCATGCCTCCAGATGTTCTGAATTCATTGATATTGTGGAAATGCAAATCAAATGTTTTCACAGGCAACTTGTCCAATCCCCTTTCGTTGTCTGTCACAATAACATCCAATGCATCCAGCAAAAGATGGGGAACTCATCAGGTTCAGTTTACAGTTCAAGGCCACTGGGTGTCTCAAGAAGGGAGCTTGCGTATACATGTTTTGGAATTAAGAGCCTTTTATTTGGCTCTCAGATCTTTGCTCCCTCACATAACAGGGAAGGTTGTTCAGGTAGTGATGGAAAATATAACTGCTATGTATTAGGTCAACAAGCAAGAAGGTATCTTTGTTATGCGCTGAGGCAGTCAGTCTGTGGGACTGGCATATCCTTCACAATGTCTGTCTGGTAGCCCTGCATTTAGCAGTGGAGAGTAATGTGTCAGCAGATTGGCTTAGCAGAGACAATTCTCAGATGCATGAATGGTCCCTGAAAGGATCAAGTGATGCAAGAGATTTTCTCGATTTTGGGTTAGCCTGATATAGATCTGTTAGCTAAACAGATTCAACAAAATGTGTCGTTTTCTTCTGTTCAGAAGCAGAGAGTATTCCATCTCAGACGCTTTCCTGTTGTGTTGAGGAAAAGGGCTTTGTATGATACCTCCTCCTGCCTCTGTCTGTTGATTCAGAGAGCGGTGAAGAAGAGATGTCAGGACAGGGCAAGGGTGATCCTGATTGCCCCAGTTTGGCTGAGACAGCAGTGGTACTTGGACCAGTTTCAGCTGTCAAATGGAGTCAGCAAGCAATTTCTTTTGTCTCCAGACCTATTGTCACGGTAGCAGAGCAGGATTCTTCATTTGGATCCTTAGTCTCTCCATCTGATAGCCTGGACTATTTGACTTTGCCTAACCTTGAACAATCTTGTTCCTCCTGGTTAAGTGTGAATATGAAGAGTTCTGGATACAAGAATTCTGGTTACAAGAAAGTAACCTTTGTTTTTCAGACCTTAAATCATTCTTGTAACTCATGTTCCCTGGTGTGTTTTTTTCCCCCCAACAACTTTTTCGATGTTTCAACACCAGAACTGGACTCAATATCCCAGTAATGGTCTCACTAAAGCTGCATACAGAATTAATATAACCTTCCTTCTCTTACACTTTATTCCCTCACTTATATTGCCAAGAATAGTATTTGCTTTCTTAGCTACAGTATTGGACTGGGAGCTTGTGCTCACCTGGTTATATGCCATGATCCCCATAAGTCCCTTTCAAAGTTGATGCATTCCAGGATATGGTCCCCCATCTTACAAGTGTGAGCTACATTCATTGATCCTAAATTAATGGCCTTGTATTTGGCAATATTAAAGTGGTTATTGTTCAAATGAGCCCAGCTTACCAAGCAATCCAGATCATGCTATAGAACTGTCCTGTTCTTATCCAGTTTTAAATCCTCATAATATGTTGCTTCATTAATTTGTAGAGTGCTTATTTTATAATCAAAATGTAATGCAATATTAAGTCAAATGCCTCACAAAAGTCTAAGAATATCATGTCAACACAGTTACTATTGTCAGCCAAATTTGTAATCTCATGAAAATACATGACTAAGAGAGTGGGATGGAGGTAAAGGCACAAAGGGGAGGAAGACCGGAGCCAGGGGATGTGAGGGTGAATGGGAGCAGAGAAATAGGGAGGGAGGAACTGGAGAGCAGAGGGTGAGCAGGATGTGGAGAGGAGAGAGGGAGGCAGGATTTTGGTGGGGAGAGGTGAGTAGGAGCAAGTACAGGCTGGGGATGCCAGGGCAGAAGGGTCTTGTGACTGAAGACCATATCATAATGCATATGCACAAGGAGACCAAATTAAGGTTGTTTGGGCAGTTCTGGTATTTCCAAACTTTAGAGTGTCTGACTTCACAACCCTAACAACCTTAACATTCTCTTTAACATTTTTGGGGATATAATAAATTACATAAACTTTACACTTATGTAGTAGTGTACAGTTAACACATCTCTGAGGTGGAATGCTGAAATTGTAGTATACAGCAACGTCATTTCCTGTGCTAAGTAATATAAATAATATGTTCTCATAATGAAACTGAGAGGGGTATTGAGATAGACAGAAGAGCACCAGCAAAATGCTATTGTTTCTTCAGTGACCCCAAGTGCTCACAACTTCTGTTTTATGTCTCAGCTGAAAGATGTTACCTCCAGTAGAATTATTGTACACCAAAAGGGGGGTACCTCCACTGACACCATTTCTTGTAGTACCTGGGCTTTTCCTGAGGATTACTATCCACATATTGACACCGCTGTTGATTTGATGAGATGTAGCCTGAGCTAGTAACACCATAGGTTGAAAGTCCTCCAAATATCCTTGTTCTGCAAATGAGTCCTCAGTTGCATCCTGCAATAAAACTAAATTATAATTGTTTGAAGATACTAGTTATTTGTGAGTCATCTCAGACCTTTAGAGTCACAGTGAATATCTATCCTTTCTTGTAGCTAAAGAGGTCTCTCTATTCTCAGTAAATAATTTTAAGTTGTCACTGTGACAGATATTACAATTTCATGCAGTATCTTTGGGGACCATATTGTATTAAATCTATGAATGGCTTCTGTATGATTGTGTTCTACATGGGCAAGGGTTACCACAGCTCCTCTAGGAACTAAAAATAGTGGGAGGTGATTAAGGTGAATCACTAAGAATGAAAACTCTGGAGAGGTACCACCCCCTGGAGTGATTTGCATCTACTATTCAGATTGGCGTTTCCAGAGACTAGGGGACAAAGAGAGGACTTTTGGCATAAAAGGATGAGCTTGAACTGACCCAGAGCCTTCCTTCTGATCCAGCAAACAGACAGGACCTTCTGTCCAAGGGGGGGTCAAACCTTGCAGAAGGGATGGAATGACTTTGACCTACTAGGGCTCCAGAAGGTTGGTGGGAAACCTCTCATGAGCTTTAAGCATGAGTACAGCAACTTTTATTTTTAAGTTTTTCTCTGTAATGCTTTTATATTAAGAATAAATGTGCTTAGAAATTATCATGGGGTAACTTGTAATTTCTGGCAATACACTGTTTATAGCCCTCAGAGAGAAAGCAAAGCACAGGCGCGGGCCTTTAGGCAGACTGGCTTCCTGAGAATATCACAATGTAAGGCAGGGAGCTGTGCGGCCTTAACCCTGGGTGAGAAGGGAGTGGGACAAGGGTCTCTATCCAGAGACAAATCATGGCTTGAGACCTGACTGAGAACTCCTGGAGTGGACCACGGAGAGGGGATACAGGTGCAGTTACCCTATCACAGTTTCAGGGTGTGTCTACACTGCAGCTAGGCACTCATGGCTGGCCTGTGCCAGCCAACTTGGGGTTGCGGGCCTCGGGTTGTGGGTCTGTCATTACTGTGTAGACTTCCGGAGTCCAAGCTCTGGAACCCTTCCGCCTCATAGGGTGCTCATCATGACCCTCTTCTTAATGTCCTTGTCACTTGTTGACAGTGTTCAGAAGTGTGCACCTAAAAGAGCAGCTAGTGATGAATGCATGTGTAGTGTATTCTGTATTAGGAGTGCACGTAATGAGCCTACCCTGAAAGCCCCCACAGCACATGATCAGTAGGTGTTTTCAGACCTTCATAACTTCGTCAAATAAAATGAATTTTCTTCTGAAACAAGGCCATGTTCTGATCCTTATGGGGACTCTTTCTGGGACAAATTGTAGCTTTTGAAAACCAAACATTTCAAGCGGAGGCCTCTTCAAACTTCACTTAAAGATAAAAAAGGGCTGTGAAGTGCAGGGGGTGATGAAGGCCATTCAGGAGGAGGGAATACAGGACTTCTTGATTCCAGCTTTGTGTTCATTCCCTATTATGAAGAGGGATATTTTTTGTGAATAAAGCAGGAGGTGGGGGAAGGTTTTCAAAAACAATTGGACAGCTGTCCATGCTGGTTTGGAGCCATTCTTGGAACTAACCAGTTTGTTGGGAAGCTAAGTGGGTTACAATGGAAACTGTCTATCAACTGCCCTAGTGACCTCCAGATGGCTACACAGTCTCTGTTCTTTGTTACTTCCTTTGTAAAATGTGACTAAAAATATTTGCACATCCATAATACATTTTTATATGTATATTGCAAAGCACTTCACACAGTTGCCGCGGTATGATTAGCTCTGTTTCCTTTGTAGCATAGCTAAGAATAGAGGTCTCAAAGCAAGTAGCTTTGGACACTTGAGTTTGGGGGCTGAGACATGTCTAACACATCAAAGTTCAGTTCAACCACAAACTTCCTATATGACCTTGGGCAAGTCACTTAATGTCTAATTTCTAGAAAAATGGGAGCAGTGGATGTTGTCCCTTTTTGGACAGCTAACATGAGGACTTTCTTAGAAGTTTGTGAAGCACAAAGAAATAGAATGTCAGAGGAAGAGGTGGGATTAAATCTCCAAACCCTGTGTACATTTTGGTGTGTCTCCCACAACATTTGAAAAATGCATCCTGGCTAGTTGGCATAAATATTAAGACTAAGCGTGTCAGTGAGATAGCTTTCTCATTATGAATAAAATATATTGAATCTAAACTGTATAATTGCAGCTGGCCTTTGAGCTATCTGGCTGAAGGGAGACATCTTGTTTAAAAAAAAAACTTCATTTGCTACACTGGCAACGTGGGAGCCTTGCATAAGAAATTGTAAACATTTTATTTAAATTTTGTTTGATACGTGCCATAAAAATCCATGCACTGAGAATATTGCTGTTAATACATAGAAATCTAAACACTGTGTAAATATCTTGGTCTTTTCTGATGTATAGTTATACTTTTATATTTATTTTATATGTTGGTACCTAACATTTTTTTGGTTCGTTATAAGGAAAAAAAATATTTGAAAAAGCTTACTAAATAAAAAGATGGAATCCATCGTGGTGGTGTTTAGAATTCAGGATGTAGTTGTAGAATTATCATTAGAGGTGTTCGATAGAGAGGTCATAGAGTTGAGGGTGGAGCAACAGCTAGGAGATTCTTGGGAGCAAAGGTGAATGGCTATATGAGTAGTTAGCAGCCCCAGGGGGAAGAAGCCAGTAAGACTGGGGGAGGGAGAATCAGATTGTGTGAAGTGGGAAAAATTTGTAAAAAGTGAGAAATGGGGCTGCTTGGACAAATAGGCTGTGGGAGGTTGAGGAGCCGCGGTGTTGCCAACTCTCACAATGTTATCACGAATCTTGTGATATTAGATGTTTTTCTGAAAGCCCAGCTCCTGAACTCAAGTGATTACATCAGAATCTCTGCTTTCACTTAAGAAATTCTATCCCTGCCGGTTGCAGAGACAGGCTTGAAAACTTGACCTTGAAGTCTTAAACGATAACAAATAAAAAGAAGCCAAAATGTGTATATGCTTTAAATTTCATGATTTTCTTTCACCAATGTCATGATTTACAGAGGCCTAACTCATAGCTTTTGATTGCTTGGATTTGGCTGTAGTCAAGAGGTTGGAGAAAGGGCTGGAGACCAAGACGGTAAGGGAGGTGGCATTCAGTGAGGGGCATGTGTGAGCAGGAAGAGGGGTAGGGAACGGGAGTTGATGGAATAGGGTCTAACTGCAGAAAAGAGGCAGCTGTCATTAAAAGGATTCTGTGTATAGAAGAGCACTGCCTACAGGATGCAAGAGCTGCACAGCACTATAGTGTGTGCCAGAATTACAGAGGAAGGCTGTTGTTACATACAACCTGGAGAAACACTTGATCATTTAAATTATGCTGTATTAAATGCAGACAAACTGGTTTTACAATCCCTTGCATAGTGCTCCAAGCACACACAACGGTTTCTGCAAAATGGCCGTTATCTAGTAATATATGCAAATTCCAATTGTAATTTAAAACCTATTTCTTCAAATGTATGTGGAAGGCCCATACACTCTTAATGTTTAGGTACTTTGCAGAATTTTTTTAAAACATTCAGTTAAGCTTTTCCTCCTTTGAGATGGTATCAAGTGATTAACTAGAGTTAGTACTCCCCCATCCAAATATCTGCCTATGCTTTTTGCATTCAGGGAATGTATAGGAAAAGGCAATAAAAATGCCACAAATAATGTTTTATGGAGACTATTGAGAAAAGTTGCTAGAAATTCTCTGCAGCGGAGAGATGGATATATCGCTTTATTTGTGTATAGTGATCAATTTTATTTAATATGGCCAGTTTTAATGTTTTCCCAGTAAGGTTTTTTGTTTCATTTGGACCTATGAGAGATCTCTTACTGCTAGCCACAATCACTGAAATGTTTTGGCTCAGGGCTGACTGTGAGAATCAGTGCGAATGAGCCATTAGTAGATGTCCCTTTTCCAGCTATTTATGCCTCGCGGGGAGAGGAGGGGGAGAGATTTTGTGAAGTATTCCCAAAATATCCTGAAGGTCTGTGTTAGAGTCAGAAGTTGCAAGTTGTGGAAGCAGCTTGTCCTAACAAACTGTCTTGTTCACTTTCATTGAATTGTCTAGATATGGTATTAATGCCAAGCTCATCTGGAACACTTGATATAGAAAGTGTTGTTATTGACTCCTGAAGTTAAGGAACCATTTGTTTTCATGATTTCATGCAATAAGCACTGATGTTTGCTTTGATTATATGAAATTTGGTCTTCTCCAAGTTTTTCAACACAGGCTTACCTTAGATGGGTGTACTCTTCCCTTTCCTGCAACCTAAGGTGCTTGTAATTGGATGAATAGATGCTTTTGTATCACTCGAAGGTAATTGACAATTTAGAAGTCTCATAAAATGCCTTTTTATTTCTGGAAAAAATTAAAATTAAGATTGTATCCTTTTTCCTCCTAATCCTTCCTGCCTACCTGCCTTCACCCCACCAGGAAACAAATATCCCCAGTCATCAGAGCTTTACTAGTTTTGTTTCAAGCATCTGTTTAATCTGGAAAATGTAAGGCATACCTAACTGCTTTTCTAAAACTTGGTATTCATCCAGACTGTTGTCAGTACCTTTTCATCTGGTGAAGGAGGGATGTTCTTTTCCTCTTTTCTACTTGGCAATATTTGAAAAATCAAAGCTGAAACACTTGACAACTAGAGATGCCGGCCCTTTTATTTTTCTTATCTTTGTATGGTCAATTGGGTGAGGGAGGCTGAAGTGCCAAGAAACAAAGAGTGCAATAGAGGTAGCCAGCTCCTATTTCTGCAGACCACAGTCCAGGCACTGGGATTCCCCTGGTAAGCATTGTTAGGCACTATGCCTTGGCAGCTGTGTTACCTTATCTAACATGGCTAAAAATGAAATAGAAACCTGAAACAAAGCTTCTATGCGTTCTTGCCTTATGGGAAGGCATTACTATTAGAACTTAAAGAAACAGTCAAGCATTAATTATTAAGGTTTTAATGCTTGCAATGAGTCAGTGAGAACAACTGCTACGGATATCCATGCAGATAGGTATTCAGAGCTGTTAGCATCAGGCTTAACCTACAGCAAATACAGCACAGCACAAGCTGGAAGATGTAGTGAATAATAAAAGCACTGTAATGGGGAGGGGATGGGAGAGGGGGTCAGGAGGATGTTTATGATGATCAAAGCCATTCTTAAATTTCTTTAGATAGCTGCCTAAACAAAGCATTAATTAGTTCTTCCTTCTCATTAGAAGTACAAAGAGAAAGGGAAGGAAAGGCATCTGCAGTGCAGTAAGTTAAATAGAGAGCTATAAACGTATCCTGTCCTGAGTGGTTCCCTGTTCTAAAAGAACATTCTGTTTCAGCAAAGAGCATTGCTGAAAGGGAGTGTTGAGGTAGGAAGGGAAGGATTCCTAAGGGTATCTAAAGAAGGTTCTGAAGAACAGCACAACCTCTGGTGCCTTAGGTGGTAATATTTTGAGGTTTTTTATTTTGTCCAGGTCAAGCAGTGTTTAAGGGGAATAAAAGGTTAATGACTACAAAAGGCCTGACGCAGGAGTGAAGGATATTACTCTGGTATGAACAAGGAAGAGTACCCCCCAGATGTAGGCTCCATTCAGTTTTATTTTCTACCTGTTTACTTCTTGTTTCTCTTTTTTGTCACTTTTTGTCTGTGCTACATGTATTCATAAAATATTTTTGCCGTGGTAACAGCATATTTACACCTGGGATGGAATGTGTCAGTTCATCAAGGACAAATATATTTGGAAGGATTTTAAGGACTAATCCACATATTAACTAGGCTACCTGAGTCATTAGGGTTCCTGATCAATTATGCTGTTTCTCTTTATTCTTAAAATATAACTTAAATCAAAAAATTTGGCTCAAGCAAAAGCATATATAATCTTTGAGGCACCTGAGGCCTGTTACAATTGTAGGAAAGTAGGGAGAGGCCTATATGGGATTGGAGAGATAATGAGCTAAGCTGAGCTTGTAAAATGGAAGGTGTCTTCTTATCCAGAACTTTTCTAAACCTCAAATCCTTGGGGAAAGGACTAAATTTCATATTTTCCATCTATATGTTGATTTTAAACTACAGTACTTGAATCGGCTTTCCCTTTCTGGCATATAAAGTATCTAGACTGAAGGGAATATGCTGCCAACATACATTATTACTCAAAATCACTTACAAAAGAAAAGTCATTGTTTAAACCATTGAATTTTGACTTGACAGTCTTTTGGGGAGTTTCATTGCTATAAAAAAGCCCTCTGTTAAAATGATAATAGAACATGTATGTTTTCCTTCTATAATTAATTTTAAATATTGATGGAATGAAAAAAAGAGGTGTTTATTCCCGACACACTATGTATTGAATGTAAGTAATTTTTTTCTCCTCCTCTGATTTGCTTTTGTAATACTAGTTCTCTTATTTTGAAACAGAGTATTTCTATTACATTCCCCAGTCCATCATAGCTGTCTTACCTACGACGGTAGCAAGTAAGGACAGGAGGAGAACTGTATAAATCTGCGGAGATTGTGATTTATTAGGAAGTGATGACTAGAAGATCTGAAGAGGATAATTTTTTTCTGTTAGTCTAATTTAACAAGGAAAGTGTAGAATTATTTAAATCAGCCTCTTCCCATAAACCATCATCTCCAAATTTAAAATAACCGAAAGGCCAGAATCAGTGCCTAAATAGTAGAAAATAGAGTTTCAAGTGAAATTTTAGGTGGCCCACCTGAGACTACATTTTGGAACATCTGACTTAATTGCAGATTTTGCCAGTTCTAGAGCAACAGTGACCAAAGATGACAGCAACAGGGATCAGGAATCCAAAGAACCTGTCTCTAGCAATCCTTCTGCTCTAGGTGTTGCTAAAAACTTGGTAATAAATCTTCCTGTAGCTCTCCTTTCTTTAAAAATGTCACCTAAGAGATGAAAAGACTACAGATAAGAGCTGCAAAGGTGGAGAAAGATTTGTATTCTTCCCACAGACTCTGATATATCATCATTATTATTGACCTAACTGATATGCCCGCATGGCTGCCTCATCATCAGTTTCAGTCTTTGAGGTTGAAACTATTGTTCCCAGAGCTGGCATCAGTAGATTCTTTTCAAGCAGTGACTTTGTCCTCTCCTTTCCTGAATGAGTCTTTGTCCTTAACTGAGATTTTAAATTCAAATTAAACTTGGTTGCAGCAGACTTTGATTTTCACTTTTTATTTTTATTTATTTTTGTTGTGTTTTTGTAGCCTACATTAAAGCACTGTAATAGCCTAGTCTTTATAGGTTTATTTGAATTGTGATTTCACAGATTTGATTATAAATCTGGTATTTTGCTAGCAATGAAATAAAAACACATGGGAAAAAGCAAATGCTTTTTTCAGGTCACGATTATTTTTGCAATCTGCATTCCCATTCTGAGTCTAACTACACATGAAAGAACCATCTCTTGCCATTGTGCTGCTGTGTGCAACCAACTGTACTGCTGAGAGCACAAAGGGCAAAGTGATACAGGCTGAATTTCACTCAGAAAGTATAAACAGGACCTGAACTTATTGGAAACTTGTCAGTCTCTCTGGTTTTATTTCTCAGTCAGTTTTTTTGTTTTCTATTATTTGTTTAATTTTAAATGGAAAATCAGAATCCCAGATAATTTAATACACCTGTACTTGCACTTTTAGCTCCATTTGATAATCTCAAAACATAAGCTAATACCTTTTTGTAATCTTGTCCATCTTTCACTTATATGTGGCTCTTGCCATACCCCTCTTCTGCATCATAGCATCTTCTGTCCTCTTCCCCCTTACTCTTCTTCTCCACTGGCTCCATTTCCTCATACATGTTACCCTCACCCCTATATAGTTCCCACCAGATCTCCCTGCTCCTCTTCCCTTCTCAACCCTATCTTCCCCATTCTCCCACCAACACAAATCCAGATCTCAGATCCCAAATCCACTCTCTCCCTTTCCTCCTTCTTTCTGGTGACATTTGCTCCAACCCTGGCCTTTTCTCCACACCAATCCTCTCTTCCACCTTTGCCCCTCTTGTGCCACCATTCCTAACCTCACACCCGTCCACCTGCTACTCATCTCCCCCTTCCTTTTCTTTTGCTGTCTCTGGAGCCACCCACTCAATCTCTAAAAAGATCTCAGCCATCCACATCCTCTTCATATCTCACTTCCTCCAGCTCCTGGCTCTCAAGTGATCTGGATCCCTTCATCTGTAGAGCCCAGCAAATCCGCAGATAACCACTTTATATCCGCAGACCATTTCTTGCGGATTGGATGGTCACGGAGGTCGGGACCTCTGTGACTTCTGGGGCAGGGCCGGAGCAGCTGCCAGCCAGGGGTACAGCGAACAGCTGCTTAGCTGTTAGGCGGCCTGCAGGGTTCAACAGCTCAACAGCTGTTAGGCAGGCAGGGCTCATCAGCTGTTTGGGGTGGCAGGGGCTCAACAGCTGATGGAGGGCTGCTGGTTTCAAAATAGCTGATGTGCGGATGCCGATGCGGTTAAATCTAAAAGAGAGAGGACAGACTGCAGGTTGGGTAAAAGTGTATTCCAGCGGATGAGGATCGGATGCGGATCTGTGCAGGGCTCAATTCATCTGACATTGCCTCTGCAGCTGCCCTCTTTTTATGGTGGCCTTTCCTCACTCTCCCCTTACTGGATCAGACCATAGTGGGGGTGTTGAGCTTCTCCTCTCCTGTTCTTGCCACTTGCAACCTCTCACTCCCCCCTTCCCACATTTTCTCTTTTGAACAGCACTGCATCTGACTCCCCCTCCTCCATGTTGCTGTCTGCCGTCCAGCCAACTCCTCCCCATCACCCATCTTTCTGGTTTCAACTTCTGGCTCTCTTCCTTTCTTTACAATTTCCCAAACTCACCCTTTGTGATTTCAATCTCCATACCAAACCCTTAGCGCACATTTCCATACCCTCACACTTGACATGCAGCCCTATTTCCACTTTACCGTTCCCCAAAATGGCCATTCACTTGCCTTGATCTTCAACAAGCACTGCTCTCTCAGTTGCTGAGTATCCTCTTGCCAACCCACCCATCGTCTGGTCTCTTTTTCAGCACCACCCGTCAACCCCTTCCCACCTCCCCTCATGCCCTATCAGTTGGCCTTTTTGTGACTTCCCGTTCACCAGGGTTGATGTTGTCTTGTCTGCTCTCAACCTCTCCTCCCTGCCCTTTTTTCCTTTTCTGCCCTTGAAATTGTTTTTGATTCTCTCCATGCGTCCCTCTCCTTCACTCTTCAATCCTTTGCCCCTTTCTCCCGTTGCAAGGTCTGACCTGCGTTAACCCCCAGTCCTGACTTACCCCTGACGTCCGCTTCCTGTGTGCCTGCTCTTGTGCTGCAGAGCATCTCTGGCACAAATCTTGTGACCAGGCTGACTTCCTTTACTACAAATTCATTCTCTACTTCAGTTCTGCCATCTTCTTAGCTAAACAGCTCTACTTCTTCAACTCAGTTGAATCCCACATCTGCCATTTTTGCCACTTCTGACTTTCCTCAAATCATTCTCTCATCTGCTTCCACTTAATTCTCCAAGAGAAAATTACAAGTTTATATAGTCTTTATCTGCATTTTCATATTCTGTACCTTGTATGTCACATTATATGCGTTACCGTTTTGCTATATATAACACTGTTAAAAAAAGGTTTTAAAACCATAAACTGTTAGTGCTCTCAATTGTTCTGAGGGACGTGTATGTAACAAAACCAAAGAACATAAAAGAAGGCTGATACCTTTGGTTTTGTCCCTGACTTCTTGTCAAAGCAGGTTTAGCATGTACAAAAAACCGAAATGGAGAGGAATTAAATACAGCAGTAGAAGCAATTGTTTTAAGATTTTAAAATGCTTTTCAGTGACTTTCAACTAACTGTTCCTTAACTAAATATCTGGCTATCATTGCCAGAAAACCTGTTTCAGTCCATAATACCAAGATGCCAGAGCTCAAATATTTCTGAATGAAACTGTGCAGTGCTAGACTTCTGCTTCAGGTAGCCATGTTAATTAGAATTTCAGTTACTAACTGAATGATTTCAAGAATGCATGAATGCCAATTGTATATCAGTATATTTGCTTAAATAAATTAACAAAAATTTCATCTAAGTTGCATGTGATATTTAAACTTAGTTTGTGAATTTTGAGCTTGTTTGATTCTTAAAAGTATGTGTATATTTTGCTGTTTGTTACTGCATGCCCTGCTACATCATTATTATTGTCATAAATACTTAAATAATCTTTTCCTTTTTACTTAGTACACATTTTGGAACTTTGTACCGAAGAACTTGTTTGAGCAGTTCAGAAGGATAGCTAACTTTTATTTTCTCATCATTTTTCTTGTTCAGGTAAGCCATTCCCATTTTCTTTAGTAGATTCATATACACACTGAAAAAACAGAACTTTTAAAATTCAGATAAAGCTTGAGGTTTCAAAAAACAAACAGCTGCGTCCTCCAATCCCCCAATTTTGGTAGCAGGAGAAATTGGATGGTTAAGATTGGATGGTTTAAAGAATTGGTGATATACTAAAGAACTTTTTCAACCATTCTGGCTTGCTGGTGTGAATCCAGTCCTTCTGGGGAATGACAATTACTTACATCTGATTAGTGTGTATAAAATGAGTGTTCTTTTTATTTTGTAATAAACAGGTGTCATCTCACTAAACCCACCATGATAATTGGCACTAACTGGCATCCATGTTGATAATACTCAGCATAAATGACATAGTCTAAATGTGTATGGAGACTGAATAATCCTCCATCAGCAAAAGGTAGTCCCTCCAGATCAGGATCAAGGCACACTGACAGGGTAGAGTGGGTAAGCATTCACTTTCACTGTGTATGCTGACATGTTTGAGTAATTATAGGTTGTCACTTTTTAGGTCCCTTAATTCTACACCTTGCATGAGCACTGAAATACACTAAATATAATAAAAATCCACTGGTTTGGAATGAAAGACCCTTTCTACTTCTTTGCTTGTCTAGACAGTAGCAAGCAATAGTTATGCAGATTCTTTGAACATTTTTGGATTTTTTTTTCTCATTGCACTGGAACCCCAGTCTGCCTCTTTACCATCAAATTCCAGTAGTTATAGTTCAGTATTTTTGCATTTTTTTCTTAGGATAAGTCAGCAGTGTCATAAGGGCTTATGAAGAAAGACCTTTCAGTGCCACCTTGCAGCTAACAATTACTAGAGCATTTTGTCTTTAAAGCAGCTGCCCTCTTATTTCCAGTTTCTCTAGCCTTTACTCCTTGAGGACTTGAGAGAGAAGTAAGCACTCCAACCCACATGTTTTAACACTTGATTAAATAAGTATTTATATAGCACTTAAAAATTCTTCCAAAGTACAAACAGGTATTCTGTTTGAAGAAAATTTATAGGATCATAAGATTAGAAGGAACAGCAAGGATCATCTAGTCTAACCCCCTGGCAAGATGCATGATTTGTTGTGTCTAAACCATCCAGATGGCTATCCAGCTTCCTTTTGAAAACCTCCAGTGAAGAAGCTTTCATGACCTCCCTAGGCAGTCTGTTCCATTGTCCTACTAAATTTTTTCTGAGATTTAATCTAAATCTGCTGTGCTGTAGTTTGAATCCATTGTCTTTTGTCCTGCCCTCTGTGGCAAGAGAGAACAACTTTTCTCCATCTTTTTTCATGGCAGCGTTTCAAGTATTTGAAGACCACTATCATGTCCCCCCCTTAATCTCCTCTTTCCCAAACTAAACATACCCAGTTCCTTCAGCCTTTGCTCATATGGCTTGCATTCCATCCCTTTGATCATCTTTTGTTGCTTGTCTCTGGGTTCTTTCCCCAGTTTCTCTATATCCTTTCTATACATCAGTGATCAAAATTGGACACAATACTCCAGCTGAGACCTAATCAGCACCAAGTAGAGCGGTATTATTATCTCTGTGACTTGCATGCTGTGCTCTGCTAATGCAACCTAAACTCGCATTTGCTTTTTTTGCAACAGCATTGCATTCCTGACTCATATTGAGGTTGTGTTCCACCACAACTCCCAAATCCTTCTCAGCATGCTGCTACCAAGCCAGTTATCCCCCATTCTCTATTTGGTTTTTGCCTCTAAGTGTAGCATCTTACATTTGTCTTTGTTGAATTTCATTTTGTTGTCTATAGCTCAATTCTCCAATTAATCGAGGTCCCTCTGAATTTTAGCTCTATCCTCCAAAGTGTTGGCAATCCCCCCTAGCTTTGTGTCATCTGCAAATAATCAGTATGCTCTCTATTCCTACATCCAGCTCATTAATAAAGATGTTAAACAACACCAGATCCAGAACAGATCCCTTTGGAACCCCACTTGAGACCTCCCTCCAAACTGATATCATTCCATTAATAGTTACTCTTGCTTTGTGATTGTTTAACCAATTGAGTGTTCACTTAATGGTAGTTCTCCTGAGCCCACATTTTTCCTGTTTACTTATCAGAATATCCTGTGGGACTGTGTCAAAAGCCTTGCTGAAGTCCAGGTATATTATGTCCACCACATTCCCCCTATCCACTAAATCAGTTACCCTGTAAAAGAAAGAAATCAGTTTGGTTTGCCATTATTTGTTCTTAGTAAATCCATTCTAGCAGTTATTCGAAAATTGAATGTTTTATACATTGCTCTAGTTAGTAGCTTCCCAGTTATCGAAGTCAGGCTGACTGGTCTATAGTTCCCTGGCTCCTTCTTTTCTCCCTTTTTAAAAATGGGCGCTACGTTAGCCCTTTTCCAGTCTTCTGGGACCTCTCCCGTCATCCATGAATTTGCAAATATTATTGCAAGTGGCTCTGAGATTTCTTCAGCTAATTCCTTCAGCACCCTGGGGTGAATAGCATTGGGCCCTGCTGATTTGAATTAATTAAAATTGGTCAGAAGTTGTCTGACGTGTTCTTTACTTATCCCAATATTCATCCCTTCCACTTCATTGTCTATGGTAACTTCACTAATCATCTGGTCATATGTTATTTTTTGTGAGAAGACCGAAGCAAAATAGGCATTGAGCAGCTCTGCCGTTAACAGCTCATCTTCCGTTACCAGCTCACCTCCATTGAGCAGCAGACCCACATCATTCTTTTTTAATTGATATATTGAAGAACTCCTTCTTGTTGTCTCTAACTTTCCTTGCCAGCTGTAAATCATTCTTTTCCTTGGCTTTCCTGATTTTGTCCCTACACACTCACGCTATTCCCATATATACTTCCTTGGAGACATGCCCTTCCTTCCATTCCCTGTATGTATCACTTTTGGTTTTTTGATAGCTTAAAAAGCTCTTTGTGTAGCCACATTGGCCTCTTGTGGCTCTTCTTATCTTTCCTTTGTGTCAGAATAGCTTGATGTTGAGCCTCTAATATTACATTTGTTAGCAACTGCCAGCCCTCTTTGACTCCTTTTCTTCCTAATTGGCCCTTCCATGGGACCTTGCGTACAATTTCTCTGATTTGGTTGAAATCTGCCTTTCTGAAGTCCACTGTTCTTGTTTTGCTGTTCATGTCCTCCTTTCCTTGGGATGTTGAATTCTATCAGTTCATGATCACTTCCTCCTAAGTTCCTGACCATCTTCACAGTAGCAAGCATTTACTGTAATTAACTACCTTGACTAAGTGGACAGACTTAGATATTTCTAAAAGATATAGCATTAACTTACCCTATTAAAACAAGGATTCATTCCATTAGGTCCCTACTAATCTTTTAAATGATTTTTCTATGGTATTTTCAAAGGGTACCATTTGAAAGAGCATTCACACATTTAGCAGACACTTATATCTAATACTTAAATGATATTATATATGTTCAAAGTATTGTGCAACCATTAACTAATCATCGCAGCGCTTCTATAAAGCAGGTATGTAACTGTTCTTCCCATTTTAGAGATGGAAAATCGAAGAAAATATCAATTGACTTGGTCAAAGTCACACAGCATTGGGAATGCCTCATTCCTAATCTACACATATTCCTCTTAACATCCTCCCCCAAAAAACACCAAAGAGAGAGAGAATCCGTATGGATAGAGTGATAGATTTGAAGGTGCAGAACAAAACATAAAAAGAATATTGGAAGCCCACGCTATATGATTTTTTTTTAATTGAAGAGACCTTAACCAGACAGTTCAAGGGGGTTTTTTTTCCAACAGAAAGTGCTCTAATTTTCTTTCCACAAAATAATTTTTCTTAGGTGTGTCTGATAGGATGCGAAGGGTTCAAAGCAGAAAATAAGGGTTCAGACATTTCCAGATATCTAACTTGTTCAGGATGGATTGTTGTTGCAATCTTGCAAAAACTTGTTGTTCTTCAAGTGATGGTCCATATGTGTATTCCACTCCTGAGTACATGTGTGCCTGAATACAGAAATTCTTCACAGCAGTGTCCATTGATGCATGCTCAGTAGCTCCCCTCATGCGTCCAACCAAGGGCACAAAAGGCAGTGCAGGTTGACACCTCTCTAGTTCCTTCTTACCACCACATAGCCAGAGTCAGAATTGTGTCCTCCTTCACTCCATGTATCAACTGTAATATAAAATACTTTGTCTATCTTTGCTTAAGCAGTTATAATTCATATAGTCTATGGTTAGTATAGAATAGTCCCCTTTCCCTCACCTCCAGATGCTCACCGTTTCCATCTACGAGTGTAGGTCCAGACTCATTGGCTCCACTTGACTTACTGGCCTACCAGGTGCCGCATCAACTCCAAGGTGAGTGTTCCCAAACAGTCATGGTGAGAACTTCTTTCAGACCTCTTGTACCAAGAGCCACCATTGTGACAGACACTTGAGAGGGCATTCACCTGGACTACCACACTGCTCAGGGTCCCTGAACTCCACGAGAGGCCAGGCTGCATGTAAATTTATTGGAACTGAGAGCGGTCTGCCTGGCGTGCAAGGCCTTCCTTCCCCTCATGCTCGCTCCATGTACAGATAATGTTGGACAGTGTAATCACGGTGGTGTGTATGTAAACAGAGGAGCAAGATCTCATCCCTCTGGCTGGAAACAGTCAGACTTTGGAAATGGTGTATCAGAAACCACATTATGATATAGGCCATATACCACCCAGGTGTTCATAACTCCCTGCCAGACAAACTAGGCAGAAGCTTCTCTCCAGACTACAAATAGGAGATCCACAACACAGTCCTTACCAAGATATTTAGGCAAAGGGGTACTGTGCTTTGAGACCTCTTTGTGTCCCACATGAACAGAAAACTTCCCCTGTATTGTTCCACAGGAGCAACAGGTCACGATTCCCAGGGTGACAGTCTCCTGGATGGACAACCTCAAGTATACCTTTTCTCCCATCCCCCTACTATCGCAACTTGTAGGAAAGATCCATTGTGACAGAACCACCATAATCCTTTTAGCACTGAACTGGCCCAGACCATTCTGGTTCACGGAGCTTATAACAATGTCCAGACACCGCCTATCAGGATCCTCCCATTTCCGGATCTCCTAACAAAATCAAGCACCCCAACCTGGGATCACTCCACCTCACGGCCTGATGTTTGGATGGGCATTAGAACATTCATGTTCTGCCCTTGTTCAGGAAATCCTTAACCAAAAGTAAAAAGGATTCTACTCGAGTTTGTTTCCTAGCTAAATGGAGATGTTTTTCAGCCTGGGTACGCCTCCACCACTTTCGCTAGCATTGTGAGCATTCCAGTTATTTTACTCATCTTCTCTCCTTAAAGACTGCAGGTCTAGTCCTTAGTTCACTTTGGGTATACCTAGCAGCCATGTAGTGCCTTCCTTGCTACGGTAGCAGGATGTTCTGTGTTTACTCAACCAGTGACTGTACGATTTATGAAGGGTTTGATCAGGATCTTTCCTCCAGTCATTAAACCTACAGCTCAAGGGAACCTTAACCTTGTCCTGTCAACACTTAAAGGTCCACCTTTCAAACCTATGGCAAGTTATGCCATGATCCCTCTGTCCATGAAACTGGCATTCTTAGTGACCATCACTTCAGCCAGAAGGGTCAGTGAGCCAAGCGTCATTATGGAAGATCCTCCCTATACAATATTTCACAAAAAGAAGGTTTCCCTTAGGTTACACCACAGATTTCTTCCCCAAGGTTATTTGTTTGATTTCCATATCAATCAGACAATACTGTTACTTATATTTTTCCCAAAACCCCATGCTTCTTCTGAAGACAAGAGACTTCACTTCCTCAAATGTCAGGTGTCTTTTGCCTGCAAAGAACCAAACCTGGCATTCTGCCTGCAAAGAACCAAACCCATTAGAAAATCTCTGAGGCTCTTTATTGCCATAGCAGAAAGATTGCATGGGCAAACCATATCCTGCCAGAGGTTTTCTAAAGGAGTTTTGGAATGCTTCTTAGAGTGCTACAGAATAGCAAAAATTCCCCCTCCTTGGGGGTATTGCAGATCACTCCATGCAAACAGGGATGCCAGGGAGGCAGCTTGTATCTGACATTCTACTGCAGGACATTTGCCTAGCAGCAGCTTCGAGTTCTGTTCACATGTTTGCAACACACTATGCTGTAGACCAAGTAGCGATTGCAGATGCAGTTGGAGGAAGGGCAGCACTACAAGCAATTCTGCTGCCACCTTCCTCGCACCCTTCTCCAGTCTGAACACTTCCTGCCAGTCACCCATGTGTGGAATATAGTTAGGGACCATCGCTCAAAGAAGAAATTGAGGTCACTTACTGTAACTGGAGGTTCTACCAGTTGACTCACACTGCCTTTTATTCCTTGGTTGGGAGCATAAGGGGGAGCTATTGCGCATACAGGTCAGCTGACAGTGCTTTGAAGAATTTCCAGACTTGGGCACATGGTGCACATGTGTACTCATGTGAAATACAGATAGGGACCACATATCTTGAAGAACCTCCAGTTACAGTAAGTAACCTGCATTTTGACTGAATGCATGATCTTGAATTGGTGAATGGGCTTATATGTATTTATAGTTACAGATGGTGTCAGAGAATAGTATTTTCAATAGAAATTACCTTGATTTCTTAATGCATTTACTTTGCTTTTTTAATAACAAGCTGCTTGGTGTATGATTGCACTGTGGGCTAAAAAGCCAATATAAATTTCATGCTTGGAAAACGATTGCATTAAATTCACAGAACAATATTCAGGAAATAGTATGATTATTCTTTGTTGTTGCAGTTAATTATTGATACACCAACCAGCCCAGTAACAAGTGGACTTCCACTTTTCTTTGTCATCACTGTAACAGCTATCAAACAGGTGAGAGCTTCTTGGGGGTGGGGGGAGAAGTAAAACTGAAGATTGTATGAAAATGTTACATTTGTTTTATTTTTCCTTTTTTTATTATTATTATTTATTAACTGCCTGTGTGTTACTTTTGTTTTGTTTTTTTTTCCTAAGGGATTCAAGGGAAGGGTGATCTTTTCTTTACTTTTGAGGGCTTTACTTTTTATTTGCCTCTGTTTTAAGTAGAATTTTATTGGTTCTTAATTTATGCTGGTTTCATTTATTCAACAGAATTTTCAAAATTATTTTGTAATATTGTTTTGTACTTCGTGTAACTGTGCTCCAAAGAATAGTTTATACAGTTGTCTATTAAACATAACCGTATCCACAAGATGGACTTTCAGGTATTTGAATCACATTACTGAAACTATTAACAGTTTATGATGAGACTTAATGGATATTAAAAATTGTGTATACTATATAATGCTTCAAATTTATTTCAAAATTTATCTATAAAATTAAAATTAAATGAAAGTAAGTCAATACTTGTCATATCAATGATATTGGAAGATCCTAATAAAGGTTGCCCTAATCTAAGTAAAATAACATTATAAGAGTATGGAATTGTCTCGGCCTGTTCTTTCTCTTTTGTAGATTTTACGTTTGTATTACCATAGAGAGCAGATGATGGCAGTTTATCACTCTGTGATCCCAGTTCTTCAATGGTGTCTCTTAGAATGGATTGTTACACCTGGGTAGAATCCTAGTAAAATCAGTAGGGGACCCTACTGAGCACGAAGATCAATGCTAACTCTAGAGTTATCCTCTTGTAGGATTGAGGCCTAAAGTAATAGCAACTAATAATTGGCTTCATAGTGACACTTCTACTTCTTCCTATGACTCTGTTACCATAATCTAGACTGATGGTTGTTCCTTCTTTGTATCTCCTATCTAGAACATATGCTATATTCTATGACTTATCTCTGTAAGAATTTCATATCTTCAGTTACACTGGCTCAGCCTGTTCCCTTTCAGACGCCAGTCTGCATTCTGCTGTTGGTCAGGACCCCAGCAGTTCATTCACACAATATAGAGAGGGAAGAGGTGTTGTGATAATTGGGCCTACAAATTTACCCTAACTGTGAGCTCAACTGTGAAAAGTGAGTGACAGTTCATAAAGTCACAATAATCTAGAACAACGCATGGTGCTGGGGAAAGGTGGAAAAGGGAGACTGACTGAATTAGTCCAAACAAAAAGGCCTAGTGATATAATTCAAGGACTGTGTTAAGATCATGTCTGGTAAACAAGAAAAATGTAGGATCAGGAATCAATTTAACCAGAATTGGCATGTAGGAAATTAGGCCTAATTGATGGATAAAATAGTGAGGGAAAGAGCTATTCCATCCATCACTACCTTTCGGGGTCCTCCAAAAGACTTGGGGCTGCCGACAACCACAGAGACAGAAGAACAGGAAAGGAGTGAGCTTTACTATCATGGCTGCCACCGCCTCTATTTCCTGGGACTGCAGGATCCACTGTAACGCTGTTGGGCCTTCATCTTGATCCTGAGGAATGTCCTGACCAGATCAGGCCAGAGAGAGGGACCTAGATGACATCACCACCACCATTGACTCTGGTTAAATACCAGCCATCACCTGGGATGTGACACTTTGTCTTCCATCTCTCCCCACATTGTATTCTCTTCCTTCCCCACCTTATTTCTTCTCTTTCCGGTCCCTCCTCTTTCCTTCTGTCTAATAAGAGTCTGGGTTAGCCGGCCAAGACTGTGTATTTTAGAACACTGCTATAACCCTATGATCAGAAAGAGGCAGCTAAAAGCAACGCCCTAAACAGCTCAATGGTGGTAAAAGTTTGCCAGGTCTTGGAATACCTAATAAGACCATATGTCATGCTTTTGTTTTTTCAGCAGTGAGGTGAAAGTAAGAATCAACACAAGAGACAGAAGCCTGCATTTTCTGTCTTTATTGTTCTTTTCTGTCCCCTTTTGAGTGTGTGTGGGTTTTTTGTCTTCTAAGAAACAGAATCAGACTTTAGCACCACTACCAACAGCTCCAGACCATCTCAACTAACATCTTTTCCCCAAAAAGGACTGTTGTTATCCTCTTTAATACTTCTAAGAGACTGTCAGATGGGGATGGTGCATCATGGTGGGCTGTCTTTCTTAAAACTCTCTCCAACAAAAGGGAAAGGGAACTAGAATTGTGTTAAAATGAAAACCCTACTTAATACTTTACATTTCAAATGCTTTAACTGTTTCCTTCTTTTCTGCATCATTAATAAAGAGTTAAAAAATTTAATGTGTTTGCCATGGTACTAAGCAGGCTAAGGTCTCTGCCTACCAAACCTTGTTTAACACTGTTTAATAATGGACAATGATAGGATCATGTTAACATCTTTAATTTTTTGGGCCAATCTGTTCCCTCTAAATTGATAAAACAGAGGGTACAATTGTTTGAGACTCTATATTAACACTTTACTGCTAAAAATTATGTGATGGTATCTGGGCACTGCCAGGAGTCCACACTATTTGTGTAGACATTAGCCAGTTAAGATCTTTCATAACTTAATCAAACAAAATTATTCTATGCTCAGAGAAAGAGGTTAAGGAGAATATAGGACATTGAGATATTAATATGTCAGACTTAAGTTTAAAACTTTTTGGCATGCAGTGCAGCCTCTTTATTTCAATATTCCATGCCTCTATTTGGGCTTGCCCCCGTACTGATGTGATGGTAATGGTGATGGTCCCTAGAAACAAAGTAATTTCCATTGTGTTGTACTGGGATAACTGGCTACCACTGTGGTTGTTTCACTTCATGTGGCAGTGATGAATACAGAGGATACTCATTCTGCAAATTTCTCATTCATTGGTTGTAATAGAAATTACAAACAGCAGTATTTTCATTCCTTCACACTGCATGACTGACTATACTTTGCAGTCAAATTCAGTATTTGCTGACGCAAGGTGGTTGTGAGAAACACAATAGCTAGCTTTTTACGGGTAGCTTTCCCACTCTAAGGTTTTGGGGATTGTTTTTAACAATCTGTTGTTGTTGTGGTTTACAAGAATCAAACAAAGACTGGATTATTACAATGTGCTCCACATAGGACTACACTTGTAGCCCTTTGTGACTACCCTCACAAGCGACAGACTTTGGTGGCCTACTTGTATAACAGTGTTAGCTATGGGGAGCATGTTACATAGTACTCCAAAGACTGCACTGGTTCCCTATTCATTTCTGGGTGCAATTCAGAGTGGATATATTGATCTGTTAGGCAGGGAGCTACAAGCAAAATTCCCATTGAATTCCAATGAGATTTGAAAATCCCAGCCTTTAAACCCAGTGTTCTTTAGGTTCTAGCTGTCTGGGGAATCACCTATTTCTTTATCACAACAACTGAAATCAGCTGATTGGAATTTTTGAGGACTAGGGCATGATGTCTTAAATTGATGGCCATAGACTCTGGAATTTGCTTTTCCTGCTGGTCCAACAGAGCCAGTGGAGTCTGACCTTCAGTGGCATAGTGTAAACGTCATCTGTTTACTTGCGCTTTTCTCATTCATTAGTTGTTATAAAAATTACAAACAGCAGTGTTTTGATTCCTCCTATTGGTGGGGTATTTTTGTGTCTTCAGTTGGATTTTGGAGTTATCTTTTCATATTTGGTTGACATGTCAAATTGCTTTTTCATTTGTGTGTTTGCTCCCAGACACGTCATGAGTTCATCTCTAGAAATCAAAAAATAAATCCAGCCATAGAAAATCCTTTATAAGCTTAAAGTTACCCTTTTTCATTAAAAAAAAAGCATGGAAAATCCGTGGGGTGAACCGTCAGTGATATTGTTAGCAGCTGTTGTTGCATCTTCCATTTGTCATTAATCATAAGCAATGTGCTGAATTCTGCCCTCGGATATATGGCATCTATTGCCTCATGTCTTGGAATTTCCAGGGAATTTAAAGTAAAATTGCTGTTTAGGTCTGCTCTGTGTTTAAATGTAATTTCAATCATTTGGTCTTTATGTGCACATTAGGGGCTTTCATGGAATTAATGTAAGAGAGATTTGAGGAAGATGGGAAGTAGGAGGAACTTGCCCCACCCCCAAAAAGTATCCATTCATTTAAAAAAAAACCCTAAAATAATCAAACTAATTTTTTAATTTTATAACATAGTTATAAAAACTTGAAAGCGGAATTATCATTGTATTGCTGAGATCTTCAATCATATTTATATTTGTTCCTCTAATGTATGAAACTAATGTAACCTTATAAATTGGTGGACTAGTTCAGCAACCAAAATAAGTGTCAGCATGGTCACTTTCTCAAAACTTATTCTGGAGGATTGGTGTACTGTGTACACAAAATAATAGTTCAGTGAAATCAGAAAACAAACAGAGAAAGTCCCCAGTTTGTGATTCATTCCTGGCCTGTAATCTCTTAATGTTGAGCCCAACCTTCCCAAATGCATTCTGCACACTTTGTCTCTTAAGCAGCCACCCTTATAGACACCCCTCAGAGCACTTGGACAAGGAGTGGTAGAAGTTGAGCTGGAGTTTACCCATTATTCACCAAAGACCAAGAAGTGGCAGTCTGCATCTTTTCACAACCCCTACTCACATCATCTGATTACCCTCACTTACGTTATTTAAGCACATCTGATTTGCTGAATAATAAACTGTTAATGATTTTAGTGATCAGCTTTACATTTTATTATTTACTTTATTATTATTTCACCTTATAATGATAAATTCTTGTACTGTTTTTGTAAGAAAGCCATGATCTACAACTTCAGTGTAAAGTGTGGATAGCTGCATTTCCTTAACTTTATTCCATTCCACTTCACTGTTTTCTAGGGCTATGAAGATTGGCTTCGACATAAAGCAGACAATGCAATGAACCAATGCCCTGTTCATTTCATTCAGCATGGCAAACTGGTTAGAAAGCAAAGCCGAAAATTAAGAGTAAGTAACAACTAACAGTGAGTGTTTTTAGGGATCAGGCTTAATTTCCCTCCCTTGCAAAACAAATTAGACAAAAATGTAGTGCACTCAAGATTACAATATTCACTACATCAACATGGAAATTAAAATTCTAGAAGAATATTTTGCAACTGATTAATCTGAATAAAATATTGTAAAAAGCTACATCAGTTCCTTCCTCATCCTTGCTTGGCTAGGCTCTCCCCTATTCATTCCCTGTGCTGGTTTATCTGTCCACCCTCCATGGTCCTTTCATTATCTCCTTAACTTCTAGCCTTTCCCTCATGGTTTTTCTTCTGTTCTTATTTCTTTCTCAGAAAGCAAAAATGATGAGCAAGATAGTCCCTTTTAATCCAGTTTTGATGTGCAATCCATGAATTAGTTCCACTCCTTGCAAAGAAGATACAGCCCTATCAGAATACAATCCTTGCTTTGTACCCTTTCAGCACCACAAAGCCTCTCCTTTGAATTTCTACATTTGTAGCTGCACCTCTGATATTTTGGGGGTTATTTTCAGAACCCAATGTCCATAAATTCTCATAAGCAAAACAACTTGGCTATCTTGTTTAATTTTCAGAATTCCAGTAGTTTGAAACAACTGATGGGCATATGTTTGTAATAATTGTTTTTTTCTGCTGCCTGCTGTTTTGCCATAGACAGCTCTTGGCAGAGTTCCTAGTGACACGTCCATTTGGTGTTTTCACCTCTTCACTAGTCTATTTATTTTCAAGTCCATTTATCCTGATGACACACTTTGTTTGGGTCATTTCATCTTTACCCTTTCAAATAAGCAGCTGTAGTTCTAGTGCCAGTCAGGTATTCTTAAATCCTCACTGTCGAAAAATTACTCTTGCCACCATTTTAAATATAAATGTAATTCACTGTTTTGTTTCTTGTAAACATAAGCACATTTAATTCTATGCATTTTTATTGTTCCTTAACTGTTTGGTGAAAACAGACATTATTATTTCTTTGTCTCCTAATAGCAGACTTCTTCAACTTTCTTGGCATAAGAGGTCTGTGACCAATGTGCTTTACATACTTTTAATATTCCTTACATTTCACAATTCACTCCTTGCCTTTATATATATATATAATGACTGTGTGTTTGTATTAAAGAGTTAGTTCCTTAATTTTGCAACCTCATGACTATATCATAAATCTAAATGTATTCACTTCAAATATAATTCAGCCCAAATAAAAAAGAACAGAGAAAAATTAGTAGTTTGTAGTACACTAACTGAAATTTTGATCAACATAAGCACAAACAAAAGGAAAAAGTTACTAAAAGGGAAAGTCCTTTTGCCAGTGCATTGGCAAATGAAATCAGAGGTGCATTTAACAATTTTAGTTAAGTCTTCCTGTTGCTGAGCTTTATTTTTTACTACTTTTCTAACTCTCTTGTCTTTTCCCTTCTTGAATTAAAACTTGAATAATTTTGATTAATCATTCACATTTTGGCAGGTTCTTATTTGTATTAGAGGTTGCTCAGGTTCCTAGATCAACTCAAGTTTTTTGTATGCTATGGAGTGTAGAGTGAACTTTGCTAGAATCATGAGTACCTTTCACTTTGTAATCTGTAAGTGGAACTCAAGAAACCAATCTTTATTAATTGCCTGTATACGTTCTCTTTTATGATGTTAAAATACCTTCAGTGGCAAGCTGGAACCCTCTAGAAAAACAGTGTGTGTGTGGATGGTGCTTATTCATTCCTGAGCTTTCCTGCTGAGTTAGACCTTGTGTCCTCAGCGGGTGAACTTGGCAGTGACCACTCAAAAGGGCTCATAGTTTTGAAGCAGCAGATTGGCTCCAAAAACTACTGATAAAAAAGTTGGAGAAATCTACTTCAGAGACTAGAGGCTCTTTGGATGCATTGAAGACAAAGAAAGGAGGAGGCAACACAGACCTAAGCCATATGGCCTGTCACGCACACAGCCAAAAAAAATAGAGGATACAAAGATTACAGATTTATTAGGCTTTGGCACCAACATAAACCAGTGTGATAAACCTCAACGCTTGGTACCATGGTTCCTTCGCAGACTCTCTCCTAGGCAGATGACCGCAGGCAGCATGAGCAATCTTTCAAGTGGTAGTTTGAATATTTTGGAAATGGGGGACACCTTAAGTTAAATTTTCCTGGTGAGAGAGATACATGTTATCTTTTGTTCCATAGCCAGAGATCCAGACTCTTTGATGGACTTTCTCTTGGACTAGGAACAGGAGCTTCTTTATGCCTTTTTTCCAATACCTCTAACCCTACGAGTAATGTTGAAAACCAAACCAGTCAAGACAAGAGGAGGTTGGGGTTCTTGGATTTCCTTGCTCTGTCATGTAAGCATCCGCTTCAATTACCATCACTCCTGGATCTCCTTTTGCAAGATCAGAGCCAGGCCCTGCATCTAGAGCTTAAGTTCATGAGTTTGGTAACGTGGTTTATAGTATTTTTTAGAGTTCTGACTTGGCGTATTCTTAAGGTGTTCAACAATTTCTTCTGGACAGCTGTAATTTCTTAACAAGGAAACTATGCTACAAAATGAAACAGATTCTCAGTGTGGGCTTTTGTAAAGTGATAATTCTTAGGTGTCTAAAGTTCCACTTTTTTGTGTATAATTGTTTCTAATTCTGACTTGTCCTTGAGCTCTGTGACCGTTTGTCTTGTGGCTATTAATATTATTAATATATTAATAAAATATTATTAATTGTAATAATCATCTTAATCCTCCAGTAGAAGGCTCTTCTTTTTTTTTTTTTTTTTTTTTTTTTTTTTTTTTTTGCACACCATGGCCTATCTAAGCTGGGGATGTTCCTACTGTGCCCCTAATAAAACACACATTCTGTATATAGTCCAACTTCTTTCCTATCTTCTGGCTTTAAAAGTAACTCAAATAGTGGCTAAATTTAAACTACCCAAACTTGGCTGTTCTTAAGGTTTTCCCTACAAAATACCTGTGCTTCACCTCCTTCTGTGGCCTTAGTTGAGATAATTGATTTCACCCCAGTAATTCCACAATTCCACAGTGTTTTCATGCAGGGATTAAGCATCTGATAACAGAGGGAGAGTTTTCTAGTGTTTCTGAGAGAATTATGAAAGTCAAAATAATAATTCAAGTATTCCAATAATTTCAGATATGCCCAATATGGCAGGTTCTTCTACTTCCTAGTGATTTGAATCAGAGCAATGCCAAAATAGTGTTTCATCTGTTCCTGATAAAGATCTCACTTTGGGCAGGTTTATTATAATTCTTCATCATGTCAAGATCTCCCATACCTAGTGGCTACATGATGCAAAATCTCTAAGAGGACTTCCCTGTCTCTTGTAGCAGACTCTGGTAATTTGAACGCAGTTCCGTTCAGGTGGAGCACTCCTGTTGGATCCTGGATGACAGGAGGAACAGTCACCATTCAAACTGAAGTTGAGTGCGTAGCAGTATGACAAACTCTTTTAGATTGAAGGGTCCTTTGGTGGGAAAATCTGTAATCATCCAGTTACTTTGATTCTTTTGGAGTTTTTGTTTAAGTGAAATGGGGCGGGGGAAACAAAGAATCCTAAACTGGCCAATGTGACGGGTTCCCCTGGGGTGCAGCCTTAACTCTCCAGCCTGGACTCTCTCACAATGCCGTGCTAGTGACAAGCAGCAAGTGACTTGCACAACAGCATGTGGTGTCCCACACCCAGCTAGATTGCATGAATGCTTGCTTGGGTTGCCTCTCACACTGTGATACTGTTAGCAAGCTACAAATCTCTGGCAGGTACTGCACTCATATAGACATCCACCAGCAGGGACACACCCAACTGAGTTACATGAATGCTTTCCCTAGCCACTCATGAACCAACAATAGTGAATCACCAGCCAGTTCCTCTCCTCCAGCTCCCTAGCACTGCACCCCAGAACTGTACTGTCTTGTACTGGTCAGAAGCCTGGCCATTGTAAATTCATTATCCAGTCCACCCCTCCCTCAATGTGAAGAGGACATACACTACTCTGTGTAAACTGACCTGTGATTTTTTCCAAGCACTTCAGCCAAAGCACGCTGTTTTAGGTAAAATATAAACACATTTATTAACTACAGAAAGATAGATTTTAAGTGATAAGTGGAAGGCATAAAAATCAGGGCTGGTCCCTTAAGAAACAAAAGTAAATGTATAGTCTAAATTCTACAAACTAAACAGGATTTGAATCAAGCAGTGTCTCTCCCTGACAGATGGTACAAGCATGTTACAGATCCCTAATACACAGGCTGGAACTCTGCTCCTGCCCAGGACCCTCTCCCCAGTTCAAAGGTTTTTTCCTCCAGATATGTTTCCGGGTATTTGAGTTGTGGGGGGAGTGAAGCCAAATGATGTCATTTTTCTTCATTTATAGCTTCTTCCAGCTTGCTGGAAAGATCTATGCTTGTGACAGGGGTCCATCCCCATTGGTCAAGCAGTATCCATTGTCTACATGCTCTCTCTCTCTGAAGTCTTCATTATATACAGTTCCTGAGATAATGGATTCTTTCCTTGATGTTTATTGGTGAACCTTAATGCTGTCTGGCTACTCCACTGTTATATCTGAAAGGCTACTTGTGGGTGTTTCCCACCTCACAACATGAGAACAACTTCAGAAGCCCAAGGCTTTGTCATCTGCTGAGAGTATAAAAATTTTGTTTGCTGGTGTCAGGCATGGCAGTTCTGAGTATTCTCCCTAAATAAGTCTCTCCAATTTTGGATATGGAACTGATAACTAGCAGACCTCATCCCTTGGAATTCCTAAGATGAAGAACACAGGATTTTCAAAAAGTAGAAGATAATGTGATATAAAAATGTAATTTTTTAAATTAAAAGTTCTCTACATAAATCCTCATGGAAAAGGACTTTTACTGTTAAGGCTGACACTAATTCTTTGTGCTTTTTGTAAGTCCCTTTTTGAGATTATGAAATTCTGTTCCTTTAAAAAACTTAAAATGTTAAGGTTTTATGTTACAATGGCCAAATGGGTCCATGATTTGACAGCACTTGCCAGCCAATTCCTTTCTATCTTCCACAAAAGAAATAACTTTGTAGTAGTATAATGTTCCCTTGTTTCTGCACAAACATGTATTTCCACCAAAATACAAAAGTGTTCTCTCATCTCTGATCCCTTCCCTCTAATAAAAGTGGAGTGTTAACGCCACTGGCTAATTGTTAGAAGCACACACTCAAATAATCTTACTGACCTCTTGTGTCCCTGCGCCATCACTCCCTGTGATAGATCTGAAGCCTTTCATTCTCATTCTCTAGTAACAAATATATTTTATCCTTCCCCACTAGATGTCAAACCATCCCAGATTCCCTTCATCGTTTCTTAATCTCAGTGCCTCAAAGCAGTTTGGACATTTTATAGCCCAGTGTGCTTCTGAACTTTTTAAGAACGTTTAAGAACTGTTATTCAAATATATTCACTGGTGTCATGCTCTGAAAAAAAAATCTTGTTACCAATTCTTAAGAAAAAGAAAATGCAGCCCCACAATATTGTATTAATTTTTGTGGCTCAGAATTTAAATGCCTGTACACTGTTTTCTGTGGCAAAAATGACTTGGCCTCATTGTGTTAAGTGTGCATCCTTCCATAACTATGATTGAAGCTAGCTTTCCATTAGAAGTCTGATTTTTACCCACACCTCTTAGCAAGATTTGACCACCTGAAACTTCACATTCTCAGATCTTATTCCAAGGTTGACGTTTGTTTGTCCAGTTTACCCAAACTTAAAACCACAAATACATTTTTGAGACTGAGGTTCAAAAATTAATCCCTTCATTCTCAAAAATGTTACAAATGCTTTTTCTGGTTTATTTTAATCTTCAATTAAACTGACCTAAACTGTCAGTGTGTGGTGGTGGTGTCAAGTAGTTGCACCTTTACTTATGCTTTTTAGGAGGCAGTGGAACAGAACCATGGACTGCAATCATGTTAACAGCTTTTTCTCATGCATAATAGTCTTTATGACACTGCATGCTTTATGGAGCATGCAAGGCCCCAGTAATATTTTCCAAACTGTTTGTAATACAGCCTAGTGTGTTCTGCATGGCCCAGGTGCTCATAAGTAGAGGAATGGAAGGCAGGAAACCACATAGTGAGTTGGTTGTAATGCAGGAGGAGCAGAAGAGGGAAAGAAACCTAGGGGATAAAATATCTGGTATAGAGAATGGGAGGGAGGAAGCATCCTGTGAATGTAGGGGGTGGTCTGGTAAAGAATAGGATCCATCCCTGCCAAGCTTGCCAGATCTGTGGGAACTCCTGTCACTGAGCAACTCTGAAACAATTAAAAAACCCAAGGAAACTTCTTGGGGAAAAAATTAAACGAAGTTATGGTTGAAATAATATCCCTTTTTCAAGGTTTTTTTTTTTTTCTTTCCTGTCGTATTTTTCTCAAATGCAAATGTTATATTGGAATTTTCATATTATGCTTCCACTTTACAAAAATACCCAAATCATTTCAAAGTACGCAGATACAGAAGTTGGGTCAGGGGGCTGAGCTAATTCATTTGGAATTCTTTCCACAATCTGGCAAATGTAAAAATACATTTTAACAAGTCCTAACTAAACTGTTGATTTTTACTTTTATACTTACACAAATATTTTGGAAATCAACAATGATTGAGTATTTTTAAAATTGCTCACTTCCTAAGTTTGTTTTGATGATGTTAAAATTCAGTCTTTATCTTCATAGTTTTCTGTTATGAAACTCATTGTGACCATATTAAATCCATCTGGTAAGAGCACAATGATTCACTAGAAATTACTTAGTCAAGGGCATCTTAGCATGATAAAATAGGCAACGCAAGAAATCCACATTAGTCAAATGTTCAGCTTGTCAAAATTCAATTTTTTAATGGAATTTTTCATTGAAATGTTGATATTTTGACAACCCCAATGACTACATTCTTGCAACTTTTTTAAAATTCTTTGACCTCCTATATTTAAATCTGAGTTAACGATTATATGCCAAAAATTGCCTCTGTGAGAAAAAGAAAATCTTTAAAATAATCCTTTGCATTTGGGGGCTGCTTCATTGTACAGTGGCACACAATTAGAAGCCTATAGTATTGTTGACAAGATCGGTAGAAGTATTAGTTAGGATTACAGAAATCTTAATTAATTTTCTGGCCACCAAAAATGGATGGGAAACCAGATGAACTTTTCATTAAAATGTTTGCTAAAAATTTGTCTTTCAATTAAAACAAATATTTTTTTTCAACAGCCAATGATACTGGGTCATCCCCAGTTTAGGCATGGAGTCAGACTCCAGAGTCACGCTTCTGACCTGACTCGTGTAAGCTATCAGTGCCTCAGTGTTTTCATCTGTAAAATAGGGGTAATACCATATACATACATATCTCAAAGGAATGTTGTAAGGCTTACTCAAAGAATGTTTGTGAAGTGTTTGAGATCCTCAGAGGGTAGATACTGTACAAGTGCTAAGTATTATTTATTGTCTTACAGGATGTAGTACTCCTTTGAAGAATTTGTCTCTGCAGTTCCTTACTCTTGTGATGAAATCTTAGCCCTATTAAAGTCTATGAGAATTTTTCCATACACTTCAGTGAGACAAGGATTTCATCCTTGGAATCTAAACTTTAGGCTATTTAACAAATGATAAATGTGTTTTATTTTCTATTTATTTTCTTAGGTTGGAGACATTGTGATGGTAAAAGAAGATGAAACATTCCCATGTGACTTAATATTTCTTTCAAGCAGCAGAGCGGATGGAACATGTTTTGTTACAACAGCTAGTTTGGATGGTGAATCTAGTCATAAAGTAATAAAATACTATATATTTTTTTATTTTCAGAAGTTTATAACCCAAACTTTTTTGCAAACAATGCATAGTAATATCCTATATAACAGTGTAAGCAAAGATACTAGTTTGTGTAATTTTTTCTTCATTAAGACGTCAGCCTATTTCCTTACCATTGAGTCATTTTATGAGGAGCTTTCTAACTGGTGCTTGCTTATGTGTACGTGCACTTTTGTATGTGCCCAACATGGGCACTCACAGGTGAAACATAAACTAGAGATGTGCATGTGTATACACATGTGCAACACTGGTTTGTGCAACATTGGGGACACTTAGACATGCACCTCTTTGGAAATATGGACCTTTATGTAAAAAAGTAAGAAAAAGCAAATCTATTTCACTTAGAGTTTAGGTTGCTTAGATTAGAGGAAAAGAGTGATTTCTTTGCAGTTTATAAATTATCTGTGAGCTGTGGTAGGCAGAAGAAAATTCCAGATCTGAATTTGGAAGTGCAGATTTTAGTGAGAATCATATTACATGGTTGTTGACAGTCTAACAAAAATATAAAAAATGTACCTTCTTCAGAGCCCTTATTTATATAACTGAAAGAACTTGGTCACTGCATGTCTTCTGACTTATTTGATTTTTGTTGCACCTTTCTCATTCATTCTAGACTTACTATGCTGTTCAAGATACAAAGGCGTTTCATAATGAACAAGACATAGATGCACTGCATGCTACCATTGAATGTGAACAACCTCAGCCTGACCTTTATAAGTAAGAAAATAATGTACATCTTTATAGTATTAGTATATTCCACTAAGGTATCCTGTAAACAAACTATAAAATGATGTACCATCATTATTAAAGGGATGCTATCAGTTCAAACTTAGCCCCAAATTGAAATTTAAGACCATTAAAAAAAAAAAAATCCAGTGAAGTGGTTGATTTGAAACCTAAGCATTGCAGTCTAAGAACTTCAAAGTGAAACTGATTTTTCATTGTCCTATCCAACCAGAGAGGAAATTCAAATGGTATAAGGAGCATAGTGACAAATAAAGTGAATTTTTCAATATCTTCCTCCTGTAATACTTCAATGTGTTAAAAACATGGGCTAAGAAACATTTGTTTGCAACATAAGATTTGTAAATTGACAGTGTCCTGTCCCTTTATATACTTGCAAAGACATTTATGGCCTTCCTATCCATGTCTCAGCTGTACCTCCTTATCAGTATAGCTATTCAAATACTGCTGAAACATATTTATGAATATTTTTTGGGGGGGAAAGCCTGCCAATTTGCTTTGCTGATATTCTTGACCTCTTGTAGTCACTTACTTGCAAATATGCTAGTGATTTTATTCATGTTATCGTTTGCAGTCTGAGATTTCTAATGTCCTATTAATTTCATTGCTTTTAAATTCTTGGACTTTCTAAAGGCTGCGAATTACACTGTTGCCACTTAGCAACTTTAACTGGTTTTTAAAGCAAAGATTTTGTTGTTCTTCAAGTAGTTGGAGTCATGTATTCCACTTAGGTGTGTGCACGAGCGGGATAATTTTGTCTAGCAGTACCCATAGGAGGTGGCACTCATGCCTTGTGGCCACGGCCCTTCCCCGAGTGATATGAGGCAGTGCCAACTTGACCTGATCCCCCAGTTCCTTCTTACTACCTGTGGCTGGAATTGGAGCTCTGTGTGGTTCTTAACCTCACAGTCCCTCAATTTTTGATTTAATTGTTCCAGTTCTGTATAGTTAGTCCATAGTATTAGTTAGTTAGCTTAGTTAAGTGTTTTCCCTGATGATGCCATCCCCACAGGTCAAACATTGTCCGTGGTTTGCGGGGGGTGATCCCTAATAATGGTTCATAAGTGTATGTATCAACGACCATGTAGCAGCCCTGCAAATGTCGTGTTGAGATGTCATTTAAGAACAGTAGTTTGTGCTCCTATAGAAAGAGCTCTTATCCGTTGAGGGGGTGTATTCAAAGCGATTTTGCATGTAACATTGGTATAGGGTGTTATTGACTTAATGATTGCTTGTGAAGACACTGCCTGTCCCTTCATACAGTCCATAATTGACACAAACAGTCTAGGCAAAACATGAAAGGGTTTAGTCCTGTCCAGGTAGAAGGCTAGTTGTCATCTGATGTCTAATGTGTGATGGTGGTGCTCCTTGGAGGATGAATACAGCTTAGGAAAAAACACAGGCAAATAAACCACCTAGTTCAAATGAAACTGAGGCCACTTTAAACATACATTTTGGGTGTGACCACAACATCACTTAGTCTTTGGAGAACTGCATGTAAGGAGGCACGGCCATCAAAGCTTGGAACTCAGACTTTCCTTGCAGATGTTAGTGCCACCAGAAATGCAGGTTTTTGACACGAGAGAGGAAAGGGACAAGTTGATAGAGGCTCGACTGGAGGTCCCATCAGAGCTGCTAAGATTGTGTTAAGGTCCCACAAAGGAATTGGATCACACACTGGCAGATGGAGGTGAAGAATTCCTTTTCAGAATCTTGTTACCAAGGCATTGGAAAATACTGATCTCCCATGAATTGCTGGATGAAACCCTGAGATTGCCACCAGATGCACCTTCAATGAGCTAAGCATAAGGTCCCATGACTGAGGATGCAGCAAGTACACCAAGATATCTTGGATGCAAGCCAACATCAGCTGAATTTCATGGGCCAAGACCATGTCAAAAACTGCTTCCATTTTGCCGCACAGGCTTTCTAATATTGAGTAGGACCTGTCAAACAGCTGGCAAACATTGATCTTCCTTCTCATTCAAACACTGAGCAACCAGGCAGCGAGATGCAGGTTGCAGTGCATGGGATGCAAATTGCATCTGTGATTCTGTGTTAGCGGGTTGGGATGGAGAGGAAAAGATATGTGTGGCTGAACTGACTACATGAGAATGTCAGAAGACCAACACTGATCACTCTGATCACTTAGGATCAGAGAAAATGTGTAGTGGAGAACCGATTGCCAGCTAATGTGGAAGGTGTTGGTCAGGAAGCCCGGACTGAGACCCCCCCAGGAGCAGAAGAGCTGGCATTTCCTGTTGTCCTTTGTAGCAAACAGGTCGATCATCGGGATGCCAGAATCTGTAAAGATGACTCACAGAGCATTGGGCTTCAGAGAAAAGTCGTGACTCAGGGAAAAAATCCTGCTGAGATGGTCGGTGAGATGATTCTGGCTCTGGGCAAGTGGTCAGCTATCAGAGTGATACTCTCCTGAATGCAGAACTGCCACAGCCTGATTTCCTCTTTGCAGAGCACTCTGGAGTATGCTCCCCATTGCTTGTTCACATGATACATTGTGGTTGTATTGTCGGTAAGTATGTGAACCACTAAGCCCCTGATGTGGTCTAGAAAACTGAACAGGCATTGTTGATGGCCTGAAGCTCCAGCATGTTGATATGTAGTGGAGCTTCCTGCTCCAACTACAAATATTGAACCTTAAGCAACCCCAGATGTGCTCCCCAACCTATCAGGGAGATGTTGGTGACCACAGTCTTGGTTGGTAAGAGCCGGAAAAAGGGAATGCCCTGACATACATGCCCCTGAAACATCCACCACTGCAAGGAGTCCAGGATCAACTGAGGTAGGCATACCAACCTGTCTAGGGGGTGAAGAGTTAGAACATAAGAACAGCCATACGGGGTCAGACCAATAGTCCATTTAGTCCAGTATCCTGTCTTCCGACAGTGGCCAATGCAGCTGCTTCAAGGGAATGAATGGAACAGGTAATAATTCAGTGTTCCATCCCCTGTCGCCCATTCCCATTTTCCGGCAAACAGAGCCTTGGGACGCTTCAGAGCATGGTTTTGCATCTCTGCTCATTCTGGCTAACAGCCATTGATGGACCTATCACCCATGAATGTATCTAGTTCTTTTTTTAACCCTGTTATAGTCTTGGCCTTCACAACACCCTCTGGCAAGGAGTTCCACAGGTTGACTGTGCTTTCTATGAAGAAATACTTCTTTCTGTTTATTTTAAACCTACTGTCTATTAATTTCATTTGGTGATCCCTAGTTCTTGTGTTATGCACAGGAGTAAATAACACTTCCTTATTTACTTTTGCAACTACAGTCATGATTTTGTAGGCCTCTATCATATCCCCCCTCAGTCATATCTTTTCCAAGATGAAAAGTCCTAGTCTTATTAATCTCTCCTCATATGAAAGCTGTTCCATACCCCTAATAATTTTAGTTGCCCTTTTCTGTACCTTTTCCAATTCAGTATATCTTTTTTGTGATGAGGCAACCAGATCTGCATGCAGTATTCAAGATGTGGGCAAACCATTGATTTATATAGAAGCAATATTATATTTTCTGTCTTATTATCAATCCCTTTCCTACGGATGCCCAGCATTCTGGGGTTTTGCGGTTTTTTTGTCTTTTTTTACTGCTGCTGCACTTTGAGTGGATGTTTTCAGAGAACTATCCACAATGACACCACTCAAAAAAGATCTTAGAAACAGCTAATTTAGGCCCATCATTTTATATGTATACTTGGGATTATGTTTTCCAATGTGCATTACTTTGCATTTATCAACATTGAATTTCATCTGCCATTTTGTTGCCACCTCACTGTTTTTCCCTTTTTCCAGACTATTTATGAATATGTTGAACAGTACTGGTCCCCCTACAAACCCGTGGGGGACACCACTATTTACCTCTATCCATTCTGAAAACTGACCTTTTATTCCTATCCTTTGTTTCCTATCTTTTAACCAGTTACTGATCCATGAGAGGATCTCCTTTCTTATCCTATGACTGCTTACTTTGCTTAAGAGCATTAGTGAGGAATCCTGTCAAAAGCAATCTGAAACCCTTGTCCACATGCTTGTTGGCCCCCCCTCAAAGAATTCTAGTAGATTGGTGAGGCATGATTTCCCTTTACAGAAACCAGGTTAACTCTTCCCCAATAAATCATGTTCATCCAATTTGCCTGGCTCTGAAGTTAGGCTTGCCAGCCTGTAATTGCTGGGATCGCCTCTGGAGCCTTTTTAAAAAATTGGTGTCAACCTTCGAAGACAGTTTCCATGTGCCTGAGGGTCTTGGGCCACAAGTCCACATGCACACAGGTGGGTCAGTTTGCCAGGTTGCAACTTCTTCCTCTTCAAATGTGGCTCACGACAGTTTACCATCCAAGGAAAATAAGGCCACGGTAGAGAAACTAAAATTCTTTGCATTGGTCTTCACAGCTGAGTATGTGAGGGAGATTCCCAAACCTGAGCCATTCTTTTTTGGTGACAAATCTGAGGAACTGTCTAGATTAAGGTGTCACTAGAGGAGGTTTTGCAACAAATTAATAAAATAAACAGTAATAAGTCACTAAGATCAGATATTATCCACACAAGGAGTTCTGAAGGAACTCCAATGTGAAATTGCAGAACTACTAATTGTGGTATGTAACCTATCATTTAAATCAATTTCTGCACTGGATGACTGGAGGATAGCTAATGTGACACCAATTTTTTAAAAAGGCTCTTGAGAAGCAGAGTCTCATGAGAGGGATCCCTGAAGAGCGAAAGGGAGGGAGGGTGAGGAGGAGGAGTGAAGAGGAACTGGATGGTATAGTCCGATTTGACAGTGCTGAGGATCCAGCTGTCGGTGGTAATCAAGCCTCAAACTTCTCTATTATTTTTATAATGTTACCCAACAGGTAATAAACATTTATAGAATATAGAACCTTCATAGACAATTTAAAAAATAATCTTCAACTTAATGTATTTTTGCAAGTTTTTTAGAAGTAAAAGGCAGTCTCTCTGTATATAAAATTTTAGATCCTCATAATACAGATTTTAAAAATGTTTTATGGGTATTTCTCAGGTTGTGTGCGCATGTGTACATATGTTATATATATCAAATAAATTAATATCTGGCACTGATACTAAAGTACTTTTTCCTCTTACAGATTTGTTGGTCGAATAAATGTTTACCATGACAGCAATGACCCTACTGCAAGGTAAATGGGAAAAAGCATTTTTAATGTACAATACCTAGGTTTCTTTTGTCCTTGAATATATGGTGATCCTGAGGGAGAAGTATGTTTTCATTACTAAGGTTTCTTGATTTATCAGTAGGAATTTTTATTTTAAAAGTTTACAAAATTTAATTTTGTGTATAGTGAATATTTTATGCTTCATCTGTTCAATTAGCTTTTTTCATATTGCATTCTGTTTTTAATATTTAGTTTGTAATCGGTTTGATAGCACTTAATGAGTGGTTGTCTGTATCATAGACATTGTGTGTAAGGTTTTTATTTTGTGCATTATATAGTATTATAGTAGTGCATTAAGTAACTTGACTAACATCTGTCACATGTAGTTCATTTTTTCTTGTCTCCTCTGCAGAGGAAGAATTTTGTGTGCAATGTGGTGGCTTTGGTTTTGATAGGGTTTTGGGGTTTTTTTTGTTGTTGTTTGTTTTAAATATACATACTGCTATATTTGTTAGAGAAGCCAAGGTCAAAGAAGTGCAGCTTGCACATGGACTAGACGGTGATAGTCCTGAGTTCATTCCGCAGTCCGGCTCCTGCAAAAGATGAGCTTCACCCATATGGTAGAAAAAGTTCCATTCTGCATGAGAATTGGAGTTGTCAGCCATGCTCTTCATCAAAGGAGTTTTTAGATATACTGAGCCTAACCATTGAGAGCCTTGAAGATAAGGACCTTGACCTTGAATGTGACTCATTATTCTGAGGAACCCTGGAGAATAGGAATCATACGCTTTTATCCTTCATACTTAAGTACATTGCAAACAATAATATGCAGGGTGATCAGCTCAGGGCTCTGATTCTGCCTCACAGACTGAGTGCTGTCAAAGTCAATAAGACTCCACACAGGCAGGCAGGATAGGGGACTAATATTTGTAGGACAGGGGACTAACATTGCAGACAACACTGAGCAGTCACAAATTTAGTGTTTCTTCTTATAACAAGGCTTCTTAAAATATGGAATGGAAAAATTTCACAGAGAGAGACTTACCACTGCAGTGAAATGTGGCAATATATAATGGTGCACAGCAATACCACTCAACAGTCTGGAACAGGAAGTGAAGAATTTCCCACTGAAACTATAGGATAAACTTGGAGGCACAAAATATATTGGCAGTACATTTTCTCCTCTTTTACCTGGCAAGAGCCCATATACACAGAATTCATCTTCCACCAATCAGTTTATAGGTGGTATATAAGCTCCAATTTACCCACTTCAGAACTCCAATTTGCTTCCTGCACATTGGAAGCATGGAAGAGCCATTGTCTCTTTTTCTATATACTTTCTTCTTTGATATCCCTCTAGTGCAAGAAAAGAGATTGAAGACCCACAGAAGCAAGGCTAGAGAGGAAAAGCAAAGACAAACAAAGCAGCACAAGGATGCACCATTCCTCCTGTCTGCGCTATCAAGGGCCTCAGCTACAGAGGGAAAGAAGATCCTCCCTCCTATATGTGCTTCTGTCCAGGTCTCAGCCTAAAGAGAACAAAAGAAACAGGATCAAGCTTTTCCTTTTGTGGCTACTTTCACAGGCCCAGCAACCAAGGAGCCAGCCAGGGCTCTGCATTCCCAGAGTGGCTCCTGTTAAGCCCTCTGCTCAACCTCGATATGGCTCAGCCTCAGAGTGGCTTAACCTCAGGGTAGCTGCAGGGTGTCAGTTCTCTGCATCAGTGAATCCAGTGGATATGGGAATTCCTGCTATTCCAAATCTTCCTGTCTCTCCCTACTAACAAAGTAATGGCCAAACTGAGTCAGACCAATCGTCCCTCTAGTCCAGTATCCTATCATCCGACAGTGACCAATGCCAGGTGCTTCAGAGGGGATGAATAGAACAGGAAATCATCAAGTGATCCTTCCTGTCAGCTATTCCCTGCTTCTGGCAAACAGCAATCCCTGCTCTCTTGGCTAATAGCGATTGATGGACTTATTCTCCATTAACTTACCTAGTTCTTTTTTGAACCATGATATAGTCTTGGCCTTCACAACATCATCTGGCAAGGAGTTCCACAGGATGACTCTGCGTTTATGTGAAGAAATACTTCCTTTTCTTCATTTTAAACCTGCTACCTATTAATTTCATTTGGTGACCCCTAGTTCTTGTGTTATGAGAAGGAGTAAATAATTCTGCCTTATTTACTTTCTCCACACCTCTGTCATATGCACCCTTAGTCATCTCTTTTCCAAGTTGAAAAGTCCCAGTGTTATTAATCTGCCCTCATATGGAAGCTGTTCCATACTCCTAATCATTTTAGTTGCCCTTTTCTGTACCTTTTCCAATTTCAGTATATCTTTTATGAGATGGGGCAACCAGATCTGCACACACTATTCAAGACGTGGGCATACCGTGGATTTATAAAGAGGCAATACGATATTTTCTGTTGTCTTATCTTTCCTAATGATTCCCAACTTTCTGTTAGCTTTTTGACTGCCGCTGACCATTGAGTGGATGTTTTCAGAGAACTATCCACAATGACTCAGAGATCTTTCTTGAGTGGTAACAGCTAATTTAGATCCCATCATTTTATAGGTATAGTTCGGATTATGTTTTCCAGTGTGCATTACTTTTGCATTTATCAACATTGAATTTCATCTGCCGTTTTGTTGTCCAGTCACACAGTTTTGTGAGATCCCTTTGTAACACTTCACAGTCTGCTTTGGACTTAACTATCTTGAGTAGTTTTGTATCTGCAAATTTTGCCACCTCACTGTTTACCCCTTTTCCCAGATCATTTATGAATATGTTGAACAGTACTTGTCCCAGTACAGACCCCTGGGGAACACCACCACTAACCTCGCTCCAATCTTAAAACTGGCCATTTATTCCTATCCTTTGTTTCCTATCTTTTAAACAGTTACTGATCCATAAGAGTACCTTCCCTCTTATTCCATGACCGCTTACTTTGCTTAAGAGCCTTTGGTGAGGGACCTTGTCAAAAGCTTTCTGAAAACCTAAGTACATTATATCCACTGGATCACCGTTGTCCACATGCTTGTTGACATCCCCTCCCCCCGCCAAAGAATTTTAGTAGACTGGTGAGGTATGATTACCCTTTACAAAAACCAGATTGACTCTTCCCCAAAAAGATCATATTCATTTATGTGTCTGATAATTCTGTTCTTTACTATAGTTTCAACCAATTTGCCTGGTACTGAAGTTAGGCTTGCTGGCCTGTAATTTCCAGGATCGCCTCTGGAGGCTTTTCCGAAAATTGGCGTCACATTAGCTATTCTCCAGTCATCTGGTACATTAGCAGATTTAAATGATAGGTTACATATCACAATTAGTAATTCTGCAAGTAGTTCTACTTAGTGTGTGAAGGTGTTCTGGCTCCCTCAGGATACTGTGTACTCCCTTTCAATGCAATTCTAACTGATAACATCTGAACACAGGCTTGCACAGGTGTATCTGAGAAACCTAATTCAGACAGCAGAGCTTCTGTTACTGGTGATAATATGAGAGGCGATGAACTGTCAAATTCCAGGGAGAGTTTGTGGGGCTGTAAAATAAGAAAGAGCAGAAACAAACCATTGCAACTGGAGCATATTTGAATGCAAATCCACAAGACAGTGAATTATAGAATCCTGCAATGCCATTTTTACAAAGGCACTTCAATACACTATAGTGCCTTAAGGCCAGAGCCTGTCCTCAACTTATGACTCCATTTTATATTTTGCTTGCTTTGGAGGATAATTCCTTCAAACATAGCATAGATTTCAAGGCACACCCTAGCTTTCCCCTCCACGCTGGGCTCATTTCCACTTACATAATCTTCAGAGATTCCTGCTCCTTCAGTGGCATTGTTCCTTTTCTCCCCTCACTCTGTCTTTCAAGGAGTCAGTCCTATGTGGTGCTTCCTCCGCTCTACATACAATAGGCCTGAGCTTCTGTGTACTGCACCACCCTCATTCTTGTCATGACACTTGCCTCTTGAAGTCAGACTTCTTCTGAGTCTAGGAAATGATGCTTTCCTTGTCTCTATACCAACATGCTGGAGCTTTAGGTGATCATTCTTGACCTGGAGTCCTTTTCTAGCACATCCTGAGTCCACACTTCTCCTGAACCATGTGGGTTGAGGAAAAAGAAAAACTCTTGTGTCGATCCAACCAAAGAGTCACGCTAGAGCAAACTCAGAAGTAGCTTTTGCAAACACTGTTGGCTGCATTCTCCGGCTCTTAGGTTGGGCATTTTCTCCCATGAGCTGATTGGCTATTTGCTTCAATCCCTTTACTCGTAATCTCTTCACACCTCAGGCTAACTCCACCTGCCCTTCATTTTTTCTTCTCTCTATTCCTTCCTTCAATATTCTCTGTCCTTTCCATTTTGCTATCTCCTACCAATAAATCTCTTCACGTCATAACACCTCACCCCATTCTGCCCCTCCACCCCGAAATGCACCCAAATCATGGAACTAGCTTGATGTTTGCAAATGAAAACTCAGTTCACTCTGCTTGCATGTTATTGCTTTTCCCCTACCCTTGTTTGTCTGTTTAGATTATAAACTCCTTTGCAGCAAGGACTGCCTCTTATTCTCTATATGCAGTGTTTAGCACAATGGGGCCCCAACCTTAGTTAGCCAATAGGGACTAGATAATGCAAATAATAACCAAACTGCAGTGGCATATATGAACAGGAAATGGGAACACATAGCTCCATGCTTGTTTCCCTTCCCACTTACCCTCATCTGTGTTTGGACAGAGCATTTTCCTACCTCCCTCAGAACAGTGTCTCTCTAAGCTACGGGAACTCCTCTGGAGGATGGGGAAAGTGGAGCCTGCACCTCAGGTCTTCCAGGAAGTGTGCCAACAGCTGAGTCCAGAACAATCAGTTGGCTTGACTCCAGCAAGACCGTCATGTTAACCGCATTTTGGAGTGTACTTCTGTCCCAAAACTATGGGGAAGTTACATTGGCCTGGGATTGAAGCAAGGAACTGGGATACTGTTTCCTTCACCTAATCCTGTTCTGTAGAGCTGCTAGATAAAAATGATCTTGCTGACTCGTTCGTGGCTTCATCATCTTTTGTGTTCTGACCTCACGAGCATCACCATAGACTTGTCTTTAGATGCTACCCAATAGGCCAGAATTGCTATCTCGAAGACCAGCCAGCTTCTCCTACTTGGAACACCTAGCCTTGAGGGATGGCCTAGAGATTGAGCAGAGATATTTAATTGTAGATTTCTTGAAGGAAGTTGCTGAATGACCTTTGTAAGCCGAAGCAGAAAGTAATCAGCATTGACAACATTCTCTTGGATTAGTGCATCTTCATTCACTGGATATTGGAGAAAGAGGAGGGTGTGTAAGGTTGCTCTTTTCAGTGCATCCTCAGCATTTTAAAGCCAGGCTTCAAGAAGGGTGTGATTCCATAATGTTTCTCTCTTCAGTAGAGTTCATGCCTAAAACTTAAACTCTAAGCAACTGTTCTGTCTGCTTTGAGAGTTGCAATAAAAGCAAGGGCACCAGTAAAACCATTATAGGTGAAAGACTGTATTGTGTGTCCATAGCCAAAGTGTGCAAACCTTTTTCTTACATCATAAGTGTCACTCTTCTCATGGTATGGAATGGTATGGCAAAATCTGGTGCACAGAGTGTTGAGATATCTGCCTTTATCTGGTGTGACCACCTGATCATAGCTGTATACTTTCCACTGTCACTTCCAGCTGGTTGTCTTTTGCCACTGATAGTTTGGCTAGTTGGCTTTCCAAGCTCCATTACACACAAACCCTCCTTTGGGATGACATCATATACTATATCCTTTATCTGTAAGGGCTTTTGTCAATTAGGATGGGAGAAAAGGGATGTGTGACATTAGTAATCCTGTTTGTTATAATCTTCCCACGTTCTACATCCCTCCCACCTCACCTCAGTGAGTCAGTGGGGTGGATTGGGTCCTATATACTCAGTATGATTGACAGATATTTTCCTCCTGCTTCCTGATTTCGTAGGGTCTGAATGCTGTCCATAAGAGTTGTTGCCAGGTAGGACAGAAGAAGACAGAAAGATGCTGAACAAGATTATAGGGGAATAACCTTCCCTTATACAAATTGGAATTTGGTCCAGCTTGATCCTTGCAACAATGTCATGAAATGTCCACAAGTGGTCAGATCCAGGCTTTACATCTTTTCTAAGACACAGCACCTCCAGTAGCACAGTGCCTTCTAGCACAGTGCTGGAGCACTCTCCTAGTCGAATATGGACTCAGATTTAAAACACCACTTTTTGAATATCCAAACGTCCTTTATCATTAGTTTCCTTGAAGGACCAAGCAAAACAGATCTTGAAATTCAACGAGATTACAAAATGGTTTTCAATTCATTGCTGATATTTAGCACACAGATTCCCAGCACACAGTATAAAAATACTTGCTTCTCATAAGATACATTTGAAGTACTGTATCAATTCTTAAAACTTTGGATACCTTGAACATTCCTTTATAGCAATCTGCTATCAAAACAGTCTTTTTTCTTTTCTGATATTAAAATTCTTTTGCTCAATCAAATTGCTTTGCAGTTAACTTGAAAAGGGAGAGAGAAAAAGAGCTTGAAATCAGCAATCTTTGCAAACAGAGTTTCCCATCCTAATCCGTGAACAAAAATAGACTGTACAATTTTCAGGGGTGAGAAGTAAAGCAAGATAATTTGGTTACATTATGACATGTATGTCTTGGATAGCACTGTTTAAAACAATCTCCATATGCATTTTTCAGTTATCTTTGCATAATGAGATTTATGGTCCAAATTCCTTTGTTTTAAGAAGAGCTGCTCTCATGCTTACGTCAGGGTTGAATGTAGCTCTGAATCTTCTCTTGCACCACAGAACCACTTGAAATAACAACATATAAAAATGCCCTGCAATAAATGCAGATAATTCTTGCCAGAATTGGCTGCTCCTCTTTGAACACTTAAGGCATTCCCATAAATTTCAGTAAATGTCACATGTAAGCAGGGGTGTAGCCAAAAGTGATTTTGTTTTTGGCAGGGCCTGTGGTTGACACGAGTGGGCCAGCCAAAAAACAAGCACTTCCTGAACTTCCTGCTTCCGGTCACGTGGAGCAACCGGCCAGAAACTAAGCTGCCCGACACTCCAGTTGCCAAGGTAGCCTAAGTGGAGCTTGGGTGGCCTAATTTCAAAGCCCACCCATAGCTAGCCACTGCATGTAAGTTGGCTGTTTTAGCTCTTAGAATATTTCAGTTTCAAACAATTGAAGCGTTTGTTTAATAGTAATTTTTCCTTACCACAAGTACTCATGTGCAAGCCAAATATTTTTGACCACACAGAGAACCATTCAGATCAGGGACCATGTAGCACTTTTCAACTCCACTTGCTGTGCAAGTATAGGCTCAACTTTTGTACTAATTTTAACTATGTATCAGTATAGAAACCAATCTACTTAAATTGGTGTTCCCACCTAGTATGGTTGCAGTTATATTGTATAAAGGTGCTTGCATCAGTAAAGTGTATTTCACTATGTTGGTTTCTAAACCAATATAGTTAAAATGGTATAAAAACTGTGTATAGACAAGTGCAAAGTGAAGTTCCTCTCACCCGTCTGGGCACTACAACTACAGTTTCTCAGCCCTGAGGCAGCTTTTCTTCAGCCACCTGACACTTGAGAGCTCCAGGCAGATCTTGATCTTTCAGGTGTCACAATACATACATCTGTGTATGTGCCATTCATCTTGCTCAGGGGTGAAGTACTTCTTTTTGTAATTTTTAGCTGTAAATGAGTGCCATCTTGTATATAAATGTATATGGTAATGATTTAATAATTATATCCAATGTTTAAATGTATATGTTTTTGGATAAGGATCCCATTTCTGAAGGAACCCCTGATGATAATGTGCATCTGTGCAGTTCTGCATGCTATTTGTCTCTAAAACAGACACTGCTTCTTCAGATACATAGTAGCTTGCATTACATATTAGACTTTAAAGATCTGCTCATCTGGATCATCACAATAATGTCTTATGCTTTTCAGTAAGCGATTGTAAATGTGTTCACCTTTATATGTTCTAGAGTATAACTCAGATACCAACCAGTAAGTTCTACGTATATATTAACTTGAATTAAAATTGAACAATGTATTGTACCCATCAACATGTTTGAGAGTCAAGGCAATTTAATTTACATAAGCCAAGAAAGATTCAGACCAACATTTTCAAAAGTAGGTGCCGAAAATTAGGTTCCTGAGTCTATATTTAAGTACCATGAATACATGGCCTGATTATCAGAAGTGGTGTTCACCAAAAAAACTCACTGATGTCAATGGTAGCTGCTGGATTCTCAACACTTCTGTAAATCAGATTACTTATATCAATGTCTAAATATGGATTTAGGATCTTAACTTTAGGTATTCATATATCTCAAAATCTTGACCTTAAATCTTTAATAAAAAAATCCCAAATGCAAACTGCAAATGCTGATTGCTTGTTAAGTGAAAGTCCAGAATTAAAAAATGAGCAATACTTTTTCTGTTGCTAACACTATCTGTTACGTTTCATGTGATTTTCATAACAGTCTGTTTTCTCTCTCTGAACACTTAACATACTTTTGATAATCCTTATCTTTTATAGGCCATTAGGATCTGAAAATCTGCTTCTTAGAGGAGCTACTTTAAAGAACACAGAGAGAATCTTTGGTAAATATTTGAATTAATAAATGATGAAAATGTATTCTCAATTAAAATGTAAATGTTAAACCAAGTTAAAATCTATAAATACAATTACTTGGGCATAGATCTTCCCTTGCATTGCCTGAATTACATCTGTACCACACAGGGTGTACTTTTGTCATTATTAAGATAACTGAGACAATCACAACTGCCATGCAATAGCAATGACACCCTTTTTTCTTGAAATAGCAATTGGTTTTGTATGTAATAATCTTTGAGAATTAGCTATCAACAACAGAACTTGGAAGGAAATGTCTCCTAAATTCTGCATGTAAATGTGTGGCTTTAATCCACAAAGTTGTTGGTTCGGTGTGGCTATGACATGCAGTGTGTGCTCAAAAGCCCAATTGTGTTGGCAGTAAATGAGCCGTAGGGAAATATTGAGTCTCTGTTGCTGAATCATTAGGGCAGGTGAATTGTTATCCCAACCCGATATATGTGGGGCTGGCCAACATTTTTCTCTTAAAACTGTTCTTCAACAGAGAGTTGGATTTTCATCTGAACCTTTTCCCCTCCATAAAGTGTCTGCTTTCTGCAGAAAATTTCAGTTTTTTGTTGACAAACCAAACACCCAAAAACTGAAATATTTTTATTTGGAAATGCTGCCTCAATGTATCAGGGAAGTTGTAGTTCAGTTGCTTCATGTCCCCATTCTCCTTGATGGTTTGGGCTCCGTGACCAGACTACATGGTGCACCACCTTCTCGTTCCAACAGGGAAGATGATGAATAGCAAGGAATTTAGAAATTTCAATTTTGCAACTTTCTCTCTGCAGAAGAAACCCACCAGTAAATGATTAGAGGAGAGATGTTGTCAAACTTCCCTTGTTTACTTGGAATAAAGAACAATTTATGTGGTATAATTAATTTGTATTTTTTATTATTTAAAATATCATAGGACTGTTTTATAAACTCAGTAAAACTGCGTATCAAGCTAAGATATTGCCACTTCTTGGGCGGTTACTGTTGACCTTGTTAATAACACACCCAACATATGGAATTATTCCAGCACGCATGCTGTGCTGGGATAATGTCTTATTTTTAGCAATGAGTTATGACCCAGTGTACATCATTAGAGGCTATTTAATATGTCCCTTCGATACACTTTTTGTTTACAACTGATTATAATTGTTGTGTTTAATCTTCTATTTTTTAGTCTCTGAAGCTCTTATTAATGGAATGTGCAAAAACAAATGAACTCTAATATTTTTTAAAAAATGAATGACTAGGTTCTGCTGAAGAGAGCAAAATCTACGGATTTCTTTTGTTCTTGGATGCATCATGTAATTTAGGCTTGCATAAAATACTTCTTATAACCTATCATTTAGTTTCTAAAATTAAAGCTGGACAAATAATGTAGAATTACAATATGGACTATTCAAAAATACTTTGTACAGTTGCACTGGATAGCATGTCAAAAGACACTCCAACGCAAGAATTGTGAAGAACATGGTGTAGATTCAAGATGAAAAATTGTGAATTAGAAATGGAATGTGAATGCTGCTGCTTCGAGTGCTGGTCTCTCTGTGTGTTTCACTGTGGGTACACATGCATACCACGTGCCTGAGACTGGAAGATTTTTGCTATTAGTATCCGTTGGTCTGCACCAGATGACCATAAATAGTTTCAAGATCTATTGAGGAGTTGTGGATGAGCTCCAGATTCCTTTGGACGAAATTCAGGAGATACCTTACAGACTTCTGGATATTTTACAGAGTGCAGAACCTAGCAAAGTGGCACTCTCCATTAACAATGCCATCTTGGAGCCTACCGGGCTTATGTGGCATGCTCCAGCATCAAGTGCGCTTTGCTCCTAAAAGGGCAGAAGAGAAGTACTTTGTCCCATACAAGGTAACAGTATTTTCATTTTCCCACCCATTCTTTGGTGGTTCAGGTAGCCACTGAATGAGTAGGAAACAGCACCCAAAGGTCCATTCCACCAGGTAAAGAAGCCAAAAGTTCAGACCTCCTTAGAAAAAAGGCCTTTACTCCCACCAGAATGCGATTCCAAGTAGCCAATTACCGGGCCTTGCTATCAAAATATGATTTTGTCAACTATTCAAAAATTTCTGAATTCAAAGATAACTTCCCTCCAGAGCAGCAGTTCTCAACCTTTTTTTCCCGAGTACCACTCTGGTCAGGTACGTGACCTGACTGTACCTGACCCGAGTACCACTCGGGGAAAAAAAGGGGGGGGGGGGCTTTCGGCGGTGGCGGGGTTTCGCAGCGGGGGGGGGGGGGGGATTTCGGCGGCGGCAGGGTTACATGGGGGGAACAATGCCCTCCGCCAAAACCCTGCCGCCATTTGCCCCTTTTCGGCGGCAGAGTTTCGCGGGGGTGAGGGGAGGGGGACTTTCAGCGGCGGCAGGGTTTCGCGGGGGGGGGGGGGGGGGGACTTTTGGCGGCGTGGTATGGCTCGCGTACCACCCAGCCTTCTTCGAAGTACCACCGGTGGTATGCGTACCACCGGTTGAGAACCACTGCTCCAGAGGATAGGGCACAATTTCAGGTACTTATTGAGGAGGATATATTGGTGGCTAGAACATCTCTACAGGCTACAGTTGATGCAGCTGACATGACCTCAGTATAACTGCAGCTATTGTTATATATTACAAATCCTGACTGCACTCTTTGAGATTTCCCAGGGAGGTTCAATCAGCTGTAGAGCATTTGCCATTTGATGGGAATAATTTATTTAGTGAAAAGACAGATGAATCTTTTACACTCATTGAAAGACTCAAGGACAACGGTATGCTCCCTGACTTTATATACATTAGCACGAAAGAAGTGTCATAGACAGCCTTATAAACCAAGACCACAACCCTTCTACCACCAAAGGGGATACAAACCACCACAGAAGCAATAGAGGATCCAGAAAACCAAATGTAACACTCCTCCTCCTCCCTTCAGCGACAACCTCATATCAAGAAGTACTTTTAACAAGGCCTTCAAGAGCTGCTAATCAACTAAGATGCCATTTCCTTCTGACCCAGACATCCATTTTGGTGTCTGTCTATCCAAATTTTTCCATGCCTGGCAGATAAGAGACGAATGGGTTCTTAACATCATCCAGTTCAGCTGCACCAGAGAGTTCCTCTTCCCTCACCCTCGAAAACCCCCACTTTCATAAGAGGATACTCCATTCAGGAGGTAGACTCCCTACTTTATCAGTGAACTATAGAGCTGGTACCACCTCAACATTGGGGGAGGGGGAAGATTTTATCCAAATATTTCCTAATACCCAAGAAAAAGGAGGGTGGAGGTCCATTTTAGACCTCCAATAACTCAATGTCTTTATCTGCAGATTGAGATTGTGGATAGGCATCAGTAATTCTGTCTCTAAACACACAGTTGGATCACAGGTCTTGACACGAAGGGTATTTTCATATCTACATCCGTCTCTTTAACAGAAGATTCCTGAGATTCACTATAGGACCAAATCATTATCAGTACAGGGTTCTTCTCCCTTTTGGACTAGCAACAGTGTCCAGAATGTTTATGAAAGTATTTTCTGTAATTGCAGCACATGTCTGATGCCATGACTCAATAGTCTTTCCTTACCTGGATGATTGGCTATTGACAGGGAGATCTCATCAGGAAGTAATTACATCAACCTCCTCTCTCCTCAGTTTTCTAGTGTCACTGGGAATCTGCGTGAACACAGAAAAGTCCATTTTAATTCCATCGCAGACCGTATAATTTATTGGTGCATCTCTGGACTCAGGTAAAGCCAGGGTTTTGCTACCTCTGGGCAGATTTCAGTCAATGAATAATTTAATCAATCAACTTCGAGCCTTCAGTCATTGATTTATACATGTCTTATTCTTCTATGTCGCATGGCATCCTACCTACTTGACATCTTTTGCAAGACTTTGGGATCTCTGTCTACAAGCTTGGCTTCAGATGGTATATGTGCCATGCAAGCGGTGGCAGTGCAGGGAGAAGATGTGCACAGGAATTTCCTTTTGTTCCATGTCCAGAAGAATATGATTAGACACCTTCCTCCTAGGATGGGGCACCCATTTGGACAAACACACAGCACAAGAAAAGAAACATGGACTCACCAAGAGTCAAGGATGCACATAAATGCAGCTGAGATCTTTCCAAGAAGCCTGCAAGCAATTGTTATTGCTCGTATAATCCCAACATATTCAGGTGATATCAAACAACATGACAACAGTGAAACTACATCAACAGAAGGGTGAGCGAGATCCATACCCCCGTGCATAGATATGGTCAACCTGTGGAATTGGTGTATTAGTCACCAAATCATCCTATCATCAGAACAACTCCTGGGATACACAGAACATTAGTGGACAGGCTCAGCAGACACTTCTCAGTCAACCACAGATGAGAGCTATATGATTCCATGGTGAAGAGTGTATTCAGGCAATTGGGATTCCCATCTTGGAACCTATTTGTAGAACAAGAAAACAGTAAATGCAAGACGTACTGGTCCAGAGAAGTTCAGGGTCAGGACTCCATCTTAATCCCTATGTGTCCCTTTCTTCCCATTCCTCTTTTACCTCGAGTCCTCAGGAAGATCCAGCAAGATGGGGTGGTGATCATCCTCATTGCTTCCAGATGGCCCAGACAGTTTTGGTTGTCTAACCTTGTCCAGCTGTCAACTCGACCACACATCAGCCTCTGATCTTTCTGGACCTTCTGACATAGGACAGGGCAAGATCAGACATCCCAATCCAGTGTGTGTCCACTTCACAGCCTGGTATTTAGATGGACATCAAATCTAGAACAGACATGTTGTTAGCAGTTCAAGTCATGCTTAACAATAGCAGGAAGGAATCCACCAGAAAGTGCCTAAATGGAAGATTTTCTATTTTGGGCCCAACATCACCACATGTCCACAAATGACTGGATATTCCCACTATTTTAGATTGTCTGCTCACCCTGAAGACTTCAGATTTTCCCCTTAGCTCCCTATGAGTGCACTTGGCAGCAATAAGTGCTTGCCACCCTCCAATCAGTGACCACTCTATTTTCACTCATTCAGTAACTATGTTTTCTAAATCGTCTAGTTAGAAGCTTCTCTCCAGTAACTAAACCCACTCCAGCATGGTACCTTAATTTTGGTCCTTTCGGCATTAACTGAATCACTGTTTAAACCTTTAGTGACTTGCTCCTTCTCCCATCTCTCTGTGAAGGTTGCCATGTTAGTGGCCACCACATCAGTCACAAGGGCTGGTGAACTAGATGCCCTAATGGCTTATCTACCGTATGCAATTTTCCATAGAGATAAAATTATGCCAAGACTACACCCAAAATTCACTGCAAAGTTCTCTAAGGCTTTTGCCTAAAAGAGACTACTTGTTTGTTTTTTCTGAAACTATGTGCCACTAATGAGGAGAGGAGACTTTATTCCCTGGATATATGCCAGGCATTGGCACTCCACCAACAAATAACAGTCCTTTAGGAAATCACCTAGATTGTTTGTTTTGTTCATGGCAGAATGGATGAAGGAACAAGTGATCTCTTCTCAGAGCTTTCCAAGTGGATTTCAGACAGTATCCTGCCCTGTTATCAGTCAGTTGATATCCTTCCCTGAAAAGTTTGAGGGCCCACTTACCAAAGCAAAGTTAGCTTTGGTAGTATCACTTCATCTGCCACTGATTAACAACTGCAAGGCGCAAGGCATACATACCTTCACAAGACATTATGCTCTAGTCCAAGGCTCTGCAGCCAATGCTTCATTTGGATCAGCAGTCCTTCAGTTATCCATGCTGCGTAAGTCCTTGCACCCTCCTCCTCATCCGTGAGCAGTGCTTGTCAGTCACCACAGTGGAATACACATATGGACCATCACTCGAAGAAAAAGAGGCTACTTACCTTGTATAGTAACTGTAGTTCTTTGAGATGTGTGGTCTCTATCTGTAGTCCAATATCCATCCATCTTCCCCTCTTCCTGGGTTCTCCCATGATTCATGGTAGAGAAGGAACAGGAGAAGAAGTCAGTCTGCACCACCTCTCATGCTGTCGATCTGGAGCATGAGGAGAAGAGCACAGATGGGAACCAATGGATGCTACTAGCAAAATATTTCCATTCTCAGGTTCATGGAGTACATGGGTACCCACAGTGGAACACAGATAGGGACTACACATTTCAAAGAACTCCAGTTGTTATACATGGTAAGTAACCTCTCTCTTTCTTAGTCTGCCTTTGTTACAATTCTACAACTGTTTGTATTTTCTGAAAATCATCTGAACCAGTTTTTTTTTTTTACTTTACATGGCCAAGGCAAGGTGTAATGGTAGGTATGTAAATAGCAGGACAATCAGAGATTTTTTTATTGATGTGAGGACTGTATATCCTCCTTGATCTTGTGCTGTTCGTTAATACTTGCATTTATAATCTTAAATCACAATCCTTACTAAAACAGTTTTTCTTATTTCAGGTGTTGCTATATATACTGGCATGGAAACTAAGATGGCATTAAATTACCAGTCAAAATCACAGAAACGATCTGCTGTAGAAAAGTAAAGCTTTTGTTGTCCTTTTTAGTATTTATTCTGGGGCGAGAGGAGTATGTTTGGATTTTAAAAATAATATACGCAATTTTTGTTTACACTAAAACTATACATTACATTTACTAGAATATGAGTTGAAGAAAGAGACTTAGTAAAAATCATATGTTTCTGTGTGTCACCAGGGGCTCCCTTTATATTTTTTTCCTCTTATCGAATGGATGACTATTTTAAAAACAACAACAAACCCTTCTTAATGCTAGCTACCTTTAGAAATCAGCTGTTCTTCACCATTCCAGAGTATGATAACTCTCACTGCTTAGAGTAGATCCACTGATGGAATCACCAGATTGTGCCATGTTCTGGTACCCTTATTCCTACTTTTTAGCAATTAAATATTGAATTCAATAGACAAAACTCCTTTGAAGCACTTCAGTCTGGAACAGTATACTAAAGGACAAACAGAACCGAACTGCAGAAACACTGTGTGCTACCAGTCTGTCTCTGTCTCTGTTTTTGTGTTTTATCTAAAATGAATGGTGTTCTACACAAACAAACGTAGGCTAATGAAAGCCTGTTGCTTTCTGAATACACTCTCATCTGTAAGGGGAGTATAAGTTACTTGGTCTGATATTGATTGCCTGTTACCAAAGATATCAGGGATAATTACATAGTCTCATTGTACTACCAGATATCGACAAAGCTTAATCCAGTGTTTCAGTAGCAGCTATCATGCCATTGCTTAAGGCAGATATGGTGATCAGCCTGTGTACCTCTCTTTTCCTTTCACAATTGCTGGGGAGTAGTGAAGGAGCTCTACCTATTGTTAAAGGTGTACAGTTCAGGGCTTTCAGTTCATGCCCATCACTGATGTTAATAACCCTTTTTTTTTTTTCTTATGCTTTGAGATAAGAGAGTTAGGCCTTATCTACACTAGGAGGGTTTTGCCATTATACTGGTATAGTTATTCCAGCAAAACCCTTAACTTATATCCGTATAAAAGTGCTTATACTAGTATAGCTTGTGCTGGTTCAGGAAACTGGCATCAGCTGTCCTGCAATAAGCATTTGATACTAGCATAATTACAGCTACACTACTGCTTTTACCAGCATGGCAATGTTGGTAAAATTTATGATCAAGTTTTGCTGGTAAACTTTTAAGTGTAAACCAAGACTTAGTGATATTATTCTCCATTGGAGAAATACTGTAGAGAACTTATTTAATATCATAACATTATTAGATTTGTTAATGAATATTAATTAGACTTAAGTAGCTTCACCATAAAGTTTTCATAAACGCTGTACACTTTTATATACTAATGGAAAAGTTGTTTTATTTTTTTTTTTAGATCAATGAATGTATTCCTTATTGTATACCTCTGTATTCTACTCAGTAAAGCACTAATAAATACTATCCTGAAGTATGTCTGGCAGAGTAATCCATTTCGTGATGAACCATGGTATAATCAGAAAACAGAGAAAAGAAACTTGGTATGGAAAATTATTTTGTGTTTGTGTAATATATATATATATGTAATTTTCTCTTCAAGGTCTTTGAGTGACACGTAAAAATTTTCTTTGTAGAATTCTAAACAACAAAGTGTAGAGGAACATATAGCAAATAGGAAATTGTAAACTTACCGTTTTTATTTCAGCCGGCCAGAGACTGTTACAGTTCAATTCTGTTGAAATTCCAGAATACATAATTGTATCATATTACATATAAGAGGAAACCCTGCTGTTGAAGAATATGATGGATCGATGTAGAGTTAGGAAAATATTTTACTTTTAAAATATTTTAAATGCTATTTTATAAAAATGTTTAAAACTTTTTTAAAGTATATGAAATATTTTTTCAAAAGGGCAGAATATTACAGAAAAACTGTCACTTACCAGACCCATATTGACTGGCTCGATTCATTAATAATGATGCTTCATGTATGTGACATCATAATGGAGTGAAACTGGCTGGCATAACTGTTAAGATATGAAAAACAGGTTTTTACTATCTGTTACTTTTTGAATGACTCTTCATCCCTTGTTCTTTGTGCATTTAGCACACACTGTAGTTGAAATATTTTTGTTTTGGAAGTGACTTTTAAAATGCTGTGTTGAGTGCAGATATAATAAAACAATGTGCTTTCTAGGATGACAATGCTATGCTAATTTTGTTTTGGTTGTTGGTGTAGATTGTTTCTGTTTTTAAATTCTAAGACTTTGGATACATACTTTCATACTGTCCTAAATTCAAGTGGAGGAACCCTGCAATCTTTTTGTTTTTATACATTTTTCTGTTAACACTTGTGTCATGAAAACCTTATGTTGTGATTTTTAATAGTATATCAATAATAGTAAAACTGAAAAGTTTGAAGAGGCTAAACTTGCTATATCAGTTAAAGGGAGCAGATTCCTTAGTCTGGTAACTAATTACATTCAAAAAATAACTACTGAATAAAAGTAGATGTTTGTCTAAAGTAAACATATATTAAAATTAGACTACAGAATGTTGTTAGAAGCTATTGGCAAAGTGTGTGATATGATATGTTCTTATACGGTGGCTTATGAATAGATTTCTAAAGTTGGAGATGAACTTCTATTGATTAGAAGAAATAATTTTGACTGTTGGATGGAAGTCAGAATCCCATCCCATATCCTTTTCCATACCATCACCTGTCTCTCTCTTTTTCCCTCTATTGCCCCATAAGGACCAAAACAAAATTCAAATATTTGATACCACATTCCAATGCAACCTGATTCCTGGAACATATCCTTTTGAACGAATCCAACTATATTGCATAAAGCACATCAGCTAGACTTTTATACTAAAATGATCAGAGTAAAATAGTAAACAATATTGACATTTTAAATTGGTATGGTCATATACAGAGTTAATGCCCCTGAGACGAATGAGGCAATTTATACCTGTTAGCCACTATTGCTGTAAAAATGTACCATGTGAGGGAATTGTTACATCATGCCCCACCATGTCCTGTAAGTGGACACTGGCTGTCTTCTCTGTTCCCGTAAATTGATAAATACAACCCTGTAACTGTTCTTTCAGAAGTAGATCTGTGCAGCGATAATTAGCAGAATATTTTTAATGAAAATTTATCTTGTGAAGAAAACACTTGAAATATAGAATAGTTTCAGAACACCCTAAATTCACCTGTGTGTCTGGTGATCCTAGTGAAGAATGACTATGCAGCCTGATTTCTTGTCAGTCATGAATTATTTCTCCTTGTCTTTGCTGAGACTACTGGCAGTGCAGCTTGGAAAAGCTTGTATTTTGGCTTTCTACACTTTAGTTGGAAGTTCGTTCAAATGTAATGTTAAAGACATTATATAGTAATAAAGCATTTAGTATTCGGTTGGTACAGTATCAAAAATCCACCCAACTTCCAAATGTGTGTGTTCTTGATGCTGGTATTAGTTACTGAGAAATGAGCATTAAAATCTTAGCTTTTAACTTTAGGCTTCATTGTGTAGGCTTTCCTCCAATAAATAACTTTTCTTACAAATAAGATTGGATTTTGCTACCTTTACTCCCACAAGTAATACTTACATGTGTGGTCTCAGTGACTGTGACTGCTAGGATTACTAACGAGAGTAAAGGTTGCTCAATTGCGTCCTTTATCTCAATAAATGACAGATTTTAAGCAATTTAATCTATGGTGAAACTGAAAAGTATTAATATATATACACATGAATGCCTTATTATTACATTGAGCCCTGGTCTACACTTACATGGCGATTCAGCAGCAGTCGACGGGAGTTATGCAAGCTATGCAGAGTAGCTTGCGTAACTCCCGTCAACTGCTGTGCTTCCCTTCTGCGCGGTGTCTTCACTGCACAGCGCTGATGGGAACCGTGTTCCCGTCAACGCAGCGCTATGCTATTTGATGGAGTGGATTTACTCAGTTGATTTCCTGATCGATTGAGCGGGTCTACACTGACCACTCGATCGATCCAGAAAGATCGATCTGGCGGCGGCAACTTTGCCGCCATCAGTATAGATATACCCTGAGACAGGTTTATTTGGTATATGAGAAATGCTGTAATTCATAGAAATAAGCAAGACTTGCCTGTTTTTCTTGCTGTTTGGTTTTTCTTTCTTATGATATTCTGTGAATATTTATTTCAGTTCATAGATAGTCATTCATTCAACACTCTCTAGAACTTCGTTATACTGTACATTGATATATACCTGAAAATATGTACTCTGAACCTGCACTTCTATAAAGAGACCTACAAATCTCTTTCTTCCTCATGCTGGATTAGTAGTAAATTCATAAGAGATGTATAAAAATACGCCAGACTCTGACTTCACCATATAATGAAGCCTGGAGAGAAAAGGACAATGATGAAGAAATCTTGAATTTTAAGCTAGAGTTGAGAGTAACTGAGAAGATGTTTGAAAAACATTTGAAAAATAATCTTGTGAATGGCTATTTTAATATTTTAATTTCCATTGATATATGAAAGATCAATTTTTTGTTTTTTTCTTTGGCAGATACTTAGAGCATTTACAGACTTCCTTGCGTTCATGGTTCTTTTCAACTATATTATTCCTGTATCGATGTATGTCACTGTGGAAATGCAGAAATTTCTTGGTTCTTATTTCCTTACTTGGGATGAAGAAATGTTTGATGAGGACACAGGTGAAGGACCTCTGGTGAATACTTCTGACCTCAATGAGGAGTTAGGCCAGGTAAATTCCTCAGAAGTTCTAACTGGTGATTAAAATATATCAACACTTTCTAACGCTTAAAGCAAAATAGCCCAATTATGGTCATTTTTGGCTTTTAAAATTAATTTTTGTCACTTCAAAATGTGTTCTTCAAGATTTGGTCTGGATTTTCAAAAGCGTTCTTTCAAAAACGTTAGTTTTAGATGTCCAGCTTGAGGCTGGATTTTCTGAGGTACTGACCACCCAAGTCAGTTGGAAGTTGGTGGGAATTGTGGGTGCTTAAGAGCCTCTGAAGAACAGTCCTGAGATTTGTCAAGCTGAGCATCCACACTTAGTGGACATATTCATTGTTGAATGTAATGTTTTTGTAGCCATTTTGGTCCCAGAGTCTGCCAGTGAGGGTTTGGTTAAAAAAGAAAACTAAGTCAGTTGTGGAAAATTTGGTTCCCACACCTATTCAAGAATATTGAATAGATCAATCCCCCAGGAGGAAAGCCAGCAGTTGAAATAATTATTAACTTTTCTCCTGATTGTGGAAATCTGTTGCTTATTTCTTGTAATGTGTGTGATGATGATTTCTAAGGCTTTTAAACAATATCCTCAATTGTCTTTGAGAAAAGTATTGCTTAACCAATTATTAACATCATTAGTTTAAATGATGCATTTGTTACTGCTGCTGTCAGTTTCTCAAAAAAAAACCCACCACCTTGGAGCTGGTATAGTAGTCTGACATTGACTGTCCCTGCTACAGGTCACTTTTCATTTTCTTTTTACCACTCTAGTTTTATTTCACCTTCCATAGAGATTCATGAAATTCAAAACCTAATGCTCAGGTGAAGAGTGCAGTGGCTAGGCCTATGCTATAACAGCATAACTACATTTTGTCTGTTTTTGCATAATTGCTATTGTCCAGATTCTGATCTATCTTACACACTAGTATGTAATGCTTGAGTAATTCTGCTGACATTGTTGTAGTCACTCTGGATTTACTCTGGTATAACTATGATCAAAATCTGGGTTTATTCATCAAATATTGCAAAAAATCACTGACAAGTGGAAGCCATGTGCAACCTGTTTCCAGGTATAGCTTTTGTAACAGACAAGGGATTTAACATGGGAAAGGAAGAGGATGGAAGTTTGAAAAATGGATTGAGCACTTCAATGCTGAATCACACACATTCTTTGTCAGGTAAAACATAGTTCTGCTGCTGCCCCATTTACTGTAAAATCTTTTGGTGCTGCCTGCATTTTGACAAATGCCAAAGGAAAGCTGCTGTACTCTTCGGTGAGAACCAGCAGCTAAGGGCTTGAAAAGTTATACAACTTGAGTTATGAACAGAGACAGTCACAATATCTGGCAATATATCCCATTCTCATTAGTTAATGTATTTCTTTGCAGGTTGAGTATGTCTTCACAGATAAAACGGGAACATTAACTGAGAACAATATGGAATTCATAGAATGCTGCATTGAAGGGCATGTTTATATACCTCATGTCATCTGTAATGGGCAAATCCTCCCTGATTGTACAGGCATTGATATGATCGACTCTTCTCCAGGAGGAAGCGGAAAAGTACGATGCTCCTTTAAAATATATATGAAAATGGACTGATCTTTATGTTGAAAGGAATACTATAAATACAACATCCCTAAAATTTTAGTAAACTAAGTGGGTTTCTGGTGAAATTGTATCACAGCATAAATATTTTTCTCTTGTAGTTTGGTCTAAAGGATTTATTTGCTTAACAAGAAATGTCCAAGAGAATTCCCTTAATAAAATTGTAAAATATCATTAAATGACAACTAAAATATGAAGCTTTACCAAGTTAATAGCTAAACATCTATAAGAATAGTTGACTGATTAAAGTGGAAATTAGTCATGATAATAAAACTCTGATAAAATGGAAAAAATGGGTGATAAATGGGGCTTTATCAGTGTAAAATAGTGCAGAATGGGGCCTTTGTACGTTTTATTTGTTGTAATTCTGTAGCCTAGAAGTTCTCACCCTTGAAATTGTCACCTCACTGTTGGTTGTGAAGCTTTTTTCTGGGAGACTCCATTCTCTACACAATTGCAGTTTTTGTTTTGCAGGAAAGAGACAGACACCAAAGTGCAGTTAGAGCACAGGCTGCAATTCTTCTTTGGCTTAACTAAGCAATCTTCATTAAGATAAAATAGAACCCCAAGCAACTTCCCAGGAACAAGCAGTTACGTCTTCGGTGTGGTTTCCAAGCTGGACTTAGAAGCCCAAGACACATAAAGGGAGGCTATCCTTAGTCAATCCCTGCAACTAACTATAAACATTTGGCCCTAGCTGCCAAAATCCCCTGTCCATGCTTGCGTTGTATGAGCAAACAGATAGGGCTGTTTCAAACTATGCAAGGCACTGAAGTCCACACACCCACCTAGCAATATCAAAGGTCCAAACTCAGTGCTTTTCTGGCTCTCAGCCTGGATTTAAGGCCCTATAAACCTGCTATTGTGCACTGAACACTTGTCAGAGTTGCAACAGAACAATCAAACTCATCCCACAGCAAGACCTGGGTGCTGAGAGGAAGCTTATCATATCACTCATGTCCTTTCCCTGTAACCCTGGGCTTTCTGCAAGAGCCTGTCTAGCTCCCTACAGGATTATATTCCACAGGCCATCTGCCAGGGAGTCAGGGTAAGCGTCTCTCTACTCCCTTTACCTTTCTAGCCTGCTGCCTGCAGGCCATTCCCCTGAGAGGTGGATATCATTTTTGTTCCTTCCCCTGTCACAGGGACTGCCATAGGAGCCTTCCTACACCCTGCACCTCTCTATTGTGCATATGAACTGGGCTGTTTCCCTTGATCCAGGGCTTCCCACAAGAGTTTTTTTAACCCTGCTGTTCTGAGTTGCTGTTTGCTGGCTTTTATGAGAACCAGGAGATCTTCAAGCTACCACCTGATCCTGGCCTCATAACATCATCTGGGGGAAAGTTTGATTAGTCATGGTTAGGGCTGCCACCCAATTCCCCTTAAAGGATTAGCCACCATGTGACAATGTGTTACCTAACAAAAAATATTCATAACTGGTTGTAGGTAGAAGCCCAAATCAAATAAGCAGCTCCAATCTCCTACAAAACAGAAATACTTCAAAGGAAAATTGGGGGGTTTTGCAGTTTTTTTGTTATCCCTCTTGAAAATAATGCTACATAATGATAATAATTACTGTTTTAATTATTAGGAGAGAGAGGAGCTATTTTTCAGGGCTCTTTGTCTTTGTCACACTGTTCAAGTGAAAGAGGATGACAGTATAGATGGATTAAAGAAAGCTCAACTATCTGGAAGATCTTGTGTGTATATATCATCATCACCTGATGAAGTGGCTTTAGTTGAAGGAATTCAGAGGTATGTGTGTAAGCTGATATCTTTTAGGTTTCTAAAATTATTTTGAATATGGAGATTCAATTCATTGAAGCAGAAAATAATTTTCAGCAGAGAAATATGAATAGACCATTTTACAGAATCATATAAACGTGTGATGTTTGCTATCTTCTCAGCATACATGAGTGATTTTTTTTCTTAGCTATTAATGAAATCAAACTGGGATATTTCTATTTTAGAAGATAAGTTAATTCTTAAGTACTGACAGCATGGTAAGCTATGTAATTATAAATGTATTACTTGTAATCTCTACTTCTCTGAATTTGCATTTAATTTTGCAGACTTGGTTATACATATTTAAGGCTGAAGGACAACTTTATGGAAATTTTAAATCCAAAAAATGATATTGAGAGGTGAGTGGTTGTGGAAATGTGAACTGATTGAGACTGAGGAAACAGATTTTATCAATAGTGTATACAGTGCATTTTTATTTCCCTAAGTATATTCATTTGTAAACCAAAAATGGTGAGAAATAAAAAATTGCTTAATTGAAAAAAGGTGACTTTTTTACTAATATTTATAATTTGAACGACTTCTTTTTTTATGTTTTCACTTACTCTGATGGTTTGAGAAACTACATAACGGGAAAAATGAATGAAAACAGCAAAGGTATAACAAGATAGTCCAAGACCATATGATGTTAGAAAGAATCCTCTTTTGATTTATTGTATGATAGCTCACAGTTTCTGGAACAGACTTTATAGAACTTAGATGAAGCCATATCAGTTTTCTATTGTTTCCACGTGTTGTTTTTTTGAAAACAATCCGATATAGTTTAATGGAGAATTATATCCCTGTTGTAAAATCATTTAGATGGTTCAAGTAACTTACAGAAATGATACTCTAATTTATTACATTCTCCAGGACTGTAGAGTAAATGCTGTAGAACCATTTTATGAGTAAAATTTTCAAAAGCATTTATATCCCACAGAAAGCTACTGGCACTTATGTGCTTTCGAAAATGTTATTCTATCTTTCTGTAGCACCCCAGTGGTTACATTCCTATTAAGTAATATAGGACTCTGATATTTATACCTAAATTCACAAGCAAATGGGGGCAGTGTAATTATTTGGCAGGTAAAAGTATGAAAATATTTAAAAAATACTTGGAACTTCCCACTGTCACTGCATTTTGTAATCGTAAGCCTGATCCAACTTCCTGTTAGAATTGTAACATTGACTTCAACAAAAGTAGCATTGTGGTCTCACGTAGATTTATTTGAATTCCAGACTACTGTAAAAAACATAAAACTGAGTAAATTCTCTGATTAGACAAGTGAAAACAATACGATGTGGTCTGCCTAATGATTGGAGCATTTTTCATGAGCAAGATATTTACAAAGAAGGGCCTTTCAGAGATCAAGACTTGGGTTAAATAGATGTTTATAATGGAAAAAAATGGGACCTTTATAGAAAAAATTAATAAGAAGGGACCTAATAAAATGCATTACATGACTGGTATGGAGAAGATAGATCAGGAACCTTTATTCACCCTCATCATTGGGTAGAGGGAAATATTGGTGCTGGGTGGAGGCTGATTGTGTGGAGAAGTATCATTTCCCTTTGGGGAAAATAAGAATATTCTGAATTATAATAAATATTGAAAGTCCCAAAACATCTGAGGAATATAAGCCCTTATACTTCAAGGCATAGGACAATCTCTAGCCATTGGGGACTAAAAGGAAACTTTCCCTATGAGTAGTATCCTTCATGCGTAGGGTAGCCCACCTGAAAATGCCAAGATCAGGACAGCCTGCAAAAGGAGGGTAGATTCTCCTAAACTGGTGGCTAACCCTACAGTTAGATTCACCAACCAGCCACAAACAGTGTTTCCCCACACTGGTTATGAAGAAGCTACAACAAAAAATACACAGCCCCCTTTATTTCATTTCAGTCTCTGGCTCCCAGTCAACAACTAGGTCCAGTAGAGAGATAAATTATTTAAAATTCTCTTCCCTTTACCAAAATGTTCTCCTGACCCCAAAGGGTCAGCCACAGGACCAGATCAATTTAAGTTTGGATCTTACCCAAAATACCATGCTGCCAGCCAATCGTTTAGTAACTAAAACTAAAGTTTTTTTTATAAAAGGAAAGAAAAACATGAGAAAAGAAATGTTAAATGGTTGAAGCAATCAGATATCTAAAAATGACTAAAGTCCATATATGTCAGATTCTCAGCAGAATCGTGGAGTTTTCAGGCTTGTACAGTTCCTCTGGTGTACTTCCGGTACCTGGATGGGTCTCAGTCCTTTGTTTCACAGCTTCAGTTGTAGACGAGTTGATCCAGAGATAGGAACCAGGAATGAGGACAAGATGGAGTTGGTGAAGCTGCATTTTATAGTCTCTGGTCTGCCATGTGGCTTGATTCAAACACAAGCCCATAGCACATGGACAGAGAGAGGCTCTTGCAGTCCCCCTGACCACAGGCATGTCTGTACATATCCTGATGATGACTCATCAGTGCTGCTCTGGCTTCTCTCCCTGGGCTCATTGTAAAGGTAATGGCCCTCAGTGAGTTATCAAGGTTGACACCCATTTGCCTAAAGGGTGTAACCCAGTAGCACCTCACAAATGTTTGGATACAGATATATTACACCCATCCATAACTTATAGTACCATGATGTTACATGTGCATAAACAAAATAATCATATTCAGCAAATTACACCTTTCCAACGGTACCTAACATGGTTTATCTTGTCCAAATTATTATAATTTTTCAAGATTGATATCAATAACATTATAAATGATCACCTCTAATCCAGACAATGTCACACTCTGTTACAGGGTTTCTTGTGTCTTCCTCTAATGCTGGTTGCTCTGTCATGCAGCCATTATCCAGCCAAACTCTTGGTCCAGTTGCCAGGCGACTAATCCATTTTTTCTTAACTGACTACATCCTACTTTGTTCTATGTGGCAGAAGTTATAAATTATTATCTAGGATCAATAATAAGCTTAGCTATGTGAAAAAACAAGCTTATTTCAAAAAAAAAATTTTTTTTCTCTTTCAGGTTTGAATTGTTAGAGATTTTGAGTTTTGATTCGGTAAGGAGGCGAATGAGCGTGATTGTCCGATCAGTCACAGGTAGGGATATCATGTCCTGGATTTGGTTTGGTTTTGGAGTTTTTTTAGTCTATGAGCTTTGTCTTGATTTTGAACTCAACTGGGTCACATCAGAGTGTTCTTTCCTTCACAGTTTCCCTTTTTCTGCTCTTTCAGTGATGCTTTGGCATTTTAAGCTGGTAATTGACTCTCTTAGAACAATGTATGTCTGAAGAAACTGTCTTCAAAGATATTTAAGCTGTTTTAAAATATATTCTTTATTTTTGAGGAAATATATTTGAACCATTTTTAACTTATTATTTTATCTCTTTTAGGTGACATTTTTCTGTTTTGTAAGGGAGCAGATTCTTCTATATTTCCTAGAGTTACAGAAGGCAAAATAGACCAAATACGATCCAGAGTTGAGCGCAATGCAGTGGTAAGATTAAATATTAAATGGCATATGTTAACCATTTTCTGACCCTGTTTTAAGTACCAAGTTGAGGAGGACTCAAGGAGACTCCACCACTGTGCCAGATCTGGCCACAGCTACAGTCCTTCTGCCCTCTTGAGTGCAAGGATTACTGTCCACCAAAGCCACTATAGCAATAGCATCCCACAAAAGTGAGCCTCCTTTCTCCTCTGCCCCCTGGAGCCTGTTCCTATGGGGTGTGATTTTTGCCTCAATGCAGACCAGTGCCTAATAAACACTATAGAACCCCTATTTTGTAGGATATTTACAAGTTAATTATTTGGTGAGGATAATCTAATGATGCATTCTTATCTACTGTTAATAATCTAACTATGATAATCTCATTATGCATAGCTGATAATCTACCTATGAATAGTTATCTACTGTTGTGAATTTCCCATAACAAATTAATTAGCAGTCTAGGGTGAGGTTCTTAAAAAGTGCTCTGCTTTGGCCTAACTCATCTGACATTGAAGTCAATGATAAAAAGCCTATTGAAAATTGCACCGCTGCTTTCAGTCTCTAGCCTTGACATCTGATATTTTTACTGACTTTAGATTACTTCACAATATCTCTTGAGAGAGAAACCTTTAGAACAGAAATATTTGGCTGTAAATGCTCTTGTTATGGGGAAGCAATACAATAACAATGCCTGTACATACATTTTTGCTCACTAACAAGGAAGTATGAGCTTGCTTGATTACTTTGGGAAGAAATCTTCATCTTTGTTACTTGAAAGATAGGATTAATAGTTGTCTCATATGCCATTAAAAAAAAAACAACAAAGACCATTTAAATGAAATATGATGATCTTTTAAAAAAATAAGATAGCATTGACTGGCATCAAATAATATCTGTTTTCAGTCTGAATATTACTACAGGAAAGTGAAGAAATGTCCATCAGTGTTATCTGCTGTTCTAGAGGAAAAACTGGATTTCCTCTTTAAAACCCTTTCCCAGAACACGTTACTAAACTTTACTATATAAAACCACTTTCTCCCCTGTGAGAGGGTGGTTGTTTAGAGGTGAAAGAAACTAATAAAACTGAAAGGGCAATTTAATATACTATATAATCCAAATTCTGTCAGTCTGAGAAAGAATCTAGACCCTCAGCTTCAATATTTCTTCATCCTGGATAATTGCATTTAGGCCAAATTCCTAAATATAGTAGCTTTTACAAGAGCATGAAGGCAACAAATTGGCTCACCTTCTGTAATAAATGACAGGTATTTCATAGATGTCCTGATGATTGTCCTTTTTTGAATTGCATATAAATAACTTTGTAAAGGGCTGGTCTTTCTTTATTTTGCTTGATTAATCTTCAATGCTAACATTAAATGCTACTTCAAATATATTGCCTCTGACAATGTCAATTAACTGGTAGATAAAACACTTTCTTATTCTATTATAGCCCATGGTACAAAAGTTTGAAACAATTTAAAATGTCTTTGCTGGAATCTAGTGTTAACAGTCAACTAAACGTAAGCAGTTAGATTGTCACACTTTCAATATTGATCTGGCCCTTTCCCTCTCTTTTGAAAGATTACTAAAAGTATATTATTCATTTTGTTGGTTTTATCATATAGACTTTATTGACTAATGTTATAATGATAGTTCAGATTCTGTGTCCAGGACAATACGCTGCTAGGAAGAATGGAATTCACTTTTTACAAGACACAAGATCAATTTATCAATATAATCAGCAAGTTTGTTGACCAAACTATTGTGACTGGAAGGAGTAAAATTACTAGAGCCTCATTTCAGGTTAACTTCTTCAAGGTCTGGCTGTTAGTGTGTTCTGTCTCAAAGTGGAAAAATAAATTGAGAGGTGATTGTAGTTGTTAATTGCCAGTTAATTGTTAAGTACCAAAAGTACAAAAAAATATAGAGGATGCTATAATCATTACAAATTTATAATTGAAGGTGATGGGCAAAAGGCTACAGCCACAAACTACTCAGGCCTAAACAGGAGAAAGTTAGCCTAAAACATTTAGATTAGGAGCTAGTATTTTGTGATGTACTAAAGCAAAGTACAGTAACAGTAAGGGCAAGACCTTCCTGTCCTTCCATTTCCAATTAATTGACTTGCTCTTCTTTCCAAGCAAGATAGTCCTGTTGATGTAACAAAGCAAATATTAATATTTTCTTCTGATTATACATTATGTTCATTTTTAGGTAAAATTCACCCTTGTGCAGAGCCAGCACCAAAACCTGTACATGGGGTACGTGGTATTTAGTACATTGGCCTTGTGCTGATCATCTGGACGGGGAGGAATTTCATCCTCTTATGTATATATTCCCTTTGAAAAATGGAATAAAGTTGTTTCCACTTCAAAAAATTGAATTCAGTCATCTTTGGCAGCTCGGTTCCGGGCACTGTTTGAGATGAGTTAATCACTTTTTTAATAAACATCCTTGGCTTTGTTGCCATTAGCTTTTTCTTTCCTCCTAGCTCCTTATGGACACAATTCTAAAGGAGCACGTTGCAATTCTGATTTATACTTTCCCATCTTATTTTTGATAGTGTGCCTTTCTTTCTCTGGAGAAGGGTACAGAGATTAACTGTCTTCTGTTTCACTAAATTCTATTCATGGATCAAAATATATAAAGCCAAAATGGTAACAGTGCAAATAACCTAGTATGTTATAGAGCAGAATCATCTGGTAATGCCCATCAAACTATAAGAGACTTGTTTGTATCTATTTGTCAGTTGTATTCATAGGAAATTCCTTTGAACTTTCCAGGTTACATTAAAGGTACCATTTAACAGTACAAAGGGAATTTACAATGACAGTTTGTCATAAATAGCACTGTTGTTTCTAAGGATGTGTAAACCAGTTCAGATCAAATCAGAGATAACCCAGACAAAGATATTGTACTTAAATCTGTGCTTCTTGGTCATGATCAAGTTAGAAAGTGGAGACACCAAATTACTAAGAGTATGATAACTAAATAATCTTGCAGTTCTCTTCTCTATGGAGAGTATATTGATATCTCAAGGCTGGAAGTACTCATGATCAATTTAAATCCTGTTCCCATAACATTTTCAACTCATTTTTGGTGATTGTTGCTTGTTTTTATCCTTAGCCTCGTGTTCTGCTATTTCAGGGACAAATAGGGAGTGGGAGGATGTCATCCAGGTCAGGGTTTCTCAACCTTTTTCTTTCTGAGCCCCCCCTTTTTCCAACATGCTATAAAAACTCCAGGATCCAGTGCGGGGGGAAGAGGGAGGATCTGGGTTTGGCCTGGGGTGCTCGAGACTCCAAGCTTCAGCTGTGGGCCCCAGCCAGTCTAATACCAGTCCTGCTTTGCAGACCCCCTGAAACCAGCACTCCAGGGGGCCACAGACCTTCAGTTGAGAACTGTTGATCTATGTCTTGTGGGCAGTCGTTGGGCTGCTTCTAGTACTGGACACCATCAATAGCTGCATAAGGAGCCTCAAGCCATTGTGAGCCAGTACAAAATATAGTAGTACCCCAACCCCTGCAGCAGTGCAATGGGAAGGTGAACACATGATATTTATACATCGTGAAATGCTTTACTGCTAGTCCTCAACTCCAGCTGCTGCATTGCAGCAGGGCTCTTTTCAAGTTCCAATATTGAATTGAAATAAAAATGGAATGCTTTTTCTCTTCTGCCTTTTCACTCTGTAATCACCCAGCCTCTGTAACATGGGCTTCTGTTATTCTATCCTTTCTTGGCTCTCTTGCCTCACTGATGCTTCTTTCAGTGGATCATCTTCCCCTTTCCTCTCCATTTCTGTAGATGTTGCCCAGAATCTACCATTGGTTCTTTTCTTTTCTCCTTCTAACCTTACTCTCTCGGTGATCTCATTGACTCCTAAGTGTCTTATCAGATCTAACTGTTTATTCCAGACCTCATGTCTTCATCCAGGCTGATGTATTTTCCCTCTCATCCTGATATCTTCTCTTGAATGTCGTAGTACTTATTTTAAATTAAGTATGGCAAAAACTGAATTTTTCATCATTCCCTCAACACTTTCCACCTTTCTCTGTTTCCATTGATAACTCCGCTATCCTCCCCATCACTGGAAATGTTGGAATTATTCTGTGCACTTCCTTATTTCTTTCTTCAACTCTTTTCACCTCTTCAACTCCCAGACTAGTCCCTCTTCAATCTCTCAAGCAATCCGCAATTGTAAGTATCTTTTCCTGCTATTTTTACCATGTCCCTTAATTGGTTCTTTGTGTCTTTCTGTGCAGAGTTAAAATTCTTTGTCACTGAAAGCTTGAGACAACTCCTGCCTACACGTTACTTATCCTCTTGACCCTCTCCACCTTGCACTTTGCAATCTGTCCACTCTTAACTGCTGTTTGTTCCCACTCACTCATTCCTTAAATGAATTACCTCCTCTTCACTCGTCTTCAAATGCCTCCTCAAAACCCATTTCTTTCACCCTGATTTCTGTCATTGTCTTCCACTCCTCTTCTATCTATTCCACCCTTCTTGCACTACCTCAATCTATTTTAAAAAAATCACAGTATAACATGACTTATGTTATCATTTTGTCTTAACCCTTGGCCCTCCTTTCTTGCTTCTTCCTTTGTCTTCATTTTCTTTGTTTGTCTCATTAAGCATCCAGACTCTTTGGGGACTGTGCCTTTTAAAATTCTCAGTAAAGTACCATTTAAAGTACTTGCACTACATAAATATTTAACAATATCTGGCACCAGCAAGAAAGTAATTGATCATACTTGCATCAAAAATGGTCAAAGGGAATTGTTTTTGTTGTACTGCCTTCTGAACATTTATCATTCCACCTGACTTTCAGTCCAATTACTTTGTTGCATTTGCTGAAGTGTAATTTTAATGGAAAAAAAATACCGAGCATAGATTAGATTGTTCACTAGACCAGTTTATAGAATAAAGTAGCTTATTTGGTTTCCTTATGTGAATGAGATACTTGACATCTTATTTTCTTTACTATATGTTTGCTTACTTCTGTTAGAATTAAACTACAATAAATTAAGAAGGGATATGTGCAGTAATATAGGATTGAGATTATCATGACATTGAGAGATTTTGTGCTTAACTGCACAAAATAATATAACTATAATATTTAGTTATCTCAAAATTGGATGATACCTGGCCTTTCAGTGTTTAAGTAATTACTGAAAAACATGCATGAAGTCTTAAACAACTGTTTTATAGCTCTCAACTGTGTCGTCTATTTGTACAGTTTTAGTAACTTTTTCACTTGTACATATTTAAGGATAATCTTTGTAAATTAATCAGAATATTAAATCTTTTTTCTTTTTTAACATAGAAAATATCTAAATATCTAAAATCAGCTGAAAAAATTATAAGCTTGATTCCCTTTTTAATGGTCTTTAGTAAAAGATCAAAAATGTCTACCTACAAATTCAATATTTATGCATATAATATAAGGATCAGCCAAGAGCCAAATTCTGACCCTGCTTGTGCAGCAGCACAAGAGAGATAGAGGGTGAAAAGCACCCCTTTGAACTAGCTACCCACCTTGCAAGATAGCAGCTCAGGAAGGGCAGCAGGCTCCACAAAGCTACTATACTTCCCTCTCTGTGCAGGTAGATGGGAGAGGTGAGGAAGGTGGACATAGCTTTGTATGCCACACTCTCCCTCCCCACCTATCCCTATGCACTCAGTAGGATGACTGCCAGGCAGTGTATACTGCAGTGGTTATAGACCCAATACAATTTACTCCCTACTCGGAGGATCACAATGTCTCTCCCAGGCTGCTCTAGGGGCAGCGTAATATCCAGCTTCCTCTTGCTTCGGGCAGATCATATAGTTATGATCAAGCCCTAAACTGATACAGAGGAGCCAATAGAGGGACTCCTCATATTAATCATAAAATGGTTCTATATTTAGAAATGTTCTTAATGGTGTTTCAGACTTTTACGATATAAACATTGTTCTTTGTTTTTATCATGTTCTTTAGGAGGGACTGCGAACACTGTGTGTTGCATATAAAAAGTTCACACACACAGAGTATGACAGTGTGTGCAGGCTGCTTGAGAATGCAAAGCTGTCCCTTCAGGATCGGGAAAAGAAACTGGCAGAGGCATATGAGCAGATAGAGAAAGATCTTATTTTGCTTGGTGCTACAGCTGTTGAGGACCAGTAAGTATGTTGCTTCGGGTATGTTGAATGATATGTACTGGCAAATGTGATAAATGGGAAGATGTGCCTATTACCAGAGGCACTGAACCTGAAGTGCAATGATTATATCTCTTTTTTTGTTTTAGGCACAAATCTTTATTTGTATCAATCTCAAATAAATTGGCTATCTACAGTCTGTGTTTGCATAATAAATACAGAGAAATCAGTATTTTCAGATAATCCGTGTTGCATATTATTATTTTTAATACTGTTTCTAAAACCTACCACAAATAAAAATGTTTAATATGGCTTATTTCTTTTAGCCACAGATACCATACTAACATAATAATTTGACGAATAACATGTTGAATATTACCCAAGTATTCTATACTCATTTGATTTGAGTCACAAATGGTAATGAACATTTTGGTTTATATAAAAAACAGCATATTCCTAGCATTGATTAATCAAAGACGGTAATGTATAGTCACACAGAGGCCATAATTAAGGTTGCATGAGCTACATTAGTTCTAGCATTTCCTGCGTTTCGAGTTCTTAGCTTAGCGTTCTTTAATATACTTTTTCTGGAGTTTATATATATACACATATAAAATATTTCACACATGTAGAGAAGCACGTACAAAATTCAGCAAGGTTTGGGCAGTTCAGAATATGTTGCTTGGCTTATTCATTTGTCACTAGTTCTGGCTATGAGGGCTGTGGAGCTCCAGGGGAATCTCTCACGTCTCTTGTGACATTCTGGGAACAGCACTGATGTGTGATGAGGCTGGGAGGTGTTCCTGTGTCCCTTCATCTGCTGGAAGGAAGATCATGGAGAAGCAAGTGTCTGAGGAAATGAAGGGAGACTCTTTAGGGGTTTGTGAGAGGAGCAGAAGATACTCTCATTGGGGCCTGTGCAGGGGAGGGAGTGTCAGACTTTCATCACTCAGCAACTTAGATATTTCGTTATTTTTAAAAAAACAACTAGTTGAAGATACTGGATATGCTGTGTGTCTGTACTTCCCCTGGAACTGGTGAGATAAAATATCCTATTCTTTAAGCAATAAAGATGAAAGCAAAAATCTTTGAGCAATTTGAAAATGGCAAGACACATTATTTATAACATGCTGTTCTTTGTCTTTAAGCATTTTCGGATTCCCAGCTATGATTTTCATCATGTTAGAAACTTCTTGTGTCTTAAACCTTTTACTGGAATATTGTTAGTGTCATGGAAATCTTTTAGTTAGGACCCTGAATTTCTCATTTCCAGTCGGTCTATCAATATTTATTGTCAATTGATATCCATAGGCTGCAAGAAAAAGCTGCTGACACTATTGAAGCACTCCAGAAAGCTGGCATTAAAGTTTGGGTTCTGACAGGAGACAAAATGGAGACTGCTGCAGCCACATGCTATGCCTGCAAACTCTTCAGAAGGAACACACAGCTACTTGAGCTAACCACAAAGAAAATTGAGGAACAGAGTTTACATGATGTATTGTTTGACCTAAGCAAAACTGTCCTAAAGCACAGTGGCAGCTTAACCAGGGACAACTTCTCAGGGTATGTAGAAAGTTTAGATTTCAATCCAAGAAAAGATTTATTGGGCATTTCATAATTAATTAAATGGTTGCTAGAACAGCAATGTCAGCTATATATTGTAGTTCAATTTCTGTTGCCAGAGTGTGAATTACTGTATAACTAACACCTAGTGTAAGCTTATGTGCAAGGTTAAATCTTTGCACTTTGTCCTCTGGCTTGTCTTGTGACTTGTATTATTTTAATCACTCCACTGTTAAAAGTAGATCATGGACAAGAATCATGGCTATGAAAAACACACATTTTTATTTTTAAAAGATACTGTAAACACAGTGTTCCTGAATTCATATTTGATGTGCTCTGGGACTTCCCTGATAAGGCCATGGGCTAAGGGGCTTTGTATACTATAATTAAGGAAGCCTTAGAGCACACATGCATGCATCTGGGACACAGCAGGTGCATACACTGCAGGATCTCTTGGACCACATATGAACCTTGAAAGGTTAATGACTTACATATGAAGGTAAAGGAATCAGAAAATATTGAATCATGTTTGTTGGGAGGGTCAATGGAAGATGTGGATGATCTGGGAAAGAGTAGCTGATTTCATCAGTTTAGAATGTGGCAATGGAGGGAAAATGGAATTTGGAAGCAGAAAATGGGTAAATGTCTGAATAAAACTTCAAAAGCTTAAAACTCTGCAAGATTTTTTGTCTGTCTCAAATTTTGGGGGAAAAATCAGTTTCTTGATCCTCTGGACTTAGTAGTGTGTGTATTTGCTTTGTTCTTTTTGTTAATATGAAAACAAATAGCAATTTCACCCTAGTGATAAATTTGCAATAAAGGGGACAGTATCAGGTAGCAAGCATTTTGATATTTTGGCAGAGTATTATGAAACGTAGGTCTTATTGCTTGGAGTCGATGGTCAGTGTTTTTCTCTGTCTCTCACTTCTTAGATGTTAATTCTCTCTGTGTGTCTCTCGTCAAGAATGTGCATGTGTGATCTGTTACATACGTATTTTAACCTTGTATTGCAAAGGTCTTCATGCATAGGCTTCTCTCTGTACCATTTGATTCATGTTTATCTTGAGCCCTTGAATATTATAACCCACTTTTTAACTTTTTATCTTTTATCTCATTTTCCAGTTAATTTTGACTCTGTAGCGTGCTACTTTAATGCTGCTGTCATGTTTAATGTGCCACTTGTAGCAAGGTGCTACATGTGTGAGGGAAATTTTTAATACGTCATTAATTAATCGTTGTAATGGGCAGTTTGGCCCGTCTATTATTTTGGTCAAAAATAAACAAAAGGTTGTGTCTTGGAAGTGGAGACAGAGGGAGATGTTGAAACAAAACTAATATAAATTTAAATGTTTACACTGTTTTGAAAATCACTGATTTTTTTTTTCATTTTTGTTGTAAACAGTCCTTTGCAGTGTTGGAAACCCACGCACAACAGCCTTATCCTAGTGCATGGAAGCCAGAGCATAAATGAAACTGAGTCAATCTAGTTTCATTGTCTAAGCTAGGTGGTGAAAAGCAAAAGTAAATAGGCAGAGTGAGTCAAAAGTAAATTAGAATTTAAAAATATTTTGCTAGGAACAGCGTAGAAGGATTTTCATTTTAAGTATATTAACCTTGATAGTGTCCCTTTTAATGATGCTTTTTGGTAAATAAGTTTGTCACCTTCCCTTTCCAAATCAAAACTCAAAATATATATTATATTTTTACCCTGTAGCTCTTCATTTGCATTTTCTTCCTCCATAGACTTTCAACGGATATGCAAGATTATGGTTTAATTATTGATGGAGCAGCATTATCATTAATAATGAAACCTAGAGAAGATGGGAGCTCTGGTAACTACAGAGAGCGATTTCTTGAAATTTGCAGGAACTGCAGTGCAGTGTTATGCTGTCGAATGGCACCTTTGCAGAAAGCACAGGTTGTGTTTCATGTTCAATTACTTGTTAACTGTACATCTATGTCAATATTGAAAGTCATTATTGTTTGTGACTTATTATGGTAATGTATAATGTTAGTTTTCACTTTTCTATCCTCTAACATGGAAGCAAAAATTAAAAATTAGAAAAAGAATGAAAGGATAATTTCTGCTGGAAAGCAATTAGGTAATGACACGTTAAAAGGGAACTCTGCTGTGCACCTGATTTTTGATTTATGTATATGACGTGCAACTTTTATGGTTGAGACATACTGATAAATGAAACATATTTAATGAACTAATTGCTTCATCTTCTATTCATACTATATGATTCTATTAGAAGAATGAGTTACCTCTTATTCTAGTGTGTTCGTTCTTCTTTTTTAAACACAAATACAGTTGAAATCCAAATAGAATAAGTGGATGGTGTAAACAATTTGAAGGACTTTCTGACTACTGTTTGCTCATTTTATATTAAGTTAAAAGTATTTTTTCACCTTACAGCAGCAGCTCACTGATGTTAACGTAAACATATAAATATTTTCTAGAACAGATATTCCCAAATGGAAAAACTCTGTTGTACATGGAGTTCAGTTTGTAAACAATATTAATAACTGCAAAGGACGTAACTTTAAAGCATGTTGATATTTTAAATGACCTAAAAGCAGGGAACATATGTTGGATCTCCATATCTTTGTTTTAGTGCTCATGTACAGTACACATGCACATTCATTTAGTTTAATTAATGTATGTGGTCACTTTTCTTTTCACCTGGGAAAGTTTGTACAAGTATTTAGTTTGAATAGACAGTTTATTAGAATTATAGTGCTTGCTAGTTATAATCGATGGATCTGTATTCCTATACTTGGTCTTCTATATCCAGAAAGACACACAAGGCTCTATTATCTTTGTTCATTGCCAGGTAAATCCATTTTCATAATCCAAATTGAATATTCATTTTGCCAGTCATGGAATAGATTATGAGATTAATATCCAAGAAAATTATTCTCTTTAAGCAAGAAGAAAAGAAAGGCAACTTTACTGTCTTAGGAGGCATTTGAGAAAGTAACAGCTTTCAATTTTTGTATTTTAGGACTGCACTGAAAATGTACAGTCTGTACCTTTGGAATTATTTTAATTAAAGCTTTCACAGCTTGTAGATTATGACTGTGCATAAGCAAAACTTCTGAATCATTTCTACATTAGTCAGTCTCTTCAACAGCCCCCCTCCTCTCTCTCCCACACCTTTTAAAATGCACTTATAATAATTATAAATCCAGAAGACTATTCATATCCAAGGTTCATTCTATCCAAAGAAAATCTGTTGGTTTTGAATGTATAATAATTGAATTGGACAAAACTGTTTTTCTTCACTTTCACAGACTTTCCTTTGTAAGCATGGTCCTTACATTTAATTAACTGTCCACCAAATGCCATCTCTCAACATAGTAATCAAACTGTAAACATGTCGGAAGAGATTTTTAATGCTAATTCTTTTACAGATTGTAAAATTGATTAAATTATCAAAGGAGCACCCTATCACGTTAGCAATTGGTGATGGAGCAAATGATGTCAGTATGATTCTAGAAGCACACGTTGGGATAGGTAAGTGTGCTGCTTATATTTTAATTTAAAAGGAAATAACAAATATAGTTTAAAAAAAATAAGACATTTCAAAGAATTAATTACCCATTTTCGTAGATAGCGTTTATATTTTATACACTCCAGCTAATTATAAGGTATAATGAAATCTAATAATAGTTCATTAATATCACAACATACCCTGAAATTTTGCTGATATTCATTTGCATGCTTTAAATAATTCTTTAGCTTTCTGAACAGCTTCTAACAACTCTTCTAGGAATCACTGGAAAAGAAGGCCGTCAAGCTGCAAGAAATAGTGACTATGCAATACCTAAATTTAAACATTTGAAAAAAATGTTGCTTGTTCATGGGCATTTCTATTATGTTAGGATATCAGAGCTTGTGCAGTACTTCTTTTATAAGGTAGGATGACATCATATAATCCACAAACATGCATATGGTAATTCCTAACTCTATGTAATAGGGACCCTCAACTATAGAAAATGCTGTAATTCCCCATAGTCTGTTGATTCCTAGATACAAATCCCCAGCTGGTTAGCTCATTGTCACCAGACCCTGAAGCAGACTGGCTTTTATTTATATGTATTGTGTGATCTTTAATATTGTTAAAAATAAAATTCTAATTTTTTATTTAATCTTTACTCCTTTATGTATTCCAGGAACTCCCCCCTCCATTCTCCCCCCCCCCCCCCCCCCCCCACACACACACACACACACACACACACACACACACACACACACACACACACACACCTTCTAGGCTCCATCTGCAGTGGCCTTTTAAATCAAGTCTGAGAAACAGAGTTTTAAAAATTAACGTAATTCTAACTTAAATCAGTTTTTAAGTTCCGTTGACCAGTATGGCTGGGCAAAACGATTTTACTGTTTATGTTCACACTGACTGGCCACTGTAGATCAGAAACTAGTTTACCTGAATCCCATTGTTGATATGACCTTACTTTCCTTCTTATATCTTTCATATGTCCCTGTGTATCATCTCATTTCCCTCCAACTTGACAGTGTAATTGTTATAATTTTTCTTTCATAATGAATTTTTTTCTGTCTATGCTAATGTAAAATGAGAATGTGAATAGCCTATTTCTATAAATCTATCACAACCTTCTCTGTATTCTCTGTACAGTACAATTAGTATTATACAGTATTATAATATACATGGTTATAACAAAGCATGATATATGTTGTTGATCATGCTTCACTTGATAACTCTCACTTTGTCTTCCAGAATGTCTGCTTCATTTTTCCTCAGTTTTTATACCAGTTCTTCTGTGGGTTTTCACAACAGGTGAGTCAGGCCTTTTAATTTTTTCTGCTCATTGTAAAACCATCTTTTTGGCCTTTTTTAGTTAAAAGCATTGGTTCTTACTGGACCAGGTAGGCTGAAAAAAAGCTCCTAGCTTAACTTACAGCTCACTCTAAAGAAGGCTATCACCTTTGGTTAGTGTGGTTTTCAATTGCTCTTTTGACTGTTACTGAAATTAATTAGATGAATTATCAGAAAGGCGATGTTCTTTTCTGAGCCGAAGATTTAATGGAAAACAAATAACTGAAAGTTAGCTAAGGAAAGCAAAATCTCCATGCAAAACGTGCAGTTCAATCTTTCCATTAATTTTTGTTCACTGAGCATGGACAGAAGAAAATCTAAAAGGTGTGGATGTTAACAAGCAGTTTGTCTTTTGAGGTAGGGTTGAAAGTGCAGAAGGCAGCTGGCCTCCTGTGGGGCTCTCTCAGGCTGAGCATGCGGATGTCCATACCATGGAAATCTGTGGTGGGAGAAGGGAAAATAAATAACAGTTTAGGAAAAAGGTACCTAGTTCTCCAAAAGAAAAAAATAAAGTTTTCTTGAGGGAGAGCCAGGTCCTCTTTCTTCTAAGTTGTGTTTCTTTGCTCTTCCCTCGGTTGCTCTCAGCTGTCTAAGTTTGTAGGGAAGGCTCCTTTTCTCCCCTCCCATGAAGTAAGGGAGATAACAAATTCAGGAACTTAGAAGGAAAGGGGACTGTGCCCTTTTCAAAGATTTTCATAGTAGAGCTCCAGTGATCATAAAGAAAGGAATGAAACTATTTTTAATTACAGGGATGCACTGAAACCTATCTAGCATTTTACAAAGCACTGTCTGGTAATACTGGATGTTAAAGCATCTGTTGATTAAATTTAGCTGCAAAATTTGCCATTCTTTTTAATGAAAAATAACACTCTTTTTACATTTAAACAAAGAGCCTTTGTAATAAGGATTTTCTGTGCACATGTTTCAAGGCGTAGGCTGATCATGAGGCAGGGTCTGAAAGAAACTTCACTTTACAGGGGTAAGGTATAGGCTTATTAATGATGATAATAAAAATTATGTACCAAGAATAAGACCCAGACAGGGAGAAGGGGAGAAAAAGATTGGTTCATGCCCAATCCCTCCTGCCAAGGAGCTGACTTGATCCCCCTATTCAAGTTGTTCTCTAGAGCTGCTCTAGCTTAAACTTGCTAGCTACAGCCCCACAAGTGACCATTATGTTGTCTGAGGATTACTGGAATGTAGCAACACTCCAGCCATTACCCCTGAACACATCCCCTACATTGGGTAGGTGAGAGGGCGGTGGAGTGGCTCCAACTGGCTATGCCTGACAGAGATTTCCCCCACCAGGGGAATCAGTTGCCCAGCTAGAACAGCTTTACAACCCCTTTGCGCAGCTGAAACATTGCGAAGGGCCAGAGTATGGGCCACTGACTTTTGTCAGATGAAATTTTGATGAACTTGTTTGCCCGGAGGAACCTGGGTGAATACTGACTTTTATCCTGTCTCAGAAAACAGTCATCCAGAGATGCTATGTGGAATTTGTCTTTGTTTTAAGGAATGTGCTTTTGTGGTTCTAAACAAGATGACCCTCTCCCTTTAAATGAAGCTTAGTATGGTGTATTGTGTTTGAAAATGTAACTGGTTAATATAACTCTTTTTCCATCTGCAGCCTTTATATGATACTGCGTATCTAACACTATACAATATCAGCTTCACATCTCTTCCTATCCTCTTGTACAGTCTAATGGAACAACATGTCAGCACAGACATGCTCAAGAGAGAACCTTCACTGTACAGGTAAAAGTAGTAATTTAGCCCAAAATGTTTGGCTATTCATTTGTATTCATCTTTCTTGGATTATTCCTCTAAAATACACTGAATGATTCAGTACTTCCATGGTGCAGGATATAAGACATGCAACATCATCTAACAATTAGATGCACTGCAGCTGAGATGGTAATGTCAGTGTGCCCAGCTCCTATAATCGGGGATTTATGGTAGCAGTGCCTGGCTGTGTCACTCATGCGTTGTTGCCGCCTCAGGCGGTTCAGATGCCCTAGTCAGACTCATGGTTCTATCAACCATCATGAGCACAACTTCAAGGCCCCTTCCTTCCACTGAGGGGCACTGCTCAACAGTCACCAAAAGGGGAGCACCCACAGGGACGCTCCTCAACGAAGACAGAAGGTTACTCACCTTGTGCAGTAACTGAGGTTCTTTGAGATGGTTGTCCCTGTGGGCGCTCTACTACCTTCCCCCCTCCCCTTTACTTTGGAGTTATATATAAATCATGCTCCGTGGTAGAGAAGGAAGCAATGGACATTATGTAACCACCTGAGGTGGTATGAAATGGCGACAAAGTATGTGCAACCCCGCCAGGCACTGCTGCCATAAATCTCTGATTTAAAAGCACAGGGCACGCACACACCTGCAATTTCTCCCTCCTTTTTAATTAAAGCTTACCTTTACTGGACTCTAATTCCATCAGTCAGTTCCTTGTTTCTTGCAGAGGTCTTGATATAGTCAAAAACCAAAGACATCTTTTATGAAGCAACATGTTAGGCACCACGTGAACAAGTTTCTTTGAACCTCCGAAATGCCCCATAAGCATACATTTTGCTATGTGTTGAAATACTTCAAGCCTGCTTGCAATATGCCATAGTATTTCCTTTGAAACATCCATCAGTTTTACACGTCCCAAGATCCTTTCAGCAGGAGACCAAAATAGTCAACTGCAAAATGTTGACTAGCTTGCAGGACAATAATGGTAAAACTATTTTAGATGACTCTTCTTTGCCAGTTGGATGACCGTCTCTGCCAATGAACTGCATTTGGCCATCCACATTAGGAAGAGTGCCTAGTTTAGATTGCTGTAGCTGCAAAACCTGTGCCTTTTTTTCAGAGTAATAGGAGATGCCCAAAGCCTAAACTTTAAAAGTATGATATGGCTTCAGGTATTTATTTCACAATTGAGTGAACTCTTCTATCCTAAGGGCAATATTACATACTGCTATTGAAAATACTCTCATTTTTATTACACCTTCCAATTTTTTTAAAATACTTGTTTTGGAGAGTGACATTTTTGTTTGGCTTTTGAGAACATAGCGTATCTAATGTGCACTGATCTGCTGAGTTTGTTTTGTCAGTCAATAGCACAGAACTACTGTAGGCCACATGAGACATGTGATGCTATTTTAGCCGTTTATAGTGATATATCCTTTTGAAAAAACTGCTGTTAAATGAATGCGGTAATTTACTCACAATGAGAAATTATTTAAGATAGTCCTGAGCCCAGTTTTTTAAAAGGTTACTTAGGTGAAAATATTGATTGATCAGTGTTAAAAAGGGAGACAGTGTATAAGTGCTTTTCTTTCCAACTACTGTTTATATCTATATAATTCACATTTTCCATTTCACTATGTTCAGTTTTGCTCTGACCCATTTTATGACAGACCGTGTCCCAATTTACCATGTATGAAAATTAAACATATACCATTCAGATTCATGTGTAATGTGGAAAATTTACTATAGCCAAACACTTTTGTCTAGCAAACAATCAATCACATTCTAAAGGAAAGCATTCTAATAATACTCTTTAAGTTGATATACTCTTTGATTCTGGTAGGCGTGATTCCACCTATGTTGTTAACATTCCATACAGTATTAATAAGTTTGTCCTCTACCATTTTTGTTTACAAAGAGAGCCACCTGGAAAAGAAAGCAAAGCCTCTAGAGACCTCTAGTGTTTTAATTTATTATATACATTGGGTCATCCATGCGCACAGCACTTTACAAATCTAACTTGGACTGGTGCAGTACAAATACAGTGTTTTCCATCAGCATGGGAACAGGTAGAACTATAGTTAATGAGCATTGGGGAAGGCTAGGCAAAGTAGTAGATCTTATGGAAGAGATATGAATGTGAAGCTGATAGACACTTATCGCATGGGAAACGTTAGCTGTTCCAAATATGATTTTTTTAAAAATATTTCTTCTCACAGAATAATTCGCTGACTTTGTATTTCTTGGACCTTTTAACATGTCAGTCTAAGTGCACATGTCTTGTTTTATTCAGGGATATCGCCAAGAATGCTCTTCTGCGCTGGCGTGTATTTATTTATTGGACATTCCTGGGAGTGTTTGATGCTGTGGTATTCTTTTTTGGTGCCTATTTCTTGTTTGACAACACAACTGTGACCAGCAATGGACAGGTTAGTGTTTAGTTTGATCAAAATAGACTTGGGAAAAGAAGGAAGTGTAACTTTTTAAAATCCCAAATGTTGTATTATAATTTAAATAGCTTAATTAATTAAAAAATAACCAACTATTGTCATAAAGGCTTCCTGTAGAGATAACTCATCTATGAGTGGCAGTGAGATAGGAAAGCTCTGTAACACTGTGTTTAACAGAAATAGAATTATATAGCTAAAATACTATGTATCAGTAAACAGCATGTGGCTGCATACTACTTAGGGGGAAAAAGTGATAGCCTAAACTCCAGATATCTAGTAAGAATTTACATTATAACTTTGCTATTTCATAATTAGCACCTACTTCATCAATAGCTTGATAATTTGACGCATTTAATTCATTTGTGCATATTTTAAAAAGATAAATGCTTGGGGACCTTGTGATGGGCACTATGCAAGAACCTAAATAGAACAGACTAGAATTACATGTCGAACATTTATATATTTTACATTTAACCATTTAAGATATTCTATTTTTACTTAATGTACAATGACATAAATTTAAAATGTTAAAGAACTTTTTGCATTTTATTTATTTCACATTAACATTTTTGGTCTATTTTATTTGTGTCTTGCTTTTTTTTTTCTTTTTTGTTACTTGCTTCTCTTCCTATCCTCAGCTAATGACAACCAACACTCATATGGTAAGACTACTGTGGTTTTGTCATGATGTGCATTTCCTCTTTCCCTGTTCTTGAACTAAAGAACAGTTAAAATATTTCCTACAAATATTTTCATATGACTTCTGTCCTGATTTATAGAAATATTAGCAGTTTCTGCCTTTTTAATTTCTTTAAAAATTATTAAAGAACAGGGAGTTGTGTTAGAAAGACCATAATTTTTGACAATATTACTTTTCTGCTTTCCTTTGCATTTTGTTATGTTTTCATCAGTGCCTCCTACTCAGCTATTTTATCATATTGAAAATCTCTACTCTATGCAATTTATAATATCTAACATTTCTACAACTTTAGAAAAGATTAATTGAATGACGGTGAGAATACAACAGGGTAATTTTTTTACCCAATTTTAAGTGAAACATATCTGTCCAGAAATGTCAAATGTAATTCTGCATTTACTAGAGAAATAATAGTAGCATGGATATTGACATCCTTGAATGTAATTAACTAAACCAATGTGTGAGAAAAGACAGGAATCTTTTTAAGCTTGCCTGTACGTTGAAAAAATTACCTTTGGGCCATGCAGTATGATCTGTTTCTCCTGTAATTATGTTCTCATTCAGATGTTGAAAACCCTATGTAGTTTCATCTTGGTACTCATAAAATTGTCCCTTTCACAGCTGTGGGAGTTGCATAAACTCTCATTGTTTCAAGGTGCATTGATTCAGAGTCCATCTTGAATCTTTTAGTTCAGTCTTCTTGTGTAGATGAAACCAAGTTATTTTTAACCATATTCCCAAATCACATTAAAGCCTCATCCCAAAATGTTCAAAGTTGAATGCTTAAGCTTAGGTATTCATATTAATGTTAGGCACCTAAATAAGTGGCCTAGTGAGAGAGATGCTGAGTATCCTCATCTCCATTTGAAGTAAAAATTTAAAGGAAGTTCAGCACCATTTGACGATCTGACCTTTTATTTTGGTGTCTAAGTATGGATTTTGGGTGCCTAATTTTAGGCTGCTAGGACTGAAAATGTTGGCTGCCAGGAATAAGTATTATCAACTGAAATATGGACATGAACCTCAACTCTAGGCCATGATTATTTTGAGTGTCCAATATGTGCTAAGTGCTTCACAAAAGCAAGTAAAAGATATGGTCCCTGCTTTGAATGGCTTACAATATCAGTTCAGTATCTCACAACAAGTCAGAGGCAAAAACAAGTGAAAGGGGAGAAGAGAGACAAGTGTGACAATATCATGAAACTACACTAGATGATCCACCTTAGATTCCAAGTAGTTAAAATGGACAACTTCCAGGTAATTGCATAAAGAGGGTATTCTTATTTTTCAGCTTTTCACCCCAAATCTCTACTGCCATCATGGCTGGTAAAAATGTGAGGCAACTTAATATATTTTACTGTGGTGAAAAACTCTAATGTGACAGGCCTGAACATGGCATGACATTCAGCATAAAAATAAATCACAAACCCAAAGCACCTAACTTTATTTAGAAATCTTATTGACAGTCCACTCCAATCTCTAAAGTTATGCACTATTAGAATGTTGGATATCCTTTATCACCCAATAGTTTTTCTCAATAGTTTTTTCTCGTGGCCAGCTGACTGCAAAATGGCTGGCCCATAGCAATTGCCTGACAAGCAAAATTCAGGTGTCCAAGATCTGTCAATAATAATAGTAATCAATTTATTACAGCAGTACTGAGATGCCCCAACTGAATTGTGGACCCCATTGTGTTTAGGCACTGTACAAACACATAGTAAAAGATGTTCTCCCCACTCCCCCTCTCCCCAAAGAGCTTGCAATCTAAACAGAAAAGGCAAAGAATAAGGAAAGGAATGTGACATAGAAACAGTGATTTCAGTTCGTAAATATCATACAAGTTTCACAGTGTGTTTTGTGTGTGCTTGATTTAGGGTGTTAGTGTAGGTTTTTTGAAATTATATTATTAGGGCTACAAAGGTAGGAAAAAGGCAGGAGGGAGGCTGGGTTAATAGGAGCAAAGGAATAGAGACATTGAAGGAAAAGAGAAGAAGAAGAGATGGGAGAGATAGGAGGGAAAGATGAAGAGGAATATGGAGAACAGGGACAGTGAGGTTGGAAGCAGAATGAAAGTGAGGGTAAGGGGGTGGAAGTAGATCATAGGAAATCAGCAAACAGAATACAATATCCCAAATTTCAAATAAAATGTTCACCATCTGGTTCCGGTCCACCTGCTTTTACTGGGAATCTGCTCTTGCCATCCCACACTCTGCTCAGCAATATACATACAAACGCTAAAGCTGGCACCAGATCTTTAGGTTTTTATTGTCAGAGAGGTGACTAGTCCAGCATTTAATTACCAGAAGATCTAATTGCTGGAACAAAGTCAGCACGTGTTGGCATGACCAAGTGATAAGAATGGCCATACTGGGTCTGACCAATGGTCTATCTAGCCCAGTATCCTGTCTTCTGACAGTGGCCAATGGCAGGTGCTTCAGAGGGAATGAATAGAACAGTTAATCATCAAGTGATCTATCTCGTTGGCCATTCCTAAGCAAGTCATCTAAGTAGTGGGGTACTGAGTCCAACCTAGCCTCTCTAATCAAGAAGGGAACTGAAGTCAAGATGGACTTTTCAGAAGTGGCACCCGCAGTAGTATGGCCATAAGCGTGGCCATATCAAAATCAAGTTGATTACCAAAACACAACCTCAGTAAACCAAAGTCCTTCAGGTGTATGGGTTAGAGTATTAAATGCAGAAGGCCTGACTAGTGAATCAAAGGTGTCACATAGGTTTAAGTAAAGAAACTAGATGTATATGGAAGTCTGATTATGAAGGAGCAGACAGTCACTTTAAACCAATGAATGATTGAAATATTAACGTTCTTCGAGTGCTCACTCACAGCGAGTCCATGTTAGGTGTGTGTGCCAACGTGCATGGCTGCTGGAGATTTTTTTGCCTTAGCAATATCCGTAGAGCCAGCTTTGGCGCCCTCTGGAGCCCCGTGCTCATGCAAGAGTATTTTGAAGTGCCGCCAGCCCGGCTCTCCCACAATTCCTTCTTTCTGCCAATGACTGTTTCAGGAGCTCCTTTCTCCCTTGTGATAGCAAGAGCTTTACTCATCATTTACGTTTTATTGACTGTTGTGTATAGTATAGACTGTTGTATATAGTTCTAGTTAGTTTGTTAATAGTTGAGTACATTAGAATCAGTGGTCCCTCTAGGGATGTTCGCCCAGAGATGGGTCATGCCCTGGTCCCCGGGTTTCACAACCCCTTTCCACTTAATGACCTTCATAATAGTTGCCTGAAGTGTTTAGGGGAGAGACACGTCAGAGACAAGAGTAAAATTTGCAAGGGTTTCCAACCGCAAACTAAAAAGGACAGGGATATCTGTCTCAAAGCCCTGTTGATGGAGGTGGCACTTAGACCAGTCTTTGAACCATTCTGCTCTGAACTGGTGTTGAGCATGTCAGTGTTGGTGTGCAGCGCGCCACCAGCACCAAGCCCTTCTTAGCACCGTTTGCCCTTGTCAGTGCCGAAGAAACAGCAGAAGAAGCAATGAGCAGATCAAGGGTGTTCCCCTTTGCCAAAGAAGGATAGGAAGGCAGGGTCGGACCTGTGTCAGGCCAATTGCCTCTAGAGGAGTGGCTGGAGACAATTCCCAGGGTTGCAAGCCCATTAAGGGAACCACCTCTGGAAACAGAAGGGGGCCCCTCCACCTAGTGGTGCCTTCCACTCCACCTAGTGGTGCCTTCCACTTCAATTGGGTAGGGACCTTATGGCCCTTCCGTTGTCACCCACCCCGAGTGCTCGTACCTGAACAACTGAGCTGGTGAAGGCACCGGCCTCCAGGGGAAAACTGGCATTGGGACCACCACAATGGGGCTCTATTCCCAATACTTCCTTATTCCAAAGCCAAAGGAGGTCTCAGACCCATCCTAGACCTGCATCATCTCAACAAGTATCTCAAGAAGTTGAAGTTCCACATGGTCTTCCTGGCCTCCATCATCCCCTCTCTGGATCCAGGCAACTGATATGCCACCCTCGACTTAAATTACTCTTATTTCCAAATTTCAATTTTCCACAGACAGAGGAGGTTCCTCTGTTTCATTGGGGCTAACACCCTTATCAATTTACAGTGCTACCATTTCGCCTTTCATCCTCCCCAAGGGTTTTGATAAAGTGTGTGGCAGTAGTAGCTGCTTACCTGAGGCATCATGGGGTACATATCCATCCTTAACTTGATGACTGGCTCATCGGGGCAAGTCGCAAATCCAGGTCCAGCCTCAATCTGGTACAAGCCATCTGCCAAGATCTGGGCCTGCTCATAAATGAGCAGAAATCAATTCTGTTCCCTATACAAACGATAGAATTTATAGGAGCGGTTCTTGACTCCACACAGGCCAAAGATGTTTTTCTGGAACCTCAGTTCCAAGTCATGATGAACCTCATCACATATGTGCAAGCCCACCCTCTCACAACCACCCGGACGTGCCTCAAGATTTTAGGCCATATGGCAGCTTGTACTTAATGTGGTCCTTCGCGTGCCTTTCCACCTCAGGCCCCTGCAGTCATGGCTAGCGTCAGTCTAAGCCCCAGTCAGGCACAATTTGGACATTGTGGTCACAATTCCCTTGCACATCCTGTCATCCCTAACCTGGTGGACAAACCCTCATTCTGTGTTGAAGGGGATGCCCTTCAAAGGACTATCACCCTCTGCGACATTAGTCTCAGGATTTAGGGTGGAGAGCCCATCTCAACGATCTCTGGACACAGGGGCACTCGTCCCAGTGGGATCGCTCCCGCCACATAAATGTCAGAGAGCTCAAGGCAGTACATCTGGCTTGCCTGCCAGGAGTTCTTCTCTTACCTGTCAGGCAGAGTGGTCCAGATCCTAACAGACTATACCACCATGATGTTTTCCATTACCAAACAAGACGGGGCCCATTCGTCACCCTTGTACCAAGAAGCCCTCCACTTGTGGGACTTTTGCTTGCAGAACGACATTCATATCATGGCCTCCATCGCCAGGAATGCACTGGTGGATCTCTTCGGCAGATTCTTTTTGTCTCACCGCAAATGGTCTCTCCACCTGGAGGTTGCCATCATGATCTTCCAAAGGTGGGGAAAGTTGACCTGTTTGTGTCCAGATTCTGCTTACTCCACGGGCTCACCAAGGGCTCTCTATCCGACACCTTCCTGTTCCTGTGGAAAGGGCACTGCTATACACCTTCCCATCAATACCATTGGTTCACAAAGTTCTTTTGAAGATCAAGCTGGACAAGGCAACTGCGATTCTGTTAGTCCCCGCATGGTCATGACAGCACTGGCTTGGCATGTTGCTGGAGCTCTCAGCAGCACCCCCACGGAAGCTTCCACTTTGGTTGGACCTCCTCTCCAAGGACCACACCCAGACCTGGCATCTCTACACCTTCCGGTGTTGCTGAGTGTGGAAGAGCAAGCTTGCTCTATGCATGTTCAGCAGATCCTGATGGGCAGCAGGAAACCTTCCACCAGAGCAACATACCTGGCCAAATAGAGGAGGTATTCCTGTTGGGCCTTGGACCAGAACCTGTTCCCCACCCAGACCTCAATACAGGATGTATTGGACTTCCTATTACATCTCAAGCAGCAAAGCTTAGCCCTCTCATCTCTGAAAGTCCACTTGGAAGCTATTTCAGCTGTCCATCCTCCGGTTCAAGGTAAATCTGTCTTTTTTCATAATATGGTGATCAGATTCCTGAAATGACTGGAGTGGCTTTACCTTCAGGACAGCGATCCAGTGCCAACTTGAGACCTGAACTTAATGCTATCAAGGGTCACGGTCCCCCCCTTTGAGACATTAGCTTGCTGCTGTCTCCTGGAAGGTCTCCTTCCTGGTGGCAGTTACTTCAGCACGCAGTGTTTCCGAGATCAGGACACTCACCTTGGAACCACTTTACATGTTGTTCTATAAGGACAAGGTCCAGCTGCATCCCCACCCAGCCTTCTTACCAAAGATGGTGTCAGAGTTCCACAGTAATCAGGACATATTTCTACCAGTGTTCTTCCCAAAACTGCACAATTCCAGTGAGGAACATAGGCTGTACACACTGGATGTTTTTCAAGCCTTGGCCTTCTACATCGAAAGAACTAAGCCTTTCGCAGGTTGACCCAGCTCTTTATTGCAGTAGCAGATAGGATGAAAGGCCTGCCAGTCTCCTCCCAGAGGATCTCTTCATGGTAACCTCTTGCATTAAGTTCTGCTATGAGCAAACAAAGGTGCCTCCACCAGCGATTATAACACCCCACTCTATCAGGGCACAAGCCTTTCTGGTGCAGGTGCCAATCCAGGACATCTGCAGAGCTGCTACCTGGTCTTCTGTCCATACCTTTGCAATGCCATCACCCAGCATGCATGGGATGATGCCAGCTTTGGCAGAGCAGTGTTGCAAGCATCACATCCATGAACTCGGAGCCCACCTCCAGCGATATTGCTTGTGAGTCACCTAACATGGAATCAAGGTAAGTAAGCACTTGAAGAAAAAACAGTTACTAACCTTTCATAACTGTTCTTCGAGATATGTTGCTCATGTCCATTCCATGACCTGCCCTCTGTCCCTGCCATTGGAGTTAATGGCAAGAAGGAACGAAGGAGGTGCAGGACCAGAGGTGCCTCATATACCACTGCATGATTGCGGGGCTACTGAGGGCGCCAGAGCCTGCCCTGCAGATATTGCTTAGGCAAAACAATCTCTGGCAGCCATGCACATGGGTGTGCAGACACCTCACATGGAATGGTCATGAGCAACACATCTTGAAGAACAATTACGAAAGGTTAGTAACTGGTTTTTTTCGTTATCTTAAACACCATGCACACAGATACATTTAGATAAACTGTGGAAGTGTTGTACTGAATGAAACAATATCAAGAAATTAAAAATACAGCAGCATGTGATATTTGTTTCAATGGAATTAAGACTAATGGATTTAAATGAAAAACGAGCTCTGAGATGGTATATGATTCAAGGTACCCTTTGTAACTGAAATTCAGAATTTGATATTGATACTAAGTTTCAGTCTTGGTCTATGTAAAAAAAAAAAAACTGATGGTGTCAATCCAGTTTTTTGTGGAGAGATGTCCACATCACAGAAATTACTAGCACAATTGGCTCTGAGGTGCCCTTGCTGAAAGCCTCAGTGGAGATACAAAGAATCACCATGTGAAAAAGAAAAGCTGTCATGCCTGGAGGTGTACACCATGTGTTGTGTTGTCAACCCTTCAGATCAGTACTAAGTCAAACTGAGGGAATTTTCCCAGCTTCATATGCTCTATTGGTTGGGATATCAATCCCTAAGAATAGTAGTTTACACTTTAGATCAGCACCAATAATAATTTCTGCAGAGCCCATTAGTCTGGAGTTAATGTGGTGAATGTCAAGGCCTGAGCAAACTCCACAACTTTCTCCTCAACATGCAGTTCAGGAGCTCCACTAGAGCAGCGTTTGGTTTGGAGGAAAGGCCTCTTTACCTGACTCTGTGCTCCCTCTAGTCTCTGCTCTGGTGCATCTCATGGGGGACAGGTTGCCTGCCTGATGTCTCCTCAGGAAGCTGTCCAAAAACTTGTGGAGTTTCTCCTCCCATTTGGTTAAGGATGAAGATCCCATGGGGAAAGTGAGGTATAAGGGGCTAGCCAGGCCAGACCTGTTCCAGTCACTGCAGCACATCATGCACAGTTTCAGTCCTACTGTCATCACTATAGCTGTAGAAGTACTACAGCAATAGTTCTTGTCTCATTGTGAAGCAGAAGATGATGGAGGGGGAGGGCATGTTGCTGGTAGGGAGGGTCTCTGCTGGCCACCAAAAGCCTAGCAACCAACTAGGGAGAAGAGTTACAGTCAAACAATGTAGTGAGCAGCAACCCAGGTTCCAAACTGGTGGTTTCCTTCACAGGAAGTCAATTTACAAAGATGCACGAAAATCTCTCTCAAACAAAATAGAAAACCTGTGATATTTTATCATAATACACGTTCTTCACTCTATTACAGCACATTATTTCAAGATTTATTATACCTCAACTAAATTTCCAATAAAAGCTCTGATATCATGGTGAGGGGCGATCTTATGAAAACCTAGATAAATAACTGAGCAGTGAATATACATAATACTATAGGTTTGACAGAATATTATTAATAATAATGTTTTGTGTTACAGTAGTATGTAGAGGTCCAACTGAGATTGGAGCTTCATTGTACTAGATAAAATACTTCCTTAGACAATCTCTACCTTGATAAGTTTATATAAACTGTCTTCTATTTCTCTTGGTGTAAAAGCCTCACTTCTTGTGATTTGTTTGTTTTTTAAAGATGTATGTTAAAGTTGGTATCTGAAATAAATGACTTACAGCATGCACATAGTGTGTTTGAACTTACTACTAAATCAAAGTTGACTTAAGTAACACCTAATCTCTATTACAAACACTAGTACATGGAAAATATGCACGCCACTTCTGTGACTTGTTTTAATATGGCAGAAATCATATTTATCAATTACAACACAAATCCTATCTTTGTATAATATAGCTCATTTTGCTTAAATCTTGGAAATTGAATGAAGTGGAAGGAAATTGTAGCTCATTTAATCTTTGCATTTCTGCCCTGTTCTTATACATCCAACCAGCAGCCTCTGGTGCAGCATGCTGGAAGCCTACAGCCACTAAATTTGAATAAGAAAATTGAGCTCAGCTCATCTGCTGCTGAGCTGTATGCTGTCTCTTACTGAGTAATCAGCAGCTGCTCCCTCGTGTTTTGTCTGTGTTCATCTCTCAGGTTCCCCTTCACATCATTTCCCAGTTATTTCTCAATTCTCTTCTCTGTGCCACCTACCTGTAGAATCTCAGGAGCATGAGATATATTGCATCATTAACACAGCTTTTAAAATAGATATATGTGTAGGTTTTAAAAGGTATTACCTTGGTATCCTGAATAATAAATATTGTATACCATATAAAGCAATATGCATTTATGGTAGACAGTGATTTTATTTCAGGGTGCACATAGTTAAGGAATAATAGGGGGGAAAATCTAGTATGAACTGCTCAAGGTTTTGGTTTTTTTTTTTAAATCAGTGAAGTTTATACATATCTAAGTTTCTATGATGTGTTTCACATTCTCACTTGTGCTGTTACCAACCTGATGCATTCCTCAGTCTCCATGAAGACATGTGACTAAGAACCAGAGAGGAGGGAAGCCAAAGAGGAAATAGCAGTTGAGGAGACTCTAAAGACATCATCAAAACTCTGATGGGAAACATCTCAATGACAAACGAACTATGCTGCAATTTTTCTTTATACAAAGAAAAGTACCAATAAGCTTTGGGCTGAGAAGTCTGATTATGTGTATTCTGTTTGTATGCAGTTTGAAATATGTGCACACAAGCAAAATAAACTGATATCCAAAATAGTTTGTTCTAAATAGATCATGATGCAATGAAGTACATTATCTGTAATGACTTTGGACCCTTTTTTACAGATGTTTGGAAACTGGACCTTTGGAACACTGGTGTTTACTGTGCTAGTATTTACAGTTACATTGAAGGTAAGATATTCTATATTAATATTTCATCCACTGAGACTCTTTTAGAGCCCCATCAGTAGCTACAATTGTCCCCTACCCTATTTTTACTAAAATCCACTCTCCTCACCTGGTATTTTGACTGATTAAGGCGAACTAGACATGGTTTCCTTTGGAGCTTGTCAATGCTGCCCCTGTCAAAAACCGTTGGCATGGAAAGCTATGAAAAACTCTGTAAGTTGGTTGAATCTGTACAGGGTTACTGGCCCCTGGCAACTCAAGAGTGAAGGATTTAGCTGCAGTTCTAAAGTTGGATCCTGATATGATATCACATTATGTTACCAATGGACTGTCAAATTGATCCTGTTATTTTATTTTTAGTTCATTCTTTTAGCTTGTTACAGTGATGTTTCACCTTTCAGCTGCCCTATCGAAGTTGGTTTCTGTTTAAATATATTGATATCTCACGTATTATATATAATTAAATGGAAATTTCTGTGCAGAAATGGACATATGCTTACATTTTGCTTGGTTTCTTTTTACATGAGTTTTTAGCCAGGGTATGCAGAATAGCTGATTTTACTGAGTTCATTGTTGGAATATTTTCTCCAGTAGATTTTCACTGTCAAAAGAGAGACGTGCTGGGAGTTCATGACATATGTTTCTATCATCCAATAAGTACAACCTGTTAGATGAAAAGAGAACATCAATATAATGAGCATCACTATGTAATAATTTGTTTATTATAAGGTGGGAGAGAATTCTTTTCATGGTTGAAGCAATTCATTATTGCCAATTTTCAGTAATTATATAAGTAAGTTTTTGACTGATCTAATGTAATGATGACATAATTTTCACCTGATTGTAAAGAGTAACAAGAGGGAGGACAGTGAAACAATCACCTGAGACTGTACTAGTAATACCTCAATGTTATAAATTCCTAATGAATAGTCAAGCCTTTGTCATGACATATACTAGAAAATACAGAGGTTAGTGCTTAGGTATGGGAACTTTCTTAACTAAGCTAGAAATAAAAAAGTATTGTTGTTCACTAAAGTTCTGCACAGAGTTCTCATCTTAACAATTTAAATAGGTCACTGATTTTCTTTGTACCTCATCTCCTTTTGAGTCTTTTATCACTTCTAAATAATAACATAAACACCAAGATGACCTGTTTTCTCTCAGCTTGCACTAGATACACGCTACTGGACATGGATAAACCACTTTGTGATCTGGGGATCGCTGTTATTCTACATTATCTTTTCCCTGCTCTGGGGAGGAATTATCTGGTAGGAACCTAGTGTGAATTGTATTCCAAATGTTATTTTCAGAAACATAAAATAAGGTTACATATTCAACTGTGGGATTTCTCCAAATAAAATTCATTTCAGCTTTTTATATGTACTATAATTTACAATACTAGTTACCAATTTAAACATGTTAGTCATGACAATTATTGAATACTTGGCTTTTCTTTAGGTTAATTGCTAAAAATATTCATAAAGAAGAAAAGAGTAATAGCACTCAGACTGAGTCAGTAAGCACCTGAGCTTCTGGTTGTTCTATTGTTTTAAGAAACCAAAAGCTCTATTTTTAATAAAGGCTTAAGTACATATTAAAGCGGTCCCCTATTGTGCTAATATAGATACAGCAGTACATTTTCTGCTCATTTGTAAAATGAGTTCCTGTTAAAAGTTAAGGAGTTCTGTTCAATTTCAGACATTAGCTAAAAGTGTTACTGAATTACTGCATTTGTTATGATAGTTAAATATTCCTGCTATTCACCAGATGTGGATAACCTTTTAGTAAATCTTCTTGCTTTCCTCCTCCTTTCCTAAATATATTATAAATGCAGAATTTGTGTGCAACCTACTTTGACTTTTCTGTTACATTTTTTGTGTATTTTTTTAATACATTCTGGCAAGATTTAATATCCATTATGGAAAGAAAAACTCATTACAAAACTATTCTTATGCTTTATTATTATTTTCTTGGTTAATACAAAGTGGATGTATATAGGAAAGAATGTTTATCAAGAGACTTGTCTAGTTTCATGCTTTTGGCTGCAAACAGAGTAGAAAGGTGTGTAGCTTTAGGTTAAATACATTTTTAAAAATTAGCTATCAAATGGCTTAAGTTTTAGACACATTTCAAATTTAACAGGATTAAATCAATTTTATATAATTGAAAAATCACTATCAACTTAATTACAATATTAAAACTTGTAGGGAGGAGAATAAACATGCATGTTATAAACATTTTCATTCTCATTCTCCACCCACATACTTCCCATGGGATTCCCATGCCCAATGAACTTTTGACTACCTTCTGGATGGGAGGCCTGTGTCATCTATCTCCAACCCATGCACATTCTGACACGCTTATTCTTTTGATGTCTTAACTGAGTGAGCCAGTTGGTTCCCTCACCATCTATAAGTGGAGAAGGAAGCTGATGCTAGCTTGCATCTTGTATACTAGTTGGGGGCTAGGAGGACTGGGACGGTAGGTCTGCTTCCCCTCTCCCCCAGATCAGGAAGTATCTTCTGGGAGGCAGCCTATCCACTTCTCATTTCTGCAATAGCAGGACTCAAGACTCCAGTTGTCACTGTTCCTACCTTTTGAGCTATACTGATCAAATTCGAAGATGACACAAAGCTAGGGGGGATTGCTAACACCTTGGAGGATTGAGCTAAAATTCAGAGGGATCTTGATAAAGTAGAGAACTGCGCTATAGACAACAAAATGAAATTCAACAAAGACAAATGTAAAGTGCTACACTTAAGGAAGAAAAACCAAATGCATACACCTTAGATTTTCTGGGGGGTAACTAGCTTGGCAGCAGGCTTTAGCCAACATTTGCGAACTGGCTTGGCAGCAGAACTGCTGAGAAGGATCTGGGAGTTGTGGTGGAACACAACCTCAACGTGAGTTAGCAATGCAATGCTGTTGCAAAAAAAGCAAATGCAATTTTAGGTTGCATTAACAGAGGCATAGCATGCAAGTTGTGAGAGGTGATAGTACCACTCCACTTGGTTCTGGTTAGGCCTCAGCTAGAGTACTGTCCAATATTGGTCACCAACGTATAGAAAGGGTGTAGAGAAACTGGAAAGGATCCAGAGGTGAGAGACAAAGATGACCAAAGGGATGGAATGCAAACCATATGACCAAAGGCTGAAGGGAACTGGGTATGTTTAGTTTGGAAAAGAGTAGATTGAGGGGGACATGACAACGGTCTTCAAAGACTTGAAAGGCTGCCATAAAAAAGATACAGAAAAGTTGTGCTCTTTTGCCCCAGAGGGCAAGACAAGAGGCAATGGGTTCAAACAACAGCTCAGCAGATTTAGATTAAATCTCAGGAAAATCTTCCTAACTAGTAGGATAATTGAACAGACTGCCTAGGGAGGTTATGGAAGTTCCTTCACTGGAGGCTTTCAAAAGAAGGCTGGATAGCCATCTGTCTTGGATGGTTTAGACACGACAAACCCTGCAGGGGGTTAGACTAGATGACCCTTGCAGTCCCTTCTAACCCTTTGGTTCTATGATAAAGATCAGCATATAACCAGTGGTTCCCAACCTATTTACAATTGTGGGCCACATATGCAGCTATCTGTGTTTATGTGGGTCACATCCATGCAATATATACACCATCCTGCCTGCTGTGGCTGCCCAGTCGAGCGCTTGTCCCTCAACACCTGCTCCCAGACAGTCAGGGGCAGGAGTGATCCCACTCACCAAGCCATGAGGGATCCTCTCTGGGAAGCTGCCCACGGGACACATTTCCACCCCACACCAGCTCTTCTCCCAGAGACGGGACTTACAGGCAGCCTCCTGCCCTGGCTGTGAGCTCCAAGTCCGGACATGGCCAGCAGGAGATGAGCAGGCTTGCGCTGTCTGCTGCAGGTAGCTCAGAGTGTGCTGCAGCCTGGAGCATGCTCATCTCCCCCAAGAGGCAACAGGTAGCTGTGGCTACTGGGGGAGCACATGCCCCCCTCCCTGTTTCTTTGGAAACCTCTGGCATGGATGCCCAGAAGCAAGGAGGCAACGCTCCCCCTGGCAGCGGCATTCTTTGGTGCCTCCCCCTGCTTGTGGTAACCTGAACTTTTAGTGTCTGGTGCTGACAGGACACTGCCTAGTTCCCTTTTTGACCAGACTTTCCAGTCAAAAACCAGACATCTGGCAGCCCTGTACTGCAGCAGGGCTCCATGGTGCCGTCTCCCCCTCAGCCTACCTCATCCCTGCTGGGACCCAGGAGTGGCAAACTTAATTTTTTTTAGCCTCACAGCTGGGCTGGGCTCTGAGCCGAGGGACAGCCTCCAACGCCCTGGCTTCAAGATGGGTAGCAGCCGCCTGCCCACATCTTTGCGTCCCAGCCAGCATGGAAGTAGCCTCTGCCCCAGCTTGGATTGGGTGGCAGTCGCCCACTTCCTAGGCTGGCAGCCAGGCAGCAGCCATCTGCAACTTGCCCAGATGGCAGCTCCCCGCCCTGACTCAAAGTCTAGTGCCCAGAAAACTTGTCAGTTTCACTGCTCTAGCTGAGCAGTGAAAGTGACAACTATGACAGCCCCAGATTTCACCAGTTACCCTCTTTTCCTGTCTCTCTCTCACCCCTTCCTCCTCTCAAATCTATGGCAAAAAATTTGGCGAGACGCTTTATATTCCCCAGCATTGGCATGCCACTCAAAGCCTCCTAGCTTTGGCCAACATCACCTCTAGCCCAGGTACATACTTGAGTTGCACACCCTTGATGTAAAGGTGGTAACCCTACCCACGCTACATCTGACATCTGTCATATCACGGCCTTATATACCTAGCCCTTCTTCCAACACATGGCTCCCATTAGTCTGTAAATATAAAATCCCTTGGAAAATTGAGTGTTGGGGTACTTATTAAAATTTTCAGACGTTAGGGGGTACTTGCTACTTAAAAGGTTGAGAAACACTGGCCTAGCCTGTCAAAGGAGGGAGGGAGATAGAAAGGCAAGTTCTCCACACATCAACAGATAGGAAAAGGTAAGTGGAGCTCCTTCCAATTAGTCTCCTTGTTCACTATATCCTTGTGAGTGTGTTTACAGTTGAATTTTGACATACAATTTATGGAGAGAAGATTGTCTTCCCCCTAAGGGTGAAAAAATCAAAAGGCATGTGAAAGTGTTATGCAGTTTTTATCTCCTCCTAGTTTTTAAATCAATCACACGAGTGGGTTTTTTTGGGGGTGTTAAGGGTCTGACTCATGATCTTTGAACATTTGGAGTTGGCAATATTGAAGGTGAATCTGGAAGTTTTGGAGGGGGAAGTGAGACCTGTTGAGAGTCCCAGGCCAAGCTGGAGTCTTTATTCTGTGGTTAATTTGGGGGGCCAAAGTTGGTGATAATTATTCTCCTTCAATGGCCAGAGGAAGAATGATTTAGGCTAAAAAATTGTACAAACTATAGTGGTTTTGATACTAAGCCAGGCAAAACGTGGCCATTCCAGCTGAGCTTCTCTGAGTTCTCCAGTTTCTTTGAATGAGAAATACAAAGTGAAACTCCAGTGGATGAATCCCCACAAAATGAAGGGTGAACTCTGTGCAAACTGGAAACCACTACATTTCACACAACTCCACTACTCCAGCTTTAATCAATGAATCATAGAACCATAGAAGATAAAAGTAGGAAGGGACCTCAGGAGATCATCTAGTCCAGCATCCTGCTCATAGCAGGACCAGTCCCAACTAAATCATCCCATTCAGGACTTTGTCAAGTTGGGCCTTAAAGACCTCTAAGGATGGAGATTCCATCACCTTCCTAGATAACCCATTCCAGTACTTCACCACCCTCCTAGGGAAAAAGTTTTTTCTAATATCCAACCTAGACCTCCCCCACTGCAACTTGAGACCATTGCTCCTTGTTCTGCCATCTGCCACCACTGGGAACAGCCTCGTTCCATCCCCCCCTGGAACCTCACTTCAGGTAGTTGAAGGCCACTATCAAATCTCTCCCTCACTCTTCTGCAGACTAAACAATCCCAGTTCCCTCAGCCTCTCTTCATAAGTCTTGTGCTCCAGACCCATAATCATTTTTGTTGCCTTCCGCTGGACTCTCTCCAATTTGTCCACATCCTTGCTGTAGTGGGGGGCCCAAAACTGGACACAATACTCCAAATATTATAATGATATAATATTATATTTAGCAATGTTGGGTTTTTCATAGAAGTTCCATTGAGGTTTAACTTCTTCTCTTTTTCTTTTCCCGTCTAGGCCTTTTCTCAATTATCAGAGGATGTACTATGTTTTCATGCAGATGATGTCTAGTGGTCCAGCATGGCTGGGTATCATTCTGCTCATAACTGTCAGCCTTCTTCCAGATGTACTCAAGAAGGTTCTATGCAGACAGTTATGGCCCACAGCAACGGAAAGAACCCAGGTAAAAATATCTTTCTTAGTAGATTTAGTGATAATTACTATGAATTCTTAAAAGTTAGAGCCCTCTAGGATATTAGAAGCATTAAATGGCGAGAATAGAAATCATTTGTGTTTAGTGAGAAGTTTGTGTTTCGTTATTTTCTGCAGTGTTGAAATTTCACCAAGAGCTTTTTTTTGATCAGCTCTTCATAAATTATAAGACTGTTGAGAAATAGTTAAGGGTACTGCTCCAGGCTGTTAATTACAGCTATATAAAATTGAAAACCAAGTAAAAAACCAAGTATTTTCTGAGAGTAAAGTAAAGTAAATGTAAAGTAAAACCAAGTATTTCCTGAGCACAAAATAAAGCCAATAGCAAGAAGGCAAGTTGTTTTATCCAAATTCACCTGAAAGTAACTCTTTGCAAAAGCAGTTTCACCTCAATATCAATATCCAATTCAATATATGAATGTTTGTTTAATCAATCTAAAATTTGTAAATTTAAAAATTAATATGCATATGCTGAATAAGTATTTAAATACTTCTAAAATATCACATTATATGACCCATGTAATCCAATCATTTCCTAGAAAACTATATTAATAGTGAGGCTGTGGCTTTTACAAAAACATATTCATTCATTTAAACATTACTAGTTCATAATGCTGTTAGCTATTTTCATTCTCTATAGTTAAACTTACCTTTATTTTTGCCTCTTTCAATACTCTTCCTAGAATTAATATTCACATGTATCGGATGCATCTATTCACAACATACTAAACTACAAACACACTGAGATGGACTGTAGTCATATCATTGAAAGACAAGACTGTTTTCAGATTTCTACTTTCCCCATTCTACTTTCCCCATTTGACCAGTCTACAGGAGAAACTATAAAGAGCAAGCTGGGGGAGGATGTATATCTAATGGTATTTCTCAATGCCATTATGTGTTAATGTTGGAAATGAACCATCTGGAAAGCAGAGTGTGGGCTTAACACTGGCAGTGTTAGTTTTTTAATAAGCTCTAATATCACTAGCAAATCTTTAGCTTTTAACCAGATTTATCCCTTGTATTTCTTTCTTCCCTCTCTCTGTTTCCTCCTGTCTTCCAACCTGCTTTTGCCTAAATAACCACTACCTTGCTTTACATGATGTGCACGGTTACTTCCTACAATCTTCTGGGAAAATCAGACTAAACATCAGTGCCTTTCTGTTGAGCAGTCCACCATCTTTATGCTTTCTCAGACTTCAAGCAGTCTAAGTTTCTAATGGAATAAAAGGTGATTTTTTTCTGCCTTTCTGCATGCTTGGCCATTTCATTCAAAGGACAGTAGAAAGTTTAATTATCATCAAAACCTGTTTACTGTTATCATTGTCTCCACTTCTGACTCACATATAAACTACTATACTTTAGAGAAAAATACTTTTTGGAATAGATTTTTCCTCCTTATGTTTATCCTAAAGTGTCTACATATCATTAGTGGTTATCTATGTCATCTTTGTCACAGTTATTTGAATTTTCTGCTTCAGGAATCTAAGATCTGTGACTGTTGCCCTCCTTTTTTTAAGCACTGATGTTTCTGTAGATGAATGCACATAGTGCATTGTCGTTGTAACTGACTAAGTTGACTATTCACCACACAAAGAAGTGATAAAACCCTTCAGCAAGATGATTTCGGTTTTACCCTTATTTCTAGCTTAATACAGAAATGATGGCATTAAGCCATTTAATGGCTCTTTTGTAATGTGTTTACTCCACTACAGTGGGGAAAAATGCTGCAACTCTGATCTTTTGTATTTTAATCATTATTTCCAGCAAACATGTTTCATTTTTTTAAAGGAGATTTTCCTTGTATTCTATTTCATAGAATTCTATGCTGCTTTCTAGAAAGTGGGGTGGAAACCCATAAGATCAGAAATAAGAACTGTTTTAATTCAAAATATTTTAAATGAACAAAAATGTAGGAAATAGACTAGTGAAAGGTGCCCTTTTATAGAACAGTTTTAAGGTGAAATCCTGTCCCCATTACAATCAATAGCAAAGCTCTCATTGACTTCAGTGGGACCAGTCTCTATTGCAAATTTCATATTCATATTTTCTGACTGACCAGCATAATAAATAGAATTTTTTTTTTAAAGTGTGGCCATTTAAAAATGAGTTGCTGCATGAGTCACAAGGAAGATATATGAAATTTATTTTGAAGTTCAAATTTTTGGCTAAAAATGTCTTCTAAATATGCTAGAACTGGTTTGAACTAGCTGCTTGAACAGCGATGGTTTTTACTTTTTGCATCTCTTAAAATGATAGTCTTTGTAATATAGGTTAAAGGGCTTCTGCAACAGCTGAAAATACTATATTGAACCAATTCTGGCTCAACAGAACTTTGTATTTCTAACTCTGAGATTGTGTGTGTGTGGTGAACAGCTATTTACATCCATTTCTATTTAAAATACATGTAAAAGCCTCATTTGAAGTCTGTCACCATTTGAAGTTCAATTTCAGAAGGATTTTGTTTTTGTATATGCAAGCTACCTTCATTTGCTGGGCTAAAACAATAATTCTGCAAAAGCTTTGGAGGAATCTATTGCTGTGAGTAACTTCAGGTCAAAACCTGCATGCATTTCTCAGACAATAATTACAGTTGAGACTACTTGCCTATGTGAGGCAAGCTGAGTTTGGCCCTTTATTTGAAATTAGGTGGATGGTGTTTTCTCTATTATCCATCATACACAGTGGTCCCTTTTTATATCCAAACTGCATTAATTTATTACATTTCTACCACCATTATTCTTTCTTCCCTCTAACAGAAGAGACATCTAATATTCAGCTACACTGATCTGAAAAATGTAAAAGCACTTCAAATTATCTTCTTTCCACTTTTTATTGGCTCTGTAACTGACCATTATTCCAGTAATTGAAAATATTTATGTAACTCAAAGATGTTAAGCATTTTGTCTGTGAGCAGTGAATACTTTCTATGTTTTTTGACTCATTAAAAAAAATAACCTTCTCTTCTTTTTTGGCTGGGTGACAGGTATTTTCTGTTCACTCTTTTGATTCAGTTCCAATGACAGGTCATTCACCTTGTTATGAAATCTTTGCCCTTTGCTGTTTCTAGAGAAGCCAAAAATGGTACTTTGCTTTAGAAAGGAACAAAATGAGGACTCTACATACTTCCACTTTCCAATGAGTAAGGCCCTGTTGAACTAGTGTTTTTAGGAAACAGGTGACCAATAAACTATTATCAATGGCAAGTCTTTGGCTTCTTCCCATTTGAAAAAAAGAGGACAGGATTCTGCTGTCAAAGAATTTGAATCCCATGACAGCCACTGACCCTTTCCCCAAGTTGGAATGAATAGTCTTTGAGGAGACGTCCTGTAGCACCAACCCTCATCAGTTTTCAAGTGCAGCTGCCTTCCTTCTTTCAGTACAGAATTTTTCTGCAAAGTAGTCAAGGGGACCATTTGCTCCTTAATTTTGGTGCCTGAGCAGTTTGATCTGATAGCTCATAAATAAGCATTCTACCAGCATAGCTACTAACCTTGTTCCAGAGTATTTTTGACATTATTGTAGGCATTGTGCTCTCACATCATTTGATCATATCATACAGAAATCTCTTGTTAATACACAGTACTTTTTCTACTGTAATGAAGTAATCAAGAGTTTGGAAGAACATACAGCCATTAGTAATTAGTTATGGTACAATGTGTAAGTATCTCTGAGAGAGTGATTAGTATTCTAGCAAGGGAGTTCAAAATGGGATTACAGCCAGTCTGAGTGAGCAATGTGGCTCAAGGAATTAAACCCAGGATTAGGAATATAGGTTTAAAACAAAATGTAACTTTAAAAAATAAAACAATTTTGGAAAATTGGTTGCTTTATATGACCTTGATACAATATATAGATGTTTTTATTCTTTACATCTTGAGAAATTCACTCACATTTCCCTCATGTATCAGCAGTAGTCTCAGTGTTTTTCCTCATCCTTACAGAAGAGTATGAAATATAAAACAACGCTAAATGCACTGGCGAACAGCGATGGGCCACTTCTTGAAGGAACTCTATCAGCTTCCGAGGCATAATTAGATCAATGCTAGGTAACAGTATTGCACATGTTGCCAATTTGGAGTCATTTCTATTGGTGTGCTGTGCTATTTAAAACTAAAACCATTTCCTCCAGAGTTTTTGCTGTGCTTTACCAATTTTGATATAAAATCATTATCATTTTTTTGGAGATCCAAGTTTTTGTATGATATATGTCATATCAGGTAAGGTCTTTTTGTCTCAGACACATAACAGGGCAAGGCCTTCATCCTGCAAAGCAATCTGCCTGCATGGGATCCGTACACTCACAAGGGTCCCACTGAAGAGGATTGGGTTTAAGAGATGATGTATTGTATGACACAGCCAGAGAAATTTATACTTATCCATTAGCATTTATTTGTCATAGCCCAGGTTCTTCTCAAACACATTTATAGACCAAATGCAGACAAAGCAAGATGTTGGACATACACAGTCTTAAGATACTGTATTAAAGAAAACTCCAACATGGAGTGCTGTGTATTATGCCTCTTGTGTAATATATATTCCTGGATGAAAAACTGCATTAAAATGGCATTAAGATTGAAAATACATAGCAGTAATTTAAGGTAAACAAAAATCACAAAGATTTTGTAATTATTTCCAAAACAGGCATTATAAACCTCCAAAATTTGGAGTTTAACGTTAAACTTAAAAGAAATTAAAACATGTTAAGGTACAGAAATGCATAGTTAAAACACTGAAAGAATCTTAATTCTGCCCTTTAGTGACACCATGCGATAACTATGCAGTTAAGATTAAAGCATTATTCTAGTGTTTGGGGTCCCTGATTAGATTAAACTGCTTTTCAATTTTTTTCCTCATAACATCACTACGGAAGTCACCCTGGGGAACCTGTGAAGGGGTCAGGAAGGGTGAGTGGAAACATAGAGGATGCAGCGGTGTTCAGTGGGCTTCCAGGATAGTTGTAGAGGAGCCAGAAAAGTACCTGGAGCTTGGGGAAGTGGGAGACAATGTTATGTATGAGAAGGATATTGTTGGGGAGACCAGGGCTATGTATCAAGCTGCGACCTGGAGTGGGGACAAAATTCCTGTATGCCAGGGCAACAGTACTTTCCCTTGGTATTGCTGCTTCAGTTCCTCTGCTATTGCGAGGCATGCTGAGAAAACATCATGGGGTGATGAGCTCTTAAAGCACAGAGGCATTGGGACTCACCATCTGGGTCTCCAGTATCTCCAATCTCATTAATGCTAGCTGCCTTTTCGAAACAAACTCCCACCTGGACCCATGTTCCCACTTTACCTCTTCCCATGGTCACCTCACTGTTTCCTGACACCAGAAAGCAATAGTAAGAGTAACCAAGGGGAGGTCAAAGTGACAATTTGTGAAGGAGGGTGGTGGGATTTGGGGGAGTCAAGGGGAAGCGTGCAGGGAAGTGAGCTCGGGAAGGTGGGCAGCTGTGTTTTTAGATATCGTTACCCTGCAGAGCTAAAAACAGGAGCTTTATTCCATGGTTGGGGAGATTCCCAGCTTTTCAATGTGGATATACACAACTTGTTGCTAGCCCTGTGCAATCCCAAAATAGCAGACCTTGAGATCATGACATTTTATGTATAGATGAAACACATCATTTTTAGAGGTATTATGGGTGACCCTGGCTTTGCGGGTTGAGGGATATGATCACTACACTTTTGAAAAATCCTTTAAAAACATTCAGCAAGATGCAAGGTATACTTACCTGGTTTTTTTTTTCCTTTTTCTTCATTAATGTCTGTCTTTTTGGTCTACATATGTATTTGAAAAGATGGGTTGTATTAAATACTCCTCTGCTGAATAATTCCCTGTTTTTTCTCACTATTTGTCTTCAAAGAGTAATTATACTGTTGAGTTAAAAAGAGAACCTTATTGGTGCTCTTGACCACATACAAGAAGTATTTGAAGATTGTGATTGTTATGAAAGAAATAATGTCTTGGGCAGCTTTTATAAACAGAAATGGGGTGAAATGACTAACATTGAGTTTGATGTGTTTTATCTCCTTTTGCCATTTTTTGTTTTGAACAGAGGAGGTAGGGTTGGGTAGAATTTATTCATGGTTTATTCGTTACTCAGGAGAAGGTGACTGATAGCATTGGCTTGAATAATACTTACAGTGTATTTTCTTCTCTATCACATACCTTCCCTAATCCATAAATGTTAATTATGTGTGCATTTGGAGAAGAGAATAGACCACTGTTTTGGGAAAGCACTGTACAAATTTCCCCTCAATCAGTGCACATGTACCGCCGTCTTGTCATGCAATACTGCTATTATTGTAGTCCTGACTGTTTCCTAGGTAGATATTGCCCATTGTGCTAGATTGTGGAGTGATTTTTTTGTTGTGTAGATAAATGTTAATGGAAAATTAGACTAAGATAGTATTGTGATGTGTTTGATATAAATTGCCTATATAGATCCATATGTAACTTAAGCAAGATCTGAATTTAGTTCTGCAGAAGTAAAGAGCTAGTGCATTTTAACCCCACTGTGCATTCTTATCTATTAACATAAAGTAGTTGAGGAGAATTCTCTCTCTTTGGAAATGCTGGACAAAACATCTGAAATTATTCTGGCCACTTAAAATTCCTGCTACACTGATGAAAGGTCAAGGATAAAAAAGATATTGAAAACAATATAGCAAAATATAATGTAAACCTGGTAATAATCCTCAAATTGAAAATGATCCTTCTAATCCCTACTCTGTTCTTTAATGAGCACATTATCCACTTTAGAGAGCCAGCTATTCTTCAAACATAATCTCTGAGTCTAATGTAAAATTAATCCTATAGAAAATGCCTGATTGCTCATCACTGGGCAATTGTCCCTTTGCTTGAAACAAACAAGCCAGACAGTGGTGCTCTAGGGAGCAATATGTGTATGCCAAAGGCATAACACTTCTATTAAATGACTTTTTAAAGAATATTTAGCTATTTATTGTCCACTTACTGTATTATTTTTTTGTTTTCTTGACAGACTATGTCAAGGCATTGTCGGGATCACATTTCAGAATTCACACCTCTTGCCTCTCTGAAAAACCCAAGATATACGAGCAATGACTGCAGCAATTCCCCAGCCAGGTTTAATTCTCATTCTAAAAAAAAGATGTTTACGCACTGGAGAGGCAATGATTATTCAATACTTCCATCTATCTTTGGCTATTCAACTAATCGTTGCAATTCCAGTGCAGGCTATGGCTACCGTGGGTCAGGTTTGGAAACATCTGTATGAGAGATCACCAATTCAAGCCTTTAAGAACTGTATTTTCTTTTTCTTTTTTGCAAAAACAGGAAATGTGACAGAACTGTACTAAAATACACTTGGCTTTTCCTGTCTGAAGTAATGTTCAGACAAATAGGATCAAGAGCTAGAAGTATGAATCTTTCCAGGCTTGTTGGTCTCTTTTTGTGTTTTGAACTGCTGCAGCAATGAACAATTGGCACACCGTGGTACTGAGACTGATAGCACTAGAAATTCTCTTCCTGCTGTGTCAAGACTTTTCTGCGTTTGTTGTCGTTAGTAATTTTCTGAATTACTTGAAGTGTATAGTTTAAGTCAATGACCTACATTTTGAGATCAACAGTTTCAATTTTCAGCCAGAAGCAATGACCTCAGATATCTCCAGTGAAAGTCACTTAAAGTATATTTAACAAGTGCTGTTTCTGATTCTCCTCTGTTCTTTTTTCTTTCTTTGCTCTTTCTGTAGAACAAACAGGTGTTTCCTCTGTGCAAATCTGCTTTCAAGAAACTCTCTCTAATATTAACTTCCTAGTAAGTGGCCAAATCAGGGCTATGTATGATTAAGTTAGTGTCCCCTGTAGAAAGGTAGACAACATAAATTTTGCTTAGACATAGGTACATACCATATGGAGTCAAGCTGGCTGTCAAACAGGTAAAACAATCAATATTGACATTTACTCAATTACTGAATTTAAGAATTTAGCCTAAAATGTCTGTGAAATTCACAAGAATAAATTAACCAATGTTCCTATCACCTAGCTACCTCTCTGGAAAAATGTATGTGCATGATTCTCAAGTATACATATTAATAAGTATTGGTGGGTTAAGCTTTTTCCTGTCAATACTAGGAAATAGTTGTTCCTAACCTGCCTTTTATGCTACCCAAATAGGATTTTTTAAAATATCTTTTTTTTGTTGTTGTTGTTCTTTGATTCTTATTTTGACTTAATGGCTAATGGATCCACTATGTGTATCATATTATGAAGAAGCTAGTATGCATTTGTTAGTCTTCTGAGACATAACCACTAGATGGCATGTCCATTACTGTGGGTTCGAACATATTTCTGGTAGAAATGAGTATGACGGCAAGCTGTATGATATATAAAGCATTACAGCCAGCTTGTGCTTCCAATTTCTCCACAGCATTAATTTTAACTTGCACTATTTTTACTTAGATATGTACTTGCTTGTTTTTTGTCCAGTGTTTTATTTGGGGTATAAAAATGCCTGGAGGTTTAATCTAACATGATCCATTTTAATGTACCCATCGTTAACAGATAAATAAGCATTTCTATTAATGCTTCTGGCAGGCCATTAGTTAAATGTTTCTTTCTGTACAGAAACTAATTATTTGGGATCAGAACTGCTGTCTTTATTAGAAAACTTGACCAAGGCATTATTTGCAGTCTTTTTAATGCTGTAAGTATGGGTGGGGGGAGAGAGAAGGGGAGGATTTTGTTTTTGTGTACAATAACTTAGAAGTACATGTTTTTATTAGTAAAAGTAAAATTAGTTCACTAAGAAATGTTTCACACAATCATTTCCAATGAATTTGTAAGAACCAGTGACCTACTGTTTAGAAACGCTGGGGAAAACAGCTAGAATTTTTAAAAGTGAATTGTGAAAACTTTATACCAAAGATTAGAGAGAAGAAGAAAAAAGTCTGACAACCTCATCCATTGCCCTATAGAATGGTATTAGGGCATCTTTACCATTTAATATGTAGCAGTTTTCAGTTTCAAACAATGCCATCATATTGGTCACATATTATAATATTAATAAATATATTTATATTTGCCACTGCGTACTTGAATGTCAGTCAGTTAGAACTGTCCCCTACATAAAACACTGGTGTATATATTTTTTTAAAAACCTTATATGGGTATAAGTTTTATACCATTAGTAGTGACAAATTTCCTGTGTGCAGTTAACGAATTATTTGTAATGTATTTTTTAGAAATCTTAAAATTGCCTTTGCACTGAAATATTTTTCATACTGTAGCTATTTATATATCTGTTTTACGCATACATTTGTTAACGCACCATTTCTATTTTTTTTAAGTATCTCTTTTAAAGGCTTTTTTTTAATACTTATGAGTTTTGGCCACTTAAATTTTAGCTTACAGTGGGATTGTGGCTGGATGTTAGAATGCTGATGAATGTTTAAATTAGAAATATAGGTCTCTTGCTCTATCAGTCTCACCCAAACCACTGATGATTTGATGCTATGTATGATAGTAGTGATTAGTGTGATAAATTTTCTGCTTACATATTATGACTCTACCTTTTTTATTCTGTAAAGCCTCATCCTTTTTTATTTTTTTTCTCATTTCCATCCTTCAGCCTTAAATAAGAAGACTCTTGCTTGATGTTTTTGAAAATGCTGTATTCCTGCTCTGTCTACTAACAAAACAGCTTACTACAACCTTCTTACAGCCTAACTCTTACCTAGAAATCGTTCACAGAGATTTTACACAGGCTGAAACACTTAAATAAGTGTGTGGGGAGTTGTTTAAAGGACAAAATAGTTTTATTTAAACAAGTCATTTTGGAGAGGTAGAGGGATATTTGCATTTAAATAGATATTTCTGCTTTGACTTAGTTAAATAAGTATACTATATTTGTCTGCAAAAATATGCCATCTCAATGAAAAAGGCGTATATTCTCAAAATTAATTTACACTTGATACATCTTTGCTTCGGTCCCTTGTTATTATTACCAACCTAGTCCACTGCAGCAGGTGTTAAACTCAGAGTTTCATTGTAAATGGATCAGATAGTACACATGTGTAAATGTAAGTTGCATCTAAATAATGTTAGAAGGTTGTATTATTAATGGGACAAGTACATTTGATGGACTTTTGTATGATGAAAGAAATTTAAGGAAGGAGAAAAGAACAATAATCTATATAACTTCCTCACTTGCCTTGTTTAAATTGTTGCAGCTTTAACAGCAAAATATCTCCATAACTGCTTTTATAAATATACTGGAATTGCTAGGCACCAACCAAATGTTTGTGAAGACTTAGAAAGTATTTCAAGCTTCTTTGCTACTGAAGTTCATGTATTCCTGCAGTGGCTAGTAGCAAAATACTGGAATCACTTTCATTAAATGGTGTACAGTAATTAATATTGTTTGAACCACTTAATATAAAAGCATACAGTTTACTTTCTTGCTTGCATTAGCCTGTTTATCTTGATCCCACTGGTTTCAAATGTAAAAAGAAACAAGTTTAATTGAGCAACTACCCTATTTTAGAAAGCCAGTGGGATCATTTTGATCATGCTACTGTCTCTATTAACAAAGCTTTAATGGAAATTCAGCTAAGTATTATGAAAGTATACATGATTCTACTTTGCAGAATAATCTAAAAATCAGTTTATGTAACTTTAATTTTTTTCTGTATGAAAATATACAGAGTTTAAAATGTGGTGTTTCTGACTTAAGTTATATTGTATGCATACATTGTCACTTAAAATGTCCTCATTATATAATGTACAGTAGAATCTGTGAAAGTGCTGTTGAGAATTGGGGGAGTTACCAGTGCATTAAACATTAAAGATGTCTGTAGTCATCAGTACCAAATACTGGCACTTATTTTTAATTGTACAATGATAAATGCACCTACCTGAAAATAAATCACCCTTCAAATCTAATTCGATTAGATTAGTTTAGATTGTCCTATAATACGTCATTCACCTGATTTAAACAGTCAAAATGGGAATAAATAATCATACATTACTGTAAAGTTTATTTTCAATGCTATTTTTAACTTTCATTTCTATAGATACCCAAACATAACTTGTTTACTTATATTCATTCATATTTTGGACCTTTCTGTAGATTATATAAGCAGGAGACATGAATCTGTTTGCAATAAAATAAAAATTAAAGACTGGTTTAGCTTGTTGATAAAGAATAAAAATCATGTAAGGGTGAATATGAAATGATTTCTTACTAACCTGTAATAAACTGTAAGTAGATGATAGAAAATTAAAGTAGTGTTTAAATCGGTTACTGATGTGTTTGTATTCACATTTTATTTTAGTCATCTGATTGTGTCACCTTCAGTGAACTGTGTTCATCATGACCAAGACTTTTTTTCTTTTGCAGTCGTTAGAGAAAGGTGTTATATTTTCAGCATGTGTATGTAGGCCAGAAGAGGAGCAGAGGGGGCTCAGGTTTGAACATACACTCATTCACACTGGGTTGGTTTTATTGAAGAGGTTCTGGGTTAATGCAAATTGGCACCAGTTCGGCAAAGCTTTGGTTCCTTCCATGCAGTTTTACAACCAGCAAACTTTAAAAAAAAAAAAAAAAACTACAAACCACATAGTGTACCATCTATTTTTCCCTAGAATTCCTTGCCCTGGAAAACCCCAGCTTTCTTCCCCTTCAGTAAAACTTCTTTTTAAGGTATTGTCCAATAGGCTCTGCTGTACTTAATTAGCTCTCAGATGATAGTGCCTCCCTGAGCTGTCTCTGAACTATGGCTGGGAATTAATCCCTGAATTCCTGGGTCATTGGCTGGCTTGTGTCAAGGATTCCTCTGAAAGATACTACTAGGGCAGAGAGCAGCAGAGATTTGACCATCAAAAAATCATTATGCACCATCACAGTGTAAATGAGATAATACATCTGTAGACTGCTAGTGTTAAAATAGGTGTATTAAAAAGGTACTTGGTCATGACTTCAAAATAGCTCATTAGAAGTTTGAAAGACACAGTGATTAATGAGCCCATAGCAGAATACACTTTTCCCATTATTTTTTTTAAAATGTTGTTTGACTTTGTTTTGAACAGCCCTACAGTCAAAATGGCTGGGGTTGAAATTTGGAATGGAAATAGGCCTCACTGAAAAGATACGTTTTTGAGTGTTCTGCAGAAATTTCTGAAGTTCTGTAAATTGCATACTGAGCATATACTGTAGATATCTTCGCTAAGTTTGTAAAAGTGCAGAAAAAATGAAAAGTTCACTAAACGGTTGTGGCTAAGTTAGTTATAGAATGAAATGTGTCATGAAACATTGCTTTGAATCAGCAGGAATACCTATAACTGGGATTGTGTAAATTGCGCAAAATCTTCTTGTAAGGCATACAGAAGCTAAGGAATTCATGGAGAATGAAGCTTTTTTAAAACCTTTTTGAATTAAAACAAAAATAGGAAGTTCCATGCCAAAACTGTTAATAGAATATTAGGTTGAATTATGAATTATGATCAAAGCAGGGGTACAACAAAAGGGAAGGCTGGGGGCCCAGCTTCCCTCCCCCTCCCTTGGACATAGACCAAATTGTAGTGTTTATACCTTCGTTGATAGTCAACTAATTGATCTGCTAAACTTCATAAACCCCAATGTTCCCATTCAAATAGTTTGTTGAGCTCTTCAGGTACCATAGCTTTGGATTCCCCCCCCCCCCCCCCCCCCCCCCCCCCCCCCTCCCAATTAGGGGAAGTTGGAAATTGAAATACAAAAAGTTAAGATTTTCTTTGTAGTGTTACTTTGGCTGACTTGTTTTTATAGGCAGATAGTTCTTACATATGTATCTTAATATACTGTTTATATTTTAAAATCCCGAATTACAGAATGCAGAATATGACAAGGGTAACATTACTATGAGAACTTTGTCTTTCATTTCCACATTTGAGTATATAAATTCATAAATACTTGAGTCCCAGATAAAAAATGTGTAGAGATAGAATTAGGGTTGATGGCACATGTTCATATTTTAAGATACATCATTGTAGAGTATTTTAATTATCACATTACAAAGTATTAGAAACCATGGAAATTCAGAGTTAAGGTTAAAGTTGAAAGAAATTAGAATTTATTAAGATACAGACAGGTATGGCATGCTTAGTTAAGCTACATGTGGTTTTCCTGTCCCATGAACATTTTTGAGATTTCAAAATTTGTCATTCTGCATTGGGATCCTTGGGATAGTCTGAGATGGATCTCTTTCTATCTCTGATGAGAAATTCCATCTTGGACCCGAGAAGCTGCCACCAATATTTCCTATGAAAAGTTTCAACACATCAGCATTTTCTGCCATCCGTGTACCAAATTACTTGGCTATAACCTGCATTTGTTTCTGTCAGACATTTGAAATACATTTTATTGCTTTGGTATTGTTCTGAAGATTTGGGATGATAGGGTATATCCACTGAGAGTTTCAGTTGTTCCATAGGAAGAGGGAAGAGATCATCACACTGTGTAAATGAAGGCGCTTCCACTGTTGCACAACAATACTCTGGAATAGATACATTTTGTGCTTCCCTGGAGTATGTTTAACATAAACCTCGAGGAACTACTCCTCCAGGTATCACAAGTTGTAACAAACAGCAGCAAATAGGAATGCTGGGGGAGATCCTAGATGTTTGGAAAAAGACAAATATAGTGCCCATCTTCAAAAAAGGGAAGATGGAGGATCAGGGGAACTACAGACCAGTCAGCCTCACCTCAGTCCCCAGAAAAATCATAGAGCAGGTCCTCAAGGAATCCATTTTGAGGCACTTGGAAGAGACGAAGGTGATCAGGAACAGTCAGCATGGATTCACCAAGGGCAGGTCATGCCTGATCAACCTGATTGCCTTCTATGATGACTGACTGATTCTGTGGATGTGGGGAAAGCGGTGGACATGATACCTCTTGACTTTGGCAAGCTTTTGATACGGTCTCCCACAGTATTCTTGCCAGCAAGTTAAAGAAGTCTGGGTTGGATGAATGGACTATAAGGTGAATAAAAAGCTAGCTAGATCATCGGGCTCATTGGGTAGTGATGAACGGCTCGATGTCTAGTTGGCAGCCAGTAACAAGCAGAGTGTCACAGAGGTCAGTTCTGGGGCCGGTTTTGTTCAACATCTTCAGTGATCTGGAGGATGGGGTGGATTGCACCCTCAGCAAGTTTGCAGATGACAGTAAGCTGGGGGGATTGGTAGGGTAGGATAGGATACAGAGTGACCTAGACAAATTGGAGTATTGGGCCAAAAGACCCTGATGAGTTTCAACAAGGATAAATGCAGAGTCCTGCACTTAAGATGAAAGAATTCCATGCATTATTACATGGGGCCTGGGGACCAAATGGCTAGGCAGCAGCTGTGCAGAAAAGGACCTGGGCATTACAGCGGACAAGAAGCTGGATATGAGTCAACAGTGTGCCCTTATTGCCAAGAAGGCTAAAGACAGATTGGGCTGCATTAGTGGAGTATTGCCAGCAGATTGAAGGAAGTGATTCTTCCCCTCTATTTGTTATTGGTGAGGCCACATTTGGAGTATTGTGTCTAGTTTTGGGCCCCCCACTACAGGAAAGATTGGACAAATTGGAGAGAGTCCAGAGGAGAGGAGAGCAAAAATGATTAGGGAGCTGGAGCACATGACTTATGAGAAAAGGCTGAGGAAACTGGGATTGTTTAGTCTGCAGAAGAGAAGAGTAAGGGGGAATTTGATAGTGGCCTTCAACTACCTGAAGGGGGATTCCAGGGAGAATGGAACTAGGATGTTCTCAGTGGTGGCAGATGGCAGAACAAGGAGCAATGGTCTCAAGTTGCAGTGGGGGAGGTCTAGGTTGGATATTAGTAAAAGTTTTTCACTAGAAGGGTGGTGAAGCACTGGAATGGGTTACCTAGGGAGGTGGTGGAATCTCCATCCTTAATGGTTTTTAAGGTGCAGCTTGACAAAGCCCTGGTTGGGATGGTTTAGTTAGGGTTGGTCCTGCTTTGAGCAGGGGGTTGGACTAGATGACCTCCTGAGGTCCCTTTCAACCCTAATCTTGTGCCCAAGCCAAGAGCTGTATGAAATTATAGCCCAATCCTTCAAAATGTTGTTTGTTGTTCTTAGAGTGCTGGTCCTTCTGTGTATTCTATACATGGGTACACAAGTGCTTCATGCACCTGAGACTGGACATTTGTAGCAAGTAGTGTCTGTTGGTCTATACATCTGCAGCTGCTCCCTGAACCCAGGGCATAAACACTGCAACATACTGACACCTCTCCAGGTCCTTCCTACTGCACCATGATCTGAGTCAGAATTCTCTGAGTCCATTATGATCTTCCTCTACCTTTAATACCTGCAATTTGTAAGTAGTGTGTATGTTTTTATGCTTGGATAGCTAGTTCTCCCTGCATCAGGGTGCTTCTCCCCCTGGAGAAAGACTCTGCCAAGAGTCCCCTGGTTTAAAAACTGTATCTCCTGCTCCCATTCCTTCTCCAGCAGCAATAAACACCACTTCTGCTTTGGAGAGGCTCACAGTGCCACCAAATGCAGCATCTGCCGCTCTTTCGTGCCTCAAATTCTGAGGGACAAGAGCTCTGTCTGCAGAAGCACCTCATGGAGGGAGCCATGAGACCTCAGTCGGATCCTGGCCAGAGAGACTACCCTGTACAGTGGTATCAGACTGCGAGTGGCACCTCTCTGAGCACAAGCTCTGGAATAGAGGCCAAAACAGTTAAGCTTCAGAAACCCTCTTAAGAGAGATGGGGAGATGAGCCATAAGGACAGATCCCAGTACAGATCTGTCTGGTGTTTTTTTTTTTTTTAAATCCTTCCTCGTTTTGGTCCAAATCAGGTGAATCCTTCCACGTAGGTCCTAAGGAATTAGGTCTGCATAATCCTTCTGTCCAAGAAGGTAAGGTGCGAAGAAAGAAGGATCCCATGGTTCTGGCTCTATCCCACAGGCCAAAAGATCAGCACCTTTGGGTCCCCTCCGGGAGCTCCATGTTGGACCCATGTTCAACAGTTCTGGCACACTCCAGCTAGGATCCTCTGAGTACTGGACTATCAGATGCATCAAGATTAGTCAGTCCCCATCTCTGGGATCCCACACACTCCAGGAATAACTGAAACCTTTATCTTGTTGGAAGATATTTTCACTCTGTCTTATCACAATTCCCTCCTCTATCAGGCCTGATCCTCCTTAGAGACATTTCAAAGCCAGAAACCACTATGAGAAGAGGATCCTCCTACCACATCTACAAGTCAGAGCATTCTTCCACTGGTACTAATGGCACCACTAGTGAAACAGGAGCCTACTTTTTCATTTGCTGTTTCTGATGCTCCAGATGAGCCTTCTGCCAACCCCCCTAGAGAAAAAAAGCCCCAACAGAATGCATGGGAGGTCTTGGACCATCATGCTCCTGGTTATGGCTACCTAGGGGACTGTTGGTACCCTATGCCTTGCCCCTGAATGATTGATCCTTCCTACTGGGCCCAGGGGAGCCATGTCACAAACAGCCCAGAGCCATGCAAGAATTGCACCGACCATCTTCTCCCAGCTGATAACAACTGTCAAAGTTTGGTGAAAAAAAGGCAAACTGGTCTTAACAAGTGTCATTCAGACCTGATGAGGCAATTGCTCCATCATCTCCTCCATCTGATGACTGCAGGCAGCACCAGGAGCTATTACAGAAGATGGCAACCAAGCTCCATAAAACACTTGAAGAGGTCCAGGACACAAACATCCTCTGGCCCTAGTAGGGTGGCCCTTCCAGTCTACAAGGCCATTTTGTAACCCACCAGGTCTGTGTGTCATGCCTCTGCTTCCTGGGCCCCTACCCTGAAAATGGATAAAAATGTTATTTTGTTCCGGCTAAAGGGCACAAAGCTTAATGGTGCAGGCAGCTTACAGAGTGGTCCAGAATGCAGCACTCCAAGTCTGCTCCAACTGACAAGGGTACTAATTCCTTGATCTTTTGGGGAGGAAGTTATTGTTATCAGCTAGTCTCCAGTTCACAGTTGCTAATCACCCCAGGTACTGTTAGCAAAGTACAATTTCCTAAATTATTCTAAATTGTTGGAATTCAGAGACAAACTTCCCCAGGAAGACGTGGCTCAGTTCCAAGCCCTCATTGATGAAGTCAGGTTGGTATCTAAGACATTACTCCAATCAGCAGTGGACACAGCTGACAATTCATCTAGAACCATTGCCACAGCTGCAGTCATGAGGTATGAATCATAGCTTTACTCTTCAGGGTTCCCCAGGGAGGTCCAGAATACCAACAAGGAGTTGCCCTTTGATAAATCTAATCTCTTCAATGAGAAGATCAACAAGACACTACACTCTCTTAAGGATTCTAGGAAATCCTCTACTCCGTGGGCATTTGCACCCTGGTCCCTAAGAGAAAATGCCACAAGCAAACCTTCAGACCCAGATCTGCCCCGAGGTATTTCATCATCAGTGCCCTTATAAACCACCATGCAAACGACAAAGTGTTCAAAACCCAGGTTCTTGGCTCCTCCATCTCCATGACTACTGCCAACCCCCCCTAGCTAACCAAGAATTTATTTTGAGGGATGCTCGAGGCCCACGTAACAATAATGTCACCATGCTATTTTGCCTCTTAAACCTTTGGCCACCTCACCTAAAGTGCATACAACTGAAGGGCAATAACAGACAAATGGGTACTCGAGATCATCCACTCTGGTTACACAATTGCATTTATCTCACCTCCTCACCACAAGCTTCCTTCCTGGCTCCTTCTCAAGGGCCACTCACAGAGAGATCCTTCATCAGAAGGTGAACTCTCTCCTCCAATGAAGATCTACTGAGCAAGTTCCATTCCCACATCAAAGGGGAAGAGGTTCTACTCCTGCTACTTCATAGTTCCCAAGAAAAATGGAGGATGGACACCAATCTTTGATCTATGTCGAATAAACATCTTTATTTGCAAATCAAAATTTCTTATGGTAACATTGGCATCAATAATTTCCTCCCCTTCTCTGGAGGAAAGCATATGGTTTGCGGCCCTCATTGTGAAAGATGCTTGCTTTCATGTGGCTGTTCACCACTCCCACAGAAGGTTTTTCAGATTCATGATAGGACAAGAGCATTACAAGTTTGGAGTACTCCCATTCAGGCTGGTGACAGACCTGAGTTCTTCATGAAAGTCTTCTCTGTGTTGGCAGCCCAGGTGAGAAGCAATAGTTACACCTATACTATACCTATACACCTACTTCCTATATCTGGATGACTGGCTACCAATGGGCAGATCAAGGTAGGAGGTCCAGTCAGCAAGCTTAGTCTTACTTCACCTTCTGACATCGTTGGGTGTTTGTGTAAACAAAAAAAAGTCCACTTTGACTCCCATAAAGACTATAGCTTTCATAGGAACAATCCTAGACTCATCCTCAGGGAAGGCTTTCAGACTATGGGCAGCCTGATAAATCAAGTCACCCTCACACCTCATACCACAATCAGGGTCTGTCTTTTCCTACTTGGCCACATGGCTGCATGTACATACATAACGCTGTTAGCCATGCTCCACCTCCATTGCCTACAGGCCTGGCTTTGGTCTGTTTACTCATTAGATAAGGACAGCATGAATCCCACAAAAGGTCAGAGCCTTTCTCATGTGGTGGACAAAAGTGGAGCAGGTGCGAACAAGAGTTTGCTTTCTTCCATCCATACACAACACAACCATAATTACAGATGAATTCCCTCATAAGATGAAACGTCCATATGGGCAATCAAACTGCACAAGGCATATGGTCCCCACGGGAGGCCAGAATGCGTAACTATCTGCTGGAGATGAAGGCAGTTGGCATAGCCTGTAACACATTCCTCCCCCTCATACAGTTCCATCACATCCAAATGATGTCAGACAACATGACAACCATCTTCTATATAAACAAATAGTGTGGAGCAAGAGCTCTTCCTCTGTGCATAGAGGCAGTGAATTTATGAAACTGGTGCCTCAAGAACCACATCACACTCTCAGTGACGTACCTACCAGATGTGCAGAATGCTCTGGCAGACAATCTCAACAGGCAGTTCTCCACAGACCATGAATGGAAAATTCACAACTCTATCTTGACCAAAATCATCACCCAGTGGGAAACACCATCATGGAAACAAGAAATTCAATCTCTACTGCTCCAGAGCAGCATTAAGTCGAAACTCCTCCTGTTATCCTGGATGGACCATCTAAGGTATGCGTTTCCTCCCATTCCCCGGCCACCCTAGGTTCTTCAGAAAATTGCCATGACAGAGCCAGGCTAATCTTCATTGCACACAATTGGCCCAGACAATTTTGGTATCCGGACCTTCTATGAATGTCATTCTGTCCTCCCATCTATATTTGACTCTTTCTGGATCTGTTAACTCAAGACATCCCAAACCAGACCCTTTTCATCTCATGGCATGATATTTGGATAGACATCAGACCTGGAACATTCACGTTCAGAGACGGTCCAAACTGTGTTCAATCAGAAAAATCTCAACTAGAAAATGCTGTCTGTCTAAATGGAGGTGTTTCTCTACCTGGTCACAACAGAAACAGTTATCACCCTAATGAGCGGGTATCCCTATCATTTTAGACTATCTACTGTCCCTGAAAACGTTGGGGCTTTCCATTAGCTTGTTGAAGGTCCACCTGGCAGCAGTCAGTGCATTCTGTACTCTAGGGGAAGGCCATTCTATTATAGTGACCCTACAATAATTCAGTTGTTGAAAGGCCTCACTAAGACCTGCTCACCAGTGACAAAATCCACACCACAATGGGATCTCAATGTTGTACTCTCAACTTTTACCAGACCACGCTTTGAACTGATGGCTGCATGTCCAATGCTAGACTTTTCCATGAAGGTTGCTTTTTTAGTTGTTATCACATCGACCAGTGACGCATTGATCAATGAGTGAACTAGGAGCACTCGGGGCTGACCCATCATACACCATATTTCATAGAGTGTCCCTTCATCTCCACCCAAAATTCATCCGTAAGGTAATTTCAGAGTTTCATGTGAACCAACCTATTCACTTAACCAAAACCTCAAGCTTCCAGTGAAGAAAAGAGGCTGCACTCCCTTGACATCGGATGGAGCTTGGCCTTCTATGTACAAAGAATTAACCCAATTAAGAAAACACCAAGATTATTTGTTGCTATAGCAGAGCAATTGTGAAGATAAACTTTATGAGCCTATAGATTTTCTAAGTGGATCTCTGGATCCATCATTCAGTGTTTATCAACTGACATATATTCCTCCCTCAGATGGTGTGAGGGCTCACTCTCTAAGAGCACAAGCAACCTCATTGGCATCTTTTCAAGATGTACCAATACTGGACATTAGTAAGACAACTACTTGGAGCTCCATCTACCCCTTTACAAAGCATGACATCCTATTCCATGTTTCTTTGGCAGATGTAGATGTGCGATCAAGAGTTTGTCATCCATACCAAATGCATCCTCAAAACCTCCTCATGTTTGATTACTGCTTGCCAATCACTCATGTGTGAAATACACATACGGACCAGCACTGGAAGAAGAGATAGAGGTTATTTACCTGTAACTGAAGGTTCTTCGAGACGTGTGGTCGCTATATGTATTCCACTACCCACACTCCTTCCCCTCTGCTTTGGATCTTTTCTGATTCATGTAGAAAAAGAAACTGGAGAGGCATCAGTCCGCGCTGCCCATTCTGCCGTCAGTTCGGAGCATGACGAGAGCAACTGTATGCATGAATCAACAGACACTACTAGCTACAAATCTCCGGTCTCAGGCACATGGAGCACATGCGTACCCACAGGTGGAATACAGATTAGGACCATGCATCTTGAAAAACCTCCAGTTACAGGTAACGAACCTCTATTTTTTCTTGTCTCTAATGCATAGATTAGAGCTGTTCTTAATGGGTTGACAAGAACTGAACATTGCACCATGAAGACACAGGTTTGTGTAGAAGCCAAGCCTCCCTGAAAACCCACCCTCCTCACACAGGCCATAAATCTCTGCTCCTTACTGTATTATTTGTATTACCATAGCGTCTAGGAACCCTAGTCACAGACCAGGTCCCTACTCTTCTAGGCACTGTACTAACACAGAACAAAAAGACAGTCTCTTAGATGTTTTCACTCCCCGCAAGCTTGTGTTGGATTCTGTGAAACCGCTCCAACTCTCCCCCTCCACACATACGCACATGCGCGCATACAAACGCATGCATACACACACACTTTCTTTTATGCTTATGGGTCTGTCAAGAAGAGACACAGCCTCCTGTAATCCTGCAAAGAACTTCTCTTTCCCTTCCCCCACTCAAGAAGAGTAGCGTCCCGTGTCCCGTCCCGTCCCGTCCCATCCCCCCATCCTGCCTACATACACACACACACACACACTGTTACATAGCAGCGGGTTCTGGAAAAATGTCCTGTGATTGCAGTTGGACTAGCTTCACCCAAGTTTGTGTGCGCATGCTGTCACAGAATTTGGGGTGTAATCCAGACCAGTAAAGGTTGTCATCTCTTACCCTGTATCCTGGAATGCTCACAGTGCTCCTAGCCTGGGACACTCACAGTCAGCAACAAGCATCCAGGTCATACCCTGAGTGTTGGTGTATAACTGTGGCTCTGCTCCAGCAATTCTGACCCTAGCAGTCTGCCAGCAAGAAACCTGTCAGACTTCCTGGTTTCTACTAGCGTTGGTTGCTGCTTGCAGGGTGCCCCAACACACTCCCAGTCACAAATTTTCTAAAATGTATTCTGTGATGTTCAGCCATCCCCTGGACAGCTCAGAGAAATAATAATGTTTGTTTGTTACTCTAAGGACACATGAGCATGTCATAGTTTATTAACTTAACTGTAGTAAATACACCCTTCCATTTAAACACAACAGAGTATGTTTATAATAAAAATAAATTTATTGACATTGGGATACAGGTTAAATGATGGCAATAAAGGAAATAAAGTTAGAAAGGGTTACAAGCAAATAAAAGCAAAAACAGACATCTAAAAGTCTAAAATTAATCTCTCACCAGTCATTCTTCTTCCCAGCCACAGATGACTTTCCATCAGCTAGGACCTTCCACGGAATTACAAAATGCTTGCTTCCTTTGTCTTCCTAGGTGAAAGATCTTTGCCCAAGCAGAGTTCTCACCTATATTCAGTTTCCAGAATCTTCAACCCCTCCTTGTTTGAAGGGACCATCTTTCTCAGATTGTCTAATGATGGATGCCAAAGATGGTTTCTGTCTTTGCTCATATCTTTCAAAGTTCGATGACCTTGTTTCAAGAGGCAGATGACCTCATGCTGTTCTTCCCGTCCTGGGGGCTTCCCATCCACTTGCTGATTTCTATCTAACTGGCGCTTCCATTGTTTTAGGTTACACCTTGCTTAATCTCTCAGGAGACAGGTAGATAACTTTTCTCCTGTCTGGGAGGGAACCTGTTTGGCCATAGCCTTTAAAACATAATATCAATAAGTATTCATATTTCCTCATATAGTGTTCATATATACATTTCATGATGATATTAACCACCAATGTGTCATTAACTTTCAGGAAAGACCTCACACTATACACTTCTATAATACAATCATTTTGTATTCAGTCAGTTGTTTCAATTGCTTATCACTTGCGATTGAGCCTCCCTGTCTTTATAGATCAATAAACTTTTGCAATGTATTCCTTGAAAAGTAAAACCTATACCAAGCTTCTCTCTCCTGCTGGGGCATAGACGCTATGCTGTCTCCCCCTCCCACTTGTTGGCTTCATAGCTTTGTTTAATTAATATGCAAAAATGGAGCTTTATTATCTTTGCCTGGAGACTGGGCTAGTCAGAGAATCAAATACGCATTCCTTTGTCTAAAGCAGATTGTTTGCTTGCCCAACATATTTTAAGAATACAATTCTAGCACATATTCAAAGATTTTGTGCACTCTGTGCATACATCATGCAAGAATGCTGCTCCTGACTGCCCCACCGCACGTGACAAGGAAATGGTTGTCCGTACAAACAGCATCAGACCAGATCTATTTCTTTGCATACCTGAACTGGTCTTGGTTTGGGTAGAATACAAATTCACCATAATTTTGAAAGAGTTTGAGTTTCTAACCTAGTTGTTTTTACATCAATATGGATGAAAGTCTTTCTCCTTATTACTTCTGTAAGGTCTCCAATTCCTTGCCTTAGCCCACTAGTGCTATAATCTCCTTTTTTGTTGCTGCTCTCCCCAGTTGCTTCCAATATATAGTCCAGCCAATGTTTTCCTCTCTTCTCTGCTGGAGCAGGTTTCCCTTCTTTTTTGGTGACTTCTTTTACAATAGAGAGGCTCTTTACTCCCAGTCCACTGGCTGTTTCATAGGATCATAGAAGGGAGCAATGAAAAAGGCTGACTTGATCACTGAGTTTATCCCCATAAATCCAGGATAATAAAAAATAAATAATAAAGGCTTGATATATCACTCATGCTGCACTTCATCATAGCCAAAAGGCCAATAGCAGTAGCAAGCTATTGCTCAAGGCCAATATTTTCAAACCTGAGTGCCTAAAGTTGGGTTCCTGAACACAAGACCTCACTTTCAAAAATGCTGAGCACCCCAACTTCCATTTAGCTCAGTGAGAGTTGCAAGTGATCAATATATTTGAAAATAAGGACATTTATATATGAATTTAAATATGGATTTAGGATCCTAATTTTAGGCAACAGATTTGAAAATTTTGGCCTAAAGCACCTAATTTATGGGTCACACACATGCATTGCATGAGAATCCTTGTTATTTTACATGGATAACAGCCTGTTTAAGAACTGGATGAATTGATAAATTACAGCAGGTGATAGGCACAATGTTGAATATATATGCAGTATTAGTAGCAAGCAAGCTTCAGCTTTCCATCTCCCAGAATAAAGCAAATAACCTTTCACCATTCAGGATCTGAAAAATGACAATCCAAACTGAACAAAGATTTTGAATTAAATGAGAGCTCTTGGGCCATGCAACTTAACTGATATTCCACTGCATATCTGTTATGTTTTTTAAAATTTTTGAATGTATTTTGCTTTTTATTTTTAAAATGGGGTCAAGAAAATCATTTAATGGAAGTTTTTCATCACTAGGGCCTGGTCTACACTTACCTTAAAATTTGGCGGCAATCAATGGGAGTTACGCAAGCTACGCAGAGTAGCTTGCGTAACTCCCGTCAACTTCTTAACTTCCATTATGCGCAGCATCTTCACTGCGCTGCGCCACGTGAGGGGATGGTTTTAACAAGTTGACTTCTGGATCGATTGAGCAGGTCTTCACTGATTCACTTCCGGATCGATGGAGCGGATCTGGATAGATCAATCTGACAGCGGCAAATTTGCCACCATCAGTGAAGACGTACCCTAGATTTGCTCTTGCAACTAATCGGTTTATTGTAGCCCACTGACACATTTGAGTGAATTGTCCATTTGATTCTTCCACCCCCTTCTCCCCCCCCCCAGTCGATACAGTCTGATTTGTTATGGTAATGTCTCTTGTTCATTAGGGACTTGCATGGGAACCAAGGCAGTGTGGTGACACACAAGGGTCACCCATCCATAAAAAGTTAAATCTTCAACAGTACCCTCTTAATTAAAAACTAATTTACTATAGGCTAGAATGTTTACTATAGGCTATTCTAGTTTCTCTGATTCATTCAGCCTTGAATTACTCAGCTTTAGAATAACCCTGAAAGCAAGAACCACCATTATTAATGGAAAAACTGTAGTTAGTTTCAGTGAATTTTCTGGATTCAATATTCTGTTTCATAGTTGCACCAATAAAGAAGCTCAAAGGCTAATGTTTTCACCCCACAGAAAGGATTTCTAGAGCTACTTTGAACCATTAGAAAGCAGTGTATTTAATGTATCGTGCCTCCTACCCTTGTGAGTCATGTTTATATAGCACTCTAGTACACTGTGTAATAAAAAAGACAGATTAGTGTCAGGGTGAAATTAAATTTTGTGCACATCTTGCATAAACATTGAACTTTATAGCCCAAGATCTTTATAGCCTCTGAGCAGGATTGTCTGTGAGGTCACTTGTTTTTCCTCTCATTTTCTTGCCTTATAGTGATTGTGGCTGGTGCTACATTATCCAGGTTTCTTTTGCTTTTATTTTGTTACTTTCAGCTTTTTATTGTTTAATCAAAATAATTTAATACCACTTACAACTAATCATCTTTCTTATCAAATTAAATCACTACTCAAGATCAACTGACAGCTTAATGAAAAAAACTGAGTTTTTTAAACTAAAACATCAATGTGGATAGTTATCAATATTGACCCTCTCATATCCATCAAACTTTTCAACAAAACAAAATCTCCCACACCCACCTTGGTATGTGTTTCATGAATAACTTTGATTGCTTAATTTTCCTGTTATACTTTTCTCCTGTGTACTGTGAATTCTCTCTGGTATATTGGCTCTCCACTGGCTAATAATTACAAGTTCCAATAGTAGTGTGATTATGCTATACAGTTAAGGTCCTATGGCAGATGGGCAGTTTCTGGTTTTGGACAGGATGTAAATAATAAAAATTAGTTCTAGAGACTTCAGACATCACACATTTCTTATAATTTCACTTGGGAAAAAAACTTGATATCACAAATTATAACACGCAGGATGAAAGAAGCTGCTTTTTATTCCTGTCTTTCTGTTTTATAGTCTATGTGCTATCCAGACTTGGCATGCTAGGCTAGGACTACTGATTTCAGCAAGCATTATTTACTTCAGGCTTACCTCTCAACCAGCCAAGTTTCACATGGAATGCAAGGACCTAAAATGAGACTTAACAGACCAGATCACACTAATGGAACTTCTTTCCTTGACATCTTGCTCATATAACTACCTTACTAATATTACTAATTCCAGCGTGCCTTTAAAATGCATACATTTGGAATTGTACCAGCTGGTACTGCCCAAAATATAAATATACTCTGAAAATGCATTGTAACATCTTAGACTATACCTCTAGGAAATTTCTTCTTACTCCTTAACTTTGTAACTAAGCCTTATTTTTGCATTCCCCAAACGTCCAGTACATTTAATTGCTTTTTTCCATTTCTGCAATGTCCTTTTTGCGATAATGTAATGTGAACTATGTTATCTAATGAAGATGAAGAACCTGTCCCTTTTATAGTTAAAAGAATTGTTGTCATTTACTTCACTGAGTCTAGGATAATTCTACAGTAATACTTTGTCTGTTTTTCTCCATCCTCCTCTTACTGCAGCCTAACATTATGGTGAGATTTTTTTACTGCAGTTTCACATGCTGCTGACATCCGCATTGAGAGATCTGACATGCCTACAGTGACTCCAGTCTATTTACCTTAGAGATCACAGTTAATGCAGAAACCTCCTTGCAGTTATTTTAAATTGCTTCTTCCTACATGATTTACTTCACACTTTTCTCTGTCAAATTTCATCTGCTGTCTTGTTGCCTAATTATGTATTTTTATTATTTATAGAATGGTTTATGATGTACCATTGTCACATAAACTCTGGATACATGTATATAATAAAAACAGTACTTTCTCCCAAAGGCAGCTACAATCATTGGCCGTCTGCTAATTAACCACACTAGTAGCTTGAAACCACAGCACTCTAATTCAAACTCATGAAAATGCTTAGGAAAGTAGGCCGGCTTTGCATCAGGCTTTGATGGATCAACCAAGGCAGTTAATTCCAGAGCTGAGTCTTCTCCACTGGAAATTTTGTGGCCTGTCCTCTATGCCTCCAAAGCTAAGGACTGTCAGCAAGAGTACATCAGCTGCTCTCAGACAGTTGGATGGAAGAGTGCATATAAAGTCTGTACAATAAGTGGGCAGGTGCAACATGGTGCATTTTTTAGGTCTTTCTGAACTTTCTCACAATCATCTTACCTCTTCATTGAGCTAAATAATTTTGAGTCTTCAGCAAAATTCTCTGACTACTTGTTCACCAAACTTTCAGATAATTAATAAAGAGATTAAACAACTTCTCCTTTAGTAATAGTGCACACCCTGCTGTTCACCTCTTTCCACAGGGAGAATTAGCCATTTATTCCCACGCTGCGTTCCCTACCTCTTTTTAGGTTAGCATGTGACAGGACTTTACCTCGCACCATGTAATAATGATATTTAATATTGAGCTCTTACAACATTATTTCCTAAGGGCAAATAGCTATTAGTCATCATTTTCATAACACCCTCGTGAAGGCAGTAGGGAAGTATTCTGTCCATCACCCTATGTATTCTATGGCATAATGGAACCAAATTCCGTAACAGTAACGACCACATTTGATGGCAGTGTAGAATTATTCTATTGCCATGAAATAACCTTCAGTGCTAGTCCCAAAGCCTCTGCACAAACACACACAGCTGTGGCTAATACTCAACATAAAATTTGTTGATCGTTTGAGTTGTTTCGTTACACTCCCTGTGCAGCCTAGCTCCCTGCCCCAGGGCTCAACTCTCACCATGTATCCAGTTGACCCAGCTCAGAACCATCTTCCCCAGGTTTTTCAGGAAGTGAGGAGCTTGTAGCTGGCCATGGCAGTTCATCTCTCTGCCTTGTTCACACTTACCCGGAAACTCCCGTTGTGTAACTCCCGTTGACTGCTTCTGCGCGCTGTTCACATTGCGCTGAGCCGACAGGAAAAGCGTTCCCGTCGGCTCAGCGCTACGCTAGTTGAGGAGGTGGACTTAAGTCAATTCCCTCATCAATTGAGTGGGTCTCACTGACCGCTCAATCGATCATGAAAGATCGATCTGGCGGCGGCGATTTTGCTGCCGTCAGTGTAAACATAGCCTCTGACTCCCTTCAGCTAGGTTGCTCTGCTGGTCCCCAGACTAACACCCAGCACATATTTCTGGCTTTCCTAGTTCCATTTGCAAACTAGAATGATGATTCCAGTTCTGGCTCCACAACCCCTTGCTGCTTACATCCAACAAAGAGGGCAGAGAGTATGCACTGTCATCAAATTACCTCCTGGTTGTGGGGAAAGCAGGAGAGCAAGAAGCAGCTGTAAACAGGTCCCAGCAGGACATAGAAGAGCAAATAATATGTCAGCTATGTGGCTGTAATAAAATGGTGAAATCCCAAGTTACATGGCCACAGGTTGTAGGACTTGACTATATTCAGCAAGATTCCTTAACAACTTACCAGGAAATCTTTAGTAAGAAAATTGAAATAGTTCATGGTTCTCCTTTTGTCCTTTAACACTTTAAAAGAATTCAAACAGACCAGAGAGAGGCACACTGTATCCATATAAAAGTTGTGGTAGTCCCTAGGATCACTCCATGGTGCTTTATATGCAGCTTTACTGATTTTTTCCCCACATTTTTCTAATTAATTATTACTCATTAAGCATTTTGATTTCAGGAAAAGTAAAAGGTCTTGCAGCCCCGTTGTGCTGGATGTTCTACAAACATAAGTAAGTAACAGCCCTTCCTCCAGAAAACTTACATCTGAAAGACACAATCCTAGGCCAAGGGTTAAAGAATGAGAATATAACTTACAACCAAATGAAGAGTGGGATGAGTGCAACAGTTTTGTTAGTGTTGTGATACTGAAGTAAATTTCATAACTCTTGATTACCCAGAACTCCTTTTTTTAATAGATAATCTTTTAGCCCCATTCCAATCCTCTTATATTACAGCTGTTTTAATGGACAATCACATTTGTTCTGGTAGCTAAGCTATTTTGTTCATTCGTTCCTTTAGAACTCTTACATGCCATATGTCTCTGACGTTTTCTTGCAACTTAACTGCTTCTGTGCTGAGATCCACTTCAGCCTTTTGGCAAGGGTCGAACAAGATAGCACTTTAAATGGACCCTCTGATAGAAAACCAACATTACACTGATGAGCATTATCACATGCCGGAGAGCAATCCAGACCAGTGAGGGGCTGTGTCTCCACCTGCCCTGCAATCTTGAGTCCCTCACCATGCTTTGTTGTAGCTCCACCCTGGCTGCTCTCACACAATTGAACAGCATGCAGGTCACACCTGAGTGCCTGGTATAGTTGCTGCAGTCCTGATCCAGCAGCCTGTCAGCAACACATCAGCCACACTCTAGCTTCAAGCAGACTTGGTTATTACTTTCAGGGTGATCCCAATACATTCCCAGTCCCAGATTTTCCCCAAAATGTGTGTTCTGCACTATATTAGCCCTCTCCTGGACAGTTCAGATATTAAAGGTCCATTGCCCCTGTAAGGGGTCAATATCTAACAGCCTACTACTTTAACTGTAGTTATGAAACAGCTCAGTTTAAACACAATACTGGATTAATGTCAATTTGTAAAATAAATGTATTTAACTACAGAAAGAGATTTTAAGTGAGTACACGTATAAGGCATTAAATGATATATAATGGCATTAATGTCAGAAACGGTTATAAGAGAAATAAAGATCCAACACTTTATAGTAGCAAATACTTAACAGACTAGACTTGGTTCAAGGTAAAATCCTTACCAAGTGTTCCCAGCACCATTGCTAACCAAATTTTCATGTCAGGATCCCTGCCAAAGTGAAGAGTCTGGTTCATTTGTCATCTTAGCTGAGAGACAGCTAACCTGGGGTGTTTTTGCCGCTCACTTTTGTTGTCCAATCACCCTTTGAAATGCATGTTCCTGAGAGCTTCCTCTAGATAAAGTTCCTTCCCACTGTGAGGATGGACATATAGAGTCTTGTGGTAAAAGAAGTTCCATGTTGTTGTTTGGGAAAATGCAGATCAATGTGTTCCTGCCCCACTTCATTGCCAAAGAATGGCCACTTGACAGATGATCAACTTTCATGATAGCTGGTTAGAGGCATTAGCTTGTCCTTTGTCTTTGAGAAATCGGTTTGCCACCTTTTGCTGTCCCACAGACCCTGTTTACTATTAATACGCAAACTGAGGTAAACACGCATTTCTTTGTTTAGGACAGACCTATTTAACAACTTCTGCCTAATCAGGACTACATGGTTTTGAACATGTGCTATCATTGTCATACAGATGACATTCATAACTTTTCATGTAATTTTGCTACATACATTTCACCACGATATTGTTGACCAGAGTTATTAGTTTCCAAATAATACCTCACAAGCCATATTCTGTACAAAGATTATTACAATAGTGGGTAACATATGAATACAGGCATGTATTCAGTCACAACTGGGAAAAATCAGCTCTAGAAGGATACAAAATGAAAAATGGTATTTATGATGAAACAAACACCCTTTACAAATATTGCCACTAATGCAAATTATTCCATCTATTCTTCCACATTAAGTTTTCGGTAGAGATCCTGCTGTATAGTTTTCAGTCCTTGTATAGCTTTATTATTTATTACTTGTATTGAGTTAGTGCGTAGAGGCTCCTATCAGGGCCTAAAGCCTCATGGTATCAGGTGCTTTACACGGATATAACAGACAGTGCCTGCCGCAAAGAACTGAAATAGAAAATATCTTATTAAAGTCCTTTTTGTGCTTCAAACACTTTTTTGATATCTCTATCTTCTTTAATTGACCCTTCATCATTGGAGTAGTAGCAGATCCACTTATTTACTCATGAGGTTCTTGTCCTATACCGAAAATATTTCTGATTATTTGTTGATTATCTTCTTTTCTTTTTGTCCTTTGATTCTGTTGTTCTTCTGCATCCTCCATATCCAGTTTATGGATTTTAATTTCCTAACTTTTCCACTCAGGCTGTTTCAAATTAATTTCCTCATTTCAAAAATCCCCCATTTTGTAATTATGTGTCACAGTTCTATCCCTTTCCTATAATACCATGAGAAGATATCTGGTGTAAATTTATATTGACTGCACCACTCACTCCTATCCCAGGTCCAGTTCAAGAACAGCTGTTTTTGTATTTCAGAACAAACTTTTTCAAGAAGAAATAATTTGATAGTGAGAGATTGTTCCCCTGGCAGCACAGTGAGTCACTTCAGATTAGGGGAGTGTATGGAGGATTTTTATGAAGCCATCTGTAAATTCTATACCAGTTCCACTCAAATACTCAAACTGGTTCCTGGCCCCCACTCCCACTAAGAAGTGGAGGGTGCAAAGAATGCCTGCATAGCTGCTTATTAGCCAGAGGGACAGCTTGAGTAAACGCATACTGCCAAGTCCTACATGTTATATTTTTTAGGCTCTGGAGACCTTAGTACATTCTGGAACCCTATAACCAAGAGGCTGGAAATGTTCAGTTGAGCATGTGATCCAGTAATCATACATTTAAAATAATGCCATTGGAAGTGGGTAGGGAATAAGAAGCCAGGAGAGCTATACATGCCAATGGGGACTTGGCCCCTGCACTATCAGAGTAAATGGCTGATTCTCTCTGAACTGAGTTACCCAGATACCTGCTGGGCAGGAAGACTAATCTGAGAAGAATGTACTTTCTAAGCTACTCACACATGACCAGAGCCCCTCTCCTGAAGTATGCACCTTCCAAACAACACATATTTAGTATATAGTTTTCAAATGTTCATAAACCAAAATTTTCATGCTTATGAAAGCATGTGTTCATTACTGAAGATTGTTTCACTTACATTCAACAGGGTTGAGAGCTTTAGATCTACAGCATAATCCTATACCATCTGAGCTAACAGAGTAACTGGTAGTAGTGGACGGCTATTTTCTTTATGGACCTGCCACTAGGGGGGATGGAGTCACACATTTTCCAGCAGGTTTCACAGATATTTGTGAGACAGCAAGAGAATGTTGAGATGCAATGGGATAAATTCCAGATTCTGAAGGGGACTTATCTAGTGCTTACAGATCCTTCTGCCCATGTCCCTCCAGCCTCTCCTGTTCCTATCCACAGGTCTTGCCCCTGTCCCTGCCACCTTCTGCTACCCATCCCTGGCTATTGCCTGTTCCCTTCTCCAACTCTTGTCCCATCCTTTGCTCTGCTCCTATTCCCCACTGATACCTGGTTCCTGCCCATATTCCCCTTCCTCTGCTGCTATCACCACCAATCCCTGGCTGCTGCCCCAATTTTGTTTCTGTCCCTCACCTTGCTCCTACCCTTTCTCCCTCAGAATTTCATCTCTTATAGCCTGCTCTCCCCTCTCCATCCCATTTCTTAATCTCTGCATGTCTGTCACTTCTCACTGCCTAGGCACCAGCAGCAGGCACTGAGAGCAGAGAAAGCCTTCTGAGTTCTGGAGTGCAGTGCCATAGCAGCCCCAGCTGCCACATGAAGCAATTTCAAGGAAAGTAATGTTCACCAGTGCATGCCGGCCGGATCATGGTCAGTAACTGTGTGAGGATGGTGCATCTGTGGTCTGGTTGCATGTGCATGTTGGGGGGGGCGGGTGGTTGAGCATGAGCATTGCAGATGGGAATCTTCAGAGCATTTAGCTGGCAAACTCTAACAAGCCTCTGCTGAGCTTGTATGAGCAGATTTTTGGAGCCTTGTAACTTTCCCAAATGTAGTGAATTTTCATGAAGATAGCAAAAGGCTGACACTTGGATAAATTCCAAATTTCAAGTCTTTGCGGGGAGACACTAGAGCATCAACCGCAGTTGTAAAGCAGTTTTTAAACACGGACAAAACAATTTATTTTTTCCTAATCTCACTGCCGGAAATGGCTAAACTATTTTAGCTGAAACATCTTTGAAACATTCAGCCAAAGAGAAACAGCCGGCATGGAAAATTTCAGCCTGCATGGTTTAGGTTTGGCAAAGTTATAAGCAACTGTAAGAAAAATAGGGTATAATAAAGCTTGGTTAAACTGATTTACTCCTACCATCTTTCTTAGGGTTCTTTGAGTACCAAGTGCTTACCCAAAGAAAAAGAATTTCACCATTAGATTTGACTTTATAGAGTTTTATTAGCTACCCCTAACAGCAATCAATTGTATAGGATAAAAGGAAGAAAATAGCACTGGATTATGACTGAACATATACTCAAAAAAATTGTTAAACCTGATACCCATCTAGTTTTTAAGAATCACATAACACAACCATAAAAGAATACAACAGTGTTATACAACAATTATGCTGGGAAGGTGACTGTTTGGAATTTCGACTGAGTCCCTCAGAACAGATCCTCACTTGTGCCAATTAGTTATAAACTCTAGTTACTTAACACAACAGAGGAATACACCCAAAGCTAAGGCATAAATCAGTGTGGTCAATTACTCACATGCCACTTCACCAAGACTGCCTTCCTAATGGATCTATAGTAGTCAACCTTTTTAACCTATACCCACACAAATTATATTAGCCCAGGATATGGTTAACACTCTTAAATATTTAACATGAACTTCTGTATTTTATTCACTGATGTTGTAGACTGAGTGCAGTTCACGAGGTTTTCATGCTTAAACTTATGTTATGTCCATATATACCTAGAACTCAAAATACAGTATCTAACCAAAACAGCGAGAGTCCTGTGGCACCTTAAAGACTAGCAAATGTATTTGGGCATAAGCTTTTGTGAGCAGAAACCCACTGCGACAGATGCAAATAAATTTGTTAGTCTTTAAGGTGCCACAGGACTCTCGCTGTTTTGCTAAAAAGAGATTAACACGGTTACTCCTCTGAAAGTATCTAACCATTAACTTATAATAAACATATGGACAGTATTTCACAATCCTAGTGAACAAATAGTAGCTTGTTCAGTTTCAAAGTTCTTCTACAACAGTCTTGATTGGAATCTGTTACCAAACAGGACAACACTGGCACTCTTTAAAGCACATACAGAAACATGCATGTACACCCAGCTCCAGGCACTACTCAATTGACTGATTTGGATTGTCACCCAAGAGAAAGTCTGCATCATCTGATCTTTGTTCAGCCATTCAACTGAGTTACTGTTCACACAAAAGTTAATACACAAGCAAACACAAGTGGAGCAGGGCATGGACATAAGTATAGTTTTTTTCTTGATGCACTAACAAGTAACCCAAAAAAATGACAGTTAAAGGTACCTATTCAAGATAGGTACTCGGTATCACCAGGAGGAGTTCCAGATAGTCAGCCTAGGACCTCAGTCCCCTTTAAGAAAGCAATGTGCTGAATTAAATAGGTCATTTTATCCTGTTCTGCTGGATAGTACCACTTGGTTCCTCTTCCTGGAGAAGCTGGTGTGGACTAATCAAATGGTGATCCATACTTTCAAAGATTTGAAATGTCCAAACAAAATGAGAGTTGTGTCCCCTCTCACCATCCAGCCAGAGAATGACACATCACTTTTGAATTCTTACAAATGGCTTTTGAAAATTCCAGTCTTTTTGTGCAAAACCCTTGTCGTATCACAGAAGATGAGGTCCCTTCCAACCCTAAGGAGGTCATCTACTATAACTCCCTGCTCAAAGCAGGCCCAACCCCAACTAAATCATCCCAGCTAGGGCTTTGTCAAGCTGCACCTTAAAAACCTTTAAGGATGGAGATTCCACTACCTCCCTAGGTAACCCGTTCCAGTTCTTCACCACTCTCTTAGTGAAAAAGCTTTTCCTAAAATCCAACCTAGACCTACCCCACTGCAACTTGAGAACGTTGCATCTACTACCACTGAGAATAGCCTAGCTTCATCTTCCCTGGAACACTGGTTCAGGTAGTTAAAGGCTGTTACCAGTTTGTGTAAAAGAAAGCACACTGTTGAGAACAGCTCTTATCAGGGGAAGTATTAGGCAACTTTAGCTGTAGCTAGTGCTACCTATAATAACAGAAAACTTCAACCCCCACTATGAGTGAATTAATTTGGGTTAGAATGGAAAACAAAACTGTATCACCAATCCAGTGTCCATTTGTTCAGCCATGCAGAGATAAATATACAAAAATCCAGAAGCCTTACAACAATTTTAAGTTTGGGACAGACCTTGAGACAAGAAAACCATGATTGTCTTCCAGTGAACATAGAAAGGGAGTGCTGATGGTCCAGAGATTTCTCTTCTGGAGCATTAAGAGAGAGTTGCAAACTAGCAGGTATGTAACAGGACCAGGACCAGCACCAGGGCAAGGGGAAAGGAAGTTTGCTTTGAACTAAGATCTTTTGTGTAAGGAAGGAGACACTACAGCGATTGTCAGCTCAAGTGTAGCGTGCGTGGGTGAAGTGGAGGGAATAATACTATTGCAAACAGGGCGGAGGCTGGGACTTCTCCCTTCTCGCTCGGTCCGGGTTTGGCTGTGTGACCTCAAGCAAGCAGGTGGACTTCCGAGCCTCAGTTTCGCCACCGCTCCGTCCCACGCGCCGTGCTGTGAAGGGCTCTGAGCGCCTTCCACGGCAGGTGGCCAACCTATTCCTGTGTATTACTCTCACTGGGTCCCTGTGACCAGCGGAAGCCCCCCTGCCGGGCTGCGCGCGGCTGCATTAAAGGGCTGACAACAGGTGTGCCGCCGTGGCAGCCGCGACGTCTCGGCGCAGAGGGAACCCGCTACCCACGGCAAGTGCAGGGCCGGTGGGCGGCTGGAGCCTGGGCTCCAGAGAGGGGGAGCGCGGCTGCTGCTGGCGGCTTCCCTCTCGCGGCTGCTCCTGGCCCACCCACCCCCCGGGAACAAAGGAGCGCGCGCGCGGGCTCCCCTAGGAAGCAGCAGCCGCTGCTCCCTAGAGCTGGGGGAGACGGGGCTGTGGGGGGCGGAGTTGCAGCCCTTGGCCCGGAGCCTCCCGATGCTCTTCTTCCCCCCTCGTCGCCTTTGTTGGGGGCGGCCGAGCGCGGGTGGGAGCAGAGCTCGTCTTCCCCCGCCCCGGGGGCGCCTGCTGCTGCCGCCACAGGCAAAGCCCTGACAACAGCCCGCGCGGGCAGCGGGGGACGCCGAGCCTTGCCGAGCCCCTCGGCGCGCGGGCTTTGTGCACGGGACTGAGCCCCCCGGCGGCGGCGCCGCTCCCCCCTCAGGTGAGTGTGCCTGGGGCGCGCCGGGCTGGGGGGTGCCCTGGGGGAGCAAACAGCGGCCCCGCCCCCGCCTCTGCTGCTGTGAGTGAGCGCGCAGTGCAGCCGGGCTGGACCGGGGAGCCTGTTGGCGCGGGGAGGTTGAAAGCCCCTCTCCTGGCTGCCCTACGTGGGGCGGGAGCAGCTGGTGAGTCCGGCTGCTGGGAGTCAGCGGGCCGCTCACAGCTCCTGGCTGCACGTGGCTGGCGGTGTGAGAGGCGCGGGACTGGAGACGCGCCGACTCCGGCCCATTCATTTCACTGGCAGCGCGGCAGAATGGAGCCCGCAAGTGGCCCAGCCGGGCCGGCCCTGTCCCAGTCAGGGGCTGGGGCAACGCCAACGCCGAGGTCAGCTGCGTGGCGTTCTGCTGCTGCCTGCTCCTCAATGGAGCTGCCTGGGCTGAGCCAACCTTGAGCCTTCCTTAGCTTGGCACCAGGGCTGAGACTAGCGGTGCGCCTTCGTTTTTCTTGTGGGTTAAAGCAGAGCTGTGGCGATAGTTCCAGGCTGCTGGGAAAACAGCGGATAAATCTGGTAACTATTGCAGGGTCCTCTCCTCAGGCTGCATTAGAAATGAGTGAGACTGCTCGCAAAAAACCAGCCTTGGATTGCTATTTCTGTAGATGGAAAGAACAAAGGATTTTTCACATAAAGGGACACTTAGATTAACATTCATATTAAAAATATCTCCTTCATGGTGTTGCTGCTAATACTTGATTATTAAATGTGAAATCTATAAATAATGTTTGGGGGGTTTTACTGCTTGTGCTGTCTTGTTTATTTTGATCATCCAAACTGAGTGAACTGTAAAACAGATTAGCCAGTCTTGCTTTTTGCTTGTAGTCCTTTTCTAATGAATACTTCATTCTAGTTTCTTTTTACAAACAGGAGGAGACTTAGTTAGTTGTTTAAACCCAAAGATGACAGGGGAAGATGTATTCAAAAACATTTGCTGAATTTTTTTTTTTTTAAATAATGGAAATATTTTTTCTTGATAGTGTGTTTTGTTTTGTTTGGTTGGTTTGTGTAAAATATTTGCTTTTGCAAGTCTTAAACTTTGGGCCTATATATATCAAACAGTGTCTCTTTTAAGGCCACAGTCCTGCAAACAACATGTAACTATGAATGCAAGTAGTACCAATGAGTTCAGTGGCAGTCAGCATTTGCAACTCATGCAACATTTGGGTTCTGTTTTAAAGCTCCAGTCTTGGGATTTATGGAGTTCAAAAGGTTATGTGATGATCTCAGTTTTTATTTCTTGTAAAGTAAGGTTCTAGTCTTCATTACTGCAGAGAAAATGTTGAAAATATGAACCATAAAGACAGAACAAGAAGGCAAATAAATAAACCCAGAGTTTATTATTTAAATAAACCTTGTGGTTTTTTAAGCTAATCTCATGGGGTCCTGACTCTTAATTTTTGAATGCTTAGGGCTCACTACTGGGAAGTACTTGCCTGGGTAAAATTAATCATATGCCTATTTGCAGGATCATGGTATATTTTAGTACTGACTAAGCTTTTATTAATTGTACTTGTAATCTATAAGAAAAAAACAAATGTGAATATTAAACAATAAAGAATAACTCATGACAAACACATACATTGCTAATGTCAAATACTGTGTTAAAAACAGAACCAAATACTACTGATTTATTCCAAAATTCAGGAACATGCTTAAATTTAATTGATTTCAATGGGATTTAACCTCAAGTTTAACTTTAAGATGCTTGTATTCTTTCTGAATTGGCATGCTTTACTGACTCAAGAATCTACTGTACAAGAACAATTGAGCATCCCTAAAAACTTCCTTTCATTGACTTCTGTATCTGTGATGGAAGAAGGGCCAGACTATGCAACTCTGAACCAGTTGCATGTGTGTGTAGTTTGAGAGGCTAGGGGAACCCCACAGGAGATACTGTGCTGTAATACTGTAAGCTTAATAATTTGAATGTTAATTTTCCTAGATGTTTTAAGTAATTTCTATAGTTCTATTTTAATGCTGGAAAAATGTTGTCAATTACCATCTGTTACAGGGTAATAAAACCTGCCTATTAAATAGATGCAAGTTTCATAAACAAAGTATTCAACATCCCCTTACTGTACTTAACTGAATTGAAAAAAAACAGACCAAAAGTCATCTTAACATGCACCCTGCTCCTTTAGGAAGAAATCAGTTTTCTTCTGATGCTGCTACAGCAGTAGGATGCCATGGGAGGAACTTTTATGTAGGGGAGAGTCCCTGACATTCAAACTTAATATTTCAAGAAAAATAATTCTGATATTTTTATCTCCACAATAAGTAAAACACCAACAATATATAAAACATGCAAATACATACATTAACCTTAAAGCAAGCAGAATATATGCTACTTTCTAATATGAATGCAATCTAGTCTTGTTTTTAGGATTAGTATTCTTAGCCATGAGTAAACTGGGGTTAAATCTGTATGGCTAGAATATTGGTAATATCCTGTGTGTGTATTATGGTTGTCATAGCTTTTATATAAGAATAATGCACTGTTGGTAGAAGTGTTCTCATTATAACTTGTATAGCAGGAGATTTATAAATGTTTTGAAACAAGGATATGAAACAGCCAGTTCACTTAATTGATCGTATTCAAATTCTGCAGTATTAAAGGTTACTTTTTAAAATAAGAAATGACAACCTAGAAATTTAAGATAATCTCCAAAATGTGAACCAAGTGTAATCTTCCTGAATCCGCAGACAGTTTTAAAGAGAGATTTGGAGAGGTTTAAACTGTCTTCCCCTTTAATCTCACTGGGGGCATTGACTCTGAAACCTAATGATGTAACATATGTCAGTGTGAACTACTTTATTGTTAATCAGTTTTGTGGATGGAACGAAGTAGGAGGAGTGAAGTCTATGTGAAGTCACCATTCGTGATTTTTATAGACCTTTATCATCTTCCCCCCGCTTAGTCGGGCAGCATGTAGAAGAGACTGGCCATGCAGGAGGCAAATGCCAGAAGCTCCCTAGAAGTTTGTGGCGGGGACACTGGCACCTGGACTGTGCCCTGCCCGTGCTCTGCCCAGAAGCCCCGCCCCCAGGCCTCTTCCCCAAGGCCCCCTTCTCCCCCCACTCTCCCTCTTCTCTTCCTCCTCCTCCCCCCGCCGGCTTTTGATGTAGCACTCCAGCTCTGTTTGCCCACAGGCGTGTGTCCAGGCTGTCCATGGCGCTGCGCTTGACCAGTTGGGGAGCCTGGGCAGGACGTCAGTGGGGCAGTGTCAGTATGTTTGCTGGCACAGCCGGGGCCTGTGCTTAGCTCCCCTCCATGCTGACCCTGGCTCAAGGGAAAGTAGTGGTGGCGGCTGTGGAGCTCCTGTCTCCTGAGGGCCAGCTCCAGCTTAACTCAAGCACCTTGGGCAGCCATATACCCGAGCCACCTTGCCTCCCCAGGCTGCAGCATGGTATCTCCCCTTCCCATGGCCTCATGGGGTGTGAGCGGGGGGAGGGGGAGAAGGATGGGACTGAGCCCTGGGGGTTGTGCTGGGACAGCAGTAAGCCCAGGGGAGGGGAATTGAGGCCTGTGAGGAGCCCCGCAGCAGAGCATAAGGCTGGGACCGGGCAATGGAGTGAGGATGGGGCCTTGAGGGGGAAGAGGAGGAGTGGAGTGTGAGGATGGGGCATTGAGGGAAGAGGCCTGGGGGGGGGGGGGCAGGGTCATGGTCCAGATGCCAGTGTGGGGGCCCCCCCACTTCTTGAGTGCTTCTGGTGCTCCGTACCCTCCCCGAAGGAAAGACAGAGCATATACCGTGTGACTTAGACATCTTTTTTTTCCCTAAGATGAATAGTCCCAGTCTTTTTAAACTCTCCTCCTTCAGAAGCTGTTCCATACCCTTAATCATTTTTGTTGTCCTCTGTATCTTTTTAAATTTCAAGATACATCTTTTTTGAGATGGGATGACCAGAACTGCATCCAGTATTCAAGTTGTGGGTGTAATGTTTTTACATAGTGGCATTATGATATTTACTGTCTTATCGGTTTCTTTCCTAATGGTTCCAATGGTTTAGTTTACATTGGAGACAAGGTCTAGCCTGCAAAAAACACCAACATTCCTTTGTCTAGGACCGGCTGGGCTTAAGCATTGTCTGCCAAAGACATTTGAGGATCATGTTTCCAGCAGACATCTATAATTCTTTGTACATCGCCCATACATACATCATGCAGTTGTATTAGTTACCAGCGTGTTGCCAATTTTCCAATGAAATATTGCAAGACCCTTTTAAAATAAATATCATGACAACAGTCTGTTGGGTGCACTGAGGTAGTTCAGGCAAGCTGAGACTCATTGCTACATACCAGAGAGTCCCTTGCCCTTTGGCATTGGGGTGCACTTAGGATCACAGAGGTATGTGATAATAATGAGGAAATAGTAGCTAAAAGTTTAGTTATTACATAAGGGCCATATCCTACTCTAGGTCTTTTTGCAAATCTCCCACTGGTATCAGTGGGAGTTCTGTTATGGGTTGAGGTTAGTAGGTAGTCCTTAAAGTACATCCTAGTCCATGAACCTAATTAAAGATGGAATTTGGCCTTTTCCAGAAATGGGTTTGGCACCCATTCTCTAATGTTTTATGGTGAGTACAGGCAGCATACTCCACTTAGTGTATGCAGGTAACCTTAATTAACATTATGGATTACACAGTAAAAACTAAGGGCTTGTCCTCATGGGAAAATTTTGTGTTTAGGTGTGAATTTAAATCAATATAGTTATACTGGTATAACCCCCAATTAGACGCTCATATTCCAATATAACAGCACCTTTTGTAAATTTAGCATATATCACTTGGGATGGGTTTGAATTAAACTAAAATATTCCACTGTTATACTGGAATAAGTGTCTTCGCAGCATGGACGGGGGAATTACACTGGTATAACGGATAAAACTTTCCCTTCCTTTCTTAAACTTTGAGTATAGTGCTGATTGACAGAATGTAACATTATGGGATTCTTCTGGGTTTTGCATGGTATTTCCACATATTCCTTAAAGATCTTCCCATGGAAAGTGAACTTTTTTGGTAACGTTTAATATGAAAGGAGACACAAGGCACTGAGGAGTGGGAGCACAGCATGTTAGAGGTTTATTAACATAAACCTAAGTACAAATACCCAATAATTTAATTGCCAATCCTAGACCCAGGTGTTTCTGTGGTGCAGTCTGCAAGTGCCACAAGACCCACATAATTTCTACAGTGACTGGAGAAAAAAAAATCAACAGATCTTGAAGGCAAGCTCTTTTCTTGAGCACCTACCTCTCTCATGTCCATCCAGTCTCCTTTTTAACTAAGGGCCCCTGATTTTTCCCTCATACTGTAGTATGTTGGCTTGTAATAGGAGGGATGTTATGGAGAGTATAGTTCCCTCCATAGTTTAGGCCCAATCCCGCAAACGCACATAGGTTCAAAGGAAGTGCTTATGTAGCTAACTGTCTGATAAGTATCTATACCTAAGGTCGTAAGATGCTTTCCAATCTAAGTCTCACCCACCCCTTTTGGACAGAGAACCCATCCAACCATGATTTAGCTCTGAAGGAAACAAATCTTCAGCCAACTTTTTTTGGTGTGACATTTCCCTTCTTTAGGCCACAGGACTATTTTGGGTGCAGAAGGTTGAAATAAATTAAGTAAATTATTTGAGTTATTGACTCTAAAACATGATGATTTTCACTTTCAGAAATTGTTCTTTATCACTTTTGAATTTCAGGAAGAGTTGGTTCTAGAAAACTACAAATAGTCTTGTTAGGTCTCACTTAAAACAGCGTTCACAGGACTGTGCTGGTGAATGTCTGACCACTGTTTATGTATTATTACTATATTTGACAAAGTTAAAATTCCAGCTGTTCAGAGGGATAGGAGAGCTCATAGCCAACATATTGTGTGTGAAACAATAGACATCAGAATTGCTTGGGTGGGTGATAGTGTAGATTCACAGCAAATGAAAGGTAGGTGACAGTAGAACACTGAGCTATGTTAACATGCTGAAAGACCACTTGGATTTCATGTACTGTCTGGGTAAAACAGACTGGACCAGCCTTACCTATTTGGGTGGGAACTATGAACTCTCATATATCCTATCCACAGTGTGCTCACAGACATGCCCAAGCATAATTTTTTTGGGCCCAGTACAAACTTGTAACACAGGCCCCCTCTCACACACACACCCATGGGAGTTGCAGCCTGGGCTAGGCCCCACAGGGCCTCTGGGCCCCGATAAAGTGTACCCTTCCTGGCCCCCCCCCCATGTGGGGGCCCTGGACATGTTCAATCTTCACTAACCCAAGCTGAACACACCCACATTTTCTCTTATCAAACCATGCTGCATGTAACTTCTATATGTTGCATACCTTCTGCCATACACGTTTGTTACACATACCCCCAAATACTTGCATTCATTGCCCACCTTGCTGCACCGCCATTCTAAATGCTGCAGGCTGGCTTTATAGACAATGGGCTTGATTCACACTGCAGCTTTAACTTATGGTCAGGACTCTGTAGGTGCTTTACCACCCACAGTGGCGCACTGTGTCGTGTTTTCTGGGAACCCTGTCTGTCTCTTTTGCAGCCAACTTAATCCACTTAAGATCTCTAGGTAACCTTTGCAGAAGTCACTTATATTCTGATTATGTTTTACTTATTTTTATTGTGTTGCTTTGTTGACACAGTGACAGATGGTTCTGAATTCTGCCCTGACTTCTCCTGTTTGCAATGGTAGAAAAGTCAGGGCAGCATTTGTAGGAGGTTAGAGGGCAGGCAAAACTTTGAGAAGTGGAAACATTTTCATTCTATTACATTGTTTGTGTACATGAAATAAAATCACATATCACAGCTGGTAAGTACTGAGCTGAAAATTGAGGTTTTTTTCCCCAATAGGGTAACTAGTTTTATGCCACTTTTCTGAGTTTTACTAAATCTTGAGACTGTTAAGAATGCTACATGACTGGAGATGCTTCTTCAGTATGGAATGACCCTCATGGATGTCATGTCTGCCAAGGGCACAGTGAATGATACAGGCCTATGACAATAGTTCTAACATCCCAAAATAAGTGCATGTCCTTTTTCTGCCTTTTCCATTTCACCCAAAATCTCTCTTCAGTGCATTCGTGAATCACTTCCCCCTACACCACTGAAGCCCATACTTCTAGCCCAAGGTGCTGAGTGGGGGTGCTGAGAGCCATCGACCCAAAATGTAAACTGTGTATATAATGGAAACCATTTCAGGCCAGGGAGTGCAACAGCACCCCCCAACACCCTTTGTTCCAGCACCTATGCTTCTATCTCCTGCAGTCCGTGTTTACTCTTCCTTCCACTACCACTTCTTTGCTTCCTCAGTCACTGAGCCCTTGTCCCCAAAATTAAGTTTGCATTACTTAGGGGCATGTGCAGGAATTTAAATTTCATTACTTTTGGAGAGGCATGTTAAACACACACAAAAGGTTCATGTGACATGTCTCTTCTCCCCACCCACCCCCCAATTTCTCGGAACACTTGTGGTGGGGGCACCTGGCAGCAAGGAGGCCAGCAGCTCCTCCTGGCCGTGGCACTCTGTGTCCCTGCAGTCTGGGGAGGGAGGAAGCAGTAAGGCGGCTGGCTGAGCTCCTGTTCCTCCTGCTACTACATCTGCAGCCAGCTGCTTCTTCCCTGCTGCTGAAGTCTCAGTGCTGTAGCCTGCTCTGCAGATAGCCCACTGAGGTGAGTCACGGAGTGGAGGCAGAGGCTATGCATGGGCCTCCAGGAGCAGGGAAGAAGCAGCAGGCTGCAACTGTAGGGATGAGGGGAGGAAGAATTCAGCCAGCTGCCCTGCTGCTCCCCCCTCCTTCCCGGGCTGCAGGGACACATAGAGATTGGGGCAGGGGTCATGCCCCTGCTTGTCCCCTCTTGTGTATGCCCCTGCCACTACATACTTACTTTGCTGACTTCATTTCTCTTATTTTAAACAAGTTCATTAAGGTAGAGTTAAGGTTGTAAATATGTATCTCTAACTTTAAACATTAAAATAACTTATTTTTAAACTTCGGAAGCTTCCTTTTATTTTTGTAGAGGAAAGGCAAGAAATCCAAAGTTAAGATTAAACTAATATTTATAAAGTAATTTCTGATCACTGAGGTTGTAACCCTACTACATTTCACTTTACTCTTGGGAAGGAAAAATTATTCTGGCACTCTGTGATAGTATCTTCCTCAAGGGATTTTTAAAGAAATTTCTCTTGATTTAGAAAATTCCAAACATTGGCCAAGGGAGAAACTGGAGAGAAAATATTTCCTGAAATGTATCATATGAGATAATCAAGAGAAACAATGAATAATGCTGTATCAACAAATAAAGTACAAAATACTGTTAAATACCATGAAGCGTATCTTCTGCTAAAATTTCAGCATTACATGTTATCTTTGCATGTGTAGTCTCTAGTTTTCATTGTTGCCTATGATTGTTTGAACAGCTGCAGAGAGTTAAATACTTAATTTATCATAACCGTATTCATTTTTTCACTTTTGTAATGCTGCACACACTCTAATAGAGCTTTCTTAGAGAGAGACACAATTTGTTTACTTGTAGTCTTTTACCAGTGGGAATGGCTTATGGCTTTTTAAAAAAAAATTATTTATTTTTGTCCTGGGGATACTAAGCATATTCTGCTTCCATTAAAGTCTGTGGGAGCTATGGATGATCAGGCACTCTGCTTTTTATTTTAAAAGTATAACAAAGCCTACAATATTTGGAAATGGGAGGAATAAGCAAGCTGTCGGCAACATGTTAGCTGTGAATAAAATATTTTATTAAATAATTTATAAACTATTAAGATTATTTTTACACACTGAGAAGATACAGTTTACAACAGTGTTTAGGGCAGACGGGCTTTGGTATGAATGATGTAGTGGGGAGAAAGTATAGTAATTAACTCTAATTAGATAATAGTTTAGTCTTTCTCAGACTATTCTTGAAGGATTCATGGTTAAAACATTGTTGCTAGTCTCAATCTTTATTTACAGACAATCCTTTTATTCCAAGCTAAACTTACTTTAGTCCATTCTTTGTACATCAGTAAGACTGTCACCTTCAAGTGTAATGCAGATCATCCCTAAGTATACCAGTATTACCATCTATATTCTTGGATAATATTTTTATTCTGCGGTAATTAAAGTCAGCATCTGGAAATATGGAGAAAGTTAGAGGAAAAGAATCAACCAATATTTTCCTGCTATTGTAACAAGTGGAGAGTACAGAAATCATAAGTCACATCCTTGTCCAGTGCCTATTAAATGTGCATGGAGGAGATGTCACATGTCCCTCCTTCCATCTTGTTCACTTACCCAGAGTTACTTAGCAAAGTTATTTGGGTCTCCAACAGCTTTGTTTCCTGCCTTTCCTTTGGCCATATTTTGTCTTAAACCTGCAAATGTGCTTACTATACTCACAGGAAAAGTCTGTCTCAGGTTGCTTGGATGATGGAGGGGAAACTCTAGAGCAGGGGTGTCAAACTCATTTGCTATGGCAGGCCAGATTTGAATTAAATGTACTTCAAGTGGGCCATACATACCATAAATTAAAATACTATGCACAACCATTTTCATGTAGTATTTTATTTGCTAACTAGCAGCAATATAAAAACTGCAGTAAATTCACTTCTACAACTACTGCTATTTTACGATTAACAAGTCAATCAATGATTAAGAATTATAGTACTTTATTTACTGCTACTGCTGTTTCCTGATGCCTAACACCTCTTACTTTGGACCACTGCATCAAAGTCTGGAGCAAGGGACTGGGCTGCAGCAAGCTTGAGTACTGCGTTCAGGTGAGCATCAGTAAGTTGAGAACGAAATCTTGACTTGTTGATGCTCATTACAGAAAAGAGCTGTTCACAGACATACATTGTCCTAAACATGGACAGAATTTTTGAAGCAAAAGACTTCAGCCTGGGATAATTTGGTCCTACATACTGATAAAATGTTCCAACATCAACCCTGGAAAACTATCCCTCAAAACAGAATCACACTGCAGTTCGATTATTTCCATCTGAAGCTGCTCTGAAACCTCGTGCGCATTGACAGAAAATGGGTTACGGAAAATTGCTAAGTCTTTCTCAAGGTATTTGAAGTCAGAAAACCTTGCTTGGAATTCATTTCTTAAGCTGGAAATTTTGCTGCTGTACTTTTTTGTGAGAGCATCACAATGACACTCAGCTGTGTTACGTCGAGATTTTAAAGTTGGAAAGTGTGCGGGATTATCATCTGAAAGTTCCTTTTCCCAAAACTGAAGCTTAATCTCGAAAGCACTAATGCTGTCCAAAAACATCTGTCACCAATTTGTTGCACCCCTGCATCTTTGTGTTGACAATTCAGGTGTTCCGTGATGTCTACCATAAAAGCAAGATCTTGAAGCCATTCATTATCCTGCAGTTCAGGCATAACCTCTCCTTTCTGATTCAATAACAATTGTATTTCACCACGCAATTCATAAAAGCATTTCAGTACAGCCCCCCGACTTAGCCAATGAACATCAGTGTGATATGGTAACCCATGGAGTTTCTCAGTTACTTCCAGAAGGCAGTTGAACTGCCTATGGTTAAGGCCTCTTGCTTGTATAAAATTAACAGTTTTTATAACCACATCCAAAACATTATTCAGTTTGTGTTTTACTACACAGTGCTTCTTGGTGTAAAATGCTATGTAAATTACAAAACTGATATTGCGGATTGGCAGCAAGCAATTTTTCCTTTAACTTTGCAGCAACTCCAGCTTTTCTACCCACCATTTGTGGTGCTCCATCTGTAGCCAGACCCCCAGCTTGCATCCAGTCTACACCTAATTTGTCCAAAGTTTCCACCAAATTATTGAAGATATTGTCACCTGTTATGTCTTTCCTGGGAACCAATTCTACAAACCCTTCTGTTATGTGCATGTTTTTATCAACACCACGAATGAAAATTGCAAGCTCTGCCACATCAGTAACATCCGTACTGTCATCAACTGCAATCGAAAATGCAATAAAGGACTTGTCTCTGTCCTTTAGTTGATTGTTAAGGCTCTCTGACAAATCACTGATTCTCTCAGTGACTGTGTTTCTCGCGAGGCTTATATTTGCAAAGGCTTGTCGTTTATCCGGACGTATTAATTCTGCAGTCATTAACACATTTCTTTATAATTTCCCTGTCTGAAAAAGGTTTTGATGACTGTGCTAGATCATGTGCAATCATGTAGCTTGCCTTAACTGCAGCTTCACTTATTTGATGGGCATTTGTACATAGCGATTGCTGCTTTTTCAAGAACTTCTCCAATTCAGAAACTTTGTCCTCATGAAACTTCCCAATATATTTATCATACTTCTCAGCATGCTTGGTATCCTAGTGCCTCCGAACATTGTACTCTTTGGCAACAGCTATAAGTTGCATACAAATCAAACATGTTGGCTTTCCGTTCACTTCGGCAAAGAAATACAAATTTCTCCATTTCTCTTGAACCACACGACATTCTTTACCTGTTTTTCTTTTCTTCGATAACATAATTACAAGGCCCCACACAAGGCTGTGTATGTATGTACAAGACTCTACACAAAGCTGTGTAAAGACACAAGGCTGTGTATATATGTACAAGGCCCAGCTTACACAAGGTTGTGTACGCGAGATATCACCATAACAATCTGGTATACACAGCGCTCTGCGATGCCACGAGGTATTGTTTGTCTCAATTACTTAGCTGTAAAACCCTCCTACACGGTGTGGAACTATCACAGTTTGATGGTATTTTACTTTGCAGGGCTACAGTGATATTTTGAACACTTGTTCTATAGGAGAATTGAGTAACCCCAAAATGGTGCAGTGGAAGAGATGTGCCTTTACTAGGCACCAGAGAGAGAGAAGGAGGATATATCTTTCAGTCTGAACAAATCTAATGTAACAGTTGGCTTCTGTCTTTCCTAAGCTATTTGCCAATGTATTTTTGGGACAGTTCTTCAGTTGCTATTGTCACCCATAGATCTTTCCAGAAGTGGGAGAAAATGGTAAACTGTGAGCAACTGTAGGAAGATTTTTTCTGCAGCTGAAAATAGTGTGTGTTTTGAAGTGAGTGGGCTGTGAAGAAGCAGTTCTGCCCCCTGCGATGCCCCAAGACACCACACTCTCTCTCCTCTCCCGTCTTTTGGAGTGCAGTCTCGCACAGACAGTGCTCTGCGCGATGCCCCCAAACCACACTGTCCCGCCTTTTGGAGCGCTGTCTCATGCACACAGTGCTTCATGCGCTGCCGCCAGAGTGCACAACAGATCTTGTGGCGACGTGCGGCAGCGCGCAGAGGGAGACTACACAGTCTGGACCAAAAAGGGTGGTGGGCTGGATGTTTGACACTCCTGCTTTAGAGACTTGTTTCTTTCTAGGCTTCCTAAATGAAGAGCTCCATGCCGCTTGAGAGTCTGTCTGTTTCACTAACAGAATTTGGTCTGATAAAAGATCTTACTTCACTTAACTTGTGTCTCTCACAAGGTTACACGATTACAACCCACACGGTTACAAAACTGAAAATAAACATAACTTGGCAGTTATGAATCTCAGGTACTAGGAGACGTTCTCTCCCACAAACGAAAAATAATATAGCCTTATTCTCCAGTTCATGATGATTTATCTTTGGTTTCAAGAACAGCTGATTTGTTTTTCTGGGGTCAAGACATTATTATTTCCACCCATCTATTTCTGTAAGTGCACAAAGCTGCAGGTGTTTAAGCATGTCTCTCCTATCCATAAACACACATAATTAATTCTCTTACCGTTGTCTAGACAACTAATGCTTACCTGTCCTCCTCCCTCCTCAGAAGCCTTCCCTTGCAGGAATAGGGTAGCCTCAAGAGGTGGCCCACACACGTGTCAGAAGCCAAAACCCAAGTTACTTCTGAGCATTGCTTCTTCCCCACCTTTGTTTTTTTTTTTCCACCATCAAAATGCCCTTTGAGTTAATTTGTTTCCTAACATGTACTTTTCAAATCTGTAACAGTTTTATATAACTTTCCATGTTGCAGGAAATATTTTAATTGTTTTGCTTTTTGGGACATATTTCTCTCTTATCCAAGCAAACTTGTTTGAGAGACTATTGTTTTTTATATGTGGTGTTCTCTCACATTTAAAGTATATAGAAATATCTTAGGTTTTCATTCACGTGTTCATAAGATTGTATGTTGTTTTTCCATCAGGATGTTAGAGTTTGTAGTTAAATTGACTTAATCTGTCTCAAGGCCTCTGGTTCAAAATTCAGTAAAGGGCCCTTTTATACAAGGAAAACTGATTTTTAGTTTTAGATGAAAGCTAGTTCCACTGATCTGATATCCTGGCTATTCACCTGTCCCTTTAACTAAGTATAAAATAATGTAGCTTTATTCTCTTCACGTAAAATCAAAGGTGCTGGTAATATGTGCATAACTATCACTGTTTTTTAAACTTAACTTGAATAACACTAAATGTTTTGATTTGTCTTACTTTTGGCAGAAATCAACATAAGACACTTTCATGTCTGTCTGTTGGCACTGGAGGGTGATCCTATGTAAGGAAACTGGCAGCTGCAATTGTTTCGTAACAGACAGCCAGTCTAATGAGGGGAAAGAAGAAGATATTGAGCCACAAATTGTGGTATCGGACGTCATTCAGCTTGTGCGAGAGAAGCAGCAGGTGGCAGAAATGCAGGCCGGTAAGAAAAATCTACCAAATCTTGCAAATGTTTCTTGCTGGTGCTAAGCTATAGAAAATCTGCATAACACAATATCTGAGTGTTAGCTGGTAGGATGGCATAGGTTAAAAATTGGTTGAATTCAGCAAGGGTTAGTGTTTATAAAAAGAAACTAAAATAAGTTAATTCCAGAAAGTAGACAGGAAAAATGATCCAGCATGGGGTTCAGCTTGACTGTCCCATGGGCTGCTACTCTAGTCTCCAAGCAGTCAGTCTGAAAGCTCTTCCTCTCAGCAACTGCTCACAGCATTTCCTTATGTAGGTCCACAGTAACTGGGATCCAGTAGATTTGGTTCCCTGGTTTGCAGCTTTGATTTCCCCCGAAGGGTTATCACAGGGAACATGATGAGAACTTAGCAGTATTGTACCCCAGTGCATGGTGATGGTTAATCTCTGTCCATGCTAGACTAATAGACACGCATCTTAATCATACCATGAGAATTATCCCAGGCACTTGTATAGTTACCAGTCCTAGCCAATATTCCTCCACCAAACATCCAGTATTAGCATGCAGTCAACAAACTGATCACCAAAGCACAGCAAATGCCACCTTTCCCACTGTTCAGGCATATACTCCACCACTGACTGCATAGCAGCAATCCTATCTGGACACTGCAGCACACTTTCCATTCAGTTAATAATATCGTCAGTTCTGTGTGATAGACAGAACTGGAGAGGGCCTTTGCCACTCCAGGAACTCCCACTTCACCACTAGGCTGGATGAATGGCTACCTAGCTTTGGGCTTCCAAGCTACCTCTGGAGCCAGCTTAACATGTCCCAAGGTCTGCCATGCCTGGGGCATCCAGGACAGCTCATTGTGCGTCTGCGGTGCTGTGGAGGATGTGACACGCGTGCTGGATGGTTGCTCTTTGTGTCGGGCTCCTAGGAGGTCTTTCCAAGCTGCATACTGTTGATTCTGAGGCCACTGATTGGTTGAAGACCACTTAGCCGTTTGTGGTTTGGTTTGGGTTTTTTCCCGCTAAACCTTGCCTTGCTTGTCTTGTTCACACACAATTGTGTTATATGCTGCTCACAGCATGTAGGAGATTGAAGTGATGGTGACTGTTTGTTCACCAGGCTTCAATTGCAATACTGTGTGTCCACTCTGTGAGGAATGGTGTAGTTAGTTAATATCAGCCTCTAACAGACGGAGCTTAAGAAGAGACTTCTTTCATGACAGGTTATTTTATAATTGGCCACCTAAGGGTTTCTTGTACCTTGTTCTGAGGTGTCTGATATACTAACAAGCATTAATTTAACTTAGAATGCAACATTTATTTTATTTTATTTTTAATGAAGAGCCTATTATTTTGCTGAGAAACCTACACACACTGTATATAATAAGCTATATATGCCTCTTGGTTGTAGGGCCTGAAGGATTGTAAACCAACATTAAGTGCAGGACAATCAGGCTGGGGCAGGGAAAAGAGACAAGAAAGCAATTCAGCTTTTTACTCTATCCCTGGTTTTTTTTAAACTTGTCACTTTTACTAGTCTAGAAGCTTAAAATTACCATTAATTAATTTAAAACGTTAAACTCCATTTTCTAGTAATTTGAGAGAATTTTATGCTAGGCTTGCACAGAATACTTTTTTGTTTTAAGTATCTTGTTAATAATTTCCTAAACTGAAGCATTTCAAAGGCATCAGGCCTAGTTGGTTGGTTGGTTTTTTGTTTTTTAAACAAGGCTTCAGAGTTCCCATTCCTTTGGATGCTATGTGGATATCCATAGTCTCATACACATATCTGTGCTTGGGGTGTACTTAAGACAGTAACGAAAACAATGTACTGTGCATTCAAGACTTTGTTAATTTCACTTTTAAACTTTGGTTCCAGTCCTGCTCTAGGTGAAGTTCATGGCAAAATTCCTACAGACTTCAATGAAAGCAGGATTGCACAGGGCTGGCCTTCGGGGTGGGCCACATGGGTGACCACCCAGGGCACTGTAGTCAGGGGCACCATGAGCAGCACAGAGTTGCATGCTGCTGGCTGGCAGAGGAGCTCCACAAACTCAGAGGTGATTTGTGGGGGAGTGCCCAGATTTCTCCCTGCTTCTTCCCCACAAGGTAACGTGTGTGTGGGGGAGGGGTTAAGATGCACAAATACTGCTTGCCTCACCATCTTGTCACCCTCTCCCCCCAGCAAACGTTCCTCTGTGCTCCCGTAGAGGTGTGATTGGGGGGGAGGAGGAAGAATGAGGAGCAACACCAAGCACTCTGTGTATCCAGATCGCTTTCTCCACCTGGCTGGCTGTGCTGAGCTGCTCTCCTGCCCTCCCCTTACACAGCCCAGATGGGGGCACGGTTGGGGGGTGCAGAGGTTGGGGGCAAAAGGGTTATTCATTATTTGTTGTATGTCTAAAATTATTTGTAAAACATACAACCCAAATTAGATGCCTGAAATCATGCTCAATTTTATCAGTGACTGCCATCTCTCAGCTTCATCTCTGCACTAGCGCAAGAGGGGTCCATCTCCCCCTCTGTCTGCCTGGGTTCTTTCTCCTTCCCTTACTTTCATTCTTGAGAGCATGCAGAAATGTGTCAGCAGGAGCCAAAGATTTGATCCTGAAACCTTGACTCTGCAAGGAGTCCTTATTCAGACACTTAATCCTATTGAACTCAGGAAAGTTGCAGGATCTGTCCCTGGAACCTTTGCCAATACATATTAAGCACTGGGGGGGAAGCAGTAGGGCCCTGAGGCTATGGGGGGAGCCTGCGGGGGGCCAGGAGTGATGGGTGGGGAGCCCGCAGGGGCCAGGAGCGCCAAATACAAATTCAGCCAGGATGCCGTTTTCCCTAAGGCTGACTCTGAGGACTGGGCCCTTCCCCATCAATATTGTCAGTTCAGTACATAGCAGATACTTCACTGAAGACTACATCTGTGCCAAGTTGCGTTCCAAACCAGTAATCGCAGTGCAAAACATCTTAAAAATCATAGTTGCTGGGGAAAAAAAACTTCATTCTAAAACTTCAAAAGATACAGGAACAGATTTTTCTTCAAACTGGGGGATGGGCGGGCACAGCTGCTGAAAGCAAGCATGAGAAATTTCAGCTATGAGTGTCTTTTTTTGGGAAAGTTATAAGATGATAAAAATAAGAACTCCGCATGAAAGCTCCTTCTCCATCATAATTACAGTGTTGCTGGTGATGCTAATCAGACTGAAGGAAATTGAATCATTGTGTTTGTGGCCATTTTTAATGAATTTTGATTTTAATAAATTGGCCTCATTGATCAAACAAAATTCTATGACTTTTGTCAAGGGATTGCTTAGAAATCAGTTCTATAAAGAATTACAATTGCATAATTTACATATTTAAAACTGAGAGTTTGTATAGTGAGTTCATTAGGAGGTGGATGATAGATTAGCAGTTTCAGTGCTTGTTCAAATGATTTCTTCAAGCCAAATTAACCTCATCCCTTTGAGTTCTGCTTTTAAAAAAAACAGTGAGCATAGCCTATTGAAGCAAAGCCCTTTTTTGGTGGGAGAATATTGCGATAGGGATTAAATTACAGATGGTGATGGAGTAGTCTCTTTTCTGTGTCCATATTTTGGCTCCCATAACACATATCAGGGTTTTTAAACTCTTGTGCAGCCCAGTAATCTGTGATAGATAGATAGCATTTAGAGAGCATTCTCATTGCCTTTATTTTTTTTAATCATCTGCTGTTAGTGTTAAGTTTTAACTTCTTGTGTCTCTTTTAAAAGTCCATCTCCTTATTATATTATTAATCATTATTTATATTGGAATATCTCTCAGGATACCCTGTCAGGATTGGGGCCCCAGTGTGCTAGGCATCATATAAATGCATAGCAGAGGGCAATTTCTGCCGGAAAGGGTTTAGAATCTAGATTAAGATGTGACATGGGGAAATGTACAGTGGAAAGAGTAGAGGGCAAGTGTAACAAGACAGAAGTGTGACATGTCACAGATGAGTTGTGTGTGCAATTACTTTGTTAGAGGTCGTATCTGTAATACTCCTTCTTTCCTCTGTCACCTGTAGAACTGGCTTGGAAAAAAAAATGGTGATCATTTTGTCCCTGTCCTTTTATGGAAGAATTTCAACAGCTTTTGACCAGTGCTAGTCATCCTGCCTTTTTTCCCTTGGGCCTAATGTCTTTAGGCTGGCATTGCCTCCTCGCACTGCAGCCTGGCTTGGGTCAAGCTCCTGGAGTGCTGTGCTTGCAAGCGTCAACTGCCACCACCTTTTGCAACTCGTGTTCCAGGGTAGGCTTATATAGCAATGCTGTCTTTTGGCCAGTGGGCTGACTCAGCTCACTTCCATGCTTTCAGCACGCCTGGAGCCTGGCTTTCTGCAAATTTTTGTTCCCCTCTCCTCCCATGGCTTATAGTAAGGTCAAGGTGGCTCTAGAATTTGCAGAAAGGTACATGTGCTACTCTGACATAGTGGTGCAAAACATCTAAAAATAGGAAGTAGGAATGCTGTGGCAAACAGTATCCAAATGAGGGTGCTACAGACAAAGCTTTTACAAAAGTTAGGACCTAAGCACAACTCAGCATGGGAGGTATAAAGAATCAAAACAAGCAAAGATCTGGAACAGAAAATAAAGCTTGAAATCATTCTGGTGAAAAATTATGCAATAAGATATACTTACTGAATATAAAATATTTTTAAAATTTGAAACTGAATAACATGGGCTTCCTTTTTTGTTAATTTTTATGTGAAAAATTACAAGAGAACTGAAAAAGCAGCTGAATGTATGTGTGTATCAGCAATTCATATGCTATAGAAGCAAAAAAACTTGTAATGAATAATTAAAAACCAGTTTAACCAATGTTGTGAAGCTGTAATCATCAGCTGTTGTATTCAGACTCTTGAAATGCTCAGCTGTTACATTCATAAATCTTTAAAGAATGTTCTCAGCCTTAACTAAAAATGTTAAATTACATAGCTCTCTGTGTATAGCAACCAACAGTTTTTCAGCCTTACATTGCCTGCTTTGAGGGATGTTCTAGCTAGCAGGTGTAATTCAATAAATCTGAAACAGATTTTCAGATAAGGTTGTATTACCGAGCTACTGGTGTGTACTCATCTTAATAAGAGCTTAATGGAAGTACAAGACAAAAAAGAAATAACACACACCAGTTCCATTAAGCATTTATAAATTCTGCTAAATCCATTTATGCATTGCACTCAAATCATTCACCACCAGCAGCAAACCATGATAAATGCAAGATCTTGGTAATGTTTTTTTTCTTGTTTCTTAATAAATAGTGATATATGTGAAAATATTACAAATGTTTTTTGATATATTACCCAGAATTGACTGTCCTCTCGGAAGGGGATAAGTCAATGCATTTGGATTAAATCCATTCCACTTTTGAACGTCCTGGATATAACTAATTTCCCTTATCACTTAAAAAAAAAAAAAAATAGAATTTTCATGCTGAATGTGCAGACTAGATAAATTAGCCATTCAAGCTCTTCATTGAAAAGAAAAGTTGCCTCTGAATCTCTAGCTTCATAATTAGTATTTTTACCCAACTAAAAGTTGTAACTTTACAGTAATCCTTTTAAAAGTTGCTTTTTCAAGTTCCTTGATTACAATCTGACTATCAATTAATTTTTTTGGGGCGGGGGAGAGTCCTTTAATTATTCTTGCATTCTACTGGAGATAGTCCCTCAAGAAACTGTTTTGTGGAACAGGTGGTATTCCCCAAGCAGATTTACCATACTTAATATTTCATTGGAATTAGCCTTGGTTTCATTTGCAAGGCTGTGCATTATGCAACCATATCTCAAGGTACAAGCTGAAGAAATCTTTTTATTCTGATGAGTAGAAAACTGAGAGTACCAATGTATAGGGCTGTAATTTGGCCTTTCACACTCATTTACAATGTTGGCATATCTTTCATGCAACAAAAGGGTAAATATGTGGAGTTGTTCAGATGAGAGTTTATAAACCTACGTCTTGTCTGTGTAAATGGTAATCCCATGATGTCATTTTTTTTTTAAGATTAGGGATTTGTGCAAATGTCTGTGGGTGAAAATATCTCTCTTCTTTCTCCAACTCTTCTCCAGCTGTTAAGTGTGCTGTGTGTCAATGATCTGTCCTGCATTTAGGGGTGGCTGAATTTCATTGGTGAAACTGTCTGTCTGTATGTACGTTCAAAAGATTGCTAATTTCCATTAATGACTGGAAGACCCACTGTGGATAACTGAATCTGGTAAGTGAACAATTTGTAGATTTGGGACCCTGGTGGTTGGCTAGTCCGACCCCTGGCATAATACAGGGCATAGGATTTCCCTGTATTACTTCCTGCTTCAGGTCTAATAGCTGTGTTTTGAACAAAAACATATCTTTTAAAGAACATCCAGTCTTGATTTTAAAATGTCCCTGTGATGGAGAATGCACAGTGTCCCTTAGTAAGCTGTTCCAATGGTTAATTACTCTCTCCATTAAAAAAAAAATAATTGCACCTTTTTTCCAGTCTGAATTTGTCTAGCTTCAACTTCAAATCAGTGGATCTTGTTATACCTATTTCTGTTAGATAATCAAATTTCAGTTTCCTGTGCAGGTATTTCTAGACTGTGATCAGCCTATTCCTTAACCTTCTCTTTGATCATCTAAATAGACTCCAGGAGCACAGTTGCTATAGAGCATGTTTTCCAATCCTTTAATCATTCTTGTGGCTCTTCTCTGAATCCTCTTCAGAGAGGGGAGGGGGAGAAGAGATAATAGAACTTTAATGGGGTCTACAAACCCCACACTGGCCAGGAAAAGGTAATTAAATTGCTGGGGATTCAGTCAGCTGTGTCCTGCTACACCTGCAATAGGTGTCAGGGGGGAGGAGATAATGTGGGCAGCCCAGCTCAGCTGGGAGCTGGCTGGGAGGAAGAGTAGACTTCCAGTTCTCTCTGTGAGAGGAGCCTGGCAGGGGCCAGGAATTAACTACAGACTGCTCCTTGCCAGAGCTTCTGTGAGGAAAGGTAGGTCTGATGTGGGACTATTTATTGTTTTGGATTTGCTACCAGCGATTTGTCTTGTAAGATTTGCCTTGCTGAGTAAGATTGCTGCGGGTGGTGCCCTGCCTGAATGGGGTGACACCTAAATAAACATTTCCTAGTCTTTTTGCACCTGAGTGGGGACCCAGCAGTGGTTTGTTGCAAGCTCAGGAGCAGCCTTGTAACAATAACCTTTCTATTTCTACTCCATATTTTCCTGTTTATGCATCCAAGGATCACATTAGCTCTTTTGCCCACAATATTGTTCAGCTGATTAGCCACCCTGGCCCCTATATCTTTTTCAGAGTCCCTGCTTCTGAGGATAGAGTTCCCTATCCTATAAGCATGGCCTACATTCTTTGTCCTAGATGTATGACCTGACATATGGCTATATTGAAATACATGGTAAGCTGGGCACAAGCAAACAAAGCAATCCAGATGACTCTGTATCTCTGTCCTGTCCTCTTTATTATTTACCAGTGCCCCAATCTTTGTGTCACCTGTTAACTTCTAGCAGTAATGACTTTTGGTTATTTTTCCTGAGTTGTTGATAAAAATATTAAACAGTGTAGAGCCAAGAACCAACCCCTGATAGACCCCACTAGAAACACAGTGGCTTAACAGTGATTTGCTGTTTAGTTAAATAAATGGTCTCAAAATGTAATTATAGTTTTAATCCATTTAATGTGAGCCATATTGATTTTGTATTAATCAAGATGTCTTATATAAATCTGGTACATCAGCACTATTACCTTTATCAACCAAACTTATCATATTAAGTTAAAGCAAGTTAGTTTGACAAGACCTATTTTCCATCAACACATGTTGATTGATATTAATATCCTCCTTTAATTCCTTATTAACTGAGTCCCATATCAGCTATGCTCTGTGTGCGTGCACGCGCATATGTAGGATCCTATATATAATATATACACACACATTCCTACACACAATGTACAAGCGGAATTGGTTGTTCTCTAGATTACTATGAAATATGACATATGGCAGTATTCTATACTTCTAGAAAAGTAATGATGTCTTAGTAATATGAGATTCATTCTTGTCCTCTGCTTAATCTTTACTGTGAAGTTGGATGATAACCTCAGGATTTTCATGAATTTAGCAGGTTTGCAGATTAGTGAAATGACAACTAGCCAGTTGCATCTAACTGAATACTTTAGGATCCTTTCAGCATGAGAGAGGCAGTTTTTAACTTGTGTAACACTCGCATAGCAAATACCTATACTTATATTCTGAATAATTACTGAAAAGATTAAGTTTTTAAAGGTAAAAACAAATAGTTCCTTAATAGGATGTAGGTATTTTCTTTACTAAGGTATTCTCATGAAGACCGTGAAAAGAAGTGCCAGTTGGCTGACAATTGCCTGACATGTCTTTCAAGATGTCTATAAAATTTCCTTTCAAATTGGATTGGAAGCATTCTTATTTGTCACTATCTTGAGGAAGGTGGCAAGACTTGTTTGAAAGGAGATCTCATAACAGAATGAAGAATTCTAAACTCTGCCCCTTAGAGTGGTTTTGTGCTGACAAGTTGTTGTTTGTGGAGAAGTACGAGTCTGGTAGCGAAGTATTATGTTTTTAAGATGTAAAGTGGCTAAAGAACTGCACTGGGAAACTCATTGCTATTTAAAAAGCTGTTTGATAAAGTAGGACTACATATGTCCTTTGTGCATCAGCCAAGGATGCATCGCTCCCAACAAAGCTCTGTCTTCATGAAATTAAAAATACATTGCTACTTTATTGATTTGACAAATGATAAACTTTTATCTGGTAAAAGCTTTGTTCTGCCAAAAGAGATGTATAATGCAGGCTTATGTCTTTTGTTAGAGATATTGTTATGTTATTACGTTAATAATGCATTTTAAACCATTAGGTGATTGTGGCTGAGATCTAAGAATTATACATAGACATTTTTTAATGTATTTTTGTCAGAGTTCAACATTATTCTCATATTCTCTCTCATTTCTATAGAACTATAGAGCTTGTGTTCTCTTCTGCCGCCCCCCCCCCCCCCCCCCCCCCCCCCCCCCCCGCATGGGTGTTCTCCATTACAGAGGTGGTAGGGTTTAAAAAATATACTCACTATACAGGCTTAATTTTTGCTGAATAAATATTGTCTCTTAACTAGCCTGTTCCTTTTTTGGTATCAGCTTAGGGTGAAATTCACCCTAGTGAAGAGGGCCTCATACAAGATCCTCCACAGTTTATACCCCTCAGTCCCTCAAATATGTCTTCTGCAGATGGATCAGCTGTGCACTTCTCTGGCTTAATATAGGTAAAGTGAAATTCACCCATATGAAGGTGCACATATCACCTTTTGTAGTGAAGTATGTGTGTTGCTATCTCTGCTTTCTAATGTACTTCACGTTACTTGTTGGTATACTGGAAGTTAAAGGGAAAAATATTGTGTTTAAAATTTCCATTCCTAGCTATCAGTTTCAAGGCAACTGCATCTGTATACCCCCTCGATGGTCCACCAAGGGCATCCACTTCAAGGAAGTAGTCATCTCTCTTGTCTCTCTCCTTCCTGACCTGGCTGTTAAGGCTGCAGAGCTCCCTGATTCATGCTGTGATATTCCTAGTAAGCCAGTCTGCCTAAACGGCCAGCATCTGCACTTTGCTTTCTCTCCAGAGGTTATGAACAGCATAATTATATGCAGTTTCAAGTTCCCCCACAGTTCTTTCTAAGCCAACACATTTATTCTTAAAATGAAAATATTACAAAGAAAAAATTGAAAACAATAAAAGAATCTACACACATGCTAACAAGCTTACCAAATTGGGTCACTCCAACTCCAGCCTAGGAGTCTTGTAGGGGGTCAGTCCTTCAAACTCACAACTGGGTTCTCCCCAGAGTTACGATTTCATGTCTGTCTTCAGATTCAGAACCAAGAACCGAGAGTGGGCAGGGCAGCCTGTTTCTTTATACAGCTTGGGCCTTTCAACTGTAACCTCTGGGACCAGGTAATGAGCAGACAACCCCCCTCATCTCAGCATGTAGCTTCAAAAGGCTTGGTTTTTGCATTACTGGAGATGAAGAATTTGTATTAATCTCCCTGTAGGTATTCCTCATGAAATCCATCTTACTCTTCTTATCCCAAAAGTGCATTTTTTGTCTGGCACAATGTCAATGTAGTTTTTTGAACTTCCTGATCTCGCATCACCTTTCACCCCCTAGAGAGGTTATATGCAATCCCAGCCCAGAATAAAACATACACTGTGTATTTAACTGTCACATGTCATCATGCTATCCAGACCAGTTGGGGAAGGTGGGGGAGGGAAGCAAGGGGGGCTGTGTCACCCCTGCCTGCTAACCTTGGGTGCATTACAATGCCTTGCTAAAGTAGCTCCCAGGGGGATTACTCACAAACTGCCTTCCAGAATGCAAGCTCTCTACCTGAGTGTCTGTTCATAGCTACAACCTACCAGCCACAACTGGGTTACACTCTGGCTTTTACCAGCTTTGGTTATACTGCACTCCCAGTCTCACATTTTCCCTCAGAAATGTATGTCTTGTGCTGCCCAGCCCTCTCCTGGACAGTCCAAATATACTAAGTCTATTATTCCTCTCAGGGAATAATATATACCAGCTTGTTGCCCCAAATGGAATTGCCCAGAGGCTTCAGCTTGAACACACTGGATTAAATAAAACAAGTTTATTAACTACAAAGAGAGGTTTTAAGTGAGCACAAGTAATGAATTAAAAAATCAGAAATGGTTAACAAGAAAAATAAAACCCTTTCTACTGCCTAACTTTTAACAAACTACATTAGATTCAAGCAGTTTCTCACCACGTGCTTCCGGACCCCTCCCCCAGAGTCCAAGGGCTGTTTCCTTTGTTTTCTCAGGCACAGAGAATGTGTGGGCAGGGAGAGAGAAACAGTTGTCTTGGAGTGTTTGCCCCCCTTTTTATAGTTTTTAGCCCCTCTTTGAAAAGCGTTTCCGGCTGAGAACCAGGAGACAGGCCATCTGCTGGAAGGAGGAGAGTCCCTGCTGTTTCTTTGCTAAAATGCAGATTTTTTGCTCCTGCCTGCTGCTTAGCCAAAGACTGGCCACTTTTGTAGGTAATGGCCCATTAGCTTTGTTGACATCTGGCTGGGTGTTGGCTTGCCTTTTGTCTTTGAGAAACTGGTTTAACCACTCTCCCAATTTATCTGGGAAACACACTTCAGTCATGATTTCAGCTTTATAAAAAAGGTTTGACTGTCAGTAATAAAGGGACAGACTTTATAGATTTTTTTAACACTATGTTCCTTTACTGTAGAACCTTTTCTACAATGGTATTAGTAGTGTCTATAGTTAAGGGATCTGTCAGCATGTCTGTTATGAGCCAATATTTTCAGGGAGATTATCAGCTAAAGTTTTTCTGCTGTTTAATATTAAAATAGTTTTAATTTAATTTTTTGGCACATTCTTTGAATTCTAGATCCTCACGGTGAGACATGCTTAATGGCTAATTGGAGTTATGTATTTAATCACATGGAAATAGACCCACCATAGGGTTAGTCTGTATTGTCTCTTTGCTTCAAATAATAATTAATAAAAATGGGGGGTGAAATCTTAGCTGCATTGAAGTCAATGGAAGCTTTGCCAGGACTTCACCCAGGATGTTTAAGCTGTGCAGATTAAACTATATCTTAAACTAATAAAATAATGTCCATAGTTAATACTGAAACATCTTTTTTGAATCCCCTTTTTGGCTAAGAATTACAGCAAATATGGCATGTAAAGTCATATTTTATTTGGGTAGGAATATTGAAGTCAGGAACTCAAGTCTTATTATCTGAAAGGGGTAACATTAACCAGAAAAAAAATCATACTTTAGCTTGAAATTTTACCTGTTTTTTGTTACAGTAACATATATGTTGAGTATAACTACATGTGAAAAGCCACTTCATTGCCCTTCTTCAAATCCTTCTACCATGATGTCCACACAAATCCTGACAATGATTAGGCAACTCTTCTGCTGTGTCCACTGTCTTGCATGCTGATCATTATGGACCCAAAGTTCAGCAGGTTATACATCTTACCACCATCTGTAGTTGTTATGGATGTATCTTTGTCTCATCTGGTTCAGTGAACTGGAAGTGAAATTTAAGGCACTGTTTCAAGTGTTGCATGCTGCAGAAAATAGTTCTAATCACACACTTGACAATTTAGGTGAGACATATATGAAGTACTGCTGCGGTATTGTATTCTATTTGTTGGACAATTGTTCACATATATATTGTAAAAAGCTCTTTAAAAAAATCCTCTCTTGAACCAGTAGGGTTTGCCTGCATCTTGTGAAAATATTTTTTCTTGGTTTTATAATAAGTAATACAAAGCTTAAAACCTCCAAGATAACTAGCATTATGGTTCAAATTCTGACTTTGACCCACCTAGTTACACCATGTTTTGCTACTTAAGACCACACATTGCTCAGAGAGGTGCTTGCAGAGGGGGATGGGGTTATACAGTGTTATAACCCATAAACCTTAGGTGAAGGCTTTCATGCTTTTTGAACGCTTAAAAGGAAGCTGCACCCATTTTGTTCAGAATGGCCTTCAGAGAGTTTTCATGGTAAAAGAAGTATCATTACCAAATATAAATGTAAACTGAAACTTTTAGAACATTTTTGAGGCCTCTAGAGAAGGCAGCTAGCTGCATTGCTGAAAATCCTGTATTTTGTACAGGACCAATAGAAGCAATAAACAAAAAATAATGGCTTACACTGGATGGAACCCTGGTTCAGATGCTCTTAAATGTCATTGGAGCAATTTCTTGTCACTTTTTTTCCTGAATGGTAGATTAGCATTTATAAAAGAGGTTAAACTAGAGAGCAAGGTCTCCCACTATATCTACCTGTTCAGTTCAAACTGCCATTTGAAATGGCAGTAATTCAAAATGCTCTGTCATCACTGATTCAGAGAGGGGGGGTTTAAAATTTCTGGTGTGCTTCAAAGTTGGCCTGAGACAGATGTGATTGAAGGCTGACTACTATTTGAAATGAGTTCATAGTCTCAATCCACTTCCTCATCACATAAAAACCATCAGCACAATTGGAGTCCTTGTTAGACGTCTCAGTAGAAAGGCCAAATACTGAATTAGAGCCCTCGCTTCTACAGGCAGATTGGGGAGGTAACCGCCTGGACAGTGGCCAGCGGCCCCCAGCTGTTGGAGCTACTAATCCAGCCACTATTGCATGTGCTAAAATATTAAGAAATGTCAGTTTTATTTTTAAAAATTCCTGTAATTTTATACCAATTTATTAGGTATATAGTTTTTCTCTTACAGTGCTTACTTAATGTTAGAGAAGTGGGTGGTTCTTTTATGTTCTTGTATGAAAGATTTATTTTTAAATGTAGAAGGAAAATAACAAGAAATTTTCTTTAAATTGATATAGCTTTCATGGTAGCACAAGGTAGTATAAGTAAGATTGCAATGCAATTTGTTATGAACCTTCACTTTAATTCACTCATCTGTTTCTCAGATATCCACCTTGTGTGCTGAAAGTTTTGATGCTTGGTCAGAGCTGAAACAGGAATATTTCTGGAAGTTTTGTCCAATCCATTTAGCTGCTCAGCCAGATTTTCAAAGGTATTTAGGCACCAAAGGTGCCTAGTGGGACTGATAAAAGGGCCTACGCAGTTAGGTGCCTAACTCGCACTGATTTTCAAATCTGTAAATCTGGTCCATTGTCTTATTTTGTCAGAATAAGAAACCATTCTTTCTGGCTTTAAAAACTTTACTTATTGTTGTGAATGAATAACATAGAGAACTTTCAAACTTTATACTTCAGATGTGACACGTCTATAATGACCAATAATTACATGGTAAGTTTAGTGTTTGTGTAGTTTATTAAAATTAAGTGATTACAAATAATTTTAATATTGATCATAAAAGTCTTGTATTAGATTTTGAGTTTTATTATTGCTTCTGACACTGAGGAGTTGACACAATGTATGTGTTGTCCAATTATGTTTAACAACTCAGTGACATAATACAAGTTTTACATAAATGTAATAATAAGGTTACAAACTTGGGCACTAGTCCCGTATCTCTTTGCTGGAGTACACCTATGCAGCATCCCACTAAATCAGTGGTTCTCAAACTTTTAAATGGAGCCCCCCCTGTGGACTTTTGTCTAACAATCATAACCCCCATCCCCTGAATCAGGCCCCCATTTTCCCCTTCTGAAAGGGGGGGGAGCCCTTTCAGAAAAAAATGGGGGCACTTACTGTGCTGTAGGCCCTAACAATTGCACCCCCCTTCTCCTGAACCCCCCCCTTCAGAAAAAAACACGATTACAGCGTGGGGAGCACAGCAGCGGGGAACAGTGGCAGTAAAACAGGAAACGGGGAGTGTGCCCAGCAGCAGCAGGGGGCTGCTGTGGCTGCAGGAGGTGGCCAGTGGTGGCTGCTTCCGTCTCCGGGGAGGGTGGAGCTGGACTGGCTCTGTCCCTTGTTCCGCCCCCTCTTGTGCCCCCCACTTTGAGAACCACTGCATTAAATGATGCAAGTCAAACTATCACCACCAAACGAGAGAGAAATTCATAACAAAGATAGCATTATGTATGTAAGCAGTCCTTTATAGTTGTAATCTCGCATATTAGTGTCGCTAGAAACAAGTGTCTTCTCCCAGTGGGAAAGGGTGTGTAGAAACTATATTTTTGTAGTTGAAGATTGATGGTTCATTTTATTTTTCATCCTGTTGGACAAATTCCAGACAAAATGCTTATCATTAATGAATTCTTTGTCTCTTAAAAATACATATTATTTTTTAGAGTTGCTTATAAGTTTTTAAAATGGTCACATGTCAAATATAAACCTTTTCCTCTAGGAAAAGTTTTTTGTTTGTTTGTTTGTTTTATTTTTAATTGCTAGAGGTTAAAGGCAGGATATTTAATCTGGACAATCACTTAATGAATGGTTTTATTTTTTTCAGATCAGTTTATCAGATTGGTTTGAATCTATTGGCTGATTGTAAGGTACATTAGAAAAATTGTGATTCTTTGAAATTAGTTAAAATTGTTCATAATTAAATTACTGTTTGTTTTCTTAAAATGCAAGCTAAGCTAACCATGAACAGGTTGTTCTTCAAAACAGATAAATATAGTTCCATGTGCAATTACTAAGCCTGTTATGTGGAGGAGATCCTGCTGCTATTACATCTGTTGTTTGTTGATTTAAATTTAATCCTGTCAGATGTATATGACCTGTTTTTGAAGAAGCTCACCTGGTGAGAATTACTTTCACAAATTACTAAATGCATTGGAAGAAGAAAAAAACATTGTAATAGCCCTCATGTGTATGACTTTCAGTCAGGAAGCACCTCAGGGTAGAGTTGTTCCTAGCCAGTACAATGAAGATGATGATGATTCATCTCTGCCTCCCCTTGGGTCCCTGCACTAATGGAAGATTTACCCATGGTGAAGTGTTGCTGGATGTTACCTAACTCCAGCAATCCAGAGGGCATTGTTAGGGTGATGAAGGCCGCCTAGGGATCACTCCTTCACTGCTGCTGGTGAGATCTGTGGGAGGTGGAAAGTTAGTCTCTGAAAGTCATGCTAGTAGAGGCTGCCCCAATCTTTCCTCAACAGTTGACACATGATTGGGCTGTGTGTGGTGGAGGGTCTGGCCACCTTTGACAGATCCCAGTTTTGGCACCTGAGGAATCCAGAGGTGGACTGACCCCTTTAATATAAGAATGGCCATACTGGGTGAGACCAATGGTCCATCTAGCCCAGTATCCTGTCTTTAACAGGTGCTTCAGAGGGAATGAACAGAACAGGGCAGTTATCAGATTATCAACATCCCCTGTTACCCAGTCCCAGCTTCTGACAGTCGGGCTAGGGAAACCCAGAGCATTGGGTTGTGCATCCCTGACTATCTTGGCTAATAACTGTTGATGGCTCTGATCTTTGTGAAGTTATTTAATTATTCTTTGAACTCTGCTATAGTTTTGGCCTTCCCAGCAGCTTCTGCCAGAGTTCCGTGGGTTGACCGTGTGTTGTGTGAAGAAGTACTTTCTTATGGTTGTTTTAAACCTGCTGCTTATTAATTTAATTGTGTGACCCCTGATTCTTGTGTTGTGCACAGGAGTAAATAACACTTCCTTATTCACCTTCCCCGCACCATTCACAATTTTATAGACTTGTATCATCTTTCCCCTGAGTCATCTCTTTTCCAAGATGAAAAGTCCCAGTCTTTTTAATCTCTCCTCATGTGGAAGCTGTTCCATGCCCTTAATCATTTTTGTTGCCCTTCTCTGTACCTTTTCCAATGTTAATATATTTTGGGATGGAGCAACCATGACTGTCTGTAAATCTAGTTTACAAGTTAGTGTAGACCCTGAATGAAGAATTGTGATGGAACATGCATGTTGATAAAACCATTTCTTTCTTGAATTAGTTTTTTTTTAATTCCTTCAAAAAAAAATATTCACTTCTTTTATTTTAGGTAAAAGTTGATTGAATACATTTTCTAAAAATACTGTCCATCACACTGCAAATCACCAAGCTGCCATTCTGTATCATAGCCTACCTTTTAACCGGAATTGTGCCACCAAAAAGAACCACCGGGAATACTGCTCCTAATTACAAGGCACAAAAATGAAGCGATGACTTTGGTGCTCGCAGTAGTGAGAGGCATGCCGGCGGTGTTTGTATTTGCGTGGTGAGATTCTGTGCTGTGCCTCTAATGGAGCTTAGCTCAAGGAGAGTGGGAGCTAAGGTGGCTTTATGACTGGACGGGTCCTGGCATAATTTTGACAGGCCTGGGGGACTGTAAGGATACATCTACAGCGCAATAAAAACCCTCAGAGCCTGAGCCAGTTGACTTAGGCTCATGGGGCTCAGGCTGCATGGCTAAAAATATCAGTTTAGACGTTTGGACGTAGGCTGGAGCCCAGGATCTGAGATCCACCATCCTCCTGAGGTTTCAAAGCCCAGGTTCCAGGCCAAGTCTGAACATCTATGTGGCAATTTTATAGCCCCGTGAATTTGAGCCCCATGAACCTGAGTGAGCTGACCTCGGTCTGCATCTTAGGGTATGGCTACATCAGCCTCTTTGGGCTGTTCTCTGAGGTAGAGTGCTGCATGCTGCAGCTCCTCCCCTTTCCAATCCCTACTTCAGGGTTTTTGAGGGGATCCTTGGGTCTTCCACAGCATCTGCCCTGGGGAATCCTTACAATGCCAGATGGAGTGGCATAAAGGGGCCCTAAAAACACTGCATACCTTCTACCCAGAGTAAAGGAGTCAGTGAGGCTGAAGATATCTCCCTCAGCCATCAGGAAGAATGGTGTTTGAATAAAATGTTGCAGAATTCTGTTTTGCAAGTAAGCAAGGATCTCACTGCAGCAATGTCTTTCCCAGTTGAATGGTAAAGTATCTGCAGCCGTTCGTTTCCGTGGAAACAAATTCACTGGGAAGCCTGCACTAAACTGAATATATCATTTTTACTGAATGTGAGATTTGTTATTCTCTGGAGTTTAACATCTGTGCGTGGTGCTTCTTACTTCATTTGGCTCTCATATTGTACCCCTTTTTTTCAAACTTACAAAGTAAATGGTCAAAAGGAGGAGATTAGCTACATGCTTGGAATTTGGGACAAAGCAACAAGAAAGATTGGTATTTATGAAGCTAAAAGTTAGGAGCGTCTTGTTTTTGAGTGACTGTTGAAGAAATATATTTTTGACTTAACTGCTAAATCAAAAGCTGATCCCGTGTTACAACTTAAGTTTTGTTGCTGTTTTTTTTCTTTTTAGCAATATTAGTTTAATGTTGCTATTTGTATATTGCCACATTATAGCTGCTTTGCAGAGTCTGGTATTGGAGAGCTGCTGGAAGATTTACTAATGTGTTGGTTTCCTAATAAGATTTTGACAGGAAGTTTGTCTTTATATGTAGTTTGTTCAGATTCACTCAGCATAAACTGCACATGTATGTGCTCCGACAGAATGATATTTTGGTGTTGGTTGTAATGTAAGCTTGATTTCACATTTCAAATAATGCTTGTTGCAAAGATTTATTTTGACTTGGAAAGTTGAGACTGGTAATAAAATAACTAAAATATGCTAAATGCGTTAGAGTATGGTATACTTTGTTTAATTGATACTAAAAGTATCTCTTTGGCAGAAACTAATAAAACAAAAATTGTTTAACTGAGAAGAACCTGAAGAGTAATTTATTGTATTTATGTATGTATATTTCTGTTTTGACTAGAACATTTAATGTAGTTTCATGTGAATTACTGGGTCACAGATGTGAGGTAGAAATCGGATTTGTCTGTCTTCCTGTTAACAAAACTGTTTCCCATATGTAATTGGAAAATAATGCACAGTACTGAGAAAAGTACCCTCTCTATATAAACAATTTTACAGATATGTTAACAAAACATTGGTTACAGCTTGGCAAATGTTATGGAGGCACCTGGTCGTGATTTTCACAGCTAGGGTTGCATTCTAAAGTGGGCTTAAAATGGGGCATAAATTTCTATTTTTTTTCCTTGAAGGAAGCAATCAGTCAGTGTGAAATTTCACACAGGGTTAGTTTTTGTGCCCTTTGAACTTCTGTTTTTATTTCTTCATAAACTTCCAATAGGAAGCTTTTGAACTTGGGCTCACGCTGAAATTTTTCCTTGACCATCCCTGCTTTTCTTGAACAATATCTCTCACAAAGTATTGTCTCTCTGCAAATGACTTGATAGAGAAGTTGACCTTGAGAGAACTGTTGCAATGGGGGTGTTTTTAAAATGCTTGGAATTAGGATTTTATCAGTTAGTCATGTTACTATTTCATGGGGGTGTGGGTAGGGATAGTGGAGAGGGCACCCATGAAATCTTTCCTATAAGAAGCTAGACTTTTCTGTCAGACTTTATCCTATGACAGAGAAGCATTCATGCACAGCTGCTGCCATATTTTTTTTTAAATAAAAAATTCTCCCACTGTACTTCTACCCCCATTGGTCTGTCCCCACCTCATCCAATGCCCACTATTAATTAAGCATTAAAAAAACCCTCAAATGTCATGGTGAAGCAAACAGTGGTGCTACACATACAACATGGCTGACACAAATCCACAAAAGTAATGAAAGGCCAGCTCGCAGTACATACCTTCTCCTCCTCCGTCCATGAGCACATACCTTACAATTACCACAACTATCATATGCTACAGACTCTGGGCCTCAAGCCCTCAACCATTACGATGTCCCCTAAGGAATGCCAGATTTCCATCACCCCCTTTAACTGCTCTTCTGCATACAACCATTTGCTAATCTGTGTCCCAACATAGCTAACTGCTAGAGTAGACGTTCACAGCTATTACTGTTGTGGGTGAAGGTGAATGTTCGGGTGTACAGAAGGATGAAAGGGCGTTCCTGTGAGTAACAAACTATTGTACGAAGCTTTTGAATGGCTATCAAAGTATCTGATCACAGAATATAAAACTATTTTTTCAAAATGTTCCTTCTTAGGTTATTTACCTCTGTTTCCTTCATAAAGTTTCTCTTTATGTCAGATTTAGAGGCAGGTAAGTGGTTTCTGAGGCAGAGGCTAATATAGATCTATATCTAGAGAGCTAAGCGGGTGACTGTCCTCTTAAAACACTTTATCACCTCAATACAAATTCTTTGTATCTAGGATCCCGAGTTGTGCTTTCCAGTGCATTATATCAGGCATCATCAAGCCTATCACTGAACATTTTGCCTTGGTAATCACAACTTTTTGAATAGATTTCACATGTTTGGAATCTCCTGAAAGTAAAATATCTGCCCATGTTGTATTGTACACGTTAACAATATCCAGTTCTGAGAATGCTCTTCCTCTTCCAAACCTGCAGCACATTCACAGAGGAGTGCACCCTGTGTCTTGTGTTCTGGTTCAGTAGACAGGAAGCACCCCAGAGAGAATGCATGACCAGATAGAGGCTGACAGGAGCGGTACAGCTGCCAAGTTTATCATAGCTCTACAATAGCGACACTTATTATGGATGAAGGTGAGCAAAAGTGAGTCCTAGAGGTATGACCTCTGTTTGCCTATTAGTTCTTTTCTTTTGCCATACACACTGTGGTCCATTCCTTGTGCGATCACCTGACTTCTGTTTTAAAGGATATCCTTTATTTCATGTCTAATATCAAGTCAATGTAAGACACATTTTTGCATGACTATGACCGTAAGTTATATGCTGTGATACAAATGCATGGTTTGTACCATGAAACATCATGATCTATTGCATTTTGTCCTGTATTTTTCACATAGTTCTCCTTTGTTTCCTTGAAATGTAGGTGGTCTGTCTCCCTCCCTACCGGCCCTCTCTGCACAGTTCTACATGTTCTGGAAAATCGTATTTGATGAGAAAAGGAGCAAAATGAGCACTGTATATATGCCATTTGAACATGACCTAAACCTACTTTGTCCAGAGTTGGAAGGAAATCTTGGTATAGCAGTGAAGTCTGACAGTTGAGCCCATACTCTGGTGAATTGCACCAGGACAATATGACAGTATTTAGCTGAGGTTAGCCCTGCTTTACGCAGGGGGTTGGATTAGATGACCTCCTGAGGTCCCTTCCAACTCTATGATTCTATGACAGGACTATGAATTGTATTCAAAACTCTGGGGTAAATAGTTTAAAAATGAACAAAAATAAATGTCTTTTCAGCCTGTTTAAAATTGGTCACCTAGGAGAGACTCTGGTAGCAAACCTTACAAAAAGAACAGAAACAGAGTTTAAATATCTATTCAAATGGGGGAGGGAGGGAAGAAAAGCTCCAGGATTGTGCTCTGAATATGAAAACATCTGTGATTTATATATATGGGTTAAGTCTTGGTGGAAACACACTGCTAGACTTTGATCACAATTGGGGAACCAAGTTCCTCCACAGACACAGATATTGTTATCATGTTCACAAAAATATGATCTGAGACTGGAATATAGCCCAGGCAGCATGTTGTTCATGGCAGCTAGCCTATTGTAGACAATTCTCTCTAATACAGGTTCAAGGCAAAGAAATGGAAAATTTAACAGCAGTGTAGGTAAGTCTGATTGACAGAGCAATGTTTGTCATGGGATGAAGGAAAATATGCACCACAAAGATGAATTTTTGCTGAAAGGAATAGAATCATAATTCCATCTTTCTTAAGATAACAGGTTTTGCAACATGGACAAGGATGTAACAGTACAGGGAAAACTGAACAAGAAGCATGTATTTTTTCTTCGAGTACTTGCTCATGTCCATTCCATTGTAGGTGTGTGCTTGCCTTCGTGCATGGTTACTGGAACTTTTTTCCCTTTAGAAGTACCTGTAGGACCGACTTCAGCGCCCCCTGGAGCCTCACGCACATGCAGTGGTATGTGAGGCGCTGCTGGCCCTATGCCCCCTCAGTTCCTTCTTTCTACCTGTGACGGTTGCTGGAACTGCTTTGGCTTGCATTGCAAGTGCTCAATCCCTTTTGTTCTCCCTTAATCGTTTGTTGTTTGACTTAGTTAGGTAGATTAGACCTTAAGTGTTGTTAATAATGGTAGTTAGTCACTTAGGATAGTCCCGGCTGGGACTTTGCCGAGAACGGGGCATGCCCTGGTCACCGGGTCTCAAACCGTGTGCCTCCTGTGGGAAGGCCTTTCCGTTGAGTGACCCCCATGATAGTTGCCTAAAGTGCCTGGGGGAAGCTCATCATAAGGACAAATGCAAAATTTGTAAAGCTTTCAGACCTCAGACCCAAAAAGACAGAGATCTGCTTGAAAGCCTTACTAATGGAGGCAGCACTCAGACTGGCCTCTGAACCAACCCGTTCCGCTTCGGTACCGAGCGTGGCATCGGTGCAGAACATGCCGTTGGTACCTGCCCAGCCTTGGCACCGGACTTCTTTCTCTCCATCGAGGAAGAAGCAGCAAAAGCAGTGCACAGGGCGGGGACGCTCCCCTGCACTGTCCGAGAAAGCATGGTTGAGCACGGGTCCGCACCGAAGCCAGGCAATGGAGACTTGCTCACCACCTCTGGAGCCTGTGTTTCCAACCAGAGAGTCACCCCTGATTTCTGGAAGTGGGAAGATGTCTCTGCACCTGCCGGAGCCATCAACACCGGAGGCGTTTCAGGTGTCACGGATTTTGTTGGCTTTGCCCACGCCACCTCCACCCAGACAGAAAGGGCCGGTGTTGCAGGGGAAGCCCACGTTGGGACCCCCGGTTGGCTCAGGTGATCCCTGGAGCGGGGAGGAAGCTCTCCAACAACCTTGTTGCCCCGGGTGGATGTGTCGACATGGCACTGCTCCCCCAGAAGTCGCTCCAGGTCACTGGAGCACCCTGCATTGGCGGGGCATGGAGCGAGGTCGCCCTCCCCCAGCACCAGGCAAAGTTCATTCCAAGAGGCGGCCCTTGTCTGGGTCTCCTGCAGGAGGCCACTCCCCAGAGGGAAGTCAGCACCACTTCCTCTCCCCAGCACTGAGGAGTTCGCCTGCACTGGTGTGGCGCAGAACCCAGTCACCAGAGGCTGACTCGGCACCGAGAGGGAAGCGGCACCATAAGTCATCGGTGCCCAGGCGCTCCAGTTTGCAGTCGGAGCATGGTTCTCCGCGTCGGTACCAGCACCGGGTCTCGTCATCATGATCGACGACACCAAGAGGCTGTTCTCCAGAGTGCCGGAGCACCCACAGATCGAGTCATCTCCCTGCCACTCGTCATCGTACAGCAGGAGCCTCCATGGCAGCCCCACCGTGGTCGTCTGACAGTGAGTTGGTGGCCTCCCGAGAGGACAACCACTGGACGTGTCGTCACCACCAGCAAAAGATGCCGGAGCACCCTTTGGCTCGGGCAGCCCAGGGATGGCCTCAAGGGCAGTGGCCACCCCAATAGCTATGTTGGGGACCCTGTGGGTTTCTGGTTGGGCCAGGTCTGCAGTCGCTCAGGTCATCTGGGGTGCAGTCTGCACTATGGGCACTGGAGAAGGACCCACAGTAAGGGACCTCTGTTGGGGCCCCCATCAGCAGGAAGGGATGTCACTACCCAGTGCTCCCCTCCAGTCCTCCTCCTCTTCCCCAGACAAGGTAGTCACCCAGGGACACTGCGCTCCTTGATGATTTCAGGGTGCATCAAGAGCTTCTCATGAGGGTGGCTTCCAACTTGGTGTTGGAGGCAGAGGAGCTGAAGGAGGTGTCAGACAGTCTCTTTAATGTCTTGGCATTGGCCGCCCCAGCCCGGGTTGCCCTCCCCGTGCATTGAAGATTGTGAAGACTCGGTGGCAGACCCCTTCATCAGTGGCCCCAACCCCTAAGAGGGCCGAGAAAAAATATTATGTCCTGGCCAAAAGATTCGAGTACCTTTTCAGCCATCTCCCTCTTAGTACCCTGGTGGTAGATGCGGCCAACTAATGGAATAGGCAGGGACAGTCCAGTTCCACGCCAAAAAACAAAGATAACAAATTGTACCTGTTCGAAAGAGAGGTTTATTTGGCAGCAAGCCTGCAGTTTTGAATTGCCAATTAGCAGGCTCTCCTGGGCATGTACAACTTCAATCTCTGGGACTTTGCTAAAGCGCTTTGCAGATGCTTTGCCCCAGGACTAGGTGCTGGACTGTATGGCGGTGGTGGCGGCGCACCTGAGGCACAAATGGGTCCACATTTTCCCCTGCCTGGACGACTGGATGATCAGGGGCAGGTCCAGGGCCTAGGTCCAGAGCAGTGTAGATCTGATGTGTGCCACATCTGCCGGCTGGGCCTGCTAATAAATGAGCAGAAGTCCACATTAACCCCGATCCTGGCCACATTAGACTGATGGCGGAGTCCCGGGGCAGTGTTGAGGGGTGTGCTGTTCGAAGAGCTAGTCCCCTCAGCCACCCTGGTATCAGACGCCTCAGACTTAAGGTGGGAGGCCCATATCCGCGCCAATCTTAGCACTCAAGGGGTCTGCTCGAGGGAGGAGAGGCACATGCACATCAACGTGAGAGAGTTACGGGCTATTCGACTAGCCTGTGGAGTGTTCCTCCGCTTTATTGTGGGCAAGGCGGTGCAGGTACTGACAAACAAGACAGTGGCCATGTAATACATCAATAGGCATGAGGAGCCTGTTCCTCAGCCTTCTGCAAGGAAGCCATTTGTCTGTGGGACCTGACAGGGAGGCACAATTTTCACAGAATAGCCTCTCATCTCCCGGGAGTGAGGAACGATGAGACAGCCCGCCTCAGCAGGTCGTTCCTACCCCGCCGCAACTGGTCGCTGCGTCCAGGTGTGGTCTTTATGATTTTACAACAGTGGCGCTCTCCCCAGGTGAACCTATTCACATTCGCATGGAACAAGAAGTGCCTGCAGTTCTGCTCCATCCACAGTCTGGAGGCCAGGTCGCTCTCCAACGCTTTCCTTGTGCGGTGGTAGGGAAGCTTCAGGTACACGTTTCCTCTCCTTCACAAAGTCCTGCTGAAAATCAGGAGGGACAAGGCAGTTTTTATTTTAATTGCACCAGCCTGGCCGTGCCAGCACTGGTTCAGCATGCTGCTGGACTTATCGATCGCCCCCCTGCTGGAGCTTCCGAGATGGCACAATCTCCTTTCCCAGGATCACGGTCGCTTGCTACACCTTGTCCTGGACTCCCTACACCTCACAGCATGGAAGCTCTGTGGCTGACTGCAGACAAGCGAGTCTGTTTGGCGGAAGTCCAGCAAATCCTGCTGGGTAGCAGGAAACCTTCCACGCAGGTTGTGTATCAGGCTAAATGGAAGCAATTTACTTGTTGGGCAGAGTCCCAAGGGATTTTGCCTGGGTTGTCGCCAATACAGGTGATCTTGGAGTACTTGTTGCAACTAAAACTCCAGGGGCTAGTCGTGGCCTCCCTGAAGGTCCACCTAGTGACTATATTGGCGTTCCACCAGCCTTTGGAGGGGGGAGAGATTCTCTCTACCCCTTTCAGGAACCTAATTGTCCTAGGGTGGGAGAAAACTATCTGCAGGTCCATGACACGATGCATCCCTGGGATCTCAACCCGGTCCTCTCACGGCTCACGGGACCCCCTTTCGAGCCCATGGCTACATGCCCTTTACTGCTACTCTCATGGAAGATGGCCTTCCTGGTGGCCATTACCTTGGCTAGGAGGGTCTCCGAGATTAGGGCTATGACCTTGGAGCCTCCTAATACTGTGTGCTATAAAGACAAAGTTTAGTTGCGGCCACACCCAGTCTTCCTGCCTAAGGTGGTTTCCCAATTTCATTATCACCAAGATATTTTTCTCCCCATGTTTTTTCCCAAACCACATGATTCAGAGTAGAGGAGGTGGCACACACTAGATGGTAGACAGGTGTTAGCATTCTACATCAAACGCATGAGACAGTTCCGGAGATCTGCACAACTCTCTGTCACGGTGGCTGATCGGATGAGGGGCTTACCTATTTCCAACCAGCACGTCTCATTGTGGATAACTTCATGCATCAAGTTCTGCTATGAGCAGGTGACGGTGCCACTTCCAGGGATAACCAGATCTCAAGTTTCATCCACAACCTTCCTAGCGAGAGTGCCTGTGCAAGACATCCGCAGGATTGCCACCTGGTAGTCTGTACACACCTTCATGTCCAGCTATGCCATCGTCTGGCAGGTGCAGGATGATGTGGGCTTCAGCAGAGTGGTGCTGCAGGCAGTTCATCCGTAATTGCGGCCCACCTCCAAGGTATTGCTTGTGAGTCACCTGCAATGGAATGGACATGAGAGAGCACTTGAAGAAAAGATGGTTACTCGCTTTGTAACTGTTTTTTCAAGATGTGTTGCTCGTCCATTCCACAACCCATCCCCCGTCCCCGCTGCCAGAGTTGGTAGCAAAAAGGAACTGAGGGGGCTTAGGGCCAGCAGCGCCTCATATACCGCAGCATGTGCGTGGGGCTCCAGGGGATGCCGAAGCCAGCCGTACATGTACTGCTAAAGGGAAAAAAGTTCTGGTAACCATGCATGAAGGTGCGCGCACACATACAATGGAATGGACATGAGCAACACATCTCAAAGAACAACAGTTATAAAGTTAAGTAACCATCTTATCTGAGTACTGACCTAGCTTAAACAAGATGATACAGGAGTGCTACAAGAATACTTCAAAAATTCAGGGGGAAATAAAAGCAAACAAGCTAAATCTCTGTTCTGCCAACAGAGTTGTGGTAGCATGGGGAAATGTTTGAGACCTTTTATGCTTGTTAATTATTTGGTGGTGTTCAAATATTCTTGAAGTAGCAATGTTACCAGATACAAGAACAAAAACTCACAATGTGTTCCAAACATGAGTTATAAAATGAATCTCATAGAAATTTCTGATAACAGACCACTATTTGAAGATACTTAAGGAGTAGTTGACAAATGAGAAGTCCAGCATCTCATTTCAAGTTAAGGCTATCAGCAATCAAATGGATTTAACAGTGACAGAAATTCCACAACTTCCGTAGGCAATTTATTCCAGTGCTTACCTACCCTGACAGTTAGGAAATTTTTCCTAATGTTCAGACTAAACCACCCATGCTGCAATTTAAGCCAATTTCCTCTTGTCCTAGTCTCAGAGGTTAACAAGAACAATTTTTCTCCCATCTCCTTGTAACAACCTTTTATGTACTTGAAAACTATGCGCCCCCTCAGTCTTCTCTTCTCCAGACTAAACAAACCTACTTTTTTCAATCTTCCCTCATAGGTGACGTTTTCTAGACATTTAATCATTTTTGTTGCTCTTCTCTGGACTTTCTCCAATTTGTCCACATCTTTCTTGAAATGTGGCACCCAGAACTGGACACAGTATTCCAGTTGAGGCCTAATCCACATGGAATAGAGAGGAAGAATTCCTTCTTGTGTTTTGCTTACAACACTCCTGCTAGTACATCCCGTAATGAAGTTTGCTGCAAAAAGAAAAAAAAAAAGCAACAGTGTTGCACTGTTGACTCATATTTAGCTTGTGATCCACTGTGACTTCTAGATCCCTTTCTCCAGTACTCCTTCCTAGGCAGTCATTTCCCAGTTTGTATGTGGGCAACTGATTGTTCCTTCCTAGGTGGAGTACTTTGCATTTGTCCATATTGAAATTCATCCTGTTTACTTCAGACCATTTCTCCAGTTTTCCAGATCATTTTGAATTTCAGTTTTGTCCTCCAAAGCACTTGCAACCCGTCCCAGCTTGGTATCATCCGCAGACTTTATAAGTGTACTCTCCAGGCCATTATCTAAATCATTAATGAAGATATTGCACAGAACTGGACCAAGAACTGATCCCTGCGGGATCCCACTCAGTATGCCCTTCCAACTTGACTGTGAACCACTGATAACTACTCTCTGGGAACAGTTTTCCTACCAGTTATGTACCTACCTTATAGTAGCTCCATCTAGGTTGTATTTCCCTGGTTTGTTTATGAGAAGCTCATGCGAGACGGTATCAAAAGCCTTACTAAAGTCAAGATATACCATATTTACCACTTCCCCCCACATCCACGTTTGTTAACCTGTTAAAGAAAGCTATCAGGTTGGCTTGACACAATTTGTTCCTGACAAATCCATGCTGACTGTTATTTATCTTATTATCTTCTAGGAGTTTGCAAATTGATGGCTTAATTATTTGCTCCATTATCTTCCTGGGTACTGAAGTTAAGTTGATTGGTCTGTAATTCCCTGGGTTGTCTTTATTCCTCTTTTTATAGGTTGGCACTATGTTTGCCCTTTTCCAGTCCTCTGAAATCTCTCCCGTCTTCTGTGACTTTTTTAAGATAATCCCTAATGGCTCACATATTTCCTCAGTCAGCTCCTTGAGTGTTGTATGATGCATTTCATCTGGCCCTGGTGACTTGCAGACATCTAACTTGTCTAAGTAATTTTTACCTTCTTCTTTCACTATTTTAGCTTCTGATCCTATCTCATTTTCATTGGCATTCATTATGTTAGATGTTCAATTGCTACTAATGATAAAAAGTAAATAAAAAGTTTTCACAGTCCATTTAAAAGTGTCTGGCAGTCTGGATTTTGCCTGCGGTCTGCCTATTGACTACCCCTGCCTTACACTGTAAAAGAGGAACAAAGTAATTTTCCTGACAGTTCTATAGTTCTAAAAATAAAGAGAAACTGTAATATGATGAATAGTTTCTCCTAGGGGACATTTAGTTATACACTAATTCCTAGGAAAGGTCTAGGTTTTTTGACGAGTAGAAAAATGGATGAGTGTTTTCCGCAGAAGTATCAAGTGAAACAAATTTCATTTCATATGAATACTTTTACAAATTCTTTGATTTTTTTTTAAGTTAATGAATTTTCATTCTGTGAATTGAACACTTTTGTTTTGACAAGAAAAGGAAAAATCATTATTTTATGCAAAAACCTTCATTCTCTTAAAGTGACTTTTTTTTTCTTAGCCAAAAAGCAAACAAACAAAAACCCAGTCTTCTCCCTATCTCCCCACCACCACACAAATTTGGACTGCATATAGTCTGGGTTTTCTCTCCCATAAATGGCAACCAACAAGTCAAATATAAAACAACTATAACCAATCTGGGAAATTAATGTTCTTGATTTCATTAAGGTCTCGTGTAAGAAAATAAACTGATGGACCAATTACCTGAGGAAAAGACTTACAATAAGTAATGTCAAATTTTGTTATCAATAATAACGATACAGAAAATGAAAGAGCAGTTGAAGGTATAAGGATTATTCTGGTTGTGCTATTGGCCATCTTCAAAGAAAGAGAAAGTTGTGAAGTGATTCCTATAATGCTGAGTGTTAATTTAATTAACATACTGCAGTAGGACTGCGACCCTGATCAGGGTCTGGTCCCCATTAAGCAAGAGGTGGTACAAGCACACAGAGATGGACCAGTTACTGACAAGAGGTGTGTTTTCAGTTTCTTTGGGTCAAACAGATAGGAAGCATCTAAATTAGAGTGGCCGCAATCAGAGTTTGGATTAAACCAGTTGATCCAATAGTAGTAATCAGAGACCAACTACATACACCTCAGTATTGTTGTTCTGGGTGCTTTTTGATTAAAATATTTTGTTTATGAACATTAGCGAAGCACACACTTTCAGAAAGAGAGAAGCTGTCATCTCATTAAACTGTAAAGGAGCCTAATTTTTCAAAAAATACTCAGCTACCCACCCTCAGAAAATCAGGCCTTGTTTTGAGGCATCCAAAATCAGTCAAATATTCTGGAAATTAAATCAATCTTTTTCCAGACTTTCTTATGTAGACTCTAAGTAAAGCAAATATTTTTGTTGTTATTAAGCATCCTTTTTTGTGCTAAAAGGAGTGATGACTAGTGCTCCATCTGTGTTGCATGAAATTATCTAGTGGACTAATTCTATCTTCAGTTAAGGCTTGTTGCTTATTTGCTTGCATGGAATTATTTAATTATAGTAACTTATTTTAGCCAAAAACTCTGGATTTTGTAACACTCATCACCTAGATAACTTATTTGCCACTCTTGTTCAATTATTCTATGTCTTGACATATGACTACTTGATCCAGAAATCCTACTGAACTAGTATATTTTGACTGTTTCTATGAAGCCATATTTGTTATACATTGAGGCCATTATCATTCAGAACTCTGAAACATAACTAAAATAGAAACCACAGTTTTGCCTTACAATGTTTATAGAGTTCCTCTTGTGCGTTCCATCAATCATAATTAAGAAAGTAATAAAATAGATGCTAACTTAAACTTTAAGGCCAGTGAAACAGATGGGAGATGAGATCATTGTATACAATTAATCTCCACTTTCCTACACTATATAGCCTACTCTTCTGGTGAAGCACAAGACACAGCTCAGACCTTTCAGGACAAAGGTTTAACATTTTACAGAATTACACATGAGTGGCATACAATTTTTTTCTTTTTTTAATTTGATAAGTCTAAACAATCTACAAACAATATTTAAATTGGTTGTGAATATTTCTCACATGTAACTCTTATGTAATGATAGCCCTTTGGTGTTCATCACCCAAACTTCCACACTTATTGCTACTACAAAATATTAAGGAAGTGTATACCTTGTACCCACTATACATACACTTTCCTCCAACTTTCTCTTGAGGTAAGTTCTCAGCCCTTCTTGCAATGTATGAAATGTAAAATGTATATAGGTCCCTGAAGTTTTTCTTACAGCTGGAGTGGGTGGCAGTTCCATGCTCTTCTCCCAGCTCCCTTGCATCTCTTCAGCAACAGGCTTAAACCCTCACAACAAGTGGTGCCTTTCAGTCTCCTCTCGCTCCTCGGATGAGAGGAAGAACGCTGTCTGGGTCCAAATGGATGGGTGCAGTTTTTGAGACTTTGACACTGCAGGGGACACCTCTATCTTATTTCTGTATGGCTCAGCTGCTGAGTTGCACCAGACTGTCTTAAACTTCCCCTGTTCATAGCCTCTTCCTCACTGAGCTTCAGATGGTGATGAGGCCGTTTGCCCGGGATGAAAGCTTCTGAGATAGTTTCATGTTTGGTCGTTGTCATGCCTCTGGATGTTTCTGGTTTCTTTGACAGAGTCCCACTACCCAATTCTAGGAGGTCTGTAGGCACATGGTATGTCTACACTACCTCTGGGAGTGTGCCTCATGGCCTAGGTAGGTAAACACATGCTTGCTCTTCTTGAGCTAGCATGCTGAATATAGCAGTGTGGATGTTGCAATGAAGGCAGCAGCACGGCCTAAAAGCCTGCCCATCCCCTGATTCCACACTGAGGTGTCTAGCCTGAGACGCCATCCCTATGCAACAATGTGCATGCTGCTATTTTTAGCACGTGTATGTCTACCCTAGTTGGGAGGCACGTTGCCAGCTGCCATAGACATGCCATAGAGACCCCAAAACAAAATCTATGTAATCTACCTACTGTTTCTTCCCTTATTTACACCACTAATGCAATGCAAGCATGTGTGTTACACTAAAATTGCTAATTGTCATGTGAACTGACATTTTTCTTTGACTTTTTAAAATACCAGTGTATTGACTTGTAGACTTTGAAGAAAACCAGACTTAACTGGAAGATGCATACTAGAAAAGAAAGTTTAAAATTAAAAGTGACATTTTGTGTGAGTAGCGAAAAAGAGAGAGAGAGGATTTTTTCTTCCACTCTCTAAGTGTTTTTTCTATGATCTAACCCACCAGCCACTTCCTGCAGGGTAAACACTCCTGTTCTCTGCATTGCAGTCAAATTGATGTAGTATCAGTGGTGTCCTCTTCTTCTCTTTAAAATGATGTATGTAAAATCAACAACCATAAGTTATGGCTTGCATTTTGTTAAAGGGTCATTTGTCAAGATTGTTATAGAATTAGCACTGGCTCTTTAATATGCAGTTCACTAGACTAGCAAATGGGCAGTATTAAAGCAAATAGTTCTCTTAAATTAGTGTGTTTACCATGAGATGTGCAGTAAAATAGATAATTTTCTCCTTCCAAATTTAACTCCCCAGAAAGGACTAGTTTTAAAATCCAGTACTTTCTAAGAATCTTTGAAACATTTTACTTAAAAAGAGAGAGAGTTTTCAAGATAGGTTAATTTTAATGCCGAGTAACATTGGCTCTCTTCATTTTAAAAAAAAAAAAAACAAAAAACAAACAAACCCCAAACTATTGACGGCACAGGGCAAATGGCATGTTTTTTGGGTTAATTTAAACTCTAAAATGCTAAGTTAAGGGAGAATGGATGCAAGACTTGAATATATAATCACTGTTTTCTGAGGCTGTTACTCAATCTGTCAGCACATTTTATTAATGGATACTTTTCTTTTACACAGGAAGTTCTGTCGCCTGAAACTCTGGTAGTTAAATCCTGAAGGACACAAAACATTATTTAGTGACTAGATCACAATTTCCATCCAGCGTCCCCTCCCCCAAGAACATTTCACCTTTTGAAGTTTTCTAATGGAGAGAGGGGAGCACTGTGATGGCATTTAATCTCCTTCCATATTCTTCTAGATATAGCTAGTCTCTTCCTATGCTACCCATATGCTTCCCATCTTTGGGCTTCAAGAGAGGTACTGCTTTACTAATATATAAAGACATCATCAAGGAAGGAAGCAAAGCACCCACTCTAGTAAGTTCATGGTTTAGCTGGTAATTGAGCCAAGAGGTAGCATTCAAGCATTTTAAAGGCCTCTTCCTGGGACCTCTTTCTGCCCCCAGAAGACAAGTTTGGTGCCTGAAGTTACTTGTGCATTTGTGCTTGGACTCCCTTGAGAATTCCTTCCCCATTGATTGTGGGATTGCAGGCAAAGCTTCCTACTACTCGTCTCTTCACGATAAGAGTGATGAGAAAGGTAAGGTACTCTCATCACAACGCATCTCCAAAGACAAAGGGGAATTATTGCAGTGTTCTGGGAGAAAAGCATGTGTGTGGAACAGAAACAGGGCCTACTGCAACATGGAGAGGTGTTGGCTTCATTATCTGTGCCAGGAAGTTGCACACCTGTGTGGGTGTGTGTGGTGAGAGATGGGGGGTTGTATCTCTGTGACCCGAGAACCTCTTAATGCCAACTGTCAAGGAGGTGCAGAGGGGTTACAGGAACCCCCTGATTCTGGTGTGTACATTCTGCCAAATAATGTTGTGTGATCTCAAATGAAAGCCAGAGTCACACTGGTCATCAATATCATTGTGAAACTTATGCAAAGATACTATGTAAAAAGGGGTGTGGGTGTGTGTATACTGAAAACACATTCTTAAAGTCTGTATCACGTTATTACTCACCAACAATGGTAAAAACAAAACAAAAGAAAAAAAAACAGGTTTTCTGTCAGATCAGTCAGATGAATAATCATATCTTTTCATGTGAACTGAGTATTATCTCCTTCACAATGGGCCACGTCTCACTACTCTGAACCGAACGCAAATGAATGATTGTGAGAACTTCAGAGAAAAAAATCGAACAGGAAGAGAAAAGCAGAGGGGAACCCTATCTGGTGGGTACACTCCAAAGGTTTGCTCCGTTATATTTGGGAGACAAAGAAAACTCTCTAGCACCCTTCACTTAAGGAGTAAAAAGACAGTGCTTTTGCTTCATGGAAAAGACATCTCAATCAGGCATAGCTGAAAATGCTGAAGAGAACTTTGGGTAAGATAAAGTTCTTTAGACAAGTGAATAACTTGTTTAGTCTCTTATTTAGAGAGTAAGTTTAGTCTCTAGAAACTGAATTATGATTTTGTTTTTATGTAAACATTTGTTTCCAATATTCTTACTCGCTATCACTTGAGTCTCTAATCTTTGATGATAAACTTATTCTTGTTTTCACTATAAATATATGCAAAGACAGTGGTGTTAAGCAAAGTGCTGGTCCTGAATTGAGTCTGATGAGCTGGTACATTCTGTTCCTTTGAGAATAGCAGGCCTGGTAATTCTCTGTGTGTTCAGTGGATAAGGGACTGGACACTGCAGGGAACGTTCCAAGGAGTTGGGGTTGGTGGGTGCCTATTGTTCCCTATACGGAGAGAGTAAGGCCTGCAAGGTCCTGGAAGGCAGTGCTTGTGCCCAGAGGCTGTTGGTTTCAGGGACTGATCGACAGCAGATCGAGACAAAACTTGGTTCATGCTAAGGGCAGTTGGGTATCCTTGGGGAGCATCTCAGTATTCCACTTGTGGTCTACAACTCCCCTCCACAAATGGATTTCACCCTCAGCAAGTTTCCAGATGACACTAAGCTAGGGGGAGTGGTATGTACCGTGGAGGGTTGGGATAGGATACAGAGTGACCTAGACAAATTGGAGGATTGGGCCAAAAAAATCTGACGAGGTTCAACAAGGAAAGGTGCACAGTCCCGCACTTAGGACGGAAGAATCCCATGCACTGCTACAGACTAGGGACTGACTGGTTAGGCAGCAGTTCTGCAGAAAAGGACCTGGCAGTTACAGTGGACAAGAAGCTGGATATGAGTCAACAGTGTGCCCTAGTTGCAGAGAAGGCTAGCGGCATATTGGGCTGCATTAGTAGCAGCAGATCGGAGGAAGTGATTATTCCCCTCTATTCGGTACTGATGAGGCCACATTTGGAATATGGTGTCCGGTTTTGGGCCCCCCACTGTAGGAAGGATGTGGACAAATTGGAGAGAGTCCAGCGGAGGGCAACAAAAATGATTATGGGGCTGGAGCACATGACTTATGAGGAGAGGCTGAGGGAGCTGGGCTTGTGTAGTCTGCAGAAGAGAGGAATGAGGGGAGATTTGATAGCGGCCCTTAACTACCTGAAAGGGGGTTCCAGAGAGGATGGAACTAGGCTATTCTCAATGGTAGTAGATGACAGAACAAGGAGCAATGGTCTCAAGTTGCAGTGGGGGAGGTCTAGGTTGGATATTGGGGAAAAACATTTTTACTAGGAGGGTGGTGAAGCACTGGAATGGGTTACATAGGGAGGTGGTGTAATCTCCATCCTCAGAGGATTTTAAGGTGCGGCTTGACAAAGCCCTGGCTGGGGTGATTTAATTAGGGTTGGTCCTGCTTTGAGCAGGGGGTTGGACTAGATGACTTCCTGAGGTCCCTTCCACCCTTAATCTTCTATGATTCCTGGGACAACAGCATATGTGTTGAAGGAGATCTGAGAAGCAATGGTGGTGGCATCTGTTTATGTTCTAAGTCAGATGGGAGGTTCATGGGAGTTCTCTTAGATCCCTATTTCTCTTTGAAATTGGTAGGGTGATAGAGGTTGGGGCATAATTCCCCTCTCTCTTCCTCCCCCAGTTACCAAGTTGATGGGTCTCTAGACAGATGTCTCATTATCCCAGTCCCGGTATCTCCTCTTTTCTCTGTGGTTCTGGCTACCTACCTGGAGTTTCTTCCTCCCATTGCTCATGGGAAAGGGAGTGAAGTGAGAGACTCCTCTGTAGGTGCTTGCAGGAGAGAGGAGTCAGACAATGCCAGAGGGAAAGCAGGCCTGCTGTGACCGTCCTTGAAAATGCTGCTTGTAGGTGGATGGATACATTTTCATAGTGGGTGCTAGGAATTAATAAAGCAATGCCTTGTTTGGTATTTTCTATTGTACATGTAAAATACTGTGATAAAAGTTTAAAATACAGCAGTACAGTAAATGTTGAGTTTAAGGAGGCTAATATGGTTAGAAATGTACGAAACAATATGCCAAAAATGTAGTTTAAAATATCTGGAAGCTTGTATCTTTCATGTTGTGATCTTTTTCCAAGTTAGAGTTAGGGACAAATATTGATGTTGACTAAGATGCACTGGAGTTTGTCTTATAAAACATGTTATAGGAAGAGCAAGGACAGTCCAGTGTTTCAGGCTCTAACAAGGCACTCATGAGACCCAGGTTCCATTTTCTGCTCCACTGCAGATCCCCATGTGACCATAGGCAAGTAAGTTAGTCTCTCTGCCTCAGTCTCCCATCACTAAAACGGGGATGGTAGTACTTCTTTGTCCTTACAGGGGTGTTGTGAGGATAAATACATTGGAGATCAAAAGATGCATGGCTCCTCTGAACACAATATCTGAGTAAGTACCTATGATAGATAGGGCTGCTCAAGGTAAATTTCAATCTAGGCTTGAGCCCTTTGTTTTTTGAAAGCTGGTTGTGCCTTATGTCTTATGTTTCTTGTATAATTTCATAGATTTATTTTTTAAGGCTGGAATGGACCACTGTGATCATCTTCTCTGACCTTTTCCAAGAATTTCTGCACCACGCCTATACTTTCTGTTTAACCTAAACTATATTCTTTAAAAAGATATCCAGTCTTGATTGGATCTCTTTATGGATCACTTGATGATTACCTGTTCTGTTCATTCCCTCTGAAGCACCTGGCATTGGCCACTGTCAGAAGACAGGATACTGGGCTAGATGGGCCATTGGTCTCAGTGTGTGCATTCTTCTGTTCTTATGATTTAAAGACTTCAAGTGATGGAGAATCCACCCAGTCCCTAGATAGGGGATTCCATTGGGTAGTTACCATTGCTGGTTACCAAGTTGTGCCTTATTTTAATTTGTGTGCTAAGACAAACGTAAATAATAATTTATATTAACCATGGCCTCGTCCATTGCTGCTGCTACTACTAACAGCTAATAGAAATTTGCCATTACATATTGCAGCTTCATAGATCTGTTTGTTTATAGATCTGAGGATTTCTTGTTCATTTTGTAGCCAGGTGGTTCCTAACACTGGGCATTTTTTATTTCACGTGTGGTACAATGCCTGTTTTCTCAGTTCAGGGTAACTGCACCTGTGTTCCCCCTCTATATGTTCCACCAACGCCATTCACGGTCAGGTTTATGGCACTCCAGCCATCACCTCTCTTGGCTGAAGCATGCGTTTCTTCCCCTCCAGACTGGGGTATTTCCAGGCTTCACAGTTTTTGTCTATACCGTGAATTCCCCAGCAAATCAGACTGCCTCAGCAGGTCTGCTTTGCCTTCCTTCCTGAAAAGCTATAAACAACGCAATTGCCCACAGTTACAAGTTACTGCACAGCTCTTTCTAAGCAAGCACCTTTATTCTTAAGGTAAAAGTATTACAGAGAAAACATACTAAAAACAATAAAAGAACCTACATGCACATTAATAAACTTACCAGAGATCATCCAGTTCCAACAAAGACTCTGGCAAGTCAGTTCTTCAAACCCCCCCACCCCCAAAGATTTTTTTTTCTGTAGTCACAAATTCATGGCTCAGAACAAGGACTTCTATGAGTCTCTGATTTTCTCCATAATACCATTTGGGTCCTTGATCCTTAGAGACAGTGGATTTCTTCTCAAGGCACGACTCCAAAATGGGAAATACCCCTTGCATCCAAGTAGGGAATCTGCATTCCCTTCTCCAGGTATTTCCTAGGAAACCCACTTCACTTTAAAAGTTGACATTGTTTTAAAGTGTTCTTTGAAGCTCATAACACTTCCCAAGGTTTACATTAGTCAGGTCTTCTCCCTAGAGAATTTATGTACAATCCTACAATAATACAATAACACTTGCATTTAATACAATGGACTCCTAAGATACTTAAACTTAATTCAATAAGTTTTGTCCAAGATATTGCAGGAAAATGCCCTCGCTATCAGACCAATCAGTGGGGCCATCAACTCTAATAGTAGCATTTAGGTGCTGCCGCAATATAATATACCAAACCCCAATTTCTGATTTGAACCCTTTTTATTGAGTCTGATGCAACTTAATATTTACTGCAGAAAACATTATTGCTTCTAAAGATAGGCATAAACTATAACACTTGAGTCCAAACTCAAGAAACTATGGTGATAGGGGTCATAAGTACTGTAGTGAGGCAGAGTGGCCTCCCTCTGAGCCTGAGACGGAGGGACCACTATATGCTCTCTGGTGGGTGGAGCCAAGACAGCCGTGGCGCGCCCCCCCCCCACCCCCCCATGCCAGAAGGAGAGGGGAAGGACAGGAAGTATAAGAGGCAGGCTCTTCAGCTCAGTTGGGCCGGAGCTAGCAAAGGAGGTAGATGTCTTGAGCCTGCTGCAGGACTCTGAGCCAGACCCCAAGCTCTATAGCATCCTGCCCCCAGAGGAGACTGAGAGTGGAGAGGAGTTTTTGCGGTTGTCATCTTCCACTTTACCCTGAAGAGACTGAGGACCCAGAGACTATGGAGCCACACCAATGGACCCTGGTAGGAAATAGACCAGGGGAACCAGACATTAGTTAGGTTGTGCTGTCACCTTATGAGTTAGCGTTTCAGCAGAATCCCCGCTGGTGTAAACAAGTAAAGAATGCTAATCAGTATTCACTAGTCCCCAGTTTGAGAAATGTTGGTCCTGACCCAAAAAGGAGCACAAGGCTATTGTGTGTGTGGGGGGGGCGGGAGTGTCATGAGATCACAAAAATAGGGTTACCATTCATCCTGGTTTTCCTGGATAGGACTCTTCTCTCCTCCCCCCCCCCCCCCTTCTGATATCTAACTGGGCGGATTTTTTTAAATAAGAACAAAAATCCATAATTTTTCCTTGCTTGTCTTTTTTCCTTGCCTTCGGAGCTGGGTGGCTGGAGATCGGCGGTTACGAGCCAGTCACCCAGCTTTGAAGGCAGCACTAGTGCGCTGTGGCAGCGCAGAAGTAAGAGTGCGTGGTATGGTATTGCTCCCCTTCTGCGCGACTGCAAAGTAGTGGCGTTGCCTTCAGAGCTGGGTGGCCGGAGAGCGGTCGCTGCTGGCCAGGTGCCCAGCTCTGAAGGCAGTGCTGTTTGTTTACTTGCTTAGCTCTGTAGGAATCTTCACTGATGCTGCGAAAGCTATGTCTGGTACCAGTGGAGGGGGTTGTCACAGCCTGAAATATTTTCAAGGGGGGGTGACGACAGCAAAAAAAAAGTTTGAGAACCTCTGCTCTACTCATTTTGCATAAATGGAAACAATTTCACATGGTACATGGCAGCAGCAGAGAATCAGGCCCATTATGTTTACTGACTCTCTGTAGAAAGTTAAAAAATAACTTGTAACCCGAGGGCAGATGTCATAAGAGAGAGTGACTGCTGAAACAACATGCTTTGCCCTTGTAAATGATTATGAAATTGTGTATGTGTATCTTGTGTTTCTTACTGCCAGGAAGTCGTGTAATCTCTAGGTGGCTTTCACTGTTCAGTACAAACTGATTTCTTATTCCTTTGTATTTTACTAGCAGAGTCAACAAGTCCATTTGATCTCTTGAAATCTGGAAATTCTCTGTGAGAATTTCTTGGACACGGTGTCCTATGACACATCCTGTTTCAAAACAGACTTCAGATGTTAAGACGCTGCGTGTGTTTGTGTGTTCTTAACTCATTACCCAATAAACTCAGAAATAGGATGCTGTAACATTCCCATTATTGCTATGGATCTTTTTTCCTTTGCCACAGCATCTTCTTAAATGGATGTCAGAGATATGAAATATCTATCATGCAGCACCTTTTGTACACACAGTATTTATAATATACAATTAATCTTGCTATAAAAATTAAAGGGAATAAAGTTAATCTGTTTAAATAAACAAACCCAAAGCATATGTAACAAATTGAGATGTTTTAGGCCTACTAAATGTGGAATTGCTATACTCCGTTGAACTTTTAATACATTAACATCTAAATAGGGAAAAAATCCATATGACTGCAGAGAAAGACCTGATACACTGAGGGTGTCTCTTCTCAATTCATTTTATAGTCGATTCCCTGCTTAACTTTGTTGTGCTAACTGATTAGTCACTGCAGGGTTCCATATATTTTACTGGAAAGGACAATTTGTTTTTTGTCAGCTACATAGTGTTGTAGACCATAGTTTTTCAACCTGTGGTACGCGTACCTCTGGGGGTACGTGAGACAACGGCAGTTGGTACGCAGCAAAAAACCCATTGAAGGGAGGTGGGCGGCAGCCACCGACATCTGGGGAAGCCATGTGGCAGCCACCGGCTTCCCGCCCGGTCTCACCTCCTAGCTCGGAGGTAGACGGCAGCCACCCCAGTCCTGAGAAGCTGGGTAACACCCGCTGGCTTCTTGGGATGACAGCAGCTGCTGGCTTGGGTGGCAACCGCTGGCTTTTTGGGAAGCTAGGTGGCAGCTGCCTGCTTCCTGCCCTGTCCCAGCTCCCAGGTGGGAACCCGGTGGCAGCCTCCTGCGCCCTGTGAGCTGGGCTCGCAGCTGGGTGGCTGCCATCCGTGCCCCGGCTCTGAGATGAGACAGCATCCTGCGCCCTGACTTGAAAATGGGCGGCAACTGCCTGCTGCCTGCCCACATCCCCAGGTCCCAGCCTGCGCGGAAACTTCCTCCACCCCAGCTCAGAGCAGGTGGCAGTTGCCCACCAACCAGGCTGGCAGCCGCCTGCAACTTGCCCACGTGACAGCTTCCCCTCCCCGGCTCAAAGCCCGGTGCCCAGAAAGCCAGGTGGAGAGCCCAGCGGCTTGCCCAGTCCTGGAGCTGGGCTCTACCAGCAGGCTTACTTGTCAATTTCACTGCTTAGCTAGAGCAGTGAAATTGACAACTATGACAGCCCCAGATTTCACCAGTACAAAAATCATAAGAGGGGCCCACGCAGTGTGATTTGCCCCAGGCCTGCACTCCCTCCTAGGGATGGTCATGGGGAGCGCTGCTATCCACTCTGGTGGGCCACTAGTGCCTGCTCAGACCTCACAAGTTCCCGCCTGTGTGAGGAGAACACCTGGTGACCCTGCCATCAGGCCATAGTGATTGGCTGGTGTTGACCTTTGCTCCTATATGGAGGAAGGGGAGGAGGAAGGAGGGGAGAAACAGCAGGGGGTTTTGTGATCTGCCACAGCACTGCAGAACTCAAAACTCTCCTGCTTTACAAGAAATACAGTCGTCCAGTGGTAAGGGGGGAAAAGATTGTATTTCTCAGAGTGGAAAATTGAGTGTTGGGGTACTTATTAAAATTTTCAGAAGTTAAAGGATACTTGCTACTTAAAAGGTTGAGAAACACTGTTGTAGATGTTAAATGGTAAGCACTTTGCTTGTGCTAAATAAAACAGTTCTTTACAAAAATTAAAGATTATTCTTTACTTATTATTTTAGAAGCAGAAATTTGAGAGAAAGCAAATCACTTAGAAAATAAGTAGTTGAAATAATATTAAGGTTTTGAGACAGCAGAAAAGCTTGACATTTGTCATTCTTGTGAGAATGATAAGGTCACTGTTCTACTTCTTACTCTTTGTAGAGGATCATGTGAATGGCAACAGCTAGGTGGTTGGTTGAGTTGAAGGAGGATGCAGTAAACCTTGAATTCTATGTGTTCTTGCTTTATTTATAGTTAAGCCAAATCTTTAACACTTCATTTGCTGAAGGCCTTGTATTTAATATTTCATGTTTTTACATATGCAAATATTAAATTTCTAATAATTATATTTAGCTCTTGCATAGCACTTTTGATCCAGAGATCTCAAAGACTTTATAAAAAGAAGGTATCATTATTTCCATTTCCTAGTTGGGTAGACTAAGGCACAGAGAGGTAAAGTAACGTCCCTCAAGGTGTTTGTGTGTCCGAGTATGCCTAAGAACTAGACTGGGGCTGATTGTGGCCCAATGAAAAGCAATATTCCCATTAACTTCAATAGAAGCAGGATTGGTTTCAGAGAAAAAATAGTATGGAAACAATGATTTTTTTATTTTATTTTTATATAAATCCATCCTAAAAAGTTGATACACAGCTGAGAGGAGTGCATTAAGCATAATGTATTAGTTCAAAAATATGGTATAACAGTCACCTGTTTTTTCTTCCAAGAACCAATACAGTTATACAGACTTTCTTTAAACTGCAGGCATATATGAATTCTGTAAGAAACAACATAGCTGTGGTAAAGCATGTCCTATTATTGCAATGCAAACTCCCATTGAAATGTATCAGAAAAACTGGGAGAAATGCTAGTAGGTAATCTAGCATTTTTCATTGCCAGTGCAGGATTGCTCACTTCAGTATTTTCTCCATCACTTCCCCCCCCCCAGTTTTAAAAGTTTTGAGTGATTGATTGGGCATCCATCACTTCCTTTGGAGGACCATTTCTGTTTAGTACATTTCACCATGAGGACATTTCTGATAGCCTAAAATGAGTGTTTGTAGTCTGAAAAATTTGCTATGCAATATAAATTATAATGCTGACTAGATACATGCTGAGGGCCTTATTTTTTATTCCTTGTACAACCCAAATTCCTGTTGGCTTAAGAGAAAAGCTGCCAGAAGCTGGGGGTAGATGATGTGATGGATTACTTGATTATCTGTTCTGTTCATTCCCTCTGAAGTACCTAGCATTGGCACTGTCAGAAGACAGGATACTGGGCTAGATGGACCCAGTGTGGCCGTTCTTATGTTCTCCATAGCTCAAAAGTTGTGCATTAGCATTGTTTCAAATTTTCCAGATAACTAAATCTCCTTTTACAATTATTATGGCTGCTTGCAGTTAATCTTTTAAAAAGTCTTATTTTCAGAGTATCTAAAATTCGGGGTCCTTTTACCATTTAAAGTTTTTGTAAAACTTCAAACTTTACAAATTTTAAATAAATTAATTTGTTTTTAAAATATGTATCTAAAAATTCAGTTATAATTTCGCACACTGATGAGTATCTTACAATATCCCTGGGGCTTTATGAGCCTGTGCAGGGCAAGGAGAAGTGGAGGAGAAATGTACTCACTGAAACCTTTTATGCAAGTGGGTCTGTTCCAGCTAGCTGGGATTAAAGGGGCGTTGCCCTTTTAAGGGCTCCCTGACAGCAGGTGGTGAGAAAATGGAAAGTTAATAGGGATGGACAGGAAGGAAGGAAGAATTTGGGGCCAGGTCAGGACAAAGTCACTGCATTGCTCTTCCTGTTGACCAGAAGAGTGGAGGGGTATTTATACCCCATGCAGCCAGAGAGGCCCTCTTTAGCAGGATCAGGTGGGTAATTCAATTGTAATTTGGCACGCTGACAGGTATCTTACAATATCCCCAGGGCTTTGTAACGCTCATGCAGGGCAAAGAGAAGTGAAGGAGAAATGGGAGCCTTGCAAACAACTCCTATGTGCCATAGAAGAGTGAAAAGGCAGCAGGAGCTAGGGGGCCCAGGACTGGAGAGAGAGAGATCAAGCCAGTAACTCCATGGAGATCTTAAGTTCTTCACAGGGCCAATATTTTATTAATAATAAAAAAAAGTCAATAGGCTGATTGAAAAAATCTGTTGAGTAAAAGTTAAGGTTGCTATTGTGTGTGTGCATATACCGAGGAATGTACAGTTACGGAATAGGAGAAAGCATTTAGATGGAGGGAAACAGTTAAGCAAAAGTTGATGAATATTCAAATACACCAGTAGGTAAGCAATCTCTTGTGTACATGTGTGAAACATTGTGCTTCACATTCCAAAAACACCAACCTTACTATAGCCCCTTGTATCTACCCATTATCCATTTATTAGGATTCAGTTATATCATAACCATAACTTTTTAGATTTTTAAAAAAAAACAATTGACTGCAAAAGAAAACATAAAGATCTTACACACACATCGACTCCTTTCCCCTTCCTGTGGTAAATAAGTAACTTGATGAGACAAGCACCAAAGAAGAGCATCAAATTCTTAGGGTGGTACAAGGGAGTACAACTGCAATTAATGGGATGAAAGCAAGGAGAGAATTTAGCTGAGTATCAGCAAAAGCAAGCATCCTGACAGCGACATTTATTAGCCTGTGGAATAGTCTCCCAAGGGAAGTGCTCATTGCTTGTGACTTTAAAAAGACAACGGGATAAAATCACTGAAAATGAACTTCAGGGAACAACCATATGGAGGTAGAGTGATGGACTAGGTGACTTAGGTTTTGTCCATCTCTAATGTCTATGAATCCAGTGCCATAAAGTCAGAAATTGGGTTTATTGGAAATAGAGATGTAGAGGATAAATGGGCTATTAGCTGTTAAAATCCTGTCTGATAAGATCCTCCAAACAGTCTTGAAAATGGTTCTAATATTGATGTGGATTTTTTTAAGCAAACACAATGAACATCAGGCACAAACCAAAAAAGTGTGTTTTTAACTATAATGGGAAGATTGTAAACGCATTGTGGAGGCTAGTATAATGGTATTGTCCTTGGGTTTGCAATGAGTGAATTTTCCTAGGTAGCAGTTGAATTGGCGAGAAGGTAAAAAGGAGCCTACTGTTCACTTAAGAATGAGGATACAATGTTCAGGTCTGCTGAATTGCTTGCTAAGCTTGTACGGCTGCTGTTTCCAAAACGTGCTGTTGCTTCAGTGCGGCTCTCCCCAGTGCTTGCTTCTGTCTGATATAGAGATTTGTGCTACTGTCTACGCAGTGCTTCACATTAATTTTGACATTTAATAGTGATCCTGCAGACAAAACCAGTCACAGAGGAGAGAGGAGTTTTAAGTGATCCTGATGTAATTAACATTCATGACCCTGGCTTGGAGTAGCATCCGCCAAGCCTGTGCATTGCAGGGGGAGACTGTGCACTCACATCTCCTTTTGTGCTGATAGGGGATCTGTGTGGAGTAATTGAAATGCAGGGCTGTGAAGCACTGCTGTAGTTCTTCTTTTATTTCTGGAGCAGGGGGAAACATGTTCGTTGTGAATCTTTCTTGTTTTACCAGAGAATGAGATGATGACTGAGAATTGAAGAAATGGCCCTAGAAGAATTGGTGCAGAGATTAAATGCGGTTTCCCAGTGCACTGGTAGGAGGAGCTGCTGGTCTGAAATAATGTTATGTTGATGCTGTTAGTGATTTTTATAGAGTTTTTTTTTTTTAAATAAATCCATCTGACTTGAACAGCTTTCTTTATGTTCAGCTATGTTAAAGAGAGAAAATGTTTGTTATTCACATAAGACTAACTTGTGTTTACATTGACATTCATTATTTTTATTAACATTTCATTGTGTCTAGAAAGGTTTTAGTTATTGGAAATTAATGAAGCCAGGTTTAGAAAGATCCTGTTGAATAAACCAGTCTTGATTCTTTTGCAGTTCTCAGACCAAACTGAAGCTAAGGAGTGGGGGAAGCTGTAAAGCAGACTTTATGAAACAATGAAAATCTGAAGCACAGCAATCTCTGTTTTAGGTAGTTCTAAATTGCACTTCTAGGGGGATGAAGCTATTAAACCATTAGTCATAGCAAATTCAGTGTTGAATCAGACTAGGAATAAAAACTGCAGTACATATCTGTAAATGGTTTTAGGATTATAAAAGAGTAGTATGATTTCTGACAGATTTATTTAGTTTTTAAAGCTTTCTGAAAATTTAAATACTTAGAACCGAGTAGCAGTATATAATGTTTTGATCTGTGGCTGGATTGAAATCCAGGAGAACTTTCATGGGCAATTGTTTATGCAGAAATGTGAACACATTATAGGATCTACAGCATACACCTCTGTGTATAACAGATCTAATTGTTACCTTGAAAGTGAAGGGAAATATTTGTTGCATCCTTTGAATATATTTTCTTTTGCTAGTTATTCTTTAGTCAATTGACTGATGTTGCAAGTTTTGCATTCCTTTGTCATCCAAAGTGTATTGGTGGATTGTTGATGCAGAAATTTCAAAGTATCATTCCCCGCAAATGCTGAAATGTGAAGGAATATAGTATTTTTAATTATTGCAAATTGTCCATTTCGCCTTTAATCTGATAGGAGATAATTTTCAAGATGGCTGACATTGTTTTCCAATGAAGAGATTAAATACCAAATTTGAGCTACACAGATGGGCTATATCAATTTTGTTGACTAGAGGGAGTGCTAGTTTAATAAAAGGTATTTTTTAGGAAAAAATAGTTTTAATATGATGAGTACAAAGCATTACATTATAAGAAAAGATCACTGCTCCAATTGTTTCTGCTTATAGTATTTCTCATATGCCTGTTTTCACCAGATAGCTTTATCATTTCTCTGTTGGGAAACATTGGGCTCTCAAATTCTCAGGTACTTTTTTTTCTTTTATTGCCTCTCTTAATTTAGTGGGGGTTTTTAATAAAACAAAAAGCCTTTGTATAGGGTATTCTCTATAGCTTATCACACTTCAGATCAGTGATGCATCAATTTAGGTAACAGACTTGTATGGGAGGCTTTTCTTCCTGAACTTAATTGAATCTGCAGACTGGGTGCTGAGCAGCCTGGGCACAATGACAGGCACATCTCCCAACCATCCAACTATGGGCACCTTAACCCATAAGACTGCAAGCAGTTCTCAACCCTAGTTTCACACTCTGTGGTGTGCACTGACTTGTATTGCTAATAATTATTTATTACAATTATTAGTGTATATTTATCCCAAAATGGGGTGATACTTTTAAATAGAATGACACCTTTATGGTTGTATGATTTAGCTGCGCTTGCGTGCTCTCTCTGCATTTCTAAAGTGCCAATCACTGTTGTATCCCTGCATCCTCTTTTCTGCCTTCAATGTGGTTGCATCTGTAGGTAACCCCACTTCAGTTTTAGAACTATTTAAACTGAGATTTTATTATTTTCCCCCCTTTTTTATTTTTTTTTCCTTCAAGAGTGATTTATTGTAGTCCACTTGAAGGGCTCTGTTGGCCACTTCCTATTTTTGCATGGTGCTGCTTGAGTGAAGTCATCCACTCACATGGCTTCCACTGCCACCTCTATTTGCTGACAAAAAACTTCATTACTGCTGAGTTAAGATTGCACAGTAGTGTCTTGTGCTTTTTCAGGAATTCAAGTTCAGCAAAACTCAAACTTCTGTAAACCAGGAAATCTAGAGTTAAGGTGCACTCCCATGCAACCTTAACTTGGCTCCCTAGGGCTGGAAAGAGTCACTGGGAATCTATCTGCGTGCACACTAGCTGCATTCACTGTAGTAAGTGGTATTGAATGGTGGAGGGATTCACTGGAGCGGCGTGATGTGAGGTGACCGGGGGGGGGGCCACAGGACGGGAGGGATGTTAGCCCCTCTCTCTGACCCCCTATGTGTGTGGGCAAAGGAAAGAGGTGTAAGTGTATCTTGGGAGATGCATTATGTCTTATTTTAGCACGAGGCTATATCAGTAACAGGGTGCAGGGGTCTTCTTTCCATGGGGATTGTCAGCAGTGAGGCGTGTGATCTGTGGCTTTAATGAAGGGTAGGTGAAAAGATAGTGTTAGATGGCATCATGTCCTAAGGGTGAGGAGGTTGTAAAATTTGGCAGATTTGGTGGTCTTTTTGTGGCGTAAGCGAAGGGTACGTCTACACTTCGAGCTGGAAGTGTAATTTCTAGCTTGGGTAGACATATGCACATAAGCTTTGATTGAGGTAGCGTGCTAAAAATAGCAGAGTAGCTGCAGCGGTGCAGTTGGCAGGATTGGCTAGCCACCCTGAGTGCAGTCCCACCCGGGACCCTAAGTACTCATTTGGGTGGCTAGGCCATCCAGCTGCCCGCACCACCACAGCTACGTTTCTGCGTTTAGCAAGTTATCTCAGTCAAACCCAGTGGGCATGCATCTACCCACACTGAAAATTATGCCTCCAGCTCAAAATGTTAAACATACCTTAGGAGTTGAGGGCAGGGTGTAGGTAATTTCTGTCTATTACAGTGCAAAGGCAGAGTGTGTCATTTGCAGCTACTCCACAAGAAAGAACCCACCATGCAAGGAAAACGGCATGTAGCCAACACCACTGCTAGCTCTTCCTCTGATTGCACCTGTGGGGGCTCCCTGTCAGACAGGCTTTCTGACCCTGGAGGCTTCCAGCAAGGCCTGGTCTTGACTTGCTGGAACGTGGCCTGCATATCACCACCAATGGAAGCCAGGCAGGGGGAACCACCAGGTGTGAGAGGTGGCTGTTGGTGGAAGCAGGTAAAAGAGCTGAAGGAAGAGGTGGCTCATCTGTGTGGCAGGACTTCATCGACAGGACACACAGGCAGACATCTGGGATGGAAGATGCTAACTGACTATAGAGGACTACAGCAACAGAGGAGCAAGGAGAACTGTCTGTTTTGCGAGGAAGAAACTGGCTCTGGCTACCTCAAGCAGTAGACAGTGCTCCACCTCCCATGCGGGTCCCCTGTCCATCAAGGTGAAGAACTGGTACGCTGTATTGGCAACAGGAGGTCAGGAGGAGACTCAGTGACTGAGGAGGAGGAGCCATTTGCCCCATGGCTGGGAGGCTGATGGCCGCTGCACCCGAGAGGAGGAGACCACGTGCTAGCGGTCAGCAACTCCTTCTGAGGGGAATGTCAGGTTGGCAGTTGGATGCCTCTGTGATGTCCCAGGTGGTGCACTGCATGCCTGGAGCCCGCCTCTGGGACGTTACAGAAAGGTTGCTGTGGCTCGTCCATCCCTATGATCACTACCCCATACTGCTCATCCATGTGGGCACTAATGATACTGCCAGGTCTGACCCTGATCAGATCAGCAGTTACTACAGGCCTTTGGGAACAAGGGTGAAGGAGTCAGGGGGACAGAGTCCAGGCTCCTAGTTGAGGGCAAGGTCCCAGGCAGGGATGTGCTCATCCTGGAGATGAATGCATGGCTGCATGGATGGTGTCTATGGGAGGGTTTCGGCTTCCTCAACCATAGGATGCTATTCCAGGAAGAAATTCTGCTGGAAGGAAATGGGGGCCACAAGATCAAGAAGGGAAAAAGCATCTTTGTGCACAGACTTGCCAACCTAGTGAAGAAGGCTTTAAACTAGGTTCAGAGTGGACAGGTGACAAAAGCCCATAGGTAAGTATAAAAAAAGGCAACCTTAAGACAGTTTTAGATGTTGGGGGAGAATGGGGGCATGGACATGGAAAATTACCATATGGTCATAGGAGCAACAAGAGGGAAATCAGTGAGGGAACCTGATCAGCATCTTAGATGATTATACACACGTGCAAGGAACATGGGAAATAAACAGGAAGAACTGGACGTATTCGTGCACGAGCTAAAATTATGACTTAATGAACATCACAGAGATGTGTTGGTATAAGTCTCATGACTGGAATATTGGTATAGAGGGGTATAGTTTATTCAGGAAGAACAGGTATGGTAAAAAGGGAGGAAGTGTTGCCTTCTACATCAAGAATATGTATATACCTCTTCTGCAGTCCAGAAGAACGTTGGAGGCAGCCCAGTTGAGAGTCTCTGGGTAAAGATAAAAGGGATAAAAAATAGGGGTGGCATCATGGTAGGGCTCTCCTATAGGCCACAAAGTCAGGAAGAAGATATGGATGAGGTGTTTCTAGAAAACAAATAACAGAAATATCCAAAACACAAGACCTGATAGTAATGGGGGACTTGAACTCTCCAGACTTCTGCTGGAAAAGTAACACAAAGAAATGCAAAATGTCCAGTAAGTTCTTGGAATGTACTGGGGACAGCGTTTTGTTTCAGAAAGTGGAGGAAGTAACCATGGGGACAGCCTTTTAGACTTGATTCTGACTATCAAAGAGGAATTGGTAGAGAATCTGAAGGAGAAAGGCAATTTGGGTGAAAGTGATCATGAAGCGATAGATTTCATGATTCTAAGGAAACAAAGGAGTGAGAGAGCAGCAGCAGAAGGACAATTGACTTCAGATAAAAGTAGAATTTAACAAACTCTAAGAACTGGTAGGTAAGGTCTCATGGAAAGAGTAGTTCAGGACAGCTGGTAGTTTCTCAAGGAGACAATATTAAAGGCATAACTGCAAACTACCTTGATGCAAAGGAAAGATAAAAAGAATAATAGGAGGCCAATTTGGCTCCATCAGGAACTCTTTTTAATCACCTGAAAATCAAAAAGGAATCCTACAAAAAGTGGACTAATCGCTGAGGAGGAGTACAAAAGAATAGCACACGCACATAAGAACAAAATCAGAAAGGCTACGGCACAAAATGAGTTACACCTAGTGGTATTTTAAATACTTTGGGAGCAAGACAAAGATGAAGGAAAGTGTAGGTCCCCTACTTAGCAGGAAGGAGAGCTAATAACTGATGACATCAAAAGGCTGAGATGTTTAATGCCTATATTGCTTCAGTTTTCACTAAAAAGGTTAATGGTGACCAGATTCTCAACACAACTAATATTAACAACAACGGGGAGGGAATGTGAACCAAAATAAAGAAAGAACAGGTTAAAGAATATTTAGATAAGTTAGATGTATTGAAGTCAGCGGGGCCTGATGAAATTCATCTTAGGGTAATTAAGGAACTAGCTGAAGCAATCTCAGAACCATTAGCAATTATCTTTGAGAATTCCTGGAGGATGGTGAGGCCCCAGTACACTGGAGAAGGGCAAACACAGAACCCATCTTTTAAAAGATCCCTCAGAGTAGTTTTCAATGGTTCACTGTAAAATGGGGAGGGCAGATCTAGTGGGGTGCAGCAGGGGTCAGTTTTGGGTCAGGTACGATTCAGTATTTTCATTAATGACTTGGATAATAGAGTGAAACCATGATTATAAAATTTGCAGTTGACACAAGCCCCAGCCCATTCAACCCCAGCTTAATGATGCAGGAACACACCTCGAGATAATATCATCTTATTCTGGACAAAGATTTGTCTGGTATAAACTGATTAAGTCCGCTTCCCTCTTTATGTGGGGAAGTCATGCAACTGTCTTTGTTACTGAGCAGTTTGTCTAAACACTTCACTCAAAAACACACTGGTTAAGATAAAACAAGTTTATTAATTACAGGAAAATAGTTTTTAAGTGATTATAAGAGGCAAGTGTAAAAAGATTAAAAGTAGTTACCAAAAGAAATAAACATAAAATTGCAGTCTAAGTTCTACACACCAACAGGATTTGAATTAGCAATGTCTTACCCTGAGAGATGGTACAAGCAGGCTGCAGTTTTCAGTTCATTCCCTGCCAGGGACTTCCCTCCCCCAGACCAAAGTTCTTTGTCTTCCAGACTCTCCCTCAGGTGTTGAGTTGGGGGGAGAGAGAAGTCAAGTAATGTAATTCTCCACCTTTTACAGCCATGCCCAGCTTGCTGGAACAGTCCATGCCTGTTAGGTGTCAACTGCTTCCCATTGGTCAAGCAATCCCCACTGCAAACATGGGTCCTACATTGAAGCCTTCACTGTAAACAGTCCCTGGTAGTGGACTCTTTCCTTGATGGGCCATTAGCACATCTGGCTACTTCATTATTTTACCTGAAAAGCTGGTTTAGGTGGTTCCCACCTCACGACGTGTTCTAGCAGCATTTACAACAATATTTTATATCTTCACATACCATGGAAGCATATACAATCCAACAGGATATTAATGTGTAGCAGATCAAGACTTTTAAAATAATATCAAACCAGGCATACTTTGTACAGAACATATCCTCATTATATAACGTTGATGAATATGGGGTCACAGGGGTGTTATCAGACACAGGGTTTCACAGGTAGTACTGCTGAAAAATATCTCGGGTTTACAGTCGATCCCAAATCGAATGAGAGTCAACAGTGTGATGCAGCTGTGAAAAAAGTTAATATAATTCTGGGCTGTCTTAACAGGAATGCTGTACATAAGACATGGGAGATAATTATCTCGCTCTACTTGGCACTGATGAGGCTTCAGCTGGAGTACTCTGTCCAATTCTGGGCACCACGTTTTAGGAAAGATGTGAACAAGTTGGAGAGAGTCCAAAGAAGAGCAACAAAAATGATAAAAGGTTTAGAAAACCTGACCTATGATGAAAGGTTAAAAAAATTGGAACGTTTAGCCTTGAGAAAGCAATACTGGGGAGGTGGGACCTGATGACAGCCTTCAGATGTTAAGGCCTGTTATAAAGCAGATGATCAGTTGTTCTCCATGTCCGCTGGAGGTAGGATGAGAAGTAATGGGCTTAATCTGTAGCAATGAAGGTTTAGGTTAGATATTAGAAAAACCTTTCTAACTATAAGGATAGTTAAGCTCTGGAATGGGCTTCCAAGGAAGGTTGTGGAATCCCCCTCATTAGAGGTTTTTAAAAACAGGTTGGACAAACCTGTCAAGGATGGTCTAGGTTTACTTGCCTGCCACAGTGCAGGGGACTGGACTTGCTGACTACTCGAGGTTCCTTCCACCCCTACATTTCTGTGTGTACACACTCTGGGCGTATTGGGACATCACTTAAAGAAGGTGGCAGTGTTCAGGTTGAATGGGTGTGTACCTAATTCTGTATTTCTTTTTGCTGAACTCAATGTTCTGAATGGTTCACAATAGTACCAGGAACCTTTAACTGTATGTTAATGAAATTTGTCAGTGAATTTCCAAGCTTTTTTATTTATTTATTTATTTATTTATTTTTAAACAGAAAAATAAATGCTTTTAGTAGGAGTTAGTGGTCATTTAAGCATCTGTAGTTATCATGTAGACTTGCAGTTGAGATGCTGATGTGGCCAGGTAATGATAACAATAACTAGCTTTTACACAGCAGTTTTCATCAGTAGATCTCAAAGCTCTTTACTAAGGAGAGAAACATTATTATCCCAATTGTACAGATGTGTGGAGCTGGGTGACTGGTTTGGAGGGAAGGAGATATAATTTGAGTCACAGGGAGTCTGAAGCAGCTACCTCATCTATTTCAGCCCTCCCTTGAAACTAGTTGTTGGATCTCCTATGATGCCAGTTCGGTGATCTGGAAGGAATTTTTCCCATATGGCAATTCTGGCAAAGTGCTGTGCCTTTTTGGTTTTTTCCTTCCAGCTTCCATCCAGCATCCAAGAGATCTATTCTTGAGGGGGTTTAAAATATATTGTTACAATTTTGGCAGGTTCCAGTGCAATGGTGGGTTTGGAAAAGTCCAGTTGAGGGCCCTAGAACCCAGGGAGCATGATGGTGATGGGGCGTCCTCTGTTTGGTGCAGCATGTGGCTCCCCTCATCTCATCTCCAGTGTGGAGGGAAGGGAGTCGGTCAGGTCACTGTCTCTCTCTTTCAGTCAAGGTCCCTGGGCAGCCCTGAGATTGTAGAGTGGGTATGGCCTTCACAGTCACCCCCAGGTTTATAGTACATCAAGGACCATTGGTGCCAATTGAGAGCCACACAGGAACAAGCCAGCAGAATAGTTTGTGGTTAGGGTGTTAGGTGTTTAATAAACACCTGCTTTGGTGTTAGGGTTTAATAAAGTTGTGTTCTTTGCATTTAATTACATTATATTGTCTCTGTCTCACTGTTTCTGTGTCCACATCAAAATGCTTGCGGGATTATTGACACAGCCGTAGCACTGATACTGGTTGAGTAGAGAGTTGAGATTTGACAGCATTGTAGTCGATAGTGGGGAGAGCTGCTTTTGAGTATTCTGGTGATAATTAGTTTTGATTTGTCTTCTAATTTTGATTCCATGCTTGAAGTTTCAACAATGATAGAAGAATAAAATTTGCCTGGAAGCATCTTTGTTCCTGGTAATGATACGTGAGAAAGAAAAAACAAGAAAAAGCCCTGCTTGACTTTGAGTCTGTGTTGAGTTTTCTGGGCTGTCTGGCTGACAATAATGATCCTGAAATTGATGTCATTTACACCAGTTTTGACTTCAGTGCAGCTACTCTTGATTTGCACTGGGGTAAGTGAAATCAGAATTCAGGCAAATATCTCTCTCCTTGTAAACTAAGGAAATTGGATTGGGAAATCATAGACAAATAAACATGAAGCACTAGCACTAAGCATTTAGAGTTACGTTTCAGAGTAAAACTGCACAATATTGGATGTTTAGCTATCAGTCTTTAATTTAAAGGCTCCCAATATATATATAGATGGCATGGTTAAGGCAAGCACCAGGCCAGCTTTGGCTGGAGTGAAGTAGCAACAATAAGATTGAGAAAGATAAAAGATATCTCTTTGGCATGTTTTTAAGGTTTTAATGGCTTGTAATTCCATACTTATTCATCCCAACACAGACAGCTGTTTGTTGCACCTATGAATAAAGGGAATATGCATATCAGATATCAGAGAATATCTGTAAGAAAGTGTAACGTTTAGGCCCTGGGCAAAAAGTGTAAGTTACACGGGTTGCATTCTCTTAAAGGCATCATTTATCTTAAGCTGACAAGCCAAACAGAGCTAAAGGTAGGAGGAGTTCAGAATGGGACATGTGACACAATGAGATGGAATAGAGACATACAATTTTGTTGCTGCTGGCTCAGACTGAAGACTTTTCTATACAAGATTTTCAGGTACCCGAACCACTACATTTTAATGGGAGATTTGAGCCTGCTTCATACAATCTGTTTGGCAAGTGTGTTTTTATTTTGTTTTCTCATCCTATTATATGCCAATAAAATCAGCTTTTGTTTAAGAAAACTTGGATGCTGTTAGGTGGATCAGTCATTGGTGGGTCTCGTGGAGAGCAACTGAACTCAGACTTCGGGGAAAGACAGAATCACCAATAAATTTTGGCCTGAGTACAAAGTCAAGAGCAAAGGGTTTTGTGATATCCAACTCCAAACCGTGTTTTATGGAGTCAGTGTGAGTATGGGGAGATCCAAATAACCTGAATGGGTCCTAATTCAGAATTTATATTTCTAGGGTGGAGGGAGAGATTGACAGACCACTTCCTAACAGAATGTCTTCCTCAAATAATAGCATGATAATGTTTAATGTAAGAGTAACCACTTTTGAGGATCACAGTCTCTAATTCTTTCTGTCAATAGCCTGATTTCTTTTTAAAGGATATTCCGTGAGAAAAATACGATTTGGAGATTACAGCAGTAAAACACCCTATGACTATTGGTGTCACTAAACAGCAATGTTACTAAAGAGCACCTAAACTTGATCACCTTTTTAGTCTTCAGGCTTTCACTGTGCTCCATTCTTGCTATAGTCACTATCTGCAGCACTTGTAATGATCCCTGCTTCCCCATCTGTGGGTGACTGCAAGTTAGTGGCTTTTTATTCCTTGCCCACCTCTCATCAGAGGTCTGGAATTTATTTTCTCTCCCTCCCCTGCAACAGCTGTCCATATCCCAAATAATTTAAAGAGAGGATTATTTACAATAGAAAATAGAGAGATAATCAAACTAAACTGAAATTGGGCAGAGTAATAAACTTGGCTGATTGTAGAAATAACACTCACCAAGCTAAACTTTGTACTTAAAAGCATTAAATACTTATAGCATGTCTGTAAATAGATCTGTCTAACTTCCGGGGCAGTATTTTGGTTAGTGCCTTATCCCAGCCACTCTGTCTATATGTGTAATACAATCCTTTAACCCATGCCACACCTCTCTCACTGGCTGCTTTTCAAATGAAATTTCAAACAGTATTTTGGGCAATGTAACACTCTCTTGCAAAACCTGTTTGGTGGGTGACTCCTATCTCTCTCCTTTCTTGGTATTTTATACTATACTCATCGCTATGGTGCCTGAGTGCCCTGCTGTTCTGGTGGGAAAGCTATGCCAAATGCAAGGGTCTTCTATTTTGTCAGGAAGGCAGGAAGTTTTAGTGACCATTCTTTGCACTTGCATGAGGGAGTTCTGTAGCTAAGGTCTAGCCCTCACAGAGGCTCTGCTTCCTTTAATTTTGCTGTTGTCATAGTTATTTCTCTCCTGACTCAACGCTTGTGCACCAGGAACCTGGCCAGCCATTTTCTTTTCATGTCAGTGTTGAGATTAGCACAAATACCTTTCTGTCTTGCGACTTAAAATCCCTTGACCATGTTTTTACATTTTCCTTTGGAAGAATTAGGGGTTTCCATTATTTCAGTCTGCTCAATCACTTGTTTCATACCACTTCTTTCAACTTTAGGCATGTTGAATCAGAAATGTGTATATGCTGTTCAAAGGCAGCAGAAGCTCATTTTAAATGGGGGTGAGGGGTGAGTTTTAGGGCTGGGTGTGTGTGCTGAGGAATGCAGGGTGGAGAGGGTGCTCAGGCAGTACCTAAGGTTGTGGCAGTGGTGGGAGAAGGCAGTGGAGCAGGCATTCACTTTGGCCTCACAAGGTATGTCTATATGGCAGCTGAACACTCTCAGCTGGCCCATGTCAGGTGACTCAGGTTCGTGGGGCTTGGGCTGTGAAGCTGCGGTGCAGACGTTTGGGCTCGCGCAGACACCCATGCTCCAGCCCAAGCTTGGACCGTTACCCTGCAGTTTTATAGCCACACAGCCTGAGTCCTGCAAGCTGGAGTCAGCTGACATGGGCCAGTCATGGGGTGTTTATCTGCAGTGTCGGTGTCTCTGGCATACCCAGAGATGCGTGGGAGCCTGACGAAGAGGTGGGTGAAGGCAGCTCCAGCAGCATGTTGTCCCTGCTCCCTGCCCACAGCAGCCCACTGCTCCTTACCGCAGCTCTTGTTTTTACACAGTTCCAGAGGGGTAGCCATGATAGTCTGCATACAGTAAAAACAACGAGAGTTCTGTGGCACTTTAAAGACTAATAAATTTAATTTTGTAGGCATAAGCATGATCATTCTACCTCTGCATCTGACGAAGTGAGCTGAGTCTCACGAAAGCTCATGCCTACAAAAATTAAATTTGTTAGTCTTTAAAGTGCCACAGAACTCTCGTTGTTTTTACACAGCTAGCAGTAGCTCCTTCCCTGGAGGGGAAACATCCCACCTCCCCCAACCCCAGTCCCCCAAATGCCACTGCTCTGCCTGGCCACTTTTTCCTTGCCCAGCTTGGCTCCAGCCCCCAACTCCAGGCGCTTTCCTTCCCCTGTGCTGAGGGAGCTGGCTGGAGAAAGATCAGGACTACCCATCTCGCACTCTCCCCATGTACAGAAGAAATATTGTGGGGTAGGAAAAATAGATCAGCCCCCATTGCTCACTTTTCCCCCCAACTCTGGAGGTTCTGCTGCCCCTGCTGATATTTAATATTTAGTGATTTTTATAAGAGTTCAGCTTGCTATAGTTAGTCCATGTCTACATGGGGACACTCAAGGAAGTTCATGTGAATCAACTAAAAGTGGCAGTCCATGAGCATAAGCTACAGTGAACAAAGGCCACTTCTCTCCTGAGTGAGAGCAGCCACACAGTGTAACACACTTTAAATTATGTGCATTGACGTCACACCTTTAGTTGACTTTCTTTAACTTAGTATAGTATAATAACTTAGTATTTCTTTAGATTGTCTCAGTATAGATACCAGTTTAGTAAGAGAAACAGCTGGCTTGTGAATTCAGCACTGAAGATGATCACCAAAATGAGCTAGCTAGCTTTATATAGAGCCAAATAAGATATTCTGCTCACCTAAAAGGTTCCTAGATTTTACCAAACAGTTCAAACCTTCACACTCTCTCCTCTCTTCAACATCTGATGACTGTTGATTCCACTTTTATTCTTCTCTCCAGTCAACAATGTCCTCTGCTTCCCCTTCTCCTCTTGGCTTCTAGGCAACTCCTATAACTTCCTTACTGTTATCCAATAGGCCTAATAATCTTGATATTTTCTTCACTTCCCATTTAACTTTCAACAACTCTAAAAAGTTGGTATTCGTAGACTGAAATTAGTCTGTTTCCAATATGAAAACATTTCCATACATACCCTCATGGTAAAGATTTTAGAGTAAAATTGAAGTTCACACGTAGAAAGCCAATAAAACTCAAAAATAAAGCAAACCCAACAACCCAGTTTTTGTTCTGGGGAGGGAAGGGAGGAGGATTTCCCCCAATCTTAGCTGGGGAATGGGAACGGTAGGAGAGAGTGGAAGCAGAGTGAACCAGGCGAGGAAGGGAATCCCAGGCACAGAGGTCCACAATGAGAGAAAAACACAGAGAATAGGATAAGGAAATGATGGAGTGCTTAGGTCTGCAGCTTGGGTGGTGAAGGAAAGGTGGTAAGCAGGCATAAAGTTGTGTAAGGGTTTTGAAGGTAAAAGGGATCCTAAACTTGTTGGAGAAGACAAGAGGAAGTCAGGAAAGACTTCTTAAAATGCAGTTGAAAGTGGTCATTTTATTTTCATGGCAGCCAAACCACATGTCAAGTAATTTACAAAATGAAGATAAGTATTTTTAAATAAAAAATGTAAACCACCACACAATGATTCCTAAGAGCTTCGTATCTGGACCCTTTGAATTAAATGTTCTGTCTTAAGCTTCTTCTCCAGAATCTCCCCATCCTTTTCCCCAAATTATACAGTGCTTGATTTCCACTTTGACCTAGAAGATAATCCTATCTATTTCTCTGCTTCAATAACATCATTTTGTCTTAATCAGTTTCTTTGAAAACTGTAGACTTTGAGCTGCTCCGAGAACTGCCAAGACAGGAAGTGAGGTGGTTATTTTTAAGAATATCTCCTATCCTGTGCTGCTGTGTGAAAAGAGTTGGTTCAGTGTGATAGGCGAAAGTATCTTTAAATATAGACTGATTTTTATTTGGAGATGTAACAGAAAATTAACAAGGCTTTGTAGAAAGAATACAACTCGAAGAGCATAATTATTTTCACATTAGGGGAGTGGAAACATTTACCAATTTCTATGTTGTTAATTTTGTACAATGTGCTTTGCAGATTTCTAATTTATTATATCAGTGAGCGATCCCTTCCTGTCTTTAAGAACTGATTGTACAGGGAACAAATTTTTCCACATCCTCCCCCACTGATCTAGTATTTGTACACACGAATGATTACTTTCAGTGTAGATTGACGTATTTAACTTCCTTCTTTTTTTTTTTTTTTTAATTTTTTTAAGTCACTGTAGGGTGCTGATCTAGTGCTGAATTAAACAAACACTCCATCTGGCATCTGTGAATTTTTTTTTTTTCCAAGGCCCTGAAAAATTGTTTTTGGGGGCTTGTGTGAGCTTTGTGTTGTAGAACAGAATTAATTTAATCATAACTGCTAAGTTTTCTGTAGCTCCATATGTCACATCTTATGCAAGTTACTTACTTAATTAGCTAATTTGCATATTTACACATTTGACTATGACTGCAAACATCAGTGTTGAAAACACTGTGGACTTGGAGGTGAGAGATGTCTGAGACTAGAGTTCCCTTACAGGGTCGTCTCCACCGAGTGATAGAAGCTGGTGCGGGGAGGCAGAACCTTTATTCCTTATCCCTCTAATTTGGGGGAAGGATTTATGGAGAGCCAGAAGCAACTTGGAGAGAAGTACCAGTTTGATGCAGGGGAGGTGTGTGTGGCTGGTGGGCAGGAGGGAATGTGGGGGTCGGATGCTATGAGCTAGCACTAGCCCCATGAACACTTTTTTTTAGTACCCACTTAGCCCCGTCTCTATCCTACCTACCTTTCCTTGCAGTAGCTCTTGTCCTCATTTTCCCCTGAAGTAGCCCCTTATTTCATCTCCCCTCGCCCTCAATATCTTCTTTCCCACGAGTAGTCCCTTGTACTGCGCACCCTGCGTTGGGGCATTGATGCCACTACCTGCTCTCTGCTGCTCCACCTGGATGGGAAAGGCAGGGGGAGCGGAAAGCAGCACAGGAGAGGCAACAAGGGTCTCTGGGATCATCTGCTGCGACTTCAACCCCTGCTGGTGACCAGGCAGAACTGCAGCCCCAAACCTCTTGCTTGCTGAGAGCCCAGCTGAATACGACACATCCATCTTGTGCTGCGGGAATGCAGGAGGGGCAGCCTGCATGTCTTTCTCACACCAGATGCATGATGCTTGGCAGGTCTGTTAAATTAGCCCTTATTAGGGACAAACCCAGGACCTAGAAGTCAGCCCAAAGATCCACAGGAGAGTGGGGGGGGAAACCACTGTCTACTCAAGGCAATAGAGCAACCATGGAGGAAGTCCAGAGACTGTTTCAAGTCAATAGTTGGAGTAGCTTCTGTGGGGCCTTAGGGTAGGTCTACACTGCAATGTAAACCCAAAGTTTAAACTCAGGCTCAAGCTTAACCCCCCTCCCCTTCCATCTACACACAAATTGCACCAATCCAGGGCTTGAATCCACGGTCCCAGGACCCCCGGGGGTGGAGGGTCCAAGCCTGAGTCAAGCCAGGCCCCAGGATTCAAGCCCTACTGCTTTGCAGTGTGATGCAACCCCGCTGGACTCATGCTCTGGGAGTCTGCCAAAAGTATCCCACAATACCATGGACCGACTTCCTTTGTCCTCTGAACAGTCAGGTTTGGTGGACAGTCAAGTTTTCTCACACTGCACCATGAACAAAGAGCTAGAGCGGCCACATTTTGGGAGGGCGCCAGGAAGTCTGGGATATGGGAGGTCGGACCCAGAGCTGCATAATGCTGTGTAGATGCTGGAGCTCCAGGTTGGGACCCAGGGTTCAACAATTCCTAACCTGAAGTTACAAATAAGCATAGATGCTCGAGCCCTAGGTCAACAAAGCCAGGGTCTGCTAACTCATGTTCTACTAACCCAGGACTCACATTGCACAAGGTCTCTAAGGGTATGTCTATACTGCAAGTATGAGGACAGAAAGATTCCCAGGTCTATCCAGTTCCTGCCATATGTGTCCTGCTGCTGTGCAAGAAGGTTGTGCAGAGTAGGGCTGTGCAGCACACAAGGAGTATGCAGTTCCCATCTGTGGATCTGCCCTGGGTAGGCCTCCCCTACTCCAGAGCTGGAGGGGGAGGGAGCTGGATTCTTTCTTTAGCGTAGGAATGCACTTTGCATAATTAATCCAAAGCTCGCTGGGCTACTGAATTATATTGGAATATGAATTATTAAGGAAAAAGTTATTGAAAGTGTCAGGGTTTGTTCTGTGATACCATTACTGCCTGAAACAGAAGACTGTGTTCGTGATCATTAAATGTATGAATTCATAAGTGAAATAGCTTAGTTATAACCCTGGGCATCACTAAAAAAGGTAGTGATCAAAGGGATGTTCTCAGGACAAAATCCATTTTAAAAAATATGAACATGTTATGAATAGCACATTAAGTGAATTTTTTTTTTAAATCTTAAACTCTTTGCTTGCTGTTTGCATTTTGTATTTTGTGCAGACTGTAAACTAGGCTGACCTGTTTCTAATTATTTTTGCTTTGAGTCTGTCAACCCTAGAGTATACGGACATTGCCAGCATGGTTGTAATTGCCTAGCAAGCTGTTAACACATCATGTGTCCATGTGCCGGTGTATGCATTTGACTGAAGTGGAAGGTAGTGGTGGGGGGCAAGTGACCGAACTGCTGAAAGTGGTAATAATAATAGATAACTGTTCTAAAATTAAATGTGTATATGGCATGGGTGAGTGCCGGGACCGAAGCCTCTTGGGGCACTAGCTCCTTCTCTATCCCTCTCCTCTCAAAGGGGGCACATAGGAGGTGGGGGGCCATAGCTCTCCATCTCCCTCACACAAGTCAGTGGAACTAATTACCATGGAGAGGACTGCTCCCTGCATATTTTTAAAAGGTGGCACAGCATCATCATCTGCATGCAGATTTGTGAGGCATTTTGACTAGAGCTGGTCAAAAAGTAGAAAAATGTCTTAAGAAAATGTTTCCTTTTGTCAAAAAATTTCCAAATTAATATTTTCATTTAATTTTATTTTTGGACCAGCTGTAATTATGACCTGAATGCAAATCAGAGCCTGCCTGGCCCAGTACAACTCATAAATAAATCTTTCAGTCAAACATTTCCTATACTACTTATTCTACATGAATAAACACTGATATATTGTAATTCCTGTCTTCCTTAATTTGTTACCTTTTCTCTGCCATGACTGTCAGCAATGACCTTGGCCTCTCAAGACAGATGTCCCCATTGTGGTTAACAATTTAAATAACCAGGATTTTCAGGCAAAATAAAAGACAAATAAAAAATAATGGTGTTACCATTCCATGTTGGGTATGACTTTCATAGTCACTCACTGGTGGTGTAACTCTGATCCCATAGTAGGTACTGAGAGTGTGATTATTGATCTCATTGAAAGCAGAGTTATACAAAAACTGAGCTCTTTGAAAATCCTATGCATTATGAATATTGTACATCATGTGTAATATTTACTCAGAAGTATTGGCTTATCATTGTTGAGTTCAGTCATCCACAGCACTATTATTGAGTACAGGGACTGTTTTTTATATATATATATATATATATACACACACACACACACACACACACACACAGTGCCAGAAGTGTGCATGGTGTAGATGAGCCACTTTTGACAGAAAGGATATTGAAATCTAAATTAGACACAACAAAAGGTGAAAACATCAGACAAAGTTGTAGGATCTGGTAACATAGGACAATCCCCACATAAAATAAAGTAACAGGCATTTGGTTTTATATAATATACATATTGATTTTGGTTTTAGTGTTTTATTTTTTGTGAAGGTTGAGGATGGAAGGCTTCCTGAGTGAAGTAGGTTTCAAGCAGGTGTTTGAAAGACAAAAGAGAAACACATGGGATTAGGACGTCTACACATTGCAGTGCGCTACAGGGGATTAAATGTAGTGGTACCTAAGAAGGAGGACTCAAAGGGGGCATAAAAGAAAGGAGGCACAGTGAGGTATGGGTGGAGTTCAGGTTGTCCTAGTTGACATGTTGGAAATGGGAAATAGCAACATCTCTTTCAAGTAGTACAGGATGGAGTTGGGAGAAAGATCGGGAAACTCCCTCACTCTCAGGTTTAGAATTAGGTCTTTCTCTGTCAGCTTTAATAAGTTATGAAATAGAATTTTTGTTCAAATATTGCTAAATTATTTACCTTTGTAACATTTTTTTACACAACTGAATGGGAAATGGCATAAAATATCACCTTTGAAATATAATGTAATGTGAAGCAATGTAGAATCAACTTTTTTTTTTGATCTGCTAGCGGTTAGTAAATGCTGAGCAAACTGTCTGCATAGCTGCAGTATAGTTTTTTTTTTTTTTTTTTTTTTTTTTTTTTTTTTTTTTAAAACCCCAAAACTTCACATTGGCTGAAATAAAATACATGACTGCTATCTGTGCAAATCAGGCCAGGGTAAGGAATGTTTACAATTTCCATTACAAAAGGTTTCCCAGCCGTGTGAACATAGAATAATTTTGTTTAATGCATTAAAATGGTTTTTAAATTTTAACAAAGTTACTTCCCAGCCACTTTGCCAGACACCTTTGTTAGCAAAAATAAAATGGTTTAACAGAAGCAAAATAAGGGAGGGAAGAAAGAGTCCTACTAAGAATTTCAGTGAAAATGAAGAAAAATCATTTTTGTTGACACATTCAATGGAAAAATTCAGTTTTTTTGTTGAAAAACTGAACACAATTGTCAGACAAAAACTCAAAATCATAAAGATTAGGGTTGGAAGGGACCTCAAGAGGTCAAAACCTTTCATTAGAGAGATGACACTGCAGGAAAAAAGAGAGAAATTAAACCCAATTTTTCTTTGGAAAAACAGTTTTGATTAAATTTTTGACACTTGTTTAACATAGCCATATCTATAGCGTAGATAGAATCTCAGTATTCCTACTGTGACTACAGTGGCATGGGGAGTGGCTTTATTTTATTCCTGGAGGTTACATTCAGATTAAAATAAGTCTCAGAAGCACATCCTCTACTTTGCTGCAGCTGTAGATTAGATAGTGCCTCACAACCAAACTACTTTTTACTTATTTTTTATCTAAAATAATCAATTCTGCTATGGAAATGGGTTAAAGAAATTGGAATTTGCCTTTTTAAAAAGAAAATGTGATTTTTATTGAAGGCACTGTTGGCATAGATAGGGTTGTAGTTACAGACAGAACCTGTTAGACCTGATCTTCTAAATTATAAAGCAGTGTCATAGGATGTATGATTAAAATAAAATAAAACAAACTGTCTATGAGGAAATAATCTAGTATCTTGCCTGCTTGAACAATCCCAACACTTTCAGCTCTATGGCTTCTTAACCACCTCTTGGATCATCCCTCATAAAAGTGAGCTTATTATACTGAGAGACCACATCCATTTAATTTACCTGGCTAACAGTTGCTTAGGTAAGCATAAATCAGTTTAACTCTACAGCCTTTTTTGTATACTCATAAATTCTGCATTTTAATATTCATCTATGACAAGATTAGCTTCCTGTTACAAATGAACCTCTATGGACAGATTTTCAAAAGAATATAATGCCAATAATTGAGGCCAGATTTTCAGAAGTACTCAGGTACTACTGTTGTTGGAAATAATAGGAACTGTTGGGCACTAAGCACTTCTGAAAATCTGGTCACTTCATTTAGATTTGTAAATATAAACTACTTTTTGTGAAAGTCTGGGCCTTGTAATCTTGTGATGTTGTGCTCATGTGACTACTGAATTTCCTTTAGCTAGCTATTATGAAATCTAGAGAAGTTTGAAGGTGGCGGGGAAGAAACTTATTTTGTGTTCTGTCTCCAAGATCTATAATGTTGCCTCTGTAATCATAGAATCATAGAAATATAGTCCAGCTCCCTGCTCTGAGGCAGGGCCAAGTAAACCTAGATTATTCCTGACAGGTGTTTTGTCTAACCTGTTCTTAAAAACCTCCAGTGATGGGGATTTCCTAGCCTGCCTGGAAAACCTGTTCTAGTACTTAATTATCCTTAGAGTTAGAAAGTTTTTTCTAATATCTGCTTTGCTTCAGATTAAGCCCATTACTACTTGTTCTATCTTTAGTGGCCATGGAGGGCAATTGATTATAGCCCCTTTTTATAACAGCCTTTAACATCCTTGAAGACTGTTACCAGGTCCACCCTCAGTTTTCTTTTCTCAAAACAAAACGTCCAATTTTTTTAACCTTTCCTTATAGGCCAGGTTTTCTAAACCTTAAATCACTTTTGTTGCCCTCCTCTGGACTCTCTCCAATTTGTCCACATCTTTCTTTAAGTGTGGAGTCCAACAGTATCCAGCAGAAACCTCACCAGTGTTGGGTAGAGTGGGACAATTACCTCAGGTATTTTACATACAACATGCCTGTTAATAGAGCCTAGAATTAGATTAGCCTTGTTTAGCATCTGCATTATTGTTGATTCATATTCAATTTGTGATCCACTATAATCCACCCCCGATCCTTTTCTGCAGTATTACTGCCTATCCAGTTATTCCCCATTTTGTAGCTGTGCATTTGATTCTTTTTCTTCCTAAGTGTCGTACTTTGCGCTTTTCTTTTACCGAGTTTCATCTCGAGTCTGACGGGGACTTAGATTGCATGAAATACTATTATATCAAAAGGTATAGGGAATTAAGGGAAAAGTGTATGTAGATGGTTCTTAACCCTTCCTGTGTTTAACTGGAAGACTGAGTTGTCTGTATAGCTAACTGGATTTTTGTATGGCTTGTAATGTATTTTTTTATTTTCCATAGAAGCTGTTCAACTGTGGTTGTTTCAGAAGAGGCTTTTTTTTGGTTTATATTAAAACCTACACATTAGTGTTGTTTTGTTTTTTAGAGCATATCTCATTTTCTTATTGTGTTTGATATAGTGGGTATTAGACCTCAGTACTGCAACAGGCCCCGTGCAGATGGACTCCTGTGCCCACAAGAAGCCAGTTGCAGAATCTGGCCTTTAGGCTTCTTTACTCTGCCCATTGCTGGAAGGGTCTAATCCCATTGTGGTCATGGAGGGTCTTATGATCAACTTTATGGGGAGCTGGATCTGGTCCAAAGTGCTTTCCTGGTAAACTAAAATTGCCATGTACGGACTTTTGAGTCTTCTTGTTCTCAACCCAACTTTCGCAATTGAAGGTGGCTCTGCTTTTATGAGATAAAAGATGTCACTTTCTAAGATATAAAAATCACAATACTAATTATTTTAAACAAGATTTAACTACAGCATTACTGTATAAATTGATAATAGCTTGTATTTTGTATAACTCTGTTTATCCAGTATTTTCCCAAAGTTCTTTACACACTTTACACAAATATACAAGGTCAGTGCACCATTTTACAGCTCTGGCAACACTCTAGAGCTGGAAGCTAAGGTAACTTAATTAATTGAAATTACATGGAGAATTTAAAATGACAGAAGGTAACTATTATCCAATTTGGAATTCGCTAATTTCCAGATTTTAATTCTGTGTGAGTAAACAGTGTGTGGGTGTAACTAACAAGCTGCCTATGCTGGGTATTGTGCTTTAACATCAGTATTCTTATCTGACAATCTCAGAGGAATCTTAAATGGCCTTGAATAAGGCACATTTGAAATCTTGTCTGAAGGAATACATCTGTGACAAGATGGTGATCCATGAAGACATGGCTGTAAGCTTATGTACAGAGTGTTGCTAACAGGCTTTATTTTTAGTAAGCATAATTTATTTTTTTTGTTCTCCAGTAATTTTCTCCCTCTTTTTCACTCATTGGCGATACAGTATATATCAATAGCGATTGTACAGCTTGTACATTAAACCAAAACACCGATATTAAAGGGGAGAAAAGAATCTTGGCAGGAATAATTCCTAAAGAAACATAGAGGTGAAATTAAGAATGGACATCAAAGTGGGCAGGGATTCAGAAGACCTGGTTCTATTCCTGGCTCTGCCACTGGTCTGCTAGGTGACCTTGAGCAAGTCACTTCACCTGTCAGTGCTCTGTAAAATGGAGATGATACTGACCTCCTTTGTAAAGTGGTACCAATACCAATACCAGTATTCTTTGTGCTTGTTTGTGTTTTCATCAGGGAACAGCATTGGTAGGGTATGGATTAGATAATCTAAGGGTCTTTTGAGATCTACCAATGAAAAGTGCGATATAGGAGGTAGGTGTGTGTTGTTACTATTAAACTATTAAATTAGATATAACTTTGAAAAATGTTTCAGCAAAAATGAACATTGTCGTTTGAGGGTAGCATGAAGAGCCATCATGTCCATGAAGCAAGGCGGTGGTAATTCCTAGTTCTGTGGGACTCTGGTGCAGCCACAGCTGCCATCAAAATACCAAACTGCACTGCTGTTCTGTCTGTCTCCTACATGGGTCCAGGGAAAAGGCTTTCTGCACCTTCTCTTCATTCCCACACCCTTGCACACATGCATCCAAGCAGCCACAATATAGCTCTAATTATCAAAGTAAAACAGAAGATAATTTGCTCTCTATTTATACGGTTCCTTGTAGTTGCAATAACTGTTCTTTACACGCAATATATGCAGTATTCTGAGGGATGTAAAATATATTATTGACTTTTACTAAATTAGGTTTGAGCCACATGTTGGCATCCTACAGATATCCTCTATATAGATTTACCATCTGTCCTGGTATGACCAAGACAATCCTGATTATGTGGTCGTTGCACTAAATTTTATAAGGCACAGGCTGTGCTGTTTTACTACTCTGCATGAAAAGACATAGAGTTGGGGCAATTTTTTGAACGGTGAAATATATACACACCGATTAGATTACTATTCATCTTGTGGAACTGTAGTACTTACGTCTTTGGTCTGCTAAATATTTAGCAGTTTTCACCGGTTATTCAGTTTTATTATGAATTTTTAATTCTTGATAAGGGAAAATATGGTTGGTGTCAGAATGCAAATATTTTTGTATATACTTAAGCCTTGGCGCATAAGCTACTATGGTAATATAGAGAGGGACATTTTCATTCGAATTTAGAGCTTATTCAAGCTGTCTAGTTTCTTCTCATGGTTGTGATAATACCTTAAATCATGGACTCAAGAAGAAAATACATCTGAAAGTTAATGAAAAACAGGCAGGATATATACAGTGTAGTCTGAGTCAGACTTCCTGTTTTATTCCCTACTCTGCCACTGATTTGCTATGTACCCACAGGGCCATGCTTCTCCCTCCCCCCACCCCCTCCGTGGGCCTCAATTGACCATCTATGAAATGAGTGTAATATTACCTATTTCGTGGAGGTGCTGAGCCTTAGTTAATTTTTGCACAGCTTTTTGACACCCTTGGATAAAATTGAGATCTCTGATCAATTAGTACATTTAATATCAAAATGAATAGATAACCTACCAATACCAGTATTCTTTGTGCTTGTTTGTGTTTTCATCAGGGAACAGCATTGGTAGGGTATGGATTAGATAATCTAAGGGTCTTTTCCATCTCTGTTTTCTGTAAAATACTAGTCAGTAAGCTGTCTTTAAACACTATTCAGAGTTCAGTATCCTTCCCACATGTCATTCAGCTATGCACCAAGTGACAAGTTTTTGAAAGCTTTGGTACTTAGCAATAAATTAATATTCTCTAGAAGTCTGAATTTGTGAGAAAAATCACAGAAGGGAAAACCAAGCAGGATAAAATCTGTTTTAATGAGAGAGGGATGAACTAATAGTTACTTTCCGCAGGATTTTGATAGATGTAAGATATTTTCTGCCAACATGGTTTTATTTAAAAGGGGGAGGGGGCAGAAACCTATTCATGGAGATGGTTAAGAAACTTCTGTTTACCCATATTCTGAGACACTATACAGTTCTTTCAAAAATGAAACATTTTGTTCAATTGGGTCAGTTTCACCAAAATTTCATTTTTGAAGAAAATGGGGGGGAAGAGTTATGATAATATTGAAACATCCTGCAATGAAACATTTTGATATTTCGTTTTGAAACTGCTTTTCATTTTGAATTTATTAAAATTTTGTATTATAATACAATACAAAATAAATAAAAACCAAAGCATTTCAGTTTGGTCAAAATTAAATGTTTTGATCAAACAAAATCTTTTTTCCCCCCAGAATTTTCTTTCATGGAGAATTTTTACCTTTTTGCTTATTATTCGGATTTGAAATGAAGCCACATTTCAAAATCCTTCATAAAACAGAACTTCCATCCTCTAGTCATCTCTCTACAGTGATTCCAGAAACGGGGCTTTTTTATGATTTTAATATCTAAAAAGAGTAACAAATGCATAATTATTTCAATTTAAAAATTCAAAATCACATTATACCATGATTTGTCCTACTATTGAAGACACCAAAATCCTCATGAGATTCAAGAATATCTTCTTTTGTATTAACTTAACAAATAAATTCTTACTGTACTGTCATTGATATGCACAGTGAACTAGTTTTTATTGTTTTAAGTGTTTAAAAAAGAACTATTTTATGCTGCTCATCTGCAGAATTTCTGTTGTGTCCAAAATACTATACTCTTAAGATAGAATGCCGCTTCAGCAAGAAGTATTTTAAAGGGATGCCATCATGTAAATTAAACGTAACATGACCTGTGTTAAGATTATAGTTTGTTAGACGTTAGTTTGGATTATCGTCCAGAATCTACATTTTTTTTTTCTGTGTACAAAAATAAATCAATATGTCTCCAAGAGACTGAAGTGAAAAAACTCAGACCTTGCTCCCTTTGTAAGGTTTTCAATCTGGATGCTGATAGAAACTTCTTCAACATTTTGGGTTATTCAGCTCCAGAGTTCTGATTTGGGTCAGCCTTTAAATTTAAAAAAAAAATCTTTAAGAAAAACATAAAAATACTTTGAATTTGCATAGCATCTTCCATCTGATTCTCTGAAAGCAATTCTAACCTTTAATGAATTAATGCCACAGTAAATCACACCTTACTTATGTTGATTCTTAACAGGGCATTAGCATAATTGCAGAATATTTTGGAGCTGTGCTGTTGAATAATGTATCAATTATCTTTTTTATTAAAATATAAATAAACTGAAAACCAGTTTTATGCCATTTCTGATAGTGCAATTGTTTGAGTTTGTCAGAGAGAAACTGCATGGATATTTTTATTGAATTGTGCCCTTAATTTTTTCATAAAAATAAGATGTCATTGTTGCACGTAAAACTCTGTTAAAGCTGTTCTAAAATATATGCTTTAGTTCATCCAGAAGTTATGTGCTTGATATAGGAATTACTGGGTGAAATTCCTTGGCCTGTGTTATGCAGGAGGTCAGACACTAGATGATCACAGTGGCCCCTTCTGGCCTTAACATTTATGAAAAGCTTCAATTGTTTGAATGCCAGTGAATAGGTAAGAGCTAACATCATGTACATAAGATATGTCGATATTTAACTGCAAGATACAAATGAAAGGGGTTTTGTATCTTTACTGGTTTAATAGATTTTGCCACTGAGTTCTGAAAAATAAATGGAGTTCCGAAAGCCCCCTCTGTAGTAGCGTGTCACTTCAGAAGAGAAAAGAGAGCTTGTTCGGATGATCCTTTAATGGCGGTGGGGGTGGGAGGGTGCTAGATAGCCAATTAATTTTTTACAGAAGGGCCTTTGTGTGGAAATTACGACAGTATGTATTCTGAAAGATGAACAGACACTAAGGAGGAAACATTTTTTAAAAGCAATTTTCAAGAAAATTTCAAGTTATAAACCCACAAATTTGTATGAAGAGGTATCTTGTTCTACCTCAGTTATTTTGTGTTAAGAATTCTATTTCAAAACTGTTTCAGATCTATTTCTGGTTCTTAACCATATTTTTGGTTTAATTGTATATGAAGAAAGCTTGCTGAACTTCATGAGTAAAAGAGACTAGCTTCATAGAGCCATTATAAGGGTGTATGTAAGAGGCTAGATGTTGAGGAAGTCTGATCCCCGCATATGTCTGCATCATTTGTAGAGTTTCTTTGACATGGTGTACTGTAGATAGAAGTTCAGCAATTGTATATTATTTCCTAAATCTTTGTTTCCAGAAAACTGAAAGAAGAATACATAATCCTGAGTTTAAGCAAGCTGCATGGGGTTGGTAAATAGTAGAGTTCGAGAGGACTTTGTCTGTTCAGTATTTTATAACACTATCCATCTGTTACAAATGAGCTTAGATTTTACTCCATTTGTCTTTGATAACTTAAGCATCTGCTAGTGCTTGATAGTACCGAGCACCAGTGACTTGTTCGAATATGTTCCACTGAGATACTGAATAGAACCTTAATTGACTATAGTAGAAAATTCTTCCAGTAGAATCACAGAATCCCATTACTTTGCTTCCAGACAAGTATTTTTATAGACTAGTGGTGTTGAAGTGGGCTGTATAAAATCTGTACTGTCATAAATGCATTTTTCCTAACTCTTGATAGTGTATAATAAGCTAATACAAATCTGAACTCCTTTTTTGTGTCTTTTGAGGAAGGAGTTTGGCTATCATGCTTAGACATTGCTCTGTTTGTGACCAGCTGATAAATATTTCATGGTATTTCTACAGTGCGTATGTAAATAATTTAAATATTTTATTTCTCTACTCTTTCCCTTCACATAACTCTAAAGTAAACAAAATTGTATTAAATTATTCATGGAGAAATTGAAACAGCCAAATAACTAAGGGCCGCAATTCACTCTTATCCTTCTCTGTGACTGCACAAAGCCCTGAATGCAGCTAGACCATTATGGTGCTGCTACATATGTGAGGCAAGCTGCACATGTCAACTCTACATCTTCTTATCAGCTCAAGTGCAGTGCTCCACAACAGCTTTTTCCAAGGCAGATTGATGGGGAAGTGGGTGTGAACAGTGGGCTGGCCATTACACCGATCCATTGGCTGAAACCCGTGTAGGGGGATTGCAATATCTTTTCATAGAGCATGGGCTGTACTGAAGTCAGTCAGCAGAAAGTGGCAGAGTTGGTGATCTGAATTCCAGGGTGGATTGATTGAAATCACCAAATGGAAACCTCAGTTTAAATAATCAAGTTTAATTAACTTTTCTATTTGAACTTTAGTTATTTTCTGAAGAAAGGTGCGGTTCTCATTAGCTGATATAACCATTGGAACCTGTTGATTTACCACTAAATAGAGCCTTTGCACTAGATGTAGTACAACTTATTGCTACCTAGGAGAGTACAACACTATATATACATTTATTTAATAAGAATCTGAAAATACTAAGCGATATAATTGCTTAATTGTATATTTTGAGTGTTAGAAAATGGTGAATGATCTCTTGCTTATTTGCTAGATAATAAACTTTTTGCTCATTATTTGTGTCAAGCTGCATTAGGTTGGTAAGTGGAATTTTAAATTAAACACAAAACAAGATGCCAGATTTCTTTTTATTAAACAAAACAAGCCCTTAATACAGTACATGACCTATTGTGCCATATTTGTGAAGCTTGACCTCAAAAATTAAATCCCCCCCCCGCATATTTATTTTTTATAAATGTAGGCCTTACCATATTATGTATTAAATTCAGATTTCATTTTAAAGAAGTTTATTTAAAAAAAAAACTTATTTAAATAAAATAAAATAAATCTGATTTAAATTAAAAAAAATTATCAATGTTTATCCACCTCACTGAATTCTGGGGAGAAGGAGTCTGTTCCTATGGCAAAGATGCCATTACAGATCTTCTAATCAAGGCTCATTTACACCGCCTTTATACAGGGTTCCAGGACTAGCTGTTTAAGAAATAAGTTGATCTTTTCTTTTTGTTGCAGCCAGTTGTTTTAGGGTTTTTATTTATTTATTTATTAAAAGCATCTATTGTTCTTTTGTAGTGTCCACATTCTGGATTATAGTGATTTTTTCATCATCCTAGTTCAAATGTTTGAAGAGGAAGAAAGACAGTTTGATGGTGGTAGAGGTGGCTACTGTAATGTCCAAACAATTGAAGCTTACCGATTTCCCTTCCCTACCTGGACCTGTCCCTCAGGATAGAATCATAGAGTTGGAAGGGACCTCAGGAGGTCATCTAGTCCAACCCCCTGCTCAGAGCAGGACTAACCTCAGCTAAATAATCCCAGCCAGGGCTTTGTCAAGCCGCGGCTTAAAAACCTCAAAAGATGGAGATTCCACCACCTCCCTAGGTGACTCATTCCAGTGCTTCACCACCCTCCTAGTGAAAAACCTTTTCCTAATGTCCAACCTAGACCTCCCCCACTGCAACTTGAGACCATCGCTCCTTGTTCTGTCATCTGCCACCACTGAGACCAGTCTAGCTCCATCCTCCCTGGAACCCCCTTTCAGGTAGTTAAAGGCTGCTATCAAATCCCCCCTCATTCTTCTCTTCTGCAGACTAAACAAGCATAGTTCCCTCAGCCTCTCCTCATGAGTCTTGTGCTCCAGCCCCCTAATCATTTTTGTTGCCCTCTGCTGGACTCTCTCCAACTTGTCCACTTCCTTGTTTTAGTGGGGGGCCCAAAACTGGACACAATACTCCAAATGCGGCCTCACCAATGCTGAATAGAGGGGAATAATCACTTCCCTTGATCTGCTGACAATGCTCCTATTAATGCAGCCCAATATGCTATTAGCCTTCTTGGCAACCAGGGCACACTGCTGACTCATATCCAGCTTTTTATCCACTGTTACCCCCAGGTCCTTTTCTGCAGAACTGCTGCCTAGCTCGTCTGTCCCCAGTCCGTAACTGTGCATGGGATTCTTCTGTCCTAAGTGCAGGACTCTACACTTGTCCTTGTTGAACCTCCTCAGATTTCTTTTGGCCCAATCCACCAGTTTGTTTAGGTCCTTCTGTATACTATCCCTACCTTCCAGGGTTTCTACCACTCCCCCCAGCTTAGTGTCATCTGCAAACTTGCTGAGGGTGCAATCTGTTCCATCCTCCAGATCATTAATGAAGATGTTGAACAAAACCGACCCCTGGGGCACTCTGCTTGTGACCGGCTGCCAGCTAGACATGGAGCCATTGATCATTACTCGTTGAGCCCTATGCTCTAACCAGTTCTCTGTACATTTTATAGTCCATTCATCTAACCCATACTTCTTTAACTTGCTGATAAGAATGCTGTGAGAGACCGTATCAAAAGCTTTGCTAAAGTCAAGGTATATCACGTCCACCTCTTTCCCCACATTCACAAAGCCAGTCATCTCATCATAGAAAGCAATCAGATTGGTCAGGCATGACTTTCCCATGGTGAATCCATGTTGACTGTTCCTGATCACCTTCCTCTCTTCTAAGTGCCTTAAAATGGATTCCTTGAGGACCGCTCCATGATTTTTCTAGGGATTGAAGTGAGGCTGACTGGTCTGTAGTTCCCTGGATCCTCTTTCCTCCCTTTCTTGAAGATGGGCACTATATTTGCTTTTTTCCAGTCATCAGGGACCTCCCCCAATTGCCACGAGCTTTCAAAGATAATAGCTAATGGCTCTAAAATCACATCAGCCAACTCCCTCAGCACCCTTGGGTGCATTGCATCTGGCCCCATGGACTTGTTTATGTCCAATTTTTCTAAATAGTCTTGGATCTGTTCCTTCAGCACAGATGTATCAGGATGCTCAGTCTGATTTTTCTGATGGGGGGGAAAGTCAATAGGAGTAGTGCTCTCCAGTTCTATTTTCTGTCTCTAGGGCTATAGAGCAGAGGTATTCAGTGCAGCAATGCTCATAGCTAACGGAGGGTCCCTGTGGTCACTGTCTCCATTTGTTACAAAAGGGAGCAGAAGCAGCTGATATGGGCCAACTCTGACATGGACTTTGATTGCACAATGAAGAGGGGCACTATGTTGACCCTCCTACTTCTGGCATGATGTTTACTGTGTCTAGAGCACAGCAGGGATGGCTGACGCAGCAGTAACTTTGACTCACAAATGGGAAGCACCACTTATAATATAGGGAAAACTGTCTGGATACAGCAAATATGGCAACTCCCCTATAAGGCCTGTGACTCTGTGAGGGAGGGAGATATCCATTGGGATGGACCCCTAGTTTATGGAGATCTTGGACATAGGGTTCCGAATTGCCATATCATTTGTTTGTAAACATTACTCACATGAAGGATCTTATAGTAAAGTAGGCTCCTCTTAGACATAGGACAAGATTTGTAGGGATTCATTTTTTGTGCTTTCTTTATTGTAGCTCCCATATTGTCTGCAAGGCTTCTTTCATTCCAATGTTTGCATGTAGTAAGGTCATGTCAAAGGAAGCCATTATTTCATTTCTCCTATGTGCAGTCAATACTTGTAGTTCTTTGGTGTCTTTAAACATCCTTTGACTGGCCATTGTATATGGACTGAGTAGTACAACAAACCTAGAGTGCACTGTACATCTCGGTTCTGGAAATGCCCTGGCATGGTCATAACTAAACTGCTTAAACCTGACTCACTAAATGTCTAAAGAAGTCTTTCCCTAAAGAGTCAAAAATCCAAAAGCAAGAAGAATTACTGAATGCAAGAAAAAAATCATATATTAAACAATGGGAAATCAATAGATATCTTTATGTATCCAAAAGCTTGATCCATAACACATTTCAGTCAGCTTCAGTGTCATGTTTGGTTACTGAATTAAAAAACAAACAAACAAAAAACAGCACATGCAGGCAAATAGTCCACTAAGGATAGAATGAGCTGCTCACTTTCTTCAAAAATTGTAATCATGGTAACCGCATTATCATATCATGTTTGTGTCAGGTTTTGAGATATAGAAAGGTGGCTATTTGATTCCCAACTTTCAGAGAGCCTTTCATTTTTGCTCCTTGACTCTTCTTAGTTATTGACAATTCCAAATGGTCTAAAAAAGCCTAGTTTCTTTTTGTTCAGATCTGTTTGTGTGAATACCTACCCTTACCTGTGTTTTTAAAGAAGGGACCATGGCAGTTATCTAACTGATAAGCAGGCTGGAGAAAAAAGTTTCTGATCAGGCAGTTTAGAATTAAAGCTTGCTTGTTTGACTAGGCAACTGGCAGACCTCACACTGACAACTCCCTCCTTTCCTTAATATTTCTCACATTTTTGTTTAATTACATATGTTCATTTGTGTAAAGACCCTGTTGGAGTCACTCTTGGGTGGTGATTAAAATGAGCAGTTCAGAATGAATTTTCTGTATTTATTATATGATGAAAATCTCATCTTTTCTTCAAAGCTTCACATAGCCCCTTATGTGATTTGTCAGTCTTGCATCCCTACAGACATTATTCAATGGAAAACACGCAGTGCTACATTAAAATAATGATCTAAGAAAAATCTTTTGGGCTTCTGACAAGTGCAGTGATTTTCTTAACATATCTTAAAGATCTCTAAAAGATATTATTTGTAACAACATGCCATCTTAATAAGATGTTAGAAGTAGGGCTGTCAAACATTTTTTTAAAATTGCAATTAATCGTGAGATAAAAAATAGTCGTGATTAATTGCAGTTTTAATTGTACTGTTAAACAATAATAGAATACCAATTTAAATGTATTATAAATATTTTGGATGGTTTTCTACATTTTCAAATATATTGATTTCAATTACAACACAGAATACAAAGTGTACAGTGTTCATTTTATATTATTCTGATTACAAATATTTGCACTGTAAAAAAAATAAATAAAAGAAATAGTATTTTTCAATTCACCTCATACAAGTACTGTAATGCAATCTCCTTTTTTGTGAAAGTTCAATTTACACATGTAGATTTTTTTTTAACATAACTGCACTCAAAAACAAAAAAATGTAAAACTTTAAAGCCAGTGAGTGGAAGCATGAAGGGTCTGACAAGTGTTTAGCATATCTGGCTCGTAAATACCTTGCAACACCAATTACAAGAGTACCATGCGAACGCCTGTTCTCACTTTCAGGTGAGAAATAAGAAGTGGGCGGCATTATCTCCTGTAAATGTAAACGAACTTGTTTGTCTTAGCGATTGGCTGAACAGGAAGTAGGAGTGAGTGAACTCGTATGAGGTGAATTGAAATATACTATTTCTTTCATTTCTTTCTAAACAGAGTGATTAATCGCAACTATTTTTAAAATCTAGTTCATTTGTTTTGTGTTAATTGCATGCATTAAGTGCAAATAATTGATAGCCCTAATGAGAAGTAATATTTCTTTTTTGAAAATGAAATATAACTAATATTATACATTTGCAATCAATTAATACTACAAAAAATGAAGAATTTAAAAACATACACTTCAACCTAAAACAGTTGTACCTAACAGTTTACCAGACAAAACAAGAAAATATTGGGATTATTAAATGCAGAGAAGGATTAGGACAGACAGTGGAAGAGGTGTGAATGGAACTCAGGCTCACTTGGCTCCGAGCTCTGTGTATGTTGTCCTGCAGGTAACTAGAGGGGTCATTTTTCTGAGGAAAGCAGTAGGAGCAGCACTCCTGCATTTAACAGTGAGTCCTGGCCTGATGGAAGTAATTCAGCTGACTGAGGAATAGAGGGAGAGACTAACTCAACTATGTACACAGCCACAAAGCAGCCTCCTCCCCTGCATGCTTTATTTGTTTAAATTTATACAAACAAAACAACCTATCCCAGGCTCTAGGGTCCTCTGCCAGCTATTTACAAATACAGATCCAACAGCAATCTACATTATATAACAGCAATAACTGATTAAATCTTACAGCAGAAAAATTCCCTCTCCATGTTTATTGCCCTAAAGCAACATCCCCCTCCTGAAACCCTCTCATATAATGATGGGTTTTGCAGTGTCTCTGAAGCTCAGCAAATTCAGGCCCTTTCAGAATAATTGGGAAGTGAGTTCCAAAGTTTCCCTCGTGGAGAATGATTTTCCTCTTTTTAAATGAAGGCAGTGCCACCTTGAGTTCCCTCACTAATCTCAGCTGTGACAGAACAGTATGAGGAGAGAGTCAGTATTTTATCAGGACTTAATGAGCTTAGCATCAAAACTTGTGAGAGAGATACTGAGCCCTTGTTACAAGCGTATAACTGGAACCTCTTCATGTCAGAACATTCAAAGGCCCTTCTCTCCTGTTGTTTCTGTGTCAAATTTTAGCTTTTTGCACCCATCTGGTCCTGCATAGAGCTATTTGGGGCAAGAAAGGGGAAGGTCACAGAGAAGTTGTTAAACAACCTTATTTATAGTAGCTTGTGACCAGCACCCTGCTATAGTTTATGTATAATAAATAATCCACTTCATGCCATCTCATTATCTGTGTGACCAGTACAGACTGCTATCCATGTGCTATCTCCAAATCATAGTATTAGCACACAGGTTGTTTTTGGGGATTAAATACACTGATAGTACTTGGAAGTTCAGATCTACAATATGGCACAACGTCCAAAAAAGGCAAATTTTAGGCTTGATAGCCTTTACCTTTAGGTATTATTTCAAGAAATATAAAGGTTGCCAGATTTCTCTAGGATATTGGAAACCTTTTATGGGTAGAAAGGAAGATATATGATGGTGGAAACTTTTGAAATATTTTGCTTCTATGTTTTAAATTTAAATTATTAAACTGATCTTTAGTGATTTTTAAGGCATAGCTAAACAGAAATGTGGTTAAGAAATTAAGTTAATTTTCTGAGAGAGGTGACTAAATTCCTGAGAGTGATGGATTAGCAGCTGTGCTATCGCGACACAATATGCATGTAAAAATAGACAGTGTAGAAATTGTCAGTTTACCTCAATCCTGATCTGCTCATGTTCATCTGCTATTACTGTCCACCTTTGGGGATAGGCTTTCAGTTAGGACTAAGACTGGACAACTAACCTAATTTTCATTTACAAACTAATTCAGGATTTGTGTCCGGATTTCTAAGGAAGTCAGGTAGTGATTTAATAATGTACTTTTTTAACCTCCTCTATTTACTGGCAATGCATTGATGATTCATAAGAGATCAGTTCAGTTCTTATGTTTTAGTGAACTCTGCACCTACTCAGCAATAAGTAAGTCTTTAGACTTGCCAAGCAAGTTTTTTCCAAAGTGTTTTCATCTTACCGGTGCCCTCCATGACTTATGGATGCAAAGATCTCCCGTTCTCTTCCTTCAGATCTCGCGCTCTCAGCTAATGCAAAACACATCTTTTTTTCATCTCAAATCAATCTCTAACAGACCTGCCACTTGTTTAATCCCAGCCTATGAAATGTATTCATCTTGTGAATTAGTTTATTTAGAAAACAAACACAAAATCTACAATCACATGTTATCCTTTGAAAGAGCTTTCACGCGTAGTTATAAAACAAATACCGTACAATGCAAGATAATATACACGTTCCACAGTTAGCATACCTCTATTCAGACACCTGAAACAAGTGAAAATACAAAATAGGAATAACTTTATGCTCAATTTCATACATACATGAAATGAAACCAATTTATTGGACAATACAATATCATTCTAGTTGAGATTTTTTTGTTTGTATGTTGGTTTTTCAACGAGATTAATGATCATTTGTGTGCTGTGAACTAATTTGCAGCTTGAGCTGTTTTAATAAACAGTTGCCCTTGTGTTGTGCTTTCTCCTCGACTTCCTTTGATTCCTGATCTCATTTAGAAGGTGCAACTACGGAGGGACACACATAGCATCTTAACATTTTTTTAAAAATACATAAGATGTAAACGGTCATACACCTTTAGATTTGGCTTTCGGTTGTTCAAGGAAAACTTTAATTTTAGAGGCTTTTTGTTAGGCATAAATCCCTTCATCCAGTGTACAGTCCTTATGCCAGGCCATACACAGCTGTTGCAGCTCTGTGTCTGCAGAAGCACCTGCAGCTCAAAGGTGTCCCCTCTGCAGGAGGAGTAGGAGAAAAGTTGGACTCATCCATAGAGCATTGGATCCTTCAACCCATCCACCGCCTGTGTGCTGGAAGCTGGAGAGCATATAAGGTATATATGCCTCCTGTGTGTCTTGCATCCTCTTGTGCACCAGAACTGCACTGATTCCACTACCAGAACCTTTTGCACCTGTGGAGGAGGGTCATTTTGTGCTATATGTGAACATTTCAGAGTTATGTGGTTAATACAAGGTTGTAAGGAATGCTTACTCATCAGTGACTGGAAAATGACATCATGGATTTCAAGATGTTCTGCATAGATAAGAACACTATACACACAAAAAGATAAAAGAAATAACAGGAATGTCAAACAGCAAATTAATTTCATAAGCCCCCAAATAACCCCAAATAATTTTACTATGGGGGGAAAAAAATGCACGGACAGTCATAAATTCTCAAAGGAAGATTCAAGGACAACTTTCAAAATGCAACTTAATTTGATTGCTTTAATGCAATGGCAACATTCTTGTGTGCAGCTGAAAGTAGAAATTATTCAAATAAGTAAGTGAAAAATTAAACTTGCTCCATTTCACAATTTTTCTGATTTCACCACTCTGTGCATAGTCCTTAAATATAGTCATAGTGCTGTTCCCCTGCGCATATGACTGTTTACAAAGTAGAGAGAGGGGATCAGGTGCTGTCTAGCTAGTATTGCCAATTAATCTTAAAAGAATATTGCTATCTTTTCAAACTGCTAATTAGCCTGTTGTTGCAGTACAGAGCACAGAAGAAATCCTTTCTGTGTACATTTTTGTTATAGTAACCCAACAGCAAGGAAAATACTCAGATTATTTTTTCTGGTGATATGAGGATGGCTGCTGTTTGGAAAACTTTGCATCACACCATCTGTTTCCTTCTGATTGTGCACTGCCTTGGCCATTGTTGTGATTAATTTCTTTGTTGCTAAGACCAAATTTGAACACATGAAAGAAAATGAAAATCTACTTGTAGCAACATGATTGTGGCTTAATGTCCTGATTTCAGTGGGATTGTGGGTTCTTGGTACCTTTGCAGTTTGAGTCATAAACCTTTAATCTTCAGCACGAAAGGGTACGCTCCATTCTTTGTGGCACAGGATACATAGGAAAGGGCATAGTGAAATTTTGCTCCTGCTTGGGCATAATGACTCCCCACATGGGTCATCAGCAGGGTTTGAACCAAGAGCCTTCAGCATCACAGCACAACCCCAGCATCATTTGAACTAAGAAGAACATAATTAGCTGTAGCAGCAGAAGCCTGTTGGTCTCTAGTGGGTAAGCCTCTAGAGGGGAACATTGACACACATGCTTTGTCAATGTTCTGCATAAGCATCAGGCAGCTCATGAGAGTGCTAGGCTAGCACACGTTAGCTAACACACAGCCCTAAGACAAGTGGTGGACTGCCAGCTGTGGGGAATGTCCAGTTGGCTGGCATATACTATCTGCAGCAAGTGCTAGCTAATCATGCACAGTGCTTCTAGTCAGAAGCTGAGTGGCAAGCTGTGAGGTGCACTTGCACTCTCTGAACCATCCTGTAACTGCATGTGACCAGCACCATTCCACTGCCCCTTCTGAGTCATTTACGCAAGAAAAGATGGGATTTTGCCCAAATTTTATTTTATGAATCTGTCACATAATTTAAATTCCATTCTCCCTCTTTTTGATATTGCTTAAACACTGAACAGCAAGTACAATGAAAATGTCCAAAACAAGTGTTTTATATAATTTCCTACCCCTCCCTCCATTTTCTGTTCATATGTAATGAGTCTTTGCTTGAGGGTGACCAACCTAGCCCACCAATTTTGTAATGGTCCAAGTATTTATTGTAGCAAACTAATAATCAATCTGGAAAGTGAATGAAATTTGCATAAAGTATATCAGTGTATTAGTTTGTTTCTGTGTCCCCCCTTAATTGTCAGATTTTGCAGTTGTCATGTTTGTCAGAAGTAGTTTTTTTCCCCCTTGAAAGTTTAGCATTCTACAGGCCAAAACTGTAACAGTTTAGCTTTGTCAAAAAGGTAGATTTAGCCTGTCCTCTTTCTTTTGTGCAGCAAAGATTCAATGGGAAGTTTATGTACAGCAATTCACCTCTGGGGCTCCTGATTTCTCTATTTCCCTAATGAGGGTTTATCAGCAGAAGTAATTTTATATGGATCCTTCAGCTGTGTGGCCACCCAACTACCAGGAGCTCTCAGGACTCAAATTGCAACTACTGGTGAAAAGGACATAGCCATTAAGTATGCCCTTTTTTTAACCAACCCTATGATTGTCATGGTATCATAATTACATTTAAAAAAATCCTTGCTCTAAGGATTGCAGTTTTATCACTAGTAAACAAAACTTTTGCTGGTCTATTAGTATATATGATAGAATTCTAACAACCCTCCACCAAGAGCAGAAACAAGTTTGCTGATAGTCTGCCATTGCAGTGGTATACCAGCTAAGTAATTTTTTATCTAACTACAAGTATTGTTGAAAGCTTGCCCCTTCCACCAACAGAAATTGGTTCAAAAAAGACATACCTCACCTCCTTATCTCTCTACAAATATTCTAGGAAATTAGTGATATTTAGTATACTGGGACTTGAAAAAAGGATTCGATCTTAAAAATAGCTCACTTAAAAATGTCATAGAAGGATTCCTTTTAAAAAGAGAAAGCTAGTTGATATGTAGTATCTCATATTAATTTTCTGCAGTTTAATTTGTATAATGGTAAATCTGTTACCACACAAGATATAGTTAAACATAATTCAGTGGAAAGAGCTGACTGCCAAGTAAAGCAGTGTTATCAATTTCCTCTCTCTCCCACATCGAAAGAGAACGGAGAGCAGACAGTACAGAATTTCCTGGTATGTTTTAAGAAAGCAGGGATCCATTTCCCCCTCCCTTCCTTCCTATTCCCAGGAAGTTTCAGATTTTTTTTAAGACCTTTGAGCTTGCATATTATGAAAACTCACTTTGACTTTGAAAGACTCAGCTCCATTCTATGCAGGTTTCTGTGCTTTAGGGAGGATGAAAATCCCAATCAGAGTAAATTGGTGAAAAAGTACACTCTTTCTACTGTACAGCTTTGTATTGGCATCAATATTTTCTTCTGATTTGCTGGTATCAGCACTGTCCTGGCCTCAGGGGGATACAGGATGATGCAGACACTGGCAAAGGAAGTGTAATGAGTGTCAGCATTAGATTTCTGCTTGGCTGAGTGCTGATTTGTGAATTTATTAAAAGGACTTTCAAGTACCTTTCTTCACTGAAAACCTAAGATGTCACTTTGCGACAATGGAACATTCCTGAACTTCAGTGAGGAGGATGCAAATATAGAGCCAGTGGTACAAGTTACTTGGAAATGAAAAACCACTCTTTGATACTGTGGGACAGTGCATGCTGTGGTAAACTATTACTTAACTGGATACATTTTCTTGACTTCATCAAAAACGGCATAAAGTTGTTTTAAAAAGTTGCAACTCTCTACAATGCGACATTGAAAAACAGGTATTGTTTAACACTTTTTTCTGTAGGTTTTTCTGCTAGTCTCACCTGCTTACGTAGGAAACTATTTTGTTTTTTGTTTTTTTATCTGCTGCCACTGAAGATGAGAAAGCTGTGAATGTATTACTCTGTATCAAGATGTCATACTTTCAGTGTTAGTGTCAAACATACTTGAAGTTGAAAGGATCTTGTAGCTTCAACTAGAAATTATCTTGGCATTTTCTGTCGGTGAGATACAACTGCAGTAGTTTATTATCTTATGTTTGGTAAGGAACATGCCTTGGTTTCTGAGGAACAGCATGAACAATATAAATAATCGACCTGCACCTATTTACAACTCTTAAAGCCTCGGTCCGTTTTTCACCCCTTTTTTTGATAGCATTTGAATGCCTTCCCAAACTGGGATTACTGGAGGAGAAAACTTTGTGATCCATTGACATAAAAAAAAAATTCTTTTCGACGTGTCATAAGAACACAGGTCTGAAGAGTTAACTTTTTCCCTTGTTGAATAACTTTGTGAAAAAACAGGAATACATCCATGTCTCTACACGAGTTTTTAAGGGAAGGACGAGAAGGTCATTACAGGTTCCTAACAAGAATCAGTCAAACTCTTCGCAATGTCTCATCCACAGTACTTCGTTCCCTTCCAAAGAGACACTCGCGAAATAACACACATCGAGCATGGTTTGGTGAGATGATTTCATGTTTGTTTGTTTTTCAGTTAAATATCGCAGATCTTATTTCATTGAATAGTGAATTCTAAGATCTTGGTTCTAAATTATGGTGACATGTTAATAGGTGTTTGCACTTTTTCTTAAATACTTGAAAAAATGCATTAGAAGTGGGAAATCAGACTGCGGAAAAACTTGTTTCTATTCAGTCTGGATGCACTGTCAAAGCAAAGTTGAACTGAGACATGGCAAGTTATCCATTTGTTTAAGTGTATTGATAATTCAAGGAAAAATAATTTTCCTGTGTTGTGTGTGTGTGTGTGGGGGGGTGTTTATTCTGTCCATACCAGTTAAATAGTATGAGGTGACAAAAGCAGCTGGATGTATGTTTGGGGTTTTTTTTGCTTTTTGTTTTGTTCTAAAGAGCAGTAAGTGGTACGGTTCAGTATGTAGGATACGGTTTTCATAGCTATAGTGACAATTCCTCCATTGCTGATCTCTTTTTTTTTTTTAAATATCAGAATATTGACGAATAGGCATTTTATCTATTTAAATTCAGATTATATACATCTGTCGGAATCCAATCGCTATTCACAAATTCTGGATTTCTTGTGTACTATATACACTAATTTTGAACAGTTGTTAGTCCTCTCCCCCACTTTTCAGTATTTACTGGAATTAGGCCATCTCTTAGGAGACATAGAAGAAAAAACACACTAGAATATGCATGTGATTATGTTTTTCCTTACAGTCCTGGGTGTATCATACAACCGATATCCAGAGAATACAGCTTCTTAGGCTTTAAGCCTGGTTTGCCTTAGTACGAAACATGTCAGTTTCCCTAATGGAGTGTCCCTCTTCTATCCCACCCAGATATTATTATTATTATTTCATAATAATTTAGATTTTGTTGGAGCAGTCTTTCTTTTTAAAGTCTTAGTATACAAAAGTTCAATTTCCATTTCTTTTTCCCAATTTAGGCTGACTGTGGAGCAACAATAATTCCTGTTCTAATTTCATCTTTATGCATTTTAGTAAGATTTTATACAATTGCTGTTCATCAAACAAGCCATGTTAAATATTCCCATATCTTTCTGATAACAGATCTTAATTTGCATGTCAGCCAAAATTCCAGACCAAGATGTCAGCCATATATTGTAAAAGGAAAGCCTTGAATTATGGATTGAGAGAATATCAGTCAAATCATATATATCCTGCAACTATGCTGGGTAGAATTACTATTGCACAAATGGGTGCTTGTCACAGTCAGAGTAACAAACTTAACATGGATTCAATGAAAACACCACCACTGTTTGTGAGATACAGATGATGATGTCTGAAAAGAAAGCCTCAGTTGTGATTTAACATTAATTTATATCAACTTTTATTTTTCAGCTCTTTCTATCTTGTGGGAGCTAAGATTTAGAAGTTGGTTAGTTGCTTTCAACCTTTTCTTTCTGTCACAAAATTCAACCACTCTTTTTCCCACCTCACCCCCACATTCCAGAATCCTTTGTGCTGTAACACTTCAAAGAATTTGGGAGTGGGGTAGGGGTCCATTCACTTTCACTCCCATGTTGATTACTGGGAATGGGGGAGCTCCACTCTTATCCCACACACGTTGAGGCAAACAGTTAAAAAATCTGGCACCTTTATGCAAGTGATTTAAGCCCTAGTTCGTATATTTGATGTGTCTGCATTAGGTTGTTCACATAAATGACAGCAACTGTTCTTCTTCAAGTGCTTGCTCATGTCCATTCCCAGTTTAGGTATGTGTGCGCACCACATGCACCGGTGCCAGAAAACTTTTTCCCTTAGTGGTACCTTTACAAGCTGGCTCTGGTGCCCCCTGCAGCACATGTGCCCACATATAGGTGCCGCCGGCTCTTCCTCCCTCTCAGTTCCTTCTTGCTGTCAGTGATGGTGCTGGAACGCTCTTGCCTTCCTAGTGGTCTATTCATCATTTTTAGTGTATATAATTACTTGTTCGGTTACAGTTAGTCCTAGTTTGTTAGTAATTAGAGTCAGGGCATGCCTCGTTCCCTGAGGTTTAAACCCTGCACTTCATGTAAGAAGCCTGTGCTGAGGAGCGACCCTCATCAGTTGTCTAAAGTGTCTGGGGGAAGCCCACATCAGCAACAGGTGTAAAATCTGTAGAAGTTTTCGTCCATGGACCAAGAAAGGGATATCCGTCTCCGGGCCATCCTGATGGAGTTGGCCCTTAAACCAACCTCGGAACCTGGCAGATCAGACTCAGCACCAAGCACAACAGCCTCGGTGTCTAGTGCCCCTCCAGCATCCGCTCCATCTGCCCAGTACCGATCTCCCTCCCCTGTTCCGAAGAAGAGGTCCAAGAAGATCTGCTCGGAACGGGGACGCTCTCCTGTGGAGAAGGTTAAGGGGGACCTGGCAAGACCTACGTTGGGCCACCAACCCTCCCTGCCTCAGAAGGGTCCCTCTCCTTAGCAAGTGTCAACCCCAGCACCGGGCCCTCCACCGACTCTGAGTAGTGGTAGAGGTTCTCATCGCTTAGTGGTGCTGTTGACTCCAGAGGCCTTCCAAGCTATGAAGAACCTCCTGGCACTGCCGATACCGCAGATGCCGAAGGACAGCAGAGCACCGCACGGGAGATCTGGCAGCAGCACCTCGGGACAGCTTATCGAGGGACAGATCTGCTTGACAGTCCCCATCATCGAGGAACCGTTCACCGCTGTGCAGGCGATCCCCGGTGTCGAGGCCACGCTCCTCCAGGTCAGGACACCGCCAGGTTGGGCTCCTAGTGCCATTCTCAGGGGGACCAGCACAAAGTAGAGCACTGCTATGTTAGCAGAGTGACGCAGATCGCCAGACTCACGGTGCATCTCCCCACTACCATGGCTCCATTCGCCTAGTCCACACAGGAAGCCCAAGGACAAGTCCCTGTCCCAGCATATCCAGCATTTGGGATCCTCATGCCACTCACCAGTGCAGGAGCCTCAACAATGTGTTGCACACGGCACTGCGAGGTATTTGGGGATGGCACCGCCATGGCTGTCGGATATCAGCACCTCATCCTCAGACAGCGATGAGGTTGTCCAGACCAGGCAACCCTTGGCTCCGGTGCCTGGTTTCCCCATTATACCACCAATGGCGGCGTGGCCACAAGGCCAATGACCTGGACCATGGCCGTACTGGTGGGGGTTTCACTGTGGGATCCTACAAACTGGTTCCGCAAGAGGAACCTCAGTGCCGCAGTCTTCCATCACTCAGAGCACGGTACTGCAATTGGACATGGATTTGGATCATGAAGTTTCGTGCGCCTCAGGCCCTGCAGGTTCCACCCCACGTGGAACAAAGGCCCCTTCCCCAGCACAGGTGCCAGCCTCTTCATTGTCACTGGGTGAGGCGGTCACGGGACCCTCTTCTGCGGTGCCGTTGGATGATTTTAAGGTGCACCAGGACTTATTTGAAAGGGTCACCTCCAACCTGGGCCTCAAGATTGAGGAACTGGATAAGGCGGCTGAGGAGCTGCTTGTAATTTTGGCCTCAGCAGCTCCTAGTACAGTGGCCCTCTCAGTCCATGAAGGGGTTGTTAAACTAGCCAAGACCCTGTGGCAAACTCCGGCCTCCCTGCCCCCCACATCTAAGAGGGCAGAAAGAAAATACTATGTGCCGGCGAAGGGGTTTGAATATCTTTATACCCACCCTGCACCGGAATCCCTGGTTGTCTCGGCTGCCAACTAAAGGGACAGGCAGGGGAAAGTCAGCTCAACCCCTAAACATAAGGATGCAAAGAGACTCGACTTGTTTGGCTGAAAAATTTATTCTATGGCCAGCATGCAGCTATGAATGGCGAACCAACAGGTGCTACTAGGTAGATACTATCTTAATATCTGGCAGTCTTTGGACACGTTCACAGACTCGTTGTCCCCCTCCTCCAAATAGGAGTTTGAGGCCATCTTAGAAGAGAGGAGATCAGTGGCCAGGGCATCCCTGTAAGTGGCTTCCAATGTGGCGGACTCTGCCACCAGGATCATAGCCTCAGCTATATCGATGAGACAGGCATATCATGGCTCCAGTCCTCGGGTCTCCCATCAGAGGTCCAGCAATCTATCCAGGACCTTCGCTTTGATGGTGTGACTCTCTTTGCTGAGCAAACAGATGCCCAACTGTATGACATGAAGGACTCCAGGGCTACTTTACGATCACTTGGCCTCTGTACGCCTTCTTCCTCTAGGAGTCATTTTAAGCCCCAGCATGAACAGCGCTCTAGGGACCATCCCCACAGAGGCTCCTATAAGAGGAAAAACAAGGCTTACAAGAGGCACCAGGGCCGTTCATCATCTGCTGGCCCTCGTCCAGGCTCTAGTCACCATAACCGGGGTGAAAAGAGGCCTTTTGAAGGTGCGCCTGGGAGCAACCTACCAGTTTTTTCCATGGATCCAAACCCTCTTTTGTTTTCTTCTCGTCTAGCCTGTTTCCTCCCAGCCTGGGCTGCCATAACATCTGACAGATGGGTGCTGAGCATGGTGGCTATTGGTTATACCCTCTAGTTTGCCTCACTCCTGCCTTCCCACCCTCCCCCCGTCCCTCTTCAGGAATCCCTCTCACGAGCAACTCCTCGAACAGGAGGTGCAAACACTTCTGCAAGTGGGTATGGTGGAAGAAGATCCCAGAGACCTGCGAGCTCGAGGGTTTTACTCGCATTACTTCTTGATCCCGAAGACGAGGGAGGGCTGAGACCTATTCTGGGCTTAAGGTGCCTGAACAAGTACCTCAGAAAACTAAAATATCGCATGGTCTCCCTGGCCACCATCATTCCCTTTCTGGATCCAGGCGACTGGTATGCCGCTCTCGATTTAAAGGACGCCTACTTACTTATTGCGATCTTCCCTAGTCACAGGAGATTCTTGAGATTTATGGTAGGAGACTGCCACTACCAGTTTGCTGTGCTCCCCTTTGGCCTCTCGACTGCCCCAAGGGTTTTCACCAAGTGCATGTCAGTGGTAACGACCTTCCTCAGGAGGAGAAGAATACAGGTGTTCCCCTACCTGGATGACTGGCTCATCAGGGGCAGGTCAAGTCCAAGCCAGCATATCACTCACCCGAAGTGTCTAGCAGGCGTTGGGCCTCCTAATAAGCAAACAGAAATCGGTATTAGTCCGCGTGCAAAGAATAGAATTTATAAGAGCAGTGCTGGACTCATCCAGAATCAAGGCATTTCTCCCAGAGGAAAGATTTTGAGCAATGACAGATGATTACTTGCATTTCAGCTTGTCCCCTCACAATGGCGACTGTGTTACCTCAGGCTCCTGGGCCACATGGTGGCCTGTACCTACGTGGTCCCCCAGGCCAGGCTGCACCTCATGTTCCTCCAGATGTGGTTGGCGTCAGTTTATTCTCTGGTCAGGCACCACCTGGACAGGATACTTATGGTCCCTCCAAAAATACTTCCCCCCCCCCCCCCCCCATATGGTGGTTGAGTCCGGGTTACGCCCTCTTGGGAATGCCCTATGAAGCACCTCAATTGTCAGTGAGTCTAGTCTCCGGTGCCTCAGATCTGGGATGGGGAGCTCACATTGGTTCCCTCTAGACCCAGGGCACGTGGACCTCAGCAGAACTGGGGTTGCATATCAATATCAAAGAGCTCAGGATGATTCATCTAGCCTGTGCAGTCTTTCTACCACATCTTGCCACTAGGGTGGTACAGATTCTCACGGACAATACAGCCTCCATGTATTATATCAACAGGCAAGGGGGGGGGGAATCCCCTGTCCTATGCATAGAGGCCATGCATTTCTGGGACTTCTGTATCAGCCACAATATTCACCCAATAGCCATTCACCTCCCAGGGATCAACGACACTTTGTCAGACTGTCTCAGCAAGTCCTTCTCTTTTCACCACGAGTGGTCCCTCCATCTGGAGGTAGCAGCTTGCATCTTCCAAAGGTGGGACAATCCCTGAGCAGACCTCTTTGCCACCAGGACCATGAAGAAGTGCCATCGCTGCTGTTCTCATCAGGGCTTCAAGGTGAGCTCTCTCACCGACGCTTTTCTCCTCCCCTAGTCAGAGGGGCTCCTGTACACCTTCTCGCAAATATCTTTTGATCCACAAAGTCCTCCAGAAGGTGAAGAGAGAGGGCACCTTGTGGCACCAGCGTGGCCCAGACAGCATTGGTTTGGGATGCTGCTGGAGCTGGCGGGACCCAGGCATTGGACCCTGCCACTATGCCCAGACCTTCTGTCTCAAGATCAAGGTGGCCTGCTCCACCCGGAACTGGCCTCCCTCCACCTGACTGCTTGGATGCTCCATGGCTGAACCAGGAGGATCAGGCCTGCTCAACCCAAGTTCACTGCATGCTCCTGGAGAGCAGGAAGCTGTTGACCAGATCAGCTTACAGGGCTAAGTGGAAACACTTCACCTGCTGGGCAACCGAACGTGGTGTGTCCCCAACAGAGGCATCAATCCCAACAATCTTGGGGTATCTGCTCCACCTGAAGCAGGAAGGATTGGCCTACTTGTCAATTAAGATCCATGTGGTGGCCATATCTGCTTTCCACCCCTTGGTGGGAGGTAGATCAGTCTTCTCACACGAAATGATAAGTAGGTTCCTCAAGAGCCTGGAAAGGCTTTTCCCGCTGATAAGGGAGCCTTCCCCTCATTGGGACTTGAACTTGGTCCTTTCCAGTCTCACCAGATCGCCCTTTGAGCCCATGGCCTAATGCTTCCTTATGTACCTGTCCTGGAAGGTTGCCTTCCTGGTTGCTATCATGTTTGCCAGGCGAGTGTTGGAGATCAGAGCATTAACATCGGAACCACCCTACACGGTGTTTTACAAGGACAAGGTCCAGCTACACCCACACCCGGCTTTTTTGCCTAAGGTGGTTTCTCACTTTCACCTGAATCAGGAGATTTTCCTGCCTGTTTTTTGCTCCAAACCGCACAACTCTAATGAGGAGAGGTGATTGCACTCTCTTGACATGAGGAGGGCCCTGGCTTTTTACATCGACAGGACTAAGCCTTCTGTCGCTCTACACAGCTATTCATGGTGGCTGCAGACCAGATGAAGGGCCTTCTGGTTTCCTCACAACGTCTTTCTGAGTGGATCATAGCCTGCATCTGGGCCTGTTATGAGCAGGCTGGAGTCACGCTTCCGATGTCTTTGACAGCTCACTCAATGAGAGAACTGTTGTTCTTTGAGATGTGTTGCTCATCTCCATTCCACACCCGCCATCCTTCCCCTCAGTCGGAGTTCCAGCAAGACGGAACTGAGAGGGAGGGGGAGCTGGTGGCACCTATATGCGGGTAAATGTGCAGGGACTAATGTCACCCTACATAGTACTTCTCTATTTGTAATTCTGATTACGGGTGGGTGATGGCAACTGTCAAAGTGGGGCTTCTGGAGGACTCCAATCATGGAGATGTGTGGTCTAAAGCATCTCCCCACAGCTCTATAGTTCTCCCATCACCACAGCAAGATTCCCCTGCACAGTGACCTGCCAGCATGCCTCAACCCTGATATGACTGACTTCCTCAAGTGGTGCCACGGTAGATCAGTCTCCATGGCCTGTGCAGTGTTCTGAATCTGGCAGTTATGGAAAGCATGGTAGCAAGTTTGTGAGGGGGGAGCTGGAAATGAGAATCTCAAAACCTCTCGTATGGGGGCTCCCAGACATCCACTGGATGCGAACAACTGTCATTTTGAACTTTGCATGTATTCAAGCTGACCTACAGGTGAAAGACTATAGCTCATTAGCAATATTAGCCAAGGCCTCCCAGCTGCTTTTACTTACTAGTTTATTGATGATGATTTATACAGTATTAGTGCTTAGAGGCCTCAGCTCCATTGTGCTATGCACTGTATAAACACTTAATGAAGGCAGCCCCCTGCTCTGACAAGCTTACAGTCTGTGAATAAGCGCTAAGTTAAGCACTATTGTAATATGAATATTTATTAACAATAGTAATATATTATTTATATTAAAACAACATTAAGTTTACAAAGACAACCACTCAAAAGTTAGGAAAGCCCAGAATCAGCCTTTTGTGTCTATGTACGCATGCATTATAATCATATTTAATTAGATGATTCCTTTTTCTTTTCATACCACTGTGGATTGTAAACAGGATTTGAACCCAGGACATTCAGATCCACAATACAGAACTCTGTCACTTGAGCTCAAGGAGAAACTGGTAGCAAAAGAAAGCTGTTGTAGTCTCTATCTGGACTGGCCACTAGATGGAGGTGTGACACATGCTTTGCCAGAAGATTACAAAGATATTCGCTAGACAGCAATGGAATGCTGTGAATGGACTGTGGCCTAATGTTTTCAGACGGAATAGCCAAATACTTAGATTTGACAGATTATTTAAGAAAGAGAGCATGTTTGAGATATGGGTCTGTCATGTTAGAGATATGGGTTCTATTACCATCTCTGCTAGAAATGCCAAAACCTTGTTTTATCATACAATCATAGAAGATTAGGGTTGAAAGGGACCTCAGGAGGTCATCTAAGGATGGAGATTCCACCACCTCCCTAGGTAACCCATTCCAGTGCTTCACCACCCTCCTAGTGAAAAATTTTTTCCTAATATACAACCTAGACCTCCTCCACTGCAACTTGAAACTATTCCTCCTAGTTCTGTCATCTGCCACCACTGAAAACAACCTAGTTACATCTTCCCTGAAACCCCCTTTCCGTTAGCTAAATCCCTGCTTCTACCAAATCCCCCCTCACTCTTTTCTTCTGCAGACTAAACTAGCCTAGTTCCCTCAGCCTCTCCTCAGAAGTCATGTGCGCCAGCCCCTTAATCATTTTCATTGCCCTTTGCTGGACTCTCTCCAATTTGTCCACATCCTTTCTGTAGTGGGGGGCCCAAAACTGGACACAATACTCAAAAGGTGGCCTCACCAGTGTTGAATAGAAGGGAATAATCACTTTCGTCGATCTGCTGGCAATGCTTCTACTAATGCAGCCCAGTATGCCATTAGCTTTCTCGGCAATAAGGGCACACTGTTGACTCATATCCAGCTTCTTGTCCACTGTAGCCCTCAGGTCCTTTTCTGCAGAACTGCTGCCGAGCCAGACAGTCCCCAGTCTGTAGAAGTGCATGGGATTCTTCTGTCCTAACTGCAGGACTCTGCACTTCTCCTTGTTGAACCTTATCAGATTTCTTTTGGCCCAATCACCCAATTTGTCGAGGTCACTCTGTATCCTATCCTGTCCTCCAGCATATCTATCACTCCCCCCAGTTTAGTGTCATCTGCAAATTTGCTGAGGGTGCAATCCACCCCATCCTCCAGATCATTAATGAAGATGTTGAACAAAACCATATGTGTAAAATAGTGGGAAAGTATAGAAAACCTTTCTCGATAATGGGTTGTGAAGTGTACAGAGGTATGGCCCTCCTCTCCATCTCAGGGAAGATCCTTGCCCAGATTCTACTAAACCACCTTCTCCCCTTTGCCAAGGAATTTCTCCCCAAATCACAGTGTGGCTGCAGGCCATCTGGAGGTACAACCAACATGATCTTCGTGGCATGACAGATTTAGGATAAGTGCAGAGAGTAACACCAGGAACTGTTCGTGGCATTCATCAACCTAACCAAGGCCTTTGACTCTATCAATCACAATGCCCTGTGGAAGGTGCTGCGTTGGCTTGGCTGTCCACAGAAATTAATTTCCATCTTTAGACTACTCTATGATGGAATGACTGCCACTATTCTGTGTAATGGCTCAGAGACCGAACCTTTCATCATTTGCACTGGTGTCAAGCAGGGCTGTGTCATTGCTCCAACACTCTTTACCATTTACCTTGCCATAATCCTGATTCTCACCTGCGATCACTTTCCTGATGGAATTGGGATTGAGTATTGTGTGAAAGGCCAACTCTTCAATCTCCGACGTCTCCAAACAAAATCTAAGGCTTGGTCTATGCTGCAGGCAGATTTTGACAGCAGTCAATGGGAGATACGCAAGCTACATAGAGTAGCTTGGCGCGGAACAGAACACAGTGGTGCCATACCATACATCAAGCTACAGCCCATTTTGAGGAGAACTGTCGTGCTCATGAGAAAGAGAAGCAACAAAGGAGGAAAGAAAGGACACAACACTCTAGCCAACAACTATGTCTCCTCTAAGATTACACTTGTCACCTCTATGGGAAAATCTGCATGGCATGAATTGGGCTCTTTAGCCACCTAAAAATCCACCAATGAACCCTTAGTGCAGACGACATCCTCGTATCGAGGGAAATTCAGTGCACCTTCTGCTAGCATACAGGGTATTTTGTGGGTCTCACTTGCAGACTACCAGCATGTGCTCAGTCCTGTCAATTCTTAAAATAGCAACCAAAAAACAAACCCAAAATGTTTTCCTGAAACAAGTACTAATATTTCAACCCTTAAGTCTGTTTGCCAGCTTGTAACATGCCAGATGTTGTATATACCTACAGTATGTAAATATCTGGGGTGGAGGTAGAGAATATTATAATTAAAGAGATAATTGAAAGAAGCAATGTTACTGGAGGAAAATGTGTGAGTAAAGTCATCTTGTCCCTCCTGTTGCATTTAAGGAACAAAGTTCAATCGATAAGAAAACTATGTGCACATCAGGATAGTGTGATCTGAGTATACGAAGGGAAAAGTGGATGCTTTATGATATTGAGTCATTTTAGAGATGGATGATGTAAAAATTTCTGTAGATGAAATGAAGAGCTATTATTTTTTCTCCCAGTGGTGTTCTTGGTTGGATTCTATGGCTCAGGGTAAGTCATCTTAACTTTAAAATAAATCCCTGTTCTTGTAACAGGAAATGTACAGTCTGTTTCGTAGGCGTGTTTGAGGTGTCTTGGGTATGTTGCAGGAGGAATTTTAAAGTAAACATCCTAGTTCATATAATCCATAAAATTATATGTTTAAACAATCCTTTCTATAGATTTTTCTAGTTTAGTCTTTGATTCTTGAAAACACCTCTATTTATAGAATGCATATTGTTTGAGGAATCTAGACATCTTATGGTACTGATCAGAGCCTTAAAAATCCACTTTCTTAGGAAGAGTAGGGCTCTTTCATGGGCAAGTGCCATCAAATTCTGCAGGATCTAAGCTTTCATTTTAAAAAAAAAAGGTTCTAATGTTTTGTATTTGGAAAAGACTGGTTAGGCTTTACTATTGCTATTTAGATCCTTGTGGGCAGCAGTAAAGCTAAAAAGAATCACAGCTTGGGAAAGTTATGAGCAAGTGCAGAGGTAGGAATATGAACAAATCAGTGAGGAGAGGGACCAAAAATGAAGGCTGCAGGAGGGGAAGAGTATCAGAGACCCCTGACCCCACTTAAACTCATCTCTCTGTGATAGGAGTGGGAAGCACTCGCACAGCTCCTTCTCCCAGTGGGTGAGTGTGAAGGTCTTCATATTTATTAAACCTACTAGCCAGAGGCTGATACAAAAGATGGACCCCCAGAGCAAGGTCCAGGAACAGCTCCCTAATAAAATCCCTCCCTTTCTCAGCAGCTGTCAGAGGAGCTGGTGCATTCTTACCTGAGCATACCTCTTGGACACATGGAACATATCTGGACTGGAGGATATCTTCCCTATCAATATGAGATTATTAGTGTTTGGTAAAATGTCAAGGGTGTGGATGAATGCATGGACTGGTGTGAGGGTAAGCATGAGATGGGAAGATTGATACTGATGGGGTAAATTAGAAAAAAGAAGCGTCGCTGATAGTGAGAGATGTGAGGACAGCCAAAATTCTGCCGTTTTCTGACTTTTGAGTGCTTGACTTTGTAACCTCTTAACATTTTTTTAATGTAGATTTTTATATATAACTAAATAGAAAGTTGATCAATAATATGCTTCAGTTAAATACGGTGCAAGGTAAACTATTTTACTCATTTTAACTGATAAGGCATGACTGTGGGGAGGCATGGGGTCAGAGACTTAGTTCTTGTGCTGATGTGTGTCAAGCCTTAAGGCTGTTGAGGGAGGTATAGAACTTTCCTTATCTCTAGGTCACCAGTAATGACAAAAAGGTGATCACCATTTGGTAACTAATGAGTGTTTATGTGAAATGATACATTGGTCTCTCAGTCAAGTTCTTAGTCAGAAAGCGGACATATAACAAAACCAGCACCACAACTGGCATCCTTCTGGCGGTCAGCCAAGAGACCAGAGATTGAAGGGCCACGGAGACTGATCTGTTCTCTCACCCAAAGTCAGCATTCAAGCATATTGACAGAATATTATCTGGAAGTTTAGCTTGCTGCAGTTCATTTAGTGCTTGTTATGTGATGAACAGGCTACTGGACTCTCCAGGGCTGCCAAGCCAGCAACTAACATGAGCAGCACTAACTCTGTGTAAGCTTTTTCCTTATAAGTCTATATTGATTTGTTTTGCAATATTGGAGGGATCAGCTTTTTTAAAAAACCAATTCATTTTTTTCCAGGCTTTGTTGTAGATTTCACTTTTAAAGATAAATAAGACCTTTAAAAAAATAAAATAAAAACAATTTTAATGAGGATAATGATCTGGAGTTTTCTGACACTTGAAAGACAAGTCTTAGAAATATACTTTGACAGAAAGCAGAAATATCTGAAATGTATGAAGTAATAAACAATAGATTTCTTTTTTTTTTTTGGACTGGCCTTGCATATAATGAACAAATATCTGACATTGCCTTTAATAAAATATGGGGGGGAACCTAAAATGCATAAAAAAGATATTGCAACGTGTGAAAGCATTTTGCATTGCTTTAATAAATGTATACCTGAAAAGGTGATCATGTAATTTTGTGTTTGCTTGAAGACTAATTCCAGATATGCACATTTTCAGTTACAGACTTGTAAAGTCATAGACTTTAAGGTCAGAAGGGACCATTGTGATCATCTCTTCTGACTTCCTGCACAACGCAGGCCACAAGAACCTCACCCACCTACTCCTGTAATAAACCTCTAATCTCTGTCTGAGTTACTGAAGTCCTCAAATCACGGTTTAAAGACTTCTTGTTACAGAGAATTCACCATTTACACTAATTTAAACCTGCAAGTGACCCATGCCCCATGCTGCAGAAAAAGGTGAACAATCCCCAGGGTCTCTGCCAATTTGACCTGGAGGAAAATTCCTTCCTGACCTCATATATGGCTATCAGTTAGACCATGAGCATGTGTGCAAGACCCACCAGGCAGATACCTGGGAACAAATTCTCTGTAGTAACTCAGCCCTTCCCGTCTAGTGTCCCATGTCCAGCACTTGCGGATTTTTGCTATTGGCAGTCGCCGATGAGCCACATGCCGTTGTAGGCAGTCCAATCACACCATCCCCACCATCCTTTTTTGCAATTAAGTTGTAACCATTGAGATACTAACCCTTGAGGCTGACATTTTTATTGAGTCTGATGATGATCCATCCAAGAAAAATCAATGGATTCAATGGACTGCTAGGCTTGATGTTGCTTGTTCACTGAAACTTTTTATACTGATGAATTAATGGACTATTATCATCTTAGCATTTTACTGTAGGAAAGCAAAATCAGTTGTCCATTCCAGTGAGAATTTTCTCTACAATGTAATGTTGAAATGTGAGAAAGCAGAAATGCATTATGACTGTATCTGCATTCTGTGTATAGGGACTTTTTTTTTTAAAGACTTCATAAAACATATTATTTAAAATTAACATTTAATTTAAAATATTTATTTGCTTTTACAACAAAAATTTTGAAAAAGTTTGGTTGTACACTTTTCAAATACATCCTTAGAAAACCAAAATCATACCATATGTATATCTGGGTTTGTCCTGAAACTCTTGAATTAGAGAGAGAGATAGAGATAGAGACATCCTGTTTGATGAATCTGGATTACGTCTTAATGAATGGCAATAATGTACAATGTCTGGCTGATTTAACTGATAAGGAATTAGCTTCTTGTATGTTCCTAGTTACTGAAAAGTTTGAGCATGTATGAAGAAGGGAAATGGAATTGCAGAAAATGACACTTTAATATCACTCTTATTCACTTTGAAGAGAGATGCTTTATTTCTTTAGAATTTAGAGAAAAAGTGACTTGCTGGTAATCTTATAACAGATTCTTCCCTTCCCCCCTCCATATGACTCTGTCACCAATAAGTAAAATCACTATTTACAATATGGGCAGGGTTATTCCCAGACCTAGATTATAATTTTATTGGTACTCTTTATCTCCTTTATTGTTTTTACATGTTTACAATCTTTTATATCGGTTGCAAGCTGTTTAAGTTACTCTCCCTTTTCTAAAGCGGTAGTTTGTATGGTGGCTGTACCTACTTCCTCCTACTATATATACTTGTTATACATAACCAAACCCCATGCGTTCATGAAATATGTTGCACAAATCTCTAAAGGTTCTCAGGTTAAGCAATCTTTTTTGTGAGATTTCTAAGATTTAAATTGTCCAAATCACCACAAGAACAGCATGTCTTCTATTTAGGTATTTTTATCTCTGTTCCCAGCCAAAACCAGGAAGTACAGAGCCACACAACTTTCATCAGTTTGTTTGTTTTTTATTAAGTGACATTTTTAAATCCCTAAAAACATTATGCTTTGGACAGTTTTGTATATATATTATACACAACTTAAATATCTTGCAGTCTGATTTTATGGATTGGCGCTGGCATGGAGGCTTCATTAGTCTCCTTGGCTGGCTGATGTTTTTTCTAAAAGCAATGGACAAAGGTCTGTTGTCCACTGGATCTGGCTGTCTCTTGTTTTTAACATCTGTTATCAACCTCTGATCCCATTGACTACAAGGTTTTATTAACTTGCCTGCAGGCCTTAGCTGGTTGAATGCTGTTGCTTTTGTGGGTTTCTAGAGAGACTAAAGGGTGATTGTAGGCCAGTGATTATCTGCCTCCAGGAATATGGGGTTCTACAATGTTCTTTTAACCTCCTCCTCCTTCTTTACGTGTGAGCGTGTGATTGTTTGATCAGAGGTGTCATCAGCATGCAGTGACACTCATCTCAGTCTTTTAAATCAGATGTGGATTTGTCTCTGATTTTTTTGTGTTTTTGGCCGAGATGAGAATTTGAATGATGGTAAAATGACTGAGTCCAGAGAAGATGGAAGCGATGCTAGTAAGTTAGGAAAGGAATCTGGTATGTTGTGAGTAATTATGATCTTCTGTTGAGGAATCTTTGTAAAAGATGTTCAGAATTTGGGATTGGTTTTTAGATACCTGAATGACCTTGGAATCTCATGTGTACTCGTGGCCAAAATTACATTTAAAAAAAAGGTAATGGATAAGAAGATTGTGATGATTTCTCTTAGAGTTGACTCTTGTCGCAATAATTGTTGCCTATGATGCTTGTAGATCACACTGCAATAATTCAATCCTCACTTGAAGACCAAAGTCCCAACAGTCCCCAACCAGCTGCCAAAATCTTCAGTTCCCCCTGTCCCAAACCCCAACAACTTCTGTACTGTGATATTTATGCTTTAGGTCATAACTAGACTATAAATTCTGTGGAGCACAGACTTTGTTTTCCTATGTGTTTGTACAGCGTCTAGCATACTGGGGCTCTGAATTTGATTGAGGCCTTTTAGTGCTACAACAGAACAAATAACATCCACCACATCCCTTCGTAAACTTTTCCAATATTCATTGTTAAACATTTTCACTTTGTTTGTAGTTTCGAATTTGTCAGCTCCACTTTCAGCTGTTGGAACTTATGCTTTTTGTCTGCTAGATATTTTGTTTATACCACATATGTTGCATCTAATAATTCTTCTTTCCTTGCCCTTTTTGGTCCCCGATCACTTTTTTCTCCTTTGAAGTACATTCATTATTTTGGAAAGAGTGACATTTGGATTTTATCCTCCCCTCAGAGGAGAATTCACGTACAGTAGTGGAGGGTCTGAGGAGAAGTTCTAGTCTTTTCTGTAATCTAGCAGTTCATAAGCACACTTTGGTACAGGAATAGGTATTTTGAGGAAGCATCTGATGTTAAAATAATATTGTAACAATTTTTGGAGACTCTTCTATATGAATTTAACTTAAAATATTCTTTTAAATATACTTTGAAAAACTATTTTAAAAGTGATGGGAAAAATCACTGCAACGCTTTTTAATGCTTTGTGTATGTTTAGAGTAGATGGTTATTTAATATTCGAAAATAAAATCCTGTAACTTTACATAAGTAAAAATCTTACATTATGGCTTTTCCCTGCAGAAATATTAAGTGATTTCTTGTCCGAATCAGATCAGACATATGAAACACTTCAGATGCATAGACTGAATAATGATAAAGAACACTGATCTATTATTTCATGCAAATGTAGTCAGTTCAACTAGATGAAAAGTATATGTGTCTTGCTATGAAATCTTGTCATGCTGCACAGATTACACACTTTGTAGATGCAACAGAACGCCTTGTGGCAGAAAAAACATCAGAGGAATAGAGTTTAGATCTAGTCATCTTCTTTTAACACAAGCAGTGAGACAGCACATTTTATCTTACAAATAGCCTAAAGGGTTGCCTTTTTTTCTTTCTTTTTGTGATTTGAATTACAAGGGTGATGTTGTGCTGACAACAATTTACTTATTGCTATCAGAGAAAATCTGGACTGGTTTGGTGAATTTACATTAAGCCTTAGTACAGTATTGTAAGTCACTAATTTACTACCTGAAGAACTGGAATTTATCTAGGACATTGAGGTTAAAACTCCATCTCCTGTGGACAGAGTCATGGAATCTGTAATGCTCACAAGAGGTCAGGATCTTGGTTTTTAAATCTTATCCATCAGAAGCACCTCTGATAATACAGTACCTATTCATAACATTCTGGACAATTGGTGTAGTATTGAACTCAGATAAAAGGAGGACATCTTCTGAATCATCAGTGCTACTTCTACAGCATCGGTGGTATGTTTCGGGGTTTAAGATTTAATTTATTTATTTTGGGAAGCAGTGAAGTTATGGAGGAGACATAAGAAACTCTGTTAAAATTCTGCTACCAAATGGAAGGGAGGGTTAGGGTAATTTCCTTGCCTGAAATTAATCTGGTCTTTCTGGATACTATTAAAAGATCCCTGCTGAAGATTACTTATCTTGGGGACATAACAATGATTCTGAAAAGCAATGTTTTTGCTTTCTGGAATTAATCAGAGTGCATTAAATGGCAGGTCACTTTGGAAATATTTCCCTGGAGAGGATAATCCTGAATTCCCAAAATGGTTTTCAATTACCTACCCCCAAATTCCAGTTACAAGGATTGATCACTCTCTTGGGTTGCCTTCCTCCTTGGTTATAAGTGTGTGTTCATTTTTCCCCCATTTCAACAATCAGATTCCCCAATCCACCCCTCCTCATGTGAGTGTACTCAGACTTTATACTCAGTGTTTATCACCAGCTAAGGAAGTCAAGTTTTGTGGGAGCCCCTTGTTTAAATATTGACAAAACGTTTTTGAAAATTCCCATGCAAAAAAGTGGCCATGCTCAATCCTGGTTAGTTTGAGTTTTGACCAAATCCCCTCTCCCCCCAAATGGTATAGTTGTTACATCTTGGGGTTTGTTTCTTTTTTAAATACTTAATAGATTCAAATTGTTACCTGTAGCTAGGTTCCCTACAACAAGAGCTTTAAATACAGGCAGACATACTCTAGAATATTTTGGTATTGCCACCAGCTGACCAATTGAGGTAGATTTGTGACTTAAGGCAAATGAAGTAAAATGCATAAAACGATAATGCATGAACAGGAGAAAAGAAGAACAAAGCAAACATGAATTACAGGTTGCCAGATTTTGGAGTACCCCTGGAGTACATTGACTAGTTACTGTGCTTGGTTATTGGGGTAAATTTAGGGAATTCCATTGAAGGCAATGACTTCAGTGGAGTTAGCCCAGATTTGAGCTGATTTAATTTAGATCAGAATCTCTGATCCTTAGTGTTTTAAGGTTCCAATATAAGTCTCCACAGTTGTTTTCATACTATCCTGCCTCCTTTGGAAATTTGCCTGAAGATCAGAGTTCTGCTGCAAAACACAATGTAGATATCCCTCAGCGCCTGCTAAATGATTATTCCTGCACCTGTGATTCTTTAAAATAGTCACAGCTGGGCTGGCTGAAGCCTAATGCTAGTCATCTGTCAGGAAGTAGCTGACAGATTCACACTTCTCTTTGGACAAGCTGAAGAGGGTACTACTACTATTTTTTTCCACTGCCTCCCCCTCAGGTACAGTAAGTTTCTACCTTCTTGAGCTGAGGAAGGAAAGGAGAAACAAGCTAAATTAACTAAGGCTTTCTCATTTTGCTGGGAGACTATAGCTTCTCCTTCTAGCTTTAGCTAAACTTCAGCCACGCAATGGCTACTTAGTCAAATGGGAAAATTGAAAAGAAGACTGTCTTCTCCTCTGTGCTAAGGAAAGGTTGGAAAGATAAAACACTATGGCAATTTAATAGGAATAAGAACAAAGAGAGAGGCGAGTGCATTTTGTACACAATCTGTATCGCATTCACTCACACACCACAGGAGAAGTTCTCTGTGGACACAGGGCTACAGGAGAACTCTGTTCTAGGGATTTCTTAATCAGAAAACCTGTTCATTGCCATGCAGTTCCTTGAGAAATCACCTTCCCTGAGCTCCAAATAAGTCAAAGGTAGAAAAAACACTCTTGAACGGACTACCCTGCCACCTTTTTTACTTCCCCTTATTTCACTGCTCTACACTCTGTCTCACACATTTTGGATCCCAATATGCTTTATAAATTAGATATAAGCAGCAGCAAAGAAATACAGTGACCTCAAGAGTGAGGGTGGTAGTCAGGTGAACAAGACATTGCTGAACATTTTGGAGGGTGGATTTTGGCCAGTGACACTGTACACCTTCTCTTGGATTTTCACTGTCCCTGCAGAAGAGACAGGACTTTAGTTATCACTGTCATGTCTGAGTGATCCATGCACAGAACTGGAAAGACTTCAGTTTTACTTACCTTTGTTGAATTAAGAACTTTTGTATTGGAAGGACGTATGTTGGTGCAAACACTGCCGTGTTTTGAACCTGTAGTTTCAGGGAATCTGGGTTCATAGATGGCAAATCCACCCCTTTTGACTTCAATATAAATGTATTCAACCAAAATGAACAAGCCTCAGTACCATGATGACTATTATCCCTGATGAATAGATGACTTATCCTCTGTCTAACTAGGTTCTTTCTTTGGTGTTAAATGAGAAACTTAATATTCCTTTTGTTTTTTTCAGTTGTAGAGCAGGTCTATAACTATGCCACTACTCCCCTTCTCTCTCATCCCTTTTGGCTTACCCAGTCTTTGCCTTACTGCAGTGCAGGGATAGAAAGTGATTTAAGTACATTGTAACTGGTCAATGATGCACCCAATAAGTACATTTGCATCTCTCTAAGCAGAGTTGTAGAAAACAGTTTATGCTGATGGTGGACTCTGTTGGACTGAGAAACTTATGTAAATGACAGGTGGTTCAGATGCAATTCTGGTATATGCATGAAGATGCAGTATCAATTACAGGATTGTTTCTTTTATTTTTCTGCTAGCATACATTCTAAAGAAATAAAAATTCACCATCACTAGCAAGATAACTTCATAGTTTTAATTTTTTCCATTTTAATTTTTATTTGAACCTGAAAGGAAATTAAACACATTTGTCTGTTAGCTTTCTGAGAATCTTAAGCTCTCTGGTTTTGATCATGACAACAACAAAATGGAAGAAAAAAGGTGGTAGTGGTGGGAAACAAAAGGGATAGAAATAAAATATTCCCCTTCTATTGGCACCTACAAAGCATGTTGTGTTTCTTTGAGTTTACTTAAAAAAAAAAAAAAAAAAAAAAAAGGGGGGGGGGGGGCAGTGGGAGGTGAGCCAGAAACAGAAAAAGATGGGTGCAAATGCTAAAAGCTTTTCAGAGTAAGCAACAAGAAGAAAAAAGAGGGGGTTTATTTGAGGGTTGCCCCATGCTCCTATTAGTCACATGTATTGGTTCAACTGACGAGCATGTGGCAGAGCTCATAGAATTAATTCTTTGACCTTCAGCTCATCCTGATTGTGACAGTCAAGTTTTTGCTTTGCATCATGGAAAAAGAGAGCAACACAAAACTGACTGAATAGACTTTTTGGGTGGTGGGTATGGAGAGGGAGTGTTCAAAAGCTGCAAAGCTGCAAAAAGGCAAACTAAAGTGCCAGTTTTGTTTTGTGTACAAAAAGTTTATTACAAAACTCTGATCATGAGGTTAGGGGATTTTATTTTTGCAAAGATTTTTGCAAAATCTTATTTATTTCCTTCCTCCAACGACCAAACAGAGTTGCACAACTATCTTATCCTAGTGGTAGTACATTTCTACTAATTACTGCTTAGTTGGGCAAGTTGAAGTATAAGAATTTTGATGTGTACTCTGGAATGTAGTGTAGTGAAATTAATGCCTTTAACTAATTAGACTGCTCCTCCGCTGAGGTTGTTCTGCTGTCTGAATCATAGCAATAATCCTGCCCATCCTGTCACACCTAGTGTAAGAGTAAATAATGTAACAGTGCAAATAATAATTCTTAAAGTGGTCGATAGCTTGTGCTTCTGTGAAAAAGCTTAGTCTCCACACTTCTACCTTGGACTGATCAGGAAACATCCACAGGAAAAGAAAGAAAAATGGCCATTGTTTTAGGGTAATTAAATTTCATGGACTGACTGCTTTTTCAATCAGGTAAAGGTATATGCTTCCTGTTTGCCTCTCAGAGAGTAGGCGTGGGACACAGTGACAGCTGCTGTATATCTTCTTTGTTACAATGTCCATAAATAATCCAAACTCTTTGCAGGTTTTTTGTATTTTACATTGTATGCAGCGACCTATATTGCTGGATTTTATAGCTTATAAAAGCAGTTCTTTACAAAGACTGTATCTAGAAAGAAGAAGAGAGGTAAGTATTGTAGCTGATTTTGTTGTTGGGTGTTTTCACTATGCTATAGCTGCCATGAGCAGTGTCAGTTTGCTTTCCCCTTATACTAAATAAATGCAATAACTGAGATGCAGATTGTGCTCCAAAGCAGAAAAAAACATCAGGGGCCAGGATTTTAATTAATTTGTGCTGGGATTTTCCTTCTAGGGAGGAAACTGAGCGTTGGTCCCAGAATCTGAAGAGTCCTTCTAAAATCTTTTGGAGGACAGGATTATCCACGCTCATTGCCCTTACCCCTCACTGCTCCCTAGCAATACTGCCCCAGACGAGCCCTCCACTGGCCTTTTGCTGATGCTGGGCTCCCTCTCCCTTGTGTGGGAACTGTGGAACCTACGGAAGGCATGGCAGTGGGAGAAATTCAGACATGGCTTTTTCTAAAATGTTAGCTGGTGCATGGTGAGTTTTGGGAGTTATGTGGGACTTGTGCTGCACTTGTCACTGACGCCCTGATTAGGTGTGTAGTTCTGCCAGCCTCTGAGGTTCCAAATCATGAGTCAGGTCCTAAAATTATGAAGGCTGGCTTAGGGAAAAAAAGAAGAAATGTGGGGTTCTTTTTATTTGCCTTCTGGTTTTTGAGACTTTAGGGCTCATATTTTTAAACTTTTCTACACAGCCATGAGGGCTAAAAACATGATCTTTTTATTTTTCTTCTAAGATTCAGCAGGAGATAGAGCATTTAAGAAAAACTCCAGATATCATGAGTTTTGAGATTAAAATCACAAGAGTTGACAGTGGTGGGGAATCTTGAGCTCTGCCTCTGGGTGCCCGGGTGAGTGGCCTCAGAGGAGCTCCGCAGCTGAAAGGAAGCTCCCTGTTCTGGATGTGACTAGCACATCATGGACATGGAGCCTAGTAAGGCTGGAGAGCTCTGGCAGGGCCACCCACTAAGTGCCAGACTCTGAATTTGGCCCATGTTCACCATCTTATAGATGCCAGGTAACTGAGGCAGAGAAGTTAATAGCCTGATTTTCAGGTGCTTCTGCCTCCTGACTACATGATTATTCTGTAAACGCTGTGAAGGGAGGGTCTGTTATTGAAAGGTTTGTTTCTGTGTTCTGATTGATTTGATTCCTTTAAAGAGGAGGCAGGGAGAGGGGAGCAGCACTTCCTCTATTTCAACAGATCTGCATTCTTTACTGTTCATTTTCAGATAATATGCACATAAATAATTTTGAAATCAACCCTCCTTATTAACCCTTTAAAAAAAAGCCCAACTAAAAACATCCAGGTCAACTGTTCTTTCTATCTTCGGTTCCCTCTCATTACAGTTCTGACCTTCTCTCTTCCATTTTGGTTTCCATTCAACTTTCTTTCCACTGCAGATGCATGTCAAAGCCAGTTCTTTTTCTGGTCCCTTTCAGTTTGGCTCTCAATCTGTTGCCACTGTAATGAAGGATTCCATCTGTCTCCACTTTGTGAACTTCTGGCTCCCACCTAACACAGTTGGTGACCCTGCTTCCATCCAGACCTCCCTCCCTCTCATGAAAGGATCCAGTTCCTGCTGTCACTTCTACTCTCCTGCTCCTTCATCCCTATGTTCAATGATCCATAGAGCCCAGCAAGTCTGGCATCCTTTATACTTGGGCCAGAGGTACGTGCCAGAAGAACGTTGAGTGTACTAGTAGAAGAAGAAGATTTCCTTGCTGATGATCTCAGAGAAGTTTGGGCTTGACTCAGAATATTCAAAGTGAAGGTTTGGATAACCAACTCAGCTTTTGTATGCTTAATCATACTGAACTGGTGAACCTAGTAAGCTTCACACATCACTACCAATAATTTCAGCACAGCCCTAGGAGTCTTCTCCTGTTACTTCTTTCAGTGGTGTTTCAATGGTAGCCTTTGGTAGTAGACATTTCTTTATGCTGTTACTAGTAACCATGAAACATCACCCCTCGTAGTACAGTATATGGATAGAATTAAGTTAGAAGTGTTATATGTAGGTGAGACAAAATAACTATGACCAAATGTCACCAGATACCATCTCATATGATCAAATGTTGCATGATAAATTTGTCATGAAGAAATGTCCCAGTTGGAGAACTCTTTGCAGCCTCACCTCTTAATTGGAAAAACCCACAGTGAAAAACCTGCAGCAGCTAGAGGTGGACCTAGGCCTAATTGTGCTTTCCTAGGCTTAAATACTTTGTCCCCCACTGAACAGGTAATTAGTAGGAAGCTTTGACTCTCTATTGATTTGAATTTTAAGCATTTTTTTCATATCTCAAAATTAGAAATAGATCTGGAAACGTACTTAATGCATCTTGAGCCAATTGTAGTTTTTTTATATCCTTAAAGCTAGAGACTGCTTGTGCTTTATTTTGTAGGGAAGGATCTAGGTGATGTAGTGCAATCCCTGAGGGTAGCTTTCTTCTTCTGTGAACCTGGAACAGAGAAGTACAGTCCCTAAAATAGTGTCTTAACTAAAGAATGAGGTATCTGCTAGTAATGACAGAGTTTATACCTTCTCTTGAGAGGGACAGTTTTTACTGCTATACTACATGTCATTTTCAAGGACTTCTTTTTGTTGTTTTATCCAGCAATGTATCAATCAACAATCAAAATATGATTGCTCAGTAGCTTCCACTTCAACGGTAGCGTTTCTCATTAGTAGGGTCTAGATTATTGCAGGTTTCACCCTACTATTTTAACAGCGATCTTCATATTTTGAAGTGTTGAAATAAGTATTGATACAATCAGCACCGTCGTTCTCAAGGGAGTAGTATCACTCAGAGAGAGGGGTTTTTTCATAGTTTTATCAAAATTTCTGACTGAATTAAAACTAGGTACAATGATTAAAACTTTCAAAATTGGATGCAGTGAAGGATTTCATTGAGACGTTTAACTAAAAAAAACAAGTTTGAAAATTGCTATGTCAAGGTGTGGCAAACAGCTGACACAGGTTAACAAATAATTATTTGGACAGTGCACTTCAATTTTTCATTCCTGTTCCTTTGAATATATTTGTTTTCTTAAAGTGCTATGGGATCCCTTATAAACAGTTTAAAAATAAATGTGAATTATTATTGTTTAGTGGTATAAAAAAGAATAAAACTCTTTTTTTTAGTTTTTGTTCTTTTTACATACCATCACAGAAGATTTAAAATGTTTAAAAACCCTGTTAATTTTGTCCTTTTAAATCAACCATTGCATTTGATTACAGTTTGCAAGAGGTGGCACATTAAATCACTTTTTCACTTTAAGAATCAACCCTTTTATATCTCCTTCTGATATATTCATTATCATGAAGGTGTGCTGCAGTGAATTATGCTGATATTTATACAATCGGCCAAGCACTTTTCTGTTATACAGTGTACTTCCTCAATGTGTTATACAAATGACTCAATGGTGGACATATGATATGTATCATGTCAAATCAGGTAATTAAACTGGTCTTTTTTTTTTTTTTTTAAAGATTAACTGCTCTTTTAACAGGCATCTTTTTCTGTGCACCCATTGTGGGAGGAAATGCCTCTTTAACTGTAACATTTTAATGTTCAAGTTTCATGAATATTAAGATCCTCATTCTGCAAACACCTGTGCTTAACTTTACTCACGTGAAGTCTCATTGACTTCAATGAGACCACTCATCTGTAGAGCCCTGTGCATTTACCAAATTTGTATCCGCATCCGATCTGCAATCCACAGAATTTGTCCCTGGATATCATGATCCGTGGATTTGATGCAGATATCCGCGCATTTGCAGAGCTCTACTAACAGCTCCATAGGTCACCCCACACCAGTTATGCAGGGCTGTGTCAAGCCCCCAACCACTCCCACTTCTCCTGCCCCGCTGCCTATTCCATCCCCGCTGTACCTCCTTCCCTGCTCTAGGCAGGGGAGACTACATCCTGGGCCCTCATATGCAGTGCTGCCACCTCAGTTGGGGGTTTGCCCACCCCTATGCACCCGTGGTGGTTCAAACACATACAGACTCAGCCAGGAGAGGCAGTGGCGACAACTACCCTGCTCACAGTGCCCGCCTTTGCCGCCCACTAGTCTAAAGTAAAGATGTCTCTTTCAAAATGGCGCTTGGCTCACTGCGCAGGAGGACACGGGCATGCTCCCTGCTGGGAGTTGTAGTTTACCTCCTCCGTCTGAGCAAGCTGGAGTCTACAACTCCCAGAATGCCCAATGGGCTATTGCTCCATATTGCATTGCATATTTCATGATTCGGAAAGCTGAGCTGGAGCCTGAGGGCTGAGTGACAGCTGCTCCTTTCGCGTGAGTGTGTGCTGCAGAGCTCTGTGCGGATACAAAATTTGTATCTGCATCCGAGCTGTGATCTGCAAATATGGTCCACGGAGATCCGCATCCAGGGATATAAAGCGGATATCCACAGATTTGCAGGGCTCTATTTGTCTGAGTGACGTTAAGCTAGTAAATTTTTGTAGGATCTGGGCATAAATTAGTATTTTTGTGGCTGACTTTGACCTCTAGGGTTGTTTACCTCTTTCAAGCTGTCCTTCAGTGGCTCAAGAGCATGAGTACCAACCTCAGTGCAGACAGTTATGAAGCAGGGCACAAACACCAAATTGGCTTAGAGTTCTATACTTGGATTTTACCAACCAAGTATCAAGTGTAAACTCCTCAGGTACTATAACAGCCTAACCATGGACTTACAGACAGTCCCCTTGGGTACTTAGATATGTTTTGTCACCTAGCCAAGCTTACCTTTGTGATAAGATAATCCCTTACACCAAAAACCACAATGATATTCAGTTTACTCCCGGTCCCAAAAAACCAGTCACTTACCCTATGTCAATTGCACCTTAGATCTCTTACCAAAGATGATGCTTGTAGCCAATCCTACAATAATCTAAAGATTTATTAACTAGCACAAGGAAATAAGAGTGATTTTCAAAGTTAAAGCAGGTAAACATACACACACCTGTATGAGTTAGTCTTAAGTTTCAAAAGATAATAGAAGCTTCTATAATAAGCAAGCTCTGTATGTCCTCTAGTTCAGACCAAGCACTGGTTATCTTTTGCTTATGCTTTGCTTTGCTAATCCTTGTCCCTCAGAGTCCAAGCAGCGTAAAAGTTCTTTTTGTTAGGGCTTTTTATTCCTTTCTTCCTCCTGCTTTGAGTTGCAAATTCAGCTGTAGGGAGAAATTCAGTTACACGTCTCCTCTTCATGGCAGGGTGGAGGGGAGAGTGGGAAGCAATCCACAAAGGCTTTTGTCTTCTGTTGTTCCACAGTGGTTCATCTGGTGCATCATCATCAGTGCGTTAGCCACTCTTCACAGTGTTGACATAATCTGTTTGCAAGAAACTCATGTTGGTAATAGTGTAGCAGGATGTTATGGTATAAACGGCTTTGATCTCATTTCACACACCTCAGATGCCAAATATGGCCGTGCAATATACATGCGCTCTGACATATCTGATGCTGTTCCACTCTCCTCCTCCAGTTTTTACAGCATGATCCAGGTTGCTTGCTTTAGGATTGCCAACGTACATAAGCCACCGAGCTTGCACTGGGATCAGCAGGTCCTTCTCACACTTGATCATCCAACAATATTTGTTGGTGTTTTTAACAGCCACCACTCTGAATGGGGATACACTGAATGACGGCGGCAAACGGTTGATTGACTGGGTGACTTCAATTACTTTTTGATTTGTGATGCAAAACAATGCAAATTTCTTTCAGTTAGAGGGCAGAAAGAATACTCACCCAACCTTTGTTTGGTCAGTTTGTTAGGCAGCAGCTCACAACCAGTGAGCCATATAGTACTTGATAACTTTCATCATAGCCAACATAGACCATCACTTATTCACATCGGACTACAGCTACCCATCATTCAAAGCTCAATCAAGCTTAGGTGGAATTTCCCCAAGGCAGACTGGGAAAAGATGCACTGGAATATAACGTGGTTACCATTCCGTCACATTGTATCCCAGTTGATGAAGCCTACCTCCAATTCCAATGAGCCATTTATAAAGCCAAATACTTAGCTATATCACTGGACTGTCATCCAATTTACGCTCCTTGCTTGAGTGCCAAATGTCAAGCCTTGGAAATCCGAATTATCTGGGGACCTGGACATCACTGACTATCTGATTGAGTCTCTGGATGCCACCAGGCTCACTCAGTGGAAGGAATCTACAGAGAAGCTTGTCTTCACTTATTCCAGCAGAAAGTACTGGAATTTGATCCACCGGTTGGGTGCTGCTCAACAACCTCCAGGTCAAAATCACCCCCTTGTTGTTATGCCCAGTGAGGTTGCAAGCCATTTTCTGCAGATAGCAAAGGTCCCACTGGAGAAGGAATTCAAATGCAAAGTATATGACGAATGTCACCAACTTTGACATCAGAATGTGGGTAGGAGTCAAACAGAGCCATTCACGGTCGACGAGCTAGATAAGCCCTTAACTCCATCAAATCAGGCACAGCATTGGGGCATAACATCTTGAGGAATTCCATCAAGTACCTTGGACTAAACGCGTCAGTGACTTACTAACTTCTACACATGGGTCATTAAAAAAAAAAAAGTTACCATGCACTTGGTGTCAAGCAGAGATTCTTACCATTCTTGAGCCGGGCAAGGACCCCAACAATGTGTCGTGTTACCACCCAATCTCCTTGCTGTCATTGTGTTTCAAGGTGTTTGAGTGTTTGATCCTCCAACAAATCCTTCTAGATCTGGATGATGTCTTGCAAGTTGAGCAGGCAGGGTTTAGGAAAGAATGCAGCACCTGTGAATCGAGGCCTGGCTTTGATCACCTTTATCAAAAACAGGTTTCAACAAAATCTAAAGACAGGAGTTGCCTTCTTGGATTTGATCACCACCTATGACACAGTTTGGCACAGAGGCCTTTTGTTTAAACTCTCTCGAATTGCCCCACATTGGGTGACCTCCTTCTCCAAAACAGGCTGTTTAGAGTACATGGGGGCAATTGCTGTAGCTCTTACAAGTGTTAGATCAACGGCCTCCCTGCAGGCTCAGTTCTTTCACCAATGCTGTTCAATGTGTACATCAACGACCTACTAGTTACACTCTTGTATGCATTTATCTTTGCCGATGACACCTGCTGCAACTACCAAGCTCAGTCCTTCTCAGAAATTGACGTGGTCTTGAATGAAGATATGAAACTCATGGCAGACTATTGTAGTTGATGGCGCCTGCAGCCGAGCTTTTCTAAGGCGTTTGCTAGTGTATTCCATCTGCACAATGCAAGCACAAACGATGAGTTAAACATTTTCCTCAATAGCCAACGCCTGCGGCATGATCCAAGCCCGGTTTACCTCAGTGTGACACTGGATAGATCATTAACATACCACAACCACTTGAGGAAGATGGCTGCCAAAGTCAGCACTCGGAACAACCTGCTCAGAAAATTGGCCAGTTTAACCTAGGGTGCGAGCACCCGGATGCTTAGTGCCCTGGCCTTCTGCTATTCAACAACAGAGTACTGTGCTCCTGTCTGGTATCACTCATCTCATGTGAGGCTGGTCGATGTAAAGCCTAACAAAGCTATACCTATTCTTACCGGGACTTTACAGGCAACTCCATTGCATGGTTACCAATACTTAGCAACATAATACTGCCCCACATTTGCCGTGAGAAGGCCTCTATCATGCTGTTGGCTAAGAGCCGTGAGAATAATGACCTGCCATTGCACGCAGACCTCTTCAGCCTGCCTGTCTTCTAGACGCCAATTATGTTCATTTATGCCACCACAGGACGTGACGGTGGTGTCTGCTTGGCAAGATTGGTAACAATGACTGTTGTGTATCACTCTCTCGTCATTGACCCAACCATTCGTCCACCAAGTTTTGATCTGCCAAGGCACCTGTGGTCCTCTCTGAACCGTTTTCTAACAGGACAGGGCAACTGTGCAGCTGGGCTTTGGCATGAGCTGGCACCTCGTTTGCCAGCATTACAATCTCTTTGGACTTCTTGTTGGACTATTTTAAAAATAACAAAACAAAACCTTTTCACGCCCTGGACATTTCACGCATCTTTATTAAGCCCCATTTCCCTTTCTTCAGTAGTGTGACTGTGATGAACTTTGAACCCTTCCCTTTCATGACATGCCAAGGTGTGAGTGGGTGAGCTTGATGTGGGGAGCAGAGTATACTTGAGGTGAAACTTGTTTTATAGGCTATAAATGTTTTTGTATATAAATATATGTGATCTCTCTTTCTTCTTGAATCCCTGGGACTACTGCTTCTGCATTTCTTAATAGAGTTTTCTGGTTGCCCCAAGTTTTGTAATTCATATGTATGTATTCTCCCACACTACAGTCTTTGCCTTGCGAGTTTTCCTTTTCAATTTCTACTTCAAACTGCAAGACAAAGGATAGAAATACATTAGGTTCTATATCAGTCTGATTTTTTCTTTTCCTGACGCACACCATAGGAAGCTGATTGAGTCAAAAACAACATTTTAAAATGCATCCGATTCTCTGAGTGCCCTTTACCTCTGGCTCTTGTCTGTCTTCCTACCACAACAATTTTACATATAACTGAAGACTTCTACAGAACTAAAGATTCTAAAATTTACAAGAGACTTAATTGCCATCATACTGATATTCTGCTTTCACCTGATTTATTTATTAGCTACACAACCTTCCTCTAAATGAGAATCCCTGTGCTCTGAAATCCTCGTCTGTGATGAGGTTTGTGTCTGCCTTTCTCACAATATTAAAGGATTCAGAAAAAGCAATGCTAATCTACACAATGTTTACATATCATCTCTACCTTGACCGTAGTCAATGCTGCGTAAATTAGTTTAGTTTAAAAAAAAAAAAAAAAAAAGACACTCTCAGATTCAATTATGCCAACGTGTCAGGTTATTGTGTGTTTATAAATGTTACCTTATTGAAATGTTTATGCTGAAGGATACATATCTCTGTTTTTGCGACAGTGGTTTAGCCCCCTCTTTCTCTTCTGCTATTTTTCCACAAATGTCATTAAAAGCTGTCCCTGTCTCTTTCCTCTAGATAATCCAAAAGGATTGCCATCACTTCTGTGTAGTTAAATACATTTTAGATAAGGAGTAAATTTTCAGAATGCTGTGCTGTGGATTAGACTTTTCGGCCAAGCATAGTGCTGAGTTCACACTATAGCTGTTGCATCTGACTGACTTTGTGCTGTTAAGAAAGAAAGAAAAATGGCAGCATGTGCCATGCATATATTTTACGATCAGAAATCCTATTTATTTCCAAAATACTGTTTTGATATCCTAATAGGAAAGAGGAGAAGCTCTGCCTGGGACCACTTTGTACTGCAAAAACTACAAATAAGATAATTTTAACTACAAGTGCTGTCTGAGGATTGGAATTCCAGGTCTTGATCCAATGTACAAACTCACCTGAATGGCTTGTGGAGATATCAGGTGACAATCTGTGGCAATCTGTTAACCTGCAAGAGGGAGTAGGATCTTGTGGTTGAGGCAGAGGACCGAGAGTCAGGAGATATGGGTTCTGTTCCTGACTTTGCCACAGGTGTATTGTGCAACGTAGAGCAACTCACTTAATCTCATTGGTTCAGCTTCCACATTTGGAAAATTGAGATAGTATTTAACTGTTTCACATGCATGGGGTGAAAATTAATTCACTAATGTTTGTAAGATGCTGTGAGTTTTTCAGATGGAAAGCACTATGGAAGTCCAAATATTATAATAGTTGTTATTATCATTATTTTTTAAGATCTAGAACAATTAAAGTATTTTTTGGGTATGGCAGGATTTTTAGTTCAATTCTAACTTTTTAAAATATTAAGTGTTCTTTAGGATCCAGCCACACTTGTGAGTCCTTACAGATCCATGAAGCATAATGGTGAATACTAAGAATGGAATAGCTGGATTTCTTTAGTTATGGTTTAGTTGCACTCTCAAGCTGTATTTTAATGCAATGTACTGTACCAGGTTGTTTGATATTCATATTTAAGGAAGGCGTATTGTAATAATTTCAAACCCATTTAACATTTATAAGCATTTCTACCTCACTGAGGATGGATGAGTTGAAGGCAGATCAGTAAAATACTTTTGCAGATAAGTAGTTAAAATATCGAGTGCACTCCATTAGTAACTTGTTTTCTGTTGGTTCTTTATGTATAGAATTGGTTGATAGCCTGGATTGCTGAATACATAACTGAGCTTTTCCCCATGTAAATGGATTGTGTGAACAGATGTAACCATCAATCCAAGCTCTTTATCCCCACTGTCCTCTTTTCTTGACCTCTCTTGTTGGGAAAGAGCTCTTACAATAACAAGGGGAGGAAATCCATGAATTTTTATATAGGACATCTAATTGCTGCTGCTGCTGCCACTCTCATTTATCTTCTTACTCTTTGTATTAGTGAATCTGGATTGCTGCTAAACAATCTTGAGACCATTAATTAACAGATAATCTATCCTTCAGCAATTACCTTAACGGATCTAGTAAAGCAAGATTGCTAAATATTAGTGTGTGAAAGGTCATACAAAATAATTGGTAGTAATTGATTTTCTTGAAGGTTGCCTTTATTTTATTTTATTTTTAAAAAGTCTTGTGTACATTTCACCAGTGTACTTTGTAAATAAAACAGGGTTCTTTTTAGAGAAGGGAGCTATTTGTACCACGCTTGTTGGATTTTCATAAGGAACAGTTGCTTTATGGGTTTACCATCAGACAAAATATTCTAATATATTTAAGTCAAAGATGCAAGGGTGAGATTTCTCTACTAAATATGAAATATCCAATTAAATTCCAAGGGATTTGCTAATGAAAATACTCTTTGGGGAAGACAGCTGTCTGTTGGACAATATATTTCCTTGTGTGGGGAGGAAAAAAGATGGCTTTACTTGATAGGTTACCATTTGTTAAATGTAGGGTTCCTAAAGGGAGGTTTATGACATGCAACACTGAGAGATTTAATTAATTTTTAACACATTCTTGTTCTAACACTATTTGAACAGTGAATGTGTTCACACTCTAAGTAAATAAATTGAGTGTAGTATATGCCAGTTCTTTATACAATAAGACTGAAACTGGTAAATAGCCAGTAAACAGCTAACCCTTGGCCGGACCTCTGATCATGTTGAAAGGCACACTTGCTTTGCATGTAATTTGAAGAAAGGTATTGTATCCCATGTAGCTTGGCTTTGACTGAAAGATGGAATTTTGTGCTTGCTTTGTGTTCTGAAGACAGGCTTACAGATAAATAGGTCACTGTCTACAGAACTGCTTTGCACTAACTTGATTTGTGGCAATATGACCTTAAATCTGATTTCCTTGCTATACAAGGATATTGCAGAATTGTGGCTCCTTCTGAAGAAAAGCACAGGTGTGTCTAGCCTTATATTTGTTTCCGTTTTTTCCTAGTGATTTGCATTTATTTAATTGCATTTAAATGACATGTTACTCAGTAATTCTGTCAAATAACGTTATCCTATTTCGGAACATGTGATGTGGGGTAGAGCGTAAGGGCAGAAGAAGTTGAACTCTTTTGTTTGTCTTCAACGAGCCGAGTGTAGTGTAAATATACTGTTGGGGGAGGGTTATGTATATGTAAATCTGCAATGTATTTTTCTATTCTTCGATGTATTACATAGTACATCATGCTTATCAATTTAATTTCTTTGTGTTTGTTGCAAGAAACCAGTTTTTGGTAGAGAGACATTTAGTAAATTATTATGGCAATTAGAACCACTGCTACAGTTTGTGTAAAGGGATTGCTATCTTGGAGAGCCATTCTGTTCTCCTTAGACTACACTGCTTGAGCTGTAATTTTCACTGTGACAGATATTTATTTTTGTACTGAGTTCCCCTAGAAGCCCAGTGCAATAACGAAGGGAAAAAAAGATAGTTGTTTTTACAAGGTGCATTTGTCATTCTAAAACTGTTAGCGTCGGAGGCTCAAATGAAAATACATTATTTTTTAAATTCCTTAATTGAAGATTTCCTTGGAAATCTTGTTTCTCTTGGGAGGTAAATGAAACAGGGGAGATATTATTTGCTATAAATAGTGCAGCTACAGTCCACTGCAAAACTGAAAGCATGTTTTGTGGAAATAGTGACATCCAAAAATTGCTTCCTTATTCTGTTTGTTCAATTCACATTTCCAGTTCTGTTCTCTGTCATTTGGTATGCATGATTGTTGTTGAGGAATAGCAGAGGTAGGGCTGTAACTTGCTGGGCTGGCATTTTACATTCCAATGTTGCTGCTTTTCAAACATCATATTTAAATGAAACTGGTATGTGTAAGGGGATGGCTTTTCCGTTTAGAATAATTAATGAAATTATCTGTGTGTGAGCCGTTGCTGCACTCTGTGTTCATCAGTATCAGTTCCTATTACTGCACTTGATGTGGAGGGGCATACTACAAGGCATGCTGCATATGAGTGAATGAAGGACTAAGGAAAGGTAAGGCTAGCATGATTAGAAAGCTGGAAGGGTTAATCATTAGGAGATGAAACTTTTGGTATTTGTGTGTTTTTGGGGGGAGGTGTCTATATTTAAAAACATGCTGTATATGTAGAATATATTTCATCACGTAGGATCAGTGAATATTCTATGTTGAATAAGATCATTTTATGAACTGTAGCTATCCAGTGGCAGTGACAGTAGTGTACGTATTTAAATGTATAGGTTTGAGTTAAGTGCTAAATAATGGTGAGAGTTTCTGCGTTTCAGCACTAAGCTTTCCTTTTCAGTCAGATTTTATTACAATATGACAAGTTAGCACGCCGCATTGACTGGCAACTTCCAGTGCTCAGTTCTCATCTCAGATATGTGGCTGCATATTGTGAGCCTGTTTGTTATGTCCCAGATCATCCCTCCCTGAGATCAATGTACAATAGGGGTCATTCCGCAGATAGGTGGAAGGAAGCGTCCTCTGTCTTCATGGCACTATTATCCCTTCCTCCAGATACCATGGGAGGAGCTCTGGGGTCATGGTCCATGAAGGGGTGGGAATGAAGACTTGGCAGGGCTGGGAGAGAGGGAGGAGAGACACATTGTCCTCTCTCGCATCTCGTGATGTTTCCCCAGAAAGTAAAATACAGAGGGGCAATCCTGGCAGCAAGGCTTCAAGGGGGAGGGTGCAAGATGACAATGGGAAACAGAGCAGAAGGACTGTCTAGAGCAGGGGTTCTCAAATCTTTTTCTTTCTGGGCCCCTTCCCCAGCATGCTATAAAATCTACAGGGCCTGGGGCTTCAGCGTCGGGCGGGAAGGCTCAGGGCTTCTGCCTCATGGGGTGCTGGGGTTCAGGGTTCTGGGCTTTAGCCTCACAGGATGCTGGGGCTTGCTGGCGGACTAGGGGCTAGGGCACTATCGCCGGGACTCAGGAAAGCTGGGTATAATTCCCTGCTTTGCCTGCAGGTTTCTTGTGTGGCCTTGGGCAAGTTCCTATCCCTCAGTTTCCCACCTGTAAAATAGGGTAGTAATCGTTCACTACTGCAGGGTAGTGGTGCGAGGACAACAGTAAATATTGTGAAGTGCTCAGATACTACAATAAAGGGAGCTGTGTCAGCACCTTAGAACCCAAGGGCAGGCTGCCAGGGATTAGTGTTGGTGCCTCTTGCATCTCCCATAGGAGCCATGCAGGTAATTGGCTCTATGGGGGAAGGCCCCCTAACAGGACAGTGTGAAAGGATCCTTCTGGAGGTTTTCTCCCCAACGGGGTGATCTAGGCCAGGAGAGAGGTTACATTCCTGTGTATTTGAAATCAGTGTAAAGCTCTAAAAGCTGTAGATAAGGGCAAAGCAAACAGCAAGGTCTAATTTGGAATAAAATTGGATGTGATCTGAGCCACAGAATGCAGGAGGGTCACATGTTGGGGAGCAGAGTGGAGACGGAACCATCCATTCCTGCTATAGTTCAGCATTTTGAGTGAACTGAGGCCCTTATCGTAAAGGAAGAAATCAAAGCTGAGCCAAACCTAGATTTCTCTCTCTTTGAGAGAAGGAGAATCAATGGAGTGTGGGGTGGCCTGGACATTGTTGGAGCCCTCGTACTGCAGCCATGTGGGATCTGCCATCCCTCTGGGAGGGCCTGCCAAGTGAAGAAGACCCTGCATCCTGCCGAGCCATGAGTTCTTAATGTGAGGATACAACCCCGGAAAGTCACAATCTGTTTATAAGCTTGCTTTCAAAAATATTTTCTGAAGTTACCTGATTGTGGCATTTGAATATTTTCTCTTTTCCTTGCTTTTTGGAAACATCATGCCTTTTTGTCAGAATATTGTTATTCAGGTCTATGCCAGCCCCTTCAGTTGTTTTTTGTTGCATTTTGTCATAGGTATTTTGTTAATTTTTGTTAAGGCAATTAAAGCAGATGGATCTAAATAACTTAATTTTTCTGTATCCTATTATAAATGTATTTTTACATTATTTTTACAAGTTTTGCAAGCAAAACACCTGTACTTTAGGTTGCACATGTTTCATATTGGTTGCTTATATTTATCATAACAGTGCTTTTACATGGCTTTTTCTCCACCCCCCTGGAGCATGAGTCGTTTTGTTTTTGTTTTTAAATTTGAGCAAAAATGATTTAGCAATTTTCAAAAAGAGAATAGAAAATAAATACATGTCTGCTCTCGTAAATAAAGTTTACTTCCTTTTTTGACTCTCTAGCACCTCAGCTGGGAGGTGGTTGGAACTTGAAATTTGTCAGGGAACTAGTCCCAAGGGAACAAATGTGCCTTTCAATGATTACAAATACAGCTCAAACAAAATCCCAGATCTGAACAACCTTTACAACTGAGGACGTTCAAATCTAAAGTTTACGTTATACCTCTCTACTACATTTGAAATATGACAGGTTCTGTCTCCCCTCATTTCATGGTTTCTGGCATAGGCCAGCTGCAGGTGTCTAGTTGCTGTGCTAGACACACCCTGGGGTAGCTCTGCCGCCCAGAGTAACCAGCTTTTGTTTGTTTGTTTTTTTTGACACTCTCACTTGTTTAAAACTTTTTCTTCTGTAGAATTCATGTTAACAGATGGGAGTTGGAAGGTGTGAGGTTAACACTGGTCACTGAATGAAGGGATACCGATTTACGCCCACTGCCAATTTCTCATTCAAGTGGGAGAAATTGTAGAGGACAGCAACTTCAGAGTAAACTAGTGCATCTGGCTAATCCTTTCAATATTCGAGCCAACAGATTTGCGTACTAGAAAAGCCAATATACATATGTGTTGTTTTTTAAGTTCTAAGCAAGAATTTAATGTGCTATTAAGATGGGCCCATCTTGAAAGGGTGGTTTGCTAGGTACTAAATCTGAATGAGGATGCCCAGCTCTAGCTCTTCTGGGATGAAGGAAAGTTTCATTAGATTATGAACTGCTTAGAACAGGGATTGTCTTTCTTAGGTCTTTGGAAAATGCTTTGTGCATCGTGGATGCTACTGTAAATTATTAATAATAAACTGCTATTGGTTTGTTTTCAAACTCTGCTCTGTAATTTTCTCACGCACATACACACACACTTGGAATAATCAAATGTAATTTGACATTTTTTCCTGTTACATATGGAAGGAAAACTTTGCACCTTTCTGATTCTGGGGAAAAAGGAGAAATCAAGAGAGAACTGAGAAAATCTCTCCCCATTAATTTGCTTTTCACAGTTAGCCTTCAAGAAAAATAACTTGGAATCCTTGCTTAGAAGTCTGGAGTTTATGGCTTAATAGGCTGATTATTCAGTGCACCTTCCATACGATATAATTTTTTATAAAACGTTTCATAAAAGACCATGTGCCAGATTAGGACAGACACTGAGCAGCTGCTCATCTTGGAATCCTAGGAGATGGGGCAGAAAAGATAGATCCTGGCATGTCTAATGTGCCAGCCCATCTCCAACATGCACTCTGTGCTGAGGAATAGGGAAAACTTGGAGTGAGTGGGATAGAGCCAGCATGGTTCGCTACTTCAGCCCCTGGGAATTCTCATACATATGGGAAATCCTTAGCTGCTCCATTAGAGAAGCTGGACTAGGGACCCTATATCTGCTCCTATTTCTTTAACCTATAACAGTTAAACATGGGCAGTACTTTACAAATGCATTCAGATGGGTCAGATAGAACTCATATATTTATATTTACTTGGATTTTCAGTGTCGCAGAAATGCCAGAAAAGCTTGTACTAACTATAGCAAGTAAATACTAACGAATGACTAAGTTACTTAGTAACTACTTAGTAAATGTTTATCTCTTCTTTCACACATCCAGGCTGCTCTTTATAAATAAATTGGCCATTTGGCTTAAGACCATTTACAGCTATATTTTTTGTAGATGGGTGCATGAAGCACAAGTACCATAAAATATATTGATCAGCGGTATTGTTTTCATCCAACCGGCATATGATTGAAATTGTCATGCTTGCGAGAATACCTTGTGATCAACTTTCAGTGTGGTAAATACACCACATCTGCTTCCTCAAGTGGAATACAGCATGAGTTCATAATGGGGCAGTATGTGGTGGTAACCTGAAAATTACCCATGTTTTGTAATGTAGAATGCAAACATATCTTAAACTTTTGAATCTTACATGGTTACAAAAATGTATTGAGCAAAATTGCAATATTCTTTTCACTAGAAATTGTAAGTTTTCCTTGTATTATTTAGATGGTTGATGATTACAGCTGGCTGGAAACTGGGGAATTCCCAGTCCATGGGAAATACCAAAATAAAAAAAATAAAAAAATTGTTCCAAACCAGAAGAAAAACTTGAAATTCAAAATTTCATTTAGAAATTAGTCAAAATGATGTTTTGTTTTGACCTTTTTTGAAGAGTTCCCGAGGCTGCCTGGAGCTCCTGGCAGACCGCCAGGTAGCTGTGGTGCCGAGGCTTCCGGGTTGCAGGGGAGCCCGAATGTCCTGGGAGCACCCAGCTCTGAGATAGTCCCCGTGGTGGTCTATCTGGGAACCAGCGAACCTGGAAGCCAGAGCTCTCTAGCAGCCTGCCAGATGGCCTGTGTAAGAGCAGAGGAGCCCCAGAGCTGGGAATGATTTTCCAGCAAACAAAAACAAAATATTCAAGTAAAACTGAATTTTTCTTGACAAAAGTATGTTTTCCATCAGAGAATCATTTCACAGAAAATTCCTGACCAGATCTGATTATCTATGCTATGACTGGTGTACCATGTGTATCATCTGAGGCCACCTTGCCTCATGATACATTGCAGCTGAGAGCCTTCTAGGCACCCAACCCAGCAGTTTCCTTGAGAAGCCAGAGAAGGAATTTTCAGTGAAGGCTTTTTGTCTTTGGAACTTGATCCCCCCACTGGTCCTGCAAAGCCTGATGCTGTCTCTCAGGGCATGCTGCAAGGAACTTGTCTTCCCATTGTCCTTCTGGGGAAGGAGTGTTGGTGGCTGGTGGATTTAGTGAGGAAATAGTGTTGGGTTGTTAAGCTGAAAACACCATTTTGAACTTATTTTTAAATTGAATTGTGCAATTGCCTCAAGTTCGAGAGGGAGATGGATTTTCTAAATCCCAGTAAAAACAAACTCCTATCATTTTGATAAGGCTCTTCTCAAATCTTCTTAATACAGTAGGTCTCTCCAAATTCAATAGCTGTGGTACTAAGAATTTTCTTTCCTCTTAATTCTCATTTTAGATTTTAATATTCAGAAAGCAGAAAATTGTATTAATTTTGTTTGAGTCTCAAATCTGACCACAGACAGTCAGTTTGAAAAGTGTAATATTCTGTGCAATCCACAGAGGCCTGTTTGATAAAGTACTAACTCAGACACATTTGGGTCAAGTTCCGTTTTTCTCATTTAAGCACTTGCTAATGGAACAATCTTATGTTCAGTCTATCATGTTTTTTCTTTGAATATGTTGTTCCTCTTGCTTCAGAAATTCCTCAGAAATATATCTGTCTTATTTGACTGTCATATGCAATTACAAAGACACTAACATATTCAGGGTAATAAGCTGAAATAGCTAAAATTAAAAACTGGACATTTCAGAAATGATTTTAATATTATACAGTGCATGTGTGCAATCATTTGAAAATATTATCAGTTTCAGAAATGTTCTAGCTTTTATTAGCTTGAACTTGAATTTTGTGGTGGAGGTCCCCAGGAATCTGAAATTATAGTGCTGATGTAGACAACTGACTTTGAGAGAGACAGTCAGTGCTCCTCTCACCTCCAAAGAGAATTCATTCTCCAAAGAGAATTAATGATTATTTCTGAATTCTTTGTGCCTCAAACCTGAGTCTTCCATGCATCAATCTCAGTATGCTAGTTCATTGTGAAGATCTTGAGCACAGGTCTGTCTGCTCAATAATAATGTGCATGTGACTTAATGCATGATAGTCTATGATGTGATCAAGAATTCCTGCTGTCATTTCATGTTGGCGGTAACGACCATTACTTGGAACAGCATAGGGAGCATCTGCAAGTGTCATCAAGACAGTCTTGGAACACTTGAGAGCAGGATAAAAATCAAAGAGCATTGAAGCAGATTATGATCCAAACCATTTATATATGGAAGAACTGGAAATCTTAAGGTTGTTCTAACAAATCTGAAATTCTGTAAAAAGAATTCCTTTTCCCTCCTGTTTTCTATCTTTTTCTTTTTTCTTTACATAAAACGAAAAAGTATCTTAAAAGTGTTTGGGGTGGAGGAAGCCATCCTGAATTTCCTCAGTACAGAGAAAAACAATAATAAAGGAGTTTTGTGATTTCTAAACTGATGTGTCCTTACTTCTTAGTGGCTCTCTTTAAACTAGACATTGATCAGTGTTTGGACACATCCACTGGAATGGCCACATTTTATGTTTTTCTGAATTACTCTAGGACTTCATCTTGTTCTGCTTGGTGGACATGGGTGAAGTAGTAGAACTGACATGCCAGAAGGTGTGGTGTGCTTGTTACACTCGGCGTCTCTTGCAAGTACAGTTGAGCTAGATTATAGATCCTAAGGGAGAAGAGCAACCCTGAATCAAGAAGTGCCTCAAAGGTGTAATGCCTTTAACCACATGTGCCAGGAGATGAAAGTACTTTGACAAGGTGAAGTTAATGTTCCAGTATCTGGGGTTCTGTATTGCAAAGAAAAATAATAAAATAGAGACAAGCATTTCTAAAATGGTTTTGATGCTAATTTTAAATGTTAGGATTAGAGACCCCTTAGAGAAGGATTTGGAATAATCCAAAAATGGAGTTGGCTATTGACACTATCAAGACATGCATATGAGTGACTGTTTCGTCACTGGAAATATCAGAACAGCGAGTGTCTCACTGGCTGCTTTGGGTGCTGCTGTGCTGGCACTCTGCCATCAATGGACACTTCAGCAAATTGTTTGCAAGAATGATCAGTGAGTTAATCGCCATGTCGTGAAAGATGACCATGCTCATGCTGTGAATGATTCCTTGCCGAAGCCTCAATTTATTATTTTAATGAAGAACCAGATGGCAACTTAAAAAAAAAAAAAAAAAGAGCCTTGTGCTCATGGTAACAGGAAGCCCTAGTTAGTGTGAGCAGGGCAGGGGGAGTTTTATTTTTCATTATACACATTACAAGTGCCTGCCCCTGGAATGTGTTTTTATTGCTGGTATAGTTATCTTTAGGAATTAAGCTATGTGTTTATCATATAGTCTCAACTGGTTCTCCTGCTCTTCTTTGAGTGAGAGCAAACTAACAGGAATTTAAAACTCCCACTTGGTAGGAATTATTTAAATGATAGCATTGAAGCTGAGTTTGTCCACATTGCTTGCTGAGTCTGTAATGGAAGGGTAACTGTTTGGTTCAGTTTTAGTTTATACTCATTTATAGCATTAACCATTTATCGTCAATCTTCATATCTTCCTTGCTTGCTGGGTGTGCTGAAGTTACTGCTGGTGCTGCTCAGGATAACTGCTGACAGTGCTTTTACTTGAGATGTAGATGAGCCTTCAGAAGGTGCTCCATGATCAGAATCCTCAGTCAGCAAAAATATCCCTCTTGTCATAATTGAGCCTACTGCAGTGTTCTGCACCATGCCTGCCATTAGTATCTTTCCAATTTTTAACCACACCAGAAATACTACATTTTTAATAGAACACTGATGTCATAGAATATACATTTTTACTGGTTGACGTGCATACGTGTGCTTTGAACATGCAAAGTGCTGTATGGTGCTAAGTATTAGGGAGGAAAAGAGTGGTGGAACTCTGAATGAAATATCAAAAAAACTAGAAGCATGGGTAAGTTGGAATGAGTGGTGCTGAGATCCTGGGCACCAGGTTGCAATGCCACTCATTCATGCTTCAGGAGGCAACACCCAGAGATGGAGCCAAGCCCACCCAACCCCATGGGACATGACCTATTTGAACTGTAATGGGGTTTTGGGGGGTCAAATCAGGACAGTCCTGTGAAACCCAGACTCTTGGGGCTGTATGAAATTGTGATGTTTCTTAATGTGAAGTAAATTAGAAGCTATGTATCAAATAGACTGATATTCAGGGTAGAATTAATACCATGGACGTTGAGTTTCTGTAGAACGGGATTCTATTTAAAAACCTGATAATGTGAAGATCTGTTTTATTCATTGTGGATCTAAAGAGGAACCTGTCTCTCCTGAACGGGTGGAAAAAAAAAGAGCTCTCTCCTAACCATAAGCCTCAATCAATTGTCTAGTTTAAAAAATGAGACTTTAAATGATTTAGCGATGCGTCAGACACCTCATGCTGAATTTGAATTGACAACGCTATTTATGTCTTTCTTTGTAGCTGGAGTTTAATTATACTTTTTTCAGGTCTACAACCTTGCTAATTTTGATAGAATATTAAGGAAGATGAAGTATTAGTGTTTTTAAGTTTACGTTCCATAGCCTGACTTCAGTGTAACAGAAACAAGCTATTTCTGATGGCGCTGTTTTATACAACTTACAGTTTTCCATCTCATGGCACTTCATACATTACTTTCAATGGAAAGAGTCCCATTGTGGGTAAAAATCTTAAAGGATTGATTACTCACAGCTTCTGATCCAACAATAATTTAGATTGCAATGGAGCTAGAGTTGGATGACTAACTGATTTATTGGTTCAGTAGCAGTTCTGAGGAATTGGGGGAACAAATGGATTGGGTTGAACCCAAAGTAAAAATATTTAGCAGTTTTTGCTGAATCAAAAAAGTTTGTTTTGGCTCTGTTCCAGAATGTGGCTTTGAACATGAGTCCCCTATATCCTAGATGTGTGCCCTAACCGCTGGGTTAAATGTTATAAGGGGTTTTGGAGGTGGCACCAATGCGCTTTTCCCCAATCCCCCCTCTTTTGAGAATGACCAAAACTTTTTGTGTTAAATTTACAGTTAGCTTTGGGTTGACCAAAACTGAATTTTTTTCATCAAATAAAATATTCATCCTAAAAATTTTGCCCAGCTCTAAAAGTAGCTGAATTTTAATTTAAGAAAAGTTAATTTCTATTGAATAAATTGTGGATTGCTGGACAGTTTAATATTTAAGTGTGAAACAATTCAACTTGGTTACCAACAGCATGCAAATCAACCAGGATAATGCACTAAACAGTCAGGGGTCGAAGAGAGATGCTCCTGTTGCATACCGGCCTAATGGTTCAGAACAACTTGTTAACTTGGTTTATATATGGAGCTAGCAAATATCCAGTCCTACAAACAGCATTTCTAAATAGGGCTACAGTCCCTGTTTCAGTGAACAAGAGATTTTAAGAGAGAGTTCCCTCTGTGTCTTAACTAATTAATTGGATTTGTGCACAATTACCTTCCATGCAATGTCCCTGCAATCTCTGTGGATCCAGTCCCCTCGTTTTTGGGCTACACAAAGAAATTGATTGTTAGTGATGCGGGGAGGAGGGGAGATGAAAGCTTTGCCGCAGGGCTTAATTTCCCACCTGAAGGAATTGAAGGGATGCTCTGCAAGTCATTATTTTGAATATATAATTACCAGATTGGATGGTGCTTTAATGAAGTTTTTCTGTTGAAGACTTTCCTAGTACAATACTGTCTGTGTAACTTAGCCCAGAGGGGACACAGAACAAAGTTGTCCTTTTTCCTGACCATATTTGTCCAGTTTTCTGGTTTGAAATTAATTTTCTTTAAAATTTCCTTGTCAAACCATCAGAAGTATCTTATGAGCCAAGCAATGAAGTTTTAAAAAAAAAGAGAATAATGAACCCAAAACTATTTACAATTTGATTTCAATCATTTTGGACTTGGTTCAGAAGGGCCATAATAATATCGAAGCGGTGTAAAAAACAGCCTGTGTGTTTGAAATAAAAATAAAAGGAGAAACAGGTTGGCTTTCAAGTCGGTATAAAGTAAAATACCACAGCATGTTGCAACGGACTACTCCAGAGAACTTGATCCAATTCCCATTGGTATTGGAGCAGATTCTGACACTAAACAAGATAAAACAGATTATACAATAATCTTATCTTCAGATCCACCTAAATATGATTCTCTGCCTCTCCTCATTGATTAGCAGTGCTGTAAGAAAAAGTTTTGCTTTATCATATTAGAAAGTTGACTTTCTTCTTCTCTGCAAAGTGTCTGAGCTTGACATGAAAAAGCACAGAAGCCTTTGTACCAATAGATATAAATTCTGATGTAAGCACCATCATTCCTTTCTTCAAATCTTACATGACCTGTAGCTAGAACAACAAAGATTTCCCGACCCCAAATATGGCGATCAGCTAAACCCTGAGCATGTGGGCAAGACTCACCAGCCAGACACCCGGAAAGAATTCTCTGTAGTCACTCAGAACCCACCCCATCTAACATCTCATTACAGTCCACTGGGCATATTTACCACTAGTAGTCAAAGATCAATTAATTGCCAAATATATATGCAGCATGGATTATTTCACATGAAATACAAAAACAATTACTTCTGATTTTAAGAAGCATTCACTCTGTTCATGTGAGAGAACTGTTGGCACTGTTAGGTAGTTTGACTCACCCTTTAAGATAACATTAGATAAAGATGAAAAGCATTCCAGATGGAAAGCAGTTGTAAATTGCTGGCCATTAATGGGACCCAGGGTCAGGCCAAATTAAATAAAAGAACCACAAGGATGATTCTTGGCAGAGCTTTATCACCCCAGCCTCTCTTTAGAGGGTCGGGATCCGCATTTTCTTTTTTTATAAACACTGTGGCATGAGGAACAAAAAAAAAAAAAAACAGAAGTTGATTAGTGGATGGGCCCCTTATCTCCTGGAGATGTACCCTGGCCTTTCCAGGTCTCTAACTGATCTGAGGGGAGGTAATTCTTTATATATCCAATTCCAGCTACGTTCCCAGGAGGTCCTGACAGAAATCCACTCCACATTGCACTCCTAGCTGCCCTGGAGAAAACTTCTGACCTGCCTTGATGTTCTGGTTGGTTCTATGTGTGAGGGAGGCAGCTCAAAGAGACAGTATGATCCTCCCCGTTGTGGGGGAGAGGGTCTCCAGCCCCCTCGCCTTTGGAATGTTGGTCCCCAGCCCTAGATCTGAGTCAGCAGTGTATAGACTTTCACAGTGTAGACTATAAACTGCCTCCCTGAGACGACAACATCCTTCCCCCTCAGTGACTGCATCTTCTGTCCCAAAGATAGTTATTAGAATGGCTTGGTACTGGCCTAAGAGTCCCCCCTCAAACCTTCAGAGGACAACACAGCCTATTACAGGGCTTCTGTCAGTTCCTGTGTACCACTTACTTTGTGGTAACCAAATGTGGCTCCCCAGCCTAGCAGAGAGAGATCTGTCTCTAGAATTTCTGGAGTAAAGCCTATAGTAAAGAAGGCATGGGGAGTGTTCCCACTCCAACACACACAATCTAGTCAGTTGTCCTATGACAAATAAATGCTTGCTTCTCAGACAAAGAAATGCTTGCTTCTCCAGAATTACTTACCATCAGTAAACCTCTCTAAAACTCTCTGTAGTGTGGCCATGCAAAGGCAGAGATTAGAGATATTAGAAACTCCAGTATCCTTGCTAAAGTATCTTTCACAGACATTGCTGATTAATAATCATTATTAAATTCCTGGGTGACCAAGGAATATGTAAGGTTGGAGCTATAGCTTCTGCCATGAATCTCAAAATCTAAACTGTGGGAGGATTAGAATGGATTACTTTTTGTTCATCAAAAATTCCACAGTCTTTAGCAAATGTACTATGGACCAGTTATGTAGTCTTTCTGACTGACAGATCTCTCTCTCAATTTTGTCTATAATATAAAACAAGAGAATTCAAAATTTTGAACTTTCCCGTTGACTCTTCTAATGAAATTGTCCTTTTTTCAGCATAAAGAAAGGCTCCTATCTTGCCATGCTCTGTGTGAAAGTGCATCATCTAAAAAAGAAAATTATCACACCGTACTTGCTGAACAGTCCACATTTGCTGATCAGACCAAGTATGACTGTGGTGGTGTAGCGTTTGTTATGTTAGGTTTATACACCTTCAAATTGGCATCTATCCACGTGTTCTAGATACATATTAAAACCTGCCATTTTAGCTTTAATATTTGTGTGTGTGTTGAGGAGAGGTTACTGATTTGTATGCACCAATCACTTTCTTGCTTAATATAAGAAAATAAATAGTGGCTTCATCCCAATTACAGGAGGCTAAAGGAAAACAATGTTTATGTATATTCGAGCACCATACATACTGTGGGCACCTCTGACAGGGATATGTTTTATACTTTTCTTGTACAAAGCAGTAAATTATCCAGCCAGGCAGATGTGGATATCTATCAGTTGAGAAGTCCTTTTCCTTCTTGAAAATGAGATGTTACAGACTCAAATGAGTAATGCCAGATTCAGCAACTCTAACACTTTTAAAATGCGTGCATTGCATCCAGATATAAAAGAGGCTTGTTCATTAATATTTGTGTAGTAGTATTGAGATATCTTTTAATAAAAATTGATAGACATTTTTGAGTTGACAAGCATAGTAAGTTTAAAGATAGTAATTTAAAAATAATAGCTACTCAGTAAATCTTCAAAAATATTTGTTTTAAAATGGCAGGATATTCTAGCATTTTTTGCATCATCCTCTGTTTTTAGCAGTGAATTTAAGACTGATACAATAGACAGACTGTTTAGTTCTCATGCTTGAAAATCACTATGCAAAACAAGGTAAAACAAAATGCAAAAATGGTGGACTCTAAATGTTAACATGTATAAGCATAAATCTGAGCATATCAAAAATATCTGAGAAATAATAAACTTCCAGACTTTGTCAGTATTTTTATATTTTAGTCTGTACGTCACTGGTGAAAATTTTGAAATTTTCTCACTTACTGCAGCAGGTACTTTTTGTTTGTTTTTTTAAATTAATATTTCCAAAAAATGTTCTTCCCAAGAGCTGGTGAGTCTAAAGAGTATACATCTTAGCAGGCTGCTGTGCATGCTCTTTGTTTTTAAGGATACAGACAGGATTGAAAAACTCAGAGCAAAACAAATTAGTAAAAAGAAATGTTGTAGAGTTTAACTTCCTCAAAATTTTCTTTTTGAGGGAGTCTCCAGACACTGGGAGCAATAAGCAGCAAAGGACTTCTGCTGAGCGTATCTCCTCTGGAAGAGGATTAGGATGTGGAGGGACCTGGGTGGTGGGGAGATAGCTTGGGGAAAGGAAGAACTCAAAGGTGTTGAGGAATAATAATGTGTATGGGAGAAAAGCCCAGGAAGAGAACTTAGGTAAAGGAGAGAGCTTGACCAGCAAGTGAGGTTTGAACCTATTATTCCAGAGCAGCTAGACATGTTACAGCTGATTCTGAGACCACTAACTCAAATCAATTAATTTCACCACCACCATCTGAATAAACAAAATGAATTAATTCTGCTCCCAAATCTGTTCTTATGCCTCCGCTACCTCTTTTCAGGGCCTATCTGGGTCCTCCTACCTTTGCTGCTTTCCAGGGCATACAGGAGGCCTGGGTTACACAAAACATTTAGATTGACCTAGTTAAGTTGCTATGTGGATGTAAAAAATTCATGCCCCTGAACTCCGTATTTAAGCCAACCTAACGAACCTCCGGTGTACACGCAGCTAGATCGACAGCAGAATGCTTCCATTGAGCTACTACCACCTCTCGAAGAAGTGGTTTAACTACAGTGATGGAAAAATCCCTTTCATTGCTCTACAAAGGGTCTATAGAACAGTGCCACAGATGCAGCGCCATAGCTGTGCCCCTGTAGTACCCATAGTGTATAGCCATACTCTGAGGCCTGGTCTACACTGCCGGCTGTTGTTGACTTACTTACACTCCCTCAGTGCGGCATCTCCACTGCACTGTGTCAACGGGAGATGTCCTCTGGTCGACGCAGCATTACTCTTTTCGAAAGGGTAGGAGGGGTAGACTTACTGCGTTGGCTGGAGAGCACTTCCAGGATCAATTGAGCCAGTCTCCACTGCCTGCTTAGTCAATCCCACTGCCTTGATCTGTGCAGCTCCGGCAGTGTAGACACACCCTGAGTCTCTCAGCTCTTCCTGCAGCAGCTAGGAAATCTGTTCCTTTCTCCCTATGCCCCTCTTGTCAAAACAGCTGTGCTATACTTCTTCATTTCCCTCCAACCCCATGCCTCTGTGAAAAATGTAGCACTACAGATGATCTGGTCTCTACTCTCCTTCCTGAAAGACTAACAGTGTCTAGGTCACTTTGTTTCCTGCTTCCTTCATCCTCTTCAGTCAAAAGGAGCAGCAGTGCAGTAGAGGAGAGAAGCCAGCCTCATCCTATGAGGTCCTCTTGCTTCTACCACCTCTGGAGGAGGGAAGCAGAGAGTGAGGAGCCAGTATCTAGGATCATGTTGAAAATCTGGGAATGCTGTTGTCCAGATCGGATGGTTGGTATCTATGAATATGAAGGCTCTGTTTACACTTGGAATGGAACCTTGGAAGTAGGATCAAGCATGCTTTACTGAAAAGAGTTTTAGGTAAATTTCATAATCTAATTCTCTGTATTCTGAAGCACCCTGAATTTACAAACTTTATTTTAGGTTTTCAAATTCCTCTAGTTCGATAAAATAAGTGCTGTCAAGAGTGACATGCCCAAAATTTGACCTCCTTCATAACATCATGGTTGAAAATCCATGTATATTAATTCTTGCTATGAGGTTTTTTGAAATTCAAGGCTGAAGTTTTATTTTCTTAAATAAACAATATGCCAGCATCACAACACTCATCAAATTTAGGGAAGCAAACTAATGTTTATGCATTTGGTGGAATTAATATGATAAGGAAACACTTTTTGATTTCAGGCTTGCACTTGGAGAATATAAATATCACTAAGTAAACAAACTGTGTTTACTTAAAGTTTAAAAACTGACAAATATTTTGAAACTGACTTTCTAAACTTGTGGAGCTGGAAAATGTTTTGAAATTATATTTTGTTTCTATTAAAGCATTAGGCTTTTGAAGATAAAAGGGTTTTTTGAAAATTTTCAGTTTAGCTGAAATCTCTGAATTGATCATTGAATTTACTGTCCAGTCTTAATAGGATGCATGCTGACTAGAGAGATTGTATACTGTGATTGTAAACAGGAATGAATAATTCACTTTGTATACATGATTACTTTAATGACAAAGGAAGCTTACTATCAGATTATTGCACAGTGTTAATACATTAAATAAAAAATTATTATTCCTTTTGTTTAATTTATCTGAGTTAAATTGCACTGGATTCTGGTGAAATTTTGAAAGCATGTACGCAAAACTGACACTGAGGCCTGGTCTACACTAGCAAATTAGGTTGGCATAACTATCGCTCAGGGGTGTGGAAAATCCACACCCCCTGAATGGCATAGTTAAGCCAACCTAAGTCCCCTTGTAGACAGTGCTACATTGATGGAAAAATTCTTCCATTGACGTACCTGCTGCCTCTCTGGTAGGTGGATTACCTACACGGATGGGAGAACCCCTCCCGCTAGCATAAGTAGTGTCTACTCTGATTCATTACAGCAGTGCAGCACTGCTGCTGTACCCTTTTAAGTGTAGACAAGCCTGTAGTCATGCGCAGTCAGTTTACTGTGGCATGTAGGGATCATACTGTTTGTTTCATTATTTGTAGTGCAGTAGTGTCAAGAGGCCGCCCAGTCAAGATTGAGGGTGTCTTATACTAGAAAGTGAGAGACATTGCCCAAAGGAACTTTCAGTCTAACTCAAAGTAGACTAGGCAAAGCCTTTGCTGAGTAGCTTCCACTGTTCAACTGGCTGAAGCATGGAAATTCAGAGCTAAAGTCACTACTGCTGTCTTAATATGCCCGTTATAGCTAGATAGTGCAAGTTCTTCTTTGAGTGCTTGCTCATGTCGATTCCATGTTAGGTGTGTGCACGGCTGCATGTATGGCTACCAGAGGTTTTCTGGCTTAGTGGTACCCGTAGGGCTGGCTTTGGAGCCCCGTGCTCATGCACCAGTATATGAGATGCCACCAGCCTTGCACCTGCAGCTGGCATCTGGCCTCAAGGGCAATGGCCGGTTCAAGTGGCCAGGGACTTGAATCCGTGGGGGATCCTGATGATGCCAGGACGCCACAGCTGCATCCAAAAAACTGCCCGTGGCACTGCCTGTCCCGATGTGGGAGTCGGATTTGAGCTCCAATACCAGCACTGAACTGCAGGATTCAGAAATAGGGTCAGCTCCCCTGGAGTTACCACCATCCTCATCATCCTCAGATGAGGTCGTCAGTGGTCCGGCTCCCCCAGGGCCATCAGATGACTTTCGGGCCCCCCAGGAACTCCTTAAAAGGATAGCTTCCAACTTGGATTTAGAGGAGGAAGAGTTCACGGAGCCTACAGACAGCCTCTTCAATAACCTGGCAGCTGTAGCACCGGCTAAGGTTGCATTGCCGGTGCATGAAGGGGTGCTAAAGGTGATTAAAGCCCTATGGCAGATCCCATGCTCCCTGCCATCAATATCTAAAAGGGCTGAAAAGAAATATTATGTTCCAGCCAAGGGCTATGAATACTTGTTATCACACCCACCCCTGGGATCCCCAATGGTGGCTGCTGCAAATGAATGGAATAGGCAGGGCCAAGTGAGCTCAGCACCTAAACACAAGGACAAAAAGAAGCTGGACTTGTTTGGAAGAAAGATTTATTCTACAGCCAGTCTTCAGCTCAGAATCTTCAGTTGGCAGGCACTGTTGGGGAGATACAATTATAACATTTGGAACTCCATAGCTAAATTCAAAGACTTCCTGCCACAGGATATGAGGTAGAAGTTTATGTCCATCTTGGAGGAAGGCAAGACTGTGTCTAGGGCCTCTCTCCAAACGGCATTGGACACTGCTGATTCAATGGCCAGGTCAGTGGCTTCAGCAGCGTCCATGCATTGATGTTCTTGGCTGCAGTCCTCGGGATTATTCCAGGAGGTGCAGCAATCCATACAGGATCTCCCTTTCGAGGGCAATGCCTTATTTTCAGAGCAGACTGAAACCAGGCTTCATGGCCTGAAAGATTCCAGGAGCACTTTACGCTCCCTCTGCCTGTACAAACCACAGGTGTCTAGGAGGCAGTTCCGGCCTTCACAACCACTGCCTAGATTCTTGGTCAGGCAAAGAACCTACAAAAGAAGGGACAGAGACAAAGGCTTTAAGCATCGCTGCCCACTTAATCCTCCTCTGCTACCCAGTTGGGGCCCATGACAAGGTGGCCCGTGACAGGCGTTTTGAGGGTGTGCCTGAGGATGGTGTCCCAGTCTGATCCCAGGATCCTTCCCCCATTTATTTCTGAATTGACTGTCCCCCTTCCAGGCCAGAGTCTTTCTTCCAGAGTACTGGTTCCAAGCCATGTCGGGCCTCATTACAGACATGAAAACCCACCTTATCATGGCTGCCCCGACATGTCTCAGACTTCTGGGACCCATAGCAGCCTGTACTTATGTGGTCCAACATGCGCTTCTACATCTCACACCCCTACAGTTGAGGCTAGCGTCAGTCTACGTCCCTGGCAGACACAATATGGACCATGTGGCTGAAAAGAAGCTTCCTGTCCGATGCCTTCCTGCTCTCATGGGCGGAGGCGCTGCTATACGCCTTCCTGCCAGTACTGTTGATTCACAAGGTCCTCTTGAAGATCAAGAGGGATAAGGCGAACATGATAACGATAGCTCTGCCATGGTAGCACTGGTTAGGCCTGCTGCTGGAGCTTTTAACAGCATTTAACCATTAGAGCTCCCACTCTGGCCAGACCTACTCTCCCGGGACAACAGCCTTCTGTTGCATCTGGACCTAGCATCGCTGTACCTGACAGCTTGGCTGCTGCATGGCTGAACACAGAGGAGTGAGCTTGCTCAACGCAAGCAGAAATCCTTCCCCCAGAGCAACATACCTGGCCAAATGGAAGAGGTTTTACTGTTGGGCTTCGGACCAGAACCTTTCTCCTCATCGGGCCTCAATACGGTCCATGTTGGAGTACCTGTTACATCTCAAGCGTCAGGGCCTAGCCTTCTCATCACTTAAAGTTCACTTGGCAGCTACTTCAGCCTTCCGTCCCTGGTCCAAGATAGATCAGTTTTTTCCCATCACATGACGATCAGGTTGTTGAAAGGGCTGCAGAGACTTTACCCAAAGGTTAGGGAGCCTAGTTCTGTCAAGGCTCATAGGCTCCCCTTCGAGCCGTTAGCTTATTGTTCTCTGCTGCTCCTTTTCTGGCAGGTCGCCTTCCCAGTGGCAATTATCTTGCCATGAAGGGTCTCCGAGATTAGAGCGCTCACCTCAGAACCACCATACACAGTATTCTGTAAGGACAAGATCCAGCTGCGACCCCACTAGCCTTCTTACCAAAAGTGGTGTCATAATTTCACAATAACTAGGACATATTCCTACCGGTGTTCTTTACAAAACCGCACGGATCCAGTGAGGACACACTGGACATTAGACAGGCCTTGACCTTCTACATCCAAGAGGACTAAACCCTTCCGTAGGTCAATGCAGCTCTTCATTGTGGTGGCGGATAGGATGAAAGATCTGCCAGTCTCCTCCCAGAGGATCTTCTTCTGCATAATGACCTGCATCGAATTATTTTATGAACAAGTAAAGGTGCCTCCATAGCCCACTCTATCAGGGCGCGAGCCTCATCAGCAGCCTTCCTGGCACAGGTGCCAATCCAGGACATCTGCAGAGCTGCTACCTGGTCTTCAGTCCATACCTTCGCGTCCCATTACAGTATAACCCAGCAGCCTGGGACTACACCAGCTTTGGCAGAGCAGTGCTGCAAACATCTGTGAACTCCAAGCCCACCCTGAAGGATACTGCTTGTGAGTCACCTAACATAGAATTGACATGAGCAAGCACTCAAAGAAGAAAAAATGGTTACTAACCTTTGATAATTGTTGTTTGAGATGTGTTGCTCATGTCCATCCCATGATCCGCTCTCTGTCTTCGCTATTGGTGTTGATGGCAAGAAGGAACTGAGGGGCGCAGGGCTGGTGGCGCCTCATATATCGGCACATGAGCAGAGGGCTCCAGTGGGTGCCAGAGCAGCCCTATGGATACTGCTAAGGCAAAAAATATTTGAAAGCCATGCATGTGTGCACGCATACTCCTAACGTGAAATGGACATGAGCAACACTCGAAGAACAACAGTTATGAAAGGTTAGTAACTGTGTTTTTTATTTTGGCATGGAGGAATGTTATTTGTTCTCCAGTAGCTGGATTTCAGAACCTGGGCTCCAGCCCAAGCAGGATTATCTATGTTGCTAGTTTTAGCCCTATAGCACAAACCCCGTGAGCTTGACTCAATTGACCCAATTAATCAATTGAGTCTCTCTGCCATGTGTTTTTGTTTTTGTTTTGTTGTGTAGACGTACCCTAAGCTTCATTGAAAGTCAATAGAACTTAGACTCTTAAGTCTCTTAGGCACTTTTAAAAAGTTTATCCATGGTATCAAATTCTAACAGCATAAATCCAAAACTAACTAACTTCCATCTACATTGTATACAGACATGGATTTCCCCCCAAATTCCTGCTAGTCTCCAAGGGCAGATTACTTCTGCCACAGTCTGGCAGGAGTAATTTCAGTGGAGTGGGGTATAAAGTTTATATGGTATATACAAAGATATAGATCATCCACCTTCATCCCTAAACCTTGCTATGTAACACCTTTCTATTTCAATACAATAAGCCAGTACAATTTGGCCCATGGAGCAGAGTTAAGGACTGAGTGGCGGTAATACAGTAATTGTGAAAATCTTTTAACATTTTTTGTTTACTGTAGGTCAGAGCTTGAATATACTGAATATACATACATTTTTGTGTTTAATTTCCTCTTTTTAATAATAGGCCTAAACATCTAGGGCCTGATTTCCAGAAATGCTTAGATCTGGAAGTTGAGGTTTGGTTTTCAAGAGGTTAGATCTTGTTTAAGCATCTACTGGAAGTGGTCAGACTTTCAGCACGCAACAGCTCCCATTGTACTCAACATCTGAATGCAATGGAAGCTGTTTCATGCGTACCTCTAGCTCCCTTTTTATCAGCATGGGAAAGATGGGGTGGTCAGAAATTCCTCCTATGATGGAGTTCTGCACTTCCTGCTTCGTTTGTTAAGTTTATTTTTAAAATTAAGCTTTGCAGGGGCATATGTATTTGAAAATCAGTGGCCATTATAAGAAATCTGCACTATGACAGAAGGGAGTGCATTCAGCACTTGGATTATATTCAGTTACCCAGGCAGTTTTGTATTTATTAAATTTAATACCTTTTCAAATATAGGCTTAGCAGATAATTATCTAGAATTGGGAATCCGATATATAGCCCAAGGCTACTCTAAAGACAGAGTAAGTTGATGCTTTTGACAATCTTTAACATCACTTTTGTTTTTAGAATTTAAATTTATTCTAGCTACAATAAATATATCCTGGAGATTCGTCCCTTGTTGCTGTAAACATCTATTAGCTGAATCACAGGGGTTTTTTTTACATCACTCATAGTTTTAGTTGATATAAAAATAAGACTCAATAGGTCTTGGACTGTCTTGCAGGACTAGGGCTGATACTGTGTTTCTGGGGGAAAGTATCTGACCATCTGGATGAGATCTGTCTCTCCCAAAGTGCAATCCTGGGCCCATTGAACTCTATGGTAGTTTGGCCATTGACTTCAGTACAGCCAGGATATCACCGCAAGAGTTTTGTCATTTTTACTGTGTTTGGTCTCCTGCTGGAGTTGTAGTATGGAGCTGAGATTTTGTGATGCTCATGAAAAATATGGATGTTACTGGACAGCAGAAAAATCTCATTCCTACTTTAATGCAGCACAGGCTTGATCATGTTGCTGTACCGAAAACCTGAGGCAGCTTGTAGAGGTCGGATTCTGGCATGTGGTGATATTATTATTAATTATTTTTATCATTATTTTGAACTGCTGAAGTGACAGTGGTATGACCTCACTTGTTACCATGTTCTTATAGCCAGAGGAGCTTGTGATTTTTATGGGAAGGAAGTGCCCCAACATAGCTTATTTTGAGATCTTCTGTTGTAAGCTGGGCCAGTTAGACTGAGATTTTCAAGTTGTTTTGTCCTAGGGTACTTTTTTTTTTTTTTTTTTTAGTAATTTTTCCACTGTTTGATCCTGACTCTGAACTGAAGAACTGTGGGACAGGACTATGCTTTGTGATGGCAAATAGAAATCACAGCTGTTTCTATATTTGGTTTTTTTGCAATGTCACAAATGATGTTTTCTATTTTATACTTGTATAATTTTTCTATACTATCTTAGAATTAGGATGCTATGGTGTTCCTATGATCTATTCTATAAGATGCTTTTGAACCATTCAGTGTAGGTTTCTACCCGACTCCGCCTTTGCTTTTCACTGCATTTTGGCCTCCTTTGTTCTGGTGGTTCATTGCAGCATTTTCACGGGAGGGTCTGGATGCACCAGGAAGACCTGACATGATAACAAAACATTTAAAATAACTTCAGTTTATCCATTCAAACGATCGTCTAAACCAGTGGCTCTCAGCTCTTTCCATATTAGAATACCGCTTCCATTCATTAATATAGAATGGACTGCGTGGCCCTAACTCCAAGTGTCAAACTTAATAAAAAAAAGAATTCTTAATTCATAATTTAGTTTCAGAAATTTTCTCTCTTTTTGACAACTAATTAGGCTTACGTTGGTAATTCCGAGAACTGTTACTCTAGTACGTTTGTACAAAAGTTGATCGATTTTTTTCCCCTTTATAATTCGTTCCATCTGACGATTCCAGTGTGCTTTACAAACATTAATTCTTCTGTATAACACCCATAAGAAGTACAGTGGGTAGGTATCACCATTTTACAGATGAGGATACTGTGTGATCTTGGGAAATTCACAGCACATATGTAGCAGAGGCAAGAATAGAAACTGTAACTGCTGACTCAGTTTTATGATTTAACCACGAGACCAACCTTCCTCATATGTCATGATGGTTTTTGATTCCTCAGTTGATCACTTATGATTTTTACTGTGCCTCTTTATTGTGCATTTGGGCAAAGCTCTTTCTTACCTTTCATTCTTATGATGTTGGTCTTCTGTTTTAAAGGGATTTTTCTTCTTGCTTAATTCATTTGTCACTGAGGATGGCTTCAATATTCACTGTGAGACTTCTGAATATTGACTTCAGTGAGTTGCTAAAAATTGTCATAATTTATTAACTTTGTTACTAATGAAATCACTCTTTATACCATTTTATCCTTTCCTTACAAAACTGGTCCCAATCCAGCAACCTCTACTCTGCCAATAGTCCTATTGATGTCAATAGGGCTACTGGCATGAGCATGAACAGGAGTGATGGATTATGCCTACAGTAACTGTTCTGTCTATAGTTCTGATATTTTATGGGCATTTTTCCTTTTTTCAGAATATCTATTGTAAATTTAAGTTTGGCCCCAAATTTTGGCTTCTTTAAATTTAAAGAGATAAATTAAAGATTTTATTAAGTTTAATATGAATAGAATTTAAAATTTCCTGTGTGCTTTGTAACCTGACAACATTTTTCTAGTGCAGGAGAACCAGAAAAGGAAACTGTCTAGAACCAAAACTAAAACTGATATTAAAAAAGTGAAAGTATTTTATCTTACTGTCTGACTGGAACGAAATGCAAAGTTTACCATATATTAGATTTTTAAATAAAAGTCTTTATAATAGTCTTAAGTCTGGGTCTTGCAATGTGCTTCGTGCAGGTGAGGACTGCATTCTTGTCAGATCGGGGTTTAAGATGTTATTTACCCTATAAACAAGTGTTTTTAAATTAATACATCTTGACAGTGTCCCTGTTTCTTATCAGTTTGTCTCATCATTTTAAACTATATATTGACCACTGTCAGTCTTTGATCTGCTTTCTTTCTTTGTCAACTCTTTCATTCTCACTTAACTGCAGTCTATATATCGTCTTTTGAAGTTCTGGAGCATTCATTCAATCACATATTAAGCACTGTAGAAGTGAGAACTCACTCTTGTGTCCATGGTATCTGAGACAAGGATGAGGTGACTTTGGATATGTCTACACTGGAGCAGGAAGTGTAATCTCTAACTTGAATAGATGTGCTCAATCAGAGCTAGCATGGGTAAGCATGCTAAAAATAGAAGGGCAGCCATGGTGGTGTGAGCAGTGGGACACGCTAGCTGCCCTGAGTACAATCCCTGAAACTGTAGGCACATGCTCAATTGTTGACAAGTTTGTCACTTGGAGGCCAGTTAGGATGCATGTGCATCATTACAAACGTAAACCCCACATAATCTGGAGATGACTTGAGCGAAGATTTACTCCTCCCTCCCCTCATGTATTTACTCTACAAACAGAATTCCCCCTCAGACCTGTTCCAAAGGATTAAATAGTTTTCATTATGTCATAAATCTGTAATGTGGTGGTGTTACTTCAGACGGAATTAGTCTGAGGCAATTTTGATTTGCCTTTTCAGTTTTGATATTCCCCTTCTTGTGTGATATTTTATTAATTCTGAAGTGTATTAACATCATAAAGTCCATGCAGAAAATAACTGTCTAAACCAGGCAGTTATACAAATTATGCATTACTGAAAATATGTAGTCTAAAGCAACATACACAATGCACAATACTCTTGAAATACACAAACTGGCCTCCAAGTGACACACACTTGTTGACAACTGAGATTGTTAACTAGCTAACATATATACAGATCAGACTGTCGTAAGTATAGCTGGCTGAAACGTAGAATTTCTATTCGGTGGACAATTCCAGTATTTCACAACAGTTTTTGGTTCTGATTAGGAACGAGAACTTGAAATTTCCTCCTGGGAAAAAAAATCTAGAAATTTTTGAATTTGGAAAAATCTTAGTCTTGGTTCAATTCCCCCTTTTCTCCCCCCTTTCTCCCCCGCCAAAAAGAAAATTGAACAGGTGGCTGCCCCAACTCCAGAGGAATCCTCAAGCTGCTCCTTGGTCAGTGGGAGTCAAGAAAGTCCCCCGTCATGGAGCAGAAAGTCTAGAAGCCCTGAAAGCCCCATCTTGAACTGGTGCTTCCAGGGTTGCTAGGCTTCTGGCTGTGAGAACCCCAGGTTGAGCTTCTGCCTTTATGGTAGGGAGGCTGGAAGCCCTGTGGTGCACAAACCTGAAACAGTCAGCATGGCAGATCTGCTCCAGAGCCACAGAACCTGAATATATGTCCATAAAATACTTTGGGTTGGTTGAATCTTCATTTTCTGACAAAAATTCTCAACCAGCTCCAATTATAAATCTTATTGTAGTATGCGTGACTTAAATGATGAATATATCAATGTGGTGATGAAACTGAGCAGTTTCATGGTTGAATGCAGTGTTGTTGTAGCCGTGTTGGTCCCAGGGCATTAGAGAGACAAGGTGGGTGATGTAATGTCTTTTATTGGACCACACCTGAATAAGAGCTCTGTGTAGTTCAAAAGCTTGTGTCTGTCACCAGCAGAAGCTGGTCCAATAAAAGATATTACCTCATCTACCTTGTCTCTCCAATTTCATGATGTAATCTGTTGATTTGTCTGTTGTCCGTCTGTTTGTCTGTTGATTTGTCTGTTGTATATATATACATATATACGCACACACAATAGATGACATGACAAAGTAGACAGCATGATTTGTCACTCTTAATATTTACCTGGACACCAGGATTTACAGGACTGATGGTCAGAAGAGCAGGTGATAGGAGGAAGAAATGGAGTGATTTATTTCCACAGTGTTCCTGTGGAAAGGCTTTTTGGAAAAGATGCGTAAAATATTTGTATAAGACTTCATATATCCTCATTCTCACCCAGTGTGTTCTCGAAAAAAAGAAAAAAAAAAAAACAAGCAAGAAAAGGAGGCATTTGTATGCTGGTTAAGTAGGGAGCAATGGGAAACTGTTTTTTGAAGGTTTTTTGAGTGTGTAATTTGGTGGTATAGGTTTAACCAGGTAAGGCTCTGATTCAGTGATTGGATTCAACATAGGCACTAACATTTTGGTCATGGCATCAATAAAATCAGGCTGTCTGTAAGCTTGAGAAAAATTAGAAAAGGCTGTTGCTTGTTTGGATAAGATGAAGCTCCTTTATATAATGCTCATAAGGACACTAATAAGATTGTTCATATGTGTTGATATACAAGGAGGGTGGTGATCAGTGTGCGATTGGGGGCATAAAAATGTTTCCCTGAATTTTATGAAAAATGATACTTTGGATACTCAGAGTTGTCAGGCATGCAATTATCTGTCCAAAACTGGGCATGCAGAATCCTTTAATTTCAATTTTGCTAGGAGCTTAAATTGCTGCTATGAAAATAATTCTGTCTGTTCCCGCAGCTGCGGGATACCTTACTGTGTCTGTATACATTTTTGGAAAATGGAGGCTTTGAATCTGTAATCAATCTGGATGGTCAGATTGGTCCACCTGTGCACATCTGTTTGCAGGGTCAGAATCGTAGATTCTAAACTGTGACACTGCAGATGGAATCTTCGTTATGTTTCTATTATCCAACATTAAAGTCCCCCTGCTTTTTTGCACTTGATTTTTCTTCTCTGTGGGAGATCTGATCATCCAAGACTGATCTTTCAATAGAAATTAAATAACCGAATTAAGTTATCTCCTGTACGTATCAGACAGTTTCATAATAGGAGGCCCCAATAGTTAATCATAATTAACAGTTAAACATGTCGACTTGTGGATTTGAAAATAAAATATGCAGAAATCTTTTGGCCAACTAGTTGTTCACCAGTTACAGAAAGATAGTCTTGATCAATGTATGACCTTGAAAGAAGTTATCAGTGCTGCTTCTGTCAAGTTGCCAGAAAGAGAACAGTAAAGTTCTGTTTCAGAAAATAGTCATTACTTATCTGAAAAAATGAAACTGGTAATTCTTTGACTACTCTTAAAAATAGCACTTCTCAGAATTCTGCTTGTGAGAGAGTCGTTCAATTGAAAAAAAATTCCTCTCTGATTTTTAGTCTTCCACAGATTTTAATCAACCTATTGTTGTTGTTTTTCCACATTACTGGTCTTTAGGTTCATTTCTGAAAGATTTTTCTTTGGTGGCTGAGATAATTTGAATTTTCTACTCCACACCATGCGCTTTTTATAATTGGATTGTGCCTGACAGGAGATCAGAAGTAAATTCCAATTATATATACAGGGTTTTCTCTTTTTGGAGAGAAATGGCCACAAGTCTCTTAAATACTTAAAGATTTAACCAAAGCAGAAAAATGCCAAGTTAGGATTGAAACTCTATCCTTATTTTGATTAATTAATCTGAGTATTAGATACAACTAGAAAAATGTGTTATAGTAACAAGGCACAAAAGGTAAGTTCTTTAACTTTTCATTATTGTTGTAGGTTTCAAATCTGCAAAAAACATAGAAAATTAATGGAAGGTTTGATATTTTTGATCCTGGTGAACGATATTTTAAAATTTTCTCTTACGTTGTGATCATTGCTATTAAGCCCCAAAGACATACAGGTGGTTAGAACTGTATAATTATGAACAGACAGATGAAGATGAGCCCTAGCTGTAAAATTTTAATCCAAAATCCAAGTCTGTTTGGACTGGGATTTTTGTTTGGCCCATTTATGTAGTCATAGGGGTGAGCTGTGAACTTCGATGCAGCTTGACAACCTTGACAAAGGTTGAGGATTGTTCAGATTTGGGGTTTTGGTACAGGACTATTTCTTGATTCAGCTCATAAATAGAAAGAATGTTTAGAATATTGGATCATTAAATTGGTGGTAGTCTCTAAAATTACACTTAAATACCATCAAATCCAAAAAGGATAACAGAATAGATGAATGCTCATCATGGCTTTTAAGTACCAGACTACTTGCAGGATATACTGCTCTTGTGAAAAATACTTCTCATTGTCCCATTGCAATGGTAGACCGTGGGCTTTTCTCCATTAATGTTAGCTAAATATGCCCAAATGGTATTTACATGGCAAAAGCATACTCCAGGACTGGCAGTGGAAACAACTGGATGCTCCGAATATAACTGTTTCCATCCCCGTTCACCTCTTCTCTTCTGGCTTAGAGAAGTATCAGGAACCAAAAATGTGTCAATAATAATAATATTGTTCAATAACAGCAGGTAGTACTAGACTGGCACTATTCTATTTGGTCAGATCTACATTTCCAACTGATTTTTTCTATAATATTATTTAGATATTTTAATTTCAAATACGTTATTCACATAGGCTCAGTTCTGATGGTCAGATTCAACCATGTGCTGGCAGTGGTATTTCAATGAATGTTAATGTGAGGGCAAAATTAAATATGTAAAACCAGGTGAGAGTCAGACACATTGAAAACAAGAATGAAAATGAGAAACAGTGCCATGATGGTCCACAACAAAACAAGAAGAATGCAGAGAGAATCCTTTATACAATCACAGGAGCAACAATATTTCATATTTAGATTACCTGAGAGAATGCGACCACAGCTCTAAGACAGAAACCACAAGTCTAAAACAGGGACAGCCACACTTCCTTGTCCAACAACCAAATTTGAAATTTTAGCTGTCCCAGGTCAAATAGAAGATTAGGGTTGGAAGGGACCTCAGGAGGTCATCTAGTCCAACTCCCTGCTCAAAGCAGGACCGACCCCAACTAAACCATCCCAGCCAGGGCTTTGTCAAGCTTCACCTTGAAGACCTTTAAGGATGGAGATTCCACCACCTCCCTAGGTAACCCATTCTCGTGCTTCGCCACCTTCCTAGTGAAAAAGCTTTTTCTAATATCCAACCTAGACCTCCCCCAGAGTAGCACTCACAGATGGGAGGCTCCATCCTACAGCCATGCATGCTCGCATCACCCAAGCCAAGCTGGGAGGCAGGCAGAGGGGGAACGGGATGCATGGAGGCAAGCAGCGGAGGATGAGAGCAGCGTGGGCGAGAGCAGCGCACACCTCAGTGCATACTGCAACACAGCAGGCTCCAGTCACCCTGCATACACGCCGTGCCTTGGGCTGCAGTGTCAGTGTCGTGCTCAGCCCTAATTAGCCCCCCACATCAAAGTCCATTTTTACTATGGCAGGAAATTAAAGATTGGTAAAATGTGGTTGTATTTGTCATTAATCAAGCTAAGATAATAGGATATTAAAATTCTATGCTTCCAGGAATAATTTGATCACTGAAGTCAACAGGAAATGTATTCTTCCATGATTGTTATAGCACAGTTAACCCAGGTGCATTACATGTCGTGAAGGTTCCTTCCTCTGAAGTATGTCTTATCTATCTGATATAACATGCCAATCATCACCCTACTATTTAGATACTGGATATTAGACTAGATGGACCAATGGTCTGATTTGGAATAGTAAACCTTATGTTCCTATTATAAAGAGTATTCATTGTGAAAACTATTTTTTATTATTCTTAGACGTTTTCATTCAAGAACATTTGGGTTTAATGGCTAGTGTAGTGACTGCCATTCTGCATGTGGACATGTTGCTTCATCATGAAAACTTTTAGACATATTGATCTGTCTGGAGTTGCCTACGTAATTTTTTCCAACATTCTGAAAAGGTTACTTACTGTGTGTACGTTACAGGAGGGTTTCAGCTAGATTTGACTGCATATACATAGCACCATTTTAGGCTTTTAAAATAAATGATCTGACCAGACTGTAATGAAATTTGAGTTTGAACTTTAAGTGCAAAATCAGATCTACCTCTATCCCACAGTATAATCGCATCAAAAACATTTGACACAACAGGCATCCTATCCTCCTTACTCTTAGCAAACCAATGTTACATGTAATCATTTGTGAATATACCAGTCCTGCTGCACATGAAAAACCAAAGGATTGCTCTTGCCAGAAGATTGAATGACTTTCTCCAAACATATGACAGGCATTTCAAAATTTTAATAGCTTTATATGTGACTGCTGTAGAACTGACATTCTGTGTGGTCTGTGATAAAATTCTCCGTAAAATGACACAGCATTGTTTTCTGTTCCAGACGAAATCATGCATCAGGATATTGTTCCCCTCTGTGCTGCAGATATTGAAGACCAGTTAAAGAAGCAATTTGCCTACCTGTCAGGTAAAGACTGGAAACTTCCTAATGTATCTATTGTTCAAATGTGTGGTTTAACTGTTGTTTCTATCCACACTTTCACATAGTCACTGAACCCTATTATCAAGGCATCCATCATTTTCTGGTCTGTATTCAGAATTATTCATAAAGATATGCTATTTTGGAATTTACAAAAAAATAAATTGTTAAATATAATTGAAACTTGAATTATTTATATCATAGCAAATAGTGCCAGCTGGCTGACTTTGTGGGCAGCACCACAGCTCTGTAGATCTATAGATAAGGAGAAAGACAACAAAAATGATTAAGGGTCTGGAACAGCTTCCATATGAAGAGAGATTAAAAAGACTGGGTCTTTCCAGTTTGGAATCTGATAGGGGGGATCTGATAGAGATCTATAAAATCATAAATGGTGCGGAGAAAGTGAAAATGGAGGTATTATTTACCCCTTCACATAACACAAGAACCGGGTCACCCAAGGAAATAAATAGGCAGCAGGTTTAAAACAAACGAAAAGAAGTAATTCGTCACAAATGGACAGTCACCCTGTGGAACTCGTTTCCAGGGGATGTTGTGAAAGCCAAAAGTATAAGTGGGTTATAAAAAGAAATAGATAAGTTAGTGGAGGATAAGTCTATCAATGGCTATTAGCTCTTGTGTGTCTAAGCCTCTGACTGCCAGGTGCTGGGAGTGAAAGACACAGGGGATGGATCACTTAATGATTGCCCTAGTCTGTTCATTCCCTTTGAAGCATCTAGCATTGATTGCTGTCAGAAGATTGGATACTGGCTAGTTGGACCATTGGTCTGACCCAGTATGGCCATTCTTTTGCCTATCCCTAGTCTCTGTGCAAGTGGTATATGATTGGATTGGCAGCGGTTAGACAGACCTTAGGGTCCTGGGAAAGGGAGGTGGAGGATCAGCTGCTCCAGACCCTTCCCCCATTAGTCCAGAACACATGGAGTTTTTGCCTAGATGGAAAGGGGGACAGGAGAAGAGAGATTTCTCCATCTGGGCCTGCTGTCCATTGGTCAGATTGTGGGGGAAGGGAAAGCTGATTGGCTCCCTTGGTTTGTCCATTCCTTTGCTATATATAAAGCCCTTGCAGGTATATAGGAGCCATCTGCTGCAATTGCTGCCCTGGCCAATAATGGAGGTATAGTTTGAACTGCAATTAGCACCCCCCATGCCATTAAAATTAACAAAGCTCTGGCCTTTCTGTGCAAATACAGAGATGGATATGTTTCATTCTCCTGTGTGTCCTGATCAAAGCAGTGCTTTGCTTGGTACAAGTTCATTAAATCTCATTGTGTTCATGGTTCATCATTAGTTATAATGACTGTTTCATTTCTATTCTATGGGCTGAACTTGAGATTTATTTCTTCTGTGATGCTGATGTTTTTTTTCTTTTATGTACAACATTTTTTTTTAAGTATATCAGAAGCAGGAACCCTGCTAAACAACCAGTGGGTCCTCTGGACTATCGAGATGCTAAAGGCGTGCTTGAGGAAGATAAGGCAATTACGGAGAAACTAAATTAATTCTTTGCATTGGTCTTCATGGCTGAGGATGTGAGGGAGATTCCCAGACCTGAGCCATTCTTTTTCGGTGACAAATCTGAGGAACTGTCCCAGATTGAGGGGTCATTAATTTATCAATTTGTTCCAAAACCTCTTCTAAACAGTAATAAGTCACCAGAACCAGATGGTATCCACTCAAGAGTTCTGAAGGAACTCAGATGTGAAATTACACATTAGTAATTTCTGGTACAGTTTCTGTGCCAGATGACTGGAGGATCGCTAATGTGCCGCCAATTTTTTAAAAAGGCTCCAGAGGTGATCTTGGCAATTACAGGCTTGCAAGCCTAACTTCAGTACCAGGCAAATTGGATGAAACTATAGTAAACAATAGAATTATCAGACACATAGACGAACACAATTTGTTTGGGGAAAAATCAAATTGGTTTTCATAAGGGAAATCATGCTTCACCAATTTATTAGAATTCTTTGAGGAGGTCAACAAGCAGGTGGACATGGGTGATCCAGTGGATATAGTATATTTAAATTTTCAGAAAGCCTTTGACAAGGTCCCTCACCGAAGGCTCTTAAGCAAAGTAAGCTGTCATGGGATAAGAGGAAAGGTCCTCTCCTGGATTAGGAGTAAATGGTCAGTTTTCAGAATTTTATATAACTTATCTCTTTACTGGACCTAGCGGCTGACTGGGAGCCAGGGACTGAAATGCAGTAAAGGGGGCTGTGCAGATTTTTGTTTTAGCTTCTTGATAACCAGTGTGGGGAATCAGAAGCATTGTTTGCGGCTGGTTGAGAAGTCTGACTTCAGTGTCACCCACCAGTGTTGGGAGAATCTGCTTTCCTTTTGGAGCTTGCCCTGACCTTGGCATTTGCAGGTGGCTACCCTAGGCAAGGACAGGTCAAAATACAAAACTACTCAAGATAGTTAAGAACAAAGCAGACTGAAGAATTACAAATATATTGGAACTGGAAAAGGTACAGAAAAGGGCAATAGAAATGATTAGGGGTATGGAAAACCTCCACATGAGGGGGGATTAATAAGACTGGGACTTTTCAGCTTGGAAAAGAGATGTCTGAGGGGGGATACGATAGAGGTTTATAAAATCATGAATGAGGTGGAGAAAGTAAATAAGGAAGAGTTATTTACTCCTCCTCATAACACAAAAACTAGGGATCACCAAATAAATTGACAGCAGGTTTAAAATGAACAAAAGGAAGTATTTCTTCACACAATGCATAGTCAACCTGTGAAACTCCTTGCCAGAGGATGTTGTGAAGGTCAAGATGATATTGGGGTTCAAAAAAAGAGCTAGATAAGTTAATGGAGGATAGGTCCATCAACTATTAGGATAGGCAGGGATTGCTGTTTGCCGGAGGTTGGGAATGGCTGGCAGGATGAATCACTTGATGGATTACCTGTTCTGTTCATTCCCTCTGAAGCACCTGGCATTGGCCACTGTCAGAAGACAGGATACTGGGCTAGATGGACCATTGGTCTGAGTATGGCCATTCCTATGTCTGAGCAAAAAATAAGTTAAGATATCTTATCTTAAAGTGAGGACCTACTTGGAGGGGGAGATTGGAAGTGAAAGACCCTCTGGTATTTAATGTAAAATTCTCTTGGTATGTGTTAGGCCTGTGATGCTATAAGGGCTTGTCCTACACTGAAAACACTACAGTGGCACAGCTGCACCATTGCAGCGGCACTCCTGTAGCACTTCAGTATAGACACTACCTACATTGATGGGAGGGGTTCTCCCATTTGCTATAGTTAGTGCACCTCCCTGAGAGGCAATAGCTATGAGGATAAGAGGGACATAGTGCTATCTGTGTGGGGACTTGGATCTTCTTAATAATGCTGCTTGGGGTGTGGATTTTTCACACCCCTGAGCAACATGGTTATACCAATCTAATTTTCTAGTGTAGACCAGGCCTAAATTTCTGTTTTCTAACTAGGAGCAAAAAAGCTTGTGATAATTTTATATAAGAAACGGTCTTACTAGATAACTGCAAGAAGGATTTACTACTTTTTCCCCAGCAGTGAGTTAAATCCTATTATGAATAGAATGGATGCAAGCCAACTGAATGCAATTTAAGATTCCTTAGCCACCAAGATTCTTTATTTCACACAGCCACAAGCATATTCAGCACTTATTATGTCCACAGTGCAGTGGAGCTTAACAAGAGCAGCCATTTCTCATTCCAGTTTATTGAATTTGTACTTAACCCCTCAATTTGTTATAAGTAGATGTTTCTGTTTTAAAAGCTAGTAGAACTGTTTAACTATGGGTTGTAATAATTATCTTTTTTGTTGCAATTTATCATTATAATGCAATTTTTAGTCTATTTTTGCACTTCATATTTATCCTAAGGTATGTATTAAAGCGAGTTAATAGTTAACTTTCAGTGCTGTACTGTACAGTGTTGCTATGTGCTATGGGAACACAAAAGCAGTGTTTAATATTCTGTCACTGTAGTTATGTAACATCTTACTCACACTTGCATTGTGACTTTCTGCTATGCCGTTGAGGATATTTATTTTTGTCGTGGGAGTGTTGATTTTTTTAAATACTTGTTTGACCTTGAAAATAGGTTTCTAATATAAAATCCCATACAGTTGATGGAAGTATATAGATTAAGAATATTTTTATTAAATAATTTTCCTTTAAGAGATTTTTAGGCATGGTGCATTATTTATTGCCTTAGGTGGATACTTAAAATGTAGCAAAAATAGCAGTGCTGCAGATAGTTGAATATGTAGTATTTTCTCTAATAAAATATATTATTTATTTAGCTTTGTGAAATATTTGTCTGAATGCAGGACTGTAACAGAGAGTCACTGAACCTCAGCGCAAAGCCCTATCCACCTCTGGCACCTCGTATGGATAGGGACCACGGTCCTTTCTAAGCCTTTTTGAGATAACTGATCCAGAGGTACTCACTAACTCTGAGTTGTCTTTTTCTCTTGAGAGTAAAAATTCTTTCATTTTCTGCAGTGATAAGCATTTCTCTCCCTTTGTCAATAGCTCCATCCAAATTATATTTGAAATGAAAAAAAAAATACTTTGTATTTAAGAAATAAAAAAGTGAAATACTAAAACTAAGAAAAGCATTTAAATGCAAATCCACTTAGTCACAAGCTATGAAAAATCATGCTAATACAGACTGAGTTTAAAAACTGTAGTTATTGCCCTTAGATATTAGTATGCAGACATTTGTTCTACCTGATCTATGGGTAGCAGTCTGTCTAAACTCCAGACAGGGTTCCAAGTGATTCACTTGTATAGCAAGTCCATACCCCCACAATTAAAATTTTGTTCCTTGGCATGTCCCTTTATTTTTCTCTATAGTCCTTGTTCTCTCTACAGAAGAACCTTACTTGTTTTTGGAAGTATGAAACATTATCATTAGAATGTTCAGACATTAGGTCAGCTGTTCCTCTCAGACATCAGTTTGAATAGCTCACTCCCTACAGCTTTATTTTTATTTTACTTTACTGTCTTTTCTATTTTACTTGGTAGTTTACTCTTTTATCTTTGTTTATTTCTCTTTGATAGAGAATATTTTAATTTTCTTCTGTGCATCAAAGTGTTCTCTCAATCCTTTATCTTTTCCAAGGACATCCTCTCCCTCTGTGGGTGATAAACACCTTGCTTAGGGCTTAGTTCATTAGCACTTCATGTAATTTTCTCACTCAGACACTTCCTCAGATTTTCTTTCTCCGTTGAGTGGAAAGTTACCATATATCCTCTGCATTCAGACTTAAACTCCCTGCAATTGTTTATGCACAGCTACATTATAATAGAATGTAGATGAGTAAGAACAGGCAGACAAGTGTATCTTATCAAAATGTTATCTGCACAAGTTAATTGTCACAAGCACCTAGAATATCCATAAAACCTGATAAAATACAAATAACTCTTCCGGCCACTACAAATATTAAACCACTCATTCCAGCCCCCTTTTCTATGTATTGTTCTTTGGTACAACATGTAATGTCGAACAAAATAAAGATTAGATAATAATAGTAAGATAGTGAATATCTCCATTAATGTAAATGCTTTATAATACTCATTGATGGCTTTGTTTGTAATTTCCTTGTTACCCGCCTTTTCTGATAATTAGGCATGCTTTTTGCATACTTGAAAATTGGGTTGAAACTGTAAGACTAGTTTTTAAAGTACTTCATGCTCTAAGCCCTTGATATTTGTATGGCAGATCCATGTATTATGTTCTTACTTGGTGTAAGTGGGGGAATGGGCCTCTATTATGGGGAACTTTCCTGGCTTATACACAACCCCGGTAGAGTTGGCTAGCAAAAGGATCTGAGTCCCTGCTCCCACTCTCTTTACCCAGAGGCCCACCTGACCTCGAGGGCTCCCCTCCCACTCTCCTGTGTGGTGGGGCCCCTGTAACCCCGACAAGACTGGGCCCAAGATTCCTGGGGCTCAACCCCCAATCTTGCCGTGGTCCCTAAGGGCAGGAGCTAGGGTGTCCCCACTCCAGGTATTAACTCTGCACTGGGCACTTCCCTGACCCACTGATCATTGTATACAATGAAAAGCAATACAGTTTATTAAACAAACAGCAATCAAAAATCAAATAAAAAAATAAGAAAAGAGGAAAAAAGGTTAAAGGAAAACACCCAACACTGCCCCCTGGCACGGGGACACCACAAACAGTGTTTCCGGGGTGTAAGGAAGGTTCACAGTTTGTGTCACATGTCGCAGGCCCACTGTCCAGGTCCTGGCTACGCTGCAGGGATGCAGAGTCAGACACCTGCTCTGCCAGTAGCCACATACTCCCAGAGTCCCTTCGCTCTCCCCAGCTGCTCACCACACCCAGCTCCAGACGGCTCCAGCCCCAGCTCGCTCTGCTTCAGTGCAGCTGCGCTCGGCTCTCTGGGATGCCCCTCTGGCTCTGCTGCTGTGGGTCAGCTCAGCTCAGTTCAGCTTTCTGTGTTCCTCTTCTAGCCTTCCAGCTGCAGGCTCCTTTGTCCTTAGCTCCGGTCAGCTCTGCCCCAGGCATGCCCAGGCAGGCAGCTCCAGCTCATACGGAGGGCTAGGCTCCCCCACCCTCTTGGCTCCCTCATTGGCCTGCCCGCCCTGTCAATCAGGCTGACCTGGGTTGGCCTCTCTCCACTGGCCCTGGGGGTTGTCCGTTCCAGGGTCCTGCTTCCTCCAGAGATGACCAACCTAAAAGACCCACTAAATTTCAGTAAGGGGCTAATAGACCCCTTACATTTGCATCCTTTGTTTTATATTTGACTTTTTAATGTTAGCAATAGAGATATGATTGCTCTCTATAAATACATGAGAGGGACAAATACTAGGGAGGGAGAGGAATTATTTAAGTTAATTGCCAATGTGGACACAAGAGCAAATGGATATAAACTGGCAATCAGCAAGTTTGGGCTTGAAATTAGACTAAGGTTTCTAACCATTAGAGGAGTGAAGTTCTGGAACAGCCTTCGAAGGGAAGCAGTTGGGGCAAAAAACCTAACCGGCTTCAAGACTGAGCTTGATAAATTTATGGAGGGGATGGTATGATGGGCCTGCTTACAATGGCATGTGACTCATCAGCAACTGTTCAGGAGGTCATCTAGTCCATCCCTCTGCTCAAACCAGGACCAACCCCAACTAAATCATCCCAGCCAGGGCTTTGTCAAGCTGCACTTTAACAACCTCTAAGGATGGAGAATGAATCGTCTCTTACAATACAGTAACAATACAGTTAGCGCCTCGTGCTAAACAATCTGTTCCACCTTGTGTTTTGCTGTGACACTAAGGCCTGATCCACACTGCTGCCAGCAGTTGGTGGGAGATATGCAAGCTACGCTACATTGACGCACTTAGGTTGACGTACCGCAATGTCTTCACAGCGCTGTGTTGATGGGCGATGCCCTCCCGTTGACGCAGCCTTACTCCTTTCAGGGAGATGGATTACTGGCGTAGACCAGAGAGCCCATCTGGGATTAATTGAACGGGTCTACATGACCCACTCAATCAATCCCGCTGCATCGATTGCTGCAGAGTCTGCAGTGTAGACATACCATCAGAATACATTTCCCAGGTCTGAAGAAGAGCCCAGTGTAGCTCAAATGCTTATCTCTTTCACCAATAAAAAGAATTTGTTCAATAAAAAATATTACCTCAGCCACCTTGTCCCTCTAATATCCTAGGATCAACATAGCTACCGCAATGCTGCAAATAGTTCTTACCAGTTGAGGATTCCCTTACCATGGTGGAGTCCTGAGCAGATGCACAGCTATGTCACTCCCATTGCAGCCCCAGGGTAAGGATGGGGCATGGCTAAAGCTGCGGTGTACTGTAGGCTGTTCTTGGCTGGTGGACAGTCCAGCCAGCATAAATTAGAGCCAGCGTAGAACCAGCCACCAGATTGGCAATTGGCTCCTTTACCCCCACTGGCTGCATCCAGCAGACCAAGTGTGCCCCATAGAACTTGTGCCGTTATTTTTCATTCTGTTTATCTTCTCTTGTGACTCCCATGAACAGAAGAAAAAAGTCATTTACAAATTAATAAGTAGCTTTGAATCACTTCTTTTAAGCCTCTAGCTGGTGTGAGGCACAACTGATTTATAGCTGTGGGGTTCTCTACATTGGATGCTGCTTGATTTTGTTGATCCTTCTATTTTGTCAATTAAAGTAGAGAAAAGGCTTAGTGTTACAAAACTTCCATTGACCGCGTGGCCATGTTAAACATATTTTATAGTATATGCCATCAATAAATAAATATATAGTATGATAAATCCTCAGCTAAAGAAAGAAAGACTAGAAACTACATGTGTGAAGAATAGCTAGAGCAAATTTAATGTTGTATTAATGCTAGTGCTTTGTATTTAATTAGTGGTGTTTTTAAGGGGGAAAATAGATAAATTTAAAATGTGGAGGACATCTTGGATTGGACAGCTTCTGCTGGTTTTCAGAAACCAGATAGGTGGTGTAAATTAAGATTAAATTTTGCTGAGAAAAATCAAGGATTAAACAAACAAATCTATATATAGAGAGAGTGCATGAGATTATCAGGTGGAAGTGAAGGAAGAGGAAGTGGAAGTGAAGTATACTTAAATGAAAAGTGCTTAGCATGTTTTTTGGCAGTATATAAACAACAACATAGTCTGGGATTGTCAAAGGAGTCTAAGGGAATTAGGCACCAACTTTCCATTAGATTTGGATGTCTAGTTCCCATAGGTTCTCTCGAAATTCCCAGTCCTAGCATGCAGTACTCAAGTGAAAATAACTATCTATTTATTTTGATTTTAAATAATAAAAACAATAACAGCGTTATTAAAACAATCAATCAAACAGGAACTCTGCCAGCCAGCCATCTACAAAAAATATCCTTTCTAATACTTTGTTGTTGTAGGAAATATACTCTCAATTTTCTCTTAAAAAATCTATCAAATAGATGGTGTTTGCAGCAAGCCTGGAAGGTTATCAAATTCAAGCCATTTTAACCAAGGAAGAAGAGCAGATTCCAGAGCCCTCCCAGAGAATACTCTGCCAGCAGACCCCTCTCTTTTATAACAACAAGGATCCAGTTTGAGTACCACAACTGACTGCATCTGGGCCAATGTGTCACAAAGAGAGAGGCCTGGCCATCCCTCAGATAGGCAGGTGCAGGCAGGCTTAATTAGCAATTGAGGAGTTATTTCCCATTAAAACTGTTCATATTTGAGAAATCTAGGACTCTGTCTTATAAATGGAATGGGGACAAACATATTCTTATCTTTCTGACTTTTTGCTTTTATCAGTCAGACAAATCAGAAATGAAAAAAAAAAAATCTCGCAAGTCAACTGCTTGAAAATGTAAGGCGACTTCTACAGAATGTTTCTCTGTTGTTTTTTTTCCCGGTCCGTGAATCTCTTTTTGGAAACTGTTGTAACATCTCATAGATTTTAGGGACTTACATTGGCATAAAACTGGAGTGATGCAGCACTGAGTCTGGGCCCCAAGGGTTTAAGTTGCAACTAGCTACAATAGGATGGACTTCTTGTATGAATACATATTCATGTCAGCAAGTCTTGCAGATTCAAATCCCAGTGTTGGGAGTTACCGATGGGTACATGAATAAGGTCAGGGAAATATCTGCCTTTTCTTCATATACATAGGATCATGATGTTCTGTACTCATCTAACCTAAATAGGGGTCGGTCTGTGACAATGCTTTCAGGCACGTGCAATTACAAAATAAACATAAACACAAGTTAAGACTTGTTAAAGGGTAGGGGAATTTATGTCTCATTCATAAGCAGGATATTGTATTTGTACTAACTAGCCCATGGAACTGCTAGAGATGTGCAATTTTAAAAATGGGTATTTACTCAAAATATGAAGCTGCTTTCAATTAGCAGTTACCTTTCCTTACTAACTGTACATTGACCAAGAGAGCTGTCAAGAAGAGTGACCAAATTTAGCAGAAACCATGTTCTAAATAAAGATATACGGTACTGGGTTTTAAAGTAGTGATGATTAAACCAATATAACACAGCATCATTTTACATTTTAAATCCTTGTGTAGCCCGCCCTCCCTCTTTTCTCCCTGGGTTTCTTGGGAGCGGGCAATACTCACCTTTGTACCCGGGTGCCTGATGTTGTTGACAGTAAAGGAGATCCTGAGTATCTTAGTGATGGTGCTGGATCGGTGGGAATCCTCTATCCACCCCTCTGCTGCAGTCCTTTTACTTGAAAAGGAAATGAAAATTGGTGATGCCTCCAGGCACATGTTCTGGCATGCCTTGGGAAGTTTCAGGAATAAAACTGAGCTAATCTAGGCAATGGGTCTAACTCAAAAGAATCCATTATAAACAATATACACCCAATATATACTTACATTAGTGTTAACACACCTTTACTTAACAGCTTAAGAAAACATGATATAACAGACTGAGATTAATTAAAATGGCACAACCCATTTAAATCTGCAGGGAGCGCATCAATAAAATGGATTAATAAATGCAGTTTACAGCAGTAAATGAAACTAACCAACTTGCATTTACACAGTCACCATTTACCCCACCCCTCAGTGTTTGCTCCTCTGAACTGCAGAGTTCCAAACACTTGCTTGCATGGGTGCGCTCGAAGATCTTGAAGCTGGGGACAGTGCTCTGTTGGAGCAGTAACATGGTGCAGCCCATGCAACAAGGGGCAGAGCAACTCTAACTTGAGGCCAGGGATGTAGGCAGACCAGATCTTCTGGCGGGGTCTCTGGCTGCCATGGGTGGGCTGACCAAAAAACCCGAACTTCCTGTTTCCGTTCATGTGACTGGAAGTTCAGGAAGCCACTGGTCAAGAAAGCACCAGTTGCACAGGTAGTTTAAGCAGAGCTTGGGTGAGCCTGCTTTCAAAGTGGGTGGGCCCTGGCCCACCCAGGCCCAGCTGTAGCAAAGCCCCTACTTGGGACCATTCTAGGCTGCACAACCCATCTGAAACTGGAGTTGTTTTAACCAGAGGTCAGTAACCCTGGATGCTGGTTTGACAATAAGACCCTTTGTCTCTTCTCAGACTCAGGCGACCCCTTAAAGTCTCTTTGTTATTCCCCTTCCCTTGCAAGCACTTCCCAAACAACAAAAGTGGTGGTTACTCATGCTGAGTCTCCACTGCAGGCCCACCTCAGTCAGTTCTCAGCATAGCAACAGTTTCTGCCCTGGCTGCAGTGAACCCCAGCAACAGCCTCTGCTTGGTCAAAGCCACAGCAGACTCTCAGCAGCAGCAGCAACTTCTGGCTTTCTAGCTGCAGTTTAGCAGCAGCTCCTAGGTTGGACAGAGCTCCATAGTGCAATCTCAGCTTCCCTGACAGGGATTTCAGTTCTTCTCCAAGATGGACCCACCGCACGCTCTCCTGGCATCTCCTGGAAGTGGAAGTGTCTACAACTCCCATGAGGCCTTGGGGAAGAGAGAGTCTTCAAGGCTGGATTGCTGCATTCAGGATCTTCCCAACTGGAACACTCCCAATTAAGTTCAGAGACTCTTCTTGGGAGCCCATTTCAGCTGACGTGTATAGATAGATCCAGTGCACTTCTGAGTTACTCCACTTTTTTCAGGTATGCAGTTTGAAGACTTACAAACTGACATTTAAACTAACTTTTTTAGTACTTGAAAAAGGAATAGGAAAATATACTTAACAGTTCCCTGGGTATAGTCAAAGAAATATCTACAGACTTTGCTAATAAAAAGCCATGAAAGAACAAGCTGGATTCTATTCCTCCTGATGCATCATTAATAGAATTGCTTATTAAATTCCAATCAGATATACCTGTGGATCCCTCTGAAGTCCGGGGATGGGAGCAAAGGATTATTTATACGTCACCTGAGTACAGAATTTGGCCAGCAAAATATTTTTACAGATGATGATATTACAATAAGGAAAAAACCTAGCTTGACTTTCAGATCCCAGGCGGAGTTTGCATAGCTGACAATTAGGGGAAATACATTTAATATGTCAAGTGAATCTATTTGATATAGAATAACTAGGTATCTTAAACATGGAAAACCTATAGGCGCATTTGTCCAGTCACTTTACAGAGAAGGGCAGCATTTTTATAAATGTGGATTTTCAGTCAAATTCTTCTTGGAAGTGTACTATCTTACAATCTGTAATATAATTTATGATCATGATAGTTTCATCAATGGCATTAGTTTAAACAAAAAATATGTAATTTACATTCATGGTGCATGGGAATCATGAACTTCAGGGTATTGGGTTTTTTTCTTCTTTCCTTTTCTATAAATATCTTTGCCTCCTTTTGACACTTTGGGATTTTTGTATATGATTAGGTGTATATGACAGTAAACAGCTGACCCAATTTAAATGAGATCCTTAAGAGCATCTGTCTTTAAATCTGGGCTTCAGGGATGAGGATTGCAGGATTGTTCATAATTAGAATTAGTGGCTGTAGGTTCTGTGACTTCTTCAGTTTGGGGTGGGCGGGAATCACAGCTGACGTATCTAATTTAAAAATTGTCAGAGCAATGATTCACCTGCTTTTGCAGAGACTGAAGCAAGAAAGCAATGCTGAATAAAAAGTAGCAGTGGCTCTCTCTTCTGCCCATCTTTTTTTGCTGATGCAGGGCTGAACGGTTGGTTACAAAGTAAAGGATGTTTTGATTAAAATAAAACAGACCTTTATGTTTTTCATTTTGAATATACATTCATAGTTTTTGCATAGTTCTATATGCCCATGCCATGACAAACCACTAACTCTAAGAATGATCATTTTACTAAAGTGGAATTGCAATAATGTATTTGATTAATTCAAGATACTGTGTGGAATATATGTCATTTCCCATGTATTATTCCTTATGGGACTAGTCCACAAAGGTGTATAAGACCCAAGTCTCATTGACTTCAGTGACACTTACTTACATGAGTAAGGATTTGTGGGATTGGGCCCATTGACTGCTGCTTTTTATTTTTGGGAAAAATCAATATATATGTATATTCAGATGACAAGGGAAAAGTTATAGTGTTCATTCTTAGGTTAAACCACAGTTTTGAGTGAAAGAGAACTATCCAGGGAACCTTTGAGAACAGCTTTGGGTTTAAAAAAACCTATCTAGAAAGAGCTGTAGAGAAGACAAAAAATCTAATTTGTTTGTGCATCCCTCCTGTTCTGGTGGTGGTGTGTTAATATGCAGCGCACTCAAAGAAGCAAGATCAGATTACCGCAGAAAATATTATATAGCATACAACTAATAACTAGTACTTCAGATCAAATGACTAAAATTGTTTTCTGCAAGAGGGCCCTGAAGCAGAAAATCACATGCCTAGTTTTAAGCATGTGCTGATGTGTTGCTAGATAAATATTAGTGTTACAGTAAACTCTGATAGTTTTTTAAACTTTAAAACGTGTATTGCAACCACATTACTCTTTTTTTATTTGTTGTTTGCTTGCTGCTTATGTTCCAGGTTTCAGGCTTTCTAATTTGTAGAAATTAATTGGGGCAAAGCAAGTAGAGAAGAGGAATAGCACAGATTATTTATAGTGGATGTCTGTTTAAAACTTTGGAAATAAGACCCTCCTATATTGGGAAAAAATATCCTAGAGAAACCTGAACACTTACAGAGTTTAGGATTCTCTGAGATGTAGAAATAACATTATTTTGAATAGGAAGAATATTTTTAATAAAACTAATAGAGGAAAATATTTGCTCTCTCTTCTTTGGGGAGGGAGAAAAGGAAAAGAGAATAAAATAATCAGAATTAACCTTGATTTATGTTTGCTTTGAATAATTATATGGCTTAAATTAACTTTCCTGTGCCAATGCTTGGCTGTGTCATAAAGGTTATAACGTGAAGCCATTTATTTGCATAGTAGTTACAGTTTTTCCTCTTGGAATGCATCCTGGATGATTAATTTTTAGTACAATTTACATTCAGGAGTTTTACAGAGATATCACCATATTGCATGCAGGTAAGCAGACTGTAGTCAGAGTAACGCATGCACAGTGATGTATATACACTTTTCTGATTATGGATGTTTTGGAGTGAAAAGTTTATTTTTATTAAAATAGCTCTATGAATGTAGATATTTCTTTTTGAGTTAATGTTATGTGCGCATAAATTGGGTGTTATATTATCCTAAATTTACAGCAACATAATTATTGTTAATATTACATTTATTGTTGTTGTTGATATTATTATTAGAAAAATATTATAGCTAACTTATTCACAGTTGTTAGCTGTGAGATTGGGAAGGAATTTCCCCATGATATTGATAGGGACCTAGTTAGTTGTTTTTGTTCTCTCCTCCTTTTGGAGCATTGAGCAGGGATAATCTTTTAGGATTGAGTAGGCCTATCACACACTATTAACTTTGTACAGTTGCAGGGGATTAGAGAACCTTGGCCCTTCTTTTATATTTTAATTAAGCATATTTTTAACTGCATGTGGTGACATATAGAAAATACTTATACTGTAGCTATAAAACCTATGGTAAAGACATTTTAAATTATTTCACTTCTTCTTAATTTAGATTCTTTGTAATGCTGGACAAGTCACAAAAGGTTCAAATAAGCTCTCAGAAGCTTAGATGTTTAATTATACTTTACCTCTTCCACTTGGGTCTGCAGAATTGGACAGGAAATCTCACAAGAAACAGACTTTTCTATATATATATTCTGTCATTTCTTCCAGACTAGAATGGAAACAGGAAGGCTTGCAAAAATAGAACATAGTAGCGGAGTTGCATGAGCATTTTCAATCCTGTGAAAGGTTTGGCTCAGCTCTGGATGAAGGTTCCAGCTGACTTTAGCTTGGGTGGTTTGGTTTTGATTTGATAGGTTTTATTTTAAATAGTTTGTCCATTTCTCATTTTATGTGGAGTATCTTTGCATTAAGGTAAAATAAATTGTATGCAAGGCGTACAACCATCTGATGTTAAAACCAGTTCACAAGAGGAACAAAGGCACTTTACCCTTTTATTTAAAAAAACAAACATAAAAATAACAAGTTGGAACTACCAAATATGGTGGGTTATGTTTCCTAAATTGTACTTGAAAACTAGATTACTCAGAGCAAATATCCCCATTTCTGAGGACTACAGAAAAGTTGTTTGAAAAAATTATTACAGTAATTGATTTGCTGGGAAATATGAACTATATAAGGTGATTAATTACATATCAATACTTTTGCTTGTGCTTTTTAGGTGGTAGAGGGGAAGGTGGTTGCCCTGTTATAACATTCCCAGACTACCCAGCTTTTGGCGAGATCCCCGAGAAAGAGTTTCAGAATGTCCTGACGTATCTAACTAGTATTCCAAGGTAGGTGCTTGTTATGTGGAGGAAAACAGCAATGGCTATCAAATATGTTTACATTAAATCACCTACGTCACACTGATTGTAAAGTTCAGACTCTGTGATCAATTAAATGGAGAAAAGGAAAAAAGCAATTTGTCTTATAATGGATTATAGTCATTAATAGTTTTGACTGGTAAAATTGCTCAATACGAGAGTTTAGAGGTAATATTTATACTTCACCAGCACATGAGATAAAATAATTCCCTGCTGCAAGGGAAATGCAGTTTTTGAGATATGCCCCTCTCTTGTGTGAAAAGAATTGGCTGGGTCCTGTTGTTTCACATCTCAGCATACTGTATGTGGGGCACTGCATTCTCAGTTTAATTGAAAACATACTCATGTTTGGGCAACATTCTGATTCTTGTTAACAAAGCCATGCCTGGAAAAGCCTGTATTATTCTCTGGGATCATACTTCTCCCTTTTGGACTAGTGAAGATTCTCTGTTATACCTGTCTCTATTTTACTCCCCTTACCTTGTTCAGGCTTCACAACAGCAAAACAGCAACTTTCCAGCCGAAGAGAACTCTGGGCAAGATACCACACAGAGCATGAGAATACTACTTAGGCTATGTCTACACTGATGGCGGCAAATTCGCCACCGTCAGAATGATTTTTTCCAGTTTGATTGAGTGACAGTGAAGACACGCTCAATCAATCTGGAAATTGATTTAATAAAACCACCTCCCCAAAAAGAATAGCTCTATGCTGTGATCAAGAATCTTTTTTGATGGGTACCCATTTCCCATCGGCGCAGCGCAGTGGGGACAGCACATTAAACAGAAGTTACAAAGTCAACGGGAGTTACACAAGCTACTCTGTGTAGCTTGTGTAACTCCCATCAACTGCTGCCGAATTTCGCTAGCGGTGTAGACCAGGCCTTAGTTTTCATAACTTCTACTGATCAATGTGTGTATTCTCTTTTTTTCCCACAGCAGCTGAGCACACAATCTCTGCAGCACTTCCATCTATTTCTGGTTGTGGTGCATAAAAACCAGCCTAGCAATTTCCTATGCTTCTCTTACGTGTCTGTGTGGTGCATTTTATAAGCCAATGGGCCAGCCCACAGAAATCATATTTTATTGTAACCTTATTGTGCTATCAAGATTATTCCAATTTTTCTGACCTCCAGAATGAGAAAGACATTTTAATTTATTTTTTATTTTAAATTTTAAAATATTTGTTGCCAAATATATTCCCCTATTAGTTTTTGCGAGAGTCAGATGTAGGATCTGACTTTTTACTTGACCTAAGGTATCTTGACAGCGGGTAGGCTGCTTGTGTGCAGAGACCGCTGCCTATTAAGTTGACCAATATTGTTTTATTGTTGAATTGTACACCCCCATATGTCTATATCCATTTGTTGTCTTTTGTTTTATATTTACATTGTAAGCCCCTTCAAGCAGGGACCATCTTTTTGTTCTGTGTTTGCAAAGCACATAACACAATGGCAAAGGTCCCTAGGCATTATGCTAATACAAATTATAAATAACAACAATAAATAATAATAAGATAGAAGGCATTACAAATATGTGATCACCATAATGCATGACCCCAAGGTGTGTTGTATGTTGCATTATTACAGCAATGTAGGAGAAGTGTAATTATAAGACACCTAGCTCTCTGAGGTAGGAACAGCTCATTTATAAAAACATGATTACGTAGCGCTCCCCCTTAAGAATTGTTCCTTCCTCTTTGCATCACAATAATAGCAGTATGTTTGCATATGAGACCAAAGTTGGTTGTGTATAGGCAGCTGCTAGACTGTATTTGAAATAACTGTTAGTGATAGGTTGCCTCCATATAAACAGTTTTATTTACCCTGTACTCCTTTTAAGAAAAATGTTGGGTTTTTTTCTTTTGGATATTATTGTTCAACTTTAGTCTTACCTTTTTTCATACCTTCCTTGCTACTCTGTAAATAGACACCATAACAGCGGCGGTGTGTTATACACACACCACAGTGTTACTGGTAGTGATCTAAGCTGTACTTGTCAACTAGATGATATACATTCACTCTTGAGCTCATCTAAAATTGACCGATAATCTCTCCATCAGATCCTTTCTTGACTTGCCCCTGTATTATTTAAACATGACATTGTTAAGCCACTCCTTAGGAAACCTATTCTAAATTCTGATACTCCAAGTTATAAACCAATTTCAGATCTGCATCTACTGTCTGAGGGTCTTGACAGTGTTTGCCTCATCAGCTGAACTTCCATTTCATAAAACATGGCCTGTGTGAGAAATTCCAGTGAGGATATAGAGCATTTCTTGGAATGAAAACTACTTTGATCAGTGTAGTAAATGACTTGAGTACATTAGTGGTGTGTGATCATGTTTTCACTGATTCTGTTTGTCAGATGTCATGGAGCAAATTTCTATTTTTGTTTTTTCCCAACAGTTTCAATATATTTGTCTGTTTTGCCAGATGTGGCCATGTCTTACATTGTGTTTGTTTTCATTGTGCATTGCATTGTGTTTGCATTGCTTTGTATTTGTTTTCTTTGTATTAAACACTAGTTTAATAGCATGTTTTTAAAACTTTCACGTTCTTTGCAAATCTGTCTAGTATTCCTCTCCCTTATTCAGGCAAAAGATTCTTGATCACAACATAGAGTCTGGCAGCAGCAAGTCAAACCTTATTGTTTATTCAGCTATCTGCTGTCCTAATCTATAGGGAGTTACATTTCCGTGGAATGTTGACAAGGAGCTGCTACGTGCCACATAATAAAGGGGTCCTGGCATTCTGTGGCCTAGTCTACACTAGAAAAGGTTTGTCAGTACTTATACAGGTAAAGCTATACTGGAAAGCCTTGCTAGTATGGATTATACCATTGAGAGTGCTTTTGCAGTATAAAAATACCATAAATTAATACCTCCTAACTGATATTACTGTATTGGCAAAAGTTTAAACCTAGACCTGGGTGTTTCCCTTTGTTGCTGTGTTGTTTTCTAGTAACTAAAAACCATGCATTTTATGAATGTTTCCTATGTAAAAGTTTCTTCATGATTCTAGTACCATTAAAAAGACATAAAGAAAACTGGCTGATTTGGGAAAGTCCCATTTAGGAGCAGAAGTGAGACTCTTGTTTTAAAATGGGCATATCTCAGGCTGAAGGGAAGTTAGCAGTGGAGATGCTCTCTTGCTGGTGAGTTCCAGAGGGGTAGCCATGTTAGTCTGTATACAGTAAAAACAATGAGAATTCTGTAGCACTTTAAAGACTAACAAATTTAATTTCAGCAGGCATAAGCTTTCATGAGCTTCAGCTCACTTCCTCAGATGCAGTTGGTAGAAATGATACAGCAAATAGGAAACATATACAGAAGGTAACATATGCATATCCAAGGGATAGATAACAATGGAGTAGGTGGATAAAAGCCGGGTACTTGAGGCTTAATGACAACTATTGAGTAAGAGGTGAGAATAGGTGATCAGAGCAAATTACTTCTTGTAATGAGAGCACCATTCCAAATCCCTGTTTAAACCCAGTTTGAATGTGTCAAGTTTGCAGATAATTTCTAACTCAGCAGTTTCTTTCAAGTCTGTTTTTGAAGGGGTTTTTTGTTGTTTTTTTTGGAGAAGTACAGCAACAGTTGCTGTACTTCTCCAAAAAAAAAAAAAAAAAAAAAAATCAAAAACAGACTTGAAAGAAACTGCTGAGTTAGAAATTATCTGCAAACTTGACACATTCAAACTGGGTTTACACAGGGATTTGGAATGGCGCTCTCATTACAAGAAGTAATTTGTTCTGATCACCTATTCTCACCTCCTACTTAATGGTTGTCATTAAGCCTCAAGTACCCGGCTTTTATCCACCTACTCCATTGTTATCTATGCCCTTGGATATGCATATGTTACCTTCTGTATATGTTTCCTATTTGCTGTATCATTTCTACCAACTGCATCTGCGGAAGTGAGCTGAAGCTCATGAAAGCTTATGCCTGCTGAAATTAAATTTGTTAGTCTTTAAAGTGCTACAGAATTCTTGTTTTTTCTCTTGCTGGCATATCTATGAAAATGTTCTTGTGGTGATGTGGGGAATCTATCTGTACAATGTATGAATTCTGGGTGATGTTTGTGAAGTTGTTGTAAAATTGCTATGTCTGTAATGCCTCTGTGTGAATGCAGCAGTACACCCCATTTGCTAACAAGGCCTCTGGCATCTACCCGCCAGACTAGGGACAATGGAAAGTCACTAAACTTGATGATTCTGCTGTGCAATGATATGCTAAGGAGGGTGCCTGAGTTGGGAAATCAGTTTGACCAAGTGTCATTGCAGTGGGCTGGTGATTTGGAGAGAATGGAAAATTCCTAAGTGGGATGGAGATGGAAGGAAAAAAGCAGTGGTTTAAGGAGGACTCACAGGGAAACAAAGGAAGAAGGTTTTTTGGAGGTGCAAGAAGCTTTGGGGAAGAGATAGGTAGGAGAGGGGAATAGATGGGCATGCTTTCACGGTGGGAAGAGACCTAATTGAGCTGTGGGATCAACCAAGGTCAAAGCAAGCTGACCTGGAAAAAGAGAGAGTTACTTCCTGGTTCAGAGGACAAACCATGTGCTGCAGAAGAATCCTGGTTGTCCCTGGAGGACCTTGACCCCAACCCAAAGAGTGCTCCATAGTGGTGTGGAAATGGAGTTCAGGCTTATTATTTTTGTATAGATGTGTGCATATCTTGGGCTATTAAGTAAAGAGCAATGGTATGTTAGAATCCTATGCAAAGTGCGTGCGTGCGTGCGTGCGCGCATGTGTTTGTGTGAGAGAGAGAGAGACCACATACCCCTGAAGAGGTAAATTCTAAAGCCAGAGTGCCCACACAACTGAAGTTCTGAAAGAGAATGTGTAATTAAGCTACTGAAAGTCTAGGAGGGAAGAGGCAGCACTACTCCCAAGGGCTAGGCAATTTGACCACAGGTCCCAACTAGTAGGAGGGGGTGCTAGACAGAGGGTCTGCACCCTGAGAGTGTGCCTAGAGCAGGGTCCCTAAACTGTGGGGCGCGCCCCCCCTAGGAGGGCATAGAGGAATGTTCAGGGGCGGGGCGGGGCCCGGGCCAGCCCCGCCCCCCACGGGGTGGGGAAGGAGCGCCATCCAACCCCACTTGCCTGGAGTCCTATTCCAGTTCCAACCTTAGCCCCTGGCATCCAGCCCAATCTCGGCACCTGGTCCCCCAGCTGTGACCCCTGGCCCAGCCACAGCCTTAGCTCCCAGCCTGGCCCCCCCCCCTCCGCCCCGGTTGCAACACTTGGTGCGGCCCCAGCTCCCAGCCTCGGTCCCTGGTGCCCGGCCCCTCCAGCCGCTGCGGCCCCCCAGCACCCCGCCCCATCCTGGCTCCCTGCTGCTGCCCTAGCCCCTGGCCGAGGCGCTGTACATGGGCCCCCTACAGCCCCAGGCACGGACAGGGGTTAAGGGAGGAGTGATTTAAAAAGTTTAGGGACCACTGACCTAGAGACTCCAAGCTTGGGGCAGTGCCTGAACTCTGTTCAGACTCTGGAGGCTTAAAGCCCACTGGATCTGGAGACTGCCCACCCAGAAGGGCCAGGGATGTGTACATGACCATTCTCTCCATGGCAACCCCCAAGTCCTGCCTGCTCAAATAGTGAATAGAAACCTGGTCCTCCAAGGAAAGGGAATAGTGCATATGAGTAAGGCAGCAGGGTGGGTGGGTGTGTGTGTGTGTATATTGCAAGCTAACAAAGGAAGTGGGTTGTGGGGAGGTCCTCAATTTAAACCATTTAAAAATACTTAACCATTTAAAAATACTCTGTGAATATTTTTAAACTAAACTGACTACACTGAGTATTTTATTTAATGCTATGCACCTCCCTCATGTGGATATAGTTGGAATTACAGAGTGTGTTCATATTTTATAGATACAGGGATGTAATACAGTGAACAAAATCCTCTTGAGAACATCATCTAACATGCTTTGTGATCTTTGTAAATGTTAAATAGAAAGCTCTTTTGTGACAAATTTTTATCAACTTCCTGCTATAGCAGTGCACTTTATGGATTAAGGATGAGTGCTGTAGAGTGTAGACTATGAATAAGTGGTAACTAATCCCTTTACAACTCCTGTTTTGATAATGAGATGCAGGTGGTGTGTGTATATATCTGTATCTGTGTTTAAGCGTCTGTTTAAAAAAGACCTTTAAAACTATTCTATCCTTAGCAGCTACTGAGATTTTTGACAGATGATACTAAATAAAATAGGGTTTTATCTTATGAAAAGGATGGAGTTTGCGGTTTTTACTTTGCTTTTCTTGTAAAGAAAACTAAAGCTTAATCAAGCCGCATCAAGTTGCTTTTTAAGTTTTTGCAGTAGTGCAGTTGCCAAGCAACAACAATTCAAGCAGCAATGCATGGCTACTTAAGCAACAATACATGGAAGCATATAACTTACTGGGGAGATGCATCCTAATAAAAATATTTAAAAACTAAGGGCCTGACACTACACACACTTACACAAATGAGTAACTTTAATCACAGGAGTTAGTCCCATTTGAAATCAATGGCACTGCCATCTGAGTCAAGTTATGCACATGCTTAAGTGTTTGCAGGAGTTAGGCTCCCCTAAGAGATGTTAATAAAGTACCTCAAACAAACTGAGGATCAGTACAGAGCAATGACCATAAGAGCTTGTCTTCACATAGAGCACTACAGGGGCTCAGCTGCACTGATGCAGCTGCGCCACTGTAGCGCTTTAGTGAAGACTCTCCTGTGCCAACAGAAGAGCTTCTCCCGTTGGCATAGTGAATCCACCTCCCTGAGAGGCGGTAGCTATGTCGACTGGAGAAGCCCTACCGTTGTCCTAGAACTATCTGCATGGGGGGGGTGTTAGGTCAGTATATAACTACATCGCCCAGGGATGGGGATTTTTCACACCCCTGAGTGACGTAGTTATACAGATATAAATCTGTAGTGTAGACCTGGCCTTAATCTTAGATCAGTTAGAAATATTCATGGGGATTAAAAATGATTCCCTGCAGGGCTAGTCTTCGGGTCTTGTAGAGAATGCAGAGGAAACTGTCTCTCACAATTCCATTTGTTTACAGGGTGATCATAGCTACTGCTGAATGAAGTAGTACAGGAAATGTGATAGTCCAGGAAAATGATATCTCCTAATTAATAAGTGGGCAAATGCAAGAGGACCCCCATTTGTATTATCCAATGTCAAGCATCAATACCCTGAGGTGGTACAGGCACCATACATTAGGATATGTACAGAGGATATATATATATATATATATATATATATGTTTGTACAGAGGATATGTATGTACAGAATATCTTTGGATATGTACAGAATGCAAGAGGACTCCCATTTATATTATCCAATGTCAAGCATCAATACCCTGAAGTGATACAGGCACCCTTAGGATATGTCTACACTGCAATTAAAAACCCACAGCTAGTCCGTGTCAGCTGACTCAGGCTAAGGGGCTGTTACATTGCAGTGTAGATGTTTGGGTTTGAGCTGCAGCCTGAGTTCTGGGACCCTTTCATCTCGCACGGTCCTACAGCCCAGACTCCAGCACGAACCCAAACATCTACACCACTATTAAACAGCCCCTTAGTCAGAGCCCCAGAGTCCGAGTCAGCTTATATAGGCCAGCTGTGGGTTTTTAATTGCAGTATAGACATACTCTTGGGCCTGGTCTACATGAGAGAGTTTTGTCGACCAAAGTCAGCTTTGGTTGACAAAACAGAGGCCTTAGTAAGTTTCATAGAACGGGGGAAAGTACTCAGTCAGAGTTTGGGATAGGCTCCTGCAAAAACAGTAAGAGGCTTCAAAACACTCAAAGGAAGTAATTGCAGCATATAAATTTTGTTCTGTCCTCTCACTCTCTTTCATGTTTTATTTACTGTAAAATGTGTTCTTTTTATCTCAGTAAATTACCTGTTAAGATGTGGGATACACCCAGAGGGCAATGTAACGTGTATTTATTCTTATCCAACACAGCTGTCGTTAAAACATGTTTGTTAAATTAATAATGTGTACACATTCCCGGAATATAAATTTTAAAAAGCTAAGGTGTAGCACAAGTACTTAGTCCGAAGAAATGAATAAATTACCCATTGTAAAGAATTGACAGGATGTCTCAAACATATGGCTTTATTTCTGAGTCATTAGCACCTAGTCTAACAATGGTCAGTATGCTCTCTGTGAGAAAATAAAAGGGCTTTTTTGTTGCTATTTTATGTTCACCTCTATTTAAAAAAAAAAAAAAAAAAAAGCTAAAATTTCTATTAATCCAAGAAAATTAAAGATTAAAATCCTACATACCTAACATTGATTCTCCTGGAAATAGGAAATTTCAGTTGTTTGTATCATTCAAGAGAAATGGAATAAGTACAATACAAAAAATCAACCGAATACGGGAGCCCACCCTGACCTCTACACTAATTATAAATACAACCCACAAGATTTTTACCTACAATGACCTTGCATAGCCTCTTATTTTTCATAATTCACTTGTTTAGCCATACCCAGGGGTCAGTCCCATTTTTTTCTTTTCCGTTCTATCCTTTTAATTTTTTATTTCATTGAGGTAGATAACAAAATAATAAGCAATGAATAAGTTTCAGTTGATCCTACTTTTTCATGTGTGGTAGCTACAACACAGAGAGAGTCACTGACTTTGCTGAGGGACCCTGTGACCCAGAGAGTTAGGCACCGGCTTCCAGTGTTAGGTCTGATGCTTAACTTAATGTCGTTTCTTAGCATTTTTGCCAGCGTGCAGAAGAAGGTAAGTTGCGGTGTGTATGGTAACTTGGCTATCTAGTAAATATGTATCGTGTACACACTTGATGAAGCAGGGCCATAGAAGCCAGCATGAAGTGATCAGTGCCACTCACTGCTTTAATTTAATAAGCTGATGACCCATGTTTTAAAGTTATTTAAAATCTAACTATATATCTGCTTATGTGGCCCTCATCACCATGGTCTCTGAGCACCTAATATCTAAATAAGTGTATTTGAATTTACCCATGCATGGGCATAAAAGCTGTTTTATTCAGGAACATCTCACTCTTCACTTCTGCCTCACTTGCACGCATTTATGTGATAACTTGGTATGTTCTGCTCTTTCCCTTCTTATAGACCGGGGTGGCCAAACTTACTGACCCCACCCCCTGCTTGGCAGAATCTTCTAGCCACCCACCTCTGCTACAGGGCAGAAACTCCGAGCTCCCCATCCCAGTCTGGTAGGAGGAGAATGGAGGAGGGGGCATAGGGGACTCCACGAGCCACATTTTACTGTAAAAGATCTTCATGTGGCTCACGAGCCATAGTTTGGCCACCCCTGTTATAGACCATCCCTCCTGGTCTCCGATTTGGGAGAATGTCATCGTCTCTGGGTGCCCATTACTTTAACTCTAGAACTCCACTCTTTCTTCCAAGAAGCTTTCTCTTGAGTTCCATTGTTTGTGAGATTTTTAAACCAGACAATAGAAAACAACCCTGCACTGGCAGGGAGATGGATTTAATACATCTTTTGCTATCTCAAAGTTTCTGAGGTTCTGTAACTTTGGTTCTGCCAAGCTTCAGGGAAACTCTGTTATTATTTATCATCATTTTATATAGAATCATAGACATACGTCACTGTACAGTGAGTCAAAAGTACCAGAAAGCACACAGCCTAACAGCTCAAGTTGAGGCCATATGTAACAATTTTGTCGCTTCAGTGTCTGCTTCCTTCTGCTATGTTTTGGTTTCATGCATGCCTCTCCATCACTTTACAACTTAAGCTAAAGATGCAGAACCTGCATCCTTCTGTTACATTGGCAACCTCTTCCCCAGAGTCATTGGTTAGAATATCCTAGGGCTTCCAGTTAAATCTGCTGTGCTTTATATGCTATTCCTTTCACATGGCATGGTTGCTGAACTGTTGGAAATACCATATGCTCTTATGAAAGGCAAATAATGAAAAATGTATATTTCAAATGATTGCATTCAGTCATAAAGCTGAATAGAATTCAGCAGATTTTGTACCATCCATGTACCAGTGGTGCAGATTAAATGAGATTTTGGCAAACATTACTTAGAGAGTGTCTCAGTTTTAATTAGGTTTGGAATTGTTTTGAGTGGGTTAAATTCACTTCTGCGCAGACAAAGCCTATGTATTGATTAAATCCCATTTATATTCCCAGGATTTAAGAGGGATTTAAATGAAACATCGCTTTTGTAAAGGCCCACTGCCCAGAGGTAAATTTTGCCCATTGAGAGCAAAGGGCAAAGTGAACATTGTAAAATGACTAAAGTTAATTATTAAAAATATCAGATATAGTATCATACCAGAGGGGTAGCTGTGTTAGTCTGTTTTTAGCAAAATAGCGAGAGTTCTGTGGCACCTTAAAGACTAACAAATTTATTTGGGGATAACCTTGTGTGGGCAGAAAGCCACTTAGTCAGATGCATGAAGTGGAAACTTCAGTTTCGTAGATATATATACACATGCAAGGATGGGTGAGTTACATCGCAGTGAGTGTTAACGAGGTTAATACAGTCAGGTTGGATCAGGCCATTCACAACAGTTGATAAGAAGGTGTGAATGTCAAAAGAGGGAACATTATTTTTCATAGTGGGGGCTAGCCACTCCCAGTCTATATTCAGACCTAGTCTGATAGTGTCAAGTTTGTATATGAGTTCCAGCTCTTCAGTTTTGCACTGGAGTTTGTTTTTGCAGTTTTTTTTTTTGTTGAAGTATGGCATCTTTCAAATCTGTTCCTGAGTGTCCAGGGAGATTGAAGTGCTCTCCTACAGGTTTTTGAATGTTACCATTCCTGATGTCTGATTTGTGTCCATTTATTCTTTTGTTTAGAAACATTCCGGTTTGGCCAATGTAATGGCAGGGGGGCGTTATTGGCACATGATTAGTAGATGTGCAGGTGAACGAGCTCCTGATGATGTGGCTGATGTGGTTGTCACTTGAGTAGATATGTAGACACTGTGATGGTGTCACTTGAGTAGATATGCGGGCAGAGTTGGCAACGGGGTTTGTTGCAAGGATACGTTCCTGGATTAGTGTTTCTATTATATGGTGTGCAGTTGCTGGTGGATATTTGCTTCAGGTTGGGGGGCTGTCTGTAAGCAAGGACTGGCCTGCCTCCCAGAGTTTGTGAGAGTGAGGGATCGTCTTTCAGGATAGGCTGTAGATCCTTGATGATGTGTTGGAAAGGTTTTAGCTGGGGGCTGTTGGTGATGGCCGGTAGCGTTCTGTTGTTTTCCTTGTTGGGTCTCTCCTGTAGTAGGTGACTTCTGGGTACCCATCTGGCTCTGTCAATCTGTTTCTTCACTTCCCTAGGTGGGTTTTGTAGTTTTAAGAATGCTTGATAGAGATCCTGTAAGTATTTGTCTCTGTCGAAGGGATTGGAGCAAATGCGGTTGTATCTTAGGGCTTGGCTGTAGACATAGTAGATAAAGTACAGAAACTCTTTCAACCATCGTTTCTCCTGTTTGAATCACTCAAGAATTTAACAAACCTTTATTTCCCTTCTTCTTATTGTCCTTTTCCATTTTACACGTTTATTGACTATTTTTCTTCCTTTGTTTCTAATGAAACTTTTAAATAACATGATAACTTGGTCTTTTGGATTCACTGGCAACACTGATGGATAGATGTAAATATTTCTAGTTTTTGTCTCATTTGTTTGTGGGTGCCATACAAATCATATTAAAAGATTTGTGGCTTTTTTTGAATGATAAAAATAGGAATATAAAATCTGAATGCAAAATCAGGATTTAGAATCTGGTTGATATTACTTGCTCATGAGTTTTTTTTGTTTTTTTTTAACTGTCACATTTTAAACCTAAATTATTAGGTAGCGTCTCCATAAACAAACACTTCTTTGTTCATGTAAAAGATTGACAATGAGATGGAATTTGGTTTTAATTCTCTTTGGTTTCTAAGCTTTTAAGTAAAGATAAATAATGTTCTTCCTAAAACTCTACGTCTTCACTTCTGGCTGTGCGTTTCAGTAGGGATGGTACTTGATCTCTGACCAGTTGCTGTTAATGATTGTTTATTTTGCTGCACATAGGAGTAGTCTCTAGGATTTGCCTAATAATATCCTGTATGTTGAGCTTGAAGATCCTGTGCTTCCAGCTTTATTGTTTTGATACATTCTTTACTATGTAAAGACAGGTGGATGTCAAAGCCAGCTCCTTGCCTTCAGCAAACATTCTGTATTGTAAATCAGACTTTATATGGGGTGCGGTATGCCAGTGAAGCAGCTCCATGCTGAGCTTAACCACATAACTGCAGGCATTTCTTAAAATCCAGAAACATAAGAGAAACACGCACTGTTCCCTCCTCTACACCTCACGGAAACCATGCAAATGGAGTTCTTCACATCTCTAGAACTGTAATAAATGCTACCACCAGCTCCAGCAGAAGATGAAGGGAAGCAGAATAGGACTCCTCACAACTAAGACGCTTCACTGCTCCCTCTGACAGGGGTAGCAAGAGGATTATTTTTCCTCTCCCCATTTCTTTTTATGGTATGCCAATCTTAATCCTAAATTGGCTAGTCCCAGAAAATCACATAATTTTTCATGATGAATTAGGGCCCTTTAATATACAAGGTGTGCTCAATTTGGGGGCAGTTTTTTTAAGGGAAAATATTGTTGAAGAACTTTATAGTGTCATCGTTTTTACGCATACATTTTTTAAGACTATCAGAGACTCATTTTTTACAGTAGCATTGAAGGGGTGTGACATGGATTTGGATCTGCTCTCTAATAATTCATTAATTCTGTATGCTGGTCTACTTATTCGGATTTTTTTTTCTTTCCCTCTTATACCACCACAAAAAAGTTAAAAATTTGGTACAGAAGAGTAATACCAGTTGGTGCAGGGTCAGAAAATTAACAAGGGTCCAATACCATGCAGTTTGGCTGGGAAGGTGTAGGTGGAACACAAAACACACAACCACCACCACCATCACCTTGGATACAGTGTTACCTGTGAAAGTACTGGAAAGCACTACAGCTCATACAGTGTGGAAGAAGTTTTTTTTTCTTCTCAAATACTGTTGCAAGACAATGCAATGTCTGGAAAGCCCTAGACTTGTGCTGCTGTTTGCACCTGGGGGACACTTACACGTGCAGATATAATGGCTTACGACAGAGTTGCCAGCATGTGGGTTCACTCTGGGTGAACAATCTCCAAATTACACAATACGGTTGAGATACTGGGATGTTAGTAAAGTTAAAAACTGCCTATGCTGCTGCTAACTATTGTGTGGTAGCTGAAGAGGCCACTTCTGGTGTGGATCCATAGAATGTTTTAATTGGCCTAGAATGTTTAATGTTTTAATTGGCCTATGTTCTGTATCACACCTAAATTTCCTGTGATAATAAAATAAAATAAAAATTTTATATTTTCTAACAGTTTTTAATAATGTAATTAAAACAAAAACAAAGTTAAAATTACAGAAGGATGCTTTAAAGAGCCATATTACAATGTGGAATTATACCCTGGTGAGTTGTACTATAGAGGGTGAGCTTGCACACCCAGTTCAGACTTCAAGCCTCGTATTAATGGTGGTTCAAATAATTACAACTCCTGTGTACTGTGGTCTTGGAAATGTGTTGCTGGGTAATGAACTTAAAAAAAGAAAGGTGGGCGGGGGGAGCAGAAAAAGTCAGAAATATAATGCAAATAAACATATGCTAATGTAGAAAATTAAAACAAAAGCAGTGGCATGTAGGTCTGGCTTGACATGAGTAATTGGACATGGGTGAGGCCTCATTTCTTGGGAGACAGAATTAGGAAGGAAAATGAATCTGCAGGCTGGCAACAGAATGTCTGTATTAGCTAAGATAAGGGAGAACACCCAGGAAACCATTTGCTATGGACAAGATAACAGTGGATAAGATAAACTGGGAGCATAAAGATGAGGTTACATGGGCAGTGTGTGGACAGAGAATGCTGTACAGGGAGTGGTACCTACAGAATAACCAAGGTAATCCCAAAATGTGTAATGCAGTGTAACTAATGAATGTATATAAAGGCAGAGGTTTGCTTTGTAGCTTTCGGATGTGTGGTATTTCCTATACTCATCCCCTACGCTTGAGTCTGATCAACTCAGTGTAGCTTTGCTGTATGCCAAATAAAGGAACTTGAGTGATGAGACAAGTCGAACTGCGTTCTTGGGGAACCCCAACGCTGTATTGATTTGACTTAAGAATTTGTCTGGGTAAACAAGCAGGAAGGAAAAGAATGGCTCAAGATAGCCATCCCTTGCAAATACTGAGAGTTGTTAAAGGACAGTGCCAGACCACTGGTGCTAAGGAACTGGCTCAGTCTCCTACTGAGCCTAGAGGATGGGTTTTGACCAGATGGGTCAAAGCCTGGGAACACTGAAGAACAAAACTGTAGCCATGTTTGAGAGCTGTTTGTATGAACCAGACTGGATTGAAGAAATGGGGGTGATTGAAGAAGTTAGGCCTACCTGGGTTACCATTAGGGGATGGTAAAACTTGAGGTAAGATGTGTATAGACTGTTTTTAAAAATCCTTTTTCTCTAATGCTTGTTTCAACTTATCAAATGAACTTTGGTTCTAAGAAGGCTTTCCAATTACTGTGTACCTCTGGTCACAGGTGCCTGAAGAAAAGAACTGTTGGTGCAAGAACTCAGACTGAATCTGGAGCTTAAGAATAGTTGATATGCAGGGTACAGTAGCCCAGGGCCCAGTCTAACGTGGGAGAATTGCTAAATCCCACCCCGGGATAGGTAAAGGCACAAGGTCTCACATTTTAGGACAGAAGTGCAGCTAGCTCTGGAACCATGATATGGTGTGTCAGCTTAAAGGTCACCCTCACATCTGAAAATCGTGTATCTATTAGTGTTATAACTAACACCTAAAATCATTATAATTGAAAGATGAGAAAAGAAACATATATTTCTCTATTCAGTTAGTTTTCTCTTTGCATTTTGACAGTAGTTTGTGCATAATCAATTTAACTTTTTCCATGTATTAGTCAGTAATCCTTTTCTTTGTGCACTTTTCACATATTTACCAGGGAAAGATTAAAAACAAAACAAAAGATAATGTAAAAGATAATTGTAAAAGCCCAAAAATGGCAGGGGGTCTAAAGGACATCTGTAGTTCTTGAAGCAACTTGTAAATCCATGTCATCCCCTGACCTCATACCTTAGCCCTATTCCACACCACATATCACAAACTAGTAGATCTAGCTGATGGATCCCTTATATCACACATCAGCAACAAACAGTGCACAGCCCCTGCCTACACTTCTAACTGGACCTTCTCTTTTGCTTGTCCCCCCTCACTCCCTCTGCTCCACCAATATCAGCAGCCTCATGCACATGTCTTTCTTTCACTGGTCTCTCTGACATCTTCCATGTTGCTCTTTATGCTTGGAACACGCCCTATCAACTTGTTTGCCAAACCACTTTCAAATACCTCCTAAATATTCACTTTGTTATTATTGATTAGTTATAATGCAGTAGCACTAGATGCTTTCTCATCATATATGTAGGAATGGTTTCCATTCTGAAAAGTTTACACTGGTGTCATGAAGTGGAGGATAAGAAGCTGACATTACAAATAAAAGGACTAACATGATCAGGCATCCCGCTGACCTCTCTGCTTGTATTGTGCATATTGATTTTCTTCCCACACTATCTGGTTCTGTCTCTTCTAGACCCCATTCTTGCAAACATTTACACAAGTGAGTAGTCTCATTGACTTAAATAGAACTTCTTACACGTGTAAATTTAAGCAAGTGTTTGCACAAACAAATAAATAATAGTAATAGCTATTAAAAGAGGCTTCCTGCTTAACAGACCTTACCTCTTTTTAAAAAAATTAAATACTTAAACTGTGGCTGTTATTTTTTTGGTGGACAGAATCCTTTAAAAGATAGAAATTTTAAATGTTTTCATATTGCATATGAGAAACTGACTGTAAATTCTTCAGACCATAAATTAACTTCTGTCTTTGTCAGAAATATTCCAAGAACAGCAGTGTTTTTGAAGAGTGGACACAGACTTGACTTAAGTACAGATGGTTGAAGCAGGACATACTATCCTTGAGGGGCTATTTTCTGGAGTACTAAAAATAAATAGGTCACTAAGGCCAAAAGCGCCCTATGGTGGTTAAGCTTACATAAACAGGTGCTGCAGAGAGGTGATGCAAAATTACTGTTAGAGCTGTTAACTCTCAAACTCCATCAGGACATTTTTGTAATTATTCAAAGATGTCAAACTTTAAGTGTTTACCACATTTTTATTAGTCACAACCGGTCTGAAATTTAATCAATTTAAAAAAAAATAGGTTCCCCTTCAAACTCATCCCTAAGACAAAAATCTTTCTTTTTAAACATCCTGTAAGTGCCTGGCATTGAATGTAAAACTACCCATCAAACCTAAATTAAATGCAGTGTTAAGTAGTTATGGGCATTTAGGAAAAAGTTTCAAAGCAGCCTGCAAGAATATTAACCATGTGACACCTTGTCCAATCTATGGAAACACATGCCTAACCCCCTACTGAGCTATTTGGAAAATGTACTCCTTAATTTTTATTGTCCTTAATATGAGTACATTGCTTTGTTCAGTTAGGTAATAGTTAATCAATATGAAACTTTTTCTTGAACTATAACAGTGCTACTCCTTGGGCCAAGTAACACAACCAGGTGGTTGGGTGGAAATGCATCACACAGTGATATTGTCTACATCAATTGATACTGATTTGTGTTTGTGGAGCAATCTAGAGGAGCCTGCTGCCCAGCTTAATAGAGAATTTCATCTCTCTAGAGGGATGGGGTTAAGAACATCCACCCTCCTTTTCAGTTGTCCTTGCTCTCTGATCTGCAAAACATTAATAACAGCCTGTCCTAGATGTATGTTATTGCTATGGTGGCAAATACAATAAGCTGTTGCTGCTATTATGGCTGGTACAATAATTAGATGGGGTTTCAGAAGACAAAAAAGGTGGATACTAATAAACTAACCTTCAATGTGTACAGAGACGAAATACTGATGGACTAATTTCAAGAGAGTCTGAAAGATCTGCATATGTTCCTCCAAAGTTTTGGATTTTTATTTGAACATTAGACAAACCTATTTGATGTTATTGCTTTCATTTTACTTTGCCTCTGCCATATGTGACCTCTAAATAGTCCTGCCATGACACAACCCCAGACTCAGTTGTCATATATATGCCCATCCCATGATCACCTTCCCAAGGACAATTTTGCCATGTTGTTCTTCCTTTCTTTCCAACTCATCGCCAGCTGTTTGACCTCCCTGTTCCTACTTCCCACTGAGGCCAATTCCAGCCTGATCCTTATTTATGTTACACTGGTGCAACGTGGATGAAAATTCCTGTGTTCCTGTATGCTGCACACACCTGTACTTTGAACTATACCCATACACATCATAGGGTGTCCCCAATTCGATAAGAACTTAGAATACTTCATGTGACTCTGTAAAGTACTCTTGGGACATGAACTCACAATGCAGAGGGCCAATAAGCACAACAGCAAGGGAGTCAAGTGATAGTTTTCATCAATGGGATAGGAAAGGGAGAAGCAGCTGGGGCAGAGAGAAGGAAATGGTGTTTTAAAATGTGTCTGTAACTTCTTATCTGAACCAATGAAAACCTTAAAACCGGTTCTGTTTCCTTTAGTTAAACAGGAAGGTCAAGGTTAGGGCTGGTTCAGATTTTTTCTGTGCTGCTTCATCCTTGATTAGTAGGGGGAAGGAGTAGCTACCAAAAAAAAACAAAGATAAGGCTCCAAGGCATATATTTTGAATGCACATTTCTAAAAAATACAAATACTTCCATACACAGGATTCTAGTGTTGCATGAAAACAGGAAATTATAGCTTGCACACTGTGCTGCCATAATACCGATCGCTCAGACTGATTTTCTCCAGTAGACTACTTTTATAACTTTGGATTTTTAATGTGACTGAGTTATGTGGAGGTTATGTTTTCCCTGTTGGCTGTTAGTTCATTAGTTGTTGTGGATGAAGTTTAGTGTTTATTGCCAGGAGCAGTTGCAGAATTATTTTTTTACTCAGTATTCAGTTTTTAGCACAAACCAGTAGAGGCCGCTATTGGACAAATAATGCCCTGAATGATATAGTTTTAAATTTCTTTAACTCAGTGGAGTCTCTTCTCTCCTCTTTCTCATACTCCTGTATATTCACTTTAATGGGAGTTCCTCCTGTATCAAGGGGAGCAGACCCCCAAAACTGTTATGTGACAATCGTAAATATGCTTTTACCACAAGTTCATTGTAGATCATTTTTAGATGGGACACTATATGTACATCAATTGGCAGCTTTAGGCTTGAATAATTCTCTAGCTGTGGTTGTAAGTACGTCTATACTTTGAGCTGGGTGTATAATTCCCAGATACACTATATACAAGATATATACCAGATATACAAGCAGATATACTAGCTTGAGCTCTGATTGAACTAGCATGCTAAAAAGAATGTAGCAGAGGCTGCAGGAGGGGCTAGTTCCCCTTTGTATGGTCCCATCTGAGATGCTACGCACCTGTGAGAGGCAACTAGACTGTTGCACTGATTTGCTACAGCTTCACTCTATAGAGCTAGTGGGGGTAGAAATGCTGCAGAGAGTTCAGAGCCAACAGTGAGAAAGAATTCAAATAATCTAAGAGCCCATAAGCAAGTTGATGATAATTAGTCACATTTATATAGTTGTCTACTTGTTCAAAGCACTTTACAGGCACTAACTAGTTAATCCTTACAACATACCCGTGAGAAAAGAGGGTAAGTATTTGTCCCAGGCTGTCATGGTCCAGGGGTGCAAATCCAGACCATTAAGGTGTTGTCACTTCAGGCCCTGTAACCCTGAGCACCTTACAATGCTTTACTGCTGTAACTTCCAACCTGTGCTGCGCTCAACCAGCCTATAAGCATGCAGGTGTCTGTGTGCTAGACAGCCCTGGTTTGGCCGCTCTGACCCCAGCAGCCTATCTATAGCCCCAAAGCCCCACTCTGGCTTCCACCAGTCTTGGTCACTACCAGCACTGTGCCCCAACACACCCACAGCCCCAAATTTCCCCAAATCATGTGCCCTGAAGTGTCCAGCCCTCTCCTGAACAGCGCAGAGAAATAACAAGGTTTGTTTGTTCTTCTAAAGAGACACACACACATCACAGCTTATTAATTTAACTGGGGTGAATATACCCTTCCCTTTAAACACCGCACTGAGTTGGTTTATAATAAAATAAAACAAATTTATTAATGATAGGAGATAGACTGACTGATGCCAAGTAAAAGGAATAAAGTTAGAAAGGGTTATAAGCAAATAAAAGCAAAAACACACATCTAGAAGTCTAAAAATTAATTTAGCACGGTACAGGCTTTGTTCAAGATAGTTTCTCTCACCGGTCTTTCCTCTTTCCAGCCATGGCTGACTTTCCTTCAGTCAGGGCCTTCCACAAAAGTACAAGGTGCTGGCTTCCCTTGGTGTCTTAGGTGAAGGTCTTTACATAAGCAGATTTCTCACCTATATTTCGAGCCTTTTGATTGAAGGACCGATCTTTCTCAGCTTGCAAGAGCTGTGGCTTCTTGTGTCTGTCTTGATCAATGTCAAAGATGACTGTCCTTGATTATATCTCCCAGAGTTCAATGACTTGTTTCAAGAGGTAGGATGATTTCATGCTGTTCTTCCCTTCCTGAGGGCTTCCCATCACCCTGCATGATTTCTGTTAAATAGGGTTTGCAATGTTTCTGATTCTATCATGCTTAATTTACATAGGAGACAGATAGCTGTGGCATTTCCTCCTGTCTGAGCAGACGGTAAAGCCTAATATCAATGTGTGTCTCTAATTCTTTATATAGTGTCAGTATATACATTTCACAATGATATTAACTACCAGTGTCTCATTAGCTTTCAGAAAAGACCTCAGTCCATTCAATTCTATAATATGTAACATAATATATGCAGTCAGTTGACTCAGTTGCTTATCACTTGAGGTTCAGTCCTTCTCCCCGCCCCCTCCCGACTTTATAGACCAGTAAACCTTTGAAATGGATTCTTCTGAAAAGTCAAACCTAGACCAAGCTTCTCTTTCATGCTGGATGTAGACTCTATGTTCTCTTCTCTCCCACTTGTTAGTGTGATGGGTCTGTTTACTGCTTATATGTGAATGGACACATCTAAACACACACTCTTTTGTTTAGGATAGACCCATTTAACATCTCCTTGACACTCCTGGTTTGAACACATTTTAGTTATTTCAGTATGTATCCGTAACTCTTAATACTCATAATGAATGTACATGATGCAAGCATAACGATACCTCAGAAGGCATAGTTTGTACAGAGATTATTGCAATAGTTTGTGAGGTGTAAATACAGGGGTTCTTAGTGTCACAGTATTTTATAGATGGGGAAACAGTCAGAAAGGTGAGATGACCTGCCTGTTACCAAAATCAATAATCCAGTGGCAGATAAAGATTAGAATTTAGCATGATATGATTCCTATACTGCATTTGCCCCTCCATACCACATTCTCATCTCTGGATAGCTTTCCAACCTGCAACCAGAGCAGGTACAACTGAGCAAGACCTGGATACTCCAGTATCCATATCAGGTTAATGACTCTTCTATCTAAATGAACATATTGCTTAATGGATGTAAGGTACAGATATTAAATAAAAATCTATTTTTATTTGACAAAAACATAAATTATTATTTGCAAGCAAAATTTGACTTGTATATGCAGCATGTGCCAGAACCTAACATTAAAATGGAGTTGACTGTCCTGGTGCTTTGCTTCAAGTTAACAAATACCTAAAATAGAGATCTGAGAACACTGAAAATCTCTTGAAATTCTAATTTAAGTATCCTTCCAGCTTCCTGGTGAAAAAGTTTTCCTCAAATTCTGGATCATAATCTTTTAAAAATTCTTCACTCCAGGTTATATTTTTTGCAGTGTGGGGCAGGGTGGAGGGACTTAAACATCTTGCAAGCTGAAAGAACTAACACAAAACTTTTAAATAAATATTTCTGTTCTCAAACTTCTCACATTCTCCATAAATTTGCCATACTCAGTGCTAAATGATGGTGGATTATTTATACAATTAAATTTGGGGTGATTCATCAGAAGATTACATTTCTGTTCAAAGATCTGGCACACGTTATACAGTTTTTGTAATGTAGAGTTTGAAATGAGACATCACCAGCATGAATCAGATTTGGCATGGAAGTGCATAGTATGCTTAAGGAGACAGCTGTGCACATAGCTCTGTGGATCTGCCAGATATTTAAAGAGTTAATCTGGATCTTTTAATTTTATGATGCAGTGACTTATTTTTACTTTTTATTATAATCATGGTTAGAAACAATTGTGCCCTCCAATGTGTGCAACTTCCATTGACCTCACTGAGAGTCTCACGCACACAGCCAGGGAAAGAATTTGGCCCTAAGTTATTTTCTGTCTAACCAGTTAAGTATCTTGATATTATGCAGTTGTATGTATCTACGGCTATCACTGCGAAAATAGTTTCATAATAGTTGTTTTCTCCCAATATTGTTTCTTTGCCATCAATATTCTGAGATCTATACAAACCTAAAATTCCTTGTGTGCCATTAGAAACAGTAATACTTGGAGGGAAAAATTAAAAAGAGAGGTAAATGTTTACAATAGATTCAGTCATAGGTGCTGACTTTTGGTTTTGCCAGGGAGTACCCTACACTGCCCCCAAAGCCCCACCCCCACTACATCTGTGGCCATGCCCCCCACTCGGCTTCTGCTGGGGTCAGGGGGGGTGGGTCGGTCCGGCATCCCCCTGACCCTCTCGAGTGGCTTCCCCAGACAGCCAGTGGCGTTGGGGCTTTTGCCCCCACCCGCTTGGCTTCTGCCGGGGGGGGGGGGGGGGGGGGGTGTCAGGTCTGTCCGGCATCCTCTTCCCTCCCCCCCAGCGTGGCTTCCCCAATCAGGTGGCAGCAGCAACGGGACTTTTGCCCCCGCACCCACTTGGCTTCTGACGAGGCCAGAGTGAGTCGAGTCAGTTGGGTAACCTCCCCCTGTGTGGCTTCCCCAGCCAGCTGGTGGCGTTGGGACTTTTGCTGTCACCCACTTGGCTTCTGCCTAGGCTCCAGACTCTCCCCACCTGGTGGGGGCTCCCCCCAGGTGGCGGGGGCTTTGTCACTTGCCCACCCAGCATCTGCCCCCACTGCACCCCACCCACCCTCCCTGGCTTTGCCGGGAGTCGGAACCTGGTGCCTGGAGTCATACTGGTAGCCTGGCTGGGAGAGGGAGTTCTGCAGCCATATGTGCAACGCATTCGCTCATCATCTACTGCCCAGTGCCCACAGGCGCAGTAGCCTCTAGGGGACTCACTGGACTGGAGGGGACAGGAGAGAGAGGCACTGCAGGAGGGGTGGCCCCAGGTGAGCAGGGGCTGAACAACGCCCCGCCCAGCCAGGGCCAGTGTTTCTTGACCAGTCTGTCACACACCCTCCCTACCCCTAAGGCTTTTTTTGTTTGTTTGTTACATTGCCCAGTGGCCTGTCCTCCTTGTCAGCACCAGAAGCCGCCCTGCCCCTGACTGCCAGAGCAGCAGCCCCAGCCAGGGCTGACTCAGCCCTTGCAAAGCAGGGAGGCGAGGTCAAAGAGCTGATGAGATCAAGCTGATCGGCCTGAGCCAGCTGTTGCTCACAGCAGCTGTTGGTGGGAAGTTAGCTGCTCGGCGGAGAACGCCAACAGCTAATCATCCCGGTGGGTGCTGAGCACCCACTGGTTTTTTCTGTGGGTGCCTCAGCCCCTCAGCACCCATGGAGTTGGCGCCTATGGGTTCAGAAGTATGTCAAAATTAGAGTTTTGGAGGCTAGCAGCAAAATTAGCTGTCCAAAAGGATGGATACCTTTCTGCTTTTGTGTAGAGGGTTAAGGTACTGTACCGTCCTTTATATATAAACCCAAAAAAGGAGCACTAGAAAAGATAAATATGCCTATATTGATATAAAATGTCCAGAGGCTGAAGATGCTAGCCAAAGAAGTGATCTTATAACCTTGTATAAGACAATCAAACAGCTCACAGGAAACTTTAGCTGTACTGGAGGCCCTATTAAAGATGCAAATGGAAAGAGACTTAGTACAGAAGAATAAAAAAAGGAAAAGATAGGCAGAACATTTTCAGGCTGTTTTAAATAGACCAAGCCCAAGCAAATTACTAGAAATATAGATCTACCGCTACAATTTCATACTGATTTAAGAGATATTACAATGGAAGAAGTTAGAAAACCCATCGGTAAGCTCAAAACTGGGGAAGCAGGTGGAGAAGATAACGTTACTGCAGAGATGCTTATAGCAAGTGATGAAGCAGCCCTCCTGTCTCTTTGAATAGAATGAAGAAAAGACCCCATCCCAGTGGAAGAGAAGTTTTATAGTAAAATTACCAAAGAAGGGTGACCTTTCTAACTGCAATAACTGGAGATGAATCACATTACTCTGTGTCTAGGAAAATCATGAGCAACATCATCATCCTGAAAAGTATCAAGAAACAACTAATCCTTCAATTTAGAGAGGAAGAAGTAGATTTTTAGATCATTGAGATCATGTGCAGACCATATTGTTGTTCTCTGACATATTGTAGAACAATGTGTGGAGTGGTAAGCACCTCTTGCTTTTATAGACTTCCAGAAGGCTTTTGATAGTGTACATACAGACAGCCTTTGGAAAATTAAGGCATACTATGGAATACAAGCAACAATAATTAGAATAATCCAGGATCAATATGATAATGCCAAACGTGTAGTCAGAGATGGTGACAATATCAACCAATAGTTTGCAGTGACAACTGGAATATGGCAAGTGTGTATTATGTCCCCATTATTGTTTGTACTGCTCATTGGCTATGTCAGGAGAAAAGTAAACACAGAAGGAAACCAAGGAATTGTATGGACACGTGATGAAGCACAATTGGATGACCTCCTTTTTGCTGATCAGATTGTCCTGTTTAGTTCAACACATCACTTAATGGAAGAAAAGACCCAGTTTCTAATAACCCACTCCTAAACAAGGTAACTCTAAGTGACTTAAGAGGCAAATGAAGAATCATCTCTGACTTCGGTTATCCACAACTGCTGGAAATGCCTTTTTACCATCAAGTGTGCCTGGAAGACGCACTGACATCTCTTGACACATGACGATCTGCCTTGGTCGGCCGTTTGTCCGTTACCTCCATGCTTGACCTCTGAAAGGCGTTATATCTGGGAATGAAGTCAGGGGTCCTGAGAGAACTCCAGCTGGCCCCGAGTACTGCAGCTCGCCTGCTTAGGAACACAGATTGCTGTAAACATGTCACACTCATGCTCTGGTCACAGTAATGTTTTCTCATTGGATACCATTATTATTATTTGTATTACTGTTGCCCCTACAAACCTATTAATTGACTATGACCCCATTGTGCGAGGTGCTGGTGAAACAGAACAAAAGGATGGTCCCGCTCACTGAAATCTTATTGCTAAAATAATTGTTCAGCTATTGAAAGTTTAAATAGCTAGCATGTTAGTATAATCAGGCAGAGATGGTAAAAGCAGGGAACAACTGAAACATATTGTCAATTAGCTTCCATTTGTTTTTAATGAAAAAAGCAACTTGTTAATGAAGAAATACATTTTATTAAATCCGCATCATTTAGTTAGTTATTGAGGTAAAAAAGTATGTAATCCTGTCCTCAGTTTGAAATGTCTGTGACCTCTGCTTTAGTGAGTCACTGTAGCAAGGCAATCTCTGTTGTTGTGTCAGAGTGGAGAGCAATGTATGCAAGCAGCATTCGTGCAACAGTACAAAAGCAGCAGAAACTTTTGACATCTTATTTATGTACCAGTTATCACCACCCATACCTTTGAGAAATGCAAGGATCTTTCAAATGATTTATACATAATTGCTTCCATATGCCCTAGGGGAAAGTTGCTTTCTGTAACACCATGTGCTCTAAGCTTTCCCACCCTTTCCCCTGGTACATGAGATCATATATCTTATAACAGAAGGGAGATGTCTCCATAGCGTAAATCAACAGGTTCATTGAATGAAAATCTCTGCCATTGCTCTACACTGTCTAAGATATGTGCTTGCAGGGAAGGGAGTAAGGGGTTATTTCAGTACCCCTCAGCCATCCATCACTGCATTATGGGATATTGGCCTTGGAAAGGTGAGACCCAGCCCAGGACATAATTTTTGTCCCATGTTCTTTCTTCTCTCTCCATTTCCTCTTCTTTCCACCCCTTCTTACTTGTAGTCTTGGGCGTACTACTAATCTAGTTGTTTCAGTATCTTTTCAGCTACTCTTTTCTGAGCCATGTTCTGTTCTGTCTGTTTATAATTATACAGAGTACAGAGAATGGTGATGACCAGCTGATGTATTTTTATTTATTTTGGAAGGGGGGGGGGGGGGGAAATTGCCTTTCAGAATACAAATAAAGTACAGAAAAGAAACACGTATGTGTATAAACAAATATCAGATTACATGTGTGTACGTGTAATTGCTGAAAACAGGGTCTGGCCAGCTCTGCCTATTATTAAGATTGCCCATAACTTCCTATTCTAAGACTCTCTTTCCAGTTGCTTATAATTTTCACAGACTTTAATTGTTTTGGCTGAAATTTTCCAAGCTGGTTGACCAGTCTGTTTGGAAAATATCAGCCAAAATGGTTCTGCAGTTTGAGACCTAGATTAGGAGGAAATAGGTTGTTCTGCCCATGTTAAAAAAAAAAAAAAAAAAAAAGTTCTATCAATCTTTTATTTGAAAAACACTAGTACCACCTAAGTTTGGAGTAATAATTTTATGCATTTGGTAGCTGTGGGGCCTTTACCAACCTTTGAAAATCCATTCAATTTTGGCCAAGTTATTAGCTGTTTTAAAAACTGCAGTTCATATATGCTCAGCAGAGACTTGCTAGAGCTTAACAGCTAAAAACTCTGACGATTCTGTGCACTGAGCATACACTAGCCCAGGGCTCAGCAGAACTTTTCCTTCAATTGCAGGCCAGGTCTGCTATGGGCTGGGCCCAGGCACCGGATATGAGAGCAGCCAGACTGTCTCTTCTGTGCTCTCTGTGCCTCCCCTGTGGATGGCAGAAAGTTACCAGATTCAAATGCGTAAGGGACAAGAGCCAATTGGAGGGAGAGAAGGAGTAGACTGGGACAAAGAATTGCAGGGGAGGGGGAGACTGGGATTGGAGATTGGCGGGTGGGGGGGAAGAGAGGGGAATTGGGATGAAGAGAGCCTCGGGTTAGCTGTCCAAGGAGACTGAGAGCCAAAGGGGGTGGGAACTGGGACTGGCTGGGCAAGAAGATGGGACTGGCTAGGTGAAGAAAATGGGACTGGGATGAGGATATGGGTGGGGAAGAGATGGGCCCAGCTGGGACAAGGACAAATTGGTAGGGACAGGGCAGAAAGGATCAAGTTGTGGGTGGGAACAGGCAGATGTCTGTACCCACTGGAGCCCCCACCTCTCCTGAGCCCGCAACCATTCCTCTCAGGTTAGCAAATAGAGGTATGCTCCTGAAGAAATTAATAATTCTGTGTTCAAAGCAGGGATTGAATAGTGTGTGTAGCAAATAAGGCCTGGGCCACACCTTGAACAATGAGGAGAAAACAACATATTGAATAGTTGCTCCTTAACTGAGCAGAATCCACCCTGTGCACTGAATGAGGCAGAGATGCTGTGGAAAAAATAGTATGTGATCATGTAATTAGACTGTAGTATAATGCATATGCACAGGGAGGTGACTTAAGGTTTCACAGGTTGCCAGTGAACCCTTTATGGTGTATAAGAAAAGACAGGGCTGCAGAAGTTGCTAGCCCCTCTCTCCACAATGACTGTTTACTGAGAGTCCCTCATTGAGGGAACAATGAAAATCTTAAGAGCAGATCTTCACACAATAGGAACTTAACAGTATGTTCCCAATATTACTTGGTAATGATAACTTGAATTTTGACAGAAATTTTCCCTTACTCTCTCACCTTTCACTTTTTTCTGCTCTCTAGCTAACCATACAGCACTACTTATGTTATCAGGATAGGCATTGTGTGGTAGCTCAAGAATTGCTCCTGAGGTTTGCCATTTACTTCATTTAAATAATTGTTTGCATTACTGTAGTGCCTAGGAGCCCTGGTCACAGACCAGGAGCCCTTTGTACTAGGCTGTACAAACCCAGAACAGAACAACGGTCCCAGTCCCAAGAATTAAGTCACTGGAGTAGCATACAAAACCACATAGAGAGAGGCAAGGATAGCTGCAGAGAACCTGAGATTTGTTTTTAACAAATATTTTATAGATAGATAAGCTACATCAAAAAAAAACTACATTGAGAATGTTAAAGATGCAAAGTTAAGTGCTCAAAAATTAAGAAATCCCTGAATTAAAGTTTCTCTTACAGCAACAACTGGTCCGGGGGGGCGGGAGGGGGATGCAGTGCATATTTTGCCAGTAATTTATGTAACTATTTTCTAGACAGCCAAGGAGTGTTGGAAATGGAGAATCCTCTGTTCCTATTTTGCCTTTGGAAGAGAGTCTGGTTATAGACAACAGAGCCAAGCACATAGATTTGTCCCATCCATTCTGAAAGGCAAATTGGCTAAATATACCTGGGTGTGCTATATTAGAGACCTGGTTTCTATCATCAGCTTTGCAAGATGTGTCTGTCTACAACTTTTTCATTACCACATCTGAGAAATGGGGGAAAGATGTTTGTCGTCATCTTGAGGTAGGATTATGAGGTCTTGCTAAATAATAAGAGCTGTGAAATGCACAGAAACATTAACACCTGTCTGTGGAAGAGCTAAACTAGAACTCCTCCTGGTTCCCAGCCCAGCACACCTTTCTCTATACCTCAAGGTGGGGCGGTGCTAGCATCATGTCAGATGCTGTAGTTCTATGCCAATGACGCAGGAAGCTATGCAGAGCCTGGGAGCATGCTGAGTGAAGACGGCACATAGGGAGCTCTGTGGGACTTGGCTTCATGCTTAATGCAGATGGAATGTTCAAAAATTTTAGGAGCAAGCTTCCAGTAAACTCTACTGAACCTGTGGAAAGGACAGTTTTCAGAGGTTTAAAACTTTTTGTCAAACGTGAATGATTTTTCATGGGGACAGCACCTCTCACTCCAGGAACATCCCCTTCCAAATTACAAGTCTCTGGAGGCACCTGAACTCTTCAAAAAAAACATTTTAACATTGGCAAAACTACTTATTTTCCTCTAATCGTGTTCTCTGTTCACTTTTTTTGCTGAAACTTTCAAATAAATTTCAACATGAGGAAGAGAGCAAGCATGGAAAATTTCAGCCCGAATGTTTAGTGTGGCAAAATTACAAGCAACTAAAACAGAGAATTATAGTGGAAGGTGTTATTCAACCTTATCCATAAGCTTCACTACCAGTTCCACCTAGTATAAAACCTCATGAAGTAGTAGTAGTATTATTTATTTGTATTGCTGTAGTGCCTAGGTGCCCTGGTCATGGATCAGGACTCCATGGTGTTAGCACTGCACAAACACAGAACAAAAAGACTGGCCCTGGCCTAAAGTGTTTACAATCTAAATCTAAGACAAATGACAACAGATGGAGCACGACGAGGAGACTATATTGGTCAGTGTGATAAGCAGTGGTCTTAGCACACCAGTGGCCCAGCCACCGTCAAGTTTTTTGTAGGCATCACAGCAAAGGAGAGTTTGAAGGAGGATAATAATATGGCTTTGCAGTTGTTTACGGGGAACTCTTCCTGAGCATGACGGGCAGCATGAAAAGAAGCATGAAAGTGCATGCATGTTTAAAATGTAATGAATGGTGGAGACTGGCCTCATTGGCCTAGAGGAGGCAATAGTTGACATCCTGATAGAGAATGAGAGATGATAGGCCGGGTGGGGACAGATCCAGTAGTCATGTGCTAATGTGTAGAGCTAGTATTTGAGCAAAAACTTGTATTTATCATGTACTTTTGACCATCTCACTTGCCCTCTGCCTATTAATCCATCTCTCGCTGACTTAATCTAAATTCCAAACCTCTGAGCGATTTCAAGCAGCTGCCATTTTTTAAATAAAATTGCTTAAGAAATGTATGTATTTTTCCAGACTATGTGGAATTTCTTCCTCAAAATCACTCTGGCAATATTTAGTCTTGGACCATTGACGTGTGAGGTCTGATATCTTGCAGTCTTCAGAGCCATTAGGAGGAACATTGTTATTGTGATTAATAGTATTATTTCCAGTTGTTGTTTGTTTTGTTTTAGTGCCCACAATACGCTTTCCAAGAAGAAATGGTAAATTTTAGACAGCGTTAACTACTACAGTGATAGACAGTTAATGAAAATTCTCTTGTAGTTCAAGTATTAAACCCTGCTACAGTATTTTGTATCTAAAAGTCTATGAATGAATATTCAGCAAAAATGATGCCTTGCATGATGTATATTGTTTGTAGAATTTTAAGACAAGAATCTTGATTTCAATAGAAATGTTACTACTTTAAAAAGCAGGGAAAGTGGGTTTCCTCTAAAATAGAAAAGGAAACAAACTCCCAACTATTACCATACAAAATTGTAAACTGATATTTGTTTGGCCATCTCAATAGTATGGCCCCAGTCCAAAAGCAATGTATGAGTGGCCCCCTGTGTGGCTCCATGGAAACACATGGATTTGCATGTGCAGAACAGCTTTCAGGATCTGAGTCTTAGAATGGATGCAGGAGCAACCCTGAGGTTCCTTAACTCTGAACTACTGGTGTGTGTTGTGAAGATGACTCACTTGATCTTCAGCAATGGAGTGCATCCTGTCGATAAAACCCTCAGGGGTCAGTGTGCGAGTTAGCCACATAGTCATAGTGAATCACATGGCCTCAGGCACTAACAGCATCTTCTTATTCATTTAATAATTAAATGATTTAACAATTCAAATCTGAACTAATCAGATACCAGCATCCTAGGTGGAGTATATAGGTTAAAAAAAGTAAGAAGACTAATAAAAATATAAAGACATTGAAAAGCAACTTGAACCCCAAAATAAGCTACAGCTCATTATTTGAATGTTTATATATTTTGGCTGGGATCATGTACTGGTAAATTTAAAGGGCTAGAATCAGCCCTAGATAGAGTGGATTGGTCAGGCTTATGTGTTAAATGCTCAAAAACTGTGTGTATCTGTGGTGCAGTTATTCCTAAACCAGACATATGAGTTAAAGGCTACATGTCTTGGTGACCAGACGGGAGTTGGGGGTTATAGACACGTACATAAGACAAAGCCCAAATATCAGGACTGTCCTTATAAAATCGGGACATCTGGTCACCCTACTTGATTCTGGGCAGCTCTGAGGTAGCTGAAGCCTTTCTGTGGTAAAAATACCTCCGAGCATTTTGTTAAGAAAATAAATGTATTGTTTATATTTTTCTTTATGATTAATATCGTGTCTCTACTTTGGTCATTGCTTTTGGAAACCTAGTTCTGTTTTTTTGTTCCTATAAATATTTAGCCCATAATTTTGACCAACTTGCAGTGAGAAAAAGAAGAGGGGATAGTAAGACCTATAATAGTAAATGTTAATTCAAGAGACCACAGTTGGATGTCTGGAATTTTCATCCACCATAACACACTATTTATCTGTATTCAATTTAGCTGACAATATATAATTCAATTATGATGAATCATGAGTGCTAAATAAGCAAGGAGTATTTCCATATCATTATACAAATCTAGAATAAAAAAGCACCATCATTACAATATGCCAATTAACAAATCATGATCATATGTAATATTTACAAGCACAGCATCCAAAGCTGTTTACAGACTATATAGTTCTGCATTAATTTATATTTGTTTTTCTTTAAATGAATGACTGCTGTGCTCAGATACAGTACAAATTAAAGCATATACAATTTGCTAAATATACAAAAAATTAGCAATTCAAGTCACTCTACCTTGTATTTGCCTGTCATTTTCATTTCTGTTGTGATTGGCTGGCAGTCGAGTGCTGGCATTACACAATTGGCTTCGATATGAAATTACAAAACAGGAGCAGATCTCCCTATTTGTACTCTGTGACTGTAGCACATGCAGCTGAACAGAGCAGAAAAACAAAGGTTATCTTTATACAAGGATTCAAGTGTGATCTTTCTCACAGATGTTTCCATTTCAAAGAAGTGCATCTTATCTTACCTTTCTAGTGTATGACTTTGAGCTCTTAGATGCCTTAGGGATTTTTTTCATTGGTGAATATAACAATTCCCGTAAGAGGAGTTTTTTAACATGGAAGACTATGAGAATTTCAGATGGAAGGACTAATGTAATGCATGGATCATAAAAGCTTGAGTTTTCTGAAGGGATTAAGACACAAGTAAAATAAGAAGCCAGTCCAAAAAAAGAAAACAGATGAAAAAAGGAAAATGATTGTCTTTATCCAGGAATAACGATATTGAAAACTACATGAAAGATGGATCATACTGGCAACAAAAATCCTGAAAAATCAAAGGGATTTATATTCCACTGAAATGATATTTGTACAGGGTATGTGAAACCTTGCCTCCTGTGGATAAGGACAATTTACGGATTGACTGACTGGCAAGTTGCATGGAATCTATTTGGGAGTGCTACATCTTCCTAATGGTATATCAGCTATATTCATGTATATATTTTAAATAAATAACTTAAGGCTCAGCACAAGAAAGGTTAACCTATGTTTTTTTTTAACTGAAATATTGCTTGAGAGTATCAGACAGTTTCATTTATATATTTAACTGCAGGTTGTTGTTTTTTTTTTTTGCCTCCCCCCCAAACTTAGTTTACAAGATGCTGGAATTGGATTTATCCTTGTCATAGATCGAAGGCAAGACAAATGGACCTCTGTGAAAGCATCCATACTGCGAATAGCGGTGAGTTGTTTTTTCAGTTAAGGCCTTTATGAAGGTTCTCCTATATTGAACCTATCTCTCATATATAAAATGCACTAAACATTTTTTCTTTTACCAAAGTGTTACAGTATAACTTGTTGTTAAAGTGGTATATTCTAACTGTTCTTTCTTCTGTTTCTGATTTAACCCACCAAGACCCAGTGATATAGGTATACAGTATGCCTTATACTGTGGCCTGCAAAGTAGCTTTTAGCATGTCTGAGTATATACACACAGGTCTACCTAGGTTCAAGTGGAAAATAGCTTTTGCAATGGTGACCCACAGCTTATAGAGCTGGGCTATGAGTTGTCACTGATCAAACAAGCTTTTTTTTTTTTTTTTATGATTTAAAAAAATGCCGGTTCTGTTTTGAATTGAAACTGTCTCAGTATTTGTTTAAATACATGAAACTCCATTTACCACAATACACTGTTAGGAGGAAATTCTTGGGTTTAATGTCTCAAAAGCTAATACATACATTTAAAACCTGCTAATTCTGGTGCCACGGTTTTAAAACAAGTTTAAAAGAAACCTGCTTCTGAGTTATATTTATAGCATGCATTTTATAACTTCTTTAAAAAAATTCAAGAGCTTAATTAACATACCTTTCTGTTACTAATTTTTTAAAATTAAATATAAACAGAATTGTTAGACAATGCAAGACATATGTTCTCATACAAACAGCAAAAGAGAGGTGTGTCTAATAATAAAAAATGAATATTCACCTCAGTGCTGATCAGGTAATAATCATAACCCTTTCTTAAATTATTTGCCTCTTTTTGACCTTGTCATGCTGGCATTAATTGTCAGTATTTCAGAATGTTTGCCAGTAAGTGCAAAACCACAGAGCTGTAACCAATGGTTCTCCTCCTGGGAGGTGAAAGCCAGTCAGAATGAAAGCTGCACATTATTTGTCATCATGGCATTGCTCCTTTCCTGTAGTGGCATTGCAACAAGGCTTCTTGTCTATTGCAGTGTAGCAATTTGTTTGTTTAAATAGATTTGATAATATGATATTCCCATAATAGGATTTGGAATTTTCTGGATGTTGAAACATATTTAATAAACGCTGCAAAAGTGAATCCTTGTAGCACTTTGTGAAAATTTGAGATGCAGCGTTGCGGATGATTCCCATACTGGGAACTGAAAAGAGCTGAGTTTGGAGTGGTTGGGGGTTATTAAAGAAATGGGATTCACTGTCTGGTAGTTTGTGAACTGCTCCCAACATCCCGCTTTGCTGTTTAATATTACAAAATCACAGTTGGTTGCAAAATTGCCTTTGATATTGTAATTGTTGGGATTTTTTGGCAACCATGACAGTTTTACACTAAGCTCTAATGTTGTGGCTTTAAGCCTGAGATTATATATAAAGTGAACCACATGTTGAAGAAATGGGAAAGTTTTGTCTTTCACAGAACATAGAACCTGAATACCTACTCACTACGATACATATGGGACCTGTAATTGCACTGACTATAGTGGTGGCTGGAGTGTTTGCTTGAAGGATGTTAAGCTTTAAATGCAGAACCTGGCTGGCAAATATGCATAAGCTGTTGCAGTGCAAAGATAAACTTTTCCTTCTTTTGTTCTGTACTGTTCTACATGCTATTTTAAATTTGTTTTTAAAAGTCATGATTCCTTAAGTGAGGTTGCATATGTTACAATTGTGACATTCTCACATGCTCAGCTTTGGCCTAATGCTGCTTCCGCCGATGTCAGTGACAAAACGCCCATTGACTTCACTGCTGAGCACTTTTGAAAATTCCACCCTACCATCCCAAATAAAAATGTAAGGCCAAACTCTGCCTACTGCATTCTTGAAATACTGTTTATTGTATGTGAGCCCTAAAATAGCAGGTTCATACAGTTATTTCTTTAAAATGTTCACATATTCTGGGTCAAATTCCTGAGGACATCAGTGCTTTTTACACGTCAGGGGAGATTTTTGAAGGCACAAATGGCAGTTTTAATTCCCAAAGAAGGTCAGTCCAAGTTGAGTCCCTGATTTCTAGCCTCCATTGACTTTCATTAGGAGGTAGGCGTTTAACTGCTATTTGAGCCTTTCAGAATCTATCCCCCTCCCCACAATAATTGAAAAGTACAGTGCCTGCACAGAACAGCATCCCTTAACACCATGCTGGGGTATTGGATAGGGCTAATTCCGAGAAGAATTCTGCCCACTCAACAGCAAGAACCTAGTTCTGCACCGTTACTTGGAGTTCTCCAACCCTGCTGAGATGGGTAGACCCTGTGGATTTGTGGCTATCCATTCAACTGACTGGGAATTTTTCAACAAAATGCTTTTTTGTTAGAAAATGCCAATTCATTGTAAACTAGCTTTTCTTGAGGAAGGGTCAGTTTCAACAAAACTTTAGTCAGGAAGGTTGACTAGGATGGAATTCTGGTCAAAACTAGAGAGAGAGAGACCCCAGAATAACGAGATAGTTAGGGCACTCATCTAGGGCACAGATCAGGCAAAAACAGAGACTTGACCCTGATTGTCCCACCACCTGGCTATTTTTGCATGTCTCTTTTGGTCTCATTCTCTCTTTTTTCCATGAAAAATCCCAACAATTTTCATGGAACAGAAAAGCTGTTTCCCATCCAACTCTATTTGTGAGAATAGGGACTCCAGTACAACATGCTGTGGCTTGAGACATATGATCTTTATCTAGCCATGACATTGTGCCTAGACTGGATGTGTCTCAGGGAAGACATTGGTGAACATTTTAGCAACTGCTAACTAGAAATTCACTTTGCTAACAAGAAATGTACTCACTCACATTTGTTTGGGATTGCTCAGGTACACAAAGTTTTATTTTTATAAATGCTCATTGAATATGAATTTTGGGCTCATAAATCCATTTAATCGCAAAACAAAATTAATGACACAATGAAATTTTGTTTCAGGTGTAGAGATTCTGCATTAGCAGTGGCAAGAAAAGAACTAATGCCCTTGTAACAGGGTACACTTCCTGCTGGGGTGTCTCCATGTGGCTGCATCTGGGGATTAGTTCTGCCCAATCTGATGCCTGCCTTCTTTCTCTGAGCTCATGCCATGGCCCCTCATGCTCTCTAGGAGTTGCAGTGTTTCCTCTTCGTGGCTTGTTCCTATCTCTTCATGGTTTGGCCCTCTGGCAGGCCACAAAGCAGTTTTCCCCTTTCAGGGTAACGGAGTTCCACCAGACTAGCTGTCCAGGTTCCATTCCAGGCAGTCTTCTGATTCAAGATTGTGCCACTTTCCTAGTGGCTGGTAGGAAAACCTGGGCTAACGTGCTAGTCTGGGTTCTAACCCCGTGACCCTACTATCAGCTGCCAAGGTCTTCACTTTCTCAACCTTTGCTGCCATTTCCCTGGGCCTCTTCCTACACCGCCTCTAGTGGCTTTCTTCTACACCACCCCTCTTGGTAAACCCTTCCCTCAGGGTCAGGATACCAGGGCCTCTACTCTACCCCTGGGTTTCCTCCTTAGTAGGCCAAGAGAGTGACTGCAGACCTTCACATTACAGCCCCTTTCTGCTCTCACTTCCTGGCTTTATACAAGCCCCAACCTACTTCTGTCCTGATGGGCTCCATCTTCCATTAGTGCTTGTCAGTCAAGCCTCAGTCTCTCCCCAGATGACGCTCTTTAACCCCTTCAGCAGCGGTGTGGTGTGACTACCCCATCACAGCCCTGCTGAAGTATCTTGCTCTCACAACTGAGCAGTTGGATAAGATTGTACAAACAAGATGAGATTTCTGACTCAGGATTCAATTAGGAGCAAAATATTCAGTTTTATATAACAGCATGTTGGTAGTCAGTGCTCAGAGACAAGATGATCAGTGAATCTCACAAAGGAGAGACCCTCACACCAGAATTGAAAAGTGGATCTTTCTTGTCCTATCATATTTTGGGGTTCTATATTGCTATCCACGAGCAGCACATCTGAGGGGTCTTCCTCAAAAAGTTTGTTAGCAGTGGTTAAGTCCCAGGTGGATTTCACAGTGGCTCTAGCTCTCCTTCAGTTTATATGAATATAACTTGGTATAGGTTTTTTTTTTTTTTTTTTTAATTTTTGTTGTTGAGTGGGTTGGAGGGGAGTGACTGATGATGTGTATGCCCTTCTGTTTATGATAGAAAAGCTTTGTCAAATAGCAAACCTTTGCAACATTTCCTAAAGGTGTCCAGCCTCTGGTGTCATCTAGGGACTAGAGCATGGATCTGATGTGTGGAGCCCTGCAAATCTGCAGATATCTGTGGACTATATTTGTTGATCATGGAACAGGTGCGGATACAAATTTTGTATCCATACAGGGCTCTACTCATGTGCTGACCACAGCCTAAACCATGGAAGGAGCCAGGCAATCACGTTTTGTACTATCAAGAGACTTTGGGGTTTTTTTTGTTTTGTTTTGTTTTTTTTTACATTCAGCTTCAGATGCATTGAATTACAGTAATCCAGACATGGATCTCTGTGGTGAAGGCCTTGTCCAAAGAGAGTGAACTTTCCTAGTGAACTGGAGATAAAAAATGTTTTTAGTAACTGATGTTACATAGTCATCCAAGCTTAGTGATGAGTTAAACAGGGCCCTGAGGCTTTGAACCATTTTTATGAGTAGGGCTGTTTGACTTTGAGGGACTGGGGATTTGGGGGAAAGAACAAGGACTTACTAGGAGAGACTGAGGGAACTAGGCTTGTTTAGCCTGCAGAAAAGAAGAATGAAGGGGGGATTTGATAGCAGCCTTCAACTACCTGAAGGGGAGTTTCAGGGAGGATGGAGCTAGGCTGTTCTCAATGGTAGTAGATGACAGAACTAGGAGCAGTGGTCTCAAGTAGCAGTGGGGGAGGTCTAGGTTGGATATTAGGAAAAACATTTTCACTAATAGGGTGGTGAAGCACTGGAGTCGGTTACCTAGGGAGGTGGTGGAATCTCCATCCTTAGAAGTTTTTAAGGTGTGGCTTGACAAAGCCCTGGCTGGGATGATTTAGTTGGGTTTCGTCCTGCTTTAAGTAGGGGGTTGGACTGGATGACCTTCTGAGGTTTCTTCCAACCCTAATCTTCTATGATTTTATGAAAATGTTCCAGCTAGTTCTTCACAGCATGTCCCCCATCACTTTGGGCTGGCCTGGATTGAGTTCAAACCAGCTGCTCTTCATCCAGAAGCTAATATTTTATAGGCATTGTGATATCTTAGGAGTGGCAGTGAATGTGTCAGTGGAGAAGAATGCGATTATGTTAATTTTCCCTTTTTCTATATTGTTTTGTATCTGTTGAGATATTTCTGTTTGTGTAAAACTTAGGGTTTTTTAAAGATACATTGTGTTCACATAAAAATCACACTTTTGTCTCAATGTAATTATTATTTCTTTATTCTGGTTTTTTTACATTGTGCATAAGATAGCATATTATATATAGTCATTTTCACTATTTCCCTGATATAGTCAGTCAGTTTTCCCCTTTATTATGTGGGTTTTTAACACAAAAAAAGAGAAGAGGAAAACATTTTTAAAATGAGAAAATATGATTGCAAAGGCACAAACATTATCAGGGAAACTTGAGGATAGACCTAGTGTATGGAACTACTTTTATTTATTATTTTAAAAATGACTAAAATTTCAAGTTAATGATATCCCTGTAAGCTCATTGAAGTCAAGCTTCCTGACAACAAGACCATATAAGAGAGCAGAAATCTGCCATTAAACCATGTTGGGTGATTCTAGCAACTGACACTGTTAATGTAGTTTCATGTTGCACCAGTTCACATTCTACTATGATACAGAAGTATTTGTTTGCTGCTTTATATACTGGAATTCTGGCATATAGTGTCTTGTGGTTTGCTATATACAGGTGAATGTAGAAGGAATTAAATTGCAGAACATTTTGGATTATTACAAGGAAATTTAGATATATTGAGGTACTCAATATATCATGGCTACTCATTCTTGTCCAAATATTTTAAATAACTAAAGAATGGATCTGACCTTATCATAGTGAAGGGGGTATTACTAGTCAGTTTCTAGTCTTCTCTGTCATTTTGATGGTTCACGTACTTGTCAGATGTCATCTCTGAATGTAGTTATTTATTCAGCTGAAAAGTGGAAAGTCTTAAAAACTGTCTTTTGGATTAGCCAATTGTCAGTCAGACTAGAACAAAAAAAAAAGAGGTGGCAATGCGAGACTTTCTGAGCTCTTGGGCATCAGATCGAGTTGTACTGTTGTTCCTTGGGGAAAACATGGATCGATGAACTGTGAAAGTGTCAGCTAAAGAAAATGGAAATTCTGCTCTTCCCAGGTGATGTGTTTATTATATCCATTATACAGTTGCTCATCTGAGTATCTTGCATAGTAATGAAGTGTGGCATGCTTCTTTATTAACCCTCAGCAAGAGCTGCTTAACCTCAGGGTGAATTTTGATACCATAAGAAGCTTGTATTTCAATAACCTTCCAAGCTATAATTAAGATTATATATAATTTATCCACTTGAAATTCTGCTTTAAACACAGCTGGGTTTGGTTTTTGTTTGTAGATACTTTTGCTTTCCACAAATTGGAGCATAGTGAAAAGCTTCCTGTCTCTTAAGAGAAGCGGGGGAAAAGCTCAAAGGCTGCTTCCTCAAGTCTGGTCAGATGGAGAGGAGCAGCCTACTTCCCAGCCTTTAACAGAAGCCTTGGAGCAGCCAATAAATAAGATGCTCCTATTTCATTCAGCCAGCTCTTCAGTGATCCAGGTTTGGGACATCCTTTGAGACAATAGAAAGCACAATATAATTCTTGGGGACATAACTGAGCCACATTTACTGGAGAGCTTTGATTTAATGGGTGCACTGTATATAAAGAAATCTCCCCATGTCTGAAAGGCCATGCTGTTCACCATTGGATTTAACATGAATGGTGTCGAAGCCAGGAATCTATAGATGTACAACAACGTAGGGGGGCAGAAGGGAAGTGTGCGTGCATGCGCGCGCACGCACATATTTAAATGAACAAATGGAGCAGATTACCACTGAGTTTTAAGATTAGTGTCAAGGACTACCCTACCCCTGAATCCCTCAGCCAGTGTGTGAGGTTTTGCAATTTTTTCTCTCCTCTACTGTATGAAAAGCTCATACAAACAAAAGATGAAATTGTCCATTTAAGGCTGCAATCCTAAGAACTGCTGCATGTGAATGACCCCACCATTAAGACAGTGGGCTCCATAAGGGCACAGCGCACCCACCTGCATGGAATCTACTTGCAAGATTGGGACCCACCTAACTATAGAAGGGTAACACTATAGGTATAGTGGGTATAGAAGGGTATAAAATGTTGTCGAACAACTGTAGAGAGAGTATTTTTTTCTCTGCTCCCTTTCAGTTTTAGTAGTCTTAGGGGTTATTTCAGATAATAGTAGATGATGAACATTTCAGCCAGAAGTATGATTTTTTTAAAGGATTTTGCATCAACTGAAAAACTGATTATCATTAAGATTATCCAAAGGTGGTGTGTAGGCCTCACGAGACCTCTATCGAACTGGGCTTTAAATTCTGTGTGTGTGTGTGTACATATGTTTACATTCTACAAGTGTATATAACTTTTTGATTCAGTATTTTAATTTGCCACATTTTTTAACAGCTTTATAACTGTGGCAGCATCTACTAACACTGACTCAGACATACCAGAGGAGATTCCCTTCATCTTTTACTTACTAAGAAAGTTGGCATCCTTTTCAGTGTGAATTCTCTTCAAAACCTTCTTTTTGGCTTAACTGTCCACATAAATACTACAGGGAGTGGGCTGGTTCAGTGATGTAGCAGCTATTTGCTGTGGTACTAGGAGAGAATGTAAATCATGGAATAGATTCAGGATTCTCCAAGTCCAGTATAAAATGCCTTATTGTAGCCTCTAGGGATACATCTATATTGCAGCTGGGAGCGAGCCTCTCAGCCCTGTTAGACAGACCTGGGGCTAGAGCTGGCATACTAAAAATAGCACTATGGATGTTGCTGCTTGGGCTGGAGCCCACCTGACCCCCTAAGCTTGAAAGCACCAGCCACAACGTCTGTACTGCTATATGTAGCACGCTAGCTCGAGCCCTGCTAGCGCAAGTGTGCCTACCTTAGCTGGGAGACCCACTCCCAGCTGTCATACCCAAACATACCCAAGATAATTCACACACAGAAATTTCTTTGTTAGCCTATGGAATTTAGTGCACAAACATGGATTTCAGAGAGGGAGTCATCCTAGTCAGAAGTGAGGAGCCATTGTGTGAAGATAGTGAACATTAAACTTGAGAGATTAAAGAGAGTCTGTCATGATGTAGTCATAGAAGAGACAAGGTGGGTGAGGTTATATCTTTTAGTTGGCCAGCTTCTGTTGGTGAAAGAGACAATATTTCAAGCTACAGTTTGTCTTCATAGGTATTTTATAAAGTTAACTTTATACGGAACAGACCATTAAAGAGAAATAATTCAAAATGGGTATCTTCCTTTTCATCATATTGTGCTGTTTGTTTACTTTAGATATTTCACTCTGCTTGGACAATCAAATTAGGCTGATCCTTATCACTTATGTTTGTAGGTACTTTTAACTTTTTGTTCTACTCTACAAACATTATGCTAGTTTGGATTCACAACAGATGCAGGGAATGTTTTTAAATTTTAAAAACAAAAATGGTTCTCACTGAATTATTTTAATTTAATGAAATAAAATAAAATCAATTACTTGGTTTTGTAATGCCCTTCAGAAATTAAAAAAACTGAATTTTGATCCTAAGATGAATTATGTCTCTCTAAAAAGGGCTACAGATTATACTTCCTGAAATAACATTTTAGGGGAAAATGTTCAACATATTAATTAAAGATTTTAGACTTTGAAGATATTGTTTATGGAAATTATTCCTCATTTTATTTAGGGGTTTTCTTTTAATTTTCATTTTTCTTATTGATAGCTGTGGGTAGTAGACATTGGAATACCTTGCAAGGAATTACAGATTTCCATGTACACTGAAAGTGAATTCCCATCAAGAAACAGTGCTCAGATCAATAAAGCCATGTAATAAAAAAGCCCTGTTTCAATCAATAGGCCACTGTAGTTTGAGTTAAGCAAAGAGACTATTAGTAATAATGTACATTAGTAGCAGAACATAAAGAACCTAATTCAATTGTTGAAAATATTATTCAATGCATCCTCATTTCATGGTTTGCTGCATTCTGCTTGAGCACCATGATAATAGATGTCATACAGTTGGAATACCATGTTGCCTTCTGTATTGTTGAGAAGCGCACTCAGTAAATTCTTGGACATTCTATGTGTTAACTTGTTTTTTTACTACTGCAGCAGGTTTGCTCAGTGGTTAGCAGCAGGAGCGAATACTGCTTCCACTGAAGTCAGTATTAAAACTCCAGGTGACTTTGGGTTTGACTGCTCCCACTGAGCTCAAAGGGAGCTTTGCCATTGACTTGAAGGGAAGTGCAATTGCCCTCCTCACTGAGGTGGGATCCGACCCTGGGTTCGGGAAACCTACTCTCCCTGGAATTGCTAGTTAAATTCTTAGTAGGTCGGTTCAGGCTTTTAGGCATATGAGACCGATGAACTGAGTGCCATATATTCTACTGTGCTTCAAATGAGACCTTGAAAACAGAGGTCCTGTCTGTTTTGTGCAGGCACTAAATATCCCATAGCGTTTTTTGTAAGAGTTGGGGTTTGCTCTATTGTCACATGCCAAAGTGTCTTCTCCTATCATTGAGGTGCAAAGTTTTATGCTCTAGTGCTATGCCTGAACGAATCTTTAAGGTCACTATACTCCATTCAAATCACTCAATTATACCTCCCTTCTCTTGTAATGTCCACAAGATATCAGTGAGGACTAGGTTGTTCAGCAGGTAATAGCTGCCTTTATTTACAACGAAGGGTAGAAAGTAGTTCAAATTGAGCAACAGCTAACCTTTGTGTAGCCACATAATCTTACCTTCATTGCCCTTGTCCTCCTTCCCTCCTACGGTTTATCAGACTTCCTTGTTTCATCTTATTTCAAATAAGAGAGTTCCTGCCTAAAAATGTACAATGTCTTCCTGTGTATTTATACAGCACCTCACATAATGGGTTTCCAATTCTGATTGGGGCCTTTGAGCTCTAGCATCATATAAATAATAAGAATAGTTGGCTGCTCTCCTCCACTCCAGAGGTGGCTGCATTTCAGTGGTGGTATATGTAGTATATAGTTTGGAACGTGTTGTAAGAGAGACATTATTAATTATTATTATTTATTATTACACAAATATTTTTACCTGCCCTCCCCTCCCCCAAGGACCCACTCCCACTCGGCCTCTTCCCCCGCACTCTCCTCCCCCTCTGAGGCTCTGGCAGTCCACCTCTTCCCGTACTTGCTCTGCCCTTTCCCCTGAGCCCCCCCCCCCCCCCCTGCTACTCATTCCTCTCCGCCCCCTCTCCTCCGCTGTTGTTCGCCCTTAAGGCAGAAGGGAGCAGAAAGGAGCAAGTGGCGGGCAGGGGGTGCCTTGAGGGAGGGGGTGGGGGGGCGCACCCACCAGCAAAACAAAAGACAGTGCCCAAATGATGATGATGTTTACTGCTATTGTAGTGAATTGACTAGTATGTCTGTATACCATTGCCCTCTACTGGGTGGCATTTGAGCTGTTCCCCACTGTATCATGGTTCCTTTACTGCTAATAGCTAATGGAGATTCAGTTGGTAACGAGGTGTGCTTTTGGAGGCAGGTGCGCCAAGTCCTGTCCTTGTTGCTGATGTGAAGTTTCAATGACAATAGGGTGCACTGTGGGTACAACAGTGAAGTCCTAGATTGTCAGCTTATTTGGGACAGAAACTCTGTCTGGATGTGTGTGTGTGGAGAGGATCTACTGTGTTGTGGGTACTACCACAGCATGAATAATAATAACAACTTGGATGGCCAAGAATTTGTTAGTGACAATGTTGTTCTGCTTACAGGTCTTGTTGAGTTTTTATTCAGTGAAGTATTTATGGAGGCCTTCGGAACAGTTAGCACATGGTTTAACATGGGTTTCATATAGTCTAAAAATACATTATAAAACCCAGATACAGAAATTAATGGGACAAATCTGTTTAATGATCCTTACAGGCGTCTTTCCCAGGAAACCTGCAGTTAGTCATTGTTCTGCGCCCAACAGGATTTTTCCACCGAACTCTCTCAGACATCGCTTTCAAATTCAACAGAGATGAATTTAAAATGAAGGTACCTGTAAGTATTTCTTTCCTTAGCTATACTAGCAGGGATCAGTTAAGGTACTTAATGTAGACAATGTGCACATTAGCAAAAGAAAAGAAAATTGCTTACGTGTTACTTTAACAATTTGTGCTATTACATGTTGTTGTTTTGTTCCCATGGAGTCTTTTATTTAAGACAAATAAGAGCCTTTTAACATGTGAGTATACATAAAATGAGTCATGTAATATCAAGCACTTAGCCAAACCCTAGAGTTTATATTAACATTTATAAATGTACAGATTTGTTATGTAAAAATTGCCCATGTAATAAAATATAGTGCAAAATATAGTGTACTTTAAAAAGACTAGTTCATTTATATCTATTGTGTAGTGGCAGAGGGTCATATCTTGTATGTTTACATCATTGAGAAGCAGGAGGATGATTTCATTCCCAGCTGTTTTCAAACTCATGTTATTGAAGATCATTTATATTTGCTAACACTCCTGTTTCTCTTGATTAAAACAATTCATACACCCTACTTGTAATATAATATTTTATGGTTACTCAGCTATAGGGTCTGATTTTTCAACCCAGTCTCCATTTTTGTGTCCATAATTATTTGTGGAAATGATTAATGTAACTTAAATGTCCAAGTACCTGAATGTGACCACAAAATAGATACCTAACTTTCTAAGATACATCAGCTATAGCCATTGAAAACTGTGGATGAAAATTACACTCACAGTTATGTTTCCCTGAAAAGTGGATCCTGGATTTTTTTACATCTGGCCCATAATGTAGTATTAGTGGGCGATTCGTCATGTAACTGTAATTACTTTCTTAAACACCCTTTTCTTTTTTACAGATAATGACTATGATATCCTTTGCATGACGTGAATTAACTGAATACCAAAGCTTTCAGAAAATAGCCATATGTAGTGTGCCAAAAGCAAAGATTGATGGAATTGTCTACTATATGTTGTTCTGTACACATGCCTTACTTAACACATACTCTTCAGCCTGAAAAATATGCTGGTGGTTATGACTTCAGTCATTACATTTGTAACATCTTCCAACATAAACAACTATTGAGTTGGTGTGCTGTTGCATACACGAAGGGAACAAATCCATCCTAGGCTTCTTCCCTTGATTTCAGCTTCCTGAGTAAAGCCGGCAGGATTTGCCTCCAAATTCCTAATATGAGACTTCATTAATTTGGTCATATTAATTCTACTCCTTTGTGGCTGCAGATCATAATGCTGGGCTCAGTAACAGAATTGCATGGTTATGTTGACAAAACACAGCTAACAGAAGACCTTGGTGGCACTCTGGATTATTGCCATAACAGATGGCTCGCTCATCGCACTGTAAGTCTTAGTTCGTTGGTTTTATTTTTCACTGTTTAAAGGACCCTTCTGTTTTGTATGCTGTCATTTATTTAAAAAAAACAAACATGCTAATTAATGCAAGTTGACATAGCCTGAGTGAAGAGATGGTCTCAGTGGAACTTAATCGTCTTAGAGAAATAACATGAGTAATAAGTTTGGGAGTGGTTTTCTTAGGGCTTTGGAGCAAAGGAATATTGTTTGAAGGGTGGAGAGGTGTATTGTTGTTTATAAGAGAGGGCAAAAGCTCAAATTAAAAAATGACTCCTGGTTATACAAATGTGTGAAGAATGCACCTGATGTAAGCATAGAGAAAATATCCAATTAAGAAGCTAATGATGAACATGATTTATTTACTTCTCTCGCTAGCAAAATATACTTTAAAATAAACTTTTAAATCAAACTTCTTTGCTCTGCTTACTATTTGTAGTTTGTTTGAATTTTACTAAGGGGGGTGGGGAGGGGGTGTTCATTCAGAGCATGAAATATCTTTAATGGTTTTATATTCCAAAAGGCCATAGAAAGTTTCGCCCTGATGGTTAAGGAAACAGCTCAAATGCTTCAGTCCTTTGGGACTGAGCTGGCTGAAACAGAATTACCAAATGATGTGCATTCAACCAGCTCCCTTCTTGCAGCACACAGTGAAAAGAAGGACAAAATGAAGGTAGGTATGTTGTATAAAATTACCCTGCTTTTAGTTAGATAGCATGTTAATTTAATTATAACTAGCAATAAAAATATATTTGAAAAATTGGAGTGCTTTTGAAAATATTTAGGGAGATTATATTAAGAATGTGAGACCTTGAAATCTTAAAGCTGCCTGGCTGTATTTGAAGTTTAATAAGGATTTTATTCCTTTCAAAAATAATCCTGGAGGCTAAGAAGATATAGCACCTAATGGACATTGTTGTGCGAGCAAGGATATAGTAATGGGGATGTTTAGATTTTCATGATTTTTTATTTGTAACTATATGTGCCCATATATGTGAAATTGTGATTCGGAATAGACAAACCAGTTCAGATAACATTTTTTAAAATTGAGTAATTTGAACCAGTCTGGCAGCAGTTTCAGAGTACAGCAGCGAAAATTCTCAAGGTAACACTGGCACAACCAGAAGCACTTTAAATCTTGTAAAAGTGTCTGTTCTCATGAAACTTCCAACACAGGTTTGAGAGGTTGGAACAAGCATGGCAAATGTAGAATCATTACTTTTAATCAAATTACTTTATTGAATTGTTCTCACTAGTCTTCCTCTAAAGAACCCTTTATCTATGGTGCTTGGCAAGATTTCTTTAGGAAAATCACTGGAAAAAAATGTTACTTTTTGTTTTCTGCAGGAGGATTTGAGGTTAGCATTAAAACAGGGACATGATATTCTTAACAGTATTAGAATGCCAGTTACTGAGAATGCTGACTACAAACTCAACCAAGATCAGCTTGACAATCAAACTACTGTGGAAAGGTGAGATTAATGAAATATGGAGTGTTCATAAGTTTTTATTTTACACAGTTCTGTTCTTTGATTTTCTGGTATTTAATTTTTATAGATGTAGGTAACAGACTGGCAAAATGATTCAACATGGTGAATGATTAGAAGGCAGCTAGGAGGCAGTTGCTCTTCTGCTCCAAAGGCTTTATTGAGCAAAGTGCTGCAGGGTCTATTTTGTCTCCTTTGGTTCTTGGTCTGCAAGTGAGGGAAATAAAGATACAGTTTGGATTTCAGTGCCATCAATATACTGATGACACTCTGCTCTGTGCCTCCATTTCATCTGGCTCAGATGATGCAGTTCATCAGCTTTCTCACTGTCTGGAGAAGATTGCTACTTGTATGAGAGGTGTCTGACCTAAACTCAATCCAGATAAGACAGAGATGATATTATTTTGGGGAAGCAGTAAGAGGAAGATAGCAGAAGAGAGATGTTCTTTTGGGTGTGTTTGTCCTTTTATTACTAAGAATCTAGGAGTCGTGTTAGGTCATTAGCTGTTTCTGCATGTCCATACAGCAACTGTAGCAGAGAATGCTTTTCTTCCATCTTCGTCTAGTAGAAGATTGCAGTCTTTCAAATAGAGATTTAACCAGGGACATTCATGTCCTTGGCAGTTCTAGATTGAGTACTGCAATATGCTCTGCTTGGGATAAGTTAAAAGGCTACCCAGAAACTTCAGCTAATGCAGAACAGAATGTGTTTGTTTTTTGTGTAATAATGTGTGATGCAGGGCACATAATGCCTGTGTTCTGTAATCTGACTTGCAATTTGGTGCGTGGGTTTTGACCTATAAGCACTTTCTTCTTTGAGTACTTGCTCATGTCCATTCAGAATTAGGTGTGTGCACGCCGCATGCACCAGTGCCGGAAATTTTTCCCCTAGTGGTATGCATAGGGCCGGCTCTAGCACCCTTTGCAGTGGCGCATATATGCATCGTATTTAGGGCACTGCCGTTTCCTCCCCCCCAGTTCCTTCTTATCACTCTCTTGCTCCTGCAAGTCCTAGTATTCCTAGTGGTTTCTTTTTATTTCTAGTGTATAGAGTTGTTGTTGTTTAAGAGTTTGTTATCCAGTAGTTAGTTAGTTACTTTACCCAGAGTTGGGGCATGCCCCGGTCCCCGGATTTTAAACCCTGTGCTTCATGCAAGAAGCCTATGCTGTTGAACAATCCGCACCAGAGCTGTTTGAAGTGTCTGAGAGAAGCTCACCTTTGTTAAAAGTGTAAGATCTGCAAAGGGTTTCACCCTCGAACCAAGAAGGACTGGGGACATTAGACTTAAGGCCCTTCTCATGGAATCGGCACTCAGACTGGTGTCGGAGCCACGATTGGACTCAGCGCCCAGTATTGCAGCATCAACCAGGAGTGCTTCCCCGGCGTCGGCACCATTGTGGTCGCTCCCATTGAGACCAGACCAACTGCTCCGCTCGGACCTGGCCACTCTGCATCTGATGGTGTGGATGCTTCATGGTTGAGCAGGGACAAGCAACAATACTTGGCCCAAGTTCAGAGGATCCTGTTGGAGAGTAGGAATCCTTCTACTAGGGCGTCTTATTTAGCCAAATGGAAACACTTCACCTGCTGGGCAACAAGTCAAATCGTTTCACCAATGAAATCTCCTATTCAGGTGATCCTGGACTATCTGCTTCATCTAAAGCAGGAAAGCTTGACCACCTTGTCTATTAAGGCGCACCTGCTGGCGATCTCTGCCTTTTGCCCTCCAATCCAAGGCAGATTGGTTTTCTCTCACGAGATGGCATCCAGATTCCTTAAGGGCCTGGAGAGACTTTTTCCATCAGTACGGGATCAACTCCCACAGTGGAATCTGAACCTCATCCTCTGAAGGCTCACGGCTTTGCCATTTGAACCATTGGCTTCTTGCCCCCTCACACATCTGTCTTGGAAGGTGGAATTCCTGGTGGCGATTACCTCGGCGTGGAGGGTTTCTGAGCTAAAAGCCCTGACCTCAGAGCCGCTATATACAGTTTTCTTCAAGGACCAGGTGCAGCTTTATCCTCATCCAGCATTTCTGCCAAAGGTCGTTTCCGACTTCTATGTTAACCAGGACACATTTCTGCCAGTGTTCTATCCGAAGCCTCATGAATCTAATGAAGAGAGGCGTCTCCATTCTCTTGATGTGAGGACATTAGCTTTCTACATTGACAGGACCAAACTCTTCCACCACTCCACGCAGCTCTTCGTGGCAATTGCTGACCGGACGGAGGGACGCCCAGTGTCATCCCAATGGATCTCATCTTGGATTACGGCTTATATTTGGGTCTGTTATGCGCAAGTGGGGGTCATGCCCCCGGCTTCCCTGTCCGCCCACTTCACAAGGGCGCAGACATTCTTTGCAGCCTTCCTGGCGCATGTATTCATTTGAGGACATATGTAGAGCCGCAGCATGGTCCTCAATTCATACGTTTACATCCCACTCTTCCATCACACAGCAAGCGTGAGATGACGCTGGGTTTGGCAGAGCGGTGCTCCAATCATCATGTCTATGAATTCCTGCCCACCTCTGGAGGCACTGCTGGTAAGTCACCTAATTCTGAATAGACATGAGCAAGCACTCGAAGAAGAAAGAACGATTACTTACCTCATAAATGTTGTTCGTCGAAATGTGTTGCTCATGTCCATTCCACAACACACCCTCTGTCCCCTCTGTTGGAGTTCTGGCAAGAAGGAACTGAGGGGGGGCCCAGCAGCACTCTGTATATGAGCACACATGTGTGCCACTGCAGAGGGTGCTAGAGCAGGCCCTATGGATATCACTAAGGGAAAAATATCTGGCACCGGTGCATGTGGCGCACACACACCTAATTCTGAATGGACATGAGCAACACATCTCGAAGAACAATAGTTACAAGGTTCTTTATTATTTGACAATCACCAGCTGGCTTGGGGGCAAGATGTTTTCAGTGAAGGGCTCTCAACTCTGGAACTCATGCCCTTTTCACCTTAAGAGACCAACTTAGTTGACCTCAGGTTACATAGAAAGAGAGCTCTGTATTTACTCAGACCTTTCCTGAGAAGGTGATTGAAGTCGAGAGAGTTCTTTTCCCTTATGCATGGGTAAGGGCAGAGCTTTTGGTGTATCACTGGTCTTTTTACATGGGATTAAACATTGTTTTTGAGATTGCTAGGTGCCTGATATAAAAATAGAATTAGACCTATAGAGTTACGTAATAGATATTAAGCCTTTTCCTGTTTTTTGTCTTAAATTACTGCCAATTTTTAAGCCCTTATATGGCTATAACAGAGAGAGACAAATTTGAACAGTATTATCAAAATAGACTTTTCCCCTGGATAGTATTTTAAGTTGTTTCTGTGTGTCATTTTGTGCTCTGGATATATTTGCTTCAGCGCCAACGTTGTCCATGCAGTTTCATTTTGACAAGCTCTGCATTCCAACGAAGAGAGTTTGGCAGAAGCAACTTCATTTTTATCATTACTGCAGTTAGTTACCTGCAAGCCATCTGTTTGTTTTATTGAGTAGTTTATCCAAATGTTCCACATGGCTGTGATATCGAAGGAAAGCAGGAGTGTACTACAGAGTCCATTATAAGCTCCTCTTCTACATTAAATTTAATTTTTTAATTCATCCAACTCCTAACTGCTTTAAAATCCTTTTCAAAATTCTGGGTGAAATTTTCTGCTGCTGTCAGTGAAACCACGTGCACCTCAGTCCTGACCTGCAGCCATCTAGTTATACCCTAAATACAGTAATGTACATTGTGAGGATAAGCACTCAGATACCATAGCGCTAAGTGCAATACTTGTGTTTATATACATAGGTAGATTGAAAAGTAAAATAAGCTTAAAATACTTGGTTCAAACCTGGCTTAAATTACAAGTGAAACAAATTCTTATTTATCACAGTCACTACTACACACTTGTATATAGCATAAAACTCCAAATTGATCATCTCTGAGCAGGAGAACGGAATATAGGGGTTATTACAAATCAGAACTTAGGCCTGATTTACACTACAGACTTTTGTCAACCAAAGTCAGCTTTTTGCGTCAAAACAGTGGTGGTGTATACATTACAATCCTCCCCCGCCCCTACCAACCCAACTCCCCTTATTTGATGACAAAATAAAACCACCTTGACGAGAGGCGCAGAGCTTTTTGTGCTAAACTTTTAGCAACAAAGCATCAGTGTAAACACTGTGCTTGGTTATGTTGTGGTAAATGGTCTCCAAAAGGTGTCTCACAATGCCCATCCTGACTGTTCTGGCCATCAATCTGAACTTTGCTGCCCTGCAGCTATCCACCCCTCTCCCTTTAAAGTCCTGGGAATGTTTTTAATTCCACTTCCTGCTTGGCTGGTATGGAGAGTTCACATCGCATCTTCCCAGCTGACCGTGGCACCAAATGCTCTCCCACTTGGAGCACACCAAAGCTTCTGTATCTGATCAGCATTTGGGGAGAGGTGGCTGGTGCAGTCCCAGCTCCACTCTAGCCATAGGAACTTTGATATTTACGGTTATATATCTCATCACATGACAGAGAAGGGCTATGAGCGGGACATGCTGCAGTGCCATGTGAAAATCAAGGAGCTGCAGCAGGGGGTTCCAAAAGTCTAGGGAGTCAAACCATCACTCTGGGGCAGAACGAAAGACCTGCTACTTCTTTAAGAAGCTGGAAGCCATCCTCGACAGCTACCCCACCTCCATTGCTCAGAGACCCGTGGTTACTTCTTTGTGCTCAGAGACAGCAGACACCAGACTCAACCTCCAGGAAGTAGTCATGGACAACGAGGTCGAGTTGGAGGATGATGCAGAGCAGGAGACTGGGTCGTTTGCTGACATGGCAAGCCAGGACCTCTTCTCAACACTGGAGGATTCAAGCCAGTCCTAGCCCTCCAGCTCTGGCATGCAAGATGCAGGAGAGAGAGCTCTGGTAAGTTTTTAGTTAGTTTGTTTGTTTTTTTAGCTGATGCGGGTCGATTATATAAGATACAGTTGTCCTTTGCTTTGTTGCGCTATACAACTAGTTGAAGGGATAGAAATGTATAAGAGAAGCTGTTTTCATGTGCTTTCCATTTCCCTGTGCAGCTAGGCAGTGCAGCAGAAAAGTGTGTTAATGAACACTGAGATTTCATGGGAATCCTCTAGAGATCTCTAAGAAACTTTCCTGGATGTACTAGCTAATCGTCTGCTGGAGATTCCTTGGTAGAGCTGCTTTGTTTTGTCCCCTGTTGGAGGAAACTTTCCTATGCCAATCGGCAATCATTTGTGCAGGGACCAAAGCAACACACGGGTGAGCAGCATAGTGACCCGGTTTGAAGCTGCTCCCATGGAGGAGATGCACCCTAGCAATTCCTGGTTACTCTCAGGAGTGAGATATCGGCTTCTATGGCCCCCGCCTGTGGAAAATGGTGGCACAATTTGAAATTTTGTCCCTATCTACCTTCATCAATACACCAAACAACCACCCAGAACCTTTTCCCCAGCTTGAGTGCCCCCTCCTCCTGAGCACAACTCACCATGCTCTGGCAATTCGCTGAGCTGTGCGCTTGCCAGGGAACAGTGAGAAAGAGGTGTATTTTACAGTAATGAATCAGTGCTGTTAGTGCACTGACAATCATGCTTTTGTTTGTTGTTTATTGTGATTCTACAGATGTGCCCTTGAGGGGAAACTCCTACATACCTGCTGAGCGCCTGCGTCTGATAAGAAAACACCGGTGGAAGAGCAAAGAGAAGATGTTCCAAGAACTCTTCCAGTCCTCTGAGGTGGAAAAAAAAAGGAAAGAAAGGGCATGCAGACACTGTGTGACTGAAAATCAAAAAAAAGATAGGAAGGACAGGAGGGAAAACCAGGAGCGAGTGATAGAGGTCACAAGCTCATGACAAAAGCCATGAAGGAGCAAATGGAGCTGCTAAAGTCACTCATAAAGCTGCAGACTGGATTCATGCATGCTCGTCACCGCTTCCAGTCAATACAGAACTGCTTTACATGCCCTTCCCACACATGCACTCCATCCCTTCCGACAGCTTCCAGAGTGATAGCTGGAATTACACCTGCTGTAATAGCCCGCACTGCCCCCTCACTGCTTTCTCCCCACCAGCCCAGCATTTTGTGTATTGTGAATAACTGTTATTTAATAAAGACATAGTCTGTGAAAGATAAGTAATCTTTATATGTCCTTTGTACACGGTGGTTGCAGCTTACATTGATGTACAGGGCAAGTTGGCTAGCAGTCATAGCATGTCACAGTGCTGTTTACAAAGACACTTTATTGGTGCTCATTGTCAAAATAGTTCCTCAAGACCTCCCTGAATTGAATGGCCTCCCGATTGTGTCCCGACATCTGGTTGTTTATAGTCAGCCGCAGGGTGATCCATTTCTTTGTGCTCCACCCAGGGAAAACTTTTCACCCTTAGCTTCACAAATATTATGGAGCACACAGCAGGTAGCTATAACCATGGGAATATTTTCCTCATTTAGATCTAACTTGCCATAAAGGCTTCACCAGCATGCTTTCAATCTGCCAAACACACGTTCAATGACCATTTGGTACCTGGTCAACTTGTTACTGAAGCACTCCTCGTTGCTGTTCAGGTTGTCTGTATAAGGCTTCATGAGCCATGGCAGTAAGTGGAGGATGGGTCTCGCAGGATCACTGTGGGCATTTCAACATCCTCCACTGGAATCTTTTGATCTCAAAAGATAGTCCCTGCTTGCAGCTTTCTGGACAGGCCACTGCTCCTGAAGATGCGAGCATCATGCACCTTCCCTGACCAACCCGTGTTGATGTCAGTGGATCACCCACAGTGATCCACAAAAGCATGCAATACCGTAGGGAAGTACCCCTTTCTATTGATGTACTCTGTCGCAAGATGGACAAGGGCCAAAATTGGGATATGTGTGTCATCTATCGCCCCACCACAATTAGGAATCCCATCGCTGTGAAGCCATCCACTATTTCACACACATTTCCAAGACTCTCAGTCCTTCGTAACAGAATATGATTAATGGCCCTGCATACTTGCAATAACACAGCATCAATGGTGGACTTACCAACTCCAAACTGATTAGTGACCGACCGGTAGCAGTCTGGAGTTGCCAGCTTGCACATGGTGATGTGTTCAGAACGCTGACAACAACCTTGGAGAGTAGTGCAGGATCCATCCTTTCAGATAGAGATGGTGGGTGCACAGGAAACGGGCCATTGAAAAATGCTGTGAAATGCAGTCGGAAACCCATGGAATGACAGGATGGAAATCACTGTATCATGGGACGTTGAGCCTGCACCCATGATGCACTGCAATCTTCTCCAACTTCCCACAACTTGTAGCAGCACAAGGTGTTGAGTTGCACAGTGGGATAACTGCCTACAGTGCACTTTTCTCACTGTCAATGCTAGAGAACCAATTGTGAACATACTTTGGTGACCAATGCATGCTGTGTGAACTGGCACAAGTGTTGTAATTACAGCATTTTTTGATCATTGCTATAAGTTGCATCGACAACACTTTCTAGGATAAACAAGGCGTTAGATGTGAGTATGTGCAGCATCTAGATCTAGCCATTGCTATCTGTTTTCCATAAATGCTAACATTCATGGTGGATTTCTGTTTTACATCAGTATTATTCAAGAAATCACTTACATGCAATACCAAAAATGAGGAAAAGCTACCTAATAGTACAGGAACACTGGCTACTGTACTGCTAACAATAGTCCATCTTATTGCTTAGAAAAAGATCAGGCTTTGAGTTATCCATTAAAAGATGCTGTTGTCTCTTAAAGACTGTAACTGTCTCTCTAATGCTTTACTCTCTTTTAGGCTTCTGGCTCAATTAGATGAAACGGAGGTTGCCTTTGATGAGTTTTGGGCTAAACATCATCAAAAGCTTAAGCAATGTATGCAGCTCCGGAATTTTGAACAAACTTTTAGAGAGGTGAGAGTTTCTTGATGCTGTTTTAAACTTTTACATTTATGTCACCTTCGTTCCCCAAGGATCCAAAATCACTTCCCAGATTATTTACATTCAACACCCTCTAATCCTTAAAGCAATGTATTTTTTCCCTTATCTATCTCTGCATATTTCTCATGCAATTGAAAGTTTTCTTCCAAACTCTTTTCTTGTACTTGCCCTGATCTTACATTTCGCTATCACAGTATGTACTCTCTGGGCAGTCAATTACAGTCAGTGATACTTCAAGGATTACTATTAGGGAATGATGTTTGCAGTGTTGTAGCAACGTTGGTCCCAGAAAATGAGAGAGACAAGGTGGTGCGGTAGTATATTTTATTGGACCAACTTCTGTTAGTGAAAGAGAAGAGCTTTTGAGCTACACAACACTCTTCTTCAGGTCACTAGGGAATGATACAAATAGGAGACTAGTTAGCTTGAATGTTTCTCTCTACAGACAAAGTGTATTCTCCTTGCAATGTTCTGATCTCCACTGACCAGTTGGCATTGGTGTTCTTTCCAAACCAGTTCTCATGTAGCAGCATATTATGCTGGCTGTATAGCAGTAGTCTTATTTCAGAGGCAGGTGAAATCATCCTCTTATCTCTCATTTCAGGTCAAAGTAGCTTTAAATATTGTGTCCGAGAGATTATCTGCTTTTACGGACGTGGGAAACAGCCGTTCACATGTGGAGCACCTTCTGAAGGATCTTGACAACTTTGAAGAAAAATCACGTGTAAGTTCTTGTAACTTTTCCATATTTCTTCGTCTACAGTATATTTTTGCTTTTTGAGAAAAAATGAGGATGTTACTGAATATATTTTATGACCCTGAGCCAAAACTCAGACTGGATAGAATGAGTGTCTTTTCCTCCCAATGATTAAAACAACCAATGTCATTAAAATTTGGAACTGATGAGACTGATTACTTAATTTTTTGATACAATCTGACAAAATATCTGCTGTGGACACACAAATTGAGAATTTTTTTTTCAGTTTTCCTAGTTATATTTTGTAGTGGAATAGTTATGTAGTCATAGTGATTATATCTATGGACGTAAGATCTCCTGGTTAAGGCACTGGTCTGGGATTTAGGAGATCTGGGTGTTTGATTCCTGGCTCTGCCATAGCTTTCCTGTGTGACTTTGAACAAGTCATTTAATCTGTCTGTGCTTCAGCTCCCCATCTGTAAAATAATGATAATAGTACTTCTGACTGCACAGGTGGTGTGAGATTAAATTGGTTAATGTTTGTGAAGCACACAGATACTATATTGAAGAGGGGCACCGATGTACTTGGGTGTCTGGAAAGATCGGAAAACACCTTGATTTATTAGACAATGCAACAGTTAACAATTTAGTCAATGAAATTATTTGCATAGCATATAAGTGCACTTTTTCCATATTACAACTCATAAATATGTATTTTATTTGTGATCTTTTTGAAGAATGTTAATCCTAACAAAAGTTACCCCTAAATCTAGTATTTTTTAAATGTTTTACTTTCTTAGGAATCCTTAGAAAAAGCTAGGGTGCTAGCTTTTGACGGTGACCAGCTTATTCAAAACAACCACTATGCTGTGGACTCCATTCTTCCAAAGTGCAATGAACTCCATCATCTCTGTGATGCATTTGCTACAGAAACAGAAAAGAGGAGAGATCTTCTTAACAAAGCTCTGGAACTGCACAATCTATTGGAGAAGGTAAATTGGATATGAAATAGTTTTGCTTCTAATCTCACTTCCTAATAATATTGTGAGCATGTGATGATCCTGTGTTTTTGGAAGTAAATAATGACCAGTGGAGGAAGAATGTCTCCAATGTAAAACAGGCATTTGTGAATGGGGAGAAAAAATATCAGAAATATGGATTTTTCCTCCTCCCATAGCTGAACATTTAATAACTATATGAAGTATGTTCTGCAAACCACTCAATTGTTTCCACTGATGTGTATTTTTCCTGTATTCTTTGTGTTTCCAGTCTATGAGGTGGTGTGATGAAGGAATTTACCTGCTAGCGTCACAGCCTGTAGACAAATGCCAGTCCCAGGATGGAGCAGAATCAGCTTTGCAGGAGATTGAGAAATTCCTGGACACTGGCTCAGACAATAAAATCAAGGAACTGAATAAAGTTTACAAATTATATGAACCCATTCTCAACCAGGACTTAATGGTACTCTTACTATTTATGCATGTGCTCCTATATTTATAGTCACTTTGTTAATTTTAGATTTGGTTTCTTGCAGGGCTGATGTTAATTGAATTTTTTTAGGCTTATTGTTCATTCTACTCATCAACCCCATCTACAGTCTCTGGCAGCAATACTGGGTGAAGGGGTTAGCTGGGAACTGCAGCACCAGTATTGCTCTAGTCCAGCATTACTTTTATATGGACCCATCATTGCTTTTATGTATTGGGGTATGGAGGGGAAGGGATGGTCTGCCCTTTTAATGACTTCCCCTGCAGCAGCATAGGCCACCTGCTAGGACAGCTTTAATGTAGAGCAGTTCTACCTCTTCCAAGGCACCATGCACCAGTGGATGTGACTGGGAGTCACGGGACAGACATAGCCCCAGCTTGGCTGTGTGTCTCCCTTCGCCGCCGCGCCCCCCTCCCCCTCCCTCTGGTTTGCTGCCAGAGACATCAGAATATCTAGCATTGGCTAGTTTCTTGGCTAGTATTGTTCAAAAGATATTCTATCAAATGAGTTCTTGTGGTGTGTTACATGTTAGCAAAGACCTGATTCTAAATGTGTACACTCTTTAGAAAAATGAATTGTTCTAAATGGAATGTTACTTTGATGTGTGTCTCTTACCATTCTTAGCTATTTTATTATGTAATATAATTAAGTTAGCATTTAGGAACCTAAGTCCCATTGACTTTCAATGAAGATTAGGCCCCTAAATGCTGAAGTTAATTTTAAAAATGGGACTTAGACTTATATGTCACTTACGTGCTTTCAAACATTGACCCTTAAGTTTGAATCAGTAATTACTTGATTTCCCTAAATTTAGCATGTGCAGTCAGCAGTGAAATGTTTTGATGGTAGATGGGACTAAATGACTCAGCCTGGCATTATAAATTATATTTTAGTTAGAATGAGTGAAAAAATTCTCTTTTTAAAGTTTAGAACATTATTTTTACACGTTCCTTTTTTAGATGCTGTATAAAAGCAGCACATCTTGGGGCCAGTGTACCATAAATGATGGCATGTCTTGTGGGTTTATTCAGAATCATGATGATAATTTTATGCTACTTCAACAGGAACATGTACAAAAAGTCTTTCAAAAGCAGGAAAGCATGGAAGAAATGTTTCAAAAGAGACAAGTGAGCCTTAAGAAACTGGCAGCTAAGCAGACCCGCCCAGTTCAGCCGGTGGCACCAAGACCTGAAGTCTTTGTAAAATCTCCTTCTACCTCTCCAGGTAAATAACTGCAGAAGCCATTAAATCAGGTTTATGCACCATGCCAATGAACTGGAAGAGAATTTAAGCTATTATCTGTGATTATATAAATGATCTGTGCCAAATCTGCTCCAGTTTAACAGCTGCTGTTTGATTCTATACCAGGTCTTCGAAGAGGCTCTAACTACGTGTCCAGCCCAGAAGGTAACATGCCCCGGAGAGTGAACTACAGAAGAGCAAAAGTAATTCTGAATTTGTTGTTTCATCTTCATAATTCTATCAGGTGCATGTGTGTGTGTGTGCGCGCGTGCGCGCACACACAAATCTAAACAAAGTCATAAGGCTTTGTAAAGTCACAGAACTTTCAAAGAAATACAGAAAGTCCCAGACAGAAGAGCTCTGGTAAATCAAGTTTCAGTTAAACAGAGTTCCATTTTGTCCTGTATGATTGTATCATTGCCCTGAGATCCTTTATGCTGGGAAGAGAACAAAGAGTAGAGCCTTTCTAAGCTGTCCCGCTGGCTTCCTCTTTTGTGGGACACCTCATTTATCCAAATAAACTTTCATTCTTTTGCTCTTGAATTTGCCTCATGGTTTCCTTCATTTTTCATAGTTGTAGCCTTTCTTGTGAATAAAGGGACAGTTATATATATCTATATATATCTCAGTGGTATAGCAAATAGACTATAAGTACATTTTCCTATTTTGCCTCTGACATCCTTTTTCACTTTGTGTTCCAGAGTGAAATGAGTGAAATCCATCAAAGCAGAGGTGGCTCTGTTATGGATGATGAAGAAAACCTAGCTGTGTTACGAAGGTGGGTACAACTTGGTATACAACAGCCAACATGTTAGCCTAATTGGACTGATCGAGGTCTATCCTTACATTTGGTTCAGCAGATTCATATGGCTATGATGTAGCTCTGGGATTGTTTAAAATGGACTTCCATCTTGCACAGTCCCTTGCAAATCGTCATCTTTGAGCGAGAGTCAGTATGGAGGATTTAGGTTTCTTAAACTCCTCAAAATTGTATCTTCCCACCTCATTCGTGGTCAGTCTTGTGCTCTACTTCCTTCAACGTCAGCTGTATAAAGTTTCTGTAAAAGCATACCTTCTACTGCATGTTGAATGTGACCTCACCATTGCAGCTGTCTTACGTTTGGTTAAGGTTCAGTTAAGCATCTGAGCTTTCATATATTTCTCTGAATCAAGCCTTCAAACCTTGAGATGCATTTATCATTGAAGGCAATCTGAGCTGGTGGAAGTGAATCACCTACGCTCTATGGTATGCATTGGAGGATATTTTCCCATTTTTAGTCTGCAGGTTTATTTGTATTTTGGTATGTAACTTCACTTCCTGAAGTCAGACTTTCCATGATAAATGCATTAGTGAAAGGGGATTTTAAAGTTTCAGTTAGGAGAGGTATTAAAGTTTTGAATAGTTATCAAGTCTTAAATAAACTACCAAAGGTTTTGGTCTCCATACTTTGATGATTTTTTCCTGAAACTTGCCTGGTTGGTTCATTTGTGTTCAAGTTGAAGGACAACAATGTTGGTGCAAGAAAAATAGGTATAAACTGGCCATCAATACATTTAGGCTACAAATTTAGAAGGTTTCAAAGCGTCAGAAGAGTGAGGTTCTAAACAGCCTCCCGGTAGGAATTGTGGGGGCAAGCAACTTAATTAGTTTTAAGAGTGAAATTGACAAATTTATGAGTCAGATTCTATGGTGGGGTTGCTAGTGGTAGTGGGGGCAAGGGCTCAGCAGCCCTGGAGATCACTTCCAGTTCATGTTGTCGGTTCCTAAAATCTGATGCTTCAGGGCTTCAGCCAGTCTCCTCCACGGGTCAGGAAAGGTTCCCCTTCCACCTGTGTGTTCCGTTTGTTTGTTCGTTTTTTCTCCTTCCCATGAAGCATCAGAGATGGCCACAGCTGGAGATGAGACACTGGATGAGGTGGACCAGTGCTCTGAGGGGGTCCTGAGAATTCTCTCAGGTACTTGGCTGGCTAGTTCTTGCTCACATGCTCAGCGTCAGACTCACGTGTTCAGCATATGTGAGGTCAAGAAAGAATTTCCTCCCATTCTCTGCCTTTGGGACCTAATGGTTCGGTCTCCTAAGGGCTGTGGTGCTTGGTTCTAGTTTTGGTTGTTGGGTGTGATGTTAGTGGTCTGTGATAAACAGGAGGTCAGAGGTCTGGCCTTGAACTGTATTCTGGGGAAATTTCAAGAAAGTCCCTAGTATTCCTTTTTCCACATCACAGAACCACCATATCGAATTGCAAAATTAGCAGTCTCTGCCCAGAACAGATCTGGGATCGGCCTAGCAGCATTTGCAGACTGAAGTGTATTGGCTCCCCTGTCCAAAAAAACCTGCACTATAGCTGGCTCTAGCCATCAGTGTCAGTTCCATGTGTTCATAGACGTGAAAATCCACCCACCCAAAACCATAATGAGGAAAAGGAATCCATGTTAACTGGATTCCTGTGGAAAACAAATGTGACAGAGACATGACATGACATTTCTTCATAATATGCCATAAATACTGATTCATAAGATGACTTGAATAGCAAATGACCAACTGAATTTAAAATACAAAAATCTATCTTCAGTAGCACATTGCAGCTTTAACTCCAGCTCCTGCAGCACTTGCAAATACAGCAGAACTCAGGTTTAGAGTGTGCAATGTCACTATCTGCTGCCTCAATTTATAATCTTCTGATTTAAACAGCATCCACTACCCCGCCATTTGTAAGAAGGACATTTGACATAAAATATGGATACACAAATATACGTGGATACGCAAATTTATATTCAGCATTAGTTACTTGAGCCTGTAAAGTAGGCTAAGGAATTTTATATGGAGACTGATTAGTCCTTTCTTAATTATCTCTCTATTAACAGCCATGTAATTAATGAACTTATTGAAACTGAACGAGCATATGTGGAAGAACTTCTTTGTGTTCTTGAGGTAAGTCTGTTTATCCATAGATCTGCTAGCCAGAGCTACTCCTCTGAGGAGTAGACATCTTCAGTCATTTATCTTTAAATTAATACCCTCTAGCAAAGTGCAATACAAAAAAAACCTTCTTTGCCCTATATGTTATCTATCTGGAAATATTTTTTGTGGGGGAGGGAGACTGCCCCAGTGTCCCCATGACTTAGAGAAGATCAATAATGGCTTAAAGCCACCTTTGCATGCTCCCCTCCTGAGCTATGCTGAGTATGCAGACCAGAGATTCTGGCTCACCATGCCCTGTGGATAATGTCTACATTTGGAAATGAGACTTATACAATGTTGCATGTATTTCTTGATGTGTTAAAACGCCAAATGGCAGGATCTGCAATGATTTTTGTTACCTGCAGTAGTAGTTTTAAATGTGGATGAGCAAGAAGGTTGCATAGACATTATAGCTAGTTTTAAAATATTGATCAGTTGAAATATTTAAAGAGTTATGAAAAATAGCAAATTACATATGCATAAGTGATGTGGAAGTATGCTAGCTTTGGCTTGAATGCAGTGATTGTGTAAACTTCCCTACATTCTTCTTTAACAAGAACATTCAGTAATTCTTCAAATTAACTCTTTCGAGATTATGAATGTGTGTATGCAATCCTCCTGAGCATTCATTTTGCTGGCAGTCAAGAGAAGAGCAATGTTGTAAGAGTGAACATTTCACAATTTATACAAAAATATTCTGTGCTGTTTATCAGCTGCTGGCAGACTGAACTGTGGAAGTGAGACAAATGTTGGAACTAAATGGAACTAATTAATCTGCCTCTCTCCATGTCACAGGGGTATGCTGCAGAGATGGACAACCCTTTAATGATGCATCTCATTTCACCAGGGCTCCTAAATAAGAAGGATATTTTGTTTGGGAATATGGAAGAAATTTATCATTTTCACAACAGGTTAGATTTTGTGTTCAATCAAAAAAGCCTTAAGTGGGTGGACAGATGAGTGTTAAGAGAGTGAATGTTTCCATTTGTATGTTATACCGTTTTACATAGTATTGCTTGGGAGAAGGAAGGGTTCTCATAGTTATTTTAATCACATTAAAAGACCTTTACTTAGTCTTTCCTTGGTATCTGATACACCTAAATCAAAGTATCTAAGGGAGACCAGGAACCTTGCAAAGAGCTGTTTGACGCTTTCCTGCAAAAAGTATAAAACAGCCAATATTTTGCTGCATGCTCATCTTTGCTTTGCAGTCTCTCTTTTCACTCACCCAATTAATGAAGGAAGTTAAACAGTTTCAAATATAACAGAAACTGTCTTACAACCATTACAAAGTTACTGTCATGACTCCATAAAAACATGACTGATCCTTGGATATTAGTCTTTTTTTTTTTTTTTCTACCACTAAGTATTAACTTCTTGCATCAGCCACTATCCATTTTATCCCACCCTTGATATTCTTCTGTGTGATGAAGGCTGCTGATTTTACACTCTATTAGGAAAATTGACCTCTCTTAGGATTTTGAATTAATGGCTACTGTTTAGCAGATCTTCCCACACAGGGTAGAACTGGAACTGGTAGGAAAGATAAAAGCATAATTTCAAACAGTTAAGTGTAAAGAACAATTGTTACATTCCTTATACAGGCATATAGGATTTGGCCAGCAATTTTTAAGGGAAAATTTGCCAACTTGTGATCTAGCTAGGTGTTTTTTTAAAAAGTTAAAAGTAGTTTCACATATTATACTTGTCCCTGGGTCAATTTCTGTGATTTTAGAGTCACATTTTTCTATTTCTTTCAGTGTTTTTTTCCCCTTTTTGAAGGTGAAAAACACACACAAACAAAATGTGAAACTGTTTGGGGGAAATAGTGCAGATGACTGTACACAAAATGCTGCCAAATGCAGAAAGTAAACAAATTAAAAACATTTTTCTCCAATCTCTTTCAGTTATAGAAATCTTCTGTACCATTTCTAACAACAGTAGGTTAAATAAAAATTCAGAAATGTCATTTTTAAATTGGTGTCCCTTTCAAATAATGAGTTAGGGGGTATGTTTAGTTTTGTATTACAAAATTATAACTCTGATATTTACTAAAGTTTAGAAAATTAATTCTATGGAAAGAGCCTAAGGAAGTCTAAGTTATTACAGCTGTTTTTTATTTAGGATATTTTATCGTATGACCTAACAAAATTATCTTCTTTGTAGAATATTCTTGAGAGAACTAGAAAATTACATAGAATACCCAGAGCTCGTAGGAAGGTGTTTTCTGGAAAGGGTATGTATCACAAATGTATAGAAACAGAGAATGTGTTTTACTAGATGTTCTTGTGTCTCACCCAGCTTGAATTAAAATCCCAGCATACTAGTTATAGACCCACCTATGACTACAAAAGATGTGGGAGATTTTCACATGGCCATTGTCATCAAATCCCTTTCATTAAACTTAAGTGAGTAGCAGAGGAACCAACGAGGTAGACATTAATTGAATGTATTTAATTTTCAACTTTCGGGGGGGGAGTTTATTTACTCTTGAATCAGGTACCTTTTTTCCCTATAATCACCCTCTGAACCACTGGTATGATGAAAAATAAAGTAGAGTTTTATTAGAGTTAAGGTTACAAAATCGTAGATGAGATCAGGATCAAGTCAGTATAAATGACTGGCTTATTAAATCAGGTGATTGCTATGTAGAACTTTTTTTGTTTCCTAACGAGCACACTAAATTTATTGCACTAAATTAACATTATTTATACTAATTAGTTTGAGATTAAATACAAATGAAACCCATATTACTGTAGTTGAACCATTCCTTTGTGGCAACTGGATACTACAGTGAAGCATGCATCTCCACTGGCATTTTGAAAATTCCTAGGAAGAAACTTCACCTCTTTTAAGGGTCACATCACACAAACATGGTGTCCCTAGATGCTCATAGGTACAAAGTACTTGCTACACTTGTTGATTTTCTCTCTGATAAATCAATACAGTCACCACAGTAGTTGCACTCTGACTTAAACTTCCCTCTACTTACTACAGATTATTGCACATGCAGAGGTGATGTTTAGTTACCTAAGGCATTATCTAAAGCAACAGGAAAATGTAAAGGTGACTAATGTAGCTTTCACTGTTGGAATGAATACCATGAGACATTTGGATGAAATTTAAAGGAATTCCTTGTGGTCTTTTAATGCCATTTATCATTCTGGAACTGAGAATGTGATGACACTCCCTCATAGTGAAGTCTTAGTCCCAAATTCAGATCTAGTAAATGTAACCCAGCTCTTAGATCTGGCTGCAGCCTTCTACTTTTTCTCCTCAGGGTTTTTGGTTCACCAATAAGTAGAGTGACTAGACATCCTGATTTTATAGGAACAGTCCCTATATTCGGGCCTTTTTTTTATATAAGCGCCTATTACCCTCCACCCTGTGTACCGATTTTTCACACTTGCTATCTGGTCACCCTATCTATAAGGACACCTGATACCGCCACTCAAGGAAACCCCTCCTAGTGAAGAGAAGAATATAGACGGGCTTTCCCTTGGGAAAATATTCAATACTCAGTCTAATACACAGGAGTGTAGATCAGAGCACACAAAAATAAAATAGTTATCACAAGTCCCACAGTAATAAAGCAGTAAATGGGGCTTTATTAAGTATGGCAAACTTAGGATAAGGAACAGTGGAAAAAGAAATTGGCATAATAAAAGACAAAAACAACAATACATAAACCTTGCCAACACTGAAAACCAATACCAGTGCCCTGTTCCCTCGACACCTGCCTAGGCAGAGTGAGTTTAGGCTCACTCTTTGATTGGTGGTGCAGCTGAATTAAAACACAATGTCAAAAAAAATAAATAAACCCAAAACCAAACACACCAATAATGGTAAGATCACCTTTGTGGCTCTCTGGTCTAGATTCAAATGTGCAGTTAGACTGGCTCTTGGTAGCCAGTCCATGACTCTCTCCTCAGCCTACTGGGTTTCTGGTCTCTGCTGAGATGACACTGTCCAATGCTCCAGAAATCCCAAAAGGGCTTCAAGTTTTTCCTTCGATAGGGATGTGGTGGGTAGAAGGGTCCTCTCTGGCTGTGATGCTTCTCTCTTTCCAGGCCAAAGAAAGTCAAAACTGAAAGTAAAACCAAACCCTTTGTCTCTGAATTCTGGCTTATAATTGTTTCTGCTAAAGTTGCTAACTGGTTCTGTATCTGCTCTAGACCTGAGGCAATCTGGGAAATGGAGTCCTAAGCCTCTGCAGTCATTCCTGCTGTAGTTCATGAGCGAGTCCCCTAGAGACCCAGGGTGGTATTTTAGGAGCACCCCCCTAGCGGGGTTACATAAGAATAGGCACAATGCTGTTGTAATTTATTGAGGGCACCTATTTGTGCCAGACTAAAATTGGGCCATTGTTTGCTGAAGCCATTAATACTTTATAATGTATATATGATGTTTTTTACAATGCTATTTTTCTTTGTAAATAAAGACAAATATCCATTTTTAAAATAGATGCAAATGCTTCAACTCAGAGGTCAGAATTGAATGATCCATTAACTGTTCCACTGAATGAGCCAACGTAACTTTTAAACTGTTGAAATGGGTGAATATTTTCAATGCTATTATTGTTATAAATGTGACTTGAAGCAGTTGTTTAAGACTGGCATTTGCGCCTCAAATAGTGGATGAGACTCCGTAAGTGTTGCTTTAAAAAAAAAAAAACAAAAAAACAACCAAAAAAAAACCCCCCTAGGAACAGGTTTGCTTGATTAAAAACTAGCTTCTCAAAGTTAAACCCAAATATGATATTCAAGATGCTTGCCACAAAGAAACTGGGCTTGGAATGAATTCAGCAAGGAAATGGAGCTATCTTCACAGAGGAAACAGAAAAGAAACAGGAAAAAGAGTAGAGCTGGGCAAATACTACCAAAAAACTGATTGCAAATATTAATTAAAATAAAAAACTTGAATTTGCTTCCATAATAGTCACAACCTGTGACACTTTTGTTCAGAAGGTGAAACTCACTACTCTGCAGAGGGCCAGCATATAGTTTATGTAATATGTAAGCCCATTTAAACTCTATTTAGAGGGCTGAAGAAGAACTTGTGTGTCTCATAGGCTTTATCCTAGCCCTCTGTACAGGGGGCAAATTTAATTCAGAAGGTGATAGGTTCATGAATATCTATGGGACTATAGCACATAGGTTTCTCTAATTTATATAAATTTCAGTCATACTCTTGAATAGTAAGACCCTGGAAGACATTGAAATGAATAGTGCACTACCACTTGGGTGATATGTTACTAGGAAATGTTTGAACGCTTTGCAGTAATGAGCAAATTCATATATGTATGCAGAGAACTCACAAACAGAAAAACTGCAGAAGTATTTGAATACATTATGTGCTACAAAGACTTTGCCCCATTCCACAAAAGTATAATACATGATTCTTTTGATGATAGTAGTATTTATTATTTCTGAATGGATAGCAAAAGTTTGTTATGGATTAGCCATCAGCAATATTTGCCACCTGGATGCAGCTGGTGACATAGCAGCCTACCACTAAAGAGCACCTCTCTATTTTATTACTGTTTGCCTGTATTTATGGTTAATATTATAATGCTATATAGACATTTCTTTTTCATATATTAATTTAAGTAAGGGGTTTATATATATGGATTGTATATATTTAAAGATGCTTAATGTTAAACTGAAGCAAGTATTAACAAGAAAATGTTATTTTGAAATTCTACAATACAGTGTGCAAATTAATAATAATATCCACTAAAATAACAATGAATAATTTAATAATATTTTTTTGCCAATAAGGTTCCAGGGAATTATACTCTTATTTGTCCTGGTTTTTCTTAGACTCATAAGCAGGCATTCCTAAGAATTGTAAGTACTTTTTAGTAAAAGTTCAGTACTTGAATTCACAACAACCTTTTTCCCCCAAATTCAGATGGAAGATTTCCAAATTTATGAAAGATATTGTCAAAATAAGCCACGATCTGAAAGTTTGTGGAGGCAATTTTCAGACTCTGTCTTTTTTCAGGTATACGTATTTATTTCTTCAAAATATTTGTATTTGTAAATTGATATATTTTCTCAATGTTTCAAAGACTGAATGAAGAAAGACTTTAAATTGTGTATTAACAAAGTGCTTAAATTCATTTTAGGAATGTCAAAGGAAACTTGATCACAAGCTGAGTTTGGATTCCTACTTACTGAAACCTGTTCAGAGAATAACCAAATATCAGTTACTGCTGAAGGTAAGGGATACAGAATGGTATTCATGAGCATGCTTTTGAAGGTAGCACATTTTTTAAAATTTGTAATTGTATGTCACTACTTGTCTCATCCTATCCAGAGAAAAGCCTAAAAGACAGCAGAAATAAGAACGTACAAGGACATTGAAGTCATCAAGGCAGATAGGCACATCCAAGTCTGCCATCTTCTTGTTCAATTCTCTTGTTTCTCTGGTTCTAAAAGCAGGAAGTGGGCAAACAAGTGTTTCTGCATATAGGCTTTGTTTAACAGCTCTTTTTGCCTTTATTCTCCTGTTGGGTAGACAGAAGGAGGACTAGGACAAACAGAATTGCATGGAAAACTTCCCATTTGCTTAAAACTTGTGACCATTGCAGGAATTTGCATTACGGGCTACAAAATGTGCTCAGAAAAATGCCTCTATAGTTGAATAGAAATTCTGCAAGATAATGCAGAGGGATACATTTCAGGAATCGAGTGGTTTTTAATTGACACCACTGTATGTTTTTAGAAAATACATGACCATATTGTATTTTATGGTTTTATATTAGAAGCCTGAGATTTTTGAAAATGCTACACTAAATTTCCGAACATTTAATATGTCTGATTTTTTTCATCATAAATTATTTAATGAGTATTCAAAATATAACCTTTTCCATGCATGCAGATGACTTGTTTTAACAAATGCTTCACGCATAGGCAAGTTAAGATTCCAAAATTAGTTTTTAAAATTATAGTACACTAATTATTTAAAAATACTATTGGATCAAATTCACCCCTGGCACAAATTCATTTAAGTTAGTCAAGCTACAACAGGGATGAATTTTGCTGATTATGTTTAAATATGAAGAGTGATGATTTTAGAAATCTCTCTTAAAATATCCTTATTTCCCGCGATTTGACTTGCCTGAATGAACCGTAATTCTCATGTGATCTCCCATTGAAGCTCCACATAGATGGAACTGCAGGACTGGTGCCACAGAAAAGAGTATCTTCACTTAGATTGTAAAGTTTTTGGTGAAGGACCGCCTCTTTGTTATATTTTTGGGCAGTTCCTAGCACAGTAGGTAGGGCTTCAATCCATGTTCAGGGCTCCAGGATGCAATACAAATAATAACAACAGTTTACAATGAGCATGACATATGCTTAAGTTTTAGAGCGAGGTAACAATGGAAAGATTTTTCACAAAAATTCAAGCCAATTTTGTCACCGGTTTGATAGTAACAGTTTGCAAGATTGGGCTGACTAAGCCTGATTTCCAGATACTTACCTGCTTTATAATTTACTAATGGTTGTAAAGTGCTCTCAGTGTGAATTGTGAAGGCCAGTCAGCAGTAGAGGTGAGAGGTTGAATTTAGAACCTTCTGACTCCCAGCCTTCTATTTAATCTACTACCATGTAGCTTTTGGAGATTCCCACCTTCATAGATTCTCCTCCTTGGGATTTTTTCAAATGTGGCAAGTGGTCATTTTTGGTTGAAAATTTCACAAAGGACCAGAAAGCCTTTTTTGCACAAAAGCTCATCAGTTAATTTTGAAAACTTGTCTCAAATTCAGTGTTGAATGTACACTCATCTTGAGTATTACTTGTCATCTACTTCCTAGTTATCTAGAACTGAATGAGCATCACATCATTTTTTTCCCCACAGGAAATGCTGAAATACAGTAAAAACTGTGAAGGAGCTGAAGATCTGCAGGAGGCATTAACCTCTATACTAGGTATTCTCAAAGCAGTCAATGATTCCATGCACCAGATTGCCATTACTGGCTATGATGTAAGTGACAGCATTTCTTAATTATTTCTGTAAAGATACAAAAATAAATGAGGTGTATATAATAATGCACATTGGATTTTGCAACAGTTTCCTTTTAACTAATGAATATCTGAATGGTATTATCTAAGAAAAATAATGGGAAAATTTATTTCTTATATATTTCTCACCAATCTCATTATTAGTACATAGTTTTAACATTTTTTTTTACAAGTGACAATCCCACTTCATAGATCCCAATTTTCCTTTTTAAATTTTCTTCTTCAAATGTATACAAAGTGAGGTATAAAGTCTATTTTATTCAGCAGTGTACCTTAGAAAGAAGAGAATAAGTATTGTCATGTCAGTTGTCCATTTTGAGTGCTGTACACTGCCCAGCAGTAGACCGTGCCAAATGTTTCAGAAGAAGGCATTGTTAACCGATGCATAATACTTTATCTTTGGAAGGAAATTTCTTCCTAGAGAAGAACTGATGCAAAACCAAACCCAGGAATGATAGCATCCTGTATCTTGGGAAGCAGTGACTTTGAAAAAGATTTGGGGATCATAGTGGGTAATCAGCTGAACAGAAGCTCCCTGCATGACTGTGTGTCCAAAACAACTAATGCTATCCTGGGATGCATAAACAAGGGAATCTTGAGTAGGTGTGAGATTGTTTCACCTCTGTACTTTGCACTGGTGTGGCCATTCTGGAATACTGTGTCCAGTTCTGGTGTCCACAATTCAAGGAGGATGTTGATAAATTGAAGAGCATGAGAATGATTAAAGGGTTAGAAGAAATGCCTTGGGGGGGAAGAGAGAGTGAAAGAGACTCAAGGAGCTCAATCTGTCTAGCTTAACAAAGAGAAGGTGAAGGAGTGACCTGATTAGAGTCCAAGTACATATATGGGGAACAAATATTTAATAATGGGCTCTTCAGTCTAGCAGAGAAAGGTTTAACATGAGCCGATGATTGGAAGTTGAAGCTAGACAGATTCAGACTGGAAATAAAGCATACATTTTTAGCAGTGAGTGTAATCATCCATTGGAACAATTTACAAAATGTCATGGTGGGGTCTCCATCACTGACAAGTTTTAAATCAAGATTGGATGTTTTTCTAAAAGATCTGCTCTAGGAATTATTTTGGGGAAGTTCTATGGCCTATGTTACACAGGAGGTCAGACTTCAGTAGGGCCAGGATTTCACCCCCGAGTTCCATTTTATCCAAATCATCAAAGTAAAGAAGTTCAGATAAGACTTTTTTCATCTTTGGGTAATTTCTAATCTCACATCATTCTCTATCATATTTATCTTCAGTATTTGATGTGTTGTTGGATGTTAGATGTGAATTTGCATGTAATGGTGGATTCCTCATCCTTTCTTTGTTAAGAAGGGTTAAAGTCTAAATAAGAAGCAGCATTGCTGCCCTAGTAGGCTGCTTCTGTTCTCTTTAGGCAAATTTGGACCATCTTGCATCACACAGCTTTGTATAAAGTCTTCCCACTTTCAAAATTAATAAACCAAACAAATTATGTATAAAGGAACAATGTCAATCAATTTTTGACTATTTATTTTTTTAAAAAATTGATAGAACACCTTTTTTATGAAAATAGATATATATATATCTACAAGCACACACACAAAATTTCATAGAGTTTTCTGCTGTCCTATTTAGCTCACATTTGTGGACTCACCCTCTCTTACTGATAATGGGAGTCTCTTGTAACAACAGTACCGCTAGGACAACATTTTCAGATGGAAATGTGGTTTTCAAGCTGACTGTGTCCCTTCGAAGTGTAAACAATTTGACTGTTTTTGTTCCAGGGAAACCTGAATGAACTAGGCAAGCTTTTAATGCAAGGATCCTTCAGTGTATGGACTGATCATAAAAAGGGCCACTCAAAAGTGAAGGATTTGGCACGTTTCAAGCCAATGCAAAGGCACCTGTTCCTCCATGAGAAGGCAGTGTTGTTCTGTAAAAAGAGAGAAGAAAATGGAGAGGGATATGAAAAAGCACCTTCCTACAGTTATAAGCATTCCTTAAACGTAAGCTATTTTAGCAATCGTATTAAGAATAAGACAAAAGTAGTACTAAACCTTTGAGCTTCTTGCATACAGTATATTACGTTCACTCACTGAAAACATTTTATACCTATAACTTTATTTGAAAGCACATTTATGTGCCTGATATATTTTGTTATCTTAAACACCTAAAGAATTTTTTGCAGTATGGAATTTGCACTTTGAAGCAAGTCTGGCCTATATTGTTATAATCTCTGCCCTTTTATGCTATTTTCTATGTCTTCCCTTTCCTCCCCATTTATATATAGCATCCCTTTTTTAATTCCAATATATTCTGTTTTGAGATTAAAAAACCATATTAGGTTAATTTAATGCAGATTGTGATCCCCTTGCCCATGTTAAATAGTTAATTGGGACTACTGGTGGAGTAAGATCATCCTAAATGTGGGTAAGAGTATCATGATCTGGTCCTCAAATATAATATTTATGGGTCTTGATTAATTTACAGAAACTCCTCTTCACTCTGGCACACAAGTGATGGCTGAGAGTAAAGCCCTAAATTTCTCCTGCTTCAACTGCATAATGTGGAGATTGTACATGATCAATATATTCTTTTGTCTTGAGTGCAAAATCTCAGATCAGTGCTGAAAAGATTACTTTGCTGAATAGGTTTAAATAGTTCAATGTATTAGGGTAAAAGAAGGTGACTATTACTGTTACTGTTACTATTATTTTAATTGAAAAGTAGTTTGTCAACATCAATCTGTTGTGTTTGCCAGATGACAGCTGTTGGAATAACAGAGAATGTTAAAGGTGACTCAAAAAAATTTGAAATCTGGTATAATGCAAGAGAAGAAGTTTACATCATTCAGGTAATGGTGCTTCACTTTATTTTAAATACACTCATTGACTTATATTTCTGTTTTATGTACTGCTAATTTTTTACTTCTGAGCCATGCACTTACACAGAATAAATGGTCAGGTGCTTTCCACACTTCTTGTATGTTTGGAAGTGTTGATACTACTTCCAGACATTATTATATCAATCTTAGCAATGTCATTTAAACAAGGAGCCCATGTAACAGACATGTGCAGCAAATCTTGTGTAGTCTTAAAAGGATTAGAAATTGTGAGACTCTTTTCTAGTTTGGGTATGACACAGTAATGCTTCTCTTATTGGAAGTCAAAAAGCAGATGGAGCCTCTGTACCTCACTATAAAAACCAGATTCACCAAAACAGTGACTGGTGAAGCATTTTTCATGTTTGTGCATAATGGACTGCGAACGTGTGTAAGACTCCTTAGGCCAGATCCTCAATTTGTGCGAATCGCTACTGCTCTGTTGAAGTCAGTGGAGCTATAATAGTTTACATAAGCTGACAGTGTGGCCTACTGACTGTCATAGGAGCCATTCTGAGGAAAGAGGAAAAATATAACTCTTAATTTCTCTCTTATTCTGGTTAATTATAAAGGTAAAAAGTAAAGTTGTATTCAGGGCCATGAAGTTTTTCAGGATACAATATGTAAGATATGCAATAAGTTTTTTTTTACTCCACTACTGTGCACTGGTATAATGAGAGGAGAATAGAACCAACGCACACAGGTGAATGCAGAAGGCAGTTTCTGATACAAATATTCCAACAGAAGGGACACTTCAAAAAAACAAGACAAAAAAGAGAGAAAGCGGTGTCTCCTTTTACAACATACTAATCTACAGTTTGCAGCCCAATTGTTTTGTGAAATGGCTCAGATGTCATTGACAGAAAAGTGGATAAAAACTGTGTGGACTTATCCCCTGATCCTGCAAGAACTTACAAATATGCTTAACTTTACATACCTGAGCTACCCGTTGACTTCAGTGGCACTGCTCAGGTGTGTAAAAGTTAGCATGTGTGTGCTTGCAGGATCTGGGCCTTTATGATGAAGACATAAGATTCCTAGCATTTCATGAAAACAATGTACAGACATGAACATCTTGTCAATTTCCTCATTAGGAAAATGAAATTTCTGTGACCATGACACAAGCTCCTCTGACTAGTCAAAACCTTAAAATAAGTCCCCTTCACCCAAGGCCCAGAGAGACGGTTTTGTTTATCTTTTCTTTAGGGCTGTTCCTAGGTGTGTGTTTTGCATATACTGTTTAGTGTAACTAGCATTCAATACTTGATCACTGATTTCTTTTTTATGATAGGCACCAACCCCTGAAATTAAAGCTACTTGGGTAAATGAAATTAGAAAAGTGTTAACTAGTCAACTGCAGGCATGCAGAGGTAAAACCATTCTCTATATCTCTTTCCTTCTCCCTTCTATACAGTGCAGTTTTGTACTAGAAACCCCATCATGTACACCTGCTTTGTAAGAAAAATTCTGAATACCAAGGCTGCGAGAGCAAATACATTGTTTTGATAGATATTTTTCTTCCTTGCAGAAGCTAGTCAACACAGAACGCTAGAACAGACGCACAGTTTACCTATACCTGCATCAACTTGTACAAGGTGAGTAAACACAGAGCCCACCATGTTGATTTGACAAAGAAGACATAACAGATCGTTACAAAATACATTAGGCTTACCAGTGAGGTTCATCTGCAGTTCTTTTGCCCACTTGCCTCCTGCTATACATTTTACGTCTTAATTTTTTTTTGGTTACTGCTTCTTTTCTACCACTATAAAATTACAGACCTGAGGTTTAAATAGCCTTTGAACTTTTCCATATTGCTTTAAATGAAGAACTACTACCAGTGGCATGAACTAGAAAATACCAATTTAGTATACCTATACATGCCAACATACTGGAGGTACGTACAAAATATGGCATTATTTTATGATATTTTATTGTAAAAATTTGTATGTTAAACTCCAAAAAAACAAAGAAAAAAGTGCTATTCAGCCTTTGATACAGACACAGCAGTGAAATGACAATGGACATGTGGAAGGATTTTAAACAGCAGGCCACAGCTTTTATTACACTTTGACACAGGGTAGGGGCACTACCTGTCCATCACCCACACTCTCCAGGCATTTAATTGGTTCCAGTGTGTGGATTATAGGGCTCCTACCATGTAATCTGAAACTCAATGGTAGACTCTCCTCAGCCTACTCCCCAGCACTCAGCTCTCTTTGAGTCCTAGCACCTTCCCCACCACAAAGGAGACAGAGTGCAGAAGGGTGGGGACCTCAGCCCGCAAGGTCTCTCCCTAAACCCATCACCAAAATCCCAAGTCTTTTACCTCTGGGAACTGTTCATTTTATCCTTTTAACCACACTGAAAACTGACCACAAGCTGTGACCAACTAACAACTCAACCAAGCACCTCGGTTAGGTACCAAGCGCATTCCGACTTAACCTGCTGTGGCTCAAAGACGATACAAGGAAGGGGGGAAAACTTTCTACTCCTCTGCCAGTTGGCCATTGGGAGACAAATTCCTTCCTGACCCCCAAACTGGTAATCAGCTAGACCCACAGCATCCTCTAGCCAGGTTCCCATTCCTAGTTCAGAGTGGGTAGGGTGGAGCTGCTGGAACAAGCCAAAAGACTCCACATGGTTCCTGCCCCAGGTTAAATCCTGGGTGCTAGGGAATGTTGGCCAGTCAGCGCACATCCTCTCCAACTAGCCAATGGGTGCCAGAGACATCAAGAGGGTGAAGAGGAGCTATCTGGTATCCTTCGGTGAGGGTGTCCCTCCCTCACTGCCGGGGCTATCCCTTTTACCACTGTCTCCATCAAGTTTCCCCTCCCATTGAGGCAGATGAGTGACATTTCTTTTGCCCTTCCTTCTCTCTTCCTTTCCTTTACTCAATTGTTTTCTTCCTTCAATTTATCTTTTCTTTTGCCCTCTATCCTTTGCATTGTCTATTTTCTCTGTCCACTTTTCCTGTGTTGTTTAATAACTGACTCTTTTCTTTTCTCTTCCTCTAACTCCCCTTCTTTCTTCCAAATATTGTGTTCATTCCTTCCATCTCCAAGTTCTTGGTCACGTTTTTCCTCCTTTTTCTTCCCATATCTTCTCTGAATATCTCTACCACTGTGTGTTCATGTTCTCTCCCCCCCCCCCCCTCCCTCCATACCTTTCACTCCCTTGGCCATCCTCTAGCCCCACACTCTGACCCCACTGTTTGTTCATACTTCACACCATGATAACACATATCTGATCATACGTCTGGCCCCTTTCCATATGCATATGATCCTCACCTCTGTTCTCTGTCATCATATACTCAGACACACACACCTGTGCCTCTTTGCTACTGACGCATGCTCTATACACCTGCACCCATACACATACAGTGCCTCAGGCAGTGGGAAAATGAACCAGCTGTACAGAGTTCTAGGGACAGCCCTCTCCTCCCCAGCCTGGAGTCTAACATTGTGCTGGGACCCCTTCTGGTTCCAGAACTTCTCCTTCACCACTTGCCTGTCTGCCCAATGGTCACAGCTAGCAAGCTAACTCCATTCAATCATTCTTAGCAGAAGGGATGTTCAGGAGGTTCTGCTAAGGCAGAGATCACCAGACTCAGGGTGTGGAGGGGAGTAGTCTTGAGTCCTTTCTCAGCCACAAAAGCAACCATAACGTACAGGGCTGCAATCATTGGGTGACATTCTCTGGAAAGCTACAATTGGGAGCAGAGGCTGTTGTTCATGCACACCCATTAGTATGCACATCTGCAGGAAGAAGCAACAGCAGCCCCGTGGCCTGCAGAAGGGACATATATCTGCCATCCCAGTTCAGCCTTAGAACTACAGGCGGTTTGTTGTCTTAATTTTCTTCTGATAAACAGTCCTTCAAGGAATCAGGGGAGAAACATCAAAAAACTAGAAGAGAGAAAAACTGATCCCACAAGTCCAGAAGGTTGTGTCACCTCAGTAGCACCAAAGTACCCCGAGAAAGGAAAAGGTGAGTCGCAGTTACAATTAAATTATCCGTGGGCCTTGAGTACCTTATTGAGGGAGAATGGAGAGTGAGACCTAGGAATATGCTCTTGGAATTTTTTTGTTACAGGTTCAGCACTGTAGATTGACCCTGCAGATTTGATTGTTTCCCAGATTTCTCTTTTACTGGACAAATGTCTTGATACTACCTCAAAATTCACTTAAAACTCTGCAGAAAGTGCTCTGAAGAGCTCTTTATTCATCTGTGATTTGGTTCTCATCACTGAGTTCAGCTACTAGACCGCTTCTGAATGTAAAGGCCTGCATGGTGGTGATAAACTCTTGCTTGGATTCTTCTGCAATGCGTGAACTTTGTTTTTATTTCTCCTTCAAAATGCTAGTTCCCTGGCATTGTGCTGAATGATTTTGCTTTGACCTTTTCATGTGCGTCTCCCCTTTCTCTCTTTCCATCTCTCTCTTCATTTGTAGATGATACAGTAATTAGTTCTACCTCAGAATGCTCTGCACTGTCAAAAAAGCGCTTTACACTTCAGGGCTTTACTAACCTCAAAAGTCAGAAAGGTAAATTTTTAACAAGCTAGATTCTGTTTTCCAAACAAGGCTGTAGTTGGTCTGTGGTGTGTGTGTGTGTCTCTATACATACATATAGGGATATATTGCTTAGCTCCTCTCCTAAGTTTAAGTTGGTTTCTGCCATCATAGGCCCTGGCAGAAGGTCCTGGAGGTGAAAAGTCCACTGGGACATGTGGAGAGTACCAAGTGTCTATAATCTCCCTTGCACTGGTGAAGGGGTGTCAAGGTATGGTGATAGCCAGGGTGGTGGAGAGGTCAGAGTGACATGGGAGAAGTGCTGATTCCAGTGTGTGTACATACCAGTTCCCTCCATGGAGTCCCCAGAAGGAGTTGAAGCTGCTCATCTCCAGTGGGAACATTGAAGGAGGGTGGCAGTGGAAACCTCATTTGCCTACCCTCAGAGTGAATGAGCTGACCATGCTCCACCTTCGCTGAATCTGCTCTGGGTTATTTGCTGTATTAAAACCAATAGGGGACCAATCTTTTGTTAGAAGGTTTTCTTATTAACTTCTGATTAATTAAATGTGCAGTTCTTAATGCAAGGCTGTGCAAGGGGTGCTGCTATTTTCAAGGATATAAGGAAATCAGTTTTTTCAAAAGAGATCTGCAGTTTTGCTCTGAAACAGGAGCTGGTCTGTCTCAGAGATACTTTCTTGCTTCCTGCTGCCAGATAAATGCATTTGTAGAGTTGTAGAGTCTCTTCTTACTTTGGATTATTCCCTTTAAATAGTCTGCATTGCACTAATATGACAACACTTCGTAGAAAGCATGATTTTCAAGCAGCCTTTTAACATGTCTTTTTAAACCCTGATTACCTTTGAGTTCTTTCTGGAGAGACTGTATCAGCGTAGTATGTCTAAATACTCAAAGCACCTATGAGGTAAGCACTAATATTCCATGCTTGCCTTAACAGAAACTCCATCTCCTACTGCTAAAAACCAGACATTGCCAATGATCCTTCTGACAGGACCAGGTATTGCTGTAGAATTAGTTTTGCCAGAATAAAATAATCATGTTTTATATAATATTTGTACCTAAAATACAGATTCACTGTATTCGATTTACAGTTCTTTTAGGAAAAAAATCATATATTTGTATCCATGATAGTGAATATGTCCTTGCCAGTTTTAGCACAGTATAATGGATTTAATACCTAAAAAAAAATAATTTTTGTTATAATCAATCAATGGCAACTAAAATAAATTACAGACTCATCAGAAACCATTTACTATATTCCAGTGTAAACTCAAAGGTATTTAGCATGCAATCTACCTATTCTCTTTTTTCCAGTTCTTCAATATCTCTCTTCTGTGTTTTTTGCCTATTCATCCTACTGCAGCTTCTCCTACCAGCCCTGATAAAAAAGCTAAACGACATGAAGTAAAGAGTGATCCAACTCCTTTTGGTTTCAGAGGTAGAGTGATTATCACCTTTTGTACTCCACAGTAAGCCATAGATAACTAATACAATGTACATGTCAAAGGAATGTGGGTGCACATATGATAGTGTGTGCACAGCAGTATTGTCATCAGCTGGTTTTTCCAAGTGGGTCTCACAGCTGCTTTTATGTGTTGGTTTTGATGAAACAACTTTTCAAAGTTACCTCATCATCAAATGAAGTACCATACAGTGAATTTGGAAAGAATTGTTATTCTGCCAAAGAAATAACCTAAAGTTGTGTGTTTAATGTGTATCTAATGGAGTCTGGCCATACTAGATACACGGGTGTCTTAGTTGAATAATGAGGACCCTTGCAGGCAAAAGGTTGGCCTTGTGCAAATCACTGGCGGCAGATTAACTAGGCTGTATGGCAGGAATGGTCACAGCCCTCTCCTCCCATGACACTGACTCCACTCCCTTCTTGTACACTCAGGCAATATTTCCCCTACAGAACACACTCTTCTTCCAAACCCCGCTTTCTATGTTTCTGCAACCCTTGTTTTTAACCACGCCACCTGGGAAAGCCCAGCTGGTGTGGCAGCCTTTCTAGTGTGGCCATTATCCAACAGCATTCACTTTGCCTATGCTGTGGGGTGTTCAGTGTACTCTAAGTGTGTACACAGCTTCTACACATGTGGAGTCTGAAGGTTGTGACATCTGAGCGCTATGGGAAAGCAGCCAAACCTGCTAGACCTCCCAGCTAGAATGAAAGGTCTGGGCTTTGAGGATGTCACAGGGAATAAACATTTTGCTCAGGAGTCTTTGCCAGGGGATGGGAAATTTCTCTAGGTGGGGGGTTGCCCATTAGTGCTGGAATTGGGGGTGCTGTCACCCCCTGGCTTGAAGTGGTTTCCCATTATACGCACAGTTTACAGTTTGGTTCAATGGCTCTTAGCACCCCCACTATAAAAGTTGTTCCAGCACTCTGGGGGATGACTGAGAAGATGCAGGGAGAGGTGAAGACAGTCCTATGGGAGTATGTTGCAGGGTCAGAAGGGAAAGAGGATGTCCATTCCAGTAGCTTATCCTCTGTAGAATTCTGTATGGATTTGGAGAAAAGATGATTTTATCTTGGTGGTTCAGATAATCCAAATCCAGTTCACATGATGTCTTGTGCTTTTTGATGAAAAAGAAATGTTTAATGTATTCTGGTGTGAATTAATCCTAAAACCATGTTTTTAGAAAGCCTGTACACTATAAAACATTCAGACAGTGATGTTGTTATATCATTGAGGTTCTCTGTCCCATGAAGAAATCAAGTTTTTGTTCATTTCCATTTGTACCATTATAATACGAGCTGCTTATCCTGAGCTCCCGAGACAGATTTCAGACATAATCCTTGAATAGACTCTTGATTTGGAAACGAAATAAAAACATCCTGGCATTTTCCCCCGTCACACACTTCTATCCTCATGTTTCGTTTCCACCACTTCACCTTTTCTCTGCCCACCAAAGCCTTGGGAGGATAGATGGGCTGTGCCACTCAGTTGAAATGCCTGGTGTAAAACTGGTACAAATTTGAGCAGAATTGTAACTGAATTATATCCCCCTACTGATTTCTTTTACAGCAATCAGTTTTCTCAGAGGTTCTCTACCTTTTTCTTTTGCTTCCTTTCTAAGGTTCTTCAGGTAGAAAGTTATTTGGAAAAAAAGACAATTTTTCTAGCTACCCCCAGAAGCGTGGTGTTTTGTCAACTTTCGGCAAGTCCTGCCTGAAAGTAATAGGAAAGAACTCTTGGAAATTCTGAGGCTTTTTTTCCCCCCCAACATGTTACAGAATCACTTTAGATTGTTCTTTATTTTTGAATTGAATGCTACCCTTCATGAATAGTAATAATACTGTTATCTGAGTTCTGGTAATGTCTAGAAGGCCCAACTAAGATTTGGGGCCCAGTAGCACTAGGGACTGTAAAAGATAGTCCATGCCTCAAAGAATTTATCATCTAAAACAGACAAGATAAAGAGTGGGAGAAACAGGATGCAACATATGGGCAGAGTGATGGCTGGCAAACACCAAGTTGAGTCCTCAAGTTTAGTTTTTGTTTGTCTGTTTCATGTGTTTGTTCTGTTTTCGTAAATGGTAGCATGGCAGAATTGAGGACGAGGGACAGACAGCAATTACTTTCCTCTGTTATACTGTGTTTTAATTTAAAAATAATAAAAAGGATTCTAGTTGCCTCTCACAAGCCCAGCATAAAGATAACTTTTAAGCTAAAATGAAATTTGTGTGGACTGCCGTAGGAACTTATTACTCAGTTCTTTCACAGATGCAAGATCAATATTAACATTGGACAGGGCCAAATGGGTCAGTACTTCTAATCTTAAGCCAGCGCAGGCAAGGTAAAGCATCAGTCCTGGGCCACATGAACCTATGTCCATGTTGGTGTGCTGTGAATTAGAGATTGCTTTGACTTTACTCTGCCATACTAGAACATTTTCTGTAACATGTATAGTTCTGACACATGTTGCAGAAAATAGAAACCACCTCACAGATTCCATGAAAAGCAAAAATGCTGGTTTCTTTTCCAGTCTAACTGATTATTATCATGTTTTTATATTTAGAGTTAGTTTGAGGAATGTTCCTCCTATCATTCTTTTCACTGGGTATTAATGATATAAGAGGTTGTCCCGAACAGAAATTTATTATACAAAATTAATGCCAAAACTTTCCTATTCTGTTTTATCATGATTTGCTTTTATGTTTAAGAACCACACGCATATGTTTTTTATAAAGTACCTGCTGATCTCAGTGAAAAGCATCTTTAGTTTGATTTTATATGGAATGGCATGTTGTGCACTCTGGATCTGATTCAGCATCATAAATAAGTGAAATGGTTTAGCTTGCATTACTCATAGACTCTAAGATCAGAAGGGACCAATATGATCATCTAGTCTGACCTCCTGCACAGTGCAGGCCACAGAACCTCACTCACCCACTCCTGTAATAAACCTCTAACCTATGACTGAGTTATTAAAGTCCTCAAATCATGATTTAAAGACTTTAAGGTACCGAGAATCCACCAGCAAGTGAGCCATGCCCTGTGCTACAGAGGAAGGTGAAAAACTCCCAGAGCCTTTGCCAATCTGCCCTGGGGGGAAATTCCTTGCAGACCCCAGATATGGCGATCAGTTAAACCCTGAGCATGTAGGCAAGACTCACCAGCCAGACACCCAGGAAAGAGTTATCTGTAATAACTCAGAACCCACCCCATCAAACATCCTATCACTGGCCATTGGGATATCTACCACCAGTAGTCAAGGATGAGTCAGTTGTCAAACGAGGCTGTCCCATCATACCATCCCCTCCATAAATTTATCAAGCTCAGTTTTGAAGCCAGCTAGGTTTTTTTGCCCCCATTGCTCCCCTTGGAAAGCTATTCCAGAACTTCATTCCTCTGATGGTTAGAAACCTGTGTCTAATTTCAAGTCTAAACTTCCTGATCGCCAGTTTATACCCATTAGTTCATAGTCCACATTGGCGCTGAACTTCAATAATTCCTCTCCCTCCCTGGTATTTATCCTTCTAATGTATTTACCTTCTTTGGGTTAGGCTAAACAAGCTAAACACATCATGAGAAAAATAGTAACACTTTACAATGTGATAAATTCACCTTCTTTCTTGTGGTGTTCATTGAAGCAGTTTTAATCATGATGAATTTGCTTAATATTAGTGTGCAGTTTATCGTCCTGGTTTGGCTTTGAACAATGGCAACCTAATCTGATGAGATGCTGAAGTCAGCAATTTGGAAAATCAGGCCGCTATTGTCCATTGCCATCTTCTGATTATCCAGTTAAGCTTCTTTGATGATGTCACACCTACGCAGCAGCCCTGAGCAGTACAAATTGGAAATAATTTCCATTCTTTTTCGAGTGCTTGCTCACGTCCATTCCATGTCAGGTGTGTGTGCGCCACATGCACCAGTGCCAGAGATTTTTCTCTCAGTGATATCTGTAGGGCCGGCTCTAGCGCCATCTGTAGTGGTGCGTGTATGCGCTAGTATAAGAGGTGCTGCCGGCCACCCTCCCCCCACCCCAATTCCTTGTTACCACCCATGATGGTGCTGGAACGTCCTTGCCTCAGCAAGCATTACTATACCAGTGGTTTCCTGTAACTTTAGTGTATGTAGTTTGATTAGATAAGTTAATTAGTTAGAGTTAGTAGTTTACAGATAGTTGTAGTTTAGTCACCCAGGGATGGGGCATGCCCTGGTCCCTGGGCTTCAAACCACGTGCTTTGTGTAAGAAGCCCATGCCCATGAGCGATCCTTTCTAGAGCTGTTTAAAGTGCCTGCAGATCAGTCTTCTCTCATGAGGTGGTGGTCAGATTCTTCAAAGGCTTGGAGAGGCTCTTCCTGCAGGTCAGGGACCCGGTCCCTTCATGGGACCTCAACTTAGTCTTGGCCAGATTCATTGGGCCTCCCTTTGAGCCCCTGGCATCCTGCTGTCTTCTTCACTTGTCATGGAAAGTCGCTTTTCTTGTGGCAATTACTTCAGCAAGACAAGTTTCCAAAATCAAAGTTCTGACATCGGAACCTCCCTGTACTGTGTTTTACAAGGATAAAGTCTTTGGCATTTTTGTCAAAGGTGGTATCGCAGTTTCATGTCAACCAGGACATCTTCCTGCCAGTCTTCTTTCCGAAGCCTCACAACTGTTGCGATAAGAGACACCTGCACACTTGAGACGTCAGGCGAGTGCTGGCCTTCTACATTGAAAGGACTAAGCCCTTCCAAAAATTTCCTCCTGGATCCAGACCTGTTAGAGCAGGCAAAGGTTGCTCCCCCCGCCACGCTAACAGCCCATTCAGCAAGAGCACCAGCTTTGTCAGTGACTTGCTTAGCCCAATTTCCAATAGAAGACATTTGCAGGGCCGCATTGTGGTTTTTTTATTCACACCTTCACTTCCCACTATGCTATCGCTCAACAGGCCCAGGATGATGCGGGCTTTGGCAGAGCGGTGTTGCAATCTGCACATCCGTGAACTCCTGGCCTGCCTCCAGAGGCACTGTTTGTGAGTCACCTGATGTGGAATGGACTCGAAGAAAAAAAATGGTTACCAACATTCCGTAACTGTTGTTCTTCAAGATGTGTTGCCATGTCCATTCTATGACCCACCCACTTTCTCCTCCGTCTGAGTTCGGCAAGAAGGAACTGAGTGGGAAGGGGTAGCAGCATCCCTTATATACCGGTATACCAGATACCACTGAGGGAAAAATCTCTGGCACTGGTGCATGTGATGCACACACATCTGACATGGAATGGACATGAGTAACACATCTCGAAGAACAAAATTTGCAGAAGGTTACTAACCATTTTTTCCACTGCCTCCTCCAGGAAAACAGCCATACACCTATTGTGCATCTGTCCATCCGTCCGTATATATAAAACAGAGGAGACTTTTTCTTTTCCACTGATTTCCTTTTTAAAAACATTAAGGCCCAAATTCACGACTGCCATAAAATAGCACAACTTCATTTATTTCATAGGAATTGTACCAGCTTATGCCAGCAGTGAATTTGGCCCAAGGGTATAAATATTTTCCCACCTAACATTTTCCTCCTATTTCTAATTGATGTGTAAGTAACTATCACAAAGTTTGGGTGCAGTCCTGGTTTCATTGAAGTCGATGAGAGATTTTCTTGTTTCTGGGACATTTTAGCAAAGTTAATAACCGCAGAATATTTGTTTACCAAGGTTGGGCTAAAACATCTCATTCACTTGACGCCTCTGAAGAAAATGATGGTTGGTCTAGTGCTGAGGACCCACTTAATTCATCAGATGCAGAGGAAGAAGAAGGAGGGGGAGAAGAGATGAAGCTGGTAATCAGAAATATTTTCCTTCCAATTTAGTGAAATTTATATCACTAATTAATATATTAAAAAATATCTAGTACATGGGAATTGTGTTTGAGCTTGCAGGAGAAAAAAGTATGACCCCGGGCTTGAAGTCCTTAATCAGCCAAAATTCCCAGTGGTTTCAATTTAAGATTGTGTTTGTATTAAGTACCTTGTGAAAGTTTAGTCATTGAACTCATAGGATCTGCGGTTGTTTATATTATTTTCCGTAGTTCTTTTGTATGTAACACAGGTGTCGATTGTTTACTGCCTCAGTAATGAACAATAGTGACTTAGAAAACAATATTAACCAATGAAATAACATATGTAAATCACTGGTTCCCAGACTGGCTCACCTAAGCTTTTTTTGGACTTTAAAGTTTATCTCCCGTTTAGAACCTGAATGAGGGTTGGATTTTTTTTTAATTAATTGATATAATGGAGAGATGTACAAAAGTTTCTCAGGAAGTCATTCAGGATGTTTGTGAGAATACATATACTGACGTCACGTTTTGGTGAATAGCAAGGTTTGTTGTCCTTCAGAGTAAATATTGGCTTGGCTTCACTGTAGTTTAAAAAAAAAATTACCTCTGCCTTACAAAAGTCCATATCTACTTTATTAATTTTAATATATAGTTTTGTTTGGTTTCCTTCTGTGCACTTAGACTCCTGGTAAATATACTGTTGTGACAGATTATGACAAAAGAGGTTCTGAAGATCTTGCAGTGAAAAGTGGAGACCTAGTTCAGCTGATCCGGGAAGGGGAGGACAGACTTTGGTATGGAAGATTGTGTGTTACTGCTTGAAAAATGCACACAAGTACCACATCAGTTTTTATATCATATACTCTGAAGAATTTGTGTGTGTATATAAAGAATATATTATTTAAAAAAAATATTTAAATGAAACAGATGAAAATTCTTTTCCCAGGTATGTGAAGAATCTGAGCACTGGGAAAGAAGGTTCGGTGCCAGCCAACAATTTATTGATGATCATAGGCAACTCAAAATCAGCTCAGTCTTTAAGCAGCTCTGGTAAGATATTTATTGTAAATGTGGTGATGGTCAGTTTAGCTAAACACTTATATAGTAAGCATTTTGAAAAAATAAATGACATAGTATGTTTTTTGTGATTGTTTCCCCGCCTACTCCAGAATCAGGCACTGGATGCAGTACTTTGAGTTCATCATCAAGTTACAGTGAAAGCTGCAATGCTGGCAGCACCAGCTTCTCAGATATCAAGGGCTAATGTTAACATTTCTCCAAGTCGCCTCTGAACTTTCAGCATCTTGTTCAGACTTCTGAATGTTGGACTGAAATGGAGATCCAGCATGTATGTGTTGCCTGTTTAATGTCTTAAATGGTGGCTTATGGGGCCATCCCTGGGAAGATCTCAGTGAAAAGTATGTGGAATTTGAGATTATAAAGAAAAATGAATTTATCTGAAATGGGATCTTCTAGAAGCTTCTGATCTGAAGTTTGGATATCAAGAGTTACTAGCACAACATATATTTTCCCATGGATATTGCCATCAAATTTCTACAGACACACATCATTTTACCACAACCAGAAGAACAGGATGAATCAGGAATGTGTTCGGTGGCAAATCTTATTGTAAAATGATAAAATAAAAAGTAATTGTATAGTATAGAAATAAGGATAAGAAATCTGAGTTTACAGTTCACTCTTCAAAAAACCTTCCTCTAAGGATACTTCTGGGTTAATGCAGTGCATGGGGTCTCTTTTACAATAACCGGGAATTAAATGTGGGTCCAGCCATTCTCTTGTCTTGAATTTTTAGCACTGTGCTTTCTACAGTAAAATGCGTCTTTGCAGGCTGTGCTGCAAAAGAAATGGACAATTCACTGACCACAACAGCATTAAAAGAAAAGACTATTTTATCTTTTCCAGCATTTTTTACTGTGTGTCTAATGGCCATTTTTGAGGTATTTTGGCCTCTGAACCAAGTTCTTTACCAAGAATCACTGTTTACATAACATTGTCAGTTTAATAGCATCTTTGATACAAAATTATTTTTCATTACTAGTGTACACATTGAAACACAAAATGTTTGTATTGCTTAAGTGATTTCTTAATGATTTGTTATACAATGTGGTTATCTTCAGTTCTAACAGTTAGAAGATGGTTACAGGCAAATGAAACCATTCCAGCTATACTATATAGCTCAAGAGCCTTCCTAATGCTGAAGATTTATTGTGAGGTTAGAAACCTGAATCTTTTAGCCAAGGAAGTATGTTTGTAGATTTACTCAAAAGGATGGAAAAATTTAAACAATTGTGTACTTTTTCTATAAAAGGGAAGGGTGGGGAGAAATGACTTTAAAAAAAAATCTGAACTATGTTGTGGACAAATATTTTAAAAAAATTTTTAGAAGAAGGGAAGTCATAAACATCCATTTTTTTCTGGGGTGTAATGTAAACCAATGCTATACATAATCACCTCATCAGATATTCTTTGCAATTCAGCCTTACAAATGCAAACAGTGTATCAACTTGTGTGTATGCTGTATTCAATATTCCTTCAATCTGTTCCTTGCTTGCTATCTTTCAGATATTCTTTTTTTTGTTTTGTTTTGTTTTTTGTTTGCTTATACTGGAATATCATTTTTTCCTGGTCTCTGTACTGTATTAATTAAAATAATCTGGACTGTTGAGGGCTTGATTTTCAGAAGCACTGAGTGCAGTAAGCTTCCATTACAATTAATGGGAGCTGCTGGTGCTCGGCACCTACAAGTCTAAGTTAATATAAGAAATCTAGATTTTTCACTCTATCATGTGAATAACTAAAAGAGAAATGCCTCAAAAGAATTATCTTACTTCTCTAGTTTCCAGAAGCGATTCCTGTCCCAGTTACAATCAAAATGCAGCTGGCTATGGCCAGTGCATAAATGTGTATGTAAATATATATGTGTGTGTGTGTGTGTGTGTGTGTGTGTGTGTGTGTGTATATATATATATTAATGTAAAGGATGTATTTATAGTCTTCATGCTGCTGAAAATGTGTCACTTTACAATTCATAAATACTTAGGTTTCTTGCAATACTGCAGTATGAAGGCTGATCAGGGTTTTTACTTTATGCATCATTTCCAAAAAATAATTCATCTGTTCCTTCTTAAATTATCCTATACAAAACTGTGCTGGCCAGGACTGTTTAGCCTGATATGTGATACTGAAATAGCAATGTGCAGAGATATGGGTTTGTCGTCTTGTTTATAAGTTATTTTGTAAATGATTTGTAACATAATTTACTTAAATATATCGCTCACAAACAGTCTGACAATGAGACTGTGTCCCTTCAGCTTTCCATTACTTTTGTGTTCTTAGACACACCATTGCACTTTAATACAGCACATTTCACTGTTTCCTTTTCTACTGCTGTTGTAAATTATAAGTACGAAATCAGAGGTCTTTATTGTATGTATGAAAGTTTGATGAATAAATTTCAGCATTTCTTGCTGGATGTCCTCAATATACAGGTGCCCTTTGCTTTATTGTCTCATGGTGCTCAGATACTATTGTGATGTGCATCATATAAGAACATAAATACATTAATGAAACCTAACAGGGCTGTAATGGCCAGCTCCAAAAGCCAGGTCAACACCTTCCGAGTAGCCCTCACAATTCTACCAGAATGAGGCTTTTGAAAAATAAGCTTTGTATGTCTAGACCCTTTTGCTCCCTTCTTTTAATCCGCCTCTCAGAATTCCATTGCTACTTCTCCCCTCATTTGCACTTCCAACCTTCTGTTGCTTCCACAGGTCTGGGGAGATGGGACCAGCCTGCTGATTGGATAATAAATTTAGAATGCTGCCAGGTTGGCTTGACAGTAGCCAGATTTCTTGACTGCTTGTTGCAAACGTTTGTTGTGGTTTTGGGTTGGTTTAATTTTGGGGAGTAGAATGGGGTCTCTTTCACAGGTCTGGTTGAGCTTCCCCTGCTAGACACTCACCAGACTGAGGGGATCTAAATGCTAACTCCCACATGCCCTTAGCTTGCTGGGACTGGGCAGAGTTTAGATACTGTCCCTGGCTTTGGGTCTGTAGGCACGCACTCCAGGTGCAGGCCTTGTGTCTGATACCCTCTTGGCATTGGGGACCCTGAAGTCCAGTTGCCTAGCTCCTGAAGCTAGTGCCATCTTTCCCAGCCTCTCCAACATCTAGTGCATATTCTCCAGAATCCTACCAAAGGTGTGTTTTCTGATTTACAGTTTACCTCTTCAGGGATATGCAATAATGAAAGACAGACTTTGCACAGGTTTGTAAAACACCATTACTGTTTACTTTGTAGCATGGGAAATATATAGAGCAATACAAAATAACAAACACACCTGGATGCCTTTCCCTGGCTCAGATTCCTCACAACTCTGGAGAGTTCTTTGAACTTGGGCAGAGTTCTCTTCTCCACATGGGCAGAGGCAGATTCCGTCTCCAGCACATGGTTTCTCTTCATAATCTTAGCACCCCCTCTCTCTCCTGTAGCTAGCTCTTTCTGATCTTGGCTCGCCCTGCAGTTAAACCAGACCACCCTGTTGCTATGAAAGCCTGCCCATCTCTTCCTCTCTCTTGCCCCAATGCTTCCTGCGTCTCCAAAAGCCTTTTCCCTTTCCTCTTCCTGTGAGTCCTTTTTAAAGCTCAGATTTGTCATCTTTGTACTGTTTTGGAATTTTCCACTCTGTCCACTTCCCCCTAGTTGGAAAAATTAGGTTCAGCCAATCTCCTTAGCGTACCTGTTGTTCGGTCAGCACACAGTCACTAATGATTCTCCATTGTCTCTGGTCTGGCAGATACTGTACTGCAGCCCATGTTGGCAAATTGTGGATTCCACATCCACACAGAGACATTCCCTGGTACAATAATTTCATAACAACCAAAATTCATAAGTTGTACATAGACAGGGGCACAACTGGCAGGTCTATCTAGAGGAAGGTGGAGGTCCCACGCCACCTCCTCCTTATGCCTGTTGTGGTAGCAGCCAGGGTAGGAGAGGTTGGTTGCCCTACCATTCCCTTCAGAGAAGGGCTGCAGTTGGGGTAATGGGGAGAAAATGAGAGCTAAACTCTAATTCACAGCATCTGAAGAAGAATATACTTTAGTGCTTGAAGAGTTAATGGTATCTTCAGGGCACCCCATTTTGTCTAGATATTGGAAGCCAGGAGGTGATTTAAATTGTGATATTCTGGGCTAAACCTGTGGCCAAGGGCGGCCATGTGACAGACCCAGGTTTAATTTTATTCTCTTTCTTCCCCCGTCCAGAGTGGATGTGCTGCAGAGGTAGTACTTTAATCCATTGGATCAAAGAGTGTATCTTGTTTACTCAATAGAGGCCTCTGTAACCTATTATGGAGTCCCAGTGATGACTTCCAGGAAAATCCAATGCGCCTGACCTACAAAATGTCAGCCACAACATAGGTTCTACAGCATAACAGAAAAAGGTTCCTAGGCCAGTTTTAGTCTTGTGGAATGTGAAAAAGTTATGTTTTTATACAGAAATTTGAATAATGACAGAGACAACTATTTAACTCTTGTTTTCCGTGGTAGACACCATAGTTTTTTTTTTAATGTTTCCTGTATTCTAAATAACTTGGTCAAAGTAGAAGCACTCTCCTCTGGTGGGTATGAAACTAGATTCCCAAGGAAGACTTCAGGATGAGGTTACTGGACTGTGTAAAACTATTTTAATTGGAGTAAACTAACCTTTCAGATCATCAGTCTCCAATTCTTCAAAGACTACACTGGCTTCCCACCTTCTTCCAGGTGCTATATAAGGAGTTTATTTTGAAGTATGGTGTAAAGTCCTATCTGGCATGGGTCATGGCTACCTGAGAACATTACTTCCCTCCATAAACATAGATACAAACGTTAAGATTAGATTTGTGTAGATGACGTCAAGTACTTTCAGATCTGAAATTTGCTTCTCCCACTCAATATAACAAAGCAGAGTTTACTCAATAGACAATTGAGTAACTTCAAGAATTGGTGTCAATCCCATTTAGAAGACTGTACTACCTAAATACAATTGATAGTGTGCACTAGAAATACCTAAGATGTTGAAATAGTTCAATTTTTTCAGGCATTCACCTGCAGAAGATGAGTAGAGTGGGAGGTTGGGAACAGCTCAATTTAAGGTGGGAGTCCATTTATATTGACAATAGATGTTTATTCTTTGGCATGTGATGCTTGTGTCAGTGTTGCAGGTAAAGAAAAGGCATTTTCTTTCAGGATAAGGAGATCAAGATGCTATTTTGGGGATCCATAAACAAGGAATAAAAAGGCAATTTTATGGCTTCCAATAGGGAAGTAATTTTCAGAGCTGTTACAGCAGAGTGCTTGGTAAGTGATCTGTGTAGGCTATCTTTGCCCTTCACAAACAGCTTGAAAGGATAAGAGCCAGCTGCTGCATGAGACTAACGTCAGGCTCTTTGCCAGAGAGGTTAACTTTGCTCTATTTGTTTTGTTCTAGGGAATTTTCAGAACCCCACTTTTAGTTTTTAGTTCATCATTTTTAGAATGTATCACTGACCAGTCAATTTCAGAGAAAAAGTTAAGACCTTTCAGACCTTTTAAAATAATTTTGTTGCAGTTTTATGTATGAAATTACATTCAGTTAGAAACAGGGACCAAGATATGCTGTTCACTTTATTGGGAAGGGTTGTGTTTGACCATTTTAAAAGGCATCAAAATCTCTCAATCACTTCTCACACGTCTTTGACTCTCTTTATTTGGAAATCTGATAAAATAAATTATTCTCTCAAGATTTCCACCATCCTAAGATTCTGGCCTGATCCAAGTCACAACCAAATGCATATATTCACCTGGAAGTTTAGAACTTATCCAGAAAAAAATTGACAAGGTGGATTCAAAACAGAGCTTTGAATATATGAAATTGGAACTGAGGCTTGGCCAAAATTTTTATTCAATATGTAGATCACATCAGAGATAAGCTCAAACCAAATCCCAGCTTTGAACATCCCCCCTCTCTCTCTCCAACCCCAATTTTGGAGTGTTCATCATTCAGATCTTCATTTTGCCAGCTTGCCCCTTTGGGATGATTTAGTTGGGGTTGGTCCTGCTTTGAGCAGGGGGTTGGACTAGATGACGTCCTGAGGTTCCTTCCAACTCTAATCTTCTATGCTTCTATTTCTTATACAAATACTAGACCAGTTAAGTACTAACAGTAAAAGGGGGAAGGGGGGAAATGAGACAGTACCAGAATTTCTTACATGTATCTCTCAATAATATCCCTTTAATCAGAGTCCTAATGTTATCTGTAAAATGTCTCCGACAGGGCTGTTGTTGAGTTAATTTAGCAACAAAAGCATCTGCAGCAAGAGAAGCTCAAGAATTAACAACAGGATAGCTGCAAAGGGAAGGAGATTGTGTTTCAAAACAGTTCAACAGCAAGTGCTTTCTAGCAAAAAAGAGCTTTATTAAGATCAAGTTTTGTGCATTTGTGACATTATCCAGGACTATGATGTCTCCCGTGATACAGCTCAGCCCAATGTGAGCATAAGTTTGACTGTCTGCCCTAAAGTTCCCGTTATACATATGGTGACTGTTTGAAAAATTAATGTAGCATTTGGTGTTTACATATATTGTTCCTATGCTCTATTTGGTTCATTAAAAACAAGTTCTAGCAGCTCCTTTGTACTCCTAGGCAAACATGTAACAAGATGGTGAGCACACGTGAGGGGAAAAAAGGCTAAACACAAACCAAAACAAAATAGCAGATTTCAGTTGCAAGAAGCCAGAGTAAGTCTTTCTTAAAGTGTTTTAGGTAAGCAATGACATTTTAACAGAACAGGAGCTAGACACCAGTTTCTTTAGGCCACACTCCAGACTAACAAAAATCCAGAGTGCAAAATCAGTGCAAAAAGTTGTGATACCAAAAAAAAATCAGTGCAAAAGTTGTGATGCAAGACATCTGTGCTTCTGGACAAATTGTGGAAGTAGTGAATGACTTAATCTATCTAAGCAATAAACTGTCATCACATGAGCGCAGCTAGCCAGACAACTTAAGGAGAACTAATTTAGCATTCTCAGCCATGAAGGATCTGTACAGGGTCTGGAGCCAAAAGAACATGAAACTATATACAAACAGGATTTATCAAACCTGCATACTTCCAATCCTCTGATATGGATCTGAAACATAGACGTTGCTTAAACAAGACATCAGGAGGCGGGAGGCATTTCATATGTGTTGCCAGCAGCAATCACTGGATATGAGATGGTCTGATTTTAGCAGTAATAGGGACATATCATTGAGAACTGGCCTAAAGATGATTGAAGACATCCTTGGCCACTGCCAGCTGGCCCTTTTTGGTCATGTTGCCCGCCTTGGAGATAAAATCCCTGCACATTGAGCTCTGAAGATCAGACATGAGATCAAGTGGGGACACGGCCCAATCACAGACTGACGGCAGCCACACAGTCACCTGCCATCAACCTATCTGCACCAGATCAGTGATAACCTTGTGAAGCTCTTAGCCACCTGGAATAAAGCCATAGAGTGTGGTCATGGACACTTGGCAGTATGGACCTCTGCTGTCTGAGCATATTGTTGTTCTTGTTGAAGCTAGACTGTCACTTGTGGCAAGTCTCTCTTAGTGTCCAGATTGTGGCTGACCCTAGCATGGCAAAGCAGGACACCATCTTTACCCCTGCAAGGCTGCATTCAGGGTTCCCTGCCTTACACGTCTGAGCATAGGGTGGGGAGAGCAAGCGACCTGACCCCAGATACCCACCCCCACGAGCAGATGGAAGGCAGAGAGAGATGGAGAGTGGGCAGACCCTCAGCTCCACCCCTCAACTCACTGGCCAGCAGAGCTGAGCAAGGGCCTGTAGTAAATTATTTGTCCCCTTGAGCAAGGTTCTTTCTAGGGAGAGCACAGTTGTGAGTTGCTGCCTTTTACACAAGACAAAGCCTAAACACCCTGTCTAGCCTTATATTGAGCATGAGGCACTATTATAAATAAATGAAAGTTAAGTGTTGACAACAGGTAAAGTTCTCATGACGTCCCAGTGACTGTCAGTGAGGTTTAGACTCCTAAATTAATTCAGCACTTCTGAAAATTTTACCTGCCGTATTATACACAAACTACAGGGAGTCCCTGCCCCAAAGAGCTCACAAGCTACATAAAACAGAGAAGACAGATGCACTGTGGAGCCCAGAGGACTGAAAATGTAGGGTATGGATTGATTATCCTAATGAGTAGGTACAGAGGGAATAGCTGAAAATGTTGTACAGTACATTAGTGATGATCGTGTAGAAAGTTTTAGCACGTATGAGGTTAAATGTGATTTTATAATAGTACTTTGTTTTAATAGTCTTTAAAAATGACTGTTTAGTTTCAAGTGTTTTAGTTTCAAGTGCCCATTTATCTGAAAAGTCCATTTTAAAATGTTCATCATCTAAGGCCAGAAGGGACCATTGTGATCATTTATTCTGGCCTTCTGTATAACACAGACCATAGAACTTCTCTGAATTCATTCCTGTTTGAACTAAAGCTTTATTTTTTTTTAGAAGAACATCTAATCTCAATTTAAAAATTGCCAGTGATGGAAAATCCACCACATGCCTCAGTAAATTTTTCCAATGGTCAATTACACTCACTGTTAAATTTATGCTGTATTTTGTCTGAATTTGTCTAGCTTCAACTTCCAGCTGTTTGATTGTGTTGTACCTTTATGTTGGGCCTAGATTGAAGAGCCTATAGTTGAATTTCTGTTCCTCAGGTAGGTACTTATAGACTGTCATTAAGTCACTTTCTCTTTGTTAAAATAAATGATTGAGCTTCTTGAGTGTCTCACTATAAGACGTGTTTTCTAATCCTTCAACCATCCTTCTTGAGCAGACCCAATTTAGAAGAAGTTATTCCAGCCAACTTTATTTAAGACTGTGGGCACAATGCCACTGATTAATCAGGTCCTAAATAAACAAAGCTCTAGGCTTTGTTTCTATTAAAATTGCTTAAAACAAACACGTAGCTGCAGCAGCACACATTTGCTGTTTATCCACACATGCCTTAAAAAAAAAAAAGTGTGACAGATAATCCCACTGCAGCCTGGTCTACACTACAGAGTTGGGTCAATGCAAGGCAGCTTATGTCAACATCATTCTGTAAACGTTTACGCTAAATGTTGCTTCTGCAGATGTAACTTGCCTGCTACACTGACTTAATAACTCCACCTCCATGAGAGGCGTAGGTCAACATATTTAGATCAATGCAGTGTCCGTGTAGACACTCGTTAGTTACATCGACTGTAGTGGCCTCCAGGGAGATGTCCCACAATGCCCCACCGTGACCACTCTAGTCACTGTTTTGAACTCCACTGCCCAGGTATATGTTCCCCCCCACCCTCTTTAAAGCCTTGCCAATTTTTGAAATTCCATTTCCTGTTTGCTTGGTGTGGAGAGCTCACCTAGCAACTGCCTAGCTGTCCATGCCATTTGCACACTGCAGACATGCTCCTGCCTGCAGTACACAGGAGGTAGTGGATCTCCTTGGTCCGTGGGGAGAAGAGACAGTGCAGGCACAGCTCCAACACAGCCATAGAAACCTTGATATCTATGAGCAGATTGCTCGGGGCATGGGGAAGAAGGGCTACAAGAGGGACCCGCAGTAGTGCTGCGTGAAAGCCAAGGGGCTGTGACGGGCGTCCCAGAAGGCAAGGAGGCTAACAGTCACTCTGGTGTGGAGTTGCAGACCTGCCGCTTTTACAAAGAGCTGCATGCCATCCTCAGCGGAGACCCCACCACCACCAAACCCAAGAGCCCTGTGGATACTTATGGGGAGCTGGAATCACAGGCCCCCGCCATAAACAGTGACGAGAAGGAGGAGGATAATGGGGGACAGGCGACTGGGGGATCCAGTGGCGCAGTGAGCCAGGACCTGTTTTTGACTCCTGGACAGTCCAGCCAGTCCCTACAGTCCAGCCCGGGTGAGTCTGATGCAGGGGAAGGAACCTTACCTGTGGTAAGTATGCAGTTTGCTTTGCTTTCGCAGGGACATCTGTTCATTGACCCTTTTTTACTTATGCTAGAAGAGGTAGTGAAATAACCATTAGAGGTAGAGTTGTTATCTGCTTCTAATTCCCCTGTACAGTTAGGCAGAGGGGGTCCTGCAGAACAATTTATGTGCACCAGGGTATCCTGTGAATCCTCCAAAGTCCTCGAGGAAACTTTACAGGAGATAGTCTGCAATCCTCTGCTGAAGGTTTCTAGGGAGGGCTGCCTTTTTTCTTACGCTGCGGTAGGACCCCCTCCCACACCACTCAGCAATTACTTCAGCAAGTACCACTGCACACACAAGCTAGCAGCACACAGACATGATCTGCAGCCAGACGCCTGCAGGACTGGTTCTTTTTCAGCCTCTGTTACTCTAGGAGTGAGATAGCAGCTAAAATCACAACCGCCTGTGGAAAATGGTGCCAGGATTCAGTTCAATTGCCCTAAATGCATATACATGCCTGTGAGCTACTCACCCACCTTACTGTCCCTGTGACACTGGCAGACCAGGTGCCAGCTCATGCTGGAGCCCCATCAATTCACTTGTGTATTAGTATAGCTCAAAGTAATTGTTAAATGTGTAAGAGTGTATTTGGTGTTCAAATCTCATGAAAACTAATGGGGATGTTCCACGCATTGTTTTCGTTTATCTGTATCCCTTTATAATGTACTAGCAAACATTTAAATTGTGTACACCCCTGTAACTAAGTAGTTCATCAAGCGAGAAAGAAGCCTTGTGGAATGCAAATGAAGAGCTTTAACAGAAAAGTGCTACCTTCAAAGTGGTCATTGTGAGTAAATGATCAGAGGTCAAAGACTCAAAATGCATTCCTTACTCTCCGTCATCAAAGGAAAAGCCCATGTAGCTAGTGACACTGTCAGCTTGTTTTCTGTGGGAAGCTATAAGAATGGATTCAAGGAAAGATCTTTCTTCTTTGAACTGTTTGGACTCTTATAGGGAAATGTATCAGATGCAAAGTGGAGCTCTCCAGAGATAATCTGGGAATCCTGAAAAGACTTTTGGGAAACTGGCAGTTGATTACATCACTGCCACCATTTGGAATTACAGACTATGCCGCACCTGTGCATATGTTTTACCTTTTTAACCTCTCAATAACTCTCATTTCCTTTTTTTAGCTAATAAATCTCTAGTTAGTTTACTATAGAATTGGCTACCAGCGCTGTCTTTGGTGTGAGATTTAGAATACCAATTGATCTGGGGTAGGTGCTTAGTCTCTTGGGATTAGGAGCAACGCGATGTAGTGTGATTTTTGGTTTAAGTGACCTTTTATCACAAAGTCCAGTTTGTCTGGGTGGCACGATAGACTGGAGAGTCTAAGGGGACTGTCTGACTCCTTGACAAAACTGGTACAGTGATCCAGGAGTTCACATTTGTTACATTTAAACAGACACTGTAATCCAATAAGTGTGTTCCATATTTACAAGGAAAACAATTAATATTCCTTGACAAAATCAGCAAATAGTTGATAGAAGGTGCAAAATAGGGTCTCTGATAATTTGTTTGAATGCTCAAATATTGAGATCACAGAGAGATCATAGTCTGCACTGCCTTTCATAAAGATGTAACTCATTTGTAGCTTAGTCATTTCCCTATCACTCCCATGCCCATTGTAAACGTTCACCCTATCTCTGGTGGATGAGCATCCCTCTAATAGTAGCCTCAGCATCCTCCAGAACATCAGAGTGGGAAATTGGTCAAAACTTCTCCAATGTCCCCTGCAGACAGGGAAGTTGCCGCTCCAAACTGTTTGCTCTGTAAGAAACTTGAAAAATTCATCATAGTGAGAAATATTTGACTCTGCTGCCAGGCAATGGCAAGTTGTGTTCACCAAGCCCTTCCGCAAGAGCTCTGCTGGAGCAGGTTTGGCAGGTGCTGTGAGAGGAGAAAACCTTTTTGCCTCTGTGAGAGCACAGGATTTTAAATGCTCTCTTGTAGTCAGGCTCTAGAAGGTGGCAACTGCCGTCAGTACTCTAACCTCTGTCTTATCTAGTTAAATGGTCACAGATCATCTGCATACCACAGTGACCTACGAGGATGGTTAGGGGATCTCCGTGGTCATGGAAAAGAAATGCTCTTGACAATCCACTGGGCATTCAATGGAATAGTCCATTGGTCTGTGCAGGGGGACTAGTGTAGTAAGTCTTTGTGAAGAGCTATGTGATACTCTGATTTGAATATACTGAGCCATAGAATACACGCCTGTCGGTTTCTAAGTCCCCATGTACGTTCTCAGACTTTGGTCCATAGATATGTCACTAAGCTAGCCATGACATTAGCTCACCCTACCTAGTTCTGTCTACTGAATTGCAATATCCCCTTGTATCTCCCCAGGCTGAGGTAAATCAAAAGCTATTTACTCTCCTCAAATCCACTCTGGCTGAAGCACTGACTTGCCTTGCAGCACTAATTCCTCCCTCTCTGGCTAGGGCTGCCATTGGGATCATTCATTTGCTTTTTCAAAACCTGATAATGGGCTCTGCCAACGGTTGCCCTTCCTCAAGGGCTGTGCAAAAGTCAGGAGGATCTTTCTGATCCAAAGCTCAGAAGTGGGTTTCATAAATACTATTTTGCTGAGCTGTCTTAAAATGGAATTTAAGGTGAAGCTGTGTATTTAATAGGAATGCTGAGCTGTGCACCTATCATTTTATCATATGGATACAAATACGATCAGCGATTGTGTTCTAAAAATATTAGTTTCTTTACATGTTTTTTAAGTTATCTGACGTGTTTCCTAGAGATAATTTTTTTACTAGCATTTCAGTCGAAGGTACGGGCTACATTTAAGTGGACTGCTCTAATGAGTGCTAATAGCTAGCCAAATTCTGCCCTCAGATAGGAGGATTATTTTTAAAAGAATTTTCTTTACAGATCTCATATGAAGAGGTGCCCTGTATCCGTTTCCATTTTATCTGGTTGTCCTGTGCTGCTCTATTAGTGTACTGCTCCAGGTCATTGGTTATGCCCCTATACTGGTTGTTGCTCCAGGTCATTGGTTACGCCCCTATACTGATCCCCTGCTTCATGATAACTTTCTCTGCAGTCTCATTGGTTGTTTCTTGTAGAGTGTAGTTCTGCTGTAAAAAGCATCACTTTCTAAAATGGCATTATAGGTTTCCATGCTGACTCTGTCTCAATTATTCTAGATCAAATTTTCTAGCTGCCGGGCCTGCCAATGCAACCAGAGAACTGAAAATCAAGCTGTGTTTTCTGGTGTGTGCATCAACACCAATAATGGCTTATCCTCTGCTGAGCCAGTGGCGTCTGCTGTGTGTGTGAAAGGGGAAATAGTCAATGAAAAAGAGTCTGACTTGAATTAAAATAAATAAAGCAAAGCTGCCATTTTCAAAGCCGGGTGCCTGAAGTGAGGTTTCTAAATCCAAATATAGGCAGATAAATAGAAGTAGCCTCATTTTCAAAACTCATCACTTTTCAGTCAATTTCTCTTTGATTTCAGTGGAAGCTGTTTGCTCTGTACCTTCGAATACCAGGCCCACTTACACTTAGGCATCTAAATATTGATTTAGGCACTGAGCCAAGGAGACTTGCCCACTTCAAGAAGCAAGCAGGACTTCTTCATAAACTAGCCATCTAGCCCATGAACAGAGAATATCTGTTTCCACCAACGCCCTCCTGCCCCAAGCCAGTCACCTTAAAGCCAGAGACTGCTGGCCAACTCACCTCTCACCACTTCTTTACAGTGAGAAGCAGATGCCAGATAGAGGAACCACCTCATAGTACACCCATGAGATACTGGGGTAAAGGAACGTGGTCAGTCAAAGGGCTTGGGGGCAGAGATTGGGAGGTGTATTTGGGAGGGACAATATGGAAATAAGGGATATTTCTTGAGGGGAGAGTGTGAAATATGGATTTCAGTGGGGTGGGATGGGGTGAGGGGACTCACCCAAGTTTTATCCAGAAAATGTCATGTACCATTGACGGAGAAGGAATATTTTTTTTAGAGGGAACCCAGTGTTAAAATTTTGGTTGCATATTGCTGTCCTTTTTTTAATAAAAAGAAAATCTGTGAGCCAAATCCTAGCCTCAGTCACACCTGTGCAAACCCAGTGTGGATGGAACCGAGGGCAGAATTTCATCCTGCAGTTGGAACAATAGGCCTGTTGATCCGTGAATCCAGCTCACTCTTCCACAATTGAACTGTCACTGAAGTCAGTAGATCAGATGTGGACTGTGCACAGCGAGACTAGTAATTAGTTTATAATTAAGTAATAAGGTGCCCTTTTTATAGTTATATTTCTCTTGAGGTCGTTCAGTGAACTATTGTTTTCCTGTACGTTTATTCACATGCTGATTCACACTTTCCAGCACACAATTAGCTGAAAATGCCCAGTCAACTATGGATACCATGGATTACTTGATGATTACCTGTTCTGTTCATTCCCTCTGAAGCACCTGGCATTGCCCACTGTCAGAAGACAGGACACTGGGCTAGATGGACCACTGGTCTGATCCGTATGGCCCTTCTTATGTTATGTTCTTATGTACCTTTATGAAAAACAAAAAACCACACACGGAATAGCGATGGACTCAGACTGACATGACAGCTGTAACAAACCTTCATCCTCAACTGCAGAAAATATTTTATTTTAAAAGCTAAACATTTTTAAATGAATTTTAATGTACATAAATGTACTAAAAGCATTTGTGTGTAAAAGACCCTCCAATGCAAAAAAATAAGTGTGATTTATGCAAAGAGCAGGTGAAAAAAGCTTGGTTTTTTTCTCTTGCAGCTCTGTAAAAAAAAAAAAAAAAAAAAAAAAAGAGGAGTCCACAGAAGTCAGTGGCATTAGTATGAGTTTAAATCCATGTAACTGGGGCCAGAATCTGATCTGCCTCACAGTAACTTGGGGCAGCAGGCCTGTGCCTCAGTTTCCCCCTTGTTATGTGAAAGACCGATGGATGAATGTCCCATTTACATGCCACTCTCCTTTTCCCTCCACTGCACCCCACTCACAGTCGGCTGTCTGAGGTCAGTGAAGTCCCAGAATCCAGGGCTGTGTTCAGATGGGATCATCTCCTGACTCGGGGGTACTCGAGTTATGCGGCCGTCATTACTTCTGCCACAGCCCACCAGTGTCACCGCCATCTCCGCTTGCCGCTGCCTTTAGCTGTGATGCTGCATCCTGTGGTTCCACCAGTTCTTAATGGGCCGATTCTTAGTGAGGTCAGCTCTTGGTGAGTTCACTGGCTGGTGGGGAACCTCACTACTGCTGAATCCTCTTCATTGCCATCACTGTTCCCTGCGCTCAATTCCAACAGCAGCCTGAAGGTGTTGCTAGAGCATAGGGAACAACCGTTTACAGTGATGATAGTGTCAGTAGCTAGTTTTACACTGAATGTAAATGCAGAACCAATGCAGATTGGTTGTCTGGTGTCCATGTTTGTCCCTCATGTTACACATTACTGTTCATTTTTACACAGCGTGACTAGACAGAGGAGTTTAAAAGAACACTTCTTTATTTTTATTTTTAATCTATTTTTGCTCTGTTTTTCCCATCCATTTCATTTCCTACATGAACTGTGTACCCTAAAAAGCAACACAAAAACAAAAAAACCTGCCAAGTAGTGTACTCAGGTTTAAAAAAAAAAAGTTTTAATAACTCAAATTTAGAACTGGTCAATTTTGGTGGGGGGGGTTTGCACAAAACATTTCTTTGTGTAAAAACAATAACTTTAATGGGAATTACTACCTTGGGGGTGTTTTTTTTAAATATCTTTTAAGTGGGTTTCATCTTGCTAGGCTTTAAAGTAACTTTTTTCTTTTTCAGGATGAAGATTTTGGAAGACAAGCTGTTTGAGTTATACCTAGGTCCAGAAAGATCGTTTCTCTGGTTTTAGATTAGCAAAGAAATTAGAACTGACTAAACTTATCATGTTTGACCTTATTTTTAATTTTGTTGATGAATGAATGTTCAGTGATTGGTTGTTTAAAAAGAACCATAGCAATCAGCTTTTTTTAATAGTTCTCTGTAAACTGATGCTGTAATGTCATCCACCTTTTCACCTGAATACGACCATCGATGACGAATACTACAAAAGTACAGCACTAATTTGAAAGCTAGAAAGAATGGTGACGTATTGGCTCTTAGTAACATTTCTAAAGCACAAAATAAAAACAAATACACTATGCTAGAAGAAAGACTTGTAAATATGGGAAAAGAAGGTTGGGGACTGTGTTATGTAAATGGTGAATTCTCTGTAACTTGACATCTTTAAATCATGATTTGAGGATTTCAGTAACTCAACCAAAGTTTAGAGGTGGGTGAGGTTCTGTGGCCTGCATTGTGCAGGAAGTCAGACTAGATGATCATGATGGTCCCTTCTGACCTTAAAGTCTATGAATCTATTCCATCTTCCTCAGAAGTGGTCTTGTGCCTAGACTATTTATTTGGGGGGGCATGAGAGAGGGTGATATCACAGATGTATAGTCTGTGGTTTGTAAACCACTGAATATTTTTTTAAGTCTTGATTTAAGCAGGACTTTTCCAGCTGATGCTTGCAAGCAATGACCTAAGTCAAACCTGACTGGATTGAGTTGTTCGGCTCCAAGGTAGGCCTGGCACCTGATTTGTCTGAAGACCTTGGAGGGGAGTGCTGCAGGGCTTTAATAAGTAAAGTTTGCAAACTATAAGATTCAAGAGTAAGGCCGAGGAACCTTGTTTTTCATGTTAACAATTCCCCGGAGGGCAACCTGAGGTTCCAGAATCCCTAGAACTGATCACCGTGATGAGAGGAAGTCACAGAATATGCCACCCCAGTCTTTAACCAATCTCTCCCAGTACCCAAAAGAAGCCCACTAGTGAGAAGCACCATGCCAGCAGAATATCATCTGACATCTTGACTGCTCCTATTCCTCAATGATATAGAAGACTGTGAGAGCTGAAGATTTTGCAAACCCTGTTATCTTAAGTATTTTATGTTTCCTTTTTTCTATTTTTGTAATTTATTTTTATTAGCTGGGCAACATCCCAACCTTAGTTTCAGGGCATGGAAGTGAAAGTGAGGCTGTGGGAGTGTGAGCACCCATGCAGCCCACATGAGGAATGCTCCAGAAGGAAATTTCTCCAGCTTTAAACAACCCTCAGTATTGTCTCAGAGAGCTAGTCATTGAAGTGTGCGCTGTGTTTTGTATTGAAAAGTCCTAAGAGAATTGAACCGGTCATCCATAATTTCTGAGACAAGGTGGGTGAGGTGTAATACCTTTTATTGGACCAACTTTTACTGGTGCGAGAGACAAGCGTTCGACCACACAGAGCTCTTCTTCAGGTCACGTCTGTAATTTCTGGTAGATAAGAGTTGTTAAACTTCTGATTATCAAAAGTGTTTTGTTATATCATCTCAAAGAGGAGGGGCAGCCACCACCCAAGAAATGAAATCCAAGGAGAAAGCTTGATAAGTGGCTCTGAGGTCGTGTTTCAGACATTAAATAATTTGGTTTTAATATTAAGACATTTAACTAGCTCCGAGTTATAGATTTGATTGACTTTGGTAAAAATTATTTAGTTGGAATTTATTATCAAATGGGCAGCCTCCTCTTTAGAATCCTCTTTAAAATGTATAAGGATAGGTTATTTTTTGCGTTCATTTGATGATTTGATGCCAATGCAATACTGAGACTAGCTTGTTGATTTGACTTAATTTTGATATTGATTTATTAGTTGTACTGTTTCATTCTTAGTCTAGCTTTGGTGATATGTTTTCTTGATCCTAATTTTGTTTGTCCTTTAATGAAACTTTTAAAAAGATGCTAAGTCACATTTCTTTCAATAAGCATTGAGGTTCCAGACCTTTTGAGGACCTGGGTGGATTCCAACAAGTCAACCTAAAATTAGTTTTTTGGTTCTCACACTTTAGGAACTGTGGTGGGGAAATGTCAATAGCAGCTGAAGTTTTTGATTTCTCTAACTGGGAGAAATAAAACATTTTTTGTTTTAAAATGTCAATTTGAAATAAAAAAAGTCACATTTTGAAATGGAAAATATGATTTCAACATGTCGAATCATTTCAGTTCAATCAAAAATGTCAACATTTTCCATTTTAACACTTCCAATTTGAATCTTTTTGGCATTTTTGTTCCATGAACATTTTCGACATTTCAACTTTTCATCCCAATTTGGACAGAAAGTTAGACTGCAATGTTGAAATTTTCTATAAAAGGAAAATTCTGCTTTTCCAGCAACATTACCCAAAACACTTCTTGTGGCACTGGTGAACAGGAGTCAAACAGTGCAGCAAACACAAGGTAGGGCTACACCAACAGGCTGCAAGATTTGTATGGCACACTCAAGAGCTAACGTCACATAGCAGAGAGACCAGAAAGAGGGGCAAGCATTTGGGATTAGGAATTCTCTGTGTAAGAGAACCCTGAGGGCTTGGTTTGAATCCTGCTGGCCCGGGTCTAGGAAAAGCAAGAAGGTAATTTCTTCTGTACATATTGTAGCTCATTAATGAAGGTTGCCAGACCTGGCTTTGTTGAGGTTAGCAGGAAAGTGAAAGCGTTCTGTGGCTCGAAGTTAGTTAGAAAAAGTGCCATGGTAACCTTCCCTGGAGAAATTTTTGCACCAGTATTTCTTTGAATAAGGTGTTTCACCACATGATTTATGCGGTATCCATTTTTCCCAGCACTGGGGCTTCCCTTCCAAAGTATTTTATTGTATTCACAAGCAAACAGTTAAATCAGAACCTCACAGATTTACCAAGAGAGAGAGCAAAAGTAGCAATATGCAATGGTATGATATATACTGTAGGTTTTTTTTTAAATGTGTCAAATAAAACAGCTGGGAATCTATAGTCTTAGTACAGAGAAGTGCATAGAAATGCTGGTTTGTGAAGGCAGGTTCTTTTTTTTTTTTTAGTGTAAATACTAAGAGGAAGCCATGTACCCAAACATCTATCTTCTCTTGCCACTGGCCCACTACAGAGGTTTAGCAGCAAGACTACAGGTGGCACCAAGCAAGGGCTCCAGCTAATCCATGGTAATACGTTCCTGCTCTAGGGCTTTCAGTATAAGTGCCATCATTTTCACATGGTGAGTCAAAGCTGTATTTAAAAAAAAAATGCCATAGATGATAGTGGTAAATATAGAATCCAGTCTTCCTTCAAACGTCAGACACATGGCCCTATGCTCTCCCTTGCATGACAGGAAGAGACTCAGACAGGATGGATGGCTTTTCTGCTCTAAGAAGATAAGATAATGAAAAGTGCAACGTGGGTCTGACAAACTTATTCCTATCTTAACTCTTGGAAAGCTGAGGCTGAGAATATGTTGCTGCTGTTCAACACTGACAACTGCAAACGAGTAAACACATCTGTGATCCCTACTCCTACCCCCTTCTCCACGCTCATTTCCTTCCCAGGTTTTCCTCCCCTTCTTCACCCCTTACCTGAACACAAGGCCCCTCCCACCTTGTCCACCTGCCCTAAAAGCCCACAGCAACCTTCTCACTAAGTAGCAGGACATCCCACAGGCTCACCTCAGCTCCTACTCCTCACCTGCCTTGCTTCTGCCAGCAGCCCCAATCCCCTGCTGATCAGCATTTCACCGGGTTGCTTTTTCCTCTGAATGCTTACCATGATTTTCTCTCCTCCTGCTAGTTTCAGGCCAAAGGAGAGGTTGAGAACTGGAAGAAGGGGGAGAGTCACGTTAGGGGAGGGCAGGCTGGGGTTTGAAGGAGAATTCCAATAGTGGAGAAGTGGAGCATTTTGGGATTCATTCTACCCAAATGTTATAACTTCCTGCAATCAAATGCCCTCCTTCTTCCCTGGGACAGCATCCATCATTAGCCCCTGAAATCTCAAGAATTGAGCTTTCCAGGAATTAGCCAGATTCCAATAAATAAACAGAGGATCTGTTTTATTTTATCCTAATAAAGTGAAGAATCTACTGGAAAATGCACCAAGCCCTTTGGACTGCTCCAGTCCCCACTGAGAAACAGCTCCTAACAAAACTCCTGACAACTGTGCTCCTAACACTGCTGATATCTTAGTCAAATGTTTACTTAAGAAATTTGTTAGCCTTTAAGGTGCTACAGGACTCTCGTTGTTTTTGCTGTATACAGACTAAGGCTCTGTCTACACTTACCTCCGAGATTCGGCAGCAGTCGACCGGAGTTACGCAAGCCATGCAAAAAATTTGTGTAACTCCCATTGACTTCTCTGCTTCTGTTCTGCGCACCGTCTTCACTGCACTGCGCCGACGGGAACCGCATTCCCATCGACACAGCGCTACGCCACTTGAGAAGGTGGTCTTAATACGTCGATTTCTGGATCGACTGAGCAGGTCTTCACTGTCCGCTCAGTCGATCCAGAGAAATCGATCTGATGGCAGTGAAGTTGCTGCCGTCAGTGTAGACTTAGCCTAACACAGCTATCCCTCTGGAACTCTTAATTGAATGGAATTTTGCTACACTCCTTTTCTTTTCTTCCCAATACACCTTTAGTCCTTTGTGTATTAGCACATGGTGTTAAAGTACACAGCCCCTTCACTGCAACAAAAAGAGAGCAAAACAGAACCTGGTATTTCTTGTTAGTTAATTAGTGTCTCGATGTAAACTCAGTCAGCGGTTCAGGGTTTTCCCTGGGGATCAAGAAGAAAAAGAGCATGGTACATTTTAAAGCATCAGCAATGTGATCACGTTCAAAGATCACGTTCACTGCAAATCTTTCCTTTGATCCCAATCAGCCTAAATCTTGGCACTCTGATTTGTCTACAAACTGCTACATACAAAATATAATGTTGTGTTATTCAGGCTGAGGCCTGTAATTTGGCACTTACATTTCATATTTAATAGTATGCTGGATTGTGAATCAGAGCACACTGCAATGTTCATAATAATCAGCATGGCTTTTGTGCAATATGAATGGGAATTCTTCTCAACCAAGCTCTTTGCCAGGTTTTAAAGCGAATGTATTGTGGGAATTTGTTTGTACATTTCTGCATGAATAGAAATATTTGCATGGGTTTCAGCTCTCTCTAATTAATGACTCCCCAACCCCTCCTCCAGGTCATGGCTTTTGAAATAGAGATCTTTCACCATGCAGTTCTTGCTGAAATGTCAACAGGATATTGGGACACTGGCATTTCAGTTTCATCATGGTTTCCAGCCACTACTTGGTTTTGCTTCTCTGCTTTTTGCTGCTGCTTTCTCTTTCTCCAGCTGCAGGTATGTCCCAGGAAACTGCTGTAATGATTATTATTAACAATGAACCTTTCTGCTGTTAGTCAGATGATTTTCTTGTGAAGAGTGTCAGATCATCCACAGCAATGGCTGTACATAAATATTCCTAATGAATGTGTCTAAGTCTGCACAAGTGTTCTAATGTGCTCATTGTTTTGGGTGATGTTTTCATTCATGCACTTATGGTGTCAATTGGGAAAAATTGCTTCTTGGCTCATGTGAATAAATTATCTCACCATGTAGAAAGCTACAAACCATCAACCTGCTAGATGAAAACAGCAGGAATTCAAGCCTATATGTGGAATTTTAAAAGTGCAGAATCACGGATCGGTCATTCGCAATCAATCCACAAGAATTTACAGAGGCAATAATACAAAAAATATAGTGTAATATGAGAGTGAATCCAGGCAACTGAAAGTTAGGTGCCTGGTCTTCAGTAATGTCAAATAGTGCCTCAAAATCAGCTCCCAGGGAATCAAAGGGCACTAGTGATCGTAGAGCTCAGACTATCCACAGACTGACACCATCCCCCCTTTCAGCAATTGTAATGAAACGTTTTAGAAAAAATACAAAAAAGAAAATTCTAAGATGATTCCAATACATACCAATAGATATAAAAGGGTGGGTGCCCTTTCTATCTATCTCTCTATCTATCAATCATCTAAAATAACCTCCCTTCAATAAACTAATGAGAACAAGTGCAGTAAGAAATCAATTGCAAAGAATAAAAAAAAAAAAAAACCACTCAACTTACTGAAAGGATAAAACTTTGACATGAGCCTAAGCAAAAGATATTGTATTGTGTGTAATGCAGCAAATACTTGTACAGAAAGTATCGTGGTGGGGGATCTATAGTAATCCTTTCTGCCTTTTTAACTGTACATATTTTTAGTGATGTTAATGCTGATGTGGAGGTTGGTAGACCAGGAGATTGAAATCCTCTATTATAAATATCATGAGCAGTGCAAACATCCCCACCCCCATTCCATCAGTGAGGCTCAGCACTGCCCCACAGAGATACCTCCCAGTGGAAGACCATTCCCTCTCCATTACAAATTGTCTTGGAGAGGGAATGTAGTGGGAGTCCTCTGCTCAAGCTCCGTCCTCTCTCCCCAGATTTGCCCACCAGCCCAGAGGAGTTGCATGTTTCTGCCGAAATGCTCAGAAATGAACTAGTTAGCAACACTGATATAGAAATTGTCATCCCTAGACTTCAAAATTAACTTTTAGTTAATATGTGGAAGGACACTGTACACCACTCAAACTGATGGTTTTTATAGTCTCCTGTGTAGAGATTCAGAAATACATCACTGAGCTACATTTATTATCAATGATCATTCTATATATTATATATTATTAATATATATTAATTTAGTATTTGTTTAATGCTGGGAATGTTCCTGGCCTTGTCAAGCTTAATCTGTTCTAAACATTGCTGCAAACAGCCCAGATTTTAAAAAGTAAAGGCAGCTGAAATCGCGTTGTTTTTGGAGAGAGAAAATGTGTATGCAGAGTTCCAATTATTTCAATTTTTCAGTCTTCTTAAAGCAGGAGCAGGCAAACAGTTTGCTGCAAAGACAAAGAAGAGCAAATAGCCTCTTTGAAGAGTTAAAGCGAGGGTCACTAAAAAGGGAGTGCATTGAAGAAAAATGTTCATATGAAGAAGCCAGAGAAATCTTCCAAGATGACAAAAGGACAGTAAGCAGGGGGTAGCACTGGCTTGGGGGGGTCTTCTGCATCTTGCATCTTCCCACACTATTAGTAGCAATACAAATGGATTTTGACCCTGAAATGCTGAATAGTGTCTAATACAGGACCATTGCCTTATATTACCTTAGTTTTAAAATATACTGAGAGCTGCAAATTAATATTGTATTACATTTTATGCATGTTCTCTAAGGAGCCACAATTTCATTCACCCTGCAACCTGCTATACCTCTATAATTTGTTTGTTGCAGTATTATACAATGTACTTACCCTTTGTACATGAAATGATGCATAACATTGGCTGAATAATTCCTTACGCCCATTTTCTCTCTTTCTTCCAGATGGAATTCTGGCACACTTACTTTGGTATGAGAATTTCATTGTTCTAATACTGACTGAAATTGCACCACTGCAATCCTTCCTGTGAGCCTTACTGATACTGCATGTTTTTACAGATGCTAACTACTGTGTATCTGACCCCTGTCAGAATGGTGGGACGTGTGTTGATGAATTTCAGACTTATATTTGCCTTTGCCCTGAGGAGTATAAGGGCAAAAACTGCGAAAAAGGTCAGAAATTAAACCTTTAAAAAAACAAAACACTCCCCTCCCCTCCCAACCCTCCCCCCCCCTCCCCCCCCCCGGCGCAAATAAACCACTATCATTCAAATGCAAGGTGCTCTGAGAAATACATGGTTAATTTAAAAAAAGATTTAGTAGTGAACATTATTATTTTGTGCATTGTTCTAGCGGACATAGATTGCTATGTTTTAGAAAAGATTCAGCAAACAGGTATTGCAGTCACTCTGCATAGAAGCCATGTAATCATTACACAGTGTAGCTCTTCTAAGAAGTTCACTTTTTTGAACTACCAGACAGAAAAGGAGCATTTTTCTAACTGAATTATGGTAACTCTTTGGCTTAACAGTGGAAATACTCTGTGGTGTGTAAATATGTGCAAATGAGAACCGTCCTTGCCTACACCTTCATTAAAACCACTATGGGCTAGATCCAATGCCTAGTGACATCAATGGGAGTCTTTCCACTGATTTCAATGAGCATTGGATCTAGCTCTATATACTATTACATTTAGTACATCAGTACAGTGTAGGCCCAAAGGGGGATTAGGAGCTTGTCAGATCTAATGAGGTTGCCTAAATAGTGGTTATAACTACTGTTAAACATCTTCAATAAGGCATCCATTATGCCAGTCCTGCCTATATTACCCTGATCTGTTACACCTCCTCCCATTTCCTGTACTCTGCTCATGCTTCTCTCCTGACCACTCATGTGGTCTTCTTTGCCCAGTCCTAACATTTTCGCCACCTTTTCATGCTGTCCCCTACTTAGAACAGCCTCCTAGTCAATATTTGCAAGGTCCCTTCTCCTCCTGCTTCAGAACACTTCTGAAAACCCACCTATTCACTAGTGTATCCCATCTGGAATGTCCACTCCACCCTCCATACTTACTCTGTTTCTTGTACTGTTTGTCCCACATGATAGCAGCTTGTGTCTTCAGGGCAGGTACAGTTCATAGTACTGGATAAATAATAATTATCATCATAAAGTACCCATAAATGTTCAGCCATTCAAACAGCTTGAATTACTGAACATTCAGACATGTCTTTTCTCCAGAAAAGAGATCTCCTGCTGCAGTGGGTAATCCTAGAGCCTTACTAGTGCACTGCTGTGGATGAGAGGAATACAGTGGTTACAATTTTTAAATAGTCATATTTGACAACAGCTAACATACAGTTACCTCAGTTCTATCCTATTCTAATTAGTGTGAGGACTGCTGTCTCTCACATACCGTTTTGTGGCAACTGATGACAAATGCTAATTATTTTTAATGGCAATCACTGTAGGATTTTTGGTGCATTTTTTTATCTCTTTAATTTGTGCTGCAGTATTTAGGTCCCACTTCTATACAGCTCTGCCATTAATATTTGCCTGTATTTGCCTACCAGAAGCAGCTTTCTTTATCAATATATCAACATTACTGTTTTGCAGGTCACTCTTGGTCAAAATTTACAAACATCATTGACTCGAGTTAAATGCCAAACTCCACATTCGGGAACTCACATGTCCTTTTCACTTATTTAGGTCCAAATGACACACAGAAGTGCATTTATAAAAATGGTCACTGTGAACATTATTGCATTGACAGTCCGACCACGATACGGCAATGCTTCTGTGCAGAGGATTACGTGCTAGCAAGTGATGGAGTGTCCTGCATTCCCCAAGGTAACATTATGCAAACTAAGTCACTACAGCAACATATTTTATGGATAACATCTTTTTACAGTGATGTCTTCAGTAGTTGTCAATTCGTATCCAATGAATAGATGCTTCGGAACTGTATTTATTTCAACATATGAGTCAAGACAGGAATAACCTTAATAAAAACCAGTGAGAAATCAGTGCTCTTTTTTACTACTAAGACCAACAAACTCGGGCATTCATCTCTAGGGAACGACAAGGTATTATTCTCACTCATCTGAAGAGATAATAAACTACAGCTGGGTTTTTAAAACGGGAAATTAGTGGGAGTTGGGTGCCAAACCTCCTTGGAAAATCCCTACCTAAATTATTTCATTAGTGGAGCCAGGGATTAAATGTAACAAAGTGCCCATTCAAGCCCAGTCCTACGTACAATGTGAGTATGTGACTGCATGAATAACATCTACATTCTTCTTTCAAGTTGCTATATCATTATGCTCCAGAACATCTGTTTTTATTGTAAAAATATTAATGGGAAGATTTTCAAAGCTGAAATGGGAGCCAGGCACCCAACTCCCATCTACTTTCCAAAGGAGCTGAGTGTCTACCTGCCCTCTATGCACTTGTGCTGGAGTCTACAGAATGCCAAAAAAAAGGTTGCTCTGAGAGGAGTGAATTGCTCCCATTCACTTCACTGGGGTATTGACATTGAAGACTAATGGTAACAATTGAACAATTGGGGTGTCCAAACATCAATCCAATAACATGCTTATCATTCTTGGATGTTGCAGCAGCTATTGGAGTGGAGCGCAATGGGGGCAGCTGGTTTCTGTTTAAGGTTCTTGGGGTGAGGATTAGGGTTGCAGAGCCAGGGCAAAGAGTGTGGCGGGCATGAGAACATGTGAAATTAGTAAGCCATTGGGTGTAATTGAAGGTGGCACCACCAATGACCCATCATATACACCCAACCTAGCTGCAAAACCTGGCTCTGCCAGTGGAAAGAGATATACCTAGGGGGACAGGAGAAAGATCTCAACTGGGTCATTCTACCCAGGGATTGTGACAACATTGAACTCTGATCATTTGGGGCAGCACAAATTATATTGAATTTAATATCAAAATAAATCAATGAGATGCTAATTGTTTATTTATTTTCATGTTTAATGTTAATTAGGTTGTCAGTGAATTAAATTAGTTAACATTATGCTGTTAATTCACTAGACTGTTAATTCACTGACATTAGACCACAGCACCACTAGACTGTTGGCCGAATTCTCTGCTGCAATGGCTCCATGGAAGGAGTTTTTTGGAGTTACCCTAGCAGAGAATTTGGCCCTCTGTGTTTTCCAGTGGATTCATCATATTTAATCACACTTATTACTATGACTTATTTATTATTTTTCACAGTGGATTACCCATGTGGGAAAATACCTGTTTTGGCAAAACAAAGGGCAAGTCAGCAGGGGAGAATTGTAGGTGGTAATATCTGTCCTCCGGGTGAATGTCCATGGCAGGTGAGTCTTCAGTTGACTTTATTTCATTTTTTGGCATCAACTGAGCCCTTGGGAAAGGTGATAGATTGATAGTGCTGGATAGCAAACCACTCTGTTCAGCCACAGAACAGCTAAGGCACAGCTAAAGGTAGTGCAAGCTCCCCGCCCACTGCCACCGCACCCCAATAATGTGCCTTATCCTGCTTCTCGAGTGGCTGTTTTTCCAGGCATGAAATGGTAATTCAGCCTCCTCTATGCCCTGCCCATTCACTCCTGGGCCTTATTACTGACATTGTCCGCAAGAGTGTTGGCCGTAGTTAGTGGGATCTGAACTCTTGGGCAAAATAGGCAAAGTCAATAATATATGGTAGCAAAATTGTCCAAGGGAAGATTTTCTTTTCCCCACGCTTGTCATGCAATTGGTGTGCCTGGTGTGCTCAAGTATGAGGGAATAAAAAAGGAGAGAGATTAGCAACACAAAACTCTCTCTAAACTCTACATGGAGAGTAATCAAGTTGTGAACTGTTTACTTTTGGGCCAAGCACAAAGTTTCTCTTTGAGCAAATGGGAAAATAAAATCCTTTATTTCAGGACTAATGATTTTAATAATTTGGTTTCAAACACATTCTAGTGTAAGCTTTAATTTCCGAAAAGGCAAAGCACAAAACATACAATCATTGCCAAGATCTCAGATTCTGATACCTTTACTCTCGCTGTCTACCTTACTCCATGAGTAGTCTGAAAGTGATACATCTGCTTGTAGATTAAGGTGTTACTCAGCATGAGTATTTACAACCTACTTATAAATGTGTTTGCATCTGAGGCTGGGATTTTCAAAGGGTCCTAAGGGAGTTAAGTGCTCAAATCTTATTGATTTTCAACAGAAGTTAGGTGCCTAGTTCCTGTAAACCCCTGAATTACTTTAAACGTGAATTATTAAAACGATTAGTCTAAAAACCTAGGTCCCATTGGGCTATACACCATAGTCCCTGCCTCGAAGAGCTAATGGCAACTTCACTGATCAGTAGTTAGGAAAATGGTGACTACACAGGGTCCCTGCAGGCTAAGTAAGATGAATGTTCTCTGTAAATTCTGTAGAATTTCAGGTCAAACAAATTGGTGTAATGTAAAAGTTTCTTGTGCATATTTCAGGCTCTGATAATACAGAATCAAGTTGAAAAGTGTGGGGGTACGCTGCTTGCGCCGAGCTGGGTGGTTACTGCTGCTCACTGCTTAGAGAAAACAGATGCCGAACAGCTCCGAGTAAAACTGGGTACGTCTTTCTCTTTCCTCACTTTTTCAAACTTTGTGGCCCAAAATTTGTAGTCAGTTTCACTTATCTAAATCCTCTCAAGTCAGTGGAGTTATTCCAGATGTACATGGTGTGATTCTGCAAATGTTTTTAAGAGTTAAATACCACAAATAGCTGTCAAAACTGATTACAGATACAATGCCCATCTGCTTGTTTACGACAGGAGCAGTTAACGATTCCTAAATGCCCTCTCATTGGTCCTCGGCCACAACATAATAGTCTCACAAAACAGAAGTCTTACAAAATGATGGTTCCATTCTGGGGATCGAAGTGGCTCAAAACTTGTTGAATTACCCCTGTGGTAACAAGGTTGGAGGAACAGATTTATTACAGTCCAAAGTGCAAAGGTGTAAAGGGCTTCTGCCTCTGCTCCTTGGAACCCACCCTAGAGAAGGGGCAGTCAGGGCCAGTTAGCAGCATGACTCCTGATGTGGGAACTCTGCTGTCAAGGAAAGGGAGGGGAAGGATTTTTTTCATGGATCTGTTAGCCAAGCAGGGAGAGCACAGTCAATCCCTCAGTCCTTCCTGTTCTTGGCCCACTCCCTCCTTGGCCTATGGATTCTCCAGAGCTACTTCCAAGTATGAAGGAAAATAAGGTGCCTGCTGGGAAGGTGACCCTCTGATTTCTTCTCTCCCAAGGCTGGGAAATGCAGATGCCAGTTGAGTTGCACTCGAGATGAATCTGTCTCCCAGTGTCTGGTACTTAGGTTATATACAAAACATGTCATGGAAACTTTTCTGTGTTATAAGTTAGTCATGGAAGAGCCAAGCTGTGTCGTTTTAATACAGCAATAGGCCCTACTGAAGCATCACAATCACTTGTACCTTACGCTGCTTGCTTCTGCTGTAATTCTGTCACTGAACCCTATTACATGCCTTCTGGCAAGGGAGAAAGCGGGAATGAAGGTAGAGGCTCTGGGAGAGACCTATTATGGTAACAAGTAGTGTCTCTGCTGAACCAAAGAGAAGATCTAACAATACAGGATTCAGCAGTGGTTGTGAAAATGTAGTAAGAAAAGAAGAAATGTCAGCCTAGCGATCTCCTTCCATAAGAGCTGTGTGGAGTTAAGGCGCTTACTGTGTCTATGTGAACCTGACAGGGGCTTAATTGCTTTTCCAGGGGAATACAGAATAAATCAGGAAGATGAAGGTGAGCAAGAAAGGAAGGTTTCTAAAATCATAATTCATGAAGAATATATTATAGGAGACACTAACCATGACATCGCCCTGCTGAGCCTGGAGGCGCCTGTTAACTTAACTGATTATGTGGTACCAATATGTTTGCCTGAGAAACGGTTTGCAGTTTCTGAGCTGTCCTTCATTAAGTTCTCCACAGTGAGCGGATGGGGGCGTCTGATAGATGGAGGTGCTGCTGCTGCCGTTCTTATGAGAGTTGATCTGCCACGTGTAAAGTCACATGAGTGTATCCAGGATACCAACTTAAATATTACGGAGAACATGTTCTGTGCAGGAGACCTTCGTGGGACTAAAGACTCCTGCAAGGGAGACAGTGGCGGACCTCACGCCACAAAGTACAACAACACTTGGTTTCTGACAGGAATTGTCAGCTGGGGGAAGGGATGTGCCACTGAAGGCACTTATGGGGTTTACACAAGGGTGTCCAAATATCTTGACTGGTTAAACAGTCACATGGATTCATAAGCTGCTATGCTTCCGCTAATCAAAGCATTTCCAAACTGCAGAGTTGTCTTTGAGTCCCACCTTTTGAGTTCCATGATCTGCATTCTTTCAGGATCTTAAATAAATTACCCACACACTTACATAATGATTTGAAACCAATCTCTTTTCTGTTCGGTCAGATTAAACTCATTCACATGGCTGCCTTGTTTGCACATTATGTTCAAAGAGGAATTACCCTGCAGCAACCTTTTAGAAGGTTGTAACATTTGTGAATTATATTTCCACAACCTTATTTTACATCATAGCAAATGCAAAAGACAAACCTTGATATGAGGGATCTGTTGTAAGACTCCAGAACCAAGGAAATGGGAAAAGGTTCATTTCAGGTTTCTAAGTCTTTGCTGAATGCTTAGTTTCATTTTTCTTACATCAAATAATAATATCATATTGCTTACAATTCTATTGGCCCACATTTGAGACTGGTACATCTGACTTTAAGGTAACTTTGCTTTGGTATAACGTTATTACATTATGAGAACAAAGGGAAAGTGGAGACTCACTGTATAGCCCCATACAACAATATTCAAACTGTGGCTTTTATCGTTTGTGTGTGTATAATAATAGATTTTAAGGCCAGAAGGGACCATTATGTTCTGACCTCCTGCATAGCACAGGGCTATTGCTAGTTGCAGCTGCCAATGATTTTCACATGCAATTGCTAGTATATGAAAAATTGTGCATGCACAAGAAGAGGCTGCACTGTGGGCCCCTTTGAAAATGTGTCCCCAAATGTCATTCGGAAGGCATCATAATAAATTAAGGGAGAGAGGTAGATATAATGGATCTAAATTTTAGAAAAGTATTTACTCTCCAAATTAATTTAAATCAGTCTGAATAGCAGCACTGACTGAAGAATAGTAAATTATTGATCCATGGTAATTCACTGAGATAGGGAGATATTTAGTGGGGTACTGTCTGCAGAGATCCAAATTTGGTCTCATTTTATTTAACATCTTTATTAATGATACAGGAGTGGCAGTATACAGTTCATATTCAAAACTACAGCTGCCATTGAATTGGGAAAGGCAGCACTGCCAGTGAGACAAAGAGATGATGTAAAGGGACCTAGAGAGATTTTAAAAAATGGTAGAAACTCACGAAGGAAGATCCAGCTTGGAAAAATGAAAACAAATACATCAAGGGGGAAAGATAACCAGATCGCAGATATTTAATGGTGGGGGAGAAATCTGGAAAAGAACAATGCAGAACAGGCTTATAGGTAATAGTGAAATTAAAGAAAATAGGCAAAGCACAATCTTGCAATGAGGCAATTAAAAAAAAAAAAAAAAAAACCCACGAAAACAACAATCCAATGCAGTTTGGTTGAGGCAGGACATCCTGGAGCAGAGAGTTGACGGTGATTCTATGTAGAGCTCCTGTGTGAATATTTTGTTAATTTCTGGGCAACATAGTTAGAGAAACTGGAAGACATACGGAAAAGAATAAGCAAAATGATGAGGGGGGCTAGATGGACTGATCTATGAAGGATGATTTAACTACAGTTTTCATATGTGTATCTTGGCTAAATAAATGAATAAGGCCAAGAGTGAAAGTGGGCTCCTAATATATCAAAGGTGTGAACTCCAAGGAAGGAATTGTTTAATGAGGTGCACAGGGCTCTAACTAGATGCAACGGGGTGAAAATATAAAAAGGAAGATTGAGGCAAAATATCATGACTAATTACCTGACAGTGAGATTTGTTCAATTGAGGAACAGTCCCCAAGGCATGTAGTGGAAACTCCATCACTTTGTGGTATTTAAAACTTGACTGGACAGAAGTCTAGAAAATAAGTGAGTAAGCATAAGAAACAATCCTGCACAGACAAGAATAGGGATTCTTCTTCGAGTGATTGCTCATGTCCATTCCACTATAGGTGTGTGCAGGCCACCATGCATGGTCCCCGGAACTTTTTTCCCTTTAGCAGATCCTGTAGGGCTGGCTCTGGTGCCCCCTGGAGTCCCGCGTACATGCCACCGTATATGAGGCACTGCTGGCCCTATGCCCCCTCAGTTCCTTCTTTCCACCCTTGAAGTTTGCTGGAACTAGCCTTGCTCTCTGCAAGTACTATTCCCCTTCTTGAACTCTTTGTTATTTAAAGTACTTTAGTTAGTTTTAAGTAGTTAGGTAGTGTTAAGTGCTGTTAAGTGTAGTTAGATAAGAAGTCCCTGAGGGACTTAAAGCCGCTGGGCCATGCCCCGGTCCACCTGGATTTAAGCCATTTGCCTCCTGCGGGAAGGCTTTTCCGCTCAGCGACCCCCACAATCGGTGCCTTAAGTGCCTGGGGGAAGAGCACAGGAAAGACAAATGCAAGATTTGCAGGCCTTTTAAACCATGGACTCAAAAGGACCGAGAGACCTGGTTAAAAGCCCTGCTCATGGAGGCAGTGCTCCGCCCGGCATCCAAGCCGTCCCGCTCCAGCTCGGCACCAAGCATAACCTCGGTGCAGAGCGCACTGCTGGCACAGACCTAGACTTGGCACCGAGCAACATCCCTGGTGCCGAAGAAGAAGAAACAGCGCACGGGAGCACGGACACTCCCCTGCGCCATCGGTGCGGGCAGGGTCAAGTGCGGAGATGCACCGGCCACGGCCCATCGAGTCTTCGCAAATGCCTGCATCTCTGAGCAGGGAGCCTCCCCCAACTCCTGGGAGTGGGAGAATGCCCCTGCCGACACTGTTGACACCGGAGGCTTTTCAGGTGGCACGAGCCTTGTTGGCCTTGCCTATGCCACCTCTGCCCCCTCTCCACTGAGGGAGAAGGGGCTGGTGCCCTGGGGCAAGCCCACATTGGGTCCCCCTGAAGGGAGGTGGAGATCCCTGGTACAGGGAGGAAGATCTCCCATATGACGGCCACCAGGGGTAGAGCCCCCAGCAGCCATTCCAGGTCAGTGTCGTCAAGCCAGCCTGCTTCAACTCCGGATGTGGAGTCTCCCTCTCGGCACCGATATTGGTCCCCGGCACTGGAGGCAGTGCAGGCCAAGAGGCGGCAGTGGTCGAGGTCTGCCAGGCGGCACTCAGACAGCTCCTGCTCCAGATCCCCGGCACCGAGGAATTCGTCCGCAACAAGGTGGCGCAGAACCTGGTCGCCATCTGAGGACCCCGCACAACGCAGTCCCCGATACAGAACTTGGTCGCTGGAGTCTGGCTTGGCATCACGGAGTCTGGAGCGGCGCCGGTCTCGGTCACCAAAAGGCAAGCGGCGCCACAAGTCGTCAGTACCGAGATGGCGCTCCAGTACCAAGAGCTCTTCGGAGCGCACCTCTGCTCGCGGAGATGGAGGCAGTCCTCGTCATCCTTCACATCAGAGGCGCTGAGAGGACGGTCCCCGGTCTAGTCAGCCAATGCCCCCACAAGGCCTCGCAGCAGGTGGCACAGTCAGCCCCAGTTTGGCCCCAGGGACAATGGCTGCAACAATGTTCAGCGGGGGTTCAGTCCGTGCCCCCAGCACAGGAGAAGGCCCGTAGACACTCCTTGGATGAGGAGTTGGACCCCATGGAGGGACCCTCTACGGGTGCATTCCTTCGTCAGGTGGGGGAGCACCTGCAAGACACGCCTCGGCAGTCCTCTTCTTCCTCACCAGACGAGGCAGTCTCCCAGAACCATGTGGCACCACTGGAGGATTTCAGGGCGCAACAGGAGCTACTCAAGAGGGTGGCCTCTAACTTGGGGCTGGAGGTGAAGGAGTTAGAGGAGGTCGATGATACCCTCTTCAATGTGCTGGCGGTGGCTGCCCCAGCGAGAGTGGCCCTACCTGTCCACGATAGGGTCCTCAAAATTGTTAAGGCTCTGTGGCAACCCCCTTCCTCAGTCACCCCTATGTCGAAGGTGGCTGAGAGGAAATATTATGTCCCGGCCGAAGGGTTCGATTATTTATTCATTCACCCAGCCCTGGGAACCCTGGTGGTAGATGCAGCCAACCAACGGGACAGGCAAGGTCAGCTTGGTTCCACTCCCAAGAGCAAAGACAACAAAAAGCTGGATTTGTTTGGGAGAAAGATTTATTCCACGGCAGCCCTGCAGTTCAGGATTGCCAACCATCAGGCCCTGCTGGGGAGAGAGAATTTTAATTTGTGGGACTCCCTTAGGCGGTTTGCTGAGGCCCTGCCCCAGGACCAGGCCGCAGATTTCACCACCATCCTGGATGAAGGAATCACGGTGGCTAGGGCAGTGCTCCAAACATCCAGTGACGCTGCTGACTTGGTGGGTAGGGCCATAGCCTCCGCCATTGCCATGAGGAGGTGCTCGTGGCTGCAATCCTCGGGCCTGTCCCAGGAGGTGCAGCAATCGATTCAGGACCTCCCCTTTGATGGGTTGGCCCTATTCTCCGATCAGACCAATGTGAAGCTGCACAGTCTGAAGGACTCCAGGGCTACACTTCGCTCCCCGGGCCTGTACACGCCCCAGGCTTTCAGGAGGCAGTCATGGCCCCAGGCACAGCAGCAATCATGGCCACCGCCTAGACCCTTTCAACCCTACAGAAATAGGGATTTTAGGAGACAGAATCAGCTCCCCAGCTCGTCCTCATCCCCCCAGCAGGGACCCCCACAGGGTCGGGCAATCATAGAAGGCAATTTTGATGGTGCGCCCGAGGGTGGCGCCCCTACTGCTCTCCTGGATCTGCCCCGCCCCTTCCTAAACAGGTTAAAGCCCTTCTATCCCGAATGGGCAAAGATCATGTTGGACCGTTGGGTCCTTGGGATAGTCTCAGGGGGCTACACCCTACAGCTTACTCCTACACCCCCCAACAACCCTCCCCTACGTCCTTCTTCAGGGACCCCTCTCATGTGCAACTCCTCTTGCAGGAAGTGGACACCCTCCTCAACATAGGAGCAGTAGAAATGGTCCCTCAAGACAGAAGGGGGAAGGGATCCTATTTGAAGTACTTCCTCATCCCCAAGGCAAAGGGGGATCTGAGACCCATATTAGACCTGCGTTGTCTAAACAAATATGTCAAATGACTCAGGTTTTGCATGGTCTCCCTAGCCTCCCTAATCGCTTCTCTGGATCCAGGAGACTGGTATGCCACCCTCGATCTCAAGGACGCATACTTTCATGTGTCTATCCTCCCCAGCCACAGATGTTTCCTCCGTTTCATGGTGGTTGGCTCCCACTACCAGTTCACAGCCCTACCCTTTGGCCTCTCTTCGGCTCCAAGGGTGTACACCAAATGCATGGTGGTAGTGGCGGCCCACCTGAGACGAAAAAGTGTGCAAATTTTTCCTTTACCTGGACAATTGGGTGATCAGGGGCATGTCCAGGTCCCAAGTGCAGGAGAGTGTGACCCTTACTTGCTCCATGTGCAGCAGGCTGGGATTGCTCATAAACGAGCAGAAGTCCACACCAACCCCAGTGCAACAAATAGATTTCATCGGGGCCACCCTGGACGCTTCCCAGGCAAGAGCCTTTCTGCCTCAGCCACATTTTGAGGCGATGGTCTCTATCATCTCCCAGCTGCACCGATGCCCCACGACAACCGCCAGGCACTGCCTATAGCTGTTGGGTCACATGACGGCCTGCACGTATGTAGTGAGACTAGCTCGCCTGAGGTTCAGACTGCTTCAGGTGTGGTTGGCCTCAGTATATGTGCCGAGCAGAAACTCGCTGAATCAGGTGGTCACAGTTCCCCCACCCGTCCTAGCCTCCCTAAACTGAGGCAGATCACCTCATCAGGTCGTTTCTACCCTGCCACAACCGGTCGTTGTAGTCACTACCTCCGGGTGCAATCTTCCAGAAGTGAGGTGTTCCCCAACTGCACCTATTCGTGTAGGCCTGGAATGTGACGTGTCTGAGATTCTGCTCACTCCGGGGTCGCAAGACTGGGTCGATTTCTGACGTGTTTCTCATCGACTGGACAGGGACCCTCATGTACGCGTTCCCTCCCATTCTGCTCCTGCCCAAGGTTCTGCTGAAAATAAAGAGGGACAGAGTGGACGTTATACTCATTGCTCCAGCCTGGCTGAGACAGCACTGGTTCAGCATGCTGCTGGACCTTTCGATCGCCCTGCCCCTGGAGCTTCCAAAGTGGCACGACCGTCTCTCCCAGGACCATGGTCGCCTGTTGCACCCAGACTTGGACTCCCTGCACCTCACGGCCTGGGGGCTCTGTGGCTGATGGAGGGAGAGAGAGCCTGCTCAGTTCAGGTCCAAGAAGTCCTGCTGGGCAGCAGGAAACCTTCTACACAGGTTGTGTATTGAGTTAAGTGGAAACGGTTTACCTCTTGGGCAGAGTCCCGGGGCATTCTACCCAGTCTCTCACCTGTGCAGGCGATCCTGGAGTAACTGCTCCAGCTAAAGCTCCAGTGTCTGGTGCTGGCCTCATGGAGGGTTCACCTGGCAGCCATTTTGGCCTTCCATCAGCTGCTAGAGGGGAGATCCCTGTTCTCCCATCCCATGTCGGTCAGGTTCCTCAAGGGGATGGAGAGGCTTTATCTGCAGGTCCATGACCCGGTGCCTCCCTGGGATCTCAACCTGGTCCTCTCGAGACTCACGGGGGCCCCCTTTGAACCCATGGCTTCATGCCCCCTGCTCATGCTTTCATGGAAGGTAGCCTTCCTGGTGGCCATTACCTCAGCCAGGAGGGGGTCTCCAAGATTAGGGCCTTGACCTCGGAGCCCCCTTATACAGTATTTTATAAGGATAAGGTGCAGTTAAGGCCGCGTCCAGCCTTCCTGCCCAAGATGGTTTCCCAATTTTATTGTAACCAAGATATTTTTCACCCCATGTTTTTTCCCAAACCGCATGGTTCGAAGGAGGAGAAGAGATGGCACTCAATGGATGTGAGACAAGCCCTGGTGTACAAAGCCATTCCAGAAATCGATGCAGCTCTTCGTCACAGTGGTTGACCGGATGAAAGGCTCGCCTGTCTCTACCCAGCGCATCTCCTCGTGGATTACATCATGCATCAAATTCTGCTACGAGCAGGCGAGGGTGCTACTTCTGGGAACCATCACAGTGCACTCAGCCAAAGCTCAAGCCTCATCTACAGCCTTCCTGGAGAGAGTGCCCCTGAAGAACATCTGCAAAGCCGCCACCTGGTCGTTGGTACATACCTTCACGTCCCACTATGCCATCGTCCAGCAGGTGAGAGAGGATGCAGGATTCGGCAGAGCCGTGCTGAGGGCAGCTCACCAGTAACTCTGACCCACCTCCAAAGGTATTGCTTGTTAGTCACTTATAGTGGAATGGACATGAGCAATCACTCAAGGAAGAAAACAAGGTTACTTACCAGTAATTGATGTTCTTTGAGATGTGTTGCTCATGTCCTTTCCACAACCCACCCCCGTCCCTGCTGACGGCGTTGGCAGAAAGAAGGGACTGAGGGGGCGTAGGGCCAGCAGCGCCTCATATACCGCGGCATGTGCACAGGACTCCAGGGGGCACCAGAGTCGGCCTTGCGGGGTCTGCTAAGGGGAAAAAAGTTCCGGGTAACCATGCACGGTGGCGTGCACTCACCTATAGTGGAATGGACATGAGCAACACATCTCGAAGAACATCAGTTACTGGTAAGTAGCCTTGTTTTTCCTTGAAGACCAAGGCTTTCTGGGGGATCTCTCTCTTAGCGTTCTTAAACGGCTGTAGCACTTCCACTCCTGATGCTGGAGAACAGAAGGGAAGGCCCAGCAGTCTGCCCAGCTGTAAAAGATCCTTCCCTGGATTGGGGGATGGGGCAAAGCTCTACCTGCCACTCCCCTGGCCTCAAATACTGAAGCTGTTGAAAATGAGTCAGCTGGCTCCAGTCCTCCACTCTGAAGATGTTGGAAGAGAAGCAACTGAAAACTACTAAAGGTAACTGGGTGGACACCTCTTGGTTTGATTCAGAAGGGGTCAGTTCCTAGGCTTTACAGGTGTCAGGGAATTACTGAGATCTCTAGCCTTCCTCCGCACTGGACCAAGGGAAGAGGGTAGGGGGTCCAGACAATGAGCAAGCTGGACTCAATGTAGACAAAGCTAGCTCTGGGCTCTTCTTGCAGCCATGATGGATGACAGCAGCGGACCACTAAACAAATCCATCCAGTCACGAATATTAGCTGTAAATATTCAGCCTCATTCAGATAGTCAAATATGGCCTATATGGTTGCTAGCCCAGTCATTTTTATTCAATTTGTTGACTAAAAGATCCTCTCATCTCTAGCCTATTTGATTATAATAAAAGCTTTGTCTTATTATACTGAAAAATCACAGTTTGATTTCTTTCAAAAACATTTAGCTTTTAGTAAACATAGGAAAGCTTTCCAAGAAGTTTTCTGATTAAAATAGCCAGCTTCTAAAAACTCATCTACTCTAGTTACTCCTAGCTCTTCTTCTGCACAACTCTCTCCAGAGCATTTCGTTAAACACAAGTGCAAACTAGAGCATTAGTTGCAACAGTATTTCATCTTCAGTTTGTACTCAGACCCGTTTAACCAATAGAAACCCAACAACTCACACGGATCCTAGGCTTTGTGCACATATTTTGGAATAATGAATATGTTAATTAGTGAATGAACAGCCTGTGACGCACATTGCTAACACCCCACATGACTTGTTTTCAGTTTAGTTTTAAAAATGCAACATTTCCTAGAACAATAGTTCAGGGAAGGACTTCCTTCCCTTCTGTGTTCCTAAGTTCCTTGCACAGAAATCTGTAGGTGATTATTCCCATAAATACAGTCAGCTATCCTGCTTCTGAAACACGTCCTGTATGTCAGGGCCAGAGGTAAGCAGAGGGAGAACATTTTATTTTTCCTGGGGTTAGGACTCCAGATTTCTTTCATTCAGTCCTGGCTGTGACATCGCCATGGAAGACCCAAACATCCAATCAGCACATTGATTTGGATGATCCACGTCCGACGAGGCATAAACACACGATTTGTTGTGATAAGAAGTACAGCGCAGCAAAGCATGTAACAGGAAGTCTGGTATTTGTTAAACCTTGGTCAGTGACAGCCCTGCAGTGGGGGGAGAGAGAAAACTGTTTTCCACAGATGAGCGTCATGGCTGGCCAGTTGCTCCTCATACTGCTTTCTACCTCTCTAGCAGGTCTCCTGCGAGCTGAAGGAACTGGTAAGGGAATCTTGACTTTTTGCCTGTGAGGCTTGTTTGGGGTTTTACACGAGAAGTGATCTCTTATGTGTCAGGACAGGAGCAGAGCAAGCCAGGGCGAGTCTCCCATGCTTGAGTGTCTCAGACATCTTACCTGTGGGCGTTCCATGCGTGCGGTGTGTGCGACTGGTCCGGCATGATGTGCTGTCACCGTGAACTGGGTTGCCTAGAGTTTTAGTGCTGTGTCCATACATCCAATTTTTCCAGTCAAGGTGTGAAGATAAGGGTGGGGCAGGTCAGTCCCTGGGGATACAATCCAGTCTGTGGAAAAGAGGGAATGTCTTTTCCCATAGAGGAGAGCGAGGCAGAAAACAACCCCTCCTACCTGGGAGGAAAAACTACCCTTCAACCCAGAAGTTAGTGGAGGGTGGGGAGGAAAGTCCCCTTCCACCCAGCAGCCCTGAGGAAGGAGAATGGAGACATACAAGGGGAGGGGGAACTCCCCTCCAGCCCAGGAGAGGGGGTGTATGGGGAAGTACGGAAGGACAGCCAAAGAAGAAATAAGATGCTGCTCCACTTAGCAGACAGGGAATTCTCCCACCCGCCCAGCCCCATGTCTGCAAAGCAAGTGAAAGAAAGTCAGAGGAGAGGCAGATAAGCTTGTGAGAGAACACTACAGGGAAAGGAGAGACAAGCACCACAATGGAGGGTGCAAAGGAAAAGGACTAGAGATCCGTTTAAGAGGGGGAAGGAAGGGAGAGCAAGAAAAGACAGACATTTTAGCGTTTAGTGTTTGCTATTATTGAAATTTTAATTTAAAAATGGCTCGTGTCAAATGCCTTATGCCCCAAAATAGGGGCATAAATACGGTACCTTCCTGTAAGGAATATACATCCTCTGCAACATTCTGGGAATGAGATGCCAGGTAGGTGGATAGTTTCTTAAATAAACTTAGGCCTGAGACTCTGGAAGCCAGAGTTCAGTTCCCTGCTCTGTCACAGACTCCCTGTGTAACCTTGGGTAAGTCACTCTGTGCCTCAGTTCCCCTCTGTAAAATGGGCATAATAACACAGCTCTATCGCACAGGGGTGTTGTGAGGATAAATACATCAAAGATTGTGAGGTGCTCAAATCCTGTGGAAAGAGGACCATCCGGGGGACCTTAAATAGTCCTTAGTGCTATTGTATTTGGCTTGCTGGAGATTGCAATAATGCTTAAAACAAACAACTACCCAATATTTCCTTTTTAAAATTACAAAATCATCCTCCGAGGATTCTGCTTTAGGGAGATTTCTTTGTCAGCCTATTTAGGTTCCCTCCTCCCCCGCAGAATGATCTTTGCATGTTTCTTGATTGTTCTGCTTTACATGGCAAACATCCTATAGCTCGCTATGTTTGAGGCAGAAATATTTAGGGAAGCAAGAGACCAGCCTCACAGACTGAACAGGCTGGCTCATAAATACTCTTCCTCCATAATAATGGTAAAGCAAAAGGCATTTAGAGATTAAAACCACACTATTTCACAGCTGCATCCTGTTACTTCCTCGCAACTACAGAGCGGGAAAAATAATTTAAGAATAAGCAAAATCGTGAGTGAACTATGAGCTGTAAGTCATATAGCCAGACACTCACAGCTACATTCACAAAGAGTTCGACCTCATGCTGTGTGTAGGCCCTTTGAAATCAATGGTACTACCCATTGGGTAAGGTACTACCCAAAGTGAGTAACACTGACAGAATCTGGCCCTCTGTGGTTGATCCAGCCATTTTCTCTGAAAACAAAACACGCACTGTCTCAAATCTAACTAGCGATCACTAAGGGACATTAAAAGTGTAATTAAAGAATAATAAAAATAATCAATTAATAATAATCAAGTGTACAACAATACAGTCCAGGAACGCATGTCCTAGGGCAAGAGAGGCCACATGGTCCACTGGATAGGACATAAGGCTAGAAGAACTGGGTTCTAGCCCCAATTCTGCCATGTGAAAAACACATTTTTTTAGTTCAATATGTTTATTGAAAACCACCAGTCTGCCAGCTTTTACAGCACAGTGACTATGACGCTTAGTATGCTCACCCCGACATGGTGGGATTTTTGACTCTGGTACTGTAATAATATAACGATTTATGTGCATGTATCACTGCCCCCTGCTGGACAGTAAGCACTGTTCAGGAATGCAAGTGGCTGAGCTGGGCCTGCTGGAACTGTTCCTCCCATTTAATTCAACAGCAGCCGACCTTTTAACCTGTGGGGCAGCAGTTCTCAAATTTTTACCACCATGTCGCATGCTTGTTAAAGCAAATGAGCTCAGGCCCCACCTTCCACATGTGCTAGACACGATGTTCATATGTATCTACTATTAATTAAATACTAGAATGCAATTATCACCTTATCCTGACATGTTATCCTGACATGGTGTACCTTTCCTCAGTGTCAGTGGCACAACAGCCCCTGTAGACCAGGAGGCATTGCTGCATGGGAAACCTTGCTTGGCCCGTGCAGCCCTGGTGGGTGTGTGAGAGATTTTATTTGGAGCCAGAAAAGGAATTAAAAAGCAAAACCTAAACAGCTATTTCTATTGTCTTATTTTCAAGACTAAGTGGAGTAAGAGAGAATTTCAGGGTCCATCTACTCACTGTCAAGGGGCCACTGTTTGAACCAGCTGTTGTGAGGGATACCAGGATGTACCTGGCTGACATAAAGAGTTGATACATATGGGCCAGAATCTGTTATTCCACTTAGGGTAATGGTGCCTAGAAATAGGTGAGGATTTAGTTTTTTGTTGTTTTTTGACTGAACTTATTGAATTCTTTCTAATGAAGTTTTTTTGTCATCAGTTTTAAAATGATACATGTCGTTTCCTTTCCATTTAGTGTTTTTAAAAGAAGAAAATGCAAACAAGTTTTTTGGAAGAACAAAGCGTGCTAATTCATTGTTTGAGGAGCTGAAGAAAGGGAATATTGAAAGAGAATGTTACGAGGAACGCTGCTCAAAAGAAGAAGCCAGAGAAGCCTTTGAAGACACAGAGAAAACTGTAAGGACAAGTCAACATGAAACAAATATACCTTCATCATCCAAAGTGAAAGGCCCCTGTGAAGTGTCTCAAACTGGGCACCCAAAGTCCCTAGTTACTTTTGAACATTAAATCAACAGAGTGATTTCAGGCTTTTTCTCCTTTAAATATTAGAAGAGGGCAGAACTGCAAAGTTTGGTTTTATAACGCCAAGGAGCAGAGAGAAACATACAAAATCTGAAAAGGCATCCAGTCCTAATTCAGGTCTTCCCAGGTCAGACCAGGTTAAAGCCTCTTGTTCACTTTTACCTATTTCTGATCTGCTTAGTGGTTCTCAACCTGGGGGGCCGCTTGTGACCCAATCAGCACACAGCTGCGGCCCATGTGACATCCTCAGGGCCAGACAGGTAGTGTAGATATGTGTGGCTGTGGCTCAGGTAATACAGAGAGATGGTAAGTAGGCTGAGAACCACCGGTCTAGATAGTTACCTGCTTAGAGCATTTCTAACTCTGTTCATGTAAAATACTTAATGGGCAGATTCTCAACCCCTCCTGAGCTATGCTTGCGCTCAGTGGAGCTCTTGTCGCTACTAAGACGTAGAGGCAAGGGAAAACTGATGTTTTCAGATGACAATTGAAATGAGATGGAGAGATTACAAGAAGGTTGACCTGTCTTAATGTCTTGACTTAATGTCTTGTAAAACATTAACCAGATTTATCTCAAGGTGCTTTGTACTTCTCATTTATTTCAGGGCTGGATTCTCTAGTCCACATGGAACTTGTATCAGTAAGCTAAAGCTGCTGCTCTGCAGCGCCAACTTATATTGAGGTTGGTCAGCTGAAGATCAGGGACCTTGTAGTGGTCTGGACTTGATGATCTGGTGTCTTTTTTGAGGGATCAAACTGAACTAGTCTGTGCTACGGGCAGTTCTTGTCAGCCTGGCTTATTGGCTATGCTGGATGATGACCCCTTTTCAATGTCCTTAGGTGACACCCTGACACTCATGCTGGTGCAAAAACAAAGCATCCCCTTAGGTCTTGGAGAGGGAGACTGGGTGGAAAAAAGGTAGGTCTGCCACCTTTGAAGAGCTGTGTTCTGGCTGCAGTAGCATCCTTCAGCATTGATAGCAGTGGCAGCATGAAGGAGTAGGAGGTCGCCGAGGAATGCTCCTTTGGGCAGCAGGAAGGTTATCTACCAGGCTGGCCTTGAAGAGTCCATGTCCGCATTTGGATTATTGTGTCCAGTTTTGGGCCCCCCACTACAAAAAGGATGTGGACAAGTTGGAAAGAGTCCAGCAGAGGGCAACAAAAATGATTAGGGGGCTGGAGTACATGTCTTATGAGGAGAGGCTGAGGGAACTAACAAACAAACTAGGTTTGTTTAGACTGCAGAAGAGAAGAATGAGGGGGGATTTGATAGCAGCCTTTAACTACCTGAAAGGGGGTTCCAGGGAGGATGGAGCTAGGCTGTTCTCAGTGGTAGTAGATGACAGAACAAGGAGCAATAGTCTCAAGTTGCAGTGGAGGAGGTCTAGGTTGGATATTAGGAAAAAAAAATTCACTGGGAGAGTGGTGAAGTACTGAAATGGGTTACCTAGGGAGGTGGTGGAATCTCCATCCTTAGAGGTTTTTAAGCTGAGGCTTGGCAAAACCCTGACTGGGATGATTTAGCTGTGGTTAGTCCTGCTTTGAGCAAGGGGTTGGACTAGATGACCTGCTGAGGTCCTTTCCAACTCTAATATTCTATGATTCTATGATGTCCCTTTTCTCAGCAGGAAGCTTGGCCCAGCACTAGTTTTAGGGCCTATGCTCTGAGTCCCAGCATTGCCCCTGAATCTTGGTAGCAAGAAGATGGCTGAGCCAGTCAGAGAAGAAGTAGGAGGCCAGGAGTGGGGAAAACCAGGAGTGAGAAAGGCAAAGAAGCAGGAAAGAGATGGGGGAGTTAAGGGCAGGGATCAGAGAGAGTTCTGGAGACTGGGATGACTGGAGAAGGGAACATGAAATGTTTGGAAGGCAGACAGTGGTATTTGGTGGGGAGATGTATTCTGGAAGGTGGGAGAGGAGTACAAAGAAACTGGGGTGAGGGCAGAGGCAAACAGAGAGACTGGAAGACAAGATAGAATAGAAAGTGAGAGAAAAGTCAAGAAAGCAGAGCCACACAGCCTGAAGGTTAGTAACTTGGACATAGCATTTATATTCACACATTTTATACTGTAACCCTGACAGAAAACAGGGAGCCTGCTGTGAGCTATAGGGAATGGGAGAATGTTAAGGGAAGATTGTGGTTCAGGTTCTGGATTGTATATAGAGTGTAGAGTAGAATCTTCAGGCTGTCTGTGGCCTGACTATGGATTGTTGGGAGGAGTTGCATACTATCACTTTTTTCTTTGCAGTTTGAGCATTAGGGCCCTGTTCGTCCACCACAGGATCCAAATAACTTCCATGAAGTCAAACAAGTTAACTGTTTATAACCATTCTTCTCCTAAGGCAACAAGGTCTGTTAAAACATTGTTAGGGTTGCACTATTAAATTCACAAAATATTAGGAAGTGGATTAATTAAAGTTCCAACAGAAATGTTAGCTCAACTATGACCTATATCCTGAGATGCACATCTACAAGAAGCAATATATGATGACAGGCTATATATTTGACCAGGAAAGCAGGAAGAAAAGACAGGCCACAGTGGAGAGAGAGGAAAAAATAGCACTTTGCCTTCTTTCAGTTTTAACTCCACATAGGACACAGAGGATTGAGATACAAAACATCATCAGGGTCCTATTCTCCCACTACAGGTTGCAGTGTTGCTAATTCTCACTATATCTGGTGTTTTTTCTTAAAGCCTTCTCCTCTGCAATCAGGTTATTAGCTGAATAGCTCAACTTTCAGTGATACAAACATTTCTAGCCTTCATGGTTTTGTTTAAAGACCCAGTTAAAGCAGAACCCTGCACTGCAAGGGGCTGTATTTGCATCTAACTTAAGAAGTTCTACTTTAACTGGGTCTTTAAACAAAACTACCGTTAGTATATTTGTATGAAAGCTTCTGTTTTAGAGTTTGAGTCACTAATCTCTGTCTAACTGTTGTTTTTTCCCATTAGGATGAATTCTGGAATAAATATGTAGGTAAGAAATACTTTAAAAGTATACTTTGTTCTTAAACCTGAGCAAATATCTATTACATCATATTGGAGACTGAAAGAAACACACTTTATAAAAAAAGATTTGTTGACTGATAAGTAAACAGCACAGCTGTGTGACCCCTAGAGGCTTTGGTATTTGCATGTTGACTGTTACTGATTTAGTAATTTATTAAACTGGACCAGTACACAGGGATCTAGCAGAAAATCAGCGCTTTTGCTTTGGTGTGGAATTTCAAGTTTCCCAAACTCAAAGCTAAAGGACACATCTCACATGCACACAGCTCCTGAGTCCTGGGACACCATTACTTACCATTTCATGCTTCAAAAAGGAGCCCAGTGGCTTCCTCCATCTGCCGCCTCCTATACCCCATCGCTCCTCTCCTTTGTTCACTGAGTCAAATCCTCCCCTGCCCAGTTCCAAGGGTCTTCTCCATGAGGCCAAAGAACCACCTGGCCTTCCTCATCACCTCCAACACACACAGGACAGGAGAGCACATATGTCTTCATTGCAGAGTTAGCCCAAGCTAGCCTAGCCCGGATACAGCATCTCCAATGCCAAGCACTACCTGTGCCAGACATGTGTGGTTGTGTCCACGATGGTGCTGTACTAGCCTGAGTGCTGGGAGAGTTTTTTGGCGAGGTAGCTCCTGGTTGTCAGCACTGCATTAAACTGAGCTGCTCTATGAATTCATTTGCAGGGTGTGCACTCACACTCTCTCTCTCCCCCTAGCATGCAGCTGTTGTCTGGCCGTGACATGAGAACAATACTCTATGTAAATAACTTCCCAGTAGAGCTATTCTTTACTACAGACAGTTCTGAAGGGGAAAGCAAATCACATTTGGCAGCAGGACCTTTTGACAAGAATGTCATTACGGAATTCAGATTGCAAACCACAACGTGATTCGTAGCGCACCAGGCTGACTTCTCAGCTCCTCTGTTTCTTAAAAGTGTCATTTGGGGTACATTTCCCCAAATGATGGGTCTTACTGTTACTAGACCTCTACAAGAAGGCCAGTGTCAGCTTCTGGACAACTGGCAGCACAAGAGAAGGATTTCTTGAATGGCATCTCTGTTCAAATGCAGTGGGAAATGGAACAGACTAATGTGGGGTTAAAACCCTGAGCCAGTGTAGGTGACTTACAGTGCAGAAAGAGGGAGGAGGTAGAAAAGTAAGGACAGTCCAGGTAGAATTGTTGCATCGGATTGGAGGTCCAACAGCAGCTGGGTTTGAATAGCCTGCATTCTCATAAGTAGATGGGTTGCCAAACTGAGTTGAAGCAAAATCCAAGCTCTAGTCTATATCCTCAGTCATGCCTGAAACACCTTCAAAACCAGGTTAGAGGGTTTTCTGTGTGGACAGAAGGAGCTCAGGCTAACTCTGCAGGGAAGAGATGCCCTAAAAAAGGGAAACAAGTTAGCTGTGGGTATGACCCTGTGGTAGGTAAGCATGAGAGTCACCTGGTTTCCTGATTATCCTGCAAGGTGGCAGCCCAAGAAGAGAAAGACAAGAAATAATGCTAGCAGCCCAAGTTCAAAGAAGCACAGAGGGGAATAATTTACCTAGAGCATTTTAGCACATGACCTTAGCTAAAGCCCTGTGCTATATCACGCTACTCCCATGTTCTTGGCTGTCTCTGCCTCCCGGCTACAGAAGTGTCAACTCCTACAATATTTCATGGTTTTTTCTTAAAACCACAGCTCCTGGAGTCAGGGGATTAGGGGAGAATCTCAGCTATCATCTAAAAAAACACATTGTGGCTGTTGAGAAGAGCTTGAAAATGTGACCCCTAATGATTTAATGGCCAGAAGGCAAACAATAGAAACCCTACATTTATTATTTTTTTAATCACATTAATTTTAACCTGATCTCATGATTTTGTGGGGGCCTGACGCATGATTTTAATAGCTTGGGGACTGCAAGGATAGCTGGGTAATCAAGGAAAAAGACAAGCAGAATAGGAGACACTTGTGAGCCAACTTTCCTGGTATATGAAGATTTTGGGTGTCCCCTAAAATCTTTGGAGTAATCTGGCCTTCACAACCCTCAACACAAATGTGGCACTCTCTGACAATGAAGTGCTATCTACGCCTTTTGTGTAGAAGATAGCATTATGCTCCATGATACTTAAGTGGAGCTGGTCAGGAATTTCCAACAGACTTTTGTCAGAAAATAAACACCAATTCTTGGAACTCAAAATGTTTTGTGGAAACGTATTGGGTTTGATGAACTTTCAATGAACCAAATGTCTGAACCACAGTTCTCTTGGCCGGCTGCTGGGGAGCCCAGGATCCAGGCTCCTTGCCATGGATCGGAAGCCTGGAAGCACCTGCTGTAATCTGGCTCAGCTCCTAGCTCTGCATGAGGGAGCCTGGAAGCCTTGAGAAGTTTGGCTTGAGCCAGGTTTTCTGCCAGAGAGCCTTAGGAGTCCAGAGTCCAGCCTGGGATCTCAGTAGGGATCTGGGAAGGCCTGGGAGGCCCAGCTCGAGTTGAGGTTCTCGGCACTACCAGACTCCCTGCTGCAGAGTCAGGAGCCTGGAAATCCTAGTACGTGCTTTCAGAAACTGTAGCTCTGGGGCAGCCCTGGCATGTGGTTTGTCCTGGGGCTGGGGGCCCCAGGGCTCCCAAACTCCCAGACCAGCTGGCTCCCCAGACTGTCCAGCTCCCGCAACCGAGTGAGTTAGGCTGCCTAGAGAGCCAACTGGCCTGAGAGTCTGGAAGTCCTTGGGTGCCCAGCCCAGAGCAATCTGTGTGGTGGGGCTGCACAGGAATCCTGTCAGTTTCACAACTGCTGTTCAGTGTTGGGCATCAGTGAAACTGGCAATAATCATGTACATTTCAGTCAGCTGCTGCCAGGATCCTTGGGGAGCATATATCATTTCCATATACCATGTGTTGGGTGTTTCCAAACTGAACATTTTAGGGAAGTTCCAGTTTTGTGGGAAGTTTTGACCGTTCTGGTTTCGTTCTTAACTGGAATGAAATCAAACCTCAAAATGCTGAAATTTTCTACAAACCAGAAATTCCCAGTTTTGGCCAGCTTTGTACATGACCCATTAAATACAAATGTCAAAGCAGAACAAAATGTATGTGTATGATGAGAATGCTAATGTACAATGTTAAACTGTATGTAATCTACATGTCATTGTTTACTGTTGCCCTAGGACCCTTTTGGATCCTGGGGTTATCTTGAGATAACATTCTAAATACTAATTAAAAAGAAAAGGACAGTCACAAAATTCACCATCTAGGAATACTTCAAATCTCAATGAAAATGTTTATACTGTATCTTAAAAACTGCCATGGCCTCTTTTTGTAGACGGTGACCAGTGCAAACTCAATCCTTGTCAATATGGTGGAATGTGTAAAGATGGAATTGGCACATATACTTGTACATGCCTGGATGGATATCAGGGCAAAAACTGTGAATCTGGTAGGTTTCCATTTTTACTTTAGGATGGTGATGAAAATATTCAAAGAGCCAACGGATAGACAATAGTTCTCATTTCCTTAAAGTTAAGGAATAAATGATAGAATTTAGGAATGGAAAGTTTTGACAGGAAAAATACCTCAGACAACCATACTTGGCTTAGGAAGCCAGTGCCACCACATCTTCACAAATGGATAAGGTTAATAAATGCTCAAAAACTTCTCTTTGTTAATGTTGTAAAGCAGGTGCTCAATCCAACAACACTTATTGATGTGGGTAGTACTTACCTGACAATCAACCTGGATTAGTAAGTATGCTCAGATGAGTAAGGGTTGCAGGACCTAACTAATATAAATGCACCTTATCTGAGCTCCCAGGTACAGTTCATCTGGTGTTACACCACTTATTGTCTAGCGAGAGGAGGAAGATGCAAATCAGGGGAAATGATTTATAGTAGATAATACAGTGGCTTCCCACTCTCTTGGGCACCTAAATCCTTCCTGAATACAAGGAATCCTTCCTGAATCTTTCCACAAGAAACTAATGGACAAAGTCATCCATTTATTTATCTTGTCAGTGAATGGCTAATATGTAGCAAATGCTGGGGGAGAAGGATGAAGGCTATTGGAATTGAAGCTGGGAACTGGTTTAGGGAGAACAATGAGGGATATGAATTATACGGGGCAGAAGGGCCGAAGGATAACATGCCTGCCACCACTCTGATCTCTTTGCTTTTATGTTATGATCCTTTCCCCAATCACTTCTTTGTCTTTGCCTTTTTAAACTATCCACTCTTTGGCCAGGGACTGTGTCTTCATCTGTGTTTAAAAGTGCCTAACTTGTTTTGAGCACTATCACAACATGAGGAATAAATAAATAAATGCATCTGCCAGAGACATGTTTGAAACATTGCAAAGAAAAAGACAAAGGCTCTGGCCCAAGTTTACAATTTAAACATTATCAACTGCATGTGCATTCATAAAGTCACCATTTCTTTGTAATTGTCACACAAACTTTGTCTTTTGTACAGTTATACAGAAATTCTGCAAGCTAAACAACGGTGATTGTGAACACTTCTGCAAACCTAAAAGAAATGAAGTTGAATGCTCCTGTGCCACTGGTTATGTTCTGGGAGATGATGGAAAATCCTGTATTTCGACAGGTATGAAGCAATGATCTGATGGTGATGGTGATAATTTCTCCCATTGCTTTGATGGATGAGAGTTCAACTAGTACTGACTTGAGTTCTGGGTTTGTTTGTTTGATTTTATTGCTTCTCACATGGGAAGTGAGTCTAATCCTGGATTTGCAAACGCAATTGCATGTCTTGCAAGGTAGTCATTGTTGGGGAAGGCTTTAAGGTGCTGGCTTCATGACGTGTTCTCTTCTCCTGCAGAGACCTCACACGCCACTCCTCAAAAGTCGACACAGCCTCATGGCACAGATCCCTCCACCTGTTCCCAGGTTTTAATATCCAACCAAGTTCCCAGGTTTTAATACCAATCTTGCATACTATGAAATTGGCCTTCACGGTGTCTATGTATCTGAGGATAGGTCAACCATTAGAGCAGGTTCCCATGCTCAGCTGGCAGCAGAGCTCCACTTTCAGAGTACAGGGAAACCTCCATGTGGACCACGTGTCCGACTCAATGAACCTGAGCTCTGATGAGGAAGGGATCTCAGGGATTAGGCACCTCTCAAGGACTTCAGTGTTGGGGGTCCTGTCCTGCCATTTGATGTTGCAGATGGTGATGAGATTTCTAGCATATTGAAAACCAGGCTTTTTGTGGTCTAGGATATCTTGGTGACATGAATGGTTTGGATTTAACACTGCTGATGTTTAGTTCACATTTTTAAGGCCTCCTGTCTGTGATCCTGGAAGGTGCTGAGCACCTTCAAATCCAACTGAATGGGAGTCAAAGACACACATCCTTCCACAAGATATGGCCCATGGTGATTATCTGAGAGCCCTGGTGACAGAAAACTAGACTTGCAATCATTTCTCATTTAACCAGTTTTCCCTCAAGCAGAGCTTGCGCCATTAAAAAAAAAAAAAAAAAAAAAGTGTACACACAATACTACGTTTATAAACTGCTTTTGTCACACTAATATAGATTAACCTTATAAATTAATATATGCTGCCATTATTTTTAAAACAATCAACCTCTGCTTACATACAATGATGGTATACCTCAAGTATTATTAATCTTAAGTTAAAAATAATGTATTTAATCAGTACAAATGATTGCACTTATTATGACAACTTTTATAAGTAAAAAAACAATGAGTCATATGAGTCATAAAAGATGGCACTTTGCCCAGATACCCAATTAAGACAATTTTTTGGTAACAGTAGATACATAATAATAACAATTGAAATAATTGAAAACATTGCATTTGAAATATTTTGAAAGTATACTTTTAGTGAAATTGTTTTGCTTGGCATTGTCTCTCTAGAAATAGAGCACTGTGCATAAAACCGAGCACTGTGGACAAGCATTCGGACTACAAAAATGCTACTGTTTTTGGTCCAGTCTAGGCTTAGGTTTTGTGGTGTCTGCCAAACCTCTGGTGGAGCCTTGAAAAATTGCCTGGAACCTGCTATTGTAAAGATACCTGGATAAATAATTCCACTTGAAAAGGACATTGTTATGCCATTTTTTGTCCTTTGTGTACAATATGTTTTCTGTTCATTCTATTATTTATCCAAACATTTGAAACACTGAAAGTTACACCTATTTCCTTACAAATCATTTTTCTCCCTCATAGGCACACTTTTGTTTACTATAGGGTACTTATGAATGCTGAGTTTCTGGAAGTTTAAAAAAAAAAGTGCACTGAAATTGTTCAGGATAAAAAGCAAACATCAGTAAATTTGCTTGGACTTTGCAAATGAATATAAGGAAAATGTAAGGTCACATATTGAGCTTTCTAACCACAAAATTCTCCACCCATCTTAGCTGTCCGGAGGGGACTAGTGTACATTTAAATTTCTAAAGTTACAGTATTGTGAAGGACATCAAATATTAACTTTTCATTGTTGCCCTTACAGGGCCTTTCCCATGTGGGAAAGTTCAGATGAACAGAAAAAAGAGGTCGGTGCTTTCATTTGGTAATGGTACCAGTGTTACCAATGAGCAAGATGGCAAACCCATTGAACTACTTAACAATAATGGGGAAAGCCACCAGACCATTGCCAGTACCACAAATAGCTCAGACCTTCGCCTTCAGAATGAAACAAAACCTTCCAAAGGAACAGAGAATAACCCTAAAACTGATTCGTCTCGAAATCCTGATACGAGGATAGTAGGTGGTGAAGACTGTAAGCCTGGTGAATGTCCGTGGCAGGTAAATATGTATGTTTTATATCTTACATATAGAAAGATATGCAGAGTTGTTGTAGCCGTCTTGGTCCCAAGATATTAGAGAGTCAAGGTGACTGAAGTAATATCTTTTATTGCATCAACTCCTGGTGGTGAGAGAGACAAGCTTTTGAGTTACACAGAGCTCTTCTTTAGATCTGGGAAACGTACTCAGAGTGTCTCAGCTAAATACAAATTGGAACAGATTATTTAGCATAAGTAGCTAACATGTATGTCAAGGGACCATTCAAGGTGAGGTGGCCTGTTAACACCTCTCCAGTCATAGAGGGGAAAGGGAAGAAAAAAAAGCTGGGCTGGGAGCGAGCGGGTTAAGTGGATACTAGATTGTTGTAATAAGCCATAAATACAGTGTGTCTATTCAGTCCATGATTTTTAGTATCTAGCAAAGATATGAGTTTAAGCTCTCAGGCTCATCTTCTGAAGGTGTTGTGTAGGACTGAGAGGTCAGGAATAGTGTGATCGCTTTGTGAAAAGTGTTTGCCCACAGGTGATAGGTGTTTGTCTTTTATCATTTTTCTGTGTCGATTTATTCGAGAGCATAGCGATGGTCTGGTTTCACCAACATAATTGTTATTGGGACATTTAGTGCACTGGATGAGGTACACCACATGGGGTGATAGCCATGTGTAGGACCCAGGGATCTTGAAAGGTTTATTGTTGGGGAGCGGGGTGTTTATCATTATAGCAGTGGAGATAGCTCTACAGGTTTTGTATCTCTTGTTCTGGCAGGGTTTGGTGTTGCTTTGAGTTGGTGTGTCCTGGTCTCTCGGAAGCTTGCTTTTGATGATGGCTTGGAGAAGTTGGGGGGTTATCTGAAGGCCATAAGGGGTATATATAATGTAGCTGGGCAGATACAAATATATACACACTGTGGTATGTACTATTGTTATGACTGTAAATGTACAGCACATAAAAAGCTATTACCTATTAAGGAAAATTTGCTTTAATTTTAACCAGCTATTTATGAATTCTTATTGCTTGTATCCTTTGGAGTGATCCATTTTCTCTCCTTGCAGGCTCTTCTAATAAATGAAGACAAGGAAGGGTTTTGTGGAGGAACAATTTTGGATAAGTTTTTTATACTTACTGCAGCTCATTGCATGAACCAATCTAAAACAATTAAAGTTGTTGTCGGTAAGTGACTATTATTATTTTATCCCTTTAGTATAAGAATAGATATTAATGACAAACAATCTGTGCACTAAATTCCAAATGTGAGATGCCTTCTGTCCTCTCCCCATAGCTTTTCACTTTTTCTGGTCAGCTATCATAATTGCATAAATTTGTCCCTAGACTGGAACTGAAATGAATGACTCTGTAGCTGGCATCAGTGTTTCTTTTCCCCTTAGGTGAACTATGTTGAAATGATAAAGAACAATAGTTCTAGTAATTTCATCCCTCCTTTCTCTCCCTAAGATACTAAGAATATTGCCTTTTCAGAACCCTCATTCTCTTTACCAGCCAAAACCTCTGAAATCTCAGGGTTTGTCTACACCGGGACATTCAGGAAAGTTAAGATGAATTAACTGAAAGAGGATTAAACTCAAGTATACTAAGGTCATTTTTCTTCTGAATGAGACCATCTACACACAGGTTTAATGTGCTTTAACTAATATGCATTACTGTCACACCTTTATTTAATCCACGTTAACTTTCTGAGTGTCTCCATGTAGGTAAATCCTTCGTTTGTGTCTAAATATCTGCCTTGTTCTTATCGGTACAATGCTCTGATCAGCCCAGCAACCTTATGTGAATGATAAATTTGAGGCATGCTGGGCCAACAGGGGCCTAGAGTCCTGTGAAGACAATATGTTAATCCCTGGTAAAGAAAGAAATGCCTCACATTCTTTCTGAGTGGTACCTCTAGGGCAGTATAGTTAAAGAACTGTTCTTCAGCCAGAAATAAAGTTGGCTTTACGCAAGGTTGAGAGTAAGGTGACTGGGAATAACCATAAGAAAATGAATGAAATAAAACCTGTTACATGGATCAGTGTCACTCCTAGCTGGTCAAAGCAAGCAGGAAATACATTGGTCCAGCCAATACTTTTCTCACACACAGCACTCTCAGGCTACGACTACACTGATGGTGGCAAAGTCACCACCGTCAGATCAATTTCTCTGAATGAACTGAGCGGTCAGTGAAGACCCGCTCAGTCGATCCAGAAATTGGCACACTAAGACCACCTTCGCAAGTGGCATAGCACTGCGTTGATGGGAACGTGGTTCCCGTCGGCGCAGTGCAGTGAAGACGGAGTGCGGAAGAGGAGCAGAGAAGTCGACAGGAGTTACACAAGTTTTTTGCGTAGCTTGCGTAACTCCCGTCCATTGCTACCGAATCCCGGAGGTAAGTGTAGACAGGGTCACAGTCATCATGGAGCATGTAATCCTCCAAACTATGCTACAAAACCCAACATTCATGACCACCCTAACAAATGTTCATATCAAACTTCTCCAGCCTTGTCAAGTCTAATGCAAAGATTGGCAACAAATCAGCTCTCTCTTGCTGGTATCCTTGCCGTCTGGCTTTAAGACAGGTCACATCACTGAAACTGTACTGGTGAGACTGACAGATGATCTCTTCACAGTGGTAGACAGAGGTGGAATTACGATGACGATAGAATAATATCAGCCACTTTTGGGTACTGCAGATCTGCTTATGAATCCTAGCAGAAGTCAATGAAATCATACTGAAGATGTCTACAGTCATTTCTTTCCAGCTGGTCCCAAAAATGATGGGTTGCTGCTTCATCCCCCCAGAGGCCTGTTATATGGTGTTTCTCAAGGCCCAACTCTGCCATTGCTCCTGTTTAACATTAATGTACAACCATCACTGGGAGGCATGATAAGAGAATGTGGTGTGATGTCAGCTTTCTCAAAAAGCACAAAGGATAGTCTTAGATAGCTCAGCACATGGAGGAAATTGCAGTTTGGATGAAGAACAGTTGGTTCAAACTGAACTCCAGAAATACAGAATTGATATTAGTTGGAAGACATAAATGTTTTGTAGAACTAGCAAGCTCTACCACTTTGCCCTCAGTCAAGGACATCCAGATAGATAGTTTGAAATTTGGGGGTCATGCTGCCTCATTACTGACTGTGCACTGAAATAGCAATAGTCACCAAAACCCCTTTTTCCCCCTCTAGTACAAAGACACTGTCCATTCCTCTGGATAGTCCTCTGAGTAGTCCATGTGTATCTGATCTTCAGGCTGGAGTATTGTAGTTCACTCTGCCTGAGTTTAGACCAAAAAAATTCATTTTTCAGTATGTGCAGAATTCATAGTTCAAAATGCAGCAGCACATCTCCTGAGCTCTGCAACCAGTACTAGCTCTCCATTCATTACCTTATTCAATATTAGATTCTGGTCTTATGTACAAAGTCCTTGGTAGGATAGGACTATGCTATTTCAAGATCATCTCTCAAAACTAGGATCCACCACAGCAGCTATGATCATCCAGTATACTTTGACTTACAGGACCCAAAACTCAAGAAAGCCTAAGAGACTGCCATGTCAGCAGCTATCCCTGTGCATTTCAAAAAGCCTGCACAGCAGTATCTAATCTCCAATTCACAAACAAAATCACCTCCAAGACCTTGTAACACGCTCCAAAAGGAAGCAAGAAAGAGCCTCTTGCCTTACCATCTTTAGATCACACTGTAAAACTTTGTATTGATTCTTCGATACAAAAGTCTTCAAAGGACTAAAGAAAAAGAAGCAGCCCGTTCCAAAACAGTAGGTACAAATTAAACCAAAGCCAGAATGGAGGCGTTGTCTGGCCCATCTGAACAGACCCCCATTTTTCCAATAAGCCATACAGAATACATAGGTGATAGTGATGAGCCGTGCTCTGCTCCATGTACTGACTGCAACCCAACGCAGTAGGACCCAGATCTTTCAGAGACTACCTCATCCCTTGTGAACTTGTGCAGCAGCTGCAATCAGTGGAGGTGCTCTGACTCAAAGCTCCCTGATATCGGAAGATTTGCCTACATTGCAAGGGGGAAGAGTGACTCCCAGCTCAGGTAGACATACATGCACTAGCTCTGCTCTAGTTAGGATGACCAGACATCCTGATATTGGAGCTTTGTCTTACGTAGGCAAATCCCTCCCCCTCCCTGAAAAAAATGTGTCTTGATTTTTCACACTGGCTATCTGGCCACCCTAGCACAGTAAAGCTAGCAGTGTGGCTGCGGCAGCCTGGGCGATGGCTCGAGTGGGTGGGATTGTATTCAGGCAGCTAACCCATGCTGCCACACTACTATTTTTAACACACTCGCTCAAGCAGAGCTAGTTTAGCCAATCCAGGAATCACCCCTCCCAGCTGCTATGCAAAAGGTGCTTTAGAAATACATACAATAATGTGAAAAGTACCAAGGTGCTCAGTTCAGAATTAGGTTATTTGCATTTTATCCATCTTTGTTTTTGATTTTTCAGGGACGGTTTCTTCTGTTTATGTCTTTATATATAATAAAGACCCAGTGAACAAAATTAAACAATGGATAACATCTGTGTTTGTCTTGAAATTATTAAAATTATATTTCAGATTCCCATGGCATTACATATATATTAGCTCTCCATCTGCTTCTGCCCCAAATTCAGAATCCTAATGCTAATCTATAAAACCCTCAACAGAGTAGGAATTGATTGTCTTGGAGAATTCTTCGCAGCCAGCTAAGACAGTCATATTTTCCAGGAATGCTGCAGCTGGGGAAACCAGACCAGATTTACAGACACTGGGAAAGGGTCTTGGCAGAAAGAGCAAAGCTGTAGTATTCCTTTCTAGAGGACTTCATACAGAGCCAAGGTCTGACAGACCATTCCTTATTAGATGTAGCCGTAGTGGTTTGACTGTGGATGAACCCCTCTCTTTTGGGATTTGTCTACATACAAAGTTACCCCAAAAGGTGTGATGTTAAACCAGTTTGGCTAAACTAATGCAACATATGGCCAGTATGACATTGGTTTAGGCTTAGTTTAAACTAGTTTAGTTTGCAACTGATGTAAATGGGATTTAAACCTGAGTATCCACACACAAAGATGCACTGGCAATTTAACATCACAGTTTAACATCAGTTTAACATCATCAACTGGTTCAACTTTGTGTATAGATCAAGCCTTGGAGAATTCATGAAACAGCATCAAGGTAGTGGCAATATGTATTTTGACAACATTTAGATATTGATCTGAAATATGTTGTATATTTGGAAAGGCCTAAAAATAACCCATTCAATAGTTATTTTAGTTTTTCAAAAAGAACATATTGCAAGCTTTAGGCATCCAAAAATACAGTTTTTAGCCATATAACAAAAGCAAATCCTACCCGTTGTACAACAGCGAGCCAGAAAATTCAAAAACATTATCATACCTAAAGTCCCAGTCCATTCAGTTCCCAAAGAAACCTCAGGCCTGCTCAACAACACTGAAATATATAGGACACTGTTGTATTTTGAGATGATAGCGAGAATGTTAAAGAATATTGAAACACAAAACACGATTATTTGCAGCCATACTGTTACCAAATAAAAGACCTAATCGCATTTACACTTGTGAGAATATGGCCCGAGTGGTAGGCAATGGAGCTCAAAACATTTTATTACATTCCTGAATGAAATCCCCATTTTAACACTAGCATTGCAGTGGCTTAGCACTTTCTGTAGTCATCTGTATCTGTCCAAAGTGCATGTAAAATGATCCCAAATGAGGGTGGGAGTATTAGCCCATCTCGTTTGCACAATAGAAAAGATTACACAAGGTACAAAGCAGTGGAGTGTTGCCCCTTAGTTTTTCTGAGAAGTGGTTAGATTTGTTGAACTGTGTCTGACAATAATTATATTTTTAATGATCTCACACAGGGGAAGTGGACAGAGAAAAAGAAGAAAACACTGAAATGATGTACTCTGTGGAAAAAGTATTCGTACATGTTAAATTTGTTTCGGCAACTTATGATTATGACATAGCCCTTATAAAATTGAAGGAACCCATAACGTTTTCTGACTATGTTATCCCTGCATGCCTGCCTGATGCGGACTTTGCTAATGAAATTCTGATGAATCAAAAATCTGGAAGGGTTAGTGGTTTTGGGCGCCTCTATGAACATGGACGGCTATCCAACAAACTTAAAGTGCTTGAAGTCCCCTATGTTGATAGAAATTCATGCAAGCTATCCAGTACCTTTATGATCACAGAAAACATGTTCTGTGCTGGCTATGACAATATAACTAAAGATGCATGTCAGGGAGATAGTGGAGGTCCACATGTTACTAAATACAAGGACACTTATTTTGTTACTGGTATAGTCAGCTGGGGAGAAGGATGCGCAAGGAAAGGAAAATATGGAGTGTATACAAAAGTGTCGAAGTTCCAAAGCTGGCTGAAAAGGACATTTAAACAAAACCCTTAATTATATACTATTATATAAAATATGTTTTGTACACTCAACTGATTCATAAGTCTTTTTAGCACTTCTGCTGAAATTCTTTTTTGACGGCTTACTATTTCCTTTGAGAGTTATAGCACTGTTTCTTCATGAGTTAATACATGGTTTTCAGCATGCATCCTTGCATGTAAGCCAATGCTCCCTTTAATTTCAGGACTTTCATGAATCAAGATTGTTTGTTTTTTAGATTCCACTTTGGGCTCCTGATTTACACTTTTCCAAATCAGTTTGTAGGAAATTTGGGGTTTTTTGATGAACACCCTCCAGTTATAATGAAATTGGGAGTTGACAGTACTTGAATTTGAGTGGCAAGATAAATGTACAAATATCATTTATATAAAAATAGGCCTGGGACATTATTAAAATTAAACTGAGCATTTCCAAGGCTTTATGGCCTCAGGGCAAACTATTTAATCTTCCTAATGACTCTTACACACAAACATACACACACACACATTAAAAAGCTAAAGAAGGCATAGAGGTTACTCATTGCTAAAACTGTACTGCAAATAAATCTTTGACATTTGATGCTAAATAACTGTCTCTTTCATAGACACAAAATGTCTTCTTAGTTTTAGTAAATTAAACTGGAGTAAAGTCAATAGAAAATACCTGATTCTTATCAAGAAATCATTTATATGCAACATATATCTGTTTGCTTCTCTTTTGAAAACATTTTCTTTATCATAGTTAAACATTTTGTGTCCTTGGTTGTTTTGTGGATAATAATCAAGGAATTTAGTATTAATGGGGATGTTTTAGGTACTTCCATAGAAAAGCAATATTGTTGTACATGAGCATTTACCAACACAATAAAGTGTTATCTGTATTTATTCAGTAAATAAGTGTTTGCAAATATATATGAACAAAATCTCTTTTAAGCTGTGCCCTCCCATGCAGCTGAGTCTGACACACTGCATCTGCTTCATGCTGAGTTACAAAATAAATGTGGGCCTTTTCACTCAGCTTAAAAATGAGTAATTACATAACAGGGTGATGGATTCCTTATAGAGAGGTGAAACTCTGTTGTGGCCTTTAATTTGTTTGTGTTTTAATTAGTAATACCGTAGAGATGGGTGTTTGATAAGTTTTCATTCCCTGTCTTCAAAATATTAATTTTTTCTAGCATTTTGTTCAGCAAATATTTTGAGCTGTAAGTTGCCCCACTTGAGGTAAAACCTGCAGCAGAGACCTTCACTGAGTTCCCACCAAATTGTTCCACCTCGGGCAGGGTTTGACCCGCACACATAATGACCTATGGGATCCAGCTCCTACCTGACAAATGCTTGGGGATCCGCAGGAGCATTTGGGCCTCTGCACCAGCTCTTTGCCTCCTATTGGCCTGCCATCTGATCCCTGGCAGTATGGCTCCAAAGGACTCCCCGTGGATGCCTTGATGGTCTCACTTAAAAGGAGCTACTACATAAGGGCCTGGCATGGGAAAGGTAAGGTAATACTCTAGGTACAGCCTAAGTCTGTATAAACTCATTGCTGTAACTTCAGTGGGGATGGTGTGCAGACAATGCTGTTCCCACTCAGCCATGTCCCCTCTCAATGTGAGGTGCTGGCCATACAGGCCTCACCACGTCCTCCTGGATGCCAACCCTGCAGGGAGCCCTCTCCACTGGATCCAGGGAAGGTGGTGGAGTGGGAACACTTCTGCAGAGTGAGGAGCCATTTGTCCCCATGAAGGAGGGGTGAGACTCGGTAGCATCTAGTCATGAGGCTCATTTGCAAATGACTTCAAACCTAGACCATGTTAAGGGAGTTTTATTTTCTATATGGAAATGGATTGCTTCAGAGGGATGGAGTTCAAATTAGACTTCTGAACGATTTGCCCAGCTGTGGTACCAACAATAACTAAACTGGTTGTGGACAATGGAAAATGTGCTATTCGTGGCACAGCTACCTTGCGCTGATCACTAGAGATTCATTCTAATACGCACAGCTGTCCTCTCCTTCCTCCTCCCGTCTATGGACTCTGTTTAAAAGTCTGAACCAACACTTCTTTTTACCTGTCAGGCCCATGCTGAGTTTGTGCAGAGCTAGATTAAAAACAAAGAAAATCCTCCTCCTGAAACCATGAGACTCTCTGAGGTTGGGTCAGTGAGAAAATAAAACGAGAGGTTCTTTGTTGAGTACATAGTCATGGAAGCGTCCCAAGCTATTGGAAAATGGGAGGTAATGTGAGAGTTGCAGGTGAGTGGGGGACAAGAGGGAACCATAGATAAATAGGGGAAAGATAATAAAATGGATCCACTAGAGAGACAGTCACAGGGATGAAGAGAGAGAATATTTGTAAGAAAAAAAATCATCTAACAATCAGCCTGCTGGGACTTTTAGGTGCTACGATAATACAGATACTAGTAATAGAATTATTGGTGGAGATGAGGGACTTCTAAAATCATTTTCAAAAGACTTATATAGCATGTGTAAAGAGTTTGAACAGGTGTGAGCAAGAGAGGGGCAGTGCTGTTGCAGAGAAGAGCCCCCCTTGCTGAAAAGATGGCACTTGCAATCTTTTATTGGCTGGCTCTTATGACCTCATCCAACTGGCATATTGTCTTGCGGGCAGGCGCAATGCCATTTCAATAAATGAACATGCAAGCAGGGAACCAAAAGAACACATAGGTGCATGAAATTAATGTGCTTGGAACAGAAATGTCAGTCTTCTATGGATGAGTTTAAGAGGATTTACTATCTCTTGTGTTCAGAGAGAGATTATCTTTAAAAATCCAAACATACAGTAGTTTTCAGGGGCACATTTCATTCTGCTCAGTGGAGTCAAAATAATTTCTTGTCTTAAGCACTTTCATCTCTTTCCCTACCTTGCAGCAGCTACACACAGCAGCTGAACAGCCCCACCACTGCAAAAATACTAAATTACTTGTAGAAGTCCACCACTCACTTATCTTATTTCACATAAGATCCGGCAAAACCTACAGTCAGTTCTAGTGCTACAAGGTTAATAGAGAGAAGAGGAAAGAGTTACAATAAAAACATGTGCTTACATAAGTTAATGTTTTGTACAATCTCATTTAGCAAAGTTTAAGCAGTTCAAGAACAAAGCCAATCAATACAGCGCATGCTAGCTAGCAGATTTTAAAATATTGACAATGATCAAGGTGAACAAATGTTCATGGTCTGAGAACTAACATTAAGCAAACGCTGCACAAACGTAGAGGCCAATCCTGTTCCCACAGCAGCTAATAGAAGCACTCCTCTGATTTTAATGGGCACAGGATTTTTTAACGTTCTTTTTTAAAACACAAACACCAAAACTGGCTGCAGTGTTCCAGTATCTGTTTCACCAATGCTGTATACAGAGGTAAAATCACTGCCCTATTCCTACTCACTACTCTCCTGTTTATACATCCAAGGATTACGCTGGCCTTTTTTCCACAGTGTCACACTGGAAGCTCATGTTCAGTTGTTTGTCTGCTATGATGACCCTCTAAATCTTTTTCAGAGTGACTGCTTTCCAGGACTTCATTCCCCCCTCATTCCATAGGTAGGGTCTGAATTCCTTGGTCCTACTTGTATAACGTTACATTTGACTGTATAAAAAAGTGTTCAACTGCCCTGTCTACATTGTTATTTACCGCTCTGCCAATCTTTGTGTCATCTGCAACTATTAACAGCAGTCATTTCACATTTACTTCCAGATCATTGATAAAAATATTGAATAGTATCAGGCCTTGTACTGATCCCTGCAGAATCCCACTAGGAACACTCCATTCAGTGATGATTCACTACTGACAACCATTCTTTTAGATCGGTCAGTGAGCCAATTTTTAACTCCACTTAACATGTGCTCAGCTGATAATGTATAGTGCTAATTTTTTAACAGAATGTTGTGTGGTGCTAAGTCAAACACCTTACAAAAGCCTAAGTATATTACGTGTGCGCAGTTACCTTTCCTCATCATTTTTATAATGTGGGGGATTATAATTTTAATGGCAAATTCTACACCTACCCTACCACTTTTGTGGCCACAAGGTGGTTTCACTGTGTAGGAGGGGACAGGATTTGGGGAACTGGTGCACAGGGTTTGCAATGAGCCAGAGAGCTCAGCACTCATGGAGAACCCCGCTATTATCCAGTACTTTGGTTTTAGACTGTTGAGTCTCAAACCACCAGCAGACTTAAATGCAGCATTAAAATGTTATTAAAAGTAAAGACCTAGCAGTTACTTACTTCCAAGACCACTAGCAGTCTACCCCAAATTCAGCAAAGGGCCAGTATCTATTGCTTCTCATGAAAAACCTGGGATAGGCTCTTTGAGGGATGTTGCTATGTAATTTGTTCTAAAGTTCAGGCCAGGGACACAGAGGAGACTTTTTCCAGGGCATTGCATAACCCTACATCAAACAAACCAAATTTTGTGGGCTTGAAGCATTGACCTTTGCTTATGCACACAAGCTGATGCTCACCTGTGTTGAAATTTACCACTGTGCACAGAGCCTGCACAAGACCCTATGCAACACTTAAGCCTCATGTTAACGGTTTCAAAGGTTCATAATTCCTTATGTAGGTTGCTGTAATCAGATGAATATTGCCTCTAAGGCCCAATCCTGCAAGGTGCTGCGCACCCTCAACATCCACTGAAGTTGTTTGGAAGTTGAAACTGCTCAGCACTTCATTGGACCAGACCCAGAAAAAGGAATTAGATATAAAATGTTCTTAAGTAAGGATAAACTTATTCAGTGGCATTACAGGTCTACATGCTTTACAAACTTTTCTGAATGTTTTTCACTTACCAAACACATCTGAGTTTTGTGAATCGTTTGTGAATTCATGGTGTCATCAATAGCAACTCAATTAAAATCCATGTTTTTTTCATTTAGGGACTGAGCTATGTAAAAAAAGGTATAATCATGAAAGATAACAATATGCTGATGTGTTTCTATACAGGATTGACTAACCACCAGGCATCTTAGAGATGAAATAACCTTAATGGATTATACCAGAAATCAATTTGCCATATAAAATGTGAAAAAAATTAAATAAAAGACTGGCAACAGAGATATTATCTTCTTGTCCACACCAGTTATTGTCTTGCTGGTATATGGTGTTTAATGAATATTTCTGCCCCCCCAAAGGTTTCCTGTATGCTATATGATTCTATAGATATGCCTTCTGATATGCACCAAGAAATTTCCATTTCTCCTAAGCAGTAGTCTGTAAATTATATTTTCTTCTCTGATTTGGGAAAGCTAGAATCCTTTCCTTTGTTTCTGACTCTCGTGCTTCCATCTTCACTTCAGTTGCACCAAACAATGGGAGGTGACTACACAGCAAAATTATTCTATATATTCACTGAGAGAAAACTTCATTAACGCTGAGCTGAGATTGCCCGTGTTATCTCATGCCCTTCCGGAACATCAAGTTCAGCAAAACTCAAATCTTTGAAAGCCGGGCCATAAAGAATGGAAGTAATTGAACTTAAATTTCTAAACACTAGTATACAGAGTGGAGGTGCACACCCATACAAGCTTAACTTGGCCACTTGGAGCTGGCACTAGCCACTGGGCATTAGCTGCATGCACTCCAACGGCATACACTGAGTTAGGTGTAGCTGTACTGAATGGTGAAGGGAAAGGGGGAGGGAGAGATGGAGGAGCAGGAGGGCACAAGAGGAAAGCAGGACCACTGGTTAGGACCTGGAACTTGGGAGGCCTGGGCTGAGTTTAATTCCCTGCTCCATGACAGACTTTCTGTATGACCTGAGTCTCTCTGTGTCTCAGTTCCCCCTCTGTAAAATGACGATAATAGCACTGCCTTATCACACAGCACAGGGCTGTTGTGAGAATAAATACGTTAAAGACGGAGGTGCTCAGATATTACAGTGACTGCATCCATATAAGTACCTATCACTGACTGATTGATGTTTGTGAGGGTTTGGGGAGGACAGAGCTGAAGCTTCCCCCAACATTACTCACTGCACAACTCCGACCCTCCCCCCTCCACCTCATTCTTCCCTGCACCAACACTCCCCTCACTGCTCTGAACCGCATATGCACCACCCAACTGCTCAGACTCCCACACCACTGCTCCATCTCCTCCAAAATTCCCTCCATTGTGCCCACTGCTGTAAGCCTCCACACCCCACCACTCTCCCACACACACCCACACCAGCTCCACCCTCCTCCTTGCCACTTCATGCCCCTGGGTTAGCTCAGAGGGACCATGGAGAGGTGGGAATGTAGTAGGACTGTGAGGACTGCATGTACCAGCTGGAGGCTGGAAGGGCCAGGAAAGTAGAGATGCAAAGTCCCAGCTCCAGATCTGGGCCTTGTTTATGAGGAAAGGGCATTACACATTCACCTGTAGCATGGGGGGCTCAGACAGCTGAGCAGTAGCCCGTTCATCTCAATGTGATGTTCTCACATGAATGAATGAGAACACCCTCTGGAGATGAATACAACTTGTATTCTCTGAGATGTGTCATCTGCTCCAGTCATGTCAGTGAGCGCTCACCTGCCCAGTGTAGTACTTGTGAGCCTGAGACATGAACCAAGCAGGCTTCTTCTTACCTCCTCACCCCTCTCAGCAATGTGTTCATGGTGCCTGCTCCAAGCGTGCCTTTTCTCAGCTCCCCACCCAGAGGGACAGGGCTTCCCCAGATGCCAACTCACGAGGGTGGGACAGGAAGAGGGGCTCAGACTGACCCAGAAGAGTAGGCCCTCCCAGATCCTGGCTCAAGTGAGGGGAGATAGAGAAGGGGGCTCCGATGTCCTCCAAAGGGGCTAGGGCCCCTAGATCCTGGCTCACATGGGAGGGGACAGGGAGAAAGGTAGGTCCTTCCCTAAACACCAGCTCCTAGATGGGAGGGGAGATGACATGCCCCCTGCCCGTAATCCCTGTGACTCTCCCTGCCAACCACCACCATGTTCCTCCTCCCAGTGTCCCATCCTCTTCTCTCCCCATCCCCCTGGCCTGAACCCTCCCAGCCCCTCTCCCCTATTCTAGTCCCCATTTATCCCCCTCTCCTTCCCATAATTCCTCCTTCGTCTCAGTCCCAAACCTCCTCTCCCTCTGTTGCTTTTCATTCCTCTGTCCCCTGCTCTCTCTCCCCTCCCTGCGTTCTTCCAATTCTCCCAAATAAACCCGCCTTCCTCCTCACTGCCCTGCCTGCCATCCCTATTCCTTTGGCTCTAAATATATTCACACTTTATGGGCATGTCATGTTAATGGGCTGCTTACGATGGACCCCTGGACCGTAAGCACACTAAGGTCTGTTATTGAGGAAACATGATTACATTAGCCAAACTGCCTTTCATCTTCCCTTTAGTTCATCAGTGCTGGCGCTCTTCTATAATAATCCCCCAGGTGGAAAAGTAGCATCATGCCCAGCAATAATTCTCACATATCTGTATAAAATATGTGTCATATCTTATCATTCAGAAAACAGTTAGTGCTCCTTCTAAATTAGCTGTGCAAATAAGCAAGGCACGTTTCCATAAAGGAAACAAAAACCCTTAATAGAGACAGATGGCAGCAACACGCCTACAGGTCATTTCTGCCAACGGTAGGGTTTGAATTTACAGTGCATGGGTATAGATCAAGTTCAATGACCACAGCATGTCCCCTGGAGCCATCCAGCTACTGTAATAATGGATTGTGCGCAAACTCGCTGGCTTAGGCTTCCTGCACATTCACATTTCAATTACTTTGATTTGTGAATGTTTGGCACACACCATGCTAGAGAGCCAACTCTGGCTTTAATAACTTCTCAGTATTGCTTCCCAAGGGACAGTGGGTGCCATGCACTAGCTGAGCTAAATGTCAAGTGAATAAGCTCAGTTGGGAGACAATCAGAGCCATAGTCTGAGCCCTGGTGTGTGCAAAAAAATTGTTATAAGAACCTGTTGATTTTTATAAAATGCAGGGCATGGGAGGGGTAGCGTTTGTTTGGTTGTTTGTTTGTTTCTGAGAAGGGTGTGTGTGTGTGTGTGTGTGTGTGTGTGTGTGTGTGTGTGTGTGTGTGTGTGTGTGTGTGTGTGTGTGTGTGTGTGTGTGTGTGTGTGTGGGTGTGTGTGTGTGTGTGTGTGTGTGTGTGTGTAAAGGGGAGGTTGTATCCTGTGATATGCCTTGCTCAAATGACCCCACTTTGGACCACTTCAGATTTCAAGATGATCTGAGAAAGCCTGTGGATTTTAGAGTACACAGAAGAGTCCTTCTAAAGAAAAAGCACTTCTCAAACTTAACTACAGCAGAGCAGGTGCCCTGCTATGATGAAAGAGGTAAGTAGGTACCCTTTGGAAGGTGGGTTATAGATAATGGGGTGTCTAGGTCCACATTAATATGCCATGTAGCTGAGTGCTCACAATGTTATTTAGGAAAAAAGAAATCAAAGTGAATATGCACAAAATGTCATATGGGGGGAGCCTAGAAGAGTGACTTTTTTAAAAGCTTTGTTTGTTGAATTTTCTATAATAATATGAAAACACAGTATGGAGTTGTGCCTTTTGTAGATGGCTATTACTGCAAAGGCAGTGCTATATGTGAGTGGACCCATTTTGATTTATGTTCACGGATATAAAGGCAGAGGCCAACTGCTCAGTAGGTGGAGCTTTCTTAAAAACAAAACCAAAAATACAAGGAAAGCCTAACATATAACCTAAACTGCAACTAACGTCGCTTCTGACTCTGTTTGGTTAGTAACTTATTTTGAATCACTATCTTTGTATCCAGAGTGCATTCTTCATTGACCTTAATGTGCAAAAATAAACAGCTTGTGAAAAACATGTTTACAATTTCCCTTTAGTTTCACAGGCGAGTCCTGTGAATATGGTGACATCAAGTGGTGACATGTTTTTAAGCAAACCCCATTTAAGCAAGCCAAACTTGCTGTATTGTATTACTAATTAGACACACAATACCCAGAATTGCGAGAGGCTGAAGAGGAACAAACCAAATCCTGACGCCTCTTAACATTTTTATTGAAATAAAGTCAAATATTGTGTAGGTTTTTAACCAGGAAAATTTAGATCAGTTCAGCTCAATTTAGATCAATGAGCAAAAGTCTGTCAAACTATAGTAATTGGGAAGGAAATACACCAAAGAACTATGAAATAGTGTAGGATTCTAGTATTGTAGTGTAACCAGACAAAAGCCTGATGTTTTACCTTACTTTTTAAAATGCTACTATTCACATACTCCTTTTCATTTGACTGTTAAGGTGTCTGTCTAGTCAGGGAACCAACATTGCTCAGACTATCAGCCAATCCTCAAATGAACTGAGCTCAGTGGACACAGCTGTGTGGGGGCCAAAGTCCCTAAAGCACCTTTATGCTTTTCTTGATCCTGGACCAGGCAGGGGCCAATCTGGATCCTGGTACATGTAAGAGTAGCCACCGGGATGCTCTAACTCGTGCCAGCTAAAAGTGTTTGTACAGATATATGTTTGTGTATGTCTGAGAGCAACTGCAGACGCTACTATAGATTATACAAAATATCCCATAGCACAGTTCCCACTCTGCATGAAACGGAAAGTGAAGAGCTGCTAAAATGGGTTCTTGCTCCATCTCTTCTGAGAGTGCAGTACCACCACTGACAGCAGAAAGTAAGAAAGAAGCTGTCATGAAAATACAGCCCTATGAAACAAATTCCACCTTTGGTTATTCAGTGCAACCTCAATAGTCAATGGAGTTTTACTGGTGCAACTTACTTGGGAACATTTTCAGAGCTTCTGAAATGCAATGTAAGGAATTTCCTTAACCTTTTATTGCCCTGGTAAACAGTTTATGGGAGCAGCCATTTTACTAAATCCTAAAACAGTCTTACTGTGTACTCTTCTCCCACAAGTTATCTTCCAACTTGTATCCGTAGTTCACTTACGTATGGTATTAGCTTTCAGCTTTTTAGCAGCTCTCCCTTTTTGTGTTATGCAAAGTGGGTACTGGGAAGCGGGATGGATGTTCAAAATTTGGAGCTGCCCAGCAGTGTTCAGGATAGCTGGCAAACCTGCTCCTCTGCATCTGTCTAAAAGATAAGAGGTTGCCTCTTTGCTCCAATGGCAGCATTGTTGTACCACTAAACCACTCTTTTTTTGCGGTTGTCATTTGTTGACATTGAGCCTAGTCATTGCCCTTCGAGTTACTGAACTTTAAACTTTAACATTTCTCATTTAGTGACTTTCCTGAAAGCTCTGCAGGAATGCAGGTAAGCTACAATTAACTATCAAAGTGGATCAAAATGGCAACTCACTTTTGGACAGTGTGGTTTCTTATTTTTGTCTTCCTTTTCCTTCAGACAGAACAGACAGGTATGGCATTTTCTTTATTGTTATTTTAATGTGGCTTTGTACACAAGCAAACACAAGAATATTATTTGCCTTGAATTATTTTAACTGATATCATTGAATGTGGCAGTTTCTCATTTTCACCCACATTTCTCTGGTTTTTCTGATATACTTTAGCAAAAAGCTACACTTCAGTTACTGAGGCAAAAACTTTGTTTTATTTCACAGTGTGTCATTCTATTAACATCAGCACAATGCTTTCGCTCCACTCCTTACTTATCAGCTGTAAAGAGTGCTCATAGGTACAATAAAGTACCTTTTCACTTGGTATTTCTAGTCATCGTTCTGATGAAAATTGAGTTTATAGCAGGAGGCCAAAAGAGATGGCTTTTACATATTTTCACAGATGCACTTTTCTGCATTAATGCTGTAGTGTATCTCAGATGGATGGGAGAAGGAGAAAGAAGCTCTGAATTTATGCTTTAGGCTCACAGTGATAATAGTAATGATTCTCACTGACGTTCAATTATGTACCGCAACATGATTTTAAAAAGATATTTTAACTGCATCAGAAATCAAATTAGTGACAAAAATGCAATATCAATCATGCAAGAAAAATATGACACATACATTTAAAGAAACTGTATTGTGGTACGAGATAGATAGCTTTTTAAAAAAATAAGCCTGGAATTGATATTTTTAAATAGCATAAATGGTTCTAGAATTAGTCTGTTCCTTGGCACTTGTTTTTTTAAAGGCTTAACTAAGAAATTACATACAATTGCACAATATTTTTCTGTTACTAAGCATCAGAACCCCCATTTCCTTGATTCCTCATCAGATCTACATGGCTCTGGTCTCCTTCACCCAAGGAACTGATCTTTTTCTCTGGCCATTGTAACTTGTATTTGCTTTCCCTAAACACATAGATTAAAAACCAAATTTGGCCATCTTTATTCAGCCAGGACTCCTCGTGGAGTCAGTCTGAGTAAGGAGTGCAGGATCGGGCCCTTAACTAATAACTGAGTCACAGATTGCTCCCTCCACCTCTGCAGAAGGATTTAAAAACCCTATGGATCCTCTCTCAAGGGCTCTAAAGTGGGGAGGGTAGCCTTTATGCCAACGTTTCTCCTCCCCACCCCAGGCCTTGTAGAAGCCCCTTTCCAGAAAGAAGTGCTGGTACAGTATATGCACTTATACAACTTTGACATTGATGCAACCCTTAATATTGCTCTTCATGTTAAAAACTGCCTGCTTCCTGACCTATTTTAAGAAGAGACCGAAGTAGATAAGGAAAATCATCTGAATATTTACATCAGTGCCTCTTGTTATACAATTTTGCAGTCTTTCTATCGGCCAACAGTGCAAACAAAGTCATCTCAAGACATAAGCGTGGGGCTTTCCTATTTATTGAGGAGTTCTTCCAAGGCAACTTGGAAAGAGAGTGCCTAGAAGAAATATGCACATATGAGGAGGCAAGAGAAGTATTTGAAGACAGTGAAAAGACTGTAGGTATTTTTTGTTTGTTTTTCTAAGAATTGCAATACTTGCGGCTTCTTAGCTGATCAGAAACTGCCTACACTGCAGCAATGTTTGATGCTTTGCAACGTAGCCGTAGTGCCTAGATTTTTCTGCAATGTGAGAATGTCTTGCATGGCACTGAAATGCTTTTTTTGCGACAGTATTCCAATAAGGAACAGGAAAGGGATTGATGGCGGTAGAGGCTGGCAAGAAAGAGGAGGTGACTCCCTGGCAGGCACAATCAGCAGCTGCTGCAATGGAGAAGGGGAGCCCCCTCTCCTGACCAGCAGGCAGATGCCTCCAGGTACAGCTTCGTGTCAAGTGCTACCTCCCAGCAGTGCATGGTGTGCATTTTAGGGGAACTTTCCCAGGGGCCCTGTCTGCAGGGAGATTGAGGGGAAAGCATCAGGGGGAGGGATTGACAAGGTCAGCAATGTGGGTGGTAGGGCTTCAAGAGGAGTTTGAGGGGAGTGAGGGTTTGTGATGTTGGGAGGCTGGTGCAGCTGGGGTGTGTGTTGGGGGGTGAGTCCATGAGCAGTGTTATAAACACACACACACATATGGCCACCACCTCTGCTGCTCCCAGCTGTGTCTTTTCTGGCTGGGATCCAGCCAGGGAAACAGAAAGGCAGCTTGCTCAGCAGGCACCACATCACCCCCCGGTGGCCAGGAGAATCGACTGCATGGAGAAGCCTGCTGCCTGCCATGAGAATCCAGCAGGATTGAGTGACCAGATGCAGGCCTGGCTGCCATGTGAGAGGTGCGACACTTGGCAGCCTTGTCTTTTAATGCTTGCTCCAGGCCAGGAGCGTGGTGCGGAGCCTTGGAGCCTATTCGACTCTCCAGTTCGCTCGCACAATCAAAAGTCGCTATTGCCAACTCTGGGAGAGCAAACATCACGAGAAGCGCCAAATAAATAAACCATGAAATTGGCCTAACTTGCGTGAGATTTTTTTTAAAATCATATTTATTTTTCATGTTGTCTGATTTTTGAAATGTTAGGATGAATTGCTCCTTATTTTGTGCCTGCACTTCAGGAAACTCAGCCTGAAATGTACAAAAATATACACACAAACAGGGGAACTCCTCTCTTTCAAACATCCTTTAAAACAGATTTAATATTTTAAAAAATTAGCATCTGTCGCTTATGGCACAATATACAACAAAACACACACGTTCCAACTTTCTGCCATTTGGGGCCCGGGTAACATGGGGTTCCCGTCCCAGGCTGATGGTGGTAGTGATGATGGGAAGCTGGAGAGGTGCTCACTGTCCAGATTTTTCATGAGACCTTAGGGAAAAGTGGGGTTAGATATTGTAATTGATACATTGTCACATCATTGTCCCCAGATGTTTCTTACATACAAGACATATTTCTTCTTCCCTATATTTTTTCATAAGAAATATTTATTTGAGAGTAAAGCAATAGGTTCTGATTCTGTACTCCTGACTCAGGGAGAATTCTCCTTGCATTTAGTGGGAGGTTTGCCTGAGTACAGAGTGCACTAAACCCAGAGTTGGTGTGACTGTTTAACTTTCAAGCATAGAATATAAGATTTGGTCTCTTGCATATTTTTGTTTGTGACAAATTGTTTGTGGGAAAAGTTATTGGCCAAGCATTGTAACAAGATTCCTTTTTAATTTTTTTCAGAACAAGTTTTGGAGTGGCTATTTCAGTAAGTTGACTTTCAATTTCTCTTTCTAGAATGATTTTATGAAGTGATTGTTGCAGTTAGGGATTATGGGATTTAAAAGATTTTCAAGTAATTTATTCTACTGGAACATTTTAAACATCCTACTATTGTTTATCAAGTGTCTGGTGAAGTGGGAGGAGAAAATATGCACAAAAAAAGAGCAGGAGTGGAGCCATTAAAAGCAAGCCATCTGAGAAATAATTAACAGTCAAGACTGTAAATAAATAAAGAAAGGATTAGAATACTTGGCTAGATGTGATGACGTTAAATAGGCTATTTCTGTTATTGTTTTCCCTATGCTAGGATGGGCTAAATTAATCTGGGGCTCTGAGCAATCCACAACATGGAGCCGTTCATGGGCTCCAGCCAGCCAGCACCATCCGACATCATCATCTTATTCCCTACTTGGAATAGCAGCGGCAAGGGGCCTCTTCTTTCCCTCAGGAGCAACAGCAAAAGCCCTTATTCTCTCAAGTGGAGCCCGGGGTGTAGTAGGGATGTCCCCCCCAAAGATGTAGGAGTGGCAGCAAGGGGTGAAGGCAGTACTTAGCACACCACCCAGGATGTATCTGCGTGGGGGTAGTTGGGCCAGACCTGCTTGCACCATCCCCACTTCAGACACACACGATCATAGGTCAGGCTGATGTTAGTAGGGCACTGCCAGAGCATGGGTCTTAGGCCAGATTTACACTACAAACCTTTGCGAGCAGATCTGTGTCTGTCAGTGTGATGAGGTGTGATTTGTGACCACCACCGCTGTGCTGATAAAAGTTTTCAGGGCGGGAAGAAAGCTGTATAATTAATAGGCATTTGTCCCTGTTGAAGACTCTTACTTATGTGACATTCTTTCAGGTGGCAGACAGTGCTCCTCAAACCCATGCCATCATGATGGTGTGTGCAAGGACAGCATTCGCAGTTACACATGCAGCTGCACTGATGGCTATGAAGGAGAGAACTGTAATCTCGGTAAGGCAACATTTCCTCTAGAGGCTAACATGGAAACTATACGTATCTCATGCAGACAGTCTATATTGTTTGTTTTATGTTAAAACATGATTCATAATGGAGGATGCATGAAAGTAATACATGGGAAGACGGGTCATGAATTATTCATCTCAACAACCTTGAGTAAATCCACTAAAATGTTAATGCATCATGAGGTCGCATTAACTTTTCTATGACCTGTCACCTTCCTTCTATCCTGGAGAGATTGCAGAGGCAACAAGGGCATGAGAAACCCTGGCAGCCTGGTACCAGTGAAGCCACATTGGAGGCAGGATTGAGAAGCTAGAGCCGGTGCAGAGGCACGGGGCCTCTGTGTGGATGGCCCTCTGCTCATCATCCAAAGGTTCTCGAAGTGTGGTCTGCAGATCACTTGTTAGATTGTCAAATGGTGCTGTCTCTACTCCTTGTTTCCAGATGCTAAATTGCATTAAAGAATCTAAAACTGCCTTAAATTAGTATGTTCCTAATATTACTTCTCCAGGTAAGCAATTGCTGTAGTTGCCAGAGGGAAACTGTATGATTGCAAATAGAAGAGAAGGTTGTTCCCACCATCATGAATGGGAGATCAGCAGGTGCCCCCACAGGAGAATCTATTAAGATATGGTCCAACTTCTGAAAATGTTTGGCAACCCCTGCTGCCTCTCAAGGGACCCATGGAATGAGTATGGGAGCTAAACCACTGCCCATCTGATCAAATGATCTGGGAAAACTCAATGGGGAAGCTTTGTGGATGTTTCCTCCATGGTTCCCAGGGTGCTTTTTTGTGGGATTTTCTGTTAGAGTGGGCAATACCACCTCAGTTTTACTCCGTCCTGACTCAGGCAAACATCCACTGGCTTCAGTGGGAGTTTTCCAGATTAAGAACTGAGTAAGGACCTCAGATACGGCCCCTAGGACCGAAGGAAGTCTATCATAAAAACTGAATTTCTCATATTGATGTTTTCTTTAAGAAAAGACTAAAAGATTTAAGTCAAAGTTTTCTGTATGCCAGAATTAGGAGCCACAGCAAAGTCTCATCCAGTATGAACAGGCTGATTAGTTACAAAGATCTGACTCTTTAGAAAGTATTTTGATGGGATTCAAACTCACAGACCCCCATTTTCCACATCAGATAAGCAGCTTTTTTATATATAAAGATAGCATAAATAGTACTTGTGCTCTTTTTAGGTCTATTCTGCATTTTACAAGCACTTTTGAGCAAATTGCTCAGAACTTGAACACATCCTTTATAATTAGTCAATTGTTACTATTTACTGTCTTATTTACATAACAAATTGGAGGACATAGGCAGTCTCATTTGCATTATAATTCCTTGCTGTAGAAAGTCCTTGACACCAACAAACTAAGGGATAACAAAGCTTAACTGTTTTTCTGGTCTACTTTAGAATGTGAATGGCTATAAATCTAGCTGGAAAAGGATAGAAACAATCATAGTACTTAAAAACACATTGGGCCAGGTCCTTGAATCTGCTGCTTAGTGCTATTTCACCAGCCTTAAAACCAGTGTCACTGGTTATTTGGGGATTTGCCCTAGTATGGAGGAATCCCTGAGTGCTATGGGCCAATATAGCTCCTCTAGTATAGGTGGTGTAACTGGGAAAAGGGGAAATGGCCATAATGATTTTTACCTCTGGCAGTTCTCGGTCATGGAAAGACTCCTGGGAGGCCATTGCTCCTAGCACAATGTAGCTCAGCCCTGGAAGCTGGACCTGCATAGCCCCAAGCCTCACAGAGCCACAAAAACAGCTTAAAGCCAGCTTTGATGACTCCTCATTCCTGAGCTGTGCTGGGTACCAAATGTTCAATCCTGGGGATCTGCCCGTTATTTTTAATATTGTTTAGTACCAGAGCAAATCTCAAGTGTTTGCCAAGCTATAGAAAACTGGAGAGACTGGCACTGTTTCAGAGGGAATAAGTGCTTTTATTTTCTGTTCTCTTCTACACTGGTTGCTATTAAGTTTAAATTTTCTTGGCATGAGCATAAAAAGAGACAAAAAAGTGTTTTTTTCCCCCTACAAACTGTACAGCTTTAGCATTTTATGCTTTAAGCAACTCCTGCCTCCATAAAAAATACAATCACTCTCTTCTTTCAAAGACACCTCGCACTTAATTCAAATATATGCAAATGTGTGTCATGGCATTTTCCATGAGGTGAGAAGGTAGTGTTACTTTGGGTAGTACGCTCTACAAATGCAATCCTGAAATACATCCAGCCTAATCCAGAGGTATATGGAGCAACTACACTTTGCAATGACTTCATGGGAGTTGCCGCGTTTCAGCATCTCTCATGATCAGGCCTACAAGTTAAAAAGAGGGAGTAGCAAGAATTGCTTAAATGATGAGCTCAGAAGAGCATGAAAAGTGAGCAAATGTCATTCCTTAGTAAAGCAGGGTCCATGATGTGTAAGAAAATTCCACAGTCTCTTGCTTGATTATTGTTTCTTAGTGCTTTTGCTTTTGTTATTCTTTTCAGCTAAAAATGAATGTCATCACAAAACTAGAGAGGGATGTCAACACTTCTGCTATCCAGGATCTAAGTCCTACCACTGCTCTTGTGCAAAAGGCTATGAACTTGGGGAAGATAAAAAATCATGCATTCCAAGTGGTAAGTATAAAAAGAAGTCAGAAGAGGGCATACTTAGTCACAGGGTAGGCAGGTTGGCAGAATGGCATCAATAGGAGATGATATGACTGCACTGAGACCATTAGAACGAGTCCTAAGGGCTCCAGTAATGATGACCTTCCAGAGGAAAAATAAATAAAAGGTTGATCAAAATGCTAAGAGGAAAGCAATCATATCATCCTACAATTCATTCACTGGCCCAGATTTGCCAAACACTTCCACTGTATCTCCACTGAAATCAACTGAGTTACATCTTTAAAACAGATGTGAGAGGAGAATCAGGCCCATTGTTTTTATTTTGCCTGCATCTTTTTTTGCGGTTGCTGCAATGAGATCAACTCTCCCTGCTACAATCAGGGTAGCACATGCCTATGCAGTGAATAGCACTGAGAGCATCACTGAGCCTCCTACATTGGTGTGCCAGCGCTCTCACCTCTGACCTCTGTGCACAGGCTTGTGTGAGACTGACTGTCTCCATTTTCAGGGTGGGAAGCCCCAAGTAACAAGGAAGAGAGTTGTACCACTCTGTTCCCAATGACCATGAGAAAACGCTAGCCTATGCTAAGAGGGCTTCACTGATGGGGAAAGGGACCATGCCACAAAGGCAGGTGAGCTCCTTTCCATGTGTGAAGGCCCCTCTACAAATGCATCAATGGGGTTACGGTCTGGAGCCAAAGTTTTAGGAGCTCCTTCCCAGCTTCCTGGCAGCTAAGCCACTTTTTTTCCCTTCCCCCACCTGGCACACCCACGCTGCTCAGTATCAAATAACCTCCTGATCCCTCCTACTTCCATTCCTCTCCTCTCCGCAATGGTAACTTTTCAAGGACTGTAGCTCCCTCTATGCACATCTGTCTGAGGGCTGTTTAATCACAGATTTGATGTTGCCGTCAGGGTAGCTCTTAATTAACATTGATAGATATACCACAGAAATAACACACTTTGGCACAACTGGCAAATTATCTCATAGATAAGGCCCTGCTTCATTCGTGATATTGCAGATCCCACAATGTTAGGCCTCAATTTTGATTTGAAATAGCTTACTTTGCACAGTCCACAATTTTGCATTCATTTTGAGAAGGCAATTAGTTACTGCTCTAACATTCAATGCCTGTGAAGTGTAAAAGGCTAAAGTGACTGGACTCGATTTTTACAGCAGTTGTGTTAAGACGTTTAGTCTTCTGAACTTAATGTTGTACCGATTCCTTTTTTAAAAAGGAACGTAATATAGTTGCAGCAAAATGTCTGCAAAAAGTTAGTGGACATAACATAATACTTGAGAGTTTATACCATTCCAGCAAATTTTTCTTAAACAAATAGCTTTTCCAAATTACCACTATTAATAAAGGTCCATTATTACTTTTCTACGTCTTGTCCTCAACTCAGTCGCAATTATTTAAAGATCATCCTGTGATTCAAGGAGGGCCTTACTGATAGGTAGACAAGCACTAGAAAAGTATGAGCAGACAGTTCTGTGGTGACCTGGCAGTGCTGCTTTGTGAAGGGACAAGGGGATGGGACCTGCTTCCTCTTTGGAAGCCATGAATAATTTGACTCCGTGGTTGGAAAGGGTGGGGTCTTTTAGGGGGCATGCAATCATTTTTCTGCCTGGAGAAGGTTTCATGTTAGTCCTCCCTCTATAGGCTAGAAGATCAGGGCTGCATTGCTTATGAAAGAGACTTGTGCTCCCCTGATCCACAAGGTGGCTGGAGTCCTTTTGGGAGCAAGGTTGATGGTGTTCCACTGGTTCCCCAATTCAGTGTATATAAGTCCAATCTCTGCCTCCTATTAGGCAGTTAAAGATTTGACAGGGCAGGGGGAGTGCCTGGTGCAATGTATTGCAAGTGTTCACTAGTTTAAAGTGGTAAGAGTGCTAGTGGTTTAAATCTTGTAGTAAAGCAGCAACCTTTTCTCCAAAACAGATCCTGCCGGCCGTAGATGGCAGTATATTCCCGATTACTGTTTTGAATTACTTTGACTATAGAAACAAGAGAGTATTATTTTGTCTAGCCAAATAGTAAAACATGGGTCCTATCCCAAAGAGCTCACAGAACTGAAAAGATAAGTTTCAGACAAAGGATTGGGTTTGTTTAATATAAATATCAAGCACTTGTTGCAATGGGAAATTATGAAAGAAACAAACAATAAATAAACCATTGATCTTCCAAGGCCTTTAGCAAGCCCCTAGGGACACCAAGTCAGATCCACCAGCTGAGAATCTGGCCCTCCATTTTGGGGGGGCAGGGGAAGAACCAGTGATCTTAAGGCATTAATGTGGGAACACCAAAATATTTGCAGGGTAGTGGTTATCTTCAAACATCACCACAAAAATCTTGTGTATAACATAAATGTCTTTTTCTTTTAACCATTCTTAGAGCGGTGTGCATGTGGCAGATTTGATGACGTTAAAATAATGAAGATGAAGGAAAATAAGACAGCTTTCCACAGAGGATTCCCTTGGCAGGTATTTATAGAGATCTTTGGAAATATTGTTATTGTAGAAAAGTCTGTAGTAAAGCTGTGTTCTCAGATGCAACACACTTCTTATCTTTGAGCACTTAAAATGTTCACCTTTTTTTTTTATGAAGGTTTAATTAAACAAGAGGTCGGATAAGTAGAAGCAAAGAAAGAGGTGATAAACAGTAGAAGATAGCAACATCCTTTATTACAAACTTTTGTAGTCAACCTCCTTGAAAAATAAAAAAGTAACTTATTTAAATGTTACAATTTATAAATTACCCTTGGCAGGATCTCAATCCTTGTGGTGGCCCTATTGCTTGAACAGCCCCACTTTGGTAAAGTTTATTGTATGTGCAAATTGTTTTCACTATCGAAAACTTACTACTGCATCAAGTACCAATATAACAGGATTCTACCATTTTTTCAATATAATTTGAAGTCCTATGACTTAGTGCTTATGTAAGAAGAATCCCTTCTGAATTGTCAGTTTCACAAGACATGGTATGTTAGATATTTATCATTAAGCTCTTCTCTCTTCACCACTACAACCCTACTGATATTTTTTGCAAATGCAGCTGTTAATAGGACCTGTCCATCTCCCATTCAAGTCAGTGGGAGATTTTCTGCAGGCTTGAATAGGAATAAGATCAGGCCTAACAGGGCAGAATGTGGACAGTTCATTTTAAAAATAAAATTTTAAAAATTACAAATCTTAGCTGCTTGCAACAATTCAATATTTTGCACTTATCCCATCATATTGCAAAGTTATAAGACAAGAGCAGAATTTACTCTTTTTGTTTGTTTTAAAGGTCCTGTTGCTAAATTCGGAAGGAAAGGGAGTCTGTGGAGGTGTTCTATTGAAGAGCAACTTTGTGTTGACTACAGCTGAGTGCGCCCTTCTGCACAATCATTCTGATATAAGGGTTAGGACTGGTAGGTGATCAAGCCTTTTTTTCCGATTGTCAATCTTCATTTTTGGGTTGTCAAAATATACTTACAAAGAGTTTACGTCAAAAATTGCCATTTCAGAACATTCGTCTAGCCTAGGCAACAGAATTTGCATTTAAAATATTTTATTTATAGTGAACAATTAGCAATGTTAGTCACCACCATGCACCCCCATTTTTGTTGTATATTTTATTTTGTCATCCTGAAACTATATTTTCTTCCTAGTCAATCACGCCTGGAGCTAAAAAGCACCTTCAAAATATTATTCTTAATTTGTATAACCATGATCTGATATGTTTAATTGCTGTAAAATCAATACCTACTATTAACTTCTCTGTCTTTATCATACCCTTATTTCACAGTAATGGTAGTAGATCTATGTTGGCAGAATAGCACCCATAACTATTAGCAATTAATGTATTCAAATTTGGTGACAAATGGTAAAACTGTTTCCAAGAGCAGTGAACATTTTATAACTTCACAGGGAATAACAGGATGCATAGAGTTGGACAGGTAATAGATGTGAATGAGAAACACATACATGTGCGGTATGATGAAGCTACTGGTGAGAATAACATTGCATTGCTACAACTCCGAGAGCACATTGAGTGCAACAAGTACCAGCATCCTATATGTCTTCCTGACAAAGACTTTGCAGAACATGTTTTGATTCCACAACTGGCAGGCACTGTCTGTGGCTGGAAACTGGAAGGAGGTGAGGTGAAAGGTTCACTAGTTGAGTTGCAGATCTCCTATCTTCCTGAAAAGGAATGTGAACAAATACTCAATACAAGTCTGACGAACAGAGAGTATTGTGGCCGTCACCCAGAGCCTGTGGATGGGCAGCTGGCTGGAGGAAACTTTATTGCCAATGACTATAAAGGCACTTGGTTTCTGACAGGTATTTTTGGAACTTGGCCGACTGATGTAACTAACTGGGAAACATTTATTTTCACAAAGATTTCAAGATATATAATGTGGTTCAAACAAACAACTGAATAAAAGTCCTTCCACCACCAAATCTCTAACTGCAATTAGAAAGACCATTTGTATGCAGCACTTGGACTGGTTTTAGCAAGGTCGGCACGTGTAGTTATTAAATACTGTAAATATTTACCTGTAATTCATCTCTCAAAAACAAAGCCCAATATTTTCCACTCGTTTCTCTCCCTCTTCAAAGACAGTATTGATGACTGTTGTAATGTAGTAGATATGTGGCTACTTCACTTTGAAATTAATTGAGCTTGTATTTGTACACCACTGTTCATCTAAGTTGAACGCAAGAGAACTTAAAATTTTTACTCATTTTTTTTATGTATTAAAAATGAATCACTTTCCCCATGCACTGAAATGCCCCCATTGCTAGAGGGAAATGCAGCTATTGTTTATCAGGGAACAGTAACATTCACTGTGCTATAAAGGCCAAATCCTAGACAATTTTATTCATGTAATTGTAAAGCATTACCCCCTGCTGCCCTTGACTTTGCTAGGATTACTTGAGTAAGGATTTGCTGAATCAGATCCTAGAACGAGAATAGTCTAAATCAGACATGTGACTCCTCACGTCACAATCTCCCACGGGTGCTGCCCTTGACCCTACGTGAGCAAAAGCCAAACAAAAACCAGTTAATGCATCACTGCCATGTACTTTGTTCATTTGACAAGTGTAATCTGGTTTTAATTATTGCTGATGCTTCTTTTGTATGTCTTGTAAAAGTAATGAAATATTTGTAATAGAGGAGCTCACTGCAGTGCTCTGTTTCTACATTCTTACTGTTGAGTAGAGAAGGTCAAGTTGGAAAACCCAGAACAAGACCGTTGAAACGAATTCTCCATTTTGATTCAAATCCTTCTGAAACTTTGATGTCAAGTGTCATTGAAATGGAAGTACCCTTGAACTATGTTGTTGATGAAAGAGCATTTTCTGATGGAAAAAACTATCCTGCCTAAGCTTTTTGACCAGTTCTATTTACAGTGTGGTAGGGCCTAGAGCTGCCCCATGAGGTTGAAGCCCTACTGTGCTAGGCACTGTACAAACAGCTAGATCTGCCTCAGAGAACATACAAGCTAAAGCCAAGACAAACAGGTGGATGAGACAAGTGGGCTGAGGTGGAGGCTAAGGGAGATGGGGTTACAGAAGGAATAAGCTGTGCCCTATTCTTAGCCAAACAGGAGCAGTGATCCCAATCCCTGTCTCAGTGTTCTGTCTGCACTACATCAGAGGAGCATTTTGAACAAAGCACATATATTTTCCTCACAGCTCCTACACCACTGAAGTCAATAGGAGAGGGCTTCAAAAATAAAGAGGGTTGGCTCCTTTTCCCAGTACTGCATGTTTTAATTATCCACTCTCAAACATACATTCTTCATAGTGGTACAACTTGCACATGACACTTTCAGAAAGGTGGATCTATGAACCCACACTACTACAGAAATTACTTACGTAGGTCTACACTTACAGTGGGGCACGTAGAGTACAGACACTCCACACCCTGCTAGCAGGGCAGATGGTGAGGCATGGCTTATACTCTAGGGTTCTGGCTTGCCTCTTCTCTGTTTGTCTATCTCCTACACACCCAAGCAGTGTCTCAGTCTCCACTACTACTTTGAGCAGTGTAGGATCCCCATTTCTAACTCTTTCCCTGCCACTGTGAAAGACTTGAGCAGCAGGGAAAGGCTGTGGCAGTGGGAAGGCAGTGGAGAAAGTGACTTTGTATGTGAACTGATGATGAAATATAACTTCTTAGGGGGACAGTCAATTTATTTTTGAACTATGCAAAAATCATTTTCAACAGAAACAAAATGAAGATGAATGTCCTCATGTGTCAAAACTAAATCACTTGAACACCATTAGAAGCAAATTGCACAGAAATCAGAAGTACTGTTTTCAAACGCTACTGAAGTAAGTTTTGTGCAGGGTGCAAAGCAACAGGTTTGTAACTTAGGTCTCCTCTTGTACAGAATAAATGTCAGAATTTAATAGAATAATGAAAGCAGCCTCAATAGCTCATTTAAAATAATATGAACCTAGGGACCGACTTACCTCGCAGCAATGTTAGTATATATTTTACTGAAACTTTAATTATAAAAACTGTCAAATGTCTTTACAAAGTGTGTGCTAGTGCTAAAACAGTTTGGAATAAAATTCTCTCTCACCACCAAGAGAAAAATATTTTTTATTATTTTACAAAACAACTAGCATGAGCAACAGGTATTCTGTGCAAAAATAAAGAAGTTAGAAGAATGGACCCATTAGCAGAATATTCTACAAAAACAGAATTAAAATGGAGGAGGAGGACTTGGTTACCTAAATAAATTCTTATGCCTCAAGGGGAAATTCAAACAAGTACAATTACCAAAGGCCCAATTCTGAACAGCCATAGGTAATCACATTTCACACTTGCTGTACATTCATAAATCCTATAGCAATTAAAGTGAAGTTCCAGGTGTTCAGGACCTATCAGGCACGGGTCCTTAATGGTTAGAGAGGAGTTGAAGAGTGTCATAGCCAACCAAGATTATTAAAAAAAAAACCCAACAAAGCTTCAAATAAATGGGAGTTTATTTCACCTGCCCTTGACTTAAGCATTGTTTCTGCCCCTGAAGAATGATTAAGCACCACTGATGGACACTTGCTTTTGACAGATAAATAATTATGGGATTATAAAGGGATGTCAGCACATGTGACATTTGAGAAAGGTGAGGCAGGCTTTTTAAAGATTGTTGCTGAAATTTTGCAAATGTTTCATCATCATAAATTGGGAATGTTCAGGTTTCTTTTCCTGCCAAGATACTTCAGGATTTGTAGAAGCTAACTTTAAAAAGGGAGTACTCTGTGGTTGGTCTAGTCGGCAGGCCCAGTCCCCGTAGGGAAGGAGGAATGAACAGTTCTTTTGTATTCCAGTACTGAACGTAACCAAGTCATTAACAGTTTCCACTGTGTGATCTTGAGAAACAGTTCCACTGACAAGTCGAGTCTTTTATGAGTATGCCTCCATATGAGGTGCAGTAAACTCAACACACTGTAGAAAGTGGAGGGAATGGGTTCTGCTTACTGACCACAAGCTTCTGATGTTGATGAGATATATATCCTTTAATGTGACCCTGACAGAGTTGAAAAGAAAGAAGTTTTAGTATTGGAAGCTGGTAACAAGTTTCTTTTTGCTATCCTAGGTCTCGATCCAGCAAAGCATGTGTGCTTAACTTTAGATTCATGAGTAGTCCCACTGACTTCAAATAATATAAATGAAAGCTATACTTTTATTAAGTCAACAGGACTACTCACACACTTAAGTTAAACACACAAATAAGTGCTTTGCTGGACAGGGACCTTAAACATGCCCATGAACTTTGAATTTGCTGTTACTGACAAGCCTTCCTTGTAATTGCCAATTTACATTTTGAGCTGTCTCCACAAGGAAAAGGACTATAGATTTCCAATCTACTCCTGGATTACCCAGTTTTAAGACCAAAGTCTTAATTAAGCTCTTCATTTAAAGGCTATTAACTCATCTTCATTCATGTGCACTAGATCCTTACTAGAGTCAGTAAACTAGTTTATGTCCCTCCTTTTTTTACATCTTTTCCCTACAATGTTAAAAAATGTAGCTCGTGAACTCTTATGAGCACCTCTATTTTTAGGATGTCAAATCAGGACTCCCAGGTCCAATTTAACTCAAATTTAGTAGAAATATACTACCTCAGCCCTAGTCATAACTTACCAATTTTGAAACTGAGTTTGTGGATTTTAACAAAGGGCCAAGATAAGATTTATAATGGAAACTCAATTGCAATCCTGTCTTCCGTATTCAAGGCAAGAATTAGAGCATAAGAATCTTCACTGTAGTAAGATAAAGACATTCACACGAGAGGCACAACTGAGTACAAGTATAATGCAAAAGCAGCTCCACAAAAACCTACACCCTTTAGACTTCCTATTGGTGTTACCCTTCTGTAATTAACCTTCCTGCTGTGTGTAATCATTTCTACTACTAGTGTGCCAAGGCAAAGCAATCAATGATGAACACATACCATGTATATAAGATTAGCCAAAATACACTGGACTTCATCAATATCAACATCTTCCACCTGCATGAATTTCAGGGCAACCAGAAAGGCATCTAGAGATAGTTGATGAGTTTTAAGTAGCAAATATCTGAATGATGAAAACAGAAATACACTTCAGTTATTCCAGCACAATCACTGCAAAATCCTGGTTCTCTGTGCACAAGGGCCCTTCTACCATAATTCATTTTGTTTAAGCTCTGGCCTCTCAGGGAGATATAAAGAACAAGGGACTGTGGATGTTTTTAATTAAATTCTGTGGTGAAACCAAATTAAGATCACCCTTGCACAAAATGAGATTTCTACTCTGCTTACACTTTCTTAAACAGGTTCCTGTAGGTGATGATTTTCAGCTTCTCAAGGATCAAGAAGATACCACAGCGAATGAAGAAGGTCTCATGTTTTGTCAGAGCATCATTCAATAGCAGAAGATTTCCTTCACTAAAATGACAGAAAACATGAAAGTATCATGAGAAGGTCTGACTATGGGGAGATGAAATATTTAACTCAATGGGTATTTCTCACATACTATAAAAACCTTTCACTTAATACTATTTTGAACAAAAACAAATGTGATCCAATAAATACACTGTACCTCACAGCCTTAGTTACTTCAGCAAACTGCATAAGGTCATACTTTTTCAAAAGCTGAACTGTTGGCATGTGGCCCTGAAAAGTAAGCAGAGTTAATTTTCCAGGATAAATTTAAATATATTTCCAATCAATCATCTATAAAAACAATGTCAAAAGAATAAATATAAATATTTATCTACTTTTTTTTTTTTTTTTTCCTGAAAAAGTAGAGGTGAATGAGGTATTTTAGGTCCCAATACACTACATCTCTAATCATGCCAACAAACAGTTGTCTGGCATAGTTACACGAGTGTGCATTTTAAAACTTTCAAAAACTTTTTTTATTATAAAACTTGTATTACAGAGTAGGATGTGAAGCATGTTAGACTGTTCAAATTTTATACTTGTGTTGCACTCCACTCTACGAACAGAAAACTGTTTTAGAACTCATACACCACTAATCCTGGTAGTGAACTGTGTGTCAGTACAGTTAAGTTTATTGACGGTCTACCCTAGATATTTTCCTTAATTTCTCCTTGTGGATTTTTAATGTCCTTTCTTAAAAAAAAGTTAGTTTGAAGCGACAAAATTCATTCTCCTTGTATCAGGTCTGATGAGACTTTGAACCACATAAATATCAAAAAGGAATTTGTGTTTTTTAATTTACACAGCAGAGATTAGATTGCCCATCAACTCATTCAGCACTGAAGCAGTTAGTTGGATCCTATGCCATTGGTAATCCCTTTACTGGTTGGAGAATCAGACAAGAAGTGAAACAGAACTCTGTGTGAGCAAAGAACCACTGGTGCTATTTTAGTGCATTTTTTAAATAAGTATTAAATTCGGAAGCTTATAATGATCTTGCTGAGCTGGGCTTTCTATATGGCAAAACTGCTCTAGAAGAGAGAAGACAGTAATTTAAAGTACTAAAGGATCTGGTTATCAAAAACCTTGGATTTCTGTTTCAGGCCACTAATAATAGGTTTAGCATTCCCATCCCAGTCCCCATTTTAGATATCACAAGACCTCATTTTATGTAATTAATCGTGACTATTCAAAAGACCTCCAAGACCGGAACAAAAGAAAGGAGTGAATTCATCAAACGTCAGGATCAAGGTTCTCTACCTGGCAATTCCTCCAGCACCCTATTCAGAGGGTATATATACCAGGTAACGGAAGGGCATGAAGGAAGGAGTCCTTCCTCTTCAGACCTGCTCAAATAGACTCTGCAGACCTTTACATACACCTTGCCTCTCATGGGGTGGGAAAATGGAAGGATCTGCCCTATCAGATCTGCATCTCCCCTGGTCCACACCTACATAGGGGACTGCTATGGAGCGATAATCCTGCCCTCCTCTTATACAGTGTAATGGCCCCAGTTACACTGCTAGGGGTGCCTCTTTCGCTATGAAGCTAAGAGCAGAATTTGCAATTAGGAGCTGTGTGGGGAATCTTGCTTTTTATTATTCAAGGAGGTAATTTACAAATTCAAATAATTCTTTTAAGGTTGTAAAGTTTTTTGTTTTTTCTTTTTTGCAATTAAATTACAATTCAACTGTTTCAAGCATGTGCTTGACAGACCATATTCCCAGGCCTTGATCGTACATGATCTGAATGGGCTGACTCCTGAATCTGGATAGGGCCCCCGATAGCTTCTGAATAACAATCAGGGGAAGTCATGCCATATTAGATGTCAGCTTGCTCATTTGTCCCACATTGACTGATTTGGAAGTAGAGAGCTAAACCACTCACCAATAACATTTTTACTGGCAAAAGATAAATTAAGATCATCCTTTTGTTTTTCTGACTTGAGCGGTGACAATGCTCAAAGGCGAATGACAGATACTCTTCAGCTGTAGACACAGAAAAAGGATCAGCAGATCAACAGCAAAATGGGTTGACCATAAACATATTGTTTGACTATGTGTAACTGTAGTGTTATCCTATGGTTTGAGCCTGTCAAAACATTTTATCCCATATTTACAATAACCTAGAAGCATTAACACAGGAGCTATGTCAATCTAAATTGCACACTAACTATAATATAATAATAAAACCACTGGTTACTTTTTAAAAAGGTCACTGAGACGATATCCTGATACTCTACATTTCAGATGTAGCAGTTGCAAAATCAAACCACATTATGAAAAGAATTCCAGCTCAATTTAGCAAAGTTACTGGTACGGGGGGGAGGAGGGATTTCAAGATATTTACATTTCCCAAAATTATGTGTTAGGGTTCTTCTTCAAGGGAGTCAGACAGCACATAATGTGTGTGTTTGTAAATATATGCCCAAATTGTGCAAGTGATTATAAAAGACTGACGTGCAAAAGATTGGAAGTGTCCTTACTTGCAAAGGATTAGATTATGCAACTTTACTCCTGGGATACTCAAACAAGTAGCCCTACCATTCACCAAAATGAGTAAAAGCTGCACAATCTAGCCCTAAGGCATCAAATAATATTACTACTGAGGTCCGGTCTACACTTACCTGGTGATTCGGCGGCAGTCTACGGGAATTATGCAAGTTACACAGAGTAGTTTGCGTAACTCCTGTTGACTGCTATGCTTCCCTTCTGCACGGCGTCTTCACTGCACTGCACCATTTGACAGGGTGGTTTTACTGTGTCGATTTCTGGATCGATTGAGCAGGTCTTCACTGATCGCTCAGTCGATCCAGATAGTGCATTGATTTTGAAGGCACGTTATTGACCTAAGAAGCTAAATAGTATGGTACACTTTGTTGGAAGTTTGCTGAACAAGCTACATCCAAAAGGGCAAGAAAGCTGTAAACTTCTATAAACTTGTCATATATACATAAACCAGAAGGTATCTTGCTGGACACTCACCCAGAAAGCATGTTTTAGTAATGTGTGTACCAAATGTATAAAGTGTACGCTAAAGAAGAGTTCGGAGATGTACTCAGTTTTGAAATATTTACATGTTGCAATTAAAATTGTAATGTAATCCATACTCTAATCTGGTTGAGCCTGCAGCAAATCCCTTTGCATCTTGTCCCTGGACTGACCGAATGAAAGTCACACTGCACAACAACTGGTTTCCATAACAGGTTTTGAGTCACACATAAAACATATCAGCTGGTCTTCACTCCCAGCAGTGAGAGTATAAATCTGTTCTACTGACATACAGTACCTTGCTTAAAATCACTGTCAAACATTGCCTTACGTCCAACGTAGTATTTGTATGTAACTCTCTGTGCCATACTGTATTCATCTTTCAGATTTGAGCTGTCAATAGCTCTAATTAATGGTTTACATAGATGAAGTTTGTTAATCTGCGAAGAAAGTCACATGATTGATTGAAAGGTGTATCAATGTAGCACTATGTGAGAAACAAGGGACTTGATTTAGAACATGAAATACAAAGAAAACAAGCTTACTAGACTTGGATCATACCTTAAAATAAATTTTAAACAGCTGATTCACCAGAAACAACATGCCCCACTTTTTGGAATCATCGATGCCAGCTCGACTGTTACAAAAGATAAAATATTAGAAATGAAAGTTTTAGGAAAATACATATTTTGCTCTTAGAATGAATTCCCACCATAGGCTTTTAATCCATATTTTTAAACAAATGTTCTTCTGTTACAAACAAAAGGCAAGTTTTAGACCATACAATATTCATCAAAAGAGTGCCAATCCCATTTCAATTTATAATCCTTGTTAATTTTAAGATTGCTCAGCAGTGTTCCCCATCAACACAATCACTACAAATCAAGGAAGTCACCTGGTAAGACAACAAGAGAATCCACCCCAACCTCAAGTCACCTGTCTTACCATTCCACACACTTCTTATAGCCACCAACAATGTACACATCCCCCGCCTCAGAATTTTACTCACTGCACAACCTTAACTCCAATCACAGCAAAATGAAGGTATCTTACGGGGAGAATGATTTTATTATGAAATTCTACATAGTGTTGTTTATTTCCTCCAAAAATACTCAGACTGCAATTAAGTTTGTATACCTGGATGAGATTTTTAAGAAACTTTATGTGTGATTTTGAGAGTGGTTGCACACTGGAAGTGAAACAGAGCTTGTAGAGAAGAGAAATCTAAGTGTACTTTGGTATTATGATATCTGGGAGGTATGGAGATTAATCTTAGGCTTTTTGGTTTCTAGTGACTGTGTTGAGAGGAAATATCTGAGTGATCTTTAGTTTATTTAGGAATTTCCCTGGATTTTAAGCTAATGATGGAGGTTTAAATAAGTTTGTGAATAAAGTCTGGAGGAGGACAGCCTTGCTATGATAGAGGTTACAAGGTATTCTGTAATAGAGGTACACTGGGGTTCACTACAGTGAAATTCCCCTTCTGTGGCCTTCTGCATGTGCCTGAGAATTACAGCTGTTTGCAATATTGGAAGGGGAGAAAGAATGAAGAAGCCTTTTCTCCATGTTGAAAATATTAAAAATGTTAAGAATGGAAAATTGAAGATTAAAGTAAAACTCCATCTTCTCCCCGTCCCACTGTGATGGCATGTACAAACTCCACACTGGAACAGGACAGAGAGTTAACTGATTGTCTTAGCAGAGTGGGATGTAAATTAGTCCCTTTTGCAACATCTGCTAGAAATATCAAGCCTAAAGAGAAGCCTCTCCAGCTGTAGCTGATATTCAGGAGAGAACACAGCATAAAGGGAAGGAAGCAGGCAACAAATGTGACTGTCCTGACCTTGATATGATCTTGATTAATTCAAAGAATTAGTTCTTATGCTTTACAAATGGGGAAAGTTATTTAAAATTTCTTAATGATTCAACATGAGATCTAGAAAAGATTTCACTCACGTGTCACTGGCACAGACTCGAAAACAGCTCATCAGCAATTCTGCTGCTTTTTCCAACATGTCACCAACTTTGCTTTTCCCTTTCTTCAACAGCTGTTGATCGGCCTAGTATGCATGGTGAGAGACACAGCATGTATGCCCATGTCTAGCTTCATTTTGTTAAAAGCAGTAAGTAAACGAGTTCTTTAAACACAGTCTCTTGCCACCCCAACATACTGCAGGTATTAAAATATCTTTTGAGAGGTTCTGAACACCCGCCACTCATTAACTGAAGTAAATGAGAATAGAGGTTGTTCAGAACTTTGCAAGAGATGCATAGTGCATTGCAGGGTTGGGCTCTAATGCAGCATTCAAACATTTATATTTAGGCATAGCATATCATACATATCATGTAAGACTAGAGAGATATGAAAGGTGGATTAACTAGTGTAGAACTTCACCTATGAGTAGGGGTGAATTTAAGACAAATCAGTGGACTTAACATAGAAGGGGGTTTGCCTTGTGAATTAAGTGTTGTTTTAACTTTGATTCTTGTTCACATTTTCCCCCACCTTTAACGACCCTAAAAACAAATGCAAACAGGACAAGAAAAGAAATGGAGACTCATCTTTGTTATTGAAGATATATCTACTCAAATGCCTCTTTAGCTGTCATACAGTGCCAATCTAGTTAGTGCACAAACACCTTCAATATGATAAACTAAAAAACTCCTGTACAGACTCTCCAATTCAGGTTTCTCACAAGTAATATATGGACCCAAATACACAAATGGTCTTATCAAGATTGGGTCCTCAGGCTGGATGTGGTTGTAACAAATGTAGGAACTACTTGCTACCCTGTTCAGACCATTTCCTCCTCCAGGCAGAAATAAAGTATTTCCTCATTGCAACACTAACTACCACAATGGTCACCCACAGAGAATTTTTAAACCCTATCAAAGTCAAAAAGTTTCTTGGAGAAAATTCTATCCAATCAAGAAGCCAGGGAGGAAAAGCATTACTGAGGTAATTAAGTCATGCCCCACAGAGCTTTTCTGAACCATAAATCACTCTATAAACCCAGGCTGACTTCAGTGAGACTTGCAAATTCTCAGCACCTCCCAGGATCATGGTCAAAAATAAGAGGTAGTTAGAGTAAACAACTTATATTATTGCAAGTCTAAGATGAATTTTGCAAAGAGAGAAACTCTAAGTATATACCATTTGCAACACCAGCTTATCTGAAAGGGAGAATCTGAAGTTTAAGATACTTCACAGTCAAATAAATTCTGTATGGACAGATAGAGTACATGAAGTTGTTATACAACAAGTTTCCTGTCTACTTACATTATTCGCAAATATTCGGAGGTCAAGTGCTACAGCATACATAATTGGCAAAGCCCTAGAAAAGCAAAGAAACAATACATTTAGTATGCGTGGGCAACCAAAGCTATACTACAGGTAAAGCCATCACAAGTTATATTTTAGTCCATATTCAGGTAAGCGTTCTGAATGGGTATTCAATTTCCTAAATATCCAGTTTTCCTTTTCTTAAATCCTACAAAAATCACATTTTAAACAGGAAAATGTCATTTAAAAATTCAGTGTTTTACACATCTTTACTTGCAGTAAACGAATAATGAATTTAATTTTTCTCCAGGTGACAAACTGTCAAGCAGAAAATCATCCTGCAATCAATACTTTACTTAAAGGGAAACAAAGTAAGTTTGCTAAACAATTTGAATATGTAAACTATTGGACAAATAGACAAGAACAGATTGTATAGGGGACGCAAGCCCACAAATTCAAAAGGGCAAGGGGAGATAAAACAGTTTTAATTAGTAAATAACTGGTTTATAAAACAAACAAATCATTAGATAAATGAAAGTTATTTTCATGGTAGTATCTTAACTGAATTATGTTTGCATTTTGGGATGAAAGGTAGCAGTAGCAATCACCTAGAATTTATTCACCTGTCTAGTTACTAACATAACTACATTTATAAAGTACTTACCAGTTTTCTTCTTTATGTGCTTGAAATGCTCGCAGGAATGATGTGTTGTATTTAGGAGAACATAACACACTACACTTTACAAAGTGACCCATGAAGTAAAATGGGATAGATATGAGAGACTATATGGTATGCCATGTTTCTGAGTGTAGAAGATTGCAAAAAAGGCAACAGATCAGGGAGTGTAGGGAAGAGTCCAGCTCTACTGTATGCTACCACCTTTACCCTGACTGAGGAAGCAGGTGCCCTGCAAATGGGAATGGGAGAGGCCCAAAGAAGAGAACAGGACAGTGGCTCTCTGCAATATCATCCTCCTCTCTACATTCTGGGGGGACTCCTGTAGGAGACTAATTCTTGGGCTTGTGGGCACATGGTACATTTTTTTGAGCCCTGTGGAGAGGTGAAAGGCGAAATTTTATTTGTGTTTCATTAGTTAAAGTTTAAATAGCTGAAATATGTGAAATGAAACCACATTTATATTTTGTAATTCCATCACATTCGAAAGAATATCCCCCTCCTCAAACATGGTGTTATCCCAGATACACACATTTATGAGCTCTCAAATGAACTGATGGAAAAGGATATTGTACTATAACTGTTTGGCATTTGTAAGCTTCGATAAAGTCATGGTTTCCAACAGCATAAGTACATCTGTCAAAAAGAAAAAGGGGAAGCATTAAGGAGGACAATGAAAAGTGGCTCATATTTAAGAGTTTGGCTTAATATATTAGTCTTTTTTCTCTATAGCTAAACTAAAGCTTTGCAGTTTATTTTAGTAACAGTGACAGGCTTTTTAGAAGTATTCTAAAACAGCAATAAAAATATTTTAATTGAATGCTGAGTGACAATGTCAAACTGGCAATTGAACATGGCAATGTATTATGCAGCAATAGATCTGAATTCATCAGTTTTAAATGACCTCTCTACAACTGTCATTCAATATAAACTAGAGAGAGAAATTTGCAAGGTTCTTGACTGCTTTTTTAAGATGAGATTTTTTAAATTTTCGTTCATTTCAAGAAATATTTTGGATACTACAGATGCTTAAGAGTGCCCTACCAGTTTTCATAGGTTTATAATCAACTTTTCCTATTTAAGAAATTTCTCTTTCCCCTGTTGCTGTTTGCTGTCTGTTCACTTTCACTTCTGCTGTTGCTATTAAGCAAACCCACTTTTGCAGGGCCTGGAAAAGGGCACAGACCATCAATGAGACGGTAACATGGACTATACATAAAGTGCTATCAAAATCTATAAAGTAAAACTAAAAAAAAGAGAGAAATCAGTAAATGTTTCTGTATCATCTACTTATAGTAATTTTAGAGATTACTTATAACAGTAGCAAGTACAAAATTTTCCAATGGAGGTATGATTCTTCCCTCCTCCCCCCCAATTTGACAGTGCCCTTTCAAATCAGTCAGATCAATTCATGGAGTCCCTTCCTCTTCCTAGCTGGATACATCAGAATTCAAACTCTCATTCTCAGTCCATATTTACCTTAAGTGAGCAGCAAACATTTCATCATATGGTGGCTCCAGAACTTGTTGACATTTGTCTTCTGGAGATGGAAGCTAATTATAGAACAAATCAGTGGAGCATTAAATGTATAAAATTGCACTAAAATAGAAAAACAATCATATATGCACATTTTATCATACTAATAGTTTTTTTTATACATACAAGCCTTGGCTATATATTAGAATATTAACAGTTATACGTACTATAGTGTAAAAATGGAAACTTGAGGAGAGTCAATGATGAGGAAGGGAAAGAGCATGCAGTGGAATGAGATCAAAAGATAATCAAGGGGAAAGAGAGAGAAACCAAATGAGAAAGGTGTGCTGCTCTGGCTCGTTAAACAATAATTTTTTCAATAAAAAGGAGAGAGAGAGCAAAATGAGACAACACAAAAAAAAAAGGGAAAGGAAAAGAACAAGAGACATTTAGATTAGTGACACTCAGAGCTCACTTCTCAGATACTACAGTGATGTATAAAAACTAGGGCTGTCAAACGATTAAAAAAATAATCATGATTAATCGAGAGATTAAAAAAATTAATCGCACTGTTAAACAATAGAATACCATTCATTTAAATATTTGTGGGTGTTTTTCTACATTTTAAAACATTGATTTCAAATACAACACAGAATACAAAGTGTACAGTGATCACTTTATATTTATTACAAATATTTGCATTGTAAAAAAAATAGTAGTATTTTTCAATTCACCTCATACAAGTGCTATAATGCAATCTCTATCATGAAAGTGCAACTTACAAATAGATTTTTTTTTTGGTTACATAACTGCACTCTCAAACAAAATAATGCTAAACTGTAGAGTCTACAAGTCTACTCTGTTGTACTTCTTGTTTAGACAAACAAGGTTATTTACATTTATGGGAGATAATGCTGCCCGCTTATTATTTACAATGTCACCTGAAAGTCAGAACAGGCGTTTGCATGGCACTGTTGTAGCCGGCATTGTAAGGTATTTATGTGTTAGGTATGCTTCCATGCTGAGGACAGGTTCTGCTTGATAATGATCCAAAGCAGAGAGGACTGATGCATGTTCATTTTCATCATCTGAGTCAGATGCCACCAACAGAAGGTTGATTTTCTTTTTTGGTGGTGTGGATTCTGCAGTTTCTGCATCGGAGTGTTGCTCTTTTAAGACTTCTGACAGCATGTTCCACACCTCATCCTGTTCAGATTTTGGAAGGCACTTGAGATTCTTAAATCTTGGATCAAGTACTGTAGCTATCTTTGGAAATCTCATATTATTATTTTCTTTGTGTTTTGTCAAATCTGCAGTGAAAGTGTTCTTTAATTGAACAACATGTGCTGGGTCGTTATCTGAGACTGCCATAACAAAAAATACATGGCAGAATGTGGGTAAAACCACAGAGCAGGCGACATACAATTCTCCTCCAATGAGTTGTCACAAATTTAATTAATGCGTTGTTTTTTTTAAACAAGTGTCATCAGCACAGAAGCATGTCCTCTGGAAGGGTGGACCAAGCACGAAGGGACATGCTAAACATTTGTATGTCTGGCATGTAAATACCTTGCAATGCCGGCTACCAAAGTCTCATGCCTGTTCTCACTTTTGGGTGACATTGTAAATAAGAAGCGGGCAGCATTATCTCCCATAACTGTACACAAACTTGTTTCATCTCAGCGATTGGCTGAACAAGAAGTAGGACTGAATGGACTTGCAGGTGCTTAAAGATTTACATTGTTTTGTTTTTAGTGCAGTTATGTAACCAAAAAAAAAATCTATATTTGTAATTTGCACTTTCACGATAAAAAGATTGTACTATAGAACTTGTATGAGGTGAACTGAAAACTACTATTTATCTTTTTTACAGTGCAAATATTTGTAATAAAAATATATAGTGAGCACTATACACTTTGTGCTGTAATTGAAATCAATATATTTTAAAATGTAGAAAAACATGCAAAAATATTTATAATAAATTTAAATCTATTATTGTTTAACAGTGCGATTAAAACTGATTAATAGCGATTAATTTTTTTAATAGAGTTAATTTGTTTTCAGTTAATCGCTTGAGTTAACTGTGATTAATTGACAGTCCTAATAAAAACCTGAATAAAAAAGAATAGAACATTCACATTTCATTGTATTTCTCTGGGAAGCAACCTACAATTGTGTTATGTAGTGCTGTGTAGGGGAAGAGGAGTGATGGATGCTAATAGCAATAGTCACTATTGGGATTCAAGTCATATGCTGCTTCCTGTTGACTCTGGATTAACTGCAGTTTTAAAAATTGTATACTGCACCGTTAAGGAAAGGTCTTATAGAATTTTAAAGGAAATTTTAAACCAGCCTAAGGAATTTTATAATAAGTATGTCATTCTCTATTGAAGTCTATAGCTTGTTTAAAAATTCTAGATAAAATATAACTTGATTAAACTGTAACTTGAACAGTTATTTTCTACAGAACTGTTTCTCACTTTTATATTTTGTAGGATTTTTTTTTCTTTATAAGAGCAGGCAATTGTTTTTTCTCCAGATCTCAAGTCTTAACTAAGCTCTCCTTTCTGGAACAAGAGGGTTTGGGATTGGTTTGTTGTGTGGGTTTTTTTGCCTGTATGTTTATTAAGCATGCTTTTTTTTCTGTATTAATTTTTTCAGAACTAACTGATTTTTTCCATCTAAGCCTCCAGAAATTTCATGCAAATGAGCAATTCCCTGAACCCTTTCAGAGACTCTCTGAAATTAATGGGGATCTGCCTCTGCCCCTGCAGGATTGGGGCCTTGGTTTGTTAGTGTAACTGATTCTTGTACCTGAAGCCTGGGATTTGCAACATGGGGATGCTTGAATGACACCAATTCTGCACAAAATAATCCATCTCTGGAATCAATGGCTTCTAGAACCTACACAAGAAAATTAAAGAAAAAATTATACACCTTAAGGAACAACATCTAGGCTTAACCATGTAACATATTGACACACATCTAATAAAAATCATCCTGTGATATTTGCATACTTGTCAATGCCTCTGCAAATATTAATTTCTCACATGCTATTGGTAAAGAGTTTAAGTTTGGAAGACACAAATTAAAATTCTGCACCAGGAAATAGTCAGACACCTTTATTTTTCCTTAATTGTACAAAGTGACTCAGATGAGTGACCTCATAAGACAATTATATGGGTCCATTCGTCGTTCGATGGCTGTAATTAGACAGAATTTAGAAACTCTGTATAACTACTGCAGGCAAACTTCAATGAATAAAAAGTACATTTGCATCCATAAATCAAGTTTTGAATATTTTACTATTTGAGTTGCTGAAAGGAAAGACAGTTTGGGTTTAATTAATTAGGGCTCTTAAATGTATTTCACATGAATAATGAATATTAGTATTAAACATAACCTAATCATAGAAAGACTAATCCTGCCTTCCCCACTCAGAAAAATCTTCCCCTTGAAATCAAAGTGAAGTTTTCTTAATTAAGAACTACAGGACTGGGGACACAGAATCTAGCTGAGCATTCTTTGTTCACGCTCTTAAATCAATGACAGTTTTGGATAGGATACAGGATTTGGCCCACAGCATTATTCTTGTCTATGCTAGTCAGGGAAATGTATTCCCATTTCTAAATCAGCAACAGAAACAAAATTAGTCCTAAAGTCAATTAAGAATTTCAGTGAAGAAATTAAGCATTATTAAAGTTAGATCAGTCCAAATATAATTAACAAGTTTAGTTCTATGTTGACAACTTTATCTTTAGATCATGCTTTATAAAAGAAAAGTTTGTTGCAAAATGCTCAATAAATAGAAAAATCTAAAATCAGAAAATGTGGTGAATAATCTGAAGAGAATCTGGAAAAGAAGATAGCACAACTGTGTTATTGCAGTTAAGAAGCCTGATGACAGAGCTACAGATTTAAGTTTCCAGAATGTCCTATCATGATCAAACATACTGCAATGCAAAGAAAATTTAAAGGGACATGATCAATTTAAAAATCACACATTTTGCCTTGTTTTGCAATGAATGATGTTTTAAATTATAACAGATTCCTTTTTTACAGTTTTACTTCATACATTTGACAACATGTTGGAGACAGTCATTTCATTGAGTCACTTACTATATTAAATTTGCTATGGGTTTCTTTTACTCAGGAACAGATGAGAGAAAAACCTTTTCTAAAGATAGGAAAATGTGATTGATAGAAATTGGGAATGGGATCTGGGCAGCTAATATTTAAACTTTTAGCTTCTTTTGTGGGACTGACCAAGTTTGACCTGTCTCATTAAGATGTTCAAGTAAGCGCATGTGTTACATTTGACAAGCACAGATCCTTTATAGCAAACATACTTAGACCCAGATCCTACAATCACATCCTTTAATGCAGACCCCAGTATCTATACAAAGCCTCATTGAGCATGTTTACACATCTAAATCACACTGCAACTGGGAGCAAGCCTCCTAGCCCAGAGTGGACAGACTCATGCTAGCCAGGCTTGAGCTAGCACACTAGAAATAGCAGCATGAAAGTTGCGGATCCACCAGATACTTAAGCTACCCCTGTGCTGCACCATCCAGTTGGTATTCTTAGCATGCTGGCTTGAGCCCAGCTAGTGCACATCTGTCTACCTGAGCTGGGAGGTTCACTCCCAGGTGCAGCGCAGGCATGCATACATACCCACTGAAGCCAACAGGGGTGCATAAAGATGTTGATGCCCAGGCTAACAGATCCTATCCCAGGCCTCCGCATTTTTAAGCGCCATATGAACGTTAATTTATTTCCGTAACAGCCCCAGCCGCTGCTTGCCTAATGATCACATCACCTACTCCCGCTGGGCTTTTCTTGACCAGGGTAAGTCACGTGTAACAAGGAGACGGCGCGGGGAAGCCTGGATCGATGGTGGCTGCACATAAACCCCACGTACCTGCTGCAAATACTGGTTGATGGTGATGTGCGCCATGGACAGGCCAGCGGGTCCAGGCAAGCGCTGGAAATCAAGGGGGGGCCCGGGCCGGTGCTGCCAAGGAAACAGAACAGCTTTAAACACCGCCCCCTCGCGCGCGCGCACACACACACACAGTCCGTCCGTCCGTCCGTCCCCCCCCACACACACACACACCCCTCCCGCGCAGCGTTCCCACGTCAAACCCGTCCCCAACCACTCAGCGCGCCCGCCCCTCCCCCTCCGAGCAGCCTCCGCCCGCAGCCGAAACGCCCAGTAGGAATGAGAGGCAGGGGGAGGGGCACCCAGGACGCGCTTCTAACGGCTCCGCTCCCCAGCCCCCCACTAACCCACCCGCCACTCGTCGCAGCGCCGCCTCCCTCCCGAGCATCACTCACAGCGCGTGGGCGGGACAGGCGCTCGGCGCAGCCTTTCCGGGCAGCACCGTACTGCGGGCGCTCACCCAGCCTCACACAAATCACGTGACGCCGGCCGGGCACGAGCAAGCAAGCCAGTCACGTGACGCGATGTAACCGCCCCCCCCCCCTTGAGTAAGCGACGTTGTTGTTGTTGTTGTTGCTGCAGTTTTCCTTGCAGGGCGGGGCCTGAGTCATCGTCCTCGCGCGGAGATGTTGGGGCGGGGCTAAGTGGCGAACGTCATTCGCGTGCCAAGCGCTCCGTCTCCCGTGTGTGGGGGATGGTGGTTTGTTGAGCCGGGAGCGGACCGCGCGGGCGAGGGAGGTCATCCCTTCAGCCGTGGTGGCCGCTGTGCATACCTATGCCGTCCGCACGGTGCTCCTGCACGCACCCGCCCGGAGAGCGCCTCTTCCTGGGGTCTCTGAGGCACCTATAGCTTGGAGGGCAGCTCGATGCAGGGGCCGGCTATCCTCGTCCTCCGTTATGTGGCATTTGGGAGAATGGGTCCAAAAACCTTCCCATGCTATGATCTAATGAGGCGTGTTTTAAACACAAAACTGTGTTTGGTTTTAAACGCTGTGCACATGGGGCAAAAAAGCACTGTGGGTTGCAGATGGTTGTAATAAAGCATAAATCCAGTGTGTCCATTTAGTCCATGAGTTTTAGTCTCTAACAAAGTTATGAATTTAAGCTTCCAGGCTTGGTTTTTTAACGACTTTCCTTTGCCAGTGAGGACTGATAGGTCAGATGTAGAATGATTGCTTTGTGAGAAGTGTTCACCCACAGTTGATGGGGCGTTTTCCTCTTTTATCATTTTCCTGCTAGTTCATTTGAGAGCAAAGTGATTGTCCAATTTCACCCACGTAGGTGCTCTTGGGACAACTTATTTCTCACTAAGAGTGTTGGTCTAATAAAAGGTATCACCTCATCCACCTTGTCCCTCTAATGTTCTTTCTGGCATATTTGGGTCAAAATTTTCACAGGTGAGTATTAACAAAAACACTATTACACATACTTCTGTCCAATTCTCTACTGTTGTTACTACTGGCACAGCTTCTATGGTAGAAGCTGATTTTAAACAGTGTGCTGTCTAAACCAGCTCTGTGTAGATGGCATGATAAAAACGGGCTCATCTACACCTCTGTTCCCCTTGACATTTACCACTTTTGGAGCTGCTGCAACAACAGCAAGAGGGGGAAGTAAAGAAAAATATCTAGTGAAGCCCAGGGCCCTGGCTGTCAGAGGCACCATTTAATTTAGCAGTTAATGTTCATCTGTCTGAAAATCAGGAAGAAGAAACTAAGGCAGCACACCAGGAAATATGGGGTTTTGTGTTTAGGAGGGTGAAAGGTATGAACTTATACCATCTTGGCCTGTTTTCCTCACAAGAAGACGTGTGACGTTACATAGCTACCCTGAGATATCTATCTTGATGTAAAAGCCGAGTAGAAACAAGCCATCAGTAGATTCTACCTTGATGTAGCTCCGCAAGAGCAACACTATTTCCCCCACCTGGCTGACCTCAGCTACATCAGTAAAAGTTGGTGTTTTGTCTCCACTAGAATTTGGTACCAAGGTGGATATCGCCAGGTGCCTAGCTCACTGTCAAAACTTCACCCTTTTGCAGGGAAGGCAAAGCCTTGATGGGCAAAAGTTGTGATTTCCAGGGGCGTTGGCTTAACATACACACGAAATAGCGAACTAGGCTAAAACACGTGGTCAGCTAATAGCTTGAAAAACGGGGAGCTCCTCGCTATTAATGTTACGCTAAGTGGAGTGAACTAATGCGGTTAGAAACACACCCTTTGGGTCCGTGGAAAAGGAAGGGCCAGAGGCAGACGCTATAGGTCATGCGGGATCTTCCTCTGCTCACCTTGCCCCCCCGACCCGGGAGAAATGAGGCCCCTTCGCTGTTCACTTTCTTGCTCGGCCTCTGGGGGGAGCCGAGCGGCGCCTCATAGTTGCCCCCGCTGGCCCGGGCCCGGGGAGCGGAGCCGCGCTCGTCTCTCCCCACCCCAAGCAGAGAGGCCCGAGTCCGGCAGGGCGCCGCTGCCGCCTGGCAGGGCGCGTCGGCTGCGTTTCAAACCCCCGCCCGCCTTGGGCGCCCCGCACAGCCCCAGACCCGCGCGGAGCCGAGCGGACTCGGGAGCAGCCATCTTGTGAGCGGGGCTGCCCCCTGCCTACACGGCGGAGCGGAGCCGGGTGCAGCCGGGCCGGGTGACGGCCTGTGTCCCCCCCCCCGCCGCGGGGCGGGGTTGATGGGGCCCCCGGCGCCGGGGCGCCGCGGGGGGAGGCCGGGCTGGCGGCGGTGACTCTCCGCCCGCCGGACAGTCCAGGCGGGGGAGCCGCGGGCGGCCATGGCCGGCGAGCCGCAGAAGAAGCCGCACCTGTCGGCCCTGGTGGGACAAACCAACGGGCTCACCAAGCCCGCCTCGCTGGCGGCGGCGGCCGCGGCAGCCCGGGCCGGGGGAGCCGCCGCCGCCTCCTCCAAAAAACTCGTGATCAAGAACTTCAGAGGTGGGCGAGGGCCGGGGCGCACCGTGGCGCCGGGGGTGGGAGTCGTGCCCCGGGGGTGGGCGAGTCCCCAGCGGGCGGCGGCTCGGAGCGTCCCCGGTCTCGGCCCGGCGCCCATCGTCACAGCCAATGGCCCCCCGCGGGCCTTTCCTGACCTTAGTTTACTCCTGGGTCCTGGCCCCGCTGCCCCCGCCCCTTCCCCGGAAAGGGAGGCCGGGCCCGGCTGGGAGGGGCCGCCCCGCCTGGGGCTGATTGCGGGCGGCTGCGAGCAGTGACAGGGCAGGGGGACTGGGACACACCGCGCCCCGGGCCTGCACAGGCGCCCGCCCCGCTCTGGCTTGTTGGGGAGCCGGGGAGCCTCCGGCCCCACTGCCCGCCGGAGCTCCAAGCGCCCCTGTCCTCTGCCTGAGGGGGCTGCACCCCATAGAGAGCCGCTCCCACCCCGGCGCTAGCGCTGCTCCTCAGGTCATGGGGTGTTGGAGCTGCTCCAGTTCCAGCACCTAGCTCTTGATGAGGAAGGGCTGAGCTTGCTCTGGAAGGTGATTGAAAAGGCCTTAACTCAGCAAATTTGCTTCCTCTCCTGCATGCCTCACTCAACAGCTCCAAGGGCCTTACTCAGCCGGCCTGCTCGTTGTGGCACTTCTTTGGCAAACAAGGGCCTGATCCTGTAGCCCCAAGGAAGTTCGTTCAGCTTGCTTACAAATATGAAGTTCTGAGCACAGGGGCTGTAGTGCTTTTCATCTGTAGCTCTCAAAGGCAGCTCTTCATACTACAGTACTACCACTGTTTCACACATGGGGGAGATGAGGCATACAAAAGTGAAGTGATTTGCTGGTGGTCACATAAGTGGCCTAGCTGGCCACAGAAACCAACTCTCTTGTCCACCCAGTCCAGTGTCTGTCCTTGTATTCCTCCTTGTATTCATCTCAACTAAGTGATGCAGTTTCTGTGTAGACCACAGTTTGTGTTGTAGTCTTTCTGATGTTTCAGTTAAGATATGTTCTGTAATCAAATATATGTTTAATGTGTATACATTTCTGTTACATACAGCGTAGGTAGAGATAATGTATAGCAATGGTTTTGTGGTCAGTTACACTTTAAAGAATAGATAGTGTTGTAACTAATTAGAGTAGTGTCAAAGATGTTAAGGTAGGCTACATTGTTTTGCTAGGGTTTGGAATGTTTAATTAAGCTTTATTAAATAAAAACCCTTAAATTGCATTCTTGAGTGCATTCTGAGATAAACATGTCCAAGAGTACTAACAAACTGTCCAGGATCATGCAAGCTGCTCTATCTGGGCAGATACATTTTAGTGGGGTCTATGCATGTGAAGAGGGGTAGCCCATCTGAATTGACTTGCAGGAACAGGCTCTTTGTATGCCACTGTTCAGAGAAAAAAATGACACTTAGTGGCTTTTGCCATATTATATGGTATTATGAATATTCCTTTAAAAAATTATTTCAAGCTGAAAGTGTGAAGTGCAATGAGTCTGTCACTTTGTTAAATTATTCCAAATGGATTTAAAAAGATGTAGCTGTAAGTAGTCTCATATTGGGGGTTCAGTTTTCCATTTACTTGTATCTGGTTTTACAGAAAGACCTAAATTGCCTGATAATTATGCTCAGGACACATGGCAGAAGCTTGATGAAGCAGTGAGAGCTATACAAAGTAGCACCTCAATTAAATACAACCTTGAAGAGCTCTACCAGGTAAGAGACCAGGTTTTTTGTGTCCTTTTAAACTAGGTAAGTGGTAGAGCATGATACTGATGGCTTTAGAATTTTCATTGCCATAAATGTTTAAATGTAAATGGGATATTTGTGTGCAATGTATATCCTGAGGTTTCTGATTAGGGCAGTATTCTGTTCTAGTGTGTGTTTTCCATTTTCTAGATCAGTGGCACTCCAAATGTTGTCCTTTGAACTTTCTGGTGGTCCATGGAGACCAAGCAGGATTGGGGTCCATCTAACCAGCTAGTGATATTAGTGATGCATTAGTGAAGCATTTTGGCAGGGGTCAAATGGGGGAAAAGGAGGGAAATAAGTGGTGGTACTGTCCCAAATTCTGCCCATTTTGGATGCTGAAATGAGATGTTACTATCAGTAGATTATGCAGATACTCAAAGTTAAGGTTAGGATTCTGTCATAGATATTTTTAGAAAAAGTCAGGGACAGCTCATGAGCAATAAACAAAAATTCATGGACACCTGCAACCTATCTTTGACTTTTACTAAAAATACCCTGGGCTTGGGGGTAAAATAGAGCTGCCTGCTCCTGCAGTAGGGAATGACCCCTGTTGCTCCAACCCCAGGGAGGCTGACCCAACCTGGGTTGCTGCTCTGGCAGGCTGGCTGCCTGTCAGCTGTTTTGCAGCAGCCTTGGGACTGACAGCTACTCCAACCCTGCCCCAGAAATCGCGGAAGTTCCAGAAAGTCATAGAATTCGTGACTGAATCATATCTTTACTTAGTAATTGGTTCTCTTCCTTGCATGCTTTGGACTGCAGTGAAATAGTTAATATTACAGAATCCATTATCACAATTAAACTTAACAGTCAACATCCCTGGTTCAGACCTGGGCAGGCAACAAAGTATCAGTTCACATCTGGTTCACATTTTGAATATTATATTCACATGACAGCCATAGACTTTAAAACTTCTTTTAAAATAGTGAAAGAACATTGCCTGAAGGGGTAAATGACATATCTATGACTTGTTTCCTTCTTTCTTCCTTCTCCATTTTATTTTGAAATATGGTCCAGCTTTCATTTGTTTTCCTCCATATTCTTTTTTTTATAGCTTGTGTGTTTTATGGCACATAAAATAATATTTATTAATTTCAGTAATGACAGAATTGAAAAAACCAAGGCCCTGATCCTGCAAGATGCACCTCACAGGTTGACTCCTGTGTGCAAGTGAAATGTGTGAGTTTCTATGTGGGCATGCATGGAACTCATTGCAGTATTGGGGCCTAAAAATTACCTATCACCAGAATTTGTCTACAGGTTTCATTAGAGTTCTGTGGTAGGTTTGGGGTCATCTGCGAGAGCTGATGCTAGGGCGCTAGCAGTCTGCATTGGGTGTGAATGTCAAAGACCTAAAAACAATAATTATTGGTAAAGGCTTGATTGTTCTTTTCTCCCTGATCATGAGGGAGGCATTTAACATATAGTTCTAAAAGTACTACTTTTAAAATAAAGAGATATAGCTTGTTCTTTTAAATAGACAACTTGACTGTGTATCATTTACATACTGGGCATTGTATGACAGCAAAATTCCAATTGAATAATATTGATCCATATTTAAGGATTTTAAGCTCAGAAGCTGAAAAAATAACTTTTTTTTCATTTTTATTTGAAAAAGTCCAGGTTTTTGTAATTTTGTTTGATTTGTTTTCAAATATTGAGAGGAGATTATAATAGCATGGGCATGAAATCATCAAGGCCTTGACAAGAATTTTGGTGGGCTGGAAGGAATGTATTTTTGTATACACCATAAAAAAAAAAAAAAAAAAAGCAGGGAAATTGCAGTTTCATCTGTTTGCACACTAATTTGGAAAACTTAATTCATAATAGCAATTCATTAATTCATAATGGATTTTCCAGTCATAAGTGCTAATTAGCAAGGTTCCACTGTGTGTTTCTGTGCACACTTGTTTGTTCACCTGGGGAAGGAGAGAGGATAATTCAGCCTCAATTAGAAACATCGTGGTTACAGATCATTTTAACTGCCTGATGTTGGATATGAAATCATGAACAGGGAAGAACTTGTGTGTCTAGGTCTGATCTTTGTGGTCTTTACCCATCATTATGAAAAGGAGGTCAGCAGGCCTTCAGAAGCATAATGTGTTAAGTAGTTTGATCTGCCACACAGCTAAAAGCTATAATCATCCGTCATTCCCAGGTTTGTTATTGATTACTGCAAATAATTATGGCTGAGTGAAGTCTAATTTAAATCAGTCATTGAGTTTTCATACTTGGCAAAAATTTGCAGTAATGATGTCTAAGCCTACAGTGAAAAGTTCCAAAGGGGGTAGCCCTGTTAGTCTGTATATAGCAAAAACAACGAGAGTCCTGTAGTACTTTAAAGACTAACAAATTTCTGCAGGCATAAGCTTTCGTGGGCTGCAACCCACTTTGTCAGATGCATGAAATATATATACCTCCTATCTGATTTCTATGAGGTGGGATGCATGTAAGCCTACAGTGTTTGCTAAAATATTTAGCTTGGAAATTTTTGAAAAAAGTAGTGATTTGTAGAAATAATAGTTGTGCCATATCCCAAAGTCTCACTCTTTATTTATCTGAGCATTCTGAAGGTAAAAATAAACAGAGCAGTGCTTTTCAAGTGCTTTGAAATTCCTTCACCCTAGGGCTGGTGATTGCCTAATATAGAATCATAGACCTATAGGGTTCGAAGGTCATCTAGTCCATTTTCTCCGCTCCTTTCCCTCCCTCCCCCCTAAACGCTGAGTCAGGATCAAGTATACCCAGACCATCCATGACAGGTGTTTGTCTAACCTGGTCTTAAAAACCCATAATTGGAGATCCTGCATCAGTGCTGGGGAAATGGACTGGATGACCTCTCTGGTCTCTTTCAGCCCTCCATATCTGTGACTACGTCTATGCTGTCCAGCAATTTGTCTATGCAGGTTTGAATAGCAGTGCTCACCAAAGTGCTGTGCTGTAAATCCCCGGTGTGGATGCTGTGGGCGCAATCTAAAAGGCTCCTAGTTCGCATTAACAAAGTCCAAACTGTGTGGCAGTGTAGACAAGCACTATTATTTATAATAGAAAATCATCAGTCCTAGGGTGAAGGAGTTACAAAGCATTTGATAAGCATAGCTTAGTTTTTATATATAATGCACTAAAGAAGAAATGCACTGCTACTTCCACTGATGCTGATATATCTTCTGTCTCAAGTGGATTAATTGTATTCTGTTTTCCCTTTGTGACATACCCAGGGTACAGTCTAGACTAATGAGTAGTGTGTCACTCCTGTCCTCTTACTTGGGGTGCCCTTTACACTGCTTTGCTACTGTAGCCTCCAGTCTGGACTACTCACAATCAGCCTCCAGCATGTAAGTCACTCCCAGCTATGTCTGTGTGTGTGTTCTGCAACCAGCCAGCCACACCTTGGCTCTCAACAGCCTTGGTTATATTGCATGGTGACCCCCAACATCCCTCAAATCCTAGACTTTCCCCCGGTACTATCCAGCCCTCTCCTGGACAATACAAATTATATAACGGCCATATTGCATTTATAGAAATAATATGCACATAAGTTGCCACTCCAAATGAAGTTTCCCAAACACTTCATTTCAAACACATTGTATTAGATAAAACAATAAAACAAATATTAACTACAGAGAGACATTTTAAGTGAATACAGGTAATGAGACATAAAAGTCAGAAATAGTTACAAGAAAAATAAAGATAAAACACAATTGGTGCCTAGCTTAACAAACTATGATAAATTCAAAGCAAGGTTTTCTCACCACATGCTTTCAGTAGTCTTACTGACCAAACATTTTAGGTCAAGACCCCTCCTCCACTTAAATGGATGTTTCCTTCGTTGTCCCTTCTGTTGCAGTGAGTTGATGGGCAGAGAGAAAGAGGGATGCCTTGGAGTGTCTGCCCCTTCTTTTTATAGTCCTGTCCCCCCTTTAAGAAGCATTTCCAGATGGGAGCAGAGTGACAGGCAATCTGTATGGAAGAGAACTCTATATTGTTTCATTGCTAACATGTAGATTTTTGTTTTTTTTTTTTGCTCCTGCCCCCTTTCCCGCCAAAGAATGGCCACTTAGTAGGTAATAGTCCATCAGCCTTGTTTACACCTGTCTGAAGCGTCAGTTTGCCCTTTGTCTCTGAGAAACTGGATTGGTCATTCTCAGACTTCCCTGGAAAACATACTTTTAGTCACAATCTCAGCTTGTTTATAACTTTGCATATAATGTTGCTATGTGCATTTTGCCATGATATTATTGATCAGCAAATTGAGTTTTTAAATGATATTTCACAAGGTGTACTTCGTATACAGATTACAATAGTTTGCAGGATGTGGACACAAATGTAAATTCTATCACACTCTTGCATTCATTTTATGGATAAAGGCTGCTTACAGATATTGTAGAGCTGTGAAATCATATGATGCAGCTGCTCCTGAGTTTTCATTTAAAAAGACTCAGGACTTGTCTATACCTGAAATGCTACAGTGTCACCACAATAGCACTTCAGTGCAGACAGTACCTGTGCCAACGGGAGGGGTTCTCCTTTCAGCACAGGTCATCCACCTTCCCGAGGGTGACTGAAGAATTCTTCCATGTGGAATTTTCACATCCCTGAGCGACATAGCTGAGTTGACCTAATTTTCTAGTGTAGACAAGCCCTAACTTTTCCATCTGAAACAAGTCATTTACTTTAGGCTTAGTAAAACCAGTCTTTGGGCTTGTCTACACGGGGACACTCTGGGAAGTAAATCTTAAATCATACCTTTAGTTCATTCAAAATGGATTAGTTAAACTGCATTATACCCTTGTGTGGACACACTCAGAATTAAAGTAGCCTTAATTTGGAACTTAACTCCAAGAGAGAGTTTGCTGCTGAGAATCCCAAATGGAGGGAGGAGCATCTCTGCTACCTAGAATTAGGCCCTAAAGTCCCTGAGAGCGGGAGGATTTAGGACACACCCCTCTCCTTTGCATCTCCCACTGGCTATTTTATATGGGGAGCCACCTAGCTTGTTTGCTTCTGTGAATCCCATTCCGAGATGTCTGTCTGTCACCATTTATTGTACAGGAAGTCTAGGCACTTAACCCAGGCTTTTGAATCCCAGTGATTTTTCTAGGTGCCTACAAGTTAGACATCACTATATCTATGTTCTTTTGTGACTCTAGCCCATAGTGTCCATGCTGATTCTTTTAAATATATTGTCAACATTTAGTGCTGTTGACCATGAGAAACTGCTGGTAGGTGGGGTTGCTCTTGAGTGCCCCCATTCTCTTCTCTTTTTTTTTTCTCGGAGGACCCAACATATAGTTCATGTCTCCTGGTGAATCTCAGGGTTCTAGTCTGTCATCCTGCTCAATATATATGTGAGGCAGCATGGACTGCAGTATCTTTATTGTGCAAGTGACAGCCAATTATATATCTTTGCTTTATCATTTCTGGAGGATAACTAAGCAGCACCTTGGTTGATTCCGAATGTCCAGGTATCAGCAGTGGCCAAACATATTTTTCCTTGAATCCATGCTGGGCAAGGAGATTGTGATCATTCTTGTTGAATATGAGCCTCCCCTTGGTTATCCATCTCAATGTCACTTCCAGATAGGGTCATTGCAGAGCACTCTACTTGTGTCTAAACAAGCCTCTTCAGAATAAGGCTGCCAAGTTGGAGTGCTTCTTTTGTGGAGCATAATGCACTTGTGCTTCACATATTGCACTGGCTACCAATTTATCTGAGTGAAATTCTAAGGGTAGTTTTGCTGAGTTCCCAAACAATTTATCTAACTAGCTAACAATTAAGGTTGAGAAGATAGTGCTCCAAACAAAACTTACCGTTACAGACATCATTAAAGACTATAGTAACGTTCAGCTAAGTGTGTAATTCTGCAGCAAGGTTCATACCACTCATTAACACACCTACAGAATTTCTGTCAGAATTTCAACCCTAATTCTGCCTCCGAGGTCTGGTCTACCCTACAAACTCAGGTCAACAGTAGTGTATGTGTGTGCTACCAGATCCCTTCTGCTGACCTAACTCGCCAGTTCCATCAACTTAATTATTCTACCACCACAAGAGGTATAGCACTTAATTCGATGTTGATGGGTCAACAGAGAGGCAGTGTAGACACAGTACTGTGTAAGTTAACTGAATTGGTCTTCAGGAGGTGTCCCACGATGCTCTGCTGTGGCTGCTCTGGATATTGTTTCAATTCCGCTGCACAGTGGCCAGGTACACAGGAAACAGCCCCTCCCCTATTAAAGCCCTGGGAACTTTTGAATTCCCATTTCCTGTTTGATCAGCCTGGAGAGCTTGGCAGCCCAAGCTGATCATGGCACCTCAATGCCCCAAATGTGCGCCAGCCTGGATTACACAGGAGGTGGTGGATCTTACTGGTCTGTGGGGGGAAGAGTCTGTGCAGATATAGCTCTGATTCAGCCGGTGAAACATAGACATCTACGAAAAGATCATGCGGGGTATGGAGGAGAGAGGCTACATCAGTGACGTGCAGCAGAGCCCAATGAAAATCAAAGAACTTTGGCAGGCGTACCAGAAGACAAGGGAGGAGAACAGTTGTTTGGGTTCTGCACCACAAACATGCTGCTTCTACAGTGAGCCTCATACGATTCTTGGTGGCAACCCCACCACTGCCCCCAGTGCAGCGTTGTTACTTCCCAAGCGTTGGAGTCCTAGGCCACCTCAGACAACAATGAGGAGCACATTCTGGACGAGGAAGAGGAGGAGAATGGGAGACAGGTGAGCGGGGGATCCATTCTTCCTGAGACCCAGGAGCTATTTTTAATCCCGGAGCAGTCCAGCGGGTTGTAGGACAGCATCATGCCTGGGTGTGATACCAGGAAGGCATCTTTGGTGAGTGTGCAGTTCCAGTCAAATTATAGGGGTTACATGCTCTTATGATTTATGTTCAATATGAAAAAAAAGTGCGGGGCAGTGGATATCTGCTTCCCAGTGGCTGCTCCAGCTACCCAGAGGGTGCCCTCTGGAAAAGACTGTTTATGTACACAGGGATGGCCTGGGAATCTTCCATGGAGATCTCCAGGAAACTTTCATGGAGGTACTCTGCTATTTCTTCCACCACGGTAGGATACTTTCTGACTCCACTCCAATATTAATTCTGCTGGCATCATTGCGGTACACAGCATAAGGACCAGGTCTGTACCCCAGATGCTTGCAGCATCTGCTCCCTTGCCACCTCAGTTACCCCCTCAGGCAACTGATATCACATAGGGTCACCTAGGGGAAACGGAAGTTGTCATTACCAGTGCTTGCACTGCAAACTGTAGAGCTTGTGATTCCCCCACCCATGGTAATTTTTGGCTCCCTCAACCACGGTTTCCCTAACATGGCAGGTATCAGCATTGACCTCAGAATCTGCTAGTCTAGGGTGACTACCACCAGCAACATTAAGGGAAGGAGGGGGAGGGGGACGTTTCCTGTGTTCTCGCGTGGCTGCAATCCCACACTTTGGGAGACCACACTTTGGGAGGCTTAACGCTGGTTCCCAGTCTCCAAGCACCATCCATGTTTCTAAGGGGAGGGGGCATTGTCCACCTGCCCATCTGCACTGCCCTCTGTCCTGACATAGGTTGACCACAAGTTGCAGCACAAAGCCCATCGCCCATGCCGCTGGGCCATACTCACCATGGCTGGAACACCAAATCGGTTCATTGAATAGCTAGGGATTCTGATTATGTTCTTGCTTGCCCTTCAGTGTAATAAGGGGGGTGATTTTTAAATCACAACTTTGTACTAGACCCAGGTTAGGCACTGACAATGGTGCCTTGTGCTTTGCATGCCTTACAGTGGAAAGCTTGGCCTTCAGCACATCTTCCATACCGGCAGAGAGGCTTTTGCAGATTAGAAGAAGGAAAAAGAGAGCACATTATGACATATTCAATGAGATAATGAACACCTCTGGGACAGCTGACATGGAGCTTAGAGCTTGGAGGATTTCATTGGCTGACATGGAGAGCATCCCAGGAGCATGAGCATGCCATGAAGGATAAGATGCTGTGGATTTTGAAGGATCAGTCAGACATGTGGAGTTGTCTGGTTGAGCTTCAAGAAAAGCAATTTGAGGCTAGACTCTTTCTTCAGCCCCCTCCCCCAAATGTTCCAGGAGGTGGGGGAAGGGGGAGTTGAAGATGCAGTATCCCTTCGTTCCCATGGTGTTAAGTGGTACTAAGAACAAAAGGTGGCCATTGGAAGACCTTTGATGGACAAGACTTCTGTGCTTTCATAGACAAGCTGACTTGGTTTCTCCCCTCCCAGTGTTATCATATAATTTGCCCAAGGTTAAATGATTTTCCTGGTCTTTCAGTTTCTTTGTTTGTGCAATAAAATTTAACATTTTGAGAATGAAATATTCTTTATTTATTCCAAACATGAGGGTTTGGAGGGGGCGGGGTAACTGATGCACCCGAGGGGGTGGTATGGGAAGGGACAATACAGATAAGTGGTGCACATTACTATGCTTCATTACTGAAATGGGTTTTCAAAGCCTCCCGGAGTTGCAGAGCTCCTTGCTGGGCTCTTCTTATCATCCTAGTATCTGATTGCTCAAAATTAGCTGCCAGCATATCTGCCTTCATGCCCCAACCCTGTGGAAACTTCTCTCCCTTTGCCTCACAGGTATTATGAAGCACACAGCAGGCAGTGATAATAATTGGGATATTACTTTCACTGAAGTCTAACCTAGTAAGCAAACTGTGCCAGCGACCTTTTAAACATCCATAGGTACATTCCACCACCATTCTGCCCTTGCTCAGCCTGTTGTTGAACACACCTTATTGCTGTCCAGGTAGCTGGTGTACAGCTTCATAAGCCATGGGAGCAAGGGGTAGGCTGGGTTTCCCAGGATCACTATTGGCATTTCAACATCATCAGTGGTTATTTTGCAATCTGGAAAGAAAATCCCTGATTGCAGCTTTTCGAACAGATCTGTGTTCCTGAATATTCAGGCATCATGCACCTTTCCTGACCATCCCACATTGATGTCAGTGAAATGCCCCCTGTGATTGACCAGCGCTTGCAAAACCATTGAAAAGTATCCCTTTTGGTTATGTACTCTTTGTCAAGTTGTTCTGGTGCCAAGATAGGGATGTGTGTGCCATCTATTGCCTCGCTGCAGTTAGGGAACCTCATTGCGGCAAAACCATCCACTATGTCCTGCACATTGCCTGGAGTCACTACCCTTTTTAGCAGAAGTTAATTAATGGCCCTGCACACTTGGATCACATCAGCTTCCACAGTGGATTTACCAACTCCAAATTGATTCCCTACTGACAAGCAGCAGTCTGGCATTGCAAGTTAAGCTTCCACGCGCTTCTCTGCTGTCTGAGCAGGTCTTCTTTAGTGTTGCTGCACTTCAGGGCTGGAGAAAGCTCTGCACACAGTTCCTGGACAATGGTCTTCCGCGTTCAAAATTCTGCAGCCACTGCTCATCATCTCATAGCTGCATAATGATGTGATCCCACCAGTCTGTGCTGGGACCAGAAACGGCACTCCACAGTGTTCAGCTGCTACACGACTGCCAACAGCAACCGGGAATTGTTTCATTCTGTGGTTTGCAGCAGGGCTGCTCGAACGACATTGCAGTGTTCTGCGCAGCGGCTCCTGTCTTGGCTCTGAAAATACTGCAGGATAAGGTGCAAGGTGTTTGTGATGCTCACAACAAGAGTGCACAGCTGAGCAGGCTCTATGCTTTTTGGGCTATGGCGTATACCTGGCTAAGCCAGGCTTTTGGAAAAAAGCGCAAAAAAGTATGGGTTGTTTGCCGTTGATATCAGGGTAGGGAGCAAGGAAACTACATCATGGGAGGCCGAAGCCATGTTCCTGTTCCTGCGACAGTGTTTTGGTCCCATGAGGCATTGCAAGCTCTTCCCAAACCCCCCCTGCGTCTAGTTGTACTATGGGATAGGTATCAACAGTGCACTGCTCTCTGCGTCGATGCAAGTGCAGCTAGTGTAGACGCATCCCACCGACACAATGAGCCTGGTGTGGATGCACCCGACTAACTTAATTAGTGCGGTGGCTGGATGTTGATTTAAATTGTCATCTTAACTTTGTAATGTAGACATGCCCTGAGGGACACTACACTCCAGTCTTTCCTTCTTTGCCCACACCTGTGAACCCTTAATTGTGTGATTAAAGGTTTGTAGGATGAGGTCCCTGTATTGAACGATCTGTGTTACGGGATTAAAACCTCTCTCTCTCTCTCATGGCTTTAAGAAAGCCTCACATGATGGTTATAGGCATATGAAATCTTAAAATAGCATTATGCTGATACAGTAAATATACTGGTACTATCTTCCCTTCATTTGTTATAGAGGGTTTACATCAGTAATACTCAGACCTCAGTGATTCAGGAACCAAATTAGCGATCAACATTATGCAAACGAGCCACAGTAGTGTGAATTCATTGGTTCATATACTGTATATATTGTTCTCACAATAAATAAGTTAGTAACTTAATGCAAGTTGATAACTTAATTGGTTAATAACATAGTAAATGCATCCTGACTGGTTAATAACTTTGATTGATTAATAATTAAATTTACAGAGGTTTTTTTAATATGTGCTGCAAAAGCCATAGGAGACACGTGGCTCGTGAGCCTCAGTCTGAGTATCACTGGTTTACATAGTCTGCAGTATCTGTAAGATGAAATCTTAAACTTGGAGAGTGATCTAGACTTAGAAGGCATACACATTTGGATACGCTAGTTCTTTATTTAAAGATAATGCATAATTATTATATCACAGTGCTTAAATAACAATGGTGCTTTATGTGTCTATGTACATTGAGGTTTTAATCTTATTAAAGAATGGAGAAAGATCACTTTCTTTGTGCTGTTGGTCCAATTAGAAATTTGTAAAATTTGCATTTTTTCAGGACTGTGTGTGGAAGTAAAGTTGTTGCCCCATTGCTGCCCAGCAATCAGTGTTGCTGCTCTTCATATATCCCAGCCTTATTCTCCTCCATATCCTTCCTACCCTGTCCTTTAGTTTTCAACACTTATCAGTTAAATATATAAAAACAGATGCTTGATCTCCATATCTCATTTGTATTGATTTCAGCTACCATGCATGTGTAGCTGAAATACTGTGATCTTAGCACTAATGTGTTTTCCATTTAAATCATATTTTAATGCTTACTGTCATTCTTATTTTTTTTTTTTTGGTTTAATTTTCCCGTTTCCTTTCTTTCACTTCACACATTTTGACTTTTTTTGTATTATTGTAGGAAATCTTTTAAACTTATTTTTTCCTCTGTAATCCACGCTGTCATCTATAACCTTTTACAGATTTTTCTCATCTTATTCTCAATTTTCTAACCTTAATTTATTCCTTTTCCTTACCCCCACTATATTTTCCCTTTTGGTATCTTTGTTTTAATTCTATTAGTTTCTACTTAATTTTTCACTCCTCATTAAACTCTCCATTCCTCATCTTCCCTCTTTTTCCTCTGTTCACTCTCACTACTTTCTTCCCTTTCCCACCCTTGTGTTCCCCTCTCTACTACTTACCTCTTCTCCCCCGCCATTTTGCTCCAGGTTCCTGTTGGGTATTTCCTAAGATAATGAAACTGGCTTATCTAGCATGATCTCTTTCTACTGTTCATTATTACAGTACGAAAGAGTTCTAAATTATTCTCTTAAATTTTTTTCCTTTGGTATGCACCTATAATTCTGAAAAAATGATTTAAAAAATCTAAAGTTCCTCGGTAAAACTTACTACAGATTTTACTTAAAATTGGCAAAACTAATTTAAAGAGAGAAAGGTGGGTGAGGTAACGTCTTTTATTGGACCAAATTCAGCTGGTGAGAGAAACAAGCTTTCAAACTTACACAGAGCTTGAAAGCTTGTCTCTCTCACCAACAGAAGTTGGTCCAATAAAAGATATTACCTCACCCACCTTGTCTCACTAATATCCTGGGACCAACATGGCTACAACATCACTGCATACAAAACTAATTTGACATGGGTATGTTCCCCCTACATGTAGGTGAAAATTAAACTAAGTGTAAAGTAAACATCACTTACATTCTGGTTATTGGAAGACTACCTCTCAACTACTTCATTACATGAATTTTATATTAGATCCAAATTTCCTTCTATCTCACAGAAACATAGTGTTGTCTCCCTGTGTAATTAAACTGCTATCATATATTTTGAAACTAAGGTGAATGAAACACTGTATACTTGTTAAAGAACCCCACATCATTTCAAGCTTCCACCACTATTTTCTATTTATCTTGCATTGAGTTTTATTACATATTTTGGTTATGTTGTAGGGGGGAGAGGCTCAAAAGTATTTTCTGAAGCCTCCAGGTATACAGTATGTGTTCCTAATTAAAGGGTAAATTTATGCTACCAAATCTTCATGAAAATGACAGATGACAAAAAACTGGGCGAGTTTAAGTGCTTTGTGGCAAGACCAAAGATCCACTCAAGAAAAACAAAAGGCCCACGGCATTAAGAACATTGACAGTAAAAGGCTAATAGACAAGATATTGCAGCAGCAATTTCAAATTGAACTGAAGAACAGATTTCAGATGCTACAGGAGTTAGATAAACCATAAGAAGTCAACATCGATCTGTCAAGGTCTCTGCTGTAATACAATATAACCTGAACAACTGCAGCTGATTTTCAGACAAAATAACCTAAAATCTGGATAAGTAAGGTTATGTGGAACTGTGTGAAAGAAAGGAAATAAGTCAAAGCAAACATAAACACCTCCTGAAAAAGGAGCAGCAAAAAAAATCTATTTTAAAAAAAAGAAAGAGGACAGAGCCGCGAAAAGCAGTGTGAGGAAGATAAGAGGAAGTATGTGGATAATATTACTAGTGGATAATATAAAGAGGTGGTGATAAAACACTTTCTTATTGGCTCAACAAGATTCTAACTGGCAAATTTACACTAGCAGGAGAACTTGTCAAAGATAAACAAGGAAAAAAATAACAGAAAAAGAACAAAAACAAGTGGCAGATAATTTTCAAGAGGTGCTAAACAGATCAAGAGCACAAAAAACTGACAAAGAAATTAAACACCCAGAACTAGATATTGTAACATCTCACATTTCAATGTGAAAGACACAATAAAGAAAGCGAGGCAAGATGGGTGAGGCAATATCTTTTATTAGACCAATTTCTGTTGATAAAAGAGACAAGCATACAGAGTTTCTTTTTCACCAACAGAAGTTGGTCCAGTAAAAGATATTACCTCACTCACTTTATTTTTCTGATATTCTAGGACTAACACTGCTACAACAACAATGCAAACAAGTATTAAAAAAGCTAAAGCTTGGGAAAGCTGGGGGTGAAGACCAAGTCACCAGGGAAATGTTGAAAGCTTGAGATGAGTCCTCTGATAAAAATCACCAAATTTGTCCTCAAAGTATGGGACCAAGAAAAGCCTCCAGAACAATGGGAAATGGCATTATAGTCAAATTACCGAGGAAAGGTGACCTACGCAATTGCAGCAACTGGTTACACTCCTTTCAATGATCGGCAAAGTCTTCTGCAGTATTGCCTTAAATAGACCAAGGAAAGTGTTTGAAGTGAAGCTAAGGGAGGAGCAGGCTGGTTTTTTACCCAGAATATTGTCAATCAGATTTTCACTTTCAGAATAATCGTTGAAAAGAGCATCAAATGGCTTAAACCACTCAAACTTCATGATTTCAAGAATGTATTTGACAGCCTCCATCACAATTCACTCTTGAATAACTTGAAGTATTGTGGTATGCCAATAAAAATGATCATCATTAAGGCTTTCTATCAAGGTGCAGCTTGCACAGTTTAAATGTAGGCTTGAGCGAATGGTTCACCATAGACACAGATGTCAAACGAGCTCTTCTAAGTGGCAGCTCAACCAATGTGCACATAAATACCAAAGGAATGTCCCCCATTTCAAAAACTGTTCAGTTATGAAAAAACAAATCTAATGAGAGCCCTAGCAGCTCCCAACTCAAGCACTATGTTAGAAGGCAAAGAAATAAAAGAAGTGAGTCAACATACATACCTTCAGAGTAACAGGTAAGCCAGTGGTGATATCCAGAAGGAAGTAATGTCACACACTGGCAATGTGGTAGATATATTCACCAGCTTTAACCATATTTGGTCACTCAGAATCTAAAACATAAAGACCACAAGAATCTTCAAGTCCAATTATTTTTTGTCTTAACATATGGATATGAAAGCCAGAAATCCACAAAATGTGCACACGGATGTTTTATGCCTTTAATAATAAATGCCTCAGGATTACCTAATACTAGGTATTAAATTGAATTAATTTATAACGAATGCTGAGATTTTTTTCAAGGTTGAAAAACCCCTTGTCTCTAAAGTTATCCAGAAGAGGAGATGGAAATATCTGGGATGTGTTAAGAATGAAGACAGACCATCGGCCATGGCAAGTATGCTTTTGGACAGCTGGAGGAACACAAACGAGATTGACAGAATCCCTCTGAACGCTCCTCAGTGAGGGGAAAAATTATGAGTCACCAACATTGAGGACATACAAATTGTGGCTCAGGATAGATGGGTGGCAGAATCGAGTTTGTGCCCTACGCGACATCTGATGGTGAGGGAAGGAGTCTGATTTAGCAATGAAAAATTCCATGAAACATTGATTTCCCCTCACCCTGCAATTTGACTATAAAACACATTTTAGCAGTAGTTCTTTTTTCAGTTTAGACATAAATTCTTATTTTAATCTGTGATGTTTTTTCTTTTAGTGTTCTTCATTATGTTAATTATGCTGGAACACACACTCTGAACAGGAAATCATTTGTTTAATTTTATTTGTTTAGTTCATTTGTAACTTTCTTTGTTTTTTAGGCTGTCGAAAACCTCTGTTCGTACAAACTATCGCCTACATTGTACAAACAGCTCTGGCAAGTCTGTGAAGATCATGTGAAAGCACAAATCCTTCAGTTCAGAGAATATCCTTTTCTTGTGCACAGAAATACAGTCCCATGTTGCTTTTTAAACTATTATTCTTTAAGGTCACACAACTACAGTTAATAAATTAAATGTATAGATATTCTATAATATCTGCATTGAATAATTTCTGTGGACCAATAAAATATCAGTAGCATTTTTATTGTCATGGTAAGGGTGCAATGAGTAATTTTATATCTGGTCTGGAAAATGTTCATGACTCTCAGCAAAGCTTTGTTTACCCCTAAAGTAACAGCTATTACATAGGGATGGGAGTGGTTGCAGGGGGGAATGTTGTACAGCAGTCCTGGTTTCGAGGTAGGGTATTTGATATTTTTACCTTCCAATCTCTCTAAATACCAGTTAGGTCTTGTCTACACTACAAAGGTAGGTTGATGTAAGCTGCTTTTCATTAACCTTGATGTGCATGTGTCTACACTTATATTTGTTTTCCACCAGTGTAAGCATCCCGTTACTGCGATATCGTAGCACCACCTCCCCAAGCGGTGTTGAGCCTGGGTCAATGTTCTGAGGTTAATGCAGCACGAGTGTAGCCACTGAGTTACCTATGTCAGCCCTAACAGTCCTCCAGGAGCTGTGTCCCACAATGCCTAATACTGACCACTGTGGTCACAGTTGTGAACTCTACTGCCTAGGGGTCACAAAGACCAGAAGTCCTCTCCTTCTGCTCTTTAAAGCCCTGTACATTTTTGAAATGCCTGCTCCTGATTATCTAGCTTGGCAAGCACACCTAGTAGCTCTACATTGTTGTGTGTAACTGTCCAGTCGACCATGCCAGCTACACGCTTCAGATGCACTCTGGGTTGGAATAGAGAAGAGGTGTAGGATTTCATTCTCGTGTGGGGAGAAGAGGCTATGCATGCATGGCTATGGACCAGCTGTAGAAATGTGGACATTTATGAGCAGACTGCATGGAGGATGCAGGAGAAGGGGTTATGATCAGGATCAGCAGCAGTGCTGTATGAAAGCGAAGAAACTGCAGCAGGCATATTTGAAGATTAGGAAGGCCAACAGTTGATCCAGTGTCGAGCAGACTTGCCATTTTTACAAAGAGCTGCATGCTATAGCTGGTGGAGACACTACCATCACCCTGCACACCAATGTGGATACCTAGGAGGAGCCTGAGTTACATACCCCAGCTGTGAATAGTCAGGAGGAGGAAGAGAGACATGCAACCGGGGGTTGAGGGAGTCCAGCTATGCCATGAGCCAGTACCTGTTTGAGAATCCACCAAGTCCAGCCAGTCCCTGATGCGGGGAATGAACCTTGGGTAAGTGTGTAAATGTATTTCCCATTCAATGATGTACTGATGGTGCCCCCAACTTAACAAGACACAGCCATCGATTTTTCATTAATTTACTCGTACTAGAAGAGGTAGCATTATGACAAAGAGAGAGAGAGTTGTCTGCTTTTCATTCCTCTGTATAGTAAGGTGGGGAGGAGGGTCATGAAGAGAATTTGTTTATGTACACAGGAATATTCCTTAAATCATCCAGAGAGATCTTGATGAAATTTTCATGGAGGTACTCTGCAGTCCCCTCCCACAGATTTCTAGGGATGATGGTCTTATTTCTTCCTCTGCGGTAGGATACTTTCCCATGCCAGTTGGCAATAACTTTGGCAGGCACCATTGCAATAAACAAGCTAGCAGCATGTGGGCCTGCATGACTTGAGGATGCTAGCAATGGCTGTGCTCTCTAGGCCTTTGTCATGCTCACAAATGAGATAAAAGCTAAAATTACCACAGTCTGTAGAAAATGGTGCCAGCATTCAGAGCCAGTGCCCTATACTCAGAGTTTCATGCAACCGAGCAATTCCCTCTTCCTTTCCCTCACCTCTGTGATTGTACTCACCATAGCTGGTGCTGGGAATGGTGCTGTGCACAAGCACTCTGAAACAGAAGTGTCGATAAGCGTGTCTTGTTTAAAACTTTAGGGGGAGCAAGGCAGGGAGTTCTGCATCTTAACTTGCGCTTTCCCTTGTGACTATTCTGACAGTGGTACTCTGTGTATTTTATCTGTAGCTGCTGCCATTGCAGCCTGGAGGAGTTCCCTCTCCACACTTGCAGAATGCCTGAGTCAGGTAAGAATAAAAAAAGCGGACCGGAGAGGATATGTTCAATGAGATCAAGCCAGTGTTGCATCAGACCGTGAGCAAAGGATTTAAGGGGTCACTAGTGCTGGCAGGAGACAGGCCCAGGAGTCCCACCAGGAAAAGGAAAGGGAGATGCACCAGGACATAATGGGGCTTTTTTGGCAGCAAACATAGATGCAACAGACTCTTATGGACCTACAGGTTCAACAATTATGCCTTTGCAGTCTCTGGAGAGCTCTATTACAGCAACTCTCTACATCCTCCTTCAACTTTCTTTATGCCATCAGAGGCTGTATCTCTTCTCCTACCACTCCGTCCCATGGGACATTAAAAACAACCATAGCTTCACTGATTGTGAAAGCCACAGTTGCTGTATGTTTAGCTAAAATGGACATGAATGTTCTTTCCTCTTAGGTTCTTCTCTGTTATCTTACTAAGTTTTTAATGTATTTGGTTTTAAATTGCACAGATTTTTCTTTGCATTCGTTTTGTTAATGAATAAAATTCTAATCTTTTGGAAAATAATTTATCTTTATTAGTTCACATCATATGCTACAGAGTGCCTAGTGGTACTAAAAGCATCAACTTATTTGTTATTGCACAGTGTGACACAAATCATATGATCAGTGACACAGTGTAATAATCATAAATGTAAAGCAAGCACCACAAAATTAATAGGTGCATAGACAGTGTTATGTTCATAGGTGTATGCCAAGCACTACACAATTCCTAACAGGCCCCCAAAACAAGGCCAGGTGGAGCATAGTACACCCCAAAGCATTACTGTGGCAAACTGTTAAAATGGCTTTCAATGCCTTCCTGAGCCATATAGCTCCACACTGAGCTCTTTTGATAGCACTTCCGTCTGGGTGTTCAAACTCAGCAGACAGCCACTCCTCCTCTACCCCGGCAGCAGCTTTCCCCTCCTTTACTTCACCGATATCATGCAGGACAGAGCAGGCAGCTATAGCTATTGGGTTGTTTTTTTCACTGAGTTCCAATTTTATGAGTAAACAATGCCAGTGTCCTTTCAGTCTTCCAAAAGCACAACTGTCATTTGGCACCCACTGAGCCAGTAGTTGAATCTTCCCTTGGTGCAGTCAGGGTTGCCAGTGTATGGCTTCATGAGCAAGGGTTAGGCTATGTCCCCCAGAATCACTGTTGGTTTTTCAACATCACCAGTGGTAATCTGCCAGTTGGGAAAGATAGTGCCTACTTATAACTTTCTGAATAGTCCTATGTTCTTAAAGATGTGAGTGTCATGCACCTATCCTGACCAGCCAACATTGATGTCAGTGAAGTGTCCCTGGTGATCCACCAATGCTTGCATAACCATAGAAAAGTAGCCCTTTCTGTTGATGTACTCTGTGGCAAGATGATCTGGTGCCAAAATACGGATAGGTAGGCCGTCTGTTGGTCCATCCCAGTTTGGGAAGCCCCATTGCTGCAAATCCATCCACTATGTCCTGCATGTTGCTGAGTCACAATCCTGCGTAGCAGGACACGATTAATGGCCCTGCACGCTTGTATGACAATGTCCCCCACAGTGAATGTGCCAAGTCCAAAGTGATTAACCACTGACCAGTAGTGATCCTGTGTCATAAGTGTCCACAATGTGATTGCCACTCGCTTCTCCACTGTCAGTACAGCTGTCCTTCTGGTATCCCTGCACTGGAGGGATGGCGCAAGCTTGGCTCACAGATCCAGGAATGTGGCTTTGTGCATCTGAAAGTTTCGCAGCCACTGCTCGTCATTTCAAGTCTGCATTATGATACGATCTTACCAATCAGTGCTCATTTCTTGAGCCCAGAAGTGGTGCTCCACCATCTGCAGCTGCTTTCTGAACACCATCAACAACCTTAAATTGGTTCTTGCTGTGATGCACAGCAATTCGTCCTCCCATGAAATTGTCATGTTCCCTGGTGATTCAGTTCTCTTGTGGCTTTGCAAATACCGGAGGATCGTGTGTCCTGTGCCTGAAATGCTTATGACAGTAGTTCAGAGTGGTGCAGGCTCCATGCTTTTGTCAGAGATGGTGGATAGTGAGAAAGACCATGTGCGTTTGTTGGATTTTTACAGAAGGCTCAAAAGTTATGGAATATAGATGATCATATAGGTTGGAGAGAGTAACATGCTGGGAAGTTGACCCCTTGCTTTCAGTCAACGCAGTGCGACTCATTTCTCTCCCACTATGCATTGCCAAAAATTCCCAGAATACAGTGTGCTGGATGATGGCAGGTTGCAAACTGGGTTACCTACCCATGGTGCACCTCACTGTGCATCAACACAAGCACTCCTAGTGAGTACGTGCAGCACCGACACAAAGAGCCACGTATGCATCTGTACAAGCAATATACTAACTGTGGCAACTTTATGCAGACGTAAATTGCATCGGCACAACTTTTTAATGTAGATGTGGCCTTAGGCTCTATGCAAGTGAAGTGTCTTTGACCTATCAATAATAAAGCCTACCATTCAACCTGTGTAATTTTAAAATGGTATGTTCAGTGGGTGGTGGAAGATCTTGTAGAGGAGTCTAAAGCTGTTCTTCTAGAGCAGGTTGTTGTTGTTGTTTTTTTTTGTAAATACCTGACACTTAACAAAATCTAGTGCATCCAGAGTAAAAGTATTTACTTTTCACAAATATTTTTATGCGACTTCAGTTATACAATAGTCTCTGATGAGGGATGAGTTGTTATTGTGAGGTGTCCATCAGAAGGAGAGAAGGAAGTTACTCCAATGTTCTCTCTTCACTTTGGTGGTGGAATTTTAACAAAGCCTGTAGAGAGCCTCCTCTGGTACATTACTGCCAGCATTTCAGCAAAAACTAGAAAAGGACGATGATAAGAATAAAATTACAACAAAACCACTGTATCCTCAATAGCTGACTTTTCAAATACATACCTATTCATGTGAATTGGTTATCACATGTTTTATCTCATTCAAATTTTGCTAGGAATATCTTGATTGCATGCCAGGCCTCAATCAACATAGTTTAGTGCTGTATTTAATATTTTTGCAGTAATCCTGCTGAAAGCAGGAACAATTTTTAAAAAAGACACCACTGTATGATATATTTGTTTCTAATGTTACATAAAATGAAAAAGGATTATGGACTCAAAAATCTGTGACCTATTATGTGTGGTACTCAGGATCACTTGTGTCTGCTGTGTACCTTGCTCACCTGATGATTCACATTTGATAGCCAAGCCTTTGCTACGTAAACTGTGGTCATTAATTTCTTGTGATCCAAATGTTTGTCCTACGTAGCTGTGAAGTTTATTTTAAATATTTAAAAGATAATCCAGCTAAAAGGTGAATTGCTGAATTACTCCAGAAACTTTAATTGTGAATTACTCCAGAAACTACTATTGGCAGAATGCAGAGTAGTTTTAAAAAAAATAAAATTCCTTGTGTTCTGTGAACAAGACCTTGATCTTTTTTGGTCAAAAACAATTTACCTTTAGTCAGAATTATATATAAGCCCCTTCTTTTTTAGACTCCCAGACTTCAAATGATTTTCCGAACTGAGTGCTGTTAAATTTAGGGTTTTCTCTGTCTGATGAAAAATGATTTTTAGAGATCTGAGATTGCTACATCTGTCAAATATACTCCTTTTCTGTTCCACCAACACAAGATTGTAGTCGTCATAATTTGGTTTAGGGAGACTTGCACTGATATTGTACGTGAAGGGAAAACTAGCCACACTTGGATTTCTTCATCAATGGTTTAATGGAACTCAAAAAGCTTGAATCAAAACTAGAGTCTGCTGTGGCGTGAAGTAGCCTCCACAGTAAATTCATGAAGATTTTATGAAGAATTCATGAAGATTTCATGAGATTTTAGGTGAACAGAGCCCTGTGTGGGTTTAGTGAGGATTATTTAAGCCCTTTAAAGATTTTTTTAAAAGAATCTGGCTGCTTTAACTATGTCTGATGTAAATTGGTTTAACAAACAAAATTGCTTTTTATACACTTCCTCCCAGCTCTCAATGGGAAGGAGAGTTGCTTTTTATATATGTGGGACTTCTTTTAACCTGTCAAAGATATGCATTGCATCCACCAGATGGAGTTGCTGGAGAGCAATGTAACTGAGAGCATATTTCCTGAATAACTCTCAAAGATAATCACTAGTACCTGGCCTCAAAAAGGTGTTGATGATCTAGTTTTCCTTAGCAGGTGCTGCACAGATTATCTGGACAGTCTTTTGTTTTTAAAGAAGGTAAATAAATGCTGGCAAGATCATTGCAGACAAATGGTAAGTTGACTGTTTATTCATAATATATATCCCTGAGACATCAAAGAAATCTGGTAAATTAAGGGTGGTGACATTGCAAAAATCAGAAGTGGAGAAGGAGTTCAAACAGCCCTTCCGCTATGACTGAAAAGGAATTTTCATAAAAATACCTCCCCCCCTCCCCCCCCCGGCCTGATTTTTTATTTATTCATTTATTTATATACAATATATACATTTTTTTCTGTAGGGAAAAATCTCACTTCACTCCAAACAGTAAAGGGGTCTAGACTTATCCTCCACTGGCAGTTTTCTTGCAGTGTACGTCCTGGTTGGTTGTAAGCAGCATTCAACCTATAAAATCAGAAGGGCACAAAATTTTTAACACTGAAAGAACAGAGAAAGCATTAAACTCACAAATATGGATAATTTCCCTCAAATCGGTTATATTTGCTGGCAAAAATGTAATAGAGGGCATCAGGGTGTTGATGGAAGAATCCCATGCACTGCTACAGACTGGGGACTGACTGGCTAGGCAGCAGTTCTGCAGAAAAGGACCTGGGGGTTACAGTGGACAAGAAGCTGGATATGAGTCAACAGTGTGCCCTTATTGCCAAGAATGCTAATGGCATATTGGGCTGCATTAGTAGGAGCATTGCTAGCAGATCAAGGGAAGTGATTATTCCCCTCTATTCAGCACTGGTGAAGCCTCATTTGGAGTATTGTGTCCAGTTTTGGGCCCCCCAGTACAGACAAGATGTGGACAAATTGGAAAGAGTCCAGCGGAGGGCAACGAAAATGATTAGGGGGCTGGAGCACAGGACTTATGAGAAGAGGCAGAGGGACCTAGGCTTGTTTAGTCTACAGAAGAGAAGAATGAGGGGGGATTTGATAGCAGCCTTTAATTACCTGAAAGGGGATTCCAGGGAAGATGGAACTAGGCTGGTACTAGTGGTAGTAGATGACAGAACTAGGAGTAATGGTCTCAAGTTGCAGTGGGGGAGGTCTAAGCTGGATATTAGGAAAAAACTTTTTCACTAGGAGGGTGGTGAAACACTGGAATAGGTTACTGAGGGAGGTGGTGAAATCGCCATCCTTAGAGATATTTAAGATGTGGCTTGACAAAGCCCTGGCTGGGATGGTTTAGTTGAGGTTAGTCCTGCTTTGAGCAGGGGGATGGACTAGATGACCTTCTGAGGTCCTTTTTAACCTTAATCTTCTATAATTCTATGATCACACACTAATAAAATATTCTTATTTCTTCATATCATTTGTAATGTTTAAAAGATAAGATGATGGCACCCTGGAGGGATGGAAGAGAGGCAGTTAGGAAGATTAAGGAACAAACTGGTTGGAAATTCCACTCCTGTCCCCAAAATGTTGCAGGAAAATTACCTTTCAAAGATTTTCATGAGAATTTTCTAAACCAAACAGAAGGATTTAATTTAGTTTTCACATGATATTCTGAAATGAGAATTTCATTTCAACTTAAAATGTCATTTTGCTTTAGTTTATGAAAACCTGAAAATGTTCGGATTTTCCTTTCCGTCCGCCTTCCCCCCCCCCCAATTTGGGGGTTTTCTCCTTTCTCTCTCTTTTTTTTTTTCCTTTAACTTTTTTCCACGGGTTTAAAAAAAAAAAGGCAGGGGGAAGAACCTCCCCCCCCCACACACAACTTGTTTACTGCTTTCCCTTTAGAAAACAGTAAGAAAGTGTTTCTATTGAACATAATTTTAAAAAAATTCCGATCAGAAAATTGAAAAAATATGTTAAAATTGGTACTTTCCTGTGAAAGGATATTTAGACTAAATCATATTTTCCAGTGGGAAATACGGTGGGAATATTCCCAGTGGGAAATAGTCAAAAAATTTTAACCACCCATGTAAGGAAGTGAAGAGTTTTAAACTTCAATCTCTCCCTCGAGAGTGCCATGTTGCAGTGTGTGGCATCTTTAGCCACTTCCACATGAGTTCTAGCATGAAATCTAATATGGGAAGTGGTCAGTTTTTCATATTTTATTTTTATAAAAGAAAGTTAAGATTGGCTGTTCGATGAGAAACTGTTGCTCAGCTAATGGAGGAGAGAGGGAAGGGGTCTAAATAACTTAAAGAATCTCTTCTCTTTTTAAGTAAGAGATAAGGAAAAATTAAGACAATAGATATATTCATATTAATAGTGAGAAGTATCCCCCTATTTTCTCATCATTTTACTGGGAACTGATTTTTATAGGCAAAGGATACGTTGTGTAACCCCCTTGCTCCCCATCATAAAACTGCTTTTAAAAAATACATTTTTAATGTCAAATTAACAGCATTACACCACTGCAAGGTGTGCATTTGAAGCATATTGATGCACTTCTTGGGTGGCTGAAGAGTAGAAATAGTGCAAAATATTATGCCATCTTAATAGCTCTTAAAATTGACTACAGGGCTTGGAATTATTTGGGATACATCTTACAATATAGTGTGTGCTTAGCCAGTATTAATATCAAGATCTACAATTGTAAAAAAACGTTTATTTTTATAAAAATAATCTGATTTAATACATGCAAAAAATCAGAATGTGTAATTAAGACGTCTTATAAGTCAATTAGCTAACACAAAATCTAATGTAAAATACAATCCTGTGTGCTTGCAAACAGAAAGGCAAATTAGTTCAAATAGTGTTTTATATTTGCAGATCATGATTAGAAGTATTTTCTTATTTTTGGATCGTACATATGTGCTTCAGAATTCAATGCTTCCATCTATATGGTAGGTATATGTGTTAGAACCCTGCTAACATAATTCTTGAACTTGTTTTTGTAAAGATTAAATATTACTTTTCCCCCTAATTTTTACATTTGGTTTATATAACACATAACATCTCTAATTTCTGTAAAATTCCCTGTAAACTTCTGGAGTTAAATAATGTGTGAGATCAGATTTTGTCTGGAAATAGTCTATAAATGAAGTTATATTTTTGAATTTATTATTTTTCAATATACAGGGATATGGGGCTAGAGCTTTTTAGAAAACACATTATTAGTGATAAACTAGTTCAAAACAAGACCATTGATGGAATCCTTCTGCTGATTGAACGGGAACGGAATGGTGAAGCTGTGGACAGAAGCTTGTTGCGAAGTCTGTTAAGCATGCTGTCTGATCTACAAGTAAGTATAGCAACCCTTACTAATAGCTGCCATACTTAAAGGCAGACACAAATTGTGGACCTTTCTAGTTCTTCTGCGTCCTAAAAGTGTAACTTTTTTCTAATTAACATGTATTTTGGAATTAAAACCATATTTACCATATTTTTAGGATCATAATTAAGTTTAGCAGCTGTTACATATAACTGTTCAGTGATTCTCTACAGCATAATTCATTTTCCATTAAAATTATATTGTAATTACTTATTCAGTAAAATAAGGCTAAGAGTATGTCAGTTATTTTTTCCCCCTAATACAAGTGGATAGATTGAAGTGTTAATTTAGTGGAATTTTTTTCAAAGAAAGTAAATTCCATCTTGTTGTAGGTTTCTAATATTACACTTAAAAATACTGTATCCACATTAACGTGTCTGTATCTTTGCTGGCTCTTTCTTGTATGCATCACATAAACACAGTATTGCTATAAGCGTATTAGGTATAAACTAATTTGGATGGCTTGACACACATTTATAAAGTAGCTTAAATAGGGATGCTCCTTTGGGTGATACAAGTAAGTGACTGTACTAGTTGCAACACCTGTGCCTGATGCTCCCTCTCCCGTCCCCCCCAAAAAACTGGGAAACCTTATTTTAATCCATACTAAAATCAGTAAAGAATAGAAGTCTAGTTACTGTATTTGATTTTTCTTTCAATAAAATGAGTTGCACTGTATTGAAATGCTACTTTGTTTTTCAGTGGGTCAACAGCAAATCTAAACTTATCAGTGCAAAAGTATTTGAGAACTTGTTATTACGATAGACAGAAAGTTATCTCCTTGAGACAGATGTGACTGTCCTGCTTATCGCTTACTCCTTCATTCCCTTTTCCTTTTGTCCTCTAAATGAGGCCATTTTGCGTTCCCTTTTTTTCCAGCTGTAGGAAATGACCAGCATTGGTCAGCAGAGGCTTGATATAATTCTTAAATCATGGACATGCAGTTCCCATACAGTATATGTCCACTGTAAATTGTTATAGATTAGGTCAGATCCTTCTCATGGAGCATGTATCCAGGTCTCAGGCCTGGTAGTGAGAAAATTGACTTTGCTTCCAGACCTGAGTCTCTAGCATGATGCAATGTTTTCCAGCTACTGGATTGATTTTAGATTTGTATTTTAAACAGTGTCATTCTATATTAAAATAATTGGCTTTTAATTGATTCAAAAGTAATTTTTCCTTCTAATCTTAACACAGATTAAATGTAGTAACAAAAATGTATACCATTGGCATATGTAAAAGAGTTTGGGTTTAGTTCAGATTCCAGTGGATATCACAAAACCCATCACCACATTCTGGTCTCGCTAAGAGATTAGCAAAACAGACTGGGGCATGAAGTCCAAGCATTCAATAATGGATGCAGTCAAAATGTAATTTAATGGATTTTCACTTAGATTGTACTTAAACAGGCATGAGTGACCAAATGGAATAGTAATTTTTGCACATTTTATTCAGGTAAACTTGAGCCTCCTGTCAGCGTTCCAGCCATTCAGTCTATTCTCTGTATGGTCAAACAAAGGTCGTGACCCTCCTTTCCATTTTCCAGGAAATTCTTTAGCTTGGGTGTCTTAGTTTAGTTTAGGTTCCTTGTTCACAAGGTGTTTAAACAAGACTGAGCTATTAGGGGAAGGGTAAATGGAAGATCAACAACTATTCCCTTTTCTTATGAGGCAGTGCAAACCCAATCTGGCTAAGTTTCTGCCTTTCATGCTAAGCCTCCTAACTATCATCCATAACTGTCTTTGGTATACCAGAAAAATAAATACATAATAATCCCTCTTTGAGTCAGTTACAGTGGGTAAAGACAGACTTCTGTCAATCATTCTTTAGATCAAGTAACGCTCAATGAATGTCCATGCTGAAAGGTGTTGGTCTGACTTGTGCATTCTCTTTCTCTGCTCTTGCCAGAGTTCTCCTCTTTATTAGCCCAGGTATTCATAGCTGCATCACCTTTTTCATGTCTGTCAAAGTTTTAAGAGGCTAGGATTTAACAATAGTTTATTTAATCTGCTCTGCTAACCAAAGCTAACAATCCCCCCTTTCTTGGTTCCATCCAATAATGTGTGCATTTAGTTACAAGTCACTCCTTTCATTTGGTTCAGACAGACACTTCTAGTTCTGCAGTCCTAGAACTTCTAGTTCTAGTAGCTTCAGCAACTTCCTGTGGTAGTGAGTTCCATGGTTTAATTGCACATTGTATCAAAAAGTATTTCCTTCCATGGGTTTTGAATTTCCCACTTTTTTAATTTCAGTGACGGCCCTCTTGGTCTTGTTATGAGACAGGGAGAACAGAAACTCCTGATCTGCTTTGTCTGAGCCATGAATTGTATATACTTTTTTTCTGTCCCCTCTACTAGTCTCCTTTCTAAAGTAAACACATCCGTCTTTTCAGTTTCTTTTAATATGATAGTGTTTCATTGCCCTTGACCATTCCTGTTACTCTTCTTTGAATCCCCACTAGTTCAGCAATAGACATTGAAGAGGGAAAGGATAGTCCAATTCATCTTCTACACCTCATTTATCTCAGTGGGCCGAAGAAATATGACACACCCCAGATTTCTTGGATGAAGATTATTTTGGAGACAGTGTTCCTGGCTAATCCAAGCATTTCACCATGGAGTTATCTGTTCTGTGTTGTGATTTCATTAATTTGGAACTATTGCATTTGCTGCAGGAATGCTAGCAGGAGGATCAAACTCAACAGGATTGGGGTCCCATAATTGTGTTATGTTGGCAACTGGTGCCTGTTTCTGTGATTTAAACAGAAGCCCATTGATTTAGAAAAGTCAGACACTGCATCCCTCATTTAACCACACTAACGGTGGTGTGGTGGTGGTGCAGTTGGTCATTCTGTACCTGTTATATGGATAAACCAAGAACTTCATTATCCAATAGTGTCAAGCTGGCACTTTTCTTGAGGACAAACCATTCGTGTTGTGGGATATTTTGTTTGTCTTTCATCTTGACAACTTAAAAAAAAAAAAAAGAAAAAAAGCCAGCCTTAAGCATGAGGTTAATAAATAACTAAATTAATAATTTCATTTCTTACATAGGTTTACAAGGAATCATTTGAACAGAAGTTTTTGGAAGAGACAAATTGTTTATATGCGGCAGAGGGCCAAAGGTTAATGCAAGAACGAGAGGTAATACACAGTGTTAATGAGCACTAGGAATTTTTTTACATTGCAAAAGTTTTAATGTGTAAGAAGACCTTAGCTATATTAAAATTAAACAAAAGACAGTGGGATCCAGTTCTGCCCTCAGGTACACATGTACAGCTCCATGTATTTCAGTGGGAGTTGTGTTGGTGTATCTGAGGGGAGAATTGAATCAAGTATGTTGAAATATCTTTCAGTCAGTGGCTTTCAACCTGTGGTCAGGGGACTGCAGACTATGTCTAATGGGTCTGTGACAGGTTGTCGTTACCATAGAGCAATGTTTTAAACCTGTGGTGTGAGAACCCCTGGGGATCTGCAGACTATGTCTAAAATTTCCAAAGGGGTTGTACCTAATCTGTAGATTATGTATTATATTGATTACTTAAGAATTTCCACTTATCACTTTAAGAGTCGACAGGTTCTTGTCCCAAAATCAGGCTCAATATTATTCAAATTATTATATAGTTGGGAACCCCGAAGTGCACAGTTGCAACACTCACACTATAAGGACTCTTCTATATTTACAAATAGTTCATTAATACATTTAGCATAGCCACAAACAATCCAACTCAGTCAGGTAGATAGAAATACTACAGAATGTATATCTGAACATCCACATACTCACATCATCCCTTGCAGAACAATTTGAAATGTGAGCATTGTCTTCCTCACCATTGTCTTTCCCCCAGCACCAATGGCCATTATTCTGGCACCTCCCAAGGACTACATCTCTTTCTCCTATTGCCCCTAGCCTGGGTGCAACTTTTATAATATGTTGCACTGACACCACTATGTCTAATGCATAATTAATAGGGGTTTCTCTCGTTTATTTGTATTTCCTCATCTTATTAATGTTGGAGTGTCCTTCTCCTATATGTTAGTATATCAATGATCTTAACTTATTATCCTATATGTCAATTTGTTGCCATGGCCCTCTCGTAGTTAAGTATCTGCAGATGTAGCTCATGTTCCTGTTGTTATCATATACCTCAGTTAATCACTGTGACACACTTGTGGTTGGACTCAAGTCCTGTGGTCAGAAATTCTCCTTAAAATTCCTCTCTGTTTTAGCTCCCCAATACTTGGGGTTTTCCGTTGGGCCATTTATGTGTGCCAAAGTTCATAGGTCTCAATGCTAACTAATTAAGCTAATGTCATAGGATACAGACATAGCTTCCTTGCGTTACTGCTGAATATAATAAAGTCAGAATATAATGAAAGGCAGTGAATATAATAAAGGCAAGGTAGCCCTATGAGCTACAGGGTCTGCACCTCTATTCAAAATTTTTTAGGAGTCTGCAAATGGAAAAAGGTTGAAAACCACTACTTTAAGTGCATGACTAGAAATGAGATAACTCAGTGAAATTCAGTCTACCTAAAATCATGCTGTTGGAGAGCACAATAATAAGAGCTGCAGAAGTATTGTCAACATTACTTCACCCAATAAATTGTAATGTGCATCCTTTAGTGTCATTCCAGTCTTTCTTAGATTAATACCTAATTAAGCAGTTTAGTATTGAAAAAGGCTTATTTACTCAATAGACTGTTGTTTTCTATTCTCTTGCGTTAAAGTGATACTGTCCAGTTGACAGGCCACAAATTGTACAACAAAAAAGTGTCCCTTGTTAATATAAATGTATTGGCCCTCCCAAATGAGGACTGTGAAAGTTAATTGACTCACCACAAATATTCTGAACGCAAGTGTCTACATGACACTGATGTAAATTGCCCTGTCTCTTAGAAATTAAGGATGGAATAATCCTATCTTGTCAGTACTCTGCTAAAGTATAGTTAAAATAATTGTCATGATAAAAAGGTTATGCATATGTTATACTCCCTTGTGTTCAATAATTAAACCATGGCATTCTTTTCTTTTGCTAGGTCCCGGAATATCTTCACCACGTTAACAAACGTTTAGAAGAAGAAGGAGACAGAGTGATTACATATTTAGACCATAGCACGCAGTAAGTACATCTTTTCTTCCATTTTCAGTGTAGGCCAAACCTGCTTGCTATCTCATTCATAAAGCAGTGTGATTATATGTGGTTCTAAGGAAGGCAGATTATATAAATAGTATCTAAATAAAACTTTGTTTTATAAAGGCTGTGTTCCTTGATTAAAATTAAAATACACTGTAAAAGAAAAAAAGTGGGAGAGAAAAACATCTGGAAAGATCTAGCAATATGAGTTGAGGTTTCTGAAATCTTTGCGTTATTACGTAATATATCATTTGGACTTTCAAAATAGGAGGTAAGGTTAACCATTCATGTGCCGATAATGACATTTAGCTCAAACTGCCTGAGGGAAGGGAAGGTGCTTTTGGCTAATGAAACTGAGTTATCACTCATGAGCTCAATTTAAAATACCAATCCACTTTTATTACCAGTGTTTTAGGCTATAAATGGCATTTGACTGTGTGTTACAATGGTGACTTTAATAAAGTATATCTGTTGTTTCTCATCACTTAAAATTATCTACCGCAATCTATACTGTAGTGTATATGTAATGCAAACAAAAATATTTTTAGATGGCTGTTGTATATTATAAAATTCTAACTTGGGTGCTGATCCTGCAAATACTTGTTAGCAAATTGTTGTATTTTACTCCACAATTAATCTCATTGAAGTCAATGGAACTACTCATATGTATGAATTTAAGAACGTGCATCAGTGTTTGCGGAATCATGGCTTTATAGTGCAGTTCAGATAAAAGCAGCCTGGAATCCTAGTGAGACTGATCTGCGTAGACTTATAGTGGGTCCTGGCTTCAGCCTCAGGTCAGGATGAAAGTCTGGGCCTGCTGAAGGTCAGGGAGCTCTATGAAGGCAAAATAAGAAAGCCTTGCATAAATCATCACTGATTTCCTTTGATCCATTTAAGAAGCAGCATTTGCAGGATCTGAAATTGGTCTCCTTTAGTGATCCTCATACCTCAGAGTTTACCACCCTTCCAGGTATGTGATAATATCCTGGGACCAGCAGGACTATAACAACATTGCATGTCAGGAATAATGTCAGGTTAATTTAAGCCCTTAAATTAGGTTTTGTCAAAACACATTTTATAAAATTTAAGAGCAATGCAGTCATTCTGTGATTTGTCATCTTACAATGTATTCAAATAAAGGCAGGATTAGGGTTTTTTGTTTTGTTTGGGAGGGTTTTTGTTGAAAAATTGAATATTTCTCTGCAACATTTGCAACCTATTACTAATACATAAAAGCCAGAAAGGGAAACTGACAGTCTTAGTCAAATATAGCAAGTAAGCACTCTGAATAAAGGTGGAAAGTAGAGATGAGCCTAGATTGCAAAATTCAGAACCAAATTTAAAATCTTCTTCCAGAGTTTGGTGGTCTGATATCAGGTTCTAGTTCAGCTTCTTTAACCATGAAACCTTAGTTCAGAAATTGGATTTGAATTTTGAACCACACTAATGTGGGTTGTTTGATTTTGAGGTTCCAGCTTAGAACCATCTCTTTTTCTATAAAAAGAAAAAGTAAAGAAGAATCTTTAAAACTGTACTAATTTTTAATATCTAAATTTAAGGTGTTATGAATAATAGTAAGAGCTTGTTTTTTAAAATAACATTTGATTCAGAATTTCCATTTCTTAATTGTATATATTTTTGCAGTATTTTATCTTGAGTTTAGCCCTGTCAGAATTTTTTGGTTTATGTAAAATACAGACTGCAAAATTAGAATAAACTGTACATTTTCAATCTTTTGTCATGTAATAATGGAAGTTATTCACACATGCATCCTGGTAAGAGAGTAATCACCTTAAACTGTGCAGTATTTCAAATGTGCTCTTTCTTGCTTTACACAGGAAACCACTAATTGCTTGTGTGGAAAAGCAACTACTAGGAGAACACTTAACAGCTATTTTGCAAAAAGGTATATCTTTCTTAGTTCTTGCAACTTACAATGAAGAACAGATTCTCATACTCGGCAATTATGGTAGACTGTACAATGTGATATATATTCTCTCTTTGCTCCTTTGGTGTGTCTCTGGAAATCTCAGATTTGTCCTGCAGTCTTCTTCAGAAGTCCTTGCTGAATGATCAGTGTCCAATGTCCTTTTGTATTTTAAAAGTTAACAGGAACAATAATGTCAATCTTTTTCTCTTTCACTGGGTTTCTGGGGTTGGTTGATGTTTCCTGATCCCGTAAATGTTTTGATCTAAAATACCTTCTCTGTTCTTGGCTTTGGGTGATCTTTAAATTTGGGTCTTCTGGCAACTTAACCTCATCCCTCTTTATTTCCTTCATTGTTGCAGAAAATGTTCCCCCCCACTTATTCCTTCTTTATCTTCCACAAAATACTTGGGATATCTCTCAGAACTTCTTACATTGGCTTCTTTTACTTCTCTGCCTAATCTGATGGAAAATTATCTAATTTGGTCTACTTTACCAGTCTGCTTATTTCACTAACTACATCACATTTCAATAACTTCCCCTTAGGACCTTTGAGTATTGCTGATGAAAGGTGAACAGTTTTCTGGTTATTATTTAACAGTGAGTTTATGCTGATACTTGTTAACGTAAGAAACATGGATCACCACTTCACCCCAGAAGAAACTCTCGCAGGATATATATATTTTTACTGCTCTAGAATTGGGGCAGTTGTGTTTAGTTTACTTACTGACCTTTTAAAAAGTTGTGTTAGATCTACCAATGAAAAGTGCTATATATGAGCTCGGTATAATTATTATTACTTCACAGCAAGCTCTCAGTAGTCAGCAGTTGTTAGGAAAATGCAAGTACTTTAGTTCAAATCATTTGTCTCGTTCAAACATATTTTACCACAAACTGCTTAAGCCTGTGTAAATATAGAGCTAGATCCATAAAAGGGACTTAGGCTCAGCTTTGGAATGCCTGACTTGAGGCTGTGGATTCCACTAAATGACAGGGTACATAGGCTCCCAGCCATAAACCCTCTCTTGGAGTTAGGGCTGATCTTTATCACAAAAAAGCGTGGTGGTAGAGCTGCCCCCTTTATATCTGATAAACTAGTGATTAGAGCACTCACTTAGGATGTAAGAGACCTGAGTTCAAACCCACAGTCTGTCTGATTTGGAATTGGGATGTGAACCCAGATCTCCCATATCCCAGGGCAGTGCACTAACCATTGGGCTTTGGAGGATTCTGTGGTGGGCTTATCCCAGTCTTTCCTGTTGAAGCTGTTTCACTTTGTGTAAAATAACTAAATATTCATTGGAGCAGGGATTGGAACCATATCCCAGGACAGTGCTCTTTCCTCCTGGTTATAGAGTTAGTCTCTCTCTCTGGCCCAATGAATATTTAATTATTTTATACAAAGTAGAACGGCTTCAACAGGAGAGAGATTGAGAAAGGGACCCCAACCCATCCAATACCACTTAGATTTTGAACTTTGCTACTTATAGTGGCTGTTAGGCACCTAAATCCTTTTGTGGATCTGGCCCGTAGACATTTTTCAGTACTGAGCATAACTCTTCTTTACAAAAGAAATTATATCTGCCATAATGTTATATTTTATTGATTTAGTTCATAAAGCTCACATACCCTCTATTCTGTGTTTAACTGCATTTATATCACTAAATTAAAATTGGTTTGTTCTTATTTTAGGACTTGATAATCTGCTTGATGAAAACAGAATATCAGATCTCACCCAGACATACCAGCTATTCAGCCGGGTAAAAGGTGGGCAGCAGATCCTGTTGCAAAATTGGAGTGAATACATCAAGGTATTTCAAAATGTATTGCCCCTTACTGGCCTCATATTTATGCTATTCACAGTGGAGTGACTGCTTGGCTTTTAAAAATAAGTAATGACAAGCAATAAAGCACTCAACTGTGTTTCATGAAAATTATATTGTAAGCAAATATGTGGGCTTTTTGTTTTGTTTTGTTTTGTTAATGCGCCCATTTTGTTCAGCAATATTCTGAAATCTCATGTAATGAGAAACTGCAGTACATACACATTTTGATTTATATTCATATTTAGGAACTCTTTGCAGGACTGAACAGGTTTTTTAAAAATCAGAACTGCATATGATTTGAACAAATGTTGGGCTGGAAAGTTGGCTATGTTTGGTTCAAAATAAATAGTCCTCAGTTCCTCTTGACATTCTAGTCACACTCCTATGAAACCACTGGAACATCAGATCTTGGCTGGTACTTTCATCAGCACTGGAGATTTGTTATGCTATAAATAAGGCTAAGATTTTGTGACGGGTATTTTTAGTAAAAGTCACGGACAGAACACAGGCAATAAACAATAAATCACAGAAGCCAGAGCCTCACGGCACTTGGCTGGAGTCGCAGATGTCACATAAAATCACAGAATCTGTGACCTCTGTAACTGACTCATAGCCTTAACTAAAAATAACTGTTATAACAAGCAGCAGTTAACAAGCTAAAGGGTTTTTAAATTTTTTTTTTGAAAGTGAGAAGAATTCTCTTTTTAAAAAAAAAAAAGAAAAAAAAATATTGTGGTGGAACTTAGAGGCCTCATCTCCATTGTGTAGGCATTGTACAAATATACAGCCGTCTACCCGTTCTAAAAAACTTGAAGTCTAGTGCACATGTAAATGTTTTCAAATTGTAACCTTAAGTTGGGGCTGACAATATGATAGGAAAATATTGCAGTGAAACTCCTGTAATCATATGTCTTACATTGTGAAAGGTAGTATTAGGGAAGGTGGTGTCAGAAACATCATATGCTTAATTTCCCAAATGCTAGTTATATCGTTGGTTACATCCACTCAGCTATCACTTCCCAGATAGGAGGAGAGGCTGGTGGACATTTGAGACTGTACTTCAAGACGTAGTGAGAAGAAAGTCCCATGTGAATGGGGTGATCTGATGCCCCTAAAAAGTTGATTCATCTCAGATTTTAGGATTAGACACTTCTTTCTGGTCAAGTTTTAAATAACTTGTACATTTCCCAGTTTGAGGACTCCTGGAGATAGAGTCCAGGGAGCCAAGGACCTCAGGAGGAAACTAGTCAGAAGTGCTGGTGAATAGGTGGAAGGAGGGGTCAGGCCACTGGGAAGGATTGACAACTTTGGAGTGGGTGAGTCCTGGGGGTATGGGAGAGTGTACAGGGCAAATTAAGGTACTTGGGATCAAATCCCTGCTCAGCCACAGACATTCTCTGTGACTTTGGGTAAGTCAGTTAGCCTGTCTGTGCTTCAGGTCCCCATCTATGAAATGGAGATAGCACTTCTCTACCAGTCGGGTGTTGTGAGAATAAATACATTAAAGATTTAAAAAAAACAAACGAGAGTTCTGTGGCACTTTAAAGACTAACAAATTTAATATTTGTAGACATAAGCTTTTGAGAGAGATCAGCTCTCTTCTTCAGATGCAGTAATACAGAAAATAGGAAACAGCTGTTTCCTATTTTCTGTATTACTGCTGTTTCCTATTTTCTGTATTACTGCATCTGAAGAAGAGAGCTGATATCTCTCGAAAGCTTATGTCTACAAATATTAAATTTGTTAGTCTTTAAAGTGCCACAGAACTCTCGTTTTTGCTTTATACAGACTAACACGGCTACCCCTCTGAAACATTAAAGATTGTAAGTTGCTCATATGCTATGGTAATGGGGGCCATCTGAGTACTTAGAGATAGATAGAGGTTTGAAATCTATGGACATTGGGCACTAGGGGTTGGATTCAGGCAGGATCAGGGTGCAATGCATCAAGGACCGTATATATGAATTATTGCTATGGTTAGTTAAATGTTAAGAGGGAAGTTTGAGTTGTCTTGCCTTTTTTGGTTTTTCAGCTGTTACAAGTGGCTAAGATAGCTAGTAGTAGTAAATAGAAAAATATTGATCTGCCTTTCTGCTGCCACTGTGTGGTTGTCCCAGTTTTTCACTTTGGAAATCTGGTCATTCTAGTTGTGACAAATACCAGATACTAACATCGCTAAACCTTCTTAATGGGAGGTCAGTCGAAATACTATTGTGTAGAGTGTCTGATTCAACAGAGAAATTATATTATAATTCCACTGGAATTACAATATATATAATTATAGACTTACAATGGTATAATTCCACTGGAAAGTAGGCACAAGTAGAAAGTAGAAGATAAGATTAAAAGATGATAGGACAACATTTTTGCTTTTAAGAGTCAGTAGCTTCCCCCTCCCCTCCCCAATGTGTAGTGATGGCTGTTTTTCACTTTTGTAGCCCTTATTGACATAAAATTCTTGGAGTGACCAGAAGCAGCTAAATCATATGCATCTAGTTCTGCAAAGAAACAGTTCAGTGGATTTAAAAAAAAAAAAAAAAAGTTCTTCTTTGAATGCTTGCTCATGTCCATTCCAATATAGGTGTGTGCATGCCATGTGCACCATCACCGGGAGTTTTTCTCTAGTAGAATCAGCCAGGTAGGCTCTGGTGCCTCCTGGAGCGGTGCCCTCATGGCGCATATATAGGCAACTGCTGTCCTGGCGCCCCCTCAGTTCCTTCTTTCCATCCATGATGGTTACTGGAATGCTGTTGTTTCCTTGCTCCACAAGTGATTCTCCTTCATGACTGTTTTTTGTGAATAGATTGTAAATAGACTGTTGTTAATTGATTAGATCAAGTTATATAGTTGGTTAGAATAGTCAGAATCCCCGCCAGGCCTGGGGCACGCCTCAGTCCCAAGGCTTTAAACAGTGTCCGACTTGCCCAAAGAAGATACCAGTTAGTGGTCTGTACGACAGCTGCCTGAAGTGCTTTGGTGCAGGACATGTTCAGGCAAAGTGCTGAATCTGCAAAAAATTTAGACCAAGAAGGAGAAGGATAGTAGGCTGAAATTCCTCCTAATGGATGCGGCACTTCACCCCTCTTGGAATGGCAACCAAATCTGGCACTGAGTACCTCCTCGATAAAGAGTGTCCCGGTTTCCATCAGAGAGCCTTATCGTGACCCAGGATCCCCATCATTGACTACCTCTTGGCACCGACACTCCTCTCTGGCACGAGGAAGTTGGCGCTGGCAGCACAGCACCGCTCCCCATTGCCAGTGCCAAGGAAGAAAACAGAAAAGTCCAGCTTCCTGATGAAGAAGACGGCAGAATGAGTGCAATCCATGCTGGACCACTCACAGATGGTGATTATCCAACTGTCACCATTGACTCCAGCCTAAAGTGAGGAACCATTGAGTCTGGTGCACATGGACTCCATATCAAGGGTGAGCCATGGAGAAGACTCGACTCTGGCAACTCCATCAACACCCGAAACATATGAGGCAGCGAGGAGTCTCCTAACCCTCCCAGGGCCTCCATCTGTCCTGGGTCCTGACCCTCAGGAGACAGTTCATGCACTGCAGTACCATGCCACAAGGAGAGAAATTCTGGTCCTGGGCAAGCCAGCAATAATAGTGAGGCGCTGATCCCCATTTCAAGGGGCTTGGGACCACAACAGCAGTAGGTCACGGTCCTGGCGCTGATCGCAATCATGGCACCTTTCTGAGTCGCAGCACCATTCTGCGCCCTAACACCGCCCACCCTCATGGCACCGCTCATCCCTGTGGCACCGTTTATCTTTGCAACATCGCTCACCATCGCAGTGCCACTCTTTTGTGGCGGTGCTTAACATCGTGGCACCGAGGGGTATGGCACCCCCATGGTCGCCCAGGATACTTTGGGTTCCAATTCAGAAGCAGAGTCCTATGTGTCCTGAAGGAGTAGACGTCGGGTGGACCAGGCATTCAAGGAGCCGTCCCACTATCATGGCCACCTTCCCAATGGCAGGTGCCACCCTGGTGGCCAGTGTGGTCATCATAGGCAACTCAAGCCTCCAAGGCTTCTTCACAGGGCACTCCCGTTTGGAGTGACCTCTGAGGTGAGAGCACCCCTCTGTCTCGGTCAGAGAGGTCCAACCTAGAGACCGTTGCTCCTTGTTCTGTCATCTGCCACCACCGAGAACAGCCTGGGTTTTTTTTGGGGGGGGGCGGAAGCTTTGGACACCTTGGATACCCCTGCAGAAGACCCACCAGCACCACAGGAAGTGGAACACCCTAGGACAGCTTTAGCCACCTTGTCGTCTTCTCTGGATGAGGCAGTGGCAGGCACATCCATTGAATCAGTGCTGGACGATTACAAGCCTCACCAAAAGCTTCTGTGGAGGATGACTCAGAACCTCAGCCTGCAGGCAGAGGAGATAGAAGAGTCAACCCCGGGTTTGGTGGACATATTAACAACATCTGGTTCTCCAAAGGTGGCCCTACTCCTGAATGAGGTGATTTCATGGCCTATGAAGGCCTTGTGGCAAAAACCCGCATCTCCTCAACCCACAGCAAAGCAGGTTGAAAGCAAGTATAATGTACCCCTGAAAGGGTACAAGTACCTGTAAACTCACTCTCCACCAGGATCCCTGGTCATGGCTGCTGCCAATGAACAAGAGAGGCAAAGGTAATGGGCCATCACCCAAGGCAAAAGACTCCAAGAAATTGGACTTATTAGGGAGGAAAATATACTCCACAGGGGGCCTCCAACTGAGGATTTCTAATCACCAGGCTATTTTAAGTCGTTATGACTTCAATTCCTAGGTGGCCATATCAAATTTTAAAGAGTTCCTACCGTCGGAGTTTGAGCTCCTGACCGATGGAGGCAAGGCTATAACCAAGGCATCCCTTCCGGTAGCCTTGGCAGTTCACGCCATGGCCACAGCCTTGGTAACAAGATGAAGGTCCTGGCTTCAGTCTTTAGGCCCGCCCTATGAAGTCCAGCAAACGGTGCAGGACCTGCTGTTTGAGGGACAATCCCTCTTTTCTGAACAAATGGATTCGGCCTCATAGTTTGAAAGACTGCTGCACAACCTTGAAGTTGCTAGGCCTCCATACTCCGGGCCCATCTCAAAAACACTTTAAGCCCCAATCTATGGGCCATTTTTATCCACCACAACGCCAGCAGAAACAGGACTATGAGCGGTGGCAAAACGGGGTTTAAGAGGAGGCATACCCATAAATTGTTGGCCTCTACGTCTATGCCCATGAGACAATCATTGGGCCCTAAACAAAGCTTTAAAAGGTTCTCCTGAAGGCAGCACACCAGTCCACAACTTGGATCCTATCCCTATGTTTGCGGACTGTTTGTCCCATTTTTACCAGGCTTGGGCCAGTATCACATCAGATCAATGGATGCACTGCACAGTAAAAGTGGGATATATCCTTCAGTTCATTTCTCTTCGTCCCTGTCCCTCTTCAGGGACCCTTTTCACGAGAAACTTCTGATCCACAAGGTGAAATTGTGCCTAAAGATGGGAGCTGTAGAGGAGATTCCAGAGGATCTAATAAGCACTGGTTTTTACTCATGCTGTTTCCTGATCTCGAAGTCCAAAGGGGATCTCAGGCCTGTCCTAGAGCTGCGAAACCTTAACAAGTTCATGAAGAAACTGAAGTTCCACATGGTCTCCCTGTTATCGATTGTCCCTTCCTTGGATCCAGTGGACTGGTATGCCACCCTTGACTTGAAGGATGCATGCTTTCACATAGCCATATTCCAAAGCCACAGAAATACCTACGATTCATAGTAGGCCATGATCATTATCAGTTCACAGTACTGCCCTTTGGCCTGTTAGCGGCTCCAAGGATATTCACGAAGTGCATGGCAGTGGTGGCGGCTTCCTTAGGAAAGTGGGAGTACAGGTCTATCCATACCTGGATGATTGGCTCATCAGGGCTGGTCCAGGGAATTGGTGGAAGAGTACATGAAGCTTGCTCAGTCCACTCTCTGGAATCTAGGACTCCTGATAAATGAGCAAAAGTTGATGTTTGCACCTGCCCAAAGGATAGAATTTTTATAGAAGCAGTACTCAACTTGACCCAAACGAGGGCCTCCCTTCCGGAGAGTCATTGCAGAGCTATCAAAGCTCTTACCTGAAGCTACTGGGGCACATGGCCTCTTATACCTATGTGGTGCAACAAGCTCTTCCCAGAATGAGACCCTTTCGATCATGGCTGGCGTTGATATACATACTAAGTCATCATCCATTAGACAAGGTAGTCACAAGCGTACGGTGATTCATTCTTTCCATTGGTGGCTGGACCCAGTCACATTGTGTGAGGGCATTCCCTTTGCAAGTCCCACCCCATCAATGTTGCTGGTCACCCATGCCTCAGACATGGGTTGGGAAGCTTACTTAGAACCCCTCAAAATTCAGGGCCGGTGGTCAGCAGAGGAACTAACCCTATATATCAACATCAGGGCGTTACAAGCAGTGTGCCTAGTCTGCCAAGCATTTTGACCCAACCTGCAAGGAAAATGCACCTCCGTACTCAGACAATACTATGGTAATGTTCTACATAAACAAACAAGAGGGGGCTCATTCCCTCCCTTTATACCAGGCAGCGCTGAGCCTTTGGGAGAACTGCATAGCCCAATCCGTGATCTGGACACTTTCTACCTACCAGGCTCTCAGAACAAACTGGCAGATCACCTGAACATATCCTTTGTCAGTCATCACAAGTGGTCCATTCACCCGGATGTCTTGAATGTTGTTTCCCAGAAGTGGGTGTTTCCCCAGGTGGACTTGTTTGTGACCAAGCTCAACCAGAAATGTCCCCAGTTCTGCTCAGACCTGGGGCACAGCCAGGACTCCCTATTGGATGCCTTCCTCCTGCTCTGGGTGGTGATGGGTGGAAGCTCCTTTATGCCTTCCCCTCCCTGCACTTATTCACAAAGTATTGCTCAACGTCAGGAGGGACAAAGCTTGGATGATCCTCATAGCCCCGGTGTGGCCTCACCAACACTAGTTCACAACACTGCTGAACTTCTCAATGAACAAACCAAACAGCCTCCCATTGCTTCCGGACCTGACCTCTCGAGCATGGCTGCTTGCTCCACCAGAACCTCACATCTCTTCATCTGACGATGTGGAAGCTGCATTGCTGAGCGAGGTGGAGTGTGGCTGCTCGGCGAGTGTACAGACTGTCCTTACGAGTATCAGGAAACAATCAACCAGAACGGCATATCTGGCGAAGTGGAAGAAGTTCATGTTATAGTCAGCACGGAAAGGACTCTCACCAAGTGAGACCCCATTACCCCTCATTCTGGACTGACTATTCCACTTGAAGAACGAAGGCCTCGCTGTTTTATTCATATGGATGCATCTGGCCGCAATCTCAGCCTTCCACCCGCCAGTGAATGGCAGCACAGTGTTCTCAAACCCGATTTGCTCACAATCTTAAAAGGATTAGAATGTTTGTATCCCCAGGTACACCAACCTTTGCCTCCGTGGGACCTCAATCTAGTATTGTCAAAGCTCACGGGACCCTGTTTGAGCCAAAGGCAACATGCTCTTTGCTCTATCATGAAAGGTTGTCGTCTTGGTGGCCATTACTTCAACCACAGGATTCTCCGAGATTCAGGCTCTGAATCACCATACATGGTCTTAGGACAAGGTATGACTTCAACTACATCCATCCATCCTCCCTAAGGTGGTCTCACATTTTCACAGTAGCCAGGACATGTATTTCTCCCGGTGTTCCATACGAAGCTGCATGCTACCACAGAGGAGCAGAGGCTCTATTTACATGTCAGACGTGCATTGGCCTTCTACATAGACACTACCAAACCTTTTCAGAAGACCACCCAACTTTTCGTGGCTATTGCGGCTAGAATGAAAGGTGACCCAGTCTACTCTCAGGATCTCCTTGTGGATCACATCCTGTATATGGACGTGCTGTGCCATAAGCTGGCAAAGATACCACCTCCTCGCTTAACAGCACAGTCCACAAGGTCACAAGCTTCAGCAGCAGCTTTTGTGGCACAGGTCCCAATCCTGGACAACCGTAAGGCGGCAACCTGGTCATCCATCTATCCATTTACTGCACACCATGCCATCACGCAACGAGAAATGATGCAGCTTTTGGCCAAGCGGTCCTCCAGTCAGTCTCGCAATAAAATTCCAATCCCACCACCTAACTGACAGCTTGGGAATCACCTATTTTGGAATGGACATGAGCAAGCACTCGAAGAAAAAATAGTTACCAACCTTTCCATAAGTGTTCTTTGAAATGTGTTGCTCATGTCCATTCCAAAATCCATCCACCTCCCCCTCCGTCGGAGTTACCAACAAGAAGCAATGGAGAGGGTGGCGGGGCAGCAGTTGCCTATATACCACACCATTAGGGCACCACTCCAGGGGACACCAGAGCCAATACCACTCAGGAAAAGCTTCAGGCGATGGTGCGCACGGCACTCACACACCTATATTGGAATGGACATGAGCAACATATCTCAAAGAACAACAGTTATAGAAAGGTTAGTAACTGTTTTTTATACAAAGGTTTTTTTCATTACACTAAACATGTTTGCTACACTTTTCCACATACTCTTTTGCGTAAATCATATATTACACCTGTGTGTGTGTGTTCAACTCTGTCTACTATGCAATTTTTGTTTAGCTGCTGTTTTAAATGTAAGTGATCTCTTAGTCAAACATTGCTGTTTGAAATCCATTACTGTGTGTTTGGAGTTTTTTAGTTTTGTGTTTAAATTTCAATGCATCTCATCATTTTTTTAACAGCTTTAAGATTTCAGTTATTATTAAGGACCTCTGTGATAAATTTTTCTAGTTGCTAAATTTCACAAGGGTGTATGTGTCTGTGGGGGGAGATAGGTAGCAATGAAGTATTTGATTATCAAAAGTGTTTGTTTTTACAGAACTTTGGGACAACAATAGTGGTTAATCCTGAAAAGGACAAGGATATGGTGCAAGAGCTACTAGATTTTAAGGATAAAGTGGACCATATCATAGAAGCGTGCTTTCAGAAAAATGAGAAATTTATAAACTTGATGAAGGAATCCTTTGAAACATTTATCAACAAGAGACCAAATAAGCCTGCAGAATTGATAGGTACAAAGTATTTTTCTGTAAAATATTTCTAAAATCTATAGAAAGCATAATAAAATAAAGCATACGAAGTATGCTAGTGTAATAGCAATGCAAGGCACAGCCCACTGGAATAATTGCTTTTGGGATACCAGGCAAAGATTATCTGGATATGTCATGGGATCCAGGTAAAAGTCTGGAATTGTTATGACAGGTGTGTCCTCAGTCATATGAAGGAGCATGTTAACTCCTGCTACTGCTGCACTCCTGCTTGCTTACACTGTGACTGGGATGGACAGTTGCTTAGAAACCCATATGGCTAACTTCCTAAAGTAGAATAAGTTGCTACAAGGGAAAAGTAGCTATATTAGAAAAAGAAATTCCACTATTTCTTCAGAATAAAATAGTGGATATGTTTTATGAATGAGGCGTATACTGGGTTTAAAGCCTCAATTTCCCATACAGTATGACAGTCAATGCTAAAAAAATATATGCTTAAGAAGGAAGGAGTAGTGGATTTTTTTGGTTGACTGATTATTTTTCCCCTGGGCTAAAGTCAGGAGAACAGCAATTTTAGAAGCATACAGTTACAGGAAGACTAAGTTTTATAGAAGAAAATTTTTCAGGACCTCAGAAATCAGGCAAAGGAATCTTAGTCATTTAATGTATATTTGAAGAAGAGTATTTAAAATGTTTCAGAATAAGTAATATGGGGACAGATTCTCAGGTGGTGTGAATTGTTGTAGCTCTGTTGACTTTGAAGTCAATGGAAAAACTACAATTTACATTAGCTGAGGATTTTTCCCTTTATTTCTGTCTATACCTTATTCTTTTGCTTTTGCCTGCTAACCTGAGTAGTGGTTTCATGAAAAGTACCCTTATATAGAAAAAGTGAATGTATACTATTTGACATGTGCAAAGCAGTGATGGGCTTATTGCCACTTGTGGGTACTGTATCCTCAGCTGTTACAATGGCTTCCTTCTCATCCCACTGACACGTAACCTAGTAAGATCCAGGGTAGGGATATTCATATGACTTTCTATAATGTCAACTAAAATTCATGACTTAATCATATTTCTTTCTACCATTATCAAGCTACTAACTTGAAAGCATCGCTTCTGTTTAAGTTTTGGTGAGAGCCAGAGGGCCCAGTAAAAGTCTACAAAAATAGTCGTCTTTATGTTGTTTACTTTTGTTTCTCATATAATACATTCACATGCATTGTATAATTCCAAAACATTGTCTATCAACAAGTAATGTTCTTGTAGTGAACATAACATGGAGATTCAAGGGTTTTAAATCTTAATCTTAAAGCTCACTAATCTTAACGCTAACTTGTTATATTAATCTTTATCAGTTCCTGTCTGACATAATTTTTCCACTAGTAATGTAATACTAGAGTATAATTCCACTGACTGTGGGGGAGGGAAAACTGATTACAAACATAACATTTAGCATTTCACTGGTGTTTTAATATATAGCAATATTAGAAATGGAAACATTAAAAAAATGTAGAGGGATTTTTATTTTAAGCTCCTCAACTGTTTTATTTATTTGTAGCAAAACACGTGGATTCAAAATTAAGAGCTGGGAATAAAGAAGCAACAGATGAAGAGCTGGAAAGAATCCTTGACAAAATCATGATAATATTCAGATTCATTCATGGTAAGAAATGTTTAAGGAGGGGTTTAAAATTGATGTGATTGAAAGATTATCTTCAATGCTACTGATAGACTTTCTAATTGATTTAGTGCAACAAGTGACAAACTTGTTGCATGTTTGTTAAGAATCTGTGAGCTGAACTACAAAGTTAGAGACTGATGTCAGTGGAAGTTCTGCACAAAGACCAGAGGTTAAACCTGGCCTCTGAAAAGGAAGCCAGGAGGTCACTGATAGCATCCCCCCCCCCCCTCCCACCCCCCCCACTATTTCCCTCCCTCAGCTTTCCAGATAGAGTATGTGGGAGCCCAGCAAGCAGCGACTCATCCTTTTCTTCCCCAATCCCTCCCTTACATAAGGATGCAGACAGAGTGGGTCAAGGCACTGAGAGAGAGAGAGAGAGAGAGAGAGAGAGAGGATGCTGCTGTAGTGCTCCACAGTTTACTGCAGTGCACTTTCCCAGAATGTCTCTGTATCAAACAATAAAAAGGACAAGCACATTAGCTGGATGTTTCTACTAAAATGAACAACAGGAAAAATATACCACCATGTCTAAGTGAACTACCTGCTGGCTGGCTTAGAAAAAAAATGGGCTAAATCCTAAATGTCTGAATTAGAGAAAAAGCTTTTTATGTCCAAATAGTTGCCGTTTCTAATATTTTGCACTTTTATATAAGGGACATAGGCAGGTCTATCCTCTTTTACCTCTCTTTTTCTCTTGCTATGGAGCTATTTTCCAGAATCCAGAATTATAATGTTACAGTGATCCAGAGAGAGATGTTCACCATAAAATAGAACTGTGTGCAGACTGATTTTTGTTTGTCAAAACGAAGGAAAATCCTGGCAGAGGTGATGAGAGAGAGAGAGAGAGAGAGAGAGAGAGAGAGGTGTGTGTGTGTGTGTGTGTGTGTGTGTGTGTGTGTGTGAGAGAGAGAGAGAGAGAGAGAGAGAGAGAGAGAGAGAGAGTGAGTGTGTGTTATATTCGGACATTCTTCTTTGAGTGGTTGTCCTTATATATGTATTCCAGTTGCGGGTGCGCATTTGTGCCATGACTGGAGCTGGAAAGTTTTTGTAGCAGTGTCCATTGACCTGCATGTGCATCGTGCGTCAATCTGTGCTCTCAGCTGAGGTTATAATAGGCCATGTGGATCAAAGTCACTTCAGTTCCTTTTACCGCCTCATGGCCAGAGTTGGAGCCCCTGTTCCTTTGTGCTCTTAGCTGTAACACTGAGAGAGTAATCTAATCCGTTGTTTCTTTGTAGTTTTTCTTTTAGTGTAGATAGTGTACATAGTAGTTGTAGTTCATTGTTAGTTACAAATAGTTACGCTGGTTGGAATATGCTACCCTTTCCCCCCACCTCTCCGGGACTATGCCCCACAATTCAGGGCTTAAGTACTATGTTTTGTGCCCACATTCATTTTCCATGAATGAAGAGCACCAACGCTGTCTGTATTGCCTTGGGGAAGCGCATAATGCTGCCTGTTGTGTGATCTGTAAGCCTTTCCCACCCTGAATACGGGAGGCACAAGAACTTTGCCACAAGAAATTCCTCATGGAGGAAGCCATGAGGCCACACACCCTTTGGATCTGAAACTGTTAGTCTGTCACCTACAGTGAGTGCTGCTCCCAGCACTTCTCATGCCCAGATCCGGCAGCCCCGGCAAATTCAGGCATGAGAGTAGGAAGCACTGTGATGGGCATAGAAGCAAGTCCCCATTGAGAGCTGCTTCTAAGTGCAGCATTTCCTACCTGAGCTGTGCCAGGTCAGATGAGACATTACACGCTGACACTGCTGCACTGCCGCTCAAGCTTCCCCACAAGTATTTCCAGTAGAGATAGGGAGGTGTTAGTACCGTTATACAAGGCACTGGTGAGACCTTATCTGCAATACTGTGGTCAATTCTGGTCTCTCATGTTTAAGAAAGATGAATTCAAACTGGAACAGGTGCAGAGAAGGGCTAATAGGATGATCCGAGGAATGGAAAACCTGCCTTATGAGAGGAGACTCAAAGAGCTTGGCTTGTTAAACCTTACCAAAAGAAGGCTGAGGGGAGATATGATTGCTCTCTATAAATACATCAGAGGGATAAATACAAGGGAGGGAGAGGAATTATTTAAGTTCGGCATCAATGTGGACACAAGAACTAATGCACATAAACTCTAGCCATTGGGACATTTAGATTTGAAATTAGACGACCATTTCTAATCATCAGATGAGTGAAATTCTGGAACAGCCTTCCAAGGAGAGCAGTGGGGGGCAAAAAACCTCGCTGGCTTCAAGACTGAGCTTGATAAGTTTATGGGGTGGATGGTATGATGGGACAGCCTAATTTGGCAATTAACTGATCTTTGGCTACTAGCAGTAAATATGCCCAATGGCCTGTGATGGGACGTTTGATGGGGTGGGTTCTGAGTTACTACAGAGAATTTTTTCTGGGTGTCTGGTTGGTGAGTCTTGCCCACATGCTCAGGGTTTAGCTGATTGCCATATTTGGGGTCAGGAAGGAGTTTTCCCCCACGGCAGATTGGCAGAGACCCTGGGAGTTTTTCCACCCTCCTCTGCAGCATGGGGCACAGGTCACTTGCTGGTGGATTACTGTACTTGAAGTCTTCCCATTATTTGAGGACTTCAGTAACTCAGTCATAGGGGAGGGATCTATTACAGGAGCGGGTGGGTGAAGTTCTGTGGCCTGTGTTGTGCAGGAGGTCAGACTGGATGTGATCATAATGGTCCCTTCTGACCTTAAAGTCTATGAGCCTTGTTGATTCTGGACACTTTGTGATCAGTGTGGATACCAGTGAGACATAGTACGCCCAATTTGCAAGGTTTAATGTGCAAGGTTTTCTATAAATATACTAGTTAGATACAAAGCCTAAAATTAACTACTATATATCATGCTCACTAAGCCTGGAGAGCTAAGCAGTTAGTCAGAAGGCTGTATACAGGAACGACTTTCTTCGGGGGACTCTCCCAGGGAGTCAGTGGATCCTCTGGTCCAACTGGCAGCCCCTCCCATGGAGGCAGGTGTTGATGGAGTGCCCCCCTTTGTCTAAGTGATGACTACTTATACCCTTCCATAAACAACCTTCATCTAATTATCTTTCTCATTATCATATATGCTAATTACCTACATTGAGTTTCCACCCTTAACTACATTCTTTTCTCACCATGATAATTGAGGTCATCAAAACAACATCTGGTGATAGGAGGGGTGGAGTAAAAATATGCCCCTTGGCAATAAAAGAGTGTACTCCCAGATGTTCAAGGATAACTTGTTGTTCCCATTACCATTATCTATGTGCAGCTGCAAGCATACAGTATCTTTATTTTATCTTATTATGTGTCGTGGTATGCAGAAACTGAGACATCTATAAGGTTATTCAGTCTCTGCCACCTGGAAGATGTCATGCTACAGGGGTCAGAATTCAAGCAAGCAACCGAAGCTATGCTAGGCCTGTAGGACAGTGGTCAAGCAACTCAAATTGTACTGAGCCTCCAACAAGCCTCAAAGGTAAAGCAAAACGGAAAAAGGATCTTGTGGTACCACCAGTAGCCCCAGTACCCACCTGATCAGAACTGGCCCGTGCACTGCCCATTCTGTTGCCACTTCCATGATGCTCAGTCTTCGGGCGTCTCTTAGGGCACTGCCCAGACTCCTGGCTGTTTGGAGCCTCTCCTTAGATGGAGGAATTGGAGTTGCCCTACCCACTCTCACTGCTGCTCTCCAGGCTACCATCCATGATGTCCCTGTTCCTGTGGATGAACTGCTGCTACTCCTCCTGCCCATTCCAACAGCTCCACCATTGGCAGAGGCATCTTCAGACTCCTAGGGTTTTTCTGAGCCAGAGCCCAATTTCTCCCCTGTGTCCTGGTGCAGCTCTGATTCCCATTTCTGCCTGCCTTACCCTCCAACTTATGACCCGACATCAGCAGTGTGATACTGATACTCCAGGGGTCACTTCCTCCTCACCCTATGAGGTGCTCATCCCTACCCCTTTATCTGCCCCGATGATCACAGGCAATATCAGAACCTATTACAGAGAGCGGCAGCAGACTTGGGCATATGGTTGGAGGAGTTTCAGGACCAGCAGCACCAGCTCCTGGACATCCTCCAGCCGCAGGGCCCGTCAAGGTTGGCACTCCCCATTCATGATGCCATCCTTGAGCCTGCATGGATGGTATGGCACACCCCTGCCTCTTGTACCCCCATGCCAAAACAGGTGGAACGGTGCTACTTTATCCCATCTAAAGGTGTGGACTACTTATTCTCCCACCCACTTCCCAGCTTTCTTGTGGTACACACAGCAATGGAGTGGATGCACTAACACTCCCAAAAGTCCACTCCACCAGGCCGGCGGCTAAATGATTAGACCTTTTGGGAAGGAAAATCTACTCCTCAGTGGCATTGTAATTTTGCATCACCAATTACCAGGTTCTGCGAGCCACGTATAACTTTATCACCTATGCCAGGCTAACAGAGTTCTGTGACAAGCTACTTCCAGACCATCAGCAACAATTTCGAGTACTGGTGGATGAAAGGCAGCTCATTACCAAAATGGGCCTCCAAGCAGTAGTAGATGCAGCTGACACATCCTCATGCTTCATCATGACAGGCATTGTCATGCATGCACCTTGACTTCTAGCCGTAGTCCTTTGGCCTCCCTCAAGAGGTCCAGTCAACTGTAGAGGACTCCCCTTGGACAAGGACAAGCTATTTTACGTAAAGACTGACGAGTCCCTTCACTAATTCAAGGATTTTAGGGCCATGTTGCAATCTCTGGGTACCTAGACCCCTGGCCCCCGTCATAAACAGCAGCACCAGCAATTCCGTCTCCAGCTGTATGCACCTTACCCGGCATACTACCAGTGGCACCAAGAACCACTATGCAGGCACCACCAACACCAGCAACAGTCACCCACGGCCTCTGCCACTGCTTCCTACTCAACCCTCATCCACCAACAACCCAAGGCACAATTTTGACATGTCAATTGAGAACTGCAAACTCTCCCCACTGCCACTCATAGCCCCCCAGGTCATCTTCAGGGGCCGTCTTGCCCTGTTTGCCCACAATTGGGACAAGATCATCACAGACTGTTGTATATTGGAGATTATCCATCATGGATACTCCATAGAATTTCATTTCCCCTGCATCCCCTCCCAGATGCCTCACAGGAACCCTTTCCACCAATGCCTTCTCCAACAGGAGGCAGAGGCTCGTCACACAAAGGACGCCATAGAGTGCATGACACCTCCCTATCTGGGCAGAGGCTTCTACCCTCCATACTTCCTCATCCCCAAGAAAGGTGAAGAGCACTGCCCCATTCTCAGTCTTTGCCTACTAAACACCTTTATCAGAAAATTCAAGTTCCATATGCTAACAATGGTATCTATTATACCCTATCTTCCCCACCGGGCATCGTTCACGGCTCCTCAACATGAAGGATGCCTACTTCCACATTGACATTCACCCAGCCCACTGGAAACGTCTCCGTTTCTGGATAGGCCAAACCAAAACCAGTTCAGGGTCTTCCCCCTCCATATCATGATGGCTCCACGAGTCTTCACAGTTTTGGCAGCACACATGCACTGCCTGAGCTACTTGGTGTACCCCCTACCTGGACGACTGGCTCCTTGTTGCGCTTTCCCGACAGGAGTTTACCACTGACATCTTTACCTTTTGCGCTCTCCTGACCCCTCTGTGTATCTGCATCAAAGAGAAGTCAGTGCTTGTACCTACCCAGATGATCAAATTAATTGAGACGTGGCTCGACTCAATTGTGGCATGGGCTTTCTCTCCAATGGACTGCTTCACAACGATGACTGCCATAGTGACAGACCTATGCACAACCCTCGCACCAGTCTGCTATTGCCTTTCCCTCCTTGACCCTACATGACACTGCATGCACATCTGCACACGTGTTGCCTCCAACTGTGGTTCCTTTCTCATTACAGACCCCACAAGACCATCTAGAGGCCAGAGTCGTGGTGCCCCGGACAGTACTGGACTCCCTTGCCAGGTGGACCGACCCCTTCAAGGTCATTCTCAGTGCCCCCTTCATCTCCTCCACCTTGCAAGCCACCATCACAACGGACACCTCCATTGTAAGATGGGGGGCACACCTCGACCATCATATGGCCCAGGTGTTTGGATGCCCCAAAAGGCCTGATAGCACACAACTATTCTAGAATACCAGGCAGTTTGCCTAGCCTGGCAGATATTTCTTCTTCTGATCCAATCACGCCACATTCAGCTGCTCTCAGACAGTATCGCAGCAGTACCCTACATCAACAAACAGGGAGGTGCCAAGTCTCCATCTCTGTCTGTGGAATCATCCACATGTGGAACTGGTGCATCACTCATCACATCACATTCCAGGCCACATACATACCAGGTACCTAAAATTCTTTAGCTGATGCGCTCAGCAGGACATTCTACCTCAATCATGAGTGGGAACTGCATGATCTCACACTCTGTTACTTCCACACATGGACACCCTGTGGGGGAATCTCTTCGCCACTCACAAGAACTTCAGGTTACCTCTTTATTGCTCGAGGGATGTCCTGGGGAAGGACTCCCAAGGTGGCACACTTCTATCCTGGACGGGCGACCTCTGCTACGCGTTCCCCCCCCATTTCTGCCTTCCGCAAGATTTGCTGGGACTGAGCTACCGTAATACTTATAGCCCTCTTCTGGCTTCATCAGTTTTGGTTCACAGATCTCAGACTCTCCGCCCGCACACCACTCCACCTTAGGACACTTCCAGACCTCTTCACACAGCATCGGGGACAAGTCTGGCATCCCACTCTAGGCCACCTTCACCACACTGCCTGGTTTTTGGATGGGACTTGAGGGTGAACAAAGCATGTTCCACCCTGGTGAGACACATCCTTACTCAAAGCAGGAGAGCATTCACTACGGCCTGCTACCAAGCTAAATGGAAACGGTTCACTGCTTGGGCTCATCGCTGTCACCACTGAGTGACATATCTATCCTTATCATCCTTGATTACCTCCTTGAGCCCAAAACATCAGATCTTGCCCTCATCTCCCTGTGGGTTCACCTGGCAGCACTTAGTTCCTTTCTCCCTCCAGTGGATGGAGCCTTGGTGTTTACACACCCTACCACCATCTGTTTTATGAAAGGTCTTCTCAACATCTTTCCCCCAGTACTCAAACCCACATCCTCATGCGACCTTAATCTCATTCTCTCTGCCCTCACAAAGCCACCCTTTGAGCCACTGGCAATGTGCTCTTTCTCCCATCTCTCCATGAAGGTAATGTTCTTGGTCGCCATTACTTCAGCTAGATGGATCAGTGATGCAGGCTGATCCCCTGTACACCATATTTTATAAGGATAAAGTCTCATTGTAGCTTCACCCTAAGTTTCTCCCGAAAGTAGTGTTAGAGTTCCACCTCGATCAGTCCATTCACCTCCTTGTGTTTTGGTCCAAACTGCACGCCTCTCATGAGGATAGGATCCTACACTCCCTCGACATCTGCCATGCACTACTATTCTACCTCCATAGGACCTGTGCCTTTCGAACATCATCAAAACTGTTTGTAGCCATTGCGGGACTGGTCCAAAGGTCAACACTCTCCTTCCAACGAGTCTCGAAATGGTTATCCAGGTGCACTAGCCAATATACTGCTTCCTGATAGAGTTACCGCACACTCTATGCAAGTGCAAACAGTCACTTCCGCATACCTAGTAAATGTCTCATGGCAACACATCTGTCGTGCAGCAACATGGTGCTCGGATCACACATTCACATCCCAAGAGGATCAAAGTACACCAAGTGCACCATTGTGCAAGTGGCAGCTGAGGATGCTGCAGTGGGCCGTCTGTACAACCAACTGCTTTTCCTCTCTCATTCTCGCACCCACCTCCATGCTGATTACTGCTCGCTACTTACCCACGACTGGAATACATATAGGAACCATCACTCGAAGAAGAAGAGGTTACTTATCTGTAATTGGAAGTTTTTTGAGATGTGTGGACCCTATTTGTATTCCAGTGCCCACCCTGCATCCCCTCTTCTGCGGACTGCAATACTAGCAGTAAGAGGTTCACTGGAGTGGACTCAACCCGCAGGACCTATTATAACCTCGCTTAGGAGCTCAAGGGGAGACACAACGTACGTGCAGGTCAACGGACGCTGCTACAAAAACCTTCCCACTCTGGCACATGATGCGCATGTGCATCCATGATTGGAATACAGATAGGAACTAAATATCTTGAAGAATCTCCAGTTACAGATAAGTAACCTTCTCTCTTAAATTAACTAATAGGCTTGGTCAAAATGCTAATATTTCTTTTTTGTGAAATCTAGTACATAGGTCATAACAGGGCATTGCTGGCCCTTTAAAGGCAGATGTTGCTGAATACTCAAGTTTCTGTGTCTTGGCCCTTTAAAGACAGATATTCTGGGACTTGTAGTCACCAGCCATTTTCCTTTATATCTCTCAGCAAAGACTCCCAAGCACTCCCTGCTCTCTCCTGGGCTTCTCATCAACTAATAAAGTGGCATGACTATTATATATAACCAAGCCACTTTATCAGTGGGAGAGGGGAACAGGGAGTGCTTGGGAATCTCTGTGCTGGGAGATCTGAAGTAGAACTGCTGTGGCCATGTTAGGTTTCTTTTGGTAGAGCCCAGTGATGGAGCCTGCAAAGGTTTGAGACAAGAGTACTTTAAGCAAGCCATGTATTGCCTGGAGGTAAAGTGAACCCTGTGTCTGAAACATACTCCTGGTACATCTGCACCAAGGGGTGGACCCTGAAACCTAGGGAGAGGATTAGGGGAAGCCCTGTTGGAAGGGGTGAAGGCTTGTGGATATTCATACGACTCTAATGTTTAAAAAGACTATTTGCAGAGCCTCGTGAGAGGTATACAAAAAGCCTGAGGAGGAGATGTATACAGAAGGAGTTTTCTGAAACATATAGGGGCCCATTTTGTGTATTAATAAACCAGAACCCAGGAGGGAAGATGTTGTTGTTTATGGGAAATATAGTTTTGTGTTTGAGTGAGTGAGTGAGTGATTGCAGCTGACCCAGGGGGAAAACTAAGTCATCAGCTGCACTTGGGCATTGGAGAGGGAAGCAACTATATCACAATAAATTAAGAAGAAAATCCAAACTCCAGAACTGTTGTGTGCATACTTCTCTTTGCAGCCCCATAGTGAGTATTGTTTTCCTTCGAGTGATTACGAACATATGCATTCCACTGTAGGTATAAAGTGTGTCCAATGCACTTGAGTCAGAGTCTCTTGCCAGCAGTCCTACTAGGTGACACACGTGCCCCTGTATTTCTCGACTGCCAAGCCGACAGCATAAAAGGGACATGGTTTCCACTTCCATCTCAGTTTCTCACCTGTGGCCAGAGTTGGAGCTCCCAGAGCTGTTCAGCTTCAGTTTGCCCAACTCTATAAAGAGTTCTTACAGTAGATAGTTCTTAGTTCAGGAACTGGTGAATTTAAACATGGAAAAAGTCCCCAGGGATTAAGCAGTGTGCCACATATAGGCTGTGACCCCTGTCACAGATAGGCACAAAAGCTGCTTAATTTGCCTAGATGAGGGACAAATGTTGGATTTGTACCTCCTTCCCTACCAGAATGAAGAAACAGAGGGAGCTCTACTCAAAGTTCACCTTTCGAAGAAAGCAATGCATCCCTTTTTAGAATTGAACCGTGATGAGGTAGACACTTTGTCCACAAGGAGTGCTTCTCCAGCCGTCCTGGCTTTGAGGTCCAAATCCAGAGAGAAATGTCAATCATCATCCTCAGCAGCCTCCTTGAAGTGGTCTAAGCTGTCTGCATCTGAGTCTCACTAACGGTTGAAGTCCCACTCTTTGTCTCATAGAAAGGCCTCCAGTAAGTTTTCTGGTGCCCAGTTGAGGTCTGGTCATGGGCGCTTATGCTTGTGGTACAGTCAGAGGTGGCACCATCGACTCTGATTTTTCTGAGACCATTGAGACTGGAGTTTTCACCATTACTGGGTCCTTCTTCTCATAGACTCATAGTCTTTAAGGTCAGAAGGGACCATTATGATCATCTAGTCTGACTTCCTGCACAACGCAGGCCTAAGAGCCTCACCCACCCACTCCTGTAATAAACCCCTAACCTATGACTGAGTTATTGAAGTCCTCAAATCATGATTTAAAGACTTCTCCTATGCCATCTGTTCTGGCATTGTTAGCTAAGTCAGATGAAAACTTACCTCTTTGTGCCTGGACTCTGCAGGCCATCCTTGTAGTGAAAGACCTCCCATATCTGCTGGTACTTTCCTTTGATACACCGTCCAGCTGCAGTGATGTCCCTCTCTGCACTGTTGATGATGTTTATCAGAATGGCTTCATCTGTTTCTCTGGCTTCTTCATTTCTGATGTCAAAGCTCAATGGGCACCACTGGCACTTATCTATCTTGGTATTCCACTTGCTCCTTCAGACGCTTCATCTGTGTCAGTGCCATTAGGGCAGCTCCGAGTTTCTCCAACACAGAGACGTACACGAACACCAACAGAGACTGCTCCTCCATTTACTGAGATGAGTTGCATCTCTTTAGACCAATATCCCCTCCAAGGTTTCTTAGATCAGCTTACAGACCTCGTTCCAGAGATTCTAAAAGTCATGATTGGTACTCTTATGAGGAAGCCCAGGTCTGATGGAATACCCCCAACGGCCTTACTGGGCATCTTGGACTGTTCTGAGTGGGTCTAGACCTCAATCAGAGTTCCAATCTAGAAGTTCACCTTTACCCATATCATGCACTTCTAGGGGAGCCCCTTCTGCTGTCCCTCAGCATCCTTCTTTGTTGGAGCCTACAGAAGAAGGGAAGATAACGGGGGAATCTCTTGATGCCAAATATTTCATTTCTTCTCCGGATGAGGTTGTCACTCTGTAATTAATATATCTTCTGGAGGATTTTAAAGTTCCAGGGTTTTATGAGAAGGGTGGCCATATCTGTGGGAGTGCAGGTGGTGCATGTATTGTTGGTTAAATAAACCTTTTTTAATTAATCAGCAATTTCCAATTTTTCAGACAAGTTGCCTGAGGAGTACAGAGGAGAATTCTTGGCCATAGATTCCAAAGGACATCACGCTGCCTGAACATTGCTTCAGGGAGCCATCAACACAGCTTATGGTACCTCACACTCCTTGGTTGTAGCTATCTTGATGATATTCTCCTCTTGGCTGCAACTCTCTGGCATCTTGAGGAAGTTACAAAATATAATGGGAGATTTAGCCTTCAAACGGTCCAAACTGTTTTCCCAGAAAACAGATGATGCCATGTGCACCTTAAAAGATTCCTGAGTGAATCTCTGGTCATTGGGGGGTTTGCATCCCAGTAACAAAGAGGAAACTGTTTTAAACCTCAATCATACCATGAGTCCTCTTAGCCGAGGTCTCAGAATACTTCCAAAGGAAGGTATAAACCTCCTATAGATGTCACCTGTTGGATTCATCCACAACAGACCTTCTCACCAGACCACTGCAGCTTTGAAGCAGTTGTTTTGACTGCTCCATTGAGGACAGCACACGGACCATATCTCGCCTCCCTCCCTTTGGATAGCACCTATCTCACATCTGACAAGTGGCTGCTCAGCGCTGTAGAAGAGGAATGTTTCATCCAGTTCAGCTTCTTCTTTTTTCCTAGTCCACCTTCCCCATCATTTTTCAGGGATCCATTTCACAACATTGTATTGCTTCAGGAAGTGCAGTCTTTTTTTGGAGCTGGGAGCAAGAGAGGAGGTTCCTTACTAATACAAGATTTCTGTTTCTGGTACTTCCTGATTCCCAAAAAAACTTGTGGTCTCCATCCCATTCTAGACCTCAGAAAATTAAACTACTTCATCAATAAGATCAAGTTCAGGATGGTCACCCTTGCTTCCATTCTCTCTTCCTAGAGATTGGTATACTGCCATGATGCTTATTTTCATGTTGCGATACATCCTGGCCACAGAAAGATTCTTCAGTTCATAGCAGGCAACAACTACTACCAGTACATGGTGCTTCCCTTCATGTTATCTTTGGCCCCAAGGGACTTTACCAAGGGCATTACAGTGATAGCAGCCCTTCAGCACTGCATAGGTGTTCAGATATTTCCATACCTGGGCAATTGACTAGTTCAGGGAAGATCAAGTACCCGCATCCAAAACAGCATCTTTGTCATCAGACAGCTGCTCTCTTGTCCAGGTCTGAAATTGATTATAGACAAATCAAAGTTATAACCAACACAGTGAATAACTTTTCATAGGGCAGTCCTTGACACCATAACCTCTGTGGGTTACTTTCCTGTGGCAGAGTTCAGTCCATAGTCTCTGTCTGAAAACCTCATGTCCAACTCAAAGAAAAGTTTGTTTCTGCCTACAAATCCTGAGGTACGTGGCCTCATGCACATATGTGATTCTGCATGCCAGACTTCACCTCCACTGTTTGCAAGCCTAGCTTTATTCAGTATACCAACTGAGTGGTATTCACTAGACATGTTGATTTGCATATCTGCATTAGAGCTTCAGTCCCTGGACTAATGAATGGACCCTCTGAACACCTGCAATGGGGTTCTCTTTTTGCCACAGGGAACAGATTATGTTGCAGGGATTAGATGCACTCACCAAAGGCTGGATGGATCATCTCGGTCAACTCTAAGCTCAAGTTCTTTGGTCACCTCAGGAGGTCTTGCTCCACATAGAAGTGCTAGAGCTTTGTGCTATTCATCAAGCCTGCAAGACGTTTATGTCCATCACCAGAAACCAGTTGGTTTAAGTTCTGATAAACAAAGCACTACCATGTTTTATCTGAACAAGCAAGGGAGTTACAGGACCATCTCAGCTGCACTAAGAAGCAAGCTGCCTGTGGAATCTCTTTATAAGAAACAAGATCTTGCTAAAAGCTTTTCACCTTCCAGGGGTGCGGAACACTATTGCGGATTCCCTCAGTAGGAACTTGACCAACACAAATAGTCAACCAGGAAGGATATTGTTCTCCAGATCTTTGAATAGTGGGGGTACCCAGTAATAAACTTATTTGCGAACAACCTCAACAACAACATGCAGGGGATTTTGCTCCAGAGCAGGCTGCAGCCCAAGTTCCAGATGCCTTTCTTCTTCCCAGATCCAATCATCTGCTCTATGCATTCGCTTCCCCCCAGTTTCTCTTCTTCCGAGAGTATTTCAGGAAGATGAAAAGAGACAAGGCAATGTAAATCCTTCTGACACCGGCTTGGCCATGACAGTATTGGTTCATGAACCTGTATCAACTTTCTATCTGGCCACTGATGATTTTATGTCAAAACCAGGACAAGTTTCTTAATCCCAACCTTCAGTCTCTCCACCTCGCTGCATGGATAATCTCTGGTTGAATACATGTGAGAGATTATAGTCCTGAGAAGTCCAGGCCACCAGGGCCACATATGCCATAAAATGCAACCAGATCAAGCTTTATGAGACAACGCCAACTTTGGTAAATCAGTGCTGTGGTCTCTCTTAAAATAATCTAAAGTCCCATCACCTGTAAGGGAACTGCCTGTGAGTTACCTACAGTGGAATGTATATGTGCACAATCACTCGAAGGAGAAAAAATGGTTACCTGTACAGTAACTGTTCTTTGAGATGCATTATGCGATATACCTTCCACAATCCCATATACCTTCCACACTGCTTCAAACGTTAGACTGTGGTATGAGAGAACAGAGAAGGATGTGGAAATCACACCCCTTTTATGCCCTCAGCTTGGTGCATGAGGAGAGTAGGGGGCATGTGTGCAGCTTCGTGGTATAGCAGGCAAAAATCTGCAACTCAAGTGCATTGAGCACACGTACAACTATAGTGGAACGTATATATGCACAGCACATCTTGAAGAATAACAGTTATTGTATAGGTATGTAATTGTTTTCCTCTTTTCAGCAAGTCAAGAGAAAGGACAACTCAATATAATTGAAGACCAGTAGTAAAGATGTAATGTTTGGTTTCTTGGGGGGTTTTTTGTTTTATTTGTTTTTTATTCTCCATACAGGAAAAGATGTGTTTGAGGCATTTTATAAGAAAGATTTGGCCAAAAGACTGCTGGTAGGAAAAAGTGCATCAGTAGATGCTGAGAAGTCAATGTTGTCAAAGCTTAAACACGGTAAGCAACTGCAATTTTTTTACTTCCTTTGGTTTTTAAATCTGAACCTTTATTCTTATTTATGTTAAAGTGACTGGCCAGTTTTTCAAAAGAGCTGAGCGCCCTACAGCTCCCACTGTTCAGAATGGGAACTGCTGGTTGCTATGTACTCAAGGAAATGTGGCAATTTAATTTAAGTGCCTAAATGGGAGTGGAGTTCTTTTGGAAATCTGTGACAATAAGTTGTGATGGGCTTTTGGGTCTTTAGAGGGAACAGACTAAGCTTATTATTTCTTTGAGCTGTCCAGGAGAGTGCTGGACATTACAGAGCACAAGGTTTTGGGAAAATTTGGGGGTGTTGGAGTCACCTTGAAAGTAGTAACCAAGGCTGGTAGAAGCCATAGTGGGACTGTGGGGCTGTAGATAGCCTGCTGAGGTCAGAGCTGCTGAACCAGAGCTGTCTAGCACAGAGACATTCAGGGTTTGGCCTGCATGCTGATAGGCTGATTGTGAGCATTGCAGGTTGGGAGCTACAGCAGCAAAGTTGTGAGGCACCCAGGGTTGCAGGGCAAGGGTGACACAACCTCTCACTGGTCTGGGTTTGCACCTGAATCCTGTCACAGTGGTGTAGTTATGCAGGATTTACACACAGCTTGCTATTTTAACTGAGGTTTACACTTCGAGCACTAGTAAATTAGTTTGAAGTGATTCTCAAGTGAAAAGGCTGGGAACAATCAAAGAAAGGTTAGTTTTATTATTTTCTGTTTGTTTATTTCAGGCAAGGGAAATAGAACAAAGGAAAGTATAAAGATAAGTAAGAATCAGAAAAGGCAGGTCCTCATTTATCTGGATTTGCACCCTAAAGACTGTCACAATGGCCTAAAATTAAGCTTTTATTATTTGTTTTATGTTTATTGAAATCATGGAAACTTTGCTTTAATTTATGTGACAGAATGTGGTGCTGCTTTCACCAGCAAACTGGAGGGAATGTTCAAGGATATGGAACTTTCAAAAGATGTCATGATTCAGTTTAAGCAGGTAAATTTAACTTCACTTATGCATGGTTATGATGATATAACTAGGGAATTGATGTCACATAATTGTACCGAACTAAACCCTGACAAAACAGGTTTTCCACAAGCTGTTTATAGTTCAGTGTATTTGCTGGGAGGTTATGTGACCTTACAGTTTCATTTGATTTTGTTTTGACTCTTAATAATAAAGCCTGAATATAGTGTTGTCACTAAATTTATTATTAGACTCACATCTAAAATCCATTTTAAGACCCAATTTTACCATGTGAGAATTATTGTCAGATTGTGACTAGTTCAATATGAATGACCTATATCTGGTGATGAATGTTCTTGTGCCATACAGACTGGATTGTTGTTGTTCTGTTCTCTGGATGCTCAGCCCCAATCCTATCTAGGCTGCATTTCTTTCAAAATGTACCACCATGTATCATCTTAACATCTGTATGGAGGTGCTAACATGCTATTCTGATTTTGCAGTACATACACTGGCTCCCCCTTAAAAGTTTTTATATGGCTACTTTAAAATTCTTTTGACTTTCAAGTCCCTTAGAAAAACAGATCTAATAGACCTAATTGATAGTCATCTTGTCTATTTTGTTCCCAACCATTCACTAGGTTCTGAATTGCCTAGGTATGTTGTGTGTTTTTGTATAATTTTGAGACAGTGGGAGCTAGAACATTTTCCAACTGTGGACATCACTTCTAGAAAACTTCCTGCTACTGTACATAATTTCCAATTGGAATCAGTATTTTAAAAAACTTAAGAACACCTATGTTTACTCTGGGTATTAATTGTTTTTGATCTCACATTTTTATATTGCACTGTGCTCCAAGGCATTTTTTAATGAGAAATGCTTTATAATTTCAACTTTGATTTACAGTCAACTCTTTGGATATTTAAATGATTGACAAAGTTAATTCACTGTTTAAAAAATCTTTACTCCAGATGGTAATTAACAGAAGCCATATTGGCTTACTTTTCCAAGTTTATTTTTAATGTATTGTGTCAGTAGGATTTTTAACAGGTTTGGGGTTTAAAAAAATTTTATTGTATTTTAGTATATGCAGAACCAAAGTGATCCAGGCAATATAGACCTGACGGTAAATATACTTACTATGGGATATTGGCCAACCTATACACCCATGGAAGTTCACTTAACTCCGGAGGTGAGTCTTTTAGAACAAGAATTTGTAGTCTCTTATGGTGCAGGGGTAGGAACTTCACTATTAAGGTTGCCTAATAAATCCAATTATAACTGTTTTCAATTACTTATAACAAGATTAGGTCAAAACTTCTCAAATTTCAAAGTTGGGTGGATGAGAGGAAGTAGGTGAGAATTCACAAAGTGGTTAACCAGCCAGCCTTCATAATGCAAAATATTATTTAGGACAAAAGTATTATGAAAAACAAAATGTATTTGGAAAACAATAAACAGCTTATATGCATGTCTGTTTTACCAGGTATCATCCATCTTCCACATGGAGACCCTAGTAGGTTTCAAAGTCCTTCAAATTCCATTAGCAGGGTCTGTTGCAGTATAATGTCAAATTCCATTAGCCGGGTCTGTTGCAGTATAATGTCAAGTTTTGAATCCAGTGAGAGTGACACCTCCGGTATATCAGTCTGGACACTTTATATAATTGTGTCTACATTGTGCTGCATTGCAACTATAGGTGTGAATTGCAGAGTGCAGCAAAGTGTTGTGCGCTAACTGTTCTGTGTGGATGCTGCTGGGCAAACTAAAAGGTACCTAGTTGATATATAACACAAACTAGATACCTTTTAGTTTGCACCAGGAGCGTCCACACGCTCCTGTTAGGACACAACACTTTGCTGAGCTCTGCAACTCATGCACCTGTAGTCCACACTGCAGCACAGTTCTTTGTTTGCTTGGATCTCTTGCACATGGTCACAACCAGTCTATGCAATTTCCTCCCAGACGTACTTCTGCAGATCTGCTTACTTGTGGAGGGATTTGCATTAATTATCTCCTAATGATGATGTCACTTGCTAGTTTAAATGAGTAAATGGTGGATTCTCTGTAACTTGAAGTCTAAGTCATCATTTGAGGACTTCAGTGACTCAGCCAGAAGTTATAGATTTAATACAGGAGGAGGTGGGTGAGGTTCTATGGCCTATGATGTGCAGGAGATCAGATTAGAGGATCACTATAGTTCCTTCTGGTCTTAAAGTCTGTGGGGATTTGGGAGCAGAGTGCAAGATGTTTAAGAACCTTCTTTCCTCTCCTCCTCCTCTGACTTCATCACCTGTGGGGAACAGATGATGGCAGGCCCAGGATGAAAACATCGTTTTGGTATATGTTCTTATTCTTTTAGTGGGAATTTGGTTTTATCTTAATTAAAATTTATTTATTTTCAAGAAAGTTAAGTTATATGAACTGAGAGTAGCTTTGCTTAACATCAATTTTTTCGCTCTGTTTAAGCTGGCACGAAATGTATGTAAATAAGGGCAGATTTCTGTCTTGAACTTCACTTTTATGTAAACTATGATTTTGAAATATTAAGATGAGCCTAACACACCATTTCTTTGAAAATCAGTCTGCTAGATTACTGTTGGTACAATATAGGTTAACTTTTTTCTCCTCTTTTTCTTCTTTGTTTACAGATGGTTAAGCTTCAAGAGGTATTTAAGACCTTTTATCTTGGAAAACACAGTGGTCGAAAGCTTCAATGGCAGACCACTTTAGGGCATGCTGTCTTGAAAGCAGAATTTAAGGAAGTACGTTTGCTTTTTTAAAGCTTATATATCTGCTTTTAAATAAAATAACTTTTTTGGAATCTCTTACCTTGTTAAACAGTTAAAGTAATTAATAAAACAATTTTTTTTGCAGAGGATGAGACTAGAATCTAACAATATTTTATTTTATTCAACTCCTTGCTGATTAGGCCTTAATTGGCATATTGTGTCCAGTTCTAGGTGTCACATTTAAAAAAAGATGTGGACAAATTGGAGAAAGTCCAGAGAAGAGCAACAAAAATTATTAAAGGTCTAGAAAACATGACCCCTGAGGGAAGATTGAAAAAATTGGGTTTTTTTAGTCTGGAAAAAAGAAAACTGAAGGGGGGACATAACAGTTTTCATGTACACAGAAGGTTGTTACAAGGAGAAGGGAGAAAAAATATTCTCCTTAACCTCTGAGTGTAGGACAAGAAGAAATGGGCTTAAATTGCAGCAAGGGTGGTTTAGGTTGGCCATTATGAAAAACTTCCTAAATGTCAAGGTGTAGTTAAGCACTGGAATGAATTGCTTAGGAAGGTAGTGGAAATCTCCATCATTGGAGATTTTTAAGAACAGGTTAGACAAATACCTGTCAGAGATGTCTAGGTAATGTTTGGTCCTGCCATAAGTGCAGAGACTGAACAAGATGACCTCTCGAGGTCCCTTCCAATCCTACAAACCTATTATTCTATATTAAATATTTAGAAAAATGTGTTTGCTTTCTTTCTTGTATTTATTTAGAATGTGGTATTTTAGTTACAAAACTCTACCATGAAACATCTTTCAACAGAAACTGTTGTGGCTCAATAAAATGTCTCATTTACTAATGAAGAGAAGCCTATAGCAGGCAGGAAACAAAGTGTGGGACGGAAATTTTTTTTAATAGTATTTTGAAGGAACTACGTAGTGATAGAATATTAGGCTTAGCTATTACAAAACCATGCTGAAAAGGATCAGGGGTATCATGTAATGAATGTGATTACATTTAAATGCTTGTTAAATGATTAAAGTATTAAGTAACTGAAATGTTTCTTAACATAGCTTTTGTTCTGTCTCATGAGATATCTTCATCAATAACACAACCTCATTGTACTGGAGCACAAACATCATTTAACTCTGATGTCAATGGTGACTAGTTCTAAATACAGAATTTAGAGCCATGCGATCATGTCAAGTAGGGTTACCATATTTGAGGGTCCCAAAAAGAGAACACTGCCAGAGGAGGGAGTTGGTGGTGCGGGGGTATAGTTGAGAGTGCTGGAGAGGAGGTACGTGTGGGGACGGTACTCATTGGAGGTGAGGAGCAGGGTTTCTCCCTGTCACAGGAGCAGGGCAGTTGGCACAAGTCCAGGACTCAGTGAAAGCCATCAATCAGTGCCTTCCTGCGGAACCCCTCCCTGGGGCTGGGAACCAGGGCCTGGGTGGGCAGGATCCAGCAGCTGTGGCTTGCAGGGGAATGGACCAGTTGGGAAGTGGACCAATCAGAGCTCTTTCTGAGCTACAGCTTGTCTGCTCTGCAAAAACCCTGGATATTTCCTGTTACTTGAAAAATCTGTTTGTACAGAGAAAGGAGGCTCAAAAAAAGAGGCTAAAGCCTGGTCTACACTGGCAATGGAGGGTGATGTAACGCCACTTATGGCGACCCTCTAAAGTATATGTCTCCACTGGCACATAAGTTCCGTCGATTTAAAACACGGTAAAAGCTGACCTAATAAAACCACTTCTGCAAGTGGCATAGCGCTGAATTCAAATTCCATGGGTCGAATTTGCATCAGTGTAGGCAGAGTGCAACATAAATCGAAGCCATTGGCCTCCAGGAGGTATCCCATAATGCCCCGTTGTGACCGCTCTGGACATTCACACTCTGCTGTAACGTGACCACGTGAACAGGAAATAGTTTCTTCTCTCAAGCCCCAGGAAATTTTGAATTTCCGGTTTAGACAGCATGGAGAGAGCTTTGTAGCTGAACTGCTTATGGTGACTGCACGACCCAAATGCGCTCCAGCTTGGAGTTGACCAGAGGTCTTGGATCTCATTGGTCTGTTAGGCGAAGAGTCTGTTCTGGCTCAGCTCCGAGTCAGAAAAAGAAATTTAGATATATACGAGAAGATATCTCACAGCATGTTGGAGAAGTGGCACAACAGGGACGCACAGCAATGCCGCGTTAAGATCAAAGAGATGAGGCAGGCTTATCAGAAAACTAGAGAAGCTAACAGCCATTCTGGCTCCTTGCCCAAAACATGCCGCCTTTATGAGGAGCTGCATGCAATTCTCGGCGGTGTCCCCACACTGTGCCACCATGTAGCATCGATACCTCTGAAGAATCCCAGTCCAGGACGAGTGAGGAGGACTCTGTGGATGAGGAGAGCAGGGTGCAGAAGAGCGGGGTATCCATTCTCCGTGAGAGCCAGGACCTGTTCGTTACTCCAGAGCAGTCCAGCCACACACAAGACAGCGGGCCTAATCGAGATGCAGTGGAAGGCACTTCTGGTGAGTGTGTGTGGCAAATCTTTTTTTTGCGGTTATGTCCCCAGTCCAAACTTAAAAGGAGTTTGTGTTTTTGAGGGGAGGGTCTTACTGGGTGGTGGCAAACTTCAGTGGAGGGTTACTCCCGCAACAGACTATTTATGTGCAGAGGTATGCTCCAAGAATCCTCTGTGGATATCTCAAGGAAACCTTTCTGTAGGTAATCTATTAACCTTTGCAGAAGGTTTCTGGGGAGGGCAGCCTTATTTCTTCCGCCACGGTAGGATACTTTTCCTTGCCACTCTGCTAATGAGCAGGCATCGTCGCGGAACACAGCATAGCAGCATAAGGACCAGGCCTGTACCCTGATGCTTGCAGCAAATCTTTCCTTTCTGCCTGCATTACCCTCAGGAGACTGATATCACACATGGTCACCTAGGGAAGATGGTGCAAGGTAAAAATACCCGACCAATACAGTCATTCTGTTTTATTCCTCTGCTGTAGACGGTCCCTGGGTGCCTCCCCAAGACTATTCCTAGTCCTAGTACTGTTGCAATGGGCATTATGGGTCAGGACACTGGTTGCCCTATGTTTTCTGCCACAATTCACCCACAGTGTCCTCTAATCTGTTTTGCCCACTTCCTCCCAAACCGGTCTTTGGCATGTTACAGGGGAGGCCGGTGATCCCTCTCCTTGCTCAAGTATGGATTGTGGATTTTAGTGCTAATGAAACCTCTCTCTAACAGATGCAAGAGCCCCTTGCTTACCATGTCTGTAATGCCAGTCCGACCCTTCCGAAATGTACAGAATGGAATGCGGGTCTGGCTTAGCCTTATGAACATGAAAGGGAGTACTTTTTACATTCTAACATTTCCTTTAATACTTTGGATCGACTAACAATGACAACTTTGTGCTTTGCTTATCTTACAGTAGACACCTTGGCCTTTGGCCCCCCTTGCCGAACTCCAGCTGAAAGACTTTCCCAGATTAGGAAGCGGGGGAAAAAAAAAACATGGGATGACGTGCTCAGCAAACTAATGAACGCCTCCGTGGCTGCTGACACAAAGCTCAGCCTGGAGGATGTCCTTATCTGAAAAACTAGACATGGACATGGAACACAGAAGATCTGCGCAGGAGCATGAGATGCAACAGAAGACGTTGCGTATTATGAGGGATCGGTCCAACATGCTGAGGTGTCTGGTAGAGCTCCAGGAAGAGCAGCGGCAGGACAGACTCCCTCTGTAGCCCCTCCAAAATGCTCTGCCGCCTACCGCTTTGTTATCAGACCCCACCCCCAAGCAATCTAGGAGGAGACTGAGCAGGGTGCAGTATGTGTTGCACTCCACACCGGTGGAAGTGAGCAAAAGGACGCGACGGCCCCTTTAAAAATTGCACGCAGCCACAGTTGCTTGCACAGTGACACTTTACAATGTTAACTTATCTTACTTCCCCCCCATTGAAACGGGTCACAAATAAAACTTTGTAGCATTAAAAAACATCTGTCTTTATTCATTAATAGCTTGGGTGAGGAGAGAAGGGGAGTGGACCACTGAAGCGAGGGTGGGGGATGGGAAATAAAGGCACAGCACAGACATACATTACTGCAGTTCATTGCAAAACCGTTTTTTCAATGCTTTGCAAAGCCGAAGCACTCCGCAGTTGGCTCTGAGCGTAGCGCTGGAATCTGGCTGCTCAAAATTTGCAGCCAGCCTATCAGCCTCCATGGCCTTCATTTCACACAAATTATGGAGCACACAGCATGCAGATATAACTGATGGGATGTTCTTTTCAGTGATGTCAAGCCCTAGTAAACAGACATTTCCATCTGGCTTTTAAATGGCCAAATGCACATTCCACCACCATTCTGCACTTGCTGAGCCTGTTATTGAAACGCTCCTTCTTGCAGTCCAGGTGCCCGGTGTAGGACTTCATTAGCCAAGAGAGCAAAGGGTAGGCATGATCCCCCACTATCCCTATTGGCATTTCCACATCCCCAATGTTTATTTTTTGGTCAGGGAAGAAAGTGCCCGCCTGCATCTTATTGAACAGACCTAAGTTCCTAAAGATGTGCGTATCATGCACCTTTCCAGACCACCCCACAAAGATGTTGGTGAAACGTCCCCTTTGATCCACAAGGGCCTGCAACATCATTGAGAAGTATCCCTTCTGGTTTATGTACTCTGTAGCAAGGTGGTCAGGTGCTAGGATAGGGATGTGCGTGCCATCTATTCCCTCCCCCCCCACGGTTTGGGAACCCCAGTGCAGCAAACCCTTCCACTATGTCCTGCACGTTTCCCAAAGTCACTACTCTTCGTAGCAGAAGTCTATTAATCGCCCTACACACTTGCATCACAGCAGCTCCAACAGTGGATTTACCGACTTGGAATTGATTCCCTACTAACCGGTAGCAGTCTGAGGTTGCCATTTTCCACAGAGCAATGGCCACTCGCTTCCCCACTATCAGAACTGGTCTCAAGTGAGAATTCACGTGCTTCAGGGCTGGAGACAGCTCCAAGCAAAGTTCAAAGAAAGTGGCCTTTCGCATACGAAAGTTCTGCAGCTACTGCTCATCATCCCACACCTTCATAACGATGCGCTCCCACCAATCTGTACTTGTTTCCTGGGACCAGAACTGGTGCTCCACGGACTGAAGATGATTCATGACAGCCTGCAGCAAAAGGGAATTGTTCCAATCTATGACTTGTAGCTGGGCAGCCTCAGTAACATTGCTATTTTCTGTGCTGCGGCTCCTCTCCCGCCTTTGAAAATACTGAAGGATAAACCGTGAGGTATTTGTGATGCTCACAATGATAGTGCAGAGCTGAGTGGGCTCCATATCTTTCCAGCAATGGCGTGCACGAGCCATAGAAAAACGGTGCGAAAAAGCGTTTGCAGTTTGTTTGGGACAAGATGGGAGCACGTTGCATCATGGAAGGATAAAAAGCTTTCCAAAAGCCTCTGCGGCTAGTTGCACTGTGGGATAACTACCCACAGTGCACTGCTTTGAATGTCGACCCAAGCGTGGTGAGTGGGGATGCAAGAGCCCGGCGCAAGGAGCATGGTGTGATCACGCTCCTGTGACTTTTAAAATTTAGCGGGTGAAAGTTGATTTCAAGTAAATCGACTTCAGTCTGCAGTGAAGACATACCCTATGTCTGGGAAAACCCAGCTGTATGGCAATCCTAATGTAAAATTAAGATGATGGACAAGTTTGTAATTGACAACAGACTTAAAATGTTTGTATGTGCATAGCAATCTTGAATTATTAATTTCCTTCCCATTGCCTAATTTTACAAACATCACACTTCTGTTAAACCTGTTGCTGCAAAATTGCATGAATTAAAGAGAATGTTTTGGTCTTCTGTCAAGTTTTATCTGATACTGGCATCTTTCATGTTAGTTTGCTCATCTCTGTTAAACACATTGGGTGAAATCCTGGCCTCATTTAAGTCCATGAGAGTTTTGCAATTCACTTCATTGGAGTCAGGATTTCACCTATTGTGTGCATCTAGAAGAAAATGCTGTTAGATGAATACTGGGCTATGCAGGTAACCTGTTGATGCACTACACTACCAAAATAATGTGCAGGGTGGGGTTTTTTTTGTAATTTGTCTTGCAGTTGCTACGTTTCCTTGGCAGTACATTTTAGGATACATAATTATGCAGCAGAATTCTATTAAATACACATTTCTCTTCATCTAGAAGCTATTTGTTAAATAACCTGTAGATTATACAATTTGTCATCAGAGTTCTTCTTCTAGTGCTTGCTCATGTTCATTCTGAATGTAGCTGTGTGTGTGCACCACATGCACCGGTGCCAGAAGTTTGTCCCCTAGAGTTACCCGTAGAGCTGGCTCTAGCACCCTCTGCAGTAGCGCGGGTATGCGCTTGCATATATGGCACTGCTAGCCCCCTCCCTCTCAGTTCCTTCTTAACCCCTGTGACAGTGCTGAAACGACTCTCTTGATGTCTCAAGTCTCTGTCTTCCTAGTGGTTTTCTATCTATTTAGTACCAGTGTATATAGTTTCAAAGTTCTAGAAAGTTGTTATTAGTTATTAGTTAGCTAGGTTCGCAGCTAAGGAAGCTCCGAGGGTCGGGGCATGCCCCAGTCCCTGGGATTCAAGCCCTGCACTTCTTGTAAGAAGCCTATGCCACTGAGTGTCCCTCATCAGAGCTGTCTGAGATGCTTGGGGGAAGCCCACCTCTCTGCGAAGTGCAACATTTGTAAGAGCTTTCGCTCGAGAACCAAGAAGGACCGAGATATAAGAGTCAAGGCCCTTCTAATGAGAGTGGCGCTCAGACTGGCGTCGGAGCCGAAATCGGACTCGGGACCAAGTACCACGGCCCCGTTGAAAAGCATTCTGCCAGCATCGGAGCTCCCCTGGCACCGCTTGTCATCCCCAGTGCCGAAGAAGTACCAGAAGAAGGCGCACTTGGAGAGGGAACGTTCGCCAGCACCGAAGCCGGCTAAGAAAGCCTCAAAGAAGCCAGAGTTAGCCCAGAAAGGGTCTCCGCCCGGATGGGTGGCGAGTCCAGCTATTCTGCCACCGCCGACTCCAGGGAGCAGCAGAGGTCTGTGCCACCTGTTGCTCCCTTCCATGCCTGAGGCGTTCCAGGCAATGATGAGCCTGTTGGCATCACCGGTGCCGCCTATGCTGCAAGAGGGTAGGGCAGTGCACCAAGGAGTAGACGCCCCAATCGAGGGTTCACAGAGGGGACGCCGACGTCGGCGCAGTGGCCCTGGCCCTCGTCCGCGGGCTGCTCTTCGTCGACCTCTAGGTGCTCGTCAGGCTCTTGGCACTGGTCACCGGAGCCACACCAGGACAGATCGAGGTCGAGCCACCGGTTGCCGAGTAATAGGCACCGGTCCGTGGGACATCAGCACCGATCCTCCAAGCGTCAGCACTCTCTGGGGTCCCGAAATTCTCGGAGCCCTGGGCATGGTATATCACCAGCACGCAGCAGGGCACTGGAGCTGCAGCACCACGCAAATCCTTATAGGAAACCCATGGACAAGACGAAATTGCGGCATCAACAATGATCTGGCTCCGGTCACCACTCCCCAGCACTGGCTCTTTGACACCGGGAGTTGGATATGCAAATGAGGTCGGCACCCCAGTGGTCACCGGAGCGTTCTTCCCTGAGCTCAGGAGATGAAGTGGTACTTCCCCCGAGGAGACAAGCTATGAAGCGGCTATGCATGTCCCCATGCTGCCACAGATGAGAGGATGGTCACAAGGACAGTGGTCTGGGCCCTGGCAGTACTGGAATCCACCCCAAGGTGCCTTATCCACTCTCCTTTATGGGAGCTTCGGCGCCATACTCCTCAAAGAACATCACTATGGCACCAACCATAGACGTTGACTCAGACCATGAGGAGTTGTCAGGCAGCCCGTCAGTGGCTACCCCATCTTGGGAAAGAGTGCCCGCACCCTGTCAACTACCGGCCTCCTCCTCGTCCTCCCCAGACGAGGCTGGACAATTATTGAGCACATCAGGACTTGCTGAGAAGGGTAGCGGCTAACCTGGGCCTTAAGATAGAGGAGCTTAAAGAACCAGTAGATGAACTCTTTGGAGTCCTGGTATCCACAGCTCCTCCTAGAGTGGTCCTCCCTGTGCACGACGGAGTGGCCAAACTGACTAAGGCCTTGTGGCAAACCCCAGCATCTCTGCCCCCCACATCCAAGTGGGCAGAGAACTAATATTACGTGTCCTCTAAGGGGTTTGAATATTTGTATACCCACCCAGCTCCGGGCTTGTTGGTGGTCATGGTAACAAACGAGCGAGACAGGCAAGGGCAAATGAGCTCTACGCCGAAGAATAAAGAGGCAAAAAAGATACTTATTTGGACGAAAAATTTATTCAACGGCAAGCTTGCAGCTAAGGGTAGCTAACCAGCAGGCATTGCTAGGGCGATACCACCTTAACATATGGCAGTCACTTGAGAAATTCACTGATTCCCTCTTCCAGCCCTCAAAGCACGAGTTCAAGGCTATCCTGGAGGAGGGTAGGACTGTGGCCAGGGCCTCACTACAGACAGCTTCACACACGGCAGACTTGGCAGCACGGGTGATGGCCTCCGTGGTGTCTATGAGGAGGGCCTCGTGGCTTCAGTCATCTGGTTTCTCGACGGAGGTACAGCACTCATCCAGGACTTCCCACTCGATGGCACTGCTCTGTTTGGAGACCAAACTGACTCCAGGCTCCATGGTCTAAAGGACTCTAGGGCCATGTTGCGATCTTTAGGCCTTTATATCCCGTCCTCATCAAGAAGGCACTTCAGGCCTTCACAGCAGCAGTGCTTCAGAGGACAGTCCAGGGGAGAGCCCTATAGGAGACGAAACAGAGGTTACAAATGCCGCCAGGGCAATTCACCGACATCATCATCAAAGCCAGGCCCAAGTTGCCATTCTTCAGGTGGAAAGAAAGGCTTTTGAAGATGTGCCTGAGGATGACTGACCAGTTCATGCCCAAGATCCAGTCTCCCGCCCATTTGCCTCCCTCCTTGCCCCCTTCCTTCTGGCCTGGAGGGCAATTATGTCAGACCTCTGGGTTTTGGACACAGCAGTGGCTACTGGCTACACCTTTCAGTTCACTTCAATCCCACCCTTCTTCCCTGTCCCTCTTCAGGGACCCCTCTCATGAGCAACTCCTCATCTAGGAGGTTCAAGCCCTCATACAGTTAGGGGTGCTGGAGGAGGTTCCTCAAAACCTGAGGGGGAAAAGCGTTCTACTCAAGGTACTTCCTGATCCCCAAAGTGAAAGGGGGCCTCAGGCCCATATTAGACCCGCAGGCCCTGAACAAGTTCCTCAAAAGGTTAGTTTCACATGGTCTACTTAGCAGCCATCATTCCCTCGCTGGATCTGGGTGACTAGTTTGCCGCCCTCTATTTAAAGAATGCTTACTTCCATATCACTATCTTCTGGGGCCACAGGAGGTTCCTGCAGTTTATAGTAGGCATGCAGCATTTCCAATTTTGCGGTCCTACCATTTGGCCTTTCCACTGCTCCCCGCATTTTTACCAAGTGTAGGGTAGTGGTAGCAGCCCACCTCAAGCGCAAGGGAGTGCAGGTCTTCCCCTACCTAGATGATTGGCTTATCAGAGGCCACTTGAGGGAGCAGATCCATTGAGATGTGCAGATCGTTAGAGACACGTGTCAGTCGCTGGGCCTGTTAATAAACTAACAGAAGTCGTTACTTATTCCAGTTCAGAGAATAGAGTTCGTGGGGGCGGTCCTAGACTCTGTACAAGCCAGGGTGCTGCTGCCCACCGCCAGGTTCCAGACAATGACAAAGCTTATAGCCAACCTAAGGGGCTACCCGGTTACCATGGCGAAGGTATGCCTCAGCCTAGTAGGACATATGACGGCTTGTACCTACAGAGTCCGCCACACGATACCACGCTTGTGGCCGCTCCAAATGTGGCTGGCTACGGTATACTCCTCATCAAGACATCCCCTGGACAGGGTGGTCACAATCCCCTCCCACATACTTACCTCTCTAGAGTGGTGGACAAACCCCGGTCAGGTACTGGCAAGAATTTCCTTCGTGGCCCGAAGCCAACACAGTCCTTGGTCTCGGATGCCTCAGACCTGGGGTGGGGGCCCCACCTGGGGACCCTCAGGATGCAAGGTCGTTGGTCCAGGGAGGAGCTGAGCACGTATATAACTGTCAAGGAGCTCAGAGCCATCAGGCTGACCTGCGAGGTGTTTCAGTCTCATCTGTCCAACAGAGTAGTGAAAGTACTCACAGACAACACAGTGGCAATATATTATATCAACAGGCAAGGAGGAGCCAGGTCCCCAGCCCTGTGCCAAGAAGCCATACGTCTATGGGACTTTTGTGTGGAGCACAACATTATCCTAGAAGCGGTCCATCTGCTGGGGCTGAAGAATACTCTAGAAGATTGTTTGAGCAAGTCTTTTTACTCTCACCATGAGTGGTCACTCCACCAGGAGATAGCCAACCACATCTTCCAAAGGTGGGGAGTTTCCTGGGTGGACCTGTTTGCCACCAGGCAGAACAGGAAATGTGCCCACTTCTGCTCTCTGGGAGGGTCGGAGAACGGCTCTCTCTCGGACGCGTTTTTACTTTCGTGGTCGGAGGGTCTTATGTATGCATTTCCCCCGATACTGTTGGTGCACAAAGTCCTGATGAAAGTCAAGAGAGACAAAGCTCGAGTCATTCTGGTAGCCCCGGAGTGGCCTTACCAGCACTGGTTTGGGATGCTGCAAGACCTCTTTGTGGCTCGGCTGTGGTCTCTACCACTGCGCCCAGATCTCATCTCCCAGGACAACGGCTGGTTGCTTCACCTGGACCTAGCCTCCTTACATCTGATGGCTTGGCTGCTGTGTGGCTGAGCAGAGAAGAGTGACATTGTTTGGCCCAGGTCCAGAGAGTGCTGCTGGAAAGCAGAAAGCCTTCCACTAGAGTGTCCTATCTAGCAAAGTGGAAGTGCTTCGCCTGCTGGGAGGCTGATCGCAAGGTGTCACCAACAAAGTCTTCTATATAGACGATCCTGGACTACCTGCTTCATTTGAAACAGGGAGGCTTAGACTTTCATAGGTGAAAGTCCACCTGGCAGCAATATCGGTGTTCCACCCGGTGTTCAAGGCAGATCAGTCTTCTCTCATACAATGACTTCTAGATTTCTCAAGGGGCTGGAAAGACTCTTCCCTCAGATTAGAGAGACAGTTCCCCTCTGGGACCTGAACCTTGTCCTGTCTCAGCTCACTGCTCTGCCCTTTGAACCGTTGGCCTCCTGCTTGCTCATGCATCTGTCCTGGAAGGTGGCATTCTTGGTAGCAATCACTTCTGCATGCAGAGTTTCGGAGATTGAGGCCCTGACCTCAGAGCTGCCTTATACGGTGTTTTTCAAGGATAAAGTCCAGCTCCACCTTCATCCGACATTCTTCCCTAAGATCGTCTCCTACTTTCATGTTAACCAGGACATCTTTTTGCCGGTATTCTGCCCTAAATCTCATAGCTCCGGTGAAGGGAGGTGTCTGCACTCACTCGATGTAAGAAGGGCTCTGGCCTTCTACATCGATAGAACCAGATCGTTCCGCCGCTCCACGCAGCTCTTTGTGGCAATTGCGGATAGAAAGAAGGGCAAACCAGTTTCCGCAGAGCGAATCTCATCCTGGATCACAGCCTGCATTTGTGCCTGCTATGAACATTCTGGGACTGCCCCTCCAGCATTCCTATCAGCTCATTCCACTAGAGCAGAGGTGTCAAACTCACTGATGATGGCGGACCACATTTTAATAAATTCTACCCGAGCTGGGCCATACTTAGGAGCAGTACCCGCCGCCGAATATTTCAGGGCATCTTCCCTTTTTCGGCAGCGCAGCAACAGCCCCTTTTCAGCAGCAACTCCCGACGGTATCCCTGCCACCGAAAAAACTCCCCGCCTCCGCCCATTTTCAGTGGCAGCTATGACGCTGTGAACTGCCGCAGAAAAGAGGAGGAGGCGGCGACTCTTCTCGGCAGCAGGTCGCAGAATCAGAGCTGCCGCCGTCAAAACTCACCGCGTCCTCCCCTCTTCGGCGGTGGCTACAGAGGCTGCGGGCTGCACAAAAATGGTTCACGGGCCATATGTTTGACACCCCTGCACTAGAGTCTTCGGCGGCCTAACTGGTGCATGTACCTATCTATTCAAGATATTTGTTGGGCCGCTACGTGGTCGTCTGTGCATACCTTCATGTCCTACTATGCCATCACGCAGCAAGCTCAGGACAATGCGGGATTCGGCAGAGCAGTTCTGCAATCTTCACAGCCGTGAACTCCGCCCACCTCCGGAGGTACAGCTGGTGACTCACCTACATTCAGAATGGACATGAGCAAGCACTTGAAGAAGAAAGAACAGCTGCTTACCTCGTAACTGTTGTTCTCCGAGATGTGTTGCTCATGTCCATTCCACAACCCACCCTCCGATGACTGTGTTGGAGTTCCGGCAAGAAGGAATTGAGAGGGACGGGGCTGGCAGCACCATATATGTGAGCGCATATGCGTGCCGCTGCAGAGGCTGCTAGAGCCGGCCCTATGGGTACTGCTAGGGGAAAAACTTCCAACACCAGTGCATGTGGCACACACACACACCTCCATTCAGAATGGACATGAGCAACACATCTCGCAGAACAACAGTTACAAGGTAAGTAACCATTCTTTCTTTTTGAAGTTTAACACTGTATAGGATACAGTTGACACTCTAAATGTTAAGCACGGTTCTAGAAATCATTTATAATTACTTGGTGTTTTTGTTCCCTTTGCAGGGAAAGAAAGAGTTTCACGTGTCACTCTTCCAGACGTTAGTGCTGCTTATGTTTAATGAAGGAGATGAATTTATTTTTGAAGAAATTAAAATGGCTACTGGTGTAGGTATGAAAAATTACTTCATGCATTCATAATTTTCTTTCATTGAATAGCTTCTAAATATGACTCTAGATGTGAAAGTCTAATTTTAAGTAAAGCAGAATTTTGCTAATTTCAGTAATTTTTAAATGGCTATTAGGACATTTGTGAATCAGTGAGTATGTAAATACCAAAAAGATAAGCAAAATGTACTTCTAATACTTGGTAGATAACATTGATACTTCATAAATGTATTAGTAAATGATCTGTAGTATATTTTGTAAAGCTTGTGCATTCTTAATAACATAAGACCTCACTTATAGCATTTTAAATTCTTTGAGAAGTAGAGAAAGACCCCATTTTTTCTGTGCAGATTATAAAATGTTCAGATTGTCAAGTTTCTATTGTAGTTTCAAATTTCATACTTTAAAAATGACCTTTTTAGAACAACTGCATTAGTTTTGGTTGGGGAGGAGGCGTTTTGAATTAATATAGTTTTGAGTGATTGTCCACGTGTATTCCACTTGTGGTACACATGTACCCCCTGGGCACAAGGTCAAATTTTTTTTAATACCAATACCAATGCCTGTTGAGTCTGTGCCTTTGGCCCACATGCCCTGTGGCACTCCATAATTGAGGGCGTAAAGGGCAGACCGGCTACAATCACCTTCCAGTTACTTTTTACTGTACAGTGTCTGCACCTCTGCACATTGTGTGCTTGTTTTCTCTAGTTTTTAGTTAGTGTACCTTAATATATTTAGCTTATTATAGTTAAGCCTGTTGGCATTTTTTAAAGAAAAAAGAGAAGACAAAGGTCTTCAACTTTGGAGATGCTCCCACTACTGGACTCCCTGGATACGGCGCAGTTGAAATCTCTAGGATTCAAGTACTGTCCCTCTTGTCAGGTAGCTATTCCTGTCAATACTGGACACTCCATATGCCTCTTCTGCCTTTGTGAAGCACATACATGAGATAAGTGCTTGATATGTTTCCTTTTTTTTCAAAGAGGACACACAAAGAAAGGGAATCCTGTTGAAAACTTTCTCATGGAGAGATCTATAAGAGCACTATATGAGCCTGAGGAGAAAACAGCCAAACTGGCTCAGACAGTCTCTGTGAATATTCCAGTAAACCTCAGATCTACCTTGAGCTCCAGGACTCATTTGTTGACTGGAGTCAGTGAGCTTCTAAACCATCCTAAGTTCAATCTTATGAGGAGAAAGGGAGGAAAGAACACTGCTCTCAGCATGATTCATTGGAGACACACATTTCCCTCATCAGCACTCAGTAGGTCCAAAGCAGGGGGCAGTTCAAGGCCCAGATTGAATCCCGCTCATGTCCCTGCACCATTTTGTCTCTAGATGACCTCAGCACTGCTTTAGGAGCCTGTTCCTGCCTCTACCAGTACTAATGCATTGGTCACAAAACACCCACCACTCATGCACCCAGCACTGGCATCCAAGTGCTTGTATTGGCACTAGAGTGCTTCAAACCATCATTCATAGCACCCACCATGCTACCAGCTGATATGGAGGACAAGCTCTCAATCCAGATGAAATTCACAGTACTGAGTGACTTGACAGTAATCAACTTGCTGGAGTCACCATTGCAGACAACTAACTACTAGGAAGCTCCTAGTCTTGGTGCCATCTGGAGCTGCCATCTCAATTCCTGCGCAGGATACCCTTGAGTCCAGTAGAACTCCTAAGAGAATTGCTCAACCTAAGAAGAAAATATGTTCCTTCTCCTTCTCCACATCTGAGCAAAGTGGAGAGATGTCACCCACATACTTGCCACATTCTCCTCCCTATGATCCAAGCTACTCCAATGGGGAGCCCAGAGAACATCCCTGAACCCCTCATGTTATCTTCCTTCTCTCCATACTCCTAGTTTAAGCAATCAAGGCCATGTTGAGCCCTTTCAGTGATGCAAACCAGTAGAAAGACTTCATTGGGTCTCCTGCCTCCAAAGCCAGGTATGTTTCCCCTCTTAATCCACCTCAGGAAGGTCAGCTGGTCCACTATATATCTCAACATCAGAACCGGACATAAAGCAGGATGGTCTACAAGAGTCAGATGTCCAGCCTATCTCAATGGTGATATTGTCATCTTCGCCTGATGAGGCTGTCACCCTAACTGTTCCAACCCAGCCAGAGAGAATGCAGGAAAAGTCTCACAAACTTCTCGGCATCCTGTGCTCCTCAAGCTCTGGTAGACTGGCAATGCAAATAAATGAAGGCCTGTTGGAACCAGCAAGAGACTTATGACAGAACCCAGCTTCAGTGACACCCACTTCAAATAAGGCAGATAGGTGCTACCAAGTCCCCTCAAAGGAGTTTGAGTATTTCTGTAATTACCCCACACCGGGATCCTTGGTAATTTCAGTTGTCTATGAGATGTCCAAACAGTAGGGAACACCTAAAATAACACCATGGCACAAGGGCCCTAAGAAACTTGAGTTCTTTGACAGCGCAAGACCTGTTCCTCAGACCAGCTTACAAATGCCCATATTGAGCTACCGAGCATTTCTGGCTAAGAAGAACTTCTTGAATTGTGATCAAGTTTCACAGTTCAAGACTCTCACAGGAGCACAAGGAGGAATTCAAAGCTGTTGTGATACAGGGGTAATTAGTTTGCTCCTCCCTTACAAGTCACCCTGGATGCCTCAGATACAGCTTCACCATGGCAACATCGATTACTATGCATAGGGCCTCCTGGTTGCAGTATTCCCAAAGAGGTCTAAACAACCATCAAGGACCTATCCTTCAAAAGCTGCAATCTTTTCAATTTCCACACTAAAGATCTTCACACTTCAAAGGATGCAAGGTCCACCTTATGTTCTTTGGGATTGTACACACTGGCCCCAACCTAAAGCAATCTTTCTCTTATCACCATCCCCAACACACATTCACACTACACAGTCCTGTATCAGCTGGATTCTGTTTTGCTGAAGGAACTGAAGGAGTGTTGCAGCCACTCACCCTTTACATCCTCTTCTATGGAGCACCAGAGAGGCTATGTTTACATAGCAATGCAAGCCTAGGGTTAGTGGGACTCAACTGCCCACCCTGTTTCCTAACTGTGAGGGTGCTATTGATGGGACTCAGGTGCTCATAAGTACGTAAACTGCATAATTAGCTCCTTTGGTGGCTGTCTCAGTAGAATGAATGCAATGTGAGAAGGCTTTATACTGAACTACCATCTAATCTAAGAATTGGGCTCTCTAGCTCTAGGCTGAGTCACGTTAGCAGGAAAATACCTATGTGCACCTCTTCTGAGGATAATTAGGACATCAGTCTCCAGGGCTGTCAAACTATTAAAATGAAACTTTGCAATTCTTAATTTTTAAAATGGGATGTTCAATGAAGGTGATTTTGTTTTTCTTTTTGTTTTGAAGTTAGACAAAATGAAGGTATCAGAGGAAAAACACCCACACACCCCAGCCTGGCTGCTGCCAGCTGCAGAGTGATAAACTGCATCCCCAGTGCTTGGGGTGCAATATGCTTTGCCCTCCCGAGGACCCCTTATCCCTGTCCCAGCTGCACCCCGGGAGGCAGAGATAAGTGATCTCTGAGAGGCAGCAGGGAAATTTGGGGGCTGGCGCCCAGTCACCACCTTCACAATGCACACTGCCTGTACACACAGCCCTGGGTAGGGCCTGGGGTGGAGGGCCAGGAGCAAGAGCCAGAGAGCAGAGCATGACCAAGCGGCCATAGGTGCTGGAAGTAGGGGTGCTCCTGCACCCCCTGGCTTGAAGAGGTTTCCACCATATACCGGGTTTACAGTTTGGTTCAATAGCTCTCAGCATCCCCACTATACAAATTGTTCCAGCACCACTGCAAGCGCTTGCCTTGGAGGGCGGGGGGACAGCACAGCCTGGGAAGGGATGACCCATCCTGGCGGCCAGGAGCCGCCTTTCACCTATCAACTTTGCTCCTTGCTCTGGGCAGGCTTCACACAGCAGCGAGGAGGAGCTGCTGTCACTGCTGCCGAAGCAGGAGGGGGGAGGGGCTCAGCCCGACAGTAATGGTGCTTCCAGCTGATACCAGGAACTCTGGGATACATACGTTTGTTTTGCCTAACACCTGAATTGCTTTTGACTTGGTACTTTACATATTAAGATTCATTATAACAGTCCTTGTTTTCTTATTCTTCCATATTGTATTGTTTTTACTTTATAAATGTTTTTCTGGTAGCATCAACAGCTGTGTTTTAACACAATATTCACCTTAGAACATACTCATACCATCACAGTACCCATTGATGAAGCACAGGGTAACACAATTTATTTATTTTTTTTAAATCTCTAAGTCTCCAAATACATTCTTCTCTGGTCTTTGTGTTGTAAACTCCTTGAGGCTGGAGCCATGTCTTTGTTCATTATCTTGTACAGTGTTGAAATGCTTACATATGAGTCAGATCTGAAGGTTTAGGCCGTTAAAGTTGTGAATTACACTGCATAATTAGAAATGAGTTAGAAGAAATTATTAGCAATACATTTCAGAAAGGGAGGAATGTTTTTTAAATTTTATTTATAAATTAACAATTTAATATTTCAAATTTAAATATTCGTCAGTTTTTATTTTTAACCTATTTACAGAGGACAGTGAATTACGAAGAACCTTGCAGTCTTTGGCCTGTGGTAAAGCTCGAGTATTGATTAAAAATCCAAAAGGCAAGGATGTAGAAGATGAAGACAAATTCATCTTTAATGGTGACTTCAAGCATAAATTGTTTAGAATAAAGATCAATCAAATCCAGATGAAAGAAACCGTATGTATTAAAATACTCTTACTCTTTGCATCTGTTTTGATTAAACTGATACTATGACTTACTTACCTACAGGTCCTGACTGAGTTGATAGTGTCTGCATTTCCAGCAATATTTTTCACATTCTGGGAGGGAAGTAATATTTCTAGTCTTTTTGGTAGTCCATTTGTGTCCTAAATTGATGTGACCTCACATACTTTCAATACATCTTAGCTATATGGACAATGTAGTTGAAGTATTGACATTACATTGATTGAACAGAACAAAAGTAATGTTAACACATCGACTGGTTTTATTTGGAAGGAAGAGTGTTACTGAAATCATTATCATCCCCTCATTTGCTGTGAATATCTTTGGGAATGGATCTCAACTATTGGGGTCAGCATGACTGACATCTTTTAATTAGCATGTCCAGTTGTTTTCCTTGTCTTTAGCATACACAACCCCTTGAAAAGTATAGTCCTGGAATGATTGATTATTTCAGAAGGCCCATATACATTAAGGTTCCATAGAAACCTCATCTGTATTGATTTTTTTTAATTAAAGAAATACTGTTGGTTTTTAATTGTAGTTTAGTTTATCAAGTTAACTTTTCATAAGAAATATGTGAATTTGCTTTCCATATGCTTAATTTGTATCTTTGGGTTTTTTTAACATTAGGACATCCCAAAGCCCTATTTCTAGGCATGCGTGCTTGCTGTTAGAAAGAGAAGAATGAATGCTTCCTTCCACACATTACTTATATATTTCCCCAAAGCTTAACCAAACATTCAGAGACAGAGTAATCAGCAATGAAAGATGGTTTGATGCATGTTGCCTTATCTTTTAGGTTGAGGAACAGGTTAGCACAACTGAAAGAGTGTTTCAAGATAGACAATATCAGATTGATGCTGCTATTGTACGAATAATGAAGATGAGAAAGACACTCTGTCATAACCTTCTTGTTTCTGAATTGTATAATCAGCTTAAATTTCCAGTAAAGGTAAATGAACTTAATTTTCTTTCAAGCCGTACTAGAATTGTTTTAAAATACCTGGTTTTATTAATTTTTTTATTCTTCATATCCTTGGTAAAAGATGAGAAAATTAGTAAATTGTGTAGGATTTAATGGTTGAATCAAAATCAAGATCCAAATGTTAAAATATGTTTTGTTTAACGGAACAAAAAAGTCAGCAGGTTTTACCAGGAGTTTAATTTTTAAAATGCATTTTTAATTTGATGTATTTTGTTATACAATTTATAGTTGTCAATTTTTAAAATAAACATTACTGTCCTCATGTTACTATAATGGGATTGAAACTAAAACTACTTTATATTTCATTTGCATTACTAAATATAATATCAATATGATCTTTTCTTATAGCCTGGAGACTTGAAAAAAAGGATTGAATCTCTCATAGATAGAGACTATATGGAGAGAGACAAAGACAACCCCAATCAATACCACTATGTTGCATAATGGAGAGAACTCTTTTTTCCTAAAAAACCGAAACAAAACCCACCAGAATATGTATTCAGGACAATTCAGACTTTACTTTTACCAGATTTCAAGTTGATGTATACTATTCAACCAGTTGCATGCACTGGTGTGGAAGAGAAGCAAAGGAAATGTTTCTTGGATCATTCTTGTCCAGACTCCTTAGTGATTTTAAATGGCACATTTTTATTTCTTTTAGTTTCTTCCATTTGTTATTTTGAGTTCTTCAAGATTTGTTTCTTCTACTTTGTTTAAAATTAACTTTTGAAGTTGGATGGGAAGGTAAAAAAAAAAAAAATTCTCTATTTTTCTGTGACAGATGCAAGTCTGGCTTACGTATGTAATTGTTCATGACTGCACACCCATAAAGACCCTTAATGCTGCATTCTTTAGCTACAAAAATTACTTGGGTATATTTTAAAACCTCTCATTTGATTAACACTTGTGGTGAACACTCAGTGAATTTTTGAAATTATGCACCACGATACTGTTGTCATGCTTGTTTAAAACTATTTTGAAAGAAAATTAAACTTCAGTCTGGTTTGGATAAATCAGGTTTTGAAGTAAAATCTTCGAAGTGCCAAGAGGACAACTGTGTTAAAATGTCTGTAGTGAGCTGTCTGATTACTTAGCTAATGTATTCATTTGTGGAATTTTTTGCTCTAGGGTAATTGATTTGTATCACTGTTTATGTAAAACTGCAGTAAAATTTAGTTTTGCCTTTAGAGAGATACATAAAGGATAATTATTGTGCAGTGCACTCTACACAAGAAGAGAAAAGATTTTTAAGGCTTTTACAGTCTTGATATTGTGAAAGCATAGATTTGTCTTGAGAGACTAAGGATTTTGTGAGTTCTCTGTTACATACTGTATATATGTAAGTTGATCTGAATTAAAGAATGAAGGACATGTAGATCTGTTAGATAATTGTAACTATAAGGAAAGATACCTTTTTGTGGTAATATTTACAAGCCTCTATTTTATTTTACAGGATTTGCATAATGATGTTTCATTCCGATTAAAAGCTACCAAAGGAGTTTTGATCTTGGCCTAATGAGAATTTAACTTAGCAATATTTTCTTGAAAATAACTTACTAAATTTATGTAATGTGATTTTGTGCATAAATTATAAATCCATCACCCCTTCTTAAGTATGCATTGCTAAAAGCTGACCTCTTGTTGGTTTTGATATTAAAGTCCTCATTCTGTCATCTGGTGTCACTAATTGTATGGCATTCTTTGAATTATTTTTGTTCTCTTTCCTCTGTGTTAGAAACCAAACGCCACATCATATGTTTAGTACAATAAATATATTTAAAAGCTATTTAATATAGACTTATATTTTAACTTGTTTTAATATTTATATCTTCAGTTAATTCAAATAAAACCTCTGATGTGTTTTAAATATTAATTTCTTAGCGACAATGTGAATCTGGCACTTAATCTCAATCTGTCATTGAGTATTAATTTAGCAGACCTGCCTTTTAACTAATTGATTTATTTCCTATTCACATCAAAACCAGCCACAGTCAGCTTGCTAAAATATACTGGTATTTTTGGTGTTTTAAAATAATAAGACGTATGTAATAAAAACAGAAGTGTAACAGGCAGAAGTTTCATTAGACTAAAGACCTGTCAGTGATGGATAGTAAACCAGTAATATATGCTGTTTGAACAATGCTCTCTACATTATCTCCCTGACCTTCACCCAAAATATAAACTCTTACTTCCTGAATAGTATTGTTTGATTAAAACAAACAAAAATCATTAACAAAAATTGATGCTATTACTAGAAGATATATTTTCATCAACAAGTGAAATGGCTGTGCCTGTGGAAGCAATGTTATTGTCAGAATTCTGAGCTATGTAATTAAAAAGAACAACATACCTATAGCCTTGTACTTGTTAACCAAATTACTCTCACTGGTATAGCAATAAAAAAAAATGATTTTTGAGAATCTTATTTTTTGTTAGAATTTTTGCAGACCAAGCAAATGGATAAGCATTTTAAAACAAATACATGTGTGACCGGAGTCATTACTGTTTAGTGACTTATGTGAAATTAGTTGGTTTCAGTATAATTCCTTGTGTTTGCATCACAATGAAGATTTTTGTTGCAGTGACATAGAGACTGAAGGTTATGAAATCTCTATGCCACTATAATATAAATGGCTTATAGTAATAATACTGTAAAAATTGTGTCTGATTATAGTACCAGATTTACAATGATTTCCACCACAGTTTAGCTTCTTTTGGGGGGGGTGAGGGACGGGACTTTAAGAGGGGTTGGTTTTCTGGAGTTGTTTTGCTTTTTGGGGTTTTTTGTTTGTTTTTGGTGGGGATGGAAGGGTGGGGCAGAGAGGAGGAAAAGGAGGTGTAACTATTTCTTCATGTATTTGGAAGAGGTCATTTTGAAGCACGCCAGCTGCGCACATGCTGGCTGTAAGCCATAGTAGTTAACTCAACTACCTGAAAGAGACCAGTAAAAAAGCAGCTGAGGAACAAAGGTTTCTCTCCCAGGACTGATTAACTTAGTAAGGGCATCCATGATGTGGAGAGTGACCAAGTGATGTAGGGTCAGGCAGAACTGACTCTCCTTCATTCCCTGCACCATGAAACCCACATGCTCTCAGGCCTGGGGTTTTAGAAGCCGAAACACCCAACCACAATGTATTGATACCGATTTGTAATACAAGATATAACTAGAAATAGAATTTCAGTGGTAAAACAAATAGTTCTAAAGTTCTCACTGAAGCATGAGAGAGAGGATATCCTTTAACTAAGTTGGGCAGGAGAAAATCATATTAGAAAGTGATTGTCTTGTGCTCCATATCTTCTTTTCCACTACAGCATCTGACAATTTTTATGACGACACATTTCTATTGACTAAAAGGTATATAGCCAACTAATTGATTATACTTGCATCTTGATATTAAGAATGTTCAAGAGACCAAATAACCAAGCTCAGCCAAATTTATTGTCTAAAGACAAAGCACTAGGGTACATGAAAAAGTAATACATCACCAAATCATTCCTGGGAATTGAAGTCTCGGAGTGCCTTTCTGTTCACCTTACACAGAGACGATGCTTCCCAAATGCCCCCTTAAATGAACCAACTTTTATTGCATGGCTGTTTACAAGTAACAGAGCACATGAAGTTTAATGAGCCAGTTTTGTCTTTGGAGCCTCCTTGTACTTTCCCATCTTTCATTTGAATATTAAATTCCAAATGTTAAGAGGCATGAAGATACTCCCTAATACAAAGCATTCATACATCTTTCATTATTTCCTTGTACTTCATCGTACCGTTGTTTCATAAAACTGGTCTATCTAGCTTTTGACAGTTTTTGTATTTGCTTAAGCCAAGTGCTGAGCTATATGTCTCCCAGAGCGTCACTGGATACATGCCTACGCATAAATGAACAAAATAAGCATTGTACAACTTAGCATGATTACCCAGCGTGCACGCACACACACATGGTATTTATATAACATAGAGCTATTCATGTAGCACATGTATGCTCTGGCTAACACTACCTTGCTCCTTTTTCATACCAGGTCAGCCAAAGAAGTCTGCATCAAATATTCTACGAATTTCAGAAAAATATATAAATCCTGAACTATGATTCCACATTACAATCCACACCCCGCCTTTTTTTTTTAATTATGCAAAAGTGCAGTTAACTTCAGCCAAACAACCTCAGCTAGGTTCCCTTAACCTAGAGCTATGAAACATACATATCTGTCCATTACAGGATCATCTCTTCAGTGACTATCAAAACTTTCATTACCTTTTAATCATGCAGAAATTGTATAGACTTGACCTTCCTTAGGGTTATCCTTTTAACAATTTCTGATTAGGCAAAAGCAGACTGCGGCATTTCCATACTTCACAAAGATTCCATGTGGGTGAGGTAATATCTTTTATTGGACCAACTTCTGTCGGTGAGACAGACATGCTTTTGAGTTTATGCAGAAGTTGGTCCAATAAAATATTACGTCACCCACCTTGTCTCTCTAATATGCTGGGACCAACACTGCATACAGATTCTATGAGTTGTACAAAAAGTTAGTGTACCCTCTATATTCAAATAGCTAGACCACATCAGATAACTTTCCATATACTGCCATAATTTATGTTGATGGAATATTGTGTGATATCAGACATATGAAATCAACTATAATGTGAATGTGCTGTAGCTCACATTTCTAATATGCCACCTGTGAACTATAAGTTCTGTGTCTTCTCTAAATACAAAGCTAGAAGGGAAAATGAAAAGCTGCCAGAACTAATAGAGCTCAGTTAAAACTTCTGATTTTCCATAGTTTCCAATATGTGGTGGTTTTTGTTTTTATAAAGTGGACTCAATCTTAAAATGAACCTTGAGTTTCTACTGGGTTGTGGGAGGCGATGCAAATCTTCTCTTAAAGCAGATTTTTGGATGAGGAAGTGGCAGATAGTTTCAGCTTTAACTTAAGTATAATTATTGTTTTCCCTTATTAGTCCAAGGTGTTAGTGTGACAAGATCCCTGGTGTACAACCAGGAACTGTGGGACCACTGTGTCCGCTTAACTCTTCAGCCTGGACTGTCTCTTACAATACTCTGCCAGTGACAAGCAGCAAACCCCTCCAAGCGCTGTTATCACTCAGCCACCAGCATGCAGAGGCACACCCAGCTAAGATGCATGAATACTCATGAACTATACACAGGGAAACACCAGCAAATAACCCAAGCCTCCAGCCTTGCACCCCAGGAATATTATCATCTTGTACTGCTCAAGCCCGTCTCTTGAGAAGTGCAAGTTTATTAACTAGTTCACCACTTCATTAAAGGAAAGTGGACATGCACCAGCCTTTGTAACCTGAGCAGATTCCCCAAGCACTTCAAACAAATTCACTGGTTAAGATAAAACATTAAAATAAGTTTGACTACAGAAAGGTATATTTTAAGTGATTGTAAGTGGTAGGCAGAAAAGGTCAGAGATAGTTACCAAAGAAAATAAATAAGTACATAGTCTAAATCCTAAGCCTTATTAGACTAAGCAGCATTCGGATCAAGCAGTTTTTCTCACCCCACTGGATGTTGCAGGGAGGTTACAGGATGTTGCAGGGAGATTTCCCTGTAAGCCTGGGACCAATCTCCTCAGTTCAAGTCTTTGTCTTCCCAGTGTTCTTGTTGCCTTCAGCATGGATGGGGAGGAGAAAAGGAATCGCATAATGCCACTGTCCCTTATTTTATATCCTCAGTCCATGTGCCTGGAAAATACTAGCCACATCCTGATGGGCCTTGCTGAGTCACACAGTTGAACAATCCCCATTATGTGGTGCTTACACAACTGTCATTGAATTGTAAATCCTTTGCTAACTATTCCCCAGCTGGTCAATGGCTGGTGATCATTCAACGCCCGCCTGGCTGTTGGTCACCTCCTTTGTTGTCATCACTAGAGAGCTAGCCGTGGGCAACTCCCACACCCACAAATATTTCAATAACAGCCATACAGCAAAATCTCAACTTCATTCACACTAACAAGATACATATTTTGACAGAACAATGGGTTTCAGCAGATCATGACCTTTCATATATCTCACATGGCATACTTTGCATGAAATATCACAACATATATGAATGATGAATTTGGGGGTATTGGGTGCTACTGTAAGGTACGTGTGTCCCAGTTAGATCCAAGTCAGAATCTTGTAGGTTGTTTCCAATTAAGAAGATATTGATGAAATCCACAATTCTTTTGATGCAATCCTGTTTATTTACAAAGAATGTACACAACATGCTTTCTCCCTACACATAGGAGGAATCAAACATGAGTCCATTTCCTTGCTCAAAATTCCCTGTCTACCTTCCCAGCCAGCATGCCTCCCAAAAAGCCCTGGCTTCACTTTTTCTCAGGCCCACACAAGTTGTTCTTTTACTACTGACTTCTTATCTGCTCAGAGCACAGCTCCAGCATTTATAACCAGCTCCCGGCTCATATAAACACCATCTGCCCACTCCACTGGGCTTGCTCACCAGCCTTACGTGTGGCCTGGATTTTGGTCGGTGGCTCCTATTGTTTCAGCGATCTCACTCCACCAAGGAGCTTAATTGCCTCTTGCACGTCTCCTGACAGCGCCACATGATTAACTATAATGGGCCCGGCCAGCCCCAGCCCCTTTGGCCGGAGAAGCTGGATTCGCCCTGACAAGCAGGGTTGGCTGGGGCAAATGTGACCAACATCCGTAAGGGGGTGTTAGCCCTGCTATGGCAAGGGCTGCCCAGGTTTAGGGGTATCGTGCCTAGGGGAGGGACGACAATAGCGCTGGTGCCCCGGGGGGGAGGGGATTGGGGGGCGATGGGTCAATCCCGCCTTTTCAGCAGCGCCTAGCCGCACAGCGGCCCAGCCAGGAAGCGCGTGACCCGGCGACCCAAGCAGCAGCAGCAGCAGCAGCCAGGCAGGCAGGCTCGCGCCTCTGGCGCTGCAGGACTCAGGAGCACGCGGGGATCACGGGCCCTGACCCAGGCCGCGAGCTTCCCGCAGTCAGCGCCGCTAGAACCCGCCAGCAGCGGGGCTCTCTGACGTCAACGGCCCGGGCACTGCTGGTCCTCAACCCGGCCCAGCTCGCGCCCACAAGGAGGGCAGGGAACGGGATGGAATCGGAATGGCGCGCGCGGCCGGCCGAGTGGGGGATGAAGACTCAGCGCCTGCCCGGGAATCGGAGGGAGGAGGGGCCTTCTTCTACCACGTGGGCGGCCGAGTGGGAGGGAGGGAGGGAGGCAGGGATTCTCCCCCTCCATCTCGTGTCCTCTCGCGATGCTTGATCCCCTCCCCTTTCCCGGAGTCGGCCGCGCCTCGCCGCTGGGTCACGTGACGATGGGCGGTGACGTCAGCAGCCATATGACTGGCGAAGTGGGTGTGCGGGGGGTCTCTCGTGCCCGGTTGCAGCGGCCCCAGCGCGGAGCCTCCCCAGCGCCTCCCCCCATGGCTCGGATCGGCGGCCGTGGGCTGCTCCAGGCCGCTGCCATGCTCGGTAAGAGGAGCCGGGCCTGGCCGCGCCGCCTCCCCGGAGAGCGGCCCCGGCCCGCGGCGCCCAGCGGGGGCTGCTCGGGTTCGCGGTTCCCCGGGCCGCGGGGGGCGCCTCGCCCCAGCTCTCCTGGCGGCGCAGCCCGGGCCGGGCGGTGCCTCTCTAGGGGCTCCGGTCCCGCCGCGCCCTGTGTCCGTCCGCGGCCTGGGCAGCGAGCGAGGCCGGGCCGGGCTGTGGCGGGCGGGTGCGTCTGGCCTTGGTGCTGCATCTTCGCTAGCGCCTGCCCGAGCCGGGCGGCCTGCGGCTGGGGGCGGCGCGGGTCCCGCAGCCTGCCGGGGACAGTGGGGGACGGGGCGGGGAGGGGTGGTGGTAAAGTTTCTTGGCCAAACCCATCCCGTCTCCTCTGCCCCCGGGGGAGCAAATCCGTCCTTCAGCGCTGCCCTGGGGTCAGGCAGAGCAGAGGGGCTGGTTGCCTCAGGCCGGTGGCGTTTGGGCTGGAAGGATGCGGTGCTCTCTTCCTGCCCGACCCTGGCGGCCTCCCTTGCTCTTGTTTTGCTTCCTCCTGCTGTTTTCTCTTTTAATGTCCTAACTTTGAACTTGCTGGGGATCAGGTGTCTCGGGCGGCTGCTAACCCAGTGTATTGGGTGTGGCGTCCTTCCATTTGTCGGATAACTGCACACTAGCATTTCAGGGCTGGTTTCTTTTCTGCGAGGGAGGGGGAGAGGAGGAGTCCTCCATGAACTGGGCCTCACAGATGGGATCCTGATGCCTGACCTCCATCGTGATCCCTGGGCCCGGAGATGGGAGGCAGAGTTGCAAACTTGGAAACGGTGAAGTAATACCTGGCAGAGCTCTCCTGCGTGAGAGGAATTCTTTGGGCATATGCAGCCAGATTGTAGCCTTTTATGTTGCATGAGCAAGATAAGAGAATCTAGCCAGTAGTGGCCTTAAATATCTAGGGGGTCTTGATTACACTGGAAAGTTCTACTGCCTGATCATGGCTGTGAACCGTTAAGTTAAATGGTATGGTGCTGACAACTTCAATGGTCAGTGTAGATGGGACAAATATAGTCAACATTGTTCGTAATGCATTCAGTGTGTCACCAATGCGTTGATATCTGGCTGATTCTGCAGACAGATGAAACAGTAGCCCTAAGGTGTAGTGACCTTGTCTATTCATCTTAGTGGCTTGTTGCCTTACGTGATTGTTTCCAATGACATTAGTTCCCCACTGAACACTTTCAGCAGAAACATAGAATGTAATGCTTATGTAGTGGCAGGTACTGAGGAGGGTGCAGTGGGGAATTAAATTAAACTTCCATTCCTCAAATGTAGTTGCTAATGCTGAAATGTGGAGAGAAAATTTGCAGGGAGAGTAAAAGTGAATTCAGTATCACTACGTAAAGGATCTTCTGTTGGACTTGGGGAAGCAGTGAAAGGAATGGGTTTGTGAGGGCAGAGTGGCATAATTTATGCATTCCTGTTGCATGTTGTAGATGCTCCTTTCACCTAATTCCAGTCAAAGGTGCAATTTTGAACCTTGCCAGTGATGTATTGGCACTCAGTTCTTGCACTGTATGTGCTCATTAAACATTGCCATCTAACAATCACTTGCTGGAAAGCACTAAGAGTGACAATTTTTAGGAAATTTGCATAATCCAAATTAAGAGACTAACTACATAGCTTTTCCATCTATTATGTCTGAAAAGTTTTGCATTGATCTATTTGTTTGTCTTTATAATGAGCATTGGCCATGCGGATTGTTAGGCCAGAAAGCTATTGTCATAGGTTCATAACTGTACAGATGGGCTGGATGCTAACACTGTAGAGCTCTGATGTTTGAAAACCCATATCTGAATCTTGTAGCGTTGGTTCTTTTAGAAAACTTAACTTGCAGGAAACTTGTATGTGAATGTTTCAGATCAGTTTTGTACTGCCACTAATCTTACCTTCATTGATGGCTTGTTGAAGCATGCTATTCTTGAGATAAAAGTCCCTCTGTGGCCTACATCATACAGTGTCCACTAATATATCAAATCCTGACGAGCCATTCAGGGTGGACTTTTATAGCTTTTCTGGCTTCTTCTGAAGAAACATGTTTCTGGAACAATGTACTTGCACAGTGAAAACTCTTGAAGGTGTAATAACTGATTGCACAAATGTTAAGCAGATCCTGTAAGCCTCTTCAACCTGAGATGTGCTTCCTAGGTTCCTATTCAAAGGCGGCTGAGCTGTGGAGTGAACTTGACTAAATGGCCTTACTAAATTTCCCTGGAATTAATGGTATTGGTTACATGTAGCACTACACGGTCTGCTGATTATTTACATTGGTAAAAACTGTTTTGATTGAGATGCCAATACCCTTGGTAGTTTAGTTTCAGCTCCTGGTATGTCTACATGGCATATTGGAGTAAGTCTCCTAGCCTGGGTCAATGGACTTGTGTTAGGAGGGCTTGCTCTAGCATTCTAAATTACATCTGTGGCTCTGAAGCCTAAGGGTGGAGTTGGGCTTTGGAGCTCCAGTTCCAGCCTGAGCTGCAACTTCAAAGAGCTGTCTATCTGACTGGGCTAGTGCTCGAAAACCAATCTCTTGATCTGGGCTGAGAGGCTTGCTCCAGCTGTGTAGCTGTACCCTGAAAAGACAAAATGTAAAGCTATAGAAAAGTTACCTTGCTAGAGAGGCAACTGGCATTTCTCAGCTAAGCTATATGCCCAAATTTTGACGGGATTATGGCTGTTTCTAGTACTAAAGATACACGCTTTTCCAGTAGCTATTTTAATTTTAACTGTTGTCAGTTGTAGTCTTTCCTTCCAGGTCCAAGTATAATCACTTTTAAATAATCTGGATTCAGAGATGGCTTAGTACCACTTTTGAAGCCTTTATGCTCTTAAACTTGGCAGTGGACACTTTGCAATACTTAAGCAGAATTGGTTACAACAATATCTGAATGCTTCATTGCACCATCTTTATACTGAATTGTACATGTATTTCGTACTACTCTTATATTCATTAGTGAGACTTCAGTGTGCCAAACATGATACTTGTGCCATACATTTTTCATGCTTTTGCTTAGTAAGTTGGAGGCATGTCTATAATTTAAATAGCTTTGGTTGTGGTGTGGATAAGGTGCTGAGGACAACAGTATATTGGGGTTGGTTTTTTTTTTTTTTTCTTTGCTCAGCTTTCTCTACCCTTCACTGGCAATGAATAACATAGTACCAGGTAGTACTGACAGCCTCATTTTTAATGCAAGATGTAACAAGTGTAGAACATTCAGCTGCAACATTCCCCAATGGGTAAGGTATAAGAACCAAAGACAACCTTAGCAATTCAGGCTTGGGCACAGTAGTCTACCTCAGTGTTTCTCAACCTTTTTGATACCAGGGACCAGCTTCCTATACTATGTCAGAGATCTCCGAGACGGTATCGATGCATGGACCAGTCGTTGAGAAACACTGGTCTAACTTTTCTTCAAGTGGAAGAAAAATAATTATGGCTATTAAAATTCAGTTCATTTCTAGTTTGGTCAGATGGCCCTTTCTAGACATCAGTCTTGAAAAGAGCACTTCACATGGGGAGATGAACTGCTAATATATTTTGCTTGGGAAGGCATGCACAATTTCTGGATGAAGGCTCAAAATTCACCAGATTTTTTTTGTTTAAATTACAATGTAAAGGTGGTTCATTGAACTAGTTTTGTCTGCACCTTTTCTGTTATCTGTTTTCTGAGGAGACTTTTCTGTTCTAGTCCTCTATCAGCCCTGACTTTGAGAGTATTTCTCCACCCCACCTCACAGGAAAAAAATGTGATTGTGGACTATCAGCTGGACAAACGATTATTTTTCTGCTCTTTTAGGGTGACAGAATTCTGGTGTAAAACTCCTGAATCAGAACGTCTCAAGTTTCAGATAACAAATGGAACTTGATATAACTTCACAAAGACTTGTAAACCATACATACAGCTGTTAAATGGTCTTTTTTTCTTGTTTTTTATCTGAAAAATTGCATGAATAAACATTGTAGCAGACTTTGACCATGTCTTTTTAGCAAACTTGAGAGCAAAGATATACATAAATATTTTCCCCCATAACTGATGTGAAACACTTATTACACGAATTGTGAAACACACTTATTACACGAATTACATTCTTGGAAATCATGAGCCAATATTAAAAATGGAATCCTTTTTAAAACTTGCACCACATGTTGCTAGAATTAGTCACATGAATTCCTCTTTGCCTCTGTGGTCAGAATACATTTATTCAGCTCTATATGGAGTATGATGTAGTCCTTTCTGCTTCAAAATTTTAGTAACTGACTTAAAACTGTTTGTCTACACCAGACTCAAACTTTTTTTTACCTTTTTTTACCTTTGACTAATTGTTTTGTTTATCTTCCTGTAGATACTCCCAAAGTGCTTTACCCTAGCCTTTACAGAAATGTGAAGTTAATTGGCTGTCAGTTAACTCAAGGTGGAAATCTAATATAGACTGCTCATTATAGGTATCTTTATCTTACACTAGTGTAAAAGGTATAGCATTTAAAAAAAAAAAACTGAGTGAGCTATATTCAGTATTCTGTTTTCATTTAATGGTATGCTATAACACTTTACACTGAGTTTGGAAGACCAAACATCAATTAGCATCAGTACACCACTTTGGATTGCACCATTATTCATCATTCCTTAGAAGGGAAGCTTGACCAATCTGGGTGCTGCAGAGAATTCTCTTGGAAGGGAAGATTCTTAAGGGGTTGTAGTGGCTTTTTTAAAGTGACTAAGTCTTTAGGTTCTTCTACTGCAGAGAAAAGAAAAGCTGTTGCCACTGCTGCTTCAAGCAACCACAATGACTGCAAGACATTTCCGTTTCTGTGTCTGTTGTCCTAACACTACACAAAGATGATCAGTGTAACATCTCGGTGCAAGACTTAACAAAGCCTTGACCTGCACGGGCTTGCCCGCACTGCTTTCGCTGCAACACCAGTGGGGACCAGTGGAACAGATTTTACAGCTGCACTGGTGCATTTAGTCCTTCCCTCCCATCCCCTGTTCTAACCAGGTCTGAAGGCAGCTGATGTGGGTCTAGTCTTGGCTCTGTCTGTTGCTGTTCCATGCTGTCTTTCCCTCCCAGAAAGGTGGTGGAGAAAAGTAGACTCAACTTTATGTATACTTGTACTGACTCTAACTTCCATCTGACAGAGCATCAAACCCAAGCAGGAACTGTGCTGTTCTCGTTTCCTGGGAACCAGGAGAGTTAGCAAATGCACATTAAACAATCGCTTAAAATAAATCTTGCTGTGTACTTAATGTCCCGTGATACAGCTGGTTTTTTTCACATCCCTACCTTCTCTCTCCTCGATCCTCTAACAAAGGGCTTGTACTGGATGTGCCCCAAGGATGTTATTACCGGAGGGGGATCCAGCTGCCCTGGAATGAATTCCTTCAGGGGGAGCTCTTTTCTCTCAACTCTGGTATGGACCACTCCCCTGTCTGATTGCTATGAGGGAATGTTAAAGAAGCTGTTAATTCAGCTGTAAAACAGGGCCCTAGGCTGTAGGCCCTAGTCAGCCATTGAAGTGACTGTGGGTTGCAGGCTCAGACCCACAACAGGAAGTACAATAAACAAACACCTGATTTAGTTAGACAAGAATCAAACCAAATTTCTTACCTCCTTGGAGCACGGTCATACCCAAGTAGTGGTGCTTATTGGAATATGTCCCTTGCCTAGATTTTGTCTGGCAGAAGATGCAGGCAACTTCTTGCTAAGCTCAAGCCATAGTATTTGCATGGACAGCTCTTGCATGGTATTGGGATTTTACATTGGAAACCTAATGATAACAGGTCCAAATAACATACTGCCAGTTATCCACCAGTTCCAAAGAGCTGTATGGAAGTTACGGGACAGGCACCAACTTGCGTAGGTTGTGTTGTGGCAAGTATTGTGTGTGCAGTGTTTTCACTGGCACACAGACTAGGCTTGTGGTTGTGGCATGCTGAACCATTTGCAAGATCAGTGTTCTGGCAATGTTTAGCGATGCTACCCTCAGATAGTGACTTTTTTCCATGGTGTAGAGACCTTAAGTGACAACTCTAATGGGACTTTCATAGAGTAGTGAAAGAGATGACAATGTCAGCTTTGAGTTGAGGTGGATTCTGGTGGCTCACCCCCAACCCTAGCATCAAAAAAATAAATAAAATAAAATTACTAGGGGAAACCCCAGCTGTGCAGACAATGTGAATCCAAGCTAAACAAAACTGTTCTATAAACTCTAATTCAGTGGTTCTTAACCTTTCCAAACTACTGTACCCCTGAAGCCTGAGTCCCACCCCCACGGGGCTGAGGCATGTAACTTAGTTTCATGGCGCCCCTGTGGCTCCAGGCAATTGCCTTTCTTGCCACCCCCAATACCAGCTCTGCACTTGCGACCCCTCTAAAACCCCAGGTTAAGAAACACTGCTCTAATTCTTTAAAAACTAATCTGCTGGTCTGAGATCTCTGTGTACAAGGCTGAACTCTAGAATCATGGAACAACCATAATAATGAAACTGCAGCAGCAAAGTAAATCATTAACTCCTGCAGGCAGCAGCAGTCTGAGCAGTTTTCTTTGGGAACAGCATAACAACTGAAAACCTGTCAACAAACGTTTCAGTTTCAATAAGCTAGCTATACTTTTTTTTCCCCACTTAGAAACCTGTTCTCTGTTAGAGGCAAGATGCTGAATTTAGTGAACCCAATCTGGAAGAGTAAATCCTGTGTTACTTAATTACATCTATAAAAGGTTATAATATTTGAAGCTTTCTGTGAGGATGGAGAAAAGGGAAATCTTGACGTTCTGTTGGAGTGTCAGGTAAAAGATACGGAGCAGTGAGCAGTTACACAATATTGTTTCTCCTATTGAATTGCCTGGTGGCCTGTGTGTCTACAAAATAATCATGTGAATTTAACAGGGATCTGATATGGTAACTTGTAACATAATATTCCACCAGCGTGTTCACCTGGGGTCCTGGCATAACAAAGGCAGCTCTAGAAATAAAGGCTGCTTTGGTAAGACATTGAATAAACACATGGAAACAAAGACTTCAGGTAGAAACATAAGCTGCACTGTTCTATGCAGGTAGGCAACTGGTCAACAAGTAAAGGATCATAACTGGGTCTTCAGAAAATCATTCTTCTTTATCACTAGCATGTTTAACGTATTCTTCCTGCATTGTCACAATTCATATTTTTGAGTATCGTATTTATCCAGTTGTGATGTAAATCAGTTTTTTTAAATTAGTGTTCTTGAATCTATTTTACATTTCTCAAAGCTGTATCACCTTGCTGTGTAGAGTAGCAGCGGGGCCAGCCTTAGGGGTAAGTGACATGGGTTATCGCCCAGGTCACTGTGGTCTGGGGAGGGGGTGCCATCTGAGTGCCACAAGCTGGTGGCTGGACTGGTGGAGCAGGGGTGAGTGTGGGCGAGCCTGGGGCTGGAGACCTGCCTGGCCAACTGGGAGGGGGACAGATGATGCCATCCTGAACTGCCAGTCAGTGGGGAAGTGCAGGTACCAGGGCTTGCCCCTGTGAAGCCAGCAGGTCAGCCCCTAGGTCCCCCTTTCCTGTGGGCACGCTGGTCTGGGGTGTATGGGTGAGGGAGCCCCCCGGCAGCTTAGAAACTCCTCCCTGGGTTCCTACCCAGCAGCTGCTGCTTTCCGGCCACCCAGCTCTGAAGGCAGCGCCACTGCCAGCAGCAATGTAGGAGAAGTAAGGGTGGCAATACACCATACCATGCCACCATTACTGCTGCCTTCAGAGCTGAGCGCTTGGCCAGCAGCTGGTGCTGTCCAGCCAGTGCTGAAGTTGTGCTGGGGCTGAGCCCCGGCACCTCTTTATTTACAAATAAAACTGGGGGGGAGGCAGCGAAGCCTGGGGAGCCCACAGAGGTGATGGGTAGGGGCTGCGGGTGCCGTTTTCCCTAAGGCCGGCCATGAGTAGCAGTGTAATGAAAAATATTTCCCTTGGAGATCACCGGTCTCCCTTCACTTTCTGTGATCGTGATAAGATTACTCTCTTCAACACTAGTCTCTAAAGCTGTTTAATTACTTACACTGAAAGTAACCACCTCATTTTATTGAACCAATGCTCTGTTTGTAACACCTTGCAACAGCCTTATTTGGAGGTGTCGGCTACTAAACTAAAAGTTTGAAAGTCACATCACCAGTTGCATAAAGTAAACAGGAAAAAATAAAGGTCTGCTGAATTGGCCTGTACTACAGTAAGCACAAGCTGTGCTGTAGTTGTGTAATATTCCTTAATGAGATACATTAAGGCTCAGTTTAATAATAGGACTTCTTCCTAGAATTGACTTATTGTAATATGTTGGTGTGGATGTAGGGCCCCTTTTTTGGCATTGGCAGTTTATAAATTCTTTTACATCTTGTACTGTAGATGGGCTGATCCACCAACAGCTAGCTGCTCCCTTGCAAACTCAAGGATCTGCCTCAAAAGCCTCTGAACTTGAGGCTGCCTTCTTTTCGCTTCCTTCACTGTTCTTTCCTGACTCCCCTCCTTTCTGACTGGTCCTTTTGTTATGTTCTCTGCTCTCTTGTGTTCCCCTGTGACTGATCATCTCTGCCCTCTGTGACCTGATTAACTCCCATGGTCTTGAGCCTATACTGTCTACCATCAACCTACTTCTGACCTCTTCCCCATGTCTGTGCTTGCATATCCTTCTGGATGTCTTGTTAATTCCCTAATTTGAACCTAACAAAAGCTGAACTGTGGTTTTCCTCCTAAACTACCTTCCCTCCTTACTTAATCAATAGCAACTCCACTGTCTTCCCTGTCAACCTCATAATGCTGGAGTAACTCTTTCCCTCTCAGTAAATCTAGTCCCTTCCTAACACTTCCCCATGTTCCTCACTGGTTAAAAGGCTAATTCCTGCCATGGCATGAACTCTTACAGGGACTACAGTAAACTGCTCTGCTCTTGCAACTTCCTCATTCTACTGTGGCATCACCTCACAACTAAAATAATCCTCTCCTGCCATTTTAGCAGTTATGCCTCCTCCTTTTGGCCCCTCGTTCCTCTTTGCTTTAAAGGTCAAACTCCTCATCTTCGATAAGGTTCCACTCCTGTCTGCATCTGTCACTTGTTGGTCCGGACCTCACATCCTCTGGTGCGCTCTCCTTTCATTATTGCTCCCTTCATCTCCTCTGACGCTGACATTCCGGTCTCTGCTCATTGTTCTCCTTTGGCCTGGAATGACATCCTTCCAGTGTGCCAAGCCTTCTCTTTCCCCACAAGCTTGTATCAAACCCCATTTCTTACAACTGCTGGCTTCTGCTCCTGTGCCACCTTATCTTAATTCTAAAAGCATCATGCTTGTTTAAAAGTTAGCAATCGAGCAGTCTGGTGGCTAAATATACTATAGGTTTACACATCTACAATCCTTTACTCTTCTCAATTGTAGATCTCAAAGCACTTTTCAAGTGTGGGCAAACCTCACTATCTCTGTACCACAGATCAGGAACCTGAGACATAATTTAAATATAGTGCTAGATCCTCAGCTAATGCAAGCCTGAGCTATTTCACCGCATTCAGTGGATCCACATAGAATTGGTCCATTTTTTTCTCCAAAAGAAGGCTTTTTGACCAAAACAAACGTTAATGGATGAGCCTCCAATTTGGTCAAAGCTTTCTGGTTTTATTGAAACATGAAATATTTTTCATATTTTATTTTTTTGTTTTTAAAACCTCCTGGATATTTTTTAAAGGAAAAAACCACCAGTGTTTTTGAAAATCAAATACTCCCTGGTTATGGTTTTCATTGGAAAAATGTCTTTACAGGAAACTTTGGAGGAGAAACAAAATCCTATGGAAAAATTGGCACTTCTCAACCAGCTGCAGAGCTGCACTGAATTATAAGGATCCAGCTTTTAATATTATAAAACCTTGTGTTCTCTCTGGCAAGCTGGAACTAAAACCTGTGGCAAGACTCCTTGCTCTTTTTAGTATTCCAGTGTAGAAAACTAGAATTTGACAGATTCCTTTTTATCTGAAGCTTTTAAATTCAAATGTGGAAACAATCCAGAATTCCTGGGTTTTAGTCAATTTATTTGAAGCAACCCCCAGGTTTTCAATATGTTTAACTACTAAAAAAAAAAAAAACGATGGTGCACAGACCTGCATCATGGCAATTGTTAAAGAAAGCTGGGCAGTTGGCTCTTTCGGTATTTAGGGAGGTGTGGGGGAAGCAGTTTAGTTCTTTGGTACCCAGGAGGGCTTTTGATACTGAGGGAGAGAATGGATTCCTTGTTGACAGGAAGAGCAGAAGTGACTACAACTTTGAAGCTGGAATTCATATGGAATTCTGACTCCTTTCATAGAAACATCTGGCCAACCCCCAAATGATGCGCAAGCCACTAGCTGGATGCTTCAGCTCCAGTCAGCAGTTGACTGATTAATAGGTCATCTGGCTTCAGGGTTAAAGGCTGCCTCATCCCTGGTTCAGGCTATCTGCAGTGTTGGGAAGATAACATTGCAAATGTGAGCCCAGTGCAGAGCTACCTTCAAAATCACAAGGGCTGCAGGCTTTCTTTTCTCTTCCTTCCCCCCCCCCCCCAACAAAGGTTTAGGTACTACAGCAAGTATGTATGTTTTGTGACACACTCTGATTGTGGAATCGTGGAATAATGGCGATCCTGAAATATAAACGCATCTTTCAGAAATCTACAAAAACCATCAATGTTGAGTGTGATCAAAGGCAACTAAACAGTGTCCTTCACCCAGCCAGTCTTGACTGTGCTAAGTCATGTTGATGAAACTTGCAAAATTGTCATCCTGAAGAGATGGAATCAGATGAATAATGTCAGGCACTTACACACAGCCAAGCAGCAATCTTTCCCATCCTGGATAGGGCTGGGAAGGAGAGTGACAGGTGATTTTTGTCAAGGGCTGCTGGGTTAGGAAAAGAAGAATTCCCTCATTCTCCAGTAGCAATGTGAGGGGAAGGGAAGTGTCATTCTTAACCTCCTGCCCTCTTAATAACTCAACTCTTGCTGATTGTAACAATGACTTTTGTCAGTCAGCTGTTTCAGTGCTCCAGATGGGGGTCAGATTGACATGTATCAAGAAAAATGTTCGTTTCAACTAGTAAATGGAATGGGAAACGGACCGTTGGTAGCTTAAATAAAAGGCATCCTGGACTAAGATGGTGGGAGAGATGGCTGCCACATGGAAGATGTAAAGTGTGTTTTTCCTGAAAGTACAGAAGTGTTCATTAGTGTCTTCATGACATACCCACAAATCTCTCCGCAGACCTAGATGAAACTATTTTCACTCTCTATGGATTGTACCTTGTCACGTCAAGACTTTTATCCAAAGCTTTTCTTACAACTCTAATTGGTACATGTGCCAGTCCTTCTCTTGGGGTCTAAAGTGAGTACTGTATGTTTTTTCAGGTAACACTGTTTGATGCTAACTACTTGTCACTCTTAACAGTGTTTTTACAGATTTCTTCAGCATTTGAAGTGAAAGATGAGAGTGGTAAAGTCTGCATAATAGCTAATATGTCAGTGTCCTTCTCAGTGGAATACCCCACCAAGAGCCATCTACAGGTAAGAGCGGTAGCTCAATGTTTACTTCTAATACATTTTAAACATGTATTCTGGTTAAGGTACAGATGGGCTCTATTGGAAGTTAGAGCAAACATTAAGCCAGAAAAGCTGCCTGCACAAACAATGCTCTGTAAATCTTTTTTTTCCCTCTTTGCTTCTGAAATAATTGCCCTCTGGCACTTATTTCCTGATCAGATGATGGGACAAATGAATAGTGCCAGCAGCTGCATGAAATGGCACACGTGGAACTTGAGCTATCTAATTTCAGTCAGTTCAGGGTCCTAACATCAGTGGCTTTCCTTGAGACTGTAGTGATTGCTGCAAGGAAAAAAAATTATGGTCTGAGTCAGTCATTGTAGTTATTTATTTGGTCGTAAGCCCTGATTCTGCAACTGGCTCTGTGCAAGCAAACCCCTTGGCTGAAAAACATGAATGTCGGTGGGGCTCCTTGCAGATGCAGGGCTGGGTTTTTTGGGTTTGTTTTTTGGTTTTATTTTTTGCACAGCCAATTGCAAGATAGACGCATTGATTGGTGTGTGTTGCAAAATAGGCATAATGCCACCACCGTAATGAAATAGATATGTTGCATGTTAATATTAGATCCTGTTATGATACTAACTTGACCTCCATGGTGTGAATTTTTTTATCTGTTTCCTAATACACCTTTGTGTAAGTGATTTTCCAGGCTTAGAAAAGTTGTCTGGCTTGGATTGCTATCCCTGCCACTAAATGGGGTTCGTCTCCTGATCTCACTGTAGCTGCCTATCTTAAAATTCATGCAGATTTTTTTTTTAAATATCGCATTGCACTCTGAGGGCTAGAGAATATAATCTACTGTTCTATTGGTGCATTTTGCTGCTGCTGAAGGGTGCATTTAATATTTCAGATTGGATAATACACTAAACCAAGAGCAGCAATGCTTAGTTTGCCTTACCTCAGTATAGATAGTATCTGCAGGGTTTGAGAGAGTGGTGCCAGCTTCTGTCTTAATTGTGGCCTTCAGTTCAGTAGACACTGTGCCCTTTGTACTGTAATTCTCCTGCATCTGGAAATACTATTGATAGCTGTGTGTACTTTATCGCTTTTATGCAAAGAAAAATTTTAGACCCCACGGACCTGTTAAGGAGAGTTTTCTAGAGGTCTGTCTGCCAGTTGTCTAGCTGATCTCTTCTTGAGTCTGTTTTCTTTTTTCTTTTCTTTTCTTTTTTTTTATGAGAGCTCCAGGGTATTAGGATGATTGCTGAGGCCTGCTAGGCTTGCCTGTCCAGTTTGTAGCTCAGGTATAAATTAGGTCAACAAATGAAGTGTGCTCATTAGAGTATTTTAACAGTCCACTACCTTATTTCATTGTCAAAGCTTTTAGTGTTCAGATGTGATGGTCTTCCTTTGGAGACTTCATGATGCAAGTCTAGAATTGCCACCTGTCCAGGTTTTCCCAGCATTATTCTTTTTTTGTCTAGGGAGCTGTCGCAGGAAATCTGTAAGGGTGCTCAGTACACACTGCAAGCTGTCCAGTTTTACGGGCTCAGGATCATCACGAATGTCTGTTTGTCAGAGGTGACAACCCTAGGACAGGGCAGTGGGTGGGAAATTAAGACCTGGATTCTATTGGCTCTGTTTTGCTCCTCACTTGAAGGTCACAGAAGGTCATTTTTGCCTCTGTGCCTCTTAGTTTCCTCATCTGTGAAATCAGGATGCTACTTACATTAGCCCTTATAACTAAGGTGCTCTCAAAGCATTTTACAGAGAAAAGGAACTATTGCCCAAGCCAGTTTTTTCCACATAGAAAGCAACATTGAAAACACTGCACCATCAGCATTATGCCAGTTTCAGGCGAGCACTGCCAATTGAAACTGCTTATTTCAGTTGAAATGAAGAGCTCTTCAGAAGCAGATGCAAACTGTATTTCTGTAAGATGTTTGCTTCCCTTATTCCAAAACTTGGAACATTCACCTTTGAACGTATGATTACCTTAGCTTAGTTCATATCTGTCTCATAAATACACTATCACTAAAGCTGAGAGTGGTAAGTAGCTTTTGAAATTTTAAACCTTTTGCATGACTTGTAGAAAACGTCTTCAGCAATGTCACTGAGAAATTAGTTGGTTCAAAGTCTGTTGTCCACATTCTTCGTACATTTCCAATGTACTTTCTTTGAAATGTTGCTCTAGTTCTATAGTTGAAAGAGATTTAACTTGTCTGCAAATTAACTGCTATTACTTTGTGCTTCACTTGACTTGATCCAGATTCCACACTCACTTGTTTACAGTAGTAAATAGCTGTGCAATGATCATGCCAGATAAAGTGAAATACAGAAGTTCAGATCTTGAATTATTTATTTTTTTATAGAGGGGAAAAAAAGTCTAATAAAATCTTAATAGCAATCAATCAGTAGTCACGAACACCACTGATTTAAATCACACTGCACCAAGTTTGTGGTGATCATCTTGAGGTAAGTCTCTACTATAAATCTATTAAGGACTAGGATTCATTGCGGCTCTTGCCTTTCTGACTAGAAAAAAATATAGCTTGTAGGCAAGCAGGTCTTCAGGTTTCACATCCACTGATCTCACCTTTGTTTAAAACTGACTTGGATTTAAATTACAATAAAACCTCAGTTACGAAAACATCTGGAATGGAGGTTGTTCGTAACTCTGAACAAAATATTGTGGTTGTTCTTTCAGAAGTTTACTATTGAACACTGGCTTAATACAGCTTTGAAAGTTTACTCTGCAGAAGAGAAATGCTTTTAACCATCTTAATTTAAATGAAACAAACAGTTTCCTTACTTGGTCATCTTTTTTTTAAATGTTTGCTTTATTTTTTAGTAGTTTACATTAACACAATACTGTACTGTATTTGCTGCTGTGGTTTTTTTTTGTTTGTTTGTTTTTGGTCTCTGCCGCCTGATTACGTACTTCCAGTTCCAAATGAGGTGTGTGTTCGACTGGTCAGATCGTAACTCTGATGTTTGTAACTCTGAGGTTCTACTGTAACTTGTTTAAAATTACGGCAGTTAAAGTTGTAACCCTTTTTACTGCTGTTGCAAGTTGTAGGAGTATATAATGGCTAGATCTTGTCTGCCCTCCAGGGTAAAGGAATCTTGCTAAAAACCTCATACATTCAGTTGAATAAATTCCACCTGCCAGGGGTGAAGAGAACTGGGAATTACTGTACACTTCCAGTACTGAAAACTAAAAGGGAACATTTATGCTGATTGGTCGGATGTCCATGTTTAGGCCACCTTCACAGTAGATGGTACTTGGGCCCAAGGCCCCTAACTTTAATAATAACTACAACAATAATAATTAATAAAAAAATGTCAGTTGCCATTTAATCAGTCTGGAGAGGAGATAAAAGGTGAGAATAGATGCATCAAGATGTATACCTAGGGAAGAGGAATGCAAAAAGAGATCCCTAATAAGGGGACGGAATACAATGGGCAGAAATTGCTACAGGATGTGGTGGAAAGAAACAGACAGAAAATAAATCTGGAGATGAGTTCCTGTTTTGTGAATACTCTTCCCCAGTCTCTCAGGTTTTATATTCTAGGGAAATGATTAGCACAGATAAGATGGAGCCAAATGGCTGTTTATACATCTGTATAAGGGAAGCTAGCTGCTCGAAAGGGCACTATCAATCTATAAACTCTTGAACTTCAGGCCTTATTAGTAGACAGTACTTTAGAATGTCAAGCTCTGGCCTAGCAAGATTCCCTTTTATGGCATGTGATCGAAATGAGCAGTGGAGGGCTCTGACATTCTGAACTATATTCAAAAGAGGCTGCTTTCTTAATTCAGGCTGACTGGCCCTTACAAAAGATCAGCTACACAGGGTTGCTCAATGTCTGGTCCGTGTGATCCCCCTGACACAGTTTAGGAAGGCAGCAAGCCAGTCCCTGGTATCAAAAAAGGTTGCATTAGTACAGCTTATTAACTTTCCAGTGATCACGTTTGCCTTCAGTGCTAATGTAAAACTTTGTCGTAGCTTCTTTTGTTGCTCCTTTTCAAAAGGTAAGTAAAATACAAGACCGATTAAGAAGCATAGACAAACAAGAGTCCTGCAAACTGTATTGCTTAATCTAGTCCTTATTACCCAGATGTATTAGAATACCAGAAAACAAAGCTTAAATTCTCCAAACTTTCACTTTCTTTCTGAGTTCCTGTACCTCATCTGCTTTACTTCAAGAAGTTAGGTACAATCTGACTCATGGTGGAGGGTGGTATAATGCATATGTACATTGCTAGTGCAAATTTGAATTGTTTCCTTAATTCTTCATGGAGCGAAATGCTATGCAAAAAAAATTAACCTCAAATACTAAGCTATTTTTTGAGTGTTAGGTACTTATGGTAATGGAATCTGGCTGTGAGTGCTACAATAATTGCATGAGCTATTTGAAAAGTAACAGTAGGGAAGGACGGCATTTACTAATCCCATTTAAGTCTCTTGGTTTTTACCTACTTTTAGGTGGCAAATTTCACACTTCCACAAAATGCTGAAGTACTGGCAAACAAAAGCACTTGTGGAAAAGAGAATGCGTCGGCTCCTGTATTGGCGATTGGATTTGGAGTGGGACATTTGTTAGAAATGAATTTCACAAAGGCCTCAAAACAGTACAGAGTTGAAGAGCTAACTTTCTATTACAATTTGTCTGATACAACTCTCTTTCCCAACTCAACTGGAGGTGAAGTAAAATTTTCTTGATTTTCTGTTGCATGCATCTGGAATTGTTATACATTGTCTTTTTTTCTTTGTGCCGTGCTGTCTGGAGACATCCTAATCTTTGCCCAACTGTCTCCTTTCTGTTACAGGAGCAAAGGCAGTATCGCACAAAACTGATATTCAGGCAAAAATGGACACAAGATATAGATGCTTCAGTACCAGCCAGATTAACATGTCGAATGTGATCATAACTCTTAGCAATGTTACGCTTGAAGCCTATCTTGTGAATAATACCTTAAGTAAAAATGGTAAGTATCTCTGGTCTATTGAGAAAATACACGGAGGCAAGCAAACCTTATTTGTTGTTTCTGCTAGATTTGTAGAGACCTGTGTGACTAAGTAATCAGAAAGAGAAACAGCCTTTCACTTCAAGAGGACGTCTGTTCACTGCCAGCGGAGGCTGGACGTGAAAGCCACCATCTGACAGCTGTCCAATGAATTCTTGTGTGGCTTTAGTTCAGTTTTACCTGGATAATAGGTATCCATGCATCATGACAGGCTACAGTGGTAGCCTTGATACTAGCCAAATATTATATCAGCATGTACGATGTAAGTATTACAGAAGGGCCTCTTGAGGTCATGAGTGATGCATATTAGTGGTGCAGTGTAGGAGGCAGCGGTGATGGCTGCTGCTGCAAACACGACGAACCATCAAGATGGAGTGTACTCCTAGTCCTATTGAAATTGATGGCAAAACTCTCTAACTTCCGTAGAGTCTGAATTTCACTCTGGTTATCGAGTATGTTCCATGAACATCAAATCCATTAAATGGAAAAGTTGATGCTGGTGCTTTCAGCATGAATAGTCCCTTCTGGGACATTGTGAGCTGGGTCCACCATGTTCCATGGAAAGGAGCAAAGGGGGGCGGACCACACTTTCCCATACAGCAGATTTTTCTCGTGCAGGAAATTCATTTGCAGTGACGGGGATGGAGAGTGTCTTGAAAGCCCTGTTTGTTCAACGGGAATTTCTGAAAGTGTGCTGAATGAGGCTCCTCCTTTGTTTAAATGCAAGCATAGACTGTGTTCTTCACTGGTTCAGCTACACCTATATTCCTTGTCAGCAGTGTGTAACTTTGATAGTGTAGTCTCAATTTAGACCTGAGATTCTTACTGTGGGGGTCCCCTCCCAAGAGTGTCTTGGGATTACCTAGCTATATATTCCTGACTCTGCCTTTAGATGGGGAAATGGGAGCTGCTTCTGCAGAAAGGGAGACTTGACTCTTATCTGCTGGTAGCAGATTGCTGACTTTTCCAAGATAGACGTGCAGGAAGTTACCTGTTCAGTTTTTGCCTTGGTCCAAGACAGTACTGAAGGGTCCAAGCTCATGTGCAATCCTGGCCTCTGATGGCCAGAAAACTTGGCATCCTTGCTTTCCAAAGGTGGCTAGGTATTCTGGGGAATAATCTCTTACAAATCACTTCAATGAAAATAACACATCTGGATTGCATTTGGGATTTTTTCCCACTTGCAAGTGGGATCCTTCCTTCTACTATGAATACACAGGCTTTCAACTTCTCCAAACATACTAAAGGCCTCAATATATGGGGCCTTGAAGCTGCAGTGGTTGTAGGGAGATCTTCAGTGTAGGGCCATGTTAACTTACTGGATTACATCGTGGCATGCCCTTAGGCTCAGACATGGGGAATGATTTCATTGGCTCCACTCCCTGAGCCAAGACTGGCCTAACAGGGCTTTCATGCAGCACCAACACCAAGTCCACGATGGGCTGGAGAGGAGGGGTGGTCATGTCTCCCACTGGGATGTAAGATCCCTTGCATGCCTCACCCTGAAATAGGCAGGAGATAACAAAGAATGTAGGGGGCCCTATGTTACTGTATATGATTAGCTTGATGCTTAAATACAACCCTTCTTAACCTGCAACCCACAATAAAACTTAAGGAGGCAGGAATTATACAGCGTATTTATTTAAAACTACTGCTAAGAAGTCACATAACCAAACGCTGCGTTCACAGCATGGAGACTAAACTCTAGAAGTGCTCCTTCAGACACACCAGCCAGACCTACACTACAGTATTTGCTGCATAGTCTCTTATCCACATAAAAATAGTAAATGCAACAAGGGCAGCCCTCTTGAAATGGGACATAATCATGACTCAAAACTTAAAGTCCTAGACTGCAGCAATTTTCTTTCCCTGATTTGCGTTGCTGGATTAGAAGAGGAGCAAAATGCAGGTGTCTTAGGTGAAGAGTTGCTAAAACAAGCCAGGAACTCCTGTTAGGACACTCCTGGCATCTCTTAGCAAACAGTAGGGAGGGGGAGTTTGTTGGATCACTGCTCCCCTATGACAGAAATTTTGCTTTCCCTTTATTGATCTGGATTCTGGCTCTGAACTGGATGAGAACAGAAGTTAGGCTGGCCGGCTGAAGGTGCATAAAACTTCCCTTCAGAGAAGTGGCTGGGTGGCTACTAATGCAAGTAGTAGGCCTGATGTAGGAATTGACAGAGGGTATGAACCAGCTAAGCTGTGCCTACCCTAGGGGAAAAGGTGCATTTTGGACAGTCACTTGGAGCAATGCAGAGCAGCCTGTGAACCATCTCTGTAAGCATGATATACCACGGCTTCTGCCAGGGAAGCGCTTGGGAGCTCCACTGGTGCTAAGCAAATCCCCAGTTGCCATCCATTCAGTAAGTCCCAGAATTGGTACTATACTGATGATGGAAAGACAAATGGCCTGCCTAGAAAATGGCTTTCAAGGAGAACACAAGGATCAGCCTCTGCTTTCTGGTGTGCAGGCATCCAACAGACTGTGGTCGCAACTTGAGCCCTGCTATGAGCATGCCCAGCGGGGGGGGGCGCTAACTGCATCAGGCAAATACAGAACATTTCCAATTATCTCTGGTTTGGTGAAAATAAGTAGATAGCTTCTGTTTCTTCATAAACTGCTGTTCTGCTAAAACTGAGTAGGCATGTGTCACCTTGATAACACTGAAATAGAATGGGTTTTGAGAAACTCCTAATGCCTTGTGCATAGTGCAAAAGTAGAAGAAAGTGAAGCTAGTCAGTTTGTATTGAAGTGTAAAATGAATCTCAGTGGTAAAAAGCAAATTAGACTCTTGAATGTCTTTTAGTCAATAATAGAAGATATTAAGAATAAAACTCCTTCAAGTAAGGGGATGTTGATTGTCTCCTTCCCCAAAGATAAATTATAGTCTTAAAAATCAAGTACAACTGCACAGAATTACGGGGAAGTCATTCATACAACAGATAAGGATTTTATCACCCTGTGTTCCTTTCTTTCCAGAAACTGTATGTGATGCAGATGTGACCCCTTCTACTACTGCAGTCACTACCACTACAAGCCAGACACCTTCAACTACTAGTCAGGCACCAACCACACCTCCACAAAATCCAGTGACTGGGAAATATAATGTGACTGGTACAAATGGAACCTGTGTACTTGCTCATATGGGACTGCAGCTTAATGTCACCTATCACAGAAAAGATGGAAAGGTATAGTTTTATTTGATATTTATGTACATTAAAACCTTAAGTTCCATCTTACATGGAGAACTATTGAAAATATTGCAGGCTTCCCTATGCTTCTTAGACTGGACTCAATTATGGTTCTCTGGGTGAATTGTTTAACATTTTAACTTGATACAGTGAATATTCAGAGAAGATGAATTAGTGTGCACTTGTTGTAAATAGTGTGTTTTCCTAATGTGTACTGTGAGCTGTCCTGGACAGGACACTTATCTCCATTATGTAATGGGACTCTCTAAATTTGAATGTTGAAATCCAACCAAAATATATTTTTTTCAATTGTTTCTATGGCTTGAACACATCAGAAGGTGAATCTGGAAAATGAACATGCCACTTAAAATTAGTTTGAATGCCTCCTTTAGACACACAAATCAATGTTTTTCAAAATGAAGCATCTAAATATGAACAAACTTTCAAATTATGTGCAGACAATTCCTCTTCTTGGATGATGTATTAAAGAAGCCTGAAAAACAACCATGCAGTTTGCTGAAGTTCATGGTCTGTAATTTTCAGCTTCACACAATTTTAGCCAATATCGAAGGCCAACAGAGGTGAATTTTGAGGGTGTGGAATTTCTTCATAGACAAAACGTACCAGTCTTCCCTGTAACTATTTTTTGCAACAGAATCTATTAGCTCTATTCAGTCCACTTTCTTCCTAATCTAGCTTCCTGACTCCCCTGTCTATATGTCTGCTGCAAATCTCAGCTCACCAGCTTTGGTTTCAAGCCTGTACCTTCCTACGCACGCACGCACCGTCCATTAGCAGGACTGCTGGAGGAGAATGCTTGGCAATTAGGATCCCAGCCTAATAGAGAAGGCTCCTTTCTGGTAAATCACAAGAAGGCTTACAGGACAGACCACCAGTTCCCATTCTTAGGGGACTTTGGTTGCAAGACCCCTCCTGCTGGTGCATGATTTGGATGCAAGTCAAAGGAGAGGATTGCAGTCAAATTTCCTCTACCAAGAGGAAAAATCCTGAAATCATAATTAAGATGGAGAGTCTGTTAGGGTGTCAGATTTAAGGAGCTATTTTGTGAGACACCTTGAATTGGCTGAGCACTGTGGGTAGTGTATGCTGGAGTTGAAAAAGGGGAAGGCAGGTGACGAAGCATCGGACTACATATGGATATTGTCTGATCCAGAAGGTAAGGCATGTGAACTGGTTTGTGGATGTTAATGTTACTGGTGACTTGCTTGACCTCTAGTGGTTGATGGGAAATGTAATTTACAGCTAAGGTTGTGAAGTGCAAGTCTCCTTGTATGGAATCAAAGTCCATGCTGCAGGAAGTGGCTTATTAGAGCCCTGCTGGAATAGTTCACTTGTACCCTAACGAATAGTAGGAGGTTATAAAAGGGCTTCTGTAGGGCCAGCCAAGCTGCAAAATTCTACTGGACATCTACTCCCAAAACCTGGTTCTCAAGAGTTCTGAGTATTGCTGAGTATTGCTAATTATTCCTCCTTGTGCCATGTTGGCTATTTGGCTCTACATCAGTCAAGACACAGGTGTTTAATCTTGCCAAGTTACTCTTAAAAAGAAAACTTAAGTTTATTCTGTCATCGAAAAGGTTCTATAAGCATAGTTCTGATTCAGTCCAACAGGTTTAAAACCTTTACCCCATGGTGATCTGCAACCAGGATTGTCTGAAATGCTGAGATGTTAACTGTTGTGTAATAAAGCCTTTCAAACTGTTTTGCCTTTGCATGAATCTGTAATCCTGTGAGATAATCCCTTATGGCCATTGTCAGTTGCATTTCTCCCTCATGTGGAAGCAGAAGAATGTTCATATGGTTGCTTTAATCTAATGAAGTTAGATCTCAGGGTGGTGGTGGTGGCTGATGCTTCCCTCGTGTTCTTCAGTGCAGTACTAGCTTCCTTTTAACATGTGTTAACTGGAAAATAGTTTCAGACAGACTGTTGCCAAGGGTCTGGGCTTTAAGTTGAGCTCAGCAGGGCTAGAATGGGGGTATAAGGATAACGTCTGTGCCTCACCCAGCTGGGGCAGCTGTGTGCTATGCTGGTCCCCTGGTACACCTTAAGAAAGCAACCTGAACCCTCCTAACTAACACTTGTACATGCATGTGTTTTGTGCCTGTAAATGTGGGGAACCACGGCCACATGCAATTTTTCATGCATCTGAGTGGGAGCCAGAGAGAAATGAGCTGAGAACTTAGGTAGTGTTAACATCTTCCTGTAAAAGAGATGTAGTAATTAGCCCTTCTCTCATCCATAGACTGGATTGGATGTGCTAAATTTTGATCCAGTGAATACATCTTTCTCTGGGAGCTGTGAGAATTCCTCCGCCTTTCTGAATCTGACTTTTGAGAGAACCAGACTTGTATTCCATTTTCTACTGGTAAGTATGTTTACATATAGTATCTAGCACAGCTCTGGTATGCTTTTTAGATGTGACTAAATTGTTCTGAGAAAGTCCATATTCAAGGTAAAACTCTTTTTGGTGTGTGAGAAAATGTCAGTTTTTATTTTATTTAAAAAAAAAAATTACAGACTGTAACGAGGGGGAGGAATTTTTTTAAGAAGAAATGGTGGGGAATAATGAAGTACTTTGTAATGATTTCTAACAAACTGTGGAATTGTCTATCAATGAGATTGTTAGTAGCTCTGTTACTTGAAAAAACATTTAGAGGAACAGACTGCTGTGAATAAGTGTTTCATCTAATTTATATGAAAAGCTTGCAGAAGGAATTGGATTTAAGTCCTCTTAGTAATACTGTTTATATAGCATGACCGGTATACATGCTGCTTCACTGTCTTCTGCAGTGATTTGTTAGGTACTGTGCTTCCTTATTGCATCAACAGCACATGAGACAGAAGGGTTGATATCCCTTAATTTCCCTCTTAAGGACATCACCACTGGCTACTTTGTTCAGGATGTAGCATGTTTGCTCGCTGGCTTGAGCTATTATGATCAAGCTGAAATCTCTAATTGCCAGGGGCAAATTGACTTTAGCTTTGGCTTGAGTTAAAGCCATTCATGTAGATCCTGGCTCTCTAAGGCCTTCAGTGAGCACTTGGGCTGTGTCCTGTCCTGTACTATACAGATCCCACCATCCTGAGTCAGCAGGGGATTGACCCTTTGATGTAGTGATGAAAGTATCTGTCTTGTTTACCATTTTTAAAGTAACGCGGTAGCTTTTTAGAAAAGTCTCAGGGCATTTTCAGCCCAACTACTATGGACTGCCTTACTCCGGCATTTTCTTCCCTGAGTTGGATCTCACCCTCCATGGATTTCTTCTATAAAACTGTAGTTGGTATCATTCTAGAATGTCTTGCTTTTTTTTTTAAAGTAGCCTAAGCACCACTGTAAGGAGGATGCATTAAACTCTTCAATAGTAGAACTAAGTTGTACTTCAACTGTTTAAAATGTTGTGTAGGGATGCCAACCATATTTTCTTTTCTTGTTTTTTTTTTTTGTTAAGAATACAAGTACTGACAAGTTTTTCCTGCAAGGTGTCAGTGTGAACACAACTTTGCCTTCTGAAGCTACAGGTAAGGATTTTTGTTAAATAAAAAAATCTCAGACTAACGCTATAAATATTAAGGGAGCCTAGATGTGTGAACTAATACTGAGGGCAAAGGGGGGAGAGAGAGTGTGTATTAACTACTTGAATTTTAAGCCTTCGTAACTTTTTCATTTCTCAAATGTATTTTGTTTGTCTGTCTCTTGTTGCACAGCATCAACGTTTGAAGCTGTTAATAACAGCATGAATGAGCTGAGAGCTACAGTTGGGAATTCCTATAAGTGCAATGCAGAGGAGAAACTTCGGGTCACAGACGATGGCTCTGTCAATGTATTCAATGCTTGGGTCCAGGTTTTCAAGATTGATGGAAACAGATTTGGAGCAGGTGAGATACAAAGTATACATCTGTAAAATTAGCACACTTAAATGTCATTAAACATTTTAATGAATATGAATGTTACTGATTTAAGCATATCTGAATATTTTTTTTCAGAATGTCTTCAGTGTTGGTGACCAGTAAATTCAGCTCTGTTTTAGCTCACAAATTCACAGCATGCCTCATTACAACTGTGTGATAATGCATTAGCCTTAATTCATCTAAGTGTTTAATAAATGCAAAGCTTTCTTGAAATGGTGCATACACTAAGGCAGAGGTGCACAATTGTAGTGCCAGGAAAGTTTAAGAAGATCTGTATAGTTAGTTATACTTTCTCGCCACTGTTCTCTTGGGCAATCAGACCCAAGGAGCAAAGATTGGAAAAGCTCAGTTCCCAGCTGGGTAAGTGATCCCTGTGGCTATAGTCACAAGGGAAGGTCTTAAGGAAGAGTTGTGTTTAGAGAGCGAGGAAAAGAGTCTGTGTTTGAATGCATTTACTCTGGCCAAATTTTGTGGCCTCCTCTAGTATTGGCTGTTAATATGTAGGAAATTTGTACATATAAATCCAATATTACGCTGCATTCAGTAAATCACTAGATATATTGTATGCAGTAAACACTAACTCCAAAGGATCCCCAACAAGCTTTTCGACACGCTCTCTCCTGAAAGATCTTGAAAAGCAAGCTGACTTTCGGTAGCTGTGATAAGGGAGTGCCTTCCTGTGTTGCTGCCCAGCCATAAGTTAAAAGCTAACTACCTCAAGTTTAGTATCCCTCTATATGCTAGGACTATCAACTGATAGTTTGGTACATTGACTGTTAATGGACCAGTGCCTAATCTGAACTTTTTCCTCTTTCAGTGGAAGAATGTCAACTGGATGAAAATAACATGGTTATCCCTATAATAGTTGGTGCAGCCCTTGCTGGACTCGTCCTGATTGTCTTGATTGCTTATTTGATTGGTAGAAAGAGAAGCCATGCTGGATATCAAACAATTTAATGACTTGCACTTAAATTAATCCAGTGGTAGATAAAGAGCAGTTGCAAGAAGTGGATACATTAATTTCCCTTAAACTGAGATTCCTTATTACAAGGGAGCACAGTCTTGTTAAAGTCTGCTTTTTTTAAAAATGTGAATCCATCTTGCAGCATTTAACTACGCATGAAGGAATAACTTCTCAAATTCTGGTGTTTAATTTTGCTAACTGGTTAAATATTTACCCAACTAGAAACAAGCTAAAGTTTTAAGAGTGCTTTTGTGAATTGGCATGATTTAATGTCAGTTAAAAATATTCCAGACTGGTGTGTAGTTAATTCATTCACTCACGTAATGTCAGATTTAAGCCTAACAAAGGGAAACTTTCGCTCTTGCTGGTACTACTACCCTTCTGTGATGAAGTTAGTAATTCTACTGATGATAAAAGTAATGACTGACAAATCAAAATCTAAAAATTAAACCTCACTTTATCTGTGTTTTAACTAAGCTTCAAACACAGCATACCAGACATCTGCAGGGTATGACCAATGCAATACTCAAACCTTGACTTCTTATATTTACAATTGGGCAACAACTCCCTATTTGATATTTTTGATGCTCTGCCAGCTTAAGAGGTGGCACTTTTTTTTAAAATATGAAATGGGTGTTCTATTTACTTTTTCTGTAAAATGAATTTCAGTATCTTCTGGTGGAAGTTCCAGGCAAATCCTGTTACTGCGGATGTGTAGAAGAACGACTTAATCTGCTGACTCTCTTGCTTTAAACTTGGCTCGGGTTGTACACTTTGAGGATCAATTCTTATGTATGCATTGCCTATAACAATGCTAATAAAGACAGGTTTTTCTGTATATTGTCTGCTAGTGATCTTGTTTTAAAAAAAAAAAAAAAAAAAAAAAAATCTCAAGTAGTGACAAACTGCATAGCGCACTCCCTCCCCAGCTCAGGTGTGTTCTTCAGTCAGAGTGCAATTGTGCCCTGGAGTGGCAGGTTAGCCAAGCTTTCCTTGAGCTAACACTACTAAAAATAGCAGTGATGTGGTGATGGGCTTCAGCTCAGGCTAGCAATGTAGGTACACAGCCAGATCCCTGGCAGGCTTGAGATGCTACTTTTTCAGTGATACTTCCAGTTTCAGGTGCTAGAACAAAACAGCAGGTGTACCACCTGCCCCTGCAGTACTTACACTTTGGATTGTAGTACACACAAACCCTCAACCTGAAGCTACCCTTCCAGGTTACATGAACAATCAGCAGTTGTCACTTTTTTTCCCTACTCTGATACCTGACTGATCATACACCACTTTTATTCTAAGTAACAGTGAAAGAATGATTACTACTTAAAGCAATGCTCTCTACTCCTTTATCTTTTTAAAAAAGAATTGAACAGCCCTCCAATTCTTCCCCAGTTGAAGGGTGAATTTGATCCAAATAGTAAACTCCCATTTTATAAATGAAAGCCCGATGGGGTCACTGCTTCAAAAGGTATGGCTTCACTGATTGTTCAGCAAAGAAGATGGCAGGGGGGAGAGGCAGAGATCTGGCAAAGTCACAGCTGCAGCTTGTAAAGGAAGCTAGAATTGAGGATTCCTGGGCAAAATGCCTGTTTCTGATGCACTACCGTGCCTGTCCCATACTGCCACCATGCAGCCCAGACCTGCATTAAGCTCTGAGCCAGCATTGACTACACCTTAGTGCTAGGTAGAATCCTGTAAAAAATGTATTTATATAATTCACCCTCTAACATTACTGCTCTTCTACTTAACAACTCAATACATTGCTTATAAAACATCCTAACCACAATGTCGCTAGTCACTCTCTCCTGTGGGAGTATGTAGGTGCAGATAAGTAGGGGACCCCTGCCTAAAAGCTTTTACATGCAGAGATGTTTCTTTCTCCTCTGGCCTTCTGTTCTTAGCCCTTGTGTGCCTTTTTCTCCTAATCCCTCCTTCTGGTTCCTGTCTTACCTGCCCACACTATGCATTTACATACCATCTTTCCAACAGCTGTCTTCCTTTTGGCTACATTTCCCCAGGTCAAAAAACAAACCTGCCCCTGCTCAAAGGCTATATTCTTTTTTATTTTGAGCACACTGTGAGTGGTCAATCAATATGCTATCTATGTTCAGTATTCTGCACTGTTCCAGGGCTAGGGAAGCCTCACCTCTGCCAGCTTGTGGTGAACAGAGAGGCTTTCCATCACAGCTATTTTCTAACTTCAGAACATATTCAAGGTATGCATTCTTACTACGAACAGACAGAGCCCCCCCCCCATGATTACAGGCACTGAGGCTGATGGGTGGAAGAGGCTGTTTTGCAGGAAAATCCAAATGCTAAATGCTCTCACTATTTGTAACAAATCAACTTTTAAAAAAAATTTAGTGCTTAATATGAGAGGTCCCATAATTAGTGTTCATAGCAGAGGCTTGTGAACCAGCCTTGTCTATGGAGGCATTTGTGTGAAGGACCAAAGTATTACAATAAACAGTGGAGCAGGGTAGATAGGTGAGCTATGAATTCAGCTGCTGATTTTGATTTATCTTAAGACAATTGCCTGTGGTAATTGCCCAAACAGCTATAGTGCAAGCAAAACTTAACTGGAGAACTCTTCTTTTCTGTTGCAATGGCAAATGACTAGGGCCCTACCAGATTCACAGCTGTGAAATCTGATCGCCCCTGTGAAAGGTGGCTACCCTAGGAGAGGGGCAGGGCTGGGGGACACCCAGGCTAGGGCCTCCAGCTGCTAGTCCCAGCCCAGGCTGGGGAGGGACAGAACTTGCTCTTCCCCTGCAACCTCCAGGAACCCCTCCCAGCTGGGAGCCTCTCACTGAATGCAGCACAGAAGTGAGGGTGGCTATCAGCCCCACGCCTTGGCTAGAGGCTGTGGCTTGATGTCAGCCCCCAACTCAGGCACCCCTCATTTCTGTGTTGCTGCTGGTGGTACTGGTTTTAGAGCTTGGCACCTGGCCAGCCAACCACTGCACTGTGAATGCAGCACCACTGCAGAAGTAAGGGGGGGGGAGGGAATCCTCCACCAATAGCCTTGTAACTCCCCCACACTCCTTTCTTGGGTCAGGACCCCTGAGGTGCCAACACCCTGGAATTTCAGAGTGAAATCAATTATTTTTAAAATGCTAGGATCATGAAATTGACCATGAATTTGGCAGAGCCCTGCCCCTGACAATCTGGAACAGACCCTGCCTTTCCAGAAAAACAGCCTGTGGAGTGCAGAGGGATCAATGAATAACACTAACCGCTAGCTGTAGGAGCAAGGCCAAGTCTACACCTGGTTGAAAAGAGTGCAAGCATTCAACTGGAAGAAAATAATTTAAGGTAGCAAGAGATCAAAAGGGAAAGTATAGGGCAAGTATCAGGAAAATCTTAAGCTTTTTGCAGCTATGGCATAGGTTCAAGGGCAGCAGTGAGCCCAGTTGCTTAGGAAATACACATTTAGGTCTATGTGGGAAAGTGCTGTCAGTGCAGCTAAGAAGGAAGCTTGCCATTTAATGCATGCTGTTGCTCCTGCGGTAGAGCACAGGTAAAGCTTGTAGTCAAATGATCCATCAACTGAGTACAATGGGACCTGTATTACCTACAAGAGTTAGAGGAGTCTCCCCTGAACATGGCTGGTAGCAGCCTACATTGCTAGCTTGCCTATACTGTGCTGATGCCAAACCTTACAGCAACCCAGAATACGCCTATGCACCCCTCCCACGTTGAAAGCTTTAGGGTCAATTTCGGTCTTCAACTCACCATCTACAACGCTGCAGTACTTACCCATTATAGATGGTCATGAACCTGCTGGTTCCCACTAAATGTGCTTTAGGGAAGAGATCTGGTCTGTAGAAGGATCCATAATCTCACCAATACAGAAAAGGGAGGCTACTTACTGTAACTGAGGGTTCTGTCTGGACTCCACATAGGGACCTGCCTCTGAAGAAAAAGGAGTTCTTCAAGTGATGGTCCCTATGTGTATTCCAATTGCAGGTATGCATGTGCGCCACATGCCAGGTTTTGCCGAGCAGTGTCCGTTGACCTGCACGTGTGTCTTCCTGCTTCCAGCCAAGGTTATAACAGGCCATGCAGGTTGACCGTTCACTCCTACCACCGCAATGGCTTGAGTTGGACTCCCTGTTCCTTTGGAATCCTTTTAACCTCTTCACTCAAAGCAATCTAGTCTGGTGTACCTAGTTTCTTGTTTTTTCAGTATAGTGTATATAATAGTTGTAATTAGCTGTTAGTCAGAGAGAGTCCCTGGGTGGGGACTATGCCCCATGTTCTGGGGTTTAAAAACTACGTTTCATGCCCATGCTTGTTCTCCATGAGCAACGAGACCCAGTGCTGTCTGCATTGCCCCAGGGAAGCTCATATTGCCGCTTGTTGTGAGATCTGTAAGTCTTTTCCGCCCCAAACTCAGGAAGCATGGGAAATTCACCTCAAGAAATATCTCCTGGAGGAAGCCATGAGACTGCGCACCCACTCAGATCCAGGACTGTCAGAACTGGCAGTGAGCGCTCCTTCTAGTACTTCCCACGCCCTGGATCTCCACCAGGAGTCCTGGACAAGCCCAGACAAGAGAGTAGGAGAAGCCCTCTCATGGGCATAGAAGCAAGTCCCCATCAAGAGCTGCTTCTAACACAGCATTGCCTGCTCGAGTTATGCCAGGTCCTGTGAGATGTCACATGCCAACACTGGTGTCTCAAGCGTCTCCGCCTCAAGGATAAAGCAAAATGCAAAAGGGATCTGGTGGTACCACTGGTAACCCTTGTACCTGCCCATGTGGAGCCATCCCCTGCGTGCACACCATCTGTTCTGCCGCCACTGACAAATCCCTTCACTTGTTGAAGGACTCTAGAGCCACACTGACATCCCCGGGGATCTATACCCTGAGCCCACATCACAAGCAGCAGCAGTTCCGCCCCAGACCACATGTGCCCTACCCGGCCTACTACCAGCAGCACCAGCAATCCTCACGCAGGCACCATCGGTCGCAGCGACAGCAACCCACAGCCTCTGCCTCGGCCACCTCCTCAACCATCACCCACCAACCTCCCAAGGCACAGTTTTGATGGGTCTGTTGAGAACTGTGAACCCTCCCCATTGCTACCCGTGGCTCCCCCCATATCCTCTTTGGAGACCATCTTGCCCTATTCACCCACAATTCAGGCAAGATCACCACAGCCCATTGGGTCCTGGAGATAATCCATCATGGATACTCCGCAGAATTTCCTTCTTTCTCCCCACACTGCCTGTCCCCCGAATGCCCCAAAGACCCCTTCCCATCAATGCCTTCTCCAACAAAAGGCAGATGCTCTTCTTGCAAAGGGCACCATAGAGCACATGGCACCTTCCTGTGCTGGGAGAAGCTTCTTCTCCCCATACTTGCTCATCCTCAAGAAGGGTGGAGAGCGCTGCCCCGTCCTCGATCTTCGCGGAACTAAATACCTTTAGCAAAAAGTCCAAATTCCATATGGTGACACTGGCATCTATTATCCCCTCTGTCCTCCACGGAGCCTGGTTTGCAGCTGTTGACATGAAGTCTGCCTGCTGGAAATTCCTCTGTTTCTGGGTAGGGTCATCCCACTACCAGTTCAGAGTCCCCCCCCCATCCCCTTTGGCATTGCAATAGCTCCGCAAATCTTCATGAAGGCATCGCGGTCATGGCAGCACACATGCATCGCCTTGGCTATTCAGTGTACCCCAACCTGGGCGACTGGCTCCTTGTCATGCTCTCCGGACAAGAGCTTAGCTCTGCCATTCTCGTCCTTTGCGCTTCCCTGATCTCTCCAGGTGTCCGCATCAATAAGTCAGTACTTGTGCCTATGCAGAAGCTCAACTTCTTTGGGGCACGGCTCAACCCAGTTGCAGCATGGGCTTCTCTTCCAGCTGACTGCTTTGCATTGCTGACAGCCATAGTGACGGACCTATGCCACAATCCTCGCATCATGGACCGCCATTATCTCCCCCTCCTTGGACACATGGTAGCCTGCATGTACATGACACTGCATGCATGTCTACACATGCGTTGCCTCCTACTGTGGCTCCTCTCCCTTTATAAACCCCACAAGGACCATATGGAGGCCACAATTGTCATCCCCCAAACGGTTCTGGCCTCCCTCACATGGTGGACAGTCCCCTCCAAGGTTATGGTTGGTACCCCCTTGACCTCCTTCCTGCAGGCCACCATCACAATTCAACCATCACAACACCCAAGGTATCTGGACACCATGAGAGACAAGAATGCACAAACGTCCTACAACTGTGGGCAGTTTGTTTACCATTCCAGGTGTTTCTTCCTCTGATTCCAACACAGCATGTTCAGCTACTCTCAGACAATAGCACAGTGATTGTCTACATCAATAAACACGGTGGCGCCAAGTCTCTATTCCTCTGTTCAGAGTCCACCCAACTTTGGAACTGGTGAATCAAACACCACATGGCACTCAAAGCCACATGCTTCCTGGGCACCCAAAATTCCCTGGCCAACATGTTCAGTGGGACTCCCTACCTCAACCATGCATGGGAAATCCATGATGTCACTCTCTGCTACCTCTTCCGCACATGGGACACCCTGCACTGGGATCTCTTCACCACTCATGAGAACTGCAAGTTACCTCTTTATTGTTCCAGGGGAGCCATGGGTGAGGACTCGCAGGGTGATGCATTTCTCCTATCCTGGATGGCTGACCATCACTTTACGCCTTTCCCCACATGCCACTCCTCCCACAAGTCCTCTGCAAGATTTGCTGGGACAAAGCTACCATAATACTCATAGCCCTATTCTGGCCTCATCAGTTTTGATTCATGGACCTCCTCAGACATACTCCGCCACAGAACACTCCCAGATCTCCTCATGCAAGATCAGGGCAGAGTCAATCCGGACATCCCAATGCGGGCCCTCTTCACCTCACGGCCTGGTTTCTGGATGGGGCTTGAGGGTAGACAAAACATGCTCTATGCCAGTGTGACACATCCTTATCCAAAGCAGGAGGGCATTCACCAGGGCCTGCTACCAAGCTAAATGGAAACGTTTCAGCAATTGGGCTTGCTGCCATCACCATCAGCTGAATGAGATATCTATATCTATCATCCTTGATTGCCTCCTCAAGCTCTCAATGTTGGCCCTTGCCCTCAGTTCTATACAGGTCCACCTGGCAGTACTTCATGCCTTTCTCCCGCCAGCGGATGGCCTTGGTGTTTACAACACTCTACCGTGCCTGTTTTCTGAAAGGTCTCCTCAATACCTCACCACAGCACTCAAGACCACACGCCCATGGGATCTTAATTTCATTCTGTCTGCCCTCATGAAGCCACCCTTTGAGCCACTGGCAACATGCTCCCTCTCCCATCTCTCCATGAATGTTCTTGGTAGCTATTATCTCGGCTAGATGTGTCTGCAAACTAGCAGCCATGATGGCTGAACCTCCCCCCACCCATACACCGTATTCCACAAAGATAGGATGAAGCCGTAAAGAAACTAAGTTCCCCCCAAAGGTGCTTTTGGAGCAGGAGGAGACGCACGACATACATGCAGGTCAACCGACACTGACAGGAAAGCCTTCTTGCTCTGGCGCATAGTGCGCCTGCGCACCCACAGTTGAAACATAAATAGGGACCACACATCATGAAGAACCTCGAGTTACACGTAAGTAACCTCCTCTTCTATCCTGAGAGCAATAGGCTGAGCAGAGGCTGCCTCAGGAAAGCAGAGAGCCGGGCATAGGATCAGCCTATTGCTGACAAGGAACCAGCAGTTACCACATCAGGAAGAGTGGGATAACTGCAATGGTAGAGGGCATGATGAAACTGTAGATGGGCTCCAACCATACTACAGATTGGAGAACAGATGGACTGGCAGGCAGTAAGTCTGAGGAACCCCATGTGCTATGGTTACTTTTCTACCACTCTCCTGTAGTGCTATGGTTTGTTTTTTTTTAAAAAGGTGAATGTAGCTTAATGGCAGCCTGGCTAAAGGACTCCTGTTGCATCCTCAGAGCACTGAGAAGGCTGCACCCAGGCCTAAAGCGCATTGTTTGGAGCAGCTACAGCACACTTGTCTCCAAGCTAGTGGCAGACAGCACCATACCACGTCTATAGGGCCACTGGTGTAACAGCTCAGTTACAGTGGCATGACCTTGACCATTCCTTATTTCACTGTGATTCATCCCCCTACCGTATCCCTCAGTAGCCCCAGAGAGGTGATGCGGGCTACCCCTGTGGCGACCTAAAGGTGGTAATGCAGTTCCTAGCTAACAGCACCAGGGTTAAGTGCAGGCAGCTATTCCTCCGATCTCTATGCCTGCCTGTGCGCTCTTGTCCTTCACTTCGACCTTTTCCTCTCTATCTGTTCAACCCCTTCCCTGCTCTTCTCCCCCACACTCTCCGCCTATTTTGTCTCAACCATATAGAAAAATCTTGTAATAAGAGACCATGCTCCAAGCCACCAATAACCCCACTGTTTTATAACTGCAAACCTCATTTCTCCTCCCTCCCTTTCCTTCAGCTCTTTGGGTCTATGAGGCATGCATATTTGTCTAAAGCACCTACAAAATTGCTGAGAGCTATATAAATAATGGTAAGGTCTCACCACTACACAGGTACATAGAGGTGCTGGGCTATTCCAGTTTTTTAAATGCTTCTGGGAAGCAGCCAACACATTGCAGGCCAGCTCCAGGAAAGAGTGAGAAAAGAGAAAGGAAGGCAGTCCAGAGGGAAGCAGCAAGCAGCCATGTAGTAGCAAGTACGGGTAAGATAAGCAGGTAAAGCAATGCCTGGCTACGGAAGATTGAGATAGGGGGCTATTCATTTTCTGAGGCCTGTTACTGCCAGACGCTGGGAGTCTGATACCAGAGTACTTAGAACAACACTGAACTCCATAAAACAGGCTTTGACAAATAAATAGAATTTATTTTGTACAAATGGCTCTGGTTTCATGATTAATATACAGAATTGTATATATAGCTCTAATAAATCTATTTATTCAGACATTAGAAAATGCCCTGAAGAAAAACAAGGAGAGTGACTTTTAATCTCACATTGGTCACATTCTATTCTGAGAATATTCTAAACCATTTTTTTTAAAAAGGTTCAAGATACCAGATTACTGACAGAGTACAAAACGTTTACAACACTTACGTGAAAGGCAGGAAAAACTGGTCAAGTATCAAATGATACTCATGGAAAGTTTAGAACTTGTGCTTCCATCAGTGCAATCAAAGTAGAGGAATGTCTCAATTTCTGTGATAACTGACCATCTTTTTAAACAATGTTGGTTTATCCCTGAGCAACCAGCTTTGCTCTACACGTCTCTCGAAGTTTGTTAACTGTTGCCATGGACAAGCTTCCAGGTTCTGTAAATATTTTCTAGAAAAAGAATTGTTACTTAAAAACATGATCCCAGACAAAAGATATGGAAGTCTTTTAGACTTCACCTCCAGATGTAAAGGAGCATTAATGAAATTCTTAGGTCCCTACTGTAAATATCAGCAGAGAGCATTGCTTACCAGTCCATAGATCAGAGTTTATTATAGATTATTCTAGACACAATATTTCAGACAAAAATAATGTAAAATAGTTGTTGCTTCAACTGCATTGTGAGCTCTAAAGAGATGGTAGTCAAACATGAGATGGCTTAAACATATTATTTTTTGATAAACATCCAATTTTTATCTCATAGCCCACATCAGCCTTCTAACTGTTCAAACAGGTCATTTATAAGCTTGCCCCAGATATACCAATGTATTCCTTTGGGAACAGTTACCTGTTTTGGATAGGGAGAAGGAAAAATGAGAGGCCCACAGAGTTGAGCTATGAACTGTAAGCAAACTTTAAAAACCATGCTGCAAGCTTTGTTCAGCACCATGGTGAGAATGTTTGCATGGGATCATGCCTCAAAATAAAAAACAGTTACTCCCCTTCAGTAACAGTTGTTCTTCGAGATGTGCTCTGCATGTACACATTCCATTTGAGGTATGTGCCCAATGCACTCAAGCCAGAGACTTTTGCCAGCAATACCACAAAGTGGCACAAGCACCCCTGCTCTCCTCCTGCACCCAGCCAAGAGCATAAAAGGGGGCAAGCCTGCCTCCTCACTCTTTGTTCCTTCCCACCACCTGTGAAACTGTGCAATATAGTGGGAATGGAAGGAGGGGTATGGAAGATATAAGTGCACAAGTTCCTTCAAGTGGTTGCACATATATACATTCACTTGTGAAAGTCACTAAGTCACTAAGACCCTGTCTACACTTACCTCCAAGATTCGATGGCAGTCGACGGGAGTTACACAAGCTACGCAAAAAACTTGTGTAACTCCCATCGACTTCTCTGCTTCTCTTCTGCGCGCCGTCTTCACTGCGCTGTGCCGGTTCCCATCGACGCAGCACTATGCCACTAGTGAAGGTGGTCTTAGTACATTGATTTCTGGATCGACTGAGCGGGTCGTCACTGACCACTCAGTCGATCCAGAGAAATGGATCTGATGGTGGTGACTGTCAGTGTAGCCGTAGCCTAAGTCACCTAAACAGGCGTTGGGACTTCAAATCATCTGAGGAGAGACAGTAACAGAGACTTGCCAAAGCTGGCATCATCTCATGAGGCTTGAGTGATGGGATAATGTCTTGAAAAAGAACCCACGGACAACCATGTTGCTGATGTGTAGATGCCTATAATCGGTTCATTACTCTTGAAGGCTGAAGAAGCAGACTGAGCTCTGGTACAGTGAGCTATTCTCAATAGAGGAGAGACTTTCACAAGATCATAACAAAGTTTAATACAGTCAGACATCCAGTGTGAGATACCCTGAGCTGACATTGCTTGTCCTTGGAGTCTCTTGGCATAAGATGTAGAGAGTCTTGTACAGGCTCTGAATGATTTAAGTGCAGTTGATGTAGAAAACAAAAGCTCTCCTTATATCCAAACTGTAAAGTTTTTCCTTAGCTTCTGATGTGTGGTTTTGGAAAGAAGACCAGAAACTGAATAGATTGGTTCATGTCAAAAGCGGACACCACCTTTGCCATGAACTTAGGACGTGGCCTGAGAGAAACCTCGTCCTTATAAAAGGCTGCCCAGGGAGGGTCAATAAGCAGAACGTGGAGCTCTTAAACACTTCTGGCAGAAGTAATTGCCACCAGGACTTCAAATTTGGATTAATTAATTAATTAAGTAGACTATGACAAGGTTAAGATCCCATGCTGCTACTGGTGAGATACTGGAGGGTAGACATCGACAACCTTCCAAAAATAGGGAGACCATAGGACAAGAAAAAAAAAAACAAAACCCAAAATCCTGTAACGGTGGGTGAACCGCAGATAAGGACACTTGGAAAACTCTTACAGAGCTAATTAAAATGCCAGATGAGTTCAAATATAAGAAGTAATTTAGTATACGACTAGTGTCCATACAATGGGGTAACAAGTGTTGAGATCACACCCAAACAGAAAAATCTCTTCCACTTTGCATCATAGATGATCCTAGTAGAATTTTTCCTGCTGTTTAGCAGATAGCCTGGAAATTTCTAGAGCACAGTTTCTCATGCTCATTTAGCCAGAGCTCATCCATGCAGTAAGGTTACCATGGCAGAGAAGGGGCACTCCTGATAGATTCAGAGTCTGTCGGTTCATAATGTCTGGTTCTGACACTGGATGCACAGATCTCATGGCCTTCTTCATCAGATGGACTTTTTAATGTCAGTCTCTCTGATTTTTCATTCTACTGGGGAGGGAGTACAAACTGGGCATTTGTCCCTTACATGCCCTTCCCCTAAATAAATTAACCATCTTTTGTGTCTATCCGTAACAGGAAACACAGCCCGGCACATGGCACATTGTTTGAAATCCAGGGGTTTCTTCACAATAAACCCCCAAGATTTAGTTTAAAACTAAACTGGCTAAACTAACACTAAGAACTAAGTAAACTAACACTAGTATAAACAACTATTTATAGAAAGAGATTCTTAGAAAGCTGGATGAACTGCTAGCGAAGCTCTGGGGAGCTCTGACTCTTGCCATGGGGAGTGAGAGGGAAGTGAGAGGAAGGCAGTGGACAAGCCATTTTTACACCCTCAGCTGGGCATGAGGAGAGCAAGGGTGCTTGTGCCACCTAGTGGAACTGCTGGTAAAAGGCTCTGACTTAGTGCATTGGGCACACACACACCTAAAGTGGAATGTAATGTGCACAATCACTTGAAGGAGAACTTTTTGTTCAAACGCAAGTATATTTAAAACATTTAACTGTCCGAGTCCACTGCTGCAGTGTCTTCTCATTTATTATTTAAAAAAAATATGTTGTGGCCTCTCTGTTATTGGAACGTATTTGCTTCAGTCTTATATAAAACTGAAAATTCAAACCTCTGGGCACCCTTGACATACATGGACAATAACTTGCAGGAATAATCTTTGGTCTGCGGTTTATAAGCAGTTGTCAGTGAGATTTTTCTCTTATAAACTACAGCCGTTTTGAATGTATAGAGACCATGTGGTATGGTTTTCTTCTGTAACTAAGCATATTCTTGGAATCATATTGCTGGTGTGAGTGCTTGTGGAAAAAAAATCCAAATTTCTCTGGAGCAGTCACTTAAAATTCAGCACAAAAAACTCATTTGCTTGAATATTTACAGAAAATAAAACAGAATCAACCCAGTTTACTGAATTGTTTGGGGGTTTTGCCATCTGTATCTGTCCTACTCTATTTGGCAGAATGGGAGAGGTCTCATTTAGTATAATGCAGGTGATGTAAATGTATGGTTACATACGGATTAATAGGTCATTTCTTAGAAATATCTTCTTAAAGTTTAACACAAGTCACATTGCCACGTTCAAAGTTGGTTTATACCAGAAATGCTGCACAGCCTTTTGGAAATTCACACGGATGCAGCTCTCAAAGTTTAGTCACCTTTTGGGCTGAACAAGACCCTTCAAAGTCTATTTGGTTCCACAGTTTTTCACTGTTCCATGTTGTAAACTGGAAACACTTACCTGCATGAAAGTGTGGCACTCTGTCACAAATGTCCCTCTGGTGATCTGCTTAAACTTATCACAAATGTCGGGGAAATTGGTGGCTTCTAAAATAAAAGCTTGATGTTGCTTAATTAACGTTAAGGCCACACGAAAGAGGATTTTTGATCCCTCATGGAATAAACAATCCCAAATTCGGAGCACAGTCTGTAGAAGAAAAAAAGTTGTTAGAAAGGTTACCTTGTTGCTTTGTAGCCAGTAATGATTATTAACGCATCATCAGTGGGATAATGGTCTAACATACCAGTTACCAGGCGAACCACACCTTAAACCCCTTTTCATCCCACTCCAGTGCACCCCTTAGGTAAGAGGCCTGGCTTGCAGTACCTCACTCTGGCTGGAAACCCAGTCTAACCACTCCTAGACTGGATCTCTGGGCTATAGCCCATTCTCCAGCCTTATTAACCTGACAGGCCCAAGTTGGTTTGGCACCTGTGAAATTCCTCCGGGAACCTATGACAGTGGCTGATTAGTGACTCAAAAGAGCTTCTTCAGAACAAAGCGTTATTTATTCGTGCACCCAAAGGCGCATAGCTCACAGAGCAAAATGTCTATATGCATATATCCTCTTACCTAACCCTAAATCTTTCCTTGCAAGCTTTGGCAGGTTCTCCAGACTGTCCTGTTTGCAGCATGCTCCCTCTGTGTGTGTCTCCTTGCCAGCCTGTCAGCTCTTCCTGATGCTCCCAGGGGAGCCCTGCTTCTTCTTTAACCAACATTTTAAAGATTTTTATACTCCCATTGATCCTGGGGGTATGTCTAGGGTTGGCACTGCCAGATCGATTCTGTGGGATCGACTGACTGGCAGTGGAGACCCACGCAATCGATCCAGAAGTTGACACCATTAATCCACCCCCTCAAAAAGAGTAACGCTGCATCATTGGGAGAACATTTCCCATCAGTGCAGCGCAGTGGGGACACTGCAGTAGGTAGAAGTTAGGAAGTCAATGGGAGCTTGCGTAACTACATAGCTTGCTATCTCCTGTCGACCAAATTTCACCAGCAGTGTAGACCAGGCCTGGGTTTTTGGTCAGGAAGAATAAACCTTGGCAGAATAGTGGAGCCAAGCACAGGTACTCCCCCAATTAATGATACCCCTATTGTTTTCTCAGGGACTCTTAGTTTACCTTATCATAACCCCCTTATCTTTGCCATTGTTTATTTTCTGTTGGTTTCTCTCTTACAGAACTCTATGTATTCAGGGAGAATACCACACATGTAATCTGAGGGGCATATGCATATTGATAAAAAAACTGCACGTAATTCCCCTATTCTCCACACATGTATATTAAAATACCTTCAAGTTATACTGACCTCTACTGGAAGAATGTCAATAAACAAGCATATAAACCAACGAGACACCACCAAAGTCCACATGACACCATGTCTATCCATCAACTCTGCCACTGCTGGAACTTTCATTTTCACAAGTTCTCCAAGGACCTCCTGATCTGTCTTCAACCCCATCATTGCTGGACTATAATAATCTTTGGAGGAAGAAAACAAATTTTTTTTCAGTAACCAGTCCATAACATTAACTGGAAAAGTAAATGAGAATTTCCTGTAAAGTTTAAAGTCCTGATGTTATAAATCACTTTTACCCTTTTAGCCCTGAGCACGACTTAAGTAAATTACACTGTGGAACAAGGATATTTGCATCCTCATCTCATCAATTCCTCTGCCTCAGCAACCGCTGATCCCTCCACATAAAAAATTATTTCCTGCAAGCTTGCCACGATCACCTCCCTGTCCCAACTCCCTAGCAGTTCATTCCTCAACTTTTCTGAATGTTTTTGTAACCTCACCCACAACTGATCATTCCCAATCCAAGCAGAAGGAGCAGTTAACAAAAATGGAAAGTTTTAAGGCAATTTAGGGGTTGATAGCTACCTGCATCTAAACTGGAAACCTGAATAAAAGCTTGTGTGCACACATGCGAACACATACGTGTGTGTATATTATATTCAAAAGAGTTAGTGTTCATAAGTGCTGAACTGACAAGATCTCCGTTATTAGAACTATTTAAGGTCTTCATGTCAACTTAGCTGGTCTCTGCCAAGACTCCTAAACACATAGGACAAGGACAGAGATGGTTTACGTGAAAATGAAGCAATAAGGGGGAGAAAAACCCAGTAGCCTTAAATCATTTTATAACCCCACCCCACCAGCCCCTACACAGTGGATTTCTAAGATCTTTGAGAAGCTCAGAGATGGCAAAGCATCTGAGAACACAACACGAATTTCCACCTGGAGAAATCTGAATTCAGGAATAGTAAATTATAATGGAGATTTTATTAATATTATTATTAACAATAGTTTAAAATGTGTGCTAGGCACTTTACAAAGCCATACATAAACAACTTTATCCTCCCCATCTTACAACTCAATAATATTTATCTCTATATTTCTCACATCCAACTTCCAAAACCACTTTCATGACACTATGAAGCATAACACACAACTTTTAGGACTCTAGCCCATTATCTGTAATCCCTAGTTTCCTCCTTCCCACTCAAGATGCAGCTGCTTATGCAGGAAGCTTTACCCATGTGCATTATTGCTCCTGTATACATTCCTTCAGCCTCCATTCTAGGATCAGTCATAGGAAAGCTCGGAGTACTGAAACAAAGAGTCAGCAAGATGTATATAGGCCCCCTGAAAATTCCTGCTGCCAGAGTGAAGTAAAAAGGAATGCAAGAAGCATCAAGTCTCACCACAGACAGATAGCGAATACAGTAATTCTCTTCCTTCACGTTTTATGCTCCTTTGACTCGTTTGCAACATTAGGGACTTGGAACATAGGTAAAGAAAATAAACCAACATGCTCAAGTGTACAAAAGTGTTCGTTTTCTGTAAACCAGGAATTAAAAAATGCTACTTCAAAGGGGGGGGGGGGGGGAGAGAAAGCACTTTGGCGATGGGAGAAGAAAGCAGGAAAACAAGCAACCCATCTTACGCAATTAAACACAAAGCAACTTCTCTCTTTTGAGTATATTTGAGATACAGGAACATTAAATAGACTCTAACCACGGGAAAGTGCACTGGTACTGAAGTTCCACATGCTCTCTGCTATATATTGCTGTGATCATCTGATACGCTGAAATCAACAACAGCTGCTATTTTCAATCTTTATAGTACTACAACAAAATGAATGTCAGGATCTCAGTGAGAGTGTCAGGCCACAACTCAACTAGTTAGAAATGCCAGAGTAAAGTTAGGCAAATCAATCCTCAGCTACTGGATCTTCTGAATTACAAATTGCTGATTAAACAGTTGCAGGGAAGCCTTGTTTAGATTTAAAATACATTCTAAAAAAACTATAACTAAAATGTGTGACACAACAGTGCTACATGTCGGAGCAGAGTCTTCCTTTTCTAATTAGGGCAGCCTGGTTGTTCCTAATGTAACAGTTTCCACCCTGACCTTCATAAGCAGAAATGGAATATTAAATGTAAAATGAAAAGAGTTGCAAGATAACTGAAAAAAATTAACATTCATAATTTTAAAACAGACTCAAATAATAGATTGTCAAACCTCTTCCAGGATATTATAGCCAGTACAGAAAAGAAAAACATATACTAGAAGTGTCAGGGCCTAAGATATTTATTTTTTCTCTCTCAATATTGGGAGCACGATATTCATGTACAACCCAGAAGTGTTCCTGAAAGTTTCTTATGTAAAAACTACCCATGGATTTTCAGTCATTTACAACGATTTTAATGGCAATATAATAGGTTGGTGAAAGTATAGCTTTAATGTTAAAGTTCTAATTCTAGAAAGAAATGGCATTAAAAGAATCAGTAGTCTCACAGTAAAATTAAATTCTATAGATGAACTTTAGTGACCACAGAATAGAGACTGATCTCCATATACAGCCAACTGGACTAGGCAGCCACAGATGTATCTTTATGGTTTTCACGGAATCATTAAGTTACGGGGGACCTCTCTAGTAGGTCATTCAGTCTAGCCGTTTGCATCACGGCAGGATTAATCTCATTGTCCATGCCATCTTTGACAGATGGGATCTAATCTTGCTACAGTGAAGGGGATTTTGCAACCTCTCTGCAGCTTATTTCAGTGCCTAACTGTTCTCATGGTTATAAAAGTTCCAATATTTAACCTAAATTTGTCTCCTATTTTGGCACTGTTTACTAATGAGAACTGATCTCTGGTCTTTTTTGTAAACATCCCTTCCCATGTTTTTAATAATTCTATCTCTACTCCATCTCTGAACTTTCCCCCATGTGTTTTCCAAATTTTATTTTCCAAATTTTCTATAAATTTGCTGCTCCACTCTGATCTCTCTTCAAGTCTTAAAAAAATAAAAAAGAAATAATACATGAAACCAAACAGTATTTAAATGAAAGGCAAACTACATCTTTTATGCAGGGCACTACTACAGTATTATGAAAGGCAATATAGCATGTCTTCCTGCACCTCCCAACTACTATTTTGACCAATAATAATAAAACATCAATATACCACCCACTAAAACTTTTAATCCTTCTGTGTACTACTACCCATATTACCCCAACCCCATATCTTATTCCTTCCTGTAAGAATAATTTATTTTTACCCATAAACAACGTGATTGATGCTAAACCTCTTTAAAAGTTATTATTATCCTTCTATATATTAATATTCTACTCCAAATTATTATTATTTGGTTAAATATGTGGGAAGTTTGTGAAGATGGTTTCAGCATTATTTTTACTACTCCTAAGTCTTTATCCTGAGAAGCCATGAGCCCCACAACTCCCACTGACTTCAGTAGAGCAATGAGAACTCAGCAATTCCCAGGATCAAAGACTCACAAAAATCAAGACATACACTAGGCCATCTGGGTTCCTTTTAGCCACTAAATTTTCATATGAAAGAAAATAAGTTACATGGTAAAATTTATTAGATGATGTTGCCTATAATTTTTCAATGTATTTTCGGTGCTGACAAATTCACCTCTTTATTCACAATTCTAAGAATTTACCTGGTTTGAAGTTAAATTTACTGATCTGCAATTCCTTCTCCCAACTCCTCTTCACATATAGGCATGATGCTTACCCTTTTTTCCAGCCCTCTGGGATCTCTCCTGCCCTCCAAGAGTTCATGGTTTCAACACTTCATATACTAGTTCCTGTAGTACTGTAGGGTGAGCTGTGGCAGACCAATTTGATTTTAATACCTTCAGGTTAAATAGCTCTTAGCCAGCAATTTTCCCAATTTCATCTCATAGCGGCTCTCTTTCCATAACTTACTGCAAGTAACTCATTACTAATTTGAGTCACTTTTATTGGCTGTTTGACTTGCAACCACAATCAAGAGCTGCTAATCTTAACAAAATTATGATCTAGTACAGTGCTCCCAACTGGCAAGATGGCAACCAAGGTCACTTCGTACGCTGTGATCAAACACAGAGCCGTCCACCTCATGCAGCATCTGTTCTTAATCAAAGATATAAAGTACTGATCCTGATAACTGCTGAGTTCCCACTGCTCCACTGAAGTCAGAGGAGCTGTGGGGCTCATCACGTCTCAGGATAAAGACTTATGAGCAGTAAAAAATAATGCTGAAATCATCTTCACAAACAGCCCACACATTTTACCATTACTATTTGGTACTGGTATATGATTTAACAGACATTTGAGAGAGGTCAACAGACAAGGGATGGTCCCAAGCTATTTTTTTTAAGTGCTCGTGTTAATTCCAGGGTTTGGTGAACTATCAAAAAATGTTTTTTAATTGCAAAATGTTCTATTCCAATTAAGAATTTTTAAGGGGGAAACCCACTTTAAATTGTATTTCATCTCTCCCTATCATAATCATTAGTGTCTGCTTGAATCCTTCAAGTAATGTGTCTAATACAAAGTTGCTGAAGATGTGAATTGCCTGCTATTGCTATAGAGCAGTAATGAGATTTGCAGGAAATAAGGATAAAGATTTTAAGGACTGTATGACCTTGTTCTCAGTTGCAAATAGATTAAGAAGAGGATCCAAAAATAAAAAGCACGACTTCTTAGACTTTTATATCCTTAAATCACCAACAGAGAGAGAGTTAATAAAAATGATACTCCAAAAAGTAACTTGATATGAATTCAAACTGAAAACATGGTTGCAAAGAATACAAAGTTGCCACACAGAAACTTTACAGGTGTTTACACTATTACATGTATATTCCAGACATGTACACATCACAGGAGTTATGAGGCATCACCTACGTTCTGAATTCGAGACAATAGCCAATAAACACTGGTGACAGTGTTGTGGTTCTGTTGCATACCCGACAATTTCTGATCATTATTTCAGATGTACATACCACCCAAAGACTGGGAGAAGACATGTCCAGCTTATGTGGCATAGCTTAGATGCATAAAGTAATTAAGGAATTGAAATCAGGTTTTGCAGGAGACCTCAAAAGATTTTGTTCACAGGAATATTTTTATGATGTTCATGACAAAGGGGAAAAAAGCTACCACATTATACTGATACTGAGATCTTTGAAAATGATCCATGTGATAATCACATAACGTGACATATAAAGGTACTCAGAACAGTATTTTAAGAGTGTATGCCATATGCAAGAGTCACAAAACAGAGAGGTGCTAAGCATGGGCCTGATTTTTACTCCTTGAACTAGGTCTTACAATATTTCTTTAGTTTTGTGTAGCAATCCATCACAATAGACCATCTCTATTTTCAAACCTTTGCTGTGGGTAGGACTGCGAAAGTTTTGAAAAAGTAATCTATTACAAATTACCCTTTACTGGATTCAGAAAGTGATTTCTAAAGTATTACTGATTACTTCTGGGTTTATATTAACAAATTAAAAATCAAAAACAAAGGTTAGAAGTCATTCAAGTTATTTTCTACTGTTTATTCTAGTCTGTATGTTAACTAGTAGCAGACTTCTAAATTCTACTTCAAATTTAGAATTTTTCTGTCCTAACAAAATTAATAAAGAAACATATTCAATGATCCCTTTGTTAAAATGTAATAAAACAAACCTTTCAATTCATACATCAGCTAGCTGGTTTCTCAAAGGTGTCTGCACCTAAGCCTAACCTAAAAGGGTTCAAAGAGGAAGGTAGAGGAGTGTTGCAAGTGGTATAAATTTGCTTTAACTAGAGGTACTTGAACACACAAGAAAGGCTCTTGCCCTTCTCCTCTTTGACAATGAATATCTCTCTAAACTTTCCATTACTGAAATTCATTGTCCTGATTGCCCAACATTGTTGTATCCACACTCTCCAGCCCTGGATTTGGGTGTGTCTGATCTATTTTACTGAAGCTGTGGTAGATACGCACTGGACTCACCACCCATCCTAAAATGCACAGGATTCATCATAAAATTAAAAAGATGTGTCTATCATCCCAAAACATGAGGTGCTGTATTTAGTCTCTGCTGCATCCCTCTCTCCCCCACCCTCTCTCTTCTTTTTAAAAAAAAAACAAAAACAAACAAACACTGTCCCTGCCTGTCTTTCCAGAGCAGGTAAGACTGGAGCTGGGGCTGCCTCTGCAGCCCTGAAAGAAGGCTGCTTGGTGCAGGGCACAGGCTGCTGTTTGAAGCTGAACCTCCCTGTTCTCCATATTCTGGAATCCAGGGAAGCACTGGGTGTTGGAGAGAATTAGCAGAAGGCAGCAGCTGGAAGTAGTAGTGGAAAGAAATTATAGTTATGTTTTAAGTCAAAAAAAGAATAAAATTCCTCAAGATTACGTTTTTCATAAGTAATTGCTTTAAATGAATAGGATTATATGTTACTGAATACTCTGATCCATTGTTTTAACAACCTGGCAGTGGGAATCTTTCCTTTCTAAAAAGATACCCAGTAGCTCAAATAGAAGTTACGGGCCTAATGCAAGAATCACTGGGAGAAGTTCTACAGCCTGCATTCCAGAGGGAGTCAAAACTAGATGATTGTAATAGTCTCAGCCTTAAAAATCTATTAATACTGTTCATGCCCTTCTTACATGGCTAGCTCTGCAGTTCTCTGGTTGGCAATCCTATGGCTTGCTTTGCCCAATATGGCAGAGCAGCGTTTTACTCCCTGATCAGTTGCATGAGAGCTGGATAAGTAATGCTCCAACACCATCATGTCTGGGAGGAAAGGGGAGAATCACAATAAGAAGGGAAGGAAGAAGATTTAAAAGTTGCCAACTCTTGTGGCAACATCTGGGGTTTTACTTAAAGCCCCAGTTCCTGAAGACATGCAATTACAAGATCATTTTTTTGATAATGTGATTTTTTTTTTTTTTTTAAAGTAAGGGCACATCTTCACTATTGTGCCAAGTTACACTAGTTAAGCTCCATAAGTAACGTAACTTAAGATGACGTACCTTAGATCGACTTGCTGCAGTGTTTACACTAAGCTCTGTCGAGGGAAGAGCATCTCCCATCGACATAGCTTCCACCTGTCATTGAGGTGGATTACAGATGTTGACGGGTGAGTGCTCTCCTATCGATTTAGCGCGTCTTTACCAGACCCAGTAAATCGATTCCACTATATTGATGGCAGTGGCACCATTTTAGTGCGGTAGTGAAGATGTGCCCCAAGTTTCTAACCCTCTGGGTTGTGGAGACAAGCTTGAAAATATGACCTGAGTACACCTGAAAGGCTCAAAACCTAGAAGGCAAATAAAAGGAACATAAAGTTTATTATATTTAAACAATCTCATTTTGAGGAGGGGGGGGTCCCAACTCATTTTTGAACGTTTGGAGTTGGCAGTACTGAGATGAAGGCCTTCTCTAAACTCGCGGTTATGCTGGCAAAACTTTTGTTGCTCAGGGGTGTGAAAAAAAACCACACCGCTGGGCAACATAAATTTTGCTGTGGACAGCACGATGTTGGTGGGAGACACTCTCCTGCCGACATAGCTATCGCTGCTTGTTTAGGAGGTTTTATTAGGCTAGCGGAAGAGCTCTCTCCTGTCAACATAATGCGGCTACACAAGTGCTTATGCTGGCAAAATTTATGTTGCTCAGGGGTGAGGTTTTTTCACACCTTTGAGCAACAACAGTTTTGCCAGCATAACCGCGAGTTTAGACAAGGTTTAAGACTGAGATTACACAGACTAAATTAGTCATTTCCCACTAGACAGTACAACAAAGAGTGGAAACCTTATATTGATATAGCTATGTTGTATATAGACCTAAAAACTACAGCAAGAGTCTGGCACAAAAATGAAAAAAGCTAGTAATTTGGATTGCCTCCACTTCCTCAATAGCGTAGCACATGGAGACTGGTACAGAGACATAATAAATAAAATCACCCCACATTTGACAATATGCCTGATTAATGATGTGCCAAGTTACTATACTTAGGCAAAGGGATAAAGTGAGGGATAAAGAATAGAATGTAATTTTCTACTCATTTTGCAATAAAAAGACATACATTGTACAGCCCAATGCTATAAATTAACTTCTTTCCCAAAAGTTACACAAAAATACTAACCAAGATTCTCAATAAGGATTATTTTTAGTTATGAATACTTTGAGAGGAAGTTAACAGTCAGCCCCCTTTTAACAACCATATCTTACTAGGTGACAAGAGGTAGAGAAGTTTGTTTATGATAAAGATAATAGAATAAGAGAGAAAAGAATGGGAAGATAATATAACAAATTGTATTTCATCTTTGTTTGCCCAGACTGAATCATGCCCAGACTGAATTCTAGAAGTCATCTTGCAGACATACAGAGTCAAAACCAAAATAGTTTTGTGTAGTAATGATTTTTTCAAGTGTTCCAGATACTAGAGAATGGAACCTGCTGTTCTGACAAAGTTTACCTAGGATAATTCTAACCAGTTTAATAAATCCACTTCTTTTCAAATAGTTAAAGGTCTGAATTAAACTGCATATACCAGCTATTCATCTCATTGGTATGTCCAGGTCTAGTTTGATAAAAGTTCTGGCTACCTAAGCACTTTCAGAAAAGCAGTACAAAGTTTAGGATAAAAAAAAGTTTAGAATGAACAGAGAGAAAGCAGATGCTCAGTATCTCTACTTCATATCCATTAATGACATTCCTTTCCTAAACACAATACTTTTTATAATACTAATGAGCTGGCAGATACAAGGTTACACCGATTATTCACCAAATAGATGTTTCCAAATAGTCTGGCATATCTCCAGCCACTGAGCGTGTGCCACTCATATGGTATAAATAAGTGAACACTTTACAGTAAAATGTTGTAGGGTCACTCAATTGCTAATTCCTGCAATGATGTTTAAGCAATTCATTCATACACCATTTTAGCCTCGTATTTTAACCTAAACAACCCAATTGATTGGAATTATTCAAAAAACAACAAAATTTAGAGAAAACTTCTTTATGTGCTTATAAAAGAGAGACAACTGCCCTTTAATGAATTCACAACTGTATAATTAAATCTTAAAGACTGATGCCTTCAGTTGAACAAGTACTCCTGGCTTTCTACATTTGTACATAGGATCATGGAGGATAGCTATATTGTCAGTTAAATATCAAGTACAATAAGAAGATTACCTATTCTTAACATACCTAAGTGCAAAATGCTGTGCTTTTAATCAGATTATTTTGTATTTAAAAATAGCCCTACAAAATTAAGTTTTCTTTACAAGAGTGTTATAGTCACACTGTGAGAACTACACAGCATGGAATGTTCCCTAAAAGGCTTGGATAGCTGGATGAAGTTTAAAATAGAAAGTTCAACACACATACTCACTCGACTCTCTGATATTTGGGGAAGGAAACCAGTCCAGCTTGTCACACTCTTATTATGTAGCAAAGTCCACTTATTTCAAGATTGAAGAGGCAATCAACGAATTGAATTTAATCTCAAAATTTAGAAGGAACAAGTGAGATTTCATTACCAGCAGCAGAATAGAAAACCTAGTATATTAAAGAATTCTAGCAAATAAAATAGATAATCCATTGTTTTATGGATTAAATTCCTACACGATGCTAGACTCTTCTAGCTTCTCTTTGGGGGTAAATAACCAATCATTTCTAGTACATGTAAGTGGACAAAAGTTATATTACATATCGTCTAACAAATTCCTCATATTCTTCCATAACACTGGGCACAAACATGTATGTATCATCTATATTGATATTAATACAGTAGCATCTATTGCTAACAAAAAAGTTTAAATTTATACAAAAATAGTAACTGACCCAATTACATTGTGAAACAATAAAATAGTTTTGCAAAATTTTAAGTTGCAAATATAATGAATTCCTAGTAAACCCAAGCTACAGCCCAGAATTTCCCAAACTTTTGAAAGTTGAGCCCACCAACACCACCTTCAGCTCCTCCTTGTGGTGCTAAAAGTGATCACTCAGAGTCCTTTTGAGTTAGCAGCTTCTACACACTAGAGTAGTTGTTTCAGTCTCTCTGCAAGTCAAGGCAGATAACAGTGCATTAGTTACACATATCCAAGTCCTTCTTCAGAATCATAACAGACACAAACTTTTTAAAAATTAAATCAGAGTCTCTGGAAAAAATTGAAAAGTCTATCCATTCCCTGCCACTCCCCATATCCCAGGAAGGCAAAGAACATCCCATGCTTGGGACACACTGCTGCGAAGGTTCCCTGGAGCAAGGGTGCCGGAACCTTTGCAGAAGTGGAGGGGCCCAGGCCAAAGTGCCCCTTTCCTCTCTGCAATTGGCTGCTCTGACAGTGAGCCAGTTGATCTCTCTTCTGGCACCACAGCAGCCCCTGGTGGGCAAAAAGTGTCATTTGAGCACCTCCCCAGCAAAATCTATTATTCTGCAGGAGGGAAAAATCTGCAGGGGGCATGAATTCTGCACTTATATTTCTTTTGTTAAAAAGTGGGGGTGGGAGCCCATGGTTCCCCGGCCCCCCCAGTTCCAGCACCGGTGCCCAGGCATACACAGAGTTGTGAGGCACCTCTCTCCATCTGCCCTCAGCATGAGGAAGTCTTACCATTGCCTGCAATGGATCAGCTCCCTAACTCTGCCAGTTTCTAGCAATAAGAGCACTACCTTCCAGGCCTCTGCAAGCCCTCATTCTCTCTGTACAAGTTAGCAACAGGTACACACCAACCCCTGAGTCCTCCGAATGTCCCTTTGGAGTGCTCAGCCTCTATTCCACTGAGCACTCAAGAAATTCTTAGTTCCACTAGTTCCACACAAATAGTACACACCAGATCCAACTCAGGATCACCACTTTACTTAATATATAGCACTTAGACACACACACGCACACAGAAAACAAGAATCAGTTTATTATTAAAGAACAGAGGTACAAGTGATAGAGTGGGAATACCGTACACAAATGATTACATATAAAACAAAATCATAACACCTTTCTGATGTCTAAACTTAACTAACAAAGCATTCCCCTATTTCCTGCAAGACAGTTTACCCCAAGTCCCTTCCTCAGCATTTTCAATCAGTTTGGCTGAGATCCCATCTCATAAGATCAAGCCTGCTGGCAGCTTGTCTTCACAGATGGAAGGAATAACTCGGGGTTCATCTATACTCCAAATATATTTTCAAAAGTACATTGTCTTATTCCTAACCAGGATGACCTCTGCTGTTTTTGTTTTTTCCTGCAAACTCCATAAACTCCTCATTAGCATTTGACTTAGTATGTAAATGGATATCCATTGTAAACCTCATAATATTTAATTATGAGAGAGATAAATGATTGTTACCTCCTGTCCAGGGAAGCCAGGCTAAGCAGGTCACCCAATACATGCTTTAAGAACATAATTTTTGTACAAATACATAATTCCTTACAAAAACAGTAGGGGTCATCCTGTTTCAAAAGTACATTGTCTTACTTCTAAACTATATCTGGAATGTAGATAAACGGATCTCAGCCAAACTAGTTGAAAATACTGAGGCAGTGTAGATTCCCTCACCTCATTGTTTTTCCCTTATACTTTCCATTAAATACTCAGCCTTTGACTTAGTCCTCTTAATCACCACAAGATGTATGTATGGGTGACATCTTGTGATGATTAAGAGGACCAGTAAAACACAGGCTTTCATTAGAGACCCTACGTGACCTCTTTGATGAACTAAAATATAAATACCAGATCCAAGGGATTCTCGTAACCCCAATGCACCTCTTATGCCCTCTGCCAGATGGCATCAAGAGGTTCCTGGGTCACAACTGCATTTAGATTAAAGTCAAATTCTGAGCATTTAATGGAAAGAATAGGAGAAAAAAGATGAGGTAAGGGAATCTACACTGCCTCAGTGGTCCCACACCAATACTATCTATCACTCATCTCCATCTCTGGAAATCTTCTCTACACTCCTGCAGTATTTTAAATCAAGTTTCTTCACAATGAATTAAATTATTTTATAGTAGTTGCATGGCACAAAAAGCTGTAGTTAAGGTTCACAGTATGCTTAGAGTGGTTGGGTAAAGAAAGATGGTTCTTTGGAGTGTATTTGGAGGATGAAGTGTCTGACCTTTAGCAGAAGAGTGCATGAGCTAAATTTAATGGGGTTCTGAAAGGGTTTAGAAAAAGTGGATGAGGAAGCAGGACATGTTAAAAACCCCACCTAATAGTAATAGTAATTTTGCTTAATGTGGGTTTGTTTGGTTTGTTTTAAATTAGGGAGACACCAGTCCCAATTCTGTGGTTAAAGTTGAATTCTGTTTTGAAAGGGATGTGAAAAGGATTTAGGGGTTATAGAGGATAAGCAACAACATGAGCTGCCATGCCAGTGTGATGCTGTTGCAAAAAGGCCAGTGCGATCCCTAGATGTATAAGCAGATTAGTGCTGAGTAGGAGTAGGGGAGGTTATTTTACCTGTTATTTCATTTAGCTGAAAAATGAAAATATTTGTGATCATTTGTTAACAATGCGAGGAACAGATAAAGGGACTAATATGTGTTTGGAAATACACCAGAGAAATCAACCAGGAACACACACAGATGAAAGGAAAAAGGCCGAATATTGACAAAGTTGAGATAATCAAAATCTAGCTCAAAGCAATGGCCATGACTTCAAAGACTGGAGAATTCTAAAAGGACACGGTACATTTCATGGAGTCCCAAAAGTGAAAGTTCGGCTATTACTGAGTCAAGTCAACACAAGGAACAAGGTAAACTATTCACTTAGACCTTGTCCACGCTAGAAAGGTGTATGGCTTTAACTGTACCAGTATAATTAAAGAGACATAACTCCCTTAGTGCAGATGCAGATATATCAGTACAAGGTGCTTTATCGTGGCATAGATATTCTTGTACAGAAAGGGGAATTACCATATTGGTATAAGTCACCCTTATACCAGTATAACTACATCCACAACAGGACTTTTACTGATATATCTATTCACATATCTAGGTCATGGAAAAAGCTGTGGATACCTCCAAAGAAGTGCCTCAGAAGGCTTAATGGGTTCAACTCAAGTCTCAGAAGCTACAAACAGAGGCAGCTAACGGGAATTTCAGAGGCAGTAGCTACAGACTCTGTGCTTGGAGGTAGCGGGACTTGGAGAGCGGTGCATTTGGTCTGTCTGGGTTGTTTGGTTGACTGTTTGGTTTATTCTCTGTGGCTGTGTAGCTAGACCATGGACCCCTGAGTAAGCAGGGCCCTTGCTAAAGGCCATGAGGCTATAGCCCTTTGAACTTATCAGCCCAGCTGTTTGAAGTCTCTGAGGGTGTGTCTACAATGCAATTAAACACCCATGGCTAGCCCACAGCAGCTGACTCAGGATCACGGGGCTTGGGCTAAAAGGCTGTTAAACTGCAGTGTAGATGTTTCCATTCAGGCTGCAGCCTGAACTCAGGACCCTCCCACCATACAAGGGTCCTAGAGCCGAGGCTCCAGCCCAAGCCCAAACATCTACACTGCAATTAAACAGCCCCTTAGCTCAAGATCCATGAGCCCAAGTCAGCTGCCATGGGTCAGCCATGGGTGTCTAACTGAAGTTTAGACACAGAATCAGTGGTTAATCACTCCCTGGTGGTGATGGGTGGAACTGAGTGGTACTAAGCAGGGAAGGCTTGATATAAAAATTCATTTTCTAGTCAAACTCGAGTCATGAACAAAGGCAGCTAACCAGAGAGTTTTGGCAGGAGCTGAGAGAAGACGTGTGAGAGGCTTCCCTTCCAGGTACAGATCTGTGTGTGATATTAAAATAGCCAGTGATGGAACAGTGGTGGTGACCTGCAATAGATATGTTATGTTTTCTTTTCTGCCTGAAGACAGAAAGGATTTCATATGCATGTTGGTGGCAGTGCTGGAGGAAAAGATTTGTGGATTGGAGGGACAGGAGAAATGCTACCGAGAATCAGAGAAGCTGAGGGTTCCTAGACAGTCAGGTTCGGGAAACACCAAAAAAACAGGTTTAAGGAACAATGGAACTGGCCACTGCGATATTGGAGGAGAGGAAGTCAGAGAAGAGGCCTAGTGGTTCATAACCACCAGAGGCAAGAGACCATGGTGGCATTCTACATGACTGAAGACAGATGAGGATGGGCAGACTGTGGACATCAGAGAGAAAAGGACCAGAAGGAATTCCACACAGCTAGAAGTTTGGAATAGATATCAGCTCCTCAATGTGGAAGCTTTGAAAGACAAGTCTCAAGATCCAGCAGGTCCAAAGGAATGAAGAGCTGTACAGAGTACACGTGTGGATGACAGCTTGGCACAATCTGTAAGAAAATCAAGCTCATCTAAAAAGTATTCTCCAAATCGCACAAGAAAGAGAAACAATCCTTGTTGGAGATTCAGTTCTCAGAAGACTAAAAAAAGCTAGTGTGTGTAAACTTTTAAAAAGAATAAACAGGTCTATCAGACTGACGTTGATCACTGACTGACAAAATAATGGAGCAGCTCATATGTGACTCGATTAACAGAGAATTAAAAGAGGGTAATATAATAATGCCTGAGTTTATGGAAAAATAGAACCTGTCAAACTAACGATTTTTTTTTAATGAGATTACAAGTTTGATTGATGTAATATACTTAGACTTCTTTAAGGTATTTGACTTGGTACCGCACGACATATTGATTAAAAAACTAGAAAGATATAAAATTAACATGGCACACATTAAGTGGATTAAAACCTAGCTAACTGATAGATCTCAAATGTAACTGTAAACAGGGAATCATCACTGAGTTGTGTTTCTAGTGGGGTCGTGTAAGGAACGGTTCTTAGGCCTATGCTATTTAACATTTTTATCAATGACCTGAAAGAACACACAAAAATCTAAAAATCATCACTGATAAAGTTCGCAGATATCACAAAAATTGGGGGAGTGGTAAATAATGACGACAACAAGCCACTAATGACGACAACAAGCCACTGATTCAGAGTGACCTGGATCACTTGGTAAACCGGGTGCAAGCAAGCAATATTCGTTTTAATAAAGCTAAATGTAAACATGTATATCTAGGAACAAAGAATGTAGGCCATACTTACCAGATGGGTGACTCTATCCTGGGAAGCAGTGACACTGAAAAAGATCTGGGGGTTGTGGTACATAATCAGCTGAACTTGAGTTTCTACTGTGACGCTGTGGCCAAAAGAACTATCAAGATCCGGGGATGCACAAGCTGCAGAATCTTGAGTGGAAAGGTTATTTTACCTCTATATTTAGCACTGGTGCGACAACTGCTGGAATAGTGTGCCGAGTTCTGATGTCCACAATTCAAGAAAGATGTTGGTAAGTTGGAGAGGGTTCAGAAAAGAGCCATGAAAATGATTAAAGGATTTAATTTGTATTTGATTTCATTTCGAAAACTTGTCTCTCTCACCAACAGAAGTTAGTCCAATAAAAGATATTACCCTCACGCACCCTGCCTCTCTAAAGGATTAGAAAACACGTCTGATAGAGACAGACTCAAAGAGCTCAATATATTTAGCTTAACAAAGAGAAGGTTAAGGGGAGACTTAGTTACAGTTTATAAGTTGTTACATGGAGAACAAATATTTAATAATGAGCTCTTCAATCTAGCAGAGAAAGGAATAACACAGTCCAGTGGTTGGAAGTTAAAGCTAGACAAATTCAGACAGGAAATAAGATGAGAGTAATTAACCTCTGGAACAATTTACCAAGGAACATGGGGAATTCTTCATCACAGATGATTTTTAAAGTCAATATTGGAAAGATATGCTCTAGGAATTGTTTTAGGGAAGTTCCATGGCCTGTGTTACACAGGAAGTCAGAGTAGATGATCATAATGGTCCCTTCTGGCCCTGGAATCTATGAATCTATAAATAATATTAATATAAAACCCTCAACAAAGAGACAGTCATGCTTAGCCTTTAGGGAGAATAAGCTATTTAGATCTTGTCTGCAGTATAAACATTAAAAAAGTACCTGTCGACACAATAGTCCTCAACTTGGTTACCAACATGATTCCAGTTTGCAATGTGGACTGGATCTTAAGTACATTTCATAGCCAGGATAAACCCAAGCATTTTTACAGTCTACCCTCCTCACATCCACAGAAAACTGGGTTTCAGACAAAAGAGTGGCACTCCCTAACACTCTGTCCAAAACGGACTAACAAAATATCCAACATGTTCTCTTACTATTGAGGTATTGTTGGATTTTTCAAGGAGTTATGCACAGCAAACAAAATTACTCCAAAAATAAAAACAACAAAGGAGTCATGTTAAAGCAGAGAATGTAAGTCAATGATCTCCCACTGTTCAAGTCTTCTTTCTTCTAAATTTGAACTGACAGAGGATTCACAAGTATTTCCGGCTCATCAGGGTTTCTAAATATATACATAAGACCCTACATGCCACCTTCAGCTTAACAGGACAACATACTTAACTCCTAGATAATACAACTGTCCTGTAATGTTCAAAGAAGCTTGCTTTCATTTCAGTTGCTAAAGGCTAGTAATTAAATATGCCACCTTGCACCTTGAAAGTCCAGATAATCAGATCTATAAACTATATATGCATGTCTCCCTGTGATGGGCCTTACATTATGTTTCGGAGACTGCTACATAAGGTTAGTGTCTCACACCTGATTAAAGAGCAGCTCTCAAAAGAGCAGAGTGAGGAAACTTTGCTGGCAGGTGATCTTGTAACTGGATGCAGGCTCAACCAGCAGCACATAACAATTCAAGATGCGCAGATTCTCTGTTTTTGTGGGGATATATCCACAAAGTAAAAGCTTTCGACTTTTGCCTGATCTTCCACTTCCATTCTGAGAGATTTTAAACATACAACTGCTTACTCACCTAGTTCCATTTCTCTTTTCCATTTTGAGAGGTTTTAAGCATACAACAGCTTACTCACCTAGCTCTGTGCTTAGGGATTTCAAAGTATTCTTTCCAAGTATCAAAACAAATTTGCCAAAAGATGGAATAAATGTGTAACTAATTGTAGTTCAATAAGGATCTGACTAAACATTAGGATTATTATTTTATTCTGCTTACAAGAATGCTAAGTGCTTCAGAAGTGACAGGTCCCTGTTCTGAAGTGTTTATAACCTAGATGATGGACTCGAGAAGTGAGGATGTTATGACACTAGGAAGGCAAGGAAGTTGCAGATTATAGATATGCAATTACAGAGTTACTCAGTTTAGTTATGCATATATCAAATACGTCTCATATCATACCCATAGTGTTCAGAACCTCTGCTTAAATACTTTCAGCAAAAGCAAACATTTAAAAACAGGAAGATGGCGCCTTTAAGAGAACAAAAAAAAATGCATTAGCTATTTTGATATTTCAGACACTAGCTTTTAACTAACAGGCCTTCCACTCACTTCAAATTGATGTTGCCTTATGCCACATTTTCTGTTATAGCAAATAACAGGTTAGCCTCACCCGTGTAGTCTTCCAATTGGGTGATCATTCCATAGTTTGAAATATCTGTTTGCAGAGCATGGCAGATGAAATCTCATTTTTCATTGCTGATGAGGCAAACAGAGAACAAAACTTCCCTTCTCCTAGGCCTACAATTCATAACCACTCTTGCTTTCAGAAAAAGGGCCATAAGAAAATCAAAACAATCACAGCCAAACTGCTGTTTATAAAAGTATCTGAAATCCCAGTGCAAGTTTAAAATGATCTAAGTCTCTCTACATATTTTTTCATTCAATATAGCATTTATTCATGAGCACAGAAAAAGAAAACTAGGCAAATAATACGTCACTTTATATTTAAGTACTACTACTAAGATTAGCAATTAACCACTATCTGATGCTCTCTAAAGGGAAGACACCAATATTTCTCACAGTAGAAGTAGGCTAAAAGGCATACAAAATATTAAATTCGAACTGCAACGGTACTTATGGTCAGTCTGAGTTGGAGAGTCAGTTGGAGAGTCAGCAGTGGTTCCTTGGAATATTTAGTCCACTCTCCGTCATCAGAGTGTTAACTAAACTGAGTAACATCCGGCATCTGCTTGCAAACAATACCACAGAGTGTATTTGGAGATAAAGAACTCCCCTGACCACACAATACTTCAGTCTACTAGAAACAATGCTGTTGCCTCTCTCACTGCTTTTAAGGATTTTTACTCCTAACTCCTGAACTTCTAGAATTTACTCCGCTGTTCTACAAGACTATGGCCTTGTCTTCAGAAGCTTGAATTGTTTATACTTCATTTGGTTGTATTGAACTATATTGTATTCAGTCAGGTGAATGACGCACACACAATTCAATAGAGCCACCACAAATCAGTTTAAGTTCTGCCCTGTGTCCTCAGTAGAGCTGCCCTAAACCAATTCAAGTGTGATGTGCTGTCATCTTTGACAACTGACTCAGCCCGCAAACCTTCCCACCGCACCCCCCGCCTGTTTGTTCCTTCCTTCTAATAGAGCAGCAGCAGAACACGGAAACATTACTGGAAAGGGGAGGGGGACTGAAGCCATCTTAGGGGCTCCCCTCCACCATTCTTTCCCTAAAAATGCTAATAATTATTATTTGTATTATCACAGCTTCTAGGAGTCCCACTGTGCTAGGTAGGTACAAAAAAAATAGTTCTTTGCTTCTATTCTACATTATTTTCAGCCACTTAACCCAACCACAGATCAAGCCCTGCAAATTTCACCTAGTGATCATCAGGGGATCCTGTATACTAGGGGATACTAGTAGCAGGAAAGGCATTTTCAGGAGGGCGACAGGGAAGGCATGATCTGGAAGCATTTCTGGGGGATGTAGGGAGAACAGAGGTAGATTAAATGGAGTGGAGGTGGTACAGCAGAGAGAGGGACAAAGAGTAAATTCTCAGCTGGCAAACGAAAGGAGATTTGCCAGATAACAGAGCTGTCAGAATTAACGGCCCATCATCTGTGCCAGTAAGATGCATCCACACTGATACGCAATCAGTTTGGTCTGCAGTGAGTAAGACTCAATTATTGCTTACCCTTACAAAGTCCTGCAGTAAATGTCATGTTTCTTTGCTTAACATGCTCAGAAGTGTCCCTAGCCTCTGTTTGCCAGAAGCTGGGAATGGATGGATCACTCGATGATTGCCTGTTCTGTTCATTCCCTCTGAAGCACCTGGCATTGGCCACTGTCGGAAGACAGGATACCGGGCTACATGGACCATTGGTCTGACCCATTATGTTCTTATATGACAGTCAGCTGAAACACTTTTGCTTGAAATACATCTCACTTTGACACCCAATTGAGGAGGATCAATCACTTATAAGGGTAAATTTCTCCAACACATACGAGGCCTAAGACACACATTATACTTCTGTACAATTACTCCAATTATTTTACCTGTTACACTTTGAGCTTTAGAAAGAGAACAATTCAACTTCTGGTAGTCAGAGTAAATGCCAAAAAAAATGGGATAACCACCACTGATAATGTCAAAGAACTGTCTTGGAAATCTACAACAAAGTTGTTCAACCACTGACAAAAATTCTTAAAAGAAAGCCTTGCATTATTCAGTAACAATGATACTTCAAAAAAGATAAAGTCTGTAGCTAGACACCAGATAGTGTATAAATATGTCTATATTTATTTTAAATACAGTATTTAATGTGATCTGTCCTATTGCCTCTCATATAATGAATCTGTACTAGAATAGGATAAATGTCACAGAAAAATAGGAAAATGAAACAAGAATGTTTTTTCTCATTAACATATTTCCAAAGTTTAGGAGGAAGGCGTTGAAGAGCTACAGGCTTCATGGAGTCCTATCAAAAGAAATTCCATAAAGGGACTGATGAATAGAGTCCTGAATCTCAGAGATCAATGAATCCATTCCCCTACCCCAGAGAAAAATAAATGAAATGATAAATGACTAAAAACAAAATCATGAAAGAAGTGCTAAACTTCACTGTACAATCACACTGCCTTTCATCGGGTGCCTGATTCAATGTTCACTGAAGTCAATGAGAAGTCTTCCATTGGATCACATCCTAGATAACAATTCAATCTTCTACATGTTCAAACTTGCTATATGCTGTATAAGGCTATATAAAATAACAGTAGCCAATTTCACTGTATTCTATTAACTGTTCTATAATTCTTTAAAAAATAAACAAATCTAATAATCAGTTTTAAAGTCACAAATTTCTTAAGTTGATTTAGCAAGGCTTCTCTACACGTTCCACATTTGTTTCAGAAGTAATTTCTATCTGCACAGTCTTAAAATAGGTCTTTTATGAACTGAACAATTCCAATAATCTCTACATGCCAGTATAAATTGGTTTAGTTTGTTACATGACATATTCAGCCTAGAGAATTATTTTTTGCTGTTATGCAATGCCATCAGAAACAATTACACCAGTTCCCTTCCCTTCCTCCTGAAAGTCTTTCCCTTTAGAACAAAGAAAAAATGTAATTTTATTTCTTTACAACTTAAATGAGAATAGCACTAGAAATCCAAAGATCTGGCAAAAACTCAAGCATAATCCTGGATGTTACTGCCATGCAATAATTTGAGATTCTAATAATATGTTGAGCCTCCAGCTCTTCAGGATAGCATTTCAAGAAAGTTCTTCAACAGTAAAAGTAGGCCAGATAAGAGAACGTCAAAACGTACCCTTGGCAAGCCACTGTACTAAGTTTTAGGCACTACGTACACCTGAATAAAAGTGTATGACAACTAATGCTCTGCTTATGGGAATTCATGGGGCAGTCACTCCTCCTTCATAAACTTTACTGTTAAATCCCTAGATGGAGTGCTTATGTAAACTACCAAGGTATTTGGGGGGGAATACCCATTTTGTCATATTTGAATAATTTAAACTCATGGTTTCTAAAACTATGGGTCATGAACTCCAGGAAGGTCACAGGCACCGTCCTTTTCTTTACAGTCTGATAGGAGAGGGATCTCAAAATATTTTTGTTGTACCATGTGGAAGAGGCTTGGAACCATCGATTTAACCGTTCCTCTGCCCTAATACAAACTCCTTGTAGTACCTTACTATCTAGATGTAAAGAAAGGTCAAGCTGCCTCCTTTCAGTCACATCATAAAGGGCTACTTTATGTAATGGCCAGCACAAGATGCTCGCACTGCAATGAGACACACACCCTTCCTCCACTTGAGATCAATTGCTTCATCTTTCAATCACATTCTTTTCCACAGGTCAAAGAAAACTGCTAGTCCCAGGCACTCTCGTAAGCCTTGCCTTCCTGCCTAGCATTGAACCACTGGAGCTACAAACCAGGGTAACAGTGGAAAAAAGCAAGACACGTGATACAAATTAAAACAATTCTACACCAGCTGATCAGATTTTCAGTTTCTTATTGCTTTGTTGTCTAGACACCAAAGTTTTAGTTTCCATTTGTCTCGACTTACATCCTGTCCACCTGCACTGAAATCAGAGCAGAATTAAGTCCCTACAAACTAAGTAGACCCTTGAAGTTAAACAGCAAGGCTGATCTTGCCACATAAGACTTCTACAAATAAAAATGAATGCAAAGGGAAAAAACAAACCCAGGCTCTAACGTACAGATTAAATAAGAGCAACTAGCATACCAGGCAATATTCGTCCAATGAGAGCATCTAACAACCAAAAGGATTCCTCTTCATTCTTTGTAATAAGAATCAGGTATCCAGCTATGAAATTCATGCCCTGAAATAAAAATAAAGCTTTTATAACTTCTCAACTTACCTCAGAAATTTCTCATTTAACTTCATAATACCAAACATGAACTCTAAAGTGCTGATCAACTGAAATAAAAGGAAAAACATTGTGCCTGCATATTCCTTGAAAGATATCAGGGACAGGATTATTACAATTCAGAAAATGGACAGGATAGAGGAAATCTACTGACTAATAAAGTCTACCGATTGATTAAGCTGCTAACCTGGGCAATAAAAGCTCATATGTGGAAGCCAAGAGAGAAAAGAAAAAAAAAGCACCAAGAAATTAAAAAATAACTACAGACTTCTTATTTTAAAATAAATCCCAAAGCTCTTTCCGAACAACAAAACAGATAATTACTTTGACCAACACCAAAATGCAGCCATCTCTGGAGTGAAACCTCACAAAACAGCTGTTTAATAGTGCACAGGATCACTAGCTAAAAGTTCTAGGGAGAGCATGACCTATTTAGCTGAAACTACAAATGCAGTTTAGGAAGGCAAACAGTGAATAACAGAGTTGGAACTCCAGGTTTTACAGATGCAAATTATTAATTCTGGACAAAAATAATTTAAATAAATACTGTTTCTATTTATTGTTTCTATTTGCACCTACATTATACTAGATGCCTTTCAATCACTGAGGAAGGCATAGCTGCTGCCTTACAACCTAAAATAGGCTGACACACAAAGTGTCGGAGATAGGGCTATATATGCAAAGTATTAATTGGCCACATCCTAAAAACACAGTGTGTTGGGTTTTTGATGGCAGGGTTTCAGTGGAGGGAAGATGTATAAAATATATATGTCTTGATTCAGGAAAGCAACCCTATTCAGGAATAGTATGTATTTAAAATTAAGCATATGCTTAAGTAACTTCCTTAGAAACTATCTGTAAGTAACCCATAATATATATTAGTTTAGTCAATCAGCTAGTTTTAGCAACATTATTAGGATGATTTACATTTATAGCATTTTATGCTCTTTTTGGCTTTAAAGTGAGAGGATTTTTTTAAAAGTATCTTTATTGCAATATAAACAAGATGGCATCTAAAACAGTACATAGTGCATCAGCATGACAGCACACAAGAGCAGCCAATTAAAAAAATTCCACACCATTTTTTAAAAAGCCAATGTAAAACTGTCTTTAAATATTAAATATTAATAGGCTGTGGAGACTGGTGTCAGTTACACTTGCTTGGTGCCAATCTTAGAAATCCTCTCCAGTTTCCTCCTTTTCTTTGGTATTACCCCTGCCCTCTTTTCCCCTGAACTCTCCACCTCCAGCGTTGTCTGTGGCGACAGGCAGTAGTACCTTGTCAAGCAAGAGCACTGCCAAAACTGAAACGCTCAAAGGATTTTGGAAGCCAAAAGTTCTTGTCTGGAATGAAATCCTATTTCTTGAATTCAGTTGGCTTTACTCACTTATCTTTTAATATACAGTGCCAAAACAGTCTCTGCACATTTGAATTTTAAAATATTCATTCTAGTCTAAGCTTCCTTTTTCAATCCTTAAGTCTCTATATTAGTTGTTGAATTTTTATAAATTGCTGAAGTTGCCTGGGTCTGTGTTATCTGGGGTGCTTGGCCTACTGCTTGTGAAGACAGCTATTCAGTTCCCAGGCTGCCAGATAGTTTGATAATTGCATCCATGGTGATAACAGACTGTTTGGCACATAGCACAGCAGGCACAAAAGCCTGCTCTTTAGAAAATACTCACAAAGCAAAGAATTTCACTAGCTTTATATACACTGGTAAGAATTCCATAGGACTATAGTACAGAATGGCAATACGAAGTCTGACTAAGTCCTTGGTTGGGAACTTTTCAGTAGTGACTCTCCACACACACTAGCATTATCAAAACATCTCTCTGAAGGATCTGTAGTTAGTATATAGTGCAAGACAGCAAGAGATACACAAAGAATTGTGTTAGTTTTTTCACTTTCATTGTCTACTGTTTCAGAGAATCTTGGTCCCATTATATGGTATGTAACTTGATGTTTGTTGCTTCACTAGCACAATAGTCAGTTTTCTAAAACATGTACAGGAAGTTAAGTTCCAGCCCTTAGTTTATGTAGTTATACACCCTTGATGGATAATCTATCTTTTGAGGGAACGGGGAGAAAATATGCATCTCTTCATATATCTGTCTTGCTTTATTCAGAAACCTGACCCTGCAAATACATTGATCAGAGTTTGACCCTTTGTATTATTCTCAAATCAAAATTCAAAAATCTCAATAGAACATAGTTTTAAAAGCTTTATTCCCTTTGGATGAAATGTTGTACATGGAAAGAACAAGGAACTTTTACTCCCACATTTCAAATTACTATATTAACCTCAGTACTGCAATATGTCAGTGCCATGTAGTAAGTCAGCTTTCAGTGACTTTGATCTAGGTTTAAGAATCATTATCAATCTCCTAGTGCTAAGAATATCTATACTAAATTAAATGAGCCTCAATTCAATAAATGTAATTTAAATTCTTTAATTAAGGCTTATTTTTATTTTACTATATCAATTTTCTTGACTGATATAAGACACATGTAAGTTGTGCAATGCAATAGAAAAGGACAGAGGGTAGACTTCAAAGATGAACAAAAGAAACATTTTTTTACTGTGCCAGTTACTGCTCCTTGATGACTTGCAAAGATGCCCAGAAAATTATTTCTATTTAAAAAAAAGCGTTTTTCTGCTTGTTTTTTACCTTCAAAACATTATGAATCAAGTATCTGCTTTCCTGTATTCTCCACAGGAGCCTGTAGAGAATGGGGGAACTGGACAAGGAGCTTTCTTAGTCCTCTCTCTCAGAGGCCTAGGATTGAATTTTATGCAAACAAATTTTCCTGCTACATGTCTGAGTCTGAGTTAAACAGATGTTACAACCAAACCCACTAAGACTAGTTTTAGCTCGTTTGACTGCAACTCTCTTCTATTTGAGAGTTCTCCAGAAAGACAGTGGAAATCAAAACCTGATAATTCTCTTGTAAATGTGAAGGAGCCATTTACAAATAAATAAAGTTTGTCATGCCTTTTTAGAACATCAAGTAGTAAAATAGGGCACAATTTCTTAGTTTACGGTTCACCTTTAGTGAGTAAAACTAAGTAGGTCACTTGAAAAGGAAGAAAACTGGGTAAGCACACATTGCAACTTGACCTTGCTTAAAATGATGAAATTTAAAATGACTCAATATGACATTGGAAAGACACTATTAGCAGTTGTTTATCTGACTATGTTTAGCCTCCCCCCCCAACCTTTCCTATCACCCCAAAATGTACTTTAAAATTAGCAACAACAAGGATATTGCTAAGGTCCTGGAATGTCTTTTTAAATATTTGTAACAAGTTACATACCTGGCAGTATCCCACTGTTTTATTATGGTGCCCATACGCTACTAACACATTGTAGAGTGTCTGCTGTAAACAGGGCTCAGCAGTTTTGCGGAATTGTACATTATCTGGAAATGTTCTGTTCATGTCTAGGGGGAAAAAAATGAAAGGACCAAATTTAAGCCATGCCCCCCAATAAACCTTACCCTTGTAAAATGTACAACTGAAATCTGAACATGGGCTCACGGAACAGGCGTCTGGTAGATGCAGTTAGCAAGAAATAACTTAAAACCCCTATTTTAGTTCGGTGGCCTACATTCAACAGAGATCCATTCCTAGAAAGAATTCTCTCTCTACGCCAGGAGTGGCTTACAGTCTCAAGCAGGATTCAAGACAGAGGTTCCTCTACCACAAATCCCAGGAATTAGTTACATTTCACCTAACCCTCTTCAGCAATTTAAACTAACACACCCTGTACCAAATTTATCTAGTGCTGTGGTACGGTATTAGCTGCGGCACAGGGAAGAGATATTTTCACAACAGATCAGTTTAGTTTACAATGAATCAGAGTTGTCCTTTGCTGAACTTATCTATATGGATTAGCCCTAAACCGTTCATTTTCTAAAAGATTCTGTTCTCAGAACTGGTCATAACATGTTTGACTCTAGCCTAAAAAAATGCAATTACACACTGTCACATCCTGGAAAAAAAAAATCTGCTTCTTTACTTGTGCCAGGTCATACAGAAGGGGATTTTTCAAGGAAAGCAGAGATGCCTAATCATGTACTTCAAGTTTAGTCTTACATCTGATTTGTGATTAAACAATTTCAAAGCAGTCATTCCTTGTTACTTGTTGCAGGATCTTTATCGCTGTCTGGAGCACAGTGCACATTCTCACAGATTTTTACACTGATATTGTCCCTTTAACCAACGTAATTACCAACTATTCAGTTTTAAGGACCTACGGCCTAAATTTACAAAAAGTATCACTTTCTAAAAAAAAAAAAAATCAGGCCACTTTAAGAGCTCGCAAGTTGAACACCTAAAAATCACTACTCACTTTTGAAAACAGAGGCCATTATGCAAAAAACAGGTCAATGTACTGGCAGCTGGATTTAAATTAGAATGACAACAAAAGCAACTTTCATGGTGTTCAGTACCCAAGGTCAAACTAAATTATTTAAATATAACCAAAATGTTTGAATAAACATAAGCAACAACTAAAAATAAATCTAACTATAGCATCCCACATAGATATGCATGACCTGTGGATATCCCAGGAGATATTTTATCTTATCTGCTTTTCCTGATTAAAGGAAGCAGTTCGCTATGACTATGACTTCCATGACAAAAACCTAAACTGGGAGCAGCTATAGGAAGAAAACCTCTAAAAATCATGGTTTGAGCCATGGAATTCAAACCTAAGATAAATCCATTGCCCTAATCACCACTTCTTCTTTTTAAAGTCAATACATCAGTTACAAAGTGGTGGGACAAGGAAATATAGTAATTCACTTCCCATGTACATTTAAAAATCAAGGACAATAAAAGCCCTTAACAGGCTTGTGTGACAATCCGATAGTAGTAGGCTACAGAAAACGTGTTTTGTTTCTATTGATAGAAATAACAATGTGGTATCTGCATAATCAAAATAATTTTTAAAAACCTTTTTATTACGGTAAAGTTACATTAAAATATTCCCATAATACATAGTATATTCCTGATTACTTATTCAGGGTCAGGTTAATATCCAAAGAACCAGGCTAAAGATTCTGGTTTGCTGGCTGGGCAGGCCTCCTCCTCTGAGTATGCTAAAAAGGGAAACCAAATTTCTAAATACCTATCCTCTTGTTAGCACATCTCTTGTGTATGTACTTGATGTGAAAGCTTTTCCAACACAAGGACAGTCCATATTTTACTAAGAAGAAGTCACATAAAAAGTCACATTTTTCCAATAAAGTGCAATATAAAATCTGTTAATAAAAAAAATTGTTGTTGTTCTGTTTAAAATGTAGATCTTTTACTGGAGCATTAAGTAAGCAGGTCAGGGGATCTCTAGGATGCTGGCGTTTTATCATATAATCAGAATAAATTTATTAAAGTACACTTTGGAAGTTGCTGGAGAGATAAGAGCTGACATTTTAGATATGTTATTTCCCCTTCAGCTATGTAAATTAAAAACTATATACATAGCAGAAGCTGATCCAAACAAATTTATTGATTGTATAACCTGAGGAAGACCCCATGGTTAAAGTGTCAGCTCCAATATTATTTTCCATTGCCACAGCACATTTCACAACAGATTTGCCTCATTTTATGTAGGATTTTAACACATCACATTTATATTTAATAACAACTACAACATCCTGAGGCTCAAGGCATTTAAGAGTATTAAACAGTGGTTTAAAAAGGAACCAGGGTACAATAGCTAAGGTGTTAGAGAGAGTTCAGAATTTTCCCATCTTTTCTAGAAAGGCCTAAACCAAAAATCAAGTAAGACTGCAAGTTTTCCAGAAGAATGAAGAAAAAGTTAATATCCAACAGAGTTTAAAAAGAAAAAATCAGTTTTCCATTAACCTTAATTTGGTTTTTGAAACATACAGATGGGAAAGCAACATTTAACCCCTTAAAAAAAACAAACCCTACAGCTTGAAAATAAGAATTAAAATAAATTTGACAAAGCAGTGAAGACAAAGAACACAGTATGATAGTTTTTATTGATAGTTAAGACCCAATCCTGCAATGAGCTCTATGTAGTGAGACCCTATGGCCATGTGTAGCCCCAGTGACTTTAACAGAGCTCCACCCGCAGCTGAGAATCAAAAGGGTGAGAGAAGCAGGGGCACTTTGGGAAGAGGTTAGTTGCCCCTCTGTAATCTGTTCTAAGAAGCCATATATTAAAAATATAAAATAATGGTGCTTTAGTAATACAAGATGGCAAAACAATGCTGCTATCAAATGCAGGAAGCAAATCAGCTAAGTAATTCCTTCCTTCTCAATTTATTTCTTTGCTACAATCCTGATGAGGAAAACCCTTTGCATGTTTCTCTCTCCTTTGTCATCATTACAGCATTTTTGACACTTCATTCAGAAATAAATATTGAGGCTCAGAGCCATGCATGATAAAATGTTTTTTTGAAAACTGGAATTAGAACTGTAAAGGTAATTTTTGCAGCAATTAGATACAAATTTTCAGACCTAAAGCTGAATGTTTTTGTACCGAATTCTGAGACATTTAGGGGATTTTGACTATCGGACATGCTTTCTCTCTTTATCTCATTGTCCTACCCTTTTCCTGCACATTATAATATGTGTGGATCCTTTCCACTCCACACACAATGCCCATTAACAGTGAACCATCTGTCTTGTTTAATAACAAAAAAGTTATGGGACCAATGTGACAGATGCTATGTTGTTCTGCTCATTCATGCTGCTTTTGGTTGCTCCTCTTCACCATCCCTGCATTTATAGGTTGTCTACCAAAACTGTAGGCTCTTCATCAGCAAAAAGTGTCTTTTAACATGTCTACAAAATTTAGTCTACGGCACGTGCATTATTTCTGCATTTACAGAAATAATCAACTCTATTGTTGCATTTCTTCCCCCACCATAATACTGCCAACCACAAGCATACAAAAATTATGAGTCAAAATCATGAGCTTTTAAAAATAAGAAGTTTGGGTTTTTGTTTGTTTTTTTTTTTACTTGTCTTCTGGTCTTTGAACCTTTAGATCCTAAGTTTTGATGTCGTCAAGTTGCGATAATGATTAAAATGAGATTCTCAAATTAATTTTCCTTACTTTGACAGTCCTATTAATATCTTATGTAAAACTATTACCTTAGTGCTAAACTACAGCACTTTATGGGGCATGACTGCCAGAAGATGTTGAGAGGAATTACAGATTTGTGAGGCGAATATTAACAAGATTACATATTATTCCTTACTTTACTTTTTAAAACTACCAAAGCATTAGACATATTTAATATAAAGCAGAAATGCACTGGATATCTGAATATTAAAATTAAACAGACAAGTTACATTGAAATGGCACTCAGCTGAAGCAAAATATGAATCTGAACAGTGGACAGGAACACAAAGTTTCAAGAAATTTAAAAGTTGTGTGTATCTTAGTTCTTTTCTACTTTCTCCTACACTCTCACGTATGCTCATGTTATTCTTTCATCACTAAACATTTTTTCCTATGGCCTCCCATCTGTGGTCTTTTCTCCCTTATACATCTACACAGGGATAAAAGGACCTGAGGCGGGGCTGTCGCTGGCTTGGGTCAGCTGACACAGGCCCCTATGGCTTGAGCTGCAGGGCTAAATATTGTTGTGCAGACGTTCGGCCTCGGACTAGAGCCTGAATTCTGAGACCCTCCACTCTCACAGGGGTCTTTCTTCCCATCTCTCCTCCTCTTCACAGAGCCCAAGCCTGTTTTTTCAGTTGCTCATTCTCTTAGTCACAATTCATTTTCCTTCCCATGGTCCCCAGGTCTCCCTGTCTGTCTTTTCCTCCCTTCAGTGGGACCCCAAATCCTTATTTCTCCACATAACTCACTTGAGACCCCTTTCCCCCCCACCACAGTGCTTTGTTTCACAGACTGACAGCCAAACAATCACCTGCTGCCCTGCTGAGATCCCTGGTTTTATGGCCTAGTATTACAGAGGGATTGCTCTCATTGCCTCACATTCCAGGTTTTGGCTCTGGGAGATCAACAGGATTTTTTCCTCTCTAGGCCACTGGTGAGGCTGACCTTGAATCATCTTAATTGTTTCTTCTACACCCCTCAACAGCAGCTCACGTTTCAGCATAGGAATACTGAAGCCTGAGGATTTCTGGCCTGGACATTCTTCCTGTAGAAGTCTGGAAATACCTGAGTAAGGCATTTTGGAACATGTATGTAATCCCAAACTCCCATGAGCTGCAGCTACTATTTAGTTTTAAAATTGATAGCTGGGGGAAAAAAATGTTATTTGGCGAAGGACAAAGTTTATTTGGCCAAGGACAAAATTGTTACAAAGTTAAGTCAATTACCCATTTCTAAGATAAAATTTAGTACATAACTTAAAGTACTTGATTCTTTCAAGAGTCATAAAAAGCCAAAGAAAAGAAAAAAGAAAAAAGAAGAATTCCTGCTGGATTTGTCATCCTAATTAAACAATCCTAGAGCTGTGTTGACAGTGAGGATGGCAGTGTATAACAAAACAAACACAACTGTGCCAATTTTTGTGTCAGCTTCTTTAGAAAAATATGATTATTACTATTGGGCCATTCTGAATATCAAGTAACCACAATCTATTTACCACCACTACCACCCCTCCACCGCCTATTCATTTTAAGTTTGGAAGGAGCACTGCTCAATCAGAAGAGAGTGGTGTTATTACGAAGTTTGTGGCTATTCTAATTTGCTCATTGATCATTATTAAACCACTACAACACATTTACAGAAATACAGCTTTACTGTCACACAACTTAATCCGTCACTCTTACTTTATAACACATAGTTACTGACTAGATGTATAAACATTAGGACATAACCTGTCTTGATTGCTTCCACCAGCATGTCATTTTTCTCTCCCTCGAGTAGTTTATTATAGTATCCCGGGTTTTGTTCCATGTTGGCCTGGGCTCCACTTACAATCATCCAGATCAGTGGACGATGCTCAAGGGGAATGCCTTTCCTGATATATCTCTTCACTGCAATGAAACAAACAAAAAATGTTATTTTTCTTCTGGAAACAAAACAGGAAGTTGAAAGATTCTAGGAGAACTCTTGACAACCATTCACTAGTTACGGTGTTTCCTCCTCCACGCAATGAGGCCAAAAGTGAAGACAAACATTTAGATTTACTTATTGAGTATGCAGCAGATTTCAGTGGTCAGAATATACTATACTCAGTGTCAAAGTACAGCCACAATACACACAAAACCCAAGTTTCCCCACCCATAAAACACACAATTAATCAGGTGGTTTCCAGTGACTTCACACACAGATTCCTCAGAGAACTGGCCTTTTCCACAGGTATAATGTATACATACTACAGGGAAAGTGAATTATTAATCAGTTGAATGCTATCCCATATGTTAGGGTTTTAATTTTTTCCCCTCTCTTTCCGTTGTGATGTCCTCTTGGATGGAGATTTGAAAATACAATGGTTTTCCCATTGATTTTTTCCTTTTTTCATTTGGCAAATATTGATTTTTCTTCTTTCCCTGTACTTCTAACACAGCCTGACATTGTAGTTTTCTGTTTGCTTGATTATGCATTAGTATCACTGGGGATGTTAGCATTACTCTAGGATTAGGGCTTGGCAATTCACTAGTGCTGCTGCAAAGCCCAGGAGTAGAAACACGAGACCCCCCAAGTACACATTTTAGTCACTCAGGGCTAGTGGCTACTGTCTGAATGACCCTGTTGAAGAATCAGGAGGAATGAGAGAGAAAACTGATTTTTCTCATGATAACTGGAGAGGGTTTTGCTTTTTTAAATCCAGAGCAATTTTCCCCCATCTTTATTCCCTGCCATCAGACTCTTACCACATTAATAGGCATCAAATTATAGGTCTAAACTACATTGCAGTCTCCTTTTAATATCTCTTCACCAAGTCTTGTCTTATTAACACACACCTAAGCATGAGCAATAAGGATACGAGATTGCAGGAAGATTCATTAACACAGGAACAACTAAAGTAATTACCTCCCTGGAAAGGTATGTGAATACTCACAAACAGGTGTTGCTCAGAAGTGGTATTCTAAAATACCAACTACATCATTTAAAAACAATTGTGAATCTTGAAGATCAAGAAATACTGTAGATACATACTGCATTACCTGGTTTCAAGTGATTAACCCTGCCTAAGCCAAGCGCTATGTATATTTGGAAGAACTATGCATGTCTCTAAAAGTGTACTCGTTAGGTTGAGGATTATTTTAACATAACTAATGGCATGTCTTTTTCTTAAAAGGATTATCCAAAAACGTACTCCCCCTTGTAACTGGTCTCCTCCTGGCATAACTATTTATTCTGAAAGCCTAGCCAGCGTCAGACATAAATCTAAATCAAAGGCAGGAAGCAGGGACAAGCCTTTGACTTTAGTATCCAGTACAAGGGGACAGCAGCCCTGCAGCTTACCACAAACACATTACTCCTGTCTCATTGTCCTTATGACAACACATGTCCTTAGGCTTTCAGTGAAAAAACCAAGTATAAGGGATATACTGTTGACCACATACCCCCAAACTCAGTTATAAACAAGGCACATTCTCCTGCAAATGTTAGAACTACACACATCAGAGCCTTTTAACAGTACTGCCTCCCTCACGTCCTTATAATGCTTAACATAGTGGATTTTAAAACAAAGCAAGAACTGCCCACCATTATCCAAGAGAACCCCAGCCTACAGAGGTGACCCAGGACTCAGAGCTCTAAAAAGGAAGATTAGTTATTTTCCAAAATATAGTTTAGCTTTCTATAGTTGATTGGCTGGCTGCAGCCAGCCTCCCACCCACACTTTCCTCAAAAAAGAAAAGCACAGAAACATTTCATAGAGTGGAACATTCTCTAATTACAATACCTATAATGCTCTTTAAAGGAGGTTACATCTTGCATGATTCTTCCTCCCTCACCTAACTCAGACTGCAAATTAAACCAAAGGTCTTGATCCCACAAATGACTCCAGATGAGCAGGCCCTTGCATCCACCCAAAGCCCCATGGACTATCATGGTTGGTGGCACACATGATGTCATTTGCATGAACTGCAGTACACACAACCTCAGTTTTAAATTGAGTCTGCCCATTAGTATAATAAAGGAAAAAACCTTTAATCAAGGTATGTTGTCTATGTAACATTAGGGAAAGGATGCTGAGCGTAAAGTAAAAAATGAGCGTAAAGTATTTCCAGTACAGCACTTGCCTCTGGCGCCCCATGTCAGTTTTTGTGGATTTACAATCATATACATGAATATATTCTTCTCCCTGTTACAGGATGAAAGGTGGACACAAAAGACAGGGGAAACCGAATATATTTAAAGTGCTGCCAAAATGCCCAAAATAAGTTAAATGAAAAAAAAATACAGAAAAAGAATATTTCTTCAGCATTGGGCATTACTTGTAATAACAGCAGGTAAGAGAACTGGGACAGAAGTATGATGTTTAAGTTGACAGCGTCCCTTTAATGGTAGAATTTTCACGTTCACTCAGAAAACTCCTATTTCCTTTGCTTATGGATAGACATGTTTTTGGTAGAGCATGACAAATGATGTCTGCCTACGATGTGGTATTATTAGGCAAAGTCATGCGGCAATGTACTAATTGAAAACAAAAAAGAAAAGATTTATTTTAATAAACTTTATTATTATTCCACTTTGAATTATTTTGTATTTGGAGCACATTTCTGAACATTAAAGAAATCAAACTTAAGTGTTGAGGAAACTAGCATGTACCATAGAGAAACACACCCTAAAGCACGGTTGAAGCCAGCAGACCAGCATATGGAATTTAAAAAGTTGCTTACGTTATTATCAACACATCACAAAAGAAACAAAGTGGATTTTGTCTACAACTAGCATTCAAGTTATGGACAAGCATGAGACTGGAAATAGTTTATATTTTCTTTGTAATATCTTCATTCCTTCCACACACACCCTCATGTTTTATATGTTTTAAACATGTTCCACTTGTTTCAAACTAACAGAGGTCAACAGGCACAAAAACAAAAAAAGAAATTTCTTTATGCAGAGTAAATAACTTACAAAACAAAATCAAAGACAGGAATTGAAGATGCAGTTGTTTTGACAATCAATAGATAAGCACTTAGGTCTCTCTCTCTCACACACACACACACACACACACACACACACACACACACACACACACACACACACACACACACACACACAGCCTCATTACAACTTGAAAAGGTACTCCCATTTTACATCATTTCCTCAATTAGTTCTTGAAGACTACTGGGTGGGTACAGCAGCATGACTAAGTGGAATAATAAACCGGATCCAGCCTTTTATAGAGTAATTTGGACTGTACAACTGTATTCTCTTTAATGTGATTTTGAAAATTACTGTAGTTGACAAATACCTCACATCTGAACATGCTATATCCAGTCTGAACAACAAGCTACAAAATGGCAACAAACCGGAAAAGCCTGTGCATTAATTCAGCCTTTGACAGGACATTTCTGACAGATTGCACATTACAGAACCTGGTTTCACAAATATTCTGTATGTCCATAAACTGCAGACTCTTTCCCAACCCACAGCAACTCAGTGCATTTGTATCAGAAGGCTGATAAGGTTTACAGTAAGTACTTTCTGCTCTCCATTTTTTCTGGCATCAAGCATGTTACTTGAATTTCTTATGTTGGCACATATAGGTGGGAATTAAAGTAACTTTCAGTGGTCATGTAAGACTCTAGTATTGCACCTCCTGTGCTTGTTGTCCAGCTGTAAATGAATCAAAGCAGCAAGCTGACTTGCAACACTGTAAAGAAAGCACAAATCATAGCAGCTGAAGAGATTATAGCAGAAGCCAAAGCACAGCTGAGGTGCGGGGAAAAAACTTGTCAGGTAATGGGGAGGGGAAAGAGAAAAAGAAGAGGCGCCAAAAGTGAACCAAGGCTGAAAAAAAGAGAGCTAGGACAAGATGAGGAACAGGATAGAGGGACAGCAAATATTGGTCAGAGAAAGAGCAAATGGAATGATTATCAAAATTCATGTGACCCATCTTTCCAGAACTCTGTGATCAAGAATAACAGGATATACAGCATAACAGTTGTTTAAAACACCCTAATTAGTTTTCTTTCAAGCAGAATAGAACTATGCATGTACACATGCCATGTCAGACACGAGGCAACTGCATGCAACAAACCAGTACATAAATATGCCATATTTCCAAATTAAGGAATTAGCACCACAAGTCATCTCTTCTTCCTGTTAGTATGATAGGAATTATGAACTTTTCTGGGGCCTTAGGACATACGGGCGTGGAACTGCTGAGATATCATGCATTCAATGATCTTTTGAGCTCCCGTAGAACTACACTACATATTATGAAAGGATATCAAATCTTCACTGGGGAATTAAAAAATGAGGGTGTGGATTGTGGAGGTTCTCAGAGGGACTGTACAGAAGAGCTGTAAATTAATCACTCTTCACTCTGTTTTGTATTATGATCACTTTGCATTTGGAATAGACATTATTAGGATCAGCAATTCGGTCTCCTAACACATCAGAGCAATGAAACAAAGTGGGGAGGGTGGGAGAGATGAAGGGTTCAGAGGATTAACAGATCGACTTGGCACTGTCAGTGTTCCAAAGGATGAATGATACTGCAGGAGAATATTGTCCTCACAAACTGGCAACTACCCACATACGTTTGTGTACAATATGGGAATATACCACAGGCATGGTGGATCCTAGTGCCAGTACTCTGGGGCAAGTGTTTACTTTTAATCTGTAAAAGTGTTGATTTAATCTGCCACTTTCCTCCTCTGACATTTCCAATTTTAGTAATTTTTGGGTGTCACTCCACTATGGCACATGGAATATTTGTCGTTAACCATGTGTGTTTACAGTAACTCCAAACATATACTGCCTCAGCTTTGTTGTATTCCTTTATACTGGTCATAGTCTTTCTAAAGGGGTGTAAGATAGTGTACGGTAAGCAATTATGATTATCTTTAGTAAAAAGTTAGTAACTGAAAAATTAATGCAAGAGCCATCCAGGATCTCTCTATTGCCATCATGCTTCATGTCCTTCATCCACTCATCAGATCTAATAGAACCCTGATTCAAGAAACAGTGTCAGAGATTTTACAAGTATAATGTAATGCTCCTTAGGGAAGGCTAACACTGTATACTAAGAGTTATCACAACTGTAGGAGCTGACACAGTTATTGGAGTAGCATGAACTTTCATCAGTACAGGAGTCTGGAGGAGCAGTTGAGTGAGTTGGCTGAAGGTTTGTGTGAGAAATAAGAAGACATTAATGGGTATTTATTCCACACTCATCACCATGATATCCACCTGTGTAACACTGGAGCTGACCAGGCTGCAAAACTAGGAAGATGCAATTTTTGGGAAATCTGCAAAATAAGTGGGACAAGTCTCCATTCCACTGTACGAGAGGTAACTCAAGTATACACATAGCCACAGAAAACAAACACTCATACCCACGCATCAGGAAATGCGAAAGTTTAACAGCTTCACAATTTGCACATTTTAAGAAAACAAAAGAGATGCATTAAGCTAATGAAGTAACAAATACGTTAAAAGCATTTTCCTATGATTATTAGAACATGAAATACTGAAGAAACATGAGACATCTCATTAAAATCAAAACCCTATTTCAGTTACCTTCATATTAAACTCAAGTCTCCTAAATATAAAACTCTTTACACATAAAAAAGAAATCGGCATAATGACACCCTAGCAAATAGGCTCTACCCTGAGCCTACTGCAGTTCTCCAGTCCCAAACTTGAACACCCTCTCTGTCACAAACTACCCTATTTCTGTCCAAAGCCTCTCAGTGATAATTTGCCCACTCTTGTTGCTACACTGCAATAACTCCCCAAAAGTAGTAACTGAAACACATCTCTGAGAATTCAGGTGCAATCCAAAGGCTTGTCTACCCCGGGGACACTTAGGAAAATTAGTCCAAATTAATTTTTTAATGGATTAGTTGAATTAAACTAAACCAGATTAAGGCCATTTTAATGTTTGTGCTGGGCACCACTGTGGGAATTTCAAATAGGATCTCCAGAGGGGACGAATTGGACACATCATTAAGAGCAAAGGGAAAATGTAGAAGCCTACACAGAAAAATTTCACTTTCTTACAGGAAAGGAAGAGAATTTGCAGCCTCATGGGATTCCTTGCCCACAGTACAACCCTTTAATTACATTTCCCCTCTTCAGTTTCAACCCCTGGACTTTCAGATACTGGGCTATCATTAGAGGTTTTCCTGCTTCTTGAACTGACAATTTAGCGTTCTGTTAACATCTTCTCAAATATCTGCACCTCACGCCTGTGTTAATTTAACTTTCTCTGTTTTTAATTTTTTATTATTAAAAATAAGCACATACGTTGTCCTTTTTAGCCATAAAACCCCATGTCACAGATTGGGAAAAATGAGGCACAGAAAGCAAAAGCAACTGGCAAAATGTCACAGAACAAGTCAATGGCTCGGCAAACCTAGGAGTAGAGCTTAGTTCTCTTGATCCCCAGTTCTTTACACTTTCTGCTGCATCTTGCAACTTTCTTTTAATGCGATTGCTTGAGTATACAAATACCTAAAGTAGTATAATTCAATAGTAACAAAACTTCTGGTCTCTCTCAGGTATAATCCTTCAAGATTATGGACATAGTGACCAAGATATCATGATGCACATCGAATAGGATTACTCCCTTGTGATCTTTAAATCAAATTGATTATCCCTAAAACAATAGCAAATTTGTGTACGTATTATTACTGAATTCAGTCTGTTATTACTTAGAGCAGAAAAGATATTTAGTATTGTTCTCCAGTGCTAGCCAATTTAAACTTAAATTCTATTTTCAACACTGTATTTTATTGGACTGAATGTAAATCAAACATTTAACTTATAACTTACCTTTTATACTTTTCTGTACACGGTTATTCCCCTTTAAAAGCTTGGACCATTTTATTGCTCTTCTAGTGAGTATCACCAGATATCTGGAAAAAAATTCTTCATATGACACATAATCAAAGTCTTCCGGCCTTTCGAATCCATACGGATCAACCCTACAATATAAAAGAAGTTATTGTACACAAATACAATTTCTTCACATATACATTTAAAGATATGTAAGTATGCTCCAGTAAACTAAATTCTAGGTGGTATTTTTGAAAAGCTGTAAGGAAAAAACAAAACAATACATTCCTCCCTGCCTCCCAAATATACTCTTTCAAAATCTTTTAAGACAATGAACTGGAACATATGTAATTTATGGTCATGCCAGACTTCCCTGTTTTTGACATTAGGGAGATTTAGAGCTGAAGATCTATTTTGTAGACAATTGACTTAAACTGTGACTAACTGGGGAGAGGTTTTTCATAATACAGAAAAAATAGGCAATAACAAATGCAAAGAATATATATTGCAAAGGTAAGAGTCTACGGCTGAAAGATGCAAAAAATTAGTTTTTCCACTAGTTTTGTGCTGATAAATATAGATGGTAATAACTGATTCAATTACAAAGATGACCTTTAAAATGTGCTATTTTTTGTAACTGTTTGGCAATAACTTATTCAATGAATAGTACTGTTTGAAAAATGACTACATAGTAATGGCCCCTATTTCCCCCTTCAACAGATCTACTCTATGTATGTGTGTGGCATCAGGTGCTCTTATTTTATTTACAACATTTAGGGTTTTTTGTTTTTACAATTTTTTATTCTCATTGGCACTGAAGAACTAACATGGCTATTGAATACTGAGTTTGGATGTTATTCTGGCTTATACATCAACTGAAATGGTGATCCATCCCACCTTTGCAATATGCTTTGTGTGGGAGGACCACCAGTGAAGTTAATAAGTCTTTGCCTGGACACAGGGATCCACCCAGGCACAGCAGCTTTCGGGATATCGAATTCCAAATATGAGAGCAGATTCAGCTCTGTTACACAAGTGCAACCTCCAATGATGACAATGGAATTGCACAGGTGTAACCCTGGGGAGAATTTGCCCCATTGAATCTTTTATTGGTAGTGATGCATGAGTCACAAAAAGCACTACTGGATGTTCAGATCCACTGAGTTTACAGGGCTGGCGGTTAGAAAAAAGTTTATGCTGACCAAATTTGATATGGAATTAGAGAGACAGATATAAAGTTCAAACCTTGAACAGCACAACACAGTTTTTACAGAGTCACTAATCATTTAGTCCTGGTCTTACTCAGAATAGTTTTTTTTTTTTTAATTCTTAATTAGTTTTATAATTAAAGAAACCTTTCACTCTCATACACACACGATGTTAGACGACTCAAGAAAGCATGATACTTCAACCTACACACGGCACATTTAGGATTCTGATGATACAGGTTGAGAACACAGATTAATTTCATAATTCAGTTTCATTGTTGGGAAGCAGGAAGGAAACATCTTCATAATTTTTCAGATCTATTCTCCTTAAAAGTTATGTAATCCCATATCTACAGACATTATACCTTCTCAGAAGTCCTGGCTGGTCTCCTGATTTTATAGAAGTTTCTTGTTTGCTTTTTAACAGAAGCTTGCATGTATGTCAAAGTCATTAAGCTATTATTTTTAAGAGATTCTTTGTTCCAGTGCATAACTAACTTTTTTTTTAGAAACGGAGAGAATGACACTGACAAACCTTCCTTGATGTCTCTCCAATCCTCATATAGACAAGCCATGGAGAAAGCACACGTGACTATTGGGAAACGGCCATCATCATTTGTTAGTCCATAACTTCCCTTTGGAATGTATTCAGCCTCTCTAAACCCACATAGCATAATACCCTTCCAAGCTCTGATTTACAGTAATTTTTCACATTTCTATATTTATCATCTCTAACCTTTCTAGCAACATGTTTATTCTATTAATACAATTACGGAAAACTGTTTTACATCTATTTATGGAGAATGTCTTATAAAACAGATATTTGACTACTCCTTATTTCTCTCTTCCAAAATTATTCTTCCATAGACTTTGCTTTGCCCTACCCTTTCTTGTTCCCTATAAGAAACTGGTAGAAAAGATAATACTTTGAATGCCCAGAACCCAGAAAAAGTTTCTTTTTCCAAGGACTGAAAGTTGAGTTTCATGGATCCTGCTTTCCCCTCCTCCCCCTTCTCCCATTTGAGGAAACAGTTTGAAAATTAAAAATAAATAAGCAAATGATGAAAAGAATACTTTAAATTGCTCCACCTCCTTTCAATATTTATGGGCATTAAAGGTTATCTATCAAGAGAAAATCTTAACAGAACGTATGCCCCTGAGGAAGAGGCTTTTGAATGTTATTCTCAGGGTTTGGGGGGCTTTGGGGGCAAGAGGGAGACACTAGACCAGTTAATCCAGTGAAGTTGCAACATAATATACTGCAATATATATATAGATATATATATAAGCGCTCCCCTAAATGAGAAAACCTCGAATCCATGGGTTTACCCAGCAGAGTGAAAACACTGTTACTAATCATTAAAGAAAATCTCCAGGGTGCTGCCGAGCTGGGTCAATGGGAACTAGGGAAATTTTGGTCCAGAAGTTAAATCACAGTAAAAGGGACATTTCTGTGAACTACACCCACCAACCCCCGCCACTTCAGCACAGAGTCTGCAGCAGACTCGAGGCAGGCTAGGAGCGGCGTGCGCGGTGAGCCCGCTCTCTCGAAGCGCACCTACACGCACAAGGGAGAAGTGAGGCGCCAGGGCCTGAGCGCTTGGGCAAGGCAACGACCCCCGCCCCCCCGCGGCTGTGTACCTGGGAACGCCGGCGCCAGCCTCCCGCGCGGCTCCTTCGCCCTTCTCCATGGCCGGGGAGCGCGCGGGGCTTCTCCAGCAGAGAACGCGCCGCGCCGCACCGGCACCAGCCCCAGCGGGGCGCGCGGACCCGAGCGGAGTTTCTGCCCGGGCCGCTCCAGCGGGGCAGAGCCGCCGAGAGAGCCCGCCTCAGACAGGGCAGCAGCAGCGCCTCCGCCACCTCCTCGAGAGCGGCCCCATAAGGAGCGGAGAGGCTCCAAAGTTCAGCCCCGAGCGCGGCTTCTGTCTCCCTCCCCCGCCCCCGAGCTGCAGTGACACACCGGGGAGACAGGCGGAGAGCGAGCGCTTCGCTCCACGCCTCAGCGCGGGCAGGCGGGCAGCTCCCGTGCCGGAGGGGGCGAGGCAGCTGCCCATGCCCAGGGCCCGCCCCCGGCCCCAGGCACCTTCCCAGAGGACGGGGCCGCCAGCCGGCCCCGCCCAGCCCACCTGGGCTGCTGGCACTGAGGTGTTGATGCCGCCGGGAGAGGAGCGCCAAAGGTGCGGAGCTTGCTTAAGTTTCTGCTCCAGGGCAGCGCAATGCAACTTCCTCGGGGCCGGGCTGCCTCAAGGGCGCAGAGCCGGAGCTTCCTCCCCACCCCCCGATCTCCCTCCGACTCCGCCTCCCGCCGCCTCGGCTGCTCCCGACACTCCCAGAGGCGAGATCCCAAGCTGAGCCCCGCCCCGCCGCTGACTCCTGCGCAGCCGGCCGGGAACCAGCGGGGCCGCGGGCGCCTCAGCCTCTTCCCGCCACCGCGCCCGCCCGGGGGCTCTGGTGAAGAGGAGTCCGGGCCTGGCCGCTCGTCGCGCCCCAGCGGGGCTTCTCCATGTGCAGCTGAGCTCCTGGACTAGGCCAGACTTGCACCCCATTCCCACCTGCGGCCCGATTCGGATCCCATTGATTTCGCTGAGAGTTTGGCTACGGACCTCAATGGAGGCGAGGTGGCGCCCCCACACCCTGGCCAGCAGCTGCAGGCTTCACCCACCCACCCGGGATGACTCGAGCTTGGGGTGAGGGAACCCAAGTAAAAGGGCTTGTAGGGAGAAGTAGGGGAGTTTTGTGATGGGCCTGTTCTCCTCCAACTGGAGTGGAAGACAAAACTCCCACCAGCAGGCACCTGGTCCCATTTGTGTCTTTTCCCTAAGGACTTTGCTTAATGCCCTCATACCAAGACCTTCACCTTCCCCTGACTTCAGGCCCAATCCTGCTGCGCCTTGGCAGTCAGTGGCCAAGTTCCTAGCCAGCAGCATTGGGCCATGCAGGAGATGCATGAGCTCAGCACCTGTCAGGATCAGGTCTTGGGCTGGTCTACATTAGAGAGTTTTGTGGCTTTGTCAACACAACAGTGGAGGTGTACACATTCAAATGCTCCTCCCAGCAATGTAACTCCCTTGATATGCCAACATCATAAAACCACCTGGTGTAGAGGCTTATGGAAGCATAGATAGGGCCACGCAGTGTCAGACACTGCCTCTTCCTTACATCTTCATGGCTCCAGCAGAGCCCTGAAATTGATAAGAAAACCAGCTGGGAGTTGGGGGAGAAGCCATGGGCAGCTGGAGGATTGGGCTCATTATGTAGAGAGACTTCAAAGATAAAGCAAAAGTGTAACCTGTGGAAGAAATATCAGTTGTATTATTTTATGAAGCAACCAACCTAGGTCTCTGATTTTTTTATTTTTTTATTTAAAAAATTTACATATAATTTGATTTTTGTTTGTTCTGGTTAAAAACGTGTTGTTATTTTTGAAAAATTCTTTGGTTTATTAGTTGCAATGAATTTTTCTCCTCTCTTAGGCCTTAATCCTACAGAAGCTACATAAGTCTTTGCAGGATCAGGGCCTAAGTAAATTGCCCAAGGCCACACACACAGGTCCTGATTCCAGTCCTGCCCTTGGTCACACTGGGGCAAACCTCTCAGCCCACAGAGAACTCCACTGAAGTCGTCGTGGTTCCACACAGACACAGATGTCTGCCTGGCACTCCGGGCTGGATGGGCTGCGATGCGGTTGGGAGCGGGCTGGGCTCAAGACGCTGAGGAGGGCGCAGCCGTGCGTTCTTATCACCCTCCCCAGGCCACCAGGAATTCACTGGAGCGGGCCAAAGATCTCAAGGCTTTTGAAAGAAGACTTACTGAATATATTGCATGTTGGCAACCAGCTACAGGACGTTGGAGAATGATTCTTATAGTGGTATCAATCTGCACAGCAACTGGTGCTTGGAATTGATTAATAGATCCTGAAAAACAGAAGGTGTCCTTTTTCACATCATTGTGGAGAGCCATTTGCAGGATCTAACCTCAGGTATGTGAGTAGTCCCATTAACTTCAGTGAGACTATTCATGCCATGACTAAGTTACACATGAGCCTAAGTGTTTGCAGGATGGGGTCCAAGTTTTTAAAAGTGTCCTCAATTTGAGTTTTTCAATTTTGGCAGCCCAACTTTAGATACCTAGGACATGATACTTGGAGGGGCTGAACACCCGTAACGCTCACTTTTTTCAATAAGAATATGGATTTTCACCATCTTTGAATATCAGATCATAAGTATCTATTTCAGCACCCAAAATTTGAGACACCAAAATTAGGCCCCAATCCTGTAAAGACTTCTGCATGCTGAAATCAATGCGCCTAAGTCTTTGTGGTACCAGGGCTATATTTTGTGGTAGAGCAGGGAATAGAAGCCAGACCTACTGAATTCCATCCTATACTTTAACTACAAGTCAGTCCTGCTACCTTTTCAATATAATTTTTCTCATTATAAATAGGTGTCATTCGAATAATGTTTCAGATATATTTTGAATGTTAAACATACATCCTCTGCAATTGTTTAAGCTATTTCTTCTGCAGGAGAAATGTCTCACTGAAGTGCACACACAAAAAAAAGAGATTTCAAATGCTGTCTTAAATTCCTTTCAAACGGAGGGAATTTGCCTGCAAACCATGAGACTTGGCAGCTATGTTGGGCTGGGTTTTTTAAAAAAAATTCTGAGTCTGTTATCCTCTGCTTCTGCAGATTGTTTTATTTTTCCCCTGAGGAGCTTACTGGCAGTAAAGTCAATGTTTTATTATACTGAGATGATAATATTATTAGCTTAAGTTTTTATTTACTTAGTTTCTACCATCAGGTAACAAGTGAAGGGCCAGATTGACAATTACAGTACAGAATAACAACAGTAGCCAATGAGTTTTCCCTGTTTCCCCAACCCTTCTGTCACTGCCAAATCTGCAGCATACTGTTTCCTTAAAGTGTGCTCTTCTTTCTTCTGTGACCTAGAGTGAACCAAAACCACACCCACTGCAATAACCAACCTGAAACATACATCTAAAAAAAACGCGTGAAAGAACATTAGAAGTGAAATGATATTCCTGCCTGTGCATTTTTAATGAAGTCTTGAATTTCCAGCCGGCAAGCACATGGAAAATTACAATTACTGTCAGGAAAACATATAGTGGAGTCTGCAAGTAAATGGTTGCTGAAGAGACTGGCTGATGGGATTTCACAAAGGAGATAAACAGTTGATTCCTCCCAACGTGATCCTCGAGGCTGCCTCCTGTATATATGATCAAAGACAACATACTATGCAGAAATATGGACATGGTTCAGCTCCAAAGGCATCAAAAAAGGGCGGGGAGGAGATAGTGTTATTCCTCTTAACTGCTTGCATGAAAATATAAGGTTTGTTGCTAGCCCAGCAAAACATTCTACAATGTTCGTAAGTGCCTAAATCCCATTTTTACTCTTTGTATGTCTATACTGCAGCTGCCTCCCAGCCCAGGTAGACAGATATATGCTAGCTCTACTTGAAATAGCATGCTAAAAATAGCAGTGTGGACTTTGCAGCACAGGCTAGCCACCTAAGCTTAGACCCTGGGAGTCAGGAAGGCTTTGTGATGCTGCCTGGATTAGGGGTGACCATTTAGAATATTATTTAATACCAATATGACAAAATTGCAAGGACTCTTACCAGATATGCCATGTCAGGTACCATTAGAAAGGTTATAATTCACTAAGATTGATAAGCACATTTATATATATGTATCCGTGTTGTATTATGAGTTCTAAATATGTAGAATATATCTGTATCTAAACACACTTGTGCTATGCAACTGGGTGACATCCCTCAGGCAGATTAGTGTCAGCATTGATGACTCATTGAGGGCCATTACCTTTACCATGAGCCCAGGGAGAGAAACCAGGATGGCACTCATCAGTCATCAGGACATGTAGGGACATGCTTGTTAAGGCCTGATACATTTTAGATCCCTCCTTGGAGGTGGCTCCTCCCCTCTCTGTTGTTGCTGGGGTAAACTGCTGTTAGCCGGTTTGAACCCGTAGCATTGGCACCAGGTGCAGAGCTTTTAGAGCGGAGTGCAACGTAAATGCTGTGTGCAGAGGCAAGAGAGCAGGAAAAATCAAGGCATATGACTAGTTAATATTGGGTCATGGGAAGATTATTTAAGTTCGCGGCACCAGACGGTAAGTGCTGTCCATCATAGAGGTAGCATGGCCGCACGTCAATATCTACTGACTCCTGAGAGACAAGAAAGTCAGCCCGTCTCTACCCTGGAAGACTACTACCTACCTGATCGACATTCCTGGTTCCAGCTGTCATGTCGTAAGGACCAATCCAGCCTCCGATTGACTCCAGCTCCAGTGGCCCGGTGAAGTAGCACACTTTTGTTTAAGGACTTGGGCTCTACAGGGGTTAACCTCGATCAATTTATTTTTTGGTTAATTGTTAATTGAGTTAGTGATTTATCTGTTGTGTATGGGTATTTTTGTTAAATAAATCTGTTGTATTATACCACTGAGCATCCAGTGATAGATACGGCAAGGGGTCTGAGCTTCACAACCCTCTTTCCAGGTGAACATGCCTGTGGTCAGAGGGACTGCAAGTGCCTTTCCCTGTCCATGTGCTGTGAGCTTGTGTTTGAAACCAGCCATATGGCAGATCAGACACTACAAAATGCAGCTTCACCATCTCCATCTTGTCCTTATTACTGCTTCCTACCTCTAGATCAACTCATCTACAACTGAAGCTGTGGAACAAAGGACGGAGAGCCATCCAGACACTGGATGTACAATAGATGGACTGTACAAGCCTGCAAATTCCACAGTTCTGCTGAGAATCTGATACATACAGACTTTAAAGTCATTTGTATGTATCCGATTGCTTTGACCATTTAACATCTTTCTTCTTATTTGTTTCTTTCCTTTATAATAAACCTTTAGTTTAGTTACTGAAGGATTGGCTGGTATTTTGGGTAAGATCCAAGCTTATATTGATCTGGCAATGTGGCTGATCCTTTGGGGATCAGGAGAACATTTTGGAAAAGGGAATAGAGTTTAAATAACTTACCTCTTTGCTGTACTCGGTTGCTGATTGGAAGCCATAGATGGAAATGAAATAAAGGGGGCTGTGTATTTCTTGTGGTAACCAGTGTGGGAAATCAGGAGCACTGTTTGTGATGGTTGGGGAATTGATCTTCAGTGTTACCCATCAGTTCTGGGAGAATCTGCTGTCTTTTGCAGCCTGCCTGGACTTTGGCCTTTTCAGGTGGGCACGCATCTTCCCCACGTCCCACCAGCGCCACGCTGAGGGAAAGGCGCACCTCTGCCCCACCGGGCCAACCAGAACTCCCAGAAGGACACTACGAAGCCCATGTCCTCCAGCAAGCTGTTGTTAAAATGCCAGTAGTCCAGCCCCAGCCTCTTCCGCCATGAGAGAGGCCGTCACGATCACCATATGGTGATCCGAGAATGGGGCTGTCCGGATGCCGGAGGAGTGGGCCTGCGAAAGATGGTGATGTGATAAATAGATGCAGTCCAACTGGGAGTGGTGTGACCGATTTTCCCCTACCCGGACAAAGGTGAACGTAGTGACGTCGTGGTCGTGTCAGATGTCCACCAGGGAGTGATGGCTGGGGAGGATCCTCATGGGCAGGAACGCCAGTGGCAATCCATGACTGACCCCGAAGGTCATCAGAGAGTCATGGAAGCCATGGGTCTGCTGGTAGGCCACAGCATCCTGCCTCCTGGTCCCTTTGCCCTCCCTCAATATAGCCCTCATGGCCCCGAGGAGGAGATGGAAGTCCCCCCAGGGCTGCAGGGCAAGCTGTACCCTGGCCCTGGCCCCTTGGGAGTCAGCCAGGAAAGCGTGCAGCGCATCCGCAGCACAAGGGGATCCAGTGTCAACGAATCCTGGCCATCCTCCAGCCAGATCCCTGTGGTGGTCCCGCGGCCAGCCGAGACAGGCAGACAGGGCTTATCCCCAATGCGGCGCCAATGTTGTGGGTACTGCGCTGCCTGGCTCGGCCCCCAGCACAAGGGACGATGGCAGAGGGAAAACAGCATCCCCAGGTGGAAGAAGGAACACAAATGCCGCCTCCTGGGAGTTGGTGGACGGAAAGGGAAATGACAGCAGTATGGTGGGTGGACGGGAAGGGGGCGGGGTGGTACTAAAGGTGGGATCAGGGGTGATGGTGGGGACAGAGGCAGGGGCAGATCTGGGATGAGGGGCCCCGGTGGCTAAGCCACCAGCGTGCAGCTCCATTCAACCCGGCACGGGGATCAGGGGCATGGTTTGAGATGGGGACCCTCACCTATGCCAGGACCAGGTGCCATGATGAACTTGGTGCTCGGAGCTGCGCAGCAGGCAGGGAGTGAATTGGGTCAGGGCCCTCAGGAGGGGGTGGGGGCAGCTGTCTCGCCAGGGACGGAAGCCCAGGGCCCAGCTGCTCGGCGCTGGCTGTCGTCTCAAGAGGCTCGACGGCTGCATGCAGAATGCCATCCGCAGCCAGGCAGGTGGAAGGGTCTGGAGGCAACACAAAGGCAAGGGTGGGGACAGTGGTCTGGGGAAGGGGGAGAGGGAAGGAGAAGGGGACGGCATGAGAAAGTCGCTGCCCAAATCGAGGCCTGCTGGCACGGGGTCATCCTCCCCCTGGATGACTGGGGTCAGACCCAGGGCCTCGATCTCCGCAAAGATGGAGCCAAAGTCCCTCTCCGCCACCACAGGTGCCATCCCGCCAGAAGCCGAGGTGGCAGCTGCCTCAGACCCTGGCGCACATCTACCTCGAGTGCACCAGGCTGCAGCCCCTGTTCCGGCTCCTCTAGAACCTCCTGCTGAGGTTCTGGCTTCACTTTTCCCCGCACCTGTTCCTCTATGCACTCTCCATCTGAGGCCCCACAAAGTTGCGGGACCTCCTCATCAACCTCCTCCTAGCACTGGCCAAGGTGGCCATCTATAATACCAGGGAGAGGAGGTTGGCTGGGGGGAGAGGGGCGCTTTGCCACTGTGGAGCCTCCTTTCATTCCTCCATCTATTCATGCATCTGGACAGAGTTCCTCTGGGCAGCATCCGCTGGCTCCCTAGACGCCTTCTGGGAGCAGTGGGTGCTTTCTGGGATTCTCTGCTCGGTGTCCCCCTCCGGTTTCCTCCATTTGACCCTTTGACCCTCATGCCCTTTCCTGTTTTTCTTATTAGTTGTCCTCCGAAATCCATTGAGTCCTGGGTCCAGTGGCTCCTCCCCTTAGGCTGGGGAAGGGGCCTTTAGCAATGGGCTTGCACCCGCCCACTTCCCAGAATCTGAAATAGTAGCACTCTCCGGTAGCCATCTAGTCTGACCCTGTCACACTACTTATAGTCACTTAAAACCCATCTTTCTGTAGTTAATAAATCTGTTTTATATTTTACTTAAAACTGTGTTTTGGTTGAAGTGATTGGAAAATCTGCTCAGGTTACAAAGGCTGGTGCAGGTCCACTTTCCTTTCAAGAAGTGGTGAACAGGATAATGAACTTATTCTGGCCAGGTTTCTGACTAGTGCAAGATGGTACAGTTCTGGGGTACAAGGCTGGAGAACTAGGGGAAGTGGCTGGTGCCTCTCTATTGTTGGTTCATGAATGGCTGGGGAAAGCATTCATGTAATTCAGTTGGGTGTGTTCCTGCCTCTGGATGTCTGTGTCAGTGCAGTATGTGTCAGAGGTTTGTATCTTACTAACAGCATCACGGTGTGAGTGGCAACCCAGGTATACACTCATACAATCTAACTGGGTGTGGTGCTCCACATGCTGGTGTGCTAAGTGGTAACAGCTCCTGGAGTGGTTTGCTGTTTGCTGTTAGCAAGGCATTGTGAGAGACAGCTCAGACTGAGGAGTTAAGGGGGCACAGCAGTCCCACAGTTCCAGGTTGGCCCCGGGGGGGAGGAGGAGGTGGGAACCCATCGCACTCTCCTCTTGATTCTTTCTGGTTTATCCACATCTTTCCTAAAGTGTGGCAACCAAAACTGGACACAGTACTCCAGCTGAGGCCCCAAGTAGAGTGGGACAAAAATTACCTCCCATGTCTTACATATGACATTTCTGTTAATACACTCCAGAATGATATTAGCCTTTTTCACAGCTGCAGCATATTGTTGGTTTATATTGAATCTGCAATCCTCTATAATCCCTAGATACTTTTCAGCAGTACTACTGCCTAGCCAGTTATTCTCCATTTTGTAGTTGTGGATTTGATTTTTCCATCCTAAATGTAGTACTTTGCACTTTTCTTTATTGAGTTTCATCTTATTGATTTCAAACCAATTTTCCAGTTTGTCAAGGTCATTTTGAATTCTAGCCCTGCCCTCCAGAGTGCTTGCAATTCTTCTCAGTTTAGAGTCATCTGCATATTTATAAACATACTCTCCACTCCATTATCCAAATCATTAATGAAAATATTGAATAATGCCAGACCCAGGACTGACCCCTGTGGTATCCCACTATGTATGCATACCCAGTTTGATGGTTGACCATTGATAAGTACTCTTTGAGTATGGTCTTTCAACCAGTTATGCACCCGCTGTCACAGTTCAGAGCAACTGCACCCGTATTCCCCCTCTGTGGCCCACCACGGGCACTCACTTAAGCACTCAGCTCCTCAGCCATCACCTCTCCAGGGCTTGTTTACACAAACACTTAGTTTGTGGCAAGCGGGGATGTAAATCTACCCTGTAGTCACCTTTTGCATACTAAATGTCCCTGTAGAGCCTGTTGCTGTGCACAAAAAGTTCCCTAAGGCACTTTAATCTACTCCCGTTTCAAAGCAGGCTAGATGAAAGCACACTAGGGAACTTTTAGTGTGCGGCAGCAAGGCAAAGCTAACTGCAAAAAGCCAGATTCCAGCACTTTGGTTTCCTGGGCTTTTTGATCAATAGAACTAATTAGTTATCTGCCTACCATTTCAGCATGGAGAAAATGTGCTGCTTTTGGCATCAACTTTACAGACATGTATCCCCAAAGCTTTCATGTTGTTAGTAAACATGTTTGCTAAAAATTCTCCCACTTCTGCTGCTATGTAGAGCATTTGAAACACGAGTTTTACTTTGGGCACTCGGAGGTCTGAGGACAGACTTGTCAAACGTGGAAAAGATAAACTAAGAAGTTAAAAATGCATAAAAGGAAAAATATGTTTTTATACACAATATGAGGGAAAAAGTTGATGTATGAAAGACGATTCATAACACTTCTATCGTTGTTAATTAATTATTATCAAGTGCCTGCGAGCCCCAGTTATGGACCAGGACCCCATTGCGCAAGGCTGTATACGAACACAGTACAAATTGATTGACCCTGCCTCTAAGAATTTACAATCTGAGAAAAGAGACAACAGACCGATATAGATAGGTATGGAAGTTCAAGGAAACAATGAAACTATATTGGTCAGCACGACAGGCAGTAGGAGCACACCAGCGGTCTGATCATTGTCAAGTTTTTGTTGACATCTTGGCAAAGGAGAGTTTCATGAAAGGTTTTGAAAGTGGATAACAAGATGGTTTTGCAGATGTTTATGGGGAGCTTCTCCCAAGGATGAGGGGCAGAATAGGAGGAAGCACAAAAGTGCTTGTTTGAGAGTTTAACAAGAGAGCAATGGAGGCTAATATCACTGGCAGTTTAGAGGAGGGAGTCAACATCTTGAAAGTGAATGAGAGATGATATATAGGTTGGGGATAGGCCATGAAGGGCCTTGAAAGTGAAAACAAGTAGTTTATGTTTGATGTGATAGAGAAGGTGGAACCAGTGGAGGGATGCAAAGAGGAGGGATCACATGATCAAAATGGCGGGTTGGGAAAATGATCTATACAACAGCATTCTGAATGGATAGGAGTGGGGCAACATACTCAGATGAAGCAAGGGGCCTGTCACTAAACCAGCTCCGGAGAACAGAAAGGGGTGCTCTCTGCAAGGAGCAAGGATATGAAATGTAGACATGAGGCTGAAGAGGATTCTGACAGAAGCAGGGAAAAATCCACTGATTGTGCTGCATGTCAGAATGAATGACACTGCTAGATTTCCATTGGAATGGATGAAGAATGACTATGCTTGGCTGGGTAAGATGCTTAAAGAACTGGAAGCTCAGGTGATTGTCAGCAGAATAGTTCTGCTCCCTAAAGAAGGAGAGTGAAAGTATGACAAGGTAATGAAGAAAAACAGATTGCTAAAGGATTGGTGCTATGAGGAAGGTTTTGAGACCATTGATAAAGAAGACCATTGACCATTCAATGAAAGAAGACTCTTCTCAACTGATGGACTTCACTTGAGTAATACTGGGATATTTAATCTTCTGTCAGCAAGTCTGGCATGATCAATAAGATGGGCTTTAAACTAGGAGATGAGATATTATGCAGAAAGAATCATAACCTAGACATGAGGACCTAGAAAGAGATCCAAGTTGAAGACGACACCCCAGTTACAGGCCTGAGTGATAGGCAGGATGGTGGTGTTGACCACACAGATCAGCGGCGTACCAAGGGGAGGGCCAGGCCCCTGGGCGCCGGCCTGCAGGAGGGAGGGCGCTGGGTCGGCCCTTCACGACACACAGGAGGTGGAGGGCACAGGAGGCTCTGAGGGGCGCAGAGTCGCCTGTGACACCCGCCCTCTGCCCATTGTGAAGGGCCAGCCCAGAGCGCACTTACCCACCACTCCAGCCCCGCAGCCCGACACTGGCTCAAATGGGGCGGCCTCACCCCTTGGCCTGGGAGGGCTGGATAGGCCCTTCATGATGCGCGGGGTGGGGGGGGTGCAGGAGCAGGAGCAGGAGCAGCTGCCCCTCAGCCTCCTGCACCCGCTGCCCGTCATGAAGGGCTGTCCCAGTGCCCCCCTGCCAGGCTGGTGGCATGAGGCCACCCCATCCGAGCCAGCGCCGGGCTGCAGGGCTGCAGCGGGAGAGGCAGACGCTATGCACTGGATAAATGCAGGGAGGGGGGCAGCAGAGCCAAGCCTGTATTTGCGTTCCCTCCCCCCACGCCTCATGCCCCCCTCAGCAGGTACTGACCTCCCCTCCCTGGGGTAGCTGGGAGGTGGTGCCGAGACCTCCTGCCCTGTGCAGGGGGGGTTGTGAGGCCTGGGGGGACACAAATGTAGGCTTGGCCCCCAGACGCCAGAGACCCTCCGTACACCACTGACACAGATCAAGAAAGGAGGTAGCAGAGAGGGCTTGTGACAGAAAATTAAAAGCTCTGTTTCTTGATTCTCTCCTATCACTGCTGTTGGTTGCTGTTTATTTGTATTGTAGCACGCAGAGGTCCCAATCAAGGTCCCAAGGTGTTAGACAATGTACACATATCATTAGAAAAAGACAGTCCCTGCCCTATAGAGTCTATACAGTCTATAATGGCTGATGATGCTTGTATTCCTTCCCCCATCCTGATTAGAATACTTAGCATTTAAATAGTGCCTTCCATCTTTCCAGCACTGATTGTTAATTAGTGTGTTAGGTAAGTAAAAAAAAAAAAAAGAAGGAAAAGAAAGGCAATATGTTGTACAACAGCTGGAATAAATGCTCTGTGGCCTTGTCTATACTAGGCCAACAGATGGAGTAAGGTCCAACTTTCCATGGCTGGAAAGACAGTTATCATCATGGCATAGAAGCTTGAGAACATGAGGAGTAAAGGGACAAATAATAATGGACCCTTTGGGATTTTTTTTCATTTTATGGGTCTGATCCAGTAAGGTGTTGAATTCCTACTAATTTCAATGAGAGATGTGGGCACTCAGCATTTCACACGAGGTGTCTGGCACCTCTCATGACCAGGTTGCATAAACCCTGATTAATAATTGGACACAAAGATTCTTATTATTAGATTCTGTAGATTAAATTGAACACAATTGCTCCATGAATATGCAATGTGCTTTCAGCCAAAGAGGTCTGAATATGAATCTCTGTGTGGATTGGTATCCGTTTGGAGATCATCAAAACGTGTATGCTCTGTGGCTGTGTCCCACAGAGCCCGTAACATCTGAATTTGGCATCATGGGGATGAAGGAGGGGGAAAAAAGGCCACCCTGCTGGGCATCTTTCAATTCCATCTCAATAGGAAAGGAAGCTAGGACTGTTAAGTCCTAGGAGGAGCCCAGCAGGCCTGGCAGTCTTTTTGCTGAGCTCAAGCTCCACAAATTTTATAGACACTATGGGATGAGGCAAATTGGCTATTTGCCTCTGCCGATTGCAAAGCCTGATAAACATGGTAGTGATTTCAACCATGGATGGATGGCCCACAGGAGGGTCTGAAGCAGGCAAGGGGTTTAACCCAAGTAGTGTGTCTGATACCCTGCAACATAGCAACATATACAGAATTAACAGCCCAGGAAGAGAGGGGGCTAGGAGGGCTTTAAGCCCCAGCAAACAGAGACAGCTTGAAAGTCCCATCTCAGTTATGGCAGCCACCCAAGGCTCCCCAATGGGCCACACTGTTGCCCAGAATCTCAGCAATGCTACATGCTTTGGCCCTGCCCCCAGAATGCCCCTCTCTCCACCCCCATACAACCTCCAGGTCAGGGATTTTGCGGGGGGACAGCAGAAGAAACCTTACAGCTTAAGCCTTCCACAGTGCCTTTGCTGGGTGAATCCTCCCCTTGCTGGTTATGGGGATTTTCAGGGCCCCTTGTGCCATTCCCAGTATGGAGAATAATGGAGATATAGATGTTATTTTGAATGAATATTGTGTGTATCTCAATTTGCCTGCCTCCTATTATTTGGCTGATTGCGATGGAGTTTAATCAAAGGAGGCTGATCTGGGAGAAACAAGCAGGAAACAAAACAATGACAGAGATAGGGTATCTCCAGGGAGAATACCAAGGACTTTTAAGAGAACAATGGGTGAGCTGTTCATTGGGAAATACGTACTTGCCTGTCTCAAGCCAAGTTAAAAGGCCAATTTTTCCAAGGCCAGAGCCTAAGACCCAAAGAACACTAAGGCTATGTCTACATTGATGGCTTCAAATTCGCTGCTGTCAGATCAATCTATCCAGATCAATTGAGCGGAAGAGAAGACCCGCTCAATCGATCTGGAAGTTGCTCTATTAAAACTACCTCCAGAAAAAGCGTAGCGCTGCGTCGATGGGTACGTATTTCCCATTGGTGCAGCATAGTGAAGACGGCCTGCAAAATGGAAGTTACGAAGTTGATGGGAGTTACACAAGCTACTCTGTGTAGCTGAATTCTCGGGTAAGTGTAGACCAGGCCTCAGAGTATCTCTACACAGCAACAGCTGTGTGTGGGCTAGCATACCTGAGCTAGCTTGAATCTAACTAGCACAAGTAGCAACAGCAGTGAAGAGAGCGCCATTAGGATTTCAGAACAAGCTGCTAGCCAAATACATATCCAGGGTCCATGCCAGGCTTGTACTACCTGTGTTGTGCTGTGCTGTCTTCACTACTACTGTTCCCCTCCGTGGCTGGATTCAAGTTAGCTCGGGCAGGCTAGCCTGTGCTAAGTTTCTGTTATGTAGATATACCTTAAGCCATTAAAACCCCTGCATAGAGAGTAAAGTGGTGGAGCAAGCAGCAGCTGTTCAAGGAGATACACTGAAATGTGGCTGAGGCAGCTAGCCTTGACTGTGCTGTGAGGGAAGTGATAAGATTGAGGCATGCAGACCTTTTGTGGTCCTAACCCTTGTCCTCGGCTTCCTATGAGTCTTTGAGTGAACTCACTATGTCTGTTTGAGTCGCTTTAAATCAAGGAACCTGGGGCCAGCCACCCCTGTTTGGAGACAGAGCATTTTTTAGATGAGGTGTTTGACCCTGGGAGAAGGAATTATTAGAACCAGATGGGATCTGGTGATTCCTATAGAGGGCTGAAAGAGCTCAAATGAAGGAGGAGCTGCTGGCAGCAGGAGGGCTCCTGTGGAGTGGGAGAGATGCAAAGGGAAAGACCTGATTTGGTCTGCAGCCTGCAGCGGTCAGGGGAATAGCTTTGTTTGGGTGTTAGCTTATCTTTGAAGAAAAAAACTGTGCGCTGAAGGGAAGGGCTAATCAGACTTTGGGTATGGCGTTAGTACTTTCTAGGTTGGGGGGGTTAGGCCAGAAGCTTACAGGCACCTGAAAAGATGCATCTTGTGGGTACCAATTACAGCTGGGCCTGTCGTGAGAACACTGTTGGAAACAGGGGGGCCTTCCACCCCAAGGTCTAGTCTAAGAGTGGTAGAACTGTTGGGTTCTTCCTGGAGAGAGGTGAAGGCAATGAAATATGTCATCTGAGGCATGCACGTCAGTAGGACTGCCAGGGGGTCTAAAGCTGTAGCCTGATAATCCAGGTCTAAAGTGAAGTGAACCATGGGGTTCCATTCTAAGGGTATGTCTATACTGACGATGGCAAACTCATCGCCGTCAGATCAACCTATCTGGATTGATTGAGTGGTCAGTGAAGACCCGCTCAATCGATCCTGAAGTTGACACTGGTAAACCACCCCCTCAAGTGGCGTAGCGCTGCGTTGACGGGAACACGGTTCCCATCAGCGCAGGTGCAGAGAAGACACCGGGCAGAAGGGAAGCACAGCAGTTGACGGGAGTTATTCAAGCTACTCTGCGTAGCTTGCATAACTCCTGTCGACTGCCGCCGAATCGCCAGGTAAGTGTAGACGAGGGCTAAGAGAAATGTGGGTAGAGGCCTGTCACACAGAAAGAGTGCTCATGGGAGAAATTTGGGGAGAGATCATGGGTGCAACTTGCCTGCGAGTCATCACATCCAGCATAAAAGGGATCAGAGTGGGGAGAGTCTCTCACCCTCGGAGTTTTCAAAAGGTTACAATTTCTTTCTTTAAAAAAAAAATTCCATCCATAAGATGCACTGGTCCTCACCCAGTACTAAGTCCATACCCAATTTGAAGAGTTTTTTAAAAAAAAAAACTATTATGACCCCAGAAAACATCTGAAAAATGTAACTAATGAAGGATACTGTTTTAATTCATTGCTAGGCATAGCCCAGTTAACAAAAGAGAACTTTATCAAGCTTCCAAAACATAAATCAATAAATAACCCCTCTTGGCTGAGAAGCATATCACATATCACCCAAAGAGCTACTTTTCACAAAGCTGGAAGTGTCTGAAAACAGGGACTTTGTATGAAAATGTCTCTTAGAATCATAGAATCATAGAATATTAGAGTTGGAAGGGACCTCGGGAGGTCATCTAGTCCAACCCCCTGCTCAAAGCAGGACTAACCTCAGCTATATCATCCCAGCCAGCTCTTTGTCAAGCCTCAGCTTAAAAACCTCTAAAGATGGAGATTCCACCACCTCTCTAGGTAACCCATTCCAGTGCTTCGCCACCCTCCTAGTGAAAAACTTTTTCCTAATGTCCAACCTAGACCTCCTGCCCTGCAACTTGAGACCGTTGCTCCTTGTTCTGTCATCTGCCACCACTGAGAACAGCCTAGCCCCATCCTCCCTGGAACCCCCTTTCAGGTAGTTAAAGGCCACTATCAAATCCCCCCTCATTCTTCTCTTTTGCAGACTAAACAAGCCCAGTTCCCTCAGCCTCTCCTCATAAGTCCTGTGCTCCAGCCCCCTAATCATTTTTGTTGCCCTCCGCTGGACTCTCTCCAACTTGTCCACATCCTTTTTGTAGTGGGGGGCCCAAAACTGGACACAATATTCTAAATGCGGCCTTACCAATGCCGAATAGAGGGGAATAATCACTTCCCGTGACCTGCTGGCAATGCCCCTCCTAATGCAGCCCAATATGCTATTAGCCTTCTTGACAACCAGGGAACACTGCTGACTCATATCCAGCTTTTTATCCACTGTTACCCCCAGGTCCTTTTCTGCAGAGCTGCTGCCTAGCTCGTCAGTCCCCAGTCTATAGCTGTGCATGGGATTCTTCCTTCCTAAGTGGAGGACTCTGCACTTTTCTTTGTTAAACCTCATTAGATTTCTTTTGGCCCAATCCTCCAGTTTGTTTAGGTCCTTCTGTATCCTATCCCTACCTTCCAGGGTATCTACCACTCCCCCCAGCTTAGTGTCATCCGCAAACTTGCTGAGGGTGCAATCTACCCCATCCTCCAGATCATTAATAAAGATGTTGAACAAAACCGGCCCCAGGACCGACCCCTGGGGCACTTCGCTTGTGACCGGTTGCCAGCTAGACATGGAGCCATTGATCACTACTCGTTGAGCCCTATGCTCTAGCCAGTTCTCTATCCATTTTATAGTCCATTCATCCATCCCATACTTCTTTAACTTGCTGATAAGAATACTGTGAGAGACAGTATCAAAAGCTTTGCTAAAGTCAAGGTATATCACATCCACCGCCTTCCCTGCATCCACAGAGCCAGTCACCTCATCATAGAAAGCAATCAGGTTGGTCAGGCATGACTTTCCCTTGATGAATCCGTGTTGACTGTTCCTGATCACCTTCCTCTCTTCCAAGTGCCTTAAGCTTGCTAGCACAATGCTAGCATATATTAATATCAGAAGTCCGTCTTCACTCATACTAAGCTCCATAATTACAAAGCAAATGTCTGCAGAGTACATTACAGTAATCCAGTGACAAAGCTGGAGATAATTTATGGTAAAGTCTACATCCAAAGCAAAATATTATCACTGCCTTGGTAAGCATGCATGGAAAGATGTATTCCCTGCTGCTAAATGAGCACTTTAGAGGACCCTAAATAACAAAAGACAGCAAACTCTCTCAGTTCAGTTAGGGTAGGTTGTGGTATTTCTTGTCATACAGCAATTAGTGCAAGTCTACACTTGCAGCTAGGGGTATGATTCTCAGCTCGTGTAGACATATTCTTGCTAGCTTTTCTTGATACAGTGAGCTAAAATTAGTAGTGTAGCTGCAGTAGCATGGGCAGTTATGAGCAGCGACAGGGGCTATCTGCTCTGAATATGTGCCCCCAGGGTTTGTATGTGGTACAGCTAGCCTGTACTGCAGCTCCACTACTATTTTTAGCATGCTAGCTTGATGAGAGCTAGCACCAGCCACCAGTATGTCTATGCAAGCCAGGTCTCTCTCTCCCAGTTCATAGCGTAGATGTAGCCTATGTATAGTAAACCACTCAGACTGCGCACTCCACTTACATAAAGGCAACTGTAGATCTACTCTGCAGCCTAGCTGGCCTGAGTCAAGGACCAATAAAGGGAATGGCTCGAGTTGTTCCGTCATGTGCTCCTGATGTGAACTGCTTAGATTACAGAGATCCTGCAAAACAGGGATATTTTAACTTCAGCAGTCCTTCTTGGTTAAACTTAAACTGATAGGAGAGTGTGGTATGTTTGTGTCACTGATCGTGGCCAATGTGTCTGATCCAGAACCTGCTGAAGTTAATGGGATTCCAGTGATTTCAATGGGATTAGTGGGAAGGAGAGACACCAAGAAGCACATTTCACAAAATTTATATTTAGTCAGCCTAGTACAGCTTTCAGCCATATACTGCCATCTTCATGCCATCACGCCAATGAAGGTTAGTAGTTGGCAAGACACATTGCAAGCCAGTGATCAGCACTGCAGGTGTCACTGCTTTGATTATTCTTAGTGTGACTGGTGGCTCCAGGCATCAAATGATATTCCAGCACATGAATACACAAAATAGCACCTGAGGTTGCTGCAATGCAATGAAAGTTTGGAGAAATCAATATTCTATCAATACTATAACTGAGTCTTTGTGGATGGAAGTCTTTGAATGTGATGGGTGGTTAAAAAGTAGACCATTGAGCCCTTTTGTTTAAGAGCACAGAATTCAAATACATTTTGTTTCGTATTGCAAAGCAGCCAGCAGCAACTTCAAAACATAAAATCAACACTGGCTGGAAGTGGTTTTGACTGGCGTTTTTAATGCCTGCCTGGGGGTGATTGTGAGATTGTATTTTCATCACCTCCTAGAAGCCTCTGACTGGGGCATTGAAACCAGAGTTGTGTTCTGGACATGAGAAACTGTGAATCTGTGAATTATTAGCTTCACCGCTTTTGCCATCTAATCTCAGGAAGTTGGAACACTGTGTAAGATTAAAGGAAACACATTAGAGAGGTGAAAAATGTTTTTCCAATAAGTTTCCTACTCCTGAATTGGGTTAAATGAAACTCTCAATCCAATGAAGTTCAGTTGTGTTCACATGACTGCATTCTGCCCCTCAGCTTTAAAGAGGGAGTGCTCTACGTACCCAAGCTTGGAAGGAAGAGGAAAGAATGCTGTTTGGCTTGCGGGGCCTGACTGGCTGGTTTCTGATTAACTGGTGGCCTTTTCATTGTGCTGTAGTATTTGGGGCATAAATAGGGTGACCATATTTCCCAAAACTTAAACGGGATACTACATGGGGCTAGCCTGAGCCCCTTTCCCCACGTAGTGCTGGCCCAAGCTGCTCTCCCAAACTCTATCCCCCCCTCGCATAGGGCTCGCATCACTGCTCCCCGAAGCACTGCCTCCCCCCACACGCAGGGATGGCACTGCAGCTTGCCCCTTCCCCCTCCCCCATTCCTCTGCAGCCCACTTTTTTTTTTTTTTTAAACAAAAGTGGGCATTTGTCCCATTTGCTCTTGCCAACTGATCAAGTTGGCCAGGGAAAATGGGACAAATGCCCACTTTTGCCAAAAAAAAGTTTGGGCAGCTGGGGCAGGGCTCTAGGCATGAAGTCCAGACTTTTTAAAGTCTTCTGGTCAGGCACTTTGGCTTTATTTCCCTCTCCTGCCAATTTTCTAAAAGTTTTAGGAGCCCACGCCCTAACTTTAGAAGATTTTTTTTTTGCTGTCTTTTTATTTTTATTTCTCTTTTGTGCCATTTTGTTGTAGTTATGCCCAGATAGGTTGCTTGAAAACAAACCCTATATCATTATAGGAAAAGATACAGATTCTGCTGATTAAAATCCGTCAGAGAGCACTAAAGAAAGATAGCTGCCTTGTTCCATCAAAGTCCAAACCAATTGGTGACTCCTCCTCGCCTGGGGTCAGCCCTCTGTCTCTGTCTCTGTCTCTCGTTCTCCATAAATTGCTTCTGGATATCTTCAATAGAGCCAGGTTCTGGGGTTTCTTCTTTCTCTGGAAATAGGTTTGGGAACTGAAAAGTTTGTCCCTGACCCAGCTGCACGTATGCAACCTTGTAATCTGGCTTTTTCACTTTCTGGTTCTTGTGGTTCCTTTTGTTGTTTGCACCGTACTGTATCCTGGTCCTCACAACAGATACTGGCATGTTGTATATATTTTCAAGGTAATTCTTAACATCCACTCTCGTCATCTGCATGGAAATGCGGAACTGTACAGTGTCTTCTGGCTGTGGCACACCAGGCCTCATCAGTGTCATGAAGAAGTTAGGTTGGAAAATTCTCAGCTGGGGGTTTCCCAGCTGGTAGAGGGGGTGGAGGACCTTCCGGCCGGCTGGTGGCGATTTGGTTTATAATATATTATGGCTAGACAGATAAATACAATGCATGTTTAAGCTCTCCATTGTTTGTAATACTCACATGTAAGCGTATAACTCAGCATTCTTTCTCCAAAGGTTTTGTTCCTGCCCATTTGGCAAACATGCTGTTTTTCCTGTGTTGGGAATGTTAATGAAATTAACATGCCGTTGCCTTTATTGTTTCATACACAGCAATGTCAGCTGAAGCGTTTTGCCAGAACAGCTCTTTGATACATGTCAGCACAGCTCTGCTAAGGGTGTTAGGCCTTGACCCGGCAAACACAGGGCAGATGCTTAACTTTACTACTGTGATTAGTTCCACTGACTTCAATAGAACTATTCACAGCAATAAAGTTAACCAGGTGGGTAAATGTGTGGGGGATTGGGGCCATAGTGAATTCAAAGCCCAGCCTGCAGGTTTAAATCACACATTTAGAAATCAATTGTTTGTTTCATACTAATAATACTTTGGAAGTGTACAATGTAATTATTCTGTTTACCAAGTATTCTCTCTTGTATTGTCCCTCACAGCTAGGCTGATTTTTTTAAATTAGATATTTATATCATAACACACATACAAGGCCAGATAAATTCTGTCTGCACATCACATATGTCAGGAAATTTGCAGACACAAGATAGTGTAAGGTAAATTACAAAGCAGGTGAGAGCAGACCCTCTTGTGATAGGACACATGGAGGATTATTCGAGGGCAGGGCAAAGGGTTCAGAGGATACAATCTGAAGGAGTATGTGTATATTCTGTAGATCACAACTGCCAGTTCTGCACCCCACCAATGCAATTTATTTATGGTTCTAGTAGGAATAATCTGAGACTGAGGATGGGAGAAAGCTGATGGTGAGAATATGGATATATAGTAACACCGCTTTTCATCAGTGTATGGGTTTGGGGCCATTTGTTTATTGGCCCTGAATTTGGCCAATGGCTTTAATTACATATATCAACGTGACAACTGGTTAGGATGACCAGATGTCCTGATTTTATAGGGATAGTCCTGATGTTCAGGGCATTTTCTTATCTAGGCGCCTATCACCTCACCCCCCTCCCAATTTTTCACACTTGCTATCTGGTCACCCTAGAACTGACATGTCTAAAACAGAGTTAATGAATGTAAATAATTTACTTTAAGTATGCTCTGTCTGTAGAAACACCAACAACAAAAAATCTGCTGCTTTGGATGATCCACAAAGATTTATTCTTTTTTTGTCCTTCACATCATAGGATCAAATGTAAGTCAGAGCAGACTTGTAACTCTAACACTTATATGCAAGTTGAAATACAATGGTCAGACAGGAGGACCATATAAATGCCTAGATATATAGAAAAATTGGTGTTTCTTCAAGGCTCCTCTTTGGTTTGTTTTGATATGTTTCTCATCCCTTCAAAGTACTGATCACATGAGAGTCTTATGAACTTGTTCTATGTACAGAAAGATTGGTAATGGCTTTAACTGCAGATGTTGCATTTTAATGTAGTGATGTGAGGTCACCAGTGGATGTTGTGAATTTAATCCTGTGTGTAACAGATGGCTCATGATCACCACAGCATGGCAAACAGCTTTCACATTGCACTGTGCCTGTCATGAAGAAAAGACACAATAGCAGAGGATCTGTATGTCCCATAGCAATGTGGTAGCGTGCCTCTGTCACTTCCATTCATAGTCTCACAAGGGAAAGTTACACTGGCTATTATATTTCACTTGACACAGTGATAACAAGGAGTATTTGAAAAGCTCCCACTTGTGTAAAAATGTCCTTAAAAGCTCATTTCATAACAGAACAGACAGTTCTAATTTATCATCACATGGGAAAAACTAATTAATAGGTAATACCGATATAAAAGTCAGGAACTATTTTTAACTTCTTATATTTTCCCCTCAGCAGCACCCTCTGGTATTTTGTGTGTGCTCATTTTCTTGTGTACAATAAATTTCGGTGCTATTTACCTGCAGTGTCTACATGTACTTGGAAGTTTCCAGTGAGAAGAGTATTTAATATGTCCTGTTTGATGCTTTTTGAACAAAATAATGTTACAGCAAATGAGAGTTCAAAAATTGGCAGCAGATGATTACAAAACTACATAAATGTTGACTTTTCAATAACAAGGGCTTTGGGGAAAAAGGAGTAAAATTTCCCCTTTCGATTTGTTTCACTTATCTTAAATGACATCTCAGGCTTCGGCTACACTGATGGCAGCAAAGTCGCCGCCGTCAGATGGACTTCTCTGGATCGACTGAGCGGTCAGTGAAGACCCGCTCAGTCAATCCAGAAATCGACGTATCGAGACCACCTTCACAAGTGGCATAGTGCTGCATCAACAGGAACGTGGTTCCCATCGGCGCAGTGCAGTGAAGATGGCATGCAGAACAGAAGCAGAGAAGTCGATGGGAGTTACACACGTTTTTTGCTTAGCTTGCATAACTCCCATCAACTGCTGCTGAATCTCAGAGGTAAATGTAGACAAGCCCTAAAAGTGTATGTTCACAGCAAGTCCCTGTGATCTCCTTGTGGTAGTCAGATAATTCAAGATACTCATTCAATCTTATAGTCCCTGCTATTAAAAAAGACAAATGTATTTTTCAGTATCAAAACTAGTGGGGAAACTGGCAAATAATGATAAAAACCAGTCAAAACAAATTCCTCTTCAAAGAATTGGAGAACTGACCGAGGGAAGCACAGAAAGTAAATAATTGCATCAGAATTATAGCAGCTATAAATTGAACAGAGCTATTTTGAGATGCCCTGTTGTACATAACATCCTACAAACAGCCAGCAGAGATAACCAAGATCCTAAGGCCAGAAACATCACATGCAGCTGCCAGGGATCAGCTGGTTCCAGACATGTGTCTGCAGAGAGCTGTCACATTATTCCCTAATTTGCTCCTTGTCCTTATATCAGGTTTCACTAGATTTTTCTCTTATTTTACTTTTTGCCCCCTCTCTTTTGCAGTTTATACATATAAATATGTGGAGCTCGGGGCATATAAAGCACAGGAATCAATGAGTAAGCCCAGAGGGACTTTCATGGTTAAGATCAGCTGGAGACAAACAAGCAATGTGGTGTCAGCTAAAGAGCTAAATCAAAAGCATGAGAGTTTGGAGTGCATAATGCAGAAAAGTGGCATCTATGGGGTGCATTGCAGTGGGCCAAAGAGATGAATGAAGGAGTCTCGTCACCCAGGATTAACGAGAAATTAAAACCATTAAAGTATAAAGAGAAAAAAAATTGCTAGCATGATGGAGGAGGATGTGGTATTGGAAACTGTGCTTTTAAGGGCTGAGCTTCCCAGACAGAGAGTCTGGGCAGGGTATTGCAAAACTCTTGTTATGCATAGCAAGTTGGAACCAGACAAAGAAAAAAGCACTTTTGTAAACACCTTAAGTGATCACTGAACTTCATATGATATAAGGAATAAAAAGGAATTAAGGGCTGTCTATATAGGGAGTTATTAACTATTCCTGATTAGCACCATGTATGGACACTTTTATTCCGGAATGAGCTTAATCCACTACCTACAAGGGGAGAAATTTTGGGGGAGATGGCTGAGGCTAATTATTTTTCTATGCTGGATGAGTCAGCAGGGCTCTGGCAGGTGCTCTGTTTTTCTCAGGTCACATGTTTGTGCACATTCATCACCCAGGTCCGCAGACTGCATTTGGGTTGTGTTCGGCACCCAAGGTATTTCACCAGAATATACAACACATTTTTAATTAACATAGAGGGTACTAAGGTTTTAGATGATGTTTGATTTGGGGAAAAATAGTCGAAGAGCATGACTAAAGGCTCTGGCAGCTGTGGAAAGAACCAGATATGCCGGGCAAGAGCTAAACAAACAAAAAAAGTCTGATTTGTAAATCAAACGCAAACCTGAGGGAGATTCGGTGTTTGGAGGCACACTCACTAAAGCATTTGACAAAAATGCAATGGAACAAAGTCTAGAGCTACATTTTGTACGTCACTCTGATTAAAAAAAAAGCCCAGTCCTATCACAGATAAAACGTGAACTGTGACTGCCTGAGCTACTGCTCAGGATGAGACCTTGCAGAAAGGGATTATGGCTGTTAGTACAGGGCAGCTGGGACAGCATCATCGCAGCCCCATCATCAATTTAAGGGGGGCCTCTCAGTCCTAGATGGTGTTTTAAAGGTGCCAGGATGGTGATTCCTAAGATGTTTGTTAGAAAGGCTCCATGAAGAGTAATTTAGGGATTGAAAAATCTAAGACAAGGGCTGAAAATGTTTTATCCGGGTCTTAAAAGAACAGTGACATTGAGGAAATTGTTTCGGCTTGTTGCATATGCCAGAAATACAGGCCAAGTCAGGCAAAAAGAGCCATGTTTGTGGCACAGGAAAAATTGGCCCCCTGGAGCAAAGTAGACGTAGGTTTGTTTACATTGGCTGGAAAAACTATGTACTTGTCCTAGACTATTATTCTTACTTCTCTGAGATAGCTTCCTAGAAGATACAGCAGCTAAACAGGTGATCGTGCAGCAATGTTTGACAATGGACCACAGTTTAGTGGGCATGAGTTTAAATGAATTTTGGATTTAAACATTCTTTCCTAGTCCCCATTATCCTCAATCCAACAGGCTGCTGGAAAATGATGTTTATCTCTACCGAGAAAGGATTTAGGGTCAGTCTCTGATCCAAATTTAATACTGCTAAATTACGGAATGGCACAAGAGAAGCATGAGTTGTGATCTGCTGACAGTGTTCAACAGAAAACTGAAATCAAGAATGTCTGCTGTGTAGAAACTGATGTCAGAAGCCCTGGGGAGTTGCAGAAGTATAAAGAGATAGATAGGGCAAAATAAAAAACCGTCTGATTTAGGGTCACAGGAGTTGCCACCACTTCATGAAAAATGACTCTGTTTGTCTAAGTGATAGGAAACCAGGGTTGCAAAGAGCAGTGGTGTCACATGAAGTGCCCCGCAGCAAGAGGCGATGCATGAGGGGGGGCATGCAGGATCATGTGCCCCCAGATTAGCTGCTTGGCTTGTACTGAGCATGCTTATACAGACTGAACATGATCAGTAACATCTTCTGAAGCCGCTGCCCTCACTCTGCCCCTCCACTATTGGTCGATACGGGCACAGGTGCTGGAACTGGCTTGAAGTGGTTTCCATTATATACAGTGCTTACAGTTTGGTTCAATAGCTCTGTCTCAGCACTCCCACTATACACATTGTTCCAGCACCCCTAGGTGCAGGTCATCTCTGCCTGCAACCGTATGAGGTTGTCTCCCCAGACAGACACTATGGAGGAATAGGTGACACCTTCTCCAAATCCCAGAAGGGCAGGAGATTATGGGCACTTTTTGCCTGCAAGGGTCTCAGATAGGCAGTAACTACAGCAGGTTAAGACAACGGAGCTGCAGGACATCATGCAATAATGAGAACAAGTGGCCTTACCTCCTCCTGAGCGCAGGAGGACAGTCGTCGTGCTGATGTTCGGGGTCCAAGTGACAGAACAGAGCATCTCAGAAACGAACTGAACATTGTTAGCACGTTTAATCAGTAGGTTGGTTATAAATATTTGTAATTGTCTGTTATATTAATGGTGGCTTTTTAAAATGTTATTGGTCTTAACGTTGGCTTGAAAGGGAAGATGTGGTATTGGGGACTGTGCCTTTAAGGGCTGAGCTGCCCAGACAGAGTCTGGACAAGGTGCTGTTAAGCTTTTTTTTTTGTTATGCACAGCCAGCTGGCTCCAGGCACAGAACAGAGATTCTCTCCTACAAGCATCTTAAGTGATCACTGAACACCATGGAGGGTAAAGACATGTCGCATAGGAACAAGTGACAGTAATAGAGGACTCAGTACTTAGAAATGTAGAGTGAAATTCACTTCACACGCACAACAAACTCTGGGCAATTAGGTTTTATGTCATATTTATTAATATTGAATAAAGTGATTGGGCTTTATGCAAAATATGTGTCATGTTCCGACCAGTTATTTTGTGTCTGTTTTTATTAATAAACTATGCTATTCTATGGCAGGGGTAACATTTTGCAAGGCATGGATATGTTACTGATAAACCTTTATAACTGTTTAACCCTGAGAGTGACTCTGATCTCATCCCTGCCAATGGACATAAAAGTATATTAGCCATGTAAAACCACGTTCTGCCTCATGCAGGCATGCTCAGCTCCTATGAAATGCAAGAGGCAATGCACAAGGGTATCAAAATACAGAACTGGCTCGGAATAATGGAGCTCTCTGTTTCATATGTCTACTGCTATTGCCAGCAGCAATTTTCTTATTGCCATTTACTCTGAGCAAGCGTTTCGCTCACAAATCAGAAAGCAGCTTTGGACAATGTTCACAAAGAGCATTTTGACGAGTAATAAAATAACTTTACTAGAGACTAGAGTGGAGAAGGCTTCCTACTGACTGGGGTAAAAGGGAAATGGCAATAGAACAGCAAGCAATAGCAGATCAGCAAGAGCTCTTTGCTCTAAGCCTGTAGCAGAAAACCAGCAGAGGAAGTCACTCGGTGGACATGGTTGGGGAATGTCAAAAAGGATTTGGAGGACACTGACATGGTTTTGCTTCTTGAGCACAGCAGAATATTCTCCTGAGCCTCTAACTAGGGAAAAGTCACGTGTGGCCCAATCCTGCAAGATGATGGGGGCCTGAAAGCCCCAGGGCCCAATTCTCCGTTGCCCAGCAGCTTATGTAGTTATTTACACGTGTGCAAAGTGGGTTGTTTACACGACTGTTCTCATCTGGTAATGCTTTGCACGTGTGTAACTCAGTGCGCGAGGCGCAGGGCATTCACAGATGTCAGTGGGAATGGAGGGAGCAAATGCCCTTTCAGGATCAGGCCCATGACAATGATTTGGCATGTAATGCTGTCACAAGGGGGCTTTTTTTGCCAGGTTCTACACCAGTGCCCAGTGTAAGAGAAACAAAGCACCTTGTTTTAATAGTAACCATTATTACTGCCAGGCCCCAGCAGAGTGATTTCTGCTTTGGGAGGCATACAGGAAAACAAGGGGATCTTCAAGATCTCAATGATCTTCAGGATCAGAGCACGGGAAACAGTGCAGTGGGAAGGTGTTGTGAATTAATGAAGTGCAGGTCCAGGAGGAGGAAGAGCAAGCAGGGCTGATCAGATACTACTAACCATACAGCCAAATGGGACTTCCCCAGGTAGCCTTAGGCCGTATGGGGCAATGAGAAATTCTAGTGAGATAATTAGTTGCTGCTGTTCCAGTGCTGCAGAGTATCGAGTATGATCGATTTGAGCAGATTGCGCATTTAGGAAATAATAGGGAGGATCAAATGTCTTCCCTGTTATCAGGGCTCAGAGTCCATTGCAGGTTTCTCCTCTTCCTCCCGTGCATGAGGGAACCTCTATCCACTCATCCCCTAGCTCCCGCCACAAACATCCACATACCAATTATTTGTTATGACTATTAATCATTTGTATTGCCGGAGCACACAGAGGCTTCCGTCAGAATGGTGGTTCCACCCTACTGGAAACTGGGCACAAGAAGAGGAAGACACGGTTAGTTAAACATATTAACGCTTCTGTTTCTGCCCTGGTGGGAATGAGCCTCTGCAGCTGGCACGACACAGCAGTTTGGAGCAAGTACATTGGAGAAGGTGGGGAGGAGGGGTATGGAAGTCACTGAATCTTGGTACTTAGAGCTAACCCTGGGAACTTCAGCACCATCCAGGAGCTCCAAACCCTGTTTCAAACTCTCTTTCTCCTGGGGATGGGCCAGGAGATGACAGGGTAGAAAGTCCATTATACTGTGAGGAGCGTGACCTCACATACATTGGCCTCGCCTCCCTGGCCCAGCATCTAGCTGATTTTTTGCTTCAGTAAAGCACAGAACAGATGCCGTGACTTCCAGAAGGGCAGGTTAGTGAAGTTCCTGATTGCCACTTCATTAAAGCTTAGTAATTGCAAAAAATGTGCCAGCAGTGCTCTCTTCGGAGCAGCCCCTTACTGAATTGTTTAGGCTGTTTAGGAAACAGCAATTTAAGTCCATAAAGGATGAATCTTTAGATAATATCATACAACATTTGTTTATCCACTATCCACTGAGCTTCAGCAGTTTTTTCTACACACGAACAGCCACTTCAGTGACATGGAAAATGCACCATCTACAGGCCACTGGGGAACACCACACTAAAAATGGTGCTCAATAACTCTAGGGCGAGCTTCTGGTTACATCTCATTTTAAAAGTCCCAGCATTGCATATTCACTTATTTACCAATTAGCAGCACAAAACTGCCTGTGTGGAGGTTATTCCACAAAAGCACGCAGGACTCCTGGATTCTGTGCTTGACAGGGGCATGCACAGGAATACAAATCTGGCCACTTTTGGAGGGGCACTTTCATATCCTCTGTGGTGGGAAGAGCTGGCTCTCACCCCCTGGGGCCCCTGGAGCTGGCTCTCTCCCAGCTCGCCCCGTGCAGCCAGTGGAGCTAGCTCTCCCTGCCATAGACCCAGAGGAGTTCTGTGCCTCTGCCGATTGGGGGGCCCGTGCCCCTGCTTGTTCTCCCTCCCCCTCACCCCCCCCCCAGATTAATTGATTAATCTGGAATCAATTAAAAAGGAATTGATTAAAAAGATTATAGTCTAATAGGCAGTCCATGTGCAAAGCTTGTTCAAATTCTTCCATGAGAATTTTCAGGGTGGATCCAGAATAACCTGAAGGTCTCAGCCTTGTAGTCTTAGACTTTCCCTGTCAAAGTTTAAGCAGATCTGAGATAGCAAGGATCAGGCCTGAAACCTCCTTTATAGCCAAAGTTCAGAAGATAAACCTCTTGTCAGCAAATGATCACAGCAGGCTTTCCTTGGCTGAAGAATAAGTAAAGTACATTGTTGCTTCAACTAATTTGTTTTCTATGCATATACTGGTAACTAGTTGCATTCATTAGCATAAGACAATTAACCTTCAAACCGTTTGCAGGTAGTTTACTACAAACTTCCAAGAGAAATGACGATAATATGATTATACCGCAAGTCCCACCTAAATGGCCTTTTGATCTCTGAATCAATAGAATACAGTAATTAAACATTTTAGACAGGAACAGAAGTTTAGCATCTACAGGCTAATTAGATCACACTGGTAAACATCTAACAAGATACAGGTGAACACAAACAAATACTATTAGTATCTATTCCTGATTCGTTTACAATACAGGCCTACATTTCAAGGACTCTAGTCCATCTAACATGGCTATGCTAACTATCCACAAGGAATGGCCCTGTGTACCATTTTAATAGTCTTTTAATATGTCCTCAGGAGTTGCTTTATGGTCACTCAGTCTGCTGGTTGCTTAACCCTCATCATCACAGTGAGCTTAGCTGGAGATTAGACTGTGTGTCAGCTCCCTGCCACATCAGTCTGTCTTCCTCACCAGTAAACTGCTCAAGGCTCTCCTGGCCCCAGCAGGTAACAATCAGTGAACTCCAGCCCCTGAGTTCCTCAGAGATGTTTCTCTGCAATGCATAGCCCCTCACACAGTACAGTCACAGAAGATACTAAATTTGCTGGTCTTTTAAAGTGTCAGTATATCACAGCTTATTAATTTAACTGGTGTGAACATATCCTTCCCTTCGAACACAGCCCTGAGTTGATTTATAGTAAAAATAAAATGGATTTATTAACAAAAGGACATTGGTTAAGTGATACCAAGTAAAAGGGAGATGTGGTTACAAGCAAATAAAAGTGAAACCACACATCTGAAAGATTAAAACAATCTAGCAAAGCACTGTTTTTGTTCAAGATGGTTTTTCTCTCCCAAACAGTCTCCTTACCAGCTTTTACTGGCCAGCCTGACCAAAGTCCATCACAAAGATCAAATTGCTGGGTTCCTTTGTCTCCTAAGGTGAAGGATAAAGATGGAGTCTCTCTCTGTTCCTTATATTCCCGAAGGGATTGTCTTTGCCTTACAAAGCAGGAAGGCCTCCTAGGGATTCAGTCTCCTATGTCTGTCTGGGTTCAGGAACCATATTAATTCTCTGTCTTTGGAGTTCAGGATCAGGATGGTGGAAGGAGGGAGCTTTGCTCAATGGCTTTGTTTACTGCTAATGTATAAATTGAGGTAAATCTACCATCCAGGGTCTAGAACAGATTGTTTATCACCTTTACCTAGTCTAGGCTGTCTGGTCCTAAACATGTTCTAGTAACATCATACAGAGGGAATTAACATATAACATTAACACGTGCATTTTACAATGATAATAATCAGCATGTTATTTTGCACCATTATCATTGCAGCAGTGTGTAGTGTGTGAATACAGGGGTGCCTATCATCACAGTCACCTCCTCTAGGTTCTTTTAATCTGAAGGTAGTTTGTAAGCTCTTTAAAATGTGGAACCCATATTTATCTGTATTCTAAAGCAATGTGCCTATTTTGGGTGCTACATAATAAAAGCAATAAAGAGTACTATTATACAAGGCGCTGGTGAGACCTCATCTGGAATACTGTGTGCAATTCTGGTCTCCCATGTTTAAGTAAGATGAATTCAAATTGGAACAGGTGCAGAGAAGGGCTACTAAGATGATCCGAGGAATGAAAAACATGTCTTATGAGAGGAGACTCAAAGAGCTTGGCTTGTTTAGCCTAACCAAAAGAAGGCTGAGGGGAGATATGATTGCTCTCTATAAATACATCAGATGAATAAATACTAGGGAGGGAGAGGAATTATTTAAGTTCAGCACCATTGTGAACTCAAGAACAAATGGATAGAGACTGGCCATCAGGAAGTTTAGACTTGAAATTAGATGAAAGTTTCTAACCATCAGAGGAGTGAAGTTCTGGAACAGCCTTCCAAGGGGAGCAATGGGGGCAAAAAACATAGCTGGCTTCCAGACTGAGCTTGATAAGTTTATGGAGGGGATGGTCTGATGGAACAGCCTAATTTGGCAATTGATCAATCTTTGACTACTAGCGATAAATATGCCCAATGGCCTGCAATGGGATGTTAGATAGGTGGGTTCTGAGTTACTACAGAGAATTCTTTCTGGGTATCTGGCTGGTGAGTCTTGCCCACATGCTCAGGGTTTAGCTGATTGCCATATTTGGGGTCAGAAATGAATTTTCCCCCAGGGCAGATTGGCAGACCTTGGGGTTTTTTTCACCTTCGTCTGCAGCATGGGGCATGGGTCCTGGGTCACTTGCTGGTGGATTCTGTACCTGAAGTCTTTAAACCATTATTTGAGGACTTCAGTAACTCAGTCATAGGTTCATGTTGGCGGGCCGTCCGATCCGGCCTGGTCGCTGCAGCCCTTCCTCGGGTCCTGGCGCCGGGGAAGGCCGCAGCACCGTCCTAAAGAGGGAACAGTTCGTTCTTTTGTAGTCTATCGCCCCAGCCTCAGCAGGGCGGGCAAGCGAGCCGTGAATGGCTCTGGCCCTTAGGCAGGTCAAGTACACCAACAGTTAGTTGCTCTGGCCCATTAGGCCAGGCGAGCAAGCAGTGGTTCTGCTCTGGGGAGCAGTAGGGAGTATGAGGCTCTCCTGGGGTGGCTAGGAAGGAAAAGGAGGGAAGGGGGACGCAGGCCCACCTGTCTCCACTGCGTCCCAGCCCAGGGCCCTAACAGTGGCAAAGGCGTTGCCACTGAGCCGGCGGGGCTCCTGCCGCAACACACTGGCAGGGTTGCCCCAACCCAGCCACTATCTATGGCTGCCCCGGGCTACTTCCTCCCTGTATCCCCCTGTACCTGCTTCCCCAGGGTCGCTGGGGTCCTTCATCCAGGATAGGCCGCCAGTCCCTCCTCATCCAGCAACGACAATACAGCGAGCTCCTCGGTGAGGGGCAGTTCCTCTAGGTCACAGGGTTCCAGGAAGAGTGCAGCCTCAGGCAGCTCGTCCAGGTCGGCCCCAACTCTGGGGGCTCGGCAGCCGGCAGTTCCTCCAGGACCCATCCAGCCTTGGGGGGGTGTTACCCACCCAGGGTGCACCAGAGGCTCAGTCCAGTCCCAGGGTTCAGGGGCCTTGGCCTGGTCCCACGGTTCAGGGGTCTTAGCCCAGTCTCCCTGGCAGGCTTGTATGGTCCAGCTACGAGACAGCCCTACCCAGTCTCTAGGCCCAGTTTGGTCCGGGGTTGGCCAGAGTCTCGGCTCTGGCCTACGTCTCAGCCAGCAGGGCAGCACATCTGCCTCTGGCAGCGGTCTGCCCCTGACTGAGCTCTGGGGCCTGTCTCTTATACTGCAGGGTGCCTTGAGAGGCTCCGCCCCGCTTGTGCTGATTGGGCAGCTCTGGCGGCCCTATCACGGCCCGGCTTTTGGGTTGCCGGGCAGATTGGCCTGCCGGCCCCTTCACAGTCCGGCTGTTTGATTGTCAGTCAGGCTGATCTGTGGGGCTGTTTCCTGTCCATTTCAGTCGCTGCGGCCCTGCCTCGGGTCCTGGCACCAGGGGAGGCTGCAGCGCCTTCCTACAGTTAGGGATCTATTACAGGAATAGGTGGATGAGGTTCTGTGGCCTGCGTTGTGCAGGAGGTCAGACTAGATGATCATAATGGTCCCTTCTGACCTTAAAGTCTATGAGCCCCCACTGGCCTACATTTTCTCTCTAGGCAGGAGAGAAGAGAGTGAATATGATTCATTGTAATGGGGATGTCCCCCACTGCAGCCAAGAGACCCCATAACTTCTTGAGTTCCTATAAACTGCCCACACAATCTCAGTCTGTGATCAATTTTGGATAAGAAGTTTGTAGTCACAGCTCTAGTGATACATTAGAATCAGCTCTTAACTACACAACTTTCCCCTCCAAAGATCCAAATTCTTCATTCTCCACTTCTCCTCCTCACAAAAAATTACACCAATTCCTCTTCTGAACCTAGCAATCACTGCATTCCTGGAATCCATCCATTAATCCCCTCCTCCCCAAATTTCATTCCCCAGTATTTTATGGGACTGGTGTCTCTTATTTTCCCCCCGTCCATTCTTCATTTTTCAGGTGGCAACAAGAGGAAGGGTTCAGGCTCAGATAGTCCAGGTGGTTTTTCCAGCTTTCACAGAGCATCACACACACACACATCTGACTTGATCTTTTGCTTGTCTATGTCTCAATAAGCAGGTAGCTTTTCATGCAGACGTGTGAAAGAGGGAATTCTTTTCTTATCTTTATTTTAAAAAAAGCACCTCAACAAAATTGGTTTTTAGAAGCTAGTTCTCTGTTGTTTTGTGGAATCCTTGAAACTTTTGGAAAAGATCCAGAGACAGTGTGTGTGATGTCCAAAACTTCTTCAGGTTTCTTTAATTACTATACAGCCAGCCAGAGCTATCAAACTTCTGGACTTTCCTCACCGTCAGACTGTCATAATTCAACTAATTCCAGTCACATTATTCTTGATTTCCAAAATGCTAACACATTATTTGAATAGTCACTTTTCACTCCAGCATTAAGACATGACAAGAGATGTTTTTGTGGCACAATAACCTTATTACAACATTAAGTTGTAAGTTGCTGAGGCCCAGATCCTCAGGATTCCTAATTTCCATTGAAATCAATGGAAGTTACGAGCCTAAATACCTTTGAGTTCTGGGCCTGAGTGCCATCAACTTGCATTAATGCTAAGGGGAGTTGAGGAGGCCCAGCCCTCTTGGAAGCACTCAGCACTTTGCAAGTTCAGGACTGAAATGCATTATGCAGCTTCGATTGCTAGCTACGCAACCTGTGTTCATTAAGCAAAATACACCTTTTCAGGCCTGACTGCTATTCCAGTATGAGTAATGTTTTGATTTTTAATCTTCAAAATTGTTGCCTGTATCTTCCACTAGAGATTAGCCCATCTCAGAAGCAGAGTGGAAATAAATGGTTGGTTTATTAAGCTGTTAACAGTGTTGTCATTTTTTCTTCAGGGCATGAGCACGGTTCCTATGCTGCAACCTCAGGGTTCAGCTGTAAGTTACAAGTAGCCAGGTCGCACATCATACAAATCTATTCCTGAGCACCGCATGAAGGCTGCGTTGTTCTTTTTTCAAAGCCACAAGGCTTGCATAATTTCTTCCCGGGTTACATACCCCATCTGCCCTGCGCAGCCTCATTTATGTCAGCCCACGTGGAAAATAAAAAATTGTTTGTGTCCTGATGAGATAGTTGTAGGCTTTGTTTGTCTTCATGTCTCATGCTTCTTCCTTAATGTTGTCATAAGGATTGTTACAGGACGATTACTGTTTGTATCATGTATCTTTATTACACTAATCTTCTTGCCACAACCAAGCATCAGTGGTACACTTAATCAGCCCAGCTAATAAGCAAAAGGATCATTATTAATGAACACCTATGATATTCATGACAGCAACCAGCTGTGATTTCCATTTACAAACACTATCGATATATGATATGTACAATGGAAAAGACTCTATTAAAAGAAAACCTGATTTCAAAGAATATATAATCTAAATTGGGACTGGGCTTTTGTTGCGTTATGCAGATATGTCTGCTTGATGCAGAGGCAATTCAGCTGAAATACATTGGCAGCGCTTGTTGGGAAGTTTGGCCCTCAGCCACCTACACTGTGCTCTATCTTTATATGAAGGAAGGACCTCAGTCACCACCAAGCCTAGAAATCCAGATCTTTTTATGAGCATTCAATTCACACGATTTAATTTTAAAGATTTATAGGGGCTCCCGTATTCTGGTTTGATCATGTAATCAGATTAAATATTGCTGCTTCTTGGTAATGATGGTGTGTTCTGAGATGTCATGCAGTATTATTTTGCTCAACTCACCCTAGAACCTATCGAGAAATAGCAGATGGAAGCAGCTTCCCACCTCTTTCAGGAGGGTGTTACATTTTCTTATGATGAAAATGCCCTGCATTAGCCACATTTGCAGTCAGGATACCAAATTCCTGATTTGTTCCTGTATAGCAACTGTCCTTATATTCTCTTTCATTTTAAAACCTTTTTCAGACTGATCTGGAATGCACCAGTTGTTGGGTGTTTAACATGAGAGACCTTACAGGGGCTTGATTTTCAGAAAGCAGTTGCTTAGCACTTTATGAAAATCAGGCCCTTTAAGATATCTCAAGTTGGGCACCCAAAACCACTAGTCATGCTTGAAATATAGGCCCTAATCTCTAATACACACATTTTTAGAGATGAACAATGCAATACAACATTTATTTGTATGCACAGCTTTTATTATTTCTGTAGACTTTCCTTCTGCTAGTAAGTTTCTGCAGTCTATTTATATACATATCATCAAAGATCTACTGTAACTCTTGCTGGCCAGCCAAGAAACTGCCTACCATTTTACATACTCCTTCAGGTACCTACAGTGCAGTAGGAAATAAGTAATTGTAGAAACTACAAGGACAAACCAAGGAAAAGAGTTTGAGGTGCATAATAGTTCAAAAATCCTACCAGGCACTTCAGGTCATAAAGCAAAAATAGAATCAGCTGCTCATTATTTTCATATTTGACAGAAATGAAGTCATTTATATGGTAGGAAAACAGTAACAGTGACTCTTCTGTGCTGAAAACCCTCATCAGGGAGTGAAAAATGCTTCATTCCATAAATGTGGTTGCTTGCATAAGTAAAAAAGAGAAATAGAATTCAAAGACATTATGCATTTTGAAGGCATTACTCAAAGTGAAGTAGTTACAATACATTCTGTGATTAGCAAAATATGTTTATTTCTAAGATGACTGGCATTTATTGTCAGTGTCCCACAGCATGCCAGCTAGAACCCTAAGGATCCCCTCATTTCCCCCTATATCTTTTTAATCCAGTCACTTTTGAGAGCTGCGCTTCCAGAGTGCAATCACTAACAGAAGTGTTGTATGTAAGACATGGGAGGTAGCTGTCCTGTTGCTGTCTGCACTGGTGAGTTCTCAGCTGGAGTACTGCGTCCGGTTCTAGGCACCACACTTTTGGAAAGGTGTGGAAAAACTGAAGAGAGTCCAGAGGAGAGCAACAAAAATGATTAAAGGTTTAGAAAACCTGACCTATCAGGAAAAGTTAAAAAAGTCTGGGCATGTTTAATCTTGAGAACAGAAGAATGAAGGGGGATCTGATAACAGTCTTCAAATATGTTAAGGTCTGTTATAAAGTGGACAGTGATCAATTGTTCTCCATGTCCACTGATGATAGGGCAAGAAGTAATGGGCTTAATCTGAAGCAAGGAAGGTTTAGGTTAGATATTAGGAAAAATTTTCTGACTATAAGGGTAGTTAAGCTCTGGAATAGTCTTCCAAGGGAAGTTGTAGAATCCCCTTGATTGGAGGATTTTAAGAACAGGCTAGACCAGTGTTTCTCAATTAAATTTGGCCACGGAACCCTTTTGAACTCAATAAATAATTGCGGAACCCCCCCAAACCCTTAACAGTATTTTTACATATGGGGCCAAAAAAAATGTCGAAATAAGCAAATTATATACAAACAACTAGGTCAGTGTTTCTCAATTAAATTACACTTACACTCGATACCCTCTGTCGAAAAATCCTGGACATCTTCCCTTTTTTCGGTGGCGCGGAGAACAGCTGCTCGCGGAACCCTAACAGTGTTCCCGCGGAACCCTGGGGTTCCGCGGAACACCAATTGAGAAACACTGGGCTAGACAAACACGTCAGGAATGGTCTAGATTTAATTGGTCCTGCCCCTGCCCAGAGAGCTGAACTTGATGACTTTTTTAGGCTCCTTCCAGCCAAGCAGGTCTATGATTCTATTATTCTTATTGCTAATTCCACCTGCATTTACTTGCAGCATGCTATATAAATTAGACCACAAGATGGAGCTTTTCCACCATGGCTGGCTAAGAGCGCCAGGATTTAACTGATACCATCCTTGGCCTAGAGAAGGGTGTTCTACTGAGCTATAGAAACAGCACATATGTATTGATGTCTGGTGCCTGTAGACGTGACAGACAAAAGGCTCAAAGTATGAACAAATATTGTATTTTTAATACAATCTGTTGGCCTCATCTATTGTCTACTGATGTCATCTGAAAAAACTTGATGGGGAAAACTCGAGGAGGAAAATCTTGATAAGCAATGTAGGGTCTCAGGCCCCTATCTCCTTCTCCTATACAGTATTTTAGAGGTTATTTAAAGTACAGCCTTAAGAGGTACACATGTTAATAAGTTATTCTGCAATTCAGACACAGACATGTTCCTCCTTGAGTTCGTTAAATATTTGTTACATTGGAGCCATTTTTATCACAAAGTTTCACATGCACTTTTGGGGGCTATTTTGAGAACTGGAGAAAATTACTGAAGGTGTTTCTGTTACTTTTCCTAATTTTGCGCTGGACTGATGGCATCACATAGTATGGCTTCAGATTCCCTGATTGGCTAAACCTACCCCCTAAGCCCTTTGGGCTAATTTTTGCAGAGAGCAGCTGCATTTTATATGCTTTCTCTGCATCAATTAGACCCTGAACATATGGGGAAGACCCATCAGCCAGACACCTGGGAAAGAATTATCTGTAGTAAATCAGCTCTCCCCATCTAGTGTCCCATCACCGGGCGTTGAAGATATTTGCTGCTAGCAGTCGCAGATCTGCTACGTGCCATTGTAGGCAGTCTCATCATACCATCCCCTCCATAAACTTATCAAGTTCAGTCTTGAAACAAGTTAGGTTTTTTTGCCTCCACTGTTCCCCTTGGCAGGTTGTTCCAGAACTTCTCTCTTCCGATGGTTAGAAACCTTTGTCTAATTTCAAGCCTAAACTTGTTGATATCCAGTTTATATCCATTTTTTCTTGTGTCCACATTGGTGCTTAACTTAAATAACTCCTCTCCCTCCCTGGTATTTGTCCCTATGATGCATTTATAGAGAGCAATCATATCTCCCTCAGCCTTCTTTTGGTTAGGCTGAACAAGCCAATCTTTGAGTCTCCTCTCATAAGGCAGGTTTTCCATTCTTCGGATCATCCTAGTAGCCCTTCTCTGCACCTGTTCCAATTTGAATTTATCTTTCTTAAACATAGGAGATCAGAATTGCACACACAGTATTCCATAAGAGGTCTCACAAGTGCCTTGTATAATAGTACTAACACAATAGTACTAACACAATCATGCTTAGTTCACTACTAAGAAGCCTCCATGACTGCTGGCTCAAAAAGTCTCCATAGCTGAAATTCCCTCCTGTGCAGAGAACCAATATTATACAACCAATAAATTCCACTTACTCCTAATTTTGTGGCTTTAAAGGGTGCCTTTTATCTGGCCCTCTGCACAGGGTAGGGTGATCACATAGAAAATGTGAAATAGCGGGACAGAGGGGTAGCAAGTAATAGGCGCCCATATAAGACAAAGCCCCAAATATCAAGACTGTCCCCATACAATCAGGACATCTGGTCACCCTAGCACAGGGGGCGGATTTCACTCCATGAGCTTCTTGCTGCCAGGAAGGCTAATGTCATATCTTCAAGGAAAATTTTTAAAATATCACCTTCTTTAGCTGTCAGAGAACACTGTGTTCCATATCACCTCTCAGAGCAGCGTCCCCGGCCCGCCCAGCCCAGCTGTCGTATATGTAACTGTGTTCTTTACACTGTCATCAAATGGATTTGAACTTAGCCTGCCGCCAGTCTGCTCATGTCATCATTCTCTTGGCTGTAGTCATAGAGGAGCATTCTGCCAATCTGAGTAACAAGCAACAGTCAGACCTCTAAAATGTGCTGCATAGCTGCAGACCAGGCAGTGTCTAACAAATTCAAGGGAATTTGGTGCAGTGGGTAAAGAAGAGCTCATTTGCATAACTCTCCCCCTTCTAAATTAGCTCTGCAAGTTTCAGAAGCTTAATGCAATTTACAAGGTTGGGTTTTTAATGGGCTTTTCAAGCAGGCTGACCTTTGCTGTCAAGGAGCCAGGATCTGTGTATGGATGGCTGTGGCCAACATTTAATGAATCAAAGCCCTTAGGAAATGCCCTTTAAAAAAAGGCCTCTCTCCACAGGAATGCCCAACTTATGAAAACGAGGTAGATATGCCAGCAGATGTGAGAGTTGACTTTATTATATTAAATATCTATCTACCTATCTTAGGGAGTTATGTGGCATTAACAGCAAATTTCTCTTTTGCAGCTACATTCTATTCAACATCTTGGCCGAAAGGAGCAAAGCTAACAAACCTAACCTATCTTCCAAAGCGAAGTATGGTACATGCAAATCATAGAAGATTAGAGTTGGAAGGGACCTCAGGAGGTCATCTAGTCCAACCCCCTTCTGAAAACTTTATGCAGAAATGGCTATTACTGTGCACTTTGAATATCACATCCCAGTGGCACGTTTCAATGACATTGGCTGCTCCTTGTTATCAAGTTTCATATCATACGACAGTAAACACTTGTTACACTTGGCAGGAAAGCACCAGCGAGATAAGACTTTCAAATTAGTGACTTTAATATCAGTGGCAATGCTTGCTTTTGTCCCGTGTGCCCCTGATATGCCACAAAGGCAATTTAACCCCAGTCCTGCAACAGGCTGAATTCCTCCTGCAACATTCTGAGCACCATATTTTCACTGACTTGTTCAGTACCTTATAGGACTGGGCCCTTTGTGAATACATGGAGTTACTGCATTAGGACCCTTTGTGAAGACAAGAATAGCTATAGAATGACGTGTGAATGAAATAACATATCTCCACAAACACACTTACTGCACACGTCCAAAAGTGTAAATATCTTTACAGAAGATCCAATTAATATTTTGCCAATATTTATAAGACAGAACATTAACACCCTATAGTAAATTCTTTATCATAAATGTCCTTTCAGGATTTTCCTGCAAATAAAGGAAGCATCTGCCTTTCCATGTATTACCCTTGTAACATTATTCATTTTAGCAAAGGATCAACCTTTGCATTACATCTTTAAAGCTAGATCTTAAATGGCCATTTTCGACTTAACAAAAGCTGGCATTGTCTAAAGCTATTCCTAGAAGGAGTAGTAACAATATTTTATTAGAATGAATAAATATAAATAAAGTTCATTCTCAAAATACCCTAATTACAAACAAAACCCAGCATTTAAAACAAAGAGAGATTGGAGCAGGATTTGAATTTTTTATGAACTTTCAGACCCTCTTTTACTTAATAAATTGATGATTAATCTGATGTGTATTTATAGCTAGTGTATTTACAGTGATTTGTATAGTACAGATCTTCAGGCTAATGTTTAAGTTGGGGGGGGGAGGGGAGGAGAGGAAATCTCACTCTAACAAATACACATTAATGTCCATGCAATTACAAAGTGATAATTTAATGTCTTGAAGACTGAAGGAAAAAAAGAAAGATCCAGTATACAATTAGTTTAGGTCCTTAGTTTACCTGTAGAGATATTTTAGGTGTGATGTTTAAATGTATCGGTTACTCTAATAATCATTGGTTTAAAAGATGAATTTAATGGTCCTTCACTGTAACTTTCTGCTGTATATTTTGCTTGTGTTCTAGTGCAGTCCTGGAGTTCTGCTGTTCTGTCATTTGTTTTATCAGTCCCCAGCCACCTAGCCTTTTCTTCAGCATGAAGATTTTCATGCTTCGCCAAATCATTTGATGATAGTTTATGGTACTTTTCAAAGCCACATTGGGTTTTCCTCTGTCCTATGGAACTTTTATACTGTCTTGATACATCATTTGATAGGGGTAATTTTTGGTCGTTACCAATGTCATGCTTAGTATTCTCCTCTAATGTCGTATCACTTTGATGCTTTCTGATGTCACTTGGCAATGGAGTTTGGTACTTCTCAAAGTCACACAAACTATTTTTCTTTCCTGCTCTTTTAGTTTCATGCTCCTTCAATTTATTTGATGAGGGTAACTGATATTTCTCAAATTTATATTTATTCTTCTCTTCTGCAGTTTTAGTTTCATGCTTCACAAAATCATCTGACAATGGTATTTGTTGCGGCTTATCTACTGTAACGTTCTTTTCATGCTTCACCAATGTACTTGATGATGGTTTTTGATTCTTCTTAGGGTTACCCAACATCTCTCTCTCTACTGCAGCTTTCTTCCCGTGCTTCTGTGGGGCATTTCTTGAGAATAACTGGTACTCTTCAAAATTATGATGGGTATTTTTCTCTTGGACAGTCTTGCTTTCATGCTTCCCTGTACTTCTTGATGTTGGCTTTTGGTAATTCTTAAAGTTGCTCTGGATATTTCTTGCCACTGAAATATTATTTTCATGTTTCATTGATTTATGTGAGGAGGACGGTTGGTATTTCTCAGTATTACAACAGGTGTCTTCATCTTCTGTTGTATCATATTCATGTTTTGCTAAATCTCTTGATGGCATTTGGTATTTCAAGTTACATAAGGTATTTCTCAGTCCTGGCATGTTAATTTTATTCTTTGATGACGGTAATTGGCCAGTGTCAAAACCATAATTTTTCTCTTTTGCATTATTATCCTCATGTGTCATAAAATCACCTGATGTTGGTATTTGGCACATCTTGGAGTTACACAAGGTATTTCTCTCTGCTGCAGTAGCATGCTTCTTTTCCATTGTATCATTTTCATGCTTCAAGCCAGCATTTGATGACAGCATTTGATACTCTTCACATTTCTGTAAGTTATTTCTCTCACCTATACTTACATTTTCATGCATCACCATTTCATTTGATGAAGGAAACTGTTTTTTCTCAATGTTCTGATCTGTCACATCATTTTCATAATTCAGAGCATCATTTGAAGTTGGCATTTGGTACTTCTCCAAATTACCCTGGGGACTTGTCTTTACTGCAGTGTTATTTTCATACTTCTCCGATTCATTTGGCGAGTGTAGTCGGTACTTTTCCAAGTTACGCAAGGGGCTTCTCCTTACTGCAGTGTTGATTTCAGGCTTCACCAATGTATTTGATGAGGGTAATCTGGATTTCTCTAAGGTACTCAAAGGACATATCTCTTCTGCAGTATTATTTTCATGCTTCCCCAATTCATTTGGTGAGGGTAACTGATTCTTCTCAAAATTATGATGGATATTCTTCTCTTTGGCTGTATTATTTATGCCATCACTTGATGATGGTGCTGTCTGGTAATTTTCACAGTTGCCCATAGTATTCTTTGATATAATATCATCTTCATGCTTTGCTGATTCATTGGAAGAAGGTGATTGGTACTTATTATAATTATGACAAGACTTCTTATCTTCTACACTGTAGGTTCCATCTTTAACCAAATCTTTTGATGATGGGATCTGGGGCTTCTCAATAGCATGCCAGATTCTTTGTTCTGCAGCATTCTTTTCATGCTTTGTTAAATAATTTGATGAGAATGATTTACATGTCTCAGAATTAGGCCAGGGATTTTCATCTGCAATGCCACTTTTATGCTTCATGAAATAATTTGATGGCATTTGATAAGTCTCCAGGTGACACAAGGTACTGCTTTCCCTGGCAGTATTGTTCTTCTGACTTGTCATTTCATTTGATGAGGATAATTGGTCCTTTCCAAAATTCTCTTCTGGAATGTAGCAGCTGTGCTTCACTAAATAACTTGACAATGGACTTTGGTCCTTTTCAAAATCAGAGCAGATATGCCTTCCTTCTACAGTATCACTTTTTTCCTTCTCTGAATCATCTGATGAGTGAACTTGGTATGTCTGATTTCCAGTTGGATTTGATACATTAATGCTGAAATTATCCATGTTATTTTGTGGGCTGAGCGTCTGATGTGGTTGTGATTTCTGGGTTATTTGTTCAGTTTGCACTTGACAATCAGACAGCTTGTTTTGCTTCATCACTGGCTCCTCTTCTTGCTTAGTTAGGACTTTGCAATAATTTTTTCTAGAACTAGGAAATATTTCAGGTTTATAGTGAAATTTCTCTACAGCTGCTTCAGAATGTTTGCCTTTAAAATCTGGTGCATTTTCTTGACTTGGTATCAGCGGTGGCATTTTGTCAGTAACTGGTATTTTGACAGTTAACTGTAGGACATCAGTTGGAGGCACTACATTATGAGATGCCTGAGATACGTGGGAGTAAAATAGTGGAATATTTTCCAATAGTTTCTCCTCTGGGAAACATTTTTGGCTTGCAAAGAGAGGATTTTTTTCTGACTCTGAGAACTCTATTTCTGTTTCCTTTAGACTGCACACATTCCCTGTTATTTTAGGAATCTCAATCCCTTTAATATGCTGGGGACTGTGTGCACTGGATCCTTCAGGTATACTAGAATAAGGTAAGTTAGTAGATGGATTGTCTTCACTAACATTTTGAGCCACTTTATTATCCCCTAATGAAGATGTATCAAATCCAACTAATGTGCGATTCCCCTTATGCTGTAGGCTGTGTTTAGATAAGGTAGGAATGCAGTCTGTGAGGGCTTTATTTTTACAGAAAGTAGAAGAGCTGTCTAGATTAGGAAGAAAATCTGGTCCCTGGTTTGTGGAATCTATTTTAGTCTCAGCAATGTCCTTCACATCAGTCATAACCTTGGGCATTGCACATAGTGCAGTTTGTAACTGTCCTTTGTACTCTCTGTCTTGTGCCATATTTTCCAGCATTTCATTCTTACTAGGCTTACTCTTGTGTTTGCTGTCAGAATCATTTCTCTCTCCCATTTGAGTGCCACGATCAAAAGGCGTATTACTATCAATGTTGTTTGTCAACCAGCTCCAAGGATGGCTAATTTCAGTCGCAACACTGAATCTAGGCATTGGAGCAGTTGTGCACACTAAATACTGGGACTGAGGGCTATTTATGTCCGTGGCTGTCACTGCTACAGTGTGCAGCACTCTGACCTCTGGTTTGTGAATAGATTTTCTATTTGGGACCTTTTTATTATTTTTCTCACCTTCGCGCAACAGCAAAATTTTTGCATCGGTGGCTGAACAAACAGAATTATCTTGTTCAAACTTTTCCTTCAGTTTGGACAGAACAGAATTCTTGCTGATTATTTTGGGCAAATTGCTGTTTGGCTCTTTCTTTTTCCAGACAGAAGATTTCTCCTTACTTTCTTTCTCCTCTGCAGCTAAAAATTTCTTCAGAATGTTTTTCACAGTATTTTTCCCACTCAGGCTATTCCACTTGACCCTCTCATTGGGCATTATCTTTTGGTTCTCTTCTGGTGCTTGACCACTTCCTGTTTTCTCCTTGCTTTTGTCTAATTTATTAACAGTGGCGCTTAGACAGCCCCGGTTTACCCACTGCTTTTCTTTAATGATCAGTTTACCAACTTCTCTTGTCTTCTTTATATAAGGCTCACGATTGTTGTTCATGAACTTGGACTGCAAAAGCTGAAATCTTGTGGGGCGCTTGCTGTTGCTTGCACTTCGGCATTCAGGGTTACAGATCAGCTTGTTTCCTTTGCCTTCGGCCCATTTTGCCTTCTTCCTCGGCATCTGTGGGTCGCAGGCTGCAAGCTCTGTGATGTAAAGCAGCAGGCTGCTGAGGACAGCAAAAGCCCCTTGTTCTGTTGCCATCCTATTTAGCTTCTTCTTCAGCACCATGGGATCTATCAGCATCTTATCACCGCAAAACTTTGTACAGTTAGTGCTGCATAAAAGAAAATGAATGCTCTTTTGAAGTCATCAATATTGCTTCTACTTCCTTACTTTGTATTATTTTTATTTTATTTATCAACAGATCCATTCTTTTGTAACAGAAATCTTATAAAACTTGTTTAGTACTTAAATAGAGATAAATTTAGTATTATACACAAATACACAATTAGAAATTGGTCTGTGGAAGTCCCTAAAGCTGTACTGACAAGACCGTTACCAGTCACTTTCTTCAAATCTTATTCTTTTTAATTACATGTATAGTGCATAAAAAAGAAAAAAAATACTGTAACTTACAGTTCTTAACTGGATCATAGTTAGTTGCCTGTTAACAGCATGCAAAATGTTTTAGAAGCCTTTTGAAGCATCTTGTGGTGAGTGTGTGCAGGTTTTTATAACAATCCTACATTGTGCAGCCTGCAATTTCTTCTGTGTTTTGTGACAATTGTTTAAAGATTTTGGTAGCATTGGACAGTAACTGGCAAATGTTCATGAGAATAAACAACACTAACAATGGTGAAGAAAGCTCATCTGTGCCATTCCCCACTCTCTTTAAGAATTATTGTCCCCATATATGCAAAGATTACCAAACATTTCCACTCTAGCTAAACAATAAAGAAAATGAGAACACACTTGGTATGAAAATACAGCTGTGCCTGTGGCTTAAAATAAAATAACATTAAAAGAAAATCTGAAGGCTGAAAAGTGTAAATCAGATACAATTTAGAAATGAGCAGGTACATTTCCAGTTAAATAGGAATCTAGTCTAATCTGGGGCATGTGGGAAATGTCCCCTTAAGCTTATTTTCTGAAATGATCACACCAGTGAAAAGTAGTACCGAACCAGAAATAGAGCACTTTGTGTAACAATAGCCATGGCTGTCAGTTGACTACAGCCCACTTTCAGTATTGAATCTGGAGTAGGAAACCTGGCATGCTGTGTCTACAATTCAGTTTGAATAATTAGGCCTTCAGACAGCTGAGGATTTAGAAAACGGTGCTGATTGGTTACTAACTAAAATACAGACCTTAGTGCAAAAGCTTTTGAGTGAAGTCAATAACAATAGACAGTGCTTTGGAAAAAACACAAGAGGTGTCAGCTTTCTAGCACCCAGCAGAATCTGCATTACTTCACGGTGCAGTAAAATAGTGTTGTGAATGGATTCCAGTATACGTACCAATAGGGTATTCAGAGTATTCATTTTTATGTCTTCTTCATTTATGAGCAGAAGTGGGACAACAAATTCTGTAAACTAAACCTGATATACACTAACAAGGTGCATAAATAGAATGAAAAGAGGTTGCAAAACTGTTTATTTTATGTAATATCAGCCTTGAAAATCGTGTTCTTATAGGGCCAGATCCTGCCATTCTTATAGACAGCAGGTTGTATACCATCGTTTTCAATGGGAAATTAAAACCAAGCCTGTGCTGTGATTTCAATGGGGCTACTTGCAGAGTAAGGTACTGCTTATTGTCAATAAGAGTGGCAAAATCTGGCTTGCAGATGGCTACATTTCAAGTATATAGAAGAGAAGGCAGTTAAAAATTAAATACAACAGCAATGGGATTAAGCTAATGGATGTAATAGGTTCTATTTACAATGACCTTCTGGGTATTTTAAAAGACCAAAACAGATTTGACAACTGGCCAATGTCTATATAACAAACAAGGCTCTGAGTTTCTACTGTGAATGACTACGTTTCATCATAGCACAGGTGTTCTCTCCACGTACAGTACATGGTAACACAGATTAAGTACCCCTTTCCGTAAGCAATAACACACACAAGGACAGAAATATTATGAAGCCAGTTCTGATGTCATGTTGAGAGTTCCATTTGTTACAACTGGTGTTAATTTCAGAAGACTGCCCTCATTGGCTATCATTAGATTGCAGTTCCCCCTCCTATTATGGATATGGGAGTAAAAGGTAGGAGGAGATTATGTATAGTCACTGTTTTAAAAGCTGATTTTTTTGGATTGCAATGGGCAGAGAGAGCCAAATGCTCAATATATTTCAACCAAGAACTCTGATGGATTTATACTCTGTTATCATAACATTTGAGTTGATTGTTAACAGTTTAATTTGAGAATTTTAAAAAATAATTAATAAAAGAAAGAAAAACTCCATATCCCAATCCCTCTAGCTTTGTCCTATTTTTTTTTTTTTTTTTGGGTGTGTGTGTCTATCTGACCTCTGACTGCAAGCTTGCCAGGGTAAGGGGTTGTTCCTTATTTTTTACCATACTGTGGGCATTCCCATAAACATATAATAAAGTATGGGACAACCTGGCTTTTACTAACTTCAATAGCAAAACTTCAATTGACTGCAATCGGAACAAGATCAGATCTTCTTCTTATTAGATTAGAGTTCATTGTACTAGCATTAATCAATCAGTTGATAATACAATGATCATTAGGTGGTAAAAGAAACAACACTGAACTCTGTTTGAGGGCTTACCCCTAGGTCAAATCAGTAGGATGTATTTTAGAGTGTTTTCATTAGGGTGCATTTTAATGTAGTTTTCAGAAATATTGCACTGTTTTGTAAGTACACAAAATAATGTTATGTATATCCTTATCAGAATGTCTGTTCTATATTCATCAGCTAGTAATAGAAGATGAACAATAGCTACTCTACCTATTCAGGGCATCCAAAGCGTTTCCAAGATGATCTCACCCATGAAAAAGCATTGCAATGTATTTGCAAAAAATCTGTTCTCTGGAATGACCACGTACCGTGAAATATAAATCCAGGGTTTGCTATATGAAGTTATTTCCCTAAAATAAACACAGGTGTGTGGGGCAAGTGGGGAAATGCTGATACCACTGCCACAGCATTAAAAAAACCAGTGCATTTCCCAAGGGAGAGTCTACTGCATGCAGTTCTGCAGGGAAATCTTGGCCACACTGAATGGGAGTTTTGGCATTCATTTCAAGGGGGTCAAGATTTCATCCCTAACATTATTCCAGCGCCTGCCCTTCCGTCCTTGAACTATAACCACCAGCCACTATAGCTGAGCGGATCTGGATAGAATGGTCCGAAAGGGCTTTGAGCACAGTGGGAGTCTGTTAACACTGTTCCTTAAGCAGCCAGAGCAGTGCAAGGCAGGACTCCAGGTTATGAGCTAGACCAAGGCGGGAGGTAAAGAGCATTCTGGAAATAGAACCTGGAATTCCCCTATGGCAATAAGCAGCACTAATGCATACCTGGCTTCTCTTCCCTCTCCCCCAAAACCCATTTTTCAAAATGATGCTGTCATCTGCCTTAGGAGATCTAGATAAGTTACTGCTTTGTGGATATTTTGTCCTAACCACATGATTTTAAATGTTGGAATGGGCTGGCCCTATGTATGTCCGGGTGAGCTACAGCCAGTTTCAAAACCTTTTGTTTGCTTGTTTGTTTTAAACACCCCACCCACTGAGCAATAATATCTTTGCAAGAGGCAAGCAGGCAGTTTACTTATTTAAGCATGGTTGTTTGCAGTGGTGTTATAGCTGTGTTGGTCCCAGGACATGTAAGAGACAAGGTGGGTCAGGTAATAGCTTTTATCGGACTAACTTGGGTTGGTGAGAGGGACAGGCTTTCGGGCTTCACAGCGCTCTTTTTCAGGTCTGCAAAAAGTACTCAGAACGTCACAGCTAAATACAAAGTTGAACAGGTTGCTAAGCAGAAGGAGGTAACTCATATTGCAAGAAACCATTCAAAACAAAGAGGGCAATTAACACCTCTGGATTCATAGGACAAAGGAGAGTTGTTGTGGTAGGCATGTGTAAGACCCATGGATCTTGAAAGGTGTGTTGCCAGGGACATTGTAGCAGTGAAGACATGGCTGTAGGTTTTGCAGCTGTTGTTCTGGCAGGGTGTGGTGCCACTTTGAGTTGGTGTGTTCTGGTTTGTGGGGAGCTTGCTTCTGTTGATGAGTTTGGCAAGGTTGGGGGATTGTTTGAAGGCCAGAAAAGGATGTTTGGGAAAGATTTCTCTCAGGATGTGGCCCCCATCATATATCGGTTGTAATTGTTTGAGGATACCCCATATGGGTTCCAGCATGGGGTGATAGGTGGCAATTAGGGGTGTGTGGTCAATGGATTTTTTTTCTGTATTGAAGCAGATTTTCTTGGAAAACAAAGGTGGCCCATTCCTTGATGCGATCTACTTCTCTGGTGGAGTGTCCTTGTTTGGTGAAGGCAGTTTGACATGTGTTAAGGTGTATATCCTGGACTTTCTCCTCAGAGCATATTCTGTGGTATCTGAGTGCGTGGTTGTAGATAACAGATTTCTTGCTGTGTCTGGAGTGGTTGATAAATCTGCAGAGATAAGCATGACCATCCAAGGGTTTCTTGTATGTAGTTGTCTGTAAGGTTTCTTGCAACATGTGTTAACGCCTTATGCTTAATGATCTGTTCCATCTTGTCTTTAGCTGTGACACACTGATTATCTTTCTCAGACCTGAAGAAGAGCTCTGTGGAAAGCATCTCTCTTTCACCAATAGAAGTTGGTCCAATAAAGATATTACCTCACCCACCTTATCTCTCTTATTTATTCATAGGTACTCCTGTGACACTCATCACTGTAGTGTCTGAGTGCCAAGAGCCTAATATACTAACAGACCAAAATGCAATCTAATCCCAGTGACTGGTTTATCCCAGAGAAAGTCTTTGAAGCAGACACTGCCATGCCACAGACCTGAGGACTGTCAAACCCTGTGCCTGTCGGGACAGAGGAGTTGTGTTCAGCACCCGAGCAGGAAGAGCTGCTGGAGGTAGGGTGGGGACAGGGGAGCTCATACAAATGTGTTTGCTAACCCTCTGAACAACCCCTGGATCCTGGCCTCTTCTCTCCGCTGTGCTGGGACTGTGGCGGTTTCTGGAGCCCTAGACCAGCAGTAGTCCCTATGGGGTCCTGCAGAGGAAGGGTGGTATCATCCTGTAATGTTTTTAACAAACATACACTTTAGAGGCTTGGGGAGCTCTCATTTTTACCATCAGAAGGTGGGTGCTGGAGGTTATCCTTCTTAGGGCTCTTCAGCCCACACTAAGCCATTCACTCTCTCTGGCTGGCATGCACTAGTAACCCCCTGGGTTTCCAGTGCTGCAAGGGAAGGCTTGAGTTAACAACAACACCAGAGAACTTTCAAGATATATTCATAGTAGATTTTGTCAAAACCCTTTGTAAAAAGAAACAAACTAATTCTTGGCTCTCAACTCCCTGAGTTTTCTTTTAAGCATTATAGCAGTGTGTCTCAGAGGCCTAGCCAGGCATGGGGTGCAGAACGGTGGCAGTGTAGGTTTCCCCCATGCTGCCTTGCTGACATGACAGGACTGCAGGGGTACAAATGGTTTCATTTTCTTGAATGGGAGCTCAGCTTTTAAGAAGTTGAGTAAAGCTTCATTAGAAGGAGTGAAACTGTCATCTTAACTAAAGAAGGCTTCTACTTAGCTTCTTTATATGATGTAGTTCACACTACTCTGTTCCATTCTCTCCCTCCCCACACAGTAGGGAGTCCCAGCCATTCTTGCCAGTGAGGTCTATAACATCTCCAGGCTGGGCAGCCAGTCATGACAAGCTGTTTTGCTATGAGCCACATGATTGGTCACCCCACTGACCCACATAAAGATCCCATTGTCCAGCTGAAGGCTGCTATTTTAAAGAGTTAGGGAAGAGAGAAGACATGGCAGGACACATGCTGCTTCTCATGTCCACTTGCCCATATTAGAAGGCTTTTCCTACCAGCTCACATAGCCACAGACCTGGCCATATGGTTTATAACTGCTACATGTTATTTAAGTTCTGATAAATTAGATTATTTACATCCTATTTGCACTAGCTGATTGTATTTTCTTTTCTCTACATTGGGTAATGTTAAGTTATTGTCTGGTCATGAATACTCAGTGGGTTGGCTCTTGTTTCAGCATGTTTTTCTTAGTGTTAGCAAGTTTTAATATGAGTTGAGAGTGGGTATTTCCTACAGGAGGGTTCAATAGTATAGCTGGTTCAAAACTGGTTGGGAAAGGTGGTTGATTACTGAGAAATTAAGGTTACTGTATACCACAAGATAAATCCACTTATAGAAGTTTCCAGGAGTTGACTATCATTAGCTCAGTGTTAGTAGTTGATTCTTGGTTTGAGTCAGATGGCCATGACAGGAGGGCCAATAGGCTGTTTTAGTCTTGGGACCACACATGGTATCTTGGGGTCAGCTGGCTTTGCATATAATTTGGTTCAAGGAATTGCCTACAGTAAAGGAAAGCAACAAACAAACCTTTGCTGTAGTGGTTACTCTTATTCATGCTGATGTTTAAACCTTGTTAGGTCTTTAATAAAGTAGTAGCCAATGGACTATTTCCCCCTAGAACTGTGGAAACAATGCTTTGCTAGCATTTGCCTAGTTTATAGCTTCTGTCTATGTGAACCATCTTTGTAAAATTAGATTCGCTCTTCTATCTCTGAAATTTTTTGGTCCTTTTCCATCGTGCATGTAAGGTAAGATCAATAATGGGTTAGCTTTGATAAATTCTAGAAGAACAGTATTAACAACTGTTAACTTTAAAAACACAGCACGAATATGTTTAGTTCAACCTGTCAAAGTCTAATGACAAGGCGTGTTGTCTTTGTGGAATGACAATTTCTTTTTCGCTGGCGATTTTTTTCCTAGGTAAAAGAAAAGTTAGATTTGCAAGAGAAAATCCTACCTTATGGAGGATATATTCTTCTCCTTTCTTAATTGCTGAATTTATTACGGGGAATGCTAGAGGCATTGTAAACTAGAAAAAACGTTTTCCGAAAATCTTGATGTTCTCTTATATAAAATCATAAATTACAAACAGAAATATCCTTCTTTGCTTAAACTTTAACATATGCTCAAGATGAGAAAGTAGCACATAGCAAAGATGAAAAGAGAAAGCATGCTAAAACAAGAACTCAATGTTGTTCATAGTGTAGCCCACATTTTAATAAAGAGATTGGCATGTAGACCATCTTCTCTACTATTCACAATGACATGGATCACCTGCTCCCCTTTCTATCACATAACATCCCAACGGCAATTATAGCAATTGCTTATATGGAAAAGTAATAGGAAAGTATTTATATATTTTTAGCTGCCTTTTTAAATCCAAGTCAGCAGGTGGAAATAAGAGAAAACAGAACCCTGTGACCAGTCAGCTCTTGTTCCATTAAAATTTTCTCTCTGGACCATAGTTTAAGAATCTCTGTGCTAAAACATGGAGTTAATCACACTGTACTAAATTTTGTTCTCAATTACTCCAGAATTAAATCTGGTGGAATTCATAGACTCTTAAGATCAGAAGGGACCAATATGATCATCTAGTCTTACCTCTTGCACAATGCAGGCCATAAAACCTCACCCACCCATTCCTATAATAAACCTCTAACCTATGATTGAGTTATTAAAGTCCTAAAATCACGGTTTAAAGACTTTACAGTACAGAGAATCCACCAGCAAGTGAGCCATGCCCCATGCTACAGAGGAAGGCGAAAAAATCCCAGAGCCTTTGCCAATCTGCCCGAGGGGAAAATTCCTTCCTGACCCCAGATATGGCGATCAGTTAAACCCTGAGCATGTGGGCAAGACTCACCAGCCAGACACCCAAGAAAGAATTCTCTGTAGCAACTCAGAACCCACCCCATCAAACATCCCATCACAGGCCATTGGCATATCTACCACCAGTAGTCAAAGATCAGTCAATTGCCAAACTAGGCTGACCAGTCGTACCACCCTTCTTCACTAATAGGAGTTATTCCAGATTTATTCCAGTATAACAGATCAAAATATGGTTCACCAAGTTCTGCTGTTAGTTTTATTCAGATCAGTAACTGATTTTTAACTTGGCCCTACTGTTAGTTGGTTTTCTGTATTAAAAGTGAAAGAAACTGTTTTCTTTCCAGGCCTCTTTGTGAGAGAAATCTCAGTCATTTGAAACACATTGTAGCCTGGCTGGTGACCTACTACAGCACTTAGATGGCCTAGGCCAAAAATTTTGATATCTGGTACAGCAACATATAATAAGTACGATCTAAAAATGAAGAAATGATGCTTATGAAGAGCATAAGATTAATTTATTTACAAATATTTCAGTCAGTTCAATTTTTAAACGAGTTTTGAAGAGTCTAGAGTGAAAAAAACACAATAATGCAGAAATGTTAAGCACGTTTTGCCGTACCTTGGATGTGTTGCTAGTGTTGGCCTTCCCTTTCTGGAAGTTTCTCACATAACAATACATATACACCACAGTGCTGACAAAGGGTTAACATTTCATTAATGAATAATCTGTGAGACATTAGATTGACAAGTATCACATGGACATTAGATATGAGGAAGAGGAAAGAGGGAGGTGAAAGAATTGTCAAAAGTTTAAAATCTACAGGAAATAGAACATCCTCATAAAAGGGTCATATTATTAGTTCTGCAGAAAAGTATGAGTTCTGAAAATTAATTACATATGTGTACAAGAGACTACTGATAATAGATTTTTAGGGGTGACATAGTAAGAAAGGTGGAATTTGATAATAAGAGGGGTTTATTTATTTATATATTTTTCATTTAAAATAATCTCACTGATCTGGATTATATTTAAAGAGCAAGTTTGATACTCAAAAATCCCTGCCTCTGTGAAAAACTAAACTTTTACATTGTCCAAATACTCTTGAATGACTCAGCTAACTGCATTTATACACATTCTGCACAGCCTTTTAGAACTAAACCTCACCAGCCTAGAACCGTGCTATTATAATTAGTTATCTACCATGCTTGACATAGTCTTTATAGAAAGAGAAAATGTTAGAAACTGCTTTACTTTTCCTCTGTGGATCGTCGGTAAAGAGCCTCGCCCAAGAATTCTAGCCTCTCCCTCTGTTCAAGATCCTGGTACAAGCCTTTGGGAACCTTGTTCAGGCCATAAAGCAATCCATACAAGCAGCCTGCAATAGATCCAGTGGCTGCGCTCTCACCTGTAAAATTAAACACAATATTTGCAGTTCTCTTGTTGTGACTTTTAACTGCAGAGGTGAAAATTGCACTCTGCTTTGCACATGTATCACTCACTACAGAGAGAAGGAAGCTTTAAGCCACTATGGCAGAGATTTTTACTTATATGTAGTATGCCAAAGAGAATTTCAGAACAGCAGCTCTAGGGAGTTCACCAACCAACTGGAATGTCAATCCTCTCCCTTGCCAGCAGTAACTGTTCACTCTGCATAACACTGCATCTGAGACGGACGAGCTCTTCTCTGCAACTGCAGGGCCGTCTGCAGACAGCGGCAAGAAAGTTCACAAAAGCAGGCAGGCTGCGCTGCTCCCTGTCGCTCATGTGTCTCTCGCCTATTGGCGAGAAGAGCCAGAGCTTGTCTTCACTGCAGAATTAGCTCTAGTGGTAATTCAGGTTTTGCCCCTGCCCCATCTCACATCCACACACACAAATCTCTAGATCAGGTTAAGCGGTGCTTTACATTCAAGCTAGTTGGCCCCTCTGGGGGCCTGGGTTGAAGCTTGAGTGCTGCTGACCTTTGAGCTTGTAATGCAGTGGGGACGCTGCAGCTTGAGTTACAACTACTCATTAGCTGTTAGTTCAGTCACTCTGCTAATCAAACCATGCTGTGCGGCTCAAGCATTATTTCGCAGTGTGGCTGCTCTTGTTGCTCATTGCTAGGCTAACTCGAGTGGAGTAACGCAGGTGTACTAACTTGCATTAACTGCTGCAGCAAAGACAAACCTTAGCCATGAGTTTAATACACACTGACACATTCACTGTGTTACCAAATGAACAACTGGTTCAGCTCCAATATTCCATTTGGGGCAGAATCTCTGCCTTGTTCTGTGCTACGTGGCACAAAGGAAGTGGAAACCTGTCACTGCCTTGCTAGGGATATCCCCTACAGAAGGAGTCTCCAACAGTACTGGCTCTTGTTGCTGTAGAGGGCATACAAAAAACTAGTACTTTCTGCCCATACTCCCTGTGCTACCTGTGCAGCAGCAGTAAACTATCATTCTGACATCACTGTTTATGTTGGTTCACAAGCAAGGAAACCTGTGTGCCACTAGAATCATGGTGGGAAGGCAACAGATCAATTTGCCAAATGGACAGAAGACAAAAGTCATTTCAGTAAGCAGCAGTGCCGTCCAGTTTGTAAACAGGCAGCACATTGCATCATTTTGATTAGAAGGGACTTCTCACATGGCATCTAGCTAATGCCCCCGCTTTATAAATACAAATTATTTTAAAATGATGAAAGCAGCATTCTTTACATTTACAAGTTAATATTTAATCCCGTGAAAACAATATATTTGACATTGCTTCAGAGAAAGAGAATGCCGCTAAACACAAATAAAAGCAATGGCATCGGTTGCACATCTGGTCAAATAAGCAAGCCATTGGTGGGGGAGGAGTCAGGGGACACAGAAAAAGCCAGCTGCTCTGACCCCTGAAGTCACTGACTTACTGCTCTTTTCCTTTTGGGAGGAAGCTACTTTATCTTATCTTACATGGCCCTCAGTGGGCAACAAACCATCCCGGTTAACTCATTACTAGAAAGGAAGAGTAGCTACAAAAGAAACCATTAGATTGCAAGCTCTTTACGGCAGGGAATTTATCTTATAATTGTAATTAATCATTTTAAATCCCATAATGGCTGCATATACGTATCTGTAGCATCTTGCGTTGAGATCCCGTTAACTCTCACAAAACTAAATAGGCTTGGGCTGGGTCAGCGCCTCAGACAGAAGTCTCCATGGAATGCCTAGGTGATGTGATATGTGGTGTTGGTGATTCAGAAGGTGGGACTCTTTCCTCTGAGTGAGTACCGACCCAATGTCCCAGCTTAGGGGTAGAGGACACAGCGATGCCAAAGGAGCCATCTTTTGCATAAGATGCAACACCAAGGTATTAACCATTTGTGTGCCTTAAAGAGCACCTGGTGTTTTTCATAAGAGTAAGAATATTAAGCCAGTGTCCTAGACAAACTCCAGTTTAAGTAATTACATTCTACCTGCCTGAAAACTCCCTGCAGTTTTCATTGCATACAGTATTCTTTTTCTTCCCCCGTCTTATACCCTTTTGTGTGTGTGCGTGTGTGTGTGCACGCGCATGTGCGGTTATATTACAGCCATCCCAGACAGAGGTTGCTGTATATAAGTGGTGGGGGAAGTGAACCCTATACTGAGATATCCTTATCCTACTTCACAAACATGTTGTGAGGCTTAGTTAACTAGTGTTTGTAAAGCACTTTCAGAGTCTTAGAATGGCAGGCGCTATTGAAATAATAACAACATTGATCATGTAAAATTGATACAGTACCAATAATAGGCAATATGATAAATTTGACTTAGTCAGCAGCTTTACTGCTGAGATATCTTTTTCAGAAGGATTGACATTCTTGACTTAGAGTTTGCATCTCATACAACAATGACCATTATACCATTTAAACTCTAGGGAACTAAAATATTTGATATTATAAAGGAACAAAAGGATTACTCACCCCCATGGAACATTGCTCGGTTGCAAAGTTCTGTCCAGTCACCACCACATCCTAAAAGAGCATCATATGCAATCATGGGAGCATCATGGCCTCTTCTTCCACCCCGGCCTTCTGAACTCCACCTCCTGTAAGTCTAAAAGAATAGCTGTAATGTGGGTCACAAGGCATTGGAAGTACTCTCCTACTCTCACATGCAGGGTGAGATACTGGGGACACTTTTGCCCCTAGATGATTAACAGGGGCCTGCATTCAGGGGAAGCTCACTCCAATCTATTTTTGACATTTTGTATGGAGCCATTGAGGGGCGTCTCTGATCTTCTCTTTTACAAATGCAACCACAACATTATTTTTTTAGTTGATATTTTTTCACAGTCTCCTACCACTTTCAAACTCCCCGGTTCCTTTGCCAAATAGTCCCTCAGAAGCAGCACTTCCTCTCAGTGACAGACAGAGGTTTTAATGCCAACAGTCATGTAGGACAGAAGGAAACAAAATACTTGTAACTACTATGCAGGCTGGATCAGAAGCAAAGGTCTCTAGGATTCAAGTGAGCCAGGAATGTCAAGAAGTTCATCTAGTCAGCGTCTAATTTCACATCTTAAAAGTTCACACTTTTATATAAATTAGATGTGGAAAAGACTTATTAGGTTGTCTTGGTCTTCTCTCAGACAATGAGGAATTTTTCTCCATTCTCCCAACCATATATTCTCAAATATTTTGAAAATTATTTATCTCAGAAATGAAGAATCTTGAAACTGAAGCTATAGAAAGTTATTGACACTAAGGGAATGAAACCCACAGCTTCTTTTTAAGCTTCTTGCATTAATGCTCTTTTGTTCCCCCTCATTTTAGGTCTTTGTCATACATTACATCCAACATTTGAGTCCTGACAGCTTGAGAGTTATGAATGCAGAATCAAGCTTTAAAATGAGAGTGAGCTGCAGTTTCTATTTGTGCAGTATATTTGACACACACTTGAAGAGTCAAACTCATATTTACTGCAAGATGATTTGTTTTGATTATGCCCACTGCCTGCTTCTTGTCCATACAGACAGGCAGGGTTAACCTATTTTTCATTGTCCCCAAATTCCTGGGTATCTAGAAGTGGCAGCACATTTTATAGAATGTACGTTCTGTTCCTTGTTAATCTGAAGTATTTATTTTTATAAATGAAAGTGGTCTTTGCAAATATATTCCAATAAATAAAATCTGGCTATGTCTGCCTAATATTCAAAGCTTCTGTAGCTTTTGTGTGCATGCTCAAATGTGGGCTTTGCATGGACTAACAGATGCACACATGATTTTAGAGGCCTGTTTGAAAATTTAGCCCTGCACATTTCTCTTTATTGTTGCAGTACAGAAGGAGTTCCATGCACAACTGACAAGCTGAAAGGAGTGCAGGGAAGAGCACCAAAAAGGATCAATGTGGAGTTCTCCTTTGAAAAGAGGCTGTGAAAGTGGCACAGTGGGAGTCCATGTATTTCCTTCTCTGGGACTGCAGATCAAATGTGCTCAGTTCACAGGTAAAAAGCTGCATTTCCCAACTGTCAGTCCTGCAGACAGCCAAGGCACTGCAAATCAAGCAAGGGTCTTTCCTTTTTGTGCATCTTCAATAACAAAGGTTCTGCAGACCAAAGTGGTCACATGGGTGTAAATAGAATTTGGTCCTTGTGGTTGGAATTTAGTCAACTATTCTGTCGATAATGAATGAGGAGGAATGTTATTCAGCTCAGCCTCTCATATAGTAGTTGTGCTGACACTACAGTATTAGTAGAGGCAGAAACTAGGAAAAACTTGTCACTAAAATAAGAAAATATGACTGAATGCACACAGGGAACAGAACTGTTAAGTAAGCAGGTGCCTTCTTATCATCTACTACTGGTGTTTTATTATTGTCCAGTGGTGCCCTGCCACATATAAGAGCACCTAATAGTTTACATAGCCACTTTTCAGAATAGAACCCTGCTCTAGGAGACTGGAAGAACTGATATATGGGGAAAGATGAAAAGAACTTCATATTTATTGCCGGGCTGCTAAGTAAGTTGGAAACATGAGAACTATCTTCAAATACTGGAAAGTTGTAACCCCAAGGAAGGAGAGGAATTTATTTAGTTTGGTTCAAGGAGTGATAATTAAAAGAAATGGGATTAAATTAAAAACAGTATAGACTATAAAATAAAGTACCCTGGGAAGTGTTGAAACACTATCTCTTGAGAGGACTTCAATAACTCAGTCCTGGTTAGGTTAAGGGTCTATTACAGGAGTGAGCAGGTGAGGTTTTGTGGCCTGCATTGTGCAGGAGGTCAGACTAGATGATCATATTGGTCCCTTCTGACCTTAAAGTCTATGAATCTAGGAGATACATAAAATGAGATTGGACAAAACCAGTGTAGGGATCAATTCTGTACTGAGCAGGGAATGGACTAGGATGGGACTTTTCAATGGAGCCTTGAGGAAGTTAGGTGCCCTACTCCCATGGGAATTTCTATGAGAGCCAGGCACTCATTTCCTTTAGGGACCTTTGAAAATTCCAGCCTAGATGACCTAATAGGTCTTTTCCAGCTCTAATTGCCATGATTCATTGCAATTTACTTCTCAATTTCACACCTTGTCTAGCCATTGAAATATCTGGCCAGCTTGATTTCCCCACTTACTGTATTTCTCCCTTTCCCTCTGATTCCTCTTTTTCCTTAAAGTGCCAGGATGCCTTGTTACACTCCTATTCCATGACTATCACTTAGAACCTTATTCCTGATTAAATTGTAACCATTTCTTGTATTAACTCACATGCTAAGTAAAAATGGAATAATTTTTCTTCTTAGTAAATAAGCAAAAACATTTTCAGAAGAACCCCCTGCCCTACGAGGCAGCAAAGACATTAAACAACCATCTTGGATTGTCTCTTTGAAAATGTGTTTATCAATAAAGAGCTTTTCTAAGATTGCAGATTTTTACCTTTTCTCTCTCCTCAGCATCATAATTATCAGGAAAGATAGGTTTATTCTGATTTTCTTCAGTGATTTCTCTCTCCTCCAAATAAAACTGCCATTTGGCTTCAAAGTAAAACCAGTGCTCCTGATATTCTAAATGCAAAACAAACTAATGATGTAATATTTCATCTTGGCAAGACTTTCATGTGCACTTAAATAGCTTTTAAAGAAAGAACAAAACAGGGCTCTCCCAGTAAATCTTTGTATTCTACAGGGATGTAACTGTAACAGTTCACACACTGTCAAGCATGTCTTTAGAAATAGGATCAAACTGCGTGTTCTGTCTGCTTATATCAATGGAACAGGTAACAGGAAGTCAGGAAAAATGAACATGAAAAGAAAAAGAAATTAAAAATTGTAAGATCCATAGAATTATCTTAAAAACATCCAACAAATTGGAAATACAGCATGATATGAGATTGAGACAGTACAACTTTCTTCAGAAACACCATAAAGAAAAAAGGTAAATGTGAACTACAGGAGAGAAAAAATAGTCTGTCTCTTTATAACAAATCAAGAATGCCTAAAAAGTTTATTTTTGTTTGGTTGAGTTTCTTTCAAACAAAACAATATTTTTTCCGGGGAGCAGTATATTCTTTTTTACCTTAGAAATATGAGGACTGTCAAGTTTTACCTTCCCTGGTTTTGCTGGAGGATTCAGAGATGTGGACTAGAGAGCTTTTCTCCCAGTTGTTTGAGTTAAAGAGGCGTTGAAGATACCAAACAAAATACAAAATGTTTTAAACAGCCTGAATATAAATCACTTTCCATCTCAAGTCTTCAGATTTCATATGTATGATTTCTCTAGTGTCATGAACCTACTAGTTCTTAAGGCATCTGTAGAATCTTCCAGGAAAAACTGGGTAGACAAAGACAGAGCTTCCAATACAAAAAAAAAAAAAAAAAAAAAAAACAGGGAGGAGAAAACCTTTCAGGCCTTCTTTATATATCACCTACTTTTTTCTCTGTTCAGTGAGAAAACACAGTGAATCCTTAAACCTACAAACACCCATGCTTAACTCTATGCATATGAGTAGTCCTATTATCTTCAATAATGGCTTACAAATAATGTTCAATAATGGCTTACAAAGCCATTTATCTTCAATGGGATTACTGATGTCCTTGATTTAGCAAAGCATTTAAGTATCTGCTCATCTTTTAAGCAAGTACTTAATCCTATTCACTTACACATGCACTTAAGTGCATCCAAAAATACTTAAACATGCACTTAAGTCTTACTGAAGGCAATGGGAATACCCATGTGTAAAGTCAAGCACATTCATATGTATTCTTGGGATTGAGACCACGAAGAGAAAGGTGTAAAAAAAAGTGATTGGAGGCAAATCTTACTAGGGTTACGAATTCAGAAAGTGGTGAGATGGATAAGGCCATAAAATATGTCATTGGAAAGTTGGCACTTTAGTATACGAGTATTATTGCAGGTGTGTATGACAGCACTGCTGCTCCAAATTAAATACAAACTAAGTCCAACTTTTGTTTTCTAAAACTTTCCCTTTCAACCACAGTGAAATCAGGGTACACGCTCTCCAGGGGGAGAACAGAGGGTCAGAATAAGCAACTGAATCAAATGATTGTATACAATATTATTGTATTATAAAAGTGTATCAAGGAAGGTATCAGATAAAAACTGGTGACATGCTGGTCATGAATATCATTGTGTGATGTATATATGCAGGGTGTGTAAAGCGTTATGTACCTGTGCTGGAAATATGTTCCTAAAATATGTTGTGGAGAGAGAGTTGAGAAACAAGCCTGCCTTAGACAAAGGAATGTGGATTTACATGTCAAGCTTTGTAAGCCAGAGGACAATGAAAGTACATTTACATGTAAAGTAAACAAAGCCATCCAGTTAACAAACAGCAAACAGCCTAGTGAGCACACTGGCAGACAGAGCCCGCACCCCTAGGAAGTCTACCTGGCTCTTGAGGTAAAGACAAAGGACTTCGGGGAAATATCAGAGGAACACAAACACACGTTCTAGTTATCCATCATTTAGGGAACAAAGGGGACAGCATCCTAAGATTCTGTGGAAGTGGGAACCTCTGGCCTGGGGGCTGGAATTGCTGGTAACCTGACATAAGTGAGAGAACTGGTTAGGCAAAAATTGTAACTTGCTAAAATTAAAGTTTTAGTCACTAGAAAGCATGTTTTATTTTGTTTTGTTTGCAACCACACCTGTCTCTCTTTTCTCTTGCTTAATATCACCTAAATTGCTGTTCTTTATTAATAAACTTATTCTTAGTCTTACTATAAAACCGTCTCAGTGCTGTTCTGTTGAAGTAGAGTGAGCGCTCAGCAAACTTAACAGGCTGGTGGGTAAACTGTCTCTTTGGAGTCAGCGAACGTAGTAATTGCTGTGAATGTCCAGTGGGAGGTACTGGACACTGTAGGGAGACATCTCTGGGGAACTCAGGAACTGGGGTTCACTGGTTGTTACCGGCAAAGCGAGGTTCAGGCTGGCAGAGTCTCGAGGAGTTAGCTGGTGAAGCAGACTGACAGGTATAGCAGGGAGCTGATGCACAGTCTAGTCTCCAGCAAAACTCACTCCTGCTCATGCAAGAGGGGTAACAGAGTGGCTTACAGTTCTGGTTTCCTTGAGAAGAGCGTCACAAACACTCAGAGCTGTACAGAAAATTAGTGACTGTGCATACACAGTAGACACTTTTCTAAATGAAGCAATTTGGTTCTTTTCTTTTCTTTTAAAAAGGCTAAGCAAGTGTTCCTAGGAGGTATTAATATCGTAAAAACACTTCATACTCATATATTAAAAAACAAAAAGCTGTTTTGTATACTCTGGTATTTTCCACACGCTGATAGCATTCCCACCCCACATTTCCCAGTGGAGGGGGTGAGAATATAACAATAATGGTGACTATAGCATTCCTGATGCTGCAGCAGTTGCCACAGATTGCTAGGGGTAGGGGGAAATCCAAGTCCCCCCGCAATGGAGTTTCCTTGCACCAACACCAGATCCCAGAGTTGCTGCAAAGGGTAGGATTTTGCCCAGGTGCGGGACCTGGGAAAGCCCAACACAGAGAAAATCCAGCTGGCATTTGCTGACCTTGGCCATCCTTAACACCACCAATGGTACCACGCTGAGCACACACCACAAAGTACTTTCATTGCATTACAGGAAGCCCAGGCAGTAGTTGATTAGTATCTTAAAAGAAATCCATGTTTGAAAAAAGCAGAGTGAAAACATATACATAGCCCTAAAAACATGCGAGTATTTTAAGATAAAAATAGCCCTGGTTTAAATAAACCATCACACAATTTATTTGGTCATCATGTGATCTCAAAACACTTAAAAACTCAAAAGACCTAGCAATTTTTAAAAAGTGTATATCTCTGCTTTTCTATTGCACTCAACATCACAATATCCTGGCACCTCAAAAACACAAATGAGTTTTTTCCCACAACACAGCTGTAAGGTAGAAAAGTATTACTATCCCCATTTTGCAGATAGAGGAAGTGAGGAACAAAGAAGTTAAATGATTTTCCAGTCAGATGGGACATCTGTGGCAAAGCCAGAAATTAACACCCCCCCCCAAACTAGAGTCCTGTGCCTGAACCAGAAAACCATCCTTCCTGTCTTTTGGCCCAATTTTTTTCACCCTTTACTGGTGTTGAGTACTTACCTGCACCACAGGAGAAGTCATATTGAAGTCAATGGACTACACGTGAGAGTAAGTGAAACTCAGTGAGAGCAACAGATGCAGAATTGGGCCTTTTGTGATTAAATGGGCCTCATTGTCTTTGTGATTGAAACAAAAAAAACTTCTGAGAAATAGTTTTCTAAAAATGTAGGTCTCTGTTCAGCAGAAATTCTCTTCAGTGCATCTCAGCAGTCAATGGACTTGACCCTGAAGTGGGAGATTTTTTTTTCTCCTTCCAAAATAGCCCCACACTCCACAATGCTATTATTATACAGTACATTCTTCAGGAGTCCCACATATCTTTACACAACTGTGGGTTCACCCTGGTGGAGTAGCAGGACCCTTCTGTAAAGTCAGTCAACGAGAGACCTATATATACTAATCCTGCACCTGCTGCCCTTAAGTCTAGTCTAAAAAAACCCCCCCAAAACTTAGAGCAGAAGAGGCCCCAGTAAAAGAATTCAGTGTATTCCAGAAAAGCTTCTTGCTTGTCCACAATTTCTGAGCTGCAACTTAATCACCCAAATAAATCTTAGTTCTGGGATGCTCCAAGTAAAGATTTATATGTAGTCTAATAATCACTTTACCCATATCCCTGTGGCCCTTTAGGACATACGGAAAATCCATTTCATAGGTAGCATTTCTGGGGACACATCAAAGGAAGTGAATTAAGTTAAATCAAATTAAGGCCACTTTAATTCTGACCAAGAGCATCTACACAGGAATTTAATGTGGTATAACTTAAATTCACACATTTAGGTAGTTACAATTAACTTTCTTGAGTGTCCACCTGTAGACAAGCTCCTATATCCATTTGTTCACATTAGGACAATAATACTACAATACAATGATCCTAGGCAAACAGGCACTAAAAAGCTGTTGTCTATAAAATGCATATATGCAGGTAAATTAACATTCTCTACCTCAGGAGTCCTGTTTCACTCAACTATTTCGAACAATGAGTACAACAGAACATATCCCAACTGTTTGCACAGAATAGCAACAGCCAGATTTGTACATACAGACAAAGGATGAATTAACTGTTCTCTAAATATATGAATTTCCAACTGGGTTTGTAGCTTCCACTGGCCAAAAGGGGAATGTTTACTGAATTTCTAATGAAAAAAGTTGTACTGATCACTTGGGTCTCTTTTACTGTACCATTTGATGGAAGACAGCTGAAATAGCTTAAAACTCAACATACATGTTTTGCAAATGACTTGCTGACAAACATTCTTCCTACCTTGTAATGACATTGAAAGACTCCCTACAAAATAAATCTGTGCAGTTTAAAATTATAATTATTGTTTTGTCTGGTTATATAGTGCCATCAGCATGCTAGGCAACTTACAAGCAATATGAAAATAAGGTCAATGTCCATGCCCTGGACAGCTTGCAGTCTAATTTGCAGACAATGTGGAAAGACAACATGCAAGCACAGGAGATGATGTGAACTAACAAAAGCAGTGTGACTGAGCAGTGAAGTTTAATGGGTGTCTTTATAGGTGATTGTTTTTTGGTGTTTTTTAAATTTAGTTTAGGAGTGTTACCTGCCATGTGTCGAATGGTCTTTTTGCAATATTCTTCAGCCATTGGGACCACCTTCATCATTTCCCTTCCCCACTGCACAAGTGGCTTTCCTTGGATTGCATATGATACAAATAAGGCTGTACAAAAGGATCCTAAAAAGCCTAGAATTAACATACAATATTAATAATTACCAACATGTGATCTACATTTCTACAATAATAATAATAAAGGCAACTTTGGCATAGCCTCAGTAAAATCATTACTAGCTGTGTCATAGCTCTAGGATTGTTTAACAAATCCATATGACCTATGTCTTGCTGTTTAACAGGCTGATACTTGGTATGTCAAGACTCTTGGCTGAAGTGTGGTGCTCACTGGATGATGACTTATTTCACATATGAGGGAGCTTCTGTTCTCAGTGGTATAACATAACAGAAAGTAATGCAGAAATCCAGAATAAATATCATGTGTTCATATGATACTTAAAATCTTTTAACTGAAGTCACACGGAACAACTGACATAGGCCAAGTAATTCAGTTACACTCTAAATCACTTTGTTTACAAAATCATTTAGCTTGCAGATTGATTAGATTTTTAGATGTAATACAGTTTCATTCTCATTTTACTCTGAGTAATTAGGTCATTTCTTCATAGATGTTATATGCAATATTATGTTCTTTACTTTAGGTTTCTTCCTATTTTGTTTTGGGATCTAATTGCCTTTAGCAGGGAGCTATGCAAGTAGTCTATTGTGTATATCTGCAGGTTGTGGATCAGAAATTCACTATGTTCAAGATAATATTTTCTTTTAAGAGACACTCACAATGTTGGCTGAGTCAGAACATTATTTGCTTGTTTTCTTATATCTACGTGTGAAATTTTTTAGCTTTTTTCAAATACAGCAAAAAACAAACAAACAAAAAATAAAAGCTAAGAAACCAGCTCGGTGATTACAGACACAAAAAGCCCCAATCCAAGCACTGAAGCATGTGCTTAACTTCAAGCATCTGAGTAAATGGCACTACTCACAGGCTTAAAGTTAAGCATTGGCTTTAGTGCTTTGCTGGATCAGGGGCTTATTACATACAGGAACATTCCCAACATTTTGGCCATTCAATCTTTTTAGCACCTAAAGGTGTCTGACTATGCCATAGTTCTGCTTCGCCCCACAGAATGCCTTTTCCTGAGAGCATGGTCAAAGAGCAAAGGTACAGTAAGAAGCCACTCACTGTTGGGGATTGTGTGTTTGTTAAAGACATGGTCAACATGAAACATCCAAATAAAACAGTGCAAAATGCAACTAGTTGCATTAAGTTAGGAATAGAATTATAAAGCCATCATATGTGATTTGTCCCTAGATTTATCAGATACAAAATGTGCTACAGGAAAAAAGTTTGCTTATAGAGTAATGCTGGTCTTCAAGAAATTGTCAGGGATAAAAAGCAAAGTATTTTAGGAAGTTACATCTTCAAATGAAACCATTACACCTGCTCCATGCTGCAGTTCATGAAGTGTCTCTCTATTACTGTTCAAGTAGTACAGAAACATGAAAATGAACCTTCAGAATACAAATGAACAAAATTGTTTTGGTTTAGACACAGTTTTTGACTTTTTCTGAAACACATGATTTGGAAACATCTTGATATACAATTTGCTTCTCTTCACATCTATATCTAATATAAATTGATGTGGCAAGAGCCTTTAACAGAAAAATATTATCTTTTGAAGGATGAACCTACATGTTCGCAGGGTCATCTGGATAAAGGTGAAATTGTTATAGTTTGATCAGGATAATAACATGCAAATTCTTCAGTCATTACAAGTAGTGTTTCCGATAGTTAATGGGGGTCTTTCATCCTATGGCTGGAGATGCTGTGTATTGAACATATACTGCATGGGAGGCAAGGCTCAAACCAGGACCCTAGGGGGCTATAAATACAGCTGTAGCTCAACCAGATGAGCTAACAGGAGCTGTGCTAGTCTTGTCTAAACTGAAAATCAGTCATACATATCACAGGCAAACAATTTTATTTCAATGGAATTTACCTGTAGGGTGATTATGAGTCATTCGTCCACATTCGATGCTCACTTCAATAAGAGTTTCAAGCCTCTCCGGTTTCCAGTATTTCATACCTAAACACATGGCTTTTGTAGCTGCTCCAAACCCAGAACCTACATTAAAAAAATGTTATAGGCTTTAAAAAGGAAATAATTATACACAAAGTGGAGAATGCCTCCTGAAACTAACGTATTTTGTTAATTCCAATAACATTTAGGGAACTGAGAGCTATCAGTCAATTTGCACTGCAGTTTTTATAGCCTCACACATGGACTTTTGCTTCCACATGTAGGAACCTCATTACAATAATCAATAAAAGTCCTGTAAGTACTACTGGAGGTGCACAAAAATAACTGTTCTTCCTTTTCCCTCACTTGACTCAAAAACTTCAGCAATCATTGATCATTCTTGGCTGACACTTGACACTGACACTTCTTTGCTTTTTCCTGATGCCAATATTGAACATAGTGGCAGGAGAAACAAACAAACTCAAAAAACGTTATGTGGAAGGCAAATCTTTCAATTTGTTTACAAGAGAACCTCAATTTAGCTTACATTTTTATTGCATTTCTATGTCATCCAATAGGATCCCAGGGTCGTTCACAGAATATTTTATATTACATTAAAAGAATGTTAAGTTTGCAAAGTCAAAAGTTAGGAAATGCCAGAACTAAGATTAGCCATGCAACTTTAATTTAGCTCTATTGTGTGTATACATTATGATACAATCTTTAATTACATGATTACATACTATTTTTTCTACAGGACCCCGTCTCACTCAGTGCACATGCTAGATAGTGCTTATTGAATGGGAAGCTATTCAATATTTCTTTTTATTGTCATCATTGTGTGGCCCAAGTCCTTATTTACCACGCTTGATTCAAATCCTGCACTGAATAAAGAATTATTAGGTTTACTAATGAGTTTTTCTATGATGCCCATGATTTTAGTATTGGAGTACTTCAAAAATATTAATGAATTTATCCACAGCACAGATTTTCCAGATGGAGAACTGAAACCCAGAGAAGCATTCATTAATTTGGGGACCCAACTTTAGACACATAAGCCCTGAATTTTCAGAGTACTTAGCACTTTTGTAGCACCGTATATGCTCAATCACATTACTTCAATAGCAGTCATGAGCACTCAGAACCTCTGCAAATTAGACCCCCAGGAATCTCAGATTGGGCACCCAGAATTTGAGGAACACCCAATTAATGAACATTGTGAAAGTTCTGGTTTAAGTGACTTTTCCAGCACAAACTGGTGGGCAAATTCACTAGCCTGGGCAGCACAAAAAAGGCCAGATGCTTGAGTTTAGTCCTATATACTTTTCTGGTTTTAACCAGAACATGTAAAAGGCTCAAAGTCATACACAACACATACTAAGAGACTGTTCCACTTTCTGCAGGCTAGGAAAGAAGCAGACATATCATTTCCCCTAGGTAGCCCTTCTGCTCCTGTAAAGACCCATACTAGGGCTTCCCTGATCTTTGGTCTCTTCAGTCTGCAGCTGTTCCCTAAGAGGCAGAGAACCTTATATCAGGCTTCCTGTAGGCCCCAGTTATGTGCCCTGCTACTACATCTCTCAGTTTTAAAGGACCTAAGATCTGTAACAGATACACTAGGATGCATGCAGGAAGCCTAAGACCTAGTGCCCTGTTACAGCCAGCATCATATAGAAACTCTATTGCAGAGGGAGGGATAGACTTCCCCAGGGCAGCATTCAATTGCCTTAACCATCAGACTCTCCATTCTCTTCTGCTGCAATCCCCTGCCTCATTCACTGCACACCTTCCAACTTCTGTACCAAATGAGACAGGGCCTCAGTCACAGCACAGCCCTGATTTATCATCAGGTCATAATTCATCCTGTGCACTGAATGAGGCAGGGGGTCCTATGATAAAAATAGCATGTAATCATGTAATTAAATACTACACCATCATTCATATGCACAAAGGTTGCATGGGCAACCTGAATTCTGGCATTTCCTAACTTTTGAGTGCTTTACTTTCTCCCTCTGCCCCCCCACTCCAGTCAGACTGGCAGAGACCCAGAGGGTTTTCACCTCCTTCTGCAGCATGGGGCCTGGGTCACTTGCAGGTTTAAAGTAGTGTAAATGGTGGATTCTCTGTAGCTTGAAGTCTTTAAGCCATGATTTGAGCACTTCAGTAACTCAGAATTTAGGGGTCTATTACAGGAGTGGGTGGGTGAGGTTCTGTAGAATTGCCTTGTGCAGGAGGTCAGACTAGAAGATCATGATGGCACCTTTTGACCTTAACGTCAATGAGACTAGATTTCAGAGAATTCTAGCTTAACATCCTGAGAGCCATACTTCCAGCATGAGAAGGAGAAGAAGAGGAAAACTAAGATTAGATAGGAACCCAAAGAGCTAATTAAATGATGTAACTGTGGTACTCTGTTTCTAGAAGTATCTATAGCTTTCACAGAGCCACACATGCAGTCTCCCACTGATTGAATTTCCTCAAGCTCTGCTCAAAATCATCCAGAGCACCCATAGCACCCATCACAGGGGCACTGCTGAGTACCTGACACAGAGGAGCTGGACTCAGGAAGAGAAGTACATGGCTTGGAATTGCCAGGATTACTTTCCATCTTCCTCAGCAGCTGTTCTGAGGAACTGAGAGTGTGAGGCAGGAGCTATTCATGTCAAAGAGGGTTAACTTCAGAAGGGCAAAATAAACAATGGTGGCATTGCATTGCAGTTTTTGGTCATGATATTGCATCAATTTGTGATGCTGTTGAGTAGTGTTGATGCAGTGTCATAATACATAGATACACTGTCATATCAACACAGTGCAATGTCTGGAAACTGTACTACATTTTAGTGACTCTTTGTGACTACTTCATTTAATAATAAAGTGGCTCTCCAGTTCAAAGTGTATATATATTACTAAATGTATAGTTTATTTAAACTTGAAGAAATGGAGAGTCACAAATTAAGTAGTCACAGAGAGTCTCAAATATATACAAAAATGTGTAGGTGTGTGTGTGAGAGAGAGCAAAAGAAAACAATGCTATAGGATAGTAAGATTATCAGTGAAGTGGGCTTTTCGTGCTGTATCTACCTGAATGAAGATAATATAATAAGATCTCTCTTTTTCCTACAGTGAAAAGTTACACTGAAAAAGCTATCTATCTATCTCAACTGCAAACTCAACCATTTGTCTTTTTCAATGGCATCACGGGATCAAAAACTATAGAAACAAAAATGGAAACATGGTGAAAAATATTCCTTAAAATAAACATGAAATTCAAGGACAAAAATCTAGACCCAGAAGCGTAAGGCCAAGAATAAAGTTTCTTTAAATAGATGTTAAACAGGCCAGAGTTGATTTACAAAAGGACATAGTGCCCTACAAAAGGAATTCCTTGCATATTACTTGCTATCTTTTAATCTCTTATTTGTGGCAGGAGAAAAATAATCTATTTCCACGTATTTAACTTTAAAATAAATGTATTATTAACAATCAACATATAACAGATAGAAAATACCGTACCCTTTTCATTAAATGGTGTGTGCCAAGCTAGGAGATAGTTATCTGGTTTTAACTGTGAGCAACCTTCAATGGTAGCGGGGTCTGATCGTCTCCCTGGAAGTTTGTCAATAATATCAACATAGCGTTTTACCAAGTCACGATACAGGTCTTCTAAACACCAGTAATCTGTTCAGAAAAAGGAATAAAGAATCATTATAAGTGGGCAAAAAAAGAGGGGAATATTGAAAAAGAAAAAACCCTAATCATGCATTTTTCAAATATTACTATTTTTCATTTCTAATTTATGTGAAGATTTATTTATATAAATGATACAAACACATTTATACAAACCATTTATAAAAAATATAAACAAGCTGAAGCAGAAAACACTAGAGAGGACATTTTTTTATTTTTTTATTTATTATTTTAGTTCCCTTCAGTAACTGTTGCTTCAGGACCCATTTAGGCCCCCATTAAGCAAGCTACTTAAACATGTCCCTCACTTTAAGGACATGAGTAGTCTCTTTAACTTTGTTGTGGCTACTCAAGTGCTTAAAGTTATGCACGTGCTTTAATACCTTGCTAAATCAGAGCCTCTGAGTTTACTTGTGGACACTATTCCAGTTCCAGACTAAATTACCCTGTTTAAAAAATTACCACTGATTAGTTTTTAATCTTACTGACATGTTTAATTAAGCACAGAAGCAAATTAGTGTTTTTGAACTATATTTTATTACTTCTATATTTCATATAATTATTGATCATTTACTTAGATTTACAGGCTCAACAGTATGGTGGTCTGTGTCTTCCGATATTTCTTCAGTGACCAGCACAATGAACTCTTGATTCTCGTTGGGTGTTACCATGATGTAAATGATGAGGGAGGGGATTAATAATAATAGTAAATCTCTATAATCTCTATAATCTTTGTAATTGTCTCAGCAAATGATTTTCTGAAACATGGTCATTAACTGCATTTGCTCGTTGGTTATTTCTACTGGGCTGAAACCTGAGGTCTTTACTGAGAGACCTTCATTATGTTGAATGATACACTGCTTCTTCAGTAGGCCCACTTCTTGGAGTAAGTTACTAAGTTACTATTTAACATGAATTGGGGTCACAGAATCCATCTTGCCGTTCTTAGAGAGACAAGGTGGGTGAAGTAATATCGTTTATTGGACCAACTTCTGTTGGTCAGAGAGACAAGCTTACACAGAGCTCTTCTTCAGGTCTGGGAAACTAACTCCTTGTATTTAGCAGTGATACTCTGAGCTAGTTTCCCAGACTTGAAGAAGAGCTCTGTGTAAGCATGAAAGCTTGTCGCTCTCAGCAACAGAAGATGGTCCAATAAAAGATATTACCTCACTCGCCTTGTCTCTAATATCCTGGGACTAACATGGCTACAACAACACCACAGTTCTTACTCAGGCAAACCTTCCATTTACTTCTACAAGAATTTATTTACCATGTAAAGAACTGAATCAGGGTTTCAGGATTTGTCCCTCTCCTTCCCTCCCCGCCCCCCCCAGAATGCTAAGGAATTGTCACAGGATGACATTGGCCCTTTAAGAGGAAGCATGGCCAGTGCACCCAGCACTTCATCAGCTCATTTTAATTGGTCTTAAAAGAATGCACCTGGGCCCTAGGGGGAAGTGAGACCTGGTGAGTCAGAGCTATCAGGCTGTGGAGAGCAGCTGCGGCTGGTAGAGAGGACAAGGGCAGGTGAGAGCTGCCAGAGACCAGGGGGGCTGGAGGAGCTCCCTTAAGGAATCTGTAGATGGTTCTGGGGAAAGGCTGGAGAGCAACAAGAGGAGTTTGCTGGCTGACGTCCACAAGACAGACAGTTAGGGCAGGAGACCAGAGAGCAGCAGAGGGAGGTAACTGCTGCCTCTAAGCTGGAGAGCTGAAGCTGAGAGACGGAGAGGGCTGAAGCCAGGGGAGCAGCTGAGGCGCTTACCCACACGGAAGAGCTGGATCCAGGGGAACAGTGAAAGAGCTGGGGGAGTGAGGAGTGCTCCCCTGGTGAAGAAGCACTCCTTCTGTGAGGATTCCTGCTGGGAAGAGTGGTCAGTTGCACTCCAGCTGGAAGGGCTGAGGTGGCTGTTCTGGCAGAGGGACAGAAAATGACCGATTGGGAGCCTAGGTGTGAGTGAAAATACTGGAGTGTTGTATGGAAGGACTCTCAGCAGAGAAGCTGTTAGGGCTGCCCACTGGGAAGAACAGGGTTTTAAGGACAATATGCACTGGGTGTGGGAAACGGATTATGTTTGGAACTTTTGTTGGGGATGTTTTGAACTCTGTTTCGGTAATAAACTGGCTCCAAGGAGCGCTGTTATTCAAGCAAGACAGCCTTACATTGAGTTACTGGGGACTCTGAAAGAAGAAATTGAGCAGGAGTGCCTGTTGGGCTGCAGGAGAGTGTTCCACTCAGGGCCATCCTATGACAGGAACAAACTGTGAAAATCACATGCCTGAGGCATCCTGTGGGGAAAGGTCATCTAATAACCCCTCTATTTCAGTCACTGGCCAATTCTTCAGAAGAATGGAAGAAAATCAATTTAAGGCAAGGCATGGAGCCTCATAATCCAGAGATGTCCTTTTAAATGACAATATACGCAATAAAACAAGGTTAAAAACAGACGTTTCCCTTCTTGCACCTGTGCTGTATCTTATACTATAAAACATACCCCTCACACCACATGCAATCCCTGGGGAGCAAGGACATTTTCAAGCCACACCTCATTTCAGATTTACATCAGATGCCAATTTATCTAGGTGGGAAACAAGAGGCAGAAATGTATCAGTTGGGTAGGCACATGCTTCCTTGAAGATTATGAATTGCACATAAGCTACCTGGAGCTAATGGAAAGGACTTTTGCCATCAGAAGGTGGATTTGTATCCTTTTAAAAAATGTCACTGTAACACAAACTGCTTGGAGATGAAATCCCAGAGACTGGCAAATATTTACTATAAAAGTTGTCTTCAATTCAATTCTCTTCATTCTGGCCCAGAACATCCTGGGACCACCTCAGTAGTAGTACCATCATAATTCCTACTTCTGGAGACTCACAGGGGAAGTTTTCAAGTTGGTATCTCAGCAGTTGAGCCCACTAGAGATAGACTCTTGTTTTTCCTCCGAACTGAAGCCTGATAATTTAAATGCTTGTTCACGTCAGGAAGGAAAAGGCTTTTATTGGTTTCAGTGATATCTGTATGGTATCTCCCACTCTTGGTAATATCCATAGGTATCTTGATCCTCCTTTCATGCAATACAGCATGTACTGAAAATGCTCTTGGGATTTCTTCATCCTTTGATATTGAAGGAGACTTTCTGCTTGGAAGTTTGGCCAAATTCCAGTGATCCTAGACTTTAGTTGAGTCAGTATCAGTATCAGCTGCCATTGCTACTGTATATCTTTTATCATGTGCTATGATTGGCAATATTGCTTCTGTGGTCATGCAAATGGAGAGGCTGATTGCTCTAGGAGATGTAGTTTTGAATTGCTGTAACAAATGGTTTTACCATCTATGCCTTTTACAGAAGTAATTAATAGGACTCCAATTGCACTTGAATATTGAAACTTTGTGCTTTGCCTTAACAAAGTGAAGAGTGAAAAATAATCATTTTTTTCCCCTAGAGGGATGTTACCAGAAGAAAAATCAAGATTTTAAACACTGACAATGTGCTTTTTATGGAACAACTGAAAAGTAAAGTGCTGATTACTGTTGTGATGAATAAATTAGAGGAGAAAAGGCACTTGTCTTTCACTTCTCTGTCTTTATTAAAACCTTGACTTCCTTGTATAATCTCTCCAGGGAAAAAAATCACACTTACATGTTGCTTTGCTGGAGAAGACATGAAGTAGTATAAGAATAATATAGAACCATAACTGATGATAGTTATCATTCTTCATGATTCCATGTTCCCCCCCTCACTTGCTCTATATCTGAAACATAGATGCATGAGTGAATACTGCCATTTTAATGCACAATACATTCAACCTCAGTGCTTGTTTTGTGCTACATTAAGTCCACTTGATGTAAATGTTTCAGCTTTTAGAAGCAACGCTACACATCGTAGGCCCTATCCTGCCAAATGACTTACACTGGCAGTCCCTTCCACACACAGGGAGCCCACTAACGTCAGTATGGCAGTGTGGGTACAAGAGGCCACCAGTACTGAGCAGTTTGCAGCATCAGGTCCTTCAGTTGTAAGGTCTTCCCAGCACAGACTCCATCAGCTTCTCTGTTTGTACAGTGTCTAGAGAAATGGGGTGCAGTGGTGCACTCCCAGTTTGAGTCTCTGGATGTTACTATAATATAAACATTTAATAACAAAACACACACACAAAAGGTGAGGTGAAAGAAGAGGAAATAATGAAATATGCTTGCAGCTGCTACAAAGGATAACTATGTGTGTTGTTATTAACTGATACAGCTAATGGGATTTTTCCCCACATTTTTGGGATCAGGGGATCTTCCAAGTCTCTGATAAAGTCCTAAGAATCCTCCTCTTTTTCCCTTTCTGTGTACACAAATCCTTATGCTCCTCAGTCTGCAGCAAGGCCACCATCTTGGATGAGGACGACAGGAGCCTTCAGTTATTGACAATGCTGCTCCTTAAGCTTTGAATGAGAGAAAATGGTCCGTTTAGCAGCAGCTTCATATGACAGAACTAAGTCACAGGTACAAGTGGTAGCTGAATAGGCCCAGAAGACCTGATTCCACTTACTTTAGATTTACTCCATTGACTTCAATGGTTTGACACTGCTGTGAGATGAGAATCAAGTCTATTATCTTTATTTGCTTTCAGCCCACCATGGTATAACAGACTGCTGTAGTTCTGTTTTTCTTCAAGTAATATGATAAAAGTTCATTTGTCATGCTTGTTTCTTACCATGAATGTGGCTATGGGCTGAGGAATCTTCACTAAAATTCCCCTTGCCAATCTAAAACTGTCTCAGTAGTCCAGACATACATTTTGTTATAGTTTCTCCAGTGTACAGCATTCAAAGTGCAGGATAAACACAGTCTAACACTAATCCTGGCCAAGTGAGTGGAATGGCTGATATGGGCCTCAATTAATACATAAATTAAAGGAGGGTAATGTAATTAATGCCAAGCAACATGAGTTTGTGGAAAATAGATCCTGTCAAACTAACTCAATATGTTTTGTGATGAGATTACAGTTTTGGTTGATTAAGATAAAAGTGTTAATGTAATATTCTTAGACTTCTGTAAGGCATTTGACTTGGTACCACATGACATTTTGATTAAAAAACTAGAATGATACAAAATTAACATGGCACATACTTAAATGGATTGAAAGCTGGCTAACTGGTCTCAAAATGTAACTGTAAGTGGGGAATTGTTATTGAACAGATACGTTTCTAGTAGGATCCCACTGGGATTGGTTCCTGGCCCTACGCTATTTAACATTTTTATCAATGACCTTTAAGAAAACAGGTAAGGTTTGCAGATGACACAAAAATTGGGGAGGGGTAAATAAGGAAGAGGACAGCACACTGATACAGAGCAATCTGGGTTGCTTGGTAAGCTGGGTATAGGCAAACAGTATGTATTTTAATAAGCCAAAATGTAAATGTATATATAGAATCATAGAAATGTAGGACTGGAAGGAACCTCAGCTAGTTGTCTCTTGCACTGAGACAGGACTAAGTATTATCTAAACCATCCCTGGCAGCTATTTGTCTAACCTGTTCTTAGAAACCTCCAATGATGGAGATTCCAAAATCTCCCTAGAAAATTTGTTCCAGTGTTTAACTAACCTGTTAATTAGGAAGTTTTACTAATGTCTAAACTAAATCTCTTGGGCTGCAATTTGAGCTCATTACCTCTTTTCCTGTCCTCAGTAGACAAGGAAAACAATTAATCACCCTCCTCTTTATAACAACCTATTATGTATTTGATGACTGTTGTCATGTTGCCCCTAAATCTTTTCTTCTCCATACTAAACAAACCCAATTTTTCCAATCTTTCCTCATTGTCATAATTTCTAGACCTTTAATCATTTTTGCTGCTCTACTCTCGACTTTCTCCAATTTATCCACATCTTTCCTGAAGAGTGTTGCCTAGAACTGGGCACAGTACTACAGTTAAGGCCTTATCCATGCCGAGTAGAGTGGAAGAAGTATTTCTCATGTTTTGCTTCCAACACTCCTGCTAATAAATCCCAGAATGATGTTAGCTTTTTTTGCAACAGTATTACATTGTTGACTCATAGTTAGTGTATAACCCCCAGAGCCTTTTCTGAGATATTTTTTCCTAGGCAGTCATTTCCCATTTTGTATTTGTGCAATTAATTACTCCTTCTTAAGCATAGTACTTTGCATTTGTCCTCATTGAATTTCATCTTGTTTATTTCAGACCATTCCTCCAATTTGTCAAGATCATTTTGAATTCGAATCCCATCCTCCAAAGTGCTTATAACCCCTCCCAGCTTGGTATCTGAAGACTTTAAAAGTGTACTCTCTATGCCATTATCCAGATCATTTACAAAGATATTGAATAGAACCAAACCCAGGACAGATCCCTGTGCAACCCCACTGCCCTTCCAGCTTGATTGAGAACCACTGATAACTACTCTCTGAGTAGGGTTTTACAACCTGTTGTGCACCCACCTTATAGTAGGTTCATCTAGACTGTGTTTCTCTAGTTTGCTTATGAGAAGGTCACGTGAGACAGTACCAAAAGCCATACTGAAGTTGAGATATATCACATTTATTACTTTTCCCCATCCACAAAGCTTGTTTCACTGTGAAAGGATATTCATAGAATTATAGAATCAAAGAAGATTTGGGTTCGAAGGGACCTTAAAAGGTCATCTAGTCCAAACCTCTGCTCAAAGCAGGACCAACCGTAACTAAATCATCCCAGCCCGGGCTTTGTCAAGCTGCAGTTTAAAAATTTCTAAAGATGGAGATTCCACCATTTCCCTAGGTAACATGTTCCAGTGCTTCACCACCCTCCTAGTGAAAAAGTTTTCCTAATATCCAACCTAGACTTCCTCCACTGCAACTTGAGATCATTGCTCCTAGTTCTTCATCCACTACCACTGAGAATAGCTTAGCTCCATCCTCCCTGGAACCCCTTTCACTTCCCTCGATCTGCTGGCAATGCTCGTACTAATGCAGCCCAATATGCCATTAGCCTTCTTGGCAATAAGGGCACACTGCTGACTCATATCCATCTTCTTGTCCACTGTAACCCCCAGATCCTTTTCTGTATAACTGCTGCTTAGCCAGTCGGTCCCCAGTCTATATCAGTGCATGGGGTTCTTCTGTCCTAAGTGCAGGACTCGGAACTTGTTCTTGCTGAATCTCATTGGACTTTTTTTGGTCCAATCCTCCAATTGTCTAGGTCACTCTGTTTCCTAGCCCTACCCTCCCGCGTATCTACCACTCCCCCCAGCTTAGTGTCATCTGCAAACTTGCTGAGGGTGCAATCCACTCCATCCTTCAGATTATTAATGAAGATGTTGAACAAAACCGGCCCCAGTACTGACCCCTGGGGCACTCCGTTTGTTACTGGCTGCCAACTAGACAATGAGCCATTAATCACTACCCATTGATCCTGATGATCTAGCCAGCTTTCTATCCATCTTATAGTCCATTCACCCAACCCATATTTTAACTTGCTGATAAGAATATTGTGGGAGACCGTATCAAAAGCTTTGCTAAAGTCAAGGTATATCACATCCACTGCTTTCCCCGCATCCACAGAGCCAGTCATCTCATCATAGAAGGCAATAAGGTTGGTCAGACATGACTTGCCATTGGTTAATCCATGCTGACTGTGCCTGATCACCTTCCTCTCTTCCAAGTGCTTCAAATAAGAATCCTTGAGGACCTGCTCTATGATTTTTCCGGGGATTGAGGTGAAGTTGACAAGTCTGTAATTCCCGGGTTCCTCCTTCTTCCCTTTTTTTGAAGACGGGCACTATATTTGCCTTTTTCCAATCTGGGACCGCCCCCAATCACCATGAGTTATCAAAGATAATGGCCAATGGCTTTGCAATCACATCAGCCGACTCCCTCAGCATCCTCGGATGCATTGCATCCGACCCATAGACTTGTGCATGTCCAGCCTCTCTAAATAGTCCTGAACCTGTTCTTTCAGCACTGAGGGCTGCTCACCCTCCCCATTCTGTGCTGCCCAGTGCAGTAGTCTGGGAGCTGACCTTGTCTGTGAAGATAGAGGCAAAAAAAACATTGAGTACTAGGTTGCCTCCCCCATTCTGTAAGGGGCCCACACTTTCCCTGCCCTTTTTGTTGCTAACATACGTGTAGAAACCCTTCATTACCTTCCACATCCCTTGTTAACTACAACTCCAATTGTGATTTGGCCTTCCTGATTTCACTCCTGCATGCTCGAGCAGTATTCTTATACTCCTTTCTAGTCATCTGTCCAAGCTTACATTTCTTGTAAGCTTCCTTTTTGTGTTTAAGGTCACCAAAGACTTCTTTGTTAAGCCAAGCTGGTTGCCTACTGTATTTGCTATTCTTTCTGCATGTGGCGATGGTTTGTTCATGCACCTTCAATAAGGTTTCTTTAAAATATAGCCAGTTCTCTGGGACTCCTTTCCCCCTCATATTAGTCTCCCAGAGGATCCTGCTGATCAGTTCCCTGATTAGGTTGGTTTGCATGATTTGTTCTTGACAAATCCACGTTGACTATTACGTCTCAGTTTATTATCTTCTAGGTGCTTACAAATTGATTGTTTGTACTCCATTATCTTTCTGGGTACCAAAATTAAGCTGACTAGTCAGTAATTCCTTGTATTGTCATTATTCGCCTTTTTATAGATAGGTACTATATTTGCCCATTCCCAGTCCTTGGGTATCTCTCCCATTCTCCACAAGTTCTCAAAGATAATCACTAATGGCTCAGAGATCTCTTCAGCCAGTTCCGTAAGTATTCTAGGATGTATTTTGTCAGGCTCTGCCAATCTGATGATATCTAATTTGTCTAATTCTTAATTTGTTCTTTCCCTATGGTAGTCTCAGATCCTACCCCATTTACTCTGATGTTTTCTGTGTTAGTCATCCAATCACTGCTAATCTATTTGGTGAAAACTGAAGGGGAAAAGAAAAAGGCATTTAACATCTCGGCAATTGCTGCATTTTCTGTTATTGTATTTCCCTTTATGTCCCTAGCTAGTTGAATCTCATTTTGTCCCGTGACCTTTCTAACTGGCCATCTAGGAACAAAAAAATGTAAATCATACCTATAGGGGAAGCAATGACTCTGAAAAAGATTTGGGGGTCATTGTGGATTATCAGCCGAACATGAGCTCCCAGAGTGATGTTGTGGCCAAAAAGGCTAATATAATCTTGGAAGCATAAACAGGGGAATCTTGAGTAGGAGTAGAGAGGTTAATTTTACCTCTGTATTTGGCACTGGTGCAAAGAATGCTGGAATATTGTGTCCAATTCTGGTGTCCACAATTCAAGAAGAATGTTGTTTACATTGAAGAGGATTAATAGAAGACCATGAGAATGATTAAAGGATTAGAAAGTATGTCTTATACTGATAGACTCAAGGAACTTGATCTAAGTAGCTGAACAAAGAGAAGGTTAAGAGGTAACTTAAATACAGTCTATGAATACCAAGATGGGGAACAAATATTTGATAGTGGCTCTTCAATCTAGCAGAGAAAGATGTAACATCATGCAATAGCTGGAAGTTAAAGCTAGATATATTCAGATTGGAAATAAGGCATACATTTTTAACAGTGAGAGTAATTAACCATTAAAACAATTTATCCAGGGTTGGGATGTATTTTCCATCACTGCCAAAATTTAAATCAAGATGCTTTTCTAAAAGATCTGCTCAATAAATTATTTTGGGGAATTATTCTGTGGCCTGTGTTATACAGGAAGTCAGATCAGTTGATCACTTTGGTCCCTTCTGGCCTTTAATCTATAAATCTGTCATAGTGCGTGTTTGTGGTGTTTTTGTTGTTATTGTTTTTTTAGGAATAGCTGTGCTTCTGTTGTATTTCAATAATAAAATTTAATATTACACTAAAGCATAACTAACATGATTACAAGCAAGACTTGTTAGGCTTAGTAGATATTTATACTTTTATAGAGCTTAAAAAGCAAGAAACATAATGTGCATTTAATCATTGACTATATTCAGAAATATGTTAGGCTGACATCTTGCCCTTATCTTTAGTGTATTAGCTATCCCTCAAACCTTTGGTTAGCCAGTAGCCAAATATGAAGTATCCAACATTCTCTTCAACTGATCTCTGGACACTAAATTTAGAACAGTTCAGCAGCAGGCAGATAAAAGAGTGAAATATGAGCACAAGTGAAATTCATTAACTTAGACAATACATTCATATATCTAGACATGTTAATATATATATATATATTATTACTTAATGTTAAGGAAAACAGACTAATTTTAAGAGAGGTATAAAGATTCGCTTCATTTTGAATTAAAAAATTCTCGCTAAACACTGTTACAATGTGCTTAATGATGGGTTTTTGATGGCAATGGCTTGCTAATCTTAAAAACTTTGGCTCAATGGGCAGAGTTTGGACATAAAAAACATTGCTTCCTACAGAAAAATATTACTACTTTAATAAAATGCAGAAGTATTTGTTGAAACTTGTGTGATTTTTAGAGAAGGCTGCATATAAATAGCAGTGGCTGTTTTAATGTATTTTAGGTGAAAATATAGTAATTCTAAAATCTCTGTAGATCAAAGCTACACATTTTTCCTGATCAGGTTAGTCTTTAATGGGTATTCAGATGGATCAGTGACATCCTGATGTACTGTATAAAATAATGCATCGAAACTGTATTAATGACTGGTCTATATGCATTTTTTTCTGTACAAGAACTTCATTTTTTAAAACAGGTTTATTCCCAGAGGGCAGTATTGTTCCCTGAGTTTAGGGCACAGAAATACTTATTTAAGTAGTTTTTCACTTTGATGGGTACCAAGTGCCTGTATTAGTCTTTAATTTTTATTAGTTTTCAACCTTTGACAAAATACAGGGAGACACTTTACACCTAAGAAATCAAACCTGGTTACTTTCTGCAGCTGTCAGAATATTACTTTCATCTGTGAGACAACTTGTGGGTTTATATTTGTTATCATTTACTAAAGCAGCATCTTTAGAATCTGAATAGTTTCTCCCAGGCTCACTGGTCCAATATCATTTAGTGTTTATTTTAAGAAAGTTAGCAGCGCCACATCTTTGTTCCTTCCCAATTTAGTCAGCCGTTACTTACCTGTGATGACAGCCTCTGCCGTAGCCATGTGCATGAGGGTATTGTCACTCACTGGCCATTTGTCTGCAGACAGCACCAGATTCTCAAGCCCTCCAATTTCCTTCAGTTCCTCTTGGATCTTTGCACCTAAAGCACTGTTTTCTCGGGTAAAATTTCGATAACCAAGAGCATCCCCTACCCCTGCCAGCAAGACAGCAGCCTTAAATTTCTCCATCACAAGGGACTTTGACACTTTTCACTTTCCTTTTGTCTAAAGCAGCCACTGTGGCTTGATCTTTCTTTGTTCCTTTGCCTTCAGCTCAGCTCAACCAACACTTTATATTAGCCATTGTGTCACTGCACAGAGCTCTCTGTATAAGGCAAGACTCGCCTTTTCTGGCTTTGCAGGTGCCACCCCTTGTCCCAACTCCAATGAAGAGAAAACATTTCTTAATCCAAGTATATTTTACAGGGGTTTAGTTAATTGTAAAAACACGTGTGTACAACACACAAGAAGTGAAATGCAAAGATCATAATAATTCCTGCAATGCAGCATAAAGCAAGCCAGAAATACTTTGACTATCCAGTTTAAGTAACTCTACACCCAGAAAAACAAATGCCTGGTAGGGGTGTTAATTTTTTTAATGCCTTGTAAATGAACATGTTTTCTTTGGTTTTGTAATATTTTAGAGTTAGTTTCTCTTTGTGGAACTGATTAAGAAACAGAAGCATAGTCTGCTGTTACAAAAGGATGCACAGATCTCCCCCCTAAATGCAATAGATACAAAGTTGGCAAATTATGTAGAGAGAGCCCAGTAAAATGCAGTAGAGCTTTCACATTTCTAACTATATCCAATGGCAATATTTTATTATCTGGAGGCACAGATGGGTTTGTTACTGAATTTAGACAAGTGACCCAGAAAACATTGGTTCCAAATTAAGCTGGCTGATCCATAAAACAAAACAAATAAACCTTTTTGATGTGTCCCCTTTACAGTAGGAATACTTAACTAATTCATTTTGTCCTTGGATAAAATCAAGCAAAATAATATCTTATACCACACCTTCTATTATTCTCTCTAGAAATCACTTTTCATACCAGCATGTCCACAGGCTGCATTTTAGCTGTGGCAGATTAGCATCATACGTTTTGGAATGAATATTAGTGATGATCATGGGGGTCTAGGAAAACTATTAACACAAAAAATGTCCAGCTTGATGGATAATCTTACATTTTGATAGACACTTTTGTACTCAGTGTTTGGTTCACTCTGTGCCTACATATATGACCAGCCCTTCTGTGGCATGATTTGGGGAGGGAGACTGCAGTCTTTGTACCCAATATCTTGCACCCAAGCATAGCTATCCCTGTCCACTCTGTCTACATGCTATAAAAAACCACAGCTACGTGTCTCATCCCACAGCATGACAGGGGTCAAGAGATCCACAGACCCGTCGACTCCTGCTTGTCATCTCGCTGACCTCTGTCAATGGCCGCTTTGTCCCTTAATAGTGGCTGATCCCCAGCACAGCACCACTCACACCAAATGGTCCATCTTGTCCCCTGACATGACTGAGCAGTGGAGGGAACACAGCAGCTCCTGGTGGAGTGGGAAGAAGGAACACTAATACCATCTGTTGAGACTCATCCCACAAGGAAGGGAGGATGACAACTCCCGAGGTGGCAGCAAAGGGGAAGAAGGTCAGGAGTGGGAGTAGGATTGGGGACCCTGGCAACCATGCCAGTTACAGGGGTGAAAGGGACATGGAGCGTGGACTCCTCCATGACACTGGGCCCAGTGCCACAATAGACTAAGCACCTCTGGCCTCTGCTTTAGGTGTTAGGGTTGCTGGGCTGGGGCTCACTTGAGCTGCTCTGGCAGTGACCACCCAGCCTGAGGAGGGGGTACCCAGAAGGCTCAAAACCTGGCTGTTTGGTGCCAGCCTTTGCCACAATGGGCTTGGCCGCCTTGAACTTGGTGCCATCTACAGTCAGGCAGGTGGAAAGAGCAAAGGGGGACCCCAGAGGCAGAAGCAGGGGCAGTGTCCTGGGCAGTAAACTGGGGGAGGGAAGGAGAAGGACTTGGCACCCACACCAAGGACTGCTACAGAGGGTCATCTTCTCCCTGGGCTACAGAGGTCAGACCCATGGCCTCAATCTCCTCAAAGATGGCCTCAAGACCCCCCACCGCCAAGCAGGAATCCTGCCCATCAGCCACCAAGGTGAGCTGGGAAAGAGAGGAGCGACAAGAGCTGTGTCATCCCCGCTCCATTGCCAGAGCATCCCGTCATCTCTACTTGCTAGACCTTCTTAGGGGGATGCAGAAGGCAGCCCAGGATTGCCCCCCCACCCCCCGATGATGTATGGGAGGTCTCTTCCCCCTCTTTCAGGTCAAAAACAAGGTGCTGGGTCCCCAACTTACATCGGTGGCACTTAACGCTCCCCCTCACTCCACATTATTAGGGCCCAGTCCTCATCAGTGTTGTCTGTGGGCAGGCTAGCGGGGGTAGGCTCAGTGGTCAGGGCTGATAGCATGGGGATTAGAAGCAGCATGGATGGGACAACTGGGGGAGGGGCAGTCTTGCCCTGAGTTGGACCTGCTCCCATTCACTCTGACATTGCCTCAACACCCCCTCCATGGACCCCACCCCAATGGCTGGTGGTAGCAGGGGAGCTGCTCCTAGCACCCAAGCAGGGTTGTTAGCTGGGGTGGGAGGAAGGGGGGGATGACCAGGTGAGCAGAATCTCTGGTGCTGGCAGGGCCAGTGCTCTCCCAGGACACAGAGTGCCTGGTGCCTCTCCTTGCCAGGCCAGGTGATAGTCCTGCCGGAGGTGCCTCAGAACCTGGCCGAGGAAGCACCAAGACTCACCAGTGATAAAGGGCCCTGATAGGGTACCATAAAGGACCCCCCAGGCTTCCCCTGCCACATGCCACTTCCAGCAGCTGGATGGTAACATTCAGTGGATTGCGAGGACCTGAATGAGGGTTGAGTGCCTACAGCCCAGCGGGAGGTGGGGGTGACAAGTTTCCTTAAGAACATGAGGGGAAGCAGATGAGCAGCATTGGAGCAGAGGGGCGGGATGGAAATGAGAACCACCCATAGACCCAACTCTTCTAAGGGCTCAAGGGGAACAAAGAGACTCTTCCTTTCCCTCCCCTCATCCCCCAAAGTCCATCTTCACCATGTTACAGCTGGACCTAGCAGAGAAAGAGATAGACAGACACACGAGGAGCTGATCAAAACACAGCTGGCTGCAGTGGGGACTTTATGGTTCTGGCACAGAAAAGTGAGACATTGCATTGAGCGCGCCAACATTTAAAGGGACAGGGCATCACATGTCACCGCCTGGTAGCAGCCCCTGCTGAGAGGAAGGTGAAGACCATCCCATGCGCCTGAGAAGCCGCCCCTATGCCGAAGGGCCCCTCACCAGCACCACTGCCCACCTGTCGGTTTTGATGAGGGGCAGGGTGACTACCACGAGGCAGAGGACGCGAAGGCAGCAGCAGCACAGCTAGACGGAGGTGCCATAGCAAATGATGAAGGGACAGCAGATGGGGCCTCAGCCCCTCAGGATGACATGCCGGGGTCTGAAGGGCAGGTGCTTCTAGAGCTGTGGACGGGACTAAAAGGGGATGTGGGACTATGGCCATGGCAACTGCCAGCATGGAAGGAGCCTTCTGAGGAGGACTCTTGCCCCTTTTTCTTCCCTGGTCCTTCATGCTGGCTGAAGGGGTTCCCGAGAGTGATTTTGGCAGGGGAGTCCCTGCTTGTGCCTTCTGCTGCCACCTTGCTGGGGGTGGTGATGATGCCAGCACAGGTGATGGGGATAGCTGTAGGAGTGGAGGGGGGGAGAAAGCCAAGGGTAGGGCAACCATAAATGAAACCTCTGACCTGTCTGCTATTGAGGGTTGGTGATAGGAACAGCCAGGGGAAGGGGGCCAGGATGTAAATAATAAAGGGAAGAGGCGAGGGGGAAGGACACTAGCCACTCCTCTCCACTCAGCCACACGGAGGGAGGACACAAACACAAAATGGAGGAGTTAATTGTACATATAAAGGAGAGGGGGAATGCAGCCGGGTGCAGGGCAAGGAAAATTGGCTTATCCAGCTGCACTAGCAATTTGGGGGATATATAAGTGGGGGGAGGGAGATGCATTAAGTGAGAAACAAAAAATGGGGGTGGGAGAACACACATATGGGCGTGTGTGGATGCACAGGACAAGTGGGGTTGGGTGAGGCGGGGGGGGCGGGGGGGTAAAGAAAGGGGTGGGGTGGGCAAAGGAGGTAAACAGAGTAAGCAGGGTGGGCCAATGCCAGAGGCACGCAACACAGTACAGGGGAGAGGGAATCACAAGGGGGAATCACTTGAGATGGGGGAAGGAACAAAACGCAAAGAAAGGAGGGCCTGCAAAACAGGGGGATCGAGTACTGGGTTGAGGAACCAGGCAAGTCAGGGAGGAGGCTGTAAACTGCAAAGGCGAGAACCATGCGGGACAGGGAAGGTAGCAAACCACAAGGGGGAACAACGCAAGACTGAGAGGGAAGGGAAGGCACAAACTGCAAACAGCAACAGTGTGAGATGGAGGAAGAGTGATAGCAACCAACTGCGATGGGGGAACAACATGAGATGGGGTCAGCTAACCATAAGGGGAGGCTGGTGAGCAGGCTCTGCGCTGAGCAACTCCCTCCCGGACTCATCTGATTTTAAAAGCTTTGTGCAGGTGAAAGTAAGGATGGAGTACAGAATCACGCTCACATATTTACAGAGAAGGTGCAAGCAGGACCTGAGGAAGGTGTGCACACATCAGTTTCTTATTCCCCTCCTCAGGAGGCACTTGTACTGTTCCTGAGACATCCACTGGTCTCACTCCTTTAATATTCTTCCTATTTAAAAAACCCCAAAACATCTTGGTTTTCTCCTCCCACCTTCCTCATTTCACTACCTCCAAGGGCTCCCATGACAAAGGAGCAGCACATGCTACTGCTTCATTCTAGTCAAGTTTTTATACCAGATCCAGGTCCCTAGTATTTGAGTGGTGCCTTAGCATCAGCTTTAATAGTGTCCTCCCTAACTTTGAGGCTACTGGCACTTCATTGCATTTTTACCGTACTCCGAGACTGCTTTAGTGAAAAAAACCCCAATGTGATTTACTAGTTTAAATAACTTTTATGTTAGAAGATTAGTTTAATAACCAGGCTCCATACTGCCATTGTCATAATTTATAACTTTTTTAAAAAAGCAAGGTGTCTTCCACGCATTCTAATGCCAATTATTAAAAACTGAAATATAATGATTTAAGGCTAAATGTATATAAGAGCAATAAAAAGAGACAGTGGACTAGAACTGCTCCCTAAGGGGTATAGGTGGTGTGTTGGAAAGAATGCCCTGGAAATCAAGATCTATGAGTGGATAGAGAATGGAGGCAGGAGGTGTTGATGATAGGAAGTTTATTGTGGAGTTCACAGCCTGGTGCTGAGATAGGTGTTTGGTCAACTATATTGTACCTTAATGATTGGATGACTGCAGTTAAACATGGCAAGAAGGATTTCTATACTTTCTGAAATCTGAGGCTGCTCAGCTAAGCAAAATGGACAGAATTTTCTTTTAAGCTTAAATATTAAAAAACTCATTTTTGTTGCATTGTTATTCAATCATTCAAAAGATGACAAAGATGTAAGGATCTAACAAATAAGCTGAACTGTAAAACAAGCTTTACAAGATTTCCAAACCAGAAAAAACAGACAAAAACCATACACCAAATAATTTTTTAATGTTTTTGATGCATTATATTGAAAATCTATTTATTCTTTTTCCATTACCACAACGTTTACAGATGTACAGCTTTCGTAGCAGCAAGACTCCGATGAGGTGCATTGCATGAGTGAATGCCTGCAGGCTTGTTCTCCTTAACAAGACATACATTGATTTAGAACTACCAAGTACAAACCCCATGATTAATTTAAGATATTCTAACAAGTCAAACTAAACAAATTGGCACAGACTTTTAAAAAAAATATACAGTGTGTCTAGGCACTAATACTGTAACTTTAACCTGATGACAGATTTCTGTATGATTTTGCTGTAATAATCACTATACCGATTTACCTAAATGCCAAGTCATAGCCAATCCCCTTTGAATGAGTCTGAACAAAGGACAAAAGCAATAGTAAAGTATGTAGGGCAAGTAATTATGTGAAAGGAAGATATTTGTATTTAATATGCCTCTGGCTTAACAGCTGAGAGGTTTTGTTCCGTGCTATAATGTGAGAGGATCTAGGCTACATTCCAGAATAAGTCTCAAAGGTGCAGGAGACCGTGAGCAGCATGGAAATGGGGTACTCCACATAAGCGATAATGAATCACAGCCTACTGGCCAGCTAATTTCACAAGCTGCACTATGGGAATTCTGCCCAGTCTTCCTCACATGGAAGCTGTTGTCCAGGAAGAGCCCTCATAGGAGTAAGGCTTAAAAGTGGGTGCATAAAGGTGCGTGTCCAGGAAAACTGAAGAGCCTTAGGAGCACTGAGCATCCCCTTCCTCTCAGAGTAAGAAGAGGAAAAGCAGATAAGCCCAACTTGGCTGCAAGACTCAGCTGAGTGATAATCTCAATGTTTTTCCTTAGTAAAAATGAATTTTATACAGTACATGAATTTAAAAAAAGGTGAAGAGTCAATTAGACTGATTCTAGCAAGTGTTCAGCATGACCAAATGTTTCACAAGCTCTGCTGTAATGGAAGCTACCCAACTGCCTATAATAGATCTATAGATTAAGCAATTCATGCTTCGTTTGTAATGTATATAACTATTTCAGGTCACAATTGTCTGATAAAGCACTATTTTATTGCATTAGGTTGGATAAATGTAGTTGAGGATATTGGAAAGTTTTAAACATTTAATATCTAATGGCTACAGACTATTCACCTATTTGGTTTTGTAAAAACAGTGCAATCCTTTCTGCTTTTCTTGCTTTAGCTTCATTTGATTTCTTTAGAATAATTTAAATTATGCATACAAATGTACTTCTACGCAGATGCTTCAGAGGTTAGTTAAAGTAAAATAGTGTTACTTCTTAGTTACTATAAATATTATATACTAACTGTCCATACCGAAAGGAACTGAGATACTGACATCTAGTGGATAAACTGTCAAGACATGTTTACAAATGCTCAACACGAATAAAACTAGACTAATAATAACAATCTGCCAGTGGTTTATTTAGAACATGTCTGCTATGGAACTTCTTACAGGAAATTTGCTGATTCAGACAAATTCAGATTTCCACCCCCCTCCATTTTACCAGCATGCAGAATTTAAATTCATAGAAGTGGAGGAAAAATGGAGGTAATATTTTCCTTGTCAACATGATATTTACGGAGAGATGCTTTATTATTGGAGGTTGTCTTCACATATTAAAAGTCAATTACTTACTAAAAAGTGAAAATGTTAGAGAGTTTTTTTAAAATACTATGAGCCTTGCAAATCTTCATGACTGATGAAGCAAAATGGTACAACAGGTTAGGAAACGTTTATATTATTGATACATAATGACCTAATATTAATATTTCAATAAATAATGTAGCTCAGAAGGCTAGTTAATGAGAATGCCCTATCATTTTTAAAGTCTTGTGCCAATTCAGCTCTGACTAAAGAAAAGATTAATCATCATAGCTGAAAGCAATTAACAGCTACTTGCTTTAATAAACTTTTACAATGATAATAGTCTCAGCTGGTTGAGGTAGTGTTTACACGAGCCCTGTATGTTAACGTAATATGTTGAATTTTTCCAATGAAACCTCTCTCTATGCACGTTTTGTTCTTATGGATAGGAAGACACTGTACAGAAAGATAAGATTAATCCCTTGTACCAAACTACAGTGGTCAGCTGTGGAAAGGTACAAATCATGGGAAAACAGAGATGACCTACCAAATTCAGACTTGGTATAAACAGATGCAACTCCACTGAAGTCAATGATATTGCACCCACTTACACCATAAGACGACATGAGTCACCCTGTGGAGTAACCCTGATTCTTTGAGAAGAGCATCCTTATGGGTGCTCCACTTCAGGGGCTCATGCTCCTCTCGAACCCTGGATCGGACATTTTCCATTTGGCCCATGCATGTGTCCTATATATCCTCGCGCCTCACACTGAGGCTATGTTGGGCTGTGTGAATGAACCTCCGTCAGTTCCTTGCCCATTCAAATTTTCTACAAAGAACAGTCCAAAACAGCGGGGAAGGAGTGCAGGTAGTGGAGCACACATAGGGACACATCTCAAAAAACCACAATTACTGCACAGGGTGAGTAACCTCTTCTTGTTCTTCGAGTAGTGTCCCTATGGGTACCATACTTGGGAGACACCTGGAGAAGGGAGCTTCGGAATTGAGTCTAAAACTGAAGACAGGACCATATTACCAAGTACTGCATCTGAACTGGAGACATGGATCAAGGCATAGTGTTTAGAACATGTATGTACTGAAGCCTTACACATCTCAGATACTGGAATTGATTTCTGTGTAATGCTGTGAACGTTCCTTGTGATCTGGTAGAATGTGCTGTTACTCATGGGAGAGAAGGGGTTAAGCACCAGCTGCACCGTAACAAGCGACAATACACTCAAAGATCCATCTCGACAATCTCTGGTCAGATGTCATGGACCTCTTGGATCTGTCCACAATGGAAACAAACAGTCTAAATGACTTCTGAAATTGCCTGGTCCTATCTAGATAGGCATTGGCATCCTAACATCTAAGGCGTGAAAAGAAATCTTCTGTTGAGACTGATGTGGTTTTGGAAAAAGTCAGCAGATGACTGGACTCGTTAAGAAGAAATTCTGATAGTATCTTAGGTAACAATTTAGGGTGTGGGCGTAGAGAGACCTTGTCCTTGAATAACTCCATAAAGGGGTGGGGAAGGCCCCAATTTCTTTGATTATACGTACCACTGGATGATAAAAAGCTGATGCTGCAGCCAAATGAACCTTAAATCGAGCTAACTGATAAGCTTGATTTCTTTAATTCCAACAGGTAGTCCAGAATAGCTGAAAGCAATGAGGATTCAGCAGCAAGTCGGTGGCACTGACGCCAATGGCTGAATCTATTCTACTTTTGCAGGTTAATAATCTGGATTAATTTCTTTCTACTATTCAGTAACACTTGTTGTACTTCCACAGAGCAGGTAGATCTAATCCCACGAACCACAAAGGAACCATGCCCTGAGCTGAAGGATCCAAAGGTTGGAGTGAAGTAAATGATCCATGTCTGGGGAGAGTAGATGAGGAATGATTGGAAGTTTGATTGCTGAGTGGATGCACAGCTGAAGCAGATCAGGATACCAAGTCTGTCTCGGCCCAGTCAGTACTATAAGGATAACCTTGTCATGTCTGATCCTGTTCATCACTCTCTGTATTCAGTGTTGGAAGAAATGAACAGAATAGCCCCTTCATCCAATATAGGAGAAAGGTGTCTCCCAGAGACTGATGTCCTAGATCTCCTCTTGAGCAAACAGACTATACTTGTTCCTGGTGGCAGCGAAGATGTCCACGTCTGGTAGTCCCCAATTCTGGAATATGCCATGGAGTGCTGGAAGAAAAACCTGCTGAGGGCATTGGCTATAGTGTTCTGAACCCCAGGGAGGTAAACAGCTGGAATTTAGATCTGATGGGCTAGACACCAGTTCCACAACTTTATTGCTTTGGTGCACAAGGAGAGGGATCTTGTTCTCCCCATTGTATGTTGACACAGAACATGCAGGCCACATTTTCCATCATGATCCTAATGGATTTGCTCCTGATGATGGGTAGGAAATGAAGACAAGCATTCATGACTGCCCTGAGTTCCAACAGGTTGATGTGGAGACTGGTTTCCCTCTGCCATGAGGGTACGGAGGTGAGCTCCCCATTCCAAAAGAGATGTAACTGTTGTCATAATTATTGTTGGGAGTTGGCAAATGAAAGGAGTGCCTACGCTGATATTGAGCTGATCTTTCCACCAGTCTAGGGAGTTCTTTAAATGAAGGGGGACCATGATGTGCTTGTCCAAACTGTCTGGTTGGTGAATAGATTATTCTCAGCCAGCCCTGGGAACAACAGAGTCATAGTCTTGCATGATTGGTCATAAAGGCACAAGTTGCCATACGACTCAGGAGCTGCAACAGTTTGTTACTGAGGTTTGAAGTCTCCCTTTAATGGTCCTGTCCAGATGTGATAAAGTTAAGAAACTCTCCATGGAAGGTATGCCATGGCTGTCATTGAATCCAAGTACACCCTTATAAATTGTATTTTTTTTTTTTTAAAACAGGGATCAGTGTGAATTTTTTTACATTGAGCTGAAGACCTAATTCCTGGAAAAGAGAAAGGGCCGTCTGAGCAGATGACAGTATTGCTTCATAAAACCGACCCTTGAGCAGCCAGCCAGTGTAGGTATGGGAAAACCAAAATCGCCTCTTGACGGAAGTAAGCAGCCATTACCATTAGGACCTTTGAGAACATCCTTGAGGCCAAGGAAAGGCCAGAGGTCAAAGTATAGAAAACGTTCCTGGCCTATAGTAAAACGTAAGTATTTTCTGTGAAATGGGTGTATCGCTGTATTGAAATTGGTTTTCAGTCCTGGACCTACAAGACACCTATTTCCTGCCTCTAATAAAGGGATTATAGCTGCCAGAATCACCAACCTGAACTTTTGAGACTTTATGAATTTGTTTAGTAGTCATAGATCCAAAAATTGGTCTCCATCCTTCTTTGGCACAAGGAAATATCTCAAAAAGACAAGATGGTTATTTACCTTTCGTAACTGTGGTTCTTCGAGATGTGTTGCTCATGTCCATTCCATTCTAGATATGTGTGCTCCCACGTGCATGGTTATTGGAAATTTTTCCCCTTAGCAGTGTCTGTAGGGCTGGCTCTGGTGCCCTCTGGAGACCTGCGTTCATACCACGATATATGAGGTGTTGCTGGCTCTGCGCCCGCTCAGTCCCTTCTTGCTGTCAACTCCGACGGTGGGGACGGACGGTGGGTCATGCAATGGACATGAGCAACACATCTTGAAGAACAACAGTTACAAAAGGTAAGTAACCGTCTTTTCTTTGAGTGCTTGCTCATATCGATTCCATTCTAGGCAACTCACCAGCAGTATCATTGGAGGAGGGCTCAGAGTTCATGGATGTGCCATCTTCAGCACTGCTCTCCCGAAGATGGCATCGTCGAAACCTGCTGGACAATGGCAGAGCAGGATGTAAAGGTATGTTCTGAGGACCAGATAGCAGCTCTACAAATGTCTTGTATTGAAACTTGCGCCAGGAAGGCCACTGATGAGGCTTGCACACTCTGGTGGAATGGGCCATGACAATCTCCGGCAGAGGTAAGTTCGCCTGCTCATAGCAGAGTCTAATGCAGGAAGATATCCATGAGGAGATCCTTTGACAGGAAACAGGTAGTTCCCTTCATCCTTTCTTCCATGCAATAAAGAGTTGTGTCATCCTACGAAAGGGTTTCATCCTTTCAATATGTCTTGGTTGTTGTGAAATTGAGATACTATTTTGGGCAAGAGAGAGATGGGTTCCAGCGACTGTCGCGGGTGGAAAGAAGGAACTGAGAGGGTGCAGGGCCAGCGGCGCCTCATATACCTTGGCATGAGCGCGTGGCTCTGGAGGGCACTAGAACTGGCCCTATGGATACTGCTAAGGGGAAAAAATTCCAGTAATCGTGCACATGGGTGCGCACACACCTACAATGGAATCGACATGAGCAAGCACTTGAAGAACCGCTTTTCCCTTCCCCTGTGAGGAGCTGAGACTAGCTCTACTGCTCCTAATTGAAGGAGAGACTATTTCTTGTCTGAATAAAGGCTTATGAGAAGAGTCCTGGAAGAGAGACAGACGAAAAGTGGACAGTATAGCCTGATGTTATGATCAATATGACCCACTTGTCTGTAGTGATCCACTTCCAAGCATGCTAGAAATGGGAAAAGCAGTCTGCAAAAGGGAGGAGATGGGCAAAGGGTTGCAAGCTGCTGAACCAGAGGTGTGGAAGGATTCAAACTCTTGACCGACCTATCAAAACTGTTGTTTCAATAATGACTGGGTACTTGTGGGAGGAGGAGGAGCAGTTTTCTTCCTCTGGAACTTATGTCTCTTCCTGGGGGGTTGGTGGATCTGTGAAACCCAGAGAACTGAGTTGGGCAAGATCTCTGGGCTGTTTGTAACCTATCAAACCTTCTTTTATTCGTAGGAGTATATATAGCCAGAGATCTTAACATGGCCCTGGTGTCCTTCAGAATGTGAAGGAACTTGTCTGTGGTTTCTGCAAACAGCTTCAACCATCAAAGGGGATGTCTTCAACAGTTTCTGAACCTCTCTTGAGAGCCCTGAGAGGAGGAGGGAGCCATGACACCCTGTGCACTACCACCTCAGAGATGGACCCGGGAGTGGTGTAATGTGGCATCCAAGAAAGCTTGAAGAGAAGTTCTAGCTAATAATTGAATCGTGGTGACAATGGCCTGAAATTGTTCCCTTCTATTTCTGTCTAAGATGACCAATAAAAAGACTGTAAATGTATTATAGTTTGTGAAGTTATTATTTAGCCATGACCATCTGACAGTTTGCAATCTGAAATTGCAGAGATGAGGAAGATCAGGGCTTCCATCCAAAGAGGTCTAAATGCTTTTGGCCCTTGTCATAAGGTGTAGACTGAAGTGTTGCTTACTCCATTCGTTCACCGCATTCACCACCAGAAAATTAGGTGGGGGATGGGAGAATAAAAATTCAATCCTTAGATGGACATAATATTTTTATTTACCCATTTTCAAGTTGGTGGAATGTTAGCAGGTGTTTGCCAAACTGTCTTTGCCTGGTCCAGGAACACCTCATCGATGGGTAGCGCAACTCTAATGGGTGTTGCTGATCGCAAAATGTCAAGCAATTTGTGTTGTAAATTCTTGACCTCTTCAAGTGGTATTTGAAGACTGTTGGCTACCCACTTTATAAGATCCTGATATTGCAGGAAATCATCAGCCATGGACGGTGGTGGAGGCACGACAGCCACATCTGGAGACAAAGAGATAGGAGTGAGGGCTGGCTCTTGTTCTTCAAATGTCTCCTTGTGCTGGGGAACACAGGACTGAACATCTCTAACCTCTCAATATGTCAGAGCCTATGGTCTGGGTAAGTTGCTGTTGGTATGCAGTCCAAGGATGGCCACTGGGGAGACCCAAATGGGAGAGGAGGTGGCATCTAGGGTTGGTTCCATCACCCTTGGTATTGAGCATGAGGGTCTTCCCCATGGGAATCAAAAAAAGATTCCTGTATGGATGTACAGGAGAACCAGGACGAGACTAAAGAAAGGTCTTCCTTCTTGGTATCTTCCAATAGGGGAGCACAAGTGGAAAAGGGTGGAGAGTCCGGCAGTACCAGAGAGTGATGGTAGTCCAGAGATTTGAGGTCTCGGTACCAAGAGGCATTTAGTACCAATGAGATGTGGAGATTCTGGTTCATCTGCCACTGATAAGTCCTTGGAGTATCTGAATTCCTGTGGTACTGCGTGAAGGATCAGTACCAACATGATAGTGTGCTTGGCAATCAAAGTAGACAGTACCATAGATTATGAGCATACCAAAGTAGGTGCTGATGGTGTCAGATGCTTCAGTTGTAGGATACTGAGGGTCCCAACTGGGGAGGTGCCACCAATGGAGCCATGCTCAAAGGTACTGGGCTGAAAAAGCGCTTATTCTTATCCTCCTTGTCCCTTGTAGATGGTATCAGGGTGCTGTCAAAACTGTGTTTTCCCTTAAAACTCTTGGACTTTCTGGACTCACTGATACCAGAGGAGTCTTTCACTCCTCTGCTATGGAACTGAGAGCCTGAGGCTTTTGAAACCCTGGACTTAGCATGGGAACAAGATCTTTTGAAAGCAGGATCCTTATAATGGGAGCCAGCGCTCCTCTTCTTGGGAGCCTTCACTGAGGCTTTAGAAGTCTTCCCTTTTTTAGGGGAAATCTGTGCTAAGGTCAAAGGGCCACTGCATCTCTCTGGAGACAAATGTCCAAAGCAGAGATCTCCTGACCTGACTCTCTAAAGCAGGTCGAAGGGAGTGCTTCATCAACAGCTTCGACTTGATTTCCCAGTTGTTCCTTGCCCTAGGTTTAAGGACCAAGTAAAAGTCACACTTCTGGGAGACGTGACTCTCCCAAAGCAGTGGGCACACAGAATGATCATTGTTGACTTGAAGAGCCTCCTGACAGGAGAGGCAATGTTTGAATCCTGTAGAGCTGGGTATGCCATGCCAAGAGAGAAAGGCTCCCCAGAGGGAGCGAGAGGCACAAAATTAATCTTCATGCTACTTATCTACTAGCAACTATCTAACAACTATCTAATACTAACACTAAACTATAAATATAAACAAGAAGTTAGCTGAAGCATGCTCCTGGCAGACACACTAGGGGTTCATCTCAGGCCAAGGCAGCTGAGTAGGAACTGAGGGTGGTTTACCTGCACAACCCTATATAGCTACGGTGTGAAGCATAAAGATGTATAGGATGCATGCGCAGGCCAAACGAACAATGCCAACGGAAAATCTCTGATCAAGGGCTCAAGAGCTGCATGTGCAGCTGAAGTGCAGCACCCATAGGGACACTACACAAAGAAGAAGAATTTGTTTTACAAATATTTAGAACCAGAGACAAGAGTCTTCATAGCATAAAGGAAAAAAATCAATCTCCTGCCCCTTCCAAATAGAAGTTAAGATGTGCTGTCTCTACTCTGATTATGTGTCTTTATTTCCCTCTCCCCCCTTCCTTTTTGGGGTTGAGACTAGATCAGGAATTACATGCACAAAATATGGCATTTAAATGGAATCTAGCTATTTTACAGTACATGGCAGGCTACTAAAATCCTCAAATTCCACCAACTCATTATTTACAAAAAAGTAAATGGAAAACGTAAAGTTGAAGAAAAACTGAATTATATTTATCTATCAAACATGAATTATAAAAATGTGTCTTTGGTTGTTTAAGGGTCTATTTTAAAAAAAGTAATCACATTCAAATCATCCTTGGAGTCAAAACAATTGTGCAGCAATGTTATTGATAGCTAACAACCACACACACTTCAGGTGAACACTGTGATGAAGAAATTAACCTAACAAGGGGAAAGAAACAAACATGGTCAATCTGTACATTTTTGAGAGCTTAAAATTATAAATCTAGAATCCTGACACCAAGAAAAAAGTATCAGTAAGCGTTTTGTTACAAGTTTAAATTAGGGCAGATACTTACAGAGAGCTGACTTGTATAAAAATACAACATACTACATACGTTTTATTTAGGGATTTAATTTATATACCACAAATACTGCTTTTAATATAAGTACAATATAATACAGTTTTAATTATGTAACTGCTGGTGTTCATCTTGAACCATGAACTGAATGGCATGCCGTGCTGTCAAAACCTCAAAATGGCCTCTAGTTAAACTTCTCCAAAGTATAAAATCATGCAAAATCTACATCCTATATGATACAACCAGTACAATAATTGAAGCCAATATCCTATGAACAACCTGGACTATCTTGAGTTTCTTCTTGCAGTGTCCACGAGTCAGCCATCATTTTCTTTAGGCAGAAAGGAGCAATTTCAAGTTTTGTCAGTGGCATCTTGCCATGACTATTGAAATCAGTGACAGTGTGCACAGTTATTGGCGAAAAGGTCTTCGTTACCTGATACAGTTCAGACTGCAAACTTAGTCCATTTGGAAGAGAGTCTATGGTTAGGAGGTTTTACGCTTTACTCCTGTGACTACTGGTCGTGCATATTCCACAAAATCATCTATGAGAACAGGCCATGCTCCTAAAGAGAAGTCAAATATGTAAAAATAGTTATAAAACTTAAAATAAATCTATTTAGTATTTAAACACAAGGGATCTCAACTTTACAGCATGACCTATATTTTAGTCATTGCACTGGATATAACATGGTGATGACATGGGCAATCTTTCACAAAGAAAAAATTCCTAACTAATAAATGAAATCAAAAACAGGGTTACTTACCAGTAACTGTTCTTCGAGATGTGTTGCTCATATCCATTCCAATATAGGTGAGTGCATGCCACCGTGCACTGGTTCCCGGAACTTTTTTCCCCTTAGCAGACCCCGTAGGGTCGGCCTAGGCGCCCCCTGGAGTACCACGCTCATGCCGCAGTATATGAGGCGCTGCTGACCCTGCAGGCCTTCAGTCCTTCTTTCTGCCGACTCCGACAGTGGGGATGGAGGGTGGGTGAGGAGTGGATATGAGCAACACATCATGAAGAACAACAGTTACTGGTAAGTAACCCTATTTTCTACTTTGAGTGATTGCTCATATCCATTCCAATATAGGTGATTAAATAGCCATACTTTGGAGGTGGGTAGGAGTCATCAGTAGCTGCTCTCATCAGCATGGCCCTGCCGAAGCCTGCATCCTCTCTCGCCTGCTGCACGATGGCGTAGTGGGACGTGAAGCTGTGAACCGATGACCAGGTGGCTGCTCTGCAGATGTCCTGCAGGGGCACTCATTCCAGGAAGGCCGCCGACGAGGCCTGGGCTCTGGTTGAGTGTGCCAAAACAGCTCCTGGAAGCGGCACCTTTGCCTGCTCATAGCAGCACTTGATGCAGGCGGTGATCCAGGTGGAGATGTGCTGGGTGGAGACAGGTGAGCCCTTCATTTGATCCACCACAAACAGCTGTGTCGACTTCCAGAACGGCTGCGTTCGCTTGATGTAGTATGTGAGGGCTCATCTCATGTCCAGTGAGTGCCATCTCTGCTCCTCCTCCGAGCCGTGCAGTTTTGGAAAGAACATAGGGAGGAAGATATCCTGGTTATAGTGGAACTGGGACACCACCTTAGGCAGGAAGGCCGGATGGGGTATCAGCTGCACCTTGTTTTTATAAAAGACGGTGTAGGGGGGCTCCTAGGTTAAAGATCTTATCTCGGAGACCCTCCTAGCCGATGTAATGGCCACCAGGAAGGCTACCTTCCACGAGAGGACGAGCAACGGGCATGAAGCCATAGGCTCAAAGGGGGGTCCCGTCAGTATGGCGAGGTCTAGGTTCAAGTCCCAGGGAGGCACCGGGTCACAGACCTGCAGGTATAGCCTCTCCACCCCCTTGAGAAACCTGACTGACATGGGGTGGGAAAATAATGACCTCACTTCCATCGGCTGGTGGAAGGCCAAAATGACCGCCAGGTGCACTTTCAGGGAGGCCAGCGCTAAACCTTGGAGTTTCAGGTGGAGCAGGTACTCCAGGATCGCCTGTATAGGCGAGCAGCTTGGTGGGATGCCCGGGGAGTCCGCCCAACAGGTAAACTGCTTCCACTTGGCCCGGTACACTACCTGAGTGGAAGTTTTCTGCTGCTCAGCAGAACCTGTTGGACCTGCGCCGAGCAGGCTCTCTCTCCCTCCGTCAGCCACAGAGTCTCCATGCCGTCAGGTGGAGGGAGTCTAGGTCCGGGTGCAGCAGGCAACCCTAGTCCTGGGAGAGCAGGTCGTAACGCCTCAGGAGCAGCACTGGCGGGGGGATGGACAGGTCCACCAAGCTGGGGCGATCAATATGATGTCCGCTTTGTCCCTCTTGATCTTCAAGAGGACTTTAGGCAGTAGCGGAATGGGGAGAAACACATACATCAGGGTCCCCCTCCAGTCTATGAGGAACGCATTGGAAATAGAGCCTGGCTCGCGACCCCGGAGTGAGCAGAACCTCGGGCACTTTCTGTTCCAGGACGACGCGAACAGGTCCAGTTGGGGAACACCCCACTTGCGGAAGATAAAACTTATCACCTCCATGTGTAGCGACCAGTCGTGTCTGGGTAGAAACAACCTGCTGAGGCGATCCGCCTCATCGTTCCTGACCCCAAGGAGGTGAGAGGCAGATATGTGGAAGTCGAGCCTCACCGCAAAGTCCCAAAGTCGAATGGCCTCCTGGCAAAGGGCCGAGGAACACGCTCCCCCCTGCCTGTTCATATAGAACATGGCCGCTGTGTTGTCTGTTAGGACCTGCACCATCCTGGCCCTCAGGAATCTGAGGAACACCCTACAGGCTAGGCAGACTGCTCTGAGCTCCTGGACATTGATATGGAGGCTCCTCTCCTCCTCCGACCAAAGCCCCTAGGTGCTCAAGTCGCTGCTGATGTGGGCCCCCCACCTCACATCTGAATCGTCCATAATGAGGGTGACCGATGGGGCCAAGTCTTGGAATTGAGCCCCCCTCAGCACTTTCCCGGGAGTCCTCCACCAGTTCAGGGAGGTCAGGACCTGTGTAGGAACCATGACCTCCCTGTTCAAGGAGTGCCTGGCTGGTGCATATACCGAGGCTAGCCACGCCTGGAGAGGCCTGAGCTTGAGGCGAGCCAGCCTCACTACATACGTACAGGCCGCCATGTGTCCCAACAGCTGCAGGCAGTGCCTGGCTGTCGTCGTGGGGAACCTGTGGAGTTGGTCGACTATGATGGCCATCGCCTCGAAGCGAGGCTGTGGGAGGAAGACTCTGGCCTGAGTGGCATCCAGGGTGGCCCCGATAAAATCTATGCGCTGCACCCGGGTGAGTGTGGACTTCTGCTCATTGATGAGCAGCCCCAGTCTGGTGCATGTCGCACAGGTGAGCGCCAGGCTGTTCCTCACGTGGCCCCTGGACCTGCCTCAGATCAGCCAGTCGTCCAGATAGGAGAAGATCTGGACCCTTCTGTGGCATAGGTGGGCCGCCACCACCGCCATACACTTTGTGAAAACCCTGGGAGCAGATGAGAGGTCAAAGGGCATGGCCGAGAATTGGTAATGGCAGCCAGCTACCATAAACCCGAGGAAGCGTCTGTGTCTGGGAAGGATGGAAATATGAAAGTACGCATCCTTTAGATCGAGGGCGGCATACCAGTCTCCTGGATCCAGTGTGGGGATGATGGAAGCTAGGGAAACCATATGGAACCTGAGATGTCTAAGGAACCTGTTCAGATGGCGAAGATCTAATATGGGCCTCAGGCCCCCCTTTCCCTTGGGGATGAGGAAATACCTTGAGTAGAATCCCCTCCCTATTTCCTGTGGAGGGACTGCTTCCACAGCCCCGAGGAGGAGGAGGGAATTCACCTCCTGCAACAGGAGTTGCTCGCGAGAGGGGTCCCTGAAGAGGGACGGGAGGGGGAAGGCCGTAAACTGAAGGGCAGAGCTCCTGAGAACTACGCCAAGGACCCAGCAGTCTGATGTAATACTTTGCCACTTGGCGTAGTAGGGTCTGAACCTTTCTGCAAACGGAAGGGACGGATCCAGAAGGGTATTGGTGCCACCCTCGGGCGCACCCTCAAAACTGGCACTTGGTGTTGGGCCCTTTGGTGAGACCCTGCTGGGAGGCTGCAGATGACCCCGATCGGTCGCGACGGCCAAAGCCCCTGTTTCTATCACGGCCCCTCCGGGGCTGAGAGGACCTGGGCGGCGGCCTAGGGGACGGCTGGGTCTGGTGCTGAGGCTGTGACCGAGACTGGCGCCTCGAGGCCTGAGGGGTGTACAGGCCCAACGACCTGAGCGGGGCCCTAGAGTCTTTCAGGGCATGAAGTTTATCGTCAGTCTTATCTGAAAAGAGGCCTGCCCCACCAAAGGGCAGGTCCTGGATAGACTGCTGCACCTCCTGGGATAACCCAGAAGACTGCAGCCATGAACACTGCCACGTGGCAATAGCCGAGGCAATGGCTCTGCTGGCGGTGTCCGCGGCATCACTGGAGGTCTGCAAAGCCGACCCTGCCACTGCGGCGCCCTTCTCCAGGACTGTTGCAAAATCCACCGCTTGGTCCTGGGACAGCCCCTCTGCAAACCTGCGCATGGAGATCCAGAGGTTCAAGTTATAGCAGCTGAGGAGCGCTTGATGGTTTGTGATCCTCAACTGCAGAGCCCTGGTGGAGTAGACCTTGCGGCCGAATAGGTCTAGTTTTTTATTGTCTATTTTTGGGCGTGTTGCCTGGGCCACTTTGTCTGTCCCGTTGGTTGGCCACGTCCACCACTAGGGTCCTGGGGGCTGGGTCGGTGTAAAGGAACTAAAACCCCTCTGATGGAACATAGTACTTTTTCCTCAGTGCCCTTGGAGGTGGGGGCAACCAAGGCAGGGGTTTGCCACAGAGCCTTGGCCAGCTTCAGGACTCTCTTGTGCACCGGCAGGACCACTCTGGACGGTCCTGCTGACCCAGCCACCTGAAAGAGGGGGTCCTCTTCCTCAGAGAGCTCCCTTTAGTTCTATATTGAGGTTGCTGGCCACCCTCTTAAGGAGCTCCTGGTGTGCTTTGAAATCCAATAGGGGCACCCTGTGGTCCCTGGCAGTCGCCTCGTCGGGGGGGGGGGGGGGGGGAGGAGGAGGATTGTGGGAGGGGCCCAATGGAGGGTCCCTCCTCAGGGTGCGATTCCTCCTCCGAGGAATGGCCCTTAGCTGGCTGGCTAGGCGGGGGCGGAGGGGGTGCCGGTTGGGTCACTGACGACGGGACAGACAGTACCGTCCCATCTGCGCCCCCCATGGCCCACAGTACGGCCACTGCCACGGACCTTGTCGCCATCCCGGTGCCGGTATTGTTGCTGGCGGTGGCGCCTCTGGGTGGTGCATGCCCTTGCGGGACCCCGAGCCACTAGAGTGGTGCCGGCGGTGTCTGTGGCTCCTTGCCTTCGTCAAGGACTGCTCCGTGACGCCGCTGTAGAAGTCGAGGAGTGCCAGTGCTGTCGCGCATGGTGCCGACGGGGAGGCGTACGGCTCGACGAGCTGGAGGACAACCTCCGTCTCGGTGCCAAGGTTTTGCGGTGTCGCTTCCCCTTCAGGGACTGGGAGCGGTGCCAGCTGTGCCTCCTTGGTGTCGAGTCTGACTCCGAAGAATGTGACTGATGGCGCAGTGCAGTGGTCTGCGCCACTGGTACGGAGTCCTTTGGCACCGGGATCCACGCCGGACTGTGGTCCGGTGATCAGGACCAGTGCTGTACAAGTTGCGGTGCCAAGTGCATTGTCGGTGCCAATTCCTCTGGCACCGGGATCTGTGCCGGACTCTGTTCCGGCGATCAAGACCAGTGCTGTGGTGACGAAGGACTCGGTGCCAGGGTGGGGGAGCTGCGTACCTCACGCGAGGCAGAACTGTAGCAGCGTCGCCTCGAGTGCGAGACCTCCGGTACCCTGGACCATCCTTGGTGCAGCGGAGCTCGATGACCCGGAGTCGGAGCTGCGAGGGGAGCCGGCATGCTCTACCCTCTCTGACCGTCGGGGGGGGTGGGAGGGAGAGACTTGGACTGCGGTTTCGACCACCCACCAGAGGCACCCAGAGCGAGTTTACCTCGAGATGCCAGTCCCTGCACCCTCGGCCAAGGGGGGATGGAGGCATGGGCATGGCCATGAGGGCGCGTCCCACGTGGAACGCCTCCGGTGTCAACGGTCCTTGCAGAGGCGCTCCCTCACCCCCAGGAGTTGAGGGAGACTCCCTGCGTGGAGATGCAGGTGCCAGAGTAAACTCAACAGCCCGTGGCTGGTGTATCTCCTGACTCCCCCCAGGCCACGTAGGCGGTGCGGGGGAGTCCTGGCGCTTGGTGCCCTGGCGCTTCTCTCTCTTCGGCACCAGTGACTGGCGACGGGTCGACTCCGGTGCCGGTGGAGCGCTCCGCACCGAGGAGACGCTCAGTGCCGCGGGAGAACGCGCCGGTCCAGAGTCTGGGCAGAGCTCCGACTCCATCAGGATAGCCTTCAAGTGAGCGTCGCATTCTTTCTGGGTGCTGCTCTCCAGACAGCGGAGACAGTGGTCATGAGGGTCACTCACCACGAAGGGCTTGCCGCAAGTGGTGCAGGACTTAAAACTGGTTGAGCCAGGCATGGCCCAACCCTAAGCCCATAAGGGCTTCTTATCTAATGTAATGCTAACTAACTATACTTAACAACTAATCAACTCTAAATATTCAACTACAAAGAACAAGAACAGTTCAAACTTGCTAGAAGGTAAGAGGCAAGATGTTCCAGTGACCGTCATGAGCGGAAAGAAGGAATTGAGGGCCCGCAGGGTTGGCAGCGCCTCATATACCGCGGCATGAGGAAATACCTGGAGTAGAATCCCCTCCCTATTTCTTGTGGGCTCCAGGGGGCGCCTAGGCTGACCCTACGGGGTCTGCTAAGGGGAAAAAAGTTCCAGGAACAGTGCACGGTGGCGTGCACTCACCTATATTGGAATGGATATGAGCAATCACTCAAAGTAGAAGCATGTTCTCTCTGCGCTATACTTCATAGCAAAAACTATTTACATGTTATATCATAATTCATATTATGAGATGTTTATAATAAATTTGAGTTGAAACCAAGATTATGGTACTTCTATTAGAGGCATTCATATAACGGGAACTATTTACATGCATAAAGGTACTCAACATGTGAAGTGTTTTGCAGGTTTGAGGCCACAGTGTAATATTTGTCAGTGAGAACACAAATACAGTCCTTAAACATTTTTACTGCAGAGATAAGGTTTCGTTTTTATTATTAGACATTTACATTGATTATGAATTAATGAATATTTTCATAAACTTAATTTTCACTTCCAGACTCCTACACTTAAAAAGTTATATTTGTATAGATATTTTTCTAAGTTTAGCAACCTTAATTTAAAGCTAGCTAAGATTTAGATATGGGAATACACAGTACTATTGTGATTTCTGTAACATAACATGTTAGATAGCAGGTATTGTACCCATGCAATCAAGGACTGTTTACTTTCATCTGTATATTAAAGCAAGATCCTATTCAGCCTACTTACAGGCAATGATCTCAGCAATAAATATGATCTAATATATTAGTAGCTCTGCTCCTGATAGTAGACATTTTAAAACATTAGGTATAAGTTATGTTTTGGTGTTATTCAAAGCAATGGTTTCAAGTTGTAGTGGGAGAGGTGTAGGTTGGATATCAGGAAAAACTTTTTCACTAGGAGGTGAAGCACTGGAATGGGTTACCTAGGGAGGTGGTGGAATCTCTATCCTTAGAGGTTTTTAAGGTGCAGATTGACAAAGTCCTGGTTGGGATGATTTAGTTGGGGTTGGTCCTGCTTTGAGCAGAGGGTTGGACTAGATGACCTCCTGAGGTCCCTTCCAACCCTAATCTTCTATGGGTCTATGATTAGTTCTATTTTGCTATATCCAATTTTTAAAAGTATTAAAATTCATATTAATTACCTTCTTCATCATAGTTGGACATATCATCTGCAATCATATTTCCGAAGTCTAACAGAAGATTCCAAGTATCTTTTGGGATTGATCTTTTATGGTGTTCCTATGTAATATGGAAACAAATTATATTGTTTAAGATACAAGTTATTTTCAAATTCTGCAGTTGTTTTAAATTCAGATTTTAGTTAAAAGAAATCTAACTAACGTCATTCTGTAGCATGCTCTTTACTAACGTCGAAAGCTTTCTAAGGCTATCTCTATACTGACGGCAGCAAATTCATCGTTGTCAGATCGATTTATCCAGATCGATTGAGCGGAAGTGGAGACCCGCTCAATTGACCCAGAAATTGATGCTATTAATCCACCTCCACTTGGTGAAGTAACACTGTGTTGATGGGAGCGCATTTCCCATTGGCGCAGCGAACTGAAGATACCATGATAAGTAGGAGTTAGGAAGTCAATGGGAGATATGCAAGCTACTCTACGTAGCCCCTGGGGCTGCTCCTATAATGAAACCAAAACACACCTCTGTGGCTTCCATATGTACATGATGAGTCCCTATTACATCATGAGCATTTCAAAAAAAGGTACCCCTTTCCATTGCCTCTCACAGGTTTTAGTGGAGTAGCAGCAGCTGCAGAGAAATATCTATAAAAAATTTGCTTTAAAAAAACAAGAGTGTTCTTGGGTTTTGTACTGGCACTCACAGGTCAGAGCACCTTAAGATTTAAGCACACAGTTGATTTAGAATGACATATCCCTTTTGGCTTATAAAATGACAGATTATTTTATTAAAACTTGTATTTGATATGACAAAATAATTATTTGCACCGTTACAGAGAACATCTTCCTGATGCATTACTTCTGGGAAAACTGAAAATAACTCAATACAGTAGCTATGTGATGGGGCAAATAAGGCCTCCAACTAGCAAAGAGGGGTAATGAGAGCCTAAGGACCTAATTGGCTTGGTCCTGCTACAGCTGCAGGGGAGAAGGGAGTTAGGAGAAGACCTAGTGCAGTTCAGGGCTGCCCTGGAAGGACAGCAGAGCTCTATTTCTGATTTAAAGGAAGCTTGGTTGTAGCACAGAGACTGAGCTAGCTTGCCATCTGGACAAGCCCCTGCTAGAAGGGAAAACCAGACGGAGGGGGGAGGAGGAAGAGGGAGGATCAGCTGAAGCACAGATTATCTGAAGATAAACCCTTGATAGAAGGGCAGAGTCACAAATGTTCAACAGACAACCCTGTTTTGAGCTGTGGTTTTCTGTTCTGTATAGGACTGAAGTGTGCCTTGGGCAGAGGGCTTAAGTACCAAGACATCACACCTTTCAAGAAACAGCGATTTACCAGAGGAGAACTGTAGCTAGGTGAGTGTGCCCCACTGAGGAATGAGGGGATGCCCCAGAGGCAACTTGGTCACAATCTGTTACACACAAAAAACTACCTTAAAAGAACATTATCAAGGTTGAATGCTCAAGAATGGAGAGGAAACAGAGACATTGAACAACATACAGGGGTTAAATTTTGCATGGCTGTCTCTCTCTCATGCTGTCTAATATAAAGTGACTGACTTTGCAGAAAGATTTCTAAAAACAGTCTATTGGCTTAAACTATCACGTGTCCCTGAATGTTTAAACTGTAAACCAGAGTGTCCACAAGGTGGAGCTCTGAGAAGGATTTGCTTAAGCTCCCAAAATGTTTTAGGGCACAGTACTGGTTCTGGGGGCCTAGGGCAGCTGGGCTGTGGGGTCCCATTTCAAGGAATGGTATTAAACAGATAGCATGTGCCTAGGAAATGTGCCAGAGAGGCCAGAGTCATTTCTGAAGTCTAACCAGTGACCAAGGGGAGCTTAAAGGCACACGGGCCCAGTGCGTGGGTTAAAATACAGCAGCATGGTGAGTGTACAGCAGGGAGAGCTCGACCAGAGCTCTGACACAGGTTGTCATCCTCTGTGTGGTCCAGCACTAGAGAGGGATGCTAAATGGACTTCTCAGATATTTGCTGACAGCAGAGGATTGGTGAGACTCAAGGATCTTGGGTTCCATTCCAGGCTCTGGAGGAGAGTATGCTCTAGTGCGCACTCTTCTGCCAGTTCTCAAGCTTGATACCTTCTGCCCTGTCCCTTCCAACCTACCCCCGTCATGTCTCTTCCTCACACTGGCTCCTCATTCTAGTCCTTTTTTTTTTTTAGTCAGTCCTAGTCAGTCTCCACCCCTCAAATTTCTCACCCCAGTCTCCTTGTCCAGACAGTCAAATATTCTGCAGATTCCTTGTCCCAGTCTTTCCCCCACACTTCCCAGTCCCAATCCCCTTCCTACTCTCTCCCAGCTCCTTGTCTGATCAGGCTATCTTAACCCCCAGCCTCCAGTCCCCCCACCCTCCTCACCAAATTCTGTATCTCCAACTGGCTCCCAGTGCCAGTTTTCCTCCTGGTCTCCTTATCCAACACCCATGGTCTGCTCCAGCTCCACATCCAGGTCTCTTTGCCCAGCCACTCTCAATTGCCCCATCATCTCCTCATCTGATCTCAGTTCCCCCCGCCCCCAGCCAATCCCAGTCTCTCTCCTTGATTCCCAGTCTCCCTCCCCAACACACTGCCGGCCTCCAGGTTGCAGTCTCCACCCCCATAGGTCTTTATCACTTCCCCTTCTCTCAGGACTGACTTTTGTCCCCTCTGCATTCAAATCAGTCAGCTTGCGCTTCCATACAGTCTGAACCAAGTAGGGGGAACTGAGAACACATTTAAATCTTTCTGTGTTCCAGAATCTGGCCCACAACATAGCATGCAAGAGACCAAAATTGCAATTGCCTGAAAAGTCTGAGCATACTCAGTATAGACAGAATTTTCAGTTTTTAGCAACAAATCTCTAGCAAACCTATTGAGCATTTGTGAACTGCAGTTTTTTAAAGGTTTATGAGGTGGCCAAATTTGGGTGGATTTTCTTGGGAATAAGAAAAGGCACATTTCTGACACAAAGGCCACCCTCCTGCCAAATTTAATATTCTCACTGCAAATGGTTGGGGATAGTAGAGCTTTTCAAAGAGGTTACCAGAATGAAACATGGGGAAAACATTTTTCACTAGCCTGGTTCTCAGAAATGGTTGAACCATTTTGGCTGAATTTTTGGAAATCAATTCAGCCTGATACAGACATCTAGCAAGGAAAATTTCAGTACAAACAGTTAAAGTTTGGTAATGTTATAAGCAACTGAAAACAGGGTTTTATAATGGGAAGTGTCAGGCAAACAATAATAGATGGTGGCACCAACCCCACCTATAATATTACCACAAAAGTAGGAATCTGAACAGACTTCTCTGAGAACATCTCTCAGAACGATTGCATAGCAAAATGGAGAAAGCTACATATTTTAACCTTCTGTTAGGTTAAATGTGCCTATTTGAGTTGAATTCTTTTTAAAATCAGTTTTCAGAAGCAGTCATAATGCAAAATCTTATGACTAGTTTTGATGAAGTAGGTGTACAAAACCCACACATTCAGGTAATGAATAAATCTCTGTTGTCCCAGAGCTGCATTCATTCAAAGCACACTTGTGTGAAAATATTACATTTTAAAACACATACTTGGGTTTTACTAAGACCACAGACATTGGTGCTTTTGAAGTCATCTGCTTATTTGGGTAAACTGTAAAAAGTCTATATATACACAGAGAAAAGGCGTTAATGAATTGCAAAATCACATGTATTCAACAGAATAATTTTCCATGCTAAGTACATGGAAATTTCATGTAAATGAAGTAAAGTAGATGAATAAGTCAGATGCTTAAAGACAATATTTTGGGCTTTGTTTCTAAAGCCTAATTTGTACAACTTTTGTTCAATTACCTAAATAAGGGTATTGATAGAAGAGTGGTATTTTTAAGTACTGTAACTGTCTCAGCCTGCTAATGATTGCTCCCTACAAACGGAGTCAACACAATTGCGCAAAGAGAAATAATTCACTTCATTTACTTTTAAAAAATTACTCCTAACCTTCCAAGTCAGTCACAACAGTATTGAAATCAAGAAATAGGATGTTTTATGGATAAATATCATAAAGGTGGATCATTTTAGTTTGGTACAAAACACATTTGCGATAAGCCTACCTGTCTGAGGATAGCAGAGGATGTGAGCTCAACTTACACTTCAGGGGATCAAATTATATCTTCAGCTTTCACAAGTAGAGGGTACAGGGTCAAGTGGTTCCCAGACTAGGGAGGCCTGCTCCTTAAGGACCAAAAAGCCTGGATCTAGCCAACCCTGTTCATAATAGCTCCCCCCACCTCTCTACCATAATTAGCTGCCTCCCAGAATAAGGTGGCTGAACTAATTGGGGTCATTTGACAGACTGATAAATAAATACCTGGGCCTCATAAAAGTGCAGAGAGAACTCAGTTTGAAGGAAGAACTACAGGAAGAAAGCTAGGCTCCTGTGGAAGGCCCTGAAATAGGTTCTGAAAGGATTCAGGGAAGAAGCCTGGGAGTAAGAGCTCTATCCCAGGGCATAGAAAAGGGAAAGGTAGCCTAGAGGGGATGAGACTGTGAGAGGGAGTCTTAGGAAACAGCCTGGGACTCAACACTCTATCCCAGAGTAGAGAGATGTAAAGGGAGCCCAGAAGTTGGTCTGAAGAGGAGCTCATATGTATGTGTTTGTGCATGGAGGTGGGGGAGTGACAGAAAAACCTTTGTTTGGGATTATTGTTACACTGAAATAAGACTAAATTTAGAGTGACCCAGCCAGAGGACTGAGTCTCCTGAATTCCTGAGAGACAGAAAACCCTAGAAAGCGGAAACTGATGCAGAATGTGTTTGCAGTATCATGCTCAGCTAGCAGGTGGGAGCTACTAGGCAGGCATACCTTATGGTATCATTTCCTTTTCCACAGTTAAAGAAATTATAGAGAGGATTCATTTAGCCTCCCTTAACAATGTTCCATATCAGTTATTGGAAAGCACAGATGCTGAAAAGGAAACTGCTCTCATTCACTGCACTATCTCTTTTTTTTTTTTCTTTCTTCAGTGGGCACACAATCTTATGAGCTCTGGGGTTCACCTTATTGTGTATTAACACAGACAGAAATAGAAAAATATACTTACCAACAAAAATGTATTCCAAAGATCTAAAAATTTAAACCTTCCCGATAAGACTAAATTCCAATATGCAATTGCCATTTCTAAATCTGCAAGAAACAAAACAAAATTCACATATTATGGTGCTTTATACACAGTAAACTCACAAGGTTCAATAGCTCTTTCAATTCAGCTCTCAAATTTTACACATACAACTCACTATACAAATTTACTGGCCAGTTTTTAAATCCCTTTATATGATGATTCGTCAGTTAAAAACTGCTTGTGTGTTGAAACGTAGAAGCCTAGGATATTTCTTCGTGGTGCATGATGATAAAGAGGTATTTGTTAAGTGGTGGATCTGGAATGCTCAAAGGTTAAACAGTCATACTACTGCCTGAGACTTTGCTTGGATACTTTTAACTTGTACCGAAAGCCTTGCTTTTCAAAACCCATATTTTGAAGTACTGGTTCACTGTGATGTTGTATATAATCAAATCAGCCTGGTTTGATTACCATTGAAGATAGAAATTCAATGTAATAATGGCATATGGAACAACATAGGCATAAAGGAATTACACACAAAGGATAAATGAAGGAGCAAAACCTTGAAGTTATCATTGAGCGTGCTAACGCATCTTTTACCTATGTAGCTAGTGTGCAGCGGTTATCACTAACCCTGGCTAAACCCCAATTTGTAAAAGGTATTAATATAGTATCCATCTAGACATGCATAAAGCAATTCACATGAAGAAAATGATGTTGACTTAACATTAATGTTTGGATTTAAATCCACAAAAAATCAAGATATTCAGCTCCAAAGATGCTGGTCTCCTCGTTCATTTAGTGGGTTCGATTTGCATTTCTTAGGGTTTTTAAGGAAAAAAAGGACTTCAGTCATCTGGAGCACAATACTTCTGCAGCAACCCTCATGACAGTATAGCTTTTCTACAGGTTTTTTAAAACAAGAATGCCTATACCTAATATTAAAGACCTATGCCATGATTTATCAAGAGCAACTAGTGATTTTGGATGCCTCATTTTTGGAGTACTCAACTTGAGATACCTTCAAAGTTGGGTGTAAATCTCTTAAGGTATTTGGGTACCCAAATAAGGTGAGGTATTTAAAATAAATGAACACTTTTGAAAATCTGGACTATGGACTACAGTAGTTAGTTGCTTAAGTGAATCATGGGAAGAATTAAGCAAATTTTAATATCTTGGATACTGGAGTTCAGAATTTAGCAAAGTAACCCATGAGCAAGTGTTAAATGAGTAATTGTCCTTTGCTTACTTCACCTGAGGTAATTTGAACAGGGGATCTTCGGATCCCAAAGTAGTTCTGCTTGTTAAGGGAAGAGAAATTCCATTAACTCTTAGTAGTAGTAGTACCTTCTTTTCAAATAGCTACTGTGAGAGAAATCAGTTTCAATCATGAATTACAATGTACTTGTCCAGGAGTCCTAGCTCAGAATGAATTATCCTGAAGTTCTGGCTGAAAACATAGGTTTATGATGGAAGTGTCACTTTACCCATACTCCTACGGTACCTCTACAGTAGAATTAATGAGAACACTTAAGTGCATATATGACCTTATTTTGTTCTACGGTGACATTAATTATCCAAGAGCAGCATTAAAAAAGCCTCAGAACTTAGTTCATACCCTCCAGCAGAAGAGTGGGAACCACAGAGGGATGGAGCGGAGGGAAGTAGGCTTTCTTGAAGGCCTATATTCATTCCCAACTGCCTATGATGCCTAGGCCCACTATTAGTGACCTTTGCAGATAAGGATGCTAAGCTTGTGTAAGTTTCTGTACAACAGAAGAATGAAGGTACAAGACTGTAGCAAATTACACACACTCAGTGTAAGCTATATAAGTATACAAAAATGAGAAAGTACTGATAAGGTAGAAATAGAATGTCCTAACTTCCACCAAGATACAGCAGAGGAACAGAACTTAAAATCTCAGATTCGATTATTACTACTCTGTCATGTGACAGTTCAAAGGCAACTGTTTGAACTGAAGACAATTCATAAGTTTGAAAGTGAAGTTGTGGACATATTTGCTACATTGTTAAAGCAGGCTGTATTTACATATATGTGTATATTAATATACAGACAACTGCATTAAAGTTGTGAAGTGAAGCACTAAAAAGCCAGAAATTGACCAAAGTAAAGGTGCCTGAACACCTTCAACACGGACCTCTTGACTGTATGAGTAACAGTCACATGATATCATCATACACTGTTTTCTGCAAGATTCCTGCCTCATTCAGTGCGGAAGGTGGTGCTCACCAAGTGAAACACCTGGTACAGTTTTTTTTGTTTTTTTTGTTATCCTCACTATTATTCTCCCCCACCATTTTCAAATCTGGAACTACTATATTTTGAGATAGAAAAATCTGTGGCAGAGCCCATATTTCCTAAATGTCAGTCCAGTGCTCGGAGCACAAAGCTATTCTTCCTTTTCCAGCAGACTTCTCTCATTTTCTATACGTCATGCTACTACAATGACTAAGGTTGAGGTACTGTGGACCCAAGGCCCACTCACCAAAGAATTCTGCTTTGTTTTCTATCTGAAATGTACAATGAATGAGTACACAGGGACTTGTGGGGGAGGGGATTTTTTGTGTTATAAAAACTATTGTCATGTATACATAAGAGGGGACTGAGTTAAGACTGAGTTGGGTCAGCCTATAATGCTGATTGACTTTGGGGGGGAAAAAGTCTTGCTGGATAAGGTGCCTTCTTTTCCCAAGGTATTTTGTTTGCAACAAAATGTATTCAATATCTTATGTTCTTTAGAGACTAATGTAACATTTAATACAACAAAAGTTTTAAAGAAAAAGCATGAACTCTGATACAGCATGTTCAACTTTTGCTGTGTAATCATCTGCCACTCATCTCATTTTATGGACATGATGGCCTACAATCATGCAATACATGAACTTATTGAAAGAAAAATTATGAATGTATTCAAAATGCACAAAGACAGACATTTATTTGGGAAGAGAACATATAATATAGTTGTAACAAAAATGCCATTAGTACATGCAAGGGGATATTATACACAACTATATTATTCCACTGCTTGTGTATACTTGAGTCAATTATTCATACCATAATGCTGAATGAACAGAGATGGAAATAAGAAAGAACCAATGTAAATAATATTATGGTTTCTATGATTCACTATGTGTTCACTGGTTTTGGCAATGTGCACTCAAGTCACATTATGAAATGTTATCCTTTCCCAAACAGAGCAAGCCAAACTTCCAACACCACCATATGACATTTTAAATTGAAATGCACATTGTAGGTAAGCACTACTATTATATGACAAAAATTTTAAAATATTAGATAAATATGCCTATTATGAGGCAGATGTGGGAGGAGAGAGAACAAGGATGATTGAAGGTATTGCAAAGGAAGTTAAAAAGGACGAAAGAGGGAAGAAGTTCTCTGTGGTTTTATTTGGTTTATTATCGCATCTATATCTAAATAGAATGTCTCAGTTATGAATATGTTTGTTGTTAATTAAAGTGAACTTGATTATTTCAAGGTTCTATTTAGTTTAACGTGTGAAAATAAAGTTTTGGGGAATGTTAAATATTATTCTAACATTTTGATATTATGAAGAGAATGCTCTGTGTGTATGAGCAAGTATCTCTTGTATAGCAGGTAACAAAAATATAGGACGGGCTTGATATAAGCATACTTCTCATGCAGAAGGTGGAACAACTCGCTCAATTCTAAATTCTCTTTTGTGTAGTGATTTCTGAGATGGGTAGCAAAGAAAAATTCTTAACAGGTATTAAGTGTAAAAATAAAAAATTAATTATAATTTATTTCAGATATGTCATAAGTAAGACATGGGAGGCAACTGTCCCACTCCACTCAGCACTGGTGAGGCCGCAGCTGAAGTACTGTGCCCAATTCTGGGCACCACACATTAGGAAAGATGTGGACACACCGGAGAATCCAGAAGAAAGCAAAAAAATGATAAAAGGTTTAAAAAACCAGACCTATCAGGAAAGGTTAAAAAAACTGGGCATGTTAGTCTTGAGAAAAGAAGGGCGGGCGAGGGAAGGGGTGAAAAACTGGTAACAGTCTTCAAAATGTTAAGGGTTGTAATAAAGAGGATTGTGATTAATTGTTCTCTTCACTGAAGATGGTACAAGAAGCAGCAGGTTTAATCTCCAGTAAGGGAGATTTAGGTTAGATAGTAGGAAAAACTTTTGAAATATAAGGGTAGTTAAGCTCTGGAATAGGCTTTCAAGGGAGGTTGTGGAATCTTCAACATTGCAAGTTTTGAACAACAATATGGACAAACACCTGTCAGTGTTGGTCTAGGTTTATTTGGCCCTGCCACAACACAGGGTCCTGGACTTGATGACTTCTCAAAGTCCCTTTCAGTTCTACATTTCTATGATTCCTCAATCCTAACACTGCAAAAACCAAGATCTCCAATAAAATTCCAGAAGTTAAGATTGTTCCTGCAGTGTTAACTTGGCCACATTGCATGTCATATACATTTTATGCTATGTAGTCATAATTACATTTAAAATTACATTAGTAGAAAACATGGGAACAGAAAAAAACATAACATGGAGAAATCTAAAATATTATAAATTAATTGGGGAGCAACAACCACCTTAGAACTTCTCTCACATAAGTGCCCAGTTTTTCAAACTTAATACTGCATTAATGCCCTTTTTTTGCATTTAATTTCTACTCTCTTCCCCCCACACCTAAAAAAAGGGTAGAAGTGAGATCTAAAGCTATTGGAGATTTTGACATTCTACCAACCTCATCATCAGAGCTTCTAAATTCCTTGAACTGGACCCTATCTTTCAGTTTAACTGTACTAGTAAACTAAAGGACTAGTGGGCATCATCAGCATTTTTCTTTAATGCACTACACAACTTCTTAAAGAAAAGCTTCACTGCAAATAAGCAAAATTGGTAAATGTAAGTGCTCATAACTTTAAAACCACTGAAATAACTTACTTCAAGCTTTCTGAAGTCTTAGTGAAACTACAAGACAAGAGAACTTTGAGTTTTGTAGTTTCAGATATTTAATAAAGTTTTCAGCATGAAAAATTTTTAATCAGAAAATTTGGAAAAGTTTTTTCGCACCTGAGTAACTCAAAATTGGCTGACCTGATTTTTCCCCTTTGGGCTGAGAAACCAAGCATGGAACAAACATCACATCAAAAAGGAATTTATTGGATAAAGTTATAAGCAACTCAAACATGGGGGTAGGAATGGAATTTGGAGCTCAACTTTAATGGTAACAGCTGCTACCATACCTTCAATAATACACAAACCATGCATATAATACCTGCTTATGAAGTTAGGGGGATCTTGAGTTAGGACTATTTCCTCAAATCTGTATGGTTACTTTAAAAAAGAAAATCATACCTCCTAATGGACAACAAAGTTGCCATCAGGTACAAGGGGAGGTCATACAACCACTATAATTAATTTGGAGAACTAAGAAGTTATGAGGCCATGGGTGTTTTATGTCCTGCAAAAGCATTCCCTGTGTGCCCTTAGATTCAGTGTGCAGGTCTAGGGATTATTTATTTTAACACTAGTAATATAAAAGCATCTTCACAAATCAAATGATATCACCTCAGGAACCACCTCAGGAAAAGAATAGATAAAAAGACAGAAAATCATAATGCCACTATATAAATCCATGGTACACTCTGTACAGTTCTGGTCACCCCATCTCAAAAAAGATATTAAGAATTGGAAAAAGTACAGAGAAGGGCAACAAAAATGATGAGGGGTATGGAACTGTCTCCATAAGAGGAGAAATTTAAAGATTGACTTTTCATCTTAGAAAAAAGATGGCTAAGCGAGTCAGGAGGATATGACAGGTCTATAAAATTATGAATGGCCTGGAGAAAGTGAATGGGGAAGTGTTATTTACTCTTCACATAACATAAGAACCAGGGGGTTAACCAAATGAAGTTAACAGGCAGCAGGTTTAAAACAAATATAAGGAAGTATTTCTTTACACAATGCACAGTCAACCTGTGGAACTAATTGCCAGGGGATGTTGTGAAGGCCAAAAGTATAACTGGGTTAAAAAAGGAATTTGATAAGTTCATGGAGGTTAGGTCCATCAATGGATATTTGCAAAGATGGTCAGGGACGCAACCCCATGCTCTGGGTGTCCCTACACCTCTGACTCCCAGAAGATGGGACTGGACAACATGGGATAGACCACTCAATCCCTTTTTCTGTTCTGTTAATTCCTTCTGAAGCATCTGGCACTGGCCACTGTCAGACGACAGAATATTAAGATAGATGAATCATTGGTCTGACCCAATATGGCCATTCTTATGTTCTTATCTGCAAACAAAGTCTCCCTCTTATATTCTGATGGTCTCTGTCTTATGAGTGAAAAAAGACAGAACAGGCAGAACACATCTCTGGAAACAGCTTTTCATCTAAATTAAAAACGCCAGAATTTTAGAATAATTCTAGTACAAATGAATGTACAGGTCTCTTTGGTTATGGTATAGAATAGCTGCTCAATGGTCTGTTAGTGTATGGCAAACAACACTGTTAAGATACAGAGGCACAGTTGGTGGAATTAAAGTAGGCTGCAAAGCATGTGCATTGTTGTTTTGGATTTGTTGATGGTTTGGTCACACTGGTCTGGGTCTAATGTAAAAACCTGCAACAACATCATGAACAACCAGGAATGAAGGATGAAAGGGATTGTCACAGAGCTCTTAAAAACACCTCTGCTATAGCCAATCCAGATAGCAGTTTAAATAGCTCATCTAAGTAGAGATCTACGGAGAATGGAATCTAGAGGAGTAACTAGGGGTGATAGATTAATAATAAAAAAATCCCACAGAAAGTGTGAGCACTTACTCTTTTGCCTGGGACAATTATACTCCTGATTTTTAAACATCTGGATGTAGCGAGTTATACAAACTGTATAATACAATTACACACTGTGTCTCAGGCATCAGAAGTCTAATTTTACACCAAAGAACTCCCATTGCAGTCAATGGAAAGGCTCCATTGATTTTGGTTGGCATTCTCCTCACAGAAGATGAAAACGAGACATGACTTGTCCAAGCTCACGAATGGATATAAGGAATAAAGGAACTGGAGGAGGCACATTCACAAAGTTAAAAAATCATAGTGGCAAGAAGTTGGCTGCAGAACAACTTCCTCCTAATACCAGGGTTTAAGGTTAATATGAATTGCTAGGACTTGTTGCGCCGGAAGAGAGCTTTTGTGCTGCAGGCACTGGTCAAGGGGAAAAGTCCCACTTGTTTTGAACCACTTAACAAAAGTGCTCTTTATGTAGCAGTGTTAATTTTGTAGCTGTTTTTTTTTCAGAGAATACAAAAAAAATTACAACTTAAATAACTAACGTTAAAACTAAAAGAAGAAGAAAAAGTAAAGGCAGCAGTACTATTCTTTAAACAACACCTGACAGGTAAACTCATCTTCTTTGAAAATCTTTAAATCATTTAGAAAAATATTTAAGTCTTAACACTTCTTGCTGGCAAGCTAATTAAGCTCCTAACGCCATAAATGGTACATTCTTCCCCATCATTATTTTTACAGCTGTAAAACAACTAAACTACTGTTATTACAGCTCTGTCTTTTGAGATTAATTGGTTAACCTGGTAATTGCATATTTCCTCTTCTATTGCTGCTTAATCTTCTTACTGATTCTGTAAAGCTTTGCTAATTTTAATAAGCCATTATGAAGACCTTTTTGTTTATTTGTTGAACTGCTTGTTACAAGCTTCAGTGCCCACAGTAAAGAGAAATATACTGTTTATGCACAGATTACTTTTCCATACCTCTTCTATATTATTAGAAACTTGTCTTATAATTGGAAGTGTCTGGGATACCATAAGTATAAGTGGTGCTACCCTCTCTGCCTATAAATAGACACAAAAATATCTATGTTAAAAGAATGTTAAGCTTGCACAATCAGGAAATTTAGAGTTAGCAAATGCCAGCATTAAGACAGAATTATCAGACACAGATGAACACAATATGTTGGGAAAGAGTCAACATGGCTTTTATAAAGGGAAATCATGCCTCACCAATCCATAAGAATTCTTTGAGGAGGGTAAACAAACATGTAGATATGATCCAGTGGATATGGTGTACTTTCAAAAAGCCTTTGACAAGGTCCCTCACCAAAATCTCTTAAGCAAAGTAAGTAGTCATGGGACAAAAGGGAAGGTCCTTCATTGGATCAGTAACTGGTTAAAAGACAGTAAACAAAGGGGAGGCATAAATGGTCAGTTTTCACAAAGAAGATTTGGAAAAAAGGGTGAACAGTGAAGTGGCAAAGTTTACAGATGATGCTAAATTACTCAAGATAGCTAAGTCCAAAGCTGACTGTGAAGAGTTACAAAGGGATGTCACAAAATTGGGTGACTGGGCAACAAAATGGCAGGTGAAATTCAATGTCCACATACAAAATGATGGGGTCTAAATTAGCTCTTACCACGCAAGCAAGGTCTTGGCGTCACTGTGGAGAGTTCTCTGAAAACATCTGCTCAATGTGCAGAGGCAGTCAAAAAAGCTAACAATGTTAGGAATCATTAGGAATGGGATAGACAAAAAACAGATAATATCATACCACCTCTATGTAAATCTATAGTACACACAAACACCTTGAATACTGCATTCAATTCTGGTTGCTACATCTCAATAAGATATATTAGAATTGGAGAAAGAACAAAGAAGGGCAACAAAAATTACTGGGGGCATGGAACAGCTTCCAGGTGAGAAGAGATTAAAAAGACTGGGACTGTTCAGCTCAGAAAAGAGTCTAAGGGAAGATACAGTAGAAGTCTATAAAATCATGAATGGTGTGGAGAAAGTGAATAAGGAAGTGTTATTTATCCCTTCACATAACACATGAACCAGGCGGTCACCCAATAAAATTAATAGGCAGCAGATTTAAAACAAACATAAGAAAGTACTTCTCCTTACAATACACAGGTAACCTGTGGAACTCATTGCCAGGGGATGTTAAGGCCAGAACTTTAACTAGATTCAAAAGAGTATAGATAAATTCATGGAGGATAGGTCCATCCAAGCCAAGATGATTGAGATGCAACCCCATGCTCTGCGTGTATCAAAATCCTCTGACTATAAATTGTCCTGTTCTGTTCATTTCCTCTGAAGCATCTGGCACCAGCCACTGTTAGAAAACAGGATACTGGGCTAGTTGGACCATTGGTCCCACACAGTATGGCCATTCTTATGTTCCTTGGATTGCCTGTGCAGCTTTAATTCAGTCCCCTTCTGCTTATGCACTTTGATTCAATATTTAATTACATGATCACATACTATTTTTTACACCTACAAAATAAAAGGCAGCATGAAATTTTCCCAACCTTATTAGAAAACTCTAAAGACATGCTGCCAAGAAACTACAGCTTCAATAAGAAAATGACTATAGCATAGATTTAGCTAGTTTGACAAAGGAGAAGGGAGAAAGAGAAAATGGCAGAACCTTCATTCTGGACATTCCCCACGACTTCTAAACTTATTCTAGGGCTGTGAAAGAAAGAACAACATATCCCCCTTCCACAATGCTCCCAACCCCAACAGAGTGGAGGCAGAAAGTGACTCCTATGGCTAAGTGCTATACATGGAAGCATACTGCACCATTCAGTATCTTTACAATAAAGGGGTCTGCACGGATAAGAGGTTCAGGTTATGTCTCCACAGCAAAAAAAAACCCTCCAAAAAAAACAAAAAAAACCCATAACCCTGCAAAAGCAAGTCTCAGAGTCCAGATCAACTAACTAAGGTTTGCAGTAGCAGGGGGCTAAAAATAGCAATGTAGACATTAGGGGTCATGTTGGAGACTCTCCCTCTCACCAGGTTTCAGAGTACGGGATCCAGCCTGAGGATGAACATCTACACTGCTATTTTTAGCCTCGCAGGGTGAGCCCGAGTCAGTCGACCCAGGCTTTGAGACTTGCTGCCATGGGTTGTGGTGAGGTTTTTTTGGCTGTGTAAATGTACCTTAAGCTTGCAATGAGTTGTTGGGTGTTATTTTTTCTTCAAGGTGCCCTCGATTGGTCTGCTTTGGTCTTTTTCCTCTTGTTCCCTGACTGTAACTTCACGTGAAAGATGATACTTTTCTCCTACAGCTCAAACAAAAGTTTCACAGCACAATCACATCTATTTTTTGCTTCAATGATTTCTTCTGAAAAACTGCAGTGAAATCTGGCTCATGTGTCTGTAAAGAACAGGATCTTCTAAGTATAAGTCAATTGATTATGTACAAGACGTGATGAGCTACTGGATCAGACCTTTGCCCTTCCACTTTTGATTAATTAGAATACTAGTCTTTAAACTACAAGCTTACTCAGGATGGATGTGGACATAAGAACCCTTTGCTCCACGTTCCACATTGCCCGGCAAGAATCACCACCACTATAGTTCACTTCTGAAACCTGTCTGCCAGATTCCCAGAGACTAATAGAAAAATGTACCCAAACAAGAGACCAAAGAAATAGAACATGAGGCATTACTAGTATTAGTGAGCCATTTCCTAATTACTGCAACAGACACTTTAGCATCAAAGTACCATGTCCTACACAGATTGCCATAATTCCCAGAATACCAGCCAGAAAAATGTGGACTGGAACAAAACAGGCTAAAGTTTATGAAACTCACACCCATAAGAAAACAATCAGGGAATTACACACTTTCATGACTAAATACAGAAGCTATTGATTCAGTTTGGCTTTCCCATCAATAATTTTTTCACCCACATACAAAACATACCCACTCACCTCACACAACCAACCTCTAAACTAATCAAGCTAATTCTCCTATAGGCTGCAAGGGAGATTGTTATTTCTATTTTTAAATACTTGGGAGGTGCACAGAGTACCTAGCTACGGCAAACATTTGTCTTGTTACTCTGGTAAACATTGTAAAAAACAAAAATATACAAAACATATATGCTGTTGCTTTTTTTCCAACACTAGTGATTCAAAATCTGCATCACTAGTTGTCAAAGATGTAGAATTAACACCAATTAACACCAATGTTGAATTAACCTTTAGGAGACTTGCAGACCATGATAGTCTACTCAGAGAACATTACTATGGAAACTAAAGATTCTGCTCCAATTAAAAAGAAGAGAATGTAATACCATCTTCTTATGGAGGATACAACCTACTTGGAGTCCTCATACAAAGATGATCTATCTCCTGATCAAGGATTCCTTTGAAACATGAACCTGAATGCCCTTTTCACATACAAAGTTCTCTTGTTCATTCCTGGTAGAGTGGCAGAGTAAAGAAAGGACATCCTGTTTGTGACACTGTCTGGTACATGAATGACCATTTGGGGATCAGAAGAACTTTTTGGTAAAGAGGATAGAGTTTTTAAATAACTTCTCTCTTTTCTGGACCTAGCTGCTGATTGAGAGCCAAAGACTGAAATGCAATAAAGGGGGCTGTGTAACTTTTTATTTTAAATTCTTGATAACCAGTGTAGGGGAATCAGAAGCATTGTTTGTAAATTGTTGGTGAATCTAACTTCAGTGTTAGTCACCAGTTCTGGGAGAATCTGCTCTCCTTCTGTAGCCTGTCCTGACCATGGCATTTTCAGGTGGGTTACCCCAGGCACAGACGGGTCACATCCCTTGAACCAGGTGAATAGGTCAAGAGACCTCAGCAGAGCAACAAAGACCAATCGGACTACTGTTCCTGGTGGGAATTTGAGGGACCTCTAAAAGAAAAGATTGAAAGTTTCTCCACTCTTCTGGAACAAAATCTGTCCACAGGATAATAATCCCGAGCACTGGCAAACTCTCAAACATTAGTTCTTGGGGCTCAAAAGGAGGATCCATTAGGATGTTCAGGGCAAGCTTCAGTTTCCAATGGAAAAAAGAGGGGGCCAAGGTGTCATTCTGAACCTGGCTGCTTCCTTTAGGAATCTGACCACCTCTCGGTGTAAACTGACCACGGAACAATTAAGCCTGTCCCTTTGAAAAACTGTGTCATCCAAGAGTTAAGACTCAAACCTTTATTCAGACCACCTCAGTGAAGAGCCACAAGGCATGGACCACAGGTGAGATGCACCAAGTAAGCAAGCCCTAAAGATAATCCTACTCCCAGACTCAGTAATGATCATGAGAGAGTAGATTAAACATAGGCAGAACCATGGTGAATCCTAGGGTCTGAAAAATCACTCTAAAAAGGTTTCTCAAGTCCTCTTGGGGAGCTGAACCTTGACAAAAAAAAAATCCCTCTTGGAAAGTAAGAAGAGACATTCAAGATAAATTTAACAATTCTAGACATCATTGTTTCCAGAACTAGTTTGGAATCATTAAGATGGCTATGCTAAGAAGCCTTGCAAAACTTTGCAGAAACCTGCCAACAGCTGAGAGAGGGCACCAGCTGTAATGGCCAGAAAGTCCCTGGAGCTGACGTAGTAATCCCTAATCACTGCTATCTCAGGCAACCACCAAGTCTATTTGAGAGTGCTCCATTTCTGACAGACCTTCTAAAGAAGTTCCACTCAATAGGGCAAATTTGTCATTCAGGTCCCCAGTAACATGAATCAGCGAGAGGGATATAACTTTTTTTCCCCCAGCTCACAGGAGAATGTAACTTAGTCAGTATGCCTCTGCTCTGTCTTCCGTACAACTCAGTGGTCTAAAATATCACGTTTTCCCACATGTGGGGAAACCTTTACAGCCATTGGGAGAAAGCTGCTATGGATCCCTCTGTCCTTCCCTTTAGGGAGAAAAACATCTGAGGGTAAAGCCTCTCCAACACCTACTCCTAGACAGAAGGCTCAAGATTTAGCAAATATACTGAAATCTGAGCCTCAGAAAGTTGGTCTGTTCCCTTATAATCCCAGCCAGAACTTTATGAGATTCCATCTCCAAAGTACTGATCCCAAAAGGAAATTCTAATCTCTACAGGAACAACCTTGGTGTGGTCCTTTATGGATCAGTTATACTTTCAATGAAGATTAGATTAGTGAGGTAAATGCTAGTTCAGCCCCAGGTCAGGCAGAGGAGGACTTTGGTGCCTCCCTCCATGAAAGATAGGAACACTGCGCTGATGCACAGATAGTAATGTTTTCTTCAATTCGGATGGCATAGCATACTCCCATTTAGTGACCGGGAAAAAAATAGCACCTATTGTATCGAAAGGGAAATAAGCTCCCTTCATGGTCATATTTTCACCTGTATCAAAAACTCAACATCTTAAATAGAAGTTATAGGATTGATGCAGAATTTACTGATTGAGGTTCTCTGGCCTGTTATGCAGAAGGTCAGACAAGATCATAATGGTCTATTTTGACCTTAAAAAATCTATTATTCAAACATGAACTCCGGGACTGAAGTATTTGTCTTACAGATGAAAGTGTGATTTGAGTGAAAAAGGAAGCAGAGATCACCACAGATTGTACCACACTGACTAGCCATACATTCTAATGTGATGGAAGTGGTTGGCTTAGCTCTGCAGTAACACCTTAAAGGAAAGGCTCCAAACATTTTTGGTAAGAGACAAGTGGGAAAATGGGGCTTGTAAATTCATAAGACAATTCTGCGTCTTTTGTTAATTCGAGATCATTAGTCATTAGGCCATACATAGCAGATAACTCCACATGGATCTAGGGTAGATAGATAAAAACAAACCAGTTATCTAAAAAGAAAACACTAAAATAGCCATATTAAGAGTGAGAAGAGGATAAAAACAAAAACAAAAAGCTAATTAAAAGCTTTACTGTGTCAGGCTTAGCCATTTATCTTTGCTGCAACAAGAAGAAATCCACATTTCTTCATGTGACACTGACACATTTACATGGTGCTGACAGCATAATTTTTATTGGAATTTCCTATTTCTACCAACTGGTACGAGGCTATACACTCAGTGATGACACTGACCTGAGGAACAGAACATAGAAGAAAATACTGTTTCAAAAAACTCTGAATAAATGAATAATGGCTTTAAATTTTAAATAAGCAAATTTTGCAGGCTAGTCAATAATGAAAATTAGTTTTTGTTGATGTTAAGATAATGGAATATTTTAAAAGAAAATCAACTTTTTCACTCTACAGGTTCTATGTATAGGTCTGGCTCAGACTAAATTCCACGAACATAAGCATAATTTGCCACACTGAGCACTCAGTCCCGCCTTTATCATAAACTTTGTAAAAAGAACGGTTGTGCATGGATATATGCAATATTTCGATACACCTGCAATATTTAATGACATGAACTAGTGGATGAAAATTTTGAACAGCATACAGCACTCTTGGCATAATTTGACATCCAAAGAGCAATTGTTACTCCAACTGTTACAGGGTGAAAATTTGCTGCCATTTATCATCACAAGCAACCCTGCCAACTGTAATAGGAAAGGCACTGACAGGACCAAAGGGCTCACATCCAGAAGAATGATGGTTGTGATTCAGGACCTCAAGTTTTTGCTTTTATGTTTACATTTGTTTTTAAACACAGTCAAAAGCATCTAAAACTTCTGATACTATGTTGTCTGTTTATTATAAATCTAAATAAACTAATGCTGGTGGGAGAGAATCCTTATAGTTGCAAAGGTAACCTTTGGAAAATTAATCAATCAATGCACCACTTCCAGAACCTGCAGATATCCACTAAGGCCTAGTCTACACTTAAAATTTAGGTTGTCATAGCTACAGTGTTCAGGACTGTGAAAAATCCACACTCCTGAGCACTGTAGCTATACTGACCTAACCTGTGGTGAAGACACAGCTAGATCAATGTAAGAACGCTTCTGTTGATCCAGCTATTGTTGCTTGGGGGGGAATATTCCTACAGCGACAGAAAAAACCCTTCCAACAGTGTATGCTGTGTCTATCTATGGGGTTATTCTGGCATAGGTCATTTTGAATTCTACTCCATCCTTTAGCGTTTGTAACCCCTCCCAGAATGGTGTCATCTGCTAATTTTATAAGCAGTCTCCATTATCCAAGTTGTCAGTGAAAATGTTGAAAAGTACCAGACCCAAGACAGACCCCTGAGGGACCCCACTAGATATGTCCTCCCAGTTTGACAGCAAACCATTGAGAACTTCTCTTTGAGTATGGTCTTTCAACTGGGTATGCACCCTCCTTAGAGTAATTTCATCTAGAACGTATTTCCCAAGTTTGCTTATGAGAATGTCACGTGGGACTGTATAAAAGTCTTACTAAAATCAAGATATATTACCATCTACACTTCCCACCACCCACTAGGCCAATAACCCCATCAAAGAAGGAAATTAGGTTGGTTAGGTATGATTTGTTCCTGACAAATCTACACTGGCTATTAGTCATTACCCTACTATCCTTTAGGTGTTTACAAACTGATTTTTTAATAATTTGTTCCAGTACCTTTCCAGGTATTATAGTTAGGCTGACTGGTATACAATTCCAAAAGGTTTTCTTTGTTTCTCTTTTTAAAGAAAGGTACCATGTATATCCTTCTTCAGTTCACCAGGACCTCACCTGTCCTCCATGAGTTCTCGAAGATAACTGCTAATGGTTCTACTTCAGCTAGTTTCTTAGGTATCCCCTGGTGTATTTTGTCAGGCCCTGCCGTCTTGAATATAGCCAACATATCTTAATATTCTTTAACCTGTTCTCTCTCTCATTGCTAATATTCATTGTTTTGAGTATCTGGCCACCATTAACCTTTTTAATGAAGACAGAAGCAAAAATAAACGTTAAACACCTCAGCCTTCTTGATGACATCCATTATTAGCTCACATTCCCCCTTAAGTAGTGGACTTACACTTTCCTTTGTTTTCTCTTGCTCCCAATGTATTTATAGAACCTCTTCTTATTGCCTTTTATTGTCCCCAGATATGTTACTCATTTTGTGCCTTAGCCTTTCTGATTTTGTACCTACATGCCTGAGCTACTGTTTTGTATTTATCCTAAATAATCTGTTCATGTTTCCATTTTATAGGATTCCTTTTTGATTTGCAAGTGATTAAAGAGCTCCAGATAGGAAAAATAGTAAAAGATAATTATGGTTCTATCTTTCAATCCCACCAGGATAGTTTGCTGTTGTGCCTTTAATATTGTCTCTTTGAGAAACTGCCAGCTCTCCAGTACAGAGTTGCTGTGTCCCCACTACATTATAAGCTCTAGAGTTAGCAACACTCGAGCTTCAGTCCACATCCTCTGATGGGCCAGCTAGCTGAATTTAAAGCACCACTTAACTCAAGCTCGAGACTTGTATGCATGCAAGGGAGTCAGATTAGGGGCAACAATCAAGTTACAACCCAAGCTAAGACTGCAGTGAAGACAAATGTAAGAATTACTCCACAGCATAGAAGACTAATAGAAAAAGCAATTAACTGCTTTGCAAGCTAGCCCAACTCTTGAAGATTAGTCTGAAGCACTTAGCATCACGGAATTCACTGACTTTCATAAAGACATAAAAGTGTGCATACTAATTTACATGTTGGTTCTGGACTTCCTCCCAATTAAACCCACAGTGGACCAAGTTCAGACCTGATGAAAGTGGGTGTAACTCCACTGAAGTCAAAAGAATTGCACCTGCTTAAACTTGGCTGAATTAGACACTTTTCTTAAATATACTAAAAAATTAACTTTCCAAAGGCTGAAAAACCTACCACCTTTCAAAAAACCCAGCACCATCCAATTTGGTATTACCAAAATTGTTAAGGCTCCCAAGAATCTCTCAAGTTGGCAACAACACAATCATCAGTTTCTACAGTCCTCTTTAGATTAATTTTCATTTTTGCTCTTCTCAGTTCTGTCCAATAAGTACTTCAAGACATTCTGGTGTTCCTTACATGAAATACCATTTGTCAAGCTAGAGCAGGGGTGAGGAACCTTTTTTCTGGCAAGGGCCTGATGGTGGCCGGAGTGTCCGCCGCTGCCGTGAAACAGCGCTGCCGCCGAATTCCCCCCCCCCCCAAAAAGGGGCAAACGGTGACAGGGTTTTGGCGGCGGGCACTGCCCCCCCCCCCCCCCCACGAAACCCCGCCGCGAAACTGTGCCGCCGCCGAATTCCACCCTTCCCCCCCCACCGAATTGCCCCACGCCGCCAGGGCCAGAGCAAATGATTTCGGACGGCCCGCGGGCCGGACCAAATGATTTCCCGGGCCTTATACGGCCCGCGGGCTGGACGTTCCCCACCCCTGAGCTAGAGAGATACCATAAACCTATAGGCCAATCCAAGGTCAGTAGCTAATTCCTTTCTCCTCAGACCAGACAAGTTGGGGTGTCAGAAAACCGCTCAATTCCTTTTTTCTTTTGTGTCACATACACAAGTATATCCAGTTCTGTAGTCCTGATTGTGGTGCCTGCCTTATTTCTTGATACAGATTTAGGTGGAAATCTTCTGTAATATATATTTTAAGTATATTGGTTTCTCGTTTGGATTCAAGCCAACTGAAACAGCAAATGGCTTATAATATACACTTTCTTTAGGTATTCCAAGATATTATGCAAACTAAACCTGTGTTTGATAAGTTTTGCCCGGTCTGAAAGCATTATTATTTTTAATAAATGATGTACAAGACTTGATGCATTTTAGAACATAAACATTTAGCTGTTTAGCTTTATTTCTTGTAAAAGTCACACAGCCAATGCTTTACTTTTTGTCAATTTTAAAGTGGATTCATTCAAGTTGCTTACGGGCCTTCACAATAAGATGCAGGCTGTAGGGCTTTGCCAGACACTTAAGCTGCATGATGGCATCTGGTTCGTATGACAGTTGCACATAGCATGAAAAAATATTCAGTGTGAGGGACAATATCAAAATGAAAATAAAACTGATAAAACTCATCATAGTTTAAAAAAAATCTCCAAAGATACTGGAGAAAGCAAGAACCATGCACTCAAATTAAAACCAAGGAAAGAAGGGTTTTCTTCAGCCAAAATTATCTGAAACAGGTTTTGCTCCTATTCTTGTCTGTCTTCACTCTCATTCCCCTCAAGCTATTTTTACTATGAAAAAGTGTCTTAACATCCATACCAATTGCAAAGTGATACACAATTAAAATGGCTGGAATAGGTGACTACTTTTTACTAAATAATGTGCATACAGCAAAAGAGAATGACGACAATATTGTTACACTGATGACAATACAGTAAATATTTTGTTAGTCCTCATGTTGTCTGGTTTTACCAAGCTGTTGTCTGCTCCATGGATAAATTCATTTAGTATCTGTTGGATAAAGACTAATCAATTTACTTAATACCAAAAGTTTGACACGTTTAGATTTATCTACTTATAAACTAGGTAAACTGACTTGACAAAGTCGTCATAAGGAAACAGCAGGTGTAAAGAAAAAATATATCTTTATAGTACTGCACCATGCAGTGAATAAAGAATACCTATTTTTATACTGATAGCAGCAGCAAAGTATGGATTAGAATGAACTCTCAAACTGAGAGTCTTGTTAAGAGAACAGTAAAAAACCCGATACTGTATGCTGATATCTACCTACTAAGTTGGAACTGAGTCTACAATATTTTTTGCCAAATTGGATCAAAATAAAATGCGATACCAAAGCAGGCAGACAATTTTCCCCTTTGTGTTAAGCTTCTGTACAAGATAGTGAGGTTTCCAAGGTTTTGCCTCCACTTTGGGATTAATATGGACCTATTATTTATAGAGCAACAAAACTTTAGTTAGTGCTGAACAAAATAAGGACGACTATGTGGTATTCACATCACAGCAGTTTACAGTCTAAATATCACCATAAATACTAGTAATTTAAAACTACTAATTTTTCTAAGGACCTTTTTGCTGTGTGCACCTATATATTGAATTTATTCATAGCGTATATATGATGTCAAATGTGATAGGAAACCTAGCTAATTTATCTCAGCCAAGGTTAGTATTAAAGAAAAGATTAAATGGGGAGGCGAAGAAATCATTAAATCATTTGCAACTTGTGACTGATATTTTCAAAAGCAAATATGAGTCAAGCTTGTTGTTTTACCCTTCTATTCTTAGTTTTTATACTCACCTAAACCTTTTTGTCCAGGGTTTTTAGCAAAGGTAAAAGTAAATTGATAAAAATCTTTGAACTTTATTGGATCCTTTAGCTCTTGTTCCAATCTTGGCAATAGAGCTTTTAGCTTTTCTGTGGTGTCACACCTGTCACAAGAGAGATTATATTATTTGCATGTAATCCATTTTAGAAAAGTTTATAAATATTTATTATAAACACACAAATGAGTAACATTATTGTAAGATTCAACTACAGAGTATCACTTTGATTTACTTTACTAAATATTTAAGGGCCCTAAGTAGAAACAGGGTTTAATTTTATATACAAGCATCAAAAGTACACAGACTAAATAAGATTGAACCATTTAATCAACATCAGAATGGACCTTCATCTAGTCTGACTGCCTGCATAACAACCAGTGATCCCTGCATCCAGCACAGAACTGCTGGTTGAGCTAGAGCACATCTTTTAGGAAGATGTCCCATCTTGATTTTAAAGACCCGAAGTGAGGGAGAATCCCCTACATCTCTAGGTAAGTTATTCCAATGGTTGAACACCCTCACTGTTAAAAATTTACACCTTATTTCTAGTCCAAACTTGTCTATCGTCAGCTTCCAGCATCTGAATCTCAAAATGCCTTATAGAGTGATGTAATGTATGGGAATAAGTAACAGCTTCCCAAACTGTGTTGCTGTGGATATCGTAAGTTATAGGTGGTTAATACTTAAGACCACTTCTGTGAGCATGTTTGTTTGTGCATGTGTGTGCGCGCATGTGCATGAATGGATGTGTATGGGTATGTGTGCGCGCACTTCAGACTGCAGATTAGAGCTGGTCGGAAAACTTTCTTCATCAGTCCATCAATTCAACCAACTAACGTTTTTCTATCCCTTAACAGAACACCTCTAGAATCAAGTAAAATTTAAATATAAGTCACTGCAATCCTATTAAACTGTAATATACTGTTTCTTTATTACTTTTATTGCAGTTACACTAAATTTGAGGTTTCCTTTAATTTATTAAACCACCCATCTTAGTCTGTGTACACTATATGGGAATTTGTCCTACATGTTATGCTTGTGACCAATGTTAATGTTAAAAGATTTTTCATCCACTAAATTGTATCATCCACATTCCTCAGTCAGAAAACCTGAAAAAGATGAGCCCTCCACCATGACCTGAAGGCCAACAGATTGGTACTGGCAGACCAAGGTGGAAGCAAATTTCAGAATTGAGACCCTTCTGCTAAAAGACAATAATATTGAGGCATTGCCAGCTAAAGTACCCAATTTGACTTCAACTAACTCAGCATCATATGGGAAGAATAAGTGTTTCTCAGGTAGCCAGGACATAAACCAAAAGACAGATTGTAGGATGTAGCCAATACTATTAATTAAACCTGGAAACAAAAAGAACAACAGAGAGTTGGAAGTGCATCTTCAACAAGGTGGGGGGAATGGAGGGGGAAGAGGTCACCCTGGCACCGACCTGCTCTCCAGCCCAATCCTGGGAACTGCAGTGGCCTCTCCAGCCCATCTGAGTCCTACTCTCATCGCTGCCTCTCAGTGCATGCAAATTGCTTAGGTGGGGGGCCTGGCCAAAACCAGACTGACTCTCAGCTCCCAAGCAATCAGCCAATGGGGAGGGAGCAACTGAAGCTGGATGGCAAGGGGCAGACAGTGGGAAAACGGAGCTGAGCGGGGACAGAAACATAGATGCAAGCTGGAAACAGATGATACCCTACCACACTATTCCTATTGCGGGGACTGTTGTGATAAATAGGCCTAAAAATGTATCTTAATTGAGAACTCAACTGTAAAAAGTACATAGAAATTCATAAGATGTCATAATAACTTATAACAAATGTTGATGGGAAAAGGTCTGAAAGGGAGACAGATAGAATTAGTACAAACAAAGGCCTACTGATATAAACACAAGGACTGTATTAAGATCATGCTTGGTAAACAAGAAAGTGTGGAACCAGAAATCAGTGAACCGAAACTGGTGTGTCAGAAATTGGATAAAACAACAAAGGGACAGGCTATATGGCTAATCACTCCCTTTCTGGGTCCTTAAAAAAGAGACTATGGGGAGAAAAACTGGCTATTGGAGGAAGCTTTATCATCATGGCTGCCACCCCCACCATCTTCTAGGACCCTTTGCCATCCTGCTCCTGAGAGATGTCTTGACCAGTCCAGGCCAGAGAGAAAGACCCAGATGACATTGCCAGCTCCAGCTGAATCCCAACCACCACCTGGGATGAAACAGGATCAGACTAACAATAACAGTTCTATATTATCTCAACTAACATCTTCTCTCTTCCCCAAAAGGACAATTACTATTGTCTTTGATACTTGTAACAGACAGTTAAACAATGGAGGTTTTTCCTTCTAAAAGCTTTCTCCAACTAAAGGGAATGGGAACAAGATAGGCTGTTAAAATGAAAGCCTTATTTAATACTTTACATTTAAAATTCTTTAACTGTTTTTCCTTTTCTTTTATCTTTGATTAAAGGTTTAAAGGATTTTAATGGTGTGCTTGCCATGATACTAAGCAGGCTGTGGTCTCTGTATATCAAACCTTGTTTAAAACTGTTTAATGTTGGACAGTGACTGGGTTATGTTAACACTTTTGGTCCACATATTCCATCTAAATTATACCTCAGGGCACTACTCATCACTACCTTTCAGCTCAACTCCACCCCATCCCTCTGGTTCCATCTCCCCTTAGCAATAATATAGTTTTCAGAGAATTACCTTAATAAACATAATGTAGTCTGGGAAAGATCATGTCACAGATAAATGATCACAACTTCCTTATATAGAGCAGTTAAAATAGCAAAGGCATCTTTGACCTCCAATACCTTCTGATAAGCAATCAGGGATTCAAACACACTTTTTATCAAGAACTTCTTATTTGAAGAGAAGGTCAATTCCCTAAATAATGGAGACAGGTGCCACACTCTCTAGATGCCTTCTGACAGCATCCCCATCTCTTATCTGGATTAAGCGTCTGTCAGCTTCCTTTCATCTAGTGCTAGGAAAGCAAAGACACTGCAGCATCAACAAGAAAGATGTCAAATTACCTATGATCAGCATACCATTGGCGCGGCAGTCCAGACCACAAGACAACCAACCCCCTACACACAAAGAGCCTCATATATATGTTGAGCAGAATTCTGCCTAAAACAGCCCTTGGTGCAGAAAAGCAAGACCACCAGGAAGAGCTGAAAACTAAAGTCTGCTGGCAGATTTAAAAAGAATCAGCATGAACACCTATTGTTGCCCAATGTTAGAAGATCAAGCAATTATCATAACAGTCTCTAGCCAAAAGCCAGAGTGAAAGAGATAAAATAAATTGGTGGACTTCAAATGACCAAGTTGTTTCACTCCAATTTTTCAATATCCATTCTTTACCCAGAAAGGAAAGCTTAGAGAGATGTCAGGAATTGACAAGATCAGTGGCAATAGATGGTTTCTTGAGCTGGGTCCTAATAACCACTTGTGTTTTACAAAAGTTGGCACCTTATTAGTGTCTTCCTGCAGTACAGCAATCTCAAACCAACCTGAATTTTATTAGCAACAAGTAATATGGGTCAAATCACAGGCCAAAGCTCTTCCCACATCTCTACAATCTCAGTTAGTGAAACTCAATTTGGCCCTTCTGGGAGTAGATCAGTTAACACAAGAAGAATGCATTTGATTAATCTTTTCCATAAAATAGGTGTGTTTATATAATTATTCCTTTCAGTGATAAATGCTCAACTCTGTTGCTAAGCAAAAGCATGCATCAACCTAAATGTTTATCACTCAGAATGGTTCTGGATCTGGCTCTCTTAGATACTACAGGAGAAGCAAGCTTTCTTTGCTTCAATGGTCCAAGGTCTTATTAAACTCTATGCTAGAGTCAGACTCTGAACACAATTTCCACCAATGATGCCCTAACTTCAACTCCAGATAACTCATCTGTGCTGGAGGAACCAACTAGGGGCCGTGCTCCTCTTGATCTGCTGCTCACAAACAGGAAAGAACTGGTTGGGGAAGTAGAAGTGGTTGGCAACCTGGGCAGCAGTGACAATGCGATGGTCATATTCAGGATCCTGACAAAAGGAAAAAAGAAGAGCAGCAGAATACAGACTCTAGACTTCAGGAAAGTAGACTTTGACTCCTTCAAGCAATTGATGGAAAGGATCCTCTAGAAGGCTAATATGAGGGGGAAAGGTGTCCAGGAGAGCTGACTGTATTTTAAAGAAACTTTACTGAGGGCGCAAAAACAAACCATCCCAACATACAGAAAAAATAGCAAATATAGAAGGCAGCTTGGCTTAACAGAGAAATCATTGGTGAGTTTAAACACAAAAAGGAAGCTTACAAGAAGTGGAAGCTTGGACTGGAAAGATGACCAGGGAGGAGTATAAAAATACTGCTCAAGCATGCAGGAGTGAAATCAGGAAGGCCAAAGCACAACTGGAGTTGCAGCTAGCAAGGGACTTGAAGGGTAACAAGAAGGGTTTCTATGTTAGCAACAAGAAGGTGGTCAGGGAAAGTGTGGGCTATTTACTGAATGGGAGAGGCAAGCTAGTGAGAGATGACCTAGAAAAAGCTGAAGTACTCAATGCTTTTTTTGCCTCTGTCTTCACAGACAAGGTCAGCTCCCCGTCTACTACACTGGGCAGCACAGTATGAGGAAGAGGTGAGAAGCCCTCAGTGGTGAAAGAACAGGTTCAGGACTATTTAGAAAAGCTGGACATGCACAAGTCCATGGGGCCGGATGCAATGCATCCAAGGGTGCTGAGGTAGTTGACTGATATGATTGCAGAGTCACTGACTATTATCTTTGAAAACTCGTGGCAATCGGGGGAGGTCCTGGACAATTGGAAAAAAGCAAATATAGTGCCCATATTTAAAAGGAGAAGGAGGAGGAGGATCTGGGGAACTGGAGACCAGTCAGCTTCACCTCTGTCCCTGGAAAAATCACGGAGCATGTCCTCCAGGAATCCATTTTGAAGCACTTGGAAGAGAGGAAGGTGATCAGGAACAGTCAGCATGGATTCACCAAGGACAAGTTATGCCTGACCAACCTGATTGCCTTCTATGATGAGATGATTGGCTCTCTGGATGTGGGGAAAGTGGTGGATGTGATATACCTTGACTTTAGCAAAGCTTTTGATACAGTCTCCCACAATATTCTTGACAGCAAGTCAAAGAACTATGGGTTGAATGAATGGACTATAAAGATGGATAGAAAGCTGTCTAGATCATCGGGCTCAACTGGCAGTGATCAACTGCTCGATGTTTAGTTGGAGGCAGTATCAAGCGGAGTGCCCCAGGGGCCGGCCCTGGGTCTGGTTTTGTTCTACATATTCATTAATGATCTGGATGGAGTGGATTGCATCCTCAGCAAGTTCACGGATACTAAGCTGAGGGGAGCAGTAGATACTCTGGAGGGTAGGGGTAAGATACAGAGTGACCTAGACAAATTGGAGGATTGGACCAAAAGAAATCTGATGAGGCTCAACAAGGACAAGTTCAGAGTCCTGCACTTAGAACGGAAGAATCCCATGCACTGCAATAGACTGGGGACTGACTGGCTAAGCAGCAGTTATGCAGAAAAGAACCTGGGGGGTTACAATGGACAAGAAGCTGGATATGAGTCAGTGTGTCCTTATCGCCAAGAAGGCTAATGGCATATTGGGTTGCATTAGTAGGAGCATTGCCAGCAGATCGAGGGATGTGATTATTCCCCTTCGTTCGACACTGGTGAGGCCACATCTGGAGTATTATGTCCAATTTTGGGCCCCCCCCACTGTACAAAGAATGTGGACAAATTGGAGAAATTCCAGCAGAGGGAAATGGAGCACATGATTTATGGGGAGAAGCTGAGAGAATTGGGCTTATTTAGTCTGCAGAAGAGACGACTGAGGGGGGATTTAATAGCAATGTTCAACTACCTGAAAGGGGGTTCCAAAGATGATGGAGCTAGGCTGTTCTCAGAGCTGGCAGATGACAGAACAAGGAGCAATGGTCTCAAGTTGCAGTGGGGGAGGTGGTTGGATATTAGGAAAAACCTTTTTCACTAGGAGGGTGGTGAAGCATTGGAATGGGTTACCTAGGGAGGTGGTGTAATCTCTATCCTTAAAGGTTTTTAAGGCCCGGCTTGACAAAGCCCTTCTTGGGATGACTTAGTTGGGGTTGGTCCTGCTTTGAGCAGGGGGTTGGACTAGATGACCTCCTGAGGTCCCTTCCAACCCTGATCCTCTATGATTCTATTTTTCAGAGATTCGCTGAATACTAAAGTGACCAGTACAGAAAACATCTAGAAAGATGAAGCGTTATATTGTACAATTAGCAAACAAACATTTAGAGACAGCTAAAGGTTGCAGTTGGATACACCCAACCCATATAAAACCTTAAAAGGAAGATTAAAAAATCTTTTTTTTTGTTTAAATTACATATCATTTTTTAAAAAGTAAATTGTAATTAAATTTGAAATAGACAATTTATGTTAAGGCCTAACTTTATTACAAATGATTAAAATAATTTAATATTAAGCAGTGCATTTTTGCTGCCATATATTAAAGAAAGTCAGTCCACTGAATTGGTGGAAGTCACTGGCTAAGCCTTTGGAACTTGAGTTTGCTGAAGTGCTAAACCAGGTTTTGTCAGCAGTAACCTATCTGCAAGTGTAGAGAGAATATTTTCTTTATTTCCATTTATTCAGCTAGTTCAGTTCAATGACAAGTTCATTCAAAGTTAAGAAACCAACTGGGAGTTGAAAAAGAAGGAAATCTTGTTATCCTCTTCCAATCTATGAATAAAAGCGATGTGTAAGAGGATGAGATCTACTAGTTCTAAAATCTTGAAGGATGTGGTAGCCAGAAACAAATCTATCAATCAATCGGTTCAATTCACTAACTACAGATAATACATGCATTTAAATACAATCTGTATGATTTAAATAAATGGTTTAAAGATTTAAGGTTCAGGTATCTATCTCATTTAAGGTAGTTTAATTTTTTTTTAAATCCTCTTTTTGTGCATTTTTAATTTAATTTGATTATCTATCCAAATAGAGGTTGAAACAAATCACAAGTGAAAAAAAAATTAATCATTGTTTAATAAATAGGCAATACATCATTCACTATTTTCTTACAGAATAAAAAAGTAAATATTAAGAATCTCAATAAATGCAAGTTAAGCTATAGAACTGCTTAAATAAATGTGTACATACATAATGTATCTCCCTGGTTAGCAAAAAGCAGCACAAATTTAGTGAAAAGGCTCTATTTAGCTCCTAATAAATATGTTTTAATGGTTATCAACCAATAAGAAATAGCCTCTCTTTAGGAAAATAAGGACAAATGCAAAATACAATTAAAATAGTTTAAATCAAGGTTTCCTGCGTGCTCATTTAAATCGCTTTGATTTAAATCTATCCTTACTGCTTAAAAGAAAGAACACACAGTTTTTTTCCATTTTCACCCTCACATTGGAATAACAGTGTCCCTAAGGCAGTGGTTCTCAACCCATGGCCCGCTTGTGGCCCCATCAGCATACAGCTGCAGCCCATGTGACATCTCCAGGGCCATACAGGAAGTATATATAATGTATGGATGCGGCTCATATAACATACAGAGAGCTGCATATGCAGCCCACAATGGTAAATAGGTTGAGAACCACTGCCTTAAGGCTTTCACTTCCACTTGCCAACTGATACCCAAAAGCAATATATACTTGTACTTCATCAAACAGGTACTCTAACACAAAACCTTAACAAGAGATTTCATATGCTTTTATCTCAACCGATTAAAACATCTGATTGTCACACATTCTATGCATTTGGGAAATTATTTTGCCTTAGCCCTGCTGAGGTCAATATTAAGGTTTTGCATTACAGTTCCAGTTTGACACTAGGGAACATATTTTTGTGCACCTGCAAGTGTGATGGCTGCCATCTTGACCAAAACCAGGGATTGAACAGATGACTCCAGAACTAAATGCATGCTTGTGTTAAAGATCCAGGCTCTTAGAGTTGTCACAGACTTGCATCTCGCAGGTCAACCACGTATTGACCAATGGGTGACAAGCAAAATGTGTAACAAATGACTGAAATGTATATTTTGGCAATTCACGCCATAGTTTACAGATCATAGATTTCAAAGTACAAAATCAGTGGTAAAACGGTCTTTCACTGTGTGAATCACATGAAACCTAGAGTCTATCACTGGCTCTGGGAGGAGTGTGGCATATAGTAGTAAGAGATAACCAAAACTGGTTTAGTCACTCTCCAAGGTAGTGTATAAGACTGGGGTTTGTCATGTTGGAGACCTAGGTTCTATGCCTGCAGTGACTTTGCATAAACCCTACTAATTTGAAGAGAGGGGTAAGAAGAAAAGTGTTCAGAAGCTCTTCCCTTTCTCCCAGGCTGGGGTTTATACCTTCAATCAATAATAAGGGAATTTAAACAGCACTTGAGAGATGAGATCTGAACTGCTAAACTATTCTTTCCCAGCTCATGGAACTTTCTCGTAGACCACATGGCTACTTGGCTAGTCTATATCTATACATCCTACTTCCCCTCCCCTGGAAGAGACCTCCTGTGTTTATGCAGTGGCACCACTCGCTGTCAAATTAGCATATGGTGCACATAATTTCCCATATATATAACATACTTGATATACAAACTCTACATATGTATAATTGATATTCAAGGAATTAGCATGCGAGGAGCAACAGAGTTATCGAACGACAGTTTCCAGAGTGTTTTAGGTTTCTTGCAAAAGGATATAAATAAAAGTGAGACAGTCCAGAGAAGAGATGGAGGGAAATCAACCAAAAGAAATTATCTTTGAACTCTTCTTGATCTTCCTATACGAATTCATTTTTCAAACCCCCATGAAAAATTTTAAAAGTGCTCTAAGTTTATATTCTATGTTTTGGTTTTTGACATTTCAATGAGAGACTTAAACAAAGGTTTAAATCTGCTGTTAAAACTGAACTCTGTAACACAACACTACCTACAGTGCACAAGTCTCTGCCCCAAAAGAGAGGGCACAGTTTTCATAAAGATAGTGCAATACAAGAAAGAACAGTACATAGTCATGACATTATCACAATTCACTTCCATGAAGTGACTGGCATTACTGGGGATCCCTAAATCAATCAGACAGGAAGATCAGGCTAATAAGAAAGGACCACTACTGACATGAATATCTAAGTCGGTAATCATGGGAAAGGAAATTAAGAAAAAGCACATGATGCTCTAGTGAAATTTTGGTAAAACTCAGACACACATTATACAAGTGAACCACAGTCACATTCAGAAGCGTAGCTTCTTAAAACCCTTGGTGCTTATTTTACTATTGCTAGCAGTTGCAGATGAAACACAGGACGTGGAAGCACAAGCTGAAGTCTGTGATAGCTTATTTATCTTCAAAACTGTTAGCTAAATTTGAGTTGTAGAAATTTCATCCCACTGGAACACTCAGCTACTACAGTGATAAATGCTTTAGAAATTAGCACAGTTACTAGTAGTGCTGAGACAGACTGCAGTAATACAACTCAATTTAAAATTCCAGATTTAGGTCACAGGCTGTTAGACAAATCATCTTTTAAATTTGTAGTTTGAGCAAATCAACTGTGGAAGGCACTAAGTAAAAATGAATATGGAACCACACAAAACCAATTCTCACAAAATCATTTTTCAGACTTCTTAAACAAGTTTACCTAACTAATTAAAGTGGCAATATGGTATAGAGGAAAGGTCACTGAACTGGGAGTCAAAAGACCTGGATTCTGTTCCCAGCCATGCCAATGACCTGCTACGTAATCTTCGGCAAGTCATTTCACCTCTCTGTTTCTGTTTACCTTTTGCTTCCACCGTAAGCTCTCTGGGGACAGGCACTGTCTTTTTTTATTGTGTGTTTGTGCCATGCCTAGCACATTGGGGCCCTGGTCCAGGACTGGGGTTCCTAGATGCTACCTTAATACAAATGACTTCAGCCGTAGTTCTTAAGTTTAATATCAATGAAATATCTATTTTTATCTAGACCATAAAGAGATGTTTAGAATGGAGCTGTAGCATGGGACACAGCTCACTTGCTGGTGGAGTCTCTGTACCTTAAATCTTTAAACCATGATTTGAGGACTAATACTCAGTCTTAGGTTAGAGGTTTATTACAGGAGTGGGTGGTTAAGGTTCTGTGGCCTGCATTGTGCAGGAGGTCAGACTAGATGATCATATTGGTCTCTTCTGACCTTAGAGTCAATGAATCTATGAATGTTACTGTTGCAGAGTTCTAGCAAAAATACTAACTTCTGGGATTCATGGTCCACAAAGTATTTACAGAGGTGGAATAAAAAGAGAATGTTTCATGGAATTGGATACAGCAACTATCATACAAGTAAAGGGGAGAGATATATGGTAAAGGAAAAAAATAAGAGAAAGCTGAAATATAGAAGTATCCTTCTAGCTATAGTGAAGGAGGAAATGGCAAAGAAACAGACAAATTAGACTTAAATTGAGATGTGAAGAAAAGACATTAAGATAAAGACAGAACAAGTGAACAAAAATCCAGACAGACAGACGTAGAGCAGAGATCTTCAATCTGTGGGGCATGCCCCCGTGGGGGCGCCACAGAGGAACGTTGTGTGTTCCTCAGCAGGGCCCGTGCCAGCCCCCTCATCCTCCAGCCACTGTTCCCAACTTGGCCCCTGGCTGCTGCGTCCCTCCTTCCGACCATAGCACCCCTCCCAGGGAGGGGAAGGGTGTGGACAGGGCTAAGGGGTGACACGACCTAAAAGGTTTGGGGACTACTGACTAAGAGGAAGGTGACGGAGGATGTAGACTAGAAAAGTAAGTTAATTCAGTATAAGTTAAGGGTAGCATGAAGCAAACCCATGGAATGTTTTCAAAGCTTGAGGTCCAATCCAGTTTTCCACTGACTTCTGTAGGAGTTGGCTCACACTCTAAAATGTTTTTAACTACACAGAAAACTGATACACTCACCCCAACTCTGTCATGCCATCTACAAATTCCTTTTTACTGAATTCACATTGAGTGGCTGCCCTGAACTTCCATGCTATGACCAAGACGCTGATACTGGCAGGGTCCAAGTTTAAATCATCACAAAACTGTTGAATTCCATCAATGCCAATTTTATTGTCATCCTGTGGGTCTGCAGTTAAAAATATAAAAAGTATTACAATACATATTAAAAACTTTCCTATAGACTAATGACCTGAACCGTTTTGATATGCTGCAATGCAGAAGTTATTGTAGGAGTACTTCTCAAATCTATTAACCTCAATTAGGGCATCAATTTGAAATCAAGTCTATTTCAAAAAGTGAGTTAAAAGATATAATATCTTCCAAAGACCCCCTGTCAATTTTGTGGACTTTTATTATTATTATTATTTTTAAAAACAATGATTACCCCTTAAATATATTTTCCTTGTCCCCATTGCTGTGTGAAAGACCCACAAAAACAACAGGTGAAACTACCTAACTATAGGAAGGAAATAGTGAAACTGATTGTACTCAAAGTGATATAAAAGGCATTTATGGTTAGAACTGCAACAGATGCGAAAGAGAAACACCAAATTTGGTATACAGATTCTTTTTCCTGGTTGTGACGTATGAGAAGGGAAAAACCTATTTAAACGTCAGAGCCAGGGTTAACTTGGGAGGCTGGAAGTGAGGGTTGTTTTTTTTTATGCTTTCAGAGTAAGCAAATCAATGAGACACAATGTTTGTTCATTGCCCAGCACAACAAGTCTCAACCTGAATGAAGCCATTCAGCACATTGTGACATAACTGTTTAACAATAAGTGGTTACCACTTATGATAGAACCACACTTTGTAATTGCCTGTCTCAGTTTATGTCACAATCCTAATTTTAAACATTTAAATATGGAAAACTAAATCTAACAGAAGAACCCCGCCCCCCAAAAAAGACCCAAACAAATCTGTCATGAAAATTATACTGGATTTTTAATTAATCTAAGAAATGATTAAAGAAGCAGTTACTATACAAACCTGGCATCTATTTTACTATTTTATTTTGCTATACAATTAGACTACAATACAGGACTCTCTTAAAAATGTACTATAGTTACACGCACATAAGTAGTATCCTCAAAGCTACCCTTCTATTTTTCATACACATTCTGTAACACAAAATACAGAACTGTTTTGCCTAAATTTAGATGGAATAAGTCTTAAGTCTTTCTTTAATTACAATAGTTTATTCTATCACAGATACAGTTAAAAGAATTTCAGTGCATTTTAAGTTTGATATTTTGGAAAGTTAATTGATATAGACTTCAAGTGTTCAATCTTTTCTTAGACCCTGATCCTGCAACCTGATCAGACTTCAAGGTCTTAAAATGCAGCTTCATTGTAGCATCATTCTGGTTTCCCAGAGGTTTTTGAATGACTAAAGATTAAAAGTAGTCAGTAATTAAATAAGGCCTCAATGCAGCAAACAGTTACTACTTGCTGTATCTTTCCCCCGGGCGTAATTCCATTGAAATCAATGGAACTGTGTGTCGGAGGAAAGAGTAAAACTACCCAGTATGTTTTAAAGATCATGCTCCAAGAGAATATCTTGATGTATTTGTTAAGTTTTAAAATTATTCTTAAAATATTTGGGGTGAAATTGTGTCTCCAGAGAAGTCAATGGCAAAACTCCCATTGGTTTCAAAGACGACAAGATTCCACACTTCTTGTTGTTCACAATTATCTGGGCAACTTAAGGAATAATAAAAATGACCATGCATAGGTTTGATTTGCATGTCAGTTATTAAAAAAGCAAAAAACACTTAAGAAAGGATTGCACAGTCAGACAATGAAAGATGTGTCATCTCACATTTCAAACATGATGCCATCTAAACATTTTTCTTTATGTTCTATAAGCAAACCCTCTTTCTAAGGATTTAGAAGGGAATCTTGGTCAGGCAGCTATGATACAAAGTTTAATTGCTGTTTAACAAAAGAAAAAGGTGTTTAAAAATATGAATAGAAACACTTTCATGGTGAATTCTGCCCTTATTATTTTCTCTGAAAATTTGTCTAAATTTACATATGCCCTTACAGCATTTTCAGTACTAACACTGCAATATTGTGCTGATGCATAAAAACAATAAAACTGACTAGACTATTTTCATTAACCAAAGTGAAATGTAGTAGAAAAGTAAACAGCACAAATAATGAAAACTAAATGAGATAAATAAGAATTCCTTCACTATTAAAGTATTGGTAACCTCAGTGTCCTTTAAAATTGGCAAACAAAAACCAAGAAAAGGACTGATTTAAATAAAAGCAAAATTAAACCAAATAAATTAAACATCTACAAGTACACACAAAAGAAATGTTCCAGTTTTTTCTGAAACACTGTTTTAAAAACAAATTTTTGAAGATCATCTGTCTGTAATACGGAATAGGCGTATGGTGTTTATGGTGTTTAAAAACTTTTTAAAAGTGGAATTAATATAAAAGAGAGTAATACACATAGAATAATTCTGTCAAGAAGCATAATCATATAGTAGGATTAGAAAGCATTCAGACTAAAAAAACTGGTCAAATATCCATTTTAAAGCAACAGGTAGTAATGATTCAGAGCTGCTTCATTCTGTTTAATAAACATTTACATGCATTAATATAAAATATTAACATTTCAAAAGGAGCTCTTACACTGGATCACGTCAATTCTTACACTTCCATGGCCATTTTTTCCCCTTTTATTTTTCCTCTTCTTTTAAACACTACCATAAAATAAAAAAGAAATGGAAAATAAAACACAACTCCACCTTTAATTCACTTCCTTGTGAGTATGTTTTTCCTAGCATATCTAAACAGGAGGTGATCTGGCATATCATTTATGATATAATATGCAAGCACAAAGGGTAAATTAAGGATGGAGTTTCAACCTTAATTCTGAGTTTCCTTCCTTCATTAGTGTTATCAGACCCTTTCTTATAGCTTAGTGTTTTTGTACTTTAAAAGATTATCCCCCTTTTATCTGAACTAAATGTTTTAATACAGAAATTATAGCCATTATTTTACCATGCAAAGTAATCTTACATACCAAAATTCTTTAACAGACTTCATAGACAAGAGATCAAATGCAATGCATAATGTGCTTTTACAGAGCCATGGTCAAGTCTATAAGTAATTGATTTCAGTCTGCTTTTTCTATCATCATATGCAGACCTTCCTATTGTTAACGTGTTTTATACTTTATAAAACAAAATTTTGGACTGCTGTAGTGAACATTATAAGACATGCAAGAAAGAAAAAACATTCTAGAGAACCACCTATTACAGTAACATACATACATTAAAAGCAAGTTATTGCATTAGGAATCTTAATAAAAGATCTTATCAGTAGCAAAATGTGAAGTGGAAATGTAATTAAAATGAAATAGTTTAAAAAACTGATCCTTACCTTTGTACCTGTTAAACAATTGTTCTAATTTCTTTCTGTCTACTGAATTTTTCATGGATTCTTTGTAGTACAAGTCTGGGTTCTGGAAGTAGTTGTCTGTTGCCACTTCTAGTTTCCACTCATTCTGCATTAAGCAATATATAGCAGTCCTTTCACCAGCCTGCGTAAATGCCATAAACTGGCGGACCTTGTCCTTCTGAGACGATTTAAGCTTATGCTTTGGGATGCAAAAGAAGCAGGAAAGCCAATGAAGCTAATCCAGAAGTTTGTTTCAGCATTCTACTACTAATGCCTATCTTTCAAAGGGGTTTAGTTTTCTTGGTGTGTGACAACTTTCACTTCAGAATTACAGGAAGACAAAGCCTTGCTCTTCTGCAGTAAAAAAAGACAGCACTTTCTTCTGAAAATTGAGATGACAGCATCTATATGTACATTTTATAGCAGCAAATAGCCTGGCAAAAATAATTTCTAATTTATGTTACTGCTCACATATACACAATTGTTTTGTACAAAAATTGTTTGACCGCCAGGTATTTCCTATTAAATTCAGAATTATTTGGTTAAAAACCCTTTAAAATAGACACTTGTGTCTATTTGCTGAAAATAAGTCTATCCATTAATAAATTAATGATAAAATAAGTTTCAAAGGCATGAGGCATACAAAAATCAGAGATTCTGTAAATAAAGGCCTTTAGAAATATCTGAAAAGTTTAACAGTTGATTTAAGAGTTTTCCTAATTAATTTCTAGTGCTAGTGAACAATAGTGCTTTCCTGTTGATTATTTGAGATGGCAAAAGTTACAAGCACTTTTCAATTTTATCACTGGGAACTGTTCACTGTTGCTTTCGGAAAAAGTGAGCTCAAAAAAAACAAAACAGAAAAAAGGAGCCAAGCAAGAGATTCGCTCAATATTATGAAGAGTTTACAAAAAGCTTTTGTAAATCTAATCAAAAGCTTTTATATATTTTGACAATAAAAGATGTTTATATTAACCACTGCAATTGATTACTTTGTTATTCAATAGAAACAAGAGTATATAGGAACCATGAAATAAATGTTTTTCTCAATGGCAATGAATTGTGGCAAACTATAGCTCTACAACATCCCAGAGTACACTTCTGGAAAATACAGGAGTGGGGAGAAAAGGTTTTAAAAAGAGTAAAAATCTGCTACCAATGTTTTACCATTATCCTTTGCAGTACATAAAGTAACTTTTAAAAAAAATCAAACTCTTTGAGTTTCAGTAAGTCTCTTTTATACATCATAGTTAGCACAAGTTATATTTCTGGGTTGATAATCAAATTAGCTAGGTAAACACTTCATAACTTACTCATCCTAGTATTTAAGTCAAGAGTGTTAACTGAAGCATTGACTTGCTAATCCCTGATCATCAGAACAAGCTATTATGATGTATTCTACTGCACATCATTGTTTCATGTTCAATGTGATACTACAGTGTACATACATCTTCTAGTCCACCCTTGTTTATCTCTTTTACACACTCTACTTAGCCATATCATTAAAAGGTTAATGCAGATGGTCATACAAGACAAGAAGTGCATCATGTGCAAAAGATACAGACTTAGTTCTTTCCTTCATGAAGTTATTTTCTAAATATTGAAAAAATACAGAAAAAAATACTCATAAAATGGGAACATATTTAATTATAGCCATGGAAATAAATGCAATTGATTCTGCAAAGGAAATGTTAATAAATGATCTTTGTTATTTCACTACTGGAGATATTATGTATATCTATTTGTATTTAAAAAACCCTAAATTTTCCTTGAAATGGAAATATATAAAATCTTTGTACTCTAATATCTTGCACATTTAAACAGGAGTCTTTCTAAATTACAATTAATTTAGTGTTGGGTCACTTCACAATAGGAATCTGTGATAAAACCATGACATCTAAAAGTGTTTAGAGACAAAGTGGATGAGGTAATATCTTTTATTGGAGCAACTTCTGGGTGACGAAAGATACAAGTTTTCACCACCAGAAGTTGGTCCAATAAAAGATTAATATCACCTACCTTGTCTCTTTATTATCCTGGGACAACATGGCTACAAGACCACAAACGAAAAGTTATGTCTTTTTATAAAAAAGGGCTACAAACTTCAAGTAACCTATGTCTCTTTTTTGCTTTAAAAGGACAGAGATGGAAAAGATCATTCAATCTACCTCTCTGCCAATGCAGAATTGTTTTACAGAGTACATTTTAAGTCCCATTTAAATTATACACATGAACAGATTCTTTATTTAAAAAAAGATGTATAGAAGTAATTTTTTTCTATCATGACATTTCTAAATGACTGCAAAATAGCATGTATATTTTGTAATAGGTCACAATGAGGTCATATTCTTGAGATGCTCTGAATTGAAAACCACAATCTGTCACATTACCACCAAAATTCTAAAAATTGTTAAAATATATCATCTATTAAAGACAGATGTAGCAAGCTCAGGCCTAATTTGAACTCTTTCCAAAATAGCTCTGATAACCTTTTAATTAATTGTAAACTTCTGTTACTTTTCTGAGCTTTCCAATTATGGTCTGACAAAGCAGTAGTGGCCTTGGAATGTTGCTCAGTAGGACATAAATCTGTTTTCTTTTGCATGAATCGGTATTCCCCCTATACTCAGTCAAATATTTTATTCCAACAGCAAACGAGGTATGCATTTCTATTTTGCCAATCATAGTAGCATCTAGATGCCCAAATACAATTTAAGTGTTGATATTATCCTGGTAGGACTATGTTTCCCACACCACAGCAGTGGATTTGTAGTCCCTATACTAACTTTTTTGGGGGTCTGTGGTGGGCTGGAAAAAAAAACTTGCCGGCTAAACTACTGCAGCCACTCCTGAGGAAAGTGACAATACCCTTCTTGGACAACAATTCATGGAGTCACGGTTGTGATTTCACAGTTAGGGCTGAAAGAATGTTTCTATACGATGGATGATGTTTCATGCTCGTCTAACTTTCTCTCCTTACAAAACAAACAACATAGAGCAGGTCAGGGAGTAACGAGGGCGGTCGAACCACTTCAAGAGATTGTTTTTGGAGGAAACAGAGGCCGGGAGCCCTCTAAACCACCTTCCCCAAACTCAGCACAAACGCAAGGCACCCCATCGGCTGACTTAAATCGCCGCCCAGCAGGGAGCGGAGCGGAGCAGAGCCTCCTCCCCAAGGCCCCAAAATACCGACCCCCTCCCCTCCAACCTATGCAGCCCAACTCCGCTGGGAGGTGGTGGCCTCGGCTGGGCCGGGCCCCAGCCCCAAAGACAAACACCAGGGAGAGGAGGGACCGAGGAGTCAGCTCCAGCCACCTGCCCTAGGAACCCAAAGCCCAAAAAAGGGCAGGTACGTGCCGCTGCCGACAGGCTTCGCTCTCAAAATACCCACACAGCTCCGCCCCCGGTCCGGGACCCTGCGGGCGGCGGGCTCTGCCCCCTGCAGCTCCCCGGGACCCTCACTGCCCCCCCCGGCCCTGGCGGGGCTCCCCGCGCTTCTCTGTCCCTCTCGCTCCGGCCCCCGCCCGGTGACCTTCTCTGCGCCGACCCCGGCAGCCGCAGCGGCAGCAGCAGACACCGCTCCGCGCTCGCTGGGGGTGGGGGGGCGCTGGCCCCCGCGGCGCCCCCACTGGGCAGCAGGGCCGCGGCGCCGGGAGGGGGGGAAGGGCTGCGGGATGGGGGGGGGGGCATTTTTCTACCTACCATCTTATCACCGGCGCTTTGACCAACTTCACTGCCCAGCGCCGCCGCCTCTTGCGCAGGCGCGCATCGGCTTTCAGCCACCTATCGCCGAGCGCGCTGGGTAGCGAGCGGGCCCTGGGCCCGGCCCGCCGCTCTGGGAGCGGGAGCTGCAGCTGCAGTCACAGCCCCCGCCGCCGCCGCACCAGAGGCACTGGAAAGTCAGCGCCGACGAACGCCCGACTGGGCCTCCAGCCTGGACTGAGTCTGAGGCAAAGGGGACTACATCTCCCATGATGCACCGGGCCGACGAGCTGGAGACTTAACCCCTGGGGCACTGCGTCGACAAGGCGGGACTACGTCTCCCAGGGTGCACTGCGCGCGAAGCGGGGCGGCCGTTTGCTCGCCGGGGCTGCGAGCCAGGAACTACAATTCCCAATGGACATTGCGCTTAAAGGGGCCGCGTCAGTCAGTATCGCCACCGGCGGGGCTGAGGGAGACAGCGGCTTAGCGGCCGACGGTACCGTTATTTCTTGCCGGGGGGCGGTTAAGGCGGTTGCTGGCTCGGGCGCCCGGTCGGAGCAGCGATTGCGGGACGCGGCGGCGCCCCCTCGGCTCCCCGGGAGTGGCCGGCCCGGCTCTGGGCTGGCCCCGCCCGCGGTTCCTCCCCGCTGCAGGTGAGCGGGGCGGATGGAGGCAGCCGGAGCCTAGAGCGGCCACCTCATCCCAGCCGGCCGGCGCCCACAGGTAGGAGCGGGGCGGCGGAAAGGGGGTGACCCGGGGCCTAGAGCTGCGAGTGGGTTCCCCGCCCCCTCCGTGCCCCCGGCCGGCCGGGCTGGGCCGAGTCACTCGCAAGGACCAGCAAAAAAAAAAAAAAAAAAAACAAAACAAAACGGGGCCGCGGGGCGGGGATAGGCCCACGGGCACAGCCTCCCCCGCGGGGCCAGCGCTCACCACCCCGCCCCGCAGAGACCGTGATATCCGCGCAGCCCAGCCCAGCCCTCCTCCCCCAGAGAGAGAGAGAGAGAGACCGACAGACCGACCGACCCACCCCCACACAGCCCAGCGCCCCCGGCCCCGGGGAGACCGTGACAGCGCATCCCCGCTCTCCCTCCGGCGCGGCGGTGGCACGCACAGCCCAGCTTCCCCCCTTCAGCGACCGTGGCAGGCACTTGCACAGCCCCCTCCCAGAGAGACCGTGGCGCACACACCACAGCTCGTCCTCCAGAGGGATTGTGACCCGCATAGCTTCAATCCTCCCCCCATAGCAGTTCCCATAGGAAGAGACTATCACCCTGCACATTCCCCCCCATCCAAGAGGGGTGAGGAGGGAGAGACTAATGGGAAACCACAAACTTTTGCTCCTTTCCTTATCTCTCGGTATAGCACATGGCAAAATCTCCTTCCCTTATATCCCAGAAGGGAAAAGTTGTTATCTTCACACATGTGCGGTAGTAGATTTATAACAAAATCAGCCAAATCTGCCCTAAACCCTGGTTTAAAATCTGTTCCCGGTGAGATAGTCTGTTATTCTTCCTGTTCCCGTCACCCCCGCTCTGGTCTCCTCCAAAATTAGTGAGACTTGACAGCTTTGTTTCTTCAGAAGTTCACATTCTTTAATGGGATGATTTCTGCTGTTCATTCCCATATGGGCAATTTAGGCCATGATCTTGCGAACACTTATGCACATTTTTAATTTTACTACTGTGAGTAGTCCCATTGACTAGAGATGTGGCTGCTGTTGGAGACAGGACACTGGACTAGCTGGATTGTCTCCACTATGGTTGTTATGTTCTTGACTGAACATCAACAGTCTGTTGTAATTTTAGCTGGATTGGTACAGGGTCTTCCTGGCACTGTAGAGAATCTTCTCTGTCCCATCCAAGTCTTTCACTCCTTACATTCAAATAAAGTTAATAATTTAAATTCCACACTATATGCTACTGTTAAGACATAAATGATTCATTAAGTATTCAGAATTAAGGCAGTGCTCCTGTTATGTTCCTCCTGCAATCTGGACTGGTGTGTAGCCGTGTCAACCCAATCCCTCATTCCTGAGCCCCAACTTACTCTGCTTTGCTCTGTGAACCACCCACTCCTGGGTCGGCCCATGCCCAACCTTCTGTGAGTAAGCGGTCCCTGACGTAGTGAAGGAGCGCTTCTGGCCAGCCACTCATTGGATTGACCCCCAGCAAACACCCCCAGTCCCAGATGCAACCCTGGGAACTGCCGTTTTATATTGGTTCAATTTATCAAAGAAATTGATATGCACCAGCTTTGTCACTCTAAGTGAAGTCTCTACACACACTCAATTCACATGCACTGCTTTAGATAAAACAAATAAGGTTATTGATTACAGCAAGATTTTAAGTGATTATAAGCCAGAAAATTATGAATCAAGGTTTGATCATAATTAATTAAAAGACAAATTGCATTCTAAATTAAACTTAACATCAGAGACTGTAAAGCTACTGAAATATTATCTTACCACACAGGCTGGCTGCAATCTTTCAGCCAGCTCTCCTCTCCTCCCCACCCCTGTGGGCAGTCTGTCAGTTGTTTGTTGTTGCTTCATAGATGGATTCCAAGGGAGAGCTCCAGAGAAAAAGATGTCTCTGTCTTTAACATGTATCCTCGTCACCCCCTGGGGTCAGGTGATTGGCCATGTTGGGCAAGGGGCATGATTTCCTCCACTTGAGTTAAATGTGCATCGCCTTATCAGGTGTTCAGGCCAGTCCATTGTACCTGTATGCATGTCTCTGCAAGGCATGAACCCTCACTTTGCTTTGTGATTGCCTGGATCTATTCAAACCATGTGGGACACACCTTTGGGGATATTACATAGCAGAGATTCATATCTATATATGTGACATTGCAGGAAACATACTACCATAACAATAATGTTCAGTATGTCATGAGCATTCAAAAAACACCTTACATGATATACTTTGCATTAGACGATACACAGTTACACAATAAGGGTGAACATGAATGACACACAAATCACATCATAAGGGTGTACATAGGGTACAGCGTGCCACAGATCCCTTTTTGATATGACTTAAAATATGGTGTCTCAGTATAATAGGATTTACAAATTAAATTGGTAATATTTCTATTTCTTTTTTTAAATAAAGCAAGGGATTTCCATACAAAGGGCTAGGGTTAGTGTAACTTTAGTTTAGAAGATTTAAACACTCAAATCATGAAAGGCAGAGTAAAGTTTGAAAGCTTATTTCATTCCCTTTGCTTATGCCTTAAAATATAGGATTTCTTCATATATTTAAAACTACTTTTCTGATGTTTTCCAAATTTTTTAGGGGAAAAACTACCCGGTAGTGAATTGTAACATGAAATTTCAGAGTAGCTTTTAGTAGTATCGACTACTGAAAGTTAGTCTTATAATTGGATGATAGACTAGCCCTTAACTATGAGTAGCTACTACCATTCCACTGAATGTATTAACTGATAAGTAATTTTGTATTTAAAAAAAAAAAAATCCCTGTCATTGACTCTTCGAAAAATCTTGAAACATATTTGGTTCATCCAAACTCCATGGTGGGTTGGCTCCTGCAGCTCCCAGCCAAAAGCCCCAGAGCTCCTAGCTGCCATGGGTGATGGGGGTACCAGGAGCTCTGAAGTGCTGCGGGCAATGGGGGGGACCCAGAGCTCCGAGCCACTGTGGGGGGAATCCCACTGCTCCAGGTCACTGTGGGCAGCGAGGGACCAGAGCTTTGAGCTGCCGCGGGGGACCTCTCAGCTCCAAGTTGCTGTGGGTGTTGTGGGAACCCATCAGCTCCAGGTCACTGTGGGCCGATCTGGAGCTCACTGCTGCTCTGGGTAGTTGGGGGACCTAGAGTTTTGAGCCCCCATGGGCGGTGGGGGCTCCTGCAGACGTGGAGCTCTCAGTTGCGGTTGTGCAGCTCCCAGCCACTGTGGACAGCAGGTGACCCCAAAGTTGTCAGCCACAGCAGCGACGAGTGCTGGACCCCTCCCACAGCTGGAGTCAGGTTCTCACCCCCCCCAGTCAGACCCATTTTGTCACCATTCTTTTTAGTAAAAGTCAGGGATGGGTCACAGGCGTTCGTGAATTTTTGTTTATTGGCTGTCACTCCACAGGTTAGTGATTGGCAGACTTCAATCCTCGAGCATCTCCCTAGAGTGTCCAGCCCCTGGTCCACTGGACACTTGCAGTATTCACAGATTTGCTGCTTCCAAAGAAACAGTACACCCCAGCTATCCTGTTCCACCTCAGATCACTGCTCTGCTTGACACACAGCACTTAAATGTGCTTATAGTGAAATCAAGTATACGTTTATTTAGCAAAGCATAGAGTCACGTAGTAGCAAGTATAAATACTGGAAACAAATAGATACATATAAAATAATATCGTAATACACATGGCAGAGCCTAGATTTCATAAACAAGGTACTCTTGTGTCTTGTAAAGTATTGCTCACCCAAAATCTTTACAGCCAGGGTGGCTGTGACCCTCCTGTCATGACACAAACATTCTCAGTGTGTTTCCTAGTTGAAAGACTCACTGCATCTCTTTGCATTGTCAGATATACAAGAATAATCCTTCATCTTTACTCGTAAACAGGACACCCCTCTGCTCTTTGTTTCTTCCTGTAGATTTCCTCTCTTGCAGATTTCACAGTCTCTTATTTAGGCCCTGACTAAGTATGCAAATAGGCATACACTGTACAAATGGCCAGACAGGGAAATAGGTATCTATAACCTCCTGCCTGAACGGGACATTTCTGAGGTTTGTCACCTCTTGGTAACCTGCTATAACTCCAAAACCTTAAGACAGTGGACCCCAAACTTTTTACATGGCTCCCCCCTTACTCCTGGAAGCCAGGGTCTGGAGCAGGGCCATGGTTGGATCTGGGCCGTGGCTAGGTGTGAGGTTGGGGGCTGGGACTGGAAGTGAAGCTGTGATTGGATGTGAAGCCGCGGACAGGGACCAAAGCCACAGCTGGGGACAGGTCTGGAAGTGGAATGGGCCTGAGACTGGGGCTGTGGCCCAGGCCAGGAGCAAGGCCACAGCTAGGCAGTGGTGGGTGCAGAGCTGTGGCTGGGCCAGGAGCCAGAGCCAAGCAGGGTTAGGGGGTGCTCCCTCCCTGCCCTCTTTGGGGGCTGGCCCAGGCCCTGCTGCTGCCCTCCCCCAATACATTTCTCCATGTTCCCCTAGGGAGGCGTGCCTCACAGGTTGAGGATCTCTGCCTTAAGAGCATAATTTTCAGTATAGATAATATTTAAGGGAATTATGTATCTGTACATACATTTTGCAATGATTGTGATGACCAGTGGGTTGCTGGCTCATAAGAATGACCATACTGGGTCAGACCAATGGCCTATCTAGCCCAGTATCCTCTCTTCTGACAGAGGCCAATGCCAGGTGCTTCAGAGGGAATGAACAGAACAGGTGATCATCAAGCAATCCATCCCTTGTTCACTCCCAGGTTCTGGCATTCAGAGGCTAGGGACACTTAGACCATGGGGTTGCTGTCAGTGGAGACCTCACACACCATCCTTTGGTAAGCTATTATGCATATAGCTGACCCAGGGGATCCCTATGCACCCCTTCGTACCCTCTGCCATTTGGCACCAAGAGGTCCTTGGGTCACAGTGGCTCACTCCTTTCCAGTTCTTGGAAGAAACATAATTAGGAAGTTCCCAGACTGAAAAGCAATAAACACTGGGAAATGGATAATTTTACATACATAGAAAGTCATTTCTACCTACTATTGTCTCTAAGTTAAGGGGTTGGGTTTTTTTTTGTTCTTTATCTTGACTGAAGCAAGCCATCCTTTGTTTGCTGTTTTGCTCTTTATTCTTTGGACCAGGTTTTGTGGGTTTATAGTGAACAATTAAGGAATGTATGCAATGTTAAATGGCTAGATCTCTTAACTGTTCAATTCCAGACTAACATTTTTAAATGTGTTAGAGAGATAAGATGGATAAGGTAATATCTTTTATTGGACCAGCTTCCATTAGTGAGAGAGACAAGCTTTCGAGTCACAGTGTACTCTTCTTCTGACCTGAAGAAAAGCTCTATGTGGCTCAAAAGCTTGTCTCTCTCACCAACAGAAATTGATCCAATAAAAGATATTACCTTACCCACCTGGTTTCTCTAATATCCCTGGACCGACATGGCTACAACTACACTGTTTTAAATGTATAGCAGATTTTGGTTTTTTTTTTTTTTTTTTAAATTAGCTAGACTCCATTACTTACTTAGGCTATGTCTACACTAGAGAGCTTACAGTGGTGCAGCTGTAAGCTCTCTAGTGTAGCCTCTCTAAGACAATGGGAAGAGAGCTCTCCCGTTGGCTTAATTACTCCCGTTTCTATGAGCAGCGGTAGCTACGTCAGCAAGAGAAGGTCTCCCGCCGACATAGCACTGTCCATACCAGCACTTAAGTCAGCATAAGTGATGTGGCTCAAAGGGGTGGCTAATTTACACCGTTGAGCGACATAATTTATGTCGACTTAAGATGTAGTGTAGCCATAGCCACATAACTCTTTCCAGTAAATATTTTTGTTTTTCTTTTGAAATATAATACCCAGATCCACCCGCCAATTTAAAACCGGCTTAGTCTTTCCCTATTAATCAAATTTCCCTATTAATTTCCCTAATTATTAATCAAATTAAGCTCATCCTTGTTTTCAAAGTGCTTCACAATTCAGGTGCTTCCTACATCTCCACTCATCTCTGTTCACTCACTCAAGCCACATATCTAGCTATGCTCTTCATGTCCTCTGATTCACAAAAACTTTGTGCCATATTCTGTGATGCTCCTACCTGAAGTCCCCACTCCCTGACTTGCTCCACACCCATTCGTCTTTCAGATGCCTTAAAAACACTTTCTTCCAAATGGTCTTTAAACTCTAGTCCTATTGGCAATCTCTCTCTTTTTTTTAATTTTATTTTTAACAAAGTCATGCAGATATTTTTCACTGTATTGAAATAGAGAGAGAAGGATTTAAAATAATAAACATGCATTTTGCAGGCTCTGAGCATGTTGTCAATTATTTGAACAACAATTTTGGTTTTGTGATTTTAATCATCTCACCTGTTCTGCCAAGCACTAGGTCATAGTCAGATACTAAAACATCTGTACTGTTAGGAATACAAGCATACTTTAGGCCTGATAGAAGCCTGCTGTGATTTTTAATACTCTGTTTTGAAAACATTTAACACCTTAAGCTTTAAGTAGAATTGCGCATGTATAAGACATTGCAGAGTAATTATGTTTAGTGTTGTGCTTGTGTAAGAAAAATGCAGAGTAATTATGTTTGTAGGGAAAAATAAGGTAGCCACAAAATTAGAAAAATTGGTTTGAACTAACCCAAAACCTGTACTGACAAGAAAAAAAGTTAACATAAAAATAAACTAATACATAGACATACCCTCTCTCCCCCACCCCTTTCTTGAAAAGGCCAGGGGAAGCAAAGGTTCCTGTGGCGTGACCTGAAAATTGACAAATCTAAGCTATTTAGAACAGGGATAGAAGTAAAGTCCAGCAGCTTAGGGTCCTTATGAAGTGCACTCTGCTAGCCCTCCCTCCTCTCTCTATTTTATATCAAGTGGTCTAGCATCAACAACTCTGCTCATTGTAATTGGCAATGTATCCTGAGTAGAGAGTTGGTGTCTCTGGTGGGCTGATCGTGGGCTATTCGTACTTGTAATCTCTCTTGACTATGGTTATTGCACCAAAGTTCAAAACTGCAGCTAAATATTAAGGCAAATATTTGCCTGTTCTACTGAAAATTTGCTAAAATATCAATTCTGCAATTCTAGAATAGCATGTTTGGGTGGCAAATATGTCATTCGTTTGTTTGTTTTTATATATAAGGAAATCTAAATCCTTTACTGAGTTCCAGGCTTGCGCATAATTTCTAAACTAATGCAGACTGTGCATATATCCTCTGTCAAAATTACATGTCTTTAGCACTAACTATGGTAGGATGTCAAATAATGGACAATCTTTTAAAATGTTTATTTTGAATTCTTTATTATCGGCATTAGGAGGTAGATTTATAAATGATATTCATTGACTTTTTCAATGTTTTCCTCAGAAATCCATTGAAAAATGATGATGAGGGGTACTGGATAGCTTAGAGAAATTGGTCCAAGACTGGCTCAGGCTGGTAATGACAAAAAGTCAAGAAAATCTCATTGCTTTTTGTCCTATGTAAAATGAGCATTTTGCAAGCATGATTTATACTGTAATCTCTTTGAAGCAAAGAATTTTTTTCTGTATCTTCTATAAAGCAGCTAGTAAACTTTGAGGCACTATAAATAATTTGACATTGACTTTTTTTTTTATATGTTGGCTTGAAAACCACAGATGGTTCATGGATATAGTAAGAAGAGCAAACTTACATACTTGCATCTAACTAAGTACAACCTTTATTTTAACAGCTTAACAAATAAGTTAAAAAAAACACATCCGTATCTCATCTAAAAGAAGCATGAGCTCCCAGTTGGTTACTGCTAAGCTTAAAAGCTTGATGGATTTAAAGCAAGGTATTGTTTTTTGGAGAACAGGTAGCCTAGAAAAATAAAAAATATGTTGCTAAACCAGAAAGATTTGGTAGCTTTCACTAGCTGTTGATCAAGGGAGCCTTCATTTGAGGCTGTTTTTTTGGTTTTTTTTTTAAATTGGATTTGATCCAGTTGTCCATTACTGAACCATGTCTGATAGCTAATTTGTATTCTCTTTCAGCGCAACATGTGTATTTAAAATGCAAAGAGTATGTTGTAGAAGGCTTTGGACTGTTCCTGGTTGTATGTTTTTCTCAACAATAATTAAAAGTGGACAATGAAGGCAATTGGATTTATTTCCTTATGGATAATGATTTCACTGCTTTGCTGCCAATTAGTGAACGCTGCAGAACATGAAGATGTAGTAAAGCATGCAATAAAGCTGCATCGTGGGAAAGGAGCTGCTGTCACTCAGAGAAAACAGTGGGTCTTGGAAAACTGCAGAAAGCTATCTGGGCTCCTTCGCCAAAAGAACGTGGTTCTCAACAAACTAAAAAATGCAATAAGGTCAGTGGAGAAGGACTTGGGCCTGTCAGATGAAGAGAAACTTTTTCAGGTGCACACATTTGAAATTTTCCAAAAAGAGCTGAATGAAAGTGAAAATTCAGTATTTCAAGCAATCCATGGACTCCAAAGAGCCCTTGAAGGTGATTACAAAGATGTGGTAAACATGAAAGAAAGTAGTAGACAGCGATTGGAGGCCTTGAGAGAAGCGGCAATAAAGGTTAGTTCTTTCCAATTTTACTAATGTGTTATGGAGGGCAATATGGTAAAGGTTTCATAGGGATTGCTAATTATTAAAAAGAAGTTTAAATTCTTTTATGTATGAAAAATATGTTTCTGCACCAAATTTTCAATACATGTTCCTAGTGTAAAGATGGAATTTTGAGCAAACTAGGAGTAAATCTGTTCTCTTCAGATAAATTAGAAGTAATGTAGTAGTTACAGGGAGTTTAAAATATTCCTTACTGAAATTTAGAGATGGTTAATAATTAGTTATAAAAAACTAAAAGGAATACGAGAAGTGAGACGGTTTATATACTTTGGCAGTAATGTAGCATTCTTTGTCATAACTGCATTTGTTTATGTCGACAAGCCAACTGAGATTGCCTTCTTCATAAAACAATCAGTTTAAAGCATAGAAGTGTGATATTGAAGCATGAGTGTCTCACTGACTTGTGGCTCTCCAGCCTCACCTAGATCTGTTAGGGTGCACCAGAGGGAGCCCCAGTTCAACAGATCTGGCAAAATTTAGAAAGACAAGATGGGTGAGGTAGTATCTTTTGTTGGACCAACTTCTGGTGGTGAGAGAGACAAGCTTTTGAGCTTACACAGAGCTCTTCTTCAAGTCTCAGAAACTTACTCAGGGTATGGCAAAGTTTGTCAGAGTAAGGCTGCTCTTTGGGAAACCACAGCAGATCTCCCATCTAAAGTGCCATTATAGTGCAGTGGTTCCTCAGGTACATTCATTGTAATCCTTTTGTTTTCCTTGCCCCTTCCTCACCCAATATTGTAGAAAATATAAACAGAAATGTTCTGATGTTTACAAGATAGGAGGGAAGGAAATGGGAGTGGTCATGGAAGGGAGCGGAAGAGGGGAAGGGTGTGGGAGGGACATGGCTTATTTGACTGGGAGATCCTTGCAGGGGTTTAAGTGCTGGGGACGTGGAGCCAGAAAGTGGGGCATAGATCAGGGTTTCTCAACCCATGGTTCGGGACCCAAAATTGGATCAGCAGAATGTTTCAGAGGGTCGCATGGCAGCTCCTGTGGCTCCTGTCCCACAGGGCTGGCTGGAATCACCTCTCTGCTCTGGGCACTGCAACCTCTGGACTCCCCACACCACTCAGGTTTGGCCCAACTGTCATGATGACGGGAGCTCAGGTAGGTCAAATTTGAGTGAGTAGCACTGCAACCCCGTGAGCCAGGTCACAACTCCACTCATACTAGTTTGGTCCAGTCCAGGGTGGCAGGGCCAAACCTAAGCAGTGCCGCAGCCCTGGAGGTTGCAACACCTGGAGAGGAAAGCCAAGCCCAGCCTGCCCCACAGCCCAGAAGCTGCCACTGTGGGATGAGTGCCAGGCAGGACCCAATCCCTCTGGGGAGCAGGATCTGACCAAAACCACGCTAGGGCAGGGCTGTAACAGAGTGGGGCAGCCATTCAGGGTGCACTGTGGCACTTGGGTGTGGCCAGCTCTGTGCCGTGTGGCTTGGGGAGGGAGTGTCACCTCTGTGACAGCCTGCAGTGCTCACAGCTAAGAGTGCCAAATTCAGGTTAGACTGTCAGAAATAAGGGCAGACATCCCAGACTGGTGGCATATTTAGGGTGACTAGATAGCAAGTGTGAAAAATCGGGACAGGAGGTGGGGTGTAACAGGCACCTATATAAGACAAAGCCCCAAATATCGGGACTATCCCTATAAAATTGGAACATCTGGTCACCCTAGGCATATTCTATCATTAGATTTCACCAAGCCAGTAACAAAAGTTTACTTCTGGATCACATATTAGTTTTATCATGGAGCCACAGACCATCCGCTTTTGGCTCTTCAGATCCCTACTTTACCACCCAGACAGACTGGGTTTTATGATAAAAGATTATTAAAACCAAAATTCATCACCCATTGGGTTACATGCAGTCCCAAAGGGCCAGTCACTCACTCCAGGTCAAAATAAGCTCCAGATCTCACCAAAGACAACTCTGTAGCCAATCCTTTAGTAAACTAAAATTAAAGATTTATTAATTAGAAAAAAGTAATGGGAGTTATAGCATGGCTAAAGCAGATAAAAGACTTTACTGCTGACTTAGGATTTGTAGGTTCAAAATAAAACCAATGATGTAGCAACCTGCCAGTCTCATCGTCTTTTCATAAATTCTCTGAATTTCCCCAAAATGGATTTGGGGAAGTCTGTCTTATATCTGGAAAGCCCCCTGACAGCATCCAAAAAGATCAGACATGGCCGGATCGTTCTCAAGATCCAGTATTTATAGTTGAAACAGCCTGCCAAGTATATTTAGCACAGCATGTGTCCATAGATTTCCCTTTGTTGAGCACACAGCTCCCACGCTTTGAAGACAATATTCGTCCTTGCTGAGCAACTTTAGACAAATAGGTGTAGATAAGCAGGAACAATGTGATAGCCAGAAAATTTAGCTTTCATGCAGTTTTATACATCAAATGAATTCACAACTAGACATAGCACACATAATTGTTCCAAGATTAATTAAGTATACAGACAGCAATCCCAGGTAAACTTAGTGTAAATGTAATTAACAGGGCATGGTCTATGTCAGTGGTTCTCAATCCTCTCGAGTGTGCGGACCCCTTTTCAACCTCCAAACATTTCGCAGACCACCGCATATTACTAGTTTTATTTGAAATTGTACATTTCCTTGGTGAGGATGTTGTTATTTTTCTTTTCCGCGGACCCCCTGTAGTAGTCTCATGGAACACCAGGGGTCCGCGGACTATAGGTTGGGAACCGCTGGTCTATATAAACTCAGTGTGATAACATCTTCCTTTGTTCTCTTCTAATAAGTGGATACAATAACATAGCAACCAACAGGTTCATAGACAAGTGGATACAATAATCTTAGTATTTCTTCTGATCTAGATTTATTTGCTATAGGGCATGCATAATAGCAAATAAGCAACAGGACATAGCCAAACTTAATTCAGTTGCATTTTACAAGTGGATTGGTTTGCACATTACAATGCCTCTTGACATTCCTCTGAGGTTCACAGACAGGTGAACTGCCTATTGCTTTAATATAAACTGGTTTGCCTGGTCACAGCCTCCACTCCTTGACTCACCTCAGCGGGCCACCCAGCTGACTGGGTTGGGGGAGGGGGCACAACCAAAATATCTGGGGGAGATGTGACCCTGCATGCTGCCCCATGCGTCACCTGTGATGGGGACGCAAATATGCTTGCTTCTCTTGGGTGCTGAAATGTCCAGTTATGGCTCTGCCCCAGGACCTCCATCCCCAGACTATTTACTGGGTCATGACAAGCCATAAACATTTACAATGGGTCCTGAGCTCAAAAAGGTTGCAAAAGAGGTAGGTGCAAAAGGTGGTGTGAACAGAGGGCAGGATACAAACTGAGAGACTCATAAAGCAGTTTGTGCTGTGAACGGGAATGAGGGGTATGGAAAGTTTGGCAGACACTACCCTGAGCACAGTGTGCTCCAGCCAAGCCCTCAGCATGCGTCCATGCCAGTGCTTCATGGGAGTGCAGGAGATGGCTTCTGCAACATACAGCTTTCTGAAGCTGTGGCGATCTTTATGAAAGTGACATGATTTTTGACAACTTCACTGCTGTACACAGCTTTTAAGTAGAGCTTGGTGAAATATTTTGACCAAAACTTTTTTAGGTGAAAAAAATGCAGATTCACATCAACCAAAACAATTTTGTGAATTGTTCTAGTTTAAAAAAAAAAAACTAAATAGAGAAAATCAAAATGTTTTGCTTTGACATTTTCTAAATGAAACTTTTTAGTTTTTTTAATTCAAAACAACTTTTTGTTTAGAAACTGTCTTCAGTTTATTACAAAAATCCTAAAAAATGTAAAAAAGCTCAGTTGAAATGACACATTTCATCTGATCCTAAATTATTTTTTTAAAGTTATTTGGAACTACCAGCAAACCAATATGTCAGTTTTTCTTATGGTTCTAGTTCTAAATTGCAGCTCTGAAGCTTATCAGAATCTTACACATTTCACTCTCCTGCTGCTTGGCAAAGGTATAGGCAGCAAAAGTGGTACTGGAGAGATCTGTCTGCAGACTTGGGAAACACTGCATTGGATTACACGTTAGTCACATTTGGAGGATTCTTTGGAACTATAAGGTCTAGAACCTTTTTTTTATTATTATTTTTTTAAAGAGAGCTTAGATTCTGAAGTGCAGTGTGTTCCCCTGGTGTGGCATGTCAAGCTTTCTACTCACCTGGGACAAGTAGATTTTTTAAAACTCTCCTTTTTCTTATACGGGTAAAACATGAGCATGGTGATTTCACATGTAATTTACAGTCTGTTATATAAAGCATAATGATGAGAGATGAAAATGGTGGTTGAAAAGAGGGAAGTTTACATGAGGTAGGTTTAAGGTCACTTGTTTGCACATTGTTCCAATTTTGTTCTAGTTTATCTGTATTAAATGTGTTAATTCCTTAGTTAATGTTGATGTGTTCACAGGAAGCACTTTTTCACTTTTCCAATGGAATATTAGGTGCAAAATCCAAAACTCTGTCTGTGAGTTGTTTGTCTTCACCTCCTTACTCCTAGTAAACTGAAGTATATAGCTTCTAGCTCCTGAGTATCATGCCTGTTTCATATTGTTGCTGCTTGAAAAAGAGGCTTCAGTTATTCACAGAGGAGAGCTAAAACAGAAGACTGGGGGGGGAGGTGGAGAACTAGAGGCCTCTTCTGTCTTCCATTCTTCTGCCTTTTTCTTACAGCAGAGAAGCTCTGGAGGAAGGAGAAGTGACTGAAAGCTCCATCTATCTTTTAGCAACTTCAGATTTATGAGGCACCTACCAGCCAGATGCTGATACAAAAGACAAAACTCCCAAGCAGGGTCCAGGGACATATCCTGATAGGAAAAGGGACAGTGGTGGAATTTCTAACAGTAGAGCAGGGCTGGATTAACGCAGGGGCTTTAGGCACTGCAGCCCAGAGCTTTGGGCTAAAGGGGGCCCTGCAAAAATAGGGGTCAGCAACCTTTCAGACATGGCATGCCAAGTCTTCCCCCTTTCTGCCCTCCGCCCCTCTCCCATGTGCTGTGGGCCCAGCTCCCTGGCCTGGAGCTGCTCCCAGCCCCAAGCAGCACAGTGTGGAGGCTGCTTCCCCCTCCCAGCCCTGTCTTCTCCCCTGCGACGTGGGCTCAGCATGAGTGTTGCTCAAAATCATCTCGTGTGCCACAGGTTGCCAACCCCTGTTCTACATGTTTTAAGACTGAAATATAAACCACAGAATGGCTTTGTTAATTAAAAGGCAAGTTTAATATAGCATTAATAGCCTCGATGCCATAATTGTGATCATTTTGTTTTAAATTAGGAAAAATATTTGTATATAGGCACCCCACAAAATCTAATAGCTCCGGGCCACAGCAAAGAGGGTGGGTTCTCAGCAGGGGATTGCCCCTAAATCTTGCTGGTGGGTCCCATCCTCATTTTACAGATCTATCTCTAGGTGTTTATTCTTCTGGCTAGTAGGCAGGGTGACCAGATAGCAAGTGTGAAATATGGGGGGGTAATAAGTGCCAATAAAAGACAAAGCCCCAAATATCAGAATTGTCCTGATCTGGTCACCCTACTAGTAGGCGTCTGGAAAAATTTTTCAAGTGCAGATAATACTGGTGCAGATTTTGCTATTTAGTGGTCTGGTGTCTCATTCCATCCAATGTGAGGCACAATGCAGTGTATGTACTGATATGCTTTTGACTAGGTCTGTTAAAAGCAGCAGCTTTGAAGCAACATTTTCTTTTCATGGACCCACCTGCCATTCCTTGCAGATGGCTCCCTCTGTTACATTGGAGCTTTTGCAAAGCTGTGGAATGGGTGGAATGGTAAAGGGCCCATCTGGATAAATATTACAGAAGTTGCCTGCCTCTAACTGTCCTTCAGGTGATCAGAGATCTTTTGTGTTACTGTAGCTAATCTCTTTTTTCCAGTTTATAGCCTTATTTACTTTACCAGAGTTTATATCTAACTTGTTTTTTCTCCAATTTGTCCTGACCTAGAGGAGGAGCTGGCATGAATTGCTCCTCTTGTGAGGGAAAACTACCTGGATGCTAAAGGCATCCCATGTTCCAGCCTGTCATTGTCCAAGGAAAGTGGCTGTGCATCAGATCCAGAGCTGCTGAGAGAGGATGGTTTTTTACCCTTCAAGCAGTGCTTTCTTGCATAGAGCATTAAAGGGTTGGGAAGCATGCAACCACCAGGAAAAATATGACAGTGCAAATGTTCTTTACCAAAAGACTAAACAGAAGAGCAATTCTAAACATGTTAATAAACAAATCTGTACACCAAGACCTAGATTTTCATCACAACCTGGAGTCTCCTTTTGACTGGAAAGCGTTCTGAAGGGATAATCTGAAGTGACAGGGTTCCTCTGAACAGTTTGTTGTCACAACATTAACATCAAGGAAGCCATTTATGATTTGTTCCTATTTGACTAAATGGGATGAACTTGTTCACTGGATCAAGGGGAGGAGAGAAGACAGAACTGCTCATGTCTTGTGCTGCTTGCATTACAGTTTTTTACCCTTGGTCTTGGTGTTAGATCCATTAAAATCCAGATACTGTTCTGGATCCAAAGAAAAGGAGAAGCCTGGCATCACATTCTATTTCCCAAATTCTTATATGCTGTCACTAAGTTAATGCATCTTAGTCTTTTGAAAATGTTTTTCTGTGCCACCTTCCTTCTCTTTCCTATCCCAGAGAAACTCAGTGTAGTGCTTTGTGCTCTGACTGAGAGGGTGGATTAAAAATCAACAATTCTTTTTGAAAAAAAATTAGTTTTTTATTTAAATTTGATTTTTTAAAGTTAAATTATAATAAGTTTTTCTTTTTAAAAATAAACCTGTTTAAAATGAAATCTGAATTTAATACAAAATATGTTAAGACCTAAACTTATTAAAATGTTTTAAAACATTTATTTTAAAAAATAAATATGCTGAATCCATGAGCCTCTATCAAAAATATTGCGTTAAAAGCTGCTTTTCTGTATAAAGAATCAGGGGGAAAACATCTAACTTTTGAGGTAAAGATTTATAAATATGGCACAGTAGGTCAGCCTTAGTAGTTTAGGAGACTTAGGTGAATAGGAACTTAAGCTTCAGTAATTTTCACTTAGGCATATTTGAAATTTTTCCCAAGGATGACCTGAAATATTAATTCATTGGCTACAGTTAATCTCTCTGTTATAATAAATTACTTAGTTGTAAATGTGATACATGTTTTGATAAGAGATGTATCCAAAACATTTTAAAGTTGTTTCGTTTAATAAAAATAAATTTGATATACTGTTTTGCTGGTTTAAATTCCAGTTACCTACCTTGACACAAATCATAAGCAAAAAGTTAATTATCTAGCTAATAAGCAATAAATCCTTCATCATTTTCTAACATACTAAAAATGTACAGTTAATAAGAATCTGAAAATATTAAGGTATATAATTGCTTAAATAAAACATATATAGTTATAATGTACCCTCATAGGTGGCAAAAAGATGCATTAGATTTGGTACAAAGACTATTTAGTTGTAAATTAAGATGTCATTGGTTATATCAACCATTGAGAATGCACTTTTCTTTAGAAAACAACAAATACAAATAGAAAAGTCTATTAAAATTGATTATTTAAATCAAGGCTTTCCCCACTGGTGATTTAAATGGCCTTGATTTAAATTGCCCTGTTGACAGAGCATCCTTTGAATCTCTTGCTTCAGTAAATGCTTACTAGTTCTCTATTAAAAATTGCAATCTTAGTAGACATAACCTTGACCAGGAGCCTATTTGAACTGGTCTATTGTCAATAGATAATATTGCACGTTCCATTATTCTGCTATCCTCTCTGAACCTGAAACATCCAAAGGAGGAGAAACAGCTTACGTTTAATAGTCAAGGATAACTATATTTTCAATGAACCGAATCACAAGATGTCAGCACTTTCTTTTTCTTTACATCTGAAGTGCAGGGACCAAAAGGCTTTAAAGACTATCATAAGATATATAAAACATTGAATTGGAAAGGTGTACAAGAAATCAGGCATTTAATTGCCTTCTGACTTCAGGGCACATAATGCAACTGAGACTTCTTATGAAGAATGAGCAGGAGCCTCAACCATTTGTGCAAGACAGCTACTTGATGGTTCCTCTCTGCTTTTTCCAAGTGCTACAAAGTGGACCTCTGGTTGGGATCTGACACTTCATTTAGCAGAGGGATCTCTATCTCACAGGCTACCAAGCCAAACACAGACTTACCTTTTTGTTTAATCTTGTTCTCTATTTAGAATGGTTTTTCTCAGTGTAAACTTTTTCTGATTAGCTACATCCTATTTGTAAGGGTTAACGGATGCATCTTTGAAAAAGAGAAATGTTCTTTTACCTGCTAATTTCTGTTGTTTGAAAGCACGCTTATAAATCTGGCCTCCCCTTTTCTGAGCTCACTTGACACATGATTTTTCTGTTTATGGGTGCACCATTGTGGTCTTTTTTTTTTTTTTTTTAAAACTATTTCCTGATTTTATATTGAGGTTTATAAAACTTTGAGCATATATTCCATTATATTTGTATGCCTGTTAATAGCTAGTGAAGTAATACTTTTAAGTTAATTATACACTAACTTCCTTGCTGAAGTATATTTTTTTCAATTGTACCTGGCTTTGGAATTAATATATCTTCTAGAGAGTTTCTTAGGGTGTCCCCTCTTTGATATTCCCTGGTTTTCAGCTTTGCAACTGCTTGTAAATGTTGTAAAAGAACAGAGGAACCCACCTGTGAGAACTGGTGGATAAATCTTTTTAAATTAAATTAAAAGGTAGAAAAACAACTTTCAAGTCACAGTAGGGTTATTTTCATAAAAATTTGCTATGAAATTCTAATTTGTGTACAATGGTTTGTTTCAAAAATAGTATAAATAAATGTTAATAAGGTAGAATGTTGTCAAAATCAAAGATCAAATCAAAGCTTCATTCTTATTTGCTGTAAAATCCAACAGGAGGAAACAGAGTATATTGAACTTTTAGCAGCAGAAAAACATCAAGTTGAAGCCCTCAAGAATATGCAGCATCAAAATAAAAGCCTGTCCATGCTTGATGAAATTCTTGAGGATGTCAGGAAAGCAGCCGATAGACTGGAAGAGGAAATAGAAGAACATGCCTTTGATGACAACAAATCAGTAAGTGACATTCTAGAAATCATTCTGCTTTTTAATTCCTATATTTTCATTTTTAGATTGAACTAAGCATTGTATTGATGCTACTTTTATGTCAGATGTAATAAATAATGGTCATAATCTAGTGACAACTTTAAAACATCAGCTTTATTACTTATCTTTCCTGTCCCCTGACTCCCACAGAAGAAAATGTTTGTTTAGAGTTATTATGACTGCTTGACAGGAAACAGGTACTCTGTCATCTCCCTTACCACTAGTGGTTTTTGTCTCTCTTGGACTGGAAGTCTTAAATATGATTTCCACTTTTAATTATTATAATGTGGAACAAACTTGCACATCATGATGTTGACATAATGTTCAGGGTCTAGCTCGATGTTATTTGGGGTCTATATCTAGACTCTCAGAAAACAGGATCACCCTGTTAAAATTAGCCTCCATTTTTATTTCTGATTTTTTTTCTCAATTTTTGTTGAGAATATAATGAGAGAAGGAGAACCCATGAAATTAGGTTTCACAGTTGGGAAAAGGAATTGTGCACAAGGTAAGGGCATGAAACACCTCAATTGCATTTGCAGTGACTTTTTTCCACTTGAACTTCATCTACTTTCAGTCTCTTGGGCTACTTGCAATGGATATGAGGGTGGGGGAAAGAAACAATCCTCAGGTTAACCCTATGTGTGTGTTGGAACAGGGAATACATCCATTACGCCATGCCTTCCATCAGCCTTCCTTAGAGCCTCTCCAGTCAGTCCTGTTATCTGAGCATAAGGTTGCAGCTTTTTGGCCTTTGATTCTACTTTTGTAAGAGTCTAGTTCTGGTGAGAAGAGCTTTTGTTGGCAAAAGTTCCTGGTGCAAGGTCTGTGCTGCTCATGAGTTGTGTTTTGGGGGGACAGGAAGTTGCCCTTTAGGAGGGAGTCAGGACAGCTATAGTTGTGGTGGCCTCCTGCTGGGAAGCAACTAGCTTTTATCTTTTTCTCTACTCTAGGCTGTCCCATCTTTGTAGATGGGGTTCATGATTAACAGGAGCACCAGTGACCAGGAAGTAATTGGCTATAGAACTGTGTTCTGTTACTCCTGCTATTAGTGGTACATCCACATGGGGTCAGGCTGTATGGGAGGAGATCAGGTTTGACTGTAGAGCCCTTTCATGCTGCCCTTCCAGCTCATTGGGAAGAGGTTGAATGGCTCCTTTTTCTCTAATGTATTTATTTGCACTTTTCCTCCCTGTGTTCCTACTAATGGGGTATAAGAAATAAAGTATCCATCAGAGGTCTTCTCAGGTATCCACTTCAGTTTAGCAAGAAGCATTCAGTATTTTCTTGCAATTTTTCTTAAAACAAAACATACAAATATACCAAACCTGGGCTACAAACCACACTTTTGTAAGGAAAAGAGCACTATTAAAAGGGAATCAGTAATATGAACATAAGTTTTCATCAAAAATATAACAAGCTAGGATAACTTAATAGATAAAAAGGACAGGAAAATTAAGTCACTTACGCAAGACAGCAGCAATCACACATTGTTGATTCTGGACATTTTGTGATCAGTGTGGATACCAGTGAGACATGGTACACCCGATTTCCAGATCAATAAGGTTTAATGTGCAAGGTTTTCTATAAATATACTAGTTAGATACAAAGCCTAAAATTTACTACAATATATCATACTCACTAAGCCTGGAGAGCTGAGCAGTTACTCAGAAGGCTGTATACAGGAACAGCTTTCTTCAGGGGCCCCATCAGGGAGTCAGTGGATCCTCTGGTCCAACCCGCAGCACCTCCCACGGAGTCAGGTGTTGATGGAGCGCCCCCCTTTGTCTAAGTGATGACTACTTATACCCTTCCATAAACAACCTTCTCCTAATTATCTCTTTCTCATTATCATATATGCTAATTACCTACATTGGGTTTCCACCCTTAACTACATTCCATTCTCACCATGATAATTGGGGTTGTCAAAGCAACATCTGGTGATAGGAGGGGCGGAGTAAAAGTATGCCCCTTGGCAATAAACAGTGTACCCCCAGATGTTCAAGGATAACTTCTTGTTCCCATCACCGTTATCTATGTGCAGCTGCAAGCATAAAGTATCTGTATTTTATCTTATGTGCTGTGGTATGCAGAAACTAAGACATCTATAAGGTTATTCAGTCTCTGCCAACTGGAAGATGTCATGCTACAGGGGGTCAGAATAGCCAAGCAAGCAACTGAAGCTATGCTAGGCCTGTAGGACAGTGGTCAAGCAACTCAAATTGTACTGGGCCTCTAACACACATAAAGCTGGCAAATAGTACTTTGTTATGTGCAGTCCACATATAGTAAATACTCCTTTAGGAGACAAAATCCAGAAGTGTTCATACTGGCCTATTAGATGTTCAAAGTCCTCAACACTCATATAAAATTAATAATGCTTAGCTCTTATATAGCACCTTTCATCTGTAAATCTCAAAGCGCTTTAGAAAGGTCAGTATCATCCCCATTTTACATATGGGAACACTGAGGTACAGAGAAGTGAAGTGACTTGTCCAAGGTCACTCAGTAGATCAGTGGCAGAGCCAGGAAGAGAACTCCATCCTATCTCCTGAATCCCAGTCTGGTGTATTATACACAAAGCCACACTGTCTCACTTCCAACACTGACATCTCTCCAGTGCCAGCCATGCCTGCCCCATCAGAGTCTTTATTCCCTAAATTCCTAATTGTATTAACTTTATAACAACAAACCCTCACTATATCTAATCAGTATTTGAACTTGTTAGTACATTTATTTTATAAAAAGCAGGTTGTTTATATAAAAATATCTCAGTCTGAGACTTAAATATTTAATTTTCTACTGTGAAATGCTTTCTTTCTGCCAGGTGAGAGGTGTTAACTTTGAAGCAGTTTTAAGGGTGGAAGAAGATGAAGCAAACTCCAAGAGAAATATTTCAAAAAGAGAAGTGGAAGATGACTTGGGTCTTAGTATGCTTATTGATTCCCAAAACAATCAATATATACTTACCAAGCCCAGGGATTCAACCATCCCTCGTGCTGACCACCATTTCATAAAGGTAAATTGTTATCAATTTATTTGGAGTTTTGTCTATTATGATCTAGTAAATGGAAAACTTCTCAAATTCCACCCTTCTTTCCCTTACCAGAAAATTAACATTGCACTTAGCTTGATCTTCCTGAAGATAAGGAAAACGATGTATTTTACATGTTCAGAACACTGTTATCGATACTTTTTTTTTTTTAAACAAATTTCTTCAGACAAGGCAAAGGCAAGAGTCTTCTTTCAGTCCTGTGTCCTGTACATACCAAGATTGTAGTTTAAAATAAAAAATTTCTTCAATCTGATAGAAGTTTTCCAGACCTATACTATCAGTTACTCTCATCATATAAGTATCTAGCAGAAGCACCAGATAAAATGGTCCAGATGTTTTGGTGTAAAGGTTCTCAGTCTTGCCCTTCTCTCCCAAACACACATCTTTGTGTTTCCTCCCTCGTAGTGAGTCGTTTCCCTTTCCTGAGGACTGTGAACTATTGCCTAAAAGGTTCTTAGAACATCCTCTTGTTCCAGGACTCTCAACCTTCAGATCAGTTTGCAGTTTCAGTGAATCTGTGGTGGTGCAGAATCTTTTGCAAGAAATACAAAACTCTGCTCTGTCTATTCACTTTCTGGTAGGAAACATAACACTACTTGGTTTTTCTCTAGCTAAATTATTGTTAGAAGAAGGAAATGGACAAAGAAAGGTGCAAAGATTTTCTGGTTTAGAGCTTGTAATATGAAAGATCCTGTGTCCTCTATTCCTGGGGCCTCCTCTTTTGGGATATGAGAGGGTAGTCCTAGACAGAATTCAGATGCAAACCTGCAGTCTTTTCTATACTTTTTCACTATAGACAACACTTAATATATCTACTGAAAGATTTTTGGCCATATCTTTGCCACATTTTTGGCCAGTCTTGAGATCAGTTGTCTGAAGACTTTGCTGCATGCTCCTGTGCCGTTCTCTCCAATGAGGAAGTGATTCCAGACTGAGGAATCAAAACATTGCAAAAATTAGAATGTTTACATGTAAATTATGTTTCTTCTTCGACTGCTGTTCCTGTGAGTGCTCCACTTCAAGTGTCGGTGCATCCCAGCGCCGTTCATCAGTGATTGACGATGCTGGGACACACCGACATCTGACGTGGAGCACCCACAGGGGGGCACAGCTCAAAGAACCTCAGTTACTGCACAGGGTGAGTAACCCTCTCTTTTGTATTTCTGTTCTCATTAGTATTGTAGATATTATTGCTTTGATATCCAGGGTTCTTTAGCATTCTTACTATTCATTTTGAACTTTTTTGCCACAGTTGGTTTGTTTTTCATTTGGAAATACGAGTTACTTCTGGCTGATACTTTTTATTATTATGGATTTAGCTCTTCCCTTAATACTTCTTTCTATTTTTCTCTGATGGAAGCTTCTTTTGGGATGGTCAAGAGAGACATGGCAGGATTAAAAGTCCTCAGAGCCAAAACTTTTTGGCATAATATGACTGTCTGATCTGTGTCTCAGATCTTTGTCAGACTTGTGTGCTGAGAGCAACTTTCCAGAGTTGTGTGTCTAATACACAGAAACATCAATTATAGGTTTAAAAAAATCTAGTTTTTTAATCACCTCAATTGCAAAAACAGACGGTCTATTACATTTTACAATACGAAAATCTATTCATCAGTTTCTTAATCTATAAGTGGCATTGATGATGCTTACCACATAAGAATTTTGAGGCTCAGTTCATTAATGTCTGTAATGTGCCTTGAACTCTGCAGATGGAAGATATTATATAAATTTATTTGTACATTGCCACTAAACTTTAATGATTGGGAATAGTCCTTAATTTCACCACAACTTCCTCATGACTTTTATATTAATAAATTAATCAATTTTATACACTAGGATATTGTGACTATAGGAATGTTATCTTTGCCATGCGGCTGGCTATGCACAATGATAGGATTGCCAACCATGTTTGGATATATCATTTGTGGAGTACTCTTGGGACCATCAGGACTAAACAGGATTAAGGTAAGAAAGAGAGTGAGATTCTTGTATTTTTTTATACCTGCCTTCATTTTTAGGGGTGCTTTAATAATTTTTAAAAGATTTACAGTATTGCCGATCTCCATTGCTCAAAAACCACGAGGCCCCAGAAAATCATAGAATTTTAAAGAGAATAAATCTGGTTTTCTTTTTATTTGCATTCTCACTTGAGCTCCTTTAGCATTCATTCATGTTTTCAAGTTTTTCTCCACCTCAGAAAGGAAAGGAACTTACTTTTTTAAAATGAAGGAAAGAGGGCGTTTTTTTCTCTAGGCCAGTTACAGTGAGAAACTGGTTCCCTGTGGAGTTGAAATAAAACGCTATTTTTCTGTATTATAGTTGCTCCAACTCAGGAGTTCTCCTGTGATCTATGCAGTGTTGTCATAGCCATGTTAGTCCCAGGATATTAGAAAGACAAGGCAGGTGAGGTGTAATATCTTTTATTGGACCAACGTTTTGGTGAGAGAGACAAGCTTTTGAACTTACACAGAGCTCTTCTTCAGGTCTTCTCCTGTGAACTGTCATGTTTCACCTGAGCATAAATAAACAAAAATTCACTAACCTAAAAATTGTTTCATACTATCTCCTGTGAGTGGACTGTAGGAGGAAGGGAAAGGGAGACCAAAGTCTAGTCTGAGGGGGCAGAGAGAACATCTCTCAGTTCCCCATAATCAGTGGTGTTCTCTATCCCCTATTTTCTATCCACCTCTCTTGCTGTGAACCTTATAATTGTTGAGAAGTATTAGGTGGTGGTGCTGTTACTGTGGGAAGAGAGGCACCTGTTTTCTCCGCTTTGCTGTCACTTTCTCCCTGCAGTGATAGGCAAAGAGGTGGCAGAGTGATCACAGAGATACAGCCAGAGGGCTTCTGAGTAGCAGGCAGAAGAGCACCAACTAGAGTCTAGCAAAGGGAATTACAGGTTGAGAAAATATTCTGCACTGCAGAGTAATATTATAGTAGCTAGACAGAGGCTCTCTCCCTTATGAAGACGTCGGAGATATGTTGTATCCTGTGGTGTGATTTAGGACTGCCTCTGGCTTCATGTACATTTAGTTCAGGAGACATCAATCCATATTCAACAAGTGCAACTAATAAGTATTGATTTACAATTTACCAAGTTCAGCCCTTTTAGAATATCTAATTTAAAAGTAATTCTGTCAAAATTATTACCAAAAACACCCTACATTTATTTACAAAAAACACAAGAGAAATCCACACAGTGTGAAATTCTTCTCTGTGCAAACAGGCGTTCCTAGGCCTGTTTCCCCAGCTATAAAATGGGGGAAATAAGCTGTGTAAAAATTGATCTGTGGAACTGTAATCAAAAGATCTCAAATGCTTTACAAGCAGTGAAGAAGTATTTAATGCAAACCACATGAAGATTGTTATGAATTCCTTTTATAGACAAAATATATTGAACATTTTTAGAATTCAAATCTTTATAGATGAAAATAAACTTTAGGGTAGTGTTTTCAAAAGTACTTGGCATTGGCTTAACTCAGCTCCCATTGACTTCAGTGACCATTTACATTTTCAGAATATAATGTGTCCACTAACTAATGGCAGTGGTCTCTTTACCTTTAAACTAATTTTAATTAAATTAGTCATACACTTGTCAGGTTCTAACAAAATTATATTAGTGCATTTCTTTATCATCAGATTATGATCTATTATATTATAACCTTCAGATGCTGAAGGATAATAATAACGTTACGGGTGGGATTTTCAGCAGTGCTCAACATTGGCCTCTGGAAACCTCAGTGCTCTGAAACTTTTCTTTGCTTTCTGCACAGTCACTGAATAAAATCTTTTAAAAAATCTGTGTTCTGTAATCAAACTCAGCATAAAATGTGTCACTGACTGTCTAGTTATCTCCCCCTTGCTTCATCTGTCACAGGTGTTCTGTAAACTGAAGTAACCTGTGCGGATGAAGCTGGAGAGGGAGTTTAGGGACCACTATAGCAATAGCAGGAAACAGAAGATTGTTTTAAGTCCCACCAAACTATCAATAAAGTGGTCTGTTGGAGGAACAACAAATTTGTCTTAAACTCAAGTTTTCATCTTCCTTCATGCATTCCTATAAGAATACAAACAAAAATCATTTCAGCCAATCTTAGCAAAACTCCACATGCAGACCAAGCATGCCAAGTTTCAGTTTCCAAGAGAGATTTTTGCCAAATCTATGAGGGATTGAAAATTGGCAAGGAGGTAAGTAAATTAATATGTGATTTTTTGTAAAAAAGATAATGTCTTTGTACTTACAGTAGAAACAGGCTTAAAATTTGACTGTTTAGTGATAAAGATCTTTTAGAACAGATCAGGGTTCTCTATAATTTTCATAGTGTATACCACATGGAAATAGAGAGGTTATCTTGTGGAGCACCACCTGTTTGCAATTGTACAGACCATCACTCCTGTTGTTCCCAGTCACATAACATCCCAATATCACTTTTCTAAGTAACTGCTGTAATTGCCACAAGGAAGTATTTATGTATTTTTAATTGTCTAATGTGAAATGTTTAGTCACTTGTGGAAAAAAAATATGCTGCCTACTTTTGCCCTTCATTTAATCTCTTCCTACCATCTGTTCTATTCTTCTCTCCCTTTGCTGCATCCTGCACATGCTCTCTGCCACTTAGTCCACTTGTCTTTGTCCTGCACTTGCTTCCCTGCTGGTTGGTTTCCTTCTCCTCTGGAGATGTTGCTAGCGACTTCATTATTTTTTTCCACTCTTCAGGACATTCCTCTCCTGTTGGTGGTTGATGGCTCCAGTACCTGAGGGGAGCTCTTGTTCCCTTTTCATCACTCCTTATGTAGCAGCAGCCCCTAGAAAGAGGCAGCTAGGATGGTTCCTTCTTGTTTGTAAGTGCTTTTACAGGCTTTAGGGTCATCTTTGTCAAAAAGAGCCTGGTCACTTACCTGTAGAAGTAGTTGTGAACGAAGAGAGCCAGCACCATATGACAACCAGTAAGTCCTCCACAGACCAGAGTTTGGGTACTGCTGGTGCAGAAACTGGTACATGTATCGTCCTATGTCTCATAGTATTGCATAGCTAAAATCGTAATGCAGATGTAATTGTATTATAGTAAACAGACTAGCACACTGAACATTTTATATTCTTCTTTTGCAGTCTATTGTACAAGTGGAGACATTAGGAGAGTTTGGTGTATTCTTCACACTGTTTCTAGTTGGTCTGGAGTTTTCCCCTGAAAAGCTAAGAAAGGTATTTTTTAAATAAAACTTCTGCATTTAAGATTTGATTGGTGATGATGAAGTTCTCAATTATATTTCAGCATTTAAACACCTGTTTCCAATATATCTTAATATAGTTTGACCAAGATTTTTACAAGTAAGAGAAATATCTCTGGTTCTTTCCTGGGAGTGAAGGAGGAGACAGGTGGAGGAGAAAGAATGCAAAGAAATGTTATCCTAGTGCCTATTTTAATATCCCTCTTGATTTTCCCAGAACAGTTCATGGAAATTTCCAGGAAATTAAGACACACATTTACTGCAGGACAATCTAACTATATTATATTGTGATGTTGAATCCAGTTGTTGAGGTGCAGACATCACACTGTTGTGAAGCAGGCATGTGTCCTGCAAGACTTAGTTAATGTATTAAACCCCATATGATGGGTTTACAACATAGTGTGCTGGATGAAAGATGTTGTTAGAGCCTGCTGGCCCTTGATTAGACACGTACCATAATATAAACTAATTTATATATTGTCAGACTTCAGTAAAAAAGGGACAAATATGTTAAAGAAGTTGACCTGTTAATATAGAGAATCAGGAACTGCAGCTGCTAAGGTTAAGATATATTAATTTTAATAATTGAAAACATATTGTTGCAAAATAAATTATTAAAACTAGTACAATAATACAAATTACAGTAATAGTTAAGCCATGCAAAATGTCTTTTATGTTTGTGTTAGATTGAAGTTGATAGTCAGTGAAATCACATAAAAATAGGTCTGTTTTACTGATATGTGGACAATTATATCGGTATCTCAGTTAAATGATAATATAAGTTATATTCACCAATCACTCATAAATTACAGAAGTTAAAGATGAAGACCTATTAAACCATATACTAGTCCATACCTTGCCATTGCTGGCTTAATCCATATCTGGTACAATATATTTTCTAGTGCTTTGTCTTGTCTAGTTTTAAATGACTTTGGGGATGGGGTTCTCTTAAAAACTGTTTCATAGCATAATAGTTCTCATGATTGGGAGGTTTTTCCTGATATTTAACTTATTTTCCTTTTCTTAATTTTATCCCATTCTAGTTATACTCCTTGCATCCTGTTAAATAATTAATTTGCCTACTTGGTGTTTGTGTAGTTCAATTTGTCAACAGTTATCATGTCAGGCCTTCTAGCCCTTTAATCATTTTTATTTCTCTTCTCCGAACTCCCTTCTGTTTGTCTAATGCGTCTAATGAAGTACCCAGCACTGGACATAGTCTGCCAAGTGCAGTCTCAGCAGAGTTGTGTAATGAGGGGCTATTACTTCTGTGATGTGGCTCTGCAATCCAAAATCACATTGATTTCTTTTACTACTCACTTGCATTGAAAACCAATGTAACATGCATCAATGAGAGAATAGCTCTCAAGTTATACAATACAAATCTAAGTGTGTGTTATCCTCAAGGTGTGGAAGATATCTTTGCAAGGACCCTGTTACATGACACTTCTGATGATTGCTTTTGGTTTACTATGGGGACACTTACTACAGATTAGACCAACACAGAGCGTCTTCATTTCTACTTGTTTATCCTTATCAAGCACACCCTTAGTATCCAGATTCCTTGTAGGGAGTGCTCGAGGAGATAAAGAAGGTAAGTGCAATTTAGATATGGATTGTCCCAATGACAGCACTGATTAAAAATGTCTGTAATAAATTCTCAAAATGGTTGAGCATCATACTGGTGACCTGATACAAAATAGAAAAAGAGCATTGCCAATACTATGTAATGTACTAACTCGATGGGGAGCCTGGAATACCAGGCATTGCTGCTTGCTAGTTTTGTGTGGTGTGCACAGGCCCACTTGCTCTAAAAGATCTATAAAAGTATCATAATAGATAATAACATCGTGTATTTATAAAGTGTCATGTTCTCTTTTATGACATCCCTCTGAAATGGAGTCCCACACTGATTTTAACCCTTTCAACCACCAGGTGATTTTTATGCTTATGCTAAATCACCAGATTAAGACTGCCACTACCAATCTGCCATGAGGGCAGAGAGGCCTGATACAATAACTTGCACCTTCTTTCTGCAGTCTGAGGCCAGCTAGTGTAGTCTTTCCCCCAAATACTTTTAGCTTCATATAGATGGATTTGCTATAGGAAAGATAATACAGCATTCTCAGTGAATAATTATTAGTTTTTGGTTAAGTGAATATCTAAGAAAATTATTAATTGAGAATTTCAAGGCTCTGAGCCTGAAAGTTTTCCTTAAATTATGCACTAATTCTACATTTTTCTAGATTTTTCCTTTCAGAAGAAATCCACTCCTGTTTCTACACACTTCACGTAGTGTAATTCTACTCTGAAAAGTGACTGTAAAAATGCCAATGTGGGAATTCCATGTTAATTATTTCCATGAATTATTTGCTCAGTTTACAAGTGAAAACATTTTTTTTTTTTTGTGCAACCTTGTTGTTATTAATGGGCTTGTTTAGGTGTAACTGATCGGAAATTAACAAACAATTCTGATACATAAGAAATAATAGAATCCAGCTCAATCTCTTAGTTGTAGGGGTTCCACAGTGCTAACAGGACTGAAAAGCAAACTTATTTTTATCACTAAAGAAGCAGATATAGTTCTGAATGCACACATGAAATAGATACAGAAAGTCAGAAGAGTTTTACCTAAACACATTTCAGAGGAGAAGCACCTTATGTAACAGCTTTTTACTTTCCCAAATAGTTAACAAGTTTCCCCTCAAAAGCTTTTTGCTCACCTCCTTTCTTCTTCCTGCAAAAGTTCTATAGTCACTAAGAAAGAAACTGCATATCTCCTTAATGGATACTGATTTAGATTATTCACACCAAATTGCATTAAACTTAAAAGAAATATTTTATGCATGCTATATCTATTCATCAGGCTACTGTGTCTACAGCATCTGGAGTAGTTTACAAAAATAGAAATGATATACCAAACAGTTGATCAGATGGCTTTAGCAAAATCTTATTTTTAATCCATGATAAATGCTTATAATTCTTTCCGTGTTTAGATTGCCATAACTGATAAAAAAGTATGAAGTATAACACTATTCCGTATCTTACTGGAGTACCTAACCGTCCCTTCAGTCAATGAAGAAATCTCTAGATAAATGATTACTACTAACATTGTTACAGTCTCAATGTTCCATCTCAATCAAGCTACATTTTTATCAGCTTCTTTTTCTGACAAACAGGTGATATTGACTACAGCAGTGTACTACTTGGCATGCTGGTAATGCAGGATGTACAGCTTGGTTTATTTATAGCTGTTATGCCAACCCTTATTCAAGCAGGAGCCAGCACATACTCCAGGTAAAGAGGTTTTAAAAATGTATTTCTGTATGTATTTTATTTGTCTCTGAAGAGGACCTCACTGTTTTGTAGCTTAAAAAATTTGCCCACCTGTAAGCCTATGTATCCATGTATGACTATGACAAAACTATATTTAGAATTTTTAATGTTGGCTTCTCAAAAGGTGGTCGTCCACTGCTATGTGCACCCTTTACATTGTTTATATGTACGATATTAAATCAGAAAACTCACCTTGCCTCACTCCAATATTTCAGGTAAAAACAAATGATGGGGGAAAAGTTATTCATTGCCATAAAATTGAACTCCTTCCATACCATCTCATTGTATCCCACAATCATTCTAATGAAATATAAGCCTGAGTAAATTATTGAGCTATATGCTGTGCCCTGAAGGTCAGCCAATACAGGCTGTGTTAGACCACAAAAGGATTAGATTCTAGACTTCAGCAGGAATTACTGGGTGCTCTGCATTTTTGATAATCAGGACATGTGTTGAGGTGCCTAAATATGAATTTAGGAAGCTAACTCTAGCAACCTGTTTTTGAAAATATTTGCCATTAGATTTTTCACTTGGGGGAAATTGGTTAAAGGCAAGAGAACAGGTAGAATAACATGCTTTCTTTTTTCTTTCCTAGCATTGTCATGGAAATATTGAGAATACTGATACTGATTGGCCAAATTCTCTTTTCTCTGGCTGCTGTTTTTCTTATATGTCTTGTTATAAAGACTTACCTCATAGGACCATATTATCGCAAGTTGCATGTGGAGAGTAAAGGGAATAAAGAAATCCTCGTTCTAGGAATATCTGCTTTCATCTTTCTTATGTTAACGGTAATCTTTTAAAACAATAAAGCATTTTTATATATGTTTGATGTACAATTTAATATGACATCAATACCAAAAAAGCTGTCACATTTAACCTTTATTACATATTTCCACAGTTCTGTAATTTGACATTTTAAAACCAAAAAAATTAAAACCCAAACTCAAATGCATGGATGATTAAAACATCTAGCACATGTTAAGTTCTACTTCAATATAACTGATAAATAGTGATTGATTAGGAGTTAAGGGTCAATAATTTTAATTTTATTTAACCTAGACAAAATCATATTGAACTTCAACAAATCATTTAAAAGTAAAATTGTTTGTGTAAATTATCACATTACTATATGGTGCAATTAAAGGTTTGTTAGTCCTCATTGCATGCCTCAATTTTCTGAAAGCTTAAAATCCTATTTCTGAGTGCAGAAAACTGCTTTTTTTGTTTGGGGCTTTTTTTTTTTTTTTTTAACAAATTTGAAAAATAATTTGAGGATGGGTTTTGAATTACTGAAATAAAGTAAACTGAACTTCTTTCTGTTACATTTGTTTTTAACATTACATTTGGTAAATCAGTAGTCTTTATTACAAATTATTTGTTTCTTTTTGTGTGGGGCCTTTTTTTTAACCAGACTTTTTTCTTTAAAGGCTATAATGGATCATTGAAGCCACTGTAGTTTCTCAGGACACATACCGCAAGCCAAATAATAAGTCCCTGAGAGACCTTAGGGGTATATTTTTCTTGTCCCAGTGTAATGTTTCCTATTCTACTCATCCTGTAGAGCGCTCTGTTTGAGAACAGAAAGTAGCTGTCCCCCATAATCTTTTACAAACTGAGTTTGAAGTAGCACTGATGTGGATTTGCAGAATCCGTTTATGGTTTTTGAATTTCTTCTGGTGTTACCATGCAAAGATTGTTGTTTCAGTTCTCCAAATTTATGCTTCAGGACTGATGATAAAAGTGAGAGGAGCATGTGGATGTGCTGTTTGTATTAATTTACCAAATAAAGTGAGCTTTTTAAAGCAAAAGGTTGGCACTAAAACATTTTAATGGGAGTAGATGCAGCATTAATGAAAACAAGTAAGTTCTGCAAAATGTGCCTAGAAGCTTTCAGATACATCCTGAGAAAATCTTGTCACTAGGACCTTGTCTACACTTGCGGCACCATGTAGGATACATATAGCTACACACCTAGTAGCTCCCTACTACCAGAGTCTTCACTGTGGTGTGGAAAAGCTCCAGCATGGTGGAGGCAGTGGTACTCTACACTGCTAAATATAGCGGTGTAGATGTGGGGGGCACTGCTTGTCAGATAGAGAGCCATGTAGGGTACATAGCCTAGGGTTCAGGCATGTAGGGTACTCTACTCGCCTAACCATGTCTCATCATCTACGCTGCTGATTATAGCCATGCTAGCTGGGTGTGCACTGTCTGTATTGTACACACTGCTCTAAGTGTAGACATACCTTGAGAGAGGACTTAAGTGTGCATGCCATCTTTTAATCTTTATAATTTAGGTCATGGAAGAAGTTAATTCACAATTAACCATTTCACAGACTTCTACTGTGTAATTTAGAAAAATGCCATTCCTGTGGAAGTGCTTGAGATTCCAATCCTTTTTTAAACAAGTGCCACAGATTGTTAGGTCATATAAGTAAGAAAAGAAACAACTTATTCATTGTTTCTTGTAGATATCCATTAACAAGCAGACATAATTTCTGTGAAGCACCCGTAATAGAAAGACAATAGAGGAATTTAAAACTAAGGGTAGAAATCTTTAAAAATCTGCTTAATCACACAAAAATAAGTTGATTTGTATAATAAGGGGTCATATTTTATTTGAAATGTGCCTCCATTAGAAACATTAACAGCAATTGTGTATATCTGAAGTATTGGTAAAAGAGGAGTGGTACTACACATACAACAGGATGTGTATTAGTGGATTTAAGCCATAAAAGAAAGTGGAATTCTTTTTCAGCACTTAAAGTGAAGTATGCAAAAGTAAACTATTGCCTTGAGTACTTTTGAATGAAAACTGATAGTTTTATTTCAGATATTTTTATTACTGTATCAAAAAGAAAGTCATTACAGAAATATATCAGATGCAGCATATTGACAGATCAGGTTGGAGGCTGGAGGGAGACGACAGGGTGTACCTCAAAATGCAGGTCTAGTCTGAAAAATGTGGTGAAAATGGCATTGTGTGGGTATCTATCTTTATTGTTTCTTAATTATTACCACACTACATGTGCTCAATTTAAAAGAAAAAAATCTTTTTACTTGTAATTGACAGTCTCGCAATCTCAGCTTGGATTCTGAAAATCAATTGTGATCTTTCCCACCATGCATGTTATCACCACTATTAAAGGCTCAGCAGACCAAATTAGGCCTTGGTGTGGAGACCTCTGTCCAGATGTTCATCCTTCCAGTAGTGGTGTCTGCTTTTCCTAATCTTATATGAATATCTTTGTTGCAGTTACCTTCAAATATCATCACACTCTCCAGATAGCAGATAAATTTCTACCCATCTGATTTCTTTTCCAACAACATACACCTTTGCATCTGTTGTCCATTTTCTTACCTTCATAATCTTGGGTTTTTCTGCATTTACTTTCAATCCAATTTTTGCTGCTTTTAATATTAATAATATTAATATTACCTAATTAGTAATAAAGAAGATTACAAGGATTCCGGCTAGGAATCTAACATTGATCTTTAAATAATCATCATTCTTTATTTTCAATTTCCTCTCTTTGCTGCCTCCCCCCAGCCATCCACATTGGGACACTGATTTATTTCATATTTGACAGTTGCGTGTTTTTGTCTGAAGGTATCAGAGTGAATTGAGTGCTTTAATAGAAACACTTTTAATGGGGTAGCTTGCTCAAATGAAGAATCCTTGTTTATTATGGTTTTATAAGATTGTTTTGTGAAATGGCCACAATTGTCAATGTTTGAAAACTTTTCTAGGGGCAAATCACCAAATAAGCTAGGAGTCTGAAGCTGCCATGCCTCCATCTGCCACAGAGTTGTATGGGCATTCTGGTGAATTTTAGTTTTTTAAAATAGATTCTTATCAGAAGTTCAAAACTTAAACCCTGTTTGTGATATATTTTTGTTTTTTTTTTCTTCTTCAATAAAACTGACAACTTTGAAAGGTTTGGGTTCTATGTAGCAATTCTTGATAGTGGGAGGTTAGCATTGCAGAAAACACTCAAGTTACAAGTGCCACAGTTGTGACTACAAGCTCTTGGGACCTGTTTGCAAAGCAGAACAGTACCATCTAGAAGGCACCCTCTCTCCTCCCACCCTCACCATCCCACTGCAGCTTGAGAGGTGGAAGGGGGGTTGTCTGGGATGACAGGAAGAAAAGATCCCCCTTATCCACCCCCATTTGGGATTAACGTAGCACCAGGTTTTTTGGGCCTTGTGGGGATAATGCTGGTTGCCTTTTTGAGGCTAGGAAGAAAAATTCCCTAAAATTGGCCTGGGCAGTGTCTGTTTTTGTCACTTTCCTTTCAGCAACCATAGATTAGGTTGTAAAATTAATTTTGTCGCAGTTTGGCAGGCACTGAGTTCAGGTGATTCTTCAGTGGGCGTCTAGTTTCCTGATTAACTGGAATTGGAAGCAGATTAGGAAAAGGCATCTCCTAGAGAAGGTGGGAAATGGGGTTGAGGCTCCTAATGACTGATTAAAGCTAGGGGACAATGCCCTCTTTCCTACCCCCTTAATCCTCTGATTTGAGGGGGAGGGAGGGGAAAGAGGATGATGGGGTCCCAGCAACATTGCTGGGATCTGATTAATGGGCAGCTCTCCACCAGGTGCTATGGATAATAAAGGAAGGATGACCTGCAGTGGATGAGTTATCAGATAGATCCCAGATGTATTACTTAATAAAGTTGTGGTCTAGTTAAATCCCATTCCTGATATTTTGTATTTCTTCCTGCAGTGTTAGCTGCTGTATGTGTGATACTAATACTGTGGGTTTTCCCCAGATGGAATAGTAGTAAATGTTTTGTAGGGCTGGGAGTTTTATAATATTGCTTTCAGTCTGGGAAGTAGACAAGAGAATGACAAAGCTAGCATTTTCAGCTGCTCTGATTACGTTTTTGCTCTGATTTACCTTCTCCTACAAGAAGTGGATAGATTGAGGATTTTATGTTGGGGGGAATAATAGGGTATTGTTTGGTGTGTAATTTCTAGTTGGTTACTGTGTTTATGCACTGCTGACTTGTAAACAGCATGTCTCACTCATACTTTATTGTATGTTGTCACCTTGCTGACTAATGATTTCTCATTACACTGCAATAGCATGAAAATCCAGTTGTGGAGATTGTAAATTCTTTCTTAAACACTGAATTAACAACCATCACAAAAGTAAATATTTAAAATGTAAACAATGATTATTCGACACATAGCTCTTTTAATAACTTGACATGAGCATGTGTTATATCATAGTAGCAAAGGCATGCTTCAGATGTGTGCTGAAAATGTTGTTTTTGAAGTTTAATTATGCCCTACAGTACTGTTTCTTTTATAAATAAAATTTAAAAAATAATTACTTTCTCATCTATTCCATCACATCCACCATCTTGTATTTTTTCTCTGCATCAAAGTGGTTTGAAGCTTTAAAACTTCTCTCATAATTTCAAATTCCTGGTAAGAGCAATCTGTATTTTGAAGCTAAAATTAAGTTTAATTCTTAAAACCTGGGATGTCCACCTGTGATATGGTAGCCTACATGGGCTATAATTTTCTTTTTTTAGTTTAATTATTGGTAAGTAACTATATTGTTTGACAGACCAATCAATATGATTAAATGTTTTGGAATTGTTTCAAAACTGTGGACAGAAATGGAGTTATTTGATCAGCAGTCATTCATTAATACTTACAAATACCCAGCTCTGGTTTTCTTTTTATTTGTGGATTCCAGTTCATAATAAATAAGACATTCTAGGTAGTGCTTATTTAAGGGATTTTTGCTCTGTAATCTTTTGATTATAGTTTCTTGGTCTTAGGCCTCTCTTACATTATACTGCAACACCATCCAAGGCATAAATGTACTGAGTAACATGTTATTGCTTAATCTAAATTAGGATGGAAATTGATTGTCAGTTTAATGTATTCCCTCAATATTTATGACATTGTCCTGTTTCAATAAGACGTCTGCCTGCAGCAGCAGGATTTTAAATACCAGTTTTATTTATACATTTTATTTTTGAATACCTTTATATGTGATAAGTGCTGCTCACTATTTGAATACTCAGAACATTGCACTGTGCAAAATGAAGACAATTTCCTTGTTTTGGTAGGCTTAAATTGGAGATTACAAACATACTTGCTTTTTAATGCCATGGATCATAAATAAACAAGCATCAACAGTAGAGCAATATAACATCTTTCAAATATATTAGGCTCCACTTCAGCAGATACTTACGTGTACATGGTTAAATTAATCCCTACTCAGCAAAGTACTTAAGTATGTTCTTAAATCTCATTAACAATGGAATTTAAGTACATGATTAAATGCTTTGTTAAATAAAGACCATAATCTCATCCCAGATTATAAATTCAGAGTATTTATTCTTGTTTAACAATTGGCAGGAAATCTGCTGGTTTTAGTTAATTTTGTTAGATTAAATCCTGTCTCTGTTGAAGTCAGTGGGAGTCAGTGGGGCTAGATTTTATCCCTGGAACATGACACAAGAAGTCTTAAAGTATGGGATGGAAAATGTACATTTATGTTTCTAGAGGGTATGTCTGGTTTATTAATCATCTAATTTAACACAATTAATACATTACTGTAGAATAATGCATTGAAATAAATCTTATAAATTTCTTTCATTGTTGAAATTGTATTGAGATTCAGTAATACATTAAACCCCAAAGAAGTATTTTTGAAATCTCTATAAACTGTCATAAAAATTTGACAGCCAGAAAATAGCGATAAACTTTCCATTCTTCTTTAACAGATCACAGAGCTGTTGGATGTTTCAATGGAATTAGGATGCTTCTTAGCTGGAGCACTGATCTCTTCTCAGGGTCACATGGTCACTGAAGAGATTATGTCCTGTATTGAACCAATACGTGACTTTCTTGCCATCATTTTCTTTGCATCTATAGGTAACTTTTTGAGAAAATTTGTTAAAAGTATCAGACTGCAAGTTTACCCTGAAGTGTGTGTGGAGTGGTGGATTTTTATTTTGTGAAAATATTAAGAAAAATAATCATGAACTATGTGAACTTGCTATGTTTGATTTTTAAATACAGTATTGAAATATTTTATGGACCTGTAAATTATATCTGTAATGTTAACTCTGGCTTCTTATTGGCCTTTTAAAAAAATGCAAATTCTTGAATAATTGTTAAATCTCTCAATTGAGTTGGAGCTGTTTTACACACAGGGCTTAAAATGCTTTCAGTTAAAACAGTTTAAAAAAAAAAACAAATAAAAAAACCCACACACTACTTCTTCTGTGTTTATTCCCTGCCTTGGATATTTGTTATTATACTAAAAGTAATTTATTTTGATCAGTCAGATTGCTGAATAGGTGACTTTTAAAATGAATTTTTTAGGGGGAGGGGGAATTTGTTAGGCTAAAGTAAAACTTCTGGGCCTGTGCGAGTGACTGGGTTGGAACTCTCAATCTACAAGACATGTACTTTCATATCACAATACTGTACATTGTTCTCATTAGATGTTTCTATGTTGTCATAAGTCAAGAGCACTTTAAATTTCAAGGGCTCTCCTTTAGGCTTCCTACTGACTCCAGGGTATTTAAAAAGGTTACAGTGGTATTTGCCACCAGATGTCTTCAATGGGCAGTTGTCTTTCCCTACCTTGATGATTCGACTATTCAAAGGACATTCTTACACCAAGGTTCAAGTCATCCTTAAAGAAAGCTCTGATTCTGTTCAGCATGCTAGGGCTTCATCTCAATACTGAGAAGTCCTCTCTCTCCCCAATTCAGTGAATAGAATTTGTAGGGACCATTTTGGATGCTACAAATCCAGAACTTACCTACCAAAGGTCAGATTTACTATATTAACAAATTTGGTTACGCAAGTACAGCTGAGTCCTCAGATAACTGCCAGTACTTTTCTTCAGCTCCTTCCTTACATCACATGCCAGGTTACAACTCTACTGCTTCCAGGCCTGGTTCAAGACAGTTTATATCCCTAACAGACACAGATTGAACAAGTTGCTCTCCATTCTTCCTCATGTACTAGTGTCCCTTGACTGGTGGAAGAACCCCAGAAAAGTCTGCTTGAGAAGTCCCGTCCACCCATCCACCCCCACACCATCACCCTTGTTTCTGATGCATCCCTTCTAGGATGGGGAGTTCGTCTTCAAGGGCACATTATTCAGGACAGGTGAACCTCCCAGGAATCTACACTTCATATCAACCTTCTGGTGCTCAGGGCTATCAGAGATGCCTGTCAACACTTCCTTTCTATGATCAAGGGACAATCAGTCAGAATGACAGACAACAGGATCAGTATGCGTTACTTAATTTCTCCAGGAGAGCAAGGTCCCCTTCCCTTTGTGCAGAAGCAGTAAAGCTATGGAACTGTCTATAGCTCATCACATACTTATTTCAACTGTTTACAGACTTGGCCTCCAGAATGCCATAGCTGATGATCTAAGCAGGCATTTCTGTCGAGGACAGAACTCGATAACTCCATACTTAAACAGATATTTCTCACCTGGGGCTTCCCAGAAATAGATCTTTTTGCTGCCATACCAAAAGAAAGTTCTACTTAAGGGGAGGTCTACATTGTCATTCCTTGGGAGATGCTTTTCACATTTCCTTGTTAAAAAACCTGTTCTATGCCTACCTTCCAACACCTCTCATCCTCAGAGACTTCCACAAGATCAAACAGGAGAGAGCCAAAGTTACTGTGATTATGTTGACTTAGCTTAGGCAGGCATGGTTTCCATACCTAATTTTGGCTTTCATCTCACCCTGTTATCAATTTTCAATTAACGCACGATCTTCTCACTCAGGACTTGGGAAATATTGTTCTCCCCAACCTGAACACTCTATGAATCAAAGCTTGGTTCAATAGGTACTGTTGAATACTAGAAAAGACTCAACTAGAAAAACTTACCTGCAGAAGTGTAAGAGATTTTACCATGTGTATATGCAACAATAACTGTCTCCTGCCAACTGGCCCCTCTTGGAGATTCTAGAGAACCTTTTCAGTTTGAAGAAAACAGGGTTACTTACCAGTAACTGTTGTTCTTCGAGATGTGTTGCTCATATCCATTCCCATTTAGGTGTGTGCACGCTCCGTGCACAGTTTCCCGGAACTTTTTTGCCCTTAGCAGTCCCGGTAGGGTCGGCTCAGGCGCCCCCTGGAGTCCCGCGCCCATGTCGCGGTACATAGGGCACTGCCGACCCCACCGGCCCCCAGTTCCTTCTTTCCGCCCGTTGACGGTTGCTGGAACATTGCCTCTTGCTTGCAAGTCGCAAACCCTTAGTTCCTTTGCTCTTCAAATCAAGAACTGAATTAGTAGATACTCAGAAAAGCCCTCAGGGGTTCTTCTCTCCACGTTGGGTCATGCCTGGCTCAACCGGATTCAAACCGTGCACCGAGTGTGCCAAGCCGGTCCCTGTGAGTGACCCTCACTCACGCTGCCTTTCTCTGAGTTCTGTTAAAGTTCACCTAACAGCCATCAGAGTGTTCCATTCTCTTGTGGAAGGGTGTTCGGTGTTAGCTCACCCTGCAACTTCAGTGTTTCTCAAAGGGTTATCAAATCTGTTCCCACAGATCAGGGAGCCCACCACAGTGTGGGATTTAAACTTGATCCTCAATCCAGGTGAAACCTCCCTTTGAGCCAAAGGGCACTTGCTCGCTTTTATAGTTATCCATGAAAACAGCTTTCTAGGTGGCGATCACCCCTGCTTGCATAGTTGGTGAGCAAGAAGGTTGATGGCTGATCCTCCCTATAGAGTTTTCTTTAAAGACAGAGTATCTCTCTGACCACATCCCCAGTTCTTACCTTAGATTTTCATATCAATCTACCAGTTTTTCACCCTAAACCTCATTGGCTTAGGGAGGAAGTCACCCTTCACACCTTGGATGGCAGGAGGTTGTTAGCCTTCTATTTGGACAGGACTAGATCCTTTCATGCCTTTCCCTGATTGTGTCTTTCTAGGACAGAGTTAAAGGGATGCTTGTCTTCACTCAAAGACATTCCAAATGGGTTTCTGGTTGTATTCTCTTCTGCTACAAAGCTGCTAACGTCCACTGCCTTCCTGGGATTATAGCCCATTTTACCAGATCTCAGTTCACTTCTGTATCTCTACTAAAGAAAAGTACCTATTGTAGAAATTTGCAAAGCTGCCACATGGGCCTCCATTCACACTTTCTCAAAGTACTATGCCTTAGTGCATGCATCTCAGGCTGAGGCTGCCTTTGGGATTGCTGCCTTTCAGACGGTCTTAGACCCTGCTCCCACCTCCTTTTGAGGAATACTGCTCGGGAGGCACCTGAAGTGGAGGACCTGTAAGGATATTACTCAAACAAGGAAAGGTTACTTACCTTGTACAGTAACTGGAGTTCTTCAAGATGTTTTTCCATATGGGTGCTCCACTACCTACCCTTCTTCCCACCCCCCTGCTTCTGAATCTTATTTACAAGGGACTGAGAAGGAACCAAGTGTGATTTGTCTATCACAGCCCTATATACCCTTGGTTCGAGGCATAAGGATAGCTAGGGTGCATGCTTGGATCAAATAGGCTCTGGTATCATCTACCAAAATCTCCGATCAAAGGGGCATGGGACACATGCGCACCTAAAGTGAAGCATTCATAGGGACAAACATCTGAAGAACTCCAGTTACAGTACAAGGTAAGTTCGAGAGGGGTAGCCATGTTAGTCTGTATAAAGCAAAAACAACGAGAGTCCTGTAGCACCTTAAAGACTAATAAATTTCTGCGGGCATAAGCTTTCGTGGGCTGCAACCCACTTTGTCAGATGCATGTGCAAGGTAAGAAAACTCTCCTTATCTTGTAGCTTTCCCCCCCAGAACAAACAAAAACAAAAGAAGCCACAATTATCTTGTAACATGACAATGTTGTTCCAGTGATTTCCACAGATGTATTTAAGAAAACTATTAAAAAGAAAACCAGTCAGGATTTCATCATTTTATGTTTGTTTAGAAATGTACATGTAAATGTTCTTGTGTTATATTCACTATTACTGGAAAATTATATGGTAAAACAATATTTGTAACCCATTTTCGGTTTTCCTTACAGGGCTTCATGTTTTTCCCACCTTTGTAATATATGAACTCACAGTCTTGCTGTTTCTTACATTATCCGTGGTAATAATGAAGGTATCTTTTTCTTTATCCCTTGATAACAAAGGTATTTCAAGTGCTGCATGCCATATAATATGCGTAATAGTTAAACAGAAGTGCTTAAATATAGAATTGTCATTTTGGCAAAGATTTCTTCTGAATAGTGTGTGTGTGTAGAGTAAATGTTCTCTCTTCGAGTGATTGCTCATATGCATTCCAACATAGGTGAGTGCGTGCCCCGTGCACGAGCCTCCGGAAGCTTTTCTGCCCCTAGCAACCACCTGCGGGTCGGCTCCTGCGCCCCCTGGAGTGCCGCGCTCATGTCGCGGTATATAGGGACACTGCCGACCCCGTGGCCCCCAGTTCCTTCTTTCTGCCCGTGACGGTCTATGGAACGCTGCCCCTTGCTCTTCGCAATCTCCTCTTTAGTACTTAGTAGTTAGTCTAGTTAATAGTTAGTAAATAGTTTAAAAAAAAAAATTGTTTATTAGTGTTAGTGATAGTAGTTAGCCCTTACGGGCTGCGCGGAGCCATGCCGGGCTCCACGGGGTTCAAAGCCTGCGCAGAGTGCTCAAAGGCTTTCCCGGTCAGTGACCCGCATGATCGCTGCCTCTGCTGCCTGGGGGAGCTTCATCGGAAGGACAAATGCCGAATTTGTAAGTCCTTCAAACCCAGGACTCAAAAGGAGCGCGATGCCCGCCTCAGAACTATCTTGATGGAGTCGGCGCTTCGTCCAGTCTCCGAGCCCTCAGGGTCACCGTCGGCACCGAGTGTCTCATCGGCGCACAGCGCTTCCCCGGCACCGGCAGCGGCACCGATGCGCAAGGTGCCGAAGAAAAGAAGCGGCCGGAGGCCGTGTCTATGGACTCCCCCCTGCGACCGGTACAGCAGGGGGTACAGCAAGAGCCGACACCGGCATCTCCGCGCAGGGAGCCTCCCCCGACCCCGGGGGGGTGGGGGAGCTCTCCTGCAAGGGTCGTCGACACCGGAGGCGTTTGTAGCGGCACGAGCCCTCATGGCCATGCCCACGCCTCCGTCCCCCCCTCGGCCGAGGGAGTCAGGGACGGCGTCTCGAGGTAGACCCGTGCTGGGTTACCCCGGTGGGCAGAGGAGACACGGATCATCGTCTCCCCCCAGACGGTCGAGGATGGGGGAAGCGGGAACTCCCCCCCTCGCTCCGACCTTAGGTCGTTGAGCACCTCGGCACCGCAACGCTGGGAGCGGTCTATAGGTTCTGAGAGCAGCCGCTCCACCTCAAGCAACAGGTCTTCGGTGTCCCAACACCGTCCTACCAGCCATGCGGCACCGAGGGAGGCTGAATACCTTCTTCGACCTTCGGTGCACAGCTCTCGGCACCGGTCGTCGTCAAAGGACTCCCGGCACCGCTCCCATTCTTGGCACCGATCTGGCTCGCCTGCGGAGCCGAGACACTTAGAGCGCACACGCGAGCACCGTTCTCGATCCTCGGTACGCAGCTCCCGGCACCGGTCACCGTCTCCTAGGGATGCCTGGCACCGATCCCGCTCTCGGCACCGATCCCGCTCTCGGCACCGATCCCGTTCACCGGTGCCTAGATCTTCGGTGCGTTCATGTGAGCACCGCTCTCAATCTTCGGTGCACAGCCCAGCGCGAATCCCGGTGCCGCAAACGACCAAGACACCTCGGCACCGGTCTAGATCCCCGGTCCGTACCTGTGCCGATTCCCGGGACATTAGACATCGTTCCCGGTCCACTAGCAGCCGTCAGGTTCCAGCTGCTTCTGAGCCTCACCGTCGCCGCTCAACATCGGCAAAGACCAGCCCTACACACAGCCCGGTACGGCCCTCGGCACCGCACGCTTCGGCACCGAGGGATTCTCCGGTGCATCGTAGAGGGTGTAGTCGTGGGCAGGACCGCTCCAGGTCGCCGGCAGTAGACCGCCGTAGGACCAAGAGGTCCCGGGGGCACTCGTCCACCAGTTCCAGCCGCTCCCCCCCCCCGCCGTCATCATAGACACCGCCACAGCCGCTCCCGATCATCCCGGAGCAGATCACTGCCTGGCCGAGACAGGGACCGGACAAAGTGCCCTAGATCGCGCAGCCCGGCACCTCGCGGGCCTGGATCGTATACGGCACCGGGACCGGTACCGACGTGGGTGCAGGAGCCCTGGCAATGGCCCTATTGGGGGCCATGGCCTCAACAAACCACCCAGGGCACAGTGTTAGCTCCCTCAGTGGCAGTCCAACCGCCACCCCCGCCTCCCAGCCAGGACAAACCAGAGACCTCAGACGAAGAGTCTGACCCTATGGAGGGTCCTTCCACGGGTCCCCTTCGCCAGTCCTCCTCCTCTTCCCCTCCGGACACTACATCCAGGGACCAAAGAACCCCCCTTCCTGATTTTAAAACACATCAGGAATTATTAAAGAGGTTAGCTGATAACCTACAAATTGACTTAAAAGAGCTTTCAGAGGAGGAGGATCCTCTCTTTGGGGTCTCAGGCTCAGCGGGACCCTCCCGGGTCGCGCTTCCAGTCCATGACCGGGTGCTTAAGGTGGTCAAGCCCCTTTGGGAGACTCCGGCATCAGTATCTGCCACCTCTAAAACTGCCGAGCGCAAATACTATGTCCCCTCCCAAGGCTTTGAATATCTTTACAATCACCCCCCCTCCCCGGGGTCGTTGGTTGTAGATGCCGTAAACCAACGGGACAGACAAGGGGCCCAGTCGAGCACTCCCAAAAACAAGGAAAACAAAAAATTAGATCTTTTTGGGAGGAAGGTTTATTCGACTGCAGCTTTACAATTGCGTATAGCGAACCACCAAGTGCTCCTTGGCAGATACAATTTAAATCTCTGGACTTCCCTCCAGAGGTTCCTCCGCACGCTACCACCAGATATGGCGGAGGATTATAACACCGTTCTCCAGGAGGGAGCGACGGTTGCTGGAGCTGCTCTCCAATCCGCGAGCGATGCCACCGATGCGGCAGGGAGGGCCATGGCATCTGGTATTGTCATGCGCCGGTCTGCGTGTCTACAATCCTCCGGGCTGTCGTTGGAAGTACAGCAGGCCATCCAAGATCTGCCCTTTGATGGTGTAGGCCTGTTTTCGGACAGAACAGACACCAAGCTCCGCGCGTTAAAAGACTCTAGGGCCACTCTAAAATTGTTAGGCCTGTATGTGCCGCAGGCCACAAGGCGTCAGGGCAAACAGCGCCCTCAAAGGCAGCAGCAGCAACAGCCTGTCCCTAGACTGCCTCCTCGACCTGCCCCGCCAAGGAGGGGCCGAGACCGCTTTAGGCAGACAAACCGCCGAGACCGCCAAGGCCCTGCAGAGGGCCCCCAGCAAGGCCAGCAGAAGAACAACAAGCGGTCCTTTTGATGGGACGCTCGAGGGCAGCTCTCTCTCCATCCCATTGGATTCCACTCTACCCTTTACAGACAGACTGCATCCCTTCCTCTGAGAGTGGCAGAGGATAACCTCGGACCGCTGGGTGCTCAGCGTGGTGAAACGAGGTTATGCCCTCCAACTCTCAACGTTCCCACCGGACTCTCCCCCTACCCCGTCCCTCTTCAGGGACCCATCTCACGAGCTACTCCTCGTCCAGGAGGTGCACTCTCTTCTCCGTCTAGGGGCGGTAGAGGAAGTTCCTCCTACGGAGAGGGGCAGGGGGTTCTATTCCCGGTATTTCCTTATCCCCAAGGCAAAGGGAGGCCTGAGGCCTATTCTAGACCTTCGCCGTCTGAACAGGTTTATCAGACGCCTCAAATTCCGTATGCTCTCCCTAGCCTCTATTATTCCCGCTCTGGATCCAGGGGATTGGTATGCTGCCCTCGACTTAAAGGACGCCTACTTCCATATTTCTATCCTCCCTGGGCACAGGCGTTTTCTCTGCTTTACGGTAGCGGGTGCCCACTACCAATTTTCGGTCCTACCCTTTGGCCTCTCCTCAGCGCCCAGGGTCTTCACAAAATGCATGGCGGTGGTAGCTGCCCACCTCCGGCGCAGAGGCATCCAGATCTTCCCCTACCTCGACGATTGGTTAATACGGGGAAGATCCAGGGTTCATGTACAGAACAGCCTAGCCCTAACCTGCGCGACATGCACCAGATTGGGTCTGCTCATCAACGAGCAGAAGTCCACACTCACCCCGGTGCAGCGCATAGACTTTATCGGGGCCACCCTAGATGCAGTTCAAGCCAGGGCCTTCCTCCCTCTGGCTCGATTCCAGAACATGACCGCCATAATTTCGGAGTTATTCAGGTCCCCCACGACGACAGCCAGGCGTTGCCTTCAGCTGTTGGGACACATGGTGGCATGTACTTATGTGGTGAGGTTAGCTCGCCTCAAACTCAGGCCTCTCCAAGGTTGGCTGACCTCTGTGTACACCCCATCCAGACATCACTCTCCAAGGTGGTCACCATCCCAGCCCAGGTACTAACGTCCCTCAACTGGTGGACAGACCTGAGGGAGGTACTACGGGGAGTTCCCTTTGCAGAATTGACCCCATCTGTAACGCTAATAACGGACGCTTCAGACGTGGGCTGGGGAGCCCACATGAACCGAGACCTCAGCATGCAGGGTCTATGGTCACCTCACGAATTACACCTCCACATCAATGTCAGAGAGCTCCGGGCGGTCCGTCTAGCCTGCAAGGTCTTCCTCAAGTTCCTAACGGGCAGAGTAGTGCATGTCCTCACGGACAATACAGCAGCCATGTTTTATATAAGGCAAGGGGGGGCACGCTCCTCCGCTCTGTGCCAGGAAGCCATACAACTACGGGACCTTGCGGTGAGGCATGATTTTCACCTATCTGCCTCTCAGCTCCCAGGGGTCAGGAACGACGAGGCGGACCGCCTCAGCAGGTCGTTCTTACCCCGCCACGATTGGTCGCTCCACTGGGAGGTGGCAACTTTTCTCTTCCACAAGTGGGGTACTCCCTAACTAGACCTGTTTGCCTCAGCGTGGAACAAGAAGTGCCCGAGGTTCTGCTCACTCCGGGGATGCGAGCAGGGTTCCCTCTCGGACGCCTTCTTAATAAACTGGACGGGGCCCCTGATGTATGCATTTCCCCCCGTCCCATTACTCCCCAAGGTACTCTTGAAAGTCAAGAGAGACAAAGCGGATGTGATCCTCATTGCACCAGCCTGGCCCCGGCAACACTGGTTCAGTATGCTGTTGGACATGTCCATAGCCGAGCCAATACCGCTTCCGAGACGCTACGACCTCCTCTCCCAGGACCGGGGTCGTCTTCTGCACCCGGACCTGGACTCCCTCCACCTGACTGCATGGAGGCTCTGTGGTTAACGGAGGGAGAGAGAGCCTGCTCAACACAAGTTCAGCAGGTCCTGCTGGGGAGCAGGAAGCCTTCCACTCAGGTGCTGTATAAGGCTAAATGGAAGCGCTTTACCTTTTGGGCGGAGTCCCGGGGGATCTTACCCAACTCTTCGCCCATCCAGGCAATCCTAGAGTACCTCCTACACTTAAAGATGAAGGGCCTTGCACTAGCCTCCCTGAGGGTACACCTGGCGGCCATCTCGGCCTTTCACCGGCCGATGGAAGGGAGGTCTATCTTCTCTCACCCTATGTCCTGTAGGTTCCTGAAGGGGATAGAGAGATTATATCCGCAGGTCCGTGACCCGGTACCTCTCTGGGACTTGAACTTGGTTCTTTCTATATTAACAGGACCCCCCTTTGAGCCCATGGCTACATGCCCTTTGCTAGTCCTTTCCTGGAAGGTGGCTTTCCTAGTAGCCATTACATCGGCTAGACAGGTCTCCGAGTTGAGACCTTTGACCTCGGAACCCCCTTATACTGTCTTCTATAAAGACAAAGTGCGGCTGAGACCCCACCCAGCATTCTTACCTAGGGTGGTGTCTCAGTTTCACTGTAACCAAGACATTTTCCTCCCCGTGTTCTTTCCCAAACCACACGGATCGGAGGCAGAGCAGAGATGGCATTCCCTGGACGTCAGGAGGGCCCTGGCCTATTATATCGATCGTACAAGGCCATTCAGGAGGTCAACCCAACTGTTCGTCGCAGTCGCGGACAGAATGAAAGGCTTACCTGTCTCTTCGGAACGCATCTCCGCATGGATCACCGCCTGCATACGTACCTGTTACGATCAGGCCAAGGTGCCGCTTCCGGGAACAGTGACGGCACACTCGACCAGAGCCCAGGCCTCGTCAGCGGCCTTCCTGGAGCGTGTGCCACTGATGGACATCTGCAGGGCAGCGACCTGGTCATCAGTCCATACCTTCTCATCTCATTACGCCATCGTGCAACAGGCAAGAGAGGACGCGGTTGTCGGCAGAGCTGTACTAAGAAGGGCTATTCGACAGTGACTCCTACCCGCCTCCAAGGTATGGCTATTTAATCACCTATGTTGGAATGCATATGAGCAATCACTCGAAGAGAGAAAACAAGGTTACTTACCAGTAACTGTTGTTCTTCGAGATGTGTTGCTCATATCCATTCCAAACCCACCCTCCGTCCCCGCTGTCGGAGTCGGCAGAAAGAAGGGACTGGGGGCCATGGGGTCGGCAGTGTCCCTATATACCGCGACATGAGCGCGGCACTCCAGGGGGCGCAAGAGCCGACCCGCAGGGGGTTGCTAGGGGCAGAAAAGCTTCCGGAGGCTCGTGCACGGGGCGCGCACTCACCTATGTTGGAATGGATATGAGCAACACATCTCGAAGAACAACAGTTACTGGTAAGTAACCTTGTTTTTTTATATCATAATAATATCTAGCACTTTTCATCAGTAGATCTCAAAGCACTTTATATTATTTCATGTATTTATCCTCACAACACCCCTGTGAGCTAGGGAAATATATAAAGTGTTATTACTGAAGAACATATTTAATGTCAGTATTTGCTATATATTTTATGATTTTTACTTAATATTATATTTTAAGGTGAGATTCCCAGTATTTAATGGGACTTTTTAACATTAAAGGGGGCCATTAAATTTAAACTGACATTCATTTGTGTAGATTCTGCTGGATGTATGCCAGCATTATCAAATGTTTTCACTATACCAAATATTGTATTACTGTTATACTGTATAAATGACAGCTGCTAGTGAACAGTGTGATTTAAGTGCACAGTAACTCTTGGTTCAGAAGACCATTGTGCTGTTAGATGCACAGTAATATAATACCTGATACAACTGTTATTGTATTGATTACAGAGAGCATGCTGTTTTATCTACCATACTTCTAAAAACAAACTTTTTTTTATAGTTTGTTTTGGCAGTGCTTGTCCTTTCTCTGATTCTTCCAAAGAGCAGCCAGTATATCAAATGGATTGTCTCAGCAGGGCTGGCACAAGTCAGTGAGTTTTCTTTTGTTCTGGGAAGTAGAGCACGCAGAGCAGGAATCATATCTCGAGAGGTGAGCTATTTATAGATATCCAGTTCATTTTTATCATTGGCTTTTGAATACTATATTGTATCTGAAACATACTGTCTAATTTGGTAATCTTTTGGAATCATCTTGCACATGCTAACTAAATGGAATAGGTCTGCATAAATCAGAAGATATTTGATGCACGCAAGTCTTTCATAAATATAATTTTATCAAATTATTTATTTATTGTTCATATCATTTCATGTTGGGCTTCAATATTTTTAAAATGCAGCTTTCCCTTTCAGGTAACTTGTCTTAATATAGCATGGTCTTGAATTCTATAAAGAAATAAAACTATAAGGTTTTGTATTTGGTGGAGAATTTCTGATGATGTCCAAATTATTAAAGCTAAGATTGAAGGTCTTTTTCTTTCAAATATCGTAGATATATATGTAATTGATAATTATTGAAAAGGACAAATGAGATAACAGTGGCCTACAACTACAGAGCGTGCGGACAGGAGACGCACTAGCTTCCCAAACATATCTGTCAGCATACCTTAATCCTGACCTGACCTGTTGACTTAAATCCTTTTAAGTAGAAATAGCCAGCTTTTTCATAAATTATGAAAACATACACTACAGTGAGACCATCAGACTTATTTTAATTTTCAAACTTATTAGAACCTTGTTCTCTAAAGGGAAAGCCTGTTGTATGAATTGTAATGAAATGTGGTTGAAGATATGTAATAGATTTGTCAATGGAAATTGAGGCCACAGTCTCAGCACTAAAAAAACAAACTAAATAAATCTACTCCTTGAGCTAAGGAACTCCTTTATTCTGTGATAGCAGTAGGCTGTATAGTTGTTGGGGCCGGTTATACATAAGGGAGACAAAAAACATAGTGTATTACATAGGCATTCAGACAATTACTATAGCCTCAGGCAACTAATTGCCCTGTGCTCCCCTCCATGAAATGAAGAGTTATAAAAACTGCACTTTTGTAAAATGGTTGCAGGCTGTACAAACACAGAGATTGTAATGAAAGTTTGGGGCCTGCTTGTGTGTGCATTGAATTCTTATTGCTTATTTTTGAGAGCTGAGACCAAGAATTATGGCATCTTTCCTATCTTTGTTCTCCAGATAATTTTTACGTAGAATCACAGAAGTCTAGGACTGGAAAGGTCATCTAGTCAATAGGTTATCTAGTCCAGTCTCCTGCACTCAAGGCAGGACTAAGTAATAACAAAACCATTCCTGACAGGTGTTTGTCTCATTTGTTCTTAAAAACCTCCATGAGGGAGATTCCACAACCTCCCTAGGTAATTTATTCCAGTGCTTTACTACCCTGACAGTTAAGAAGTTTTCCTAATGTCCAACCTAAACCTCCCTTGCTGCAATTTAAGGCCATTGCTGCTTGTCCTATCCTCAGATGTTAAGGAGAACAATTTTTCACCCTCCTCCTTGTAACAACCTTGTATATATTTGAAAACTGTTATCATGGCCCCCCCTCAGTCTTTTCTTCTCCAGACTAAACAAACCTAATTTTCTTCAATTTTTCCTCATAAATCATGTGTTCTAGACTTTTACTCATTTTTGTTGTTCTTCTCTGGACTTTCTCCAGTTTGGCCACATCTTTCCTGAAATGTGGTGCCCAGAACTAGACACAATCCTCCAGTTGAGGCCTTATCAGCGTGGAGTAGAATGAAGGAATTACTTCTTGTGTCTTGCTTGTAATACTCTTGCTGATACATCCCAAAATGCTGTTTGCTTTTTTTGCAACAGAGTTACACTGTTGAATCATATTTAGCTTGTGATCCACTATAACCCTCAGATCCCTTTCCACAGTACTCCTTCCTAGGCAGTCATTTCACATTTTGTATATGTGCAACTGATTGTTCCTTCCTAAGTGTTGTACTTTGCATTTATCCTTATTGAATTTCATCCTATTTATTTCAGACTATTTCTCCGGTTTGTCTAAATCAACCCCTCCAGATTGGTATCATCCGCAAACTTTATAAGTGTACTCTCCATGCCATTATCTAAATCATTTATGAAAATATTAAACAGAACCAGACCGAGGACTGATCCCTGTGGGACCCCACTTAGTATTCCAGCTTGATTGTGAACCAGTGATATCTACTCTCTGGGAATAGTTTTTCAACCAGTTATGCACCCACTTTTATAGTAGTTCCATCTAGGCTATATTTCCATAGTTTCTTTATGAGATGGTCATGCGAGACAGTATCAAAAGCCTTACAAAAGTCAAGATATAGCACTTACATTTCCAAAAATAAACTGTCCAATTTTTTAAGACTTAAACAGTTTTGTCCAATTTTTCAATTAAAAGTAACTGGCTATTTTATAATGTTAACTCTTCAGGATGTACAGGCATATAGTTATGCCTTTAAAATGAATGTAAGCACTCAGGGTATGGATTATGGCTTGATTTTTATCTGTAAAATGGCTAGCACGCTTTGCTGTTACACTAAAAAATTCTGTATCTTTATTTGGTACTTGGCCTTTGGCCTTGTTCCTTATTACATCCTGTGGGTTGCATTTTTAAAATTGTCCTGTAGCTATATATACAAATTTTTTTGGCTTTCACAATCTAATTTGTGTATACATTTGCATGTGCAATTACAGGCATAGAGTTGGAGGCCAGGCTGAGGCCTCTATGAAAAGTGATCCAGAAAGTCTCTAATTGTCATATCTCATTAACCTTCCCAACCCTTCCTTAGTTTATTGCATAACTATGAATATGAACTGTAGAAAAGTAATGGCTTTTTGATCTCCAACTTTCAGGTCTACCTCCTTATTTTGAGTGTAACTACTCTAAGCCTTTTGCTTGCCCCAGCACTGTGGAGAGCTGCAATTACGAAATGTGTACCAAGACCAGAAAGACGATTAAGTACCTGACAAGACTTGTATGGAAATAATAAATTTCTTTGGAAAGAATCTCCGCATTGCTCGTATTTCTATGCAGCTAGAAAACAGGAGGTTTTGATATTCCTCTAAACATGCACTTGGTTCTGAGCCTTATACTGATTTTAAGAAACAAAACACTACATAAAACAGGTACGATATTTTAATGCTTGCACAGCTTTTACAAAAAACTTTGTCACATATTAGAATCTGCCAGAATAACTTTTGATTTTCATCCAATCAATTACGCACAGTAGAAATTATTTTTTAAAATATTGCATCATACAAATCGCCTTGAATATTTTGCCTGGATGTGCCTTTTTTTACATTGATTTTCGTCCTGTACTGTTCATCACAAAGTTTTGTTAATAAAAAAAAAGAGTAAAGGAAAAAAGAAAATTCAAGTTATTTTATGGTGCCCATGGTACCTTCTTAAAATAACTCGAGAAATGTAATTGTAATATTCAAGAGTTAATATGCTAGTTTGTCATCAGCCACAAAACATATTTCCAGTGGTGTGTAAACTCTAGCCCTTTAAGGCAAAGATGAGGTTTAACCACTGTAGCTTTCAGCTATTTTAAGCATTAAAATACATATCCCAAAATGATGCAGCCAGTACTGTATGATATTGTACTCTGTTGATTTTTGTAATACATTTTAAAATAGATAGGGTTAGGGTTGTAACTTTGATTCATTTTAATTTGTTCTCATATTTATTGACTACTTTTCTGACTAAAAGTTAACTGATCATGTGGTGTCTGGACTTTTAAATTGTTTTAGGACTAACACCAATTATCAACATCTCCTGTTATATTGTTATACTGATTGTTTACACTTTTTAAATTAATTGAGACCAAAATAAAATTGTACAAAAAGAAAGTCTAAATATTTCAGAACTGAAAATAGACATGAAAATATTTCAGTGAATCTCTGGAAGTTCTTTAGGATGGATGTAGTTAACTTATTCTACACTAAAAATGATTTTGTGTAAATTATGTTGCACAAAAGAAGGGATATTTTGGATATGCTTTGAGAACATGCATAACTCAAAACTTTACATTTATACTGAGTAAAATGCAAGTGTCAAAGTGAGATATTAATATAAAAATATTAATGTTTTTAATTTGTGATGTTGTATGTATGTTCTGCTATTTTAACAAATTCTTATAATTTAGTCTGTGTAAAAGAGTAAACCTTGTGAAAACCCATGTCATAGAATGAGTTGGCTAACATAATGTAATTTACTCTGATAAACTATGAAGATTTAGCTTGAGAGATTTTTTTATCTGTTAAAAAAACAAATGTTTTTATTAAAATAGAAAGATGTAATTTATCATCATTTTAGATCCAGTATTACACTGACATATGAAATACCATTTTGTGAGTCAAAAATAGAAAAATTCACATTACATATTTATTGTAGAATTTCTTAACTTGCCAATTAAATCTAAACAAATCTACCATCTGAAGCACTGTTCAATTCATAAACATACCATCTTTAACAGAAAATAACTTTTTAAGACTCTTTATTTCAATTACTTTTGTAATTTAAATGCAAATGCTGATTTACAACTGAAAACTATAGCTGAAATTAATGAAAAAATTAAAATAGACTGGCAGTATTACAGTACATTTGTTTAAAATAATTTACCATTTTTTCAGTGCTTGTCTATATGTATTTCACTCCTGGTGTGCATGCGCTTTTGAAATATTTTGGCTAGCTGTGTCCTTTGGGCCTCGCCTGTACTACCCCATCAACCTCAAGGCATAAAGAGTGGAACAAGGCCAAATAGCCATTAGTTCCTTAACATAGTTGATGCTAGATGGAACAGAGAGCAGTGGCCCTCTCTCTTGCACCTGTGCTTCTTCAGGAGAAATTCATAGAATCATAGATTAGGGTTGGAAGGGACCCTAGGAGGTCATCTAGTCCAATGCCCTGCTCAAAGCAAGACCAACCCCAACTAAATCATCCCAGCCAGGGCTTTGTCAAGCCGCATCTTAAAAACCTCTAAGGATGGAGATTCCATCACCTCCCTAGGTAACCTATTCCAGTGCTTCACCACCCTCTAGTGAAAAAGCTTTTTCCCAATAAGCAACCTAGACCTCTCCCACTGCAACTTGAGACCATTGCTCCTAGTTCTGCCATCTTCTACTACTGAAAACAGCCTAGTTCCATCCTCCCTGGAACCCCTTTTCAGATAGTTAAAGGCTGCTATAAAATCCCCCCCTCATTCTTCTCTTCTGCAGGCTAAAAAAAGCCTGGTTCCCTCAGCCTCTCCTCATAAGTCACGTGTATAGTTATCAAATTGTATAGTTATCTTTAATTTAGTTTGGGTTAATTGATATGGGAATATTTTTGTGAGCTTTTAGTTGCATGAATAGTTTTTTTGAACTTTTGTTTACATGGGTCTTCAGCCTCATGGCTGATCAAAAATCCCTCATTATTTAAATACAGTTCATGTGAGGCAGCTGTTCCTTTCAATGATGGACACTCAATGTTTATTTTGTCTTAGTGAGCAGCATATCACCAAGAAATGTACTTTGTAATTTTGTTTTCAAAACAGACTTTCTACTTGCATAAAGGTTTTTCTTTTAAATAAATCTTTTAGGTTTTCCTGAGACCAAGATAGGCAGAATTCATCTGACTCTAAGCAGTTCTCTGCAAAAAGTGCCCTGCAGCCTCAAGTTCTAGGGCTCCTGTTTTTTTACTGAAGCATTCCTCTCCTGCTCCTGCTGTCATTCCTTCCTGAAAGGTTTCAGCCAAAATTCCCTCTAAATTTTTTTTGTACTGCATGGGCTTAAAATTCCACTGAGTACTATATTTTTTGGAAGGGGTGAGGAGTAGAAGGTGTGTGTGTGGTGAGGAGTATGCAGGAGGGCTTGCCCCCAGGCAGCTCTTCCCCATTATCACACACAAGTCCCTGTCCCCAACATTTCCAGGTGCCCAGAGGGAAACAATTCTTTTCACAACAGTATCCACTGGAGCTTGGCTGGGGGGAGAGGAGAGAGTGAGCGAGGTAGATTGCACCACCCTGGGCCAGGGATTTCATATTCAGATTTCAGACACATACATACCCCTGCCAGGTGTTCCCAGAAGAGACCCAGACCGCAACTCCCTCCTGCACCACTTCTCAGCAGCAGCAATCACGTCCCTGGAACCCAACTGCCAAAGAATGGGGGTGCTTTGGCCCCAACGGGCCACAATTCCAGAGCCTCTACAGACCTGGCCCAGCACCACAAAGCCTGATCAGGCCCCTTACCTGCACTCCTGCGCAAGGGGTGTCTTAAGGCAACTGCCACCTCACACTGATCCAAGCAAGTCCTGGGGACTGGAAGCACTTCCACTCCTCCTGCAGCAAGATGGGGGTGGCACATGCCCTGTCAGAAGGGGACAGGGAGGTGTCAAGCAGAGCAGGTTCTTAAGGCCATACTATGTCCCTGCTGGGACAACACAGAGACATGAGTGACATGGTTTCTGACCTGTGTGGTATATACAAGTTTGCTACATGGCCGTGTAGTCTATATGGAATAATGGTCTCAGCACCGCTCTAGGGAGCATGGATGCAGGTCTCCATCTAAACTGCTTGCCAAAAGAAATATCCTCTTTCTATTTTAAAACAAGGTAGCTCAAGGCCTGACCAAGGCTCCTCTAGTGACCTCAGGGAACCTGATATTAAATATCCAGTACCAACATCATTCTATATCTGACTTAGGCCTGGAGTCTACTTTCCATATCACTGGCGATGCCCAGCCTGGTGTTGGCTATGTCTAGTCTGCTTTTAGGAGATTTACAATGCTGGGTGATCTGGTTATATTGACCCTGCCTGAAACACAATTGCTTTCTTTCTCAGTGAAGATCACTGAGCTGCTAACCACAAGCTTTGGTACTAGGATCATCCTTAGCACCAATAAAAAATCTCCAATCAGATCTGCTCCTCCTCTTCAAGAATATTCATACTTTTCTTTTGCCCCAGATATTAGGGGGGATGGGTCACCTGCCTATTCTCCCAAAACAGAATCCTGACCCTTATTATTCAGTTAAAGATTACAATACTAGGAGTCATAGCAGGGCACAGGGAATATAGAGAAGGGTCTCCTAGCTGTACCCTCCCCTGGCCACCTATACACTATCCATATGATCCTAGTTCTTGGCCTTACTTGGGCACCTTAGAGAGTTCATCAAGCTAGGCTCCTCTGTGACAGCTAGAGCCAGGTCATCCTCATCACACGAGTCCCTCTAGGCACAACAACAAAAACCCTCCCATTTCTCTGGGGTAGAGGCTAAGCAAGCTCAGATGTCAGAAGAGGAGCAGCAAGAGCAATGGCAGCAGCAGTCCTTTGGTGTGGTTCCAGTGCATACTTTCTTCATCTCCAGAGGGAGCTGTTATACCATTTATTTCTTCTCCTGACTATTATAGGGTATTCCAGGACCATCTACATAGGATGGCAGAGATGCTGGAGATTCCTATTGAGATAGTCCAATATAAGGTCCACAAACTGTTGGACATTTTACAGTCTGTTTTACTTGAGACTTACAATGCCTATTACTGAAGGTCTATTAGAATCTGCTCTGTTACTCTGGAAATTGCCAGCACTGATATCATCAACTTTGAAAAGGGCAGAAGACACCAAATCCCTTCCTTGGAATTTGAGTATTTCTATTCTCATGTGACACTGGGTTCTCTAGTAATTTAGGAGTAGATTTTGAGGCCAGCTGATAAATTTTTAGATCAAGTCCCATTAGGCGCTAAGAAGGAACTGAGATCACAGAAAGTCAATTTACAACATAGACTTTATCTAGAAATTCTGACACCCTGTGCTAGTTAAGATAGTCAATTTTAAAATGAGACTTGGTAATTAGCTATTTTAAGTTGCAGACTAGCTGAAGAATAGCTCTTCCTTCCAAAGAGGTCAAGTTGCTTTTGATTCATCAGATACTACAGCTAGGTTAATGGCAACAGTAATTAGCATATGTTATGCAGCTGCAGTCTTCCAGATTCCCAGAGAAGTCCAGAATACAATGGAAGCTCTTTGCTTTGAAGGGAATTAACTTTTTAGTGCCAAAACTGATGCACTACATTCTTTGAAAGATTATCAAGTTAGGCTACGTTCAGACTGACAGTGGCAAAATCGCCGCCGCCAGATCGACCTTTCTTGATTGATTGAGCGGTCAGTGAGACCTGCTCAATCGATCAGGAAGTTGACTGAGTAAGTCCACCCCCTCAAGTAGCGTAGCGCTGAGCCGACGGGAACGCTGTTCCCATCGGCTCAGCGCAGTGAGAACAGCACGCAGAAGGGAAGCAAAACAGTCGACGTCAGTTACGCAAACTACTCTGCGTAGTTTGCATAACTCCCATCGACTGCCGCCGAATCGCGCAATGTGAACCAGCCCTTACATTGTGGTCATTGGACATTTATATCCCTCTGCCCAGATGAAAACAACCGAGACAAATGAATTCTAGGCAATCTTCTGCTCCATCGTACTATCAGCCTTATCAGAGACCAGTTGAAGCATCCAGAAAAAGGGAGACATTCCATAAGTGATTGCAACCCCTTCCACAGGGACTGCAACCCAGTACAAGGCTGATGCCAAGTAGTCAGTTTGACCATCATTTCAAGAACTGTTGGGACCTCTTGAAGAACTGACCATTGTTCCTGGTCTCGCAGGCATGTGACACATATGTGCCAGCAAATGACAGATTTCACATACACTGAGGCATGTGATGATACAGCAATTTCATATCAACCAGAATTCATACATTGTAAATAGATTCCCCAAATTGTCATATCTACTCTGGTAGACCCTTTGTGACAGTGAGGGCATATCTACCATAAAGCAGTTTCAACAATGTGTCTCTCCTCATACCAGCTACAGACAAACCCTCCAACAACAGTGAGAACATGTCTACAGTTACTAGGGCAAATGGCCTCATACACATTTGTGACTCAATTTGCCAGACTTCCTCTTCTTTGTTTACAAGGGTAGTTGAAGTCCACGTCTCCACAGACATAATATAGACTTGGCAGTTCAGGTTCCACAAGAAGTCCTATTGTCCTTACATTGGTCAAAGAACCCAGATCAAGTCTGCAAGAGCATTCCCTTTTCTCCATCGCTCACTATGAAGTCCATAGTGATGGACGATTCTATTTTGGGAGGGGGGGGGCTCGTGTAGACAAACTCAGAGCTCAGGGATGTGGTTGCAAGAAGAGACTCACTTGCACATCAACATATTAGGACTCAGAATGATCTGGCATGTGCTACTTTCCTTGCTTACATCCAGGGCAAGAACATCCAAGTAATGACTGACAATACGATAGTGATGTTTTATGTAAACAAACTGGGAGGAGCCAGATCTACTCTTCTGTGCCAGGAAGCTATAATTATTAATCATTTTTATAATGATAATGCCTAAGTGCCTACCAAGGGTGGGGCCCCATTGTGCTAGGCACAGTACAAACGTGTAGTAAGGACAATAGAAACAAAAGGTTACATATAAAACAAAATCATAACATACTTTCTAGAAACTTAAACAGGCTAACCTCCTGTCCAAAGAAGAGTTTCTTGCTCAAAGTCTTCTGCAGCATCTCCAAACAGGACTGGTTGTGCTCCCACTTTCATGAATGTAAATGCACTGCCCATTTACTTTTTGGGGCAGCATTACAGCGTGTCTTCTTTGTTCCCCAAATATAGTTCAGCAAACATTTAAATTATATCTCCAGATAAAACTTCTCTTCCCCTTCTGTGTGTTTCTTTACATGTTAGTACTTTTCTGAAATTCTGTCATTTATCTCAGTTCAGTTTAGCTGGGTGATGGGAGACCCATTGGGAATAAAACAACACATTTCAACAGAGGTACAGTGAATAAACATCCCTTGTCTGATAGAAAACCTTTTTTCCACTCTGTCTTGATACAGACTTTAAAACATGTTTTTAATATATATACATAACTCCTACATAGTATCTATAGTATACATATATTTCACAACAATATTAATGACCAGTGTGACCCTTACTTTCATTTAAGATCTTACAGGATGTTCTTTGGTGAATCAGAACGTACATAGCAGAATCAGGACGTTCCTGTGATGCCCTTGCCAGCTGGCATTAAGGTGTTCTTGTGTAACATGGGTGGGTTCACTTAGGAGGGGATAAGCTAAATGGGATGGAAAGGAGAAGTAAGGGCAACAGGGCAGGAGAGAAGAGAGTAAGAGGAACAGGTGTGGAATGAAGCTAAGGTGAAGAGACGGGGAGGGGGAGGAAGGATGGAGCAAACAGCCAATCAGCACAGGGCAGAGAAAGTCCAGTCAAAACTGTAGAAAGTTCTCAATGCCTGAAGTCCCTATGGCTGCTTTTGCTCTTCCAGCTGAAGTCTCTGGTTGGCTCCTCCCTCCAGTTTTCTCCCAAGCCCACATGTTGGAGCAAGAGGCACCACCTTCATACTAGTGTCCCCAGAGTGGCCATTCTGTGGAATTGGATATCCCATCAAGTAAGAATTTCAGCCCATCATCTACCAGAGTTAGAAAATATGTTAGCAGACTCCAAAACCATTAATGGTCAATAAAGGACCCCATCACCCTGACAGTGTTCAACTAAGGGCATTCCCGAACATAGACTTCAGTTTGCAGCTGAAAAGAATATGAAGTGCAAAAAAAATCTGTTGCAGAGGGGGTTGAATGGATGCATTCTTCATAGCATGGACTATGTAGTTGCTGTATATGTACCCAGCAATTCCTCTCATACCAAGAGTTTTCAAGAAAATCAAGCCAGAATCTATTGTGATGATCCTCTTAGCACTGACTTGGCCCAGGCAATCCAACAGCTAATGAAATTTCTTCTTCAAGCGATTGCATGTGTCACAGAACCTAGTGAGCAGCCCCTTCCAGCTACACACTAGCATTGTGGAGAGGGGAATCTAAGCCTCTGCTGCTCTGGCTCCATCCATATCCCCCAGGTGTTTTAAACTCCTGGAGCCTGAACAGAGTCCAGCCACTGCCCCAAAGTTGGGGTCCTTTGGCACATTCTTAGGGAACAGACCCATTGTCTAGCATTGCATCCTCAGAGCTAGCACCTGCTGCCCTCCAGTCCCTCTAGGTGCAATGGTGCCCTTCAGACTCTCTTATACTTAAACTATCCTCTCCCAGAATTCAGTCCAAAAGGTGTGAAGCTTCTGGTTACAATTTAATACTATCAGAGCACACAGCACTTGTGAAGCAGCTAACATACACACACTTTGTCCAGAGTCCAACATCTTAATGTTCTTTTATACTTAATCATACAATGCACAGGAAAGCACAGATCATACAAAACAATAAATACTACACAAAAAGCCCCTGCCTCAGTTTACTCACCATTGCAGGGCATCTTTGGACTGGGGTCTGAGTCCTTTGGACTATCTGGGTTCAGGAAAGTGAACTCCGACAGAAGGGAGGAGGGTGGGCTGTGGAATGGACATGAGCAACACATCTCAACGAACAACAATTTCAATGTAAGTAATCGTTCTTTCTTCTTTGAGTGCTTGATCATGTCCATTCAGAATTAGGTGACTTACCAGCAGTGCCTCCAGAGGCGGGCAGGAGTTCATAGACGTGATGATTGCAGTACTGCTCCGCCAAACCCAACATCGTCTGTGCTTGCTGCGTGATGGCATAGTGAGACGTAAAGGTATGTATTGAGGACCATGTAGCAGCTCTACATATGTCCTGAATGGGTACACGCGCCAGGAAAGCTGCTGAAGATGCCTGCGCCCTTGTTGAGTGGGTGGACAGAGAAGTCAGGGGTGCGACCCCCACCTGCTCATAGCAGGTCCAAATACAGGCCGTAATCCAGGATGAGATCTGCTAAGACGACAACAGACATCCCTTCATCCAGTCAGTGATTGCAACAAAGCTGTGTGGAGCGGTGGAAGGGTCTGGTCCAGTCGATGTAGAAAGCCAATGCTCTCCTCACATCAAGAGAATGAAGACACCTCTCCTCATTGGATCTGTGAGGCTTCAGATAAAATACTGGCAGGAATATGTCCTGGTTCACATGGAAGTGGGAAATCACCTATGGCAGGAAAGTTGGATGAGGATGGAGCTATACCTTGTCCTTAAAGAAAACCGTGTATGGCGGCTCCGAGGTCAGGGCTTTTAACTTAGAAACCCTCCGTGCAGAGGTGATCACCACCAGGAATGCCACCTTCCAGGACAGATGCGTGAGGGAGCAAGAGGGAACAACAGCTCAAACGCTGGTACTGTAAGCCTTGAGAGGACTAGGTTTAGATTCCACTGAGGGATCGGGTCCCATATCTACGGAAAAAGTCTCTCTAGGCCCTTGAGGAACCTGGACACCATTTTGTGGGAGAAAACCAACCTGCCTTGGATCCGAGGGTGTAAAGCCGAAATCGCCACCAGGTGTACCTTAATAGACGCGAAGGCCAGGCCCTCCTGCTTCAGATGTAGCAGATAATCCAGGATAACCTGAATAGGGGATTCAGTTGGTGAGATGTTTCGACTCACCGCCCAGCAGGTAAAGCGCTTCCATTTGGCTAAATAAGATGCTCTCATAGAAGGCTTTCTGCTTTTCAACAGGATCCTCTGGAGTTGGGCCAGCAGTGGCACTCATCCCTGCTCAACCGTGGAGCATCCATGCTTTCAGACGCAGAGTGGCCAGATCCAGGTGGAGCAACCAGTCCTGAACTCGATATAGAAGATCCGGCCTCACTGGGAGCAACCATGGTCAGCCCACCGAGAGCGCCAACAGCATCCCAAACCAATGCTGTCTGGGCCATGCCGGGACTATCAGGATGACTCATGCTCCATCCCTCTTGATCTTTAAGAGGACTCTGTGTATGAGAGGTATCGGGGGAAAAGTGTACAGGAGACTCCTTTCCCCTAACAGGAGAAAGGCGTCTGATAGGTGCCCTCCGCCCCCAAGAAGGAGCAGTATCGGATGCACTTCTTGTTCTCCCTGGTAGCAAAGCGGTCTACTTGGGGAGTTCCCCACCTCTGGAAAATGCTGTTGGCTACCTCCTCACAACTCCTGGTGAGAGTAAAAGGACCTGCTCAGACGATCCTCCAGCGTATTTTTTAAACCTGGTAGATGGACTGCCTCCAGATAGATGTTGTGGCTCACACAGAACTCCCACAGACGCAAGGCCTCGTGACATAGGGCTGAAGACCTGGCTCCTCCTTGCCTATTGATGTAATACATGGTTGCTGTGTTGTCACTCTGGAAGGAGCTGTAGATACCAGGACTCCAAAGAGTTCATCTACTGGCTCAGAACGTTCCTTTATTTTGAGACCCAGGTTAGCTGCTACCTGCTTCAACAGGTCTTGACGTGCCCTGTAGTCATCCAGAGGGGCAGCATGGGAGGGGCCAGTGACAGCCTTGTTTGGCGAGGAAGATGGGGAGGCAGGAACCTGAGGGGGAGCTGGATCTACCTCCCTAGTTGGGGGGCAACTGAGGGACTACCCAAATGAGAGTCCTCTCAGTCCAATTCAACATACACTTCCAGGGTCCCTAGAGGGTTGCAATACCAAGGAGTTCGCAAATGACTGCGCATATGTCATCCCTGTCTGAGTGAACCCCCACGGATTCCAAAATTGCCAGGGACCTGGTCATTGTCCCTGTGGCCACCCTGCCATCTGCAGTTGCATGGGGAACCCAGTGGGCTGCTTGAGAACTTGTCCTTTTGGGGGGACAACTAGTTCCTCTCCCAAGTAGCTGAGTGTTGGCGACCATGGGGTTTTGACTCTGCGTGTTTTGCCACACTGCTTCTTAAGCACCTGGACTCCGGAGATGAGAAGCAGTGCTGAGAATCCAAGCGCTGCTCATGCGTAAACCTCAACTTGTCTTTGGGTTTCTTGTAGAGGCTCTCACAGTGCCAAGGCTCTGGAGATTCTTTGCGAGGGCTCGCAAGGCAGTGCTGGGAGCTTGGCGAGTGCCACTGTTCTGGAGATGGACTCCAGCATTCTTTGGTCCAGTAGCAGTGATCTGGTGACTGGCGCCTGGCACCCGGAGACCAAAGACTCAACCCCAACCTCTGCTGATGTGGTACTGGGGAGTGGTGCTGGGACTCTGGTGACCACAGCATGGAAGGGAGGGGCAGTGGCGGAACCAGCGTTGGTTTTCCCTTCGATTGGCTCCCAGTCTGGGCATCTGAACTTTGGTGCCTTGTTCTACCCTCCTGCGGTGTAGGCAGCACCAGCAAGGCCTACAGGTCCTTTCATTGCCTGGAACACCTCAGGCGTAAAAGGAACCAGTAAGTGGCGCCACTCCCCAGAGTTGGCAGTGGCACCTGAGTCAGGCTCGACGCCTTCATGGGCGGAGATATTCTTGGGGCCAAATCGGCTTTCCCCATAGTGCCCGAGCTATTCTTAGCTGACTTCGTCTATTTCTTGGCATGTGCCTTTTTCTTTCTCAGTGCTGGTAATGTCAATCGGTGCTGTGCTGGCACCTGGGGAGCGTTTCTGGTCGATGCCACCATACTTGGTGCGAAGTCTGACCGTGGCTCCAACATCAGTCTGAGAGTCAATTCCATGAGAATTGATCCTAATGTCTTGGTCCTTCTTGGTCCAGGGGCGAAACCCCTTACAGATTTTACACCTCTCATAAAGATGAGCTTCCTGAAGGCAGTTCAATAGTGCTGGTGTGGGTCACTCAAAGACATAGGCTTCTTGCACGAGGCGCAAGGTTTAAAACCCGGGGACTGGGGCATGCCCTGATCCTGGGTAAACAACTAACTAACCAGCCACTAACTACTAACTAACAAACTCTAAAACAGTAACTATATATACTATATAAAACGAAGAATCACTAGGAATACTGTAGTTTGCAGGAGCAAGAGAGTTTTCCAGCACCATCATGGGAGGGGGGCCAGCAGTGCCCTATATATGAGCGCATACACGCGCCACTGCAGAGGGCACTACAGATGGCCCTACAGATACACTAGGGGGAAAATTTCCAGCACCAGTGCATGTAGCACACACACACCTAATTCTGAATGGACATGAGCAAGCACTTGAAGAAGAACCACTGATGATGTTGAAATGCCAATACTGATCATGGGAGACCTAGGCTACCCCTTGCTCCCACGGCTCATGAAGCCGTACACCGGCCACCTGGATACTGGTAAGGAGCAAAAATAGGCTGAGCAAATGCAGAATGGTGGTGGAATGTGCCTTTGGACATCTAAAGTGTTGCTGGTGCAGTTTGCTTACTAGGTTAGACCTCAGTGAAAGCAGTATCTCCATTGTTACCACTTCCTCTTGTGTGCTCCATGATATCTGTGAGGCAAAGGGAGAGAAGTTTCTGTAGGAGTGGGGCATGGAAGTAGATAAGTTGGCATGTAACTTTGAGCAGCCAGATACCAACCCAATAAGAGCCCAGCAAGGAGCTCTGCACTCTGGCTTTGAAAACCCGTTCAGTAATGAACCACAGTAATGTGCACCACTTATCTGCGTTGTGCCTTCCCATACCTTCCCCTCCGTTGCATCAGTTTCCTTGTGCCTCTCCTTCCTGCCCCAAACCCCCATGAGTGGAATAAAGAATATTTCATTTGCAAAATTTTGACTTTTATTGCACAAACATAAAGAATCTGAAAGAACAAAAAATAATTTAACTATGGGCAATCAATGTGTAAAATTTGGAGCGGACAAACAAATGCAGCTTGTCTGCGAAAGCATAGACATCTTGCCCATCAAAGGTCTTTGAATGGCTGCCTTCTGTTCTTAGTACCCTCCCCTGGCATTGAGTGGAAGGGATACTCCACTTCCTCCTGCTTCCTGCAACATTTGGGGAAGGGGGATTAGAAACAGGTCGATGCTTGAGGCCATTTTGCAGGGGCTGCAGAGGGACTCTAGCCTCAAGCTACTTATCTTGAAGCTCAACCAGATGCTTCAATATGTCCGATTGGTCTTTCATAATCCGCAGCATCTCATCCTATGTGGAACACTCGTGCTCCTGGGATGCTCTCCTGCTGTCCCTGTCCATTTTTTCAGAAAATGAAATCCTCCTAGCTCCCATATCAGCTGCCCTGAAAGTGTTCATGATCTCTGTGAATATTTCATCATTCGTACTCTTTTTCTGCCTTCTAATCTGCAAAAGTCTCTCCACCAGTATGGAGGATGCACTGAAAGCCAAGCTTTCCACTGTAAGGCATGCAAAGCACAAGGCAAGCATTGTCAGTGCATACCCTGGGTCTTCTAGTGAAAGGTTACTATTTAAAAATCACTCCCCTTATTATACTTAAGTGCAAGCCAGAACATAACCAGAATCCCTGGCTATTCAATGAACCAATTTGCTGTTCCAGCCATAGCAAGTATGGCTCAGCAGCATGGGCAACAGGACCTGCTCTGAAACTTGTGGGAAACCCACGTTGGGAACATAGATGAGCAAATGGACAATGCCCTCCCTCCCAACAACATGGATGTTGCTTTGAGACCAGGGACCAGAGTTAGACCTCCCAAATTGCGGTCTTTGTCCAAAGCAGCTCCAGGGCAGGAGCAGGAGGGCTAGTTTGTGGCCATGAGAAAACACAGGAAGTCCATCCTCTCTTCCCTTAACGCTGCTAGTAGTAGTTGCCCTCGATTTACAGATTCCAAGGTCAATGCTGATTCCTGCCAAACAAACTACTGGTATGTTAGGGAAACCATGGTTGAGAGATCTGGAAATCGCCATGGGTGGGGGAATCACATGTGCCATTGTTTGCTGTATGAGCACTTGTAATGAAAACTTCCTCTGTCTTCCATAGGTGACCCTATCTGATATTTAGGGCCCTACCAAATTCACGGTCCATTTTTGTAAATTTCACAGTCTAAAAATCTTAAATTTCACAGTTTTATAACAAAGCATGAATATGTATTGTAAAATGGCAAAATATAAACACGTAAACCCCTTAAAACTCAGCATTTCTCAAACTGGGGGTCCAAATCCAAAAGAGGGTTGGAAGGCTATTGTAGGGAGTTTGCAATATTGCCATCCTAACTTCTGTGCTGCTTTCGGCTGGGTGGCCAGAGAACGGCAGCTGCTGGCCAGGTGTCCAGCTCTGAAGGCAGCGCAAAGGTAATGGTGGCAATAACACGACCCCCCACAATAGCCTTGCAACCCCCTTTTGGGTCCCCAGTTTGAAAAATGCTGTGCACTTTTGTATGCTTTTACACTCTAGTATAGGATAAAAGTAGACAAAGGACCAGATTTCACGGGAGAGACCTTATTTCACAGTCTCTAACACATTTTTCATGGCTGTGAATTTGGTAGGGCCCTAGTGATATTACTCTCCTGAAGTTAACAGAGGTGGCAAGGTAGCAAATGCTGCAAGTGTCTGGGTACAAACCTAGTCCTTATGCTGCTATGCTGTGTACCGCAATATTGCCAGCAGAGTTAATATTGGACTGTCGTGGGAAAGGCAGACCTCCCCAGATAGCTTCTGCAAAGGACTGCAGAGTACCTCAAGGAAAGTTTCCTGGAGACTTCCTTAGAGTATTCTCAGGCCATCCTAGGGCAAGTCTTTTCTGGAGTGGCTCCCTCTGCATAGCTGGAGTGGCCACTGGGGAACAGATACCTCTGCATCTCACTTTTTCTTCATATTACACAAAAAAATAAGCACATGTAATCTCTACAGTTTGATTGTAACTGCATAGTCACAAAAGGTGCCTTCCCCTGTATCATGCTCGGCCATCATGCTGTCCTGCAACCAGATGAACTGCTCCGGGGTTAAAATTGGCTTCTTGCTCTCAGAGAGAATGGATCTCCCTCTCATCTGTCTCCAATTCTCCTCCTCCTCTTCCTCATCCAGAAAGTCCTCCTTGTTGCCTGAGGAGGCCTGGGACTCAGACTCCTGGTATCCACACTGTGTTCGGGGATTGTGGTAAGATCGTTGCCGAGAATAGCATTCAGCTCATTGTAGAAGTAGCATGTATGTGGTGCAGAACGAGAACGACTGTTCGCCACCCTTGTCTTCTTGTACGTCTGCCAAAGTTCTTTGATTTTCACACAGCACTGCTGCATGTCCCTGGTGTAGCTGTTCTCCACCGTGCCCCGTGTAATCTTTTCATAGATGTCTATGTTGCTTCATCTGGACTGGAGCTATGCCTGCACAGACTCTTCTCCCCATAGATAAGATCCCACCTCCTGTGTACTCCAGGTTGGAGCACATTTGGTGTGTTGAATCACCATGATCAGCTGGGCTGGTGAGCTCTCCATGCTGATCAAACAGGAAATGGGAATTCAAAATTTCCCGGGGCTTTAACAGGGAAGGGGCTGTTTCCTGTGTACCTGGCTGCTGTGCAGCGGAGTTGAAAATGATCTTGAGTGGCCACAGTGGAGCATCGTGGGACACCTGGAGTCCAGTTCAGTCGACTTACACAACACTGCATCTGCACTGCCTCTCTGTTGACCTATCAACATCAATTTAAGTGATACGCCTCTCACTGAGGTAGAATAATTAAGTCGCCCTTACAGGTGAGTTAGGTTGGCAGAAGGGACCTGGTAGTGTCCCTTTTTTCCAGTCACAGCTTAATTTTTCTGGGTAAGGCAATGATTTGAAGGATGCTCCATTTAGCAAAAAGGTCAAGGCAGTGTGTCCTGATACATTATTAGGTTGATGTAAGGCGGCTTCCATGGATCTAAGTCTGCACAGATGTCATCTCCAAATATTTTTCCTTACCTTTTCTTTCTTTGTAAGGGGATAAATCAGTCACCATTTTTTTTCAGTCCAAAAATAATCTCTAGCATATTTTTTCCTCTTTCCCTTTCAAGCTGTCACTTGCTGCTTAAATAATAGATGTCTCCCTTTTGCACAAAAACCTAAAACACTTTTCAAAGCAAAGTTTTTGCACCCAACACCTTGAGTTTTGCATTTTTCAAAGCAGTTTTATTTGAGTACAAACTCACTTTTTTACAGTCACAGCTTCATCCTTCTGAGTAAGGCAATCATTTGAAGGATGCACCATTTAGCAAAAAGGTCAGGGCAGTGTCTGCTGATCCGGATGGAATCACAGCCCTCTAAATTTAAAAAACCTAGCATGGTGGAGAGGAAAAAAAGAGAGGTTAAAAAACCACAAGCCATCTAGATGCTATAAAAGTTACTATGAAGTACCATTCGGTCATAGCTGTCATTAGTGCAGTACCTCACAGTGTCTGCATCAACCAGCAGAGCTCCTAGAGGTGCCAATTTGCCCTCTAATTAAACTATTTTAAAATTCCATGTTTAAGACGGGGCATTATAAGTGCTCCTGCCCTGATAATGGTGGGGCAGTGAGTGATGAGGAAGTACAAACATTACTCAGAGACTGGTTAGCAAAATGCTCGGGCAATGGGTGCAGTCACAGTCCATGAAACCAACACCCTCATGATTTGTTTTGATAGTGAGCTATGCCATTACCCTGCCCAGCATTCATTACGGCAACAGAAGGGAAAGGTTCTGCTAAGTGAACCACAGCCAGGCTCTGGGCAAGGTGCCTCCCTGCAGGGTGAGGGGAAGGAGGAGTGGGCTGAGTTGCCCCACTGCCATAATCAGCAGAGGCAGATCAGACTACAGCCTCAACCCTTCTCCCCTCGCTGTGCGGGTGCCACTACTCAGCGCGGCTTACACAGCACCCCCTCGAGTGAGACCACGTGCCACCACAGCGCAACGGCTGCCTCTCAAGCTCCGGACTAACAGTCAGCTGACCTCTCTCGCGCCCATGCTTCCCGCGCGCCCGCGCTCCTAGCGGAGGGCGGGGACTCCAAGGGCGCGAAAAACCCGCGCATGCGCTTTCCCCAGTCGAGGAGGTGGAGGGGGTACTCGTCTCTCCGCGTGGGCCCTGTGCGAGGCACGTTACACCTCGTTACGTCAGCGCGCAGCGTCACGCCGGTGGGACGCACAAAAGTGTAAGTTTCAATTTTTTTTTTTTTTTTTTTTTAATCCTGCCAACGGAAAAAATTTTTTGGGGCCGCGTCCGCGTGCGGGAGCTGGGGAGGGGCGGCTGCGCCCCCGCCCCCACACAGGGAGCCCTCCGAGGGGAGGGGGGAGCCTTTGCAGGTGTGCGGGGAACGGGGGGGCAGGAGAGGGACGCGCTGGTGGGGGGAGGGAGCAGAGGGGAAGCGGGGGAGGGACGCGGAGCCAGGGCAGAGTGAGAATGACACGGGGGGGGGGGGGAGAGGGAACGGGACCCCCCCCTCCTCCGATTGGGGGCAGGGGGCGATGACAGTCCGGGAGCCCCTCCCCCCACATTGGAGGCCTGTGCGTTGCACATGGGCAGTCGCCTCCCCCCCCCGGTGTCTCGGCAGAGCGGGCGCTGTGTGGTTGGGGGGGGGGAGGTGCTCGCCGCCGCTGGCGGCCGCTCAGGTGCAGGCACCTTTGACACGTGGGAGGTGCTGCTGCTGCTGCTACTCCGGCGGCGGGCTTCGGACGGGACGTGGGGAGGGGGCGCGGGATCGGCCCGGGGAGGGGGGGTGTCCCCCCCTGCTGAGCTGTTTGGGGGGGGAAGAGATGGTGCCTCTCTCCGGCCCTTGTGTCAGCTGAGCCCAGTGCCTCGCGCGGCCCCTCGCCAGGCTGGGCGGTTCTGGCGGGGCCCGGGAGTGGGGTGGGGTTACGAGGCGGTAACGCTGGGGCTGCCCGTCTGTCAGAGGCGCCGCGTCCTCCCTCGCCTCCCGTCTCAGCTGCGGCCCGTCTGCCCGAGCCGGCCGCCGGGCTGGGTGCGGGTGTGGGGGGCTGTCAGGGGGCTGGCCCCTGAGGCCTAACGTCTGTGGTGAAGCTGACAGGTCAGGCATAGAGCTCGCTTCCTCCCTCCCCCCCATGCAGAGGCCTGGCCTGGGGCAGTAATCTCACCCCGCACCCACTCTGCGGTGTTGCAGAGGGCACAGCTGGACCGTGACCGGCCCAGCGCGGGCTTAGGCTGCCAGCGCAGGCCGCCTGCCGCCCTGCTGGGTTCCTCCGTGTGTGTCGGGGGCTGGGGGCGCCCCTGGGCCTTAGGTGCGAATTGTGAGCCCTTCCCCGGGCTGCAGGGAGGGTCGTTCTCCTTATGTGGGTTGTGAGGCAGATCTCGGAGAGTAAGTTGATGATGACAGAAAACTTTGTTTAAATATTGCCAGACACGTTCTGAAGTAGAGAAATATCTGCTTGTAGTTGATACATTGGATTTTGCAGAGTTCTGCACTTCACTGTTACAGCTGGTGGTGTCTTGACTTTCTTTTTAGAAAATAACATCACTGTGCCAGTTTCCTTCTGTGGGCATCAAGCATTTAAGAGACTTGATTTCTAGGCACTGGTAACATGGCAAAAGATGTAAGTATATTTGTTTCATATTATATGTGGAAGTATGGGTAATAGAATATTTCAATGCTTATTCTTGCTGGTAGAAACAAAACAGGACACATACCACAGATGGCATTATGAAGACCTGCTTTTTGTATCTTATTTAAAATAGGTTTGCCGTGCATCTGTCACTGTTTTCACATAGACAGTTTAGAATAGAATTATTACTCTAGTACTACAAAAAGGTTTAAGATTTGAGAGACTGCAGCCATTTGTTCTGTGCAACATAACAAAAAGCCACCATCTTGCTGAAAAGCATTTGTGATGCAGGCATTTTGTGTACTTGTAGTAGAGATTCTAAAACTTGCTTTTCACTGTTGTGCTAGGCTTTAAAAACAAAACAAAACAATGAACTTATTGTTCAATATGAGGGGTGTCAGTGAAGTACCTTTCATTAAGTTACCTGTTTGTTGACAAAGCAGGTACACCAGGAGCACCACTGTCAGTGTTGCAATTCATCGCTGTACAGGAAGTACCACATGTTTAGGAGTCAGAGGGTAATTCAGTGCCCATTCTTTCTTTTTCTTTCACCTCTCTTCTGACAAACAATATGAACCTGATAAATGTCAATAGGAATTGGGCTGAGGTGATTATTTTGTTTTCTACATAGTCCACCAAATTCAGGCCAGTATTCCTAGAGATGAGCGATAATAAAAGAGGGTCTATCTCTTGAACCATCTATTCTTACAGTTCCTATTTTTAATACCTCTTTAACTATCCAAAAAATTACTGTTTTAGTTTACATTTAAAATATTTAAATATAACTTATCTGTTCACTAACTTCAGTCCTCATTTAATATCATTTGGCTTTCATACTTACGTATTACATTGCTAATAAAGTACTCTAATATTTTAATTTCCATATTGATATGTTTTTTGCAAATTTCAAAAAAATACTAAGGAAAACAGCATTTTAAAAGAATATTTTAGATTATTCTGTAAGGATTATGTGAGAAGGTATTGCAACCTTCTAAATAGTGAGACGCAGATGGAACTTCAGTAATGTTGATTTAATGAATCAATATTGTAGAGAAGTGATGTGGTTTAAAAACAACTAAAGAAACCATTTAATGAGTGGGGAGGCAACTAAATAGAAAAACCCAGTTAGTCAAGGCTTGCCAGGAAAAGACAAGAAAAGTGAATTATGTTAGATAGCTAAAGATCTTATGGGCAGGAGGGAAGGAAGTAGGTCCATAAATGAGGATGAGATTGAAATAAAAGATGGTTTAAAAATGACTGAGATACTGAAGTCCTTTTGTTTAAATCCCTCCTAAAGTGTGTGTGAATTTAGAAAACAAGGAGATGAGGAAGAACTTGACTAGTATTGAAGAGCATATGAGGAGAGTACTTGGAAAACTTAAGTGGCTGTCACTTATCCAGTTCAGATGATATGGACCATAAGATACTATGATGATTTGCAAATTGAGTGTATAATTTTGTGATAGAAAACTGGTGTGGTACTAATTTTTTTAAAAAGTGAAAGAAGAGTGAACCTGATAATTACAGTTCAAAGCCTAACTTTTGTCCTTAGTGAAATAATGAAACAGCACAGAAGGAAAAGCATCACTACATTTTTAGGCCCTGCTCCTGGAAAGATTTGCACATGGTTAGCTTTAAGTATGTGCATAATCCCATAGACTTCAGAAGAACTGCTCATGTGCCTAAAAATTAAATATTTGCATAATTCTGCGGGAGTGGGACCTTACTGGATAACTGCACTCTGAACAGTAAGCAGCATGAATGTATAAAGAATATTTCTTTCCAAACAAAATCTATTGCCTTTTTAAAAAAATTACCAAATTAATAGCTAAACCAGGGTACTAAGTAAAGAGAACGTTTGGATTTTACTAAAACATTTGATAAATCTTCCAAAATCTTTATTTGAAAATTTTAAAGTGATATAGATAAGTGTCATGTAGACTGAAAACTGGCCAGAGGATTGTGACCAACTGATAAATGGCAAAGTATTGAGTTTGGTGAAAGTACTAATGGTTTTTTTTCTCTTGGATAAGCCCGGAAGCTATTGCAAAGTCTGTGGTAACTCCAGTCATAAATAACATCTTCATCGAGGAAGAGGCAGTAAAGAGTACATCACAGATAATATTTAATATAGAGGAGTTGAAAACACCAGGGAGGATAGAGAAATAATGCAAAAGGATATAGAGAGACCTAAAAACATAGGTGGGTGAATCCAAATGAAATTTTTTTGGAAAATACAGGTTAATATTTATGAGGAAAATAAGTCAACATAAATATTGATGGGAGGGAGAAACCTGGAATGCCATAAGGCTTAAAGAGACATAGAGGTAAAGATAGAGAGCAGTTCAGTTATGAAATTTCAGTATGATCTGGCAGCAGAAATGGCCAGTGTCACTTTTGGCTAAAAATGCAGAGGTATCACATGATAGATTGGATAGGTAATCAACAGAATTATACAGAGACTAACTGAACTCATTACTGAAAGACCAAGGACAACTCATTACTGAAATTGATTGATTGAATTAAAAGAAATGATGACAAAGTTATTTAAAGGGTGAAAGGAATAACTGCTTGAAAGTGTAGCCTGGCTCATTGACAATAGAGTGGGAACAAAGACCATGGTATTTGAAGGGTGTTTTGTGTCTTGGGGATAGGATAATATGATTTCCCTTTACCTTAGCAGTGATCAGTCCTGAGGGTCTTGCAGCAGGTCAGTTTCTGATGAGAGGAATTGAGGTCCCAGAGTTGGGCATGGTATAGTGTTTTTTATGCTATGTTCGTGTTCTCATCTTCACTACCATGAGTTCTGTTGCTCTTAAACCAAATTAGACCCAGCCACACTCAGGGAATCTCAGAACCCCACCACTCTTATTTCTGATGGCTTATTTCTGATTTTTGTTGCTGTCACTTTAGGTTTTCAACTGTCCTCTCAACTGCCATGGGATCTTCCCCTCTTGGTTGACCTATCACCCTTCATTCAGGAGTCATAAGAGCTGCAGCAGATTCACCCTTAGCAGATATAACACACTATATCCTCTGTTGACCTGTTACCTCTCAGCAGATTCATCACAATACAGTGAGATCTAGCAAGATTAATAGTGTGCAGTTAAGAAAGGGGAATACTTAAGAATCTTTTGGCCTTGAAGAAACTTACTGTGGGCACTATCAAGCAGTCTGAAACTCTTCTAAGAGAAGTGGTGAAATTTCCATTTCTTGGGACTTAAACTAGACTGGACACAACACTAATATGGGGAGTCAGGAATAATTCTGTGATGGTGAGGAGATAGCAATTAGGTCACTAATTATCTGCTATCTCTAATATGATACTCGGAGAAGGTGTTGGTCCCTTGTATACTGGAATTGATGTCTGAAAATAGAGAAGGAAATGCTATTCATCATAAATGGTTCAAAAAATTCTAATCAATAACGTAGCAGTTCTGAAACTGATTGGTAGAGAGCCAACTGGCTGAATGGTGCTAGTGCTCCTTGTTTTCACTGTACCCTAATTGCAGAGAAAACTCAGGAGGCCTGTAAAAGCATCTGAGAACAGGTGGTTTGTGTCTGTCTGTCTGTCTGTCTGGGAGCAACTGCTACATAAGAGGAAGGGAAGAAACAGGAGCTGCTGTCAGAAATTAGAACCATTAGTTGGAGAGGAATGTTCAAAGGAGAGGGGAATAATACAGCCATGCAATGTGTCTAGGGGAGAAGGGGACCAGGTAGAAGAAATTCATGTATGGGGAGAGAACACTTACTGCATTAAAAAGTCAAATATGCATAATTGCTTTCTTCATATCAACTTCCACGTAGGCTATTGCTATAGTTGTTACAGGGAGGCTCTATAACTCTCACATGGACCAACTCTTTCCAGACACAGTCTTTAGTAAAACTCTATCCATGCTATGAGGGAATTTGCAAAACCTTGGACCAATTGATTTCTCAAAGTTCTGCTTTACGTTGTGTGTTTCACCAACATCTTATTTTTTTTCTTGAAAATATTTTGGCAAAATTATTCTCTTGATCTCTAGATTGAAGAATTTTATATTATTCTAGATAGGCAGATACCTCTGAAGTATTTTAATTAACAGCATTCTGGTGTTTTATGTCACTTCTTACCAAATGAGACTGACCCTACACCTGACTCTGAATAGGTGTATCCTTGTGCCTGTTCAGAGCTTTATTAATTCCATGTACAAGGTTCCGCCCCTGGAGCTCTTTGTAGGATCAATGTTTGATACTACTTCCCTAGATATATAAAGATGATGAGGTGAAAGTATATTCTCTCACTTCTAACAGAAGTATTAAAAAACCAAAACCTTGAATAAAGTATTTCATTCCAATACAGTTATTTTTTACAATATTATCTGTAAATATGTTGACCAAAGAAATATTTTAAAATGTACACTTCAAAATGAGATGCTGAGGAGTGGTTTCCTGCATTGCAGTTTAAGGCTTTAATCCTGTGATAAGATCAGTGTGAGTAGACCCATGCACCTCTGCAGGGCACCACTGAAGTCAGTAGGGTACTGCAGGGCAAAAGAGCTCAGATGCACAAATCCGACTGTAGTGTCAAGGCCTGTGGCTACTCTTTGAGCGAAGACAGATTGTCTTTTTACAGACAGCAAGATCCGCAGGTGGGAACTCAGATTTGTCTGTTTTCTTTGTAGAAAACTTGGGCAGTTGTGGTGGTAACATATAATCATGCAGCCCTAGGTATAAAGTAAGTAGCATCTAATATTTGACAATTGGTTGCCATGCATTGTAGCATCATTCCATGGATAGAAAGTACTGAAAATACCTGAAACAAGGTTGCTGAGCTTGTTTAAAAGAACTTGTAGTCTGTACACCACTCACAGACTTATTTGATTAAGCCTACTGGTAAAGAAATACATTCAGTATATCAATAACAATTTCACTGTTTTATGCAGACTGCATGTCATATGAGATCTGTGAAACACATGCTTGTGCAACAGTTTCTGTTTTTGAACAAAATCTTCATTATGAATACCTTGAATATTTATATCTGTAAAAACTAGATTTACTGGACTATCTTCAAGTTTAGTTGGTTTCTAATGAATTGATCTGTAATTAAACTAATATAATGTGAAGCCTATATTTTGATAATTTAGAAGTACCAAATTGAAAACTAACTTAGAATTTATATATGCTATCTGAATCCAAAGGTTATATCTGGGCTAAAATTTAAAAAGTCAAAATGACGCTAAAGGTGATGGAGACGAGGGCTGTATGTTCTCTTTATGGTGCACAAAGAGGGCCTAAAAGCACTTCTGTATGCTTTTTCCTACCTGTTTTTTCTTTACATATCAGGAATATCTAGTATGATGTTTTATCCTTTCTCATTGGAATAATCATTGGAGATTTCCAATACACATTTGGAGCTTTAATTGAAGAAGTGGGAGAATTCAGTCTTTAACAAATAGATCTTGTTCAAGTTGTTTATGGACACTTTTTTGTTAACACTTACTTGGCTCAAATAATTTTTTTAAATAGTCTGAATAAAAATCAATCGCCCCAAATAATTTTTCACTAGCTTGGTATTTGATATCATCATACTGCTTGTTCTCCAGTTGTTCATTAAGTTTTTCAGCAAAGAGTATACAAAACTTGAAATTTCTAATAAAAAAAAAGAGGTAAAACATTGCCCATACATCCTTTTTGGATGGAGGCAGGAGAGCAGTAACCTTTCATTATCATAATGAAGAAACGACCTTGTTGATAGGCACATGATTATTTCAAAATAATATTTTATAATCCTGTAGGCATTTAAAGAACACATTGATAAGGTTGTAGGTGAAGTAAATGGCTTTTAAATGAATAATGTTCAACTCTAACTGGTAAAATATTCTATTATTACATGGAATGTTAAACAAACTGTTCTGATAATTTGTCTGAAAGAAGGAATATCTGTGTTATTCAGATCTAAGGCAGCAAGTACCAATACATTTTTATTGGAGATAGATGTTGCCACTGCTGCCCTGCTGGTTTGTCCATTGGCATAGCATACTACTCTATGGGAGTTCTGGTGCAGGAGAAAACACTTGATGATTTTCTCTTTACTTTAGTGTGCCTGGTAGAGTTGACTAGACAGTGCTCTGTATATGTAAAGTATCTGGGATGAGCATGACTTGAGTTGCTCTCTGCTTGAGCTTGAGTTACTTTTGGAGGATGCTGTCTGTTCCAGCAATAAGTCCTGAGACTATCAACTATCAGCTTCACAGAGTAGTTGTGGTAAAGGAGTGAGGTTTGGGAGAGTGGCCCAGTATAATGAGTTAATGAAATTCTTGCCACTCCTGTTCTTCATACCTGCTTAGACTAGACCAAGTGCTTGAGTCACTTGCAGGATTTTGAGTTTTGTATGTAGTCTTGAGGGAACTCAGGAGATTCTATGCTTATATGGCTGCTCCCTGCAAGAGAAGAAAATCATTGGTATTGACAATGTGTCCAGCAGAGAGATCTGTTATTGGCCACTGTACCACATGTATCTTGTGAAGATATTTTTATGTTCACTAGCATATTGTTGACTTAGAAATATTACTTGCTTTAATGCATAGCTATGTTTTCTTAGAAGTTTTCTTTAGTGGAAGAGAGTGGCAGGGGAGCAATTTAACTTATGAATGGGCTATGGCCAGTATAATCTTTGCTATTGCTGAACAGGGCAGAGTGATTTTAAGTGGAGACAAAAGTAAGTTTCAGAGCAATGAGTATAATTGTATTCAAAGCAATAAGCTTACCTTTCTACAGATCTAAACTATAAGTATAGCTGAGAATTGTTTCAAGAATAGTCTAAAAGACCAAAGTTCTAGGGGGCATCATGGTCCTAGGTTCTTAGTTAGAGAAATTTTGACTCATTTTTGTGATCTTCTAGAGGTTGAGCTTCAGGCAACCCAGCTATAAAAAAACTATGAAGTGTGAATTTGCTTTTTTTAAAAGTTGCTTTATTTGAGTTATCTTGATTAAAATAAATAAATTAGTCAGGAGACTGTACATGTGCAAGGAGATCTGACTGACAGTTTCTTATTGAGCTTGACTAACTCCTGATGTATGGGAATTTTAATTGCAGCCTGTCTGCACCAGCTGGAGCAGCTATGTTTGGAGAAGAATTTATGCCTGGAAAAAGGGCTGTTTGCACTGCTTCAGTCCCTGAAAATGCCACCAGGTGGAGGTAGTTTTAACTTACATTTGGGGGATGATTCAATATTTTGTGTGCTTTGACCAAGCCGCCCCTCAGGCCAACCCAGCCCATTCTCTGGACTTGTGAGAGGTGACTTCAGGCGCTTTGGTCAGAGCAGGGTGTGCATCCAACTTGCATCTTTTCCTTCCTCAGACAAACTTTCTGCTATCAGGGGCTACTAAATTTGATTCTGCTGCAGTAGTGGCAGGATAACAGCAACCTCCAACTCAACACAAACCCTACCAACACAATCCCTGCCAGGAGCACACTCCCTATCAACAAGCATATATTGGAGCTGGCAAAGGGACAAGGCTGTGTCCAGCTTGGCCATGATGTCAATAGCCAGGGCCGTCAAGATGAGACTGGCCTCATGGCTACCAGCATCTGGCACACCAAAAGAGGAACAGTGTACTGTAGAGGAACTAGCCTTTGAAGGAATGGAGGTTTTTAGCAACAGAAAGGATTCTATTCAGTTGAAGACTCAAAGGCCATTCTGCAGCCCTTGGGGAGCTACATATCTCCCTATTGGAAGCTATAAATACCAATCCCGTCAGAGGGAACAGTCTTAGTCACAGGATTGACAATCTGGATACTTGCCAAGAAAGACCCCAGTACTCCAGATGATGTCCATCATCTTCTGTCACCCTCTCAGAGGCCTCAGGGTTGAAGGGAGTGTTAGGAATTACATCAGAGCCAATCCAAAGCCTGTCACCACCTTGGGGAGCTGCTTTGTCCCTCTTCGCCAGTCTTGGTCTGTCATGAGTTGACAAATGGGTGCTAAACATCATTGCTACAGCCATCCATTTCCAACCCTCTTTAGGGACCTTTCTTATCAGAGTCTGTTACAGAAAAAAGTGGCCTTGTTGCTTTGTCTAAGAGCTGTAGAGGAGGTACCTCTGGAGTACAGGGGAAGAGTCTTCTGCACCTGATATTTCCTTTTTCTGAAGAAGAAGAAGAAAAGGGATTTTCATCCTATCCTAGATCTAAAGAGATTGAACAAATTCATATGCTACCTCAGATTCAGGATGTCTTACCTCTATCATTCCATATCCTCAGGCTCAGGACTGGTTCATGGCTTTTGACTTGTAGAGTGCGTACTTCCACTTAGCCATCCACCTAACTTACAGGAGGTACCTGAAATTCACAGTGGGGCCCAATCACTATCAGTACACGGTACTGTCCTTCAGATTGTAAGGCACCAAGAGTATTCACAGAATACTTACTAGTGCAGCCCATCTGAGAAGACACATGTTTACCCTTACTTCGAGGACTGACTGATCAGAGTTGGATCCCAGTAGAAAACGCAGAAAACTTGGAATTCTCTCTCTCTCTCTCTCTCTCTCTCTCTGTTGGTTCAGCGAGGCATCCTGGTGAGCTTTGGAAAATAATCCCTTATCCCATCACAGATGGTAAGAATTTATAAGAACTGTGATCGAGTCCAGGTCAGTGAGGGCATGCCAACCTGAGGACAGGTTTCTGTTGCTGTTAATCAAGATAAGTCCATGCTGTTGTAGTTGGGTTTGACTACCTGGGGCTTTTAGGCGATATGTCTAGGCATACATGTATGTGATGCCACTTGCCAGACTTCACTTGTAGTCCCTACAACTCAGCTCAGTTCACTCTTTTCCCTGAATGACACCAGATGACCAAATCCACCAGGTGAACAAGAGGGTCATAGTGCTATCTCATGTCATCATAGAACTGAGATCATGGCTAGAATCCGCAAACGTATGGTCAGAGACATACTGTTGATAGCCTTTCCCTGTCAATGAACTTAATTACAGACATGTCAGAGACAGATTGTTGGGGGCCCCCAGGGACTATTTACAGATGCAAAGGGAATTTGTTCTCCAGAAGATATGGGACTTCACATAAATATCCTGGGAGTATGAGCCATCAGTTTAGGCTGTATAAGATCTCTACCTGTTCTCCAGAATGCTATAGCACAGAACCTGACAAACAATATTTCTGTGATACATAAATAAATAAGCAAGGAGGCACTTGCTCATCACCCCTCTGTCTGGAAGCTTTCAAACTCTGGACATGGTGCCATCAGCATGGGATACCCAGGTGGCTCTTCATTGCCTGGAATTCAGCAACTATCTGGTGGACTTGAGCAGACAATCCAGTACAAGTCATTAGTGGTTGCTGTGAAGGTCCATCATATTCCTTTTTTAAAGGATTTCACTGATAGACCTGTTTGCCATCAAAGACAGATCTAAGTGTCAGAACTTTTGTTTTAGTTGGTCCATAAACCTGGGATTGTTACCAGAACCTTTCCTTCTGCAGTGGAATCAAAGCCTCCTATATTCTTTTCTGCTAATTCCGTTATTTCCCAGGATAGTAGTCAATATGAAGCAAGACAGAACCACAATCCTCTTCATAACTTCCAATTGATCAAAGCCGTTTCTGCTGACAGACTTGCTAACATGTTCATTGAGAAACCTGTTCAGTTCCCACACTATCTGGATCTGATTTCAAAACAGTGTGGGTAATACTCCATCCAGACCTGAAGTGGCACTGTGTCTGATGGCATATATGTTGCCTGGTTGAATACCAAGGACAGAAATTGCTTCCTGTAGATGTAAGAGATCCTGATATAGAGCAGGAAAACATCAACCAGAAAGACTTATCCATCAAATTGGAAAAGATTTTTGACAGCCCCTAATAGCCTGGACTCAATATAGGTTACCACACCGAAGATCTTTGACTACTTGTTGCATTTGAAACATTCAGCTCCATTAAAGTCTGCCTCACAGCAGTCTGATGCCCTTCTTGGCTTCATTCCGCTTTCTTCTAATAGATCATAGAGAAAAACACAATAGGAAAAGAATTGCTTTCTTCACTCTGTAGTCTACACTACCTCCTGTATACTTTTTCTCCCACCACAATCTCTCTCCTTGGTGTTGTGCTTTCTTCTAACTTATCCCATCAACTTTATCCTCTATCTCTTGCCCACTACTTCATATGTGGTTGGAAACTTACTAGCCACCTAGTAATAGCCAGAAGACTAAAACTAGTAGTAAAAAAAATTGATAGGAAAGTTGATGGAGCCTTAACTATCTGACCTTGCCCCTGAAGTTGGGAAAGTAGAAGGTGCTGCAATCCTTACCTGAGTAGTGTTCTTGAACCTTGCACGTGTGCGTGGATGTGTGCATCCTAGGAAGATGCAAGGATTGCATTTTTTTTAGATTAGCCTCACTAGTAGGTGTCGCATTTTTTAAATCCGACACCCTTTGGCTGCTAGAAAGGAGTAGTCTTTTTTTTTGTTTGTTTGTTTGTTTTTTGTTCTCCCCACCCATCCTAATACTGCTTGCTGCAGCAAGGGTAAGTAGGAGACTCTTCAGTTTTTCTACTCCTAACCAGCTTTCTGGCTACTGAGAAGGAGGGTGTTCTCACTGTTCAGCAATCATCAACCTCTGTTTGAGTTATCTTTCCTGATGAATGCAGTTTTATTGCTGAATAAAATGCAGTGTTCCCCTCCCAATGCATTCCAGTTAGTGTCTGTGGAATCATGAAAGATACCACACTTCATGCAGTTCCAAATGTTTGAATGGAAGAATTATCCAGTGGTTAGGGCATTAGTCTTAGACTTAAGTGCTGGGTTCAATTCCTTGCTTTGCTTCAGACTTCATGTGTGACATTAGACAAGTCACCTAGTATCTCAGTGCCTCAGTTCTCTATTTGTATAATGGATATAATAGTACTGCCTCACCTCACAGGGGTATTGTGAGGATAAGTACATCAGACCGTGAGGTGCCTTGATATTAAAATAATGGGGGCTATATGAATATGTAAGAAAATGTTGAACTAGCAGAAATCACTTAATGTCACTTTTCACTTTACTGATGTGGAGAATACTAATCTAAAAATGGTAATACAGAAAAGAGCTTAAAGCCTTTTAAAAATTTTATACTGTGACACTGTCTGGAATATAAGTGATCATTTATAATATTATTGATATCAGTATTGCAAAATTACAATGAATCTTACTAGATATGCTATGTCAGATACCATTGGAAAGGTTATAATTTGTGAAGTATGATAATATTGTTTGTGTGTGTGTCATTTTTTTGTATTACGATTTCTGAATATGTATAGTATATTTGTGTTTCAAACTTGTGCTGGGTTTCTGGGTGACACCCCTAGACAGGATGGCAGCAGCACTAAGCCTGCTTAATGGCCCATCAAGGGAACTAAAATGTACAATGAATCCACTGAAAGAGCCCAGGGGCTATACCTTCTGAGTCACCAGGACATGCCTATGGACAGGGGACTCTGAGGCTTTTCCATACCATGTGCTGTTGGGTTGTGTTTGGTACAAAAAGTACAAGCCTCATGGCAGAAACTATAAAATGCAGTTGCACCATCTCCATCTGGTCTTCGTTCCTGCTTCCTACCTCTCAATCAACTCATCTACAACCGAAGCTGTGAAACAAAGGACTGAGACCCATCCAGGTACTGGATGTACATCAGAGGAACTGTACAAGCCTGCAAACTCTACAATTCTGCCGAGAATGATACATATGTACTTTAAAGTCATTTGTATGTATCTGATTGCTTTGACCATTTAACATCTCTCTTATCATGTGTTTCTTTCCTTTTATATAATAAACCCTTAGTTTTAGTTACTAAAGGATTGGCTGGCAGTGGTATTTTGGGTGAGATCCAAAGTTATATTGTTCTGGCAATGTGACTGACCCTTTGGGGGTCAGGAGAACATTTTGGTAAAGGGAATAGGATTTAAATAAGTTATCTTTTACTGGACCCAGTTGCTGAATGGGAGCCAGAGACTGAAGTGCATTAAAGGCGGCTGTGTATTTCTTGTTGTAACTTCTTGATAACCAATGTAGGAAATCAGGACAATGTTTCTGACTTGTCGGGGAATCTAACTTCACTGTTACCCACTGTTTGTGGCTGGTTGAGAAGTCTGACTTCAGTGTCACCCACCAGTTCTGGGAGAATCTGCTCTCCTTTGGCAGCCTGCCCTGACCTTGGCATTTTCAGGTGGGCTACCCTAGGCACAGACAGGTCACACATACCAATTACATTTATTATGATACTTACTTGAATTTGTAGTGCCGATTGTCAGCAAAGTGTATTTAAATGTTAATATGTAATACTATTTGGTTTACCACTAGAACTGCCATTTTAAAGGCACAGATAAGTTTGCTATGCAAAATTGAACCTACTCTATATACTACTAAAAATAAAACAAAAACTTATTTTTTTGTAGAATACCAGAATGAGGGAGGCAATATAGAGACAATCCAAGCTTTTCTTCCTAGTGACCCCCCCTTTACCACAAACCCAAGAGACTAAGTTTATTTGCATATCACATTGCTCTTATCTGTATTTTTTTAAATGTCTGTCCCTGCCTTCCTTGCATGTACCTGCCAGCTAGTCGCACGTGTGGTCAACTGCTGTGTGATAGACCACATCGTGCTACTAGCAGGAGCAGGCTAGTAAAAGCTCTGGAAGCTAGGAATAAGGCAGTGGAACTCTCATCTTTAAGTGGTAAATTTGAGTCCCTACTGTGACATATCCAGAGTATAATCCAGACTAATGAGTACCTGTGTCACCACTACCTTCTACCCTGGGGTGCCTTTTACACTTCTTTGCTGCTGTAGCTTCCAGTCTGGACTACTCACAAACAGCCTCCAGCATGCAAGTCACTCCTAGCTCTGTGTGTTTGTGCTGCAGTCAGTCAACCATTCCTTGGCTATTACCAGCTGGTTTATATTGTAGGGTGACCCATATCTTCCGTCCTAGATTCCCCTCTGTCCCCCTGTAATGTATGTCCTGTACTGTCCAGCCCTCTCCTGGACAATATAAACTTATATAAAGTCTGTCACTTTATTAATAGAATTGATATGCAAACATCTTGTTACCTCAAATGAAGTTTTCCAGACACTTTGATTTAAACACACTGGATTAGATAAAACTAAAACAAGTTTAACAACTACAAAAAGAGATTTTTAAGTGAATATAAGTAATGAGTCATAAAAGTCAGAAATGGTTACAAGAAAAATAGGCACCAGTGACGTATTTAATTTAACAAATTGTGTTACATTCAAAGCAGTGGGGTTTTTTTTATTTATTTATTTATTTTTTTCTTTCCACATGCTCTCAGCAGTCTTACTGACCAGACTTCTTAAGTCAGGACCCCTTCTCCAGTTCAGTGGCTACTTCCTTAGTTCCTTCTGGTGTAGTGAATCGATGGACAGAGAGAGAAAGAGGAGGGGGATGGTTAGGGTGTTTATCCCTCCTTTTATAGTGTCAGTCTCCTTGGAAAACCTTTCTAGCTGAGATTTTGGAGACAAAAAGTCTATGGAGAAGAATGTTCCCTGCTGCTTTTGCTTGCATGCTTGAGGCTTCTTTGTCTACCCTTCCTGCTTCATGATTCTGTTTACTGCTTAAATGCAAATTAAGCAGAGCACACTTTCCTTTGTTTGAGACAGACCTGTTTGCCAACTTCTGCTGTGGTTTGGAATGTGTTAATAATATTATACAGGGAAATCTTATAAATCTTACAAATCTTTCAGTGTTGCCACACACATTTTATGAGGATAATATTGACCAGCAAATTGAGTTTTCAGATGAAACCTCACAAGGCATTTTTTGTACAAAGGTTATTACAACAGTGTGGACACGGGTACAGTCTGTTACGCCTACCTTAGAGTGAAGTCAGCTTTTTTTTGTTTTGATTTGTGCTGGTAAGTTGCTTAGGAAAGATATCTGGAAAGATACTAGAGCAAATTATCAAACAGTTTGTAACCGCCTGGAGCATAATAGGGTTATAAGGAATAGTCAGCGTGGATTTGTCAAGAACAAATTATGCCAAACCAACTTGATTTCCCGCTTTGGTAGAATTCTTGATCTAGTGGATGTGGGGGAAGCAAGTAGATGTGATGTACCTTGATTTTAGTAAGGCTCTTGATACAGTTCTATCTGACAGTCTTATAAGCAAATGAGGGAAATGTGGTCTACATGAAATTACTATAAGGTGGGTGCATGCTTGGTTGAAAGACCATATTCAAAGAATAGTTATCAATGGTTTGCTGTTAGATTGGGAAGGTGTATCTAGTAGGGTCCTGCAGGGGTCAGTACTGGGTCTGATATTGTTCAATATTTTTATTAATGGCTTTGATAATGGAGTAGAGAATATGCTTATAAAATTTGCAGATGACACCAACTTGGGAGGGGTGGGTTGCAAGCACTTTGGAGGATAGACTTAAAATTCAAAATGACCTTGAAAAATTGGAGAATTGATCTGAATTTAATAAGATGAAATTCAATAAAGATAAGTGTAAAGTACTTCACTTAAGAAGGAGAAATCAAACGCACAACTACAAAAATGGGGAATAACTGTCTAGGCGATAATACTGTTCAGAAAGGATCTGGGAGTTGCAGTGGATCACAAACTGAATGAGTCGTCAGTGTGAAGTAGCTGCAAAAAAGACTTATTATTCTTGGGTATATTAACTGGAGCATTTGTATGTAAAACACAGGAAGTAATTGTCCTGCTTTACTCGGCACTGGGGAAGTCCCAGCTGGAGTACTGTGTCCAATTCTGCACCACAGTTTAGGAAAGGTATGTACAAATTGGAAAGAGTCCAGAGGAGAGCAACAAAAATAATAAAAGGTTTAGAAAACCTGACTGACGGGGTGTACTTGCCCCACATTAGAGATGAAGGGGTTAAGCGAATAATCTTGGCAGCAGAAGCCACACCCCTTCGCTCCGGCTGGGCACGTTCCAACTGCTGCTGCAGTGTAAAAGGGAGCAACCCAGTGTACTCAGGATGGGATGCCGAGTAGGAAGGACAGATAGTGGAGTCTCCAGCCAGGGACAACCCAGAAGCCTTTCTGGTGACTTTTGGGAGGGTAGCCACCGCTGCTCAGTGGCTGCCCGAACTTTGGGCCAACCTCATGTCTCCCTACCTGATGGGGTCAGCCCAGCTTGCATACTGGAACTTAGACCTGTGGGAGGCCCTTGAGTGGGGAAAGGTGAGGGCTGCGATCTTGAATCAGGCAGGCATCAGTCCTGAGTCCTACCACCAGGATTTTTGCAGAGAACAGTATCCCCTGGGGAAAGGCCAGGGGTGGTAGCCCAATCTTTGGGATTGGAGCCAGAAGAATGATCGGGGGCCCAAGTCACCAAGGCAGTAGTCCTCTAACAGTTCAACCAGATACTCCCTGGTGCGGGAAGAGGATAGGTTCACCGACATCGGTTGGTGACTCTTGCCCATGCCGTCACATTAATGGAGGATTACTTGGCGGCAGAGACCCCGGAGCCACGGCCCTGTAAGTTGGACACCCCGAGGGGGAAGGCATCAGCAGCTTAAGGGAGCCCTTGGTGATGGGCCTAGGAGAGCACGACAATGTCCCGGCCCTTAGTTGGAACCCCGAAGAGAGGGGCTCAATTAGCTGACAACCACCTCAGAGAGAGGGGTTCCCATGTGGTGGGGGAGAACCTCCCCACAGAACATCTGCTGGGGGAAGCAGGGACCAATCCTGTGAATGTGTACAGGAAGAACATTTTTTTTGCTGCGACTGTCCGTATATGAATAGCAGTTTTAGCTAGGTGCTGTTAGCCAGCCCCTGGGCACGGAAAAATGGCCCCAAGAAACTCATGGCCCCCATAAGAGTAAACAGGGCCCAAACGCAAGCTCTGGTGGACACCAGATGCAGCCAGACTCTCGTCCACGATGGCGTGATTCCCAACCCCGAATTGATGGGGGCAGGGATACGGTTGCAGTGCGTCCACAGGGACTTCTGGCACGATCATCTGACTGAGGATTGAAATGGAGATTACTCCCCACGCCATGGACCTCAAGATTGGTGTCTCCTACAGACTAGCCTACCCCATGATCCTGGGACGTGATTGATTCTGGTTCAAAGAGCTCCGAAGGAGCTGAAACCTGAGGGGGGAAAGGAAGGGACCCCATGGAAAGTGCTGCTTGAGGGCTGGCAGGACCAGACCTGGGGGAGGGCCCTTCCAGCCCCCCTTCTACTGCAGAGGAGCCCCCGCCCTGGGTAGAGAGCCCTGTGGAGGACCCTAGATGGAATTTGGGGACGATGGTGACTTTGTCCGTAAACAGAGGGAGGACTCTACCCTCAACCATGCCAGAGACTAAGCAACAACCCCAGCCGAGGGATGGGAGATGGTGCCTGGCTCCGCTGGGTCCCCACTTTGAAATCCAGGGAGACCACCTCTATCATGTGGTCAGATGCAGGAGGACCTCCTACAATTGCTGGTTCTGCGAAGTCTATGATATGGGCTCCTGTACTTGGCTCACATGGTGTCTTGGGTAGGACACCTCAGGAGGGAAAAGACCCTCCAGAGGGTGTTCCAGCAGTTCTTCTGGCCAGGCATCCACCAAGAAGTTAAGAACTATTGCGCCTCTTGTCCTGAGTGCCAAAAGACTGGGCCAAAGAGGGTACCCAAAATACCCCTTATCCCCCTGCCTGTGGTGGGAATCCCCTTTGAGCACATCATCCTAGACCTCGTGGGGCCACTAGAAAAGAGCAGGGTGGGAAACTGCTATATCCTGGTGATCATCAATTAAGCCACCCGATACCCCAAGTCCGTGCCCTTGGGAACAACTGTGGCCCCTGAAATCACCGCCAAACTAGTGAAGGTCTTTGCCAGTGCAGGGATTCCCCGAGAGATCTTAATTGATCAAAGCACCAATGTTATGTCCTGCTTTATGGCTGAGCTATGTTGCTTGTTATATCTGGGTGCTCCAGATCTCGATCTACCACCTCCAAACTGACAGGCTGGTGGAGCGTTTCAACCAAACGCTGAAAACAGTGTTATGCAAGTTTGTGGAGGATGACCCACGGTATTGGGATGCTTTGCTTCCAGCCTGCTGTTTACCATACAGGAAGCCCCCCCAGACATTGACAGGCTTATCCCCGTTTGAACTCCTCTACGGTAGGCAACCCTGAGGTATCCTTGACCTCTTGTGAGATAAGTGAGAGGAGCAGAAGATCCAGGTTATAAGCACAGTCCACTATGTGCCGCAGCTGTGCGAGCGGCTCTATGCCCTGGGAACTTTTGCACAGCAGAACCACTTGCAGGCACAACACACCCAAGAACAGCAGTATTACAAAGTGGCCAGGCTCCACAGTTTTGAGCCAGGAGACTGCATCCTACTCCTACTACCTTCCATGGAATCCAAGCTGGTGGCCAAATGGCAAGGGCCCTTCAAGGTCACGAGACAGATGGGACCCATGGACTACGAGGTCTGACTACCAGGGCGGAGAAGGGAGACCCACATATACCACATTAACCTGGAGGTTAATGGATTTGAAGGCCAGGGAGGGCCTGTTCATCACCCTCTTCTTCCTGGAACCCAAGCTGGGGCGTTGGTCAATGAGCCCCTAGCATCAGGGCTGGCAGTGATGGGACCCGAGCTGAGCCATGAACAGTGAGAGCAACTGCAACAAGTTCTGCAGACCTTCCCGGGCACCCTGTTGGCTCGCTTCACGCAGACTGAGATCATGAACCACCATATCTCCACCCTACCAGGCCAGAAGGTCCGAGTTACCCACCAGCCCTTCCCAAGGAAGATGTGGGAGGCGGTTCAGAAGGACCTGGACACCATGTTGGAGCTAGGGGTAGTGGAAGTCATGGAGCAAATGGTGGAGCCCGATTGTCCTGGTCCCGAAGCTAGGTGGGACCACCTATTTTTGCATTGACTTTTGGAAGATCAATACCATCTCACACTTCGACGCTTACCCAATGCCCTGGGTGGAAGACCTCTTTGACCAGCTAGGAGGGACCAGGTTCCTATCTACACTCGATTTAACGCCAAACTCATGGCCAAAGATGGCCTTCCCTACACCATTTGACCTCTCAGTTCATGATGAGTTCAGTGTCCCGGACTACATGGGACTGCCGCCACCTTTCAGTATAAAATGAATGAAGATTTCGATCCTAGCATCCGACTAATATGCAGCTGCATACATTGATGACATCATGATATACAGTGCCAATTGGGAAGACTATCTCCAACATATTGCCTGAAGGAGGAAGGGCTCACAGCGAACCTGACCAAGTGTCGCTTTGGCCAGCAGGAGGTGACATACCTGGGGTACACAGTGGGAAGCGGGGAGTTGAAGCCCCTGGTAGATAAAGTACACGCCCTTAGGGATTGGCCCGCCCCCAAGACAAAGAGACATCTGAGGCAATTCCTGGGATTAGCAAGATACTACTGCTGGTTCGTTCCCGACTTCTCAACATTAGCAGCCCCACATCAGACCTGACCAAAAATTCCCAGCCCCAAAAGGTCTGGTGGTCTGATGAATGTGAACTAGCCTTCCAGACACAGAAGGCCCAGCTAGCGCAAGAGCTGGTTCTGGTACACCCTAACTTCACGAGGCCCTTTATCCTACAAAGAGACGCTGGGCTCACGGAAGCCTCGTCCCAAGAGACAGATGGAGAGGAACACCCAGTCCCCTAGCTGAACCAGAAGCTGTTCCGCCCCCAGGAGACCTGATGTTCGATCATTGAAAAGGAGGTGCTGGCCATGAAGTGGGTTGTGGATGCCCTGCGTTACTACTTGCTCGCGAACCCCTTCCAGCTATTTACAGACTATGCACTCTGTATCATGAGTAGCTATCCCACAATGCAACTAGCCACGGGCATTTGGGGAAGGGCTTGCACAATGCCTCATGGGACCAAAACATTATCACAGGAGGGAATGGAAATATGGTTTAGGACTCTCATGATGCATTTTCTCCCTTCCTACCCTGATATCAATGGGAAACAACCCATATTTTTTCATGCCTTTTTTCAAAAATCTTTCTTAGCCATGCGTATGCCATAGCCTGAGAAGCATGGAGCCTGATCAGCTGTGCACTCTGTAATACTCATAGCAAAACACCTTGTACCTTATCTTGCAGTATTTCTAGAGCTGAGACAGGAGCTGCTGTGCGGAACATTACCATGTCATTAAAGCCATAGAATGAAACAATTCCTGATTGCCGCTGGCAGTCTTGCAGCTGAACATGGTAGAGCACTATTTCTGGTCCTGGGAAAATAAGCACTGACTAAAAGGATCACATTGATATTCAACACTGAGATGATGAGCTGTGGCTGCAGAACTTTTCAATACAGAAGGCCACTTTCCAAGAACTTTGTGTAGAGCTTTCCCAGCCCTGAAGCACGGCAAAACTAAAATCAGACCTGCTCGGGCAGTGGAGAAGCAAATGACGATCGCCCTTTGGAAGCTTGTAATGCTAGACTGCTACTGGTCAGTGGGGAATCAATTTGGAAGTGGTAAATACAGAGTGGGAGCTGTTGTGATTCAACTATGCATAGCTATTAATCGACTTCTGCTAAGAAGGGCATTGACTCTGGGCAATGTTCAGGACATAGTGGATGGTTTTGCCGGTATGTGGTTCCCTAATTGTGGTGAGGCAACATATGTCATGCATATCCCTATCTTGGCACCAGATCACCTTGCCAAAAATACATAAACTGAAAGGCATACTTCTCAATGGTGGTGCAAGTGCTGGTAGATCAGAGGGGTCGTTTCACCGACATCAACGTGGGATGCTCAGAAAAGTGCACAATGCACTCATCTTAGTTCTCTGAAAACTTCCACACAGTGTGCAGCAGCAGTCAAAAAGCTTACATAATGTTGGGAATAGGAAAGGGATAGATAATGAGAGAAAATATATTGCCTCTTTATATATCCATGGTACTCCCACATTTTGAATATTGTGTGCAGATATGGCTGCCCCATCTCACAAAAGATGTATCGGAATTGGAAAAGGTACAGAAAAGACAACAAAATGATTAGAAGTATGGAGCAGCTTCCATGTGAGGAGAGATTAATAAGACTGGGACTTTTCAGCTTGGAAAAGAAATGACTTAAGGGGGTGGAATAGAACAGAGGTCTATAAAATCATGACTGGTGTGGAGAAGGTAAATAAGAAAGTGTTATTTACTCCTCATAACACAAGAACTAAGGGTCAGCATATGAAATTAGTGGGCAGCAGGTTAAAAACGAACAAAAGGAAATGTTTCTTCACACAATGCACAGTCAACCTGCAGAACTCTACCAGAGGATGTTGTGAAGACCAAGATTCATAACAGGGTGAAAAAAAAGAACTAGATAAGTTCATGGAGAATAGGTCCGTCAATAGCTACTAGCCAGTATGTGGACAGAGATGCAAAAAAAAAAAAAAAATTTAGGAACACAGGTCAGTTAAGAAATCTGCAGTCAGGGAATTTCTTTCCAGATTGCAAAATAACCATTGAGGATGTTGAAATGCCAAAAATGATCCTGGGAGAACAAGCCTACCCCTTGCTCCCAAGGCTCATGAGGTCATAAACCTGGACAGCAGTTCAACAATAGCCAGAGAAAGTGCAGAATGGTGGTGGAATGCGCCTTTGGACATCTAAAATGTTGCTGTCGCAGTTTACTTACTAGGTTAGATCTCAGTGAAAGCAGTATCTACATTGTTATCACTGCCTGTTGTATGCTGCATAATATCTGTGAGGGAGAGAAGTTTCTGCAGGGTAGGTGTGGAAGTGGATAGGTTGGTAGCTAATTTTGAGCAGCCAGGTTACCAGGGCAATAAAAAGAGCCCAGCAAGGAGCTCTGTAATTCCAGGAGGCTTTGAAAACCCGTTTCAGTAATGAGGCACAGTAACGTGCTTTGATTAACTGTGTTGTTCCTTCTATGCCTTCCCTTCTATTACATCAGTTTCCTTGTACCTTCTCTTCCCACCCAAAAACATTGACTTTTATTGCACAAAGATAAAGAATCTGAAAGAACAGGAAAATTTAACCTTGAGCAATCTGTGTGGTAAAATTAGGAGGGGAGAAACAAATGCAGGTTGTCTGTGAAAGCACAGAAGTCTTGCCAATCAAAGGTCTTCAAATGGTCTCCTTCTGTTCTTAATATTCTCCCCTGGTGTTGAGTGGAAGGGATACTGCATGTTCCCCCTTCCAGCCTCCTGGAATATTTGGGGGAAAGGGATTGGGAACAAAGTGGTGTTTGCAGGCTGTTCTGCAAGGACTGCAGAAGGGCTCTAGCCTCAAGCTACTTTTCTTGAAATTCAACCGGAAGCCTCAACATGTGTGATTGTCCTTCATAATCTGCAGCATCTCATCCTGCATGGCACGCTCATGCTCCTGGGATGCTCTTCTGCTGTCCATGTCTTTGTCCAGTTTTACAGACAATGAAAAACTCATTCAAAGAAAAAAACCAGGCTCTTAGCACCATGTCAGCTTTCCCATAGGCATTCATTATCTCATTGAACATGTCATCACTCATTCTTTTTTTCTCGCCTTCTAATCTGTGAAAACCTCTCCGTTGGTGTTGAGGATGCACTGAAGGCCAAGCTTTTCACTCTAAGGCATGCAAAGCACAAGGCAACTATTGTCCGTGCATACCCTGGGTCTAGTGCAAGGTTACTATTTAAAAAGCGTTCCCCTTATTACACTCGAGTGCAAGCCAGAACATAATCAATGCATAATCAATCAGCTATTCAATGAACAAGTTTGCTGTTCCAGCCATGGTGAGTGTGGCCCAGCGGCATGGGCGACGAGATTTGTGCTGCAACGTGTGGGGAAACCTGCATTGGGAGCATAGGTGGACAATGTCTGTGCGCCTCCCTCTCTCCTTCCCTCCCCTCCTCCCCCGCCCTCTCCCCCCCCCCAAAAAAAAAAAGAGAGAGAGAGAGAGAAAAGGTAACATGAATATTGCTGTGAGACCAGGGACCAGCGTTGAGCCTCCCAAATAGTGGCTTTTGTCCAAGGCAGCTTTGGAAAGGAGTTTGTGGTCACAAGAAGTCCTCTCCCCTCTTCCCTTAATGCTGCTGGTAGTAGTTGCCCTGGACTTGCAGATTCTGAGGTCAGTGCTGATCCCTGCCAATCAAACCACCGGCATGTTAGGGAAACTGGTTGAGAGATCCGGAAATCACTATGGGAGGTGAGGGGATCACATGCTCTAGTGTTTGCAGTACAAGCACTTGTAATGAAAGCTTTCACAATCTCCCCTAGGTGGCCCTATGTGATATTAGTATGCTGAGGGTAACATAGGTGGCAGGGAAACGGATGTCGCAGACTTGGTACAGACCTGGTCCTTATACAGCTATGCTGTGTACTGCAATGATGTCAGCACTGCAGTGGTGTGGAAAAGTGTCCTGCCATAATGGAAGAAATAAGACAGCCCATCCAGAAAGCTTCTGCAAAGAATTCCCAACTACCTACAAGAAAATTTCCTGGAGATCTCCATGGAGGATTCCCAGGCCATCCCTCTGCACATAAACAGACTTTTCCGTGTGGCACCTTCTGCGTAGCTGGAGCGGCCAGTGGGAAGCAGATGTCCAGAGCACCCCACTTTTTTCTTCTTATTACATATAAAATATAAGAGCATGTAACCCCTACATACTGTGGAATTGTAATTGCATACTCACCAGCGGTGCGTTCCTTGGCCTCATGCTCAACCACCATGCTGTCTTGCGACAGGATGGACTGCTCCGGGGTTAAAAATAGCTTCTGGCTCTTGGGGAAAAATGGATTCCCCGCTCGCCTGTCTCCCATTCTCCTCCTTTTCATTGTCCAGGATGTCCTCATTGTTGCCTGCAGTGGCCCGGGACTCAGACTCCTGGGACGTATCCACACTGCGTTTGGGGGTAGTGATATGACTGCCACTGAGAATCATGTGCAGCTCATGTAGAAGGAGTGTGTCTGTGGTGCAGAATCAGAATGACTATTCGCCTCCCTTGTCTTCTGGTACACCTACTGAAGTTCTTTGGTGTTTTTTTTTTTACGTGGCACTGCTGCGGTTCCTGGTGTAGCCCTCGTACACCATGACCTGCAGGACCTTTTTGTAGATGTCTACATTTGTTCAGCTGGATTGGAGTTGTGCCTGCACAGACTCTTCTCCCCATAGACTGATAAGATCTGCCATTTCCTGCGTACTCCAGGCTGGAACATATTTGGGGCATTGAGTTGCCATGTTCAGCTGGGCTGATGAGCTCCCCAAGCTGATCAAACAGGAAGTGGGAATTCAAAATTTCCCAGGACTTTAAGAGGGGAGGGCTGTTTCCTGTTTTTCTGGTTGCTGTGCAGCGGAGTTGAAAACGATCTCTAGAGCGGTCACATCAGAGCATTGTGGGACACCTGCTGGAGGCCAGTTCAGTCGATTTACACAACGCTGCGTCTACGCTGCCTTTCTGTCAACCCATCAACATTAATTTTAACTGCTATGCCTCTTGTGGAGGTGGAGTAATTAAGTTGACGTTACACGTGAGTAGGTCAGTGGACGGGTCCTAGTTTTGTAGATGCATATATTATTAGGTCGATGGAAGTCGGCTTAATATTTGTTTTAAGTATTTGTTTTAAATAACAGACCTTTTTTCCCCAAAACTTTATTTACTACAGTTTTTATACTTCATTAGCAATTTTTGGAGGAGATATTATGGTTATTTAGTAGCAATTTTAATTTGGAAACCTGGGTTGGGAGAGTCTTAGAATGAATTACATTAGATCTTTTAAAATTGGTAGTATAGAATTTATAGCTGTCTGTAGATATTGTAAATGTAAATAAACCTTTTACTTTCTTTACTAGGCTGGACTAATTGAAGCCAATGGAGAGCTTAAGGTTTTTATAGACCAAAACCTTAGTCCTGGAAAAGGTAAGAAAATACTTTTAAAAATGAAACCTTTAAGTTTTGGCCTTGATATACTTAAATGTATTATGAGAAATAGAAGGCCTTGACAACTTCTTCCTTAGCACAGTTTTTTATAAAGCTTTTCTTATAGCTTATTTTTATACTTTAGCAAACCATAATGTAGCAAACATTCTCTCTGTTTGTAACCCTTTAGTTTGTACTCTACTTGTCAGCAGGAGTATAAAGCTATACTGGTGAGTGTGGCTGTTGAGCATCAATTGTAACATACAGTTCCATACTTTTTTTTCTTATTTTTATACCCTGGAAAACAAAACATGTCTTTGATTTAAAAAAAAACCCAACAACACAAAACCTCTCCCCCCAGTATAATCCTATCGTGCAGAGCTGGGTTCTACTGGTTTTCCATGGTAGATGTGATATTGCTAGCAGAGTGCATGCTGGATTGTTGACAGGAAGTGAAAAGAGTTAGCAGTCTTTTTCTGGCAAGGTGAGACTCTATCCTGCCATGCCCTCGTCGCCCAAAAATAAATAATACACTGAACGCTTCTTTTACTTTTCAGTGCACTTAGTACATAACTCCCAGTGCTATATTTTTCTTGATATTTTTGCATCACTTGTAAAGAGTAGAATAAGGAGAAATTTATTGTGTTTTAAGGGCAACTGAAAAATGACTGGAAAATAAGTAGACCTTTATTTCAGTGCAGTAGAAGTAATTCCATACAAATTCTCTCATTTTAAGTAGTTTTAAATAAAGTTTGTGCTAGCCCTGCTGACTCTGCTTGCTATCTGAAAATCAAGCTTTGTTCTTTCTGGCTTGTGCATCACCACCAGTAAGATTCAGCAGGCCATATTGTGCCCTCCATTATCCTGAGCAATATCTTCAGTGGGTTACAGGTGTAACTGAAGGCAAAACTTTCCCTATTATTGGAACTTGTTTAGCAGTTCTTTTGATGGAATCCATCAAACTTGATCATTGTTATATATACTCTACAGTGTTAACAGGAATTTAAAGTAGTAGATATTTTTGTCACTAAAGTATCCAGATACATCTACATGGCTGCTTTTTTGACAATATCTGCACTTCATGGTTTGTTAGATTTAAAAAAAAATTGAAAAAAAGAATTTCAAATCAAACTATATGTACTGAAGAAGAGTCCGTTTTCATGAACTATCTAATCTGTAAATTGCTTATCAGTCTATAAGAGCTCCATCTAGCTCCTATTAAAACTGATGGAAAAACTCCCATTGATTTCAGTGAGCTGGAATCAGCCCTCAGTGTTGGATTGAAAACACAATGAGAAATGCCTGTAGGGCTGGTAATGTTGCTATCCTTGTTTAGATTTATTAGGAGCTGCTACTTTTGAGTGTGTTACCAGATTTTCGTCCATTCTGGTTCCATGAGGAATGTGATGATGAAAAGATGTATCCAAAGTCTGCTGTTGAAGACTTCACCTCTTCATTCCTCAAATTTGTATTTCAGTTCTGATGAATTTTAGTATGCAAGTTGATTGTAAAGGCCATGAAGTTCCTGAAGGATGTCTTTGAGAAAACATGAACCTACGACTATTAAAATTTGGGCATTGGCTCTGTATTGTATAGCGATGGGCAGTACCCAGGCTGGGAAAAGTTCTGTTGTTAAGAAGTCTGGGACAAGTAGGAGTGCTACCTCCTTAGGGAAAAGTGTCAAGTTTTCTCACTTTCCAGGTGCAGCAGCAAAGATATGCCAGTAAGCTGGGCAAAGTAGCTGGAGAGGTTGAGTGGGCTCAGAGGACTTAATGGTAAGGAAGCGAGAGGATGAGCAGAACAGTAGAACCTTCTAAACTGTAGATCACAGTTAGCTAGTTCAAAGGCATTTGTTTTTGCCAGAACACACGTGATAGTTTAAGTTCCCAACCAAAGCTGAGTGGGTAAAATTGACTTTAATTTGATTACGTCTGCTGTGAAACAGTTGGATTTGATTTTGGGCTGTTTCTAGTATTCTGATACAGCTGACCTAAAAAAAATTGAAAAATGACTGGACTATATCAAACCATGATTGGAATTTTGGTGGCTGAACCAATGACAGTTCTGTAGCCGATCAAGAATTGGTACACATAAAATTCTGCTACAGCTGATTGTATTGCACAGAAAAAACCTTTAGGAGTTGCAGGTAACAAAACAGAATAACTCAAGTCAAAACCAGTTCCTCTGAATTCAGATTTTGCAGCAGTGAATATGGACTGCTTAAGTGGAGTGAAGGCGAACTTTAAACAAGAAACTATTCATGTTATGCACTGCATCAACCATAAGCTTGAAACCTGATATTCAGGATCTCAAGAGATTGTCATTTTTCTAAACAGTTGAAATGTATTTTGAAAGATGTTTTCAGATCTTAAGTCCCAAAAGACTCCAGCAGTTCCTGGTGCTGCTTTTGAGGCAGCTCTGAGCTACTGTGGAATATCTTTTGTGTAAACTGGGTTACTAGTTAGGCCAAAGCATAGAAAGAATGATAAATTATAATTTACCTGCAACCAGTTTGAAGCATATTGCAAAAAACTGAATGAGGGAATGATGTAGCTCAAGTAAGAAGCATTCTTAAAGCAAATGTATGGATACAATTGTATTTCATGGTAGATTTAATCCACCATCACTGAAGACTCTGATGCTGTCCTTGAGAGATAAGAAATCTTTTGTTTGAGGTTTTGCAAAGGCTAGAAAATGCTGTGATTTAAGACAATATTGATGTTTAGCTCCAAAAAGTTCTCCTTAGGGCTGACAGATTTGAAGATCTGGATCTTCAGAGGCACAGTTATAAAAAAATAAGATCTATATATTTGGCATCCATGTGTTCAATAGCAGATTCAGATTCATCAGGCTACAACAAGCAACATTCATGTTGTTTCAATACTTTGACTCCACAAAGTGGCCTATTCTTTGAAGGCTTCTGTGCATTTCCACTCATGGAATATGGTGCCTCTGGTGTTGCTCTGTGGAGCTATGTAGAAAAGCAGTGTCTGCTAAGTACAAAGGACAGGAGCGCTCTCATGCTAGGGTGATGTAATCAGCTCCATCTATATATTGGAGTGCACACCCGACACACCTCAGTTCCTTCTCCACTGCCACAGAGAACTAATGGAAATACCTTTCCTGTTCACGAGGTTAGTTAGTAACTATTCAGAGAAAACAGGCTTTTCGTTTGTTGTTAGTGTTAGGTTAATTGAGACGATTGGCCTCTCATTATTCCCAAAATCATGGCAGGTCCTGATCCTCATAGAGGGTTCGAAACAGATGCAACCCACTATACTCAGCTATCTTTCCTGAGACAAACACATGTTCAGTGTCTTTTGTGTACCTTGGAGAATCGCACATAGTATCTGTGCATGATTTTACCAAGCTTTTATTCCTTAGCCAAGGAATGGTGGGCACTTCAGGGTACAAGCTCCTTTGACTTCTGTAAGCCTCCAGTTACATCTTGATCAGTTACATCCTGATACTTCTATGGGAGGTTTGAGTTCTGGTTCTTTGCCAATGTCTTCTATAAAGACATCTGAGACACATCCAGTTGCTCCTGACTTTGTGTGTCTACCTCATTGTTGAGCCTGCTTTCCAAGACAAACGCCTGCAGCAGCTAAACTTCCTATCCAATACCATCTGGAGCTGCAGACTGGACTTAGACAGTCTGCACTGTACCACGGCCTACATCTGACTCCTTTGGAGCCCTTAGTCAATTCCATAATCAAAAAGAAGGCTTCCAGATCTCTGTGTGATTCTGCTCTGAGGAAAATGAAGATGAAATAGTTAAACTCGCAGAGAGAGTCTGAGGAAGAGACAGCATTGCTTTCCTTCTGCACCACTGGCATGTTTCCTTCAGGGACTACTTACTGGTGCCATAGTCTGCTTTGGCATGTACTCCTCCTAAGCTAGTGGCTCTAGTAGAAAGTTTTATATAGACATCTCAGTGGTGCATATATCTTCAGTGTCATTGACTTCCCCTCTCATGTGACTGAAAGTACACCTGGGTTCACACCCTACACATTATTGCAATAATTTTTGTGCAAAATATGCCTTATGAGTTATCATATAAAAACTAACACACTGATCATTAATATTCTTGTGTAACATATGTATAAAATGCGTATTAAGAGTTTTGAACATAAACTGAAATTATGACTAAAATGTATTTACCAGATTAGTCTGGGGAGGGGTAAACTGGTTTCTCAAAGACAAAAGACAAGCTGACCCTTCTAACTTCATATCAAAGTTGATTGCCAAATCACCTGCCAAGTCCCCATTGTTTGGCAACAAACAGGGACAGGAACAGATCAGTTTGCATTTTAGCAAACAACATGGGGAACCCCTTTCACCATGAGACTCCATGTCTTCGTCCTCACAGCTGTAATGAACTCTGTCTAGGAATAACTCACAGGAAAATGCATTTCAGAGGGTGACTGGACTGTAAAAATTAGGGGCAAAAGCGCCCCAGGCGTGCATGGTGTGTGTGTATCTCTCCCCCCCTCATCTAAGAAGACAAAGGAATCAGCCCTTTGACTTTTGGGGCCGGAAATCCTGATCTGAGAATTTGGTTAGTCCTGTTGCTGGGAACATGTAAGATTTTATCTTGAACCAAATCTAGCTTGTTAAGTTTTAGCTACTTTTAAAAACGGTTTTGTCTTGTAACCATTTCTGACTTTAATCCTTATTCTTAATCCTTATCACTTAAAATCTCTCTCTTTGTGGTTTAAACTTTTTTTATTTTTGGTCTAAACTAATCCAGTGTGGTGGTTTAAACTGAACTGTTGATAACTCCACTTACAGTAGTAAACTGTTGAATATTGACCCTTTACAGAGACAACGGACCTTTTAATATCTGAACTGTCCTGGAGAGGGCTAGATAGTGCGGAACACACATTTTTGGGAAAATTCAGGACTGGGAGTGTGTTGATGTCACCCTGCAAGTAGTAACCTAGGCTGGTGGAAGCCAGTGTATGACTGGAGTGTTGCTGACAGGCTGTTGAGGTCAGAGTTACAGCTATACATAAACACTCAGGGTGTGACTTGCATGCTGGCAGGCTGTTTTGTGAGTAGTCCAGGTGGGGAGCTACAACAGCAAAGCATTGTGAGGCAGCCAAGGTTGTGGGGCAGGCGATCACACAACCTCTCAATGGTCTGAATTGCACCCTGGAATGTGACGCCTCCTCATCCCCTTTGAGGAATCCCTATCAAAGCTGTTGGCTGTGTTTCAACTGCTTGACTCTGTGTATTGGTATTTGCCACCAGCTTCAGTCCGGAACATCCTGGGCATCCTGAATTTCTTCAGTACCAGCTATGCATGTTCTTCCAACCCACTGCAGAGAGCTCAGTTGCTTTCTTTTGCCAAAGAATCCATTGGCATGGAAAGACACACAGGGCACTCCTCAGTTACCCATGTGGTCCTACATAGAGAAGTCCATGAAGGCTCTCTTAGGTTCTGCCAAACCTAGCATGGTGCTGCAGTTAACATCAGCATTGATACCCCTCCTGGTACCAGAGACTCCAGCACTGAAAATTTTCCTGGCACACAGGAGAGAGGTATCTTAGGCATCAGTGGAAGAAAGGCTTCCCATGGCACTTATACCTTGATTTCACTGTGCATTGACACAGCACTGCCAGAGTAATTTGGACAAGAGTGCAGGGGAGCCCTTGAAGCAGAGACATTGGGACTCGGAGACTAGGCTTTCCGTGTTCCACCTTCCCATAGCACTAGGCTCAATAACACAGCTTTCTAAACCAATAATTCAATTGCAAATAACAGGGTAGCTTCACTAGTGGGTTTTCACCTGCTTTATGTTGCTCTGGCAATGAAAAGCATATGTAAACCATGCTTAACTTGCTGGTATGCCCTTACAGGTTTGTATTGATTTGGTGTATGGTATCTGCCCATGAAAGTTAAAACTAAAAAAACCAACCCTATCAGAAATATTGCATGGTAGAATTATTTGGGTTTCTTGTTTAGTGTTCATATATAAAATTGTAATTAAAAAAAAAAGAAAAAGAAAAAGAAATTCCCAGAGACTCAAGCAGTTAAAATGGAGTTAAGGTTGAGAATATGTATCAATAATTTAAGAATTAAAAAATCAGAGGAATACTGTGATTATCCCAATACCAAACATTATAAACCCGGAAACTGAGATTTCAGGTTGCATTTAAAAGAAATCCAAACATGTTAAGATAAGAAATGCACCTCAAGTCTGCTCTCTAGTAATGTGATGAGGGGGAAACAATCTGTCTTTTATAAAAATTCAGTTAAATCTTGGACCACATACACTAAAATGCCTTATTCATAATGATGTTACTACAGGGCTGAGCTAAACTTGTTTTGGTGCCTGAATTGTGCTCTTTCTTTAACATGTTTGAATTTCTTTTAAGTGTAAACTTAACTCTAAATTTTTTGGATTTATAATGCTTGTCTTGGAAATAACTACAACATTCCTGTAATCTTTTTAGGGTTAAAAAAAAAGTTTCTGATCTCCCTTCTTGGAGTCTTAACATAGTGGGGTGTGCGGTTGTATTTGAATAATAATCAGAGTCCAGTTTTCAGCTTTGGCAATGTTTCAGTATGCCAGGAGAAAGGGAGGGGAAGAGTCTACTAGAAAGGGACAGCGAAAAAACTGAACTTTTTCAAGGGTATCCAACCTGTTGGACTGAGAAGCCATCTCATCACAAGAGAATTAGCAAATACAATATCACACAGCTTTGCTGTTTGGAGGTGTTAACTTTGAAGAAAACTGCTTCATTCTTGTCTTCATTATTACATTCAGAAATGTTAAATTCTGGAGACATGTTTAAATGCTCAGTTAAATGGTATTTAATTATAATCCTTCCCCTCCTACCTTTTGAGGGTTTGGGATGACCATAGAATCAGTTTGTTTCAGATGCGTGAAAAGGAAGAGAACTAATCACTCTATTTCATTGTGGTAAAATAAAATTTCTTGAATTAATCTGTAAAGAGACTGTGGCTCTCAAGATTTGAGACAGGTACTTGCACCACCTGTACCAGTAGGTGGCATTACTGGTATACAACTAGAAAATTTTTTACTGTATAAACAGGAAGATCTTTAAAATGTATTTTAAATAGAACAACATTTATATTTCTAGGGACACTATAACCAGGGTAGTCTTGGTGTGTAAATCCTGTCTGTGAGCCACAAAATATTATTTTGCTTTGTATTAGTAAATTTAGAACAGAAAAGGTCAATTACTAAATTTTTTTTTACTGTGTGGAATTATTTAACTGTAATCTCCCTACAGCTTCTCCCCCTAGTGAATATACACATTCTCTGGGAGAAGAGGAGAGAAAGTACTTCAACTTTTTTCCCTAAAAATACCCCTTCTTTTACAATTCTTTTATTGAGGGGAAAGGGGAAACATGGATGCAGTAACAGAAGGTTGAAACCTTCATTTAATCAAAACAAGATATTGTGCTAATATCCAGAAGCTTTTAAATACTTTTTTTTGGTCTTTTATTTTTCTTTAGCATTCATGAATGGTGTGTATTTGGCAGCTATTGAGAATAAAGACCCTCTCTATAACAATTGATAAATCTCATGGCAGGAGTTTAGGCTTTATTACATTGGCGAGACAGTGTGCTTCAGCCCTGACCAGAAGGTAATGCCTCTAAAGATGAGAACATTTGTCACCTTTAGCATTTGCGTAAGGATGACTCTTGCAAGAGTGAATAAATCAGGCTTACGGACCATCTGTCCCCCACTGCCTCCACCCACCAACATATTTAAGATTCTTTGGTCTCGACTTGTCTAGAAAACATCCTGAGAGGGGATCCCATTTGTTTAACCATTCCCTTGGGTCATGATAGGAAAGGATGCTCAAATTTAGGATCAGGAACCACTTAGGAGTGCTGACTAGTTAATATAAAAGGAAATAATTTTTCCTCTATTTGAATAAACGTGAAAGCACCTTCTCTTAGAAAATATATCATTTACTTGTAATCCTCAGGAAGGCAAACATTTGTGTAAATATCTTGTGCTGAGGGCCATAAAACTGGCTCCCAAAACCATTTTCCCTCAGGTCGGTGAGAACTTGGGTCAAATTCTTACAGACAAAATGGTTACCGTGTATTATTCGAACAGGTAGGAGGAAGCCCAATCTGCCTTGTTCATCCATTGGTAGATGTGGAGCATCTAGAACTGATTCCTTTGGCCATTCATCTAATAGAGGGTAAATTTAAAAAAAAAAAAAGTCTGACATCCTCATCTGGAAAGCTGCTGATCAACATGAGTGGTCATTAAAAACTTTTATGTGCATGTTTGATTTTTGCCTGTTGGGGTCAACTAGATGTGGACTTGTTTGCCGCAAGTCAGAACACTGTATCAGATGTGACACAGTGTGACAGACATCTCTCTTGAACTGGGATGAAGTCTTCCTTCCGATCCTCAGTGTCATTGGGAAGACTTATCAAGACTGCCAGCATGATTGATCACACTAGCTTAGAGGCAACATATCTTGTGCTTATATCTGCGGGTTCTTATCTTCTGTTGTCGGGACCTGTTGCAGCAGTGTGGCAAAGTGGTTTATTGAGTGTTCAGATATCTACCACACAGAATGGCTCATGGATTTCTAGGATAGAGTGACTAACGCTTCTTGGACGAGATCAAGACACTTCTTTTGGAATTTAGTAAGTCCTCACCAAGGAAACAATGTTGCCAAGTGAAATGAATTCAAAAGGTTTGTTGAAATGGGCTGGATCCTTTCTTTCATCTGGTTCCAACTCTTCTGGAATTTCTGCTCTTTAATGTGAAGCTCTCTTTGGCAACTGTGATGGCATGTTTAGTGGCCCTTTTTACTTACTTGTTTCTTTTAGAGGAAGCTGTTTTGCCTCACCCTCTGGTGAAGCAATGGATAAGATCTTTTAAAAATGTGCACCCTCTGATCAAGTAGCCTGACTCTTGAAACTTAAAATAAAACTTACTTTGACATCTTGCAGTCTTCCATCTCTCCCTGGAAGTTACTTTCCTGGTGGCCCACACTTCTGCAAGGAGGGTGTCTGAGTTACAGACTTTGATGTTCAGTGCACCTTGTGTTATCTTCCACAAAGACAAGGAGGTAATGAAGCATTATTACATTCCTCCCCGCCCAGAGGTCTGCGATTAATGCATTGATAAAACAGTGCTGGTGTACACCTGCAATCCCCTCCCCCCGGCTGATAAAACTGCTGTGTTTTTTCAACAAAATAAAACCACCTTGATGAAAGGTGTTAGGGCTTTGGCGTCTCCATTGCACTGCACCGATGAGAAATGTCCTCCAGTTATCACAGCCTTAGCTTTTCATGGGGGTAGATTTATGGCATCAACCAGTGAGCATTGCTGGGATCGATTGAACGGATCTCCAGTGCCCACTCAATCGATCCTGCGGAATCAATCCTGCAGCACCAGCATACCTCTGGCAGTGTAGCCATACTCTTAGTTAGGGAGATGCAGTTTCAGTGTAGACACTGTTCCCTTACATCAGTGCTGGGGACCTCATTCTTATTAATGCTCTGTTGGAGTGGTGAAATTGACAAGAAAGCACAAGTCTGGGCAGCTGGTTTTTCACTCTGGGCTGGGAACAGGATGAGAAGCCTGGGCTGCTGCAAGCCTAAGCCCAAGCCAAGCTGGCTCCCAGCTGCAATCCGGAATGGGGGAAGCCTTCAGGGGCTCAGAGATCTTTTATTCCCCTGGAACTTGCAGCCCTAAACCAATCATGATCTAGGCTTTTTCCCACCTTTAATATCTGCACACGGTACCATATTTCTGCACTTGGCACTACAGCCTTTGCACACCACCCTTCTGGATGGCGCACACAACACTAAAGTTTGGCTGTTGCCGGGCAAGTTATCCCACTTGGCACCGTGCCAGCTGCTCATTGCGCCTGTGGTCTTGTCTGACTCCATTTTGAAACAAAATGGAGTCGGTCTTACTTATGCCCTGGGGATTTCATGGGAACTATATACAGGTATCAAATACTTCACACATTTCCCTTAACAATCTCTTGCTCTCACAAGTCTTTTCAAACCTAGTGCTTTCTTTGTTTATAAGTGTACATAGTTGATTGTTAGTTTTTAGTTAGTTGTAGAGCTTATTGTAGATAGTGACTTAGGGATGGGGCATGCCTGGTTCCCTTAGTTTTAAACCCTGTGCTTCGTGTAGGAAGCCTATGACAAAGAGCAACCCACATCAAAGCTGCCTGAAATGCCTGGGGGAGACTCTCATGTCTGTGAGAAGTGTATGGAGTTGGCACTCAGACTGGCATCGGATCCTGGCCGCTTGGACTTGGTGCCGAGCACCACAGCCATGGCACGCAGTGCTCCTGCAGCACCATCTTCTTCCCAGCATCGATGTCTGTCTCCGGTGCTGAAGAAAAGGCCAAAAAAGACATGCACCGAGTGAGGACGCTCGCCAGCTGAAAAGAAGAAGAGTGCAGGAGATCAGGCAAGACCCTCGTCAGACTGCCAATCCCCACAACCCCCGAAGGGCTCCTCGCTGTTGCGAGCTTCGAGCCCTGTATCAGGCCCACCAACGACTTCGGGTAGCGGTAAAGGGCCACATCACCTGGCAGTGCCATCGACTCCGGAGGCCTTTCAGGCGATGAAAAACCTCCAGGTGATGCCTATTCCTCTGATGCCTAGAGAGGGCAGATCCCCAGACTGGGACTCAGCCCCAGTGTCAGGAGGCAATCTTTCGAGAGGCAAACTGGCATTGAGACCCGCACGGCAGTCCCCATCTTCTAGACACCACGCGCCAGTACGTAGATGGTCCCTAGACCCAAATCCCTGCTCGGCAGAGCAGCATAACGAGAGGTCGGGCTCCCCTCATTGGTTTCTGGATGCCTGGTACCGGTCGGCAGAGCAATGGTACCTGCCCCCGGAATGCCGCCAGTCTCTTGACTCCCAGCACAGGTGCCAGGAACCTGGACTCCACTCTCCTAGTCCTTATAAAAAGCCTAAGGACAAGAGCCTGTCCGGGGATGCCAGATGCTCAGGTTCTCCGCACCAATCCCCAGTGCCAAAACACCAGCATGTTTGTCATGGTGCCAAGAGATATATTCAGAATTGGTGCTGCCATGGTCTTTGGACAGCGGCTCCTTGACCTTGGAGGGAGAGGATGTGGTCTGACAGACGGGACACTCCTCAGCCCCAGCACCCAGCTTCCCTACAATGCCATCCATGGGGGCATGGCCTCAAGGGACCATGGCAATTCTGGAACCTGGGAGGAAGCCCCAGGAGTCCCACAGGCCTATTCAGTGGCACGAACCTTGGTACCGAGATCTTTGGTCCCCCAGAGCACAGCACCGCATTTAGATGTGAAGTTGGACCGGGAGAGGTTTCGCCCACCTCAAGCCTGGGAGGAGCTAAACCAGCCCAAGAAGAGGATCCTAATCCACCACAGCTACTGGCCTCTTTCTAATAGTCAATGGATGAAGCAGTAGCAGGACTCTCCACAGCGGCCCTGCTGGATTACTTCAGATCCCATCATGACCTGTTGAAAAGAGTAACCTCTAACCTGGGCCTTAAAATAGAGGAACTGAATGAGCCTGCGGATGAGCTCTTTGGGATCCTGGTGTCAGCAGCTCCCTCCAGAGTGACCCTTCCCATGTACGAAGGGGTGGTGAAACTGGGCAAGGTGCTTTGGCAAATTCCGGCCTCCCTGCCCTCCACATCAAAAAGGACAGAAAGGAAGTATTTACATACTGTCTAAAGGGTTTGAATACCTGTACACCTACCTCTCCCTGGGATTGCTGGTAGTCACAGCTGCCAGTGAGAGGGACAGGCAGGGCCAAATGAGCTCCATGCCAAAAAATAGAGAAGCAAAATAGTTGGACTTGTTTGGGCGCAAAATGTACTCTTCTGTGAGCCTACAACTGCACATATCTAACCAACAAGCGCTGTAGGGCAGATACCATTTTAATATATGGCAGTCGCTGTAAAAGTTCGCCGACTCCCTAACGCAGCCCTCTCAGCAGGAATTTGATGACATCCTGGAGGTGGGGCAGACAGTAGCTTGGGTATCCCTGCAAGCAGTTTCCGATGCAGCAGACTGCAGCCAGAACTATGGCGTCTGTGACGTTGATGAGAAGGGCTTTGCGGTTGCAGTCATTGGGCCTTCCGTCGGTGGTTTAGCAAGTCTATCAAGGACGTTCCCTTTGATAGTATGGCCCTCTTTGTTGAACAGACAGACTCTAGACTGCATGGAATGAAAGACTCAAGGGGATTCTGCGTTCCCTTGGCCTGTACACCCCGTCATTGGCCAGGAGGCTTTTCAGGCCCCAGCAACTGCAGCAATTTGGAGGTCAACCCCAGGGTGAGCCCTATAGGAATAGGAATTATAAGAGGTGCTAGGGCCACTCATCATCCACTGCCTCGTAGACAGGCTCAAGCTGCCACCATCAAGGTGGAAAACAGATCTTTTGAAGGCACACCCAAGGTGACCTAGCAGTTTTAATCTGGGATCCAGCCTTCCTGTCTCTTTTGCTTGCCTAGCCTCTTTCCTCCCGGCCTGAGCTACCATAATGTCAGACTGCTGGGTGATCAGCACAGTAGATGCCGGATAGACCCTCCAGTTCTCCTTGCTCCTACCTTCCCATCCTCCTTCCCTTCCCTTCTTCAGGAACCCTTCTCAGGAGCAATTTCTCATCCAGGAGATGCACAGACTCTTACAAGTGGGTGCGGTGGAAGAGATCCCCCAAGAACTAAGGGGAAGAGGTTTTTACTCCTGCTACTTTCTAATTCTGAAAGCAAAGGGTGGGCTGAGGCCTATCCTAGACTTAAGTGGCATCAACAAGTACCTCAAGAGGTTGATGTTCCTTATGGTCTCTTTAGCTACCGTTATTCCTTCGCTGGACCCAGGTGACTGGTACGCTACCCTTGACTTGAAAGTTACCTATTTTCACATCTTGATCTTCCCAGGACACAGGAGGTTCCTACAGTTTATGGTAGGAGCTCACCACTGTCAGTTCATGATCCTCCCCTTTGGCCTATCAGCTGTACTATACGTATTTACCAAGTGCATGATGGTAGTTGCAGCCCCCTCCGAAGCAGAGGAGTGCAGATCTTTCTTTACCTGTCTGACTGGCTCATCAAGGGCAGGTGAAAGTCACAAGTCCAGGGCAGCATCACAATCATCCGAACAACCTTCCTATCTCTAGGCCTGCTGATAAACAAGCTTGTCCTAGTTCAAAAGAGAGAATTTATTGGGCAGTTCTGGACTCTACCAGAGCCAGGGCGCTTCTATCAGAAGGAAGATTCTTAGCAACGTCGGAAATTATAGCCCAAATTTCAGCCCATCCTCTCACGACGTCAAGGGTAAGCCTCAGCCTGCTGGGCCTCATGGCAGCCTGCACTTATGTGGTGCAACATGCCAGACGGCACGTCAAGCCCCTCCAAATGTGGCTGGTGTCAGTGTATTCCCTGGCCAGACATCATCTGGACAGAGTACTCACGGTCCATCCACAGATACTTATCTCTCTAGCATGGTGGATAAAACCACAAATGCTCTCAGGAATACCTTTTGAGACCCCACAACCGACGTTATTGCTGGTCTCTGATGCCTCGGACCTCGGGCGGGGAGCTCACCTGGGCCCCCTCAAGACTCAAGGCATCTGTACTGCAAAGGAACTGGCATTGCACATCAACATCAGGGAACTCAGGGCAATCTGTCTGGCCTGCATGGTACTCCTACCGCAACTCTCAAACAAGGTAGTGCGGGTACTCATGGACAACACAGCCTCTGTGTACTTTATCATCCGGCAGGGTGGGACCTGATCCCCAACCCTGTGTCAGGAGGCCATATGTTTATGGGACTTCTGCATGAATCACAACATCCAGCTGGAGGTGGTGCGTCTCCCGGGGGTCAGCAACACTTTAGCGGACCATCTCAGCAGATCCTTTTCCTCTCACTACGAGTGGCCCCTATACCTGGAGGGTTCCGGTCACATCTTCCAGAAGAAATTCATTCAGTTCTGTTCTTCACAGGGGCTTAGGGACGGCTCACTGACGGATGCCTTTCTCCTACCTTGGTCAGGGAGTCTCATATATGCCTTCCCACCAATACCAATGATCCACAAGGTCCTCATAAAGGTGAAGAGGGTCAGAGCATGGGTCATCCTGGTAGCCCTGGCATGGCCCCAACAACCTTGGTTCAGGATGCTGCTTGAACCATTGGTGACCCACCCGTGGATGCTCCAGTCGTGGCCTGATCTCCTGTCTCAGTATCAGCGTTGCCTGCTTCGTCCAGACCTGGCCTCCCTGCATCTGATGGCTTGGATGCAATCCATGGCTGAGCCAGGAGGTGCAAGCTTGCTGTCCCCAAGTCCAGAGGATTAGAGAGTAGAAAGCCATCCACCAGAACCTCTTGCTGGGCCAAGTGGAGATGCTTTACCTGCTGCATGACTGATCATGGTGCCTCCCTGATGGAGACCCTGGCCCAAATGATCTTGGGCTACCTGCTCCATTTGAAGCAGGAAGGGTTGGCCTTCTCATCTGTTAAGGTGCACCTAGTAGCCATATTAGCCTTTCACTCTCCTGTTGATGGTAAAACAATCTTCTCGTACCATATGATGGCCAGATTCCTCAAGGGCCTGGAAAGGCTCTTCCCACCAACATGGGACCCGACTCCCCAATGGGATCTGAATCTGGTCCTCTCTAGACTCACTGGGCCTCCGTTTGAGCCCCTGGCTTCATATTCCCTAATGCACCTATCCTGGAAGGTTGCATTCCTGGTGGCTATTACATCAGTGAGGCAAGTCTCAGAGATTAGGACGTTGACCTCAGAACCTCCCTATACTCTTTTCTATAAGGACAAGGTTCAGCTGCGCCTGCATCCGGCCTTTTTACCGGAATCTTCCTGCCAGTCTTCTGTCCAAAGCCTCACAACTCCAGTGAGGAGAGACGTTTGCACACCCTCGACGTTAGGAGAGCCGTAGCATTCTACATCGAGAGAACCAAACCTTCTGTCATTCCATGGAGCTTTTCATTGCGCTTGCTGACCAAATGAAAGGACTGCCAGTGTCATCATATCAAATCTCGACATATATAACAGCCTGTATTTGAGCTTGTAACAAGGAGGCAGGGGTCGCGCCTCCAACACCCTTGACGGCCCACTCAGTGAGGGCCTAGGTGTCCTTAGTGGTTTTCCAGGCGCATGTCCCAGTACACGACATCTGCAGAGCTGTTGCCTGGACATCTGTACATACCTTCACGTCCCACTGTGCCATAACACAGCAGGCCCGAGACGATGCTGGCTTCGGCAAAGCGGTGCTACAAGCGTCATGTCCCTGAACTCCTGCCTGCCTCCAGGGATACTTCTGGTAAGTCGCCTAATTGGGAATGGACATGAGCAAGCACTCGAAGAAGAAAGAACGGTTACTTACTTCATAACTGTTTTTCGAGATGTGTTGCTCATGTCCATTCCACACCCACTCCTCTTTCCCCTCAGTCGGCGTTCCGTCAAGAAGGAACTGAGAGGGAGGGAAGGCCAGCAGCACCTATATGTGCACACATATGCATGCTGCTAAAGCTGGCCCTATGGGTACCACTAGGGGAAAAATTTCCGGCACCACTGCATGTGGCGCGCGCACACCTAATTGGGAATGGACATGAGTAACACCTCGTAACTGCTGTTCTTCAAGATGTAAGTAACTGTTCTTTTCACTTCCTGCACCAGTAACTAATAATGCCTATTGCAATATGATCTAAAAATCCTAATCAGGGCACAAAATCCCTGAGACACAACTCCCTTACTGCAAGTTTAAGAGCATTCAAACTACAATAGCATATAGTTGAAATGATTCTAAGTGAAGGAAGTTGTTGCAAGTGGCCAATTTGCAACAAATTGCTGACAGCGGATCTTAAAGTTCTTTGAAGTTTACATAGATATGTTGCAATTAATAACAGAATTTTATGCAGTCTTATCAATACACGCGCACACATACACTAATCCTATATACTATCTTACACTAATTCATTACACTAAATTATAATTGAGTATAATGACAGGCTTACTCAATAAATCCATTGATGTTTCTTTTTAAAAATCGCTGCTGCTGTTCAGTTCCTGATCAGTCAGCTCTGCTCTGCTCCAGTTTTCTTCTCTCTCTCTCTGCAGCAGTTTTTCTTTGGTTTCTCTTTCTGGCCTCTCGGCTTTTCCCTAACGCTTGCCTCTCTCCCTCAGACTCCAAAACTGGTGCTGGCAGCTGACCTTTTATGCTACGTTGTAGTTTTATATTAATATATCTTTTTCTAATCTTAGAAGCAATTATCTCATTGGCACTGTGACGGAGTCCCACAGGAATACTACTCTTGACCCACTCTGGGTGAAGCCAATCAGGACTCTAGTGGAGTGCGTTTCCCCTCAGGGTCCCTCTCACCAGTGTAGCTGCTTCCTGAGTCTGACCTCAGAGCATTTAGCACCCCTGTTCTTCAGTGAGTCCTTATGGAGGGGACAACTAGAGAAGACTCACACAGCTCCAAAGGACCATGCACCCTGTCTTGCAAAATCAGAAGTGGTTCTCAGCCACGCTGGAAACAACAGGGTTTATTAGTCCTCAGGAACACAGTGTAGAACAGAACTTGTTAGCAGATGAATCAAGATGTTACAACAAAACCCATTTTGAGGAGTGCCAGTGCCCCCATCCCTGGGCTCCTGGGTACCTCCCCTTCCTTCCCCCACCTTCCACCCCTGAGACAGAACTCCTTCTACTGCCCAGCAGTAGGCATGCCTCTCCCCCTACCCTTGCCTTTGTCGGTTTTCTGTGGCATGGAGGTCACCTGGCCAATCTGTCTTTCTCTGACACTTTGCAAGGGGATGGGTGCTGACCATTGTCTGTACAGACAACAAGTGTCAGCCACACCTGCCCTCTTGTCACTACAGTCTTAACCCAATACTTAAGTACTTGAATAATACATAGGGGAAACTGAGGCGCACCCAGTATTCATTAAGGACATTCCCACTTTGTCACAGGCACATGCCCAGTATTAACTATTACCTCAGAATTCTGATTGACAATTCTGACCTTTAAAACAAGTTGTGACTGATATGAGTGGGCTCTGACCAGCTAGCTGCTCAGCTAAGTGACCTCTCTGTCACCTCTTACTGCACATGCTCAGTAGCCACCAATCTTGCACATGTTCTCTGTTATTATTTATCTCAGAGCTGATTCTGCAGAGCCACACGCACACACTTGGCTCTTTGCCAGGCACCATTTTAGAAATCATAGGTTTTCACTGAGCATGCTTAGGGTCCGCAGCATTCATTTCAGGGTGGAATGATTTTTGCTTATTCAGAATAGAGATTAGAAATACAAAGTGGAGACTGGAGAATTTCTCTAGTAATAAATAGCTCCAGCATTGGTTCAGCATTCTCTCAGATGGCACCTCTGCTCTTGCTTCCACTCCATCTGGACCCGATTTCACAAGACCATGTTACTTAAACCTGGTCTTTGAGCCGTTAGCATTGTGTCTCTACTACTACTCTCTCGGAAAGTGCCTTCCTGATGGCGATCACCTTGGCCAGAAGGGTCTCGGAGATCAAGGCCCTTTACACGGTTTTCTTCAAGGGCAAGGTCCAGTTGTGCTCCCCCATTCAGTCTTCCTGCCAAAGGTGGTGTCACTTTCCATAACAACCAGACCATTTTTCTACCTGTCGTCTTCTCAAAGTCTCACACAAATTCCAGAAACAAGGAACATCAGCTTCATACGTTGGATGTTAGGTGGGCCCTCGCCTTTTATATTGAAGAGAATTAAGTCCTTCCACAGATACACACAACCCTTTGTAGCAATAGTGGAAAGGATGAGAAGGCTACCTGTATCAACCCAAAGAATCTTTTTCTGGATTTGAGCTTACTACAAGCAGGTGAACATTCTGCCTTTGGCCATTGTGACCACTCATTCCACAAGAGCCCAGGCTTTGTCAGCAGCATTCCTCGCACAGGGTACTGTTCCAGGACATCTGCAGAGCCGCAACCTGGTCGGTGGTTTGTACCTTTGCATCCCACTATGCCATCACCCAACAGGTCCCAACCGATGCCAGTTTCAGGAGAGCAGTGTTGCAAGTCAGCACATCCAGAACTCCAAGCCCACCTCCTGGGGTACTGCCTGTGAGTCACCTAGCATGGAATGCACATGAGCAAGCACTTAAAGAAGAAAAAACAGATACTAACCATTTGTAACTGTTGTTCTTCAAGATGTGTTGCTCATGTCTATTCCATGACCCCCACCATCCTACCCCTCTGTCGGTGTTATTGGCAAGAAGGAACTGAGAAGATGTGGGGCCTGCAGAGCCCCTTATACCTCCGCATGTGCACACGACTGCAGAAGGTGCTAAAGCTGGCCCAATGGCTACCATTAAGGGAAAAATCTCTGGCAACAGTGCACACGGATTACACATGCCTAGGATGGAATGGACCATGAGCAACACATTTTGAAGAACAACAGTTACAAAAGGTTAATAATTGTTTTTTTCTGGGCCACTAAATTCCTGCTAACTTCGTGTTTAATGCTACAAAGTATAGGTAGCACTGTGGATACAGGCAAAATTGCACATGGGCACGGTTTCCTTGTAGAAATTTCTCCTCAGGATTTTCATTGTCTTATTAGAAGGGCCTGGACTTCATGCAGAAATGGGACATACTGTTAATCAGCGTAGACAGTACCAGTAGTGAGTGAAACCTGTATTTGTTTCTTTCCTACCAGAAAGAGTCTTGAGTGAACATCCAGAAATCCTCAGGAAAAGGAATAATTGCTTCTGGTTAAATGAGCTCTGCAACGTTGTTCTTCACTGCTTATCTACAAGTCCAGTGGAGCGGGGAGTGGGGTGATGATATGATGGATGAAGTAAGGGAACTTGAAAATATATGTGGAGACTTTCAATTTTGAAAATACATTTGACTAATGTGAATTTTTTTAATAATATTTTTATTAGGAAGGCATACTTTGAAATAAAACTGTTCTAAGTCCAGTCATGGGGTGCAATAGGAGAGAATGGTACAGAGCCCTCCCCTGTTCGTTCTTTCCTCCTTTCTTACCCTTTTGTAGTGCTTCTTTGGTCATGATCCAAAAAGTTATCTTATTGAATGCTTGAGCTAGTCACCTCAGATATGGTAGAGCAGTCCACATTCTAGTGGATTCCCAGTCTCACAATTGTAAAGTTTCTGTTGTTTCTGAAGCTACAGCTATTGCTGTTGCCCCAGTCTCTGACCTGCTCTTTTAAGAGACAGGGAAATGTCTTTTTAACACTTATGGAAGCAGTGGATGATAAGAAGGGAGAAGAGCAGGGCTTGGCATGAGCAGTGATGTTTGAAACCCTTAGCTTGTACTCTAATGTTTTGTGAGCTTTTAAAGCCTTACGGAAGTGTTTTTCAGCAAAATGGTGTGCATCAGGCTGCAACATGGATAAGACCAGTCTGCTGAGTTACTGTGGGGGAGGGGCAGAATGGTGGAAGGAGCAGTAATAAGTGGGAAAATGGCAAGTTAAGCCATGCTGCACAAACCTGCATCTGAGGAAGCTGAGAGAATGGAATCAATGTATCAAACCCTTAAGCTGCCTGGATATGATGGTAACTGGTCTCTAATCTGGGGAATCTGGGCCATTTGAGCGTGTTTTGTTCTAAACAGTTGTTTTGGTTTAAGAGGTCGTGAGAATCAGAGCTGCCCTCAGAGAGAAGGGGACTGACAGAGCCAGTGAGAGGGCAGGAGTTTGATACCAGACACAACAAGGACTGGCTAAGGCACATCTTGGAACTGTTGGAACCAAAAATCAAACAAAAACCCGGTTGTTGTGGCAGTCAGAGGCCCGGTCTACAGTTAAAATTTAGGTTGACATAGCTACATTGTTCAGAGGGCATGAAAATACCACACCTTTGAGCATTGTAGATATGACCTAACCCCAGCGTAGACGCAGCTAAGTTGATGGAAGAATGCGTCAGTCGATCTAGCTACCAATGTTTGGTGAGGCAGTGTTCATACAGCAACAGAAAAAACCCTTCTGTCGCTGTAGGCTGCATCTACACAACAGGGTTATTCCAGCATAGCTACAGCGCTGTAGCTATGCCGATATAATCCCCGTAATGTTTACATAGTCTGAAAGGGTTTGAGTGAGGAGAGTGTCCTGCCCCATAGCTTTTTTTCCTACCTTTTTGACTTATCAGCCTCTTGAAGATAGTCACCACATTTCACGCTAGTCAGCTGGGTAAAAAAATAACAGCCAAGGACCTCTGGCTTGGTGCTTCCAAAATGCGAGGTGTCTACTGAATGCCTTAAGCACTTGAAGCACATTGCCTATCATGTTGTTGTTGTTGAAATCAGCCATTGCTGTCATTTTTTACCTTGGTGTGAAGCACTGAATAGCTAGGGATATATGGCTTGGAGATTGCAAAGCCAGATCCTGCTGCTGAATTTCTTCCCTAAATAGCTAAAGGTAGGATCTACCTTTCTGTAGAGCGGGAGAAGCACTGCAGTATTGCACAACTGAGCAGGAAGGAGCCCCTTTGATTTTTAGCTGGGCCTGCTACACTACTGTGTTTTTCTCTTCAAATACCAATGTCCTGTGGGCTCCAGTTCTCAAAAACTTCTGCCTGGTGTGACAAAGCTCTTCCTCTACCTCAGTGGGTCCAGTGCTTCCTTCTAGCAGTAGGTCAGGGAACTGCTTCACCAACCTCTAGCGGTGGAGGGTAATACAGCCTCTCTAAGATGGCTATTCCCTGCTAGCTCCCAGTCCTGTCTCTGGTTCTCACAGGCCCTTCTATCTTTGCTGTGGCTCTTGCCTCTCCAGTGAATGGCTGGTAGGGGGCCCGGTCCCACCCTCAACTCCAGGCCCCAACCTATAGACCCTATAAGTAGCAGCCCCGCGCTGTGGCTTCAGGAAAGCTGCTAGTTTCCCTAGGTTACTTCCCCGTGCCCCTTAACTTAATATCCATACCCTGCTCGGACCAGGGTCTTTCCTGGCCTCCTTGCCAGGGAAGGCTCTGACCCCTGACAGCCCCACTGAGCATGGTAGTGTCCAAACCAAATGTCCAGTTCAATCTTTCCCTTCTGGCAAGGTCTCTTCCCTTAGGCCTCCAGGCTTGGGGAAGGTCCTTTGCCCTCTTCGGGCAGGGTTTTTCTCTCCCCCAGTCTTTGTACCTTTTGCCAGCATTCTGCTCCTTCTCCTAAACCCTCCTGGCTCTTGACAGTGTCTTGCCTGTTCACACACACTGGTAGCTAGCCTCACTCTCACAATTCCAGCCACAGCCTTTCTTTGGAGGGGAGGCTTTTAACAAGTCCTAGGCTCGAGGTGTGTTATTCCCTGCTCAGCTACCAGGGGAAAAGGGACTTGCTGAGCCTGTGGCTGATATATTGGCCTTCTAGCACTCTCTGGTAGCCATCTAGTCTGACCCTGTCACACTAGAGAGAGAAGAATCTTAGAAGAACCTTCGGTTTCTCTTAGCAGAGGTGAGACACTGCAGTGTTGAGAGGCTGTCAGTTCTCTGAACAGCTCCACCTGTTGGTACTACATTGTGTAGTTTTGGGTTTGCGGGGTTTTGTTTTTTAAGAACTTGGAAGATGTAGTGGATCTCATGGGCCACCAACTGTGCCCACAGCAGAGAAAGATGGGGGGGGGAGGGGAAATACTGGGAATCTTAATGGTTTTTCCTTCCTTCCTTCCAAACATACACCCTAATATACTTGTATATACTTTTTGTATACAGAGTGTCTTTACACACATCTTCAGAAATTTGTTTTGATGCTTGTTTAAATGTCTGTTGAAAACTAGTTTTCACTGAGTTATGTGCTTTGATATTAATATGAATTTAGATTTACTGGAAAACAAAGTTGACCTGAAATTTTGTATATATATTTGTTTTAGGAGTTGTTTCATTAGTGGCTGTTCATCCTTCTACGGTAAATACTCTTGGAAAACAGCTCCTGCCAAAAACGTTTGGACAGTCTAATGTCAACATTGCACAACAAGTGGTAAGAAGACTTTGAATTTTTGTTTTTTACCTTTCCACAAAATTACGAATCTGTCTCGCTGTGGCTCAGTGTAAATACGTCATAAAGTTTCAGCTGTTACTAGTCCTACATACAACATACTGTCTTATTTGAATTTTCTGTCTTAACTTTTCTTTATGGGAAAGGCTGTTTAGTATGACTTTAAATTGTACTCAACACTAGTCTTGATAACAATATTCTTGTGGGGAGACGGAGTGTGCGTTGGGCTAATGGTGCAAGTTGTTGACATAAACTAAATCAACCCTCGAATTCAGACTACTGAATATTAAAATTCCCCTGTTGTCTGCAGTATTGCAGTGCTAAATCCATTACTCTTTCAAAACACACCAATCTGAAACTTTATCCAAAAGCCCCTTTGCAAATATGTATTCAAGAGATCAAAATTGGAAAAGCAAAAGATTTTTATAGGATTTTGTTATCCATATTTTTAAAAATGGTTATTAAACATTGCTGAAAATGTTTGCTGAAAAGCGTATTGTAATTTTTAAAAAAGTGAAATGCACAGTAGCTGGATGACTTAAGGAGCGAGTGATGAGATGACATGACTGTCTCTAGAATGCAAGTTCCAAGTGCAATCCATATTAATAGCATTCAAAACTATTCATTTGGTGAACTATGTGAAATGAACTGATATTCTTATTCTGTTACCTAGGGAGAGACATTATAGTTGGCTTCTCTGCAGAGACTAACTTTTGCCAAGGTTTTTAATTTGCATAGAGACTGAATTATATTCTCATCTGTAAAAATGGCCAAGGTTGTTGTATTTGCAAGACAGTGAAGGGCACAGCTGCTGCCTTCACTGTACTTGTTCTCTGGGGGAAGGGAATATTTCATCCTAGCACCTTTCATAAGTATTTCATTTTATAAAAGAAATAATAGGTACCATAGTATAAAAATGCGTGCGTGCGTGCACCTGTTGTAATGTGGATTGCTTTTCAGTATACAAACACAGAACTAAGAGAATTGGGGGGTAGGGGAATTGAGTTAAGAGCTGTTGGTATTACTGAGGGAATTCAAGAAGCTAAAGAGTTATTCACATGCTCACACTATACCTCTTGGATCCAAAACCTTCTCCTCATATAGACAGAGCTATATCAATATAGGTAATTCCAGAGGGGTAGCCGTGTTAGTCTGTATACAGCAAAAACAACGAGAGTTCTGTGGCACTTTAAAGACTAACAAATTTAATATTTGCACATCTGAAGAAGAGAGCTGAAGTCTCTCGAAAGCTTAGGCCTGCAAATATTAAATTTGTTAGTCTTTAAAGTGCCACAGAACTCTCAATATAGGTAATAATAGGCTAAACCTATTTGTCTGCATCCACAGTAGGATCTCAGTAATCCATAGAAGTTGCATTTGTATAACTGTCAGTTAGCAATTTGATTTTTTTTTTTTTAACTGAAATAGTTTAACAGATTCAACATCTTTGTGTAGATCAGACCTAGGACTTCAGCTTCAGACGGTTCTCAAGAGTCCCCTCTGAGACTGTAGACTGCTACCTAATGACATGTTTATAGGACTGCAAACTACTTCATTGCATTGTAGTTCCTGTTTTGCATTAAATCAGCAATTGATTTGAAGTCACAGTGTAGTAGTATGAGGTAATGACTGAGTAAAATTGCTCCTTTGTAGGGGGCATTTTATTCTTTAGGTTCTTGGACAAGGAAATTCAAGGTTGTGCATCCCTTATGTTAGCTGTATTAAGTTTAACTCAGTGATGGAACTACTTTCAGGAGTATTGTTATGTAACTATGACTTTGACACACTTCAGTCTAGCTTTTGAAAGGAATATGCTATTTCTTTTAATTTTTTTATGATTATAGGTTAAGAACTTTTCCTAAAGTTTCAAAACTGTATAATCAAATATTAAAATGACAAAAATTATTCTATTTTAAAACTTTCAGAAAAGTTTAATAATTTTTCAGCTGCCTTCCCTCACAAATGGAGCAATTTCCAAATGCACAAATTCTCACATAAGTAAATCTCCAAACACACTTACTATATATATAGTAACTTGTTCAAAATGTTTTAAAAATAATAGGTAGCTGTGATATTTCTCATTTGACTGGGTCACTGTTAGCAAAGATGCCATGCAAAGATCTATATATTGTCTTTTGTGATCAAAAGACTGAATGCTAAAGATCTTAAAGAACTTTAAGTGCAGATAAATTTGTTAATCTGTAAGTCTAGGGGTATGTCTACACTGACAGCGGCAAAGTCGCCCCCGTCAGATCAACCTTTCTGGATTGATTGAGTGGTCAGTGAAGATCTGCTCAATTGATCCAGAAGTTGATGCTGTAAAACCACCTCCTGAAGTGGTGTAGCGCTGCATCGATGGGAACGTGATTCCCATTGGCACAGTGCAGTGGAGATGCCGTGCCGAAGGGGAAGCACAGCAGTCGACGGGAGTTACACAAGCTACTATGTGTAGCTTGCGTAACTCCCGTTGACTGCCACCGAATCACCAGGTAAGTGTAGACCAGGCTTAGGTATCCCTCAACACAAAACAAAAGGCCTATACTGGAGATGCTTGTAGTGGCCACACCGGTACAAATGTTCCCAATATAGATAGGTACTTAACTGTGTTAAGAAGCAATAGACCTTGGTTTTACTATTTGTATAGTCAGGGTCAAAGGAGTTGAATAGAGTCAATGTCCATCCTTAACTCCCATTTCTTCTTTGAGTGATTGCGCATGTCCATTCCACTGTAGGTGTGTGCATGCCTGGTGCACAGTGATCGGATATTTTTCCCTCAACTGTACCTGTTGGTGCAGTCTGAGCACTCTCCCGTGCCTTGCACCACTGCATGCAGGTATAAAGGGTTGTGCTGTGCCCAATTCCCCTCTTTTCTTTCCTACCACCAGTGACAGTTGGAACTGTGATCTTTGTACATACATATCTATACTCCATTAATGAATGTAGTATCTGTAGTGTCAGTTTTTAGTCTTGTATAGTATAACTGTAAATAGTTATAGTAAATAGTTATATAAATTTAGAATAGTATTTTTTTAGTGTGGAGTTACTGGTGCCTGTTTGGGTATCAGGCTCTGTACCAGACTAATGCACAATTCTCCTGGCTTCAAAGTCTATTCTTCATGTAACAGGTCTATGTGAGTGAGTGCCTTAAGTGTCTGGGAGAAGCACATGTAAGTGACAAATGTTCCATTTGTAGATGCTTCAAACCCCACTCAAAAAAAGACAGAGCCAACCTCAACCATGTGCTTATGGAGGCTGCGCTTCGTCTATCATTGGAACTTTCCTGCTCTGAATGGATATCAAGCATATCCAAGTCAGTTAGGAATACTCCTCCTGTTCTGAGTCCACAGGTAGATCTGTGTTACTGGTGCCCAAGAAGAAACTGTGTAAGTCTCCTACAGACTTGGTACTGGGTCCTTCCAAGCCTACTAGGAAGGCACTAAGTGGACACACATACTCGGAAGGGCACTCAAAGAAGTTGCCTCCCCAGGAACAATCTGTGAGACACATGGGATTGCTGAGTCCAGAACCCAGGAAGGGCCTGTGGAGACCAGTCTCTGAATGATCGGTGCACTTCTTGGTGCCGCAGTCTCAGGGGCCCTTTTTTGTTACCATCTACATGTGAGGCTTTTGAGGCAGCCAGGAAGTTGCCTACCATGTCATGTTGGCTTCTCCTACAATTCCCAACTTACATGGTACTATATTGGAACTACATGCTTCTCCGATTCTGACTCCAGCCCCAGAGCACCATTCGGTACCTGCCACTTCTACCCTTGCTGCACATCGGCTTGATTCTAGATGGAATGCTATGATGATTTCATCGTTACCCCCTTCTTTGGATTCCGCTCGGAGCCAGTCTCCCCAGTACTGATGGGGGTCAGCTCCCCCATGGTGTGAGGAAGAAGACTCCTTATCCCACTCTAAAGTCAGATCTCTTGACCAGAGCATGTCCAGCAGCCCCAGTGGGGGTGCCTGCCTTCCATGGGACCAACCATACCCTCAGCATTCTAGGGGTCATTGGCCTGCACAGAGCTGGGTCCCACCTCCATACCAATGGCCTTTTTGGATCCCTTGGGTCTTCCCTCTGCATCTGAGAGCCTCCAGTCTCTTGGGACCAGAAAAATCACCATCACCATCCCCCCCCCCCCCCCCTCCAGTACTATGCAGGTGGAGTCGCATGCTCTGAACTTTCCTGTAGAGGAATTAGAGGGGGGAGCTCCTCAAAAACCCTTAGTCTCTTCTGTCACCTGATGAGGCTGTAGTGACCGAGTCAACCTCTCCCCCTTCTGATGATTTCAGAGCTCATCAAGGCTTGTGGAGGAGGGTGGCTACAGTTTTGGATATCCAACCTGAAGAGGTACAGGAAAGGTGACACAGGCTTGTTGACATTTTAATCTCTGCAGGACCCTCTAAAGTAGCTCTCCCTATTAATGAGGCTTTTCTGGAACCTGTCAAGATTTTATGGCAGACCCCATCTTCCCTGTCTCCCACAGCTAAAAGGATCGAGATGAGGGATTATGCCCTTTCATAGGGATTTGAGGATTTCTACAGTCATCCTCTTTCAGGGTCTCTGGTGGTCACTGCTGCCAACAAAAAAGAGATGTAGGGATACTAGGCCTCTGCTCCAAAGGAAAAGGAAGTGAAAAAGCTAGACTTGCTCAGTTCCACAGGAGGTTTACAGTTAGGATCACGAACCAGCAAGATCTGCTGGGTTGCTATGATTTCAGCCAGTGGGATAATATCCTGAAGTTCAAAGACAAGCTTCTTGATGATTCAAAGCAGGAGTTCTCTACTATGGTGGAGGAGACCAAATTAGTTGCTAGAATGGCATTGCAGGCGAGTCTGTGGTGGACTCTGCAGTTTGAACTATGGCTCCTACCATTATTCTGCAGCTTTCATCTTGGCTGCAGGCATCAAACCTTCTCCCAGAGGTGCAACATATAATCCAAGACCTCTCATTTGAAGGCCTCTTTCTGTTTTCCAATAAAACACATGAGAGGCTTTGTAGTCTTAATGGTTCAAGGGCAATCCTTAAGTCTCTGCGGATCTGTACACCAATGGCAAAAAGAAAATCATTCCTCCCACAGCATTCCCAGTGGTTTCAGCTCTTCTTGCTACTGTCCCAGGACCTGCTCAAAAAGAGGGGAAGAGATTTCATTGGTACCCCCTTCTCTGGACTTGGAGCTAGTTTCTCTGGTTCTGATGGGAGTCAGCTTCTCTCATGGTATGAGGAAACAGACTCCTTATCAGACTCTGAAGTCAGATCTCTTGTGTCCTGACCAGAGCATGTCCAGCAGCCCTAGTGGGGTGCCTTCCTGCATTGTTCTCCACTCTCCTTTGCAGCTGCCAGTTTTTCTAGAGAAACTGGGTCATTTAAACAATCATTTTGACCTGTTGGATGAGAGCAGTATGCCACTCCTCACAATACTATCTTTTCCCACCCCAACTTTTGCCAGCCACCTATCCCACTTCCTAAGTGCTTGGACTCACGTCACCATGGATCAGTGGGTTTTAGGCATGGTGGAACTGGGATACTACACTCTTCCGTTTATTTCTGTCCCCACTTCCTTGTCCTTCTTCAGGGACCACCCTCATGAGAGTGTGCTACTTCAGGAGGTTCAGTCTCTCCTCCTTGTGGAGGCCATATAGGAAGTTCCCATGTTGCTCTGAGGGAAGGGATTTTATTCCCATTACTTCCTAATCCTGAAGTCAAAGGGGCTCACTTATATTAGCACCACTTACATTTGGTCTCTCCAGTATCTTAAGTCTCCATATAAATATCAAGGTGCTCTAGGCCATCCATCTGGCTTGCATAGTGTTCTTTCCACATACCAAGGGGCAGAATTTGTTGGTACTCTCAGACAGCGCAGCAGCTATGTTCTATGTAAACAAGCAAAGGGGAGCTGACGTTCCGATCAATAAGGTTATGCCAAGAGACAATCCTCTTTGGAATTTCTGTGTTGCCAGTTCCATAACCTCAAAGTTGCTTACCTTTCAGGAGTTCAAAATACACTGGCGACCACCTGAGCAGGTCATTTGCAGGTCATCACGAGTGGTCTTTTCGATCAGATGTGTCCAGGTCCATTTTCCAGCATGGGGAATCTTCCCAAGTGGAACTGTTTGCAACAAAAGAAAACAAAAAAACAAAACATTTTGTTCACAAGCAGGACATAGCCTGGATTCACTGACTGATGCTTCTCCCACCCTGGTCAAAAGGGCTGATGTATGCCTTCCCTCCAGTTCTGCTGCTGCCCAAAGTCTTATCCAAAGTCAAGCAAGATTCTGCTTTTATTCTGATTCCATCCTCTTGTGGATAACCACTGGGTTTTTTTACAAACCCCACATTCATAAGATTTCTAAAGGGCTTGCTCAGATTATACCCGCAGGTTCATAGCCTAGGTCCACAGCAGAGTTTAAATGTAGTGCCAGCAAAGTTGATGGGTCCCCTCTTTGAGCCGCTAGCCTCTTTTCTCGGTGAAAGTGGCTTTTTGTCTGTGAATATGGCTTTCCTGGTTGCTATTACCTTGTCCAGGAGAGTAGAGGAGCTATGAGCTTTTGTATCTGTGCTTCCCTGCATAATTTTCCTTCGGGACAAGGTTTTCCTTTCACCTCATCCTAAATTCCTATCTAATGTGGTCTGTGAATTTCATGTGAATCAAACAATTTATTTACCAACTTTTTTTCCAAAACCCCATTTGAGTAAAGGGGAAGAAAAGCTCCATACTTCAGATGTTAGAAGACCTTTGGCTTTTTTACCTGGTTCAGACTAGACCATTCAGGTCTTTGACTCAACTCTTCATTGCGGTTTTAGACAGAGTAAAGAGCCACCTACTCTCCATCCAGAGGATCTCTGCCTGGAAATCCAGCTGTATTCATTTATGCCACCGATTGGCTAATGATGCACCTCTAAGTAAAGTGATGGCTCACATGACCAGGTGTCTGCTCTTGCTCATGTTCCCATTCTGGAAATTTGTAGGGTAGCAACCTGGTCATCACGCCATACATTTGGCTCTTACTATACCACCTCACCACTTTTGAGGTGATACTAGGTTGGATGAGGGGTCCTACAATCCTTATTCAAGTAGACTGTGAGTTTGAACTGCTTGTGAGTCACCTAGAGTGGAATGGACATGTGCAATTACTCAAAGAAAAAATGATTACCTACATTTCTGAACTACTACTGTTTGAGATGTGTTGCACATGTCCATTCCGCAACCTGTCTTCCTTCATCTCTCTGTCAGTCTGTAGGAAGGAACTGAGCGGGATTGGGGGAAGTGTGGCCCTTTATACCTGCATGCAGTGGTGTGAGGCATCAGAAGACACTTATGCTGTCCCAGTGGAAATGCTGAGGGAAAAATCTCTGAGAGCTGTGCATGAGGCGCACACACACTCCTACAATGGAATGGGTATGTGCAACACAGCTCAAAGAACAACAGTTATGGAAAGATAAGTAACGTTTTTTTCTCTGAAGAGCTCCTAAGATAACCTGAATAATTTCCTTAGCTCTTGCTAGCCTGTAGAGTTCCTAATTTAGCAGGATTTTCTACTACTTACACCCTTCTTTAGGGTAACAGCAGCTGTTTGGGCAGCCATGGATTTGAAGAATTAATTGACTTCTCAAGGCACTGGAAATAAACTGTTACCTACCTTACAGTAATTGTGATTCTTTGAGATGATTTTTGCATGTGGATCCCACTTGTGATGTGCTGGTGACCCTGCATAGGAGTTCAGATTTTTTTTTCCCTGTAGCAGTGTCCTCAAGGGTCACGTGTGCATCCCTTATGCCCTCACTCTTCCAAGAGCATAAAGGGTGGAACAACTCCAACTGCTGACTAGATTCTTAGTTATCCAAAGCATTAATAATAAGAATCCAAAGTGCAGGGATGGAGGGCAGGCTGTGGGATCCACATGCATAGTCCATTTCAAAGAATCACAATTACTGTAAGGAAAGTTGTTTCTTTTTCAAGTTCCTGTACATGTGGATCAAACAGTTCGACTCCCCAAGATGGGAGCAAGGAATTTATCGGAACAAAGATTGTAAGACTGCCCTTCCGGTTTGAGCCTCTACTTTTCATGAAGCATGTAATTAGTAATGACTAGTAAACGTATGAACTGAAAACCATGTAGCTTCTCTATATATTTCCATCAGAGGGACCTTGCTTGAAACATGCAGTTTCGAGGCCAGTCCCCTGGTAGAATGAGCTGACCTGTTAGAAGGATGTCTTATTTTATTAATCTCCTAGGCTATTATAATAAAGCTCACAATCCACTTAGATGGCCTTTGAGACAAAATAGATTTTCCCTTAGAGTTGCCACCCTATCCTACAAGCAATCTAAGAAGTTTCCTAAAAGGTCTTGTTCTGTTCCAGTAATAATAAAAGGGCTCTTTTAATGTCCAAGGTATGAAGTTTTGATTCTACCAGAGACCTTTGGGGTCTAGTGAAGAAAACTAGTAGGTGGAAATTCTGGTTAATATGAAAATCTTAAACCATCTTCAGGGTGAATTTAGGATGTGGTCTTAACGTGACTATCAGCATGAAAAACTGTATGGAGGATTAGATGTGAAAGCTTGAAACTCACCAATGCTATGGGCAGAAGTAATAGCCACTAAAAGTGCAGACTTTAATAATTGGTGAATAGAGCAAGACGATAACAGTTCAAAGACTGGTTCCATCAGAACTGAAAGTACTAAATTAAGTCCCATGAAGGTGGAATTTTTTGAACTGGGGGAAATGTGAGTTTTAAAATCTTTTAAAAATCTGATGACCACCTGATGGGGGAAAAAAATCTAAAGAAATCTAAAGAAGTGGGCGATAAGCCAAAGTTGTTGCCTACTGAACTTTAATAGAGTTTAAAGATAAACCTGAGTGTTTCAAAGGTGAGAGGTAATTTAAATTAAGTGAAATAGAAGAAATAGGAATACATCCATTTGCTTTTGCACAAATTGAAAATCTCTTCCATTTTGCCATGTATGTTTTCCTAGTTCAGGGTTTTCTATTCTGTAGCAATACTGATTGTACTTCTAAAGAGCATTCTTTGTCCATTGGCATTAGCCAAAAATCTGCTGTCAAGTGCAGACACACTGGGTCCAGAGGAAGAATTAGACCTGAGTTCTGAGAAGTAATGTATTTTTGAAGCAAAAGGGTTATATGTTGATTCCTTTCAAAGCCTGAGAAGAAAACCAGAATTGGCAAGGCCATGCCAGAACTGTGAGGATGATTTGAGTTCTGTTTTGCCTCACTTTCCTTAATACTCTTGGGATTAGAGGAAACAGAGGGGGACGGCATACATTAGACACAATGTTCAGAGTATCAAAAGACATCACCCAGAGAGTGCTATGATGTTAACTTGATTCAGGATGGACCATTCTTACAATATAAATGCTACCTGACAAAAAGGGCTTGATCTTGGTCCCTCGTATGTTTATCTAATACATCATTGTGGAATTGTCATGTCAATAGCTCAATTGATAGACCTTTTATTATTGGAAGAAAAGACTTGCATGCTAAGTTAGTCATTTTTAACTCTAAGATATTCTTGTTCCAGTGTATTTTTTGACCATATATCATGTCTCTGCTAACTATTTAGATGAGTGTCTTAGCTCATTGAGAATACACTGGTTATCAGAATCTTGGTGGGACTTGGACTTTGAAAAGGAATCACGTGACACACATTGCTGGGATTCAACCACTGCTGGAGCAGTTGTATTTGATGAGGAATCCATGTGGTCTACCAGTTTTATTCTTCTGTCACTGAAATGGTGTCCATTCTGAAGGAAGAAATGGCCCACTTGGGAGAGGGGTGGGGCCGGGAGCCCTGTATTAATTGGACTAGCAGTGTGAGTGCCATTCAAAATCCTCGTAGCACGCATGCCACAAGTTGCTGACCCGTACTCTAGAAAGTTATTGTTATGAAAGTTTAGATGTGGAGCACAATCCTACGGCAGAGACGAGGGTTGCTGCATCATCCAGTTCTACAATTGTAGAAAAAACAGGGTTTTTTGTATACTTTGAAAACAGTTTGGCTCTCTTCATGGTAAACCTGATTAATCTGAAGTGGATTGGAAAAGTGATTTTTACTTTTACCCAAGTCCAAAGCTGTCTATGTTGGTTTTGTGTTTGCAATAGCAGGAAGAAAAGAGAAACAGAAGAGATTATGTTCTTTGCAGTTGGCACTACTTTTTATGCCCACTTACCAGAGGAGTTACTGGCTTCAGAATTCCTCTTTGTTTTATTTTCTGTTATAAGTTTACCTTATCCTTTCCTCTTTAAGTTTTGCTTGCTTACTTACTAGTAAGTAAATAAGTTGCTGAGGCTTGTTTTGACTTTTGTCGGGATTATGCCAAATTTTGATCCTAAATCAAGAAAGCAAATGAGGTTGGTCAAAAGAAGGAAAAACAAACTTGTCACATGAACAGGCAATAGTCTAGGCCAATATGTACAAAACCCATGTACAACTGCAAGGCTTTTGTGGCAGTATGGTGGTATTTTATTGCTCTCATGGAGATAGATGGAAACAAAGAGGTGGCTCCAGATAGGTGGGGGAAATGCATCTAAATAATGTGGGAGTCATCTGACTGTATTCCAAATTATTTTGTTTTAACTGTAGGTTATTGGTACACCTCAAAGACCTTCAGCGACAAATACTATCCTGGTAGGAAGTCCACATACACCCAATTCACACTTTGTATCACAGAACCAGACTGCAGACTCTTCGCCTTGGTCTGCTGGGTGAGCAAAATTCTGTTAAATTACAAGGGATTAATAGAATTGTTTGGAAATGTTGTCCTAAAGTTCTGTGTTTTTGGATTAATGTGCTCTGTAGGGACACTGATATGAAGGCGGGATTCAGGTTAGATTTAATATAAGAGATCTTAAATATCTAAGTTTTTTATTAATACCTGGAGTAGAGCTATAAATAAGAACACCTTTTCACTTAATGTAGCAAAAGTCAGATTTCTGAGGAAACAAACAAAGTAGTATTCTGATGTCATGTTTACACTAAGATATCAGCTTGTAAAAGAATAAGCAAAATCAAGCTGACTTCAGATCAGCAGTGTTAACTGAGATTTTTCATCCTCTTGTACTTGTACATAAATAAAATATAAATGCAATATAATTGTTTCAAACCAAACAAGCATTATTATGTAGACAATTTTAAATGAGAAGAATAAAATCATAGTTCAACTTGAAGAAAACTTCATTTTTAGATTTAACATAAACATGCTTTGAGGGCTTATTACACACAAGATTGTTTTGAAGGACCCATTGATGAACATAGTTGCTTTAAAGTTAACATTTATTGGTGTCTATTTTTTTGTTAAAAATATTTATTTTAGGGGATTTTGGAGTTGTATTGTTCCTGAAACATTTAAGCAACCATAAACACAGACATTGAAAGCTGTTTCATTTGCTGAGTTTCATATTTACATTTAATTATAACAAAATATTTGTCTTATAGTTACCCAGACAATTTTTCATTTGAAATGTATGTTGAGAACTTAACTCTTATTTTCTTCTAAATGCATGTGCAATAACACTGCAAGTGCCATATGAAGCATCTGCCCTAGGTTTGGCGCTTTCATAGTAATATTGTATTTCATGACCGTTAAAATCCATAATTTGGTGTTCTGTAATGTTGAATACTATATCAGATTTTGAGTCTGATGTTCTTGACTATTTATATATGCGCTAGAAAAATAAATTTTAGTTTCTGTAGTTCACAGCCACTTTATTGTTCAGGGTTTCTGGTTTTAGCCCTCTTTTTTTCTTTCCCCCGCCCCATCTTGAAGATGTTAATGTGTAATTGGAACCTTTTTTTCTTTATTCTCTTCCCTTTCAAAAGAAACTTCTTTACCACTAATTTACATCTTCTAAATGTAATGAGCCAAATTTATCCCTGGTATTGAAACTAGCAAAGTTACAGCAGGGATAAATTGAGCTTGATGTGTTTCATGATCAAGATAATACCAAGAACTCATTTTAAATTTAATCAAATCCATGATTCAGGCATATAATGTCTATTGTCTTGTCATATAACTTCCATTGTCTTGTTTTAGGAGTACATGCCCTCTTTGCTTATGAAAAAAATATAAGGGTTATATTTCAGAGCAATATGTGTTTAACTGGCAAACTAGAAAACTTTGGAATATTGATCGCTTACTTTAAAATATATTTTCTAGGAAACGGAACAAAAAAGGAGAGAAGAATGGCAAGGGTTTGCGACACTTCTCTATGAAGGTTTGTGAGAAGGTACAGAGAAAAGGAACCACCTCATACAATGAGGTGGCAGATGAGTTGGTTGCAGAGTTCAGTACCACTGATAATCACATTTCACCAAATGAATCAGTAAGTATGTGGTTGGATTACATGCTACTTGAGTGGGGAAAAGATGGTTTCCTTTTGTGACTTGTTTTTCCTAATGCTAAATGAAACTATTGAGAGGCCTGAGTTTGCCCATCTACTATAATACATTTTCAAACATTTTTGTCACAGGTATGCTTTTGATTAATTCATTATGTCTATAGCAGGCTTATGACCAGAAGAATATTAGACGACGTGTCTATGATGCCTTAAATGTCCTTATGGCCATGAACATTATCTCTAAGGAGAAGAAGGAAATAAAATGGATTGGTCTACCGACTAACTCAGCTCAGGAATGTCAGAATTTAGAGGTATATATGTGGGAAAGTCAGTAGTTGGTATTCTTTTATTTGAATAAATGTTAGATTTTTAATATGCTCTAATTCTATCTGAATATGATCTTCTGAGCTAGCCATACAAAATCGTTGGATGTCTTCTACCTAAATAATTTTTAAATTATCTCCTTTTTTCTATATTAAAAATATATGGATCTCGTTTAATACAAACTTGCAACTGAAATATGCATAAAGTAGTTATTTGAAGGTAATTGAAATGCAAAAATGTAACTAATAACTTTACCATATTTTAATGTACAAAAGTCAGGAAACTGAAAAGTTAGTACTTATAGTAACAAATCAACCACATACTGCTTCTGATTATTTTATGGTGTATGTAGTTAACATACCCATTAATGTATACACTTAAAAAGCAGCAGAGGAGATGAAACACTTCTATGAGTACCGTAGCTTTTTAATCTAACTGTAGAGCATTTCAATTTGTAACGGTAACATTACATGAAAGTCAGATTATGTAGTTTAATCTACCTCCTTCACAGGGAAGGAAAATACAGAGGTATTAAGTTTTATCTTTGGTACTTGTAAACATCTTGAAACAGAACTGTTAGTTCTTCATCAAGTAGTGTCCTGATGGGTGCTCCACTTCAAATGCGCATGCATCTTTGAGCAGAGAATTTTGATAGCAGTGCTCATTCGTCCTGTTCATGCTCTCTACACAGCCTCAAGCCTTGCACTGAGGCTGCATCAGGCTGGGCAGGTGAACTGCCTTCAGTTCCTTCTCAGCTGCCTCGACCTGAGACCTGACTTTTCCTATGACATCTTACATGGAATGCTTTGTATGAAATATATCCTAATTATATATAAATGACGAACATGGGGGTTACTGGGTGCTGTTTTGAGGTACAGTGCTCCACACCCCTCCTCCTCATGAGAATACTGCTTGGTAGTCACCGGAAGTGGAGCATCCATAGAGACACTGCTCGGAGAGGAGAGATTACTCACCCTGTGCAGTAACTGTAGTTTTTCGAGATGTCTCCCCCTATGGGTGCTCTACTACCTCTGCTTTAGGGTTTCCTTTATGGAACTTTGTGGTGGAGAAGGACTTGAGTGTGGTTCACCCGCACAGCCCTATGGTGTCTTTTAGTGTAGGACATGATGCCGAGTAGAGCACATGTGCAAGCTGAACGGGCACTGCTATTGAAAGTCTCCAATCCAATCTGCATGCTCCTGAAGAGGAACACTCTGCAAACAGAGAGGCACACACATCTCTTTGTTTGCAGAGTATACAGTATCTGCTGACTTAATTAGAAAAACATGAAAGTCCTCCTATTTGTTCTTGTGGGGGTTTATCAGCTACTGCCTGCAAAACTTATAAAATGTATAGGAACAAAAGGTTTTCAGTTGTCTGCATTGAAATCTGTCTGGGGGGAGAAAGTTTGTGTTTAAAAGTTCCTATGTGGATACTCATCATAATTGGTACTGCATTTCGCAGCCAAAATTAGCAAAAGTGACTGCTATTCTTTCTTCTGTGCAAGTCAAGACCCAGTCTGAATTTCAAACTTTCAAATTCTCAGCCATTTTATTTTTACATAAGGAAAAATGACTTCAGTTTCTTTCTAAATGGAGAAAGTGTGTATTCTTTTTCGACAACTTGCTCATATCCATTCCCAATTAGGTGTGTGTGTGCCACATGCATTGGTTCTGGAAATTTTTTCCACTAGTGGTATTTGTAGGGCCGGCTCTAGGGCCCTCTGCAGCAGTGCATGTATACACCCGTATGCAGGGTGCTGCCGTCCCTCCTCCCTCCTCTTACCACCTGTGACAGTGCTAGAACGTCTCTTGCTCTCAGAAGCCTTCCGAACCTAGTGGTTTTTTTCCTTCTCTATACGTATATATAGTTGCCTATTAATTTTCAGTTAGTTGTAGAATTGGTTGTTAGACAGCAACCAAGGACGGGGCATGCCTCAGTCCCAAGGTTTTAAACCCTGTGCTTCGTGTAGGAAGCCTATGCTGAAGAGCAGCCCGCATCACACTTGTCTGAAGTGTTTGGGGGAGACTTACATACATGAGAAATGTAAGATTTGCAAAAGTTTTCGCCCCCAGCTTAAAAAAGACTGTGATATTTGGCTGAAGGCTATCCTGATGGAGTCAGCATTCTGACTAGCATCAAAGCCAAGTCATTCGAACTTGGCGCTGAGCACCTGGGCCTTGGTGTGGAGCGTCCCTGGGCACCATCTTCCTTATGGCACCAATCGACATCCCTGGTGCCGAGGAAGATGCTGAAGAAAATGCATGTCGAGCGGGGGTGTTTGCTGGCGAAAAACAAGGGTGTGGGGGACCAGATGAGGTCCTCATCGGGCCACCAATCCCCACAACTCCTAAGGGGCCCCTTGAGCCCTATAATAGGCCCGCTACCGACTCTAGGCAGTGCTGACTACTCGGGAGGCCTTCCAGCTAATGAAGGAGCTCCTGGTGATGCCTGTACCGCTGACGCCTAGGGAAGGAAGACCTCTGCACTGGGACTCGGAACTGGTGCCAGTAGGGAGTATATCAAAGGGAAAACCGGCGTTGAAACCAAGCCTGTCTCCCAGGCACTGCTCACCGATGCATAGACAGTCCGCAGACCCCACGCTCCACTCACTGGAATGATGCAATGAGAGGTCTGGTTTTCGTCATCTGTCTCCGAGTGCCTGGCACCAGTCGGCAGAACAGCAGTACTGGTCCCTGAAATGTCATCAGTTCCCAAATTCCTAGTGTAGATCCCAGGGGCCTTGACTCCATTCTCCTAATCCTTACAGAAAACCTAAGGACAAAAGACGGTCCTGGGATACCCAACACACACTCTGCACCAATCCCCAGTGCCAGAACGCTGGCATGCACATTACAATGCTGAGGGACAGTCGGAGTTGGCACCACCATGGTCTCCGGACAGCTCTTCCTTGCTTTCAGACAGAGAGGAGGTGGTCCAGCAGACGAGGCAGTCCTCAACCCTGGTAACTGGCTTCCCTGTGATGAGAAGCGGCGGCGGATTGGTATCCCCTTCTCTGGCTGGGGTGGTTTCTCCTGGGCTTGAGGTGCATGACCTTTCTTGGTCCAATTGCATATCTAAGTGCAATGCTGTACTCTGGAGCACTGAAGATCTTGGTACCGAGGTACCTGTCACTGAGTAGCCCACGGGACTCCTGTGGGGGGACCCCCATGAGTTCCAGTATTGCCATGGTCCGGGCTACTGGCCCTGAGGCCATGCCCCCATCAGGTGCGGATGAAGGAGTTATTGGGTCCCTCCACTGCAGCCCTGCTGGATGATTTCAGATCCCATCAGGAGCTGCTTAAGAGTAGTGTCCAATCTGGACCTCAAAATAGAAGAGCTCAATGAGCCTTCAGACTAGTTCTTTGGGATCCTGGCAATGGCAGCTCCATCCAGGGTCACCCTTCCCATACATGAAGGGATGGTAAAATTTGCCAAAGCACTGTGGCAAACTCCAGCCTCCTTGCTCCCCACGTCAAAGCAGGCAGAGAAGAGGTACTATGTGTCAGCTAAGGTGTTTGAATATCTTTACACCCATCCTTCCCCAGGATCATTGGTAGTCACAGCTGCCAACGAGAGGGACAGAAAGAGCCAAGTGGGTTCCATGACAAAAAATGAGGCCAAAAAGCTGAATTTATTCGGACACAAGATTTATTCTACTGCTAGCCTGCAACTGTGTATAGCTAACCAGCAAGCATTGTGGGGTACATACTACTTTAATATCTGCCAGTCGCTGGATAAATTTGCGGACTCCCTAAAACAGACCTCCAGGCAAGAGTTCAAGGCCATCCTGGAGGAAAGCAGGACAGTAGCTAGGGCATCCCTGCAAGCAACCTCAGACGCAGCAGATTCTGCATCCAGGACTGTGGCTTCTGTGGTGTTGATGAGAAGGGCATTGTGGCTACAGTTGTCGGGCCTGTCATTGGAGGTTGAACAATCCATCCAGGACCTCCCCTTTGACAGTGTGGCCTGTTTGCAGAGCAGATGGACTCTAGGCTCTAGATGTGATGAAGGATACGAGGGCGACTCTGCGTTCCCTAGGCCTCTATACCCCATCATCGGCCAGATGACATTTCAGGCCCCAAAAGGCGCAGAGATTTGGGGGGCAACCTTGTGGAGGTCCCTACAGGAAAAGAAATAGGGGTTACAAGAGGCACGAGGGCCACTCATTATCCTTTGCCCCCACTGCTAGGTTTGAGCCAACACCACCAAGGTGGTAAACAGACCTTTTGAAGGTGTGCCTGAGGATGACTTACTAGTTATTACCCGGGATCCAACTTGCCTATTTTCTTCCCGCCTACCTTCTTTCATCCTGGCCTGGCCATAATGTCAGATTGCTGGGTGCTCAGTGCAGTAGCTGCCAGATAAACCTTTAGTTTTCCTCACTCCCACCCTCTCACCAGCCTTCCCTGTCCCTCTTCTGGGAATCATCTCATGAGCAACTTCTCATCCAGGAGGTACACACCCTCTTAAAAGTGGGTGTGGTGGAAGAGATCTCTCAAGAACTACGGGGAAGAGGTTTTTTTACTCCCATTACTTTCTAACTCCAAAGGTGAAAGGAGTGTTGAGACCTATCCTGGACAACAGAGGCCGCAACAGATACCTCAAGAAGTTGAAGTTTCACATGGTCTCCTTAGCCACCATTATTCCCCTGCTGGATCCAGGCGACTGGTACACCACCATTGACTTAGAAATGTGAAAATAGGCATCTTTTACCTTCCCCGAACACAAGAGGTTCGTGAGGTTCATAGTGGGAGTGCACCATTGTCAGTTCATGGTGCTCACCTTCATCCTTTCAACCGCACCGTGTATGTTCACCAAATGCATCGTGGTGGTTGCAGAGGCGTTCTGATCTTCCCTGACCTGGACAATTGTCTAATCAGGGGCTGGTTGAAGATGCAAGTCCAGGACAGCATCGCAATTGTCTGATCCACTTGCCAAGCACTGGGCCTGCTAATAAACAAAAAGAAGTCAACACTCATTCCAGTTCAACAGATAGAGTTTCCTTGGAGCGGTCCTGGACTCTACCCGGGCCAGAGCACTCCTATCGGAAGAAAGGTTTCTAGTGATTTTGGAGCTTATAGCCCAAATATTAACCCATCCACTCACTACAGCCAGGGTATGTCTTAGCCTACTGGGTCATGTCAGCCTTACTTACATGGTGCAGCATGCCAGACTACACCTCAGACCTCTTCAGTTGTGGCTGTCATCCATGTATTCCCTGGCCAGGCATCACCTGGACTTGATACATACAGACCCTCCATGGATACCTCTCTGTTGTGGTGGACAAGATCATAACAGGTGCTCACAGGGTACTTTTCGGGGCCCTGCGACTGATGTTATCGCTGGTTTCAGATGCCTCAGATCTAGGATTGGGCGCTTGCCTTGGACCCTCAAGACCCATGGCATCTGGACCACAGATGAATTAGCGTTACATATCAACATCAGAGAGCTCAGGGCATTCCTCCTGGCTTGCGTGGTGTGCCTGCGCCAGATCTCCAACAAGGTGGTTCAGGTACTCACAGACAACATGGACTCGATGTACTATAGGAATTGGGTTGGGGGGGGGGGGGGGGTGCAGTCCTCAGCCCTGTGTCGGGAGGCCATACATCTATGGGACTTTTGTGTGAGTCACAACATTCACCTGGAAGCGGTGCATCTCCCGGGGGTTAGAAACGTATTAGCAGACCACCTCAGTAGATCCTTTTGCTCTCACCACAAGTGGTTCCTTACACCTGGAAGTGACCAGTTGTATCTTCCAGAGGTGGGGCAATCCCCAAGTGGATCTCTTCATCACCAGGGAGAATAGAAATGCAAGCTGTTCTGCCCTTGACAGGGGCTCAATAGCAGCTCACTGACTGACTGCCTTTTTCCTACCCTGGTTGGGGGGATGTGGGTGTCTCATGTAAGCCTTCCCACTAATACCGCTGATCCACAAGGTCCTCTTCAAGATGAAAAGAGACTGTGCACGGGTTATCCTGGTGGCCTCTGTGTTGCCACAACTGCATTGGTTCAGGATGTTACTTGAACTATCAGCGACCTGCCCATGGACACACCCATCATGACTGGATATTCTCTCCCAGGATCATGGTCATCTGCTTCACCCAGACCTGACCTCCCTGCATATGACCGCATGGATGCTCCATGGCTAAGCCGAGAAGAACAAACCTGCTCGGCCCAAGTCTGGCAGATTGTACTTGAGAGTAGAAAACTGTCAACCAGTGTGTCTTACCTGGCCAAGTGGATCATGGTACCCCTCTGATGGAGACCCCAGTTCAGATGATCTTAGACTTGCTCATTTGAAGCACAAAGGGTTGGCCTTCTTGTTAGTCAAGGCGCACTTAGTGGTCAAATCAGCTTTTCACCCTCCTGTTAAAGGTAAAATGATCTTTTTGCGTGAGATGATGGCAAGATTCCTCAAAGGCCTGGGAAGGCTCTTCCCACCGATACGAGACCCGAATCCACCGTGGGATCTGAATCTGGTCCTCCCTAAACTCACTGAACCTCCATATGAGCCCTTGACTTTGTGTTCCCTTATGCACCTGTCCTGGAAGGTGGCATTCCTAGTGGCCATTACATCAGGGAGGCGGGTCTCGGAAATTAAGGCATTGACCTCAGAGCCTCGCTATACTATCTTCTATAGGACAAGGTTCAGTTACAGCCGCATCTGGTGTTCCTGCCTAAGGTGATTTCCTACTACCATGTTAACCAGGACATCTTTCTATGAGTCTTCTTTCCAAAACCTCACAACTCCAGTGAGGAGAGGCATCTGCACACTCTTGAGTCAGGAGAGCCCTAGCTTTTGAGAGAACAAAACCCTTCCATTGTTCCATGCAGATTTTTATTGCGATCACCAAGTGCATGAAGGGGCTTCCGGTGTCATCACAGCAAATTTCTGCATGGATCACAGCCTGTATTCGAGCTTGCTATGAACAGGCAGGAGTCGCACCTCCAACATCCCTGTTGGCCCACTCAACAAGAGCCCAGGCATCCTCAGCGGCCTTCCAGGCGCATGTCCCAATACAGGACATCAGCAAAGCTGCTACCTGGTCATCAGTACATACCTTCGCATCCCACTATGTCGTAATGCAGCAATCTTGGGACGGCACTGCTTTGGCAGAGCAGTTCTACAAACATCACGTCCATGAACTGCTGCCTGCTTCCAGGGATACTACTGGTAAGTCTTCTAATTGGGAATGGAGATGAGCAAGCACTCAAAGAAGAAAGAACAGTTCCTTACATCGTAGCTGTTTGTTTTTTTAAATGTGTTGCTCATTTCCATTCTACACTCACCCTCCTTCCCTCAGTCAGAGTTCCAGCAAGAAGGAACTGGGAGGAGAGCTGGCAGCGCCCTATATACGGGCACATACGTCTGCCTCAGCAGAGGGTGCTAGAGCTGGCCCTCTGGGTACCACTAAGGAAAAAATTTCCGGCACCGATTCATGTGGCGTTCACACAGCTAGTTGAGAATGGACATAAGCAACACATTTCAAAGAACATCTGTTACGAGGTAAGTAATTCTTCTTTCTTTTTGTTTCGTAATGTGGAAATGGGAAAGAAATGTTTTTAACTTCCAAACAAAACACCAAATTGCCTTTTATACTGAGCCTAGCTGTAGAAAACTTCAACCCAAGAGTAGCCTTTTCAGGAAGTTTTGAATAATTGAAAATGGGGATTATAATGTGAGTTCTATTGTAGTTTTAGTTATAACTGAGGTTACCCAGGTACCTTCTAATAAATTATGTGGGTTTTTTGTAAACTAGTAAAATTTCACTGCCTAATGCACAAACAATACTGTCCTTTATCAACGGAAAGCGTGTAGCTTCACCCTTTAAAATAAATGTTTCCAAACAGGCCAAGTATTGTATATGTGGATATAGGTGTTTCTGAAAATGTTATCATAAAACCCATTTTCTAAATCATCTTACGCACTTAGGCCCACATCCCTGTCAATGAGATTGTGGGCTGGTCTACACTTACCTGGAGATTCGACGGCAGTTGACGGGAGTTATGCAAACTACGCAGAGTAGTTTGTGTAACTCACATCGACTGCTCTGCTTCCCTTCTGCGCGCTGTCTACACTGCTCTGTGCTGATGGGAACAGCGTTCCTGTCGACGCAGCGCTACACTACTTGAGGGGATGGTTTACCAGCGTCAACTTCCTGATCGATTGAGCGGGTCTACACTGACCGCTAAATCGATCCAGAAAGATCGATCTGGCAGCGGCGAATTTGCTTCCGTCAGTATAGATCTGGCCTGTTGTCTTGTAAGTGCCTACATTTCTTTTGAAGATGAGTTTTAGGCACTTTTGAAATTATGCTCAGTGGAGGTTCAGTTGTATTGACACCTGTGCTTTCATAGCACAAAATCTGCTGTAGGGAGTAAGATCTTCAGCTTGAAATCTTGCAAATAGTATTAGTTTAATTGTATTAGCATGAAAATATCTGAATTAGACTGTTTGTCAAATCACACCACTATGAGATCTTTTATTTTCACTAGCTTAGATAGTGTATTCCATAAATTTAAGTTTTGAGCCTGGGGTTATTTTTGCAAGTGATTTAATGTAATGCCAACTCTCTAGTTTTCAAATTGATATAAAAACTTTGCTATTAAAATTCCTAAAAATGCCATCCACTGAATTTTAATAAATCATAATTTTTATACTGCTTTTTAGTACATTGTCTCAAAAACCAAACATTTTCATAATAAAATATATTTGAATATGAAATACTATTAAAATAAAACTCCTTTTCTTTCTGAAGGTGGAGAGACAGAGAAGACTTGAAAGAATAAAGCAAAAACAGTCTCAACTACAAGAACTTATTCTACAGGTACAGTCAAGGTACTCTTGTCTGTAGGGCAAGGTAACTTGTGTTTGTATACCAGTTTTCTTACACCTATAAAAAACAAAAGACCTTAGTAGGAGATTGAAATTGAACTCTAAAAGAATAGACACACAGTGTGAATTTATCACTGTAGCCAAGGCTCTGTTGTGCTGTAGGAAAAGTTGACAAGCCCACAGTGTTCTGTGCTAAATTCTGTGGCAGCTTCAAGTGAATTTAAACAAAGGCTTTGTTGACAATGATAATATCATCTGTACTTTTATTCCTTGAATTTTGACATTAAATTCAGATCTCAGATTTGGAATGTTTCTTTAATTTACACTGCTCACAAATGTGTATATTTTATTTGTAGTGAGCACAGACATTTTGTTTTCTCTGATTCTGTGACCTAAGAATACAGCCGTGCCACAAAATTTGGCTGCAGAATATTAAGTTTTGAGTCCTCACATTTGGAAAAATAACTTTCTTATGTGAACCAATTCCATGCTGAAACACTCTCTCTAAGAGATGTGAGAGATATCCCTGTTCATTTCAGTAGAGTAATTCTGAAATGTAATTAGAGGAATTTAAATTACAAATTTTAATCCTTTCATTGCTGATCACTTTAGCAGAAGTATCTAGCTAATGTTCTATTTACTATTGTGGGTGGCGAGGAGGAGGAGATAGAATGGAGGAGTCTGGTGTGTCAGGAATTGGGAGTTTAAGTTACTTTTTTTTAAAGAAGTTTTACCGCCACTTCTCTGAGGTTGTCGGAAGCCACAACTGCCCCTCAGTAGTTAATTAAACCTCCAGCTTCCCCTGAACATCTACAGTGTTATGCATTTTAAGTACATTATTCTGTGACACCTTTACAAATTAAAATCTGAGGGCATGTTAAACATAGAATCATAGATTTTAGAGTTGGAAGGGACCTCAGGAGGTCATCTAGTCCAACCCCCTACTCAAAGCAGGACTAGCCTCAGCTAAATCATCCCAGCTAGGGCATTTTCAAGCTGCAGCTTAAAACCCTCTAACGATGGAGATTCCACCACCTCCCTAGGTAACCTATTCCAGTGCTTCACCACCCTCCTAGTGAAAAACGTTTTCCTAATCTCCAACCTAGATGTCCCCCATTGGAACTTGAGACCATTGCTCCTTGTTTTGTCATCTGCTACCATTTTGAACAGCCTAGCTCCATCCTCCCTGGAACTCCTTCTCAGGTAGTTAAAGGTCACTATCAAATCCCCCCTCATTCTTCTTTTTTGCAGACTAAACAAGCCTAGTTCCCTCAGCCTCTCCTTATAAGTCATGTGCTCCAGCCCCCTAATCATTTTCATTACCCTCCGCTGGATTCTCTCCAACTTGTCCACATCCTTTTTGTAGTGCGAGGCTCAAAACTGGACACAGTACTCCAAATGCGGCCTCACCGGTGTCGAATAGAGGGGAATAATCACTTCCCTCGATCTGCTAGCAATGCTCCTATTAATCCAGCCCAGTATGCTATTAGCCTTCTTGGCAAAAAGGGCACACTGTTGACTCATATCCAGCTTCTTGTCCACTGTAATCCCCAGGTCCTTTTCTGCAGAACTGCTGCCTAGCCCGTTGGTCCCCAGTCTGTAGATGTGCATGGGATTCTCACATCCTATGTGCAGGACTCTGCACTTGTCCTTGTTGAACCTCATCAGATTTCTTTTGGCCCAATCCTCCAATTTGTCTAGGTCACTCTAATCCTATCCTTACCTTCCAGGATATCTACCACGCTCCCTAGCTTAGTGTCATCTGCAAACTTGCTGAGGGTGCAATCTACCCCATCCTCCAGATCATTAATGAAGATATTGAACAAAATCGGCCCCAAGACCAACCCCTGGGGCACTCCACTTGTTACCAGCTGCCAGCTAGACATTGAGCCATTGATCACGACCCGTTGAGCCTGCTGATCTAGCCATCTCTATATCCATTTTATAATCCATTCATCCAACCCATATTTTTTTAAATTGCTGATAAGAATACTGTGGGAGATTGTATCAAAGCGAACATGGTTTATCTTTATCTGCAACTATTGCTTAGTAAGCATTATCAGCAATGGTTGTGTTTTGTAGTGTAGACATAACTGTACGTTAGAGGTTCAGAAAGGAAAATGACTGTATTGCCACAAGTGCTGGGAGCTGGAGACCGCTGGTCAGAAAATGGCTTTATTTTCCACAGAAAATAGAAACTTTCTGCAGAAAATTTTGTTTAGTCAAAAATCAAATTTTCTAATGGAAAATTTTCAGCCAGCCCTTTTGCTGGGTTACAGCAGTGTTTTTCAACCTTTTTGATACCAGGGACCAGCTTCCTATACTGTGTCAGGGAGATCTCAGGGACCAGTGCCAGTCCATGGACCAGTTGTTGAGAAGCACTGGGTTATAGTATCCTTGACTTGTTCAATTTTTAGTAACATTAAAGAAACGGGGGAATATTTACATGATAAATGTCTGCTTCTTTAGTTTCAAAATACAGTAGAACCTCAGTTACGAACACCTCGGGAATGGAGGTTCGTAACCCAAAAAAAAGTTATGGTTGTTCTTTCAAAAGTTTTAACAACTTAACATTGATTTAATACAGCCTTGAAACTTTACTATGCAGAAGAAAAATGCTGCTTTTTAACCATCTTAATTTAAATTAAACAAAACAGAAACAGTTTGCTTACCTTTTCAAAATTTCTTTTAAATTTTCCCTTTATTATTTTAGTAGTTTACGTTTAACACAATACTGTACTATATTTGGTTTTTTTTGTCATTTTGTAACTGATGTTTGTAACGCTGAGGTTCTAATGTATTTCCAAATGTCATATTCTAGTAATTAACAAGTTTGGAAACAGGTGCCAGTGCCAAGGGGACAGGACTTCAGTATTTCTTTTAAATACTGAGGTTCCTAGTTCTGCTTTAGTTTCTTCAAGCATGCATATACACGTTTTAATAAGAGAATAACAAAGGAGGAATAAATTGTTGAATATGTGTAGTTTTGTAAGCCACTATTACTTTTTTGCAGCAAATTGCCTTCAAGAATCTAGTTCAACGAAATCGTCAAACAGAACAACAGGCAAACCGACCACCACCTTCCAATTCTGTCATACACCTGCCATTTATCATTGTGAACACCAGCAAGAAGACCGTGATTGATTGCAGTATTTCAAATGACAAGTAGGTTGTTCCTGAATTTTTTAAGTATATCAGAAGCAGGAAGCCTGCTAAGCAATAAGTGGACAATTGTGGTGCTAAAGGAGCACTTGAAGTAGATAAGGCCATTGCAGAGAAACTAAATGAATTCTTTGTAACAATCTTTACTGCAAAGGATGTAAGGGAGATTCCCACACCTGAGCATTTTTTTAGGTGACAAATCTGAGAAACTGTCCCAGGTTAAGGTGTCATTAGAGGAAGTTTTGGAACATATTGATAAACTAAACAGTAAAAAATCACCAGGACCAGATAGTATTCACCCAAGAGTTCTAAAGGAACTGAGTTAGAAAATTGCAGAACTATTAATTGTGGTATGTAACCTATTATTTAAATCAGTTTCTGTACGAGATGACGGGAGGATAGTTTGTGATGCCAATTTTTTAAAAAGGCTCCAGAGGTGATCCTGGCAATTACAGGCCAGTAAGCCTAACTTTCAGTACCAGGCAAATTGGTTGGAACTTATTTTGTTAAAGATGGAAAAAGAAGTACATCTACCCATATGGCTTCTTTTGATAGGAAGTTTTCATTTTTTTCCATCCAGAGCAGTTTAAAATTACTTATGTTTAATAAAAAGATTCCTTAGACTAATAGAGGGAAATAGTTACTTTCAGATTTTAGAGCTCACTTTCAAAACTTAACTATTTTTTAACTGGAGATAGAATTACTTTCATGCTGGAAGCAAATAATGACAACTTGTATATATTACTTCACCAAGTAGGTTGTTCCAAGTAGGTAATGTTAAATGAACAACTAGCATAGGCAGCAACAGACTTGCAACTAGATTTTGATTTTAGAAAATTCATTGCCGTCTGTGCCCTTGTTCAGTATCCAGCCTTCTGCTTCTGACAGAGGTAGCTAAATGCAATTAGTTCTTCCTACTGGTTGTATACTTTCTTGTTTTCTTAGTAGTAAACTGTCAAGAGCTACCAGCAAAGGTAGAAAGGGTGGAGACTGAAGAAAACTAACCAAGTATACCCACCACAGTAGCATTTAACTTAAGAAAGGGGAACTACACAAAAATGAGGAAGCTAGTTAAACAAAAATTAAAAGGAACAGTCACAAGAGTGAAATGCCTGAAAGCTGCATGGAAGCTTTTAAAAACACCATAATAGAAGCTCAAATTAAATGTATATCCCAAATTAAAAAAAAAAAAAAAAAGTTGAGGACCAAAAATGCCACCAGTGCTACCCAATAATGTCAAAGAAGTGGTTAGAGGCAAAATGGCATGCCTTAAAAATTGAAGTCAAATCCTACCAAGGAAAATAGAAAGGAGCATAGGCTTTGGCAAGTCAAATGTAAAAGTATAATTTGGCCAGCCGAAAAAGATTTTGAAGAGTAACTAGCAAAAGACTCAAAAACTAACAGCAAAATGTTTAAGTGCATCACAAGTAGGATGCATGCCAGACAGAGAGGCCACTGGATGGTCAGGGTGTTTAAAGAAGCACTCAAGGAAAACAAGGTCAGTGCAGAGAAGGTAAATGAATTTTCTTCATTGGTCTTCACTGAAGAAGATTGCAAGGGAGATTCCCACCCCTGAGCCATTCTTTTTAGGTGGCAAATCTGAGAAACTGTCCCAGATTGAGATGTCATTAGAGGTGGTTTTAGACTAAATTAATGCATTAAAGAGGAATAAATCACCAGGACCAGATGGCATTCACCCAAGAGTTCTAAAGGAACTCAAATATGAAGTTTCAGAACTGCTAACTGTGGTATGTAATCTATCACTTAAATCAGCTTCTGTACCAGATAACTGGAGGATAGCTAATGTGACACCAGATTTTTAAAAAGGCTCCAGAAGCAATCCTGGTAATTACAGGCTGGCAAGCCTAACTTCAGTACCAGGCAAATTAGTTGAAACTATGGTAAAGAACAGAATTATCAGGCAAATAGATTAACATGATTTGTTGGGGAGGAGTCAACACAGCTTTTGTAAAGGGAAATCATGCTTCACCAATCTTCTAAAATACTTGGTGGCAGGGTGGGGTGTCAACAAATGTGGATAAGGGTGATCCAGTGGTGATAGCATACTTGGGCTTCTGGAAAGCTCAAGGTCCCTCACCAAAAGCTCTTAAGCAAACTAAGCCATCATAGGATAATAGGAAATGTCTTTTTGTGGATCAGTAACTGGTTAAAAGACAGGAAATAAAAGATAGGAATAAATGGTCAGTATTCAGAATGGAGAGAGGTAAGTAGTGGTGTCCCCTAAGGATCTGTCCTGGGACCAGTATTGTTCAATATATTCATAAATGATTTTGAAAAAGGGGTAAACATTGAGGTGGCAAAGTTTGCAGATGATACAAAACTACTCAAGATAGGTAAGTCCAAAGCAGACTGAAAGGAGTTACAAAAGGATGTTAAAATAGTGACTGGGAACAAAATGGCTGATGAAATTCATTCTTGATAAATGCAAAGTAATGCATGTTGGAAAACATAACCCCAACTGTGCATAAAAATGATGGGATCTAAATTAGCTGTTTCCACTCAAGTAAGAGATCTTGGAGTCATTATGGATGGTTCTCTGAAAACATCCACTCAGTCTGCAGCAGCAGTCAAAAAATCTAACAGTGTTAGGAACCATTAGGAAAGAGAGAAAAGAAAATGGTAAATATCCTAATATTACTTTATAAATCTGTGCTATGCCCACATGTTGAATACTGTACACAGTTCCGGTCATCCTATGTCAAAAATGATATATTAGAAACAGAAAAGGTACAGAGAAAGGCAAGAAAAATTAAGGGTATGTGGTCCACCTTCCACATGAAGAGAGACTTCCAAGCTGACTAGTCCCAGTCTTTTTAAAGATACGACTAAGTGGAGGGAAGATGATAGAGGTCCATAAAATCATGAATGGCATGAAGAAAGTGAACAAGGAGGTGTTATATTACTCCTTCACATAACACAAGAATCAGGGGTCACCCAGTGAAATTAATAGGCAGTAGGTTTAAAACAAACAAAAGGAAGTACTTCTTCACATAACACACAGTCAACCTGTGGAACTTGTTGCCAGGGGATGTTGTGAAGGCCAAAAGTATAAGTGGGTTCAAAAAAGAATTATCATCCATGAATTTATCTAAGTCCATCAATGGTTATTAGCCAAAATGGTCAAGAGTATCCCCATGCTCTGGATGTCCCTAAGCTTCTCACTTTGAGATGTTGGGAGTGGATGACGGGATGGATCCCTTGATGATTGCCCTGTTCTGTTCATTCTTTTTGAAGCATTCTGGCATTGGCCACTGTTGGAAGACAGGATACTAGGCTAGATGGATCATAGGTCTGACCCAGTATGGTCATTCTTGTGTTCTTATGGATGTCTAGCTATATCTCCTTCCGATTAAGCCTGTTAATGGTTTATGCGACATTTTCATTATTAGCATCTTATATAGTTTAATAAAGGTATGAATTTTGAGACATTGGATTTGCTCACTAAAACAAAATATTGAGGCTGCATATGTTGCAATGGCCGTGTGTTTAGTTTCTTGAAGTACCACACTTTCTGCTGGAAATGTTTTGGAAAAATTAGTGCAAGTAATTCAAGCTGATTGAATTTCTCACCTCCAGGTTTGAATACCTATTTAATTTTGACAATACTTTTGAAATTCATGATGATATAGAAGTACTCAAGCGAATGGGAATGGCTTGTGGGCTAGAATCTGGAAGCTGTTCAGCAGAAGACCTAAAAATTGCAAGGAGTTTGGTTCCCAAAGCTCTGGAACCATATGTGACAGGTTAGTTACTCACTGTGTAAGATTCTTCTGCTGTTTTTCTCTTTGAAATAGGACTTGAGGAAAAACTTCTGGAACTAGAACTGTGACTTTGATCCATCTATAAAATGCTAAGTTGGCTAACTTTTATTAGCCAGCAGTGTAGATTTTTAACTTCTTCTTTAATTTGTATGTTTGCATGTAGTAGGATGTAATTGGTAACAAGACTGAAACCTTCCCTTTTTCAAGTGATAGTCCGAATGTGTGCTGCACTTCAGGATCTGTATGTGCTCACGTCTGAAGATTTTTCCCTAGCAGGGTCTGTCTGGTCATCGCATGCACCCTCGCTCTCCTTCTCCTCACCAAGAAGATGAAGGGAGCTGCCGGACTGCTGTTATATTTGTTCTTTTTTTTTGTTGGTGATCGTGGGCAGAGCTTCAGTGTTTTGTGCTGGCTTCTTAGCTTCTCTTTGTAAATAGTTTAAATTTTTTCTATAATGTCACTCTGCTATATAGTTATGGTTAAGATTAGTTTTCTGTTTAAAGCCTGTCTTTTCTAAGTGTTCTGAAATTCATGCAGTTAATCAGATTGCCTTGAAATTTGATGTGCCTCATAAAAGTGCAGGGTACAGTCAGAACTCAAATTTGGGGTCATCTGACCAATGAGTACCTGAGATAAAAAGCAGCTTTTTTAAAAGTTGACACATTCTAAAAATTGACTTTTTTGCTCACAAAAAAAGATTGAACCAGGGGCTCAGATCATTGCTCCAGGTACTCAAGCGCTCAAAGGTTCCCCCCAGCAGAGTGCCTGGCACCCACCCATCACCCCTTTGAGGGAAATCAAGTTAAAATGTTACTTGAAAAAGTTTGCTTCTCCAGTTAGGAATGCAAGGGTCACATGCCTAAAGGTCTATGCTGAGCATGTACAGAGAGAGGGGCTAACTATCTGGAAAACTACCTTTTTGCAGAATCACAGAAATGTATGACCAGAAGATACCTTGTTAGGTCATCTCTAATCTGGTCCCCTGCACTGAGGCAGGACTAAGAATTATTTAGACCATCCCCGACAGGTGTTGACCTAACCTGTTCTTAAAAACCTCCAATGATGGAGATGCTGCAACCTCCCTAGGAGTGTTTAACTACCCTTATCATTAGGAAGTTTTTTCTAATGTCTAACCTAAATCTTCCTTGCTGCAGTTTGAGCCCTTTACCTCTCGTCCTGTCCTCCATGGATAAGGAGAACAATTTATCTTCCTCATCTTTATAACAACCTATTACATATTTGAAGATCGTTATCATGGTGCCCCTCACTCTTCTTCACAAGCGTGCCCCTCACTCTTCTTCTCTCCAGACTAAACAAACCCAGTTTTTTTTTTCAAACTTCCCTCATAGTTCATGTTTTCTAAACCTTTAATCATTTTTGTTGCTCTACTTTCAACTTTCTCCAATTTGTCCACATCTTTTTCAAAGTGGTGTGCTCAGAACTGGACACAATACTCCAGTTGTGGCCTTATCTGTGTCAGTACACTAAAATAATTATTTGCATCTTGCTTGCAGCACTTCTGCTAATACATCCCAGAATTATGATTGATTTTTTTTTAAATAGTATTACATTGCTGACCCATATTTAGTTTGTGATCCACAATAGATCCCAGATCCTTTTCTGCAGTACTCCTATAGAGGCAATCGTTTCCCATTTTGTATTTGTGCAGTTGATTATTCCTCCCCAAGTGTAGTATTTTGCGTTTGTACTTATTGAATTTCATCCTATTTACTTCAGACCATTTCTCCAGATCATTTTGAATTCTAATTCTATCTTCCAAAGTATTTGCAATCCCTTCCAGCTTGGTTTCATCTGAAAACTTTATAAGTATATTCTGTGGCATTATCCAAATAATTTATGAAGATACTAAATAAAACAAACCTAGGACAGATCCCTGTGGGACAACATTATATGCCCTTCCAGCTTAATTGAGAACCATTGATAACTACTGTGAGTACACCTTTCCATCCACTTGTGCTCACACCTCATAGTAGGTTTGTCTAGGCTGTATTTCCCTAAGTTGCTTATGAGAAGGTCATGTAAGACAGTATCAGAATCTTTACATTATCTTTCTGGGCATTGAAGTTAAACTCACTGGTCTATAGTTCATTGGGTGGTTCTTATTCCCCTTTTATAGATATGTACTATATTTGCCCTTTTACAATCCTCTGGAATCTCTCCCGTCCTCCGCCAGTTCTCAAAGATAATAATTAGCAACTTAGAGATCTCTTTCCAGTCAATTCCTTAGGTATTCTAGGATATATTTTGTCAGGCCTTGCCGACTTGAAGATCTCTAACTTGTCTAAATAATTTTTTACTTGTTCTTTCCCTGTTTTAGGCTCCGATCCCACACAATTTGCATTGATGTTCACTATGGTAGTTGTTCAATCACTGTTAACCTTTTTGGTGAAAACTGAAACAAAAAAGGCATTAACACTTCGGCCATTGCTGCATTTTTTGTTATTGTCTTTCCCTCTTCCTAGAGTAGTGGGCCTGTCATGTCTTGGTCTTCCTCTTGCTTCTACTATATTTGTAAAATATTTTCTTCTTACCCTTTGATCCTAACTAATTTAATTTAATTTCCAATTTGTGCCTAAATGCTTGTTGTTTTTTTATACATCCTTAATCATTTGAACTGGTTTCCACTTTTTGTAGTACTCTTTTGTGTTCCGGGTCATTGAAGCTCTCCTGGCTAAGCCAAGGTTGCCTCCTATTGTAGTTTCTTCCCTACACATTAGGATAGTTTGCTCTTGTGCCCTTAATAATGTCTATGTAACAAAAGCCAATCGTCCTGTACTGTTTTTTTTTCCTTTAGACTCGCTTCCCATAGGATCTTACCTACCAATTCTCTGAGTTTGCTTAAAGTCTGGCTTCTTGAAGTCTGTTGTCTTTAGTCTGCTGTTTTCCCTCCTATCATTCCTCAGAATCATGAACTCATCACTTCATGATCACTTTCACCCAAGCTGTTTTCCACCTTCAAATCTGCAATCAGTTACTCCCTATTTTTCAGGATCAAATCTATAACAGCAAGATTGCTTTCTTCCCCTTCTGTAATAAGATGTTGTCCTCAGTGCATTCCAAGAACATGTTGGATAATCTGTGTCTTGCTGTACTGATTTTCCCAATAGGTGTCTGGGTAGTTGAAGTCCCTTATCACCATTAAATCCTGTACTTTGGATGATTTTGTTAGCTGTTTCATAGGATCATAGAAGATTAGGGTTGGAAGGGTCCTCAGGAGGTCATCTAGTCCAACCCTCTGCTCATAGCAGGACTGATCCCAACTAAACCATTCCAGTCAGGGCGTTGTCGAACCGCATCTTAAAAACCTCTAAAGATGATTCCATCACCTCCCTAGGTAACCCATTCCAGTGCTTCACCACCCTCCCAGTGAAAAAGTTTTTCTTAATACCCAACCTAGACTTCCCCTCACTGCAACTTGAGACCATTGCTCCTAGTTCTGTCATCTACTACCACTGAGAACAGCCTACTTCAATCCTCTCTGTAACTCCCTTTCAGATAGTTAAAGGCTGCTATCAAATCCCCCCTCATTCTTCTCTTTTGCAGACTAAACAAGCCTAGTCCCTCAGCCTCTCCTCATAAGTCATGTGCTCCAGCTCCCTAATCATTTTTGTTGCCCTCCGCTAGACTCTCTCCAATTTCTCCACATCCTTTCTGTAGTGGGGGGCCCAAAACTGGACACAGTACTCCAAATGAGGCCTCACCAGTGCCGAATAGAGGGGAATAATCACTTCCTTCAATCTGCTGGCAATGCTCCTACTAATGCAGCCAATATGCCGTTAACCTTCTTGGCAATAAGAGCACACTGTTGACTCATATCCAGCTTCTTGTCCACTGTAATCCCCAGGTCCTTTTCTGCCAAACTGCTTCTAGCCAGTCGGTCCCCAGTCTGTAGCAGTACATGGGATTCTTCCATCCTAAGTGCAGGACTCTGCATTGTTCTTGTTGAACCCCATCAGAATTCTTTTGGCTCAATCCTCTAATTTGTCGAAGTCGCTCTGTATCCTATCCCTGCCCTCCAGCATATCTACTGGATTAGGGGCTCACAGGACTTATGAGGAGAGGCAGGGAACTTTGTTTAGTCTGCAAAAGAGAAGAGTGAGGGGGATTTGATACCCTACCTGAAAGGGGGTTCTAGAGGATGGGGCTCTTTCTCGGTGGTGGCAGATGACAGAACAAGGAGCAACGGTCCAAGTTGCAGGGAGGGAGGTCTAGGTTGGACATTTTTTTTACTAGGAGGGTGGTGAAGCACTGGAATGGGTTACCTAGGGAGGTGGTGGAATCTCCATCCTTAGAGGTTTTTAAGCTCGGCTTGACAAAGCCCTGGTTGGGATGATATAGCAGAGGTTAGTCCTGCCAGGGGGTTGGACTAGATGACCTCCTGAGGTCCCTTCCAACTCTAATATTCTATGATTCTATGATTCTATGATTCTATACCACTCCCCCCAGTTTAGTATCATCTGCAAAGTTGCTGAGGGTGCAATCCACCCCATCCTCCAGATCATTAATGAAGAAGTTGAACAAAACCGGCCCCAGCACCGACCCCTGGGGCACTCCGCTTGTTACCGGCTGCCAACTAGACATGGAGTTGTTGATCACTACCCGTTGAGCCTGATGATCTAGCCAGCTTTTTATCCATCTTATAGTCCCTTCACCCAACCCATTCTTCTTTAACTTGCTGATAAGAATATTATGGAAGACTGTATCAAAAGCTTTGCTAAAGTCAAAGTATATCCCATCTACTGTTTTCCCCACATTCACAGAGCCAGTCATCTCATCATAGAAAGGCACTCAGGTTGGTCAGACATGACTTGCCATTGGTGAATCCATGCTGGCTGTTCCTGATCACCTTCCTCTCTTCCAAATGTCTCAAAATGGATTCCTTGAGGACCTGTTCCATGATTTTTTCAGGGACTGAAGTGAGGCTGACTGGTTTGTAGTTCCTGGGATCCTCCTCCTTCCCATTTTTAAAGATGGGCACTATATTTGCCTTTTTCCGATCATCTGGGACCTCCCCCAGTCACCATGTGTTTTCAAAGATAATGGCCAATGGCTCTGCAATCACATCAGGCAACTTCCTCAGCACCCTTGGATGCATTGCATCCGACCCATGGACTTGTGCATATCCAGCCTTTCTAAATAGTCCTGAACCTGTTCTTTCAGCACTGAGGGCTGCTCACCCTCCTCCCCATTCTGTGCTGCCCAGTGCAGTAGTCTGGGAGCTGACCTTGTCTGTGAAGATAGAGGCAAAATAAGCATTGAGTACTTCAGCTTTTTCCACATGATCTGTCACTAGGTTGCCTCCCGCATTCTGTAAGGGGCCCACACTTTCCCTGACCTTTTTTTTTGTTGCTAACATACCTGTAGAAACCCTTCTTGTTGCCCTTCACATCCCTTGTTAGCTGCAACTCCAATTGTGCTTTGGCCTTCTGGATTTCACTCCTGCATGCTCAAGCAGTATTCTTACACTTCTCCCTAGGTATCTGTCCAAGCTTCCACTTCTTGTAAACTTCCTTTTTCTGCTTAAGCTCACCAAAGACTTCTTTGTTAAGCTAAGCTGGTCACCTGCCATATTTGCTGTTCTTTCTGCACATGGGGATGATTTGTTTCTGCACCTTCAATAAGGTTTCTTTAAAATACAGCCAGCTTCTCTTGGACTCCTTTCCCCTTCATATTAGCCTCTCAGGGGATTCTGCCTGTCAGCTCCCTCAGGGAGTCAGTCTGCTTTTCTGAAGTCCAGGGTCCATATTCTGCTGTTCTCCTTTCTTCCTTTTTGTCAGAATCCTGAACTTGGCCATCTCATGGTCACTGCTGCTCAGGTTACCACCTACTTCTACTTCCCCTATCAATTCTTCTCTGTTTGTGAGCATCACGGCCCCAGTAGCACTTGCACCAGGAAGTGCAACACTCTCCAAAAACTTCCTGTTTAAAAAAGGCCTCATCCACCTCTTCTTCCTGGTTAGGTGGTCTGTAGTGGACTCCTACCAGGGACATCACCCTTGGTTTTTACCTCTTTCATCCTTACCCAGAAACTTTCAACAGGTTTGCTTCCCACTTCTATCTTGACCTCAGTGCAAGTGTATACATTTTTGATATACAAAGCTACACCTCCTCCCTTTTTTCCCATGCTTGTCTTTACTGAACAAGCTTTACCCTTCTATACCAATGTTCCAGTCATGTGAATTATCCCACCAAGTCTCTGATGCCAATTATGTTGTAACTGATTATTCACTAGTATTTCTAGTTCTTCCTGTTTATTTCCCCTCACATCATAGGACTTGGGTAGCTCTGTGGTAGGATAGTGTCATTTACAACAGGCATGCTTGGAGCAGGCACCAGAAACGCACTGCTGAGTTTGGGTTGAGGTACTGAGAAAGGCTTGATGGATATCGGAAATTCTCCAGCACTGGGGAGAAGGGAGCACAACATCCATTCCACATGAGTGGAGCAATTAACAGGTCTCAGAATTGTATCAGGCTGTGTTCTCTTTCATCTGAGAATTCATTGAGATGAATAGGTCACTTAACACCTCTCTGAGCCCAGTATGCTGCTGATGTATGTGTGGAGGCCTCCCCCCTCCATTTTCCCTCTAATTTTATATTGGATGGCAGTTCTGCTCTAGCTAAGGTTGTGAAGTCTTTCCTGTTAAAATAATCTCTTTTTAATGCTCTAAAATCTGTGCTTGAATGGAATGTCTTAAATTTTTTATGTCTCATGAGAGTTTAGGGAAGTAGGATTAGTGATCTGAATGTGGGGTCATTTGAGCAGGAATTCCTGAGATACATCCCCTTCTTTCCCCCCAAAAAACAGCATTTCTTTAAGATCACAGATTGTAGCAACTTTGAAGTTTGAAACCCACCATGGGCAGAGGTCTGGGAATGAACTGTCAAGGTTTTATTTTGGAGAAATATAATGAGAGCCTTCTCACTATCCTTCTGTACACTTAGAAACTATTTAAAAAAATAAATTACACATGTGAATGCTCACTGGGAAGGTAGGGGTGATTGGTGTGCAAGATTAGTTGATTGGAAAAGGGTTTTGGGTCTGCAGTGAGGGATGTGGTACTATGGGAAAGGGAATAAATGGAAAATGGGTGCTGGGGGAGGGAAGAGGGGTTGGGGAGCTCAGGTAAGAGAGAAGGGAATAGGGATTAGGGAGAGTAGGAGCGGAGGAGATGGAGGAGGTTAGAGAATGTGAAGGGTAGTAGAGGAAGTTGGGCATTTAGGGGTGAGAGGGCCCTGTCAGTCCTAACGTCTCCTATTCCCATGTGCTGGGATCTGGTGGAGCCCCACCTCTCTGCAGGGGTTTGAGTCCCTCTCCCTGCCCACTATGTGTTTTGGAATCTGGGGGACCCTCCCCTTCTTGGGGTATCTGAACCCCTTTTCACTGCCCCTTCATGTGAGCTGTCATCTGCGGTGAAGGGAATGAAAATAACACAAATTTAAATATCTGAAATCGAGAAAATGAATGGTGAAGATACACATTGTCCCTGTATGAAGTGAGAGGCTGACCAATGTGTGTTAGGGACGGGCCCCATTTGGTGGAGAGGCTGACTGGGTGGACCTGGGCCATGTCTGGAGAAGCCTGGTTGAGCTGGGTGTGGACATCCTCTGCTGGGAGTGGATAGTGGGAGTGAAGGGTCCAACTCAATATGCAGCTCAGGCTACATAACCAAGGCAGTGTGTGACTTTCACGGAAGCTGCTGCCTGTGATGTGTACGCAGCAGTACATGGCAGGAGACAGCAAGGATCAGCTTCTTACATGTAAATGGTTTCTGCAATGCCAACTTACATCTTAATGGGATGTGAACAGAAGGGGGAACTGGAAATGTTGACAGGGTCCATGTTGTGGCATATGGATGTGGAGAAGGGGGGGGAGAGAGAGAGACTATTTTTCTTTCACATTCTTACTGTAAGAACCATGTAATAAAACTGTCAAGGACATAGACCATGGATAAGATTTCTCTTACCAGCCCTATTAGCAACTATGTAACAAAATACACTGGAGGGGTGGAGGAGCACTGAGGAATCACATAGCAACTGTGGGGACTGTTGGAAAGACCACTGGATTGGGACTGTTCCTAGCTCTGCCACTGGCCTGCTGGGTGACCATGGGTAAGTCACTTTACCTCTCTGTGCCTCAGTTTCCAATCTGTAAGATGGGGATAGTGATGTAAAGTTCTTTGAGATCTATTGATGAAAAGCACTATATAAAAGGTCTTTTATTACCTATCCCCAGTAGTGTATCAACTGCAAACCTAGGTGAGAACTACAACTGTCTAAATAACAACAAACTCCTACCAACAAACATTTCTTTGTTTTAAAAAACTAGGAAATTAAGTGGCAAAAAACGTAGTTAATGCAGAGTTAAGGTTGCCCAGTGATAGCTTGTATTCTTCCAGAGCATCAGGTTCAGCAAAACTCAAGCTTCTGAAAACTAGGAAATAAATAGTCAAGGTAAATGCCCATGCAGCCTTAACTCTGCCCTGCTTGATCGATGGCCCAGTACACCCATAACACACGTGCTCTCACTCTGTCTTTTCACTGTAAGGGACAGATGTTTCCTGCCCTTCTCCTTCGTTCAAACACTGAGCTCGCTCCCCAAACAGAATACCACACGTAACATTTAACAATAATTTCATACCCTTTTATAGCTCCTTCACACTTGCACACAGAATACCACCTAAACCTTTAATTTCCCCTACCCATCATTAAATCCACAGATTGCTGTCATAACCCACCTCGCTACTGACAACTATGGCAAGAAGACCCTGCAGCCCTGCTACTGACACAACCTACACAATTCTGCGTTGAAATGATGCAGACTGGAAGCTCAAGGTACACTTGCACCTCTTTTGTTTGATAACATACATTTTGGGAGACAGACCCAGATCTCCTCGTATCACAATCACAGCTCTTCTAAGCTGCTCCAGCTTATTCCTTTACCATTAGATACAGCTATACCTAGTGTAGTGAAGGTAGCTGGAATGCATGCACAGATGATTCCGAGTGATTATTGCCAACTAAATACCTTTTGCCATTTAGTTAGGAGATAGTTTTAGGGGTTCATTTCCATTTTGGACCACCCCCTTCCTCCCAGGCAGGGAATGATCTCTGTTTAACTCCCCAAAATAACCAAAACCTTGTTCTTGCTATGGTAGCGGGAGTGTAACCAAGGATCCCCAGCTTTAAATATTGCATCAAGTGCCACAAACCCTTCCTGCTCACAGAGTACCACACTTGTCTACTGCCTGGAAAAAACCCACATCCCTTCTAGAGGCAGTGTCCACAAGAAGTTCCTAAATAGGGCCAAAGAGTCAAGAGGAGTCCCAACTCCCACGTTCCTCATGGAGTCCAAAAAGGCAGGAACACCTGTGCGTCGGCCTGAAGAAGGTAGGAATGACACCTTTTTTTGGTCCCAGGTGGTTCCATGACCTTCGTCTCCAAGAGACTTGGGAGAGTAAAGTTAGGACAGATGGCAGAAGGGAGAATGTTCCCATAAAGACGACAGAAAGTTCTAGATTCAAACCCCTCTAAGAAGAGGTAGAAGTCCCCATCCCATGAGTTATTGGGAGCTTTGTACTCCAGTACTGGGAAGAATTGGAATGGCATTTCTTTGAAGGGCAAGACCGCTGTACCTCTAGTGCTAGGATTGGTATTTAGCACTGAAATCTATCATGTCAGCACTGCCAGATTTGGCACCCTCGTCAGATTACAGAAACAATTCTGTTTCACTCCAGCTTGTGTCTTGGCTCCAGATGACATCTTTGTGCTCCCAGAACTGAATTCATCATTGCTTTCCAGGCCCTAGTGCCCCCTATTGAGACTTCAGCTGGTACTGATCTCCTGCAGTACCTCTCTCTGTCCCTGTCCTCAAATAGGGACCAAACTGTTGCCAGTACCATTGAATGGAGGCAGGTTATCACCATTTCCTTCAGCACTGAGGGTTCACCCATTGGATCCAGGTGTCCAAAACCTGGAAGAGGATTATGGCAAACACCCATCCCTGAGTTTTACTCTAAGGAGTTCCTTGAGGGAATTGAACCTAGATGGAATGTTGGGAGTCTCCAGGGTATCTCATCATTCCCATTTGAGAGAGTACCCTCCCTACTACTCCTGGTACCCAGCACAATGGGGCCTTGAACCAAGGAGCTATGACACCCTATAATAGTAGTATTGGGGACTGGAAGATCTAGGGAGGAGGAAGATCATCCTTACCTCCTCAAGATATGCAACTGCTTAACTCCAGGAGTTATGTAAGAGGGTGGCAGTCACTAAGAACCCCACTGAAAGAGGTTCAGGAAGCCCAGTACAGACTGTTGGACATCCTTCATAGCTTGGGTCTAAGTAGAGTGGCACCTCCTATTAAGGAAACCATCCTTGAATCCACCAAGATACTTTGGCAGATACCTGCTATGGTTCCACTAGTAAATGGTGAACAGTGATATTTCATACCTGTGAAAAGGTTAGAGTACCTATTCTTTCGTTCACCTCCCAATTTATTGGTAGTGCTCAGCAGCCACTGAGTGCATCAGACAGAGAGAAGCCAGGTCTACGTTGAATGGGAAAGCGGCAAAGAGACTTAACCTCTCTGAGAGAGAGGTGTATTCCTTGGCCTCCCTACAGCTTTGTATCTCAAACTGTCAAAGTTTGATGACCAAGTACAATCTTACCATCTATGACTAACTAGTTGTCTTCACTGATGGTAAAATTGAACTTAGCCATCAATCTTTGACAGTTGATGCTTAATTCCATAAACCTAAACTCAAACTTTGACAGCTGTTTAGTATGAAGATGGATGAGTCTCTCTACTCATTGAAAGACTCCCAAGCTACACTTTGATCAAGGGAGTATTTACATATCTGCAATTAAAAGAAAACACAGTAAGCTGCAGTTTAGATGACCAGTCCCACCAGCTTTTTATCACCAGCAGCAGTATGAACTGCCACCCAAGCATCAAAGGATGCATAGAAGGGTGCCTAGGGACAATCTTCCTTTACATTCCAGCCAGCATTTTCATGGGACCTTTAAGAGCTGTGCATTAGCTGTCTCACCACACTAGGTCAACCCTTCTGGTATTTCCTCTCCCTTTAAATGTTGAATCCCTTTTGCCTACTCCTTGTCTCCTGGATGCAAATCACAATGGACACGTGGGTGCTAGAGGTCATTTTTTCAGGGGGTACACTACTCAATTCCCCACTTCCCACAAAGACTGATCCTGGATCCATCCCTCTGAGGTTGAACATCACATGTGGAAAGGCAGGTTGCTTAAGGGAAGTGTCTCTTTAGGAGTCTGCTTCACATTGAGTTGAAACAGAGCAGTCAGACTGGCCTGTGAGCAATTCCTCCCTCATCCGTGGCCAGTCAATCCAGGTGTTATTGGACAATGTAATGTCAGTTTGTTATATCAACAAGCAGAGAGAAGAGACTGTTGTCCTTTGGAACTGGCGCATTCTCATGCATATTACCCTGACTATCATCCACTTGCCAGGCATCCAGAACATCCTGACCTACTGTTTAAGCAGACATTTCTCCACAATGAGATTGGGAGCTGCATGATCTGTCCCTTCAGGAGATATTTCAGCAGTGGGGGTCTTCCAAAGATCTTTGTGTTCCATGTGAACAAGTGCAACGAGTTTGTTCCAGAAGAGGTTGCAGTCCAGGCTTCCTGGATGAAGCTTTCCATATACAGTGTATGCACCCTTTCCCCCACCCCCCAATTCTCTTGTTATCATGGGTGTTCAGGAAAATATAGACAGGACTAAGCACAAATGATTCTCACAGCAGTGGGTTGGGCCCATAAATTCTGGTACCTTATGCTTTTACAGCTGTCAATCCTGGTCCCATCATATCAGGACACCAGTCAATCCAGTGTCCTGCTATGACACCTCAACTCAGGACAAGTGAATGACTTACTGCCCCAGCCCAGCCATGCTTCACCTGAAGGCATGGTATTTGGATAGATGTTGAGGAGTTAGAAAAGTCTTGTTTGGCTTACATCCATGCCATCCTGAGCAGTAATAGAATGACTCTACCAGGAAATGTTACAAAGCAACGTGAAAAATACTGAAGTTTTGATGTGACCAACAAGGAATCTCCCCTTTATGGGCACAGATTCTGGATATATTGGACTGTCTCCTATTCTAAAAATCCATGGGACAGTCTATTAATTCCCTCAGAATCAGCACTTTTCATCTGGTAGACACCTGTTCTTTCTCACCCAGTCGCTTCCTCTTCTTATAGAGTATGATTAGAGTCTTTCCTCTTGTGGCTAAACCTGTACCAGCCTGTGACTTGAACCTTGTTTTATCAATCCTGACTAAATCACAGTTTGAGTCTCTAGCATCTTGCTCTCTGCTACATCTTTCTATGAATATAGCATTTTTGGTCGCTGTCATGTTGGACAGAAGAACTGGGGAGTTGTCACAAGACACCAAGAGTACAACCTGGAACTGTGGGACTGCTGTGCTCCCTTAATTCTTCAGCCTGGTCAGTCTCTCATGATGCTTTGCCAGTGACAAGCAGCAAATCCCTCCAGGTGCTGTTATGATTCAGTCGCCAGCATACAGAGTTGCACCTAGCTAAATTGCATGAAGGCTCTCCAAGTCGCTCATGAACCATACACAGGGAAATACCAGCAAATCTCCCAAGTCCCCAGCCTTGCACCCCCAAAATATATCATTTTACACTGCTCAAGACCTCCTCTAGAACAGGGCAAGCTTATTAATCCGCTCACCACTTTGTCAAAGGAAAGTGGACATGCACCAGCCTTCAGAAACTGAGCAGATTTCCCAAACACTTTAAGCAAATTCACTGGTAAGGATAAAACATTAAAATAAGTTTAATAACTACAGAGAGATTTTAAGTAAATATAAGTGGTAGGCAAAAATGTCAGAGATAGTTATCAATGAAAATAAAAAGTAAGCATACAGTCTAAATCCCAAACCTTATTAGACGAAGGAGTATTTGGATCAAGCAGTTTTTCTCACCCCACTGGATGCTGCAGGCATGTTACAGTCCTTATTACACAGACTGAGTTTCCTTCACACCTGGGACCAGTCTGTCTCCTCAGTTCGAGTCTTTATCTTCCCAGCATTCTTGTTGCTGTCAGTATAGCTGGGGGAGGAGAGAGGTAATTGTATGATGCCACTGTCTCTTATTTTATAACCTCAGTCCATATGCCTGGAAAATACTGGCCTGGACATGTTCTGGTGAGCCTTTCTTGTCAGAGTTAAGCAATCCCCCGGTGCAGTCTTGTGCCACTCTCTTACAGAATTGTAAATCCCTTGTTTACAACTCTCCTGCTGATTAATGGTCATTTAATGCCCGCCTGTATGTGGGTCACGGCCTTTGTTGTCACTGGAGAACTAGCAGTGGGCAACTCCCAGACTCATAACCTATTTCAAAAACAGCCATACAGCAAAATCTCATTACTTCATACACAATATGCATATTTTGGCAGAACAGTGGGTTTCAGCAGATCATGACCGTTTCATATGGTATCTTACATGGCATGCTTTGTATAAAATATCACAACCATATATGAATGATGAATATGGGGATACAGGGTGATACTTTGAGGTACAGTGTGTCATAGGAGTTAAGGATGTTCATGGCAGACCTCCCCATACCATTTTCCACAGAGATAAGGTAACCATGAGACTGCATCCAAAGGTCGTACCGAAGGTAGTGTCTCACACTTTCATATTAACCAAAGTATTGACCTACTGGTGTTCTACCCTAAATATCAGTCTAGCAGGGAAGTGGTGTGTCATTCACTGGATGTGCATAGGACTCTTGCCTTTTCTCTGTAAAAGACTAAATCATTTTGAAAGTCTCTTAGGTTCTTTATATTACCTGGCGAGGAATGAAAGGAGAGATCATATTCTCCCAGAGGCTGTCAAAATGGATTTTAAGATGCATCCTATTCTGCTGCAAGATGAACAGTGTCCCCTTTGAAGGAAGTGTAAGAGCATATTTGACTAGCACTCAGAAAGAATTGGTAGCTTCGCTTAGAGAAATCCCTACTACTAATATCTGCAGAGCAGAAACTTGGAGTTCTGTATGCATTTTTGCTACACGCTATGCACTAGTGCAAGTAGCTACCGGTGTTGCTTCTTTGGGCAGGCAGTTCTGCAATCGGTTGTGTCATAGAGCTCCAGGGACCCTCTTCTTTGAAAGAGCCACTGTTTGTGAATCATGTGGAGTACCCTATGCATAGGGACAATCACTCAAAGAATATGGGTTACTCACTTTATAGTAACTTGAGTTCTTCAAGATGTGTTGTCCCTATGTGTAGTGAACTACCCAGCCTCTTTCCCTACTGCTTGGTTTCCCCCCCTTGTGAAGCAGTAGAGAAGGAACTAAGATGGCAGTGGTCCAGCAGCCCCCTCTGCCCATTCAATGAAGAGAGTTAGGACATATGCATTGACCAGACAGACACTGGGAAAGATCCTTAGTCCTGGGTCTATGGAGTGTGTGCACAACCTGAAGTGCACTACGTATATGGATAACACATCTCGAGGAAATCAAGTTGCCACAAGGTAACTCATTCTTTTAGTTTTATTAATTATAATTTTGTTGTGGAGGAACACATAAGGAAATATTCAGTTGATTCGGTTGCAAATGTGAAACATCTAATAACTGCAAATGTCATTACTGTTTGATTCATTTTTTGTTGCTATGATTGTTACTTCCGCCATCTGAGAAGAATAAAAAAGTCTCTAAGTGTAACATTAAAATTGGAAGTATTTTGTTGCATTTTGGAGTCTGATAGTTCTCTGCTGCTCTCTGATTTCCTTTTGGGAGTGGTGCTTGAGGAAATGTCTTAGTGAGTGAATGCATTTTTCAGAATTGGAAGACATCTTCTCCCCCTCCAGGCTGCAATCAGAAGGGATATTTGATTGTTTATGTAATTATATTAAGTTTAGACGTCTGCCAGAATTTGACTTGACCAGGGCCAATCCAAACCCAAGTGCGTTGGGTTGTTTTCATACCTGATCCAAATACTTGTAGTCAGGTCTGTCAGGTTTGTGTCAGGTTGCAAAGGTCTATCCACCAACCCAGACTCTATTTTCTTTACTTAGTTTCCTTCGTGTAGCTGCCAGGCTTAATTACGCACCCTGTTCTGGCCTAGTTCTCTATACCCAAAGAGCAATTAGTTCCCCATTCCCCTGGGCCACTTGCTTTGAAACTGCATCAGTGCCACTGCCACATCCTTGGAGCTTTGTCTGGTTGGGGCTTCCTGCTCCCTACACCATGTGTCCATCGTCTGTCTCCAGCAGCCTCCTGCTCATGGGGTTGGCGTGGTGACAGCTGAATGCGCCATTTCTGCCAGCCACCATCACTTCACTGCTCTGTCTGTGCTGCAGAGTGGATATGCTGACAAGTCAGCGCCTCTCATTCCTCAGTGTACAAACACAGCAAGATCCCAGCATTGGGCAGGAGTGGTGCACACAGCCATCACTGCATCAAACCCTCAGGCAGCAACAGGTGATCAGAGACTACTGGACCTGAGCCCAAGAGTGTCAGGCTGTCTTCAATCCAACCTGAACCCAAGACTTGTAGTTGGGTCGCATCAGGTTCGTCAGGTTGAAAGACTCTAGATTGTTTGTGCGTGGTGGTGTTGAATGTAGTTTAGAAATATATACTTTTTCTGTTTTACAGAAATGGCTCAGGGATCAATCAACAGTGTATATGTAACATCTTCATCAGGTTCTACTTCAGATGTCACAAGATTTTCTGCCAGGTAAGTCTAATGCATAAATTAGCTTTAGCCTGTATTCCATAAGCTGTGCTGCCTCAGCTATCTGGTAAACCTGGTGCATCTGATTTTTTTTTTTTTTAAAAAAAGGTAATTCTGAGGGAGGTATTATGCTCAATGCCTGTCTACGTCTTAGAGGAGTAGTTGGACCATCACTTGAAGTAGTACGGCAGCTACCTCCTTTTGACATATTCATATAAGTGAATTGTGGATAATATGTGATGAGCTAAGCAGTAACTTCTCACAAAACATGGGGAAATAAATTAGCTAGTTAAGGATTAGTATAGAGTAGTTTAGTTTAGGTTTTAAGTTAAGAGAAGGACTTTTTTCTTGTCACAAACATACCATCTGGGCAGGATTGTCATTTGGTCATGGCTCTCTAGTGCAAGGCAGGAAGAACTGAATTTTTTTGCTTCTAAACAGCAACAGTAGTGGGCAGCCACACCCTTTATACATCACTGTAGCCACTACCATCCCTGAGCTTGACCATTTCCCTGTTTTTCTCTTTCCATGTATCAAACACTTCCTGCTCATGCTATTGGTATTGACTTAGTTTTTGTTGCCTTTTGCAGCAAACATGCTTAATTTAAGACATCTGTGCAAGAACTCTAGATGGCCTTACATTTAATCTTATACAAAAGTAGTACACTAAGCAGAATTAAAAAACAAAAAACAAAAAAAAAAAGGAACAATTTAGCCAGCCAGTTAATTAGCTACAAAAGAGTGTTGTTTCTACCCTCCATTGTCTCCAACATCATCCGTTCAGCCTTTTCCAAAAGCTGTATTAGATAAATAGGTCTTGTCACATGCCCAGAAGGTCACCAGATTTGCGCTGTTTTGGGTCAAGGAGAGTGTGGGAGCAAGTTCCAGAGTCCCTTGATTATTTCCATACTTTGACGTCCTTTTCTATACTAGGACGAAGCTGAGCCACCCACATCTCCTCCCCAACACACACACACACACAGACTCCCTCTCACTCGCTCTCTCTTTTAACAGTATGGAATGGGGCAGTATCATTGCGATCCATAGGTTGTGAACTCCTCTTTCAGGACATGTCTTAAGCTACTTGCCTTCCACTAGTAGAAAATCTTATGTTGATGGGGGAGACCTTTAGACAAGGGGAAATTTAAATCTGTGATTCTTTTTCTCTGAAGATGCCATTCTGTCAGCATTCTGTCACTCAGCCACCTTGCCACGGAGTTTGGAAGGGGAACTGTTTATAGACATGGTACCTAGCTTTATTGCTCTATCACATTGAAGCACTAAGTTTTCAAGAAGTTTTGTTAGTGGATGGTCTTATTTTTCTTTTACTGTATGTTCAAGTCGGGAATTAATTGGACAGTTCCAAGGGAAATGGTTAAGCTTTGGGATGATGCGCAACTAGCAGTAGTAGGAAGGGTGGGGAGTTCTGCCTATCTTGTTCTATGGAGCTGAAGCTCAGGAGTGAGAATACTATTAGAATATCTTCAGAGAAGCAAAATTGAAAAGTTAGTAAATTTCCCCCTTTTCACCAGGTTTCTTGTGTAATGACTGGATTCAGAGTGAATGGGAAACCTTCTATACTATAGGCTTTGAAATTTTAGTATTAGCCAGATGCTGATACTAAAGTGGAGGCTATGGATCATTAAATTGGTGAGAAAACCAGTGAACTGGCTCCTTTCTTTGCACTGGACTTCCAATATGCACACTATCCTTTCAGTGTGCTGGCACCCCTCAACTTTGTAGCACCTTAGCTTATGTTGGATACATTTGTAGAACCTCCTGAGCCCTAGCTGCTGAGATGGGGAGTTTCTTATACCTTCAGGCATGTTGTGAGAGTTCGAGTCACCACACATTGCCCTTTCTCACTCCATCCAATAATCTTCATCCTCAGGAGCTCAGTTTTCTAGAAATATTTTTCCAAAAATGTGGCCTCTGACTGCCGCTGTTCCTAATTATTTTGACAGGAGCAAAATCTGATTCTCTAGTAGAGCGGAAGAATTACGTTTCATGTCTTGCTTATAGCACTCCTGCTAATATCTCCCAGAATGATGTTTGCTTTTTTTGGCAAGTGTTACACTGTTGACTCATGTTTAACTTACAATCCACTATCACCCCCAGATCCCTTTCTTCAGTACTCTTTCCTAGGAGGTCATTCCCCATTTTGTATGTGTGCAACTGATTGTACCTTCCTAAGTGGAGTACTTTATATTTGTCCTTATTGAATGTCATCCTGTTTACTTCAGACCATTTCTCCAGTTTGTCCAGATCATTTTGAATTTTAATCCTGTCTTCCAAAGCACTTGCAACCCCTCCTAGCTTTGTATCATCTGCAAACTTTGTAAGTGTACTCTCTCTATGCCATTATCTAAATAATTGATGAAGCTATTGAACAGAACTGGACCCACAACTGATCGCTGTGGGACCCCACTTAGTATGCCCTTCTAACTTCACTGTGAACCGCTGGTAACTGCTCTCTGGGAGTGGTTTTCCAACCCACCTTATAATAGCACCCACCTTATTATGCACCCACCTTATAATAGCTCCATCTAGGTTGTATTTCCCTAGTTTGTTTATGAGAAGATCATGTGAGATGGTATCAAAAGCCTTACTAAATTCAAGATATACAGCACGTACTGCTTCCCCCTTTCCTACAAGGCTTGTTACGCTGTCAAAGAAAGCTATCAGGTTGTTTTGACACAATTTGTTCTTGACAAATCCCTGCTGATTGTTACTTATCACCTTATTATCTTCTAAAGTGGTTATAAATTGATTGTTTAATTATTTTCTTCATCTTTCCGGGCACTGAAGTTAAGTTGATTGGTCTGTAATTTCCCGGCTTGTCCTTATTTCCGTTTTTATAAATTGGCACTATATTTGCCCTTTTTCAGTCCTTTGGATCCTATCCCAGCTTCCATGACTTTTCGAAGATAATTGCTAATGGCTCAGATATCTACTCAGTCAGCTTCTTGAGTATTCTAGGATGTATTTTATCAGGCCCTGGTGACTTGAAGACATCTAATTTGTCTAAGTAATTTTTAACTTGTTCTTTCCCTATTTTAGCTTAATTTCCTACCTCCTTTTCACTGACATTCACTAGAAATCCAATCACTACTAACCTTTTCAGTCAAAACTAAAACAAAAAATAATTTAGCACTTCTGTCATTTCCATATTTTCTGTTATTGTTTTTCCCCCTCATTAATAGGCCTATCGTGTCCTTGGTTTTCCTCTTGCTTCTAATGTATTTTTAGAATGTTTTCTTGTCTACCTTTTATGTGTCTAGCTAGTTTAATCTCATTTTGTGCCTTGGCCTTTCTCATGTTGTGCCTACATACATGTGCCTACATACATGTGTTGTTTGTTTATATTCATCTTTTGCAATTTGACCTAGTTTCCACTTTTTGTAGGACTCTTTGATTTTCAGATTATTGAAGCTCTCCTGGTTAAGCCCAGGTGGTCTCTTGCCATATTTCCTATCTTTTCTACTTTTACCCCTTCACTATGTGATATAGTTGCCTAAAACCAATCCCAAACAACTCCTGGATTTTAGGGTTCATCTGAACCCTTCCTAACTAACCAACTACACTGAACATAGAGGACAGTAATCACCTTGGATGCCCTGCTGATGAGCTACCCACTATTTGAAGTCCTCCAACCAAATACCTGACTCATTGTCAGATGTACTCCATTCTCTCAAAAGAGCACCGGGAAGGTATATTTAAGTCCCACATGGGAAATTGCTATTTCTGTATCATCTTTCTATACTTACTAGATTCTAAGTTCACTTCTTTCATAAGCAAATTTAATTTTCAGAATTACTGAATTAAGAAACAAAAACCCAGACGTCCTATATTTAACTCCTGGCCCAAATCCCTTTATTGCAGGAGGGTGAACAGGTTGTGTGGGGTTTTCTTATTTTTATTTTATGGATCCTGAAACAACTGTTTTGTTTGCTTTTTTTTTTTTTTTTTTTTTTAAACTTCTACAGTTGGGTTCTTCCTTTTTGGGGTAGGTGTTCCAACTGTGAACACATGCCATTTTGTCTTCTTCCCTTTTCTCAGACCTTCTCTGAAAAAGAGTCAGAGCATGCAACAGAAAATCTTAGAATTTATTTGAATGAGAACAGCTTTTCTTGTGAGATTCCAGAGCCTCCTGTTTTGGCGAAGTGAAAAAATTCTACAAATAAGATATTTCAGCCATATTCCAGACATGCAAAAATGCATGTGAGTGATGTGAAAATTAAAGTACACAGTATTATACTAAACCATTGAACCTGAGATTATGTTCAAAGGCTGATCCAGAATTGCAGTCAGTTCTTACTTTATGGCTTTGCTTATCCCTACTTATGACTTGTCTAATTGAAAATGTGATCTGATTCACTTACAAATAGGGTGACCAGATGTCACAATTTTATAGGGGCAGTCACGATATTCAGAGCTTTTCTTATATGAGTGCCTATTATTCCCCCATCCCGGTCTCGATTTTTAACACTTGCTATCTGGTCACCCTACTTACAGACATGTTTTCCTTCACACGTTGTTAGAAAATGTTGCTTTGTATGTTAATTTGTCATTTCTCAATTGCTATTTTGTTTCCTCAAGTTTGGAAGTTTTACCACTAAATTGTTTGTACATGTTTTACAAACAATCCTCGCATCACACCAATGCTTCATTTAAGTGTTACCTATTTTACTGAAAAACTGAAAAGTTAATGACTTGCTCTCTACTATTCATTGACTTAGTGGTAGAGCTTGGATTTGAACTGGCTACTACTCCCATATTAATTGAACTCTAAAGCTACTGGTATTTTAATTCTTACATGTTTTTATGTGTTACTAATAGTAATATTAGTTAGTGATATGACAAGACAGCATTCTTTTGAACCTGGGAGGTGTCTTAATTTTCTGGAAGCAATGAAAAATAAACTGACTCCGAACACTGTATTGTAATATGATGTTTTGTTTATTGAGAACTGTTTTGCTCTCCTGTTCTGCTAGTATGTCTTAATTTGGCATAGGAATACCAAACTTCAGTATTTCAGTATTGAATTTTAAATATATAATCTGTTACTTAAAGTATAGGAGAGCCACATTTCTTCTGTGAAATGGTTCTATTCCATTTTTATTTGTCCTAGATATTGTGATTAAGGTGAACAGCCTAGTGTTCCATATTTCCAGTCTTTTACTTAATATCATTTAAATTTACATCACTCTTATATTTTACTCTTTCTGTTCTTAAACACTGAAATACTTATCACTCTCTTAATAATAAAATATTCATACACACTTAAGGGATAATACATCCTTAATTCATACTACATGAGGATGAATTGGTAAATAATTCATTACTTGTAATCAAAGAGGATGATAAATAACATCTGTGAGGGATAAATACTTTTTAAGTTAGCATCTCAATAATTTGCATCCAAGAGTCCTAGAAAAATTGGGTGAGAAGATTTGTCTCGATGTTAGATTTTAATATGTGTTGGAATGCCAGGGGAATTTTGCAAGGCTGGAAATGTGCTAATGTTGTATCAGTATTCTTAAAAGGGCAAGCAGCATGACCTTGGGTAATTACATGCCATTTAGTCTGACATCATTCCCAGAAAAAAAGTTGATATGGTATTCAATAAATAGAGAATTAGAAGATAGGAATATAATTAATGCTAGTCAATATGGTTTTATTGAAAATAGGTCTTGTCCAATAAACTTGATTTCGTTTTTTGATGAGCTATAACAAATTTGGTTGATAAAAGTAATTCTGTAGATTTAATATTCGTAGGCTTTTCTTAGGTGTTTGACTTAGTACTACATAACTTTCATTTAAAAATAAAGCAGCACTGTACAATATCAAGCACATCTTAAATGTTTTAAGAACTAGTAAATTAATAGACTTAGAGTAGCTGTCAGTGGAGAATCATCAAATGGGAGTGTTTCTAGTGAGGTTCTGCAGAGATCTGTACTGGGCCTGACACTAGACAGAGTGGTAAATAACGAGGACAGGGGCAATCATACGGAACAGTCGGGGTATTTTCTATACTGTGCCATAGGGCGAACTGTGTGTACTGTGCGAACTACAGGGATGTGAATTGTAGAACGCCCTAATAGCCCATGTAGATCTTGCTGGTGCAAACCAAAGAGTAATGTTAACATGCACTAGATACCTTTTTGTTCGCACCAGCAGGATAAATGTGAGGCAGGGAGAGTGCAACATATTAGCGCACACTAGAGTTCATTCCCTCTAGTTCTTCTTTGAGTGTTTGCTCATGTCCATTCTCAAATTAGGGTTGTGTGTGCACCACGTGCACTGATGCTGGAAACTTTTCCCTTAGTGGTATCCATAGGGCTGGTTCTAGCACCCTCTGCAGTGGCGTGCACATGTGCCAGTATATAGGGCCCTGCTGCTACCCCCAGAAAGCCCCCATCCCACTTCCTTCTCACCGCCTGTGACCATGCTGGAACGCATTCTTGCTTCCAAAGTTGCTTTCTCTCTAAACCTAGTGAACTTGTCTTCTTACTAGTGTATATCGCTCTACAATTTCAGTTACTGTTGTTTTTCATTTTTCAACCTAGCTGGACTTCAGTCTCACCCAGATACGGGGCATGCCCCATTCTCCAGGGTTTAAGCCCTGTACCACCTGTAAAAAGCCTATACCAATCAGCGACCCACACCAAAGTTGTCTTAAATGCCTGGGCAAGGCCCACATGTGGGAAAAGTGCAAAATTTTCAAAAGTTTTCAGTCCCGAACCAAAAAGGACCAAGACATACGGCTAAAGGCTATCCTGATGGAGTTAGCACTCAATACAGTATCGGAGCCAGGACGACCAGACTCGGCACTGAATATGTGTGCCTTGGTGCGGAGCGCTCCCTTCCTCATCGGCGCCATCTTCCTCCCGGCACAGATCAGCATCTCTGGTGCCAAAGAAGAAGGTAAGGAAGTCCCACACAGAACGGGGACGCCCACCACCGCCAAAAAAGGGCAGCAAAGTCATGGGAGATGAAAAGGGTCCACAGTCGGGCCACCGGTGTCCACAAATGGCTGGGGGACCACCCACCCGGGCATCGAGCCCTATCTTGGATCCACCACCAACTCCAGGGAGCGGCAGAGGTCCACAGCGCCTGGCAATCCCCACAACACCAGAGGCTACGAAAAACCTCTTGGCTCTGCCGGTGCCACACACTCCCTGGGATGGAGGGCCACTGCAACAAGACCAGTCATTCCCTTCATCTATGGTACTATCGCTAGGGAACCCCCATAGTGCTCCCCATCACCGGGATGCCAGTCTCCGAGGCACCAGCGGTCTCTGGACCAACAGTACCTACACGAGGAGTGGCAAAGAGAGCATTTGGCTTCTAGCCACTGACCTCTGACCCCCCGACACTGGGATGCAGAACGGCAGCAATGTTCTCTGGAGGTCCCCTGACACCAATGCTCAGGCTCCCATCACAGGTCCTAGGCTTCCCGAACCTGATCACTGAGCCCTTATAGGAAGCCAAAGGACAAGAGCCGATCGAGAGAGAAGGCACTCAAGCTCCCAGCACCATTCTCTGTCACCAGAGAGCTCACAATCTCGTTTTGGCTTGGAAGGATGATCAGCTGTAGCTCCCCCATGGTCACTGATAAGCAGCGCAGATTCAGAGGCAGGAGAGGTTGTCCTGCCAAAAGGACAATTTACCATCATGACCGCGGGTTACCCCTTAGTACCTCCATCAGGGGCATGACCACAAGGTCAATGGGCTGTTCCGTGTCAGTTCTGGAACCTGTGGGGTTTCCACCCATCCACGGGTTCACACACACATTCCAGGTCCTGGAACTTGGTACCGAGGGCATCGACAGCGGCTCGTCCAGCACCGTCCTTGGATGTGGAGTCAGAACAGGAGGAGGACCATTGTCAGAAGAGCATGAGACTACCCTGACGAGGGAAGATGACCGAGACTCCCAATCCCTACCAATCTCTTCCTCCTCATACGATGAGGCCATAGCAGGATCTTCAACAGCTGCCCCACTCGATGAGGGTGTGGTGAAACTAGCAAAAACCCTATGGCAGACTCCAGCATCCTTGCCACCAACTTCTAAGCAGGTGGAAAAGAAGTATTATGTTCCCACTAAAGGTTTCAAATACCTTTACACCGTTTCCTCCCCCGGGTCACTCGTAGTGACAGCAGCCAACGAGCGGGACAAGCAAGGGCAGATGGGTTCTACCACAAAAACAAGGATGCCAGGAAGCTATATCTTTTCAGGCGCAAAGTTTATTCAATTGTACGCTTACAACTACTCATATCAAACCAGCAAGCACTGCTAGATAGATATGACTATAACATCTGGCAGTCATTGGAGAAGTTTGCAGAACCCCTGCCACAAACATCCAGGCAGGAGTCTGAAGCTATTGTGGCATGTTGCCAGGGCTTCCCTGCAGGCAGCCTCAGCTGCAACAGATTCAGTGGCTCAGATCATGGCATCCACAGTATCCATGAGAAGGGCATCATGGCTCCAGTCATCCGGCCTCTCATCAGAGGTCCAGCAATCCATTCAAGACCTCCCCTTTGACAGAACAGCCCTGTTTGCCGACCAAATGGACTAGCAGTTACATGGACTGAAAGCCTCTAGAGCCACACTGCATTCCTTGGGGCATATCTTCTTGTCTGCGAGACGGCATTTCAAATCCCAACAGCTGTGAAGGTTCTGGAGACCCTTACAGAAAGAAAAACAGGTTTTAAGAGTAGCCAGGGCCAGTCTCCAGCATTGAGCCCCTGCTCGAGCTCAAGTCGTTACCAGCAAGGGGGGAGACAATCCTTTTGAAGAGGTGCCCAGGGGTGACCTACCAGCCATCCCTCAGGATCCAGATTCCCTATTGTTTCTATGCCACCTTGCCCCCTTCCTCCTGGAATGGGCTACAATAACATTGGACCATTGTGTTCTCAGCACGGTAGCAACCGGGTATACCCTTCAGTTTACTTCAATCCCACCTACCCACCCACTCTCCCTGTCCCTCTTCAGGGACCCCTCTCATGAGCAACTTCTTGTCCAGGAGGTCCAAGCCCTTTTAGGGGTGGGAGCCATATAGACTTCCTCAAGAATGGAGGGAGAAAGAGTTTTATTCCCTGTATTTTCTAATACCGAAGGCAAAAGGGGGCTTAAGGCCCATTCTACACCTGCAGGGACTCAACAAATACCTCAGGAAATTGAAGTTCTGTATGGTCTCATTTGCCACCATCATTCCCTCTCTGGATCCAGTTGACTGGTATGCCATCCTCAATTTAAAAGATGCATGTTTCCTTACTTCCATCTTTCAGAGCCACAGGAGGTTTCTGCGTTTCACAGTTGGTAATCAACACTATCATTTTACGGTGCTCCCCTTTGGCCTCTTTACCGTATCTCACATGTTTACCAAATGCATGGTTGTGGTTGTGGCCCACCTAAGGTGGCAAGATGTACAGGTCTTTCCTTAACTGGACGACTGGCTCATCAAGGGCCGATCAAAGATGCAAGTTCAGCGCAGCATCAAGATCATTCAGTCCAATTGCCAAATGTTGGGCCTGTTGATAAATATGCAAAAGTCAATACTTACTCTGGTCCAGAGTATAGAATTCATAGGAGGAATCCTAGACTCTACCCAGGCCAGAGCGCTATTGCCAAACGCCAGATTCCAGGCCATGTTGGACCTTATTACCCAAGTGTCAGCCCTCCAGATCACCCACAGCAAGGGTGTGTCTCAGACTCCTGTGTCATATGGCAACCTGCACCTTTGTGGTCCAGAACTCCAGATTACACCTCAGACCTTTGCAGCTGTGGTTGGTGATGGTGTATTCACCATCCAGGCACCACCCAGACATAGCCCTCACAATCCCCCCTCTGATACTTACCTCCCTTTTGTTGTGGACAATACCGCAACATGTGCTTGAGGGAGTGCCCTTTGTGGCTCCACAGCCAATGTTGTCGCTCGCATTGGACGCCTCAAGTCTTGGGTGGGGAGCTCACTTGAGTCCCCTCCAAACTCGGCCTCTGGTCCAGGGATAGGTTAGCACTGCACATCAATGTCAGTGAGCTTAGAGCAGTTTGGGTAGCCTGCAAAGCGTTTCTGTCACAGCTATCCAGCAGGATGCTCCAAGTTCTGGTGGACAACACAGCCTCAATGTACTACATCAACGAGTGGGGGGTCATGTCCCCAACCCTTTGCCAGGAGGCCATTAGTCTGTGGAACTTCTGTTTAGCTCACAACATTCTCCTGGAGGCTGTACACCTGCCAGGGGTCCGAAACTTGCTAGCGGATCGCCTCAGTAGATCCTTCTTCTCTTGTCACGAGTGATCTTTGCACCAGGATGTGGCCGCGGAAATCTTCCAAAGGTGGGGTACTCCCCAAATGGACCTTTTTGCCAGCGGATGGAACAAAAAGTGTGAGCAGATCAGCTCCCTACAGGGCTGAGATATTGGCTCCATAACCGATGCCTTTTTCTTTCCATGGATAGGCGGCCTTATGTATGCCTTCCTGCCAATACCACTGATACACAAGGTAATTTTGAAAATCAAGAGGGACACGGTGTGGGTCAGTCTGGTGGCACCAGCATGGCCACACCAGCACTGGTTCGGGATGCTACTCGGCCTGTTGGTTATTCGTCCCCGGACACTCCCGTCACAGCTGGACCTTTTCTACCAGGATCAGGGCCGGTTATTTCACCCAGATCTGGCCTCCCTACACCTGACAGTGGGGCTGCTCCATGGCTAAGCTTGGAGGAACGTTCTTGCTCAGAGAAAGTTTAGAAAGTCCTGTTGGAAAGTAGGAAACCTTCCACTAGATTGTCTTACCTGGCTAAGTGGAGACGTTTTTCCTGCTGGGCAGCCCTTCATAGTGTTCGTCTGTCTGAAGCGCCCATCCAAGTAATCTTAGATTATTTGCCCCATCTAAATTGGGAAGGGTTGGCATTCTTTTCAATCAAGGTGTACTTGGCAGCTATCTCGGCCGTCCACCCACCTATATGGGGTAGGATGGTATTCTCTCACAGGATGGTGAGGAGGTTCCTCAGAGGGCTGAAGTCCGCCAGTGCAGGACCCAGCTTCATAGTGGGACTTAACTTAGTCCTGTCCAGACACACTGGACCACTGTTTTGAGCCCCTAGCCTTCTGCTCCCTGCTGCACCTCTCCTGGAAGGTGGCATTCCTGGTGGCTATCACGTCCGTTAGATGAGTTTTGGAACTCAGGGCCCTGACCACTGTGTTCCGTTACACAATTTTTCACAGGAACGAAGTCCAGCTGCGGCCTCGTCCAGCTTTCCTCCCAAAGGTGATTTCCTCTTTCCATGTGATCCAATCTATCTTCCTTCCAGTTTTCTGCCCAAAGCCTCACAGCTCTAATGAGGAAAAGGGGCTTCACAACCTCAATGTTAGGAGGGCTCTAGCCTTCTACATTGTTAGAACTAAGGCTTTCTGCAGATCTATGCAGCTCTTTGTCACAGTGGCGGAGCGGATGAAAGAACAGTTGGTATCATCTCAGAGGATTTCGTCCTGGATTATAGCCTGCATCCGTTCCTGCTACGAGCAGGCAGGAGTCGCTTCTCCGGCGCTGCTCAAGGCTCATTCAACCAGAGCCCAGGCATCTTCAGCGGCCTTCCTGGCCCAAGTTCCTATCCAGGACATATGTCAAGCAGCTACCTGGTCCTCGGTACACATCTTCGCAGCCCGCTGTGCCATTACACAACAGGCCCAGGATGATGCCAGCATTGGCAGAGCTGTGTTAGTCAGCACATCTGTGAACTCCTGCCCACCTCCAGGGATTCACCTAATTTTAGAATGGATGTGAGCAAGCTCTCGAAAAAAGAATGGTTACTTACCTTCATAAATGTTCTTTGAGATATGTTGCTCATGTGCATTCTACATCCCACCCTCCTTCCTTGCATGTCAGAGTTCTGGCAAGAAGGAATGGGACAGGGGGCCGGCAGCACCCTATATACTGGTGCATTTGCGTGCCGTTGCAGAGGGCACTGGAGATGGCTCTATGGATACCACTAAGGAAAAGTTTCTGGCACTGGTGCATGTGGTGCGCACAAACACCTAATTTGAGAATGGAAATGAGCAACACATCTTAATGAACAGTTATGAAGGTAAGTAACTGTTCTTTCTCACTAGTTCTAGATCATTAGATAAACTGGACTCATTCAAACACAGTGTGTTTTAATACAGCTGAATGCAAAGTTATATGTTTAGAAGTAAATAATGTAGGCTGTACCTACATAATGGAGAGAAATACCTTACAGTGAGAGACTTTGAGTTCGGTTGTCTTAATCAAGAAGAAGATCAAGAGGTGACTTGATTGTGAATAAGGGCTTTCACAGGGAGAAAATACTAGATACTAAAGAGCTCTTTAATCTACAGAAGAAAGGCATAACAAGAACCAATGACTGAAAGTAAAAGCCAGACAAATTCAAGTGAAAAGTGAGGCATAAATTTGTAACAGAATGATAGTTCCTGGAACAAATTATCAAGGGAAGTGGTGAATTCTCCACTTCTTGAAGTCTTTGAGTCAAGACTGGATGAATTCTGGGAAATGTGCTTTAGTTTTAATGAAATTCTATGGCCTTTGTTATACAGGGAGTGAGATTAGATCATTTGATGATCCCTTCTGACCTTAAATTTAGTGTTAAGAATTCAGTTTTATTTAGAATGAAATCTGGCAAGTTGACTTTTGAACTACTAAAATGTTTTTTATTTTACCGTATATTACAGTAAACTACAGGAAAAAGTGCACGTATCTACCCTCTCCGATTTGTTTAGTTGTTTTTAACTTGTAATTTGCCTTTGAATGTGGATTCACAGTGTTGGGAAGAAAACCGTTTAAAAAATGTGATTAATAATGAATTAGTGCTGCACCAGTTATGAAAGTAGATGGATGGGGTTGGTGGAGAGGAGTAGATAAAACCTTGATGTCGTTTCATTAAATGTTAAACCTCAGTTACAATTCAGTTACAAGTAACAGTTTAATTAACATTTCTCACTTTTTTTTTAACTTCATTTTCTTACTTCAGTGACTTCTCCAATGGTGGAGATGGGATGTTAGCTACTAGTTCCAATGGATCGCAGTACAGTGGCTCCAGAGTTGAAACACCAGTCTCTTATGTTGGGGACGATGACGATGATGACGATGACTTTAATGAAAATGACGACGATGACTGATCCTTTTTGATTGTAGACTTTTCAGGAATAAAATTGTTCTAGGGAGAGAACTCCCTCGCTCTTTCTCTCTCCCTCTCCCAAAAAAAATATATTTTGTCCCGTCCCTTGATGAAAATATTGGTAAGCAGTTCTGAGTTTAGAAATTGCACCTCTGATAAGCAAATAAGGATTGTTTTATGTAGGATATTTTTAAATGTGGTGTGGATGTGTGTTTTGATACCAGTGTGTTAATGCAGAGCCTTTATTATTTACTTTTTTTTTTTTTACTTGAAGGAAAATGCATTTTGCCCCAAATGTTCTTGCTAAGTTCGCTAAAGAAAATGTAGCCACATAAATGAAGAAATAAAATGTTATCTTTCTGTGGAAAATGGATACACTGAGTGGCCATAAGTTTAGAGTGTATTTTGATGACCCCCCTTTTTGAGGGATGGCAAGCTCATGTTGTAGTTTTGTTTTTGTTTTGTTAATCATGCAGTGTCCAAAGAACCAAACGAGATCCATCCTAATTTTTTACATGTTAAATTCCAGAAATGTTGTTGTGAATTTATTTTCCCTGAAATAATATCTGTGATTCCATCAAATTTATATACTGTTTTCACTGTATGTTGGGACATATGAATTACAAAGTTTTTGGCAAATGTTTACAGCCAGCTGATGCAGCTATATAAGATGTCTTGAAGGTTTAGAATGAGTTATTGCTTATGGTAAAAATTGCCTGATTTCTTACAGGCAGACTTTGGAAACTTTTTATTATATAGTTGTTTACATACTTATAAGTCTATCATATAAAGACATGTACTGAAACAAATGTTTGTATTTGTTTCATGAGCATCTTCCTGTAATCTATTATAAAGTTGAAATTAAATATAGAGAATGTTTTAAGTTTTTTAACTCAAAATTGTCAATCATTTTTAATAGTTCATTTTTTATAAAAGGAATTTCAGGCCAGGTAGTAGTCTTTTAAAATTTATTCACAAAACATTTAACTGCACAAATACTGTCAGCTGCCTATTCTAAGACAGTAGTCTTTTTATTGAAACACAAATAAACTTTTCTGTAATATTTTATGAAATATAAAGAGACTTTAATTGTTTGACTTGTTTAACCTTGGCACTGTTAGTTTTTATTAATAAAACGCGCATGGGCATTTTTAACAAACTCTGTGTTTTTCTAATTTAGGATTATTCTACTTAGAACTTTTCATCTTATTCAGGGGCTTAGCGGATGTCCCCATGATCGTGTGAAGTGGTGAGAGTCTAGAGGAACCCATTTTTTGAAATGGGTAACCAAACAGATGTCCTGTGACATCTTGCCCCAGGATTCATGTGTTCCTTTGTGCTACTGATGTGAGCAACAGTCCTTCCTTAGCAGCCCCATCTACTTTCTGTTGGGAAGAGCAGAAGCTACATCTCTATCTGCAAAGCCTATCACAGTAGTTGAGTGGCAGCACAAAGATTGCTATGGCTCCTGTTTTCGAGTGTCCCCTGAGTTCTAAAGTTCCAGCACATCCATTAGGGTTGGACTACAAGAAGACATGTTGAAGAAGGGAGGACAGATAGGAGGCTGAAAGTTGGGGACAAAAAAGATTAAAAAAAAAGGAAAGGGTATAAATCAGTGATTCCTAACCATTTGTTCCAACTGCATTTAGCTGAGGCAGTGGTAGTGGAAAAGAATCAATGGAGCACCTGAGTCCCAAAAGCTACCTCATTTCCTGTCTCTGATTACCTCCACAAAACTGAAGGGAGAGGGTCTGAAATAGAAACAGAATTGGGGCTGGGGATGAGGAAATTAATCTATTTACACTCCCCCCACTTCAGAAACACTTCCTAGCAAAGGCAGAAACCAGAAAGCAGAGAATATTCATTGGCTTTTTTTAAATCACTTGTAAGACTTCATTAAATGCTCTCTTCAAGTAATCACCTGCTCAGAATGGATCCCTCTGGTATGTGGGGGAAGTAAAGAAAAAGGGAGAGCAAAAGCATGGAAGAGGATGGGTTTGGGGGAAAGGAGAAGAGAAAATGAACTAGGAGAGTGGAAGGGGGAAAAGAGGCTTGAAACCTGGGGATTTCACAGGGAGACAGGAGAATTGGTGAGAGGTAGTGGGCAGAAAAAAATGAAAATGTAAAGCAAAACCAACAAAAATATACAGAAAACAGAGACAATAGGAAAAACAAGGAAAGAGGTGGGAAATGTTGAAAGGGGGAGAAAATGTATAAAACCAGTGTAATACAACAACAATGCCAGCCATTGCATAAAGAGACATGGGGGATGGGAAAGGAGAAGATCTGTCACAAACAGGGAGGAGGATATTTTGACCCCAAAAGATTGGGAGCCACAGCTATATGTTGAAGCTAAGTGGAACCAGAAGCAGGAAAGGAAAAGTTGAGCAAAGTGCAACATTCAGAAAATCCTGCAGAAGGGAGCGAGAAAGTGAAACTGGGATTTAGAGTAGGAAAGATTAGAGAAGGTAGGAGCTGGGTTTGCAAGAATTGATTAGAAAATACAGTATCTGGCACTGGGAGAAAAACAGAATATTATTCCTAATCATGGTTATCCCTCATCTGCCTGCTCTTTTCTGTAGCATGTCCTGTTCATTACTATGGAAGGAGAGGATAATATTTGGTAAAGGTTGCAGCGTGTGTATCTAATAAAGGCATACTTCTAAATTTGTGCATGGGGCAGCATACACAAATAGTTACTGGTCATATTGGTTTTCTAAAATGATTCATTTTCTGGAGAAGGCACCACCCTTCCCTTTATGGTAATAGAAGTTCAGAAGGGCTTTGCAAATAAAGTGTTTACCAGTTCTTCAAGTGCTTGCTCATGTCCATTCAGAAATTAGGTGTGTGCGCGCTGCAAGCACCAGTGCTGGAAATTTTTCCCCCTAGTGGTATCCATAGAGTCAGCTCTAGCGCCCTTTGCAGTGGCACATGTATGCATTGTATATAGGGCACTGCTGGTACCCTTCCCTCTCAGTTCCTTCTGACCACCCGTGATGGTGCTGGAACACACTCTTGCTCCTGCAAGCTACAGTATTCCTAGTGGCTCTTTGTTTTTTCTAGTGTATATAGTTGTTGTTTCAGAGTTTATTATCTGGTAGTTAGTAGTTAATTAGTTAGTTGTTTACCCAGGATCGGGGCTTGCTCCAGTCCCCCGGTTTTAAACTCTGCGCTTTGTGCAAGAAGCCTGTGCTATTGAGCGACCCGCACCCGAGCTGTTTGAAATGCCTGGGGGAAGTTCACCTTCGTGGAAAGTAAGATCTGCAAAGGACTTTGCCCTCAAACCAAGAAGGACTGGGGATATTAGACTCAAGGCCCTTCTCATGGAATTGGCACTCAGATCGGTGTCGGAGCTGTGATTGGACTAGGCACCCAGTACGGCAGCATTGAGCAGAAGTGCTTCCCCGGCATCAGTGCCTGCATGGCACCAATCAGCATTGCTAGCACTGAAGAAGAGAAAGGCACATGCCAAGAAAAACCCAAATTTGGCTAAGAAGAGCTCGGGCACTGTGCGGAAAGCCAATTCAGCCCCAAGAACACCTCTACCCACAAGGACATTAAGCCTGACTCTGGTGCCACTGCCAACTCTGGGGAGTGGCAGAGGCCCGCACCATTTACTGGTCCCTTCTACACCTGTGGTATTCCAGGCAATGTAGGACCTTTGCCATCTACACCGCAGGAGGGTAGGGCAGGGCACTGAAGTTCAGATGCCCAGGCTGGGGGCTAGTCAAAGGGAAAACCAGCGCTGGTTCCACCACAGCCCCTCTCTCCACACTGGTTTCACAGTGGTCACCAGAATCCTGGCACCGCTCCCAGTACCCCATCGGCATAGGCCAGGATCCAGTCTTCGGTCATCAGTACGGGTCCAAAGAATGCCAACGTCGATCTCTGAAACATCGGCACTCCCCAAGCCCCCGGCACCGCTTCACAAGCCCCTGTGGAGAATCTCCAGAGCCCGAGCACCGCAAAAGTCCCTATAAGAAGCCTAAGGACAAGATGTGGCCAAGGCATGAATGGTGCTCGGGTTTTGGCACCTCTGCTTGTCGCCAGAGCCCAGACACTTGAGAAGTGGCATGGAGGAACATGCAGCGTCAACGCATCCATGGTCACCAGCATTTAGCTCTTTGGACTCGGGAGAGGAAGTAGTCATGTCGTGTGTCGTCGTCCATCTCTTTTCCCCCCCCCTTCCCCCCAAAACGGACAAGTCCCCAAGTGGCCCACTGGGTTTCTCATGCTACCACAGATGGGAATGTGGCCACAAGGGCAATGGCCAGGTCCCTGGCAATTTTGGAACCTGTGGGGGTTCCCTTAGGCCATGATGCCGTACGCTCAGTCTGCGAGCATCTTGGTACCGTAATCCTCTAAGGGCCCGGCCGCAGCACCGGAAGTAGATATTGGCTCGGACTGGGAATACTCTTTTTCAGGTAGCCCCTTTGTTACCACCCCAACCAGGAAGGAAAATTCAGCTCCCACTCATATTTCTGCCGCCTCATCCTCCTCCCCAGATTAAACTGTAGCGGGCCCCTCTCACATCGCCCCTCTGGTCAATTACAGGGTGCAACAAGACCTGTTGAAGCGGGTACCTTGAGCCTCAAAATAGAGGAATTTTCTGAGCCAATGGATGAACGCTTTGTGTCTTGACATCCGCAGCTCCTTCAAGAGTGGCTCTCCTGGTGCACAATTGGGTGCTGAAACTCGCTAAGGTGCTGTGGCAGACCCCAGCCTCCGTGCCCCCCACATCTAAGTGGATGAAGAAGAAATATTATGTGCCCACCAAAGGCTTTGAATATTTATTCACGCACCCATCCCTGGACTCGCTAGTTGTGTTGGCAGCTAACGAGCATGACAGGCAGGGACAAGTGATTTCAACACCCAAGAGTAAAGAGACTAAGAAATTAGATTTATTTGGTCGCAAGATGTACTCAACAGCGAGCCTACAGCTGAGGGTGTCCAATCAGCAGCTGCTTTTGGGATGTTACCATTTATAATATCTGGCAACTGCTGGAAAAGTTTGTCGGCTCCCTCCCGCAGTTCTTCAAGCAGGAATTCAAGGCAGTCCTGGAGGAGGGAAAAGCAATAACTATAGCCTCCCTATTGGCAGCATCAGACGCAGTGGACTTGGCGACATGGGCAATGGCTTCCGTGGTGTTGATGAGGGTGTCTTGGCTCCAATCGTCCAGTCTTTTGACAGAGGTCCAGCAATCCATCCAGGACCTCCTGTTTGATGGTTCCGCCCTCTTTGTGGACCAGACTGACGCTAGTCTGCATGAGCTGAAAGACTCAAGGGCTGCTTTGAGATCATTGGGCCCCTACACCCCATCTTGGTCTTCTCTAGCAGGTACATCAGGGGCAATTCACCAGCTTCTGCCTTGAGATTAGGGCTGAGCCACCATCCCTCGAGGGGAAAGTGAGGCTTTTGAAGGTGCACCTGAGAGCAATCTACCAGACTTTATTCAGGATCCAAATTCCCGATTATTTTCTTCCCGCCTAACATCTTTCCTCCTGGCTTGAAGGGCCATAACAACGAACTGCTGGGTTCTGAGCACAGTGGCTGTTGGCTATACTATCCAGTTTCTTTCACTTCCACCTTCCCACTCTCCCTCCCCATCTCTCTCCAGGGACCCCTCTCAAGAGCAACTCCTCCTTTATGAGGTGCAGGCCCTACTGTGTGTGGGTGCAGTGGAAGAGGTCCCTCAAGCATTGAGGAGAAAGGGTTTCTACTCCTACTACTTTCTGATCCCAAAAGCCAAAGGAGGGCTCAGGCCTATTCTAGACCTACATGCTTTGAACAGATTCCTCAAAAAGCTAAAATTTCATATGGTCACCCTGATGGCTATCATCCCCTCCCTGCTCTGGGCGATTAGTACCCTGCTCTCAATTTAAAGGATGCCTATTTTCATATCGCAATCTTCCCGGGTCACAAGCGATTCCTACGATTTGCTGTGGGCACCCAACACTACCAATTTGTGGTCCTCTGTTTGGCCTCTCAACTGCACCGCACGTTTTCATCAAATGCATGGCGGTAGTGGCGGCCCATCTCAGGTGCAGAGGAGTGCATGTTTTTCCTTATCTGGACGACTGGCTGATCTGGGGTTGGTCACAGAAGCAGATCCAACACAGCATTGAGATTGTGAGGGACACCTGCTGGTCACTGGGCCTGTTAATAAAGAGCAAAAATAGATACTTACACCAGTTCAAAAGATAGAGTTCATAGGGGCAGTCCTGGACTCTACTCAAGCCAAAGTGCTCTTGCCCAAAGACAGATTCTTAGCAATGTCAGGGCTCATAGCCCAACTGACAGCCCACCCCATCACCCATGGCAAGAGTATGTCTTAGTCTCCTGGGGCACATAGCAGCATGTACATACGTGGTCCGGCACACCAGGATGTGACTTCAGCCACTCCAGTTGTGGCTTGCCACGGTTTACTCCCGGGCCAGACATTCGTTGGACAGAATACTCATAATCCCCTCTCCCCCATGTACTTACCTCCCTGTTGTGGTGGATGGATCCTCAGCATGTAATGACGGGTACCTTTCGTGGCCCCACAGACCAACTCTGTTGCTGGTAGCAGATGCTTCGGATGTGGACTGGTGTGCCCACCTTGGTGCCCTAAGGACTCAAGGTCTTTGGTCCAGGGAAGAGTCGTCTCTCCATATCAACTTCAGGAAGCTCAGGGCAATTAGCCTGGCCTGCGAGGTATTCCTACCACACCTCTCCAACAAAGTGGTAAGAGTCTTGACATGTCACAGGTACCATGTATTACATCAACAGGCAAACGGGAGCCAGGCCTTCAGCCCTCTGATGTGAAGTCTTGCGTCTGTAGGAATTCTGCGTAAGCCACAACATCCATCTGGAAGCAGTGCATCTACCGAGTTTAAAAAATACACTGGCGGATCGTCTGAGCAGGATCTTTTGCTCTCACCATGAGTGGTCTCTCCACTAGGAGGTAGCCGACAGCATTTTCCAAAGTTGTGCAACTCCTCTCTTTGGTACCAGGGAAAACAAGAAGTGCGTTCAATACTGCTCCCTCCTGGGGTCGGAGGATGCCTCTCTGTTGGACACCTTTCTCCTGTCATGGGCGAGGGGTCTCTTGTAAGCTTTTTCCTCGATACGTGTCATACTCAGAGTCCTCATGAAGATCAAGAGGGACAGAGCGCAGGTTATCCTGGTAGCCCCAGCAGCATTGGTTTGGGCTGCTGTCAGAGCTCTTGATGGCCCAGCCATAGCTCCTGTTGAAGCCAGATCTTCTCTCTCAAGAACGGTCGGAGCTGGTTGCTCCATCCAGATCTGGCCGCTCTGTGCCTGACAGCGTGGATTCTTCATGGTTGAGCAGAGACAAGTGCTAATGCTCAGCCCAAGTTCAGAGGATCCTGTTGGAGAGCAGGAAGCCTTCTACGAGGGCATCTTATTTAGCTAAAAGGAAACGCCTCACCTGCTGGGTGATGAGTCAAAACATCTCGCTGACAAAATTCCCTATTCAGATGATTCTGTACTATCTGCTTCATTTGAAACAGGAAGGCCTGGCGTTCTCATCTGTTAAGGTGCACCTGGCAGCGATCTCGGCCTTTCACCCTCCGATCCAAGGCAGATTGGTTTTCTCCCACAGGATGGCGTCCAGATTCTTCAAGGGCCTGGAGAGACTTTTGCCGCTGATATGAGACCCGGTCCCTCAGTGGGACCTAAACCTCATCCTCTCAAGACTCATGGCACCACCATTTGAGCCGTTGGCTTCTTGCTCCCTCACGCATCTGTCCTGGAAGGTGGCATTCCTGGTGGTGATCACCTTGGCACGGAGGGTCTCTGAATTAAAAGCCCTCACCTCAGAGCCGCCATACAGGATTTTCTTCAAGGACAAGGTGCAGCTTCATCCTCACCCAGCTTTTCTGCCAAAGGTCGTTTTCCACTTCCATGTTAACCAGGACATATTCCTGCTAGTGTTCTATCCGAAACCTCACAAATCCATTGAGGAGAGGCGTCTCCACTCTCTCAATGTGAGGAGAGCATTGACTTTCTACATCAACATGACCATACCCTTCCGCTGCTCCACATAGCTTTTTGTTGCAATAGCTGACTGGATGAAGGGCCCCTTCCAGTGTCGTCCCAGCAAATCTCGTCCTGGATTACAGCCTGTATTCAGACCTGCTACAAGCAAGCGGGGGTCATACTCCCAACTTCCCTGTCCGCCCACTCCACAAGAGTGCAGGCATCTTCAGCAGCCTTTCTGGCATGTGTACCCATTCAAGACATATGTAGAGCCTCTATGTGGTCCTCAATACATAAGTTTATGTCCCACTATGCCATCATGCAGCAAGCGTGGGACAATGCTGGGTTTGGCAAAGCGATGCTGCACTCATATCTGTGAACTCCTGCGCACCTCCGAAGGCACTGCTGGTAAATCACCTAATTTCTGAATGGACATGAGCAAGCACTCGAAAAAGAAAAAAGTTACTTTGTAACTGTTGTTCTTCAAGATGTGTTGCTCATGTCCATTCCACAACCCACCCTCTTTCTCTTCTGTTGGAGTTCAGGCAAGAAGGAATTGGGGTGGGGGCCATCAGCACCCCATATACAAGCGCATACGTGCGCCACTGCAGAGGGTACTAGAGCCAGCCCTATGGATACCATTGGAAAAATTTCTGGCACTGGTGCATGCAGTGTGCATACACCAAATTTCTGAATGGACATGAGTAACACATCTCGAAGAACAACAGTTACAAGGTACATAACCATTCTTTCTGAAATCAGAAATGATTTGGTTGCCCCTATAGATTTTTGTCACTGTTTTCTAAAGAAAAGCAATTCTATATTTTTTTAAAAAATGCTTCTGGTCCTCTGCAGCCAAGGATAATTTCTTCAGAGGAAGGGAAATAAGTGAAGCTATGTGGTACATTGGACCTAAAACCTAATCATTTGGCAAATATTTTAGATGAGGAGATAAGTATAAGACAGAAAAAGCTTAAATTCCTGCTATAGATGAATACATGTAACTTGCATCTGAGTTATGAAACCTTCAGCCCAATAGAAAACTTTACTGTGAAATTTGAATCAGTTCTTTAAAAATGGACCTCTCTGCTACCACATATAAATGCAATCATATTATTCAAAAGGAGGGGCCTGCACACAAGTTACACGATTAAAATTAATTTCCTGAGGGAGGAGGTATGTTGCCTTTCTCCCTTGATGGCCCACAATCTTCAGTGTGTTTTCCTTCCTCCCATAGATTATTGGAAGCAAATTAGACCCTTTGTCCTGGCTGTTGCATAGTACCACTTTCTCTGCGCCTTTTCTTGATTTCTCTGCCTCCAAGAAAGTACAAACAGTATACTATACACCTCTGTGACATCTTTTTCAGATACATCTCAGTTCTTATTTATTTGTTTGGAACATATGCAGGAACTACAACTTTTTTTTTTTTTTGAAGTTTTGGATTCAAGGTTTTTATAAGATGCACGTTTTCCCCCCAGTCTTCCTGCTGGTTCAGACATTTCAGAAAGGGGGGAAAGCCAAAGCCAGGAAATACTGTGTACTCAGCACACTTACAACCTGGCGCAGAGGTCCTGGCTTTTCTGCCTTGAGGAACCTCAGCAGAACTAGGTGGTGGTTGCAAGCGGAGGGGGTTGGTTCTCAGCAACTCTGCAGGAGATTACTCTACTCCCACCTGTTACGTGATCAAAGGCCTCACTAAACTAGTTGAGCAAGTTGCAGTGAAACCATCTTTCCCTCTAGAGAAGGTTTTTTAAAAAGAGGAAGCAGTAATGGTAACTTTGGGGAGGCATGAAGCAGATATAGAGGTGCTTCAAAGGGCAGAATAGCTGCTTTTTGCTTCAAGAGTGGTTCCCAACATTTTTCATGCTGGGACCGCCCTCTCATTTAGCAATATGGGTTGAAGACCTTCGTCATGTTCTGCTTCTAGGGTGAAACACTCAGAGTAAGCCAGTGCTGATCAGTGATGCTTTCAGCAAAGGTAGAGCTGCATTCAGCAAGGAAAATCCTTGTTTCTTCTTCAAGTGTCCCTATGGCTGTTCCACTGTGGGTGTGTTTGTCTGCATCCCTGCGCTGCTGATCAGAGAGCTTTGGTAACTGTCCGTTGGGTCTACACATTTGCTGTCTCTCCTTGTGCTGCGCCACGAGGCTAAGCCAGTGCATGTGGGCTAATAGTCCTCAATTCCTTCTCAACTACCCCTGGCTAGAGACAGAGCCTTTAACTGTCCGTTAGCAGATCATTACTTCTTTCATTTGTTAAATTTTAGCTTCTCTGGAAACCTCTTAGCTTTTTTCTGACTGTTTGTTTAGCTTTGCCTAAAGAAAGAAAGAGGAAAAAAAAAAAAAAAAGGACTTTGTGAGGGTGAGGCGAAAACCCCTGGATAAGGGTACACCCAGTTCTCTGGGCTTCAAGAAGTATCATGCTTGCAGTGTGGCTGCTGCAGACAAACACTCTCGTCATCTGCTGCCTTGGTGAGGGCCAATCCAACAGAAGTGTTCCCGCTGCCAGCAACTCTGACTGAGATCCCGCAAGGACAGAGTGCTCTGCGAGAAAATCATCTTTATGGAGGCAGCTCTCCAACCTCAGCCTTCAAGTGAGTATGAGTCTTCCCCTCAACCTGCAATTTTGAAGGACTATGTGTTGAAGAAACTGTCCAAGGACTCCTCTTGGAAGTTGAAAAAGAGTGGGAAGTCCCTTCAGCGAGTCCAGGGATCCTCGGCACCCGTGTCTCATGGCGACCATCAGTGTCCGGTATCGTTGATAGGCCCATGGACCCTTTGGGCACGGGCACCAAATCTTTGGTACCAAGAAATAAGGGCAAATGCCCTAAGTTGCTCCCAGTATGTGAATTGACATTGGTACCATCAGCAAATTTGGCCCACTGGTACTGGTACAGGCCAGGTCTCAATCTCCTGCAGCACCGCCACTGATGCCAGGAAGCTCGGTATTAGTGAAATTCCATCAAACTAGTGACTTAGGCATGTTGGAGGCACCAGACTCTCTGCCCCTTGGTGGTGAGATCATGGCACCGAGCCATGGCCTACTATGGCGTAGCTCTCCACAATCATGCCATGCCCCTCCACTGTCAAGTGAGAGATAAGATACTGAGCCGGAGGGAGTTTTGTAGTACTCCTCCCAAGCTCCATATGGGACCTACTACCAACAGGGTTCGGGAATATACCATCAGATGGCACCGACACCATGTTGATATGGCCACTCATGGGCACCTCTACCATGCCCTCTGCCACCGCAGTGGCCATACTGGGACCCCTGGGTGACGCACCAACAACCTGCTTCCGGAGCACCAAGCATCGCCCGAGAACCCTCCAGGGCCTCAAGAAACAGAGGAACTGGAAGGGGACACAGAGGAGGAGATAACACCTTAGGCCATATCCTCCTCTTCATTGGACAAAGCGATCATGCTTTCCCCATCTTCCATGTCAGATGACTTCTGCTTTTTCCTCGAGCTGGCTAAAAGAGTGGTGGACATCCTCCACGTACTACTGGAGGAGGTTAAAGACACGCACCACCAGCTCATCATCAACACCTAGCAGCTATCACAGTGTTTTACCAACCTGTAGGGATATTCAGTACTGTCACACCCAACCACTAAGAGGTTCTTTAAGGGAATAACAAACCTCTTCCCCCAATCTCTGCTTCTTACCCCATGAGACATAAACCTAGGACTGAAAGGACTGATCAGGCCTGCCCTTTGAACCTTCGGCCACCTGTTCGCTAACATGCCTATTGAGGAAAATGGTTTTTCTGATAGCAAGTATTTCAGCTAGAAGAATAGGGGAGATAGCAGCTTTGATGGCGCATCCCATACACACTGTTCTTTCCAGATAGGGTTACACTCAAGCTGCATCCAAGGTTCATCCCTAAAGTAACCTTCTCCTGTCACATGAATCAATCTATCCACTTTCCCACCTTCTATCCCAAGTCTCATTGAGACAATAGGGGGGGCCATACTACCCACCTTAGACGTTAGGAGAGCCCTTGCATTCTACGTTGATCGGACAAAAGCGTTTGGGAAGTCCCCTAGATTGTTCCTTTCTATGGCAGAGAAATCTAAGGGCTCAGCAATACCAGCCCTCAGGTTCTCTAAGTGGGTCTCGAATTGCATCAGGCAGTACTACCAAATTTGTAACATGACTCCTCCAGACTCTATTCATACACATTCCACGATCTCCTTGTCTGTCATTTTCTTTAAGGATTTCCCCATCTCAGAGGTCTGCAAAATGGCGACATGGGCATCAGTCCATACCTTTGCAGAACATTATGCAATCACCAGGGGGTTAGCCTCTGATTCCATCTTTCGCTCCACAGTACTGTCATCTGTGACTAACCCGACTCCAAAGTCCCAGCCCACCGAGGTGGGTACTGTTTGGGAGTCACCTACAGTGGAGCCCATAGGGGCAGTACGTGAAAAAGAAAAACTTAACTTGTGCAGTAACAATGGTTCTTCAAGATGTGTCCCCTATGGGTGCTGCACTACCTGCCCTCCTCCCTTCTACTTTGGAGTTCTTGCTTATAAATGTGCAGTAGAGAAGGTACTGAGGATGGTTAGCTCACGCATGCTGGCTACCCTCATGGCATGGCATGAGGAGAGACTGCACATGTGCAGTCCCAACAGACACTGCTACCAAAGTTCTCCAATCAGCAGCACAGAGACGCAGGCGCACCCAGAGGGACACAGATCTCAAAAAACCATTGTTACTATACAAGGTCAGTAACTTCATCTTCTCTGAGCTCAGAGAAGTTGTTCAAGTCTTTGCTATGTGAAACACAACATATTTTGATGTGGAAGAGGAGCTGCAGACACTGAGGGCCCATTTCTTACAAATGGTGACAAGCCTTGCCTTTATTAAAGTTCACAATGTTAACGGCCTCTTCAGGTGCCTTTTTCACTTCTTCTGACATCCTTTTTCCTCCCAAAGCTTTCTGCTGTATTGAACTGAACTGAATTGAACAATATGCCCATATGGCTCGTGGTGCAGTCCTAGTCACAAAGCCTTTGTGTATTTTTGTCATAGCTCAACACCATAGGTGTAAATGTCAATACAACAATGCCAATCCAACCCAGCTGCAAGAATGGACTGTTAGAAAGCTTCAAAGTTATATTTTCTGCTGTAGCATACCATGTCAATGGACAGCAAAACTGGAAGTTCTTGTGAAGGATGATGATGAAGTACTTTCCAGTCCATTAGTAACTACAGAAGAATAAACAATGAGAGCTTTGTCTCATTTGTAACACTAAAGCAACAATAGAACCTGCCACCCCAGCGGAGTGACAGTACTTATGAATAAAACACTCAGTAATGCATGAATTTGCCCTGGATGCCCTGGGAATGCCAGGAACCTAGGAAATGCTGCATAAACCTCCAACACCTATGTCCGCTATGTATACTTTACTAATTAAGAGGACCTTCATTGGTCTGGAGTTCTTTATAAAAGCATGGGAAGGGGAATTATCACATTACAGAACGTTCAAAATGCTTCTGTAGATCTCAGGTAACACCTGAGCAAAAGTTTCTATTCAAAATGCTTTGGATGTCACAGAATTTGTGCTTGATGATGTGGTGCCTTGTCTTCTGATATTCGTTGGTGCTGTAATAAAGCAAAAGGAACCCTAATGCATATGCTATGGGACTGTCCAACAGTCAGGCAGCAGTAGAAAGAGGTGGATGCCCATGAAAATAGTTCTTGGCATCAGCAGTCAAACCTTAGCTGAAAATTATATTGTTGGTTATGTACCTACTGCACTGATTATAACTCCACCACAAAGACTTTGATTCTTCATGGCTGCAGTGATTACCAAGTACATGATTTTACAAAAATGGAAAAGTAGTACTATTTGGATCTCTCTGAGTTAAGAACAAAAGAAAAGAATTTCTCTCTACATCAATAAGCTATTACATTAATTCAAATAAATTTGGACTCCATTTCTTGATATGTTTGAATAAAGAATGCTGAGATGGCTCAGGTCCATCTTCTCTTCTCTTTTTCCTGCACCCCTTCCTGATCCCCGATTCCCTTTTTTGCCTGTTTTTGCATCTCTTTTTTATCACCACCACCCTAATGTCTGCATAATATTGTCTGATTTTTGTGTTGTCTAGTCTTGCAGCTTTGACAAACTGTAAAATTGTGTAATTCTGTAATTTTATTGGCTCTCCTATGAAATGTGTGTTGTTTGTAACATATAAAAGCTGTAAGCTGTAATCTTATTTTATGAAAATTAACAAAAAAACTAGGAATAAATATTTTTAAATCAGCAAGCCTGGATAACTTGAGCCTAGAAGTCCTAAAAGAGTTGGCTGAGGAGATCTCTAGACTTCTGGTAATTTTTTATCATGGCATAGGGAAGTGCCAGAAGACTTGCAAAGTACTAACGTTATTCCAGTATTTAAAAGGAGCAAATGTCATGGGTTAACCATAGGCTGGTTAGCTTGACATCAGTTCTGGGCAAAATAATAGAAAAGCCAATAATGGAATTCAGTAGGTAAAGATTTAAAGCAGGAGTAGTCAATAGGCAGAGCACGGGCCAAATCTCGACCACCAGACATTTTTTAACAGACCTTGAAATCTTTTTATTTGCTTATTATATCCCCCCCCCGGTATCTGGATCTTGACAGAAAATAGTTGAATACCCCTGGTTTGAAAGATAAGAATATAATGGATAGAAACAGGCTAGATCATTGGGCTCAACAAGGTAGTGATCAACAGCTCAATGTTTAGTTGGCAGCCCTGGGGCCAGTTTTGTTCAACATCTTCATTAATGATCTGGAAGATGGGGTGGATTGCACCCTCAGCAAGTTTGCAGAGGACACTAAGCTGGGGGGAGTGGTAGATACACTGGATGGTAGGGATAGGATACAGAGAGACAAATTGGAGGATTGGGCCAAAAAAAAAATCTGTTGAAGTTCAACAAGGACAAGTGCAGAGTCTAATAGTATTAGTTTGCTTTAGAGCATGAATAAGTATTTTTGTTAACAAGAAGGTTTAGTATTTTATAGCGTTGGATGTTATTTTGGGAAAGGTGCAGAGGGGGCAGTCCTGTGCCACAGCCAGAACAAAAAGTTGATCTACATCCAATCACCTAGAAGAGAGGCAAAACTCATTGTTAACATTGAGACATTAAAGGTCCAGAAGAGGAAAATCGTAGGTAAGAACAAATTTTCTTTCTTCTCCCTGAAATGCAGAGATTTTCAAATATTCTTTAATTTGTGTTTAATAAGGAACATGCAAAGTCTCTTGATGGCTGTGGAGAGGAAGGAGTCTTCACCCCCAGCATCTGGTGATAAGCTGGTCATTCCAAGTGACAGGCTATTTGTCTGGCTTTTGCTGTGTTAGTTTAAATTTTCCTTCTCTGTGTCTTCATGGTTTTTGGAATGTCCAATCCAATTAAGATGGGGATTCAAAAATATCTTCTCAGAATCATCTTCTCTCCAGAATGCCTTTTATTTGTTTAAAGTATCCTGGATTTTACCAAAAATAGTTTTTAAAGCATATTATACATCAGTTGTTATACAGTTTGATTTTTAATATTTGTATATAATTCTCTACATAAATTACTATTACTATTTTAACACCTTCAAACATGCTTAATTTTTCAGAATCATTCTAGCTAGCCAAAACTCCATGGTTGTAACTTGTAACGTGCTTACAGAAGTAATGTACTCTCTGCTCTCTTGTGATTTTACCCCAACTCTCATAGATGTAGTTAGATGCTATATTTTCACTAATTAGTTTTTATTAAATGGTACATGTACAGCAGTTGCAAAATGTGTAATAGTAAATACTACTATAAGCTACACAAGCTAATTTTCAAGTCCCTTCCAGTCGTTAATTTGTTGCATCATAAAACAAATATGACTGTTAACTGAATAGTACAGAATATAATGTGTTAATACATGATACAGTTAGATTTTAATACATACACTTTGATTTATCCTTTTTATACCAGGTAGATAAAACTATTGTGTAATAAAATTACATTGTAAGCTAGTGTTTCAGAACATCAGGGAATTAATGTGTTTTTCCAGCAATTGAATTGTTTCTACAATGGCCAACTATTGAATAATAATTAGTTGTGGCCAGAAAAGTGACTAAAATCGACATCTTGGTAGTGTGCCCATTGTTCTCATGAATAATATCTCTTCCTCAATTTAGAGGAAAACCGTTTCAGACTAGTGTTTGCACTAAAGCACCAAAGCAGCCATGGAAGAGCAAATGGTGTATTCTGCGTATACATCAAGAAAAATTACTACCTTTTTGCTTCATACATTGTAAATTATATGTTGATTTTTAGATGACTGGATGATCTTTAAATACTGGCATTTACAAAATGTCTTTTGTTAAACTACAATCTGAGCAAATTTTATATGGAAATCATAGAGAAAAAATAAATATGAAATAACGTGGTGACATAAGTCACTTTTCATACCACACACATTTTTTTAAATGTCTTCATTTGTATCAGTAATGCCTAATCTTGTATTCTCATTTTGAACTCCACTTTTCCTTCATATGGATCATGAGGATTGTCTGAGGTAATTCCAGTTCCAATGACTCTGCACACAACGGTAACTTCTGCATTCCTTGTAATATTGAGAAATTTCACTGCTATCAAAGGATTACTGTAGGTGGGCTGAGAGGAAAGAAAGATCTTTAAACCTTCTTTTAAAAGCTTGAACTGTCAATTTAGAAATACAACTTGTAAATTAAATTCTGATCAAATTCACATAATTTCACAGAGATGCTTCAAACTGCCGATCTGACAAAAACAGGGGGACAAAAACTACAAATCGGAGTTCAGAAACACATACCTGTGCTTTCTTTCCATAGTAAGGGAAGTAGTGAAGGTTAAAAGTGCCATTGACTGGGTAATACTGTAGTTCAAGTGAGTTGAAATCATCATGCTATTTTTGAAAGTGAGAAATAAGATTTGTTAGCCCTCGAATTATAAACTAGCAGTCAGCTATCAACAAGATGAAATTCAATAAAGATAAGTGGAAAGTACTATACTTTAAGAAGGAAAAATCAAATGCACAAATACAAAATGGGAAATAACTGGCTAGACAATAGTACTGCTGACAAGGATCTGGGGGCTATAGTGTACCATAAACTGACCATGAGCCAACAATGTGGTGAAGTATCAAAAAAGGCTAGTATCATTTGGGGATGTATTAACAGGATTGTCATATGTAAGACACAGGAGGTAATTGTCCTGCTCTATTCGGCACGTGTCAGGCCTCAGCTGGGGTACTGTGTCCAGTTCTGGGCACCACACGTTAGGAAGACATGGACAAAAAGGAGAGAGTTCAGAGGAGAGCAACAAAAATTATAAAAGTTTAGCAAACCTGATCTATGAGGAAAGGTTAAAAAACCTGGGCATATTGAGTCTTGAGCAAAGAAGGCTGAAGGGGGGGACCTGATAACAGTCTTCAAATATGTCCAGGGCTGTTATAAAGAAGCTGGTGATCAGTTGTTCTCCATGTCCACCGAAGGTGGACAAAAAGTCATGGGTTTAATTTGCAGCAAGGGAGAGTTAGGTTAGATATTAAGAAAAACTTTCTAACTATAAGGTTGGTTAAGTACTTGATTAGGTTTCCAAGGGAGGTTGTGGAATCCCCACCATTGGAGGTTTTTAAGAACAGGTCAGACAAACACCTGTCAGGATGGCCTAGATATACTTAGTCCTGCCTCAGGACAGGGATCTGGATTAGATGACCTCTCAAGGTCCCTTTTAGCCTTATATTTCTGTGTTGGTATGATTCTAAGTATTGTATGGTTATTAAAACCTAAATAATATATACTGAAGCCTCATTTCAGCAATCCACTCCTTATCACAGCACTTGAGAATAATGCCTAACTTTGTCCCACTGAAATGAATTCTACAGAGTCTCAGCTTTCATTTAAAAAAAGTTAAGCTCTAGCTGTTATGCGTGACAAGAGAAACCTCCAAAGCATGACAAGAGTTAACCAATTTAAGAGGAATCTGCCTGAGTTTTCAGAGAGTCTGTAACAATTTCTCTGAGTTGTGAACTCCCCTATTTATTTCAGATACCATTGATACTTTAAAGGTCATCTATCTCAGATACTCATGATACTTAAGTTAACTATTTCACTGGTTTTCAAAACATTGCCGAAAGGAGAGGAAATAGCACATTATAAAGATCTTTGATATCCAGTATTGAAAATACATCATTTCTTCATTTAAAAAAAAAAATTATAAGCACATTTTTAAAATCCAATTTAACTTCATTTATTTAAAATTCTAAAATATGGGAAGACCTTGAGCAATATATAGCAGGTTTAAATGTGGTATGTGATTGGTTTCATTTTCCTGAAGGGAGCCTCAGCTTTCAAAAGTCTGGGAAATGCTGCTATGTGGTATCTGAAAGAGACATTCCCAATAATAGGAAAGATTTCTTCAGCATGTTGCATATTCTGTATTATAAAATACATAGTTCCCACCCTTTATATGAAGCAATTAATTACTAGATAGCTGAATGCCAATTTTGTAAATAACTGTTTTTTCTATTCTGGAAACATTGATTTGTATACATTCTTCAAGTCTGATCCAAAGCTCATTGTCATCAATGGGCTGTGGATCAAGCCCTGTATCACTGCAGGTTAGATAAGTTTGTACCAGTGTAACTAATTTGTTATAGTTACATTGGTGAAAACCTAGCATAGAGGCACACTGCGTCAGTATTAACCAGATCTGGTTCTGATTTGACTTACCCAAGTAATTTACTAGGTAAATTGCACCAGTTTAAAAAAAAAAAAGGGGGGGGGGGGGGCAAACAAATGAAACCAGAATAGATATGACATGAGAAGAGGGTTTTTTTCCCTTTAAATTCCAACTAAACAAACATTGTTCTTAGCTTGAAATCTTGTATACTAACTTCTTGCCCATAGCAAATTATAGATGAGTAATAAAGCTGGTGGTATTGATAGAGAACTGATAACATTCAGACTTGTTGAGACAAGTATGTTTGGTTAGTATAATGTCTGATTTGTTTAGCAACATGTAAACATATTTTAAATGAGTTGGAATAAAGAAACTAAATTTCCATTTTCTTACTGTTTCCAAGGTCTGAAAGGTGTGTGCAGGTCAGAATACTTCTACTGAAGGAAGAATTAGATATTACAGTGAATTATAAATTGAAAAATGTTCGGTTAGAGAAATGACTGTTGGCTGGATTTTTCAAAGGAGCAAAACATTGATAAACCTTGTTGAAATCAATGATTGCTGCAGTTCTTGGAACCTTTGAAATGTGAACACTCTACTTACTTGAGCTGTACAGTTCACCCTTGGTGCAGTGCCATTGCCAGGGAGAAAATTGATAATCTGAAACAAGTGTTCACATTAGTCACTCCAGAATTATTTATACTGTAAGAATTGTCAAAATGCTGTATTTAGATTTGCATATTGCTTTGGTAATGGCTGGTGTGTGGTATCTGAAGGATAGTCTACTCAAATATTTGCCTTTTCGAAGACAATTATTGGCTGGCTTTATCTGGATCTTGGTAAGAACTGTGATGCTTAGATCATTTTACTTGTATGCAACAATAAAAAAAAAAAAAACCCTACCTTATCACGAAGTACCATATTTGCAGTGTGGAACACTATTGTTTCCTGGGGTTTTTTTAGTGAGACTAACTAGTTTAATTGCATGTGTTCATTTGGAGACTAATGTTCAACAAGCTGAAGTTTCTTAATAAAACATGCTAAGAAGCAGCAGTCCCCAATGACTATAGCATAAGCCAAAACCGAACATTACACACTTTGGTCCTTAAGCAGCTGATTAGAAAGTGAACTCTTATCATGCTGTTCTGAAACTGAATCAGAAGGCTGAGGAGCTTTATAGGTGACCTGTAAGGGAAGACAAGTAGCTCATTTTTTTTGCCTGTCTTTATTTTCTCCCCAAAAAATGTTTTCTGTTTGTTTTTACTTTAGAAATATCAAGAATGATGGAGTCTTATCTTTCTGGTTTCAATTGGGGGTTTCATTGGTGATCTGGAGAACTAGAGTGTTCAATTTATCTGGATTTTTATGCTACTCCCATACAGTCAGATCTGAGCACCTTCACTGAAGGGAGAGCGTGGTGAAATTTCAGCAAAGAGATTATTTCTTCCACTGGATTGTCAGGTGGTTGAGTTTAAGAAGTGTTAAAAACAAATTAAACACACAATAGTAAGTTGTCTCACTAAAAATTACTTTCCTCTCTATTGCTCAGGTTTCATTTACTTGGTACTTGTGATGTCACAGTTTTACTAATTCTTCAGTAGTCCATAGGATCGTCCAGGAAAAAGACAATACTTGAATTTCTAATTTAAAATTGAGTTTACAGTCAACAGCAATGGGTGATACAGTGGAGAATTATTCTGATTATTCTTCTTTCAAACGTTGCTTAACACATCCATCTTTTCTTTTTCAGTACTTTAGGACTGGTACTTACTCTGTTCATTTTTATAATTAAACATGGTTGTCCTTCTGGAAATCCAAAAGTGGAATCTGTCAGGCCAGAGCAGCTTTCAAGCATATCTGATGTGAACTTGCAGGAGCACTTTGTGTTATTTGGACAACTGAATGATTTTTGAAAGAAGTATTTCTCACTTGTGCAGTTGATGTTGGCATGTTGTGCACTTGTATTATATGCTATATCAGTGTAACAACAAACAAAGAATTAATTCCTCCATCTCCTAGTTTCTATTAGTAATCTAGGATAAATCAATTATAGGGATGTTAATTTTATCCTAAAAAAAAAAATCATTATAAATTCAGGAAATTCAAAGCCAGAGTTAAACTTTAAAAAAATCACAACATGTAGTAAGGTATTAGGGCACCAAAACAAGCTTAAATACACCCTGTAGTGACATCAGGGAATAACCACATGATTATGATTAAGACATTTTAATGTTTCCGGTCATGTATGAGATTAATTTTTTTTTCTTTTTTTCCCCCTCATGGTGTCATCATATTATTAAGATCATTGGAGGAAGGGGAGAGAATAGATTTATAATGGTGCTACATTCCTTAAAACATTCATTTTACATTAATTTGACTCTTATGCTCAAATAATATACTATTCTATACTCATAGTGCTGTAATTGTGGGAAGATATGTATTTTCCATACAAAACGAAGAGACTGAATCTCCACGTTAAGTGCAAAACTCAGCTCAAACTTTACTAGGGAGCAGTGATCCGTGCTTCCCTAAAGTTATGCTTATATTTAAATGAATCTTATTTCTTTTCATACCTGAAAGAAAGTTTTGAAGAGTTGCTACATATGCCTTCCAGGAGTTTTTGTCAGAGGCATTGTAGTAAATTTCTAATCCTCCTTCACCATAGACATCCGGTCGTAACGTCACCCCTTTATTTAAAAAAGAAAAAATGAATAAAAGAGAAGTGTTTCAAGCATTGATTGATTAAAACTAACTACAGATATGACGCTGAAATGAAAACTGTCAGTGGAACTCCACTGAGCCCCAGTTGCTGTGGAAGTGATTTAAACATCATGCACAGGAACCAGAGCAATCTTCAGAGGGTGCATTCAAAATCTGTTACTTTTGAAACACTTTCTTTTCTCTTCTATTCAACTATGTCGTCTTATTTTCAGAATGCCCTAAAATGCAAGTGCAACTGATGTATTTAATTTATACTGTATTTCTCCCCAGCTCTTGTTTAAAAACAAGGGGTATAACTATCATGTCAATTCTAAAAGCCAAAGTATATGTCTCTGTGAAATTATTTTCCAAAATGCAAATTTAATGTTTTACAGTAATTATTTTGTCAGTAAACTTTACACTTGCTAAATGTTGAGAGAGGATATTTGACCACAGACAAGTAGTATCAGTTTTAGGGTTACATATCTAAGTGTTGTTTTCCCTTTCCCAGTTTAAAAATCCTGATTATGCTATGTTGTCTAGTGATCTAACAGATATTTTTACTGTCCCCCCTCCCATCTATTCATATTTTCAAGTCCTAATCTTTATTGCTAACTCCATGTTTCTTTGTCCCACCTTATTTTTACTTTTACTTTATGCCTTATTTTTTTTCTTTTTGGCGTGTTTTTAGTCTTCTTTGTTCTCTCCCTTTCTATATCAGTTCACTTCCATAGCTCTGTTCCTATAAATCGCACATTACTTCTATCTATTTCTCTCCTTTTCTAAGTATACAGTGCCTGGAAAGACTTGCTGCTGTCAAGGAGGAGATCTTAGTTCTGCCTTGTCTAGTAAATAAGGGCCAATTTACCTCTTCCGTGGTAGGTAGAAGAGGGCTAACGGGAGGAAATTTCCCTGAAGTCCTCTTGCAGTTCCCCTGATTTGTTAACTGAGAGGGCAGGTTTAAATAGGTGGCAAGGTCTGCTCACAATCTCATCAGATCCCCTGAGATCCATAGGCTATCAGGACCTCGGTCCTGTGCACCTGCTTTGTGTCATCAGCACCCTGACCGTTCCTCTTCGGAGAAGCTGATGTTGTATAAATTAGAATGATTTTGGTAGGTCAGCTGTACTGTATGAAATGGACAGAATTTGTGACAGTACCTGGCGATTTTAATCGGTCTTGATAGTCTGGTGTATATGGATTGAGTGTCCTCATTAGGGAATATATGGCAAGTGAAAACAGCCCAGTCATCACCACGTAGAAAGCAACGTAGTACAGACTGATCCACACTGTGGAGAAAAGGTATGATTAATAATATCAGGTTAATGTGAATAGTATGTGTAAGTCCCTCCCTGCTATGCTTTTGGTAGATGTCATGACTAAAAAGCTTGAAAGGAGTAGGAAAGTGGAGAAGCAAAGTAATCAAATGGATGGAATCTTTGTTTGAATTTGACTTCGGTGGGAGTTGAAGGTACTTAGCATTTTCTAGAATTGGGGCCTCAATTTGGTGTTTTGAATCTTATCTGTTGATTTAAAAAACCTTTTTTTCTGGAAAATGTTGTAGTAAATTTGTTCTATCTTATAAGGAACATAGCAAAGTTGTGGAGTAAAATATCACTGGGTATTCTTTATTGACTGATAGTTTCTTTCAGTTCATACCTAAATTTGGATAAGATTTGAAAGAAGTGGCTGAAGGCTACACATTACACAAAAATTAATGATTTTTTACGTAACTGGTGATCAGCACAGATCATAAATGGAAAAATCTATGTAGCTTCTTGGGGTGACTTTTTGCATGTTTACACTACTTATCTGCTTATTGCATATGAAGGATATAAAATAGTCCTGATGAATTTCACAGGCAACAGCAGTCTGCTAAAAATATGATTTGGTCACAGATCCCATTTACACTCATTTAACACATGTAAAACTTTATCACTGAATCCTTCTCTGGTAAGTTCCTTCTCACTGTCACCTGATTTACATTGGTGTGAGATTAGAATCAGTCTGTTTCTTCATACATGTCTGTAAAATGACTAGCACTCTGTTAGTTCTAAATAAATAACTAATAAAATAATGCACATGGAATAAGTAAAAAAAAAAAAAAAACTCACTAACTTTTTATTATGTAATCCCCTGCTTCCGGCCCCCCTCTCCTCCTCCTCCCCCCCCCCCCCCCCATTAGGAGAGGTTGATTTTAAGTAGATTTTCTTCTAAATTTAAAAATTGCTGTTAAAATCCATTATGTCAAATTTCAGCTCAGAAAAAAATCTGATAACCAAAATTGTTATCTCAGGAAAGGAGTAGGGAAGGGAGAGAGTAACCTGCAGCTACCATTAGTATCTGTGGAAAGAACAGAAACCTTATTTAAATCAGTCAGAACATGCTTCTTTGAGTGTAGACCATGAAACGTTATTGTAAAGGCAAGGTTGGTTATGGATGGATGAGTTGGACTGAAATGTGCATTAGTGTGCAAGGATAAAACAGCAGATTTACCAAACAGAAATGAAATTAGAAAAATAATTTTGGAAAGGCAAACTGTATTTCCAGATACTTGGATCAGAAATTATCTTCACTTCCTTCCCAGATGGGCCTGAAGAGAAAAAAAACAAAGCAGATCCCGTCCCCTGTTATCCTGACATTTTTATAGCTATTAGGTCCTGTTCTTGTAGTCCTGAGTATCCAAAACAACCAACTGAAGTCAAAAGGTGTTTTGGGTACACAAAAACTGCAAATCAGTCCCCCTCTAGTTAATCCTGATGTCATAATCATGTTACAACCATAACACATATATTAATAATGAATGGTTATCTTAATTTGCATTCTTGGAGAGAATTTGAACCAGATAATTTAAATGATTCTCATACTTTATAGAAAATACTTGGATTGGCTTTTCTTTATTAAAATGGCCCATAGGTATATAGTTATACAGCCAGTTATTAATATTTATCTTCAGTTTCATTGACTTTGATATGGTGTCTCTAAACTGGTCAGAAATTTTAAAAGTCCCAGCTACAGACAGCTCAGCTGTATGCAGTCTGGCTTTGGGAGAAATTCAGAAAACCTGACGTGCCAATGTTTGTTAGTTGTTATTTCTCAATTTCACAAATCATGGAATCGTGCATTAGCTATGGAAATCAATGGGAGCAGAATTAAAACCTGAGTTCTTTTAATCTTTCCTCATAAATTAACCTTGCCAAGACCTTAATCATTTTGATTGCTCTTCTCTGTGCTTCCTCCATTTTTCCAAGCAATGCTTTCCTGACTTGTTTTATGTAATTCTTAAAGACATACATTCCATCCTAATGGTTGTTTAGGAATTTTAGTTAGGGCAATAAAATCCTTGAATATGTGAAACAATTTAGGGATTCCAAATCTCTTCTTTCAATAACTTCACACTCAGAAACATTTCAGGAAATGAATTTGTGCTTTAACAAAATATCTCATCAAGCCCTGGGATGACTCACAAGCATTTTGTGAAAACTATGCAACATTCATCATCTCATCCTGTCAAATTAATCGGGGACAAACAAAATCATGCAGCTTTCTATCAGTATTAGAAAGAAGAAAAGATTCTTCTTTTTGTAGAAGTATGTGACCACATTACCCCAATTAATCAAGGTCCTTCCCATTAACTGCCCCGTTTCTTCATTCCAGACAAAACGCCGGAAATTTTCCATCCGTTGGCTGCAGGTCTTTTTTTCATTTAAAGCTGCCATTTTCTCAAAAAATAAAAAATCCCAAACAGACAACCCCCCCCCCAAATCCAAAGAACACCAGAAACCAAGAAATTCAACTGATGCCCAAACAGCTTGCCAAGAAGAATACTTTGCTTTTTATACTTTTCTTCTCTGAAGGTCAAACAGATAACGTCCAATAACAATGAAACCACCTAGTGGCAAGATACTGTCCTTTATAAACATTGCTGATAAAGTACTATGTTCAAGTTGGCCAAGAAAAATTAGCTGCTATCAAATGTCCTTCTACTTTCTCTACCTCAGTAGATCTCCAGAGTTACACATTTTGTACAGCACCTTTAGAGCTTGTGATACATTCAGCGTGATAGCTGTTATCAAAGCAGATAGCGTTAAGGAGAACTGCTTCTCTGTATTTTTTCCTTTTCAAATAATCTACAAAGATTGGATCAAATTCTACCCTTATGGCACATGAAAGCACATTCAGGACCATGGGGTTTCACAGGGAATAAGTTGTAGCAGTGTTTGGTCAATTATCCATCCAGTTTGCCACCTTTCACAAGTAGAAGGGGAATTTCTCCCTGCTTTCTACTGGAAGAGTTGTTATAGTGCACACTTTGATTATATTACATGGCCACATGTAGGATACTAGTTTCATTCATTTCATATCCCTGTTTCATTCACTGCACATCACCATACCAAATGAAGCAAGGGTCCTACAGAAAAAAAAATTGTGTAATAAAAGACAGGATTGTGTACTATGGAGTGGAGAGATTGTGTGGGGAACCTTAACTTTAGCATTCCTGTCTTTTTATTGTTTCACTTCACAGCCTAAAGCTCTGATCCTCCAAAGATATTTGCTTCACTTTATGCATTGTGAGTAATCCAGCTGAAATCAATAGTTGTGTAAATCTCTGCAAGATCAGGACCTTAATGTACTTTTACCTAGGGTTTATTTTCAATAAAAAGAAAGGATGTGGACTTAGGACTCAATCCATTTAAAAAAGAGAATTATGATCAGTTCTACTAGCACACACAGAAATAATGGTTTAGAATTTAGACTTTTAAGATCCCAGATGTCTTGACTCACTGTGCTTTTAAGCACACTGCCATCCTTCATCCTTATTAACAGATGTTAACAATCGTTGTTAACCTACTGTCAGAAATATCTAGGGTTAAATCCTGGTCCCACTGAAGTTAATAGCAAAACTCTCTGAGTGGCACCAAGTTTTCACCCCTAATACATAGATATATCTGGTATGCCTTGATTTCCATTCATTTCAAAGGACATTGTATAGGAAAAAAACTTTAAAATGGGAATATGCAAAAAGAATAGCAGATTTTGTTTGAGTATTCAAATAATTGAGACAGTTGCTACTGACCTTAACAGTCGGAGTAACAAAAAGTTAGTGTTGTCAGGTAAATAATGCTGGGTTCCTGGATACAGCTTGTGGGATTTTGTGCGTTTTCTATTGGATTTGATGTGGCATAAGAGTAATTTAATAACCTAATATTTTGAGTGATTTTACTTGTTCTACAATGATGAAATATGAGTAGGGCCAAATAGAACAACGTAATTACACACATTTGACAAGTTTCTATTTTCCATAGAAAGAGGGGGAAGACAAACAAGAAGCTCATTCCAGTAATCAAACCATTTAATAACTAATTTTGAACTGAATATTTGGTCAGTTATGTGTATTTGAAATGTTATAGAAAATAAGGCAAGGAGATCTTAAATGGATTTAATGTGAGGAAAATCAAATAGCTACTGAGAGTTTAAAAGGAATGCCAAGCTTCTTACAAATTTCCAGTTTCAGCAATAAGGCGAAATGAACTTAAAGGAAAGATTGCTTACTAAGGGAAAGAAAAGAGCAGGTCCTAAAAATATATCCATTTTTTCCATATTGAACATCAGACATTCGGGAGCATCTAGAAGACATTAAACAGATACTTTGTTCTGCCTCAGTGTAGGCAACTGGGCTAGAGGACCCTATTGAGGTCCCTTCCCATCGGATATTTCTATGATTCTAAATGACTTTCATATTAACTTTGTACTTCATGTTTATATACTTAGGATTTGAGCTTATAGAAGGTGTTAGGGTGGGGGAATGGGCTGAAGTTGAGAGGGTTTTCAGGGTAAGAAAGAGAATGGGCAACCAGGGGAAAGAAATTGGGGAATGTGGGGAAAGAGGCAAGCAGGGGCAGGATTAGAGGAAGGAAGTAGTCGGTGATAGGAAGGGCAGAAATTACTGTTCCTGTATCTCAGCAGCCCTGATTGGTCTTCAGTGCTCCTTTGGTTCATAAGGGGTACAATTATGTAGCTCAGCTTCTGGGCAGCTTTCCATGAAGTTTTCCAGGGAGGAGAGCTGTCTCTTGCATTTCCAGCACATGGATCATCAAGCTGCTAGGCTTTGAGGACCCCCTCTCTCCCAGTAAGGGAGACACAACAGGGTCTCCCACTAGCACCAATTTTAAAAAGTGGTATTGGAGCCCTCAAATGTCTACAGAGCAACAGGGAGTTGCACAACCCCTGGTGAACTCTTTGGTGTACATTAGTGCAAGCTAATTCATAGGCCTTGTATAATCACAAATAAATGGTTCATGTTGATCTATTCATTCAGGGATGTGGTCAAATGTTTCATTAATTCCCCCAGCACAAATACAGGACCAAAGGCACTTACTATTGCTAATACACAATTTAATAAATCCTTTTCACAGTCAGTTCACTGCCATGAGATCAATTTGGAATGAGATGTCCTCTTAACTCACCTCCTGAGTGCTCCACTTTCAACCATCTGATAGGAACTGATATTCATGTCCCAAAAGTTAATAAAGTATAAGTTTGGTGAGAACCCAATAAGTAAATAAATTACTCACAGTCACTGGATAAGTTCATAAGTGCAGGTAGGGCAGACATAACAACAGGGAAATAAACTTGGTGTAAATCAGAACAGCTACACAGTTCACTGCAGGCTATTTTAAAAAGTGTTGTGCTTCTTGTGGCTTTTGCAACAGATGCACTTGCTTTCTCACCTTGACATGGAATTGTGCTGGAAACTTCATAAAATATTTGAGCCCTTGCTGCTTGGCATGTTCCCTGGCTCTTTTAAAGGCTGATCTCTGTTCAACCACAACTTTTTGCAAAATCTTGAAAAATCCTCCTTGTGGCATCGCCCAAACAGTTCTTTTTTCCCATGAACTAGCTGCATTATTTTTTCTTTACAGTAAATCTGAGATATTTGACAATCAGTCCTTCCTTGAGGTTTGGCATTTGAAGCTGGCTTAGGAGGTAGGGACCAATGGGCTCTCTATAAGTAAGGGGGAAAGTAGAACTGCTCATTTGTAAGATAACTATTTTGTCTTTATAAACAAATAAATAGATTGCACTGAAACAAGCATGACTCTGAGACTCCAGGATATTGCTGTAACCCACCCCCACTTTGTCACTGTATTTTAACAAATCTCTAATCCATGGTTAGAATTCCTAGAGGTAAGTACATTTTGCACGTTTTTCAGTGTTATCCAGATGACCTAGCGGCTAGTGAGCACATTCTTGGTTGATAAAGAAATAGAGTGAGAGACCTTGAAATATGTTGAGCACAACTTCTGTCTTTCCAAGAGCTCTGTATTGCACAATTTAAAGTTAGTAGTCCTTGAGCCACTGGCATCTGTTCTGCAACACATTCATTAAACTTCAACACATCAAATAAATAGATTTATTTAAAATCTTGTTATGCATGTGAGGTGCCATTCTTTATTCATTCTAATATATACTGACTGGCAGATTATTTAGGTAATAATGTGGGGTATTTCCTATTAATAACATAATAATAACCGTGTCCATAAGAAAATGTTGATTTTTTTCAATTTTGTTTTTTAAATTTATTGTTTAATTGGGAAAATGGAAAAGAAACATCTGCTTGTGAGCTGGGTTGATCCGAATCAAAATGTTTCCATTTGTCAAACTGAACCAAAGTGTTCCATTTCAGATCAGTTTGACCTTAATCCACATCTGTCTGAGTTGCTATTCAGGTGCTTCATGAGCCGTGTCTGAGTAGGGCTCCCTGCCAAGCGACTTCTCCTGCGATGAACCAAGGTGGCTCTCCCAAAAAGCCTTCTTCTCTGACGGGAAGCCAGAAGCCTAAAAGCTGTTGGAGCCAGGTCTGAGCTAGGCGCCTCAGAGGCTGGCCAGTGGGGCTCCCAGCTAGCCTCTGAGGCAGTGACCCTCAAACCCAGGAGAACCTTAACCTGAACCAAGGATCTCAGGGTTCACAGGCTCCCTGCCATCAAGCCAGAAGTCGAGCCATAGTTAGAGTGGGGTTCCCAGGGCTTCTAGTCTCCCAGCTCCACGACAGCACTGTCCTGGAGCTGCAGACCCTGGAACACCAAGCTCACCAGGCGAGCTGGCAGGAAACCAGGCAGGGTTCCAGCAGGATCCTCCCTGGGTTTTGTTGGAAGTTTGCTGCAGCCAATACGTTTCTGCAGAACATTTTGGTTTTGTCAAATCAGCATTTTCCGACAAAAACCTGTTTTGTTTGAAAATTCATGATCAGCTCTAGATATGCGGCACCTGAGCTACAGCTCCTACAAGACATTGCGACAGCTCAGGCAGACAGTTTAATGTTGAACTGACTTGAAATGAAATGTTTTGACTTTTTTCCTGATTTTTCCATCAGCTCTGTTGAAAGCAATCTCCAGTTACTGTTGATGCTCTAGTCTAGTGAAATGTGTTCTGCTTTCTACTGCCAGCCTTCTTAACCCCTTTCAACTCTATTCCTCTCACCCCTGCTTCTCCTGGCTTCTTGGGAATTATTATTACTCTTCAAGTCTCAGCAGTAAGAATAATTGTTTGTGTGTTAAATGTGTTTATTTTTAAAATTCAGTTGTATACTGAAAAGCCCTCTGCAAAGATGGAATTGTAGTTTCTATGTCTGTTGTGACTCAGTGATTGGGGAAGTCAGGAGCCTCCGAAAGGAGATTTCCGGTAAGTTTAAATATGTTTTGAAACATTAGTACTGTTTTGATTTTAAAAAAAATGTTAATACTTTGCTTGCAGATACTGTCCAAGATTTTAAAACTATACAGATGGTGCCTGAGAGGAAATAAAACATATCTTGTCCATGTGAGAGTATAATCCCCAAAATGTAAGCTAGTTCTTCAGATAATATTTTCAAATCTATATTTATTAGTTTGTCCTAAAACGTATATACTATATACTTTGATCTTCTAACAGTAATAGTGGAAGAAGATCACAGGATTCTAAGAGATGCAAGAAGATAAAGCTGCATTGAAGACATCCATTATTAGTGGAGTCAGTGTTCAAGGAGTTTTATAAAACTTCCATTGGGAATCAGGGGATTTTCCAGATTTCCATAAATGAGCCGTCTCATCATGTATTTTTCCCATCAGAATGCTGGAGAAAGAGATTTGAATAAAGTTTATCTATATTACAGATTTTGCCTGAGGGTATTCTGAGTTGTGGTGAAATTTGCCCCTTTCTTGGGTATTTAAGGAAGGTATATAATGATGAACTGGGAGACTGAGTAGGCTTGCACCCTTGCTGGCGGTGGTGGTAAATGCGCAGGGTTATTTGTTATTGATCAATGGATCAAGTTTCCTAGGCAGGGTTTTTCTGGTCACTGGGATCTCCCTCATTCTGGCATTCTGCTTTAGCATGTTTGGAGCCGGTGTGGTGCCCAGTTCCATAGCAGAGTTCTAATTTTCCCTGCCTCCTTATGCACAGTTATCATAGGTGATCTTCAGCATAAAGGGCCTTGCAGAGATTCCCTGACCTTGCTGAGTCACTGTTGCTCCTTCCTCACAACCATTTCTGAACCACTTGCTGCTCTATAACCTCAGCTGGCCCTGGGGCTCCTGGTGCTGGGCCAGGGCATGTATTGCATGTGCGTGTATCAGGGCACTGGGACGGTGTTTTGCACGTCATACTCCTTTGTTGTACTTGCAACTATTTGAACATAGCTGATGTTTACTATTCGGTCTGTATTCAATGCCTGTCTTTCTGACCTTGGGCTGGCCATTGAGCTGAAGGACAGCCAAACCAAACGGAAAGGTTATGCAGGAACTCTTGGTAAATTTTTCAGGATATGTGGGGCATGGGAGAAGGCAGCCAGCAACAGACGCAGCAATGCCTCTCAGAATGCGTTGTGCTGCCTTTCAGAGGGTGCAGTGTTCACTCCCCTTTGAGCTCAGCCAGCTCTGTTGTTCAGTGCAGAGGGTGGGTAAGAGCATGGCCCTGTCTCCTCCCTTTCCATCATCCACTATAGAGTGGTTAGCACTGTTCGGACCAGTTCTGAGGGGAGTGCAAGGACTGTGACAGTGCTCTACTCCCTGTAGTGGTGCCAGGGTGCTGGGAGAGCCTCCACATCATCATCTTTCTTGCATATGCATACATGGGCCAGGCACAATCTGGCCTCCAAAGTTTAATAGTATTATTATTATTATTTTATTTTATTTTTAAGAAATGGGGATCCCTGCTGTATGGAGGCTGATAGTGAAGCTGTATTTGGAAAGGACTGGATAATGTGGGGGTTCCAGGGAGGATGGAGCTAGGCTGTTCTCAGTGGTGGCAGATGGCAGAACAAGGAGCAATGGTCTCAAGTTGTAGTGGGGTAGGTCAAGGTTGGATATTAGGAAAGACTTTTTCACTAGGAGTGTGGTGAACACTGGAATGGGTTACCTAGGGAGGTGGTGGAATCTCCACCTGTAGAGGTTTTTAAGGCCCGGCTTGACAAAGCCCTGGCTGGGATGATTTAGTTGGGGTTGGACCTGCTTGGAGCAGGGGGTTGGACTAGATGACCTCCTAAGGTCCCTTCCAGCCCTAACCTTCTATGATTCTATGAATGTGACTAAATGTATTTGTATACCTCTCCCCTTCCTATCCCCTTGTCCAGTTTTGCACAACTGGCAAGGTGCATGGTGGTGGGGGAGGGTTTACACTTTCCACCGAGGCACTGGGTATTGGCCACCGGCAGGGGCAGGGCAAAAGTCTGATCCTATATGACATGTTGCCACGTTATTCCTGTGAGAAGAAAAGATAATACTCTGCCTAAATCAACGATCATGCATTTTTACATGCATTGAATAGCTGACTATTTCTGGATTGCTTAAATATACTTTATCAATAATACATTATAAAATGTCAGACATATTTTATAAGCAAGCACTATTTTATAATTGAATAGTGCTACACACGTGCTAAGCATTATTACTAATTAATACTATTATTCATTAAAGATAATGGGCCTAATTGAAAGGGAAGGAAATCTCGTCACGGAGAGATTTCTCCTTAGTCATTCTGCTGGAAAGGGGAAGGTTTGCCCCAGCCTCAGAGCATGTGATCTGGGATCAGCCCATGAAATCCTATAGATCCAGGGATTCACAGATACGGGGAATCTTCCATATGGAGGTTCCCTGCCTACTGTGCCTCTAGCTTAGCTCCTCAGAGGCATCAATACTGTGCACTGCCAGGGTCTCCCCTGGTTGCAGCTGCCCCAGGGAGGCCCCCCCTTAAAGGGGAGTGGATACCCACCAGGGAGGGGGGGCATGGAAAAGTCAGACAGCCTCAAGCTGTGATACTTTTTTTTGCCTTGAACTCCGCAGGGCAGATGGAGGTGATACAAGTCCTCCCTTTAACCCTTCCCATGGCCTGCCCACTCTACCCCTGGACTATCCAGTGCATGCCATTACTTTGCTTCCCCTGGCATGCAACCCCATACCACAGAGTGCTCTCCATAGTGTTTGGGAGGAGAGGCAACACTGACATGGAAGAGGAAGAGGTTTGTGCATGGAGGGTCCCCTTCTGCATATGGATCATGGAGGCATCCCTGGGATCTTCTGTTATCAATGAAATGATCCAGATAAGCTTTGGAGTTGACCCCAACTGGAGTGAAGTTGGGTTTGCAGTTTCTTTTGTTTGGCCAAGGACCATTTTTTTTCAAGGCTAGGTTAAAAGAGCATCAGCTTAGTGCATTATATTTGGATAGTTGTCTCTTTGCAATGGAAAAATAGATACCTTTGATATTTGAATTCTAAGTGAAAAGTGTAGAATACACCTACTCTGAGTGAATGCAGCAAAATCTGTGGAGAGAACCTAAACTGTGAGATCTTCTGTTAATTTGTTTATGTCCATGGTTGTCACTCTCCCTGATTTTTGTTTTTTCTGTTGAATTATGCTGTATGTGTTTCAAGGACCCACAATCTTCTTCATTCTGTTTGTCCCAACCTCTGTCAGGTTGATAAGAGAAAATGTGCTAACACTTTTCCAGCTTGGGAAGAATGATGATTCTGAGATTAAAGCCTCAAGTTTCAGCCTGAGCAGCTCTAGAGTGATGGCACAGAGGTAAACATACGAGTGGCTGGTCACACTTTGTGCTCCCACTGTTGCTAGCCCCTGAGGAATTGCCCTGAGGCTACAGTAATACTGAGAGATTTTAAGTAAAAGCTCAGTGCAGAGGTTAGAAAATGCAGTGATGGCAGCATGACCAGCAACCTGGGGAAGACAGCGCCTTCTGCAAAACAGGAACTCCTCTTCAGAACTAGTAGACCTACCTCTCACCCCTGCTCTCCAGGAGTAGCTTAGCTTCTCTTCTCCTCACCTGTCCTTGCCTCATCCTGTCCAAGAGGTAGCTGATCCCTCTCTCGAGTCATCAACCCATCTCTGCTCCTTTCCTGAGAAATTTAAGAGTCTAATTCCTGCAAAAATTTGCTAGGTTAAGCATAAAAGTCAATTTTTTGAAACCCAGGTAAGCAATGTTGATTCAAGGGGGCACTCTTGTTTCTGAGATGAACCCAGTGGTGATGCTAGCCCATGAGGGACCTTAAACAGGAATATTTTTGCCTCTTCCACAACACATAAAAAGCGAATAGGCACCCTCGAACTGCTCGGGGACCTAAACAATTTGGTTTAGTCTGCTTATGCCTAGCGCTGGCTCTGGCTGACTAATTCTACAGCATAGTGTTATGGGGCAACATGCTGCTGCAAATATTGTCTTTCCGATGAGATATACCACTGAGGTCCAGATCAGCTGTAGCCATTAAAGATTCCAAGCCACAAAGTGAAAGCTAACTCTGGTTCCATAGATCCATAAGGCCAGAAGGGACCATTGTGATCATCTAGTCTGACCTCCATGCAGGCCAGAGAATTTCATCTAGTAATTCCTGTATGCAGCCTAACTGTCCAGCCCAAATTCCTGTTTGTGTAATTACATTCATCCTCCTCAAATGCCCCTTTTAGTTTTGATTGGATCCAGTATTTTTAACTTGCTATAAACTGTTGTGCAGTGTAGCTTTTAAACAGTTGCTTTTCACTTCGGAGGAGGCTGCGTTTCTGTAACAAGTGGAGTGATTCCTGTATATTGTGGAGGCATTGTTAGCAAGTCCATAGTTCAGATTGCTTTGAAATTTGCATTTAAACCAAATAAATTAAATTCCCCCATTTCACATTTTAATGAATTAATCTAGTCTTCAAATTGTATACAGTTGTCATGCTTCAGAAGACACCTGTGCATTCCGGCTGGAAGGCAGCGATTTGGCCCATGTCTGTAAAGGTGAAGAATGAGGAATCTAAGTACAGAAAGGTAATAAGACAGAGTTTTAATTTCATGTTCAGTTTTCCTTTCAAGGTTGTTTGTTGAAGGAATTGATTATTTGCTTGTTGGCTTGCAGAGCTGGCTTCAAAAGTCTGAGGTAGTTGCTTGCTGCCATCTTGTGGCTAATATGAACAAAAAGCTGACACAGCTTTATTTTCCTTTCACATCAGTCTTACCATAGACTTTAATGGTGTTCTGCCACATGTAGATGGCTATAAGTGAAGGGAGAATCAGGCCCATTTGCTTTTTATTCTTCATCATCAGTGTTGGAGAGGCTGGGGGAATCTAAGCTCATAAACTTGTGAAATTTACAAGTCAATGCTAGAAATCTGAAAGGCAGATGGCTGTGTAGGTACACAGAACCTCTAAAGGGATTCATTCATTTTTCCTCCCATTGATTGAAATTGAGCCAGTAAAATGGATAGACTCAAACACAGAAGTTTAATGAACTCAGCAAGTTCTTCTATGAAGAATTACAGGAGAGACAGTCGCAGAAGCATCTCAGATTCCAAAATGGAAACTGACGAGGTTGGAGCAAATAGGACATTAACTGGAGACGTGAAGCTTGCATTATATTTTAGTTGAATGCTTTTCCCTGGAAACTGACATGATCTTACTCTAGTATTTCTGTCATCTGGTATGAACAGAATTATTCAATTTACCTCCAGTACAGCCTGGACTGAGTTTTCAAAGATTCAATCCAGTTAATGTAGAAATAGTGTATGTAATGGACATTACTGCCTTTGGAGGAGACCCACTCATCACAAGTACAGTTGGTGTAGCCAGCAGCAAGTTTCCTTTAGCTCAGTTTCCTTTTATTTTAACTCACCAGTGCAGTTAAAGTCTCACACCATCAAGGTACACACAGGACCAGCCGTTATTCTGGACTAAGCTCCTCTGCATGTAAGAATTGCAGAATCTTGGAAAGGGAACATTATGTATTTTTCTAGTAATTGTATTGAGTAGTTTTCATGTGTATTTTAGGAGGACAATGGTTGCTATTCCAAATGGCAACCGCAGGTGGCGGTTGTTCCTAAAACTAGCAGGGGACCATGAAATTAATTAGTTTTGCTTGTGTTCAGAGTGTGGTATTGAGCACTGTATTTCTGCCAGTTAAGAAATGGAATGCAATGACATGATGTAGAAGAAAACACAGTCTTCACTTCTGTTTGGGTGGGCAAGGAAAAGACCTTTATTACAAGGTAATTACCTGGGGCAACAGCTTCAGCTGAACTGCATCCTCGATCTGTGTCGCGTGAGGGTTTTTATACAGACTTATTACCAAGTCATTGTTATACAGCAAAAATGCATTAAGCATGTGTAATACAAAGAAGAAATAACGGTGAGTTGCACAAACAGTGTCACGCATACAGCTGCACAAGGAACTTCCCATATTTGGTTACATTCCCGTATTTGGTTACAAAAGAAGGCATATGCATAGCTTATTGCTAAATTGGAAAAATACAACTTCAGTCAAAAGAAAGAGACAGTTTGCTATCTTATTTAGCTTCAGAGAAAACTTTGCCCCCGCCTAGCTGACCACGCTTATCAATTAGCACATTCCTAACTTCCTTTTAGCCTTCAGCTACATGCTCAAACTGTCTTTGTGACAAACTTCATGTTTCCACAATGACCAGATTTCTGATGATTTTGTCCCTACTGAAGCATTCTGGGAGCCTGTTAGCTCAAGTGGGACACAATATTTTCTGAACCCAGATAAGATGTATATTTTTAATGGTAAACAACTGAAAAATCAGTTTAATCAATTTATGCCATTTAAAATACATATTTACACCCTGGGAAAAAAATCCACATGCTAAATTTTTCAACACAGTGCTTATTAAAATTTCCATGGATTCATAGTGAAAAACATACCAAACCTTTAACACGGTGAGTCTTCCAAATGCCTCAACAATGAAAATAAAATATCTCTTCTAAGTTTGAAACTAGCAACATAAATTTAACAAATTTCCTCTAAACACATTAATAATAAGATCATCTTCCATTGTTGTTTTCAGTGTTTGTTGTAGCCATGTTGGTCCCAAAATATTAGAGAGAGACCAGGTGGGTGAAGTAATATATTTTATTGGACCAACTTCTGTTGGTGAAAGCTTGTCTCTTTCACCAACAGAAGTTGGTCCAATAAAAGATATTACCTCACCCACCTTGTGTGTCTAATAATAGTTTAGTTTAGTTTAGGGATGATCTATGCCCATATTCCTCTGGGTAGCTAAAAAAAAGTTATGGCTCAAGCCTTGCTTCTGTTAACATTAATGCATGCTGTATTGATGTATATTTTTCATAACAGGGAGATCAACAGATCCGGATGTAGATGACCAGAAATAAAATAACAAGAGCAGATAAGGTTTGTTTCTTTGTTTTCAATATTTTTCCCCAATACCTAATAAATGCTAAATGACTTTGGTCTGGATCAGCAAGATGCCTATACATGTGGTAACTTTAAGCATGTGAGTAGCCACTGAATCAAGGGACATGCTTATAGTTAAACACATGCTTTTAGTACTGTGCTGAATCAGAGCCTTAAAAAGAAATCTCCATTGTTTCCTCTTAACATGCTGTAATTTTTACAGTTTCTTAGAATTTATATTTTGCCCTTTTTCTTTTAATAGGTGTTAAGACAGTCAGTGCTTAATAAATAATCAATAATAATAATAATGAGTACCTCTTTTCAATCCCAACTACTACACTGTTTAGCTTAAAAACTTCCAGGACACACAGGTGTATTTTCATCAAAGGCCTATTCCTGGAAATAGGTTACAGGTCTTTGTGTGTGTGTGTCTTTGTTTTCATTTTTTGGTAGAATTTGCCTCTGCCAGGCTCCCTATATGCCGACAGGAAAAATAATTAAAACTGATATTTTGGGGGACACAGGGCCCCATTTCAGGAAAGCATCTCTGTTTATGAGAGCACTTTAAGCATGTTCTTAATGCCCATTAAAGTCCATGGGACTTAAACACATGTTACCCTGAATACAATTTAAGCACATGCTTAAATGTCTTTCCGAATTTCGGCTCATATGTTTAACATCCTGAAAGCCGGTGGTCAAATGACCTTATGTACAGTTTTAAATATGAAAATACGGCTGGTTAGTGCCACAGCATGGTTAGTGGCACAGACTTGTGTGACATATCTAGTGCCAGTGATCAATATAGTGATTCTGCTACCATCATCATTGGCCACCAGCTAGCCTCATTTAGGTGAAAAGGTGGTTGAGTGCATAAGTCCTCCCTACTGGCACTTAGCCTCTACACAGGCAAAAGTCATGAAGTGTCTCCTGAGTGGTACCACCCAGTAACATGGGACCCCAGAAGTGAAGTAAACAGGCCCACCAGTGTGTGGAACATGCCCTGATACTCACTAACTCATGCCCACCCTCCCTACTGGGTTGGTAGTGAAGACCTCAATTGTTTCTTTGATGGACAAGAGTGTTCTCTCTTCGAGTGATTGCTCATATGCATTCCAATGTAGGTGTGTGCGCGCCCAGTGCATAGATTCCCGGAACCTTTTTCCCTAGCAAGCCCCGCAGGGCCAGCTCAGGCGCCCCCTGGAGTGCCGCGCTCATATCGCGGTATAAAGGGCGCTGCTGGCCCTGCGGGCCCCCAGTTCCTTCTTTCTGTCTGTGACGGTTGCTGGAACTATCGCCTCTTGCTGTGTGCAAGTAGCTCATTCCCTAGCTTTGTTACTGTTCTTAGAGTTTTTCTGTTGTATAGTTGTTAGAGTTAGTTAGTTGTTAGTGATAAGTAAAACCCCGGACGGGGTTTTTTTCTTTGGAAGTCATGCCGGGCTCTTCAGGCTTTAAGAACTGTGACTTGTGCGCTAAAGCCTTCCCGGTCAGTGACCCGCACGATCGTTGTCTCCGGTGCCGGGGTGAACAGCACCGACGAGACAAGTGCCACATTTGCAAGTCCTTTAAGCCTCGGACCCAAAAGGAACGGGACGCGAGGCTAAAGGCAATCTTAATGGAGTCGGCGCTTCGACCTGCGTCCGAGCCTTCCTGGTCTCCGTCGGCACCGAGTGTGTCGTCTGTGCGGAGCGCCCCCCCACCGGCACCATCCTCGGCACCGGGACAGGTTTCTAAGGGGCCGAAGAAGACGGCACGGCCTCTGGCTGCACCTAAAGACTCCCCCCTTATTTAGACGACTGGCTAATCAGGGGGAGGTCGAGGACTCATGTGAGAAATAGTCTGCTCCTCACCTGCGAGTTATGCACCAGACTGGGATTGCTTATTAATGAGCAAAAGTCCACACTCACTCCTGTACAATGTATAGAGTTTATTGGAGCCAGGTTGGATGCGGTACAGGCCAGAGCCTTCCTCCCTCAATCGAGGTCCGAGGCCATGGCGGCTATTATATCCAATCTCCACCGGTCCCCCACGACGACAGCCAGGCATTGCCTGCAGCTGCTGGGACATATGGCAGCTTCTACATATGTAGTGAGGCTGGCACGATTGAGGCTTAGACCTCTCCAGACGTGGTTAGCTTCGGTGTATATACCGAACAGGCATTCTCTAACTAGAGTGGTCATGGTTCCCCCACAGGTGCTGTCATCTCTCAATTGGTGGAGGGACCCAAGGGAAGTGATGATGGGCGTTCCCTTCAGAGAGCTTATCCCATCTGTGACGATCATCACAGACGCATCCAATATGGGATGGGGAGCCCACATCTGTCGCAACCAGGGCACCCAGGGGCTTTGGTCACCGGAGGAGAGAGCTCTGCACATCAATGTACGCGAGCTCAGAGCGGTCCGGTTGGCCTGCAAGGCCTTCCTTCATTTCCTGAAGGGCAGGGTGGTCCGAGTCCTCACGGACAATACAGCGGCCATGTTCTACGTGAACAGGCAGGGGGGGGCACGTTCCTCGGCTCTCTGCCAGGAAGCTATCCGACTGTGGGATTTCGCGGTGAGGCACGATTTTCACTTATCTGCCTCTCACCTCCCGGGGGTCAGGAACAGCGAGGCGGATCGCCTCAGCAGATCATTCTCACCCCGCCACGAATGGTCCTTGCACCAGGACATAGTGGCTTTAATCTTCCAAAGGTGGGGTGTTCCCCGTCTAGACCTGTTCGCTTCAGCCGGGAACAGGAAATGCCCGAGGTTCTGTTCGCTCAGGGGTCGAGAACCGGGCTCACTGTCCGATGCCTTCTTGATAGACTGGACGGGGGATCTGATGTACGCATTCCCCCCATTCCGCTCCTGCCCCAAGTCCTTCTCAAGATCAAGAGGGACAGGGCAAACATCATACTGATCGCCCCAGCGTGGCCGAGACAGCATTGGTACAGTATGCTGCTCGACCTCTCCATCACCAAACCGATTCCGCTACCCAGACGGTGCGACCTGATCTCCCAGGACCACGGGAGATTGTTGCACCCCGACCTGGACTCCCTCCACCTCACTGCCTGGAGACTCTGTGGCTGACGGAGGGAGAGAGGGCCTGTTCCTTTCAGGTTCAGCAGGTCCTTCTGGGCAGCAGGAAACCGTCCACGCAAGTAACGTATAGCGCTAAGTGGCGGAGGTTCTCGGGGTGGGCAGAATCGAGAGGGTTACATCCGAGCTTCTCACCCATACAGGCTATCTTAGAGTACCTGCTGCAGCTTAAACTGCAAGGCTTGGCCCTAGCTTCCCTCAAGGTACACCTAGCAGCCATTTCGGCTTTCCACCAGTCGATGGAAGGGCGGTCCCTGTTCTCTCACCCCATGTCGGTGAGGTTCCTTAAGGGGGTGGAGAGGACTTTCCCTCAGGTGCGGGACCCAGTGCCACCCTGGGACCTCAACTTGGTCCTCAATAGACTGATGGGACACCCCTTTGAGCCCATGGCCACATGCTCCCTTCTCCTTTTATCGTGGAAGGTAGCCTTCCTGGTGGCCATCACCTCGGCCAGGAGGGTCTCCGAACTAAGGGCGTTGACCTTGGAGCCCCCCTACACAGTTTTTTATAAGGATAAGGTCCGGCTGAGACCTCACCCGGATTTTATGCCTAAGGTGGTGTCTCAGTTCCACTGTAATCAGGACATTTTCCTTCCTGTGTTCTTTCCAAAACCCCACGGTTCGGAGGAGGAAAGGAGAGGACATTCGCTGGATGTCAGGTGAGCCTTGGCCTTCTATATCGAGCGGACCAAGCCCTTCCGGAAGTCGACATAGCTATTCGTAGCTGTGGCAGATAGGATGAAAGGCTCTCCTGTCTCCACCCAGCGAATCTCCAACTGGATTACTGCCTGCATCAGAGCATGCTACGAGCAGGCAGGGGTACCCCTTCCAGGTGCGGTAAGAGCACACTCTACTAGGGCCCAGGCCTCTTCCGCAGCCTTCCTGAAGCGGGTTCCCCTGCAGGACATCTGCAGAGCAGCGACCTGGTCGTCGGTCCATACGTTCACGTCGCACTACGCCATCGTGGAGCAGGCAAGGGAAGATGCGGGGTTCGGCAGAGGCGTGCTGTCAAGAGCAGGTCACCGATAACTCCTACCCTCCTCCAAGGTATGGCTACTCAATCACCTACATTGGAATGCATATGAGCAATCACTCGAAGAGAGAAAACAAGGTTACTTACCAGTAACTGTTGTTCTTCGAGATGTGTTGCTCATATCCATTCCAAACCCAGCCCTCGTCCCCACTGTCGGAGTTGGCAGAAAGAAGGGACTGGGGGCCCGCGGGGCCAGCAGCGCCCTTTATACCGCGACATGAGCGCGGCACTCCAGGGGGCGCCTGAGCTGGCCCTGCGGGGCTTGCTAGGGAAAAAGGTTCCGGGAATCTGTGCACTGGGCGCGCACACACCTACATTGGAATGGATATGAGCAACACATCTCGAAGAACAACAGTTACTGGTAAGTAACCTTGTTTTACACTCTATAGCAGCATAGCAAGCAGATGCTGGCATAGCAGTTGTTCCATGCACCCTTTATAGTAGTACATGATTCCATATCAATGGCCATAGGCTGCAATCTAACCACAGCCAGTCGTCTTTTGAATGTACAGCACTGGAGCACAGGTGCATGGGTGAGAGAGTGTGGATGGTGCAACACAAGCCATCATCACTAAAAACAATTCATGTGTGTGTTCTGATGACAAAGGAAAGCCTTACGGTGATAGGTGAGTGGTGAAGCTACAGGCATAGAGATGCTGATAGTCATAGTTGGCACATCTGCATGTTGGTAGCTCATGACCCCAATTATAACAGTTTTATGGAATGTTAGGACTTTATGCAACAACACTACAATCAGCTGACCTGAAAGAGGCACAATACTTATTTCAAGGGATCTGCCAGGTATAGAGTTGACATTGCCTCACTCAGTGAAGTCAGACTCACTGATGAAGGACAACTCACAGAGATTGGTGCAGGGTACATATTCTTCTGGTGAAGTTGCCCATCCTCAGAGCCATGACAATTGGGTGTTGGTTTTGCCATTAGCAACTCCATTGCTTCCAAACTTGAAAGTCTACCTAAAGGCATAAGTGACCGTCTTATGGTTCTGGGATTGCCATTGAAACATAAGTGGTATGTTACCAACCTCAGTACTTATACTCCTACCATAACAAATGCCGAAGAAGGGAAAGAGAAGTTCTGTAGTGACTTAAACTCATTGCTAATGGTGTTAAGCAGGGCTGCATAACTGGTCCACTCTTGTTTAATCTCTTCTGTGCTACAATGCTCATATGCTACAAGAGACCTGAATGCTGGTATTAGGATGTGTTTCTGATTCTCTGGAAAATAATTTAATCTGAGCAGACGGTAGTCTTCCACAAAGGTCTTTGAGGAAATTGTTCATGAACTGCTGTATGCTGATGACTGCTCTAGAAGCACATACTCTAGAAGAGATACAATTGATTAGGGACAGATTCACGGAGTCTGCAGAAAGGAATGGGCTGACAGCCAATCTGAAAAAGATGGAGGTCATGTATCCACTTGCATGAGGGAAACCCTACATGAAACCAAAGAGCACTATTGGTAAACACACAGCTGAAAGCTGTTACAGACTTCTACTCTCTTGGTAGTATATTGTTAAATGATGTTACTATAGACAAGGAGCTGCCAAATTGTGCCAATAAAGCCAGTTCATCATTTGGCAGACTATCAGGCAAAGTCTGGCAGCAATATGATATTAACCTTCAAATAAAGCAAAGTCTATAAGGTGGTTGTGCTGTCCAACTTGTTGAATGGATGTGAGACTTGGATTTGCTACAAGCATCGCATTAAGCTTCTAGATAAATTCCATTTATGACATCTGCAACAAATGGCAGAATAAAATTACCAATAATGAGTTTCTGGAACATAGTCACTCCCCAGGAACTGAAGCCACGCTTATTGTATCAGTTACACTGGGCTAGTCATGCATTGAGGATGGATGACACAAGAATGCCAAAAGCAGTTGCTGTATGGAGAACTGAAAGTGGGCAACCCATATACAAGGTGTATAGAAGAAATGATTCAAGGACACACTGCATCATAACTTGAAACAGTGCAACATTGACGTTGACAGCTGGAAGTCATCAGCAACGGACAGCTCAGGCTGATGAGCAGCAGTCAATGATGAGGTTACCCAGTTTGTGATTAACGATGGATCTTGAGACACAGAGACTGAGTCATAAACAGCAGCAGACTCAGCAGGCACAGGCTGTCATCTCTTCCTCCGCATTGAGCTACTTATGCACTTCATGCGGAAAGGACTGCCACTCACTCATTGGCCTTCTTAGCCACAACTGTATACGCAAGATGTAATACCATCATCAGTGTCATCTTTGGTCACGAAGGACAGCAACAACCAAAAAATATGAATCCACTTCTTTTAGATCTGGAGTGTGTCACATTAGTTGAGGGAGGGAGACCTGAATAGTGGCTTAATGATTTTCTTTTCAGGAAGCTCAAGCAAGAGAGAAAAAATGGAAGAGTGAAAGGGTTAGTTTAAAAAAAAAAATTGAAAACAATATGCTATATCCAAATACTAAAATCAAATGGAGAATCAAGACACTGTATGCACCAAATTAAGAAACAAATACACAACCTGATTCTGATCTTACACCACTTTTACACTTATGTAAATGCATTGACTTTAATGAATTTACATCTGATTAACAGCAGTTAAGAGAGCTTAGAATATGGCAAAATATCTCAGTGGGTGATATTCATACGCAGGAAAGGTATGTACCACTTAAGATTTGCTTACAGGTAAATCCTCAGAAAAGGGGGTTTAAGTAGGATTTAAGTGGCATGTAGGACTTTTGCTTGCTCTCTCTCTCAAGAAGTGAAATATACCTAGCATGCATTGAATCCCTTTGGCACAAAAGTACATTATAAGCACTGCAAACCATTAAATGCCTTTCTTGTAGGGAACAACAAAAAGATAACTGTATGGTAGGACTTTCTGTACTCTTTTCAAGAAAAGAGCTTCCACTCTGAAAAATCAAATTGCTATTAAGATGATTAGTGTAGAAAAGAAACTCCAAGATGATGAAAATATAGTTGTGAATGTGAGAGCATAATTTTCAGGGGAGGAAATAGCAAATTCTCATCGGTGTAATGTTCAACAACACCACCACCCCCTGCAGAAAGTAATTATATATTGATTTACAGTATGAAATTAGGGAGAGAATCTGTGAACATTTACTCACATGAGCAGGTCTTTGATGTCAGTGAGCAGAGTGAAAAAAAATTAGAAGGAGTTTCGCCCTAGATTGGCACATTGATTAGTGGATTTCTTTCAGTCTGTGTTTTCTTTCTCAAGTGAGCACATCTGTGTTTTTGGAGATATGCTGACATGCAGTGTATCAGCCCCCAAAATTCACTTACATTTTGAGCATAGACTCATAAATTTAGAAGGATGGTCCTTAATATAAGGGGGGGAGGAAATAAATTTATGACTCTGTCCTTAGTCACCTTCTCTCTCCCTCTACACTTTATCTCTGGGTCATCTAATCCATAAACAAAAATTCAACTAGCAATTCTATGCAGCTGATTCACAGATCTTCCTCTGTACTCCAGATCTGTCTCCTTCTGTCCAACCTATAACCATGACACCTCCTTTGGATGTCTAGCAGTCAGCTGAAGTTGGCTAAAACAAAAGCTCTTAGTCTTCCCCGTTTAGTGCTCCCTGCCCCTTTTCTCAATCACTGTTCATGCTGCCTGTCACTCAGGCCTGTAACCTGGGCATCATCTTTAATCCAAACCTCTCTCTAGAATCTCACATCCAGGTGATAGCTAAGTCTTGCAAATCCTTTCTGCATAGCATCTCTAAGGTACAGCCTTTCTTCTCCATCCACACAGCTACAACTCTCATCCAGGCTCTCATCATCTCGTATCTTAATTACTGCAATATCATTTTTCTCTGGCCTTGACAAGTGCACTTTTGTCCTGATAGTATCCATTCAGAATGCTGCTGCAAGGATCATTTTCCAGGCACATCACTTTGACCACATCACCCCTCTCTTTGAATCCCTCCACTGGCTCCTCCTCTGGTGCAGCAAATGTAAGCTGCTTGACTTTACTTTCAAGGTCTTCCATGGCCTAACCCCACCTTATCCAGCATTTCTCAAGGTTGGCCCCACCTCCGATCAGCCCATAGCGCCAGTTTCTGTCATCCACTTGCTAAATGTTCACACACATACCTTCGTGCTTTCTCCCAGGCTGCCTCTCACACTTGGGGAAGAGCTTCCTGTAAACCTTCAGAAAACTAACTCATTATCCTCCTCCAAAACCCTCCCTAACTCTCGCCTTTGCCAGGAAACTTACAAAAAGCTTGACAATTAAGCTGTTGGTGTGCTCAGCCTTCTGATCGTGCTAACCAGTGTTGTTTTCTTGCACTTTCCTGTCTGTCCATATCCATCTGTTCTCTTATACTTAGATTGTAAGCTGTCTGGAGCAAGGATATTCTGGTTTGGTTCTGTTTGTACAGCACCTAGCATAATGGGGTAAATCAATCATAATATTAATAATAATGGCTCTAGCACTAGACAAGTTTACGTCAAGTCTATGCTTTCAAGTCTGTTTTTGCAAGGAAAAGGGTTAGAAGATTATTTTGTTTACATGAAAGATTCTCCTCTTCATTTTGTCTTCCCCAGGTAAGCCTGTCCATAGCCACAGGCTGGCTGGAGCCCACAGCCTCTTGAATGGCCCAGTGTGTGTTGGGTCAGTGTTCATTCAGATGAAGTGTGAGCTGTTGATTCAACAATGCCATCTCCTGCATCACTTGTATTTTCATTAGAGGTCTCCTATCCAAGTATGGACTAAGCCCAATACTGATTAGCTTGTGACATTTGATAAGATCACAGTCAGAAGTCATTACATAACCGGGTGGCTGAATGATCAAGCTAAGTACCATAGGAAAGGAACCATCTTTTCATTATACCTGTGCCCAGTGCCTAGCACAATGGGCTACTGGTGCCTGGTTGGACCCTCTAGGCATTACTATAATATTAATAATTTATAATAATATCAATACCATGACTATTTCCACAAAATCTGCTTGATCTCAACATGGCAACACAGAGAACATCCTACCATAAAAGTGGGGCTGTTTCTTTGCTAATATTTTGGCATTGCTATATACTCCAGCGACTGCACTTGAAATTCCTCTTAGCTAGGTGTGCCAGAGGGACACTTAGTTCAGTCATTCTGGTAGGAAAGGAGCAACATGAGGAGTGAGGCTAATATGGGAGTGAGGGGTGAGTAAAGAAGAGTGAGATAATACCAAAGAATCTCAGCACTGATGCCCATAACAAGTTCCCAACTTCTTGTGTACTTTTCCTTTTTTCCCTAAGGTTTGACATATTGTCATGAAGTGGCAAGAAATCCTTCCATTGCATGCACAAATCACCATTGTTTCCACTGTTAACATTTACAGGAGACAGAATTAAAGTTTAATATTGTTCAGGCTACAGGCTTCCAGGAACATTAATTAGCTTCAGCTGGCTGCCATTAGGATAGTTTGGTTTGGTGTAGGCACGGAGAAGAGAAATTCTATGCCTGATTTGTGCCTCGTAAAAGGAAGCTTCGACCTTTCAAGTCTATCTGCAGTAATGATATAGCCTGACGCATCCAGGCTTCTTAATTTATAACTGTATTATCTCTAGTGGCAAAGACTCCCAGCAGATTCTGTGAACCACTGCATGTCTATGTGATGATGGATTCTATTTGTGTTTTGGTAGATTGTAACCAATATACAGTAGCAGTCATGTTCTACCAATATCTTAATAAGGGGTTCCACAAAGTTCCCTCCTCCTACATCTGCAGTAATTCTTGTTTCCTCTGGTTGCATGTTCTTGTAGAGAGAAGTGGGAGACATTGGAATCTACTCATTTGTTTTCCATTTAAACGAATTCATTCTCCACCCCCTAGTATCGCAGCACTGCTTGGCAAACACACTGCTTTTGCTGGAAATATTATACTCTGTTCCTTAAAATTAGATCTTATATAGTGATAGTATTGCAGGGTGTTCAACTTGTGGAGTTTGAAATGCTGGAGCTGGAGGTGAGGATTTTTTGCGAAACATCATCCCATGAGCTTATTTCTGGGGGAACAAATATAAACAGGTTTCCCAGATTCAGGTACAAGAAATCAATTTTCTTTTTGGCAGGATGGAGGAAATAACCAAATCTCGTACCTTGCTTCAGGGTTTCTATATAGAGCAATCTCTATGATCCAAAATCAAAAGAAACAAAGTAGGTCCCTTATTTCTAGGAGTACAGATAAGGAAGTCCCTTTTTCTCCCTGAGAATATCAATCACAGACCAGAAGCAAAACACCCATTGGCATAGGTCATCCAGTTCAACAGTTTGCCAGTGCACGAAGTGTTCTCTATTAAACATTCACTAGTATTTAATCTAATCCCTCTGTCAATGTCCAACTGATGGGGCTTCCACCATTTGCCTTGGGAGATTTTTCCACAAACTAATGTAGCTCACCATAAGGATTTTTTCCCCCTGCTATTCAGCCTAGTTTCTTAATTTTATCATACCATTCCATATATTCCTCTCCTTCCTTGATGTTCACACTCTTCAAAACTGTTGATACCTCACCCTAGGTGGTGGTTACACAAGTTATTAATATTTTAATAGCTCATTTGATGTTTCTTCATAAGTCAGTCCTCCAACTCTCCAAATACCTTTGTTGCTCTTTGAACTCCCTCCAATTTGTCAATACCATTGTGGTGATGAATTGACTAAAACTGAACACTATCCCACATGTGATCACTCCAGAATCATAGGAGAGATCCCCAAACTGTGGGGCGTTTCCCCTAGGGGGGCATGGAGGAACATTCCAGGGGGTGTGGCAGGGCCCAGGCCAGTCCCCCTGGGGGGGGGGGGGGGGTAGGGCGGGAGTGCCACCCAGCCCCTCTCTGCCCTGATCTCTGTTCTGGACCCATCCCACAGCTGCAGCTCTGGCTTCGGTTCCCAGCCCTGCCTCCCAGTCACGGCTCCTGGCTCAGCTGCGGCCTCAGCACCCAGCCCAGCTTCCAGTTCCGCCCCACAGGATGCAGCCTCTGGTCCGTGTGCAGCCTCTGGCCTGGCCTGGCCCGTGTGCAGCCTCTGGCCTGGCCTGGCCCGTGTGCAGCCTCTGGCCTGGCCTGGCCCAGCTGCAGCCTCGGCTCCCGGCTCGGCCCCCAGGCACCTCGGCTCCCAGCCCCGTCCTCCAGCCGCAGCTCTGTTCCCAGCCTCAGCCTCCAGGATACTGGCCACCGTGACCCCGCTCCCAGCCCCGCCCCCATCCTGGCCCCACTCCCAGGCACTTCTGCGGTGGCGGGGGGGCATGGACAGTGGTAAGGGGAGTGTGAGGTAAAAAGTTTGGGGACCACTGAATCATAGAAATGTAGGACTGGAAGGGACCTCAATAGGTCTTCTAGTCAGTCCCCTGCACTGAGGCAGGACTTCTAGACCATCCCTGACAAGTATTTGTCTAATCTATTCTTAAAACCCTCCAGTGACAGAAATTCCACAACCTCCCTAGGTAATTTGTTCCAGTGCTTAACTGTCCTTACAGTTAGGAAATGTTTCTGAGTGTCTAATCTAAATCTCCCTTGCTGCAATTTAAACTCATTACTTCTTGACCTGTTCTCAGTGGCTAAGGAGAACAATTTTTCACCCTCCTCTTTATAACAAACTTTTATGTATTTGAAGACTGTTATGTCCCCTCTTAGACTTCTCTTCTCCAGACTAAACAAACCCACTTTTTCAAATTCTCCTTGTAGGACATATTTTCTGAACCTTTATCATTTTTGTTGCTCTGCTCTGGATTTTCTCCAATTTGTCCACTTCTTTCCCAATTTGTGGTGCCCAGAACTGGACACCGTAACCCAGCTGAGGCTTTATCAGCGCTGAATAGAGTGGAAGAATTACTTCTTGTGTCTTGTTCCATCACTCCTGCCAATACATCCCACCATGATGTTTGCTTTTTTTGGAACAGTATTACATTGTCAACTCGTATTTAGCTTGTGACCCACTATCATCCCCAGATCCCTTTCTACCTTCCTAAGCAGTCATTTCCCATTTTACATTTGTGCAGTTGATATCCCTTCCTTAGTGCAGTATTTTGTATTTGATTCTATTGAATTTCATTCTATTTATTTCAGATCATTTCTCCAGTTTGTCAAGATAATTTTGAATTCTAATCCTTTCCTCCAAAGCACTTGCAATTCCTCCCAGTTTGGTATTGTCTACAAACTTCATAAGTGTACCCTCTATGCTGTTACCTAAATCATTTATGAAGATACTGAATAGAACTGGATTCAGGATACAGCCCTGCGGGACTGGATATGCCTTTCCAGCAGGACTGTGACCATTGATAACTGCTCTCTGGGAATGGTTTTCCAATTAGTTATGCACCCACCTTATAGTAGCTCCATCTAGGTTGTATTTCCCTAATTTGTTTATGAGAAGGTCATACGAGACAGTATCAAAAGCCTTACTAAAGTTGAGATATGTCACATCTACTACTTTCCCCCTATCCACAAGGCTTGTTACCCTGTGTGATGGGGTGGAGGTACCCTACACTGGCCCAGAAAAGGTTAAACACACACTATGGGTGGTTGAAGTCCCGCCACCCCCAGGCTGTGCTTGGTATGCTCCAACTGCTGCCTCAGCATAAAAGGGAGCAGCCCAGCACATTCTATGCTGACCACAGAAGAGGAAGGGCATGCGCTGGAGGCTCCAGCCCAGGCACAGCTGTGGCTCTTGCCTGAGGCACGACCACAGACCCAGAGAAGCAGGCAGGATCACCGGCATGTCCAGGCCCCCAACTGGAGTCAGAGTCTTGGGGGAATACCTGTGCTGAGGAGCCCGGGAGCCCTGAGGACCTGTGGATCACCACTGTCAAGAGACAGGGTAGGAAGCAGCCCAGCGAGGGGAGAAACAGCCATGACCCCTGGCATGGGTGACTGGTGACTCCTGTCTTTGGTGACTCCTGCTCTGCCATTCCCTGAGGCCTTGCCCATGCTCCACCCCAACTCCCACTTGGTCCCCTCCCCTGAGCGTCTCCACCTCGCGCCTCTGCCCCCACCCCCATTTCCATTGTCTTGTTGGCTCTCTGAGCCAAACCAATGCCTTGTCCCAGCTGAGTCTGCGCAGAGCTGGGACAGCATATACACTGGGAGAACACACACGCAGCCCACAACTGACAACAGTAACAAACAGGAGTCCATTAATAAGAGCAAGGACTTCATTCAACTGATGGATCAAACCAGGCATGGTTGAAGGAGAGAACCAGTCACAAAAGTTGACTGTATTCATTGTAGCCAGAAAGCCAGGCAGACCAAGAAAAGACTTTCCAGAGATTCCAGCCTCAGCAAATAGGAGTGTCCAGTCACTTCAAACACAATTGCATCCCAACTAGTAAGTAATGGCTATACATAGAACTTGGATAAGCCATGAGGTCAAAACTGAGGTCCTTTCATATAAAAAGATGAATGTGAACTTTGAATATTAAGATGAGTCTTGAAGAACATGGGAAGAATCACTGTATCTTGCTGGAAAGCAGGCCAGTCATGTTGGTATTCCTGTTTCTTGAAAACCATCTATGAGTACTGGCAGTGTAAGATTTGTATTTTATTTCTATGTTTTTTATTTCTCTGTGGGTAAAATCCACCCCGATGCAGAAGGTCAACACCATGACCTTTGCATGTCTTAAGGCTATTGGCTTTCCCAGCCCTGGAATGTGTTTTCCTCTGGGCCAAGCGATCACCTGTCCCACAGCTGCCGGAAGAGAGAGGGCAGGGAAACCACGAAGCTGAAGGGGCAGAGGGGGAAGAAGCCCAGGAGAAAGAATGGCAGCCGCATGCACTGTCAGCAGTGCATAGTTGCTATTCTTAGGGCCCCTGGGCTGGGACCCAGAAAGGAGGGCAGTCCCGGAGCCCTTGCCCCCCCCCCCCCCCCCCGGGGTTAAATGCATCTATGACCACTGTGGGATATACCTTTGCTGGTAGCCTCTAGGGATTGATTTCTTAGCAGATGCCTGAACTAATTTGCAGAAAATTTGGTAGGCATCATTTAGGTTGGCTGGATGTGTCAAGTCCAACTTAGCCAGTTCATTGACAAATGTCTCTAGTGATGCTCAAAAGCCTTCCCACTGAGCTTTCTGTAGATTCCACCAGGCCTTCTGCAAGGTGTATGTTGTTGATATCTGCTGTAAGGCATTGGGACATCTCTCCCTGTCAGTCTGGGAGGGAGGCCATGCCCCTTCACTACAGTGCTTCTGTGGGGACAAAAGCTCATGGGGGGTATTAGCATTCATAAATTCTGGCTCACGGGTGGGGCAGAGCTGACACGCAGTTTATGGGCTCTGGCCCCTTAGGCAGAGGGCAGAACCAACAAGCAGTACTGGTGCTCTGGCATTGTGGCAGGGCAGAGTGAACAAGCAGTTTATTGTCCCAGGCCCTCAAGCAGGCTGGGGCAATTACGCAGTCTATGGCTCTGACCCACAAGCAGAGGGTGGGTACCAACAGTCTAGGGTCTCACAAGCAGTTTGGTGAGAACCAACAGTCAAGAGGCTCACAAGTAGGGGGTGAGCACCATCAGGTCTCCTGGCCTATGATGAGATAGCAGCCATTCCAAGGTGGAGGGTCAGCCTAGGGAAGAGGGACCTGGCCCCACCCTACTTCACTGGGTCCCAACCCAGGGCCCTATCAGTGGTGGACAGTTCCACCACTGGGTCAGTGGGGTGTCAGCCAAAACACACTGACGTGGTATCAGGCCACAGCACAACTGAACTATTGTCTGGTTCCCCCGGGCTACTTCCTACTTCCCTTCCCTGGAGTACCTGGGCCTCAGGGTCGTTGTCTGTCTTCCTGGGGTAAACAGCAAATGGTAGCCCCAACAGCTCCTTGGTGTCCCAGGCGGAGGGCAGCTCTGGCCACTCCTCCGGGTCCCTGGCACTGCAGTAATTGGGCTTGGTCACCAACAACAGTCAAGAGTTGTCCTGGCAGCTCCACCCCCACTGAGCTAGAAGGCTCACCTTTTATAATTCCTGTCCTGCCCTTCTGTTTCTGGTGGGGCAGGTGTCGATACCCTGGCTCCACCAACTAGAGGGTGGGCAGGGGTTTCTCTCTGTCCATCTCTGAGGGAGGCCACACCCCCTTGCTACACCCATGTTCCTTTGGTGCTCAAAGATGGCTGATGCTCAGACTTCAGGAAAGCTGCAACCTTCTTTTACATGGCCACTGGCAGCAGTTGTCTGGAAGATGAAAAGGTGATGTTGGGTGAAAAGCCTGTTGCCCATCTGCTACTGTGAAAGCTTGGTGATTGCTTTGTGTCGTAGATGAGTTGTAGTTCGGCGACTGATGCCCACTCCACCCAGCACTCCCATCTGGATTGTTGTCAGGGAATCCCCAACTGAAATAGAGTTTGCCACATTAGCAGAAGGACCTGGAAAGGTGGGCAGAGTGGGGGTTGGCCAATTAACTGATGGAGGCTTGTAGACATTAATCAGCATAAGCTCATTTACCTTTATTGCTTGCCATTCTACAGTCATTTGGACCGGATATTGATACAGTGACAGGGGACAGACCTTCTCTAATGTAAGATGCTATCCCATTTTGCTTGTGATGGTGATGAGCCGCGACACTGTAGCTTGGAACTGAGTGCATCTCCTGAAGAAAGATTATGTGTGCTTCAAGGTTTGTAACTAGGCAGAGGACATCCCTTGTCACCACCAATATCCTCTCACTATTGTAATGCAGTATCTTAAGAACCAGCCCCAGTGCTACAGTTTGCAGCGCTGGCCCTGAAAGGGGCCCCATCGGAAGACAGCTCTTTTAGGCTGACCGTTACTTAGAACATGAACCTGTATTCTACATTTTGTCCACTTTTCATTTCATTTTATGCTACTCATGGGGAAGCCCCAAAAAGGCAGTAGGCATGTCTTGCAAAGCTGGCTGCTTTGATTCCTCAACTGATATTTCCAGGACAACTGCATCACAAAAGTCTGGTGCAGGACAAAAGTCATGGCCATTCCACAACCAGGAAAACCACAGGATGCTTACAAGTGCTACCAATGCTTTTCTCTGCTATGTGACAAATACATGCTTATGGAGAGACTGATTCTGATGAGTAACCATGAGGTTATCAAACTACAGTTGCCTTTTGTTCAGGCTGAGTGCAGATGAAGATGGTGTACTCAAGATGAAATTTAACCTAATACAAGATACCTACAAGATAACCTAATACAATACCTTTAACCTAATACAAGACTTTGAAGATGCCTTCAAGAAGTTCAAGAAGATTGAGACCATTTTCATAGATCTGTCAGCAGCATATATTACTGTCTGGCATGTGGGGCTGACCACCAACTTGTTGCACGTTGTTCTCTGTAAGCCCCTGGTGCAATTTATCATGGAAATGATAGCAAATCAGAGCTTCATCTTGCAAGATGGAAACAGTCAGCCAGCTTAGGTGTCTTTGTAACAGACTCCAGCAAGGATCCATTCTAGCTCCTCTCCTTTTCAACATATATATTTACGACCTACCAACAACTAAGGCTGATAAGTATGTATATGTGGATGACATCTGTCTCGCTGCTGCGGATAATGATCTGCACAATATTGAAGGGTCACTCAGCCAGGACATAAATGCTCTGGCCATTTACTTTCATCAGTGGAAATTTACATTGTGAATCTAAGATGGTGGTTACTACCTTTCATATGAACAGTCACCTGGCCAATCAATTCCTTACAGTCTGTGTTGAGGATCATCCACTCCTTTGTCAGCCAATTGTCACTTATTTAGGAGTCAAACTGGACCACAGCATAACATGCCAGTACCACCTGGAACACAAAGAAAAAGAGCACCTACTGAACCGCCTTGATTCAGAAGCTAACCAGAACCTTCTGAGGAATGGAGGCAAATGTTTTATGAACCTCAATCCTGGCGCTGGTATTCATTCCAGTGGAATGTTGTGCAGTGGTTTGGGGCAGAAGTTGGCATATGAATCTCGTCAATTTGGAGCTGAACACAGTCACCCATATCATTAGTGGTTGCCTTAGCCACACATTAACATCTAATTTATATGCATTGATCCCATAGCTCCCTCAAAACTTCAATGAGATGCCATTAACTTTAAAACTGCATGGAGTGCTACTACAGATGATGAAAACCTGTTGCACCCAAGGCTGAAAATAGTTCCAATAGGTTTATATAAGCAATGCATGCTTCCTAGAAGATGATCTGCCCATCTCCTGAAAAAAAAAACTCCAACACCTGCAGTTCCTGCTGACTTGCCATGACTAACTTTGTTACATACTTTTGCAGAAGCCCAGTGCCAATCTTGGATGAACAACAGCATATCAGGGCTGACAGCAATGTCCTTGCAGAGTGACAGCAACTCTAGGATAGTGAGACAGGCATGCTGATGAATTTCAGAAGCCCTAACTTGCATTCACTTGTTTGCAACCTGGGACATAGGACCTGGACTAGGTTAACAGAGTGCTGGCTGGAATAGCCAAAGACGTGGACAAATTGGAGAGTCCTGAGGAGAGCAACACAAATGAGAAAAGGTTTAGAAAACCTGACCTGTGAGGAAAGGTTTAAAAAACTGGTCATGTGTATTCTTGAGAAAAGAAGACTGAGGGGAGCCTGATAAGTCTTCAAATATGGGAAGGGCTGTTATAAAGAGTACAGTGATCAATTGTTCTTTGTGTCCACTGAAGGTAGGATAAAAAATAATGGACTTAATCTGCAGCAAGGGAGATTTAGATTAGATATTATGGAAAATTTTCTAACTATAAGAATAGCTGTGCTCTGGAATAGGCTTCCAAGGGAAATTTTGGAATCCCCATCATTGGAGGTTTTTAAGAACAGGTTAGATGAATATCTGTCAAGGATGGTCTGGGTTCACTTGGTCATGTGTCAGTGCAGGGAACTGGACCAGATGACTTCTCAAGTTCCCTTCCAGCCTTACATTTCTATCATTCTATGAAATGGAAGTGCACCCTCTTCCTACTATGGCTAAAGACCATTTCTAAAGCCTATAATGAATAATAGAACCGGTGATTATAACTAAGGTTAAGATTTTGTCACAGGTATTTTTAGTAAAAGTCAGGGACAGGTCACAGCTTCCGTGAATTTTTGTTTATTGCCATGACTTGGTCCCTGACTCTTACTAAAAATACACTGGGGTATGGGGGACAAATAGCCCAGCTGGGCCTTGCATCTGCTCCAGCCCCTCCCCCAACCCATCTGCTCTGGGGGCTGGTCTGCTGATCAGCTGTTCGGGAGCCCTCAGGCGGCTGCCACTGCCCATCATCTGTCTGGAGCCCCTGGCTTCAGTCCCCACTGCTGCCCATCAGCTGTTCGGGACCTGGCGATTAGCTGTTGGGCGCCCCAGCAGCCTCTGTGGATCAGTTGTTAGGCAGCTGCAGCCCCACATCAGATGTTAGGCTGCTAGGCAGTAGCTGCCCATCCCCAGGACAGCCTCAGCTCTGGCAGCTGGGGGCTGTTAGCTGCTCCAGCCCTACCCCAGAAGAAGTCCTGGAGGTCCCAGAAAGTCACAGAATCCATTACCTCCATGACAGAATTGTACCCTTAATTATAACATATACCTTCTGTTTCTTCATGTCAGGAGTCATCGCTCTTAGTTGGAGACCTTCTTGCCAATTAGCTTCCTGTGAATCAGAGTGATCCATTAATGCACATGTCCAGAGAGAGACACGGTATACTCAGTGAGTGACTTTCTTGTCTAGTCGTGTAGTATGGAAGACAGGTAGCAAACTCAACAGATAGTTGATCCATATTTTTAATTCCGATTTCATGCCTGTGTAATAGCTACTGTCATCATCAGTGACAAATCCAAGCAATTATCATTCATTTGCTTTTTCCATGCCAGCTTATATCCTTACAAATGCACACTGTTGAAGGGGTATTTGCAAAGCACTGGACATGCTGTATTTGTCAGTGAATGTTAATAGACTTGGTTTGGAAAAGAAGGATATGAATTAAGTCATTGTTCCTTCTTATTCCTCGTTCATCCCTCCTTTTCCCTGTTTACCTTCCATTCTTTTTTCATTCTGAATTTCCCCGCATTTTTCTCTACATCCTATTCACACAGTTCCCATCCCCATCAGTTCTTCCTTCTCCTTAATACCCCCTAGCAAAAATCCCTTAATTATACAATGCATTCTGGGGTTCCTCTGGCCAAGGAAATGCTGTGCAGCTGAATTCAGGATATTCATTGTACCATGCAACTGACTTTTAGGCAGGGACACTAGCCCTAAATGGAAAAAGATGCAGGCACCTAGAGGTTACTTTTTCAGCAAATATTGGGGGTGAGGAGAATCAAAAGAGAGAAGTGCAGTTGAGCAGTGAGCGTGAGGAAGGCGGAAGCCAGTTGTTAAATGAGTATCAGGAGAATTGAGGGAAACTGGTCCCAAGTGTTCAACTTTGAAGTTGAAAGAAAACATAGTAGATGACACGTGTTCAGATCATCTCCCATTGTCAGTGTTATGATCCCTCATGAGTATCACCAGGAAAGCGATGGGGTGGCTGTGGGTCTGGCTAATCAGATGATTTGACCCCCAAAGGAAATTATGTGGGCAGAATATTTTGGAACTCGATGTATTTTTCATGTACTGAATTTGGAGCAGTATGGTTTCCTGATTGATTGATACCATGTTAATCACAATCACAGAGACTGCAAAAACATTTCAGTTTGATTAATGACCTTTGAAGCACTCAGCACTTTAGGCAATGACATAACTTTTGAAAATGGATGTTTGTAGAAACTACTATCGCTTGTCATTTTTAGAAGTATTCATTTTGGGATGGTCGTATACAGTCAATTATAATTGCAACTCTTTGCAGGAATTAATTATCGGGAGATATTGATTATCCAGGCAATTGTTAATCATTTCAATGAACCGTATGAGCCAAAAATCAGCTCTCATATAAGTAGCTGTAATTGCTCTGACTTCAGTGGAGATTCTTCTAATTTACCTGGTCTGAATTTGGCCCTGCTTGGCAGTGGGATGCTACTCCTTGCTATTTGTAAAATTCATGTGGTGTATGAATGAAAGATATTTGCGGGTGAAAGTTAAAGACCCATGCAGCAAAGATTGCAAAGAGTATGACATAACCAGTGATGGATTGAAACTAAATGGGTCCCAGATCCAACCCAACCAAAAGGCCTCTAACAACCAAAGTGGGTTTGATTCTGTACATTTCCCCTCTAATTCTTATATATGTTTTTAATTTCTGACATTAGTTAATCCTAATGATCAGTACATTTCTTTTTCATAGAAAAATTAATGTTTCAATTTTTAAACTTTAGAGGCCAGATCCTCAGCTGATGTAAAAAGGCTTTGCACTGCTAACTCAATGAGGTTAGGCCAATTTACACCAGTTGAAGATCTGTCCCTTTATTTCAAAATTGCATATAGACCGTATAACATATTGCACACAATAGATGTATACAGTCTGCTCAGGCTGCGGTATTGTACACATAGTAAAGTGGTCATCAAGGGATTAACTGGGTTATTTGGGGAAGTATCAGTTGGATCTATGTTCTCTTATTTCCTGTTTAGTTAGTGGGAGGTCTCCCCAACCCTTTACTTTATTGTAGTGCAGAAAATTAAACCAGCAATTTCCCAGCATGCACTCCTTATTTTTGTTGCACTCAGTGGTCCCTTTACAAAAGTATATTTGTAAATTCTGTATCAAGCTATTCATGGAAAGGTCAGCCAACTTCTTAAGGCCAAAAATCTAGTTCCATAATAGAGAGCTGTGGAACTGCTTCAGTGTCATGACCAGGACTTGGGCCATCAGACCTAATAGATCAGGGCTGATGACACAGTCCAGGTGCATAGGTCAGGGGTCAGCATCTAAGAGCACTAGCCTGAGTTTGGATCAAAATCCTAGAACCAATGCCAGGGGGCAGGCATGAAGCCAGCGTTCAAATGCCAAACCTAGGGTCAAAGCCAATGTCAGAGCCCAAGTACCAAAACTCAAAAACTGGTGAGTCTGAGAGATCAACTCCTAGAAAGCCAGGAGGTCAGAATCAGAGGCAATGTTCGAGGGTGGCAACTGAGGGTCTGAGCTGGGGTCAGGTGTCTGAGAACAACTAGAGAGGCAGGTCTGTCACTATGGCTAGCTGGGGAGTCCATCTCATTGCACAGTCACTTTCTGGAACAACTCCTGGGCTTGAATAAGGTTCCAGGACCAATCAGAGGTTATGAAGTCTGGCCTTCGAGGTTGTACTTCCTGTACTATTTCTCCCAATAGGCTCTCTGTGGTGGGGTTGGCCATCCCACCGACTTGCATTCCAGTCTGGTCCCAGCTGAACCACGCATCAAGCGGAGAATTGCTCAGACCTTTATAACTGAACTGTCCTCCTGCTGCAGGTCCTTACTCTGCATCTACCCTTCTGGATCCATACAGCCTCCAGGCATTACTCCAGCCATAAGCAGACCTGCATAGCCACCTTCATGTGTGCGGTGCCACTTCAAAACAGGGAGTGACTTTCACAGCTGTGTGGACTGAGCAACTTGTGGAACCTCTATCAGCCAGCAAAGTGAGTTTGAATGAAGTCCTAGCCATAACTTGAGCCCAGACACTTTGTCTGAAAATCCAGGGAAGAGATCAATGCCAACTAGAAAGACAAAAATGGTCAAGGAGGGATCTGTATTTCCAAGATCTTCCAGAGGTCTTGGCTGTTTATATGGATGTCCTGTCACGGCCTTCCAGCACCGTGGCAGCAGATTTCTAACAGAAGCCATATTCTCCTGGTTTCCTTCATTGTTGCTGCTTCCTAAATCCCCCGTCAAGAGGATTTCATATAGTGCAGTAGAAATTATGCCTGAAATCCTGTGATCACAGTAGCAGGGGGAGACATGGTAATATATTTCTGGAAATGCATTTTTAAAAATCTCACTTTTTTGCATGTTCTGAATAGCTTCTTATTGTCCACCTGAGGGAGGCACAAAAGAATATTTACAATATGTAGCTAAATTGCAGAGAAAATAGTAAAAAAAAATTGTGTGTTCAGTCTTTATCTGGAGGAAGAAGTGGCTGATTCCAGTAAAATGTTGATAATGGAGAAAAGATCAAGTAGAGACATGTACTAAGAGTGTAACTATAATCTATGCAGAGATTCTCAAGAAAACTGGATGTGAGAGAAATTTGATTATAAGAGTTGAGTACAAGTAATTTTAGTATCAAATCATCTCAGTACTCCTAATTGTGGAGCAATCAAACCATTGGCCTAACCTAAGTAGTCTTCTGATACAATCTTACATTTAGCAAATCAGCAGTATAACAGTGCATGACTCCGGATGAGACAGTTTGGCTTCTGGCTATTTGGCTTCCACAGGAATTAGAAAACTGTGTGTATTAAGTGAGACAAAAACTGTGTTGGTACTTTTAAAGGAGATAGTAAGAGACTCAGGAATCTATGCACTTTGAGCTTATACAGTTTTTCACATAGCTTGGTTGGTTGTTTCAGTTTGCCCAGGTTCACTGAAATCATTGGAATAAACAGGGAATGTTTATAGAACATTTATGGAATGTGACAGAAAGAGTAATACCAAGTTATTGACATTTATCCATTGCAAAGTTAATGGAAGAAGCATTAACCACTGGGGACAGAATCAACATTTCAAGGAAAGACCTGGGTTAGAGAATCTAAAACTGAATTTCACACCAAAATGTGTTATGAGGGTTTTCAGTGCTTTTATCTTTCCTATATTGTCAAGGTGGGCACATTTAAGAACTTTACTGTAAATAGAAACCAAAATAGCAGTCTATCTGAGAGAGCTGCTGTTTATGTTGATTTGCCTGACCATTAGTGTTACAGTCAGCGTCAGTAATGAATCGTGACATTCAGCTAAGACCAGGGAATACATTATCGAAGTAGTGCATTGGAAATTAACCATCTGGCTCCCATTATTATAAATAGGAATTGTACAGCTATTAGTAAAATACACATGCACTGATATTAAAATATATTCCTGTGTCTATATAAGGGATTGCTATGTTCTTTAAACGTGCCAGATCCAAATAAAAATACATTAAATGTAATCAGTTGTCTTATTTCTGTCATTTGAGGTTGTTCCCCCTAAACATTAGGTCTAAAATTGGCAGACCAGGTGTGATCAGGTGTAAAGATTATTAAGACATCCATTCATAAGCTGAGTCAAGTTCTCCTCTTACTTATACTGGTGTAAATTTGGAGCAACACCAAGAAATAGAAGTGTAAATGTGTAAGAACCAGTTAAATGAGAAAAGAATCAGTCTTTGAATCTAATTCAGCCCGCAGCTGACCCCAGAGGCCCAGTATGTGTACAATTCATTATCCAGAGTTCAGAAAAATTCCATTTCATGGGTCTTGCAAGGGATTCTGCAACTAAATTATATTACAGATGAGAGAGGCGATTTAGCATCTCTGTGTAAGAATATAGTATCAGATATCAATGAATTTTTTACATTGAAGGAACATCGAAGCAAAATAGTTGTTTGACTAAGTGAAAGACTTTTTTTATGCCAAACTTTTTATGTTATTCATGAGAAATATTCAGTAGACCTCATAAATTGTTAAAAGAGTTTCTGTACAATCTTGTCTAGGTCACATATACATGCATCAGTTAAGGAGCCAGGACGTTAGCAAAGCTCTTCAGTCTACATTAATCTAAAGTACGGGCCTATAAAATAAGCGCTACTTATGAATTTTGCCCTTTTAAAAATGTATGCTATATTGGAGAAGTGTCAGGAGCGACAGATCAGCAAATGATTCATTTAAATATTCTAAATAAAGGAGTTCTGTTCTTTTTTAAACAATGTATAAAAAATCACTTAATTGCTCGTTCCACCCAATCACAGAGTCATGATAGTTCTTTAGGTGTCCAGGTCCATAATGGAGTCCGATAAAATCCTTTAGAGGTATTTAAGGAACATAACTCCCTAAAATATATTCATTATACAATTTCTAGCAGGCCTAAGGGTAAAGCTGTAACCAGAAACCTGCAATTAAAACATAATGAGAAGAATAAAGGTCTTCACAAATGAATAGAGGTCTCCATATGAATTCCTTACTGATTACAACATATTCAGAAATCTTAATGCCCTGGACATTCTGAGTAGATAACAGCATTTAGAAGTCATATAGTGCTTTTTAAGCAGGATCTCAAAATATTCTTCAAAAGAGAGCTCATGTCATTATCCCCAGGTTATAGATGGAGAAATTGAGGCCTGAAGAATTTAAGTGACCTGCTGCCCAGGGGCATGGATCTTGCAGGAGATCAGTGTTTGATAAGAATGTCTGTGTCTGATAGTTTAGACAGAATTTTTCTGTCCCAGTCACTTTTTGAAATGTATGAAAGTGCATTTGTTGTGAAGCATAGACAAGGGTAGATTTTGTTCAATATTTTTATTTTCCTAGTTGGAAAGCCTTCAAACTGGGTATGAAAATAAATCATAAAGTTCTCTCTCAAGTTTAAGATATTTTCAAGATTTTAGATGAGCTCGTAGCAAGCTTGTTTTCTCTGTTCAGTAGAGTTTATGGTTAGTTTGTAACCATTTTTACAAGCTACTCTGTTTACACAGGATCTCTTGTAAATCTCTTGAAAAGCAGTCGTGCTGTACCATATATCCCAATATTTACATCACTAAAAGAAACAAACCTAAAGGAAATCTTGCAAACACATAACTGTAACACAGACTACAGCATACAATACAGCACAGCGTCAGATGGAAAAGATCCAGTTATAATCCTATATAGCATATGCTGAATACTAATTCAGTATGAAGTAAGCATCAAGTGAGCTGAAAGTATCCCAAGGGTATTTGGCAAATATCTGAACTTGACTATGCTGTAGTCATCAACTAAATGGTTCTCGTCACAAAGAGTAACAATGCAGGATGTCTGATTTAATCACTAATGAAAACTACTACATGAGTCTAGCTGTTATATTTTTCCATTTATGTTCAGAATTCATTTATTTTCTACTGTCCTTAACTATTCATCATGTAGTCCATTGTGCAAGGTCTGGTTTCAATATAAGTTTGATCCACACTAGAAAATGCAGCTCTGAAGTGGCTTTATAATTTAGAAAGTTTCTCTCAAAAAGAATTAGTGATAGGGCAGACCATAAAACTGGAATGAAACAGACAAAATAAAAGAAGATGCTATGACTCTGAACACGCTTCTTTCCACTTAGAGCAGGAGTGTCAAACAACCTTTTTGAGCCGGTCCGCTTCCGGCCAGTTTTTTTGAGACATGCTGCTGCCCAAAGTGAGGGCATTGTCACTTAAAGAGATTTCTCTGCCTATGGCATTGCCGGTTTAAGAGTCCATGAAATGTCTTAAAGCATCGATGCCGGATGCAGAGAAATCCCTTAAAGCGGCAATGCACTCAGTCCGGCAACATGGTCCCCACACGAAATCCCGCCGCCGAAAAGGGCTGATGCTGCGCTGCCGAAAAGGGGAAGATGGCCCGAATTTCTCGGCAGAGGGTATTGCAAGGCCCCTGTGAAGTGCAGTATATGAGAATTTGGCCCGTCACCATCAGCAAGTTTGACACCCCTGACTTAGAGTGAAGAATTATCTGAAGAAGATTTTTTCAAAGTTTAGGGGATACTCTAAAAAGATAGGGCCTTAAGGCATATAATAAGTACAACCTATATGCATCCAGAAACTCAGAGAATTTTCCATCACTCAGTTGCTAAAGGATACAAACATCATCATAAAGAGATAGGGGTACTATCTTTTGTAACTCTGACCCATGTCAGACAGCTGGGGTTAGGAAATAGACTCCATGATTGCTAGGTAGCCAGTTAACTGGAAAGTTCCAGGGGGGTAGCCGTGTTAGTCTGTATACAGCAAAAACAATGAGAGTGCTGTAGCACTTTAAAGACTAACAAATTTAATTTCTGCAGGCATAAACTTTCGTGGGCTGTAACCCACTTCGTCAGATGTAAGGAATAGAAATCACATAGAGGCATATATATACATATCCAAGGGAAGTAACAACAATGGGGAAGGTGGATGAAAGCAAAGTCTATTCAGTTAGAGTAGTTGAGGCCTATTCACATCCATTGATTAGGAGGTGAGAATGTGTGAACAGTGGCAATTACTTCTTGTAATGAGATAACCGTTCCAAGTCCCTATTCAGACCCAGTTTGATTGTGTCAAGTTTGCAGATGATTTCTAGCTCAGCAGTTTCTCTTTGAAGTCTGTTTTTGAAGTTTTTTTGTAGAAATATGGCAACTTTCAAGTCAGTGACTGTGTCCTGGGAGACTGAAGTGTTCTCCGACTGGTTTATGGATGTTGTTATTTTTTATGTCTGATTTGTGTCCATTTATTCTTTTGCGTAGTGACAGTCCAGTTTGGCCAATGTACATGGCAGAGGAGCATTGCTGGCACATGATGGCATATATTACATTAGTAGATGTGCAGGTGAATGAGCCCCTTATGGTGTGGCTGATGTGGTTAGGACCAGTGACGGTGTCACTAGAGTTGATGTGTGGGCAGGGCTGGCAATGGGGTTTGTTGCAGGGATAGGTTCCTGGATTGGCCTTCTTGTAGAGTGTATGGTTACTGGTAAGTGTTTGCTTCAGGTAGGGGGGCCGTCTGTAAGCAAGGATAGGTCTGCCTCCCACACCTTGAGCAAGTGAGGGATCATTTTCTAGGATAGGTTGTAGATCCTTAATGATGTGTTGGAGAGATTTTAACTGGGGACTGTAGGAGATGGCCAGTGATGTTCTGTTGTTTTCTTTGTTGGGTCTATCCTGTAGTAGGTGACTTCTGGGTACCCATCTGGCTCTGTCAATTTGTTTCTTCACCTCTCCAGGTGGGTATTGTAGTTTTAAGAATGTTTTATGGAGATCCTGTAGGTGTTTGTCTCTGTCTAAGGGATCAGAGCAAATCCGGTTGTATCTTAAGGCTTGGCTGTAGACAATGGATCGTGTAATGTGTCCAGGGTGGAAGCTGGAGGCTTGAAGATATGTATTGCGGTCAGTTGGTTTTCGGTATAAGGTGGTATTAATGTGACCATCATTTATTTGTATTGTAGTGTCCAGGAAGTGGATTTCTTATATGGACTGGTCCAGGCTGAGGTTGATGGTGGGGTGGAAATTATTGAAATCCCAGTGGAATTCTTCGAGGGACTCTTTCCCATGGGTCCAGATGATGAAAATGTCATCAATGGTGTAGGTAAAGGAGAGGTGCTTGGGGACGAGTTTCGAGGAAGCATTGTTCTAGGTCAGCCATAAAAACGTTGGCTTACTGTGGGGCCATGCGGGTGCCCATAGCTGTGCCACTGACTTGAAGGTATAGATTGGCTACAAATCTGGAAGAACAAATCTGGAAGAATCCCACCTCCAGCGCTCACTGCAAGGCAAGCACACCTCAGATGACTGAAGATGGATTGTCCTCGCTGATTGATTGCTCTATGGTTGCTTAGGATCAGCTATCTGGGGGCATATCTGCATTGGGACATGCAGTGTTGTTGTAGCTGTGTTTGTCCCAGGATATGAGAGAGACAAGTTGGGTTAGGTAATATCTTTCTTGCGACTAACTACTATTGGTGAGAGAGTCGATCTGTTGAGCTTACACGGAGCTCTTCTTCAGGTCTGGGAAACTTACTCTGAGTAAGAAGAGCCCTGTGTAAGCTCGACTTTTTCACCACCAGAAGTTGGTCCAATAAAAGATATTAGCTCACCCACCTTGTCTCTGTAAATCACCGGGACACTTGGGAAACTTTAAGATGAATCAGCTATAGGTGTTAAGTCAGTGTGCATAAATGAAAGTGTTAATTCACCCTGTGGTTGCTCTCATTCAAAAGTGAAGGAGGATGAACTAAAGCCACTTCATTCCTGAATGTGAGCAGTCAGAATGGGGGAGGGTTTAATGTACTTTAACTTAGGTGCATTGACCTCACACCTTTAGTTGATTCCCCTTGCGTCTCCTGAATGTGCCCAGGAAGACATGGCTTAACATTAGAAACACTTTGTACAGCTGAAGGCATGTCAGCTAACCACTCCCTCTCCTCTTCCCTTCTTACTACACTTCCTGGTTTTGAAACCACTTCCTGGTTTCTCTTCCCAGGGCCACTGGATAAACCTGGATAAAAGTTCTCTTGTCCAAACAATCTAGAACTAGCTCTGTGGTTGTTGTTTTATCATCTTTGTCCATATCTTTCACACTTTTTTGCTGATGTCTTTGCTGAATGGGGAATTGAACATAGAAATTATTGGGGGCGGGGGGGTTACACAAAAATAGCTTTGTTCTAAGAGAAGGCAAGCAAGCAAGGGCCAAATTCATGCTTGGTGTAACTCAACTGACTTCCAGAGAGTTGCACCAAGGATGAATTTGGCCTATATTATTGTTGTTTATTATTTATTTGTATTACCATAGTAATTAGGAATATAAATGTTGGGTAAAATTTACAGAAGCACCTAACTGATTTAGGAGCCCAGCTCCCAATTTCAAAAGTGACTTTGGCACATAGGTTCTTAAGTCTCATTGAAAGTCTTTGACTTCTGAGTGTCTAACTCACTTGGTAATATGATTTAGGCTCCTAATTTACATAGGCTCTTTTGAAAATTTTAGCGGGAGTAAGTAAAGCTTGCCAATGTTTTGTAATGAAACTTGCAGCCAGGCGAAGCATCATAATTCCTAATATTAGCCCAGGTTCTTGGAAAAAACTAATGAAGAACTGGTCAAGATCTGGTAATCTCTCCTCCTTCATTACAAATGCTGCAAGGATGTTGGAAAGCTGTGCAAAAGGTAGTGTGGTGACTTGGTTGTGACCCTTAATCAGAGAAAAATATGTGTTTTCAGCTGAGTTTCTGGGTGCAAACCTGAATGAAAAACAAACTATGATTTAGGCCAAAAGAACTTTTTAGATAAAACTCACTCATAATTTTCGAACTGCAAATTTGGTAATTCCATAATCCATGTTTTGGACCGTGGGACATATTCTGCCCTCAGTTACTCTCATGCAATACAAAAGAAAGGAGTAAATCAAGGGAGGATAGATAACAGCAATGCAATTAGATCAAGGATGAATTTAATCCATTGTGTCCACATATGTTTATAAGGGTGATCTGTAAAGTTCTATTTAAAAAAATGAGCTTCTACTATTTTTAATTGTATGATATATAAAGAAGGCCACAAAGGATTTTTTTAGGCTTTTTCCTTTGCTTGTTTTTACTTTAGACATATTGGAAATAAAAAATCTGGTCTTTCCTACCTTTGCTGGAGAACTTCTAATAGGTCTCATAGTATGTGTACTGTGACTTCACTCTATTATTGAAGAGGCAGTGGTGTTAAAAAGACAACTTTTGTCCAAAATTTTAATTAGTCCTTGAAAGTTAGCAGGTGTTAACATAAAACAAACAAAGATTTAATGATTTAGTTAGGGTTGGTTCTGCTTAGCAGCGGGTTGGACTAGATGACCTCCTGAGGTCCCTTCCAACCCTAATCTATGATTCTATGATTTAGCAAGAGTGGTATTTTCAAAAGCACTGAAGCAGGTTAGGCGCCTGACTCCTGTTGAAGTCAATGGGAGTCAGGTTCCTAACCTGCTTAAGTGCTTTTGAAAATCCCACTCCAAATCCCTTGCCAAGTGAAGCTGCTATGTTTTTCGCATCTTTAGTTGCAATGTCCCTGTTTCCACCGCTCATCCTTGTTTATATATGTACAGTGTGTTCAAGTCACTTGGCTTTTTTCATTGTATTGTCTTTCTTATCCCAGTCTAAAGGTTTATCTAGGGGGAGGAGGGATCCCTCCTTATCATGCTTTGGTACCTTACTTAAAAGAAACAGAACTCTTAGTTTAACTAATCTGAACAGTAACTGGCTCAGCATACATAGGCCAGGCCTACTGACAACCTGCAGCAAAACAGCCAACAGCGATCTGGGGTAGGCTGGATGCAGTTCAATCTCAGCTCTGGCAGCAAACCCAAAATCTTGAAACCAAAAGGTCGTCCTGTAAAAACGTGCACTTTCTTTAATGTAGTCCCAGGAGCCACATGTTGACATTTTACTTTATAGCTTGGCAGGCTGGCATGATTCATCATTCACAGGGGATGTTGGTGTCTGTGGCCACCATCTGTTGGTGACAATAAGTTAATGAATACCAATGTGTTCCTTAGGCAGATATGAAAAGAGAAAAGCTAGAGAACTGTTGCTTTACGCCTGGAGATTAGACATAGATCAGAGCTGCAAAATTCAGATTCACAATTGTGGTCCAGTGCTTTAGAGTGATAGAGGCCAGGTGCAAAGTTTAGATTTAGATAAAAAGTTCCCTAAAGCTCAGGCCCACCTTTAATGAGGGAAAGAAGATTGTTTGATATTTCGTTTTCATTGGGCTGTGTATGCATGACCCTCACTTTCTATCTTAGGGACTTATTTGGACCCCATCATCCCAGTAGCACAATCTTTAGTGTATTTATTCTCACAATAGCCCTGTGAGATAGGAAACTACTATAAATGCCCATTTTACAGATGGGAAACTGAGGCACAGAGATTCTAAATTATTTGCCCAAGGTCATACAGGGAATCAGTGGCAGGGCAGGGAATTGAATCAAGGTCTCTCAAATTGCTCTAACTTCTGGATCATCCTGTCTCTGATTTACCAGTCATTAACCCACTCATGTCTGTTCTCCCAATGGCACACAAGCTCCAAAATACAGATGCAATTTCTTCCCTCTCTTTGGCTGTAATGGCAGTGGAGTGGCTCAACAACCACTGTGCACCAAGGCAGTGAAATTTTTGGGGATTCCTTGCTCCAAGCTCACTAAGATCTGTTGTCCAAAGCCCATTTACTTGGGTATGTACAGGAGGGGGCAGCATTTAGGCTTATCCTTCTCTTTTTGCTGCAGACTCCTTTCTGATCATGCTGCTAAAAAGTTATCCGCTTTTTTTCTTGATTCAGAAAAGTTATTTTAAACTCCAGTATCAAAAAATATATGTTATAAATAAATAGATAGATAGGTACTGGGTGACTCAAGGGATTAGTAATAGGACATAGAGGCTTTCATTGCTAGGTCTCTGGTCTGAACTGAGACCAAATATGTAGTGGCTAAAGTCTTTGATGGCCTATCTAGAATTAATTGGTGGTCGTTGCGCTGTTCCTAGTGAACAGTAGAAAGATCTTTGAATGAATTATTATTTAGTCTGATCCCCCCCCCCCCCCCCCCCCCCCCCCCCCGCCTTCCGGGTGATAATCTCCAAGTGAGCTTTAAGGCATCTTGGTGGGCCTATGTGCAGAAACATATACCACTGCTGACTATGCTAAACCTGTTTGGTGACAGAGGGCTTCGCTGCCAATGTTTTCTCAAGTTCTCTCTTCTTTACTGTCAGTTCTGTTTGTGCAGAGGAATTTGGGATCAATACGGACAATGTGCCTCCCAATTATACCTCATTGCAGCCCAACATTGACTTTCATTCTACGGCGACCTGTTGCTCTTACACTCACTACATTTGACCCTGGAAATTTTGAAACAAGAGTTTAGTGTTACTAAATTTCTAAGGCTCTCATCATCAGAGTACGGTATGTAGGCACCAGAAATCTATGGTATATGAATTTGTGTAAAGCATATTGAATAAATAATAATTCATTGAGCTATTTGGTTGAGAGTAAGCCTTAAATGGTGGGTGGGTGGGTGGGTGTGTGAACAAATGATTGCTCCTTATTGAGATTTTGTTACTTTGCTCCTCTCTCATCATCTGCTGCTCTGCCTCTTTTCTGTACTTCACCTCTGAGTCCTGCTGCTTTGCTGCTCTTTTTCGTCTTTTCTAGCTGTTCTTTTGCTTCTTTTTTTTCCTTATGCTCTGCCAATTTTCTCTCCTACCTAGATTCTACTGCTGTGCACGTCTCTCAACCTTGATCAGAATCTGCCTGCTACCGACAGGATTGGGCTTTTTATTTGTGGAGGCTGCAGCAGTTTTCAAGTTGCTAAAATTGCTAAATTGATTTTCCACCTTAACTACATTAACTTATTGAGGGTGTCTAGCATGCTAGACAGGCAATGTGCAGTGTACAACCTATATGTTGCCTCAAATGTACTGTATTTAATATATTCCTTCCCTTTGCACTGCTAAAGTACAATCTACAAAGAGTATACATTTGTACTCAGCAGTGATGTTACTAGAAAGCATATGTTATAAACTGTTTGCCTTCTGGTAAGTGTAGTAGAAAATTTGAGCCGGACAGAACATTATATAGTTTAGGAATTATTCTAAAATTATTTTTCTATTTTTGTAATATTCCTAACTGGATTTTCCTCTCCACCAGTTTATTGCAATATTCACATATCAAATACTAAACCAAATCTTGCTCATTTTACTCACACAAATAGTTCCTTTGACTTAGCAAGTCCATTCTCATGCATGAAACAAGCAGGATTTGGCTCACTGTCAAATCTCATATCATTTCAAACTATGCTATTGTTTTCTTGGCAGGCACCATCTTTTACACATACACACACACAGGCACATACACACACACATTAATGCCATGTGAGGTTAAGAACTATGAAGTGCAGTTTATTGTAAGGTGGCAGATACTAAGAGATGTATTCATAGATGAGGGTGAGGGCAGAGAATAGAAAAATAATACAATCAAAAACTTTAAAGAAGATAAATAAGTAAATAAATAAGTAGAAAGACTTAATGCTAGTGGCTGAAATTCACAATTTTCCATTGGTTAGTCTATCTGTATAGTAGTAGTAATCTACTAAATCTTTTGCTGAACTGAGTTTTGCATGATGCTTTATTGAATATTCAGCATGTCATACTTGCTTCTATGCTTAGGAAATAGAAATTTACCAGCCAAGTGACTGCTTAGGAGGATGAGTACATTTGTCCACATTGTCTCTACATAGTTAATTTGCATAACTGATTGTATTCTACCAAAATATTATATAGCTAACTGTATATTTTTTTAAAAAAAATCCTTCATAGTTGGTTATATGTGAGAGGGAGTATATGGGACTTAAATAAATATATTAGAGTGACAACTTTCTTTCTCACTATAGATGTATCTAATCACCTGTTTCTAGGCTTTTCTCTAAATATATAAAGCAATACACAGGGATTTTCAGCTATACAATGGAAAAAATCAATATTTACCAGCAAGACTGCTGTGTTTCTCTGTACTTTCCTGTAGAATAAGAAGTTACTGCTTGGGTATTGGTTTGTGGTAATTGTTGGTAAGAGTTGACTTTTTAATTGTATATATAATACTTTGATCAGAAGTCTAAGAACATAGAAGTAAGAGACAGGATCAGTGGATAAAAGGTTTTCTACTAGAAACTGGGAATAAATATTTGATCAGACTGTGAGTTATAGAATGCATTTATTATCTGGTACAGTGTTTGTAGGATAATATCATCAGTATTAAGATTCAGTGTGCAGTACAGTACATTCAGAAATCTGGCAGGTCACTAATGGAACATAGTAACAGAGTTGTGTTAAGATTGCACTTCAGCAAAATTAGACTAGACTTCCTAGAATGAGACAGAAATTCCTTTTTTCAGGTATCCTTAATCTATAGAGGAAAAGTAGGGAAGCATGCCCACATGGTGAGGATGCATTTGATAATCTGTTATTGGCCATTTTTGCTGAAAAAGACATGAGGAATAAAAAACAATGTTGTCTTTTTGCCATAAAGATAGTGTTTAATAGAAGACGTCTTTGCCAATGTTGCTGAAGTTCTGGATTTGTGAATTGCAACCAGGTCTCACCAACAGATCCCATGGTTGTGATAGTGAATCTCAAATTATTTTGTATTTAAGTTCTGTCCCTAACAATTTTCAATTTAATAGGTTACAGTGTGACATAAAAAATAAAATATTGATTCCTAACCTAACTTGCAACATTTCTTCCCTCCATATATTTTTCTGCTTCTGTGGAGGCAGTCCAATTCAAATCCATTCAGTCTTACCCAGAAACATAGAAACTTCTCACAGACAGAAATATTCAGATCTGTTTTTAGCCATTGGTAGCCCACATTCACCAAGATTTCCACCACTTGAAACAGTTCAGGAGGATTTCATAAATGCTATACATCCTTTACTTCCATGGCTTCCACTGACTATCTATAGTTCTTGTCCAGTCTTATGTTCAGTCCATGAGAACATAATGTTCATGCTTTTCCCTTATCTCTAGATAAATTGTTCATTTCTGTCAGGAAATGCTTGTAGATCATACATCTAGCAAAAAGAAAATAGGTGATACTTAATGTATTCTTAGAAAGCAATGACTCTGAAAAAGAGAGGGGTTATTGTAAATAACCAGTTGTACATGAAGGGCCACTCCAGGGATACTGGCTGGCAAAAAGGGCTTACACAATTCTTGAATGTGTAAACAGGAGTATTGAGTGACAGTAGGGAGCTGATATTACCTATCTATACAACATTGATGAGGCAATATGAGACTAGAATAATAGTAGGCAGCAGTTCTGCAGAAAAGGACCTGGAGGTTACAGTGGATAAGAAGCTGGATATGAGTCAGCAGTGTGCCCTGGTTGCCAAGAAGGCTAATAGCATATTGGGTTGCATTAGTAGGAGCATTGCCAGCAGATTGAGGGAAGTGATTGTTCCCCTCTATTCAGCATTTGTGAGGCTGCATTTAGAGTATTGTGTCCAGTTTGGGGCCCCCCACTGCAAAAAGGATGTGGACTAGTTGGAGAGAGTCCAATGGAGGGCAACGAAAATGATTAGGGGGCTGGAGCACAAGACTTATGAGGAGAGACTGAGGGAACTAAGCTTGTTTAGTCTGCAAAAGAGAAGAATGAGGGGGGATTTGATAGCAGCCTTTAACTACCTGAAAAGGGGTTCCAGGGAGGATGGAGCTAGGCTGTTCTCAATGGTAGTAGATGACAAAACAAAGAGCAATCGTCTCAAGTTGCAGTGGGGGAGGTCTAGCTTGGATATTAGGAAAAAAATTTCACTAGGAGCGTGGTGAAGCACTGGAATGGGTTACGTAGGGAGGTGGTGGAATCTCCATCTTTAGAGGTTTTTAAGCTGCTGCTTGACAAAGCCCTAGCTGGAATGATTTAGCTGAGGTTAGTCCTGCTTTGAGCAGGGGGTTGGACTAGATGACCTCCTGAAGTCCCTTTCAACTCTAATATTCTATGATTCTGTGTCCAGTTCTGTTGTGCATACTTTAAAAAAGGTTGTTGAAAAACTGAAGAAGAGTTACAAATCTTGTTGAAAAACTGGAGAAGAGATTTGTGGGCTAGAAAACAGGCCTGGCAATGAGACACTTAAGGAACTCCATCTATCTAATTTATCAAAGAGAAAGCTTAGGTGGCTTGAACACATTCTACACAAGCTGATACTTAGAGACATCTGATGCTAAAGGGCTTTTTAATTTAGCAGACAAAGGCATAACAATATCCACTGGCTTAAAGCTGAAGTCAGAAAAATTCAAACTGGAAAAAAGATACAATTTTTAACAATGAGAATAATTAACCATTGAAACACCAAGGGATGGGATAAACTTATCACTTGGTCTTTACATCAAAATTGGAAATCTTTCTAAAATATATGCTGTAGTTCAGCCACAAGTTACGGACTTGATACAGAATTTATAGGATGAGATTCTGTAGCCTGTGCTTTGCAGAAGATCAGACTAGAAGATCATAATGGCTCCTTCTGGGCTTAACAGCTATAAAACAGTGTATATAGAATTTGGGACACTCTCCCAAAAGAAGTACTGGAAGTACCATCTCAAGAAACTTTTAAGACTAGACAGGACAAAGCACTAGAAAATAAACTGTGGGGAACAATCTTGCATTTCAGGGAGATGGACAAGATAGCCTAATAGGTCTTTTCCATCTGTAAGTTCTTTGGTTCTAATATACAGTATCCAAATAGCACAAAGAATTTGAGAAAACATTATTTTTAAAATTGTGACCTGCAAATGAAATTAAAAAATTCTTACTTTTATGTATTTAATATGTCTCTTTATTAAACTAGCAGGGACATTCAGTTCATATTGCTAAAGTTGATAATTTTGTGAATTTCATTTGAAAATCACCCCAATCTTGCGATCAATACGCATGCAAAACTCAAATTGACTTTGATGGGATTTTCACATAAGGAAAGATTGGGAGAGAGATTACATTTAAAATAGTATGTTAATCCATTTGTTTTAATACAATACACAATTCTTAATTTCCACCACTGATAGCAATTTAGCCAATGACCATTTAAAAAAAAAAACCTTCAGCGTGAAATCCTGGCTCCACTGATGTCAGTGACAAAACTACCATCTACTTCAGTGAGAACAGGATTTCAGCGCATTTTTTTAAGTAGAAGTATTTTTCCCATTTTGGTTCTCAAGGTAGGTCATCTACAGAATATTTTGTTTGGCTCCAAATCAACCAAAGAAAACCAGATACTTTAAATAATGTAATGACTGATTGAACAGAAAAATGGGAAGACCAGGTAGGATGTCACTAGCACATGTCTGGACAATAAACGAAACAAATACAATCATGCATGACTGAGGTCCTATCAGAGTGTCTTTGGGGCTGGAATGGAGGAGCTTCTCTCCTTACTTCACATTCTGTGCATTTTAATGAGTTTTCTTTGGTAAAACCAGCTCATAGGACACCAAAATACAGCCAAGACACACATTTTTTTGTCCAGATCTGTCAAAGATACCTCAGAATTTAAAGAAATCTGAGTAACTGTAAACACAAAACTGGCTCAACTTAGTTTCACCTCACCAGATCAAAGGGTCTTAAGATGGGTCTTTAGGACTCCTGTCCTGTTTTGCTTCCAATATAGTGTCCCAAAGGAAAATGTAATAACATGTTATACTTTTGATGGCTAATTCTACATTAAAAATGGTGAATCATTGCCAGTCATGGCTTCTCTTATTGTCGTAGCTTTGGAATGTGTTCAGTTTGTGATACGGCATAGGATGAGATTCTTACACCTGTTTTAGTCACGTCAAGCTAGGTAAAAGGGGTCGGACAGCATAGGGAGGAGCTAAAACCCTGGATCTGCCTGGGGTAAGATTCACCTGTTGCAGGAACTGAAGAAGAGAGCCACACACTGTTCCCTGAGAAACCACCTCACAAGTCCTGGCACGTGGGCTACGCTGGGGCTGTAGCTGGAGGTAGGAGGACTGTGTCCAGGATTGGGCTTAACAAGTAGATCTATGGAGATTCTGGGAAGCTTCTCAAAGAATAGCCAGGGACAGGCCACGGAAACTTAGGTTGTCCCTTACAGATGTTTAAAGTTCATCAAGGCCACATCTGTCCCTGGAGCAGCCCTAAATTGGGGAGTACAAAGTGGCTTAAAACCACTTTGGCCTCCTTTTTGTCTTTGGCTGTGAGTTCTCTTACCCATTATGATTATGCTGAATAGAAACAAAACTGCCTTGTTGGATGTCTTTTTTGTTTGTAGCATCTGTTATGAAACCGGACCTCCCCCTACAATTAACGCATTTGTCCCCTGAAACATGGAATTTTCCGATCCTCTGGAAACAGAAAACTGGTTCTGTCTACAACAGACAGACTACTATTCAACTACTTTAGAGTCCAATAAGTAAATGATGGATTGGCTGGTGAAATGGATCCTGTATCTCATTATATCCTTTTATAACATAAAGATGTAGAATAAACATTTCCTGTTGGAAAAAGTTGGCTGCTACATTTTACTATGCAGACCTCAGCCTCAAAATATTTGTGTCTTTATTCCTTTAGTTGCAGATGATAATGAATTACCTTGCCAGGCTTTGTAATTTTTCCAGGATGCTGATGAGAAATTGTTGCACAAGCTAGTAGTGTATATTTGCTTGCTAGTTAGAAGACAAAATTCAACTTCCTGCATTTATACCATCTGGTAAAACCCAAAAGAAGAAACTGATGCTCTGAATGACTGTGTCATTACAGACTGAGTACAAGTTCTGTGTATAGACTAAATAAGTAGTGGTCTTCTGTGCACTGCTACAAATAACAGCACAATCCAGTGCAAAAGGGGGAAAAAAGGCTGCTTGTACCTTCTTCCAGATACAGTATTTCTTATGTCAATTTTCTTGCAGCGTTAGCTAGCATGTAAAGAGGCATGCAACAATTGATTCTTGATTGGAATATTGCCAGGGATTCCAAGTGAGCACTTTACACAAAAGATGCTCACACAGGAAGAACAAATTCTATTCCATGGGTATGATAAAATTAAGGCTGGTCTGAACCAGTTCAGCAGACTTCAGATGTTGTTGATACAGTCATTTAAAGGCTCATAAGCAGACTATTTATCTACCCACAGACATGTACCTGCCACGGTCAGATTACAACTTTTGGAACCTAATAGAGTTTTAAAAAAAATACCACAGAGAACGGAGAGAGAAATAACCTGATTTTTGGAACATTGATACATTTATTGGCCTTTTAGGATGTTTCCAATGATGAGTTAAATTGTTCCTAGCCCTAACACACCCATGCAGGAGGCCAAAGACCCCGAGCCTTGCTCGGTCAAGGCTCTGGCAGCTCCCCGGGGCATGGAAAGACTCTGCAATGGGGAGCTGCCCGAGCCTTTCCCTGTGGCAGGTAAAGACACTGGTAGGGGAGAGGCAGGGGGACACTAAATTGCTAAAAACAGCATTGTAGATGGGAGGGACGCTGCTTCGGAGTGTACAGACCCATGCAGGGTACATACCCACAGGGTTCCTGTGTGTCTTTACTCAATTAAGTAGTGCTTCACCGTCTACACTGCTATTTATACCCATGCTCGGGGGGGGGCATGCAGTGTGTGTACTTTACATGCCACCATAAGGCATGTGCAGTGTGGGTGTTCCCTATCTATTTTGTTATCCACATATTAACCAGTAACAATCTTTAAAAGAAGAGAACCTTCCAATTAATCATAAATTCAGAATATCCAAAAATACAAGTCCGAGCTATCTAGCCTCTGTTTTGGGGGATGAAGACACTTTACATATTTCGCTTTTTCAGGGCCTAATTTTCAAAGGGGCTTCTGCCTGGCTTCCTTTTGTGCATAAGCAGATTTAAAAATGCAAATGTTTGCTTACGCGCTTGTCGTGCTCTGTGAATGCAAATGCTAGATTCATATGCAAAGTCCATTTATCCCCAGATGTGTTTTGTGTGTATAAATTCCAACACCTGAGTGCACAGGTGTAGAGTTTGAAAAGAATGCATGGATTTTCCTTCTTAAATCTGTGTGCATACAAGAGAAGACCATTTTCTGGAAATGTGGCTCATAATGTCCAGCATTTCAATACTCCACTCTTCCAGTTTCTGCAGAGACAAAAACCTATTATATTGCATGATATATTAAACCAAGTCTTTTTAAAAAAGATGAAATACTATGTATATATCCCTAGAGCACAAAACGAACAAGCATAGGCATACAAAGGGCACTTACAAATCAGAACAAAATAATCGATAAGAGTTATGTGGTATTCTGTGTTCATCTTCCATCTCTGAAATCTTCGTCATTGCCAGGGTCCAGTGTCACTTTTCAGAACTGATTTCTATTGGATGTTTAGCTGAACTAGTAGCTCAGTAAATGCAGGTTTTGTTTATGTACAACATTGTTATCTGCAGGACCGAACACTTGGAATGCCTGGAAAAGAATTTCAAATTTCCAGTACAGTACTGCTTTTTCCCTTTCTTGGTCCTCTAGTTGAGGACCTGCTACTTTTATGCCATTTGCTAGGCACTTGTCAAGTTTCCTCTTGTATAGAGTGCACAGAATTCCCTAGATTTTTTATGTCTCTCCTTTATTCCTCCCGCTCGTGGCCTCAAGTGATTTCCTAATCATCCTTCTGGTAAAGAGAGCTGGGTGCAAACTCTGAAGATTTTTAACAAGGAATATATTCACTTCACTGTCTTTGAGACAATTCCTGTTTAACCTTTTGATGATTTGGCTTGAGGACTTGTAAAGTTTGGCTGTATGTATAGAGAGAGGTTAATATGAGCAAGGCTATGATCTGTACAGCACTCTGCACCATACATTGCCTGCATTATGCCAGTGTTTCTGTGATCTTGCTGTTGAACTGTCATGTCATCTATTACACGCCAGTGCATTTGGAGTGGATATTACTACAGTGTCTTATATTTGCCTTGGTGAACAAATACCAGATGGTGTTGGATATTACTAAAGCTGTGTTGTATATTTTTGTAAGTTATACGATCTTCATTGTTGTGCCTTTCAAGCCATTAGTACAGTTTCGTCATGCAGATGGCATATCAGTTCTGGGTTTTTACATATGGGGATGGAGTTAGGCACATCTAGTTCACTAGTGGCTGTGATGACAAGCTACTTTTGTTTGTTTGTTTTTCCTGTTGATGAAGACAATTTACCAGCATGCATCTACTGTTGTGAAAAAGCAATTTCTTAGAACCACAAGCAAGAGACGAACAATTTTAGGATGGGTAGAGCTGTAAAGCCACTCACAGACTTAATGCCACAACTTTCTTCCAGAACTCCTAGTGAATGTCCACAACACCCTTGGGAAGTCTGGGGCTGGCAGTTACAATTACAAAGAGGCGATGCAGAAGTCAAGAGACAAATGAGGTAAGATAGGGAAATCAGTGGATAATAACCAGATAACCACTATTAAGACTTATTGTATTGAGTTATCAACTGTAGGAGGAGGGATAATTCAATCTGAGAAATCTGCCAGACCACCACAGCAGACTCCCTGCCATTTTTCCTGGCAGATGAATGGAACTATGGACAACAATTCATCATTATTAGAGGAAAGAGTTAATTTATCTCTCATTCCCTTTTTAATCAATTAATAATTTAATTTTAGTTTGGAAAGTCATCATAAACTTTTGTAAAATCATTGCAGAAAATGTAATCATTATTACTCTGACCCAGTTAAAATACTACCAAGATTAGGGTAACCTACTCCACCCCCTTCCTTTTTCAATCCTTCCATTGGCCCTCTCCTTTCACCACATCCCATTCCAGTTTCTTGTCCGAAACTTCAGGGCCCTGCATTACTCTGCCTATACCCAACTGTTTCTCAGATCATTGTCTCTTATCAAGTTGCCCTCTCTGTTCTACTAACGATACCAACCTTATATGCCATTTGTCCATTTCTCCCATAAATGTCTCTATGCTTTCTTCCACATAGAAACATACACAATTAGCTTGTCCACAAATCTCTCTCTAGCCAAATCCCTTCTCAAAACCAACTTCTACTGGGAAGCCTTTGAGAAATTAGCTGACTAATAATGGCTAGGCTGAGGGGCATTCAGGATAGTCCATATAAAGAAACACCCACAAAACAAAACTATTTTTGTGTTATCAAGACATGGCCAGTCATCACCTTGACTACTTTCCTTGTATGTTGTACCCCTTCTCCCTTCCTTTTGTCTGTCTTTTTTAGACTTTAAGCTTTCTAGGGCAGGCACCAAGCCTTCCTTTAAGTTTGTATAGTGCCCAATGCATTATTGGTGCTACTGGGAACAAATAATAATCACACAAACTTTCTTAAAGGTTGTAAATTATTCTGTGAGTGGATGGTGGCCTTGCAGTGTTGCAGCGTTCATCAGAGTGAGAAGAATATGAACCAAGGAAAGATATAAGGAGACCACAATATCAAAGGTAACATTAATACTGAAGACATGAAGTCCTTTAACTTAAGGTGGAATGTTCCCCAAATGGCAGGAGCCCCTTGTATGACTTTTGAAATGAAGTGAGAAAATTACAGCAAGTAAATCAACAGGTAGCTGCTAATTTTAGTAATATCTAAATAAAGGTAAGAAATGAAATAATTTTGTAAAAGGTAAAAATTCAATGCAGTGGACTCCACAATAAATAAAACAGACAGAGCTGATGTGGGATGTTAAGGGCAAGAAAGCAGAGAAGGTGGGAAGGAAATTCACATTCACAGTTTTATTTGGTAGCACTTAAATACAAGTTTCCTGACAGACTGTGTCCTATCACTTGCTATTGTCAATAGCTGGCCATAATCTTCAGAAGCTATTAAAGCTAGTTTGGTAAATGGTGTAGTTTAAGTCTCTGGTTAGTCTCATATAATAATATTGCTCCTGTGAGTATCAACTGGACACAGAAGGACTTTGTAGTAATTACAGACAAATGTTATGGGTCCATGAAAAAGAAAATCTAAACAGAACAGGAATTTGGCATCTGTGTATTTTCATTTGATTGCTTTTAGAAAGCTGGGTATATTACAGTTGAAATCTTGCTCTCAGCTCTTGTATTGTTTTATTTCATTTTCCGTCTTTATTATGTTCATTTTTACAAATGTAAGACAAAAATGCATATTTGCAAATTCATTCACAAAGCCAGACTTCACTAATCATCCACATTTTAATTTAAACTCAAAAGATTCCTTCATTCCATCCTTATCCCTACATTTCATGGATCTGATTCTGCTGGAAATGAGGAGAAACTCCATTAAGGTAAATTGATGTAAAATTGGTGTGAGAGCAGAATCAAGCCCTGTCTCCAACTTATATTAAAAGTCATCCTTTTAGCTGAAAATGGCTAGATGCAACTATCTTTGGAGCGCATCTACACAGTTGCCTAATTCACCTGATGGGTTAGTGTTGAATGATAGGAGAGGCACTCCATTTTCTTTACCCTTTAGTTTCAGAACTAATTTCATGGCCTCTCTACACCTCTTGTGACCATAGGATTAACAGGGAAACTCAGACTCAGATCTCTCAAGTTGTCATAAGAGGAGAATACCAGCCCCTTGGCCTTTGGTCTAAAACTATTGGGCCAAGTCATCTGCTGACCTAACTCCATTGATTTCAGTGGAATTATACCAGCAGAAAATTTGGTCCATTTATTTCAATTTTGTTTTACTTTTGTTTTAAAATGAAATATAGGCAAATGGATTAAAGAAAGGACCAGTTTTGTTCTGACCCTAAATTAATAGCTCTCCGAACAGCATTTTTTAAATGGAATTTAAATTATGACTGGAATAAGTGCCAAAAATCAACCTAGAGAGAGAAGCTTCTGTTTATTTCATGATTATATTTAAATGCTATCTAGAACTTGGTTTTGCAAAGGGCTCAGTGTGGCTTCTATTTTTGCAGGAACCACTTTGTTCAGTTAATTATGGTTAGAAATGTTAGCACTTAGACATGTAGCTATCTGATGCACACCCAAATCAGGTACAGTAATCATATGTTTAAGAGCTAGCAACTGCATCAACAATTAATTTGCAATTATTTGTGGGTGCAGAATTATACCTGCAGAAACAGAGGTCTTTTTTCAAAATCAGGCCCCTAGGCCTTCCGTTAATTCTTCCCCGTATATTGAGACTAAGTTGCTCAGATCACAGGTTCTAACCACATCAGCGGCACCATCAGGAGCTCATTCACCTGCACATCTACTAATGTAATATATGCCATCATGCGCCAATAATGCCCCCTTGCCAGGTACATTGGTCAAACCGGACTGTCACTACGCAAAAGAATAAATGGACACAAATCAGACATGAATAAATGGTAACATCCATAAGCCAGTAGGAGAGCACTTCAATCTCCCAGGACACTCTGTAGCTGACTTGAAAGTTGCCATACTTCAACAAAAAAATTTCAAAAACAGACTTCGCGAAGAAACTGCAGAGCTGGAACTCATGCAAACTTGACATAATCAGACTGGGTCTGAATCAGGACTTGGAATGGTTATCTCATTACAAGAAGTAATTGTCACTGTTCACACATTCTCCCTTCTAATCAACGGTTGTGAATAGGCCTCATCTAACTGAATTAACTTTGTTAGCACTTGCCGTCCCCATTGTTACGTTTCTTACCCTTGGATGTGTGTGTGTGTATGTGTGTATATATATATATATACACACATCTCCTATCTGTGATTTCCATTTCATGCATCTGACGAAGTGGGTTGCAGCCCATGAAAGCTTATGCCCTCAGAAATTTGTTAGTCTTTAAGGTGCTACAGGACTCTCATTGTTTTTGCTGTACACAGACTAACACAGCTACCCCTTTGGAACTTTTCACCATGTTCCTATGTTTAGGTCATTAAGCCATTCATTAATGGTTCTGACACGCTCAGATACTATGTCCATAAGAAAGACTCTGATTTGACTTAGAATGTTTGCAGAAAATTTATGAATTTAGGTGACCGAACCCACACAGCCAAAAAGAAACCATGAGAAACAAATAATTGAGGTGAGCAGTTTGCTAATACCTCATAGTCTGAAATGTATTCTCAGGAACTATTCTGAGAGTATTTGCAAATAACAAATACATTAATAGAAATCAGCACCGATTCATGAACAACAGAGGGGCTAAACTTCAGATGATTTATTTTACAGTATGTGTGAGGAACAATTGAACCAGCTCTAAGCCTGAGTGAAGAGTCCAGGTTCACATATTTTACGAATCTGACTTTACATGTTAATGGTTGTATGAGCATTATTTATAAATATTCAAACAGATAAAATTAGCTATGTCTATGTAAGGTTGTAATAGCTGTTTGATGGATTGCATAGACATATGATTATATTTATCATGACCTTTTGACTATCTCACCTGCACTCTACCCCATTAATCCATCTCCTTTGGTTCTTATTCTCATATCTCAGACTCCTGAAACCTTCAAACAGCTGCCACAAACAGAAACGTTTCATGTTTACGGGGTTGTTTTTCATTTCCCCCACAAGTATGGAATTTCCACCTACCCTCTACCGCCAATCCCTCCAATGATACTGACAGTATAAAAAAAGGTAATATTCAGTACTCAAACTATGACAGATTTAAGGTCTGTTATCTCAAGACCCATCGGGGCTAGAACTGAGAGCTTTTTATAATTGGAAAGAGGAGATACCCAGCTTTTCAAGGCTTCTCATGGCTCTTGATTCTAGCCTGGATGCTTCTAAGATATCTGACCTTAAAACTGAGATATTATTGTGTATGGAAAAGCAATTTTAGATAACTGTCAGAGACTTCTGAAGCTTATTAGTTATACTTTTCATTTTCCTCTGAGTCTGGTATTACTGTACTCATGACACCTGACTACCAAAGGAGAATCATGTGAAAAATAGTGCCAATATAATTTTAAAATATCTTTCTGAAACATTTCAGAAATAGTTTGTCTATGAAATATGTGACACTTTTATTGGCACTCCTTTGGGATGACCTGTGTAAATCACTCGTGTCTTTGCCATTCATGAGTAATGTGGTCGTCCCAACTAAAGCCAATAAGCTTTTATATCACACCACACTATTATAGATTTTATCCATATGTAATATATATTATAAGTGTATGTAGACTAGTTTATGAGCTCAGTGAGATACCTGCAATAGGAATCAATGTACCGCACAGAGCCCCAGTAAAGCCAACGGATCTCTATGTAGCGGTAGGAGTTTGCCTGAATTGCCCCGCATTGTAGGATCAGGGCCCTAAAATCCAAGGTACTGTCAGGAGTCCCATTGAAACCAATGGGATTAATCACAGTTAAGCACATGTATGCAGCATCAAGGTCTTAGTTTTCAGTTGTTTCACTGTACTTTTGTTTGATATAAAATCAGTAGATAAATAAAAAAAACTTAATAGATCTTTTCTTTGCAAATTGGCAAAATACTTTAAAAGCAGTTGGAGACCATGTTTACCAAGTTTCAACTCAAAGTACATTTTTATGTCAGAACTATAAACCCTCAAAATGAGGATTTGTAGTAGAACTATTGCCACAATGTTAACTGTATGGTAAAACATTCAGTTTTAAAAACACCTCTTTTTAATGGTGACCTAGAAAAATACCTTAAAATCAAGCAACTTCAGAATTGTTTGCTGATCACTCTAAATAGCAAAATAAGAGAAACCTTGAGGGCATTATCATCTTACAATTTATTTAGAGCTGGGAAGATACAGCAAAAATGTATCTATGAATATTCTTGTAAATAAAAGCTGTTGGCTCACACTTTACTGGTTATTTGCGACCTAATTACAAATATTTAGGTGATAAAGGTTATATTCACATGAATATTAATTTGAAGGAAAAGGGCCAGGAATATTAGCATGAATAAATATTTACAATCGTATTCATGCTGGAATTGGGCCAGCATCCATTTTTAAAAGTTCTTTTTATTATTTGCATAATAGATTCAATGAACAAAAGCAAATGTCTGTATATAATTTATGAATCAATAAAATTAAATGTCCTGTTTTTATAGATCAGGTTCTCTAATCAGGCAACAGAAATACCCTGGTCATAGATGATCAATCACATGGCACAAACAGCACATGCTCATAGGATCTGAGGAAGAAGTACCAGAGACTCCAATGACTCCATGAAGTTCACTAAGGGCTTTATTATTGCTATTGATTGTACATGGAAGCCATTTAGATATTATGGTGATGGGCAGCAATATAAAACTCCTAGATAGATAGGATCTGATCTAAAAGCTCACTGAAATCAGTGCTAACATCCTCATTGACTTCAATGGACTTTGGTTGAGGTCCATCATGACCATTTAGCAACTTATCTGTAGGTTAAGATTTGTTTGCACAAATTATGTGAGTGGACAAGTTTATAAAAAAATTACAACTCATTCTCAGATAATTTGTGAACCAAAAAGAGGGCTACATTTATCAAAATAACCATTCACTCTGCGCAGCTGGCTGAGCTCTAAACTTAACTTTCTTTCTAGGTCCATGAAATCCACACATGTTACAAACTGATGATTCCCAGTCTGAGTTATCACTCAGCATGTGCCACCTGGTAATGTCATACCCACCACTGAGCCCCACTGAATACTAGAGCTGAGTTACAGGGGTCAGGTGTAAGTACCTTTAATTTTAACTATATTGTAAAAATTATACAAAGTTTTAATATTAATAGAACAGAGACCAGTTGAGGGTCTGGATGTTATGCACCTAAAAAAGAAAATAATTTCATCTGGGGTCTAGTCTTCCATTAATGTGAAATTGTAACTACCAGTAACTTTAACTGAAGATCTGGCAATACATCCAAAGGAAAATATATTTCTTTGCCTAAGGCCACATGAGAGATCTGTGCCACATTTCCTGAGCCTCAGCCCAGGGCCTTAAACCCAAGACTATCTTTCTGCCCCTTCTCCTGCCCATTTGAACATCTGTTTTTTTTCTGAGAATGTTTTGAATTAGGAAGAAACCCCAGCCCACTCCAGACTAGTGCACAGTATTTGAGGTCTGATGGCAAAACTAATTAAAAGTAATTTTAAAAATGGTATTGATTCAACATACAAGGATTTAATAAAAGAGAAAATGATTGGTTAAAGGTTTTTTAATTATATCTGCACAGCTCAAAAACAAGTTATCTAGAAAACATGAAACCTGTGATATGGTTAGACTGTAATATAGCCTTACTACTTTTACTATTTTACAAGAAAATTAAAATTAAGATGATTACAAAAATGGAGTTTGAAAATTGTTTATTATGCACACCTGCTCCATATGTAGCAAACTGTAATAGGATTTTTCCAACACAGAAAATGTGATCAAGTATATAATTATCAGATCGAATAGAATGGCTGCAAAAAAGCCCCTGTTGTCTCTTAGGTAAATTAACAAGTTTCTTTTAAAAAAAAAATCATAATTTTGTATTTAACTAGAAGGCTGGAATGGCCCTTGTGCATCAATATTTTCACATTTACCTCCATTAGCATTTTAATGAGTACAACCAATGCAACTAAATTCATGCAATTTCTCTCATTCTCTTTTTCTTTACCCTTGTTCCAACAATCCTTTCTCTCAGTAGCACTGGAAAAACACATAATGCAGAACGAGCCTGGTTTCTCATTATCTTTGTTGTCCTCTTATCTATCTGCCTTCATCAGGGCATAGGCTCTAAATTATTTCTTGTTTCAGTGTTAAAAGCTTCAGCTTGTTTTCAGAAGAATAAAGAACCTGGTTAAATGGTGGCTACCTTCAATTACTGCCCTTCAAAAATATGTGAGGCTATTTTTGAGCAAAAGTGTGACCTCTAGTCATTTTGTAACCTTTAGTATTACCTCGCTAGCCTGTCTCCCTTTATTTCCTCTTTAATTTTTCCATTATAGGCTGGCCTTTCTCCTATTCTAATGGGCAGTTCTGCTTAATTGCAGAAGGGAGTACAGAGAACAAGGCAAGTTTTTAGCTTAGCTTCCTGCTGTGCTTCACTTTATTGGGGGTCTGTAGGATATTTTGTCAACAACATCTTCATCTCCACAAATGCCCTTTTGACCACCCAACTGGATCCAGAGACTTAGGAGCGAGGCAGGGCTGGAGGGTTCCAATGACACAGAGAAGGAAGTTTTTCTACCTGAGATGAAGTATTCCTCAGACAGGTTTATGGAGATAGTCAGGATGATAGTGTCAGAGAATCCTGGGGAGAGGGATGGAGGTTTGCATAGAAAGCATATCTCCACTGCACTGAGTTGGAGGCCTCCATCACCTGGATTCTGCTGCCTAGCATCTCAGAGATGGGCTAGAACAGGATGCAGCAACTTCCAGTCATTGATTTCTTCAGCATCTTTGAATATTGTGAGTGAACCATTAAAGCAGCTAATCACGATATGGGGTACATATTAGTACATGCCTTATTGTGTTGTGAGCCTTGACCCACCTGAGAAATGCACCAGGCTATACATCTCAGAGTTTCCTGAGGTTGCTATCCCCATGTAAATGAGATCTGCACAGCAAAATGGGCTTCACAGTGTCTTCTGCTCTTCTCCTTTCCCTGGCTATGGGAAGCACTATTTAGTAGCTAGTCTTTTAAAAATTATCATTTCAGTTATGATGGGAAAACTTTATAAAAGAAGAGGGCCTTGCATTATTTTTTAACAATAGACTTTAGCTCATGCTAATCTCTGGAGGTTAATTTTACCGTTGGATCTTCTCGACCAGGAGTGATTTCTCTCTGGCTCTCATGTGCTCTGTCTTGGGCTTTGAAAGGTTCATTGTCCCAGAGGAACACAGCTGTCTAACTGAGTCATGGACAGAGAGACATGTCGTTTGGTCCTGACCCACTGATGGCTTTGAAGATCAGGACCAAAGTCTTTAACTAGCAACAGCAGAAGACAGGGAGTGAGGGGAGGGACAAGAATGCAGGAATGCTCTCAGTAGCCTAGCATCATCATTAGCCTATCTCTGTTATTGCTGTTAGAATATGTCTCCTTCATTTTACTTTTCATTAAAACAGTTGGGGTTTGTGGGGAAAAGGGAAGGAATGGACCTGCACATTTTATTCTTGCACTATGAAAATTAGTTCCTAGTAATTGAAAAAAAATATATAGAACAAAAAATGCCTTTTCCTGGCTATGCTGACTATTTTTCATCTTCAGACATTTTTTCTCTTTTTAAAACTTCTTGAAGTATTTGCCTCCATCTCCCTCTTCCTCTACCCAGGTTCCCAGGCTAAATTTTCAGCAGCAGTCTGTGGTCCAACAGCCACTTTTAACTCAATTTCTATTATTCACAATTTAATTGTTTACAATACAGTGTGAATGAAGGCTTCCAAACAGCTGTTGAAAGGGTGTCTTGGCACTATGGAGAGAGGACACGGTTTCAAGTGGTCATCTTTTTTCCCCTTCAACTCCTCCCTCTCCCTTTTATCTCTCCAGGTAGCCTCTCTTACCTTTATAACCCATTAATGCTGGTATTTTCAAGTCAAATAGCAGAAGGAAGCCAGTCTGGAACCCTTTCTTTGTGCTGCTGTAATGAACAAAAACTAAAAATGTCAAAGGTAAAGCTGATACTTTAACATATAATTGATTATCTTTTTTCCCATGAGGATATTAGATGAGGGTGCAGTGTCACTCTTAACTTAAAAATTAAAGACTATAATCCTCAACTATGTTGAGCTCAGGGTGGAGGCTGAAACAGCCAGCCAGGTTAAACTAGAGCAGTAGCTGCTCTAACGTATGCTAGCCAGCCAGGCCCCTCAGACAGTTCTATTAGCCAGGGATTGCCAGACAGTATCACATTCTGGACCTGCCTCTGGTTCTCTGCATGCCCTTTGCTTTCCCCAGCCAGCAATGGCACACCTCTGCACTGGCTTTATACCAGCCCAGAATTCCCCCAAACCAGGAGAATCCTCACCTCTCTCACTGTCAGCTTTATGTACACTTATCCTTCTTAGCACTCTCTTTACATGGGTTTTTATTCACATGATCTTTATCACTAACCTTTATTTGAATTATACAAAGGAAAATATTGCCAACATAATTTCAGAAGAGCTTTCCATTTTTATTTAATAATTAATTTTAAAAACAGATATTTATTTCCCACAAGAAGTGGGGGTAGTTCCTGTCAGTTGTAGTGGGTAGTGGGAGTGAGCAGTATTTCTAGTGGGACAGAGGAAGGAAGAGATCCACCATCCACATTTTTTTGAATATGTCTCTGCAGCTAACAGATTTGCTTTTATAATCAGTCTTAGTCTAATACCCACAAAGCCCACCTCTTCTTGTTCCCCTCACCCCTCCTTTGCCTCTTGTCCCATTCTTCCCCACTTATCCAGTACCTTATGTTTTTCAAACTTTTGTTGTTATCCTTATCAAGTAATTTTAATATTGGAGAAACTACAGTGGATATTAGAGTATTACAGTAATCTTACATTTTACTATCCAAAGACTTTGAATGACACTGTGTATTGTATAAATGTAAAGTGTACATCACTTAAATAATTATAAGAGCAGTTTGACAAATGTCAGAGCAGATTACAACCCTCCTGGGTGTTCTTGGGATGAAATTCAGTTCTTAACATTCCCCATTTTCAACTAGACTGTGAAACAGCCTTCCAGGGGTAGCAGTGGACGCGTCTTCCCTTGAGATTTTAAAACTAAACTGGAAAAGACTTTTGAGAATATAGTGTAGGGAGAAATCTTGCATAAGCAGGGAGATTTCAGGAACTAACAGGTCTTTTCCATATCTAATTTACACGATTCTATTATTAATTCTCTTCAACCTTAACAGTGTTTTTACAATAGGAATTTCAAAAGCACCTAAAGAAGCTAGGCACCAAGCTCCCAAAGAAAATGAATAGGAGTTAGATGCCTACCTCTCAGGTGCTTTTGAAACCGTAGCCTAAGCAGATAACATAATTCACCATTTTCTTAAAGGATTTTTTTAAGGTTCCTTGAGGTGGGCAAGTTGGCTTGTCAAATTTTGCTTTTACTACTTATAGGTGCGCTTGAAACTACATCTTAATCTACACTCTAAGAAGCTCTTTATTGTGCATGTATTTCACATTTAATAAATATTTGGTTGCTTTTATAAAGGACATTACATCCTTTGTGTTTGATGTATTTGTATTGTGTCATGATTGCCTCCACATATATTGCAAATAAATCTAGCCTCTGCATTTGTTTACCCTCTTGCATTCTGTCTTTATCCCTTAGCATGTATTTTTTATTAGATAAACTTCAGTTTTTTCACTATTTGCTAACACTTTCATTTAGAAGCATAGTTTTACTAGCCCAGCAGCTGCTCACTGTCTTTTGAAAAGTCAAGTTCATTTCTCACAATAGCCTGACTTTGATATGCTTATTGGTTATTTATATCCCAAGTAATTCACTCTCTAAATAGTACATTAGTTAATGGTACAAATTCATATAACTTTGATTTATTATGGAGGTTGGTAACATAATTGTCAGTAATCTCACCTGATAGCTAGTTTCTTGTCAAGAAAATGTACCTTTTCCATGGATCTAAATATGTTTGACATTTTTGAATGACTGTCTAACAGTTTTCAGTTTCCTCTTGCTTCCACTGGAATATCTTGTAGATTTCATTGCCTCTAGGACTGACACATGTAGCTGAAACAAAAACCACAAAATAAGACAACCTTACAAGAGCTTACAATATCAGTTCAAACACAGTGCTCCAAGCCTATGTTATGCACAACTTAATGAGTTAGAAGAAAAGTCCCCATAAGTAGAAAAGAACTTGATTAATAAAACAGCCCCGGTGCAGTCAAAGGATTCATATTTAGTACTCCTAGAATATCACAACATATTCTCAATGATTTATGGTGATCACCTATTTAGAGACTTATGGGCAGAAGGACAAAATCTATATCTAGTCTATTATATATAGGTTCTTATGCCATGCTCACCCTAATAGTATCTGAGGCCCAGATCCACAAAAGTATTTAGGCTCTTAACGTCCATTGAACTCATGTGTTTGTTCTTTCATCCTCTCCCCATGGGGAGAAGTGTATGCAGTGGAGTGTTTTGTTTTGGATATTTTTTATAATATATTTATTCAGCATATAGTGTGTATGTAATGTGTGTGTGTGTGTGTGTGTGTGTGTGTGTGTATATATATATATATATAAAGATATATATGTTGCTATATGGTTATGTTAGAGTAGGTAAGGTAAAAGAAATGAGTCTTGCATTTAGAGCAGAAGTGAGGTTTGGGATGACACTTAGTTTCCATGGGAGTTCATTGTGTAATCTTGGGTTGAAAAAGTTGTCTCCTGTCATCTATCCAGCTTCCTGAGCCAAGGAAAATTAACTCTGAACCAGCTGCAAAAAAATTATACCCCAAGAAACTGGAACAGATACAATAAAGATTCCAGATAGTTACTCCCATTGCAAGCGGAAGAGCCTGTTAGTTCAAGCAAAGTGTGATTGGCATCCTGTCACTTTACCATTCAAACCAGTGTCATATGTCAAAACCATCCATGAGTGTAAATTTTACAGAAGGAACAGAAGGCATGTAAACAAAGCCAAGGAGGACACTGACTTTTTTTTTAGGATGTCTAGAATATTACTGATATGTAACACATGTACACCCAGTAAATGAAAAACACCTACAGTGGTAAACACAGGCTCCAGTTGCCAGATCCATTCCAGAGCTGAACAGGGCAAGGCAGAAGGATCTGTTCTGGGAACAGGAAGCAAACGTGTTCAGAAAGCCATTGAGGTCCAGAGATAATAGCTGTTGACAGAGGTCCAATAAAAGACAAAATACCCCTTTCATTTGTCAAGGGCATTCAGGTTGTTTACCTTGATCTCCATCCTACATATTTTTATTTGTGTGTTTTATTGGTGGACTCTGTTGATTTTTATTGTTGTTTTTGGCTGATACTATGTTTTATTTGCAATTGATTTTAAAAAGTGGGGCCCCAGGAGAGATGTATTAGCTCTATCTTATGCAACTTTAATATGTGTGCAACCTTAATTCACACCCATTGCACTTATTCATTGGGATACAGTCTTTAATTACATGATCTCATGCTACATATTCCACAGGACCCCTGCCACATTTAATGCACAAAATGGATCTGCTCTGGGGATGAATCAGGGCTGCATAGTGAATGAAGCGGTTGTTGTAGAAGTTGGAAGGTGAGTAGTGAATGAAGTATGGGATAGCAGGACTCTCACGGGAAAAGCAGTTATATGCTATCTTGGAGCATCTGATTTTAACTCTGACTCTGCCACAGAGTTCCTATGTGAGCTAGGTATGTCAGTTAAGCCAAACATTTAGAGATGGCCACTAATTGTGTGTTCCTCATTTTCTGGAGATCATGGGTTCTGATTAGCAGAACATTCATACATTAGCCCTAAATTCAATGGAAGCTGTACTTTGAACATAGGAAATGGTATATACACTGAAAAACCAGGTCCTATGTGTGTCCATTCAGTCCCTAAAATTAGTGGATACTTTTGACCCTAATCTTGCTGAGCCTCAGTTCTCCATAGATAAAATGGGGATAATAATACCTCCCCTATATTACAGGGGTGCAGTGAAAGGAAATTCGTTAATGTTGTGAAGTACTCAGGTGATGCAGTGATGAGCACCTCAGAAAAGCTCCTGACCAAAGTAATAATTTTGTCTTCAGAGCCAGGTTTGAATAGTATGCAGTAAATAAGGCCTGGGCCACACCTTGAACAAGGAGGCAAAAGCAGAATATTAAATAGCTGCTTATTCAGTGAGCACAGTCCCACCTGTGCACTGAATGAGGTAGGGGTCCTGCCATGGGGTGAGCATGTCATTAAAGGTGATCATACCCATAGGCAGGGATGGAGGTAGGGGGAGAGGTGAGTTATGATTCCTGGGTAATTCTGGCGTTTCCTAACTTTGGAGTGGCTGGCTCTGTACTTGTAACAGTGACCTGTTAACACACCCTCCCTGTGTGTGTGTGTGTGTGAGAGAGTGTGAGCGTGAGCGAGAGAGCGCCGTATTGATTTGTGGCAGGGGCTCTCTCTAGTTAGGGTAACACCGGGGGAAGTTCTCCCCCACCCCGTTGCTCTCAGCGAGGCCCAGGCCGGGGAGCCGCCGAGGAGAAGCTGCTGGAGGGGAGCGAGGTGGGAGGGTGTCAGAAGCAAGGGGGTGCGCGGGAGGAGCGGCGGCAGAGCACGGGGGGGGAGGGCGCCAGGCGCGGCGCCGTCCCGCCTCACACGCGCTCGGCAGCAGCACTGAGGAGCCCGCGGTCAGGCGGCGGAGCGTGGCCCTCTCGAGTATCCGCGCTGCGCTGCGCTCCGCTCCGGCGGCAGCTGCAGCCTCCCTCCAGCTGCGCCTCCCGGCCGCCGGTCCGGCGCTGGCGGGGAGCGAAGAGGATGCAGCCGGCTCCTTTAGCCATGTTGGATCCCACGGGTAAGTCGCGAAGCTGGGCACCGAGCGGGCGGCCCGGCCCCGTGCCCGGAGGCAGGGGCGTTGATCCCTGCGCTGCCCGAGCTGCGGGGCAGAGGGAGGGCGGCTCTCCCCGGCCGCGAGGAGCCCGGAGCTGCTCTGAAGTTGTGGGGCACCAACACCCGCAGCTGGCTGCCCGTGGCTGGAAACCCGCTAGGACCCCGCACCCCCCTGCAGCCTTTTGTTTCTGCCCTCAGCGCTGCGTAGCCAGGTTTCTTTCTCCATCGTGCAATCAAGCCGTAACTTTTCTGCCCTGGGGTACTGCAGTGCACATAAATCTATGGGGAGTAAATCAACTGGGAAGGCTGCTTTTTCTTCCAGCTCTCTTTCCCAAGCTCTGGAGCTGGTCAAAGAGCTACTGGAGGAGTCTCACGCTGCTCAGGTAGTCGAGAGACACCACCAGGCACTTTTTGATTTAGCTTGAAAACCGTTTTTAAAGGTAATCTAGGTCATTATAGTTGCTCTTATGTGTATTCGTTGTTTATTCAACCAGCCCTGGTGCATAGATGCTAGGACTCACCTATGCAGGCGATGGGCTGAAAGCAATACACTTGTTGAGTATTATTAAGTTCTGCATTTGACATTTCTGATTGCAACATTGAGAGGATAGCATGGAAATACCAGTGCCCCGGCCCCTCACCCAATATTGCAAATCTTGATTTTTCACAAGGAAAGATCTATTCCCTGGTAATCTCTATGGGATGCAGTACTGCAGATTTGTCAGTTCATTTATAAATTCTTGCACTTGCAATGAAGGAAATAATTTCCTGCTCAGCTGAAGCCCAATTGATCACCTTCTTAAACAGCAATCTAAAAACATATTACAGGGTGCCTAACAACTGAAAGAGCAGTAAGGGAGGAATGTAGAGATAGGTAATTCAGTTTGAAATGGAAAGTTTGTCTTTTACCATTTTAGTTAATACTACTTGAGGTTAAAAGAGGAACCTATTCTATATGATATGGGACAGTTCTAGGGTATTGGTGGGTTATAATCCCTTGCTACAAATGAACTCATTCTCATTCTGCTCTTCCTTGTCACTTTCATTTATCATATTAGGACACTTAAAACATTTTCAATTAACTTTTTTCCATTTAGCTGTTGCCTTATTTTCATGGAATCACTGTAAGGATATTGTAACATAGAAATGGACTTCGTATGTGTGTATATAAAGACTGTGGAAAAATATCCTTATCTCTTTGCTGAAAATTAACAGTTGCTATGCTTGAGCAGGTTGGAGTGTCTGGAGATCAGGGTACAGAGTTAGCTCTGGCTCTCTTCCACTTATAGAAGGTTTACGGCTATGATGGCGATATACAGTATTCAGTAGTAGAAACAATTCCACTCGAACTTCTGACTGTCGCTGTTGTAATACCCACATGATAACTGGTTTAATTTTTTTTTTTACTTTATAGTTGTAATTGAGAGACTCATTGCTAAACTAGTCTGCCTCTGAAAAGGTTTGTTTTCTGTTCCTAAGTGTATAGTTTGTGTGCTGGAAAATACACGTAAAAGTGAGGTTAAATATTTGATTATTCTCTTAAAGTTCATTAAAGTCAAGATAATACAGAAAGTATTGGTGGTAGTTCTTGTGTATGGTGTTCAGTATGGAATATGGAGACCTTGCCTTTACCCAAAGATCAGAACAGCTATCAAAAAGGATGTATTAGATGGTTTGCTTTTTTTTGTTTTGTTTGTTTTTTACATGGCAGTTTTGAAGAAAAATAATATCTGGGAATAAATGGTAATAGCAAAGATTTATTTAGAGTTTTCTCTATCTGACTTAAATATTTATTCAGTTAAATGACTGGTTAAAGTGACAGTTTAATTATTTATTGGTGAAACAATTGTTGCCAGAGCAATGAAGTCATAGTGATACTCCACAATATCACTTACTATAGCCAAACTACTTACAGTATCAAGGTAGTTTTTTTTCTTAAGGTCTACTCAAAAACCTCAGCAACATTTTAAAAGGACTAGACTATACAATATACTCATGAGTTCTACTACACAAATATATACTGGAGATAAGAGGTAGGACTGATAAAAGCTGCTATCTTGTGCCTTGTAACGAATGCAATTGCAAATGGTTTAATTAGTTTCAGCATGCTGGACAAGTCAAGCATTTAATCAGAAAAGAGCAAGTAATCACCAAAAGCAGGTCTGAGATATCTTTTAAACATATCAGCCCATCACATTGAACTTATCCTACATTGCCTCCTAAAGCTAAATGTCGTCCCTGTGGCACGGATTTTTAAAAATTACACAATGAAAAATATAGCCAAAAAGAGATGGTGTTGAAGTGAAGACTGAGTAATTAAACATTATTCATGTAGCCCCAAAGACATACAAACATCATCTCTTACATATTAGCTTCATAGCTAGAAAATATTAGATGCAGTGTCTGTAATATCCCTTTGATATTATATGTTATGTTACAGAGGGTTAACATGCATTACATGATTCTTTGTAACATATGTAATGTAAAACATTGAAAATGTAACCTTTTCCTCATACAAGTCTTTCTCCTGTAGAGCTGGGATGTTAATATACATTGCATACAACATTAATTAGAGACAAGTCTCTTCACATCTATATCACCTTGACCAGAGCAAGGTGATGAAATAGTGTGGTGATCTCCCAAAAAATGTGCTTTGCACTGTGCAAGGTGAATTTAAACCTTTTGGAGTTTGATTGCAGATTATAGATGGCTTTTCTAGAGCTGACTAGTCATGCCTCTCAGGTCTCTTTCTCCACACAGACCCACTCCATCGTAAAGTTATACCTTCCCTTTCACAGCCTCACTTTTCCCCTGTTCCAGACTCATGCCCTCAGCTCTAGGGTTGCACCATTTCATTCTGGCAGAAACTGAACTAAGGACTTCTCACCAAATCATACATCATCTGTCAATGCAGACACACTCTTCCCACAAATAGAATTCTGCTGGCTGTTGTGAAAGGGGGGCCTCCAGTATATTTTTCTCAGTTGCTGATGAATGCACAGGGGATTCTCCTGACTGTTTCCCCATCTCTAGGTAATGGGGAAGGATTTGAACTTCGCTGTGTTTCCTCTCTTGATTCCTGGGATGATGATCTGTACTTCTCACCACACCCAACTACTGTATGTGTATGTAAACTCCAGATGCCTTTCTCCTCCTGTCTCTGAGCTGCTGAGAGGAGATTCTATTTTCTTTCCATGGAGGGGGAATAGTGTGGCTTAGGGTCTCAGATAGATACTTTGCCTGATAAATGTTTATTAAGCAGAGCAGAAAGTGCTAGTGGAGTTATTTCTTTTCTTGAACAATTTAAGACCATGCCAGACACAGAACAGATCAATGGTGTGGAAATTAGCACCATCTATCTATTTAATCTATTTCTTGGATTTTTATGTATCTGTGACATTCCCCAGGGTACAATCTGTACTGATGGACAACTGTGTCCCCTCAACGCTCCAACCTGGGGTGACTTTTACCCTGCTTTGCTGAGAGAGCAACTACTCCTGGTCAGCTCTCAGACAGCCTCCAGCATCTAAATCCCACCCAGCTATATTGTAAGAGTGCTCTATCCAGCCACCAATGAATTATACTGCAGGGCAACACCAGCAAACTCCCAGTCCCACACTTCCCCCCAAAATGTGTGTCTTGTACTGCCCAGCACCCTCCTGAATCATACAAGTTCATATAAAGTCCATCATTTCATTAATAAAAAATGATATGCACAAATCTTGTTATCCCAAATGAAGTTTCCCAAACACATACACATTGGTTTAGATAAAACAATTTTATTAACTACAGAAAGATAGATTACATGATTACAAGTAATTGCGGCATAAGAATCAGAATCGGTTACAAGAAAATAGAAGGTAAAACACCACTAATGCCTAACTTAACCAGCTAAATAAATTCAAAGCAAAGGTTTCTCTCACCACATGCTTCAGCAGTCTTACTGGCTGAAATCCTTTCAGCCAGGATCCCTGCCCCATTCAGTGTTAATTTATTTGTCCTTCGGGTGGTGGTAATGCTGTGAGCAGAGAGAAAGGGAGGAGTATGTTGGGGCATCTAGTCCCCTTTTTTATAATCCTCTTTTTTTGAAAGTCATCTCCATCTGAGGTTCAGGAGACATGGTCTGTGGGGATGGGAACCTCCAGCTGTTTCTTTGCCAAAATGTAGATTTATTGTTCGTACTCTTTTTCCTGCCAAAAAATGGCCACTTGACCAGGGAAGAGTCCCTTTGATTTCATTGACCCCTGGCTGAGGCATCAGTTTGCCTTTTGTCTCGGAGGAACTGGTTTGTGCCTGCTTTTTTAAACTTGGAGCATGCCTCAGCAATGTCATGCAGTAGAATTTTATAACTTTACATACAATGTTGCCACACATATTTTACTAGGTCAATTAAGAGTTTTCAAATGATACCTCACAGGGCATACTTTGTACAAAATCCATTATAGTTTTGTAAAAAGGGTGAACATAGGGATGCAGACTGCAACAATAGTCCAAGGGTGGCCAAACCACAGCTCACAAGCCACATGTGGTTCTTTTACAGTTAAAGTGTGGCTCGTTGAGGCCACCCCATTCTCTGCCTACCAGCCTATGGGGGAGGGGGTGAGGAGGAAGCTCAGGGTTCCTGCCCAGTGGGGGTGTCTTGAGACTTCAGCCATGTAGGACGCAGGCGAGAAGCCCCTAGCCCTACCACTCCACCACAGGGTTGAAGCCCTGACCTCTAGCAGGCCTGCTCAAACTTCTGAAGATTGTTGTATGTAGTTCTGAGGGTCAGTAAGTTTGGCCACCCCTGTCACTGTGGTATCAATGTTTTATCACACTGCCAGCTAATATTATTGAGGAAAATTACCAGCATAATATAGGAGTTTGTTACAGTCCTCTTTTGATTCTTGATTAGAAGCCAGGGCTCTAGTAAAGAAGATTCTATTGAGAAGTCTTTCCTGTCACTTGCTTGATTCTTGAGAAGCTGAGATATTAATAGAAAATGGGGGAATTCCAGTGAGGTCCAATTTCATATTTTACAATTTCATCTTGAATCACTATGCGTCCGTTAGCAGAGACTAACTGACTGCTAGTGAGTGCGACTTCAGCAGTAACAGGTTGGACAGTTAATAGATTTGATGAACAATCTCCTATCCTTGCAGGGGCAGATACACTGGAGAGGAATTCACCCCTAGAAAGGATTGGTAGCTGTACTAATTCCTTCCTTTACCTAGTTGTTCCAAGGGCCACTTTAATTCATTGCTGACACTCTGTAAGAGCCCTGCCAATGGAGACTGACAGAGGTGTATGCTGAATCAGAGCCTAACGATCATCTCTTTCAGTACCAGAGGAATGCTTCTGACTGAGCAACTTTGAATTGTTTTTGGCTGCAGGTAACTGTAGCTCAACCCTTTCCTCCCTGCAATGGGTAGCTATATTTACTGCATCTGAAGAAGAGAGCTGAAATCTCTCGAAAGCTTATGTCTGCAAATATTAAATTTGTTAGTCTTTAAAGTGCCACAGAACTCTCATTGCTTTTGCTGTATACAGACTTAAATGGCTACCCCTCTGGAACTATATTAAAAGAAAATCTCAAACATATTGCAACTGCCCTGTAAAAAACAAATAAAAGCTGTGGAAAATTTATGGAGATGGCAGTAGTGCTGCAGTCAATGGAACAGAAGCAGAAGGGAAATACTTTGTACTTGTAGCACCTTTCATTTGGAGATCTCAAACTGCTTTACAAATAATAATTAAGCCCAATAAACATTTATCAGGCAAAGTACCTATTTGAGGCCCTAAACCATACAAATAGTTAACATTATCTATGTATGTGATTTTTGATTTTTTAGGATGAAGAGCACTATGTACATTCAAAATAATGCTTTGTTAAGACAATAATAAATTATCAGGGTTGCCAATATATGTTACAGCCCAGGCCATTGGAGTATTTGAAATGCTAGTGGATTGGGTAGTGTTCTTTCCCTGAAATGTTTGTCAAAACTTGGCTTGTGGAATTGTTTGCAGCTTTGAGGCATTTGTATCGTTGAGATTGTAAAATGTCATGGTTTTTTTTTTGTTTTTTTGTTTTTTTTGGCAGGGACATATATGTTGCCTTAAATTCTTAAATTTATGCATGCAACTTCCACTGATGTAAAACTATACAGAAATTTTTTAAAACTGACTGTAATGTAAGTTCTATAAGTCATTTTTGATTACTGGGAGGTTTACACAGACACAGAATTTTGACGCAGTTTATGAACTGTAAGCCAAGTGTGGTAGATTACATACTAAAGTCCATTTTGAACATAAAACATTTCTGTATTAGTTCTTTTTGGAAACAACTGATTCTGAAGAGAGCAAATGATTGAGATTTCATTTTATTTTTTGGTGTGATTTTGCTGGCTTTAGAGTGTCGTGTGGGGTGAGGATACAAAATTAAGAACACTTAACTGGCTTGACCCTTCAAGTGGTTAGTTCGGAGTTGTGCTCCAGTTCTCTCTCTTCTTTAAGAGGTGCCTATAAAGGTAGCAGACTTTTAAGATGAGAGAGTTTTTCCTCAGGGTAATGTCACTATCCTAATTTTGCCCTTTGAATCTCAGTATTTCTTATGTAATTTGTGTACATTACACATTCATATGTATAGGTGTTCGTAACTTTGTCAAGTTCTTAAATATCTAAATTAATTCTTTATAAGATGTATGTATCTCCCTATTTAGTTTCTTTCACCTTTTCTTCTTTATCGAGTCAGTTTGCTTGAGGATGAGATGGGAATAAAAATTGCAACTCCTCAAGTATTTGGGCCAGATTCAATCCTGTGCCAAGATACTCAGCACAGGAGAGATGTTGGGGGAGGCTGAAAGAGGGGAATGGTCACATGCCAGATGAGAATTGCTGAAGGAGCTCTGCTGTCGTCTTGGCTCTGTCATGCCCCCTTCCGCCACAACATGCCATCCTATTCTGTGGATAAGGGGAGACTGGAATAGATCTTGGCTGTCTTTATGCATTGAGAATTCTCCTCCAGCAGGGGAATTCTTAATTGGCCATCTGTGGCCAGATTATGTCCCCTTTGCACTGCTAAAGTGGTGGGAAGAGGACAGAAATGGGGCTGAGAATCTGACCCCTTTTATGTTTGTTTGTCTTCTTATGAGATGGTGTTTTTTGTTGGTAGAGGTTAGAAGACTCTGTGTGTGGGACGTTATGGTGAAGTGGGTGAGCAAAGGTACTGAAGTTGCTGAAGACTCTTGTGGTGAAATAAAATCAGAAAACCTCTTTGGCTTCCATTGAAAAAAAACTTGAACAGCATAGATGGAATGACTAAATCAGTAACCTCTTTCAAGCAGGCTTGGCTGGTTAATGCCTGATCTGTTGTGATTAAGACTGACACTTCATGATTCTGATGTGCCATGTCATGAAAATTTGGCATGTGGTTGGATGAAGCTGTCGGGTTGGTTCTACACAGATACTCAGTGATCATTAGCCTCATGTAGAATAAAGATATGGGCCGATAGCTATGATATTTTCTTGCTTCTTGTAATGCAGGAGTTGGTGAACTATGGAGAGGAGTTTGTTCAAGCAATATGGCTGTTTCCTGTATCAATGGGACCATACCAATTTTACCAATTTTTATGGTTCTGTACACAAATAGATGAGTATGGTAAACGGGTGCTGGCATTGCTGTTGAAGTCCTCCTGGATTTGAATCGTTGGGGATTTCAATGACATTTGGACATCAGATTGGGTAGGCTGGCCTGTGTGCCAAGATCGATTGTCTTGATTTTTCCCTGGAGGCTTGAGGAACACTCTTACAGGACCAGCCATACGCTGATATTGGGTCTGCTATGTTGCCAACTCTCACAATATTTGGTGTTTTTCTTAAAGCCCCTGGTCCTGGAGTCATGGGATTATGTGAGAATTACAGCTTTCATTTAAAAAAAGATTTTTAGTCTTTATGATTTCAGAGAAAAATTTGAAAATGTGAAATTTAAGAACTCAAAAACAAGCAGGCAGATAACCTTGCTCCCAAAATATTTTTTAAAATCTCATTATTTTTAAGACAATTTTTGATTTTGGGTAGTGACTTGACACATGGTTTTTGAATGCTCGAGGTTGGCCATACTGGGTCTGCTGTAATATCTTGGATTCGTAGATCAGCATGTTGAAAGATCTGGCCATTCCCTCATGTGTTTTGGTTCTTCCACACTTCTCTCCTTCCATACAACCAATAGATCACTGAATTATGTTGCTTAGTTTTACTAGTCCCATGAGTCATATGATATTGCTTCTGTTCCCTGATTGGCTTACTTTTTGCTATTTCTCCTTCCGATTCCCTTTTTTTCACATTTGCCCACAGTGGACGTCTTCTGTTTGATTTCATTTTGAATGTTAGGAGGGTGTATTTTTAGATAGCTATAGTGATTTATTGTATTTTTTAAAATATGTCTTTATAGAATTTTGGTGAGCTATAGGCAGGAGCTCTATAATAATTATTTTAGAAATCTGTAGTTGCAATTGAAAGGTACACGTTTGCCTCAAATTTAAAACAACAAAACAATAATAAGGTTAAATGCCTTAGAGCAGGCTGACTACAGTAGGATTATCTGCAGTCTTTCACTCTTGGGTATCTGAATCCAAATCAAGATGAGATTAAATACATTTTCACCGAACATTTCCTGTTAAATAAAATAGTATCACTATAATATATCACAAACTCATTAGCTGCAGTACAGCTTTACTTCAGAAGATACAAATTGGTTTGCTTACCTGATGATTATATGAAAATTTATTTTCATGCTAACACAGCAGAGAGTTTGCTGATCTTCTTTAAAATTTACATATTTGTTTTGTCCATATAGAGCCAAATGGGAACTTTGCCTACAAAAGGATTGTTTAAGATCTGCAGGATTTGGCCTACAGATGTGAAGAACAACTTCATTACAAGTTTTATCACAGATCATTGTAAATATTATTGTCACTCACAGTCACTTCAGTTAAGTGAAACCCTATCTTATACGTGAACACAATGTATTAAAGTCTGCTACGCTCCAGCTAATCTTTATATAACTTAAGAGCCTCTCTCTCCTGCAAATATTATCCCTTCATGGGGGAAAGGGTTAAAATGAAATAGTTAGAATGGCCTTTTATTTCATACCTATACTGCCAAGATTGCAATGAAAAGCTGTTTTATATTTGTTTCCCCAACAGGGCAGTTTGCAAAACGAAAGAAGACTTCTCTTTGGTTCACAGTTTCTCTGCTGGTAGTGTCTGTGTTCATACTGACCATAGGACTTGCAGCTACCACAAGAACAGAAAATGTTACCGTGGGAGGCTATTATCCAGGAATCATTGTGAGTGGAGAAATATATTTTAGATTATCCATTATTACCAGATACATTATTACGGCATAGACAAAAGCAACTCCAATGGATGGGAAACATTTCAAATCCTGTTGCTGTACTGGTGAGGGGAAAAACTAAGGTGCATAATGTTTAGATCTAGTTCTGTTATGTTTGTCATACAGACGTAGGCCCTAATTCTGCAACTTGGGTATGGGGCAGACGTGCTTATGTGGAACCTCACTGAAGTTAATAACCCACATGGACTCCGTTTCAGAAATGGGTTGTAATTTTCTACTATGTATTAGCGGTGACTTTCAAACCATTTAATTCATTATCACAACCTTGATTCTTAACTAGACTTCTAAATCGTCATTTAGTACAAGGGAAAATATAACTCTGCTTTTAACTAATTCAAAAGGTAGTTTAGCATTGGCTTTTGTTTCATTAACTTCAACAGGATAGATCACTCCTTGCTTAACGTTAAGCATGTGCTTAAATACACTGCTGAATTGGGTCCCGAATGACTTGCTTAGTTCTTGTTCATAATATAATCATACATTTTAAGAAGAGGCATGGGTATCTGTTCACATTAATACATAAATTTTGCATTGCCAGTCATTATTTGTAAATTAGAATTGTACTTTCTAACAAAGTTATATGTTAAAGTCAGGCGGAGAACAAGTTTGTTAGAAAGATTAATTTTAGGGTAATAATCTATAATAAATAGTGTATAAAAATGGAATTAAAATCAATTCCAGGAATAAAACTTTAAAAGAACCCATTGTCCTTGGATCAGACTAAAGTACTGTATGTAGACTACTACAATGGCATTTTCTTTAAAGAGTTATTTGTAATTGAAATTAAAACATTTAAAAGAATAAATTTTCTACAGTCATTCCCTTGGAGGTAATTAAATTTTATATACTCATCTTTAATATGGATAATAAGTAATAAAGTTTGTGTGCACAAACCAGTTAATTACAGCAATTAGTTTATTTTAGAGAGAGAATGTCTGTGTACCAAACAGCAAAATATATTGCTCTAGAACATTTTTTAAAATGAAGTGTTAGGGTTTTTATTTAATAGGCTGATAGAACAGCTGGAAATTATCAGAATGGTTTGAAAATGAAAACCTTTTAATAAAGATTTTTCCCTCTATTTCCTTTTAAGGCTATTAGAGCTGATGAAATTTTGTAAAAGCATGGTCATATTTTGCACTTTTGTGGTCAATCATTGTAGCAACAAAGAAAGTGCAATGGTTAATACATTCAATGTCACCCGGCATTAATATAGTTACAGATTCTGAGAGTGTGAGATGGCAAGCAGCTTCAACTCCCATTGACTTCAGTGAGAGCTGAAGAAGCTGAGTGCCTTGCAGAAAGCATTATATAAGAGGAATATTAACATACCTATTCTGGTTCAATTTTTCCTGTCCTAGTAACATTTCATTCAGAAAGTCTGACTGACAAATTCATTCCTGCTGTGTGAATGCAGCATACAATACATAGATTTATGGTGCATTAGCTTAGGAAGTGTCAGAGCAGCTGAAAACGAACACATTTGTAAGGTAAGATTATGGTTTTTCAATTACAATGTGATAAACTAAATGTTTATTTTTATAAAAGCAATGGAGATATAAGACTGTTTGTGAAGAGAGACATTTATATCAGAATTTTTTTTTAAAAAAAAGGAGGGGATGTGCTCCCAGGGAATTCAGTAACAATGCTTTACTTCAGTGGGACAGGACAGGGCACAAAGTGTACATTTGGCTTAGCTAAAGTGATTTTTGTCTTTTTAAAAAAATATTATGCAAAATGACTCCAGGCCCTGGTTTTCTTATCACTCATGAGTCTGCTTCTAACATGCATAAAATTACGTGTGTGCATAAGAATTTGCAGGAATAGGGATTTAGTAATGTACTCTGTTAGTGAAAAATTCCATCTACGTCTTTAGTTTATATTAATTGCCAAAGTTACTGGTCCTGATCCTGCAGATGGCTGCATGTGGGAAGACCTCTGTGGCCACATGGAGTTCCACTGAAGTTTATGGATCTCTGCGTGGGCTCAGGGTTCCACCTGGGTCGAGCAGCTTGTAGGACTGGAGCTAGAACTTGTTAAAAAAACAAACAAACCAAAAAAAGCCCCCACCAGCCAAAGAAACAACGAAAAGAACCCCTAACAGCTTCCCCTTCCATCTCTTATAAGTGCTGTGTGTGGTGGTGGTATTATTTTGTTTATTACAGTAGCACCTAGAGACCAGTTGAGGCTGGAGCTCCATTGTGCTAGGCACTGGGTAGAGAGAGACAATCTCTGCCCCAGACGGCTTACTACCTGAATAGACAAGGGATGTAACATACAAACAGCGAGAACATTGCGGTGGCTTACAAACATCATGTCTGTGCCATGGTTTTTTTTTTTGTGTGGCCTTTTATTTTATTTTATTTTATTTCTCCTTTTTGTTTTCCCTGTGATAGTGGTAAGGGAAGGGGCTATTAAAAAAGGATTAGAAGACCCGAAAGGCAGGGAGAGATTGAAGTGGGGGAGTGAGGAAATAAGAAAAGCAGGTCTGGAGGGAATGTGGAGTGAGGGTGAGGTAAAGTGACCGTGCAGAAATAAACAACTAATCAGCACAGGTGAAAGGATGTCCAGAGTAAAATCTGAGGAAAAAGTGACAACATCATTAGCATCCAAAGGTCCCTGCTGCAGCTGCTTCTGTGTTTGTTGCTGGCTGGTCTCTGGTTGGCTCCTCCCAGGAATTTATTTTTTCCCCCCCAAAATCACGTGGGCCCTGGTATGGGTCTGGTTGGAAGGGGTATCCCTGGCGAGTCTCATTTCCCCATCCTCCCTCCCCACCCATTGGTTCAGCTATACATGCTGTAGTTGCCTCTGTTTGCTTCTGGATGGGTTCCTCCCAGGGGTGGTGTCTGCCCCCTGCAGTTCTGGCTTTGAGGGTTTTTCCTCCACTGCAGTTGGGAGATGTGATTCCCAGCACGGGTAAAAACACTCATGTTAGCTCAGCTCACGCTAGTGCTAAAAATGGCAGTGTGGATGTTGCGGCACTGGCAGAGACTCAAGGTGGCCGTCCAAGCCTCCCCACCTCCTCAGATGGCTAGCCCAGTGCCACAATGGCCATGATGCTATTTGTAAGACACTAACTCAAGCTGAGCTAGTGCCAGTCTGTCCACTAGTGCTTGGAATCACACCTCTCATCTACAGTTTAGACATATCCCTGGCGGGAGGGGTAACTCCAGCTGAACCTCATTTCTCTGTCTCTTCCTTCTGGTGGTGCCCCTGTAGCTGCTGCAGCTGTGGCTGTTTGCCATGGGATGTACTGTATGAGAAGCACTGCACTCTTTAGAAATTTTAAAACATCTTTTTCTTAGGATTTGGGATATTTTGTAATTTTTAAAAAAGATAAACTATTTTGGGGACTCGCATTAAAAGAAAACATCTATTTTCTGAAGAAGTTGCAGTTGTCTCTTGCAGTTTCATAATGTCATTTCAAAGAAGCTGTTCTAAATGTGTGTATAGTTTTATAATGCAGCCGTGTAGGACAAATGCAAAATGCCATTTTTTCTATATAATTTATTGTTGCTTTACAATAGACAAAAAAAATTACTTACAGTAATATCAGTACCCAAGTGATTGAACATTGATGACTATTGTTTGTGTTTTCTTAGCCCAAACTCTAAGTTGAAACCAATGGAAAAATTTGCTTTGAATAAAGAAGGCAAAATTGGCTACCCTTGAACTACTAAAATACAAGAAAGTTACCATTCTGATTGTTCCCTGTTGCATCACATGATTTCTGGCCAGTAATAATTTTATACTAAATATTTTGATTTTTATCACAAATTGTTTCAGTTGGTGTATCTGCTCAACATCTTACCTTAAATATTATCATGACATTCTAGTATGTTCCCAAATAAGCTGACCTGGTGTATTTTTGTTGGTTTGTTCTTTGCTTTAGCTTGGCTTTGGATCTTTCCTGGGGATTATTGGAATCAACCTGGTAGAGAACAGAAGGCAAATGGTAAGCAACAAAACTTTTTTCTTTTCTTTTTGATATTAAAATGTTGTAAAGGCTTAATTGAAGAAAAAGAAGAGATTTACCATTAGTAGTTACCATAACTGAATCCTGCAGTTCTTAGTCCGAGGGTCAGTTGATTTAAATCTCTGCTTTTAATCATGATTTAAATCTGCAAGGAGGACACCTTGATTTTAATTTTGTTTTGCATTTGTATTTTTTATTTATTTTCCTAAAGAAAACTGACAACCATTAAAATATACTTATTTGCAACTAAATAAAGTCAAAGTTTCCCAAAGCTAATGGCACATTGGTCTGGGATGGTTAAAGCCTGTTGTTTTCATAGCCGGTGGTGCACCAGGGAATGATGTGGCTGTATCACATCCAATGGCCTTTGACTGCCTGAATCTAATGGACCTGGTATCCATTTTGCAACTGGATGAACTGGAAGTGGCCTTTCAGTGTGAGAAATAGCCTTTATACTAAATTTGGTCCTTCTTTTTGCTAACAGGTGGATACACTGTATCTGTACACATCCATTTAAGCAATTATATGGCTTAACTTACATTTATTCAGATTTTTAATTTTTACATATTTTACATCATTATGTATCATTCTTATTTACTAGATGATTGCTTTTCTACTTGTTTGTGTCACTCTATTTGGATGGAAATTCAAATTCAATTAAAATGCACAAACGGCATTTCATTTTTTTATTAAATAAAGCTACCTTAAATGTGCTAGATACATAAAAAAGGTTTATCAGACATGTTTTGCATTTAAAACTGATTTATTAAAGAAAGGAAATATCTATAGTTAGTGAATTGAACTGATTGTTTCTGGTCACCATATCCTTCTTTTTCAACTTCCAATTGGTTTCTTATCTTTGAATGAACTAGTCATTGAACTCAACTAGTTGAATAAACTGAAATAAAGAAAATATTTTCTTTGAACTTGCGGAAGAGGCTACTGCTATCAAAAGATGGTTTAGCACTTCAGCAAATTCTGGTTTCAGTGGCTTAGCCAGTGACTTCCACCAGGTCAGTCATTTGACTTTTTTTTAAATGTGGCAGCAAACATGTACTGCTTTGTTGTTTTTCTATTTAATGTAAATGATTTTAATAGTTTATGATAAGTTTAGGTCTTAATATAAGTTGTGAGTTTCAAATTTAATTTTAAGTGGTTTAAAAATTAAAAATCCTATTTAAATAAAAAGAGATTTTTTTAGATTTTTTTTTTTTTTTTTTTTAAATCATTGATTTTTATCCACCTTCCTTAGTCCTTTCTCAGGAAAATTGCCCATTGACTTTAATGGAAGTTTTGCCTGAGTAAAAACTACAGCATTTGGACCCTAAATTTAGTCATTCCGTTCTTTCTCTCAGGGTTTTGGAAAGTCTAGAATCTCTTGTCTATACTGAGTATGGAAGCCAAATTAGTAATGCCCTTCTGCAAAACTGAGTATTCTCAATAAACAAAATAACAGTCCATAGCTCTTATTAGCAAGGTGATAACAGAGTTTCCCTGGCTAGTTTAGACAGAGTCTGACCATGCTATATGATTGATGTCTTACAGGATTTTTACAGGATTGAGTCTGTAGATAGTTTAACACAGTTTCCATACTTAGTGCAAAAAGTGGTTGTGTGTTGGCTGAATATCAGCTTTATCCTATATGCATTTTACACTAGAAAAATCATAGTTAAGCTTCATGAAACACTATTAATTTCATAGACTCAGATCTTCAGCTGGCATAAATAGGCAAAGCTCCTTTGATTTCAATAGAACTACAAAATTACAAAAGCTGAGGAAGTGACCAATTACTTTTGTTCTTTGCTATGTATTTCAGAGCAGGTTGTTTTTTGAAATTTCCTGTTTTCTTTGTAAGTAAAAACTGAATTGTTTTTGCTATTTATGAACAAACTGGAAAATAATTTCAGGACACTTTTTCCATTACTGAGTAGTTCTCATAACACATTTTCAAGTATTCCCCTAATTTTGAACCTTTGTTTTCCGTTTTTAAGAACTATTGCCGCTGATTTCAATATCACAGTTCAGAGCTGCTAACACAACTAATTCTGACTCCTCATCTAAAAGCAAAAGAATGCTTAACCAGATAAGAATAGGATTTTGTTTTGTACTGTAATCAAAGATAGTTTACTAGTTGTCATCACTCTTGACAGTAGTTTTACCTCTCCATTTTTCTTTAATTCACATCTAGTTTTTCATTTCTTTTCTATGCACAACAGGCAGTCAAAAAGCTGTTTTTTAAAAAAAAAAAAGTTGAATGAGATGGTGCTTGAAATTCAGACTGTGTGGTATGTTTGTAACATTCACGCAGTAAGGACTGTGGGAAATGGATGTCATAATTGCTTAGCATCAGTGGCTGTTTGCACATACCAGTATGAAATAAAAAAAATCAGCCTTTTAGTGTGAAATGTGCAGTGGTAGACTAGAAGGATAAAAGTGTTGACAGATGAAGAACTGGATAAGAAAATAACTAGAAGTCCAATTAAACTTGTCATCAGGATATATCCCATAATGTGCAAAACATTAAACATTATCAAAGGTAAGGATGAATCAGAACCTGGTTTTTAAATATTACAGAAACAGCTTCTAAAACAGGAGGGATTGCATCATAGGTTGTAAGATCCAGGGCTCTAATTATTCACTTGAATGTCATTTAGCATGTTCTGTTGAAAGGCTTGGGATAGCTGAAATGGGTTTGCAGCCATCATTAACAAAGCAAGTACAAAAGCTCAGATAAGTATAGACATTTTACAGAAGTATCATATTACTATGATGTAAAAATGCTTTATGAATTCAATCTAAGTAAGGAAGGGAAATGATTTAATCAGTGGCTTTAAGTTTAATTGAACTTAGTTTGAAATAAACCTGTGTAATTTGAGACTAACCCAATGCAAAACTGATAATGGTATAATGCAGTCTAATGACTTGATTCATATTTGTTGTTTAAAAGTATCTTAACCTGAAAAATCAATGTGGATAAAGCCACAGTAGAGAGACATTCTTTATTAACTTACCTTTTCTCAGTAAATCTGTTTTTTTTTTTTTTTAAAAGTTACATTTATTTTCAGTCTATTCAGATTTGTTCATAGCTGTTAATGATAATGATAACTTTCTTATGAGAGAGAGAGAGATGGTTAGGTAGAGTTCAGAAGAAATCCGGGGTTGATTAAGCATGAATACAAAAGAAGATGAAAGTTCTGTTTGCTAGACTGGTCAACAGTTTGGTTGTTCTTAAAGTACAACATTAATGGTGACCTTAGAGAGAGTAAAGTGATCAGATGCTCCACTACTTAAAACATTTACAAGACATTGACAGAAATTTTGTACCTCTTTAAGCCTGATCCTGTGAGATATTGAGTACCCTCAACTCCCATTGACTTCAATAGACTGGCTTTGGTATGACCCTAATTCAGAGGGACTTGGGAGTGCTGGGTAGTTTGCAGGATCAGGTTCATTGTCTCACTGGGTATTTTACATTATTTCTCTTCTGCTACTGGTCTGCTCCCCTCTCTATGTTATGCTGAATTACCACCAAAAAAACAAAACAAAAATTCCTTTCAGCCAGTCAAAGGATGATCTCCCACTGAAAGAGGTGACTTGGTGACCAGATCGCAAGAGTAAAATATCAGGACTCATGGGGGTGGTGCGGGCGTTGGGGGGACACCAAGCTCCCAGCTGCCATGTGGGCTCAGAGCTGGCCGTGGTTGCTGGGAGCTCCGGGTCCCCTCTGCAGCAGCTAGGAACTGAATTTTTGTCTGAGTCCTGAATATCGGGACAAATGGTGTCCTGATCATACATCGGTTGGGACACAGGACAAAGGATGAAATATCGGGATAGTTCCAATTTTATCGTGACGTCTGGTCACCCTATTTGGAATGCTTGGAACAGGACAGCAAGAAAATGACAAAGCAAAAAACTCTCTCCATCCCCCTTGAAAAAAAAGAAAAAAGTGTACGGCTGGTGACACCGATAACAGAACAGAGTACAATTGAAAAAGAAGAGAAGTAATACTCTGTTATATTCTGAGGTCCTACTTATTCCAGTTTGGTGCCTACAAAATCAGAGTAGATTTGACTGTAGGACATAAAGCAAACTTGCTTGCTGTACTTGATATTTGCAGTTAGAAAATGAGATGCTTAAATCAAAAACGGGTCTGAGATCTAGGGTACCTATGACAGCAAAGTATGAGATTTGAATTTAGAGTCAGAGTGACACAAGGGGGTGAAAGTGGATATATTTTTCAGCAGGTCTACCATTTTACTTCAGGAAGGGCAATTGGTAGCTCCATGAAAAGTCTCTTATAGACTTTGTCTAAAGTAGGATTTAAAGGTCTGGTGTTAGAATGTGTTAGTGGGCACCTACTAACACCTTCTAAAAGTCTAGTGCAGACAAGGCAGTGTATGCTTTAGCGTGATTAAACTGATTGAGTTAAAGCATGGGCTATCCTTCAGCTAATCCTAGTGTTAGCTAACATGTTCTAATCTCACACCTTTTAAAAGCTAGCCTCGAGAAAGATGTACTGTGAGAATATAACAGCAGCAGAGGCAGTAAGAATAGAAGAGAAGTGTGAGAGAGGAAAGGACAGACCAACACGGATCATTCCCAGGCTAAGATGAGCTACCAGACTATTACTGATAGTGCTGCAGTTTGTGATTATAGTAAAGAGCTGCCTACAGCAGTTCTGAGGTTGGTGTTTATCTGTAGTTGAATCATGCTGTATGTTTCTTTCTTACAGATGCAAAGATTGTTATCTTGATGGCAGACCTAGGGCATACTAGGGCATGGATATAAATCCATACTTAGCTGGCTAAAACTAGTATCTCTTTCTTTAAAGAGACACCCTGTCAGTGTTCAGAAATAGGTTTCTAACATATGCAGAATTTTTGAGTTTCAGGTTTCCTCAGTAAATCTTGGGGATCTGCAAAAATCTCAAAGATTTTTTCATTCTTCAGATTTATCAAGGGATAGTCAGATCAGGCAGCAACGGATGACTAGTTTTTAGATTTCTGTCAAGGGAGTTAAATTTCAAATAAAGTGTTGAAAAAGCAACTATTACAGAGTTTGGAGAAATGAAGCAGTGATAAAATGTATTTGTCTCTGGTTTTGGTTGTTTAGATTCACATGCTCATTACCAGCGGTCCTGTGCAATGCTTATGATGTGCTATGGTGTGTTTGTGGCAATATTTCAATAGCAGCTTTAGTTTTACCATTAAGTACTACACACTTCTTTCTGAAGCTGTTGCTCTTCCAGTGCAGTTACATGCAGAAAGAGTATTGAGAGCCAAGCTTCTTTCCATTTCTGACACTGATTGCATTTTGTAAATAGATTACAACCATCAGAAACGGTGGGTTTGATATTTATTGTAAAGAAGGCAGTTATTAAACTGCCCGCAAAAGGTATTGAGACTAATGCCTATCAAGATCAGTGCAGTGAATTGCACTTTGTCTGTCTGCTTTTCAGATGCAAACAGAAAATCCTAGAGGAAAGGGGTTTTAGTGAGAGTTTTGGCTAAAGGTTTAAGTTGCAGACAGACATCGTATCATGTATTAGACTAATGAAAGAGAAAATTGGTTTAAATGTCTTTGTCTTCCTGGGGATAGATCTGTGCCACTCTTACATAAATAAATGAAGAGTCTTGTTTCATATTGCCAGGGGGAAAAAATAGATCACGTAAAGATAATCATTGTCATTACCATGATGCTATTTCCACTCTTGAATTCACTTATTATGAGGTCAATAGCACTCTTGTATGTGTTTGGTTTTTTGCCACTGCCAATCCATACTTCAAATAATGATTCAGGAAGTAAAGGAACAATTAATGCTAGTGTAAAAAAATCAGTACAAATGGAACAAATTAATATGTTACTAGTAACCCTTCTGGTGTTGTGTAGCTCCCTTTTTAAAAATGAAAACCCAAACAATGCATTATCATAGTTTATTGGCACCATATATGTGAGATAGAGCTTGTAATATAAATTAACTGCATAGGTTGAAAACAAACAAGGAGGTTTATAAAGACAACCTGTTTAAGGAGGCTGACAGTGTCTGAGTTTACATATGGCTTTTTTAAATTTATGAAATATACCATAAAATGATGATATGATATAGTGGTGAAGGCCACAATACATAAGCATCTTATTCCATGAGAGCACCTTCCTTGTTGACTTCTTGGTTCCTATTAATTCTCCCCAATATAGGGTTGTAATGTTTCCCCCTGCAATCTGGACCAGTATGTTGCTGTGTCACCCCAATCCCCCCTCTCCTAGGACTTGTCTTGCACTTGCCCCACTGTGTGAACCAACCACTCCTGGATCAGCCACGCACAGCCTCCTGCAAACAAGTGGTCCCTGTTTTAGTGAATGGGTGCTTCTGGCCAGTCATGCATGGGATTATGCAATGGTGTGATCCCCAGCCAATATCCCCAGTCCCAGATGCAACCCTATGAAATGTCATTTTACAGAGTTCATTGCTGCCCATTGGACTCTGCAAGCTCATTGGTTAGTCAATTTATCAAAGAAATTCACATGCACCAGCTCTGTCACACTAAATGAGGTCTCTACACACACTCAAACCACATGCACTGCTTTAGATAAAACAAACAAATAAGTTTATTAAGTACAGAAAGATTTTAAGTGATAAGACAGAGGAATATAAATCAGATTTGATCAAGAAGAAATACAAGCATATCTCATTCTCAACTAAGCTTAATACTTCCAGTAGCTTCCCAAAGTTAGGTAATACTCCCCACAGGCTGGTTGGTCGGCCTCCAGCCAGGCTCCTCCTTCCCTCCTCCCCCGGCAGTCTTGATGTTGTCTTGTAGATGGATTGTAAGAGAGAGCTCCAGAGACGAAAATGCCTCTTCTTTTAACAGATTCTCCCCATTGCCCCCTGACGTCAGGTGATCGGCAATGTCTGGCATGGTTTCCTCCACTTGAATCAAATGAGCATCACTTTATCAGATGCTCAGGCCAGTCCATTGTTTCTGGAAGAGCTGAGTTGTTTTATGCATGCCACAGCAAGGCGTGAATTACCTCTGCCTTTAGTGTTTCCTCTGGATCTATTCAAGCCATGTGAGACACACATTCGGGAATATTACATAGCAGAGCTTCATAACCATACAATGACATTGCAAGAAACATACTATTATCACAATAATGTTCAGCATGTCAGGAGCATTCCAAAAATACCTTGCATGACATACTTTGCATTAAACAATACACAGTTACGCTTTTTAAGGTGAACATGAATGATACACAATTATACCATAAGGGTGTACATGGGGTGCAGTGTGTCACAGGGTTATAGGCACTTTTTTCTCAGCGCAGGGCAGTAACCAGGGTGGGGTGAGTGGGGCAGCCGCCCAGGGCGTAAAGCCTCAGGAGTGGAGAAATTGGGCAGTGGGATTTGGGACAGCCCACGTATGGCTGGTCTGAGCTGACTGGCTTCGCAGCTTACCTGATGTCCCTTTTCAGTTTAGGGAAATATAGTCACCCTGTGACAAAAACAAACAAATGGTGGGGGCAAAATGTGCTTGCTCACCCCAGGCAGTAAAATGCCTAGTTATGACACTGTCCCAGCATGGCTTTAAATTCTACAGAACCAAGTAACTATTGCCCTAATGTAGCCTTTTTGCAACTGTCTACTGATGGCTGCATCTTTCTGTCTCCCAGTTGTTAAATGTCTATTAGGTTTTCCCTTTCATATTGCTGATCCTTGCTGATAACTGCATATTTTTGAGTTTAGATTCTTGTTATTGGGTTAGCAGATGTTTGAACTGTCACATGTTGACAATGCTGGAGGAAGTGGGGTGGAATCGTTTGCACTGGTTTCCTCTCTTGGCAGGATGAAGATGGGTCAACTTTCTGATTTTACTTCTGTACTTGTTTTTAGAGTTGGCTGAGGGTGGTTTGTCTGTATAGGGGCCTACAGGTATGTGAAGCAGGACACAGGACTATTATGGGTTAAAGGAAGGTATAGGGGTAAGTAGAGGGGAAAAAACGAAATCTTTTGGTGAAAGCTAAATTAAGCCCTGGTACCTTTCCCCCTCCCTTTGCTACCATGCATCAAGATAATCATCACCTTCTGAGCATGGGTTGTGATGAGAAAAGGGGCAATCTGCAGTTAGTAGTGGAAAGGTGCTAAGGTGGAAAGAGGGATAGCCAATAAGAAAAGAACCTTCCAAAAAAAGGCAAGTGAAAGGTTCTATTTTATTGCTGTGAAATACTGTGCAGACAGTAATAAAATCAAAGTAACTGAAAGTCTATATATTATTGACTTTCTTTCAATCAGCTAAAATTTTGAGGGACTTTATTTTTACATGACTATATTTCAAGACTTCAGCACTTGCTAGAATATTTCTGGGTTGATATACAGTTTTTTTGATATTTCATCTTTAAGGTGCAGATTTTTAAGTAATTTTATTGGTGCATAACATCTACGGATATTGAAGTCATACTTAATGGAGATTTCAGAATGTCATAATCCCAGTTCTGTTCTGCTTGATAAATATTATTAAAAGTGCATCTTGTCTGAATGTTGGGATTGGATTGGTAATGTCTCTTATTTTGGACTCTCAGTGGCTATCTTCCTCTTACCTTCATAGAGAGCAAAATTATGTTTAATGTTTTATGGTGTGTGATTGTGGCAGAGTAGAGGGTGACAAGCCCCTTGGTACCTCTGCCCCCCCCTACCCAACTGCCTGCGCTGGGGCAAAGTGGGCCAGCAGGGCCATAGACTGCCAAGGAGAAAGCAACAGCTGAATACGCTGATTAGAGCAAGTCAGAACCTTGCCTAAGGAGGCAAGCGTGAACAGCTGTCTCCCTAGCTGGAGGGGATATATAAACCAGCCAGAGAGAAACCAGAGGGAGTCATGGCCAGGGAGGAGGGAAGGAGTCTTGCACCTTAGTTTACTTCCTGGCCAGAAAGGGTGAGCAGCCCCAAGCCTTGAGGTCAAGCGGGCCTGGTCCGGAGTGGAAATTGTACCTGCACACTGTAAATAAATGAGCATGGGATTGCACCAGGTGACACCCAGGAGTCCTCTTATTTCGAAGGGACGAGACCAGCCAGAGGACCCAGAAGGTCAGGGGGGCCCATGGCAATTCGCCACAGTGATCTAAATGGCAAGAGCATAGATCACAAAATAAGCGAACTGTTGTCTGTTCAGAGCTTTGTCATTGAGGACACCCTATGACCTTGGGCAAATTGATGACCTCTCTGTGCCTGTTTCTTCATTGGTCATAGAGGTGCTGTGAGCCTTGCTTAATTGCTGTTTGTAATCCTTTTTTTTTTTTTTTTGAGATCCTTGAAGTTCAGGGATTCAAAGGCTCACACTCTCCTTTTGTCATTCATATTGTGAATCTACTCTTCTCTGTTCTCTGCATATTTTACTGTGGATCAAAGCTTAGATTATATGTCTGACATCTAAGTCAGATCTATACGTAAACATTTTACCAGCATACCTATGTCAGTTAGAGGAGTGATTTATTATTATTATTCTGACACAGCTATGCGAGCAAAAGGCCTAGCGTAGATAAAGTTATACCAGGTCAAAAGTACTTTTGGCAGTATGGCTTATTTTGCTCACCAAACTGGAATACAGTTCCGGTTCCAGTACGGTGGCGTACTGTGGGTCTCAGGTGCCAGGGGCCTAGCCTGCATTTGCACCCACCCGCCTCAGTGCAGGGCAGGAGGAATCCCCAGCTCCCACCAGATGGTGCTGCTCCCCAACTGCCCAAGGGAGAGTGGGTTTGTACCTGTGGAGGGGGAGGGAGGTACATGCCACTTACCTACTCCTGCTTGGGGGATTTTCTGTGGCTTATTGTGGCGGTGGAACCTTGCTCTGTCTCTGTCTCTGCCCCCCTTCCCCCATTTACCCACCGTGCAGCACTCGCCTCTCTCGCTCCAGTCCTGCAGCCCAGCGCCGGCTCAGGAGGGGCGCCCCTCAGAGCCTTCTGTGTCCCCTGCCCCCTGTGTATTGTGAAGGGCTGGCCCTGCACCCCTCTTCAGGCTGGCACCCAGGGGCCTGGCACCCCCACTTCCCCCTCAGTATGCCACTGCTGGAAGAAGCTATACCTTCAGAAGCATTTTTTGCCAGTATAATTGTCTACACTAGGAGGGTTGAGCCAGTATAGATTTACTGGCAAAAGCTTTGAAGTACAGAGAAGGCCCTAGTGAGCCTTACATTCCACCATCATGGCCTTTGTCTTGCTTCCTCTGTCTGCCATCTTATGTACAGTACATAGCTTTGAGAGGCACAAACTGCTCTTCTACACCTACTGTTTCAGTCTGTCTGTCTGCAGATTCAGATACTATATTTGCCATGTGAATCTTCAGCACTCCTGAAAATTTCAACACAGCTCCAACGCAGCAATGATACAAGCTGTAAGGCAGTCCAGGCACTACTGCTTTTTAATGGCCAGCACCTGTTCTACAGTCATGGTTTTCACCATTACTACCAGCAGGTACTAGGCCAACATGGGGAAATGCTGAAAATTTAGTGCAGACCAGGCTAGTAAGATAGCAGTGCGCTGTTTTACATTTTGAAGTTTTCCTTTGCAACCAGAATGTACTTCATTGATCCAATCTCCTTGGGATGAGAGGCTGACTGGATAATCAGAAATTTGGATAATCAGGAGAATGGGTGGGGCTCAGGTTTTGAGCCTTGGAGGCGGCGGGGCTCTTCTGTATTTAAATTATGTAGAAATTGGGGGCTAAAAGAGAGAGACCAGCATCACTTACCTCCTTCACACCAGCTCAGGCTAACCCCTAAGGGCTAACACTACTCATTGGAGTTAAAGTCTAAACCCTGGTCTACAGTTACCTGGTGATTCGGTGGCAGTCGATGGGAGTTACGCAAGCTATGCAGAGTAGCTTGCGTGACTCCTGTCGACTGCTGTGCTTCCCTTCTGCGTGGCATCTTCACTGCACGGCACCACTTCACTGACCGCTCAGTCGATCCAGATAGGTCCATCTGATGGTGGCGACTTTGCCGCCGTCAGTGTGGACATACCCTAAGACAATTGCAGTGCAGTGTAAATCCTTATGTCCTTGTAGTCACAGTGTATGATATCTGAAAACTGAAGTTCTGTGCTTTTAGAAATAGCACACAGAACTAACTGTATATTAGTATTTTTTTCACTATGTTTTCTTATGCTGTTTATGGAATGATAACAGTGGTTACTTGACTGTCACAGGGTTGAAAACAAAAGTAAACTTTATTACCTGTGAAATGTGTTTGTGGAACAATAAAGAACTTGATTACTGTCCCCAGCAAATGCAAGTTAGAGGATAAACACTGTTAAAAATTAATCCCTCTGTGTGTGTGTTTGGGGGGGGGGGGCTGGCGACAGCGACGTGCATTTAGCATTTTTGCTAACAGATGTGTGTATTTTGAGACGTCAGTGGAGTCAGTCAGAGACAATTTTGCAGGGTAACAGACCCCCACTGTAGGTTTTTCTGGTGTTAAAGCTATATTGGACATAATGATCTTGATCTGTTTAAAATTTCATCTTTCTTTACCAGGAAATGCTAAACATTTATGACCTCCAGCATGCTATTTGTTTCATCTGTATTGTTCTTTTATTGCTCTGAACATAAACTCCAGTTAAAGCAATGAAATGCACCTCCCCCTTTTAATCAATAAAGGAGCATCTGTGAATGGAGGTTCTTGTCTGATCTCTCTAATTCCACAGCTGTAGATCTGCAGACCTAGGTACATTTTTAGTTTTTATTGCCTTTTCTTTAATGCTATATTTACTTTTTGCTTTTTATTTATATTTTTGGTACCCCCTCCCTCATCCCAGCCTGTAATAATTGTTAAACAAGTGGCTTTTGTTGATGCTTGCCAGGGGAGTTTTTAGCAGTTCTAAGTGCCCAGTAGACTGGGTGCTTGCCAGTGCTGGCTTCTGGATCTAAATGTTTCTCCAGTCTAAAAAGTCACTTTGTTGTCTTTCCTTTCTCAGCCTGATGCTCTTATTTTCCTTGCCATGTAAATAAATAAATAAAATGCCTGGTTTAATCACAAAAGTCAAACAGTATCAGGAGAAAAAGAAAACGTTATTTTCTTTAACTTGAGTACTGAGGCAGGACTGCTTTTATTCTAGATAATGTTGCTGACATTTCCATTATTTAATTTATTTTTATTCTTAAAATGTATTTACCGTATAACAAAAATATTTTAAATAATACAGAAAATGAAGCACAACATAAAATAGTGAGCAGTATAATATAAACTCAGTGCATGTGTGATATACCTCACACAATGTTGAGACACTGGAGAGTAGCAAACAGGGCTGACATGGGTATTGCAACATGAGACCCAAGGCTGGGTTTACCAATGCATTACAGACTATTGAAGGGGCAAATGTCAACAAAAGGAAAGAATTGAAGAGTTGCTGGCTTGGCAATTATAGAAATCTCCTCAGAAAGGTCTAGCAAAGGCATAGGATGGAATAGTAACGCCTGTGCAACAGTTTTGCTTTAGCTGTATGTTTCTCTGTTCAGAGATCCCAGAGATTTGCAAACCATCCTTTGGTCTATCTTTGATGGGCCCGTCCCTATGACATGTAGGGTACAGAGCACAACGCTTTTTCCAATAAGCATTTAAAACAGTTCTCACTTCCAGCAGATGAAACCACATGAATTTCTGTATTCCTTTGTTTGCCCATGAATGAAGGCAGCCCCAGCTCAATGACCAGAAAGACACATCTGCAGGAAGAATTTCCTTAGTCTTTTTATGAGCAAATTATTGAGCATCTCCTCCAGATGTAAGTAAAATCCTGTCTGCCTCTATGCTCCTCCAGCAGAATCGATATATGCTACTACTAGATTTGTGCAAATTGAATGGTGTTTTATGACACCACCATATTAGAGATTTTCACTGAGTCTCCATGTGTTGCGCTGCTATCGAGGTAAGCCTACTTACATCTCAAATATAAGCCCCATTTGTTATGTGAAGACACTTTGTTTGTATTTTTGGTATTGTCTAATCTGTAATTGTTCTTAAACAAATGTATTACGCTTTATGAGCATATAACAGTAAACATTCCCACAATTTTACTCACAAATTTACTCGGAGTCAACACATTTGATGTGCTATACCATATTACAGAAACGTGACTAAAATACTATAAAAACATGGAAAAAGTGAAACCAACTGAAATGGCTCAGTGCTAAAAGACAGGTATAAAAGGTAATAAATATGGGGCCAACTGTGACTCTATAAAAAGCAACCGTGAAATTGAAAGTGTTTAAGGTGTTCAAAACTGAACTGAGATGTATCGAGAGAGTGTACCTGTAGTGGCCATCATCTTAGTTGACACTCTGGGAATGGAACTGGGACCCTATGGCGCTAGCATGAGCAAAAACATCAGGTTTCTCTAGCTGAGAACTGTAAGAGCCCCTGTCCTCTGTGGATCAGTGCAAGCAGGGACCTGTAACATACACTCACCAGTGGGTTTCATGCTTCTTTTGCTCAGAGGAAGCTCATCCTGAGCATCTGAGGCCCACAGTGGTTTGAATTTTGGAAGAGCCCCCACTTACATGATGTCTGGCATCTTGGCCAACGCCCTGGGGATTATACCAAGGACCTCCAAAATGAAAAGCATGAGCTGCTATAATTTGAGCTGTGACAGCTCCTATTCTCTGCAGATTGGCATAGAGGGTGTCGGTAAAACCTGCTCAGTGGACAACATTCCACATCCTAGAGCTCACCACAGTCACCATGTTACCTGCAGGCATCGAGATAACAGTGAGGTCCCTAAAAGACAGGCGGATTTCTTTCAATATGAGACTGAAAAATAGGGCCTCAAATATAGCCAGAGTCCCTACTAAAAAAAGCAGTGTTAAAAAACAGACCGACAACTTAAAGTAATTTCTCTACTGTATAGACAGCCAACTTAGAAAATGATGAGAGCAGGTGTATAATATAATTATAGTTGCCCAACCTAGGGAGAAAATGTACTGCTGTATTCTAAAAAAAGCTGGGGGTAACAGGGATGCACCACTGTGCGCATTGCTAAAAGGGAATCGTAATAAGGTTAGTGGTTGTAAAGGCACATTTTTGCTGTGGCAAGGAACGGAAGTACTCAGATGCTGTGGTGATGGGTGGGGACATAAAAGTACCCCCATTAAACTAATAACAAACGGGAAGGATAAAAAGAGGGAAGATATGGGCACTCAAAATTCAGATGTTGAAAACAAAATTAATCAATGAACCCAAGGACACGAAGAGAAGAAATTCTTTAAATTGCCCATACATTAATGCTAGGAGCCTGGGTAACAAACATGAAGAATTGGAATTGCTCATTTAAAAACATAAATTAAATCTAGCTGGTATTACTGAAACCCGGTGAGTTGAGTTGCATGATTGGAAATTTAAAAATCAATGGTTATAACCTATTTAGGAAGGATGGAGTGGGCAAAACGGGAGAGGGAGCGGTATGCTGTGTCTAAATGGCATTACTTGTTTCTGAGGCACTGATAACTTGTAAGAAAATGATCTTGAATGCTGCTGGATCAGTGTCCTAACAGATAAAACAAAAGATGGGTATTAATTGGTGTCTTCTACAGACCAACAAATCGCATCAGGGAACAGGATGACTGGCTCCTTATGCGCCTATTTATAATGCAGTGCTCCCCAACTTTTTCTCGTGTGCCTCCCCTTACCAGTAATAGACTGTGTCTGCCCCACCCTCTGACCCCCGTGGCTGGGAGCTGCAGCTGGGTGCGGGGGCCAGAAGTCGCGAGCAGGGGCTAGGGATGGAGCCGGGGCCACAGCTGCGGCTGGGGACTGGGGCCGGGAGTGGAGCAGAGCAGGGTTGGATAGTGCTACCTTCCCTCCCCCTCACAGGGGCTGGCCTGGGCCCTGCCATGTCCCCTTATGGGATATACCCCACAGTTTGGGGAGCAGTGCTATAATGTGAAGGGGAAAAGCTGTGTGATCCTGGGGGACTTCAATTTGAGTGACGTATGCTGGAGGTCTCGTGCTGCCAGTACTAAAACATCCTTGGAATTTCTAAATAGTATAGATGGCAGTTTCCTGTCTCCAAAAGTGTTTCATGAAATGCAGGGGGATTCTGTATTAGATCTCAAAAACTTGAAGGCCAGTAGGGACCATCGTGATCATCTAGTGTGATCTGTACAGCATGGGCCACAGAGCCTCACCCACCCCCTCCTGTAATAGACCCATAACCTCTGGCTGAGTTACTGATGTCCTCAAATCATGATTTAAAGACTTCACATTACAGCGAGTTCACCATTTACTCTAGTTAAAAACTCCCTGGGTCTCTGCCAATCTGACCTGGGGGAAAATTCCTTCCCAACCTCAAAAATGGTGATCAGTTGAACCCTGAGCATGTGGGCAAGACCCACCAGACAGACACCTGGGAAAGAACTCTCTGTAGTAACTCAGAGCCCTCTCTATCTAGTGCCCCATTTTTGGCCGGTAGGGATTTTTGATACTAGAAGTCACAGATGGGCACATGCTATTGTAGGCAATCTCATCATAGTGTCCCCTTCAAAAATGTATCAAGTTTAGTCTTAAAACAAGTTAGGTTTTTTGCCCCCACTGCTTCCCTTCGAAGGCTGTTCCAGAACATCACTCCTCTGATGATTAAAAACATTTGTCTAATTTCAAGCCTAAATTGGTTGATGGCTGGTTTATATCCTTTTGTGTTTGTGTCAGCATTGACTCGTAATTTAAATAACTCCTCTCCCTCCTTGGTATTTATCCCTCTAATGTATTTACAAAGAGGAATCCTTTCTCTCCTCAGCCTTTACCTAACCTTTAGTTAGACTAAACAATCCAAGCTTCTTGAGTCTCCTCTCGTAAGGTAGATTTTCTAATCCTCTGATCATCCTAGTAACTCTTCTCTGGACCTGTTCCCATTTGAATTAATCTTTCTTAAACATGGGACACCAGAATTCCACACAGTATTCCAGATGAGGTCTCAACAGTGCCTTGTATAATGATACTAAGACTTCCCTATCTTTACTGGAAATATCTCATCTGATGCCTCAAGAATTACTTTTTTTTACGGCCACATCACATTGGTGGCTCATAGTCATCCTTTGATCAACCAATACATATAGGTCTTTCTCCTCCTCTGTCACTTCCAACTGATAAATTCCCAGCTTATAGCAAAAATTCTTCATGTTAGTCCCAAAGTGACTGACCTTGCGCTTGGCACTATTAAAGTTCATCTCATTTCTATGACTCCCATTTTCAAGATCCTTCAGATCTTCTTGTATGATATTCTGGGCCTCCTCTGTATTGGCAGTACCTCCCAATTTTGTGTCATCGGCAAATTTTATTAGCACACTGTCACTTTTTGTGCCAAGGTTGTGAATTAAAATGTTAAATAAGATTTGTCCCAAGACCAGTCCCTGAGGAACGCTACTAGTAACCTCCCTCCAGCCTGACAGTACACCTTTCAGTATAACTTGTTGTAGTCCCCCTTTTAACCAGTTTCTTATCCACCTTTCAATTCTCATATTAATCCCCATCTTCTCTAATTTAACAAATAATTCCCAGGTGGAACTGTATCAAATGTCTTACTGAAATTCAGGTAGATTAGATCTGCATTATGCTTGTCTAAAAAATCTGTTATCGTTTCAAAGAAACAGATCAGATTGGTCTGGCATGATCTACCTTTAGTAAAACCATGTTGTATGTTATCCTAATTACTCTTTACCTCTCTTTCAAAACTTGTTCCAAGACCTTTCATACAACTGAGGTCAAACTAACAGGCTTGTAGTTTCCTAGATTTTCACCCCCCCCTTTCTTAAAAATCTACATTTTAGCAATTTTTCAGTCATAGGGTCTGACCCCTGAATTTACAGTTTAATGAAAAATCCTTGCTACTGGGCTTGCAATTTCACGTGTCATTTCCTTTAATATTCTTGGACGGAGATTATCCGGGCCCCCCAGTTGGTCCCATTAAGCTGTTTGAGTTTGACTTTCACCTTGGTTGTGGTAATTTCTACTTTGGTATCCTTGTTTCCATTAGCCACCGTGCCACTTCCCCTAAACTCCTCATGACCCTTATTAAAAACTGAGGCAAGATATTCGTTTAGGAGTTGGGCTATGCCTAGTTTATCTTTAATCTCTACCCCATTCTCAGTGTTTAGCAGTCTTACGTCTTCTTTCCTGGTTTTCTTTTTGTTTATAGGGCTAACAACTCTTTTACTTCTTGTTTTTAATTTCTTTTGCAAGGTCCAGCTCTGCTTGGCTTTTGGCAGTTGTCACTTTTCCCCTACACTTTCTGATCTTTAAGAGATAGCTTTTTGTGCTGATCGTTTCCATCATCCGTTCCTTGTAGGCTTTTTGCTTTCTCTTAACCTGTCTGAGATGCTTGCTCATCCACTTCGATTTGCAACGCTGCCCTATGCATTTCCCCCCTTGCTTGGGTGCAGGCTTCAGATAGCTTCTGCAACTTTGAGTAATTCCAAGACTCCTCCACACTCAGATGTTTGAGTCTTTCAGTCCAGCCCACTTCTCTAACTAATTCCCTTAATTTATTAAAGTTTGCTCTTTTGAAATCAAGGACCCTCATTGCAGACCTATTTTTGTTTATTGTTCCATTTAGTTTAAACTGAATTAGCTCATGATCACTCAAACCAAGATTGTCCTCTACAACCATTGAGTCTAAGACATCCTCACTACTCACCAATCCTAAATCTTGTTGGTTCAGTGACAGTTTGATGAAGAATTTGTCAGCTATCACATTCGGAAATATCTGGCCCCTATCATTAATAGGAGCACTTGTCCTCCAATTTAAATCTAAGAAATTCAAGTCTCCCGTAATCACACAATTCTCAGTAATATTTATTTCATTAAAAATATGAAAGAGGTCTCTATCAATATTCTAATCAGATCCTGACAGATAAAGAGAAACTTATCACAGAACTAAAAATTAGTGGTAGTTTCGATACAAGTTATCATGAATTGATCCAATTTTTAATATGCAAACTGAATAAAATCCAGGCCAGTAATATATATGTACTTGGTGCTTTCAAAGGGCTAATTTCACAAAGTTGAAAACAATTATGAGCCAAATCAGCTGGGATAAATAATTTAATCAGAAGAATGTGACTGATGAATGGGAATTGTTTAAGAATACTTTACTAGATGTTGGGGGGAAAAAACGCAATTGAGGAAAAAGGCTGTCTTAGTTAAAATCCTAACCTGATTTAGAGGGGAAGTGAAGGCAGCTATAATAAATAAATAATAAATGGAGGAAAGGAGAAGTTCATAGTAGTGACTATAAATCAGAAGCTATGAATTATAGAAAATTGATAAGGGAAGCAAAGGGACATGAGAAATCTATGGCCAGCGAAAATAAGGAGTAGTGTTTTTAAAAGCAAAAAGAATCCTGACAATAGTACTGGTCCATTACTAGATGGAAATGGTAGCATTATCAAGAATAATGCAGAGAAGGCAGAAATGTTTAATAAATATTTCTGCTCTGTATTTGGAAAAACAGATGATGATAATGGAAGGCATACACAAAAGGGAGTGTTATGATTGTACATTGATAACTGAAATTTTCACAGTGGTTGAGCTTTTTTGGATACCCTCGTCTCACACACACATTGTGTTCCCCACAGGTTTCAATTTCTCCTTACCCTTGCTGTCCGGGATTGTTGTGGTATTGAGGCAGACATTTTAGTTTGAGCCTTCTTTCATGCAGACCCCTGCGTCTCTCTCTGCTCTGCATTACAGGTGTCTGTGCTGTATGTTTATGCTGTAAAGTGTTCTAAAATATTGCCTGAAATATAAAATGGTTTAAAGGACTACAAATATGAGGTTGTGGGGAAAAAAGTTGTAGTTTATTGTTTTACTCTGTATTTGGCCAGGCCTTGGATACTATGTACTATAAAGGAGCAGAAAAGCTTAATATTAGCAGTGGTATTGGTACGGTGCTTGACAGTAATGATAGAATTATCAACAATAATTCAGAAAAGGCAGAACATTCAATAAATATTGCTGTTTTATATTTGGGGAAAAAAACAGATATAGTCATGTTATATGACGATGACTCTCCTTCCATTCCACTAGTATCTCAGGAGGATATTAAACAGCAGCGACTGAAGTTAGACATTTTTAAATCATCAGGTCCAGGTAACTTGCATCCTAGAGTTTTAAAAGAGCTGTCGATTAATGTTGATTTTTTAATAAGTCTTGAAGCACTGGGGAAGTTCCAGAAGATTGAAAGAAAGCTAACATTGTGCCAATGTTTAAAGAGGGTAAATGGAGTGACCCAGGTAATTATAAGCCTGTTAGTCTGTCATTGATCCCAGCCAAGATAAGGAGCAGCTGATACTGGACTCGATTAATAAAGAATTAAAAGGTAAGTAATATAATTAGTGCCAATCAACATGGGTTTATGGAAAACACATCCTGTCAAACTAATCTGCTTTTTTAAAAATAAATTATAAGTTTGGTTGATAAAGGTAATAATGTGAATGTAATATATTTAAACTTCTGTAAAATGTTTAACTTTGTACTGCACAACATTTTGATTAAAAAAACTAGAATAATATACAATTAACATGGCATACAGTAAAAGAGTTAAAAGCTGCTTAACTGATAGGTCTCAAAATATAGTTGCAAATGGGGAATCACCATTGAGTAGGATGGATTCTTGGCCCTCCACTACTTAACATTTTTATCAACGACCTGGAAGAAACTATAATAAATTATCACTGATAAAGTTTGCAAATGACTCAAAAATTGGGGGAGGAGTAAATAATGAAGAGGACAGATCACTGGTACAGAGCGATCTGGATCACTGGTAAACTAGGTCAAAGCAAACAATATGCATTTTAATACGGCTAAATATAAATATATACCTCTAGGAACAAAGAACGTAGGCCATACTTAGAGGATGGGGGACTCTAACCTGGGAAGTGGTTGCTCTGAAAAAGATTTGGGGATCATCGTGGATAATCAGCTGAAACATGAGCTTTCAGTGCAACACTGTGGCCAAAAGGCGAATGCGATCTTTGGATGCATAAACAGGAATCTCAAGTAGGAATAAAGAGGTTATTTTACCTGTGTATTTGCCAGTGGTGCAACCGCTGCTGAAATACTGTGTCCAGTTCTGGTGTTCACAATTCAACAAGGATGTTAATAAGTTGGGAGGGTTTAGAGAAGAGCCACAAGAATGATTCAAGGTTTTTCTTTGAGTGTTGTCCCTATAGGTGCTCCATTGTAGGTACAGCAGCACCTCCTGTGCTTGGGAGTGGAGACCTTTGGTAGAAGTGCCCGTTGGACCCCACATGCATTCCTTCTGTCTTGCACTGTGAATGACATTCATAGACAGTGCTATATGGTCCAACTGCACTCAGTTCTTTCTGAACCACCTTTGATCTGGGACAGAATCCAGAACAGAGCCTTTCTATTCTCTGAACCCTTAGATAGTACCCTTACCTGTTTAGCTTAGTAGTTAGTTGTTTCTTCATATGCCTCTTCCTATTTAAAAAAAAAAATCCCTCGTTCTTCCCTCTCTATTACTACTTAGCTTTGAATACATTTTCCCACTTCTCACCGTTCCTGACCAGGGAGCTCTTTTCCCCATACTTATGCCCGGGTCACCAGGGTTTAAGATGTGCCTTTCATGCCATGAGGCCGTCCCTGTGAGCAATGGCCACTCATAGTTCATCCGCTGCCTCGGTGAAGGACACATCGTGCTAGCACAGAAGTGCACTTATTGTCACAACTTGACTGCCAGGGCCCGAAAGGACTGAGACATCTGTCTGAGACTTCTCCTTATACAGAGTTTGCTGCAGTCAGCCTTGGACCCCAGTCCAGACACTTGACCCACGCGGCTCTCAGGCTTGGCTAGATCATTGACCGACCCTCACTTGCCACATCCTTCCAAGAAAAGATCCTCTCTTTCCTGGGCAGATGGGAAGAAATGGGCCACCACAACACCTAAGGAACCACCTGGCAGAATACCATCCCCTGCGAGGTCAATAGCCTTGACACCTTCAGGGGTGAGACATAGATCTCATGACTGTCTCTGATACTAGAACTAAGGAGAATTAGGGTTGCCAACTTTCTGATTTCTGAAAACTACAGCTGGAGTGCCGGAACCCTCCCCAACGCCTGCCCTGCCTCTCTCTCTGGCCCTGCCCCCTGCTTCACCTCTTCCCTCGAGGCCCCGCCCCTGCTCGCTCCTTTTCCCCCTTCTCCCTGTCACTTGGTCCTCTCCACCTTCCTCCCTCCACCCCCAGCTGGGCTCCCTCTGCTCTGGGGCTGGGATGGGAGCTGAAGCCCCTGATGCGGATTCTGCCTGCCCATTAGATGCAGGTAGGAGTGGGCCCCAGCTGAGCAGGGGGCGGCGCAGGTTGAAAACTGGACACCTGGCAACCCTAGGAGAAGTCTAAGGACCCTAAATGGGCAGGCCCACAGGCAACCGCATTGTCTCTTGGCACCGAGGAGCATGGTGTGAGACCTTCAAAAATGGTACCAACTGGCCGCTCCAGACAAATCAACTTTGGGCACTTCAGCACTGATGAAACCATCATCACCGACATCTCTGTTGGCCCCAACCAAACCCGTGACACCAATACAGCCTCGGGCACCTAGGGCCATATTATCCATTAGGCACAATAGGCACACTGCCTAGGGCCTACAAAACTTTCAGGGCCTACAAAAAAAAAAATTATATATAATTTTTTATTTTTATTTAAAAAACTATTTATTAATAGCTTAAAATCAAATTAATTATTTCGGTCATGGGGCCTATGAAGGCAAGTGTGCCTAGGGCCTACGAAGGTCTTAAAACAGCCCTGCGAGCACCAACAAGCCCTCTGCATCAGGCTATCCTTCAGTGTGGAGTAAGCGTTCTACTCCATCTGCTGGCCATTCCAGAGAATGCACCTCCCTTTGGCACTGATGCAGTCGCTGGTGCCGATGGTGCTTCTTCCTCCTCCACAGGAGTTCAGATACCCTAAAATCTGATGGTGTCTGACATACCTGAGTCGCCGCTACTCAGACACAAGCTTCCTCCACCTCATGTCTCTTTTCCGGAGTCGCAGCACTACTCCCTTTCCTCTGTGAGGACGGCACCACCCTTCTCCAGCAAGGAAGAGGAGGAGGAATACTCTGTCCCACACTCATATTTGGGACATCCACAAAAAGCATCCTTTGTACATCCTCACTACTTGGAAACTGGGTCTGAACCAGGGCTCTGGTACGGACCGCCATGGATGCAACCCCATATGCCAGTCCCTCTACATTGGCCATGCTGGGATACAAGGGCTATGTACAGAGCGTATTTTCCAAAACCTCTCATAGAACAGAGCCAGAGACACTGACACTCACCGTCCTCATCTATCTCTCAACCACCAGAGGCCGATCCACTACCCATTGAGGAAAAGGAGGAAGAACTGAAGGAGGAGATTGCACCAACACTCTACTTTTCCTCCTCTTCCCCCACTGAGGCTGTCATATCTCCACCTCCTATATCAGCAGATGATTTCAAACATTTCCAAGAGTTGTTCCACAGGGTTGAGGACTGCCTTCAGATCTCTCTGGAAGAAGTGAAAGAGCAACAGCACAAGATGCTAGATATTCTGCATAACTCTACATCAGCAAAGATAGTTCTCCCTATCAATGAGGCCCTCTTGGACCCGGCCAAAGTGCTTTGGCAGACCTCAGCATCCATCCCACCAACCTGCAAGCAGGCGGACAAAAATATTATATCAAAAATATATCATAAAGAACATTAAATTTCTTTTTTCCCACCCCACTTCAAACTCCCTGGTCATCAATGCAGTACATGAAAAGGGGCGCCAAAACCACCCAAGGTTAACCCCTTACGATAGGGACTGTAAAAGGACTAGACCAGTTTGGTTGCAAGGATTATTTTTCTGCCATGCTTCAGTTCCATATCTCCAATTATGAGGCTCTCATGGCCAAATACAATTATATAAACTATTCTAAGATACAGGAATTCTACCAGGATCTTCCCATCGAAAAGAAGGAGCAGCTCCAGGCACTTGTGTCTGAAGGACGCCTGTTGGTCTGTATGGCTTTACAAGCCTCCTTGGACTCCGCTGATACAACTGCCTGTTCCATTGTGACAGCCGTAATGATGAAACAAGCATCATGGATACATCTTTCTGGATTCCCTCAGAAAGTGTAATCACTCTTGAGGACCTACCCTTTGAGGGCTTCAACCTATTTGCCAAAGGTATGGATGAGTCCCTATATTCCATAAAGGAGTCTCGAGCGACTCTCTGGTCTCTTGGCATATGTACTCCACCATTGAAGAGATGTCTGGGGAAATACCAACCTGTCCTAAGGTCCTGACCTCCATCTTTCACTCCTCATTGGCAGTATGACACAGTGAAGACAGCAGAGGCCCCCTATGAAGCCCAATCAATGCCTCAAGGGGCTACCTCTCACATATCTATATCCAAAGAATTTTGAAGGTTTGGTCAAGGCCCTGAGAAGCCTCCCCTGTTCTAGTCGCTCAACCATCTCCAGCAATTCATCAGTTTGGCAACCACTTAGCCCCTTGATATCCATCATGGTGGCAAATCACTTTGGACAAGTGGGTCCGAGAAATCATCAACAAAGGATACTCCATCCCATTCCTTTCCATCCCATCCACCCACCCAACTCGCTGCCTGTCCCTCTTCAGAGATCCTTCTCACAAACACCTGCTACAAAAAGAAAGAAACCACCTTCTGCAGCTGGGAGCCATAGAACTGGTCCCTTCCCAACACAGAAGGAAAGACTTTTCCCCCCCCCATTATTTTCTGACTCAAAAGAAATCCTGTAGGTGGAGACCTAGCCTAGACCTATGAAACCTTAACAAGTTAGTCAAACAATGCTTCAAGATGGTTACAATATCATCCATTATCCCAGCACTAGAACAGGGGGACTGGCTATTGGCCCTCGACCTCCAAGATGCGTATTTTCACATTACCATACACCCTGCTCACAGACTATTCCTCAGATTCATCATGGGGACCTATCATTACTAGTACACGGTACTGCCCTTTGGACTTCCTACAGTCCCCTGAATATTCTCCGAAGTCCTCATGGTAGTGGCAGCCTACTTATACAAATAAGGCATCATCATATTCCCATACTTAGATGACCGTCTCCTCAAGGCTCCATCTGAGCCTGATGCACTTCATGCCATACTGCAGACAGTGAACCTTTTCTTGAACCTCGTCCTCCAGATAAACATGCAAAAATCAATAACTATCATCGGTACAACAGCTGGAGTTTATTGGGGCACACTTGGATGCAACACAAGCCAGAGCCTTCCTCCCAGCTCACAAATTTTCAGTAGTCGTTAACCTCATATCCACAGTGAGAACCTGTCCCCAGATCTCTGCCAAGACATGTCTTCAGCTGCTTGGCCACATGGCAGCAGCCACATTTGTGGTAATGCATGCCAGAGTGCACATGCTGTATCTCCAGGTGTGGCTATGCACAGTCTATGTACCTCACTGACACAGTCTTCATAAACTCCTATCCATGCCTATCAAAGTCAAGCACTCAATACTCTGGTGGACACAACCCAAAAACATCTGTCAGGTCCCTTTCCTTCAACCAAAACCATCCGTGTTACTAACAACCAACTCCTCCCTAATCAGTTGGGAAGCACAACGTGAAAACCATACCTATCGGAATCCACCCTGCACAACAACCTTCTAGAGGTCCGCAATGCCTGCTGACATTTTTATCACTTATCGAACATCGCTCTGTAAGAGTTACGACAGACAATTTCACCTGCATATTCTACTACATCAACAGATAAGGCAGAGCAAGGTCCTACTCCCTATGCTTGGAAGCACTGAAATTGTGGTACTGGTGTATCCAACACGTCATGAGCATTTCAGCCACATACCTTCCTGGACACTCGAACACCACGGCGGAGATTCTCCCGAGACCACGAGTGGGAGCTAGATACAAAACCTTACACCACGTATTCAGCTGATGGGGATTCCCAACCATAGATCTCTTTGCGACAGCGAAGAATGCCAAATGCCCTCAGTTCTGCTTGTGAGCGGCCTTAGGCCTTGGGTCCCTGGGAGATGCGTTCCTCATTACATGAGATGCCCCACTTCTCTACACCTTTTCACCCTTTTCCCTTGTTCAGAGTACTTCACAAGATACAGGGGGACTGAACCTGAGTCATCCTTATAGCTCCAACATGGTCACGACAGATTTGGTATACTTACCTTCTTAACATGACAGTATGTTCTCTGATACCTCTGTGACCGACTCCACACCTCCTCCCACAGGATGTGGGTCAAATCCTCCATCCCAATCTACAGCTCCTTCATCTGAAGGCATGGCTCCTCCATGGTTTTGGGATTCGGAAGTGATCTGTTCAGAGGCAGTAAAAGAGGTCCTCTTGAATAGCAGATGTACCACCACTCGATGCATTTACCTCCAAAAATGGGCAAGGTTCCAATCCTGGTGTACCACCAATCATGTCACGGCGACGAACACTCCTTTATCACTTATTCTAGACTGTATTTTAGATCTTAAAAGATCGGGGTTATCCACAATTTCCATTTGTGTACACTTGGCTGCCATCACAACATTCCACCAACATTCCAGCCACTCTGTCTTCATCCATCCACTCACGAAGAGATTCCTGAACAGCCTCCAAAACCTTTACCCTCATATATGAGATCCCATCCCAGCTTGGGACCCCAGCCTCCTCTTATGGTGTCTCACCAGACCACTGTTCAAGCCCATGGCAACATGCTCATATATTCATCTATCCATGAAAACAGCTTTTCTCATCACCATCACATCACGGGTAGGAGAAATTGGTGCTCTCATGTCATACCCCCACTACACAATTTTTCATAAAAACAAGGTCATCTTACATCCACTTCCAAAATTCTTACCCAAGGTATCAATCTCCTTTCATTTAAATCATCCTATCCACCTTCCCTGCTTCTTCCCAAAACCACATAGCAACCAGCAGTAGGTGACGTTACACACCTTGGATGTCAGGTGAGCATTAGTCTTTTACATGGATAGAACTAAATCTTTCAGACAGGTGCCATGCTTATTCCTCTCATCAGCCAACAGATTGAAAGGCATGGCCATATCTAAACCGCCATTCAAGTAGATCTTGAAGTGTATGCACCTTTCCTCCCAATTACACAATCGACTCCCTCCTCCAGGAACTCGAGCACATTCTACCGGCTCTCTCTCCACCTTGATTGCCTTTCTCAACAATGTACCAATTACTGACATTTGCAAAGTGATGACGTGGGCCTCCACGGATACTTTTAGCCATTAGTACTCAATTACCCATGATATAGCAACAGATGCCCTATTAGGACACTGTCCTATCATCTGCACTACATGTCGTTCCGAAGCTCAAGTCTTCCAGCTGGGGCACTGCTTTACAGTTACCTACAGTCGAGCACCCATAGGGTCATAATCTGAGGAAGAAGAGAAGGTTACTCATCCTGTGCAGTAACTGAGATTCTTTGAGAAGTGTGTCCCTATAGGTGCTCTGCTACACACCCTCTTCCCCCTCTCTGCTTCAGAGCTGAAAGATAAGCTCTGTGGTAGAGAAGGAACTGAGGGCGGTTGGACCACAGAGCGCTTATTTATATAGATGCCTCTTATGGCACGAGAAGGAGAGTAGCGCATGGGCGGCCCATTGGGTACTGTTACCAAAGATCTCTGATCCCAGGTGCAGGGGTGCTGCTGCACCTACAATGGAGCAGCCACAGGGACACACATCTTGAAGAACCACAATTACTGCGTAGGTGTGAGTAACCTTCTCATTAGAAAACATGCTATACAATGATAGACTCAAGGAGCTCAATCTATATATCTTAGCAAACAGAAAGTTAAGGATTTACTTAATTACAGTCTATAAGTACCTAAATGGGGAACAAATATTTCATAATGGGCTCTTCAATATAATAGATAAAAGTATAATGCAATCCAATGGCTGGAAGTTGAAGCTAGACAAATTGACTGGAAATAAGTAAATGTTTAACAGTGAGGATAATTTAGCATTGGAACAATTTTCCAAGAGTCATTGGGGATTCTCCATCACTGGGAATTTTTAAATCCAGATTGGATGTTTTTCTAAAAGATATGATCTAGGAATTATTTTGGGGAAGTTCTGTGGCATGTGTTATATAAGAGGTCAGGCTAGATGATCACGATGGTCTCTTCTGGCCTTGGAATCTATGAATCACATAGACTGGGTGTTTGGGTTGCAAATCATGGACTTTCACTACATGGAATACAATTTCCATGGAAAGGGTGAGGTTGAAGGTGATATAATGATTCTTAGTCTCCCTGTCTCTGAATGAGTCCATCCAGTTCAATCCAGTTCAATTCATTTTAGTATTACTAAACTCATATAATCAAAATCTGAGTCGGGCTCCCAAAATTATGAGCCTGGTTTACAAATCATGAGATTTAAAAAATAAAATAAAAGGAAAGTTGGGTTCTCTTTTTTGGCTTCTGTTTTTTGAATCTTTAAGTTTCACTTGGGCCACATTTTCAAAATTTTCACTTGAATCACGAGGGATAGAATTTTACTGTTTTAACAAAAGATGAGATTCTAATATAATCACAGGACTCCAAGCTCTGGGGATTTATGTAAAATATAAAATATCATGAGACTTGCAATAAAATCAAGAGATGACAACTCTGCACCTGATGGTGATAACTTTAACTTGCATAGGGTAGACTCATTGGTTCTGTCAAAACGAACTGTTAAAAGTTAACACCATATGTTCATTATTTACATATGTATTAAATGTATACATTAATTGCAACTGAGCAGTAGTTGAAGTGTAAGTGCCCATAAACTTTTTGACACAGGGTAATATCATTCAGTAGCAGGGCCATTACAGTGAAAATTTGCTCACAAAACAAATTTTTAAAACAATTTCCTGTCTATTGTAGATTTAGTTTTACAGTTGAAATTAGATTATGGAAGGAGGAAAAATATTAATCAAGTAGCGCTGTTCAATAATCTTATTTTATGCTATAGAATAACAGTTGATTGAATGATTGAACTCCCACCACTCTTTCATTGACTGTAGATAAAAATACAGAACAATAAATCTTTATTTTATACAGCATCTTTCGTATAAACTGAATTCCAGAATGCTTTAGCAGGTTAAATAATACAAGATAAATTATAGAAAGGAATAGTGTAAAAGAAATGTGTATAAATTAAAGCATTCATCAAAAGAACAATATCAGAGAGGGGGGAAATTAAGTGGCAAAGGTGAGAGACGTTTTATGTTAAAAATAAATTTTAAATGAAATGGAAGGTGTTGAAGCAGAAAAATACAAGAAAACTTTTGTAGGTGGCAAGAACTACAGAAAAGTAGTGCCCAAAATAGAGAGGCCAGTGCTAAAATACAGAGAGAAGGGGAAGGAGAATAAAGAGAGACAAAGTGTATGATGTAGGCTGGAACCCAGCCCATGGAGAATTTAAAAACCAAGACAATTTAGGACAATCTTGAACTGAATTCCTGGGAAGTAGGATGGTTGTTTGAGAATGGCTGGTGGGTTATTAAGAGCTCCTGTAACTGTGTGTGTGTGCGGGTTGAGAGAGGGGGCATTACAATTTTTAAGATAATAGGTGCAGACAAGTTTTCAGACAGACATGGGAACTGATGGAGAGTTCAGGATTAAGGATGATGGACAGTGGGAGCAAGCAAGATGCATAAATCATGGAGGAAGGTGAAGGGGATAGCGATGTGTTTGAGGATGCTGTTCTTTAAGAAAAGAACTTTGAAGCATTTAGCTGAAGGAAACTGAGCTGAAGCCCCACATTTCCTTAATCAAAAGAAGCAGAGAATGCTGATGGGAAAAAAATCATTGAGTATCAAAATATATCTACAGCAGAGTATCTTCAGCACAACAGTGGTAGCTAAAGTTAAAAATAGAGATAAGAAGACTGAGTGGGCAGAGGAGAAAAGAGCAAAGGGCACCAGTGGAACTCCATATAAGAGGGGTCTTCTTAAAAAAGCAGAAGATGAGCCACTCCAAATAGAGGCAGAATTGAAAAGAACTTTAAGAATAGAACCATTGACCATTCCAAGAAGGAACTAGATATGCCGGCATAGCTACGCAAGTCCAGGAAAGACTGTACTGAAATGAGGGAGAAAGAGGCATTATCAGTGGACGGAGGAAGATTTTGTTGCCTCTGGAGAATGGTTTCTCTGCTATTGTCAGAGTAAAACCTAGACTGAAGTCAGTCGGTGATACCGCTGTGCAAAAGGTGAATGGAGAGATGAAAGAAGGCTTCTTTTAAGAGCACTTGAAAATAGCAATGGGTATGTGCATGCTTGTGCACTTGCCTAATTTGCATATGCAGATACAGAGTTTGCAAGCACAATGGATGCTGCATCAACTAGTTTAAGCCCCAAATTTGATTTATCATAACATTATCTGACGGGGAATAATTTTCCTTCACTCTCCCATCACCAATAATTTAGAAAACAAAATACAGCCTCTGCCTCTTTATATAGGACTGATAATACTTTATGCACTGATCTTGCAGAAGGTAGATAATTTGATTAACAAACGATACCCAGAACTTTGCAAACGTCATTGATGCTGCTATAAAAATAGAGAAGTAAATGAAGCAGAACCATGCTAGTTTGCACTCCATAATAAATAATAGTCTTAGCAGTTCTGTAGTACTTTACATCTTCAAAATCCTCTACAAACACTGGCTAATCTTCAAAATGTCTCACGGAGGTAGGTAAGGAAGTACTATTTCTATTTACAAATGAGGAAACTGCTTACTGGCAGTCACTCCCAGAAGCATTATTAGTTGTAAACGTTTGCATAATGCCATGGGTTTGCATGGCACTTTACATAGTTAGTAAAGACAAAGTCCCTGTTGCAAAGAATTTGCAATGCCTCTGCAAATGCTGGAGGTAAGCAGGCTTGAACATCCTTTGCTGTACCCTTTTATAAAGTGTTACCTATTCTGTTGGCTTCGTTCTCCTAGCCAGTGCAGATGAAGGGTTGGGGTTATAGCCCACCATTGATCCCCATCTCCTGAAACCTGTGCTCAATGTTCCAGACAGCACTAGACTCCCATTGTCTTTCCTGAGAGGAAATTGTTTGCTGCTAAATATGTGTCTGAGAAAGTTGACTGGTTTCTCTCAGCATCACTGGAGGAAAAGAGTAGAGATAAATAAGAGCACACCTTAGTGTCTAAAACCAGGCTGTTTATCCAAAAATAATTTCTTCGTCTGCCAGTCCCTGGAGAATCCAGTTTGAACTAATATATGCATACTTTTTTAGGGTAATTAATGGCTTATCTGGGGATGTTGCAACCGGAGTGAATTTGCCCAATCCCCCCCTGCTGTTCTCCTATTTACCCTTCCCGTGGAAATGCATACAATTCCACAATAATACATACACAATTGCATTCTTAATACAACAGACTCCAAAGATGTTAAACTAATTCAATAAGGTTTAACGTAATTCAATAAATTCATTCAGGATATTGCAGGGAATTGTCAGTCTGTCACAACCAAAACATTTCTTTGTTTTCAATATCCCCAACTGACTCAGCTCCTCTCTTTTACCTGTCATGTTAATCTGATATCCTAAACTCCTAAAACACTGAAGACAGGCCCGCCAACGGGGGGTTAACTAGGGGGGCAACTGACCAGGGGCCAGGCAATTGAAAAGGGCCTGAGGAGATGGAAGGATAGATATGTTTCCTCCTCTCCTCCGCATTCAAGGCCCCTGCCACTTGTACTCTCCACCCTCCCCAGAGCTGAACTTATTTATTATGTGCCTTGCAGGTTCATGGGCGGCTGAGGAGGCGGTATCTGCCAGACCATGGAGAACCAAAGCCATGATGTTCATACAAACTTGTTTCATTGCCTAAACATCTAAAATTACTTTGCACTTATATGACATTTTTCATCTAAGTATCTGAAAGCTCTTTTCAAAAGTGTGAGGGTTATTTCCATTTCGTAGATGGAGAAATTGAGGCACTCAAAGGGAAAGGAGTTGCCCAAGCAGACATCATGGGATGATGATGGTGAGAAGACCCAGCTCTCCTGACTCAGTCACCTTCTCTGACTGTTAGACATTCTTGCCTACCAATTTGTTCTAACCATATCATAAATAATCTTTAGGGTCTAGCTTGGCCAAATTTGCCAGTGCTGCTTCCTCCTTTGAATCAGCTAAATACTATTAATTGTGCCATGATGCAAGTGGCCAAGAATGCTCCCCCCATTGTGGCTTTCAGAAGGCCACATGTATTTTCTTTTGAATAGGACTGTAGGCATTTTTCAATATGTAACATTTACATATGACGGTTGAAATCTACTAAAAGTCCCATATATATTTACACAGGACTTTACTTAAGATAGAAACATGTATTGATACAGCTGACTTCTTATCCACAGATTAGAGTTTTCTACCACTGGTTCCATCAGTTGTTTACAGTGCTGTAATTTAACATAATAGTCTTTAGATTTTTGTTTTTTCCTCCCTGATCTGGAGGCCAGTCTAAGAAATCATCCCAGAGGCACTGGACGGGCAATCACAAAATTCTTTCATCACTAGAAATTCAGGTAATTGTGCTCAGTGTTACAACTAGAATTGACGTTAATGAATAATGAACATCCAGCACATGACATAATCATATCTCTTGTGGTCTGACAGCTCTTGAGCAAAGTCTCAATTACAGCATGGCTATTACTGAAAAACCGACCTTTGGAAAGAATGGGCTGACAGGCCATAAATTGTGAGGCGCATTACCTAATGCAGCAATAAGCCTCCTTAATAGCCCATGAGTGAGCACTAGTATAAGAGCTTGGCCTGCTTTACTTCTATCCATAGATGCAGAGCAATGGTTTCCGTCAATGATGGTGGCAAAATCTGCTATTGTGAAGAAGTCTGTGCAAAAGAGAAGGCAGAGGCCCCAAATCAGAATACGGTGATTAGCAACTGAAGATACTTTTTTTTCTGACAACACAGGCGGTTCTTGACTGATAGCAGCACCTCATGCAGAATGCAATGAGTTTTATTCTCTTAATTTTACAGGCTATTAATCTATGTCCCTGTTTAGTTGTCATAGTAACAGATGCAGTTCCTGGTTAGGTTTGTGCCAGGTATTGGAAGTTCTTCTATGTTGTGGATGGTGATACAGTATGCAACCTATTTGTAAACTGCTCTTATGTTATTAGCCACTGTGTGCTGAAAAAGTGCAATTAATGTATTTGACTATATCTTGAGCACTAAGCTTAGAGACACATGGAAATACAAGTAGTAAAAGCTCCACAGAACCAAGCTATATATCTAATAAGTTAGTTTTAGGGACGGCTACAACAAACTGCCTCTTGTATTTCTTTACTAAATTTGTTTGCTGTACCCAGTGTGACTATATGAAGTGCTTTGCTAGCCTGTGGTGTAACATTTATGGAGCTATTGCAGTGCCTTCACTTTTCAAATCAAAAGGCATCAGATGACAGTGTTTTTCAATATATGTTGATGCAGATAATTGCAATTCTGTCTCTACTTGGAAAAATCCCAGTGAGACTTGATGAGGAGCACAGTACACAGTGATGCCAGAGCCTTTTTTAATGCAAAAGCAGCCATTTAGCATGAATAAAATATGCTTGTTAGATATAATGTTACTTACATCTTATGTAGCAGTGATTTAGAAAACAACAAAAAAATGATACATTTTCTAGAGATTGAGCTGCTTAGCCTAAAACCAGAGAGTGATGTATCTTGAGAAGCATCCAGTACTCAAGTGATTACAATAACAATCTTAACTTTAGATATTGCCTTTGAGTAAAGGTGTGTAAGGGTTGATTCAGAGCCAGGTACATATCAGAGCCACAGTCTTGAGCCGATCAAGTCTCATAGGGCTGTATTTTGCACTGAAGACAAATAGTGGGCTATCAGCATGTAACAAAATCATACACTGAGGAGATTTTATTAATACTGAGAGACACTACACATTGATCTAAAAAATGAAAGTCCTGTCAACATAGGCAGACTTCTAAGGTTCAGAATTTGGGTCCAGTTGATAAATTTGATAAATTTCTCCAAAACTTTTAAGGCACTATCTCAACCAAAAGCCTGCTACTCCCTCACTATCTTCTTCTCCACTACAGGCTACTCATCCTTCTCTCTCTCACTCAACAGGCCCACTCACTACCGCCCATTGTCTTGAGTGGCCATTGTGAAGAGACCCAATGGTCTTCTATACCCTTCTATATGTGCAGGGGGAACCAACTGGCTTGGCCACACTTCCTAGAATTTCATATCCTGTCTTTCCAAAGTTTAGCTTCAGCTAGTTCCCCTTCATCCAGCTGCTAATCTCATTCAGGCATTGGGAAACCTGTATACTGATGGCTTTTGCATTTGATGTGAACATTAGGTAAAGCTGGGTATTGTCTGTGTGCTCATGGTTTTGAAGTCTATGGCAGGACACAATCTCTCTTAGCAATTTTATGTACGTGGTTAGGGAAGAGTTCTGGGGCCTGTGGAACTTGAAAGAGGAGAGCTTTTGAACTACATCAGCAGTTGTCTTTTGCAATCCTTTGGGTATAGTCAGATAGGAAGTATCAAAGCCAGCTCAGTGCTCTTCCAGTCATCTGCCAGGTGTTTAAGAGGGGTGAGCAATCTCATTGGTTAGACTTCATGGTTAACAGCGCTGCATGTTACTGAGAGACTGAGGAATATGTGCATGGGTTTCAGATTGGTCCATTGCATTCTAGGGCATCTGACATTGCAAGAGTGTTAGAGCAACAGCCATGTCTGCAATGGTGAGAATGAAGGAAACGTTTCAGGTTCTGCTGCTGCCAGAGAGATGAAGATGGGGCAACATGGTGATCACTCGTGCCCCTAGGAGTCAGGTAGGGCGGAAAGAAGGCACAGCACTCTTGCTAATTGCAGAAGGCTTTAAAAATGGATGTTCAAAGACTTTACAGAAGGCTTTAAAAATGGGTGTTCAAAATTTGGGGATACTTTTATGTGGTGTTTTAATTAAGCCATGCACATCCATGGTGCTGTATGACATGAGATTTCTAATATGGATGGAGTCATACACAGTGAAACCTACACATCTATTATTTTACAAGGCAGTTATGCAGTGTTCACTAATCCACCCTTTCTTTAGCTGTTCCCATTTTAGTATTTTTATATTTCAGTTTTTTATATTTCAGTGGGGCTATTTATGATAATACACACTCTGCCCAGTGGTAAGTGTTTGCACGACTGCACCATACAGAGTGCTATTCTGGCCTTTCTATTATTAAAAATATCTGTTCAACAACTGATTTTGTTTTTCTTTTGTTCACTTAAGACAGTTTTCACTGTCTATGAATTGATAGCACGTTTCCCCTGGAAACAACAAAATTATTGTATTCTATACCATTACCAATAATATGTTCCAATAATAATAGAGCTGGAAAAGTTCAGTAGCAGAAATGTAACAGTTAAAGCAAAGCTTTTTACTGAATCAATGTTAAAAGAAGTTCTTATTAATAAAGAAGAACTTACCATATAAAACATGATAGTCAATATTAAAATGCGTATGAGATTCTGTAGTTGAGCTGAACCAGGGTTATTTTATTTTAATTGACCCCTATTTTTCACTGGCTGCCACTTAGTAAAATAATCCTTTGCATTTATTTACTACTGCTCTTCTTTCCCTTTCCATGACCAACAGCTGGAATGTTCAATAACATCATAACTCCATCAGTCATACCAGTTATGAGAATAAGCTTTTGAATTTACAAGAATTCTTCACTTTGCTGAGTTAGCTGCATTTTTTGTAAAGTATCTCATTTTTAGTTTGATTTTTGTCTCTCACTAAGAAAAACAGAGTTGGAGAGACAGTATTAATCTGTAATTTTACTTTAAGGTATTCTTTCTTCTGTTTTCTATTTCTGTTTCTTTTTATCTTTTTCATATCTGGAGATATTTTACATAAATTTTGAATGCACCAAAAGAACCCAGCTGAAGTAAGGCCTCATTCTGTCATACTCACTCACACCAAGTATTACCGTACTCCATAAATTGTCCTAATTTTCAGTGGGACATCTCTCAGAATAAGGGTGAGATTCACAAAGGTATTTAGATGCCTAACTCTTTTGTTTTAATGGAAGTTAGGTGCCTAAATAATGCTGCCCTAAGTTACTATTCAATATGAGTAAGAGTGGCTGATTCTAGCCCAGAATCCATGAAAGAGCATGCATGAGTAAATCATCATCAACATGAATGAGCAGTGCAGAATCATCCTCTCAATTTCTTACAAAAACACAGTTTACCACATATCTTTATGTATGCGTTTCTTGGAGATGTACTTAGTATTGGAATTGTGTAGCTGAAGGGTTAGCAAAATCTTGTTAGATGATTTAAGTGAGTCTCCTGAGGAGAATACATTGATTTTGGAGTGTAAATCATCAATAAGTTGCTCATGTGTGAAATAGGAAAGGCAACTCTGGGTGAATTACCAGTAATTCATTCTCAGCTCAGATAGGCAATTTGGTAGCACCCAGATAAGTACACTAATTATTTGAGTGACTGCTATGGCTTGAAAAACAAGACAGAGATATTTTGGAGCTTCATATAAGATAGACTTGATTTAGGGTTTTTACATGTCCATTGTCTTTCAGATAAAGAGATCATAAGTCTTAGCAACTATACTTACACTGTGATAGTGCAGTCCAACATCCCATAAGTAAGTAGAGTAAACTTTAATGATAGCTCTGTGTGCATGAAGATATGAAAGGATATATTAAAAAAGCACCCAGGAATTATGTCATTTGAAAACCTTGGGCCATATTATGCCATCAGTTTTTAAGCAGAATTTCTATTGATTTTATTGAGGTGTGTTATTTCAAAGTAGGTGGTACGATATTACTCCATATATATGTATCACATTATGCAGGATTGCAAGATCATAATTTGGTGCTAACACAATATACATTTTTCTGCTTGAATACACTAGTGCCTACTAATGCTGTTGTCATTATGGGGTGTGAAGTTTTAAAGTCTAATTTCACTCTTTCAGGGCTTCATATTGAATATGTAATCATTTGCTCTAGGCTATAACATGGTACTCTAATTTGTAATAATTTGCTCTAGGGTATAACATGGTATATAAGGTATGAACTACAGAGCCATTTTAAAAAATAAATTATTATGAAGTTATAGATGTCCAAAAAGCCAGTGGTTTATTTTTATTCATGTTTGTTAATCCAAAACAGTTTCTTTGTTAAAATTCTGATTGTACAGTGCTGTATTATTCAGTTTTATTCTTCAGGATGAAAAGCTTTGTATAAATATTAGATAATAATTAAAAGTGAATATTTATAGGTGATTAGTCTATTGTGAACTGGATCCTTCTGTTGTTTTGTTTTTAAATTAAAGTGCCAAGTTATAGCAGTGAAGATAGATGAATAAAAACAAAAATGTCTCTCTTTCCCAGTGAGTGGTTATAATGGTCATCAGGGTTTCCAAAAGAGACCAGAAGAGAGAAGGACAGTACAGAGGGAGCAGGAAGGGAGTAAGGGATATGCCAAAAAGCCACTGAGGAACAGAAAGAAAGCACAGGGAAAGTGAGAAAGTTTAGATGTCTGCACAAACTGGCTTTCTGCACAGCGTGGCTTAAATGATAGTATAGGCTAGTCAGTTTGGTTTCGGAGAATGGCTTTTGTCTAGTTTGTTAAATTCAGTGAATGACTCATCTCAATCTTAAATGAAAGTGATGCATGTATGCCTGAAACATCAGCTACTGCACAAGGATGTGCTATAAGTTTCTCTACCTTACCCACCTACTATCTTAAATTTTAAAAATAAGTCTATATTAACGTAATGACAGTGACAGAATATGATGGAGAATAATGGCTCCAAAGCAACCAAATAACATATTTAAAAATAAACATAAAGGGCCAATTTTTTCAGGTGCATCTGTGATGCCATGCTAGCAAATTTTCTGTATGTGAAACCAGCATTTTGAAATGCAAATATGGGGTTTGTGCTTGCAAATGAATGTGTTATGCAGAACATGTAAGTGCAGTTTTAGGGGCTAATTTGATAATTCAGTCCTGGATTTTTCTTGAGTACATCATGTGCTTTTAAAGGAGTAATTACTGCCCATACAGCAAATAACAGATATTTTCAAAATTCTCTAATGGAACTACGTTTTAAAGGTGCTGTTATGGTCTGTTCTATCAGCTCTCCCAGATGTACATTCTTTTTTCTCTTTTCCCTTTCCCTTTCTTTTCTTACAGTAGCTGCTTTTTAAATAACTTAAAAAACCCTCTTGTAAATAAAAACTAAACCATCATAAAGTAAGGTTTTAGGGTTCTAACTTTTGTCTTAAACTCACAAATGCAAGGGAAGTCATAGGTAAGGTTCAAGTTGCAAGTGGGAAGTGTGAGCCAGGTTCAGTTTATGTTTATGCTGGATTCTGCTTATACAAACCCAGGTACAGAGTTTCCAGAGAAATAAGTTCTCTGAGTGGAGAGAGGTTGCAATATTAGAAAGCATCCAAAACCTCTTCTTCACCAAAAGGCACATGGCAACCAGTGAAGTCCCTAAAATGAGTGGTGGCAATGACCTGGAAAGAGTTGTGAAAATACTCTGATGAGCATGTATCTCATGGGGAAAGTGGTGGACATGATATACCTTGACTTTAGCAAAGTTTTTGATATCGTCTCCCATAGTATTCTCATCAGCAAGTTAAAGAAGTATGGGTTGGATGAATGGACTATAAGATGGATAGAGAGCTTGCTAGATCATCAGGCTCAATGAGTACTGATCATCGGCTTGATGTCTAGTTGAAAGCTGGTAACAAGTGGAGTGCCCCAGGGGTCGGTCTTGCGGCTGGTTTTGTTCAACATCTTCTTTAATGATCTGGAGGATGGAGTGGATTGCACCTTCAGCAAGTTTGCAGATGACACTAAGCTGGGAGGAGTGGTAGGTACCCTGAAGGGCAGAGATAGGATAGTGACCTAGACAAATTGGAGGATTGGACCAAAAAAAAATCTGATGATATTCAGCAAGGAAAAGAGCAGAGTCCTGCACTTAGGATGGAAGAATCCCATGCACATCTACAGACTGGGGACTGACTGGCTAGGCAGCAGTTCTGCAGAAAAAGATTTGAGGGTTACAGTGGACAAGAAGCTGGATATGAGTCAACAGTGTGCCCTTAATACCAAGAAGGCTAATGGCATATTGGCCTGCATTAGTAGGAGCATTGCCAGCAGATTGAGGGAGTGATTATTTCCCTCTATTTGGCACTGGTGAGGCCACATTTGGAGTATTGTGTCCAGTTCCCCCCTTCCCCCCCTACAGGAAAGATGTGGACAAATTGGAGAGAGTCCAGAAGAAGGCAACAAAAATGATTAGGAGTCTGGAGCACATGACTTATGAGGAGAGGCTGAGGGAACAAGGCTTGTTTAATCTGCAGAAGAGAAGAATGAGGGGGATTTGATAGTGGCCTTCAACTATCTGAAAGAGAGTTCCAGGGAGGATGGAGCTAGGCTGTTCTCAGTGGTGGGTCGATGACAGAACTAGGAACAATGGTTTTAAGTTGCAGTGGGTAAGGTCTCGGTTGGATATTAGGAAAACATTTTTCATTAGAAGGGTAGTGAAGCACTGGAATGGGTTACCTAAGGAGGTGGTGGAATCTCCCTCCTTAGAGGTTTTTAAGGCCCACTTTGACAAAACCCTGGCTGGGATGATTTAGTTGGGGTTAGTCCTGCTTTAAGCAGGGGGTCAGACTAGATGACCTCCTGAGGTCCTTTCCAACTCTAATCTTCTATGATTCTATGATCTCTTTAACAGATTCTGCCAGTGAGGCTGCTCTGGCCTTTGCTGGTCCTGTGTATTGATTTAATGCATGCTGTGAGTTCCGGGAATTACATGTTGTCTTAGTGTGACTGATGTGTCAACTTTAATATTTTTGTAACATGTTTTTAAGTGATGAATTATGTGCTTGGAGGATGATGTCACAGTGATAGAGTGCTCATTGGGTCACACACAAATTACGAGTCTACTGAGTACTTAACCAAAAATAAGAAATTGTTATTGAGAGAGACCAGTTTTTATGCCATTCACACTCTACCTGTTAAGGGAAGGGCAACACTGTCCCTTCTGTTCTATGAATAATATGTCCTTAATTGATTTTAATTAAAATCTTAGTGACATAATTGAAATTAAGTCCAGAACTGTGGCTAGTAGACTAGTAAGACTAGAACCAGCAGTTGCAGATTATTATTGTTGTTTATATTGTGGTAGCAACCAAATGTGTTAGGCATTGTAAAGCACAGAGGAAGACAAATGGCTCCGCCATTGCTGTGCCAATGTGCTCTCCTTCCATCTTGCCAACCATATGGTTTAGACTTAGAGTCGGACTAAGTAAGAGATTTGGGAGAGAGTGGGGGTGACCCATCACCACTTCAAGGATACCCATTTCAATGAAAATCTTTAAAGGCAGAGCATTCCATGATGGTGAGAATAAGGGGCTATGTGGCTTTACCTGCCTCCTGCTGTTACTGGCAGCAGCTTCTGTAAGGGAGAAGGAGGTCTCTGTTGGAGTTCAGTGTGGGGGAGAGCTAATATTAAATAATAAAATAAACCTTAAACCTCCCTACTGCACTTTAGGAAAAAAGGCTGTGATTCTGCAAAGATTTATGCACATGCTTAACTTTATGTACTGTGAGTAGTCCTGTTGACAGGCTCCTCTCAATATATAGAGGTAAGTAGAATCAGGGCCAAGGTGAGAAGATTGTTGGGGCAAATAACTGCTTAAGGTGTATTAATTGACTTGGGTGACTTAAAAGGTTGAGAGGGCATTAGTAAGTGCACAAACTGCCATAGTTCCTTGTCTTATACTCTCTGTATTCTTGTCACTCCAGCACTTCTTACCAACCATTTTCACATCACCTTGTCTACTGTACTTAGCTATATTACCATTATTATAGCTGATGTGTATTGTGATATAGTGTATATGATGTACTATACAATTTAATTATAGTATATTAGGGTATTTCAAAGTTGGGATATTTTGGTTGTATTTCTGCTTTTCTTTTGATTTAAATAAATAAAATGCTTCAGTTAATGTATTCAGAATATCTGTAAATGTTGGGAAATGTTTAAAAAAATTCCAGGAGAAATGAGGTGATTGCATGCAGTTTGGAAAATCTTGTAAACAATGTGGAGGAGGTAAATGTGGAATAGAACATTAGCCCTAAGATTTTTCTAAAGGAAAAAGAATCAATAAGATGGTTGGGATAGCAAAAACTTACAGTTGACAGATGTGCATTTGGCTGATTATTAGATTATTGCAGGATTCTTAATTGTGTGCATGAATTGCTACTGCTGTAACAAAGCTTTACAGATTTATATGAGCCAATGGGAAAGTGACTCTTTGCCATGCTCCCTCCAGAGACCACTGCTGGTTTATTTGATACACTTGATTCATGAGAAGTCATCATTGAATTTAATAGCTCTTACAGCTTTTTTCATTTTTTATGAAAGATATAAGTTTTTCCAACAGACTGGGTCATATGTCAATTCAGAGGTACTGGTGGTAGCAAAAATTTCTGCCTTGTTTCCCTATGCCACTGGTATTCTGAATACACTGGTGCAAAATGAGTGATTACATCTGATGGCACAAGTGAAACATCTCTAGTTCTATTTGCCAGAACAATTTGTTTTATAGCTGTGTCTCAAGAATTGCACTGAACATGTTGTTAAATCTGATTTTCTCTTTCTAGTTGATTGCATCCATCGTGTTTATCAGCTTTGGAGTGGTAGCAGCATTCTGTTGTGCAATAGTTGATGGAGTATTTGCAGCACGACATATAGTAAGTATGGTACTTAATATTTTGTCTATTGGTTGGTTGAGATTGCTTATGGTAATTCCAATAGGAAATATTTTCTTCTGGGTTATGATAAGCAAAACTTTAGTTACTTAGTAGGCCTTGTTATTAGAGAAATGATTCATTTATTTATTGAAAATCATGCCATTCCTGTTGGCAGAAAACAGATAGGAAATCCCATCACTGTCAAAACTTAGAGATGTTGCCAAGAATATATTCATATCTATGTGAGTTTCAACTACTGAGGAAAAGTTAAATGGTACAATGACAGGAGCTCAAAGTCTAGTGACTGCTTAGGAAAGTGAGGTTATTTCAGGCTCCCCAAAGCTGTATTTCTTTATTCAGAACTTCAGATATACAGAAGCTCCAAGCAAGGCCAGTCAGGATGTGCAACACGCCAGATTCCATTGTGTGCCAGGGTACGTGAAGTTCCAGGCAGTCACTCTACACCGAGGCTCAGCACAGGGGTAATTTTGCCTCAAGCTCTTTCAAGAAAGGGAGAGGGGTACAATAGAGGAGGAGAGATTATTTTGAAGGAGAAGAAGATAGAGAGACTATAAGGCCATGGTTAGAGGTAGAGGGGATGGAAAGTTGAGAAGGGGCACGTACCAAGTGCCAAACAACCCCAACCTAACCATCTCCCAGCTGCCTAATGCTCCACCCACCAGAGCAACAAACATCTTCAAGCCATCTTCCAAAAGCCCCATGCAGCCCCTTGCTCCTCACTCTAAAATTACCTCGTCCTCCTCCTACCCCCAAAAAGTCACAACTGTGTTTACTTCAATAGTCCATTTATCTGATTATTATTTCATAGAACATTTATTATTTGTATTACTGCAGCGTCTGGAATCCCCAGTCATAGACCAAGACCTCCTTGTGCAAAGTACTGTACAAAACAAAACAAAAAAGACAATCCCTGACCCAAAAAACTTAGAATCTAAGTATAAGACAAGAGACCACAGATGGATATAGATATACAAATTTGAATGAGGGGTTATTTGAATATCCCAGCTCACATTCAGATTATCAGTCCCGTTTCTTTTTCCTTTGTATTTTTTTTCATTCCCTTAAAAACAAGGAAATCAAGTGCAAAAATCTACACTAATGCATCCTTTTGATTGAGATTTTATGTGCATAAATGTCAGGAAATGTAAAGTTACGGTTTTAACAGAATTTTAACAGATACATTGTACACAGCTTAATACATTGACTACACACTACCACAAAATTTTATGGGTCCAGTTTTCCTCAGACTTACACTGGCATAACTTAATTTATGGTTCCTGATGTGCAGTGGTGGAGCAAGGGGAGACTAGGCCCAGGATGCTTTTCCTTTGTCATTATTTTCCCCTCCAAAACAATGTGGAGACTACAGCTGGGTGAATATTTTTGATGAAACTTTTTTTTGCTGAAAAATGCAGATTTGGGTCCACTGAAACAGTTAGTGAACTCATGTCCCCATTCCGGTGAATAGTTTTGGTTAGAGGAAAAAAAGAGAAAAAAAATTGAAAATTGTTGTCAGTTGTTAGTTGTCACTGTAGGCTGTGTGCGTGTGTCCCCATGTAGGTACTGTCCCAGCTCTGTGCAGGTAACCGAGATGGCACTCAAGATCAAATGATTCAACATAACCATGGATTAGCTGAGCAACGAAGGCACCTGGGCAAGGTTTTATTGCACTTAAGGCACAATGAGAAGCAACCTACAGAGTGTCTACAGATCTACTTCACTTATGAGTGCGTCGTTACAATGGACGTGGCCCAATGACGGGACTTCCTGTTATCTCCTAGGCTGGACAACATCCTTTTCTCTGACACCCTCTTTTATACACTGTTACAGACAATTTCGTTCTGCCCCCTTTGACATAGGTAGTTGCCACCCTCTTGACGTAGTCCAATACCACCCTTTACCGTAAATTGGATGAGTCGGGCAAAACAACTCTGTCACCTTATCAGACATTTCTGTCCATCAAAGTGTCATTTCAGGGGGTCAGGTTGCCCTTGTTATCTCTTTGGTGTTAGGATGTCTTTGTTCCTTTTACACCTGCTATCTATTTTTAATAATGTTTTGATATTAGTAATATTTTGGAAATATATGTGTTTGCAGTATCAGCGTTTTCTCCACGCCAGTTTTAGTCAGGTCGTAAGTTCACAGCCTGACTTCTGTTAACTTGGCTTTTTCCACTTTGACTCCTGTTTACTTGGCTTTTTGCACTTAGGCCTTATGCCTTAGCCTGTTCTGCTAGGTTGCAGGCCTTAAGCTCTCACTTGTTACTACAGAAATATTGAATTGTTTCGCTGTGACATGTTTCAGTTTTTCAGGGTAGATTCATCAAATCGAGGAGGAGATGGTGGCAGTAGCCCCTTTATACTCAGCCTGGGTCTACACTTACCTGGAGATTTGGCAGCAGTTGATGGGAGTTACACAAACTACGCAGAGTAGCATGTGTAACTCACGTCGACTGCTTCGCTTCCTTTCTGCGCGCTCTCTACACTGTGCTGCGCCGATGGGAACGCAGCGCTATGCTACTTGAGGGGGTGGTTTACCAGCGTTGACTTCCTGATCGATTGAGCGGGTCTACACTGACCGCTCAATTGATGCAGAAAGATCGATCTGGTGGTGGCAAATTTGCTGCCATCAGTATAGACATGGCCTCAGTAGCCCAGGGCACTTACCTGGGATGTGGTTTGAATCCCTGCTTTGGAGCAGGGCGTTGAAGCCAGATCTCTTGTATCCCAGGTGAGTGGATATTCTGGGGTGGGGGTCTCTGTCTCACCTGTTGAAGCTGTTCCATTTTGTAGAAATAATTAAATTTTCACAGGAGCAGGGACTGGAACCTGGCTGTCCCCCTCTCAGGTGAATACCCTGAGAATGGGCTATAGAGCCATTCTCTCTCTCTTTCTCTCTGGTTATTAGTATAAATAAAAACTGTACTTGGGGAGGAAGAGAAACTTGAGCACTTTATTATTTTTTAAAAAATATTTATTTTGTGATCAGTACATGATCTGGGTTAGTCTCCTTTTCTCGTGGCTGGTTGGTATAATATTTCAGCTGTGCAGAACCCCTAGTATCTCGGCTGACAGCGCTTTATATTTATTAATTAATTTATTATTGTTGTAGTTTTATTATTTTATTATTAATAGGTGAGTTGATGATGAGCTTTCAGTCTTCCCTGAGCAATGAGGCCACATACTGTTGTGTTTTCCTGGAGCTGCCCAGGAAATATTGTAACTCCAGGAATCTCAGTCTCCCTCCTGATTTCTTTCCTGCTCTGAGGAAGTAGCAAAGTGCTCCAAATCAATATCGGGTGCAGCATACATTTATTGATGCATCAGGACAGTTATGCTGATCAGTGTGTTGTAGAGGGGAAAGCTGTCCTATCTTCTCTTGTTCAGTCTGGGAATGTAGATGCTGTGCAGAGTGTGCTTCCCCTTATGCTCTGTAAGTGCTGATGTGGGTAGCTGGCACAAAGAAGCACTTTATACCCAGTTACTTCCTTGTGTCTGTGTGCAGGACAAGACAGGATGTGGCCAAAATTGAGCATCATTTCGCAGTTTTTTGTGACCCCTTTGCCCTTCCGTATATTTTTGGCTCTATCCTATTTATGGTATGTCTTCATTATCATCTCTGATCTCTTTGCAGATCATTCAAAGGAATAATGCTGTTATTAATATGTCATATGAATCATATTCATGTGTAGAGTGAGATCTACAAATATGAGTGTGGCAGATTTATTAAAAACTCTGTAATCAGCTTATGTGAAATCTGTGAATAGAAATAGTGTAGAAATCAATTTATCGTCACCATGGTATCGGACCATCTTTTTAGTATGGTAAGATGTGTATTTTTATGATTCATTCTCTTACTCAACCTTCACTCTGAACACGCGACAACTGTGTATGTATCCAAAAGTGTATGCAACCCATCAAGATAATAAGGTTAGACAAAGAATGTGTCTCCTTCTCTGATGTATTATGTCTGAGTGCATCCTGTAGGCAAAATCTCAAACACAGAGACAAATAACAGCCCTTTAATATTTCTTGCTTAGTCATTCTTCACTCTCTTGCTTTTCAGCTTCCTGCACTTACTTTACTCATCTGCTCCAGAAACTACGTTGCTCCCTTATCTTGGTCAAATAGTAATATCATGTTAGTATCTGTGTGTGCTCTTATATCTGAAGGAAAATGTCTCTTAAATGATACCCACCATTTACATTCATTCCGTGTTTGTCAGAGTACAAATATCCACATGCCTCTTTCTGCTATGGCATGCCCTTTTAGTGGCCTTACTCACACAGGGCTGTGAAGTTGAAAGGGGAGCTCTGATGGTAGACTCTGGGCCTAGACATCCAAAGGTCACAATGCAATGTCAAGACATCGTGTTGCATTGCCCCAAAGAGAAGGTCCATAGCAATCTTGGATGTAGTTCAGAATCCAGCAGGTCAGTAACTAAGCTTATTAAGTTGCAGTTGTCATCTGCTCAGTACTGGAGATTTAACAGTGTTGGACACAATACAGATATTACTGATCATGTAAGTGTCCTTGAGATTTACTCTAAAATGAAACACGGCAAATTCAGAGCTGGCACAAAGACCTCTGTGGAAATCAATGGAGTTTACCTATTTACACTGAGTCTGAGTTTGATCCATCATGTCTATCTTTCTGCCATGGCACATTACAAAGACTTATTTAGCAATATCACTTTGCTAGAAAATTAGAGATGATGCAAAAATTATCACAATCACCATCCAATTTATTCCATTCTTAGCTGCCTAACAGCGAAGTGCAATAACTTAACAAAGGAGAGTGAAATAAGGTCACCTAACTTTACTGACCAACAAACTGGCCCGGGGGGGGAGGGAGGGGAGGGGGAGATGGGATGGAGAGGGGAAGTTGCTGCTCACTCCTATGTTGCTTCATGAACTAGTTAGTGCATGTCAAAGGAAGGCGTATCAGATAGCCCACTGCTGTTGCTGTTGTGTTAATAATTCTTTACCTTCCCCATTTTACCCACATAATTTCTTCTTAACTGGGACAGTGACAGTATTTTAATTCCATTCCCTCACAGGATGTTGCCGTAGCTCTTCTACCATACTTGTATCATGCTGCTCACTATTATCTGAACTGTGGTTTGGCTGCTACCATTAAGGAATTATTTATGGATTTTTGGTCCAAGCTGTCCTGTCTGCGAGGAGAGGCCAAAATCCTGGCGTACATTAGGGGCGGCTATTCCTTTGGCATTGTTCTCATAGATGCTCCTCCAGGGATCCATGGGTGTGGTGGGAGCTGGGCTTTGGGAGGCAGGGATCAGGGCAGGTGAGATGATCAATCTATGTAGCTGTTTACTCATCCGCTCAAACTCACGAGGATTCCCCACCCTAAGTTTAATGAAGCTTTTATCTGCATTAACTTGTGAAGTTCAACATCTCTCTTGAGGACGGGTCTGGAGCTGGTAAAGGAGCCTCTGGCAGCATAGCTCCAAGAGCGGGAAAGGTGCTAGTTGAAGCAATGAAGGCTGTTTAGAGAGGTACAGGGTTTTCACACAGATGGCCTTGACCTCCATCGAGATCTTCTGGTTAAGCAGGCTGAATCCCTTTCCAGGTCCATATAGAAGGGTTGCAGCACAGAATGGCATTTCCTCCTCACAAGAAAGCCATGCAGGAATGAGGTGGCAGAACATCAGAGGACAGTCAGGCATTCAAACCATTTTTTTTAAATGATCCAAAATTGTGAAACAATATGACAACGGGAGCTGTAGGGGTGTGAGGGTGGGGAAGGGTAGAATTAAGATGATAGAGGACCCTGGTTCAGAACTCTCAACAATTTCAACACAGTCCTTCACACCAATTAAAAATAAGAAACGTTCCTTATTTGTCTTTCATTCGTGACTTCATTAAAGTAGGAAGAGATGGAAACAAGGCAAATAAATCACCACATTATAATCCTTGTCAGTATGTGTCTGCTTCTGAATGTAGAGCCATTTTTTTTGCTCAGTTTCTCTTGCTTTTATAAAGCTGTGGATGAAATCATAAAGTACTTTATCTGTTTTTTCTTCGTCTTAAAAAGACGTAAAATTGACAAAATCCTGCCTAGAAAGGGACATTCTTCAGAAAAGATGCATTTAAATTATTTAAGACTCATTTAAAAAACACTTCACTTAATAGAAAGCTCTGGAGCAAAGCACTTATAAAATTAAAGACACTGAAGTAAAAGTAGCTTGATTTAAAGTGGCACTAGCTCATTTGAGAAATAATAGTGCAGATGTAATTTACCATAGAAGGTTCATTTCAGCACTAATCCATTCAACTGCACTCTTCACCTTTTAAAAAAAGAAAAGAAAAAGACAAGAAACAAATCAAAGCTCGAAGTAATGTGCAGTGATGTTATTTCAGAAAAATATGGAGATTACAAAAATCCATTATCTGCAAATCATGTTTGCTTGAAGCATATTGTTACCTAGCAGCAGACTAGAGCCCTGATTATGCAAACATTGGAACATAAGAACTGTCATATTGGGTCAGATCAATGGTCCATTTAGCCCAGTAACCTGTCTCTGACAGTGGCCAGTACCAGAGCTTCAGGGCGAGTACGCAGTACAGGACAGTTGGAGTGATCCACCTCAGATTCCCCTTCTGGCAGTCAGAGGTTTAGGTCACCCCAAACATGGGGTTACATTCTTGACCATTGTGGCTAATAGCCATTGATGGACCTATGCTTCATGAACTTATCTCATTCTTTTTTGAGCCCAGTTATACTTCTGGTCATCACAACATCCCATGGCAGTGAGTTCCCCAGGTTAACTGTGCGTTGTGTGGAAAAAGTACCTCTTCTTGTTTGTATTAAACCTGCTGCCTATTATTTCATTGAGTGACACCTGATTTTTGTATGGTGGAAAAAGGTAAATTACACTCATGTATCCATTTTTTCCACACCACTCATGAATTTATAGACCTCTATCATATCCAGCCTTAGTCATCTCTTTTCTAAGCTGAACAGCCCTAATCTTTTTAGTTTCTCCCCATGTGGAAATCATTCCATAACCGTGATCATCTTTGTTGCCCTTCTCTGAACCTTTTCTAGTTCCACTACATCTTTTTAGAGATAGGGTGACCAGAACTGGACGCAGTATTCAAGGTGTGGGTACACCGTGGATTATTATAATGGCATTATGATATTTTCTGTCCTATTTTTTATCCTTTTCCTAATAATTTCTTACCTTGTTAGCCTTTTTGACTGCTGCTGCACATTGAGCTGAAGTTTTCAGAGAACTATCCACAATGACTCCAAAATCTTTCCTGAGTGGTAACGGCTAATTTAGAACCCATCATTATGTGTGTGTGGTTGGGATGATTTTTTCCAATGTGCATTACTTTGCACTTATCAATGCTGAATTTCATCTGCCATTTGTCACCCAATTACCCAGTTTTGTGACATTACTTTGTAACTCTTCGCAGTCAGCTTTGGACTTAACAGTTCTGAATAATTTTGTATCATCTGTAGACTTTGCCACTTCACTGTTTACTCCCTTTTTCAGATCATTAATTAATACGTTGAACAGCACTGGTCCCAGTACAGATCCTTAGGGGAATCACTCTGTTTACATCTATCCATTGTGAAAGCTGACCGTATATTCCTACCCTTTGTTTCCTATCTTTTAACTACCTTCCAGTCATCTGGTACAGAGGCTTTTTTCAGGTAGTAAGGTTCTGCAATTTCATATTGGAGTTCCTTCAAAACTCTTGGGTGGATGCCATCTGGTCCTGGTGACTTATTGCTGTTTAATTTATCAATGTATTCTAAAACTTCTGCACTAAACAGATGCACTAGACCAGACCACTGGCCTCACCAACCAGGGGAGATTGCTACTCCTGCACCTGATCCTCTCCCACTGGCTAGCGTAGATCACAAGCAGTAAGGGGTGCCTGCCTACCTCAAGAACCAAAGCAGACCCATTCCTTGACTGACCACCCTGCCCAATACCAGAGGAGGACATACTCCTCACCTTAGCAATTACACCACACACAGATCCTAGAATAACCAACTGCTGCATCTCCTGGTAGCAGGGTCACAGGAAACCCCGCTGCCATCACCAACAGCTGCAACCTAGCTGAGCCTTCATGAGAAGCCAAGAAGGGGAAAGGTGGACAAGCAATTTAGCTGTAGAGAAATATGTTTGTACCATTCCTTGTACGAAAATGATTTGGGAACATAAATACATATTTATTATAGGCAGACACATTTTCCTTAAGTGTTTGGTGACAAGGCAAACTGGTTTTCTTGAAGACTGTGGAAGGGACCAGAACATCTCTGGGAAAATCTACCTCTTTGCTGTGGGACTGTTTTTGTTCTGCTCTCACGCAACTGGATTCATACCCAGCATAGCTCATGTTCTATATGCAGGGCAGAGATTAGAGCTGAAGATTAACACAAGGATTAGAACAGAATTGTAGGAGGACTGGTAGCATGAGGAGAGCTACCAGACACCACAAGGACCATGGGGGGGATGCAGATGGAAATTAGGGCAGAATGTTAATGGGTAAACTGATGAAGGGATGAAGAGGGGGAGATGTTTACATCCACAATCCTTTCAATGTTACATCCAAGAGTCATTAGAAACAATGTGGTGTTAATTGACAAGGAAAGTATGTAAAATAATGGTGTTCATGACTCTCTGACTTATTGTGGAGGCATTGGTAGGGACTCCATAGTTAAAGTTGAATCCTGCATCAAGTCTGAAATACATCATATCCACTCCAAGATTATAGCACTTACTCTGGGAGTTCAGAATGAATCTTCTCGATATTTGCAGTGAAAATGCAGATTTAGAACACCCAAACAGCCTTAGTTTTGCCTTGTCAGGCTTGTCAAACTTCTGTGTAGGTAAAGCTCTGAAATCTTGTGCATAGGATACATTTGAACATGTGTTTTAGCATTATTGGTAATTTTTTCTTGTTGTTCTTGATGTTAAAGATAACAATATTTATCTTCCAGTTCTGCTCTGTAGTGACACTGCAAATACCATGCAAATGTAGTTTAGGCATTTTAGTGTTTTGTGCATCCAGATTAGAGTACACTGATTTTGAAAGACACATTAGAATTTTTTTAAAAATGTCCCTCATAATGCCACTACAGAGCAGAATTAAGATTGATTGAGTGTCCTAACTGTGAATTTCTATCCCTTAGCATGTCTGGCTTTGTTTTAAATTTAACGTTAAGTGAATTTCCTGGGTTAATAAAGCTTGAATTTTGAATGATAATGACAACATCCCTGTAATGTATTTTATCCTAAATTACCAACGTGTATTCTTAACTAGCTGAATGAAATGTTTTTGGACAAATAGTTTATTTATCAAAAAATGCAGTTTCAGGTTAACTAACTTGTGAATTTGTGTCGAGTTCTCTGAATAGTTTTGACAAAATAGAAAAAGTCAAAAATTTTCAGTAATGTTGAAATGAAATGTTTCATTTTGTTTTGACCTGAAAAATTTCATGTTGACTTTCAGGCATTTTGACAAAAGCAAGCAAAGAAGTCCCACAACAGGGGAAGGGGAGTGGAGGTGTGCCATCACCTCCTCCTTCTTTATAAGCTGTAGCATAGTGGATAAGGCACTCACCTGTCATAAGGGAGATTGACACCTGATGTGGAGAAGAGCTTTGAACGTGGATCTCCCCCATTACAGGAGAGTGCCCTAACTATTGGGTTATGTGATAATCTAGTATGGGCTTTCTCCATCTCTCCTCTTGAAGTTGTTCCACCTTTTATAAATAATTAAGGAGTCACTGGAGCAAGGACTGGAGTCTCCCACATGCTAACCACCAGGACATAGTCATTCACACTCTTGTATCTGGCCCGATGGCTATTCATCACAGTTGCCTACAAATTGTCACTAAGAATGAGCTACAGTTTATAAAAGAGCTGCTGCTGGCACCACCTCCACTGCTTCCTCTAGCTATTTTATCAGTCCTTCGCTTCTGTTTGTCAAAATGTCTGAAAGTTTAAATGAAATGTTTCAGGTTGAAATGAAACATTTCCTTTCAACATTACTGAAATGTTTTGACTTGAAAATTTTCATTTCAATAATATCGAAACATTTTGATTCATTTTGACTCCATTTTTTTGACATTTTGATCTGCTGAAAATTTTTGAAAAATGTCATGTTTGGTTTCACCCAAAACAATTTTTTTTTTTTTTTTTTTTTTGCCCACTGCCGGTGAACCAAAACATTCATTATTTGCCCAGCTCTCCTCTCAACCTTACCGTGGTTTTTGTCTAGGAATTGATTATAAGGTGCTTTAAACAGAAGTGATTTTAAGAGGGTTTGATTTTTTACGTAAGTTCTGTGTAAAGAAATGGAGGGACAATATACATCTACAGACTGGAATAGTTGTAGATGCCTGTTGCCCTGTCCACTTGCTGACTCGCTGGTGGTCCTTTCCTGGTGACCTGTCCCTCCGCCACAGACAGCCTTAAAAGTTTATTGAAAACGTTAGGTTAGAATAGCTTGGCCAGGAGTTGTATGACTAAAGCCTCTTACAATGTTTTGAAAATTTACCCCTAACATATGTATTTTTTTGCGACTTTCTCTTTTATCCCATACCTCCAAACATCACCCTCCAAGTTCCTGAAACTTGGGAGTCCTGACGTGTGTGAGCTGAGTTTGGATAATCCTTTCAAGGAACTGCAGTGGTTGATGCTGCTTAAAACTTCTGTTTATGAATGGAGAGATACTAAAAGGCCTTTTATGTGAAATAGGGATCCAAATAATTGGAGGCAGTCAATAGTGGGTTTTCAAAGGTAGCCAGCAATAAAGTACGTCTTACTTCTCTAATGATGGTGGTGAGTATCAATATGATGGCATTGCATTATGGAGTGAAGCCTTGAAACAAACTGTTTGAAGGAAAATCACATTATGAGGATCTGAGGAGAAGAACTTCTCGCTCCATTTCTTAGAAACATCAGAATTGTGTTTTCTATTTACATCTCTTTAAAATATTCCCTGATTTTCTCAAGAATCCGTGCTCTGAGATTGGGGAGGAAGTGCACAGATGTCAAGGAAACTGACAAAGGGAGGCTAAAATGCCTTTCCCTGGAAGATCTGCCTGTCCACAGTCAGGGAAGGATTTCGTTTGCTTCATTTAGATAATAGAAGCACAAATTTCTTTCTCTGTTTTTTTGGTGGGAGGTAGTTGAGGGGCAGGAATTAAAATTGCACATTGCATTACATAATTTTTGCATTGAAATGAATATACACCTTAAATCGTACTGAAATCACAGCAAGGTGGACATCAAAGCAAAAAAGCTATAAAATGCATATCCATAACAACGAACTCTTAGCTTATATAATTAAAGCATAGTTTGTAAACTGCTTAATCAGAATAATTGTACAATTGCTTATAAAGTATAACAGAATTTTGAGGCTTTAGAATCTGTACCTGACATTTGTCTTCTCTTTATAAATGTTCTATTAAAAGACTAATTAATAAGAAGAGAAGGAGAAGTATTGAAACAGGCTGTGTGGGGAATTGGGTGGCTCAGAGACTTGATAATAGACATCAGGAGTCTTTCATCTCTTGGTTGCCAGTCTGAATCATGTCCAGTTTGGTAATGATCAAAAGTTGTTATACTCATATAGCTATCTGGGGCTGCTTGGTAGTGTCTGTATACTTCTTAGAGGACAGGTATTTGTATTACAAAACCACAGCCTATGTTGGCAGTAGCAGTGAAAGCCAATGCGGCTTTTAGACGTGGTTGTGTTTAGAAGTGTTCCTCCCAGTATTCAGCAGTATTTGGGCCAGTGTTGTTAAACTTCCATTTTTACCTCCTGTCCTGTGTAGTGGGTGACATTAGAAATGCAGTAAGTGTAACACTGCCACCCTGTGAAATGCATGCATTTCTATGGCTGTGCAGCTTTGATACCATTAACTGTTTTGAATTTGCAGCCACAATGATCATATTCCCTCTGCACACCCAGCATTAGCAGGTGAGCAACTTGGGACTGTGCAGTACCTGAGTTCTAATTGCAGATGGTCTTCCTGTGATGACTAAGTTGACGTGGTATTTGATTTAGACTAAGTTTGATTAAGATGATCTAGTTTGAACATAGTGGAGGGTCTGCTTGCTACCATATTTTCTGTGCTTATTGTACTGCAACTCTTTGTATCTTACATAGGCAACTTTGGGAGATAGATATTTTGAATATAACAACTTTTCTCACAAAGAGCTTGTGAAAATATTAACAGCCATGTGGTGTTTTTATTCCTTTAGACTGAGAAGTTGAGAAATCATCATGGCAAATGATTCTGCAGAGGAGGGGAATTGATAGCCAGTGAGTCTAGATTTACTTGTCTTGCCTGTAAGTAGTTATACGTCTTTAGAGTATCAGGTAGGCCATAGATTCTCAAACCTGTACTCTCTTCTGTTGTCTCATAGGGCCAGGTGCTGTCATAAGAACTGGGAGAGATGCCCCATAGTTCTTCCTGACATCCAGAGAGTTACATACCCAGATGGGAGGGATGGGACACCAGATGAATATCAGTGTCTTGGCTGTGGGTCACAGAGCTGCCAGATGTGAGTTTTTTCAATGGGGGTCTTAACCAGAACATGATTTTCAGAGCATCTGGCAGAAAGCCAGCCAATTACATTTTATAGCGGATGAAATAATTTATTTCTGGTGAACCTACAATGGCTGAGTAAAAGTGAACTTTGATAGCACTAAAGGGAGAGATGGGCATGCCAGGAATGTGAGGGTGAAGTTGGATGAGTTTTTAGAGTGAAGATAAGTTTTTCTACACTCCCCTGCAAGACACTGAATCAAACTGTGCTGTAGTTTGCCTCAGAATCAAAACTGATGGCTTGCTGGTGGTAGCTGAAAAGGCATGTTACCAGCCTCCCATTCTTCTCAAACACTGGTACCCAGAAAACTGCAATCTATTGTGACTAAGTTACAGGCAGCAAATCCAACAATGATTGAAGTAATCAAACACAAGTACCCAGGGCATAAGCTTAGTGAAAGATGCATCTAGCCAGTCTCAGGTGCAAGGAAAGCCCCATGACAGTGAAGCTAAAATATCACTGTCAGCAAATTTTTTGGAAGGACTCAACCAAGGAATTCACATGCTGTGAATAGGTGGAAGCTCTTTGCTCACCTATGTGATGTCATAAGCAGGAGGGAGATGTGCTATTGGCCTATATTTTAGCCATTGTGTGTATCTTCTGAAGCCCAAGAACTGTTGGATTTCTTGACACTATTGGGTGGTTATACTTGGAATTGCAGGAAATTTTAACTTTTTCCCCCTAAGGTTCTCTCTCACATTACAGAAGATGAACCATAAGGATATGTAACTGGTGAGTTTAGCATTGGTCACCATATTGGTGCACAACCAGGTGACTTCAATCTCCTGGATTATCTCCCTGTACTGTTATGAGCATTAAATTCATACAGACAAACTCTCCAAATTTAAAACCTTTCTGTACAATTATTTAAGAACCCATTTGAAAATATTCATCTTTCCTCGAAAGGAAAAACAAATAGCTTTATTTCATTTCTAAAGAAGTTGTTACCTTGGCGACTGGTAATAGAAAACTGAACTCAAGTCATATGTAATTTGTACCCTCAATTAAGTTATCAAGCTACTCTGGAGGAAAACCATAAATGCATTTTACTTTCTCCATGCTGATACATGATGCAAAATTATAGCTAATTACTTTTAATTTCATTTCCATCCTGTATGACTCATTAATATAATGACATGGCATATACTGTAAGTTTTTTTTTTTAATGGAATCAGAACTAATTATTCCTAATTGAAGACTAAGACTTGCTCACTTGTGATGTTTAGCTCCTATTGAAAACCTTTTCTTTTCAGACTCACGCTTTTTATTTTTTGAAGTAGCATTTACAGATGCTTTTTAGTAAAGACTGATGTTCTTAAAAGAAAAATCAGTGTAAAAGAATGTTATTTAATAAAACTTTAAAATGAAGTGTGATCATTTAGGATATATACTGTATTTTGAAGCTGCTGCTCTTGCTACATCGAATACGGGATTTCACACCTTATAATACAATGGAAAATATATTGTATCCTTCCCAGATTGCTGCACAAATTAATGGGTGCTATCCAGCTCCCATTTAATTAAACAACCGAAGAATCCGGCGCTTAATGCTGTCAGCAGGGCTATTCCAATCAACGGAAGCCTTTCTAGCAGGACAGATGCTGAGCTCATTCAAATCATTTTAATACAGCCTAATGCAGTCATGTGCCTAGGAACAAAGGGAGAGATTTTATGCTGCACCTCTAAAAGATACAGCATAGTATTCACAGCCCAGGAAGAAGAGGGGGCTGTGGTGGCTTTAAGCAACTTTTACACCTTTCTTACCCAGGAGAGGCCCCTGGCATAATTTAGACATCCCTGGAGGCCTGTCTAAGTTATGGCAGCCTTCTTGCGGGGCCCTATAGGCCACAGCACTGCCTGGAATCTCCATAGTGCTGGGTGTTGTGGATCCACTCCTCATCTGACCCTTCTTCTCACAATCCCATGCTGGCACACTCCCTGGACCAGGGCTGGCAAGGGGCTTCCCAGAGGTAGCCTGACATCTGTCTTCCATGGTGTCTGCACTGGGAAAATCCTCTCCGCTGATGTGGGTTTTTTAAGGTCTTTTCTAGGCCATTCTGACCAATTTACTTGCTGTGAAGGAGCCAGAGGAGTTGGGAGGATCTCATCCAAAGTAGGGACCATGGTTACAGGATGCGGGGAGGGTATCCTGGAAAGGGTTTAAGGGCCATGGTGGATGACAAATTGAACACGAGCTTCCCCATGTGGCTGCTGCTAACATGGTCATTGGACTTTGTGATATAGCGAGGGCAGAGGGCAGTAGGAGAGTGGTGGATGGGAGATATTTGAGCCCAAGAATGCTCAGGGCTCTGTTCCTTGCTGACTAACTAAGAGCCATTAGGGGGCAATTAGGAGCAGCTGAGGCCAATTAAGGACCAGCCAGGTGCTTCATAAAAGTCCTCTGCTCCAAACAGTCAGGGCGCAAGCTGGAGGGGTAGGAGTGCCGTGCTGTGCCGTGCATAGGAGTGCTGAGTTGTGCAGAGGAGCAGACTGGAGTGCAGAGTTCCATGGAGGAGCAGCCAGGAGGAAGGTACCAGGCTCAAGAAGCCAGAAGGACAGAAGGAGGGGGAAAATTAGCCCAGGGGAAGAGTGTGCAGTTGGAAACATGGTGCCAGCAGCACATAGCTGCTTGTCATAGGGCCCCTGGGCTGGGACCTGGAGGAGTGGGTGGGCCCAGGTCCCTACCCCCTCCTTGGAGAAGACGGGGTGACTGGAGACGCCCGGCCCACTACAAACAGTACAAGCGTGAGACCCACTAGAGGAGAGCTGCCTGCTTGCCACAACTTATAAGCAGGGGAACGTCAAGTAGTAGAAGGGAGGTGGTATTACCTCTATATACAGCATTAGTAATACCATTATTGGACTATTGTGTCCAGTTTTTGCATCTGTCCATGCATCAAAAAGGATGTTGACAAACTGGAAAGGGCCCAGAAAAGAGCTAAAAGAATGATTTGAGATCTGGAAAACATGGCTTATAGTGAGAGACTTAAGCTCAGTCTATTTACTTTATCAAAGAAGAAGTTAGAAGGTGATTTGATCATGGTCTCTAGCAAAGTACCAGCATAAGGAGAGGATTTAGCAGAGGATCCTTTAGTCTAGCAGGCAAAGACATAATGAGATTAAATGGCTGGAAGTTGATGCTAAACAAACTGGAAAACCAGAAGCAAGTTTTTAACAGTAGTGATAGTTAACTATTGGAATAATTGTCTTAGGGATGTAATGGATTGTCCATCAATGATTGAAGATTGAAATAATTAATGCAAGGTTGTCTTACTAAAAGATATGTTATAGCTCTGCCAGAAGTTATAGGCTCAATGTAGGAATCATTGAATGAAATTCTACAGCTTGTATTATGCTGAAGCACAGACTAGATGATCATAATGGACCCTTATGGCCTTTAAATCTGTAAATGAAATATAAACTGAAATCTTAGGTCTATGAGTAAAATTGAAACAATATCTTTTTTAAAGATGCAGTTCCCCACCCATTCAATAAGCGTGTGAGAACCAAAGATACTTCAGTAGATTTTCTTCCTCGTTTTTGTAAATTTGGATAGCTTTTGGCCATAAGATGTTGGTGGCTATAATTTATTAATCACTTGATTATTGTCATAAGACAACATACTCAATATTTTTGTTGCAAAAAGCTAAGTTATTAAAGGTGACATATGAATCAATTTTATAAAGTACTCTTTAAAGGCAGCTGACGGCATCCAATAGCTAGGCTAAAAAGGACATATAAACAATAAAATTCCTGAACTTTGGTGGAAATGGAACATAATATGACTACATTAATTTCAAAGACAAAAATCATTACATAATCTATAGTATGGGATTAACATAGGTAGAGATGGAAGGTTATTGATATGCATACCATCCTTAATACATTTTTTTTTTTTTTTTTTTTTTTTTGCAATAATCTTCTGCTGTCACTACTCCAGCTCATAACTGGGTTACTTTCAGAACTGAAAATTGCTTCTAAGGGTCCATAAAATGAGTTGTTGGGTTTAGTGAATCAGGATTACTGTGTCACAATAGATGGGGCAAGGTATCATAAAGAACATTTTTACCGAATACAGCCCATTACAATATTTAATGATGTAATACAATTTTTTTCCTAGCAAAGTAGTACATTAGCAAGCTGGTAAGGAGATATATGTACCTGTCGGCTTTATTGTTAATTGATACAGTGCAGTTAAAATCTATAAAAATATTCTTAGTAGATGGGCAGCAAGTCAAATCTATATGAAGGCTGAGTTAGATTTATTAACAATAATACTTTGCATTTCTTTCCACCTTTCATCCAAGGGAAGACAGCACCTTGAATTGCACCTACTAGCAGACGGGAACTAGTGCAGTGAATGAAATAAAGATGGTGTAATTTACTTACAGTGACCCACTGCTGTAAGGCCCCAGTTCAACAAAACATGTGCTTAAATCATATTGAAGCAAAAATTAACTATATGCTTAAGTGCTTTGCTGAATAGGGATAGAGGTAAGCACATACTTACCATACTTTTGCTGAATCAGGACCTGTATAGGCTGGATATTACATTCTGCTGTACAAGGAGGTTTCAGGTGTTTAGGAGTTTATTTGTATAATCTTGCAGAGGAAGCTATGGGTTTTCTAAATAATAATGTGGTTATCTATAGTTGGATTACAATGCCTACATGTGATGGTCAGTTGAGGCCCCCACAAAATATTTTCTCAGGTATTAAATGGTTCTTTGATCAAGGATCAATTACCAAACTTTCAGGGGTCTGTCAAAGGGTGCATTGACTCCTTAATGTTCATGGATTGTTTTCTTGGTGAGTAGTTCCATAGGATCTGGTGGCAAGTTTATCCCTTATTAAAATGGTTTGCAAACATAGCCCCAAGTAGGGTTCATCCTTAAAACAAAAACAAATGTTCCACTTGGTTTTGTTTTTTTGATGCTGGGGAAACTTGAACATATATTTGTTTTAAACGTTCATATTTGTCATGTATTTAGTCTTCACTGAGAAATATATGCTTTTCCAAGTTTAAAAAAGTTTGTTTATAAATAAGTTATAAAATAATGAAAGCAGTAGACTGAGCATGCATCGTACATTTTTCTTACTGGTTTGCATGTGTGCTGTTGCAATTATGTAGATGCATCCACCAGCACACTGGTGCTTTTTGTTGAGCATGTACACTGTACATTTCAATATTCATGAATTTCTGAGATGTACTTTGAAATTTGCAGTGATGGTTCTAAGGAGACAGGAAGAAACTCAACATTTGAACAATCAAGACAAACACATGAATTGATTACTCAGTATAGGCCATCTTAATTCATAGTTTCATGGATTCATAGAGATGAAGGCCAGAAGAGACCATTAGATCATCTGGTATGACTTCCAGTATAACTTCACCCTGTTATCACTATATGGAGCACAATAACTTGTCTTTTACTAAAGCATAACTTTTGTTTGGCTAAGGCACATCTTCCAGAAAAGGCATCCAGCCATGATTTGAAGACATCAAGAGATACATAATTCATTACTTCTCTTTCTGACTATATTCCCCAACTTCCCTTCCCTACTTGTATAACTCCTGTCCTTCCTCCTTCAACTTCTGTGTGCGTTGTCTTCTTGCTTGTCTGTTGTGCCATGTTCAGGCCCCAGTTTTGCAGTCCCATCCATGTGGGCAGATCCTTTCATCCTTACAGAGAGCCTATTGACTACCCACATGGATACGTTTGCAGGAGCAGGACCTTTGATTATGAGTTCCTTGTATCAGGCACCCGGCTTCTATTTGCTTTCTAAGCACCTAGTACATTTACAGCTTCTATAAAACAATAACCAGGGAGGACTTGGAGCATTTCATTTGAATATGTGATCATTCAAGTAAATTCACTAGTGCCTTCCTTTTTCCTTCTCTGTAACATAAAATAAAAACAAAAAGGAATTATAAATGTGAAAAAAATACCTTAATGTAACAAGAAGATTTATATGATTGAAATATCAGTTAGGAACTTCCAGAGTTGTGGTTCCCACAACAACCATAACTTTGATTTTCCCAATTTATGTTTTTAAAGACTCTGAGTTATTGTAGTATTAGGAGATTTTTTTTATTTTTTATTTTTTTTTTACTTAATATAGCTCTGTGTTACATTGCCAGCAATAGATTAAATAGTTTGATTAAATAGTTCATGTGATTCGGTGATTGCTCAAATGACACAATGAAGTTTTATAATCAAGACACAGCAGTTAGTTCACAGAGTAAACCCTATAATCAAGCAATGTAAGTAATCAAATATAATAAGCAATTAACTATATAACTGTATCAAGCAATAACTAAAATTACAGCTCTGAATAATATCAATCAACTGTTTAGTTAAAATACTACATTAAAGCCAAGGTTAAGGTTGAGAACTCAAATATACAAAATTATTATTTATTATTTCTATTATTGGCAGTTCCAAGGCCCGCCTCACTAGACTATTTAAGTGCTAATGCTCAGAAAATAAAAAAGACAAGTTCTATCTTCGAGTGATTGCTCATATCCATTCCAGTATAGGTGTGTGCACACCCCGTGCACAGATCCCCGGAACTTTTTTCCCTTAGCTAGCCCCGTAGGGTCAGCTCCGGCACCCCCTGGAGTACCGCGCTCATATCGCGGTACATAGGGTGCTGCTGACCCTGCAGCCCCTCAGTTCCTTCTTTCCGCCAGTGACGGTCACACGGATCGTCTGCCTCTTGCATTCAAATGCAAGTAGCATCCCTTATAGTTAGCCTTTGTTGTTAGAGTTTTTTGTTTTGAAAATAGAATAGTTAACAGTTAGTTAAGAGTAGTTAGTGCCCTTAGGGGCTAGAGCGGAGCCATGCCTGGCTCCACAGGCTTTAAAGCCTGCACTCATTGTGCAAAAGCCTTTCCTGTTAGCGACCCTCATGATTGTTGCCTCCGATGCCTCGGGGAGCAACACAGGAAAGAGAAATGTAAAATCTGTAGGTCCTTTAAACCAAGGACCCAGAAGGAGAGGGACGCCCGGTTAAAGGCGATCCTCATGGAGTCCGCGCTTTGGCCGGACTCCGAACCGTCGTGCTCCCCAGCGGCACCAAGTGTTTCCTCTGTGCGGAGCGCTCCGCCGGCACCGACATCATCGGCACCGTCGAAGAAGAAGTGGCGTGAGGCCGTGCACATGGACTCCCCCCTGCTACCAGGAAAGCAGGGGGCCCGACAGGAGATGCCCCAGCCACGTGCCATGGAGAGTACTCCGGCATCGGCATCTCCTCGCAGAGAGCCTCCCCTGACTCCTGGGGGGTGGGGGAGCGCCTCTGCAGGGGCCGTCAACACCGGAGGCTTTCGCTGCGGCTCGCGCCCTTATGGGTCTGACTACGCCTCTGTCCCCCCCTCGGCCAAGGGTTCCGGGACCAGTGTCTCGGGGTAAACCCGCGTTGGGTTACCCTGGTGGGTGGAGGAGACAGGAGTCGAGGTCTCCCCCCAGACAGCCAGGGAGGGTCGAGAGTGTGGGCTCCCCTCCCAGCTCCGACTCCCAGTCGTCGAGCTCCCCTGCAGCGTGGCACCGAGGGCGGTCCAGGGAAAAACGCTCGAGGCGAAGGAGATACAGTTCCACCTCGAGTGGGGACCTGAGTATGAGCTTTGGCATTCCGGTGCGGAGCCCGGCTACTCATCGTTCCCCTGCACCGACTGCCCCGACGCAGACCAGTCCGCCTTCCGCGGCACCGAGACTCATGGCGGCACCGAGAGCCTCGGCACCGTCGGCCCCGCCGGCACCGCTCGCACCACCGCCGTCAACACTGCCTGTTACGTCACCGACAGTCTCGTCACCGACAGTCTCGGCATCGAGCGCCACGGCACCGACAGACTCGGCACCGACGTCGCGTTCCAGATCCACGTCGCGACGTCGCCGACGGCACCATTCCCGATCGAGATCTGGGAAGTACCTACGCAAGTCGTCTAGGGGGAGGGGCCGTGACAGCTACAGCTCTTCCAGCAGCCCCTCCCCTCACAGGCACCGCAGACGCCGGCACCAAAGATCCTCCTCATCTAGGAGCCGCTCCCCTTCCAGAGCTCATAAGCATAGGCGGTGTGGCTCGGGCTCAAAAAGGGGAAGGATGGAGCTAAGCCAGCAGGCTCCTTCACCAGCGCCTGCATGGCCCCAGGGCCCCTGGCAATGGCCATATTGGGGGCCGTGGGGTACCCAGATGGGGCCAGGGACCACCTCTGTGCATACCTCGGTGGCCCCACCAATGGCCCCCACAACAGACCCACAGGAGGGTCACCCCACTGAGGAGGGGTCTGACCCTGAGGAAGGGCCTTCCACAGGACCCATTCCACAATCCTCCTCCTCTTCTCCAGACGAGGCTGCGGCCAGAGACACTAGAGCCCCCTCTTTGATTTTAAAGGCCACCAGGACCTCCTGAGGAGGGTGGCGGATAATCTTGGTCTGGAGATTAAGGAGATGTCAGAGGAGGAGGATCCCCTATTTGGTGTTTCAGACACAGCAGGCCCATCACGCTTGGCACTGCCTGTTCATGAGAGGGTAATGAAAATCGCAAAGACCCTCTGGCAAACTCCCTCCTCAGTAGCTCCCACCTCGAAAGGGGCTGAAAGGAAGTACTATGTTCCAAAGGAGGGGTTTGAAATCTTATATATTCATCCCGCTCCAGGTTCACTTATAGTGGATGCAGTGAACTAGCGGGACCGTCAGGGTGGTCAGGGTAACACCCCTAAAGACAAGGACAGCAAAAAGCTGGACCTTTTTGGGCGCAAGATGTATTCCACTGCGGCCCTACAACTGAGGGTAGCCAATCACCAGGCTCTCATGGGAAAATACAATTTAAACCTCTGGTCCTCGTTACAGAGGTTCTCCTCGGGCCTGCCCCCCGACCAGGCCACAGACTTCGCCACGGTGGTACAGGAGGGAGTGGCGGTGGCTAGGGCAGCTCTGCAGTCCGCCAGTGATGCAGCGGATACAGCCAGCAGGGCGATCGCTTCGGCCATTGCCATGCGCCGCTGCTCCTGGCTCCAAGCCTCAGGGTTGTCCCAGGAGGTCCAACAATCCATTCAGGACCTTCCTTTTGACTATTCCGGCCTCTTTTCCGAGAGGACCGATGAAAAGCTACACGCTTTAAAGGACCCACGGGCCACTCTGAGATCTCTTGGACTTTACACACCTCAGGCCTCGAGGCGCCAGAACCGGCCCCAGGCACAGAGGCAGCAGCAACCTCCGCTGAGGCTGCCCCCTAGACCTACTCAGCCCAGGAGGGGTAGGGAGAGGTACCGGGCGCCTAACCGCCGCGACAGACAGGGACCCCATCAGGGGTCACAACAAGGCCCTAACAAGGGCGATGTACCCCATAAGAAGTTTTGACGGGGTGCACGAGGGCGGCACTTATTTCCCCCCCTGGATCAGCCCAAACTCTTTCAACACAGACTCCGGCCATACATAGCCGAGTGGGAAGCTATTACCACTGACCAAAGGGTCCTCGGCATAGTTCGCAGGGGCTATGCACTACAGCTCATGGCTTCCCCCCACATTTTCCCCCAACCCAGTCCCTCTTCAGGGACCCATCTCACGAGCAACTCCTCATACAAGAGGTCAATTCCCTCCTCAAGCTGGGTGCAATAGAGGAGGTTCCTACACAGGAACAGTGAAGGGGATTCTATTCTTGGTATTTTCTAATCCCCAAGGCCAAGGGAGGCCTGAGACCTATCCTGGACCTACGTCACCTAAACAAGTTTATCAGGCGAAACAGATTCCATATGGTTTCCCTAGCTTCCATCATTCCCGCCCTAGATCCAGGGGACTGGTATGCCGCCCTCGAAGGATGCGTACTTTCATATAACCATCCTTCAAGACCACAGGAAGTTTTTAAGGTTTATGGTAGCTGGATTCCACTACCAGTTTTCTGCCCTGCCATTTGGCCTCTCATCCGCACCAAGAGTGTTCACAAAATGCATGGCAGTGGTAGCGGCCCACCTGCACCGCAAAGGGGTCCAGATCTTCCCCTACCTGGACGATTGGCTGATCCGGGGCAAGTCCAGGGCCCATGTCAAGGACAGCCTAGCCCTTACCTGTGCCACATGCACCAGACTGGGGTTGCTCATCAACGAGCAGAAGTCTATTCTCACCCCGGTGCAGCGCATAGAGTTTATAGGGGCCATATTAGATGCACGAGAGGCCAGAGCCTTCCTTCCTCAGACCCGGTTCGAGACTATGACTGCCATAATCAACGATCTCCACAGGTCCCGCACGACGACAGCCAGGCATTGCCTTCAGCTGTTGGGACGTATGGCGGCATGTACTTATGTGGTGAGGCTGGCTCGCCTCAAGTTAAGGCCTCTCCAGCGGTTGCTGGCCTCAGTGTATGTACCGGCCAGACACAGACTAAACAAAGTAGTAACAGTTCCCGCCCAGGTATTGTCCTCCCTAGATTGGTGGAAGGACCCAGGGGAGGTTCTGAGAGGTGTTCCGTTCAGGGACCTGGCTCCCTCAGTGACGTTAATAACGGACGCCTCGGACAACGGGTGGGGAGCCCACATCAGCAGAAACCTGAGCACCCAAGGGCTATGGTCAATACACGAGAAAGCCCTCCACATAAACGTCAGGGAGCTCAGAGCAGTCCGCTTGGCCTGCAAAGTATTCATCAACTTCCTGAGAGGCAGGACAATTCAAGTCCTCACAGACAACACGGCAGCCATGTTTGATATCAACAGACAAGGGGGAGCACGCTCATCGGGCCTTTGCCAAGAAGCTATTCGTCTTTGGGATTTTGCCGTGAGGCACGGTTTTCACATTTCTGCCTCTCACCTCCCGGGGATCAGGAACAACGAGGCAGATCGCCTCAGCAGGTCGTTCTTACCCCGACACGACTGGTCACTGCACCCGGAGGTGGTGACTTTCATCTTCCAGAAGTGGGGGGTTCCCCAACTGGACTTGTTCGCGTCGTCTTGGAACAGGAAGTGCCCGAGGTTCTGCTCGCTCGAAGGTCGCGAGCTGGGCTCCCTTTCCGACGCGTTCCTTCTAGACTGGACGGGGCCCCTCCTGTATGCGTTTCCCCCCATCCTGCTCCTGCCCAAGGTCCTCTTGAAAATCAAGAGGGCCAGAGCGGATATGATACTGATTGCACCAGCATGGCCACAACAGCATTGGTACAGTATGCTGCTCGACCTGTCTATCGACACGCCGCTCCCACGGCGCTTCGACCTGCTCTCACAAGACCAGGGTCACCTGCTGCACCCGGATTGGACTCCCTCCACCTGACGGCATGGAGACTCTGTGGCTGACGGAGGGAGAGAGAGCCTGCTCGGCGCAGGTCCAACATATCCTGCTGGGCAGCAGGAAACCTTCCACCCAGGTCGTGTACTGGGCCAAGTGGAAGCATTTCACTTGTTGGGTGGAATCCCGGGGTGTCCCACCGTCCACCTCGCCCACACAGGCGATATTGGAGTATCTACTCCACCTAAAGCTCCAGGCCTGGCACTGGCGTCCCTGAAAGTGCACCTGGCAGCTATCTCGGCCTTCCACAGGCCGATGGAGGGGCGTTCACTATTCTCCCACCCCATGTCAGTTAGGTTCCTCAAAGGGGTGGAGAGGCTGTATCCACAGGTCCGTGACCCGGTGCCTCCCTGGGATTTAAACCTGGTCCTCACCATGTTGACAGGACCCCCCTTCGAGCCTATGGCTACATGCCCGCTGCTCGTCCTGTCTTGGAAGGTAGCCTTCCTGGTGGCCATTACATCGGCTAGGAGGGTCTCTGAGCTTAGAGCTTTAACATCAGAGCCCCCCTACACGGTCTTCTATAAGGATAAAGTCCAGCTGAGGCCCCACCCAGCCTTCTTACCCAAGATGGTGTCTCAGTTCCACTATAACCAGAGTATCTTCCTCCCCGTGTTTTCTCCAAAACCACACGGTTTGGAGGAGGAGCGGAGATGGCACCTGCTGGATGTCAGACGAGCCCTGGCCTTCTACATCGAGCGGACCAGGCCATTCCGGAAGTCAACGCAGCTGTTCGTGGCGGTAGCGGACCGGATGAAGGGCTCACCTGTCTCCACCCAGCGCATCTCCACCTGGATCACCGCCTGCATCAAGACCTGCTACAAGCGGGCGAAGGTGCCACTTCCAGGAGCTGTGACAGCGCACTCAACCAGAGCCCAGGCCTCATCGGCGGCCTTCCTGGGAGGAGTGCCCCTGCGGGACATCTGCAGAGCAGCGACCTGGTCGTTGGTCCACACCTTCACGTCCCACTACGCCATCGTGCAGCAGGCGAGAGAGGACGCAGGATTCGGCAGAGCAGTACTGGCGAGAGTAGCTCAATGCTGACTCCTACCCACCTCCAAGGTATGGCTATTTAATCACCTATACTGGAATGGATATGAGCAATCACTCAAAGATAGAAAACAAGGTTACTTACCAGTAACTGTTGTTCTTCGAGATGTGTTGCTCATATCCATTCCAAACCCACCCTCCGTCCCCACTGTCGGAGTCGGCAGAAAGAAGGGACTGAGGGGCTGCATGGTCAGCAGCGCCCTATGTTCCGCAGCATGAGCGCGGTACTCCAGGGGGCGCCAGAGCTGACCCTACAGGGCTAGCTAAGGGAAAAAAGCACGGGGCGCGCACACACCTGTACTGGAATGGATATGAGCAACACATCTCGAAGAACAACAGTTACTGGTAAGTAACCTTGTTTTTTCCCAGTGCAACACTGAAGGCTTGTCTACACCCACAGTGCTGCAGCGGCACAGCTTGCACCGGTGCAGCTGTAGCGCTTAGTGGCGACGCTACCTACACTGACAGGAGAGTTTTTCCAATAAGTGTTGGTACTGCACCTTCCCAAGAGGTGGTAGCTGTGTCAATGGGAAAAGTCCTTCCGTCAACATGGCGCAGTCTATACCCAGGGTTAGGTAGGTATAACTATGTCTCTCGGGGGTTTTGCACATCCCTGAGCGATGTAGTTATAACAACATACCTTTGTGGTGTAGACCAGGACTAAGAAGCCAGAGCTGTCTGTTGCTGTGTAAGGTGGAGGGTAACACAGTGGACAACGTTAGTAGCCAAATTGAAGGAGAAAAAGGAGCTCCATCGCAGTGCCCCTCCAGACTCCCAGACCTCCCTTCATTTAGCCAAGGCCCCCCTGAATGCAGGCACTGGGGGAATGCACTGTATTAGGGACTGGGGGCAGTCTCTTTGCATGCTCCCCTTGCCTCCCTCCCCCACACTTTGTGTATCCAGGTGAGAGTCTCCCTAGGCTTCTCCTGGTCAGAATCTGGCCCCATGTTTTAAGAATTCCGTTTTAAGGTCTCTTGAGAGGACTGTGCCAGCTGATACACATACACACCTCGGCGGGCAGATCCTGGTGACTACTGTGGCAGTGCAAAGCAGCCAGAAATGTGGCTGCTCCGGTTCCATGAGGATCCTCATTGCTCTGGGTGGAACTGCGGCTTCTCTGTGCTAACCCAGCAGAGGGAGCACTCCCAGCTGGAAGGGGGCACAGCTGAGGTACTTAGATGGCCACCATGGCTGTTGTGTCTGAGCACCACATAAAGTGTAATGTATTTATATGATATTATTTTACGGAGGAGAAGCTGAGACACAGGGCAGTTAAGAGTACATTTACATAGCCAGGGCAGTGAGCCTTCAAGTCCTGGTCAACAGGCTGGCTCACACTACAAATAGCTGTGCAGGCAGAGCTCTGAAGCCCACCCACATCTTTAGGCTTCAGGGCCCAAGCCACAACTTCTACACAGTTATTTTTAGCGTGGTAGCACAAGCTTGAGTCTGTTGGTCTGGGCTCAGAGCTTGCTGCCCTGGGCTGGGTAGACGTTCCCCCAGTGATAAGGCCCCACGGGAAGTCTGGAGCAAGGCAGGGAATTGAACCGTGGTCTCTCGAGTCCCAGGCTAGTGCTCTAACCAAAGACCATCATTCCTCTTATGTCTTCCTGGCATCCACTAGTTAGAATGGCCCCTAGCGCCAGAAGCAGCTGGGTGTAAATTAGCGCAATCCTGTTGTTCTGTCAGCGGCAGAGCGAATGAGGGGGTGGGGAAGTGTGTGTGTGTGTGTGTGTGTGTGTGTGTGTGTGTGTGTGTGTGTGTGTGTGTGTGTGTACACACACCTGCTCCCCCGTCAGCCTGTAGGTGAATGTTTGGTGCAACTAACACAAGGAGGTGTCTGATGAGAATTTTCACTCGGGGCTGCAAAGTGAGCCTGCCTCGTGCTCAACCGGCAGGGGTGGCTCCTCTGCCACCGGGCTGCTCCCAGGTCCCTGCACCGGGAGTTGTGACAAGGCACATGGTGTTCCGTGGTACTGTGACCCTGTGCGCCATGTCGCAACGCCTCTCGCTCAAATCTGACCGAGCCAAACCTGAATGGTGCTGTGACCCCGTGAGCTAGGTCACAATGCCAGCCCTGCGGGACAAGAGTCATTGCTGGGGCGGGCTCGCTCTCCAGCCCCAACCCTCTTCTAGGACCTCCCCTCCATACAAGGCTGGGATTAAGGTTGCAGTGCTGGTGCCGAGGGTACAGCAGGCATAATAATGTGTAAAATACACAGGCATGGTAATGTGCGAAATTAGCAAGCCAATAGGTTAATGGTCCCATCTCAAAAAAAGATACATTAGAATTGGAAAAAGCACAGATAAGGACAACAAAAATATTAGGAGTATGGAAGAGCTGCCGCATGAGGAGAGATTTAAAAGACTGTTGAGTTTAGAAAATAGATGACTGAGGGAGGACATGAGAGAGGTCTCTAAAATCTTGAATGGTGTGGAGAAAGTGAATAGGGAAGTGTTATTTGCTCCTTTACATAACACACGAACCAGAGATTACCCAATTAAATTAATAGTCAGCAGGTTTTAAACATAAGGAAGTGCTTCTTCACACAACGCACTGTCAAGCTATGGATGTTATGAAGCCAAAAAGTATAATTGGCTTCAAAAAAGAAATTACATAAATTCACGGAATATAGGTCCATCATTGGCTATTAGCTAAGATATTCAGGGATTGTTTGGGTGTCTCTAGACCTCTGACATCCAGAAGCTGGGACTAGATGACAGGATAGATCACTCAATAAACTGTCTTGTTCTCTTCATTCCCTCTGAAGCCTCTGGCATTGGCCATTGTTGGAAGACAGGATACTGGGCTTGATTCACCATTGCTCTGCCCCAGTAAGGTCATTCGTACATTCCTGAGATGGCACCACCACCCATTGCTCCTCACCCCCAGTTGCAAAACCTATTTCTGCTACTGCTTGGCAAAGTTTCTTACAGGTCATATTCTTGCCTCCTTCCTTGGGATATAATTTCCTGCCCCTTCAGGGGGCACAAGGTGGTCATGATGAGTTCTATGATGAATGTTCTGAATTCTTTATTCTTTCCCAGGGATTTGTCTCTGGGAGAGGAAATTGTGGTCCATAGTTGGTAAAAGTGCAGTTATTTGGACTGAACTCTGTCTCAGTTATTTTTGTATGCATGCATCTGACAAAGTGGGTTTCTGCCCACGAAAGCTGATGCCCAAATAAATTTGTTAGTCTTTAAGGTGTCGCAGGACTCTCACTCTTTTGCTAAAAACAGACTAACACGGCTACCCCTCTGGAACTCATCAGTTACTTTTATGTTTTTCTGTTCTCAAAATACACAATAAACTGGCAGTGTGTATGTGACTGACAATAAACAGTGACATTGTGATGCTACAATACCAAAAGCCATAAAAGTGAAATATGCAATCGAAAGGAAAGTGTGGAAGCCCTGAACATTAGAGTGTAAGGTATATGTGTATATAAGTTTGAAACAAAGTAATTGTGAAAAATTTGGGAGGGAAAAAAAAGGGACAGAGAGAAAAAGTAAGGCTGGTTCTGGGAGGAAAAATTATCCTCTGATACCTGTTTTTTGTTCTGGCAATTCTATACCTCTCTATAGGTATTAATATTTTGCTTCTAGCTAATACCAAAGATCTCACTGCTGTTCTTATCCTACCTGACTTATCAGTTACTTTTGGGACTGAGCATCACTCTCTTCTCCTTCATTGCCTAGGCACGTATCTCTTGCTACCTCCTCAGTCCAATGGTTTTCTTCTCCACTTAAAGGATTACTCTCTCCGGTTACCCCAGGATAATAATTCTTTTTTCTCCCCCTCTCTCTAAATGGGCGTCCCACAGGCCTCTGGTCTAGTTCCCCTAAACATTTTCTTCATATTTTGCCCTGCTTGACAATGTTATCTCTTCTCCCAGGCTACAAAGTTATGGGCCAATCCCTGCTATGGCTAAAGAGTGTACAGCACAGGCTGAATGGGGGGCAAGCAGCAAAGGTGTGTATGCAAATACAGCATACATTTGCATTCCCAAAATCCTGCTACTATGCATCAGACCACACACACACACACACACACACACACACACACACACACACACCCTCCCCCCGGTATCAATCAGAGTAACTTCCAAGCTAAGTCATTGCAAAGGGGCTACAGAGAGCCTTAGACTCACGGCCTAAACTTTTCAATGTTTTTGACCAATATTTTTGCAAAAAAATTAAAATGTGATATTGATCAGTTGAGAGAGGCCTGTCATTAGCACAGTATTAAGATTCCTTGCCCCTTTGCAATTCAAATTGAGTACGTGCTGTCTTGAGACGTATTGTGAAACTTTCCCCACATACTACAGCTCTTAAAATAGAAAAGGGAATAGGAAAGGTCTGATTTTTTAAACAATGAGTGAGATTCTATTGGCAAGCCATCTTCTGAAGCTTTCCTGCTACTCACGGGAACACCTGTGCTTCTTGTTCTCATAAGTAATAGATTTTTCTAGTCTCCTACTGCACACATCTGAGAAGTTTGACCTATTAAAAGGCCATCTATTACTACAGAGGCACTCAGCTACTACAGTGATGAAGGCAAGATAGATAGGTAAACAGACGACCAGACAGCAGAGGAATAGTATGAGTGTGTGGGTTTCATTTTAAATTACAAAGAGGTTCAGAAATCATCACAATATACCTAAGTACTTTATTGTGCTTATCTGCCTCTCCCATCCCGCTGTACGTGTCGATGCCTGTGCTACATTCTAAAAAGCTAGCCTGTCATTTTTGCTCTTCTGTGTTGGACTAGTTCCAGTGCTAAAGGCAGAACAAATGCTGTGGTTTTAATAACCTCTTTTCCTCATAAAATAGATTTATTTCCCCATCATTTCTAGGAATGATTTATCTGCCATGCTGCACTTTCAAGGGCCTCTTTTTATAATTCCTATTTAACTTGACAGACTGGGTCCTTTTTGTCTCTTGACACTTTAGATTATTAAATAATCATTCAAACTCTTCTAATCATTTGGCACTTAAAGAGAGCTCGTTTACAGTATTTTAAGAGTGTTGAAATGGACATATGGTTTAATATATTTGATTAAACATTTCTTCTGGGCTTTTTTTTCCGTGTAAAAGAATGTTGTGGAAATCATTCGCATGAAATTGTTCATCTTCATTGACCAATTTAAACAATAAAATGCACAGCATAAGTGTACGCCCTATAACGTACTGTGAGCTTTTGGTCTGAGCAGTCCCAGCTTTCTTTGAAGCCGATAGGAGGTGCAGGTACTCATCGCCTTTGAAAATCAACAGCATCCTCAACAGCAGTATCTTCATTCCTCCCTCCACTATATTATCTATGTTCTATCTATCTCATCTTTCTCTGCCATTCACTAGTAGCTACTGGATGCAATTCTATAGTGAGCCTCCTTCACAATAGATACAGAACCCTTGCAAATAAATTATAACTGCAGTGTCATGCATCTAACACAAAAAGTAAAGGGCTAGATCCTCTGGTCAGGGAAGGCCAAGACAGGGAAGGGAAAGGGAAAAATAGAGCTGATAAAAAAACAAATGCAGAAAAAATGTCATGGAAAATGTTCATCAAAAATTTCAAATTTTTGAAAAATGTTGACTACCCTTTAAGCTGGCCAAAATCAACAAATTAAATAAAATGTTTTTTTTTAATATTGTAAAAACTTTACATTGAAATTTTAACAAATTATATTTTTTCTACAGCTTTAAGGAAAAGCAAAGTAAAGGTGGCTTCATCTCATATTTATGCCCTCTCCTCCTCCCCCCCCCCCCCCCGTCACTGTGCAAATAAATGCCAAGCTACTCACTGCAGAGGATTATAGGTACAAATCATGGATTCTGGGACATCAGCAAGAAGTGACAGCTGTGCCCCTCTGTCTCCACCCTCCTCTAGGCTTGCACCTTGCTCACTTTTTGAGGGGCATGAAGGAAACATGATGGTGGGTCAACCAGTGTTAACTGCCACATGGATTCCTGCTTGGAAAACCATTGGGGGTAAAGTGAGTAGGACATGCAAAGAGGCTGCTTCCCAGCTGATGCAAAAAGCTCAAGGCGAAACGGTTCTGTGGGATTAGGTGAGAAGTGGGATCATGTCATGACAACCTCTTTGAGGCGTTTCCCTTACTGTAACTCAGATAGTCTCCATATATGGTACAGAATGAAGGGAGCATGTGCACCCCCTAAGAGAAACAAAAGTTTATATTCTGTGGCTTTTAATCTTTGGTTGAACTTTACTGTACAGGAGAGGATACATATATTTTCCTCTGGAGGTCACACACACTCTCTCATATTGAAACTGTAACAGTATTTAAAGCAACAGAACCTTATTTTTAAACGATATATAAAATGATTAATTGGTTACATTGATTTAAACTTTTTTTTATTTAAGTAAAGTTCAGTTGCGGCAGCACCCATGGTTGCTGGGATTTGTTGTGTTATGCACTACAAGTAAATAGTGCATCTAAAAATTATAGTTTTCTGCACTACCTTTTTCAGCAGCACATTACTGGCAGGGCATTCTTTTAATCCACCAGGAGGCCAACATGTCTTTCTACAAGATGTGAGACTATAAAATGCTCAGAGAGAGGTTTAATTTAATGTTGTTATTTATTGTATATCTTATTTTCTTGGGCTCTACAGAAGCTAAATCCTATAAAGCTTTGGTGACATGGGATGGAAAGTTCAAGGGGTTTACAATTTTTACTTTTTTCTCCCATGGTGAAGTTATGCAAAATAAATTATGATTTTTTAACAAGAGAACACAAAAGGCTCTGTTTTTGGTGCCAAAAAGTGCAAATTGCAGACTGAATTTTGTACATCTCTACTCAGAACATGAGGAAGTAGAGGCTGAAAATAATTGTTAGAAAGAACAACCTGTTCATGGATCCAAAATGTATAATTTTATGCTTAAATTAGGGTTTACAAGGCTCAGGTGTACAAAGAAGGGTAGAATATTTTATTCCTATGGATTATTCCCTCTTCACTGCAGCATTGAAAATTCTATCCTACATATTCAACCCCGATATTCACTAATGTCTTGCTGGTCATAGGCAAGACAAGTTTCCTTTAACATTTTAAAGCATGGATTTGTCAAGAATAAATCATGTCAACCCAACCTAATAGCTTTCTTTGACAAGATAACAAGCCTTGTGGAGAGGCGGAAAGTGGTATATTTTGACTTTAGTAAGACTTTTGATACTGTCTCACATGATCTCATAAACAAACTAGGGATATACAACCTGGATGGAGTTGTTATAAAATGGGTGTATAACTACTCTCTGGGAGCGGTTTTCCAACCAGTTATCAGTGGTTTACACTCAAACTGGAAAAGCATATCAAGTGTGGTCGTGCAGGGATCAGTTTTGGGTCTGGTTCTGGTCAATATCTTAATCAATGATTTAGATAATGGCATAGAGAGTACACTTATAAAGTTTGCGGATGATACCATGCTGGGAGGCATTGCAAGTGCTTTGGAGGATAGGATTAAAATTCAAAATGATCTAGACAAACTGGATAAATGGTCTGAAGTAAATAGAATTAAATTCAATAAGGACAAATACAAAGTACTCCACTTAGGAAGGAACAATAAGTTGCACACATACAAAATGAGAATCGACTGCCTAGGAAAGAGTACTGCAGAAAAGGATCTGGGGGTCATAGTGGATCACAAGCTAAATATGAGTCAACAGTTTAACACTTGCAAAAAAGCAAATATAATTCTGGGATGTATTAGCAGGAGTGTTGTAAGCAAGACACAAGAAAGAATTCATCCTCTCTACTCCACGCTGATTATGCCTCAAATAGACTATTGTGTGTCCAGTTCTGGATGCTGCATTTCAGGAAGAATGTGGACAAATTGGAGAAAGTCCAAAGAAGAGCAACAAAAATGATTAAAGATCTAGAAAACATGACCTATGAGAAATGATGGAAAAAATTGGGTTTATTTAGTCTTGAGCAGAGAAGTCTGAGAGGGGACATAACAGTTTTCAAGTACATAAAAGGTTGTTACACGGAGGATGGAGAAAAATTGTTCTCTTCAACCTTTGAGGATAGGACAAGAAGCAATATGCTTAAATTGCAGCAAAGATGGTTTACACTGGACATTAGGAAAAACTTTTTAACTGTCAGGGTAGTTAAGCACTGGAATAAATTGCCTAGGGAGATAGTGGAATCTCAGTCATTAGAGATTTTTAAGAGCAGGTTAGACAAATACCAATCAGGGATGGTCTAGCTAATACTCGGTCTTGCCTTGAGTGCAGGGGATTGGACTAGAAGACCTCTTGAGGTCCCTTTTAGTCCTACAATTCTATGATTCTAAAAAACCACAGTATTCTTATTTATATAAGAATCCAGAAAAATTATGGAACTGATCATTCATAAAAATCACTGGAGTTTGGGCCTTTTCTAGAGATTGCCTTACTCAGCAAGCTCACATCTTCCTTTGAGTTTTGTCTAAGTGATTTAGTGTCCTCTTGCTAGAAAAACAGTTCTTGATCAGAGAGATTTAGGAATGGCATGAGCTCCAAAACACTTCCCTTCAAATTGAATGTAGTTTTTATAATAACTGAATACAAAGGCATCCTGCCCACTTTGGTTGGTGATGCAGGCAGATGATTTTGGAATTCATATTTTCACATTTGCCCTGCTGCAGTAATGACGAGATGACATATACATGTGTACTGGCATTTGTTTCCAAAAAGACAACAGATGTTCTGATCTTGAAGAGAATTAGAATAACTAGAAACATACGATACCTCTTTGGAACCAAAGTCTAGTTGTTGTTACACAGGAGAACTATCGCTGGAGAAGTCTGTCTTACTGTGTTTGGTTTTAGATTAGGATCATCTTGAAAAATCTTGGCAACTTTCTATAATGTTCCTACAACTATAAAATGAGGGAAAACTCATTAAAAAGACCTAACTTATCAAGAAACAAAAAAATGAGAAACTCTGAACTTCTGAGCGTCTATAGCCATTAGTCCAATATTGAAGTTTTCTAGCATTAAAAAAAAAAAGAGAAAAAAAAATTAGCACTTAGTGTATAATCATTTTAATAAATAAATGTTTTACATCCGTAAAGTGCTGCATAAACATTACTTACTGAGGTTTGTGCTTGTTACAGCCTTCAGAAACTATAAGATGGACTCAGACAGAGAGAGCAAGGAATTTTCTTTGTATTACCCACTATATGTGTTTTTCCCGAAGGAAACAAAAATTGAGATAAAAAACCCTGCATTCCATACCTGAGCTAAAAAAAACAAATAAATCCAAAAACTAACTGTGCCAAATCTGCTGGAGATGTTATTCAAAGAATATTTTATCCTTCAAAGATGGCATTGGAATGCTGCCAGCATCCATGAGAATATGGGTTTTGTGCCAAGTGCTTTTAAAAATAGCAAATCAACCAAACCAAACCTTATGCACTTGGGACAGAATTTCCTCTTTCTGGACTTAACTCCCAGCCTTATGTTTGTCAGACCATGTCCTAATATGTGCGCAAAACTCCAAGTATTAAGATAAAAACCAAAATCCAAGATGGGCGAGAACTACCGTTCAGTCCCTTTGTGTTTTAAAATACTGTCCACAAAGACTGAGACTTTGTGATTTGGCAGAAATCAATAGGAACTGGGCATCCAAATCCCTTAGATGGTTATGGAAATCAGAGCCTAAAATGTAAATCATAAGAAGTCCCTGCAAGATCCATGCCAGTCAAGCTCCAGAATTTCACAGGTGCTCTTCAGTTGCCTCATCTTGTAAAATGCTGAGGTGAAATCTTGATCCCACTGACCTCAGTGGCAAAACTCCCATTGATTTCCCTGGGGTCAGGATTTCACTTTCAGTGCCCTGTGTTGAAAGTAACATCAGTGTGAAAGTAAACGCACTCAGCACCTTGCAGGAGCAGACCCTATGGCAAATTGCATCATCATTCTATTTTTTTGCTGCAGGGTTATGTAACAGGGTACACACAGAAAGCTATTCTTTTCCTTTCCGCTGCTTTTCAAACAGCAAACATTATTGGGGGTAATGCTCCTTTAATGGGAGATGGTTCAGAGTGAGCAGATATAAAAGTACCATTAGTCCTAGACTTGCTGAGGAGTGCATAGGTGAAACCCTGATTTACTGGCAAAATGAAGCTCGGTTTTGTCTAGATATTTAGTTATGTGCCACAATTAATTAATTTTCAAGAAAAATTGTCATTTTTCCCAGTACTCCTGAGAACAGGAAAAGAGTAGTTCATATCCCCTACTAAATTTGCATGCTGTTGTTGTTGTTTGTATCATCATAGCATCCTGCAGCCCTACTTATCTCTTCATCTCTGTGTGTGCATATTAAACAATGTCTTTTTAAAACGTCAATGACATTTTTTACTGTGTGTGTGTGTGTGTGTGTGTGTGTGTGTGTGTATATAATGTGCACGCTATAAAAATGTCATCAATCTGTTTTAAAGTTTTTTTTTAATATAACCTCTTTAATTTATTGTCTGTAATATTTGGACATGTACCAAATATATTCTTGGTGTGAATGTTAGAGTTAATGTTAATAGGTTAAAATAATACATATTAGTAGAGTATAAGAATAGACTGCATAGCTGCAAGTGTTGCTGTGCTCATTAGTGTCAAGGATTGGTGGTTATCTCGTATGCATATGCAGTCTGCAGATAGCAATATAAAAAAAATCAGACAGCATTTTATGAGCAGTCCAGTAGGAATACTTTTACAGTTTTGAAACATGGTTCATTTTACTTTGCCATTACATGGAGCAATAAAATCATATAAGCGTTAATAAAATATGACATACTGTAGGATAATTTTAAAACACTTTTTAATGTCTCTGTGGTTATATTGTGTGAGCCTCTTAATCTTCAGACAGACCACATAGTATATGAACAAGTAAAAAAAATTCAAATCATGGTTCTTATTGATTCTACTTAGCAGCAGCCTGAATATACTACCCAACCAAACCTTGATGACTGCCTCCCTGGTTTATTGATTTATTTGGATATCTGAATAAATTAAATGTTAATTAATCTTTAGTATCTTTGTGGGTAATTGCTCTGTTAAATCTGAACTCTTCTCCCAAATAAAAATGTAGTTTGGAAACTAAATTTAGGCTAATGTATACACAGATGCATTGAGAGGCATTGATTTTGATCACAGTATTTGCCCTCTCTATTCAGATGACTTCATTTTCTAAATTAGCTGCATGCAGAAATGTATGGGATTACTATGCTGTTGCACAGAGACTAATTAATTTACTTTCAAAGACCACTACAAGTCAAAGTCCTGATTATTTTTTCCACAACATTCCAGTGAAACAAACATTATATTAAAGAGCTTGGTTAATCACCCCTGTTCTGCTGCTCACAGGGACAATCCAGCAGTGAGGTCACACCTATGGTGCCCTCTCTGTGGCCAAACCAATAGGGAAGAGATTAGCAATAATTTGTTTGTTTTTAAATAGGAAGGAGATGTAAAGGTTTGGAACATTGTGAGCTGGGAGATTAGAGATGCAGGCCTCTTCCTGTGTTTGGTGGTGGAAAAGGGGGAATTCTTTTGCTTCTTTTAAAAATATGCAAGACCAGCAGTGTTTTACAACATTAGCACCAAGGCCTGGTCTACACTGACAATGTAGGTCAATGTAATGCGGCTTACGTCAGCCATAAAGTATGCGTCTCCACTGGCATGTCAGTTCCGTCAACCTAAATCGTGGTAAAATTTGACTTAATAAAACCACTTTCGCAAGTGGTGTGGTGCTGAAATCGAATTCTGTGGGTTGAATGAGCGTCAGTGTAGGCAGAGCACAATGTAAATTGACATCATTGGCCTCCTGGTGGTATCCCATAATGCTCTGTTGTGACCGCTCTGGACATTTGCAGTCTGCTGCACCACAGCCACATGCACAGGAAACAGCCCCTACCCTGAAGCCCCAGGAAATTTTGAATTCCCATTTCCTGTTTGGTCAGCATGGAGAGAGCTTTGTAGCTGAACTGTTCATGGCAACTGCACACCCCAAACGCGCTCCAGCATGGAGTCGATCCTAGGTCTTGGATCTCATCAGCCTGTGGGGCGAAGAATCTGTTCTGGCTCAGTTTTGAGCCAGCAAAAGAAATTTAGATATCTATGAGAAGGTATCGCGTGGTATGGTGGAGAAGGGCCACAACAGGGACACGCAGCAGTACCACGTTAAAATCAAAGAGCTGAGTCAAGCATATCAGAAAACCAGGGAGGCTCCCCCCGGAAGACATGCCACTTTTATGAGGAGCTGCATTTGATTCTCAGCGGTGACCCCACCACTGTACCATCATGCAGCATTGAAAGCTCCAAAGAATCCCAGTCCAGGATGAATGAGGAGGACTCTGTGGATGAGGAGAACAGGAGGCAGGAGAGTGGGGTATTCATTCTCCCTGAGAGCCAGGACCTGTTTGTTACCCCAGAGCAGCCCAGCCGGACAGAGGACAGCATTACTGACTGAGATGCCGGGGAAGGCACATCTTGTGAGTGTGTATAGAAAATCACATTTCTGCGATTATGTCCTCAGTCCAACTTCTTAATTGTGGAGGGAAAGGAATTTTTGAGGGGATAGGCTTCCTGGGTGTTGGTGCACTGAAGCAGAGGGTTACCCTCGGAAAAGACTATTTATGTGCACAGGGATGCTCTGAGAATCCTCCATGGATATCTCCAGGAAACTTTCATGTAGGTACTCTAATCCTTTGCAAAAGGTTTCTGGGTTGGCAGCCTTATTTCTTCCGCCACAGTAGGGCTCTTTTCCCCGCCACTCTGCTATTATATGAGCAGACATCATTGCGGAACACAGCATAGCAGCTTAAGGTCCAGGCCTGTATCCCAGTGCTTGCAGAAAATCTTCCCTTTCTGCCTGTGTTACTCTCAGGAGACTGATATCACACATGGTCACCTAGGGAAAATGGCGCAAGTTTACAATATCTGACCAATATAGTCACTGCATGTTATTCCCCTGCTGTGGACAGTGTCCTGGGCCCCAACACAGACAATTCCTAGCCATGATATTGTTGGCATGGGTGTTAGGGGTCTGAGAATGGGTGCCCCTCCGTTTTCTCCAGCGACACTTCACCCACATCCTCCTTCAATCCCTTTGGACCACCTGCTCCCAACCTGGTCTTTGGGATGGTGAAGGGGAGCTCAATGATCCTTCTCCTTGGTTAAGTGTGGAATGGGGAATTTAGTGCTACAAAGACTTCCCTATAATGGATGCAAAGGCCCCTTACTTACCATGGCTGGAACGCCACTCCAATCCATGCAATAGGTAGTGATTGGTATGTGGGTCTGGCTTTGCCTTGTAAATATGAAAGGGAGTTCTTTTTACGTTGTAACATTTCTTTCATCCATGGGGCCAGCTAACAATGGCAACTTTGTGCTTTGCTTGCCTTACAGTGAACACCTTGGCCTTCACCCCAGTTTCTACTCCTGCAGAGTGCCCTTCCCAGATTAGGAAGCAAAAAAACAACAACTTGGGATGACATGTTCAACATACTAATGAATGCCTCTGTGGCTGCTGACACACAGCTCAGAACCTGGAGGATGTCATTGTCAGAGAAACCAAACATGGACATGGAAAACCGAAAATCAGCGCAGGAGCATGCAACGCAACAGGAGGGATCAGTCTGACATGCTGAGGCATCTAGTAGAGCTCCAGGAAGAGCAGCAGCAGGACAGACTCCCTCTTTAGCTCTTCCAAAACACTCAAACAACCAGCTATTTCAGACCAGCCCCCATGCCCAAGTGCTCTAGGAGGAGGTTGAGCAGGTTGCAGTATGTGCTCCACTCCACACTGGTGGAGGGGAGCAGAAAGAGGCAGTGGCCCCTTCAAGAACTGGGAGTGTGCATGCTTTGCTGTTTGCACAGTCACACTTTGCTCTGGATGGCCAAGCAGCCTTATGAGAGTGTTAAATTATCTTCCACTCCCCACACTGTAATGGGTCACCAATAAAATTGTTCTGCTTTAAAAAACATTACTCTTTATTCATTGAGAGCTTGGGGATTGTCAGCGGGGAAAGAAGGGGAGGGGACCGATGGTGCAAGGATGGGGGATGGGAAGGAAATACACAACACTGAGGCATACATTACTGCGGTTCATTGCAACAATGGGTTTTCAATGCTTCCCTGAGGTGCAGCACTCCGCGGTTGGCTCTCAGCATAGCACTGGAATCTGGCTGCTCAAAATTTGTGGCCAGCCTATCAGCCTCCATGACCCAACCCTGTGGGAGCTTTCCCCCCTGAGTTTCACACACATTATGGAGCACACACAGCAGGCAGAGATAACAGTGGGGATGTTGCGTTCACTGAGGTCTAATCTAGTGAGCAAACTGTGCCATCTTGCCTTTAAGCGGCCAAATGCACATTCCACCACCCTTCTGCACTTGCTGAGCATATTACTGAAACGTTCCTTCTTGTTGTCCAGGTGCCTGGTGTAGAGCTTCATTAGCTGGGAAGCAAGGGGTAGGCAGAATCCCCCAGGATCACTATTGGCAATTCAACATCACCAGTATTTATTTTTTGTTAAGGGAAGAAAGTGCCCGCCTTCATCTTTTTTAACAGACCTGAATTCCTAAAGATGCGCGTGTCATGCACCTTTCCAGACCATCCCACATTGATGTCGGCGAAACATCCCCTGTGATCCACAAGGGCCTGTAACACCATTGAGAAGTATTCCTTTCAGTTTATGTACTCTGACAAGGTGGTCCAGTGCTAAGATAGAGATATGTGTGCTATCTATTGCCCTGCCATAGTTTGGGAACCCCTTTGCGGCAAACCCATCCACTATGTCCTACACGTTTCCCAAAGTCACTATCCTTCTTAGCAGAAGTCTATTAATAGCCTGGCACTCTTGCATCACAGCAGCTCCCATAGTGGATTTACCGACCCTGAATTGATTCCCAAGTGACCAGTAGCAGTCTGGGGTTGCTAGTTTCCACAGAGCGATGGTCACTTGCTTCTCCTTTCAGAGCAGATTTCAAGTGAGTATTTGTGGGCTTCAGGGTGGGGGACAGCTATGTGCACAGTTCAATGAAAGTGGCCTTTCGCATATGAAAGTTCTGCAGCCACTGATCATCATCCCACACCTTCATAACAATGCAATCCCACCAGACTGCAAGTTTCCCGGGACCAGAACCGGTGCTCTACCAACCGAAGATGTTGCGTGGCAACCTGCAGCAAACAGGAATTGTTTCGCTCTGTGGCTAGTAGCAGGGCAGCTTCAATAACATCACAATTTTCCGCACTGCGGCTCCTGTCTCAACCTTGAAAATACTGCAGGATAAGTTGTGAGATGTTTGTGATGCTCACAATGATAGTGCACAGCTGAGTGGGCTCCATGCCTCTCTGGCAATGGTGTGCATGAAGCAGAGATGAGTTTGGAAAAATGGCATGAAAAAACATTCGTCTCTTTGTTCTGGGCAAAGGGAGGGAGGGAGCACATTGCATCATGGGAGGAAGACAACCTTCCCAAAAGGCACAGTGGGAAGTTGCACTGTGGGATAGCTACCCACCGTGTACTGCTCTGATTATTGATGCAAGCGTGGCTGCTGGGGACGCAAATCCCTGGCACAATGCAAGTGGTGTGGTCACATACCTCTGACTTTGTAAGTTCGGCGGCTGAAAGTTGACTGAAATTAAATCGACTTCACTCCACAGTGTAGACCATACGCTGAGTGTCTCTTGGAAGCCTTATAACAGTGCAAGATCTTAGCATCAAGAAAAGTTAGCTCTAACTCTTCCTCTATCACGTATGAAGCTTGCTGATGCTGTGGATATAATGAATGACAATTTTTAATTGTTACCAATGTCCATGTTCAGAGCAGGTGTCATTTCTCTTGGTGTTGTGCACCTTTTCAGTTCTGCTCATTTCTCTCTCTCTCTCTCGTTTCACCCCCTCCCCGCAAGCCATGGAATAAGTTGCTGCTAAAGCCTAATGTTTTCCCAGACTAGAAAAATAACATTCTTCTAGTTTTACAAATGCTAAAAATGGCAAGTTATTTGTATCACTCTGGTATTTCCTGTTCTTCCAAAGAATAGGAGTTATTGAAGCAATTCATTCTCTACTTGTGTGGTATAAACAAATATTGTTGGATGCAATGTTAAGCTTCATCCAGCCCTCAGGCAAGTTGTCTCCAAGCTGTTACTTTAGCTTGCCAAGGTAATCAGAAGGTCAACGCAAGTAACATGATGAATGAGCTGTATTAATCTACCTCCCTGGTTCCTGCAGGGCTCTGCATTTTCTCTGATTGCCTTGTTGGGTTTTACAGATTTATATAGTTCATTACAAAATAAATATAAAATAATGACAGCAGATCCTAACTGGCATAACCCTAGCTTCACCTTCCACTTTATACCTGGTTTCACAGGTTTTGAAACCAAAGCTGCCACAGTGAAGGACATGGGAGGGGAGGGGTGAGTTTATTCTGATGGGTTAAGTCCTTTGCCTATAAATTTGCAGAAAAAGATGTTTTGGGTGGATGATGTTCTCACCCCTTTCCCTGCGGTGGTCTGACTGATAATCTAGAATAGAGCTATTTCAGAGTTTTTCAGCTGCCTAGACTAGGCTTCAGCAACATATTTTAAAACCTGCATGGCAAAAGGTTGAAATTTTCTGTGCGCGCCAGCTTCGGTCATTCAGACCCGCTCTTCCTACACTCTGTTTTGCTTTGTGAAATATACCCAGTGGTAGAGTTCTGTGCACTCATTACATTCTTCCACTGCAAGCACAGAATCCATAAAAGGGACTTGGGGAATGTGACGCTCATTGTCACGATGTCCTAACTTTTAGGTGCCTAGAAAATCACGCTGTGATCCGCAAAGCCTGAATTAAGCACCTAGGATCCCCATGCAATGAATGGGGAGAGGTAGGTGCCTTAGAATGGGATCCACAAAGCAGCACTCCAGGTGGGGAGCTGCCTACGCTATCCAATGGAAGATCTAAACAAGAGGGGTGTGTCCTTAGCCCCACCCCTCTTGGAGTTCGGCACCCCTGTTCAGGCGGGAAAGAGGAACCTATATCTGCCTGTGATTCCCAATCTGGGGTAAAATAGGCATTTGGCTGCCTAAGTCACATGCAGGCCCAATCCCATAGGTGTGCTCAAAGGCTGACTGGTTCCACACATAGCAGGGGGAGGAGGGCCTGGTGGTGAAGATGCTCAGCTGGGATGTCAGAAACCCCTGGCTCAAGTCCCTCTTCTACCTGATGAAGAGAAGATGGGATTTGAACAGGAATCAGCCAGCTCTCAGGTGAGTGCTCTAGTGACCGCTAGGCTGTGGGAAATTCTGGTGTGGGGCTTCCTCGATCTCTCCTGTTGAAAATGTTCCACTTTAATTAAATAGTTGAATAATTAAATATTAATTGGGGCAGAGATAATGTTAGAATGACTCTACGTCCCAGTGATTAGAGCACCCATCCTGAGAGGCAGCAGATCCCTATTCAACTCCTTTCTCCTCATCAGGCAGAGGGAGGACTTGAAGTGGGGGTCTCCCACATCCCCAGATGAGTACCATAGCCACTGGGTTCATATTATAAGGGAAGTTATCCTCTAAGCCATTTTGTGTGAACTCACCCAAGGGGTCCAGTCTGGTAGGCAGCCTCTGAGCACACCTACTGGAGCACACCATTTAGGTGGCCAAATGTCTGTCTTCCCCAATTTGTGCATCGCTCTGGGTTTCAGGCAGAAGATGGGTGCCTGGACTCCTAGAGGAAGGCAGCAGTGTGCATGCTCAGTGGCAGAAATGTAGGCACTAAGGGAACTTCTGCAAAAATTTAGGTGCTGAGTGACTTTAGGCACCTACAAGGTTAGACGGCAGCTAAACAGGCATTTTGTGGATTTCAGTGGTGCCTAAAAACGGGATGTCGGTGCCTAAGTACTTTTGTGGATCCCAACCATAGTCCAGAATTTGGCAGAGGCAAACATCTTCAGCCTTCAGGGGCCATTTGCTAACTTACTGCTGCTTGAGACAGCTGTAATGGTTTCCCTTTATGTTATCACTGAGAAGATTTTGCATCCAGCAAATATAGTAATTTTGAGTAGTGTATATATTTGAGAAAATCACAATCTTTTTGCAGATATTCTTGATCAGAAAAATATTGATTTACTATGAATTATGAGCTCAACTCTAGATTTTCTCAATGTCGTGTCTTTTCTTCAACTTTCCTTAAACTACCAAAAAAGAGCACTGGGGCCCTTTTGTACTAAAAATTAAGTGGTAAATTTAAAGATCCTATTTTATTTTTGGTGTTTTCTCTATGGCAACAGACACTTGAAATCTTTAAAAGTACTTTACTTTAAAATACTGTACTTTAAAATAAATTACAAACCAAATACTTCTCTTTAATTCTAATCTTAATTGGATTAGACTGTTATACATGGGGAAATAATGACTTTGATTCTCAGAGTAAGTTATCCATCTGACCTCTGTAGAGAAGAAGGCAATATGGAGGGAAAAAAGGATATTAAATGATTGAGATGATGGTCTGTCAAAGGAGGTCATTGGGTCAGAGAAAAATAAATAATCCGTGCATAACCTAGAAGTAGAGAGGGCAAGGAAAGTTTAACCCTTTGCAACTGATTGCTGAGTAGACACAGTTTGGAAATCAGACAGCATTGCAGTGCATGTAACTGGTCACTCAACATGTTCCATTGGATTTGCTTCCGCAAAGAGGTGAGAACCTGGCAGTCTGGGTGATATTATGACTGCACACATATTCCAGATGAAATATTTTCATGAATACTTTTTCTCCTTGCAGGATCCTAGGCCTTTGTACACAAGAAGGTGTCAGTTTTATTCCAGTGGAATAGGATTCTTATACGATGCCTACCAGACAGAGGTAAACAAAACCACATCATAGCTCATTCATTTCCTTTGTGACTTTTTGAGGGGTTCATTAGAAGCCCAAATGTTCTTTTCCCCAATAGCAGCCCCCAATAATTGTGCATTTATTTCTCATAAGGTGTTTGTGAGTTGACTATAATGTTTATATCCAGTGTAGCCATTCTCATTCCATCTTTATTACATAATGCTTTACTGGAATGCATGTGTTAGATTTGTATCTTTTGCTGAGGAGGTTTTTATTGACTAGAGTATTGTAGTAAATATCTAAATTAATAAATTTTCATTAGCCAGAAAGCTTCAAATCTCCACTATAATCATCTAGTAAAAGCCAAGAATGTCAAAATTTTGTATTCAATTTCCCTTTATTATTTCAACTATATTTAAATGGCAGGAAGAATAATCATACCCAAATGGGTTGTCTTCTGAAAAATCTAGAATTGGGTTCCCCCCCCTGTTTCCCTTAGTATTGTTCTGAATTCTGTATTTTTTCCTCCAATATGGGATGCTAAACTGGTTGTAGTGAGAAGGAAATAAAGCAGAGCAGAACTGAAAACAGACAAACAGTACTAGAGCTTACAGGAAACCAGATGTCCGTAATCAGTTCTTTCCACGGCTCTGAATAAGCTTATGGAAAATGTTACTGTTAATATTAGACAAGTCAAGTTGTCTTTTTTTTTACCAGTGTAAATGGGTAATGAAGTTGGAACCAGAGCATTCTGTAGCTTTTTAAAGAAAATATGTTAAAGGAATATTTTTTGACCTCCTTGCTGACCTACCTAAATAAGACACAGGACCTGTGACAGCATCTTTTCCCATAATTTTAATTCCCTCTTCTCCCCACAAAATAAAAAATACCAGTGATTTGTCTACCATTTAAACAGAACTATTTGTCTGCTAAAGTGAAGTTGATTAAACTTCCCTGAGACTATGCTCAGAAAAGGACAGACTATATGAGTCAGCAGTGTGATTCTACAAGGCATCAGAGATATTAGGCATTGGTGAGGCTTTAGAATATAAACAAAAAGGATGTGGACAAGTCCTGATTAGGAATGTATAGGAGAGGCTGAGGGAACTGGGCTTGTTTAGTCTGCAAAAGAGAAGAGTGAGGGGGGATTTGATAGCTTTAACTACCTGAAAGGGGGTTCCAGGGAGGATGGGGCTGACCGAACAAGGAGCAACGGTTCAAGTTGCAGGGCAGGAGGTCTAAGTTGGACATGACAAAAAAATGGGTTACCTAGTGGTGGAACATGGGTTTATAGCATGTTTTTATTGCCCTTGTAATAAATTCTTGTTTGGCTGACATATTTTTCCAACTGAATTGATCTAGATCTGGGTTGCTGTACACTAATTCAAAGATAGTGATCCACAGCTGTCAAGTTTTCCAGAATTGATCTAGATCTTGTTTTTTAAAGATTTTAGCCAACTGGTGACCCACTGGCATGATCCACATTCCATCCAAATTTCTTATCAAGAAGGCAGATAGTTTGCTGTGTGCATATACAGCTGGTGGAGTTTTCTCATTTCATTTCCTTCCCTTGGCAGAAACAGATAGAATTTGATATTCTTGCAATTACCATGAGGCGAGAACATCTCTTAAATTGGCGCTGAGGGCATGGAAAGGCAAAACCAGCCAAAACATGGTCTCTGAAATGAAGGAATAGTACTTGACATGCAAAATAGCCATAAGTGGCATATGATTTAGTGCCTGATTCTACCACCCTTGCTCACATTGAGTATTTATTTATTTCGATTTATTCACTGGTTTCTTAAAAAGGAGTGTCTGTCCTTGGCACGCCGTGCATATTTTAAAAATGCAGATTTAAAATAGACACCTCCAGAAATCCTCTCACCCAATAATAACACATAGCATAACCCAGAAGCTGAAAATATATTTAAGATCTTTACAATCTTCCTCTAATGTATTCCAAAACTCTTGCAGCTAGGGCAAATGTGTGGGCCTTGCAGCATGCCTTGAAGGTTGATAAACTAGGACTATTTCAAACCAAGAACGAGTCATAAAACCAAGGGGTCACCTCAGATAATGCCCTCCCAGGTACCCCTTCTCTCTTACACAAATGGGGCTTCAACTCTGTAATCCCTCCTGATTTCAACTCTGACAGCATGGCATAAGAAAAGAGGTAGTCTTTGAGATACGTAGGTCCCAGGCCAATACGAATATATGTAATAGGTTAAAACCCACAAGCACCTTAAATTCTACCTAGTTGTCAGTAGGTAGGCAGTGCATATCCAAAAGCACTAGTATCATGTGCCCCTTGTAAAAATTGAGCTGCTGAATTCTGCACCAACTTTAGTTTTTTGGATAGATTTAAGAGGCTGCCATGTGCAAGAAAACAAGGTTGGAAAGAGAGAGAAGGCAGGAGGGGACTCTGCCTTGCCTGAAACGCTTGCCAGACCTCAGGCTCACAGAAGGAGCGAGATCAGACTCAGGGTGGTGCATCTCAGGACTTCAGTTCTTTTGCAAAGATTTGTAATTCTCGAGTGACTTCTTAGGAATAAAGTGACTGTGGCTAAGAAATGCCTTTGCTCAGCCTGTATTTGGTGCTTGCCTGCCACATTTTCCCTTAATGGGGTTAATTGAGAACTTCATAATGCCCACAGCAAGGTGAACTCGGAAGGAGCATGTGTAAGCAAATGCAGGGAGCTCAGGAGGGCTGAGACATTGGCCTTAGGGTCTAAGGCAGACAGGCTGTGGAACGTCACATTCCAAGGAAGGGGAGCTGCCATGAAGCCTGCTCCTGGAAGTCCCAGAGACCAAAGGAGGAAATAATGACCCAGCTCTGCCCAGACCCAAGTGGCTTAGGAGCATGTGAGATCCAGTGGTTGGGTCCACACATACCAGACTTAAAGCCTGGAATGGTTGGGCCCTAGAAAAAAAAGGGCTGTCTAAGGCATAGAGCTTGTGGTAGGTAGTCAGAGAACCTGGTGACTTTGGAAGACTTGAATGGCTCAAAGAAAAAAAGTCAGACAAGACAGGGGAGGAAGAAAATGGAGAGGCCACATAAAGACTAAGGCTTTGTCTACAGAGGGGGACTAGGCCAGATTGTGACAGGACTCATTGAGCAAACCCATTCACTTCAATAGGATGTAGGTCCGTACTTAAAGTCAAGCGTGGGCTTAAGCACTTTGCTGAGTCTGGGGCCCATATCATATCATGATGTGCTCTGTTAGCTTGTATCCATCGTATGGTACTTGACCTATGCCAAAGACATGCTGCTTTTCTTTCTTTTTTCTTCTCCAACCTCATCAGTTATGGGCCCCGCACAATGTCCATTCTTTCTATACATTTAGAGCTATAGAATCAGACCCTAAATCATGTGCCATTTGTCTTTGTTCTGCATATCAAGTCCTATGTATACATTTTAGTGACCATACTGTTATCATTTTCAAGTTTTGGCTGTTGTGCCTTGCCATCCTCGGAGTACCAATTTAAGAGATGTTCTTACATTTACTGTACGTCAAAAACCTCAAATTCCATCTGTTTCTATTGCTGACTTCCTTTTGTTCACTCTTTAGGCTATGTCTACACGGGAGTCCTTACAGTGATTCAGCTGTAACGTTGCAGCTGAGCCACTATAAGATCTTTCAAATAGCCACTCTGTGCCAACAGGAGAGAGCTGTCTTGCTGGCATAATTAAACCACCCCCAATGAGCGGCGATAGCTATTTTGGCAGGAGAGCATCTCCCACAGACATAGTATTGTCCACACTGGCGCGTTTATCGGTGAAACTTATGTTAGTCAAGGGTGTGTTTTTTTTCACCCCTAACCGACAAAAGTGCTACTGTAGACAAAGCCTTAGTCTTTCTGCGGCCTCTCAATTTTCTTTCTCCCCTGTCTTGTCTGACTTTTTTTCTTGGAGCCATTCAAGTCTTCCAAAGTCACCGTGTTCTCTGACTACATACCACAAGCTTTATTCCTTAGAGAGCCCTTTTTTTCTAGGGCCCAACCATTCCAGGCTTTTTCAGGTTTTCCCCCACGATTACTTTCATGGCTCAAATGATATCTTGTCTCACAAGCCTGGCAAATCTGACAAGCCATATGTTTTAAAAGTAAAATGGACTTCGCTTATACGTGGATATTTGTGTGTGAGTGTGTACACGTGCAGATTTTACTAGTGCTTTCTTTCTCTCAAAGGCAAATACATTAGTAGTGTAGAATCTCATCAAACTCCCACTGAAGACACGTCAAAAGCAGGATAGCTTGGTTCAACCTCTTCAGTAAGAGATCATCTCATAGAAAAATACATTATTGAATGAGCATGCATGACAGATGTCACCTAAATGCTTTTCAAAGGCAGCAATTCATTGCTAGATCTGTTGCTACCATCTCTTTCATGAGGAGAAAGGCTCCATTCACTAGTAAATTCTCTTTTCATTGTGCAAACAGAAACTTTCTGAATGGTCACAGCATACTTCCTTCACACAAGAAAGAAGGTAGAAATATTGTATTTTCCATACCATTAGCCAGTAGAACACTGACAGCTGTTTCAATATTTTGAAACTCTTTATTAATAAAGCTAAAGGCCTCAAAAAGAAACTTGCCTGTAAAATAATACAATAAGCCTGCTATATCAAATAGAAATGATGTATGCGTACTACATTGTAAGGGTCATTAAAATGATCTCTTGTCTGAATGGAGTGTGACTTGCATGAGTTTGCATTTATTTTTCCAACATCTGTCTGTTCTCTAGAGTCCATATTCTCACAAATGAACATTTTCATTTCTGTATTCCAGAGCCTGCTGGAAATGGTACTTGTTTGCTTAATTGCTTGGACTTTTTTCCTATTTTATTTTGGTTTTCGTTCTACATTTTTTTTATTCTAGTGTAGTAAAAGCTGAAGGATGAAGGTGTGAGATCTTCAAGAGATGAAAGGGATTGTAATAGGTAGACAGAGAGGCTTAATATTATTCACCAGAGAATATTATTATTTACCTCTCTGGCAGCATAAAGAGGCCTTGGTTTAAATGAGAATCAGACCTGTGATGATATGTTTAGATTTTAAAAAATAAAAATGGTGAACAGATTTGATCAAACAAGTTCACAGCAGCAAAGCCTTATAATTTCTGGGGGAAAATATTTTCAGTATTTTTGTGGTGCTTTAAACAAAAAATGCAGGAGCCTTTTCTGCTGTTGTATGTGTTGTGTTTGAATGCTGATGACACTTGAGTAGGGGGTGGTTTGTACAGTTACTCTCCAGTTTCCAATACAAAAGGATGTTTGGATACCCATCAGTCATTGTATATTGCTGTAGTCTCAGTGTGGTCTCTTTACCTGCTTCTTCTCCTCGAGGTGAAAGATAACTTTTGCAAGCACTTGAGAGTAAACCAAATGTGTTGCATCTGTGTGGTTACTGGGATGACTTGCAAAGTGGTGTCCCCAAGTCCTATAGCTACAGTACTGTGACTAAAGAACTCTCCCTTCTCTTATTCCCAGGTAACGTGTTACACCTTAAACAGCAAGTGCCAGCTGAGAGTAAAGAGCAATACATGCTATTGCTGTGACCTGTACAATTGTGAAAAGTAAGTACACGCAAGCACTATGCATCTGCTCTACCAGAATTTGTTGTACACGTTCTTGAGTACAGACCTTTTGCATTTAGGCCCATATCCTGGGAATCAGCACACAGCTGGCTAGCAGGCTATGAGAAGGCACAGAAATACTGCCCACCAAACTGCAGAGCCAGTGCATGGCCAAAAAGCTGCAACAGCATCCACACTGTCTGTCACACTGCCTACGGTGAGGTCTGTACTAAACAGGAATGTGCATTCCCCACATCCTGTCCTTCCCTCCCCCTGGCTTTATAGGATAAACTGTGTTTGGGGTCCCTGCTCACAGAGGAGAAGGGGAAATGGCTTGCCTCTCACTGCTCTTATTATTTCAGTTTGTTTTCTTTAAAAATTGTCCGTAGGTTTTTGTTTAGGTGGCCACCAAAATAAATCAATAAAAACACAACCTTGTAAAGGTTCTCTGATGAGCCTGGATTAGAATGTTCAAAATGGATTTCATACGCACACTCATTCACTGATCTATGGAAAGCAAAATTAATGGAAATATTGTTTCCATGTCAGAGCTTTACATCATGGGTAGGGCCAGGGCTTTTTCACAGGGATTTTACTCAATGGCCCTAAGGATAGGTATGGTATAAGGAGAACGTTGGTCATATTTCCAAAAGATTTCCATTTTAATTCATCCTGGCCAAGTACAGGCTGAGAAGATATCACGGTGGCAGTGCATGGTGAATTTGCTAGTCAAGTAACATTAGGTGACTACATCAGCTCTTGCGGAGAGGCTAGCCCAAGATTGGCTCAGTGGTGAGGCAGCTGCCTGATGTGGCCTCCCCTAACTGGTAAATAGCATGATTGCCAAACAAAATAAACGCATGAGAGATATTTCCAACCTGAAATCTCTTCCCAGTGCCTTCCTTATTCCACACATATACATGTCAGTGTCATTGCAAGCAGCAGCATGTTCTGTGAAGAGCAGGAAACTCTGAGGAAAATCTATTGGGGTAGGATAGAGAGGGAATGGGGCAGAGGTGTTGGCTGCTGTGCTCTCTGAGTACCAGCTGGAAAGTGCTGTTTCACATCAGTGTAACACTCTAGACTGACCTCCTGAACCCCCCCAGGTTCACATTAGAGCTCTGACTTTTTGTTTTTACCCACGCCTGCAACTGTGAATGACCCAGCCCTTGACTACCACATACGAGAATTCCAAAACTCTCACCAGTTTGAGACAGCCAGTTTTTCAGTGAAACTGGCAGAGAAAGAGACAAGAATGTTTTGCTTCTGCAAAAAGAATTCATTTTGTCAAGCCTTACTTCCCTGAAGGATTAAAGTGAAGTTTGGGACTAGAGGGAGATACAAGTTTCCCCAGAATGCTAGAGCGATGTAGGATAAGTTTCTGGGGTTCAGATTTATGGAACTGATTTGATAAAGTTAAAGGCTGGGTGAATGCTTTTCTTCTTTGCCTACAAGATGCTAAATTGAACTGCCATGGTATGTCTGCTACTGATCAGTCTAATGCCATCTGTACCTTTGTAAGTTAGTGGAAGCTATTTATTTATTCACTCAATCTGGTGTCTATATGTTTTATTTATTTTCAGTGTTAAAGTTTTCAGGAAGTGGTTTGGCCTGTTTAGAGAGGCAACAAATATGAGGGTAACAGTAGAGGTGTACAAAATAATGTCTAGCATAGAAAAGGTGAAGCAGACATTCCTATTTACCATTTTTCAAAGGGAAATCCAACTAAATTGAAAGGCGGTACATGGAAACTGGGAATATTTTCTTACTTAATTTTCTTATGTAATTCAAGGTGAAACTCACTGCTGCAAGGTAACATTGACTCCCAACAGTTTAGCAGGATTCAACACAGAATTGCCCCTTAAATGGATAAATACCACAGCTACAGTTATTTAGTAGGATGAAAAAAAATAAGGGATTGAAACCCTTTTGCTTGGAACTGATAGAGGCTTGGAAGAAACTCCCCTGCAGGAATCCCATGCAGACTGTACATTATGGGGCTTCTTGCACCTCCCTCTGAAACACCTGGTGCTGGCCACTGTCCAAGACTGGATATTATTTTATTATTTATTTCTAGTGTGATAGGTCTAGAGACCCCAGCCAAGATCAAGGCCCCATTGGGCTAATCACTGTAAAAACATAGAATAAGAGACCGTCTCTGCCCTAAAGACTTCAGCTATCTTGTCTATGCAGATTGTACAGGGTGGGAGGGAAAACAGGCACAGAAAAGTGAAGGGCTAGATTCACAAAGGTGCTTAGGCACTTTACGTCCAACATTTAGGCACCGTGAACATTCTCAAAACAACAGCTCAGCTGCCACCTATTCCTGGAAGTGCCTAAAGTCTCCAGGGCATCTACATTTCTGCCAGTAGGCAGGTGCAAAGCCATTTTAAGTCCTGATGCTCAGACCATGTCTCTGGGATATGAGCTTGCTTAAAGGCCAGCCTGTGGTGGTGCAGAAGTGTGTGTGTCCCAGAATTGCCCAGTAGGCTGCTGTTTCAGAAACTCGCGTGAGAGGTGAAAGACCTCAGATTGAATCCCCAGGCTGCCTGCTTTGAGCAGGAGCTTGAACTCAGATCTCTCTCACCTCCCAGATGAGTGCTCCGACCACTGGGGTGCTGGATTTTCTGCGCTGGGTCTCTCACAATCTCTCCTCTTGGATCTGTTCCACTTTATATAATTAATTAAATATTTACTGGAGCAGAGACTTAAACCTCCCACCTGCAGGTGAGTGCCCTGGCCACCAGGCTATAGAGTCAGTCTTTCTTTAACCCCGTGACTAAAGATTCCATTAGGCAGCCCTGCCCCTAAGTACTTTTGTGAATGAAAACTAAGGGACTTGTCCAAAGGTCGCACACTGCAGGCCAGCAGCAAAGTCAGGAATAGAACCCAGTTTTCTGGAGTTTCAGGCCATTGCCCAGTGACCACTGGCTTTATTTGCTATGGTGATGTCTACGATTGGGCGTGCCTGAATCAAGCACACAGCACAAGGTTTGATACTTATATAAATCCTCAAGGCTGGCTTGGCTCCTCTGCTCAGGAGCCCTTTTGGTTTCTCCATGCTTTCCCTTTCTCCTTAGTGTTTTCCCTACCCAGCATCCTCAGCTGCACTCCATGAACTCAGAACAAAAATCGCACAGTACGTTTTTCTTTGCCTTTCATCAAAATGTTAATGGAAATTTCTCTTCAAGCTTTAAAAAGAGTTCATGGTGAAGGGAAGGGCTTTAGAGGTTGCAAGCGTATCCCCAGAACAAGCAGGCAGAAACTCTCTCCATCTTAGATAACTGGTATGGAAGTGGTTGAGTGGGAAAGTGTTACTACTCTGCAGTTGTTCACAGTATTTGCTGTTCTCTGAAATACTTCCAGTTCCATGCGCAGGGCCAGTTAGACAGGCAGAACTGCAGTCTCAATGCCTGGATGAGACGATGGTGTAGGGAGGAGGGTTTAGATTTATTAGGAACTGGGGAATCTTTTGGGAAATGGGGAGCCTCTACAGGAAGGATGGGCTCCACCTAAACCAAAATGGAACTGGATTGCTGGCACAGAACATTAAAAACTGCTCTATGACCTCTTTAAACTAAGGGCTGGGGGAAAACTGACAGGTGCGGAGGAGCATATGGTTTGCTTAGGGACATTCTTAGGGGAGGATCTATTGATGGAGATTGTCTAGATCCCAGTAAGGAGAAGAGGATGGAAGTGGATAAAATATGGGTAGGATCTGATGAGAAACAGTCAAAAGAAAGAGTTCCATTCAATTACATCACATAATGGCAAACAGCTAAAAAGTGAAAAATTTTATAAGTACTTGCATACAAATGCTAGAAGTCTAAATATTAATATGGGTGAACTTGAGTGCTTCATATTAAATGAGGATATTGATATAATAGGCATCACAGAAACTTGGTGGAATGAAAATAATCAATCGGTCACAGTAATACCAGGGTACAAAATATATCAGAAGGACAGAATAGGTCATATTGGTGGGGGAGTGGCACTATACATGAAAGAAAGCATACGGTCAAATGAAATAAAAATCTTAAATGAACCAAACTGTGCCATAGAATCTCTATGGATAGTAATTCCATGCTTGAATAGTAAGAATACAGCAGTAGGGACATACTACCGACCACCTGACCAGGCTGGTGATAGTGACTGTGAAATCTTCAGGGAGATTAGAAAGGCTATAAAAATAAAAACTCAATAATAATGGGGGATTTCAACTCTCGCCATATTGACTGGGTAAATGTCACCTCAGGATGGGATGCAGAGGTAATGTTTCTTGACACCTTAAATGATTGCTTCTTGGAGCAGCTAGTCCTGGAACCCACAAGAGGAGAGGCAATTCTTGATTTAGTCCTAAGTGGAGCACAGGATCTGATCGAAGAGGTGAATATCGCTGAATGACTTGGAAACAGTGACCATAACATAATACAATTTAACATCCCTGTAAGGGGGGAGAACACCAAAGCAGCCCACGACAGTAGCATTTAGTTTCAGAAAGGGGAACTACACAAAAATGATGAAGTTAGTTAAACAGAAATTAAAAGGTACAGTGCCAAAAGTGAAGTCTTTGCAAGCTGCATGGAAACTTTTTAAAGACACCATAATAGAGGCTCAATTTAAATGTATACCCCAAATTAAAAAACATAGGAAGAGGACCAAAAAAGTGACACCATGGCTAAATAATGAAGTAAAAGAAGCAATTAGAGGCAAAAAGGCATCCTTTAAAAAGTGGAAGTTAAATCCTATTGAGGAAAATAGAAAGAAGCATAAACTGTGGCAAGTGAAGTGTAAAAATATAATTAGGAAGGCCAAAAAAGAATTTGAAGAGCAGCTAGCCAAAGACTCAAAAAGTAACAGCAAATTTTGTTTAAGTACATCAGAAGCAGGAAGCCTGCTAAACAACCAGTGGGGCCACAGGATGATCAAGATACTAAAAGAGCATTCAAGGAAGATAAGGCTGTTGTGAAGAAACTAAATGAATTCTTTGCATTGGCCTTCACGGCTGAGGATGTGAAGGAGATCCCAAACCTGAGCCCTTCTTTTTAGGTGACAAATCTAAGGAACTGTCCCAGATTTAGGTATCATTAGAGGATGTTTTGCAACAAATTGATAAATTAAACAGTAATAAGTTATCAGGACCAGATGGCATCCACCCAAGAGTTCTGAAGAAACTCAAATGTGAAATTGCAGAACTACTATGTGGTATGCAACCTATCATTTAAATCAGTTTCTGTGCCAGATGACTGGAGGATAGCTAATGTGACGCCAATTTTTTAAAAAGGCTCCAGAGGAGATACCCGCAATTACAGTCTGGTAAGCTTAACTTCAGTACCTGGCAAATTGGTTGAAACTATAGTAAAGAACAGAATTATCAGACACATAGATGAATACAATTTGTTGGGGAAGAGTCAACCTAGTTTTTGTAAAGGGAAATCACACCTCACCAATCTGCTAGAATTCTTTGAGGGGTCAACAAGCATATGGACAAGGCTGATCCAGTGGATATTGTGTACTTAGATTGTCAGAAAGCCTTTGACAATATCCCTCACCAAAGGCTCTTAAGCAAAGTAAGTGGCCATGGGATAAGAGGGAAGGTCCTCTCCTGGATCAGTAACTGGTTAATAGGTAGCAAACAAAGGGTAGGAATAAATGGTCAGTTTTCAGAATGGAAAGAGGTAAATAGTGATGTCCCCCTGTGGTTTGTACTGGGACCAGTACTGTTCAGCATATTCACAAATGATTCGGAAAAAGGAATAAACGGTGAGATAGCAAAATTTGCAGATGATACAAAACTAAGTCCAACGCAAACTGCTAAGAGTTACAAGGGGATCGCATAGAACTGGGTGACTGGGCAACAAAATGGCCGATGAAATTCAATGTTGATAAATGCAAAGTAATACACATTGGAAAACATAATCCCAACTATACACATAAAATGATGGGGATTTAAATTAGCTGTTACCACTCAAGAAAGAGATCTTGGAGTCATTGTGGCTAGTTCTCTGAAAACACCAATCAATGTGCAATGGCAGTCAAAAAAGCTAACAATGTTGGGAATCATTAGGAAAGGGATAGATGATAAGACAGAAAATATCATATTGCTTCTTTATAAATCCATGATACACCCACATCTTGAATAGTGCGGGCAGATCTCATCACCTTGTCTCAAAAAAGATATATCAGAATTGGAAAAGGTACAGAAAAGGACAACTAAAATAATTAGGGATATGGAACAGCTTTCATATGAGGAGAGATTAATAAGACTGGGACTTTTCAGCTTGGTAAAGTGATGACTATGGGTGGTATGATAGAGGTCTGTAAAATCATGACTGGTGTGGAGAAAATAAGGAAGTGTTATTTGCTCCTCATAACACAAAAACTAGAGGTCATCAAATTAAATTAATAGGCAGCAGGTTTAAAACGAACAAAAGGAAGTATTTCTTCACACAACACACAGTCAACCTATGGAACTCCTCGCCAGAATATGTTGTGAAGGCCAAGACTATAACAGGGTTTAAAAAAGAACTAGGTAAGTTCATGGAGGATAGGTCCATCTATGGCTATTAGCCAGGATAGGCAGGGATGGCTGTTTGCCAGAGGCTGGGAATGGCTGATGGAATGTATCGTGTGATGATTACCTGTTCTATTCATTCCCATCTGAAGTACCTGGCATTTGCCACTGTCAGAAGAAAGGACACTGGGCTAGATGGAACATTGGTGTGACCCAGTATGGCTGTTCTTATGTTATGTTTTGTTCCTTGTTTGCAAATAGAATAGCAGGGTGTTTCAAAACATGGGATTTGGTTTTTCCAAATACTACACAATACACAGACTCTGCAGCAAAAGGAGCTGAGCAAAGAAACAAAGCTTGGATTCATAACTTGCCTGATTTGTAATAGCGTTGCTATGTATTAATGTAAAAATATTATTGCTAGATAGCACAGTCTCCAATTTGAAGGAGCATCTTTATTATATCCATTAGCTACTGCATTGTGTTGCATCTGTCAGTTTGAAACCACAGACATGCGCTAAGCATGTTTTAACTGGTGTCTGCTCTCAAACACATGATAATAAGAGTGCTTGCAAATTAGAAATGTAGCATCATCTATTAGTGCCATAGCTATGCTAGAGAATGGTGCTAAAAAAAATCCACACATGTGCTAATGCTAGTCAGCTGCATGAAGGGTAGCACTGGAGGGCCCCCCTAGTCTAGCCATTGGTAGCTCTATTTTTCGCTAAACCAATTTCATTTGACGTAGTGCTTACAAAAAATAGGTCAGGCTGTGGAGAATCTATACTAGAGCTCCCAGTGGTTTAGCTGAGCAATGTTAGCTCCTGTGGGAATGTTTTGGTCCTGGTGTAGAAAAGGCTGTACTACTTGCTCTTGATTCAACTATTTTGCCTGAGAAGAAATTAAACATTTTAGGATTCAGCTGGTCTGGTGCTCTGTAAATCATTGGTGTGGGAGTGACGCCATTTCTATCCTGTTTCAGTTCAGAACAGTCAACCAGTTACTATGAGTTTCTTGGAGTGAGCAGCTGCCAGGATGTGGTTCACTTGTATCGGCTGCTGTGGGCCTCCACCGTCCTGAACATCGTTGGATTGTTTCTTGGGATAGTCACGGCAGCCATACTTGGGGCCTTTAAAGACATGGTAAGACTTGCAATTCCTGCAGCTTTTCACCAGTGGTGATTTCTGCTTGTTGCTAAAATTATCCTGTTGCCAAATGTGTTCAGCATAACCATACACAGCAAGTGTCCACAAAATGTTTCCTGTATGAGCTTCAAGTGTGACGTCAGCTATCCCTGGACTGTGCTCCTGCCAGGTGTTACAGCTAAGTAAGGTCAGGCCTGGTTAATACACAGGTGTAGGTAAGCAGCAGGCATCTGTAGCAAGTCATGTTGGTAATTCAGTAAGTGGCCTCTTTTTTTTTCCTAAGTCAGCACTGACCCATTGGCCCAGCATGGTGCTAGAAGGTGGCAGTTTGGTACAACAGGTGCCAGTTTATAGATGAGTAAAACTGACCTCCTAACTACTTGCGATTGTTAAAGATTGTGTGATGGTGTTCCAAAGAGCTGAGGTTAGTCCATTTAGCTGAGGTTAGTCCTGCTTTGAGCAGGAGGTTGGACTAGATGACCTCCTGGGGTCCCTTCCAACTCTGATTCTAAGAGCAGTGATTAGGTCTGCTGTATCCGCCAGGTCCGATGTGAACAATCACATTCTGCTAATCTAAATCCATAAAAGATGCTGTTCTTCGCTGTCTGCTCTAAACCACGGTGCAGTGGTGGTGGGTGAGGATGGTAGCCACCATGTTCTGCTGCAGAGGTGCCTGTGTTTAAGTGGTGGATAAAATGATTCCAGAATACACGGCTATACGCTGGCTCCTGGCTGTTCTGCAGTGGGGAGCGGATCTGTGTTGTGTTACTGTGATTACGTGAGTATGGGGCTCAGGAGGCAGCACAGATGGAAAAGACATGCGTCCTCCCTTCCCCTCAGGTGTAGCCAGCACCACAGCAGCGTTTACTTTACGATATTCATAAGTCTCTGGGGGTATCACTTGCCAAAAGTCAGAGGAGCTTGGAGGCACCAAGGCAGTTTCCAGCAAAGCTGCCTTCATTTAGCTGCAAAAGACCATGTATGAGTTAACGCAGTTTGTTACTACATTAATTCCTGGTGTGTATCTTCTGTGGCTCATCAGGGGCCAGGATTAATTCAGACAATGCTGGTTAACCTGTAGCTACAGGGGCCTCTGCCTAAAGGGCAGGTTGAAACAGTGATGTGATGTTTGTATGTTGTGCTCCATTGCTGTGTGGTGGGGAGTGTAAGCTCTTTTGTGCTAACTGGGAGCTCAGCAGTGGTGGTAACTTAAGCCCCCTGGGGGATTGTGATTTCTCCCGCTTTATTGCTGCTGTGACTGGGACATATCACAGCAACACACTCAGGAAAAAAGCTATCAGTAACTAACTCTATGTCATGATTCAGGGCTTTTAGAAACATTTTATTAATAGCAGGGCCACGTTAGTTATTTTAACCTACCCCTTGTTAAGAGCCTGCAAAATGTACACCATCAAATTGCCCTCCTACATAGGGCAAAAAACCACACTTAGCTGTTGTGCCCAAGAAATGTGTAAACACACACCAGCAGCAAAATATCATTTACTCCACCGTGTGAGGGGGACGTGGTGACTCAAGGAGAAGTGGTGTGAAGAGTGGTCTCATAATTCTAGTGATGAACCACAGCCATCTAGTAATGAACAGTCTGTGCCTCCTTTAGTGAAAGGAGCGCAAGCTGCTTTCTGGTGTTACTCATATTCTTACTGTGTGATCAGTAAAAGCTCACAGGGAAGGTCACATGTAAAAATGAGTGGGTAGAACAGGAAGAAAGGAGAGAAGTGGGGGAAGAGATATTAAAGAAGATCAGAAGATTTCCTGAACAGAGTGGAGAATGACAGAAACAATTTTAACCAATGTTGACACATCCTTTCTGCTTCATTCTTTCTCCTTGTCATCTCTCTTACTTCGGAAATGATTGAGATGTTGCTTTTCCTGGGTTCCTGGACCAATAGTTTTTGTCCAGGCCATCCCATGCAATGGTCAAGATTTATCTGAAACAGAGTGAAAATCAACCACATTGGACCCATTTTAAATGTCCTGCTCCAAGTGTGTCAGGTTTGACTACCCATTTCAGCTGTTGTCAGCCTCTACTGTTTGGAACACATTGGATAGAGCAAAGATGTAAAAGGGGGAAGCCTTTTCAGTACTTCCCACTGGGTGATGTGACTAGTGACAGATTCTTCTGAAGCCCTCACTTGATTAATTTGTTAACACCACCGTTACATCAAGAATTAATTTCTATCCCTTTGAGACATCAGCTTAGTCTTCTAATCAGCACTAGAAATCTTGAATATTGTAGTCATCTGAAGGACAATGGCTGCATTGCTAAAGATGCTTTTAATTTTAACATGTTTCTCCAGGCTAGCAGGGCTGCTGTGGGCAGAGGCACAATGTACATTAGGAGAGAGATGCAGAGAAGTTGGCTATGGAGAGGTGACTTATAAAGCTTACAAGGCAGGTTAAAAGGTTATTAAATTAAATTATGCTTTACCAAAACCAATAGGAATTGCTCCTCTGAGGATTAGGTTGTAATGGTGAAATGCACCTCTGTGCAGAGGGCCAACACAAGGCCCATACTACACACAAATCCCACTTTTACTTAAGTTAAGGTTTAAATGGGAACATATGTGTTGCATAGACCTTGGACTGGCCATCCGCTCCAGAAATACTCATTTGGGGTCAAACTCATCCCTGTGCAAACATTGATTCAATATCACTGTTCATGAGGGACGCAGAGCTGTTGAAATGTTCCTACAAGAAACAGAATAATTGTGATCCCGTTTCACACCCTCACACATCACAACTTGCTGGAAGGACTGAGCTTGCATTTACAGATTTGAGCACTCAGGCCAACCACCCAAGCAGCAAAAAGCAGTGAAATGAAAATACAGCAACCGTCATGCAACATCATCTCAGTGTGAAGCAAGTTCATTCAGCTCCCAACAAAGATGAGCAAATCAGAAAGCTGCTTGTTTCCTCTGCTGCAGGAGTGGAGGGTGTGAGCAACTTATCTTCTTCAGACTAAAGCTGAATTTGTGTAAATCACCACAGTAATTTGGTAAACAGAGAAACTACACAATAGTGTCAAGCGTTATAAAAATCATTAATAGAACTGCTGTTAGTCACTACAGCAAATGATTTTCCTGTGTCCTTTTGGGTAACCTACACTCTCTAGTTTACTGATTTGCTACTTTATTTCAGTGCAGAAGCAGTGTATCCATAAACAGCTGTTAGGAAACCAGGGACTCAGAAAACAGTAAGTTGGATATGCAAAAGGGCATGGGATTGATATAAGAAAAAATAAAATCTGGATGAGAGAATCATAATCTTTTTTACAGATGTAGTCTTCTCACAGAAATGTTAAGGTTTATATCAAAATTGTCCTTTGCGGTTCCTGAGGGCATTTCTTTAAGGATGAAATCCAAAAGAGACAGCGAGGATGTTTAGTAAAAATCACATATATCTTTGGGGAGTTATAGCTACCGAAATGTGTGAGGTGAGAATGAACTGAAAAACAAAGTACAATTACTCCTAAAGCCTGCACAGAAAATACTGTTATTTTGTCTTCCAAAAATTGGAACATAGTTGCTTCTGAGGCATGAGTTTTTGGCATAGTGGTTTAAAAATTTTTCACAGAGATTCTCTTGAGAAGTACAGACACGTGTGGCATATAATAAGCAGAGAAGTTGGTTAACTGCACTGAATACAAATAGAATGCGTCTGTTCCATGTTGCTGTTCAGAAATGTGCGTCTTGCTTGGTTTATATTAACGGATAGGTAAGTATTTTTCATGCTTCATTCTGATTCAGGGCTGAGCCACAGTCTGGCATGAGTAGCTCTTGCATTTCTTCAGCTTGAAAGGCCTTACTCTCATTAGCTTGTTCTCTCTGTTTCTCCGGAATAGAAAGTTTCTCTTTGTTCCACCCTTTAATGTCTTTGGCCATGGAGGGAGAGAGGCCCAGCACAACAAGGTATCTAGGAACTGGGCCAGAAGCATTGGGGGGGAGGAGGGAGAGAGTAGTTCTGTCTTAATGTACACAGTCATAGAATCATAGAAGATTAGGGATGGAAGGGACCTCAGGAGGTCATCTAGTCCAGCCCCCTGCTCAAAGCAGGACCAACCCCAACTAAATCATCCCAGCCAGAGCTTTGTCAAGCCCCATTTTAAAAACCTCTAAGGAAGGAGATTCCATCACCTCCCTTGGTAACCCATTCCAGTGCTTCACCATCACCTAGTGAAAAAGATTTTCTTGGTATCCAACCTAGACCTCCCCCACTGCAACATGAGACCATTGCTCCTAGTTCTGTCATCTACTACCATGGAGAACAGCCTAGCTTCATGTTCCCTGGAACCCCCTTTCAGGTACTTAAAGGCTGCTATCAAATCCCCCCTCATTCTTCTCTTCTGTAGACTAAATAAGCCCAGTAACCTCAGCCTCTCCTCATGAGTCATGTGCTCCAGCCCCATAATAATTTTCATTGCCCTCCGCTGGATTCTTTCCAGTTTCTCCACATCCTTTCTGTAATGGGGAGCCCATGACTGGACACAATACTCCAAATGTGGCCTCACCAATGCCGAATAGAAGGGAATAATCACTTCCCTCAATCTGCTGACAGTGCTCCTACTAATGCAGCCCAATATGCCATTAGCCTTTTTGGCAATAAGGGCACACTGTTGACTCATATCCAGCTTCTTGTCCACTATAACCCTCAGGTCCTTTTCTGCTGAACTGCTGCCTAGCTCGTTGGTTCCCAGTCTGTAGCTGTGCATGGGATTCTTCCATCCTAAGTGCAGGACTCTGCACTTGCCCTTGTTGAGCCTCATCTGATTTCTTTTGGCCCAGTCCTCCAATTTGTCACTAGATATCACATTAAATATCTATCAAACTCATTTTAATTAGAAAAAAGCACCCCAAACAGCTTAGATACATCTTGAAATTTACCTAGAACAGGGCTTAATTGACTGTTTTTTCCATTGAAACCAATGGGAGGACCATCCTTTCCATTTCAGTACAGCGATTTCACAGAGACATGGCTGCCTCCGTGTAATAAGCTCAGAGTCAGCCCCTTCCATAGAAACACCCAATAAAGTTATTACTTTATTTATGTTTATGTACTTTTATTATTTCTTGTAAATATTTATCGAGCCATTTGATAGAAAATCATTCTTATGTTCCATGTTATCTGTTAAGCACTTACATGGTCCTTTCTGTTACACAAAGTCCAAAGGAAACCTTCAGCCCTACCATCATGGAAATATTTGTAGGTGTCACCTTCCCAGGTCAGTATGGACATGACCCCCCAGATATTCCCTCACTTAGGCCACACGTCCAGAGGGGATTTTTTAGGAAGAGGTGGCATGAATGGCTACCCTGCCCTCTTCCACAGAGTGTGCCTAATTCCTCTGCTGCTCCAAAAGGGTGGGAGATCCAGGCTTAGAGTGGCCCAATGGCTGCTAGCTCTTTTTCTGGATGAAAGGGAGAATTAGGCGCTCAGGGGCTGGCGCTGCTGCTCTTTATGTAGGAGGGGTATAGGAAACCAACCAGCCTCTGAGCCACTGCTCCTTTAACAGTAAGAGAGTGGGCACCAGGAGGAGATGGCCCAGAAGCAGCAGCGAGACCTTGTTTTTCCTACAGTCCAGGAGAAGGGGAAGTAGTATCAACAGAACAGAGGCTGGCAAAACAGTACCATGAGGTTGCAGCAGCAATAAGTGGGTTGGAGAGATGGTTGATTTTGATGGGGTGGCAGTCATTTTGGAAGGGAGGTTGTCTGCTTGTGATACCAGAGAGAGTGACTAAGACCATACGTGAGTGAAATAGACAGAGAAGGAGGCAGAGGTGGGTAGAGAGAGAGGGAGGGAAGGCATGTGAGAGAGAGGAATGGAGATGGAAAAAGCGTGACCTTACAACCTTCTGAATGGCAGAGGATTGCATCTGGTATTTCGAAATGTTCCTGGGGAGGACTCTAGACCAGTGTTTCTCAACCTTTTAAGTAGCAAGTACCCCCTAACTTCTGCAAATTTTAATAAGTACCCCAGCACTCAATTTTCCACAGGATTTCATATTTGCAGACTAATGTGAGCCACATGTTGGAAGAAGGGCTGAGTATATAAGGCTGTGATATGACAGATGTCAGATCCAGTGTGGGTAGGGTTACCACCTTTACACCAGGGGTGCGCAACTCAAGTATGTACCTGGGCTAGAGGTGATGCTGGCCAAAGCTAGGAGGCTTTGAGCGGCATGCCAATGCTGGGGAATATAAAGCGCCGCCCCAAATTTTTTGCCATAGATTTGAGAGGAGGAAGGGGTGAGAGAGAGACAAGAAAAGAGGGTAACTGGTGAAATCTGGGGCTGTCATAGTTGTCACTTTCACTGCTCAGCTAGAGCAGTAAAATTGACAAGTTTTCTGGGCACTGGGTTTTGAGCCAGGTAGGGGAGCTGCCACCTGGGCAAGTTGCAGATGGCTGCTGCCTGGTGGCCAGCCCGGGAGGTGGGCAGCTGCCACCCAATCTGAGCTCAGGCAGAGGAGGCTTCCACGTCAGCTGGGACCCAGCGATGTGGGCAGGCGGCCGCTGCCCGTCTTCAAGCTGGGGCGCTGGACGCTGTCCCGCGGCTCGGAGCTAGGGCACAGGTGGCTGCCACCCAGCTGCAAGCCCAGCTCACAAGACACAGGAGGCTGCCACCGGGCTCCCACCTGGGAGCTGGGACCCGGCGGGAAGTAGGCGGCTGCCACACGGCTTCCCCAAGAGCCAGCGGCTGCCGCTTGCTTCCCAGCTGGGAGCTGCTGCCCGCTTCCCCTTCACTCTGTTTTTCCCTGGGTACCCCGCCTGTGTCTCATGTACCCCCAGAGGTACGTGTACCACAGGTTGAGAAACTATACTCTAGACAGCCTCCACTTATATTTTGTGAAGCTTCCCTACTCCTTACTAACTGGCTCTGAGCCTGGAGGACATGGACCCTGTCCCCACGGCTTACAATCACAGCCTCCAATCCTTCAAGTTGTGCTGCAGGATTTGGGGCCCAAATGGCCAAACAATACAAATCAGACATTAAATGCACCGGGTGGCCCATGGGATTGTTTTACATGTACAAAAACTATTAGTAAACCAGCAGCTGAATCACAACCCACATTACCTTTGCAGGATGTGATGATTTGCCAGGTTACTCTTAAAACCCACCATGAGTAGCCAGAATTTTTCTGGAGGTTCCTTTAAGTATTATTAAAATATTTTGCTAGTTCAATAAAAAGAAAATTCCATGCCTTCATCCTGAGAAACCCACTAATTACACAAACAAACAAAAATAAACATGAGGCAATCTCCTCCTCTCAATTTGCAAAGCACGCAGCAGGAGACTTCCAAAATCCTTTCCCATGGGAGAACCACACAGTTGATCTAGAAGCCAATAAAGCTCTCATTGAACTCAATGGAAAGTTTTGCATTGACTTTATTGTATCTTGATCAGCCCATGTGGGGTAGGGCGAAAACAGAAGGTGCTGGGGTAACGAGTACAGCAACGGTGTTTTCTCTGATGGATCAAAGGTGGTGGGGAGGCCTTGTGTGGAATTAGCATATGCTAGAATGGGTATGCTTGTGTCTCAAGAGCACAGAGGGGAAAAAGCCGTATAGCATCAGTTCGTTTCTGCTACTGCAGAGTGAGTGCATCAGCATGTTTGCTTAGTGCTGGCAAGAAGTAGGGGTGTTATGTGTCTGGAAAATTGTGGAGTAGAGGTGCTTTTGGGGGAGGAAGTCAAGGCTGCACCATGCTTGTCATGGGTTCTAGACTTGCTACTTCTTGGTCTGGAGTCCTGGCCACTGCATCGTCAACTAGGCACCAGGAAGTGCTGGACATTTCTTAAGGTGAAAAAGAAAGCAGCTGTGTAACATCAGACTAAAAAAAACCCAACTCAGCTCAAAACACCCTATTTCTAGAAAGTATAGTAAAAGGATGGGGGGAAGGATTTAATTTCAAACTTGATTTTCCCAATTTATTTATCTATAGGATACAGTGGTATTGTGAGCATTAATGTATTAATATTTGAGATTCGTGGATGGATTGTACAATCAAAATAGAAAACATATGAAGGGAAAATTAATTGTATAGTTTGTGTATTGCTTATGCTAGGAAATAAGAAAATAGACAAATCAAACATTGTCAAATTATCTTACCAGTCAGTCTGAAGTAGGAGAAATAGTTTTCCTTTTTCCTAATTCATTGTTGCATTTTGCTACAGTGGCGGACCGACTAGAGCAGAGGGGGCCATAGCCCGGCCCTTCATGCAAGATGCAAATGAGCAGCTAACCAACACAGAAGTTGTCAAATACAGGCGGGGCCGGGGACCCTGGGCCAGACCTGTGGGGGGATGGGAGCCTGGCCTGCCAGTGCCAGGAGCAAGTCTGGGCTTGGGCTGACAGGACGGGGCAGGCCTGAAAGACAAGACTGGGTTAGTCCCCAGCCGCCGGCAGCACCATGCCCCTGCTGTCTGCTCCTCGTCCGCACCCGCACAAGCAGTGCCCCCCCTGCAACCATCTATTCCCCTCTGTTGAGCAGCACTGTCAGCCGTCAACCCCCAGCCGTCTGTCCCCCCAGAAGTAGTGCACCCCTCCTAACTGTATGCCTCCCCTCAAGCAGTGTGCCCTCCCATCTGTGCCCCCCTGTCAAGCAGCGTTCCTCCCCCAGCCATGTCGCCCTTCCCAGCTGTGTGTGTCTCCCTCCACCAGCAGCATGTTTCTCTTCCCGCAGTGTGGGCCCTGGGCTATGCCCTCCTGCCCAGCAGCATAGGGCCCTGCAAATGCAAGTATTGGCCACCGGGCACTGGAGACCTGCGGTACGGTACAGCACTGTGCTAACATGTTGTTCTCTTTTCTGTTCAGCAGGTACCTCTGTCCCAAATTTCCTTTAGTTCTGTCCCTCCTCCTCAGATCTTGTACAATCCAGCCCAGCAGATCCTGACATATGCTGGTTTTTGTCCCTCTGCAGCAACTATTCCTGCGTATCCATCCTATCCTTTACCTCTTCAGGTAGAGTACAAAATGATATTTTTCTTGTTAATCCACTTGAAAGCCAGATGCTTCTCTTTGGTATAAGTCCTGCACTGCTAAACCTTGTCTGCTGGGAGGTTGTGGGGAGTTGGAGATGGAAGGGACAATGGATTGGGCACCTAAAACACAGACTTTCCTTTGTTCCTACAGTGAAGATCGGTCTAGATGCAGTTCTTAGCTCTTCCCCACAGATTCCTTCACTATCATTATTATTTGTTCCTTGGTAGCGCGAAGGAAGCCCAATCAAGGATCAGGGCCTCCTTGTTTTAGGTGCTGTATAGATAAACAAAGAACACAGTACTTGCCCCAGGAAGCTCACTTTAGAGCACAGCGGACTCAGGAGGTGGACAAAACAGGCAAAGAGGAATGGGGGAGGCTGGGAGGAGCAGAAGCATAAATCAGACAGGTTTAGCAGAAGAGCCCCACCTCACCACTTGCCTACTTGGTGCCCGATGGGAGTGATATGTAAGCACTATAGCAGAGGTACGTTTTAAGGAAGGATGATAAAGTGGAAGCACCACAATTATTTTTCCCATGCATAGGGGAATCTTTACACAACAATACTGAAATAATAGCATCAACAGCAGCATGAAAAGCCACGGCTCTACCCATGGGGTATTAACTTTGAAGCATAGTTGTCAGTCACTTAGGCCATGTTTATACTAGAGAGTTTACAGCGGCACAGCTGTACCAATGCAGCTGCACTGCTGTAGAATCGCTCATATAGCTGCTCTATGTGGCATAATAAAACCACCTCCATGAGTAGCAGTAGCTATGTTGGCAGGAGATGTCCAAACCAGTGCTTCTGTCAGTGTAATTTATGTCACACAGGGGTGTGGTTTTTTCATACCCCTGAGTGACATAAGTTATACCAACAAAAGTGGTAGTGTTAGGCATGCCCCAGTTCTCTGTATTCACTGAAACCAACTGAATCGCAGAAGGGCAATTGACTGAGCATGATTTGAATTCTTGACAAGCATAAGCGAGGAATTCACTTTGGTACCTGGATGTACAAGATTAGGCAGAGAAAGCTCATCTGCTTCCCCATCCTTCAGCTGCTGCCCTCCTGCTTCACAAAAGAACCAGTTTACCTCTCTGTGACTGTTGTTCTTCGAGATGTGATGCAGACGTGTGCAAGTGTGTGTGCCCCATGCACCACAGCTGGAGAACTTTGCCTAGCAGTGCCTGTAGTAGCAGCACTCACGCCCTGCACCATAGTCCCTCCCGAGGCCACACTGACCCCCTCAGTTCCTTCGCATCGAATGTCAGGAGTACAGATTCCAATGCAGAGGAGACAGAGGGCAGGTTGTGGAATAGCCGTCTGCTTCGCATCATGAACAACGTTTACAGGTAGATGATCCTTTTTTTTTCTTCATGTGGATGCAGCTGGCTATTCCAGGTGGGTGCTTTGCAAGCAGTACTCGTAGGAGGCGGGGCTGATGGAGGACTGAAGGAGTGCCTTCCTGAAGTTTGCATCTGATCTGATCCGAATGCAGGCATAATGGCACAGTGATTTGTAAAATTATGCACCAAGTGGCTGCCCTGCAATATAGGAATGTCATTTAGAAATGAGTTGATGTCACCTGAGCTCTTGTGGAATGAGCTCATAGCCCTTGAGGATGCATAGCCTGGGCTACTTCACATGCTGTCATGTTTTCCACCTGGAGATTGTCTGTGAAGAGACTGCTTCACCCTTCAGCTGGCCCACATCTGAAACAAACAGACGAGGTGAAAGGTTAGTTCTATCCAGATAGAAAGCTAGACATCATCTGACATCCACTGTGTTAAGATGCTGCTTCTCTGGGTTCAAAGCAGCTTAGGGAAGAACGCTGGGTACATATATAACTTGGTTCAAGTGAAACTGGGAAACCACCTTAGATAAAAACTTAGGGTGTGGCTTTAGGGTTACTTTGACTCTGGAAAATGGCCCGTAAGGAGGTTCTGCCATCAAAGCCTGCAACTCTCAGACTCTCCTTGCAGATGTTATCACTGCAAAGAAGGTAGTTTTCTGACATAGAAAGGGGAAAGAAGTTGCCCGAGGTTCAAATGGAAGTCCCCTAAGTCCCACTAAGACAGTATTAAGGTCCCACAAAGGAACTGGCTCTTTAACTGGGGGTACGGGGGTGGGGAATGAGTGACTCCTTTCAGGAACCTCACTGCATGGGGTTTGAAAACACCAACTTCCCATGGATGGGCGGATGAAATGCTGGAATTCCTGCCAGCTATGTGCGAGACCAGGAGACTGAAGGTGTAAACAGGTACTCCAAAACGTCCTGAGTGCAAGCCAACATCGGTTGAGCTCCCCAGGCTATTGACTGCACCGAGAATTGCTTTCATTTGGCTGAATCGGCTCCCCTGGTGGAAGGCGTCCTACAATGAAGCGAGACCAGCCAGGCTGCCTCTGAACATTGTTCCAACTCTTCTTCTAGCCGTGCAATGTCCCTGCTGTGAGGTGCAGGGAGCTGAGCACTAGATGCAAAACCTGACCAGGATGCTGAGTCAGGCGGTCGGGGTAAAAAGGAAGGGATATGGGAAACCAAACTGATAATGTGAGGCCGTCAGGGAATGAACATTGCCTCAGCCATGTAGGAGCAAAAGGAATGAGCTTGGGGCGGTCCAATTTCAGCTTGAGAATGACTTGTGGGATGATTGGAATTGGAGGAAAGGCATACAGCAGTGCTGATTCCCAGCTCAGAGGGAAAGCACTGGTCAAGGAACCCGGACTGAGCCCTCTTGGGAGAACAGCCATCATTTCTTGTTCTTTTTTTTGTGGAGAACAGGTCGATCATCGGGATGCCCTAAACTGCAAAGATGGGCTGCAGGACTCTGGGCTTCAGAGACAACTCTTGAGTCAGGGAGAAATTCCTGCTCAGGTGATCTGCCTGGTGATTGTGGATCCCAGGTAAGTGATCCGCCATGGGGGTAATGGTTTTCCCCCAGTGCAAAACTGCCAGAGCCCGATCGTCTTCTGACACAGCATGTTGGAGTTTGCTCCTCCCTGCCTGTTCACACAATACACTGTGTGGTGGTTTTGTCGGTGATTATGAGAAACTCTGAGCCCCTGATGTGATCCTGAAAGGCCTAACAGGCGTTGTGGATGGCATGAAGCTCCAGGACATTGCTATGCAGAGAAACTTCTGACCATAGGCCTTGAACTTTCACCAAGTCCAGATGTGCTCCCCAACCTATTAAGGAGGCATCAGTGACTATAGTCCTGACCAGTGGAGATCGAGCAAAAGGAACACCCTGGCACACGTTGTCCTGAATTATCCATCCCTGTAAAGAGCCCAACATCGATGAGGCAAGTTGGACCAGAGTGTGCAAGGGTTAGCAATTCAGACAATAGACTGTCTTTAGCCACATCTGAAGAGGATGCAGGAGCAGCTTAGCATATTGGACTACCTGTGTGCATGTGGTTATATGGCCTAGAAGCCTCCAGCATACCTGTTCTGTGGTTGAGTGCCAGACACACGTGGCAGAATGCCTGGAATCGTTTGGTTGATAGAAACACTCTTGAACTCGTAGAGTCTCTCAGGGTCCCAGTGGACTTGATTCTTTGAGTTGGAACCAGTGTTGACTTCCTGCTGTTTAGGATGAGATCTAGATGATCAAGTAGGTGTAGTGTGAAGTGAACATGAGAAAGGACTTCCTCTCTGGACTTGCCCCTCAGTAATCAATTGTCCAGATACGGGAAGATATGAATTCCCTTCTTCCTGAGGTTACCCCACACATACACTTGGTAAAACCTGCAAGGCAGAAAGTAAGCAAAAGGCAGCATGGTGTACTGGTCGTGCTGGCAGCCATGACAAAACTAAGGAACCTCTTGTGGTTCCAGAGAATTGCTATGTGGAAATAAGTGTCCTGCAGTTCCAGGACAGCAAACTAGTTGTGATTTAAGTCAGGGAGGGTAGTTGATAGGGTGACCATAGGGAATCTGATGTATTCGATGTATGTATTGATATCATGGAGACTGAGGATAGGTCTCATCCCTCCTTTGGGCTTGGGGACCAGGAAATACCAGGAGTAGAGCTGCAGGGGGCCTCCTCTATAGCTCCCAAAGCCAGTAAAGCCTGAACCTGCTCAAGGAGCAGTGTCTCATGTGGGGGTCCCAGAAAAGGGATGTGGTAGGGGTGGGTGGAGGGATGGAGAGGAACGGTATGGCATATCCTGATCTGAAAGTGCTTAGGACCCAGTTGTCTGTTGTAATCAAGTCCTGAACACTGTAAAACTAAGCCAACCTGTCCCCAAACAGATTGCTGTCCTCGATACACAATGGGCATTTGCTAGGAACCGGGAGTGGAGGGGTCTGGCTGGTTAAACCCAGAACCAGAGGACCTTCTCTTCTTACGCTGCACAGGAAAGGAGGATTGTCCAAAATAATGTGCAGAGGTATTGCCATAGTGGTTGCTATCATGGCAGCTCTTAATGGCTGGACTATATCCTCCCAAAGCACGCAGAGTATTTCAGGAGTCTTTAAAAGAGGACAAGGTTTCATCATCTTTTTTTAAAAGAAAACCCAGCCATCACCCGGTAATTCCTCAATGGCCTGCTGCTGCGTGCCAGGCGCAATGGCAGAATTCTGCAGCTGTGAGGCTTTCCTCATAGTCACAGCTGCTGCCATAATTCTGGCTGCTGCACTGAGGGCTTGGCCACCATACGGCCTTCCTCACTGCATGCCATACATTCTTCCCTAGAGGGTTCTGGCAACTTGTTAGATGGCTGCCCAATTGAAAAAGTCATATTTAGAGACCAATGCCTGCTGATTCATGTTGTGCATTTGACTTGTACCTCCCCTGCTGAGCATTGTCATGTGCTGCAGTCACCACCAGGAAGTTAGGGGCTGGGTAGGAGTAGAAACATTCACACCCTTATGTGGGAATGAAGTACCATTTCTCCAACTGCTTTGCCATAAGGACAATGAAGCTGGGGTATCCCGGAGGGCCTTTGCAGGCTCCAGGAGAGCCTCATTTATCGGGAAAGCTACTCTACCTGGAGTTGATGGTTGGAGAATATCCAGCAGCTTGTGTGTGTTCTCCTGCAGGAATTCTGCCTGGATACCTGAGGTGTATGGCTACTATCTCAGGAGGTCTTGGTGTGCCTTAAAGTTCCCAGCCAGTACTGCACTCGATGATGGGATCTGCCACCAAGACAATGGTGCCAATGAGTGCACCAACTTCAAGGAGGCCTTCGGTGCCAGTTCCAACCTCGGCTCCACAGTCTGAGGCCCAGGTGGTGCAATGGACCCAGTGGCTCTGTGACATCGCCAGAAGGTGCCAGGAGCACAACGGAGGATGAGCTGATAGAAGCCATAGCACTGGAGAACTCGTGAGCTGGCTGAGAGTCCAGTAGTGAGAGGCAAAGCAGGTCTGATGCCACCTGGTCAGGCGTCAGTGTGGAGAACATCTGGAGCCAACGTCATTGGTACCAGACTCAACAGACGTCCCATGACTGGAACCAGAGTCGACACAGCGTGGTACTGGGGAGCAGTTGGATGAACCTGCTCCATCCTGCATGTCAGAGGTCGTGGCGTGCTGGTCAGCACTCCTCCTAGAAGCGGAAGAGGCGTCTCCCTGAGGCCTGAAATGGTCCTGATTCATTTTATGGGACCTCTTCCTGGCTGCACCAGAGGAGAGTGACCGACCCCTTTTCCTTTTGGGGGAGACACCAGAGAGGCATCATTTGCTGGTTCTGCAAGCGAATGCCTCTTGCTACCTGAGTCCTCTTTGTGACTGACCTGCAGATGGCGCAGCTCTCTGCAACGTGTCCTTCACTGAGACACAAGCATCTCATGTGGGGTGATGGCCCTTCTACATGATGGAAAATGCTTGAACTTTGTTAAGGGCTTCCCAAACAGGCCCACCAATTCCAGGCCCCAGGGCAGAACAGTCTACGGCCTCCCTAAAAAGGGATGGCTGAGGTCCTAGTGGGCTTTTGCTGGATTTTACTTAATTATGTGTCATGCAGGTTCCTGGGCTGCTGAGGGGAGTGGTTTCTGCTACTCGGCTTCCTTACTCCCACTGTCGGCAAGCCTGCTGCCAAATACTCTACTAACACTTAAACTATGAGTAAGGTACTACTCAGAAAACAGAGTGAAAGTGTGAGGTGACGAAACCCTACAGAGCTCTGACTCTAGCCACAATCAGCACGAAGGAATGGAAGAGGTCGGAGGGATGCTGCCCTACACAGCCAGGGGAGGGGTTACAGCCACAGGGTGTGAGTGCCTGCGAGGTAAAGTTCTTTGGCTCTGGTGCACTGGGCATGCACAGACCCACAGGGAATACACAGGTGCATGTACTCGAAGAAGAGCTAATGTTTGATCCCTTGTTGATGCCCTGAAATCCCTGACATTCTCTGCTCCCTCTGTGACTACTGGCTCCCTCGCCTTTCTGCAAGAGCACGGTTAAAAAAAAAAAGAAAAAGTTCCTTTGAGTTTGCTGCCCCTGCTCGTGTTTGTTGGCTGATCTAGGTGCTGCTACTCACAGCCCTTCCTTTCAGTGATTGACAACTGTTGCATAGGGCAGGAGCATGATGCAACACCAGAGCAGTACACTGTAAAGTCAGCAAAGTCCTGCTGGAAAGGAAGATCTTGTGGCTATAGCTCAGGACTGGATATGGGAGCCCTGAAGTCAGCTCCTAGCTCTGCCACAGACACCCTTGGTGACCTTAGGTACATCACTTAATCTCTGTACCTTGGTTCCTCAGCTGTAGAGTGGGAATAAGTGCTGTGTGGATAAAAATTCATTAGTGGTTGTGAAGTGCTCAGATACAAGTGATGAAGGCCATGAAAGTAAACAGCCTAAAGTAATAAAAAAGCCTATAAATAAATAAAACCTGTATGCCTGAAAATGAGTATGATACCCAACAGTCTTAAAACTTCAGATTCTGAAAACTGACTATGGTCATTTAATTCACCACAATTACTCTTCTGTATGTTATGGACCTTAAGGTACAAGTCAGTATAAACAGAGTAAAGAGAGAATCTGGAGTGAAGAAGAAACAAAAGCTATGACAAAGGAAATAAGTAAACTGAAGAGATGCACATTAAATATTTGGTGTTCTGCCATATAATAAACTCACCTTTGAAAAGCAAATCTACATCACTATTTTAGCCACAATTCTTAAACATTTTCCAAAATAAACAACTTCATACTCTTCTGATATTGTTAAATTTTTTTGAAGTGTGTTCATTGGCCTTTCCTTCTGTTCATGACAATCAGAGGCAGGAAGAACCGGCACCCCGAGAGATCAGATGCAAGCTTCAGTCCCCACTGGTGCAAGCTATTAATTCTTCTCCTGGAAAAAAACCAGCCTTGCTATGAGATAATCACATTGCTATGTGGAGGGAATGAATTACAGCACTAGTATAAAGGCTTACTTAGATGAGCAAACTCATGATTGAAGATGTTTAATGCATGCTCTCTATTAATCATTTCCAGTTTTGGACATGTTGTAAATACTACTACTATGCTGAAATGGCCAAATTCTTAGACATTACCCACCTCTACTACTAAGTAAATATTTTGTTCCTAAGCCAAATCTTAACTCACATTTACAGTTACCACCTCCCCATCTGATGGCACAGTAAAGACCCAATCAAATATAACAGAAAAATCAGAAATGGGAAGTGTGCCATGTTAGTTGTTTGTGAGTAAAAGTGCCTAAGTAAGTTCCATTTTCAGAAGTGACTCAGGGCTACCTCCACAAAGGGACCCAACGCCTAGATATCCAGGCACAGTAGAATCGCCAGCTCCACCTTAGGGGTCCTGGCTAAGGACCTAAGAGGAAAGGGCTCCTGGCTCCAGAGCAGGGAGTCTAGAAACTCAAGAGAACCCTGGGTCCAGCTGGGATTCTCAAGGCTTCCAGGCTCTCTGCTGCAGGGCCAGGGCTCCCAGGTCTGTAGCAGGGACCTTAGAAAGCCTGAAAGCATTCAGGGTTTCCAGGGTTATGTGCAGCAGGCAGGAGCCAAGCAGTGACTCTTTCGCAGTGGTTAGGGCACTAATGGGGGAGACAAGTTCAGGCAGAGCAGGGATTTGAAGTTGGGTCTCGCATATCCCAGCTGAGTGCCCTAAGTCAAGCCCCACACATTCATCTTCTATGCAGGGCCTTACCCTGTAGGGGTGCTCAGCGTTAGCTGCCTAAGGAGACAGTGTGTCTAGGGTAGGTCTGTGCAAAGCCACCTCAGCACTGTGTGGAGTGCTTTGTGGAGCTAGCCCATGGGAGCCTAAGGGTATGTTGACCTCCATTAGGTTGACTTATAGCCAGTGCAATAATTACTGCGAGGGTGCATGTTCACTCTGCCTTCTTTGGGGCAGTGGTGCATAGCCTCACCTGGAGCACTTCCACTAACCAAATAGGGGCTGTGGGGGGGAGCTGAGAGCCTGATGTCTCAGCTCCACAGAAAGGAGCCTTAGTTCCCGGCAAGCTGCCCCTGCTCCATTCCCCACCCGGGGTGTGGGAAGCCACTCAGTGCTTCTCAGCTCCCTGTTCCCTTTGGGGGAGAGGAGTGGAAGCATCCCAGGGTTGGAAAAAAGCCTCATGAGAGCTTTCTTTTTGGGCTGGTGGGGAGGTTGCTGGCTGAAAGAGATTTTGGTGCTGAGAACAAGGACGCTGTTTGGTTGCTCCTTTGTTCAGGGAAAGAGAATTTTTGTACATTGTTTGTAGACAACCAAGATTGCATCAAAGCTACCAGACTCTTCTCCCAACTGCAACAATGCACAGCACCCTGCATTTTGACTAGCTGCTCAAATTAAAAGGGGTAACAATATTATATCATATATATTAAATTCATACATAATAATTATACATATTAAACTATTATTAAATTAATTACATTAATTAATAATTCAATATATAACAATATTCTAAGGGGTAACAATAATGCCTATAGTCCTAAGATATTTTTCAGTATCAATATGATTTTTTAAATAAACAGTTGCATATCCCTTAAAGTTCCCTCTGATATACTGACTTACCTGGGCAACTAAAGCATCCTCTTGCAAAAATATATGCTTTATTCAGTTGCCTAGATGCAGGGCGAATTGCGTGCATAACTTCTATTAAGACTAACTTGGGTGATAAGTGTAAAAATGTCTATGCACGCTATGTCAGTCTTAAAGTGTGCTTTAATAACAGCAAAGTGATGTGCACATTACATGTGCACGAGAGTTTTAACTATAGGGTTTTATTATTTAATATTGATATGATACATGCCATAAACACATAATACAGTATAGCTGCAAACGTCTATGTAATCCATTACTGAAGATGTTTTGTTTTTCTTTAATTACAGCCTGCAAGCAATTTTCCAGCATCATCATCTACTGATATTTCTTTATCTGATGATACTCAGCCTCCATCTCAGTCCAGCTCCACCTATGGTCTGCCACCCAATGCCCCACCACTATATACACCAACTTACTTCCTGCCAGAAGAAAAGCCCCCACCATATGCACCGTAGAACACAGAATTACATTTTAACTGATTATTCTTAAAGACACCTTTGGAAACTCTGAGCTGCATAGGCAGCAGCCTATTAAGGAAACTGTTTTGTGTGCTATGACTGTTCCACTTTTAACCCCAACTCACTGTGAGCTGACCAGAATCCAGGTGTATCACCAGAGGAAGGTCTCAGTCACCACACAGTTTGCATGTAGGCATTTGGGACATTGCTTTCTGGTTAACATGAACATGATTTTCTTTCTCAGCATAATACATAGTGATGTTTTTCACTAGAAGAACCAAAGAAAGACACTTTGGATACTTGGTTCCATTTTCATAAATCAGTATGGAAGGCTTTGTACTTTTGAATTAGAACTCTTATAGTCTGGTGGATACAAGTGGGTAGTCTGGATGGAAAGAAACTAGGTTTTCTTTCCCTTATACTACTCAATTAATAGCCCCTTTTTGGTAAAAAATGTCATTCCAATAAATATAGTGAGACAATTATTTGTGTTTGTATATTTATACTGCACCTAAGTCGGTGTACACATCACAAAAAAGAGAAAGGAAAATTCAGAGGTCAAGTATCCCAGTTAGTCTTGTACTATTCTGAAAAGTAAGGTTTGAATATAAAATTTTATTTGAACAGGGCTATTATAATTCTGTTTGACTTGTGTACCAGTTCAGTTAATGCTAACAATGATAAAATGTCATATCAGCGAGATAAAGGTGCAATTTCCAGCTAAGTATTTAACGTACATATATACTTAGTATAGTATTAAACTCTGTATTTTTCCATATACTGTAAAAGGCAGATGAGACGGTGGCAAATGATTCCTTTCCTAGTAAAGGCAAAAAGAAAAATGCTGCATGTTGACCTCAATTATTTTTATTTAAATAGACACTTGTCCAGTAGTTTGGAAACTGTTGCAATGCATTGGTGAATGCTCAGAGTATTCCTTTTTGGGGTTTTTCCAATCCAGCCTCCCACTACATGGAATTAAAAAATACATATACATATGCAAATACATACAGTGACTCCTGTGGAGGTAGTAGCCAAAAGAAATAAGTGATCTTGCACTCCCTCTGCTGGATGTGTATCAGTAAGTAGCAAGCACTGTTCTCAGCTCTACGCTGCTACAATCAGTGATGACAGTGCTTAAACAAGGGAATTAATTAATTAATCAATCCCTTAGTGGCTGATTCCTCCTGCAGCACCCATAATGTGTCAGTGTTCTTTGCCACACCAGGACCATGGGACAGCATGGGAAATGTAGTTTCCTCCATAGACATAGCTCATTAGGCAGCAATTAATCCAGTGCCACATTGAAAACTTAAAAAAAAAAAAAAAAATTCCCAAAAGTCAAAGTGCAAAATTGGAAGGGAACGTATTTTATCCTTACGCTTTTAAGCAGCTGTTACAGTCAAAGAAAATATAAAAATCTATTAAAAATACTAGATTGCTTTCCTTCAAAGGATGTGAACATTTGAACAGCTGAAATCACAACAAAAGATTGTAAAATTATGTTGTAAATTTCCATCCATCAGTGAGTTTTCTGTTGATGTACTGCACTACTGAAAAAAAACCAGAATTAAATATAAAATATGAAAGATTATGCAAAATGGATCAGAGAAACCTACCAATTCAGTTCAGAATGGTTTCTTAAAATGATCAGGTCTAGGTTTTGATCCACTGTAGAACACCTGCAGAGACAACTTACATGAGTAAGGCAAGAAGAATTTTGGCACTCATGCAAAAAAAAAAAAAAAAAAAAAATCAAGGCTGAGAGAAGGTTGTTACTTTCAATACACATGAGCTAGTGATTTTAGTTTATCCTAAGTGCTTGAATTTCCATGACTGTATAACATAAATACAACAAACAACAGATCAGTTCTTCAGGCACAAAATAAATTGCACATACATCCAGTTTTGCATAATGTGAATTCTGGCTGGTTAGAAGTATAAAAGGCACATGGAGTGAACTCTACGTTTTAGAATGGACGGATTAACTTCAGTGGCTCAGTCCCCTAAATGAACTGCCTCAAAAGAGCAGGGGAAGGGGAATTTTATGTACAATTGATTGAGGAGGAAGATTTGTGTCTTACTCTGACGTCTCACTGCTGTTAGTTAAAAAAGAAAAAAGTGTGCGCGAGAGACCCCCCCCATATCATCACTCACTTTCTCCCCAGTCTGAACACTGCTGTACATACAGTATTACAGATGTAATTGGTTTAGAAATAATATACAATCCCATATTCTCCATATTTTTAAGTATATGCTTCCACTGTAAATCAGAACTTCTTGGCCACATAAAATAGGTGTAAAAAGTCATTACAAACAAATAATTGGAGCAATTTTTGCATCAAAATGATGCATGTATGTCAATTATTTCAATTAACGTTTTTAAGCACAGTACACTTTATGATGTTCTCTTTCATGTAATATTGAGTGTGGAATTGCATAGCATCACCTCATCCCACAGAATTCATATTTCCAGTATCCAAAATAATTCTGGCACTGTAAATATAACTATTGACATTAACACAAAGGTCACACAGATTGTGAATCATGTCACACAACTATTTGTTTGGGAAGTACTGCAGCAACAACACAAATGCCAGATGTGAAGCTATTTTGTTAGCAGGTGCAGCTTAAATTTTTTGGTTCCTCCAATTAGTATGAAGTGTCAGGTGTCTTCCAAGCTTGTGCTTTTTTCTTTAGAGCTACTCTGAGTTGAAAGGATGGGATATCAATGTAGGAAAAGACCTGAAGTGACCAGAAAAATAATACAATAGAGAATCACCGTAGACAATGATACCTGTAGCATTCCCTGGTAAAGCTGGAAATAAGAAACCAGAGTAAAACATTTCCTAGGTCCTAGTCATGTCACCAGTTGATCCATCGTCATCTCCTCTCTAACGGAAGCAGCATCAGGAGTACTTGGATTTCCCTCCCTCCATTCCTCAAAGCGTAAGACAAATGAAATTATGCCCTTCAGAACTTTTATCTGGTCCCATCTGAATGTGCATGGACTTGAATATGCTATTTGTCCTTTAAAGTGCCAAAGGATTTATGCTGGCTCTGAAACTGCAGGCCTGACTTTTTCAGTCTTATTGCATCACCCCTGACTTACTGGTTCAGTCAATCTTGTCTTGAGGTTGCATTATCTGCAACATCAAAACACACAGATTCAATATAGTTGCCACACCTCTCTTCCAAACACATTTGCCAGTAAGGATTTTTTTCATGGGCTATTCTAGCCATTCGTATGTCCTTTACCTCAGGGAAATTCCATCTGGACAGCTTGGCTACAACTGCAAATTTATTAGTTAATCTGTCGACTCTCTCTCTCTAGCCTTGATCAGATAAAATACTGTATATAGGTACTAGAGTATCTATAAAAAAAAGATTACTAAACTTAGGGCTTCTCCATGCTCACCCTTGCAAGTCTCACAAGTGATCTGAGGTAGAAAACAGTCATTCCTTTGACTCCTTTTGTAAAATAATGCGTCACCTAAGAAATCTAGAGTTTATTAAAATAAAATCCTTGACCAAAAAGAAAATCTCAAGTCAGCTGTACTCCAAGATATCCTCACCCACACAATGTTTGAATTCTAACCTTAGCAATCTATTTATCGCTCTCAAATTGTTACTCTGATTTGATGCAAAATATGGGCCAAGTGCTGCATGGTTTTGAGTGTCTCCAGAAGTATGCCCATCACCCTAAAATCCCCTGGAGGAGGTGCTCACACCTTGCAGGAGCTGGCCCCATGTTAGTAACCTCTCTGGAGAGTGGCAACAACAGAAAGTGAGTAGGCAAAACAGACACAAAGATTTGCTCAGAGCCAGTTTGCAGCCGTGAGAAAGACAAAGTCTGAACACTCTAAAACAAGGTTGGCGAAGGTGTCTATCCTGAGGCGCCCTTGCTGGTAGCATGGAAATTAACACATTTTGTTCTGCTGCATCCGCTGGTGAACAAGCCCATTCACATTCTCAGGTAGTTCACGCTTAATCTCAAGCCTCAGAGCTCCTATTAGGCTCATGGTGAGTGAGCCATCCTAAAAATTAAGTAGCAAAAGTTACATCACTGCATGATATTCCCTGTTTGTGACACCTTCCATCACTTGTCTCATTGATTACTAGGCTTCCCTTTTAATGATTTTCTACTGACCCAATTTTTCCTCTCACTTTCAAGTGCTCCACTGACCAAGAGCCTTTTCTAAAGGTTGTGACAGCCTAATGTTTCTGGAAAGGATGTTGCAAAACAAATCCTAAACCCCTCCAAAAAACTAGCCTCCCCCACACCCACCTGAAAATGAGCTTGCTCTCTAGTCTAGAGACTATTTACAGTTTTTCAGCGGCCAATGAATACATTCGTCACTGAAATATTAATAAAATGATACTAGCTCTGCAAATCATCCACAGTCTGAAACCACATCCATCCCTGAGACATAACAACCCCCATACAGTTAAGTTAAAAAGTTTTATGTAAATATTTTATTCTTTCATATTTTGTAAATCAGAAAGCAGTGCTTGGTAATAAAAATAATACAGAAATATTATTTTTCTTCCAGTTCACTCTGATATATTACCAGGTTTTCCACACTACAGATATCTGTCTGTCTTTTACAGTCTTAACATTCACTTTAAGTATAATCTGCAGTTTTGAATTATTAATATTAGTCTTCTGAACTATTTACAAATATATTACAAACTATAAACCTCAAAGCAAAGAAATATTTCAATAATCAATTTGACTTGTGAGGATCAGTAGCTCCTACATAACTTCAGTGTTTAAGAGAAACTATACACGTAGTGCGGGAAGCTGAATAATTTATGTCTTTAAAAAAAAAAGAAAAGAAAAGCATTGAAAGTTTTTTCCAATATAAAACTTTTATATTGCAGTTGTACCTATTGGCCAGTCTCAGTTGGAGGACAAGAATGTGATGTGATGTCACTGTGCTTGTAAAAAGCCTCATCTAAGTCCAGTGCCTTATTATTCATCTTCACAGTCATGCAGCCACGGTAGAATGCAGTCACTGGAGTGGAAGTGACAGGTACATCTGTGTGAAAGGGGAGGAAAATTTCTTTAACTTCCTTAGCTTTCAATAAACATCATCCCTACCAAGTTTAGACAATGGGTACCTGGATTAATTCAAATACATTCACATTTCCTCTCCCCCCTTCTGCATCCTTCCATTCCACCCTCCCGGAAAGCAGAATGCAAGAACACTTTGTTTCATATTTAAGGCCTTTTTTTGAAGGGCACCTCATGTGAGCTTCTATTTCTGCACACACAAAAAGAGGCCCCAGACCAGATCCTCAGCTGATGTAAAACAGCACAGATCCATTGACTTCAATAGAGCTATGCCAGTTTACATCAGCTACAGAGCTGGCCCCACATTTTGAACATTAGGCCCTCATTGCTTTTCCATTTCAACTTAGATTCATAGACTTTAAGGCCAGAAGAGACCATCAAGATCATCTAGTCTGACCTCCTGAACACAGCAGGCCACAGAACCCCGCCCATCCACTCCTGTAACAGACCCACAAGCCTGCCACAATAACAGATGCAAAACCTACAAACGTATCTCCATAGCTAGAAATGACACCCCCCCCATAACATAATGTATGCAGGCACAACCTTTCAAGATCCATAGATCCTACACATGCCTATCACAACCCGTGGTGTAGCTCATCCAGTGCACTAAATGCCTCAGTAACAACTATGCGGGTGAAACCAGACCATCACTACGCTCTCAATTGAGTTCACAAAGGACAATGATGAAAGACAAAAACTCCCCATCACCTATGGGGGAACTCTTTTCACAAAGTGATCACTCTATATCTGAGCTATCAGTCCTTCTAAGAGAGCCTTAGTGGGCACAGAAAACCTTTTATTCAATGCCCACTAGTAGCCATGTAAATATTGAAGCTGGAAAAGAGAGAAATTTAGCGCATGCCAATAAATGAGAAGAAATTAGTTGATATTATTATTATTATTATTACTAATTTCTGTAATTCTATCACAATATCTCCTTGAATACAGAGATTAAAAGGCAAAAAGCACACAATAAAACTGTTAAAGGAAAGTTTAATGAGATGTGTCCTCTTTCATGCCTTAAAGGTCATTAACTTGTCTGTCTACATCTGAAAGCTAAACTAATCAAGTTGGTTATGGAACAGAAAGCAATGAATTGTTCAAGAATTATTTAATCTCGCAATGGTGTGGAAAGCTGGGTAAACCCCATCTCCCCCTCGAAGCAAGGAAGACTAGATCTACAGGATTCTCCCATGACATTAACAATACTTTCCTGGCGATTATGTGAAATTCAAACTTATCCTGTTGGATACACACAAAGCCAAATTCAGGGTTCATGTACCCAGGCACAACTCTACTGAATTTGGCAGCTCTAAATTTGGTCCACAGACTTTTGGGCTTCAGAGTGGACAGAGAAGCACCTGGTGCCACACCTGAGAGTCATGAAACAGATTTGCTTTTACACACTGTATATTGTTCAGCTTTTTAAACAATACCTTGTAGCTAGGGTTTGGGGCATTTTCTGTAGTGACCTGCTAAATTAGCATAGTTTAACCAACTTTATTTCATGCTTTTCCCTATTTGCCGGATTTAAAACAACAGGATTCTTAGGCTGGGATGCATTATAGGAAACTAAACAAAATTCTAATCTCAGAAGAATCTGACTGAATACCTGGTCTAGGGTAACAGAGGTCAGGGGGAAATGGGCAATGAGCAACATAGGCACAGGAAGAGCAGAATGACATGAACGACGCTGGGAATTTTAAGATGGTATATAAATTAATTTCATTGCATTATCATTATATATGCAGCTTATTAGTAAAGAATTTATTAGTATCCACAGTAAATCTGATAAATTGGGATGGATGGACCTCAGAAAAGTTGATTGCAAATCCAAAGATTTGGACTCTTCGCTAAAACTGTTTAGTCTGTACATTGATGGAACATTTTAAGAAAATTTGTTTGAGCAAAGTTTGAAGTAAGCTGGGATTCAGCAGAATTTAATATACTGTATAAAACAATTGTATTGAAGTACAGTGATCATTAATAAATTGTTGCCTTTTTCCCTCACAATTCCAGATAATGCTTCCTCCATATCTGATATATTACCTTTACTTAATATGGGGAATACGGCTAATTCCAGGCCAGATTATATGTTTATTTAAGGCAAATGAAAAAATATTAAGAGTGACTACTGTTTGGGACGTTTTCCACTTCTGGCTGAAATAAAAAAACATAGGAGGAGGAGGGCAGGAAAAAAAATGAAAACAACCCAGTGTCAGGCCACACTAACAAATGACAAAAAAATTTCAGTTCAGTTAGAGTTCTGGCTGACCATCTGGTTCGGTTATTTAGTCCAGGTTAGTTAGCCCATCCCTCTTGTTTAAAAGTTTGTAATCTTGTCATTTGTGAAACTGTTTTAACTCAAATGTTAAGGCTCCATCCCTGGACTCAATGGAAGAGAAGGACCACTTTCTGAGCAAAGCAGATCACAAAAGGAAGGAGACAGCTAACCTACCTGTATCTCTTGTAGATTTAGAATGCATTGGATTTACTTTACAAGAGTCAACCCCATCAATGGCTGGAAGTTGAAGCTAAACAAATTTAGACTGTAAATAGGGCATACATTTTTAACAGTGAGAGTAATTAACCACAAGGACAATTTACCAAGGATTGTGGTGGATTCTTCATCCCTCACCATTTTTAAATCAATGTTGGATGTTTTTCTAAAAGATCTGATCTGGGAATTATTTTGGGGAAGTTCTGTGGCCTGTGCTATACGGGACGTCAGACTAGATTATCACAATGGGCTCTTCTGGTCTTGGAATCTATGAACAATAGAAATGGTTGCAATAGCGCAGATTTTAAAAGCGTCCTACAAAATGGATTCTTTGCCATAATGACCTGCTGTTACACTAGACAAGATAAAGTTACAGAGCATTTAATCCTCCTGCTTCAGGGCATACAGGGATTGCTAGGTGAGTCAGGAAAAAAACTTCTACCTGATATAGCCTTGAATAATTTGAAAAATAGCTGTCATACCACTTAAGCATAAATGAAAATGTTCTTGATGCAATGGGGCAAGAGATGCATCTGCAGAGACATGGATGTTTGGAGACATTTCTGTTAGTGGGATTTATAATGTAAATAGTGTAAATAATGTTTCCCCACAAACTCCACCTCTTGTGACATTGGATGAGCTTCCATTGATTAAAGCTCTTTCTACATTGCAAGCGGATGCTCAGACAGTCCATGGAAGAGAGACCAAATTTAAAGATGCCATTTACACAGACCTAGAGGAGAGCCCTATTATTAATATTAGGAATAATATAAGCATGCTAGAACTAATCAGAAATTTCCAAATGTCGACTTTTCGATTAAAATGTTCATAGAAATGTTGATTGAAAAAAAACTAACATTCTCCTCCGGCACTCCCTTTATTTAGCCAGCTCTATACAGCTAATCAACATTTCAAATTTCAAGAAAAAATGGGGACATTTTCATGGTTTTTTTCTCTCCATTGTTTGATCAGCCCTAGCACGGGTACATACTCCAGTTAGAGCTTATGCTGCACTGAAAGGCCAGTCTAGAAATAAAACTACTCTAGAGAGCTTTAGAACAACGGAAGCTTTTGGTGCTAAGTGTGTGATAGACACTTCCTAACTTTTAAGAGAAAATCCTGCCCTCTGCTGAGTTAGTGGTGGAAGAAAACTTTGGTTACCTCCTACTGGTGCAAAAGCAGGGCAAAATTGAAGTATGACACTCTGCTAAATTCTAGATTAAGGGACTGGCTACCGCACCTGCCAACGCACGAGAGCCCCAGGAGAAGGGTGACCATACGCCCCATTTTGGCCAGGACAGTCCCCTTTTTAAGGCCTGCCCCTGACGTCCCGACTTTTTTGTCCAAATGCCCAGTTTTACCAAAAAAGTGGGGTGCGCCCCCCTCAAGGGCACACAGTGGAATGTTCAGGGGGGCGAGCGAGTGGTGATGTTTTGGGGGCAGGGGGTACAGGAGCCTGGCCAATGCGTCTCCGGTATGCCCTGCCACTCCAATCAGGGAGTGACGGGGTGTCATGTGCTCTCTCTGCAGCCCAATCAGAAGGCAGCACAGTCAGGGCCCTAATTCAAACTCTTCTCTGGCTGGGCCACGGAGCCGCAACTCGTGGGGCCCTGAGTCTAAACAGCCAAACCAGCTGGTAAGTGCCCAACTGGGTCCCGCAGCATCCACTTGTGCTGGGACACCAAGCGTGGCACGGCCTCCCTGGCAACCCCGAGTGCTCCCTGGAGCCCCTAGCCCAGCCTCATGTCCTCCCCACCCACCGTCCTTCAGGGCAGTCCCCATAGCCCTCTTCAGCCCCCCTGCTCCTGCCCCAAACAGCTTCCTTCCCTCCCCAGTCTGCCTCCAGTCACCCACTTCTGCTACATCCCAGTAGAGGCACCATTTAGGGAGTTTCAAACCACCAGCCAGGAGTGACCCATCCCATCGCTTGCTCCTCTCCCCTCACTGGCCAGGAGGTGCCCCCACCCCCAAAACCACCAAAATCTGAAATGGTGGCCCTGCACCCTGGCCTTCCCCCACCTCCCCAGGGCTGCTCTCTGGAGTCTACCCTTTGTCCTTCCCACTACCCAGAGCCTCCTTCCTCCCTCTCTCCTATCTCAGGCCCCAAAGGGGCATCACACTGCTAATTGGATCGTAGTCCAATAGCTTCACCCCCTGGCTCTGAGCCCAAAAGTACTCCCTGCTCTGCTGCCCAGATCCCAGCCCATCCCCATTCCTCTTCTACCCTGCCCCCATCTCTGCTATTTGGCTCAATAGGGGGCACAGAGGAACATTCACGGGCGCGCAGGGGATGAGTGGTGCCGCCAGGCGACTTGGGCCAGCCTTGCATAACCCATTTTCAGTTTAGGGAAAAATGGTCACTCTACTGGAACCCTCATGAGCTCTTACACACAATGGTCCCTGGGGTACCCAAACAGATGGCAACATCAGCAGAGAAGCTACAGAACCACAGCAATGAGCCCCTAAGACTTCTGACTTAGGTGGTGTGAGGTGAATGAATCACCCAAAGCTCATCACTCATTCAGTAGAGGGCCAGGGGTACCCAGAGCCTGCATTGGAGCCTGGAGTCTGGCTGCAAGGCTGGGGAGACAAAGGGAGTGAGAACCTCAGAAAGTTGGACTATACCTTCAAGAGTTTTGGTCCTTATCTGATCTAATCTCAGATCTGTCCATTATCAATTACAATGTAGGCTGCATGTGATGCTAGTTCAGTGCTCCACAGAGAGGCAATAACCACCACAGATTTTGCCAGACTGATAGTGACCCTCCTCATAGTTTTTCTGTGGACAGGTAACCTCATTTGCTGACCCAAAAATCCCAGCCAAGATTCCTATTCTTGCTTCCTCTTCTCCAAAAAGGATGATATAGTAATTCAAGAAAAACGTATTTAAAACCCCCAGTGTATCAACGTTAAGTGCCCTCCTTGCACCTACTCATGCACAACAAAATTCACTTGGACAGAAATAGAACAATTGCCTCCAAGATCTAACAAATACAGCAATCCCTTTTCCGATCACCAATACTATTATTTTTGTAGGAACCTGCATTCTGCTTTGCAGAACTTGATAATCACCTGGTAGTCCTCCCACATATGTCTTCACAGAGGACTTCAAGTATCCCTCCAAGAGATACAGACTGTCCTGTTGATGGGAATGGCTTAATTCACTCTGTCCTGCAGTCCCATCCACAGTGAGCAATAACTGTTCCTTGCTGATGAAGATGTTCACAGAGTGTTCCTGATCATCACAAATGTTTATCGCCAGCCTGGACACAACTGTATTCTCCACGGCCAAGATAACGAACTGAACAGCAAAAGAGTGCAATAAGTGAAGGCACAGACATGAGTTGAAACATATAAACTTATACTTTTCCAGTTTCATAATGCTCATATCTGCAGCTGTTTAGAAGGCTTTTTCTCAGCCACCAAAGAACTGATTATATCGACATTTCCCACCGGTGTGTCACGGCACACTGGTGTGCCGTCAGGCCCAAACACGTGTGACGTGGAATTTTTTGAAAAAGCACATGTGAGAACAAGCGGGGGGAGAGGGGAAGCCACCTTCTGATTGGTCGTCTGTCTCACTGTTGCACCGCCTCCAGAGGAGGAGCAACCAACCAGAGTTCCATCTCCCTCTCTTCCCTCCTCCCCTCCTGTGTGAACAATGGGTTGACTCCTCTGCCCCTCCGCTCCCCTTCCGCAGCTGCTAGCTGGGGGTGGAGAGAAGAGGTCCCTGGAGCTTGAGGTGTGCCGCAGCAGAGAAAAGGTTGGGAACCACTGGATTATATTTTTACTACTGAAAGTCAGTTTCTTAGCTTGCTTACAAAAGGTATAAATCTGGTGTAACTCCACTGGCTGGGTCTGATTCTCATTTACACTATGACTGCTCAACACCACACCTGAAGAACTCTGTGCAGTTCAAAACTATTAACTGCTAACTATTAATGGAATGATGTCAGATTGGAGAGAGGTCTCAAGTGGAGTTCCACAGGGGATCTGTTCTAGGTCCAGTGTTGTTTAACATCTTTATTAATGACCTCGATGTAGGTATAGAGAGCATACTGATCAAGTTTGCAAATGACACAAAGCTGGGGGGGGGTAGCCAACACTTTGGAGGACAGAGCCAAAATTCACAGGGATCTTGATAAATTGGAGATCAACAAAGACAAATGTAAAGTGCTACACTTAGGGAAGAAAAAACAAATGCACAAATACAGAATGGGGGAAGAATGACTTGGCAGCAGAACGGCTGAGAAGGATCTGGGAATTGTGGTGGATCACAACCTCAACATGAGTCAGCAATGCAATGCTGTTGCCAAAAAAAAAAAAAAAAGCTAATGCAATTTTCGGTTGCATTAACAGATGCATAACATGCAAGTCATGGGAGGTGATAGTACCGTTCTACTCAGCACTGGTTAGGCCTCAGCTGGTGCACTGTGTCCAATCTGGGTCACCTATCTATAGAAAGGAAGTAGAGAAACTGGAAACGATCCAGAGGAGAGCAACAAAGATGGTCAAAGGGATGGAATGCAAGCCATATGAGCAAAGGCTGAAGGAACTGGGTATGTTTAGTTTGGGAAAGAGGAGATTACAGGGGGGACACGATAGTGGTCTTCAAATACTTGAAAGGCTGCCATAAAAAAGATGGAGAAAAGTTGTTCTCTCTTGCCACAGAGGACAGGACATGGGTTCAAACTACGGCACAGCAGATTTAGTTTAAATCTCAGGAAAAAATTCCTGACTGTACAACAGTGGGACAATGGAACAGACTGTCTCCAGAAGCTTCTTCACTGGAGGTTTTCAAAAGGAAGCTGGATAGCCATCTGTCTTGGATGGTTTAGACAACAACTCCTCTGTCTTGGCATGGGGTTAGACTTGATGACCTTTGTGGTCTCTTCTAATCCTATGATTCTATGAAAGCTTGACTCTCTCACCAACAGATGTTGCCTAATAAAAGATATTACCTCACCCACCTTGTCTCTCTAATATCCGATGATTAACAAAGCTTCAACAACACTGCAGAAACTACCACTCTGGCAATTCACAGGAGCTTTAAAGAGCACATACATCACATTTACACTGCTTTTCTGCTGCCAAAGTGGTGTTAAGCAACCGAAGGCTATAGCTAAACTACAGAGCTTGCAGCTGCACCACTACAGCACTGCTAGGGCAGATGCTCTAAAACGATGGGAGAGCCCCCACCAGTGGTGGTAGCAATGTCGGTGGGAGAAGCTCTCCCACCAACATAACATTATCCACACCGGCATGTAGGTTGGTGTAACTTACGTCACTCAGGGGGTGGCTTATTCACACCCCTGAACAACGTAAGATATACCAACATAAGCTGTAGTGCACACGTAGTCTAAGTGTAAATGAGAAGTAGGCTCACTGACCTCAGTGGAATTACTCCTGAACCATGACAGCAGAATCTAGCCCTACATTATGAATATAACTAATTACATTGTTTATACCATACATAAGCGCACACGGCACTTTGCAGACACTCTGGAGTTACACCTGTGTCACTTCCTTGACTACAGGAGTTATTATTGGCTTACACTACAGAAACAAATTCTCTGTACAAAGGAGTTTATAGTATACATGATGGGGTGAGCTCCCCACAGTAGTCTTCCAAGAGCTGATTTGGGCCAGGTGGGCCCAATCAGCTAATTAGGTTGCAGAAAGGGGAGTTTTAATCTGGAGGCAGCCAATTAGAGAGAGGTTCACCTGTGCAGGAACAGACAGGGCCTATGAAGCCAGGAAGCTGGCTACAGATAGGGGCTGCTGGGAAAGGCTGCAGGAAGGAAGATAGCAGTTATTCCCTGTGGAAGAGAGAGGAGGGTTCTAGGAGCTGGTATGCCCAGAGAGAGAAAAGGAACCAAAGTGGCAGGAAGCAGTCCAGGGAAGGAGCAGGAGGGCAAAGAGAGGAAGCCCAGAATTGCTGAGTTGAGGATCCCTGGACTGGAACCCAAAGAAGAAGGTGGATCCGAGTTCTCCTACCAGCCCCTGAGGGCATGGCAGAGAACTGAGGCAGTGAATGGGAAGTCTGCCTAGGACTGCTGATAGCGTTCCCCCTTCCAGGACATAGTCTGAGTGACAGCCGGAGGGCTGAGTCACGAAAAGGATGTTGCGAGTCCTGGATGAAGAGGAGCTACAGACCAGGGTCAGAGTAACAGCGTGCAAACCACAGAGCGGGAAGTCTGCCTCGAGAGCGAATCCCCAGAGTGAGCAAGAGGAGGCACCAGCACAGCGGTGAGTGGAGCACCCCGTGACAACCATATAATTCAGACAAGTATAACAAAATAGGCTCAAATTCAAGAGGTCGAGTAGATACGGTCAGCGCGGGGATATTTTCTATTGAATCAATATCCTTTATAAGGGCCAAATTTTCAAGCAAGTGTCAACCATGCCCCTAAACCTGTCCCCAAAAGACCCAGATTCCTGCATTCCAATGACATTCAAGCACATGATTTGCATACAACATTCTGAATTGGTGAATGTAAATGTACACACAAAACAGCAGGCACAAGTTTAGAGATGTTTTGAAAATGGCCCTAGAAGTTCTGATGCAATAGGAAGGGATCTTTTTTGTTATACACGAGTAGAAGATTAAAGCTTGTACCTGTTGTTTAATTTTCTTTGTGGAGTGATAGTCGATCAGAGCCAATGATAAAGGGACTGATGCTTCTTCCCCAACCAGAGCAAACAATACCCCGGTATCTGCTGCTGGCCGAATTACAGTGTTTACTTCTACTTCCCAATTCTTCTCAGATTCATTTCCAGCAGGTGGGTGCACTAGAGAGAGAGATGCATGTCAAAAAAACAGAACAACTGACCAAGTGGCAGACAAGACAACTATGGATGGATGAGCTTGTGGACAGATGTTATATTTCATTAACTCAGAAGAAAATCCAAGTGTCAGTGCATAAAATCTGAAAGGAAAATGTTACATTCCACAGAAAGGGCTGCTGCCTTTCAGCATGTCAAAAGTCAAGGTTGAGGGGTTTTTTTTTGTTTGGTTGGGGTTTTTTTTGATCAAGGAGAGAGATTCAATTGCCAGGGGCTATCAATCCATCACATTTTCAGTGCTGCTGCAAGATATGACACCCAATTTTTGAATCAGTCTTGAACTTTACAAAATGATTGAGGGATTGATTTCAATCAAATCTGACCCAGAGGAAACAGGACACTTTTACACAAACATGTCAGAACTAAAGTGAAGGAATATAAATAGAAGACATCGCTCACTATCCAATCACAAGCCAATCAGAGATTCTGTAGTCCTTTTAGCTTGCCATAAACAGACTCATACTGAACTCAGAAACAGACCCTGTTGATGCCCTTCTAGCAAATGCAGTACCTTTTTAGTTTTAGTTGATATTGGCTAGAAAGAAAGAGGCTTACATAATTTTGCTGGCCTGTCTAGACAAGATCATAGACAATATTGATTTATTACAGCTATAAATAGGACAAATGGTGTCTTTATATGCTTTTATTGCTACTAAATGAAAAAAACCAAGTTAACTGTTTATAATAAATTAATATAAATATGTAAATCTTGAGGATACATCTCTGTTAATAGTGCAGTCTCATTTGCACTTCAGATGCCAGACTCTATTTGACATTTATTGCATCTATGTTGTAAACAGAATGACAAATCACCTAATAAGATATTCTCTAATTTATACTAGCAGAATAGAAAAAAATCCACATAACGCAGCACAAAAGATTTCAGGAGACGAGAACTTGTAATCAGGTATGTCAGCATTTAAAACTTTTACCAATGTCAGTGGTCTATTCTGGTTCTTCTGTGGACATGTATAAGTGGAAGAATCAAAAACAAAGACAAATTCTAATTCCTAATTCCAAAATCTTCTAATTCCTAAATTATTATGATTAAGAGAGGGTTGGAACTAGTTAAGAGTGGCTTGAAACTAAATCCATGCCAATTTCACACAGCCTGTGTTTATGTCCTCGATATATCATTGAGATAGTGACCATGATTGATTTGACTCTAATAAATATCAAAAGTGAAATTTAGTATGGACATTTCATTTTAGGCAATAGTGAATTTCTATGTAAAGCGATGGCTACACTACAGAGTTTACAGCTGCAGAGCTGCACCGATGCTAGTGCAGACGCTCTAAGCTGACAGGAAAGGGCTCTCCTGTCAACTTAAATTACTCCAGTCCCTGCAAGCGGCAGTAGCTATGTCAGTGGAAGCTCTTCCACTGACATTGCATCGTCCACATCACAACTCAGAGATCTGAGTAAATTTAGGTGGTTTATTCAAACCCTTGAGCGACATAATTTATACCAATGTAAGCTGTAGTGTGTACATAGCCTCACTCATAAACCTAATGCACATTACGATGACTGACAATTTATTGTTTAGGAGAAGTCAAGAGTTGGAACAGCAGAGGAGTACACATCAGAAATAAATGCATTGTCAAAGCCACATAGAGGGAACCTAACCAGAATTGTCCATATAATGTTGGGTTCTAATCATCTTTATTAGACCTTCCTTTTCATGAATCCCAAATTCAGCTTCCTGCTCTAGCTGCTAGCCTTCTTAATTGGGAAACAGCTAATTTCAATTGCTTTATTTTTTTAGTACACATGATGATTTTTCCCTACTCATATAAATCATTTCAGAGAGTGTGTGTGTGTGTCTTTAAAAAAAAATAAAAAGGCTTACCTGACGAGAGGAATGCATACATTTTTACAATTGTTATTTCTGTTCTACTGGAATACATAGGTATGACAGCACAGTATGACAATGACAAAAAAAAAACACTTACTATAACTGAAATTAAATATAGCAAAACCACTGCCAGGATAGAAGGATCCTCGTCCTGCCACTGAGAAGCACTGCATCTTGTCATTCAGCTTTATTGTTTCTTGGATAGTAGTATCTTCGCCATTCAACCAGTTCCAAGCCCGCATACAACCATCTAGCCGAGGGTTTATCTGGTAAGACAGAAAAATACCTTACCTTGAGTTGCTATTCTATTATAAACAGAGAGAGGATTATGGGCAGAGAGGGTCCCACAAGATCAAACTATATCAAACCATGGGGAAAATAATGTTGCTACATTTACCAACATGCAACCACACCAGACTGACTAAGGCCCCAATCCTGCAATGACATCCATATGGGCAGACCTCTATGCCCACAAAGACCTCCACTGATGTCAGCAAAACGCCATTAGGGAGCAGGGGTATGGCTCATGCATGGACTAAATTTGCCTTTGTAACTGTGTTACCCTCTTCTACATGCTGCACATCATTAGTGCCATTTATTTCTAAGAATCACCTAGAGATTTGCAGTGTATAAACCCATATGAAACTCTTTACAAACACAGGGCCTTTATATATAATGAAGAATTACAATACACTTCATCATAACAAGCTCATGTCACACTGTGTTAAACCCGATAAGAAATGACCAAGTGGTATGCAGTGCCATGTGACAAGGGGCAGATGTAAAAGACCTATGGCTAAGAGGTAGTTTCACAGGTATCTGCCTGGTCGGTCTTGCCCACATGCTCAGGGTCTAACCAATAGCCATATTTGGGGTTTGGAAGGGAATTTTCCCCCAAGTCAGATTGGCAGAGATTCTGGGGGGTTTTCACTTTCCTTTGCAGTATGGGGCATGGGTCACATGCAGGTTTAAACAACTGTAAATGGTGAATTCTCTATAACTTGAAGTCTTTAAACCATGATTTGAGCACTTCAGTAGCTCAGCCAGAGGTTAGGGGTCTATTACAGAAGCAGATGGGAGAGGTTCTGTAGCCTGCCGTGCGCAGCAGGTCAAACTAGATGATCACGATGGTCCTTTCTGACTTTAAAGTCTATGGCTCTAAGAGCCAGAAGTTAGGTGCAACCCTACACACACATCCCGTTAATTCCAGCTTTTATTTATATTTTCAACTCTAGCATTAAAATGTGGGAAAGCCAGTAGACCAAAGTCTCCCTTGAAGGTGCTAGATTTAGTAATACCATCTCTAGTTAAGGGACAGAGAGAATTAGGGCTGGTCAACACTAGAGAGTTTTGTAAACAAAACAGTGGAGGTGTACAGACTAAAATGCTCCTCCCACCGATGTAACTCCCCTCCTATTCCAACATAATAAAACCAACTCAGCAAGAGGTGTAGGGCTTATGTCAACTTAGGGTGACAGTCTCAATGTCAATTTCACCAGCAGAGCAGTGAAATTGACAAGAAAGCCCCCCTGAGAGCTGAGCAGTTGGCCTCTGCTCCCCCCTAGGAATGGAGCGAGAAGCCCAGGCGCTTTATTTTATTTTTTATTGTATTTAAAAATAAATAAAACCCAGACTCCTTGTTCAAGGTGATAAGCTTTATATATGAGGAGGAGTCACTCAAAAGAGAAGTTGAGCAGCAGCTATTTGAACAATAACCCATATAAACCTCTTTGCACTGACTTCCATGGAAATTCTGGCTACATTAATTTAGCAGCTTCCAAAAATAGTCCCAAGCCCCAGCCAAACATATCCAAGGAGTGTCTTGACTTTCACTCCTATAAAGTATCTATCTTAATTAGGGGAAAAAATGAATTGGTTTCTTAGCTGTTACTGACTTTCATGAGGGTGGAGCAGGGGGACAAAAAACCCTACCTATCAGCCAGTAAAAAGTTGTTTATAAGGCGAGAAACCGTCTGTGCTACCATGTCTGGGGCTCACTACTAAAAATAGCTGGTAAAAAGTGAGCAGCAATGAAAGTTTGGCATGATACATACTTAAACATTAAGAATTCTGCTGGTTTACAGAAGAAAAGCTCCCCCTTCCATGCTCCAAGCCTTCAAAACACACTGGGCCTGATTTGCCTCTCATTTACGCTAGTATAAATCAGGACTTACACCACTGGGGTCTGTAGAGTTAGCCTGTTATAAGTGAAGCTAAGAGTCAGGCCCACTACACTCTGTGTACCAATGTGATTGAAGATTTAAGAGCAGTACTCACGGGTTGAATAAGGTCTTTAGTTTTAAAAGGAATGCCTCCTACTGTTAAATTCAGCTGATACAGTCCTTTGTCCAAAGTAAACAGATCTCCTGAAACAGCTATTTTCATAACCGCATCCCTGTTGACCTTTATGAACAAACTTCTCTCCAGTTCTTCAACAGAGAGCTGAAGAAATAAAATTATAAATAAGAACATTCAAAGATGGAGAGATTTAGTATCTGCAAAGTCACAAAGTACAGACACAATTAATGAAAGCCACAAGTTAAGAAAATATTTATTGTCCTGAGACCACTTCATTAACTTTTTACCATCTATTTTATATTGTCTTTTGATTAAAAATACACTTGATAAGTTAAGCTTTGCTCCAGGCAAGCCTCTTGTGCTGTCATAACAATAGAGTCCACCCACCTGTTTTATAACAAATAGAAAAAAAACCCATATTTGTTTCAAGTTGAAGCCAACATTGCAAAAGGCAGATAACACATTCTATAATGAGGGGATTAATCGTTTAATGTTTATACAGTGTTTTGGGGATGTAAAGCTCTAACTGCAACAAGTTATTCATTATTAACCTCCTATTACAGCTATGAGTGAAAAGAAAAGCTAAAAGGACAGATAAGGGAGGGCCACTTACAGGACCTGTAATTAATGAATAACACAGAAGCTTTCAGGACAGAAATGGGTCCCATCTTGGAGCAGTGATAGCTTAATAAAGAACAAAGGAGAAAGATTTCATATTTGAGAGAGTATTAAAAAAATTAGGGCTGTCAAACAATTAAAAAAATAAATCGCAACTAATAATGACATTAAAAAAATAATCGCAATTAATCGCAGTTTTAATTGCACAGTTAAACAACAATAGAATACCAATTTAAATTCAGCATGGAAGCATGTCCTCTGGAATGGTGGTTGAAGCATGAAGGGGCATATGAATATTTAGAATATCTGGCAATAAATACCTTGCAACACCGGCTACAACAATGCCATGCGAATGCCTGCTCTCACTTTCAGGTGACATTGTAAATAAGAAGTGGGCAGCATTATCTCCCATAAATGTAAACAAACTTGTTTTGTCTTAGCCATTGTCTGAACAAGAAGTAGGAGCAAGTGGACTTGTAGGATCTAAAGTTTTACACTGTTTTGTTTTTGAGTGCAGTTATGTAAAAAAAATTCTACATGTGTAAATTGCACTTTCACAATATCTAGATTGCAATACAGTACTTGTATGAGGTGAATTGAAAAATACTTTGTTTCTTTTTTACAGTGCAAATATTTGCAACCAAAAATAATATAAAGTGAGCACTGTGCACTTTGTAGTCTGTGTTGTAACTGAAATCAGTGTATTGAAAATGTAGAAAAACATCCACAAATATTTATAATACATTTAAATTGGTATTCTATTATTGTTTAAGTGTGATTAATCGGGACTTTTTTTTTTAATCTAGTTAATTTGTTTTGTGTTAATCGCTTGATTTAACTGCAATTAATTGACAGCCCTAAAAAAACCTGTATATTTTATACAGTGCTTTTCATTCCAAAAGGATCTCAAAGAGCTTTACAAACTATGGCTCCGAGTCCCCAATGACATATGTCCAGGCAGATCACTGTGCCCATGCAAAACCCAATGGATTTCTGTGCCCATGCAAAACCCAATGGATTTCTGTGGCGCGCCAGGTAGGCACAAGGATTTGCCTGCATGCATCTCCTTACTAGTGTTGACTTGGAGATAGAAGATAATTTGTTTCAATGAGAGTAAGGGAACTGAATGACATTATTTGATATGGTGGAAATATTAACAAGCGTCTACGGGTTAACATTAATACACTACAGAATAAGTTTTTCCAACTATTCTTTAGGAAATAATCCTTCCCCCTAATTTCTCTTAAACACATGAAATCTGAAGGGACATTTATAAATAATAGTTATTTCAAGTCTCCCCCTGCCCCCACTGCCCCAGAAATACTAATACCCTTGACTCTTAGAGCATTAATCAGGAATTTTTTCCCACCAAGTCTCCAAGAAACACATAACTTGAAGAATTTAAATTCAAAGGGTCCAACAGGAAAAACAAATTAATAACAATTAAAGGGAAAGGGAAAAGAAAGGCACAGGAGAGAAGATGCATACATAAAATATCAAATCTTTCAAAGATCATATTGCAAGTTTTCTTGTTGATTTTGTCACATATGGTAATACCCAGGAATATGAAATTTCTATGAGTGTGAAGAAGAATCCACAATCTCCAAAATGATTGCATCTTCTTGCAATATTCTTGGGATTCATATTATTAAGCAGATAAGTAAGCAGACATCAAAATGTTTTTAACAGGCTCCCCATATATTTACTAAGGAAACAGACCATTTTGTATTTAAATAGACACTCTTCATAGTTTAAAAAAGGACAAAGTGACAGAGCTCAGCCATATCTTGCCGTAAGTCTCCTGTGTGCTACTCCAGTGGTACAAAGGTGACAAAGCTGCCCTTCAAAGCCAGCTGAAGCTAATACATACACACACCCACATGAGTCCTCAGATAGCATAAAGATAGTTCTATACCTGGGCCCCTTAGCCACTGTGGCTGCTTAATTTACTCTAGAGGATGAATCAGTGAGGATTTTGTGCAGAAGCAGTAAAAAGGAAAGGTGGCAATTCAGCCACATGTGCAGCAGAGATTTGAGGATATACTGTATCCTCTTCAAGGAGGTGCAGTAGCCAAACCTCTCTAGTGCCCTTGGAGGTATCATTCCTGCCAAAGGCACAATGCCTCCTAGACCTCCAACAGAGGCAGTGCACACCTCTACGTGGTCCCCTACACCAGGGTTTGGCTTATTGCTACACTCAAGTTCTAGAGTTGAAATGTTGCTCTTACACCCAAGTTTATTTTCTTTTTTAAAATTAATTTTAAAATGAGTAGTGAAATAAAGCCCCCATTCACCCACCACCATGCTATTGTAGTGCAAAATGGGAAGAAGGCTGTGCATATTCTGTACTGTGCCTGCAATCAGAGATTGCAATTAATACCCTGTCTAGATGAAGAATATGCCCTAACGTGCTGTATATAGGCTAATGTTTTAGTTGAGCCCTGGAACACCAGATTTAAAAAATCCCAACAGTTTCATTTCCACCTTTAAATATAAAATGTAATGGCATGTTAAACACAAGGCTATGTCCAAACAACATCCTTTCAAGAAAGCAAAAAGCCTAAGTGCATTTTAGATGCAGCTCAAGAATCAAACAACGTAACATCCATGAAACAAGCACTCACTGTTTGCCATATGCCATGGTTGATAACTGGCCCACTGCTGGTCACACGGCCTATTCCATTGTACTTCAACTGCAATTCTAACCGTCCGTTGCGCAAAGCTAAGACTATCCATGTGCTGTCTTGATGGCCTCCAGCAAAGAAAAGGATACCTTCAGGATCAAAGGTTCTAAAGTCGAATTCAGCTACAAATCTGACCACATGGGTGTCAAGAAACAAATTACAGTTATGCAGACTTCAAAATTGACTGTGCTTTCCATACAGAGAGCATCAGTTCAGATAGTTAAGAACCAAGTATTAAAAAGTACTAGCTTTTAATTCAATTCTAAAAGACTAAACTGAGTGGCGGGTATATTAATCTGAAGACAGTGGTAGAGAACCCACTGTCAAATTTCAGAGAATCAAACTCCCTGAAGCAAGGACTACCTTCTTGATTACTTGTCTGTACAGTGCCTCGCATAACAGGGGTCTGATCCTTGATCAGAGTTCCTAGGTGCTATCATAATACAAATAAACAAACAAACAAACAAACAAACAATTTTAGTTTCAAATGGCTTTTTAATCCCATATATGTATTGAAGGGACACAGAGTATTCAGCTACAGTTCTAAAAGCATTCTCACCTTGTGGGCTGTTTCCTTTTAAAGCGGAGTCTGATAATAGGTGTACCACTGAACATTCTCCCCAGGTACAGAGATTTAACACTTTTCGCAACAGCAAAAGATACACAAGGTATAATATCCTATAATCAAAACATTTGTAGACTAATTATTTGCTCATACATGAACGAAAGAAGAGAATCATATGGAATTTCCTTTGCTATTTTCTAATCTCAAACACTAATGACATGGACACAGTTGTTGATCAGGGTATAATTATTGTTACTGTCATTACTGTTGATAAGCTCTGAGACTACAGTATTGTAATTTCAGTCATGAGAACACTTAAAGTAGATTCCCCGCTGCTTCCCCTGGGAGCATATTTTTCTATAGCAAAATAAAATAAAATTTTATTTACACATTAAAGAACAATTTGCATTGGAACCCCACATCCTCATAAAGAAGTCCATTATAAAAAAAACTTGCTGATGGATGCTTTTTGCATTCATGCCAAATTTTAGAGACTCCTGCCTGTCTCAGACAAAGGGAAAAAATCATAAAGGGGGTCATGGCATACAAGTAAAAAGTGAAAGTACCACTTAGTAACTTAGATCATGCCATTAGATTTCTACACCGTCCTTAGTGGTCTAATTCAGAAAATCTTATGCAGGCAGGTATAAAATTACAGCTAAGCAGAAGATAGGCAGTGCTTCCACTGCCATCCTCTTTGAGGAATGAGGCAATAGATGCTTAGCCAATGGGAGCCTGGGAAGATAAGTCTTGAATAAGCACATTCCCTCATCACCCTAACAGGACCTCTTTCCTAGGGGGGGAGAAGGTGACAGGACACTGGGCCCTTATGGTATCTACTACTCAACTCAAGTAAGCCTGGCTACTTGAACTCTTCCCTCGGAGTTATTTAACCCAAACATAATTGTTTCAAAGCTTTTTGTTTTTCAGTTACTGAAATGAAAGATAACATACCTCACAAGTGTTCATGTCCTGGGAAAGCTTAACTCTCCCTTTGCCATCACAGTGACAGATGTAACTCCCTGGTGAATTGACACAGGTTTGCTCACAGAGTTTCTCTTCACATTCATTCACATCTATATACCACCAGCCAAGAGGAAGGGGGGACAATGAAAAATACTGGTTAATTTTTCTTAAGCAAATGATCTACAAACCATATCATATTTTTGCCCTTCTATGGTACCCTTCACTTGATGATCTCAACGTGCTTAAAGTCAACAATTACCCCTCAACACTCCTCCAAGGGACTGAACTATTATTATCCCCATTTTACAGGTAAGGAATCAGATTCACAAATAAATTCTGGCTGCCCAAAGTTACACAGTGAGTCGTGGTAAGCTGGGAGCAGAACCCAGACTCCTGGTCTGATCTGGTCTTCTGATTCTAGACATGTGCTCTAACTGCCAGACAATGCTTCCTCATAAGGCCCATTCTGGTACTCTTGTGCTCAGTAGATCTTACTAGTTTTGATAGCCCAGCTGTGGTCAGCCTGACTATTTGTATAACTGCTATTCAGTGTAATGACTGCAGAATTGGGTCTTTAATAAACAACAAGGAGCTGATAGTACTAATGAGATTGTCTCCATTATTTTCTTTCCTCCATCTACGTTTTCTCATTCACTTCAGAGATCTAGGGGGAAAAATTAATTTTTGTGGCCCATGGATATGTAGCTATTAAGAAAGAAAGAAACCCTCACATTCTGTAAAGTATTGTGTGAAATTCATGTCATTAAACTACTCAGACATAAGGCTTGAGGCAACACTGATCCTGGAACACTTACAACACTAGCTCAGTCATGCAAGCTTGCAGGCAATGTAGTCAGCAGAGCTGTACACAGCCCCATTTACACAGGACTGCTAGCGCAGCTAAATATCACAAGAGATTTTGAAATCAATGACAACAACTACTGCTCTGTAGTGTTCTGACACCACAGATGGAGACAACACTATGATCAGATTCGTCTCGATCCCTACCAGATCTGTGTCTGTCAATGCAAGAAATATCAGTTACTCTGTTTTGTACAGTCTTATTCAAGCCATCAGGGACGACTGAAAACCTGACATAGATGCTCACAGGCACTGAAAGGCAACTGACCTACAGTGATTGAACAAAGAACTAAAAACAAACAAAGGAGGGTTAATAAAATGTACTGTACAATTCCATCTTCAAAGAACTTTATAAATGTTACCATGAAGTTAATCCCATTATTTGCATGCACTTACCTTGACAAGACTTGCTTAAGTTATCATATTTGTAGCCTGCATCACAAAGACACGCATACGAACTTATTAAATTTTTACAACGAGCTTCTCCACAGATGCCTGCTGATACTGTGCATTCATCTATATCTGTAAAACAAACAGTTAAACAAACAGGGCTATTTCAGATCAGCACATTTCAATGTTTGCAAGTTTTGAGTATGGCAGTGGTCCATTGTCTTCTCAGTTATTTAGATAATTGAGAAGTTTACTAATATCCTTGAGAATTTGTCTACAGTGTTTGTCTGATAAACATTAAAGCTGTTCGATGCCAGGAAGGAAGTGATTACAGGCTTCTCATGAACTTCTGTTGGTTTCTCTTCAAGCCATTAGCTACCTTTGGAAGAAAAATGCAAAGTGAGCCAGAAAATAGACCCAGTTCCCGAGTCTGATGGGGCCACAAACTGTGGAACAATAAGGAGCACACAGCCAGGAAGCGGAGGACCAATTTTATTTTTGGTGAAACAAACAGAGATTTGAAACACAACAAAGAAACATTATTTTATCAAATTCTAACACATACAGTTTCATAAAATGCATGTCATTTTTTTTAATTCTTAGGCTCTAACCATTTATAATTCAATTTCAATTACTTTATAGAATTCCCACAACTCTTTCAAACGCCATCCCTCAAATTTCACCTCAAACATATATCATTTTAAATTTGAGATACCTGTGGTTTATACATATTATCACTTAAACATCTGTCTTTAATGGCAATTTTTGTTGTTCTATTGTCATCATGTTGGATTAATATACCTACATTAAACAGAACACTTTCTTGTAGACACAAGGCAAACTTCACAGCTAGAATAATGACTGCAACTGCATCAAAGTCAATATGTCCATTTGCACTATTGGTGAATTAGGCCAAAAGAGTGCAACTCTATTATTTAAAATCTAAATTTATTGACTCACTAAAGTCAATGGGAACTTGGCACCTCGCCAAATTAGGCATCAAATGAGGAGTGTTGGGGGGTTCTATTAAAGGGAGGCATACTCCCCTTAGGCCTTGTGTTCACTAGGTGGGGAAAAAAAAGGTACTTTTCACCAAGTGCTGGCTAATGTTGACAAAGTTGTAGTTTTAACACGTGCTAGCAGGTCAAGGTAAATGCTACGGGAGAGCTTATTGTCTACCTCGATCTGCTAATGTGTTAAAACTACAACTGCCTTGTCCACACTAGGATTTTACCAAGGCTTAGCTAACACATGATACAAAACCAAAACACACCCCACTTCTTCTCTTAGTGTGGATACATCATTACATTAGGCACAAGCTTAGAGGGAAAGCTAAGAGTGGCTGAAAGTAAGGAAAAAGACTGTTACAAAACTTCTGTAACTTGTTCTTCGAGATGTGTTGCTCATGTCCATTCCACACTAGGTGTGTGTGCGCGGCACGTGCACCGGTGCCGGAGAACTTTTTCCCTCAGTGGTATCCATAGGGGCCAGCTCTAGTGCCCTCTGCAATGGCACTCAAATGTGCCAGTATATAGGGTGTCGCCGGACCCCCTCCCTCTCAGTTCCTTCTTGCCGGAACTTGCCCTCCATCAGCAGGGAAGGAGGGTGGATTGTGCAATGGACATGAGCAACATATCTCGAAGATGATGTAACTGAACAAGAGTTACAGAAGGTTAGTAACTGTCTTTTCTTCTTTGAGTGCTTGCTCATGTCCATTCCATGCTATGTGATTAGCTAGCAGTAGCCCCTGGAGGTGGGCCAGGAGTTCATGGACATACTAATTGTAAGACCGCACTGCCAAAACTTGCATCATCCCGTGTCTGCTGTACAATCACATAGTGAGATGCGAAGGTGTGTACAGAGGACCAAGTTGCAGCCTTACAGACATCCTGAATTGGCACCTGAGCCAAGAAGGTCGCTGAGGAGGCCTGGGCTCTCATTGAATGTTCTGTCAGAAAAGCTGGGGGTACAACCTTAGCCGGTTCATAACACATACATATGCAGGAGGTGATCCAAGATGAGATCCTCTGAGATGACACTGGCCGGCCTTTCATGCAATCGGCCACCTCCACAAAGAGCTGAGTCGACTTCCTGAAGGGTTTTGTCCTCTCCAGATAGAAGGCCAATGCCCACATTACATCAAGGGTATGCAGGTGCCGCCTGGGAGCCAGGGGAGGAAAGAATACTGGAAGAAAAATATCTTTGTTGACATGGAACTGTGAAACGACTTTGGGCAGGAACATAGGATGGGGCCTCAATTGGACCTTATCCTTATAAAAAAACGGTGTAAGGAGGCTCAGAGGTCAGAGCCTTGATCTCTGAGACTCATCTCGCTGACGTAATCGCCACCAGAAACGCGACCTTCCAGGACAAGTGAAGGAGGGAGCAGGAGGCCATGGGTTCAAAGGGTGGTCCCTAAGTTTGGAGAGGACCATGTTAAGATCCCACGGGGGGACCGGGTCTGTAACATGCGGGAAGAGCTTTTCTAGGCCCTTTAAGAATCTAGTTGTCATTTCGTGGGAGAAGACTGGGCTGCCTTGAACCCTTTTGTGGAAAGCCAAGATCGCTGCTAAGTGCACCTTGATGGACGACAATGCCAGGCCTTGCTGTTTCAGGTCAAGTAAGTAGTCCAGAACAGCTGGCAACAGGGCCAGAGACGGGGAGAGCTCATGTGGAGAACCGCCTCCATTTTGCCAGGTAAGTGACCCTAGAAGAAGGCTTCCCACTCTCCAGAAGGACTCTCTGAACCAGGGGGAGCAAGATCATTCCTCCCGGCTTAACCAAACAGCATCCACGCCATCAGGTGCTGCAGTCAACCATGGTCCGGAGAGATTAAGTCCAGACAGGCCGAGAGCATCCAGGGAGAGGTTACTGACAAGTTCATGAGCATGCCGAACCAGTGCTGATGTGTTCATTAACTAACAGACCCAGATCGCTGCAGATCGCCAGTAACACCATGATGTCGTGCCGGACCTGACTCTCTGACCGACCCTTGATGAGCCAGTCATCAAGATACAGGAAAATCTGGATTCCCTGACATGGGAGGTAAGCTGGCATTACCGCCATACACTTTGTAAATACTCTTGGGGAGGTTGAAAGCCCAAAGGGGGGGGCTGCAAACTGGTAGTGGCTGTTTCCCACCACAAACCTCAGGAAGCACCTGTGGTCCTGGAAGATAGAAATATGGAAGTATGTGTCCTTTAGGTCAAGGGTAGCGTACCAGTCTCCCGGATTTAGGGAAGGGATGATGGAGGCCAGGGAGACGATAAGGAATTTCACTTTCTTGAGGTACTTGTTGAGGCATTTCAAGTCCAGCATGGACTCCCTTGGCTTTGGTACCAGAAAGCAGCGTGAGTAGAACCCCTTTCCCCTCCCATGCAAGGAACTTCCTCCATGGCCCGTATTCGCACCAGAGCTTGTACCTCCTGGAAGAGGAGTTGCTCATGAGAGGGGTCCCTGAAGAGGGACAGGGAAGGGGTGTGGCAGGTGCCGTATGAGCCAGGGGCACCATAACTACCCTGTCCATGGGGCACCTATTCGGGGCGTACACAGAGGCCATCCAGAGCTGAAGCATCCTGAGTTTCAGAACTGAACTCCTCCATTACTGGTGCTCTGCCGCTGGTGACCTTCTTGGTCACGGGGAGCGTGCCCTCGGGGATCGAAGCCTTGAGGGTGACAACCTTCTCCGCGGTGACCTGGCCCATGGAGAGGCATGTCGGGGCTCCAGAGAGCAGGGCAGCCACTGTGGGAGGTCCCATTGAGGGGTTTCCTCTTCGACACTGGCACCCTCCCCTTTGCCTGTTCCATCTGGGGCACAGGCATTGGAGGCAAGGGCAGGCCATCAGGTCACTTGCCACTTGAAACGCCTCCAGTGTCGATGACACCACAAGTTGCAGAGGCCCTCTTCCATTCCCCAGAGTCAGAAAGGGCTTTCTGGGGGGCTCAGGGCCCTAGGCGAGGCCTGTTTCTGCAGGGGCTGCTCAGCCTGCTGAGTCTGTGCTGCTCCAACGCTTGACCCCGTGTCCTTGGTCGTCTTCTGCACGGGGGAGCGGTCCCTCTCTGAGCACTCTTTCCTTTGCTTCTTCAATGGTGAGGAAGAAGCTTGGTGCCACTGTGGTTCCGGTGCCAGAGGGGCACTCTGCACCAACACAGTGCTCGGCACCGAGAGGGAACAGGGAACAGTATGGCTCCAAAGCCAATCTCAGAACAGCCTTCATCAATAAGGCCTTCAGATGAATATCCTGCTCTTTCTGAGTCCGTGGTCTGAATGCCTTACAGATTCGGCACTTGTCCCTCCTGTGTGACTCCCCCAAGCACTTCAGACAACTGTCATGAGGGTCGCTAAGTGGGAAGGGCTTGCCGCAAAACTTACATGGTTTGAAACCCAGAGATTGGGGCATGCTCCGCTGCCGGGTGGAGGTTCCCAAAGGGACTACCTTATCTACTAAACTATTTACACTATCAACTAACAAAACACTAACTATTCAACAACTACTTAAGGGAACACTTAACACTAAATTGCTAAGAGGCACTTGCAGCTGCAAACGACATTGTTCTAGTGCCTAATATACCACAGCATGTGCGCGGGACTCCATAGGGCGCCGAAGTCGGCCCTATGAGAACTGCTAAGAGGAAAAATATTCTGGTAACCGTGCTTGGGGGCACATATGCACTTGCAATGGAATCGACATGAGTAAGCACTTGAAGAATATTAGCTGTTTGGGGGATAAATCTCCAGGCTCTGAGCGCTTACATGTAATTTTCGAAGGGGGTTCTTCCCACTTATAAATATACTTTGGGGGCAGATCTTCAGGGATATAAATCAGCACAGTTCCATGCTAGTTTAAACCAGTTGAGGATCTTATCTTGAAAAAACATCAATTTTTTGGTTTTTATGATCAGTTTCTCTTCTTGTCAGGAAGGGGACCAGGAAAATTATTTTGTGCATTAGAAATGGTGCAAAAGTTTAAAATTCCTGTGTCACAGTTCAGGACAACTGCACCTGTATTCCCCCTTTGTGTTCCCTTGAGGTCACCCACTCTAGGCTCCTTGGCAGTCACCCACATCTCTCTCCCTCCTGACCGGGATTTTTCCAGGCTCAACAGTTCCCTGTCTACAGTGTGATATCCCTAGCAAGCCAGACTGCATAAATAGGCCAATGTCTGTGCTTTGCTTCCTCTTCAAAGGCTATGAACAGTTGACTGCCTGCAGTCACAGCTCTTTATAAACAAGCACATGTATTCTTAAGGTGAAAGAATTATAGACAAAACCTATAAAAACAATGATGAGTTCTTATACACATGCTACAAGCTTACCAAAGGTCACCCATCAGTCTTATAGGGCCTCAGTAGGTCAAAGTCCTTCCAAAACCTCCCCAAGAAGGATTGGGGTCCCCCCTGGACTGAAGGTCATGTGTGTTTGCTGGATCAGAAGAAGGGCCTGAGTGTGTTTATACTCATGCTATTTATCCAGAAGTCCTTTCTTTGTCTGTGTCTCTAGAGAAACCATTTTGAACTAGTATATGAGCCTCTTCAGGTGTTGGTACTTTCTCTAGAGGTGCGACAACCTGAGTGAATTTGCCTAATCACCTCCCATGGTTCCTAGTTTTCATAGGAGCTGTGGATACCCTCCCCCATGGAATTACATACATAAACTTAATACAGTGAAATCTCCCAAAGGAAGAATATGGCAGGAAATTGCCATATCTGTCACATCTTGTATTTATATTGGGTTGATAAAGTTATTATGTTGGAGCTTCTGCATATGCCTGGCTCTATTTTCTGTATTTTGTGTGGCAACCACGGTTCTTATAAGCAGGGATGACTGAACTGTTATGAAATAAATTCCATGTCAGCACATTAAAAGGTTTATACATAATTTGTCTTTAGAATGAGATAAATAGAGCTGAGGGCTTGTCCACTTGTGATCATTAATGACTCCACGGCACAGCACGCAAGAGAAGAGCATTTGGAATATGGATTACTTAAATTCTGCTGACAAACTTTCACCCTGTCAACTGAACATGACAGTCTGCTTCACTTTGTCCTAAACTGCTTTGTCATGTTGCTTGTCTGCCCTCATCAGGGCATTTCAACAACAGTTAATCTTAAATGAGATTATGCCAGGAAGGCTGAAATCTCCATTCTTTGCACTTTCACCTTCTGAATTTATTAGCTGCTGTACATATCCAGATTTAAAAAAAACACACACACACACACACACACACACACACAAAAAGAAAAGAAAAGAAAAACAAAACAACAGGCTCAAATATTGCAATGCAATGAGACTGGAAATAATCATAACAACTCTTCTTGCCAACCCTTCTTCCTCTCAGTGTTGTCAGGATATGAGGGCTGATCAGGTGGACTAATTTAGCACACTCCAACCCACAAATCCTCTGTGAATCACTTCTATGTTATGATGATGGAGAAAAGTATGGTGTGATCATTGACATGCCCAGGCATGTACTCCAAACTTGCACTACTGAATAAAATCCTAATAGACTGCAGTTACTTGGGGGGGGAAAAGCCCCCAAAAACAACAACAAAACCAAAAAAACCTCATAACTATTAACAGCTTCTTTTGGCTTAACAATTAAAGCACAACATTTGGTGTAAACTAACAGTATAAAATGTAACTGTCACAAACCCAGATTTCCAAGGATCTGGTCTCATATATCTGCTGCTAAAACCAAGCTTCTCACTTAGCAATTTTACAGGGACATCCCTCTCCATTCTACTTCCTTCTTACAAGAACCCTGTCCCCCAGAGCAGGAGGGTGGTCCCGATAGCTATGGTAGGTGTTCTCTAAAGATCCCACAGAAATCCCCATTCACCGCAGCTCCACTCAGGGCTGAATTAAGAGACCTGCAATTTATTATTTACAATTCAAATCTGTGAATGAACTCTGGTACTGATCTGCTGGATCACTGTCCTTTTTGAACCCTGGAAAAGACTACTTCACCTCCCAGTTCAGGTGTCCTCTTCTAAGCCACAGCATCCGATATTCTCCCAGTCTGGTCTTATCACCACCCTTTCAATAGCCCAGGCCTCTATTATCCCTGACGTACCAGTCTCTGGAGAAAATTTCTCTTGGCAACCTCAACCAGCTCAGACCAAACTGCCTCCATCCAGCAAATCTCCACACTCAATCCTCCAACGGTCCTCCTCCCACTGCTGACTGTTGAACAAATATTCTAGGCTGACTCCTAGCAACTCAGGGGACCCTCACAGAGTTCTTAGGTTTCAAACCACTTTCTACCTCCCACCTATCTTATAGCCAAAAAGACATAAACAGAACACATACCCCTAACGTTCTCCACAGTGACCGAGAACTGCTAATCATTGACTTTAATGCATCAGCTAACCTGAAATTAAAAAGGCATAAATTGATCTTACCTTCACATATTTTATTGTCTTTAAGAAGAGTATAGCCATTATAGCATGAACAGCGGTAACTGCCTGGGTTGTTGAGACAGACTTGGTTACAGCCACCATTCTGCACACTGCATTCATTAATATCTAGATATCGATAAAAAGGTTATGTTAGGCTTTTCAGCTATTCAAGTGAGTGAGGATAGGAATGGGAAGTAGGAAGGAAAGGCAAGAGACAGAAGAGTAATTGTTATGTTTAGAAACAGTTACAAAACGTGCATACTGATTTTAAAAATATATATATGTTTATTGCACGTAGCATCTTCCCCAACCACCACCTAATTGTGGGCCCAACCCCACAAACAGGTATGAGTATCTTTACTCCTGGTAGTAGTCCCACTGAAGTTGATGGGACTACCGTCATGAGTAAAGTAACTCACATATGTGTTTTCAAGAACAGACCTGATGTTCATACAGTATCCTGGGCCACATCTGGGAAGGGGGTCTTTATACTCAAAATTTAAATGACAGTATGATTAATGCAGTGTTGTAGCCGTTAAGGTCCCAGAGAGAAAAGTAGGTGAGATAATACCTTTTATTGGACCAACTTCTTTTAGTGAGAGAGACAAGCTTTCTTCTTCTGATCTGGGAAAGGTACACACAGTTAAACACACGGTGGAACAGATTGTTTGACATAAGTAGTTAACTCGTATTTCAAGGGACCACTCAAAGTGAAGTGGCCCATTAACACACCTGCAGTCATAGGGGAGAAAAGAAGGGGGGAAGCAGGCAACTTGTTGGGGAGGGGTTGTTAACGGGTTATTATAACAATCTAAATATAGTGTCCATGGCTATTCCCCTAGTTTGGACAAAGTGTTTGCGGTTGAATGTATGGGTGAAGATGAAGCGGATGAATTTGGTGATGTATTTGGGGTGCATATCTGAGTGTTGTCCATTGTCTTGTAGATATCTCAGTCAAGCAGCGATGCCATCATTGTGAGGGTTGTTGGTGCATCGGGAGGTGATATCCATGATGGCAAGGATGATGTTCTGAGGGAGGCTGCTAATGTTGTGGAGTTTTTGGAGGAAATCAATTGTGACCTAGGAGAAGCTGGCCCTTTGTGTGGTGAGTGGTTTGAGGATGGTTTCTATGAGTCCAAATATTCCTTCAATAAGACTACCATGGGCAGACATGATGGGTCTGCCTGGATTCCCATGTGTGTGTGTGTCTGTCTGTCTGAGCATGTAAACGGACCGTGGGGCAGACCCATCATATCGGTTCCATCTTGTATTTAGCTGTGACGCGGAGTACATTTCCCAGACCTGAAGAAGAGCTCTGTGTGAGCTCAAAAGCTTGTCTTTTTCACCAACAAAAGTTGGTCCAATTAAAGATACTGCCTCACCCACCTTGTCTCTCTAGAATGATCAAGACAACGGAAGAGATACTGAATAAAAAAGAAAAACATCCATTACTGCAGTTTCTGAGCTTATAGAGTGGGTTGATCGATTGATTCAGAAACAAATTTCACAACATTTTTCAAATAAAATATTTGTGAATAATTCCACCACTCTGCACAACATTCACACAGCTCTGCAGGAAACTCAGGTTCCTGTGTGAGATCTCCTGCTGGCCCAAGCGATTGTGACCTGGAAGACTATGATCTCAATTCAATCTAAGTTAATCCATGTAGCCAATAGAGTGGTGGCTCTGATGAGAGGCCTGAAAGGAGCAGAAAGCAGTAATCAGAGAGAGCAGGGAAACCTCTGTAGGCCACAAAGGAAATGGCAAACCCTCTAAGAAAAACCTTCCATTTATAGGGCCAGCAAACCCTTACTGAAGCAAGTAGTTCTGATGGGGTAGTTCCACTAAAGTTAATGTGAACCCACAATGTGATTTCAGTGGTCTTGGGATCAGGTCCTCTAAAAATAAGGTTACCCAGGATCAAGCCTACATACAATTTTTTTATGTCATTTTATATAGTTATGTGATTCACACAGGACTTTTGGGAAGGAAAAACAGAGATGCATAAACCAAAGTTCAATGCTATGGCAATTGTGGATTATGTGACAATGGGGAAGGGGTAAATACTGGAGTTTTGCACCAATGACTATTTACAAGTGCACTGAAATAAGAGTTCAAGTAAATGTATGAGGTATAAAAAACACTGTACGTGACAGACCATCCTTTATACCCTGGTCATCAGAAGTCATTCAGAAAATAAACCAACTATAACTACCTTGTTCACATTTTCGCCCACGCCAGCCACGTCTGCAATGACAAAGGAAGTCACCCTTTAGATCTTCACATATTTCAGTCCCCTCTTTCTGGCAAGGGTAAGGAGAACACTGTTTTGGTAAATCTGGTTTAAAAAAAAAAAAAAAAAAAAAAAAAGAACACTATATTTAACTCACATCGTTTGTTTTCCTGTCTCTGTGAGAATCAAGACATTTTAGGAATACAGGAATTACTATCAAAAATACAATTTGACTGGCACAATAGGTAGATACTTCATAGTGCTAGTGTACTGAATTATCCTTCGGTATCAGGATTTATGCAATGCAACCTCAGCTGTGATCAGCAAAAGCACTCAAGTTTGAGGCAACTTGAATAAAAAGGGGGGAGGGAAGTTTCTGCCATCATGGCGAGGGAGGCCTATATTTTTTAACTGATGACCCCCACCCTGGCGAAAATAGCCCAAATTTGCTTACTTTTAGGGAACACAGAAAAGCCCATCTACTTTCCCAGGTTTTTGAGCAGCAAGAGAGTCAGTGTTGGAGGAAGGATGGGGTATTTTTGGTTGTTTATTTTTGGCTGTTGGGGTGAGACTATCAGTAGAGTGACAGGTTTGTTGTTAGTAAGGGCTGTATTTTAAAGAGCTATCAAAACTACCATGGATACACATTTTTTTGTAGAAATTGTAAGGAAAAGGAAAAAAAAGACTAAAGTACTACTAATAAAAGAACGCCAAACCCCTAGTCTATATAGGCAGTAGAATGTTCCTAACAGGCCAAGGCTGAATAAAATCGAATGACAGCCAGATTCTACCACTGATTTATAAGCAGAATGCCAACTGGTGTCAGTGGGAGTTCTGCATGTGAAATGACATCGAGTATAGCCTTTACAGCTGACACGATTGTACCACTCAGCAATATTTCTGTGCAAGACAGCCATCAGAGTTCAGGGTGGATTTTTAAAACAAATACCAAACTGTAACTCCACTGTTCTCAGAGAATGAAATTCACCCATCCAGGCACAAAATTGGGTAACAAGGTTGTGTGCCAGGAACTAAATAGGGGTGGAATACACTCCTACAAAATCCATTGGCAGCCTCTCTGTAACTGTTATAATACAGAGTAAGGGCTGCTGACCCTCTGTGCCCCTTATGCAGGTGCTTTGAGCTACTGGATCTTCATAACATCTCATGGGTCCTTTTCAAAGCCTGCCCCTTCGCACCAGCATATTTGGAGTAGATGTAGAGACCATTCTGTGCCATCCAGACCATAGAATGGTCCACACACATAGAGAGCTGCGACACCCATGTTTACTTTCTCTGAAACAGAGGGTTTTCTACATGAATTTTAGCCACATTCCAATCTGCCAGGAACACCGTGTTTGTAAACACTGACTCCCTCTTCACGCTGAAGTGGATTGCTTTTTAGTAGTTTCACATCTCAGCTTTGCAGTGAGCAAGTGTCGGAATCTTTATGGTGCCCACTGCTAACATTAGCACTCTCGTGAGGCTCCAATCAGGACTGGGTGCCCTCTCTGCTGGACGCTGCACAAACACATAAGAACAGACAGTCCTTGCCTCAAAGAGCTTGCAATTCAAGGTCTCAATCCCACAATTTACAACGCTTGAGAGATCCCATGCATGGCCAGCTAGCTGGTGCTTGGGGGTAGAAGGATTGAAGAACTATGATTCCCTACTACCCTATTGGTCTGCCTTATGCCGGGAGAACACCCCACACTGCATATCTGTTCAGGACCTCGATAGACTTTAGCCAGCAGTGTTTAGAGAAAACAATTATAAGTAGTTTCATAAAAATGCCCACTCTGGCCCCATCCTGCAATCAGGGTGAATGGTCTCTGACTGAACAGAAGCCAACAGAGCTGCAGACAGACACCAAGGTGGTTTAGATTGCAGGATCAGAACCCATGCTGGGACAGTAAATGTCTTCCACATATGGCCAAAGCCTCAGTCAGCCAAAAATCTACTGGTTTAAATGACAAAAATACTCATAGTGCGAATACCTACCACATCCTTTGTAAACTAATTTAAGAATCTTTGATGACAGGTGCTTTATACAATGAGAGCAAAGCATTGGGCTTTTTTTGTTTATCTGGTTTGGGTTTTTTTTAACATTACTGCATGTACTAGACTCGCAATGTTGCCTTTTAAAATGCTTTCCAATTGTTCTCTTGTCCCTTTCTTCCCTCATCCCCCAACTAGAAGCTGGCCTGTGCCATGAACTGCAGATAGGACAGCTTAGAACAATAACAACAACAGTTCTCGTTACTAGGAGCCAAAAGCTTGTGAAAACATGATATTTTTTGGAGTGGGAAGCAAATGGGCTGATGCACTACGTGCAATAACTATAAATAAAATAATATATTGCTCTGAATGTGCCTTTTGTCAGAGGATCCAAAGTCCTTTTACAAAGGCGAGTATCATTATTATTTTACATATAGGAAAACTGGGGCACAGAGATTAAGGCCAACATTTCAAAATGGCCATTGATTTCAGATACGCAGCTTGAAAGATCTATGGCTTTATTTTCAGAGTTGCTGAACTCCAGTTGAAGGTACGTGGGGGTGCAAAGCACAACTTAACATCAGACCCTAGATGTCTCAAGTTGGACACACTAAATTAGCAGCCATTTTTGAAAAATCTTGCCTTAGTTACTTGCCCTTAATTATATAGCAAATTAGTAGCACAGTGGAGGAAAAAAAAATTTTTTAAATGATCTCCTGACTTTATTCTCTGCACTAATCACTGTCTGACATGGTCTCCAATAAAGTTTGATAATAATATTGCTGAATACTTCTTCCATTGCAGCCAGACTGCTGAAAACCTATCAAGACAGATAACATACTTTCACACATTGTAAATCAAAATCACTGCAAGGATGTTCTCAGGCAGGATGTATAGGTCAAATATCATTGACCTCACTTTCTTCTCTCACCTCTAGCACAGTTACAAAATGTGTTCTATGCTCAGCAAGAGTGTGTATAAATTAAGGGGGAAAACAGGAAGGAGTCTTCATCCACTGATTCTGATGAGACAAATAATTGGGTCATCCTTTGACTATTTTTTTAAATGTGCTGTACGTGCATGCGTGTGTGTGTTGTAGGGGGGATGGATAGTGTTTTGATGACAAGTCTGGTCAGACTATTCAGCTATAGAGGAGGTAAGACTTTGGGTTAGGTATTTCACAACTAAGAAGTGAATGTTTCTGATTATCAGAATAATGGGAACTGTATTTAATATTTACTTTATATTTCACTGTGTTTAATATAAACTTCTCATTCCTGCTTGAACATGCATTCAGTGATGTTTGAGAGGGCGTCAGTCTTAGTACTAGACATGAAGGACGTTTGTTTAACATTGCAAGGTTCAGTGCTAAGACAAAGGTTTGCAGAGCCTGTGTGGCTCAGTGTTGATGCCCTACAGCGTCTTATTACCAAATTCTCTGATTCATGTAAAATCTTTGGACTAGCAATAAGCTTGAAGACAACTTATCATGCATCCAGGCTCTTCAGAACCTGTTTCAGATATCACCTTTGATGATATTCGTCTGGATGTTGCTGACCAATTTTGTTACCTTGGCTCTACTGTTATCAGCAATGTAGATCTTGATGCTGAGCATACAAATAGAATCGGCAAAGCAGCCAGGAACTTTGGTCTTTTGCAAGAAAGCTCCTGGAACAATAACAAATTGTCAACTAAAGTGAAAATCCGTATTTATGAGACATGTTTTATCCACTCTTCTATATGGCTCAGAAACATGGATGACTTACCAAAAGACTAAATAGCTTTCGTATCAGCTGCTTTCTTAAAATTCTTTGAGTAAGATGGCAAGATAGGGTGACAGATGTGGAAATGTTAAATCATGCTGGTATGTCATTCATGGGAATGTTGATTAGTAAGAAAAGACTCAGGTGGCTTGGACATGTCAATCAAATGCCAGATTACAGAATCCCAAAGAGTGTGCTGTACTCTGAAGCTCGTGAAAGGTCTGGAAAGAGAGGCAGGTAGCTGCACAGATTTTGGGATGCTTGCAAAGATGACTTGGAATCCTTTGTAATCTCTGTGGATGACTGGAAAAGGAATGCAGAATACTGCTCAGGTTGGTGGAGTCAGCTTGTAGATGGAGTGAGGCTTTGCGAGGCAAGCTTTTTGATGACCAGCGTCAGAGGAGGAAAGAATCTGCTGCTCGGATTCAGAGCATTGCTAGTGCGTGGGTGTGCCCTGCCTGTGACAGGACTGTCACTTACACATTGGACTCAGTAGCCACCAAAGAACTCATTGGCGCATACATCATGCTCCCTCTGTAAAGAGCGATGATGTCATTGATTGATGGATTTCTCTCATCTTACTCTTTGATCTTGAAGGAATGCCTTTGAAACAGTTTACTTCGAAATCTCTAAAAAAACAACCACCACTTTTAATGATGAAGACAAAGCAAATCTTAACATGTTTTTGAAGCTTTTACAGCACGGTGGTGTTTGGTTGCTGCTCAATAAACATTTTTGAATGATTCTCAGGGCTTGTCTACAGGGGGAAAAACAGCATGGAATATCTACTGCGGAATAGCTATTTTGCACTAGTTCCCCCTGTGGGCACTCTTACTCCACACTAAAGGCTTGTCTACACTTACAGTGCTGTAGCTGCTACCATAGTGCTTACTGAAGATACTACCTACACCAAAGGGAAGAGCTTCTCCCACTGGCACAGGTACTCCACCTCCCTGAGAGGCAGTAGCTATGTCGATGGGAGAAGCCCTACCCTCATCACAGCACTGTACACTGGGGGTTAGTTGGCATAACTATGTCGCTGAATGACATAATTATACTGACAAATTCATAGCGTAGACCAGGGCTAAGAGTGCTTTTGTATGGTTTAGCTTAATCTGCTTTGGAAGTGGATTAAGCAAACCACACAAAGGCACTTTTGGAGGAGGAAATAAGAGTATCCACACACAGTTAGGCCTGGTCTACACTACAGAGTTAGGTCAACATATAGCAGTTTATGTTGACCTAACTGTAAGCTGTACACTGAAATGTATACTAAAATGTCGCTACCACCAATGTAACTTGCCCGCTACACTGACTTAACTACACCTCTGGGAGAGGCATAGCTCTTAGTTCAATGTACTTAGATCAATGCAGTGTCAGTATAGACCCTGTGTTACTTATGTCAACTTTAGTGGCCTCCAGGTGTTCCACAATGCCCCACCGTGACCGCTCTGGTCACCATTTTGAACTCTGCTACCCAGCAGCCAGGTACACAGGTATACATTCCTGTATTCCATTTCAGCATGGAGAGCTTTTCTAGCAATTGCTCAGCTGACCATGCTGGCTACACGCTACAGACGTGCTCCTGTCTGGAATTCACAGGATATGGTGGATCTCCTGGGTCTGTGGAGAGTAGAGATTTGCAGGCACAGCTCTGATCTAGCTGTAGAAACCTCGATATCTATGAGCAGATCACTCGGGGCATGGGGGAGAAGGGCTACAGGAGGAACCCACAGCAGTGCTGCATAAAAGCCACGGGGCTGCAACAGGCGTCCCAGAAGGCAAGGGAGGCTAGCAGTCACTCTGGTGCGGAGCTGCAGACCTGCTGCTTTTACGAAGAGCTGCATGCCATTCTCAGCAGAGACCCCACACCAAACCCAAGAGCCCCATGCATCAGAGGAGTCAGAGTCATGGGGCACCTGGAGTGAACAATGAGGAGGGGGTGTTGGATGAGGAAGAGGAGGAGGAGATGAGGGACAGGTGACTGGGGGAAACCAGTGACGCAGCGAGCCAGGACCTGATTTTGACTCCACAGTAGTTGAGCAAACCCCTACAGTCCAGCATGGGTGAGACTGATGAAAGGGAAGGAACCTCAGATAGATATGCAGAGTTCTTTGATCCAGCAGGGACACAGCTGTTCATTGACTCTTTCTTAATCATGCTAGAAGAGGTAGTGAAATAATCATTAGAGGTAGAGTTGCTATCTGCTTCTCATTCACCTATACATTTAGGCAGAGGGTGCCCTGCAGAACAGTTTGTTTATGTGCACCAGGATGTCTCATGAATCCTCAATTGAGATCTCAAGAAAACTTTCCTGGAGATAGTCTAAAATCCTCTGCTGAAGGTTTCTAGGGAGGGCAAGCAATCACAGCCGCACATACACCAGTCTTATCTCTCATAGGTCAGTGTATGTTTGTGAAATGGAAATGACTGCTCTGTCATCATCCACAGATAACAATAGGTGCATTTGCAATGTTGTATTACCACACACACACAGCACTCATCACAAGGCTCATACTGGGGTGCAAAAAAACAATGCCAGGCAGAGCATACTACAGCAACACACATTACTGTGGCTCACTATTAAAATGGACTTTTAAAGCCTCCCTGAGCCAAATAGCTTCATGTCTTGAGCACTTCTTATAGCCCTGGCATCTGGCTGCTCAAAAATCAGCAGACAGATGTTCCACCTCCACCCTCCACCCCAGGGGGATCTTTTTTCCCCTTTGCTTGCTCCCTTTTTATTCTTTATGATGCACACACCAGGCAGTTATAACAACTGAGATTTTTTTTTTCCACTGAGACCCATTCTCGTGAGTAGACAGTGCCAGCAGCCTTTCAAATGACCAAAGGCACGTTCAGCTGTCATTCCACACCTACTGATCCTGTAGTTTATGCGCTTCTTGCTGCTGTCGAGAGCCGGTGTATGGCTTCACGATCTATGGAAGTAAGGCTGGGTCTCCCAGAAGCACTATTGGCATTTCAACATCCCCCGTGTTCTTAAAGATGCGTGCGCCATGCACATGCCCTGACCATTCTACGCTGATGTTGGTAAAAAGTCCCCAGTGATCAGCCATACCATAGAAAAGTAGCCCTTTCTGTTGATGTACTCTGTGGCAAAGTAGTCTGGTGCCAAAATGGGTATGCGTGCCATCTATCTCCCCACTGCAGTTCGAGAATCCCATTGCTGCAAAACCATCCACTATGTCCTGCACACTGGCCAGAGACAGTGTCCTTCACAGTAGGACGCGATTAATGGCCCTGCACACTTGCATCACAGCCACCACCACAGTGGATTTCTCAACTCCAAATTGATTCCTGTCTGATTGGTAGCAATTTGGCATTGCAAGCTTCCACACAGTGATCACTACTCACTTCTCCATGGTCATAGCAGCTCTCATTTTGGAGTCGCTGCCCTGGAGGGCTGGGGCAAGCTCTGCACACACATCCAGGAATGTGGTCTTGCGCATCTGAAAGTTCTGCAGCCACTGCTTGTCATCCCAGACCTGCATAACAATGTGACGCCACCAGTCAAATGCTTGTTGCTTGAGCCCAGATCCAGCACTCCACCATCTACAGCTGCTTCGTGAGTGCCACCAACAATCTTGAATTGTTTCTTTCTATGTCTCACAGCAATCTACCCTCCAAGGAATCGTCATGTTCCCCGTGGCTCCTCTGGCGGCTCTGCAAATATCACAGGATCAGGTATGCCATGCTCACAAAGTTCATTGCAATAGCGCAGAGCTATGCAGGATCCAGGCTTCTCACAGAGATGACAGATGCATGGGTTTGTGGGGCTTTTGAAAAGAGGTGTGAAACATTATGGAATGCAGATAAAATTATGGGACGAGAAAACTGCATCATGGGATGTTGAAACCATGTTCCCAGTCACCCCTGTGCAACTCATTTGCCCACGTGAGGCATTGCAAACTGTTTCCAAAACACCCTGCGCTAGATGGTGGTGCATTGAACAGTGGGATAGCTACCCACGATGCATCGTTCTCTGTATCAATGCAAGCGCTGCTAGTGAGAACACGTACCACTGACAAGGATTGTAGTGTGGACGTGCAAAAATTATTTACTTACTGTGGCAGCTGTTCATCGGCGTAACTTAGGTTGACTTAATTTTCTTAGTGTGGAATAGCTATTGCACTTTGAATTCAATCTAGTTTATTTCACAAGTTTCCCCATACAGACAAGCCCTAAGTTTCCACCACCCACAAAGGACATGTGCCTACCATCTTAGCACCCCTTTTAAATCATTTGTACCCACAGTGTTTTTAAACTTTACAGAGATTCAAGGAATAAGTTTAGCCATTTTTGTTGCTGCAAGTTATCCAGTCTCCCCGTAGGAACAGTTTTGTGTTTATTTCTGAATTACTGCAATGGATGGCATGAAAACTTTCCCCCTCTTCTTCCTGTTGAATGCTTAATAAGGCCTAGTTATGGTAACTGGATTAAAGGATGATATGGTACAAGTTCATACATTCTCACAAAAATACCTGTCAATTGTGATTCTGCTTATCATAAAGACTTCATCATTTCTGAAGTGGACAGAAGAACAAAGGGAAAATGTAATTGGTAGTGGTTTCTGTCTAATGTGCATTGGTTGGGGGGGGGGGGGAAGGAGGGGAAAGGAACTCTTAAAATAGCCCTGAAAATCCAGACATTTCAGTAGTATTTACATTTCCACCCACAATTCTGTCTGTTTCTATCAAAAAATGATAAGGCTACAGCCACCCTAGCAGGTGTAATTAAAGTAACATCAAGAATTTCTAGTCAGGACCAAGCTGTAGAGAAGATAAGAATTTATCTTAGGCTTCAGTAAGTGCGCACTATCGTGACAAAGGGAGGCAGGCACTAGAGAACTGTTATTGAATGGAATGTGGCTAGCCTGCTGCCAAAGGAATACATATTTTTAATAGTTTATCTTTAAATGCTGAAGTTGCTGTCTGAGAATCACTAACAAAAGCCTTTGCACCTAGCCATCCTTGAAAGGTTCACAGTGATAAACAAGGACTCATCACAAACAAGGCCTAAATATAGAATCATAGAATATTAGAGTTGGAAGGGACCTCAGGAGGTCATCTAGTCCAACCCCCTGCTCAAAGCAGGACTAACCTCAGCTATATCATCCCAGCCAGGGCTTTGTCAAGCCGCAGCTTAAAATCCTCTAAAGATGGAGATTCCACCACCTCCCTAGGTAACCCATTCCAGTGCTTCACCACCCTCCTAGTGAAAAACTTTTTCCTAGTGTCCAACCTAGACCTCCCCCCTTGTTCTGTCATCTGACACCACCGAGAACAGCCTAGCCCCATCCTCCCTGGAACCCCCTTTCAGGTAGTTAAAGGCTGCTATCAAATCCCCCCTCATTCTTCTCTTTTGCAGACTAAACAAGCCCAGTTCCCTTACCCTCTCCTCATAAGTCCTGTGCTCCAGCCCCCTAATCATTTTTGTTGCCCTCCGCTGTACTCTCTCCAACTTGTCTACATCCTTTTTGTAGTGGGGGGCCCAAAACTGGACACAATACTCTAAATGTGGCCTCACCAATGCCGAATAGAAGGGAATAATCACTTCCCGTGACCTGCTGGCAATGCCCCTCCTAATGCAGCCCAATATGCTATTAGCCTTCTTGACAACCAGGGCACACTGCTGACTCATATCCAGCTTTTTATCCACTGTTACCCCCAGGTCCTTTTCTGCAGAACTGCTGCCTAGCTCGTCGGTCCCCAGTCTATAGCTGTGCATGGGATTCTTCCTTCCTAAATGGAGGACTCTGCACTTTTCTTTGTTGAACCTCATTAGATTTCTTTTGGCCCAATCCTCCAGTTTGTTTAGGTCTTTCTGTATCCTATCCCTACCTTCCAGGGTATCTACCACTCCCCCCAGCTTAGTGTCATCCGCAAACTTGCTGAGGGTGCAATCTACCGCATCTTCCAGATCATTAATGAAGATGTTGAACAAAACCGGCCCCAGGACCGACCCCTGGGGCACTCCGCTTGTGACCGGTTGCCAGCTAGACATGGAGCCATTGATCACTACTCGTTGAGCCCTATGCTCTAGCCAGTTCTCTATCCATTTTATAGTCCATCCCTCCCACCCAGCTCTGCAGAGAAGAGCAAAACTATTGAAAGGGTATGGGGAAGGCTTCACAGTAGAAAGAGACAGCTACACAGGCTACCCATTACACATGCACACCTGCCAATTCTAGAAAGTTTCTGCACAGCTGACAGGCCACAGCTGACAGTGGGAAGAGGAGTGGTCAGGGAAATGAGCCAAGAAACAGCAGCTCTGAGCAACATGTTCCTTTTCCTATGCAGACCAAAGTTTGTTTAAAGCAGCATTAAATAGCCTTGCACACTCTATGATGCTCATCAGAGGAACCTAGTAGTCAAAATGGGTAGAGCGCGTTGGGGCCCAGATTTCCAGGGGATCCCTGGTGTCTGCATCTTTTCCTACATATTCCATCCTTACCTGTTCTACAGAGAAAAATGGAAGAAACACAGTGTGATACTAAAATATGTCCAAAGCCACTGGGAGTGGAAGGGTTAACTACTTTATTCTTTGTATAGTGTCAACATTGTGCTGGATGCTTTGTTCCCACATGGGTTGGTTGGTGTGTAAATCTGATTATGCTCTTGCACTAGTTTTACAACAGTGTGTAATTCCAATGACTTCAGTGGAATTATTCCCAATTTACAGAATCAGGCTCACAGGACCTTCTTCTTCTCCATTCATTTAGCTCCCCTAGCACAAGTAAGCATTCTCTTTCCTTATATCCAGATATCACATCCTAATTCGGAAATACAGTTCAGGGCACAGAACTTCTAGTTCTTTTTCAAAATTGATATAAAAATGAGACCTTAGCTTGAAAGTCTGAATATAGTGAATGCCACTTGTGACTTCTAACTTTATCTTCTGAAATTTATGAATTTATTGGATTAAAACTGCACTGGAAATTTGTCAAGTCATAAAAACAACATCACCTACATGCCTCATTGAAAAAAATCATCATCATAGATTTTAAGGCCAGAAATAACCATTATATCATCTAGGCTGACATCCCGCATAACATACGCTATAGAATTTATCCAGTAATTCCATCATCAAGTTTATAACTTCTGGTTGAACTAAAGCTACTTTCTTGTAGAAAGACTGTTACAAAGTGACATAGAATCACCACATCCCTTGGTAAACTGTTCCAATGGTTAAATTACCCTCACTGTTAAAAGTGTGCACCTTTCCAGTCTGAGCTGGTCTGGCATCAACCTCCAGCCATTGGATCCTGTTATACATTTGTCTGCTATATTAGAGACACTCCACCATTTTGTTTTGACAGGCATATGAAGCCATTGAGAAGTGTAAGACTCATGGAATTCTTGTGGTCAGGTGAGCATAAGGACTGAAATGATAGCAAACCCTGTGAGTAGGTATAAGATGGAGAAGCTCCTTCCACACCTGCTTTCATCTCCCCATGTACCCACACAATAGCTGGCCACAATCCAACCGTTAGCTCATTACATTTGTTTGCATTCTGTTTCAAACATTTTGGGATTTTAAACTGGACAGAATATATACAGTTATAGTGCTAAACCTCTTTATCTACAATTGGGCAAATCCTTAGTCCCATCCTCAGCTTTTATTCATCCTTACACAGGTAAATGCCCTTTGGCCCAATATTTCTAAAATGTTTATTAATTATTCAGATAATTCTTTTATATTATGTAAGTCATGTTGCTGCATTTTTTAAATTCAGGTCTTGAAATTTTGCTCATTAATCTTGGAGTTCAGAAACAGCCAACTCTGTTGAACAGTTTATGAAAGCTGCTGTAATGCTAATGGGTTTTAACCTTGAAAACTTAGTGAAGTGGTAACTGTATCCCTCTTTCGTGCATAACTCCCCAACATTGGTAGGATTACAAGACCAATCAAATTGGACCATGATAAAACACTGAAGTACAGAAGAAAAATTAAAGTGATTATGTATAAATAATGCCGGTTTACTCAGTTGATTTGCTTCCCAGGTATATATAGAATTGTATCTGCTTACATTAGTGAAAAAAAATATTTTTGCTACTTTATATTCTTAGCACTAATGCGCCAACATAGCTGTGGGAGGGGGAACTGAACAGTTAACAGAATGGTTAACTAACTTCCAATTGCAGAATCTTTATAATTAATAATTCACAAGCCAGAAAGAACCCAGCTTCACTTTTAATGTGATTCGAAATTGAGTTTGCAGGGTTGGCAATAAGGAAAACCTATCTTTTTACTTACGACCTGAGTAAAATATGATCTGGCAGCTTTTCACACAGTGAAATTTGTCATGTCATGGATGAAATTCACCCTGTGCAGAAAGTCACCAAAGTTCCTCTTAAGTGACTCCAAAACGGTTTAAGGTGAAATTCAGGCTTAACAAAAGAGAACCAAACTTTATCTTATTTTTTTCTCAGGGAAGAAAAAGAAAACGAGGAGCCAAGCCCAGTGAAAGACATAATTGTAAATCTTAGTTCTTGTCTCTTGCTTCCCAGATTGCCCAGCCCTTGGGAAAGTGGGGGAGAAAGAATGCCCACATCACTAAACACTCAGCCTTTGGAAGACGAAGAAGTGGCATTAATGGATTCTGGAAGGAAGAGTCTCAACTGATCCTTCAGATGGAAGGGTGGCAAACATTACATACGGTCCTAATGGGAAGGGGGGCAATAAAGCGCTATCAAAATGGAAATGGCTGAGATGCCTTCCCACCTCAAACAGTATGATTGTTTGTTTAGTTGTAATATACAATATGAAAAATGCTTACTATGAACGCATGTAAGGAAATCTGGACTTCTTGTATACGGTGACCCAAATTTCTCAATACAAGCTGAAGAACAGAAAATGAAATTATTATTATTATGTGCCAGCTGTCACAGTATGTAAATTGATATCTGGCCTGCTGATGTTTCGTTAAGCAACGTTCTGGAAGGCAGGTGCAAAATGCATGTTAAATTGCAGCCCTCTAGGAGTCTTAAAAATTATTCTCAGTTCATATAAATATTTTAGCTCTGATGTTTAGTTGAAATTTATAATTCTATTGTACAATATGATTTTTCTACCATGGTGCTAAAAGGATATTAGTAGCTACTAAAGTCTGACCTACTAAATAGAAAAGTTTTCTCTCAAATCTAAAAAGCATATGGAGCTTTCTAAAACTGCTAACGTAATGTTAAATACTAAATGCAAATGTAAAGCAATGTGGTGATATGACAATGATACACAATGTAAATAGCAATAAGTCTGCAAGCTAATCCTCTTATTTAAAAAAATATGTTCAAAACTAAAGTATTAAAAAGTGTATGTGCTGTAAAAGACTGCAAACTGTTCACTAATGATGCAAGTTACAGAGATAAATGCAACATTACGCATACACTTTATATATATATATATAGATATATGTAAAGTGTTTGTGTGTGTAATTATATAGATAGAAATAAAATATACCCACTTTAAAATCATATGAGGAGCACTTGGTTCTATTTCAGGATGGAATAGAGGATCTCTATTACATTCTTTTGGACAGATTGACTGTTGCACATTCCAGTATTAGGCACACATACCAGCACTGCCAAAAAGTGAAAGTAATAACTGTAACTCACCCAAGTATTTCGGGTAAAAATAGTCCTGTGGGAGAAAGAAAAAAGCAAAGATTTATTTGAATATTAGTTTTTATTACCAATTTGGTTTATTTTTAACTGCTGCTGCTAGTTTGGTGGCCTAGCCTGGTGGCGGCACAACGGTGTTGAAACGCAAGACTCAACTTCTTTTACCCTGGGCCAATGGAGACAGATTACCATGGAATGTTACTTTGATCTGAAGGGGAACAGGAAAAAATTGTGTGTCTCAAAGAATTTTTTGACAGCTGACCTATGAAGTGGCGCTGGCAGTGACTGAACAGGAAGTCACTTACCCACTATCCAAGAAGTAAAGATGCTGATCATGGCATGAGGTAGAGGAAGTAAGAGGAATCTGGGGATAAAAACCAGAGGGAAAAGTACAGAATCATTTAGTCACCCACTGCCCCCTCTTTGGAGTCTCTCTGCAGCAGAAGAACTCTGACATCACCTTAACCATTAGAGTAAAAGCCTAAATTTCACCTTTGCCTCTAGAATGAGGAGCACACTATTACTCTGAAGAGCTTCCCTTATGAAACTGCCCATTCATGTATACAACTAACAATATCTATTGAAAGAAAAGAACACACCCTGAGCATGCAGATATGGGGAAAGCAGGAAACCTCAGCAGCATGGTTTAGAAAAGCATTTCTCAATCTTTTTGTTACCATGGACAGGCTTGCTGCCTTCCTAAACTGTGTCAGGGAGATCTCAGGGACCGTTGTTGGTCCAAAGACTGGTCATTCAAGAAACACTGGCTTAGAAGGGTCAATATATCTTTATAATGCACTTTTTATATAGGCTATGAATTGCCTTAAGACAGTGGTCCTCAATTTTTTCCTCTCACACCCCCCCCCGTTGCCAGTAACAGAATGTGTCTGCGGCCCCCCCACCCCAGGCCAGGAGTGGAATTGTGGCCAGGGGCCAAGCGCAGGTACCGGAAGTGGGTGCCAGCGTAGGGCTGGGTAACACTCCCTCCCTGTCCCCTTAGGGGGACTTCCCCAGCCCCACCGCATCCCCTCCCCCCCCCCCCCGGAAGTTCCACTATGCCCCCACAACAGGCACACCCCACAGTTTGTGGACCACTGCCTTAAGGGATCTTCGAAATAGCTGACAAAACATGTAGTCATGGAAAAAGATCTCTTTCCAATATTATATGGCTCTTAACAGTTTTCCTTTAAATTGCTAGTTTAAAATATTGTTAAAAACTAAAGTTAATGGGAGTTAGGTGACTCAGGACAAAGTATTGACCACATCAGGGATTTAAGTTTTGTTGGTTGAGTTAAGCAGACTATTCCCTGACTGATCATGATGTACCTATAACTACATATAACTGTCAGTCTCTGTGAAGCCAGTTGAAAGGCTTCAGTAAAACTCTATTATCTACAGTGAGGTTGGGATAGTTTGATGACACTTTATTATCTTGTGTGCCACAAGATCCACTGGGCAGTAGAATTCCCAAGAATCCAAAACTAATCTAAACTCCCATTACACGTGTGTGCACGTTACCATCTGCACACATGCATTATACACACACACACTTTGATACGACACCCCTGAACTGTCAAATGCAATCCAATAGACCAATTAGGTGATGAAATATAAAACTGTTTTGGATTATTGTCTTCCTGTAGTCTAGATGACCAATAGCTTTTGGTGAACAAGCTCCACTTGCTGAAACATAGCTACATGATCTCGTAACCTAAATAAAAGAAGCTTCAGTAGAGAGTAGTTAAAGTTGCAGCACATTTAAATCAAAGTTACATACAGGGCCAAGAATTGCTGGAATCACTAGAAATTTTGGTCACTAAGAACTGACTGAGGACCTCAGAATATGGTCCTCAGCATAACATTTAGATCAGGTCTCCTTGTTTTTCTGCTACTTTTACTGTTTCTCAGCCACAGTAAGAAATCAAAGCTTTGAAAAACATGAAGCAAAAATAGTGTGAAAATAAAAGTAAATACAAACAATTTACGTACTCCAAAGAGCACCAGGATGCGCACCTAACAATGAACTGAGCTACACTCAGGGTATATCAGTGGAGACCAGCTCAATCAATCCGGAAGTGAACTCAATAAATCCACCCCCGCAAAAAGATTAACACTGCATTGACAGGAAGGCATTTCTTGTTGGCGCAGCGTAGTATGGACACTGCATTAATCAGAATTTAGGAAGCTTCCGTATCTCCTGTCAACTGCCGTCAAATTTCGCTGTGAGTGTAAATCAAGCCTCAGTACTTGAATTATAAAAGATCGATGGATGTGAGGGAATGATTTGACATTTCTTTAAATCCTTCCCCTTTTTCAACCTACAGATGTGAAAAATGGAAATGTAGCACAGCCACAGAAACCAACCCAACCCAGTTATTGACAAAAACAAAAATTTAAAGTGAATAAGAAGGGACAGAAATGGCATGGTTCATGTGCATTCAGCCAAGTTGGTGGCTATTATGATTGTTGGAGTTCTGTTATAGGAAGAAGCAGGGCATGAAAAATCCACTCACCCACTTACTTGTGATGAGTAAGAAGACTATTGGGAAAGTACCATCAACATGTTCAAACTTTCACTTAAAAATGATTAGCTGTTTTGTTTGTAAACATAACCTTCTAAATACAAACTCACCACAAATTAATGCAGTGCTAGTTTACTAAGTCTGTGGACAAAACTGTAGCTCTGCGACTGCTCATGGCTTTCCAAACAGCATCAAAATTAAAATGACCAAATGCTTTTCCACTATACGCTGTGATCCAGAGACATACAGGATACGTAACTAATTTCAACTGAAATCTACAATATAATTTTAACCTTTGTCCCTTCCTCCAATGGCCCATTTATTTATTTTATGCCAAACTCCTCCCCTGATCAATAATCAAGATCAATATTACCTCTGAGACTGTAGGAGGACCTATTTGAATGGTTCACCCTTTGCCACAGATTTTAAATAAAAATAATACCCACTATGGGTTTTAATATCATTTGCTCATGATGGTTTAACTTTTTATTTAATGGACTTAGTTCTGAGTTGTAAGAACAATGATTAAAGTAATAACAAGAGCTGAGCTCCACCACACTCAGATGAATTTCCACTGCTGCTGGCTTTCATAGAGCTAGTGGTTCTGTGTTTCTGATTGACTAAAACCAAAGGCTTAACCTAGAATGAAGGCTGAATTACCTCCCATCTTTAGAACAGAAAGTGACTTAAAGTCAACGTGGTATTGTTTGCAGGACCACTGGTTAGAATTTTGTATTATTAAAGCTTCAAAGCGTTTCTAGTCTGTAGAATATAGCTCGAAAGCTTGTCTCTCTTACCAACAGAAGTTAGGCCAATAAAAGATATTGGACCAATGAAAGATCCCAAGATATAGGCAAGACAGGTGGGAGAGGTATATCTTTTATCTAGATCCTACTTGTTAATAATTCAGTAGCTAGAGAAGCCTCAACTTCCAAGGATGGGATTGCATAAAATGCAGCATATCCAGCATTGCCTAAAGTCATCTGTAAATAAGATGGATCCAAGGTAACATGTGCCTCCACACTTACGCAGCACAGATCTCAGAAAAAAAGGAGAGAAGTGATCCTAGTCCCCTCCCCTCCACGGAAGCAGAAAATGGCACAGGGCCAGTCTCTCCAGACAGACTCTCGCTTGAAGACTTTTTCTTTAGTGACCAGGAGATAGAGACTCATTTTTAACTGTGCAGATCTAAATGCTTTTTTAAAAAATGAGTCTTTCAATGTAATGAATACAATTTCTTTTCCATTTTCTGTTTCCAACAATCAATGGTATAACCATGTTTGAAGGTATTTAGTACTTTTACTTCAATTTATTTTAAATCCACTGCATCACATTCACCTTTGGCATTACCATCCAGAAGATAGTGAAGTTACACAGGGAAGTATTTGTCCAACCACATTTTAAGAGATGATGGAAGACCATCAACTCAGAAAGTAGTCCTTAGGTGAGCCATAGTATAATAAATAGCTCTTCTGAAAGCATAACAAAGACCTTGTCTACAACAGGGAAATTTTCCCACTGTGACTAAAACTAATTCCGCAATATTGGGAGCCCTAGAGTAGATCGTCTGTCAATAGCCTCTGTTTTATTTTAACACCATTTTATGTAACCCTATCAAAGCAGGGTCTAATCAACTCAGTGTTTAAATGCTGGTGGTATCTGATGAGAGTTCATTTACACTAGGGCTTCCAATGTTGTTAACACCAGTGGATCTACTAAACCAGTGTTAGCAAAAGTGGGCAATTTTATGAACATTTTCCCAATGTAGAGAGGGACGCAGTCCTTCAAGAGACACAACATCTGAATTTCTAATGTTAAAAAAAAAGCGGGTGGGAAGGGGTACAATCTTCTCAGGTCTTCTTTAGACTTCGCAAACAAAGCATAAAAGGGCACAAAGACCAATTTATTTTTCCTTGGTAGCTCCACTTTAATAGCCTAGCTGTTTTTTACCATCAGGAAATAAAATGCAGCATTACAAAAAACTTGCATCAGAATACTGGGCTTTCTCTCCCAAAAGAAGGGAAACATCTTACCTATCTTCATCAGGATAGGTTATCTTTGTAGACCCACGGAATCAGCATAGTAACTTGAAATTAAGTTTGCTTGGTTTTCTTGTCTACTTGTAACATCTTACAATGAGGTGACAACCCCTGCACCATTTACTGTTATTCAAAACCTTACATGGCTCTTGCCTTCCACTTTCTCTTTATCAGGCAGGTTTTCATCTAGATTCCCAGAATCATAGAATCTAGATTCATATATTCCAAAGTCAGAAGGCACCACTGTGTTAACCTAGTCTAACTTCCTGTACAGCACAGGCCACAGAACTTCTCCAAAATAATTTCTGCAACATATATGTTAGAAAAAAATCCACATGGCATAAACTCCTGGTTTACAAATGTAATTTGTGCCTCTAAACTATGTGCTTGCATATTTTTGTTTTAAACTTGCAAATGAATAGCTGGTGCAAATGTTAGTCATTATGTCTAGCTACAAGTCCAACTGGCTGACTTTTGCCTGTAATGATACCAGTAATCATTTAGCTCCTGAGATTTGTGTCAGCAAAATATTGCACACATTTTAAGGGTGCAAATTCTGCCCTATAGCCCTAAATTCCTGTGCATCAAGGGAAAAGGAGGAAGTATGCTTGAAGTTTAACAACATAATTAAATGGCAATGTCCTACAAATAATTTCCGACCAAAGTTGTAAATTCAGCTTGAGCCAATATTTTGCTGAGTGTAGGGATGTAAAAGGCTAACCGTTTAAAGGGTGATCAGCTGTTTAAACGTTTTAAACAGCTGATTATTGTTTAAAGTCGGGGCGGGGGAGGCGAACAGCAGCAGTGCTGGCTTCCTGCCAGCAAGAGCAGGTGGGCAGCTCTTGCTGGTGAGGAAGCACTGGGTTCGGCTCAGCTCCTCGCCACTGAGAGCTGCCCAGCTACCGCAGCATGGCTCCGTCCCGTCCCGTCCCCTGCCCCTCCCTCCTACCCCACAAGTTTAAAATAGAACATTTAAACTGATTTTTAATTAAACTAATTTTTACATCCCTAGTTCAGTGCCCAAGCCTTCTCTCTCATAAATGGCTTGTCAGACCAGTCATGGATTATGATTACAAAAGGCTCAGCCCTACAAAGTGCCGAGTTTCTCGGGTATGCTGCTGAACCTTCTTAACTCCTATTAACTTCAGGAGGAGTTGAGGATTTTCAGCAATTCATGAGAGGTATTCTGCACATTGCAGAATCAGGCCGATATGACGTATGCACGTCAGACTTGGAAAGTCCACAGCATTTTTTTGTATGTTTTTGATCATCAATACTTTACATGATCTAGCAAGTCGGCTCAAGATCCAACTACAGCTTTGTCCAGTCTTCAGTACTGCCATCACAACACAAACGTATATCTTCTTTGGGTGGCACTTGGGTACAGTGTCTATTTGTTAAATGTCCATTCCACACTGCACAACTATTACACTGCAAAACTAGATGACTGTCCCTTCCACAAAGTTGATTATTTTGCCCAATAAACCACTCACCTTTACTATAATTATATTTAAGAAAAGGGTTTCTAGTACCAGCAGTTATGTTTCTATTCTAAGGGAATACAAGATATTGCTACAGAATCATTGACACTGGAAGCAAAAGTTTAAGACATCTTTTCTCTCCCTTTGAGAGACAGGACTGTTTCCAAACAACACATTCTTGAGTCCAATCCAGACAAGAATTTTTCATTATGGTTAAAAATAAAACACAACCATAAAACTAAGTTTGCATGAATTAAAGAAAACAATAACAAGACAGTAACGAGAGAAAAGAAAGAAATGGCCACATGGCTCATTGCTGAACAAAAAGCAAAGAGCAGACAATGAGGATTTCTACTGGCAGTCTGAGACCATGCTTGATTGGGCAATAATTATTTGAAATGGATTAGAATGATCCATGGGGCCAAATGCTAGGATATTTGTTAATGGCTTTGGATTGCAGTCTGTTTCCATTGGATTGGTTATAAACTATGCTAATCCAGCCCAGTTTTTAAATTACTTATGCCATGAGGATTCCTCTACCACTTCCATTGGGAGTCCATCTACTTTCTACTGGTATCTTATGTTTCTTCAGCTGTAATAGCCTGCAATTTTAAAAGGAAGAATTTAATTTGCTCTCCAGTCTATATTTACCTAATCTCTTTACAAATCACTCTTTGTACCTCTTTGCAGCCTCTCTAGTTGCAACACATCCCAATTTGTATCATTCATAAATGTAATCTATTGTTTACCTCCCGTTTAGATAATTAATAATGATGTTAAGTAAAACTGGACGTAACAACAATCCCTGGTGCAATTAAAAGGACATTTCTACTCAACTTGATACATGACTATGTATCATTACTCTCTGAGATCATTCAGTCATTCTTCAAACAGATTGACACGGTCATATCTGACCCATTTTAAATTAAATGTTCAGGTAAGATCCCAGAGAACATTGTATTACATCCTTTACTGAAGTACAGACACATTACACTACATCTATCACATTCCCTTTACCTACTGATTTTATTCCATCATTGTATGCAGTGTTGCTGTAGCTGTGTCTGTCCCAACATATAGGTGAGACAAGGTGGGTGAGGTAGTATCTTTTATTGGACCAACTTCTGTTGATGAGAGACAAGTTTTCAAGCTACAAAATGTAGCTCGGAAGCTTGTCTCTCTCACCAACAGAAGGTGGTACAATAAAAGATATTTTACCTCAACCACCCTGTCTCTCTAATGATTTTGTAATTTTTAAACAAAACGAGCATATTTGTTTTGTTCTTATTTAAATTATTTACACATAGGATTTTTAATTTAATCACTCACCACTGCAGAACCTAAGAACTTCACAACATGAATATATTTAGTCCCAGAGCAGACTGGCAACTGAGGGATAGGGAAGTTTGTTGACATGCCCAAGGCCACGTTGGAAGTCTGTGGCAGAGCCAGGAATTAAACATTGAGAGACTGGACTGGGAGCCAGGAGATCAGTGACAAAGCCATCCTTCCTTCCCTGTTCACTGGTCATGAACTGTTCTGGAACTCACGGGAATGCTCTGCTGGGAGTAAGTCTGAGAGGTAAACAACCCAATTTCCAATGGTACATGCTATTATAAAGAGCGCCACCACCAGGTGTCATTCTGAACAATGATGGTCAGTCTAGTTATAGCCTTGTACTCCTTTCTCCTTCCTTCTCTTCAGCTAAGGTCCCTTTGTCCCACACTGGCAGACAGCACAAGGCACCGCATGGACAGGACATCAAAACTTGCTCTTCTTCCTCAGCTTCACAAGCCTCTCCCTCTTTGAGTCTCACTGTTTATAATCAAGAAACAGAAAAAAGGAACCTCACTAACAGGGATGCTGCTGGGGCACACACCCTAGAGAACAGATTGCCACAGTAAAACAGCAACAAAGGGGGCAGACAGGGAGGAGGGGAAATCTGTTCAATAACTTCCACCAAATATGAGAGAAAAGGTGTGGTGGGAGGAGGAGATGAATCCAGGTTTCAAGTTGCTTAGAATATTGTCATTTAATGCTTGTTCATTTATCTTACTAGGGTCTGAAGTTGGGTATGTTGGATGATAGTTACCAGGATTACATTTTTTCCATTTTAAACGAGATCAGTATCACATTTGCTGGTTTCCTCCCAATCCTCTGATGCTTCCCAGGTTCTTCATAACTCTTGAAAAGTAGTTTTCAGTGGTTCATTAAGTTCATCTAAGACCCTGGAGAGCAGATAAACTGTAACTGCCAATTTGCACATATTCAATGTTTCCAATGTAATCCTTTACCTGATTTTCATCAAACAGCTATACTAACAGTGTCTGCCTTAATTCCCAATAGTCCACCCTCTCTTCTTTATTTAAAAAGAAAGCTGTTCTGCCATTTTAGAATCATAACTGATTTTGTTTCCCTGACGTATTAAGGAGCCTGTTCTCTCTGATATTTATTCCCTTCTCTACCCACCACCCCCGATATATTACTAAAAGCCCACTGTATCCTTAGAGTTCTTTGGCTCACACTAACTCATTCTGATTTTCCCATGCTTCTTCCTTTGCTCGAACCCTGTACAATCCCCCTCCCTCACAATTCTCCATTTTAAGTTTCCTTTTTCCATCATATATTTGAACAGTCCTTCATAACATCACTTCTGGTTTCTCATGCTTTTCCTCGCAGAGGAACTGTGGCCCGTTGTGAGTTAGTTATGGTGTGTTTCAGGATTCCCAGTTTTCTTCCACACTTGCGAAAGTGGATGCAGCTCAAATGGGCACAACACCAGTGGAGTCAGTGGCAAATTCGGCTCATCTCTTTCAATATGTTTTTCTGCTGCAGTGTGCTCACTAAATTTTTAATTTTCCCAAAATTTCCTTTCTTGAAATCAATTAACCTCATACATCTATGTTTGTGACCCCATTTTTTAGTATACTTAGCTTAGGTCATTAGCACAAAACTTTCCTATAACTCTCACACTCTCTTGAATAAATTTAGTATTAGCATAAACAAACAACTCTAATGACTTTAATTGAGCTGGCTCCATTTATGCTAGCAGTAAATTTGGTCCTTCATCTACAATATAGCAAAATACTATAAGAAAATAAAATGTTTAAAAGATTTTTTAGAGCAAATCTTGCAAGAGGGGGACAAAGACATTTAGGCTGAAAGTTAATATGGATATTATTCATGTCTAGACTACATAAATCCGCCAACAGAACCTAAAGAAATTTTACACCTCTCATCCCTCCACTTAGATCTCTTTCCCTCCTGCCACCATTACATTCCTTCCTACTTTTCTAACGTGATATTAATATGTAGATATCGATATCAACATCTCTATTATTAGGAGTATGACCTAAATATTTCAGCTGCCAACATCCTTCCTAGAAGAGAGGAATAAAGTTTCAGGAACTGTAGTCTATGTTTGTAACTTCACTGTGCTCTATTGTGAACATCATGTGATGGGACAATAACAAAAATTCATACTTAACAAGACCATAACAGAACTATAGATCTGACCTTTACTATATACTAGCCACTGCTCCAGTTTCATAAACACAAATTCTTGGTAAGATCACCTGATCACAAAGAATGTTGATTTTTTTTTTTTAATATGACAAGAGGCACCCACTGCAATTCATACTTTTCCCAGAAGAGTTAAATTTTCAATTTCCTTGCAAGCCTTCATGCGTCCACTCTATAGCTAAATTCATAACTGAAACCATGCTTCTAATCCAGTCTGTCTGGTACTAAATCCAGTGCTTTCTGAAGCTAGACATCAGTCCTGAAGACAGAAACTTAGAACGACAATGCCAAATTTGCATCCAGGTCAAAAAATTCTGCATGGAGAAAAAAATTTGAAGACAAAGACAACGGATGTTCACATGCCATTTCATGTCTTCCATCACTAGTAGAACCATTAGGCAATCAGTGAATTATGCTACATATCTTGCATAAGCCTTGGTCTACAGTACAGAGTTAGGGAGACATAAGGCCGCTTACATAGACCTAACTCTGTAAGTGTCTACACTAAAATGTAGCTTCCACCAATGTAACTCGCCCACTACACTGACTTAATAACGCCACTTCCACGAGAGGGATAGCGCTTAGGTCTATGTAGTTAAGTCGACACATTGTCAGTGTAGACACTGCGTTGCTTACATTAACTGTTGCTGCCTTTCAGAAGCCATCCCACAATGCCCCACACTGGCAGTTAAATCGGTGCAAGTTGTTCCTGGTGAGGATGCACACTGCTGACACAAGGCGCGTAGTGTGGACATGTAAAACTGATTTAGTAACTGAGGTGGCTGTAAGTCAACGTAACTTGGGTCGACTTACTTTTGTAGTATAGACTTGCACTAACTATATCAGTTCTCTTATCTACATCTCTGCCAAAACACAAGTGCTAAAAGTGGTAAGGCTGTGAACTCAGATACACAGTGGGACTATCCATGTGCATTTTGGGAAGTCAGTTGCCCATTCTGCACACAGATGAATATTAACTGATTTTCCACGTTACAATACATTTGCACAGTAAACTCAGAAGGGCCAGATCCTCAGCTGGTATAAACTAACATAGCTCCACTGATTTCAATACAGCTGAACCAATTCACCCCAGCTGGGGATCTGGCCCAGAAACGTGATCCAGAATCCTTAAAAATAATCTACTGCAATGCAATTTCAAATGCATACAGCAGAAATACTAGTAATTTCTTGGTAGTAACAATAATTGTCACAATAGTCATTTGTTTTCAAGTAGCTGCTGTGGCATTGTCAACAACAATTGATGAAAATGAGAGACTACATCCTAACACACCACCCCCATATTCCAAACTGAATTACCACACTTTTTAAAAAGTGAAATCCATGCTCACTGGAAAATTGCTAGTTACTTTCTATTGCACTCTTCTTTCTACTCCTACGATTCTACTCATACAAAATCCCATTTTCAAAATAGCTCAGCCAAATTCCAGAACAGTTTATCAGTAAGTTAACAAGCTAATATACCTGACTGAATACTACAGGCAAATATTTGTGTATTATTGCCCTTTATAGAGGCCCCCATCAACATTTTAACTAAGATAACATTCTTATCTCTATATCCAAGATATTTTGCAACTTCAACCTTATTTATCACACCTAGCTCATTTATTTAAGAGGTAATGCTAAGAAGCAATCCTCCTCCATTAACATGCTCTCCTTCTTATTTTTCTTCATCATCTATCTGTTAAAATACTCTGATTATTTTGCAGGCCTCTTTTAGCTGCCAAAACATTTCAGCGTATCCAGGAGCTTTGCAGCAATATCTAAAGATGTGCAATCAGTGTCATGTAAAAGATAGGCCGCAAGACCCAATAACCAACATGCATTTTTTTTAACCATTTATAGTCATACAGACAGTACAACCTTGTTTTCTTTTAAGGGTAGGAAAAATTTCAGACTAGAAATGTAACTAATGATCTTCCCTCCCCACGTCTGGGACTAGTCAATATTCTCCCTAATATAAAAGGAAAAGGTGTATTTACTTGCAAATAAATGATTATTTAACTTCACCTGGTATAATGTGATTAGCAGTTGATATAAGTAATCACGAATGTGGCAACACCATCATTCAGGTTTAAGAAAGTTTACATCTTTGCTAATGTCTGTTTTCAGATGTGTTTCTGAAAAGTTGATCAATAAAATAATGCTTGCAAGACACCAAAATGATAATCCTGTAGTCATCCTACCTATTGTAGGTGCAAGTCAAAATGTTTCATTTCTGTATACTGGGTCAATAGAGCGATCTTTCCACAAGGAACAATTCCAAAATTGGCTCTGAAGTAAACATTTTAGGATTAGGAGGAAACCTAGGCTTTTTACTTGACTAACTGAGCACATAATAAAGTACAACTTGTCTTGACTAGAGGTTGTTGGAGGTGTTAGTTAAACCAAACAAGCTAATATGATTTTATATCATACCTTTAAATCTAAGAGTTTGTCTACATGGCGAAAAAGCCTGCAGTAGTTGGCTACTCTCCCCATGCAGACACTTACTGAATGCTAAGAGTACCTTCCTGTGGATTAGCTTAGTACACACTGGAAATGAATTAGCTAAACAGCTTGAGGGAACTCTTAGCCCTAGTCTACATTGACCTGGCGATTCGGCAGCAGTCGACGGGAGTTATGCAAACTACGCAGAGTAGCTTGCGTAACTCCTGTCGACTGCTGTGCTTCCCTTCTGCGCGCCGTCTGCACTGCGCCGATGGGAACGCAGCGCTACGCTACTTGAGGGGGTGGTTTTACTCAGTCGACTTCCTGATCAATTGAGCGGGTCTACACTGACTGCTCAATCAATCCAGAAAGATCAATCTGGTGGCAGCGACTTTGTCAATATAGACATACCCTTAGCATGCAGTAAGAATGTCCACATGGGGAGTTAAAGCTCACTAGCTACTCTCATTAAATTCACACCCTTGTTTACTATGCACTAACTACTCCATGTAGACAAGCTCTTAGTCTAGACCAGTGGTTCTTAACCTTTCCAAACTACTGTACCCCTGAAGCCTGAGTCCCACTCCCACGGGGCTGAGGCATGTAACTTAGTTTCATGGCGCCCCTGTGGCTCCAGGCAATTGCCTTTCTTGCCCCCCCAATACCAGCTCTGCACTTGCGACCCCTCTAAAACTGTCACAACCCCCAGGTTGAGAAACACTGGTCTAGACTAAACCTTAGGCCATGTCTACACTACAAAATTAAGTCAACCTAACTTACATCAGCATACAGCCGCCACAGTAAATTACATCCTTGTATGTGCCTGCACTTTGCTCCTTGTTTCGGCAATGTGTGTCCTCAACCAGGAGCGCTTGCATCGATTGTATTGTCAGTGTGGGGCACTGAGAGATGGCTCCTGAAAGCCAGCTGTTGCTCATCTACGTCCCTGATTCTCCCGAACAACAGGATAAGACAGTCATGTGTGTACTGATAGCATCACAGATCACAGCATCTAGCAAATGCCCTCAGTTGCCCCCTATACATGTAAAGACGGAGAGGTGACAGTATTAAGCCAAGTGTGGTTATACAGATAAGAGCACTAAATGATGAGGAACAACTGTCCATCAAAATTTCTAGGCTCTGTCAAAGAAGTAGCAGAATCACCTTAATGGGACTTCATCCACCTCTGCTGCCTACTGTAGATACCTTTTGATTAATAGTACTGATGGCTCCCAACAGATGTAATAATAATAGCGTAAGTATTTTACCTCTGTTGATAATCCTTAGTTGACTGTCCAGCAGCACAACCAGTGCTGCCTCCATGCCACATATTGATCTACAACTAGATTGGAAGGGGCACAAGATTTGTCTGAGGTGAGAATTACATGGGCACATTGCTAATAAATTCAGCATTCTGGGGGGACTGATGGCTGTCTTAGGAGAGAGGCCCTGAAGAGCTTGCAGCATTTTAAAACATAACATTTTGGGTGCATGTAGAATATGCAAGAGGACACAAATATTAGAGGCCTGACAACCTTGACAATATTCCCTTAAAGATTTTTCAAAATTAAAAAGAGACCAAACAGCTGTTATACACTTGCTCACCCTTGCCAATTTTCTTGGCTAAAATTAAATAAATACAACTGGTGACCTCAGATTACCTTCATTTATGAAAGGTCAAAGGTCACATTTTGGATTTTTCTTGCACTTCTACATGGAATGAGTGTAAGATTCTAAAACATTTTAGCTCAATGAGAATATGGAAAAATAATTGTGTCAGCCAGTCTGACACCTCATTACTAGTGTTTATATTGTATTCAATCTATCTATTTTACAGAGCACCAAATACTACTAGATCTAAGTATAAGTGTATGTATGCAAGCAGGCGTGTAACGTATCCTTTGTGGGCCAAACTAAACAGGAGTTTGATCTTAAATGTTGAACTACAGATAGAAGAAAAAACAGCATTAGAATCTGTTTGCAAATTGCTGTCCTTTTTACTTTTGCTTTGTAACTATCCAATGCACTGTTAGCCTATTAAGGTATACATGTCAAGACATGTTTTTACTCAGATACAAAACATTAACTCAATAGGAAAAGCCAAGTCCTGCCCTCCTCTTCCCCACCCACTCCTGAACTATGCATCTCCTACCATTCAAAAAGCATCAAAGCATTAACATGAACTCCCTGTGCAATATCAAGCCTCCATGTGATCTCCAAGAAATTCACTCCCCACAACTAAACTAATGCCTGATAATCCCTGAAAGGTGGAAGTCTATTCAAAACAGAACACCCAAAATGTGCAAACTAACAAGAAAAGAAAATAAGCAAACTTTAGAAAAACAAGACAGCTATATCCATACAAAGTACCACAAGAACACAACACTAAAGATAAAAATATACTCATGAGCACTTTAAGTATAAATTGTCTTTGTAGGTTGTGATTTAGTGTGAAGCTAGATGTCCTTCAGATTTACAGCAATGCCATTTTATTAAAAATGCTGTCAAAGTCATTTCTGTCCTCCCCTCTTCTTACATGGAGCATTCCCAATTCTAAACCACAGACACAAAACACTCACTAAAAAAAAGGCTTCAAATTTTAAAGTGTATTTATGAAAAATGTCCTCTGTCAGAAAATAAATTTTCACATGTTCTTTTGGGACATAGTTAAGAGAATTTCAAATGTCTTGGGAATCAAGAGATGGCGGAGGGGAGCCAGAAGAGGGAGAAAAAGGTGCCCAGACAGAAATGCTGTAACACTGTCACCTTGGTGTAACTGTTGATTTGCTGGAGCTACACCAGGAATGAATTTGGCCTTTTAAGTTTGAAAGCAGCATACTGAGATTTTAAATGGGAAGCTCATGTAAAATAATGTCAGCTCAGTAAATTTGACCATTTTTCCTGTTACGTTCTTGGCCTGACAACACTAACACAGTCCTCTTATGGGAAGCGGTGGTTATGCTGAAGGGTTTCAAGTTATTTATCTAATGGCTCGCCTCCTCTCCTGAACAACTTCCCCAGCTGTGCGGACAGCTGGCGCCCTCGTTCCAGCTGTTGCCGGGGAGCGAGAGAGTGACAGTAAACCCCAAATCTATCAGCAGCTCGGCTCATCACCGTCCCCCGGCTCTTACCGTCTCAGGGTCGTTTTCAAACACTTCCCTGGCTTCTTCCTTGCCGCACAGCTCCTCTACGCACTCCCGCTCCAGATGGCCTTGCTTGGTCTCCTCGAAGATCTGGTAGGCTCGGCGCTGCCTCTGCCGCAAGAACTGGGCAGCCTCCGGGGCTCTCAGCAGCACGGCTGCGGCCGCAGACAAACAGAGGAACAAGGGGGAGGCGGGAGAAGAAGGGCAGCAGCGGTAAATACAGGCTGGAATCAAAGCCGGCACCGGTACAAAGCAGGAGGAGAGCGGCGCCCCGGTCGTGCACCCCTCTCCCCCGCCGCAGAGGCCAGTCAGTGTCACAACAGCCCAGCCCCGCTCCGTGCACCTAGCTCGCCCCTTCCCCCGCTGCACAGACCAGAATCCTGCGGCCCCCGCGCAGAGCTCTGCCCCCCGCACGTGCGCTCCCGGCTCCCGCGCCCCCCACACGCGCGAGACACACCCCACCATGCGCACACACACCCCCTTCCCAAACACTGGGCAGGCACCAGGCGCCCCCTTTGCTCCATGCCATGCCACAGGGGTGCGGGCCCTCACACCCGCCACCCTCACGCACCCCCCCCCCGCAAAACAAGGCCACAAGCGTGCACCCCCACAGGAATGCCCCCCGCCCCCCACAACAGTGCCACAGAGTCACCCCCCCCAACCGCGCCCCTAGCAAACGCCAGTCATCCCCCCTCCCCCAACGCTCTCTGGGTGCCCTTGGGAGAAAAGCGGGGGAGCTGCCTCCTCCGCCGCCGCCGCCCTCCCCTGGCAGCACGCAGGGGCTCGGCTGGCGCATTGCTGCGGATGGGGTCCCTCAAGGGGAAGGGGTCTAGGGACGTTCTCCCCTGGCTTGGAGGAGGGGGGCGAGCGGAGGCACTCACTGGGAGAGGAGTCTGGAGCCAGCAGGGCGAGCAGGAGGGCAGCGCCGAGGGCGGCGGCGGGAGCCGTGGGCTGCGGCATGCTGGGGCTGGGCTGCCCTGCTGGGAGCGGGGCGGTCCGGTCCGGTCCGGCACGGGCGGAGAGAGCGCGGCTAATGCGGGAGGCAGCAGCGAGCGGCGCGCGCGAGCAGGCTGCAGAGCCCAGCGCGGTTCCTGGTTCCTCTCTCTCGCCCAATCATTTAGAAAGTTCCCCCCCGCTGCAGGCCGAGGGAGCCGCAGAGACACACCTATCGCCCTACGGCTCGTGCAGCGCAGCGGGGTGGGGCTGGAGACAAGCCTGCAGGGTGCACACAGGAAAAGTCCAGCAGGGACTGAACTGAGTGTGCCTGGCCTCAGGTGACTAATGCAGCTCAGTGACTCTTGTAAAAAAAACATTCCTGGCTATAGGGCAATCAGACGCCGTGCAAGGACTAAAATCTCCGTCTCTCGCTCACCTCTCCGCCTTGTTTTGCGTTCAGAGGATCTGAGCCCTGGAGACCTCCGGCCCCGATTCTGCAAACACTTCGGCCATCTGCAGGTCATCGTTATGCACGTCAATAATCCCACTGGACTCAGCACTGAGGTGTTACTTCAGTGGTACTAGCTGTGGGCGTAATTTAAGCACAAGTGTAAAATACTTGTAGGATTGGGGCTTAGTTGGTTTAGAAGAGTTAAGTGAGCAGCATAGGTTGGGGTACTTAAAAGAAAGATATACCGATAAACTGAAAGTTTACCCAAAAAGTTAGAAGTGGGTTTTTTTCCCTCCCTGGAATCAGATGAAATTTAAATTCTGGGATTAGTAGGATAAAGAGAATTAGCGGTCAAACCAAACCTAATTCTAGTTGAAACAGGGTGCGTAGATTGTTTTTCCTCTATATATTTTTCTTCACAAATAAGGCTTTCACTTTTCACTTTAATATTTTCAGCTAATGGTTTCCAAGGGAGATTTTCTGGGAGATTGCTTGATAGATGTTGGTTTAAACCAAAATGTTCCCTTATCTGTTCAATCCCTTATGACTCCTCAGTAGTTACACTATGACAGGTAGCACAGAGATGCTGTAAATGCTTCAAAATACCTGCAGTTTTCAGGCTTACATAAATAGGCAGAAAAATCTTCCCAGACTTGTTGACCAATACACAATGTTTTAATATCTTAAATACAGTAAGATATTTTAATATGCATATACTTCCTTCCTGTATCTGCCCAGAACACAGTAGCAGTTAAAACATGAAATTAGTTCTAAGAGCATGAAAAGCTTAGAAAAGAAATGCATAAAATATTAAAACAACACTATATTGAACAATGATAGTCTGCCCTGGTGTCCAGTTTTAGACCCTGATTGACTTTAAAGAGGTTCTCTATGGGCACAGAGGTCTTCGGTTGCATGTATGAGCTTGTAGGTCACTGCACATTAAGAAATATATAGCAGAGATAAAAAAAGATCCTGAGAAGGGCAACACCAATGGCTAGGAATATACAAACGGTTGTCCTTGATAAGAATACAAAATTTAGTATTATTTAGACTGGTAAGGAAAAGAGTTAGAGGAGATTTGAGTAAAGTATTCAAAATTCTGAAGAGCAATGGTCAGTCACTTCTCTTGACCTGGTTCCTTACCAACACACAAGGGAATATTTATATTTTGAACAAATTATAGATAATTCATCATGTATTCTTAGTCAGTGAAAAGTCATTGGTACAGGCCTTCATTCAATCAGTGCTATAACTGGACATTTTAAAAATTGGTTAATTTCATGATAACATTTGTGGTTTCAGAATGTAGCCATAGAATGCCAGATAAGATACTAATAAGAGTAAATGAGAGATCAGAAATCATGCTTCAGGATAAAAGATGGTCAGTTTTGGAGGTCGGGAAGGAATTATTCTCCCATATACAGCACTCCATCAGCTAGGTACATAATAGGGACTTTTTACCATCTTATGAAGTATTGTGTTGCTCAAGAAAGATGGAAACCAGAAGTTCATAAGATTCTTGTCTTTTTTAGGGAAGAGTTTGAAAATGAATAAATAAGGCAATTGTTTCCTATATAAGGTAAATGGGAAACAAAAATTGCCCCTATTTTCCCTACTATGGATCTAGTCTAGGCCCCTACAATGGCCTGACCTCATTGGAGACTGAAGACCTTTATCCTATGGGTTGTCCAGTTTCCCCACTTGGCCAAAATGCCTCAGACCTGACCTGTAGGATTACCATTAGAGATGATAGGTAGACTTGGCAGACTTAGATTTTTATATTATTTTATCATTTTGACAGATAATGACGTTTATTTTTAAGCATTTTTTTATTTTTTATCTATTTAAATTTTCACGATAGTGGGAAATTATGGGGGGGCCAATAATTATTTAATGTCAGGAGATGTTGAGATTCAAAAAGTTAAAGCTTTATAACAGTTTAAAACCCACAAATTGTCAACATCATATGTCAAAATATATGAAGTAAATATCCCTATATCAAACTTTAATAAGTTCTCAAGCAGCATTTTTCTTATTTTGCCTATCTGTAAATTTTAATTAGGAATGGAAAAATTTGTTGGTTTGTGTGTGTATGATTGTGTGTACATTTACCGATATTCACCAATGAAAATCTAATCCTGCCAAGCCTAATGAAAGGATTGTTCAACCTCCTTCCTCCCTCAACCTTTGGCTCTACCAAAACTGTGTAAATTACTATAGCAAAAATTGTGAAATTACACCAGAATATTTTTTAAATGTAAAGGTTGTGGAAAATAGCATACTTAAATGTGAAAATCCTTATAACTAAGCAGGTAAAATCCCCGAGATCCTTGACCTATACACACTACCAGCTGAGAATGTGCCAAAATATGTGTAGCACATTAAGATCTGGAATTTGCTGCTTACTGCTGTGAACTGCAGTTCCCACTCTGATGCCGGGAATTAAACCATAGTTTTCAAGGACAGGAAGCTGTAAATAGTTGTCCCCTCTCTGACTCTTTTGGATTCAGCTTAATGTGATTTCCTTTAATTAGAGGTCAGAATTGTAACTGAAATTCAAAAGTGGCTTAAGGCACTAGCAAAACCAGATATTCATTCTGAGACACACTTGCCTTCTAGGCAAGGTCACCCCAATTATTACAAATTTGCTAGCAATTTTAGGACCAAATCCTGAGGTAGAAAGCACAGTGCGATGGGATCAGCCCACGGGCTGATTATCAAGGCCAAAAGGCATAATGCTGAAGTACAGAATCCTTAGTCCCAGCTTGCAGATAGCTGATTACTGATTGTTACCAGTACAATTGAAGGAAGGGGTTAGTGGACATAGCCCACCAGTCTCCTCAATCCAGGATTTTCAGCCAGTGGATGTACATTATGCATGGACCAACTACCATGATCTTGCCACTAGTGAACAATTGGGAGGGAGGAAGCAGTGCTACTTTTTCATGGAGGGTGGAGAGGTAGAGAGGTGGGTAAGGAAATGGAACAGGTTGGAGCTGGTGGACGCTTCACAAATTGAAAAGCTCCACTCCCTTTTCTTCCTTTCTCTCTCATGAAAAATATAGCAGCCCAGCCTGCTTCCTCCAACTTCCCCCCTGGACTCTTGATAAACAACCCTCATATTCCTTGGCAATTACAATCCAAACACCAGCCTTGGCAATCGACTGATTGGACTGGATCGGGTATTATGCAGATATAGAGGTGAGCATCATCAGCGCCATATAAGTAAAAATTTTACTTTTATTATAATAAATATGAGTCATAAAATTATCCAGCCCTAAGCAAAATCCATCTATAGTATTTTACAAGAAAATACATAATTTATTTCTTGATCAAGAGCAATGTGTCTATCTTACCCTTCCCTAAATGCTAAAGTCACTTCTGCATACATTACTACTATTAAAAGTTCTGAAGAAGTTAAAAAAAAAAAAAAAAAAAAGAGAAGAAAAAACTGTCAAAGGAAATTTTAAAAATAGGAAAAAATTTCAGCAAAACTATAATTATAAATATAAACCTCTATAGGGTGTCATTTCCAGGTAAAAGTGTGGGTGTAACATATTAGCCCCAAAGTGGTGATTAGATTTGTCCGGAGACTAACTGAATTGTCTTCGGGATGCATGACATACAGAGCATAGTGACAAACACATCATAGTGACATTTTCACCATTGCCTCTGAAATGGGGCCCTGATCCCTAACTTGCTTAGAATACTCTTTAACTTTAATAAGTAAACAAACAGGAAATTGCTTACATACAGTGAAATTCTGGCTCCATTGAAGGCAATGGCAAAACTCCAATTGACTTCAATGGAACCAGAATTTCATTCATAGCATTTTGGACAATTTAAACCTTTGCAATTTAGGGCAAATGAGACCCCATTTCTTCCCTTCCCCCTCAAACTTGCAAACATATGATTTTTCTAAAGACATCTTAAAATACATACATTTGAAACAGATCCCATTTTGCCTTTCATTGGCTTGGGTGACAAGGAAATAGTTGTCATAACACAGTAATTCCCAAATGCTGGTCCATGGAGCACTTTCTCATGGTCCTCAGAACTGGCTGGTCAAATGCAACTGGCACTCGCCTTGTTTTCAGCTGCTAAACTACACCAAAAGGAGCTAAAAATACATCAGATATTTTCCTAATAATACTTTCCCTATGTAAACTATTGCTTTAGTTGCCAGAGGGATGATATTCAGTTGTCTGTGGGAGTTCAGGTGGACTGTACAATCATAAATAGAAGGAGACATGGTCCCCAAGATAATCTCTCTGTTGTGATGTGTTCCATGCTATGAAAGAGTTAGGGAACCACTCTCATAATGGCATACACAGAGACAGGAAAGCAGAAAATAAGGAGAAGATTATGAACATATTGAGAATATGGCTTATAGTTTATTTGCTAGTTTAACACCACTTTTAGTATAATTAAATAGGAATAATTTAATGGCATCCTAACTCTAAATAGTTTTACAAAACATATCTAGCAATAGGTTGATAGCTTGCTAAATGAGCAAAAACTTTAATATCTACTGTGATCAGCATTTCTGCCTGATGACGCATTTTGCTTTGAAGATAAAATCCTACAACTAGCTGAAAGAGATGTGTAGCCTAATAAATAATCAATGAGCTACTGTGCTGATCAGCCAGCATTTCTTCATTTTATTCAAATCACCCATTTCCTATAAACAGTAGGAAGTATTTATCTTCTCCTTGCTGAAGTCAAGGGAATCTGCTCTTTATTTTTTCCATATTAAAAAGGTAAATAAAAATAATACAAATAAAGGTCCATGATGCTGGATTCTGTTTGGAGAAACTTATTGGGAAAAAAACACTGTTAATTTCCATTTTAGATATATATCCCAAGAGTTTCATTTGTCAATGGTGGCCAAAAATATATTTCCTACATTTGATAAATAGAATGTTTTGCCCTCTGGGCCAAATCTTTATTCTCGTGTGGCCAAAGGATATTTGCAAGAGAGTTCCAATAGAGTCAGGCTGCAAAATGGAAATGTAGCTGCTTTACACCTTCCTATGGGCCTGCTACTTGCTCCAGCAAAGATCTATTGTAGCTGTGATGTCACAACATGAAGAGCAAGAGCCTATGGACATAACTATGAGGAGCTGAAAATTTATTTTAAATTATTTGTGTGATGCATTTCTCTCTTTCCCTTGCAATTTACTTTTTGAATAAACTAATTTTATTTTATGTGCTGATTGCCCCAAATAGTAATTAATTGACTTGTATAATTTTTTTCTTTAATTAGAAATTTTTCTGGTTAGATAAAATATGATTACACAAGCTGAATTTTTAAGGTGTGCGGTTTGGTTTTATTTTTTCCAGAAGGGAAATAATTATATTCTAACAGCCTGCTATCTAGAGTAAATGAAAGGTGAATCAGGCCTTACGTGTCACTGTAGGAGACAAAGAAAAATGGAATTTGAGATTAGGTTAGGGCAGAGGATCAGCATGCTACAAGAAAAGACTGTATTTGTTGAGGAATTAGTTTCCAGATGTACTGCTGTTGATCAGATTGAACCTTGTTATTGAGTGCCATGAGTTTTTCAAGACTCACAAAAGCTAGATGAAGGGGAAAATGTCTAAAAAATGAACATCTGAGAAACAAAATTAGCACATTAGCCACTAGAACAATAGGTAGCATTCACTGGACTCTGTGATGAGGGAGTGTATAGGTTTTTAACAAAGTGATCCACTATATGAGCGTTCTGATAGCTACTGGTACAAATAACTCCTGGAATCCATTATAGCATTGAATGGAGAAAATGAAGGTCTTTGATATTTGAATCCCGCAAACTACATTTTAGTAACAGGTTATAAGATTCTGCTTTTTTTATACTTCAGTAAAATTAGGGAGAAAGTAGCTTCTAAAAGACGTGGCTTTACTTTCACAATTTCAGACAACTTGGCTAGAAGTTTCTGCTCTAGAGGACATGGAGATACATTAGTGAGCAACAATATAGTGCCTCGGAAAGCATATTTTCAAAAAGGGATCTACAGCTAAGGGTTCCATATGACACAACTTTCTAATATTTGGGTTTTTAAAGAGTAAAATATAGGTAAAGAAAGTGATATTGTTTTTGTGCAAGCTGGACTCCTCTGAAACATACTGTCAAACTTAACTCTCTTGTTAAAGTTTTTTGTTTATGAATATAGCAAAATTCAAAACTAGAACATGAGAAGCATACACAAATGTGAAAGGTATACAGTATCTTCCATCCAAGCGTTTTACAAACATTGATGAATTAAGCTTCTGGGAACAGGGAAAGATGATACTCATTTACAAATAGAAAACTGAACTTCTGAACTGATGAAGGTCAGACTGAAATCTGTGGAGAGCAGCAATGGCATACCGAGGGGAGAGCGTGGGAGGGGGCAGGTCCCTGGGCAATGGCCTGCAGGGGGCACTGGGCCAGCCCTTCATGACGCTCAGGGGGCAGGAGACGCAGGAGGCTCTGAGGGACGCTCTGAGGGACCCTCCGTGAAGGGTTGGTCCATAGCACACTTACCTGCCACTCGAGCCCTGCAGCCTGGCGCCGGCTCAGATGGGGCAGCCTTACACCCCAGCCTGGTGTGGGGGTGAGGTGGGCAGGCCCTTCATGATGTGCGGGGGGGGCCCACAGGAGCAGAAGCAGGAGCAGCTGCCCCTCAGCCTCCAGTCCTGTGCCCTCCACCCGTGGTGAAGGTGGGCCCCTCAGCATCTCCACCCATGGGTCATGAAGGGACGGCCCAGTCTCTCTCCCCAGGCCAGGGGGTGGGGGGTATGAGGCTGACCCATCCAAGCCGGCGCCAGGCTGCTGGGCTGCAGCGGGAGAGGCGGGCGCCACACACTGAGTAAGTGCAGGGAGTGGGGGACGGCAGAGCTAAGCCTGCATTTGTGCCCCCCCGCGCCTCACATCCCACCTGCAGGTACAGACCCCCCTCCCCAGGGCAGCTGGGGGGCAGCGCCAGAACCCCTCCTGCCCTACGTGAGGAGGGAGTTATGGGGGGGGCACAAATGTAGGCTTGGCCCGCAGGTGCCGGAGACCCTCCATACGCCACTGGAGAGCAGGGAATATTAACTGGGGCCGAGATCATTAAAGGTATTTACTTAATTCTCATTGAAATCAGAGCAGTGCACCTAAATACCTTTGAAGATCTGGGCCTGGTGTGTTCAGCTGTTAAGGAAAAGAATGTGAAATGGGGCCTAAGTTACTGGTGAAAAAAAAAGACGATGTTTGGGGAATCCTCAAACATCAGAGTGGGCCTATTGCAAGACTTCAGATGTTAATCAGGACCTCTCCCCTTTGACTTGAAACACGTACTACAGTTATACTTAAGCCATAAATAAAGGCCAAAATTCAGGAGACTGGATTCTGATTCCTGACCCTACCACAAGCTATCTAGGCAAGACATGACACTTAGGCCTGGTCTACACTACAAACTTAGGTCGACAGAAGCCACCTTACGTTGACATAATAATGTATACGTCTACACTACCGGTTCTCTTCCACCAACCTAACTCACCTGTAATGTCGACTTAATTACTTTACCTCCGCAAGAGGTGTAGTGTTTAAATCGACATTGATGGGTCGACAAAGAGGCAGTGTAGATACAACGTTGTGTAAGTTGACTGAACTGGCCTCCAAGAGGTGTCCCACAATGTTCCGCTGTGGCTAGTCTGGAGATCGTTTTCAACTCCGCTGCACAGCAGCCAGGTACACAGGAAACAATCCCTCCCCTGTTAAAGTTCTGGGAAATTTTGAATTCCATTTCCTGTTTGATCAGTGTGGAGAGCTCGCCAGCCCAGCTTGTCAAGGCAACGCAATGCCCCAAATGCACTCCATCCTAGAGTGCACAGGAGATGGTGGATCTTAACAGTCTGTAGGGAGAAGAGAGAAGAGTCTGTGTAGGCACAGCTCTGATCCAGGTGAAGAAACATAGACATCTATGAAAAGATCGCGTGGGGCATGGTGGAGAAGAGCTACACCAGAGACACACAGCAGTGCCGCATGAAAATCAAAGAACTTCGGCACATGTACCACAAGACAAGGGAGGCAAACAGTCATTCTTATTCTGCACCACAGACACGTTCCTTCTACAATGAGCTGCATGTGATGCTTGGTGGTGACCGCACCACCACCCCCAAACACAGTGTGGATATCTCAGGCAACAACGAAGAGGACATTCTGGATGGGGAAGAGGAGGAAGAGAATGGGAGACAGACGAGTGGGAGATCCATTCTCCCCGAGAGTCAGGATCTATTTTTAACCCCGGAGCAGTCCATCCTGTTGCAGGACAGCATGGTGGCCAAGTGTGATGCTGGGGAAGGCAGCTCTGGGGAGTATGCAATTCCAATCAAACTGTTGGAGTTACATGCACTTATATTTTATGTGCAATATGAAGAAAAAGAGATGTAGTGGGTATATGCTTCCCCAATGGCTGCTCCAGCTACGCAGAGGTTCCCCCCTGGAAAAGACTGTTTCTATGAAGAGGGGTGGCCTGGGAATCCTGCATGGAGATCTGCAGGAAGCTTTCATGGAGGTACTCTGCAATCTTTTGCAGAAGGTTTCTGGGCAGGGCTGCCTTATTTTTTCCACCACAGTAGGAAACTTTCCCATACCATGCCAGTATTAACTCTTCTGGTATCATTGCGGTACATAGCATAGCAACATAAGGACTAGGTCTGTACCAGATACTTTGTTACCCTCACACTAGGGCATGCCACCTTTATCCCAATCTGTAGGGCTCAAGGTATAACCCAGTTTAAGGCACCCCCAACCTTTCCTGCAGAGCCCTACGGATTGGGAAAGGCACCTACCCTTACCCAATTCACATTCTAAGCTAGGGCTCAGGGTCACCCATTCCCAGGCCTTATGGCTCCGGGTTAACCTGGTTAATTGAAGTACCCACCTTTTCCCAATTTGTAGGCCTCTGGGTGTAATTCTCTTTGGGTTTGCAGGATCTTTTACCATTGAAGGAGCCTTACACAGTAATATCCTTATTCTCTATTTATTAACAATTACCAAAACAGAATACACACGCTAAGCATACAATGCTCACCACTCCAAATAATGCAGACATTCTTCTCCTGGAGGCCAATCAGGATTAGATCATTTGGGGACTGCCAGAAAATCACTTCTGGCTGTGCCCCTGTTCTGGCTGCTCAAAATTAGTTGCCAACCTATCTGCTGCCGCATCCCACCCCTGCAGAACCTTCTCTCCTTTTGCCTCACAGATATTATGGATCACACAGCATGCACTGATAACAATAGAGCTGTTGCTTTCACAGAGGTCTAACCTAGTAAGCAAACTGCACCAGCGACCATTTAAATCTCCAAAGGCACATTCTACCACCATTCTGCACTTGTTGAACCACTCCTTACTGCTGCCCAGATTGTCGGTGTACAATTTCATGGGCCATGGGAGCAATGTCTCCCATGTCTCTCATGATCACTATTGGCATTTCAACATCATCAGTGGTTATTTTGATTTCAGCTCTCTGAACAGACCTGTGTTCCTAAAGATGTGCACGTCATACATCTTTCCTGACCATCCCATGCTGATGTCTGTGAAATGCCCACCCCCTGTGATCCACCGGAGCTTGCTACACCATTTCAGTTTATGCACTCTTTGGCAAGGTTGGGTGCTAAGTTAGGGATGTGCATGCCATTTATCGCCCCACCGCAGTTATAGAACCCCATTGCAGCAAAACTATCCACTATGTCCTGCATGTTGCCAAGTCATTACCCTTCTTAGCAAAAGTCGATTAATGACCCTGCATATTTGGATCCCAACTGCTCCCACTGTGGATTTACCAACTCCAAAATGCTTCCCCACTGACTGGTAGCAGACTGGTGTTGCAAACTGCCACAGAGTGATCACCACTTGCTTCTCTACTGTCAGAGCCGGTCTCGTTTTAGTGTTGCTGTGCTTCCAGGCTGGGAAAAGCTCTGCACAAAGTTCCTAGGCAGTGGCCTACCACATTCAAAAGTTCTGCAGTCACTGCTTGACATCCCGTAGCTGCATAACGATGCAATCACACCAGTCAGGGCTTTTTTGCCAGGATCAGAAATGGTGATCCACCGTGTTCAGCTGCTGCTCAGCCACCAGCAGCAACCAGGAATTGTTTCGTTCTATGGCTTGCAGAAGGGCTGCTTGAACGACATCACAATGTTCTACGTGGCAGCTCTTGTCTTGCCTCTAGAAATACTTCAGGATAAAGCGCAAAGTGTTTGTAATGCTCACAAGAGTGCACAGCTCATCAGGATTCATGCTTTTCAGGCTATGGCATATTCACAGTTAAGCCAAGCTTTCAAAAAAAGTCACAAAAAAGTATGGTTGTTGATGTCAGAGAACAGAGGGAGGAAACTGCATCATGGGAGACTGAAGCCATGTTCCCAGTCCCCCCTGCAACAATGTTTTGGTCCCACGAGGTTTTGCAAGCCCTTCCCAAAATGTAATGTGATCAGGCCAATTCACTAGTGTGTGGGCATAGTTCAAAGTATTGTCTTCATTTATCTGTAACCTGCTAAATGCTGTTTACATAACAATTTATATTATATGTATGTCAGCTTGTTAATTAACCCTAGCTCAAAAGGTTTGTTAGTATGAGGATGTGACTTTACTTGATGTGTAAAACTGCATGAAAACTAATGAAGGATTGTTTCTGACTGTCACATTGTATTAAGCGGGATTGGAGCCTCAGAACTGTAAATGAAGAAACATATTAACTTCAAAGCATCGGTCTTGGTGTGCAATAATATAAAATCCACAAACTTTGTTGGCATTTAGCTGACAAAGGGAGGGCTCATGCTGTGCTGAATACGTTTGCCATACTGTTTTCAACTATCACAAGGAAACCCCAGGAGCAATTTTTCATTGATGGACTGATGGATTCTGATAGGGGGCATCTTGAGCAATTGGACAGAGGTCCCCAAAACCTTAGAGAAATTAGCTAAAGTGTTGTCTTTGGGGTGAGATCATGAGGATCCATTGATGTGGGGTAAGTGACTGGCTCTTTGGGGTAGGGAGCAACCTAATGCGTGATGAGTTTTGGTTTTAATAACCTTTCATTACAAAGTCCAGTTTGTCTGAGTGGTAAGATTGGCTGGAGAGCTTAAGGTGAGTGTCTATGACTTCATGGTAAGAGTAATATAGTGATCCGGGTGTCCATATTTGTACTGGTTTGGTAAAATCTAATTATAGCTCCAGTTTGGGAGCTTCTGCGCTGTTTTTTGACAGTCTGACCTGAGATTGGCACTCACCGTTGTGAGCCACTCCAGACTGTGTGACAAAGAGCATCACAGAAATGCCTATGAAGAACACGTTTTTCCTGATGATTGCCCTTACCTATGGAGATATTTGAAATAAATTCTTGTTCTTGTTAAAAAAAAAAAAAAAGCATGTCAGTATTTTATTTTTGTGTGCTTTCCTGTTTTATTTTTTTCCTTGTATGGCCCCTGTTTTAGGATACTGACTTCTTATTCTAATGTGATTTCTTTTTATAGGGGTATATAGGGACTTCATATAGAAAAGAGATAAGCTAGATACTACACTAAAATTAATACTACATAATACAACATACATGCATACTGTACTTGATGAATACTGTAACTTTAATTGTACTGTAAGTCTAAAAAATATTGTTCCTATTGGATCTACTCTGGTAGCCCTTAATTAAGCAAATTAGTTCATTGATGTCAACAGGAGTTTTGTCTGAGTAAGATCTGCAGGTTCAGGCCCATAATATGAGCATTCATTTTTCCACAGGAAAATATAGGGTCTGATCATGCCCTTATGTTAATCCACGCATGGATTTTCTGTTCCCCCACATTGGCTCCATGATACTGTCTCCTTCGGAATCTGCAGGGGGCACCCTGTGGCTTAGAGATCTGCCCAGGGAGAGAGGATGTGCTTTGTGTCCTTGCAGCAGCACTGAGGAGCTCAGGGTAGGAATGTAATATTGCCTGAAGCTTGATTACTTTTCCATGTCCCCTGTTTTGCTGTGGGCATTCCCCTTTTAAGCAGGGACCCCCCATGGGGGGAGGAAAGGGTACACTTTACTGGGCCCTGGAGGGCCCAGCCCAGGCTGCAACCCCCATTGTGTGTGTGGGAGAGGGCCCATGTACAAGTTTGTACTGAGCCAAAAAAAATTATGCTTGGGCCCTGCTTTTAAGGGAGGTCCCTGGGGAAGCCATAGCAGGGGGCACGTTGCAGCGCTGCTCTGTTGTGAGACAATATAGTCAAGGCATAGGCCAGAGCTGCTATGGGGGCTCATAGTCTCCCTATAGAAGTTCCAAGTCCCTTTGTCCCTAGGGTTTGTGGGAGGTTCCTGCAGTCTGTTTCATTGGAAGGAAGTCAAACTTGCCTCCAGATGGAATAAATGGGGAGAAATCTCTGTGAGGAGAGCCTTGCTGAGGTTTCCTCTCCTTTAGTCCCAGTCTGTGGGCTTTCCTGTAGGAAAAGATGATTGGACCCATAGATTTACCATTGGGAAAGAGTGCACATGCTACATTTATACACACAGGGTGAAATTAACCTGTATGGAGAGACCCAGCCCACAGCCTATGGACCAACTAAATTCCATTTAAGTCCAGTTTTGAGGATTTAAGTGGTCTTTGCTGGTCCGCTAACAGGAACCAATGTCACCCACAGTTAGCCAATGGTTCTTCTCTTATGTATAAAACTTCTTGCTTTATGGTACTGCAGGCAACAACTGAAATTGGGGCAAAAGAACAGGACTCATTAATTATGATCTGATTTTGAAATAATTTAAACAGAAACTTTTGACAATGGATCCCAGAGATCAAAAATTGATTTTATTGAGGAGAGTTTCAACTACATTTTAAGCAGCCAATGTCAAATAAAATTTCACAGAATAAGTTAGATTATGATCATGAGTGAAATTTTTGTACAGTGCCTCAGCATCATGGAAATAATGTCAATTATTATTTGGCTGGAAGACAAAAATCCAGCTGTTTAACAGCATGAAACCTTTCCAATCCTTATTTTAATTGTCTTTAGAGATGTATTGTTTATAAATGACACTTTAGAAATTATTTTTATAACAATGTTTTTAATTGAGAAAGGGACAGGGGAGGAAACCAAATTAATGAAGTTTATTTAAAGCTGCCAGGCAGTATATGCTCCACAGGAGAAATTCTCACAACAAGGTTCAGATATGTCATATAGCAAGTGTGTATGTGAAGCACACAGAGTAATCCAACTGCAATGAAAGAGTTTGGAAGGAAAAATGCAAATGTGAAATAACATCTATTTGTCTAAAAAGTTTTAGCATCCCCTCGGGGAATTTATAAATAATATTTTGGCCACTATAGAAGTCCCACACATTTCTATGAATTAAATTGAAATCTGAGAACAAAACCATTTAATTTAAAATTGAATTTAAATGCTATTTAATTTCATATTTAACATCAGATTTTTTCATTACTTTTTTCTAACAATGAAAGTCTTGATCTTCATTATTGTGGGCAAAATAATTTATGTCCATAAAAAACAAAAATCAAAGCTGCAATTCATGGAAGTTGCATGTTCAGCTAGAAAATTCTATGAAAATAAGTTCTGTAAATTTACAAGTTTTTTGTTATTATTCCCTTCCTTTAATTTTTTCCCTCTTTTGTTTTTCTTCTTAAACACTTTGATTTTTAAGGTTTGATTGAAAGCCCACTGAAGTCAACGGAAAGGCTTCAGGTGAAATTCTGGCCCCCATTAAAGTCAATACAAACTTCCGATTGACTTCAACAGGTCTAGAACACACATACACACACCATTGACTTCAGTGTTGTATTAGGCTTTAAATGCCAAAAAAGGGTCCTGATCCTACAAACATTTATATGTGATTAGTCTCATTGAGGTTAATGGGCTACTCACGTGCAAAAAGTGAAGCGTGTATGTGTTTGTGCGTTTACGGTTTAAATCGCAAAAAAGTCAAGAAATATGAAAATTAAGGTTTTGGTGGTAGTTTTAACTCAGCAGCCATGCTCCACAGTGTCTCTAATGCCTGTTTTTACTGTTAAATCATGTATAGGTTCATATATTTCTCTTAATATCACAAAGGCCAAATCCCATATCCATTCCCTCATGGGCCCAGGAAATTCCTACACAGATGGGCTGCTATAATTCCATTGCGCAGTGATGGCAGGTTGAGAGAAGCCCTTCTTTGGTTTCCTGTGGTGTAGTGCTCTGTGAAAGCGCTGAAGTGCAGAAGATGCAGCCTATGGATGGTAAGAGCAACTCTGTGGGGCTCTGAGCCTTCTGGGAAATGACACCATCCCTCTAGTTTCCGCAGAGAAACAATGTATTCTGAGGATAATGGAGGAATCCAGATTTGGTTTCAATTGCATGACAAAATATACAGCTGTGCTTCATGTCTTAAGTAATGTTGCCTAATTTTAGCATTGTGATTTCTTACTCTTTAAATCTGTTAATATAATAGTCTACTAATTCAGTGTGTTTGTTCATAATATATAGCTAAGATATTAACTGTTTAGATAATCGCTATAGGAATAATTATATGCTATGTTTCAGGTCTGTCAAGTTCAAGGTGATCTGCTTTGACTGAACCCAGAGCACGTTATGGGAATAGTAATGAAATCTTAATCCAAAGGCAAACTAGTCTACATGTAGGCTAGAATAACCTCCATGATTTCTTAACGTTAGGTTTTTTTTTTTCCTCTCAACTTTGTACTTAAATTTCCAAGATACATTGTTAAGCTGTAACATCATGTAGGTTCAAACTTGCAGATGAGTAATTTCCATAGCAAAAAACCTTGAAAAGGCAGAAAATACCACAGATTATACAGGTTTTACATGTTGTTCAGCATGTTGGCTTTTTGATATGTGCAGTATGCTGCTCATCAGCAAAATTATATTTTTGCCAGGTCCACAGAACTTTTAAAGTGAAAAAAGCCCACATGACTTTCCAAGGACCAAGGACTTTCCAAGTCCAACAAAGACTTTTACAAGAAAGATTGTGAAACTCAGACTACAATCAAAATGCAACTAAGGCCTTTATTGTTTCAAAAGTAAGACGGTGTACTGGCCAAATTAAAGAAAATGGAATGTTGGCTAAGTAAACATTTTTGTTCAGCTTTGCTTATCTGATCTTACCAGCATGTAGCTATATTTTGTCATAACAAATAATTTCCTTTGTTAAACATAAGAGCAAGTGAGAGCATTGATAAACACTGCATGCAGCCAGGCTTCAAACATTTCATTATTTAACTTTCTGCAGTTAGAGTGAAATAAAACTCTTGTTAAAGAGCCTTAGTAAAGCCTTCTGTACTGGTGATTACTAATACAAAATTGAGGCAATAAATAAGTCAAGAGTTCAAGACATTTATGCATTAGATACGTATCTGTTTAGAATTCAAATGCTTCTACAGAGACGATTCTTTCAAGACATGTTGCAAAGCCTATCAACTTAGCCAACATTTTTCTGAGGGCACAGGGTGAATGGGGCAGGTTTTAGCTGTTATGATTTGGGAGGATTTTGTTGCTGACATTGGTCAACATTAAGCTTTCATAAAGTAGTTGCCATTAAACAGTCAGCTCTGGCCTGAGGCTCCTTTTATATGGGCCTGCTGACCCTCCATACACCACTGCTCACCGCCTGGAGGATCTTGAGCAAATGGTGCTGCTCTTCAGCCAACTGCTTCATATATTCCTGCAAGTATCTCTATGTCTCTCACTGTCTCCACTGGTTATTCAGGATGTGCCTCATTAGGGCCTGGAGTACCCTTGGTTGCTCCTCAACCCCCTTCAGTGGGGGTGGCAACTCTGAAGTCCAGTCTGGAAAGGTCCACACGCCTTCTGCCAAAAATCCTCTGCCAATGGTATCTACATTGTCCCCTTGGCTCCTAGTGTCTCTTCTTTAGCTTTTCCTACTCTCCTTGTATCAGGGGAGTGCTCAAACTGTTTCTGAGTCTGTCACTGAGTCCCCTTCTCAGAGGTGACCGAATGCCCGTATTCCCCACCATATGTGATGGGTTCGCACCACTCACCGCCAGTTGGGCACCTCCTGCTGGTTGTCCGAGGAATAGTCCGTGCCGACATCCACATCCACAATCTGCGCACCATCACTCTCTTGCTGCAATTGGCCTGTAGCTGTCCAAAACCTCAGTATCCTCTTTCTGACTCAGTGCTCTGGCTAAGTCACAATCTGTGTTCCCCCCCTTCCGGGGGAGGTTTTGGCTCCTTGGTAGTGGCCACTACTCCCAGTGGCCACTGCAGTTTCTCATCCTACAACTTCCTCAGTGGCACCTGCAGTCACTTATTCTACCACTTCCCAGGGGCAAGTGGGGAGGAGGGGGGACCCAGGCCCACTCACTACTCCAGGTCCTGGCCTAAGGACCCTGTGAATCACAGTCTTTTCCCTAGTTCCTTTTCCTGCTGCTGTCTCCATGAGCCACTTCCTCTCAGTCCTAGCACCTTCTTCACCCAGTCTCAAGACCTGCCGTTATCTGCTTTAAACAGCCCACTAGCAGCTCCTCCGGTACCTGACAGCAGTAGCTCTGCTTCAGATGCTACAGGTTTCTCAGCCTGAGGGAGACACAGCCTTCCCTCCTCAGACTTCAGGTCACATCTGCTTTGCTCTGACCTGTGGCTCCTTTTATATGGGCCTACTGACCTCTGATCGGCTGGGAGGAACAGCCATTCTCCTATTGGCTGCCTCTCACACAGCCTCCCTACAGCTGCTTTTAACCCCTTAAGTGCTAGTGTGGGGCAGATGCCCCATCACAAGGCCATAGAACTTCCTCAAAATAATTCCTAGATCATATCTTTTAGAAAAAACATCCCATCTTGATTTAAGTAGTGTCAGTGATGGAGAATCCGCCACAACCCTTGGTAAATTGTTCCAATTGTTCATTATCCTCACTGTTAAAAATTTACACCTTATTTCCATTCTTAATTTGCCTAGATTCAATTTCCAGATGTTGGATTGTGTTATGCCTTTCTCTGCTAGATTGAAGAGTCCATTATGAAATATTTGTTCCCCATTTAGGTACTTATAGAAAACCATAGTCAAGTCATCCTGTTAAGCTTCTCTTTGCTAAACCAAATAGATTAAACTCCTTGAGTATTACTGCACAGCATGTTTTCTAATCCTTCAATCATTCTCATGGTTCTTCTCCAAACTCTCTCCAATTTGTCAACATCCTTCTTGAATTGTTGGCACCAAAACTAGAACCTGTATTCCAGCAATGGCTGCACAAATGCATGCCAAATACAGAGGTAAAATAACCTCTTTACTCCTACTTGAAGCTTCCGTGTATATGCATCTAAAGATCACATTAGCCCTTTTGACCACAGTGCCAAATAGTTCATGTTCAGCTGATTATCCACTATGATCCCCAAAATCTTTTTCAGAGTCACTGCTTCCCAAGATAAAGTCTCTCATCATGTAAGGCTGATTTATAAAAATCTGTAGTGTATAAAGAATATTAAGATCTATAGGACTTTGCCAATCCCTTCAAGTGGAATAGGACCTGAGCCCTGGTTTTGTAGTATACAAGATAAACAGTCCGTGCATAACAATTCCCTGAAGTGTATAATCTTTTTCATAGCATGCGTGTGATTATATAATTTAAAACTGAAACATGAACATAAATGCTTCCATGGAGCTGAACAAAACTGAAATAAAATTGAACAAAACAAAACAAAGCACATTGCATTGCATGAGGAAAGTTATTCATCATTTTTGTAAGGACATGGCAGCTATTCCCACACAGAGACTGGTCATCCCAACCTGTCAAACTCTGTTATTTCACACAATTTTCTTTTTTAGGACATAATGACCCCCTGAAACCACATGCTGTGTGAGTAAAGCAATAGGAATGTGTGTGCGCATGCGTTCGCAAGCTAGATATATCAGTTGCATCGAAGCTGAACTAACAAACAGAAGCGTGCTCTTCCTAACTCTTGCCATTTAAAGCTATCAGTGGAATAGGAAGAGAGCATGAAGAATTTACTCCAGCTGCCATGTTATGTTACTTTTAATTATTTTTGTTTTGCCACAATTACTATTGGTTAAAGAAAGCTGGCTTACTGACTTAGTTGCAACGCCCACCAGCAAGACGTCTTAGCTCAGTTACTAACTTATTGCTCCTTTGGTCAGCAGAGGTTGGGGGTACTGCTGAGCTATAGTGGCATATGCAGCTTCTGGTTGATTGGGAGGTCCATACCTACAGTTGCTACCTGCTCAGGTTTAAACAAGGATAACCAATTTTCATAGCCTAGATACTATAACCTGGTATCCTAAAATTTACACTCTCTTTTGTTTGAGACTGTCCTTTGTTAGAAGTTTTGCTGCCTGTTAATTATTTGCATTGTAATGTCACTGGCATCTTGATCTGACTAACCAAGCAGCAGCAATGGGTGAGATTGCTACTGTTGTCTATTTATTTATTTTGTGTACTGTGCAGTGCCATTGTCAGTGTTAAAGACAGTCCCCGCCACAGAGAGCTTCAAAACAACAAGTCAGAATCATGCAGAGAACCAAAGGTTAAAGCCAAAGGGATTACAATTGCTCTCCCAAAAAACAAAAACAAAACAAATTGGCACAAAGAAAGCTAAATGAGTTGAGGGGTGCCAAATTTGTTTGTTTATAATGATACTTTTTTCTACTGTTTTTAAATTTAGGACTAGTGCAGCATGGTGATGTCTGAAAGTTGATAGAGGAAGACTGATATGTAAAGATGTACCCAGAGCCAGTTTACTGCATCAAGAAAAGATCTTAATACAATCAATCATTGTAACATGCCTAGGATGACTTCTGTGCGGACTTACGAATTATGCAGTCAATTCTAACATGAATCACAGGAACTTATGGTTGTTTGCAATTATAGATGCCATTTAAAGCATTCTGCAACCCTGCTTATACTGTACACATTTAGCCATCTAGAAAACTATTTTTGTAAGTTACTGCAGCATATTTGAAAATAAACCTGTCACATAGGATATATCAGGGAGGGTAGCCAAGGTTTATCAGAGAGCACTCTAAGACCTTTTACATCCAACTCTCAATTACAATTCTTTCCTGAGAAAAAAAGAGTTCAATATATAGTTCTTTAGCTATTTTCCCCTTAGTCTTTGGGGAAGTTTGGTGTTGTTACGACAAAGTTGGTTGTTTTTTTTTTAAATGATAGTTTGATAATATTTTGTGAGTTTGGGTTCATCAAAGAGTTTGTTGTAGGAAATGGATGATTTCCAAACTCCTACCGCCACTATAGCAGTGCTCACATTCTTTACAAGACTCTACTTGACTGTCAAGGAATTTCAGACAGGATATGACAAGTATCGTGGCCTGGACACTCTCCCATATATATACATTAGTGCCTCAAAGGGTTGTGCGCACTGCAGTGACAGCTCCAGTTGTTGCTTCTCAAGTTAGTGTAGCTTGAGTGAGGGCAGTCACACTGCAAAACACTCAAGCAGCACAGAGTGTTTGTATGAACAGAGTAGAGTAGCTGAGTCCCCACTGCGTTACTAGCACCGGCCCTGCTCAAACTTTGACTTGCATCGCCTGACAGGTCAGCTAGCTGGAGTTTAAAGAACTACTTACCTTGCGCTAGAGACTTGTGTGTAGACAGAAGTGGAGTTAGGGATTGAAGACAACCCCTAAAACTGAGATTTGAGATGTTTGACTCCATCTAAATGTGATAATGGAGTTTAAATCCAGCAGTTCACTTTTGGATAACGTTTTTCCCTCCATTGACTTGCTTTTCAAAAAGAAACAATGAGGAATAAATGTATTCTTCTTGCCAGAGTCACACAAGTAGTTCTCCCAGTATTAAAGCATATTGGGAAGTCAAACCATAAGTTTATCCTAGACCTTTTGCTAAACAAAGACACAATCAAGACTCACATGATTTCTTCCAAGTTTGGCTTTTTCCCCTCAGGGAGCCTCCCCATTATTACTTTAATTGAAATTGACATGACTAAGCTATTTCAAGACACTCCCAATGTATCTGAATATCTTCTAGTGAAACTTTAGATTCCACTGAAGACCTCTGATGAAATAAATTGCCACTGGTCTTCCTGTTTCTCTCTTCTTTGCAGTGAATTCTGGTTTTGCGTTTGAGCAATTCTCTCCAAGAACTCAACTTATTTTGTCCTCCTCTCTTTTCCCTACTTGCAATATGTTTTTCCCCCCTCTTCTCTTTCAAAATAGTTTATTTCCTTGCCTTTTTATTTATACTCCATGTGAAGTGGAGTAAGTGATGACCCTCAGGGGTTGATATCACTGTGCAAAGCCTTTCATGTCTAAGTTCTTGGTGCAAAACGATTCAGTGATATATGAAAACTATTACCATCTGATTGCAATGTGGTGGTCTCAGTACATTTTCCAATAAACAGGTGTCCATATCCTAAAACTACCATCACATTTGGCCTTTTTGGCACTCAGTAAAAAAGTCAAGGACTGAGAGACACATTTAGGTAAGCCAGATTTGTGCATAGACAGGACATAGGGTCTATACTGGTTACACGCTGAGGAGCTAGAAAAAGTTGCAAGGCATGTAAGAAGTTATAAGTTAAAGTAGTCACTGCCTAGTTTAAATTACACCTTCTTCTTGCTCCTTAAAGGACAAATTAGACTCCCTTACTGATTGGTACCGTGTGTGTAAGTAGAACTAAGGGAGTATCACTGAATGAAAGTTATACTAAGTTATACCATCTAACACGCTGGCTCTGAATTTGTACTCTTTGTAAGATTCCTCTTTCTCTGAGGGCTTTTCCATGAGGTCACAACATATTCTTCCGTATTTGCAAGAGATCTGAGTTCCTATGGGCTTGATACTAATTGGACTTTGTAGCTGGGGTCAAGTTTTTTGCTCTTCAGTGTACTCCATCCCAGCCAAGCATTTAATAACAGTCACCTTGCCTCAGTTTCCCTTTCTGTATCAGTTCAGAAGTGTGGCCTACAGCACTTGGCCTCTCTTTATGGCTCCAGCTGGGTCATTTGAGTTTCTCTCATTTCAGGGTAGTAAGGGGGCTCAGCCCAATGTCCTAAGGTGCCTCTAAGGGGCCTCTGATCACAAGTCTCAGGGTCCGATAGCTCCCTCTCCCTTTCTTCATCAGGGAAGGAACAGAAGGAAAATCAACACAGGGACAAAAATAGAGTCCAATAGTCTTTTGCTAGGACCCCCAAAGCTGGAATTCAGCAGTCTCTGCCCAGCATCAATGTGTGTAGGGGGTATGGTATGGGGTCCTAGCCCAGTAGCCCCTTGTTAGGTAGTCAAGGACTGTGTGCTGAAGTCTTCTACTACCAACCAGACTGCTTCCTAGCTATGGTGTTTAAAGGAATCTGCTGTATGGCAACCTTCCCTGACTCCTTCTTCCAGGAAATCGATCTCTCCAAACAGCTTTTCTCTTTTCAATGCCATAGAGCTACTCCACGATGGCTTCCATCCTCTCTAGTAGCCACCCAGCTCTGTCTGGGTAGCAGCTTTATATTCCAACTGTTTCTAACCAGCCATTCAGCCACAGCTGCGGGAGGGATTGTTCTGTTTATTAACTCCTTAATGGTCACTGCCATGTGGGATCTATATAGCCCATCACAGAGCCTTTGAGATCTATTGATGAAAAGCACTATATAAGCCACACTCCATGGTAAGTGGGGTAAGAAGGAACATTTAATGCAGGGGGGTTTCAGAAACCCTCAGCATTTACCTAACTTTGCTCCAGTAAAGTCAATGGTAATACTCCCACTGACTTCAATGACAGCAGAATTAGGCCAATATGGCGCATTTTTAAAAATCTCTCCATATATGTTATTAAATAAATTCACCCTTCTCACTTGCTGGACATGCACTGATGGCTGGTATAAAGGAAAGTGGGGCCCTTCTCTCATATCCTTTCCCACAAGGTTGCTGGAACAATTTGTATAGTGGGGGTGCTGAGTGGCATTGAACCAAACAGTAAACCCTGTATCTGATGGACATCACTTCAAGCCGGGGGTGCGGCTGCACCACCAGCAGCATGAGTTCCAGCACCTATGCTATCCCCTGAGGGAGTCTAGACTTGCACAAGGCTTGAGATAGAAGGTGGCTATTCTAGAGCAGTGCAATAGAGGAAAACTCTCCTTGTGCCCAAACCCAGCACAATCTAGTCCTTCATGTGTAAAGCATCCCTACCTGGGACCAGTTACTTGATTGCAAATCTGAAGACAGCTGTATTGATGGAAAAGGCCTGTTTCATACTCATTCACAACATCAGACTCACTCATTTCCCATACAAGAACAACTTTTTATAAAGCAAAATTTAACCCCACAATAAACTTTGACTCTTACCCATAAGCCTATATCCCAGATGACGCATGCCAAATATAACTGAACTATTTACCATGCCGCAAATCAGTCCTATCATCAATTGGTTTCACAGCAACCTTTTATCTTGCCTTAACTAGAATTGTATTGATACATTTAGCCATTTATTGTCCAAGGGCTTGAATCTGCAAACAGGGAAACACATATCATTTTACTCAACTCGTGTGCGTCAATGTTAGCAGTATTGTGATCTTATGTTGTAAGTTTTAGGAACCTGTTTTGCAGTTATTACCAAGCGTCAGTCTGACTTCAATGTAGTAAACGCTTCTCTGAATAGTCAGTGATAAAAACATTATTTCAAATGACCTTTTCCTTATGAAGAGAAATGAAAATATTGTATTAAAAATAAACCTAAAATAGATATTTACATCATGAAAAAGAGTTCTGTCTTGTTATTTAAGCATATTCATTTGTATTTATTTTGGCTCCTTGTACACCAGAAGTTAATGATGCTGAGGAAGTAAAAAAAACCCATAAATCCACCTGTCCAATTTGACTATTGACATTTGATACACATACCTGATCTGCTAAATATGTGCATATAGAGATTCTCAGTTTAATAAAATCACTAGAAACAACATAGGTATTGTAATATGCTCACTCTGTGATATGGTAATACCTTTGCTAAATAGAAAGATCTGATGACTATATTCCTGTATAATGTTGCTTTAAACAAAAGCTAATTGTTGTAATGATTATCTTGTTTCTAATATTTACATGGCAAGGATTTGTAAAGAAATAGTGTCCAAAAAAAAAAAAGTAAATCATTTAAGTCTGAGTTTAGCAGGTTTTGTAATATTGTGACCTATATGTTCCTACTGAATTCCTTTTAACAGTTACCATATTTCCAGATTGTAAAAACAATGTGTGTTTCATTGGGAACTTGGAATTACACGGCTGGAAAAAGTGTACAGTGGAGAATAATTTTTAAAGAAGCATAGATATAGCCAAACACAAAAAGCAAGAGACAAGGCCCTGTGTAGTGAGATTGTCTTTAGAAAGAATTTTTTCCAAATCCATCTGTTTGTCATAAGTTTTTGTGACCATGTAAGCGTTATTAAAAGACATTCACTGATGTGGTAGTTACTGGAACCATTACAGAAACAAACCTGAGCAGAAAGCCAATTCTTTCAACCTATTTACTATGCTGGACAAGCAATAAAACATACTTGTAACATTTTGAAATTTCACAGTTCCAATCATCAAGTGATTTGTAAGTAAAGCCCAATTTTACAGCAGGTTTCAATTACATGTATGGTGAATTTCAGGACAGTTACATCAGATCTTACGCACTGGACAAATCAAGAGTATAATCAGACAAATTGTGCAACTGGAGAGTTTGTGGTTCTGCTCTGCGTTATTTTTCTCCATATTCTTCAGCCACTTGATGGGATTATTTCAAAGAGTATGCAGAATTTTTAAAAACATCACTGCACTGAACTGTACACAAAATTCAGACTGTTCAGAAATATTGTGTGGATGCTGAAACTGAATTTCCTGGGAACCCAGGGGCCTGTGAACACACTGGTGCTAGAACAATTTTTATTGTGCGGGTGTTGAAGGAGGAAACCATATATTTGGGAAGTTATTACTATTTCAAGCCAGCAGGTGAGAGAGCACCCCCAGCACCCATAGTTCTAGCACTTACGTGTGAACATGCTGAATTTTTTCATGCATTGTATTATAAAAGGCAGTAGATTGAGGTTGCTTATTTAGATTTATTTATTTTTACATGATGCAGTGAAACTTTCTATTTTACTATTCAATACAGAAAGTAAAATGCTAGAAATGTCAAAATTAGAATCTTTTTCCAGGTTTAAGATTTAAAAATGGATTGTGGTATTTTGAAAATATTTGGTAAATGGATGGAATTGGCTGTTTGGCTATGTTTTGGTAAACAAACAATGACGGACATAAAAAAATCTCTTAGCTTTAATGCAGCCTACCTGAACTTTGGATCTTGTAAAACCACAATGCAGAATCCATCCAGTCCTTTATGAATACAACAGTATAAACACAGTGAGCCAAATCACATGATCAACTGTCTGGACATAACATTCCCACCTTTTTTCTGCCCCAGTGCTCGCCACGTGAATTCTTGAAATATACTAGCGGTGAACGAGATTGAAAACACTTGCAGAGGTGGAGAATCCCTGTGTAACAACTTCATCATGCAGTCTGTACCAGGCACCAAGTTGTTCATGGAATTTCTATATAAGCACAAGCACACAAAGCAGACAGAAAGGTTCTGTATGAAACTGTGTGTCCTTAATGGGCAAACAAGAATAGCAGGGTACCCTAGGAAAGTATTTTATACAAACCCAGTTAAGGCTCCTAATTTTGTTGAACAATACTGAAGATGTAGACTATAAAGATGTGGGGCTGTTTTTGTCTTTGGATTCCTTGTAAATGGTTTACAACTCCTTGTGGTATCGCAAAAGTTACCCTCAGTGACCCTTCTTGGCCATGTCCTTAGTGTTGGCTTTGTACACCTCTTTATTCTGGTCAAGGGCATGTGCAGAAATTTAAATGTGAACCTTTTGCAGGGGCACTTTCTGTGCCCCCGCTGAGGCCTGAAGGAATTCACTCTCTCCCTCTACCCCCACCACAGCCTCGGGCCAGGAGGAGTTCTGTGTCCCGATGATTATTGGGGGGGAGGAGCGTGCCCCTGCTTGCCCCACCTTGTGCACACCCCTAATTCTGGAGATCTTTTAACAGAGCTGCCTGCACTTTTGCTTCTCCCTAGAGGGTGAGTCAATCCAGAACCTCTACATGGCTCCATGTGGCTGAACAAGGCATTGTATAATGCTGCTATAACAACACTGCTAGAATGCCGAAGGATGCAACTTCAAGAGCCAATAGACCCTTCCTGGCTTTGCACCAGAATTTAAATAGGCAAGTGACATTTAGCCAACATGCCCCCAAAGCAGTGGAGGGCCCACAGATTAACAGACTGGCTGGTCCTGGCATCATACAAAGAAGTGGGAGATAGCAGTTTGTGGACTGCCACTGGTGCGAATGAGAGATGTGTGCATTTAAAGGGGTACAAGAGGAGTGTGTTTGAGAGACCATTTTACAGGGCTGTCCTCTCCGGCCCGGTCGCTGGAGCCCTTCCTCAGGTCCAGACTCCAGGGAAAGCCACAGCGCCTTCCTAAAGGGGGAACAGTTAGCCTTCTTGTGGGGGTCTATTGCCCCCGGTCCTCAGGCCAGGCGGGCAAGCAAGCAAGCAGTCAATTGCTCTAACCCTTAGGCAGGGCGGGCGAGCAGTGGGTCCGCTCTCGGGAGCGGTGGGGGGGAGGAGGAGGCTCTTCTGGGGTGGCTAGGGAAGGGGGGAGGAGGACACAGGCCCACCCATCTACACTGCGTCCCAGCCCAGGGCCCTAGTAGTGGCAAAGGCGTTGCCACGCAGTTGGCGGGGCTCCCACCACAACACGCAGACGGGGCTTGCCCCTGTCTCAGCCACTGACTATGGCTGTCCCTGGGCCACTTCCTCCCCGTATCCCCAGGTACCTGGCTCGTCAGGGTCCTCGGGTCGCTGAGGTGCTTGCTCCAGGGTAGGCCCACCAATCCCTCCTCGTCCACAGGTGGCAAGGCAGGGAGCTCCTCTGCAAGGGGCAGCTCCTCTAGGTCACAGGGCTCGGGGAATGGCTCGACCTCAGACAGCTCATCCAGGTCCTGTCCCATCTCTGGGGGCTCGGCATCCAGCCTCAGGGGGTATCTTCCACCCAGGTTGCTCAGGGGGCTCAGTCCAGTCCTAGGGTTCTGGTACCTCAGTCCAGTCCCAGGGTTCAGGCAGCTCGGTCCAGTCCCTCTGGCCAGGTGGCCTGGTCCAGCTACATGCAGGCCCTACCCAGTCTCCAGGGCCAGCTCAGTCCAGGGATGGTCAGAGTCTCTGCTACAGGAGGCAAGCTTCTCTGGTATCAGCTCCACTCCACTGTGGCCTAGGCCTCAACCGGCAGGGCATCTGCCTCTGACAGCAGTCTCTCCCAGACTGAGCTCTGGGGCCTGGCTTTTATATTGCCCCTTCCTGTAGGGGCTCCGCCCCGCTGTTGCTGATTGGGCTGGCTGGGCAGTCCTATCACTGCCCGGCCTTTCTTTGCTGGGCAGACTTGTCTGCTGGGCCTGTTTCTGTCCAGCCAGGCCGCTGCGGCCCTTCCTTGGGCACAGACTCCGGGGAAGGCCACATCACCTTCCCACAGACCAGTTACCCCATTCTGCATGTTCAGGGAAAGTGAACAGCTGAAAAATAACTGAAGCAGTCAGTAGGAGAGAGGGAGATGGTCCTTTCGAGCAGTTAGTGTCTGAGAGAAGGAAGGCATAGGGCCATGCCAGACCATAGTTCCTTTAAGGGCACAGAGTTTTGTAAGGAGGGGGTAGAGGGCACAAGTCAGGAAAGGCAGGTGCTTGGTGTTATTAGACCCACCTAGAGAGGATCAGGAGAGTAAGTAATTAGTTGACTGGGTGAGTGACTAAAAAAGGAGGCTCCAAGCCCAGTCAGAGAAGGGAGCTACTGGAAGAGATGTTGCTTAGAGTGAACCTTGGGGGGAGAAATCAGCCAGAAGACCACACCCAGAATGTGAAACCTGAGGGGTGAGTGGAAAGGGGACTTTTTGTGAGCTGTATGATATTTAATTAATAAGATCCCAGGAGGGAGGGGAATATTGTTTCAAAGACCTTGGCTGTGACTGGATTATTTTGGGAACTTGGAGGGAAACAGAAGCAGAGTGCTTTTGGGGCCTCACCCCAGCCATGAGGCAGGACCCTCTGACAACACCTATCTACAGTTCACAAGAACATCATAGAATCATAGTGTTGGAAGGGACCTCAGGAGGTCATCTAGTCCAACCCTCTGCTCAAAGCAGGACTAACCTCAGCTATATTATCCCAGCGAGGGTTTTGTCAAGCCGCAGCTTAAAAACCTCTAAAGATGGAGATTCCACCACCTCCCTAGGTAACCCATTCCAGTGCTTCACCACCCTCCTAGTGAAAACGTTTTTCCTAATGTCCAACCTAGACCTCCCCCCCTGCAACTTGAGACCGTTGCTCCTTGTTCTGTCATCTGTCATCACTGAGAACAGCCTAGCTCCATCCTCCCTGGAACCCCCTTTTGGGTAGTTAAAGGCTGCTATCAAATCCCCCCTCATTCTTCTCTTCTGTAGACTGAACAAGCCTAGTTCCTTCAGCCTCTCCTCATAAGTCTTGTGCTCCAGCCCCCTAATCATTTTTGTTGCACTCCGCTGGACTCTCTCTAACTTCTCCACATCCTTGTTGTAGTGGGGGTCCCAAAACTGGACACAATACTCCAAATGTGGCCTCACCAATGCCGAATAGAGGGGAATGATCACTTCCCGTGATCTGCTGGCAATGCTCCTCCTAATGCAGCCCAATATGCTATTAGCCTTCTTGGCAACCAGGGCACACTGCTGACTCACATCCAGCTTCTTATCCACTGTTACCCCCAGGTCCTTTTCTGCAGAACTGCTGCCTAGCTCGTCGGTTTCCAGTCTGTAGCTGTGCATGGGATTCTTCCATGCTAGGTGCAGGACTCTACATTTGTACTTGTTGAATCTCATCAGATTTCTTTTGGCCCAATCCTCCAGTTTGTTTAGGTCCTTCTGTATCCTATCCCTACCTTCCAGGGTATCTACCACTCCCCCTAGCTTAGAGTCATCTGCAAACTTACTGAGGGTGCAATCTACCCCATCCTCCAGATCATTGATGAAGATGTTGAACAAAACCGGCCCCAGCATCGACCCCTGGGGCACTCCGCTTGTGACCGGCTGCCAGCTAGACATGGAGCCATTGATCACTACTCGTTGAGCCTTATGCTCTAGCCAGTTCTCTATTCATTTTATAGTCCATTCATCCAACCCATACTTCCTTAACTTGCTGATAAGAATACTGTGAGATACCATATCAAAAGCTTTGCTAAAGTCAAGGTATATCACATCCACCGCTTTCCCCACATCCACAGAGCCAGTCACCTCTTCGTAGAAAGCAATCAGGTTGTTCAGGCATGACTTTCCCTTGGTGAATCCATGTTGACTGTTCCTGATCACCTTCCTCTCTTCCAAGTGCCTTAAAATGGATTCCTTGAGGACCTGCTCCATGATTTTTCCAGGGATTGAGGTGAGGCTGACCCAGTCTGTAGTTTCTCGGATCCTTTTTCCTCCCTTTCCTGAAGATGGGCACTATATTTGCTTTTTTCCAGTCATCAGGGACCTCCCCCAGTTGCCACGAACTTTCAAGGATAATAGCCAATGGTTCCGAAATCACATCAGCCAACTCCCTCAGCACCCTCGGGTGCATTGCATCCAGCCCCATGGACTTGTGTATGTCCAATCTTTCTAAATAGTCTTGGACCTGTTCCTTTAGCACTGCAGGATGTTCACCTCCTTCCTATTCTGTGCCGCTCAGTGCAGCAGTCTGGGAGCTGACCTTGTCTGTGAAGACAGAAGCAAAGAAGGCATTGAGTACCTCAGCCCACACTAACTCCTTATTAAATGAATTTACTCCACTCTCAGTGGGTGAAGGGCTATATATAACTAGCCCATTAGTATGCGTTAAGATTTGTGTTGTGGAGACACAGGTTATTTTAATGAGCACAAACTCAAGTTAGTGCATAACACCGCCCCGCCCCACCCCCCTTCTTCGCTATATAGACAAGCCTTACATCCCTCAGTACTTGCTGATGGCCTCAACTGGGGGAAAAAAAGGTAAGGTGCAGGGGAGCAAAGCACTAGGTGATCCATTGTATGAGAATTACATAATAGTCTAACAGATGAAAAGCAAGAGAAATCCCTGTCCCTAGGTCACATGGCTGTTCAATGAAGGAAGAGTTCACCACAATATTTAATCTTATAGAGTCAAATGCTTATTTTATGAACTCACAGAGGATTGAGGAGTTCATAAAATTGAACATCTCTAAATAACAGTAAGTGTGGTGCATAAACTATTTATTAATCATTCACCATCCCTTGACGAAACAAAATTTAAGATTTTTGTCTTTGTTTTTCTTTGGTTCTAAGAACACCCGACTCCTTCCTGTACCATCTCAGTTCCCGTTTCACTTCTGTCCAACCTTCCAACAATTTCTACTTTCTTTTCAACAGTAAGTACAGTTTGTTGTGATGCTAGGCCCGAAAAAGCCGAGCAACTTTACAAATTGCATGGCCCAACTCTGACCTTTCGAGACATATTATAGGAAAATACAATGGTAGTGAGGGTCATTCCTCGTAAGTATACTAAAGCTTTGATATGCAAGTGTATTGCTGGTAGTTATTTGCTGTTGTTTACATATATCTTGTTAGAGGTTAGCAATGTAGATAATCAATAGAACAGTGATAGACAGGAAAGCAGTTTAAGAGTTCAAAAGGAACATATGAACATTTAGATGGAACTTTGAATGTAACAATACTATTTTTTTTATTTCTCTTTGAAGTTTAAGTAGTAAATACCTGTAAATGACCAGTTACCTTGTGCTAATGTAATTAGTTACTGGTGTGCACAGGACATAGGAGATGATACTTCAGAGTCCCAAGTAATCATCTATTAATTGTTCAAGGAGGCACCTGCTATCAAGAAAATATCCATCAGCCTGCATGGGGTCTATAAAAGACTCTAGTGGACTGATCCTTTTTATCTCAAATCTGTCTAAGCTCATCAGGGAAAGTTTGGATTCCAAGATTGAGACCCCAGCACCAGCCTGGAATCACCCTGCTAATTCTCATGGGAGAATTTGAACAAACTCTGCACATGGACTATTTAGTCTTCATTTCTTTGGACTGGATTTCTAACAAAGAAGCTCTAAACAAGGACTGAATTCCTCCAAGCTGTTTGGGTAATTTCAGAGACTTTGCAATTTGAAAACTTTGCAATTCAGTTATCATCTCTACTTTGAAACTGACCTGAGAGCGTTATTTTTATCTGTGTATGTATACTGACCTTTTAACCATTACTTTCATTCCTTTTTTTAAAATAAATGTTAGTTTAATTAATAAACATTGGCTTTAAGCGTGTATTTGGGTAAGATCTGAACTATTCATTGACCTGTTTGGTAATGTGTCTGATCCTTTGGGATTGGTAGAACTTTTTTTACATACAATGGATAAAGATTTTCAATAATCCCCATCATATTTGACTTGACTGTCTGGGTGCTAGCCGAAGGGCTGGATAGTTTTAAGGGAACTGTATTTTGTCCACTGAATGACCAGAGAGGTGATCAGAAGTTGTTTGTTGCTGGCCTGGTATATCTTATAGAAGAAAAACCACCAGTATTTAGGGCTTTGCCTGCCCCATTATTAGCTTAGAGCAAACTGCAATCTCAGCATGGCTCCCCTGGAGGCCAATGTCATAGTTGTCTTACACTTCTCTGCCATCGTGCAAAAAAGCACTGGCAACCTCTCTGAGGCATAACTTATCTGAAGCTGAGGCGCTTTCAGTGTGGGAAGGTCATTTTCTGAGTGTACACGACCTCTGCTCACATCCACAGATGAGAACCTTGTTGATCAAATGACAGCAATGGTTCATATAACCGGTCATTCATCAGATCAGTGTTCATCAAAACAGGTTCTACTGTAGAAAGCTTTGAAATACTGCATGTCTGAAAAAGCATGTCAGTGTATTGGATTGCAAATGATAATGTACCAGAATCTGAATAGGTTGCTTTTTCCTGATATAAAGAAAAAGGGATAGGAGTATAGCCAGAAATTATATTCCAATATATTTCTGTTTTTTCCAAGGACCTAACTGGAAGCAACAGGATTACAAAACATTTTACTCTGTTCAGCCATTATTGTTCCCAGAGGATAAACTTCCCGAACATTAAAAAGTGATGCTAAACACTGAGCAAAGCTGGGCATTTACCACCCAAAACATTTCATCAGAATGAAGAACAGGATTTTCTGGAAATCATTAGATACAGAACACAGTCCAAACTACATGGTTTGAACTGAGAGGCACTCTTATGAATGATAGATGTGGTTAGAACTCTGATGTCAAGATCAAATGTTAGGTGGTTGAATGTCTGTTCAAGGACAAAATTTCCGGGCACTTCTAAAGGTTCTAAAAGCACTAGGACCAAGATTTTCCAAAAGTGAATAGTGTGGGGTTTTTTTGTTTTGTTTTGTTTTGTTTTTTTAAAGAATGCCCAACTTGAGACCTTAAAAGACTATATTTTCAGAAAGTACTGAGCACCAACTGTCTTAAAATCAAGAGCTTTTATGGTGTCTCAACCTGGGCACCCAAAATCATTTGTTACTTTTGAAAATCTTGGCCTGAAGTTTTTAAAAGAATAGTGAGCTCTTTTACTGTTCATAGAGGATGGCTGTTAGAGTGCCAGCCATGTTGAACTTTTATACTTTAGATCAATGCATAGTGGGAGGTCACACAACCTTTGGGTAAAAAGTTTTGTGTTGGAAATACAAGATACATTATTCCTCCATGTTGCTTGCTTCCTAGATGCATTGCTTTTCCCATATTTTCTGTGTGTAATGCTGGCATCTCAAGGTCTGGGTGACTGATTCCACTGTTGGTTGTACAAGGTCCTGGAAAAGGAATAGAAGTCCTTGTAGCCAGATAGTAGAAAAAGAGAAACCCTTAATATCCCTGAGATCAAATACAGTTGTAGGTTCCCCATCATATTTCTGTCAGCAGAAATTAGCTTAAACCCTGGGGGTGAACTCTGTTAATGGATAGACTATTAGAAGAGGAATTTGTGGCAGCAGAAAGTAGCTACAACATTTCTCTCTGTTGTTGTGTCTTATGCCCCCAGAGTGGACATTCCTGCTGGGGGAGAGGGGGGAGGGAACATGTCCAGGCTAGCTGAGGAATGAGTGCATCTTTATCTTTCTATCCATCTAGGTGCTTATATGATCCTCATCACCATAGTATCTGAGCCTTTCCTGAGAAGCCCTTACCCTAAATTTTCAAGCTTTAAATTGCAGTATGTCTGCACTTTGAGCTGGAGATGTACTTTCCAGCTTCAGGAGACATATCTGTGCTAGCCCTGATTCAGTTAGTATGCTAAAATGTGTAGCCTTGGTGGTGTGAGTGGTAGGAAGCTCTGAGCTGTAAATGCTATTTTAGGTATGGTCTCAGTGCCATATAGAGAGGGACAGCTATCTCACTAATCTCTCAGATGCCCTGCGGGAACTCACTGCTCCACACTGGATATTTTCTGCTACCACATTGCATTGCAAACTCATATCTAATTTGCTTTCCCTTGTATCCCAGGTGATTTTTGCCATTACTTCTTTCCAGTTGTTCCTGCTACCTGTGTTTGTAATTATTTGTTCCTCTTTAAGTATTAATTTTCAGTTTCTTGGGCTGAATCCAGGCACCGTGTTTTCAGTCTAGCAGTCTAATCCTGCTCCCACTGATTTCAATGGCTCCAGAATTTATATCCGCCGTCCTCATCTATAATTTGTGTGTTCTCATTTGTGTTCCCAACACTTGCATATTGTAGCATCCTCTGTTTAGGTAATGGAATGTTTACACAGTCTTCCAGCTCATTAGTAAAGATATTATGTAAATTCGGACACATTACTGAACACCATTCTCTAGTTCAGGTTGGACCAGATTCATCCCTGTAATGATCCATTAGTTTGTATAGAGTTAGATGGTGGTTTAATTTGGACCCTTGCTATCTATTATTTCAGCAGTGGACGTGTACCAGAGAGTCCTGGGGAGAAATTCTTCCTCAATTAATTCTTCCTTGAGTTCTCCCTGCAGTAGTCCAGATCTTGCCTAAATTCAGCAGTTCAGCCCTAGAGTATTATTTGCAATATCAACTAACAAAAGACAGGATTTTAAAAGATTCAATATGCGTAATCTCTTTGACAGCTGCTCTCTAACTGTCCCAAATATGCCTATGTTCATATGAAGTATAACAAACTTATTAAGCCAAAGAACTAAAATAAGAAGAAAGAATTTACGACTCTAATTAAAACAGCCAGAGGTAACCCTGAATCAGATAGGGTAGCTAAATCTATATATTATATCTATGATAATTTCTAACACACAAAAATAGCAAGTTTAATATATTTCATTCTTTTCTAGCACAGCTAAGTTTTCAAACAGCTCATCTACTGACTTGGTAATGGATTTTGAAAGAACAAACTAGATTATTTTAATCTATTTCTGTCTTAGAAATGTAAAAGAATAAATGATTTTGGTTGATCATGACTCTGAAAATACATAATCACAGAAGCATGTCATATACCTTTCCCATAGATGCTCTGATGTAAGGTCAGTTTCCATGTTATGCTGTCTGAACTGTACCCCTGTGATACAGTCACTGTGCCTTGTTTTCTCACTGTTTCCTCTTTTTTGAGACTAGAGATGGTCCCAAGCCACAAAGTTTGTATCAGGATTTGAATTTCCTCAGAGCGTAGGCATATTTGGATCTGGAGGTTTGGTTTGTCCCATTAGAAGCCAGTGCAAAATTAATGAGCTTGATTCTTCATTGACTTTCACCTTGTGTAGTCAATGGAAACCTGTGCACAATGGGTGCAAAATGCTGCCAAATCAGAATGTTATCATTATACACCCACTGTGAACAGGTATAAAGACTCCATAAAATACAAGGCAGTGGAGAATCAGGCCCTAGATTTGAACTTTCCCAAAGATAGCCAAGATTTGCATCCAATGTGAAAAGTACTTTTGGTAATCTGTTTCCAAAGTAATATCTTAGGATTGTACGTTCTTAAACATGAAAAGGGGAGATCTTATACTATCCCATTTATTAAGAACAGGTTACAAAAGAATAAATATAGAAACAATTATGTAATATACCTGCCTAGGTTGCTCAGTTAGTAAGTTGGACATAGCTGTAGCATAAGAAAGTTCAGTGGAAAGGCATGCCTAGCTGGAGTGTGTGGGAGTTGTTCAATTTCACCTCCCCTTTCCTTTAACTCCCCAGACCCCTGTCCTTGGAAGACTTGGATCAACATATGTTCATCCCTTGCCTTGAGTCACCTCATTGTTTTGCCTCAAACTTCATTATTCCAGGAGACAGAGACAATGTCCCAATCTCTGCCAAGAAGATTGAGACCTTTATTTATCTAGAGCTATTGATAGAGGGCAGCTATTAAAGTTACTATAGTCTTTTATCTGTAAATACAGTAGCAGATCTACCATTTCCTTCTACTCTGACTTACAAAAATAGTAGTCGTAGAAGCATCTCTCTCCTGCCCCTCTTACGAGTTGTCCTCTCTCTCGGCGAACTTAATTGAAAGTCCCTTTTTCTAATTCACAGACTTTGGTGCTTTAATGTTTTGTTTCCTGAGGGGGAAAAAATTGAAAATGACAAAATTGCCTATTATGTCACAGAGCAACTTTTCATTTTTGCCAGCATCTCCTGCAGTAGCATGAGCTCTGGAAAGATTAGACCTGTTTGGAGCTTCCTCTATCTAAAGATCAGCAGGAAGGCCCAGGTGGCTAAAGGTTCTATATGACACCATTGACCTTAATGACAGTTTTGCCATTGACTTTAATATGTGCAGGCTCAAGCCTGAAGAGCACAGTTGCTGATTGCTGTATCGAATTCTGCATATAAAGGATATTAAGTATTTCAGTATCAAATTCTGTATATAAAAGACATTGAGACTATCAATATATGACCCCATCTGCAAACATGAATGAATACAGTTGCTGTACATTGTTTTTAGAAGCAATACAGCCTATGGACCCCATTTTCCTCAGAAGGCCTGTCTTCAGTAGCACAACCCAATATGCTCAATATTCAAAAATCATCACTACTCAGCAAACCGCACAGTGTTTCAAACTGTTGTCACACATGCTACAATGGGTAATTTCTGCTTCATTGCAACCAGAATAATTATTATTTATGACTAAGTTTAGCAAATTTGGTCAGGTCTGATTTTGTTCAAAAGGTCCCAGTTCCTTGGGCCATGTTATGGTATCACACAGTAAGAACAGTTAAACGTCCCCAGATGATCTTTTTTGCACGTTAGCCCCATAGGTATTTGACAGCACTGTGATATACTCTGTTAATCTTGGACTGCACAAATGTTGCTTTTCAGATCCAAGTTTGTAAACAGTCCAGGTGGAAACTCAAGGGGAACATTTTGGACATACGCACACTTAGACCTGGCATGTGTTTAAAGTGCTCTGATTTTGAATAAATCATATCCCCATGTACTATCACGAAGGAATGTGGATGATACTTTTTGTGGTTATCAACAACTTTTCTGTGGAGATTCTGGAAAGAAAACTAATAGCACTCCTCTAGGTATTTTGAAATGTTACAGCTGCAAGAGAAGAGAAAGTTTAAAGAGAAATTAAGCCTTTACGTTTTTGGACTAATAAACAATGGTAGAATAATAAGCTAGTTTCTGGGAAGCTTTGGTCAACAGAGAGCACTTTAATAAACTCATATAACCATCCAGTTAGAATTCCAGTACATCCAATATTGGATCCAATTTATATAAACTATAAATGATTAGAGAAATATATACAATAGATTGACCAAGAGCTAAGTACTTGATCATGCACAAATCAAAATCAATAGCTAAGCTATTAAGTTCAGTGGAGGAGGATCAGGCCGCCGTCTTCTAAGAGTATATTTTGTAGCAATTCTGGTTCAGTTTTATAATAGAATAATGTACCTGCAAAACCAGAAAGAAAATGATTTGCAGGTAATTTAAAGAATGTTATTACATAGCAAATTTAGCTCAGGTGTGAGAATTTATCAGGATGCAACAACTATTGCATCTTTTTAAAAAATTCAGTTCTTTGTTATAGGACTATGCCATGTCACATTAGACTGAAATGAGAAGAGACAATCCTTTTGGCTCCTCTTGGAACACAAACCCTGGAGCATTATACTTGTCAGAGATCTGAATATAAAACTCCCAGTGATGTCAATGTGAGTTCTGCAAAAATATCAAGGGCAGGATATGGCTCTTTGTTCTTTCGCTAATCTTTTAAGATCACAGAGAATTAGTGAATAATTGCAGTCAAGCTCAAAAGTCTGAGAACCAGATTTCACTATGTGGGAATGGCTTCTAGAATCACTTTTTCAGTGTAGAAAACTTAGCTTTAGCATACAGCTGTGGTTCTCAAACTGTGTTCAATACTCTCAGGAGTAAGGCCCTCAGCTGCACCTGCTCAGTCCTTCTGATGCCCTCACAAGCCAGCTGGGCTGCCTGATGGATGGTCCCACCTGATTGACTGAGGAAGCCAACAGGCCGGTTCTTAACCCTAGCAGCAGCAGTAGCTCACTGGCTGCTCAACAATCATGCCCACAAAATCTTTGCCTCTCATCTCTCCAAGCCTTGCTCCTGCTTTGCTCCTCCACTGCTTCAGCGCAGATCCTGCCCGGCACCCAGCCTTGTTCCCATCCTGTTCCAGTCTTGCTCCTGCCTCAGAACCAGCCCTGCTCCTGCCTTCCCTGACTCGTGGTAATCCAGTTCCAGTCTTCGGCTCTGACCCTTGACTCTGTCTCAAACCGTGGCTCTGGCATTCGGATTCTGACCACTAGGTCTGATTCCTGCTGCATTCACTGACAGATACCCGCTCCAGACTGCTTCACCGTGATCAGCAATCCCTTTGGAAATAGCTTCCAACCCCTCACTTTGCGAAGTATTAACTATTTTCCTACAGCATAGCATACCAGCCACTGTGAAGCCTTGTCAGTGTTTTTGTCTAATTATAGTGGAGAAGGCACACTCAAATCTTTCTAGCAACACTTCCTGACCTAGGTCAATTTGGCACTTTCATATTCCTTTCTCTTCTTCCTTTCATCTCTAAGCTCATGGAATGCACTGCATCATTGCATCATGCACAATCATTGTCTGGAGCTCTTCTCTTCCAACTCCATCCTAGACCCTCTGCAATCCACCTTCACCCCTTGCACTCAACCAGAATTGTTATTGCCAAAGTTTCTAATGATCTCTTCTTAGCCAAAGTTCAAAGCCAGTACACCATCCTCCATCTTTCTTGACCTGTCAGCCACCTTTGACACACTTGACCATGCTCTTCTTGAAATCTTCTCCTCCCTTGGCTTCCATGACGCTGTCCTCTCCTGGTCCTTCTCCTACCTCTTTAATCTCACCTTCAAGCATGTCCTTCAGCATATCCTCCAGTCACAGTTGTAGCTGAGGCCTGGCTTGACATGAGTAATTAGCACCTGGAGGGAGGCCTCATTTCTTGGAGGACAGAATTAGGGAGATAAACAGATCATTAGGCTAAAAGCAGAATGTTTGTGCTATATAAGATAAGTATATAGGTCAGCAGGTTAAAAAGACAGAATGTTTGAGCCAACTATGAGAAGAGGGTGAACACCCAGGGAACCACTTACTGACAATGGACAAGATAAGTTAGCAATGTAGAGATGAGGTAAAGACTCAGCTGAGTGTGGACAATGCATGGACAGAGCATGTTGCACAGAGATTGGCTCCTGCAAAGTAATCAAGGCAATCCAAAAACAGATGATGCAATGTAATGTGTAAATGTATATGAAGGAAGAGGTTTTCTGTATAACTTCAGATGTGTGGTATGTCCTATACCCACCCCCTACACTTGAGTCTAATCAACTCAGCGTAGCTTTGTTGTATGCCAAATAAAAGAACCTGAATGACAAAATCTGGAGTCAAACTGAGTTTTTTGGATCCCAGGGATCTGGATGAAGTGTTCTCCCAGAACTGGACAAGGTGTTCTGGATAAGCCAAGTGGAAAAGTCTCAGAGAGAATTTCAACATTAGTGGTGCTGTAACTTGACATGGACCCATTCGTCTGGAGCAAGTAACACATAGTTTATTATATGTGTAGCTTTTCTGTAGTCTGCAACCCAGCAGTTTAGCAATGGCATTGAAAGGGCTTAAATTTGAGAAGGCTTCTGGGGCACTGGTGGAGTGGATTAGATTAGTGGTTCTCAACCAGAGGTACACGTACCCGTGGTGGTATGCAGAGATCTTCTAGGGCATACATCAATTCATCTAGATAATTGCCTAATTTTACAACAAGCTATGTAAAAAGCATTAGTAAAGTCAGTGCAAATTAAAATTTCATACAGACAATTACTTGTTTATACTGCTCTATATACCATGCATTAAAGTGTAAGTATAATATTTATATTCCAATTGATTAATTTTATAATTATATGGTAAAAATGAAAAAGTAAGCACTTTTTCAGTAATAGTGTGACACTTTTGTATTTTTAGGTCTGATTTTGTAAGCAAGTAGTTTTTAAGTGAGGTGAAACTTGAGGTTACACAAGACAAATCAGACTCCTGAAAGGGGTACAGTAGTCTGGAAAGGTTGAAAACCTTTAGATCTAAAGAAGGTCCATATGGACTCCCCAGGGAAGTGATGGGAGAGACTGGAACTGGGTGGAAAAGGAACTCCGGCAAATGGTATTAGATAAGAAATGCAAGAAAAAGAAACAAAAAACCATGTTATTAAATTATACTGTGGAAGTCTCTCCTAAAGAGAAATTCAGTGACAGGGGGAATACAGGGAGGTACTTTGGACAATTATGTAAAAGAATGCTTGGCATAGCACAGCAAAGATCTGTTGAATGCCACTGAAACTTTAAAGAATGAGACCCATAGGTGACCATGAAGAGAACAGTAATTGTAGCTACAGAATGAGAACAAAGATAAGCTGAGCCTCGTGGAGGGAAATCAACTGAGAAATGTGTCACTTTGGGAGATATGTGATTTAAGGGAAGAGAGTGAGGAGTTAAAGGGAGCATTTACGCAGATGGTAAAAACTTTACCAAGTGCTGAAAGGATTAACCTGGCTGGCCTCGGAAAAGAATGCTTGGTTTGATCATAAAACCTGGTTAGGGCAGTACAACACAGTGTAGTCTCACCCAGTGGAACCCTGGTAGTCAAACAAATTATGCAACAGGAAGTCAAGTGGTGATGACTACCACCACTATGCTTTTGTCCCCAAGAATCTTTACAACCACTCTGAAGGAAAATGGGCACTTTTCCGAAAGGAATGATTTGTATATAACAATTGTAAATGATTGCTGTAGGCAGAGACAATCTGATTTGAATCATCTGATGGCGGACAATTTAGTCAAAATCACTAAAAGGAAATAAGGCGTTTCCATCTGAATTTGTCTGCCTCTGAATGTACATGTAGAAAATGTAATCTGGGTACAGGTACGTAAAAACATAATTAGCGCAGCACAAGAGGTATTGAACAAACTGTTTAAAATAAATGCAAATACATTTGTGTAATTATGCAAGGTTTTAAGGACCTTAACAAACACTCCTGCCTTGTCAAAACTCCATTTTGTGTGTCTAAAATGAATTGGCTTTTAAAAAAAATTCCACTAAACATCCATTTGAATCTTTCATTAAAAGTTGCAAACACTGATTGACACTTTTTGAGCAGCTGCCAATGTTTCCTGATAATCTTTGCTAAATGCATTTTATGATTTTTTTCCTCTCAAGCCAAGCACAAGTAGCTGTTGTTATCTGGCTTTGTTACTTCAATGTTTTTATGAAGTTCAACAGCTTTTTAAATAGGTACTAGAGGACATGGCTGTGGCTGTGGCTGTGGCTGTGGCTGTGGCATGGATGACCAGAATCAAGATAGTAGAAAGAGACTTTGGCTCCTTTTGCAGTAATGAAAGAGCTGCAGGACGAAAATGAAGAATTAAAGAGCCAGTGCATGTCTGCATTAACAGCAAGAGAAGGGGGTGGTCATTAGAATAGCAATGTTAAGAATGCCAAGCCGTAAGGTGGCTCTGTATGATCAGACAATCACTTTGATAGGGGTACATGGAAACGCTTTCAGCACGAAACAATTACACTTCATTTGAAAATTAATATGGCTAACAATTGTATGGCAAATAGTGGATAAGAGTTGCACTGTGGAAGGAAGGTGCATTCCCTTGAAACAAGTAGTGTATATCATAAACGGGGTAAAACAAATGTAAAGAACTGTATTTAATCAAAAACCTATAGAAGCTCCAAAAAGGAATCACAGTAGGTTGTGCTTTTTCAGATGGCTGTGTGCTTTGGAAGCAGCACCAAGGAAGATCAATGAATATAAGAAATGGAGCCTAACTACTAACATGCTTAATCATAGAACCAGGAAGAAAGGAGAACAGCAGAATATGGACCTTGGCCTCAGAAAAGCAGATTCTGACTCCCTCAGGGAGCTGATGGGCAGGATCCCTTGGGAGACTAATATGAGGTTTTAGGCTTCAGTTTCCTTGCACTTCACTGTGATTATCCCATGTAGGTCTGACTAGCATCCAGCTCCTGCTCGTGACTTTCTCTCCAAGAACGATAGTGATTTACCAGTAACCCGAACAGTTCTTTCAAAGTAAAGTATATTTATTTGAAGCTAAGACAGCAATAAAGCAGTTTTGTTGTTCTCCTTCAAAGCCCTCTTTAAGACTCTCCTTTGCTGTGATGCCTACAAAAAACACCAAACAAACTTGACAATGGCTAGGCTGCTGGTGTGCTGAGATCACTGTCTAGGACCAAGGAGACCATAGTCATTGGACATAGTTCCTCAGCTGGTACCCAGAGCAGTGGGTGGGCCCGGGTTCCCCTACAAGTTGCTAGGAATGTGGCACAGGATGTGGCCTTGGCATGGAAGACTGTCTGGAATGTCATGAAGTCAGCTGATCCAGTGGGACTCTCCTACCCCAGAAGGGGAGGATTATATAGTGATCTAGCCAGAGGGCTGTGTCACAAAGATAGAGCACCACAAATTCTGGAAGTGAGGGAGAATGCAATGTGAGCAATTGTTGGAAGTGGACACCAGACCTGAATGGTGCTAATCCCCATGGGTATGTATTTTATTCACAGTACTCTTGTGAAAATTCAACATTGCACTGTCTTGTTCTACAGGTTCAACACAGATCAGTTAGGGGTTGTGTCACCATCTTCCCTGTAACCCTGGGGGCCTTATATGCTTTGCTGATGTGGCTTACACCATTAGCCAACAGAAAAGCAGGCAGTTCCTTGAGTTCCCTGGTTCAGTGCTGTGACCTACAACACAACAGTCTCACCTTGGTCTCCACCAACCTTGGTTACTACTTGCAGGGTGACCCCAATTCATTCTCAGTCCTCAATTTCCCCAAAACCATCTGTTCTAAGGTGTCCAGCCCTCTGTGGGAACACTCCGAGAAATAATAAGGTTTGTTGCTCCTTTAAATAGACAAAAGCACAGTTTACTACCTTAAAAATCACTTCAGTTGAAACATAGCATTGCATTGGATTGGATTAAAAGTACTAACAAAAAGAGTTTTTGAGTGAGTTCAAGTACAAGAGAAAGACAAAATGGTTACAAGCAAATACAATTAAAATATGCTTTCAAGTGGTTAGAACTTAACAAGCTACAGCCTTGGTTCAAGGAAGAATTCTTACCAATCTTTTTCTTTCCAGCCATGGCTGACTTTCTCTCACTCAGGATCTTCCACAGAAATACAAGTGCTGGTTTCCCTTATCTTCCTAGGAGAAAGATCTTTGCCTATGCAGTTTTTTCACTTATTCTCAGTTCCAAGAGATTTCAACCACCTGGGCTGAAGACCCATCTTTCTCAGCTTGCAAGAGCTCTGGCCCCAAGTCTATCCAATGATGGATGCCAAGATGGCTTCTTCTCCATCTTTATATCATCTCAAACCCACTGTTTTGTCCCCAAACTCAGGATGACCTCATGCTGTTCTTCACTTCCTGTGGACTTCCCATTCTCCTGCTGATGTGTATGTAAATAGGGTTTCTGTTGTTTTGGTCACACCTTGCTTAATTTCACTGGGGACAGATAGATAGCTGCCTTCTCTCCTGTCTGGGTGAAAACCACTTTCTCCCTGTGTTTAGTCACAGACTTTAAAGCATAATATAATTAAGTATCCATAATTCCTCAAGTTGTGTTAATACACACATTTCACAATGATATTAATCACTAGTATGTTATTAGCTTTCAGAAAAGACCCTACCTGATACACTTTTATAATACAGCAATATTATATACAATCAATAGATTCAGTTGCTTCTCACTTGAGGTTCAGATCCTGCAAGATGCTACCTCCCTCACTTGTTAGGTTGATGGTTTAGTTTACCTTTTACATAAATGTACCTTCATTGTCTCTGCCTGATGACCAGATCAAAACAAATGAATACACATTCCTTTCTCTAAAGTAGACTGGGCTTATACTTTGCTTGCTACACACATTTTAAGAAAATAATTCTAGCACATATCCAAAACTTTGTACATACCAGGTATATTAATCATGCAAGAACATTAATGATCAGTGAGTTGTTAGTTTTCCAATATCTTACATTACAACTTTTAGATATAGATTAAGAAATAGTGTGGTTTGCAGTGAGTATGTTAGGCCTGAGCAGAGCTGCTGACACAGTAGTAAACCAACAATAGGCGTCTGTATCTCTCTCTCATTTCCCCTCCCCCCAACCCTGTTCCTCTAATTCTGTAGTAGTTAAAAAATTGTCTTTATGCTATTAACAGAGCAAGTCAAAATTCTGAATTTCAATTTTGTTTATTTAAAAAAAACCCACACATACTTGTCCCTTTTTAGATTAATTCTAGATACTAACGAAGGGACTCATTTTGTTTGCCTTGAAAAGAAGTAATATATTGATCTACATTTTATAATTACATTTTAATGTTTACACATGCTTATGAGCCAAGTGATAATTTACACTAATAGCCATAAAAGTTAATTGATGATTTTTAGTTCCATACTTTAATATCACAATGATCTACTGGTCTACTGAATTGTTTTTATGCACATTTTAAAATGAATTCTGGTTAGAAATTAATCTTACACATATGCATGACATTAATGAAATATGTCCAGTAAATGAAAGAACTAGTCTTTGTGATTTTTTGTTTTTAATAATAATAGTGCTATGAAATGCTCCAGTTAATTTCTAAGGAAATGAAATTATTGCACTTCTCCGCTGGGTTCTCATATTGACTGACTCCATGCTGCATATCCGTGGGCAGTAACTGCCCAGAAACAACTTGCCAGTCATGTCTTACTGTTTAATACATTTTCAATTATACACATTTAACAAACTGATTAGCGGTCTGGAGAGAATCTCAATGCATCCCTTTGAGAATAAAAATAAATTTCATTATATGTTACAACAATCTGGCACATTACATTTATCTTCATCAAGATGATACTAATGCCCCATCTCTTTCATTTGGGAGACAGTTTACCAGTTCTCTTTAACCTACTTTGTAGATAGAGAGGGCATGACTGAGATACAGCTGCCTTAATCAGCATCATCACCTGGCAAGGCTATAGGGAGATACCTTTTTGTATTCATCTTGATTCTTCTTCATTTATTCTTGCAGGTCCCAGCTCTGAGCTTTCAACCATCCATGAAGGTTATAGGGGATAAGCAAGGTTGGGGAGGAATTGGTTCTCTATTTACGATATATTGTACACTTTTTTTTTTCTTTTGGATAGACTTGAAAAGAACACGATTGTTAATTACAAGGAGGCAGATGATGGCACTTTCAAGAACTACAGACACCAACACTTTAGGTATTTTTGAAGATGTTTGCAAGCCTGTGACTCATCAACCCAGAGTTCTCACTGTACAATCTTTATTTCACATTGCATGGAGCCTTTTGAAATATCAACACTAATAAGCAATTCAGAGTTTGAGGCGAGGACAGTTAAATTATAGCAAAACACTGGACCAACTTGATCCTTAGGCATGCAGTAGTTTGTGGAAGGGAATGGGGGGCATTGCCCCCACAAACTGCAAACCGTGGGCAAGCATGGAATTTGCCCCCCAAGAATGGCCCCATTGGCCTAGCTGGAGCTGCACCGCTCAAATCTAGAAATCAAATTATGCCTATGTCCTTTGTGTAAAATTAATGAAGTCAGTGGAGATGTCCGAGCAATTAATCTGCACTGCTGTGATTCAGCAGTATATATATATAAGGAGAGTCCTGAATTCAGTGTTCTAACCTCTACCAAGAAGATGCAAGGGTGTTTAATAGGACTGCAATCCCACCACCATATTTTGCTTTTAGTTTGAATAAATCTCTTTCCAAAGTACATGCTCCACCCCACTTGAAGCAATACCTCTCCCTACATGGGTCTCTGTCTGCTATTGTGGTGTTACAGATCAATCATAAAGCAGATACGACTTGTGTGTCTTCTTGGGCCACTTAGATATACATGTATTCTGTGGCTCATCATAGCTAAAGATGTGATTCAAAGCTCTCATATATGGGATGCTAAAAGTTAGCCAACAATTTCCAAAACACTTTAATGTTAACTACCCTTCAATGAGAATATAAAATAAATTCTTATAGATAACTCCAGCCTGTCTATGAATAGAGACAAAAAGTGAGATAAATTCAAAGAAGATTAGGGTTGGAAAGGACCTCAGGAGGTAATTTAGCCCAAAGCAGGACCAACCCTAACTAAATCATCCCAGCCAGGGCTTTTATACGTTTGTTAAACAGAGAGCCATAATGAGTGCCTTATTTTTCAGGTGTCCAGCTCATGAATGTCTGCTGTTGTGCATATTTACAAACTCCAATACAAAAAAGTCTTGCTGTCTCTCAGCTATTCAGATCTCTGATATATACGTCAGTGGGAACAAGCTATCTATTCACAATTCATAGTTGTCTTTTGATTCTGTTTTTAATAAAATCTAAACCTATTACTTCATTCATTCATATCAAGAGAGTTAAGGACAATAAGGAGGAGATTTTTAAATATATTAGGATCAAAAGAATCTTGACAATGGTATTGATCCATTACTAGATGGAAATGATGGAATTATCAATAAAAAGGCAGAAGTGTTAAATAAAATATTTCTGTTCTGTATCGTGGGAAAAACAGATAATGTAGTCTTCTCATATGGTGATAACTCTTTCCATTCCATTAGTATCTCTGGAGGATGTTAAACAGACACTACTAAAGTTAGACATTTTTTTTAATTAGCAGGTCCAGATAACTTGCATCTAAGATTTTTAAAATTGCTGACTGACTTGAGGAGCTCACTGTACCATTAATGTTGATTTTCAATAAATTTTGGAGCATTGGAGAAGTTCCACAAGACTAGAAAAAAGCTAATGTTGTGTCAATTTTTAAAAAGGGTAAACAGGATGATGCAGGTAACAGTAGACCTGTCAATTTGACATTGATCCCGGGCAAGATAATGGAATGCTGATACAGGACTAGTAATAAAGAATGAAAAGAAAGTAATTAATGCAAAACAACATGGGTTTATGGAAAATGGGTCCTGTCAAACTAACTTGATATATTTTTGATGAGATTACAAATTTGGCTGATAAAAGTAATAATGTTGCTGTAATATATTTGGACTTCTGCAAGGTGTTCTACTTTGTACCAGATCACATTTGGATTAAAAAATGGAATGATATAAAATTAATATGGCCCACATTAAATGGATTATAAACTGGCTAATGGATAGGTCTCAAAATGTAACTGTAAATGGGAATAGTCATCAAAAGGGTCTGTCTCCAGTGGAGTCCCACAAGGATTGTTTCTTGGCCCTACACTAGCTAACATTATCAATGATCTGGAAGAAAACATAAAATCATCATGGAAAATTTACAGATGACTCAAAAATTGGAAGCTTGGTAAATTAATGAAGAGGACAGTTCACTGACTCAGAGCAATCGGGATTGTGTGGTAAAAGGGGAGTAAGCAAAAACTATGCATTTTAATTCAGTTATATGTAAACATATACATCTAGGAACAAAGAATGTATGCCACACTTGCTGGATAGTGGTCTCAATCCTGGGAGGCAGTGACTCTGAAAGAGATTTGGGTGTCATGGTGGATAATCAGCTGAACGTGAGCTCCCAGTGTGATGCTGTGATGCTCTAAACACCCCTGTAATCAAATCCTATGCGCCGTTCTAGTAATCTCTGTACAAAATATGCCTTGTGAAGTATCATTTGAAAACTAATGCCTCACTGATCATTTAATGTCTTTCATGATATATATACCTGGTGTGTATTAATAGTTATGCATATATGCTGGAATTATGATTAAAGTGTGTTTAAACTAGGCATGTCAGGGGAGTTGGTGAACAGGTCTGCCCGAGACAAAGGAAAAATACTTGCTTCTCTAAATAGACCAGTCCTCAGGCAGAGACCCTGAAGCTTAATTTATATATCAGATAAACAAAGCTATCAGGTTAACAAGTGGGGAGGACAGCATGGCATCTATGCCCCAGCAAGAGAGAGAAGTTTGGTCTAGGTTTTACTTTTCAAAGAATATATTGAAAAGATTTTACTGGTCTATAAAGATGGGGAACTGAATCTCATGCAATAACCAAGAGAATCAACTGATTGTACACTATATTACTGTATTATAAAAGTGAATGGAGTGAAGTCTTCCTCTGAAAGGAAATGATACACTGGTGATTAATATCATTGTGAAATATATGTATTAACTCTATATGAGGAAATATGGATACTTAATGATATTATGCTTTAATGTCAGTAACTAAACTGGAAAGCAACAGGTTCCCCATGAGACAGAAAAGAAGGCAGCTATCTACCTGTCTCCAATGAAACTAGGCAAGGTGTGACCAAAAACAATGGATTTCCCATTAACATAGAAATCAGCAAGGGGATGGGAAGCCCACAGGAAGAGAAAAACAGCATGAGGTCATTCTGCCTCTTGAAACAAAGTAGTTTAAACTTTGGAAGTTGTGAGCAAAGATAGAAGCCATCTTTGACATCCATCACTAGACAGACACAAGGGAACAGAGTGTTTGCAATGGGAGAAAGATGGCTCCTTCAACCAAGGAGTAGGAGTGGGTGGTTTGAAGTCTCTGGAAACTGAATACAGATGAGAAACCTGGTTAGGTAAAGATCTTTACCTAAGAAGACAAGTTGAACCTTCATTTTGTACTTCTGTGGAAGGTCTGACTGAGGTAAAGTCAGCCATGACTAGGAAGAAGGACTGGTGAGAGAAAACATCTTGAACACAGCCTGCACCTTGCTAGATTACGTTTTAGATTTTTAGATAGGTGTTTTCTCTTTCATTTGCTCATAACCCTTTCTAACTTTATTCCTTTTACTTGGCATCACTTAACCTATGTCTTATTAACCAACTCTGTGTTGTGTTTAAATGGAAGGGTGTGTTTACCCTAGTTACGCTAATAAGCTGTGATGTGCTTTTCTGTCTTTAGGGGAACAAACTAACTTTATTATTTCTCTGAATTGTCCTGAAGAGGGTTGGACATTATAGAACACACAGTTTTGGGAAAATTCAGAATTGGAAGTGTGTTGGGGTCATCCTGCAAGTAGCCAGGCTGGTAGAGAACAAGGAGTGTGGCTGTGTTCCTGATGGGCTGCAGGGTCAGTTGCTGGACCAGGGCTGCATTTATGCACAATCCGTGTGTGACCTGCTTGCTTATTTTGATTGAAAGTCCCAGGGAGGAAGTTACAGCAGTAAAGCATCATTTAGTACCCAGAGGTGCAGGGCAAGTGGTGGCACAACCCCTCACTGGTCTGAATTGCACCCCAGAACGTAACAAATGCATAAACAGGGACTCTCAAGTAGGAGTAGATAAGTCAATGGTTCCAAACCTGTGGCCTGCAAGCCAAAAGTAGCCTGCAGGGTCTTTCAGAATGGCCGGCGGCTCCCCTCCTGCTGGCTGTAGAAGGGCACCGCTACCTAAGTACCCACGCGGAATGCATTGCCGGTGCAGGCTCCTTGCTGCAGCCAAAGGGAGGGGAGTTCAGTGCTCCCCTCCCCTGGCTGTAGCAGGGAGCAAAGCACTTTGCCGGGGTCCCTGGGTGCTAGGTCCCTACTGGAGTCAGAAGGAAGGGAGCACTGATCTTCCATCCCGTTGGCTGCAGAAGGGAGCCACTGCCTAGGGACCCAAGTGGTGCACATGGTTTCCCTGCTGCAGTCAGGAGGATGGGAGATCCTCCTCACGGAACCCCTTCCCTCTGGCTTCAGTGGGGGCAGGGGGGGAGGCTACTGGCGGAGACTGGTGGCCCTTCAGGGTTGTAAAAATCATATTTGAGGCCCTCGAGCCAAAAGGGTTGGGAACCACTGAGAAGTTATTTTTACCTCTGTATTTGGCAGTGGTGCAACCATTGCTGGAATACTGTGTCCAGTTCTGGTGCCCACAATTCAAGAAGGATGTTGATAAATTGGAGAGGGTTCAGAAGAGAGCCATGAGAATGGTTAAAGGATTAGAAAACTGACTGTATAGTGATAGACTCAAACAGCTCAATCTATTTAGCTTAACGAAGAGAAGGTTAAGGGGAGACTTTTGTAACAGTCTATAAGTACCTACATGAGGAACAAATACTTAATAATGGACTCTTCAATCTAGCAGAGAAAGGTATAACATGATCCAGTGGCTGGAAGCTGAAGTGAGACAAATTCAGACTGGAAATAAGGTGTAAATTTTTATCGGTGAGAGTAATTAATCATTGCAACAATTTATCAAGAGTCGTGGTGGATTCTCCCTCAGTGAACAATTTTTAAATCCAGATAGAATATTTTTCTAAAAGATCTGCTCCAGGAATTATTTTGGGGAAGTTCTGTGGACTGTGATATACAGGAGGTCAGAGTAGGTGATCATAATGGTCCCCTCTGGTTTTAGAATCTAGGAATCTATGTCTTTAAGCCAACTACTTTGTCTGTCCCCCATTTTTCCATTGTAAAATAGGAATACTCAGCTACCCCTCAGGATTTTTGTGAAGCGTGGTTGAATATTCAATGTGAAAAGCAAAGCAAGACTTCATTTGTGTTTGATGTAAAGGATAGAAAAGAAGCAAGGGGGGAGGGGCTAAATTAGAAAAATATTGATGACGGAAGAAAGAAGGGAATAAGGAAAGGAATAAAAATCCTTTTAAAGTCAGGCAAAGGAAGAGGAACAGAAAATGTAAAAAGTTAATGGAGGAACTAACGGCCTGATCCAATGCTTATTTAAGTGAGTGGAAATACACCATAATTTCAAATGGGTGCTGGATCAAGTCTTAAATGAAAAGAACACAGGAGTTACCAGATGGGTTGGAGGGAATGGAAAAGAGGTACTTACTTTTTTCTCTTGGGGGTTACAGTGGACAAGAAGTCAACAGTGTGCCCTTATTGCCAAGAAGGCTAACGTCATATTGGGCTGCATTAGTAGGAGAATTGCCAGCAGATCAAGGAAAGTGATTTCCTCTCTATTCAGCACTGGTGAGGCCACATTTGGAGTATTATGTCCAGATTTGGGACCCTATTACAGAAAGGATGTGGACAAATTAGAGAGAGTCCAGTGGGGGGCAACAAAGATGATTAGGGGGCTGGAACATATAACTTATGAGGAGAGGCTGAAGGAACTAGGTTTGTTAAGTCTGCAGAAGAGAAGAATGAGGGGGAATTTGATAGTGGCCCTTAACTACCCGAAAGGGGGTTCCAAGGAGGACGGAGGTAGGCCGTTCTCAGTGGTGGCAGATGACAGAACTAAGAGCAATGGTCTCAAGTTGCAGTGGGGGAGGTCTAGGTTGGATATTAGGAAAAGCTGTTCACTAGGAGGGTAGTGAAGCACTGGAATGGGTTACCTAAGGAGGTGGTGGAATCTCCATCCTTAGAGGTTTTTAAGATGCTGCTGGACAAAGCCCTGGCTGGGATGATTTAGTTGGGGTTGTTCCTGCTTTGAGCAAGGGGGGGTTGGACTAGATGACCTCCTGAGGTCCCTTCCAACCCTAATCTTAAACTTTTATCCACATTTTCTTTCTCCACTGATCCCTTTATCTTGTTTCTCTGCATAGGAAGTCAATTTCTAGGGCTCAGTCACCAGAACCCAAGTAGCAGATGGTGGATGTCCTGTGTTTGTCAACTTAGAAAATGTAAGTGAGCCCTACAGTTAGATTTCATACAATTCTTGGTTGGATTGTTTTGGAAGCTGAATGTTAGGGCAGCGTTTGTCCCTAGGCTATTCACAGCAGTCATCAATGGTTCAGTTTCAGTATGTTAATTTCAAAGGGCCTCACAAATTCTTGGAGCCAAAGCTGCAAATAATATTTTAAGGAATAGAAATGGAAAAATCAGATAGATGCTTTTCTTATGCAGCCTTCCCTGTTAAACTTGGCATCAAAGCAAATGCTGAACAAATGAAGTGTTGGACCCCATGTTCCACATGCCTGGAATCCTGGATTTGTCTCTGGACAGAGTCCAGAACAGTCATGTAGAATGCAATGCGAGTAGCACTTCATTTTGTAGATTTTAACGTTCCAAGGCAAAGTAAGGCTGAAGCATTTTCCTTAGCTCTAAAATTACATGCTTTTATTGGATGTAAATCACACTCAAGCTCTTTAAAATGGTTTATGATAAAGGTTAATAACTAAAGATGGGCCAGATTCAAAATCCTAGACTGAATGTTGCTGAGTTTGGGTGGGAGACACATAGACATCTTGATCCCAGTTCTGCAGCTTGGCTCATCTCATCCCCAGAGGCTAATATTTATGGCATAGTAGTTGGAGGAGACTTTTGAAAACATAACATACCTGAATGCATTTTTGGTCTAGAGGTTTTCTTCCACAGAAGTTCATAGCTTTTATTTTAGAAACTCTGCAATGCTCAGCCTTAACTTATAGGTTACAGAAATTTTACAACTCTGACAAGTGTTGGTAATCAAGTTGTGCTCAGTTTTGAAAGGAGCAAAAGAATCAGAAGACGATTATATGGATCGCGCAGAGACTGAACAGAAAGCTTGTCTGCTTGTCATGGCCTCAGAGTGCTTCTCACCACATCCATGCACAGAAAATTGCCAGATCATTGCACTCTGCCAGGTCACTGGAAGAGCATTCATACTCAAGCGGCTGGCATATGAAGGAGATGCTTCATATTTTGAGGCTTTCTGCCATAGTCACAGGTATTGGGGCCAGTTATGTATCCCAGCTTGATTATTGCATCTCTAGACCAGCCATTCCAGTGCAGAGTCGATTAAGGCACTGCCACATAGTCCAGGGCTGAACTACATTGGGAGGTAGGTGTTCAGCTGCTGGGAGCTGGAGCACACAGGCTTCAGAGTCATTCTCTACTCGTTTGCTATAACTGATCCCTTGTCTGTTTGGATGACAACATTAGGAATTTAACATTGTCAAGAAAACTTGTTGAGACTTCAGTCAACTCAGCATCTGGGTTATATCATGTAGTGGATGTCTTGGATCTGTGTATTGCCTTGTGAGCAATACACAAGGGCTGGCTGAAACTAAACTATTTCATTTCAGAGCTTTATGCATGAATCTGTTTTTCTAGTTTTGTTTTTCATGTGCATGTCTGTTAGAGTTTCCTCTTCCGAAGGAATACAAACTCTCAACATGAAACTCACCCTGAAACTGCCTATGTGTTTATGCTGGTGTGACCGTCTTCGTAGCCACTGAATCTACAAATCTAAATGCACTTATTCAATTTAGCATCTTATTTCATCAGAAAATGTCTGGCTCTGCCCAGGTCTCTGTCAGCTCCTTTTCCAATAGTGGTGTACCTGAAAATTTGGGATAACTCCCCTAAAAGGGAACAGCCAGATAAACTGCAAACATTTACTCCTAACTGTAGCAAGGACTTGTATTGAAATAAAATTATAGGCTGGTTTCTTACTGTGTTCTCACAACATCCACTACCTTCAATGCTCAGCACCTCTCAGGATCAGGCATATGTGTTTGAAGAGACACTTCAAACTTAAACACAAATAGGCTTTAACTATCACTTATTCTGAACTTGAGCAATCGGCGTCTCCCATGAACTTTGTCACTGCTCGGTAGAAATGGGTAATGGGTTTTCAGCGAGTGGCACATCTTCAGTGCATGTTTTTATGTTTATAGGCTAGCAGCCAATGCAAGCTCTCTGAGAACCAGAGCAACAAAGCTGCACAAGTGGAATTGGCACAGCTGCAGCAGCAGAAGGAGGGCTGGCCAAGTTTTGATGAAATGAGAATCCGAAAGTCTCACTAGTTCTGAGAAGCCCCAAACTGTATTATGCTGCCAAGGCTACACTGTGAGGTATTGCGCCTTGGTAAGCGTGATGCTGGTAAAAAATGAAAAACAAAGTATAGGCTACCGTGATTACTTTGCACAAGGAAAACAGACCAATGCTCTAAAAATGTGATCATTTCTCAGTATTTTCCACCTGTGCATATTTTTGTATGGTTTGCATTATCACTTGCTAACTGCGGCAGGACTTCTCATTTACTGGCCTCCACAGCTGGCAGACTCCTGTGTGCATTTCCTTCTCACTATGAATTTGATAAATAAGTCACTGAAAGGTTTTTCTTTTCCCTTGATGGCCTTTCAGAGTTTTGGCTTTAAAGTCAAGACCTGACTGTAAGTGACATGAAATAGACGGAAAGCACAGATACACTTCTGAAATGCTATGCTGCTGGCACCTGCCTTTTTACGATCATTTTCCTTGACGTTCAAAGTTAACATTGTGTGCTCAAGGCTGCGCCTTCATCTGTTTGCCTGCATTCTGTCTGAACTATAACGTGCAATGACACAAGTGTCAAAAGAAGTTCATTTAAATAGCACCAGTAGGCAACGGCAGACAAGCCTGGCTTATAACGAACCTCAGCTGAGATTACTGATTTGTTATTTATACTTTACACACCTTTGTGTTTTAAAAGCAAGGAACGTTTGTACAGTAATGCCAAAATATGAACAAATAAAAGAAAAATTAAACATCCACATGCCAGGGGTACTGTACAGTAGATTAACAGTGTAAGAAAACCTACTGTTCTCTTGTGCTGGCCAAAACACGTAGCTTTCCTGTGGGGCTATATGTTCCCTGAAAGCCACATCCAAACCCCAGTTATGTCAATGGGAGCTTTTCCAGAGACATCAGTGGGCTTTGGATCAGACCCTTGGACATAAGGGGCTAATGAAGTATGAATGATGTAACTTCCCAGTAACACTGCAAAAGACCAGCAGCATTCCTCTTCGTTTTCCATGTGACTTCTATACATGCAACCCTGTGAATATGACAACCTCCAAAGTCAGTTTCAGTTCACAATTGAAAAAGTACAGCTGCTAATATTACCTTTCCCGGATCCTTCCTCACCCCTCCTTTGTGCATGATATTCACAGTATATAAAGCTTTCTGCTAGTGCCTACCAATGTATGCAAACTGCATCAGATGTCCTGCCCTGTGACTCACCAGCATCCATAAAGATTTTACAGATGCTATTTTTATCTTGTACTTATCACTCAATGTGCTTTGAGGGCATCTAACTAAGGCATGTTTTCCCCAATTAAAGAAAAATCCTTGGGAGGCTCCTTGCAAACCCTGCAGTCAAGTTTTAACAGCTCCTTGGTGTTTAGGGTACTTAGCCCCAAATTATAAGTGACTGAACATCTTGTGCAGCAGTGAGGTGATACAAGAAGATGCTCACACTCTGAGTTAATGTGGCATGCCACTACACAATGCTTAGGCAATGAAGGCGGCTTGGCATTTCTGGAATTACTTTCCAACCTATCCATACTTTCACATCTAACACCATGTTTCTCACAAATCAGAAGGCCCTATCATCTCTCAGAGGAACCATCTTTGCTTGATAAAATGGCTGCACCAATGTCATGGCCGGTGATGTGGAGAGTGCCAGCTGCACAGGAATGCTAGATTCCACCATTCTTCTTGTGGCCCTATTAGCACAGTGCTCAAAATTTGCCTTCATCTTTGTGTGCAGAGACACTTGTTTTTCTGACTGATACACAGGAAACTGAATAGAGCCGTTTCTCTTTAAGACTGAAGAATTCTCAAAAGAAAATTGAATCACAACTTCAAAACTAAATGAAGAAGAATGGCGGAAGCACATTGGGACTTGCAGAGTAATTAGTTACATACAATGCTTTGGTGACATGTGCCAGCTTTTCTATATCCTCCGGCTGTTGTGTTAGGAGACTGAACAATGCAAAAAAAAAGAAAAAAGAAAAAAAGACATTTAACTGTCTACACGGAGTTTTTTTTTTTTTAAACACATCTTAATTTAACAGAAATGGGCCTGGCTGACATTGTCTTGACAAACCCCCTGTACTGCAGTTTGTGATCAGCAGTTCTACTTATCAGTACTAAAGAGTAGGGGTGAAATCCAATGGCAAAACTCCCAGTAAATCCAGGATTTCATTTTATAATTTAAAGGTCTCTTAATCCAGTGATATTCAAAAACAGAATGAGTTTATGTACTATTGTAGATCAATTAACTTTATAGATTCAATAAATGCAATCACAGCATAACACTAATTTCAACAATAATTTACAACGCCGATTGAGGTCTTTGGCCAATGGGTTAATGGTATGTGTCTTCATTCATTCAGTTACTAGAGTTGCCCAGGCAGCCCAAAAACACACACCTTAGTGTGGCTTATTGCTATTAGTGTGTGTTGTTAAAAAAAGAAAAAAACCAAAAAACACAGACTAAAGAAAATGCACCAGGGAGAAGTATTTTTGTGTGTCATGCTGCCAGGAGAAAAGCCAGTCCTAAAAAGAAACCAATAAATAAATAGCTACATTTTGAAAGTCATTTTGCAATCTAATTAGTGGCATTTGGGATGAAATTTCTGGGAAGGCCGTAGGTGTGCTGCAAGCTCTTTAGTCACCTCCCATTTGTCATGCAAAATAAGTCTATGGATAATGTGCCCTGCTGGATGGGCCCATGCACAGTGATTTGCAGTGTGTTAAGTGATCTTTTCTCTGAGGAGGGGCCGAACTATTCATCATTAAAAGTTGGGGCATCGCAGTGTTCTCATCAAAAATACCAAACCAGCCCATGATACAGGCATTTTGGACGATAATTTACGCAAACCATCCTCATGTTCAAACCAGTTGACACAACTGAAACTCAGAGGATGGAAGAAGTTACTTTAAAAACACATTTGTGTAATATTCCACCTTGAAACAGGAAGGAAGTCACATTATGGCTTTGACATTACTTTAGATTTTATTTCCACCTATACCGAGATAAATAGTTTTATTTTTATAAGTTGATTCAATCCTGTGTGAAGAAGAAAACTGGAGAATTAGAAAAGAAGAAAAAACATATGCTTCATTAAAAATCCCCAAGGTTACCTGTAATCCTTCTGTCCTTCATGATGATGATTGTTAGTGGGAAGCTCTCCTGCTCAAAAGACAGGCAGTGTGGTCTTGGGGAACGACCATGGAACTGGGAGTTGGGAGATCTAATGCATTCTAGTTCCAGCTGTGCCACAGACTGGGGGGTCTGGCAAGTCAGTTCACTTTTTCTGACTCCATGGCTCCCTTTGTAAGATTGGGGTAACAGTATTTTCCCCACCTGCTTAAGCACAGTTGAGGATGAATTAGTGCCTGCTTTAAACATAGACAGTGCTATATCAGTGTTAAATACCAATAAAAACATGTAAATAAAAACTTGCTCAGCAGCAGTTCAGGCCAGATAGTAACCTTTCACAGACAAACATTGCTGACTCCCTAACATTTGTTTGCTAATAAAATAGCAGTGCTACTTCCTCCTTTCCTGTCTGCTTCAGAGCATCCCTCCGTGCATGTTTATGGTGTGAATATATGCCAAAGCCTGGCACTTGGCAGATGTGGAAGGAGCCATGGAATCATTTGCCATTTTTGTTACACATTTTTTCCAAATTGAATAAGTCTCATTGCCTCAAGAAGAAGGAAAGGATTTGGCATGCAGTGGTACATTAAGACAATGAAGTGCTGCAAAAGCTATTGAGGTAGCAAATCCCTGTAGCTGCTTTTCAAAGCTTTAAAGAGATTTGGTTTTGCTTGAAAAAGCCTGAGCATTGCCTCAAACCCTTTTACACTAATTTAAACAAAGTGTACAGAGGCTGCAGCACTGGTAACTGATGGGAGTTGTACTATGCTAAGCAGTCCTGGCTCTAGCAGGCCATGAGCTGGAAGGATGCTGGAGTCTATCCCACAAATTAATCAGTCAGGTCTTTTGTGTTGATTGGCTGCATTTTACTACACGGTAAGTTGGAGCATAATGGCCTTTAGCGCACTCTAATCACACGCCTTATTGAGGTTTCAAGAAAAACCTTGAATCTTTGCTCAGTAAGGGAGATTGAAAACGTAAATAGATAACTTTCCTGGCCTGGTTCTGAGCCTATTTAGACCAATTGCACACTAATAAATCAACTGACTTCCATGGAGACGTGCCTGATTTACACCTGTGCACAGAGAGCTCCCAATTTAATTAGAGTAAATCATTCAAACCACAATGGTAACAATTAGTTTTGGGACCAAGACAAACAAACAGAAGTAATAAATGAAGGTATAATTCAGTGTGCTTTATCGCTGCTTGTTGGTTGCCTTTGGGGCATCCGTCAAGGCAGAAACTATAACAGGAATTGACAGACTATTCTTCAGGCCACTGAGGGAACGCCTACCCAGCAATTTAACACCCCTGGCTGGCTGGGTCAGCGGACTTGGGGTTGGGCTACAGGTCTGCGAAATGGTGGCGTAGATGTTCAGCCTCAGGCCTTAGCTTTGGGACCCTGCACGGGGGGAAGAGGCCCAGAGCCCAGGCTTCCAGCTTGAGCTCAGACAGCTACACAGCAATTTTATAGCTCTGCAGACCCAGCCCTGAGAGCCTGAGTCAGTTGACACGGGCCAGCCATGGCTGTTTAATTTTTTGTTTCGGCACTTAGGCCAAGAAGTTATAAGAGTCTGCAAAGTTAGTCCATGAAAGGTTTCAGGGGTGAAACCTTGGCTGTATTGAAACCAATGGGAATTTTGCCACTGACTTCAGCAGAGGCAGGATTTCAGCCCAGAAGTATTAGCATGGTCTCTCAGCTTAATAGCAGTATTCCTATTGAAAGCCATAGCTATCAGATAATGTTGTAAATAGTCTAGAGACCACAAACCTGGTTTGTTTCTCAAGAGGGGAAAAAGGAAAATGCAAACAGGCTACAGAATGTGAGTGAACTCAAAATCCAAAGCAAGTGCAGAAAAGCGTGACAGTTACATGTACAGTTTAAAGAACATTGCAAACTTTGTTTTCATACAGTGCAATAATCAACAGTGTCTTCCAGGTCACAGTGAAGACAGCCTTTGTCTGTCCTTCAGCACATGGAGAATGTAAAAATGATCAAAGCTAATTTTGCAACAGTCCCACAAACAAAAGACCTTTCTCAAAAATATTTTGTCTTGCCCAACCTAAGTTTAACATGACTGGCATATCCTTTTCATAACAGAACCTACAGGCATAGTACCATAGGGGCTAGGGAGGTAGATTATTACCCAGAGAGGAGAGGACACAGAGGTTGATGGGTTGGATTTTTTTTATCGGTGGTTGTTTTTTTGGTGTGTTTTGTGGTCCAGGCCAAAAACCTATTTAACTTTAATACCAGGTGGAAAATGAGTTAATCATAAAAGCTTCTTTTTCCTGTGGTAAAAATGTGAGTGAAATCTGATTCATGTTGACACTCATGTGGTGCTGCTAAGCAGTGAGAATTTGCTAGCCTCACTTTGTGCCAACAATCGCACACAGCTCTGGTCTCATCTTCCATCATTCCACTGACTGTCAAGGATACCACATGTGGCACACACTGCCTCACATGCCTTGCAGAGGGTCTAGTTCCCTTTAGCTGATAATCAGTTGTTATATTTCAGGTTAGCTGCCCGTGTAAGTGCAGAGGAAATGCTGGTTAGTTAATGTGGTTCTTTTATATAAACAGGTTTAATAAGGGTGGGCTTGCTTCCCATTTCCGTTGTCCTAAGTAAGCATAAATGAAACCAAACAGGAGAAACAAACTGATTGCAGCACTGCACGTATGAATTGTGAGGGCTGATTGTAAACAACTCTTTGATTATATCCTGGGGAAGTCAGCTGTGTGGCATCACTGGTTTAAATGGGCTTAGACCAGAAGCGTGCCAAATAACCAAAGAGTCAGGTGAATGGCAGAGAACATGACCCACAGTAGTTGCCAACCCACAAGCACTGAGAGAATTTTTGCTACCTGTAGCAGCTGGTACCTTAACTGGTAACAAAAAGGGTTGCACCTATAACAATTTGCAGTTTATTGTGTTCAGAAATGTTGAAGATTATCTTTAACAAGCTGATTGCTGACAATTATACCAGATAAGGTACATCCTGTACTGCCAGACGTGCCCTCTTGATTTTTATTATTATTTGTATTACAGTAATTTGCTGGTTGCCATCTTGGCCAACATACTGAGGATTGAATCAGGGACCTCCAGAGCTAAAAGCATGACCTGCTATAGCTTGAGGTAAAGCGCTCTGGCTTGGACTGTAGCACACTCATATCCTCTGTGGAGCAGGCAGAAGAGGGGGGAGGAGACCTATAACACACCTTCACCAGTGGGTTACAGTAGTAACTACCCAAGATTGGTGCCCATTGTGCTACACAATTTACTAGTGAGAGAGAGTCCCTATAATCTAAATAGACAAAACAGATGAAGACCAGGTCCACTAGGAGTGCTTTGCCAGTATAGCTACACCAGTATATTATGGGCTCCTAGTGTGAATGAATCCTATCCTAGGAAAACTGCTTTTGCTGGCATAGCTTATTCCAGCCCAGCAATCCCTGGACTGCAATCAGCCTATAGTCCTAGGGTGAACCCATTTGAATAGAAGACCACCAATTATTGCTAGCTTAATATCTAGCAATACATTCTGCTCTTTTATTTACATGATGATAAAAATTTTATTTCCATGACATTCAGTTTTATACATTTATGCAGCTCAAGGCTGGTATTCAGAGCTCATTTATGGGAATTCAATACCAAGTGAAATTTCATATTCTAAATCTACAAGCTGAAAAACCATGCATGTAACATTAAGGTTTGAAAATTGTTAGAGAAAGGTAATAAAGGCAGTGAGACCAGCATATTGATGAGAGACTGATAAGGCTAGGATTTTTTAGCCAGCAATAGGGAAAACTTTGAGAGGGTTTTTTCAGAGTTATTTCAAGATAATGAAGGATATAAGGAAAACATCTGCTCCTTTGTATCTAATCCCACAACAGAAGAACACATTTGTATTTTTAAATTTGGTCAAAAGTGCCAGAATGTTGGCAACTTTTTGTATATATTACTATAAATTAAGATTAAAATGAGAACCAATAAAATGCAGTACTAATTTATGGAATATGTTGGTAGCCTCTGCAGTGTATTGCTGCCGGTGGTCAAGTCAAAAACAGTGGCTGGATTTTATTATGAAAAGGGCTGCATAGTTTTATTACCATAAACCTCTATTTTATGAAATGGCTTTGTAAAAATGTGCCTATCCAGTGCTCTGGGCACACTTGTAGACTTTGAAGTAAAATAGTTCTATGGGAATGGTACAACCCTGGCTGAACTCCCCCTTGAGGTCAGCCTTCAGCCTATTATATTGCATCCAACCCTGGATCTCATGTGCATTTCAATCTATTGACTCTGAGCAGCTTCCAGACACTGTGTCATAGTCCTGTCTCTCTAACACACTCCAGGGTGTAGACCCTCTTCATGGACTAAGGGAATCACATTGTCTAGCTGCCTGAGACCTCAAGACCAGTGCTGACACTTCATCTCTCTGGTAGTTTAAGCACACCCTTCCCCAAAGCTGCCTCCTCACAGGTTCCCCCAGTTCACGGTTTAACCTTTGGGGACCTCATGACAGTTAATACATGGGAACACCCAGACTTTACAAAGGAACTTGTGAATCAGACACACTTCACTTGTACGCAAAGCACAAGAGTTACAGATCTAGGCAAAAATAACGAGCATCTGCTTCCATTCTACACGCCACCACAGCCTATCATAGCAATGTGAATTTGCTGCAGCTTCCAAAGCCCTCCCCCCAGTGTCCTCACCACTGCAAGAACCTTCTGGATTTTGATTAGTGTCATTTCAAGGTCCCAGGACCCTCCTGCACACAACATCTTCTGGTTAGTCTTCCTGTTCATGGTGATAGATGGCCAAAAAGAGTCTTCCAAGTTCAAGAAGATCTGACCCTTAGAGTTCTAGACTCCTCCCTCAGGTGATCTGTAACCAACTTCAAACCTCCACTCAGGTGATCAGCTACTTACCTGTAGCCCCTCCTGGGGTCCCAGTTGGGAAAATTGATTCCCCTGGACTGCAATCAGCAATAGGTTTTCTGGTGAAAATATTAGTTACTAACTCTTTGCTGAGGATTAAGGCATATTCAAGAAAGCAAATAGGCAGTTAGGAAGGGAATTTTCCTGACTTAGAATCTCAGTGACAGAAATAGTGGTCTAACAGCTGGTTGATCAACAACAACTTGATTAGGAAGTTTCACTGTTATTAAAACTGCCAAGGAAAAGGAGGGTGGGAGGAGTGGGACTTGGCAATCCATTATTACAAGCCATTGAAGCACATGCCCTGAATGTTGGGACCCTGGAATCTTGTGTATCAAAACAATTTAGTGTAACATTTTTGGGTGTCTGGGAAACAAACCAGGTGTTCATATAACAGTAGAATTTACCATGTAAAGGAACAAGGAATATAATTAAAGAGAATTCAGGGCATCAGCTTTGTCTATCTACAGCACTCAGACAAATAAGCATTTAGGGGTATTTCCTTCTCCTTTAGAGGTTGCTGGCATATGTTATCTGGTATTTTCCTAAGGAATGTGATTTCCAGTTCACAAAGATAATATTATTTCTTTAATTAAATCAATACTGTGCACTTATGGGTTATATTTATTGTGAAGTTAAAAATACCAACAAAATTGATGTTATAAAGTATATCCTTGCTATTAATGCCTATTTAACTTGTACATTTATATTAAGGCCCCCTCCTTTTTTTTAAAAAAAAAAGGGCAATTGTGCACCTAATTTCTTGCAACCATTTATTGTGTTTGCATGTGCTAATAGCCAGTTAGACACACATCTGACCGTTTTCACATCTATATATCCAACGTGCATGCCTAACATGGCAACTGCTCATAAATTAAGTACGTAATTCTTCACATGAATTTTTGACAACCAGTCTGTGGGCAGAAGGGGAGGTCCAGCTCGTTCCCAAAACATTCAGAGGAGTAATAAGGTCCGTTGCTCCTTTAAAGACACACAAGCACAGCGGTTGTGGCTTTAACTATAGTTAATAATCACTTCAAGTCAAACATAATACTGGATTGATTTAGAATAAAAGTACAAAATGTATTTGTTCAAAAAGAGAGAAGTATTTAGTGAGTTCAGATATAAGGGATAAAGTCAGAAATGGTTACAAACAAAAGTGAAAAATGCTTTCTAGTGATTAAGACATAACAAAACTACAGCCTTGGTTCAAGGTAAGATTCTTACTACACCTCCTGCCAGTAAGATGGCTGATCACTCCTTGGTCAGGATCTCCAACAAAGTCCAAAGGGTGGGAGGAGTTCCTTTGTCTTCTTAGGTGAAAGATGATGCAGGGCTTTTTGCCTGTCTCTTTTATAGTCCAGTGAATTATTTAAATATATCTTCTCAAAGTCCAGTGCCCCTGCTGTGAGGAAAGGTGCCATGGAGTCTGACGGAAAAGATTCCTTTTTGGTTTCTTCCCAGCTGGTGCTTTCTACAATGCAAATTGATCTGTCTCTACAGCCTCTGATATGCCAATGAAGGGCTTCTTGACTGTGATTGCACCTAGATGGAGGCGACAATCTTTCCTTTGTCTGGAAAAACCTGTTTACCCATACCCCAGACCTGTCTGGTTCAAATACATTTTAGTCCCATCTATCCTTTACGTTTGTACTGTTCTTTAGGCATTTACCATACATATATCATCCAAGAATATTAATGATCAGAGTGTGATTGGTTTTCCAATGACACTTTCCATGACACCTATTGAAAACAGATTATGACACAAGTGAATTGTGGTTCACTGAACTGGTCAGGCCTGCTGAAATTCACGACCTGACACCAGTGAGCCTCTTGCCCCCTGGCACTGGGAAGTTCTGGATTGATTGGGGTAATTAATTTGACATAGTGTCAGTGACTAGAACATGGGCAGTCATGCCCAGTGGTTAGAGCAAGAGTTGGTAGTCAGGAATTGGAGCCAAGGTCCAGGTCTGGGTTACCTGGAGTGAGGCAAGGCAGGCACAGAAGCTGTTGGGCAAATGCTTTGAGCAGCCACTGAACCGCTGCTGCTGCTGGTCTTAAGTGCTGGTCTGCTGTCTCTTCCCCCAGTCAGGCAGTGTAGCCAATTAGTCAGCCTACTACAGGCCAGTTGCATTAGTTTGTTTGCCCAGGGACTGGCTCTCCCACAGGTCCATATTCCTGACATATAATGTCTCATGAAAACCTAACCTAAAATTTACCTTAATCAGCTCCTGCATGAAAGCTTTCATATGACCTGAAGACAGTCTAAATAACCCTAAACAAAACCTGGACTTCAATTCTTAACCTTAGGCTTGTGCTCAAGTACTTTGAGGAATTGGGGCAATATTGGCTCTGGTGCGACGGCAAGTTATTTAGTATATAAATTATCTTAGTGCCTAGAGACTCTGCTACAGTACCCAGGACTCATTGTGCCAAGCACTGTACAAATATGTACTAAACAGATAGTCCCTGCTCCAAAGAGCTTGCAGGCTTGGTTTAGTTTAGGATGAAATGGACAAAAGGAAGTGGGGAATGGGTGCTGGCCAAAATTTTTTGGACAAATAATTTATTCACCAAAAAATGCGGCTTTGGTCAACCTGAAGTTATCTGCAAATTTGACACAAAATTGCTGAATAGTTTGAGCCGCCAACTTTTTTTTTTCCCTCTTGAAGACTTTGGTGGCCCACAATAGTAGCAGCAGCAGGAACCCACCTTACAACTTTTAAGCCCAATGACTACCACATTCACCTGGGATGTGGCAGACCCAGCTCCACTTCCCCTCTATCCCTCATGTGGCGCAGGGATTTGGGCTTGGGCCTCTTATGTTTCAGGAGAGTGCCTGAACCACTGAGCGATGGAGCCCTTCCCCGGACTTTCCTATCACTGTCTCCTGCTGAAGCAATTTCACTGTGTATAAATAAATATACAGTGTTGTTGCAGCCGTGTTGGTTCCAGGATATTAGAGGTGGGTGAGGTAATATCTTTTATTGGACCAGCTTCTCCTGGTGAGAAAGACAAGTTTTCAAGGTACACAGAGCTCTTCTTCAGGATCTGTGTAAGCTCGAAAGCTAGACTCTCTCACCAACAGAAGTTGGTCCAGTAAAAGATATTACTTCACCTACCTTCTCTTTCTATAAATAAATAGTCGCTGGAGCAGGGATTTAAACTTGGTTATCCTGCTTCCTAGGTAAGTGACTTTATAGCCTTGTGGTCAAGGCATTCTCACTCACTCTCTTTGGCTAAATGATTTTATACGAAGTGGAACATCTTCAGTGGGAATTCTGACCCCAGACAACAATATATTCCAGTGGTTAGAGCACTCTCTTACAGTATGAAGGGGCCGGGGGAAGGATTGAACCCAGGACTCACTGGGCTAAGAGTTATAACATTTCAAAAAGTAATATAGTTCCAGGATACACTTACATCTGAGTACTATCCATTTTCTTATCATGTATAAGGTATAGGTAGTACAGAAGTTTTTTTGGTTTTTGTAAATCAGTGACTGATCCTGTATGGAGTTATGAAATAACTAACTCCCCCAGAAATCACTTCTCAGAAAGGCTAACCTGTAGTTTCTAGGTCAAACCATTTTAGAAAGATGATGAACCAAAGAGAGTTGGGAACAATGTCAAAATGTCAACAGCAGGATTTTTTAATACTGCAACTTTAAAAATCTGATATTCCAAACTTCCCACAAATGAGACGTGGAATGTGAAATTTCTTGGGGACTGGCATTTCTGGCAGGGAGGTGTTGTAATGGGTAGATTCAATTTCAGTTAATTAGATAGCTGCTCTGCTGTACTAGTTCTAATTCTTTCCAGAAACATAATTTTGAAAGTGTCATAAGTGCTCCTTATTTATGTTCAATTGCTCAGCACAATATACAGTAATTTAGGGAAACTGGTCTTGAGCAAGCAGTACATCCATCTTTTCAGTTACAAGGTCAGGGGAGACACTTCTAAACTAGAGCAGTGCTTTACAAATATTAAAATGTCCAGTTATTTTAGCTTCACTTCTACACAATTTTATTCTCTGTTTTCTTAATCATCACAGTCTACACACATGCATTAAAGCAAGTAAGGAGGGGAGAAAATATGAAAGCCCTTGGATAATAGCCACTTTTCAAAAATGTAACAGCTTGAGCATTTAACACTTTTTTTTTGAAATACCTAAAGCAATTTGATCATATTGTGATATAAATATTTCAAATATATTTTAACCTGACATTGTCAGAATTTTAAAAATGCAAAAAAGCAACTAAAAATTGATATATTTTTAATTTTCACTACTGTAAAAAAGTCAAACTAATATTAAATAGTTCTCTTAACATACTGAAAATTAGCCCCACTATAATTTCCTACCCCTAAAACACTGAGACAGACTTACGTCTAATGATTTAAACTCACTCTTTTAAAGTTATATGCAGTGATGTTGTAGCCAAGTTGTACTTCTGAATATTTTACGTGAGAAAATTGTGTCAGATGAGTACTTTGGACACCCTACTTTATATTACCCATTAAATACAGTCACAAATACAGTTCTTGTTCTGGCACAGTCCAGACTGGTTCCATGCAGATTCTGAAACTTTATAATCTTTAGCAGGTTTCTTGGAATCCACGTGTCTGCGCTATGAGGAAGTAAACAGCTTTAGGACATTGTGTATATTTTTCCTGTAAATCATTCAATGCTTCTCAGAGGTTCCAAAAGAAGGGGAGGAGAGGAAGAGCCTCAAATATCCAGAAATAATCCCATTCATGTTAAACTCAAAGGATTCTGTCAATTCTCTTTGTAGTTCCTCCTTTTTAACTCTGTTATTTAACATCTGACTAACCTGAATAACCTCTCCTGAGGGTGGAGCCTATTCACCACGTTTGTGTAATGCTGTTGAATGCTAAAAGGATGATTTCAGTTTATCTCCAGCGCAGCTGCATTTCAAAGTGGTTAGTGAAGTGACCCCTATACATACATGATCTCTCTCTCTGCTAGTGAAAGCTAAACTCCAGTAGTTAATGTCTGCAAAGTACTTCAGAGATCCTCAGATGCTGCAGAAATGCAAATTGCTGTTATTACTAACAACTGTCCAAATTGTCTCGCATTTTCTCCCCAGTGGCTTCACATACACATAAAACAGGAGGATGGACAGGAAAAAGCTCTTAGAACCTAGTAGAAAAAGTCTCTAGAGCAGAGGAACAATTGTCCAAAACTCAGCCGGTGGGACATTGCCAAGAGGAAAGAACAGTATAAAAAATACAATTCTATCTACCCCCACCAGGATCTACATGCAGGTGAACAAAACTCTGCTGCCAATGGCATGAAAGATTTTTGATGGATCTAAATGAGCTATCATGGATACTTGACCTTTGACCATGAGTAGGAAATCATTAACCAGATAAATTAAAATAGAAAATTAAAATAAAAAAATGAAAATACTATATCTCAGGTGAAAGCCGTGCTGGAAAAGGTCGAAGTAGTCAAAAAAGCTCCAGATGGCAACACAACTTTCCCCAAAAACATGAAGTTAGAGGCTAGATGATACCCTTGTAAAAATGTGACCAATTTCTGCAATAATGCTCCAAAAATACTACAGATTACAAGACGGAGATTTTGCTGTATTTTGGACTGTTACCATAAAATACAATAGTATTATTTATAAGCGTAACAAAACAGACTTCCAGCATCAAGATGTGGTTTCTTGAGCATGAGCCTAACAATTGCTAATATTAGGAAAGAAAGAACCTTGCTTTTCTCTAAGAGTGAGGTATTGACACTGAGCCCATTAGATTTTATCAAGCTTCACCTTGCAGGCCACCTTATCTATTGTCTATTCACTCCATGCCATCTTTGCAGAAGCTACCAGCAAACATAGTAATTAGAGCCCGTTTGACTGGTGGTTTCGTGATGTGAATGCTTACCCACATGGAACTACATAGAAATCATCTACCAAACAGTTCATTTCACACAAAGCACTTAGGAGGGAACTGTGACAGTTATGGCAATTTCTTGAAATATCTTTGGGAAATATTATTGAATTAAGTTGAAGTATTTTTGGAATTAATTTTTGGAGTACATTTTTGTACTAAATGCAAAGGCTATGTATTATTGTAGGCCTGGAAGATCAAAGGACTATATTGAACAATGTGACAGACAAGGATGAACTTTTGGGTCAATGTATGATGTGGGTTTCCTGGGAAATATCTAGGGGGAGGTGAATGCGAGTTCCCTACCCCTCCCTCTAGTCATGCAAAAGCCCAGATCTTTGAAGCTATGCCCTGAGGTGAGGGTGATTGTCTGCTGATTACCTCTTCCCAAGATCAAAGGCCCAAACTGTAGAAAGGAGTGACTCAGAGATTCCTGGGGGGGCTTGTTCTAAGCTAGCAGCTGTTATGAACTTGTGACCACAGAAAAACACCTTGGTGGAGATTGAAGAACTGACACCCGCCAGTGCCCATGTCAGAGTTGGGGTGATCTCTGGTAAGCTCATTAGCATGCATGTAGGTTCTTTTATTATTGTAATATATTTTCTCTGGAAGGCTTTTACCTTAAGAATAAATGAGCTTGCTTAGAAAGGGCCATGTGGTAACTTCTAACTGCGGGCAATTATACTGTTTTTAGCCTCTGACCCTAACCCTAGGGCAGGGAGTCCTAACCCATAGTAACCCTAACCCTCATTCAAAGGACCCAATCTCAAGTGAGTAGGCCCTAGAAGCAGCTGCTTTGTTAGTCTAGTATTTTACAATGCAGATATTAATTGCAGTTTGTCAAACACACTCCTGAGCTACTGGAAAATTAACGTATTAGCCCTATGCCTGAATCATATTAACAGGGTAAAATTGGCTTCTCTTTTTCAATATATATGAAGCAAGATTGCTTTGGTACATCTCAACTATCAAGCAGCTATTCAGTATTTATTTGGACAGAGATAATTGAAACCTGGGGGTCTCTAGGAATAGCTGAGTAAAAACCATGTAGTTCATTTATTACATTTTACTGATAGTTTACAAGTGCAACTAAAGTGTTCTGTTTATAGTCCATAGAACTCTCTTATTCTCGTGCAATCACAGAAATAGTAAGATATCTGCATTCTGAATGATGCAGGGGAATGTTTAAAATTTGATGTGGAAAGATTTATTTGCTGAAATTAAAATCCAGAGGAGGTTTTTTAAAAAGTACATTTATTTATCTTAAGCTAAATTTTTGGCCTGCTTTTGTCTCTTTAAATAAATCCATTACTTCTAAATGCAAATACACTGACTATTTTTAAGCATCTAAGTATGCGCCTGTACTAGCTATACTGAATATGTACTTGCATGCTTAGAGGGCCGCACGTTGAGGCCAGCCTGCTTACTTTTACGCTCCGAAGGAGATGTGCTTAGTAGACTTTATTAGAGCTGAAATTGGTGATTTTTTTTTTCAAATAGTTCCCCCCCGCCTCAATAAAAGTTCAATATTTCATGTCATTGTGCACTCTGAAATATCTTGATTTCAAAATTTTAGAGACTTTTCACTTTGCAACCTGGAAAGCGCGCGCATGCGCACGCACGCACACACACACACACACACACAACTACCAAGCGCTGGAAAAGTTACATTTACCAAACCTTGAATGGAAGTGCTAGAGTGGCATTTTACTTTGGTCCGTTGTAGATGAAGAGGAAAAAAAAAGTTCTGAGTCAATATTAATCCCCATCTCCCTGTCCCATCTTCCTCTTCATTCATAGGTGACCTCGAAGGGTTGGGGGGAGGAGGGGAAAGAGTGCACCCACACATGCAACAAGCAGTCTGATCACTGATCCACTTCTCTATTGTAAGGTGAAGTGTCTTCCTCACATGGCCCTGCCTTTTCTCCCACACAAAAAAGGTACACATAAAAAGTACAGTAAACTGAGGCAAGAAAAACAGCGGGGAGAGACAGGTTTTTTCAACCTGGTTTCCAGCCAGGGTCCCCTCTCATTGCTGAGTTTAGGCACAATGTTATTTAATCTTACCTGCTTCCTTAGTGATACACTAAACAGAACACACGGTCTGAGCAATAGTGCTGTGGCAGAACACACACCGTGCATCAGAGGGATTGAGAGGGAGCTGAATCCAGCTGTAGAAGGGATCCTGTTACACCTAATTGGGGTGGAGAGCATGAGGACAGTTCAACTCACCCTGTGGGCTGTTTGGGCTCTGCCTGCTATCATAAAAGCCTCTTTTCTGGGGAGTCAGACTGTCAGACCTGAAGAGTGAGCGCTAGCAGGGGCAGGCTCTTTAGTTGTTGGAAATGTTAAAATCCACATAAGTACAATAACGTGCCCAGCTAGGCATCCGAACCTCAGGTTAAACGCATTATTTTGGAACTTTATTTCCCAACGTTAAACATCATAAATAGATTTTTGCAGAGATTATCACTGAGTGCTCCTCTTCCCCATGTCATACCGTCTCTTTTCACTCTGCACCTACCATTGTGTAATAGATGCAGTATTTAGGCTTCTTATTGAAGTGTCACAAGCGTAGGAACAAACCAGTCTAATTCTGTGGTTTTTCTGAGTTTAATCAGTGCTTGTTTCTCAACTGGCCCTTCCAGATTGCTCTGTGTTGGCCCTTCTGCACAAAGGCTGGAGACTCCTGTATAAGGATATAGACATGTAGCATAATCAGCGTATACACATACAGAACTGCAATAGGTGATTTCATTCTGAAAAGGATCTACCACATATGTACAATCCTTTCCAGTGTATCAGCCTGACTGCCATCCCCCTCACTGCTCTGCTCGGAAGTCTCTCTCCGAGTCAGCTTGTTTAGCGTATCACTTGTATGTTATGGTTTATTAAGGTTAGGAACTATCAGGGAGCCACTTTCATTTTCATTTCTGGTTTCAAACATCACCCGATTCTGCTCAAAACTTTTGGCAATGAGTTCTCAAGAAGGGATTTCTACAGGTTCCCCATCACATGGCTCCCAGCGAGAAACAAAGAAACAAACAAATCTGCTGATCTTCAAAGCACAGCTACCAAGTCGCCATGATTCATTTGCTTTTTAGGGCCAGCTTTTGAGGGATGCTGTGGATCTCCAACTCCCAGCCACTTCAGGGCGAGCTCTGTTACATCTCAGGATCAAGCCATAAATTACCTCTTTACAGGTTCCTTGTGCTCCCAAGCATCTGCCAGAGGGCCGGCTGCTCTGCCTGTAGTGTGTGACAGTCCCGAGTGGCATCATACCTGGTGCAAGACAGATCTTGACAGCATAAGGTAGCCTTGAATGGTCAGTTTCTTGGGGAAAGGGATGGAAAATATGAAAAAACAAGAGGAGACAGAGAGAGGGAGCATGAAGGGATAAAGGTGAAGAAATTTCTCATGTTGCCTTAATCCTCACACTTGCCTCATCCCCATCAGACTAATGCCTGCTTTATTCCCTGACTGGCATTTCAGATGCCTCCTTGGCACTGAATTTACCTTTTCATGGCTACCCTATTTTTATCTTTTTCTTCTTCTGCTTTGTCCAGGTTGGAAAGCAGCACACCCAGCTGGTTTGGGGCCTGTAAACCAGAAATATGAGAAATAGATGCAGTCAGTTTAGAAGCAGATCTACATTAAGAACTTCACATTAGTGGCAATCTAGTTTGGCTGCTGCCAATACCATATGTTAATGCTTCTCAGTTCCATTGCTTTCCTTCTGGGGAGTTCAAAATACTGCAGACATTTATTAATTTATGCCTCATGTCATCTGTTGCATGTAAAGAAGTATTATTCTCATTTTACTAGGATTCTCAACCCCAAAAGTTCAAAAATAATAATTTACACCCCCCAAAATCACAAGATTGACCATAAAACCACGAGAATTTTTAAACAAGATTAAATAATGTTTTTTGGTCTGCCCTCCAATTTGAACTCCGTTCACCATCCCTAATAGGTGTGCAACAGTTACAGTGTTGCTAACTCTGCATGGCAGCATGACAAAGTGGATGATACATGGGTCAGTTTTATTAGAGACTTGGTTTTTATTCCCAGCTCTGCCTGAAGTGATTATGTGCAAGCTTTCAGGCTGTGTCTTCACTGTGGAGTTAACTCAAGTTATCTCCAGTCAAGACACTCCTCTCAAGTTAGCCTAGCTCTAATGAGAGTGGGCACACTGCAAAACAACAGTTGAGCTTCGGTAACCACATTGGCACTTCTGGGAGCATATCCCATGGTTCTCAGCACTGGAACAAGCTGAGCTGCTCTATGAATTCTTTCCCAGAGAATTGTGGGAGAACTTGTCTGTCCTTTCTGGGAACAAAGGAGGAATTGTGGGAAGGTATTGTAGGACTAGCCAGCACTCAATTGGAGCTAGCCTACATCTACTCTGCTGAGTGGTCATGTTAGCAGCTTCTCAGGCCAGCCAACTCCTGTTAAAAGCTCCAGCACACTCGCGCTAAGGGGTTTTGTGTATGGAAGGGACAAGCACAAACTGTCAGTTATCTCATCTACCAATGGGTGAATGATAGTTATCCCTCCTAAAGTAGCAGCATGAGACCTCGGTTAATAATAAAGTTTAGGAAGTCCACAAAAATATTAATGGATTTCAGTGGAACATACAGCACCAAAACTTATTTCTTCAGATTACAGGCTTTGTGTGGGGAGTCTCACTTTGTCTTTTCCAAAATTGCATGAAGACAGGAGTTTATCTCATTTTCATGAGTGTTTCTGAAGTGAGGACCAAAATCGGGATGTTTGCAATAAATCAGAGCGCTGGGAACACTGTTTTACAGACTACTCCCTGCCAAAGGAAGCATAGAACCAATTGTTTAGAACAACGCAGTCTGAGGTGCATATCAAACTTCTGAAATATTCACCTCATGCTGTAATTGATACATAGATTTAAATACTTCCTAGGCTTTGCAAACTGAACAGTAGATTTTAGGTCACTTGTATTTTCATAGCACAAGTGCTGCCACATGAAAATTAACATGCTCCAAATTTCATTCCATTTAACATTGTCTAGAAAGCAAGAGGTTTGTCTTGCTACCATTAGAAATGGCATAGGGTCCATGAGCCATCCTGAGTCTGTTGTATCACAAACCAGGGCATGTACAAATATTGAGGAGGACATTCAAGTGCTCAAAGAACAAGGCCAGCACACACTAAGAGCACCACCTAGTGGCCAAATCGAGCATAAAGGGAAGGTGGCACAAAGGAGACCCAGGACTTGCAGGAAAATAACAGAATGACAGACTGAATAAAGTGATCCAGTAACACACAGTGATGCAGACCTGTGTTAGCTCGAAAGCTGGTCTCTTTCACTGACAGAAGTCGGTTCAATAAAACATACTGCCTCACCCACCTTGTCTCTCTCATATCCTGAGACCACCACTGCTACAACACTGCATACATTAAGCAAGGCATTTTCTGACTTTTGAATTCTTAACTGTTTATCTCTAATTTCAACATAGATTTTTGTATACGAAATTTCTTAGGATTTTTTAAAATAAAGACAAAAGATGGGGGTAAAACATAGAAAAGGGAAACCTCACTCTCCAGGATTTTGACACACTGTTGATTTGCAACCGATTAGCAATGGAGCATATAAATCTGGAACTCTTTGGCTTGACATTACCAGCATGCCTTGTCCATCATGCTTCACTTGATCGGTAAGAGATTCCCTTCTTCAGTTAATGTTATGAGCTTCATTGCTCCTAAGATGCATCAGAGGGGGAACGTCACAGCTCTCCCTTTGTACCTTCAGTGCACTGGTCATTATACAGCTAACTCAGCAATGTCAGCATGTGCAGCGCAGCCTTCTTCAGCTGAAAGCTGTGGGATGCACTGTGCGAGCACAGCATATGATTTTGAAAGAGACATATATAGGTCAATCGAAAACAATTTCCAGCAGAGCACTCAAAACGATATCTCATCAATGAACACTAATGCCACATAAAATTCTAACTTCCTGCTCACAGTTACTGTGGCTAAAGAACAGTTCAAAAAGTGATCACAACACTTCACAGTGCTTTTTAATGGAGAATAGAACTCCCCTCCAACTCCCATACTCAAAAATAACTGACCCGATTTTGTTCAAATTCACTCTTACCCGCATCGCAGCCACACACACAAATTCACCTTCAGGTAAAGACCAAGCCTGAAAAATTTCAGCCTGAAAGATGAAAGTATCCAGAAGTTACATGTGACTGAAAAGCAGGCTAGAATGGGAACTCTTTCTCTTATGCAACTTTAGTGTCTGCTGTTGCTCCTACTAGACTCCACTTATTTATGAGTCTTAAAAATTGGTGAAATATTTACAGGAAAAGTAGAATAGTTAAAGAATGAACTTAAAAATGAGTTTAAAATTCAATAGTGTGCCAAAGAAATAGCACCTCAGCAATGGCTACCCCCAGGCAAAGTGAAAAACAAATCTCATCAGACTTGCAGGCTGTGACTCCTGCTGTATGTATCTGGGTTAGGACGACTGGATCTTCCACCCTTAGATCCATCTATCAGCCCATAACCTATGAGTCCAGGTGTAAGCTGGTGGCACGGTCCGGCCAGGGCGTCGCGACCCTTCCTCAGTCCCAGGCTCCGAGGAAGGCCACAGCGCCTTTCTCTAGGGGAATAAACAGTGCCGGTTACCAGTCTTTAGCCCCAGCCCCCAGCGGGGCAGGCTTCTCTCCCAGTCTGTAGCCCTCCGGCCCTCTTCTAGGGCAGGGATGATACGGTGTCTGTAGCCCCGGAACTTCCAACAGGTGGGGTGGTCAAGCAGTCTGATGCCCCCGGCCTTCCCACAGGGGGGCTAGCAAAGCAGTCTGGAGCCCCCGGCCTTGCAGGCAGGCAGGGCCGGCAGCACTTGATGTCCTCAGTAATGCAAGCTCCGAGGGTGTCAGGCACTCCTGGGGTGGTTAGGGAAGGGGGGAGGGGGACACAGGCCCACCCGACTCCACTGCATCCCAGCCCAGGGCCCTATCAGTGGCAAAGCCGTTTGCCACTGAGTCAGCGGGGATCCAGCTGTAATGCGCTGCCGGGGTTTAGCCCCTGACTCAGCCACTTGCTAGTCGGCTGTCCCTGGGCCACTTCCTCACACCCTGTCCTCGGGTACCTGCAGGGAGCAGTCTCTTTCCAGGTCGCTGGGGTAGAAGGCGAGCGGCAGTCCCACAAGTCCCTCACTATCAATCGGCGGCAGGTCCGGGAACTCCTCTGCGTTGTCAGCAGAGGGCAGCTCCTCCAGGTCCCAGGGGTTCCTCCAGTCCACAGGATTCAGTCACTTCCAGGGGGTCCCTGACATCAGGCAGCTCCTCCAGGTCAGGGTCGGCCTCAGGGGGTATTCCCCACCCAGGAGTCTCGGGTGGCTCCATCCAGCTACTAGGGCTCAGAGGCCCCACCCAATCACTAGGGCTCAGCGGCCCCCTCCAGTAGCTTGGGCCCGGCAATCCAGGCAGGTTTTGGATGCTCCGCTTGATGGGGCAGTTGCTCCAAATAGCTGCTGGCTCTGGCTCTGGCTCTGGCTCTGGCTCTGGCTCTGGCTCTGGCTCTGGCTCTGGCTCTGGGTCAGGCCTAGGCTACAGTCTCCGGGAAGACATGTCTACCTCCGGCAGCAGCTTCCCCTCTACTGAGCTGCTAGGCCGGCCTTTTATAGTTCCCGTTCCTGCCTTGGCTCCGCCCCTCTGTTGCCAGGCAGTTTGGCCTTAAGGGCCCTGTTCTGCCCAGCAGGGGCGTCGTGACCCTTCCTCGGGCCCAGACTGTGAGGAAGGCCGCAGCGCCTTGCTACACCACGCAATTCATCTCTATGCAAACCAGATTCTAGCCTAGCCCCAGTCTTGCTCTACTAAAGTGAGAATCCCAACCAAAAGATGCAGTCCATGCCTGCTTCCCTAGTTCCCAGGAAGAGGCTGGGCAGAGAGCTGAGCATTCCATTGCATCTACCAGAGCAAACACTGCAGGTTTCTGCCTGATCCAAGGTTAAGGGAGTCAGGGGGAAATGATAAAATGTGGAAGGTTTACAAGCTGGGTTTAGGATCAGTAAGAACCAGTTTGGCAACTAATATTCCAGAACTGTGCTCCTCTGTGATAACACAGGTATAGTTCTTGGCACTAAAATAAGAGGGTGGGGTAAAATTATTTGGGGAAAAAAAATGTCTGTGATACTGGACTTCTTGTTTTAACTCTGTCTTCGTGACTTATGTCCCTTTGCAGCTCCACCAGCTTGTGATCTGCCCAAAAATATACTCATGATAAAACAAGCCCAAGAAGAGCACACCTCATCATAATTTTACATTAGCCTGCCCCTCTAATGTTGTGCATGAAAGTTAAAATGTTTTCCATACTCTGTTTCAGCTGGTTCTTCCTCCTCTTCCAGTTGTTTCTCCTCTGTCAAGAAGTGTTCAGTTATCTGAACCACAAAAAAAGTTTACAAATAGGAATTTCTTGATTAAATACTTGCATCTAACAACAATGTGCAGCAAATCTTAAAAGCACAGCTCTACTCCAAAAAGTACTACGAAAATGGCATCGTTCAGTTAACAAGTCTGCTTCCTGTGTTACTTCTACTTCCTTTCCTGACAAGGCTCCAATCCAGAAAAGCAATTAAGCATGTGTAACTGTAAATTGTGAATAATCCCCATTGAACCCTCTCCAGTTCTGAGGATCCTTTTGATACGGCTACCAGTGCTGTACACAGTATTCCGGGTGAGGCTGTACCATTGATTTATGGAAAACCATTATAAGGTTTTCAGTATTATTCTCCATCACATTCTTTATGCATCCTAATGTCTTGTTAGCTTTTTTGACCACAGCTGCACACTGAACAGAGATTTTCATTGGGATAGTTACAATGTTCCCCAGGTCCCTTTCCTGAGCTGACAGTTAATTTAGAATTCCGTAAGGTGTACAAGTAGTTTACATTTTTCCTTCCAACGTGCATTACTTTGGATTTAATGACATTGAATTTCATTACTGTGTTGCCCATTCACCTACCATATTTAGATCTCTCGCAAGTTACTCACAGTTCTGTTTGGTCATGACTAACCTAACTAATTTTGTGTTATCTGCAAATTTTGCTATGTATGTAATAAATATATTAAAGAACACAGGACCTAGTACAGAACGTTGAGGCTAATCTTTTGCCATAATGAAAATTGCCCATTTAATCCTACTCTTTGCTTTCTGCCTCATAGCCAGTTTTGATCCATGACAGTACTTTGCCTCTCTTCCCATGACTACTTAGCTTCTTTAGTATCCTCTTGTACAGGATCTTGTTGAAGGTCTTTTTGAAGTCTAAATACAATGTCAACTGGTTCTCCTTTTGTGACCATAAGAGCACTTCAGTGTCAGAGGGGAAGAGATTCCTCGACATGTAGCAATGAGCCTCGGCTGGCCTGACCAGCTCAGTGTATCCCAACTCAATTGTTGTCAGAATCTGCATCTAAAAGGTTCCATGTAAGGTATCATGTGTTAAGTGACAACACATTGGTCATCAGTATTTTTACATGGTGATGTATGGGTGTTATATGAAAAATTATAAATATGTGCTGGAAATAGATTCTTAAAAGGTGTTTGGCAGGCAAGGCTGAAGTCACCCCATCCTAGACAAAGGAATGTGGTTCTGTCTGCTTGAATGTGTCTCCAACGTTAATTGTGCAAGGAGAGACAATGAAATTACATTTACATGAAAGGTAGATGAAGCCATCAGGCAAACCAGAGTGGAGGCGGGCCACTTAACACTGTATGGGGAATGGAAGCTGCAGCTGGAGGAATCTTTCCTGCCTCCTGGAGCAAGGTCATTGAACTTTGGCAGATGTAAGCAGAGAGAGAAAGCCATTTGGGCATCCTGCACCTGAGAAGACAAAGAAACCCGGTGCTTTTGGCTCTGTTTTGTACTCTGGCTAAAGATTGGCCAGCCATGCTGGAAGGAGGACTGTGGTGAGAAAATTACTTTGAACAAAAGACTCTAGTTTGTTAAGTTAGCTTTTAGTCTTAGCACTGATTTTTTACTTTTGTTTGCAACTATTTCTATCCCAATTCTGCTTTGTATCACTTAAATATGTGTTCTTTGTTAATAAACTTACTCTTGTTTTAGAGAGACGAGGGGAGTGAGGTAACATCTTTTGTTGGACCAACTTCTGTTGGTGAGAGAGAAAAGGTTTTGAGCTACACAGAGCTTTTTTCAGGTCTGGGAAAGATACTCAGAATGTCTCAGCTAAATACAAGATCAAACAGGCAGAATATATTCTAACTACTTATGTTAAACAAAAAGCCATTCAAGGTGAAGGGGCCTGTTAACACCCCTATAGTCATAGGACAAAAAGGGGGGTTGGCGGGTTACAGATTGTTATAATAAATCATAAACCCAGAGTCTTTATTAATACCATGATTTTTAGCATCTAGCAAAGTTATGAATTTAAGCTCCCAGGCTCGTCTTCTGAAAGCATTGTGCAGGTTTCCTTTGAGGATGAAGATTGATAGGTCAGATACAGAGTGATCAATTTGTGAAAAGATGAGCCTGGGAGCTTAAATTCACTGTGTAGCATGAAAGCTTGTCTTCTCTCACCAACAGATGAGGGTCCAATAAAAGATATATTACCCCACCCATCTTGATTCTCTAATATCCTGAGACTGACCTGGCAACACCACCACTTACTTTTGTTTTGTTACACAACCATCTCAATTCAGCATTTCAAATGGAAGAGTGAAATTCTCAGCCAAACGAACAGGCTGGTGCTGTGTACTGTCTAAGGATCAGCAAACTTGTAAGGTTTTGTGAGCCTTCCTGGGAGAGGTACTGGACATGGCAAGGCAGACCATTTTGGGGAGACTCAGGTCTGGAAGGGCTATTGGGATCACCATGCAAAGAGTAACTAGCCTGGTGGAAGCCAGGGTGAGGCCACTGAGCTATGAGCCTGCTATTGGTGGCAGGGCTCTGAGCTAAAGCTGCACAGCACAGAGGTTACAGGGCAGGTGGTGACACAACCCTTACTGGTCCGGGTTGAACCCGAAAGCTTCACACCTTTAGCCACTATTTTATTGAGATGTTCAAAGAATTCTAAGAGATTAGTGAGATGTGATTTTCCTTTGCTGAATTTGTGCTGGTTAGACCCTATCAGATCACCATCTTTCAGATATTTTGTTATTCTCTTTTAATTATCCATTCAATCAATTTGCCAAGTACAGTTGTAAAACTTACAGGTCCAGAATTCTCTGGATCACCTTATTGTATTTCTATAATAAAAGGAGGAACTGCGTATCTTATTAATAACAGTAACACCTTACATTTTTATAATGCCTTCCATTCAAAGAATTTCAATGCACTTTAAAAACCTCAATATTAGACTTTACGACACCCATCTGAGGTAAGGATGTATTCAGGCCATTACATTTATGAGGAAACTGAAACACAGAGAGGTAGCAGGCAGCTTATTGTTAGTCTGGGCACAGAAGAAGAACAGTATATTCCATGGTGCTTTTCACACTCACACCTCCCCCTTCTGGGGAAATGACGTTTCAAATAAGATAAAATTCTGTGTGTTCAGGTCCGGTGGTTTTATTTTCTTACCTCCTCAACTTCATCTCTTAGGTCAATTTCCACAAAAGCAGACAGGTCTTTCTAGGAGATAGAGTAGTGAATAGAAGACAATGAAGTGTTACGTGAATTGAAAATCTTTAAAAAGTGAAAATGAGAAAAAATTATAAGAATTAACATATGGTAAAACCTCATAAGTGACTGTCAAAGTCACAGACCAAAATTGGGTGTCTAGCAGAGGCTTCCTGGTTATTTATACCACACTCATCATTGTGGAATCTGAACATCTAATTTAAGGATCAACAGTATTGTATTGGGAGCCTTCTGAATACTTTAAGATGGTTTCTACAGCCAAGGCCTACCTATTGGAGGTAATTCTCAATGAAGATTTCACTGTAAATATATACGTTTAATTTCTGCTTTACGTACCTGCCTAGACCTGAGTTTAGAGATTGATGCTTCCCTGCTGGAGTTGGCAACATTACTAATACTAATAATCGACTCAGGGAGCATTCAGAGAAGGCAACTCCTTATCCCATTGTATGTAGCTGCTGTATCTTCAGCTATTTCTTTTGCAACAGAGAACCTTGAACTCGGGTCCTGCCAGGGAGAGAGTCTTTCACAGGCCACTCAACATGTTCTCAAGTCACCTGATTTGGGACATCCTGATGTTATACTATCTTTCTACAGTCATATAGGAAAACAGATTTTATAAAATAGCAGAAAATGCTCCTGTTGAGTCTGCTGTTGGTTTAAGGCCACCAGGGAGAAAGACGTCCGTTTGGCGCCACAGCCTGTGCTCAGGCAAATAGTCTCAGTTTAATTCAAATTAGACTACAGTAGGACCGAGTCCTATGTCTGCCATTCAGGGTCGATGTTCAACTGAGCACTCCTTTGAGCAGAGCAATGGGAGAGGGTTATGGCACTAATTCAAAGATCTCACCCCTTTCAAGCACTGCACTAGAGTTTAATGAAAACAAGAGGTAATAAGCATCAGAATGATACTGAATGCTCCGTATAGTGGGTCTCACATATTCTGCTGAAAGTAACTTAATTCCAACAAGAAAACCCTTCTCCCCCATCTTCTCACTGGAGTGTCTCATCTCACAGTCACCTCCACATTTGCTCAGTTTTCTGATGAATGATGAGTAGTGAGTTGTATTAGCGTTACTTGCCTGTGCCTCCAGGAGAACCTCTTCCACTTTTAAATCTTCTCTCTCTGCTTCCTATTGTTTACAAGGAGATGGGACAGTTTGTAAGTGAAAGCAGAACATCAGAAAGTGAGTTTTGTACTTATAAAATTCATGTTTCCTGACCAGCTGCTCAACCGTGTCTACTGTAGTGCCACATGCTTCTTGACCATAGTCTCCATTCTTATCTTCCTCCTTGTCAGCATCCCCGTTCTTATCCAGCTCCACCTGGCTGCACAGAAAGATGTACGTACATGTTAACAGACCCCTGCAGTTTGAATGAAGTATTAAACTTACCCACATTTCCAATAGCATTGCTGTCTAGCACAATGGCCTGATTTTCAGAAATGCTGATTGATTTCAATGGCTTTACACATTTTTAAATGAACTGTGTAATGTGGCAGGTGTCACTGACTTTCAAGCAACATCCCTTGGGCTGTGGTGATGGCTGTGATCTGACCAGGCAGGTGTCCCACAGTCTGACTCCAGGTTGGTGACAGAATTCCATTCACCACACTAACACAGACCCCCATACAGTGTCTGTGTGGTCTTGCTTTACCTGGACTATGAAAAATTTTCCATCCTTAGAGGAGAGCAGGCTGTCCATGGTGTTAAAGCCAAGTACCTGTTTCCAATTCATACCTATGAAGCCTGGGTTCTATTAGCACCTAAGAGCATCAAACCTACTTCCATCTTATTTTAATGTTTAGTGGTTGCTTACAAGTCCTCTGCGTCATTCCTTGTCCTTTCTTCTGAATTCCCAGCTTCTAAAAAGAAAAGAGCTCTTTAGCAGTTTTCTTCAGACAGCAAAGTAACATCCCCAATACGTCTAATTTCTCTACCTAAGGACATTTTTGACGTCCCACCTTTTGCTATTCTAGTAAGAATTGTTGCACACTTTTATACCCCACCTCACCTTTAAATATGCCCACTGACCTCCTATTTCTTTACTGAGTGCCCCAGTCCATGAATTTTCAGGCTGGCAGCAACCTGTGCTGTTGTTCATGTCTTTGAATGGTGTCCTCAGGTGGTGATATCTTCACACTGCTGCTCGAGAGTGGGCAGGGCTTTGTATACCTGAGCAAGTCCTCCCCAGGATCACAGCATTTCAGCTTTGCTCAGTCCTTGGATGGCGCTGGGAAGGATAGCCATGCCAGATCAGCCTTTTTGACTCACACAACACTGCCTCTTGCTCCAAGCCTTTTGGGCCAATCTCTGCATTCATGCTAGCTTCCATCTAGCAGCGGAGAGGGGGAGGTCCCAAAGCGCAACCTGTGGAAGGCTGGTGCCAGGTGAACTAATTTTATTTCAGGCCTTCCTGAGGCAGTAATCAGCAGGATGACAATGAGACTGGGGAAAAACCTGTGATGGGATAGCCAAACCTTTACCGGAGCGAAAGGAGCAGCGTGAAGGCATAACATGAATAGCAGTAGAGGCCGCTGCCATCCTGAAAATTCATGGAATGGGGCAGCAAGTAAGGATATAGGAAGTGGGTGGAGCTATTTAAAAAGACAGGAAGAAAAAGCAAACGTGATGGAGAGGGGAAAAAAAAGTTAAAATAGAGAAACACAACAATACATAATGTTAAAGTTAGCAAATGCCTTAATCTGTTCCCACTGCACTTTTCTGGCAGGAAAAGTGTGTGTTAAAGAAGGGTAAGGTGCCAACTGTAGTTCTTCCATTTTACACACTACACCCAGTATTGTAAAGAACAGGGAGCAATGTCTCTTATGACACTGCATTGCATTGTGTCCATTTCAATTGAACCTGTTCACTGGGGCTAGGCGGTATGGATTTAAGATGAGGCAGTTCTCATCACTTCTGCAGAAGACTAAAAGCTTGAATGTCAGGAATTCTTCTTGATCTGAAAAAAAACAAAGATGACAAAGCTTGTCAGATGCTGAATTCCAGAATGCCTACACCCTGGGCAAAGCCAGACTTCCAGATTTTTCTTTGTCCCTGCAGGTTTGTGGTGGGTCTTTTTCTTTTTGTTTTTTTATGGACATATTTTGTGCTCTTGCAAATAATTGCAAACACCAAAGGGCGCCCGCAAATTTTTCTAGAGCAAGTTGTGCCCACATGTGAGGAGCCAGGCTTTTGAAGTTGTAGGACTTTGCTATATTCCATTGCCCTGACAAAAAGCGTGGCAGGAGCTATTTGAGGGAGTTACTTATTTTTTGTTTTAAAGGTAAGAGAGGTCCAAGAAGAGTCCATACCGTATCTAGCCTGCATAAATAATGACATGTTCCCTAATAGGCAAAAGTATTGCTCAACAGTGTCATTGAGGCTGGTCTTATCTTCTCAGAGGTTTACGTGCATCTATTTAAAATTAGCAGGGTTCATCTGAAGTTGCTCACCAGTGTCTTCATGGAATGATTGTCTCAAGAGGCAAGTACAATATTTGATAGGAACAGACTGAGATTTTCTGGTAAATAACAAGCTTAGAAGGCATGGCTAATTAAAAAACTGGATTGTTCGTTAAGAGGCTTCATTTCTTTGGGAATACCCCTAATTTCCAGAGTGCTTCACTAGTGAGAACATCCAGATCTTGAGGCTAATTTCTCATTAATTTGGGCAATTTCATGTGACAGAAAAATTGCAGAGGCTTTTGTCAGCTAGACAAGCTGTGCTGAAAGTGGCAAGTATATGGAAATTGGGTAAGAATGATGACACTGTAGTGATGGGGCCACCTAAGTGGCTAGTATATTGCTAGCTATAGACAGACAATTAGCAGATACTGTAGCTGTATAGGCTGACGTTTAGTTTTAGAATTATGAGTTCCAATAAGGTCACCCTACAGTGCAGTGTGTATATAAGTGGTCTTTGCCCAGAGCAGGACAGCTGCTGACATTAGCAGCATTTAACTAGCTTGAGGTTAGAAGCTGCTGGCTTCAAGTGAGTACTTGGCCAGGCAAAATGAATCAAATTCAGACCTGCTGTAAACAAGGTACAACTCAGCAGAAGTCAATGGAGTTGCATTTGCTTACAACAGGGATGATTCTAGTCCATTGTCTTTAAAGGGCTCATTTCTCATATCCTCTCCCTTCTGATCAGTCATTTCCATGTCAGTAGCCCGATGTCCTGGCTACAAGAATATGACTTTTGGGCAGGATTGAAAAGAGGAATAATAGCTGAGTTACAACAAAGAAAACAAAACAAAAATAATCCACTAAATCTGCAAGGAGGCTTTGTCGTTTTGGGATTTGCCTCGATGATGATGACAAACAACAAAGAAAACCTTGTTAAAAGGCTGTACAAATTCTTTTATTGTGTTTCTTTTGTCCATAATTCCCATTTTAAACAAATGGGACTGTCCTTTACATTTTCTTCAATCATCATTCATAGAATCCTTTTCCTCCTTTACTCCCTTCAGCAAAATTCCCTACATGTATAAAATCATCACATTTTTAGGGCTGTGGAAATCCTTCACCTGAAGAGGAACATTCTACATACTTCAAAATCAGTGCCTTAGTAATAGAGACACAAGGTGAATGAGGTAATAGCTACTGGTAGTGAAAGAGACATGCTTTCAAGCTAGAGAGAGATCTTCTTTGGGTCAATATCCTGGGACCAACACACAGTTACAACAACACTGTCTTGGTAATATTGTGGAAGGAACAGTTTTATATACTTTATTTTTTGTATTCTACTTTTATACCTAGTTACCATATTTCCCCATGTATAAGATGCTCCCATGTATAAGACGCACCTTAATTTTGGGGCCTGAAATTTGAAAAAAAATGTTATTGAACTCAAGTTTTATTCATCATAAATGCAAGTAAAAAAATCTACAACCACTGTATAAGACGCACCCAGTTTTTAGACCCCAAATTTTTCGGAAAAAGGTGCGTCTTATACATGGGGAAATACGGTATATATTCTATTTTGTATTACGCTTTTAAGACTCCATCTTGTATGCTAAAGATTCCATCTTGGATTTTTAGTAGCTTTCTCAGCCTTGAAACAGGTACATTTTGCAGATGTTGCAGGTTTTTGCAGCTGTCAGTAGATAACAGGACATTGCTAGCTAGCTCCAAAAGATTGGGAATCAGGGGCCCTGTCCAATTAGCAATATGGAGGAATTTCTTAGTATATCTTACTGTAGAAAAGGTTGAGCTAATGGAAATGTACTGCAATGCGTCATCTTTTTCTTTGTTCTCTTTGTCTGAATACTGTATAAAACTTAGTGATGTGAGTCTGTAAAAGGCAGAAGTCCTCAGGAGCCTTAGGGTGACCGACACTTCTCCGAGCTGCTCGTAATAAACTGCCTCAAAGAACTATGCACTCAAGCTTTTATTTAGGAGGGCGCTGAGCTTTCCTACGACAATATATAGTCAAATGCCTAAGACCAATTAATGCTTGTTTGTAACACTGCAGCTAAGACTCTGGTGTCACCAGTGCAAAGGGTTACATTTTTTATTGTAATGAGAGATGTGAGTCAAATATTCAAATTTCCAGGCCAAGGTCACCAAGGCTTCCCAAAGGCTTACAGCTAATTGGGTAAGTGCAATTGTGAGGAAGCTTTTTGCTAAGCATATGATTAATCCAAAAATATTTTATCACATGTATCATAGTTCATTAAAACTTGAGTGCTCACGGGCCTCAGGCAAAGTAATGAAAAATCTATTTTCTATCATCTGTCTGAAGTCAGGAGAAGAGTTAAGTGAATAATTGAGCTTTCAATTTAGTGGTCAAAATGAAAAATCGATAACCTTTTATTTTGGATTTGACAATTTTTTCCCCCCGTTTTTTTCATTGTTTAATTTTCAGGGGATGGTTTTTATTTTGTTTGTTTGTCCCCTTTTTTGTTTTTCAAAATGAAATATTGTGACTATTTCTCTTGGGGATTTTTTGGCTGAAACTATTCTCTGAATTCACAAATAGTTTCTGTCGACCCAAGCCTGCCTTTTTCAGTTTGAAAAATTTCACCCAGCTCTTGTCAGGCGAGTGTATAAGAGCAGCAACTGGGATTGAGTTTTTAAAATGCTGAGTGTCATAAGAAGGGTGAAGAAACAGCTTCCATCCAGGGCCCGCACCTCTGGAACGCTACTGCCCATAACATTCACCAGATCTGTGCGCATGCTACTCACCCTTCTAAATGAGACTCAAAACATGGCTTCCTTGCCAGCTTGAATTTGTTGTGAGGTTGTTCCTTGATAGTTCATTTAATTACATTTAGCCTAGGCTGTTGGTGGATCTTTAAACTTTGTCTCTTGTATTTATTTGGTTAACTGACCTATTTATGTTAACTGTGTTGGTAAATCTGTTAAGGGCAGGCAACTTTGGGCATAATAAATAAATAAATATTTAACACTACAAATCTTTGTAGCACTGTACTAACATTTGATACATCCTGTAAGGTGGGTAAGTATTATCCTCATGTAATGAATGGAGAAGCTGACAAATTAAGGACCCAGTTAAGTTCTCCCACTCACTAGTATAAATCAGGAGCAACTCCAATGAAGTCAATGGAGTGATACCAATGTAAAACTGGTGTGAAAGGAAAATGTGCAATTAGCCCGCAGACACACATCAACTGTATGTCAGAGCTGAGAAGAGAAAACACGAGTGCTTGGCTTTCCGTCCTGTGATTATTCTACTAGCACATGCTGCATCTGTGCCATTGATAGGAGAGTACAATTATTCTTCAGTCAGCCACTGGTCTCTTCCGGTCACCACTTGCACGGCACAAGTGCAGAATCATGCAGTTTGGGAATATCTTAGTCTTAAACAGAAATAAGTCTTCTACTTAGTGCCCATTTTACATTATTTTAAATAATTCATATACGATTTCGTGACTTGCTAGCTCAGAATAAGAAACATATTTGTTAACCAACATCTGTCAGTCTGTCTTCAGCTGTAACGAAGCCAGAAAAGGTGCCTCATGGAGAGAAAGCAGTTCTAAACGTTCCACAGTCATCACAACATACTACTCTCCCAAGGCTTTAGGTGGCCATGGATGCAGGCGGGCACAGGCTCCAGCCTACAATTTTACTTATTTCCTGACTCCAACACATTTCTTATGGTGACTGACAGGGTTATTATATTCTTCACATATTCACACGCTTCTGATGGGATCCTCTGTAACTGCACCTGTTGTGTTTGTAATTGAAACAACTTCCTTGGGACATTAAGAGCATACAGCAGACAAGGGTAGGGAGCAGGGAGTCACAGCAAAGGAATGTACACATCAGGTTGTTATGACTTGCAGGCAGCCCTGCCTTCCCCCAAAAAATCTTGAAACAAAAAGCTGTTTTTCAGATGGACACAATTTCTTACCAACTTCTTGCAGTGTCTTCTCAATCAGGCTGGTGAGTTCAGACTTCAATGGGAGGCCACTGACACTTTTGCTTCTGTAAAGATCAGATGTTTCTGTGAGGACTCTATGGACACCAGGTGCTGTTTTTGTAAGTAGGACCCCTTGCATGTATCTCTTGTGTGATGGGCTTACATCCTTTTCCATTTTGGAATTTTACATGGCGAGTCACAAGACCTTAAAAGTTACCAGGCAAGAGGCATGGTTTCCTGACTCTCCCTGGATGTACTTACTGAGTGAAATAATCTTGATGTATGTGGCATTTAGTACTCCTGATGTTGGATATCTTTGTGACATCATAAGTACCATCAGCATGTTGTAACAGTGACATTTACAGACCCTAACAATGGTTGATTTCATCACTGAAGCACCCTACATGTACTCCACAAATGCAGCACACATTTTCAAAAGAAATGCCAGGAGTTTAAACATCAGCTAAAATCCTGTTGGCAGACCTGGGAAATCCAATAAGAAGGCCTGTTTCGCTGGTGTGAAGTTTTACAACCAAATGGGCCAGACAAACCCATTTCAAACTCTCTTTTGGAATGTGCAGCAATGTTTGTCCTGCAGGTTTGGCGTGGAAGGGATCCAGTAGACGGTCTTTTAAATCCCTTTCCCAGAACAGATATTTTCTAGTGCACTGGACATTGCCACTAGAAATGAGAATGCAAATATTTTTTGATTCCAAGAATCCAAGGAGTTAGCAACTTGGATTCTGAATGGTGTTACTTTGTTTTTTCTATTTAAAGTCATTTGCATCTTTGAGCAGGAATATTGGACAGGGACGGGAAAGAGGACAACTTCACCCACATCCACAGACTGTTCTAGAGTTTATTTTTAATCCCTGGGAATTAGGAATGACAGGCGCCCCCATACATTTCCCATTTAAGTTGCTTGTGACTGACAATCAGGTTAGTCAAGTGAGTATCTGGGACCTACACTAAAATCACTACAAGGAGTAGCCAAAAGCTAGCTACTAGTGTAACAGAATAGCTGTGAAGGTTTTTGGAAGCTTGATTCTAATATGCATCTCTCATCATTACTGGTGTGCTTGAATAGTTCTGTTTTGCAGGGGAAATGCAGCTCTGAAGGTTAATTGATTAGATCAACATTTACGTGGTAGTGAGAATCTAGAATAACTTGAGTTCTTTGTTTCAGGAGTGTGTCTAACAAGTATACAGTAAGAGACAGAGAGCATTATTTGAGGGTGGGGGCGAAGGGGAAATGCATTTAAAGGACTAGAAAGAACCAAAGAAGTCAAAATCACTGGCTGACATGGTCTCATTTGTATTTGGTTAGAAAGCATCTATTGTTTGGGCTAACAAAGCGTTCTAGAATTCAAGGACTCTAGACACAGTCCAGTCTAAGAATTTGTGAGCTGGAAAGGGATGTGAGAAAATTCAAACTCGGAAACTGGAACAAGGGTTTATATTGTACCCTAAGTTAGCTCTAGGGAAGCAAGAGCTGATCCTTAACTAAAATGTAGACTAGAGCTGGATCTCTGTATGTCAGGATAAAGGCACCCTAGAGAGTGCTTTCTACCTGTACAAAACCTGGTGTATTTCAAGGTAAGGAGATTTTGGAATATCTTAAATATGAAGCTGTACCAGCAACTTTTCACTCTTATTTCAAACTATTTACAGCTATCGACTCTCAGGACACCGGGTAGCCTTTGATGGTTTTTAATGTTTCAGGACCAGCCATTACCTAGAACATGAGGGCATTGTGGAGGGAAGAGAGGTGGACTCTGAGGAGGGTCTGGTTTAGCTTTTGCAGGCAGAACGACTTGCATCCTGCCCTTCCTTTCCCTGCCCAGACCTTCTACTCTCTGCATCTTTGTACTAGCAGGGTCAGGATGAGCCAGACACAGGGCAGGGAGTGCACAGCAGCAGGGACAGCTAAATGTAGGCATCCTGGCATGGAATAAAGCAACAGCAGCAGTCAACAGAGAATAGGAAACTATCAAGTATGGGAAGGCCAGCTCGGAAGAGAGGTAGAGAGGGGGTTTGAGTAGAAGGAAGGCAGACAGTTGATCAGACTTCTTAGAATTCTAAGGATTCTACTTCCAATTTAGAGTTCTGCATTCTTGCGGTAAATATTTGGGTTTTTAATCAAAGAGGATCTGTGAAGCTACAGCAATTCCACACTGAAATCAGCTTTGGTTATTGGGATATAAATTGCTAGCCAACTGTGAAGGGATTTCTTTTTCCTCCACCATAACGGTCCTCTTTCCAGCTGAACAACACTGGTTGTGGTTTACCTGTTAAACCACTACTCAGCGAGGGAGTAGTTATTTAAAACCGGTCTTTGCCAGCTCTTCTTAAAATTGCTCTTCTGCCAGAAATACGGGTTGGGTCTCCATTACAGCTGGTCAGATCCATTGCAGTGAGGAGTTGTTTCTTGATTACTAGCTAGACTATTGCATGCTTGTAGGCGTTATGGCAGATTATCTTCTACGAAAAAGATGTTTACCAGCTCCCAACATTCCTGCAAAGACCCACCAGTAGAACTGTGGTAAATGCAACTCAGCACAGGAAATCTTGCAGATTGCACTTAATTCACAGAAACCCCTGAGCAGGTGAACTATCTGCCACTTGGAGAAACTGAGCGTTCGAAAAAACAATTACTTAACAGAGAGTTGTTATATTTTTTTAACATTCGCATGGTAATTGGCACAGAATGTGTATTATTCACTAAATGTGCTGCTCTGCCCTGTACCCAGATGCTGTATCAACTGATGTAATTAGATAACAGTTGTAGCCTGTCTTTTCATTAAACTTGGACTAAACTTAGATTAGAAGAACACACTTTTCAGAAATAAAACAGTTCTTTTAATTGGCAAGTAGAACACACATTACAGATCATTAGTATTTTATAAACAGAATATTAAGTTACAAACACAAGTTAAAATTGCAATTAAATGGCAGCTAACAGCTTGGAGTCCAAAATTCATGTTCTGCAACACTTTTCTATTTCCCCTCCCCCACTTCTCCTGGTAACAATGAATAACGAGACTATAATCTATTGGGATTCCAGTCTACAGCATGTTCACACAGAACAAACAAACCTCATTCCTAACAACATCACTAATAAACAGATGCTTTCAGACTAAGTCAGCCATCTTGTATGCTCCAAATGCAATGAGAACATTGTTGAAGATTTATGCTGTAACACTTTAGGAAAAAATACGAATACCTTCATATTAAAAAACTGAAAGTTTAATATTTTCTGGTCCAATTCAACTGAAAAACAATACCCAGCTTCTGCCCCACAGAAAACTAAGACCCATAGACTTCTAAGACTTCTATGACATTGCATGGACTTCTGTGCAACCACAGCCAGATGTTTATAAAATCAGACCCTTATGGAGGAAAGTTATGGCATACCACTAAACAGCATACGTACATATATATATTATATTTAGCAGATCTTTATTGCCCTCAACCACATTTGTTGGTATTCGTGAGATACATAGTTCATTCCACTTTCTCTACACTCAGAACACATTAAATAGTTACAGTTACGTGTGTTAATGTACTAAAGCTTACATTACTTTTAGCAAACATCTATTTTAATTTTTTTTTAAAAACTTTCCTTGAAAAGTATAAATCTATATTCCAAAAACCCAAGTGGTGCCAGGATACAATGCATCTCAGTTTTTAAACACTATTCAGTAGAAAACTATCTTCACAGGCTCATGATTGGGACTTGGTGTATTTCGGCTGTCAATGTATTTCTAAGCACTCTCCCTGCTGCAGTGCTAAAGCAGTGCTATTTTTCAAAATCAGAACAAGTTGTTTAACACTCTCTTAAAATATCAAGTGTCACTGAAGCTGTGTTGGCCCCAGGATATTAGAGACACAAGATGGGTGAGGTAATATCTTTTATTGGACCAATTTCTGTTGGTCAGAGAGACAAGCTCTTGTGCTTACATACAGCTCTTCCTCAGGTCTGAGAAATGTAAGCTCGAAAGCTTGTCTCTTTCACCAACAGAAGTTGGTCCAATAAAATATATCATCTCACCCACATTTTCTCTCTAATCGCCTTAAAATGGCACTTCAAAAATAGCCATTCAAATCTCACTGTGACTAGGCTGAGTACTCAACTAATGCCAATGCTACAGATTTTCTTTCACCTACCTTAATTAATTTTAGTTAATTTCATTACAGCACTAAGATTACATACTGAAAAAAAAAGTCCATCAAAGGTTTTATATAAACAACTTTGTATCTCAAAAATATCAAGAGTACCATTCAGATCTGGATTTCAATTAAAAACTGTGCATCTTTAATAAAAATGATGCTGCTTTAAAAACAAAAGGTCTGCTCATTGACCAGCTCTCGATAATATAAGCTACAAAGTGGGAGATGACACTAAAAAAGAGGGGCTTTTTTTTTTTTAAACCACTTCCGTTTTAAATGTAGGCATTAAAAGCAAAGTGTTGCTAAGCTTTTCCTAATAGAGCATGTGGATGTGTGACATAAAATACAGTAACCAGGAACAAAAAACCAGTAAAACAATTCTAGAAAATGCTGCCTTTTGACAGCTTGCTTGGTTTCAGCAATGGGAGGGATTGCTAGAGTTGTCAAGATGAAGTCCACACACCTTGATCATTGAACTGATCACTAGATTCCAAGAAACCAAAGCAAATGTAAAAACACACACACACACACACACACACACAACATCAGCTGCCTAGAAGGCAGAGTTCTGTCATCTGTTGGTAACCAGATGAATAAAGTGCATAGCAACTATCGTAACAGTTCTTGGAAAGAGAATAACACACTTAGCAAGTCTCAAAGTTTGTAAGCTTGACACTTGTTATCTACATTTTGCTACATGTGGCTTCCCTTTTATTTTAGTTTTTAAGCTTGCCGCTTCATTGATTTGACCCTTCAGCATCATCCTGTGACCTCCTTCACACTTTAAATGGAATGTGCTGAGATTCCAGACTGCTGCCTGATGTAACTCTGGAAACTCTTGTCCCCAATAGGATGTTCCCTAAAAGGGAGGGGAAAAAAAGAGTTGGTGGAAGTGTTATATTTATACTTCATTGCTTGTTGGAATAAAATGTTCTGACAATAGTTATACTGCAGCGGAAAACCATAAATGCAAATATTTACTAGAGGGGAGGTCAATTAATTTCAGTTATATTTATGTTGTAGCTGTGTATAAGAGTTGAATTGGGGGAATTGCTGGGTCTGTATATTTCAGTGTTTTTTTGTTTTTGTTTTTTAAAAGTCAAGTATGCCCAGAACATTGAATGGGCACTTTTTTAATATTCAGTATAAATCTAAATAAACTGATGCAGCAGATTGAACTAATATTCTAAACTAGCTCCGTACAATATTCAGGGCTAAATATAAGGCATCTTCTTATATTTAGCTCACATTTTATGGACATGTATTCCTTTTTTTTCATAATAATCTTGCTACAAAGTTTCCATTTTTCATACATTTTTGTCTTCAAATACTTTTTACCATTGTCTCTATCTTGTTAAAAAAAAAAAAAGCATTTTACAAATTATTTATTAACTGTTCAAAGTACAATCATACAAAGCCTAGGTCAACATCTTACACTAGTTGTATTTGTAGGATTTTTCCTACGCTATTGTTTTGAAAACCAGAACATAACCAAATCAAATGCTGTTTACAGAGCTACTGAGAAACCTGTACTTACTGGCTTCCATATTTTGTCTTCTTGAATTTATCCCTCTTATACTGAGCATGTTCCTGTTCTAAAGTTCCAACACCTTCTATGATCTGCTTTAGTGTTTTATAAGTCTCCTTTGGATCATCAATGATAAATGTCGAATATTCTTCTTGTTCTGGCCCATCATATACAGATTTGCTTCCGCAAGCCTCTATGAAAACAAATCATCAGGTTGACAGGAAAAATGTAAAAAAATAGGACAGCTACACTGTAAAAAATAGTTTTTTCGGGGAGGCCACATAAGCCAACCAGTGTCACTTTGCTGGTAATTAGAAACTAAAGTTGGGCTAGCGTTAGAATAAAAACTATTGGTTAAGGAACTATATGCATTCATCTATGTTCCCAAGAAGCAAGTATGAATTTTTTAAGGAAAGCTTAACTGTAACTGAATTACAAATTGTATAGTTATGAATGACATTCTACAGAATTACTGCAGAAAGGATTATTGAACAAGCTGAAGTAAATCAGGGCCGCAATAACATCTGCTCAAAATGAGAAAATTCTAAAAATGTGTGAAGTTACAACACTCTCTACTTTCTATGCTATAAAGAAGTTTTTTTTGGCCAAGTGACTAGGACACTTGAAAATACCTATTTACTGCTTATAGTAACGTATCAAACACCTAATAGCATGGTCTACTTTCATGTTACAACGGGGCACACTAGAAGTGGGAAGAGGAAATATTTTATTCTACCTCTGTATTTCACTGGTTTTCTAGGTTTTCTTCTGTTTCAACCTCAGTTTCCTAGTTACACCTCTCCTTGCTGAACTGCCTGTGCCAGAGGAAGGATCTTTTCTCAAATGCTGAAACAAGACGCTACTTCTGGCACTGATGATTCAGAAATGGAGGGGAGATAGGCACAGAGACTGGTAGCTCAGGAGGGGTAGGAGATCTTACATTTGTAAATGCATGGTGGCCAGAAATGGATTCAAGTACTTTGGAAGCTGTATGTCTGACACGCCTGGCCTATAACATGCTATAAAATAAAGTACTATTTAAAGTTGAGCATTGCAGTTGTTTCTCTGCTACTCCCTCTTCTGAATAGGATCTAAAGTCTAGCATATTGTAATGCTGAATACTTTTCTAGTTTGCCCAGCAGCACTAGCTTCTCAGGCTGTTCCTTCCATTACTTTTATCCCTCACTGCCTATCTCCTCCTAGACACTTGAAAAGCAAAACTAGGCTGGAAAATACTAATTTCTTAGCCATGTATGAAGTCAGATTCCATGGATATATCCAAAACAGCCTGGGTGGGAAACTGTTTTGATCAGCATGCTCTGGGGAATTGAGTCAGAGAAATATGCACATGGCTTCTGGTAACACAAAATCATGTTCCACTGAAATCTCAACTTGGTTGCTTCTTCCTTACGGGATCAATACAATTCTAGTTAGTGCACACTCTATTTTGCCAATTCAGAGCATGCAAACTATGCTCTAGTCTATGCCTAAACATTTATGGGGCTCTGTGGCTAAGACCATATTTCAAACAATGGTTTAAAATGCAAAGAACTTTCTGTGTAACTGGCACCGTGCACCAAAAATAAGTCACATAACCTTTCATGGCAGCAGTAAAAAGTTAAATAATGATCATGGTGTTAAACAAATGTGTATCTGCACAGCTGGTCTAGATGTATCGGGAGCATAAAATTGTTTTCTTTTTCTAGAAGTGGTGAAATGATACTGGTTCATACTCACCTTGCATTTTCTCTAATTTAGGCATATACAAGTTGAAAAGAGAGTAGATGCGTTCAGTTTCTCTATCTCCATCTATGTCTAGTTGTATATTTGCAGGTAAGCCTCTGTAAAACATCAAAAAGGGAGGCAGAGATAGTATCATCCTATGTCTGACTGGTTTAAAAAAAATCTCTTTTACAGCATGAGAGCAACATTGCAGACATAATATCACGAGTATGGAAGTGTAAATCATTTTCATATTTTCATGCAGGCATTAAAAGCAAGGTGTTATTAAGCTTTTCCTAATACATTGTGCAGATGGGTGGCATATCATACAGTAACACTGCAAACCTAAGAACAGGGGTACAGAAGTTTGTATCATTTTCTTGTTTAAAAGTGAGTATTCAAGGAAGGGTGGTAGACTTAGTATCCTGGATCCCAAAGCTTCCTATTTTTCCATGTAGCAGGTCAGGGTGATAGTTCAAACTACTTGCCTATCCAAGATAAGAACAGCCACACTGGGTCAGACCAATGGTCCATCTAGCCCAATATCCTGTCCTCCAACAGTGGCCAATGCCAGGTGCTTCAGAGGGAATGAACAGAACAGGTGATCATCAACTGATACATCACGTCGCCCATTCCCAGCTTCTGACAAACAGCAGTCCCTGCCCATCTGTCTAACAGCCATTGATGGACCTATCCTCCATGAACTTATCTAGTTCTTTTTTGAACCTTGTTATAGTCTTGGCCTTCACAACAGCCTCTGGCAAGGATTTCCACAGGTTGACTGTGCATTGCGTGAAGAAATACTTCCTTTTGTTCATTTTAAATCTGCTGCCTATTCATATCATTTAGTGACGCCCTAGTTCTTGTGTTATGAGGAGTAAACACTTCCTTACTTACTTTCTCCACACCAGTTATGATTTTATAGACCTTGATCATATCCACTCTTAGTCGTCTCTTTTCCAAACTGAAAAGTCTCAGTCTTATTCATCTCTTTTCATATGGAAGCTTTTCCATATCTCTAAACATTTTTGTTGCTCTTTTCTGTACATTTTCCAATTCTGACATACCTTTTTTGAGATGAGACGACCAGATCTGCATGCAGTATTCAAGATGTGGGCATACCATGGATTTATAGAGAGGGAAGATGATATTTATTATTTATCACTTTCCTAATGATTCCTAACATTCTGTTAGTTTTTTTGACTGCCGTTGCACATTGAATTGATGTTTTCAGAGAACTATCCACTAAGACTCCAAGATCTTTTTCTTTAGTGTTAACAGCTAATTTAGACCCCATCATTTTATATATGTAGTTGGGATTTGTTTTCCGATGTGCATTTCTTTGCATTTATCAACATTGAATATCATGTGCCATTTTGTTGTCCAGTCATTCAGTTTAGTGATATCCCTTTGTAACTCTTCATAGTCTTTATTTAACTATCTTGAGTAGTTTTGTATCATCTGCAAATTTTGCCACCTCATTGTTTACCCCTTTTTCCAGATCATTTATGAATAAGTTGAACAGCACTGGTCCTAGTACAGACCCCTGGGGAGCACCACTATTTACCTCTCTCCATTCTGAAAACTGACTATTTATTCCTACCCTTTGTTTCTTATCTTTTAACCAGTTACTAATCCAGGAGAGGACCTTCCCTCTTATCCCATGACAGCTTACTTTGTTTAAGAGTATTTGGTGAGGGACCTTGTCAAAGGCATTCTGAAAAACTAAGTATACCGTATCCACTTGATCACCCTTGTTCACATGCTTGTTGACCCCCTCAAAGAACTCTAGTAGATTGGTGAGGCATGATTTCCCTTTACAAAAAACATGTTGACTCTTCCCCAACAAATCATATTTACCTATGTGTCTGATTATTCTATTCTTTACTATAGTTTCAACCAATTTGCCTGGTACTGAAGTTAGGCTTACCGGCTTGTAATTGCTGGGATTGCCTCTATAGTCTTAACTTTAACTCAGAAAAGAAGATTCTTTACTAATACTCAGATATTTTGGGGATTAATTAATGTGATATAGGCAGACAGATACAGTAAGAAGATAGCTAAGTCTCTGACTATTCAATTCTTGGACTCTGAGGGTATATCTGTATTGCACAGTAAGTCCAGGCTCTGGCTCAGGTTTGAGTTCAAGTCCCTATTCTGCCCACACAGGGAACTTCTACACTGCAACAAAAGACCTGTGGCGTGGACATGGCTGGCCCAGGTCAACTGATTCAGGCTTGCGGAGCTAATGGCAGTGTAGACGTTCAGGCTGGAGCCCAGGGGTAAAGGGGATGGATCTCAGAGCCCAGACTCCAGCCTGAACCCGAGCATTTATACTGAAATTTTTAGTCTCACAGGCTGAACCACATGAGCCCACGTCAATTGACCAGGGCTCTGAGACTTGGTGCTAACTGTTTTTTATTGCAGTTTAGACGTACCCACAGAATCAGTCTGAGTCAGGTCAGCAAGCACTCAGGACCCAGATCTCTGCTATGGTCATGTCAAGCCCTGTCAATTTGCAGTGTGGAGAAGCTCAAGACGGAGACCAAAGTCAGAAAGTCTGTGCAGTGCAGCAGGGATGCATTAGCATGGTTGAGACACCTGGGTCCAGGCGTTATAAGCCCAGGTTTACAATGCAGTTTGGACACTCGAGCAGGGGCTTTGAAATACTGAGTCCCCAGGCCCAGATGTTGGGACAGTACTAAATTGCTATAAATTACTGTGACTGACATAAGTCTGGTAAAGCGTGGTAAGACTGAGTGCTAAAGGATTCTGGGAACAAGGCCTCCTAGCACTAGAGAGATTATATGGCCAATCACTAAGAATACAGAACTTGCACTTGGCACCAATATAAGCCATGATTGTTTATCTAGGCCCTATGTGTGTAGCTGTGCTGACGTGACAGACCAACGGTCATGGTCAGTCAATGGCCTGTTCGCCTAGTGTATACACGTGGGTGTGTAATGGTAAATCTGGGACTAACTGACCTGGGTCAACTGACCATGTAGAACAGCACAGCAGCAGGTGCCCGGGTGAATATTTGACATAATGTACATGGCAGCCGATCCCTGTTGTCCCTCCCAAAATTAATTAGAAAAACAAGTTATAAATAATCATGATATGCTAAATAAGTGCTAGCAGAGGATATTTTGGGGATGTGACTCCTTTGGGAAAAGGGTGTAAGTACAGGGGAATATCACATGCCATGTAAAGAGACATCCCAATTAACATCTGAAGAGGACTTTAGAACCAAAGTCAGGGTAGCCTACACCCTACCACAGGGACCATTAAATAGATCAGGAACTCAAGAAGAAGAAGAACTGGAAAGTCAAGGTAGCCAAGACCCTGCTACGGGGAACTCAGAAAACAGACCAAGTACCTAAAGGAACCAAAAGAGGGAAGAAAACAGTCTCCATCTAGAATTGGTATCTGTACCTGCTTTGTTTGCTAATCAGGATACTATGTGGGGCCAGCACAGTTACTGAGGGTTTATGCATGGGGAATTGAGGCTTACTAAGGAGAGGCATTGTATGGGGCTTTTTCTGTTTGTCTGTGACACCTGCTTTTCAATAAATAGATTTGCATTGAAGAGACTGAATCCTAGTCTTCACTGATACGGTTATTGGCTGCCCAGCTGTGGGTACATAAATTGTTCCTGGCCCAACACCAGGTCCCACAGACCTGGATTTACAATGCAGCGTAGACATACTGCTAGGCTTCCAACAACCAAACTATTGGTTTTTGTGAAGACAACAGCTGTCCTCTAAGTGACTGGACTGAGATTCCCCTCTCATTTCATACAGGCTGCTGAAAAGCCTTCAGATAATACTGCTACTTGTTTTTGTTAGTCTAGATGTAGAAGACTGTTGTCTTCAGTTTAACATACAAGCAAATAACAGCAAGCTGCTCCTTCTGAGCTGTCAGCACTTTTAGGAGCTTAAGATTTTGTCTCACATTCAAAACTATAGTATTTTATCCCTGTACTAGACTTACTAACATCTCATGCACTAGGAAGACAGAGTGATTTAACCAGGGTCTGAAATTGCCAGTTGTGCTAGGTACGAGAAGAAGATTGGCATGTCAACACAACTGGCCTAAGATGGCAGTTTGTTGTCTAGAACAGAGGTGCCCAGGCAGCCTGCACTTCCTCATGAATATTACCTATTGGGAGGCCACACTGCACATACTTAACATGTCCTCAGCAGAATTTAAAACAGGCAGCGTCCCACAACTCCTTACCCAGTGCAGGGCGTACAGCCTGGAGTATTATCTGCAGTGGCCTTACAGCACAGCCAGTGTCCATTAAGGTATGCGGAAGGGTGGTAGACTGTGAGGCGTTTCTTGTTGCACTGGCTAACTTTAGTAAGTATGTCAATCCAGTCCTTGGCCTCGACACAGTTATTTGCCTGGATGTACAGGACTCTCTCAGGCTGAATCACCTGGAACATCTGAAAACAAGGAAATAAGCTACAGACTGAACCACCAATTTAATTAATACAAGAGTCAATTTAAAATAATACCAAGTAAAGGAGGGAGCCTTTTAACAGCATAAAACTCTAGTTTATACTATATTAGAAGGTATAATCTGATCAGTAGATTATTAAAGGAAACAGGAAAAGATTTTAGATCAAAAGATGAATCTAAAAGCAGCAAGAAATCCTATTAAACACAAACCGATCTGCAAATTGAAATATTAACTATTTCTTTAAAAACAAAACGTACACTTTTGTACAACAGGCTAATCTTGTTCCTACCAGAGACAATTTATAAACAACTGAGATTAATTTGCTTATTGGGGAACACACAACTACAGGGATCAGTCAGACTCAGAGATGCAATTTCAGTAATGTTGCAGCTCTATGTTTTGGCAGGCTGACAGAGAAAACAAATGCAGGGTTGAAAGGAAATTCTATTTATGGGGGGAAGGGGAAGTATTGAATCTGGATTCAGCAGTCAGGACTATTTTGCTTTAACTGACACACAATTAACCTTTTAGCACATATTTTGTTTTGATTTTCTTTTCCTTTTATAACCATATGCACACAATAAATGTAACCACAACTACTACTAGTACTACAGTAACAGCAGTGCGGGCTTCCTTGCGAATATACAGTGGTGTGTTAGTGGGCTCAAATTATTAAAGGCTTATATTACATTAATGCTTAGGCATTCCAAATCACAATTGGGATCCCATTGTGTAGATGCTGAATGACCATTTATGAAGACACAGTCTGTGCCCCAAACTGCTTGCAATCAAAGAAACCACAACCACTATCAATCTTTTTCTATGCTCTTCCTTCCTCTTGAAAAGGCAACATTTTAAACATAATCCCTTTTGCCTGATAAACTGATATCTGAAAATTTGTTGGGGATTACTGAGATTATAGTTAAAGACATAACAGCAAATACTAGAAAAGCAAAATCAAGTACTTGAAGTTCATATGACTTTTCTACATATTTAGCGTTCATTGGTTTTCTTTCTATCGTGTTTCATTAAATCCCCCCAAAATTAAAATACACACATTACTGTTTGTATATGGCTTTGTCTATGGCAAAATATTATTTCCCATATGACTGTGTCCTCAGGGTTATCAATTTTTTTTGGCATAAACTCGCCTTTCTGAATTACAAACATATAGATCATTGTTCCAGATTTTACACTAAGTGGATCAGGGATAGGAAATAGTATTTTAAAGAAGCTCATTTCAATATAGGGTATCAGTTCAGTCTCTGCTCACTTTTATTACACTGTTAGCTTTGTATTCTTGAAAATTGGGAATGCACTTTCTAATTCACAGGTGATCTTGATTTAAATTAAATTTTCACCAAAAGAGAGAGGGGAGGGAAGGTTGCAGTTGGCATTTTTTCCCGTGTTCATTATTTTTATTGATACCAGACACAAATAAAAAGGTGTGAACTTCACCACAATACTGCTATAGCAGTTATTAGTGTGATCAGCCAGGTATGGGCAAAGTGAGGACAAAATGCAGTATCCCTTTTAAAAACTTCCCAGGAGAAAAAGTGTTAATTGGAGGTGAGGGGGACAAGAAGGGAATTGCAAGTCTAAAACATACAGCTCCACCCTTGTTTAACACAGAGCTGTAGGAAAGGGAATTTTAACACACTGCTTAGCATAGCAGAGCCCTTATGTTACAACAAAGGAAAAGATTTATAAAGGATATGTGGTTGTGTAATGGGATACATATATACGTGACCTAATGTATGGAAACTGTTACTGAGAAGCTAACAGTTAAGCCAAGAATTTCAAGTAGTTGCAAGACTTTTTCATTCTCAAAAAATACCAGATACAGCATTTGTTCTTCAAGCAATGTTCTGCAAAAGACCAAAAAGTTACTTGTAAAATAACTCTCTGCTCAAGGATCCTGAGGACTTCTTGAAAGAACAGACACATACTGGGAATATGGAGAAACAGAAATATGGAATATGGAGAAAAATAAATTCTCTGATATTGAAAATAATCTGGAAGAAAGCCTCGTGGTGGGGAAGTGGGCAACAGTATATTCTACCATTTATGGGAAATACTTATGGGAATTTTATCTTGAAATCTCATATACCTGCATTTTCCATGCAAAAAGGAATATTTGACTTCAAAGCACGATTCTATTCTGCAAACTATGTAAATGTTGTGTCTTTTGGTTTTTACTCAACAAATACTTGAGTTATCTTTGCAGTGAGGATATATCCTAAGAAAGAGTGAGCTGGATCCTATTGCATCTTGTTACAGACAAACAGAGCAGTGCCACAGTTATTGCATTAGACAGGCCGACAGAAAAATGCCATTGAGTTGTGTGTAGGGTCTCACTTTGGTTGGCCAATCAGTAAGAACACTATCACTGGTCTAGTATCTGGTCTAAGCCTGAACATTACCCAACCTGGTCCTCAGAGGCACTGTAACTTAGGAAGTGGAAGGATCACATGATATAAAAGCTGAAAGTCATAACAATTTATGAATAAATACCTATTTTCAGTAATGTTTAGAGACAGATAAAAACACAATTAATTTTATAAGATCTGTACAGTTGGAATCATACCACCTATGGTAGCTGACTTTAGAAGCAGAGGAGCATGAAAAAGGATCCTGACATCACTTAAACTCACATATTTCTAAAGTTTGTGTATAGTAGATGGTATATACTGAATACATAAAAGTATGCTCTGGTACTCCACTCTTGAGAAATGCAACCCATCCCGCACACATGCCAACAGAACAATTATACCACACTATCAAGCTCATAAAAGTTTATATTGGCATGTGTATGGGATCACACCTCTCATTCACATATATTCTATACCAGATACATATATGCTACCTCATTATTCTATGAAGATATTCTAACTGATAGAGTATTGCAAGATAATGTGCTCCTTCATAAATTTAAGGAGTTAATTCATTCCCAAGGATCAGACCTAGAACTCACAGGAAGAGCAGAGACTCAGTTGCCTTACCTGTGTCCAACTATCTAGAGCCCAGATAGCTGATCAGCAGTGTGTGGACAGTACTAAATGGGCTGCAGATAACTAAATCCAGGTATTGCTGACAAGGCCATGTTAAGAATCTCAATGGACTTCACTTTTGGACACCCCTGCTACTAGATACAGAAGCAGCACCTGTGGCTGTAAGTCTTCCAATGGAAATCCAACATGCGTTACAAAATGGGAAAGAGGAGATTTGGTGGGGGACAAAGACGAATTCAACTAATAGCTGAAGATGACCTACTTACATTTTTCATTTTAAAGGACTCCTCCTCCAATTTCTCCACTGCCAGAATGTTTTCTATCGGAATGCTATACAGTGGGTGATCACCTGCAATAAACAATTGCAAGCTAAAGCTGCATAACTGTTCAAGTGTCACATCACCCTCTGCTCGTATTCAAAACGCTGATTTGATTTCTGTGAAGGAAGACTGTGACTGCTAGAAAGCTAGTTTTACTGACATGCTGTCAAAGTCTCAATATTACCTTAATTTCATTTTTGCTTTGAGCTGCAAAATGTGCCACCACCAAACCTCTTCAAAAATTATCTATGCAGGCAGTGTCTGGGAAAGTTGCAGACAGAACATTTTCTGGAGACAGCAAAAAAGGGAATCCCTCCTGTCGGCTCAGGTGATTAAGGATGGTGAGCATGTTGTAGACATCATGGTTGAGAGTGTTAAGCGATCTAAAAGTGAATGGAATCTGCAAGTGCTCCCACATCAAACATACACAATAGAAGGATATATGTTATTCTCTACTGAATTAAAAAAATCCAATCTAGTTGGAAACCCCTGAAGTAATCTTACCTAATATTAAGGATTATTCTTATGAACAAATGTTTGAAAGTTCAAAGTATGTACTTAAACCCCCGTGTGCTTCAGTTAGTAGTGCAAATGTTACAAAATTAATGAAAACCACTAAAGAGACAGTCTGTTTCTGGAATCCAACTGGTAAGTGATAGTGAATGCAAGAATAAGAGAATTAATTAATCCAATAAAGGATGGGCATGTATGTGTCTGAGAATGATGAGACAATTAATAAAAATCTGCAGTACTTCAGCAGTTTCTTGTAAGTGGCAATTTTTATATTAATTACATTAAAACAGTTAATTTTATCATCTGATGAAACCACACAGTGAAATATGAAGGACTGAAAAGTGAGGCAATTCCAGAAGTTGCCGCTGGATTTCCTCTACAAGACTAACTCGGCACGGTGCCCACATGTAATGTTTTCTCTGTTTTCCATTTCAAATGTGGGCTCGAATGTGTTATTTATTGTTGTTAATGTATACCATAAAATGTGCTGTTACAATCTCAGCTCCCTGGAACTGCCTCACTTTTGAGTGCTTAATACAGTAGTCCAAACCTTAACAATAAATTAATGCTAGGCATCCATTTGTGGAATTGGGCCTTGTCCAATGTAAACCCAAACCCCAACTTAAGGTTATTACAGATGTGTTCTGCCTCCTCAGCCAATCTGATACACAAGTGTGTATGCACACACAGTGTATGTTAATTATTGACAGGATACTGGAGACATTTAATCCATAAACACACTCCAACAAGCTTGTGGTTTAATTCATATCAAAGTATTTCAATGCCACCCAAACGCTCTCAAATGATTAGCAAGAAGAATACACAGAAAGAAAAAAAAAGTGCTTTAAAAAAAATCCTGTTCTCCTCTCAAGTAATTTTTCTATGTGTTGTATTTTCTGCAGTTACAGATTTACAGAAATTTACAGGTTTTTTATTGTAAAGTATATTACCAAGGAGTTCTCTTTGTTCTCTTACACAGTTCTGAATGTTTAATCCATTGTTTTATTAGTGAAAAGTTAGAAAACAGGAAGGCAAACCTTTGTTACCTTTGCTTTTCTGATAAGTAAATTCATGGTTAGTCAGGCGAAACCATCTCTTCTTGAAGTTTTTCATACCAAATCGTTTTCTTCCTTGTGCTCTTTTGATCATAAACCTATTGTAAATGGAACAGCATTGTTACATTAATGCACTCAATTACAATCAGTGACACAAGTTGTCAAACTCCAAAAGGACACACAGAATACTTCCTAATACTAGGTTCCTGCTTAGGTTACAATTTGACCAGTTGAAACTCTAGCTAGAGATGTTACCCCACATCTACATTAGGCAAATAGTTGAATTAAGCTAGGAATATTTTTGCTGAGCTTAACCTAACTCTACCACTTTTCTCAGTCAAGACAGCGTCTAAGGCCTGGTCTATACTTACCGGCAAATTCGGCAGCAGTAGATGGGAGTAACGCAAGCTACGCAAAGTAGCTTGTGTAACTTACATCGACTTCCTAAATTCTCTTCTGTGCACCATCTCCACTACGTTGCGCCGATGGGAAATGTGTACCCATCGACACAGCGCTATGCTTTTTTTGGAGGTGGTTTTATTGAACCGACTTCCGAATCGATTGAGCGGGTCTTCTCTTCCGCTTAATCGATCTGGATAAATCGATCTGATGGTGGTGAATTTGCCGCTGTCAGTGAACACATACGCTAAGAGGCTTAGATGATTTTCAACACCTAAAAGAGATGTACAAACCCTTTTTAGTATAAGAACTATGTTTTATGTGCTTTAATTAAATATACTCTATAAATAATATAAAATGTTGAATGTTCTGGAACTCCATTTTCAATTAATAAAGTGTGCTGCAGTTAGAAAATACAGATTTTTATCACAACATACTAGTCTGTTAAAAGCCATTGTCACTAGTAGTTTGGAGTTTTTCATTTAATGATTTGTTGTTTGTAATCTCAGGTAGCAATCAATTTAGTCAGAACTCTATTTATTGTCATTACTGTATGCTGAAGCACTAAATTTACTCAAAAGTTTCAAGGTAACTTAGGAAATTATGACACTGATTTAATTATGCTCTGTACAACCTTTACTGAAATATATAAATATATATATATATATATATATATATATAGGAAGAGAGAGAGAGCACGTGTGAGAAAGGGCAAGCTATTTTACACAGTGTACGAGCGGATTCATGTGTACAATCTACTGTGCTGGATAAGATGACATAACATTACCGGTAAAAACTACTTGCTATCACAGCTATATCTACCAGACACAAAGGTACTGTACAGCACAATGAACACACATGATATAGAGAAGTAATAGAGTGTGGCTTAATGCAAGTGAGGATTTCACTAAATGTATTGTCACCAGCAAGGGTGCCAGAACACTGAATAACAAACTCCATAATCCCCATTTCTAAAAGAATATTCTTAGTCACAAACAACTAGAATGTGTTAGACAGACTGGGAACCTAATAAAAGCCTCTTTCTCCAAAGCAGTCCAACCTCAATGCCTTCGTGCTACTCTGTTTTGTATTGTGCTGTATTGTTCCCTGCAGGGCATTTATACTGTAAACTTCTTGGGGCAGAGACTTGGCACACCCCATTTACTGTACAGTGTGCACTTACAGAGTTATATAACTATTATGATGATTAAAATCTGTCCATTTTCAGAAGGTCTCGATACTAACAGTCTCTTCCCTGTCTTTATTCCTGGATCATCTGAGAAAGACAGTGGAGCTGTATGTCTGACAGTGGTTCAAACCCTCCTAATGTCAACCAACTTGATAGATCCTTTCACGTTTTGAAGTTAGGCAAATTTCAAAATGAATGGCTGCCTAATGGGGGTGAGTGGTTTGAAGAACAAACTCCTCATTAAGTTCGCCTTTTTGCTGTGTGGACATCGTTTAAGGTGATCTGCACATGCACAGGAAGTTTTAAAAATTAACTCCCTTTTAGATGTGTGCATCAATACCCCAGAATTAAAAGCACATTTCTAATTACATTAACTCCTTTTATTTAAAAACTAAACATTGAATCAGACACTCTCTCTCTCTCTGGGAGATCCTGCCTTTGACATTAGAATAAGAGCTACTTTGAATCCTGTTAGCTACCAACAATAATTTAAAACAAAACCAAAACATCAGGTTTCATTGCCTGTGTAGGCAGGCAGAAAGTATTCAGAGCCACAATCATTTTTAAGGCCATTTTAGGGTATTTCCTTGTTTCTAATATTTATGTAACATTTGGGGAATTGGACTGAACAAATGCTCAAGACACATGAAGGAAAAACATTTTGAGACCAATCCCATTTTCCAAGTTAATTGGCTGGGGATATTTTTTTATTCCCCCCCTTTGTGGTAGATTTAAATTAGGATCTATTTCAGTTTTGCTTGGACACTTCAGTGTGAATGCCCTTCGAGCATGAGAATGCAAGGAGAAATTACTTTCAGTTCTCTTCCCTTTGGAAAGCACCCAACAGCTATTTGTTGATCAGTGATGGTATGCTCAGTGCCAGCAAAGCACAAGCCAGCAGCTAAATCCTCTCATCTTGGGTACTAGATGTTCATTCAAAAGTGCACGCTCTGTATGGTGAGTTACAGATGTTCTTTATATAGAAAGAAAGAAATTAAATAAAATGAAATTAAAAAAGCAGAGTAAAGGCATACAAAAAACCCACTCAGCAGCCAGGCAATTGCTCTGGGAAAGAATCGAATTGATGGTGGTGAGATAACTTGCTTCTTTTAATGATACGCATGTCATTTACAAGATAAGGTGGGGAAGTGGCCATCTGAAGCCCACTCCTTAACCTTGAGAACAATTTACTTGTATGTTGCTGAAACAGTGCCTAGAAGATGTAGGCTGACATATTAATCACTTGCAATGAGGTTTTAGGAATTTGTACATTAAACATTAATCTCCAGCAGTCTTGAAGCCTCTGACTACAGATAAACAATAGTTTATTTACCATTTTCAGCATTTTTTAATAAAAAATCTAGGCACTGTTAAAAAGTATGTGACAAAATCTCTCTGTTGGTTTTACATAGGCATTTCAGGGTTATTAAACAAAGAAAAAAATGCCTTCTCACATTTAAGTCAGATATGTCTGTTGCTATGAAGGAAGGACATGCTGTCAGCAGGTCACTATGGCAAAGCACCGACTGTCCCTACCATCTTACCTGCATGAACTATTACCATCAACTTTCTTTACTGTTAGTTTAAGAGTCCTTATAACAGCAGCCAGCAGGCCGAGCAAGAAAAGACAGAAAAAAAATCAGACAAGAGCAAAAAAAAGACAGAGGCAGAAAAGTCATGTTTAAAAGTCAGAGGGGAAAAGTTAAAAATTTTACATTTATTTTCAAAAAGCAAAAGAATGATGATGCACAAAATTAAAACAGAGGGAATGTTCAAACTTTCAGTTAAAAGTTGCCAGCATTTTCAAGGCAAACCAAATATATTATTATTAGTAGTAGTATTGGTTTATAAACCTGTTGTGAAAATTTGCACTAGGTTGCAACTTAGTTTACTAAGCTCAGGAGAAATTTTCAAAAAAGTTTTAGTTTCAGAAGAAACTATCTAGCTGCCTACACACTGTACTTAGGTGCTTTTATAGACTCATTTTTAAAGCCGAAAAATGCCAGCAATTAGTCCATGTGACTGAACTAGTGTATGGAAAGGGCCTTAAGAAGCACAGATACTGAGATTTGAAGTTGTTCCATTGTACATGCATATTAAACATTTTTTTTTACAAAAATTAGTTAAGATTATCAGCCCCTGGATTTTATAGCACATCAGCAATGGCAAAACCCATCAGAAGGCTTTGCCCAATCCACAATGCCAAGATTAAAGTATTGAGTGTCTGTCTATGGAATGGAATTTTGCAGCTGTTGTTGGTTTGAATCACAACCTCAATGTTTTTTTAACACAGGGGTGGTTTAACTTTACTGTGCACTAATTATGGTAATTAAGTTCTATAGGCTTTTTTTGTACAAAAATTCTAACACGTGTGAAATTAAAATGTTTAAATCAAATGAAAGGATGTTAAAATAAGCTAGCAGCCACAGTGGATAAAGACAGCAATTCAACATTTTTCTACATTTATATTTTCCCTTGTAATATATGACTGTAGCGGGGAGAAAGGATGGCTGCTTTACGATGGTACTAAAATGCACAGAGATACAAGAAATTCTATGAACACATTCTTACCCTTCTTTAAGCAGTATAGGTTGCTCTATACTCTTGTGATCTCTCCTTCCAGAGGATGAAATCAAATCTAAGAACTTAAGATGGACAAAGCATACAGATAAAATATGGGTACAACACAAGCCAAATTAAAATGTTTACATTTACATATTTCTGTAGTACAAGACAATGCTGTAATGGTATTTGAACAAAAGAACACAGCATTACAATTAGGGAATTTGGGAAGATTTTCTGGATGGTAAACTAAGAACAGCTCAAATGTCAGAGTGTCCCTAAGTACAAAAGTTTACATCCTCACTTCTTTATTTCCTCTTTGTGCTCCTTTTCCTTTATTACTCAACCTCCTTCATTTCATCTTGGAGCAGACTGTTCTCATTACAGGCTTGCAGGATACACGGAATGTGCATTAAAAACTGATCTATGATGTATCGTTCCATAAGTGTTATTTAAGAAGTGTGGTTTCCAACACATACTATGGATTTTTATGTGCACTGTATTCCCTGCATATTTCTGGAATGCTACTGCTACTGAATCTGTTTTTTCTAGTCAGTATTTGCTGCTGTGTAAATATTACACTACTTATATGATTCTAAACATCAGTTTCAATAAGTAGACTCATAGACTTTAAGTCAGAAGGGACCAATATGATCATCCAGTCTGACCTCCTGCACAACGCAGGCCACAGAACCTCATCCACCCACTCCTGTAATAGGCCCCTAACCTAAGACTGAGTTATTGAAGTCCTCAAATCATGATTAAAAGACTTTAAGGTACAGAGAATCCACCAGCAAGTGACCCGTGCTTCATGCAACAGAGCAAGGTGAAAAACTCCCAGGGTCTCTGCCAATCTGCCCTGGGGAAAATTCCTTCCCGACCCCAAATATGGGAATCAGCTAAACCCTGAGCATGTAGGCAAGACTCACCAGCCAGACACCCAAGAAAAAATTCTCTAGTAACTTAGAACCCACCCCATCTAACATCCCATCACAGGCCACTGTCATATTTACCAACAGTAGTCAAAGATCAGTTGATTGCCAAATTAGGCTGTCCCATCATACCATTCCCTCCATACATTTATCAAGTTCAGTTTTGAAGCCACATAGGCTTTTCTTTTTGTCCCCACTGCTCCCCTTGGAAGGCTGTTGCAGAACTTCATTCCTTTGATGGTTAGAAACATGTCTAATTTCAAGTCTAACTTCCTGATGGCCAGTTTATATCCATTTGTTCTTGTGTCCACAATAGCACTGAACTTAAATAATTCCTCTCCCCCCCTGGTATTATCCCTCTGATGTATTTATGGAGGGCAATCATAGCTCTTCTCAGCCTTCTTTTGGTTAGGCTAAACAAGCCAAGCTCTTTGAGTCTCCTCTCATAAGGTAGGTTTTCTATTCCGTGGATCATCCTAGTAGCCCTTCTCTGCACCTGTTCCAGTTTGAATCCATCTTTCTTAAACATGGGGGACATTATGTATTCAATGTCTTGACTTGTTACTTACATTTTTTACTGCATCTGCATATTTCTGCTCATTAAAATAGTCATAAAAAGTAGCCATGAAAGATTCCTTGAAGCTTGCCTGAAATGCAAACAGCCAACCAATATTTGCATGTCTTGCAATCCAACTTATACCTAAAATCTTAACATCAACATACTAAGAAAGTAAGAGTTTCTCTACTGAAGCCACCACCACTTTCCCTATCTGCAAAAAAGAAAGAAATCAAAGCTACCTTCAGGTTATTTGGATGAAATATTAAGTACTACAGAGAAAGTGCTCAGACAAAAATAATTTCTATTACAATTATGTGAGTTAGCAAAATGCATTCCAAATCCTCAATTCAATATATTTACTATAACATTCTGTAAAAGTTTCAAGCTATTTTTAAAAAAATCACACTCCCAAAACAAACTGACAAAAAACGAAAGAGTCAAGGAACTGAACCGGCTCAAGAGATTTGTAAATGGGATACAGGCTCTCCTACAGGTTGCTGGTGTGAATCCAGACCAGATCAGCAGTGACCTCATGTTATCATCTGGCTGAAATCACTCTCATTTCAAGTTTCTAGTGGACATCAAAAATCAGCTATCATCACTAATTTGCAAAGAGCTGAAATGGCATGAGAAGCGCACTATCCCTCACCATTAGAGGTGGTTCCTCTAGGATCTAGATCAGGCTTTAAATACTTTGGTGTGGCGGCTACCATGTGTATAAGCTGAATACTTCATTGCCCAGGTGCTGGCACCTTTCATCAAAGCTACATTTTTTCAAAAAGACTTAAAGAAAAGCCCCAGAGCCCTGAGACCACATCAGACTTTACTAAAAATGTAGTTCAAAGGAAGAACATTTTTACCACCAAATAGCACTCAGGTTATAAATTCAGTTACTTTAGCATTGCTTACCACTGATTTGTTTGTATATGGTACTCTACAGTTGTTGGGACAGTGCTGAATCACTATATAGTATCACAATGGACAAGTTTGGTGAGCCTGAGTGCTAGAGGATTCTGGGATCAGGGTCTTGTTGTACTAAACTATGGAAAATCACTGAAAAGGCCAAACTTGCACTTGGCATCAAGATGTGACACAAATGTTTGTCCAGACTCTGTGTAAGCAGCTATGCTGATGTGGAAGACCAATGGTCACGGTTAGCCAATGGCCAGTTCACCTGGTGTGTATATGTGGAGGTGTGTAATGGCGAATCTGGGGCTAGCTGACCTAGGTCAACTGACCCTATAGAATGACATGACATCAGGTGCCTAGTGGGAAGTAGTCCACGAAAAGTAAATATCAGCCAATCCCTGCAGCCCCCTCCCAAATTATGAATTAATTGGAATATGCCACATAGTTTGCTGGCAAAACATATTTTGCATATTTTGGGGACATGTGACTTCTTTGGGAAGAGGGTATAAGTACTGGGAAGATCACATGGTATCTAGATTTTCTATCTATATCTCACATATCTAAGAGGACCAGTGATACTGTCGGACAGAAAAAGATTTAAGACCAGAGGGCCTCAGAGTAATCTAGGCCCTGCTCCGAGGGATCATAGATCAGAGGGCCTCGGGGTAGCCAAGACCCACTACGTGGGACTCAAAAAACAGACAAACGACCTGAGGGAACCTGAAGAAGGAAGAGACAGTCTTCACCTAGGAGTGGTAGCTTTGCTTTGCTTACCAATCAGGATATTGTGTGGGGCCAGCATAGTTACTGAGGGTTTATGCTTGGGAAATTGAGACTTACTAAAGAGAGGCATTGTATAGCCCTTTCTATTTGTCTGTAATACCTGCTTTTCAATAAACAATAGCTCTGCATTGAAAATATTGAATCCTGGCCTTCACTGGTACTGTTACTGGGTGCCCAGCTGTGGACACATGAATTGATCTGAATTAATCCCTGGCCCAACAACAGTCATTCCAAACATTTAATTACAATAATAAAGTGACAATCTGCTTTTAAAAAGGAAATAAAGATCAATATTTTGCCCACATAACCCACAAAGGATGAAATAAAATGAAACACTTACAGATTTAGATTTTGATAAGCTGCCCAGTGTTTGTATGGTCTTAGAGATAAGTGTCAAAGTTCTAGAGGTCTGTGGATCCTATTAAGGAGGAGAACAACCGTGTTACATATTCCTGGTGTTTAAAATATGGGACAGAGCACAAAACACATTTGCTGTTCTCTATTTCACTCATACCAAAATCAATGTAAAATTTTAAAAACTCACAAACTCTGTAGAGAGAAAGCTGCTGCCTTAAGAAGCACAACAGATTTTGTCGTGACTATCTTCTTGCCCTTGCTTCTGAAAAGCAAGCAAGTCAGTTTCCTTGCCTCATTTTGCAAGTGAATGCTTGTATTCTGACTGTTTTCTATACTAAAATATAAGGGTTTAGGTTTTGGGCAACATATTTACTATTCAAAGTGTCTCAAAGTGTTTTCGAAGTAATGAATCCAATTAAAATGAAGCTGCTACTACAGTCTCAAGAATAGCTTGCAGTGCCTTTGACTTACTGTAGAACCTATTTACTTAAGAGAGGGAACTTGGCCAAGAGGCCACAGTAATATTCAACCCATTTAAAAATTATGCTGTACCCTTTTTAATGGCATCGTTAACAACTTATTCCTCAAAGTCACCAATAACCAGCAGAAGGCACTCTTGACCACAGGGAGGAGTATCTGATATAATAAGACCATTTTTAAAATTCATTTGTTTAGGAATGGGGAGCATTTTATGTCAACAAAATCTGTTTAATTTTTAAGGCAATTAACATGTTTTTAACAAAGTTATTGCAGCTGAAACTCCTCTTATTGCATATAACTTGGTACAAAAAAAGAATGAGGTGGTACCATTTCGGTGTATGTAACATTTCACAGCACGCTGGGCCCCAAACGCAGAGTTCTCACAATAGGTAATTCCACACACAAATCTCCTCTTTGATAGCACTGGGCACTAGTGAAGAACACAAGCTTGCGTGCGCATTGCACAGCTGGACAGTAAAATTGTTGACCAGCAGGGGGTGGGCTCATGAGAGTTTGAGACAGAACTTTCATGGGAGCTGGAGCTAGACTATCAAACTCCCTCCCTGAGAGAGATGAGAATTACCACAGGGCTCAATTTCAAAACTAAATGTAAAACTCACTTCAACTTATAAAGGGGGGAAGCCTAAGTTCTTCACAAACACAGTCAACTAACACATCTGCTAACACACAAAACAGACAAGAACTATTAAGCTATTTCTCCTATGGGCTGAGAAGATAGATTTAAAAAACCAACAAACCACTTGGTAGGCACTCATACTCTGTTGAGGGGGGCACATAAATACCTAGATAGATCAATACAGAACTTACTGGGTGGTGTGGTGTAAGATGAAAGAGATTTGGAGAAAGAATTGCAGGAGCAAAGAATCTCAGGAAAATAAAACTGCTTACAGCTGTATACCTCACATCTGGGTCACCTGTAACAAGAGAAACCGTTCCTCTCATTATCCAACAAACAATATTTCAAAGAGCATCTTCAGCACTAGTAAAATGGTCAAAATGCAAGTTGTTAATTCAGTCCCGTGCTAGGGGTTCACGTATTCATGAGTTATGGGTGAATGGGATACTGGAGGTCATTTAGAGCCAAATATTAGCTACTGATAAAGTAATGAAAATATCCAGGTGAGAGCTAGCGCCAGTAAAACACAGTAAGACTATGTAGGGAGCTCCATGAAGCCTCATTGTGCAGGAAAAAAGTATCAAAATCTGACATATGAACTAAGCAACTGGAGCATTTGACTAATTTACATGGATTATAAAGGAGACTGACTTTCACTATTTATCTGCAGCACCAAGCAAATGGGGCTCCGATTTGTTGGTGCCCCAACGCACTATCGTGAAAGAAGTAACAAATACAGTAATTATAACAATAATTATAATAAATTGAATGGATAAGGAACACAATATGATGACCAATGGAATTTTATTTTGACATTTTGTATTCTGCTATTTGCTACTATAAAATGGCACCACTTTACTCAACTGATCTACTCCTTATGTGTATGAAGAGTCACATTGGCTTACTATAGTGGTTGGTTGATTTGGATTTTTTTTAATTGCTTTTTACTCTCACAGAGCAAACACAGCTAAGAAGAAGTGGAATGGATTCTATTCCTTGTGTATCTTCAACAAAATGTACTAAGTTCTACTGAGTTATAGCTATGCAAACCCATTGAAGGTAATGGCCTTGTATAGGTGTCAATTTATAATTTGGCTTTTATTACAGGCTAATGCACGGGTTGAAAAAAATTGAGCTGAACTGTCAGATTTGATAATGAGTTTGCAGACTGCTGTGTTAAAAAATCTCTATACTTGTAAACTGAGCATATTTGATCTGAAATCATTGATACATAAATCTGATACATTTCTATCATGTCATTTCAGAGTATAGTAGAACAAATTTTAAAGGAACATCTTAGGTAAATAGTACAGATTTACACTTCATAAATAGCTTCCAATCTGAAATATACTTTTAACTTCTACACTTGTGACTGATGATGTAAATTGGTAGATAATAAAAATAATATACTTCAAAATAATTTAACATATAAATTAAAAAGACATACAACAATTTACCTTGAAAACGTTTGGCAGCTGACTCTCTCAGCGAAAAGAAAATATCACACATCACTGTTGGACAGCTCACCCCAGATTTTGTAATGACAGTAAAAATGCGGTCAACGTACTGCCTCAGATTTTCCTGAAACATTTAGCAATATGTTAAACTTTTTTTGTTTGTTTTAGATGCACCGTTTCTTTTCCATGGGAAAAAAGGCTACTCCATTTTCTCTAATGGCATCTACAGTAGATTATTTCTGCAATAAATTATAAGATATAAAAAAGCCACAGTTCCATATTCAATGGATAACTTCTTCTTTGATAAGGTGTACTTCTAAGTACGAGGCTGAAAGCACAGTGTCTTTTTCTACCAAAAAACATCAAGTAAAACTTCATTCTGAAAAGCATGTTATTTCTTCCGCAAAACCATTTTCTATGTCCTCTTTGGAAAATTGGCTAAGGAGCCCTCATTTCTGTCATACTGGATATTTACACAGTCAATTGACAACAAGACCTATTCTTCTTTTCCTATTTTACATTTAAGAGACAACATCACATTTCAGTACTGTGCTGTACAAGTAAACATGAAGCTGATGTAAAAAATCACACACATTTCTATTAGGTTAAAAAAGCTTCCACTGGCTACTAAGATATGAAAGCTTACTTTACAACACCAAATGGGGTACAGGGACCCCAGTAAGGGAGACAAAATACTCAATATAATTAGAGATTTTGTTTTCAGTAACAAATCTGACTGCCTACCCTGTTATTTTCCAGGTTTTCACCATCTTTTAACTTCACAGGATCAATTTCACAAGGCTTATGGAGCTGGCAAATCTAGAAAGAACATGAGGAAGAATTAGTGCATGTCTTCAGGTGGAGTAAGTCTTACAAAGGGAGGTTACTTATTATAATTGATGGTTCTTCAAATGTGTGGTCCATATCTGGATTGCAGACATGGGTATGCATTTGTGCCATGCACCAGAACTGTTTAGAGTAGTCTCCGTTGACACCTTGCATTGCTCACGTAGTGTGCTCAAGGTCTCATGAGGCTGTGCAGGTCGACGCTCCCTCATCAAGCCCATAGCGGAGGGGATGAGAGGCGGGATTGGAATCCAGAGAGAGATCACAAAACTCAAAGAACCATCAGTTACAGTTTCTTCTTCGAGTGCTGGTCCTTATGTGGATTCTAGACATGGGTAGCGTAATAAGCAGTAATCAGTGTGGAGGTGGGCGTGAGGGCTCGGCACATGTTAGAGTTTGTAGGACTGTGGGGCCCACTGGTGCATCCGTGGTTGATAAGTTGGCTATGGCATAATATGCAGTAAACATGTGACTAGAGGCCCATGTTGCTGTCTTGCAAATGTCTGCATGGAGAGCGGACATGGTGGCTTGTGCTCTTGTGGAGTGAGCTGTGGTGCCTGGTGGGAGTAGCACTCTGTGATGTAATAGGAGATCCATTTAGAGATGTATTGTGACGAGAGAATGAAGCCTCTGCAATTTTCCGCTATAGCGATAAAGAGTCTGGGCGGGGCTTGGAAGGTGCGGGCATGTTGGAGATAAAAGGCCAATGCATGATGGACATCAAGGGAATGCTGAGCACATTTCCTGTTGAAGGAATTTAGTTTTGGGTAAAAGGTGGGGAGATGAATGACCTGGTTGAGGTGGAATGGTGAGGCCACTTTGTGGAGGAACTTGGGGTGGGTTCATAGGGAGACACTATCCCTGTGGAACACCGTGAAGCAAGGGTCTGCCATCATGGCTGCCAGTTCACTGACTCGCTTGGCAGAGGTGATGGTCAGGTAGGTGAGTGGACATGTGGCCAGGGATTCAAATGGTGGCTTAGTAAGAGTTGAAAGTACAAGGTTGAGGTCCCAAGGCAGGGTAGGTTTCCTGAGGGAAGGGAATGTTTTAAGGCAGTCACAGAGGAACCAAGTAGAGGTTGGGTGGCTGAAGACAAAAAACGCATCTCCTGGCACAAAGAAGGTGCTAATCACAGCCATGTGTACCTGTATGGAGGAGTGGGTAAGACCTCAGAGGCAAAAGTGGACTAGATAGTCCAGAACAGTTGGTATGGATATGTTTGTTAATGGGTGGTGGTTGTTGGAGGACAATTCTGTGAAGCACTTCTATTTTGCTTGGTAGCAGGCCCTGGTCACATGGCATTGACTGTGTGTAAGTATGTTGCATACCAGCATGGAGCATGCATTGTCTACTCATGAGATCTATTCAAATGCCAGGCCATGAGGTGGAGCGGGTGTGGGTTGGGGTGCTAGATTCGGCCCTGTTACTGGGTGAGGAGATTCAGGGGTCGGGGGAAGACGGATCAGAGGATAGGTTGAGAAGTAAAGGTGGTCTGTGAACCAATATTGGTGGGGCAAGAAGAGGGCTATGAGTATGAGGGTTGCTCTTTCCCTCCTCACTTTGCGGAGTACATGTGGTAATAGTGGAATGGGTGGGAAGGCATAGCAGAGACCTGGTGTCCATGGGAGGAGAAAGTCATTCCCTTGTGAGCTATGCCCGAGGGCTCCTCAGGAGCAGAAGAAGGGAGTTTGTGTTTGGTGGATGTGGTGAACAGGTCCCATCGCAGAATGCCAGAAGATGGAGTGAAGAGTGGGGTCATGGATTTCCCACTTGCAATTGCAATGAAAGGAATGGCTGAGCTTGTCCACCAGGATGTTGTTTGTGCCTGGCAAATGGATTGCCTGTAGTGTGATATGTACTGTAGGCACCAGTTCCATAATTGGATTGCTTCTTGCTAAGGGACGTGGACCTGGCTCCTTCTTGCTTGTTTTATATATATTACTGCTATCATGTTGTCCAAGAGGAGTTGTACATGTTTGGATTGCATGAGGGGAAGAAGTGCTTGACAGACGTGTTGGCCTCTTCACAGTTCTAGGATGTTGATGTGCATCCTTGCTTCTCTGTGGGACCATAGGCCCTGGGCCGTATGGCGTTGTATGTGGATGCCTTAGCTCACGAGCAAAGTGTCTGTGGTGAGGGTGGTGTTGGGTGTAGGAAGGTTGAAGAGGATGCCTGCCAGGACCTTGGATGGGTCACACCACTATGACAGAAAAGTTACTACTGATGGTGGGAGGAAGACTCATTCACTGAGATGGCCCTTCTGTGGGTTGTACACTAATCTTAGCCACTGTTGGAGGCACCTCATGTGGCAGCAGGCGTACGGGGTAACAGAAGTGAAAGGCAGTGGCAGATGTGGCTGTAGGGATGATGTTGTAGTTGTGTAAGGAGGGTGGTGAGCACAGCAAACCCATCTCTTGGAAGGTAGGCCCATGCTTCATGAGAATTTAAGCATGCCCCTATGAATGTGAGTTCTCTGGATGATACAAGGATGGACTTTTCCTCATTGATACAGATGCCCATACTGAAGAGGAGGTTCTGCAGCGTCCCGATGGTAATGAGGAGGCATTTGTGGGATACCAACAGGAACAATCCCACTGCAGCGACCCCGACACTCTAATGTGTCCACTTCCACCACCTCCACCTTCCATCAACACCCTCTCAGACAACCTTTTTGACTCTTCCTCAGAGACCTGCGAACCCCACCCCACCCTTTCCCCAACTTCCCCCATTGTTTTCAGCGGCCGTTTTGCTCTCTTTGCAAATTGGAACAAGATTACTACCAGCTGATGTGTACTGGACATCATACATGGGGGATACTTTATAGAATTCCACAGCTTTCCCCCTGTCACCCACCTCTCAGCAACCTTGTGGATCCAACTCAAATATACCTCTTTCAGAAGGAAACACAGACACTCCTCTAAAAGTGGGCCATAGAATGAGTTCCACAATACTATCAAGGCCATGGCTTCTACTCCCCCTACTTCCTCTCATCAAAAAAGGGAGGAGACCTTCACTACATTCTGAATCTACAGACTTTAAATCGATTCATCTGCAAATTCCATTTCCGCATGGTTACACTCCTTCAAATCATCCCTTCCCTCACACGTGGGGCCTGGTTCATGGCTCTTGATATGGATCCATACTTCCATTTGGACACTCAACCCACCCACTGCAAATTCCTTTGTTTTATGTTGGAGCATTCTCATTACCAATTCCGTGTCCTCTCCTTCAGGTAGCCACTGCTCCTCGCATGTTCACGAAAGTCTTTGCCATTGTTGAGGCATATATGCATTGTCTCGGCCACTCATTCCCATATCTAGACAACTGGCTCCAAAGAGGGTCTGTGCTGGAGTGGTAGTGGTGCTCCACCTGTACCATAGGGTCTCTGGTCCACTTGCATCAGCGGACCCTGCGGATACCTGAACCACTGCTCTGGTGGTGGTACGTACGTCAGTGCGTATCATTGCTGTTGTCGAGGACTATATGAGTGTATCAGCAAGAAGGCTGGGTCTGCTTCTGAGGACCATTCTGAGTCAGAATGTTGTTCCACGAAGGGTAGTGCCATCGTAACAGGTAGAGCCGGTGGTTCAGGAATGTTCTGCGGTGGCTCTTCTGGCTGTTGCATGGAAAGATGATACAATAGCAACAGTTTGTTTGCTGGAGATAGAGGCTGCAAGGTCTCCGGTGCTTCATAAGCTGCGAGGTCTCCTCCAGAAGGAAGAGCAATTCAGCTGTCAGTATTAGGGGCAAAAAGTGGCTCGGTGTACACAGTACCAGGACAGTATACAGTAGTGGTCGTATTAATTCAGCTGGCTCCGGTGGAGTTCTTGGCTGTCGATGTTCCAGTGGTATATTGTTGGTGGCAGACACCTCAGCTTTATCAAGGTGTTTAGTCTTTCTGTCTGAAACTTCACACCTGGCTGGTCTTGGCTCGGGAAGGCAACGCAGTGCTTACATGTGGTCCCTCTTGGGGATCTGCCCTTGTGCCTGTGACTATGCTTTTTGTGAGCATGATGAGTCTTGGTCGGTGCTGTCAGTACCTTCGGTTTCGTCATGACAGGGAACTCACTCATCACCGGTGCAGTTGGGTGGTCTGGTGGGTCCGTCAGTGCCACTTCTTGGTGCACACACAGACGCATTGCCTCCTTCATGAGGTATTTCCGTAGCCTCAGTTCTCTTGACCAGTGGATTCTGGAGGGGAAGGAGCAGCACATAGAGCACCACGCCACAATGTGGATCTCACCAAAGCAACTGAGACAGCGTTGGTGCTCGTCGCTTACCAAGAATGATTGCAGGCATGGGACGCAGTTCTTGAACCCAGTTTGTCTGGGCATAATCCCCCAGAGAAGGGTGGAAAGCCCCCAGGGAAGGGATAACTTGGAGACTATGGATCCTAAACACACTAACTACAACTATTAAACCGTGAACCTATGTTAAAACTATTATCTATTAAAATTGTTTTTGTTTTTGCTACAGAGCTCTGAAGGTGAAGAGGAGTATTCTGACTCTGGCCATGCGGCAGTAAGAGAAATTGAGGGAGTGTCGACCCGTGCTGCCTCATAAGACCTCAGGCGCACCATGTGGTCGATGCAAGGTGTGCATGTGGGTTGATGGAGGTTACGCTAAACAGTTCTGGCTCTGGTGCATGGCGCACATAGGCACATGTCTGGAATCCACATAGGGACCAGCCCTCGAAGAAAAATAAAGGGTTCAGGCTGCTAGCTTTCTTAGGGAAAGGGCTGAATCCAATTTTATTAGTATTTCTTCTTTTGGCTAAACATCATGTGTCAGCTAGTCAAGATTTCCAATTTTTCAAAAATGTTAAATTCTGTTTTTTTCCTGCAATATCCTACACCTAAAAAGATGAAGTTTTCACCAGGTCCTCCCAAACAAGATTATCATTTAAGAAAATATTTCTTGTTCCAAAGAGATAGTACTGTAAACCTATTCTTAGGGAAAATATTATTTCTTGATGAGACATCACTGTAATTGTTTAGGTACAAAAGTGCTGAATCACTCAAAGGAAATTTGTGGTTTGAAAGTGTTGCTCAATTATGGTTCTGGGGGGAAAAAAAGCCCCAAAAAACCAAAACAGCCATACTGGACTGGAGAGATTATAAAACACCAACACATTGTCAGCTGTCACATATGCAGTTATCTAGGAATGATCATATTCATTTAAAGCAATAGGGTGAAATTTGTTATTTATGACCAGTGGCTACTTTTTCCTGTGCTCGTTTTTTTCCCTTAGGCTATTATTTTGCTTTTTTAACAATTTTCCAGAACCTAAATGATTTATTTTAAAAGACAAGAGGCTTATTTTAGATACGGTTCACATGGAAACTTTTTATTTTTCTTTAATGCAAGTCAACTGTTCATGAACTGGGTGACTCACTGGGTAACTTGCACCGCACGGGTTTTCATGTAAAAACAAGCTCTTGACATTAGTCCTACAAAGCAATGTTAAAGTAGCAAAGACATCAACAATATCTGCTCCTAGAAGGCCCCGTAGGCTGAACTTTTACCAAAAAAAGTGTTCTGAATCTGCTCTTACCTCATCTATAATTGGCTTTAGAGTAACCTGAAGATAATGCATCCCTGCCAGTTTCATTGTCTCATCAATGCACTTGGAAGTTAATGAATTTCCTCTGAAAATGGTATTTGGGTCTCTGGAAGGGAACAGTTTTCTATAATTTAGCCTTTTCATAATAAATCAATAACATATGAAATAAAAGCAGCAAATGAAAGCGCTGAAAAGCTATTTTTGAATGCACAAATGAATATTTCCCTTGACCCTTGCCTAAGGGCTGCCATGAAATGAGTTATACAGGGTTTGGTGCATTTCCAGCTTCAGCTTACAACAGCAAAAGAACAGAATGAGGTTGTCAGAGGGGCTAAGGATTTTGAGGGTTCGTCATAATTTTTCTGACAGTAGTGCATAGGAGTTCCATTACACTAAGTGTTGTACAAACACATACTCAGACACAGACCTGGCTGCAAGGAGCTTACAACCTAATGGAAAAATCGTGAAAAATATCTGCCCTTTCACGCACTACTGCACAGCATGAACTTGGGAAGAAGCCATTTCAGTCTCATGACTATTGGGCACTGGATTCCATCTGCTAGCTACTCTTACAAAATGCACATTTGGGGTGATTAATAAGATTGTATGACCTAACTGACCTTTTGTGGCTGGATGACAGTACCATGCTGTGATAGAATACAGTGTATTATGCATTACACAGGCTCCAACCTTGCAAACAGAACCATGCAAGTGGACCCTTGAGCCCACACAGCCCCCCATTCGTTTCAGTGGAGGCCACCTGCACAGTTCTCTTTGCAGGACTGGAGACATAAAAAGCTGCAGATGACTGGCCATAGCATATATTAACCTTGTATTTGCACTACTACAGTCTGTGGGATTGTGAATGCTCTCCAGAAACATGCATTTTTACATCATTTTCAAATCAATCTTACTGAGAAACACACTATATTATTATGGCAGACTTCCTGGGCGTGGCATAGTTTGCTCTCTTAAGTCAATATTTATCTAGCTGGAGTTATTTTTCTCTGTTGGAATGGCATTCTCACTCCTCTCTCTATGTGGCTTCTTCATCTCTCTCCTGTTTTACAGTATCCCTTATAACAATCCTGCTGATATGGTGCTTTTAACGATAATATACAGCCTGGGCAGCAGGGGTTAAATCATAAACAAAGGAAACCACAAAGGCCACTCCCAAACCAGAATACAACCTGCAGGGCCCTTCTGCTCAACTGGTTTTTCAATATTAGTATACTGATCCTCTAAAAGTAGCGCACACAGAAACTGAAATATTCTTTTAAAAAATATTAATATGGCCGTTAACAGGAATGTGGAAACATATGGGTGTTAACTAGACAGCCATTAGCTTCTACATCAGATTTTCAAACTGTTGTTCTCTGTTTTTTGCACCCGCCATTTAAAGTATGCAAATAATTTCAGGTTCGTTTTCCAGCCACAATTATTTGCAGGGGCAATTTAAGCCACTTACAGATCTACATATCTGACTGTCCCTTCTACATCCACATAACCCAAAGTGCACCTGCACAACTGGGCCTTCAGTTATTTGTTTGCTCCCCCACACACCATGATGCACCTATTCAGCTTTTTATATTTTACTATGATTGCATCCATTTACCAGAAAGGGAGATTATAGAGAGTTCTTCTGCTAAGTTCATGGTTCTATTTAAAAAGTAAATCTACTTCTTGTGAAAGGTGCTGGACTGCAAGCCTTGAAAACTAATGCCCCCTATGTCTCATGAACAGGTATATAGCAGGCTGCGGAAAGAACGCATTTCCTCAAATTATCCTAACCAAGGTGCCTCAACCTGCACAGAGGGACTATACCTACAGGAGGGAAAGTACTTCAGTCCTTTGTCTGTCTAAAAAGACTCTCCACAAAGTCTTCATTTGGTTCTGTTTGTGGCAATTGATACCTTAATAGCAGCATCTGCCTCCCAGGCAATGGGCTGAGACTCTCAGCTCTTTAGATGTGACTCATCAAACCACCATCAAATGGTAACGATTTTCAGACACTACCTACTTGGTGTGGATACTAGATGCTATGATGATAGGCACAATACAAAATCCTCAGACAGTGATTTATGCCAGGAATTTGTGAATGGTAAAGAAGAACCTATTTTCTGTCTCATCCAGTGCCACTTCCCACCCTGTCCTTTGCTGCACAGTTCTACGTTTGAAAGAACAAATGCTCAGACAAGACTTGCCCTAAACATCGGTTTCCATATGATTCCATGGAGAAACTTGCCTTTTCCATATATAAATAAGATTAATCAAATTCTTTAATACATGCTCTGAAGCTGCAATGATTTCTTGTGAGCTGTTAAAACTATTGCAGGATTTGATAATTATAATTATCATTTATTATTTATTTACCATAGCACCTAAGCAGTGGTGTACTGAGGGGGAAAGGGGGCCAGGCCCCTTTATGACGTGCATGGGTTGGGGGGGTGCAGGAGGCTCTGAGGGGTGCAGAGCCTCCTGTGCCCCCGCCCTCCGTGAAGGGCTGGCCCAGAGCGCACTTACCCACCACTCCAGCCTTGCAGCCCAGCACTGGCTCAGATGGGGTGGCCTCACCCCTGGCCTGGGGGAACGGGGTAGGCCAGGCAGGCACTTCACAATGCACGGGGTGGAGGGGGGAGCGCAGGAGCGGAAGCAGCTGCCCCTCAACCTTCAGCACCCCCCACCCATCATGAAGACCCGGCACCCCATCCGAGCCGGCGCTGGGCTGTGGGGCTGGAGCGGCAGAGGCACGATGGGCCGGCCCCTTGCAACAGGTGGAGGGGGCAGAAGGCTGAGGGGCAGCTGCGTACCCCGCCCCGCACGTAATGAAGGGCCGGCTCGGCCCCCCTCCCAGGCCGGGGGGTGAGATCACCCCCGTCCGAGCGGGCGCCGGGCTGTGGGGCTGCAGCGGGAGAGGAGGGCACCGGGTAAGTGCAGGGAGTGGGGGGCGGCGGAACCAAGCCCATGCCTCACCCTCTGCAAGTACAGACCCCCTCTCCCTGGGGCAGCGCCAGTACTCTTCCTGCCCTACGCGGGGGGACCTGAGGTGGTGGAGGGGAAAGCACAAATGTAGACTTGGCCCCCAGGCGCTGGAGACCCTCCGTACGCCACTGCCCCTAAGAGCCCCATTCATGGATCAGGAGCCCATTGGGATAGGCACTGTATAAACAGAACACACACATGGTCCCTGCCTCAAAGAATTTACAATCCAAGCATAAAACCAGAGATGACAGATGGCTACAGACAAGCGGAGGAGAAGGAGGAAACAATGAGACTATACTGGTCAGCATGAGGGGCTGTGTTCTGACCACACTAGCGGCTTAACTGCTGTCAGTTTTTTTGTAGGCATCACAGAAAAGGAAAGTTCTAAGTAGAGTTTTGAAGGGGGATAATGAAGTAGCTGCATGGATGTTTATGGGGAGCTGCTCTGTAGCCTTAACTCACCCATTTCCCAGGGCAGGGATTGTCTTTTGTTGTGTGTTTGTACAATGCCCTGATTCCTGATGGAAGACCATGGGTGCTATCGCAATACAAGTAATAAATAATAATAATATTACTTTTTTTAAAAAGCCATTGCGATTCCATAAATTGAGCAGGACATTATAACAACATCTGAAATTTTATTTAAATGAGTGGTTTGTTGATACTTACTGAGTTCTCTTCACTTCAGCATTTGCAATTGCACTGATGAAAGGCACAATTTTTCCATAGTGTAAAAAAAGCCTAACCAGAGGTATGGCTGCTTCCTGTTTTTCTCTGCAAACTTCACCCAACACATGTGCAGCAGATGCTGAAACAGGCTGAATAGTAGAGCAAGCAAAAACTTTGAGATATTACAGTAATCACCACTTATTAACACTGGTTTCTTTTTCTTCACGTAAATTCCTCACACAGACCTACAAATACTAACTGTAGTGTCCCGTCACACAAACCTGGCTGGCTCTCAGTTTCCACTTTATCAGTTGGCTGTGAATTTTGATCACAAGAGGGCAGCAATTTAAAAACAATGACAATGCGGTCTGTTTTCCAATTGTTAATATCTGGTTTCAATGAATATCACAACCGCTTGTGAAACACTGGAAATAAAAACCTTAACTTTTTGCTGTGTTTTTTAAGCCACAATCAAATAAGTTAAATACAGGTCTCTTTAGGGAAACAAATGGTCTAGTACAACAGCTGAAAGGATTTTGGATTATTTGATTGCAAACCTGGTCCTTCCCATTTGATATTTTAGGATCAGTATGCACAAAAAACCAAAAACATTTTTTTCTACATAAATGCAGGTAAATCATTTCTTTTCCGGTAGAAGAAAGCCAACTGATCAAAACCAGCAAGTTTATTTTGCATTCAACTGTAGGATCAGACAGTTGAGGAGTAAATGTGGGTTCTCATAACCAGTGTTGTAGCTGGGTGTGTCTGCATTTACCATCAGTGCGTGTAGATAGCGATCTTTTCTAAAGGATCAAAAACAACCACAAGGGATATACAGTTTCATGAAAGTCTCAAGTGGGAAAATGGAGCAGCTGAGATCTCTGGCAACTTCTGTTATGTTACCTCAGTTGTAAAATGACAAATGTTTATGGGGGCTTTGAGGATAATCAGCAGGTAAACAACAGGCAGCAGCAAATTAATTACCTCAACATCTGCAGATTTTAACAGGAGGTCTCTAAGTGGGCTGTAATAGTCTGAGGAAAAAACATGGTCCTCGGTGTAAACCACATTTAACCTTAAGGAACCAAGGTCATCTGGCTTCAATGACTTGTTGCCATTATCTCTGGGCTGCAGGAAATACCTGACGGACAAAAAAATAGTTTGTCTTGAAACAGAAAAAATGCTCTCAAGCTATTTATGAACATATACAATATGTAGGCACACACATAAGATTCGTAAACCTAATGACTTTTTGGTGCTCTGAATTAGGTTTTCCAAAGATGCTCACCCAGTTCATTTTGCATCAACTCCACTAGGGAAAGTTCCGATCATAAAGTGTCATGTAATTAAGAAAATATAAAATCCCATATAGTAATAAAACTATGCACTACTGCTGAATTGCATGCGTAATATCAAAGTTAAATGCATTAGAACTCCCACCTAGTTTGCATGCACATAGGGGAAAAAAAGCCAAAATTGTCAACAACTATGTCATCAAAACAATGCTTCACATATTTCAGTATCTTTGTTTTGATAAGTTTGGTAATTGAAGATTTTGGCTTAGGTTTTTTGTGCTGGAAACTAGATGGAAGTTAAATGAATTTGAACTTCATTACACAACATTAGTTATAGTTTTTTTAGTAAAAATATAGTATGTGCTGTACTAAAAACAGTACCTTCTCTCTATGACAAAGTAAAACAAATAGCAAATACCATGCTTCATAAGAACTGGATTGCCGGAGAAATTTTAAAGGAAGTCTTAGTTCTCCTAGAAACTCATCTCCAAACTTCAAGTTGCTGGCATTCCAAAGGTCTACTCTGTAATAAAACAAAACAAAAAATCAAAAGAAAATAACAAAACAGCCATTTTTCTCTTTTTTCTTAATTTAATTTTTTCATCTGTTACGTATGAGTCAGAAAGGTATGTTCTAAAATGTACTGTATTGGTTTCCAAGGAGTCCAAGAGGAGCTTGACTGTTGGAATCTGCCAATTCAATACTGGCAAAAGTCAGTGGACAGAAACAGAGGATATCCCTTTCCTCATCCATTTTATTCACAAAAATTTACACCTGCAAAAGCAGCAGAAATGTTTCCAATTCACAGGTGCAGCTCCACTGTTGGGATGTCAGAAAACACAGTTCTGGGATAAGGCTCTATAATTGAAACTACTTCCATCTCTATCCCAAGCTACACTGTTTCCAGTTTTGGTGTTCTGAACTGAGTTTACCCAAACTCAGATATTATAATCCCCTGTTTCTGGCCTGTTACTCAACCAGGACCAGCTAGGTGCCAAGGAGTCTACGCCTAAACAAAAAAGGAACTATTCAAAACACCAATGATAACCCCTCCCGCCCCCCACCTGGATATACTAATCCTCCTGTTAAATACAGGGGCTCAGCATTATACAGTATTCATCTGATACCCAAACACCTCACTATAAATCATTAGCTAATTACCTGTCAGTAGCTATCATGCATTTATTGTTTTAGGGTTCAAATTATTGGTTTCCTGTCATGGTTTTCAAGTTTAATCCTTCTGCTGGTAGTTTCAACACAGATATTTATTCTCTCTGTTTACCACTTCAGTGACAATAAGATGCTATTTCAACAAAGATGATCATCTTGTACATGTGAGCATAGATTAATCTTGGTGCTATCAAAAAGCATCCCAGTCACTGATGAGTGTTTTCTAATAGTAATCAACCTTCGGCTATGGGGCGCAAAGAGGGAGAGACTGTACATTGCAGCGATTCCCAAACTTGAAGCCAAGCCTTCCTTCAGGAAAATGCAACCAATCACCTGTCCTGTAGTCCCACTATGTATAGGCAAACACTTATACATCTTCCATGTTTAGTTCCCTTATCTGCAATTCTGGTATCATAAGAACTTAAGAACGGCCATACTGGGTCAGACCAGTGGTCCATCTAGCCCAGTATCCTGTCTTCCGACAGTGGCCAATGCCAGGTGTTTCAGAGGGAATGAACAGAACAGGCGATATTCAAGCGATCCATCGTTGCTCATTCCCAGCTTCTGGCTAACAGCAATCCCTGTATTATACTTTCTCTCTTTTCGTACATGCTTTAATATGCTGTGAAAGAGTTAATGTTGAAATTTAAAGTATAACTGCTGGCATATGAGCTAGTACCCACTGAGATGAGACAGTTCACACCTCAGAGCTATTGCTCCAGGTTCTTTACAAACTCAGGCAGATGTCTCTGGATATGTTACTTCACATTTTGAAGACTTCCTTTGCAACAGAGACTTCCTTTTTATTTTTAAAATGGAAGCGGATATGGTGAAGAAAAACAGAGTTTTGCTGTGGGGGGCGGGGTGAAGTAGGGGAGGAAAGAGTGCCTCTTGCTTTGGGAAACACTCTATAAGGTATTACTCTGCATGGGACTGGGATCCCAGGGGTCCTGCAGGATCCACTGCCATAATAGTGGAAGCAGAATTAAAAATAGTCCCACGCTGGGCTCTAGTTTAAGGGAAGAACAGTATAACTTGTAATATAAATATATAGAAAAAATAGGCTTTCAAATAATAAGGAGCCAGAGAGTTTTACATTTCCATTGCATGCTGCACAGACATAGAAATTACCATACTGGATCAGAGCAACACAACATCTAACCTGGTATTCTATTTCAACAGGAGCCAGTACTACATGATAAAGCAGTAGTATAAAGTCATCATTATGGATAATTTTGCAATGACATGCCCTCTTGTGGAAGGTTTCTTCTTAATTCCACGCAGTTGGTGGTTGGCATGCCTTGAAGCCTGGGGGTTGATATTCCTTATAAAAGTTTATTCTAACTAGTGTAACAGAAGATATCTTACATCTCTAATGCATTTTTAACTTTCTCAAGCCCTATGCCTCAATAATATCTTATGGCACTAAGTTGCATGGGTTATTTGTATCAATTTGTTCCCTCCCATCTCAATTTAAATTCAAACTTTTTGGGCAGGGACTGGCTCATATTATGCATTGGCTGGAGCAAGTTGAAATTTTCTGAAAATTTTTTTTGGGGGGGAAGGAAAGAGAAAAGAAATTTTCAACTGTTTTTATATTTTGTAATTCCCTCTGCCCCGCCCCCACCCTTTCTCAACCAGTTCTGTTCCTAGCACAATGGGACCCTGATGTGACTGGAGCCTCAGCACTACTGCAGCACTAATACTAATAAAGCAACAGAGATTGCCAAAAACAAGTTAAAGAAGGGATGGTTTTTCAGGAGGACAAATCACTATTTACACATGGCCAAACCTTGATTTACCAAACCATTTATTGGAAATCACATGTCCTCTGCTTCCTGGAATATTTGAATTCTGAGATGTCCACCACAAATGTAACGTCCAAATATGACACATGCACACACACACACTCTCAAGAGAGGAAAACTGGCACCAAATATGTTTGGTATGGATTACAATTCAGTGCAGTTTTGCTGCAGACTCTAGGGAAAGAAAGGGAGGAGATGGCTAAAACACAATTCAGGTTCCATTTGCTATATTCTAGATAAGTCCTTGAGTTTATTGCATGCAAAGTTTTTATATTTTGTATTTTTGTGTGCCTAGAGTATAAAAGTTACATTAAGGCCGGGAATAAGTAAATATATACCACCCACCCCAGTTTCCAAAAGCCTAGTTTTTACTGATCTGCTGTTTAAAAAAAGATAAAATACAGAAGATGCGTTTTTAGAAGGGGGCAATCTGTTATCAAGTATGACTATAATAACCATTCTGAGGTCCCCATACCTAAGAAAATGTTCCTCTATTCACAGGAAGAAAAAAAAAAAAAAGAAAAACTGCATGTAAAAGGAACATCTGGTACTAATCCAATGATATACCCTGGCCTACCACTTCCTACAACTACTGCAAATGAGAACTTCGTGTATAGTTAGAAAAAAATGTACAGGAGTTAATTTCATGTATAGTCCATGGAAGGAAAACATTCAGGAGAAGAAATGGCTGTAGGTTAATGTAAGATACATGATCAATTCAGGGTATGTTGACAGAGAATGTCAAAAGGATTGAACAGACTGTGGAGAAAATGGAAACAAAACTCCCTGTCCTATATGGGGGTGGGGAGGACCCTCAATGAACAGTTTGCCCAATCAGTTTGCCTAACCCTTTATCTGATTTCTTTTATTTATTAAAGTATTTAATCATTTCCCAACTGTTTCATAAACCTCTCCAACGAATTATTCTTCCTCCTCACCAGGACTTATGAACTGTTCCTAAGACCAACACAAGACAACAAAGTCTTTTCAGATACAGCCAAATGCACCTTATGAACGCAACCACACATTAGTGAAGGGCTAAACTTAATGATAATTGCACACTGATAGATCTAGAGTCTTAATTGAGGCGTACTGGAGAAAAGGGTACTAGACTCTTTCTCACAGCAGAGTTGCAGTACCAGGCACTCCTCAGATGTTCTCTTATTTTCTGCAGAATCTTCAAAGTAAAGAGCAAATGGATGTAGAAAAACGAAGAGTCTAGTCTTGAATTATCAGCATTAAAACTGGGCTCATGAATTGAAAAACTGAGTTTAATGCAAAGTTGTATAATGAAAGAAATATAAGTATATGTTACTGTGGAATTTTTTATATTACCTAATCTCCATTTTGTCCACCTCATCAGCATCTTCAATATCAAAATGGGATTTTTTGTTGTAGCTGCTGGGTCTGGTGACCTGATAGTAAAAGAAATTAAAAAAAAAAAAAAAAAAAGGGAGATAAAAATAGTTAAAATGGAGATCTCACCATGCTCTCACCACATACTGAAAGTCTGCTTTCCTCTGACAATGAGTTGTGGGTTAGGCTTTGATTCTGCCAGTGTTTATGCATGTGAATACTCCTGTTGACCTTAACAGGCCTACTCATTATGCAGAAATGGTTGCAGGATCAGGACCAAGAATAATTACACCATACTGCAAACTCTATTTAGTATAGAGTAGATAATATAATAGGGGTTTTCATATCAATGTTTGAAGGTTAAACAGACATACAAAATCATGCAAGAGGTGCCAGCAACATATAAAGTCTAGCTGAAAAAAGAAAAAACATAATTCAGCAATCTGACTTTAAATATAGACTCCTTACAACGATTTTTGCTATACTCTGAAAAGAAAGGCAATTGAAGTAATCTAACACTTAAATATTTACACACACAAACCCCTTTAATACAGGACCATTTAGAAGTAGCAAATGAAAGCACTGTCTATTCAGTATCTTTGAAAGCCAGCTGAATGCGCCCACTCAAGCATGCAGAACAGCTAATTTTCCAAGAGATGTGGAGCTGAGCTTTGTATGTCATAATATAGAGCGAAGCCCTAAAATTTCTTAGCATCCAGTGCAGCTTCTCTTCTCCTCATACATATTTGCAACATCAGAAAGAAAAAAGCAAAAGACAGGCAATAGACAAAGTATAAATGTACTGTATGTGCAAAACACAGGAGGAAACAAAGTTCTTAAACGGGATATCTAAAAATCTGTTTTTGTTAACATGACAGAAGAAATAAAGGCTTTGAGGTTTGTATCTTTGACCAATGTATGACAGAAACTTACCCCACCCAGAAGGAAAAAGTACCCCACCCAGAAGTAACCACAGCACAAACTGATCAAATGAAAGTAAGTATACTGTAGAGCTGCTCAGCAGCTCATCTTCATGGTAGGTTTAAAACATTCCTGTTAATTAATACTTTCCATCCACAAAAAGTAGCTTTTATTATAAGCCCAACTTCTTATTTTTCTTTCGTACCTACAAGAAGAGTAAACATTTAACTGAACAAAAAGAGAAAAACCAGAAAATACTCTTCAGCACATGAAGTCAAACAAATAGTATTTCTTTTTGTCATTTTAAAGATAATTCATGAAAGCTAAAGGTAACTAGAAGCAATGGAGATCACAGCCCTCATTACCTAATTGACTCAAATGCACCTGAGACCTACAGAGCACTGTAATTTAATACACATTATTTCAGCAGCTCAGCACAAATTTCTCCACACACCCCACTGTGCAAACCTCCTCAACAGTGACTTTAAGGGCTTGTCTACACTTGAAATGCTACAGTGGCACAGCCGTGCTGCTGTAGCACTTCAGTGTACACACTACCTATGCCCACGGGAGGGACTCTCCCATCGACGCAGGTGATCCACCTTCTTGAGAGGCGGTAGCTAAGTCAACCTAGCATTATCTACACGGGTTCAGAGGTCAGCTTAACTATGCCATTCAGGGGTGTGGATATTTCACACCCTCCTGAGTGACTCAGTTAAGTTGACAATTTTTTGGAGTGGATCAGCCCTAAGAAGTGATTGTGTCCACAGCCACAGTCACACTACCAAAAACGACATTTTTACAAAAATATTTTCTGCTACCACTGTGTATAAGTGGCACATGTGTCAGGGTAGTCTGCCATCACAGGCAGCAGTGTCTAGTGGTCAGCCCAACCCACTACCAGGTGCAACCGTTGAAGTGTTCGGGAGGGTCCCATAAATAGATGTAGAGTCTAATGGTCCTGGGAATTTTAAAGGTCTGAACACTTGCAGAGAAGGCAAGACAAGGCTCTCTTCTCACCCAACCCCCTGGGATGGAGTTGGGAGAAAGGGAGCAGCATAAAGGCTGCCTCCTCCCGCCTAGCAGACAGGCACTGGCAGGAGAATACCGGCCTACTGAGCCCTCCAGAGGAGAAAGCTAATTGGGAAGGGTGTTCAGCTGAAGCTAACTGGTGAAAACCTTGCAGCTGACTTAAGTCACAAGCCCTGTTCCATGAAAAGGGATGGAAAGGGAACTCCTGGCTGAGGGAGGGAAAGACAGACTAGTCCAGGCAAGAAAGAGAGGAGTTATTCGTCACGGCCCAGCTGCTGTGAGTGCCTGGGAGCAACTTTGAGGGGGTAACAGTGGAGCTGCAAAAAAAGAGTGAGGAATCATAGATCCCCGGACAGGTCAGTAGAATCCTGAGACCAGGGCAAAGACGCATTGACAAGCAGGGCAAAAGATAGGGGTAGCTCAGGAAAAATGACAGAGAGACTGAAAGATCAGACCTTGGCCACCTAAACAGGGTTCCTGGGCTGGAACCCAGAGGAGAGCGTGCCTGGGTTTCCCTACCATCCCCAAGCCAAGAGGGAATGCACAGCATCAGTAGGGGAAGAGGCCATGCATTGTGGGCCGAGACGGAGGTTGAGGACTGGGCTCAAAAGCCACTAGACTTTGGGATTTTCTATATGGGATATTTCTGTTAAACCCAGAAGGGGCGTGGACTGAGCATGGACCTGGCCAGTGGGCTAGGCCACGTGTGACAGACTGTTGTGGCACCAGAATGACAAAAGTAGGTGCTAAACTGAAAAAAGCCCTGCAACATCTGAACCTGGGGAGGTGCTCTGGAGGTGAGAGGCAAGGCAAGGGGGCACAGCTATGCTAACATGGTTCTCAGTAACTATGATGCTGGTCAAGAGAATTTTTCTATAAAAAAATTACAGTAAAGTTCTATGGCACAACCTCACTAGTGAACACTTACTGAAATCATCAGCTGAAGCTGTGCAGACTGGATATAAAGCAGAGAATGTCAATAAGCAGACTGTGGGCCAAATCCAGACCACCAGACTCTTTTGAATAGACCCCAAAATATTTTTATTTACTACTTTTATCATTACTGTTGTTATTTTTTTCCTTATTTTCTCTAGAGTCTGGGCCTTGACTATACCTTGACCAAGAAATTTGGATCGCGACAAAAAATAATTAACTATACTCCTGGTCTAGGAGTTCATCTGTTTGAGTGCTTACTGTTCAGCTTCATTCAAACACACACAGAGCTATATACTTAAAGGGTAGTTGTTGTAGGATGCATTCATTCAAAGGATGGAATTAGGAGTCTGGGAATTCCCAGCCCAGAGGGAGGAGGGGACTAAACTGGCTTTAAGCTACCTTTGTGCCCTCCCAATTCTCAGCTGCTCTGGTATCAGAGGCACCTTGATAATGGCAGCCAGTCACCAGCTTTCCAGAAATCTCCACAGCACACAGTCCATCCTTTCCGGTTCCCAAAATGACCCTCCCTGCCTCTGGTACAACCCCTATGCCAAGGTTTGCGAAGGGGTCCTTAGAAGACAGTCTATAGTTGTCTTCCTCAGTTTCTACAGCGGGGAATTCTCCCCTAACCAGAACTGGGACTTTTAGAGCCCCTTTATTCTGCTCTGGCCCCTTTACTCAGCATGTGGTCTCTAGGGGTATTTACAATGAGCTTCACTCATACCAACCATTACACCAGAGTATTCAATCTTTTCACATTTATGTCTGACTGCACTCCACTTAGACTGGGCCTATGCAATGTACAGTAGTAGGATATTTTAAAAAAATTATTTGGGGGAGGAAAGTATTCATTCCTTGATATTTGCCTCCTTCTTGAATCAGTGGAGATCAGCACATAACTGGGTAACAGCAGCAATTCCAGTGAAGCCAGCCTGGTGTGGCAAACTATGAGACAGATTGTCGGCTGGCATAAACAGCTGCCTCTCCACTGAATTCAATGTATTATGCCAATTTACACCAGCTGTGGATCTAACCCTACGATATCACCGCTTGAGTGCAACTTCCAAGTCATGGAATTGGCTCCCCACACGAGAAAAACAGTGTAAAACAGTGGTTCCTGTTAAGAACAGACAGCATGAGGACAAGGTAAAAAGAAACAGGAAGACATCATAAATAACGTAGTATGGACTCAACTATTCTGGTTGGATCCTAGCTGTCCACTTGAACATTTGGAGGAACTTGAAACTCCATCACTGTAACTTCTGTATTATCCAACACTGAACACTTGCCCCTGTCTGCAGTTAGGCACTTTTTAATAAAGCAACAGCTAGGGTCACAGATACTAAGGGTACGTCTTCATTGATGGCAGCAAATTCGCTGCCATCAGATCAATCTATTTGGATCGATTGAGCAGTCAGTGAAGACCCACTCAATTGACCTGAAAGTCGACACGTTAAAACCACCCCTCAAGTGGTGCAGCGCACTGAAGACACCGCATAGAAGAGGAGTTATGAAGTCAACAGGAGTTACGCAAGCCACTCTGTGTAGCTTGCTTAACTCCTGTAGACTGCCACCAAATTTGAAGGTAAGTGTAGACCAGGCCTAACATATAGTGGTTTAGCTGCCTTTAAGCTTTCACTATAGTTTTTTATTGTCCTCACCCCCGCCCACCCCTCCACTCCCCCGGATTAGAAGTTCCTATTTACTCATGCTAACACCCCTCAGAAGTGAGCCTTTAAAACCTGGTCTGCACACAGAAGTTGCACTGGTTTAACGCACTTGTGTGGACACATACTGGTTTACAACTGGCTTATATTTGTGGTGAGTTTGTCTGGCTGTTTGTGTTTTTGGCTGTTTGTGTTTTTCTTTCTCTTTCAGGTTGTACCAAGTTACAGGGTCAGTTGGGATTGTGTGTTTGGAGACTGCTTCAGCCTTAGTTCCCTGGATGAGCCTTGATCATCTTGTTCAGTCTCAATTCAGCCTTGTGATCACCCTGCCCCTGTGTGATTAATGAGGAGGTAGGGCAGATCATGGACAGAAGGCCTTAAAAGCCAGAGGCTAAGCAACCAAGGGGAGCTAGCAAACAGGGGAGTTTGTAAGAGGGAGTTGTATTATAATCATGATGGTTAGGGAAGGGCTGCATCGTCAATGCCAGCGCTGCTCCTGTCTTCTCCACCTGCACTTCTATCCAGCCAGAGAACCTGGCCATGGATGCCTCTATCCAGATCTTGGTGTGAATTTGCAGAGACTGTGGCCTGCACATTCCACTCTCAGAAAGCCAGGCTGGGAGGACTGTCCAGTGTGAGAGATATCCGCTGGTGGAATCTCTTAGGAAGCAGGTGGTAGAACTACAGGAGGAAGTGGCTAGACTAAGGAGCATCCATACCCATGAGGAATTCACTGAGAGCATTCATAGGGAGACATCCAAGGCCGAGGAAGCTATCCAGCTAGAGAGGACTGATGTCATGTCACCAGGAGAAGAGGATATGGCTCTATCCGAGGGAGGACACTGGCTGCTGGTTACTTCTGGCAGCAGGCAGTGCTCCACTCCTACTCCCAACCCACCCACCATAGTGATGAAGAACCGTTATGCTGCCCTGGCAACAAGCAATGAGGAATCACCCTCAAAGGTGGAGAAGGAGAAGCCTTGTACCCCCAAAAGCTGGGAGATCACAGCCGCCACTTCCAGGAGGAAACGTAGGGTAGTGGTGATTGGTGATCCTCTTCTGAAGGGGACGGAGGCACCCATCGGTCAGCCTGATACGGCATCCTGGGAGGTATGCTGCCTGCCAGTGGCCTGTACCTGAGATGTCATGGAGGGATTGTCGAGGATCATATGGCCCTCAAACTACTACCCCATGTTACTCATCCAAGTGGGCACTTGTGATACTGCGAGGTCTGACCCTGGGCAGATCAGAAGTGACTACAGGACTCTGGGAGTAAGGATGAAGGAGCTGGGGGTGTGCGTGGTATTCTCTTTTATTCTTCTGGTCAAGGGTAGGGGCCCAGGCAGCAACAGATGCATTCTGGAGGTGAATGACTAGCTATGAGGATGATGTCGCCAGGAGAGCTTTGACTTCCTTGACCAAGGGATAGTGTTCCAAGAAGATAGACTGCTGAACAGAGATGTATCAAGGAAGGGGAAGAGCATTTTTGGATACAGGCTGGCTCACTTAGTCAGGAGGGCTTTAAACTAGGTTTGATGGGGGCAGATGAAAAAGGCTCACAGGTAAGTCAAAAACATGAAGACGTGGGAGAAGGGTCGGAATCTGGAGGAAACATGGGCCATTATAGCAGAGACAAGAGAGAACATACGGGGGAAATCAAATCAGTATGTTAAATGTCTGTCTAATGCGAGAAGTATGGGGAACAAGCAGGAAGAACCTGAAATGCTAGTTAATAAACATAACTCTGACATAGCCGGCATCACAGGGACTTGGTGGGATAATACATGAGTGGAATATTGGCATAAAAGGGTACAGCTTGCTCAGGAAGGACAGACAGGGAAAAAGGGAGGAGGCGTTACCTTATATATTAAAAATGTATACACTTGGACTGAGGTTGAGACGGAAATAGGAGACAGACTGGTTGAACATCTCTAGGTAAGGATAAAAGGGGTAAAAAAACAAGGGTGATGTTATGGTAGGGGTCTGCTACAGACCACCTAACCAGGAAGAAGAGGTGGATGAGGCTTTTTAAAAAAACCCAAAAATACTAACAATCATCCAAAGCACAGGATTTGGGGGTAATAGGAGACACAGACATCTATTAGGAAAATAACACGGCAGGGCACAGATTATCCAACAAGTTCTTGGAATGTAACAGAGACTATTTTTTTTATTTCAGAAGGTGGAGAAAAGCTACTAGGGGAGAGGCTGTTTTAGATTTGATTTTGACAAATAGGGAGGAACTGGTTGAGAATTTGAAAGTGGAAGGCAGCTTGCATGAAAGTGATCATGAAATGGTAGAGTTCATGATTCTAAGGAATGGTAGGAGGGAAAACAGCACAATAAAGAAAATGGATTTCAAGGAGGCAGACTTTAGTAAACTCAGGAAGCTGATGGGTAAGTTCCCATGGGAAGCAAGTGTAAGGGGAAAAAGAGTTCAAGAGTGTTGGCAGTTTTTCATAGAGACATTATTAAGGGCACAAGAGCAAACTATCCCAGTCCATAGGAAAGATAGGAAGTATCACAAAAAACCACTCTGGCTTAACCTGAACTAAGAAAGGCACAATCAGTTGCACACATACAAAAGTGAAATGACTCCCTAGGAAACAGTACTGCAGAAAGAGATCTAGGGGTCATAGTGGATCACAAGCTAAATATGAGTCAATAGTGTAACACTGTTGCAAAAATCATCCTCAATGATCTGAAACTCAAAAAAAGAGTCTACAAAGAGTGGAAACTAGGTCAAATTACAAAGGATGAATATAAACAAACAACACAAGTATGTTGAAAGGCCAAGGCACAACATGAGATTAAACTAGCTAGAGACATAAAGGTAACAAGAAAACATTCTACAAATACATCAGAAGCAACAGGAAGACCAAGGACAGGGTAGGCCCCTTACTCAGTGAGGGGGAAAAAACAATAACAGAAAATGTGGAAATGGCAGAAGTTGTAAATTACTTTTTTGTTTCAGTGAAAAAAGTTCCAGAGGGGTAGCCGTGTTAGTCTGTATACAGGAAAAACAACGAGAGTCCTGTAGCACTTTAAAGACTAACAAACTTAATTTCTGCAGGCATAAGCTTTCGTGGGCTGTAACTCACTTCGCGACTGGACACCTAACATAGTGAATGCCAGTGAAAATGAGGCAGAAAGTGAAGCTAAAATAGGGAAAGAACAAGTTAAAAATCACTTAGACAAGTTGGATGTCTTCAAGTCACTAGGGCCTGCTGAAATACATCTTAGAATGCTCAAGGAGCTGACTGAGGAGATATCTGAGCCATTAGCGATTATCTTTGAAAAGTCATGGAAGATGGGAGAAATTCCAGAGGACTGGAAAAGGACAAATATAGTGTCAGTCTATAAAAAGGGAAATAAGGACAACCTGGGAAACTATTGACCAGTCAGTTTAACTTCAGTACCCGAAAGATAATGGAGAAAATAATTAAGCAATCCATTTGCAAACACCTAGAAGATAATAAGGTGATAAGTAACAGTCAGCATGGCTTTGTCAAGAACAGATCATGTTAAACCAACCACATAGGAAGATGTGGTAGATCTTGATTTTAGTAAGGCTTTTGATACTGTCTTGCATAAACAAACTAGGGAAATACAACCTAGATGGAACTAATGTAAGCTGGGTACATAACTGGTTGGCAAACCATTCCCGGAGAGTAATAATCAGTGGTTCACAGTCAAGTTGGAAGCGCATACTGAGCGGGACCACGCAGGGATCAGTTCTGGGTCCGATTCTGTTCAATATCTTCATCAATAATTTAGATAATGGCATAGAGAGTACACTTACAAAGTCTGTGGACAATACCAAACTGGGAGGGATTGCAAGTACTTTGGAGGACAGGATTAAAATTCAAAATGATCTGGACAAATTGGAGAAATGGTCTGAAGAAGACAGGATGAAATTAAAGAAGGACAAATGCAAAGTACTGCACTAAAGAAGGCACAATCAGTTGCACACATACAAAAGGAAAATGACTCCCTAGGAAAGAGTACTGCAGAAAGAGATCTAGGGGTCATAGTGGATCACAAGCTAAATATGAGTCAATAGTGTAACACTGTTGCAAAAAAAAAAAAAAAAAAGAAGTAAAAATCATTCTGGGATATATTAGCAGGAGTATTGCAAGCAAGCCACGGGAAGTAATTCTTCCACTCTACTCTGTGCTGATTGGGCCTCAACTAGAATATTGTGTCCAGTTCTGGGCGCCACGTTTCAGGAAAGATGAGGACAAATTGGAGAAAGTCCAGAGAAGAGCAACAAAAATGATTAAAGGTCTAGAAAACATGACCTATGAGGGAAGATTTTAAAAAATTGGGTGTGTTTAGTCTGGAGACGAGAAGACGGAGTTTTCAAGTAGTCTGGAGATGAGAAGACGGAGTTTTCAAGTACATAAAAGGTTGTTACAAGGAGGAGGGAAAAACATTTTCTACTTAACCTCTGAGGATAGGACAAGAAACAATGGCTTAAATTGCAGTAAGGGCAGTTTCAATTAGACATTAGGAAAAACTTCCTAACTGTTAGATAGTTAAGCACTGGAATAAATTGCCTAGGGAGGCTGTGGAGTCTCAGTCATTGGAGATTTTTAAGAGTAGGTTAGACAGGTGTTTATCTGTCAGGGATGGTCCAGATAATACTTGGTCCTGCTATAGGTGCAGGGGATTGGACTAGATGACCTTGCAAGGTCTCTTCCAGTCATATGATTCTATGACACTGGTTCCACTTGCATCACTAAATGTTAGCAGATTCCAATTAAACTGGTGCAACTCTTGCAAGTAGATAAGGCCTCACTAATTTTGTTCCTAGGTGCGCAGACACCACTGTGTGGACTAGAGAGAGAGAGAACTGAAAATTCATAGCCACTTTGATTCTCAGCAGCTGTTGAAAGTATTAGTCCCTCTCAATTAGCTGGTTATTTAGCTAATTATTATTGAAGTTAAAGGGATTTACTAAGGCCTTGTCTACACCAGAAAAGGTTTGCTAGTATAGCTGTATCCTTCTACACAGACACACTTTATACTTGCTTTTGCTGGTATAATTGTGTCTGCACTGAGGCTTTTACCAGCATAAAAACATCAAAAACCACATCCCTAACTCATATTGCTATACCAGCAAAGTTTTCTAACAGACCAGAGCTCTGAACGAAATAAGCTATACCAGCAAAAGGACTTTTTTTGTCAGTATAACTGTGTCTACACTAGGGTTTTTGTTGGCATAACTATGTCTGTTAGGAGCGTGACTGCTTCACACTCCTAATTGACATAACTAAAATGGCCAAATTTTTAACTGTGGACCAGGCCTAAGTTATCTCCCATATAATAAAGGTACAAGCCTTTTAAGTGTATAAGACACAGAATGAAAAAAATCTGAAGAACTTTTCCAGGGGTGGAGGTGGGAAGGGTGACAATTATATTGATATATTCTATTATATCTGCTTAGCACTTCTAAAAGGGTTACATTTTGCCTTATCTAGACACATTTTAAAATGTTATATATTACATATGCAGTTGAATTGAAAGGAAAGCTTTGGTGTTATAAAATGCTGGCATACAGCCAAAATGTTCAGTCCTGAATGGATTTCCCCTGTTGCTTTTGAAGTTCTTCATATTTCCTGCAAGACAACCCTCCCACCATTGACCAGGGAAGACAGGGTGGAGCAGCTATAAAACCACAGTCTGGAAAACACTCATTTAGCAGCACTAATTCAAAAATTGGTTGTGCTGGGAGGGACAGAAAACCCACTTGAGGAGGAGAGACTACCTAGAGAACTTGAATCCAATCACTTGGAAAACTGACACACTGCTACCTCAGCAGACAACTAGTCTGATCTTCTGTTTCTGCACTGTGCTTTGAACCAGTCTTCAAAGAAGACAGCTGGCACAGTATGGACTAGGAGGCGGTGCCAACTATCTACAGTGTAATATTTCAGCTTATCGCTCATTCCTTTGAAATACAGACCTCAAAATAAAACACTTCATCAAACTGAGGATTGTTCGTCTTCTTTTTAACTTTAGTTTTTTTGGCTTCAGATCTGCATGAACAGAAAAAAAAGACAAAAAGAGAGAACATTAGCAGAAGTGTATGGTCATAATGAGTAACTACAGAATGCAGAAGTAGCCTATGTGCTTTGATTTATTTTATATATCTGTAACCCCAAGCAGCATGCAACGAGGCACTCCTCTTATGCAGGATACTATTGCAAGCACACGAAATTCAGAAATAAATTAAGTATTCACAGTTGGTATCCACACACTGAAATGTGTGCTCTTGGGCCCCAATCCTGTAAGTTGCTCCATCCAAAAACAATTATTGAGCAATTACTAGACAATGAAAAGGACTGAACTGCATGCTTCTGAAGACAGGAGGCAAAAGAAAATTGATGGGTGATAGACAGTGTTGTTTGTTTTCCATTCCTAGCAAGCGGAGTCATAACAGTTCAGTTATACAATTTAACATGATTTTTTTTTTTTGGGGGGGGGGGGGGGAGAGGGAAGGGTCAGGAGAAGAGGCATATTTAAGACAGTCAAGACCATTCCAACAGTAATTTCAGGAATACTGACATGATGTCATTTGAAATGATTTCACTTATCAAATACAGTAATTAAAAACAACTAATCAATAATATAGCCCAAATACAGTGCCACTGTGATGGGCACAATAAGATACCTAGTCAGAGAATAAGAGGATGGACCAATCAACCTTCAGAGTGATCCGCATGTAAGGCAATCATTTGTCAAGAATCTCTCTCATTCAAAGTACTTCCCCCTCCTCCAAGTTCCACTGTAAAATATTATGAAGTTTCTGCGTTATGAGTTCTTGAGGTCACAAAACAGCTCAACTTTGCTTCCTCCAGACTAAGAAGATGTGAAATGACTCCCTTGATAAGCACAAATTGCCACTGACATGTCCAATAATATAGTAAGTTTAATGATGAAATGTGTAAATTTAACCTCAAATTTAACATGACTATGCTTATAATTAAGCTAAACAAGACTATTGCAGAATACACAAGATCATGTATTGAATTATTTAAGACCCATACTGAGTTTTATCCATTCTGGCGGATCATTACACTCATACAGATTAAATTACAGGATCGGGCTGTGTAGATAGCATTTTCCACAGGCATTAAGGAGCTGAACCACGTAACTGAAAAGACCCCAAAATGTTCAAAGTCAAATTAGAATAAAGCACAAGTAAAAAGCTGTTATGTATTCAGTCTCCCTCTCTTTCCCCAACCTCTACTGCAAAATGGACAAGCAATTTATTTGAATATTGACCTCCAACTGCTAGGTGGGAAGCAACGCAAGTTAAGCTTGACCACAAATTACATACTAGGTAATGTTCAAAGCCTTAAAAGAAGCAAAACTGAAATAATCCTCAAACTACTTTTAGTTAATTATACTATACAAAATAAATAAAGTGGCAGTAGCCAAATCCTCTATCCATTTTAGAATGCAGATTTCTAATAGATAAAAAACCCAAACCATCTGCTAACACACCTTACAGAAATGGATGCTCTTCAGTTTTCAATACTTGCCTGTATGGTCCTGCTAAGGTAACTGTGGCGTAGGGGTCACATTGTCCATTCACGATTGGTAGGCCTTGGCATTCTAGAACTCTGAAGGAAGGACGAAAAAGAATCAGACAAAACAACAGAAGCTTGAAGAGACAACAAAAGTTAGTGTCTTCTCATTTTCATTTCTGTATTCTTTTTTTGTCTTAGACTGAAAAATTGTTTCCCAGTTTAAGTAATATCATCATTAAGGTCAGAAGCCAACATTAAACTATAGAAACGCCTAATCTGATTGTCTCTTATAACACTCAAAATATCAGCAACAATCATGGGTTCATGAAAGAGGCTACTATAGGTATGGAAGACATAACGACATTTACATTACAGTTCATAACAATCAATGTTTACTTGTACATGTAAAAGAATACTGTTTAAGATGAAAAAAGACTGCAGATAGATCCTGGTATTAGACAAATAGTTTCATAGTGTTACACACACGAAGGCCTACGTGCTTTAACAAAATTTAATATGCTCTAATACATAGCCAACAACTGCAGGGCAGAAGATAATCATGACAGACCCATCTTTTCCCAACCCAGTAAAACATCTTAACAATGAAACTCAGAAAGAATGAACAAACATGTTTTTCAGTTCTGCTTTCAAGACATTAGTGATGTAATACCAGAGGGACAGAAAACAGCTAGAATGGTTGAGTCACCCTGCTCTGACTTCCTCCAAGCAAGAAATCTTTTAAGGCAAAAAGTCTGCAGCTATAGCTTCCATGTTCCCACCTCATCTCTGTCAAAAGCATGAATTAAGTTTGTGTAGTTTCAGGTTTCATAATTTAAAAAGCTCTCTTAAGGAATGTAGCACTCATTGGCAAAAAAGGCAAAATTGCCTCTAGGATCCTCCCTTCTAAAACAAGTTCCTTTTTGAATAGGTGAGTTTGTTGATTGGGGGCGGGGAGCATGGGACTAGGAATAAATCTTCTATAAAGTGAAGTGATAAGAGATGGGTGCGCTGAGGCAGTTTATGTATAAAATGCATACAGAAGAGGGAGGCAAAAAGTAAGAGTTTGATCCATTTAAAAGTACTCCTTTCTCTTTGTAACTGTGTCAAATTACACCATATCGTGTGCATCAATACATAATCCTGTTTACTATGGTTTTGGAATGTATATTTATCTAGGTGGGTTGTGTTTACGGTATGAGTGTTATTTATATACAACTATTGTTTGCAATGTGACTGTTATAAGGTTATATGCTCTAGTCATCTGTGGAATGGAGAATATTGTGTATGAGCGCATATGCATACATAGACTCACCCTAACCCGTGTGCTCATACACAAGACTCTTCATTGCACAGACAACTAAAGCAGCATAATCTACAGAAGTTGGTGAAGTGGAGAGCGACGATGGTAGATCAAGTAGATGTCATTTCCAGTTGAGGGAAGATACAATTTTTGTAAATGAAAATGTGGTTTTCACACTGCAGCTTGGCAAATACTGTAAAACAATTCTAATCTAACTGTATAGTACACTGACGCTGCTTTAGTCAATGAAAATATCTAAGGGCTGGTCTACATGGGAAAATTATATGGTATAAGATAGAGTATCAGTATAAACTGATGTGGTTATACTGATAAAACTCCCAGTGTGGACACACTTATTCTGGAATAAGAGCACATTTTTTAGTTTAGCTGCGCATTTAAACTAAACTCAAAAAAGAGACTCTTACTGCAGAATAAAGATGTCCACACAAGAAGTTATACCAGTATAACTACATCAATTTAACTGTAACAGAAAACTTTCCCTAAGCACTTCAGGGCAGGACTGTGTCATTTTATTTGTATTGTGAGATACCAAACACTTTATTCTTACTATTTTTCCAACACTTCAGTGTGCAGTTTGCTACTGTTCAAAAATAATGCTAACTTCAAGAATTTTCTTTTATTAATTGTCAAAGTTAAAGATAATGTTCTTTAATTTTATCCACAGGCTTAGGAATTTGGAACATATGGTATGTAACATCACATGGTGTTTTAATGCAGAATCCCTGCAAAACTATAATATAAAGTTAAGATACATAGAGAGAGTTAGCCTTCATTTAAAAAACCCAGCAAAAGCAAGGAAATTGTTTTATCTTAATGTTATTTAATAACAATTCTTATGGAATGACAAATTTCATATTTTGAACCAAGCCATACACCGTACAGTTTTTAAAAAACAAAACAAAAGCTTAAAATATTCACTCTTAGAACTTTTATGTGCTAAATTTCAATCTGGAAAAATATTTCCCTTGTCTAAGTTATAAATCATCAGAAAAAAAATTAATAAATTCCCGCCCAGATAGATTGAGTATGGTATGTATATCCATAGGAAGCCTATTAAATGAGAGCTTCTGAACCAAAACCAAACCTAGATATATTCACAAAGTCCTAAATTGTACATGATCCCAGTTCAGCAGGCTTAAGAAATAAGTGAAAATGGTACATGGAGTGACCCATCTTTGGTTGTTATCTTACTTTAATAGATAAGCCCTTAGGCCCTTGACCTTATAGAATACTTGGCAAATCATTGTCCTAATACGAAAACACAAGCAGTGCTTGACAAAACTTAATCCTTTAGAAGCTTCCTGTTTACATATGTATCTCACTAGAACTAAACATCGGGGACAGTATCTTGACTCCAAGCCTTAGGTTTGCTAACCTCAGATTAGTTTTCTCCTCATTACCATTATCCAGTTCAGGGATTACCTTTTCTTTATGCATTAGTGTTAATTAGACAAGAAAAATATACGTCCCTGATTGGTTCTGAACAGTCTGGTGAAATCAAAGTTCAAGATCAACAGAAGCAGACATCTTGCCTAGAAGGAGCCATATTGGATATTCCCCCGCTGGTTTTATTTCTGCTCTGCGTTATGACCCTGTTACACATGCACCTTCTGTATAGACAAGAGAACTAAGAAGTTCTCGACAGGTCTGGCTTAGAAGCTTACTGACATTGTATAGTGCTGCCACATAGGAGCTGAATTCAAGCCACAAATTCTGCACTGGGCCAGACGCTTCTCTTACCTCCACAAATCAAAGAACAAGGGGAGTGGTTCCTCCAGTCCAGAGGAAGTAGAAATAGGGGCATATGTTTGGTTTTAGAATCCTGAAAAAAAAATTCCCATCACCTACGGCAAGTTCTACTTTTTACATTCACATAGCACAGATGCTACCAAAAGAGTGACCAAAACACATTCCCAGTTGAACTGAACAATTAAATTATTAAGGGGTGAAAAATCTACTCCCACTTAAAACTATGCACCAATGTCAAACACATGCCTGCTCTGCTGTTTCCTTAAGGATGGCCAAGAAAACAAAACGCTATCTCAACAGGCTTAACCACAAGAGCGAATTTTCCACTGTTCATGAATGGATCATTTCCAATCTAATGCTCCTGCAACACAGGATGAAATATCAGAAGTCTAAGATGAAAGCACAACCGTGGTGTATAGAATATTCTCCCTCTTTTAGTTAAGAGTACTTTTTCTTCTAAAAACCATGAGGGCAGAGCATAAAGAGGCACTTGATCGGTCAAGATGAGTTTGAGTTCAAGTGTAAGTGTTCTGTTGTGTGCACAGAGGGAATGAGAAAAGCAACAACAACCTTGAAAGAAACAATATCTAGAAAAACAGGAAACAGATGCTGACATAAGCTGCACCAATGCCTCTCAGGTAATGTAAAAGCAGTTAACATTTGAGGACAGAGAAAGTATGTAACAGACCTGAGATTCTGATTTGAGGGAAGGGAAAGGAAGCTTGAAGCGAGGCTCATTGTTGTTCCCACATTTTGTTGAGCACCAAGGAATGATGCAATAAAATTGAGCAATGCACAAGTGGGTTTAATTCACAGCTTTAGTGCACGCTCACCAGCTGTGAAAAATGTTGTAATTGCAGAACTGCTTTGAATTACCTGTCACTTTCTTTGGTCTTGGGGAAGCTGTTAGGTAAATTAACAATCCCACCTCTCCCCATGTACCACAGACTTTGCTGTAATTCACAAGTAGCAAAGGTGTTAAAATGAATAGGTGCGAATTTGTTCTAACAATAACATTAAGATCTGCTTCTGCTAGATAGGTATCAAGTTCATTAAGTTTGATAAAACATACCTGTCTAAAAACTACATAGAATTTTTTTTAAACACTCCATCGCTTCTTCTATAAGTGAATGGTGGTGGCTGGGCATCAATAAAAAAAGTAAAAAATGAAGTGCTTTTAACTTTACTTATTTGCAAAATTAACACTAACATTACTTGTGTGCTAGATTAATGAATGGAGACTACAAGTTAAGCAAGGTATTCATATCTGACACAAGTTGTGTGAGTAGACCCAAACAGAAAATGTCTGGCTGCTGCTGCTAGAACCTTTCCAATCCATCCAACTGATAGTTTCTAATCATTGTTAGAGTCTTGAGCTAAATATCTCTTGCAACTACCGAGGTTGGGCTACACTTGATGGGCCATGTGGGAAAACACTCAATGCAGCTGCCTCACTATATTTTGCTTGTGGTTTATAAAATTAGCAGGTTTCAAAGAATAAGAACAAAATTATTTCAGTTTTCAGTGTGGTTCATAACTTAAACCTTTGCAAGGGCAAATTCCCTAAAGAAAAACACACACATTTTAGAAATATTCCTTGTTCTTTACCCTGAATGATCATAAAAATGCACAAGGAGGGGAAAGTAAAGGAAGGATAAACATTTCTGGAGACGACAAAAAAGTTCACATTTGACAACATTAATGTTTCTGCTGTGTGTGGGTGTCTAATCAGGAGGTGTAGTCATTATACCAATTTCCTGCATAATAGCAATTGTAAATGATGCTGCCTATATAGGTTTTCCTGTGCAGTGAATCATACAGTAGGGCTACAGAAAGCAGGGTGACCCAAGCATGTTGGACTCCCCAGCCCTTCCTTAAAGAAGAAGGAATTATTTGAAAATTACATACCTTTCTTATTATTCCAGGGTGCATGTTGTGTGACTACATGTGTTTGAAGGAAAAGAAACAGCAATATTCATAAGTTAGTTCCAGTTTGAGAGAAATTGGGTGAAATTCTGTATCCATTCAAGTCAACAGCAAAACTTTCATTGACTTTAGTGGGGACAAAATTTCCCCTGCTATTTTAAATGTGTGCTATCTTAGCAGGGAAAGGGCTGAACAGTATTCCTTGTTTCCTTCACAGAGTTTTCCATGTGAAACTATGGGAGCATAGGGATGCTGAGATTTTTTTTTACACACAGCAGGCATAATATCTTTAATGGCATGGCATGCCAACCTGGTTTCAACTTTTGGCTTACTGGTGAAGTTTAGCCAGATGACCTAGGCAAATACTAAAGGCAATTATTCTGATTTTTCTCGTTAAAAATCCTAAAAATTCCATACCAAAAAACCAGGAGAGAAATCAGTAAATGTTAACATTACAAGCCAGTTTTAACTTCGTCCTCATTTGCGTGCATTATGGCCCCAATTCAGGAAAATCCTTCACCATGTGCCTAACTTTAAGTGCTATCCTGTTTTTTTCATTTTTCTGTTGCTAATAATATGAAAACAAATTAGAGAGGCCCTCCATGTTGTGGCTCAAAATACCAAGACTGGCTGCTGATGCCAGCTTTAGAAAGATGTTTAAAAAATGCACACATACACAGCACCATCTGGTATGCTAAATAAAGGAAGCAGAATAAAAACTGTGTGACAACCATACCGTTCTCACAAGACAGAGTTAATTCATTAGCAGTTTAATCATTTTATGAGTCAATTGTAAAAGAGCTCTAAGCTCCCTTAAAGATAAATAAAAATGAAAAGATGTTCTGTAGTGTTAATATAAAAAAATCTAGTTTATTTCTCTTAATTGAAGATACCTTAAGGCCCTTAAAGAGAAAACAAGCAGTAACACACAGATGCTTAGTGGAATTTTAAACATGTGCACTTAGTGATCATTATATCTGCCTTGGCATCATGGAATAACAGTTCAGGCATGAGAGAACAAAGAGAAATTACTGGTGAGGAGAAGGAAAGAGGATCTTCAGTGGAGACAGAGACCCAAGTGCAGGTTGCAGCATAACAAGAAAGTGCAAAGCCTAGCATATGAAAAGAAACAAAGGGAGTAGTAAAGCAAGAGGAACAAGAGAAGCATACTGAATGAGTAGGGAAGTAGACGGGAAAAGAACTGAGGCCTGGTCTACACTAGAGAGTTTTGTCAATAAAAGTCACCTTCTGTCAACAATCCTGGTGTACACACTGCAATGACCCTTTTTGTCGACAAAACCGCCCTGTTTTGTCAACAAAATAAAACCACCTCGACAAGAGGCATAGAGCTTTTTGCGACAATGTTTTAGTGACGAAGCAGCAGTACAGACACTGCTATATGCTTTTGTAATGGTAAACAGCCTCTGGAGATGTCCCACAATGCCAATCCTGACCACTCTGGACATTCATCTGTACTCCGCTGCTCTGCAGACACCTGCCCCTAGAAAGTCAGCAGACGTTTTGAAATTGTTATTCCACTTCCTGCTTGGTCAGCATGGAAAGCTTGCATCTCATCCTCCCAGCTGACTATGGCAGCTCCACACAGCAAATGCTCTCCTGCTTGGAGCACACTGGAAATGCTGGACCTGATCAGTATTTGGGGGGAGTCTGCCGTGCAATCCCAGCTCTGCTCTAGCTGAAGGAACTTTGATACCTACGGCCAGATTTCTCATGCCATGGCGGAGAAGGGCAATGAGCGGGACACGCTTCAGTGCCGAGCTAAAATCAAGGAGCTGGCAGCAGAGCTACCACAAGGCCAGGCAGGCAAATCATTGCTCTGGTGCGGAGCCAATGAGCTGCCGCTTCTACAAAGAGTTGGAATCCATCCTCTGCGGCGACCCCACATCAACCCCCAAGACGCCCGTAGACACCTCCGTGGTCCTGGGGCCACTGGATACTGAACTGAACCCCAACAAAAAGGTCATCGACGAGAAAGTGGAGCTGGAGGATGACCTGGAGCTGGGGAACAGTTCGGTTGCTGAGGCTGGGAGTCAGGAGTTGTTCTCGACCCCAGAAGGCTACAGCCAGCCGCAGCCCTTCAGCTCAGGATGCAGGAGAGGGGAGCTCTGGTAAGTGTTTGGAAGCTGATGCTGCTTGTGTACTGGAGGCATGGGGATCATTAGCTTGGCTAAAACATACAGGTACTTGAAGGGATAAAAATGCACAGGAGTAGCTAAGTTTGCATGTGCCTTTCCATTCCCTTGCTCATCTAGGCAGTATGGCTGAGAAGCACATTAATGCACACTGAGATTTTGCGGATATCCTCCGGTGTGACCTCTAGGAAACTTTCTTGGAGGTACTCCCCAATTCTCTGCCTCAGATTTCTGGACATAGCAGCTGGGTTTCTGCCCCCATTGTAGGTCATTTTCCCATGCCAATTGGCAATCACTTGAGCGGGGACCAAAGCAGCGCACAGTCATGCAGCATAGGGACCCAGTTTGAAGCTGCTCGCATGGAGGAGATGCATCCTACCATCTTTGCTGACTCTAAAGAGCGAGGTATCTGCTTCTATGGCTTGTGGAAAATGGTGACACAATTTGACATTTGTTTTCCCTATGTACCTACATTTATGCCCCAAGCAAGCACCCACCAAGAACCCAGAACTTAGAACTACTTGGATGGTCTGGGCTTCCCGCTGCACTCACCATTCTCAGGCTGATCAAGGAGCTGTACTCTAGGGGGACGGTGAGAATGAGGTGTGTTTCACAGTGATTCATATGTACTGTTAGGGCACTGACAATAATAGTTTTGTTAATTGTTTCTTGTTCTTACACAGATGCGACCTTCGCAGCCAAGGCCCCTACACCAGCGGACTGCCTACAACTGATAAGGAAGCGACCCCGGAGAAGCAATGAGGAGATGTTCCTGAATGCATAATCAAGGCCATGGAGGATCAACAGAGTTTCTAAAGACAATAGTGTCATTGCAGACACAGTTCATGCAAGCTCAGCCCTCCCTCATCAGCCGCAACAGAACTTCTTTCCATGCACTCCACCCATTCCCCTACATATTACTACCAAAGTCACGGACCATCTCACTACCTCCTTCATTCCACCCCTCAGTCAGCTATGAGAATGACAGCTGGAATTACACACAGTTGTCATAGCTGGCACTGTTTGTGTTGTGTGATGTTTTGTGTTTAATAATAAAAGTAAGCTCTCAAAACAAGAAGCACTCTTTATTTATGTGTTGAACATATGTGTACCAACCACCGACACACATGTACTGCTGTATAGTAGTCATAGAATGTCACAGCGCAGTTTCAAAAAACACCTGATGGGTTCTCATTGTCAAAATGGGCCCTCAATGCCTCCCTTATACATATGGCCCCGTTGTGCCCCTCTAATACCCCTGACATCTGGCTGCTTATATTCAGATGCAAGGCGATCCGCCTCTGCAGTCCACCCAGGGGCAAACTTCTCACCCTTAGCTTCACATAAATTATGGATCACACAACAGGCAGCTATAACCACAGGAATATCATCCTCACTGAAGTCCATCCTGCCATAAAAGCATCTCCAGTGCACCTTTAACCTGCCAAACGCACATTCAACAGTCATTCGGCACCTGCTCAGCCTGTTAGTGAAGCGCTCTTTGCTGCTGTCCAGGTTGCCTGTGTAAGGCTTCATAAGCTATGGCATTAGTGGGTAGGCTTGGTCTCCCAGGATCACTATGGGCATCTCAACTTCCCCTATGGGAATCTTCATGTCTGGAAAAAAAGTTTCTGCTTGTAGCTTCTGGTACAGGCCAGTGTTCCTGAAGATATGAGCATCATGCACCTTTCCTGACCAACCCGCGTTGATATCAGTGAAACTCGCACGGTGCAACTGCAGTACCATAGAGAAGAACCCTTTTCTATTGATGTACTTTGTCGCAAGATGGTCTGGTGCCAAAATTGGGATGTGTGCGCCATCTATTGCTCCGCCACAGTTAGCGAATCCCATTGCTGTGAATCCATCCACTATTTCACACACATTGCCCAGAGTCACAGTCCTTCGCAGCAGAATGCGATTAATGGCCCTGCACACTTATGATAACATCTCCAATGGTGTACTTGCCAACTCCAAACTGATTAGCGACTGACCAGTAGCAGTCTGGAGTTGGCAGCTTCCACACAACGATTACCACACACTTCTCCACCGAGTCGGCAGCTCTAATTCTGGTGTTCTTGCGCCGTAGGGCAGGGGCCAGCTCTGCACAGAGTTCCATGATGGTGGCTTTGCACATTTGAAAGTTCTACAGCCACTGTTGGTCATCCCAGACCTGCAGAACGATGCGATTCCACCACTCAGTGCTTGTCTCACGTGCCCAGAAGCAGCAGTTCACTGTGTGCAGATGCTCCGTGTATGACAACAGTAATGCAGTGTTGTTTGTCTGCATGTCACTCAGCAGATTCCTGTTCCAAATCGGAGCTCATGATATACTGCGCAACCAGCCACGATGTATTCAGAACACTGAAAGCAACAGTGGAGAGTAGTGCAGAATCCATCTTTTCAGATAGAGATGGAGGGCACACAGTAAACGGCGGGGAGCCATTGAAAAAATGGCACAAGTCACTCCCAGCAACACAATGAATGACGGCATGGAAATGCAATGCACCATGGACATTGAGCCAGCACCCATGCTGCTTCACACTCCTCTCCCAAATTCCAGAATTCCTAGTGGCAGAAGCTGCCAAGTTGCACGGTGGGATGGCTGCCCACAATGCACCGCTTTCACTGTCAATACTTCAGCACCAAGTGTGGACGTGTTTTTGCGACAAAATGAGTGCTGTGTGGACGAGCACGAGCGCTGTAATTAGAGCAAATTTTTATCACCAAAAAAACTACCGTTGACAAAACTTTCTAGTATTGACAATCTGAGATGTGAGCAGAGATGAAGCTATGCAGGGCCTTGTAAATGAGGTGAAGTATTTCCAGTTGGATGTATTAAGACAGGAAACCAGATATTCAAGGACCTGAAAACAGCCACTGTAGTGGCATGTGGGATAAAATGGTGTGATCAGTGGGGAATGCGAGAAGAGAGGAGGACAGAATGATAAAAAAGGTGAGAAAATAGCAAAGCCCAGAAAAAAGTTTGAGCTGTGGAGATAGTGGATTTGGGCAATATTAAATAGAAGGAATGAGGGACCTCTATACATGGGAGCAGAATGAAAGGAAGAATCAAAATGAAACAGAGGTTGAGAGTCAGGGAGATGGAAAAGCTGATAATGTTTTGGCAGGTGTCACCAGCTGGCACTGTTACACAGAAGTCTTCTATGACCTTTTTTTTAGCTTGAGAACAAATGATCAGTCTTTAACACCACACAGTACATCTTTCAGTTTGGATATACAAGATTTGAAGTAGAGGGAGCTCTGAGAGCAGCAGGGAGAGTTTGTGGTCTGCCTTAGTCTCCAACTGGAGTCAGTTCTTGAGGCAGAGTTGTTCCCTCATATTGGGCAGTCATTCCTGAAGGAAGGGATTGGCTGCAGGATGTTTGACCATTTCATTTCAGGTCTGGTATATGTGTGTGCAAATAAAACAAGTTACACTTAGAATATATCCAGATTCCAGGTCACTGATTTCTCTTTCCACTGGGAACCCGATCTGCAAGATCCTGGACATCCTCTACTGTTCAACAGATGGGTAACACGCACGATCAATATCCAAATGTGAAAGGTGAAGAGAGATCAGGGGGACAAAATATATGAATCCAGTGCTGGAAAGACTGAAATTCACTGGGATGGGGATATCCAAGAGGAGATGCAAGACTTAACAGAGCAAGAGAAATTCAGTAACAGAGAGACAGATTTGGGAATCAACCACAGAGGTGGCAGTTGAAGTCATGGGAGCGGATCAGGTTGCCAAGAGAATATTGAGGAAAGAAGAAGAGACAAATCTGCACAATAGATGGAGAGAAAAGAATAAAGGAGCCACCAAAGATGATGAGAAGATAAAAGAACACACACCACAACTGAGGTAAGCAAAAACAAGGAAAGTGTGCTAAAGAGAAAAGAGTGTTCAACTGCGAGAAAAGAACAGATCAAGGACAGCAAGACAAACACTAAGAGTTCTCAAATACTGACATGGTGGACCAAAGCAGGGGGCAGAACTACTCCATGCTGGTCATAGACTGTGGTGTTTCAAATAAAGATCTTGGCAAGAAAATAAATTATGTGAATCTATAGACACTCCTAACTCTGGCTTCAACTGTCATAGTAAAGGGTGCAAAAGAGTACATCTCATCTCAGAACACATTTCTTCCAAAAAGCCTAGAAACCCTTAAACTCCCTGCAAATAAACATTAGTCAGTTGACTGAAAGTCTAAAATACAAACTTCATCTTTAAAACAAAAAACAAACAAACAAATGTTGTGGAACTACCAGGACGCAAACTCAGCTAATTTCCATTTCATCTCTACCTACTCCACAAAACTCTGCACTTTCTGTAACTATACTGGTGAAAAAGCAAAGTTATTTTAAACTCCTTCAGAGGTATATAGATATCTTACTTATTTTATAAATCTTTCTTGATTTTTTCATATAGATTCCCACTTCAGATAATTTGCAAAGATAATTAGAGGTACTGCAGCAAATACATCTACTTTAACAAATAAGAGAAAATAATTCACATTTAAGAATATAAATAAATCCATGATTCTTTATATACCTAGTAAACAGTTAACAGTGTTTTTGAAACACCACACTGAGTTCACAAGCTTCCTGGAGACCACATCTGGTATGCCCTGGCTCAGGTGAAGCAGATGTAACTACTACCAGTACCAAAGTGAAATAGTGTGTCTTCAAAAACATAAATTAAAATACACAATTTTGGCTGCATGTATATGAGTAATTAGAGAAACACTGATCTAGATTAATGACTCTATCTTATTAAAGGGCTCTGATCTCTACTTAGATGCAATACTTTCATTGATACATGCAAAATGAACTGATTCATCAGCACCAACTTCATTGGGTGACCCCTTGTCCTGGTTAAGAGAAAGTGTAAATAACACTTCCTTTTCACTTTCTCCACACCATTCATGATTTTATAGACCCCTTTAGTCATCTCTTTTCTGAGCTGAACAGTCCCAGTCTTTTTAATCTCTCCTCATTTGGAAGTTGTTCCATACTCCTAATTATTTCTGTTGCCCTTCTGTGCTTTTTCCAATTTGAATACATTTTTTGAGATATCTTTCAAGAGATATATTTTTATGCATATGCTGAACAGCACTGGTCCCAGTACAGATCCTTGGGGAACTCTGTTATTTACATCTACACTGTGAAAACTGACCATTTATTCCTACCCTTTGTTTCCTAACTTTTAACACGTTACTGGTCAATGAGAAGATCTTCCCTCTTATCCCATGACTGCTGCTTAAGAGCCTTTCTGAAAGCCCAAGTACACTATATCAACGGGATCAGCCTTGTCCATATGCTTGTTGACTCCCCCAAAGAATTCTGACAGATTGATGAGGCATGATTTCCCTTTACAAAAACCATGTTGACTCTTCCCCAACATATTGTTTTCATTTAGGTGTCTGATAATTCTTTTACTATAGTTTCAACCGGTTTGCCTGGTACTGAAGTTAGGCTTACAAGCCTGCAATTGCTGGGATCGCTTCTGGAATTTAAAAAAAAAAAAAAAAAAAAAAATCGGCATTACATTAGCTATCTGCCAATCATCTTGTACAGAGGCTGATTTAAGCAGCAAGTTACATACCATAGTTAGTAGTTCTGCAATTTCATATATGAGTTCCTTCAGATATTTTGGGTGAACACCATCTGGTCCTGGTGACTTACTACCATTTAACAATTTGTTCCAAAACCACCTCTATTGACACATCAATTTGGGACAGTTCCTCAGATCTGTCACCTATAAAGGATGGCTCAGATATGGGAATCTCCCTCACATTCTCTGCAGTGAAGATTGATGTAAAGAATTGATTTAACTTTCCCTCAACAGCTTTGTCTCCCTTGAGTGTTCCTTTAGCACCTTGATCATCCAGTGACACCACTGAAAAGCAGGCTTCCTGCTAAAAACCAACTGTCTGTCTCTTTAGCTAATTGCTCTTCAAATTCTTTTTTGACCTGCCTAATTATATTTTTACACTTGCCTTGAGTAAAGATAAAAGATTTTCAGGGAAAAGTTTGATTTTTAAGTTGGATCATATCCCTTAACATTGCTCCCGTGGGAGTTACATTAACACAGTAAACATGGTTCGTGCTGGTGAAGCTTTGAAAATAACTACGTTACAATTTTTCCAGGATTAAATTGAATATAATTTACCTGGCTACATTTGTTACATATTGCACACGTCAAAGAGCTATTTGATGCAGGCCTGCCCTCTAAATGGGTTCACAACACATTTCTACCTACCTAGACTCAAAAAGAATCCAAAACTCCCTTTCATTGCCATTAGTTATAAAGACAACCCAGAAACTGCAGGTAAAATATATAGCAACTCAGTATGTTGGTCAGTAATGCGTGACAAAAGAAAACTGCACACACAACTCAATCTGTAAAGCAGTGGTCTTTTCACTTAATAAACGTAGAACACAGAAGTAACAAATGATACTAAATAACTGATCTGTCAGTGACAGCACCATAATTTTCCCTTGGTTTCTATTGAAGTTTTGGATAGGATTTTTAGAAGTGGCAATACTCTAGATCACAATGTGCTTGGTACTAAGCTATTGTACAAAAGGTAGGGAGCAAGGAGCTTGGCTTGCTGTCTGTGAGTAAGGGCCAAGCAGTCCCGGCATGCAGGAGGGAGTCTGCTCTTCGCAGCAGGGGCTCTGGCTAGCATTCTGCCTCTTAGTGCTTCTCAAAGAGTGGTGTTGCGCTACACTGCTATCAACACAGGCACAACAGAGATTTCTGCCAAAAGGTAGAATATTCATACCTCCTTTCATGACACACACAGCATCTTGAGAATGGCACTGCTGATAATGAATGGGTCTATCTCCAACTTTTGGGGGGGGGGGGGGGGGTAGGGAGGGAGAGGAAGAAGGGAGGAACAAATGCCTGAAATCCCCCACCCCCAAATAAGTTAACATGTAAAATGTAATGGCAAACCAACATAATTGTTTTGTACACACATTAACGTTAATGGGAATTCTGATTCTACGTAGTTAACTGTACTTTTCTGCTGTTACATACTAAATTGTACTTATGTATATTAATACACAAAAATGCAATATTTTGTGCTTACATAATATTTTGATTTAATCTGATTTGTATCATTTCTGTTGATGAGCTGCATACTAGAAATGTAAAATAAAGTGATTTCTTTTGCATAACTATGCTCTACTAGCTATGCCCAATTACTACAATGCAATTGTCTGAGTGACACAGAATGCTGTACAATTATTGACCCATAACTGTACACTGATGCAGTTCCCTCCACTTGATTGGCACTGAGGGTCATTTGTATGACTATTTCTCAGTAACGGTATGTATGCAAACTCCTTAACTCTAGACAGCCAGCGCACAAAGATTTGTGTAATCCTTACAGGGCTATTTCTCAGCAAACCTATAGAGATTATGCAAATACAAGTGCTCTGGAAAGCTACTGCCCTCAGAACTCACCCATCCATGTATCTACCGCAAACATGGCTGTCTTGGCATTTGAACAATTAACCCTCCTACACCCCTAATAAACTATTCCTATCATCCCAAATAATTTCAGATGTTACATTTAATTTATTTTTAAAAGGATTTATGAATGAGTTATTCAACTTCCATTTATTATCCCAGAATATGTTTCTACTGTATAAAACAGGAAGTTATTTAAACAACATTGGCACTTAGTGATGAACTAGGCTTACTTAGAATAGACTAGCTTCTATCTAGCACTCCAAATGCAGCCTTGTTACACATAATGCACTGGATGTTTGGATGATGGCTTGATCTCAGCATGGTGCAGGCTTTAAAGTAACAGCCTCTACTTGGGGTGAATTATTGCTGAAAGGCCTAACTGAAGCAGTGTACTTTTAATTAGGGTCATGAATATGAGTATGTTACTTGGAATGTAAGGAAAAGGAAAGAATTTCAAGCATAAGGGGTTGGCATCAAAAGAAGATAATATACAAAACTGGGAAAAGGATGCAAAAGGAACATTAACACTAGGTAGGAGGAAATGAGAGATGAGATAAAAGTAGGGGTGGGGAGCCTGAAGGGAGAGAATGAGAAGCTGGAACTCAATTCAGCCTGCAGAATGGGTGAGATGGTCAACCTTTCAGTAAAGATGGAGAAAGGAAGGAGAGGACTTGATAGGGTGGCAGCTATGCATGTGCATTTCTACTCCCAACTGCATATTCTATACTGCATATCTTGGATTGGAAAAAACTTCTTTCACAGGACTGCAATGCACACTGCAAGATACCAGATGCCATCTGGCTTAATCTCCAATCAAGTGTTTTTTTCAATTGGTTATGAAACACATAAGATTAAAAGCAAGACCAAGATGCAGTGCCACAGACAAATGAAAGAAAAAGGCATATTATGATGTATGGCAGTGGTTTTAAACCTTTTTTCGTTTGTGGACCCCTGAAAAATTTCAAATGGAAATGAGGACCCCACTGGGAATTCAACCTGTGGGCCATGGACCCTTACCATATAAGTCTTAGACTGAAAACTGACTGAACAGAATTTAACTATAAACGTCTCATGTGCTCGGCATGGCATTTGATGCAGCATGAGAAAGGGCACTAAACTGTGGGCTTCTATGGTAACACCACCACTTTGGGGTTCCAACCTATAGGGGTATACACATACTTTTGATTAATCAGAAAAACAGAATGCCTTTTCTCGGATCTGAAACTTGATTTTCATAGTCACCTATCTTGGACCCCTTAGACATAATTTGTGGGCCCCCAGGGATCCACAGACCACTAACGTAGGGCATGCTCTCAAGAAAGGAAGGTTGTGACACATTTTAATGGATGCTTACCATTATTGAAAGTGAAACCCTGAGATTGCTTTATGTTATTAGTAGTTTTTAATGGATACAGACAAAATACAAAATCATTGCAAATGCTGCTAGGAGCCTTGAGTGACGCACAAATTAAACTGGCTAAGTTTCATTCAGCATCACCATTATTTTTCTACTGATTCAGCTTAAAACTTACACAGGAAAATACACTTTATTTGACCCTGAATAAATGAGCTCAGAATTAATTTGCTGTGCACTGTATGCCTGTATGACTCATAGTCGTAATTTACTTGAGAGAATAAAAAGTGTATGTATTTATATACCATAATGTACTAACCACCTACTTCCTATATTTCCACGTAACTGCAGTCTGGCATTGTTTTTTAAAATAACATTCATGTTCTAGCAATGATACTTAAATAAACCTATAACTATCAAGTGGAAAACTGGGAAGATAATATTACTATTTCCTGTGCTAGTGAACCATTCATAACGAACAGTAAATAAAGTTTTGTCATGAAAAATTTTGTGTAGCTGTCCTCTCTGAAAGCTGGGCTCTCCCTTTTCCCATCTATCAATGTGCAAATAAAGCCACTAGAGGAAATAGAGGAAATTTGGGCTTGTGGTGTCATCGATACACTGATGACATTCAGCTCCAAGTTTTCTTTTTAATTAAACCCAGATTTTACAGTCCCATTACTTGTCCCAGTATTCTGAAAAAGATAGATATTTGTATGAAAGCAAATTAGCTATGACACAACCCATAAAAGGAGGAAGTGAGGCTTGTTAGTAAAAGGAAGCATTTAGATGAATGGGAGGAGATGGTGTCTGTGTGTTTTAATTTTACTTAAAAGCACTAAAACACCATTTGTTACAGTTACAGGGCTAGTTCTTGGGGTCTCTAAGTACATATCCATAGGTGACAAGTCTCAATCTGTCACCTCTCTCTGGGTAGTAACATGCAATTCTGCCACTCTTAGATCAGGACCTGTGTGCGAACTGTGATTATCTCAGCAGGTCTGATTTAGCTTCTGTACCTGCAGTTTTACCCTGGGAAGCTGTGACCGGTGGTATAGTGACCATACAGCCTTTTGAGCAATGTAGCTAAGCTGATCTAATTTTTAAGTGTAAATTGGGCCTTAGCTCCATAAAGTCAGCCAGAATCCATCCCCTATAGCACTTGAACAATCATATAGCCCATATACCATTCATAAATTAATACAGAGAAGCCCTCACATCCTCCAAACAACGGTTATAAATACTTAATTTACCAAACCAACTTGAGCATTACTAATGTATTTGCAGATCTGAGTCAATCATTGGAAGACTATGTTATTGCTATATACAAAAAGGAGCAGTGGCTGCTAATGCCACACAAGTTAAGTCTGTTAGCATTGTCATTTATAAACACTCTTCATGAGCTACGACTCAGCTGTACAAATTTGCTGTAGGGAAAGAACAAAAGGAGCAGAAGAAAAAGCTTTCCAAGAACAGATGTTTTCAGGCTTTTTTAACTTAAGAGACAAAGCATGATGAACGTTAACACTTGAAGGAGCAATCTGGTAACACTGAATAAATACAGACATTTAAATAAATAATTACAGACATGGGCTGGGATTTTCAAAGGAGCAGCTTCAATAAGACTTAAATGTCTTCTCTTAGGCATCTTTCAAGTCAGAAGAATTACTTTTGAGTGTCTCTACTAGTGTGGCCAAAATGAGGCTCATGGATTTCTACAATGGAGCCTGCTGCCTCCCATATCTATCAGGGTGCAGATGGACATTACTGCAGGTCCCAGCATGCAACATTGAACTGTTTGATCAAGGAGGAAGGCCAGTTGGATCAAACTGGAGTATCACATACTGGGTCCTATAGCCTCTGTACTTCCTGGAGCAAAAAGGTGTCAGCATACAGGATTCTCAAAGAGGCTCTGCAGGTCTCCAGCCCCCTGTGCACTCTATGTGGTGGTGAAGAGGCATAGCCTCAGGGACAGGTGCACATGACCTCTTTTCAGAATTGAATAGGATATGCTTATGGGACTGAGTTGCACACATGCTCCTCAAAGTTTTGAGCCAGTGGACAAAGATAAGTTCTCCAGTCCTCCTTTCGTTGGCTGCTGGGCCAGCCACGGCCAACCAAAAAAATAAAAGGAGCTGATGAGTGCTGAGGAACAGGGAGGATGTGTGTGGCACGCGTGTGCGGGAATAGGGAGACAGTCAGATTTTTGAAGGGGAGGGAAAGGGAGTGAGGAATGCCAGGATTTACTGCGCATACACACTTTTTGCCTGGCATACTGTGCTGTGCAATGGGTCTTTTTATGTGCACAACAGTAGTTAGTATATATTAATGTGACATGTATGGAGCAGGTCATACAGCCTTATGCATGTTTTGTTTTTCATTTTGGGAGTGAGCCTGCAGTATGCACTCAGGCCAGAGTCATAGCTGAATGAGCTGCAGCCTCACACTCTCTTTACAGGATGAGCTTATGGTTTAAGTGTCTCTCCTGTGTTTCACTCTAGGATCACAAGACAGCCACTCTGAGGGCTGGGGTTAGGAGGGAGCAGATGTCAGATGACAATTCCCTCAAACATAGTCAGTTCCTTCAGGGCCCACTGCAAGTCTATGGTGGAGTGATGAATAATTCCCTAGAGCAGAATGGGAGGGTAAGTTAGAGCAGCGGTTCTCAACCAGGGATACATGTACCCCGGGGGTACGCAGAGGTCTTGCAGGGGATACATCAACTCATCGAGATATTTGCCTAGTTTTACCACAGGCTACATAAAAAGCACTAGTGAAGTCAGTACAAACTAAAATTTCATCAGGACAATGACTTGTTTATACTGCTCTATATACTACTGAAATGTAAGTACAATATTTATATTCCAATTGGATTTATTTATAATTCTATGGTAAAAATGAGAAAGTGAGCAATGTTTCAGTAGTAGTGTGCTGTGACACTTCTGTACGTTTATGTCTGATTTTGTAAGCAAGTAGTTTTTAAGTGAGGTAAAATGTGGGAGTATGCAAGACAAATCAGACTCCTGAAAGGGGTATAGTAGTCCGGAAAGGTTGAGAGCCACTGAGCTAGTGTTCTTATTCATTTATAGGGGGAGCGACTTGCGACACAGCCAGCTTAGCGCAGAGCCTGAATCAATATTTTGCTAATCCACTAATGCTTCCCTTTATAATCTCTGTGACAGAGATCCAGCCTGGGAGACTGTGCTGTGGCAGTTGCCAGAGCCTCCACTGAACGCTGATAAATCACAACAGCTTAGTGGTTTAGGGCTAAATGAAAGCATTGAATGCTTCCAGGGGAGAAGTTATATGCTTTCTTTGCCGAAGCTAAGACAGCCCAAAGTGCTTTATGTGTTTTAATTTCATTCCCTAATGTTAAAGTGTTCAGTGCTTAACGGTTCTAATGATCCATTTTATTGAAGTTTTATTTAGATAAAATGCACCTGTCCAACCTGATGCTCATGGTATGATCCAGCAGACCAAAGTCCAGCTGAGCAAGGCCACAGCTGCTTTCAGGCCTGGTGAAACTAGAGGAGATGGCAGCAGCAATATGCATAAAGACAGAAGGTAAATGTAACGAGGGTATGACATGAGGTGTGCTGGCAAGAGACTGACTTTTCCTGGTGCCAGTGGGTGTGTCTCTATGGGTAAATAGGGTGCATCAGGTCTCTGGCCAGGCCTAATTTTCAGGCTGCAAGCACAAACATGTATGTGTCTTTTGACAATAGGCACTGTTTGGTGCTCAGAAAGTTTGCCAATATCACAAGTTCTTTCTTGAAAATTTGGCCCATTGGATGCAGCTATTGGTCTCCCAGCAAACTGCAAATCTGGATTGTTCTGGTTTACGTAGTACATAAGAGTATTTATAGAATAGCTCCAACCAGTTATCTCGAGACAGTTTCTACTTTCTAACTATTGTTAAAAATAATAAACTACAAACAATCCTGTTAAACAACACTGGTGTTTAAATTAAATCCATGAAGCCAGGAAATATAAAGTTAAAGGAGAAAGCTTGGAGTGTCAGCCTGATCTCAAAAAATCTGGCTATTGCAGAATACTGGCTAGCATGTATAGCGATAATACAATGATTAGCACTACAGAAAAACCTAAATAAAACGCATGGGTAAAGCCTTAAAATGTGATTTGCTGAAAATGCCAGATGTAATCATTTTAAAGTTCTCTTTCAAATATTAGAGCTTTAATTTATTTGTTCACTAAAAGTACAACCTCAACCTTGCTTTAAGCACTTCCACGTCCTATCCACAACAAAGCCAAGAGCCTTCACATATCTATAATGGTAGTTGCATTCCTCTGTTTCAGTGAGTCTCTAAACTGTTCATTCATGAACTACTTCATAAAAGGAAAGTTCCACCCTCCCTTCCCTCTCCATCCTCCTTCCTCTGGCATTTTCCATCTACACAGATCATAGTAGGAGATTTTTTTTGTTCTGTTTTGTACTGTGTTCTCTCCTTATATGGCTATGCATCAGAATCAAATTGTGCCTGAGTGAATGAGGAGTCAGCTGGTGGAGAAGTCACATAGCAGCAATCTACAAATAGGGCTCTGTATGTCCAAGCTAAAACAATAATTTAAAAGGCAGTGCATGAAAAACTCCAGTCTATTTTGCAGTGCTTTGTTTCTAATCTAATCACGTTTCCTTTCCTTCTGCACTTACTTTCTTTCCCTCCTCTAACGACATGTACAGCCACCATAAACTGTACCAAAGGATTTTAAGTGTCTTTTTAACATGCTCCATAAGTGCTTATCGTCTCTGGTTCCCCTTCTATATGCCAAACCTCCACTCCCACTCACAATAGTGAACAACAGGGGCACTTCAGAGGCCAGCCACTGCAGGAATTGCACGCTCAGATTAGTGACAGAGCAAATAGTAGAAGAGTGGGAAGGACCAACAGTAGGACAAAAGCTTCCCTGGATTCCTATTTATAGGTTTTAATTCTGAGAGCAAGTGGGTTTAAAAACAGTAATATGGGTCCTGAGAGATGTGATCTGTTATCAATAACTCAGTGGTGAGAAATTCAGGATTTCTGAATGTTTAGCTAATACATAATATTTATTGATCAATACCTTGTGAATCAAGGTTACAAAATGCTTCACAAACCAATTTAAAATATTTTCAGTGTCCAATAAAAGCAATAGCCTTAAATCCAAGGGCACATAAGCAAAGATTCAAATAGGGATTTAAAACTTGTCCAGTCAGATGAATATTAGAAAGCGTTAGAAAGGAAATTCCACATAACTATTGGTATGCAAGAAGATTTTGCTTACACATAACATGTACGCAGCTTCTTGGTTGTACAAGACCTGAACAAAAAGTAGAAAGGTAATGACCAATTTCCCATTGTTACCATCATTTAGCACTTCAGGAATTTAATTTAAAAAAAAAACATTGTTACAATGTTAAAGGTGTGATTTCACTGATGAAAGGAAATGAAATCTGATTTAAAGCACCTGGTTGTGGCAAAGTATGGAACCCTCCCTCCCCCCTTTCATTTCCCCAACAAATTCAGCTGTCAGCCAGTTTATGCATCGCTGCCTCACCACGTCTGTACGCAGGTATTCTGGGGGAAAAAAATCTGGGCAGCTATCCCATAGTGCCTCAGCAGAGGCTTGATTGCCAGAAGACATGCACATAGAAAGGCAATAGCAACACCTCGGGCAGCATATTCTGGGATGTCGAGAGAGCTGGGAAAGACATGGATCAGCCAATCTGGTCATTCAGGCATGAGTAACAGGTCCTGTCTATGTTGCAAAGAACAGTGTTACAGCATGTTAACAGGATGATAACCATGTGCTAGCCCTAGGCTCCTGGCAAGGCAAAACACCCAGCTGCCATGGTTACTAACAGTATTAAACTATATATATTTAGAGTTGGCCATGTCACTACCCGGTAATAAAAGTGATAGCATAAATGGGGCCTTTTGAATCAAGCCATTAGATTAATATATAGCTAATCTATTATTATAGTTTCAAGTGAAAAAAGTAAACGGGGAAATAAGACAAGGTTGATTGGAAGGGAATGAGTTGATGAAGGCAGGCTGCATGTTGAACTGAAAAGTGAGAAAATGAGGCTGCAAATGAAAAGAAAAACATTGAACCAGGATAAAAATAGTCTGTGAAATACACATTCAAGCTAGCTAATTTTGATAAGAGCTTTCCTCCTCGGACAAAAGACTTGTTATGGAACCAGTCCTTTTAAAATCCATCCTAACACACTTCAGCACCGCATCAAGAAAAGCAACTGTTGAACAGCATCTAAGAGGTTTAAAGAGGCATGAGGAGACCAATCTCCTTTCCCATTTCACTACACTGACAAGCTATAGTCTTAGAATTAATCATTTGTTTGTGCTATTAACACAACAAGATTGGCTTCAGCAAAATTATTAAAAAAAAAAAAAAAATCCAGGCTTAAGTGGAAGCAGGGAGTTGGCGTTTCTTTCATTGTCTGTGTTTATCCTAACATTACTGCAGTTAAGATCTCTGCTGCTAACACTAAAAAGTTCTCTCAGCACCAACAGAATAAATGGTTTGGGCCCTGACTATTTGAAAGACTGCTTCTCTCTGGGCAATACTCCAGCGGTTGCAATCAAGAGAGGCTCTCAAGCTAGCAGTCCCCTGGTTTAAAACACAGGGAGTTACTCACAAGGACTCTCTGTGGGTATTCTAAGGAGCTAGAGGTATAATTTCCGGCCCGGGCTGATATACCTGTGCTAGCTCTGATCAAGCTAATGCACTAAACGCAGAAATGTAGCCAAATGGTCCAAGCATATACCTAGGTTTTCAGACAGGATCACACCTGAGGCAGCTAGCACCACCCACTGCAGCTACATTTTTATTTTGAGCACACTAGCTTTGATTGAACTAGTGCAGGTAATTTCCAGCTCAGGTAGATATACACCTCCAGATCCACTCTAAACATATCCTAAGAGGAATTTTGGAACTCACTCCACTCCCTTGCTTTGGTCTGACAGAATTCAAACTTACTAGCCTCAGAGCTAATTGCAAATCTCATCTCTTCTGGGTTTTTCAGGGAGGAGTTGGGTAAGGTAACTGGGGTTTCTGACTGTTTCTGTTATAATTGCTGGTGGGCTTTTGATCATTATACATGCTATGTGATGTTCTATCACTATGCAGGTTCTGTTAAATCACTTGGCTGGTATAACCCTATTAAAGCATAAGGACATTTATGATATCCTTTGTTGTGTTTCTAATATTTATATTGCATCTAGAATTGGGATAAGTGATTGTTTAAATTTTAAAGTAATAAAGAAAACTACCTAGAACATGTTTGGGTCTTTTCACGAAAAACATAATGCAACCTATAAATTGATGAGCAGATCTCAAATAAAGAAGTAGGTGATTTACAGTTTAGAGTTTAAAAATATTCAATTTTAATTAAGTGATTTGGTTCTTTAAAGTGATTTTTTAAAATGCTGTACTGTAAACTGTCTGCATTTAACATATTCCTTCATAACAAAATATTTTACTAATTTAAAAAAGTAAGTCCAAATCATTATCAAGTTACAATTATTGTTCTACAGTTACATTTCAGATCTTACCGTGTTGCAAGCTTATGGCAAATAACACCAGTGTCTGTTATGACTTCACTCAGTCTCAGCTCTAGGTGTACCTTTCCCTGAAATAGAGAATGACATAATACCACATGAGAATTACAGCATTATATAGCCAGCCACAACATTCCATCTTAAAAACAAAGCAAGTCTGTCACTATCTGCAATTTCAAAAATAGTTTAATTATTAGTTAACTAAACAGTTATACAGTCTCAGCAGTATTTTTACTAGTCAAATGAAATCAGCCTATTAAACTCCAAATTCAACTTCAGTCCATAAAAATCAGTCCATAAAAATCTGTCCCTTACCTCTATATATTATAGTAACTAAGCAATACAGATTTTCTGGTTTGAGTGACTAACCTGAAATATTTCATTTCAGCGTTATCTAATTTTAATGTTTTGAAGTTTAAGCACAGACTCTGCACCTCAAGAATATCACAACATTAATACATGATGGATGATTGGATATGCCTAAACCCTATGTTTTCAAATTATGAAACTGCTTGTGCTAAAATTTATAATCTATTATATATTGCAAAAAAAAAAAAAAAAAAAAGGTGCTAGGCAACACTGAAGAAAAATACAAAGGTCAAGGGTATTACTAGTTTTTACATCATCTATCAGTACATACAGTTTTCCAGTCATTATAGTCACAATGTTAGTTATACTGTAACTCAGGCTAAAAATGTACTTTCCCAGAATATATAATCATATAAGCAAGCACTCATCTCAGTAATCCTTACTATGTCTTAAACATGAACTTATGGTTTTACTTAAGAAAATGTAATGGCTGTCTTTACTGTGTATACAATAAAGTGGAAAACACTGGATAATTTGGCCTCTTTTTCTTTCTGACATCTGAGCAACTGTCCAGTCATCAGTTTGAATTCAACATGACCAAAGCTAAGCACTTGATCTTTCACCTCCAAAAACCTTCCTCTCATGCCATTCTTCATTATCATGGAGACCACCACCATCCTCCCTCTTAGTTCTTCAAGCCTGTAAACTAGGAGTCATCTTTGACTGAGACCTGTATCTCAATTCACACATCCAAGCAGTATCTAAATCTTGTTGCTTCATACTTCATGAGACCTCCAAGATTTGGCCTTTTCTCTCTTTCCACACAACTAACAATCATGCTTAGGACCTCACCTTCCATTTTGACTTCTGCAACCTCCTCCCTCTGACCCTGATGCCTGCAAATGTGTCCCCCTTCAAGAAGCTTTTTCTGCTGCTAAAATCTTCATGGATTATCATTCTGACAGTCATCCCACTTCTTGCATCCCCACCCACTGGCTCCTCTTGCTCCACAAATACAAGGTTCTTGTCTTTGTCTTTAAGGATCTTCACACCTTAGCCCTGCCTTACCTACCTGATCTATTGTTTACTGTGATATGGATCTGTCCTTTGCTCTGTCTAGTACGCAACTTTCAACATCAACATCCTCCAGTTTCTCCCTCAGAAAAGTACAAAAGTGTCTCCCAACCTCAAGCCAACTCCTGAGTAGGAAAAAAAGTCCTCCAAAAATCTGCAAAGCCATTGCTCCTTTCAAATCCTTCCTTAAGACTCAATTCTGCCATAAAGAACATAGATGACAATGGCTATACAAGTAGTGAGTGGAGACCTCTGCTTCTTGTATGACAGTTTTCTTGCTTTACTATTACCTTGTTCTCCCCTTCCCTTCACCATTTGTTTCATCTATATGTTGTGGTTTGTCACAATTTAGATAGTTAGTCCCCTGGGGTAGGAGATTGCCACTTTATCATGTGCTCGTACGGTCTGCATCACTGTCAGGCCACAACCCTTTGTTGGTATGTGCTACCATAATACAAATTAATTGCAACAGTAAACAGCAATTAGTTATCTTTAATGGAATTAAGAGTCCTAGAGAACATGTCTCTTTAACTAAGCACACTGAGATTTTCTGTGTATGTTTTTACAGAAATATTTCTGGTAACCTCAGATCGGCCTCTGAACAGACAGAACAGAATTCTTCAAAGTGTGTAGCTGAACTGAGTGGGATGAGAGGTTTATTTACACTGGTGGTTCTAAATGTCAAAAAGTCAACCAGTAAAATGGCAGCTTTTTATTTTCAGAAATTTTTAACTTTAAATAGTTGACTCAAAGTTAGTGGCAATTTACACATTTTTCCCACATATATTAATTTTTGATCAACTAAACTAGTCTCTTTAAGAAGTAAGACCCCAAACTTTGTATTAGCTTTTTCTTGTTTTTCTTTTGTACAGAATTAGAAAGTCAGACATTTGAAGAGTAACAAGCCTTTGTAAAGCAGCTCAGAGGTCATGGCGTTACCTAAGCTGGCAGTCTTGTGATTATTCCCAGAATACCTCATTACTTCCAGTTACCAAGCTCAGACGTGGGTGTACCTTATTGTGAAGCCTTGCTAATATGCTTGGCTATTTAATTCACAGAGAATACAGCTCCTGTGTAAACAGTATGCTTTTGCTCATGTCAATTATGCCTTTAGGCAAAACACTGGGACCCATCTGAATTAATTTACTCATGGGCACTGCCATTTAGCTGGCCTGCAGAGTGGTGGATAATGCATCTCTTAAAGAGAAGACAGCAATTTACATTGCAAATTTATGTTATAATCCGGTCATTTAATAGTTAAAAAGGGGGTATAAATCACCAGTTTAAAAAAATATTTAAGTTACTAAAGAATCAGAAAGTTGCCTTCTTGCCTGTCTGCTGACACTTTATAGACAAAGGAACTGCTATCATTACGATGGTAGTATTGAGGCCCACTTGTACTAGGTGCACAAACAGAGATGGCCCCTACAATCAATATCGACCAGACTGAAGGGTGGGAGAAAAGATGCGTTTATTCTCCCCTTTTGCAGAGGGGGAATTAAGGCAGTGAGAAATTAAGTGCCTTGCTCAAATTCACACAGAATATTTGTATCAGAGCCAGGAACTAAATTCAAATATTCCACGTCCTGTCCAGTGCCATAGCCACAGACTATCCTTCCTCTCAAGTTCTATTCAGTGAACAATTACACATGAAAATTTAGAGGCTCTGGCAGTTCTGAAGTTGATTGCATTAGTCATTAGATACATTTGTACAGAAAATATTCCTGTCTGTTCCTGGAAGCCAGTACATTTACCATTATGCCCTTTACCAGCACTTAGAAATACTGTTTCTGCTGAACAGGTAGAATTGGAACATATGTTCATTTAACTGCATATCAGCACTTCCTTTTTTACAAACAATGGAATGGTCTGGAATGTCATAATAAGACCAACTGGGCCTCATGTCTCAATTCTTCATTAAAAAAAAAGTCAGCAGATTGAGCTTCTTGTAGGTAAGCAGCAGCAACAATGACAGAGCTCAAATAGAAATCAGTAATATTCACAGTTGTAGAAATAAAAAATAGTGGTACTGCTAAAAAAGGTATAAAATAGGTGTACTGTGCACTTATTCAAAGGCAGAATTTTACTTTCCAGTATAAGAACTGATCACTTTAGTTTTTCCTCTAAGGAACAGCCTAAATTCCATAAACTTGTAAAGCAAAAAATAGAACAAAATACTGTTTTTAAATGATTCAGGGAGGGCCTTTCATTACCCCCATTTTAATTCAGCTGGGAATGTAACCATTCGTTACTACAGACTGAGAAATATCAAAAGACAGATGTAAAGCAACCAAAATTATATAAATGCTACTTATGCATCTTATGTTTCTAGCAGTTGCAAATTTGTGGTTTAATTTAAACAGTGTGTAAAAAGGAAAAAAAAACAACAACACACAAACCACAGCTTAGCCTATAAATGATCTTGTATTGCAAAGCTGTGCCATACTAGCTTGGGCTTCTTCTACCAGCTGACATGAAATGGTGAGACATCATAAACATCCCCAAAACTATCATGCATTTTTCAGAGTTATTTATCACAGGAACAATTACAACAGTGGATTTTTCTAGATAAGATTATGTGCTGTACAGCTGGAATCAGAATTTGCCTCATTACATACAACCATCAAGTACAGACTATAAAATGTCTAAGCTACCTCAAACATGGAACTGCACTTTGCTTTTACCTACCGTGATTGTTAAGGCAAGAGTTAAAAATCACTGATGAACAGGAAAAAACCCTGTGCTACATCTTATTTCTTGTAAATAAACAAGGGACTCTAAGGTATGCCTAATCGGCAAATGGGAGCCAACCGACTGAAGCCTGAAAAGCACCCATCTTAAAGAAAGCCATTATCTAGTGCAGTGTTTCTCAATTGTTGTTCCGCAGAACGCTGGGGTTCCGCGAGAAAGTGACATTGCGCCGCCGAGAGCAGTTGTTCTCCGCGCTGCCGAGAGCAGCTGTTCTCTGTGCCGCCGAAAAAGGGAAGATGTCCTGGATTTTTCGGCGGAGGGTATCGAGTATGAGTGTAATTTCCCCGCGGAACCTTTAATTGAGAAACGCTGATCTAGTGCTTCACCAATACAGTGTTTGTGTTGTTGTGGACCAATTTTTAAAAGTATTTTTCATGAAAAAAATTAGACAGAAAGAATGCATGTTCCGAAGGTCATTGTTAATTTTAAACAAAAATGGGTAACATTTTTAAACATGGGTGCCCAAATTTAAATATGAATTTAAATTCCTAACACTAAACACTCATGTTTGAAAATGTTCCCATTATCTATCTATATGTAAAAGGTGAAGAAGAGCAGTGAACAGGGTTTTGCAAGGGAGTTCTCCAGATAAAGGAAGAGTGACTATGTGACCCTTGGGGTGAGTTTGTTGTCTGCTTGTTTGTTGTGTGCTTGCTGCTTGACTGAAGTATATAATGTGGTCTGTTGGGCTGCTGGGGGTGGGGTGGGTAGGGGGGGAAGGGAGGGGGTGGCGGCGGCTGTGTGCTGAGTCTAGCAGCCTGCTAGGCAAGACAGAGTTTCTGAACAAGGCTTTGATCCCATTAACCCTACTAGTAGGCTACTCAGGGAGATCAGGAGTTTAAAAAGCCAGCTCCTAAGTGACCAGAGGAGCTAGTAAACAGGTGAGTTTTGTGAGGGAGTTTAGAGAGAGGAAGTGGGAGATCTAGATACACCTGATTAACATTCTCTAAACATAGGGCAATAAATCCCTCCCCCCAAATAAAGCAGAGAATAAAACCCCAACAAACAAATCTCCAGGAGTAAAAAGAATGCAGGCAGAAGTCCAGCATTCTTTTCATTTAATTCCAGAGTGGGGCCTATCTAGTTTATTACACTGAGTGCAGCATGTACGATTATCTGCCTTGTGGGCAGGTGGCATATATGTGCATTTGGTGCAAGGAGCTCATGGCCCTCAGAGACTGAGTACAGGATCTGGAGACCAGAGTGGCTGCACTGGAGGAGCACAAAGATGAGACTTTCCAGGACACTTTAGAGTGGTCTCACCCCAGTCTGACAGCCTCTGTGCTGTTGGGGAGGATGGAAGTCTCAGGGAAGAAGAACATCAAAGTGGAGCGGAAGGAAATAATCCCATAGTTGGTCCTTCCCTCCAGATGATGTCATGGTATCCTCTCACACTGAAGATACTACTCCAGGGGAGGGAACCAGAGTTATTAGGAAGGGATAGGTAATAGTAATGGGGGATTCGATCATTAGAAATATAGATAGCTGGGTTTAAGATGGCCGGGAGAACCGCATAGTGAATTGCCTGCCAGGAGTGAAAGGCTGTGGCTCTCTTGAGACATCTAAGACAGGCTTACATGCAGTGCTGGGGAGGAGCCAGTGGTCATGGTACATGTAGGCACCAGTGACATATTGAGAGGTAGGACGGAGGTCTTGGAGGCCAAATTTAGGTTGCTAGGTAAGAGATTTAAGTCCATGACTTCCATGGTAGCATTCTCTGAAATGTTTCCAATTCCATGCGCAGGGCCAGTTAAACAGGCAGAACTGCAGGGTCTCAATGCCTAGATGAGACAATGGTGTAGGAAGGAGAGGTTTATATTTGTTAGGAACTGGGGAACCCCTTGGGAAAGGAGGAGCATCTACAGGAAGGATGAGCTCCACATAAACGAAAGCAGAACAACATTGCTGGCATGTTTAAACTAATAGCTGGGGGAAAGCTGACAGGTGCGAAGGAGCACATAGTTTGGACAGAGACATCCCTTAGGGGAGGCTCTGAATGGGGAATTTCTATATCTTAGTAAGGAAGAGAGGAGGGAAGTTGATAAAGTAGAGGTAGGAACTGAAGAGAAACTGTCAAATGAAAATGCCCCATTCAATGACTTCACATAACAGCAGACAGCTAAAAAATGACAAATTTTATAAGTGCTTGCATACAAATGCAAGAATTCTAAATACTAAAATGGGTGAAATTGAGTGCCTGATATTAAATGAGGATATTGATATAACAGGCAACAGAGAAACTTGGTGGAACAATGATAAGCAATGGTACATGGTAATACCTGGCCACAAAACATACAGAAATGACTAAGTAGGTCGCGCTGGGGGTGGGGTGGAGGGAGTGGCACTATGTGTGAAAAAAAGCAGAGTCAAATAAGGTAAAAATCTTAAATGAATCAAAATTGTACCACAGAATCTTTGTGGATAGAAATTCCATGCTTGAACAATAAGAATAGAGCAGTAGGGGTATACTACTGATCACCTGACAAGGATGGTGATGGTGACTGTGAAATGCACGGGGAGATTAGAAAGGCGATAAAAATAGAAAACTCAGTAATAATGGAGGATTTCAACTATCCCCATATTGACTGGATACATGTCACCACAGGACAGAATGCAGAGATAAAGCTTCTTGACACCTTAAATGACTGCTTCTTGGAGCAGCTAGACCTGGAGCCCACAAGGGGAGAGGCCATTCTCGATCGAGTCCTAAGTGGAGCACAAGACTGATCCAAGAAGTGAACATAGCTGAACTGCCTGGTAATAGTGACCATAATATTACTAAATTTAACATCCTTGTGGGAGGAGGAAAAACACCAAAGACGCCCACTACAGCAGCATTTCACTTCAAAAAAGAGAACTACACAAAAATGAGGAAGCTAGCTAAACAAAAATTAAAAGGTACAGCCACAAAAATGAAATGCCTGTAAGCTGCACGGAAACTTTAAAAAAACACCATAATAGAGGTGCAAATTAAATGTACACTCTAAATTAAAAAACATAGTAAGACGACAAAAAAATGCCAACACAGCAAAACAACAAAGTAAAAGAAGTGGTTAGAGGCAATAAAGGCATCCCTTAAAAAGTGGAAGTTAAATTCTACTGAGGAAAATAGAAAGGGGCATAAACTCTGGCAATTGAAATATAAAAATATAATTCAGCAGGCCAAAAAAGAATTTGAAGAGCAACTAGCCAGACTCAAAAACTAACAAAAAATTTTTTTTAAGTATATCAGAAGCAGGAAGCCTGAAAACAACCAGTGGAATCACTGGATGATAGAGATGCTAAAGGAGCACTCAAGGATAAGGCCACAGCAGAGCAGCTAAATAAATTCTCTGCATTAGTTTTCACTGCAGAGGATGTGGGGGAGAGTCCCACACCTGAGCCTTTCTTTTTAGGTGACAAATCTGAGGAACTGTTCCAGACTGAGGTACCATTAGAGGAGGTTTTGTAATAAATTTTTAAATTAAACAGTAATAAGTCACCAGGATCAGATGGTATTCACTCAAGGGTTCTGAAGAAACTCAAATCATAGAATATTAGGGTTAGAAGGGACCTCAGGAGGTCATGTAGTCCAACTGCTCAAAGTAGGACCAACCCCCAACTAAATCATCCTTGCCAGGGCTGTGTCAAGCCACACTTTAAAAACCTCTAAGGATGGAGATCCTACCACCTCCCTAGGTAACCCATTCAAGTGCTTCACCACCCTCCTCATGAAAAAGGTTTTCCTAATATCCAACCTGGACCTGCCCCACTTGAGCAGCTTGAGACCATTGCTCCTTGTTCTATCATCTGCCTCCACTGAGAACAACCTAACTACAACTTCCCTGGAACCCCCCCTTTCAGGTAGTTGAAAGCCGCTATCAAATCCCCTCCTCACTCGTCTGTTCTGCAGACTAAACAAGCCTAGTTCCTTCAGGCTCTCTTCAAAAGTCCTGTGCTCCAGGTCCATTATCATTTTCGTTGCCCTCTGCTGGAATCTCTCCAATTTGTCCACAAATATGTAACTGCAGAACTACTAACTGTGGTATGTAATGTATCATTTAAATCAGCTTCTGAACCAGATGATTGGAGGATAGCTAATGTGACACCATTTTTTTAAAAAGGCTCCAGAGGCAACCCTGGCAATCACAGACCAGTATGCCTAACTTCAGTACCAGGCAAATTAGTTGAAACTATAGTAAAGAACAGAATTATCAGACACATAGATGAATATATATTGGGGGAAGAGTCAACACGGCTTTTGTAAAGGGAAATCATGCCTCACCAATCTATTAGAATTCTTTGAGGGGGTCAACAAGCATGGGATAAGGGTGATCCAGTGAGGATATTGTACTTGGACTTTCAGAAAGCCTTTGACAAGGTCCCTCACCAAAGGCTCTTAAGTAAAGTAAGCAATTCTGGGATAAGAAGGAAGGTCCTCCTATGGATCAGTAACTGATAGGAATAAAATGGTCACTTTTCAGAATGAAGAGAGGTAAACAGTGGTGTCTTCCAGCTACCTGTACTGGGACCAGTGCTGTTCAACATATTCATAAATGATCTGGAAAAACAGGTAGACACTGAGGTGGCAAAATTTGCAGACAATACAAAACTACTCAAGATAGTTAAGTCCAAAGCAGACTGCAAAGAGATATAAAGGGACCTCACAAAACTGGGTGACTGGGCAACAAAATGGCAGATGAAATTCAGTGTTGATAAATGAAAGTAATGAACATTGGAAAACATTATCCTAACTATACATAGAAAATGATGGTCTAAATTAGCTGTTACCACACAAGATAGAGAACTTGGCGTCACCGTGGATAGTTCTCTGAAAACTTCTGCTCAATGTGCAGCAGCAGTAAAAAAATCTAACAGAATGTTAGGAACTATTAGGAAAGGGATAGATAATAAGACAGAAAATATCATAATGACACTATATAAATCCATGGCACACCCACACATTGAATCCTGCATCTAGTTCTGGTCATCCCATTTAAAAAAAGATATATTAGAATTAGAAAAGGTACAGAGAAGGGCAACAAAAATGATTAAGGGTATGGAACAGGTTACGTATGAGGAGAGATTAAAAAGACAAGGACTTTCAGTTTGGAAAAGAGATGACTAAGAGGGGATATGATAGAGATCTATAAAATCGTGACTGATGTGGAGAAAGGGAATGAGAAAGTGTTATTTACTCCTTCACATAACGTAAGAACCAGGGGTCACCAAATGAAATTAATAGGCAGCTAGTTTAAAACCAACAAAAGGAAATACTACTTCACACAACGCACAGTCAACCTGTGGAACTTGTTGCCAGGAGATATTGTGAAGGCCAAAACTATAGCAGATTAAAAAAGAACTAGATAAGTTCATGGAGGATAGGTCCATCAGTGGCTATGGTCAGGGATGCAACCCCATGCTCTGAAGTGTCTCTAGCTTCTGATTGCCGAAGCTGGCAGTGGACAATGGGGGATGGATCACTCGATCATTCCTGTTCCGTTCATTCCCTCTGAGGCACGTGGCATTGTTGGCCACTGTCAGAAGATAGGATACTGGGCAAGATGGACCATTGGTCTTACCCAGCATGGCTGTGCATATCTATTTCTACAATTATCTTGTTTGCTCAGATGCTGCTTGGAATGTAGGTAGCATTGAAAATAATTTGACAAGGATTCTTGGAAAATAGTTAATCCCACAATCATGCACTAGATGTTCCAGACACAAAGAGAGAGAGAGAGTCAGCATGAGCTAGACCATACTTGCCTTTTCAAAAGTAGGTTTTTTTAGGATCTGTTAAGTGCTATTGTTCAGATCCTGACTGCTTTTAAACCCTGGTATGCATCTTTCTGGGATGTGATGGTCTCCTAAAACTGCTGGAGTTAAAGAACAAATAAATGGCTACAGACTCATGAAAGTAGCGGTTTTGAAAAAATTTCTAAATCTCTCACTCTCAGATACTTAGATGACCTCCACTATCACAGAAACCACACCTCACAGTCTTTAATATATGTATCCCTCCAACACTCTGGTGTGATAGGGAAGTACTGTTATCCCCATTTGCCAAAATGAGGTACAGGGAGACTGAGCGACTTATCTAAAATCACACAGGAAGTCAGCGCTGGAGTGGGAAACTGAATCACAGTCTCCCAAATCCCTGACTGGCGCGCTAAGCATGGGACTTATCCTTCTCCTCCCTAAATATATAATATAAAGGCACAGATAGCCTACCCTATTGGAATATAAAATATTGATAGGTTTCCAGAATCTTGCAATATACCTTTAAGCCACCTCTTAATATCCCTATTATGAGCCAGATTCATTAATAGAAAGGAATTTCTGGTACTTTTGATGTCCCAGAGTAATGTATTCTGTGCTGTCACAGCAATTAGAATCTAAACAATTTTTAGAAAAGCATGTTTAGAATTGATCATTTGAATGACTCATTACAGATGCTATTTGGGAGATTCAGCTGTAATTGTACAATTAAATTAATTTTCCAAAAGCCCTCAGACTTCATTTTTTGGCAAGGAAGATATCTGGGGCTAGACCGCACTGACACATTGCTCCTTTACGTTCTTGTGTTGTTACTTTTCTATATGCAGAAACTTCCACCTTAGAAAATATAATGGAAGGCATTTTATAAATATTACTGACATGAAAATACTCTGAATAAATACTTTGTAGCACGAAGACTTGGCTCACTGTAGGGATATAAACTATTTTGTCTGTATGTTTTCTTTCCCAAACATACATTCCTGGCAGTGGAAACCCATTAGTTCAGCACAGAGTTGCTAAAGGGTCAACCACATGCAGCTCCCTTTTCTGAGGGGGAGAAAAAAAAATTCAATCAGTTCAGCAGTGTGAGAAGGCAGGGGAGAGACAAAGGGGCCAAACCCCTCCATGACTTTCAGAATATAAGAAGAGAGCCACCGATAAAGTATTTTGTCCAGAACACAGCCGCCAGAGCTCAATGAAGAAACAAAGGGCATGTCTGGTACTGACAGGCAAATGACCAAATATCAAACATTACATTTTGTTTTCAGAATTCCTATAATCAATGCTGCCACCACCAGAAGCTTTGAAACTGGTCTATAGTTTACCACATCCAGGTCTACAAGCATAGCCAAACATTTTCTCCTGTTGGAGTTCACCAGCCTGAGCTAATAGTCTGTCTTGGACTGGTCATTTGACTGATTAGATGCAGACTCCTCTTCCAATCCCTAGCTATTTCATAACTAAGCTTGTGGCTGAGCTGCACAAACAATGTTGGGACGTAATTTGGGATGCACAGGAGTTCTTACTATATATGGCCTATATATCATATACAACAGGTCTGTAACAAAACCAAATCCAGCCTGTCAATGGTGCAGGCATATCAGCTGTAGACACTCCATTATGGAATCAGAGATACTGGGCATCTTGCCGAGGTCTGGTTGGTCTCCAAATGTACAATTTAATAGATAAGAAAAAGATGTGTCACAATTGCTAAGAAACTGCAAAACGTCTTCAAAAGGTACAATGTTAGCTCGCCTGTTTTTCTTAAGAAAGGAATAGCACCTCAACACAATCAGATCCTGGCAACTGATGTGTTTTCTTCTTAGTTCAATATTTTTACATGGTACTTTGATGAATATGGCATATGTCTATACAATTATAAAATCTGCATAAGATTATGAGCCCTCTGTGCCTGACAGGCTGCAAACTCCATTTGGAACGTGCAGTCTTTTGCCTTCTCTCTCTCTATGCTCTGTTTGCCTCCATGCTGGGTTGAAAGTTCCAAAGGCTGGTGGCAAAAGAACAATAGAGGGTAGATGACTTTTGCATACCCGATCATTGGAAATCTATTCACTGTAGACAAAAGACTGAACCCTGCCCAGAAGAATAGAGTAAGCAGAGGGAAGTCAGCTTGGCAACGAAGTCACCAGACACATGGGGAGCTCAAGGTTTTAAAAGGGCAGAGACTAGTTTGCTCTGGGATCCATTTTCTCTAGTCCATGAGGGACAGACCCATTCACCATGTGATAGCCCCCTGCTTAAGGCAGGAGACATTCTGCCTCACTACCATCCTGGACTCAGATGAGCTCATGAGGGAAGAGTGTGATAGAAAATGAGAGATATTGCAGTTTTCAGAGAGTTATTGTGTTGCATGATCTGTACTCTCCTATGGTTTACATGATTAAGAATAAAAGAGCATAAAGGTGTTAGATTGGGTAAAGTGTGTGTTTTGACTGCTTCACAACTATTGTGTCCCCCTGAGAGAGTTAAACTGTAACCAGAAGCTTCACACCCTTGGGTGGCGTTCTGGGAAAGGGACACGTTTAAGTTCCAGGGAATCTGAAGGGTTAAGCGCTGCGTCCAGACAGGCTAAGCAACTGGACAGCATGTTCCGACACTTGGAGGGGATGCCAGATAGAAGGTCTGCACCATGTGAGTTTGCCTAGGGACCCCAAGATTGGGACAGTGGCTGTACTCCATTCAGGCTCCAGAAGCTTGGAACACCCTGGGATTCCAAAGCAACAGAGACTTGGATTCCCCTTATAGCACCACAGGTGGGCAGCTAGGAAGGGGCTCTCGCTAGGATAACTTACAGTTATGTAATGAGGACTTAAGCACCTGGTTTTCATTTCCAAGGACAGAGCATTTTTCAGACATAAAATTCAGGTATGCCATTTTGAAACAGTGGAAATTTCTGATCAAGAACAGGTGCTCTTGACTACACATCATGCTTCTGTCTAGCCTGTAAAAAGTAAAAATAGGCCAGATAATAAAATAAAATAAAATAAAATAAAATAAAAAAAGAGTGATCTACAGTCTTGTTGTTTCATACCTTAAAGTCTGAGTGTTATGTTCATGCATGCAAATCTGGATAGACAGAAGTCTTGTCTCAAAGAAAGATACTGGTTCTATTTACCAGGTTCTTTCACACGGTCTAATTCTGTAAAATTTACACTTGGTGAGTAGATAGCCCTGAGATTCATCCGGCAACTGCATCAAAACATATTTCTTCTCACTTCAAAACAACTAAAAGCAAGAAACCTGAAAGTCACTTTTGAGAGATAAAAGGGTCACACCCATTTATTTCCTGTGTGGTGGAAAGTAAGTTAATATAAAACTGGAAACAGCTTCTTCTTCTTCTTCTAATTTTTTAATTGAATTTTTGTGGTTACAATTTGCTGCACATACGCAGGCATTCTGAAACTTGCCAATGCTGAGTTTATTTACATGCACTTAGCAAAGAGACGAGTTGATCATAGTTAATTAATGCAGATGCTGGACAATGGGCACACTATATGTTAAACTAGTAATGTCTAACACAGCAGATCATTCTGTACATCATTTGAACGCTACTATCATAGTCTTTTTTTAAACCAGTTTACTAGTCTTTGCTATCTTCAACTCCCATCCCACAAGCTTAAAAATTTTTATCTCATAATCAGAGCCATATAACCTTAATCCAAGCTGTCTAACTTGCATGTGCAAATTTCAAAAAAATTGTTTTACACAGAATAGCAGCAGCCTTGGAGAGAGAGTTATGGGACAAGACTGTCACACATTCAATATTATGAAGACATGGACAAATAAAATAAAACAAAATAGCACATTGCCAGCTCTGATTTGGCATATGCTTCTATTTAATGTTAAAACACAGTTGAGTCTAATTCAGAAAGGTGGGGTGAAATCCTCGCCCTTTTAAAATCATTGGCAAAACTCTCATGGACTTCAACAGAGCCAGAATTTCACTCTTTAAATCTGATCTTTGGAACATAGCATCACCATAGGGTGGGCTGATAAAGTGCCTTGATAGCATCTCTTTAAATAAAACGTATCACCTACTTCAAAGCCGCCAGTTTTTCCCAGCAGTGCACAACATTTGATGCATTCCCCAACCTTACCTGTAATGAATGCTTTACACTACCAGTGGACAATCATGTGTGACATTCCACAACATCTGCTACCCAGGCACCAATACCTTGTACACAGTAGTTATAAATAATGAAATTAAGTTAAATGTAGTTAAATACACTTTCATAGCTGGGACACAAGTAGATATTTAGATACTTTAGAGAGATAGCATTTCTCAGCGTCAGCAGGCACAAAGTTAAGATTGTAGGTTATATGGCAAGGGTGGCCAAACTGTGACTTGGGAGCTGCAATGATGCATAACCAAATATTTGTGAATGCTGCATAACATTGGAAAGGCCAGACTGACAAAGGTGGGACTCAGGAATTCTTAACACCCAGCCCTGTGCTTAATCCAATAGATTATATGGCAAGGGTGGCCAAACTGTGACTTGGGAGCTGCATATGGCTCTTTTACGGTTAAAGTGTGGCTTGTGGATCCCCCTACGGCCCCTCCTCCTTTCTCCACCTACCAGACCTAGTTAGGGAGTTTGGGGCTTCTGCCCTGTGGTGGGTTGGTGGGGCTAGAGGCATCTGCCCAGCAGGGAGGGAGTTCTCAGGGCTTCAGGCCCAGGGGGCATGCCTGCTGGTAGCATGGCAAAATGCTCCACCTGGGTCCATAGGTGCTGGGTCCCTGCTGGAGCCAGAGGAATGGGAGCACTGATCTCCCATCCCCCTGACTGCAGAAGGGAGCCACTGCCCAAGGACCCAGGTGGAGCGCACGGGGCTACAGGACGCATGCAATTTCGCTGCTGCAGCCAGGGGGACAGGAGATCAGCGAGGAGATCCTCGCTGAACTCCTTCTGTATAGCTGCTGTGGGTGTGGGTGGGGGGAGGCAGGGGGTGGCTGCTGGTGGAGCAGTCAGGATCACCACGCTTGAGGAGGGGCAGGACTCTAAAAATCAGTGCCTTCCAGGTTGGCCTGAACTTAGCAGGCCAACCACGGTCACTTAGCTGCAGGCCATGTGCTTCAGTGTGTAGTGACCGTGACTCATCTACACTAGTGCTTTGTCTGAGTGTGTGACATATGGTGAGTAATTTGTAGGTGTAAAATAGTGAATGTAAAAATGAGCACAGTAGCATCAAAACGTTTACTTTAAATATGTAGTGATGTGTAGTCCTTAATGGTGTGTGCATCAATACATTTTTCATGAGACAGGTGGTCTTTCAGGGTTGTAAAAATGATATTTGTGGCCCTCGAGACAAAAAGGTTGGGAACCACTGAGCTAGAGCTTCTTGGCAGACATCATCTTCAGTCCCGAGATTAGTCAATTGTCGAAGCTTCTGGAGCCAATGAATGCATGGAGCACCATCACAAAGTCCACATTCAACAGGAAGCAGCATTGTCGCCTGGCCACTGTCATTATCTAGCTATCCAGGCACAACAGAGAACCCAGCAGAACTCCACAACTGCATGTCACCATGACAAATGGAATTCAGCAACCCTCAACTGAGGGCATTGCGATAGCTTTTGGAAAATTCTTCAGAATGTTTCCTTCTCACTAACATGAATGCAGTCTTGTCTATGTTTGGTTTCACATAACTTTTCTTCATCCTGTTGTTGCTCTCTCAGGCACTGAGATGTGGGGATTATCACACTGTCTGCACTTGATGTGAAGCTAGCTATATCCCACATGGGAGTTGATAATGTGTCACAAATTCCTCCTAAAGGTAAGGATCAGGAATAGATGTTTAATAGGAAAAGAAAAGATTGGGTCCTGAAGGATTCCACAATTGAGCTCTCTCAAGGATGAGCAACTTCCCGTCATGGCCCTGAGTTCTGAGAGAACTGAGCTAACTTAGCTCATGCAATTCTGCTCACCCAGCCAGGTCACTCAGGAAAGTCAACAGTTCCTCATCATCATCTGGACTGAAAGCTGCAGTACAAGCATGATTAGATGTCCATCACCCAGAGACAAAGCCAACTCTGGAGTTTATGTCCACTGGTTGGCCTTAATAAGCTGAATTTATAAAGCAGCACTTTAGAAACATAAGTTCCACGATGAATTAATTAGATAAATTTTTCCACAAATCTTAAACCAAATCTATTAGGCAACAGGGCTACCTAGACAAGTCATGTAGACCAAATTTTTAAGCAACATCCACTAATTTTGGAAGCCCAATTTGAGACCTTTAGGTTCGGATTCAGAAATGTCAAGCATCCGTAACTTTAACTGAACTCAGTGGGAGCTGTGGATGCTCAGGGAAACTCTGAAAATCAGGCCCCAGGTGTCTCAATCTGGGTGCTCAAGAACTGAGGCACCTGAGAATTGAGGCAGCCATCAGCTTCTGAATCTGTAAAATGTGGTAATATTTACCTACCTGTAGCTGTGAATATCTTAAATCCTGCGCATTTTCAGAATTCATTTATAGTAAATAATAGCCCCAGATGGGAAATGGAGGCTAGGATATGTGATTTTCAGAACATACTATAGAAAGAATTATAATCCAGGTTTTCTGACTTCCAATTCTATACCTGATTCTGGCTTCTTGTACGACCTTTAGCAAGTCACAACCCCTCCGACTGACCGTTTCTCATCTTGAAAATAGGGGGATTGACACTAATCTATTTCATTAGGGTGCAATGATGCATAACCAAATATTTGTGAATGCTGCATAACATTGGAAAGGCCAGACTGACAAAGGTGGGACTCAGGAATTCTTAACACCCAGCCCTGTGCTTAATCCAATAGATTATATGGCAAGGGTGGCCAAACTGTGACTTGGGAGCTGCATATGGCTCTTTTACGGTTAAAGTGCGGCTTGTGGATCCCCCTACGGCCCCTCCTCCTTTCTCCACCTATCAGACCTAGTTAGGGAGTTTGGGGCTTCTGCCCTGTGGTGGGTTGGTGGGGCTAGAGGCGTCTGCCCAGCAGGGAGGGAGTTCTCAGGGCTTCAGGCCCAGGGGGCATGCCTGCCAGAGCTCGGGGCTTCAGCCCTGCAGGGAGGAGGGGGGTCTCGGGGCTTCCGCCCCATGACAGGCACCTGCTGGGGCTCGGGGCTTCGGCAGGCACGCCCCAGGGGCAGAAGCCCCGAGCCCTTTCACCATCCAGCCAACAGGTGCGCCCCAGCTCTCATACTTTGGAAGATTGTTGTATGCCGTTCGGAGGGTCAGTAAGTTTGGCCACCCGTTATATGGCCTCTGGGGACAATCGCCAGAATGTTTAAGTGCACACTAAAGGGGATTTTTTGCATGATTCAGTGCGAACAATTGTCAGTCACTTGAAATTTCTAGTACAGTTTTGAGGAGAGAGGGAAACAAAGGAAAATGAATTGAGTAACCATATTACACAAATATTTTTCACTAGTTCTGTTAATGTAAACATATTCCATGCTTCAACTTCTCCCCTAATAAATGTGTAAAACTAACTTTCTAAAAAGAGATACAACTGAGATACCTATTGTAAGTACAAATCCAGCCTTTGTTTTACCCCTTTTGTTGGATAACCTTCCCCTTATACAGCAGTCCTCACAGAACATTTCCAAGTCTGACCCCCACTATAGTGGAAAACATAAACATCTCTTGCAATATATTCTAACAAACCTTACATGAAGAGTTTAAGTAACAGGGTAAAGTGCTATTCATATTTTTGCTAGTTGTAATAATTGCTTATCACAGGAACCAGAAAGAGCTTTTAACAATTTGGTTTTTATAAACATACAAACAGAGGAAGGGATAAACAGCACAATCATAAACAGTAATGCTTTCCAGCTAACATTATGCTCTCACTATCCTCAGACTAGAATATTTCACAAAATAGGTCAGAACTTCAGTAACAAATTATCAGTGTTCTCCTAGAAAGTATCCTTGGTCTAATAAAGTTCCCAGAGGCAAACTGTGTATCAATATTATAGCAAAATCAAAAGGGCTGAGTACTATGCAAATATTGGCTCACTTCAGGTGATAAATTATACGGGAAAGTTTTCATATCCTATAGGAAATAAACACTAATACAATCTATTGTCTTAAACTACTGCCACAAAAGCCTTCTAGGTGAGAAGAAGAGAGAAGTGAGGGTAAATAAAATAGATTTTAATGCCTTTAAAAGTCTTTCTGTGATGACAAGACACAAAAGGATCAATATTTTACCAAAGAATGTTACAGACTGAACTGGAACAGCAGTTATGACAATGCCTTCATCTCATGTCCATAATTGTAGGTTATCAAACTTCATTTTTTGAAGTAAGTAAAAATACCATATGCTAAAATCTATGTAGACGTATGTTTCACTGAATATAGTACATACATCCAAAATGCATGGCTATAGAGTATGTCTTATATACAGTACACACATTCATTTTCCTGTACATCGTGTGCATGCACACTCACATGCAGATCAAAAAGCCAATATATATGCAAAAAGCTATACTACACAGTGGTACCTGGGTAACATTTCCCCATTCCATGAATATGAAAACACTGCACTATACTCAGACTGCAGTGTCTAGGGCACCTATACAAATATTCATTGTTTGAGGTGACCTACAATGTTAAATTCTTATTTAATGAAAATATTTGTTATTTAAGAAAATGGAATCTGGTTCAAAGTAGGCCTAGTAGACACAAAAAGGAGCCATTAGAAAGATGTCCCTAAAATCCACGTTTGCCTGGATACCAAAAAAGTTAAAGGAAAAATTTGATTCTGGACTCTTTTTTAAAATGTTCTAAGATTCCAATTTCTGACGGAGCACTCTCTAAATAGCATGCTTCCCTCTTCTCTCTCAATATATTTTATAACGTATTTTCTGCTCCTTGTTGACATTTAAGAGTTTTCCCAAGCAAAGGAGAGTATGACTAAACAGGAGATCAGTATAACTGACTACATGTAGAAAGCTGTCACATGCACAGAGTTCAAAATTACCAAATATTTTTTCTTGATAACATTCCATTCATTAAAGGCAAGGCTGGCAGCACCACCTATTATTAAGGTTATCACCTTTATAAGACCTTGCACAGGAAACCTTCAGTTCTGGTACTTCCTAACTTCTGAGTGCTTGAATTTGTAAGCTTAATAATGTTCTTTTCTCACAGTTTTGTGTGTGTGTGTAATAATAATTTTAAGTGACACTTGCAACCATGATTTTCAAGTTACTGAACAGTTACCTGCAGGACCTTCAGTCTATTTAGTATTTTGTAGCTAACCATCCTACTTCACACTACCCCTATAGTTTATGTAGCTTTAACCATATGGCAATTTACAAAAGTCTAGGGTTGAAATCAATACAAAACTATATGGGTGAAATTGACTTCAATGGACAAAGATTTGACCTTGTAACATCAGAGTTTAAAAAAATACACACACACACACACACACACACACACACACACACACACACTTTAATTACAAATATCGATGTAACTTCAACTGTAGTAATTAATGACACTTCCATATTTATGCCATCTTATTTGCTGAAATTATTAGACAACCAAGAAGTTGCAATGGTGGCATTTTAATATACCTTGACAAGGGAAAAATCTCACCTGCACTTCTGAATCAGCATCAACATGTTGTAGTTGAAACCATGTGTCTCTGTTATGGTACTTCTGCAGATCTTCCTTCTGTATGGCTACTTTTCCTGGAAACATAATAAATCAAGAAGCATTGTTTAAGACATTACGGTTCCACACAGGTTAATTTCAGTAGGATTTCAATTTAAAGCTTTTTCAAATCAGTGGTCTAATGACTATCCCCCACAATCAGGGCTACAGAGCTACAAAAGACTAGAAAGAAAATGCATTAATTTTCTTTATGCCAAGAGGCTTTTTCTACTTCACATCATGAAAAACTTTGAAATTCCTTACAGCATACTCACTTAGCAGGCTGGAGTATTGTAGAGTATCAGTCTGTTTATGACTGGGTTTACAGTAAAATACCATGATGCTACAATAAACACCTGTCAGAAACTTGAAAACCCTAAAGGCATTTTCCTGCCATTTTAATTTTAAAGGCAAAGCTCCTCAATAATCCCAATAGAAAGTTCCAGGCGTTGTCGTAGGTTTGAACTCACAATTAGACTAGTGGATATGGCTATAATACATGCATTTTACTTTATTTGTGTAGCATAAAGCACTGTTGAATCAGAGGACACACCAAGTCATGACCTTCAGGTTTTAATTCCAACTCTGCACTAGCTGGCTGTGAGACTCTGAACTTTACACATAACCAATTTTTAGCTTGTAAACTGACAGAGGCTAAGATACAGATACTTTACTCACAAGAGTTTGGAGGCTTAAAGTTTATAAAGACCTTTCATACTACTAATAGAGAGCCATCCATTTGAGGCCAAGAATCATTATTCACATATACAGGTACACATTACTTCTAAATTTACATCAAGGAAAATACATCTGAGTGCTACCCTTACATTTTAACTCCCACTAAAGCTTATAAAGCTCCCTTACATTTTAACTCCCACTAAAGCTTAGCTAAAACAACAGGACCTAATTTCATGTGTGTTTTGAGTTGACATATAAGCACTAAGGCGCAGATTTTTAAAGACACTTAGATACTGTTGCACTCAGTGCTGCAATGCCTAACTGATTTAGGAGCCCAAATCTTACCTTCAAAATGGATTTAGGCACATAAGAGTCTAAGTGCCTAAATCCTATTTAAAATGAGATTTAGGCTCCTAAATCAGTTAGGCATGGAAACACAGAGTGCAGCAACGCCTAGACACCTTTAAAATTATGGGCCTAAGGCTGAAACTTTCACCTCACCCAGATGGTCATAAAGGGGATTGTATAAAGTACTCTCTGATGGGCAGTGAAACCTTTTCAGAGGGTTTATTTTTTGTGTTTACAGATCAGCTGTACAAAAGGAGGATTGATGGCCAGCTCCAGAAGACCATGTGATTCTCAGAGAGCAGCGCTGGGCTAGGTGGTTTCCCAGGGACTGACAGAGGGAAACACAGTGAACAAAGTGTGTAAGTTGTGAGAGAAACAGATGCCCAAGATAGCTGCCTCTTGGTGAAAGGGCAGTGGCGTTTTAGCTGGGGTTTCTGCAAAAAACGAATCAGGACTTGTGTACAGTTTATAAATAAAAAAATTACTTAGAAAATACCCTGTCACTGATTATCTTTCAATGGGAAACTGACCTGCAAGGCCTCCAAATCTACCATGGCTTGGCAAAGGGTCAGTGATATTCCTATAGTGCACAAAACTAAAGCTCATCTACCTATAAATATTATTTCCAAAGCAGAGAATAAACAAACTAACACACTCGAGTCACTTATCTTGTTGACACACCCTTACAAGCATTGATTTCGTACAAGCAAACATGGATGAGTATTTTAAGTTCTTACAGAAATTTTATGATTCATGTTTTGAAATATCCCCCAACCAGAGTTCAGCCTTTTTAGTACCAATTCCTAAAGTACCTTTGCTTCTCTCCACAGCCTGCCCCCAGACTCCTGTCTCTGGCCCGCTGCTCCTAAGTCTGTTCTGTGCCATCTCCGACTCTCCCTCCTGACCTGAGCCCTCTGACCTCAGTTCAGTACTTCCCCTTCCTGTCCTTTGGAGATCATAAACCCCTCTACTGGCTGGATGTTAAACTGGAGATTAACACAGTGCCAAATAATGAGCCACACGGTTTGTTACAGTATTTTTATTGGACGTGGAGAGTTAATGACTCTGACTTCGCAGAACACCAATCATTAAATTGCCCAAACCTACAGTGTAAAATGGAAGATATTTGAATTACTTATGGGGAACAAAGAGCAGATGAAGTTACACTATTGGGAATGTATTTGTAAATGAATTATGGGTATGTATTTTCTAAGCTTCATTTGTTCAATTTCTAAGCTTCAATTGTTATGGTCAAATGGGCAGCACCTCTAATGAACAGGTGAATACAGTATGTTCACATATGACCTCCCAAGCCTTTCTTTGGATTCTCATTTGAAATTGTTCATTCACTTTCACTGCGGGTTATCTTTATGATACTCTTCTAATCCATTGCAGAAATTCTCTAGCCAGACACGGCATGTAATGATTACTTCACAAGCAACATCCTTGGCACACTTTCATCAGCCAATTCCATTCATAGTCACCTTCATTGCATGGAACTTTCCCACAGAAACGCTCGGGCAATTTAATTAACATCAGAATATTAACAGCACAAATGCTAACACATTATACAGGCCTTAATTCTCCAACTGGATCTGTGCAGAGTTCTGACGACTTCTTTGGAGCTCCAGTAGTGCCCTGCTGCACAGATCTGACTACAGGAGCAGACCTGTAGTATATAACTACAGTATAAATATTTTTGGACAGGGAATGCATTCATCCAGCACCAAGTGGGTTAATATGAAGATACAACTGTTTTGATCAGTAAACTGAACAGTCTTACTTTGCTGCACACTCAAATGCAGTTCACTCACTGTGCCTGTGTTTCTCCAGAAGTGAGGTTGCAAGTGAAAGTTAACAATAATACACAGAAGCTAACATTTTCTCTCTTTGTTATTCTTTTCTCTCCCTTCTTGTGTGTATTTGTCTTGTTTTGTCTTTTTCAGGAAACAGGAACAGACCTTCAGCAACAGCACTAGCCCATCTTTAACTTTTTCTCTTTTCCCCAAAAGTACATTTATTACCATTTTGAATACTATCTTAGAGTCTGTCAAGCAGGATTTATTGATTTCTAAATACTTTCTAAAGCTAAAGGGATAGAGTTAACATGAAAGCTTTACTTCGCACTTTATATTTCAAATGCTCTAACTGTTTTTCTTTCTTTTTGCTGAATCTTTAATAAAAGCTTAAAAGGATTTGTGATGGTGTTTGCCATGTACTGCACAACCTGAGGTCTCTGTACGTGGAACCCTGTGCCTTGTTTAAAACTGGAAAGGTTCTTACTGTTAACACCTTTGACTCTTTTGGTCCCATTTATTCCATTTAAATTAATGCCAACCCACCTCAGATCACATACTATAATATTAACTCTTCCCTCACTAGAGGTTCTAGACTTTCAGCACTTCCTTTGACAAATACAAGAAACTACTATCCCAAACCTGCACAACTATAGGTGTTGGGTACTTTGGTAAAAGGGTGTGTGCAAAAGATGAAGTTGACGGGACAGATTTAAAGCTGTGGGAACAGGTAAGTTATGGGCCTAAGAGTAGAGAAGTAGAAAGTAGGTATTGTTAGGCAGCATAACTTTTCATTGCCTTGCTTTTGTGGTTGTGTGTCAGCTATGTAAACCCTGTTTCACAATAATTTTTGTGTATTATTTTATTTATAATACAAATGAACAATACATTTATTCCTTCTAGTAAGTATTAATTTCAAAGTGTAAATATAATTGAATAGACTGTACAGCAATTTATATCTCAGGCTGATTCTAGTTTGTGAGATGGTTTCTTAAAGTCTGTTTTTGTGTAACTCAGTCTCCTGTTTTCTTTATTTATATAGTGGCTATATTTATATTTGTTCACTATTTTATTACTCCCTTATATGCCTGGTGGATAACAATCACGGCTCCCTACTTCTGTCCAATGTATGATAAAGGCAGCATTAGTTCTCTCCACCTATAATCTTGGCTTTTCCTAGTACGGATTCAGTGCTCTACATAAAACTTCCCTCTGCTTACCTAATAATATGTTTGGTTTAGCACTGGATTCTTTTTTTGTCTTCCTTCAAGCCAAGAGCAGATGTCTAGTGGAATTCAAATGTGACGATGAGGACTTTGTGTGTTTCCTCGGTTCTAAACTGTAACAGTTCTAAAGATTTGCATCTCCTCAGCTTTGAAGTATTCATCTGAGAAAGGCACAGATTTTCAGCAAACATGCCAACACTGATGGAGGCGAGAGAAACTCTGCCTCCATTCCACTAGATTGGACAGAATGCTCCGTGAGTTATGGTGCCTACCCAGAGCAGCAAATTCATATCAGGATACACCAGAATTAGAGATAAAGAAACTAATTTGCCTTTACCAGACTAAGCAGTGAGGAGTGGAATGGAGGGAAGAATGCAACCTGCCAGAACTCCCTGATCCACAGATGGTACATTTCACGCCCAATGAAGAAAGCTTTGCAGAGGCCACAAAGGTCCAAAGTAGCAGTAATCAATGTGGGGACCACACAGCAGAGAGGAAGGATCTGCATAAAACCATATTAGGTCTATTTGCATGAGTTGCTTGCCCATCTAGGTAACACCTTAGTGGGTCCTGAACATACAACATTTAAGTACCACCTCCTCTCCCCTTACCACACCAGCCTAACCCACCCAGACAGCACAGACACGTTCTATTTGGGAGTAAGAGCTTCCTTCTCATGTAGGAGAGGGTCAGGATTTGGCCCACAGTGAAGTTATTCTCCCCACCCCAAAAGGCACTTCATTATGCACAGGATTTTGTTATATCCAGGTTCCAGCATGTGTAGTGCAAACACTTAGCAAACAAACAAACAAAAAACTTGCTTAAAATAAGAGTCCTCATGTTAGAGTTATGGGTGTAAGTTTCCAAAATAAATAGAATTTGGTAATCATTTTCCCCTATACTTTTGATTTAAATTGAGGATAAATAATTGTGTATCTGTCACATGAAGGGTATACAGTATTAACTATTCTTTTAGTGTTTGCTAAATGATCTGATGAGGTGGCATGTTTCCTATTTTTAACTGGTCTGTACACTCAGGGCCTTAGATCTGCATCCTGAGCTGCTCATTACACACATATGAGAATACCAGCTGGAGACCTAAAGTGGAGATGTTTTCCTTCAGTCATTCGTTTCAGGATTTAGCTGAGAGAGAAACCTTCTGCTACAATGTACTGCCATTATCCCAAACACACTCAAAACTAACTGTCTGTGAATTAAATTAAGGTTACTTACCTGTAACTGAAGTTCTTCGAGAGGGACGCTGCATATTCCCACTCATGGGATGCTCTGACCAGTACTGCCTAAATGGTAGAATTCTAGCAGTAGCCATTGGAGTGCTCACAAACCTCCCGCACCCATCCCTTCCGTGAACACTGAGGGTCCCAGGGTGAGGATTTTCAGTTCCTTCCCCCATGAACCCACGCTGTTTTAGTAAGTAGGACTCTGAGGTACCAGGGAGAGGCAGACGGGGAGTGTGAATATGCAAAATCTGTCTCTAAGAACTTCAGTTACAGGTAAGAAAACTTTAGCTCTCCTTCAAGTGTCCTCTACATATCCCCACTCATGGAATAGATTAATAAACAGTACTTTGATCCAGGATGCTGGGACCATGGAGTCCTAATTAAATAGGAACTGCAGGACTTCTTTACCAAATCTTGCATCAGATCTATATTCTAAAACTAAGGAGTAGAGTTTAGTGGAAGTGTGAACAGAACACCTCTACATATTTCTATCAGAGGAACGTGTCTAGAAAAAGCCATAAAGGCTGCCTTCAATCAAGCAGAAAGTGTTCTAACTCCCTGAGGAAGGGGCAACCCTTTCAGTTCATAAGCTACTTTAACACATAATCTAACCTATCTTGAAAGCACTTATACAGAAATAGCTTTTCCCTCATTCCTTCTTTCATAAGCAATACATTTTGGGGCTTTCTAATTTGTTTAGTCCTATCTAAATAAAAGGCTAAAACCCTTCTAAGATTGAGTATATAACATAGCCTCTCCATTATAAGTATAGCGTTTGGGGAAAACACAGTAACATTATGAACAGTTTATTATATGAAAATCGGATACCACTTTTGGTAAAAAAATTGATTGCATACAAAGAACTACTTTATCTTTATGAAAAACAGTAAATGGCTGATCAGCCATTAATGCATGTAGTTTGCTTATAAGTCTTACAGAGGTGAAACCTAACTTCAGTGCCAGGCAAATTGGTTGAAACTATAGTAAAGAACAGAATTATCTGACACATGGATGAACATGGTATGTTGGAGAAGAGTCAACACGGCTTTTGTAAAGGGAAATCACGCCTCACCAATTTACTAGAATTCTTTGAAGGGGACAACAAGCATGTGGACAAGGGTGATCCAGTGGATACAGTGTACTTAGATTTTCAGACAGGCTTTGACGACGTCCCTCACCAAAGTCTCTTAAGCAAAGTAAGCTGTGATGGGATAAAAGGGAAGGTCCTCTCCTGGATCAGTAACTAGTTAAAAGATAGGAAACAAAGGGTAGGAATAAATGATCAGTTTTCAGAATGGAGAAAGGTAAATAGTGGTGTCTGTACTAGGACTTCAACATATTCATAAATGATCTGGAAAAAGGGGTAAACAGTGAGGTTGCAAAATTTGCAGATGATACAGCAAAGAGTTACAAAGGGATCTCACTAAACTGGGTGACTGGCAACAAAATGGCAGATGAAATTCAATGTTGATAAATACAAAATAATGCACAATGGAAAACATAATCCCAACTATACATATAAAATGATGGGGTCTAAATTAGCTGTTACCATTCAAGAAATAGATCTTGGAGTTATTGTGGACAGTTCTCTGAAAATATCCACTTAATGTGCAGTAGCAATCAAAAAAGATCAACAGAAAATTGGGAATCATTAGGGAAGGGATAGATAATAAGACAGAAAATATCATATTGCTTCTTTATAAATCCATGGTAGGTCTTGAATACTGCATGCAGATTTGGTTGCCCCATCTCAAAAAAAGATATATATGGAATTGGAAAAGGAACAGAAAATGGCAACAACAATGAATAGGGCTATGGAACAGCTTCCATGTGAGGAGAGTTTAATAAGACTGAGACTTTTCAGCTTGGAAAAGAGACAACTAAGGGGGGATATGATAGAGATCTATAAAATTATGACAGGTGTGGAGAAAGTAAATAAGGAAGTGCGATTTACTCCTCATAACACAAGAACTAGTGGTCACCAAATGAAATTAATAGGCAGTACATTTAAAACAAACAATAGGAAGTATTTCTTCGCACAATGCACAGTCAACCTGTGGAACTCTTAGCCAGAGGATGTTGTGAAGCCCAAGACTACAACAGGGTTCAAAAAAGAACTAGATAAGTTCATGGAGGATAGGTCCATCAATGGCTATTAACCAGGATGAGCAGAGATGCAAAACAATGCTCTGAAGTGTCCCTAGTCTCCGTTTGCCAGAACCTAGGAATGAGCGAAAGGGGATGGATCACTTGATGATCACCTGTTCTGTTCATTCCCTCTGAAGCACCTGGAATTGGCCACTGCCGGAAGCAGGATACTGGGCTAGATGGATCACTGTGCTGATCCAGCATGGCTATTCTTATGTTCTAAGGCTATTAAAAACATTATCTTAATAGACAAATGAAATAAAATTACAGCTTCCTAAAGCCTCAAAGGGGAGGTCTCATCAATTGTGAGAGCACTAAGTGTAAATCCCAAGATGGCATAAGGTGTCTTATTGGAGGGTATAAATTATTTAGGCCCTTTAAGAACCTTTTAACTACATCACTAATAAAAATTTATTCCCCTCCCACAGGTACCTGATATGCTGATATGGCTGAGAAATGAACCTTTACTGAAGATAATGAAAGATCTGCTTTTTTTTTTTTAAAGATATAATAAATATTGTAAAATGTAACTAACTGCTGCTGTATCTAGATATATATCATAGGTGGAAATCCACAATTAAAATTGTTTCCATTTATGACTATAACACTCTTATGTGTACTGTTTTCTGGAATGCAACAATAAGAGGGAAACATTAAGCTCTGAGACTAATGAATTAGCAAGGAATCCAGTCTTGATTCCCTGTCTCCGCCTGCTCTCAAGCAAAATTCCTGATACTTCCTGATGCTGCTGGATGCAGAGAGGTCTATTATGGGAGTCCCCCACAAACTGAAAGAGCATTTTACTATTTACTCCTTCAAAGACCGCTCGTGCATCTCACATGTTGACATGCTCAGAAAGTCTGCAAGAGTGGTTTGCTTCCCCACTTCGTGGATTGCAATTGGATGATCATCATGATCTATATACCAGTTCCAAAGGCTCTTGGACTCTATGAAAAATTGTAGGGAATGAGTCCCCCTCCCGGCTTGTTTCAGATAATATGATGCCGTCATATTGTCTGTTACCATCTGAACTATCTTGTGTTTGACCTGAGGTAGAAATGACTTTAACCCAATCTGGTTGCTCTCAGCTCTATCACATTGATGTGAAGATTCTGTTCATTTGGTGACCAATGAGGCTTGGAGTAACAGTCTGTTGTTTAAATGTGTCCCCCCATCCCAGTATGGATGCATCAGAGATAAGTATTACTGATGGAGAAAGGGAACTGAAAGGAATACCATTCATTACGTTTTGAATATTTGTCCGCCATGTTAGTGGTGCCAACACCTGCTATGGAATTACTAGCTGGCAATACATTGTTGTCCTAACCTAGTCTGTAATTTACTGGTAAACAGCACTGAAGTTCCTTCATCTGAAGATGAGCATACGGCATCATTGGCATGGCTGACACCAACGGACCCAGCAACCATAGAAAAACCATTATTACAGGAATTGAAAAAGGAGATAGACATTTTTACTTTTACAAATCTCTCCTCTGGATGGAAAGCTTTTGCCATAGTTGAATCTAGTATTGCCCCAATAAAGAGTATCCTTTGGGATGGGATTAAAATGGATTTTTCCCCTTTTATTTATAATCCCAGACTGGCAAAGAGGAAAACGTATTTGTTTTACATGCAGTAGGGGGTCTTCTTTGGATGACACTTTTATTAGCCATTCATCCAGGCACAGATACACAAACATTCCTGGCCTTTTTAGGAATATTGCTACCACATATAGGCATTTTGTAAATACCCTGGGTGCTGTAGACAACGCAAAAGGATAGACCCTGTACTGAAAATGGTCCTTTGCCACCATAAAACACAGGTATTTCTGATGACAAGGTCTTATTGATATATGTTTATATATATAAAAATATGAGTCTTTCAATCCAGAGCTGCAAACCAATCCTGGAGGGAAAGAGAAATGATTATAGAAGTTAGAGATAACATGCGGAAACAAAATTTCTTGATATAGGTGTTTAATTTTCTTAAATCCAAAATAGGGCGAAGGCCCCCACCCTATTTTGAAATTAGAAAATAATGCAAGTAAAACACCTTTTCTTTTTTGATCTGATGATACCACCTCTACTGCACCTAATTTCACTAGATATTGAACCTCTGCTCTTAATAAAACAAGGTAAGCCTGATTCCTGTCCAGATATGACAGAGATCAGTAGTCGGCTGAGGAGTAGGTAGTCAGGGAGTATCTTGAATTGAATTGTTTAGCTGCATGCAGTGACTTTCAGGATCTACCTGTATTATATTATTAAATCCTATTTGTGGTAAAATTCGGACAAACGGTTCCCAAACTGACTATGTCTAGCTGGCCTGATTTATAACTCCAAATCCTTATCTATCATCTGAGATCTTGTAGGAATCGCAGATGATGAAGTTGTGGAATTCTTATTATTATTACGACGCTTATAGGACTTGCTGATGTTGAGAGGCATGATACTGAGACTGACGATAATAATTCTTCTCTGGTATCAGTAAAGAATCGATGTAAAAGACATATTGTCGTTGATATCTACAATTTGAAGCTATAGATAATCTATTATTCATAGGAAGCCCAGAGATCTAGTTGTAGATATCACATTTTTCATTTTTTCTAGTGCTTCATCTACATACTAAATAGCACCTTTCAAAAGGAAGGTCCTTCAAACCTCATTTTTATCTCTTGAGGCAGGCCTACTGATTTGAGCCAGGCATGCCATCTTAAAGTGATGGCTGAAACTACTGCTGCTTCTTATAAATATTCCCACCCTACTGTAGAAGAATTAGCAGGACTTAAAGGTTCTTTTGGCTCTGGTAATTGTAGATCCTTTGTGAACCTAGTCAGAGAAAAGAAAACCTATTTCCATTCATTGGGAATTCTTGATAAGGTACTGGAGAAAGCCCATTGTGGCCATCAAATCCAAGGTGATATTTGCCAATCAGAAACCCACATTTGCCAGAAACCCATATTCAGATCCGATTATATAAATAATCTTTGTCCAAACAGATCTGAGGTGAATGGGTATCTCTGTTCATAATACTCCCTCTGCGTAACCATTCCACGATCTATATTCTTCCTCCAATCTGAGATTATTCTCGGTTCATTCAGAACTGGAAACAGTAATACTCTTGGCTGCACCAAGGAGATTGGAGAAAAATTCCTCTCTGGAACCCACAGGTGGTGGCAGAAGAAGAGAAATTCTAAATTCTTCTAAAAAAACCCCTCTCCTTGCTGGAGAAATACATATCTGAATCTGCTGTAGTACCACTCCTCTTGTTCCATCAATATAGCTGACTTGATTTCTGTCTGAACAGAAGATGGAACTGACCTGTGAACTGGTGTCTTGACTACTATCTGCTGCAGTGCCACACAGTTACCAGCCTCTGGTGCCTCAGTATTCCCTCATTTCACTGATTCCTTATGCCTACATTTTTGAATTAGCTCATTTGAGTCTGAGTGTGTCAGATCCGAGGAAAAACATCATTTACCCTCACGGAAAAGTGAGGAATCACTCCTCAGCTCCTTAAACATATTTTGTTGAGAAGGGTTTTTCTCCTGTGGATTGGCTCTTTTCAAAGAAGCCAACACCACTGAGGGCTGAATACTCAGACCTGTCTTGCCAGTCATCTTTATTAAAAGGACTGGCTCTAGATACAGAAGGCTGACGCCTTCAAAGAGTTTATTTTTCTGATTTTTAACTCCGGGTTTTTCAGCATTAGAAATTGAGGAAGACGATTAATCCTTCTTCCCGGCAGACTCATTCAGCACTGAGGCAGGCCTGTAGGCTCTCCTGGAATCAGGTCCTGGTTTTCCCAACATGGTTCTTGTAACAGAATTACTTGAAGCCTATTCTGTCTGCCTTTCTTTGCTCTTGTTGTAAATGTCAGAGCATATTGAGCACGTGGAGGGTGAGTGTCCTTTACCTAAACATGTCAGGCATCTGGCATGTATATCCGATGCAGGAAACCCACCAGACAAGAAACATCTTTTGGAAAAGGTTTCTTCTTTGGTTCCAAGTAAGGGCAGGTCCACACTACCGCTTAAGTCAATGTAATTCACATTGCTTAGGAGTCTGAAAAAACCACACACCCCAAGTGATGCCAATTACAGTGACCTAAGCACTGTCCACACCAGCGCTATGTCAGCGGGAGATGCTCTCCTGTCAGCACAGAGTGTCTTCTCCAGATGCACCAAAGGGGCGCAGCACATCAGTGCAGCTGTGCTGCAGTAGCTCATCTAGTGTAGACTAGTCATAACTAACTATATTACCAATCACTAAAATACTAACTAACAACCACCAAATACTTAACACAAAAATCATAAGTTAATCATGCATCCAGAAGGGTTCCTGAGCTCCATACAAACGGTTCACTTGGTTGCGGTTAGAAGGAACTGAGGCAGTTGGAGCATCTTCTATACCCTCACCATGAAACTCTCAACTTTCATTGAAGGGAGGGGCGAGGGAGGTGCATGAGTTTTATTTGCAGTAGTATTGTTCCTAGTACTTAAAGTATCATACTTGGAAAAAAAAAAAGTTATGGCACGGTAACATCCCTGAAGTCAAAGCAGGAATAAACAAATGTCCAAGGACAGTCTGACATAACCAGTTTATTTTCATAGTAAACTGTGTGCATTTATACACACAATACATATACATATATGTAAAAGTTGAAACAATTCATGTTTCAGACCAATCAAGCCTTGCATTTCTGTCTTTATTACATGTTGCATTCTACCAGGCATCCAAGATATATCCAAGGCACAGCTGTTCACAGCTTTATCATCAGTTTAGCGAAGAAGATCCTGAATGACTTAGCAAGCTAACTTCAGGAAAACGCAGACGTAATAATGAAACACGCAAGCCCACAAATGTGTTTATCAGTATGACCCTTTCATCCGCCAGTGCCAAAAATGTACTGCATTATGCTCTAAAATTTATCTACTGCGTGTTTATCCTTCTGGATTTGGGGGTGGTTTTTTTTGTTTGTTTATTTTTTTGGTTCACAGAAGTCATACATAGGAAGAAAATATTATCTTGTAGCTCAAGACTTCATAGCTGCTACACAATGTGTAAGTTACACTTCTACCTTGGATGCTGGAGAATTCACTGTCACAACTGGTTAAGGTAGATTTTGAATATATATATTTCAAATTTGAATAAAAGACACCAATTCAAAGCTCTAGGCAGCCTGACAATTAACATCACAATAAATGAAAGCCCCCACAAGTATTAAATAATTGTTCAGAAGGAACTCTGCCAGCATACCACCTAAAAACCCCCACCCTTTCAATGTTCTGGTATGCAGTACTTCAGCCCTCTCCAAAACCCCACATCAAATAGATGTCTTAAATATATTCTATCAGACAGGAAACAGACAGTCAAGTTCACAAGTTCTGTAAGCAATATTTGAACTATATTTCAGCCCTGGTCTACACTTACCTGGAGATTTGGCGGCAGTCGATGGGAGTTACGCAAACTATGCAGAGTAGCTTGCGTAACTCCCGTTGACCGCTGTGCTTCCCTTCTGCACACCATCTTAACTGCACTGCGCTGACGACGCAGTGCTGTGCTACTTGAGGGAGTTTTAAATGCAAAACACGTTTTGATAAGCTATTTCTCTTATGTACCCCGCCTATTTAAGCTAGTTTTATTTAACTAATAAAAAAGCTGTTTTGTGTATTTTAATTCCATTTCTATCCAAAGAGTGCTTGACATAAGTCATGAGTAAATAAGAAATGCATCATTCACCATTTTCTAACATAATTAAAAATGTAAAGATTAAGAATCTCAATAAATATATGTTAAACTATGTAAGCGCTTAAATAAATATGTATAGATATACGTTGTCCTCCAAGTAAAAAGTACCAAATTTAGTGTAAAGCCTATATTTAGTTGCAAATCAACATGTTTTAATAGTTACTAACCAATGAGAATCAACCTTTTATTTAGGAAAAGAAGTACAAGGGCAAATAAGGTTAAAAAGTAATTATTTCAATCCTGGGTTTCCTGCTTGCTGATTTAAATCATGATTAAAAGCAGTGATTTAAATTGCTTTGATTTAAATCAATGCAGTCAGTGTAAAATACCAAATCATAACTATGGAGTTTTGAGGTCTTTTTCCTTTTTATAAAATAATTCAGTGATTGCATGCTGAAATAACTATACTTTGAAGATGTGTGTTGATAGCTAGATAGATTCACTAAATATGCCTTAAGCATGATGGCATACTGCCTTTGTTCAGCATATTCTCACTTTTTTGTAACTATTTCTCCACACTGCTCTTCTCCCTCCCATTCCTCATTGAGAACTACAGATTTACTAAGCCAGAACATTGTTGTTTACAAGAAAGATAATGTATGATTTTGTCAAACAGTTGAGAAAAGAATCTAGACAGCTAAAATGAACCATCTAAAACTTAAACAAAAAATAACTTTGCAAGGATAATGAAAATGTAAGTGCTTCTAAAACAGTGGTTTTCCAACCTGGGGTCCACAGGCCCTTGGGAGTCTGCAGACTATGTCTAAGATTTCCACAGGGATCTGCATCCCCATTCGAAATGTTTTAGGGGTCTGCAAATGAAAAAGTTTGCAAAACCACTGTCCTAAAATAAATACAGTTTGACGTTTATGTGCCTGATTTAAAGGGTTTAAAATCCCCCCCACCCCACAACAAGTAGGCTTGAGGAAGCTCCTTATCTTTCTAAATGCTTGTCTACACGGTCAGTGAGCACTCAGCAAGCCAGGCTGTAATTCTATAGCACACTAACCTCCCAAGCACTCATTTGCCATGTGGACCTTGTTGTTGCACAGTAACAGTTCTATAGTGCACTGTGACCTCCAGTTGTTTGAAACAGGAGATCAAAGAATACTACAGAACTGTTAGTGTATGGCAGCAGGGTCCACGCAGCCACTGGGGGCATTCTGCCATGCACTAATTTGCTTTGCACTAAGTGGCCGAATAGACAAGCCCTGAAGCAGATAAATTGAGTGCTATGCAGTTTACTACATATGGGGCTTTTAAATATGATCTTGCAAGAGAAGGTCTTGTCTACTTTGTGCGGACATAGAAAAAATCTCATGGGACTTTGCACAAGTAAGGGTTTGCCCTGATGTGCTGGGTGAAATTTCTCCTTCCCCTACCACTCTTGTACTATGTGACCCATTAGCTATTGCCCCCTGCCCTAAAGGTGGTAGCGCTTTAGTGATGCTACAGGCAGGAGTTTTTAAAGTGCTTTGGGATTTTTTGAGATTAAAGATCTGTGATGGGGACACTCACCTCTTGAGTGACTTCTAGAGTCTGGGTGTGGTACTCAAATCTTTTTCCTCCTCCTGCACCTCCTCTAGGTTGCTGAACTCACTAGGTGGGTCTTCAGTGGCTCAGTCTTCCAGTCAAGTCACACAATCAAAAGGGATAAATCCCTTTTGGGGGAGGGAAAGGCCAACAAACTATTTGCCCTCATCGGGATTTTCAACTCCATTGAGGGGTCCTTTAAATCTCACCCTTCACTCGGGCTTCTAAAAGACAATTGTCCCCTTGTGGGACCTCGCCCACTTTGCTAATGGCTCACCCACGACTCTGGGTTCCAACCCAGGGATCCTGCATACAGCAGCCATGTACTGCTTCCTTTAACTAGTTACTGCTGCATTCCCACCTGGTCCCTTTACCTTCAACTATTATCTTAGGGTTAAACTTCTCAGGTCCTCCTGTTCCTAGGCCTAGTAAAGGCCGCCAGTTGAGCAACTCTGGCCAGAGAAGAGCACCCTGTCTTGCCCCTCTGCTCCCTCCCAGGAACTGATCAGCGAAACCCCTGCTGCTCCTTTTATCTGAGCCTGCTGGGCTCTGACTAGCTACTTCTACAAGGCCTCTGTAGGCAAGTTGGGAGGACTCATCTCTGCTCCTTCCTGGGGCGGGGTGATGTAAGACCCCAGGGCCTCCCAGCAGGCCTCCCACAAAAGGCCAGGTACAGCCCATCACAAGATCCTACATAAAATCATGTGATTATAAGTGATGTTGCTGACATTAACATGATGCTGTAATACTTACTGTATATTTCTGCATTCCCCATCAACTTTATTTTTATTTTCTAGATGCCTATATAGCATGTAATATTGGAGATGCTAATGCATTTGAAAACAAAAAACATACCACAGAAATAAAAAGGTGATTGCAATCACTATCATTCCTGCCCATTCTAAGACCTGAATTCATAGAGTTGCTTATAGTTTGATGAACGTGGGAAATCCTGAAGGATTAGAACTATAATGAAAACAGGCATTTTATAAACACATACCTATGATGGAATCCCTTCGGAAAACATCTCTATCAAAAATGTAAAATGACAGATGACGAAAACTCCGAGGAATTTCACAGTAAAAGTCTTCTCCATAGAAGGGGCTGAGGAAATAAAAAGAGTTATCATTGGTATCTCGAAGTAGCAAGTTTGTTTATACCTCATACCCTGAATATTGACTACACTTGCTTTTGTTAGGCTACAATTGTGTGTGTACACTAAGCTACATCTTCAGGCACTATACCACTTTGATGTATTCCATTATATATTAAATGCCAATGAAACAAAACTTTCTAGTGCATGACAAGGAAGTTATTTATTATTTGTACTGAAATAGCCCCTAATGGCCCTAATCAAGGATCAGCATGGTACCCCATTGCAGTAGGCACTGTAAACACACACGACAAGATGGTCCCTGCCACGAAGATCTATGTTAGGTCGACTTACAGCTGCAGTGGGGTTCAGGTTCATAAGGCCTTCTTTTGTCCGTGATGTGAGTCCTCAAAAGGAGTACTTCCACCGACTTAAAGGGGGCAGTCTGAGGGGCTGAGAGCCTAGGTTCTCAGCTCCACCACAGCTTCCTGCAGAGAGCCTGGGTGCTGCTCTGATGCTCCTAGCTCCCTGCCGGAGGCATAGTAGTTGCCCAGCAGGGAGCCAAGAGCAAGGGGGCAGACATGCTCCCAGCAAGGAGCGGGAAGCCAAAATCGGGGGAATCCTGGCGGGGAGCAAGAAGCCTCGGGGCAGAACCCGGGCTCCCTGCAGTGAGTGGGGTGCTGGAAGTCTCAGTACAGCCAGGCTCCCTATGGGAAGCGGGGAGCCCAGGCAACAGCCCAGCTGGGAGTGGACAGCCAGGATTCTGGAGGCCAGTCTAGCTGGGAGCAGGGATCCCAGGGGTAGCTGGGCTCTAGCTAGAGCTCCCCACCCACCAACTTTCTTGTCAATGTCAGGGCTCTAGCATGGAACCATGAAATTGACAAGAATGACAGCCAACAGCTGATGTAAGTTACTGTCACCCTAACTACACTGCCTCTCGTGGAGGTGGAGTTATAATGTCAGTGTAGTAGGGCACTTACATCAGTGGGAGCAAGGCTGTAGTGTGTACACTGACAATTAGCTGCTTTATGTCGATCTAACGCTGTAGTGCAGACCAAGTCTAAGTGTAAGACAAGAAGCAGACAGAAAGTTGAGCAAAAGTAACAGTGATGAAGTTATGGACTATGTATTGTCCAACACACATTAAACCAACTCTTTGAATTAATTAATTTAAAATAAAAACCTCACATCCAATTCCTCCACTTTCTCCAAAGGAAAATCTCAACTGATTAAGACAATTATTGGTAACTAAGCCATTGAGGAGTTTGTGATGTTTACTATCTGTTAATACTGAATATCCATTTCGACCTGATCATGACATACAGAAGTACGACCTAGTTAGATTAACAGAAAAACAAGTGTTTTTCCTACTGTTAGACCAGATTCAACAATGGGTAAAAATATAATTTTAACATGAAAATCTGTTTAGAGACTTATGTGGCTTTCATTGAATCCTACTTGTTTAAACAGAGAAACATTTCAGACTTAACAGAAACCCTTTTAGTTTTTTTCTATCCAATTATATGGTTAAGGAATTGTGTATAAGAACTACAAGCATCTATCAACATTATTTGTGCAGAGACAGGTCTACTGTACCGTACTACCAGAGATTTTTCACCAACTCACTTAAAACTCCATCCGCCCATTCAGATCTACTGAAGCATGAGTCATACGGACAGATGCAGCAAGCACTGCAGATGTAGACTTAAAAATAAATCACTAATTCTAATTAATAGGCTGAAAGCCAATAGTTTTTCTGTTTAAACAGACCTCCCTATTGTCCTGGCTAAGCACAAGGCTGGGAGACAGATTCATTAAAACTACAGTATAAAAAAACCCTTCAACAGTGTTCTGTTAAAAGATTAAATACCCATCTGCGTTATTAATAGTTCCTAACATTAACTTTCCATTTTTCTTGCATTTTATCTGCATATGTCGTTCCCTTGACTCTGTCAGGAAACCGCAACAGATATACATTGCTCCTATTATACACAGCATAAGCATTTTAAGTCATTGCACACCTCTTTTGTTCACACTGCTGCCTAGAATGAAATAAATTCTTAATGGATTTCTACTCTCTCTTAATAGAGGTTTGGAGCTAGCCAGCAAGTCTCATTCATTATATTCAAAATGTATAGATATTGCAAGTTAGCAAAACATGGTACTAAATGTCATTTTAGAGAGAACATGACGATATATTTAGTAATTCTTAAAGTCACGCATTATTATTCAGAACTGAGAAAAAACAACTTTTAAAATAATCCATGTACAATAATATTTGCTGCAATGTTGAGAAATATGTCCAGGATGAACAAATGAAGCCCACAGCTCAGATTAGTAGAGCCATACTATCATTAAGCCTTGTTCCCAAAGGAAGATTTTGGAAAACAATTATAGTACATCATCTGGTCCCCCTCCTGCCCAGTCTCCTCTGGATTCCAGCATCTGCTACCTCTAATTTTGTCTCAGGCCCTGAATATTTGAGAATCGTATTTGCATACACAGCTTCTAAACTTCCTTGAGGCTTTGCAATAGGTGTTGCATACACAATTCTTGGTATTCTTAGACAATATTTCCTTGGAAATGTCTTAGTTTAAACCACTTTATAGCTGTTAAATATTTACTTTACTCACAGATCTGGTACCTTCCGACAAAGTTTACAATGTGTACTTGCTGCATTGGCACTTTTCCTTGCTAGCTATGACAACATGCCTCTTGTCACCTTTGCCTGTTTCCCCTCTGTGAAGGAACCTTATTTGATCTTCAGGAGTGTGATGTTGTTTTTACAGATACACAGCCTGAAATTTTGCACTAGCAAGAACTGTTCTACCAAACTGAGCATTATGAACAGCTATCCTAGGAGAATGGTTCCCAAGGAGGGATCATAAGGCCCCAAACCCACAAACACTTATGTAGTTGACTTCAGTGGGACTACTCATGTGCACAGTTAAGCATGTCTGACAGAGTTGGCATGATCAGTGCCTAAGCATTAAAGTATCAAATTTCTCTGTAGAGAGTGTTTTCTTTTTCTAGACCTGCAGTGCACCTATCCATAAATCTGTCCTTTCCTCCTTATCTAATAATGATACACAATGGGCTACATGACAAAAAAGACACTTATGAGATGATGCTTAGTAAACTGTTAGTTATATATCCATTTCTCCATTAAGATTCCCAGATTACTGTGCCACCTGAAAGTCTGAGAGATACAAATATGCCCAGTATAGTCTTTTTCCATATTTACTTCACAGTCCTTAAACTCAGATTAACATTTGATACTAGTAAAAATGTATTCAGGGACAGTAATTAGCCCCCAAAACAGACCTCCAAATGGAGCAGTCAAACTACCATCATTTGAAGTATTCAAGAGTAGAAAAGACAACAGAGGAAACAACACAGGGAAGTGCACGGAACATTTCTGGAGTGGACCAGAGAACAAGAAGTCTCTGAAAGCCCGTTAGAATACATGATATTGGAAAAGAGCATAACAAAAGGGATAAATGCAAAGGAAATGCAAAGGAAAAGCTGTATTATAACCGGATCCTGCATCCACTACTGGATACAAGGCTTACTTGCATGAGTAGCCCCATTAAAATAATTTGTGCACCAGCTAACATTATTCTCACTAGTGTTCGCAGAAGAGGGTCCTTATTTTACATTTTAGAAATCTTTGTTCAGTGCTTTCCTGGATGTGGCTTTTGCAGACAGCGTGTTACAATATCCTACTCCAGCTTATTCAAGTAGTGTCTTTACTGCACTTTTAATTCATAAAAGTAAGCACACTGCACTTACTTCCCAACTGATAATTAAGCAGCAAAACTTTAACTGAAAGAAAATGCACGTTAAATCTAATCGGATTTTCCCCCTTCCTCTTGAGTGATAGGGTTGATTTGCAAAAACAATATCTTCTTTCTGAAGGAATCAAAAGAAACTACACAACCGCTGTGAACTTCCACTTAAATTGCAAGCTTATCCTTAACATATCTCTTCAAACAGTACCCACTTTGTCTCAAGCCTGGACCTGAGGAGCAAGAGGTCACAGCAGTCAAACCCCATGATTTATTTCCCAAGCCAAATTGTCTTGAGCATCAGCCTGAAGGCTCCAGAAACTTCTTTAAAAAAAAAAAAATTGCCTCCCCAAAACAAAAAGGCAACCCACCCTGTTTGCTTCATTAATGCTTTTATTTGACATAGAAATTAATAAAAGTCAGCAGCATCAAGTCACATAGCCCAGTGGTCCTCAACCAGGGGTATGTGTGCCCCTGGGGTATGCAGAGCTCTTCCAAGGGGTACTCATTTAGATATTTGCTTAGTTTTATAACAAGCTACGTAAAATGCACTGCCGAAGTCAGTACAAACTAAAATTGTATACACACGACTTGTTTATACTGCTCTATATACTGAAATGTATGTACAATAATTTATATTCCAATTGATATATTTTATAATAATATGGTAAAAATGAGAAAGTAAGCAATTTTTCAGTAATGGTGTGCTGTGACACTTTTGTATTTTTACATCTGATTTTTTAAGCAAGTAGTTTTTAAGTGAGCTGAAACTTGGGGAATGCAAGACAAATCAGACTCCTGAAAGGGGTACAGTAGTCTGGAAAGGTTGAGAACCACTGACATAGCCCAAAGGAGACTGTCAAAGACTTCAAGAACAAATACCAAAATTAGCCCAGCTGAAGATTCAGAGATCTTTCAGTATTTAATGTGTTCAACTTGAAATTTCAATTTAAAAAAAATTCCCTTGTAGGCTAATTGTACTCCTTCATTAGAAGATTTAATTCGGCAAAGAAAAGGGGAGGAGTGATATAGTTAATGAACATCAGAACAAGCATCAATATTTCCTAAAGAAATGTTTAAAGTATCAAAATAGTTTCTGATTCTTTTAATTCTTGCAATGACAGATAAAGGGATGGGACTGTTGGAAAAACATGGTTACTTACCAGTAATGGTTCTTCAAGATGTGTTGCTCATATCCATTCCAATATAGGTGAGTGCATGCCAGCGTGCACAGTTCCTGGAACTTTTTTCCCTTAGCAGACCCCACAGGGTCGGCTCTAGTGCCCCCTGGAGCCCCACGCACATGCTGCGGTATATGAGGCACTGCCGACCCTACAGCCCCTCAGTCCCTTCTTTCTGCCAACTCCGACAGCGGGGACGGAGGGTGGGTGTGGAATGGACATGAGCAACACATCTCGAAGAACAACAGTTACTAGTAAGTAACCATGTTTTCTCCTTTGAGTGATTGCTCATGTCCATTCCAACATAGGTGACTAAAAAGCAATACCTTGGAGGTGGGTAGGAGTTAACGGTGAGCTGCCCTCGGCATGGCTATGCTGAAACCCGCGTCCTCTCTCACCTGCTGAACAATGGCGTAGTGGGACGTGAAGGTGTGTGCCGACCACCAGGTGGCGGCTTTGCCGATGTCCTGCAGGGGCACTCTCTCCAGGAAGGCCACAGAGGAGGCCTGAGCTCTGGTTGAGTGCGCTGTTGAGACACACAGAAGCAGCACATTCATCTGCTCATAGCAGCACTTGATGCAGGATGTCATCCATGCGGAGATGCGCTGGGCGGAGACAGGTGATCCTTTCATCTGGTCTGCCACTGCGATGAAGAGCTGCATCGATTTCTGGAGCGGCTTTGTACACTCTATGTAGAAGGCCAGGGCTCGTCTCACGTCCAGCCAATGCCATCTCCTCTCCTCCTCCAAACCATGTGGTTTGGGAAAAACACGGGGAGAAAAATATCTTGGTTACAATGAAAGTGGGAAATCACCTTGGGCAGGAAGGCTGGATGCGGCCTCAACTGCACCTTATCCTTATAAAATACTGTATAAGGGGGCTCCGAGGACACAGCCCTAATTTCGGAGTCATCCCAGCTGAGGTAATGACCACTAGGAAGGCTACCTTCCATGAAAGCATGAGCAGGGGGCATGAAGCCATGTGTTCAAAGGGGGCTCCATGAGTCTCGAGAGGACCAGACTGAGATCCCAGGAAGGTACTGGGTCACGGACCTGCAGATAAAGCCTTTCCATCCCCTTTAGGAACCTGACCAACATGGGATGGGAGAACAGGGATTTCCCCTCTAGCGGTGATGGAAGGCCAAAATGACCACCAAGTGAACCTTCAACAAGGTCAGCGCCAGACCCTGGAGCCTGAACTGGAGCAGGGACTCCAGGATTACCTGCAGAGGAGGGAGGATGGGCGGAATGCCCAGGGACTCCGCCCGAGAGGTAAACTGTCCCCACTTAGGCCAATATACGACCTGTGTAGAAGGTTTCCTACTGCCCAGCAGGAGTTGCTGGACCTACACCGAGCAGGCTCTCTCTCCCTCCATCAGCCACAGGGCCTCCGGGCCATGAGGTGCAGGGAGTCCAGGTCCGGGTGCAACAGGTGACCGTGGTCCTGGGGGAGAAGGTCGTGCTGCCTAGGCAGCTCCATGGGCAGGGCGATTGAGAGGTCCAGCAGCATGCTGAACCAGTGCTGTCTTGGCCAGGCTGGAGCAATGAGTGAGACGTCCGCCCTATTCCTCTTCATTTCCAGTAGGACCTTGGGCAGGAGCGGAATGGGCAGCAATGCCTACATGAGGGTGCCCACTCAGTCGGCGAGGAACGCGTCGGAAATCGACACAGTCTTGCGACCACGGAGTGAGCAGAACCTCGGGCACTTCATGTTCCAGGCCGATGCGAATAGCTCCCATTGGGGAACACCCCACTTTTGGAGGATCGTAGTCACTACCTCTGGGTGCCACAACCAGTTGCTGTGGGGTAGAAACGACCTGCTGAGGCAATTTGCCTCATTGTTCCTCACTCCCGGGAGATGAGAGGCAGTCAAGTGGAAGTTGTCCCTCATGACAAAGTCACACAAACGGGTAGCTTCCTCGGAGAGAACCGAGGGGCGTGCCCCTCCCTGCCTGTTTATATAAATATAGCTGCAGTGTTGTCCGTCTGCACTTGCACCACCCTGCCTGTCAGGAATTGGAGGAACACCCTGCACGCTAGGCGAATAGCCCTCAGCTCCTTCATGTTGATGTGCAGGCGCCTGTCCTCCCCCGGCCAGAGTCCTTGTGTGGTCAGGTTGGCTGATGTGGGCTCCCCATCCCACATCCGAGGTGTCTGAGATTAGGGTGACTGACGGGACCAGTTCCCTGAATGGGACGCCTTTCAACACTGCCCTGGGAGATCTCCGCCAGTCTCGGGAGGCTAGGACGGGTGGGGGAACTGTGACCACCCAATTCAGTGGGTATCAGCTCGGCACATACACCGAGGCCAACCACTAGATGCAGGCCACCATGTGGCCTAACAGCTCTAGGCGGTGCCTGGCTGTTGTCGTGAGGCATCGTTGTAGCTGGGAGATGATAGAGACCATTGCCTCAAAATGTGGCTGAGGCAGGAAGGCTGTGATCTGGGAAGCGTCCAGGGTGCCCCCAATCAATTCTGTGCGTTGCACAGGGGTTAGTGTGGACTTCTGCTTATTTATGAACAGTCCCAGCCTGCTGCTTGTGGAGCAAGTGAGGGGCACACTCTCCTGTACTTGGAACCTGGACCTGCCCCTGATCAGCCAATAGTCCAGGTAAGGGAAGATTTGCACACCTTCTTGCCTCTGCTGAGCCACCACTACCGTCATTGCATGTGGTGAAAGATAGGCCAAAGGGCAGGGCTGTAAATTGGTAGTGGGAGCTAGCCACTGTGAAGCAGGAGAAGCTCCTGTGGCTGGGGAGGATGGACCCATGAAAATATGCATCCTTGAGGTTGAGGGCTGCATACCAGTCTCCTGGATCCCGGGAAGGGATTATGGGGCTAGGGAAACCATGCGAAACCCGAGTCATCTGACATATTTGTTTAGATGACTCAGGTCTAGTATAGGTCTTAGACCCCGCTTTGGTTTGGTGAACCATAACCACCGCTCCTATGTTGAGGAGGGTGTCCACTTCCTGCAAGAGGAGTTGCTCGTGTGTGTGTGTGTGTGTGCGGGTGTGGGGTGGGGGTGGGGTGGGGGGGGGAAAAGGATAAACTGTATAGCATAGCCCCCAGAGCCTATCCTGAGGACCCAACGGTCCAATGTAATCTTTGCCCATTCGGGATAGAAGGGCCTTAACCTGTTCAGGACGGGGCGGAGCGGGTCCAGGAGAGCAGTAGGGTACCACCCTTGGGCGCATCATCAAAACTATCTCCTACGATTGCCTGGCCCCCCATGCTAGGGGGCTGAGGACAAGCTGGGGGGCTGATTCCGTTTTCTAAACCCCCTATTTCTGTAGGGTTGAAAGGGCCTAGATGGAGGCCTTGGTTGCTGCTGCGCCTGGGGCCATGACCGCTGCCTAGAAGCCTGGGGCGTGTACCAGCCCACAGTGAAACACGGCCCTGGAGTCCTTCTGACTATGCCGCTTCACATCGGTCTTATTGGAGAAGAGGGCCGACCCATCGAGGGGGAGGTCCTGGCTTGATTGCTGCACCTCCTGGGACAGGCCTGAGGGTTGCAGCCACGAGTACCTCCTCGTGAAAATGGCGGAGGCTATGGCCCTACCCGCTGAGTCAGCAGCATCACTGGACGTCTGGAGCGCTGCCCTAGCCACTGTGATTCCTTCACCCATGATGGTGGTGAAGTCTGCGGCCTGTTCCTGGGGCAGGCCCTCAGAAAACCACCTGAGGGAGTCCCACAATTTAAAATTATATCTCCTCCGGAGGGCCTGATGGTCGGCAATCCTGAACAGCAGGGCTGCCATGCAATAATTTTTTTTTTTTTTTTCAAACAAATCCACAACTTTTTGTTGTCTTTGTTCTTGGGAATGGAACCAGGCTGACCTTGCCTGTCCTGCAGGTTGGCTGCGTCCACCACCAGGGTTCCCAGGGCCGGGTGAGTGAACAGATACTCGAACCCTTTGGCCGGGCATAATACTTTTTCGCAGCAACCTCAACATAGGGGTGACGGAGGAAGGGGTTTGCCACAGGGCTGTAACAATTTTGTAACAGCCTATCATGGCTGGTAGGGCTACTCTCACTGGGGCAGCTGCCACCAGCACATTGAAGAGGGTATCAGCAGCCTCCACTAACTTCTTGACCTCCGGTCCCAAGTTAGAAGCCACCCTCTTGAGCAGCTCCTGGTGCACCCTGAAACCCTCCAGTGGCGCCATGTGGTCCCGGGAGACTGCCTCGTCTGGGGAGGGGGAAGAGGACTGCCGAGGCATGTCCTGTGGGTGCTCCCCTGCCTGCCGAAGGGATGCACCCATATAGGGACCTCCATGGGGTCCAACTCTTTGTCTGAGGAGCGGTGTCAATGGGCCTTCTCCTGTGCCGGGGGCACGGACTGCACGCACCCCACTGACCTGGTGGATTGGGGCCCTGGTTCCATCTGGCTGCCCCCATCTGGGGTCAAACCGGGGCTGACTGTGCCACCTGCTGTAACACCTTGTGGGAGCATCGGCTGTCCCAACGACTGTCCCGCCTGTGGGACCCTGAGCCACTAGACCGGTGGTGGCGTGGCTGTCCTTGGCCCCGGGTTCCATGCCGGGGACCGTCTTCTCGCCACCTCCGACGTGGAGGACGACGAGGACCGCCTCAGTTGCCGCGAGTGGTGCTGATGGACGGAGGTGCGCTCTGAAAAGCTCTCGGTACCGAGGACTTGCGGCGCCATTTACCCCTTGGTGATCGAGACCGGTGCCACGCCGAACTCCTCGGTGCCAAGCCTGACTCCGGCGACCGGGTTCTGTGTCGTGGTGGTGCGGGGTCCTCGAATGGTGACCGGGTTCCGCACCACCTCCGTGTGGGATGAGTCCCTCGATGCTGAGGTCTCTGACGGTGACCGGGTTCTGTGGCGCCTCCGTGTGGGCGAACTCCCTGGTGCCAGGGATCTGGGACAGGAGCTGCCCGAGCGCCACCTGGCGGACCTCGACCGGTGTCACCTCTTGGTCTGCACTGCCTCTAATGCGGGGTACCAACATCGGCACTGAGAGGGAGACTGTATTCCAAGTCGAAGCAGGCCGACTCAACACCACCAACCTGGAGCGACTGCTGGGGGAGTGTCTCGCTCTATCCCCAGTGGCCGTCCGACAGAAGATCTTCCTCCCTGTACCGGGGATCTCCACTGCCCTTCGGGTGGACCCCATGCGGGTTTGCCCCGGGACACTGACCCCATCTCCCTCGGCGGAGGAGGGAGGGAAGGGGCGTAGGCAAGCCAACAAGGCTCTTGCCGCCAGAAAGCCTCTGATGTCGATGGCATTGGCAGGGGCACTCTCCCACTCCCAGGAGTCAGGGGAGGCTCCCTGCTTGGAGATGCAGGCACCGGAGAAAACTCAATGGGCCGTGGCTGGTGCATCTCCGCACTCAACTCTGCCCGTACTGACGGCACAGGGGAGTGTCCGCGCTCCGCTCGCTTTCTTCTTCTTCAGCACCGAGGGTGTTGCTCAGTGCCGAGTTGAGCCCGATACTGGCAGAGCACTCTGCACCAAGGAGACGCTCGGATGCCAGGCGGAGTGCTGCCTCCATGAGCAGGGCTTGTAACCTGATCTCTCAGTCCTTCTGAGTCCATGGTTTAAAAGCCCTGCATATCTTACAGTTGTCTTTCCTGTGCCCTTCCCCCAGGCGCTTAAGGCACCGATCGTGGGGGGGGGGGGGGGAGAGAGAGGGAGGAAGAGATTGAGCTAGGCAACTGGGGCATGGGCCGGCCACTCCAAGTCCCTCAGGGATTTCTTATCTAACTAAACGTAACAACTACTTAACAACTAACTAACTCGAATAACAAAGAGTTCAAACAAAGGGGAATAGCACTTGCAAAGAGCAAGGCTAGTTCCATGCAACCATTACAGGCAGAAAGAAGGGACTGAGGGGCCCTAGCGTTGGCAGTTCCTCATATACTGTGGCATGTGCGCTGGGCTCCAGGAGGCACTAGAACCGACCCTACGGGGTCTGCTAAGGAGAAAAAAAGTTCCAGGAACTGTGCACACTGGTATGCACTCACCTATATTGTAATGGACGTGAGCAATCACTCAAAGGAGAACAGGATTTGCAGTGACAGAAGCCATGGAATGCCCTTCTTTTTAACGGGCAGTCACCATAAAATTAGCCTTTTTAAAAGTAGCTTTGAAGATGTTTAAGTTTCAAAAATCCTTTGGCACAGGATATTGATTTTAAAGTCCTTTATATTTTTATTAATTTAACCTGCTTTAGGTTTTACTGTAAAGTGTCTCAGATATTTTGATAGACTGGTGTTATATACATAGAATTACAGAGCTTTTGAATCCCTAGCCTCACAATTGCCACATCCAGCTGTTGACAGTATCTATTCCATAACTAAGGGTGAAACTAATATATCATCAGCAGATTCATTTTGAATACACCTAACTTGTTACCACCCCCAATCTGACCTTCTTGAAGTTTCATGTGCCAATCTCAACTGTTCAAGAAACGTGGTGGAACAGGAATCTGAAATGCATGACCTGGGCCTGGAATGGGAGTGTGTGTTTGGGGGGATGGTGAGGTGGAGGTAGTTTGAGGTGGGCAGGAGAAACGGGCAGGTGGTGAAAGGGGAGAAATGACAGGAGATTGGAGGGCATGGAGAAAGACAAGGAACGGCAGAGGCTGTTGCCCTTTATTAAAGCTAAGTATTTAACATATTGTAGCTTTTCAATCTCAAAGTTTTTAATCTTGAGAAAAGCTTTCCCCTTTCTCCATTTTCTATTCCATATTCCACCCAGGTTTCATTATCTTCCCTTTTCCTCCCTCCCATAGACTTGCTAAAGCTAACAGGCCTCATCAAAGAACAGCAGGACTCCTTTTCCGCAGACCTGTTATGCAAATCTGATTCAGCAAGATGCTTATGCAGGTGCTTAAGCACTTTCCTCAACTGGGGACTTAAACCTCTTTCTTCCAATGAGCAACAGCAAAGTCAAAAATAAAAAAAACTTCATTTGCAAAAAAAGTGCAGCACGAGTTTCCTTAGAATGTATACTTAACAGAGGAGGAATATTATTTTCCTCACAAAATGTCTGTTAGTGCCCAAATGTGAGAATGTCTGGAAATAGTAAAAGGATCCTTCCTGTCCTCTTCCAAATACTACTTCACGCACCCACATGTCCTATTCAAGGGCCTATTTCTGATTACTGCCATGTCATTTTTTTATTTTGGCCTCAGCATATTTGCAATTCTAGAGGAACTATGTTAAGGAGCTGGACACTCTGTGTGTGTGTGTGTGTTGTGAGTGTGTGAGAGAGAGAGAGAGAGAGAGAGAGAGAGAGAAGGGGGTGGGGAATCAGGTGGAGTGAGTTTAAGTGGTGAAAAATGATATAGGACCCTGTCTACACTTACCTTCGCGATTCGGCAGCAGTCGACGGGAGTTACACAAGCTAAGCAAAAACCTTGCATAACTCCCATTGACTTTTCTGCTTCTCTTCTGCATGCCATCTTCACTGCACTGTGCCAGTTCCGATCGACACAGCGCTATGCCACTTGTGAAGGTGGTCTTAGTACGTCAATTTCTGGATCGACTGAGCGGGTCTTCACTGTCGATCCAGAGAAATCCTGGGGCCGGTTTTGTTCAACATCTTCATTAATGATCTGGAGGATGGGGTAGATTGCACTCTCAGCAAGTTTGCAGATGACACTAAGCTGGGGGGAGTGGTAGATACCCTGGAAGGTAGGGATAGGATACAGACTGACCTAAACAAACTGGAGGATTGGGCCAAAAGAAATCTGATGAGGTTCAACAAGGATAAGTGCAGAGTCCTGCACCTAGGATGAAAGAATCCCATGCACAGCTACAGACTGGGGACCGACGAGCTAGGCAGCACTTCTGCAGAAAAGGACCTGGGGGTAACAGTGGATAAGAAGCTGGATGTGAGTCAGCAGTGTGCCCTGGTTGCCAAGAAGGCTAATAGCATATTGGGCTGCATTAGGAGGAGCATTGCCAGCAGATCACAGGAAGTGATCATTCCCCTCTATTCGGCATTGGTGAGGCCGCATTTGGAGTATTGTGTCCAGTTTTGGGACCCCCACTACAACAAGGATGTGGAGAAGTTAGAGAGAGTCCAGCAGAGGGCAACAAAAATTATTAGGGGGCTGGAGCACAGGACTAATGAGGAGAGGCTGAAGGAACTAGGCTTGTTCAGTCTACAGAAGAGAAGAATGAGGGGGGATTTGATAGCAGCCTTTAACTACCCGAAAGGGGGTTCCAGGGAGGATGGGGTTAGGCTGTTCTCAGTGGTGGCAGATGACAGAACAAGGAGCAATGCTTTCAAGTTGCAGGGGGGGAGGTCTAGGTTGGACACTAGGAAAAAGTTTTTCACTAGGAGGGTGGTGAAGCACTGGAATGGGTTACCTAGGGAGGTGGTGGAATCTCCATCTTTAGAGGTTTTTAAGCTGCGGCTTGACAAAACCCTCACTGGGATTATTTAGCTGAGGTTAGTCCTGCTCTGAGCAGGGGATTGGATTAGATGACCTCCTGACGTCCCTTCCAACTCTATGATTCTATAAATCGATCTGATGGTGGCAACTTTGCCGCCGTCAGTGTAGCCGTAGCCTAGGAGTGATTTGGATTTTTTAAAAAAATGCAGGATTTCGTTATTACTTTTGAGTGTTAGCTAGACTCCACAGAACTATGTTCAACCTTAACTTTAAAAAAAAAATGTGTTTGACAATATCTATTAAATTATCATCACAATCAATGTTAATTAAAGGGACAAGAGTTTACAAACTGAATCACGCAGACTAAAACCACTTCTTCAGTTTCAAATAATGTTGCAAAACCCAGCACTTATTTCTCAACACTTGGATTTGCAAAAGCAGTTTTGTTCTCAATTTGGCACTGATAGTTCAGTTGATGAAGGGAGAGAATTGCAACATGAATAATAATGAAACTGCCCAAACCAAACCTCTTTATATAGAGATTTTTCTTCCCTCCCTCCCCCTTTTCTTCTTTTAAAACCCTGCCTTTGTACTCAGAAGTGAGGACCATTAACATGCCACAGAGAACTCTGCATCCTCTGACTATTCCAATGCATTTGGAAATACTGGATTCATCGTGCTGCATGAACTGAAGACCAGAGTTCACATCACAGTGTGAGTTGAAAGAAAAATAAATAGACTGAATGAGTCTACAAAAGGGTACTTGCCTGTTTCTGAATAATTCAGCATTTGGCTTGTAAAATGTGCATTCACACTCTGCAACATTTCTTTAAGAGAGCAGGGAGAGGGGAAAAAAGGATTCTTCAAAATACAAAATACTTACACGAGTCAGATAACAAGGGAAGAGGATGAACTCAAATTCTGATACAGTTTGTGGTAGCTAGTACAATAGAGCTATAAGGGGAGGATAGATAAGGTGAGATCCTGTAGAAGGAGCCAAAAGAGGCACACACAATTTATTAAGTCAATGTGAAAGTACAGATCCTATTCTAATATCCATCCATCAGTGCATAAGCCACTTTTTCTCATAAGTAATTATGTCGAAGGACCTGATAGGTAGTGCTGCATTACGCATTCAAGCACATATAAACATCAACAAAATCAGAAAATTATTAATGTGTTAACTACACTAGATCCAGGGTGGAGGGTGGGAGGATTTTAGCTATAGATATCGCTTCAGTCGGTGTAAACTAGTCTGGCTCAGTGGAGGTCAATGGAACTATATCAACTTACACAAGTGAGGATCTGGCCCATTGTATTAATGCTTCTGCTGGAAAAGAGAGGAATCTCTCAGAAGTGCAAGTTTCCATGCTTGAACAATTTGTAAAGCAAAAAACACAACTGTGTATTAATTTTTAGCTGGTACTGAATAGAAAAGACAAACAGCATTGTGTTTCTTTAAGCTTGTTCCATTCTGTCATCCACTCACTTAATTTTTCTTCCTAAAACTTCCTGAGCCTGTGCTTTTATTCTGAGAGGATATATGTACCCTTACAGTCTCACCCTGGCAGCTCAGAACCCTATACACTGACTGATATCCCTACCAGACACCAAAAATTCTTTCTTATTCATTCTAGTGACCTTGTGACTCTCTCATCCATCAAATTTCTTCCCCCCTGCCCCCTGGCCAAATAGAAATATCCTTGCCTCCTGCGGTATCCAGCTTCCATTTATACTCCCTTGACAAAGTGGAACTCAAGTTAGAGATGTATTTACTTTATTTGTAGGAATTTCCCAGGTTCTTAAAAATATCTACATCAATGCTGATAGTTACTCACGTGGATAGCTTTCAATACTGATATTCTCATTCGTAAACCCCGCAGAGCCTCAATGTCCACCATGCCTCCTCCCACAGCCCTGCTCCCCCTTCTGGCACTTTGTCCAGCTGTATTACACCTCTCCCCCGCAAAGCCTTGCTAACTCCCTGCCCCAATAATTTCTCATGGGCAGCCTGATTTCCCCCCAAGCTTCCCTTCCTACAGAGCTCGACTCCTCCCGGTTCTCTTACCACATCAAGCCTTTAAATGTTGATACATATCAGTGTTTAAAAGCAAAATGAGGTAACTGAGTAGTACAGGGCGTGGTGGGGCCAGGCAGTGTGAGTAGGGAAGAGTACACTGAGGAGCAAAGCTCTTGTGGGAATTGCAGTGGAGCAAGGATATAGGAGAGAAGCTGCTTGCAAGCACTGCTTATGCCATTCAGTTCAAAGCCTCTTTTCCCCATGGCCTTTGTGTTGGATATAGCTGGTGTTTCACAGAGGCAAGCTGGCAGCACTGGAACATCAGCTAATCTTGGCATATCTCCAGTGAAAGTGGAACAACCATATATTTAAAATTTGAGAAGTGGCATGTGTCCAACACATCAGAATGTGAGAGAAAAGTTTGGAGTTTGTGGTTATTTAGCTAGAGGAATATGAAGAAATGCAAGGAAAACAAAGCAATTTTTTTAAAGCACGCATTTTAAGACGTTATCAGCAAACATTACATAATTTTATTAAAAATTAGGGCCTGTCGACCTGGTTGGTTAGTATGCAGCAAGCCAGGGTCTACATCTACCGTGCATTAGCCTGTCACATGCGAGCGGCTGTGTGGACACTGTTATTGTACACGAGAAGTTCCGCAGTGTGCTTTGATATACTGCTGCTCCAAACAGTGTGGACAAGCCCTTACATAGAAAATTAATTCTTGCGAAGAGCTACTGTATCAAATTTGGAGTCTGGCAAAGTGTGAGACAAAGGAACTTTATTGTTGTGTTAAGTGCAACATATTCTTTAACTATGGAGTTGCTACAGACTTCTCCTTAATATTATTGTCTCTCAGTGGCAAGACCATCATTAAGGTTGCATCAGCACTGGCTGTTTTACAGGTCAGTACCACAGTGTCTCTCACTTTAGTTTATTGATGCCAGCAATCTTAATTAACATAAAACAAAATATTTTGTTTGTAAATATGTATTATACATTCACAAAAAATCCAAAGTATTATGTGGCTTGCACTTTCCCTCCCTGCCAAAGTCTAGAGACAGTAGACTAAAGGCCCAGGTGGTTTATTTTCTCTTACATTTAGTCTTTGATCACTCTGTCCAAGGAATGAAAAATTCCTGTCAAGAAGTAAGGAGAACTAAAGGATCATTCAACCAAGATGCTTGATCATCTCTCTGAAGCATGCCAACAATTTAACTTTTCTTTCACAGTGCTCTATCTTTACAGGCACCTTTGAAAACACATTTAGAAATGTCATATTCCCTTTATCTAAGGTTTGAGAAGCTGCCTTGATTTTCCTGTTGCAGCTGAGACTGCCCTTTAAGTGAACAGAAACATCTGATGCAAGCAAAGGCAAAGTCAATCTTAAGGTCAACAAATCAAAAGTTTATCCTTAGAGAAGAACTGTAGCTACAATTGAGTCCAGGATGGGAAGAATTTCAAATTTGAAACTTCTCTTGGGAGAAGTTAAATGGCTGACTCAGTGATGGAGAGAGAAATTTTCCACCATGCTGGCTAGCAAGAAAATATATCAGTTGAGGCCTAGCGCTAAGGAAACATTGTAGAATCATGGAATATAAAGATTACAAGTTCCTCAGGACATGGACCATATCTTTGAATAAGTTTGTTTTAGTTTATATACAATGGTGCTCCAATTCCAATCAGGCTTCTGGGCAACATGGTAATATAAATATTGAATAAACCCCTCCCAGAAAAAACATATTATGATTGTAAATGGGAGCAGACTTAGGGTATGAAGGGTAATGCCTGCGATCTTGCTAGAATCCACTCAAGATCCCTGTGAAGAAGCTTATGAACATGGTATTGCTTGTACAATTCAAAGTTCTCTTCATGGGCACCTGAACTGGAGAACCACTCTGACTGGACCAAGGAAGTTGCAACAATGTTGCTTGCCCAAATAGCCTAGAATTCTGAGTGACGCTGTGTGAAGAATACCTTGGTCGATAGCGCTAGAGTATTTTCAGCTTTTCTGCTAAAAAAAAGTAAGTATCTCCATAGGGTGGTGTGGTTTGGGGGAGGAGAGCGGCAGGACAGCGGGTAAAACCACCAGTGACCAGGCTCCCATCTCTGAGGGGAAGGGCTCTAGCTGCACAGAATGGACAAGTCCCCCCCTACGTGGCAGGAGCCCACCCTTTCTGGGGGCCAGGGTGCATCAGGCCTCATTCTCTAGTGAGTGAGTGCTGTCTCTATACCGGCTCGGTGTGGAGGGTAGGCCGAGTGGGGACGGCGGAGTTAGAAAGAGAGTCCAGCCTGCACTGACTGTTACCCTGGAGCTTGACTCCCAGAAGTGAAGTCCCTTCTTTCAATGTTGCCTTGCTCCATTTGTTTAGAATTCACTCTCAAAATGCATCATTTTCTGCAAATACCATCCAGGGGCAGAATCCCTCCCCCCAACACACCTGGGGGATCAGCTATTGGAAGGAGTTTCAGTCCGCTACCTTGTGAAAAAGAGGGGAGCTAGATGTTGGAAGAAAATGAGTCAGAGGTGAAGGCAATAGGCTCTGAAGCCCCCAACCCCAGCTTGCTGCCCCTTTGGGACTAGGTCCAGGTCCTGCCATGAAGCAGATGATCTGGTGGCAAACCACCAAGGCCATCAGGTGAGGGCCCTCGGCTGCCATGCTGGGATCAGCCCTGTGCTGAGAGTCTGGGGGCACAGGACAGCTCTGGGTCAGGTCCCCGCAGCCTGGCGGCCTTATGGGGAGGAAGCTATAAAGGAAAGGCCCACTAGCTAGGTTTGGCCCAGTCCTCTCCCCAGTTTCCCTGGGAAGCCTGAACCTCCACCTTCTCCCTTGGTGACAAGGGGAGCATGCTTCGAAGGATAGATCCAGGGGGAGCTGCATCCGAGCTTCTCCCCTGCTCATGGGCAGCACTGTCCAAGCCCTCCAACCAGTCCCCTTTGGGGTAGACTCTGGGCCTCCAGCCTTGTGATCCTGTCTGGGAGCTAGGCAGGGCTAGCCATGGTCACATGAGAGCATTACAACAGCAGCCTCGGCCAGTTTGCCCCCTCAAGACCCATGCTGTGTACCCTAGCCCCTCCACTCTGGCCTGAGGTCCTTTCCCCTGTTGGGTTAGCTCCAGGGAGCTGACCCCACAAGGCAAGTGTGCTGTTGCTGACAGATCCAGCAGGGCATAGGCCTCACACCAGCACACTTGCCCAAGTCAATGTGGCGATTGTGGGTAGCCCCATACCTTGGCGTACCAGACCTCCTCAGCCCCAGAAGCAGCAGGGGTCTGAACTAGGAAGGGTCAACCTATGATTGACGAGTGCCTGTGCCCTGTGAGGCTCTGACTGCCAAGGGGCATAGGTGGGGGATGCCTGCAGGAGGGAGGCAGGCAGGAGCAGCTCCTGTATGAAGGACTGGTCCTGGCTGGCTCCCCACTCTGGCCCACTGGCTTTCATGGGATCCAAATACAGGCAGGGTCCTCCAGGCATGACATTCTACCCCACCCCCTTCCTGGCCTTGGCACTGCCAGATGCAGGGCTTCACCTGCTGAGCTGGGCTGATAGCTTTGGAGGGGTGAGCCGAGCCCCCTCTCTCCCTAACCAACCAGTGCCTATGAGTATCTCCACTCCTTCTGCTTCTTCTAGTCAGGCACTAGAAAGTTGTCCTGATAATAGCTTTAGAATCTTTGATCCTGTATGAGGCATCAGCACAACAGTCCAGTTTTGATGCCAAGAGAGGTTGGCTAGTAGAAATGAGGTAAAGTTCTTGACAATGATTTATTGGTCCCACCGGCCTTACAAAAGTAAGTGTTTAGATGCCCAAAGGCCCACCAACCTGGCTGCTCTCAATTTTTTAGGGGAATTTAATACTAACGAAAGGTGTAGGTGTAGTACATACTGTTGCTGGCCTTGTGATTAAGAGACTGGCCTGAGAAGCGAGAGGTCTAGGTTCTATGTGAACCTGGGTAAATCACTTAATCTCTGTACCTCAATTCCTCACCTGGGAAACGGGGATTACAATGCTTCCTTTCTCTCCCCCTCTCCCCCCGCCCTTAGCTGTTTAGATTGTACACGCTTCAAAGCAGGGATTCTCTTGCTATGTGTTTGTAAAGGGTAACAGCATCTTGATTTGATCTGGGTTGGGGCTTTTAGGTGCTACTGTAATACATATATTAAAAAAACCCACCACATCAGTGAAGCTACCATTCAAGTAACTAGCTAAAAAAGGCACATGTTGAATCTTGCACTATACAAAATGAAATGTTTCAGCCATGCTTCAATTTTCAGTCCCCTTCATGTGAATATAGAGTATATGCAAACAGCTGGAAAAAATACAGACTTCCTCAGTACAAGGAAACCTGAATTAGAAGACATTGTTGTAGATATGGCAGTTTCCTGTGATATTCTTGGCATACTTATTCAATTAAGTTTAAGTATCTTAGGGATCCATTGTAATAAATGAATGGTTTATGCATTATTGTGGGCTGGGATTGTATATAACCTCTCGAGCGGGAAATGTGACAGATGTGGAACCTGGGGTTTCAAAGCACTATATTAAACAATGTGCCAGACAAGAATAGACTTTTGGAAGAAAAAGTATTAATTCTCCTGGGGAATATCTAGGGGGAGGTGAATGTAAATTCTCCACCTCTAGTTATTCAAAACCCCACCCTTTTGAAACTCCACCCTGAGGAGCAAGTCTTTGTCTGCTGATCACCTGTTATGTGACGCCAAGATCAAAGACCCAAGCTGAAAAAAGGAAAGACTGAGCTATTCATGATTGGTATGCTCTCAATCTGTGACAATTGTGAACTTGTAATCCTGGGGGGAAAAAAACAGTTATGGACTTTGAAGGCCTGACACCTACCGGAGTCCAAAGCTGGAGTTCAGGATGAGCTCTGATAAGATTCTTAACATGCATGTAGGTTCTTTTATTGTTTTTAATATATTTTCTCTGTAAAGCTTTCAACTTAAGAGTCAATGTGCTTACTTATAAAGAGCTGTATGGTAACTTATAATGGCAGGCAATTACAGTGTTCATAACCTCTGCAGAGAAAGCAAAGAGTAGACACTGGCTCTTTAGGTGAGAACTATGCAGTCTGGAAAAGCCCTGGTTTCAAGGGAGAGACACTTGGACTTTGTCCAAGAGAGATGATGGCTGAGGAGCTGGGAGCCTAGAGAAGGTGCCCTCAAAGGACCACGGAGGGACAATATAGGTGCAGTTGTCCTGAAGAGTGACAAATTGTTCCAGGGTGACAAATGTATTTCAACTTTATGCATATGCACCCTCCCCTCCAGAACTGTTTATATATTTCACAGATTAACCTAAAAAAAAAATCGCAGATCAAAAACTGGAAATTCAGGAAATTTCGTGTTGTCATTCAACACTGTCACAGTTTGATAAAAATTTTAAAAGAGGTTTTCACTTGTTTGCTAAATTTAAAAAACTGCATTCAAAGTTTTAAATTGTCTATTAAGAGCGAGGAAACATGTCATTTTTGTGATTTGCTTTTATGAGTTGCACCGTCACCAAAGTCCGTTACTCAGAGACTGTCCAAATTTCGACAGGAACCCCAACCAATGCATTAGAAATTGAGAATGGGGGCTAGAGCTGCTGTTTAATCTTACTCTCAGACACCAACTGAAGGCTGTATGCAGTTTCTTTGCTCACAATTTCTACCCCACACTGCTTTTTGGCATGACTATAATTTCAGCTTTGTGCTTGCCCAGCATCATGTTCCTGTTCCTAGTAACTCACAGCAACAGCAGTGGTATACAGAATAGGGAATCAATTGCATGTACAAACTTATCAGTCTTAGTTGTTAGTAGATCATAAGTATATATATTACATAGGAAAGGAGCTCAGAGACACTTAAGGCAGCCAACTGTCTCAATCATGCAAAATGAAACATTGATTTAATATTTCCATGATAAACCTCATCATAGACTTACAGGGAATAGTTTGCAACAAGTCTGGTGCAGAAATTGGCATCTGCATCTGATTGATTTGGAGCTGAACACAGCCACCCATATCATTAGTGGTTGCCTTAGCCACCCATTAACAAGTTTATTGTAGTTTATATGCATTGATCCCATAGCTCCTTCAAAACTTTGACGAGATGCCATTAACCTTAAAACTGCATAGAGTGCTATGACAGATGAAAACAACCTGTTGCACACAAGGCTGACAATGGTTCCAACAGGTGTAAGTAAGCAAATGCATGCTTCGTAGAAGATGATCTGCCCATCTCCTGGAAAAAAAAAAAACTCCTACACTCGCAGTTCCTGTTGACTTTGTGACATACTTTTGCAGCAGCCATTAATTCACTCTTTTCCAGTGCTGCTGGCCCAGTGCCAATCTTGGGTGAACAACAGAATATCAAGGTGAACAGCTATGTCCTCACAGAGTGGCAGCAACTTTGGAATAGTGAGAAAGACATGCTGATGAATTTCAGAAGCCCTAATTTACATCCACTGGTTTTCAATCTGGGACACAAATCCTGGACTAGGCTTAAAAGGCTACTGATTGGAATGGTCAGAATGGCTGACAGTGCAGAAATTTGGCTTCAGCCCATCTTCACAGGGTGATTTATAGGCAGTAGTGCACATGGTCCAATATGTGGTGGTGGAGTGCACAGGTAAAAGATTGGAGGGTGGACTGCAACACCTCCCTCAACAATGCAGCAGTTAGATAGCTGAACAATCGAGATGCTGACTTGTGACACATACGAAAGAAGAGGCTATTCCTAAAAATATAGAGGCACTGTAAAGACACTGTTAAAAACAGTTTTCTTCCTGAATTTATGTTATTTATTTATTGGGAGAATGTTCAAGGATGAAGGGGAAATCCAACTGGTAGCAGAGCCTAGAGGTAGATGGGTGTTGGGATAGTCAGGAGAGCTGTTCCTAGGAAACAGTACCCACACTCAAAAAGAGGTGGAGCTAAAGGTAGATGCTAACAGACATGGTCAAGGGGGAAGATGGGTTCTCTTGCTTCCCTCCTGTCTCCCAGGGTAGCCTAAAAGCTGACCAGGAAGAGATGTTCTTTGGTCAACACTTCAGGATGAAAGGATTGTAGCTTCCCATGAGCACAGTAACCTTCTGATTGATATCAGGCTGGCTTGAGCATACCACTTTAATTTAAACATGTCTAAAGAAAGATGGAATTTCCCCCAAGGAAAGTTGTTATTCCTATAACATAATGGCTTATTTTCTCAATGGAAAATAATTATTGGATTAATCCAGTGAAATGACATCAACTAAAACAGTAAACCCTCCTGTGAAGTGGTTTAATGATCATCCAACAGAAAAAACCGCCACCTGTGTAATTCCTAGTTCTGAGCAACAAGGTTACACATGCTTGAATCAGGACAGGAATTAAGTGACAATTATAAAATTACTTCCGTAAATTTATTTCAAGCTTCAGACATGGAAAATGCTTAATTACAGCAAGAATTTTAGACAGCAACTTTAGGTCACTCATTACTAACCAATACCATTAAATTAGAAGATGCTAAAAAATTCATGATAAAACCCAACTGTCCTAACTATATGTGGCCATCAATCTACCACCTCTGAAGGTCAAAAAGCTACACTATACATTTTGCATCTTAGTCTGTCTTGCCCCATGCAGAACACAATAAAGATGCAAAATAAAGGACTCAAGAAAAATATTAAGCGTAGGAATTTTAAAATTATGTGGACTAGTGTTAAGTGACTGGAGCGGACAAATCATATGAAACTCAATAGGACTTGTGCTCCTAAGTCAGTTAGGAGCTTTTGAAAGTCACACCTACCATCTATAGCCTTATCGGTTAAATGATCGAATATTTCCAATGTACATTTTTCACAATAATAAGTGAAATCATTGGATGTTTTCTAAAAGATAGACGCCAGGAATTATTTTGAAGTTCTGTGGCCTATGTTATACAGGCGGTCAGACTAGACGATCATAATGGTCCCTTCTGGCCCTTGGAATCTATGAATATAACAGGAGGTAGGCAGGGGTGCTGGAACAATTTGTACAGTAGGGATGATGGAAACCCTGTATCTGAAGGAAACCACTTCAAGCTAGGCAGCACGCCCAGCACTCTTAGTTCCGGCCCCTATGGAGGCACGTAGTGAATTCTAAAGTATATTCCTTATTCTGACTCCATCACAGACTTGCATCTTAAATATTCGTACGTAGCACCTCCCCTCTTTCCCCCGTCCCCCCTCTCTTTTTTTTTTTTTTTTTTTTTTTAAATATAAGATGACTGGAAATGTAGTTTGGAAAATTTATATTCTCAAATTAGTTTGAGAATTTGAAAAAATTCTCTTTTTTCAGTGAAGTACGTGCACGCTTCAGTTCGAGTTATGAGTTAATTCAGCGTAAACTAAATGGAAGGATAAACAAAAATAGGTCTGCAACTAGGGTCCTTGATTTCAAAAAGAACAAACTTAAAAAAATTAAGGGAATTAGGGAAGTGGACAGAATGGAAGAATACAAGATTTGAATGTAGAAGAGGTGTGGAATTAGTTTCTGCAACTTTGACTTAAAGTATCTGAAGCCTGCATCCCAACCAAGGGGAAAAAAATTGTAGAAAAAGGGTTGCAGACAGAAATGGATGAACAAGCATCTCAAACAGGTCATTAAGAGAAAGCAGAAAGCTTATAAGGAACGGAAGAAGGGCTGGATGAGCTAGAGAGGGTTACTCACCTTGTGCAGTAACTGAGGTTCTTCAAGATGTGTGTCCCTGTGGGTGCTCCACTTTAGGTGTTAGCGTGTCCTTTCATTGTCGATTAGAAATTATTGCTAGCAGTGCTCGTCCGGGTCGCGCATCCGCCATAGCGATCTTGTGACGCCATTGATGCCCTTTTCAGTGCCTGCAACTGGCCCCCCTCTGTTCCTTCTCTACCGTGAAGCTTAAAGATTTGACTCCGAAGTAGAGGGGAGGAGCATGGCATCAGGTAAGTGAACCATACTTGTCTGGGCCACGCTGGGGCTATCATTACCCTCACTTTGTCCTGTCTTATTTTGTGTAGGGTCTTGTTTATTAGCAGGATGGGTTGAAATGTGTAAAAGGAGCTCTGTGCTCCAACTGAGGAAGAATTCGTCCCCTCTCAACTCCTTTCCTAGCTCTGCTCTAGAGCAAAAGTGGGGACATTTGCGGTTGTGGATCATGGCGAAGAGATCTATTGTGGGGTGACCCCATTGCTGAAAAATATCTTCCAGGACTCCACTGTGCACTTCCCAGTCGTGATTAATGGGGAATTTCCAGCTGAGAATATCTGCAATGGTATAGTGGATTCCAGGTAAGTAAGTCGCTGAAATGTTGATATTGTGGTGTGACTTTAGCAAAGCTTTTGATACTGTCTCTCACAGTATTCTTATCAGCAAGTTAAAGAAGTATGGGTTGGATGAATGGACTATAAAATGAATAGAGAGCTGGCTAGAGCATAGGGCTCAATGAGTAGTGATCAATGGTTCCATGTCTAGCTGGCAACCGGTCACAAGCGGAGTTCCCCAGGGTTCGGTCCTGGGGCCGGTTTTGTTCAACATCTTCATTAATGATCTGGAGGATGGGGTAGATTGCACCCTCAGCAAGTTTGCGGATGACATTAAGCTGGGGGGAGTGGTAGATACCCTGGAAGGTAGGAATAGGATACAGAGTGACCTAAACAAACTGGAGGATTGGGCCAAAAGAAATCTAATGAAGTTCAACAAAGAAAAGTGCAGAGTCCTCCACTTAGGAAGGAAGAATCCCATACACAGCTATAGACTGGGGACCAACGAGCTAGGCAGCAGCTCTGCAGAAAAGGACCTGGGGGTAACAGTGGATAAAAAGGTGGATATGAGTCAGCAGTGTGCCCTGGTTGTCAAGAAGGCTAATAGCATACTGGGCTGCATTAGAAGAGGCATTGCCAGCAGGTCACGGGAAGTGATTATTCCCCTCTATTCGGCATTGGTGAGGCCGCATTTAGAATATTGTGTCCAGTTTTGGGCCCCCCACTACAAAAAGGATGTGGACAAGTTGGAGAGAGTCCAGCGGAGGGCAACAAAAATGATTAGGGGGCTGGAGCACAGGACTTATGAGGAGAGGCTGAGGGAACTGGGCTTGTTTAGTCTGCAAAAGAGAAGCATGAGGGGGATTTGATAGCGGCCTTTAACTACCTGAAAGGGGGTTCCAGGGAGGATGGGGCTAGGCTGTTCTTGGTGGTGGCAGATGACAGAACAAGGAGCAACAGTCTCAAGTTGCAGTTGGGGAGGTCTAGGTTGGACATTAGGAAAAAGTTTTTCACTAGGAGGGTGGTGAAGCACTGGAATGGGTTACCTAGGGAGGTGGTGGAATCTCCATCTTTAGAGGTTTTTAAGCTGAGGCTTGACAAAGCCCTGGCTGGGATATTATAGCTGAGGTTAGTCCTGCTTTGAGCAGGGGGTTGGACTAGATGACCTCCTGAGGTCCCTTCCAACTCTGATTCTATGATTCTATACACCAATTCCAAAATTTTATTGCTTCTTTGCAAAGTGAGTTGGATCTCACTCCTCCCTGTCAGTTGATGTACGTGCACGTGACGTTGTCTGTCATTATTTTTATGGATTTGTTCGGTGTCATGGATAGGAAATGGAAGCAAGCATTGCGAACTGCGTGTAGTTCCAACAGTTTTATATGTAGTGTTGTTTTGTGCATGGACCATTTCCCCTGAACCATGTGTTTCTGTAAGTGTGCTCCCGAGCCTATGAGGGATGCATCTGTGGTTATCATAATTGAGGGGGTTTCCTGTGTGAATGGAACACCTGATGTTAGATTGCAGGGTGTTCACCAAGTCCGCGATTGTTTGATCTTGTTTGACGTTGCTACTGTCTTGGGTAGTAAATGTCTGAGGTTTGTACACTGACAGCCATAGTTGCAGGGCCCGCATATGAAGCCATGCGTGTTGTACTACAAAGATAGTTGCCGCCATATGTCCCAACATTTGAATGCAGATGTGAAGAGTTATGGTTCGGCTGTTCTGTATTACAGCTTGCAGGCTCCCTATAGCATCAAATCTGTGTCTCGGTAAGCATGCTCTGGCTGTAAAGGAGTTCAGGTGTGCCCTTATAATTTCTATTTGTTGAACGGGTTTCATGGTGGATTTCTTTATGTTTATCATCAACCCAAGCTTTTGAAAAAAGCAAGGCTGTAATTTGTACTGCCAGCCTGGCCTGAAGCTGGCTGCATGCCTTTATCAGGCAATCATCCAGATAGGGAAATATGGTGACTCCTTTCCTGTGTAGGTGTGTGGCCACAATGGCAAGTATCTTGGAGAAAACCGTTGGGGCAGTGGAAAGGCCGAAAGGTAGCACCGTATATTGACAATGATTGTTCCTAGGCTGAACCTGAGGAATCTTTTGTGAGCGGGATGAATAGCAACATGGAAATATACATCTTGGAGTTCGAGGGCGGATAACCAGTACCCACTGTTCCAGCGCCAGGATTATGGTAGACAAAGTGACCATCCTGGATCTTTGTACCTTTACACATTTGTTCAGCTTTCTAAGGGCTAAGATTGGTCTCCAACCTCCATTCTTCTTCTGGGTCAGGAAATACGGTGAGTAAAAATCTCTGCCTCTGTGCTGGGAGGGAATGTGGTTCTACAGCACCTATTTGTAGTAGATGTTCGACTTCTTGTCTCAATAGATGCTCGTGAGACGGGTTCCTGAAGAAGGACAGGAAAGGGATAGCGTATCCAGATTGGACAATCTCCAACACCCATTTGTCCATTGTGATGTTCACCTAAGATGGATAGAAAGGGTGTAGTCAATGGTTGAAGAGGATGGTGTTTATCTGTGGTTCTGGAAGCTGGGGGAGGTTGGGCAGACCCTTGACCAAAACATCAAAAAAATGAGGTTTGGAGGGAGTAGCCTGGGATGTTGATGGCTGCTGATTCAATTGTGTACATCGTTGGGTTCATGGTCTATTATGTGATGAGTCGTATCTCCAGTGTTGTGGATGGTATTGGTACTTGGAACTGTATGGCTGATATCTAAAGAGCTTTCTTCTTGTACAGGTGTGTAGATGCCCAAGGTACAGAGCATGGCACGAGAGGTTCTTCATGGTGTGTATCAAGTCATTGGTCTTCTCTGCAAACAACTTTTTCTTATCGAAAGGAAGGTGCTCAGTGGTGGTCTGGAGTTGCCTGGGCAGAGCCACTGAATGTAGCCACAAAGTTCTACGCATGACCACCACTGTTGCCACTGTCCTGGCAGCTGTATCGGCCACATTGAGGGAGGCTTGTAGAGCCGTCCTTGTGACCAACTGTCCCTCCTTTATCATAGATTGAAATTGTTCCCTCTTGTTCTCTGGGATATGTTAATAAATTCTGATAATTTCCCCTAGTAGTTGTGGTTGTAATTCACTAGCAGAACTGCGTAATTTGCAACTCTCAATTGCGGGGTTGAAGAAGTAGATACCTTTCTCCCAAGTATGTCAAGTCTCTTATCCTCCTTGTCTTGAGGTGTGGACTTGTGGTATTGCTGCTTATTCCTCTGGTTGGCAGCTTCTACACCCAGGGAGTTCGGTGGTGGGTGGGTGAAAAGGTATTGTGTCCTCGATGGGGACATAATATTTTTTGTCGGCCATTTTACAGGTGGGAGGGATGCTAGCTAGTGTTTTCCAGATGTTATTGGAAGGCTCCATCAGGGCGTCATCCATAGGGAGGGTGATTTTCGAAGAGGCCAAAGTTTGTAAAATTTTTAGGAGCTTATATAATGACTCCACTACTTCTTGGAGTGGGATCTCTAAATTGTCGGCCACTCTTTTGAATAACTCCTGAAATTGTCCAAAGTCATCAGCGGTGGTCGGCAGAGGGATTATGGCCTCATCTGGCGAGGAGGATGAATTGTGAGGGGGTGATATTTCCCCCTATATGCTCCCCTGTGTAACCTCTGATGGCTCAGGCTCAGATGCTGTTGGGGCGAACGTAAGTCATGATCTGGATCAACACCTATGAGAGATGGATGGTCTGCTGCAGGAAGCAGAATAAGAGGACCACATATCCAATATCAGCCACTGCATATAGTAGGGTGCGACTGGCACAAACCATGGGAGTCCAAACCAAAATGCCACCACACACATGGAGTGTAGATGTCGTTTGACAACCTGCCCTTAGGAGAGGACAGCTGGAGGTAGAATGTTGCCTGTTCCCTGTCATAGTCCTCATCACTTGGAAATGATATGGGGGAGATGGGCTCATCCTGAGAAAAATGTGCAGATGTATCTGTGCCATACCATGGAGACATAGGGGAGGATGTTAGAAATTCCTCCTTCTGTTCATGGTGTCTGCGCGTCTCTGTATGTTTCCTTGGCACTGGTGTAGTTAGAGTTGGTGCCGGGATCGTCTCAGTACTGGCACTCAGTTCACCAGGTGCCAGAACATGTGATTCGGCAGTTGCTGGTGCCGAGACTCTGGTTGGCACCGGGATTGGGCCCATTTTCATGGTTTTGCGGACTGTTGGCTGCAAAGGTGCCATGTCCGGATGGAGGTGCCCTGATTTATCCTTTTGCTCCATGTTGGAGCAAGAGAGTTCTTCAGGCATCGTGCTTGGTAGTGTACCCAAGGAACCAGTAGGCTCTTTGGTACTCAGTCTCTTAGCTACCGGTGTCGGTGATTTTCTTTTCTTGTGCTCAGTGCCAGGTGGGGTTAAATGCCTTTTCCTGGTGGTCTTGTGTTGTGAGACCAGTTTTGCCTGACCAGGGTCAGAGGGAGGTCTAAGAGATCTCTCCATTAGAATTAGCGTCAATCGGAGGTCTCTGTCCCGCCTAGCTCTCGACTTTACATTTTTACAGTGGGGACATTTTGTGTTCCTCTCCCAGGCAACTGATGCGTTTGGCATGCCTGTCAGACACTGGCATTGCATCCCTGCATGAAGAGCAGCATTTGAAACTGCGTGAGCGCGGCATGATGCCTGAATTGGTGAGGGAAAAACTAACTAGCCTAAGGGTAAGTATAACTTTTTTTTTTTTTTTTTCCAGGTAACTAGGGTAAACAACGTTAAAACTGAGGGAAAACTGATTAAATGCCTATAAAACAACGAAGGATATTTTGGACGAGCCGTGAGGAACTGCTAGAGGCTCTGTCTTAGACCACGGATGGTTGAGAAGGAACTGGGGGGGCCGGGTTGCGTGTGTTGAAAAAGTATTCCTAGGAAATACAATAGATCTAATCTACCTGGATTTCAGTAAAGCTTTTGATAATTTCCCAAGTGGAGCTGTATTTGTTAAATTGAAGATGATGAGGATTTATGCAAGAATCAAAAGGTAGGTAAAGAACTGGTTTCAGGAGAGACTATAATAGGTCATGCTGCAAGGGGAACGGTCAGGCTGGAGGGAGGTCACTAGTGGAGTTCCTCAGGAAGTGGTCTTGGGGCCAATCTTATTTGACATTTTTATTAATGACCTTGGCACAAAAGTGGAATTGTGCTAATAAAATTTGTAGATGACAAAGTTGGGAGGTATTGCCAGTATGGGAATACCATACTAGAAGATTTGGGGGACCCTGAAAACTGATGCAATAGAAATGGGATGAAATTTAATAGCGCAGAATGCAACGTGATGCACTTAGGGACTAACAAAAAGAGTTTTTGCTGTAAGCTGGGGATGTATCAGTTTGAAGCAAAGGAGGAGGAGAAAGACCGGAGTGTATTAGTCGATCACAGGATGACTATGAGCCACCAATGTGATGCAAATATGAAAAAGGCTAATGCAATCCTAACATGCATCAGGTGAGGTATTTCCAGCAGAGATAGGAAGTGTTATTACCACATAAAAGGCACCAGTGAGATCTCATCTGGAATACTGTGTGCAGTTCTGGTCTTTATGTTCAAAGAAAATCAATTCAAACTGAAACAAGTTCAGAGAAGGGCTAATAGGATGATCAGAGGAATGGAAAACCTATTTTCGAGAGGAGACTTAAGGAGCTTGGCTTGTTTAAGCTATCAAAAGGAAGGTGGAAGGGAGATATGATTGGTCTCTGAGTACAGCAGCAGGATAAACACCAGGGAGAAGAGGAGTTATTTAAGTTAAGGGCTAATATTGGCATAAGAACAAATGGATAATAACTGGCCATTGATAAGTTTAGGCTTGAAATTAGGCCAAGGTTTCTAACCATCAGAGGAGTGAAGTTCTGGAACAGCTTTCCAAGGGGAGCAGTGGGGGCAAAATACCTAACTTGTTTCAAAACTGAGCTTGGTAAGTTTATAGAGGGGTTGATATGATGAAATGGCTGATAGCAATCATGGATGGGCCATATGTCATTGTAAGCAAATACCTCCAATAGGAGGATATGAGATAATAGATGATGAAGGTTCTGAATTACTACCGAGAATTCTTTCCCAAGTGTCTGGCTGGTGAGTTTCGCCCATATGCTCAGGGTCTAACTGATCATCATGTTTGGGGTCAGAAGGAATTTTTCCCCAGGTCAGAATGGCAGAGACCCTGGGAGGTTTTCTCCTTCCTCTGCAGCATGGGGACCAGATCACTTGCTGGTTTGAACTAGAGTAAATGGTGGATTCTCCGTATCTTTAAGTCTTTAAAATCATGATGTGAGGACTTGAGTAACTCAGCCAGAGGTTATGGGCCTATAACAGGAGTGGTTGGGTATAGACTATTATGTGCAGGAGGTCAGACTAGACAATCATGATGGTCCCTTCTGGCTTTAAAGGCTAGGAATCTGTGCCTAATCTTGTTCTCTTTATATTTTGGCCATTTTTGGGCCCCAACAGAAGAAATGCCACCCCTTGCTGTGAGTCTGTACCTATTGTATTCCATTCTACTATTTTACTTCTGCCTAGCTGAGTCTTACACTGCACCTATCTCATTGTATCTGAGCACCTTAGAAGCCATTTCTCCCAACACCCAAGCCTGTGTTTTAGGCATTACCTATGCTGGGAATCTGTCCCAAAGGCAGCCATCACTGTAGCTGTATTGATGCAAATTCCTAGTGTAGACAGCCTATTTGCACTGGTCTATCAAACTGGTGCTGCATTAAACTATGGTAAACCGCCCCAGTGCAAATAGCTGTTTTGCCTGCCTACCCTAAAGGAATGAATCCATGAAGCTGTAATCTGATAGCTATAGTCGAGGCAGATGTTGAAGGTAGACAAGGCTTTAGTCACGAGACCACAGGTCATCAGTGGTGAGTAGAATGAGGAACACTACCACTGAGGAGGACGGTAAAAGAGAAAGGACAACTAAGATTCTAATAAGGGGTCAGCATCCTAGGATGTGTCACTGGGGGAAAAGCATTCCATACCTTCCCCCAGGAGACAGCTAACAAGCAAGTAGGGAACAGATGGGGGAAAAAAGAACACAAGAGATCTCTCTCTAGTTGTTTCAGAGTGGAGAGAATAAAACACTCCCATTCACCCCCAACGCCCTCTCAAAAGAGCAAAGCTGGTCAGTTGAAGGAGAGAGGGAGCTCAACAAACTTAGCACTGTTCCTGCCATCTCAGGATTTCACTGTAACTGCTTTTCCCCTTCTTGTAGTCTATAATCACCCTCTTCCCCACTTTCACCTCCCCCACTCAGAATGTGCAGAACAAAATCCCACTGTGGTTTTTCAGCTCTAATATAGCAGCAGTTATGACAACAGTATGCAGAAAAAATCCCTGACAGTTGGATTAAATGGTACAGTTTAAACTGACAGCTGAAAAGCAAAGGAAGTTCAAAAGCAAGCATCCTAAAGACCTGCATTAAATGTAACTCTCTAGAGACTAATTGATGTGCTCCCCTTCAGGACAAAAACCTCTTCATACATAAATGATAAGAACATAGAGTTAGATGCTATGCCATGATGTCCATAGTAATGGTATTGTATTCCTACAATTTAAAAAAATCAGCTATGTTCTTCTCCATCCCACCAAAGTATGTATTTGAAAGACCATAGAAATATTGTATAAATAGAAATGTTCTAGGGTATTAAAAGAGCTGACTGAATATATCTGCACACAAGAAATATTTGTTACCATAGTGATTTCTCCACTATTTTGGTCCTGAAAACCTCCTCCTGGTCCAGGTTTACAGTACAGTAGCAATCCCTCATCTTGTTTGGCCCTGGATACGTAGGAAGATTTTTGGCTTCTCCTACAGAAAAAAAAAAAAAATCAAAGAAAATTTTAAATATGAGCAGATATTGATAATAAAAAGTATTTGTTTATATAAAAAATCATACACATTACTTTTTTATTTGGCTGTATAATGCTTCCTATCAGGTCTTTATTTAGAAGAATATGTTCTAATAGGAGCAATGCTCATGTAAAATGGGCAGGCAGTACACTGCAATATGGCAATGCTAAGGGAAAAAAAGCACTAAGTCAGTTATGAAAATACAGTTTTGGAGCTTAAATCCTGACTTTCAATGAGGCTTAGACTCCTAAGTCATTTTTAATAAACAGAATTTGGGATAAAATTTTCAAAAGCACCTAAGCGATTACAGCAAAGGACTGCAAATAAGGATTTCATCTACAGCTCTGCTACTTTTTAGTGTGAAAAGTCATATGAAGGAAGCACAGTAACATGGATTGTAATAACACTTATCTCATAAGGTGCTTTGAAATTTAATTATTGCTTTGTTAACCCCGTAAGATGTTTGGATAGAGGCATTGTTCAAGTTCACTGTTAAAATTATTTTTTAGAAAATACTCATTTGCTTATTTCAAAACCTTCAATGCCTTTTTTGCCTCTGTCTTCACAGACAAGATCAGCTCCCAGACTGCTGTACTGGGTGGCACAGAATGGGAAGGAGGCAAACATCCCGCAGTGCTGAAGGAACAGGTTCAAGACTATTTAGAAGGATTGGACATTCACAAGTCCATGGGGCCGGATGCAATGCACCCGAGGGTGCTGAGGGAGTTGGCTGAGGTGATTTCAGAGCCATTGGCTATTATCTTTGAAAGCTCGTGGCAACAGGGGGAGGTCCCTGAGGACTGGAAAAAAGCAAATATAGTGCCCATCTTCAAAAAAGGGAGGAAAGAGGATCCGGGGAACTACAGACCGGTCAGCCTCACCTCAATCCCTGGAAAGATCATGGAGCAGGTCCTTAAGGAATCCATTTTAAGGCACTTGGAAGAGAGGAAGGTGATCAGGAACAGTCAGCACGGATTCACCAAGGGAAAGTCATGCCTGACCAACCTGATTGCTTTCTATGATGAGGTGACTGGCTCTGTGGATGTGGGGAAGGTGGTGGATGTGATATACCTTGACTTTAGCAAAGCTTTTGATACGGTTTCTCACAGTATTCTTATCAGCAAGTTAAAGAAGTATGGGTTGGATGAATGGACTATAAAATGGATAGTGAACTGGCTAGAGCATAGGGCTCAACGAGTAGTGATCAATGGCTCCATGTCTAGCTGGCAACCGGTCACAAGCGGAGTTCCCCAGGGGTCGGTCCTGGGGCCGGTTTTGTTCAACATCTTTATTAATGATCTGGAGGATGGGGTAGATTGCACCCTCAGCAAGTTTGCGGACGACACTAAGCTGGGGGGAGTGGTAGATACCCTGCAAGGTAGGGATAGGATACAGAGTGACCTAAACAAACTGGAGGATTGGGCCAAAAGAAATCTAATGAAGTTCAACAAAGAAAAGTGCAGAGTCCTCCACTTAGGAAGGAAGAATCCCATACACAGCTATAGACTGGGGACCAACGAGCTAGGCAGCAGCTCTGCAGAAAAGGACCTGGGGGTAACAGTGGATAAAAAGGTGGATATGAGTCAGCAGTGTGCCCTGGTTGTCAAGAAGGCTAATAGCATACTGGGCTGCATTAGAAGAGGCATTGCCAGCAGGTCACGGGAAGTGATTATTCCCCTCTATTCGGCATTGGTGAGGCCGCATTTAGAATACTGTGTCCAGTTTTGGGCCCCCCACTACAAAAAAGATGTGGACAATTTGGAGAGAGTGCAGCGGAGGGCAACCAAAATGATTAGGGGGCTGGAGCACAGGACTTATGAGGAGAGGCTGAGGGAACTGGGCTTGTTTAGTCTGCAAAAGAGAAGAGTGAGGGGGGATTTGATAGCGGCTTTTAACTACCTGAAAGGGGGTTCCAGGGAGGATGGGGCTAGGCTGTTCTCGGTGGTGGCAGATGACAGAACAAGGAGCAACGGTCTCAAGTTGCAGGGGGAGGTCTAGGTTGGACATTAGGAAAAAGTTTTTTACTAGGAGGGTGGTGAAGCATTGGAATGGGTTACCTAGGGAGGTGGTGGAATCTCCATCCTTACAGGTTTTTAAGCTGAGGCTTGACAAAGCCCTGGTTGGGATGATATAGCTGAGGTTAGTCCTGCTTTGAGCAGGGGGTTGGACTAGATGACCTCCTGAGGTCCCTTCCAACTCTAATATTCTATGATTCTATGACTCTATGAAAACTGCAACAAGAAAATTACATATCCTATGGCTATAAAAATAGGGCTGGAGAATAGCGGCTAGACAAAACCATGACAGTATAAAATTCAGAACCTTTTTTTTTAAATCCCAAGAACGAGAATGGAATAGTAGCCTCTCCCTTTACCTCTCCATCAACACGCAAAATTGCAAACTAAGTTTGCTTGGCACCGTGACAGTCCAAACAAAAGCCTAGGAAAAGAAATCAGATAATTCTCCCCACAGTTTCATTGAAACACCTTAGCATCAACTGGCAAGCGTTTTGATTTCAAGGCCAAGCCCCAGTTCCTCTGAGAGTTTAAGGAAGTGTTCACTCTGCACGTGCTCTTGTTTGCACTTAATCAGTAAGTACCATAGAAGTGATCAGATGTCACATGCGTTACTGGTAAGATATAAGGGGGAAAGCAGGATCAGAGAACAAAGCTTATTGGTGAACATAGATAGAAGCGAGGAATGAAATTTAAGTGACAGTAACAAGTGTAGCCTGTTTAATCAGACATACACAAGTCAGTTCTATGAGACAAAAAACTCTTTTCAGTCTCCAATTCCCAAATAGCTTCACTAACAGGACCAGCTTCATCTTCCAACCTCATCTTGAGTCACACAACCTCTGCAGACGTTGGGCCACATTCAGAGGTGACTTAAATAGTCGTGTAAATGAATCAACAAATGGTGTAATTTCCATGCTGCTATTGGAAAAGATGAGTTGTAGCAGTAAAAGCAATTCACAGGAAAATAAGATTAAGCCTTCTACTTTAAGAGGAAGGCACGAAGTGGAATAGGATTTAACATCTTTCTTGACCACATCACAACTTTTGTGTCCCCTTGGGATGTATTTTACACCCATTTACTATTTAATTTGCATCACAGCATCTCCGCATTTAATCTATTACAGTAAGAATGCCAAACCAAATGATGTGCATTTGATTGCCAAAATTAACACGGAAGACAAAAGGTTTGTGATGTTAAACCATTTTCTATACTTACAAGCTCCAATGTACAAAGCTGTGTAGTTTGACAGACTTTTAACCCTTTATTTCTATAGCAGAAAGAAGATGAACACAATTTGAAATTTTACAATGTGGCCAATAAAGCTATATTTCAAGTTTGTTTTATTTTTATTTTTTAAATTAAAAAAGTTAACGTCTCTAAGACCTAGCTGATGCCGCATTGTAATGCCTCAGTATGTTCTTCCACTAAGAATAAAGTCAGGAGACAAGTTACATTGGGTTTGTACAATTTACAACACCATAGACTGTGATCTAGGAAATACTTATTTTTCTCTCTGCCTTAGCCTCACCTCCTTCACGTCCTAGGGATCCTCCAATTTCCTCCTTCCTCATTTCACTTTTATTCATATGCTAGGCCAGCATCTTTCTGGCTGGAGCTTCCTCCAGAGGGAGTTAACAGGCAGCATCACAGCAGGGTGATGAGGAAACCTCCATTGTGGGGGCTGAGCGCATTACGAAGAAAAACTTTTCAAATTTCAAATTAGAAACATTTTTTAAAAGGGAAAAACCAGCTAAGTTTGTGAATTGTTTTCTCCTCCCCTAGAATTGCCTCTCTTTCCAAACACCCTTGATTTTCAAGTAGTTTTCTGACACAATGTCTCTCTAGTTGTAACACACTGAAATTCTAAAAGAGTTAACTTTAATTTGAAGTCTATTTTGTTGGTTTTAATACAATACAATACAAGTATAAAGGTAAGGAGAATGTAGAAATAGTGATGTATCTGGATTTTAATAAAACAGTGGTTACTGTGTCTCTCAAAGCTTTATTTGAAAAGGAAGACTCGTGGATTGAAAAGTGCTGTTTATCATTGCCATTCAGCAAAGCAAGCATCAGAGTTAGAGGCACAGAGAAGAGTTGGTGGAAAAAAGAGGGAACAGACATCTGACACTTGTGATTTTTCTTCTTCCACTTTGAATGCCTTGACAAACCATGGAGGCTATAAACAAGGGACTAACTGATCAGTCCCACTTACCAATCATGTCACTGACTTAACTGAAGAGAGTCAAAGCCTACACCACACTATGTCTGTGTTAACTTAGACATAAACCAATGACTATTTAGGATCCTATATCAGAACAATAGACTGAATTGTTTAGTGAGCAGTCAGAAAAATCCAGCATCCAAGGCACAGTTAAGGACTCTTAGTTCTCCAGCCAGACATTCAATGTCAACAAAACAAGCCCCTGTAGAATTTCAGCTGGTGTATAGTGTCATTTAAACAAAATGTTCCTTCTTTCAGGTTATTTCACTATTGTCACGGGAACTGAACAATTCTGTTGGCATTTGTTGGTCTGTCACCACTGAAGCAAAAACTCTGATTAATTCACTGTGTTAGAGAGTCAAGGTGGGTGAGATAATATCTTTTACTGGACCAACTTTTATTGGTGAGAGAGAAGTTTTCGAGCTACTTCATTTGTGATGCCAACTGCCCCTGCTGGTATGGAGTGTTATTACAACTTAAGAGGTGACTGCCCTCTCAGGCCTGGTCAACACCGCTGGAGAAATTTGGCGGCAGTTGACGGGAGATACACAAGCTAGATAGACTAGCTTGTGTATCTCCTATCAACTTCCTAACTTTTACTTACCGCAGCGTCTCCACTACACTGCACCAACAGGAAACGCCCTCCCACCGACACAGCATTATTCTTTTTGCAGGGATGGATTAATGGCATTGACTTCTGCGTTCAACTGAGCGGGTCTTCACTCCACTCAATTGATCGCGCAGAATCGATCCTGCACTGCCGACAATGCCACAAGCACTGTAGACATACCCTCAGTGCAGAATACAGAAAGGGGTGGCCTACAAAGGGACATCAGAACAGAGGAATACAATAGCCTAGAATGAAGAGGGAAGACAAATTTCTCCAAACTCTCACTCAACTTCCCTCCTCACTCCAAAACTCATGAGTTCCTTCTTTGCTTAGGAAGACGGATGAAGCGAGGCAAGTGATAAGGGCTCCCGTGGCAGATGGAGCATAAGGTGAAGGAGAATATTGCTTAGGTGCCTGGGGACAAACAGCTGCACAAATAGAAAGAGAAGCAAAATAAGATTTTCATTTTTCTTCTGGTAGGTGTAGGAAAAGACTCGAAAACAAGCATACAAAAAAAAAATAGTCCCAAAAGAAAAAAAAATTAAAAATAATTCTTAATGTTTTAAGCCATCTAACACTTTTCTGTTGAATGAAAAAATATTTTGCATTATTTCCTTTCCCCCCCTTGCAATATTACCTATGTTGTCAGATACCAATGATTCCAAATTTTAACCTTCAAGATTACACACACATACACACAACATTGCACAAGTCTGGAATTCACGGTGAGGGAAGGGAGGGAGCTTGGGCAGGTTGATAGCTGTATTATTTTCACAGAGACTCCCAGAAGGCACTGGGGAGCAACTATAGCTGTCAGAGACCATGATAATGCTGCTGAAATGGAGTAATGCTAGCAAGGATCCTGGAAAGTTGGAGGGAGATGGTCTAGTCTTAATTGGATCTGCCAGGTTTGGGGCAAATATTATGGCCAGTGCCATTGGAATGGGGAGCACATCTAAACCAGGTCCCTGAAATCTGCACTCTTCTGACCTTTTGGAGGGAAATATGCCAATCTTTGCACAACTAATTACACAATATACATTGATGTGCTAGCTTACATTAAGTGAAGCAACACTTAACACTACGCCCATTAAGGTAAATTTAGTTATGTATCCCTCTATATTTATCTTTTGAGATCATCCAGCACTAAGAAATAACTTAAATTGAATACATTTTATTTATTGAGGGGGTGAAGGGAAAAATCAATCCCCTTAGACAAACAAAATCAGTGAAAAAACAACAGCTGAGCTTTCTACACCCTGGCATTCAATTTCAGGCAATGGACAGAGAAACTCAAGGGCAGAAACAAAAACAAATCAGAAAAGGGCAATATATACAAGCTATCATCAACAATGATTCACTTTGTTTTCACTGTATTCAGTACATATCCTCTGAACAATCTCACTTGTAACCATGTCAAGAATAAAACAAAATGAAGCTAAAACATACCAAACACATAATTCTATAATTATCAGAAATTCTAACGTCTACTTTGAGGTTTTGCCCAAAACATCTTTTCAAGCTTTTATTTTCATTTTTTATTTTCACTCTCCATAAAATGTGCATGAATCAGCAACAAATTCCTAAAATGTTATGGCAGATTGATCTATTTTCATCATCATTTACGCTGACAGTCTTCTTCATGTTTAGAACCCTTTGCCTGAGTAGCTCAGGATAGATCAGATGCTAACAAATCTGCAAATAGGACAGAATGTAAGGTTAACCACCACTAAGATGAAAACCATTCTTTCCCTATTTTAGTATCTCATGTAACCAGGCTTACAGTAATGTAGAGAAATGCTCAGATGTGCAATGATATTTCTTTATCATGTGCTGAGTTTCAGGAATATGTACAATTGTATATTATTCACTTCAGGCTGATGGTGCCACGGCTGAGCACATCACCTCTTTACAGCATGTGGCAATTTCTTTGGCTATTTTAGGCACTGCAATGTATTAGTTAATCAATATGCATTGATGAGAAATAAACTTCCCTAGACTATTAAAATGGACAGTCAACTCACATCTGTCCAAATTTTAACCAGCTTCAGTTACAAAGCAATATCCAAAAATAATGTAACAAAGAAATTAGAGGAAAAAAAGTCTGTTTTTAAATGTATTTACTTTGTGCATTTAACAGCGCTTTGTCCAACTGACTTTGTATAAGGCATACGTTGTAGCTGACCATGCATAGATTCATTGTGTGGGTCTTTCACACAAAGGAAGAGAAGAGAAACATTTTAAAATAGGAAATCGATTAAAACCACAAAATTGGCAGGCATACTTAAGGACAACTATACTATTTCATGCTCAGAAACTAAGTGCACTTCATTTATAAAATCTAAAAAGCAAGGTATTACTGTTTTTTCTACCTTCTTCCTTTATGTAATAATGCCTTTAGGTCATTGCAATTTTCTATTATGTTGAAGGTGAATCACAAATCCAATGTTATCTAATCAAGCAATATGTAAAAATGAAATCTATTTAAAAAGCCAGTTGTGATTAAAAATATTCCATTTCCTTGAAAAGGTTTATCTTGGTTGCTTTAATGCTTTAGCTCGATATTAAATAGAGCAAAAATCCATAGCATACACACACCCACACACTCACCTGTCCAACCAAAAAAAGGCAGACTATTAGATTTCTAAATCAGGTCACAAATAGCCATCTGTGAAGTGATTCCACAGCCTGGAGAACCAGATTTTTAGCTGATCTGCCCCTAATGTAAGTCACTGCCTGGCAGCATGTTATGTGACAGACTAAATTGTTTGTTTCATTATGAGGATCAAGTAAAAATAGAATGTGTCACATCAGAGCAAATTTGTTTCAACCACCACATTTACATGCACAATCCCCCCCAAACCACAACACCTCTCCCACTCTGTCTTGTCTCAACTCAACGGTGTCTCAAACAAACATCTCCTCTCCAATACCCCTCTGCCTTCACAAACTCCATCTGGTTGATAGGTAATAGCACAGCTTGGCTAACAGTTTGATCCCAAGGGGTTTTCCACTAATCAGAAATAAAAATCAGCTCAAAGGAACCCAGCTCCACTTCCCCCCGATCGGTGGAAATTTTGATAATACAATGTCATTGGAAATGGGTCGAGTTGAGTATCATTTGAAAGTCCTTTCTCCCACAAACACAACGGCACCAAACAGGACAAGTTTAGAACAATTATGTAGAAATATATTTGAGGAAATGTTTAAAAATCAACTTTTTAAAATATACTTTAACCCTGGCATGTCAATATGTGGCCCCGCAAAGTTAAATTGTGGTCCTCGACTGATATACTGTGTTATCAAATAATGCTCAAAACATGATACTTGATTTATTTATTTAATATTACAGATTAATATAAATGCCCTAGATCCATTGCCAGTTTGTCTGTCTTGGACACTTATATGGCCCCCATCACCATAATATCTGAGCACCTCACAATCCTTAATAAATTTATCCTCACAACACTGCTGTGAGGTAGGGAAGTGCTATTAGCTCAGTATGACAGACGGAGAACTGCGGCACAGAGAGACTAAGGGTATGTCTATACTGACGGCGGCAAAGTCGCTGCTGCCAGATCGATCTTTCTGGATCAATTGAGTGGTCAGTGTAAACCCGCTCAATCAATCAGGAAGTCAACTGAATAAATCCACCCCCTCAAGTAACATAGCGCTGTGTTGATGGGAACACGGTTCCCATCGGTGCAGTGCAGTGAAGACGGTGCGCAGAAGAGAAGCACAGCAGTCGACAGGAGTTACGCGAGCTACGTTGCATAATTTGCATAACTTCTGTCGACTGCTGCTGAATCTCCAGGTAAGTGTAGACCAGGGCTCAGAGACTTGCCCAAGGTTACACAGGACATCTATGTCAGAGCTGGAAACTGAACCCTGGTTTCCCAAATCCCAGGCGAGTGTTTTAATTACCAGACCTCCTCCTTTGTATTGGAATTCCAGGGTGATGTACTCATGGCAGCCCATCCTGTTGAAGAGGTGGGCAGCCCCATTATGTAAAATCTGGGGCCTCTGCATTGCATTCAGTCCCAGGTGCAGTGAATTGCAGTACTCCCATCCACAGGTGGCAAACACATGATAACTGTGGCCAGATCCTCATCTGGAAAGAAGAAAGGATTACAGATTCCTAGCAAGATATTGGAGGAAGTAGGCTGTTTTCTACCAATGGTACCTAATTATCTAGGATTAGTGATAGGTCAGACAGGACACCCAAAACTTTGCACCATGCTGATGAACAAATGAGTACAAAGGGTAGGCAGAGGCCTTTGATGGAAGAGAACATAGTCCTGTCTAGTTCTTCAAAGAACTTCCCCAATCCAGCCAGCATCACCGTAGTCTTGTCTGCACTTAGTTTGAACTAGTTTGTAATGGTCTATTTCTTCCTCTGTTTGCTTTACAACAATTGTGGGTTATGAAGAAAATAATTTACATAACAAACCTGTGTTACAGCTGGATAAGTCACTGGATTTGACCACTTAGTGCAGTGGTTCCCAACCATTTTGGCTCGAGGGCCACAAATATCACCATTTTTACAACCCTGAAGGGCCACCAGTCTATCAACTCATGTACTGATGTATACACCATTAAGGACTACAAATCACTACATATTTAAAGTAAACATTTTGATGCTACTGTGCTCATTTTTACGTTCACTATTTTACACCTACAAATTACTCACAATATGTCACATATTCACAGACAAAGCACTAACGTAGATGAGTGACTGTCACTACACACTGGAGCACATGGCCTGGCAGCTAAGTCACAGCGGGTGGCCTGCTAAGTGCAGGCCAAACTATAAGGCACTGATTTTTAGAGTCCTGCCCCTCCTCAAGAATGGTAGGTCCAGACTGCTCCACTAGCAGCGCCTCTCCCTGAGCCCCCCACTGCAGCCAGACGGAAGGAGTTCAGCAAGGAGGCTGCCTCCTTATTGATCTCCTGTCCCTTGGCTGCAGCAGGGAAACTGCACGCGTCCTGTAGCCCCATGCACTTCACCTGGGTCCCTAGGCAGTGGCTCCCTTCTGCAGCCAGGGGCATGAGAAATAGGTGCTGGGTCCCTGCTGGAGCCAGAGGAAGGGGAGCACTGATTTCCTCTCCCTCTGGCTCCAGCAGGGACCCCAGAGCCTATGGACACAGGAGGAGCACTTTGCCGTGCTCCCTGCTACAGCAAGGGGGAGAGGAGTGCTGATCTCCTGTCCTCTTGGCTGTAGCAAGGAGCCTGCACCAGTCCTGAAGCCCTGCAGCAACACGCACTGCCACTTTTGGCCTCCAGGCCACAGGTTGGGAACCACTGATTTAGTGGAACCCAACTGAAATAGCCACTTTGGGGTGGAGGGGAGGGGTGTTAAAAAAACAATTGCTTTCTAATAAAAGTTAAAAGCCCCTTTGTACACAAAGACACTTTGCAGTGATCTTTTAAAACTGGAGATTGCCTAGTAAGAATGATATATTAAACAGGTTTCTCTACAGTTAGCCAGTTTTTCCTGTTGCATTCTGGGATAGCAAGCTTTCCAGGTTCCTTTGAGCTGATTTTTATTTCTGATTAATGGAAAACCCCTTGGGATCAGACTGTTAGCCAACCTGTGCTATTACCTGTCAACCAGTTAGCTTTTTAATTACTTTTCAGCTTGACTTATATTTTAAAGAATGCTGTTTTGGATTGAGATGTCTCTTGTGTGACTTCCAAACTGCATGCACAATAGATCTTGAGCCTTTTCCTAATGTTTTTAACAGTGTGGGGACTGGCTGTAGGTTGTTTCGCACTCCTGAAAACTGTTAAATGTGACCTTGTTTGAAGTGTTTGGGTTGTGCAGTTCCTTTTTTTTTTTTTTTTTTTAATATTTTTTCTGGATGTAAATTAAGGCCGCTTAGAATCTGAATGAGAGTGTCCACACAGGGTTTAATGCAGTTTAACTAATCCACTTTAAATTCACACCTTTACTTAATTCAGATTCACTTTCCTGAGTATCACCATATAAACATGGTCTCAAAAAATATTTTCTCCCAACACAAATGGAAATTTTTGAAATCACTAAACATCTGTTGAGGGACGGAGAACATTAAAGCTGACGGATGGGTAGAGCAGCCAAGAGGAAGTAACTGTAAGATACTTTTCCATGATGGAACAGTGCTGGGATGCAAACAGCTAATGATTTAAACTATTTTTTTAGATGAACAATGAGAAAAAGAAAATACAAGTAATTAATTTTAACTGTCCATAAATATGTGACCAAAATCCTATATTGATCCAGCTGCTGTCTTTTGGGTGTTTTGGAATATCATCATACAGTTTCTCACATGACTGTGGTATTAGGAAGTCTGGTCAGCATCCGAAACCAACATGTATAATGTCCTTGTACATATCCGTAGCATAACCAGGAACAGTTTTCTGAACAGGAAGTAATCTCTCTAAACAGTCTATATAAATGAAAACAACCTGACAACTAAATTTACATTCACAAAATAGACATCAACCAGCCTAATACTCATTTAGTTCATTTGTTTCCATACTATTTAATTGTGTTCAAGGAGCCACAACTGTGTGGAAACAAAACAAAAATGGCAAAGGAGTAATTCTATTGTCACTTCCCTGTTTTAGGGCATTAATCATCCAAATCGTCAGAAAAGGTAACACCAAGACCACCTACTTTAATAGGAAAAGTTAGAATATCAAAACAACATTTGTAAGGTTTCATTTACAGCATAGAACGAGATATTTGATTACAAATATGGTAATTGCCTAAGAGTTGAAGCATTGCCAGCAGAATAAAAAAAACTAACTCAAAACAGTGTTTTCTTCCACAGTTCAGTTGCCCATAATTGCCTTTGCTTTAGGACTACTCAATCAGAAATATCAATGTTAACCAAAACGTCAACACTCCATTAGTCAAGTTTTAGTCCAAGTTCAGACAGAACAAAAGTTTTCAGGTTATCTGGCCTTGTTCAAAAAGGCAGTCTAAACGCTTAAACAAGACCAATAGTGTTACTAATATTCAAAGTAATCTTGAAAGCCAAACTGATTGACGAACTTTTCTCCTTCCAAAACCAAGACCTTCCACAACAGCTTCACTATTCTGTTCTCAAGATTAAAACTCGTGAAGACTGGAAGTTTTTCTTGGGACCTCTTTCATGTCCATATGCAAGACCCATCTCTTTGCCTTAATTTACCCTTAATGAAGTTTTTTTGAGAGCCAAAACCTGACACACAACCCCCTCTATTTTGGGGGTTACAGGAGGTAAGAGTAGGGAGACAGCAAGCTACCCAGCAGTGAAATAAGGCAATCCAGACAACTGACATTCTTCAGTACTAGTGGCCTATTAGTACATGTATTCCTTAGGGGTTTAGCTAGTAAACATTTGCCTATTAAAGGAAATGAAGGAATGTTAAAACCTAGACTTGGGCCTGTCAGAACGGAAGTCCTTTCTTAAAGAGAGATCCTTGCTCATGAATTATGCTTTCTTCGTTATATTGGTTGTTTACCATAGCACAGGAGATTTCCCTTCAGGGAACTCAGTGTGGAACTAGGAACCAGAATGTAATTTCCTTGACAATGATTGGCTTCAATTTAAGTTATTCAGCAAAACACAGCCTACTCAGAGATTTACCCTTCAGAGTTCAGGCAGCTCCACACCCTACATAAGGCCAGTAAGGAACTCTGCTCATAAACTGCCTGTGTGTAATAACTCAATCAGCTTGCTCTATCAATCTGTACATTTTAGCATGGCACTGGATCAAAAACTAAATGTATGCTTGACATCGACCTCTCTATTTATTCGGCTTTTTTCTTGCTCCTTACACCAACAAGCTCTGATGTGTCTGCACATGGGTAGGTGTGTGCTTTTTGCATCACTGACTAGAATGCCACTTTTCCATGGTACACTTGCAGGCCAAGCTCAGTAGGCAAACTACTATAGAAAGCCCTACCTTAAGCTTCAGGACAATAGAAAATAAAGTAATGAAAGCTAGGATTTTTAAAAAAAGTCTCCTATATAGCTTTCTCTGAGCAGGGTATTTATAAAACTTTGTTCTTTAGATGAAAAGGCAAATATAGACTCAAAGCCAAGACTGTATACACACAAGCTTTCTTAGGATTTTTCAATTATTTATTACTTGTATTATCGTAGCACCTAGGATCCCCAGTCATGAATCAGGACCCCATTACTAAGGACTGTTCAAAGAGAACAAAAATTCAGTCTGTATCCCAGAGAGCCTACAATCTAGGCATAAGAAAAGACACAACTGATTGACACAGACAGACCAATGGGGGGAGTACAAGGAAACAATGAGACAATATTGGTCAGCCTCATCAGCAGTGGTTTGAGCACACCAGCAGCCTACCACTGTCAAAATTGTTGTCCGCATTGTGGCAGAGGAGACTTTCAGGAGGGATTTGAAGGAGAATAATAAATTAGTTTTACAGATGTTTATAGGGCACTCCTCCCAAGTGTGAGGAGCAGCACTGTTTGAAATGTCTGCTTGAAGATTTAACATGTGAATGATGGAAGATGACATCACAGGCTTATCAGAGGCAGGAGTCAACATTTTAATACTGAATGAGAGATGATGGGGAGTGGAGGGGAAAGATAGATAGTCTGTGAAGAGTCTTGAAAGTGTAGTGAAGGCAAGAAGAGGGAGCCAGTAGGGAGAAGTAAAGAGGGGAACACGGTGAAAACAATAGGCAATGAAAATGATCTTTGCAGCAGCATTTTGAATGGATATTTGGCAGGAAAACCTTTCATCCAACAGCACACTGCAGCCTACCTAAGTATTCTCATGATTGACGCATGAGGCATTGTATAAGAGATCTTACAAGTGACTTTACTCCAACCTGTAGTGTTTTTAAATGTTGCTATAAATTTTAATAAGTTTCACTTCATTGTTTAGCAGATTATACAATGCAGACACATGTGCATTGAAAGAATACAGAAAGACTTGTTATTACTAATTCATGCGCAGTGCCATAAAACCACACATACAGCAGTTTCTCCACTTTGCAGCAAAGCTTTATAAAGATCTAACAAGTTCTATAGCAAAATCTAATTACTATACCATGAAGTATTTAAAATGCACTTGTTTTTTTTTAAATTTGCCCACTTGCTAACTTGCCTTGTTCTGTGATTCACGTATCTTATCTTGCAGTCACAAGCACAAACTGGTGAGGATCTATTGCAAATCCTTTGTCTGCAGACCAATCTACAGCTCAGTGAAGAAAAAAACAGTACAAAAAACCTCTAGAGTAGGGGGTCCCAAACTGTGGGCTTCTGGCATAACCATGAGTTGGGGGGCATGAGTTGGGCGGCAACATGGGGGCATTGCCCCCCAAAACTGTATACATTGATAGTGGGGGGGCACAATTTAAAGATTTGGCCACTCCCCAATCAGCTCAAGTCATGGCTCCTGCGAGGCAGGGCCCTTTCCTACCTGCAGGGAACCAGAGCCACCAGGTCCTACCAGAAAACAGACAGTGACAAGGAGTCCTGCACCAGGAACCAGCCACAGTCTCCCTGCTGGTGCCATGGTGGCTAGTGATAGCTCCCACCTAGAGCTGGAGGAGCCCAGCGCCCCCAATGGAGATAGACCTAAAAATGCTTGGAGGGTTCTCAGACTCCTCTGTATATTCACAACCTGTCAGGACCTGATTCTGCATGGAGATCCACTAGCACAGACTTATGGAATTCTACTGAATTTGATAGGACTTAGCACAGATCTCTGGATAGTGAATCTTGATGCAGGATTGTTGGCACAGGTAAAAAAATGCACCAGCACGAGAGCTCATTTAATGGTCCAATAGAATGTAATTTACTCCTTAACTTTGAGGTGGCCCCACATAACCATACCTGGCAGTGTTGAGTTTACTTTGTCTTGTTTACAGAAAAATTCAGGATGTAACAAAAGCCAGATAGCATATAAACTACACATATTTTAAACAACAACCGACATACTTCATCACTGATTTAATTTTATCTTCCCATTCCTAATAAAATGAACAAAGTGTCAAGCTGCATATCCAAGGGAACTCTGCCATTCAATCCTAGCCAAAAAACAAAGGATACAACATATGCAGCTAAACTGAACTCTTTTTTTTAAGGTTTATTTTCAAATTGCAATTCAGCACTTTAAAATGGCTTTATTCAAAGTGTAACTGGGAATATTTTATTCCCAACATTATCTACAGATAACAGAAAATCATTATTTCTAACCACTTATTAGATTAAATATTCATCATCGTAGTGCTAATCCTCAGTACCAAGGGGGGAAGGACAGCTGTGATGTTAAGGAAAAGATGAAATACAGAATACTCAGTGTTCACACACAACACATTAATGGCTTGTTTATTAAGGTAACAACTGAATAAAAACAATTAAAATTAAGTTACTAATACTTAGCTCTTAGATATCTAAGATCTTTAAGATGCAAGTATCATCTCCTTTCTACACGTGGGAGAAACAGAAGTCCAGTGGTTAGGGTGTCAGTCTGGGACATGGGAGACCTAGGTTCAATTCCCTGTTCAGTCACTGACTTTTTGCATGACTTCTTCCAGTCATTTAGTCTCTTGGCCTCAGTTCCCCACCTGCAAAATGGGGCTAGCACTTCCCTCCCTCATAGGTTTTGTGAGACAAATACATTAAGACTGTAAGAAGCTCAGATATTACAGTAATAGGGGCCATGTAACTAAGATAGATAGGTGAAGTGATTTGCCCAAGGTCACACAACGGGTCAGTGGCTCAGACAAGAACAGAAGCTAGATTTAATTTCCAGTTCAGTGCCTAATCCACTGGACTACACTCAATGTCTTGTGAAGAAAAGATATACTCTGTGCACCCATAGGTGCTGGAACTCAGGTTGCGAGGGTGCTCCCGCAACCCCTGTCTTGAAATGGTTTCCATTATATATAGCATAATTTCTCAACCTGTGGTATGTGTACCCCTGGGGGTACACAAGACACCGGCAGGGGGTACCCGGAGAAAAACAGAGTGAGGAGGAAGTGGGTGGCAGCTGCTGACATCTGGGGAAGCTGGGTGGCAGCAGCCCACTTCCCACTTGGTCCCAGCTCCCAGCTGGGAGGCGCGTGGCAGCCCCCGGCTTCTGGGGAAACCGGGCAGCAGCAGCCCCCTTCCCGCCCAGTCACAGCTCCCACCTGGGAGGCGGGCGGCAGCCCCCAGCTTCTGGGGAAGGCAGACAGCGGCTCCCAGCTGGGAGGTAGGCAGCAGCCACTACAGTCCCAGGAAGCCAGGGTGCAGCCACCGCTTCCTGCCCGGTCCCAGCTGGGAGGCAGGTGGCAGCCGCTGGCTTTTGGGGAAGGCGCACAGCAGCCACCCGCTTCCCACCCGGTCGCAGCTGGGAAGCGAGCAGCAGCCCCCAGCTTCTGGGGAAAGTGGGCAGCAGCCCCTCTGCTTCCCGCCCGGTTACAGCTCCCAGCTGGGAGGCAGGCAGCAGCCGCTAGCTTCTAGGGGAGGTGGGCAGCAGCCCCCTGCTTCCCACTGGGTCCCAGCTCCCAGGTGACAGCCATCCGTGCCCCAGTTCCAAGACAAGGGACAGCCTCCCGTGCCCCAGCTTGAAGATGGGCAGCAACCGCCTGCCCACATCCCTGGGTCCCAGCCAGCGTGGAAGCCTCCTCTGCCTCAGCTCGAATTGGGTGGCAGTTGCCCACCTCCCAGGCTGGCAGCCAGGCAGCAGCCGCCTGCAACTTGCCCAGGGGGCAGCCCCCGTCCCTGGCTCAAAGCCCAGTACCCAGAAAACTTGTCAATTTCACTGCTCTAGCTGAGCAGTGAAAGTGACAACTATGACAGCCCCAGATTTTACCAGTTACCCTCTTTTCCTGTCTCTATCTCTCTCTCTCACCCCTTCCTCCTCTCAAATCTATGGCATAAAATTTGGTGCAGCACTTTATATTCCCCAGCTTTGGCAGGCCACTCAAAGCCTCCTAGCTTTGGCCAACATCACCACTAGCCCAGGTACATACTTGAGTTGCGCACCCCTGGTGTAAAGGTGGTAACCCTACTCACACTGGATCTGACATCTGTCATATCACGGCCTTATATACTCAGCCCTTCCTCCAACATATAGTTCACATTTGTCTGTAAATATAAAATCCCATGGAAAATCGAGTGTTTGGGTACTTATTAAAATTTTCTGAAGTTAGGGAGGACTTGCTACTTAAAAGGTTGAGAAACACTGATATAGAGGGTTTACTGTTTGGTTCAATGGCTTTCAGCATCCTTACTATAAAAATTGTTCCAGCATCCCTGTGTGAACCAAAATTTTTTTTACCTGTCAATGTTTTATTGTTCATACAAATAATATTTTGTCTTTTGAGTAGTTTGCACAAAAGTTGCAAGAATTCATCCTTCAATGAAGCCCAATAACCTAGTTTAGAAGACAGTTGCATAAACCAGGAAAAAATATTAAGACTACTAGTTTCCAGATTACTTTGCTAAGAAGCTAAAGTAGACAAAATTGGGCCCTAAAAATATTGAATGTCCCTTTAAATATCATTAAGGATACACACATCCAGAAAGAAACCAACTAATTTTTGGTACAAAATATGGACTGTCTTACCAGAACTACAAATATACACATGATCCCTTTTTTGGGACTGTGGAAAGTCTGATACTACTTATGACAAATATGAGGATCCTATAAGCAAAAGAGGATTCCCATATTTGCCATGCTAATCAGCATGTTGGCCAAAATGCTTTTTCAGCTCATAGTTATTTAATATCAGGGCTAAGTAATTTGCAGTTTTCAGTTTAGGAACTACAAGGGATTGAAGGAGATATTTTCACTTATACTACCAAATACAGTACTAAAGAGGCAATATATTAGTTTTCTAAATGATCCAATTGTTTCCAGCTCAGCAGTAGTCTGAGGCCGTTGATGCAAACTTGTGAGCAGTCTTGTGATTACAACAGAGTACAGCAATTTCAACATCATGATTAAGAGGAATAAAAATGTTCTGCATTGCACAGCCAGCCATCGGACTCAGTTTTGGAATATTCGTCCCAAATAAATAACTAAACGTTAAACAAGTGATAGACTTTTAAAAAAAAATGAGCCTTTCCTCAGGCTTATATATCAGCCACAAAAAGTCTGTTTCCGTCTTGTATGTGTTTACCCATCTATTCAAAGTGAGTTGATGCGAATTCTTCTTTAAAGTTTTCAGTTTTGTCACTGGCATAATAGTCTGGCTTTGGTTGCTCAATTCAGTCAATGTAACATCTCTGGTCATGAGCGCCTAATTTGGTGAATGACACTTGGTGAGAATTTGATTTAAGAGAAATGTTTATGATGAGCCGCAAGGGAAAATAACACCAGGAGAACAGTCATCACTAAATAGGATATTGTAGTATTGTGATAGAGTATGACCATAAATAGACTACCAAGAACCTTACCTTATGAGATGGGCTGTGCCCAGGATGCAACCACTGGTTCTACTTACCCTCCAAACTTTTAGTGCTGTTTTTTTCTTATCTGTTAGTTATCAAGAGGCCACCAGTTCTGTGGTCCATCTCTTCCCATATTAAAGAAAATGATTTACAGAGTTCATCATCACATCAGTCCCAATCCATGTTAAAAGCCCTCCCACCTAAACCCTGTCTGCCTTCATTAGACACATCACATCATTTCAAGTGTGCAGCTTCTTGCTGGGATACTTTATGGGTTATGACTACACTATAGCTTAAATGAATTAACCACCTTCCCGAGCGACATAGCACTGTCCATACCAGTGCTTACACGGGCATAAGTTATGTCAGTGGGAGAGCTTCTCCCACTGACATAGGTACCGCCACTTGTGGTGGCTGGAGTAATTAAGCCAACGGGAGAGCTCTCTCCCCTCAACTTACAGCGGTTACACTATAGATCTTACAGCAGCGCAGCTGCATCGGTGTCTATGTAACAAGACTATCCCATTTCCTTCCTCTCTCTTCGTATCTGGCTCAAGTACCATCAAAAGAAAGGGAGAAATACACTATTCCTAAGGAGTCTACCATTAGTAGCATTTACTTGTCCCTTTACGTAACAAAGCACTGCACAAAAACAGATCACTATTTTCTCTTCCTTGGTACAGAGGACACCTGTCTAAAAAAAATCACATTTAAAATTACCACGTGTTAATTGCCACATTGACACAATGCTGCACTTTGAAAAAAATACTCACAAAATAAAATACTAATGAATAATGGCTACAATGATTGTTTTCAGATAGTAACTGTGGTGTGTTTTCTTTCTTAAATAAGGTTTCAAATGGTGACTAATTTGATCTCCCTGAGAGAGAGAACATCACATGAATCTTGGCCTGAGGAACAAGCTTAACCAAGAAAGAATGACTCATCTTATTGTGCATGCAATGTGACAAGAGCCAAATGTTACACTATCTTACTTCACAAGCATTCTACCAATTATCTAAAAGAAAAAAAATGTTTACTCTTCCCTTCTCAACCTCTAACGTAGATTACATAAATCAGGGCATATCAGTGCAGAAAGTATAAGAAACAAGAGATAGAGTCATCAGATTGCAGGCATTTCATACAAATGCAAACATTAAGATTTCAGTTAATGCAAATAGTACAGGATCGGTAATCATTTAATCTGGAATTATGCATCTAAAACATATTTAAAGCATCATTGATACAACAATAAGATTGAGATTTCAGGAGGACTATATCATTTTAGGTCCAAAATTCAGGTTTTTAATTACTTCTTGAAACATTCTTTTGACTTTTCATGAAAATATGGATTCATACATGTCCTTGCAATGTTTGCAAGCCACCTGTTGTGCACAAAAACCCCAAGTGTAAAAAAATAAACAAAAGTTAATCTGATCTATTTTCTTTTCCCAAACTGTGCAAAGTGCTTATGTAAAAAAGCTATGTAAGTGTTGGGGGGGAAAAAAAAAAACCAAACACTTAGATTTAGATTTTAGATGGGTTAGATTTTTTTAAATTTTAGTTTTAATAACAATTTTATTAGTAACATATATGGAAAATTAGGATTTAATTAATGTTTATACAGCTCTTTGGAGATGTAAAGCCATATATATGCTTATGACGACATAACAGCATCCTTTTTTACCTGCATCATGCAAGTCAGGGAATTCAAAGATATTCATGAAAGGGGCCATATGTAGTGTTTTCAGATTAATGCATTTATTAGATATGTACATATTTACAGCAATAAAGCACTCAGTACAATGCGGCATTGGTTTATATTGCACTAGCAGCAGAAGGCCTACTTCATAAATGCATAAGAAGAATCCCTGCACAGAAAAGCCTATGTCTGCACAAAAGTTCATGTGTGTGCTGCTGACTGCAGGATTAGGGCCTAAAAGACAAGGCAAATGAAGGGTGTGTGATGGGAACAAGACCTAGGAGCACAGAGATCATAATAATGATGGGGGTATTAAGATGACAAGCCTTTTTCTTAAAGAAGTGAATGTTAATTTTAGTTACAGTTTTAATGTCAGACCTTTACTATTGAAACATATTTTATCTTGCCTATTTCCATTAACAAACATTTTCCTTCCAGTACTGTTTGTTTATATTTAACCCAGTACTTCCTCCCTTACTTATTTAAGACAGTCTACAATCCACAATTCTTATAGCTATAGTGTCAAGTATGCAAGTTAAAAAGTGATGCAAGTAGCCCAAACAACAACTTAAAAGGTGTTTAACTCTGAAAAAGTGAATGTATAAAAAAAAGTGAATATGAATTATATTTTTCCTCTCAGATTTCCATATCAAATGGAATTTGCTCAGATTTACAAAGATTTTATTATTATTTTACAATAGCCAGCACTGCAAATTGAGATCAGATCTGATCAGAAAGTCAAACTGGGAGCTTGCCATCTCAAGCATCGTTAGTAGTAAAGGTTATTTAGCCTAAAAGAGGCCCCTTAATTACACTTGTGCACCCCCCAATTATCTTCAAATTATTTCTTAAGGCACCAGTATGAATTCATTGCTTGTAGTGGATTTGCACAGGTGTAGCAGACTGGGAAATGATTCTATCAAATCATACACAAGTTGCAATAGAATCAAGTTCGTTCAATCTTAGCTATTCTTGCTCTGATATATCAAGAAGCAGTAAAATCTGGAGCCAGTACATGGGACTTTCAATACACATTGAGAGTAAATTTGAATAAGAAGGTGCCATTTTTACAGTAGATTCCATTAAGTTTAGACACCAGATTCAAACAAATCTGTGCATTTCAATTAGTAGTTAAAAAGTATTTGTGGCAAAAGCAGCCATTTGATTGGCAGAAAAGGCTATACAATGCCTTTGTTGGAAGATAATCAGGATGGTTGGCCATTCAACTTCATCATCAATTAGAGCCCTACTCCAGTCCACTCAATATGGAGTTTTAAAAAAATAAGGTTATCAAAATGGATTTTCTTCATTTTTATTAAACAGTGTTCTCAAGCACTTACATTTGAAAGAACTGCTTTGGTTTCTAGTCTTCCTAGGCCAGAAGACTGCTCTTTTGATTAAAGGTCTAGGTTCCATTCCGAGCATTGGCACAGACTTCATCTGTCATTGCACATATTAAGACACAACCTCTGTGCCTCAGTTCCCCAAAAGAATGCTGTGCGCCAATGTTCGGAAAGCATTTTCAATTCTTTGGATGAAAAGCGTGCCTGACATATTATAATTATGTGCTTGAGTTGCTAATACCACTGCTCATTGAGGTGCAGCAGGCCTGATGTTGCAGAACTTGCAACTGAATAGTAGCTGCAGCGAGTCCCACATAGGTGCAATCATTTTGACTCATACTTTGTGCCTGGTTCCACTGCTGTGCAGACCATGCATATCTGCACTGCCTTTGCATCATCTTGGGTAAGGGATGGAGCAGGAATCAGAGCAGCAGCCCTACCTGCCTACCAGGCAGCACACAACCGCATTGGAGGATAGAGGAAGAATTGACAAAAACAAGCCACCCAGGACCCATATAGACACAATGGAATAAAAGGAGATGGGAAATCCCCAACCCTTGTAATAAAGAGGGGTAGGGAAGAAAGTCCATTCTCCTCAGCAACTAGGAGGAAGCAGCTCAGAGCTAATTTTAAATAGTGTCGTAAACATATACCTCTATTACTTAATGTATTAAAAAAAAAAAAGTCAGGGTTGCTATCCCAAAGACTTCATACCATCACTTCAGGCACAAGAAAGCGCAGGGACAGCCAGTGAAGAAGTCAGCATAAGTTGGCTTAATGAAAGGTGTTGATTTTAAGGAGGAAAGTGAGGGCACTATGTATGGGAAGTAGGCTGCAACACGCAAGTGGCAGCAAGCTACATGGGGAAAGGACAAGCCTGGGAGAAAGAGCTTGAGAGAGCAGCTAGGGGAAAAATATGGAGGCACACAGAATTGGAAGTGCAGGATGAAATGAGAGCAGAGACGCTAATAGCATTTTCCTGCTCCATCTGGTGCTCTCATCAGCAGGAGCAGGGGATTTAAAAATGAAGCAGCTGATCCCACTTCTATCAGCCACAATGGGGCTACTTTCTTTGACAGATTAACATTTAATAGATTACATTTAAAAAGTTTTAGAATTCGGGTGAGTTCAATAAGCTAGAAATGTAATACACACTTCAATGTGTGTGTCAGCCAGCCGGCATACCATAAACCCACCTCTGATGTGCCAAGGCACTGCTTGCTACAATACATGCCTCACGGTACACAATCTGCACAGACTGAGCTCTAAGAATTCTATGGCAAAGTGTAGTTTATTAGCTCAGAAGTCAGACATGAGATCCAAAACAATGATCAATTTGGAATTAAAATGTTAAACATTCAACTAGGGAAACTTCTTCCCTTCGGACTTCTCTTTATATGCACATTATCAAAAGTTACTAACTTTTTTTGGTTTAAGCAAAAAAGGGCTTTGTTTCTGCTTCGTTCCTTCTTTTTTAAGTTCCAGACCTATGCAATCCTATAGTGAATATACTCTTATCTTGAATTTTGAAGTGGAACATAGGATATGGGATTTAATGTGGGGAAAGAGAACTCAGTCATAGGTGGCGAGTTATATGGGCCCGTGGTGTCCATGCTCCACCAATATTCAGCAATGTGGGTCCAGCTCCATCAATATCTCTGTACTGCTGGGGGGCCGGCCATGGAGCCTCCAGTGGCGCTTGGCCGTTCAGGGGCAGAGCGCAGTGACCCCCAGCATGGCCTGACCATTCTGCCCCCCTCCCCTCCTGGACACCCTCCTGGACACTCACAGGAGCCACCCTGGCACTGGCCTCGCCCCCAAGCAGTGTAGTGGCCGCTCCCTCCTCCCAGCCCTGTCCCTCTCCCATGTGGGCCCAGCACTCTGGCCAGGAGCCACTCTTGCCCTAAGCAATGTGGCGACTGCTCCCCCCTCCCGGCCCCGCCCCTTCCCTCCACCCCTCTCCCACATGGCCACAGTGTGCTGGCCAGGAGACAGTGGCCACCCCCACCTTCTGACTCCCCCTCTCCCACCTGGGCCTGGCTGCCCCCCCCCAGGGGCTTACAAGTCAGGTGTGGGGGCGGGACTTGGACCTCTTCTGGGCACCACCAAAAATTATACAAGCCTAGCACCCATGCTTAGTGTCCTTTATTTAACCAAAGGGATTTTCTAGAAGGCAGGCAAAAATAGCACTCTGAAAAAGGGACATCAACTTACAAACCAAATTTGGGGGGGAAGAGGTAACCCACTATTATAGTCATCTCAGGAGTTTGTTCACACTGCATTTGACAGTACTTTGTGCACAGTCAGTTTCTCTTTTAACACATGGATCGACTTGCAGGATTGGGTCTTGGTGGGTCTGGGTGTGTGGTTTTGCTGTCAGAAAGAGAAGTGGTTTTTTAAATAGGAAAGTGTGATTGTGAAATCACAAAAATTGGCAGGGGTCTCAGGGCAGGTACTGGATATGAAAACTACTTTTTTTAAATTAACTAGAGTTCAAGTTGATGTCTTAAAATAATTCAGAAATGTCACACCCACCCCATTCCAGACTACATAAATCAGAAGGGGAGGTTTTTCAGTAAGCAATAGTGAATTCCTTGCCAGTTTCCAGTAAGATATATAATTCAAACTGTAAATTAGTAACAAATTTATGACAAGCACACCCAAAAGGATTGCAATTTAGTTTCTTTAAGGAAGTTTGCTAAATAGACGTTCAGACAGGAAAGTCTCTAATCTGTATATGTTACACTGAAATGAAAAGCCACTCTAGCCACCACAAATTTCACCCTGGTAGCATCTGATCATATGAAATATCCTGGAAAATGAAGTCCACAATCAATCCTTTGTCATTGCACAGCACTACAGCCCTAAAAATGGAAAATGAATTTCAAATATGTCTTTATAGATGTGGCAGTGCATGCTATACATGGAATTATCAGCATAATGTCTGCAATGTAATGCCATTGTTGAATTTATTCTACTGGCATGAATATACTGTATAGTTTCTATACATTCACTAGAAATTTAGGCTCTCTCTCTCAAGTGAGTATTCACTCACTAACACATATGCAAACTGAAGATACACTGACTTGTTAGGCTTTATGAAAATACTAGATTGGGATTATTTACAACAGCTGTTGACAGTCTTCAGACTAGAGGGAAACAGATGGTAGCATAATAAGAGGTAGCCAAATTTCAAAAACCCAAAAGCCAGAATACAAAGCTAGCACCACCAGACTTGTATAATGTCTTTCCTGTCACACACCTCAAAATGAGGTACTATAAAAGTGTTATTACACATAATTTAGCAGCAGAGTATGCAACAACTGAATAGTATAACTTCTAAAGAGAGAAAGCACCAACTGCAGAACAAAAAGAATACATATCAAAGTTGCATTGTATATAGATAAAGAACCTCAACCATAGCAATCTGTACAGAACCTAATAAAAAATTCAGTGAAAGTGTTACAACAGAGGCAATCCTGGATGTACTTAGAACATGTCAGACAGATGACAGGAATGAAATTTGGAAGTGTTTTCAGAAGTGGCAGGAAGATCATTAAGGTCTTGTCTACACTAGAGTGTTGTCAGCGCAAGTTATAGTGATGATCAAAAAGCACTGTAATTACAACACTTGTGCCTATTCACACAGCACTTATTGTTTCATTGAAGCACATCCACAGGTGGTGCTCTAGCAAAAACAGTGAGATCAATGCACTGTGCAACTCACCACTTTGTGCTGCTAGGAGTTATGGGCAGGCGGAGAGGATCGCAGCGTATCATGGGTGCAGGCTCAACGTCCATGATGCAGTGATTTCAATCCCATCATTCAATGGATTTCCGACTGCGTTTCGCAGCATTTTTCAATGGTCCGTTTCTTGTGTACCTGCCATCTCTATCTGAAAGGATGGACTCCGCACTGCTCTCCACTGTTGCTGTCAGTGTTCTGAACACTTTGCAGCTGCTCATATAGTATATCATGAGCTCCCAATCGGAACAGGAATCCTAGGTGCCTGACCTGCTGTGTGCCATGCAAATAAACAATGCCAGATTACTGTTTGCATTCATGGAGCATCTGCACAAGGTACACTGGTGCCTTCGGGCACGTGAAACAAGCACTGAATGGTGAGATCACATCGTTTTGCAGGTCTGGGATGATGAGCAGTGGCTTCACAACTTTCAAATTCACAAAGTCACCTTCATGGAACTCTGAGCAGACCTCACCCCTGCCCTGCAGCACAAGGACACCAGAATAAGAGCTGCCTTCTTGGTGAAGAAGTGTGTGGCAATTGCCGTGTGGAAGCTGGCAACTCCAGACTGCTACTGGTTGGTCGCTAATCAGTTTGGAGTTGGGAAGTCCACTGTTGGCATTTTATTATCAACAAGTGTGCAGGGCCATTAATCACATTCTGCTCTGAAGGACTGAGAATCTTGGAAAGCTGCATAAAATAGTGGATGGCTTCGCAGAAATGGGATTCCCTGGTGATGGCAGGGTGATAGATGGCACGCATATCCCAATTTTAGACTTGGACCATCTTGCAATGGAGTACATCAATAGAAAGGGGTACTTCACTGTGGTATCACAGGTGCATGTGCAACACCGTGGGCATTTCACTGACATTAATGCGGATTGGTCAGGGAAGGTGCACGACGCATGCATCTTCAGGAACACTGGCCTGTACAGAAAGCTGCAAGCTGGGACTTTCTTTCCAGACCAAACAATTCCAGTGGGGAATATTGAAATGCACATAGTGATCCTAGGAGACCCAACCTACACCATACTGCCATGGCTCATGAAGCCTTCTATGGGCAGCCTGGATAGCAACAAGGAGCGCTTCAATAACAGTCTGTGCGGGTGCCAAATGACCATTGAATGTGTGTTTGGCAGATTAAAAGCTCACTGGCAATGCCTTTATGGCAGGTTAGTCCTAAAACAAGGAAAATATTCCCATGGTCATCACTGCCTGCTGTGTGCTTCATAATATTTGTGAAGCTAAGGGTGAAAAGTTTCCCCCAGGTGCAGTGCAGAGGCAGATCGCCTTGTGGCTGACTATGAACAACCAGATGTCAGGGCTATTAGAGTGACACAACAGGGGGCCATTCGAATCAGGGAGGCCTTCAGGAGCCATTTTGACAATGTGCACCAATAAGGTGTCTTTGTAAACAGCACTCTGCCATGCATGACTGCTAACCAGCTTGCACCATGTATCGATGTAAGCTGCAACCACTGTGTGCAAGAGACAAATAAAGATTGCTTATCCTTCACAGAGTATGTCTTTATTAAACAACCATTACAACACATAAAAAGCTGGGCTGGAGGGGAGAAAACAGTGAGGGGCAGTGTGGACTATGACAGCTGTGTGTAAGACCAGCTATCATTCTAGAAGCTATCTGAAGGGGTGGAGTGAACGCGGTAACAAGACAGGCAAGGAATTTGGTAGGAATGTGTGGGTGGAATTTGGGGAAGGCATGGAAAGAAGTTCTGTATTGACTGCGGGGTGGGGGCAATGTGTGTCAGCATGCATGAATTCAGTCTGCATTGTTACGAGTGACTTAGAAGCTCTATTTGCTCCTCCATGGCTTTTATCATTTGCTAGTGACCTGCTATCACTTGCTCCTGGTTTTCCCTCTTCTCCTGTATCAATTTTTTGATTTTTGGTCATACTGTGTCTCCATGCCCTTTTTTCTTTTTCCTGCCTCAGAGGACTGGAAGAGTTCTTGGAACATCTCTTTGCTTCTCCGTGGGCGTTTTCTTATCAGCTGTAAGCACTCGGCAGGTGTGTAGGGGCTTCCCCTCAAGGGCACATCTTTAGAAGCACAAAACACAACAAACAGAAGCATGATTGTCAGTGCACTAGCAGCACTGATTCATTACTGTAAAATACACCTTTTTCCCACTGTTCCCTGGCAAGCACACAGTTCAATGAATGCCCAAAGCACGGTGAGTTTTGCCCGGGGGAAGGGGGCACTCAAGCTGGAGAAAAGGTTCGGGTGGTGGTTTGGGGTATTGATGGAGGTAGATAGGGATGAAAATTTCAAATTGTGCCACCATTTTCTGCAGGCGGGGGCCATAGAAGCCGATATCTCACTCCTGAGAGTAAGCAGGGATGCTAGGGTACAATATCTTCCACGTGAGCAGCTTGAAACCAGGTCCCCATGCTGCTCGCCTGTGTGTCACTTTGGTCCCTGCACAAGTGATTGCCGATTGGCGCGGGAAAGTTTCCTATAACAGGGGAAGAAACAAAGCAGCTCTGCTGAGGAATCTCTGGCAGAGGATTGGAGAGTACCTACAGAAACATTTCCTAGAGATCTCTAGAGGATTCCCATGAAACCTCAGTATGCATTAACACATTTTTCCACTGCACTGCCTAGCTGCACAGGGGAATGGGAAGCACATGCAAACACCGCTACTCTTGTGCATGTCTATCTCTTCAACCAGCTGTAGAATGCAATAAAGCAAAGGACTGCTGTACCACATGTAGCTGAGCAGCATCAGCTAAAAAAAATCACTTACCAGAGCTCCCCTCTCCTGCATCCTGCACACCAGAGCGGGAGGGCTGGGACTGGCTCAAACCCTATGCGGTTGAGAAGAGATCCTGGCTCGCCACATCATCAAATGACCCAGTCCCCTGCTCCACATAGTCCTCCAAATTTACCTCCTCATCTGCTTCTTCATCGGAGTTGAGTCTGGTGTCTGCTATCTCCGGGCCCGTGAAAAGTATCCACAGTACTCTTGGCGGTGGAGATGAGGTTTCCTCTGAGGATGGCATCCAGCTCCTTATAGTAGCAGCAGGTCTTTGGCTCTCCACAAGAGTGATGACTTTACTCCCTAGCCTTTTGGAACCCCCTGCCACAGCTCCTTGATTTTCGCACAGAACTGCAGCATGTCCTGTTCATAGCCCTTCTCCATCGTGGCACGAGAAATCTGACTGGAGGTATCAAAGTTCCTTCGGCTACAGCAGAGCTGGGACTGCACAGCCTCCTCTCCCCAAATACCGATCAGATCCAGAAGGTCCGGGTGTGCGCCAAGTGGGAGAGTGTTTGGTGCATGGAGCCACCATGGTCAGCTGGGAAGATGCAATGTGAGCTCTCCACACCGACCAAGCAGGAAGTGGAATTTAAGAAATTCTCAGGATTTTAAAGTAGTGGGGTGGATGGTTGCAGGGCAGTGGAGTTCAAACTGACGGCCAGAGTAGTCAGAATGGGCATTGTGGGACCTCCTGGAGGCCATTTACTGCGACATAACCAAGAGCAGCATCTACATTGATGCTTTGTCACTAAAAGTTTGGTGCTAAAAGCTCTTCTCAAGATGGTTTAATTTTTTTCACAAAATCAGAGGAGTTGGGTGAGCAGGGGGAAGGAGGAGGGGGAGATAGTAGTGTGCACACCACCACTGTTTTGGAACAAGAAATTGACTTTGGTTGACAAAAGTAGGCAGTAAAAACAACGAGAGTTCTGTAGCACTCTAAAGACTAACAAATTTAATTTGCTGTATACAGACTAACACGGCTACCCCTCTGAAAAGTAGGCAGTGTAGACCAGCCCCCTTAGCCACAGACGTTAAGAACTTTGCTGCAATTTTTGACTCATCACCATCTTCTAAAAGGCATAAGCCATGTTTTCTTTACTATTTCTGTAATTAAAATTACAGACGTATAGCAGCAGAAGGAAACCAAATTTTAATTATCTCAAAAATGCTGATTCCTAAATTATGAATTTATTCCCTTTTCCACAGTTATTGGTGGTTACATAATGCTAACAAAATCCTTTTAATTCGGTAAATGTTTTATGCACATTCTAGTCTTAAAAACAAACTTTGTAAAGAAAGATATTTAAGAAATTCACTAACTGTCTCCATTAAATATTATTAAAAACAAAGAAACACTGCCTTTTGAAATTCTTACATTAAAAAAAACACAATATTATACAAACGCCCCAGTAAAATGACAATATGTTTTGAAAGACAATTATAAATATTTAATTAGCTTTACTTCTCTGGACCTATAAGAGGAACAGTCTAAATTAGAGTAAGCAGAAATTTTAGAACAAGAATGCAAGCCATATGTACAGCCACACACTTCAAAGATAGAAAGGAAACCACTGATTTGCCCTATATTTCAGTGTACCCTTTGCATAGAGTGCTTACAGAAGGATGTCATGCACTGACCCTCATACTTCTGCTAGCCCAGAGTTCAGGTCTCGCTGATGCATCACATAGCATCAAGCTTAGATTAGAAAGCAAACTGAGTACTTGCCATTTTTCCAGGCTCTTTATGTATAGTCAGCTTATGCTATAACGTAATTGTCACAGATCCTAGCAAGCGCCCTGTCCTGGCCATCCACGAGTGCTGCTGTGAGGGGAATCCAAGGCTCAGTGCTCTGGATCCTCAGTGTGTTTAAGCTTCTGGAGCCTGAACGGAGTCCAGCCACTGCACTAATCTCTGGATCTCCAGATGCCCTCGCAGGGTGCAGACCTTCTATCTGGAACCTGCTGTCCAGCTACCTAGCCCTTCTGGGCACTGACCCTTCAGACTTCCTCTCCCAGAACCTGTGCCCCAGGGATGTGAAGCTTCTGGTTACGGTTTACTTCTCTCAGGGGCACCCAGAAATTGTGGAGCTGTCAACACACACATGCTTTGTACAATCTAACACACTTTATGCTCTTTTATAATTAATCATTAGAGCACATGAGAGTACAGACCACACACAACTCCACCACATCCTAAATACATGTCCCTCACTGGCTCACCTTTCCTTGTGAGTCCTTAGGGGATCATCTGTGTTCCGTCTGGCAGGCAGGAAGGGAAGGTCCTCTGCCCTTGGCCAACCCTACCCCTGCAGCAGCCTCCCTCATCTTAATCTGATATAAAGCGATTGCTCTGCAATTCCTCATGAGTCCCTTCATAGACTCCTGGCCTAGTCATCTGCCCCATTTCTTCTCCTCCTGGTAACTTTCCAATAGTCTCAAACCCCATACCTTTCAGACAGGAGGAGGAAATGTCATCTCCAAACCTATTGCAAACCTATTGCTCCCAAGTGGTTTACCCTGAACAGATGATTCTTGAGTGCTGATCACTCACCATTGTCTCTGGCTTGGCAGTAGCATGACACAACACTGCTAATTCATGGTGGATCCACATACATACAGGCTTTCTATGACACAATAATTTCATGATACAATTTCATAAAATCAGCCACAATTCAGAAATGGTACAGAGAGAACCCCCAGTTTGTCGCAGTACCTAGTGAGTTTTCAAGTGAATTCTTGTGAGCATAAGGACAAAAATAAGGAGCACAAATATAGAGACATCATCTTCTGGAATCACATGCTACCTCAACATTTGTTTCCTTTTTCCATTATCAAGCCAGTTAAGCATTTTACATTGGCTATTGTACCATTTAAAAAAAATCTAAATTGTATAATCAGACTGGCTAGAGACCAGTTTTATTTATTGAGGACAGTAAAAATGACAAAAAAACAAAAGAAAGAACTATGCATTTGTGCCAATTCATTCTTGATACTCCCAAACACCCACACACCAACCCATGCCAGACGATCGTACATGCTCACATTTAGAGATAAACTTGAGACAGCCCTGAAATCATGATATACTTTTCTTGATGGTCCCTAGATATGCAGGCTTGAGGGCTTTACCACTGAAACGTACGTCATTTAAAGTGAAAGCTAAAATTATGCTTTCCTTCAATTTCCCTAGAGGCAAAAATATATTTTTGGGTTGTGGGGAAAGGGAAGATGCAGAGGTGAAAGTGTTCACTCCAGAACTTTTCCTGCCTGAAATCCATTTATGTTCTTGCTCCCCACAACCAAAACAAAACAAAACAAACAAAAAACAAACAAAAAAACCCTAAAAGCTTTCATAAATGTCAGAGCAGGGGGAGCTCTGTCTTTTAACTGATCAAAGCAGCATGTAGCCATTTAGATAATATGTGCTGAAACACATGATTCTCTTGCAGCTGTAACTAATTAAAAGTTGTAAGGGGACCAAGACTAAGGATGGACTGTTTACACACACACACACACACACACACACACACACTCTCCCCTCCCCCCCCCACACAAAGGAAATTTAGTCATTTAACTTAAGTAAAACAAACACCTTGTTTATTGTAACTTAGAATGACATTCATCAGGTTTGTAAAGGCCACAAACCACTCACAGCTCCACCTCATCTCTGACAACATCTAATACTTCGCCCATTATAATTACAAATTCTCCTCCTATGAATATTGTAACACTGTATTAACCTAAGTACATGCTTAGTAGCTAAAACATTCTTTGTTATCAGTTGCCCAACATTGAAATATCCCTTTCATCAATTAATAAGCAAAACTGCATATCTCTACAGTACTTTAAAAATCATTCTCTATACAGATACTAATTGTTAAATAATTATTCTGCAGCTAAGTCTGCTCTATTATACAACTCAATACATAAATGTCTGCCACCAAACAATGTATATGTCCTGCCACGCTAAGCACCGGGCCTAATCCAGTCCTTGGATTAATAGCTGTACTGAACATAGCCCTGGTGTACACTTACCTGGTGATTCGGCAGTAGTCAAAAGGAGTTACGCAAGCTACGCAGAATAGCTTGCGTAACTCCCATCGACTGCTGGGCTTCCCGTCTGCGTGGCGTCTTCACTGCACTGCACAGTTCCCGTCAATGCAGCACTATGCCACTTGAGGTGGTGGTTTTATAGCATCAGCTTCTGGATCAATTGAGCGGGTCTTCACTGACCGCTCAATTGATCCAGAAAGGTCAATCTGAAAGTGGCAATTTTGCCACCGTCAGTGTAGACATACCCTCAGATTAGTTAAAATTCCCTTCTGGAGTTTGCTGTCAGTACAGCTACCTTTAAATCGCATGCTTTCAGCTTATTTTTAAATTGCTCTAAAAAGTTTCTATGAAGAGTTTCCCTGATGCCCAGTTAATGTTTAAAAGGACACCAGGACAAACTATAATAGGTACCAAATTTTCAGACACGTGTGATTTACAATTTGACAGGGCACCCAAAAGAACAGTGTTTCTTTGCTGTGTATGTTGCTGGCTACATTTAAAATTCAGATGTGGATAATAGGATTTTTATCCTTTTCAGTAGTGCACTCATTAACACACTTCTTTAGATGCAAATCCTTAAAAGTATAATGAATATAAAAATAGGTGAAATTTAAAGAGTCAGGAATAGTGTCCATGTTTTATTAATAATAAATTATGTTCTTCACACAACTAATCAGTTTAAATTTTGATCTCTGAATAGTTTGTTCAACAGTTACTAACCCATTTCTAGGATTATTACTAAATGGTGAAACAAATATACAGATATTGTAGGAAAAAAAAAATACCACAGAACCAAAACATTCTCCCTCACCTACCCTATGTGGTTGCTCAGACCTCTATTCTAGTAGCAGAATGCTATTGGATTTTTTGACCTACCAGTCACTTTGTGCAACGCGTTCATGACATAAAGCAAGTCAACAGAATCTCAGAGGCACTCATGCCTTTCTGGATGTGCATCAAGGAGAACTACAGGAATCACCACTTTCACTGTTTATGGCATATGAACATTAATGTAATTCAAGAATTCCAACTCATCATATGCAAGCTTCACTCCCAAATACACAAGTAATACCCTCTGCTATTGCCATACATCTGCCATAGTGGCCAAGCTGCCTAACTTTTGCTGTGGTGGTAACCATAGTGCAGGCATGAGGGCACACGACAGAAAAATACACCATGAAGATAACTGCTGCTATCTTGTTAACCACATTGAAACCAAGCAAACAACTGTGTTTTTCTGCTGATCAAAAATGTTTTAGGCCAATTCTTCGAAGAAGACCTCTGTGTAAGCTTGACAGCTGGTCTCTTTCACCAACAGAAGTTGATCCAATAAGAGATATTACCTCACCCACCTTGTCTATCTTAGGGCACCTCTCACATTAGCACTAGTTTAACATAGTACCTTTTGTTTTAGTTTATAAAGTCAATAGGATTTACATATTGAGAAAAGGCCTATTTCCTTTTCATTTAAGACAGTTTGTTTACAAGGGTAAAAATCTGTCACATTCTTTCCCCAATACCCAGAGATAATCACATTAGTAACTTGCAAGTTTAAATTAACTATCTAAAGAAAATGACCCTTACAAAACAATTAGCTAAAATAATCTGATTCTTGTATGCATTGGCAGATTTGTGTGTTTTGTTTTTACACAAATAGAGATGTGTGGGGAAAGGATAATGATGTGTGGGGAAGTAGTAGAATGTGAAAAAGTTTCCCTTTCCCAACTCCCATACACCACATCAAATAATTCCATTATTTTATAAAGTCTTTTTCTTACATTAGATATATCATTGTGGTTATCTAAAATGAAGTTGTTTATTTGTTATTAATAGAAGGTGTAAACTATAAGCAGCTCACAAGAAAAGATTTATATTAAATAAATATTACAACGTAACAAACTAGAAAATATTGGGAAGGGAAGAGCCACTTGGCCAGATAAATGTGTCCTTTAAACTCCTTTCTACTTCCTCCTCGTTCCCTTGTTGCTGTCTCTCTCATTCCAAACAAAGGTTTCTAATCTAATTTGGTGCTGTGGCTCTGCTCCCTCATGCCCATATTGAAATGCTCCCTCATGCCCATATATCTCCTTGTAAACCTTAAACCTAACACCACCCTCCATCCGGGATACTGCAGCCCATCCACCATTGCCCTCCCCAGACCCACACTCCTACCCCCCATGCATGAACTCGCCTGCTCCCCTTGCCAAATACGTCCCAGGGATCCTCCCACACGATGGATAGCGTCCCCCCTCCCCATATATCTCCCTGCACGCCATTGTACTCCCCAGACCTCCACTCCCACACATGGACTTGCCTTCCTTGGCAAATGCCTCCCAGGGACCCTCCCCCCATGCTGGATAGCATCCCCCTCTCCACCCATACCTCCCTGCAACCCTCAAGTCCCACACTTCCAGCCCCTCCTACGGGGCCACAGCTCATCATGCTGCTGCCATGCCCTGATCCCCGATCACCCCCCAACTCCCCTACTGCATACCATCCCTGGATATTGTATTACTGTGCCTTGTAAACCCTGACTGTTGCTTTTTTGTTTTTTGCTTAAACATTTTCTAATAAAACGTTTAAATCTGAAATGATTAATAGAAGAACCCTTCCCTAATAACAGAAATGTTTTCTGGAATTGATGTTCAGAGTCTTATTTTGCACCCCTAAGTAGCCCAGTTTAATGTCAGGTTCTCTATCACCTTCTTTACAACATAATTTTGAAAAGCTTTAGGGTAATTGCTTTTATTCCTTATATCCCTGCTTAATCTCACTGCTTATTACCCCCGGATCTCAGACAAGCAAGCACATTCAGACCACCAATATCCTGCAACACTTGTTGCTGTGCAGTAGGAATCTACAGCACACATGCAATATTTTTATGCACATCATAGTTTGTGGTAGAATCTCTCATGAAAATGGGGTCATTATTCAGAACAAACTACAAATGCAATCTAACAGATGCTTCAGTATTTCCCATTTTTCTGGGGCTGGATCTTCCAAATTACTCAATTCAGACCAGAATTCTTTAGAGCATTTTGTATTATTAAGTTATATTTCACCCTACCCAATGCACAAATGTTATACTGCTAACAATTGCTTCCTCTTGCTTTTCCCCAGCTGAGGAGTTAAAGATCTAAACATAATATGAGTAAATTCTAGCTCAAATTCAATCCCATTTGTCATGTTTCACTAATTTTTTAGGTTTAAATCCAGATTAGCCTCTTCAGTTTGTATGAGAAACCAATCTACTACCTTCCAAAAGCTTCCTAGAACTTTAATTTCTGTTTGGCTTAGTCAGATCTCTCCACCATTCTTTCATTTTAAAATTATATATTGCCACAGTCATTTTATAAATTACACGCATGCACTATTGTACATATGGAGAGAGGGAGTGCCTTCAAATTTGGGGGTAAGAGATTAGAATTTGAAGAATAAAATGCACCAAAATAAACTACCATTAATTATCATCATAACTCAGAGGGAGTATGGTCCATGGAAAAGAATAGTCATGAGTTTTGGGTTTCCAGCTCTGTCGGAGACTGTGTACCTGCTGCAGGTCACATCTCCGGGTCTCCATTTTCCCATCTGTAAAACAGAGATCATTATGCTTACCTTCCTCTGGGGAAGAAGTAACGGTGCTAAGAATTATTATGTGGGCATGTCCTTGCTTTTCAAAGAGGCAAGAAACCCAAAACTGAGCAGGTTTTTCTCACCTCTTTTCTGGGTCTTAATGACACCCACTGGTTGAACACAGGGGTTAATCTCTAGCACAAGATCATGGAAATTCTATGCATCCCCCTCTCCATACACTTGTAAAATTCCCCATCTGTGCTGCTCTCATAGAAGCAACAGAGAGAAACTTCTGCAATTTACCAGTTTCACTCTGCTGAAAAAGAGAGACCTTGCATTACTCTAACAACTTCCTCTTGCTGACCAGAGGAGCAGTACTGACATAGTAGTAGGGAAAGAGGATAGCGGAGGGGGAAATAAGACTATGGACAACAGACATACCAAAAAAATGAAGAGGATTTGCAAATCACAAAAAGAAGGCAATAAAATAATTCATTAAAATATGTTACAGCATGAAAATTAGACTAGAAGAACTAAAAGGAGGGGGTGAAAGAAAACCGCATGTAATGCAAGGAAAAAAGTGGAGAAAGACACACAAAAACAGCAGAAAGAGTTAAATGCTTATATTTAGGGGACAGCTCTTCTAACTCTCTCAACAATTCAGTTCACCACCACCATTAAATTAGGTAAGCAAAAGCAAATCACAAGTACTATCTAGTGTCTGACATATATCTCCAGTCCCACTCCTCCCCCAAAAAAGTTCTGAAATTCCCACTGAAATTCCTCACCCTCTCAACTAAGATTGACTAGAGAAGGTGAAATAAATCACTCCAAGCAAAAAAAAAAAAAAAAAAAACAAAAAAAACAACGCTGCTGTAACATACAGCAGGAGGTGTTTCATTGCCAGTTACTGTGTTACACAACACTGTAGCAACATTCGCCAGGACTGTAACTACACTTCCCTTTTTCACAGAATCATAGAAATGTAGGGCTGGAAGGGACTTAGGGACATCATCAAGTCCAGCCCCCTGCACTGAGATAGAATCAAGTAAACCTAGACCATCTAACAGCTGTTTATCCAACCCTTTCTTAAAAACCTCCAATGATGGGGATTCTACAACCACCCTTGGAAGTCTATTCCAGAGCACAACTATCCTTATAGTTAGAAAGTTTTTCCTAATATGTAACCCAAATCTCCCTTGCTGAAGAAGAAGCCCATTACTACTTGTCCTACCTTCAGTGGACATGGAGAACAACGGATCACCATCCTCTTTATAATAGTCCTTAACCTATCTGAAGACTTATCAGGTCCTCCCTCAGTCTTCTTTCCTCAAAACTAAACATGCCCAGTTTTTTAACCTCATAGGTCATTTTTGTTGCTCTCCTCTGGATTCTCTCTAATTTGTTCACATCTTTCTTAAAGTATGGCATCCAGAATTGCACACAGTCCTCCAGCTGAGGCCTCACCAGTGCCAAGTACAGCAGGACAATTACCTCCCATGTCTTAATACAACACTCCTGTTAATACCCAGAATATTAGCCTTTTTTCACAACTGCACCACATTGTTGACTCAAATTTGTCATCCGCTATAAATCCCAGAATCTTTTCAGAAGTACTACCACCCATCCAGTTATTCCCCATTTTGTACCTGTACATTTGATTTTCCTTCTTAAGGGTATCATGCTGCACTTTATTGAATTTCATCTTGTTGACTTCTGACCAATTCTCTAATTTATCAAGGTCATTTTGAATTCTAATTATGTGCACCAAAATGTTTACAACCCCTCCCAGTTTGGGGTCATCTGCAAATTTTATAAGTGGACTCTCCACTCCAAGTTATTAATCAAAATATTGACTGACCTCTGTGAATCCCATTAGATACACCCTCCCAGTTTGACAGTGAGTCACTGATAATTACTCCTTGAGTATGGTTTTTCAGCCAGTTATGCATCCACCTTATAGTAATTTCATCTAGACTGCATTTGACTAGTTTGCTTATGAGCATCTAATGTGGGACTGTGTCAAAAGCCTCACTAAAATGAAGATAGATCACATATACTGCTTCCGTTTTATCCACTAGGCCAGTAACCCTGTCAAAGAAGGAAATTACATTGGTCTGGCATGATTTGTTCTTGACAAATACATGCCGGCTATTCCCTATAACTTTATTAGCCTCTAGGTGCTTACAAATTGTTAAATAATTTGATCCAGTATCTTTCCAGGCATCAAAGTTAAGCAGACTGGTCAATAAGCCTCCAGGTCTTCTTTGATCCCCTTTTTAAAGATAGTATATTATGTTTGCCCTTCTCCAATCCTTGGGAACCTGACACATCCTTCATGAGGTGTTGAAAATAATGGCTAACAGTTCTGAGATTGCTTCAGCTAGTTCTTCTGGTACCCTAGGATGAATTTCATCAGGCCCTGAAGATCGGTCTTTTGGCATCCTCAGGAAAGGACAAGTTATAAGCTGGGAGGAGGAGGGGGGGAGCTTCTAGACACTTGCTAGAGCTTTGCAGCTTAACTTTCCAAAGATCTCATCCACACTGAGCATGCTCCAGCCTGGGTCTAAGCAGGACTTTTCTTGCAATTGCAGTTCCTGGCTGCTCTGGATCAGGAACACTGGATGAAGAAGATGCCTGAACTGAATGGAGAACAAGAAGTTGGGAAAGTGTGGGAGAAAAGAGAGAGAGACTGGGCCAGGAGACATCATCAAATGTTATTTTATTCCCTTCATCATTCAGTGCACTGAATGGACTTGCTTTGGGGCTGCATCTGGGTTGTGTACTACAGGAGACTTGCCTGTAAGACCTCTGCCTCATTTGTTGTGGAAGTAGAAAGGTGTGTGATGAATGAGCCGGGGGGAAAGCCAGGAAGAGAAAAACTGTCCCTTGGTTAAGGCAATTGAATGCTGCTCTGGAGTACTAGATTTGATCCCAGAACTCTGTGCCAGAGACAACGTGATACTGGGCAAGTCACTTAAACTTTTCACAGATAGCCACTCATTGTGTGTTCCTCATATTCGGAATACCTGACTTGAGACTCTGGGGCCTGATCTGCAGAAGAGCTGAACAATCCTGGAGCTATGCTTTGAACACATGAAGTTCTCTGTAGTGCTGTGCATGCTGACAAATCAGGTCCTAAGTGTCTCAAGTTGGGGGACACAAAATTAATGGATTTTTTTGCAATGGGGAACTACACTCCCTCATCACAGGGGGATGTTCTGAAAATAAAGTAATGTTTGTGAACACTCAGATAGTGTAGAGATGAGCACCATACAAAAACCGCTGTCAATGTTATAATTCTGTGCTCAAGGCAGGGTTTGAATAGTGTCCAGTAAATAAGGCCTGGGGCTATGTAGTGTGCAGTAAATAAGGCTGGGGGCTGACCAGCGAGAAAACAAAATATTGAAAAGGTGCTCATTAATAAGCACTTCCCATACCGTACACTGAATGAGGCAGAGATCCTGTTAGAAAAAAATAAGTCTTTAATTGCAGAATCCCACACTATCATAAGGCATACAAAGAAGGGGACCAAATTAAGGTTGCACTGGCAACCTTAATTCTGGCACTTCCTAGCTTTTGAGTGCTTGACTTTGTAACCTTAATAATGTTCTTTTAACTGGGTTTTTCTTTCTTTGGTTTGGGGTGTGTGTGTGTAAAATTTCTAAATATCAGTAGCTTAGGAATAAGCTTAGAAATGTAGGTTGAAAAGAATCATGAATATAAATAATATAGAATCAGATGAAAGATTTAACATATATTCAAAGGGTCATTAGGCATTAATGCCATATGTCCAGTCATATTTCTGAATCAGTTTGGTTTTTACAGTAGTTATCTGGCATAACTCATTTACTGAGATTAGACAATTAATGAATAGAGAAAAGTGAAAGCTGAAAAGTAAGATCTGGCTCATTTAGTTCATTTTACGAACTGCTATTGTTTAATGCCTTGCAATGGTACAGGAGTGCACCATTCTATCTGGATTATCTGAAGAGTACAGACCGAGAGCAATAAGATTAAATTGTCTATGGGTAAATCTATAAACCCCTGTTCTGTTCCTGAGGCCCACAGTAAAGCTGAGTAAAGGCTGTTTTAGGTGTCAGATCAGTGTAGAAGACCTAAAGTAGCCACCAAAGCATCAGCATCTTCTATCTCCAGCAAGAGTCCTTGCACTAACATGCTCGCCCCCCACTTCCCCCCCAAAAAAATAAAAATTACAGCACAAAACTCACACGAGGAACTTGAACCTGGGTCTCCAACATCCGTGCCCTAACCACTGGGCTATTAATTATTTTGGGGTCCGGTTCAATGGCTCCCTCTCCCCCTTTGTTGGTTTGAAACCTCAAAAATCTTTCACAATACTTTTCATGAAAGATTTCACTTTTCTTTTAGACAATGGACAGCTGAGACACCATCGTCCACTAGTAAGACAATGCACATGTATACATGTACAGCAGAGCCATGTATACATCCTCAGCATATTTCCATGGCAATCAGCTACTTCTCACAATCTCTCCGAAGGATCAGCTAATGGTCAAGCAGCATTAATATATTTTCACCTTTGCCTGTAATCGCAAACAGCTCAATCACTGAAGCCAGTGCTATCTCCTCACCATGCCCAGTTCTCATGAGCAACGTCCCTATGTCATTAATCAGGGCTTTTATTGTTGTTTAAGTGAAAGAATAGTGTAGAAACAATATCCTGCACTTCAGCTATCCAGTGAGGGGTAGGGGGAAGCCTAAGAATGTCACTTATCTGCTTTTAAGATCTGATATTGCATAATTAAATAACTTTTGCATACATTGTAAGGGAAAATATTTTCTATATCTCAAAAGATTATTCAAGTTATCTTTAAGTATAATGTGACTGCTATATTTGCCTTTTAATGTAACCAGTGATATATACTGTTGCTGTTAAAACTACATTAAAATTCAGAGAGACAGATATAAAGTTAAAAAAAACAGCTAGAGTCAGCAGTTCTCCAAATGTGGTGCATGGACAGCTGACAATCCTGACTCCCACCCCTCCTCATTTCTACCTGCTAAATTGCATTAAAAGGGACAGCTAAAAATAAAATAAAATACTTCCCCAATACTGAGTTCTCTGTGCAAGCAATTGATGTAGCTCTCAGAGATATTACACAATTCAAAACGGAAGAGGAGGAGCACTACGCTGTGTAATTATGAATAGGCAGGGAAATGTTCACAAGACACCTGCTATTAAGATGGATTCCATACTATGAAACAGTGTGTGAACCCCAGTCACCTATTGATATTCAAAATCGGAAGCGGAGGATGTAAGAATTCACAATAAAGAGATATTATTCTTTATTAGAAGTTTTGCCAGCAGAAACTAAAAGTATTATCAATAATAAAGACTGTCTTCTGTCAATCAAAACAACTGCAGTCCCAAGGGATTTTGTGGGTGTTATTTCTGTAGCAATGCAATTTACACCTTTGTAGCCACTTTTCTAAGCTGAACGTCGTTTTTGAATCACTCAGAGACCCACACAACTTAAGCATTCAGTCATGCTCTCAAAAGAGAAGGTTTAAAAATTCACTTTTCAAGGCTGTGCTCATGTTATGCTATGGCAGTTACAATCTTTCCAAATTAGATCCTGAAGAAGCAACAACAATAAGTTACACTCCACACTTCCTACAAAATGGGTAGAATTTTGTAGTACACACTGGTGATTGTTCTATGGGTAGAGAGAAATTAAGAAAGGGAGCTTTCATGCCATGTAGCAGATTCTGTTCTTTTCCTTTCCTGCTTCCCTCCTGCCTTACACTCTGTGTAGTAGGCTGAACTATTGCCAGGAATCCAGGGAGGTCACGTTTGACTGCAATACTGAAACAGCACATTTTAGCAGTAGACAAACTATACTGTAAAATACACAAAAAAACCTGATCACCACTTTACTGACTTTTTTTTTTTAAATGCCATAAGAATATACCTTAAAAGCCCAGAAAAATAGGCTTTCAGAATCTTGCAACAACATTGAATGAAACAGGAAATGATGAACAAAGAAAGGAATTTCATAGATTCCAGATGTATTCCAACACCAGCTGGGAAATACAAGCAAGAAATCAAACTAAAGCCTTTTGAAGGCCACCATTCTGTTTTCTTCTGGGAGTTCTTGATTAAAAGTAAAATAAGCTGTAAGCAGCTTGCAAATATTAATGTTTTCAGAAATACTCAGATGTAGTAGTACAACAGTCTCTTTTTCTTTCCTTTCCCATTCTATTTCAAATATTACTTTAACACCCATAAGTCAAGGTCATTGCACAATGGGCAGAATTAAGGTTGCACAAGAAACCATGAATTTGGCATTTCCTAATTTTCTACTGTTTGACATTGCAATCTAAGCTGCATTTTTAATATTGGTTTTATTATGTATATTTTACATAAATGTTCATAGCAGAAGCACATCTGTGATCATAGTATTGCAAACTGCCAATTTTTCTACACTTGGAATACTAAAACTAAAATGACTTCCTCTTAATGTGAGTACAAAAGAAAACGATTTTGGGTTCCATCCCTACTGAAGATGATGGTTCCTGTTACTTTCTTTAAAGACTAATGGAAAAAACTCAAGTTTAATGAGAGCTTGAGAAATAGCAACCTGCTAGTCTACATAAAACCAGTTGCTCACAAAAGGTCATTGACAGAATAACCCACTTGCGTGTCGTATTCATAATGAGGTTAGGAAGAGAACTCTCATGAGTTCCTGAAGCTCTGTCTACTATTTATATAACCGAATGTCTTGAATTTTGCAAGTTCGCTTTTTCAAACAGGAACACAAAAACATGCTATCAGCCTTTCTAAGGCAGATTCTGTCTTTTTAAAATCCTCTTGACAAGCAAATACATTCACAGAAGGCCAAGTATCCTCCTGAAATCACAGCTAAACAGATCCACAATAAAACATGACCAAAAAAGCTTATATTCCACAAGATGTGGTTCTGATACAAGAGGATTTACAAGTTGTTTGTTCTGCCTTTCTAAAAGAAACCATTTGAATACTCTAGGAATAAAAAAATATTTTTTAATACAAAGTTATTTTCCCACAGTTGTTTAGCTCAAATGAATAACCAAAGTTAAGAAAAAATATCTAAGCACTTTTACCAAACTTCAGACATTTAAGAAAATACATTTTCTAATGCCATAAATGAATTTTCCAGTATGTATGAAAAAAGTTATGTATGTAAACTCTACATAATATTTGATGCAAAGTAGGCATTTCACTACACAGTGACTGCTTAAATCCATCAATTTCCCCCGCCCCCCTGCACACAAATACATCCTTAACTACAGCTTCCTCCCAGTCCACTCATTCACCTCAGTCCACCTCTTCCTACAGTCCTTGGCTGCCCAGCTTCTTCTCATCAGTTTCTGCTGTTCAACTCTCCTCCTCTCAGTAAATGTATCTCAATGCACTGCTGCTTCTGAGCCAATGCACAGACCTTCCCCTCCTCTTCCCTCTGTACACATCTTATTTGGGAAGGTGAGAATAGGGAGAAAGCTGACATACGCCTAATTAGCCAGATATGAAAACAAGAGACACTTAAGGTTTGAAAACTGGAACCTCCACCCAACAGTTGGAGGTTAGAAACGTCTAGTATAGAGTATCATGTTATTTTTTTTAACAGCCCCACTAATCACCATATCTTTTTCCAAAAAAGCTGAATAAAAACTAAAATAAATAAAAACTTTTCCCCTTCTTTGAGGGGAAAAAAACCACCTTAAAAGCTTCAAGGCCAAGTCATCCTGGAGATAAGAGGAACGACAAACAGAAATTTCCAACAGTGAACTTCAGGAATTTCCAGAACACTATACTTTAGAACGCTTAGGTTTTTTCCAAAATTCCCAGAAACACTTCTGATGTTGGAAGATGTGGCATATGAAATTGGGATATTATTTTCTTTGAGGGGAGAGAATTGGGTGTGGGCTGAAAATAAATCAAGTTTGATTTTAGGTTCCAATTATAATCTCCACTCCATAATGTTAAATTAAAGAAAGCACTGTTAAAGAACAGATGTCAGGGGTTTGGCTTTTTTAAAATGTACCATGATCACATAAATTGCTGGTAAAAACCAGAAAATGGTAATAAAACCATTCAGAATATATAAGCTTGTCACCAACTTCAGTCTCATAAAATACTGCATATTGTCATCTCTAAAGAACGTACTAAGCATCTCCTTCATTACCAGCACAAAACAGACAAGATTCTAACATAAGTAGATTTAAAATATGGCATAAAGACATAATACCGCATTGTTTAGTGATTCATTAACATATGTCTGAGATGTATTGATTCCCTGAGGCATTAACAGACCACTAACACATACCCAATCATGTCTTAATACTATAGTATTGATATTTGAGTTTTATTAGTCTGACTTCATTATAAACAATATAAGTGTGAGACCTTGATTTTTCCCCCTAGAGAGCTCTCCCACAATTGAACATGGATAACATGTCTCTCTCTTCATTCCAGGACTTCTACTGCCACTAGGGTGACCAATAGCAAGTGTGAAAAATCGGGACAAGGGGTAGAGGGTAATAAGCACCCATCTAAGAAAAAGCCCTGAATATTGGGACTGTCCCTATAAAATCATGACATCTGGTCACCCTAACTTGCACCGATCTGCCTCTTCCCCTTATGTTGGGAAATATGTTGCTGCAACTAGAGTGTAAATCATACAGAGTGTGGGGAGCTTTCCATGAGGGAATGGACGCTAGAGTAAGGGTGTTTGTATTCAGCACCAATCTTCTTCCTTCCCTTTAAGAGATCAAATGCCATAACCATCAATTCACCAAAGACCATTCAGATCTCACACCAGTGAAACACTTGGCTTCTATAGACTTATTCCCAATCTAAACAAGTAAATGAGATCAGAGTGAGACCTCCAATCCTTCATTGGCCTGAGAACTGAGGAGGGACAAGTCCTAAGGTCCATTCAAGATTCTAGAATGCCTTCTTGTTTTCACTTAACTCCTAGGAGATTTGCCTCTTTATGCTGTTAGCAATACAGCACATCAATGGGTTTTTAGGGATTTTTTTTTTTAATTGTACATCTTTCTATTTTTGCCTCAGGATCAGAACTAAGTCAAAAGATACTAGCCAAAACTTTTTAAAAAGTATTATTAAAAACTCTCTCTCCATGCCTTGTTATTGGGATAAGTACTTTGCTGCTGCTTGTAAAAATGCCAACCATATTTGAAGATCCCATAAAATTGTTTATTTTGTTTCAGACTTCTGCCTAGCTCTCTCTCTCAGGCATCTGAATGGTATGGGGAGGAGTGCATCTGTTATTCAACAAATTGCTGTATCTATAATCATTATCATGAAATATCTAATTAGGAGAAGTCAGTTAACAGAGAATCATCTTTTTTATAGTCTTGTGGGCAATGCTGGGCCAGGGTGAGAAAGGAAAAAGCCCCATGGACCCATCATTGAATTATAAAAGTTAATTAAATGTACCTACCTTATACCTGTACAATCAATCGATTTCTTTTCACCAAAGAAATTTTTCTTCTAATGTGGCATAGTTGCAGCCTTAACTATGAAGTTGCTCTTACATGACAAACAGCACTTAATATATGAAGTGCAAAAATGCAAATTCTTTTGTTAGGTATAACAAAGTGATAATCAACGTTACACCATTTCGTTTTGAGGTTTTTTGCACTTGGTAACAGTAATCAACAATTTGAGAACAGTAAACAACAATAGACAGTTGTTGTAGGTCCTGTATCTCAGCATGAGATACAAGGAATTAGCTAATGCAAATACGGCCCTAGAAACTACGTCCTACCTGTGCAATCTGCAGGATTTTCAGTCTTGTTGTGTAGCCTCAGAACAATTTTAATATGTATGTTACACAGCAGCTGATTTCAAATCCTTATCTGTACATAATTAGTTATCACACAGGAAATGTAAACTTCTGAGGGAAAGTGGCCAGACGAGTAGTCTGTTAATCTGGGTGCAACAACTAGGAGAGAAGCCCCACACCAACAAGATAAATGTGAGGGAGATTAGTATCAGTCACAGTCATGCAAAAACTGAAATATGTAGGCACACAATAAGTAGTAACACAGGAGCTAATATTGGGACTATGAATATAACCCAAGGCATAGAGTATTTATTTTCCCTCCTATAAAAGATATACTAAGAAGTTAGTTCAGTACAATGGTAAATTGACAAATGCATTTTCTGGAAAATGGTCACGGATTAGGATATCAAGTGCCATATAATGGAGCTCTTGCCATCAGAGAAAGCTTGGTACTCTGACCTCCAGGCAAAGTCACCTAGCTATATTTCGGAAGGCTCAAGAAGAATTGCTATTAGTTAACTGTGACTGTTGGATGAAAGGATAGTGTGTCTGCTAATTCCAGAAGAAAAAAAATTAGGAAGATATGTTCAAACTCCCCTAGTGTCCTGAATTAATCTGTATTCTTGATCTAATAACCTTAGCAATTAGGAATTCACCTTCCAGACACGGAACCATCTTTGATTTTTTCCCATGCGCAGGTCCTCAGAAGCAGCCTGAGTGCAACTTTATCTGGGAAGAACTCTGTGTAAGGGGGATATGCCATCAGAGCTGCTATTTCCCCTATTCTTCTAGCCAAGGTAATTGCAATCAGAAAGACCATTTGCATTGATAGTTATGCTAGCAAACAAGTGGCTATAGGTTCGAAGGGGTCTTAGTGAGCCCTTTCCGCACTAGGTTTTGGTTGCAGGAGGGGTAGGAGGTTGAAGTTGAGGGAAGAGGTTTGTTATTCCCTTAAGGAACCTCTTAGTGGTTGGGTGCGATAATACTGAGTACCCCCTATGGGCTGGTGAAATGCTGTTATAGCTGCTAGATGGACCTGAGCTTTCTAGGTGCTGGAACCACATAGGAGCCATGCCTTCAGGTGGAGGATTCCCAGGTTCCTGTTCCAGGGCAGAGATTGGTGAGCACATCACAAGCTGCATCAGGTAAGGATACCTACCAGGTCTGTCTCGGCCACGTGGGAGCAATCAAAATTATGTAAACTCTGTCCATCTTTATCCTTAGCAGGACCTTCAGCAGAAGAGGAAATGGAGGGAAGGCGTAAAAAAGATACTTGTCCCACGGGAGGAGAGCATCGCTCAGAGTACTGACTGATCCCTGCCCTGGAACAGTATCACAGACACTTCTTGTTCTGCTATGTGGCAAACAGATCTGTGGACAGTGTTCCCCGTCATGTAAACAAGTCATGAAGTATTGATGGGTGCATCTCCCACTTGTGGTTGTGAGGGAATTTGTGACTGAGCTTGTCTGCTATCGAGTTTTGCGAGCCCAGGAGGTAGAGCCGCGGACAAGATGATGTTGTGAGAGATGCACCAGTTCCATAGTTTCATCACCTCCAAGCACAGGGAGGGTGAGCTTGCTCCCCCAGCAGTTGATATAATACATGCAGACTATGTTGTCCGTTAGGGTCTTTGTATGTGATCCTGTTATCAACGGGAAGACATGGGCACAGGTGTTCCTGACTGCTCTCAATTCAAGAAGATTGATGTGGAGGGATATCTTTGTAGGTGACCATTTGCCTTGCATTGTGAGATGGTTTAAATGCACATCCTATCTAATGAGGGATTTATCAGTAGTAAGGAGTGATGAAGATGGCGTCTGGGGGAGAAAAAGGGTTCCCGGGTTCTTCCACCAGTCCAGGGAGTCCTTGATCATGGTTGGCAGTGACAGAAGGTTTGTTCAGACTGTCTCTGTTCAGTCTGTAAACCAAACTGAACCACAGCTGCAGGCATTGCATGTGAAGTCTGGTTTGTGAAATCCCCGCTGTGCTTGGTGCCATATGCCCCAAGAGCTGGAGGCAGATTCTGGCTGGCAACTGAGGGCTGCATTGAGCTGTATCTATAAAGGGAGGCCAGGGATAGAAATCTGTCATGAGGTAGGAAGGTTTTGGACTGTAGCGTGTCTAGGTCAGCCCCTATGAATTCTAAATATTGCACTGGAGTGAGGGTCAACTTCTGGGAACTGATCTGTAGGCTCAGTTATGGTGGTCAAATGTGTGTATGGGCACCAATAATAGTGGGGAAGAGGTCCTGCAGCACCTTGACCTGACCATCAAAAGTGAAGCTTATGGGCAGGTGGTTGAGTTGAGGACTGCGAGCCCAAAAACTTCTATTTGGGGAATTTCCCTCTCTCTTTTGGGGGCTCATAGTGCTGTTGTGATAGGAATTAAGACTAAAAAGGCCTCTCTTGGTATTGAAAGTTAAAATGTCTTTTTTGGCCCAGTGTGTAGATTCCCAGTGATCTGAGAGTGGCCCTGGAATCTTTGTGTGGAGTGGAGGGAGGCGGAGGTCTTCTCGGTGAAGAGCTTGACGCCCTCAGAGAGGAGGTCCTCCACGGTGGTCTGCACCTCCTTTGGAAATGCCTGCTCTCTTTTTTGACTTATGAGATGCGTCCCCGGACCATTTCTTCAATCCACTGTCATTCAAAGTCAAAGGGAAGACTCACACCCGCCAGAGGGTTGGGGGCCGGAGAGCCATCTCCATCATGATGATTTTCTGGTGGAGCTCTCTGTCATTGCGGGATTTCAGTTGGAGCTGTTAGGAGAGGGAACACTTTTGGTGGATGTGGTGCTTGCCAAGGCAGCAAATGCACTGGGAGTGCTTGTCTGCAACCGGGATCGCCTCTCTACAAGTATGATACTTCTTAAAGCCCAGAGAGCCAAGTGTATTCTTGTCCAGGGAGCTCCCCCACACAAACCGGGGCGACACAAAAATAAAGTCTTTTCTTTCTTCTTTTTGATTTTTTTTTTTAAAGGCACAGCCAAATAAAGAGTCAGAAAAAAGCTAAAAGGTTTTGAAAGCTAAAGATTAACAATCTGCTAACTGACAGCTAAATGCTCCATCTCTAGACAGAGGTGGTTCAGAAGGAACTGAGGACAGTTAGCCCACGTGCGCTGGCTAGCCTCGAGGCGCAGCACGAGGAGAGAGCGTGCATGCACAAGCCCAATGGACACTGCTACCGAAATTCTCCAATCACCAGCGCAGGGACGCAGACACACCTACAGTGGAGCACGCATATGGACATGACTCAAAGAAGAATAAAGTCTTTCCCATGCTGCCTGCATATTTTACTTCAATCCTCAGGTGGTGGGACCATCCTTAGGGGTCAGATGGTAGTTTGTTCTCCATAGCCATTCAACCCTTGTAGTCTCTTATGGACGTGTCAAAGCAGCCTATTGTATGTAGTACTGTGTTCACTAGGAAGAGGGCAGACCACCGCTCCTTTCACACAGCAACACCAGATAGACTTTTTCATCTCTAGCTCACTGACTCAAACCTATCTATTATGAATCCCCTTAAACTATCCAGTCTCACACCTTAAATTAATTGCTATCATACCAAACAACAAGCAATGCTGTTTAAATTACCACTCCATCACCCCCACCCAAACACACCATCAGTTTCTTAGTTGTACTTGTTAACATTTTAGTGTGGTACTGATCTTGTGAATTCTTAAATATATTTAGGGACAGGCAATTAACTTCACCTAGTTTCATTTCTTTTTTCTAATGATTTTGAAACAGTTCATCAGTAAATCATTCTTTCCCCTTCCCCTCCCCTATGAGATGTTTTACAGTATGTATTCCTCAAAATAATAATATTTTTTTAAAAACATAGATTAAGGAAAAAATGACTCACCAAAAAAATGTTTAATCCAATAAAGTTTCTGCACTCATTGTATCACTACTCTTTCATACATTTAGTTGTCTTTACTACTTCTATGATTGCCCTTTCATACATAAAGTACTACATAATGCATAATTTCTAAAATTTTACTTCCTTTCTCCATTTCTAATTATAACAATGCATTAGAGTATTCCTGAAACTTGCTGATAAAATCAGGCATGGTATGGGCACTATAACAGTCTTGGAGTTTCAGCTTAATGCACTACTGAGCTGGATATATCAGCTATACCAAGTTACACAATGAAACCATCCATATGAGTTATATTCTGAAACCAGTCTTATTTCACTCATGACTTCTAAATGAAGGGCCCAATCCATCAGCCCTCTCACAAGAGATTGATATCTGTGAGGCTATTTCTATCAGTACTGCAGGATTAATCTCAACATTTGAACCTACAGATAAAAGGATAGTCAACTATGACAACTCTTTTATTACATATGATTTTTGAACACTCAAAAGCATTATGTTACGCTATCAAGAGAATAGCATAAATTCTCAGTGATTCATCAGTGCAGCTTAGGTGGTATCACACTTTTGTGGGGGACTCGTCCTTGTGACCTTCTTTCCCAAAACATACAGTATTAGAGTAGTGCCAGGAGAACCATTTTTCAAATGAGGACTTCAGACTGAAGTACATACTACGTGTAACCGGAACATCTTGAAGATTCCATGACACTTCCAAATGAAGTAGATAATTTAATTTGGTTTCAGCAAACAAGGCTTCTTTGAATAAATATAGCTTTTACTGGTTATGGCTCGGTTTAAGGTGCTACGGAGCACCTAAGGTTGCATGTTGGCTTACAGAATCAGTACTTAAAGTCAATGAGACGTGAAGGCAAAGAGGTCCAAGAACAGAGCAGCTTGTAGGATTGGGGTTTTAGATATTTTAGTGATGTACATTATGGGGAATCCCTCAAATATATAGGATTCCATTACTATTTATTTCAGTGAGTTGGAACAGCTTACTGTATAACAAGTGTAAACGCTTGCTTATTCGAAATGGCTTAAAGCTAGACAAATATAGCATTACATTAGCAATACAATTTTACATCCTGGATACAACTGTGCAAGATTTAAGATACTATACTAAAACCAAAGTTCATAGATTTTAAGGCCAAAAGGGACCACTATGATGGTCTAATTTAACTTCTTTCATAACAGTCTTGTAATTCCTGAAGTGTAGGGATTTGTTCTTGCCTACTAACCAGGTGGCATCTTTCCATAGTAGAAATGCTGAATACGCTAAACACATACTTTGCTTTTATTTCTGCAACTGAAAGTTTAAGCTAGTTAAACAGTAAAATGACACAAGTCAAAGAGGAGAAGAAGGTAGCAATTAAGTAGAGAATATTTATTAAACATCATTAATAGTAACTATGTTGCCAAGCAGAAGCACCGTCTTTGTAGTTTTTCCAGCCAATCATCTGCCACAAGTCTTATGTTGTTTCCTCTCAGGTTCTGAAACCCTGACTCATGGAAATATCAGAGCTGCACACTTCCTCAAAGTAGCAATCTTATAGGAAGTGTTTGTTTAGTCTTACAAGACACATTGTTTTGTTTATGTATGAGAGATTCCGGTAAAAATAATTTTCAATGAAGAAAGATGAGCAACGTGAAAATACAGTTTTAGTAAAAAGTAGCCAAATAACTGCAAATAAAATCTGACCTTGAATGGTAAACATTTAGCAAAGGCAATGAATGCCCTTTTATTTCTGTCCCTATGTTGCTTTCTTGTAATAATGAGTTCATTCTAAATAGAGGGGGAGCCATTAGCAAAAGCAGACAGGCACTGAGTTCTTCCAATGCAGAGGACCACAAAAAGAAGTGGTAGAGTAGTGACAGCTCCTCTTTCCCAAAAGTCCTCACCCACAGTGTCCCAAAAGAATCCATCTCATCATATCTCCTCTTCAATATCTACATGACAGCATCTGTAGAATTGGTTGTATTGCTCGTAATATGCCAGCCACAGAAACAGAAGAAAGTCATTCTGCACAGATGCAAACAATGCAATCACAAGAATATCACAAAGTCCACACAAGGTCAAGTCCAAAAGAGAGAATAGCTGGCTCAAGCTGAATCAAGACAAGACCAGCGTGATGCTATTCAGAATGGGGAAACATTGAAAAGAACTAACTAAGACATCACTCCCCCCATTAGCTTGAAGTGGGCCTGTTCATTAAACTCAGTGATCCGGGACAATCAGTTAGCATTAGTGGCACAAAATACCTTCTTCCAACTTACTAGGGAATGATGCTCCTTCCTCCCAGGAGGAGGACAAGATCTGCCCATGGTGATTCACAAGCACTCTAGCCTGTCGCACAATCCATTTCCTTTGCACTTCAAGACATTCAGTGTCCTCAGCAGGTCAGGACCCAGCTGTATGTGACCATTTCTCCATTCATGGCATGACAGAAGTGCTCCACTAGGACAACACAGCTCACAAATCCAAATATTAAGTGATTTTGGCCAAAGAAATTTGGCTGAGGAATGAACTTCTAAAGAAGAATAGAACTGATTCAGAGTCTGACCACTTAAGGCATGATGACAGATCTTTTCCCCTCCATGAACAGCATTTTATATATCCAAAAAATATAAATAAATCCAACCAGGGAAGGGTGAACAGAAGTCCTTTTAGATACTAGTGATGGGCACAAAAACCTCAAGATAGATAGATTATGAAGAGATTTCCACTCCCAATAGCTGACAGCAGGGGATTGTGGCTACTTGTCTCTCATTTCCTCTTTCATGTATACCTCTAGCTAGTAGATATATGAAAAAAATTGCAAGTCCTCATGAAGACTGAATGCAATGCAAGTGCTATGTATTATTTCTTCTGAGTGCACATAAGAACTATTTGTTCCACTTTTGAGATGAAAAGCTGGAACTCTAAAGCATCCTAGCAAAATTATGCAAGTCAACACTTCACAAGAACTGCTAAACAAAACTGAGACATCAACATACCAATTTATTTCAGTCAGTTCAGAAACTGCAACTATCCTTTCACCTCTGTTTTGCTGACATGACTTTCACCTCTGGGAGAACATACTGAAGTCCAAAAAGTGTTTAACATTTAAACAAAACTCGTTATACAAGCATTTCTTCAGGAAATCTTGCCATGAAAGTTGATTAATATGGCTGCAAATACATTACTACTAAACCACAGAAGGAACAAACTGGCTCCTGGGTACATTTACCATTGCCCTCTACTGGATTAAGAAGTCAAACCTCTGCTCTGCTACCATCAGTCTGCTCTGCTACCAGCACTATTGGCGTTACTCTTTTACCACATTGGGTAAAAGATCTTTACTTTAGGACCAAAAGATTAGGCATTCTAGTGTCAATGACACATACTACAGTCAGAAAACTGTATGTAACTGTACATAATTGGCCATGAATCACCACTCTAGTAAGGAATGTCAATCAAATAAATTACTCTAATAAGGGTTCAGATACTGAATTCTGCATGGGATTAATTTAAGCAGATGCTTTGGAGGGATTAATCTCAAACCTTTTGCTGTTATTGCTAAATTATTTCTCTGTCACTCAGACATATTTCAACTACATCAGTCAAGTAGCTATGACACCACTATGTTATTCCCTTCAGTGAATGTCAGTCAGTGCTATACACTTGCAGCATCTTTCTTTCATGCAAAATGGTAAGCAGAAGTAACAAAGAAAAATTTATATTTCTTTAGTTACAACAGTGCTATTCTATGAATTCCTCCTTTAAATGCACCTACTACAACAAGTCTTCAAACGTGATTTTTTTCTCCTTGAAGAGAACGTGAAAGCAAATCTTATCCTGCCATACTATATAGACTCATTCATAAGCTGTTCTGGATGGATTCACATACATAATGTAAATAACTTCTCATTCATGTTACCACAACGTTTTACTTCAGTGATGTCAGATTTTGTATTTTAAGCTACTGCGTAACTGAATTAAAGAGGAAAGGATCCTAGCAGCAAGTTAACATATTGCCGTCTCCTTGAAATACCATTTTGTTGCCTGAGTACTGAGATTTACTCTTCAACTTCAGCTTTACTTTATCTTACCTTACAGTGGCAGGCACAAAGTTGCTTTTAGGAGTATCAACATGTCAGTAGCGATTTTCAAAAGCACAAATAGGAGCTAAGCATCCAACTCCCTTAGCTTCTTAGTGCAAATTCGACACCTACCTCCCTTAGCCTCCTTTCAAACTCCCAACCGTCATGCCCCATATAGCAGAGGGAAAACAAAACGAAGTGTTTCCCTTCAATGTGGGTTTATTCTGTTAACGAAATAAGGGATTTCCCAAGAGCCCTGCACACTCAAAACACTACCAGAGAGAGTTTTAATCTACAACGCTATGACATCTATCACTTGCTTTCTAATAATGTGGTTTGGAAATCATTCAACAGCTAAAATAATGATGCATCTTTAAAACAGAGTGAGCTACCTTCTGCAACAGCCATATAGCAATAGTTTAGTAACTTCCCACAGGGCATGAGACTGTACCAATATTAGATACATTAAATTCTTATTAAAGGTTAACCTACTGCTAGTCATATTATACCCTTTCGTCTCTACACGTCGGTTTTAGCAATCGACGCACAAAACTGAAGAGTGGCTTTGTTAGTCTTCAAACCGTTCTTCAGGGCAATTTAGCAAAAATCAAGTCCTGGGACTCATACAGATAATGACCCAGATTGCTCTTCCAGCGGATATGCACCGTATTATATGCTCTATCACCAATGCTAGTGGGGCTATGGAACTAAGAGAAACAGAGATTTGCATCCTCTATGTACAAAATACTTACAGGAGAGGGGTGGGGAGGAGCACGTTTGAAAGACAAGTCCAAGGATAGGCAGTTTTGTTTAGGGTCTAACTGTAACTGACAAAGACGTTGCTGCTGCTGCAGCTGGTCAGTTTCTAGTCGGGATGTTGTTGCAAGATCTTAAGAAACAAGCTGACCTATTTCAGCCCGAACACACCCTTAGGGTCCCTCTCGGCATCTATCACCCCCTCTGAAACGGAGACTTTGTGAAGAAACTTCAGGATAGACGGGCAGCTGCTGTGCCGGCTGAAGAGCTCTCTACGTACAAAGCCGTCCCGGCTAGGAGGCGATGAGGCAGCGCAGCTGCTGTAAAAGGCAAAGGGACCCCACTGCGCCTAGCTGGGCTGCGGCTGCTGCCTCCTCCTCGGCGGCTGCTTCGGAGGGAGGGAGGGAGGCAGGAGGGCTTGGGGCGGGTGGCACAGGAGCCTCCAATGCAACGCAGCTGGCGATGCATGGAGGCACTTACGCTGCAGCCTCGGCGAGCTCATGCCAAGGCTGCAGGGAGCTCCCCTCGCGCCCTTTGTTGACGGCCGGCCGGGGACGGTCCCCTCTGCTCTTACCTATTTTAATCCGGACGCTCTGGAAAACCCGCAGCCCCTCGTCTTCCACCGCCATGGTGCCGCCGCCGAGCCTGGCTCCTAGCAGCGCTCAAGCTCCTCCGCCGCGGAGACACACAGACAGGGAGGGAGGGAGGCGGCGCGCCCGGGCTCCGGCGGGCGGGCGGGCGAGCGAGCGCACTGCGCAGCCCCCGCCTGCTGCGGCGGGCTCCAGTGGGGGGGATCGCGGAGAGCAGCGCCGCCGCCGCCCCATTGGCTAGCGGAGCGCCCGGCCGCGCCGCTCATTGGGCCTGTTCGGGCGAGCCGCTCCCTATTGGGAGAGCGAGAGCGACACACACCGAGGAGGGTGTTATTACAGCTCCCACCAGCTGGCAAGTGGCGGCCGCCTGGGCTAAGAGGAGGGCGACGCTCCCCGCCCTGAGACCCTACCTCAGCCCCGGGCGCCGCCGCTGCCGCCGCCGCGAACTCAGCCCTCGCCCCTGAGCAAGGTGCGGGTGGCATCACCCCACGTGTGAAAGGGAGGCCACAGGTGTGAGGGGAGCTGGTCACTCAAAGTTTGTTACTCTTCCAGTCAGATTGTGCACCACCGAGGAATCTCCTTCCTGGGTCTGACCAGGCTCCATCTAACACAGTATCCTCCCTCCAACGCTGCCCGGTACTAGATGCTACAGAACAGTTGTTCTCAACCTTCATCCCCTGCTACAGTGACCGTGACACCATCTACTGCCTGTTCAGCAGAATAGATCCCCGGTTAAAACCCAGCCTTCAGAGGAAGGCGGAGGAAACCCCATCCCGCAGACACACAATTAAGCTGATGGCAGCGTGAGAGTAACGCCCAGGTACTAGATATTCCATGTCTTTGCTCAGTTTGGTCCTCAGGGCGTGACCGCATGGGTACAGCAGGAAGCTCGGCTCCAATGCTCACGTGCTCGTTTGTGAAACAGAGCAAGAAACACAACACAATCCACATCAGTGCCCAAAGCTAGGCTTTGGGCTTCATAAAGCCAACAGCTGCAGCATCTCTCCCATACTTGGTGAAAGAAGTATATAAGATTTAATAGAAAAGTTTATAGTCCATTTCTGTGCTAACGTTAGCTTTCAAAGTGTAAACTAATGGCTATGGCTGAAGGGAACAACTCAACCAGTTGGGTTCCTTTTCTGTACCAAGAGCCTGAAGCAACCTAAAGATTACACACACACTTTTAATGTAAAATGAATGAGTTCAATTTAGGGATGTATCCCCGCCAAAAAAATCCTCTCACTAACCTTTCCTGAGATCCTTAAGCCATCTCTGTGCAGAGTGGTGTGATCTGGCTGGATAGGAGTAAGCTGCATTTGAGACAGGGAAGAACTAACTGGTGAAGGACAGCCTGAGCACATATAGAGGAGGTAGTGAGTAGGTGGAGATAGCAGGAAGAAAGCAGGAGAAAAATCCCAAAGGCAGTACACTCTCACTTGAGGCAGGAAGTTTGTGGAGTACAGGGGATAAGTCCAAGCAGGTTGCAAAGAATATGGTGATTCAGTCCCATCAAGAGCTTTAGGTGATTCTGGACAAAGATATTAATTTCCTTATTTAAAAAAAATGTATTGGAAGTCAATATATTTGAATGGCAAATGGAAGCTCAGGCAGAGGATGAAATAGGGGTAGAGGGCCAGGTAAGAGGAAAAATCTCTGAGGCTTTTCAGTTTTCCACTGTCAGCATGTATGGTTCAGACTCCCGTGACATATGGGATGGGGGTTCAGGCCCCCGGGTGCCACCTGTGGAAGGGCTGGCCTGGCGCCCCCCACCAACACGCAAGAGGTGGAGGATGTAGGAGGCTGATGAACACCCCTCAGCACCTCCCACCCACCTTCGTGAAGGGCTGGCCAGCCCCCCTCCCCAGGCTACAGCAGGAGAGGTGAGCACCACACGGCAGGTAAGTGCGGGGAGGGGGAGCAGCGGAGCCAAGCTTGTATTTGCAGCCCCCCAAGCCTCACATCCCCCATCCCCAGCAGGTACCGACCCCCTTGCCCTTGGGCAGCTGGGGGGTGGCACCAGGGGCATGAGGCCTGGGTGGAATGCAAATGTAGGTTTGGTCCCTGGATGCTGGAGACCCTCCATACACCACTGTGAGACTCCAAGAAGAAACTCACAAGTATAAAGACTGAAAAAGAAGATAAAGATTATTTTAGGGAATTGCTGGCTGACTGCTTCAGCCTTTGCTGTCTGTGCAGCCAAGTGACACCCGTTACTTAGTGATATAATAATTTGCATTTATCTAGCACCTTTTGTCCCGAAGAATACCAACGTGCTTTATAAAATCTTCCCATTAGATCTTTAAAAGGCTTAAACTTGAAATGTTTTAATCATTGAAGTCCCATAGACTCAAAGGGGAACATACAGTGTAGAGCAGCTGTTCCCCTTACTCCCTTCTCTCTCCAAGAATATTAAAGCACAACATACATTTAGCATCACTGCAATGAAGCCACTTCTTCAATGAATAGTGGCAACCAATTGGTACACAGCATGCTGTGAAACATAGGGACACATGGATATTTTGGCCACAGACATATAGACAAACCTCTCCTCTCACCCAAAGTGCTATAATATTTCTAACATTCACACCAAGCAGAAAGGACCTTGGGTATTTAAGTCTCAGACAAAAGACACTTGTTATCTTTGCATGGTTATTCATGGAAATTCCCTCTATACCCCAGTAAAAGGTACTACAGAAAACACCAGGTTAAAGAAATCTGTTTCCTTGCTCTATATCAGCGGTTCTCAACCTTCTTTCCCCCCCCCGAGTACCACTCAGGTCAGGTACAGTCAGGTCAAGTACCACTGACCCAAGTACCACTCGGGGAAAAAAAGCAGGAGGGGGGGGGACTTTTGGCGGCGGTGGGGTTACGCGTACCACTGGTTGAGAACCGCTGCTCTATACATTAAATAATATTCTAGCCTCAGAGAATGTATTATACCTCTCTCTCTCTCTTTCTGTCGTTGACATACCACCACTTGATAAATATATTATGACACTCACTTCACAGCTTTGATACATCTCCCACCTCCAGGAATTTCACAAAGTAAGGAATTGCCTTTGTAGGCTTAATCCTTAGGGCTTATTTAGAATGCTAATTCCTGTGATGGAAAAATGAGTTGTTTTGGACTCACTCCTCTAGTATTTCCCATGTTTCTTTGTTGGGCCAGATGTGTCAGTAGTGCCACTACAGTACAATTCATATATGCTCTTTTGCTTACATAGAATTAAATGACCAAATTCTGTTGTCATTTACAGCCAGGCAACCCCACTGAAGTGAAATGAATTACACGGGATAACTGACGGCACGATTTGGCCCAGAGCTTTTGTGGCTCACTGTGTCACAAGTTTGTACCGGCCTGGTCTTCTGTGAAATATAGAGAAAAGAAGAGCTACTTGCAGTTATTAGTGGTCAAAATATTCAACACCATCACCTATCTGCCAGTTATACTAGCTCCCAAGAGAACTTCAATGCTTAAAATAAAGCTCTATTGCACAGACAGCAAACTTTAAAAATTGGAGGGGGAGACACCAGGTCATCAACCTGCACCAGCTCCTCCTCAGTTGGGGCTGCCTCCAATCTGCATCTCTTGGGTGGGCAGGCAGCAGGCTCTGTGTCAGACTGCAACTCCCCTCCCAGCCCCAGAGCAGCGGTGGGTGTGGGGTGAGGGGAGGGCAGTGATGAGGATCCAATGACAAGTAAGGGGGAGAGGGAGAGCAGCAAGGGATCGGGGGAGAAGCCAGTGGGGGTCACTGCCACTCCTACCTCCCTTATTTCCAGGTGGGGAAAAGCATAACTCTTACATCGAGAGCTAGCCCAAGTTAGCTTTCTATGTAAAATCCTATTGGAGAGAAGGCACTGTAGTTTTTCCTTATTGTAGCTAGTCAAGGTCGGCCCTGCTAGTGGGATAGGGTGACCTCAACTAACTACACTAAACCTTGTTTCCACTAGGATTTTACATAAAAAGAGCCAGCTCAAGCCATCTCTCTCAGCGTCACAAAAAAACCCCAGTTTTTTGCAGTGAAGTCTCAGTGAGTCATCGGAACTCACTTAACATTTCCAAGAGGATCAGTGTAACTGCTAACAGGGTGGGTGTTTCGGGCAAATCCTGCCAGCCTGTTACATCCTGCCAAAAATTAATCTCTAGCAAAAACAACTGAAAAAAATATTACTCAGGAGATGAAGTTACTCTTTAGAGGGAGGGAGAACACATGCAGTCCATCTACAATGAATTTATTCTCAGTGCTCTTGTGAGATAGTGAGATATTTATCCCCATGTTTATTTTGTTAAAAGGAGTATATTAAGACACATTAAGGCCCAGAGCCACAAAGGGACTTTTGCATTGCAACACTGACTGTCTCAGTGCCTAACTTTAGGCATCTAGAAAAAACACAAAACACCACTGCGCTCCACAAAGTCTGAGTTAGGTGCATAGGCTCCCTACACAATGCATGGGGAAAGATCGACAAAGCCAGCACACTAGATGGCTGCCCACCTAAATCAGTCAATGGGAGATGCCGACAAGAGGGGTGTGTCCTAAACCCCGCTGCCTCAGGGAGTTAGGTTCCTAAGTCTGGGCTGCAGGCAAGTGGCTACCTCAGCAAATGATCCACGAACAGGACCCCCCTCTCCTGGAGTCACATGGCCTATGTTGTTTCTCATGGGAATAAGTTAGACGCCTGCCTCACTACACACAAAACAAGAGAAGGTGGTGCTGGTGCCCACATTATAACTTTTAGATAGGTGTGGCAGGATTCACTTTTAATGGGTAACTGTTGGTATAATGTTGATTTCACTGTGTCAATCAAAATCGATGGAAAAAAGAGAGCACTCGGTAACAGTCAGCTTGCCTGCAGGGATGGGTGTCATCGGCTTGGAGGCAGTTCAGGGAGCCCTCTGCAGACTCAGTCATGGGAGTGAGCGATCGGGTCCATGACAGAAGAGCTGCAGAGGGTTCCCTGCACTGCCACAGGGCTGGTGCTACTGATTCATGCAGACACAAGGTGCAGGGAAGGCTGTGGTCCTGGCTCAGTAGAGCAGAGACCCCTGGCCAGGACTGAAGAGAAGGCAGTGTAGTGAGGCAGTGGCAGAGGCCATCCTGCTGCTGAATTGCTCCATCCCTGGGCAGGAGCCATTTAGTAGCAAGACAATCAGGCTTGTCCTCCTCCTAGCCCTGGCCAGAGTCTCTGCTCTGATGGGCCAGGACCACCTTCCCCACACCTAGTGCCTGTAGGGACCAGGAGTCACTGGCCCCATGGCCATGTAGGAATCCCTCTGCAGCTCTACTGTCACAGCCCTGGCTTGCTTACTCATGAACCAGGATCTGTCCCCAGGCAGGAATTGTTAAGCAGCGAGGTGGCCTCCCCCTCCTCATAGTCCTGACTGGAGGTTTAAAAAATGAAGGGAATTAGTTGGGGAAATGGAGTGGACTGAAGAACTCATGGATCTAAATGTGGAGGAGGTTTGGAATTAGTTCCTGCAACTTTGACTTGAAGTATCTGAAGCCTGCCTCCCAAGGAAGGGGAAAAAATTCATAGGCAAGGGCTGTAGACCAAGCTGGATGAGAAAGCATCTCAGACAAGTGATTAAGAGAAAGCCTACAAGGAGTGGAAGGGATCAGCAAGGAAAGTTACCTCTTGGAGGTCAGAACATGTAGAGACAAAGTGAGAAATGTCAAAAGCCAAGTAGAGTTGGACCTTGCAAAGGGAATTAAAACCAATAGTAAATGGTTCTATAGTCAATAAACAGGAAGAAAGCAGAAAGCACTGAGGATGGGGAGCTCAGAGCTAAGCACTGAGGATGGGGTGGAGGTAAAGGATAATCTAAACATGGCCCAATATCTAAACAAATACTTTGCCTCAATTTTTAATGAGGCTAATGAACAGTGTGCTAATAGAGTTTTGCGGATGACACAAAGTTGAGAGGTATTGCTAATACAAAGAAAGACCGGGATATCATACAACAAGATTTGGATGACCTTGTAAACTGAAGTAATAGAAATAGGATGAAATTTAATAGTGGAAAGTGCAAGGTCATGCACTTAGGGACTAACAACAAGAACTTTTGCTACAAGACGGGGATGCATCAGTTGGAAGTGACAGAGGAAGAGAAGGACCTTGGTGTATTGGTTGATCATAGGATGACTATGAGCTGCCAATGTGATGTGGCCATGAAAAAAGCTAATGTGGTTCTAGGATACATCAGGCAAGGTATTTCCAGTAGAGACAGGGAAGTGTTAGTACCATTATACAAGGCATTGGTCTGACCTCATCTGGAATACTGTGTGCAGTTCTGGTCTCCCATGTTTAAGAAAGATGAATTCAAACTGGAACAGGTGCAGAGAAGGGCTACTAGGATGATCTGAGGAACAGAAAACCTGCCTTATGAGAGGAGACTCAAAGATTGGCTTGTTCAGCCTAACCAAAAGAAGGCTGAGGGAGATATGATTGCTCTCTATAAATACATCAGAGGAATAAATACCAGGGAGGGAGAAGAATTATTTAAGTTCAGCACCAATGGGGACACAAGAAGGACAATGGACACAAATGGATATAATATACTGGCCATCACAAAGTTTAGACTTGAAATAAGACAAAGGTTTCTAACCATCAGGGGAGTGAAGTTCTGAAACAGCCTTCCAAAAGAAGCAGTGGGGGCAAGAAACCTAGCTGGCTTAAGAATGAGCTTGATAAGTTTATGGAGGGGATGGTATGATGGGACAGCCTAATTTGGCAATTGACTGATCTTTGACTACTAGTGGTAAATATGCCCAATGGCCTGTGATGGGATGTTTGATGGGGTGGGTTCTGAGTTACTACAGAGAATTCTTTCTGGGTGTCTGGCTGGTGAGTTTTGCCCACATGCTCAGGGTTTAGCTAATCACCATATTTGGGATCGGGAAGGCATTTTCCCCCAGAGCAGATTGGCAGAGACCCTGGGGGGTTTTCGCCTTCCTCTGCAGCATGGGGCATGGGTCTCTTGCTAGAGGATTCTTTGTACCTTGAAGTCTTTAAATCATTATTTGAGGACTTCAGTAATTCAGTCTTAGGTTAAGGGTCTATTACAGGAGTGGGTGGGTGAAGTTCTGTGGCCTGTGTTGTACAGGAGGTCAGACTAGATGATCATAATGGTCCCTTCTGACCTTATAGCCTATGAAGTTTTCTACTTTGCTGGCCCAGGATGACCACAGCCTTCCCTGCACCTTGTGCCCTGGTGTCTTGGGCCCCTTAACCACACAGGGAGCCTTCTGCAGCCTTGCTGTCAGCACTGCCCCAACCCTAACCCCCACACTACTCCCCTCCACTGCAAAAAGAAAAATAGAAAACAATCTTTAAAATAATAGCCAGTTTGTATCTTTTTTTTTTTTTTTTTTTTTTATAAAATAAAAATAAAACTGACTTCTGTCAAGCCTGCTTTTATCCTAGTGGTTAGAGCAGTCATCTGGGATGTGGGAGACCTGCCTGAGGGAAAGAATTTGAACAGAGGTGTCCCAGTTCTCAGGAGAATACTTTAACCTCTGAGCTTCAGGCCTCTGGGCCTATGACCCTCAACCCCGCCCAGATGGACTTCTCCCTAACTCCAGTACCTCGGTGTTGTGGCAGCAAGAGCAATAGCACCAAGCTCTGCCCTGCCCTGCCCTGCCCTGCCCTGCCCTGCCCTGCCCTGCTGCGCCGCGCCGCGCCGCGCCGCACCCCTTCTCCTCTCAACTCCCTTTCAGCTGCTCCTGTCTTCCTGAAACAGAGGCTTTTAACTGCTGTGGCAAGCTCCTTAATTGGCTTCAGGTGACAATTGACCTGGAGTAACCCTGGCTGAATTACCTAGGTAATAACGATTTGTTGAGCCTGAGGTTAACATATATGCCTTCCAGCACTCTCCTATAGCCGTCAGGTCTGGCCCTGTCACAGTACCTGTGTGGATCTGGACATAGGTAACTTGCCCAAGGTCACAGGAAGTCTGTGGCACAACTAACAATTTAACCCAGATCTCTTAAATCTAGTTCCAGTGTCCCAACTACCAGAAGAAGAAATTTTCAAAAACTCTAGAGTGCATCAACAATAATTGTAAGAAGACAGGTTGGACAAAAAAGCTTTTTCAAGAGAAACTATCACCTCCTTACATTCTGATAAGTGAAGATTTCAGGGTTCATCACACCATAATTTACTAATTGCCATTACTTTTGGCTTGTGTAGTCTGGTTTGCTGTTGTCCAGCCACTCCTTGTGGTTTTCCATTCCATTTGATCTGTTCTGTTCCCTTAACAACACTTCTGTGTATCATATCAGTCTGTTCACAACATTATCTTGACGTTTCTTTGATGAATAGCTAAAATATTTCATCTTTAATATCTTGCTTTCCCCATAACAAGCATTCATGCCACATTGTTTTCATTTCCATTTGTTGGACATTCTATGTTTCCATTAGATGAAATCATAGTGTGATATAAATCAAAGTATTTTGCTTACAAGACAGTATTTCTGGATCACCGGAAGGAACAGGGAATGAAAGGATGTGAAGCTTCTAGGGCACCAGTTAAAAGCTAACAAGTTTGTAGTGACCATGTCACAGGCTGTAACACCCCATAGCAGCCATTGTTGGCTGAGCATTGCACTGGCAGCATTCCCTGCCTCAATTTCTTTCGCCAGTGTAGGTCTCCTTAGCACTTCACACACCAGTCTCTGCTGGAGATGTGGCTTAGCCCTCCAGTCAAGTCATAAACCAAACTTAATCCCTTCTGGGGTAGGGAAAGTACAAGTAAGAAATTCCAAACAAAAAGGGTTCCTCTGCCCTTTGGGGTTTCTCTTCAGCCCACCCTCAGGGGCTGGGAACAAAGCCCATTCTGAGCTACCTTGGAGTCTTTCCCCTACTCTGACATAGAGCTATGGGGCCCCTAGGCTGGTTCTCCTGGAGTACACATATTAGCTCCTGACTCAGCCCTTCCACAAGAGCCTGGCTATTCCCTAAGGTTCCATCTCCCAGACTGAGCGCTCAGTCCTTTTATAAAGCCCAGGTGACCATTAAGCTATCACCTGACCATCCTTAGTCCCATCCCTCAGGCTGGCAAGTAGCTAATTAATTATGGCACAGGTGTGGCTGGCCCCATCTACCCTTAAAGGGCCACTTGCCCTATGACAGTGCAAAAGTCACTGACTTCCATCTGCTCAGTGACTTATGTGACAAGCTCAGGGGCTCAGTCCAGTTCTTTGTGATGAAAGTCCATGTCACACAAAACATCTCCACAAATAGCCACCCTTCTTGGCAGTCTCAGCTGATTGTCCACAGTCTGGATGGATATAGGGACTAAACTTTGCACAAAATAGACATGACTATGACAAACCTCAAATGTTTTTCCTCCTAGAACTAAGGAGATTTGGGGGATAGCGCACTCCATCTCTGTATTGGCAGTACTTTCAGCAGTTGGTCATGGAGAGAGACTTCAGTGAAGGCTATAAATTAAGTATCATACATGGACATTCTGGGAATGGGATGGAGACAAGATGAAGAGGAAAGTCTTCTGGTCCCACCTGAACTCACCAATTTTCTTCTACATTGTTGTCTTCAGATTATAACAACACCCTCAGTTAGTAAAGTGGGTGAGAATTTAAGTAAAGATCTCTGAGGCCTTCCTTTCCTCCTCTCAGTGCCCAGACTCAAATATAACTTAACTACATGTAAAAACAGCAAAACAAAGTATGTAAATGGCTCTTTTGAGGTCTCCACTGTTGAGCTGTAAAAGTGAACTGCAGTGGTCTATTGCATATACACAGATAGCAGATACTACCAGTCTGATCAAAAAATCCCGGCAAAGTGGAATGCTACTCTTTGGATGTGGCTATGTCTACTAATGACAATAAATTTCAGTGTTTCTCTTCATTGAAACTGTATGGGTTTGTATATCAGAGGATTCCTGGATCTAAATTAGACTACGCAGAAGGTCATTTTCTGTGACTCATTTGTGCCAGGCAAGGAAATCACTTTCTTTCAATGATCTAGATGGCAGCTTTCCCTTGGGAGGAAACAGAATTAAGAAATGTTCTAATCTCCTTTAACATATTTTAAGCTAACAAAACAAATAGCTGCTAGGTGCTGGGTACCACAAAATTGCTATCTATTATGTATTTACTCATCCTGAATATTTTTGTAGATCTTTCTCACCACCACCACCACCACTAAAAGAGAAGTTCGTACCAAGTCACTTTTTTTTACACAATAAAAAAAAATTAAATGCAAAATAGTATATCTCTTGGATAAGTGTATAAATTGACAGTGGCAAGCAATAGGTCTGCAATGGAAGATACGTCTTTCTGCATGTTACACTGTTCTTTGGAAAAGTTAATAAAATGGTGAATAAAATGAGCCGGTAGTAATAATGTACTAGGATTTTTCAGAAAAGCTGTTGATAAGATAAGTCCTTCAAAGCAATAAGAGACCATTAAAGGAAATCATTATTGCAGTGTGATATCTTGAAAGAAGCATGATTAAGTGGCTTGAAAAGAGAACTGGGATTCAGGAACGTCTGAGTTTTACTCCCATGTTTCACAAACTTGTTCTGAGGCCTTGAGCAAATTGTTTAACTTCTCTGCCTCTCTCTTCATCTGTAAAATGGAAATAATGTGTTTTTACCTTAGAGGTAGCTTGTGAAGGTTAATTAGATGTCTGTAAAATGCTTTGAATATGAAAAGTGCTTACAGTATAATGATCAAGGCTCAAAGATAGATTTAGGAGTCTACCATTAGGCACCTAGGTTTGAAAAGTTTGGCTTAAGTATTATTATTGATGCTGCATTGCAACGTTTGCTTTGTAATATTGCATCAACACACAACTGAATTGGGTTAGAGCAGCAAAATATGACACAAAAGTGCAATGCAATATCAGGATGCCACTTTGAAACTCTCTATAACTCCATTTCCTGATGCAGTGACTCTGCAGTTCTTCACCATTGAGCATCACTTCATCAGAGGAATAGGCAACTCATACACATAGATCCCTTGGTAAAGGGTCCTCTGTCCTTTACAAACAACTCTCATCTCAGACCCAACAAACTAACAACATCAAATACAAATATCCTGTAAGCAATGTCCATAAACTACATGATGTAACAACATGTAAGGTCTCTATTGAAAGCTTGCAACTTATTGATGTTCATAACCCTGGTGTGATGTGTGTACAGGTACTATTTAAGGGATAAAGTAACTGTACTGAAGTTTATGTCCATATGGTCTTTAGGTTAAAAAGAGTCACCAAGGAGTGATATTACTCAGTGATGGACTATTCACGGAGTTGCTGCCCCTACCTGGTTAGCTGGTGATGTAATGCAAGAACAGAACAGTCAATGGAAAAGCATCAAAGACAAATGCAAACAACTGAACCTACTTGGAGGTAAAAAAGGAACATTACAGCAGACAGGGGATCACCCTGTTTATGAATGAAGACAAACAAGTATAACTACATTTCAGTATAACAGAGTGGGGAAAGCACTCTGTATCCATTCACTGAGGAGACATTTAGGTGTTTTTAGATGAAAGATTGGATCCTGGTTCCTGTGATTCCAGCCCCCTTTGCAACAGGATGAACTTTGGAAGGAAAACCTATTCTATTAGATAGGAAAGGTAACTATTAATACGTGTAAGCCCTAGTTTGCATTTTATGATTTTGTTTAGTATTGTAACCATTTGTTTCCATTACTCTCTCTTATTCCTAGAGGAATATCTATTCTTTCTTATATAAACCTTCTTTTGTACAAGTTCTGTGTTACACAGGAGCAGTGGTTTAAGCTAAAACTGGTAAACTGGGATTCACTGCTTCTTTCTTAAGCAGAGGATCTGGGATTTCCATAAGCAGCCAGCACCGAGGGCTGGGTTTCACAGGGGAATCCTTCAAGGAGACTCTGGGACCAGGCAAGGTGTTAGCCTGCAAGGCAAAAACAGGGCTGGGATAGCCTGGAGGAAAGTGGCTGAAAGGCTGGTGGTATTAGGAAGTTAACACCCAGTTGCCACAGGCAAGACTCCCTCTCACTGAAGGCAGGAAGTAACAAGGTGGCTCACAGTCCAGGGTACCCTGAGAACCATCACAGCAATATAATGACAGATATTACTAAAAGAGTGTAAAGTAATGCACTTGGATAGAACAGTCTAAATTTTTCATATATGCTAAATGGGATTTGAACTTGCAGGATCTTTTAAAGAAGAGACTTAGACCCCACTTCTGCAAGCATTTATGCATATGCTTAACTTTAATTTGCCCTGCTGACTTCACTGGGACTATTCACATGTGTAAAATTAAGCACATGTATAAATGCTGTGCAGGATCAGACTCTTTGGAATAAATTGTTCAGGGTGGTAAAAACTGACAATTCATTAAAGAACATATGTCCACAATTTAAAAAAAAATCAGAGTGCTTGTTTCCATTAAAATGCACATAAAACAATGCCCCCAAATCATGTAATATCAAATGATAAATAATACACCAGGTTTTTTTCTAATGTATTCAGTTACAGTTGCTTGCCTTTCAGAGCAGAAATTGAAAAGTTATTGTGAAGGGCAATGAAGACAGAGAATTATATGTGGGATGTACATATGATGAGAGATTGTAAAAGGTTGCTTGGAAAGAAGAAGTGCTAGACAGAACCTGACTGCGGTAGCTGACATGATGAAGCGTGTAGTGAATATTTATCAGTGCCTCCTTTGTATCCTGTCCCATAATGTGAGAACAAAGAGGACACTCAATGATATTAAGGGGGCAATAGATTTGAAAGAAATATAGGAAATAATACTTTAATTGGGATTCAGTGCCTGAATTGATAACAAAGTCAAATGGATTTTAAAACGAGCTGGATAATTTTATGAGCACTAATAACATTTATAGCTATAATTTGCAAGCTAAGATAATAGAAATAGTCAAATCTTATGCTTCAGGCCATAAACTGATCAACTGCAGGGGTCAGGAAAGAGTCTCCAATTCCCACATCTAATCTCCATGTGCAGCTTCACACAATTGGCTACATGTATTATGAGTTGAAGTCATTCATTCATTCAGAATACATAAAGATGCCTATCTTAAACGCTGGGTGTTTTTACATAGCTAGTTTTCACAATAATATAAAAATGGACTGTTCATCTCACCAACAAATAAATATACAACAAACAAACTCAGAAAATGAGATCCCTACATTGCAAACACTAATTAAGCACCTGAAAATTACAGTCCACCTCCTCTCTAAATGGCTGGGAAAATAAACGGATTTTGCAGCATGCCCCAAAACTTCATTTATTTGGGCTATTTTAGACAAAAGGGGGTGAATTTCAAAACTGGCAACACTCATGAAGAACTCTCTGCAGCAGCTCCCTCATGTTTTTCCTGGAGGAACTTCAGCTTAGGTGATTCCAAAGTCCACAACTGCAGCAGTATGGCATGGTGACAGATATGGTTTCTCTCTTGTAAACAGGCCTCAAACCATTCTGCACTACGGGCTGCTTTCCTTAAAAAAGTAGCAGATGCTTGCCACCACTAGAGGCAGGATAACAGACTGGATGGATGAATCATGTTATCCAGAGTTTATCACTATCCATTGAGAATCCTTTATATGATACTTTTAATTTGCCTGGTACTTCAAAAAAAGTAAAGCATATTTCCTACATCAAAGAATTTACTATTGTAAGGTTTTCTACACAGTCCCACAGTGTGGGTGTGTGAAGTGCAGTACACATTAGTATGTTGTGAACGAAAAGGAACCTAGTTCATGTTAACTTAGTCCTGTTTTTGAAGAGGACTGTGTTAATGCTATTTGTCTTGTCTTTCAAGATAAACACAACACAAGACAACAATTAATGGAAGAGAGAACAAGGAGAGGTTATTGGTGATGGGAGAGACTGAAGTATTCCTGGCAGGATGTAGGTTTTATAGAGGGATTTGAAGGATGAGAAAGAAAGGATTGGGTGTACACGTTTAGGGGACAGTATGACAAAAAGGTGCAAAACCAAAAGTATGAGAGTAAGAAAAAGGAAACAGTAAGACGGAGCATTGGGAGAAGCGTAGACAGCAAGTGTGTGTGTGGGGAGGGTGGGGGGCACGTGGAAGAAATTAAAGATGGGATAGGGATGAGATTATATAGGAGTTTGAATGTGATATCATAAGAGATGAGTTAAGAGATTCAGAGAGATAGCTTGTATAGTTAGAGTACTGACGAAGGGAGATATCTTCAGCAGTTGCATTTTGAACACATTTTAGTTCAGACAGGTGAGAAGAGGCAAGGTCAGAAAGGAGGGAGTTAAAGTAATCAAGGTGAGAGATGACCAAGGCATGGATAAAGGATTTACCAATAATGACAGTGAGGAAAGGGCAGATTTTGGTGGAAATAAACAAGAAGAAATGACAAGATTTAGTGAGAGAAGACTAGATACCATTGTGATGAGCATGATAGAAATGCACAGATAAGACAGATCAGATAGATAGATTAGAAGAGAGAAAAGAACAGTTGATGACTGCACTGCAGTTGGAAGTCTGGGAGACAGGAAGGGTATTAGATGGCTCTTGGCATAGGAAGAATAGGCTGTCCAGCAGTGGTTCTTGCTACTGCCCCAACCTATTTCAAAATCCCAACTCCTTTTACTCCTTTCCCTCAGGTGGAGGAGAGCCACCTAAGAGGAAGGAAGCCAGGTGTAGGAGAGAAAGTAGCTTCAGTTACAGGAAGAAAAGGACACTGAGAACTGGTTGTTACCGTGGCGGAGGGCCATATTACCATAAACACTCCATGCAGCTCGTTTTCAGGAGGTGCTTAAAAAGGCTTTACTCTCTTAATTCTCATTCATCACTTCTTAGTCACTTTGCTCTCCTTAGCTAACTTCTAAATATCATTTCCAGGTTAAAATCGAATACTTAAATAAGCTATGCTAACCAGCCTTAACTACTTTGCTGTGTGTTACATGACTTAGTTCTAGATGAAGTGCACCTTCACTTAACACTGGCTTGTTAAACTTATAAAGCATTGTGTTCTGGCTCATATCTGCACTGATGTCAATAACTTTTGCTCTCCCATTAAGGAACAAATCTCCTACCTCTCTGTCCTTCCAAAGAAAGATTATAGTTACTATAATTATACTATGATCTTACTGGAGATAATAGCAGCAATAACCATGTACAATATCAAATAGTTAATTTTACTACTGCATAATAAGTACACACTGCTATTATTCATCCCAGTCTCTCCCTCATTAGCCTTTTGAGTAATGGGTGTAATTAGGCATAATCATAGGAAAAAAACTAGAGAAAGCTGAAATTCCTAGCGCCATTCATGTTGTTTTTAATACAAGATATTACTATTTATAATAAATAGGTGGTCATGAAAACCATCATAAAATTGCTTGTATGTCACAAATGACATATATAAGCAACCATTATCTAAATGGTCTTCATATCCTATTGCTTGCATGTCCCTAATTCAACTGCAGTCTGCCCATTCATTCTGAGCTGGTACTACTTTGACATCATAGGCCTCCCACCCTCATTCCTCCTCCCATGTCGCTGCAGTACCACTCCTGGAGATAGTAGGGAGCATACCACACAGTGTAACTCCTTCCATACAACAACAACAGGGAGGAGGAGGGACCCTAAACACAGTGGAGATTCATGGAGTGGAGTGCAAGAGAGGGCTGCACAAACAAGAGAGCACAATCTGAAATACCCATAAGACAAAAACCCCACTGTCTCAAAATTACTTCTTAACTTCATGGCATAAACAAAATGGCATAAACAAAATAAGTGATGGATGGTATAAAATTCATACTGACTTAATTGTGAAAACCTTCATAACTCATCCATAACTCCACGACTATGAGTAACACAGCCATGCTGCACACATGGCAATAAACTTTTAATAGAACCTTCCAGGTAATCATGCACATTCTCTGGGACAACTTCCACAGTCTTTTACTTGGTCAAAAATCCCATTGAAATCAATGTCTGAGGGTCAGACTGTGAACCCATTACTCTGATCAGTGGCAACTACTCACTACAATTATTCATGAAAGTAACTACTCCCTAATGAGGGTAAAGAGATCACAACCTGGCTCTCACTAAAAGGACTGCTAATCTGGGCTCCATGGACTAGATTCTGTCACCCTTACTCACGTTGAGAAATACTTTACTCTGTGAGTAGCATCATTGAAGTCAGTGGTCAACTCATGGAGTAAGGTACTACACAACGAAAGCAAATGTCACAGAATCTGGCCCCATATTTTTAACATTTAATTATTTAAGTCAGAGCCCAAATTGTTTATTTTCCAGACACTGATGTGCAATGAAACTATCTCCAATAATGGCACATGTGCAAAGACACCATTATACTAGGAAGCACAATTAGCCAGATGGTTATTTGGAGATTTTTGGAATATCAACAGTTTCTTTGATCCATGAGATTTTTTTTTTCCATTTAGCTTTGGCTTTTAAATGTCATCCCATACTTGATTCCTAAGTATTTAATTACATATTAGCACTGGTAACTACTTATCTGTGCCAATTATGCAATCTTATTTTATCACTAATGATACACAATTTATAATGTGCTATATAATGTGAATGTTTAAATAAGTTTCTAAATAAACAATCTGAAAAACACACCACTTGTACCCATATTTCATTATAAGCATGATTATCATCTGCCACCTACTGGAAATAGTTGTGATATCTTACCTTAGTTCCAAAGACAGAAGTTTGGTCTCTTGTCAAATAAGCACAAATGTCATGGATTAAAATATGCTGTAGTTCATCTCAGACCCACCAAACAAATGTTATTGGGAATTACAGACATTTTTATTAAACCCATCCTATAAAACCTTTAACAAGCAGACATTGACTCTACACAAAGAAAGTGCAGTGCAGAATCATTCTATGGTCTTGCAGCCAATCAGAAAGGGAGATACATTTGTAAAACCAGCGTATTGCAACCAGTACTATATTAGCACTTGAATATTTTTGGTGATAGACACATTAGAAATAACAGAGAAATAATAGATACAGCTCCCACACAACTGTGTCAGTGACATAACAATGTGTGCCACCACTTTGTCCAAAAAAAAAAAAAAAAAAAAAGGGGGGGGGGGAGGAATCTTAGTTATATTCAGTCAAGGAAAGACAGAATCCAAAGATTTAATGAAAAATGTTCAAGCTTGGATGCCTAACTCACTCATGCAGAATTCAGCAGCCCATTTGCTATGCAGTGTTTCTTTACACATTAAACCCATGCTCTGCAATCTGCACTGGCTGCCTGTTGGTTTCTGGATTTATTTTTAAATGTTGGTTTTCACCTATAAAAACCCAAATAGTCTGGGACCTATCTCTCTCTCTCTCTGACATCCTGCCACAGTTAGCAGTCAAAGATTAAACGGAGGCCTACTTGGTATGAGAAAACGGGGGTGGCTGACAAAGTGTTCCCTGGAGGGTCCAGAACTTTGGAAGTTGCTTCCTCTGTAGGTGCTAAACAGCCTGAGTCTTCATGAATCTCTTCAGGAAAAACTGCAAATCCCACCTTTTCTCTTTTGCCCATTAGGTGTTAGGTGCAGCTGGGTACGGGTTGTGATGAGCTGAGACTCTGGTGGGGATTGTGTAGGGACAGTTAGTAGGAGTTCTTGCTGGATTTATGCTGTTGCCATATTATTGGATTTGATCCAGGGTAACTAATAGTTCTGTTTGTTTACTAGAGTATTTTTAAAATTGCAAAGGGTGTCTAGAAAAATGATGGATACTTAGTGCAGTGTGCACAAATACAAATAAATAACAGCTTTAGAGATGCTTCTTTTTGCTAATATATCCATGTCTAACATTTTCATGCCGCTGATCTCTGTGTGCCCAGTAGGGCTGAGTGAATGGAATGAGGTTCATATTCTAATATTTATATTCAGTGAAATGCAGCATCTCTCTTTGACATTCCTCATTTATTTTTCGAGATACACAGTGAGAGTTGGAAGGTGATGCTACATCACAAAGTGCTGCTAAAAGATCATCCAGGTTCATGGGATGCAGTGGAAAGTAAATTATGAAGGAGAAGGGGACTGATGGGTCTAGGGACCTAATCAAATTAGAGAAAAGTAAGGGTAAGTAAAATCCTAATTTTCTCCTCTACAATTTCTTAACATCATAGACAAGGAATGCACATCCTGTTGCATTCTATTGCTTCATTATTGCAAAGTGCTTCAAATACAGCATTAGAATTCTTAAAATGAATATTAACCTCAGCCCACTTGTGTGTGCATATGTATGTATCACAGTACACACACCTATACAAGCCTGTCTATGTTTTGTTTTTAGCTACAAGCCTTTATAGCTCCAGCATACTTTTCTGTTCTTGCATGAAATCAGATCTGGCTACACTTCAGGCCTCTGGAAGTTTTCTGCCCTTTGCTGCTCTTAGGTAGTTATCACCTTGCTTCCTGCAACTTAGACCTTGCCTACGTTGACCATTTGTCCCTGTTCTGACCATCAACGTAGCTGCATCAGTGCAAACTATGTACGTAGACAAGTAAGCTGACATTTGTACTGGTAAAGGTTAACATAATTTCAGAATGGGGTAAGCTCCACCGATGAAAATCTCAGCTTTTTTTGCCTTGGGTTTTTTTTTTTTTTTTTTTTTTTTTTTTTACTGTTGCAGACATGTTCATGGCTGGAATGGGGGAAAATTCCCAGTGTAGACAAGGCCTTACTGATAAACTGTCGCACAGTAGCACCAAACACTTTTTAACTCTGCCTTTTTACTGCAGATTGGTGGGAGCTTTGATTTTGCAAAAGGTTCTTTAAAAACTTTTCTTTAAACAAAAAAACAAAGTTTATCCCATATACTTTTCATAGTGCTTTTCTGTCACCCTCAATTACTTAAACAATGGGTGGGAAAAACTGCTTTTTCTAGCTAAAAGTTAATTCCTGATGAAATCTTTAAATGGGGCCCATGTATTAAAAAAGAATCCAGCAATAGCTGTACAATCAGACCCTATACGCCTATATATGCCAGCTATTGGTGTTCACAGAGAGAACAAGTCCTATTCATTCACTGCAACAGCTCTTCAATCTGCTTTTTCATCCCACTGATGATGGATAGATTCTTCAGTTACTGGGGAGGGTGGTTTGCTTATGAGTTACTTGATAAAGGTGTGAGCATGGAGGGTTTGGGTCAGATCTTTGGATCAGATCAAATAACATTTTGAACTGACAAAAACTGGTTTCCTTCAATCTCTCTCAATCCCCGTCCAAGAAAATGCAATATACTTAGGGATCTAAAGCCTGATCCTGCAAACACGTACTCACGACTTACTTTAGTCATGTGATTAGTCCTATTGATTTCAATGGAACTAAACATGTTTAAAGCTAGGCACATGCTTAAATACTTTGTAGAATCAGGGCCTGAATTATAATCACTTTGAGATGATCTGTTCTATTTTTCTATATTAGTCTATATTTTTATACTGCAGTCATCACCATGGTATTTAGAAAACAACAGTTGTCGAAACTGAGACTTAATTTGTTTTTAATGTAGTTTTGCACAGAAATCGTGAAAGGAAGCTTTTAAAGTTTTAAAATAAGCATTTTTAATCTCTCACTTTTTTCTAAGTGCACAAGTTACAAACCAAAAGCAAATAGGAAATAAAGTACTTCTCAGGGTGAATGTTATCGCCACAAGACACATGATCTACACTTTCCAAAAAAAAGCATCTTCCTTAACTTTAAGAAACATTCTATAGCTGAGCCCAGGACAAGTAACATAAGTAGCTGCTGAAGCTAGCAGTTCCTAGGCCAAACTGATCTCTCCTGACATGGAGACCGCAGGAGGATGGGGGTAGCAACTCACAGCCCTGCAACATGACCAGAGTGGGCGGCAGGCAGCTCAAAACCAATTTACCACCACCAGCACCACTCTGGCAGCTCAGGATATGCAAGGCTCCAAACTCTTTGAGTCTATCATTATAAGGGCAGGTTTGCTCAGAAATCAAGTGCAAGCTGAAAATAAGACAAAAACTAAATCAGTAACAGCTGAGGGTTTTCAGCCCTTCTGAAGAAGCACTCAACACATTTCAAGATTGAGCCCTTAAACAGATGCTCTGTTTATGTAGCAATGTACAACTAAAATGTAGGTAGGTCCACATTCATCATTTTACTTTTCTATTGAAGAAAATAAACATATAGAAAATTATATTTGAGATGCATGGAAGTTTGTATGCAACTGGATTATGCTATGAACTAGGGAATAACTTTTTGCAAATCTTCCAATCTTTATGTTGTATTTAATTTTGTTTTTAATTATTATTCCTCAGTATATATCTCTTGCTATTAAGGAATAACAGGTGAGTCCTTATGTGCATAATGTTGCATCTGAACGTTCCCATAGCTGCTATACAAACATTGTGTAACCTACTGGACTAATGTATTGTAAATGTCTGTGTTACATTGCAGAGATAGGCCAGATATTCTGGTCTGTTAAAGATACTTTCTGCCTCCCAAAGTGGCACAAGCCAGCCTTAAAGCCAGCTTAACTGACCAGTGATTCATACATTCTAAGGCCATAAGAGGCATTGTGATCATCTGGTCTGACCTCCTGTATAACACAGACCATAAAACGTCCCCAAAATAATTCCTAGAGCAGATCTTTTAGAAAGAAATCAATCTTAATTTAAAAATGTTCACTGATGGAGAATCCACCACAAACTTTGGTACATTGGGCCAGTGGTTAATTGCCCTTATTGTTAAAATACACCTAATTTCCAGACTGAATTTGTCTTGCTTCAACTTCCAGCCACTGGATCTTGTTGTACTTTTCTCTACTAGATTGAAAAGCCCAATATTAAATATTTGTTCCCAATGTAGATACTTATAGACTGTAATCAAGTCAGCCCTTAACCTTCTCTTAGTTAAAATAAACAGTTAAAGCTCTCTGATTCTACCCTTAATAAGGCATATTTTCTAATCCTTTAATCATTCTCATGGCTCTTCTCGGAACCCAGGTTATCAACATCCAATTTACCAACAATCTTTTTTAATTGTGGGCACCAGAACAAGACACAGTATTCCAAAAGTGGTTGCAACAGTGTCCAATAGAGAGGTAAAACAACTTGTCTATTCCTTCCCAAGATTCTCCTGTTTATGCATCCCAGGATCACATTAGCTCTTTTGGCCACACTGTCACACTGAGTGCTAATGTTCAGGTGATTAGCCACCCCCCAATCTTTTTCAGAGTCACTGCTTCCCAGGATCGAGTCCCCCATCCTGTAAGTATGGCCAACATTCTTTCTTCTGAGGCACATATGTTTACATTTAGCCATGTTAAAACGCATAATGTTTGCTTGTGTCCAGTTTATCAAGCGATCCAGATTGTGTCAGTGACCTGTCCTCTTCATTATTGATTGCTTCCCCAATTTTTGGGTCATCTGTAAACTTTTATTGTGATGATTTTATGGTTTTTTTCAGGTCACTGATAAAAGCGTTACATAACATAGGATCAAAAACCAGTCCCTGCGGGACCCTACTGGAAACACACTGCTCCATGATGATTCCCCAATTACAATTACTTTTTGAGACTTATCACTTAGTCAGTTTCTAATCCATTTAATGCAGTGATACTCAGATCTCAGTGGTTCAGGAGCCAAATTAGCGATCAGCATTACCCAAAAGAAGCATAGTAGTGTGAATTCATTTAATTTACTATAGTACTATATATTCATATTTAAGCAGCATGACAGGGGAAATATTTAGTTCTCATAGCAAAATGACTGACCAATTATTATTATTTTATCAACTACAATTGGTTAATAACATAGTAAAAGCATCCTGATTGGTCAATAGCTTAGACTGGTTAATAATTAAATCACACAGTGTTTTAATATCATGTGCTGCAAAGAGCCACAGAAGACATATTAAAGAGCCACATGCAGCTCGCGAGCCTCATTCTGAGTATCACTGATTTAATGTGTGCCAAGTTATTTTTATATCATTCTAGTTATTTAATGAAAATGTCATGCGGTAACAAGTGGAAGATGATTCCCGTATGCTGGAAGTTTATGGCCACCAGTAACATTTCCTAAACTACGCTCTTCCTCAGCCCTCAGGTATATGGCTAAAGTATGTCTATGCTCCAGCAATCCCCAGTAGCTGGAACAGCCCCTTTGGGACATAGGTAGCTGGGCATTAAAAGTGAGCAGCCTTGAACCTGCTCTACTTTTTTACACCAGATTGGATCAGCAACCTGGATGGCCCCAGCAATGTAGGAAATGGCCACAGAGGTGGCTTAAGACCGCTTCTCCTTCCCTCTTACATCCCAAAGCATAACTCAGGTGAAGCAGAGAATTTGGGCCAATTAGTTCAAATTCTGGATCTACCATGTTTCCATCACACATTTTTCCTCATTTTCCCAGGCCCTGATCCAAATCTCACTGAAGTCAGTAGAAAAGCTCCCATTGGTTTTGATGGACTTTGCATCAAGCCCTAATAGATTATTACATTTGCAGCACTTAAGATGCCTTATTATGCAAAACACATTAAGGCCACAATTCTGCAAAGCAAATCAGGGCCCAACTGAAAATATTTAAGCAATGCTGCTTGTTCAAGAGAAAAAGCACAATATCGTAATGTTGTCTGGTTTTCATGAATTAGTGCATACATGTAGATCTTAGTCTGAACTAAGTGAAAGGCTTTATTTGAACTTAACAGCTTTTATATTCTCTATTAACTTCACAGACATTCTTCAGATATTTGTTATATTAATCAAAAATTATTGAAGCTCTCCAGTGGCCAAAATCACACTTCTCAGTTCCCTTAGCTATTCGTGGGAGAGTGGGAAATGTCTGCTTAACACATCAAAATTAGTATGTGCAAAGATTGTATTTTTACTACCATTTCTGCTGAGGTATCATTTCACACAGCTTTTTCTAAAGGAGAAAAAAAAACAACCCACTTCTGATCTAAAACAAAATTCATCTAAATATAAAAGCCAAATTAAATGTTGAAGTTTAACAAGTGAAACAAGACACAGATCAGAGGTACTTGGGCCCCGTCCTGCAACTGTAACGGTGCCAGCAGACCCTCATGGAGCCCCATGGACTTCAGTGAGAGTATTCACATGCATAAGTGGTTTGTCAGCTCGGGTTCAGGGTGCTCAGCACCCTACAGAAGCAGGCCCCGAGTGAGCAGCACCAGCTCAGTCCCAGCCTCACAGCGGGCTGAAAACGTTATCAAGTAGAGTCGGCCTTAGCATTTACTTGGAAGGGCCCATTATTTTGCCTCCCACCTCGTCAGAGGTAACCATTTCCAGCCACCTATGTATGCTACTATGCAGAACGCCAGTCTGAGAATCTGGAAAAAGGTTAGCGAGATGGTTCTTTGGGATACACTCCAAATTTAGGGACTCATTTTACATACAAAATGGGGTGTAGGGTATATGGCCAGCCGCATTTCCTATACTATGCTCCTCCTAGCCCTTAGCACAGAAGATGTGTCTGGGAAAGGGTGGTATATGGCTAGGGTATGTCTATGCTCCAGCAATCCCCAGAGGCTGGAACAGCCCCTTTGGGCCATAGGTAGCACCCCACCACACACTCTTTTCAGCTTCCTACTGCCGAAGGAGAGCTCAACTGCTTATTCCTTTTAACCCTAGTAATCAATTGATGTTTTTAAGAAGATCTTTGCAAGGTAAAGGACTTCACTAGAAACACTTAAAAAAACCCAAAAAACATCCTCTCTCATGGGACCCAGTGGCTATCTCTGTTAACAACTTGTTTCTGCAAACCTCTGTGAGTTTCCTCTACTTCATCAGTGATCAGATGGTATTACAACAAACAGAGGCTGCTGGGCTATTAACAAATTGAAGCATGTTGGTATTAATGTATACTTAATGTGGCTTTAAAAAAAAAGTGCATACTTAGCAGCGAAGAAATATTTTAACATGATAATGCAGCTTTAAAGACTACACCCCACACTATGTGTTTGCTTTGTATTGTGGTGACTAATGCATGTCTTTAAACTGTAAGCTTGACAAATGTTATACAAACTCATGTATATCTGTGGTGCTACAAGAGGTATTAATAATAGCGTACTAAGATACTGTCTTTCCTTAATCATTGCAGAGCTAAGTATGACCAGTGAAATTTAATTGCTAAGTTATTTGATACATTGAGACGATACCCTTTGGAATCTTTTGCAAAGATGTTCAGCTCTTGTTTATTATGCTCTAAACATATTGTTTAAAATGCTACCACTGGCTATTCAATTTTTTCTTAGCAGTGATACCATGACAACCACCACATGACCTGCTGCAAACATACCCAGTCTCCAGGGCTTTGTTTAAGAAGGCTCAGGGTGATATCACTCATTCTTTAGAAGAACGTCAGTTATAGAGATGCTCTATGTTGTTTAAGATGCATAGAGCCTACCAGCCAGTTTTACCATGTGGCAACAAATATCTGCAGCAAAAATGGGACAAAACAAACTATGAAGAGCACAAGAAAAGGGTAGGTGCAGTGAGTAAATTTACTTTAATGAGTAAATAAGCAAGTCAAATTTGTCAGTGAAAATGCTTATGTATTCTTAAACATTAGCATGAAAGTATTCCTTAGACATCAGGATTGAGCTACCACAGAAGTTTTTTAATAATAGCATTCATTGTATGTAGATTGCTACCTCTTGCCACCAGTTTAAAGTATGATAATGATGTCCATAGAATTTAAAGATGGAAAAGTTCTGGTCAGTTATCCAGTCCATCTCAGTGACAATACAGGATTGTTCCGTTCTGGCCTTTCCTCAGTGCTTTCATTAGTCTAAATCTGAATAACTCCTGTGATAAAGATTCAACTGCATAGCTACCTTAAAAAGATACCACTGTGTAATTGACCTTACTGTAAGGAAATATTTTTTCATTATTTATAGATATGGTCAGTTTCATATGCTGTTACCATATAAAATACACTCTTCCTTCCATGTTCTGTTCCACCAGTTTTACTCATGGGTGGGAAGAATTAAAAGATGAAGTATAAAATCAAATCCAGCATTTTGTCTCTACCAAAATGGCAAGATCAGAAGTTTAATTTTTAAAAAGTTCCTTTTATTTGAATTAATCTCCTGTGTGCCATGCCATTGTATGTGACTAGGGCTATTTAAGAATGGTCTGATGCTGGAGTGGCTAAAATAGCCTCCACTGTGGATATAAACTACCCCTTAGAAAGTAGGACACTTCATATTAATCTCAGGGAATTCAGACCTTGAAACTAGAGGTCATCAGGAAATGGATTTTCTGTCCTGTGAAAAATTTTGGGATTAAAAAAAGTTTCAAATTATGATGAAAAGCCAAAATTTCTAAAAATTTTTCAAAATGAAATTTAAAAAATAGTCATTTTGGGTCAATCAAAACCTTTTTTGATAAACTGAAAATGTTTTGTTTACATTTAGACCATTTTAAATTATTTTATATAAAATAAAATAAAAATGTTGAAACAGAGAGTCATTTGACAATGAAAAATCAAAACTTTCCATTTTTTTACCTTTTTTCCCGAAAAACAAAATTTAATGAAAATTATGTTTCACACACAAAAAATGATTTAGTTGAAATAGCATTTTTGATGGAAAACTCTTTTGACAAAATAATTTAGCCCTGCTATCCAATAATAAACTACCTCTGTTAATTGAGGCCCAATCCTGTTATGCTAAGCACCCTCAACTGTGAGGAAAATCAATTACAGTTGAGAGCACTCAGCATCTTGCAGGATCAGGCCCTCTATTAGAGACTGCAACAAAAAGAAACCAAACATGTTACCAGCACTTGGGCAGCTTGAGTCAATAGATACTGTGTAACTTCAGTCCAAGTATTGCAGCTCCAAAAATCACTGCTATCAACCAAATAAATGACTATTGCCTTGTTATACAGTTTTGATATAGACCTGGTAGTTTATCCAAGTTTTCATCAGTTCTGAAGTCATCAGGGATTGAGGCTTGGTCCCAGACTCAAAGTTCTGTGCTATGCCAGGCTGCATTAGGAGCTTTGGAAAGCTACATGTGGACTCCAGGCAACGCTTTACGGAATGCAATTTTCTATGCCGTTACCATATAAATTGCACTTACTTGACAACACCTTTTGCTTAGCATGTAAATGTTCTACACTTATTTACACATCACATGGGTAAGCAACTTCTGAAAGCCAGAGTCAATCAGAGAGGGCATAGTTCAAATAATTATTCATATTATATACACACGCACTATTGTTATATTATATATACTGTATTAACGAGATGGGCACTGTTTATCCCATACTAGTAACTAAAGCATTTCATTAATCTATTCTAGGGTCCCTCCGAGTCACAAAGCGGCCTCTCTCTCTCTCTCTCTCTCTCTTCTCCTCCTCCTCCTCCCCCCCCATTTTATCACCTCCAGGGTCTCCTTGACCCAAGAGTATTCATATGAACTACCATGTGCAGTAATTTTCCTGTCAGGCCTGACATGAATATTCATGTGATTTGTCAGGAGGAAGGAAATGTTTACTGTGCCACTGAATCTGGTGCAATACAAACTCTATTCAGTGAGTTTTGCATCAGAGGATATATATTAAGGCATTGCTGTAACAGAGGGGCCATGGAAAATACTTAAAACACAAGAAGTCCCTTGCAGTAGTTCCCCACACCTAGATCCACACCTCCTCAGGAGGCACTGCTTCAGGGACATTTCCAGGGTAGGCTGGGAGCAGGAGAGGGAGTAGTTAGGTCACTCTTATGCTTCAGTGGTTCTTCATCCCTGCAACAGCCCAAAGTATCTATTGCAACAGGTACGTTAATTAGGGAGCCTGTGCCTAAAGCAAAACCAGACTTGAACACTCCTGAGTAAAGGAGGCACAAACAGTCCTAGCACCCGTACAGAGATGAATCTGGCCTTACGTAGTTTTTCCATTTCTCTGGGAGGGTGGGTTTGAGTCCTATTGGAGATGGAAAACAATTGTCCTAATACCTTCATTTCCTACTATCTCCCTGGTTAGGCTTGTCATTGCTGACATTATGAACACGTCAGATATCATATTACAGTAGACAATTAAAAAAATTCCCATAAACCGTTTGTAAGGATTTTATTTTAAACAAAAATGGATAATGATAATTTTTTCTGCTGCAGATAAAGACAGCCAAACCTGTGGTGGACACCACTCCTCCTCTGACATATGGCCATCTTCACTTGAAGTTAAAGAAGCTAAAGGTATCGTGTTGGCTATGTGACATAATTAAGTAGCAGAGAACTGGAAAGTATGTGCCAATGCCCACCATAGTGTCCCCCTCCCCTCCAAAGAAAGTAAGAGAGGCAGATAAACAGGAATAGAATAAGATTAAATGGTCAAAGTTTTAGTTTCACTCCTAGCCCATGATCTGCCTAACTGGGCCAGTGGATATTGCCCTCCCAGCCTCACATCAAATAAACTCTTATTTGTATTAACTGATGCATCAGATTCCCTCTAATTACCAGGTTCAGCATTCAAAGATCCTGCCTAAAATCTGCTTCTGCACATTAGAAAAAATTACAGTAACTGATACACAATAACCAGAACATTATCATAGGGCAATTAGCTGATCTTATGACATGTTGGCATACTCAAAACATGAGAAATGTAACAAGGGATAGTTTTGATTGGTAATTTATTCAAAATATTTAAATCTCTATGATTAAAAAGACAAGATATTCTTTATAAAAAGAAAATGACAATGGAAAAATTAACTATATTCTCCTAGAATAATTGTATTCGTCCACTTAAAAAAAATGTGTATACCATCTCCCTCAGGCAAAGGGAGTGTTGCCGGAGTAAGGACTTCAGGATTTGGCCTTTAAAATGTTTATCATCTTTCTGTACTTTATAATAACCCCCAGAGAGCTTGAAACTTTTTCACTATCAAAACAATTAATTTCTCCTCTATGAATACATATTTATATGCTATTGTTAGATTTGGCATCTGTGCTGGTTGTTGCCATTTTCCTCCTCTTTTTCCAAAAAAGAGCAATGAAGCATTTCCTCTGGAAAAAAAATATATGGAGTTTTATACGGAGTTTAACAATGTTTATTAAAAAAGGTAAAAATCTGAACCTGACAATCTTGGATACGTCCCTTTATGCTAATAGCACCCTGATACTTTTGAGTGGCACTGGGTTCCCCATCCAGCTGTGACATTAATTCGTTTAGAGATGCTATGTAAATATAGGAAGAAAAGTCTCTAATGTTGCAGGTAGGTTTATCTTCCTGTAACCAGGTTCTCTTCTCCTTTGTAGTTACTATCCCTCTGGATGTTTAAAGCCAGTTGGGATTACTTAACAGCACCATTTTTAGGTATACCCATAATACAATTTGAGGTACATCTGACCTGTTTTGGTTATAAAGCCAAGCAAACAAAAAAGATGCACTAAGAGCCCCCACAGTAGCTCACTACAGAAACATTAGCTATTGAAGGTTATCAGGGCTGCATGTGGTAAAATTTAACATTTATCTTATCTAGGACATGCAGGCCTTCAGAGTGCTAGAAAAAACAACAAAAGAGGCAGGGGGAATGAATCAGTAGGCACAAAATATGTTTTTCAGTGACACTGAGGGAGAAAGAGCTCTTAGGAGCAACTTGTTGAAGTTAAATGCTGAAGGGAATGGTGAAATGATTTTTCTGCCTCTTACAAAGTCACCACTTCTCTGGTTACTTTCAAACCACCCGGCTAGAGATGGCATTCTTGGGGCACAGAAATATACTTCTGAAGAGCACATTTTGGGAGGAGCAGGGAGGGAAGGGGCTTTTTGAATGAATTAGATTTTACCAAATGGCAGCTGTTCACAAACATTTTTCACAAGTCTGGCTAGCTCCAGGCTAGCTACAAGGTCTTCATCCCACCTCGTTCTCCTATTTAGGTTCTTACATTGCTCCCATTACCATGGTATCTTTTCAAGTTACACAAATGAACCTCTGTGTTGTACTGGATTTACTGATATCATTAATGATCCATGTTTAGATCTTAAAACTAATTTTAAAAAATAACTCTAAACTAGCTAATTGTGCATGTAACTAGTCTATGCAGCCACATGTTTCTATCACTGTTACCCACATCCTCCCACTGCAGCGCTTTCCATTTGCTTGTTACACCCACTTGTTGCTTCCCACCTTAAATCAGATTGTAACCCTATCAAAGACAGAGATGGTCTTTTCCTGGACAAAACCCAAAGCCCACTGAAGTCACTGGAAAGTAGTGCTTACTGCTCCCACAGTATGTTTTTGTTTCAGGGTGAAATTCACCCCACTGCCGAGGGCCCCAAAAAAGCATTTAAACCCTAAATTATGTGCGTCTTAAGTAGCGCAGGGGTTCTTCTGCAGGACCTCAGCACTGGAGGTGAATTTTTACCATACCAGGATTTGTCTCGATCTCTGTGTGCAACCAGAATTGGAACCTCTTGTTAAAATATTCACACTGCTGTTTTGATTTGACCATACCAAACACATATTTCTCTGCCTGTTTTGTGCATGAAGCTTGAGAAGGAGCGGCTTTCAGTAATCGAAAGAGACAACCGTTTGCTGCTGGAGAAGATGTCCTGCATCATGAGGACGAAAGGGCAAATTGATAACAGAAATTACTGTGAGGCCAAAAGGTAACTTCAGCAGTAGAACTTGTATGGGGTTATCAAGGTACTGTGACAGTGATAAACATAGCAATGGATAATCTGCTCAGCAAGAACATGTATTTAAAGAAGGCCTCGGGAGTGCTAATATATTAAATATTTGTTCTCCTGCCCTGTCTTGGGGATTCCAGCTCCAGGGTCATCTTTCTAGTCTCTGTGGAAAAAGAGATGCCAGCTTTTGGATTAATTTCTTCAGTTTAATAACTGAGGAAAAGAGAGTGATTGTTGACCTAGTTTAGAGGAAATAAATGAAACAAACATATGATCATGTCCCAGCTAAGCTGTTGTTGCTGAGTGAGTTACTGCCACTTGTTTTGCCAGTCATTCCCACAGACATCACTGGAAAAATGTAGGTCCAAAACATTGAGATGAAATAAGAACAACAAAGTGAACACTGTACAGTAACCATATTGAGTAAGTAAATCAGGACATTAGTCATTGCTCAAGGGAGAATGAGTAAGACACTCTCAAAAGATTCTCACAGGAGAGTAGCTGTTTAAACTATTTTAACGCCAAGGGAAATTCATACTCTTAACAGAGTATAGCAGAACAATGTAGTAAGAAGAGAATTCAGAAGTGAAACAAGGACACCAGGATCTGCAATAGGAATGTTTTGTGCAAGTCAAGTGTCATTTGTTAACCATCATGATTCATTTACAGACAGACTGGTTGATGAGGGAATGATAGCTCTGTCATCAGGCCCCAACATGTCTCTAGACAGAAGGGTGCAGTTCAGTAGTTCAGGTAATCCAGATGGAGTCCAGAACGGCAATTGCTCTATAACAGGGAGTTTCCAGACTTCAGCATAGTTCCCTGAGAAATGAAAAATGTACGAGGAGTAATTTGAAATACCATTGACCCTGAGTTAATGGATGTACATATCTTCAGCAGCATTACACACACACACACACAAAATAACATTTACTGAAGATTAACATATATTGCTGCTATGCTCCCTTGGCATCAATGAATGTCAGTTAATTCTGGCACTAACCAGTCATGAAATATTTGTGAAGAACTTTTGACCAGATACTTCTCTGCACCTTCTCTCCCAACCCAATCAATCTGGTTTATGCTGGAATTTGGGTGAGACATTTTCCTACTGGAAAACAGAGGACCAAAGCTAGGTGCCTAAAATAATTGTTTATTAATATGTCAGCAGCCAGGCGTGCCCTCTCCCTCAGCATAGCTACAAAAATAATTCAGGGGCTGGAGGACTCGTTTTAGGACAGATACAAAATTAGGGTTGGGATCATATAAAAAGTGCCAAGGAATCTTTAGCATCTACATAAAACAGACACAATCTCAATTTTGAAGATCTCATCTGAGAGGCAGAATGTAAAACTTCTTCAGACAAAACATATCTCCTTCAGAAGGACAAAGGGCTGAGTTGTGAAGGCTTGTTAGTATGGAGCAAGGAAAAGAAACTCCTCTTAGGAGAAGTATAATGGCTTCAGAAAGCTTCTTTCTCACAGAAGATTTACAGTGGTTTCAAACACAAAAATTCCAGCTTTGACCCACAAATTTTTCAAGCACATTAGTGACTGGGCAGAAGCTTGATTTTCTTTGTATTTCCACCTCTAGTTTAAACAGGGAAAAGCGAGAGAAGGAACTACTGAGAGTGAGCCAAGAGAACCGTGCCATTCTGAAAAGGATTACAAAGTGTGAACCTCAGTATCAAATTCAGAGGTGGCATGAAGATTGGCAAAGGGCAAAAAAATACATGGACAACATTGCGAAATATCCTCATGGGTGGTGTAAACTGCAGAATCAAAAGGTAACCTGGACTTCTGTTTTTTTCTTAACTATTACAGATTTGACCTGCCCACTTTGTATGTTCTGCTGCATATTTGTTCTAGAGAGCACATCATTATAACTGGCAGGCAGCTCCAGAATAAGTGATCTTACATTTATATAGCACCATTCATCAAAATGGTTCCCAAAGGACTCTTCAAACTTCATTAAGTGACTGTAGAAATTACAGCACTTAGGAATCACTTTGTCCATCGCTGAAATGCAACACCCTCTGTGATGGAAAAAGGCAACAATTTAAATGTCCCGCTACAGAGAGCCAAATGCTACAACAAAATTTTTAAAAAGGACTAAATAGTACAAGATTTTGAGGTAATACAAATATATCATATTCGACTCCACAGAACATCTGCTGTTCAAAGTAGCCAGCATCTTATTTTCTTTGATAAAATGCACAGCTGTAAATCAACAGCAAGAGGTATTAAAGAGTTATGCCTCTGCATTCAGCATCACAGGGGCTTATAACTACTGAGCATGTGTAAAAGGATATTTTTAGGGGTTAATAACGCAACCAAATCTGGGTGGATTTTCCTGGGACAGGAAAAGGCATCTCTCTGGCCCCAGGACCATCCTTCTGCCAAATTTCAAGTCCCTGCTCCACACCTATGGAGTGCTAGAACTCTTGAAAGAAAGAGGAGAAAAAATTGGTTAAACAATGAAGAAAAAAGATTATTTTTCTCCAAGCCCTATTCTTGTAAATAGCTGTTTCATTTTTGCTGAAACTTTCCAGAAATATTCAGCCCGAGGTAGAAAGCAAGTATGAAAAGTTTCAGCCCAAAAACTTTTAAAGTCTATCAAAGTAATAATCATTTATGAGAAGGGCTTGAAATGGAAAGAGTTTAGCAACCTGAACCACTGTAAATATATATTACACACAAAACACTATGCACATTAATAAGGTTGCAAAGGTTATCAAGCACTCAGAAGTTAGGAAATGCCAGAATTAAGGTTGTCTGTACAACCTTAATTCACCCCTTTTGTTCATGTGCATTATGGTAGTCAATTATATGATCACACATTTTTTTCACAGGACCTCCTGCCTCATTCAGTGCACAGAATGGATGGTGCTCAGTATTTTGTTTATCTTAATTGTTCAATATGTAGTGCCAGGCCTTATTTACTGCACACTATTCAAACCCTGCTTTAAAGCCAGAGTTATTAATTTTCGCTTGGGATTTTCTATGACACTCATCACTACAGTAGTCACACTGAGTGCTTCACAAACATTAATTTATCTTAGCAACATTCCCATTAAGTGATTGAGTAATACTATCTCCATTTTATAGATGGGGAATAAAGGTACAGAGATTAAAATCAAAAGTATCCACTAATTTTGGGTGCCCAATTTTAAATACCTATAATTTGATTTTTCAAAGTACATGGAATTATATATGTTCAAAGCACAGCTACCATTGTCTTCAATTGCAGCTGCGAGTGCTCAGCACTTATACAAATCAGGCCCCAAGGTCTGAAGTTGGGTACACAGACAACGAAGGACATACGTAGTTAGTTATCACCTGTGAAAAGTTTGGTTTAGGTGACTTTTCCAACATCAACATAGAAATTCTGTTGCAGCAGCAGCGATATAATCTAATTTGCCAGGGCAGCATTCATCTGTTTAACCATGAGACCATCATTTCTCTTCATGCAATCTCCTACCCCATTACACACTTTCTAGCAATTGGAACAACTGAAGCAGGGGTCCTGTGGACAATTCTCCTTCACTGCACAACCCAGATTCATCCGCAGAGCAGCGAATGAAGAAGGGTAGCTGTGGAATAAAGAGCATATGATCACGTAATTAAAGACGGCACAATTCTGGCTTTTCCTAAGTTTTCCGTGTTTGACCTTGGTCAACAATGATTTTCTTTTAATATATTTTTTGTATTTAATTTCCTAGTTTTTAGAAAAAGCAAACTGAAAAAAAAGAGACATTCCATCATGTGGCATCATCTTGACACCTACATGAGTCATCAGGGGAGTTGGAACTTTTAGATCCACCACACAGAGCTCAGCCACTCGAAGTAACAGAGTAACTGCTAGCAGTAGTATGTTGTCACTCTCTATTATGAAACAGAACTAAACACTTTGCCAGTGGTTTTGACAGGTATTTGGTAACAGCAGAGGAATGTGAGACTCAGGAATCTTGGGTTCCACTCCAAGCTCAGGAAGGGTATGCTCTTGTGGGCACAGACTTCTGCCCATTTCCCCCAAGCTTGACCCCTTCTGCCCTGTCACCTCCAATCTGTCCCTGTTCAAGTCCTGTCTCTGCTCTACCTCTGGCTCCACATCCCAATCCCATTCTCCTTGCTACCCAGTCAGTCTTCAATCCCCAGGCTTCTCATCCCAGTCCACATCTTCTTACCCAGCCAGTCCCAGTTCCCCCCTCCTGGCTCCTCATCCATCTCTGTCTCTATCCTCCCCACTCCTGCCCATTTCACCAGCACCCCCCAGATCCCCAGTCCAAGGCCCCACTTCTCCCAACACCCATCTCTTGTCCCAGTTTCCTCCCTTCCTGACTTCTTGTCCCGATTCTTTCACTGCACCCAGCACCTTCCCAGATTTATCTCTTCTTCCCCAGGCCCTCATTCTCTTCCCCACTGGTTCCCAGTTTCTTCCGCTTACCCAGCTCCGTCTCCAATCTCAGTATTCCTACCTCAGCCAAGGGGCTCCTAGCATCTTTCCTCACTCCCCTATTTCCCTCTCCGGCTTTAGTCTCCTTGCCCAGCTATTCACAGCCTCCCAGCTACTTACCTCAGTCCTAGTCTCACCCTCCCAACTCCCAGTCCAGTTTCTCTCTTCTCCCAGTCTCAGTCTCACCAGGCTCCTTGTCTCAATCTACTCCTTTCCCTCCCCACAGTCCAGCTTTGTCCCCTCTGCATTGGAGTCAGGCATCTTTCTCCACCATTCTGGGTGCCAGCATGGGGATCATTGAGAGCACAGAAGAGCCAGGCTCCTTGCTCTGCAGTTCCAGTGCTCAGCCCCACACCAGCCTCAAACAGTTGGGAACAGCAGTTACAGGGAAAGTCCAACTTTGCCCCTGTAGCCCCACAGCAAGCTCGCTGGCGGAGGGGGAGGGCACAAAGGGGGCAATTGCCATGGGGCCCGCCAATTTTAAAAGGGCCTGTGCCATGGGCGACAGGTGAAGCTTCCCCTTGGGAAGGCTAGCTCCCCGCCCTGCCTCTTCCGCTCATGGCCCCACCCACAGTCCACCCCCACTCTACCTCAGGTCCCACTCCACCCCAGACCCCATCCCTACCCCATCCCACTCCTCCGCTCATCACTGTGTCCCTTCTCTCCTTCCTGCTTGACCCCCTCCTATCTTCTACATGCCCCCTACCCCGCTTGGCCTCCCTGCCGCTGCAATCCCTCCTCCCCCACTCAGCCCGCCCCATTCTTCCCTATGTTCCTCCTCCCCCCCCGCTGTCACTCACCGCAGGGTGAAAGGGGGGCATGGAAGAGAGGAGAGGGACTAAGGGAGGGAGGAATGTGGTAGCGAGCGGGCCGAGTGTGGGCAAGGACGCGGGTGGAAGAGGAGGGACGGGGAGCTAGCCTCCCAAGAAGAAGCTTCACTTGATGCCCATGGTCATAAGCGTCAGCCCTCTTTTTTAGGGAGGTGGGGGCCATTGACTGTTCTGCCCTGGGGTCCGGAATTGCTCTCGGTGGGCCTGCCCTAGCATGAGACATGCTCACTCGCTCTGCAGGGATGACACATGCGCAGTCACAGAATCACAAAAATGTAGGGCTGGAAGGGACCTTGGGAGGTCATCAACTCCATTCCCTCATGCTGAAGCAAGATCAAATATACCTAGATCGTCCCTGACAGTTTTGTCCAACCTGTACTTAGAAACCTCCAATGATGGGGATTCCACAACTCCCTTGGAGCACAACTATCCTTATAGTTAGAAAGTTTTTTCCTAATATCTAACCTAAATATCCCTTGATGCAGATTATGCCCTTTACTTCTTGTCCTACCTTCAGTGGACATGGAAAGCAATTGATCACAATCCTCTTTAACAACCCTTAACATATTTGCTGACTCTTATCATGTCGTCCCGTCCCGTCCCGTCCCGCCCCCCCCACAGTCTTCTCTCCTGAAGACTAAACATGCCTAGTTTTTTAACCTTTCCTCAGAGGTCAGATTTTCTAAACCTTTCATCACTTTTGTTGCTCTCTTCTGGACTCCCTCCAATTTGTCCACATCTTTCCTGAAGTGTGGCACCCAGAATTGGTCATAGTACTTCAACAGTGCTGAGTACGGGACAATTGCCTCCTTGTCTTACACACAATACTCCTATTAATACACCTCAGAATGATATTTGCCTTTTACAAATAATCATTCAGTCCAGTCATACACAGAACCTTGTGAGGGGCTGGATCACGCTCAGTGGGTACCAAATCTTTGGAGATTTTAGCTGCTAAAGTCTCTGAGCACATGCAAACTTAGATTTTTCATAGGATTAGGACTTGGTCAAATTTGGGTGGATTTTCACAGGAACAGCAAAGGACCACATCCCTGACACAAATGCCAGCCTTTGAAGTCCTTACTCAATCACATGGAAGCTGTAGAACTTCAAGTTCTCAAAGAAAAGGTCACTAAAAATTTTTTTAACTTTTGAAAACTGCATATTTTCCCTAGCTTTGTTCTCAGAAACAGCTGAATAATCTTCATGGAAACTTTAAAATAAAATTAATTCTGATGCAAACACCGAGCATGAAAAAGTTCAGCCCAAATAGTTCACGTATGGCAAAATTATACATGGGCTTCAAAGGATTAGATTTTTACTGATAAATGTCAATTTCATCAAACACACACACACCAGTGAAACAGTATTTCCAGCAATAATAATAAAAACTCAGAGATAGACAAAGTAAGAAGAAATGCTGCTTGAGAACTTATTAGAGATTGATTTAAGGATATTTACTTGGTATATTTTGATATGTGATGTTGACAATTTGTGGTTTAATGGTTATAAAGCTTTAACTTTTAAAATCTCAATGTCTGAGATTAAATAAGTATTGTTTGACCCCCCCATCATTTCCCATAACTATGAACATTTAAATAGATAAAAATAAAAAAAGTTTTAAAATAAACATTGATATTATCCATCAAAATTGTAAAAAAAAAATAAATAAAATAAAAATCAAATTCTGCCAACCCTAGTTATATACAACTGAAAATGGGGAAGTATCAGGCAACCTTAATAATAGGTGGTATTACCAGCCCCTTCTATAATACATATATAGGTATCATTACCAGCTCCATCTTTAATAAATGACAAGCTACACTTGTTTTGGTCAGCCCTTCCTCTTTCTTCCCCCTTCCCTGAATGCTCAACTCTTTCTGGTGGAGCATACCAATGCCACCAAAAGGAGACAGAATTTTCCTCCCCTTCTAAATCAGGGCCATTCTTTACTGATCCCAGCAAATTCCCTCATTGTAGAGTTCTCTCAATCAGCCTACCTACTGGCCTACCTAAATGGAAGTTGCTCCATTCCTGGCAGCCAAAACAATTCTAAGGGATAAAAGGATGAGTTCCCTTCCCTTGCTCCAGAGAAGGATTTTAGCCCTCACCCCATTAAGTACTCTATCACGCAGACGTTCTTGTGAGCAGTGCATAGCTGTGGGGTCACTTTTAGAATAACTACAAAGCACATTCTACAAGCCACTATTGTCCGATCCCACTGAAGAAAATCAAAAGAAACTACAACATCTACTTAAGAAACTCCCTAAAGAAACACAGGAACAAATCTACACAGACACACCCCCTGACCAGGGTTATTCTATCTGCTACCCAAGATCCACAAACCTGGGAATCCTGGACACCCCATCATCTTAGGCATTGGCACTCTCAACAGCAGGACTGTCAGGTTATGTGGACTCTCTCCTCAGGCCCTATGCCGCCAGCACTCCTAGCTATCTTCGTGATACCACTGACTTCCTGAGAAAACTACAATCCATCGGTGATCTCCCAGAAAACACCATCCTAGCCACTATGGATGTAGAAGCTCTCTACACCAACATTCCACACAAAGATGGACTACAAACCATCAGGAACATTTTCCCTGATGATGATATGGCACACCTGGTAGCTGAACTTTGTGACTTGTCCTGACCCACAACTACTTCAGATCTGGAGACAATCTATACCTTCAAGTCAGTGGCATAGCTATGGGCGCCCGCATGGCCCCACAGTATGCCAACATTTTTACAGCTGACCTAGAACACTGCTTCCTCGAAACTCATTCCCAAGCACCTCTTCTTTACCTACGCCATTGATGACATTTTCATCATCTGGACCCATGGGAAAGAGTCCCTCGAAGAATTCCACTGAGATTTCAATAATTTCCACCCCACCATCAACCTCAGCCTGGACCAGTCCACACAAGAAATCCACTTCCTAGAGACTATAGTACAAATAAAGGATGGTCACATTAATACCACCCTATACCGAAAACCAATTGACCGCAATACATACCTTCATGCCTCCAGCTTCCACCCTGGACACATTACACGATCCACTGTCTACAGCCAAGCCCTAAGATACAACTGGATTTTCTCCGATCCCTCAGACAGAGACAAACACCTACAGGATCTCCATAAAACATTCCTAAAACTACAATATCCATCTGGGGAGTGAAGAAACAAATTGACAGAGCCAGACGAATACCCAGAAGTCACCTACTACAAGATAGACCCAACAAAGAAAACAACAGAACACCACTGGCCATCACTTACAGCCCCCAGCTAAAATCTCTACAACACATCATTAAGGATCTACAGCCTATCCTAGCAGATGATCCCTCACTTGCTCAAGCCATGGGAAGCAGGCCTATCCTTGCTTACAGACAGCCCCCCAACCTGAAGCAAATACTCACCAGCAACTGTATACCACACAACAAGAACACTAAACCAGGAACCTATCCCTGCAACAAACCCCGTTGCCAACTCTGCCCGCACATCGACTCTAGTGACACCATCACAGGTCTTAACCACATCAGCTACACCATAAGGAGCTCATTCACCTGCACATCTACTAATGCAATATATGCCATCATGTGCCCACAATGCCCCTCTGCCATGTACATTGGCCAAACCGGACTGTCACTACACAAAAGAATAAATGGACACAAATCAGACATAAAAAAAGGTAACATCCATAAACCAGTAGGAGAGCACTTCAATCCCCCAGGACACTCTGTAGCTGACTTGAAAGTTGCCATATTTCTACAAAAAAACCTTCAAAAACAGACTTCAGTGAGAAACTGCAGAGCTGGAACTCAGATGCAAATGTGGCACAATCAGACTGGGTCCAAATAGGGACTTGGAATGGTTATCTCATTACAAGAAGTAACTGTCACTGTTCACACATTCTCACCTTCTAATTAATGGTTGTGAATAGGCCTCATCTACTCTAACTGAATTGCCTTTGTTAGCACTCGCTCTCCCCATTGTTGTTTTTTTACCCTTGGATGTATATATACCTCCTATCTGTGATTTTCATTTAATGCATCTAACAAAGTGGGTTGCAGCCCACGAAAGCTTATGCCCACAGAAATTAGTCTTTAAGGTGCTACAGGACTCTCGTTGTTTTTGCAAAGCATAAGAAACTCAAGATATTGAAATGTTCTTTATATTAGATATATTTGTAATTATTGTTCACTTCTCTTTCAGGAACAAAAATTAAATAAAAAAGCATCAAAACAAGAGAGAGAGAAAAGACTGAACAATGAAGATGTGAAAAGCAAGACAGATGAAGGAGAAAAAGAGGATGTCCAAAGTGGAGAGGAAAAAGAGCACCAAGAGAGAGAGACTGTTTAAGAAATGGTGTAATTCCAACCATTCCCCTACGAAGGCAATTCAAGCAATTTCCAGAACTAAACATGAGATGGGATGTGTGGTTCCGAGAGACAGATGAAAGATTTTATATAGATATTATCATTTTAAATAAGTTACTGTAAGTGTAAGTATTAGGCACAGGATGTCTTTATTAAAATATATAATTTCTTTATAGTTGCCAGCAAACCTATGACTCTGCATAGTGTTTCATGAAGACAAATGAAGTGGGAGTAAAGCTGGAGCAATGAATTGACTTTATCACAGGTAATTAATCCAGCTGAAACTATATTTTAATTCTCACATAAGAATGCATCAAAGATTCACCAGTGAAGACTGACTTGGATGACAGCAAATAGTTTAGAGCAGGGTTTTTTAAATGTGTTCATAGGCAGGTCCCCCTCTTAATAGAGAGGTGGCTGGGTAAACCATCTCCCTCCCTATTCATGATCTCATGTCAGCTTTGTATCAGCTACAGGAATTGCATACATGGAGAAGTAATATTAAAAATACATTAAGTATTTTCCTAGCTTATTTTCATGGAACTTAGAAACAGGAAACAAGGAGGACCAGCCACTTCTCTGTGCACCACCAGCAAGTGCTCTGCAGGCAACCACTAGTCCACAGCATACAAGATGAGAACTCCTGCTCTAGAAAGCTGAATCCCCTCACCTTTATTTTTTTTTAAATGTGATACTTCATGGAAAACACGTACTGAATCCACAAAATAGTCTACGCCTACAAAGCCAATCAAGTGAAACTTCACTCCTCTTGGAGAATATAAAATCTGAAGTCAAATAATGGTGTATTAAGAAGTACTGACTTTTGTTTTGTTGGAAATAAAAGTTACAAACATGACTTAACTCTCATGAACTGGCAGTCATGGAGACTGGCTACTTTTTTCAGAGACATTTTCCTAGTAATATTTTGTAGGTCACAGAGATATTTTCCTCTCTCATTTGAAATACAGCCTAGCTGAACAATGTTTGGAGAACTGATAAGATGAGAACTTCAGTTTCTTAATTGTATAAATCCTCAGGTGTAAATATTTATCCTTATTGTAACAAAACTGTGGTACAAATAATAGACACCATGATCACCAGCTAAACTGTACCAATTTTGGCATCAGCCATATAACTTGGGAGCATTGCTTTCAGGAAACCCACAAATCCCTAATAGGGTCTGGTCCAAAGTCCACTGAAGTCAAAAGAAAAACTACCATTTGCTTCAATGGGCTTTAGATCCTGGTCCAAGAACTAAAGAAGATCCTGATTAGCTATTAGTAGTATTAGGACTTGCTATATCTTAGGATTGCCAGATGTCCTGTTTATGACCAGAAACTCCGGTTTTAAGGGGATTTGTAGAGTCTCCAGTCAGAAGTATTGACCAGACACCAAAAGTCTGGTTACCTCAATTTTCCAGGGCTGTAACTAGGATGAAACGAGCAGGGCAGCTGCCCCGGGCGCAGAGACAGCAAGTGTGCAAAAATGGGAAGATACGGGATTGTGGCCAGCAGCTTCAGCCCACCCCCTCCCCAGAATGAGGCCCAGCGGCATCAACCAGAGCCCAGGGCAGAGCATCACCTGCCAAGCAGGAGCGGGGAGTCAGCCCCCAGCTGGAGGTGTTTTTGGTTCCGCTTTGCCCCAGCCCTTAACTGGGGCTGTCCCAGCTGCTGCTGTGGGCCCAGAGGAACTGCAGCTGGGGTAAGAGAGTGGGGTCTGGCCCCTAGCCGGCCACTGGATCCCTAGGGGGAGCTGGGTGGCATAGGCAACTCCAGGGGGCTCTGCTACCCCAAGAAACCAGCCAGTAGGTTCAGGAGGATCCCTGGGGAGAGCTGAGCGGCCCAGGTAACTTTGACCATAGCGATAGTGCTGGGGCACCAAAACAGGGAAGCCAGAGGACCATGGCTCCATCACTTTGAAAAGCCCTCCCACTTTTTACCTGCCTTACGGACAAGCAAGATGGTGGGGGGGAGGTGCCACATTATGAACCTGCACAAGCCCTTGCTCAGCCGTGGCCATCCCATACCTGCATCTTGTGGGTAGGCAGGCTCTGCATCAGGCCGCAGCTCGCGGCCCCAGCTCCATGGGCTGCAGGTGAATAATCCTGAACTGGGGATGGTGATGGGAGAGGATCGAGTGATAGGGGGAGAAGAGCGAGCAGGGAGTGGGGCTGGGGGGGGAGGAGGGGAGAAGAGGCGGAGCAGGGGGAGGTTCTGGTGCTCCTGCTCTAGTGTCTGGTTTTGAGAAATGGGAAAGTTGGCAAGCTTAGGGGAGGCGACTTGTGGGCAATACAATCACAAACACTTGAACAGGTCTGCTTCAGATTCAACAGCAAGTAACATTACACACACATGCCAGGACATTGCAATACTCCCAACAGTTAGGCAATCCTTGTTCTCAAACATCTTGCATGCACAGGAGTTCATATCCAAGAGCTGAGTGCCAATCCATATGGATACATTGTTTGTTGCCACATATTTGTTACAGTAAGTATGTAAGGCAAGTTCAAGATTGCAAAATTTGGTTCAGCATTATTTCATTTCTTCTTAGACGGTTGATGGTACGATTTAAAGAAACATCTGAAAGCTATCTAATTAATCCCAAATCCCCTTGATACTAGACAGAATACACTAGCCTGTCTTTTTTAAATAAAGTAACATTTCATCAGTATAGGCAGAGCAAGCCAAATTTAAAAAAGAAAAGGCCTTTCTTTATGTGATCCCACATGGGTTCATCATATCTTTTTATAAAGTGTCAACATATCGTTAGCAAGCTAAGTATTTTTTTTTATTCAGGATTGTTTGCTTTTGTTCTTTAAATACATCAAATTAAGAGGATTCCATTCTAAAGTATTTAGTTTAATGCTACTGAAATGTAATTGATCAGAATGGTTATTCACTCCACTACACTGGAACCAAAATTAAATTAAATTCTTTTCTACTGAAACTTCTATAGCAGTACAACATAATATTTAAAACAAATAAACAAACAATATACACGTGACCCAAGAACTGCTTAATGCCAGCTGGCATGTATGTACAGATACTGTGTAAGGAGTTATGTATGTATATCCTGAAAAATGTTCTCAAAGTCTGTATCAATGCAGTAGGCACCAGCAAAGGTGAAAAATAGACATCTCCCCTCTGACAGAAAACCTATCTATTTATATTGTAAATTGAATACGTGTTGTCTCCTTCACAACGGGTGCCATATCACCAGTCTGAACTGAATGCAAATGCAGAATTGTAAGAATGAACTTCAGAAAGGAACTAATACAAAGAGAATCACAGCAGTGGAAGAGAACTTTGTCTTGAGGAGCATATCAAAGATTTGCCTTAGTATATTAGGGAGGGGGGACAAAGGGGACACCCAGGCACTGTTCACTGGGGGAATAAAAGGACATCATTTTTGCTTCATGAAAAAGGGGTCTCAACCAGGCATGGTTGAAAATGCCACAGAGAACTCTGGGTGAGATAAACTTCTTCAGACAAGAAAGCAACTTGTTATTTTAGTCTCTAGAAAACGTTATGATTTTATTTTATATGTAACCATTTGTTTCCAACATATCTTATTTCTACCACTTTAATCTTTGTTCTTTGATAACAAGTTTATTCTTGTTTTCACTATAAATAGCTAAGTGCTGTGGTGTTAAGCAAAGTGCTGGTCCTGCGTTGAATCTTACCAGCTGGTATGTACTGTTCCGTTAGGAACAGCAGGCCAGGTAATTCTGTGAGTCTTCAGTGGCTAAGGGTCTGGACACCTCATGAAATGCTCCAAGTATTGGGCTGATGTGTGAAGAGAGCAAGGTCTGCAGGGGCCTGCAAAGTAGTGCTTGTGCTGCCAGAAGCTGTTGGTCGCAGTGTTGCCAATTCTCATGATTTTGTCATAAGTCTCATGATAACTATTGTTTTCCTTAAAGCCCCAGGTCCAGGAGTCAATGGAGTGTCCGAGAGTGTGATATTTCAGCCTTCATTCTTAAAGAAATAATTTTCCAGCCCTCATGATTGTGGAGAAAGCTTCAAAATGTGACCCCAGTGCTCCCTAAAGTCTCAAAAAACAGAAGGCAAAAAAAGAGTACACTAAATCTATTCTTTTTACATAATCTCATGATTTTAAAGCCAATATCATGATTTTTGGAGAACTTGACTCATGATTTTTGAACATTTAGGATTGGCAATATTGTTTCAGGGAGCTGATCCACAGCAGGCACAGACAAGACTACTTCACGCTAAGGGCTGATAGTGATGAGGTACCTCACAAGTAATTATTCTGAAAAAATAACATTTACAGAAAGACTTGTTAGACTTTGGTTCAAATTCTGTTCTCATTTACAGTGTATATCCAGGGTAGCCACATTTTTATGGCCCATCTTATTTCTATGCCCCCTGTATTATACAGGAGGTCAGACTAGATGATCACAATGGTCCCCTCTGGCCTTGGAATCTATTCACTTCAGTTTAGCTGCTCTGGATTTTATACCAGTATAACTATGAGCAGAATTTAACATGTTATGTATTCCAGATGGATTTATCCATTTTCCCATCAGAATTTGTTCGCTTGCATTTGCATGAATTTAAACAAGACCAGTGTTTGAACTGAGTAACTTTAATATAGCCTACCCCAAAAATTCAAAATTCATGAGTCAGGTCTTCCTAAATTGTGGAATTGGCTTAGAAATGATGAGATTAAAAACAAAACAAAAACAAAAACATTTTGGATCTTTTTATTTGCTTTCTGGTTTTGGAGCCTTTAGGTTTCATGTTTTCAAGCTTTACTCTGCAACCTGTAAGAGCCAGAAACCTTCAGAAGAAAGAAACCTGAGACTCTTACATAATAACATGAAGCCAGCAGAAGGGGCTTTAAGAAAATCACCAACTATCACAAGAATCTCAATAACAAGTGTGAGACCAGGGGCAATATTGTTCTTTCTTGACACCCCAAGTTTGAATCTTACTACAAATCTATAGGCAAAGCTTGAGTTCATGTACAATCTCCCCATTAGGTTCAACAGAACAGCAGTAATTTTGGAAAGCATAATGGTAGGTTTTATTTGGAGAGACTGGGGAGCACAAATAAAAATTAGCTTACAACTTCACCAAAAAAAGTGGAGAAAAGGATGTGAGGAGATAGTTAGAACAAGGGTAGAAGAGGCATGTGCAGTGACACCTTGAGGTCACCAGGATAAAGTACAGCCTGAGTTCTTTTGCTGCAGCATAGTATATCATCTGCAATTTATCTAAGGTACGTATATAGTCCATCATTATATTAACTTAATACCTCTCAATTTTTAAAATGTATTTATCCTCACAACACATACTTCTGTAAGATAGGGAAGCACTATATATCCCCATTGTACCAAAAAGCACTAGAGAGACTAAGGCCTAGATCCACGAAGGTATTTAGGTTTCTAACATCCATTGAAATCAATGGAAGTTAGAAGCTTAAATAGCTTTGTGGATCTGGGCCTAAGTGACTTGCCCAAGATCACACAAGAAATCTGTTACAGAGTAGTAAACTGACTTCAGGTTTCCCAAATGAGAACATCCTAATGCGTATAATCAATAAAAAAGGCTTTGGTATATTAAAAACAGATTCTGGGGACAAAATTAAATAAATTGACTGCATTATCAGAATTAGAAACACAGGTGTTTCTGCACTGATGGTATTACTCAGTTCCTTATTCAGTTCATGAAAAACCTATGTTTTTTAAATGTAAATGACAATACCCTAGAGGTTGCAGTTTATTGCACCAGAGTGCTACACAATCCAGGAATTACATGTATTAAAGCAGGGATTCTCAAACTGGGGCTTGTGACCCTTCAGGGGGTTATGAGGTTATTATGGGGGGGAGGGGGGGGCGGGTCACGTGCTGTCAGCCCCTGAGCATGCCAGGGCTCCGGCTGTCAGTCCTGCCCATAGCTGACAGTCAGAGCCCTTCCAAGCTGGGTGGCTGGAGAGCAGTGGTTGCTGGCTGGGTGACGACTCTGAAGGCAGCGCCACCCCCAGCAGCAGTACAGAAGTAAGAGTGGCATGGCAAGGGGGGAGGGGTCATCACCGCCTGAAGTATTTTCAAAGGGGGTCCCATCAAAAAAAAGTTTGAGAACCCCTGTATCAACGACAAGTTCTCTGCTGGCATAGTTCCAGTGATCTGTTTCTTTATGCCAGTAGAGAATTTGGCTCATTTTCAGGAGACAATCACTTCCTGATCCCCTTATTGTTTGTAGTTCTTTCTCTGTTTGTTCTGTCTTTTATAGACTTTGAGCAATTTGTGGCAGAAGCCTGCCTTCTGGTATATTCATACTGCCCCTAGCACATTGTCGATACCTCCAGAAACTTATATTAAATAGCAATAGTGAATTTGCAAGATAACATTTAATTGACAGCTTTATTTGCCCTCCCCACTTGCACTGCACTTCATTGTAACAGAAGCACACAAAGCATGACTGAAATGACATCTTCTGTAAAGAGCCTAAATAGCACTGCTGCTTTCCAGTCTAGGCTATGCTTCTCCCTAAGCTTTAATTTGAATAGTTTAGCATGTGTTAAAATATGCACTGCCTTGTCTATGCTAGACTTTTAGAAGGTGTTAGTTAGCAGGTGTTCTAACACATTCTAATACCACACCTTCAAATCCTACTTTAGACAAAGTCTTACTGATGGGATTAAGTAACTTGCTAAAAGATAGGCTGCCAGAGCTGGACAGACACAGATGGTAAAATAATAAAATAGATTATACCTAGGGCAATTCCACTGAAGTCAATGGAGTTACATCAAGAGTGAGCTGGCCAGTATTTTTTGTTTTCTGATTTTCTATTTGGATCAGGGAAACTAAGCTAACTTTACTCAACCCCCTTTAAACAAAAACAAAATCAAGTGAAATGGCTTTTGCAATCCTTTGAGGACGTGGTCAGATTGTCTACGTAAAAGGAATACAGCACCCAAAATTCAACGGTGATAAACTTCTTGAATGTTTGTAAAACTACAGGTACACCTAAAAAGGCTCATACCCATCTTTGATGGAAAGTTCAGACACAAAACAAAATTCCAGCAAATCAATGCCAGCACACAAAGCCTGTCTGAACTTAAACCAGGGCTGATTTCAACCATTAGAGGTTTGAGTTGAATATTCTGCAGAACTGTGTGTGTTTGAGGCTTTGATTTTGTGAGATGGAGAGGAGAGTCTATTTCCTTTATGCTGAGTGGAAATAATAACAGTTGTAAAAGGGTGCTGGCTGCCTTTCAGGGCATAATACTTTTATCCTCTGACCTTTTGGGGAGAAGCAGCAAGGCTGGAGTATACAAATACTGGCACATTTTTTCCACACTATAGGAGTTATTTATTACACAAGCATAATTTTAGTTTTGAGCATTATCTTTATTGAGAATGATGAACAGTTTCCACTGTCACTGAATTACTGGACAAGTACATTTTTAATTCATATTTAGTCTTCATATCTTACTTGTAATGGGCTCTCACTATTAAACTTTATGTTGAATTCTATACTATTTCTGACCTGAGTTTGTTATACTTGATCTGCAAATTTCATTAAGTTAACTCGACTTATCATTCTCTCTACAACATTCAGGGCCATATGCTAACCCCACATAAGAGTTTGGGAACAAAGGCCAACCTTTTAAAACTTGGGACTAAAGTTAGGCCCCTAAATAAAATATCTGATTTTCAGAAGTGTAGGTTTTTGAAAAAAATCAAGCACATTTTATGTAGGTGCCTAAATACAATTAAGTGCCTAACTTTAGAGAGTCAAACTAGAAATTTTGGCCTGTTTCCATACATGGCATTTGTCCCATTGGAATGGGAGTTTCGTCTGCACAGACTACGATGGCAGGAGTTTCAGCCCACTAAATCCAAAACAAAATCCTAGTGCCATGAATACCTTGGTATATGTGGGGTCTAATCCTGCAAGACTTTTGCATGCTAAACTCCCACTGACTTCAGGATTGGGTCCTTAGAGGGGGAGGGATATTTGCATGGGGCCCCAACACCACCACAGTTCCTTTGGCTCCCCTCTTCTCCAATCTAAAGGAGCTATGTTGTCACGTGGCACCTGCTGGCAGTAGTTGTAAGGTCTGAGGCCTTGTTCTTTGGCTAAGCAGCAGAGGCCATATTAGGAGAGACAGCAGCCATAAGTTAAGTAGCAGGTAGTCACATCCTATATTCCTGAAATTACATCAAACAATGCAATATCGGGCTGTTAAGAAGATGCTACTGTCCTACTAGTACCTACCACCACCAGACAAAGAAACAGATCTTAAGACATTTAAAGAAAACTTTGTTTAATGGCATTCTGTCTGGCAAGGAATCACTTATCAACAGTTGTGGTTGTAAAATCTACACTACATGTTTTGTCTTATGGTTCCCACTTCTCTATTGTTTAATCATTTCTGTCTGGTTCTTTAATTGTTCCTGTCTGTTGCATAACTAATTGGGTAATATTTAAATCAACTAAAGTGGTGAGATTTCATTGGTTAAAGAACTGTTTCGTAATGGGTTAGGATTGATGTTTTGTAGTACTTCAGTTTAAAATGATTGGTTAAGGTATATCTAAGCAGAACCCAAGTTTTACCTGTATAAGCTGAGCTACAAAAGGAAGTTCTTTGGAACCAAACTCCAGGACACAGCCCAAGATCAGAGCTGCCAAACTTCAACACCCTGCCAACTGTATTTACAGAAGCTGGAGTCCCTGGTGATCTAATCCTAATTGGCCATCAGGAGAAGTTTGTCTGCCTTATTGGAGTGGTGAGCATTGTATGCTTAGCGTGTGTATTCTGTTTTGGTAATTGTTAATAAATAGAGAATAAGGATATTACTGCGTAAGGCTCCTTCACTGGTAAAAGACCCTACAAGCCTGCAGAAGATTACGTCCAGAGCCCTACGAATTGGGTATGGGTGGCCCTGAGCCCTAGAGTGTGAATTGGGTAAGGGTAGGCGCCTTTCCCCCAGAGCCCTACGGACTGGGATAAAGATGGGGTGCAAGTTAACACAGTTGCCCAAAATAAACCCAAGCAAATGTATGGGGTGGGAGGTAGATTTGCAGTCATACAGTGTTACAGTCATATAGCGTATAGTCTGACCAATACATTGTGGGAAATCTGCTTGCACCCAAAGAGAGAATGCTTTGTCCCACTAATGCTCCCCTGGACCCACCCTTTAAACTGGGAGGCAGGAGAGGAGAAATCATCTAAACCCCTGCTCCCACCATACTGTGGGTTTGGTCCCTAACTTGGTACGCTTTGGGTAGAGTAAAGTAGTATGTGCCTCAATTTGCAGTAAGTATTCAAATTGCCTAGAACAACAGAATAGGGACAATATGCCTGCATATGAAAGTGCTTGTGATCTTTGTAGGACTCTGTGAGTTAGCAACTATAATCTCTCAACACAGCTAGTAGGAAGATCTCATAAATTGTAGAAGATAAAACTTTTTTTGTTGCCCTGCAGAAATACAAGTTCTCCAGATGAGTTCTCTATTCCCAGCAAGGAATTTAACAACTTTGGTTGCATATTGATGGGATATACAGGTCTTTTGGTGCCCACTGGGTGGGGCCCTGTAAGCATGATTCACTCCTAAAGGGAGACCCCACTATATATCAGATGGTGGCAAGCAACTTTATGAGTTAAATTCCAGCAGGAGAGTTCAGTCCCCAACTCCCCAGCCTTCATGAGTTGAAGCAATTTGTACAGTTGAGCTGATTAAGATTCAGAACCTTTAAACCAGACTGAGTTATTTTCATTGGTGAGAAAGGGGAAACTATCTAGAAATGAGAACAGGAAGCTCTAGAGGTAGAAGATGGCCCTTTTATATTGTTTTGTTTTTATAAATGGTTCTGTGTTTGGCGCATTTAAGGATTTAAGCTGCACAAAAGAAGCACAGCTAGAGGTAATGGCTTAGATTCCCCCTGTGTCTGAGCTTCACAGAGCACAGGAGAATGGAGTGGTGGTGAGCCATCAGGGGCAGGCTACATCTCTCTCATCCTGGGAGCCAGTCTGTGCCAGCCCTACCCCAAGTAAGAGCAACTTAGGGTCTGCTCTATCTTAACGCCAGTGAAGGATCAGCAGAGCTCAGCCCTGCCAACCACCACCCGTTGTCATCCTCAGTCCTTCCACACCCGTTAAACTAGTGGAAATTAAAAAGAGGGGATGATGCAGGAGTTGGCTCTGCTGGCTTTATGACATTAGAAAGTTTTCCTCTTCCATGGGAATTCTCCACTGACTACTTTCAGCCAGAATCCCTTTGTAACATCTGACAAATAAATTTGAAACCCCAGGGAGGCTTGTGTGTAAGACAGTATGCACACATCACCTGGGCCTCCTGTGAAGTCTCTTTCCAACTGCACAGACCCTAGCCCAGCCACAATCACAACCACCATGGCCCTACAAGTTCTCCAAAAGGATGCAGAAAGGAACATTTGTGTACACCATTCCATAAATATAGCCTATACCCCCTGGAAATGAAGGCTACATCAGGTGGAAAAGCTATTTCATTCATTATCTGGAGTAACTAATATGTTGGCTATATCAGAGACACTGGGAAAATAGAATGTATGCTACAAATGGATCCGCAAACATAAAGGTCACACAGGATATATTAGTAACCAAAACCATAAAGCTAGTTCAGGACACTACCAAAAGAACAGGTTTATCAAAACCCCTGAGCAATCAAGTTGGCAGTTAATGAAAGATGTAATTCTCAGGTCTCACGCCAGGTCATCTGAAAGGCCACCCACACTCCTAATAGTAGCACTCAGAAATAACAAATAACAAACCTGAAGCCCAGGTTTCAAGATCCTTACCTTACCCCTTGTCAGTTTTCAAAGCCTGGGCTCCAGCCCAAGCATCTACAGTGCTATTGTTAGCCCCACAGCTCGAACCCCGCGAGCCTAAGGTCTGGTTTACACTACAGAGTTAGGTTGACATAAGACCGTTTACATTGACCCAACTCTGTAAGCATCTACACTACAATGTAGCTTCCACCGATGTAACTGGCCTGCTACACCGACTTAACTCCACCTCCGCGAGAGGCATAGCATTTAGGTTGACATAGGTAGGTCAACGCAGCGGCAGTGTAAACACTGTGTTGTGTATATGTCGACTGTTGCTGCCTTTCAGAAACTGCTCCACAACGCCCCACACTGGCAGTTAAATTGGTGCAAGTGCTCCTGGTGAAGATGTGCACCACTGACACAAGGAGCGTAGTGTGGACATGCAAAAGCCATTTAATTACTGAGGTGGCTATATGTCAACATAACTTAGGCTGACTTAAGTTTTGTTGCTTCTTTAAACTGAGCTTATATCACAGGCTTATCAAATCCCTCCACTCTCCTGAACAAGCTTCTGGTGTGCCACCTTCCTATCCCCCTCTATTTCAGGTACTTACTGCCACCCTCCCCCCCCCACCAATCTCCTTCTTCATACTAGCAGCTCTGTGTCTCCCCCATTCTCCTCTTACCATGAGCTCTGATTGCTTCTCCCACACCAGGGGTTCTGTGTGCATCCCCATTGCTGCCCTTTCTCCGCGATGGTCCCATTTCTCTCTTTTCCCCATGCCAGGGGCAGTGTGCCCTCTCCCACATGTTCACATTGCTTTTATAGCACAGGTTAGCATAATTTATAATGCCTGAATTAGGGATGTTGTTATGAATTCACATTTTGGGGATTTGATGCTGTGACGCTAGGCCAAAAAAACCAGCAACTTTGCAAGTGCATGGCCCAAGTCTGACCTCTAGAAACATATTATAGGAAAATACAATGGTAGTGAGGGTCATTTCTTACAAGTAGACTAGACCTTGGATATGCAAATGTATTGTTGGTAGTTATTTGATGTTGTTTACATATATCTTGTTAAGAGGTTAGCAATGTAGATAAACCACTTTCCTGTCTATCACTATTCTAGTGATTAAGAACATTTAGGAATATATGAACATTTAGATGGAACTTTGAATGTAACAATACTATTGTTTTTATTTTTCTTTGACGTTTAAGTAGTAAATACTGGTGAATGGTTGTAAATGGCCAATTACCTTGTGCTAATGTAACTAGCTACCTGTGTGCTCAAACTGACCTAAGAGCTTTATTTTCATCTGTGTATGTATACTGACTTTTTAACCAACACTCTCTTTCCTTTTTAAAAATAAATATTAATTTAGTTAGCAAGCATTGGCTTGAAGCGTGTATGGCTAAGATCTAAACTATTCATTGACCTGTTTGGTAATGTATCCGAACCTTTGGGATTGGTAGAACTTTTTTACATATGATGGATAAAGATTTTCAGTAATCCTCATCATATTTGACATGGCTGTCTGGGTGCTAGCCAAAGGACTGGATAGTTTTAAGGAAAGTGGTGTTTGTCTACTGAATGACCAGTGAGGTCATCAGAAGCTGTTTGTTGTTGGCTTGATATATCTTATGAAAGAAAAACCACCGATATTTAGGACTTTGTCTGCCCCATTCTTTGCAGTTTGCCCTGTTTAAACTTTCTCAGCATGGCTCCCGCGGAGGCCAATGTCACAGATGCATAACAAACACTGCTTGGTTGTTTCCACTGACAATTGATAAGTACACCAGATACTGTGAGCCACTGTAGAATACTTTCTTTCCTTCTAGCCAGGCTGTGTAAGAGGTCCATGTCAGAAGAAGGGAGAAGATGTGCAGAGGGGCATCAGAGGCCTTGTCTATACTTAAAAAATAAGTTGACCTAATATAGGTTGACTTACAGCCACCTCTGTAATTGGTGGCTGATGTCCACACTACCTTCCTTGGGTCGGTGGAGTGCATCCTCACCAGGAGCACTTCCACTGACCTAAGGGACAGTGTGGGGAGCTGAGAACCCTATCTCCCTGTGGGCTGCCCCCCGCCAGGGGCGTCTTCCCTCCCCTTTCCCTGCTGGGAGAAGCCAGCTGGGAGACTTCTCCCCTTTCCCTGCCAGGAGCCAGGGGAAGTTGCCAGGGACTTCTCCTCTCCCCTTTCCCTGCCAGGAGCCAGGGAAAGCCTTACAGGGCCTTTCCCTGCCAGGAGCCAGGGAAAGCCTTACAGGGCCTTTCCCTTCCCAGCTCTCCTCCAGAAGGAGCAGCCATGTCAATTTTATGGCTCAGCCGTGTAATTGACAAGGCTGCCCCATAACCAGACTTCTGGTTCTGGCTCCCAGCCAAGAGCGGAGATCAGCAACCCAGGCTGGAAGCGGGGCAAGAAGCCTGGGCTGCTGCAAGACCAGGCGGCTGGTCGGGGCATGAAGTCTGGGTGCTTCTCCACCTGTTCCCTGCCAGGGCAGCCTTGTCAATTACACAGCTGAGCTGTGAAATTGATATGGCTGCCCCCATTGACACTGCCGCACCCTAACTATGCGGACAAAATCCCTACACCTCTCCTCGAGGTTGTTTTATTTTGTCGAAAAAACAGGGCAGTTTTGTTGGTAGAGGGTTGATTTCAGTGTGTACACCGGTACTGTTCTGTTGACCAAAGCTGACTTTGGTCAACAAAACTCTAGTCGAGGATCAGGAACAGGATAGAAGAGGAAAATCAATGGGAACTAGTTAGATTGATTGCTCTTAATTTATATATTTTGGCCCAAAATCTCAAGTTCTTGAGCAGTTTTTATTTAGACAACACCTCCCTTGACTTCACTGATATAAGAACTTTTATTCAAGCACTTTACAAACTTTAGTTAATAAGGCCTGATAAGAGCTCTGTTCACCTAACCACTGATCTCCAGCCCTGAGTTGAACTCTGAGTTGAAATATGCTAACTGTTCAACAGTGCACGGCAGGACTAGGGAATGGTTTAGCTCAGGAAACCTAAAGTGCTTTCTCCTTATTATCTCCCTACTTTTCCTATTCCAAGAGGCATCCTAAAGACACCAAGTCCATGTGACACCTCATGATAATAATCGTGATATCAACATTACAAAAAGAAAAGTAACACCCCACCCCCACCCCAAGAAAAACAAACCCAACCAGCTGCATAAGGAAGCACATTTACAGAGGAAAAATAAAGCCAAAAGAAGAGAACATAAAATCTAAGAACATTTTCTGCAAGAGATATTAGACAATAGAGCTCTCTGATCATGACATTTATTTCACAAAATCCATTTAAGTGTTTTGTTTATACCTACACTCAAACTCAGGAGATGCTCAGCAGTGCACCATATAGGCTTGGCTTTTCAGGAATATGTCCCAGGTCAGGGCAACTGCACCTACATTTTCCCTCATTATTCCTGCAAGGGACCCACTCTCAGACTTTCAGCTCCCCAAATGTTGCCTTTCTTAGTGGAGACTCACATCTCACTCCCTTGAGACCAGCTATTTCCAGGCTGCACAGTTTCCGGCCTTCATTGTGTTATTCCCAGAAGAAATAGGTTGACCAAGCACAACTGCTTCCTTTCTCTTCAGAGATGGTTAACATTGTGACTGCCCATGCTCATGGAAACCACACAGCTCTTTTTATACAAGCCTATTTTATTCTTAAGGTAAATGCACTATAGAGAAAACATATTAAAGACATGCTAATAAGCTTACCAGAGCTCATCCCATCCTAACATAAGCTCTGGCAGGAGCAGTCCTTTCAAACCCTACCCAAGGGAAAGCAACATGCTTTTCAAAATGCTGACTCCTGTCTGATACCAGACAAAACCACATGTGGTTTTGTCTCAGCAGCGGATGGTGAACAAACTACCCAAAAAGAGGACTGTCGGGTTTAAAACCAGATGAATGGTCTGTCTGAGTTACACACAACTCCACAATAACACATACATAATTGCATTCTTTATACAATAGACCCCCAAAGGTTTAAACCTAATCCAGTAAGGTTTAACTTAATTCAATAAAGTTTATATTGCAGGAAATAGTCAGTCTGTCACAGCTTGTACCCTTGATGCTACACTTCAGCAATAAGTAACAACTATTTTATCCTGTGGTATGAGTGGTCTCTTCAGCAGGTCATGTCTGCCATGAAAAACTATGTTTTGGGGAAACAATGTGTAGATGCCGATTTTATTTTACATATTTTTGTGCACGTGAGAGAATAAAAGAACAGGATATAAAGAGGTTTCTGTCCCACTTCCTGTAGCATATTCTTTCTGTCTCATTTGTTGTAATAGGTATTATGCCCAACAACATTCTAAGCAATACAAGTTTTGCATATATGCATCTTATATTTTCTTTACCATCATTCTCATGTATCTGCTAAAAGAGGTGCATGAAAAATCTTATAATTATAAAAGTAAAAGATGAAAACTAGAAATGCGTGTGAGCTGGGATCCAATATAATCTATGGAAGATTGATTTGCATTGCCTTAATGCCGTACTTTTTATTGGCTGGTAACTCTTCTTTTGAGATTTTTGTTCCAGATTTTGTCTGCATGTTTGAAATTTAAATTCTTTATTGTACATAGGTCACATATGTATACTTGGAATAAATTATGCATCTGCTTAGCTATAATTGGAGACCACAGACATGCTCCTAGAATGCAAAAAGGTACAATTAATTTAGTCCAAAATGTTAGTAATTAAATAACATACCCTATAATTGGAACCTTCTGCTGACATATTTCATCTTTCAGAAATTAAAGAAATCCTAAAGCATTAGCAGAATGACTTTCTCTTAGTCTAATAATATTAAAAGGATTATTCAACACTAATGACAGGGCATGGAAAATTTTTCTAAAAGTAATCTGTCAGACCTTGCAACAACAGTCTCATACAAAAATATTGTATTTGGAATAAAAGTTAAACTGAATTACTTTAATGCAATATAGAACCCATTTCTAAATTTCATAGGGAAAAGTCTACAGATTTTGGGAAATACTGTACAGATACTTGTTTTATAGTGCTAGGTGTGAAATTTATACATGAACATACAGATCAGTACAACGTAACATGCATTGCCCTGTATGCCTGAGTGGGAGTATTTTTATTTATTTCTATATTTGCATAGTTGTACTTTGTTGTTACATGTTGTATTATGGGCCAAACATTACTTTTCTTAGGGGATTATTCAGGTGAGCCAGGTAAGAAGGACTGATCCTGTATACACATTTAAGGTTTGAGTACATGTTTTTATATTTCATGCATTCTTTTTTGAGGAGAGATTAGTTTTTATGTTCTTTGTGGTTTGGTTATGTGTCTTTTCTGTAAAATTAATAAACATTTTATAAATTAAGCCATTTGACAAAAATAGAAGTTAAAACTATTCCTAAATAATGAATAAAAAGGGTATACAAGTCAAGAAAAATTCCCAGTGAAAAAACAACACCTTCATTGTTGGGACATTTGGAATGAAATCCCACTTCAATAGGGCTAGAATTTCACCCTTGGTTCCTGCACTCTCAGAAGCTATTATATCTTCTTACATAAGGGAACTTCTTGCAGTGGCCTGCGTCAGCTGGAATCCCTTCTGCCTGCACTTAGGAGAATAACAGAGATGAAGCTTGTAAGTATCTGTGGCTCTTGCAAGAAATTTTAGTATTCACTCCTAGACTCTTGTTCAGAAAGACTTTCCATGGATTATAAATTTCAGTCATGGACTAAGTTTATCCCCAGTACAACTTTCACCTCAATGGGGATACATTAGGAATGAATTTGGCCCCACAAGCCTTCTCACTCTGCACACTCAGAGATGATGACTGCAATGGTTTAGACTTCAGATCATGAAGCTTCGCAAAATTGTATCTACATGATTTTCAGCTACTTTTAGAAACACTTTATTATACATGATCACATGGCCAAATTTTATTTGATACATAGGGAAATGGATAATTCATGGGCTTGATGGAGTTTTTCACCTGTAAGTCTCCAGTTCAAATTTGAAAGAGGTCATTAGTGCCTGACAGTCATTGTTATCTGACTACAACTTGATGGTCTATGTGAAAAGCATTAAAGGTATCAGTGTGTGTGTGGGCAGAGGAACAGGGGCATTCCTGGAAATGAGAAGTTTTGTGCTCTGTGTAACAATGGCTGTTGGTAAGGGAGCCTGGGCCCTCCCACTTCATCAGGCTCTAGCCCAGGGTGTGTCAGAAGCCATGAAGTCCAGAATCCAGGAATGCCTTAAGGCTGCCTCCCTAGGCCAATTCCTACCCACCAAAGTCTCACAGCTTGACTGAGGCCTGGTCTACACTGACAATGTAGGTTGAGGTAATACGGCTTATGTCGACCACAAAGTATGCGTCTCCATTGGCATGTCAGTTTCACCGACCTAAATCGTGGTAAAATTTGACTTAATAAAACCACCTCCGCAAATGGCGTTGAGCGGAGGTCGAATTCTGTAGGTTGAATGAGCATCACTGTAGGCAGAGTGCAACGTAAATTGACGTCATTGGCCTCTGGGAGGTATCCCATAATGCTCTGTTGTGATTGCTCTGCACATTCGCAGTCTGCTGCACTGTGGCCATGTAAACAGGAAATAGCTCCTCCCCACAAGCCCTGGGAAATTTTGAATTCCTATTTCCTGTTTGGTCAGTATGGAGAGAGCTTGCTAGCACAACTGATCATGGTGACTGCATGCCCCAAACTCGCTCCAGCCTGGAGTCGACCTGAGGTCTTGGATCTCATCGATCTGTGGGGCGAAGAGTCTGTTCTGGCTCAGCTCCGAGCAAGCAAAAGAAATTTGGATATCTACAAGAAGATATCTTGCAGCATGTTGGAGAAGGGGCACAACAGGGACGTGCAGCAGTGCCGCATTAAGATAAAAAAGCTGAGGCAGGCTTATCAGAAAACTAGGGAAGCTAACAGTCGTTCTGGCTCCTCATCCCAAACATGTTGCTTTTATGAAGAGCTGCACGCGATTCTTGGCGGAGACTCCACCACTATGCCACCAAACAGCGTTGATACCTTGGGGGAATTCAAGACCAGGATGAATGAGGACAAGTCTGTGGACGAGGAGGAGGAGAAGAGCAGAAGGCAGGCAAGTGGTGTACCCCTTCTCCCTGAAAGCCAGGAGCTGTTTGCAACACAGGAGCAGCCCACCCAGATGCAGGAACCTGTGACTGACCAGGATGCCAGGGAAGGCATATCTGGTGAGTATGTACTGCAAATTGCAAGTCTTTGGTTATATACCCAGTCCAGAATCTTGTACCAGCAGGGAAAAGTGGTGTGTATGGCGGTGGGGCTGTGCTTCCTCGTACTTAGTGTGCTTAAGCATTGGGTTTCTCCCCGGAAAAGTGCACAGGGATTCTCCAAGAATCCTCCATCCATATATCCAGGAAGCTTTCATATAGGTACTCTGCAATCCTTTGCAGAAGGTTTCTTGGGAGGGCAGCCTTATTTCTTCCACTGCGATAGGACACTTTCTCCTGCCGCTCTGCTATTAATTGTGCAGGCACCATTGCGGAACACAGCATAGCAGCATAAGGACCAGGCCTGTAGCCAGATGCTTGCAGCAAATCCTCCCTTTCAGCCTCTGTGACCCTCAGCAGGCTGATATCACTCATGGTTACCTAGGGAAGATGGCGCACATTTACAATACTTGTCCAAGAAAGCTTTTTAAAGTGTGTGTTATTACACAGCCGGGGATGGTTTCTTGGTTCAGCACACTGCAAGTCCCTAAGCAGGAAGTTGTTGCTATGGGCCCTGGGCATCCAAATGGGTTCCCATTTTTTTCCTCCAGAGATGGTTAACATGTACCCACTCCTCACCCTTTCTACCGCCTGTTAAAAGCTTGATCAATTGGGAGCCCGACATCCATGCTACTCTAGGGAGCATGGACTTGTGCAGCATGAGCACCAGAGATTTCCCTAACATAGATGCACTAGCCTCTTACTTACCATGGCTAGAACGGCACTCCGACCCCTGAAATAGTCAGACAATGGTATGCGGTTGTAGCCTTCCCTTAGGTATGTTCAGGAGAGTTATTTTTACATTGTAACATGGCTTTTCATCCATGGGATGAGTTAACAATGGGTACCTTGTGCTTTGTTTCCCTCACAGTGGACAATGTGGCCTTCAACACAACACATACTCCTGCAGAAGGCAGATAAGAAGACGGAAAAAAAAGCCAACCTGGGATGACATGTTTAACGAAATAATGAATGCCTCTGTGACTGCTGACACAGAGCTAAGGGCATGGAGGATTTCATTATCTGAGAAACTGAACATGGACATAGACACGAGGAAGGCAGCACAGGATTATGAGTGTTCAGCACAAGAAGAGATGTTGCGTATAATGCGTGATCAGTCAGACATGTTGAGGCATCTGGTTGAGCTTCAGGAAGCTCTGAGTCAAGACAGACTTCCTCTGCAGCCCCTGCAAAACTCTGAGCTAACACATTCTTTCCTAGCCTCCACCCCAAAGCGGTCTAGGAGGAGGCTGAGCAGGGTGCAGTACATGCTGCACGCCTCACCGGTTGAGGGGAGCAGAAACAGAAACAGAAACCTTTTAAGGAGTGGGAATTTGTGATTCTTTCATGTGTGGACAGCCAAAATTGACTCTATATCCCGGGCCCCCCACAATGCATGCGGAACATTCAATTATCTTCCATTTCCCCCCTCTGTGAAGGATCACCAACAAAAAAAGTACTGCTTTACAATTCATAACTGTTTATGTATTGATAAGAAGGGAATAAAGGAAGGGGGAAGTTGTGGGGGGGACTGGAATGGTGGGTGAGGAAGATGGGGGGTAACTGGATTGGTGTGGGATGGATAGGGGATGTGAAGTGAAAGCACAGTACAGATAAGCAATGCACATTACTGTTGTGTCTCATTGCAAAAGTGGTTTTTCAATGCTTCCCCGAGGCACAGCACTCTGTGATTGGCTCTCAGCATTGCAGTGACATCTGGCTGCTCAAAATTTGCAGCCAGCCTATCTGCCTCCACAACCCAACCTAATGGGAACTTCACCCCCTTTGTCTCACAGACATTATAGAGCACACAACAGGCAGAAATAACTATTGGGATGTTTTTTTCACTGAGGTCTAACCTAGTGAGCAGACTGCGCCAGCGCGCCTTTAAACGTCCAAATGCACGTTCCACAACCATTCTGCACTTGCTGAGCCTATTATTAAAATACTCCTTGTCATTGTTCAGGTGACTGGTGTAGGGCTTCATTAGCCAGGGGAGCAAAGGGTAGTCAGGATCCCCCAGGATCACTATTGGCATTTCAATATCACCAAAATTTATTTTTTTGGTCAGGGAAGAAAGTGCGCACCTACATCTTTTTGAGCAGACCTGAATTCCTAAAGATGTGCATGCCATGCACTTTTCCAGATCACCCCACACTGATGTCGATGAAGCGTCCCCTGTGATCCACAAGGGCCTGCAACACAGTTGAGAAGTATCCCTTTCGATTTATGTACTCTGGCAAGGTGGTCCGGGGTTAAGATAGGGATGTGTGTGCCATCTATGCCCTCCCCCCCCACAGTTTGGGAACCCCACTGCAGAAAAGCCTTCTACTATGTCCTCCACGTTTCCCAAAGTCACCACCCTTCTTAGCAGAAGTCTATTAATGGCCCAGCACACTTGTATCACAGCTGCTCCCACGGTGATTTTATCGACTCCAAATTGATTCCCAACTGACCGGTAGCAGTCTGGCATTGCTAGCTTCCACAGAGCAATGGCCAATCTCTTCTCCACTGCCAGAGCTGGTATTCATGTGTTTCAGGGCTGGGGAGAGCTCTCCACAAAGTTCAAAGAAAGTGGCCTTTCGCATATGAAAGTTCTGCAGCCACTGCTCATCATCCCACACCTTCATAATGATGTGATCCCACCAGTCACTGCTTGTTTCCCGAGACCAGAAGTGGCGCTCCACCAACTGCAAATGGTGCACAACAGCCTGCAGTAAACGGGAATTGTTTCGCTCTATGGCTTGTAGCAAGGCAACCTCTGTAACACCACAATTTTCAGCGGTGCGGCTCCTGTCTCGCCCCTGAAAATACTGCAGAATAAGTCGTGAGGTGTTCATGATGCTCACAATAATAGTGCAGAGCTGAGCGGGCTCCAATCTCCCTCCAGAAATGGTGTGTGCATGGCAAAGAGTGAAGCGTTTGAAAAAAATGGTGCAAAAAGGCGATCATCTGTTTGGACTGGGACAAGAAGGGATGGAGGGAAGGGAGTACATTGCATCATGGGAAGACAACAACCTTCTCAAAAGCCTCTGCAGCTAGTTGTACTGTGGGATAGCTACCCATAGGGCACTGCTTTGATTGTCGACCCAAGCACGACTAGTGGGGATGCAATGAGCATGGTGTGATCATGCTCCTCGGACTTCTAAAATTCGGCAGGTGAAAGTCGATTTAAAATAAATCGACTTCACTCCGCAGCATAGACATACCCTCAGAGTAGATAAGAAAAAGAGTAACTGAATCTTCAGCCCTTCTAGGCTCAGCAGGCAGGCTCTCTTTTTTTCCCTCACGGGAAAGGCTTCTGCAATGCCCTTCTTCAGCATCTCTCAGGGTAATTTCCTCTCCTTGCCTAGTCAGCCCCTTTCTGAGCTGCCTGGCTTCCTTCCTTTTAAGATCCACTTCTAGCTGAAGCATGCACTCCAGGTGCGGATGGGCAGGGTCATCTTGGCCCAGCATTGCTCCTTAACCCCTTCAGTTCCATTGTGGGGTTTAATACACCTCATCACATGCATTACTTCACACTTATCAGCACTGAATTTCATCTGCCATTTTGTCACCCAGTCACCCAGTTTTGTGAGATCCCTTTATAATTTTTCACTGTCAGCTTTGGATGTAACTATCTTGAGTAATTTTGTATCATTGCAAGTTTTGTCACCTCACTGTTCACTCCCTTTTCCAGATCATTAATGAATATGCTGAATAACATAGGTACCAGTATAGATCCTTGGGGGACCCCGCTATTTAACTCTCTCCAATGTGAGAGAGGTAAATTCCTATCCATTGTTTCATATCTTTTAACCAGTTACTGATCCATGAGAGGACCTTCCCTCTCATTGCATGACTGTTTACTTTGCTTAAGAGCCTTTGGTGAGGGACCTTGTCAAAGGCTTTCTGAAAGTTCAAGTATACTATATCCACTTTTGTCCACGTTTTTGATCCCCTCAAAGAATGTTAATAGATTGGTGAGGCATGATTTCCCTTCACAAAAGCCGAGTTGAGTTTTCCCTATATATTGTGTTTATCTATGTGTCTGATAATTTTGTTCTTTACTATAGTTTCAACCAATTAGCCTGGTACTGAAGTTTGGCTTACTGGCCTGTCATTGCCAGGATTGCTTCTGAAGCCTTTTTTTAATAATAGGCGTTACATTAGCTACCCTCCAGTTATCTGGTACAGAGGCTGATTTAAGCAATAGGTTACATACCACAGTTAGTAGTTCTGCAATTTCATATTTGAGTTCCTTCAGAACTCTTGGGAGAATACCATCTTGTCCTGGTGATTTATTACTGTTCAGTTTATCAATTTGTTCCAAAACCTCCTCTACTGACACCTTAATCTGTGACAGTTCCTCAGATTTATCATCTAAAAAAAAAAAAAACGGCTCAGGTGCTGGGATCTCCTCAATATCCTCTGCAGCAAAAACCAATGCAAAGAATTAATTTAACGTCACAAAACAGCCTTGTCTTCCTTGAGTGCGCCGTTAGCACCTTAATCATCCAGTGGCCCCGCTAGAGAGACCAAATTCCCTTCTCATTCCCAGAAGCCACCAACCCAGTTATTTATGGATAAATAGCATATTCACCATTGGGAATCACCTTTTTAAATACAAGTTTGGGGTACAGGATACATAAACCCCTCCTTTTAGTAATTTACATGTACTTAAAATACACCTATCTGCTTGTACCTTTTACATCAGTCTGGTGCCTACGCTGCACATCATGACCAGCATTTCTGTTATCTCAAAATGAGGGACATATGGAAAATTCATAATACAAATCTGGACACACCAATTAGACTGAAAGACTTTCAAAAGGGAAAAAAAGAAACCAATTAAAACAGATATCAGTCACTGGTGCTCAGAAAGACTGCAGGATAAGAAAATTGTAATGTTAATTAATCAATTGATGCAAGACTGGAAAGTGTTCTGAAAACCAGGCAAAACACTGCACAGCAATGGAGAACCTCTTGAACACTAGAGGGCAGGAGATCATCTTTTAAAATCTTAAGTCTGACACAGCTTGAACAGTTGCTCTTTAATTGGATCAAGAGTGCTACAGAGTAGGAAAAATGCCTGTTCGATCTTGGTAAACGTCAGGGTTTTTAAGTCCCCAACTCTGGCTTAAATCATTTCTCCAGCCCTAGATCATGGCTATTTAATGGACGACAAAATATCCTTTTAGTAATACTCCCCAGTTTTGAACTATAATGCTTTCGCTTCTATCATGAAGTTGGTATTCCTAGTAAGTAGTCTTAGTAAGTGGGGCTTCAGTTGAAGTTAGGCTATATTTTTTCACCTCCTTGTCATGAGCTTTATATGCTCCCTGGTAGCATTAACCTTACACCATGCTTCAAATTAATCAGGCTTCCTTATACACTTGATGCTTACCTATAGGTTTTTCACAAGACTCTCAATGGTTTTACCCTAGACAGCTGGAACCAGTGGTCTGGCTAGATGCAACGCCTTTTGTGACTAGCTGTATTGGGGAGGAGAATCTTCCCAGGCAGGTGTGGATCCACTTGTACTCAATAAGAATGAGTGTATTTGCTTCTTTTAAATAAAAATACTGGGTTTGAGAGCAGACCATTTGGAAAATACACAACGAGCAGTCACAGAACATTCTTAAATCTCCAGGTCTACACTTCAAACTAAATAAACGTGCATCTTGTTAAGCAGAGAATTGTTGGTTCAAACAATTTAGAAGCTGTGCTAGCAAAGCCAGCAGTACATGTAGATTGCAGTTACTTCCAGGTGTCCTTTTTATTTCCTCTTCTCCTCCTTAAAACTTTTTGTCCTAGTAAAAATATGGAATGGGTGATATTACTTATACTGTGGAAGCACACAAAGTCCATAGTCAGGATTAGAATCCTATTATGCTATATACCATATGAACACATTGGTTGATTTGGTCCGTGCTCCAAAGAGCTTATTTACTATCTACTTTAAGACAAGATGCAAAAAGTGAGATAGCAACCAATAGGGGAAGAGAAGGACAAGGTTAACAGTAATAAGATGACATGGTTATATAGGCTAGCTACGTGCAGAACTTGATAGATTTTGTCTCTCCCTTTTTTAGCACCAGATTATGGAGCCCTTACTCATGCTGGGAAGCGCTTACTCAGGTACTTCCAATGGTATAAATCACCATCTGGCCTTTAATGACTGATCTTTTGTCTCTGTTTTTCTGTTATGTTACAGACCAAATTAAAGTTTCTACTGCAGAATAGTATAACAATACTAAATAACAATACTCTTAAGAAACCTATAACAGGTGTTTTTACCAGTTGTGTTAATACTTTAATATATTGGTATGGTTTATTCATCAGAAAATTATAATGTCATTCGACATTTTGAAAATAACCTGGTATTTCTTTTCTCTTAGTTCTTACAATGTAATTTATTCATAACTATTTATGATTTGTTTTTGTGAATGTTACTTATATTTTTAAACTATCTCCCACAAACGCACCTACCAGCTGACACTTCAGCACTCAGGATAGATAGGTCACTGGCACTTTCTGACCCTCATGCATTAGCATAGTGTGATTGTATTTCTGGGGACAGTCAGTCACCTTTCAGAAGAATGATTTAAATTTGTTCAAAGAACAATGAGAGTTTACAAAAAAAAAAAACAGAACTGTTTGCAGTTCTGTTTTTTTTTTTTTTTTTTTAAATCTCATTGTTCTTTGAACAAACCTAAATCTCCCCTGAAAGGTGACTGACTGTCCCCAGAAATACAATCTGTCTCTCTATTTTTCAGTATCCTTTAATTTTAAACAGGAGTCTTTAAACACCATTTTAAAATAATTCAGTATATTTTACTTTTTTTTAAATCTCCTTTTTTGTTTTACTGATGTGCTGTATTGAAGAATCTATTCACGTTCTATAAGCTGATAAATTCTCCAGCTGCAATTCAGTGGCTGAAACTGGCCCTGGAGTGCCTTATCTCACTATTTTATTATCCAAAACATCTAAAAAAAACCCCCAACCAAATGTTTCCCAGAAAACACTCAAAACCAAGATCTAGTCAGGTTAGATAAGTACAGTGTTACACATGACCTCTTTCATAAAAGCTGCACATAAATCTTCCAAAAGAGAGAACAAGTCAAGCTAGACAAAGAGCTCTACAGAACACACTTTCGTAGAAAAATCTCTTTGAAGTTTACAACTAGTTTGTCTTGTTTCTAATCTCAGTCTCCTTTCTTGCTTTCTGCCCATGATGGAGCTTCTTTAGAAAGCAGTTAAATGTCCACACTAGCAAATCATCATTGAACTGAAGCCTGGGACTCTATCCTTGAAGCAGGAGATGATTGTCTTACATATATTACAGAAGTGCCAATCAATATCTAGGCCCCATTATCCTAGGCAAGGTAGCAACAGTCCCTTCCCTAAATGCCTTTTAATCTGATTATGGAAGTTCTGTCAGCATTCTCAAACTCTCTGTATTTAGGCTACAGGATGGACTAGATGGGAAATTAAACTTCTATACGCTAGCTTTGATACAAGCCTCAACACCTTGTCCCATGTTCCTTTCCTAACAAACCACTGCCACTCTAGACAAAAATGTGTAGAATGTGCTGTTTTGCAGAACTTGTTTAATTTAAAATGTTGTCACACATATTAAGAAGTTATAAAAAGGCACATAGGCTGTTTATGTGAGGTATGAATAAACATTTTCATATTTTATTTGGATGGTTCAAGCTAAATATAAGGTACACAAAATACTCTATAAAATTATATATATGAGAATCAACCACTGCTGAAATGCAGCAACTGCAAGGGCATGACGAGATGGTTGTTAAATAGTGAGCAGAAACACAGCACATTTAGGATGGTAAGACTTTAAGCTGAAGCTTACGGAAGGCAATGAAATCAGTAGAAAGACTCTGAATGAGCTTTGGAGTGGGCCCAAAGTAAATAAGAATATCTTAACACTTCTTTTCATTCATTTGCAGAATTATATTTACAATACATTCTGTAGCTGCAAACTGTTGCTCCAAAATGTCACCTTGCAAATGCATCAGGTCAGGAAGACTGATGACATCCACGTGTGTTGCCACAGAATGATACTCAACATCAACCAGTATGACTACTTCCACAGGTAAACTTTATCATCACTCAAAGCTATGAGGTGCTCCTGCTCTTGGTAAGGAAATTTAGTTGCATCAGGCTGTAGACATCATTCAAAATCCCCCTGAATATCTTCTAAAGAAGGTCATTGGTAATCAAATACATGAAGGTTCTTATCTTCATTTTAAGAAATCACTTAAAGATGCTAACACTGCTTCTAATATTTAAAAATTCTGGCAGCTGATCAAATTGAGTGAAGAACCATTGTCAGGAAGAGAATAACTATATTTAAGGAGACCACACTGGTAAATCACAGACCTGTTCTGACTCCAGGCCAACTAGGATTTCTTACCTCTTTCTTATCACCTTGGTGCTATGCTGGGAACTGAATCCCCAAAATAAAACAAACAATGTTTACATTAATTCCAAAATAAATGTACTGTAGAACCTCAGAATTATGAACACCAGAGTTACGAACTGACTGGTCAACCACACGTCTCACTTGGAACCTGAAGTATGCAATTAGGCATAAGAGACAAAAAAAGCAAATACTGTACAGCATAGTACTGTGTTAAAACAAACTAAAATAAAGGCGAGTTTAAAAAAGATTTGACAAGGCAAGAAAACTCTGCTTGTTTCATTTAAATTAGTGTGCAGAAGAAAAATGCTGCTTTTAGCCATTTTAAAGTTTCAAAGTTGTATTAAGTCAATGTTCAGACTTACAACCAACCTCCACTCCTTAAGTGTTCATAACTCCGAGGTTTTACTGTATAATAATAAGACCAGATTCCCTTCTCCAGATCTGATCTTTTGTACTGTTCAGATGACAGAACAAGGAGCAATGGTCTCAAGTTGCAGTGGAGGAGGTCTAGACTGGATACTAGGAAAAACTTTTTCACTAGGAGGGTGGTGAAGCACTGGAATAGGTTACCTAGGGATGTGGTGGAATCTCCTTCCTTAGAGGTTTTTAAAGGGCAGCTTGATAAAACCCTGGCTGGCATGATTTAGTTGGGGTAGGTCCTGCTTTGAGCAGGGAGTTGGACTGCATGACCTCCTGAAATACCTTCCATCACTAATCTTCCATGATTCTATGAAATTATCCTTTTTAACATCTGGGAACTGCAGGGACCTTCCGGGGACGGCGGCTGATGGCGGGGATCCCCAGAGCTCTCAGCAGCTGTAGAGGGCCCCGCAGCTCACAGACACTTGGGCAGCGGGGGTGGAGGGAGGCACACAGCTCACAGATGCAGTGGGGAAGGCCACAGATCCAAGATACTGGGTGGCAGAGGGTAGGCCCCACAGCTCCAAGCTGAGGGCAGCAGAACGACCTTGTAGCTCTGGGGTCCCTCTGCCACCCACGGCAGTCTGAGCTCCAGGGTCCCCACCATCCACAGCAGCTGACCCCGCAGCCCCAAACCACTATGTGGGGACCCCGGAATCTGGATCCCTGAACCAGTGAAGGCGGCAGCCCCACAGCACCAAGCCACGGGCAGTGGGGGTACGTCAGAGCCCTGGGGTCCCTCGGCTGCCTGCGGCAGCTCTGAGCTCCAGGGTCCCCACCACCCGCAGCGGCTGATGGCTGAGGCCCTGGACCTCTCAGCCACCACAGGTGCTCCCAGGCACAGCAGGGGAACCCCACTGCCCCCAGCTATTGTGAGCGGCTGGGGGACTCCACAATCCTAAGCCACCACTGGGGAACCCTGGAGCAGACAGCAGGGCCCCCCACCCCAGCTCCCAGCCACTGTCCCCCCTCCTCCCCTCTTTGGCAGCTCCCAGCTGCCACCCTGTTATTTTTAGTAAAAGTCACAGACACATAATGGACTTCCCGTAAAGTTTTGTTTACTGCCCGTGACCTGTCCCTGGCTTTTACTAAAAATAACCATGACAAAATCTTAACTTTAGTCATGGTCCATTCAAGTTGGAAATTACAACAGCAGCAGTAGCAAGTTTTCATGGCTGCGTGCACCAAGAAAAGTAAAAAAATACTAGACTGAGAACAGAGCAAGCCCAAAACATCTAATCTTTCTTCCCAGTATATCTAGTTTGGCTTGTCACCTTAACTGTTTTTAGGCTGAGCCTCTGTCTCTGGTATCCTTTTCAATCTTATTTTGCTTATTAGCCTACATAGCCCATTAAAGTACCCCACAGAGCAGTCTAAGGAATAGAAGACTGAAATGTAAATCCCAATTAAGAAAAAACTTTGACCCCTAGGGTCAAGTTATCCTCTTACATGCACACCTGCACAATCTCATTAATTTAAACAAAGTGACAACTCAGGCTATGTCTACATTACCACTTATGTCAGTATAACTTATATCAGGGGTGTCAAACATACGGCTCGCCAACCTTTTTGGTCCGGCCCCTAGTGGCAGCGCGCGCTGCTGCGACATCTCATGGCATTGTGCTCTCTGGCGGCATCGCACGCTGCCGCCAGAGGGTACAACGCCGCGAGATGTCGCGATAGCGCGTGCTGCCGCCAGAGGGTACAGTGCTGCGAGATGTCGCAGCGTCACACGCTGCCACGAGATCTGTGTACTTTGGCGGCAGCACGTGGAGCGCTGTGTGCACGAAACACAGCGCTCCAAAAGGCGGGAGAGGGACAGTATGGTCTTGGGCCTGATATCTAGCAAATAAAATACAATACTACATAAAAATGGTTATGCCTAGTATTTCAATTTATGGTATGTACGGCCCACCTGAAGTACTTTTAATTCAAATCTGGCCCGCCATAGCAAATGAGTTTGACACCCCGACGTATATAGCTCAGGGGTATGAATGTTCCACCCTGCTAAGTGACATAAGTTACACTGAGATAAGCACTAGTGTGTTATGTTGGTGAAAGAGCTTCTCCTGCTGTCATAGCTAATGCTGCTCACAGGGGTGGGTTTTTTTATGCTGGGGGGGGGGGGGAGGGAAGCTCTCTCCCATCAGCATACAGCATCTTCACCAGATGCGCTGCAGCAGTGCAGCTGTATCGGTGAGCTGCGCCGCTGCAGCGCTGTACATGTAGACATGTCCTCAGCTTGTCTTAAGTATGACCTCTACACAAAGGGTTGCCTTTTGTTGCCCTAATTTTTTGTTTCTAAATGGACTTATCCACAAACTTTCATATTTTATTGTGATAAAAAAAAAAAAAACCCTCTCATTTCTTTAGAGTATCTTTTTCTTTGTTTGCTTCCAAGGGAGAATGATTAAAACACCTTTGGTATATATAATAAATAAAACATATGTGATAAATATATAAAATCATTAAATACAAATATAGTGTGAGTGATATAGAAGAGGACAAAACTTCCATTAAAAAAAGAATCCATTCTGAAGAAGAGTCAGATTCTGATTTCACATATACTGGTATAACTCCATAATTAATCTCTAAAGGTCACTAGAGTTACTCTGGATTTATAACATTGTAACAGATCAAAGTCAGCCTGAAAGAACAAGTAAAGAAAATAATTCTTTAATTTAAAGGGGAATTAAACAATAATACATTTACAACCCACGGTTAACAATATAAAAAAACCCAGAAGATAAATCCAAGTAAAACAGCCTGGAATAAGCATAAAATTAGGTTAGTATATTGTGGGCAAGAGTCTTCCAAAAACAACAGTCAAACAGTAGATTCAAGAGTCCATTATAAAAAACAATATCATATTACTCAGCCCATCTAGCATTCACAGACCAGAGCAAGGTGTTTACTCCTGTCTGAAAATGCAAGTATTTTCTAAGAGAATGCTGGTAGAAGACAACTAATGGAACCATTTGTGATGCCTAAGCCATCTCCATGGGAGCAAGGGCCACTCCACTCCCAAGCAGATCTCAAACACAAACCATATGCTACATAGTGTCAAAACTCCCTGGAGTTTGTCTTTATTAATTCAACATAAAGGTAAGCAAACCCTTTCCCCAAAGTTAGCTGTTCCTGATGTTTCCATTGAAGGACTTCAACCCACACTCTAGAATCTCTCTCACCACTCCCTCTTTCCTTAGGGATGTGACCCATCTGCCTCAGTGAGCCAGCAGAACCCTCTTAGCACTTTCCCATCAGGACCAACATCTGCCTATAAGGTGAAGATGTTTCAGGCAAACATGGCCGGTCTGATATATTCCCCATTATGAAGGGCCTAGTACAGCACCTCTGCTCCAATTACAATACTGCTCAAACACAAATGAGGAAGCTTCTTTATGAAGGAAGGAAAGTCTTTCAATAGGTAAAATCTGATATACAAAAATAATTGAAATGAATGGAAACAGCTTCAATTGTATCCCATAACATTAACAACCATCCACCTCAAAAAGGATATTTTGAGACAGGAAAAATGAAACCAGAGGTATTTGCCAACACTGGGAAGCTATAAATACAGATATTTGGAGAAAAAGAAATAGGGCAAACCTTTTGAGGCAATTCAGATGCTCTGCAGGGAAAAACCGTTTTAGAGGAAAATGAAAAAAAACAGAAGACCATTAAAATTTTAGCTTACAGCATCTGCTTCTGCAAAACTGTTTTTTAATTGGCTTACTGGACCATTTTGACAATGTCACATGACAGATTCCTTTTACAAAGCAGTAACGTATCAACGTCTCTTGAAAATAATGTTAATAAATATAAAAATGAAATAGTGTAACATATTGTCAAATTCAGATAAGTAGTAGTGATAGCAAAGGATCCAATATTCAGATAGGCACTATTAAAACTATAAGACATAATCAGTGGAATGATATTTACCTATATCAAATCACACACCACACACGATACGAAATACTTGATTACAGACAACAGATTGCAAGCTCTTTGGGGTAGGGACCATCTTTTGTTCTGTTTGTACAGCACTTAACACAGGCCATGGTCCATGATTCATGCTACGGTAATAAATACATAAATAAATAAACAACAGACTTCAAGAATTTGTTAAAATCAACAAGTTTAAGCACATCATCTCTGTGCCAAAATAATCATAGGGTATTGAGATGGCCAAAGAAACTATTCAGACAATTAAAAATCTTTTCAAAAAAGCTAAACAAGACAATAAAGCTTATTATCTAGCCTAAATGGATCTAAGGGAAAAACTAATAAAAGAATTGACCTGCCTATTATATAAGCTAATGGACAAATGAACAGGAACTTTGCTTCCCACTTGACAGCAGTTATTTAAACATCAACAAATATCCGACTTACAAATGCAGCTGGAAGAAAAGCAAAAACAAAACAAAACACTTTACTGTTACTAGGGCGCTACCAAATTCAAGGCTATGAAAAATGCATCATTGACCATGAAATTTGGTCTCCCCCATGAAATCTGGCTATTGTTGGGGCAATCAGATTTCCCAGAGCTGGCCAGCTGCTGCCCAGGAGCCCAGCTCTGAAGGCAGCACCGCCACCAACAGTAGTGCAGAAGTGAGGGTGGTATAGTAATGGGAGTGGGGGCATCACGGGGGAGAGACCAGCCTTACAGGTTGTTGAGTGGGCTACTGCCCCTGGAGCCAGGGAGGGGAAGGTGGTGCAGAAGTAAGTGTGACAATACCATTGTGCTCCAGCATCTAATCTGAAGGATATAACTCTGCCATTACAGTTGAGCAGTATTTGCACATCTACAACACTTTACTTTCCAGTCATCACAAGGACATTTGCATCTCGTCATTACTATTTTCCAGTCTTGGCCTTAATGCTATGACATTCTTTTGAAAAATTATTTTCCCCATCATTTTGTGGCACACTTGACCCAATGCCAAGAAAATATTTTGATTTGCATTCCCAGCCACAGCCAGCCATTTGCTATGTGGACTAACTGCTCTTTCAGCGTTGGGTCACTTGTGAGCCCAAAACTGCCTTTTCCAATATCACTGCCATGCCTCTGCACAACAGTGGTTCGTATTTCAGATTAAATAATGCCACAGGAAGAGAGCTATTCTAGTCATTAATACTAACGCACAGCAGGTAGCACAAGTGTGCTGTTGCTGGGGAAGGAGTTCAGCCCTCACTCAGCATTCCCTGGACCTTTTAAATTGAGTAGGAAGTAACAGAGGAGGAGGAAAAGTTATCCCCTATTAATAATCAATACTTTGTAAGGTGCTGAATAGTGCCAATTCCCAGCATTCACAACCCCCCAGTCAGGCCTTCAAAGATACCATAGGATTAAATAAATAACAATACCACCACCACCACTTAGGGTGACCAGCTAGCAAGTGTGAAAAATCAGTGGCGGGGAAGAGAGAGGGGCCATAATAAGCACCTGTATAAAGACAAGGCCCCAAATATTGGGACTGTCCCTAGAAAAGCAGAACCTCTGGTCACCCTAACACCACTGCACTTTAGGAACTTTGTTTCTCTTCAATTGTGTCTTAGTTTAGGGTGCCGAGGGTCAAGCTTTCCCTATTGTGCTGGGACTGGGGGGTGTATCTTGTGATGAATGCGGAGGCTCTGCCTGAATAACAGGACTCCAGGAGCTGGAGCCTTCAGAGCAACAGGGCAGTAACGTCACAAGCATTGGCAGCGCAGGGTTGTAGTGGGTCACCCTCCTCCGCCCCCACTTTCCTCTTCCAGGGCCCCGCCTCAGGAGCGAGCTGGACAGCGCCGAGCAACCGCAGCCGCCACCGTCCCGTCGTCTGGTGCGGCGGCCGGCTCTGCGCGCTCTAGGAACCGTCCGTGCGGGGAGGCGTTTCTGAGGGGAATGAGTTTGAGCGTGACACCGGAAGGAGGGACATTCCCACGCGGGACGCCTAGAGCTGCCGGCAGAGAGCGAGAGCGAGAGCGAGCGGCTGGTGGGAGCCTGGGCTTGGCGTGTGATAGCGAGGCCGTTACCTGAGCGAGCGGCGCGTGCGGACCACCCCGAGGCCACCCCACTCGCGCGCGCAGGGAAATGAACCTGGAGCGCCTGAGGAAGCGGGTCCGGCAGTACATAGACCAGGTGAGCGGGGCGGGACGGCGCGGCCGGCAGCACCTAACCTTGCAGCCTCTTCCTTCGCTCAGAGTGAAGCCCCCCACGCCGTGTGAGCGGCTGGCTGCCTGCGGGGCCCGCCGCCGGAGATGTGCGCCGCCGGGCGGGGCCTGGGGCGTGTCTCCCTCCGACCGGGGGCCCTAGCAGCGGGGCGTGTCCCTAGGGCCGGCGGGCGGGTGGGAGCGCGAGCCGGCCGTGTAACGGTCTGCGCTGGAGAGAGAGAGAGAGAGAGACACGCGGGCTAGGTGCGCGCGCGTGCGTGTTTCTGTGTCGTGCCAAATAGCGTCACAGCGAAGGGCTCCGGCCGTTATTGCCGTTTCAGGGGTTCAGAGGGGGCACTGGGTGGCCCCGTGCCCCCCGTCCGGGCAGTGATTGCAGTGTGACCTGGAGGGTCCCTGCTGCATTATTTTTCTGGGTGCTGAAGTTAAGTTGACTGGTCTATAAATTCCCTGGCTTGTCCTTATTTCCTTTTTTATAGATAGACACTTGATTTGCGTCTCCCAGGCCTCTGGGATCTCTCCCGTCCTCCACCAGGTCTCAAAGAAAATCCCTAGTAGCACACCGATCTCTTCAGTAGTCACTTCTTTAACTCTTCTAGGATGTGTTTTGTCAGGCTCTGCTCACTTGAAGACATCTAACCTATCTAAGGCCTTGTCTACACTACCACTCATGCCAGCAAAACTTTTGTCACTCAGGGATGTGAAAAAACACCTCCTCTGGGCGACATAAGTTTTGCCAGCATAAGCATTCGTGTGGACAGCGCTGTGTTGGAAGGAGAGCATCTTCCAGCGACATAGCTACTGCTGCTCGTTTAGGTGGTTTTAAGAGCAGCTACACAAGTGCTCTTACAGCAGCACAGCTGTATTGGTACAAGTTTTAAGTGTAGACCAGCCCTAAGTGATTCTTAACCTGTTATTTCCCTATTTTAGCCTCAGATCCTACTTATTTCCACTGATATTCACTCTGCAAGTTGTCCGATTACTGCTAACCTTTTTGGTGAAAACAAATGAAAAAGGCATTAAAAACTTCAGTAATTGCTGTGTTTTCTATAATTGTCTTTCCTTTCTGATTAAGTAATGGGCCTATTTTGTCCTTGGTTTTCCTCTTGCTTCTAATGTATTTGTAAAATGTTTTCTTTGTTACCCTTTTGTCTTTAGTTAGTTTAATCTCTTTTTATGCCTTGGCGTTTCTAATTTGTGCCTACATGCTTATGTTATTTTTCATGTTTGAAGCACTCTAATTCTATGATAGATGTCATAGAAAAGCCAGTACGGAAATTAGGAATTGTCTTCAGAGCAGGGTTTAAATAATGTGCAGTAAATAAGGCTTAGCGCCATGCGTTGATCAAGGAGGTGAAAACAGAATATTGCTGTTCATCCTGTGCACTGGAAAAAAGCTCACTAGAATTTTTTTAAATTGCAAATGGAAAAAAGTGTTTTTAATAACTTTATTGTTAGATATAACTTAAAAAAATAGGCTGAGGCAGATAACCAGCATGGAAAATTTTGGCCCAAATGGTTAAAATTTTGTGAAGTTATAAGCAGTTGAAATCAGGGCCTTATACTGGGATGTGTTGGACAACCTTAATAATAAGCTGTGCTGTTAGTGCTTCCTATAATAATTACGTCTCACATTTTTCTAGCACCTTTCTTTTTGAAGTTCCTAAAGCAATTTAGCCTTATAGGTTTCATGTAGTCCCTTCTGGGATGGGGGAACAACGTGGCACAGGACGTGCTGTGCAATAATGTAGGTGGGGAAGAAATTTTGTCCAAGTACATCCTGCTCTTTATTGGAAGAAAAAAAACCCCACTGTGGGATCTTTAAAATCCATGCAGAGCAGCCAGGACTGGGCCTCTGTTTTAAAATCAGTGTGAAAAATTCCCATATGTTGTGAATATTGCTTCATTCAGATCCCAAATTCTTGTATAGTCACTAACAACACAATTAATGCAGAGTTAAGATTGCCCAATGGTATCTTGTGCTCTTCCAAAACATCAAATTAAAAAAAACTCAAACTTCTGAAAACCAGGAAATAAAGAGTTAAGGTACATGCCCACTCAACCTTACCTGTGCCTCCTGGAGCTGATGTGATGGGATCCCCAGGGTTCAACCTGAAACTGGGGTACTGCTGTAATCCCTTAACTTTCCAGACTGGGCTGTCTCTCAATGCTTTGCTAGTGACAAGCCGCAAACCCCTCCAAGTGCTGTTATCACCTAGCACAACAGCATGTGGAGCCCCATACCCAGCTAAATTACATGAATGCTCTCTGAGCCACTCATGAATCACACAGAGAAAGGCACCAGCCGATTTCCCCTCAGCTCCCTAGCTTTCCATACCAGAACTGTACCATCTTGCCCTGGTCAGAAGCCTGATCAGTGTAAATTTATTACCCAGTCCGCCCCCTCCCTCAATGTGGAGAGGACATACACAAGCCTTTATAAGCTGAGCTGAGATTTCCCAAGCACTTCAAGCAAAATACACTGTTTTAGGTAAAATATAAAACAGATTTATTAATTACAGAAAGATACATTTTAAATTATTATAATGGTAGGCATGAAAGGTCAGAGATAGTTACCAAAGAAGATAGAAGGTAAGCACTCTATCTAAATCTTAAACCTTATTGCACTAGGCAATATTTAGATCAAGCAATTTTCTCACCCCACTGGATGTTACAGATCTTAATACACAGGCTTCTCCCTTAAACCTGGAGCCAGTCTCCTCAGTTGAAGTTTTTGTCTTCCCAGCATTCTTGTTGCTTCCAGCATAGGTGGGGGAGGAGAAAGGCAAAGGCATGAAGCCACTGTCCCTTATTTTATACCTTCAGTCCATGTGCCTAGAAAATACTAGCCCAGGCATGTCCTGGTGGGCTTTGCTGAGTCCCAGAGTTGAGCAGTCCCCATTGTGTGGTGTTTGGACAACTGTTACTGAATTGTAAATCCCTTGATTACAACTCCTCTGCTGATTAATGGTCGTTTAACACCCTCCTAAGAGTGGTTCACCATCTAGCAGTAGAGATTCTCAAATTTATAACATATTTCAGTAACAAACATACAGCAAAATGTTATAACGTCATACTAACTATATACATATTTGGACAGAACACTTGGTTTTACCAGATCATGACCTTTCATATTATATCTTGACTTACATGGCATGCTTTGTATGAACAATCACAACCATATACAAGTAATGAACAAGGGGTTACAGAGTGCTACTTTGAGGTACAGTGTGTCACAGCTGGCAATAGCCCACTGAGAATTATCTGTGTGCTGTCCAGCTACATTTACTGTGTTAAGTGCAGCTGTATTGAATATTGGAGGGATTAGTTGGAGCAGCTTGTCAGAACTATGCTATGGGGCAGTCTTGGGAGCTGAGCCCCTCACCTTAATGCTGTGAGTGTGAGAGAGAGAGAGAGAGATGTGCATGTGTATCTTGAGAGATCCAGTATGCCTTATTTCAGCACTAGGTTGGGTCAATAGGGGGATACATGGGTCTTCTTGCCTTTGGGATTGTCAGCAGTTAGGTGAGAGATGAGTGTGGCCTATGAGTTTAATGATGGTTAAGTGAAGCTACCATGTTTTGGCATTATGTGTATAAGGATGAGATGACTGTAAAAGGGTTTGTAAGTTTTAGCAGATGTGGGTTTCTTCTGGAGTAGAATAAGTGTTTGAGGAGAATGTGGGGCTGAGAGGCAACCCTCGCCCTAATCGTTCCCACATGCCCTACCAGCCACCTCCATATCAGCCACCTCCTCCTCCACCTCTTCTGCTTTCAGGCTCACTCCACTAGGAGAAATGGCAGTTCTGAGATGCCATCTGTCCTTCTGGAGTAGGGAATTGGGACAGAAGTACCCGAATGTTGTTCTTGCTCCCCCAACAAATGCCAAAACACTATTCCAGATCATTCTGGCATGCCTCAAGCACAGCTCAAACCTTCCATCCTCTAATTCCCCCTCCTTTCCTACCAAGCATTGGACTGTATAATTTATCTTCTTTTTGAGAATAGTTTGAATGCCTTCTGTATTTTCAGCTTACTCAGATAACATTTCCCCAAAATAAAAAAATACATCCTTTGACAGAGGCAAATTATAGCATTGTGTCTACATTTCATTTTCAGATTTCTGCTAGAGTTGGGCTTGAATTTATAGTGCCTGGATGTTGTTCAGGTTCAGGGGACATGATGTCTTAATGTCTTCTTGAGATACACAGGTCCTGAGAGTCATGGCTAGTTATTAGTTTCTCGGGCATTCTGTCTGCACATGTGTAGACAAATCCATTTGGTGCATGAGCATCAGGCTTGTGCCTATCTGTAGAACCAGACTACAGGTGGAATAATGTTTCCAATATTGCTTCCGCAAAGTGCCACACCCCAACTGTGTAAATGTTGAGTAATTGAGACCCTCAGTTTGATCAAAAAAACTCTGGCAGAATCTGACAACCGAAAGAAAAGCTGTGTTGTTTGGTGGACTGTATCTCAAACTGGGTGGTAAAATGACCCCAAATTTAGATTACTAACCCTACCCTCCATGCTGATTTTAGAGCACTTTGAAGAATTTTCCTTTAAATAGAAAGCAACTCTTAATTTTATCTGAGAGCTGGCACTTCATTATAATGAAATGCTATTCTTTCATCTCCCTTATTCCCAGGATTCACAGCAAAGCTCCTACCTCAATTTAGGGTAAATCACAAACCTTTGGGGTGTGCCCTACATAATCTTTACAAACACATTAACTGCTTTGATTTACTTGTCAATCAATCAACTCAAGGTTTAAAAAAAAGAAAAAAGGTAGCTTAGACAGCGACCAGTGAAGAATCTGGTGTTATAGTCCACCTTTTAGTAATAGCAAGACATTTCAAGCTAAATAGTATATTTAAACAAACAAACCCTAACGTTTCTAACATTCTTTTACAGCAACAATATCAAAGTGCCCTGTTTTGGGCAGATAAAGTTGCTTCACTGTCTCATGGTAAGTAATCTTATGGTTTATATCACTGAATTTAAAATATTAGTTCCATTAAAACTTTCTCCTGTTTTCTTGTATATTGTTGAGGTTCCATTTTATATGTAATATTCTTGTGAACTTCCTTGGAACTTCATCTACCCAAATAAAGCATTCGAATTTTGACATGCTAAACTAGATAGAGTGCAATTTAGCATTCATACATGTTTAACTCCTGTGCTTGAAATATGTACTCTAACTACTGGTGCAAGAGCAAAGCATCTTACCCAGGCTGAAAAACATTGTTCTTCAGGGCTTGAAAGTTCACAGAAGGTCAACTTCCTCCTCTTGGAGAAATCTCTGTTGCTTGCTATAATGTCTTTGCAGATTTATAAAAACCGAAATTAAAAATAATGAATTTTAATCATTTAGTCCATCCCACTGCTGATGCAAAATTCCTGCAATATCTTTTCTAATGCTTAGTCTATTGTATTTATGGGGCAGTAATTGATAAGGTAACTTTTTTTTCCTTTGGAATGAATTCTGTTTTTCTTCAATATTGAAGACTCGCTCAGTGCATCATGACTCATTTTAAATATAGCTTCTGGTACATGCTTGTCACCTGGACTAACTGATTTGTCTTTTAGTCCATGTTCAGATTTTCCAAGTATTTCCTTACCTGCTCTTTTATATATCTGTTTTGCAAAGGCTTGATTACTTATTAAGTACCTGATCCTTCAAAGAATGTGTTTACACACAGTGTGTAAAGTTAATCACATGCATACATTTTTGTGGGATCAGGGCCTAATTGTCATACTTCTAGAACTTGAAAATAATATTTAGCTTTTGCAGGCACTAATTTCTACACAAACTTTATTTTTTTTTCAAGAGTTTTTTCTGCTGTTATTGCATCAAGGTCTGGAGTCACCTACAGCATACATATGCTATTTTTCTCTTTTATGCATCAATTTTATTTCCTCTCTGTTACTAATAGTACTCAGACTGATGGTAGATTTTTTTACATTCTTGTTTGCTACTGATAGTGTATACAGTCATAGTGTTGGTTTGATTTCACCCTTAAATTTTCTTATTTTTTAGTTGTCCAAAGAGATGCATTTTATTTTTTAGATTAATTTCTTGAGACGATTAGTTGCGGAACAGCAAAATACTAACATCTTTTTAATGAGCTGAAAATGGCTGTGCCATACAAAAGTTCTCAGAAATATGATTGAAACAAGTGGCTTACAACTGTACTTTAATGGGGTTATATATAGCGCTGTCAAACAATACAAAAAAAATTCCAATTAATCGTGAGATAAAAAAAGGTCATAATTAATCACTGTTTTAATCACGCTGTTAAACAATACTATAATACCAATTTAAAATTTATTATAAATATTTTTGGATGTTTTTCTACATTTTCAAATATATTCGTTTCAATTACAAAACAGAATACAAAGTGTACAGTGCTGTCTTTATATTATTAATTTTATTACAAATATTTACACAGTAAAGATAAAAGAAATAGTATTTTTCAATTCACCTCATAAAAGTACTGTGTGCACTCTGTCGTGAAAGTGCAACTTACAAATGTAGACTTTTTTTTAACATAACCACTCAAAAACAAAACAACATAAAGCCTATAAGTTGAAGCATGAAGGGACAAACAAATGTTTAGCATATTTGGCATGTAAATACCTTGCAACGCCAGCTACAACGGTGCCATGCAAATGCCTGTTCTCACTTTCAGGGACATTGTAAATAAGAAGCAGGCAGCATTATCTCCCATAAATGTAAACAACCTTGTCTGTCTTAGCTTTTGGCTGAACAAGAAGTAGGACTGACTGGACTTGTAGGCTCTAAAGTAATGGTTCTCAGGTGGCGGGCTGCTTGCGGCCCATTAGCACTCAGCTGTGATCCTTGTGGCATCCTCAGGACCATACAGGTAGTATATGTATTGTATAATGTGGGCCACATCCACACATAAAGAGCTACATGTGCGGCCCACAATGATAAATAGGTTGAAAATCACTGCTCTAAAGTTTCACATTGTTTTGTTTTTGAATGTAGTTGTGTAAAAAAAAAAATATATATATATATATATATATATATATATATATATATATATATATATATATCTTTGTAAGTTGCACTTTCAGGATAAACAGATTGCACAACAGTATGAGGTGATTTGAAAAATACTGTTTCTTTTGTTTATCTTTTTTGCAGTGCAAATATTTGTAATAAAAATAATAGGAAGTAAGCACTGTACATTTTGTAGTCTGTTGTAATTGAAATCAATATATTTGAAAATGTAATAAAACATCCAAAAATATTTATAATACATTTAAATTGGTATTCTATTGTTTAACAGTGCGATTAATTGCAATTAATTAACAGATTAATTGAGGCTATTTTTTAATCTAGTTAATATTTTACGTTAATCGCTTGCATTAACTGCAATTAATTGACAGCACTAGTTATATCTATAATATATATATATTTTAGAGGAACCTCAGGACATCTATTGGCTGGCCCAATGTCTTTACCTGACGGCTCAATATCATAGGGCAGCGCATGCTCTTCGATCACGCAAGCTAGATAAGGTAAGTAATTTAAAACAAGAAATAATACTCTTTTTTTATTTATTTAGAACCATAGTGCTATACTCGGTGCTAAATAGCAAGTGAAATTTGCTAAATGCACTATAAGCTCTTTACCCTCAGAGCTAACAATGCAAAATTAAAAAAGGAGTTACATAAACTGCATAATGCAATACAAGATAAAACAAACAGACATTGCTCCATGATGGGAACATGATGGGAACAAGTACAGTCATGGTGAGAGAATGATATAGAGAAAAGGGCCAAGGGCTGACTGGTGAGGGGACCAATAGGTTTGGGGAAGGGAGAAGTCACTATGTGCTGTTGTATTTGTTCTCCCACTTAGCTAATTAAGAGTTTTGGAAATCAAGAAAGAAGAAATTAACTTCTCCAACTCTGGAGATACAAGTAATAGTATAGAAGAAACTTACAAACTGGGCTAGGAGGTCATTAGTGAATTTGGTCAGGGAAGTTTTGCTGAGGTGGAAAGGATGAACCACACTGGAGGAGGTAAAAGAGAGAGAGCAGAGGAAATCTAGCAGTTTGAGGGTAAGGGAAATGGAGGGGATAAGATATGGGTATGGATACAGGATAACGAGTTGAAGTTTTCCTATTTACTGTCTACACTGAAAGTTAGAGACTTGAGAGAATGATTCAAGGGTAGTAAGAAAAATATCTTTAGTCAGAAGAGAACAACCATTGATGGTAGGGATGACAGCTTTTTGCTATTAATGTTAGTGAACTTCCTTGATAAGTTAAGTATATTTCAAACCTCTTTATTTCTCTTAGTTATATGAAGCATGTCGATACCTTGCTGCTAGATGTCATGTAAGTATGTATTTTAATTTATATTGGATAAAATCAAACTAAAAGCATGCTATGTAAATATGCAAGTCACATATGGCAGACTTTATGCTAGAAGGGGAATATTTAGAGGTCTAAATTTGTACTCACTGGAAGTACAGGTTCATATTCTGTGACAGACTTCTTCCCTCATCCTTTTAAGATAGGTAAAGAGAGTTCCATGCGACATGCTGTGTGTGGGTCTTTTGAATGACATCAGAAAACAACATATTTCTGCCTGCTCAGCATGGGGTGTTAACGATTCCATGGCACTTCCTTTAGAGTAAGGTGTTTGACCTGTTGTCCCTAATACTGTACAGTGTGCTGTATACTAGTTGGTTGCAGACATCTGCCCCATAGACAGCTTTGTTTTAGTGGTGCTATAAGTGTGTAGTGCTATAAGTGTATGGTTGGCAATATGTTTTGGTTCCTTCTGGATGAAAAGTGCTATCTAAACATAAACTGCAACATATAGGTACACCAAAGAAATGAATTTGTCTGGAGGATGAGTAAAATAAATGGAACAGCATGTGTTTTGATAGACTGTAACAAAAGATACAGAACCCTATCTTAAATTAGTTTTAATTTGTTTGTATCTTGTATGTTTGTGATCACATAATGCTGTGCAGCATGATCATTCTGCAGGTATTTATTTTCCAAATGTTGTTTGGTTGTGTCATACAGAAATATTTAATAAGCTACCAGCTGTGAATTGTTAGATTATGATAGTAAACTGATATACAGCTAAATAAAGATATGCTTAAATATGAAGTAGTCTGGCCTACCAACTCCTATACTTTTTACTTGCCATAGTCCAAGCATTGGTGTTTTAATTTTAAATGCTTAACATCTTACCCTTGTTTTTCTCTGTAGTATGCTGCAAAAGAGCATCAGCAGGCTCTTGATATTCTTGATATGGAAGAGCCAATCAACAAACGACTCTTTGAAAAATACTTGAAGGATGAAAGTGGGTTGAAAGACTCTACCAGTGGCTGGGAGATGTCACAATCCTCTGTAGGTAGCATTTTCAAAACATGTTTTTTTCTTAGTTGGAGAAGAATGTTAATATGATACAGGGATTTATCAGAAAGTAATATAATTGGCATCTTGGCTTAAAATTGAATGTTTGACTTTTATTATAGAATAATGAATATTTATTCTAGAAGTATTACGGTTATTTTCCATTTAGTCAGAAACCTCTATTACTAGCTGCCTTGTTTATTGCCTACATTAAATAATAATCCTAGCTTGTCACTATTACTAGTGTTGTGCAAGTGCTTGCTCAGAATTAATAATTGAAAATTTCTGGTGAGTTCTACATAATCTGTCTTAGGCCTGGTCTACACTACAAACTTAGGTCAATGGAAGCCACCTTTCATCAACCTGATAATGTATGCATCTACACTACCAGGTCCCTTCCGTCAATCTAATTCACCTGTAACGACAACTTAATTACTCCACCTCCCCATGAGGCGTAGCACTTAAATCAATGTTGTTGAGTCTACAGAGATGCAGTAGAGATGCAGCATTGTGTAAATCAACTGAATTGGCTCCAGGGGGTGTCCCAGGATGTTCTGCTGTTACCGCTCTGGAGGTCATTTTCAACTCTGTTGCACAGCAGCCAGGTAAACAGGAAACAGCCCTTCCCCTGTTAAAGCCCTGGGAAATTTTGAATTCCCATTTCCTATTTGATCAGTGTGGAGAGCTCATCAGCGCAGCTGATAATGGCAACTCAACAGTCCAAATATGCTCCAGCCTGGAGTACACAGGAGGTGACATTATCGGTCAATGGGGAGAAGAGTCTGTGCAGGCACAGCTCCAATCTAGCCAAAGAAATGCAGACATCTACGAAAAGATCATGCGGGGCATGTTGGAGAAGGCCTACATCAGGGATATTCAGCAGTGCCACATGAAAATCAAAGAACTTCTGCAGGCATACCAGAAGACAAGGGAAGTGAACAGTCATTCTGGTTCTGCACCACAGACATGTCAGTTCTACAATGAGCCATAAGCGATTCTCAGCGGCAACCCCACCACTACCCCCAAACACAACATGGATACCTCCCAGGAGTCTTGAGTCCTGGGCCATCTCAGGCAACAATGAGGAGGACATTCTGGAATAGGAGAGGAATGAGAGACAGGCAATTGGGAGATCCATTCTCCCTGAAACCAGGAGCAATTTATAACCCCGGAGCAGTCCATCTGGTCGCAGGACAGTGTGGTGGTCAAGCATGATGCCGGGAAAAGCACCGCTAGTGATTATGCAATTCCAGTCAAACTGTTGGAGTTATGTGCTCTTATATTTTATGTGTAATATGAAGAAAAAATGAGTTGCAGTAGGTATCTGCTTTCCAGTGGCCACTCTAGCTACGCAGAGGGTGCCCCCCAGACAGTGCTGTTTATGTGCACTGGGATGGCCTGGGAATTCTCCATGGAGATCTCAAGGAATCCTTTGCAGAAGATTTCAGGGGAGGACTGCCTTATTTCTTCCACCATGGTAGGACACTTTTTCCCATGACATTCCAGTATTAACTCTGCTGGATTCGTTGCAGTACACCTCATAGCAGCATACGGACTAGGTCTGTACCCAGACGCTTGCAGCATCTGCTCCCTTGCCACCTCTGTTACCCTCACGAGACTGATATCACATAGGGTCACCTGGGGGAGAAGGTGGATGTTTTCATTACAAGTATTCGTACTGCAAACAATAGAGCATGCGAGCACCAATGGCAATTTCCAGATCCCTCAATTATGGTTTCCCTAGCGCAGGGATTGGCATTGCCCTCAGAATCTGCAAGTTCAGGGCGACTACTGCCCGCAGCATTAAGAGAAGGGCAGGGTATGCTTCCTGTGTTTTCTTGTGGTCGCAAACTTGTCCCGCGTCCTCCCGAGCTGCCTTGAACAATGTTGCCTGATTTTAGGAGAGTAATATTATTGTTTATATAATATGGGTTATAGGCTTGCCAATTAATCTGCTAAAATGATAAGGTTCTTGTCCCAGAATCAGGCTACACAGAGTTTTGCAAGGACACACACTGAGAACAAAATATAGTCTTAAAGACATTTATTGAGATGAAATGGAATAATAATCAAAATTACAAAGGCAATTATAGTGTTCTAGAGATATATGTAATATTATGTACTATTAAGCCTTTTAGATTAACATACTCACACCCTTCCTTGATAAACTGGTAGTAAGAGACAAAAGACCAGCCTCGCCTCTGACATGCCAAAAGAGTCCGATGGTTCAGGTTCAATTCTCGAGTGGGAGGTGCAGAGCTTAGGAGAAGCTAGAGAACTAAAAGCTGTAGAAAGACTATAGAAGCTAACTTAGAGTTTGACTTAACTAACTAACTTAAGAATTAAGAAATATAAAACTAGGAATTTAGAGCTACAAGACTAAACTGTAGAGAACTTTAGAGAAGACTATTGATAGAGCTAAGACTAAGAAGAACTATAACTATATAGAACTATAGATATGTAGGCTGGTGACATGGTCCAGCCGGGGGCGTCGTGACCCTTCCTCGGGCCCAGGCTCCAAGGAAGGCCACAGCGCCTTTGTCTGAGGGGAAAAAAAGCTCTCAGCTTGTGGGTCTTTTAGCCCTGGCCTCAAGTGGGGCAGGCTTTTCTAACAGTCAGTAGCCAGCAAGCCAGCAAGAAGGACGGACGGACGGACAGAAAGGAAGACAGCCAGCCAGCAAGGCCTCACGTAGGGCAGGGCTCGTACAGTGCCCATGACCCCCAGCCTTCCAACTGGTGAGGCGGGCGAGTAGTCTATTGCCCCCGGCCCTCAGGCAGGGCGGGGCAGGCAGAGTAGTCTTTAGCCCCTGGCTCTCAAGCGGGGCTGGCAAGCGCACATAGTCTATAGCCCCTGGCCCTCAAATAGGCGGGGCTGGAAAGCAGTCTGTTGCCCTCGACCCTCAAGTGGGCAGGCAAGGTACCCAGTTTACAAAAACCCTGGCCCTCAAGCCGGGCAGGTCTGATATGCAGTCTGCTGCCCCCGGCCCTCAAACAGGCGGAGCAGGCAAAGCAGTCTATAGCCCCCGGCCTTCCAACAGGTTGGGCGAGTAAAGTAGTTTGCAGCCCACAGCCCTCAAGCCGGTCAGGGCTGGTGTGGCAGTCAATAGCCCCTGGCCCCCAAGCAGGCAGGACAGGTGCAGTGGTCTATAGGCCCCAGCCTTACAGTCAGGTGGAGTTGGCAAAGCTCGGGGTCCTCTGGCCAGCAGTGCAGAGAATGCCAAGCACTCCCGGGGTGGTTAGGGAAGGAGGGAGGGGGACACAGGCCCACCTGACTCCACTGCGTCCCAGCCCAGGGCCCGATCAGTGGCAGAGTGTTTTGCCACTGAGTCAGCGGGGATCCAGCTGCAACATGCTAACTGACTCAGTCCCACTCAGCTACTCTCTAGTCGGCTGTCCCTGGGCTACTTCCTCATACCCAATCCCCGGGTACCTGCATCTACTCGTCTCTTTCCAGGTCGCTGGGGTAATTGGCGAGCAGGTGTGTGGTGAGTCCCTCACCGTCGACCGGTGGCAGGTCTGAAAACTCTTCAGGGTCGTCAGCGGAGGGCAGTTCCTCCAGGTCACAGGGTCCCAGAGGTTCCTCCAGTCCACTGGGTTCAGTCCGCTCCTGTGGGTCCTCTACGTCAGGCAGCTCCTCAAGGTCAGGGCCAGCCTCGGGGTTTCTCCCACCCAGCGGGCCCAGTGGCCTATCCAGTCACTCAGGCCCGGCACTCCGGGCAGGCTTTGGAGGCTCCAGCTGGTGGGGCAGTTGCTTCAAACGGCGACAGGGCCTGGGTTAGACCTAGACGGCAGCCTCTGGAAAAACACGGCTGCCTCTGGTGGCAGCTTCCCCCTGACTGGGCTGCTGGGCCGGCCTTTTATAGTTCCCTCCCTGTCCCTAGCTCCGCTCCTCTGCTTCCAGGTGGCTTGGCCTGCAGAGTCTGATGCCGTCCAGTAGAGGCATCGCGACCCTTCCTCGGGCCCAGGCTCCGAGGAAGGCCACAGCACCTTGCTACAAGATAGTTCTTCTTGGATCTAGCTACAATTTTTCTCTTTGGTTCTATCTTAACATGGTGGGTTGCCCCTCTTATAGCCTAAGCACTATGCACCCTCCTTCCATGTGCAAACTTAACTTTCTCATCCACAAAATATCAGGGTACACTTACTCTATATGCTGGTATGTTCAGGATTATTAATGACCTATTCATACCTATTAAGGACCATTAGCTCATACTTACCTCTGTTATTTCTGACCTAACTGGTTGTTTTCATGTTCTCGGTGGTGTACCTGTTAAGTTTATAGAGAACATGAACTTAAGTAGTCCCCTACCTTAACGCATCCTCATTTATCTAGGATAAAGGTCACAAAAATATATACACACTTTATGCTTTAATTCATCATCACTTATTGGAATATATGTATGCTAACTTACCTTAGCTCATCATACAGAATGTAGTCTTTAGGCTTCTTGCGTTACAGCCAAAAATATTCTAACATAAATCTGAAAACTTATTATAATAAAATGAGCAATTAAATCTATAAGAAAAGATATATATAAGCAAGCAGGCTAGTCCTATGGGTTACAAGAAAAACTGCAATTTGGGAGGCTTAATGCTGATCTCTGGTCTCAAAGCAATGTCCTTGTTGCTGCGGCAGGAGGAGAGGGCATTGTCTACTTGTGCTCCTGACATGGGTTTCCTACAAGCTGCAGCACAAGTCCCATCGCCCATGCCACTGAGCCATACTCACTATGGCTGGAACAGGAAACTGGTTCAGTGAACAGCTCAGGATTCTGATTATGTTCTGTCTTGCACTTCAGTGTAGTAAGAGGAGTGTTTTTTAAATAGCACCTTGTACTAGATCCAGGGTATGCACTGACTGTGGTTGCCTTGTGCTTTGCGTGCATTACAGTGGAAAGCTTGGCTTTCAGCACATCCTCCACACGGGCAGAGAGGCTTTCACAGATCAGAAGGTGTAAAAAGAGAATGAGTGATGACGTACAACAACATGATGTATGCCTCTGGGACAGCTTACATGAGCTAAGAGCCTAGAGGATTTCATTGTCTGAAAAACTAGACATGGACATGGAGAGCATCCCAGGGGCATGAGCGTGCGACACGGGATGAGATGCTGCAGATTATGAAGGACCAATCAGATATGTTGAGGCATCTGGTTGAGCTTCAAGTAAAACAGCTTGAGGCTAGAGTCCCTCTGCAGCCCCTACAGAATGGCCTGCAAACATCACCCTGTTCCCAGTCCCCGTCCCCCAAATGTTCCAAGAGGTGGCAGCTGGGGAGAAAGGTGCTGTATCCCTTCCACTCAACACTGGAGGAGGGTACTAAGAATGAAACATGGCCTTTTGAAGATCTTTGATGGTCAAGACTTCTGTACTTCCTTAGACAAGCTGAATTAGTTTCTCCCTTTCCAAATTTATCACACTGTTTGCCCAAGGTTAAATTATTTTCCTGTTCTTTAAGTTTCTTTGTTTGTGCAATAAAAGTCAATGATTCGCAAATGAAATACTCTTCATTCCAGTCATGGGGGTTTGGTGAGGGAAGAAGAGATACAGGGAAACTGATGCAACAGAAGGGATGGTATGGGAAGGCACAAAGCAGATAAGCGGTGCACATTACTGTGGCTCATTACTGAAATGGTTTTTCAAAGCCTCTTGGAGAAGCAAAGCTTCTTGCTGGGCTCTTCTTATTGTCCTTGTATCTGGCTGCTCAAAATTAGCTGCCAACCTATCCACCTCCACACCCACCCTTGTGGAAACTTCTCTCCCTTTGCTTCACAGATATTATGGAGCACATAGCAGGCAGTGATAACAATAGTGATAGTCCTTTCACTGAGGTCTTCTAACCTAGTAAGCAAACTGCACCAATGACCCTTTGTATGTACAAAAGCATATTCCACCACCATTCTGCACTTGCTTATCCTATTGTTGAACTGCTCCTTATTGCTGTTCAGGTGGCCAATGTATGGCTTCATGAGCCCTGGGAGCAAAGGGTAGGATGGATCTCCTAGGATCACTACTGGCATTTCAACATCATCAGTGGTTATTTTGCGATCTGGAAAGAACTTCCCTGATCGCAGCTTTCTGAACAGACCTATCTTCCTAAAGATGCGCATGTCATGCACCTTTCCTGACCATCCCACATTGATGTTGGTGAAATGCCCCCTGTGGTCCACCAGCACTTGCAATATCATTCAAAAGTATCCCTTTTGGTTTATTTATTCTTTGACAAGGTGGTTTGGTGCCAAGATAGGGATATGTGTGCCATCTATTGCCCCACTGCATTTAGGGAACCCCATCACAGCAAAACCATCCACTATGTCCTGAATGTTGCCCAGAGTCTATTCTTCTTAGCAGAAGTTGATTAATGACCCTGCATACTTGGATCGCAACATCTCCCCCGGTGGATTTACCAACTCCGAAATGATTCCCCACTGACCGGTAGCAGTCTGGTATTGCAAGTTTCCACAGAGTGATCACCACTCACTTTTCTACTGTCAGAGCAGGGCTCATTTAGTATTGTTGCGTGTCAGGAGTGAGGAAAGCTCTGCATATACAGTTCCTGGAAAGTGGCCTTCTGCATTCGAAAGTTCTGCAGCCACTGCTCATCATCCCATAGCTGCATAACATGCAAACCCACCAGTTAGTGCTTGTTTCCCAGGACCAGAAACAGCGCTCCACAATGTTCAGCTGTTGTGCAACTACCAGCAGCAACTGGGAATTGTTTCATTCTATGGCTTGCCGCAGGGCTGTTTGAATGACATTGCAATGTTCTAAGTGGCAGTTCCTATCTCAGTTCTGGAAATACTGTAGGATAAGGCATAAGGTGTTTCTGATGCTCACCGCAAGAGTGCACAGCTAAGTGGGGTCAATGCTTCTCAGGCTATGGTGTATGTGCAGCTAACCCAGGCTTTGGAAAAAGTGCAAAAAAGTATGGGTTGTTTGCCTTTGATATCAGGGGAGGGAGGCAGGAAACTACATCATGGGAGGCTGAAGCCATGTTCCTATTCCTCCCTGTGACAATGTTTTGGTCCCATGAGGCTTTGCAAGCCATTCTCAAAAACCCCTGCGGCTAGTTGCACTGTGAGACAGCTATTCACAGTGCACTGCTCTGTGCATTGATACAAGCGCTGCTAGCGAGGATGCACTCTACCGACACAATGATCATGGTGTGGACATGCCTGACCAAATGAAGAAGATTTAACTTTGTAATGTAGACATGCTCTCAGTTTTTAAATAAATAAATAAAGTGTACCAGGTTATGAAGTGAGCCTTGACAATATAAAATAGCATCTCAGTTGGACTGCAGGTTCTTGGAGATAAATAACAATAAGGGAATGAACTACTTCTGCCCTTCAGGTATTTTATTGAGATGTTTACACTGGTTATGTCTTCAATAGGAATGCAGGGCACAACTGCAGCTACACCAGTGTAGCACATTAGTGTAGGTACTCACTACAGCTATGGGAGGGGTTCTCCCATGGCTGTAGTTAATTTACCTCTCTGAGGCTGTCTACACTGCCACAGGAAGTCAACTTTGTTTAATTCGACTTTCAGCAGGCGATTTTTAGAAATTGAAGCAGAGTGTACACACTGGTATTTGTGCTGATCTCTTGCATTCACACTGACCATCCTTAATTCGAATTAGAAAGCAGTGCAATGTGGGTAGCTATCCCACAGTGCAACTAGCCACGGTGGCTGTTGGGACAAGTGTCTTTGTCCCAGGATGCAGTGCTGCTTTCCCCACTCTTCCCCCTCCCCCCCCCAAACAACCAGGAAAAGTGTTTTTGTGCCGTTTTTTTACTCCCCGTAATCACCATTGCTGCAGAGACATGGAGCCAACTCAACTCTGCACTATAATTGTGAGCGTGACAAATACATCACGGCTTATCATCGATTATTTTCGAAATAGAGCAAGAAGCTGAAGCAGAGACAACATTGTTGCCACCGAGGCTACCCTACTAGATGACATCGAGCAGAACAATTCCCGGTTGCTGCAGGCTGTAACGAGTCATCTGCAGTTTGTGGAGCGCAGGTTCTGGTGCAAGGAAACAAGCACAGACTGGTGGGACCGCATCGTTATGCAGCTGTGGGATGATGATCAGTGGCTGCAAAACTTTAGGATGCGAAAGGCAACTTTCCTGGAACCATGCTCAGAGCTGGCACTGTCCCTGAAGCGCATGAACACTCGCTTGAGACAAGCTATGATGGTGGAGAAGAGAGTCGCCATTGTTCTGTGGAAGCTGGCAACCCCCGACTATTACCGCTTGGTTGGGAATCAATTTGGAGTCGGTAAATCTACAGTGGGCATAGCTGTGAATCAAGTGTACAGTGCCATAAATATACTTCTGCTATGAAGGCTAGTGACTTTGGGAAATGTGCAGGACATAGTGGAGGGGTTTGCCGTGATGGGCTTCCCAAACTGCGGGAGTGCCATTAATGGGACGCACATCCCCATCTTAGCGCCTGCACACCTAGTGACTGAGTACATAAACTGCAAGAGGTACTTTTCCATGGTCCTGCAGGGGCTTGTGGATCACAGGGGTCGTTTCACAGACATCTATGTGGGGTGGTCTGGGAAGGTGCATGACGCTCGTGTATTTCGTAACTCTTGGCTGTTCTCTAAGATGCAGGCGGAAACTTTCTTCCCCCACCAAAAAATTCAGATTGGGGGTGTGGAAATGCCCATAGTGAATCTGGGGGATCCTGCTTACCCCTTGCTCCCTTGGCTAATGAATCCATACACCGGTCACCTTGACAGTGACAAGGAGTGTTTTAATAAGAGGTTAAGCAGTTGCAGAATGGTTGTAGAATGTGCCTTTGGGTGTTTAAAGGGCAGATGGAGGAGTCTCCTCACTAGGCTGGACATGAGTTAGAAGTACCTCCCTTCTGTGATATCTGCTTGCTGTGTTCTTCATAATGTGTGTGAAGCGAAGGGTGAGCGGTTCCCCCAGGGTTGGGCTGTGGAGGCAGAAAGACTGGCCGCCAATTATGAGCAGCCAGATGCCAGCACTACACTGAGAGCTGACCACAGAGTGCTTTGCATTAGGGAAGCTTTGAAAACCAGGTTCTGCAATGAGATGCAGGACTGATTTCTGTTCCTGTATGTTGTTTGCCTTTGGTGTACCTGCTCCTTCCCCCCCGCCAATGATATCTGTGCCCGCCAAATGCCTCCTGAACAAGGTATGATTTAATAAAGAAACGTGTTGAAATAATGCAAAACTTTATTTCTGAACATTCAAGTCATGGGGGAAAGGTGGGGGAGGTATCAAGGGGTGGGGTGGTAGCTTACTGGCCAGCTATCAGCGTGGCCACCGCTGCTTTCTGCTCGCCTCCACCAGGGGCATTCTGGACAATCTCCTCCGAGACCTCTGGGGAGCGGGGGAGGGCGGCAAAGCCCTTGGTTGAGGAGCATTATGGAGGGGCTGCAGCGGGACTCTGTCCTGCCTCTGCTCCTCCTAGAAGCTCCACAAGCCGCCGGAGCATGTCTGCCTGATCCCGCATGATTCGCAGCAGCATTTCCTGCATGGTGCTGCGATCATGCTCCATCATTTCTCGCCGACTCTCCCTGTCCATGTCCATATTCTGTGACAAGGTCAGCCTCCATGCTCTTTGCTCTGTCCCTGCAGTTGCTGAGGCATTCATGAGCTCCACTGAGTGCCACTGAGGAAACATGTTGTCTCTGCTTTTTCTTTTTTTTTCCTCTTCCTAATCTGAGACAGTCTGTCAGCAGCATTTCTTAAGGGTCAATCCAGTTCCCCTGGTGTCTACAGAATGAAAGAAAAGTAACAAGGAAGCCACAGTTAGCACAGTGAAGAAAATGAAACAAATGTAACAATTTAGATAATAATCCCCTGAAAAACGTAGCAAATGATTACAGAGAAACAATGTATACAATGTTACCACTAAAATGTTGCAAATGATTTCCTTGATATAATGTAGCACATGATTCACTCTCTCTGCTTGTATTTTAAACCCTTACAGAGAGGAACTGCAGATAGCATGGTGGTGGTGGGGAATCTCTGCTTGTATTTTAAGCCCTTACAGAGAGGAACTGCGGACGGTGTGTTGGGGGGAGGCTATACTTAAAACACATGAATCCATGATGCTGGCTACCTTGATTGCAGAGAAGAATCCTACCGTGGAAGGAGGAACAAGGCAGCCCTCCCCTGAAAAGTTTTTCTAGGGATAACAGATTACATACATTCAATTTTCCATGAGATATCAACTGATGATAAACGTAGCATTTCTCATCACATAAAAAAATTATCCCTGGGTAACCACCCAGTACAGTCAACGAAACGCCTGGAATCCCCTTCATGCCCCCCCACCCACCCAATGTACAGGGACAGAAATGCTATTAAGAAAGAAAACTCACCAGATGTGCCTTCCCTGGGATCATTTGTGCTGTCCTGTGTGCTGCTGGATTGCTCGGGGGTTCAGGAATAAGTCCTGACTTTCAGGGAGAACGGACACCCCGCGCTCCTGCATCCTGCTCTCCTCAGCTTCCTCCTCCTCCATGGAGTCCTCATCGTTGATCATGGACTGTGACCTATTGATGCTGTGGGGAGGCATTGTGATGGGATCCCCACCGAGAATTGCGTGCACCTCATCAAAGAACCTGCATTTTTTGGGTGAGGAGCCAGAGCAGCTGTTAGCGTCCCTGGCTTTCTGATAAAACTGCCACCGCTCCTTAATCTTCATGTGGCACTGCTGAGCGTCCCTCGGGTGTCCCTTCTCCAGCATGCCCTGGGGTATCTTTCCATAAATGTCCAGATTCCTTTTGCTGGCTCTGAGCTGAGCCAGAACAGACTCCTCACCCCACAGCCTGATGAGGTCTAAGACCTCTGGTCAACTCCATGCTGAAGCACGTTTGGGCTTTGCAGTAGCCATGCGGAGAACAGTGACAATGCTCTCTTCACGCTGGCAGCAAAGGAAATGAAAATTCAAATCTTCCTGGGGCTTGAGGGGAGGGGACTTTTCCTGCTAGTGTGACCACTGAGCAGCACAGCGTGACTGTCCACAGCGGTCAAAATGGGGCATTGTGGGATATATTTCAGAGATCAATTAATTCAAGTTAAATTCCATTGAGTCTACGCTAACACTAAATCGACTTAACAAATTTGAATTAGGTGCTACACCACTTGCAGAGGTGGTCTTATTAAATCGATTTTACAGGCACCTTAATTCAAATTAAGAGTGGTGCCAGTGTAGATGCGGGTGTAATTAAGTCAACTTAAGTGACTTTAAGTCGACCTAAGTCGCCAATGTAGACCAGGCCTGGGAGACAATAGCTAGGTCAATGGAAGAATTCTTCCATCAACCTAGCACTATCTTCATTAGTGGTTAGATTGGCTTAACTATGTCACTCAAGGGTGTAGATTTTTCACACACCTGAGCAACCTTGCTGGGTTAACCTAACTTTTTAATGTAGACCTGAGCTTAATCTCTTAGTGCTACTGTCAATGGGGTGTAGTTTGGCTACACTTGAATATTAGTTTGGATTAAGGTAATGTGTGATTTTAAGTGCAGTAGCTATTTCTGAGAACTTCCAAGTGTAGACAGGCCCTTAAATACCAGCATTAAAAATCACTTACCTGCTCGCAGTAGCAAGTAGGAAGTAGCCCTTGGGGAGTTGGAGTACTATCATGGGCTGAACCTTCAACTTCTCTAGGATTTAAGGATTTCTCTAGGATTTAACATTGAGTGTTCCATCCTCTTGAGTGACCAATGTAGCTCCATTTTTCTGGTACTGCTCATAGGTTTTTCAAGAAACACCAGAGTGAAACGGAAAAGATAAGACAAATTGGACTGTAATAATAGTTTGCTCTAATTTCAGTTGTTGGGTTTAGTGTGCAAGTGCTGGATGGTGTTGGTGGCCTCTGGTATACAGGAAATCAGACTAGATGATCCGGTGGTCCTTTGTGACCTTAAACTTAGACAATTTTCTTGTGGTTAACAGTGAAACAGTTCTTTTTAGAATGTCTTACCAGTTTCACTTTGCTGCTACTTAGAAATCTGTTACTACAAGGAAGAAGGACACAAAAATGGAGTCTGGAGGATTGGGATTACACTTTCTCTTCACCTTTCTTCTCATAAACCTTGCAAATTTTGAGGTTAGGCAAAGAGTAAAATAAAAAGGATCACTTATCTTAAATAGATATGGAGTTTAATGAGTAAGCTGAATGCCACACTTACCTAAGTTGATTTTTTTTTTCCCCCAGTGCATAATATTCACAATTTACTGAAGTGAAAATTATGTTTGGCTTCTGAGCACCTGATGACCCAGCACCCTTTAGATTAGATTTATTACAGAAGCTGCTGATTGGTAGCAGTCATTATTATTCTGTTTTATCTACTTACGTAGAGCTTTCATTGCCATATCTGAATCTCTCACAATCTTTAATGCATTTATCCTTTCAACAGCCCTGTACTATTATCCCCATATATGCCAATGAGAACTGAAGCACGGAGACAAAAGGAGCATCTACACAATGAGTGACAATCACGGCATATGAGTCTCAAAGCCTGGGTCTGCATATTCAGGCTCATAGGCCTCATGCTCCAGCACTAAAAATAGCTGTGTAGACATTCGGCCTCGGGCTGGATCTCAGGGTTTGAAGCCTAAGGAGGAGGATGGGCTTCAGAACCCAAGCTCCAGCCCGACATGTAACGTCTACACAGCTATTTTTAATGTTGTAGTACAAATGCTTGGAGCCTGAGTCTGTAGACCTGGGCTCTGAGACTTGCTGCAATTCGCTGTATAGATGTATTCTAAGTGACTTGCCAAAAGTCACACAATCTATGGCAGAGGAAGGAACTGAACCCTGATCTATAAAGTATCTGGCTAGTGCCGTAACTACTGGATGAGCCTTCAAATCATAGTTAAACCTGCTGCAGAACTATTTCCACCTGTTTTTATTCATTCTTTAACTTTCTGAAACAGCCATATTTTGGGATAAAAGTTTTTGTGATTGAGCTCTGCCCAAAATGATTTTTGTAATATTTTAGCCAATTGTTTTTGGCCTTTTGTCGTCTCTAGTTGAGTGCATTGTTTCTTATGTCTAACCCATTTCCCCCTTCCTACCCTCCCTTCCCAAGAACTCAAGCAGATTAGGCACTGGTCCTACAAACACAGCTTCATCCTGGGAGGTTGTTTTCTAGTTGTGAAATGGTATAGTAAAATTAGTACTCTCTTTAATAATCCTCAAGGGCTCTTGTCTGAATTATTATATATTTAGTCTATTTATTTTTGTCATGTATTTAACCTGTTCTCATTTGGTTATAGACAGCTTAATGTAGTATTAATTTTGGTTTTAGATTATTAGCAACAATGTTTTATATCAAAGCAGTATTAGAAAACCAGGTTCCATCATATATGAAATGCTTTTTACTTTTCAGGTAGTCCTTTTGATTTGTGCTCAAAACCAAATTACATACATTGATTCAGTATCTGACCTCCAGCCCTGCTTTTCCATCATTAGATCAAGAGCTCTATTTGCCTTTTGCGAGGGAAGATCTATGATGCTCTGGATAATAGAACTCTGGCAACATACAGCTACAAAGAAGCCTTGAAGCTTGATGTTTACTGCTTTGAAGCATTTGACCTTTTAACATCACACCACATGCTAACAGCACAAGAAGGTTTGGATAGCAGTATTTATTTCTCAGATATAAATGAAATCATTTCTAGTTTCACCATATATTTTGTTCACTAGATAAAAGTTAGAGTAATCAGTTTAAAATATTTTTGAGAGAATATTCCATGCCTGAATATTAGCAACTCTTTGGTTATATTAAATGGGAAAAAACTATTAATCATATAAGCTGTAGGTTTAAGCAAAAAAAAAATCATCAGTGTTTCTTAACCTGTTGGGCACAACCCCTGGGTGGGTCATGAGGGTCTCACCACTGGGTTTCATAAACTGAAAATCGATAAAATTCTGCAGACGCTAGGAGCAAGGTAAACCCAGCCATCTCACCTTCCACTCCTAACCAGCATGTCCAGCAGCCCCAATGCTCGCTATCCAGAGTTAGCAGCCTTTTTTTAAGTGATCAAAATCCCAGTCTTTTGAAGCAACGAAGGATTGTGGGATTTGGGTGACTTATGGCAAGAAACCACAATCAGATTTGGCATTTTGGATGTCACTTTATGTTGCTTTAGAAAACATCTTTCATTTCACTGAGTGACCTTAGTTCACAGAGTAAGTATAAAGCTGTGGCAACTCCACCTTTATGTTAATTTTAATTTAGAACTGTAGAAAGAGAGGGACTGAAAACAAAGAGGATTCAGTCATTTACTTCCATATTGCTTAATATTATTGTAACTATAATATAATATAATTGCAACCAATTAGTCATTTTTGGTATATTTATGATGTGCTGTTTTCTTTGTGGCATTGGGGTGAACATCACAAAACTTTTCACAGCCTTTGTGTTCAATGAAAATCAGTTCTTCTAGTGCTTGCTCATGTCGATTCCATTCTAAGTGTGTGCTTGCCCATGTGCACAGTTACTGGAAATTTTTTCCCTTAGCAGTATCCGTAGGGCCAGCTCCGGCGCCCTCTGATGCCATGCACTCATGCTGCGTTATATGAGATGTCTCCAGCCCTGCACCCTCTGAGTTTCTTCTTTCTGCCCGTGACGGTTGCTAGAATTCCTCTCTGACTTGCGATTGCAATCATTTTTAGTATCACTGCTGTTAGGTAGGTTTCCTTTGTTATTCTAGTTGTAATAGTTATACTTAGTATAAATAGTTGTTAGTAATTAGTTAGTTAAGGGCGTTTGCCTGCTAGCGGGGCATGCCCCAATCTCCAGGGTTCAAACCCTGCGTGGCCTGCAACAAGCCCTTCCTGCTTAGCAACCCCCATGACAGCTGCTTGAAGTGTCTGCAGGAAGTGCATAGGAAGGGACAAGTGCACTATTTGCAGGGGTTTTAAACCCAGAATGAGGAAGGATGGACAGTCGGCTGAAAGTCCTGCTAATGGAGGCAGCGCTAAGGCCAGCCTTGGAGCCCTCCTGTGCCGATTCGTACCAAATACATCGGCCTCGGTGCAGACCGCGCTGCCAGCACTGCTCCACATCGCCTGTGTCGAGGCAAAGAAAGAAGCATTGGGTGGAGAGGGGCCACTTCCTGGCTCCGAAGAAGTCCTAGAATGGGGCTCTGGGCACAGGACCCGTGTTGGGCCAGCTGCCTGCTCTGGGACCTCAAGATCTGAGCTCTCCACCCAGAGCTCCATCAACTATGAGGAATTGACTCTGGTGAGCATGAGGGGTCTCCTCCAGCTGATAGTACCATCGACACCAGAGGTGTTTCAGGCAGCAAGGGACCTCATGGCTCTACCATTGCCCCTGACTCCTGGATCTTCAGCACCAGAAAGGGGGAAGGCACTGGTCTTGAGGGAAAAGCCTCCAATGGGTCCCCCATAGCGGTCACACCCATGCCGTGACACCTTTTGATGTCTCCAATACCGCGGTCACCATTGTGGAGGAGGTCCCTGCGCTCTCAGCACTGTTCTTCAAGCCCCTGTCAACACGCACATACTGATCCGAGTGGCACCGATCGTGTTCTCAACACTGCCAGTCCTCGACTCCCTGGTACCAATCCCCAGCGCATCAGCACCGATCTAGGGAATCATGACAGTGATCCCCAACTCCACGCCACTGTCCTGGGTGGCGCTCATCGGAGCATGACCGACCCTGCAGCTCAAGGCACCGGTCCCCTTTCCCACGGCATCACTCCCTGGTACCACAGGGTAGTCAGGCAGCAGAATCGACAGCCCCACCTTGGTCTCTGGAGGCGGAGTCCTATTCCTCTGTATCAGAGGGAGAGCTTAGTCCGAAACCAAGCCGTTACCATTGTAAGGCACATAAGGTCAGGACGGTACCCTCAACATCGGACTGGCCCCAAGGTCAATGTCCGGTTCACTGGCCATATTGGAATCCATGGGGTTTCCCCATGGTGCTGTGTCCCTGCTCATACCACTCTTCAACTAAGCATTCGGCAGTAACGCCAGCACAGCAGGAATCCCAGGACTCAGTATCGGACCACAGTTCCGAGCCTCGGGCAACTACTGCCCAGGCTCAGGAAGAGAGGTCACCTCCAGCTCCACTGGTTTTGCCATCATCCTTGTCGTCCCCGGGTGAGGTGATTGTGATGGAGCCCTCTGTACCCCTGGACGACTTCAGGGCTCATCAAGAGCTCTTCAAGAGGATGACGTCCAACCTGGGCCTAGAGGCAGAGGAGCTCAAAGATACCGGTGACACCCTTTTTGACGTACTGGCGGCTGCGGTGCTGACTCAGGTTGCACTGCCAGTACATGACGGAGTGCTTAAGGTGGGTCAGGGTCCTGTGTCAAACTCCATCTTCATTGCCACCAACATCAAAAAGGGCCAAGAAGAAGTATTATGTCCTGGCTAAGGGATCTGAGTACCTCTTCACTTTCTCCCCCCAAAAATCCCTTTTAGTGGCCGCACCCAACGAAAGGGACAGGCTGAGCCATTCAAGTTCCATCTCAAAGAATAAAGAAGCAAAGTGGTTGGACTTGTTTGGTCGAAAAGTTTATTTTACAGCCGGTTTACAGTTCAGGATTGCCAACTAACAGGCCCTCCTGGAAAGGTATAATTTTAATATCTGAAGTTTGTTGGCTAGGTTCACTGAGCAGCTACCTCTGGACTGTTTCCAGGATTTCACCACCATATCGGAGGAGAGGAAGACAGTGGCTAGAGTGGCCCTACAGGCATCACTGGATGCAGCAGATTCAGCAGCACGATCTATGGCCTCTGCTGTATCTATGCGCAGGTGTTCATGTCTGCAATCTTCCGGCCTGTCACAAGAGTTGTAACAATTGATCCAAGACTTCCCGTTTGATGGCAGTGCCCTCTTTTCAGATCAAACAGATGCTTGGCTCCGTAGGTTAAAAGACTCCAGAGCCACTTTGTGCTCGTTGGGCCTATACGTCCTCAGTCCTCGAAAACAGTTTCGGCGACCATAGCAGCAGCCTCTATTTCAAAGACCTCCTCACTCATTCTTCTACTGGAGAAGGGTTGGAGACAGAGGTTTCAATCACCGTCCCCCAACCCTAACCCCATCTTCATCGCAACTTGGAACCTCGCAATGCCCCAGTGCCAGGAGGCAGCAGTTTTGATGGTGTGCCCAAAGACAACACCCCAGTTTCCGTCCAGTATCCACTTCCCAGACCTTTCCTGAACTGCCTTTCTTCCTTCTTCCATGGGGCCGTATAACATCGGACCGCTGGGTCCTCAGTATTATCACAAATGGCTATACCCTGCACTTCTCCTCAGCCCCACCCAACCATCACCCTTCCACTTTCCTCTTCAGGTCCTGCTGAAGGTAGGGGCTGTGGAGGAAGTCCCTGCAAACTTGTGGGGAAAAGTTTTTATTCCCGCTATTTTCTCATTCCCAAAGCAAAAGGCGAGCTCAGGCCCATCTCAACAAGTATCTCAAGAGACTAAAGTTCCGCATGGTCTCCTTAGCCTCCATTATCCCCTCTCTGGATTCAGTAGACTGGTATGCTGCCCTCTACCTAAAGGATGCATATTTCCATATCTCAATCTTCCCTAGGCACAGAAAATTCCTCAGGTTTATTTTGGGTCACAACCACTACCAGTTCACAGCGCTACCCTTCGGCCTTTTGTCGGCCCCAAGAGTATTTTCGAAATGCATGGCAGTGGTGACCAGGCATTTAAGGTGTCAGGGGGTTCAAATTTATCCCTACCTGGATGATTGGCTAGTCAAAGGCAAGTCCTGGTCACAGGTGCAATGCAATCTGGATCTTGTCATCGCCACTTGTCACCAATTGGGCCTGTTGATAAATGTTCAAAAGTGAACATTATCACCGGTCCAGCGAATAGTTTATTGGAGCAGTGCTTAACTCCACATGAGCCAGAGCGTTTCTCCGAGAGTCCTGATTTTACTTCATAGTGACCCACATCAGGAACATTCAAATGTCTCCCCTCACCACAGCTTATGCATGCCTTCAGCTTCTGGGCCACGCGGCGGCTTGCACTTACGTGGTGCAACATGCGCAGTTGTGAATCAGACCACTTCAGTCATGACTGGCTTTGGTCTACTCCCCAAGCAGACGCAAATTGAACTGAGTAGTAAGAGTGCCCTCACATGTGCTGGCATCCCTTAATTGGTGGTCCGACCTACTGTTAGTGATGCAGGGCATGACCTTCGAAAGCCTAACCCCTTCAGTGCCTCTTGTGTCTAATGCCTTGGTCGTGGGATGGGGTGCTCATATCATCAAAGATTGCAGCACCCAAGGGACCTGATCCCAAGAGGATCGCAGCCTCCTCATAAACATCAAAGAGTTCAGGGCGATAAGACTGGTGTGCTAGGTTTTCCTTCCATGCATGGAAGGCAACGTGGTACAAGTTTTAACGGACAACACTGCTGAGATGTTTTACATCAACAGGCAGGGCAGAGTCCACTCTTCAGATCTGTGTCAGGAGTCTATGCGTCTGTGGGACCTTGCCATTCAGAACAATTTTCATATACCCCTGGGTCAGGAACACTGGTGGACCGGCTCAGCAGGTCCTTCTTACCTCATCACAAATGGTCACTTCATCTCAGGTGGCAGCTACACTCTTCCAGAAGTGGGGAGTTCCCTGAGTAGACCTCTTCACGTCCAGCCTGAACAGGAAACGTGAACAGTTCTACTTCATCTGCGGACTCGACAAGGAGTCACTGTCTGATGCCATTCTCTTCTCATGGTCAGGGTCTCTCATGTACACTTTTCCTTCAACACACCTGATACACAAGGTCCTGTTAAAGATCAAGAGGGACAAGGCAGATGTAATTTTGATAACACCCACATGGCCAAGATAGCATTGGCTGAAGACTGCTAGACCTCTCCGTTGCTCCCCCCTGGAGCTACTGCGTTGGCCAGACTTGCTGTTGCAGGACAGGGCCAACTCCTACACTCGGACTTGACATCGCTATATTTGACGGTATAGAGGCTGACTGGCTGAACACAGACAAACAAGAGTATTCATCTCAGGTATAAGAGGTGCTGATGGGCAGTAGGAAACCCTCCACCAAGGCGTCTTATTTGGCCAAGTGGAGGTTTTCTGACTGGGCATCAAACCATGGGTTCCTGTCTCTGCGAGCCCTGATACAGTTGATTCTGAATTACTGAATCTTAAGTGGCAAGGACTAGCGATCTCATCAGTAAAGGTCCACCTCGCAGCTATTTCAGCTTTTCACTTCCCAATGCAAGGCAGCTCAGTTTCCTCCCACTACATGTCGATTAGGTTCCTTAAAGGCTTAGAGAGGTTTTCTCCTCAGGTCCGCAACCCCCTAGCCCTCTAGGACCTGAATTTGGTGCTGGCACAGCTTACGGGTCCCCCCATCGAGCCTTTAGCAACTTGCTCATTATCACTCCTCTCTTGAAAAGTGGTCTTCCTAGTAGCTATCATCTTGGCATGCAGAGTCTCGGAGTTACAGGCGATCACCTCAGAACCGCCATACAACATTTTCTCTGAGGATAAGGTCCAGTTATGGCTGCACTTGACCATCCTGCCTAAAGTTGTATCCCAGTTCCACAACAACCAGGACATTTTCCTGCCAGTGTTCTATCCTAAGCCACATAGGTCTAGTGAGGAACGTAAATGGCACACCCTCAATGTTTGGCGAGCATTAGCTTTTTATATTGAGAGAACTAGACCCTTTCATAAGATTTCCAAGCTCTTTGTTGCATTGGCGGAAAGAATGAAAGGGTTACCTGTTTCATCTCAGAAGAGCTCTTCATGGATTATCTTCAGGTATTAAGCTATGCTATGAGCAGGTGAATCTGTCACCACCGCTGTGTCAGCCTACTCCACCAGAGCACGGACCTCGTCAGCAGCCTTCCTAGTACAAGTACCAATACAGGATATTGTAAAGCATCTACATGTTCCTCGGTACATACTTTTATGTCCTACTATGCCATAGTGCAGCAGGCTCGGGATCACACCAGCTTCAGGAGGGCAGTTCTGCAGATGGCACATCCATGAATTCTGAGCCCACCTCTGATAATACTGCTGGTGTCATCCTGAATGGAATCAACATGAGCAAGAACTCGAAGAAGAAAAGATGGTTGCCTACCTGCAGTAGCTGTTCTTCAAGATGTGTTGCTCATGTCCATTCTATAACCCGCCCCCCATCCCCACCATCGCAGTTGGCAGCAAGAAGGAACTGAGGGGGCTTGGGGCCGGCAGTGCCTCATATACCACGGCATGAGCACACAGAGGGCGCCAGAGCCAGCCCTATGGATACTGCTAAGGGGAAAAAATTTCCGGTATCATCTAGAATGGAATGGGCATGAGCAACACATCTTGAAGAACAACAGTACTACAGGTAAGCAACCGTCTTTTCTTTACAACTTGTTGAGTATTTTTTTGTTTACTTCAAACGTAGTTTACCTCAGGTTCATATTTTTTAATTTACACAGAAAAAGAACTTCTTGAATCTCTACCTCTTGGTAAACAGTGTACAGAAGAAGAACAAGAATTGCTCCATTTTCTGTTTGAGAACAAACTGAAAAAGGTAAAAATCTGATTAATCCTATGGAAATCTTGACTTCAAATGTAAGTATCTTGCAAAATGTTTTTGTCCTTACCTTCAAAAAATATGATTTAAAACTTCTTGTATGGTTTTGATTAAGTACTGTGACCAAATTGCCATTATAGCTCTCCATTAATAACAATTTCATATGGATTACTTAATGGAAATATCTAATTCTGGCTGATTTTGAATGTATTACTTCCGAAGTGCTTTTTTCTGGAGCTAATACTGTAGTATTGGCCAGCATGAAACAGCTAATGCTATGGCGCTCACACCATTCTGTCCTTTTCAGAGACTGCCGTTCAAATTCTGACAGTCAAATATCTTTCATTTTTAAAGTTGTTTATGTCAAATGTGTCATTAAGAAATGCATTACTAAAAATTACAGTTTTATATCCAGTGCACGCTTTTTATATGGAGTCAAAATTTGAGGATCAGAAAATACATTGGTCCTTAAATTATCATTTTCAGAACTAAAAACAAATATTGATAGACCAATGCTTTGTATTTTCTCATTTTATATCATTTATGTTACAATTATGTTTTTCAGTATAATAAGCCAAGTGAAACAATAATTCCTGAATCTGTAGAGGGTCTTCAGGACAATCTGGATGTAGTAGTTTCGTTAGCTGAAAGGCATTATTATAACTGTGACTTTAAAATGTGCTACAAGCTTACTTCTGTGTAAGTACATGAAGCAATTTTGATATTTATTTGAAATTTCATTCCTGCTACTTTTCAGATGGCATGCAGAAATAATCTCTGTATAATCAGAAGTTCACCCAAATATATTATTGACTCAGTTGTTTAATGTATATTTTGCAAGCTAACATTGTTTCATTTTACAATAATCCTCAGGCAGTTGACTAGCATTTGCAGTGAAGTTGGTTAAGGTGTTGGAAAAGCATATATTTTTACTGTGTAGCTTAAAGCAAAATACTTGGGCTTTATATGATGACGCCTTACGTTAAACCCTACATTTCCTCCATGAGAGTACTCTTAAAATATGGTCTTATAAAGTGAAGGTTTAAAAGTTTTAACTTTTATTTTAAAATATAGTAAATATTTGGTTGGCTAAACGAAGCCAAGACATTGACATAAGGGATACAACTTTGCGTCCAGTGCTGGCAAGGTTTGGGAATACTGCAGAGGCAAATATTAGACCCTGTTGTGAAGTGCAACACCCTGAATGAAATCATGGCCTCACTGGAATAAATAGCAAAACTGCTACTGACTTCAGTGGAACCAGGATTTCACCCCTTGTGTTCATTTTCCAGCATCCTCTTCCCATCCGTCACACCTTTCAACATGAGAATGCATCATTAACTCCATGTGGATTTGTCCAGCTGCCCTTTGTCAGAAGGAGAGTTGTGACAAATTCTAGAGCATTTGTGGTGGGAGTCTCCTCAGAAGTTTGAATCCTTGCAAAGTTTTCAGCTTCCTACAATAAGAGATTCTGGGACATTTTATAGGTTTTAAATGCTGCTTTGAGCATTTCCCATGCTCTCAGATATTTGAAAAAGGACACTAAGCTGTTGCAGCTTGAAACAATGTTATGGTGTTTCCATTTTCATAGGGTGGAATCTAAAAATAGTCTTTGATGTAAAGGAGTCTGTGGAAAATTGCTGTGTATCCCTATTCACCAGAGAGATGGTTGTCATGATGCAAGGTCATCTGAGAAGGGCAGAGAAGGGGAAAATATTAAGGTTTTTCATGTTCCAGCTGGATTTGTCTGTCTTACAAGATGGATGGATAGAAAAATGCATACACTGCATTCCTTTTGCTACTTACTGAAACAAATACAGTGCAAATCATATTCTGTTTTCCTAATGTCTGTTCCATCTGCCAGAATTTCATGTTAATTTATCTGTTTAGCTAAATTAGTTCTAATTATTCTGTTGTGTGGTTAGCCTTTATTATGCTACCAGTGAATGATATTGACCACTTGAGAAGAGATCATGATTGTTATAGATTGATGATTAAAGTGCCAATTGCTCCCTGTATAATATATTATAACAGTAATTTGTTTCCAACTCAATTAAATGATTTTAACCATTTATTTTACAATAATCCTTGCTGTCTTGTATTTCTAGAGTAATGGAAAAAGATCCTTTCCATGCAAATTGTTTACCTGTGCACATAGGGACACTCGTGGAGCTGAATAAAGCAAATGGTGAGAAATATTATTGACTAAACTTGTCATATGATTAGAGTCAAATATCAATTTTTTTAAAGGACGTTTTGATTTTCCTACTGTCTTTAGAGTAGCCTCTAAAAATAAAACCATGATTTCTCAACAACTCTTAGACTTGAACCAGCAGAAAATATCTGACCCTCTGCATGCAGTTTCCACAGGATGGCCATAAAGGGGAAGGGGAGAGGGAAAAAACCTTCACAATAGGGAGTTGGATTGCTGCACAGGAAAGAGAACTCATGTAAATTATCTTCCTGTACCCTTTATCGGTTTTCTCTGTGTCTTATCCCTTGGGCTATGCAGCCAATGAGTTACTACTGTGAGCCAATCTATTATTGCTTAATTTCTGCCATATGTTCAACAGCCTGGAAAATGTAATTTTTTTAATTTCCAGCAATGAAAGAAAATGTATTTTAAACAAACATAGAGGGAAATTTTCAAAAGTGGCTACTTGGAACCACAAAATGTGTGAGCATATCTATTGTGTATGCCAGAAATTTTCCAACTCTTTCATAGTGTGAACTTCATCTTAATATAGAGTGTTTCACAAGCTGCCTCCCATCCCACTTGCAATTCCATAGATCTCGTCTCCTTTCAGTTAAGATGCTGTTCACAAGTAACTCAACATCCCTGTGGCAACTACAACAATAGTTTGTGTAGCTCAGATGTCTGCTGCTCCTTTCCCACGCTTGTACAGTCATCCAGGCTCTTTCCAAAGAAGGGCTTTGCAGGTCTTTGGAAACAGTTAGAGAGGAGGCTGAGGAGCCATCATCAAATGACATGCAATCTCTCTGGACTACAGTTTGGGAAATGCTGGCATAAATGCTGGCATTTGTATACACAAATGGGCCATTAAAGGCTTGTCTGAACAAATAGTGTGTGGCAAGTTGGGGCACTTACTGGCCCTATAGACCATGCACTAAAAGTTTCCTAGTGCACTTTGAACTACTCCTCTTTAGAATGGGAACTTTTACTGCATGGTAGCAGGGTCCACAATGCTTGTTAATGCGCAGCACGCTAAAGTGCTGTAGAATTACATCCCAGCTTGCCCCATGCTAATTATCCATCTAAGCAAGTCCTTAGTGTGCTAAAACTTGTCTGTGTGTGATAGGGGTGCTTGCAGATTTTGCAGTTGCAATGTGGTCAGCCATTTTAAAAAATTTGACATGCAGTCTTTTTTGTTTTTCTATAAGTGTGTGTTGAACCAACTTTTTTTTTTAGTAAAACATGAGGTATATTGCAAATAGTATCTCTTATGTTAAAGAGCATTGTAATGAAGGAGCACTATAGTTTATGTGCTTTGTCTGGAAAACAAGCATTATGCCCTCACACGGTATATAAAATATAGTGTGATTTCTTGTTATACCACGTAAGTTTTAGTATCATAGAACTGTGTTTGATTTCTTAAAGTAATTCAGTGATGATAAAAGCATTTTTACAAACTTTACTAAGTAGCACCATTTTTACCAAAAAATATAGAAATTCTAGATTCAACTGTTTAACTTTTTTAGCTTTTATTTTCTACCATATTTTATCAGGTTAATTTTGAAGCAACATTTCTGAAGATTTAAGTTAGTTCATGCTATCAAGCTTCCAATTAGAAACAAACCAGTATAGTTATTTTTAGTTACAGGCAGATGAACTTTTGAGTTTTTAATGTACTGTATATTTCAAGCCTTTTGAAAATGTAAATATAGCCATCACTATATATGCTGTATTGTTAATAGCCATATTAAGAACATAAGAATGGCCGTATTGGGTCAGACCAGTGGTCCACTTAGCCCAGTATCCTGTCTTACGATAGTGGCCAATGCCAGGTGCTTTGGAGGGAATTCTAAGTTGCTTTAAAGATATTGAGGCATTTCAGCTGAGATTTTCAAAGGCCACCTAAGGGAGTCACGTTTACAGCTTACATTCTCTCATGTACCCATCACAAACCAATTTTTTTCTTTTGGTGTTTAAATGCAAAGTAACCGAATATTCTAACGTTTAAAATTTTGAAAAAAATGAATATGTAAATGTTCAAGCAATATTATTATCTATCTTTAAAGAATGGAATATTTGAGTTTGTATATTAATTTGCAATTTGTAATATGAGATGATTTAGTGCTACTTTAGAAAAGTGTATTGGCCAAAATATGTGTTAGTGTTTGACGTGCTTTAATTTTCTTTTTTTTTCCACCCATACAGAGCTATTCTATCTTTCTCATAAATTGGTGGATTTGTACCCAAATAATCCTGTAAGTTGTTATAGGTCCCTGTAGTGTGTGTTCCTCCAGCTTTGCATAAGTGAAAGCAAAAGAAATTGTAATTTAATATTCAGTTTGAGCAACCAGAATTCAGACTCAAGAAGGGATAGTGGAAATGGTTAATTTCTTTCTTTCTTTTTTTTTGTCCTGTACCATAATTTGATTAAATTAAGACAGTCCATTTTGAATATAAAATATTTCTTTATATAAAATATATTCAACTTGTAGAATTTACCACTGATGGAGGCCATGGAAACAGGTACTCCAGCTAGATTTAAAAACAAATAGATCATTTTACAATCACTAACACTACTATTTTAGCTTGAGTAACTAGAAGATAATGTCGTGCTTCATAGCATAAATGATTATCTGCAGCAGTCAGGGAGGATTTTTTCTCAGAACTATTACATAACTGACATTCCTTCAACATTTTATATTGGTGAGGGTCTTCACCTTCTGGACTTACTTTTAGATGTTTGAATAAATTTGTTTTACAAATAGTGTTCTGACAGTTTAAAAATTGATGCACTGTGCACTCAGTTCACTGCTTACTATCAGCAGTGCATAGAGGTACAATGTGTTGGAATATAATTATATATGATTGAGCATGTATCTAGGGTACTGTATGCTGAAATAAATACAGCTTCATGTATTCAACGAGTACTGTTTCAGCTAAACACATAACCTATGTAAATATAAGAACTATTCAAATAAACACTCTGTGGAGAATGTCCCATCATCACTGGTATCAATGAATTTAAAATACATTTATTTGGTATGTTTCTATGAATCTGAGTTGCATTTGTTTGATTTGTAGAGAGACAAGGTGGGTGAGGTAATATTTGTTATTGCATCACATATGCCGGTTCAAGAGACAAGCTTTTGAGCTTGCACAAAGCTCTTCTTCAGCTCTGAGTAAGTTTGAAAGCTTGTCTTTTACCAACAGACATTGGTCCAATAACAGATATTACCTCACCAACTGTATCTCTAATATCATGGGACCATCATGGCGACAACAACACTGCAAATAACTTTCTTTGATTGCGTGGTTGATCATAGTTTTCTCTTTTTTAGAAAACAAATATAATGTAAAAAACCCACTAATCTAAAATTTAGTAATTTTTTCTGAGTAATTTTTTCTGAATAAAATTTAGATTAGTACTCAGAATTCAAAGTCCTCCTTTGAAGTGACAGTTGTATAGTTCCACATGTGGCATGCAAACTTCCACCCAATGCTATCGAGCTCCAGGAACCTTCTGGCCTTTAGAATGGTGCAAATGCCCCCTAGTGGTACTTAATATTTGAGGCTGAGTTTAGAATTACCTGGCTGGGTTTTGTGTGGCTAGTTGCAAGTGTATAAGGGACCTTCAGTCTGTGTCTGGAAAACTTGTCTTGATTTTTAATTTGAAAAAAAAATTCCTGTCAACTTGTCAGTTGTTTTAGATGGATAGTATTTATGTAACTTCAGTCATTGGAAAGTTACTCCGAGAAATGGAAATGGCTTTCTCAATGGATAACATATAACAACCAATCTCCATATTCTATCCCTATTTCATCTATTATTATGCCTGAAGTGTTTTAACTTCCTCTTGTTGTCAATGCAAGTGTAGCTCTCTGCCCTATGGGCAGAGCCCTCTCCTGTTGACAAATCAAAAGTCTTCAGTCATCCCACTATCACAAGTTTCCTTGAAGGGCTAGATAATGCCTTTTCACTGGCTATGCCTTTCAAAGAATCTGTCCAAATATGGGCCCTCAATTTAATAGTTAATGGATGCATATTTTGAACCTTTGAGAGACTGTATTTTATTCTGACTGTCGCTGTAGATAACACTTCTGGTCACAACTACTTGTGTGAGAAGCGTGAGTGAGCGGAAGGCTTTGATGGCAGATTCTTCATTCACTGTATCTTCTGGGGTAATATTGAATTGTGTGCTCCTTTATAATTCTTGTCTAAAATCATGTCTGATTTCCAGCTAAATCAAACTATTTATCTCCTGGCTTTATTTCAAAAGCATTCACATCCATGGGGAAATTAAGTTGTATGTCCTTGAAATCATCTTTGAATTTTCTATTTGTCTAGAATCAGGATATGTAGGAAGCCATCTACATTTTTTGTAGCTTTGCAAATGATATGGCATTTCTACTCAATACCTGTTGAAATGGGTTAGATTATTCAATGAGACATGTTATAGCAGGGGTGGCAGTACTTGAGAGTCTTAGGGCTCACTCTTCTGGGGCTAAACTAGAAAATCTGGTTCCATAACAAAACTCTGCAGTGCTACTATTTGCAGTTCTGTCTGTAACAATGCAATGCTACTCTTTTTGACTTGGAGTATGGATCTGATGCTTGCTTTGGAAGAACTACTCTGCAATCCTTGTGTAATTAGAATTTCTCAACCCACATTGATGGGGAAATAGTATTGCTAGCTGGACTTGTGATGACAGCATGAAGAGCCAACTCTGAAGATGGAAGAAAGAGTACTTACTAGTAACTAGTTGTTCAAAAATGTTGATTCTACATATTCATACTACCTGCTCACCTATCTCCTCTTCCTTGGAGTTGTGTTTTCTTAATGATTTTGGGCTTTAGCGGAAGTCACTGAGACAGTGATTGGGTCTTCTCTGGCTTCTTAACCTCTGCTCTGAATGTTCAAGGATGCATTCCCAGCAGCCATTGCTTTTCTAGAAGGTTCCTGAGGCTTGATGCCAGGGTATATCCCACAACTGAAAACATGTAGAGGTGACACACCTACACTAGTGGTGCTTGTGAGCTTGTTGAGTTATAACATTTGGTTATTACCAAGACTGGTTTTTGTAGTATCCATAACTGCCACCACATTTAACACATACAAAACATGCTCTTTCTATTCTGTTCAGTTACAATGTCGATGAAATGATTACAATACATGCATTGTGTAACACAGTTGTGTTGTTGCATCTCAGGTAAGGGTTCATTGAACCTGATATCAATGGATATGTTATGATTTCATTGTTTTATGTGTTGCTTACCTCTTAGGTAAGACTGCTAGGATACATACTTGATGTGCATGTGCAGAGATCATTTTTCCAAGTAACTCAGTTGAGTGTTCAAGCCTAATTAATAAATAAATTAATACCATTTTAAAAATCCATGTGATAAACTTAAGTACTTACAAAATTCCTCTTCTTTCTCTCTTGCTAGTTTCAAACACTGAGGGCTGGTCTACACTGAGAAGTTACATCGACATAGCTATGTTTCTCAGGGATGTGAAGAATCCACACCTTTGAGAGTATTATTTAAGCCAACCTAAACCCCGGTGTAGACAGTGCAAGGTTGACAGAAGAATTCTTCCATCAGCCTACCTACTGCCTCTTGGGAAGGTGGACTACCTACAGCAATGGAAGAGCTCCTATTGCTGTAGAGAGGCCATGTTTACACTACAAACTTTGGTTGATGCAAGTTACATCAGCATAAAACTGCTGCATTTTGTTTGTCATTTGTGCATGTGCAGGCTTGGCTCCTTGTGTCAGCACTGCATGTACTCACCAGGAGTGCTTGTGTGAATGCATAGCATGGTGCACTATAGGAAGGTATCCCAGTGTGCAACCACTGTCCAATGCACTGTATTTTGGGAATTTTTGGCAACGCATGGTGGGGCAGAAACAAGTTGCACAGGGTGATTGGGAGCAAGGGGTCAACTTACCAGTATGCAACTGTTTTCATCGCATAATGTCATCCATATCCCATAATTTTTGCATCTTTTTTTAAAATCGCATGAACCCATGTGGCCTTTCTCCTGTCAAAGGATGGCAGACAGAAAATGTGGAGTCTGCACAGCTCTGCACTATTGTCATAAGCATTGCAAACACAGGGCGCACGATCCTCCAGTGTTTGCAGAGTCATAAGAACAACAGAGTAAGCAGAGAACATGACGATTTCTTGGAGGACAAATTTCTGTGGCACATAGTGAGAACCTATTCAAGGTTGTTGGTGTTCCCAGAGCAGCAGCTGCTGCTGGAACACTGCTTCTGGGTCCAAGAAACAAGCACTGACCTGTGGGATCAAATCGTAATGCAGGCTTGGTATATGAGACGGTATTGTTGTGGCCAGTGGCTGCATAACTTTTGGACGCGCAAGGCCACGTTCCTGGATCTGTATGCTGAGTTCATCCCAGCCCTCCAGCACAGGCATGCCAAAATGAGAGCTGTACTGAGAGTGGAGAAGCAAATGGTAATCGCACTGTGAAAATTGCAATGCTAGATTGCTACCAGTCAGTGAGAAATCATTTTGGAGTTGGAAAATCCACTGCGTGGACAGTTGTCATGCAAGCATGCAGGCCCATTAATCATCTACTATACAGGATTGTGACTTTCAGCCACGGTAGGACATAGTGGATGGATTTGCAGCAGTGAGGTTCCCAAACTGTGGTGGCACAATAGATGGCACACACATCCCTATTTTGGTGCCTTGCCACAGTGTACATCAACAGAAAGAGCTACTTTTCTATGGTTATGCAAGTGTTGCATCACGGGGGATGCTTCACCAACATCTGGCAGACAGAAAAAGTGGAGCCTGCACAGCTCTGCACTATTGTCATAAACATTGCAAGCACAGGATGCACGATTGCACAGGACGCAGTGTTGGCTGGTCAGGGAAGGTGCCTGATACGCACATCTTTAAGAACACAAGACTGTTCAGAAAGCTGCAAGCAGGGACTTTCTTTCCTGACCAGCTGAAATGCCAGTAATGATCCTGGGGGACCCAATGTTGTTCCTTTGGTTTACGAAGCCATACACTGGCACCTTGACAGCATCAAGGAAATATTCAGCTACTGTTTCAGCGAGAACAGAATGACAGTTGACTGTGCTTTGGTAGATTGAAGGGACGCTTGTTGTTTACTCAAAAGATTGGATCTCAGTGAAGAAAACTTCCAGTGGCTATAACTGCCTGCTCTGTCCTGCATAATTGCTGTGAAGCAAAGGGGGAAAAGTTGCTGCTTGATTAAAGGGTGGTTGTAGAGCTGCTGTCTGCTGAGATTGAACAGCCAGACACAAGGACTATTAGAGGAGCTCAGCACAGAACTTTAGGGCTCAGAGCGGCTTTGAAAGAGCATTTTAACATCGAGCCATCGTAATATGTTGTGCTCTACAGTGCTCTACCTGACCTGCTGTTTTGAGGCCTGTTAAGAATTGTTTGGTGCTTGGTGTATATCTATGAATATAACACAGTCAGTGCACCTATTAATTTTACAGTGCTTGCTATACATTTATGATTATTACATTGTCATTGATCCTAATGGTTGTCACACTGTAGGGTAACTAGTGGTTAGGTGCTTTCAGAATTGCTAGGCACTCTGCAGCCTATGTTGTGAATTAATAAAGATTAATTATTTTCCAAATAATATAATTTTATTCAGTAAGAAAACAAGTGCAAAATAAAATTGGTGCAATTTAAAATCAAATACATTAAAAACTTAATAAATAAATGGAAAAGAACTTAACAAGGGGAAAGAACATTTCATATTTACATACAGCAACAATGGCTTTCAGAGGTCAGTGTATGTGAAGCTGTGGTTGTCTTTAATGTCCCTCGGGGTAGAGTGGTAGCAGGTAGTCGTCCCTGACACCATGTGGAATGTTGAGGGGATGTGAGGGAAGATGCTGTAATGCAATTCTCCAAGGACCGCAAAAGAAAGCGAGTCCATGATTGGGTCCACAAGAGTCTGCAGCATCTGTATTTGCTCCTAGAAAAGCCCCATTATGTCTTGGTGCATCTCCCTCTCCCTTTTCTTACTGGTACTCCTGGGTTTTCTCCTGTCCGCTCTTTCCTGCCCCAGGCTGTTTGCAATATTTACCTTCCAGGCCCTTTTCCTAACAGTCTGATAAAACACCGTTTTGCAGGACCTCATTGAACATCTTATCCAGAGTACTCTTCTTTCTCCTGCTTCTGGCTCAGTGTTCTGTGGGTGTGGAGGAAGGCTAAAATGGCAGCAGCTGTAGACAAAACACACAAAGGTACTATTGTGGATATAGTCACAACAGAAAGTGAAAGTTACGATTCAGAACTCTTTTCCCTTGCTCTCCTAAAGTTTTAAATAAGACATGCTTATTGATGCTTCTGCTTTGGTGTGCTTGTGCATGGTGCCACTTACAGCACCAGCAATAGTGAGAATAGCCCACCAGGGATGAGGAAACTGAGAAGGGAATTGCTCAGTTGCATGAAATTGAGTATAGGGCAGTGGTACTGAATTTTGGCACCATTTTTCACAGGCAGTGGTGATTTTAGCTGATATCTTACTCTTGAGGGAAACAAAGGCACAGAGAGCACAGCTGCTACTGGTGTCCCAAAGCTGTGCAGGCTCGCATGCTGCTATGGTGCTTGTAGAAGTTATCGCTGACTGGCAAGGGAAAGTGTCCTACCGAGAAGGAAGAAATAAGGCTGCCATTCTTGGAAACCTTCAGGAGAGGATTGTAAAGTACCTCCACGAAAGTTCCATTGAGATCTTCCAGAAGGATTCAAAGGGAAAGCTCTGTGTACATAAATCGCTCTACATGGCCCCTCATCTAACTATACAGGGGAATGAAAAGCAGATAAAGCTAACTCTTCGTTGTACCATTACCACTTCTTATAAGAGTAAATTAATGAAAAGTTGATAGCTGGGTCTTGTTAATTTGCAGGTGCCATCAGTACATCATTGTTATGGGAAATACAATTACACACCTGATGTTCCTTCTCCTGCATTGAGCTCGCCTGTGCTTGACTGATGGGACTGACTGGGCTGCAATAGAGTTTCAAAGAGGTCCTGGCTTGTGGCATAGCTGGACTCCCCAGTTGCATGTCCCCAGTCCTCCTTGCTGTTCACTCAAGTAGCCTGTGGCTTGGGCTTCTTGGAAGTATCCACAGTGGTGGTGACATCTCTGCCAAGTATGGCATACAGCTTTTTATAAAAGCAGCAGGTCTGCAGCTCAGCACTGGAGCAACTGTTGGCCCCCCTGACTTTCTGATATGCTTGTTGCAAATTCTTTTGCGTTCAGACACCACTGCTGCTGATCCCTGTGTACCCCTTTTTCTGCATCCCCCATGAAATCTGCTCATATATATTCATGTTTTTGTAGCTGGTCCATAGCTGTGATTGCACAGCCTCTTCTTCCCATAGGCCCAGAAGATCCAATATCTCCTGTCTACTCCAAGCCAGAGTGCATCTGAAGCGTGTAGCTGGCATGGTTAGCTGGGCAGTTGCACACAACAAAGGGGAACTGCTAAATGTGCTTGCCAAGCTGGACAATGAGAAAAAGGCATTTCAGAAATTTGCTGGGCTTTAAAGGAAAGAGAGGCCTTCCGGTTTCTGTGACCCTGGGCAGTGGAGTTCACAGTTGTGATCACGGCGATCAGTATCTGGCATTGTGGGACAGCTGCTGGAAGACTGTTAGGGTCAACACAAGTAATGCAGTATCTACACTCTCAACTTCATCATCCTGAGTACAGTGACCATGGCTTGGTGCTGCTCGGGGAGGTGATGTTATGTTTCTGTAACAGGGCACTTGCATTGGTGGGAGGAAAATTTAAGTGTAGATACATGCACAACTGCATTAACGCAAGGTGACTTATGTCGACCTAACTTTGTAACGTAGACCAGGCCTAAGTGTCTACACTGAAGTGCTACACTGGTGCAACTGAGTGTAGTCATAGCCTAAGTGAGTATTCAAAGACATCAATACACATGACTTTCAGTTGGTATTAGTTAGATGCTTAATACTTATTGAAAGTAATTTGCAATTGGTGTCTTTGAATATCCCCCTGTAAATCTTTCACCAAGTTATAACAGTTGGGAGAAAAATAGAACACTCTCAGGATTTGTTTTCCTCCTTTCCATTTTTTCTAAGGGCTAGTCTACACGTAAAGTTTTTCCTTTTAACTCCATGTGTGTGGACCCTCTTATTTCTGTCTATAAAAACAGTATCTTACCTAAAATATGGCTCAAAATGCGTTGAGGCTTTAAATGAATGAGTTAGAAATCACTCAGAATGGCTTATAGTGGAAACAGGAAACATTTATGCTATAGATGCTGCTATAATAATTTGAAACTCTTAAGAGTGATGACTTCAAGCAAAATATTGTAACTTCTCTGAATGCTGTCTGTTTCCTGTCCTGTATCATTATTTGTATATGAGGGTCATTTTCATCATCTTAGTATTGTTCTTTTGAAATTCATTTTTAGGTCTCATGGTTTGCGGTAGGATGTTATTATCTCATGGTCGGTCACAAAAATGAACATGCCAGAAGATATCTCAGGTAAAAGCTTAACTTCATATCCAATAATATTAGATTTATTAGAGTGTTGCTTATGACTTGTTAGGTCAGTATTATTCAGGATTTAATTTTCAAGAATAGTTATCTATAGAAGTATTACACAAGAGTTGTACATTGTAAATAAATGTAATTACAGTAATCTAGTAATCCTGACTTCTGAATATCCCGTCTCTACCCTTCCTTTGATATGGCAGTTAGATATGGCAATCCTTTGATATGGCAATCAATCCAAAAATGTTTTGTTATAAACTGGCCTTATACGGGGGATATGGTCATCCACCTGTTGCAAGTGAACCTAGTTGCTGGGTCCCACATGCTTCCAAACCAACTGGTTCTAGGTAGAGTCTAAGGCCATGTCTACACTACCACTTTTGTCAGTGTAACTATGTCGCTCAGGGATATGAAAAAACACACCTCTGAGCAACATAAGTTACACCAACAAAAAATGCTGGTGTGGACAGTGCTATGTTGGTGGGAGAGCTTCTCACACCAACATAGCTAGCGCTGCTCGTGAAGGTGATTTTATTATGCCGACAGGAGACCTCTCTTCCGCTGGCATAAAGTGGCTATACACGCAGTCTTACAGCGGCGCAGCTGCATCGGCACAGCTGTGCCGCCGTAAGCTCTTTCATGTTGACGTGGCCTAATCCTAGTGTCTCTAGCTCTGGAACTCTAGGGCATACTGTCAGGCTTAGACCTCTTGTATGATGCCCTTCCTTGGGATGGGGGATACTGTCATACACTCACCTTAGACCCCATAACTAGTTGCTCAGACCTCACAGGTCTCCAGTTGATTACACACACTCCCTCAGAGTTCCACTTAGGCTGTAGCATTCTGGGCTTCTAATTTTACCCCTTTGGAGACAAAGTGGCAGGAAAGCAAGGAAAACAGACTTAGCAAAGGTGTTTCTTAACCACAGTGAATTTATTCTTAAAGCACTTGAGCATTATGGATTTTTGAAAATAACAAAATTCCTAAGATGTACCTTCCCCTACTATAATCTCACCTCTTCTATGAGTTTGAAATTTGTCAGTGTTTCAGGCTGGGCAGAGTCCATCCAGACCTCTCTTCCCTTCATGTCTTTCTGATGGTGATGGTGATGGTCATCCCCCTGCACAGAGTCTCTGCTCTTAAATAGGGCCTCAGTCTCTGTGCCACATGCTGAAGTTGAGAAGCTCCACACGCTCCAGTCATGCTTGCCCCCTTCTTGTGGACTCCTGTGTATGGACACTATTGTTCCATAGCCATGGGTCAGTAGTTGGAAGATGATCGAAGCTGATGACCCTAAATTGCAGTCTTGATGGCTTTTCAGTGACTGTCCTTCAACGAGGTGTCATATACCTTCTTTCCCAGACAGAGCAGCTATCTGGGATGCAGAATAATAGGCTTGCCTTAGGCAGATCCAGATTTTTGCAATCACATAGGCAGTTTCCACACACAATTTTGATATTGCCTTATTCCACTTTCACATGTTTAACATTGTCTAAAAATATTTACACTACACTGCCTCAATAGAGATGGATTTTCTAATGTAATGTAATAATTGTTTTATTAGTTTTTCTGTTGACTTTGTCGCTGTTTTTTCTTTAAGATTTATGTGTAGCTATAAAGACCATACACCTCTAGTTGCACACATTCACACAGTTAAATTATTAGTTCCTTGCAGTAAGGATTTAGTCTGTCAATTTACCTTTGGTATTTCGCTATGGACACTTAACATCTCTATCTAAATAATATAGTTTAGAAATTTTCTAAAATCAGTTTAGAAAATGAGAATACATTATTTTAAAATGTCAAATAACCTGTGTCAAAAGGTAAACTTTCACCAGTATGATAAACTTTTATTAGACAAACTTCTTTATTAAACACTCACGTTTAGTACAAATTTATTAAATATATGCATGAGTACACAGACTATTTATACTTCAGCAGGCTTACTTGCATAAGTGTTCCACTAAGATGAATATAATGAATTTCAGATATAGTTATAATGTGTTGGTCTGTTGTGGGGTTGGGTTTTTTTGTGTGTGCGTGTGTGTGTTTTAGCAAAGCCACTACACTTGAGAGAACTTATGGACCAGCGTGGATAGCATATGGACATTCATTCGCAGTAGAAAGTGAACATGATCAAGCAATGGCTGCTTACTTCACAGCAGCACAGCTGATGAAAGGGTATGTCAAAAATAGACTATGCCATTTTACATAGGATGAAACTCTGAAAGGCTTAAAAAAACTATCCACTTATGAATATCCATTTATTAATCAACATCACTTTTTTTCATCTGTAAAAATATACTGAAGGCAATAGCTCAAATGAAAAACAAGGGAGAAAAAAAAAAGTAGTGTTTCATAATCCTTCTGCTTGTTGAATACATCATTTGTATGTGATTGTTACTTACAATTTAAAATTTTAGACAGTGTTACTACTACTGTGTCATTAAAGTCCAGTTATCTTTGTTTTCAGTTTATAGGTGAAGAAGCAAAACTGGATTAAACTGAGAACTAACTTGGGGATTGGAAAGGGAAATACACATTTCTAGGCTAAAGTACTAGTAAACGTTAGAATGAACTTATTACCACTAAATACTTTCCCTCAAAGTATTCTTCGGGTTAGTATTTCATTTGGAATCCATTTCATGTAATGTTACATGAGCCATATTCTTCATTAAGTTACTGCACATGTGGATCCCACTTAGTGTCCAAGTGCCCCAGGATAGGCATTCGGAACACTTTCACTGGCAGTGTCCAGTAGGAGTCTCACGTGTGCCCTGTATGCCTCCCTCTGTACTCCCACAGGGCATAAACACCAATCACTTTTAGCAGTGAATTAGAACAACATAAGTGTCCATCTTTAGTAATCTTTTTACTCAGTAATTAGTCTAATGGTAGTTAATTTGTTTATAGGTAGTAGGTTAGTTTACTTGTTACTGTTTGCTATTATCTTGTTTGCAGTGGGTTTAAAATAAAAAAGCAGCTTATGGCAGAGTCCAGATTTCTGGGCTTCAAGCCAGGTCCCTCCTGTAGGGGGGATTGTTCCTCTGACATCTACAACAGGTGCCTTTACAATCTGGTTGAGGAACAGATCATTGCTAAGTGTGCGATTTGCAAGTCTTTCAAGAAGTACACACAAAAGGAGAGAGAGTTCAAACTGAAGCTTTTAAGAAAGACCTTTATAGAAAGGTCCATGAAGGCTATGTGGAACTGGATCTGATACAGAGGCTTCTGTTTTCACAACTTATCTCTTCAATGCTTCTGTCAGCTGAAATGTGACAGCTAATTCAGGAGCATTTAAAAAGATGAGAGATTCAGAAAGGTCCATCAGAGCAGTCAGGGACCCTGTTGTTAGAGGTCTCAATGATTCTGACTCTAAGGTCTCATCTACATCTAAAATGTAAGTCGATATAGCTACATTCGCTCAGGGCTGTGAAAAATTGCATGCCCTGAACATGGTAGTTAGGTCATCTTAAGCCCTGGTATAAACATGGTAGGTCAATGGAAGGATTCTTCTGTAGATCTAGCTAAGGACTCTTCGAGAGGTGGATTACCTACATTGATGGAAAAACTCCTTCATCAATGTAGAAAGTGTCTACAGCAAAGTAGCTGCAGTGGTGCTGTAGAGGTGATAGGGTAGGCATAACCTAAGTCAGTTTCCTGGCCCCAAGTCTGTCTCTGGTGGTAAGAGCAAAGAAGAGCTCTTCAAAGGAGCTGTTACTGCTGGTGCCAAGAATGAAGAGGAGCTGTTGAAAGGAGCCACTATTGCTGGTGCAGGAAAGGGTGGGACTGGGATCTGCCATGTTGCACCACATTACAGAACTGGTACAGAAATCTGCTTCTTCTCCAGCTGAAAGATCTCAAGAGAAGAAGAATTCAGAGTCATCTGCCTTCTTCCTCTTTGGCACCAGCTTCAGCAGCACTGTCACTCTCCACATAGGAGTGCTTAGGACAGTCTTCTGCAGTGCTTCCCTTGTCAGCACTGACATCTTTGATCACAGTCTGTGGTTTCAGCTGCAGAGGAAGGTTCAAAGCAGAGAGAGGCATCTGCAGCATCTTCACTGCAGAGACATCTTACAACTAAATTTGCAGCTCCAAAAGCTTATTTTGTGTTTTTTGCCAGATCTTGGGGTCATTCCGGAACCTGAGTCACCAGTCCTGGAGGTTTTCCTGATCTCAGTAACAGACACATCCCCTCTTCAAAAAGAAACAAGCAAATAGATTTATTTGAGCCAGCATGTCAGTACAAGTAAGGGTTTGAGTCCCTTACAAATCCTTCAGTCTGTTGTCAAGACTTCTGCATTAGAAGTTTTTTCAGCCAAAGACTCTGACTCTTCTGCAGACTCTGACAGGAGTCCTCCACCAAGAAGGAAATCACATGGATAGGAAAAAAAATAATTCTAGGGATGCATAGACCTAATAGACCTAAATATGCTAATTCTCACTATGCTCTTTGGTTGCCTCTAAACTGGCCAAATATCCCTTTCTCATATGGTTCACATCCATGGCCATATTGACTCTCATGGCCTTAATATCCACAGTTTCAGGGACAGGTTCTCCCACAATATACGAGGTCTATTCATGAGTCACCTGCTGCAAATTCTTATAATTCTGATCACTCTGCTCATCAAGTTCAAGTTACAGAGAAACAAATTTTAAGTGTTGCTGAAATGCCAGTCCATCAGAACAATCTTTCTGATCCTATACTTGTTTCTTCTTTATTTGATTAAAGCATTTCACAGGCTTACATCACTCTCAGCTGATGATTTTAGAACCTACCAGGATTTACTGAAGATATGGCAAAAACACTAGAAGTTCCTTAGGAGACAGTTCAGGAGAAAGCATATAAACTTTTTAATATTCTACGTTCAACATCCCAAAGCATTATTAATGAAGGAATATTGGATCCAGCAAAAGATCTGGGCTACTACTGCAAAATGATCATAGATATCAGGTGCCATCTAAACAGTTTGAGTATTCTTATACACATCCAGTAGTAGTGGCTCCATCGTCACTAAATCTGCCCCTAAAGAGAAAGGACCCAAGAGACTTGATCTTTTTAGAAAGAAAATTTACTCTTCAGCATCTTTACAGATCAGGATAGCAAATTATCAAGCAACGCCATCTATATATGACTATCTGCAATGAAATAGACTCAGCATTACGGGCAAATTACCCTCAGAGTGTAGAGATGAGTTTTAAAGCTACTTGTGAAGAAGAGCAACTTATTGCCCTTCAAACTCTATTTCAAGCAGCATTAGATAGTGCTGCTTCAAGTGCTCATTCAGTGGCTACAGGTATCATAATGCGATGCTCATCATGGTTATCTGCATCAGGTTTTCCAAAAGAAGTGCAAACGACTATTGAAGATCTGCCACTCAATATCCATTTTATTCATATTCTCAACACCAAAGGTCTCTCTCAAACAATCTAGAAAGAGATCTAGGTATCAGAAGATGGCAGCTCCACTATCCCCTTCTATAACTATCCAACTGGGTCAGACAGAAAGACATCAAATTTAATGCAACAGTCAAGGATCTTGGATTAATTCACAAAGATGTATACCATTTTACTACATCCTTTGGCTCCCATCTATCTTATTTTCTGAAGGCTTGGATAGCAGTCATCACATAGCAATGGGTCCTTCAAGTAATCAAGAATGGTTATGCCATTCAGTTTCAGTCCCTCCCTGCTTCCCACCCCCTTCTTGGTCCCTTTTCATGAGCATGCCATGCATCAGGCAATAGATGAACTGATCAAACCAGGAGCAATAGAGTTTATAACTGAGGAATTTATTGGAAAAGATTTAGATTCTCCTTATTTCTTCATAGTAAAAAATAAAAGACAGCATACATCTGATTCTAGATCTTGGGAACCTCAACAAATTAATTCAACTTGCCACGTTTAGCACGGTAACTCTCACTTCTGATATTCCTGTGCTGTGTCCCATGGATTAGTTCATTGCCCTCTTACAGGACTCTCTTATTTTCATGTGTCAGTACACTTCACCAACCATTTATCAAGCGTAAACTCCTCAGGCACTAAAACAACCTTAATGTGGAGTCACAGACAGTCCCTTTGGAGTTACTCCAATCTGCCTTGCCACTCAGGTAAGCTTACCTTTGTGATAGATGGTTCCTTATATCCTGGGTCACAGCAATATTTAGGTTACTCCCAGTTTCAAAGGACCAGTCACTTATCCCAAGTCAATTTTACTTTAGATCTCACACCAAAGACAACACTTGTAGCCAATGCTATAAACTACCTAAAGATTTTGTATAGGAAAAGGAAATTAGAGTTATTTACAAGGTTAAAGCAGGTAAACATAAATTACACACAAATGAGTTCCAATCTTAAGTTTCAAAAAATAATAAAAGCTTTTATAATAAGCAAGCTTGATAGGTTATTTAGGGCTAAATGTATATGCTTATTAAGTCTTGCCCTTCAGATCTAAGCAGCATAAAGATACAGTTCCTCCTTTTAGGGCTTTTTATTCCTTCCTTCTTCTTCAAGTTGCAAACTTAGCTGATGGGAGGAATTCACTTGTATGTCTCTTCTTCATAGAAGTGTAGGACTGGAAGGGACCTCAATAGGTCATCCATTCCATTCCCCTGCACTCAAGGCAGGATTATGTTATAACTACCATTCCTGACAGGTGTTTGTCTAATCTGTTTTTAAAATCTCCAATGATGGAGATTCCACAATCTCCCTAGGCAATTTGCTCCAGCACTTAACTACCCTGACAGTTAGGAAGTTTTTCCTAATGTCCAACCTTGCTGTAATTTAAACCCATTGCTTCTTATCCTATCCTGAGAGATTAAAAAGAACAGTTTTTTACCCTCCTCCTTGTAACAACCTTTTACGTACTTGAAAACTGTTATGTCTCCCCTCCAGTCTTCTTTTCTTCAGACTAAACAAGCCCAGTTTTTTCAACCTTTCTTGAGGTTATGTTTTCTTGACCTTTAATAATTTTTGTTGCTCTCCTTTGGATTTTCTCCAGTTTGTCCACATCTTTCCTGAAATGTGGAGCTGAGAACTGGACACAATACTCTAGATGAGGTCTAATCAGTGCGGAGTAAAGTGCAGTGGAAGAATTACTTCTCGTGTTTTGCTTACAACACTCCTGCTAACACATCCCTGAATGATGATCACTTTTTTGCAACAATGATACTGTTGACTTATACTTAGTTTGGGATCCACTAAAGCCCCTAGATCCCATTTCACAGTACTTCTTCCTAGGCAGTTATTTCCCATTTTGTATGTGTGCAATTGATTGTTCCTTCCTAAGTGTAGTACTTTGCATTTGTTCTTATTGCATTTCATCTTATTTACTTCAGACTATTTCTCCAGTTTGTCCAGATCATTTTGAATTTTAATCCTATCCTCCAAAGCAGTTGCAACCCGTCCTAGCATGGTATCGTTCGCAAATATTATAAGTATACTGTCTCTGCCATTACTTAAATCATTGATGAAGATATTGAACAGAATTGGACCCAGGACCGTTCCCTGTTGGACTCCACTCAGTATGCCCTTCCAGTTTGACTGTGAAACACTGATAATTACTCTCTGGGATCAGTTTTCCAACCAGTTATGCACCCACCTTATAGTAGCTGCATCTAGGCTATATTTCCTTTGTTTGTGAGAAGGTCATGCAAGATAGAATCATTCGCTTTATTGATGTCAAGATATACCACATATACTGCTTCCTCCTCATCCACAATGCTTGTTACTCTGTCAGAGAAAGCTATTAGGTTGGTTTGATGTGATTTGTTCTTGACAAATTCATCTTGACTGTTACTTATCACCTTGTTATCTGCTAAGTGTTTGCAAATTTATTGCTTTATATTTACTCCATTATCTTTCCAGATACTGAAGTTAAGATGACTGGTCTATAATTCCATGTCAGTGTTCTATTCCAATAATATTAGATTAACTCTTATCCCTAAAGCACTCGGCACTATCACTTCAATCGAAGTCCATTTGGCAGTATTCCATTCCATATCTGTATTCCATCCTCCAGGAGAGGAAGGTACAATTTTCTCTCATCAGTCAGCGAATAGATTTATGGAAGTGGTTGTCCGCATTTTTCTTCCTGTGAGAAAGATCACTACAATATGGGATTTAAATTAAGTGTTTTTAGCTTATGGGGACCCTCTTTTGAAGCTCTATCAAATTGTCCAATTCCTCTGATATCACTGAAGATAATGTTTCTGGTGGCAATTAAATCAGCTCATAGAATAAGTGAATTACAAGCCCTAATGATAAATCTTCCATGCACAGTTTTTCACATGGCTGTAGTAACTATAAGACTGCATCCATCTTTTATTCCGAAGATACTATTAGATTTTTCATATTCATTCATTTACCAATTTTTTTCCAAAGCCTCATTCTTTACCTGTTGAATCTATATTACATACTTCAGATGTGAGAAGATTGCTGTTATATTACATCCTCCATCAGACATCCAAACTCGCTCCTTAAGAGTGCAAGCTGCAGCAGTAGTATGCTTGTCAGGCAGGTTCCAATATCTGAAATATGTAGAATGGCTGGCTACCTAGTCTTCAGCTCATATGTTTCTGAAATTTTATTTGTTAGTCATCGTTTGAAGATCTGATGCCCATTTTGGAACAACTTTTGCAATCTCTTTTCAGATAACTTTTAGCTCCCACCTCTTTAAAGATGACAGCTAACTTATAACCATAAGTGGGACCCACATGTGCAAAAGCTCAAAAAAGAAAAAAAGGTCACTTACCTGACAGTAACTGTTGTTCTTCAAGACATTCTGCACATGTGCATCTCACAACCCCTCTCTGCAGTTCAGAGTCTTATGAATGAGGATTCTGATCAGCAAAGGAACTGAGTGGTGGTTGTATGCCCTAGGGAGGGAGAGAGGATGAGGGCCTACAGAGCACATGTGCAACCCCTGCTGGATACTTCTAGTGAAAATGTTTTGAACTCTTGCTGGGGCACATGGACACCATAAGTGGGATCCATGTGAGAACATCTCAGAGAATCACAGTTACTATCAGGTAAATAACTGTTCTTTTTTAGGTTTTTTTAAAATATTTTTTTATTTAAGGTATACTTATAAAGTATCACACAATTAATTGCTTTTAGGATTTCTGCAAATTATTAAATATTTATGTACAAATAAATATACGAAACTTCCTTTTTTTCTTTTTTTTTTTTTTTTACAGCTGTCATTTGCCGATGCTCTATATTGGACTGGAGTATGGTTTGACCAACAACTCAAAATTAGCTGAAAGATTTTTCAGCCAAGCCCTAAGCATTGCACCTGAGGATCCTTTTGTTATGCATGAAGTTGGAGTGGTTGCATTTCAAAATGGAGAGTAAGTTTGCAAAAGGAGATAAAGAAAGACAGTACCTACTAGTATATATTTTCTTCATAAATGTAATGTAGTAGCATATATTTTATTTTTATAAAATGGCTTCTTTTGAGCTACAGAACAAGAAATTGCTTATGATCCAAATTAATTAGTATTCACCCTAAACTCGACCTTGTCAGATTAGTCTCTCTTCTAATAGGGTATTTTATCTGGTTTGGTGTTTTAAGGATTGAGTCAGGAAAGAATTGATACTTGGTGATTAGGCACAGATATAGACTCAACCAGGCATCACACGAGGTGTTCACAGATGCAGCTGATTCCAAGTGTTGAAATGGTATTTGTGTTATCATACAATGAAGCATTCTGTGTTTTTGGCAAACGAGGAAGTACCAAGATGATTCCAGACAGAACAAATTTTTAAGAGGTGTTCAGTATTGGTTTTGATTGCTATCCATAGCCTGGTTATTGGGAGTGTTTATCATGTGTTTCTGGGCTGCATTCCATTTTAATTTTTGCTCTGTAGTTTGACTTTGTGTATGAGATGTTTGTCACTCAACTGCGTGTATTTCACTATTTAATTAATGTGAATGAAATTATCTGTGCATAAATAGTGTGAAAGATAAATTTTCTCTCTTTCTAATGCAGCTTATTCAGCTATGTCATTGTCATTAGGAAGGGACTTATCAATGACAGCTGTGTGTTAGATACTTTGTTGGTAATTCCAGTAATGTTTTTTTTATTTTAGCTGGAAAACTGCAGAAAAGTGGTTTCTTGATGCTTTAGAGAAAATTAAAGCTATTGGACATGAGGTAATTTTTAATTAATATGTGCTTAATTTTATGTCAATGAACTATTTATTAAAACTGCAGGTCCTCGTATTATACTGCCTTATGTAATTGGAATCTTAGAATAAATGCCACAAGTTCTGAGATGTTGTTCTCTCCGATTATATAGGATGTGACTTAAAACCTTTGTCCATTATCATTAAGTTCTGCTATCCAATATTTTGATATTTTAGATCATGCATATCAGACATTCCTTTTGACCTTTTCCCATAATACCTAGAACCACAAACCTTAAGATTAAATTAAAAAGCAAACAGATTTAAAATATATTCCTATATGCCTGTGGCATAGCTTGGAGCAGAATCCAGATTTGACTCCCAGTTGTGTGCTTTAATTGTTAGAATATGCGCCTTCCCATATGAATTCTTCAGTCACATATGGAACTCAGTGCAGCAAGATATTAATGCAGATACCTTAGTTTAAAAAAACAAACCACACAATAAAACGCTTAGACATGCATAGGAATAAGAATAGTGTTTGTAGTTATGGTATCTATGGTAAAGTCACAGTGTTTCTTCTGATGCTTAAGAACATAAGCTAAAAACCAGGATTGGAAAGAGCTTTCGCTTAAGATACTAGTCTGGTACATTATGGCAATGTTATTGCTTCTTCAGAGGCATCCAGCATCAACTTCTACAGAATACTAGGACAGATGGATCATTAGTCTGTTCTGGTATGACAGTTATTTATGTTTTTAAAAGAGGAATAAGCAGTAGGAACCAGATTATTCTTCAGACACACAGAATCTGTATTTATACAAATATATCTTGTAGTTGAGAGAGAGAGAAGAAAAACTGCATGTTATTTCTAACTTGCATCACAGAAAATGCAAAATACATTTAATCATTAGTGCCCTGGTCCAGCAAGCGCTTGCACAGATGCTTATCTTTATTCACATGCTTCAGGCAGGTCTAAACACAGAAGTTGCACCACTAGAAGTTAAATCAGTTTAATTAAACCCTTTGTATACAAAAAAATCTCTTTATATCAATTTAGTTATATTGGTTTAGCTTGCACCTAATCATACCAGTACAAGGATGTATCCACACAAGCTTTTTTACCAATATAACCCTACCAAAACAGTTTAGTCACTTCCAAAATGGCTTGGTTATTTTGATAGAGAGCCTGAGATAAACCAAAAAAAGACAGCTTGTGTGTGGATGCTAGGCATTTTCTACTGGGGGGAAAAAAGTTATACTGATGCAACTTTCTAATATAGATAAGACCTACATTTGCCAACACCACTCAAATGATAAAGCCAGATTTACATTGATATGAACGTTCACAAATAAAGTTGCTGTGATTTAACTAAATCAGTATAAAATTAATGCCTTTGGTTAAACTGGTACAACTTTGTATAGACAAGGACTTAAATTTAGGTGTGTGCTGCATAAGTGTTTGTAGAATTGGGGCCTATGTCATTAAGATTTAATTTGTTTTTTTGGGAGTAGCAAACAGGTGTTAAAATATATATAATCATACAAAAGTAATTATGAAATTTAAAAATAAAAATGAAAAACCAAGAAAAGGTTTACTATAACTATTCTCAGAAAGACCAAACCAAAAGCTGTATCTAAACATATTCTTAAAGGGGATCAAAGCACAAAAGATTTTCTTGTTTTAAGGAAAAGAATTTAAGGATTTTGGCAGCTTAGATATTAGCATTGTTTGGCCAGTAAATTAACTAATTATTTCAGAGCAGATAAATTTAGAACATGAAAGAAAAGGGCCAAAGAATAGAGTCAAATGGGATATTTAATATTTGCAATCATTCTGTCAAGATCCTGTTTTACTGAGGGTCACTTCTGCACTGCTTGGTGATAGACCCAGCTGTGCTAATAAATAGTAAAGGGTTAAGTTTGAAAGTGTGAAGCTGACATTGAATTTGTAAGGTAAAGATATAATTAATTTTTTGTTTGCCACCTGTCCAAATAAATGTTGTATCACTGCAGTTTTTAAGGCTATGTAACTGGGATGTTGACTAGAAGAACCTGGAAAAGATAACTAAATTGGGGAAGATTCACTTTAATAAGTAATGGTATCATTGGACAATATTTTTGCTCATTTTACATATAAAATATGTAGCTAACTGTTTAATGTAAAGGAATTTTGAATGCTTGTCTTCAAGTTTTCATTGTCCATGAATGAATTGCCTTGTTCATTTACATGCTGATTTCTCTATAGTAACTGAACACACAAAATTTAGTTACAAGTTGTGAGGTTGATATCATTAGGTCTGATTAATTATATTGCAGGTAACAGTTGATAAATGGGAACCTTTATTGAACAATTTAGGACATGTGTGCAGAAAGCTCAAGTAAGTGGAAAATATGAAATGTTTTAAAGCTATATTTACCTGGCATATTACAAGAAAGCTTGTTCTTCTGGACCCACTACTTATTTACAGTAACACTACTTACACTGTCAGAGCAGTATAAAGGGGCCTTCTTGTAAATCAGAATGAGGCCACCTAAATCTGTTTGTGCACATTCATTTGCAGTGCTCATGTATATGCAATAATTTATATAAATTCTTAAGTCTTACAATTATTTAGTAGCTGATAAAATTTTAATCAAAGTACTCAGATTTTAATTGACTTCTGTATCAATATTGAAGTCCTTGCTTATGCCCAGATCTTGTAGAGCAATCTGCATCAGTGTAAGGGTCTTCCTGTACAGACTGCTTTCCTGGATCAAAATGTGACTTATTACTCACTGGCTTCAGTGCCAGTTTTGGTGTAAGGACTGCAGAATTACTGTTGAGAATGGCAAGTTCAAGGTTTGCAGCCATATTTCCACCCATCTTAAAAGCTTTACTACAGATTTGCTGTGAAACAAAACATGAATACTTTTCTGACTGAGTTACAAAGTAATGCTTGAAGTAGACCTGTAAAATCCAAGGACAGTTGTAAAACAAAATCTGAGCATATTTTTCTCAACAACACATCAGCAATGGACCATCTTTTTATTATATTTGTTTTTAAAAAGTGTTCTTTGATGGTAGGGCTGTTGCATATTTTATTCAGGTTATGATCATGATGAAACACTGTTACAGTACAAAGTACATGTAGGAATTGTATCTTTTTAGCAGATTAAATAATTAATTAATCAGGCTAATATTTTATTAAAAATCGATTTAATAAAATATTTGAAGTTCAGAAATGTATACATATTTATAATTTTATTTTATTACACATGAACAGTGCTATAATTCCTTAATTGGCCATGTGGTTTATAGCTTTTGTGTTTCAATATCACTAATGTGAAAGCAATTAGAGTGGAGAGCAACTCTGAAGCAATACTACCGCTTTTGGCTTCAGTGGTAATTACGCCTTTTACAAGAGCTGCCAATTAGACTTCATTTTGTTCAGAAATAAGATGCCTGTAATAGCTGGCCACTTTCCCAAGAACAAACAAAAGGCCATGCTGCATTCATTAGTATAATTATAGATGTTTTTTCAAAATCCTTGTTTCAGTTAATAACACTTTTGTCTTGTGTTAAATTTCCTACAATGAAAAATTAAAAGTATTTACATCACATTTAGAGCAGCCAACAGTGTGTTCTTTGTTCAAATGTGTGTGTGTTTTTAAGACATTTTTCTAAATACTGTAAAACATTTTTAACGCAAAAAATTCATTTTAATTTAAAATTAAGCTGACCGACTACAATGGAATGTTACATGTTAGAATAGATAGGAATGTGGTATACTGTGAAAGGCTTGATTGCACAGTGAACACATTTTATATTTAATTGTTAATTCTCTAGCATTTCTGACAGCTTTACATTTTGCTTTTTTTTTTTTGCATTACATTTTGCTGTTTGATATAATAGAAATCAGAGTTAGCCATGACAACAGATTTAAGACTTTTCTGAATAGAGAAAAGTCAAACAATCTTCTGAGATTTGTGATATCTGTGTTTTAATTACAGTAACTTAAGATTCTTGTAGCAATGACATCAGGTCATGAATGCAAGCCAGCTGTAAGCATGTGTGCTTTTGTATGTTTCTTGGGTTCTAAATGAATAATTGCAATACATAATTTGATTCATGGATGATTTTAAGTTCAGGAAAGGATGTCTGGTATTTGAAGAGAATTATGGATATACCTAAAATGATCTGAAGCAAAGTAAATAATTGCTTTAATCTTGTTTCATTTGAAAGTTTTAAAATATCTTGAAAATCTTCATATATCCCATAACATCAAAATGTATAATTTTGATAAATGCTATGTTCTTGCCTGCCTCTGACGGGCAGAATTAGAAGCAAAGTGGAGGTAGCAGAAATATTGTTTTCTGTGTAGCACTTAATGATTTCCATAAAATTTCTGCCACAACCCCAACAATGTCGGACAATCTACAGAGAATGCTTATCCTCCTTAACCTTTCTTGTTCCTCCCAAGCAACAGTGGCACCATGGTTGGCTCAGTTTTTATGCTTCCATTCACATCTCTAATGTAGCTGTACCCAAGTGGGGGGAGAGGGGAAAGAGGAAGATAATGCTGCCTCAAGCAGCATGAAACCTGTACAGCAATTTGCCACATAAGATAGGACCCTCTTCAATAGGAGATGGTTCCAGGGAGCTCCTGCACCTTCATGCCTTTGTGGCTGGCTACAAATATGCATATGTGGCAACATACTCTTTAGTAAGTAGCAAGATGTTCTTTCCACACACTGAATATAAATCTAAACATAGAGTTCTCTTAAATAAATGTGAAGAGATATGCTACATATGGGAAAAAATTGGTTTCTGTATTACTGAGTAATAAGGTTGTGATTATGCAATGAAGGTTTAGTACATTTTTTCATCTTGCAAGAATGAAGTAATAACTTATTTAACATTTATATTGCAGAACCACCTAAAGGCTTTAGTAAGGGTGGGTCTCATTATGCTAGTCACAATACAAACTTAGTACAATGAAAGTCCTTGCACTAGAGAGCTTACTAATATGCACTCTATATTTAAAATTAACAGAAAGTATGAAGAAGCATTAGAATACCATCGACAAGCCCTAGTATTGATTCCTCAGAATTCTTCCACATACTCTGCTGTTGGATACATACACAGTCTAATGGGCAATTTTGAAAGTGCAATTGACTATTTTCATACGGTACGTATATGGTTTAAATTAGGGAGGTGCTGGTCTCAGCTCCATAATTAGGGTTAAATTTTATTTTTGTACTTAAAACAGAGACTCATCATCTTATGTGAAATGTATCCTTCCTAAACTTACAGCACTTAGTCTTTGAACTTAGAATAAATTTTCTGAGCATTTACAAATAAAACCTGTTAATTAGATGAAAATAATTTTTAAAAGGCCCCTTAAGAAATGAAGTATGTCTCAATCTTTTCTGTGTCCCAGATTATCCTAATAAATAAAAAACATAGACTTCAGATTTACCAGATAGTTAGTTCATTGAAATATTGTATAGTTACATTCAAAGAAATTAGGTTCTAAATGAGCTATCTTGTCTCTGTGGTGATGCTGAGAGGAAAAAAAATTGATTTTTTAAATACACAAGTTTTTCAATCTACTCTAGTCTGTGATCACAAACACTAAAGTACCATAAACATAGTTATATGGTTATTACATAGTATCACTGCAGGGCAGAGTTAAGGTTTTTGGATGTCTGTGTATTTCCACACCTTAACATGTTCTTTCAAGTATAACCTTAACATTGAATTTCCTGAGTTTGTAATGCTTGGTGTGGGGATAACATTCCTGCAATGCTTTTTACTTCTAAGTTAGAGATACATACACTCAACATCAATTAATTAATGTAGTTTTTTGTTTCAACCTACATATTCCAATTTAGCTGTACAAACGTAAATAATAAACTTGCTCAAAGATTCTTAGTGTAGAAGCTGTAAGTATTATATTCATGGTAGATGAAAGGTTGCACTGCTGTTTGGCAAACAAATATTAGTACTGGAACAGAGGCTGGGCATAGTGTACCTAGTTTTGGTTTTGGTGCTCTTTTGGTCAGTTAAAGAAGCAGCAGTACTTTTATTTGTTTGTTGGAAGGGGAACCTCATTTTATAGTGAAGACTGCGTGTTCTTCTGTAATAATAATATGCAGCAGCAACTAAAGTAAACATAAAAATGAAGAGAAAAAAACTGAATGAAATTATTATGATACTGTGATGTTGCAAATATCTGTTTCTCCTATTGAATATTCTGTATTCCGTTTGCTTTTTACAGGCCCTTGGTCTTAGGAGGGATGACACATTTTCAGTCACCATGCTTGGACATTGCATAGAAATGTATATTGGTGATTCTGAAGCTTACATTGGTAAGTTTGTCATTTGTCACTATATGAAGTAAAATTATGAATAGTTAAAAATATATATATATATATACTTTTTAATGTTTATCACAAAAAAGATTCTCTAATATTACATGTATAATAGAAACTAGGGCTCTCAAGCAATTTAAAATATTAATTGCAATTAATTGTGTGTTTAAAAAAATTAATCATATGATTAAAAATAATAGAATCCCATTTATTTAAATATTTTTGGAGGTTTGCTACATTTTCAAAAATACTGATTTCAGTTACAACACAATACAGAGTGTCCAGTGCTCACTTTATATTTATTTTATTACAAACATTTGCATTGTAAAAAAAAAAAGTTTCACTCCTCACACAAGTACTGTAGTGCAATCCATTATGTAAACAAAAAAAATAACTGCACTCAAAAATAAAACAGTGTAAAACTTAGAGCCTACAAGTCCACTCAGTTCTACTTCTTGTTCAGCCAGTCACTAAGACAAACAAGTTTGTCTACATTTATGGGAGACAATGCTGCCCACTTCTTGTTTACAATGTCACCTGAAAGTGAGAATAGGTGTTTGCATGGCACTGTTGTAGCTGGCATCGCAAGATATTGACGTGCCAGATGCACTAAGCATTCATATGCCCTTTCATGCTTCGACCACTATTCCAGAGGACATGTCTATGCTGATGATGGGTTCTGCTGGATAACGATCCAAAGCAGTGCAGACTGACAAATGTTCATTTTCATCATCTGAGTCAGATGCTAGCAGCAGAAGGTTGATTTTTTTTTTTTTGGTGGTTCAGTTTCTACGTTGGGTTCTGTAGCTTCCGCAGCTGAGTGTTGCCCTTTTAAGACTTCTGACAGCATGTTCCACACCTCCTCCCTCTTGAGATTTTGGAACGCACTTCAGATTCTTAAACTTTGGGTCAAGTGCTGTAGCTATCTTTAGAAATCTCATATTGGTATCTTCTTTGCTTTTTCTCAAATCTGTAGTGAAAGTGTTCTTAAATCGAACAATATATGCTGGGTCATCATCCAAGACTGCCATAACATGGAATATATGGCAAAATGTGGGTAAAACCATGGAGCATACAGTTCTCCCCCAAGTATTCCAGTCACAAACCTACAGGGCTCAAGTAGTATTTCTAGCTTATGCAGTTTTGCAAAATCCTTATCTGTTGGCACTGATGCTTTTGAAGAGCTAATGTGGCTGTGATAGTGGCTTTATTGCAAAGCAGGTGCTGAATCTTAGCCAATGTGGAGTTCCATCTGGTTGAAGTATCATGTACAAGACGTTCTTGTTTATGTCCATTTGCAGCTTGTTGTATTCCTAGCTCTGTGTTTGGACTGTGTTTGAAATGGCCTACAGGTTTTCTACATTTTGCCAGTACGTTTTCAAAACCACCATCATTGAGTGGTACTATAATGGATCGCTGCAGACTGTGAGCGATGCACATCAAGTGTTCAAAAAGCAAGCAACTGGATGCTGCTCCACATTATGTGCACTACTAATTGTGTCAGTACTAATTATTGTTACCTTTTCTTGAATATTGCATTCTTTTGCAACATTCAAGAAACACTCTGCATATGCTTCAGCATGATGTCTCTCTTCAGTATGCGTTACTGTTGCAACAAATGACAGCAATGTCCATACAGCATCAATCAGGTGTGCCATGACTCCAAAATAGCTGGGATTGCTCAAGGATGCCCAGTGATCACCAGTCAAAGCAACAGCTAGTGCATTTTTCAGAAGCCCCAACTCTGTAATCTTCTTATTGTCATATAGGTCACGTATTCATGATGCAATGGTTCCTCGAGAGGGCAAGTTGTATGACGGATTGGAAGATACAATTTGAATAATATCTCTTAACTCTCTGTCATTTACAATGTTAAGTGGTCTGCAGTCCATAGCTATCCACTTTGCAGTAGCATTGGTTAAGTGGTTGTACTTTGTTTGATTCATGGGCTTGTAGCAACCCTGAAACTCTGTAATCGTACTCTGTCACGGCTGGCTGGATTCATTTGCTGGCAGTGGATTATGTGTAGCACAAGATCTGGAGGCAAAAGCATGCTTAATAGACTTGAAGTACTTCTATGGTATAGGAGCTCAGCCTTGTAATAGCAATAGATAACAGTATTTTTAGCTAGAGAACCATCCAGAAATATTTTAAAAATAAACTTCACGTTCAAAAGTCCTGAACTGTTGCTGCTTTACTCCATTAACTTTTTCTGATATTTAATCACTCCAGATCATGAAAACACAATAGAACTGTGCCAATGTCTGGAATAATTCAATACATTCTTCTATATAATCAATATATTTATGTCCTGTTCAGAAGAGTCCTTGCTGTGGCTATGGAAAGATTTTACCTCCAGATTTGAACATTTGGTTGGGGAGTGAATTGTGCAGGAGGCTTTTTTTACCCTGCTGCTGATGGGTTAGCCTTATGTATACTATTCTGTACATCTCCTTTAAAGGAGTCTTGGCTTATTGAAGGGGTAAGTTTTTTTTTTATTTCAGAAAGTCAGTTTTGTGGAGATGGGATGGGGTGTGAGTTGTGCTGGAGAAGGGTGAATTCTTGATGCTGCTCCTGTTGGGTTGGGTTTCTGAGCTCACCAGGCTCACCTCCTGTCCGAAGAGAGTTTCATCTTAGAAATCTGCATTCAGTGTTGGGGGAGGACAGGGGAAGCAAGCAACAACTTGTGCGGGAAGAGGGTCCGGGAGGACGGGGGGATGACAACGGGGAGGAGCAAGCAATGACTTGTGCAAGAGGAGTGTGAGGGAGGTGTTTTGCTGCTGCTTCTGGAAGAGTGGTTTCTGGTACTGAGCTTGCCTCCTTTTACTGTGCTAGGTGGGCTCCCTTCAACTGACTGACCCCTTGTTTGCAAGGAAGGGTGGATTTTACCTCAGGGACTCAGCATACAGCAGGGAAGGAGAGATTGGTGCAGGGAGTCTGAGCTTGCCAGGCCCCTGTTCTCTAGAGGTATGCCTAGAGCGAGGGGCCAGCCAGGGGCAATGGGGCACAGCATGGGGGAACAGTCCCAGGAGCAAAGGGCCAGCCGGGGGCAATGGGGCTCTGTGCAGGGAGGATGGTCCCGGGAGCAAGTGGCCAGCCAGGAACAATGAGGTACAGCGTGTGGGGGGGTGGGGGGTTCCTAGGAGCAAGTGGCCAGCTGGGAACAATGGTGCACAGCAGGCAGTGGGGTTGGTTCCGGGAGCAAGTGGCTGGCACAAATACATAATGGGAACTGACTGCCTGGAAACAAGTACTGATAAGTATCTGGGAATTATAGTGGATCGCAAACTAAATCTGAATTAACAATGTAATACTGTTGCAAAAAAAAAAAAAAAGCAAACATCGTTCTGGGATGTTTTAGCCAGGAATATTGTAAGCAAGAGATGAGAAATAATTCTTACGGTCTGCTCAACACTGATAAGGCCTCAACTGGAGTACTGTGTCCAGTTCAGTGTGCCACACTTTGGAGGAGATGTGGACGAATTGGAGAAAGTCCAGAGGAGTGCAAGAAAAATGTCTACGATTCTAGAAAACGTGGCCTCCAAGGAAAGATTGAAAAAAATTGGGTTTGTTTAGTCTGGAGAAGACTGAGAGGGGACGCAATAGTCTTCAAGTACATAAAAGGTTGTTATAAAGAGTATGGGAATAAATTGTTTTCCTTATCCACTGAGGATGGGGCAAGAAGTAATGGGCTTATATTGCAACATGGGAGATTTAGGTTAGACGTTAGGAAAAACTTCCTAACTGTAAATGTAGTTAAATTACCTAGGGAGATTGTGCAATATCTGTCATTTTTAAGAATAGGTTAGGCAATCATCTGTCAGGTATGGTCTAGATAATGGTCTTAGTCCTGCCTCAGTGCAGGTGACTGGACTAGATGACCAATATAGGTCCCTTCCAGTCCTACATTTCTATAGTTCTAATTCCTGGGAGAAATGTGTTTATCATCTCCATATTCCTCCTTTAGAGGGTTATTGGGAGATTGCTTTAAACTTTAGAGGTCTTTGTGATTGGAGATTCAGAGGGTGATAAAGGGAGCAGACTGGAAGATGTGTTCTAACTGCTTGCTGTTTGACTGGGAAGGGACTGTCTCAAAAGGTTGAACAGGTAGTTCAATTTCCCTGCTCATTTAATCCTTGGACAGTTTATGGACACCTGTCCACTAAGAACAGCACCGAGATTGCCTACTCATTTCACCAAGCAGCTTTTAGGTGGTAGTTTTTTCCTTGCTACTCATAGACTTATAGACTTTAAGCTCAGAAGGGACCATTATGATCATCTAGTCTGGCCTCCTGCACAATGCAGACCACAGAATCTCACCCACCCACTCCTGTGATGGATCCCTAACCTATGACTGAGTTACTGAAGTCCTCAAATCATGCTTTGAAGACTTCAGGGTACAGAGAATCCACCAGCAAGTGACCTGTGCCCCATGCTGCAGAGGAAGGCAAAAAACCCCCAAGGCTTCTGCCAATCTGCCCTGGGGGAAAATTCTTCCCAACCCCAACAATGGCCATCAGCTTAAACCCTGAGTATTTGGGCAAGGCTCACCAGCCAGATACCCAGGAAAGAATTCTCTGCAGTAACTCAGAACTCACCTCATCTAACATCCCATCACAGGCTATTAGGCATATTTACTGCTAGTACTCAAAGATCAGTTAATTGCCAAATTAGGCTGTCCCATCATACCATCCCTTCCATAAACTTATCAAGCTCAATCTTGAAGCTAGCTAGGTTTTTTGCCTCCACTGCTCCCCCTGATCTGGAATCTATTTGAACTGATGATCACAGCACACCAGCTGCCTAACCATTTCAAGTTTTTTGTAAGCATCAAAACAGAGGAGAGTTCTTGGTTGCAAATTACTAAAGTGTAATTGTGTGAAGATAGCAAAGAGTAAAGAATAGAAAAAATAGAGAAAAATACTTTTTTTTTTTAATTAGAAAACATTATTTCTTTAACTAAAAATTGTTTATGGCAGTTTAAAGATGGGGGGGAATAATCAACATTTAAGAGCAATATTAGCTCTAGGAGTTGTTCACAAATGATATATCAGATAAGTTTATGAACGGAGTCTCTGGCTAACATGTTTTTGTGGTCATGAATGAATATCACACTTGCCTCCTGTAGAAGCAATGGGGATAAATATACCTGTCCCCCAAAAAATCAAGACTTTGTTTCACTGGACTTGTTCATTTCTCCATGGCGAATAATACTGTTAGTATACCATGAAGCATGTTAATGAAGCTGAAGCAATTAGGAAGTAATGTCTGTATTGTCACACCAACAGATAGGTTTAGCATTGTGAAAAGCAGTTGGAAATGCATTTCCTATAAATGTTAGGGCTTATTGCACATATATTGATACATATTTGATATATATCATAGTTGATACATTCTGAAGTATCATACAGTTATTTGACTAAAACCTATAATAATTAAGCTATATATGGTGAAAATTGTCTTTTAAGTGACTATTCAAGGGACTGGATGGAAATTAGTTTAATAGAGGAGGTCTTCTAGAAGAAGTGAAGCTGAATTGTATTCAATATATTGAAAATACCTTGGGTCTTTTTAAAATAGGAGATTGCCTGCTATAAGTGGCTTCTAGCACCGGTTCTAGTGTACCAAGTATAAAGCTTATGGACTTACTTGTCAGTGGTCTGTGGATATATAAGTGGCATAATTATTTGCTGATAAACTAAGTATTTTATGAGATGTAAATTCTTGGGAATGTTCATTTGGACAGTAACAAATACTATTTGTCTCTTTTTAGGAACGGAGATTAAAGACAAATTAAGATGTTATGACTTTGATGTACACACTATGAAGACATTAAAGAACATTATTTCACCTCCCTGGGATTTCAGGGAATTTGATATAGAAAGGCAAACACTGGATGAAAGCGGTATTGTGACACTGGAAACAGCACATCAAAGAAAAACTACAGATACTAGTCGTCCATTAGAAGAAACCTTTGAGATTGAAATGAATGAAAGTGATATGATGTTAGAAACATCCATGTCAGACCATAGTTCATGACTAACGCTGGTACAGATCTCATTTTGTCAAAGTGTATTTTGATTTAGCTTTTTTGTTGCCTTGCATTCAGGAATTTGCTATTTTTATACAAATCCAAACTACTTCTCTACACTTAACATCAGAGAAATAATGTCTGCCTTAAGACTGTTATAAAATATTCATTCCCAACGGACTATTTCCATTGTTATTGTTTCTATAAAATAATCTTACATAATGGAATAAAAGGTGAAATTCATTCATATATTATGTTTTAAAAACTGGTTACTGTATCCTGTGACTGCTATTAAGACTGTGAAACTTTAAAATATGTCCTGAAAATGAAATAGCATACAATACTCCATTATATTGAGTAGTCAAGGGCTACTGTAGTATTATTGTGGCTTCTAAGTTTTCATCCTATCTGTAAGGAACATTCTGTCCTACACCAAAAATAACTGTAAGGTTTTCTTGCTAATGCAATATTTTATTATTTTAAGACAGGAACAATTTCAGCGATGTCCATTATTTTGTTCAGCGTCTATATGCATTTGTGGAGAGCAGTTTTTTATCAATTGAATCTAATGTGCTACATATTAAATTGATGTCAAAGCTTTTTAAGCATGGTAGTGGGTATTATGCGTTCTGTTTTATCCTGTTTTTGATAATCATTTCATCTTCTTTTATCATCTGTACTGTACTACTGGAAGGTAAATGTAAGCAGAACTGCTTTGGGAAAGCTCGTTAGGCAACAAATGTGAATGACTTTATAAGGCTGTAGAAATTCTTTTTATACTTAGTTATTTTGTCAAGGTAAAGGAATAACTGAATAGTGTGTGTACAGTACTTAAAAAATTCTCTGAGCCTGTGGTATTTTTTTTTTTTTAATCTGCTTCTTTGCATCATTATTTCCAATTAACAGCCTTGTGTTTTATGAACAGACATGATTTTTCCATCCAATAAACTAAGGCATTTCAGTGCTCCTGCTTAAAATGAATACTAACCATGTTTTGTATATACTAAGTTCTCCCCTCCCTTCTTTGTCATTGTTACTTGCTTTAAAATTTGTGAATATGTGGGTGCGGGGGTTAAGTTTAAGTAGTTTAATTCAGGATAGCCTGTAACTTTAACTTCTCTGTGTTTTGTGAATTAAGGTCAGCAGCCTTGGCTCAATTCTAACAGTTTTTTTGTGTTTGATAATGTATAGAACTGAAAATCTCCATGAAGTGAAGAAGAAAAATAGTGTAGCAGTCCAGACGTTACTATGGAGTACTTCAAAGCTCAGGAACCAGCAAATATACCTTACATGTTGTTTTTCCTCACATAGAAAAGCAATGAATTCACTTTTTATTCATCAGAATCAAGTAATAGGCCTAAAATTTAATCTGATACCAGTTATAAATCTGGTTAACAAAGCACCTTAAACATTATGTTGGAATAAAATCATTAATTTCTGACAGTGCTTTTAGGGAAAAAACAATAAAACTGCTACATATATCTGTTTCAGAGTTATCAAAGTAAGATGTGAAGAAAAAGGAACATATACTGGAAAACTATAATTAGTGCTATTAGTTAAATGCTATATATTGGGACATATATTACTTAATCTTTCCACAGTACTTTGGAAGGTTGAGGATATTGACACTTACCTCCTTTCTAAAGAGCTTCAGGATCTATGGAAACCACTAATTACATATGCTAGATATTGTCACATCCATATGCAATTGATAGGCATTTTCCTTTGTTTCTTGGACCTTTTCTCTGTGGATAGCTTTAGATTTTTCTCCCCTTTCCCCTGTGCTGTTGCTTCTGAAGAAGAGAACGTAGTTCTTTTATTTCTTTAAAAACAAAATCTCTCTCATGCTGTTTTCTTAGGGTGTGTTCTCACAGCAAAGTGAAAGTGTGATTGTAACACGATAGGCATACCCATGCAAGCTTTTCTAGCTAGCACAGGTGATGATAGTAATGAAGTTGTGGTGGCACAATCTTATTCTCGGCCTGTCTGACAGAGTACCACCAAATAATTGTAATTGGGGCAAACTCCCACTCTCAGCAAGGGGGATGTGGAGAAGGGAATCCTCTGCATCTGATACCCTCTGAAACGCCTTCCAGGGAATCTTTTCAGAAGGGGATGCTCATATCCTTCGTGTCCCCCTACTGGCAATTTAAAGAAGATACAGATTGTTCTTGTTTAGATTGCATAGGTGGGTTCTGTGAATCCTGGATGCCATGAGAGGAGAATTCCAGAAGTTTGCACCAAATTGGGCTAGGAAATTGGCCTAAAAATGAATTGGATCGGGGTATCCAGTGGTTTTTTTTAAAAAAAAGCTGAGACCCCACTCAGTGGGTGTTGGATATCAAAACCACACGACTGGGGCACCATATAGGAAAATAAAAGACATATACCAGGAGAAGCTGTTGCCGGAAGGATTGCTAGTTCCTGTTTCTTTGGTACCTAGGAACTGTGTAATACCTCAGAATTTCAGATGGACAGGAAGCTCCTGCTGATTGGGCATTTTTAAGAAAGGAGCCCTAAGGTCTGGATCTTGCTTTTCTGCCCAACATACACATTGGCTCTAACAGTCGGAATCTTTTCATCTTCAGGAAGTGCTACAAGGCCTATCCCACTACACTCCTGAGAAGGAGTGGTTTTTGGGGGGAAGAGTTTGGGAGGGGTGAGGGAAGAAAAGGGGATTTTGTCTGTAGTTAACTTTATTCTGCTGAATGTGTGAGGAGGTTGAAAAGTCTTGTGAATGTTTTTAATTTACATGTGCCTAGCGCAATGGATAGGCACATTTAAAAAAAAAGGTCTATATGGAAATTTTTGAGATTTTTTTTTAGTGAAGATTCTTAAGTCAGAAATGTAGTTCCTCTCCTATTTTAATTTAACTAATTGTCAACTGAGTTACTGATCTCTCCTACAGCTGCAGGCTGATGTTTCTTCTCAACTGTGTTTTTCCAAAATAGCAAGAGCATTTTACATCAAAGCAGTAGAGGCTACCTTCTCAAGGAGAATCTGGAGGACCTGGCTCTGCCAGAGAAGCTGTTGCTGCTGTCATCAACTACTAATTCGTTTGTGTAGAAGCAGAGACTGGGAATACTTGGTAAAACCATTTTCCCTAGGAGTCTTACCTTTGTGCAATAAACTAATATTAGAATATATTGTCATAGGTGACTTCATCACATGTATTGCACTTTGAATGCTGTATATCTTGGTGTAGTTTTTAACCAAATTGGGAATTGTTGCTGAAGTACAAATTATGCAAAGTTGAAGCCAAGTTCTTCTTCAAGAGCTTGCTTGTGTCCATTCTAAGGTAGATGTCTGCTCATTGCAGTCACTGCCACCAGAAAGATTTCCCCTCAATGGTATCTGTTGCATCAGCTCTGGTGCCCCCTGGAGTTGCATGCTCATAGCACCAGTACAAAGGGCCCTGCCGCCCCCTCAATTCCTCCTTACCTCCCATGACAGTCGCTGGAATTTCTTCATCCTTGCTTTGCAAGTACTTCTCAGTGGACTTTACAAATGTTTTGTATACAGTTATATAGCTATTTTATTGTTGTTAGTTAATTTTCAGTTGTTAGATAAACGGGAAGTAAAGTTAACAAATCCTGATAAGTGGGGTTAACTCCTGCCCGGCACCAAGGCATGCCTTGGTCTCTGGGGTTTAAGCCTTGTGCTTCTTGTCACAAGCCTATGCTTGTGAGAAGCCCTCATTCTAGCTGCCTCAAGTGCCTGGGGGAAGCTCTCATGCACCAAAAAGGATAGAGACACGACTCAGATCTATCCTCATGGAGGCAGCACTCCAGCCTCCTTCGGAGCTGGGTTACTCTGACCTCAATCAGCCTCAATAAGGAGTGCCACAGCTATCCTTCGAGACACTCTATGTTGTTCCCCATCTCTGGCACCGAGAAAAGATGCTCAGTCCGCATCTAAAGAGCCTCAGCACCATCAACCATCCTTGGTACCAAAGAAAGGCACTCCAGCAAGGGAACCTTGGCACTGATCTCCATCTCTGTTGCTAAGAAGCAGAAAAAGACTGACAGAGGTCGATTCTCAACCCCGAGGTCAGCAGGACAAAGACACTACCAGAGTACAACCCACATCAGGGTACAACCCACAGCATCAACAACTTGTGCTGTACCGTTGACTCCGGTCTCAGAATGGGCACCATTGAGTCCAGCACCAATAGATTCCCTGCCGCAGGACAGCCACCAGAGCTCTATTGCTCTGCTGGTACAGTCAATGCCAGAGGTGTTTGCAGCAGCGGGAGACTTGCTCTCTCTTCTGGTACTTATGTCCCCAGCCATACAAGAGCTGTCAGCAGCAGCACTGACAGAAAGGACCTCTATGGCACCAAGGCCTCAGATGGGTTCAAAGGGGAAACGGGCCATGATGGCTCATCCCTGGTCCCCTCTCTTCCGGCACCATTCACTGGCATGGATTGGCACCGCTCCACCCTGCGCCCTGAAAAGGGACTCTTCTGAGACAGACTCAGAGGTGGAGTCCTACATCTCTCATAGGAGCTGGCACCGCCACTCTAAATGGCACTATACAGCTATGGATCCAAGCAAGAGCATTATACCTGTGGTGTGGCCACCGGGACAATGGCAGTTACCAGTACAATGGCCCTTCTGGAATCCCTGTGATTTCCCATCGCAGGCAGGTTCACACCCCAGAAGGTAATATTCAGTGGTTTCAGAGACCAGACTACTTCCACCACCCCCAGAGCAGGATCCAGGCTCTGAGGCCGATGCTGTTTATCGAGTGCCTGCGCCATGAGACATCTCCAGTGCCGAGGGTGAAGAACAGTGCCCTGTACCAGTCCAGGTGTCATTGTCCTCTTCCCAGGATAAGGCAGTCGTGGAAACAGATATTGTGCACAACCCAAGAGGATTACAAGATACATCAGGAATTCCTACGGAGAGTAGCTCAGAACCTGAGGATCCAGATGGAGGAGATCCTCCTATGCCCTTGTGGACATCCTGGCAGCTATGGGCCCTGCAAGAGTGGCATTGCCTTGAATGATGTCATTATGGATCCTACCAAGGCATTGTGGCAGGCCCAAGCATCCCTTCAGCTGGCAGCAAAGAAAGTGGAAAAGAAATACTTTGTCCCAGCTAAGGGTTTCTGTACACACACCCACCACCAGGCTCTTTGGTGGTGTCAGCAGCCAATGAGCAGGAAAGGCGGGGCCAACACCCAAGGCCAAGGGTGCCAAAAAATTAGATCTTTTCGGCAGAAAGGTCTATTCAGCAAGTGGCCTCCAGCTCAAGATCACAAATCAGCAGGCACTCTTGAGTAGGTACAATTTAAATTCCTAGGATTCCATACTGAAATTTAAGGAGTTGCTATCACAGGAGTCCAGGTGAGAACTTGCAGCACTCGTGGAGGAAGGCAAATCAGTGACAAAAACATCCCTACAGGCAGGCTTGGATGCAGTGGACTCTGGAGCTCGATCCATGGCCTTCACCATGACAATTGAAGCTTTTGGCTACAATCCTAGGGTTTGTCACACAAGGTTCAACAGACTTGGCAGGACCTTCCTTTTGAGGGTATGTCTCTCTCTTCCAAGCAGACGGACTTCAAACTGCACAATTTAAAGGATTCAATGAGGGTCATACTCAAGTCCTTAGGCATTCATATACCAGCTCTCTTGAGGAAGCACTATAGGCCCCAGCTGGTGGGTCACTTCTACCCACCACCTGCTCAAAGGGACTGTAGCAAGAGGAGCATGGGCTACAGGAGAAGGCCCCCATCCCAGTCCTCGTCTGCATCTGTGCCTGCCCTCCCTAACACTCGGCAGTGTCAAAGCAGGCCTTTTGATGGGATGCTTGGGATAAGTGCCAGGACAATTTATGGATCCAATTTCCCCAGTTGTTTTGGACCAGCTATCCCATTTCTATTGAGTATGGGCCTATATTACCTCCAACCGGCAGGTGCTATGCCCAGTAGCACTGGGATATACCCTTAAGTTCAGTTGTTCCCCTCCTCCCACCCACCTTCCGTCCCTCTTCAGGGACATTCTCACAAGCAGCTTCTAGCGCAAGAGATGCAGTTGCTCCTAAGGGTGGAAGCAGTAGAGGAAGTTCCACTGGAGCTAAGGTGCCAGGGGTTCTATTCCTGTTATTTCCTAATCCTGAAAGCCAACGGTGGTCTCAGACCAATTCTGGACCTGCGAAACCTCAACAAATTCATGAAGAAGCTAAAGTTCCGCATGGTCTCCTTGGCCTTCATCATCCCCTCCCTGGATCCAGGGGACTGATATGCTGCCCTCGATTTGAAGGATGCTTATTTTCATATTGCAATCTTTCAGGGACACAGAAGGTTCGGATTCATCATGGACCATGTGCACTACTAATATATGATGCTCCCATTTGGCCTGTCGGCATGCCCTCCAGTGTTCACAAAATGTATGGCAATCATTGCAGCCTTCTTGAGGAGATGAGGGTTTCGGGTTTACCCATACCTCGACGACTAGCTGGTCAAGGTCAGCCCAGACTTCAGTTGGAGTCCAATGTGAGTCTAATACAGCTGACCTTCCAGGACTTAAGTCTGCTAATAAGTGCGCCGAAGTTCACTTTCTCCCTGATTTCAGAGGATAGAATTCATTGGGACAGTCCTTGACTCGGTACAGGCCAGAGCTTCCCTCCTAGAAGCCTGGTTCCAAGCAATAACGATGCTTATAGAAAGCCTCAGGAACCCCATCACCACAGTGAGAAATTGCTTGAAGCTCCTGGGCCGCATGGCATCACATACCTATATGATTCAGCGTGTGAGACTTCAGCTCAGATCTCTTCAGGTGTGACTGGCATCAGTATACTCGCCAAGCCAATACCATCTAGACACAGTCATTACAGTCTTCCCGTCTATGATTACTTTCCTCAAATGGTGGCTAGATCTTCTAGCAGTGTGCGCAGGAGTTCCTTTCTCAAGGCCTCGACCATCAGTGTGTCTCGTCACAGATGTGTCAGCAATGTGGTGGGGTCTCCTGGGGTTCCTCAGAACTCAGGGCCTCTGGTCTCCGGAAGAGCTCTTGTTACATATCAACATCAGAGAGCTCAGAACAGTTTGTTTGGCCTGCCAGGTGTTCCAGCCCCACATGTTGGTACCAAACCAACAGAGCAAGCTGGAACGCCTAAAGATCCAATGGTCACAGGAAAAGATGATTTGGTACCATGGGAATGTGAAAAGCAGAGAATATCCACACCAGGGAAGGCTCCGTCAGTATAGTCATCAACATGGATACTGACAATGACATGCCAGGCATGGACAGACCCTGCTATTAGGTCCACATTTCTGACTTCATCAGTACAAGCTGCACAAACTGGTACCATCACCTTTGGCACCGTCTGACTTCCAATGCGCGATGGATCTCTGTGTTGGATGCACCAGACTCCCCTTTGCTCAGTACCAGGGCCTCAGTACCGAGCTCACCTGGCACCCGTAGCTCATTAACAGCTTCATGCCATGCACCATCAATATCAGCAGCAGCAGAATCAGAAAGTGTGCAAGAGGACTTTATTTCCTACCACTCATCGCACCCACCATACAGTGCCCAGTTTCATGAACAGCGAGACTACCATCCTTCTGACCAGCCCCCCTTATTTGCACAGCCATAGTTCCAACAACCGGGACCTTTCCTAGGGCAATAGCCATATTTGGGACTCCTGCCAGGCCTAAAGGTAACAGAGCTCATTGGCCCCTACTGGGGCTTTCCATCAGCAAAGGAAATACTCTCCTTCAATTGCTGCTTCTAGGACCTCTGAACTCCCTGAACAAATAAGGGAGAAACCAGTGGGTGAACCAGACGAGTAGGAAGAGATCACTCATCAGACTAAATTATCATCGTCATCACCAGATAAGACAATCATGCCCCCTCTGACATGTATGGTGGACAACTTTAAAACTTTTCAAGACCTGGCACAGAGGGTGGCAGAGGCTCTACAAATACCTCTCCAAGAAGTGATGGAGTCCCATAATAAGCTGGTGTACATTTTACACTCCTACACAGCTGCAAAAGTTGCCCAGACAATTAATGAGGACTTATTGGATCCTGCCAAAACAGTATAGCAGACCCCTGCATCCGTCCCTCCAACCTATAAGAGAGCGGACAAGAATTACTGTGTCCTAGCAAAGGGTATGGAATTCTTTTTTTCACACCTATCCTCCAATTTGATCATTTTGGATGTGATAAATTCTAAATTCTGCTAATAAGTGCGCCGAAGTTTAATACATCCTGAAACCCATTTGGATAACATTTGGGCTGAAATCATTGTTCCCTTTGATCTATCGGTAATGAATAAGAAAAGGCTCGGTGATTTTCTGAACATTTTCATCCTATCCAAGTAGAAGGCCAGACCTCTCCTTACATCGCGCATATGTAGGATGACTTCCTTATTATCTCGAAAAGGCTAAAAGCTGAATAAGCAGATTCACATGGAATGCCAAAGTCACCTTGGGAATGAACTTTGGATGTGGTCTAAGTGCGACCTTGTCAGGCAAGAACATTGTGAAGAGGGGATGCATCATCAAGGCTGCTATTTCCCCTATTTTTCTGCTGAAGTAATGGCAATGAAAAATACCATTTTCATGGACAGTTAAGGAACATGTGGCCTTTGGTTCAAATGTAGTAAGTCCCTTTAGCACCAGGTTGAGGTTCCATTGAGGGGTGGGAAGTCTGGGCTGTGGGAAGAGGTTCACTATGCTTTTGAGAAACCTCTTGGTGGTTGGGTGGGAAAAGATGGAATATCCTTCCACCAGCTGGTGAAAGTTTGAAATTGCTGCCAAGTGGACCTTCATCACCACTTTTTATCCTGACCATGATGCACCATCACCGCAATGATTACAAGTTACCATCATGACTTATTGATGTAAATTTTAATGAAGTTAAGGAAACTAAGAAAATAGCCTATGAAAATCTGGGCACCCCAACATTTATATGGTGTGGAAATCCAGATAAGGGAAATGGGCATCTTGCAGTATTGATGGGCTCCGAGAGTCCCTGCCAATCTGACCCGGGAGGAAATTTCTTCCTGACCCCAAATATGGTGATCAGTTAGACCCTGAGCATGCTGGGGCAAGACTTACCAGCCAGACACTTGGAAAAGAATTCTCTGTACTAATTCAGAGCCCTCCCCATCTAGTGTCCCATCACTAACCATTGGAGGTGTATGCTGCTAGCAGTCACAGATCAGCTACGTGCCATTGTAGGCAGTCTTATCATACTGTCCCCTCCATAAACTTATCAAGCTCAGTCTTGAAACAAGTTAAGTTTTTTGCCTACATTGCTCCCCTTGGAAGGCTGTTCCAGAACTTCTCTCCTCTGATGGTTAGAAACCTTTGTCGAATTTCAAGCTTAAACTTGATGGCCAGTTCATATCCATTTGTTCTTGTTAACATTGGTGCGTAATTTAAATAACTCCTCTCCCTCCCTAGTATTTATCCCTCTGATGTATTTATAGAGAGCAATCATATCTCCCATGAGCCTTCTTTTGGTTAGGCTAAACAAGCTAAGCTCTTTGAGTCTCCTCTTACAAGGTAGGTTTTCCATTCCTCAGATCATCCTAGTAGCCCTTCTCTGCACCTGTTTCAGTTTGAATTTATCTTTCTTAAACATGGGAGACCAGAATTGCACAGAATATTCCAGATGAGGTCTCACCCCAATGCCTTGTATAATGCTACTAATACTTCCCTGTTTCTACTGGAAATACCTCGCTTGATGCATCCTAGGTCTGCATTAGTCTTTTTCATGGCCTCATCACATTGGTGGCTCATAGTCATTCTGTGATCAACCAACACCCAGGTCTTTCTCCTCCTCTGTCACTTCCAAGTGATACATCCCCAACTTGTAGCAAAATTTCTTCTTGTTAGTCCCTAAATGCATGACCTTGTACTTTGCACTATTAAATTTCATCTTGCTTCTATTACTCCAGTTTATAAGGTCATCCAGATCATCTTGTATGATATTCCGGTCCTCCTCCTTATTGGCAATACCTCCCAATTTCGTGTCATCCACAAGTGTTATTAGTACACTCCCACTTTTTGTGCTAAGGTGAGTAATAAAAATGTTAAATAAAATTGGTTCCAAGGCTGATTGATCCCTGAAGAATTCCACTAGTAACCTCCCTCCAACCTGATAGTCCACTTTTCAGTATGACCCATTGTAGTCTCTCCTTTAACCAGTTCATTTTCCACCTTTTAGTTCTCATATTAATCCTCATCTTCTCCAATTTAACTAATAATTTTGCATGTGGAACTGTATCAAATGCTTTACTGAAATCCAGGTAAATTAGATCAACTGCATTTCCTTTGTCTAAAAAATCTGTTATCTTTTAAAAGAAGGAGGTCAGGTTGGTCTGGCATGATATGCCATTTGTAAAACCATGTTGTATATTACCTCAATTACTGTTAACCTCTCTTTCAAAATTTGTTCCAAGACCGTGCACACAATTGAGGTAAAGCTAACAGGCCTGTAGTTTCCCACATTCCTTTTTTCCCTTTCTTAAAAATAGGAACTATATTAGCAATTCTCCAGTCATTTGATACAACCCCCAAGTTTACGGATTCATTAAAAATCCTTACTATTGGGCTTGCAATTTCATGTGCCAGTTCCTTTAATATTTTTGGATGGAGATTATCTGGGCCCCCCGATTTAGTCTCATTAAGCTGTTTGTTTGACTTTCACCTCGAATGTGGTAATTTTTACCTCCATATCCTCATTCCATTATCTACCTTGCCACTACCTCTAAGATCTTCATTAGTCTTATTAAAAACTGAGGCAAAGTATTTGTTTAAGTGTTGGACCATGCCTGGATTATCTTTAATCTCCACCTTATCCTCAATGGTTAGTGGTCCCACTTCTTTTTCCTTGTTTTCTTCTTCTTTATATGGCTATAATACTTTTTAATGTTGGTTTTAATTACCGTTGCAAGCTCCAGCTCCTGCTTGGCTTTTGGCAGTTCTCCCCTTATTCCTACACTTTCTGACCTCCAAGAGGTAGCTTTCCTTGCTGATCCATCCTGTCTTCCATTCCTTGTAGGATTTCTGCTTTCTCTTAATCACCTGTTTGAGATGCTTGCTCATTCAGGTTGGCCTGCAACCCTCCCTTATGACATTTTCCCCCTTGCTTGGGATGCAGGCTTCAGATAGTTTCTGCAACTTTGACTTAAAGTAATTCTAAGATTTCTCCAATTCAGATCCTTGACTTTTTCAGTCCAGTCCACTTCTCTAACTAATTCCTTTAATTTTTTCAAGTTAGTCCTTTGAAATCAAGGACCCTACATCTATTTTTGTTTATCCTTCCATTTAGTTAAAACTGAATTAATTTATAGCACTCAAACAAAGGGTGTCCCCTACAACCAGTTCTTCTATGAGGTCCTCACTACTCTCCAATACCAAATCTAAAATGGCATCACCTCTTGTTGGTTCAGTGACTATTTGGTGAAGAAATCTGTCGGTTATCACATTCAGGAAAAACTGGGCCCTACTTTTATTAGACACACTAGTCCTCAGATCTATATCTGGGAAGTTAGTCTCCCATAATTACACAATTCCCAGTAGTATTTATTTCATTAAAACGTTGAAGAGGTCTCTATCTATATCCAAATCAGATCCTAGGGATCTGTATCATACAGTCATCAGCCTGTGAAATCGCAAACTTTATCAGACAGGAAATTCTGGAAAAATCTTTGTGATAAAGTTATTGCTTTGGGGCAAAAATTTCTGTATTCATAGACAGATCAACCACTACCCTCAATATCAGTAAAAACAACGAGAATCCTGTCGGACTTTAAAGACTAACAAATTTAATTTCTGCAGGCAAAAGTTTTCGTGGGCTTCCTGCAGAAATTAAATTTGTTAGTCTTTAAAGTGCTACAGGACTCTCGTTGTTTTTACTGTATGCAGACTAACATGGCTACCCCTCTAGAATTTTTCAATATCCGTGTTTTTTGTCTATATACATACAATTATTCACTTTGAGGCTGTTTTGTTTTTTCTTGACTTAATTGAACTAGAAGGAAGTGATGTAGGGATGATTATTCAAGCAGAGAAAGCATGTTTAGCAACACATTGTTTCTGCAATGAATATTTGATTAAAGACTTTATCAGTGTATGCAGAGATGGTCAGGATAAAAAGTGGAGTGCCGACAAGTATAACCAATGACTACCCTGATCTTATCAAATGGCACTATCTATGTCACAGAAGTGAATTTAGCATTGGGAATGCCATTGAGGAAGTTGGAAGAATAAATAACTTCAAAATTTCATAGACATGGTACACTCAGTTTATAGGCAGTCTCTCAAAAACCAACAGGAGCTTAGTTTTTATGCCTCTGAAGTCAGTGAACAAATTAACAAGGTCAGAAAAATACTGTCTGTCTGTTGGGTGGCTTCTAGTTTTAGAGCATTATTGATTGTGGGGGAAAATTATGCAGTTCTTCATGGGCATTTCACATTTGCATCTGAAGATCAGTCATTCAATGCCAACACCCACGAGACTTTCTGGGGGTTTGCTATGTCATTGGCCTCTGAAGAGTTTGTTTTAAATTTGGAATCTGATGGATTCTCCAGAGGAGGTAACTAATGTTGGAACACCTACAAAGGGATGATGGAGCATATCAGGTAATCAATAGGACAGTTTGGGCAATTGAGAAGATGAAACAAGACACTGCACCACATATATTGGAAACACAGAAAGCTGTTGATAAACAGGCTTTCAAGTCTATCACTGTTGAAAAGTGCCTCTATATACAAACAATCAGCAATCAACTAGCAACAGTTTCCACAAAGCTTAGCTGATGACCTTAGATCTCAGTTATTTACCACTGCTACCTCAAATTGCTTTATCCTTCCTGTCTGGCATAATCAACAGAATCTCTCTGACTTGAATGAGTTGATTGATCAGATACAGGTCTTAGATCCGAGTAAGTGGCCAGTGGATACAGAGTCTTTTGAGAGGGAGCTGAAGTAATTATGTGAAAAGTTACATCTGAGTTTTGATTAAAGGAAGCTTTTATTACTATATCAACAGTGAAGGTAGAGGTCCCTCAGGATCTCAAACCTCTAGTCTTTGTTATTGAAGGATGCCCGTAATGTCAGCTGACATAGAAAGCAGGTTTGGAACAATGAACAGTCTCTGCACCCTGCTACGCAACAGTCTCTAAGTACCTTGGCTTGCACAGTTAATGTTCATTAGCTTGCTTGGACCTCCTGTGCATTCTTTCAACCCAGTACTATATGTAAAGAAGTATTTTGCAAGGCATTGATCAGCACATGAGACAAAATTATGGAAACAGATATCTGAAGAGGCAGTATAGGCAGCAAACCGATATCATATTTGGGATATATTTACATGGACAATGAAGAATATAGTGCATATAGCATTTTTAGATGTGCAATAAAAAGTATGTTACTGTTCATTCTTGTCAAAATTGAGAATTCCAGCACCTTTTTTTTTTTTTTAAAGACTCGAGCACTGCCTAATTCAACTTGCATTCCTCCAACTTAGGCCTCACAGCTGATTTATCTGAAGATCTTGGAGGGAGGTGCTGCAGGGCTGAATAAGTAAAGTTCACAAACTGTAAGAATCAAAGGTAAGGCCGAGAAGCCTCACCTTTCATGTTAACAAGCCACCGGAGGGAAGATTGACATTCCAGAATCCCCAAAATTGATTGTGACCCTAAGAGCACCCCCATTGCCAGATGGCAAGGGACTCCTTGGTGTTTAACAGGATTTTCAGCTGGCCTGACCAGCACAGTGTACCCCAACTCACTGTTGTCATAATCTGTATTTAAAATGGGTCATGTAAGGTATCCTATGCAAACTGGTGATTAATATTATTGTGAAATGTATATACTAATACTATATGAGGAATTATGGATATTCATTAATATTATGCTTTAAAGTGTGTGACTGAACAAAGGGAGAGAAACAGGTTTTCTTCCAGACAGGAGAGAAGGCAGCTATTTCCCTGTCTTCTTTGTAAATCAAGCATGGTGGAATCAAAACAACGAAGCTCCACATGTATAGAAATCAGCAGGGGGATGGGAAGTCCACAGAAAGTGAAGAACGGCACAAAGTAATCAAGCCTCTTGAAACACAGTCAATGAACTTTGAGAGAGATAAGCAGAGACAGAAAGCCATTTTGGTGTCTTTCACCTAGGAAGACACAGGAAACCAGTACCTTGTACTTCTGTGGAAGGTCCTGATAGAGAGAAAATCAGCCATGGCTGGAAAGATGAAAAACTAGTAAAAATCTGCCTTTAACCAAGACTATAGGTTGTTGAGTTAAGTCTTAGGCCTTGTTTACATTAACACTTATGCTAGCAAAACTTTTCTTGCTCAGTGGTGTGAAAAAAATGCACCCCAAGTGACACAAGTTTTGGCAGCATAAGCACTAGTGTCGACAGCATTATGTTGGCAGGAGATACACTCCCACTGACATAGCTACCGCCACTCACTGAGGTGGTTTCATTATGTCGGTGTGAGAGCTCTCTCCCATCAACATAATGCGACTACAGAAGTGTTCTTACAGCAGCCCAGCTGTATCGATACAGCCATGCCACTGTAAATTTTAAGTATAGACTAGCCCTTAGCCACTAGAAATGTATTTTACTTTGATTTGCTTAACCATTTTGTCTTTATCCCTTGTACTTGAATTCACTTAAAACCTCTCTTTTATTCTTTTTGATTAAATAAACTTGTTGAACCTTTACTCTTAGTCAAGTGTTTTGTTTGAATTGAAGTGATTGTTAATTCCAGTTAAACTAATAAACTGTGCTTTTGTCTCTTTAAAAGAGTCATGAACCTCATTACATCTCTGAATGTTCTAGAAGAAGGTGGAACGCTTCTGAGCAAACTGTTTGGGGGAAATTTGTGACTGGGAATGTGTTGCGGTCATCCTGCAAGTAGTTACCAAGGTTACCTACAGGGTGTAAGAACAGGGAGTGACCCTGAATGACACTTAAGGAGCTCATAGATCATCCTGAATTTTTTTTAAGATAAGAGGCAATCAGATATATCAGGTATCTGAGTCTCAATCAGAGATAAATGATGGTATTAGGTCCAGAATCTCTTCCATCTCTTAGCAGAGTATGTAAGTCTAGTCTAGTGGAATCTGTTCTACTGTATATAAGTATAGTCTGGACTTCTGAAGAATAGCTCTTCTCAACTGCTGTTACTAGTCAGTAACTGCTCAACTGCTTCTACTTCTCAACTGCTGTTACTAGTCAGTGAGGTGCAGAGAAGTTGGATTCCACTGGAGGATCTGCCCCTCTCTTTGGGAGATTTTATCTGATAGGAGAGGTGATTGGATTGGATGTCACATGGAGAGATTCATCAGGTCTGAGACCCAGAAGAGCTCTGGCCAGGCCAGTGCCAGTATGATTATCTTGGCTTAATCCTGTCTGTTTCCTGATGACTCTTGGAATCAGTGGTTATGTATACATGAATCCTAGAACCCAGGGAACCAGGAATGCACCTGATAGAGAACCCCTGGCACAGACTCCCTCTGGAGCAGAATCTGATACACTTCTTGTTCTCTTTCATCCCATCAGGTCTATCATGGGTTGAACCCCACATGGTGAATATCTCCTGTGTGATGTCATCTTTCACTGACCATTCATGATCACTTGCAAACTGCCTGCTGATGTGCTCTGCCAGAATATTCTGCAAGCCTGGTAAGAGAAGAGCTCTTGGAGTAATTTTTGTTTTGAATGCAATAATTCCAAAGGCACACATCTTGCTCCCTGGCAAGGACTAGGACGTAGACAATCAGACCTAGTTGCCAGAGCAATGGTGGTCAGAGCAGCAGCTGGGAATAAGGAACCAGAGCTGGGGTCAGAGACGGAATCCGAGTCAGGAGTCAAGCTAAGAGTCGGAGCTGGAGTCGGTAGCTAGGGGCGGAGCATAGAAATAGGAACAAGGCAGAGCTCAGGAATCAGGCAAGGATTTGATATACAGCTAGCCAGGGATTCACCTAGTTGCTCAGACAACTTTCTATGGCTCTTTCTGGTTTCAACAGTGAGTCTGAGCCAATCATAGAAGCCTTCAGTCAGGAGTTTTGTGGTGTTACGGCCTCTAGTGTGCTAGAGCCCACCAGCCCACACTCCCTGTTGTTACCAGCAAGATGCTAGGTGGTGGCTGCACTGCAGCCTGAGGACCCAGGTTCAAGACCCACCATTCTTCACCTCCCCACACCCCAACATTAGGGAATCAGGAATCAGCAGGTTGGGCTGGATTTTCTGGGATGGTTCTCATGGAAGATCTCTACCAGGAGCATGGACATTTTCTGTGGATTCCCAAGAGCATTCTTCAGGACTGTAACCTTCCCAGTCAAATACTAGAGTTTACACTATCTCATTTTGGCATAAAAAATCTTGTGGATGACATTCATTATGACGAACACATATCTATGGTTTAGGGCAGTTAGGAGTGGTGAGGAAACAGATCCTGTGTACGGGGCTTTAGAAGTGATATGTGGGTAAATTCAAAGGGATAAGGGCAGGAGGAGTTCAAATAAGATTGGTTTGGAGACACATTCAACAGGGGCCCTGCAACTGGTAATTTAGTTTACAAGATGGCTTGTCTGTTTGTAGATGTTTGGTCAAAAGTCGCATCACAGTGCCGGTAACCCCATCAAGCGCCTTGGCACCGGTTGCTTCGGAACCGGCTACTTTGGCTCCGCCACCAACTCCAGCGCTGTCGGCACCGGCACTGCTGGTGCGGACACAGCTTGCCTCGGCACCATCGGCACTGGCACTGATCGCCTCGGCACTGCCTGAGCCGGCACCGATTACCTCGGCACTGCCTGAGCCAGCACCAATCGCCTCGGCACCGAGGAGGCGATCGCGCTCCGACTCTTCATCGCGGGGATACAGGTGACGCCGCTCCAACTCCCGAGGTGGAAAACGTCACCGAAAGAGTTCGAGGCGCGGGAGGAGGTCATTTGGCTCTTCCAGTATTCGGTCCCCCCGGCGGCACCGAAGACGTCGGCACCGCTGGTCATCTTCTTCATCGTCCCGGGGCCGTTCACCTCCCCGGTACCACAAGCGGCGGTCCAGTGGCTCTGGGTCCCAGACTCGCCAGCTGAGCACAACGCAGCAGGTGCATATGCCGGCACTGGCGTGGCCTCAAGGCCCCTGGCAGTGGCCATACTGGGGGCCCTGGGGTGCAGATGGGCCAAGGGACCACCTCCATTCACTCCTCGGTGGCCCAACCAGTACCTCAACCACCGACCCACCCGGAACAGGGTCACCCCTCGGAGGAGGGGTCAGACCCGGAGGAAGGCCCCTCCACAGGGCCCCTGCCACAGTCGTCGTCCTCATCCCCCGATGAGGCGGCTGCCCGAGACCAGAAGGCCCCCCTTTTTGATTTCCAGGCCCACCAGGACTTGCTAATAAGGGTGGCAGGAAATTTAAGCCTGAAGCTTAAAGAGATGTCGGAGGAGGAGGACCCCCTCTTTGGGATATCTGGGTCAGCAGGTCCCTCTCGAGTTGCCTTGCCAGTCCACGAGAGAGTAATGAAGATTGCCAGAACACTCTGGCAAAACCCCTTCTTCGGTGGCCCCCACCTCTAAAAGGGTGGAACGAAAATTTTACGTTCCCAAGGAGGGCTTTGACTTTCTTTATAATCACCCAGCCTCTGGGACACTTGTGGTGGAGGCCACTAACCAGCAAGATCGCCAGGGTGGCCAGGGTAATACCCCAAAGGACAAGGACAGTAAGAAGCTAGACTTGTTTGGCCGCAAGATGTACTCCACTGCAGCCCTGCAGCTGAGGGTTGCAAACCATCAAGCTCTTCTCGGGAGATACAACTTGAACCTCTGGTCCTTGCTGCAGAGGTTCCAGTCGGGGCTATCCTCTGACTAGGCCGCGGACTTCGCCACACTGTCCCAGGAAGGCGTGGTAGCAAATGCGGTCTTGCAATCTGCAAGTGATGCAGTGGACACCGCCCGTAGGGTGATGGTTTCGGCCATCGTCATGCGCCGCTGCTCCTGGCTTCAGGCTTGTCTCAGGAGGTCCAACAGGCCATTCAGGACCTTCCCTTTGATGGCACCGGCCTCTTCTCAGAGAGGACGGATGAGAAGCTGCATGCCCTGAAGGACTCTTGAGCCACCCTAAAGACCCTCGGGCTATACACCCCACAGGCCTCAAGACGCCAGTCTCGGCCTCAGACCCAGAGGCAGTCACAGCCGCCACCTAGGCTGCCTCCCAGACCCGCCCAACCTAGGAGGGGTCGGGACCGTTATAGAGGCCCCAACCGCCGCGAACGTCAGGGGTCCTCGGCAGGGCCTCAGCAAGGTCCTAGTAAGGACACTAATAAACGATTTTGACGGTGTGCATGAGGGTGGCACTCCTCTTTTCCCCCTGGATCTACCCCGGCCCTTTGCTCACAGGCTAGGGCCGTACTACGCAGAATGGGAAACTATCACCATGGACCGCTGGGTCCTCGGGGTAGTCCTCAGGGGCTATGCCCACCAGCTTACGGCCTGTCCCCCAAACTCTCCCCCTATCCAGCCCCTCTTCAGGGACCCCGCTCACGAGCAGCTCCTCATACAAGAGGTCAACTCTTTGCTCCTGCTCGGAGCGGTAGAAGAAGTTTCTCCACAGGAACGGGGGAGGGGATTCTACTCACAGTACTTCTTAATCCCTAAGGCCTATTTTAGACCTCCGCCGTCTGAACAGGTTTATCAGACGCACCAGGTTCCACATGGTTTCCCTAACATCCATCATTCCCACCCTAGATCCAGGAGACTGGTACGCTGCCCTTGACCTCAAGGATACTTATTTCCACATTACTATCCTTCCCGGCCACAGAAAGTTCCTCAGATTTGTGGTAGCGGGATGCCATTACCAATTTGCGGCCCTGCCCTTTGGCCTCTCATCCGCCCCCAGGGTCTTCACGAAATGTATGGCGGTAGTAGTGGCCCACCTGCACCGCAGGGGGGTTCAGATATTTCCATACTTGGATGATTGGCTGATCCGGGGCAGGTCCAGGGCCCACGTGGAGAGCAGCCTGACTCTCACTTGCGCCACATGCACCAAACTGGGACTGCTCATCAACGAGCAGAAGTCCATGTTCACCCCGGTGCAGCGCATAGAGTTCATAGGGAATACCCTAGATGCCACTCAGGCCAGGGCCTTCCTCCCCCGGCCTCAGTTCAAGACCATGGCCGCCATAATCAACGAGTTGCACAGGTCCTCCATGACGACAGCCAGGCATTGCCTTCAGCTGTTGGGACACATGGCGGCATGTACATACGTAGTGAGGCTGGCTCGCCTCAAACTCAGACCTCTACAAGGGTGGCTGGCCTCAGTATATATACCAGCCAGACACTCGCTAAACAGGGTGGTTACAGTCCCCACACAGGTACTGTCCTCCCTGGACTGGTGGCAGGACCCAAGGGAGGTTCTGAAAGGGGTTCCCTTCAGAGACCTGGTTCCTTCAGTGATGCTGATAATGGATCCCTCAGACGTGGAGTTGGGGGGCCCATATCAGCAAGGACCTGAGCACTCAGGAGCCTTGGTCGCCGGAAGAGAGAGCTCTCCATATCAATGTCAGAGAGCTCAGAGCGATCCATCTGGCCTGCAAGGTCTTTCTCAGTGTCCTGAGGGGCAGGATGTTTCAGGTCCTCACAGACAACACGACAGCCATGTTCTATGTGAACAGGCAAGGGGAGGCACGCTCCTCGGCTCTGTGTCAGGAGGCCATTCGATTATGGGACTTAGCGGTGAAGCACGATTTTCATTTAACCGCCTCTCACCTCCTGGGGGTCAGGAACAACGAGGCGGACCGCCTCAGCAGGTCATTCTTACCCCGCCACGATTGGTCACTGCACCCCGAGGTGGTGACTTTCATTTTCCACAAGTGGGGGGTTCCCCAACTGGACCTGTTCGCGTCCTCCTGGAACAGGAAATGCCCGAGGTTCTGCTTGTTACGGGGTCGCAAACCGGGCTCCCTCTCCGATGCGTTCCTGCTAGACTGGAAGGGGACCCTTATGTATGCGTTTCCTCCCATTCCTCTGCTGCCCAAAGTCCTCTTGAAGATCAAGAGGGACAGAGCAGACATCATACTGATTGCACCAGCTTGGCCGAGGCAGCACTGGTACAGCATGCTGCTCAACCTGTCCATCAACACGCTGATCCCACTCCCGGGGCGCTACGACCTGCTCTCCCAGGACCAGGGCCGCCTGTTACACCCGGACCTGGAATCCCTACACCTGACGGCATGGAGACTCTCTGGCTGACAGAAGGAGAGAGAGCTTGCTCCATACAGGTCCAGCACGTTCTCCTCGGTAGCAGGAAACCTTCCACTCAGGTGGTATACCGAGCCAAGTGGAAATGTTTTACCTGTTGGGCAGAGTCCCGGGGTATCCCACCAACTTGTTCGCCCATACAGGCGATTCTGGAGTACCTGCTCCAGCTGAAGCTCCAGGGTCTGGCACTGGCCTCCCTCAGGGTACACCTGGCGGCCATCTCAGCCTTCCACCAGCCAATGGAAAGCAGATCCCTGTTCTCCCACCCTATGTCAGTTAGATTCCTTAAGGGGGTAGAGAGGCTATACCCGCAGGTCCGGGACCTGGTGCCTCCCTGGGATTTGAACATGGTCCTCACCATGTTGACAGGACCCCCCTTCGAGCCCATGGCTACATGCCCGTTGCTCGTCCTCTCTTGGAAGGTAGCCTTCCTGGTGGCAATTACATCGGCTAGGAGGGTCTCTGAGATTAGGGCCTTGACCTCGGAGCCCCCTGTACTGTCTTCTACAAAGAAAAAGTACAGCTGAGACCCCACCCAGCCTTCCTGCTTAAGGTGGTGTCCCAGTTTCATTATAACCAAGATATCTTCCTTCCTGTGTTCTTTCCAAAACCACACGGGACGGAGGAGGAGCGGAGATGGCACTCGCTGGATGTCAGATGAGCCCTGGCCTATTACCTGGACCAAGCCGTTCCGGAAGTCAACACAGCTGTTCGTGGCAGTGGCGGACTGGATGAAAGGCTTACCTGTCTCCACCCAGTGCATCTCCACATGGATCACCACCTGTATTAGAACCTGCTACGAGCGAGCGAAGGTGCCCCTTCCAGGAGCTGTGACAGCGCACTCAACCAGGGCCCAGGCCTTATCCGCGGCCTTCCTGGAACGAGTGCCCCTGCAGGACATCTGCAAAGCAGCCGCCTGGTCGTCGGTTCACACCTTCACGTCCCACTATGCCATCGTGCAGCAGGCAAGAGAGGATGCGGGCGTCGGCAGAGCTGTGCTCTCGAGGGCAACTCACCGTTGACTCCTACCCGCCTCCAAGGTATGGCTATTTAATCACCTATATTGGAATGGATATGAGCAATCACTCAGAGAGAGAAAACATTGTTACTTACCAGTAACTGTTGTTCTTCGAGATGTGTTGCTCATATCCATTCAATACCCACCCTCCATCCCCACTGTCTGAGTCGGCAGAAAGAAGGGACTGAGGGGCCGCAGGGTCGGCGGCGCCCTATGTACCGCGGCATGAGCGCTGCACTCCAGGGGGCGCCTGAGCTGACCCTATGGGGAGTGCTAAGGAAAAAAGTTCCAGGAATCTGTGCACGGGGCGCACACACACCTATATTGGAATGGATATGAGCAACACATCTCGAAGAACAACAGTTACTGGTAAGTAACCATGTTTTTGAGTGGGGGGTTATAAACAGGGAGGAGAGACACTAATGAATGCCCAACATTTGTAAGACTTCACTCCAGAAGTGGGAGATAAGTTGTGCAGCACGATCAGAGATGATGTAATCTGAGAGGCCATGGAGGCAGATGACTTGATCCACCTAGAGTTAGGCATTTTCCAGAAGGAGGGCAGACCAGTGCATGGAATGAAGTGTGCCATCTTGGTGATGTGGTCCATCACACTCTGGATGGTCATTAACTCATTGGATGTGGGTAATTCTGCGATGATATCTAGGACAATGACTGCTCAAGGGTGTGGAATCTCAAGAAGTTGCAGGGGACCCTGAAGGGTTAGTTGTGCAACACCTTGGAGTAGGCACACACATTACAAGAGATGACATAGGTCTGCATTGTAGGTTGCATACGAGGCCATCAAAAGAGATGGGAAATTAGGCATTAGGTCTTGAATCAGCCAAATGTCCTGCTGGTGGGAATCATGGCATGCTTCCAGGACCATAATTCTTGGGAGTTCAGGAGAACATATATGTGCCCTTTCACAGAGGTTATCCCTTCTTCGATGTAATGGGGTTTACTATTTATGGCTTCCTGCTTGTCAGGAGGTATCCCCTGAACTGAGATTGATCGTATAAAGATGATCAAGTCTTGGCAGGTTTCAGGATTTGAGTGCATCACATCCGTGTACTGTTCTCCCTTCTGAATCAGAGCGTTAGCCTTGCTATTTTTGGTTCCTGGATGAAAGGAAATAAAAAAGTCATAATGTGGGGAAAAAAAACCAACAAAACATGGAACCTGGTGGTGAATGAGGCTCCGTGCTGCTTTTCCCCCCACTCGTGTTTGCTAAAATACAAATTGTTTGGTTTTCTGCTATCGCCTCCCCTGCTGTCTTGATGGTCCTATTTACTCATCATCATTCATCATTAGTTCGCACAGACAGCAAAGGTCCATTGTGACAATCCCCTATGGTGCGTGCCATATTGGGTCATATGTCCCTAAATACTTCGCCTCCTTGGGGCAGGGGGGATGGAAGTACAGTGACTGAAGCTGTTTTCTTAACTATTAGTACTTCACCTTCAGCTATATGGCCACCATTGCCGTTGACCTGAAGGGTTCATCCGCCGCGGGTGATGAAGACTCCACTGCTGCCCGATCTTCACCAGAGCCTTGTTAGCTGACTGTTTCAGGATTTATGATAGGCCCTCATGGCTACTGTAATGCCTAAAGGGAACAGGTCCTACCATACAAGCAATCTCCTACTTTGGTCGTTGCCCACTCCCCACGTGCTAGGACATGAGGCTGGACTTTTGGGGAGCAAAACCTATTTACTACTTACATGTAAATTGAGGTAAACACATGTTCCTTTGTTTAGGATAGACCTGTTTAACAACTTTTGCCTAGGCAGGGTTGTCTGGTTTTGAACATGTTCTAGTAACATCATACAGGGGGAATTAATAACTTCACATATAACATTGCTACATACATTTCACTATGATATTATTGACCAGCAAATAATTAGTTTTCAAATGATTCCTCACAAGGCATATTTTTTACAAAGGTTATTACAATAGTGTGTGAATATAGGAGTACTTTGGGTCATAATCTCCAAGACCCATCAGTCTGTAGTGATGAAGTCCCAGGCCCCACAAAAATAAAACAAAACATTCCCAACTGAAGGGTAGGGAGGAAGAGAAAAGGATCAATCATAGAATGTGTGCAGTTTCTGACTGAGGAGTCAAACCTAGTGCTTTGAAGGTGACAATGCTGGGTGAGCAGCTGAAGAAAAGGAGGCAGACAGTTTTCTTCTCTGGTACCTCTCTGCCTCTTTTTGGGTGATTCAGATGGCCTCAAATGTGTGAAGTAAGCCCACTTTAAATAGGGTTAAGGCTTTCTCCTGGACGCTGGTGTATACACTCCTAAAGCCCTCGTTGCCTGAGAATCCTTTAAGAAGTTCAAGGCGTCATCAGTTTTCTCACTAAACAATTCACATCCTTCAAAAGGTAGATCCTTTATTATTATCCACACTTCCTTAGGTATGCTGGATGATTGTAACCAACAGGATCTTCTCATGCTATAGAGGTGGTCATGGAACCTGCCAACTATGTCTGGTGCATCCTAAGCAGCCTGAAGAGATGTGCATGCCTCCAGTATTCCCTCAAAATTCCTCTCTGTTAGCCAGAGAAAATTTGTCTACAAATTTTGCAGCACTATCTTAGTTTAAATAATCATATTTCACACATAAAGCATGGTAATTATCAATCTTCATCTGTAAACTGGCAGAGTAGGGTTTTTTTCATCTGAACAAATCCAGTGTTTTAGATTCTTTGTGCATGACTTAGTTGGTTCTTGTTGTCTTGCCATTTGTGGGCCACTACTATTGCCACTGAGCCAAGTTCAGGATAAGTATAAAATTGCTCAAATCCTTTTGATGGGACTTAGTATCTCCTCTCTGCATGCTTAGAGAGGAGATGCCAGTTGTAGTAAATTTCTTGGGATTGCAAGGTGTCTAGGATGAAAAATAGGCAAAATGTGCAGGAAAATGTGATTTTTTTTCCTGGACTGTTTCCAAGGGAATTTTGAGTGGGTCCACCATGAGATGCAGCAGCTCTTGAAATGTTTTATAGCCATTAGGCTGCATGTTAGTGGAAGAGAGTATTACAGCCTCACCAGGCAATGAAGAAGAGATAGGAACTGGAACGATGTGCTCCTCAGCCTGCAGATCATCTTCAGAGCTTTGTTCTTGTAGGTACTCACCTGGAGGGACTGCTGGTTGAGCCACAGTTGCTTCAGGGGATTGGGAGGTCTCACCTTGAAAGGGGCTGCAGAACCTGGCTTCCTAGCTTGTTGTAAGGCCCAATAGGGTCAAAACTGCTGGTATGGGTATGGAGCGAGGGGCTGCAGGGATGAGTATCAAGGGCTGGTGTCCTTTTTAGAACTCAGAAGTCTGGGGTAGTAATAGTTTGCCTTAGAATCTCTTTCTTAGAGATAGGGATCAAATTACCTAGAACTTAAGGAGTATGCTGATGACAGCTCCCTGTGGCTCTCTGAGCCTGACCAGGAGAAAAAGGACTCCTCCTCTAAAGACAGAACTGTCCTAGCTGGACTGTCAGGTAAGAGCTCAGTGTGAGCCCTAAGGGGAACCATCTATATGTGCTTGGTCCAGAGCTACCACAGAGGAATCTTCACAGCCAATGACATTGGGAACCCGAGTACACCAGACAGCGAGATCTCCTGTGCTGTAAAGGTATTAGGAATGTCTATTCCATCGCAGATGAATACAAGATATTGGTATTGGAGTATTCAGTACTTAGGATACTGGTACCAGGAGCTTTGGTACCAAAGTGTCAGCACTGGGTGCTATATAAAACTCCAAATTAGTCAGTATTGGGTCACAGTGACTGGTGCCTGAGTGGATGTCAGGGGAACCTTTCTTGGGCTTTAAGCTACCCTTATCAGAGGAAGGACAAGGGGATTTCTGTCTTTTGGTGCTGAGACCCAGCAAAGGTGACCTGTCTTAGATATATGCTCCTCAGAGAAACAGCACTCCATTTTTCCCATGACTACAGATATTTTATAGCTTATACAATAGCTTATACAAATAAAACAATGCATTGCTTTTCTCTTCTCTATTAATGATAAATTGTGATAGTTTTGTACTCAATGAGCCAAAAATGTCTGAGGGATCATGAAATGCCTGCACCGCTTTCTCCGTAATACAGCTATTAATACACGAACTGTATTACACATTCAGAAACGTGTGTGAGCTGTGAGGCTTTCTTCTGCCACGGGCTTGATCGGGAAGGGGGAGGAAAGATCTCGCAGGCGTGGAGTAAATGCCTCCACCGAGAAAGGGAGCAGAACAGAGCTGACGCAGCTCAACATGACGAAAACGTGGTGCAAATGCATTAATTCACCCTTCCTTTTCCAGGACCGCGCTCTGCAGCAGCGGTTTGGGCCAGGCCCGGCAGCTGTGAACACGGCGGAAGCGCAGCTCTGCGGACGGCGGGGGTGCAAAGAGCTTGCGAGGACCGGACCCCACCTCAGGCTCGGCAGGGCGAGGTGAGCCCGGCCCTGCCTGCAGCCGCCGCCTCTAGTCGTGCTGCCCCGTGCTCAGCAGCAGCCAGCGCAGCGCTGCTCCAGCCGGGCCCGGCGCGCGCGCGCGCTGCCCGTGGTAACCCCACGCCTCGCTCTAGCTGGGTTCATGGGCTGCCTCAGCCCGGAGCCCGGCGCCTGCCCACCCGCCCTTGGCAGCGCCCTGGGTGAAATCTCGCGAGACTCTGACTACTCGCCTCGGCAGGGGAAGAAGGAGGGCGGCGGCGGTTCTCGCGAGGTTTCGCTGCGGCGGGCGGCGGCTCCATGAGGTCAGAGCGGGAGGCCGCCGGGCCGGGGCTGTCGCGCGGAGGCGGCCGGGAGAAACGGCTCATGGAGATCCCGCTCCGGCGGGAGTCACCGCGCCGGGAGCCCGAGACCCCCCCGCCGGCCCCGGGGTCGCCCCCGCCGCCTCAGCCGGCCCTGGGCAAACAGCGGGAGGAGAAGAGAGCGGCGCTGAGCAAAGTGAGCGGCCGGGCCGGCGCGTCAGCACCAGGGACAGCGCGCGGCGGGGTCGGTTGCCGCCTGGGAGGGAGGGGGGCATGGAACAGAGTGGAGTGGGGTGGGGGATTTGCCTGAGTGAGGGGGGATGGGCACGTGGGCAGGGGTTTGTCTGGGGGGGGGGAGGGGCGGGGAGGAGGGTTTGTGCGCGGGGTGCCCGTTCTTGAATGATGGGCAGCGCTTCTGTGGCGTCTTGTGAGACTCTACTCGGGCTGCGGGGGTGGGGGAGGGGCAGGTTTTCTACCCCCAGAGGTTTAGCATCGTGTGTTTAGCAGGCAGTGTGGTGGTCTGTGGTTGGAGCAGGATCTGGGCCTCAGGGGCTCGGTGCCTCAGTTTGCCCATCTGCAAAACAAGAAGGAGGATACTTGTCCACTTGTGTCAAATGCTTTGAGTTATAAGCAGTACCACTGCAAACCTGCTTGCCTCGTCACATTTTAAGAGTTCAAAATCATGGCTGACAAATGCTGTGGCAAAGCAACAGGGAGGCGAGGAGTAGGGAATTTGCCTGCGGGAGGGGTGCATGCAAAGCACGACATCAACCTTACTTTTTTTTATAATATGACTTTCATCTAAGCACTTTACAAGTAATTCTCACAAAATTCTTTACAAAGTGGGAAACTGAGGCACAGAAAGGCAGTGTGACTTGCATAAAGTCAGACAGTGCATGAAAGCTGGGAACAGAACACACAAATCCTGACCTCCCATTTCCTTGCTCTACACATTTGACAGCACTTCATCCCTATGTTTTTTCATGCAAATTGTATCTCTAACAGTTTTATGGAATTAAATGGTACAAGACAGTAGGCCACATATAGCATGTACTTATTTTATTCTCGCAACAAAAATGTTATGAGAAATTTACTTTGTGTTAAATCATTTTATAAAGAGAAAATGTATGTATTTTGTGTATTTAGTGATTTAATTTGATTACACGTAATTTGTTAATATATTTTATGCTCAGCTCAACTATAGTTACTTCTAACCTTTCTGTTAAAAGATTTCAATTGTCCTACAATTATACTGCTTGTGTTAGCTATCATTCCCTCATGTGTATGTAACAGAAACATAGAAATTAGAGACAGCAAAGAACTGTTAGATCATCCAGTCCATCTTTCTCCGAGTGTAGGTGTCTATGGTAAGACTGCATCCCATTGAAATTCTCTGTTCTCAGGAGTTTTCAGAAAGATGCAGTGTAATTTGTTTACTATTTGACACTATTTAAATATTTAGATTAGCACTAAATATGTCTTCATTTTTAATTATGTTACTTTACAGGTAGTTATTCGCCGGCTTCCTCCTAGCCTAACCAAGGAGCAACTAGAAGAGCAGTTACATCCACTACCTGCCCACGATTATTTTGAATTTTGCACTGCTGATCCCAGGTGAGGAGGAGTTGTTTATCAGCACTAAGAAGGAAAGAGTTTCTATGGGTTTGTAAACAACTTATTTCACTAAGGTACCGTGGGCATAATCATGTAACAAATGTATGTATTGTGTCTATGAAGTCTCTATCTTTTTTGTTTTAGTTAGTTAGTTATGTAGTGTTTATATATGTATATATATAAAACTAGAACAAATGTGAGAATTTTGTTGAAAATAGTCATGTTTGTTCCAGTTTTCACTGGTGAAGTAGAACAGAGATTTTCCTAAACTTCTTGTACACCTTGTATGACTTATTCTCTTTCTTGGTGTTGAGCTGGGCAAATACTACAGCCATTTTTCCATGAGTGTTTATTTGAATTTAAAATGAATTAATTTCTTCATTGTTCACATCTCGTTGCTTTCTACAGGCTTTCAAGCAATCAAGTTTTATTCATATGGATGTACAGAAAAAATCTCCTTTTAAATTTACACAGCTAGACACTCAGTGATAGAGTCATAGGTTTCTAGATTCCAAGGCCAGAAAGTACTTCTGGTATAATACTTCCTGTATTGTGACTCCTGTATAACACAGGACATAAAACTTCCCCAAAATAATTCCTAGGACCTATCTTTTAGAGAAACATCCAATCTTGATTTCAAAATTGTCAGTGATAAAGAATCCACCATGACCCTGACTAAATTGTTCCAGTGGTTAATTATTCTCATCTTTTAAGAATTTACACCTTATTTCCAGTCTTAATTTGTCTACCTTCAGTTTCCAGCCGTTGGATTGTGTTATTCCTTTCTCTGCTATATTGAAGAGCCCATTATTAAATATATGTTCCCCATGTAAAATGCTTACGCACTGTAATCAAGTCATCCCTTAGCTTTTTAAGCTGATTATCCAGCGTGACCCCCAAATCTTTTTCATTGCTTGCCAGGTAGAGTTCCCCATCCTGTAAGTATGGCCTACATTCTTTGTTCCTACGTGTATACATTTACATTTAGAGGTTACTAAAACACATACTGTTTGTTTGCAACCAATTTACCAAGTGATCCAGATCTCTCTGAATCAGTGACCTGTCCTCTTCATTGTTTACCACTCCCCCAATTTTTGAGTCATCTGCAAACTTTATCAGTGATGATTTTATGTTTTCTTCCAGGTCATTGATAAAATTGTTAAATAGCATAGGGCTAAGAACTGATTCCTGTGGGATCCCACTGGAAACACACCCTCTCAGTGATGATTCCCCATTTACAATTACATTTTGAGAGCTATCAATTAGCCAGTTTTTAATCCATTTAATATATGCCATGTTAATTTTATATTCTATTTTTTTTAATCAAAATGTTGTGTGGTATCAAGTCAAATGTCTTACAAAAGTCTAAGTATATTACATCAACCCTATTATCTTTATTAATCAAACTTGTAATCTCATTAAAAATATATCAAGTTAGTTTGACAGGATCTGTTTTCCGTAAACCCACATTGATTTGCATTCATAACATTATTCTCCTTTAGTTCCTTATTAATCAAATCCAGTATCAGACACTATCTTAGCTAGAATTGATGTCAGGCTCACAAGCCTACAATTACTGGGGTCATCCCATTTACCCTTTTTAAAAATGTGCACGTTTGTGGTCTTCCAGTCCTTTGGCATCTTCCCAGTGCTCCAAGAATCATTGAAAACCAACATTAATGTCTAACATATTATTAATTATTTCATTAGCAATTTCAAAAATAATTAAAATAAGAAGGTTAACTAACAAAAGGTATAAATTAAGGTTGCTAATACTTTTATTTAATATGCATGGTTCCATAAATGTTAAGACATCATTCACTGGCTAACAAAACAAATTTTAGAAAGGGAGGAAAAGTACAATTAATGCAACCTAAATACTCTGAACATTGTCATATAGCAATGGTACATGGATATGTATTCTAAATTAATAGAGTGTGCAGTGTATAGCTGTGCATATCTGACATTTTCTTCTTAGAAAATTGTCCCTGGAAGATCCAAACCAATGGCATGCCCACACCTCTGGCTATGACCCTAGAACTGTTTTTTGGCAATGACTATTGGAGCTCCAAGCCCCTCAGACATGGAACCATCAACTGAGGGGGAATAGTTCCTGACTGCCAAATTTCCTTTCTATTCACGTCTGTGGTTGCTCCAGACTTGTAATTTTTAAGTATAGCAGTTTAAAAAAAGGAAGTTTTAATTCATTAAGTGTTAGATTTACTGTAAGTTAATGTAGAGTAGTTTTTGTTATTTTTACTTATTTAGTCTGTCAGTCTAGGCTGCTAGAACTCCAACCTGGAGTTTGGCAGATACTGAAAAAGGCAAGGATTCAAGGACACTCTATCTGTAATGGATCAGCACTCTTAAGCTCCTCTATGTTTAGAAATGGGACACTATGTAGACTCCTGGTCAGCCGGTGCTAGTCTTTCCAGTAGATATTGGAAAAATAGCAAAGCAGATTGAAACTTCTTCTCCTAAAGGAGTCTCTCTGTTCTCAATGGATTTGTTTGGTTATATGCCAGAAAATGTTCCAGGCAGGTTGATCAGCCAGGGCACTTATGTCTGGGGCACAAGTCTATAGGGAACCATCATTCCTCAAAAGTTAGGAAACTGAAAGCAAGTAATAGATTTAAAGTTTATTTTTGTCTCTTCACATTTATGCAAATAAATATTTTGTGTGCAGAAATATCTAACTGAAGGCTACTATCTGATCTTTGTCTGGCTTATTTAACTGCCTCTGTGCCAGGACTCTGGTGAGGGCTTTTGCAAATTCATTCCATGCTGTGTCAATCATTGTCCTCTCCAATATGGAAAATAACAGAACATATGTAACAGAAACACTGATATGTGGATTATGTAACCAACAAAGTTTTAATTTTGAGTGTTGAGCACCAAAACATCAAAATTGTCAAGTAAATGTGAACAGCAATTAAATATGAAGAAGTTGCATTTTGCTCATGGACACTGCATATGTAGAAAAATGGACTAAATAACTTGAGTAAATTATTTAGTGTGAACTATTTTCTCAGCTGTAGTGCTTACAATATGCTCATGACTTGCTGATGCTGCTGTCACCATTCACCTGTCTCTGAAGAGGCAGATCATTCTGTATCGGTGGAAGAAAGATGAGGGCGCACTTAAAACACTTTTTAAAAATGTTTCTGCTTTACAGAATTACTCTTGACAAGTATAGCAAAAAGCACAAAGAAAATAAAGCTGCATTTTCAAATGTTATTGGTTTACTATATTTTGAGGTGTTGAAAACTGAATATATATTTTTTAGAAAATAGGGAAAAGAAACACAAAAGACTCTGACATCTATTACTTGGGATGTCAGATTTTTTTTATTGCTTCCTGTGACTGCTTTAGTAAACTAATGATCTGTAGGGTTGGACTGGGTGGCACTTTCTCCCTCTGTGATTTGTATTCAGATTTTGTGCTCAGTCATCATTGAGACATCTCCACAGAGGCTTAGGCTTTATCTACATGGAAATTGTTTTTGGTATATCTTTGGATTTTTCAACATGAGCTGCCTTGTGTCCACACACAAACAATCTTTTTTTAATTTATCTTGCATCTTATCCCGCTATGATTAATCTGCTTTTGTAACAACATAACACAATTTCTGAATGAGTTATACTCCTATAAAGTTTGTGTGGATACATCCCCAATTTGAATTAACTTACAGTCGTCCCACTAATATCCCATACTGCATTGCTTCACATTAGTTTTGTCTGTCTGGTTACCTGTGAATTCTCCAATGCTCTGGGATCATTTTGACTGGCTATCTCCCCTCTGTTTCATTGCTGGCACACTCCAAGTCCATCTGCTTGCAACTTCAGTTCATGGCTAATTCACAGATCCTGAGTCCATTACCCAGTATGAGCCACTATGAGCCACCATGACCCATGCTTCCACATGGCCACAGCAAGAGATCCTGGACTTCCTTGTCATCTGGGGAAAGGAGCAAGTTTGGTTTCATCTTTCCAGCAGTCACTGGAATGCAAAAATCTGTAAGCGTCTATCAGATCAAAAACAGGAGAAAGAATACTCCCAGGAGACATGCCAATGCCACACCAAAGCCAAAGAACTGCAGCAGAATTACAAAAACACCAAAGACAAAATCAAAATTCCAGTACACATGCCTATTATGAAGAGTTGGATCAGATTTTTGCCACAGAGGCCACCACAAAACCCTAGTATACGTTGGACAGTTTGGCCACAGTCTGCAGTGAGCCCGGCATGCCTTGAGAAAACCCCACAGGAGGCCTTGAACCCCCAGGCAGGAGAAAATTCCTCTGGACAACCAAGATTTCTTCAACATCCTTACAGCTAGCCGGAGACTCAGTCAGAGATACCTCCCCGTTGCCCAACCAGGGAGACAATACTGCAGAGGAGATCTCATCCTGTAAGTATTAAGTACTATATTACAGTTGTCTGTCCCATTCATGCTGTTTAGGGGGATTTGGAAAACTTTCTTCTGGTTACTGGCTGTGCCCCGTTATGTCTGGCAGATATTGTCACAGCCGAGGATGGACATGTCTGCCCCATGCAACGTTCTTTGGTGTCCACTTGCTTGGCTTTTCTCCAGCCCTCACAGCATGTCCAAAATGGCACTCAAGACAGAAAATTGAACAGTTAAAAGTGGAATTTTTAATCCCAAAAATATTTAGTCTCATGCCGATAGACCAAAACATGTAACATCCTACTTTCCCATGCTGCTTAATGTTCCCTACCCCTCATCTGCCTCTTCCTCCTTTCCCTGCTTCTCATTCTTGTGGTGCTGTAAAAGATAGCGGCCTTGCAGCTGTGAAAAAAAATTAAAAAGACAAATGCATTGCATCTGAGTCAGTTTTATTGTAGCAAAACTAAAAGCAAGAAGTACACCAGTAGAAAATGCTTGTAAAACCACAGTTTAGTCATTGCTCTGGGCTTTTTTAGATTTTAAGATATTCAGACATGTAAAGTTAAACATGTTAAATTGGCCACTTGAGATTACAGAGGCTCTTTTAGGCCTTTTATATTGCATAGGCTCTATAAAGTATTTGTGATTTGCAGGGTTTACAAAAGGCATCTTTTCATGAAGCACTCATTCGTTGCGTTGTTAAACACATTGAACTGTTAAACAGGACATTCATCATAGCTGCAAAATTCTATATTTTTTATAGCACATTTTGTTCTAATCACTTGGTATTATAAAGGAGAATTTTTGGCAAAGATAGCAGTCTAGTTTGGCATGTGTATGACAAGTCGATGATATTTTCTTAGGGCCACCCATCTAGGTAGTGTTTCCCTTCCATTAAGTAACAGTTTGAAAGGGCACCATCCTAGCATGTAGCAATGTTGCATATCTTCTCAGTTGTCCCTGTACCTTTCTGAACAGGACCTTTCTCTGCCTCTTAAGAACTTGCCTCAGGATAATATTCTCCATTTAAGGACAGCCACCAGGGGTGTACATACAATTACTAGCCTAACCCTTGGGAAACAGCACTCTCCATCCTTCCCACACCCAAAAAATTGTATAAGGAGTCATTTAAAGGGTATCTCTACACCATGGTGCAGGGACCCGATCAAAGGCAAAACAACTTAAAATTGTCTTACCATCTTCTAGCACACCAGGCTAGACAATAGAATTCCAAAATGGATAATTTGATGATAAATAATAGAAGTAACCTATCACTGTTGGCATGATGGCTAATATTGGTACAGTAACTGCTTTATTGTGTCTCTGTTCTCATAGCAACTGGTGTGGCATGGCCCACATAAAGAGGAGTGTTATCAGTAGCTGAGTGCCTGGCCAACCTCCGAGGGAAGAGAAAGGATGAAGGAGGAGATATTTGGTGATCTCATGAATGGGTCCTAGCAGAAAGAATAAAAACCAAAGGATTGGAGGGGAAAGCACACTTCATGACAGCAGCTCCAACAGTTTGATTTACCAACAACACCACCAAACTGGTTAGTTACAGACCAGTAGCAATTGGATATGGCAAATTTCCAGATGGCAATGTGGTCACGTACTTCTCCACACTGAGAGGAACTCTCATATGAGTGATTTGGCACTGCAGCTCTGAGGTGACCTCTGTTTAGATTCCAGGAAACTGGCCTTCCACTTCCTGAAGTTCTGCAACCACTGCTGGTCATACCAGGACTGCAGTCAGTGCTGGTTGGCCAGCCCCCAAAACAGTGTGTCATTGAGTGAAGCCAGTCCAGTAATATGTCATGCAGAAATAAATGCTTGGTTTCATTCTCTTCCTCCTCTAGCAGTATCCATGTGGAATCTCAGAGAGTGATCATGTTCTTCCTTCTCCTCCAAAGCCATCCGCCTGCATGATTACTTATACATCTGGTAATCGCTGTTTGTATTAATCAATGTGTTATTCATAATTAATCATGGTGTTCCATGCTGCCTGATAGCAATTTGAAACTGAAACAGTTGAAAATGATTAGCTAGTGAAAGCCAGACCAGTTTTGGGATACTGTGGAAGGAATCATCAGAATTTGACACCAAATCCCAGAAGTCCAGTAGACATCCCACAATCCAACATGATAAACAATCCATACTATTGAGTATAGAACAGTGCATCCTGGGATACCTGCCCAGAATGATGTGCACTTTTTTCAAAAAAGCACAGTACTGTGTGGATGCTACGATTCACAAAGGAAGTAGCTTAAACCACTTCAGACAAAGCAGTGTTGATGCACTCTTTTGGTTTGATTATACCTGTATAATTATAGAGAAAAAAACTTTACTGAAAATCTGTCCCTTGAAGACGGGGTCTAAGGGCCCAATCTTGTGGGTTTTCGAGTGCCTCTTGAAAAGCACCTAGAGTAGAGCACTTTTTCCAGAACTTCCAAAGGACAATGGCTATTTTAGGGTGGATAGGGTTAGTATACTTTCAATCATCCACACAAAGTGCAAGGCAGCAAAGAATCTGGTCCAGTGTATTTTAGCTTAACATCACAATGTATGCACACAATTCTTTGATATTGACTGGAATCAAAATGAATAGCTGATTGGCATATTTGTATTAAATTGTAATTGCAGATTTAGTAGTTCATGTGTTATTTATTTAACTCTTACTTTTTTTATTTTAGCTAACTGTATATATTATTTTAAAATGGCTGTCTGCTCCTATTCCTAATCCAGGAATTTTTGCAGAATGACAAGAGATTAAACAATAGAGTATTAATTTAAAGAATATAAAGGTACTTCCATAGAAGTAAAGGTTTAAGCTTTGGTGTGTAGCATATTCACTTCTGCCATGCAGAGATTAACATCAATGTGCCAGGCATTTTTGGGACAGGGTGGACAGAGTATAGAAGGGCTAATGGTTACAGGGGAAGTATTGGCAGATAAGCATCACATCCTTGTATGCCTCATTGGGCACTGAGCATCAACGAGTAAGGCTGGATATTGGAAATAAAGTTCACTCAAAGGTGCTGCATATCACTGGCTATTCAGCAGAAACCAACAGAACAGTGTGATGCTGAAGAAGAGAATACAGCCAGTAACATTCATGTGTATGGGCAGGGTACTATATATGTAGAGAATGCCCTAAACAGTGTCGCAAACAAGCCAGCTCCATATGCAGTAAATCTGTCTGATAAACATGTGGCATGGTTAGAGCCCTGTGCAGATACACAAATGTGGATCCGCATCCACCCCAATCAGCTTATCTCTGAACACCATCCTCAGTCTATGTCATCCACACCTGCACACACCCACAACTCTGGGGCCCCCAATCAGCTGTTTGAAGGCCAGCCCCACTGCAGCCTTTGCTGCTGATCAGCTGTTCAGGGGCCAGCCCTTCCTGGCAGCTGCCCAACAGCTGATCAGCGGTAGGGGAGACCTGTGAAACAGCTGATTGATTGGTGGTCCGCAGAGGAGCCCTGCCAAAGAGCTGATCGGTAGGGCTCCCCTGTGGGCTGCCAATCAGCTGTTCCGTGGTTCCCCTGCCAGCCGCTGATCAACCAGCTGTTTCATGGGGCTCCTCTTCCTGCTGGCTGCCAATCAATCATGTTCAGCAGGGCTTCCTGCGACAAGGGAACCCAACCGAACAGCTGATTGGTGGCCCACAGGGAAGCCCCAGGGAATAGCTGATCGGCAGCTATCCCCCACCCCCATCTCAAAGGCAGGGAATCAGCCTCAAAAGTTATCAGCTGCAGACAGCTGCTTCCCTGCCTTTAGAGCCACATCCAATCCACCATCTGCAAAAAAATGATCCGTGGCTATAAAGCGGATATCCACAGATTTGCAAGGCTATAGGCATGGTTGCACAGCAATGGTATATGCTGCAAACATGTGACAACAAAGAAAAATCTGCAGGAACACCAAGACACACAACCTCATGAAGCTGCATTTCAAGAATAGTATATAATGTACACTATTGGGCACCTCAAAAGAGGAGTATAAAATGGAAATCTTGATAACTTTCACACCTCTCACATTTCCCAGATTACAACAATGATCTGTGACTGGCTGGCCCTACCTCTCCGATTCATCTCCTAGAAATAAGGTATCTTGGGGTTTGTCTGTGGAACTGGCTTCATTTGAGGAGTGAACCCACAATTGCTAAGTACTCTCATAGCCATACCTGTTTATTGAAATATACCAACTATAGCTGGGGAGAATCCCACTTTGATAGTGCAATTTTGCACGCATGTTTTTGCATTTTTGTGCGATACTTACTTATGCTGTGGGAAGTGATTTTGACTCATAATATTTTAAAGATTTTATTACTGTAAATCTTGTGGCTAACTGGATCCCTTCAAAACTTGCAAGATGATTTTTGAAGTCTTTATTTTCCGGAATACAGAATCCTATCCACTCTTTCCAGTAGTCATGGATTTTACTTCTGCTAACAACAATAATAAAAGCTTAATGTAAAATAAAATTCATTGTTTTAAATGTTTGACTCCACTGTGACATGTATTCGCTTTTACAAATATAAGTGCAAAAGGACAGAAAAATATTGCTCTTTTGTGTGTTGAGGGAAAAAAAAGATTGTGGCGCCAAAGCAAGCGGAAAACATCTCCTACTGAATTATCAGGTGTTTAGAAATGTTTCTGAGGGAATAAACGTTTTTTGATTTTCTGTTCTCTTTTGCAATGATTACTGCTCAGTGTCGAGGTTCCTGGTATTTTATAGGTAATAAGTACTTGATCCTAAAGAGTCCTGAGCACCTTCAACTCCAGTGTAAAGAATGTGGAAATTGAGGGTGTTCTGCAAGATCAGGATCTAAAAAAGGCAAAAAATATTTTTCTTTTCTGCAAACAGCAGTGTACTAGTCCTAAGTTCGTATACAAAACCTGCATTAATAGAAGTATTCACCATCTGCTTCCAGAGATATTTGGCAGCTGGTCGAAATGCATGCAAATCTGGGGCACGGCAGTTTCCTTAAGGGACAGAATGATCTATAGTGTTCCCTTCAGTTATACTTCTAATTTTTTTTGGACAATATGAAATAGCAAGAGCTTAAGGGTTAAGGAAATAAGCATGAAATTGCTCTCATTTTTTCTCCACATCTGATGTATTCAAAGAAGCCTGTTTCTGCTTCATATGTCCCAGTGTATTTCTTTAATAGTTCAAATTGTTCATAAAAATATATTAAACATGTTTTCAGTTTTGCCAGACAATCATTTTTCTTGAATGCACAATTACTTTTTGGTATATGCACCAAACAACTTCATTTATTTAGTTAAGAATTTTATTAACAGATTCATTTTTTTAGACTAACGTTGTCTTTAATTCCAGCATTTCTGCTTTGGCAGCAAAGAACAGCAAGCAAAAGTACTTGATATGAGCAGTTTAACTGTGTAATCAAGTTAATCTCTAATAAATACTAAAATATAATTTAGGCTTCAGTTCAGACAAACATCTAAGCATGTTCAACATGAAACACATGAGTACTACTGTGATGACCAAGCACAGAGGAGGGAGCCCCCTGCTTCCTGGGAGATGACAGTTACCCAAAAGTCTTGCTGGTTGCTCCAGCCACCAGCAGCACACATGTGCTCCCTCCAGCATGCCTGTGTGATCTTAACTTAAGTTTTCCTCCAGTGTCAAATCACAAATCCTTTCTGCTTAGAGAGTAACCAAAACTAAGTTAATTTAACTATACTGTTTCTTACTCTACTCTACATGCATATTGAAATTTATCTTAAAAAAGCATTGAATGTTTCCTATTGAAATCAATGTGAGGGAAACTCATTCTGTCATAGTATAGCCTTTTCACAGGGTTATGGCTATCTCCATATAATACACTCAGTGCCATCCACTTGCATAGAAGTGTTGAAATGTCTATCAATATCTTTCAATTAATATTTATTTTATAGATAAATAGATTTATATTTGTAAAATGTATTATTAACATTGGAGTTTTCCTTTAAACTGGTGTCTTTCATAGAGTTATAAATATAAAATTTTTAAAAAATTTATACGTAAATTGAGAAATTTCCCTTTCCCATGCCATTGAGAAATACCCCATTCCTGTAAACACACAAGTGAGTAACTTTCTACTCATATATATAAATACATTCACTCCTGTAAGTGTTTACAGAAGCAAGGCTATATCATTGCTTATTTACCACTAGTGATACATATCTTCCTTATGCTAGGTTTGGCTTCACATCTAGGAGCTTGAACTTCTCTGTGTTGTGTGGAATTAGTGCTCCCTAGAAATGCTAGATAACAAACATTTCATATACAGTAAATGAGTCCATCCCAATAGTTCTGTCTAATTCAGAAGGATCAGAAGTTTTCTTTCGAGTTTGTGTTCTCACGAATCCCACTCTAGCTGTATATTTGCCCCATGTGCACAAGATTGGAATCTTTGAAAAACAGTGTCTGCTGGGCTGCACCTGCACTGTTCATGTCCTTGTGCCCCACACCTGAAGGCAGAAAAGGCAAAGCAGCTGCACCTGTCCTTCTTTTCCCCCTTACTATGTGTGGCAGTGCGGTGGAACAAGAGGTATCTGCCACTACCCTTACTGGGATCTGCCTCAGTCACGAATTAGGTGGCTGGTTAGGGTTAGCTCAACTTTAAATTTTCCCCATTTTTATTTTAGTTCCATCATCACAACAAAAAAATGTTAAAAAAAACCCTGAATTTAATTTGTCCCTCTGAGCAATACAAAATGGTGGAATCAAAGCCCTTGAGCTCAAATTGTGTCCCTCCTGCAACAGTCTCTTTCCACTCACAAAAAACCACAACCATTTTCTATTTTGTCTCATCAAGAGCCATGTGTCAGACTGGTGCTCAATGTGTTGTTCTTTCTCAACAAGAACAAAGTTCAGAGACTCTTGTCTGAAACTATGCCTTCTTGAATAATCCATGAGAGGAACTTTAGACCCTGAAGAGCTAGGATCAACTTCCAGGATGAATCCAACCTCTTCTAAGTTTCTGTCAACCAGCGTCTCTACCAGATGGTGCGCAGCAATCAAGGTTGATACTGGCAAGCATCCTTGGCACCATTGAGCAAGGAACTGGCATCAAATACCACTTCAGTACTGATTACCATCTCAGAACTGAAGACTGGTACTGCCTCATCACCAAGGCAAGAAAGGCTCAAACACCAGGATATAGGCATGGTTCCCAGTGCTTATGTCTTTCTTCCCATAGGAGAGGCACAAAATGTTGCTCTCAAGGGACCAGAGCACTAATCCCATTTGTCCAACAGAGACAAGTGATGCTCATTCAGTCACCAGCTAGGCACCAAAGAGGTCTCATCAATACAAAGAAGGATTGGAATATCATACAGGAAGATTTGAATGACCTTGAAAGCTGGCGTAATAGAAATGGGATAAAATTTAATAGTACAAAGTGCAAGGTTATGCACATAGGGTCTAATAATAAGAATTTCTGGTACAAGCTGGGGGCTTATCAATTGGAAGTGACAGAAGAAGACCTGGGTGTATGGTCAATCACAGAATAACTGTGAGCATCAATGTGATGCAGCTATGAAAAAGGCAAATATGGTCCTAGAACATATCAGGCAAGGCCTTTCCAGTTGACATAGAAAAGTATTAATTCCATTGTACAGGGCATTTGGAATATTGTGAACAATTCTGGTCACCCTTGTTCAAGAAAGATGAATTCAAATTGGAACAGGTGTGGAGAAGAACTCCTAGGAAGATCAGAGGAATGGAAGACCTATCTTAGAGATCTTGGTGTGTTTAGCCTAGCAAGAAGAAGGCTGAGTGGGAATATGGTTGCTCTGTATAAATACATTAGAGGGGGTAAACAGCAGAGAGGATGAAGAGCTATTTAAGCTAAAGGTCAGTTTTGGCACAAGAACATTGGATATAAACTGGTGAGGAACAAATTCAGGCTGGAAATTAGAAGTTTTCTTACTATCAGAGAAGTGAGGTTCTGCAACAGCCTCCCAGTAGGAGCTGTGGGGCAAACAAGTGAATTAGTTGTAAGAGAGAGATTAACACATTTATTAGTAGGACTGTATGATGGGGTTGCCTGTGCTGGTGAGGGTCAGGGATTGGCAGCCATGGGGTCCTTTCTGGTTTATGTCTTTTGTTCCTAAAAGCTCATGCTTCAGGGCTCTAGTTGGATACCTTCCGGGCCCAGGAAAGGATTTTTTCCCCAAGCGTATTGTGTCTTTATTTATTTTATTTTATTTTATTTTATTTGACTCCTTCCACTGATGCATGCAAGATGGCACAGCTGAAGATGGGGCACTGGATGGGGTGGACCAGTGCTCTCATGCTCAGAGTTTCACTGATAGCCATGTATGGGGTCAAGAAGGAATTTTCCCTCAAGTCAGATTGGCAGTGACCTTGGGTTTTTTTCATTTTCCTTTGCCACATAGGGTGTGGGCCACTTGCTGCAATCATCTGGTATATCTCATTTAATCAGCTCACTGCCATTGGAGGAGGGCCTTGGGCATTGGTGCACCTCAGTCTCTACTTTCTACTATTTTCTGCCTGTGGCACATAATAGTCTAATCTCCTGTGGGGCAGTAATACTTTGGTCTAATTTAAATTGTTGGATTTAGTGTGTGGGTGCTTGGTGTCAATGGTTGCCTGTGGTATACAGGAAGTCAGTCTACACCTACTTCCAGACAGCAGGTTTGATGCAAGGATTGAGAGCCACAGTTACCCAAGACCCATCCTCAGATCCTACCTTTAGATGCCAGCTTGCTTTCTTCTATCAGACATGAACTGCAATAACAACAGACAAATGGGTGCTGGAAGTTATCTACCAGGACTGTTCCATCCAATTTCAGTCCTTACCCTCCACCTTCCTCCCATTCCCCATCTCTCTTTAGGGACCCTTTTGATGAAAATCAGATAAAGTAAGTTTGTAAGTAGGAGCCCTAGAGGAGTTACTGCTGGAGTGGAGGGGAGAAGCTTCTACTCCCGATATATCTTTATTTCCCCTCTCCCCTGAAAAGGGATCCTAACATAGACCTGAGAATATTGAACAAATACATGAACTGTTTCAGATTCAGGATGGCAGGATGGCAAGTAATGCTTGCCTGCATTGTCCCTTCCCTTCAGGCTCAATACTGGTTCATGGCTCAGCTTACAAGACACATACTTCAATATTGCCATCCAGCCAGCCCACAGGAAATACCTGTAATTCATAGTAGGGCCCCATCTCTATCAATACAAGGCTCTACCATTTGGTCTCTCCACATTACCAAGAGCCTTTATAAAATGAAGCACATCTGAGGAGACAGGGTATTCATACGTACCCATATCTAGACGATTGGCTGAATTATGTCCTTCTCTTATTCAGACAGCTAGCCTTTTGGTCAATTATGAAGAATCATCTCTCAACCAGCCAGAAACAATAAAGTTTATAGGAGCCTTAATTAACTCCAAATCAGCGAAAGCATATCTTTCAGAAGACAGATTTATTTATCTTCAGATGATAATCACCAGTATCAAATCGACTCGATAAACTACAGTAGGAAACTGCTCAGACTTCTGGACCACAGTGTCAGTTTGCACAGGTGATGCCGCTAGCCAGACTTCACCTGCATCTGTGACAAGGGTGTTTAAGATTGGTGTATCACCAAATGAGCATGTGGGTTGTTGTCCCTGTACACATTCTATCGGCACTGAATTGGTGACCCTAAAAATGTTCAGAGAGAGGTGCCCTTCTCTGCCTCTCTTACACAGACATTGATCACAGATGCATCAAGCACACAGCTGGATCACCTCCAGATATAAAGGATTTGGTTTCAAAAGGACATGATTCTTCACATAAATGTTCTAAAATTATGAACAATCAAAATAACTTCCATGACATTCCTGCCTGTTCTACATAACTCCACGTTACAGTTCCTCTCAGTCAACACATTCGCAATGCACTATATAAACAAGCAAGAAGGTGCCTTTTAATCACCTCTATTTCAGGAGGCAATCAAGTTATAGACATGGCCTCAACAACATGATATTACCCCAGGTGCTCTTTATCTACCAGGAGTCAGCAATAACCCAGTAGACTTCCTAAGCAGACAATTTGTCACCTCCCACAGGTAGGTTCTGAAGAGCTCCATCATCAAGCCAATTTTTCTGTGGTGGGGAAATCTCAATATAGAATTGTTTGGCACCAAAGATAATAAAAAATACCCCAGCCTTTTTTTCTAAGCAGGCATGAGTCTGGGATCATTGTAAGACACCTTTCTTATACCTTGGTATCAAAGCCTCAAGTATGTACACATTTCCACTGATTTGCTTGATTCCACGAGTGGTGTGAAAAATCAGACAGGACACAGTTGCACTGGTCCTGATAGATCCATATTGGCTAAGACAAGTCATGTCTAATTTTAATGGCCCGGATGTAGGCCACTAGTCTGCTGGGCTGGGATCGAAGGCAGGAGATAAGACTAGTTACCAAATCAAGCCAGGAGATGGTTACGAAGCTCAAGGAGATAGGCTGTGGGCTGTGGTCGAAGGCAAAAGTCAAGACAAGATGGGGGAAAGACAAGATCTGTAGTAGTAGCAAGTTAGTGTCTGTGTTGCTACTCAGACTGCTCCTTGGGGCAACTTCCTGGTTTAAATAATTGGTGTGGACCAATCAGGTGACTGCAGGGTTCTATCATTTTGGCCTCTTGGGGCAGTACTTCCTGCGATGCCTAAACCTCCAGTAATTATTGGTTGCTGCTTTGCTCCCCAGTGGCGACATAGATTCTGTCAGGCCACTATCCCTGCTTTTTCATAGTTCTTCTTATCTGGGATTCCGAATTGGCAACGGAACTGGGGGATGGTTGCAGCAACTCTGCTCATCATGCCCTTAGGGTGTGGGGGGCCATGAGCACATGTAGGGCCCCCAGGCACAGCCCCAGCAGACACTGCTTTTTAAAAGATTCTGCAGGGATGGGGAGCATGTGGGATCCCCACAGATGGCAACATCTCAAGGAACACTGATTATCAGGTCAGTAACCATTCATTCTTCTAATGGAAATATAAATAACAGTAAATTACCTGCTGGATTTGCATATCTGACAAAGAGATATCACTTGTTTATATTTATGAGTCCCAGGATATATTCTTGTTTATCGTGTGCTGTTTATCAAAATGTTTAATCTTTTTTAAAGATGAAAATCTATAAAGACTCAAAGCAACAGTTTGGCAACTGCCAGTGAATCTGATCTTCCCCTCCCCAATAATAGCAGCAAAGGCATGCTCAAGAAGTACCCAGTGGCATTGCCAAAATCCATAGCTCTTATGTCACCATCATAGTAAAGTGGACCTAATGACTGTACGGGTGCACAGAATGAAAAAAGAGACATTTGTTTCCTAGTTGCAGGATGTGGAATACCCTGGAAATCAATTGTATTTTGCTCAATCCTGTGATTTGTTAAATGTGTGTGTAAAAGTTGCGTTCTGTGATAGGCAAGTTTAATGCAGTCATTTCACAAGGGAGATAAGAATTATAACAGGATTTTTCTAATTTTGCTTTTTTCTTCATTCCTAAACACGACACTAAATAACAGAAAATAAAATTGTTTCTTGTTACAGTCTTTATCCTCATCTCTACTCAAGAGCATACATTAATTTTAGAAATCCTGATGACATCATTCTTTTTAGAGATCGCTTTGATGGCTATGTCTTCATTGATAATAAAGGTTCGACTATTTACATTTTAAAAAAATCTCAGTGCAACGTGTTTATTACATTTTTTATTTTTTCTGGAATTAACATATAAACCTGTATCCTTTGTAGCACTTCAGAAGAGTAAGTATTTTGGAAATCTTTACTCAGTATAAGTAGTTAATTACATACGGAAAAAAATAGTTAAAAGAGCATCAAGATTGCAAAGTCAAACACTCAAAAGTTAAGAAATGTCAGAATTAAATTTGCCTGGGCAGTCTTAATTTGGCTCCTTTGTGCGTATGATAGAGTCTTTATTTACGTGATCACATACAATTTTTTCCACGGGTCTCCTGCCCCATTTGGGTGCTTAGGACGGTGGTACTCACCGAGTGGGTAGCGACTCAGTATTTTTTTTTTATCCTCATCATTCAGCATGTGGTTACATGCCTTATTTACCACACCATCCAAATTATATTAATTTCCTCTTGGGATGTCTATGTAACTCCTCACCATAGTATCTGAGTACTTTACATACATTAATGAACTGATCTTCACAATATGCCTGGGAGATAAGGTGTCGTTATTTATCCCATTTTATGCCTGGGGAATGGAGGCCAAAAGTGCCCAGACCCCACTACTTTTGGATGCCAAATTGGAGATGCTTATGGCCTGATTTTTCAGAGTACTTAGATTTTATTGCACTTTATATGTTCAGAGCATAGTTCCTATTGGCTTCAGTTGCCATTGTGACTGCTCAGCACTTTTCCAAATCAGACCTCAGATGTCTCAAATTGGGTATCAAGAAAATGTGGAGCACACAATTAATGGACACCTGTGAAAAGCTTGGTTTAGGAAACTTGCCCAGTATCACAAAGGAACTCTGTGTCAGAGACAGGGATAGAATTTAGTTCTCCAACTGCCTTAACTATGAAACCATCCTTTCTTTTCCTGCAGTTCCCTGCCTCATTCAGTACACTCCTTCCAAATTCTGCAACAAAATGAGATGAGTCCTACAGACAACAACCTCTGTCACTGCACATCCCTCATTCATTCATTCATTCATTCCACCATTCACACTGAATGAGTCTGGAGACCTGTTGTTGAGGATTGTTATAAGGGGGTCAAATTAAGGTTGTACAGATAACTTTGATTCTGGCATTTCCTAACTTTTGAGTGCCTGACTACAACCTTAATGATCTTGTAACTTAAGGTACATCTACACTGCAACTGGGAGTATGCATCCCAGCTTGAGTAGACAGACATATGCTAGCTGTAATTGAGCTAGTGTGCTAAAAATAGCAGTATAGCCAGGGGAAGCATGGTGTGTAGTGTAGACACATCCTTAGTTTTTAAATGTAGTTTTCTAGGTTTTTAAGAAATCAAACTGAAAAACCAAAAATCCATTATGTGGAAACCATATTGACCTGCATATAGGTCATCAGCAGGGGTGGGACCTTTAGATCCACAGCACAGACCTCTATCACTTGAGCTAACTGAGTAATCGGTGGCAATAGCGGACGGTTATCCTGTATATCAACCAGCCACCAGAGAGGGATGGGATACTTAATTTGCCATTGGGTTTCACGCTATTGCTAGACAGCAAAGGAATGTTGAGATACAGAATTCCAGGGTCTGGAGAGGAGTGTCTTCTAATGGTTAAAGACTTCATATTCCTTTGCCCTGAGACTGTCCCTGTCTTCACTCTCTGCTCCTATTCCTCTCTTGAGCTCCTGTCCCGGCTTCCCCGTGCGCCTATTCACTCTCCTACGTCTTTCCATCTACCCTTTTTCCCCTACTTCCTACCCCATCCTTCCCTCTGCTATTAACCTCTTTTTCTACCTTACCCATGGCTCTTGCCATCTCTGTCCTCACCTGTGCTCCTGTTATCCCTCTCTTCTCCAACTCCTGTCCCTGTCCCACCCCATAGTCCTGTCCCACCTCTTCACGTATTACCACTGTCTCCCCTGCTCCCATTCTCCCCCAGACACATGGTGTTTCTATCTGCTCCTCCCCAGCTCCTGCCCTTGCCCCATCCTGGTTCCTCTTCCCTACCTACCCCACTGCATATGGGTTTCTTCCTAATCCTTGCTGCATGCAATCAGGGGGAGCACTGAGAACACAGGAGAGACCATCTCCCTGCTCTCAGTTCTGGTATTCGGTGACACAGCAGTCCAGGGAGTAGTGAAGAGCAATTGCAGGGATAGTCCTGCTCAGCCCCTGCAGACTTGGGATAGAACATGTTCAGTTACTTAGTGAGGTGGCACAGGTGCAAGCAGGTTGGCACATAGGAGCTGTCAGGGACAGAGCATGCTCATTGGAGACAGAATCTTTGGAGAATTTAGCAGCCAAACTCTAACAGTTCTGTACTGAGCATGTACCAACTGAGATTTTTTAGAGACATATAATTTTGCCAATTTGGGGAATTTTCACAGGGATGGTAAAAAACACATCCCTGACAACAGGGTAAACCCCTGCCAAATTTCAAGTCCCTGCTTCAAAGCTGAGAGATGTTAGAGCTTCTCAACAAAACAGTTGTAAGAATATTTTAAATGTGGCAAAAATTGTATTTTTCCCTCAAGCCAGGTTTCCCAAAACTTTTTGGCTCAGTCTAGTTTCCAGTGAACTAGGACAACTTTTGAGTAAACTTAGGCAACTTTTGGGTGAACCTGGGCTGATTTATGGTTTTGAGTGAAAAACAGGCAAAATTCAAAAGTTTCACATGGTTTGACTCCAAATAAATTCCATCTGTTTCGTCTCAATTGTTCTTTAAGTTTTTTGGGTTTATTCTAATCCCACAATTAGAGCAGAATTTATGGACTGAGAATCTATGCAAGTGAAAACAAGAAGAAGGCTTGCACAAACCCATGTAAACTAAAATGACTGATTTTCACACAGCTTACATGTTGCTAAATTGAAATGGAGATGCCATTCCCTTTGTTATTGGCTTTTGCGCAACAAAACTTTATAGAAATATTTCTATTGTTTTATGCATTGTAGCCATGTTGATCTCAGGATATTAAACAGACAAGGTGGATGAGGTAATATTTTTTGTTGGACCAATTTCTGTAGTGAAAGAGCGGATATTTGGAGCTACATATTCTTCAGGTCTAGCCAACATCTTCATCAACAGAAATTTGTCCAATCAAAAATTAATCACACACCTTTTTTTCTCAATTATTTTATGTTTATTTCCAGAATAACAAAAGTGATTATGCTGTATCTGTTGGACTGAGCTCTTATATGTCAGTTTGTAAACTCAGTGAAAATCTTTATAGATTTACAGTCAAGCTATGAATGATAAAAGAAGGGGTTGATAGTGGAACTGCTGATCTATCTTAAATTATAACAGTACTGATAGACATATCAAAATAAACTAAGGCCAGTTTTTGTTCTGGTACAAATTGTGTACAACAGTACCTGAAATTAAAGTGTGTAATTCAAGTACATATTTATTTATTTTACTCTGTAGATATTAATGTACTACATATTATTTATCTCTATCACTGGAGTCATTTAAATAGCAATTTAGGGTGGGTTTTTCAAAAGCACTCATCATTGACTTCAATGGAAACAGTTATGCCAATGCTGAATGCTGTTGAAAATCTCACTGTTAAATCACAAGTATCTCCCGATCTAAAAATTGAGTATTTGTTCTCTCTTAAGGTTTGGAATATCCTGCTGTGGTGGAATTTGCTCCCTTCCAAAAGATTTCAAAAAAGAAGCTAAAGAAAAAAGATGCAAAAGCTGGGAGCATTGATGATGGTAAATACATTTTCTTGATCTCATGATAGAAAAGCTACTCTGTTTATTGTTAATAAGATACTAATTTCTGTCACAGAATATAAATACTTTATTAATGTGTTTTTTCAAAAAATTGTTTTCACAGATCCAGAATATAGGAAATTTTTAGAAAGTTACTGTGCTGATGAAGAGAAAATCTGTGCTAATCCTGAGACTCTGTTGGGAGAGATTGAGGCAAAAACAAGGGAACTCATTGGTCTGTTTGCTGACTTTTTTCCTCATTATTGATAATTTTTAAAATATGCTTTTTCATGTTTTTGGGATACTACCAGCAGGATCTCCCACATTCAGTCTGGCAGTGATTGAAAGTATATTTATGTTCTCATTCTCCATTGCAGTAGCGCCTACAGCCACCCTCTGTGGCCCACTTCTGCTGCTTCTACATGCATGGAACTCACATATTCTTCAGAAACTGGGCCTTAATATTTATAAAGGAATAGTCTATTAGTTTATTGTTGAAAGATGGTAGAAGGGCAAAAAATGATAACCCAAAACGAAAGAATGGGCGAGAGCCTCAATATTGCACTCAAACTTGTTCATGATTCTTGGTGCTTGCATGGTGAAAGGTGAAATACCCTGCCAAGATCATCTGGGGGCAGCCTGAAAAAAAATATATGCAGGCAGCATGACTTTCACATTCTAGAGCAGGATCTGTACACATCAGATCAAGATTGATCTTTTCAGGATTAAAGTATATTGGGTTTCATTGTTCAGGTTTCAACCATGTGAACGTAATTAATAATACATATATTCATATAGTTCACGGGTGTACTGCAAAGCAAAAAACACATTGTATTTATGAAAAGTTCCAGAGGGGTAGCTGTGTTAGTCTGTATACAACAAAAACAACAAGAGTCCTGTAGCACTTTAAAGACTAACAAATTTCTGCAGGCTTAAGCTTTTGTGGGCTGCAACCCCCTTGGTCAGATGCATGAAATAGAAATCAGATCGGAGGTATAAATATACATCCAAGGGTAAGAACTAACAATGGGGAGGGTAGGTGTAAACAAAGTCCATTCAGTTAGAGTAGATGAGGCCTATTCACAACCATTGATTAGAAGGTGAGAATGTGTGAACACTGACAATTACTTCTTGTAATGAGATGAATAGGCCTCATCTACTCTAACTGAATGGACTTTGTTTACACGTACCCTCCCCATTGTTGGTTCTTACCCTTGGATGTATATTTATACCTCCTATCTGATTTCTATTTCATGCATCTGAGGAAGTGGGTTGCAGCCCACGAAAGCTTATGCCTGCAGAAATTTGTTAGTCTTTAAAGTGCTACAGGACTCTCGTTTTTATTGTATTTATACCTTTTCCTGTTCCATTTTACTGTATAAAAACAGCCTAATTTTTTCCCATTTGCAATTCAGCTTTTAAAAAAAACACAACTGTTGGACTGACCCTAGAGATTAGCCTTTTGATTAGTGCTTTGCGCTGCTATGCTGGAGACCCGGATTTAATTCTCACCCTTAGTTTCTTGTCCCAGGAAGGAATAGTTGTTAAGTAATGTTAGATACTCCTAATCCTTAGCACCACAGGACATGAAAAACCAAGAGTGGGGATCAAATCTGGATCTCCTAAATGGCACTAACCACTTAGCTAGTTGCTAGAATAAGCCCATCAGTTTTTGGAGGAGAGAGCAAGCTTGTTTTTTTGAAAGGTGAACTGCCAAAGGAAAAATGAAGCTGTTTTTACAGAGTATAGTGGAAAGGGCATAAGCAAATTTTAAGTAAAAGTGTTGCAGGCTTTGGCCACTAGTGATAAGGAGTATTGTTGATAGACTCAAAGGGAATCAGTCCTTTTTAGTCCTCGGCTAGAAAGAGAGTGACTGATGACAATCATTGAGTGAGGATCAATAAAAATGGGAAGCTACACCCTCACGAATCTGACACAGACATAGGGAGGACCTGGGGCAGAAAAGGATCATTTTTATTTACAATTTGCAATTCTGATTAAAAATAAGTTTTAGTTTTTTCACAAACCATCTAGTAATATTGTTATTTTGTACTGAATACTATAACTATTTCAAAATGTATTTTAAACCTGACAATACTAGGATTTTTCCGAAGTCAGCCAAATAAAGGCTTTGCAGGATGACATGATATATGTGTCCACATCTTCAAGGGACTGCATACAGAACATGTACTCATCCATTAGCTGTTATAATTGACTAGGAGAAATTTAGCTGTATGCTGTTCCCTTATTTGGATATATAAAACTAACCAATCTATTTTGATCACTACTGTTTCTTAAATTTACCATACTTCCCCCCCATGCATCTCCGCTGGCACTCCTACCCTGCAGGATTGGCATTGATACTTGCTTGTGTAGTAGGTGTGTGAGTTAACAATTGACAAAGGAATATCTGGAGCTCAGCAAAAGGTAAGGATAAATTAGAGGAGAGGTGGAAGGAATATTACTAAGGACACTAAATAAATCTATCATCAACAAAGCTTGAAAGTGTGTTACTGTTGCAGATGTGGAAATTCCCCAAGAAGGTGTAGCCTTACTTGGCCAGAAGGTTTCCCTAGATATTTCACAGCAATCTGAAAATCACTAAGCCTCCCAGTATCTTAATAAGATTTTCTAACTCCAAATTATTCCAGCTATTAATGAAAAAGGGATAACCTTGGAGTTGCAGGTTCAGTATTGACAGTATCTCAGTTCAAGGAGGTTCTTCAAAATGGCTTTTTAATGTTTTGTTTCTATTAAATCAATTTGTAGCAGATCAGATTAAATTGTCCTATGTTTATTTTGCGTTATTTTTCTCAAATGTTGTTTGAATTTACAACCATGTTAATGTCAAAACCAAGAAAAACGTATTTCAGTGAATACCATAGCTCTAGTTGAATTGCAGAAGGGCCTAGCTAGGCCTTCAGAAACAAGAATGTAACTCTTATTGAAGTCGGTGAAAGATATGACCATGTATCAGAGAGCAGAATTGGGCTTCAAGTTCTCAGAGGGCTCCAATGTGCCTCCCAGGTCATGTTAGCTCAAATGAGCATGTTTGATGTCTTCAGTTTGGATGCTCTAGATCTTCAGTTTCAGTGTGACAGAATAATGTAATACAGAATTCAAAAGCAGAATTTCTTTAACAAAACTAAGGTAGATTCAGCCTTCTGCCCATGTTTTTAGGGAAGAAGGAAAAAAATTAAAAGCTATTGCTTGCATAGAGATCCTTTTTTCCTCTTAATGTTTCAGTTGATTTCTTTTTAAAAGTTTGTTCATGTTTTTAAAAAAGCCTCTATATTTGCGTTCACAATTTTGTAAATACATATTTTAATAACAGTTGCACCATAATAATTAGTAATGATTAATGAATAATAAATGAATCAATCAGATATTTAAATGTCTACATTCAAATATTTTCAGGACATGAATTTAGGCCAGGTTTAGTCATATTGTTTTAAAGTTTAAATATCAGATAAATGAAACCACAACTTCAAGGAAATGTACTTTTCCAACTCTGTTTTGTTGTGGCTTCAAAATTATACCATGCCCACTAATGACCATTCCATCCCTCCCTCCTTTCCCTTTTGTATTTGCTTGTCTCCTGTTGGATTTAGTGAGAGCCCCGTACTTGCATCTTTAGCCCTAAATGTTCTTCTTCATTATAATTCTGTTCCTGCACATCTAAAACTGACAGAGGATCTCCAGCATTTTCATAACTACTTACACCTATAACGACACTGTTTCAAGTTTCAACCCACAATTAATTTTTTGACTGTGTGAAAATTCAGGGTTGTAATCGGAGATGGCATGGAAGCTGCAAAGCTTGGATCTGGCTCAGAATTTCTGTAAAGTTTGTGACTGTTTCAATCTGGTGTTTTAGTTTGGGTTTATCTCTAGTTAAAATGGAAACAGTGTCAGACCCATATCATAAGAAAGACAGTTTGACATAGTACATATTGACACTCAGGAGAGCTGAGTTCTCTTCCTGGTTCTGCTGTTGCCTGATGTGTGACCTTGGACAAGTCACTTCACCTTTATGTGACTCATTTGCCCTATCAGTGAAATGAGGATGATGATACTACCTTTGTAAATGCTTTGAGATCTGTGGATGAAAAGTGCTGTATATGACCATGGTGATGGTAGTATAAGAATAGCTGGATGGCCAAGTGCTGCTATACCTGTGTTAAAATTTAGGAATACATTTTGAACATATTTGTTTCCTTTTGTAAATAATATTTTGATAAACAGCAGAAAAAGATGTCCTCCCTGAAAATTAAAGTATATGATTATGATTCAAACATTAAATAAGCACAGGAAATATCTCTGGCTCTCTTACTTCTAGTCTCCTTAATGATGAAGAGCCAGGGATCCTTTCTGAGTGGAGAGATGGGGGCACTTTCTGACATATATATACCTCTTGAAATAAAGTGTTATATATCACCTAGTTCCCTTACAGTTAAAGCTTAAAAGAAAGAGCAAGTACCTATAAGTAAAGAAACAAGTACATATTTTAGGAGTTGAACACTATATCACAAATTTTTTGTATTTTAGCTAGAAGAACAACACCTCTTTTGGAATATATTAAAAATAGAAAATTAGAAAAGCAGGTAGGTCCAGACTTTTGACTGAAGCTCAACTTTTTATGTTTCAAGAATGTTTTGCATTTAGAAAATTTTATATAATCAATTTTGCAATTCTTCAGAGGATACGAGAAGAAAAAAGGGAAGAACGAAGGAGGAGAGAATTGGAAAAGAAACGTCTGCGAGAGGAAGAGAAAAGAAAGCGCAGAGAAGAGGAAAGACGTAAAAGAAAAGAAGCAGAGAAGCAAAAGAAAATTGCTGAAAAAGAAATAAGGATCAAGGTAATTTTAAGAAAAAATTGAAATGATTCTTCATTTGAAATTATTCAAAATTTATTTTTCTGTCTCCCACAAACTTCTAAACTACTCAAATGAATCAGGCAAAATAAAGTCAAATTTAACTCAGGTCCCATGATAAGAGGTTTGTCAAGGAGGCAGGGACAATTGGGATTATAGGATTTTTTTAACATCCCTTTTTTGAACTATTTTTCTAATTTTGTTCTTCTAACTTCACTTTTTGCTCATATTGTAGCCATGTTGTGGATCCCCAGCATTAAGGCTGAAAGACTTCTGGATTACTATAGGGCCTCTACATTTTCCACTACAGAGTGCTTGTGCTTGCAATATGCCACACATTTTTTTCTGTCATCCACAAGCTAAGAGCTCTTGTTGACCTGGGGCCAGATTAATCTGGGGTGTAATTCCACTGGCCTCAGTGGCCAGAACCTCCACTAACCTAAAGTCTGAGTCTCCCCCTTGATAGCAGAATGGTCTGTGGATCCATTAGGTTTGCCCTCTGAACCATTTATTAGACTCATGCAGAAGTCTATTTCTGATATAAGATCCATAGTTTTGTTGTTTTATTACATTGGTTCTATTTCTAAAAAATGTCTTTTTAATAGGTCTTTATTTTTACATAACTCTTGACATTATGGTCTCATTAACTACATGGTATTCAGCAAAAAGAGTGAATGAAATGTAGCACCCAATATGACTGACACTACTGAGATTAGATTCCAATTGTAAACAGAGGAATTAGGGACCTCTACTAGACTTTACATGTACTGAAAAGATATATTCAAGTATAACTGTATGAATTTACATATGTTGGTTTACAGCTTTCTACAGTAGTACAATATTCTGGTTTAATGTAAGTATACAAGCAACTTACTAAGATTGTACCAATATTTTGTATTTTTCTTTAACGATAAGGATAAAGGATAAGGATTGTTAAGAAACATCCATGACAACAATTAGGGCCTAAAACTGTAGCACCAAAGGTGTGGTAACTAGATTGCACTGTTCTTTCTAATACATGTCTAAGCTTAATAGATAGTGGCTACATCCACATTTTATGCTATTAATCAGTCCAATCATGCAAAACCTTATTTCTAAGAACTAAAGGTAAAGGAAAGAACTATTCACACGAATCAGGTTTGCAGGATTGGGCCCAAAGTTTATAGGGTGCTTTGAAGACATAAATTGATATATAATTAATAATACACTGTATACCAGTATTATTAATTATGCATGTTTGAGCATCAAGACAAGAAACATCTTTTACATCTTCACATGAAAAGAAAAGGAAAATCACTGTTCACTCCAAAATGTGTTGTTTGGAAAGTAATTAAATATTACTCATGTATCTATGACAATTGTGTTCTGAAAGAGCTCTTCTTCAGGTTTGGGAAACAGACTCAGAGTGGCAAAGCTAAATACAAGGTGGAACAGATTGTTTAGCATAAGTAGTTAACCTATATTTCAAAGGACCATTCAAGGTGAAGTGGCCTGTTAACTCCTCTCCAGTCATGGGGGGAGAGGAGGAAAGGAAGGGATGGAAGGGGAGAAGGCAGCTGAGGAGGAGTTATTAGTGGGTTATAGATTGTTGTAATAAGCCTTAGATCCAGTGTCTCTATTCAGGCCATGATTTTTAGAGTCTAACAAAGTTATGAATTTAAGCTCCCAAGCTTGTCTTCTGAAAGTGTTGTGCAGGTTTCCTTTGAGGATGGGGGCTGGTAGGTCAGATATAGAGTGATTACTTCGTGAAAAGTGTTCACTCACAGGTGATAATGGTGTTTTCGTCTTATCATTTTCCTATGTGAGTTCATTCAAGAACATACTGATTGTCTGGTTTACCCACATAGTTGATATTGGGGCAATATGTACCAGTATGTCTCAAGCTGCTCATGTGTTGCCAGTTTTTATAAGTTACCTAGAGAAGTGAAAGGTTGATCCTGTTTCCTTTGAAGTATTATGGCAGTTTTGCCATTGATTTCAATGGAAGTAAAATTGGGCCCTCTTGTGGTATGATTTTGACACATAACTGAAACAGTCTTTTGCCTGTCTCTGAGCTATGCTGTAAATTATTTCAGAATAACACCCTTTATAGCTAATACCCAGGAGAAGAAAGTAAGTAAGCATGCATTCTCCAGTATTTTTTGTAGGAAGTCATATTTTAAAGATTGCAGCTGCATGATTTGTATTGTAGTCTAGTCATCCATTAATATAAGTAAACTGCCTTTTAAATGTCTATTTTAATGTTGTGCTTTGCAAAAAAAAAATTAAATCACTAAAATAAAAGCTGAATGAAATAGGTTTTACAAATTAGTGTTAGCTGGTGTACGTTGGTATATGTCAATAAGAAGTTGTCGAAATGTCTAAGGGTGCATAAACACTTATACCTTAATATAGAAATTATTTCATAGCTTCTTAAAAAGCCTGAAAAAGGAGATGACCTGACCAGTGAAACGAATAAGGAAAAAGGAGAAGAAGCTGATATTGAAGAAAGCAAATGGGAAAAATCACCTGGATCTGGAAGTATAAAACCCAAGCCACTGGAGGGTTCACCAAAGGAACTTAAGGAAAAGTAAGTACTGTTTATTTTGTAAGGTTGCAATTTGGATCCTAAATAGCCCTATTATGAGGTCTTATGTGCTGCTTAAGTGGTACATTGCCCTTGTGCTGTTTCCCAGCACAGGGATAGATTTCTTTCTGTGATTGCTCCTCTACATCTTTTTCTCTTCATTTTCCTATCTGTATAATGAATGTAGTAACAGCTTACCTCCCTGATAGGGGTATTGCAAGGGATAATTAATTAATGTCTGTAAAGTGCTTTTGAGATCCTGGATGAAAGGTGCTATATAAGTATGAAACATCATTGATAGGCCCATTGCTATTTCACTCAAATGCTCAAGTATTTGTCAGTATTGCTGCAAAGCCCTACAAGGTAGGCTCGGCCAGTGCCCTGTTCCATGTTCACACAGCTGAATATATTTATTTCCCCTGAAATGGATAGCAATAATATTAATGGCCCAATAACGTTCTCCACTTCATTTTCTTGCATAATCAAATACAAAAGCCTTCATTTCTTCCTATAATTTTAGTGCCATGAAACAATCACATATATAACCTTAATAAGAGTTATGTGCATTCATTCTAAGGAGAATGTATTTCAAAACATCTTAGCAATGCACTTACAAATTTGCAGTTTGGACTTCTTCACAGTTTCAGACGAATGAGGGCATTCTACAGGGTAAACTGCCAATGGTCTTTCATACCAGCTATTAAGTATTTTAATATTACAAAGATCTACTTTTAAGCCTTGTGAAATATTTACATAGAAACTTAAGCTGAAATTAATGAGTGTGCAAATTCCTCAGATCCAATTTGAATCAAAGGAAAATGTAGTGCTTGGCAGGACAAGCTAACCTCATGTCATTGTAACAATTTGAAAGGTACATTTATTATTTTTCTACGAGACGGTGGGCATTTTCATGAGTATTTAATTAATAGCTTTAGAAATGTGTTTCTTCATGCACCATACAACAGAAAGAATTAATATTTTGTGATTCCTCTTTAGTGAAGTTTGTTTCTAACTTCTGCAAATCACAGAGGTCCTCCATGGCCATTTTTGCAAATTCAGAGCTGTAGGGGCTTGCACCCCAGCTGCAACTCCTCTTGAGGAGAATGGTCAGTGGATCTGTGACATTCCTGTGACCTCTCCCACCCCAATCTCAGACTGCAGCAGCACAGAAGGAGTAGCTGTGGAGCTGGCACCACAGCATGCAGTGGGATGAGCACCAGGACAGGAGAGGAGAGGATGGAGCAAAATGCTCAGCAGCACATTGCAGCTCCACCATCTCCTCTCCCCTCCCCTACTGTGAACAACAGAGATGACAGTTCCTCAGCTCCCCACTCCCCCTGCAACACCTAGTCTAGGAAGGGGCAAAGAAGGGTGAGGAGCCCCTGGAGCTGTTCCCCCCGCAACCTGGAAGGGGGAGAGGGGACCTATGGCAGTCTCCCCCAGGCCTGGGAGAAGGGGATGAAGAATTTAACAGGAACAGAAGTGAGGCTGGTGGTGAGAGGGAACTGAACTAGGAAAGGCTGAACTGATGGTGGAGGCTGGGGAGACTGAACTGAGGCAATGAGGACTGATAGGGACTTACCTGATGGGATAGAAGGTGATTCAGGGGCTGAACAGTTGTGGGTTGGGACTAGGTGGGGTCAGAACAGATGAGAAGATTGGGGGACAGGATTAATTGCTGGGCAGAGGGACTGGCAGGTGTCACCTGAAGCCAGAATCACCTTACCCAAAAAATTTGGGAGAGTGAGCAACACTAAATGTCACACACACACACACTAGGGATGGGTAGGGAGAGTTCAATAATCAAAAGGTAGACCAAAAAACCCCAGTGTGATGGGGTTGGCACCCGCCTCTCATGAGCACCCCTTTCTGGTCAATGGTTTCTTCAGTGGGTCTTCAGTGACTCAGCCCTCCAGCCAAGTCTCACACACTGTCTGTAGGTGGAACAAACGACGCTCTTCTGGGATATATAGTCTGTACTTTCTCATGGTCCTGGTATCAGGCTGTACTGCCAAGGTTGCCTCCTAACAGTCCAATAAGATCCATTGTAGTACCCTCTGTTGGTGTGTCCTTTTCAGCAGCCCTCCCTGGGCTCAGTCTTTAACCAGAGCAACAGGGCCCATTCTAGTACCCTCACTTGGTCTAGCTAGGTTCTGGGCTCAGTCCTTGCTCTATGTCCACAGCCAGCTAGGAGCTCCTTCTTAGCTCCCACAGTCTTCAGCAACCCTTCCTGGGTTCAGTCCTGCCTGCACTGAGCTATCTGTGATTCTGCTGCTCTTCCTGCTAACCAGGAACCCAGTCCTCTCACTTCCAGCTCCAGGCAGCAACTGACTGCTCTGTCTCTGTTGCTTCTTTTCATATGACACTCTGGCTCCGGATTGGCCACTCCAGCAATGCCTCTGATTGGCTGCTTCCCCTGCAGCCACTCTAGGCCACCTGAATGACTTCTTCTCTGTTCTTTTCTGGAGCGGGATGAGGCAGGGCTGCGAGGCCTCCAGCAAGGGGCCTCCAGACGTAGTCCATTCCGTCACACACTGTGTAATCTTTATTTAAAAATCTCATGATTTGGAGGGGGTTGAGCAACTGACTTATGATTTTCGATCTCTGGAGGGGTCCAACTTGCGATTTTTTGATCTCTTGAAGATGGCAATACTGCACCTCTTACAAATATTTCCAGCATCTTGTGCTTCTTCTTGTACAGTGGAACTCTATGTGTTCCATTGCAAGCAGAATACAGGGCAGACATGTCGCTAAGGTTTATGTGCTAGGAGAGATAATTGAAACTTTACATTTCTGCAATGCTTTTCAACCAAGGATCTCAAAGTGCTTTGCAAGCATAAAAAAATGAGTCTCAGGACATCCCTATGTAGGTAAGCTATTATTAAATCTGTTTTCAGATTAACAGACTGGAGCACAGAGTGCTTAAGGTGTCACAGTGAGTCAGTTGAAGAATAAGAATTAAATTCTAGGAGTCTTGACTCCCACTTCCCTGCTCTAGTCTAATAACGTATTACTCTGTCCCACAGGGGGGTCCTCTAAAGTTTTCTATCGAGCAGTATGCAGGGAAGTGCAAATGAAACTACCACTTGTATTTTTAGGGATGTACCTCTTGGAGATGCAGAGCAAGAAATGTTCTCATAAAGGCAAATAGAAAAATAAAGAGAATTTGTTCAGTGACTAGAAAATACAAATGCTGAACTAATTAGCTTAAGAAATGGTACATTACACATTTTAATAATACCTAGCCCTTATGTAGCACTTTTCATCCATTGATCTCAAAGCACTTTACAAAATATGTGAATATCATTATTCCTATTTTATAGATGGGAAAACTGAGGCTCGGAGAAATGAAAGTTGTTTTCCTACGATTACTTATCAGGCCATTGGCAGAATCAGAAACAGAACCCAGTCTACTGAGTGCCAGTCCAGTGCTCTATCAATAAGGCCCTTCATTTTTGTTTTTTACAGATTTTTACTGAAAAATCCCTAGGTTTCACTAAAACTATTATTTGGTTTTTTTACCAATTTTCACCTGAATTTTGGACCACTCCAGTACATTAAAATACTGACTATGTTAAGAAAATTCAATACTTTACAATAGGTAGATTTGTTTATGTTAATAAGAAATTAGTCTGAATGTGAAAAGTAAGGCAATGTAGTGGATGACACCGCACACACACCAATATGTATATGTATGTTCGTACTTTAGTCTTAAAAAAGGAAATACTGGAACTCCACAAATTTGGCTCCCTGCTTTGGAACGAGAGCTAGCAGCTCAGTTACTGACCTGCCATCTTGCTTTCCGGAGTAGGAGCCAGGTTAGAAGTACTCTTATTTTTCTCGATTTGTTGCTTTTTTTCTGTCCTCCCATTCCTGAATATTAACGCTGGTATTTACTCAGAAAGCTATGCACTAATTTTTTGCACCAATTTTTACTTTTTTTGTAATTTTTGCAATAAACACTGATAAATTGAAAAATGAAAGGCCTTGTGGCCACCTTGCCTCCTTATCATTATTTTTGACTAAAGGTTTCAGATATCTGGCACAATCCTCTAAGGGGTTGAGCACCTCTTGAGCGATAATGAGAACCTTCCCTTCCTACTGCTTAGTGAGAATTGAGGTCACTCAGTAGCTCTCAAGAGATACTCAGCACCTTGCAGGATCAAATCCATTATTTGAGAATAAGGCTTGTATCCTTTGGCAGAACAACATAGCATTTACAACAGACCCTTTATGTGTGCCAAAGAAGGCATTAATTTAGTGTTTCAGGTGTAACACAGCATTCTTAAAGCTGTACAGCTATAGTAAATATGACCTTTTGCCTTTTGAGTGCTTTTTAAATTGTGATGAATGGTGTGGCTTAATAAGTATATGGCTATGATCTATTTCAATTGGATTGAGGATCATAGTTGAACTGTTATTTTGTAGCCTGGAAAAGCATTTGAGGGGTTTGATTGCCTATTACAGATCACTTTTTAAACTAGGAGAGCAATAGCTTTCCCCGTAAATGAAAACCTCAACATGCACATAAGCATGCACATGCACACACATGTATTGTTATAGACTAGGTTAAAACTGATGATTGTAACAGGCACCCTTCATTCAGCATAAATATAAGAAACAATAGTGGTCTCCAAGTTAAAGGCCACTCAGGAATTCTAATGTGGTTGGGTAGAGGGGTTTTCCCTGAGGTGGGAGGGAGAGGGGGAGTGTGTATGTGTCTTTGTGTGTGTGTGTGCATGTGTGCGTGCAAGAGAAAGTCAACCTGAACAAGCAGCGCAAAGACATTGTCTCCTGTTGTTTGGTTCCTCTGTGTTCAGGGAAACAGGACTTTGTAAATAAACAATTTTGCATGAAATGTACAGGCTCCATCTGCCATTTCTCTTCCCAACTGCAACAACCCACAGAGCCCTGAACTTTACTAGCTGCTCGTAAGTCTCCTCCCTCTTTATTTTCTCTGAATTTCTGCTTTCTTCTTCCCTGATTGCCTAACCTCCTCCTCTTCTCTCTAGCTTTTAACTATTTTATTGTTACTTCACCCTTACCTACCTGTTCCTTACAATGGATTCTTTACAAAGCTCTGTCAGCCACTGCTGAGCTTGAGTTTGCTCTCCTCATCACCTTCCATCCTCTGAGCCACCTTTAGGTAAATCCACCCTGCCAATTTCATTCCTGTAGCACTTCTAAATGAGGCTTTCTCTGTGCTTGGTAACAGGAAGAGTAGGAAGCAAGGTGCTAAGTAGGTCCTGCAAGAGCTAACCTAAAAGTGTTCTTCCTGCATGATTGAGTGTTCTTCAAAACTTCATTGGGTGCTCATGGAGTCAGTGCCTACAGTTACACATTTTATACGTAAAAGCTGAAAAGATAAAGGAAAACAAAATAGGCATAGTTAGTCATACCCTGGAGAGCTAAAGTAGTATTTACTAGTAAAATACATATTTAGAAGTATATGCCCCTGTTTTAATATCTCTGTAATTGTGTAAGTTTCTGGCATGTCTCAGTGAGAGCTGCCATTTTCCATCCACTCATGTGCTGACACAGGGCCCAGTCCTGTGAAGTGCTGAGCAACCTCAATTAACATTGACTTTTGGTTGCTGGCACTCAGCATTTGCAGGTGTGGGCCCATTCTTTGTGATAAAGGAAGTGCCAATCAGCAGATCACTACATGGCGTAAGCTGAAGACTTTCATTGTTCCATGATTTACAGGAAAAAAACGGTGTGGAAAACATAGAAGAATTGTTCGTATTAAACCAAGTTAATGAACAAACAGGTGCTAATTAACAATAAAAATGTGACAAATCTCCAGACTCTCTGATCCATGTTATTTGCTAATTAGCATTTCCTTTGTCACAAGGTAAAATATCAGAGGCTGGCAAAATTGTATATTCTTGTTTTAATGTGAATTACTTTTTATTTCAATTATTTTCAATGTTTCAATTTTCAGTTGAATTACTCACTTTTTATTTCACATTTTTTTCAATTATTTTTTAATTTATTTTATTTCTTAGGGCATGATCCTGCAACCCTTACTTATTATATATATCATTAACATAAAGAGCATATTTATGTGAAGATTTCAAATATGAGTATGGGTTGCAGGATGATCTTGAAAGCAGTTCTGAAGTAAATCTGATTTTCTTTTCAAGCCAGTGCAAAACTTGGTTGCATGTTTTTTTCTGCTTCCATTTGAACTGAATGGACAATGGAGAGCTGAATTTATGGTGTACAAAACCTGTAGCAAAACTGCAGTGCTTCCCTTTTTTAATTAAAAAGAAAACGTAGCCTGACTGTGGGCCTGATCTAAAGCCTGTTGAGGTCAGTAAGAGTTTTTCTGTTGGCTTCAGTGGCCTTTGAATCAGGTCCTGTGAGCAGAATTTTATCTAAGTTAATTATTTGTGTTTTTTCTTGTTTAAACACACATAGGTCACAAAATGATAGTGATAAAGAGCAAAGGGATTTGGAAAGAAGATTTCGTGAAAAAGAACTTGAAAGACAAAGGTATCGATTGGATGATGGCAGAAAGCATAGAGCTCACTATGAGTTTGACAAGTTTGTGAGAAGGAATGAAGAAGAGCTGAAATGGGGGAAAGGATACAGCCAAGACAGAGGGAAGAAAGGGAACCACAACTACAGCTTCACTGTGGAGGCCGTAGACAAACTCGGTAAAGAGGACAAGTGTGATGACATGGCATCCAAAAAGGAGCGCATAAGAAATAAGGTTCTTTTATTCATTTAGGATAATCTTTCATTAGTAAAATATACCTCAAGGTTACAAGTTTTACTTTTGCAATCTCAGCATAAAGATGCTTTTTTCAAGAAAAGCAATTCTTTATTTGATTTTCAGTAAAACCCAGACTTCTGTTTTTTAAAAACAGCAGTTCAGATAATTTAAGGCGATAGGGTTTGTCTTCTCTGGTCAAATATACATATAATATTTGGATTACATTGTATTTTCCTTAGAACATTAGTCTTGGAAGCCCAGCATTTTCTGAGTGTTTTAAAAGTTATATCAGGGTGATCTATAATAGAGTTTAGTGGGCCAAAGTTTTCTATCTTTTAAAAGTGAATTTATTCTAAGTAGAATCTTTACTAGTCAGACAGATTACTGTCTGGATTTCAGTTTTTCAGTGCTTAAAGTAAAAGTGAATAAATAGTTTATCCAGAAACTAGCATATTTAGAAATGTTCAGTACAGAAGATAGGAAAATAGATCTTCAGTCTTCATTTACCCTGCCCTCAGGTAAAAGGCTCTCCCTGGTTGAGGGCAAATCACCGCATTGAGACGTGCCAACTCCAAGGAAAGAACCTGTTAAAAAAACAGCCACAACTGGCCAACTTGTTGAATGGGAGCCACATTCAGAAAACCATTCTCCTATCTTCACCTTGAAACCTGTGGTGGCCCCTTTCTGAGGGTGTGGGCTTTGTAATTTTAGAGGACATGTCAGATTGGTTCCAAGAGATAGCTGCTATTGGTGGCCTCATCCTCTCCCCATTCTAATCATGTAGAAGTTTTCCACACAAGATGATTGACGCTGTCTTGTATGGAGTCCACTCTGTAATGTACACCTCTTCTGAAAGGAGTTTTCAAACCAGGCTCAGGCAAGGTCCCCATGACAGTGTGCCTCCTGAGGGAGTTGTGGTGTCACTAGAGATAGGACAGGCAAGGAGTAACCTTCTTCTTTTTCTCTGTCCCTCTCTCCTCCCCCCCCCCCCCCAGCAGCTGTCTGAATCTCTGTTTACAAATATTTAAAAAATATTAAATTGATTTAAATCATTTTATAAAAAATGAAACATCCAGTTGAGCTAACACTGTTTATGCCAAGTTTCAGTCTGATGAACATGGAAGCTGTGATGGATAAAGAGGGTCTGTGATATAAAAAAGCTGACCCTTTATAGTAATGGTTCTAGTGGATTCTATGATCATTGTTCTTCACAGGGTTAAGGACAGTATGATTGCTGCTGATAGGCTGGATGTGTTGAATAGAGATAAGTGGCATGCTGATGTGGTTGCTCACAGCACCACAAAACACTTACTACAACCTGTTCTTAAACATCCTAAATAAAAAGTGTGATATCTGATCGAAAGAAATGGAAAATAAAGGGAAAGCAGGATGAAACAAGGCTGAAGTTCAAGCAAAGAAGGAGAAAGAGAAACCTGATAATGAAGGCTGTATCAGTGAAGGGGAAAAAAGAATTAAGGAAAAAACAAGACCAAAGGGACTGAAAATTGTGAGAAAGGTGAAAGGCAATAAGGATTGAGATGGAACAGAATTCAGTGCTCTGCAGTTTTCTTAAAATGGCCTATTCCATGTCATTTTCTAGTCTGAACCCTGCACTTTAATACAGATGTTAAATATGATCTCTCCATAGCTTCAAAATCTAATGTTTGTGATAATTAAAATAAATAGCCTCATTAGGCAGAGGCTTTTAAGCAGTAACCATTCACAATATTTTACACACACACACACACACACGCTGAAAATTCTTGGGTGCATTTAATAGTGACTGAAACCATCATAAATACATATTTTAAGTGCACCCAAGAATTGTCAGCATTCTCCTTTTTGGGAGTTTCAGGTGCTTTTTTCTTATAAACTGGCTGCTATTTGGTATTCAGATCAGCAAGTTTCTTATGATTTCAGTCATTATGCCTATACAGTTAGCCATTCTCCCTTTGTACTCATTTTGTTTCCTGATTCACATTAGGTGGTATCCACTTTACTTTTATAGAACATGAATATGGGAGTGGAATGTGGTGGGGTTGGAGATATGATTACTGGACAGATGGTTAAAAATTTGCATCCCTTGTTTAAATTTTATTAATGGCTCATAGGCCAATACGGTTCTACACACACATCAATAAAGGTGGAACAACAGAAGATAATATACTGAATTCCATTTGCAGTTCACTGTTCTAGTTTTATCAAGCCCTAATTTTCTAGTTTCCTGCTGATTAATATTATTTTATTATATTTGTATTTATTGTCTGACATTTGTGTATAGAGCCATAAGTGTGCATGGCACCAGTTATTGTCCTCCCTAGCTTGTATTATACATTGTATGAAAATTTACCACAAAACTCTCTTGGCCTGTCAGATAATTACATGTGTAATTTTTCTCATAGTTTAAATTAAATGTATTATAGTAATTCTGTTTTTACAGCTGTTTTATTTTACTCAAAATACTTGGCTCCCAAGAATAGTGTTATAAAAGAGGTGGATAATAACTGCAAAGTCTGTTTTCATTACTCTTCAGCTTTTTCCTAACTCTTATTATATGCAAAATGATGTAACATAAAATCCACTTTCTACATACTCAGATTAGTCACTTTAAATCTCACATATGTGAATAAAAGATAGTTTTCTCCAAAAAGTTAACCATATGCACTTCTTTCTAGGATCGTCCAGCCATGCAGTTATACCAGCCAGGAACTCGCATTCGAACACATACGGGATCTACAAATAAAATCTGTGACTGCAGTGGGAAGTCCTCTGAAGATGCCTGTGATAGAAAGTATGAGGCAGATAATTCAACTGGAGGTGGTTCTGAGAAGAGTGAAGAGGCAGAATGAAACAAAAGGGATAGAAAACTTGTGAAAAAAATGAATTCAAGATTAAATTTCTCCACAAAATATATAAGGACACTTCAGAAAACTATAATAAATCTGTCTCTTTCTTTAAAATGAAGAAAATAGTGATCAGAGGCAGATAAAATAGCACATAAAAGAAATGCAGCTGCTTTTCTACAAAAAGCAGAAGCAAACACTGTTTGACTAATTTAGTAGTGGTTCAATATTTTAGTAAGTTTACCTTTAGCTAGAAAACATCTAATAGTTTTAAACTAGTATTTATATAAAACTTGTCAGAAAATATTTCACTTAGTCAAGCTTATTAAATTGAGAGAAATAAAGAAATGTAGATTTGCATCAGTTTGAAATCTGAGGCACTTTAAATGTGTTCTGTGAATGGCATTAACAATATAGGACCCGATCCTGCAAAACACCACCAGGCATAATGCTTACTACCGAGAGTAGTGCTATTGAAGTCAAAGAGACTACTCAGCAGAACTGCACTGTCGCCAGTAGTGTTTACAGGATTAGTCCCATAGTTTGCAAACGTTTATTGATATCTGTACCTCATTGTGTTTACATTGTTTTTCAATTAACTGTAGTGTCAGATAAGCATGAATAAAAGCTACCATATGTTGTTATAAAATTAGTCATTCTCCTAACCACTTTTACATTTTGTGTTCTAATATATTGCTGTGTTTATAACAGAAAAAGCTAACACAAACTTCAGCACTTAAACACTATCTGGTTTTACTAAAATTGCTTTTTTGTTTGTTTTTATTTCTGATTTTTAAAAAAATGGTTGTACAGTAATGACTTTTATATGTTAAATGTTTCACATAAGTTGCATTTGCAGGATTCGGAACATGTATGATATATGTGTTATAAAATGTAATTTGTTTGAAAAAAACACACATAGCAGCTCCAACATTTCATTTTGCAAGCTTAGGCCAAATTCTGCCCGCAGATGCACGAATATGGCTCCCAATGTCTTCTGTGACAGCTACATGTCCAGGGCAAAATATGGCTCTTTGATAGTTGTATTTTAAGACTGATGCACTTTTCAGTTGTCTGAAATCAAGATCTGCTTTGTCAGTGAAGTTAAATATTAAGAAGTTTGTTTATTTTTGACATCCTACTTTGAATATTTTGTTATTAAGCGTAACATCTGATTGTTCTAAATGCAACATTTTTTATTCCTGTTACTTTTTAATTCCCCCTCAGCAAAAAAAAGAGACTGGCATCCTGTTCTGGATTTGAGGGAACTCATCACCTTTATTCATCAGATCTATCTCACAATGGTGAGCTTTTCCTCAGTTATCCCATCTCTAGATCCTCAGAGATGGGATGTAAGGCTGGATGAAGTCCATATACCTTCCAAGCAGGCATCATATCAGTATTCCTTTTCTTCCAGGTATCCTAAAATTGCTAGATTGGTGGAAAATTCTCGATCAGGTATTTTTTCTCCTCCATTTCCCTCAAAGACAATAGTAACAGATGCCTCCAACCTTGGTTGGGGAGCACACCTAGAACAACTTGAGGCCCTGCAGTCTTGAGAGGATACCACATAAATATGTTAGAACTCAGAGTGATATATTGTGTACTATGCATAGCATTTCTACCTTTGATTCAAGGCAGGGCAGTGCAGTGATGATATACAACACCACAGCAATATTATACGTGAACAGACAAAGAGCAGTATCATCCTCTCTATATGAAGAAACAGCTTGTCCGTGGAAGTGGTGTGTCTGTTACCACATCAGCCTGACAGCTGTGTACCTAGCAGGACTAAAGAACACACTAGCAGATTGCCTGAGCAGGGAGTTTTCAGACTACCATGACTGGACTAGAAAGGACTCTATCATTCTGAAAGTTTTTTGAAAATGGGATCAGCATCACGTGGACTTGTTTGCTATAGAAACAAAAAATTACCTACCTTTTTACTTCAGGGGAAGCCTAAGTCCAGGATCCCTCTCAGATACATTCTTCACTGTCTGGATACCGCATTGAATGTATGCATATTTCCCAATTCCTCTGTACTGAGGATTTTAAGGAAATTTAAGGTCAAATAAGAGTCTGTGGGAATGATCCAGATAGCTGCAGGTTGACTCAGCCAATTCTGATATCCAGACCTCATGAGAGTCAATTAAACTTCCAAAACATTACCAGTGAGTCCAGACATAGTCTCCCTGAGCATCTTGCATCTGAACTGACCTCTACATCCCATAGCCTGGCTGTAGGCTGGTTGGCTTCCATGGAGAGAGCTTGTTCTAAGGATGTCCAAAACATTCTCAGACAAAGTAGAAAGGACACTTAAAAAATCACCTATGCAGCAAAGTGGGAAAAATTCTGCCTTTGGGCACAGCAACACAGTATTTCTCCAACAGAATTGGACATTCCTAATATTCTGGACTATATAATGTAACTACAAAGATCAGGGCTTTCTATGTTCTATCAGGGTGTACCTGGCAGTTTTATCAGTGTACCTTCCTTTGATACAGAACCACACAGTGTTTTCACATCATACTGTGGCTAGATTTCTTATAGGCTTCATACATGTATTCCCACCTTCTACCCTCCTGGGATCTCAGTATGGTTCTAGCTTTGTTGATGGGTCTTCCCTGTAAGCACCTGCTGTCAAGTTGCTTATACCATTTCTCCAGAAGACAGTCTGCTTAGTAGCAATCATGTCAGCCCGTAGAATTGGGTAATTTCAACCATTTACAGCAGGCCCTCCATATACTGTTTTTCACAAAGATAAGGTTACCCTTACAGCCCATCTGAAAATTTTTCCTAAGGTGGTGTCAGACCTCCACCTAAATCAGATGGTCCATTGTGATGGGGATTAACCCCACACTGGCAGTGACAGTTAAGGGGAGCCAGAGAGCTTAATTAGCCCATTCTGTGGCACATGGAAGGGAGATGGGCAATTAAGGATTAGACCCTGCTAGTGAGAACCAGATTGGATGGTTCTTATAAAGGAAAGATTGCAGGGTCAATAGGGGAAAACAGAGGAGAGCTGCAGCAGGGAGTTTTTAATCCCAGGACTGGCCCTAAATGGAGAGGGCAACGGGTAAAGGAGTTCCAAGCAGCTGCAAGAGAGGCTGAGAAGCCACTGAGAGCAGGATCCCTCAGCCACAGACTGATGAGAAATTGCCTAGGCAGTTGGACCTCCAGGAAGAGAAGATCACAGGGTGTGGTCCTGAGGAACAGCTTGCAAGAGAAATATAGTAGGAAGTAGACCAGAGAAACAGTAAGGGGTTGAGAGAGATTGGTGCTAACCATGTCATACAGGTCCCTGGCCTAGAACCCAGAAGAGTGAGCACACCTGGGTTCTCCTTCCAAACCTCTCAAGGGTGTTTATCAACTCTTCCAACAAGTGGGCCATACTTGATGAGGCTAGGAACTGTGATCACCTTCATTTAGGGTGACCAGCCACAACCCTTCCCTACCTATGACACATGCCATGTGCTTGAGCTAAATGGAGAAGGTGGTTCAGTGGCTGGCCACACCAGCTCTGTGCCAATTGAGCGCTCTCTCTCACACCCAGGAAGCGATCAGCAGTCCAGATCTGCCTGATTTATGATGCCATGGTTTTTGCATTGGAATGAAACAGATTGCACCAAAATTGCAGACATTTTCAAAAGGAAAGGACACCCCCCAAAGTTTTCTGAAAGGGCTTTAATCTCCTGTCCCACTTCCACCTTTGTTCGAAGGCCACATGTTGAGCATGCGCTTACAGCGTCATTATTGTTTTAATCTAAATACCTACAATAAACAGACAATTTTTTTTCTGATAAATTCTTCCCTTCCACAGCTATAGTTGTCAGAAAGTGTTTTTCTTTAAATGGCAAAATAAACCTAACAGGTTTCCCAATCCCTGATCCACTCCTCTCTGTAGCATATTCTCATGAGAGCTTCCCTCCCTCCCCCGGTAGATCCTTGTTAAAATCTTTGGGAGCATTCCCATTGCTATGCAAAGACGGTGCTGGCTGAACTTGCCTCCCCCTCTGCTCAGACTAGCCAGAAAGAACTGCTGCTTGCCTGTTGCCACGCAACAGGAGTACGCTCATACTGCACTCATACTGCACCCACTGACTGATGCTGAAAATGAGTGTTTTTCTGCCTAGCAACCTGCTGCACTACCCCTAATGAGGCAATCTGGTAACACACAAATAAATGCAGCTGTGCAGCCAGCCTTCATGCAGAGTACAAATTATATGAAAATTTTGATTTCTACCATATTAACATGCCTTGCACAATGACCCAAAATCAACCTTGCAATTTCATTGACTAACATGGAATTGCATGCACTTACATCACAGCTGAATTTATTTCAATCTCCTGTCTTGCCTCATTTGCTGTGAAAGATTATGCCTTGTATTTAATAAGAACTTCCAACATTTTAATGGCCAACAGCCATCTCTGTCTGTTGTACCATTTCTTAACTGAAGACATTACTTAGGGCTCAAGTCATCACTATTTTTATAATGGGTAAGTCCTACAGTACAGTGGTTCTCAACCAGGGGTACATGTACCCCCGGGGGTACTCAGAGGTCTTTCAGGGGGTACATCAACTCATCTAGATCAGTATTTTTTCACCTCGGGGTTGCAGCCCCCAGTGGGGTCACAAAACAGATTTAGGGGGATCGCAAGTGCAGAGCCAGCATTAGGGAATGGCAAGCAGGGCAACTGCCCGGGGACCCACGCCACAGGGGGCCCCAACGAAACTAAATTACATGCTTCAGCCCCGCTACCGGGGCTCAGGCTTCAGACTCGGCTCATAAGTAAAAAACAGGCTCACATATCACACTGAAATGTGAGTACAATATTTATATTCCAATCAATTTATTTTACAATTATATGGTAAACATGAGAAAGTAAGCAATTTCTCAGTACTAGTCTGCTGTGACGCTTTTGTATTTTTATGTCTGATTTTGTAAGCAAGTAGTTTTTAAGTGAGGTGAAACTTGGGGTACACAAGACAAATCAGACTCCTGATAGGGGTACAGTAGAGAACCACTGCTACAGTACATAGTGAACCATAATCAGACTACATGCATCTTAAGAGCTACTTTTGTAAGGCAGAAAGAGGTGGAATGCAAAGGATCATTAAGTAAAGTATGTTCATGGCCTGAAGCGTTTTTAAAGGCACACTGACTAAATTTCAAAAACTTCACACTGGCAACGTCAACAATACAGTTTTCTGATACTGCACCCTAGCATGCCCTAAGTTTTCTACTTAAAAAAAAATGTAAATGATTGCTTCGTTTCTTTATTTTTTCAGAGTCCTTTAAGCATGTTTGAGCTACACCATGGGCTCAGGTTCAGATTCAGCTAAGTAGTGCCCCAAGAATAATCAACAAAACAGTGAAACTGACTATACACAAAAATGCTGTTAAGCACACAAAGAAAACATATCTAAAAAAAGAGAATGGTATAAAAATCACTGATCTTTTTTGAATGAATTACTTGTAATAAGTTGGCTTTTTTTAATTTTAGATGGGGATGTGATTTTCAAATTAATGGTGTCCTTGCAGTTTTATCTTAGAACAGATCTGTGATCTCAAACTTCTAGATAAATTCATATTTACTTCTTATAATTCTCTTTATTGCCACAATAGGCCTTTTAATAACAATAGCAACATAATATGAAGAAAAGGGGTGTGTGATCTGTCAGTCTACTCTGATAATTGGCAAACAGTTTTAAAAGAATGTGGGCTCTCTTTGCAACTGCTTCTGATGACTAAGCTTTTGATTGAAGTTCGTTAGCTTCTTGTAAGTTGGGAACCCCATAATCTTCACATCATGAGTGTGTTCATCTTGTAGCAGTCTAACTTGCTCCCAAATTCTTCATTGCTACATAACTAAAAGATAAATATTTGCAACAGTTATTACACAATATAAACTTCATTAGGCCAAATGCTGATATCATTTAGAACATACTGGTGTAAATCTCAAATCACAGGAGATACTCCAGATTTACAGTAGTGTAAATGCCATCAGAATCTGACTCCCCATAGCTATTTGTGGTGGGTTTTATTTTTGTGGATAGTTGTTTTTCTCTTTTGTTTGTTTTCCTTTACATTATTTTACTGAAGCCAATGGGGGGGAAATTGGTTAAAATTGGCAAGTGGTGTTTGAAGTCCAAAGTGCATGTCCAATGAGATACTGGAGGAAAAGAACTGAAACATCTTGACCCTTTGACCAGCAGGAAAGGTCTCTAGGTAACTGACTTTCAAAGATTTCTGTAGCATGAAATAGGATCTCTGTGGGCAGTAGAAACCTCTCCCACAATTCCCATAGCAAAATGTCAAAGGAAACCATCACTTCTCCTATCAGCCCAATTGCTGCTCTCCAATTTGGCTAAGCAGCTTTCATGGTAAAGTTTAAGTTAATAACCTGAATGGCAAACTGGTTCAAGGCTCCCCATTCGGTTTCCAAAGGGCTATGAGAGGTGGAAAGAACAGACAGGAGAAAGGGTTGATAGGAGAGGTGCTGGGAAAGAATCCAACTACATTTCTAAAAGTAAAAGTCTTAGCCCATTGCTATATCTAGCAAGGTGCCAATAGCTACCCCAGTTTGTGTTTGTACATTTGTTTTCTAGGAGGTTCTTGTAGTGTTGAGTCCAGATACTACAATTCCCAGGATGCACCAGGGGTGAGGAAGAAGAGAAAGGTGAAAGCGGAGAGGGAAATTAAGAATGAGCTTTGTGAAAGAGTGAGGGGAATAAACCTTATCTTTGCTGTTATCAAACTTCCAAGGTCTTCTTCAAAGGGGTTCAGGTACTAAACACATTATAATAGATGAGGGTGGAAAGGAAACAGAAAAAGGTATAGCAGCTTTCATCTTTTCACCATTTTCCTTTTTTCCCCTAAACCCATATATTTTAGGATTAGGATTCAAGTTGTCAGCTCTTGTGAACCAAGGCATGGCTGTGACATCCTAAAGGTTCAACTGGCCAAGCAAAATATGGCTTTAACTATCAGTGTCCATAGCAAGATTCTAATTCCCACTAGAGAAGGTATCCTGATACCCCTGAGGTATTCAAAATCCAGATTTGCATTCTCCTACTTATTTCCATCTCTAGTTACCACAGAAATTAGTGGTGATGGATCCACTGATCACAGTGCCGTGTCATAAAATTATAATGTAAAGCTCCAGCCTTCATAACTTAAGACTCCTTTTGCTTCAGATTCATTGTAACATCAGTAGTAATATCTGAGGAGTACTTAGAAGATTACCTGCTGAAACTTCTTGCAACTGTTTGACAGCTGTCTGATGTCATCTGCATTAAGAAATGACAGGATGTGCATAACCACCTTATCAGGCATTCGGACTAGGAAATCATAACGTCCTTGACACAAATTCAGAGTATATTCCAGCATCTTGTTACCAAAGATATTCTGCACTTCTTCTGTGTAAAAAGAAGAAGAAAATAAATACTAAATAAACTGCAGATAAACAGCGAACTGGAAATGAGTAATTTTAAGCCATGTTCATGAATGCAAGCTCCCCAGTATGACACTGTAGTTAGACTAAATGATCCAGCATCAGGAGCCTGTGTATGCCTCTGTGTTAGGAAGGAAAAGGCTGAGATGTAGTAGAAGGAGTACAGTTAACAGTCGGGGACAAAAGAGACAGAGCAGTTTTTAGAAATGTTATGGGGGAAGAAGCAACAGGATTTGCTGAGAGCCTGGATGTTGGGGGGAAAAGATAGACATGAGTTGCAGAAGGTGAGCATGGGTTATGTGGTGGATAGGACAGCTGTAATTGGAAAGGGAGACTAAAAAAAGCTGTCTGCACCACAGAAGTCTTTGTTCCAATCCCACACAGGCTGAGATGGAGAGCTACTATGGGGATAGTCTGGGGACAGGGCCACAGGATTCCTATTTATATTGATCTGGTAGCCTCAATGCTACTGCATCCACTGGACTGGAGAAGTGACCGTAGGAAGCACCATCGCAGCTCCCTGTTCTGGCCTCTTTGGGGGGTCTGTGGATCATCTCCCCAACCCATGTACACGTCTCCCACATAAAGCCCATTTACTTGAGCTCCAGGTGGATGAAATGGATTATGTGCATACTAGTCCCCGAGCTCCAGGGAAGGGATCAGGGAAGCTAGAGTGACCATCTGGAATTTCCCCTTTTTCACTAGGAGCTTGTTTAACCCCCTTAGATCTAAAAGAGGCCTGAGACCCCCTTTTGCTTTAGAGATCAGGATGTATCGGGAGATTAGACAAAGAGGTTAGCCAAACACCTGTCAGGGATGGTCTAAATCAGTGGTTCTCAACCGGAAGGCTGGGTGGTACGCGCGCCGCTGAATCCGCCGCCGCCGGAAGGGCCCTCCCACCCACCCGTGCGAAACCGTGCCACCGAAAATGGGGAAACGGCGGAAGGGTTTCAGCAGCGGGCATTGTTTCCACCGCGAAACCCCGCTGCCCGTCTCTCCCCGCCGCCGCGCAACCCCGCCGCAAATCCCTCCCGCCGCCGCCGCGCAACCCCGCGGCAAGTCCCCTCCCTTTTTCTTCCCGAGTGGTACTCGGGTCGGGTACAGTCGGGTCAAGTGGTACTTGACCCAACTGTACCTGGCCCGAGTGGTACTCGGGAAGAAAAGGTTGAGAACCGCTGGTCTAAATAATACTTAGTGCTGTCTGAGAACAGAGGACTGGACTAGATGATCTCTCAAGGTCCCTTCCAGTCCTACAAGTCTATGAAAACCCCTTTCTTCTGAACAATGGAGAGATCTCCTCTATAGCTCCTACAAGGGGAAGTGATTGTATTTCTTGCAATAACACAGTCTCATGAGAGAGGTCACTGAAGAGGGGGATGGGATTGAAATAAATTGGAGCGTATATCCCACTTCCCCCATGCTTAGAACCCACCAATCTGCTGTGATGTGGGCCTATGCATGGCAGAAGTGGGACAGGCAGTTTGCAAAAATCAGGAAGAAAAAGATGGCACACTCAGAACTGGTAGTCTGTTCTTGACCAGCCCATCAAAATGAGTTATTGGAGGAGGCTGCCTTGATGAACCAGAAGCTGCAGGGGCAGAGGATAATGGTGGATGTCTTTTGTAACCTCTGCTCTTCTTCCTTGACAGGTCCTGAGCTCAAGAAGCAAACCCCTGAAATCCCTGGGACTGGTGAGGATTTACTTCCACTTTACTGCTGTGGTGTAAATGTCCAGGGACTCTAGGGTTGCTCTAGAGTCCTTGAGACTATGCAGAGTCTTGTCAGTTTTTGCATAGAAGAGTGAAGGCCCTTCAAATGGAAAGTCCTGGACTGTTTGCTGAACCTCTGGAAGGAGGCCAGAAGATTGCAACCATGACAAGTGTCTCATAGTGAGGATGGAGGCCATGCCATGAGCTGCAGCATTTGCAGAGCTGTTCTGGCAACCAACTTGCCTTCCTCAATCAATGTGTGAAAATCCTGTTTCGCATCATCTGAGAGCTTGTCCTTGAACTTTGAAATTGTATCCCACATGGAAAAATCGTAGCACCACAGCAAAGCTTGCTGATTTGTAATACCAAACTGTAACCCACCTGTGGAATAAAGCTTCCTTCCAAGTAAGTCCAGCTTCTTGGCCTCTTTCTTCTTGAGGGTTGATGCCTGGTGTCTCTGTCTCTCTCTTTCACTGGCTGCTGAAACTACCAGGAAGCCTGGAGGGGGAGGATTATATAGATGTTTGAACCCATAAGAGGGGATATAGTACCTCCTCTCCACTCCTTTTGCAGGAGAGCTGGGGGTCTGCCAAAGAACCCCAGTTCCCCTGGTGGACTCTGAAATAGCCTCATTAATAGACAGAGCTACACTAGCCGATGTCACGGATGTCAAGATGTCCACAAGCCTGTGGGACATTTCCTGGACCTCCTCTTGAGGTCCAGGACCAAAGTCATCCACTCCAATTCCTGATGTGTCTTGAAATCATCAGGAGGCAAATAGGATCTGCTATAGTTGCCTCATCAGGGAATGAGGAAGAGGATGCCATTGGTTGTGGGAGCTGATCCAGTTCCCATTCTTCTCAGGGTTGCTTGTAAGAAGGATCCTGAGCCTGCCTGGTGCTGGACTTGGTACCAACGCTAGTGTGTTTGTGACATCGATGGTCCTGACAGCCAGTAGACAGAACCAGCTGAAGGGATATGGGGACGCTCTTGACTGAGGGGGAGACCTCCATGGTTCCAAAAGGGCCAGTGGTATGATGTCAATCCCCAACTATATGTGGCCCAAGGGTCCTTTTGGTATGCCTCCTGTTGATATTGCACTGAAACCAAGGCAGGCAGGTAGTATACTTCTGATGGTGAGAACGGCTAAGCTGGGGCACATGGGAGCCCACTTCAAAATCTGAGAAAGAAGAATCTTCTTCTTGTTACCATTGGTACTCATGAGGCATGTTCAGACTCTGAAGAAAGGGAAGGTGGGGAGATCATCTGCAGCTTTTCCCTAGAGACTATCATCTTAATCGGAACTGTAATGGCCAGATCCACTGGACCTGCATGGTGTGGAGGTCAAGCCACTCATGTTGGTACCTTGGGCGCTGGTGCTGGGTGAGACTCCTGAACTGCCAGTGACGGCACTACTGAGAGGCTCAATAACTCTCTTGCAGCCTCAGCTGCCTCAGGATTAGATGGTATCAAGAAAGTGCTCTGCGGGATCAGGGTGTGAGGCGATCCCGATGATGGTACTTCAGAAGTTGTCCTCAACAGGACCATACTGGGATTTGGAATCAACAAACTCCCCTGCTTAGAGGTACGCACTGGAAGTGCCTCCTCTTTGAGCGCACTCCTGAGTCTTTAGATGAACTCAACCTGTTTGCCTTCCTTGATGACCGTAGTACTGAGTCCAATTTACCATGACCCTTCTTTGGTACCAGCAACACCAATCTGCCTCTCCATACCAATAACGTTGGAGGTGCACTATTAAATGACACAGAGGTGCTTGGTACCTGGTAGATGGTTCTGCAAGGTAGATCATTTTGCAAAGTAGATGGTTCTGATGGAGGATGAAGTGCCGATTCCAGCAGAAGATATTTAAGTCTGGCTGCCCTGTCCTTCCTGGAGCAGGGTTTAAAATCCTTCGAGATGCTACATCTGTCACTTATGTGAGCCTCCCACAAGCACTTCAGGTAGCGGGGGTGAGGGTCACTGCTAAGCACTGCCTTCCCACAAGAGTGGCAGGGCTTGAAACCCAGAGAGCGTGACGTACCTCCGGTATCAGGGCAGTTTCACAGACTGGGCACCGGAGCCACACAAACAACTTTTTTTTATAAACTACACTAACTAAACTGAGCTGATTAACTATACAGATTCTAAAAAGGGCACTATTTGCACACTAGACGAAAAGACTTGCAGAAGTAAGAAAGGGACTGGGAGCTCAGTCAACCATCACAAGTCATAGGAAGGAACCAAGGAAGGTCAGGGTCAGATGCTCCGCCATTTATGCCTATGTGCAATGTGTGAGGCTGCAGAAGGTGCTCATGCCTCCCTGATGGGTGCCACTAAGGGAAATCCTCTCTTGACAACTGTGCACTGAAGCACATGCCCACCCCTACAGTGGAATGGACATGTGCACTCACTCAAAGAAGAACTACAATTTTTCTATTAAATAAATGTTTTGTTTGTCTTTACCCCAAGCAGATCTCTAGTGAGCAAACTGTGTGGAGCATATGTGCCAAAAAGAACTGATAACTGGGGCAGGTTTCACACCTTTGGGGGTGTGAATGGGAGTCTACCCCACACAAGGCCTGAAGGGGTAAATTAGGCCAATTAACCTTAGGCTGCTCCCCTCCCCCTCAGTTTAAACAGTAATCAGCTGTTTGAAACATTTAAACAACTGATTACCATTTAAACGTTTAAGCATTTACATCCCTACCCCAGATGAGCCACAAGAAGGCGCCACAGTAGAGCAGCCTCCCTGTAACAGTGGATGAAAAATCAGAGGGGAAAAGCCCAAGTGCCTGGTAGTTAAGAACTTGGGGAGACAGATTTGAGGGAACTTGGAACTGGAACAGGTTGTTGAGGTCACCGTGCAAGGAGTAACTAGGCTGCTAGAAGCTAGGGTTGAGACCTTTATTCTTGTAGGCTGAGTATTGGTGTCAGAACTCTGAGCCATAGCAGCATAGCATTAAGGCATGCAAACAGGGGGCGACAAAACCCCTGACTGGTCTGGGTGATCCTCATAATGTCACACATATCTAATCAACTTTTAAAATAAACTAGTAGAGCTAATGATACTGAAGACAAATCAACATTTACTAGTAATAACCAAATGAAAGTCACCCCGCTGCGCTGCTGATGAAGAAGGGATTATCTACTGCCACAAAAAAGGACTAGAAGAGAATTTTCATGTGGTACAAAATGGGGAGGTATAGGAAAGGATTGATTACTGCATTGTGTCTACAACTTGGGCAAGGTGTAAAGAAATCACAATTGCTAATGACAGATGCTAAACTCACTTTATTGACAGTAATATAATTTACTTAAGAACTGAATGTTCTACCCCCAGGAAAATTTCAATGAAAGATAATCCACTAAAATAAAATTAACTACCAAGGAAAGAATAATTTAGGACTAGGGCAAGCTTCCATAATAATTAAAAGTGGAATAACAAATGTGAATTGCCCAGGTATGTCAAATGAAAGATATATAGTTTTCTTCAGCAGAATGAACACAGGGCACTTCCTTTTCTTAGAATACTATGCTACAATAGAAATACCATAGACCATTGCAAACTGGAAGCTTTTCAGTTTCTTATATAAACACCAGATACCTAATAAGAAAACACTTTGAAATGTAAGTATTATATTTGTCACAAAAGGCATGAAGGTTTTCAATGTGTGTTTAAGACACTTAACAATGATGAATGTATTTTTCCATAGCTACTGTACCATATGGGGTTTATGTTTATTGCCCTATTCATTACAAACGCTACCATGTAACAAAAACAAGTAAGTGATTCTAGAGTAACTGACTGATCCAAAAAGGGATTGAAATAAATTAAAATAGTCATATGAAGTGACTATATTTATATGTAGTGCACACCACTACATTTATCTCTGTTACTGTCAAGCTTCTCACTATGAGAAAAATGTAATCTCTTAATATAGATAATTATATTGCTTCTACAGGGGCACAAAGGATAAATCCTCATCTGTAAATGATGTCCAAGGATCTTCTATATAATGCACATTGTTGTGGGGGAAAAGAGACAGACATGTGATAGCTATTTTATAGATTGGAATTCTCATAGATTAGAATCTATGAAATAGGATAAAATGATTTCAGGAATGAGGTGTGGATTTGAGGATAATGTTTTTTAATGAGGTACAAAGAAGGTTATGTAACCCCAAACCAGCAGAGAGTATAAGACGTGTATATATATATCACAGAGGAGAGGGACAATATTTATGATACTGTTTATTCTTTGTTTGCTAACTCAATACTTGCTGTGTAACTGTTCATTCAGCAAAAAATCATTGTGAAGTTTCCTCACTTCCTTTGGGAAAATATTTTCTTGACTGGGCCGAAAGGAAATCCTCCATGACCTCCAGATCACCTATAGCAACCAGCATCAAGAAGAATGAGTGTGGATAAAGAGACTAAATTCAATTTAGTTTAGCCAAAAATAAATTCAAACAAAAAACAACTATGCAGTGGCTGAGGTCTTTGATCTCACGTTGCACAACCCATTAGTAATGTTCAAGAAAAGATACAAATTTAGAATTAGATTCACAAAGAAGCTTTTCATCAGTGCTTACAAAAATGATCATAAAGTGTATCGCTCTTCCAATACTGTTTTTGGCCATCATAAAACTGTAGATATATGCATCAAATATACACACTCATTTGTAAATCAGTGTAAAACAAAACCACACAGCCTGTCTGAAATTATCTACAGAATTTTGTTTGTCTTGTTTTTTAATTCACCAGCCTAAAGAACTTAAGAGTCAGCATCACCTACAGTCTTGCACTTGTTTGTCTATTCATTAACATTATTTTTTTCAATTATGACAAGATTTGTTAAGCACAACTCTATATCACTCATGGAAACAAAGAGAAAGGACCTAGGACATTACTATATGAAAGAAGACATAGCACGGTGGACTGCATGAATCTCCTAACATTCTTCTGAGGAGGCCATAGATTGACATTTCCAGATATAAAGAAGGAAAAATTCTCTGTCAGTACTAAATCTTACTTCATTGAGTGCACAGAGAAATCCAAAGGCCCTTCATTGTACTCTTACAGTGAGTTTAAGCTTGATTCTTTGAAAATGTATCCCTGACTGCTGAAAAAATTCCCTCTATGTCCCCTTAAAACAGTTTTCTGGAAGATATGATAGATAAATGTTAGTTTATCAAGAAATCCTCTCTCATATTACAAGATGATCAGAAAAAAATTAAACATTTTTGGAACTTTTTTTTGAGTCAAAATGTCAATTTTGTTAGAATTTCCAGCTAGCCTATTTGAGAGACAGTGGAATTAAAGGTGTTTTTTCCCTATTGTTACTTGGGGTCCCAGAATGGAAAAAGGTGAGAACTATTGGGCTAGACATTTTCAAAATATAGGGTAAAAATTTCAAGAGTGCCTAAATCACACTTAGAAAAGTGACTTAGGCATTTAGAAGCTGAAGTCCTATTGACTTTGTATAAGAGTCCAGCTCCGCTGCCTAAGTCACTTTTGAGAATAGGGCTTAGACACCTGAATAATAGATGCTTTTGAAAATGTTATCCATATACTACAAGGCATACAACATGTGAAAAACAGCCATGTTTGCACTTCTGTTGGAACCTCAGCTTTTGCATTTCTTGGATAAGTGATTTTAACTCTGCTAGCTTACTGTCATATTAAGACAGTTTTTTGCATGTATTGCTATGATAATGTAATTAGGTTGCCTTTGAACTATCAAAACTAACAAAGCAAGGAGTGGAAGTATCACTATCAACAGCACAGTGAATGTATCAGATAACTTACTGCAAGTCTGAAAGAGAAATTCAAATTTACTTTGTTTTTTGTGTTAGGCATCTTGTTTAGCAATGCATTAAAGATCAGTCAATATAAATGATAGGACTAAACTTATTCCACATAAGACATCTTATGTCATTACTATGAAGCAAAAGATGGTTGGAAACGTGTGATGTTGTATATGTTTTGAATACAAAGAGTAACATTTTAAAAAACACAATTATGAGATGATTTTTTTACAAACGTAACTGAACATCAGTAAACACTTTTTACCTCAGTTTTGGTGATGGTAAAGTGGTGGAAGTCTTTGCTGGGAGAAGGAGCCTGACTATGGATCTCATAAAGCTTATCCTGCAGGAGGGAAGTCATGCTGGCTTTTCCTCATTGCCTGAAGACTGCAAGACAGATCACAACCTTGCTAGATTCTTTCTATCGACTCTGGGCAGTGAGTAGTTGAACTCCGCTCACTCTGTGTTGTCTTATAATAACAAGCATGATCAGCGTCACATTCCTGAGGCCAGCCTACTTGATGGGAAGCCTAAGTGCTGGGCAAATCCCTCTTCTGGTGTACAGTGTTCACAGCACTGACTGTCACTCATGAGCTGTCAGAAAATCATTAGAGTGCTCTATTAGAAATGAAAATTAAATAATTGCACAGACAATGTCCACCCTTCGCCACATATGTTAGTTAGTTTGTATTCATGGCAAGCTTTCTTGCTATTGAGGTCCAAAACTAATCCCATAGAATATTCACATGCATGAGAGAGATAAAATAAGACTTTCAAGATAGGAAAAAGAAAAAATTGGGAGAAGGAGATGGTTTTAAGCCTGATATAAGGACCACATGATCAGATTTGTATCCAGACAACTAAGTCCCTGGTCCTGCAACTGATATTGAGATCTGCCCACACAGATCCACTTTCAGGATCACAGCTTTAATCACCTGTAGATGAGATGTAGAACTTCCTACGGAAAGTGATTTGGACCAGGAACCGTCATTCACTTCATTTTTAACCTGCTAATAGAAAGATAGGTGTAGCAGAATCTACTACTTGAAGCCTAATAATCTGAGCTGAGAATGGCAGCCAGAAGATGCCAGTTGTGGCTTCCTGATTCAGGGCTGTCCAGCCTGGCATAAGGTCCCTTTATGCCAGCATAGGACTGGGCATAGAAGAGCTCAGCTCTGCTATGCTTCTCATCCCCCCATCCTGATCTGGCATACTCTCAGGCAATTCCCTCTGGAAAGAGGGAATTCTCTGCTGTGAGTGTACAAGTTCACCATGCTGAATCAAAGAATCTGGTCCCAAAAATCTACATGGGAACAGATACTTATATGTAAAGCTTTCATATTCTTAATTTTTTTTCTAATATATTTTGTTTTGTTCAACACCCTTTTAATTTTGCAATAATGCATTTTATAGAGTGTGAGCAAAAAAAGCATTAATACAAAATTAAAAGTTATGTTTGTTATATTCTGGCTCCAGAAACACATTTTGAGCCAGATGCTTGAGAACGTGGCTGTAAGGCATGGTGTCTCCTAATCTAAAGCATGGTAAGAACCTTTGTGTGACAAACGGGAGCCGGGGGGGAGTTCATGTCCTTAATCTTTTGTCCTAAAAAACTTATTAATTATCTGGTCTACCTGAATTTTGTTTCTCTAGACTATAATTTTAGCAGGATAAAATTACTTGGTGCTCAACAACTTAACTCATGAGTGAAAGGTTCCTTTTTACACCCATAAGTTTCATCCTGGGGCACCCCATTTCCACTTGTAAAGTTCAGAAACAGTAGTAAAGGAATGGCCAACCAGCTTCCTGTTGTCTATGAGTGTGTCCCTTATAAAGGCTTCTTTTAATGAATTATAATTACAGTAGACGCTCATTAGTAGCAACATATTGGTGTCCTTTTGCTATGTTGCTCCTAAGCAGCTGTTGCTGTTATGGCAAGTGTCAACCATTCACAAGCGGGAAAGTGTTCCCAGGGGAAATGTTGCTTGTAAGCGGCAGTTGCTCTTACAAGGTGTTGCTGCAAACAAGTGTCTACTGTAATACAAAGTTGCTGGGTGTGGGCAAACCACTTTTAATTGCTCACATTCTGCCATAATTTCTAGGAGGCCAATATAAATCTAACTGGGTTCCAGGGATTCCAGCTCCATGGCCTACTCTGGGATGCACACACCTCTCTAGGTTCTATGCATGACCCCTTTAAAACTCTTCTATGATTCTTTTCTATAAACAAAATTCTAAATGCTTGGCTTCATTGTCTTTTTCCATAACTGTTATGTAGTTCATCAGACATTGCATTTCCTTAAGAAATGTCTGCCTTACACTCAGCTATAGCAGAATAACTGAGTTACTTGGGAACAGTTCATACACTGCTGCTCTTTTAAATACTCAGTTTTGCCTCGTAGTTTTACACTGAAGGATGAACTCTCGGCTAGTGTAAATCAGCATAACTCCACTGAAATCTAAGCTTAGCACTATTCTGGTAGAAAGTGGCTGGTTGTAAACACTGACTGACCAAACAGGGCCAGTAGGACTGATGCATTTTTATTGTAACAAGTAATAAAATCAGGTGACATCTGAGATTCATTACAAGAAGCACTTGTTAGAGCTAAATAGCCCTGAAGAGGCTGAATTCATGTACATCTCAGAGGTAAGTTAGGAGGTTGGGTGGGAAGACCCCATCTTCTGAACATTACTGGCTGCAAAAATGAAATAAGCTGCAACGTACCATCACTTTTGGGGGGAATCACTTCTCTTCCAATTCGAGCAGTAGTTCAAAATGAATTCAGGTAAGGTATATGCCATATCCCTACACTCAATTTACAATTTACCTGCTCTGTCCACTCTCTGCCTGGGTCTTGGAGTTTTTCCAGCAGTTCAGTGCTATGACCTAGAATGCCAAACAACATTTTACTTTTAAGACTATACATTACCAATGAGGCCAGGTTAGCATTATTGGCTAGTATCAACAAGTAAACAATACGCAAGCCAACAGCTACACAGTTTCAAGTGCTCAGTGCACAAAACTTTTTCTCTCCCAAGGCAACATGGATAACAGAAAAATTTAACCCTCCTATTTACATCTTATTTATAGAGCTAATTACTAATACCCTCTTCGAAAGGAATAAAAACAAAAAGAAGCAATACATGTCACTGTAGGAGTGTAAATAGTTCATCCATTTTCACCCATTTCATTAGTGGTACAACCCACCCTGTTGTAAAAATTTCCCCTCATTTAGTACCCTGTGCACATTTAGGGCCATGTGCAGATAAGGTTCAGTGTTGTGTGCAAAGTTGAGGAGAGGTGGGAAATTCCTGCGCTCTTACTGGTGCAGTTCTGAACTATTTTAAGTTGGAGAACCTGGTGGGGTGGGGCTGTCCATTTGTGTGGCAGCAGTGGAATCATCTCTGGAGAGTGCCTTGGACAGTCCTTCCTCGACTGATTCACCACTCCAGCCTGGAAGAAGATTCATTCCAGTTTACCTGTTGCTGGTTCCAACTTACCTGATTCTGGCACCTGTAGTTCCAATCCTGGTCTGCCCTGGTTTTCCTGGACTTGGTCCAATCTCCATCACATCGATATTGGTGATCAATGCCCTGTAGGCAAAGAGAAATAGTAATGTTAAATGTTTATTCCCATAAACTCAGGTTTATGTTTTGTGGTAAGTGACCTTGGTTTTACACCTGTATTTGTTAATGTTCAATCCCCGAGCAATTTTTTCCTCATTTTGTTATTCACCTTTTAATAAATTCATTCAGATTTATTCTTAGATCATTGTCGACAGCCTCATTGATAGATGTGGGAAAACAGTGTGCGAATCTAAGGCCTGGTCTACACTGCCGCCAGCAGTCAATGGGAGATATGCAACCCAAGAGGCTCAGACCCTTCCCCAGACTATTACGTAGCTTATGATCTCCTGTCGACTGACTTACATTGCTGTACCGCGGCATCTCCATTGTGCTGCCTTGATGGGAGACGCCCTCCAGTTGATGCAGCCTTACTCCTTTCAGGGAAGTGGATTAATGGCATTGACTGGAGAGAACTTCTGGGATCGATTGAGCAGGTCTACGCAGTCCACTCAATCGATCCCGCTGCATCAATCCCCAAGGAGCCAGCAGTGTAGACATAGCCCAAGTAACAGAGATATTTCCTTTTCGTTAACACCATCTCCATCAGACAAGCTTTAATACTCCACTCTGTTTAGAAGATAGAATTGGACCAGGCAGATCCCACACGGTGGGGAGTCAAATACTAGATCCATCCCTTCTGGTTTATTGGGAGGTTTTGGTTCTACAGGTGTGGCACTGAGAATAGAATTCAGAACCTTCATGAACAAATGGTCACTTACCTACAGTAACTGTTGTTCTTCGAGATGTGTTGTGCACAAGTACATTCCACTGCAGGTGTACGTGCTCTCAATGCACTTGAGTCATAAACGTTCAGCAGTGTAGTGTTTGGGAATGGCTACTTATGGCATGTGGCTCCTTTAAGAAACCAGGAAGTGGAACCCAGAGGATGAGGAGCTCTGGGTGGTCCTGGAGAAACCTAGAGCGGGAATGCCCGTAAGATCCCCAGAATAAAAGTTTGTTCTTGTTTGCATTTTAAACCTGAGTGGTCTTCAAGTTATTGGAATACCACCGTGACGACGAGGATGTCGGACCCAGGTGTGGTCCCAGCTACTGGGCAATTCCCAGTCTCTGTGACCACACCTGCCCCGTTCCTGATGCTACTGTGAGACCCACCCTTGCCATGGACCAAGTATACAGCAGCATTAGATGTGTACTTGATGGCAGCTGATCTGGAAGCGACACCTGAAGCGCACCAGCATGCACTATTACTCAATGTACTAGGTACTGAAGGCTTTTGGATCTTCTCCACTCTGGAGGCCAACACATTGTATTGGGAAGCAGTGAGGGCACTAGCAGCACACCTCACCCAATGCTATGCTTGGATGCATTAAGTTTCAGCAGCGAATGCAACTCTCTGGGGAGTTGGGCCACCAGTTTGTTCCCAGCCTCTGGGAACCAGTAGTTATGTGTAAATTCTAACTGATCAGATGATTCAGCATCAATTTATGGAGTGGATTTCATCCCCACTGTCTCCTGATGGAACCAGATTCCTTGACACTACAGGGTGGTAGAGATTGGCTGTCAATTTGAACTTGCAACCCAAGAGATTCAGACCCTTTCCCAGACCCAAACCTTTCCAGGTTTCTTCGTCTTCAGGATCCTCATTCACACCATCCTCTGCTGAAGCCACTCTGGTACAGCATATTGACAAAGGTTCAGGTAACCGTGTGGGTGAAAGAGGGGAATCACTGTAATTGTTGGCAAATGCAGGAGCAGAGTGCTGGCATGGGTCCTCGCTGCAGCAACTGGTGCTGAGCTTATCACTGTCAGGGGCTCTGGGAGTGTCCAGCCCAGGGACAAATGTGCTGCCGATGTGGAAAACTTAACCATTTTGCCAGACAGTGTCATTTTGCTCCAGTTGTCAGCTATTTGGCTGACCAGGTGATGGAGGAAGATTCGATCCCTCACGGGAATGAAATAGATGACATGGAACTGTGAGAGTTTTAAAATTTGCCCCTGCCATTTAGTGGGTGTGGAGATATTGCTGCTGGTGGACACTGGAACATGACTCTCACTAATAAACTATACCACATACCATAGATATTTTGCCTATTTCGCCTTGCGGCCAGCACAGTCCACACTATCCAGATATGGCAATGCAAAAATCACTTTACTGGGGCTGGCGGATCTCACTGTGACATATCGTCAATGAGAAGTGGGAGGTCCCCCAGTTTCTCCCTCAAACACACCCACCTGCAACCCAGCCAGTGGGGAAAAGGAAGCCCATTACAATATTTTAAATGCCAACATTGTCATCATTGGACATCAGAGTTGGTATCTATTAAGGTGTATGGGGCAGATGACATCGTTCCAAATGATTGGTAAAGGTTCTGAAAAAACAGGTGGGTATCCTTGAATCAGTTACCCTGAAAAATGAACCAAATGCATTTCAGCAATCATCACAGCTAGACATTTTATTTATTTATTTATTTATAATGAAAACAAATTCTGGAGAATACAAAGGCAGCACAAAACAGAGTGGTATGCTGCACTGCACTCTACCAGCTATATCCCTTGGTGTCAACAGCTACCCCATGCTGAAGAAAGGAGGGAAGCTAGTGAACCTGAAGAAATCAGAGCATTCTGCTGAAAAGATGCCTAGGAAAAAAAGGGGAGGGATAGAGATTCAAGATCAAATGATAATCAGATATGGAATCTGTCTTGTTCCTGTTGTTCCTCCTCCCTCCCCCTTTGATATTTGATACTTATATACTCTTTATTTATATATATGTAAACTTACATTTCCAATATTGCATTCCCTAACAAAAAGCAAAGAATTAACAAAAACAATTTCTGTTTAAACTAAAAGCCACTATACTATCCAACATCATTGCCTGTCATATCATGATGACATCCCACCAGAGGGGAAAGGTGTGTATTGGACAAGACTTGGGATCTAAAGAGATCAGGAAAGAAAGCAAACAAGCAACAGGAATACTCACAACTGCATGTTTTTGATCATTCTTCTAGAACATTTGCTTTCTTAATCCCAATGATATTCCAACTCCATGGGAATCACTTTTTTGGGACAGACATCCCCGCAGACTAGTTCATTATGGAGTAATGTCATGAAGACTCCACAGTTAGAGCTGAAAACCAGTCTTTTATTCTGTAAAGCTGTCTGCAGCGACTCATGAGCATGAGCACCAACCTCAGGGAAGACTATTAAGACATAGGAAACAAATTCCAAATTGGTTGTGAATTCTACACTTAGATTTCACCAACCAATTATCAAGTGTGAACTTCTTGGGCACTATAACAACCTAAACATGGAGTCACAGGCAGTCCTCTTGCATACTTCTATCTATCTCACTACCCAGGTGACAGATAGCCTCTTACATCAGTGGTCAACAAACTTTTTACCCTGCGCCCTCCCTTACTCTTGTCTCCGCCCCCACCCCACACATTCCCCAGCTTGGGCTGTGAGTGGGGCCATGGTCGAGGCCAGGGACTGCAGCTGGGAGGGGGGCCATGGTCGGGGCTAGGGGCCAAGGTTAGAAGTGGGTCTGCAGCTGAGCACTGAGACAGCAGTCAGGCGCCGAGCTGGGGGCCAGGCGCCATGACTGGAAGCTGAGGAGGGGCCGGGCACTGAGGCTGAGCCAGGAGCCGTGGCTGGGGGGGGCAGGCTGGAGCAGAGCTTGGGGGCAAAGCAGGCTGGGTGGCATTCCCTCCCCATCCCCCATGGGAGCTGGCGTAGGCCCTACCGCACCTCCCTGAATGTTCCTCCGCGTCCCCTTCAAGGAGTGTGCTCCACAGTTTGAAGACCTCTGCCTTACACCAAGAATCACGGCAATATTCATGTTACTCCCAGTGCTAAAGGACCAGTCACTTACCCTAGGTTAATTGCAACTTAAATCTTACACCAAAGACAACACTTGTGGCCAATCCTATAATAAACTAGATTTATTAAATAGGATATGAAAACAAGAGTTATTGACAAGGTTAAAGCCTGTAAACATATAGGAACAAATGAATTACAATCTTAAGTTTCAAAACGTAATAGAAGCTTGTACAATAAGCAAGCTCCAAATGACTTTTTGGGCTAACCCAGGCTAAGCACTGCAGAGCTATCGCATATCCCTAGTAACCCTGCCCCGCAAAGTCCAACTAGGACAGAAAAACTTCCTTCTTTTAGATGTTTTTATTCCCCTCCTCCCTTGTGCTGCAAGCTCAGATAATAGAAGGAATCCACTTGTATGCCTCATCATTGGTGGCAGGGAGAGCAAAACAACAAACATCTTTTGTCCTCTTTATCATCCCACAATACAGTCGGTCTAGTGTCAATGGACCTTTCCTGTTGGGCAGAATGTAACACATTCTGTAGGAGACTAGTATTGCACACTAATGTTTCTCTCCTGTCCAGTGATTTACATCATCACAGAAGCTCACAATACAGTTGCTTGAATATCTTACAATATGGGATACAGATGGTATACGCAAGATTAATGCTTGCAGCAAGTCACACACAGTCACTAAACACTAAACAAACACCTACTTTAACAAAACTAACACAGAGGTGACACTGATGCCAGCTATGGATTTGTCAGTGTTCAGCAGAAACATGGGGACCCTGAAATGAGCTATCACCTAGTCTGCCAGCTTCCCACATTCTAAGTCCTGTTTTCAGCCTCTCCCTCAAAAATAAAAGCCAAACCCATATTAGCCTGGTAAGTCTCATGCGGGGTCTCCAGCCTTTGCAGCCATTCTATCCATTGGTGTATCAAAACATGCAACCACCATGCGCAGGTGAGCAAAGCTTTGAGTTGTACATGTGAAGTGTAGCCCAGTTGGAAACCAGGGAAAATTCCCAATGTAGCCAGTGCCTCAAGGAGTTTTGGGGGAGGGAGTGAGGGAGCAAAGGGCAACACAGAATATGAGCAGCAGTTGCGGGAGTAGGCTGACCAGATGCCCCAATTTTACAGGGACTGTCCCCATGTTTGGGGCTTTTTTCCTATATAGGCACTATAACCCCTTCCCCCCGATTTTGCACACTTGCTACTTGGTCACGCTAGCAGGAGAGGGAGGCACTGGCACGGCACAGCACAGGGTTGTGTAACAGATGCTCTGCCCCCGAGATGACCGGGGCCACCTCTCCCCGAAACACCAGCCAAGACAACCCCTCACGATGGCCCCTCAGGAGGCACCAGCTGGTTACCAGAGGGAGGGGGCGGCCCTTTGGCGCCAAGAGAAGCTGGATCGGGCCCTCCCCTGCCTTGCTGTGGCACGTGCAGCGCTCACCAGCACCAATCCCGCAGAGCAGTGCCACGCGCTCCTCCTCTCCGCCACCAACGGGCCCGCCCGCGCGTTCTTTTCTTTCCCTTCCCGAACAACGGCCCCTTCTACAGCGCTCTAGCGGCCTCCATTGTCTCATCGCGCCCCCTACCCGCCATGCGCGCGCGCACAAGCCCTGAAAGCAGCAGCAGCAGCAGCAGCAGCAGCAACGGCACGTTCTTCAGGGCGCCCGCCCGCCCGCGGTCTCGCGCGGTGCGGGAGGCGGGGCTGGAAAAAAAAACCACTGCGGCGTTTTCCGGTTGGGCAGCGGGAAGGGCCCGAGACCCAATAAAGCCTCCGCTCGTTGGCCGCGCGCGCGCCTCCCCCTCCCCCGGGTTAGACGCTGTCGCCTGCCCTGCCCTGCCCTGCCCGGCCTGCAGCAGCGCTGCTCGCCGCCATTGGAAGGGCCGCGCCGCGCTCCCCCAGGGGGGGTCTCCGAGCGACCGACCGCGGCCCGACCAGAGCGGCGGGAACAACGATCCTCAGCGATAAACCCCCCGCCCCTTGCGGCGGCGGCGCCGCAGCGGGGTGAGTCCGGCCGGTGGGAGCGGCGGCGAGCGGGCGGGGGGTGGGGAACCATCTTCTCCCGGCAGGAGCGGGACCGAGGCCTCCGGACCCCCACCCCGGGGGACGGGTTGGGGCCTTTCACACGGGACAGTCCCCCTCCCCCACCAGCCGGTGGCGGGGGGGCGGTCACCGCCGGCGTCAGACTCGCGCTCAGGCCCCTTCCCCCCTCGGTCGCTTTCTGGGGCCGCGCAGCATTTCCGCCCCTCCCCCCCCTGCGTGTGTGCGCGCGCGTGCGCGCCTGCACACACTGCACCTCCCCGCTAGCGCGATTTTGGTGCCAGACTTTAGACGTGTAAACGCGCCCCGCCCCCAGGTGTCTGTTGAGGTTAACGCCGCTATGAATCAAAATGCTAAAGAAAAAAAAAAAGTGGAGCAAGCTGTTGTTAAGCTAAACAGCAGCCTTTTTTAGCCAGCGCAGCGCGGTATAGCCCTGAGCGTGCAACCACTTTCGTTGCCCAAGTGGAGGGAGAAGCTAAGCCAAACCAGCTGCCAGAAATAGGGACAGGAAGACTGAATTTCAAACTTTTCTTCATTTTTGTGTATTGCTAGGATAACCTTAGTAACCTCAAGTAACGGAGTTTCTCTACAGCGTGCAATTTTAAGGGACTCTCCCTGTCCTCTGTCAAATCCACTTGATGCCCTGTATCATCCCACAAGATCCATAAGGACAGATGCAGATTTAAATAGATTGTGTGTTTAGGTCTGTGGGGAAGGCTAGAGTAAATCGTTGAAGTGGTGTTCTAGAACTGGATCCTGAAATAGTTTGTGTGATTTGTGCAAACGTTTTGGTACATCTATGAAGGTGGGCAGCAGTAGCATATAGTAGTTGGTTGTAGGTGCCTGAGTAGCAGTGACTTTGGGAGATTTTATGGAAAGGAGTTAGAATAGTCAGTAAGGAAAGAAATTAAGATGCAATAAAGTGAGAGATAAAAGTTCAGCAGAATACATTCAAGTGTGATTGTAGATGGATTTTGCCAATTTATATTTTCTTTCCAGTTTATCTTTAAAGCTAAATTAAATCTGATTTGCTTGCAAAATAACTTAGTTAGGATTCTAAGCCTTATGTTACCAAGAAAATGTTGTCATTATATTATACAATTTCTGAAAACTGATTGTCTGGTATTGGATGACTTTTCAACCAATTCAACATCCTCATGCACTGTACTTGGAAAAAAAAAAGCATCACAGGGACTGTGTGTTTTACTTAAATCATAGTTTTATTTAAGTTAAATACATTCTCTTTAAAATAAACCTATTTAAAATTCAGTTTGAAATTGTCAATATGCTAAGGTCTAAATTTGCTATAATCTATTAAAATTTAAATGAAAAAAATGCAAACAGTACATTTGTTGGTAAAGTTTTAAAATCAGTCTGATGAACTGGTGGAAGTCACTGGTAAACACCTGGAACCAGAGTCTATTGAAGTGCTTCACCAGCTTTGACAACAGCAGCCTCTTTTGTAGGGGCAGCAAGAATATTTCCTTCATTTCAGTTTATTCAGTTAGTTCAGTTCAATAACTAGTTAATTCAAAGCTAAAACTGATTGAGAGTTAAAAAGCCTACAGCTTGTTTTCTTCCACTCTGACTGAAAAATAAGTGAGGATGAGATCTATTAGTTCTAATATCTTGAAGGACATGTTGATCAGAAATAATCAGTTCAGTTCACTAAGCACAGATTATTGTTTATTTGTATTATCATAGTGCCTAGGAGCCCTAATTCAGATATACTATTTTCTTTTTAAAATAATCAATTTTAAAGGCAAAACATGTCTTGATAAACATTTTTCTTATGTATTCAGCACCTCAGTTTTATTTAATTAATAAAAACAAATTTAAAATGCTATTTTTGTAGCTTTAATTGAATTCCAGTTTCTAGCCAAATAGAGCATGACATGTATCAAAGTAAAAAATTGATCTAGTAAATAATGCATCATTCACCATTATTACTATAAAAAAACCTGTTTACTAACATGTTAAGCTATATAATTGCTTAAATAAAAATGTATAGATATAGTATATTATCATAATTTCAAAAAGAAATACTGAATTTACTGTGCAGGCTATACTGAGTTGTAAATGAACATGTTTTAATACTTACTATCCAATGATAACTTTTCTTTAGGGAAATAATTAAAAAGTACATGTATTTGTACAAACAAGACAAAAAATGGTGTTTAAAATACGATTTCTTGCTTGGTGATTTAAATTACTCTACCCTGCATAGACTCCATAGTTTAGCCATCCCTGACCCTGGAACCAATGCCTCCGACCTCCTCAGCCCCCCAGTCATTTATATTCTGGCACTCTGGCTTTTAGTTTAACCCCATCAGGGGCAACATGGCAGGGAAGCAAGGGTCACAGGCTTAGCAAAATTTCTTAACCAGTCACTTTATTCTTAAAAAAGCACTAAAGTTACAGATCTTTGTAAAGTAACAAATCTTGAGATGCACACCCCCTCTGGTCTGATCTCACCCTTTCTGTGAGTGATGTCTTATCAGTGTTTTAGGCTAGGCAGAGTCCCTCCTGCCTTCTCTCTCCAGCTGGTGGTTCTAGAATTTGGAGATGGATAGTTCCCCTGCTTAAAGAAGCAACCCCCTTTTTTTTGCCATGTATCCAGGCTGAGAAGCTGCAGATCTACCCACTATGCTGATGGTCCTGGGTAGAAAATCCATGGGGGTAGTCAGCAGATAAGTAAAGTTAATGGGCCTAGATTGCTCTGATACCTACAGTGGTAGTCCCTCAATGAGGCGACAAGCACCTCTCAAGGGCAGGATAGTGGCTTGGAATATGTTATAATAGACTTCTCTTAGGGTCTGACTACACTAGAGAGCTGACTGCGCCGCTCTCAGCTTTCTGGTGTAGCTGCTCTAAGATGACGGGAGAGAGCTCTGTCAGCTTAATTACTCTAGCCCCTGTGAGCAGCAGTAGCTATGTTGGTGGGAGAAACTATCCTGCTGACATAGCACTGTGCACATCAGTGTTTAGTCGGCATAAGTGATGTTGCTTATGAGGGTGGCTAATTCACAACCCTGAGTGACATAACTTATGTTGACTTAAGCTATAGTGTAGTCATAGCCTTAGTCACCATTACACATGTGTTAAGCCTGTAGCAGAATGTGGTTGCTACAAATTGGAGTTCAGAGTTTGATGCAGTCTGATCCCACTTTTAGACTCACCTTATTTTTATGCTTTTGTTTGGGAGACTAAAGGATCTCCGGTAGTGGGCGGCGCCAGTGGCTCTCCCTCACTGTCAATCTCTGAGGGAGGCCACACCTTCCGGCACCTGTAGCCTGCAGGAAGTCCAAAATAAAGGGGCTGTCTCCAGCCCTTAGCAGGGCGAGCCTTCGGTTCTGTTCCTGCCCCTTAGGGATCATAGACTCTAGCCCTTTAATAGGGGAAGCACACAGTTCAGGGCCCCAACTCTTAGGCAGGGTGGGCCCGCAAATGGGAACAGTCTAAGGCCCGGCCCTCAGCGGGATGGGCAGGCAGCGGGAAACAGCCTTCGGCAGAGTGAGGCAATGATCTTAGGCCTAGCCCTCCGGCAGGGCAGGCTGGCAATGGGGGAAAACGGTCTCTAGCCCCCAGAGGGGCGAGGAAATGGTCCAAAGCTCTGACCCTTAGGCAGGGCAGGACAGGCAGAAGGGAAGCAATCTCTAGTCCTCAGCAGGGCGAGGCACCAGGGAACAGGCTCTGGCCCTCAGTGGGCGATCACCCCTACGTCAGGGTAGGAAGGGGGGTGGGGGACACAGGCCCACCCATCTCTTTTGTGTCCCAGCCCAGGACCCTGTCAGTGTCAGGGCTCCAGCCAAAACACGCTGCCTTAGAGCAAGTGCAAGATCAGCCGGACTGTAGTCTGCTCCCCTGGGCTACTTCCTCCCACCCTCTTCCTAGAGTGCCTGGTCTCCTAAGCTGTACCCTGGTTCCTTGGGATGCTCTGCCCGAGGGAAGCTCCAGAAGCCCTTGGCCTTGTTGCTTGATGGCAGGTCCAGGAATTGTTCGGAGTCATCTGCGGAGGGCAGTTCCTCTAGGTCACAGGGTCCGTGTGTCCCCTCCAGCTCACGGGGTTGGCAGCTCAGGTAGCTCCTCCAGGTCCTCAGGGCCCCACGCCATGGGCAGCTCCTGCAGCCTCTCCTCTGTGGAGAGGTCGGGTGCAGCCCTAGGCTCAGGCACCAAGGGAGAGGCATCCTTCTCCCTCGGCTGCTGGGGCTTAAGTGAGCGGGCAGGCCTGGCTTTTATCCTCCTAGCTCCGCCTACCTGCTTCCGGTCAGGTGGAGTAGTCCTGGGTTCCAACCCCCAGAGGGGGTTTGGCTCTCCCTCGGCATCAATCTCCGAGGGAGGCCATACCTCCTGGTTACACAGACAATGAAAGCCAAAGAGCCAAAGGGTAGTCCTCGTCAAACCACAGAAATTCCTATAAATATAAAATGCATTGAAATATAAAATAATTCAACCTTGCAAGAAGGGTTAATAATATGCTGTGTATAAAGAAATTGTGAAATTGATTGGACATGAAGGGAAGAAGAGAGGGGTCTCAGAGACAGACAACAAAAATGATTACAGGTATGGAATAGCTTCCATTTGAAAGATGTTGAAGAGATTCAGGACAATTTAGTATAGAGGGGAATATAATAAAGTTATATATAATAAGTGGAATGGAAAAGGTAGATGGGCCCATCTTATTCACCTTTTTTCACAATACAAGGATAAGGTGTTATTCAATAAAATTAAAAAGCAACAAATTTAAAACAGCTCAAAGGAAATAGTTTTCATATAATGTACAATTAGCCCGTGGAACTTGTTGCCACAAGATATCATTGAAACCAGAAGGTTAGCAGGATTCATAAAAGGATTGAACATTTAATATGGATAGTCAGAGCATCCAGACTTATACTAAGGATTAAAATAAAGCATAAAATCTCAAAGTTTTTTTAACCCACGTCTCTAGTTCAGATTCTGTGGTTTCAAAACCAGGTCTTCCAGAGAAAATAAAAAAAAACCCACCTCCAACTTTTAGGTAGGTTAGTTATATACCTTCAACATATTTAGGCAAAGTGTACAGTTAGGCGATCATTTTTCTATACATATATGAAGGATTTTTTTCTCAGAACCCTGGAGCAGTGACTCTACTTACAGACTGCGACTCCTAGGCACTATCATAATACAGATAAAGAATAATAATAATTTACTACCACACACATTTCTCTCCCAGCATAAGGATACCTAAAAAGAGAGAAAAATGGTTAGTGGGATATGGTTAGATTGGGTCTTCTATTTACAGCGCTAATTTAACTGACGTCCTACCATGCTATCGCTTTTCACTGTTGGAGGCACTGTCAGTTGAAATCTAGTCAGTTTTTTTTAAAATTAGTTAAATTTCAGGTGCTGCGTCTGTCTTAATCTCTTTGTGATTCTGTTTTGATTTTACAGTCACAATTTTTTATTTTATAAAATATTTTTTATTCCCTTTCCATTGTGTGAAAGACTCCCACAAACAGGAGAAACCACCTACACAGAAGTCTCTCAAACGCACAAAAATTTAAAAAGAAAATATTTTTCTCTGCTTTTTCAATGTTGGTAATTCTAAGTGTAACGAGCAGATAGACAGATGTCAGACAGCAGTTTGGTTTTGTAATTGACAGTGTCAGTCTATCAGTTACCAATGTGTTTTTCATGTAGAATAATTACTGTATGGAAAGGAGGATTTCATGAATAAAACAGTGGACAGAGTCAGGACCTTATGGTCATGTTTTCAGCTTTGTGTAATGCTTATGTGGCCTTTTCCCGAATGGTTAATCTCTCTGTATAGTTTACTAAGCTATAAAATGAAGATAACAGCCCTGCAGTGGTTTTGCAAAAATTAACTCTTTGGAAAGTGCTCTCTAATTTTCAGATGCAATGTAGTATAAGTATTAACCTCTGGTCAAAAAAAGAAGTGTTTGTCAGATGAACATGGTGCCATGAGCTAGATATTTGTTGCATTGGTCCCTTGCATGTGGTTTATTTGCAAAGTCCCTCTGCTGATAGATATATAGCAACCAGGCCCACCTGGTAAACAGCAACAGAACTTAAATTACTTGCACAAACTTTACTGTGTGCAGTGACTTGTAGACCTAGGGGAAATCTGTATTTGTATTTCTTCATGCAGGAGGTTATAGCCATGCAAACATTATTTTTCCCACCATAGCATAATAATTTATTAAATTCATATATCAATTTGCTATGAAGGAGAAATGTGTAGGTTAATACACAGCTGTGGATTTTGTGTAGAAGAAAGATTAGCTGGTGATGACACTTTTCATAACTGTCTTGAGGATCTGTAAATGTCTGGGGATTGGCTTAATCTAGCTAGGATTAATTTTTATTCTAGAAATGGAAAAATGCATCAAGTTAATTCAGAATGAACAAAATTTTGAAAAGTAAATGTTGTATTATATGAGCTAAGTATGCAGTGTTTTACCTCTATTGCAGGAGTACTGAAGCTTGATGTTTCAGACTTGTAGTGCTGTGCCAGCTGCAACTGACCATAGAAAAATGGACATGTTCCAGATACTGCGTAAAACATCAGAGCGTTTAGAATGTGATCACTGCAGTTTCAGAGGGACAGATTATGAAAACATACAAATTCATATGGGTACCATCCACCCAGAATATTGTGATGAAATGGATGCTGCTGGTTTAGGTAAACTTATATTTTATCAGAAAAGTGCAAAACTGTTCCACTGTCACAAATGTTTCTTTACCAGCAAGATGTATTGCAACGTTTATTATCACATCACTTCACAACATGCAGTACCTGAAAAGTGGAATGAAGAACAGAAAGATCAGTTAGAAGCTGCGACTGAATCCCTGAAAACGACACTCATTCGGGAGCCTCACAAAGCTGCCATCTCCCCTGAACCACACAAACCTGCCCTTTCCCCTGAACCCCCAAAGCCTGACCCAGTTATTTCTCCCAAGCTTCAGAAACCAGTGGTCTCCCCTGAGCCTGAGAAGCCTGCCCCAGCAGTCTCCCCTGAGCCTGAGAAGCCTGCCCCAGCAGTGTCCCCTGAACCTCAGAAGTCTGCCCCGCCAGTGTCTCCAGATTCCCTCAGGCATTCTCCAGCTGTGTCCCCTGAACCCCAGAAACCTGCCCCAGTGGTGTCCCCTGAACCCCAGAAACCTGCCCCAGCAGTGTCCCCTGAGCCCCGAAGGCGTTCACCAGTGGTGTCCCCTGAGCCCCAGAAGCCTGCCCCGGCGGTGTCCCCTGAGCCCCGCAGGCGTTCCCCGGCGGTGTCCCCTGAGCCCCGCAGGCGTTCCCCGGCAGTGTCTCCTGAGCCCCGCAGGCGTTCCCCAGCAGTGTCCCCTGAGCCCCGCAGGCATACTCCTCAGATGCGGAGGCCTACTCCTGCTTTGTCTCCTGAGCCCCGCAGGCCTGCTCCTGCAATTTCCCCAGAATCATGGAGACCTGCTCCTGTTTCTCCTGAGCCCTGGAGGCCTGCCACTGCTATTTCTCATGAGCTACAGAAATCTGCTGCTGCTGTCTCCCCCTGGCCACAGAAACCTGCCCCGGTGGTGTCCCCTGAGCCGCGGAGGCCTGCCCCGGTGGTGTCCCCTGAGCCGCGGAGGCCTGCCCCGGTGGTGTCCCCCGAGCCACAGAGACCTGCCCCTGACCCTTGGAAACCTACATCCTTCTCTGAGCCCCAGAAATCTGCTCTTGTTTCCTCTGAGCCATGGAAACCAATCTCCTCTGTATACCCTGAAGGCTGGAAACCTGTTCTTTCTCCTGATACTTGGAAGCCTGTTTCACCTGAACTCCGAAAGCCTAGTCACACTGTTTCCTCTGAAGTTTGGAAATCATCTTTGTTTTCTGATCTTCGCAAAACTGCTTCCCCCCAGTCTTCTGAGCCTTGGAAACTTGCTTCTGAGTCCCGGAAGTCAACCTTCTTCCCTGAGACTCAGAAGTCTGTCCCCACTGTTTCCCTTGAGGGACAGAAACGGGCCCTCTACCCTGAATCCCGGAAAAGAGCCCTTTTTGAGCCTCGAAAATCTGCTCCTACTGTTTCGTCTGAAGTCCAGAAACGTGCTTTCTTCTCGGAGCCTCAGGTTTCTGCCCCTGCTGTTTCTCCTGAAATCCAGAAACTCTTTAGTGAGCCCCAGAAATCTGCTCCTTTCTCTTCTGAAGTCCAGAAACATGCTGTCTTCCAAGAGCCACAGAAACTTGCTGCTGTTTCCCCTGAAGTCCAGGAACATACTTGCTTCCCAGGGTCTCAGAAACCTGCTGCTGCCTCCCCTGACATCCAGAAACATGTCCTTGTCACTGAATCTCAGAAACCTGTTCCTGCTGTTTCCCCTGATGTGCAGAGACATGCCCTCGTCACTGAATTCCAGAAACCTGCTCCTACTGTTTCTCCTGAGACGCAAAAAGAAGCCTTTCCTGAGCCACAGAAATGTGGTGTTTCCCCTGATGTCCAGCAGCATGCTCTGTTTTCTGAGACCCAGAAACCTGCTCCTGCTGTTTCCTCTGATGTCCAAAAACATGCTCTTTCCACTGATCTTCACAAACCTGCTCCTGTTGTTTCCTCTGAGGTCCAGAAAAATGTTCCTTTTCCTGAGCCTTTCAAACCTGCTGCAGCTGTTTCCTCTGAGTCCCAGACACCTATTGAGGCTGATGAGAGTGATTTTCTAGCTCAGAGTTTAGAGGACCAAAAAACACTGGATGATCTATTGTCTCAGGAAGAGCAGTCAATCTTAGTGAAGGAGGCTTCAGAAGATATGTTGTATTCATGCCCCAAAAAGAAGCCTAAGAAGGAAAACCAGGAGAGCTCTGATAATGAATTAAATAGCAGTGAGTGTGGAAAAACAGAGATTCTGGAATCTGTGGAGGTAAAGGAACAAGAATCCAATAGTGATCAAGAACAGTTTGATATAGAATCATCTGATTACAACAAAGAGAGCAAAATAGATGCAACTACTCCCATTCAGCCACAGTGTATACTGCAGTTTACAGAAGAGAAAGAGGCTTTCATCTCGGAAGAAGAGATAGCAAAATACATGAAGCGTGGAAAGGGAAAGTATTATTGCAAAATTTGTTGCTGTCGTGCAATGAAAAAAGGTGCTGTTTTGCATCATTTAGTTAACAAGCATAATGTTCAAAGCCCGTACAAATGTAAAATATGTGGAAAGGCTTTTCTTTTGGAATCTCTTCTTAAAAACCATGTTGCTGCTCATGGTCAAAGTTTGCTTAAATGTCCACGTTGTAATTTTGAATCAAATTTTCCCAGAGGCTTTAAGAAACATTTAACCCATTGCCAAAGCCGTCATAGTGAAGATACAAATAAAAAGCATTTGGACAACCTTGAGCCACTTGAACAAATGTGATTGTTTTTTCCTTATACTCAATAAGCTTAATTTACTAAAATATGTAAGTGTTGCTGTATATTAGCCAAGTAAGTAGTTTAGCTGATCTGACAAGTCAAAAGATGCATGGTTTATTGTACTGTGTTTAACTTGTCTTATAGCTGTATTACTGAAAGGATTTACTATTCAAAAATTGTTCTAAATACACACTCATGTCCCTGTATTATTCATCAATAAATTCATATCTTATTCATTAGAGGTGCTATATTTCTGAAACCAAAACAGGGGTGAAAACTAGTTTTGTAAAGATTGTTGTTCAGGCAATAATGTAGAGGTGTGGCAAACAACCCAATTGTATTACTGTGAAGACTGAACTTAGTTTTTCACATCTCTCAAATGTCTTATTTTTTAAAATGTGAAGAAAAGCCTAAAAAATAGAAGCCCCATCAAACTGGATGTGATTGATCGGGCATGAAAAATGATGTTGGTTTTCTGGAATAATTATGCCCTGAACTTGTGATTGTGTGTGTAGCCATTTGATGGAAAGTCACTGCTTTCACCTCTTTGAATTATTTGTCTCAGACTTTAAAATTATAAAGGTACTTATTTTGTGACACTGTATTTTGACCATGTTTTAAGCATGTGCTATTATACATTACATTGATGGAGTAATATCAGATTTACTGTATATAACATGCAGAATTTTTTCTTGTTGACTCCAATGTTTGGTATGCCACAAAAAACTGAATTTCTTGTATCTGGTAAAATGTTATGCTTTAGTCTTTTAATAAAAAGCAAACTTGGACATTGTTTTTGTCTACTCCTTCAAAGTAAAGTCTGTGATAGTCCACTATGTTTAGTTTCAAATACCTTTGAATAGCAGCATGCAGGGCAGAATAAATCTGAGGTTTTTCTGCAGGTATTATAGCTTTCTTTTCATGGAAGTAAAATTAGTCTAAATTCCTTTGCCCATACTTTAGAAAGGAATATTAAATATAAGAGGAGGAAAAAATTTGGAATATACCATGGGAGGGAAGGCATACACTATTTAGTGTTTTCCATCCTTTTGTTTTAATTATTTTTGTATATTACTCACCTGACATTTCTGTTTTCCAACAGATACAGTAATTTCAGGTCCTTATCTGCTTTGACAATATTCATGTGTTTACACTGGAATAACTATTTGTAACTGTGTATTTTGATTGCACTTCTCAACAGTGGGAAGTCAACCTGTTATTTCCAGTGAAAACAATACACTTTAAGTTGTACTGTAAACAATAATCCTGAATTGGTAAGGAGATGAAGTACATAACCTAGAAGGCCATTTGTTTCTAGTTCTCCCATAATCACATGAGAGTTTTAAGATCATCTTCATGGTTATACAAGTATCCTTTATTGGCACCGAAGATGTTCTTTTGTAATATATTCACATTACTTTATTCAGAAAATGAGTGCCATATTAATATTATGTGTTTTACAAGTGTTTGATGTTGATGTTTTCATAATATAATTAAAATACATTTTTATTTAATTTTAAAAGTTCATAGACAAAATTCTTATAAAACTGGCTTCATCTTAACAAATATAAAGTTAGAGGAAAACTGGAAAAGTTTTCATATGTGCTTTATTGCATGTGTGTCTGTTTCTTCCTCCCTCCCCCCCTTCAGTTTGCAGGAGCTGGTACTGGGTGGTGTATTGAGAACAGCTGACCTTAATTAGGGGGCGAGGCTTCCCTAATTAGGGGGCCTATAAGGGCAGCCACTCAATCAGGCAACGGCACAACTGCAGCGGCACAGGAGCCAGCCAACAGAGCTGAAAACGGTATTTTGTAAGTGGGAGTTTGGGGAGGGAGTGTGTTGTATTCTGGTATTGTTGGGGTGCTTGTTGGGGCTTGTTTTGTTTTTGTCTTTCTCACTGACAGGAAGTAGGGGGAAAGGCTATGACAGATACAGAGGCGGTAGGGTAGTCACTCAAGCAATGGAAGAGACAATGAAGATGACTGGATGTGGAAGCTGCGGGATGTACATGATCCTGTAGGGGGTACCTCAAAAGACCTTCGTTTGTATGAAGTGCCACCTCATAGAGCAGATGGAAGAGAAGATTCGAGGGTTGGAGATGCAGGTGGAAACACTGGTTGAGTTTAGAAGAGGGTTCGAGCAAAGGAATGAGGGGGCTGAAGGGAAAAACCCAGACTTGCAGATAGAAGCAGGACCAACGAATTCTGAGGAAAGAATGCTGGGTGAGGAAAGTGGCCAGTGGAAGCAGGTGACTGTGAGAACCTGGCACAGGAAAAGATGGGCTAGGGAAGGAGAAACAGAGCTCAGAAACAGGTTTGAGGAGTTGGAAAATGAAGAAGGGGCACAGCAGGTGGTTACTGAAGGTGGGAGCACAAGGAAGAAGAGGAGCAGCTAGTCCTATACAAAGAGTGGATGAGCCAATGGAGATACCATCAAATAAGAGCCCCAAGAGGATACAAGAATAGTTGCAGAGGATTGCCAAGGAGAATAATAGACGAGATGACTTGCAGCCAGAAAGAACGGGATAGGCAGGAGAATTGCACTGTCACCAGGAAAAGGCAGGTCTACATGATTGGGGACTCCCTTTTGAGATGAACAAACAGGCCGGTAATCAGAGTTGATCCGGAGAACAGAAGGGTGTGCTGTCTGCCAGGTGCTAAGATACGAGATGTGGACCTGAGGCAGAGAAGGATGCTAACAGGAGCGGGAAAGAATCCACTGATTGTCCTTCACGTGGGTACAAATGATATAGCTAGATTTGTGGCGGAACATAACAAAGGAGACTATGCCAGGCTGGGGAAGACTCTTAAGGAAATGGAGGCTCAGGTGATCTTCAGTAGGATTCTGCCTGTCCCTAGAGGAGGACAACAAAGGCGTGACAAGATTCTGATTATCAACAGATGGCTCAGGCAGTGGTGCTATAAGGAGGACTTTGGGATGTATGGTCACTGGGAGGCATTCATGGACAGAGGAGTGTTCTCTTGGGATGGACTTTACCTGGGTAAGGAGGGAAATGGACTTCTAGGATGGAGGCTGGCACAACTGATTGAGAGCTTTAAACTAGGGAGTTCGGGGAGATGGTTGGAAGATGCCCAGGTAATCTCCATGCCTGATTTTAGCATTGAGAGGGAAGAAAATGAAGTAAGAAAGGACACAGCAGTGGGGAGCAGAATGGACATTAAGAGGAAGGGTAGTGTATATACCAGTCTGATAGACCATATTGTCAGTAGAATGACTGTGCCAAATGAGGTAAGGAATGTGAACAAAGCCAAACAGCAAAAATTAAGATGTTTGTATACCAATGTGAGTAGCCTGGGTAACAAAATGGAGGAACTAGAGCTACTGGTAGAGGAAGTGAAAACAGATATAAGAATAATAGAAATATGGTGGAATAGTAGTCATGACTGATGTACAAGTATTAAAGGGTATGTGCTGTTTAGGAAAGACCGATATAAAGGCAGAGGTGGTGGAGTAGCACTGTATATCAATGATGAGATAGACTGTAAAGAAATTAGAAGTGATGGAATTGATAAGACAGTCTGTCTGGGTAAAAATCACATTGGGGAAGAAAACTACTAGTTTCCCTTGTAATTGTGCATGGGGTGGGCTACAGACCACTGGGATCTGATTTGGACATGGATAGAGACCTCTATAAGGGTTTTAATGAAGTAAATACTACTGGGAACTGTGTGATTATGGGAGACTTAACTTCCCGGATATAGACTGAGGATAAGTGCTAGTAGTAATAATAGGGCCTGGATTTTCCTGGATGTGATAGCTGACAGATTCCTTCACCAGGTAGTTGTTACTGAACCAACAAGAGGGAATGCCATTTTAGATTTGGTATTGGTGAGAAGTGAGCATCTCATAAAAGAATTGGTTGTAGGGGACAACCTTGGTTCTAGTGACCATGAGCTAATTCAGTTCAAACTAAATGGAAGGATAAACAAAAATAGATCTGTGAATAGGATCTTTGACTTCAAAAGGGCTAACTTTAAAAAATCAAGGGAGTTAGTTGGGGAAGTGGACTGGACTGAAGAACTCGGATCTAAAGGTGGAGGAGGCTTGGAATTCAAGTCAAAGTTGCAGGAACTGTCTGAAACCTGCATCCCAAGGAAGGGTAAAAAATACATAGGCAAGAATTCTAGACCAAGCTGGATGAGTAAGCATCTCAGACAGGTGATTAAGAGAAAAAAGGGAGGGATCAGCAAGGAAAGCTACCGCTTGGAGTTCAAAACATGTAGAGATAAAGTGAGAGAGGCCAAAAGCCAACTGGAGTTGGACCTTGCAAAGGGAATTAAAACCAATAGTATAAGGTTTTATAGCCATATAAATAGGAAGAAAACCAAGAAAGAAAAATTGGGACTGCTAAACACTGAGGATGCGGTGGAGGTTAAGGATAATCTAGGCATGGCCGAATATCTAAACAAATATTTTGCCTCCATTTTTAATGAGGCTAATGATGATCTTGGGGATAATGGTAGGGTGGCTAATGAGAATGAGCATATGGAGGTAGAAATTACCACATCCGAGGTAGAAGCCAAACTCAAACAGCTTTATGGGACTAAATCGAGGGGGCTGGATAATATGCATCCAAGAATATTAAAGGAACTAGCACATGAAATTGCAAGCCCATTAGCAAGGATTTTTATGAATCTGTAAACTCAGGGGTTGTACCATATGACTGGAGAATTGTTAACATAGTTCATATTTTTAAGAAAGGGAAAAAAAGTAATCTGGGTAACTACAGGCCTGTTAGTTTGACCTCAGTAGTATGCAAGGTCTTGGAAAAAAATTTGAAAGAGAAAGTAGTTAAAGATATTGAGATTAACGGTAATTGGGATTAAATATGATTTTACAAAAGGTAGATCATGCCAGACCAACCTGATCTCCTCTTTTGAAATATAACAGATTTTTTAGACAAAGGGAATGCAGTGGATCTAATTTACCTAGATTTCAGTAAGGCATTTGGGGAATTATTAGTTAAATTGGAGAAGATGAGGATTAATATGAAAATTGAAAGGTTGATAAAGAACTGGTTAAAGGGGAGACTACAATGGGTCATACTGAAAGGTGTAGTCAGGCTGGAGAGAGGTCTTGGGACCAATCTTATTTAACCTTTTTATTACTGACCTTGGCACAAAAAGTGGGAATGTGCTAATAAAGTTTGCCCACATGTTCAGAGTTTAACTGATCACCATATTTGGGGTCAGGGCAAATTGGCAAAGGCTCTGGGGGTTTTTCGCCTTCCTCTGTAGCATAGGGCACGGCTCGCTGGTGGAGTCTGTGTACCTTAAAGTCTTTAAACCATGATTTGAAGACTTCAATAACTTTCATAGGTTAGAGGTTTATTACAGGAGTGAGTGGGTGAGGTTCTGTGGCCTGCATTGTGCAGGAGGTCAGACTAGATGATCATATTGGTCCCTTCTGACCTTAGAGTCTGAGTCTTTGTGTGCTTCTGCCTTCCCACTTGTAAGAGATGGCACTCCCTAGCATCAAGCTGCAGAACTGCCTTGAAAAACTTTCTTTTGGGAGAGTACATGAGATCTTACATGGCTTGTATCACCTTAGTCTATATTGGCGAATACTTCCCCAACTGCCTCAGTTTCACTGCTGCAGAGAGCGAATGGAACTTATTGCATATGTGTCTTCAGGGCTAGATGTTCCCATAAGTCTAGTTTTACACTTTATTGTAAAAGTTAGTTTAGAGTAGTAGTAGGTTAGTTAGTGTTGGGAGGTACTCTTGGCTTAGGTCCTCTGGTCTCGCATTAGATCCCAGGGGGAAAACCTCTCATTTGAATGTGGTCTCTTTCATGATGACAGATGAGATCCTGTGGAAGATCAAGGCCGCTGGCTACTCTCTGGGATTAATTCAGCCCTCTCTGTATGCTCAGAGCACTTTCTCCTGTCATTCCGTTTCCTGAGACAGGCTTCTTCACAACATTAAAGGATGTAGTCCTAGAGCTGATATCAGCCATGTAGTCCATTAGTTCATTTTATTATCCATCTGTTGTGCTGTTTTGATTAATTCATATGTTGTTGCATATAATTTTTGTATGCTAAATAGATTTAAATTGTAGGATCATAGAAGTATAAGATTGATAAGTATTTAGGAGTGATAAGTATGCATTAAGTATCTAAGTAAAGCAGGGCTGAAACGCAAGGCCTAAAGGCTAAGGCCTGTAAGATTTCATCTTAGTCATACTAAGCCATAGGCTTAAGAATGCTTGACATAAGTAAGTGACCAAAGAATAACCCTGTGCCAGTAAAGATCACAAGACTGCTGTAAAGATGTGCCAGTAGGTGATATTGCAGAAAATCGACTGCAATGTATTGTTTATTATCACAAGACACCTTATTGTAACATCTTTTAAAGTCTGTCCTGAGCGCAGGATACATGTTGTGCATAAATGCTAATAAGAACAAAAACTACAAACAAACTATGAAAAACGGGGCACCCCAATATTCATGGTATGGAAGTACAGATAAGGGAGGGGGAAGGGGTTAACACCTTTATTCACATGCATAAAGTGTTAGGTGTAGTCATAATTACAATATAAAAGAGGGTTCCCTGTTTGGAAAAAAAAGGGAATACCCACAGGAAAAACCCCAGCTGGAACTATCCCTCTACTGACGATCAGTTGGTGAAAGGTCCATCGGACCCTAGACTACCTTTGAAGATGTGAATATGACTACAGTTATAATTATTGCATAGGTTTTTGTAGGATTTATATATGCATGGGTAATTGTAACTTTACTTATTGCTTTAATAAAACTTGTAGTACAGAAAAAATTTTGTACTTGTGAGTGTATTAGTAGTCATTATCCTTGGACTTCATGTTCCTAGAGCCTCCAAATTTGAGAAAGCACCAGAGGCAATTTCTCTCTGTTGAGCTTGAAACTAGCAACTAGAGCCGACCCCAAGGTGGTGTAATACAGCATCACTAAATTCACTTTAAATAAAATAAAATAAATAAAATAAAAGGCCACCTCTAAAATGTTGTTGCTGGCCAATGACCTCATCACTGTAGGAGCAGGATTCCTCACTGCACAGCCTTAAGCACTGGCCTCCAAACCAATTTTAATCATAGGACTGGAAGGGACCTCGTGAGGTCATCTAGTCCAGCCCCCTGCACTTATGGCAAAATCAAGCCTTATTTGGACCATCCCTGACAGGTCTGACCTGCTTTTAAAAATCACCAATGATGTGGATTCTACAACCTCCCTAGGCAATTTATTCCAGTGCTTGACTACTCTGCCAGGAAGTTTTTCCTAATGTCCAATGTAAACCACCCTTGCTGCAATTTAGGCCCATTGATTCTTGTACTATCCTCAGAGGTTGAGAACAATTTTTCTCCCTCCTCCTTGTAACAACCTTTTATATACTTGAAAATTGTTATGTCCTTCAGTCTTCAGATTAAACAAACCCATTTTTTTCAATCTTCTGTCATAGGTCATGTTTTCTAGACCTTTAATCATTTATGTTGCTCTTCTCTGGACTTTCTCCAGTTCGTTCACATCTTTCCTGTGGTGTGGTGATCAGAGCTGGACACAATACTCCACTTGAGGCCTAATCAGCACCTAATGCTATAGTTGAGAGCCACAAGCCAATTTGCACCACATCTCCTGTCCTTTCTAGTCTTTCCTCTTTTTACAGCTCGTGGTGAATGATTACTTCCAATTGTTGGTATTGGACACCATCCATGATGGACACTCCATCTAGTTCCAAACATGCCATCTCACCATCCTCCCCCTTTTCCTTACCTCATGGATCAATCTCATTAAAAAAAAGTCGTGGAAGAAGGGAGCTGTAGAGGAAGTTCCACAAGAACACAGAGGAAAAGGATTTTACTCCCACAATTTCCTGATTTCCCAAGAGCAGTGATGGTCTGAGTCCCATGGTGGACCTCTGAAACCTCAACAGTTACATACGAACACTCACATTTCTGGATGCTTTCTCTGGGAGACATTACATTTGTATGTGGCTTTTCACTTATAGGGACACCTACTTTGATGTGGCAATAAAACACATCAGGTATCTGAGGTTCTTTGTGGAGACAAGATACTAGTAATTCCATGTGTTTCCTTTTGGCTTGAGTGCAGCCTCATTACTTTTCAAGTGTCTCAATTTAGTTCCTGACCACCTCAGGTGCCAAGGAATATTTGTCTACCCATACTTGAACAATTGGCTACTAAAGGCCAGCTTTCAATAGGACCTCTCCTCAGTGAACCAACATGTACATCTTCCACTCAATTGGATTGTAATCAAGTGAGAGAAATCCATGCTTCAATCTACACAAAGGATCACCTTCCTCAGAGCAGACGTAGAATTTGCTTAGGCCAGAGCCTTTCTCTCAGAAGAGAAATGTTTCAAAATTCATGATTCCATGATAGCTCTCAGGGGAACAACCAGTACAGAAACATAATTTTTCCTAAGGCCACTTCCTACAGCCTTGCCCACCTATGTTCATGCCCTTTTCTCTTCTGAACATGAGCACTGGATGACTGGTTGCTACACAACTGTAATGACAAATGCCATTCATCTTTGAGTGCTGTAGCAGCTTCATTGGTGGGATGAAAGGGGCTTCCCCCTCTTTTACAATATCAATCTGGACTGGCACATGCATTGCCAAGACCTGCAAGTACATAGCCTGTGGAACACCTTGGACTCCAGACTGCATATCCACGTACTGGAACTCAGAGCAATACAATGGTCCCTCAAGACCTTTCATACATCCCTGCAGCAGTGTGTAGTACAGATGCTTACCAACACCACCATGGCTATGTACTTCATCAATAAACAGGGAGGAATGCATTGCTAGGTCTTATTTGTGGAGACATGAAAACTTTGGCTGTGGTGCATCAAAAACCAAATCCATCCAGTAGCTCTTCACCTTACAGGGAAGGAGAATGTAGAGGCACACTTGCTTAGCAGGAGGTCTCAAGATCAATATGAGTAGTCCTTAAAACCAGCAGTAAGCAGATCACTATTTCACTGATGGGAGTCACCCAGTTGTATTAGACCTCTTTGCTTCCAAACAAAACACCAAATGCCACGTGTTATGCACAAGAGCACACAGAAGTGCTCCCTCAGTTGCTGGACTTGAAGCCATAACTTTCTGTATGCCTTCTCCCACCCATTCCCCTGATAACCAGGGTCAAAGAAGATAAGGCTGAACAGAGCAAACATACAAATAACCACAAAGTGGCCTTATTAGCCCTGGTGTTTGTCTTCTGCAGCTGGCCAGAGAACCACTGTATGCTCTACTTCTGTATCTCCACCTTCTGTCTCAACATCAAGGTAGAATTCTCCATACTATCCCAGAGACACTCCACCTTTAGTCAGAAGAATAACTTGCTGACTAGTGTGGAATGTTTCTGCTCTGAGTTCTGCCCATACTCTAGCTATCTAGAAAGGGCCCAGTCTGGAATGCTGTAAATAAAAATGTAAGTGATTTACTATCTGGGCTGTAGTAAAGGACTCACTCTGTCTCAAGCTAGGGTCCCTGCAATTCTAGAGTAACTTGTACAAAAATTTCAGAGCGTAGTCTCCCTCATGGTTCATATGGCAACAATAACTGCTCATAGTTATGCTAAGGACAGGCCCATATCCTGTTACCATACAATCTCCAGGTTCCTTAGGGCACTGGTTCTCAACCTTCCTAGACTATTGTACCCCTGTCAGGAGTCTGATTTGTCTTGTGTACCCCAAGTTTCACCTCACTTAAAAACTACTTGCTTACAAAATCAGACATAAAAATACAAAAGCGTCACAGCAGACTAATACTGAGAAATTGCTTACTTTCTCATTTTTATCATATAATTATAAAATAAATTGATTGGAATATAAATATTATACTTGTATTTCAGTGTGATACTTCAGCCTGTTTTTTACTTGTGAGCTGTCTGAAGCCTGAGCCCCTGGCAGCGGGGCTGAAGCACGTAACTTAGTTTTGAGGGGGCCCCCTGTGGCATGGGTCCCCGGGCAGTTGCTCTGCTTGCCATCCCCTGATGTTGGCTCTGCACTGCGACCCCCTCCCCGCAAATCCATCCTGTGACCCTACTGGGGCTGCAACCCCGAGGTGGAAAAATACTGATCTAGATGAGTTGATGTACCACCCTGAAAGACCTCTGTGTATCCTCAGGGGTACATGTACCCCTGGTTGAGAACCACTGCCTTAGGGGCATGGTAAATACGTTTCCCCGGTTAGGGAGCCCCTTGCTTTTATGGGACCTAAACGATGTCCTAACAAAACTTATGGACTTTCCTTACCAGCTTCCTACTCAAGCATTTATTGGTCCAAATGGCCTTCCTGATAATTACAGCTGCTAGGAGGGTGAGTGAGCTTAATACTTTGATGGCTACTCTACCCTATATTTTGGTCCACCAGGACAATCATCAGGTCCCATTCCAGCTTTTTGCCTAAGGTGGTCTCAGATTTCTAACTTGTATTTCCCTCTCTGCACTCTTCCTAACACTTCATTCCCACCTGGGGAAACAAGTGTTCAGACCCTAAATGTAAAGAAGGTGCCTTGTTTTTACCTGGAGAAGACCAAACCTTTTAGAATATCTAACGGACTATTTGTAGCATGAGTACAGATGTCAGAACTCATTACCAAGCATACTTTACTGGATTAACAGATGTATAGAACATTTTTGCATTTAATTAGGAAGCCAATACCACCTGGTTTCAAGACCCCACTGCAGCTTCAGTGAGATGCCTTAAGCAGGTTCACCTGGTGGTGATAAGCAAAGCAACAATATGGAGCTTGGTGCCCATTTTCACCAGATACAACTTCTGTGCTCCAATGTTCAGTTTGGGAGAGGTTCTACAATCCATATTTAGCTAAGAACTCCTTGCCAACCTTCCATCTGGTGGAATGGTGCTAAGTTCCTGCAAGTGGGAATGAACAGAGACCCTCAAAGTAGAAGAGAGATTACTTAACAGGAATTGTTCTTCAAGAGTTGCCGCTATGCATTCACACAGTTTGCCCCCTTTCCTCTCTACCTTGGAGTTCTGTATAACATCTGGACTTTGTGGTTAGGGAAAAGAAACAGGTTGTTGTGAGAGGTTATGTTGACTAGGTGGATGATGTCACCTTCACATGACAGCTCTCATGCACTCCCCTGCAAAGGGCACAGATTTAATGGCAGTTCTGCAGGTGTTTGCCATAGCTCACTAGTGTGAATGCTCAGAGGTGATGCAAATAACAGTTACTTGTTATTAGCTCTCTTTTCTGTAGTTATGTTAGAAAGAGGGATGAATAGCTTACAAATATATAAAAACTACCCCATGAGCTTTCCTGTACAAACTTTCAATAAAATAACTTGGTGCCATATAATAGCATTTTTTCTGCCTACAGTGGTATTTCTATTGTTTAATGTTCACAAGTAAGAACAAGCCCTCATAATAGTTTTCTAACAGAGCTAAATAATTCTATTAAAAAAAAGTTCTTACCCTCTTGTGCATCTGTATTATAATACTTTAAAAACATATTTATTAAATACAGTACGAGAAAATATCTCTTGTATCTTGTATGCTCTGTTCATAGATATTACTCAGTTTTCATTGGCATTTATTAGATTTTATATACAAAGCTCTCTAAAGAATTTTAATTTTGTCAGCAGTGAGGTGGTAAACAATTTCTTTTTAACCAGTAGCATAGGCTTCTTTATGTGCAATTTAGGGGATGAATCAGTTAACCATAAAGGTATTTTAGCAGCAAACATATATATGTTGGTCATTTTTCCGTATTACTTTTACATTTAACCTGTATTGTTTAAGAATGTATTATTGTGTACTACTAATATAAATGTTAATAGACTCTGACTTACTATCTTAAGTTTATATATCATGTTTATTACCATAGTATTTGAGAGCAGCCCCTTCATACAGACCCCAGGGCTTCCAGACTCCCAGGACACCTGACTCCAGCCTCATGAGCCTACTGCCCTGAGAGTAAGGCAGCTTGGGGAGCTGCTGGCCTGGGAGTCTGGAAATTCTGTAGTTACCAACTGACGTTGATACGATTGTCAGTTTCACTGGTGACTAGCCTAGAGGCCAATGGGCTGCTGTATCCCATGCACCATATCCAGTTCTCAGAAGAAAGTCTCTCTTGTGCACAAGATTCAGAAGAATACAGGACAGACACCTTCTCATGCAAACCTTAGAAGTTGTGGTGTTTTTACCTTATAAGATGGACAGTAAAGAAAGTGAGCTTCAAAACACAATTATTCACTGCACATGTTCAACATATTTTACTACACAGCTAAGATAGCCATGACCACATGCTTAGTACAACCTATTTTCTCTTTGCATATGACTGAAAAGTGCTAAATAGTTCTATTAGTTATACAGTACTCTTTTGTGAAGTGCCGTTTTCAAAACCTCACAGCTCAGTCAAATCAAAAACAATTTTCACTGCAACACTCAAAGGAACTTCTATGTGGACTTCTGTGCCAGATTTAAACTCTACCCTTTTCTACTAGAAGAAAAAAAAATGCTGTTTTAATAATGAGGAAAATATTTTTCCACTTTCCTTGTACTCCAAAATATCTAATTCATACTTGCTTCTAACTTTAAAAACAAATTTAATCTTCAAACAAAAATCAAGCTTGGAATATTTCAGCCTAGAAGGTGAAAGTTTATGTAATCTTAACCACAGTTGCTCTTAATTTAATTAACAGTATAAAATGTAAAAATAAATCAAAATCTGAAATCCCTTTTACAGTAAACAGTAATTTATAATTTTTCAAAATGAGCAGCCACGTGTAGTTATCAGTCATCCTGTTCCCAGTGAAAATATTTTTAAACTCAAGTCTTTTTTTAAATTAAAATTAAATTAAAAGTTTTCACTGAAGGTGATCTTTGCTTAGTTTGTGTTTGTTTCTCTTGACAGCTGAATAGACATTTTTCCTAGCTTTGGAGCTAGAGCATCAATTTTCTTTTCTACTCTTTCATCAGTAGTTTATGGCAGAAAGCATATCCACTATCACATGTGGGCTAGAAGGGAGTTCAACTAAGGGCTGCATTACTGTAGTATTTGCAAACATCACGATCTTTAATGTATTTATTCTCACAACATCCCTGTGACATAGGGAAGTACTACTATCCCTATTTTACAGGTGGGAAACTGAGGCATAGAGAGACTAAATGAATTGTCCAAAGTCACACAGGAATCTGTGGTGGGTGAAGGGAATCAAACATGGATCTTCCAGCTCCCTACATCCTAGTCACTTGACCATCCTTGCGCTCTTTCCAATTGCTTGCCTGTACTGGCTAGCTGGATTCTGTTCTATCTGCCTTCTACCTTGCAGAAACCTATTTTCTAGTGTCCATTGCCTTCTTTGCTGTATCTAACTGCCACATTTTGAGGGTACTATCTGATACCCCCTCTTTGGAAATGTGCCTTTGAATTTTCTTTTAAGACAGGCTTCCCTTTCTGTGTTGGGGAATACACGTTTTCACTTTGTCCCCACCAAGGTGTTGCAGTCAGTGATTTTCTGTTTAGGTGCTGGACTCTATGGGATCTAATTGTAGTGCACAAAGCTCCAATAGTTAAGTTGTCTTTTGTTCTTTCCATATCGTACATAATATGAAGGAACCATAATTTTTTGCAGTGCTGTTGTGGCCATATTTATCCCAGGGTATGAGAGAGACAAGGTAGGTGAGAGGTAATATCTTTTGTTGGACGAACTTGATGGAAGGTACAAGCTTTTGTGCTACATAGAGCTTGTCTTCAGGTCTGGACTATCACTCTGGTCCAGTCACTCTATTATATAATCCATGGTGGAACAGCTTCAACAGGAGAGATTGAGGGAGCCCCACCTTTGGATATCTCATAGAGCAGGGGTTCCCAAACTTTTTACCTGCATGACTCCATTTTGACACTTGTTTTGTGACACCAGACAGTAACATAGCCTCCAAGGAATTTGCATATTAAGTACATTAATTAATGCTCTCTAATGTGACACATGAACTTGCATGTTGTAACACAGCTTCTTGAAGTCCGGTGGCATGGTAGAAACTGTTCATTTAATCTACAGTATGACATCAACGGTAGATCAATACCAAGATGTTTTGGATACAAGCATGCTGAATCTAGCTTCATACAAATATGTGCTCGTGAATGGCACCATCAATTTCAAGGTGTGTGTTGAGAGTGCAGGATATTCATTCTTGACAGTGAACCAGAACTCTGGGAGAGAAAGTTGGGCACTCATTCATTGCAAGACTTGAACACAGGAAATTTCAATGAGCTGTTTGATTTCAGTTGCTGGCAAATCCACAGCATCTGCCTTGCACTGACGGGGGTTTTGCACCCAATCATATGTTGTCATGTCCAAGTTCGGGGAAAGAGGATGCAGACTGTTCCCCCATCTGGCTGAGATGCTCAGTCAGCACCTGTGTGGAAGGCTGAATAATTTCATTGTCAGCCAGAAACTTGCAGAGATGCAGGAAGGATTCATAGTTTGTCTTCAAAAGATTATTCTTCCAGAAAACAATTTTCATGAATCTTATGATTCGATCACTCAGCTGAGGGAGGTAGGTGTTATTTCCTTGCAGACCTGTTTTCAGTTCATTCAGTTTCCCAGAAAGGCACTTCTTCCTTTGGTCACAGAAACTCAATAAATTTACAAATTTTGCAGTCCATTGCATAGGCACACAGATCATCTCTCAGTTCAGAAAAATCATCCCAGTACTTTTCCTTTCAAGAGCCAATGAACTTCAGTGTGGAACAATGCTACATGGTGACTGGATCCCATATCTTCACAGAGTTTTTCAAACATGTGCATGGAGAGGCTGAGCTTTGATGTAGTTCACAATAGATGAGACCTGCTGCAAAACTTCAACTAGTTCTGGACTTAGAGCTTTAGATGCCAGTTGTTCTCTGTGAATCATGTAGTGAATCCACACAGCAGACGGAGCAACTTTCTTTACCAGGGCATGCAGATCTGCTTTGTGGTCTTCCATAGACTGAGATCAGTCTGTGTAAAAGTCCACAATGTGATCACACAGGATATTGTAATCTTGCATGTATCACATTAACCATTCCTTGTGCTGTCCCATGTCTACGAAGAGGGTGACAGAACAGAATGTCTTCAAGAATTGCACCCTCCTATGTGTATTTCACAAAAGCCAAGAAATATGCATCACAACCCGCAGTGCTCACATCAGCTTGAAGAGCAAAAGCATCCATGTTTTTCAAATGCTCCACCAGCGTGTGTTCCTGATCTGCTGCTATTGCCTCATTCCCTTGCTTCAGTGTGTTATGGGAGAGTTTTGTATGGCTTTGAATTTGCTTGCCTCAGTTTCCCCCCACATTATCTTCACCATATTTGCAGCTGACAAAATCAAAGCCTCTCCAATTGTGTGAGGCTTCTTGGCCTGTGTGATGCAGTAACTCACCTCAAATGATGCCTTTTGAGCATGGTCAGGGATTAAAGTGGCTCACTTGTTGACGCAAGTTTTTCTTTCCAGAGCTGGAAAAATGACCTTGGTTTTCCTATTGTTTAAGTTTATCCTGGTTGTTTACATTTACTAGGCTTCGTGCTTTTGCTAGATAGTACTGTGTGATGTAGTAGACATTTTGGCGTTCTTTTGTTCTTGACAAAAACACTGGTGAAGCCATATTCATGGAAACTGTCGTGTTTGTGAGCATGTTTCTTGCACTTCTGTTTTTCATTCATCACTAAACTCGCTGCGAGAGGTAGAAGCAGATACTCTGCATAAAAGTGAGTCCGTTGTGCCTCTGATCACAAATCAGAAGGAGAAATTCACTGTTAAGTAAATGAGGCAAGGACTTAAGAAGACCATGTGTGGTGATCCTAGGGCAGCACAGAGACAGTGATTTACAATGATTCTTTATCCTCAAGTGCCAACATGGTACTCAGGGTGGCATAAAAGAAGATAGAGGCCCTGCCTTAAGGTGCTTATAAGCCATTGCAGATTCTCATCTCAGAAAACACTAGCACAGGCTCATACCAGCTCAAGCAGAGAGGATTCTCTGTTGATAAGGTTGTTGCCCACAAATAAGGATCTTCTGGATGCAAGTCTCAGCTGGATGATTGCACAGCTGAATGGCAGAACAGTGTCTGCAGAGCCACCTCCACACAGCCAAAGTGTCCAGACCTGCTCCACAAATGCTGAGCCAGGCCTCCGCACAACGTGACTTCACATGCACCACACGTGAAGGTTACACCATGTGGAGGCCATCATTTTGTAGATCAAAATAGTAGTCCCCTGAGGCAGCATTTGTGGAGCAGATCCAGACACATTAGGGGAAGACCCCATAGTCTTGTGTTCCAAATCTAGCCTGTTGGATCTGCAACCCCACTCACTGGGGTCGCAACCCACAGTTTGAGACTTCAGTTCAAATCCTCTCTCTTTTTCTGGCAGAGGGGGAAATTAAACCTGGGACTCCCACATCCCAGGCAAGTGTGCTAACCATTGAGCTAAAAGTTGTAAGGTCGTCTGTGGTGGCTTTTCCTCTCCCACTCCCAATTTGGAAAGGGACCCACTCTGGTAGGTGACCTTTGAGTATGCCTATGGGATCAGGCCCTGAATGCAAGATAGTGAGCAAATGCCTGTCTTTCCCCCAGTTCGTGGATTGCTCTGGGGCCTAGGCAGGAGATAAACATCTGGTCACATAGACGGAGGCAACGGTGCATATGCTCAGCGGCTGAAACATAGGTGCCTAGGGAACTTTTACCCTGAACATTTAGACACTGAGTGAGTTTAGGCACCAAGTTCAGGAGGAGTTTTGTGTATTGCAGTGGAGCCTAAAGCTGGAACTTAGGTGCCTAAATCTGGGGTTTGGGTGTTTAAGTACTTTTGTCGGTCCCACCCTAGGTGCTTACACTAGTACTGATTCTTCACACTTTTGAATCCCTGGAGCCAAATCTCAGATAAGTTGAGAATGTCAGTGGAGCTCCAGTAATAGTATCCAATAGAGAGGCTGTACTCAGTTCCACCACCACTGGAGGGAGAGAGGTCTCTTAGCCATTTGTCTTTCCTTCATTGCTTGTTTAGGGAGAGAGGAATTGCTGGTCATGGGAGACAGTGGATACTCAGTAGTTAACCTCCATACTCCTTTCCTCCCCCATGCACGGCAGTATTACATAAGTATTAAAATACTCCACAGTAAGTCACTTCTAAATTAAAATTAAATGTCCTGCCCTTCACATTAAAAAAAAAAAAAAAAAAACCCAAACCAAAATCCCTATAAAATATTATTGGGAATAAACAGATTCAGGTACTGGGCTGAAAATTTACTCTTTAGAGTGAATTTCTTTCCAAGTCATCTGACCTTTCATAAGGCTAAGAATTCATTAGCCAGAGCATGTACATTATATATAGCTAGTGGGTAATAGGCCATGTTCACAGTCACAGAAGTGCTCTCTTGACAAAGGGAAAAAATGAGCAAACACCATTAAAAACAGATCATCACCTGACCTGAATTCACAAGAACAGTAGGGAAGCCTGGGAAATTTTTCCACACCCCAAGCTACAAAGGGCCCAATTCTTATGTCACACATACTGGTGTGACACCATTGGTTTCAGTAAATGTATTCTTAATGCCCCTATAGAGTTGGCACAGTCAATTCTTCCTGAAAACCACTGAAATATTTTTTATCTATATTAACAGGTCAAAAGCAGGCTTACTTTAAGTACAAACATAAAGAAAATAAACAACATAAATAAAAATATCCCAGTCCCCTGCAACCAAACCTGAGTAAATGGGGCTTTAAGTCAGTACAAGGGAGTTGCTACAAGGGAATTTCCGGACGGGCAATGTCAAAACATTTAAGAACACTTGTCTAATGCTGACGCACTATCTCTTGTCACAATATTAGCTAAAGAAGTGTAAGAGTGAAAATCAGAATCTCTCTGTTCTAGACACATCAGGATGGATAAAAATGAATTATTTTTAAAGAATTAAATCAGATTTTTTATTGAAATTAAATATATTTTTATTTTAAAATATATCTTTAAAATTAAATTGGAAATTATTAAAATTATTAAAAGCTAAGACCTAATTTCACCATAGTTTATTAAAATTATTTAAATTTTAAAAAGTTCAAACAGTACATGTTTGCTCACAAAGTTTTAAAGTCAAGCCACTGAACTGCTGGAAGTCACTTGCGAAGCACCTTGAACCAGTGTGTTGAAGTGCTAAACCAGCTTTTTACAGTAGCAGCCTTTTCTGTAAGTATAAAGAATATTTTCTTCATTTCAGTTTATTCAATTAGTTCAATTCAATAACTAGTTCATTCAAAGTTAAGAAACTGATTGGGAACTGAAAAAGCAGGAAAACTTGTTTTCCTCTTCCAGTCTAAATAAAAAATAGGTATGAGAGGATGAGATCTACTAGTACTAAAATCTTGAAGGACATGTTGATCAGAAGTAATCAGTTCAATTCACTAACTACAGATAATCATTATTTACTTGTATTATCATAATGTCTAGAAACCGTAATCATGTCCGAGATATATTACTTTCTTTAATAATCAGTTTTAAATGCAAAACATGTTTTGATAAACTTGTTTTCTTATATACCCATCACAATTAAAGAAGTTTTATTTAACTAATAACAGTGTATGCTGTTTTTGTGCATTTTTAATTGAATTCTAATTTCCACCCAAAAAGAGCTTGACACATTATGAGTAAAAAGTTAGTCTACTGAATGCTCAACCCCTGGTAAATAAATGTCATCCACCATTTTCTAAAAAAAGTAAAAATTGAGAAACGGAATTGTTACACGCACACTCTAAGACACCCCGACTTTATTCAGTCTGTAGGGCTCAAGGCATAACCCAGTTAAGGCACCCCACCCTTTCCTAGTCTGTAGGGATCCAGGCCAAAGGCACCTCCCCTTCATCATCCAGACTGATGCTTCTGTGGTGGGACTAGTAGCCATCCTTTCGCAAGATGTCGATGAGGAAGAACACCTGGTGGACATTAGCCATAAGCTGTTCCCACGGAAGCGGAACTACTCCATAATTAAAAAGGAGGCCTTAGCTGTCAAGTGGGCATTAGAGGCGCTCCACTTCTACCTTCTCGGACGTCCCCTTCTTAGGCTACTGGGCTGGTATCTGGCCCTCCAACCCTTTGCCTTTACTATGCAACATGGGGCTGGTAAGGAACATGCTAACATGGACACAAGGTACATATGCACCCCCATGTCACAATGACAACTCATCCTATTTGCTCCAATTAATTCCTCCACCATTCAATAAAGCTACACCTAAAGCAGTGAACGCAGCTGCCATGCATGCAGATAAATGCTGGAATTCAATGGATAGAACACAACACTAACAATGACACATTCTCTTAGTCCTTCCTCATGTCTACTTATCATAGATTCATAGACTGTAAGGCCAGAAGGGACCATTAGATCATCTGTATAACGGACCATCTGGATAACACAAGTCAGAGAACTTCATCCAGTTTCTCCTCTTTTGAGTCTAATAACTTACATCTAACTGAAGCGCATCTTCAAGAAACTATCCAGACTTGATTTGAAGACATCAACCACTTCTCTTGTTGGTTTATTAACCTCTGCATCACCTCTATGGAATCATTTCCAGTGGTTATTGCCAGCTCTAGGGAGGGCAGATTTAAGGTTGCATGGGGACAGAGGAAGAATTACCTTAATTTTTTATTTCCTGGTTTTCAGAGGTTTAAATTTAGCCACACTCCCCACATTCTGGAAGGGCACAAGGCACCACTGAGCATACTTAATTCTGTGTTAAAGTTTTTTAGCATTTAATTTCCTTGGGTTTTAAGACAATTTCTCAATATCTCCATGTACCACAGCCCAGCTTTCCTCTTCCACTGCCTCTGGCTCCTTGGCAATAAGTACTCGAGTCAAAAAGGCACTGGATGCATGTTAGTCTCTTCTTCCACATTTTAAAACAGCATCTTGGTTTTGAAAGCAGCTTTAGCATTAAATTACATGACAAAATATGTTCTTCCAAAAAAGTTTCATTGTGTTCAATCCCAGCTCTTGGGATTAATAAAAACCTCTTATAAAAACAAATAGCTATGTTTGCAGGATTAAAATAAAACTTGGCATTCCTTGTAATCATTTATTCACAGCTAAGGAATTGTCTCTACAGCTTTCTCACACCTATTCAATTTCCATAAAGTCTAAGAGCTAGAAATAATTTTCAAAACTGTCAGTCAGACAGACCACACTGCATCTTTATTGTGCAAAGTTCTGCAGAGCTGGCTGCAATTACAGAAATGTAAAAGGTTAGAAAAGATTAATGGGGAAATTTTTCTCAATGATTCCAGCCATTTCACTTCGTTACATGAAGATTTATGAGTCCTTTTTGAATTGCACTGGAAGGAAGTTACAATTATTTTACATTTCAAATCAGTGTGGATGCAGTTTTCATTTTAAATGTTTGTAAGTCCTGACTATACATTATATACACCATTATCTGAGGTGACTAACATTTTTGCTGTTTTATTACTATAACCTTCTTACCTGCTCTGGGCTCAGTTATCCATTTTTAAGTAGCCAAAATTCCCATTGCAGGTTATAAGAGCTCAGTTGAGGGTGAAATTCATCACCTAGCTTGCATGACAGCTGAGTAAATGAGTTTGTATTGGGGGAGTATTCCAGGGAATGGGAGAGAAGCAATCCATCCCCCAACCAACAAATGGAGTGAGGCAACCTTTCTGCAGCTCATGCTAAAATAGGGATTATAAACTATTGTGCCCTATAGAGGACTTTGTGGACCCTGGATCAATATAATCTTAGCTCAAATGGCTACTACCTGGGCCTCCCTCATCTTGCTTCAAAGCAACCTGTGTGATCTATGTAGAACCTATGTGGAATTTAGTTCCACCTTGCACATGAGATGTAGCATCCCTCTTTTTATCCACTCTGAAGCTGCTCACCACCTGCACAACAGATCCACGGTGGTTCCATTGCATTGGAGGCCGCCTGCAACCCAGGCGAATTTCACCCTAAGTGTGAACTGCAAGATCAGACTCCATTTCTCTGTATTTAAATAACCATTTTATATTATATTTTATTTTAACAGCTTTAAGAAGTGTAATAACATTTGCAGAGATAAAGGCAGAGAAAGATTGTCAGATACTGAGTGATGATTGTATTGTGTATCATTATATGGAGAATATTCTGTTAAATATGCCATCTTCATTTTGTGCACTAAATTAAAGAGATGAACAATTAACATTTTCAATCATTTTACAATGTACATGTATATTTCTAATGAAAATGTCCATTAGAATGGAAAAGTCATAACTCTCATTTATTTAAATATTGTGAGTTAAAAAATTTAGCTCTGGTTCAAGGAAAAAATATTTGTGTATTTTTAAAATAATTGTATATATAAGCATACATTATCAGACATGATTCAAATTATTGCAATACACAGCTCCAGATATACTCATGCCTCACACCTTTGCACGTTAACATTTAGTGGAACATAAGGTCTTGAGCCTGTACAATTTCGTAAAGAACCTGTATTATTTCTAAACCAAATTTGTTTTAGTTAATATTTCTGCCCTTTACAGCTCTCCCACCCCATGTAATGCGATTATCCACCAGAGGGAGCAGGAGAGCAATTTGTTGCCAGGTGGATTACAGTAAAGGTATTTCAAATTACAACATGATTTTAAAACATGTTAAGCATGCAGTTGTGATAATTTTGCCTCCAAGTTATGTACAAATGCATTCTGAGCTTGTTCAAAAGTTAGACCCTTAATTATGAGGAGTTGAGATCTGGGACCCCAGTCAGACTGTGAATCCCTTTCCTCCTTCTCCATAATACTGAGTGTTTAAGAGTTTCTGACTTATTTTATTTGGGGATACTCCCTCCCTGGAACTACTATCTCCTTTAAATAATGAGTTTATTAATTACAATAGCATTTTAAATCATTTCCCCAAAATACATATGCTTATGTTCCCTAAAGTTCTCTCTCTCCCCTCCATAACAATACAAATCGGAACAGTTAGGGACAAATCCTGTCCTTTGTGTTGCCTGCCTGGGGTTGGGGAAAGGCCAGTTGCAGTCGAAACAAACGAGTGCAGATTCTGCAGCGTGGATAGTGGGATTTGGGATGTGCATCAGGAATGTCGGTATGGCTACTGCTGTGTGGATCCATCACCATTCACAACCCCTCAACCCAGGCAGTGGAAGGGGCAAATGCCACGGAAGATCCTCCGTCTCTGATCTTCTTTCATGGCTGGTGAGTGGCTCTGGTCTGAGGGAGTGGGGCTGTGTGGTAGGACTAGGATTTAGGCCTAAGTGTATATTTCATAATGATACAGTATGGAGCTGCTTGTTTATATTTCCAGTGCTGTTAAGTGAGGGATCCATAACAACAGAGAAGCTTATTTGGGGAAGATAATGATATTTTAGAGATGAGCCTACAAGGCAAAGTTCAGACCCACATCCAAACTTCCCCAAAGTTCAGTGGAAGGGAGGCAGAACTGCGACTCATTATAGATGGTGATCGAGAAATAGATCAGACACAAAGTACAGATCCAGCTCCATTTTGCACAAATGTAAATAACTCCATGAGATGCAAGACAATGGAGAAACAGGTCTTTATCTAATGTCTGGGGTGTTGCACTGCAAGGTTCTGATTTGGTCCCATTGCTACTACTTAATAGTGTTTTCCTTGGTTACAGGCAAATTGCACTTCAGTGACTGTGTGGTTATTAGTGCAATGAAATTGCTAGTCCAAGGATTGTCTTTAGACAAAATCTGGCAGTCATTATTCTGGCAAATTTCCTTTTGAAATCAATGGGAGTTTTGTCTGAATAAGGATTTCAAAATTTGGCTTATTGAAAGGAAAGTTTATGTGTGGATATACAATAGTGATGAACTCTGCAAACTTTGCCCTTTGTATTCTTTTACATACTTTAGCTGTGGTTTGGGCTTGCTCCAATGTTTCTTTTCTCATTGTGCTCATTCAAGACAGAAATGAATTTTGGAGAATTAAATGACCTGTTTGGCCTTCACATGTCTAAGGCAGCAGTTCCCAACCTTTTCGACTGTGTGGACCCCTTTTCAACCTCCAAACATTTTTCGGACCAACACATGCTACTAGTTGTTTTTTACACTCCGTTTTTGTTTGAAATTATACATTTCCTTGGTGAGGATGTTATTTTTCTTTTCTGCGGACCCCCTGTAGTAGCCTCCTGGACCACCAGGGGTCCATGGACCACAGGGTTAGAGCTGAAATTGTGAAACATGAATCACGCTGACTTTTTGTGAGCATGGAACTTTACTGCTTTGTTTAGAGTAAAAAACAGAAGGGTAAATATTTCACTGAACCTTCGTATCCTTTGTGAAAAACAGTACAATTAAAATATTAGATGACTTCACAAGAAAATGACAAATTAATCTCTCATTTGCAAGTAGCTCCTTGGCTATAGGTAGCCTCTCCTTGGAAAAAGAAAATTGGCCACCCATTGAAGATTGGTTAAAAAAATATGGAATTTGTGGTTATGGAAAAATTAACACATCTATTATGTATTCAGGAAAATAGACAGAGGAAAGATGGATACTTTAGTTACCTTTTATTCAGCTCTCAAAGTACATTCACCTTCCAAAAAAACCCGGCACACCTATCCAATGTTTTTTACTATTAACATTTGATAGACATACTTAATCTGCTGTTTATATGGAGATTTCATTCAATTTAATAAAATCACTAAAAACAACATAGGTGTTGTAATAATGCTCATCCTGTAGTATGGTAAAACCACATTAAATAAAAAGATCAGATGACTATATTCCTGCATAATGTCTCTAAACAAAAGCTAGCTGTTGTAATGATTGTTTTGTTTCTGATGTACAGATATCAGTGTAGTGGCTCCTACACTACTCCATGGCCTTCTGGAGCATGGCTGGGATAAAAAGGATGTGGCTTGTGATCTTTTGCTCCAAGGCTGCCAAAATGATCCCAGAGTGCTTTTGGTGTGTCTTAGGCAGCCCAGAAGCTACTCTAAGTTGCTCCTTAGGACAAACTTGGGGCTCAGCGGCCCAAGGATTAAGGAGACTAGAAAGGTATTGTGTAGTCACCTTTTTACCTCTCTCAGGATTATATTTACTGTTCATGGAGAAGAGGTGGGGCACATCAAGAGATAGCAGCAGGACAATCATCCTCCACCAACGTGCAACAACTCTAACTTAGAGAAAGAACCACTAGGTGTGTAAGGGTAGTTGAGCCTCTATGCTCATTAAACCGTTGGTCTCCCTGATCAGACTGCCAACAAGGGTCTTGACTGTGTTAGTATCTTTTATGATGTGGACATTTGTCCGTTATGAAATGCACTAAGATTACCAGCTAACTGGTGAACAACCAACAGCTATAATGGCTTTTGGTCAGCATGGACCTGGCTTGTATTCTCTTCAGAATTTTTAGAAGTTATTTTACTGCTTGTATATAAGCTGATTTCTGATTGGCTGTAGGCTGTTTGCTTTTTGGTTAATGTTTTGTATCCAAGGAGGATCAGTTGCCAGCTAATTAGATTGCTGGACAACCCATTTCATCTGGCGTAACTGTGATAATGTGCAGGGTATAACATATGTGAAAAAAATTCCAAAGTTAATTACAGATACCATCTGTCTCATCAAACCGTTCAGTTTCCCTTTAAATACCTCCATTGTCTGCACTAATTTAATCTCTCTGGAATTTTTTCCAGCAATGAGGTACTTTAAAATCAAATGGCTCTGTGCCTTTGTCCCTAGTAAATAATGGGAGACAACAATGCGGTGTTGTCTACAATGACCTTATGCTGTTATTTCTTTCAAAGTAAATGCTGCCATGGCTTTGGTGACAATAAGCTTAGCTGTGTGCGGAAAGCTTGGATAATTTTGTAAGGATTCAGTCAAAAAGGTTTTTTTGTGGAGGAAGAAAATTACTGACATAAATGGCATTCCTTTTCACAACACCTCCCCCCACCAAAACATGATTTTCATATGGCAATACTAAGTTTTAATAAAGCACTGTTCTGAAGCGTTTGCCAAGAACCATGGGATGGATGCCTTGGGACTCCCACAATGCCCATGTCCACCAAAGCTTGGAGGGAGTTGCGTGCATGGACTTGGCTTAACCTCTTTTCCAGCTTTTTTTTTATTTATTTTTTTTATTTGCAGTGTGGGTGCATTGCTTGACACTGACTTTCTCTCTCTCTGTGTTCTTGGATAAGTATGTAACCATCCTTCATTAGTTTGAGGATAATAATGCTTGCTTAAGTTGAAGAGGTGTTGGGAGAATTAATTAATAAATGTTAAGTATTAGAAAGGCTGGGACAGAGATTTGCTCCAGGATGGCAGCTGCAAGATTGATGTGGACTTGCTGGGCACAGGTAAGAAAAACATTAATGATCCCCTTTGAGACTGCATTATACATTATGCACATATCCTCTTAAGCATTAATTTGGCTGGCTATCTGGAAATGCCATTAATCTGATGGTTATGGTATTCCAGACTCAGGAGTACTGTAAATATAGTACATAGCTGTAGGGGGAAATCAAGGGAAATATTTTCCATAAAAAAAACAAAATCCTGACTCTGCATAGTTTGAGTCTGAACAATAAGATACTCCATTATCCTTAACAATAAGGATAGCATTGCCATTACCCAAACTTGTTGAATTTACAACTCCTGGTATATCTTGCTGCTTTTATAGTTTAGATAAATACTGGTCTAGCGATTGTGATAGAGAATTAGGCAATGGGATTAAAACAAATAGATTATTCCTGAACGGGTCCATTAGGATTAGCCAGGCTTTGCTCCATGACAACTTAGCTAAGAATAATCATTACTGTAAATAGGGCTGCTCCAATTTCTTGGGAGTAACCCAGAATTACTTCTCTGGGCTCCAGACAAAATCATTAATATATTCAGACTCTTCAAATGTCACTCTACTTGCCATTTAGCAATGCAGTTAGAGTTATTGTCTTTGTGGCCACTCTGGCCCTTTTCTAATGTGTAAAGGCTGGTCTGCATCATATATTATACATAGTGATGTACAGTTTCTCAGGGGAAGGAAAAGTATGCTATTTTTATCTATCAGGCCTTTCATTAAGACATTCCTATATTTCTGGGTCCAGCTGCACCCATTGAGCCTGAGTTTCCTTTCACACTGCTGCATATCAGAAGTATTCCACTAACATCACTGCCATTACATTGGTATAAAATAGGGATGTAAATGAGGAGAGAAATCTCCTAGGTATGATATGGGGCCAAATTAATCCATGAACACTGGTGGAAGTCATGCAAAAGTTCAAGTTCTTACTGCAAAGTTAACATAGCAGCACTGCACATCCAGATTTTGTGATCTGTATTTAAGAACAATGGGACAGATCTTCAGCCCCAATGTCCAGCTGCTTTTCTGAAAGTAGCCCTAAGTGAGTAGTTGGGAATCCTCTTCTACAGGGAATCCCGTGGGTGGCATAAAGCTGGTGTAGCCGCTCTTTGAAGTGATGCTAATTCTTGCAATTTTTATCATAAGTCTCGTGCTATTTGATGTTTTTCCTAAAGCCCCGTCTCCTGGAGTCGTGTTATTATGTGAGAATCTCATATTTCTTTTTAAATGAAGTTTCTAACTCTGACAGTCTCCACACAGAAGTTTCTGGAATTGGGTGAGGTTGTTTGGGGGTATGCTTAGTTGGTTCCCTGTTGCAATGCTGGACTTTACTGCAGAAGGGCAAGTCGGTAGAGCTGCTGCTTTGCAAAAGGCTATGTGCACTGCGTGGATTGGGAAAAGCTGAGCCACAGGAACAGTGAGCAGCCTTCTCTAACTGCAAAGCATTTTGCAGCAGGTTAGTAATATTGTTAACCTTCCAACAGGAAGCCCTGGCAGTGTTAATTATAGAAAGGGAAAATTGGAAGGGAAAAATAATTTGTTTGATTTTAATTGTATATTTTGAATGTTATTTGATTTTAGCCAAACTGTTTTTGTTAAATTATCTCAACCAGTGTGATTCACCAACTCTTCTCTTGTTTAAATGTGATGATGGAGAAAGTCATTTATATTTTGCTATTCTAAGTTTTGTATTTTTCTTGTAATAGTTTATTTTTTATCTGTATACTTAAACTGAATGGTTGGTTGGTTAGTTAGGTGACTAGCTGAGTGATTTCAGCAGAGGAGGAAGAAGAGTCTGCATGGAGTTCAGTTGGAGATTTCTACAAGCAAGAGGAGAGAAGATATTGTTGCAGTGCTTTTGACTCAACAGACTATAGATTTTAGTGATCAAAGGCTGTAACTGAGACTCAAGTGAACTGAATCCTAAACTTTTGGGAACTCTCAGGATACGTCTTCATTGATGGCGGCAAATTTGCCGCCGTCAGATCGATCTATCCGGATCAGTGAAGACCAGCTCAATCGATCTGGAAGTTGACCTGTTAAAACCACCCGCCAAATTTTAAGATAAGTGTAGACCAGGCCTGAGTTTCTTCTCACTATGTTTCTGTGAGAACTGGCCTGTTTAGATTTAATTTGTTTATTAATGACTGCCTATAACTGTGAAGATAATGTATGTGGATTATAAAGTAGCCATGTTAGGTTGTAGAAATTAAGTTATTGTTTATCATAAAATTTTATAAAGCTGGTGCTTAAGAATTAAGTTAATTCCTTTTGTTCTTTTTGGACTTAATTGTGGGGAGGTTGACCCTGTGCAATCCTTGCTGCAAATCATCAATGACTGAATTCTGGGTCTCCATGTGCTTTTTCTGTGGGAGTAGTTTTTAGGTACTAGGAGAAGGGCAGTGAAATAAACTCCAGCCCACCCAAAGGTTACACATGCAAGAGTTTACTTTCAATGCAGGTAATTTGTGAGTTCTCTTTACCTTAACTATAGTTCTTTAAAAGAGTTAAAGAAAATTATAAATAATGCTTATTGTATGGGTGAAGACCTTGTGCTTGCATGACTGATCTTCAAGAATGTAGGACTTCTGCCCTTAAATACAATGGCTGGAGTAGAAAACACCTTTCTCTAAAGCTTGCTGAGTGAATATAAATAGTCTTTTTTGGGGAAGGGCTTCTCCTTTTTGGAAGTTCATATTGAGTACCCTGTGCATAAGATGATGAATCTTGCTGGTCATACACTATATACTACAGATAAAACATCCTCCCCCATATAACAAACCTCATTTATAAAACACAGATATAATACGGTTGTGTAACTGTGACAGCAGAGGGAGCTGCCTGGAGCAGGCTTGCTAAATGAGCCAACCAGAAACACCTGGCACAGAGAGGGAACCTCAAGCAGTTGGTTCCTTATAAGAGACCTCAGGCAGTTCTTGTGGGAGCTGACTCTGAGAAGTCTGTAAGGGAGTCAGTTCTGAGCAGGGCAGTGGATGAGCCAAACACAGAGCAGGTCACCTCCTAAGAAGTGATTAAAAAAAGGGCACAGTGAAGGAACCCTTTTACTCACCCAGGCTGTGAGGTAAGAGCCAGGCCCTGGGACAGACTTTTGGGACTTTGAGTTTTACTTTTGAGTTCATTTTGTCTGAATAAATCCTGCCCCAGTAAGGGTGGAGACTGGATCAGTGAACATATGGAGTCTGTGTGAAAGGACCTGGAAGAGGGAGGATAAAGAGCCAGGCAGCATAAGGGGGCACACATGGCTGGCCAACTCATTTACAAGTAACATCATTTTATGACAAAGGGTGCATCCCATCTGAGAATTTCCACAATCTTATTAATGAGCTAAAGGTTGTTCTTCTTTGAGTGCTTGCTCATGTCCATTCCACTATAGGTATGTGCACACCTCCGTGCAAGGCTGCCAGAACTTTTTTCCCCTTAGCAGATCCCGTAGGGCCGGCTCTGGTGCCCCCTGGAGTCCCGCACACATGCTGCGGTATATGAGGCACGGCCGGCCCTACGTCCCCTCAGTTCCTTCTTTCCACCCATGATGGTTACTGGAACTGCCTGCACTTCCATTGCAAGCTCTTTATTCCCCATGTTTAAACGTTAAACTAGGATTTTGTGTGTTAATTAGTTAGATTAGTAACTGCTGTAGTGGTAGTTAGATACTTGAAGATAGTCTACTAGTTTTTACTGAGAGCAGGTATGCTCCAGTGTCATGGCTTCAAGCTGTGCGCTCTGGCGGGAAGGCTTTCCTGCTAACTGATCCCCCTGCCTGAAGTGTGAGGGAGAAGCTCTTTGTAAGAGAATGGATTGTAAGGCTTTCAGACTTCCAGAAAATCTGCATCGGAGCCCTGAGCTGGCTCCGAGCCAACCACTTCGCTGTGGTATCCAGAGCGCTGCCAGTGCAGAGAGCACTGTTGGCACTGACACGACTTGGCACTCTGGAGATTGACACACACAGACTCCCCCACACCATCAAAGCAGGCAGGGTGGAGCACCAATCCGCACTGAGGTCAGATTGCAGAGACCCACTGCTGGAGCCAGCGTCTCCAGCCAGGGAGCCTCCCCTGACTCAAGGAGTGGGGGAGCCCCTCGGCACCTACTGGCTTTGGTGGCCGAAGAGCGGCAAGAGCCTTGTTGGCCTTGCATATTCCGTTGCCGCCCACACCTCCACGAGAGAGAAGGGGCTGGCGTTAAGGGGAAGCCTGTGTTGGGACCCCCTGAATGGCTCAGGAGATCCCCGGCATGGGGAGGAAGATCTCCTGCAGACTGGTTTCCTAGGGTAGAGCAGGAACGCTCCCCTAGAAATTATCCAGGCTGTGGTCACCGGACCGACCTGCATCGAGGCGGAGAGCGAAGTTGCCCGCCTGACACTGGTCTTGAACCCCCAGCACCAGGTGAGGTCCATCCCACTTCTCTGCACCGAAGAGTTTGCCAGCAAGTACGCAGCACTGATCCCGGTCACCGGAGACAGTCTTGGTACCGAGGAGCCGGGCGGTGCAGAACCCGGTAGCCTGAGACAGGCTCAGAACTGAGGAGTTCGCCCCCCCATGCCGAGGCAACGAGGAACCCCGGATGCTGGAGATGGACTCGGCCCTGAGGAGTTCGACCCCGCACTGAAGCAAAGCCTGGATGCCAGAGTCAGCCTAGGCACCGAGGTTTCACCCCCCCTCCCTCACCGAGGCTACGCCTAGCTCGGTGGCCAAAAACAGACTCAGCACCGAGGAATTTGCCATGCACCGAGCCAGGCAGAGCGGGTCGCTGGAGCTTGACTCAGTGCCAAGACGCATACAGAGTGCAAAAAGTCCTTGGTGCAGGGATGATGCTTGGGTCACCGAGCTCGCTGGAGTGTTGTCCATATGCCTGCTCCGGCTGTGGCACCCGCGATGAACCTGGTAGTCGAGGTGGTCATCGCTGAGGGGTCACTCTCTGGAGTGATGGTACCGAACAGTAAGAGGCTTTGGGCAGCCCCAGCAGTGGTCTGTCAAGGGTACCTCAGTGTCCCTTTGATGATGCAGTACCTGGAGGAGCAACCATCAATGAAGGTGCCAGATCCCCAGGCAGATGGCCTCAAAGGCAATGGCAAAGGCTGTATGGGAGCCTAAGGGGTTTCCTGAGGGGGGATGGGACCATGGTCCGTCAACCCCTCAGGGATGCAGCCAGCGCCTCAAGTACAAGAAAAAGGCCACCATGCGCCCTCTGACGATGACTCGGCCCCATGGGCAGCAACTTCTGTGGGGACCGCCAGTCAGCAGGAAGAGGTGCTACAACCTGCATCCCCCCCACACCCTCTCCTCCTCACCAGATGAAGCACACTCCCGAGTCCTGGTTGTTTCTAGGGCACACCGGGGACTGTGCAGGAGGTGGCCTCCACCAGAGGGCTGGAGTCAAAGGAGCAAGAGGGGCATCAGACAACCTTTAATATGCTACCAAGGGGCGCCACAGCATGGTAGCTGCCCTGCCCTACAGAGGGGCGCCCAACATAGTGAGGGTCTCATGGCAAAACCCCCTCCTCCATATCCAGGTGCCTAAATGAGCCAAGAAAAGTCCAGCCAAGGGGTTTGAATACCAACCTGCCCCGGGTCCGCGGTGGTGGTTGCCACCAGCCACAGGGATAAGCAGGGCAGGCAGGCTCTGCTCCACACAACAAGGGCAACTGCAAGCCAGACTTGTTTGGAAAATCTTTATTCAGTAGCACTACCAGCAAGTGGAAGGTGAGCCCCTCAGGGAACTTGGTGAACCGCTTTGCTGAGCAGACACCGAGCCTGTAGGCCATTGTAAGGCAGGATACCATGGAAGCTAGAGCAGTGCTCCTGCCACCCTCAGTTGCTGCCTATTCGGTGGGCAGAGCTATTCCCTCCGCCATCGGCATGCCCAGAGGTTAATGGCTGCAATCCCGGGCCATCCCAAAAAGGTCCAGCAGCCCATCAGGGGCTCTTCCGTGGACGGGTCAGCCTTCTCTTCATTTGCATAAAGGCAGCTCTACATGGTCTCAGGGACTCCTAGACCATGCTCCCCTGGGCCGCTATGCGCCATGGACCTTCAGGTGTCAAGCAGGTCTCCAGGGACAGCAGTAGTGGAGGTGCCAGCCATGGCCGTCTCGCAATCTACGGGCAAGGGGACAGAGTCAGGGTGTCCACGAGATACCATCCACCCTGTCTGGCTCCTCTAATTGCCTTCTAATGTCCTGTTAATTAAGAGAGGATTTAATATTTATTTGTATCATATAACAAGGGAAGATTTACAAATGGGATGAGCCAGTGCAGGCGATCCGGAAAATACTTGCCGCAGCTAAAGCTCCAGGGACCGACTGTGGCTTCCCTGAAGACCCATCTAGCAGCCACATCAGCTGCCCATCGGCTGCTGGAAGGGGGATTGCGGTCCTCCCGTCAGATGGCGGTTCGGCCCCTGAGGAGGGTGGGAGGCTCTATCTGTAGGCCCATGACCCAGTGCTTCCCTGGGATCTTGACCTGGTCCTTCCCACCCACGACCCCCTCCCTCCCCGGAACCCAGGGCATCAGGCCCTCTACTCTAGCCTTCCAGAAAGGTGGCCTGCCTTGGGGTATTTACCTGAGCAAGAAAGGTCTCCAGGATCAGGGCTCTGATCCCAGAGCTCCTCCCTCATATTGTAGTCTATATGATAAGATTCAGTGAGACTGGCCCAAGGTTGTTGCCCGGTCTCATTGGACCAATCATATATTCTCATATATTTAAAATGGGCAGCATCTCTAATTGCCTTTAACTGCAAGCTAAAATACACCTCTAACTCATGAAGGAGAAACTTATGTTCATGTGTTCTGCAAACTGGTTCTAGAGGTGAGACAGATCCACCCGCACGTGACCAGGTTAGAATCCATCCACTGGAGGACTGATGGACACTCTTGTGCTCAGCTAGCAGCATGAGGAACCACTCTGCCCATTGACCTCTGAATACCCACATTAGGAGGGAATTAGAATATTGGGGTTTACTCCCAAATACTTACCGGTATTTTTTCATGTCCAAGTTTCTTTTGCTGAATATTTTTATAACAACAAAATGGATTGTGCTCTCACAAAAAACTGCTTATTAGACCTCCTTGTTCCTTGGCCAAGCACAAGTATAAAATAGTGAAGGACATTTAATTTTTGTAAACACTTGGCAAAAGAACACTGATAATTTTCAGGGGTTATTTTTAGTTGTATTAACTGAACTATAAGATAGTGCAGATGTTTTCCTGAATTCTACGAAAACTACTTGGGAGAACACAGTGACAAATAAACCAGAATTCCCCTGGGAATAAAATGTTCGTTTCAAAGGATGTGTCCTAGGTCAAATAAAGTTACTACATTTCTGTTTTATTTTGCACACACTCATCATCTTTACTTTTATTAATAGATAAAGGGCTTCTGTCAGCATTTTGTCCTTTTATTTATATGGTGGGATGGAAACTAATTACTGCAAGTTTCCTACTCTGCAAATCCTGTCAATGAATTTTTTAGTATGACAACTTTCATCTGCTAAGCAAGCACAGCCTTGCCCCTCCTAGATATGGCCTTGAGTCAAAAACAAGAGGCAGATGTCAGGAAGTCCATACACAGTTTTTATACTGATTTAAAAATATCCATTTATGTTAAATTGGTGCAACACCTACCGTGGATGCAATTAGACTTATATAAAAGAGCTGACATTGCTATAGCTTATTTTGGTAAATGTATCACTTGTATAATGTATAAGCACTTTTATATTGGTATAGATACAGCCACATTAAGGGGATATACCAATTTAACTATATTGATACAAAATCTGTGTGTAAAAAACTACTAAATAATAGACAGATGAGGCAGAATCTGAAAACAAAAAAAGCAAAAACATGAGGGTGAAAACCAAGTATAAGGTGCAATTCTCCGCCCTGCTTCTCTTACATAAGTACAGAGTAGCATGTACATTTAAAATGAAACACTAACCTGCACACTCAGTTTTCCCTCGGGGGGTGGGGAGGGGTGATATGGGAGAGAACACACCACACATGATGGATGTTGGTCCATCACTTTACGCAGTAATGGAAGGTGCTACTGTGATGAGTGCTATAAGAACCTACTTAGGGCAGAATGGGGAGGTTATAGGTAGAAACTGATGCATGTTGGCATTAAATGTTAGATTTTTAAAAAGACATTCTTACTTCTGCTCTTGAAGTATGTCAAGTAGAATTTTAATGCTGAAAAATAGTGTTACCATTAAAGCTTCAGTCTGGGTGCTAGAAGAAGTGGAACAAATAGGACTCTCTTTAAGATCACCAATTTATTTGGAACCTAATCCTTATTTAAAACATTTTTTCCTCTCCCATTTTTGGTAGAGGATGTTGTAATAAAAAACAGTTAATAATAAATTATTTCCAAAACTTATCTAGCACCTTTTATCCTAGTGTCTCAAAGCATTTTCAAAGGTGGAAACCTGCAATTACCTTCATATTGCAGACAGGGAAATTGAAGCCTGATCCAGCTCAGGGAAAAGCTCCAATTGACTATAATGGTGCTGGATCAGGTCCTGAGAGCATAATGACTTGCCCCAGGTCAGGTACTGAGTCAACAGAGCTGGGAACAGAACTTTAGCCTCTTCAATACAGTCCCCTTTTGTAACTATAAAACAACATTGTCATATACTATTATTTGATGTAGGGGTTAAATTAGATTAAATTTTAAAATATAATAAAACATTAATACTATTTATATATAATATCATCATCAAACACACACAGTCTACTGAGGACTGTTGTGCCAGCCAGAGTGACCACAGCTGATGGTGTCACACCAGGCATTGTGTAGTGAAGTTCGTGGATCTGGCTCAATCCTGCGAATCTACAAATTTCTGGAGCAGCCCTGTGGGCAGTACCAGGTAGGGTCAGGGTGTGCACCCCTTCATGTGTTGATGGAGAGTTTGAGAGCATGCTGTGCTGGGGTAAAGATGCATCACCTACAGAACAGGATACAATCTACCACCAGGTAGCAGCAAAAATCCAGTCAAATCTGCCACATGACAAATTGTAGTGCTCGGAGACTTCAATGCTATATATAAAATAGATAAAATAAAACTTCTAATGTCCTGTTAATTAAGAGAGGATTTAATATTTATTTGTATCATATAACAAGGGAAGATTTACAAGTGGGATGAGCCAAGGAGACAGTGTTTGGATCTGGAGTAGTTTTTGACTTAGGTTAAGGCTCTGATTTAACACCACTGACCTCAAAAACTGCTTAAATATTATGTTGTCCTCAAATAGTAGAAATCTCATGAAATCAGCTATTTTCATAAGACACTCACTTTGCACAGGTGTAAATGACCAACTAAGAATTTAACACAATAGATAATCAGACCCATCATTTGTTTTGCTCTCAGTAGTTGCAGGAAGGCCTGTCATTGCTTTTTGTGATTTCAGAGTCTCTTAAATTGCAGCTCCCTGGAGTTGAAAATTAAGAAAGTGCCACTAGCTCCCTGATGCACTCACGGACTAGTGAGTTCCCTGTTTTCTAGTAAACTTGTAAACTCCTTAGAGGTTGCTTTGCGGAATCGTGTGAGGAATGCTGCTTAATTACAAAAGGTGTATAATCCTTCTAGACACTATGTATGCCCGGGCCACAATGTCTTCCAGGGGCTCTGCGGTGAGGGAATGAAGGAGAAACATGGCCATCAGAGAGTGCCCATCTCACCAGTCTGCAGTAACAGTTGTGCTGCGGTACTCACTTAAGTTTCTACTCTCTTCAAGTTTTCCAGACTTTTCAGGTTTCTTGACATTTTGTGGCATGTGAAGATAGAACCAGGAATCATATCATCATCACTCAAAGGCTGTGCAAATGGATCACACTATGTATTCATGTCTGTTACGACTTAGCACGTATTCAGTCACTTAGACATGTGGAGCACATTCAGCTAGGTCTAAGGCATCTTCCATAGCTTGCCTGTCCACTGTTGAAATATGCAAAGCTGCTACTTGGAATTCTATACACTCCTTTATGCAACATTCCCTCAATTTGGCCTCCAGGACTGATTCTCAGTTCAGAAGAGCAGTCTTGCAGTAATTTCTAACTAATATTCCTCAGGCCCACCTCCTGAAGGAATACAAATGCATGGTAATCTCCTAAGAGTGGGGAATTACTGGGTAATTCTCAAAGGAGCTAAATGGTACTGACCATAGCAAGCATGGTTCTCTGAGATGCTTGCCAATATGAATCCATGCTTCCATCTTCCACACTTCTTCAAAGTCTCTTGCACAGGAATTCTTGAGTGAATGAAAAGAACTGAAGTGCAGCCTGGCCATGTACTCAGAACCCAGAGTGAGGGGGAGGGATTATACTAAAGTGGAATGAGTGGTCCCAATGGACACAGCTGAGGGTCAAAAGTGTTACTCCACATGGGCAGTCTCTTTCAGAATCACAGGTATTTCTCATAAGTAATCACTTTTATTATCACAGCTTGCAGCACTTGCCCCAGGGGTTGAAGGTGACCTGTGATACAGGGAGCATTCCGTTCTAGCTAGGTGTCTAAGAATTTCTAACGCATGCCTCACCTTGGTAGCTGAGCTTTGACTTTCTGTATCATCAAACACTTTTACCCAAACTTCATTCCTGAGTCAAATGAGGATGATTTTGACTATAGATGTAAAGTAAAATGTAAGGATTGTTTCCAGACAGGCTAATACTGTTGGCTGTGAAGACTGTTTCTGCAGGCAACAGGGAACGTAAGAGTATTTACTCGTATCAGGACTATTACGTCTGCAGGGAAGATAAACATTAGCTCAACAGTTGGGATAATCAGCAAATATTTTAGACTTGATGAAATCTCTCCATTTTAAGGTAACCTTGTTCATAAATTCTTTCTCCGTTTATGTAATGTCACAGTACCATCTATGTGGTGGGGATATCAATGTGGCAAATTGCATTTGTCATGCAGCTTTGATTGCATTCCCATCCCTCATCAAATAATATTGGTCAAAAGGGGGTTTAATATCTGATACCTTATGATCCTCCAAAGCCAGAAACTGGAACTTTATAGCACTTGGAAGGGATACATTTATACCATTCCCAAACTGTCCAATGGGACTCATAACTTGGTTCAGGCCCTGAAGAACCCAAGATATAGGACTTTAAAGCCACAATGGGTACAATTTTCAAAAGGTCCTAAATCCCATTGATTTTAAACTGCTGAAAATTTTAACCAACATCTTTATGTACAGAAATCCATTGAAGTTCACTTTTAGAAGTGTTCTACTATGAAACTGAGACTCCCTTGGCAAGGGGATCCCCTGATCTTTGTAAACAGCTTTCTCCTCAGACCTGACAAACTCATTACATCCGCACATATTTTGCAGGATATTTATCCATAAAGAATATCATGCAAGATGTCTAGAGAAAGTTCATAACGTATGTACGGGTAATATTTAAGGAATACTGTATTTATATTGAAAGTATGCTTTATGGACCTGGAGTAGAAATGAATCACCAAGAGGTAATGGGCTCCATGGATGGCCCACCCAAGCATGAGGGAGTTGTCACCCCTTCTTTAATCAGCCAGTGAAGTGCTACAAGGTTCAACTGACTAACCTTGCTCCCTCTCAGAACTGTCAATGGAAAACCACCAAACATCTGAAGGAGTGGACGTGAAAAAGGAGCATTACAACAGGCAGAATTTCTCCCTGGCTGTGAATAGAAACAAAAGACTGTTTGCAGTATAACAGAGTGCAGGAAAAGACACTCTGTAGCCAACACTCAGGGAAAACCCCTTAGCGTTTTCCTGAACATTTTGGTTCCTGGTTATTGAGGAACCAGCACAGTCAGCTCTGCAATACACTGAACTTAGGTGGAAAATCTGCTTCATTAGACTGGGAAGGTTACTATTGATTTAGTGTAGATCCAGAGTCGCGTTTTATGATTTTGTATTGTAACCAGTTGTTTCCACCCCTCTTTTATTTCTAGTTAATCTTTAATAAATCTTATTTTATTTTATTATAAGAGCTTTTCAAGTGCTGTGTGGTTTACAGGATTGGTGGTTAAAGGTAAAACTGGTAAATGGAGGTACACTGCTCCTTTGTGTGTAGAGGATCTGTGATTTCTGTGAGTAGCCAATGTCAGGGGCTCAGTATCACAAGGGAATGATTCAAGGGGGCATGGAGTGTTCCTATTGTTAACCTACAAGATAAAGTTAGGGCTGGCATAGCTCAGAGGAGAGCGCTTGAGTGGCTGAAGGGCTAGTGATGCTAGGGAACTGATATCCAGCTACCACAAGAAAGATTCCTCTCACTGAAAGCAGAGGGTAACAAGGTGACTCACTGTCCTAGGTCCCCCAAGAACCGCCACATCTATAATTAGTCATTCTGCCATAAAAAAGATGGAGAAAAATTGTTCTCTCTTGCCACAGAGGGCAGGACAAGAGGCAATGGGTTCAAACTACAGCACAGCAGATTCAGATTAAATCTCAGGAAAAGCTTTCTAACTGTAAGAACTGTAGGACAATGGAACAAACTGCCTAGGGAAGTCATGGAAGCACCTTCACTGGAGGTTTTCAAAAGAAGGCTGAACAGCCATCTGTCTTAGGCCTTGTCTACACTGGCACTTATTCCAACAAAACCTTTGTCACTCAGGGATGTGAAAAAAACATCCCCCTGAGTGACATACTTTTTACCAGCATAAGCACTTGTGCAGAGCATCTCCCACCCACATAGCTGCCATCACTCGTTTAGGTGATTTTATTAACCGGGCTACACAAGTGCTCTTACAGTGGCACAGCTGTACTGATACAGCTGTGCCACTGTAAGTTTTAAGTGTGGATTAGCCCTTAGATGGTTTAGACACAACAAATCCTGCATCTTGGCAGGGGGTTAGACTAGACTCCCTTCTAACCCTATGATTCTAACCTTTCTCTCCTGATTCTAGTGGCTATTGATACATTACAGTGAACTTACAAGTGAAGAGATACAAACAATTGTCCCATGTGAAAAGAAAAGAAAATTAAAGCAACCGTACTTTCTTAAACTAGCTATTTAGCAACAAATGTAGCATATACACAATGCATGATGTGTGCAGTGTGGTATGAAATTTTATTTCTCTAAAATATATCAGGCTGTATCATTTCATTTAGATGTGTAATATGGTTCATTATCCAAAAATGTTATCCATGTGAAATATAACTAAAATAAGAATAGATATGTGAAATAATGACTCCTCTTTCTTTGTAATCATAATTAGTGTCCCATTACTATTTCTGATGTCATGTAAAACATTTGTGTTATGTAATTGTATCTGCTTTTAAATATGAAAACAATAAAACGGCTTTCTTTTTTTGTTAGTAATAATCTTGCACTTCATGAAGATCATTGCATTGGATAAAATATATTGTACAGGATGACAATATCTATACAAGTAGATCTGAATGTCATTCCAATTTCCATTGGAGCAGGTCTCTAGTCCCCCTCCAGGGAATCTGGCTTTTATCATATTAGAGTTTCAAACCACTTTCTCTACAGAGTTTACCCTGCATGAACGGGTGGAAAAACAGCTTAGCTAATGGGAACCTGGAGCCTTCTCAGGAACAGGTACCTTACCCAAAGCACATTAAAATCAATAAATTTCCCATTGACTTCAATTTTGTTTTTTTTTAATCAGTCCCTATATTTATACCGATTCCAGCTCAGAAATCTAAACCAAGAAGAACAGAATGGCCTCGTTCACCTCAAAGCAGTATAGCTTGCTAACTTGTTTTAGGTTTCTGTAACACTTCCTGGTGCTGAGGTGGATTTGCATTTTGATTTGTAAAGCATTCGAGTTCTGTTTTTATTTTGATCTGTCTGTGCTTTTATAACCATCAGATGTGTCTTGCTGTAATGCATTAAATGACTGAAATGCATCAAGAGAATCCAAGGGAAAAGCAAATGCTTAGTCCCATGACTGCAGTGAGGTGGGAAAGAGCCAACTTGTCAGCCAAAGGCCAAGCTAACTTTTGCCTCTTCCTCAGGCACTGGTTTACAAACATTAGAGATGTTGTGCAATTCTTCGAGACAGCCAGTCATGTGATATGTTACTGAATTGTATTATTTTAATAGACTGTAGCCAAAACTTGCAAAAATAAGTTTATGCAGACATGACTGCTCTGCAAGTCCAGGTGGAATGTGTATAGTGCTGCTGATTGTCATTAATTATTGTTATAAATAATTAGAACAAACAGAAGGATGGCTGCCCCTAGGACAGAGTGCCTAAAGTGCCCTGTGCTTTTTAAAAACAGAGAAGAAATATTTCCTGCCTTTGAGAGAACATTCTAGTTAGACCATAACCGATGAAGGCTGGTGGAAAAGGAATATAATGTACTGTGAGAGGAGGGGTTAGATACACATCTTGCTGTTTTCAGATTTTTAAAATGGAATTAATGGATGAGAGCAGCACAACAAATGAAGTGGAATTCCAGTGGCAAATTAGTTGGGGGATGAAATATGAAACAATTTATAACTGGAGGCAACATCCGTCAATACGGTTACCCATGTAAAATTCACACTTTATTATGCTGGGTGTGAAGGACCAATGGGTCTGCCCCGCAGAAGGTTCTCAGTAGTTTTGGTATCAAGGCACTAAGGGACGAAATCTTCATTTTCAGGTGTTCCAGGTAGTCAGGTATGTCCTGCTACCATCGAGTTTTACTCCCAAGCATGTGACTGTGAGGATCTGGTGGGCTAGGACCCAAGTCTGCAAGGCTCTGGGTGACTGACACTTCTTGCCATCACCTGGCAGCCCTAGCAGAGCCACGATCAATACTCTGTAAGCCCTGGGAGACTAGGCACCACAGGAAGTGCCACCCACAGAAGACCTGATTGGCAGCACCCATGTGACCCCTGAACAGGCCACGTGCACTATTTAAGCCTGAAGGGAGTTCCAGGGGTCTGTGCAACAAGGCAGATCCATGAGCTGCTGCTAAGACAGAGCTTGTCTAGTCCCTGTTTCCTCACTGTGTCCCTGGTCCCCGTCCTACTAGCCTTGCTTATTCCTCGGAAGCAGCTCAGTTCCTGCCTTCTCTGACTCTAGCTACGCAAGTTCTGACTCTTGGCTCTGATTCCTGGCTCTGACTCTGGCTTGATCCTTGGCTCAGGCATTCAGCCTCTGACTCTGGTTTTGACCCTCAGTTCTGTTTCCTGACAGATTGCACAGACCACCTCTGACCCCCTTCCTGGATGATGCTTCCACAGTAGTATGGAGGGGTGGCACTCTGGAGCGCACTGGATCCACAGGAGTGGGTTGCCCATCCCCAGACTGAGGTCCATGTTCTGCAGGCTCGGGTGGTGCAAATTTTGCCTGAAAACCAGGCCCTCCACAGACAAGTGGCCTGCTCAAAGGAGAATGCTGCCCTGTGGTGCCTCTGTCTCTCTCTCTCTCTCTCCTCACCACCAGCTTCCCGTACCTCCAGGCAGAAGGTGAACATGTATTTTCATCCCTAACCCATGGCACTTTGACATCAGTTTCTTTGGCTTCAGTTGAAAGTCAGAGGAATTAGTCACGCAGAACCTCCAAACCCTGACAAAGGACGAATGTCATTTCCCCATTTATTTTAAGTTGTGGTTTGTTGACTCTTCTGTTGTTGCATAACAGGTGTGATGTGCAGTAGCCCACATGCATGAAAACGCTTTTGTGGTTAGCAATCACTTCAGCTTCACTGTAGCATTAAGCAAACCTCAAAACAATTTTTGTCTGAGAATGCTCTGTGTTAGCCCTTCATTAACTATATCCTGTGTTGTTATTATGTAATACAAGGAAACCCATCACATCTGGCTCCTGTATTAAAACTGTGTAGTGATTCATTCCATCTCAAGGAATGTTAGGAGACTAGAAAGGAGCCACTGTCAGTGAACCACTAACGTTATACACAGAACTATACATTATAATGATGCTGCTGAACAAAATAAGGGATGGTGTGAACTCCACAGATCAACCATAGTGCCCCGTCCTGTGGGAAAACCTACAAGAGGACCTACGGCAGGGGGTGGAGAGGCTATCTCTATGAGGATCTGATAAACTTGTGTATTTTATGTCCCAACCCATCCCCAAATTCTCTGATTGTTTTGTCCATCTGTTGAGTCCTGTCAGAGACCTAGAGTGTCAGCTCTCTGGGGTAGGGAGTTTTGTACTTGTCGGCTCAGTGCCTGGTACAGTGGTACAGCTCCCGATCATTGACTGGGGTCTGGAAGTAATTCTAATATAAATGAACTCAAATGAAAACATCACTATAGTACATGTAATGCTCATTGTGTGGCAGAGGAAATGTATCAATAATGGATTCTTGGAGACATTTTGGTGGGACAAAAATTATGTCCAAACTTTCTACTTTTCTTAATTAATAATGAGTGGACTTTGAACTATTAATTGCATTCGCTAAATAGAGTATGACAAGGGAGTAAAAATATGTCATCTCCGGGATCTTATGTACATCAGATAGATCTGCCATCCCAATACATGCCAAAAGCCACCACTGAGAGGGAAAGGTATCCTTTCAGCAATGTGAATAAAGAGGGGCAACATGGGGCTGGGAATTTACACACAAAGCTAGACAGCCTGCTCTGTGGGTGGTTAAAGAGGTTGGGAGGGAGAAGATTGTGGAGGAGCATTGCTAGCTATTACGGAGATCAAACTCTAGTCTTGCCACTGAGCTAGGCCAACACAAGCCCTTGCTATCTGGTCCTTAAATATTGACAAAGAACAGTTGAACTATATTTTAATATGTGATTAATTGGAGCATTGGTTGTAAGGCTAAGCCCTAAATACTATATGCTGGAATGGACACTAACACTTATGGGAAGAATGAAAAGGCTTGTTCCCATAGATAACATGTTCCTTATGGGAACTCATATTCACATGTGAAATCTGTTCCTGGAAGGCCTCAGCACCTCCTAAGAGGAGAGTAGTGCAATAGCTAGCATTGCAGGGAGGTATATAGCACCTGGTTATGACCCAATCTTGCAAAAGTTTATTACAAATGTAGTACTTACTGTCATCAGCAGTTAGCTGGCTCAGCAGACCTCAGTAGTGCTACCCAAAAGACTGTAGACTAGTTCAGTGGTGAAGGCACACGGCCAGGTTTATTGTCAACACAGCACGGTCCTAGCACCCCATAGATTCTAACACTAATGCATGTACACCTGTTACAATGGACTCAGCTCAGTCAGTGGTGGGACTTTCCACTGTCCCCTAAGCTGGACAAAGGCTCCATTCCTATGATTTCCTTTTATACGCGGATACAAACAAGCTACATATGATACTCCTGAGGTGGTTAGTTACCAACCCTACACCTTGTACCTGCTGGTTCGAACAAAACATCCCCATTCATTACCCTATCCTTGTTTTACTCAGGGTGTTTCTTCACCATCTCCCAGGAATGTGTTTACATGAATATCCAGTACCTAGTACTCAGGACTGCCTCTGCTTTAGCAACGCCAACCATGTTTTTGCCAAGTTCATGTACTGGACAGTGAACGGGAATGCAGGCATTTGCTTTATGATCAGGCCTGACTTTTGCTCATAGCTTGACTTTTGCTGACTTTGTGCCAGGCTCTCTCTGTCCCTACTTCAGATGTTAGCTTCCATCACCCACTTTCTAAATTTTCAATCAAGCATCTTTGTACTTTCTCCCCTGCTGCCCCTCATTCTTGGGAGAAGCGCCCTGAAATATTCAGAAAACCACCTCATTATCCTCCTCCAAATTCCTTCATAAAACTCTTCTTTGCCATGATGCCTACAAAAAACTTGACAATAGTTAGGCTCCTAGTGTGTAGAGACTATAGCCCATTACGCTGACTAATACTGTCTCATTGCTTCCTTGTATTTCCCCATCAGTTTGTCTGTATCCATCTGTCTCTTGTCTCAAACTGAGATGGTGCATCTCTGGGGCAGGGTCCCTCTTTTTGTTTGTGCACCGCCTGGCACAACGGGGTCCTAGTCCACTATGGTAATACAAATAAATAATAATAATAATAAAGAAACTAATAAAGCATGGCAGATGCTTAAGATTATATATAAAGCGAGTGATAGTTAACTGATGGGAAAAATCCCTATAGAAATAATAATTATACTACTTTGCGGTTCTATCATTCCTTTCATCTGAAAATCTCAGACCACATTAATTAAGGACTTAGAACAGATTCAAGTGGGAAGAATGCCCAAGTTGGGGTTAATGCCAGCAAATATCCTACTTCGACATCATCACAGCCTTTGGTTTCAGCTGTCTGCGTTTCCATCTGTATTCAGCAGGTCCACCTTGATACAGTTGTACTAAATAGCTTTCTAATATAAATGCTGACACACAGGACAACAGGTCACCATTTGAACTTTCACTGAATGGTTGGTAAGGGCCTGTATCAGCAAATGAACAACTTTTGTAAATGAGCCAACCATTGGCCAATCCCTAGAGATTAAATTGTATGCTATTCCAATTCATTTCAGCAATGCAGCTAGGATTCAGCTTCAGATCTCTAGTGTGACCCATCCATGCCCAGGGTAGCCAACTGATAATGCCAAGGTCAGGGCAGGCTGCAAAAGGAGAGCAGATTCTCCCTGTGCTGGTAGGTGACACTGAAGCCCAGCTTCCCAACCAGCCATGAACTGCTTCTGATTTCCCCACACTGGTTATCAAGAAGCCAGTCCACAAATGCCCACAGCCCCCTTTACTGCATTCCAGTTCCTGGCTCCCAAATCAGCACTAGGTCCAGTAAAGAGACCAGTTACTTAAACTCTGTGCTCTTTACTAAAAAGGTTCCCTGTGACCCCAAGGGGTCAGCCACAGTACCAGTTCAATATAAGTTTGGATCTTACCTAAAATACCATGTTGCCAGCCAATCCTTTAGTAACTAAAACTAAAGGTTCATTGTAAACAGAAAGAAATAAAACATAAGAGAAATGTTAAAGGGTCAAAGCAAATCAGATACATACAAATGATTGAAAGTCCATATACATCAGGTTTCTAGAAGAAATGTGGAGTTGCAGGTTTGTATAGTCCCTACGGGTATACATCCAGTACCTGGATGGGCCTCAGTCCTTTGTTACACAGCTTCAGTTGCAGATGACTTGATCCAGAGGTAGGGAGGTGGCTGAAGCTCAGGATAGAAGGCAAAATGGTTCCTGTGGTTTGCTCTTATATACCCTCTGTCTTTGGCCATGCGGCCTTGTGGAATGTTACAAGAACTAAAATGGAGTCCAGAGTCACATGGGCCAATCCTGGTACTTCATCAGGTATGCTGCCTGTGGAATTTCACAGGAACCAAAATGGAGTCCAGTCACATGAGCAGTTCTGGTGACTCATTGGTGATGCTGGCTTCTCCTCCTGGGCCTCTTGCACCTGGGAATGTCTTAATGGGCCATTAAGCAGGCTATTGTTCTGCAGCCATCCTGTCTGAGATGCCACTCAGACAGCACACTTTGAAATACAGATATATCAAATATATCCATAACTTCCATTTCACACCTCACACATGAACATAAGTATTATCATCTTACTTTGCATATTATAACCTTCCCTACAGTACCTGACATGGTACTGTCAAACAATATAACAAATGCTCTCCCCCACATCTACCCAGCATGACATCTAGTTATGAATCTATTTTTACAATTCATTATCTGGGGAAAATAACTCCTTCCTCCAACTCCTTATTGAGGGTTGCAATATTTCATTTTCCCCCTGTTGTGTGATGGCAACCAGCTTTTCTCCAGGTTAGGCACGCAAACAAGCAATGTAAGTGCTGTCCACCTCTTTCTCTGCAAAGGACACAGCCCCTGTCCCAAAAGACATTCTTTCTAACAGAAAGCAGAATCTTCAATTCTCTCTGCATGTTATCTCCTACAAACACCTGCTGCCAAATAAATCACTGTGCAGTAGAGAGTGGTACCAGCAGGGTGAAACAAAGGGGATGAGTTTTCTTATCCTAGCCATTTGACAAACAAAGTCAGTGAAGTTCCCTCAAATATTTAAGAGACTAATCACTGACTTCCAAAACTTCTCCCTGTGACCCAGCTGCACGTCCACTACAAGGAGAGTCCTCTGTTTTCTTCAGTGCACCTCTGCTTCAGGTCCAGGCGAACACCCTTGGCCCCTCATAGAAAAGTCAACCAGCTGGATGGGCAGAAAATGTCAGAGATAGGCTGTGTCCAAATTTCTTCAGCAGCAGGTTCACGGCAATGCTACAGTTGTGATTCCCCCTTTCATTCTCCCTTAAGACTGACTGGAGCAGATCTTGGCTCTGAGTCTTCCTCCCCTCTCAGAACAGGCAGAGAAGGGCCTCTTATAGAAAAGTTAATGGCAACATCAGCAGACTAGTGGACTTCGGCACCCTTTCACCTCAGGCTTCAGGTGTCAAGTTCACCCCCTCTACTCAGCTCCTCACATGGGCAGACACTGTTAGCAGATGAGTTTTCCCCTCCTTCCCCAGCACATGGCTGTGCCACAAAGGCACCATTGAGCCGAGGTGTGAGGAAGAATTGTAGAATGGGGACCCAAGTGATAGTTTGGACGGGCCTGTCAGACGTTTGAGTCTTTCATTAAAAAAAAAAAAAAAAACCATTTCAGACTTACATTTATGGAGCTATCTTTTTTTAAAATGGCTCATTAAGGAGTGCAGTGGCTACAAGCCATTGTTTTCATCTGGTGAAAGGGGAGGGAGTAAAAAAGGGCTGACACAAGGACATGAGTTAGAATATTGATGTACATGAAGTTCTGGCTAATTTGTAGTAGAGACACACTTGGTTATTTAGCACTGCCCCATCAATTCCCTGTAAGTAAACCTTTAGCTGAAGGGGAACGTTTAATGGGATAAAGACTTTTCCAGCCACATTCATTGTGTGATCCTGGCTGGGTAAGAAATGTCCTGTAAATGCATTGGTTTTAGTAGTCTCCTCTGTCACAATTTCATATTGTCTGAAAAGTGGCAGTTAAGATAATCCTAGCCCTTCGATAGCACCTTCTCTATGAGGATCTCAATGTACTTTGCAAACATTAAGGGAGGGAGCCTGCCAGCATCCCAACCAGGCAGGTGAGTATTAGTATTCCATTTTAGAGATGGGGAAACTGAGGCACTGAATGGTTAAGGGCCTCACCCTGCAAGTTGCAAAAGGCCTTCAGCTCCCTTCGACTGCAGTGAGAGCTCAGCACCTCAGGCCCACATCCTCAAAGGTATTTTGGTGTCTCCCTCCCCCTGACATCAATGCGAGTGAGACAGCTAAATACCTGTGAGATTCTGGGCCTAAATGACTTGCCCAAGGGTGCACAGGGGGGTCTGTAGCGGAGCTGGGAGTAGGATTCAAGTCCTGTGCTTTGGCCATCCTCCCCCTCCCCATGAGACTAAACTATTAATAAGGTTCAATTTTTCTCATACTGTGAGAATAAGATGTTGTAGATGTTGTCAAATCGACCTGTAATATTTCAAAGTTACCTATTGCCTTGACATCTACAACGATCCTGCAACCCTTGCTAAGGATCATGATCCTACATTCTTTACTCCAGCACAATTAAGTTAATCAGACTATTGCTGCAGGACTAAAAAGCTCCATTTCTGCCATGAGATCTACACAGATGTGGAGATCTGCCTGCACGGATCTCATTACAAGAGTGAGGCCTATGAAAGCTATGAGGGATCAGAACCCAGGGGGATCTCTAACTTAAGCTTATCATTAGTTATGTCAATAGTGGATAGAGGACAATGTTTCTTCTTAATATGTTTGGTCTTCATTCTGATGACGTTTGTAAATATTTCCCATCATTCCAAGGCATTTTTAGCTGTGTTGTAAGTGCTACACTGTAACCACAACCACATGTGTGCAGTACTGTGGAGAAAAAATACTTTATTAAATCAAACCATGTGGTCTATTCCAAGTAGGAAACAATTGCTTTTGGCTCTTTTTTGATGGCTTTAAAAATAAAAAACTGACAGAGCTAGTTAGGTTTCCCCATGTCTTTTGGAGGTCAGATAACCAAATGACCCAGGCTGTGCAATAAACACCCTCCCACCCCCGGGAAGTTACACCAAGCAAGTAATTGATCTATTAGAGGTAGCTATTTGCAGGGATAGTTAGAATCTATAAATAAGCTGTTTCCTGCAGTTTTCTGTGTTTATGTGGAAGTTGCTATCTTCTGATGCTTGGACTAATGCAGAAGTGGAAAAATAGCATGTCTGTTTAAAAAAAACAACCTTTAGGATTAAAACTATGTACAAGGTATTTCAGGGTTAGCTGGTGTGGGGTGTTGCACACAGGTGGCATTTTTTAATAAAGAGAGATGGAACATGCGTTAGTCTGTTCTTTGGGCTGGAACTCCTTCCCCAGGGTAGGCAAAAAGGGTTTAAACCGCTCCAGAACTAGTCTAGTTACGCATGTCACAGCCCCTTCTTGAAAGGGTAACATCCTACCCTGGGGCTGCATCTATAACAGCTGTAATCAGCTCCAGCTGGGGCACTTTCTGCTGCGGAGTGTCTGCATTAGCCCCTCCTTTATTTCTTAGCAGCATGACTGTGTGAACCTGATCTGGCACTTAACAAGGTGTGTACCCTGAAATAACCATAACTGAAGAGGAATCTGCCTCTGTCATCTGCCTGCGGACAGTTCTGCAAAAATGAGCTTAAAAACTTTCAGAAGCATAAGGCAGAAGGGAAAGTAGAATGAATGATTCACTCTGAAGAAAAAATGAGGGCAATAATTACTTAAATAAACAATTTTCAGTGAAGATGAGGCTGCCAATGGTGGAGACGGGAAACTATGCTTCTAAATTGGCCTCTTTTCAGAGAAGAAATGAGATACCGTCTGCCTTTTTGTGTGAGGAGCCTATTTCCAGTCAACGAATCCTTCACAAAACATTATACATAACCAAAAGTCATGCCTTATACCACCCATTGTGCAGCTGCAAGATTTCAGTGAGCAAGCTCCCCTGCTTGAACAGCCAAGAGGGCTAAAGAACCCAATTTAAACCTCTTTCTTTGCAGTACTGTGTTAACTGGGCTTGCTGTTGAGTAATCTGTCACAAAGGGCTTGTCTGCATTAGAGTTTGGCCACTTTAACTCAGCAGTATAAAGTGGCAACCCCCCCAGGTTTGAACACAATTATACTGGTATAAAAATGCATATAGTGAAATAACTTATTCTAGTATGGGAACTGAAATAAGATATACCAGTATAAGACACTGTTATACCAGTATAACTGCCTTTACAGTAGTGCTTTTACTAGTATAGCTATGTTGGCAAAAAATGACATCCTTAAGCAATATAATTATACTGGTAAAACTTTTAAATGTAGACCAGACCAAGGAGTGGGAAAGTTTTTTTTTTTTTTTTTTCTTTTCATTGTGGCCATAGTAAAACTTCCATAGTACCTGTATGCTTAGCTTAAAAACCACAGTTTATATAACTTTACATACCAGAAGCCGTGCGTAAGGAAATAACCCATTTTCTGATAGTAGCAGCGGTGAGCAGGCCAGCCACACCCTTCGAATATTCTTGATCTTTAGGAATGTTCTTGATTTGGCATAAAACATTTCCTTCACTGTCAAGTATTTCAGTCAGCACAAAAATATAACAGGATGGTTTCTAGAATGATGGTAATTCTATCAAAACACTGATAGAAAATTTGTCACTGCTTGAGCGAGCAGAAACTAGAAAAATTAGAGATTTGGTAAGGAAAGGATGATACAGTTGCACAAGAGAGACAAGGTGGGCAAGGTAATACTTTTTATTGAACCAACTTCTGTTGGTGAGAGAGACAAGCTTTTATGTTTACACAGAGTTCTTCTTCAGGTCTGGGAAAGGTACTCAGAGTACCACAGCTAAGTACAACGTGGAACAGATATCACAATTGAATGATTTTTAATACCTATTGTTTGTTAGTGCAGTACTATATGAATAGATGCTCCCCCACAGACAAAAAGCTGACAGGCCCCTGTCCAAAAGATCTTATCTAAATTAGACATAACACAGCAAAGAATGATAATAAACCAGGAGAGGAAAAACAAAAGTCAGAGCAGTTAAATATCATGAAATAGGCTTATTGTTAGGTACACCTCTTGTTGGTTACTCTTTGGATTTTTTAAACAGGGACAGTGTGTGGAATGAAGGCTGGGGAGGGGGGGAGTGCGTGATGGGAGGCTAACTATTGTTATACAGAGGAATCACTCCTTTGACTGGGAATACCACAGAACGGAGGTTCCTGTCATAAGGGGAGGTGTGGGGCTGCAGCTGGCCGGGTGTCTGGGCCAGAGCAGGGCAGCAATAGATAGCACACAGGAAGTCCCCAGTCGGGTGAGGGGAGGGCAATAGTGCAACCCTGCTCTGCCTTGCTTTGCCCCGTGCAGCCCAGCCCCGGCAGCAGCCTACTTCTCCTCCCCTCCGTTCCCCGACTGCTGGTGACTCCCTGCGCGCTCTCCCCGCTGTGACCCTGGCCTACAAACCTGCTTGGCTGCAGCAGCCCAGAGTCTTTTAAACCCTTTGGTGCCTGTGGGAGCAAGAGGCTATGGGCAACGGGGAGGGAGGGCCAGGAGCCCCAGTCAGCTCTGCACTGCACTGCCATGGGTTCCTCCAGGGATGGATCCTGCTACCCATTCCCCTCAATGAGTCATTTTCTGCCCCGGACAGGTGGGAGGTGGGGCAGGCTGTTATGTGACTCCCATGGGGCAGGGGGTGCAGCAAAACAAACAAAGAAAAAAGTCTGGGAACCTCACACGTAGAAAATACAGGCTGTTAGAGTTAAGGAGCAGTTATTGTAAAACCTCTGCCACCAGAATACCATTTCCCAGCAAGCGAAAATGGTGTTGATATTTTTTGTTGTAGTGCTTGGTATCAGCAGCTCTTCTGAAAAAGGCTGGGCAGTTAACCTGACTATAGTCCTGATGTGAAAACAGAACCTATCTTGTCTTGTCCTGTCATGCCAGCAGCGATGACTGTGGTTGGGTGGAGTAAAGAAATGGTTACTACAGCAACAACACAAAATTATAAAGCCTTTCCAATCTGACTCAGGATTTGTGAGCGAGTTTTAAAGCGGCATTGTGTTTTTTTCCCCTCTTTTTTTGTACAATCCCAGCCTGTCTGTAGCTGCCCAGACTCTCCAGTTTGTTCATGGATTATAGTGGATTTGAAAGCCAAAAGCCGTACATTATTTTGGAAGAAGGCAGTCTCCCAGCAGTAATATGTGGCTGACTCTGCTCCCAGACCCCGAAGAAGTATAAAGTGTAAAAGTTTATTCTTGTATGGCTGTGGAAATTAAGAAATTGGCCCCAGTTTAAACTTCACTGGGAATAGAAGAACTAGCTAGCTAAATAGGGGTAAGAAGAGGGAAAGAGGGCAGAAACTTCCTCTTTGAATTTACAGTGAAACACACAGCTTTCGAAAAGTGTTAAATAGAGCATGTGTTTGCTACAGTACTTGTCAAAGAAAAATAATCTGCCTGTTGATGTAGGTACAATGAAATGAATTTTTCTGTCACCTGCCTTGTGAGAACAGCTCTCCAGAGAAATACTAGTTAAACATTAAAATGTGTTCTTTATTTGAAACATTAGTGTAGTATTCCCTTGGAGAGATGTGAGCATGGATGAATGATCCCAGTTCTGCGCCTCTTGCAGTTTTCACAGGTTCCATGTTAAATCCTGGCTCTTATAGGGATTGTTTGTGTTTAGTGAGTCCATATTTCTCTGCTCTATCTGATGGTGCAAAAGTGTCTCTGGCCTTATCTACCGAGGGATTTTTGCCATTGGTGTAGGTGCACCGTGCAATTCCCCAGGCATAGGTCTGATTTACACCAAAGTATGCCAGTAGGCAAGACGTTAGACCCATGTAATAGAAGAAGGCATCCAATCCTAGGAGCACTCCCTACTAATAAAGCAGAAGAAATAGACCCAAAGGGTGGGAGGAGCCATATTTGTAGGGTGGAGAGGGGTGCACATGCCTTCATGTTTTAGTAGGAATTCCCCACTGTAGAAGTGGGTGGGAAGGTAAGAGAGAAGAGGAGGGGAAAATACATAAGAAAAAAAATCTTAAAAGAGGGGCAGAGAGAAAGTAGATGTTCCCTCTCTCCCCCAAATCCCCAGTGACAAAAGCCACTCCCGGCTGCCGAGCCTACTCATTTCTCCACCCAGAGTTTATCTGTAAGTGATTGATTACCCTCCTGCAAAGTGAAATATATAAAAAAACCCTGTTTTTTACTTTTAAGTGAAAAAAATAGTTTTTGGGAAAAGGCCCCATTTTCCATGCAAAGAGAACGCAATGTCACCTAGTAAAGATAAAGATAGCTAGTTTGTCCAATCCTGCAAGATGTTGACGGAGCCAGTGACACTCAGCATCTCACCAGAGGTGCTCTGCACTAGGTTGCATTGAGCCTGTTGATGAGTACAAATTGTGATCTATAGTGTACAGATCATTAAGTCAAGGGGCATGGGGAAGTAACCCAGGGAAGCTAGCAGCTTTCCTGAAGCCATAGTGTGAGGCTGCTACTTAGGGTCCCTGGGTTGAGGCCTGGAGTTGAGGGTGGGACCGGGCCCCCTCCCGCCCCCTACCGGCCATTCACTGAAGGTGCAAGAGCCCCAGCAAAAAGGCAAGGGCCTGTGAGAACCAGGGACAGGACCGGAAGCCAGCAGGGAGTAGCCATCTTAGAGATGCTGTATTACCTCCCCCACCACTAGAGGTTGGAAGAACACTACAGGGTGAAGCAGTTCCCTGACCTACTGCTAGCAGGAAGCGCTGGACCCACCGAGGTAGAGGAAGAGCTTTGTCACAAGTGATATCCCAGCTTGCAATTTATAGTTTAGCTCATGTGAATGGGTCCAGAGAGCATGGAGAGCTACTGGTAAAAGATGGAGTTTTAGATCACATGTCCTTACATGCTTTGCTGAATCATAGGGGTATTCATTGAGTACGTGCTCCTTGAGTTTTTGGGATGGTCCTTGGAATAGTTGATTGTCCTTAATGGGAAATCAAGCAGGCTGGCTAGCATTGGTGCAAATTTCTCGGAGGGAAGGAGGGGAGGAGAGGAGGGAATGTCACCCAGGAACTCAACACATGTTTGAGATACCAATACATAGCAAATATTCATAGCTTCAGATACAAGTATGTATCTAGGGAAATACAACTAGATGGAACTATTATAAGGTGGGTGCATAACTGGTTGGAAAACTGCTCCAAGGAAGTAGTTATCAGTGGCTCACAGTGAAGCTGGAAGGGCATATTGAGTAGGGTCCTGCAGAGATCAGTTCTGGGTCCAGTTCTGTTCAATATCTTCATCAATGATTTAGATGGTGGCATAAAGAGTACACTTACAAAGTTTGTGGATGATACCAAGATGGGAGGGGTTGCAAGTGCTTTGGAGGATAGGATTAAAATTCAAAATGATCTGGATGAACTGGAGCAATGGTCTGAAGTAAATAGGATGAAATTCAACAAGGACAAATGCAAAGTACTCCTCTTAGGAAGATACAATCATTTTTGCACATATAAAAATGGGAAATGACTGCCTAGGAAGGAGTACTATGGAAAGGGATCAGGGGGTCATAGTGGACCACAAGCTAAATATGAGTCAACAGTATGATACTGTTGCAATGAAAGCAAACATAATTCTGGGATGTATTAACAGGAGTGTGGTAAACAAGACATAAGTAATTCTTCTACTCTACTCCATGTGATTAGGCCTCAGCTGGAGCATTGTGCCCAGTTCTGGGTGCCACGTCTCAGGAAAGATGTGGACAAACTGAAGAAAGTCCAGAGAAGAACAACAAAAATGATTAAAGGTCTAGAAAACTTGACCTATGAGGGTAGATGGAAAAAATTGGGTGTGTTTAGTCTGGAGAAGAGAAGACTGAGGGGGGATATGATAACAATTTTCAAGTACATAAAGGGTTGTTACAAGGAGGAGGGAGAAAAATTGTTGTTCTTAACCTTTGAGGACAGGACAAGACACTATGGGCTTAAATTGCAGCAAGGGCGGTTTAGGCTGGACATTAGGAAAAACTTCCTAACTGTCAGGGTGGTTAAGCACTGGAATAAATTGCCTTGAGAGGTTGTGGAATCTCCATCACTGGAGATTTTTGAGAGCAGGTTAGACAAACACCTGTCAGGAATGGTCTAGCTAATACTTAGTACTGCCTTGAGTGCAGGATACTGGACTAGATGCCTTTCGAGGTCCCTTCTAAGCCTACAATTCTATGATTCATGCATATAAACATGATTATCATATTTAGCAGATTACAATTTTTCCATTGATACCTTACATGATACACTTCATAACAGACTTGGTGCAATTGTGCAACAGTGGTAACAACAATGATATAAATGGTCCTCTTTTTTATACAGCATCACATTTACTGTTCACTGTTTTTTCCAGATTAATTATGAATATGGTGAACAGCACAGTTCAGATCCTTAGGGAATCCTGCTATTTATCTCGCTCCATTGTGACTATTGACTATTTATTCCTACCCTTTGTTTCCTATCTTTTAACCAGTTACTGATCCATAAGAGGACCTTCCCTCTTATTCCATGATCACTTACCTTGCTCAAGAGCCTTTGGTGAGGGATGTTGTTGAAGGTTTTCTGAAAGTCCATGTACACTATGTCCACTTGATCATCCTTGTCCATATGCTTCTTGACCCACTCAAAGAATTTATAATAGATTGATGAAGCAAGATTTCAATTACAAAAGCTGTGTTGACTTTCCTCCAACATATCATATTTATCTATGTATCTAATAATTTTGTTCTTTACTATAGTTTCAACTAATTTGCCTGGTACTTAAGTTAGGTTTACCAGCCTGTAATTGCCAGGATCACCTCTGGAGCCTTTAAAAAAAATAGGTGTTATATCAGCTATCCTCCAGTCCTCTGGCACAGAAGCCAATTTAAGCAATAGGTTACATTCCACAGTTAGGAATTCAGCAATGTCATATCCTTCCTTCCTTGGGTGGATACCACTTGGTACTGGTGACTTACTATAGTTTAATTTATCAGTTTGTTCCAGAATGTCCTCTATTGGCATCTCAATCTGGGACAGTTCCTCAGAATCTAAAAATAATGCCTCGGGTATGAGAATCTCCTCCATATCCTCTGCAATGAAGACCGATACGAAGAATTGATTTAGCTTCTCTGGAACGGCCTTCTTTTCCTTGAATGCTCCTTTAACACCTGGATCACCCAGTGGCCCCACTGATTGTTTGGCAGGCTTCCTGCTTCTCATGTACTCAACAAATTTTTTTGCTGTTCGTTTTTTGTTCTTAACATATTGCTCTTCAAATTCTTTCTTGGACTGCCTAATTATACTTTTTCACTTGATTTGCCAGAGTTTATGTTCCTTTTTATTTTCTTCACAAAGATTTGACTTCCAATTTATAAAGGATGCCATTTTACCTCTAACCTGCTCTTTTATTATTCTGTTTAGCCATGGTGACATTTTTTGTGTCCTCTTACTGTCTCTTTTGATTTGGGGTATACATTTAGTATAAGCCTCTATTATAGCATTTTAAAATAGTTTCCTGGCCGTTTGCAGTCATTTCACCCTTATTACTGTTCTTTTTAATTTCTGTTTAATTAGGTTCTTCATTTTTGTGTAGTCCCCTTTTTTGAAGTTCAATGCTACTGTGGTGGGCTTCTTTAGCATTTTTCTACTGCTTTGAAGGGCCCTGGGTCGGAACCTGATGGAGTAGGGTGGGTCCAGGTTCCACTACACCCTCTCATTCTGCTGGGACTGTAGTGGCTCAGCAGAGCAGCCCTTGTCTCTTGCCATTGGCTGACGCTACCGTGAACAGTAGCCACTGGGCAGAGCCACCCTTGACTCTTGCCATTGGGTGATGCTAGAGTGGACTATAGCCACCAGGCATAACGGGTCTTGACTCTTGCCACTGGGCAACACTGCTGTGAATTATAGCCGCTAGGTAGTACTGCCGGCCTGGGGTGCACAAGCACACCCCCAACAGCCCTCCAAGCAGGGGTATCCTCAGTGCTAGAGGATACCATGACATCATCTGGGAGGAGTGTCCCAACTATGGGATTGTTTCCCTCCATTCCAACTTGAAGGTCTCTTTCTCTGAGACCTTCAACCTCCTTTAACATCACACAGGCTGTCAGACTGAGTGTGGGACTTTTCTATTGTGTCCCTGAAAGTCTCATCTTTGTACCTCTCTGTCTCCCTTAGCACCTCCATTCAGCTACTCTGGCCTCAAGAGCCTGTACTCAGTCTCTGAGGGCCATGAGCTGCTTGCACCATATGCACAGCTATGCCACCTGCCCACAAGGCAGGTAATCACGTATGCTGCAGTCAGTGCAATACACTGGACAGCCCCAACTCTGCTGCTGGACTTCTGACTGTGTTATGTTTACTCTTGCAAGGTTTTTTGTTTTGTTTTTTGGTGGGGATGTTATTGGCCTAAGTTTGGAGTACGTATGTTAGGTGTATCTACCTCTCACTCCCTCAAAAACCTTCTGACGATAGAATGAATGCTGTGTGAACAGGCACAAGCGTTGTAATTCTAGCGCTTTTTGATGGGCGCTATAACTTGTGTCGACAGCACTCTGTAGTGTAGACAAGGTTTCAGAAGTAAAGGGACCTGATTATATACTGTCCTGCAGCTTGTGCAGTCATTGACTCCTATGGTAAGTGGGTGTGAAGTGCTACTCAATCAGAATGGTGGCATTTTACATTCACTTAGCATAGGAGTCAATGACTACACAAGATGCAAGTCGGTAGATAACTGGATCCCAGATTCTGAAAGGTGGAACTCAGGCTCTGGCTACAATGTAGCTTAAATCAACATAAATTATGTTGCTCAGGGGTGTGAATTAACCATCCCCCCTGAGCCGCATCATTATGCCAACTTAAGTGCTGGTGTGGACAGCGCTATATTGGTGGGAGAGCTTCTCCACTGACATAGCTACTGCCGCTCGCAGGGGCTGAAGTAATTAAGCCGACAGGAGAGCTCTCCCTGTCTTCTTAGAGTGGCTGAGCTCTCTAGTATAGCCATAACTCAAGTATCCTTTACTGCTGAAATGGCATAATGATATGCCTTCTCTATTGCACCTTTCACCCCATCTCCAAAGTGGATTGCAATGGCTGATTAATATGACATGTAACCAAAGCAAACCAACCTTGAGGATTGAAACTTGTCATAATATTTCCTGAAGATCTAACGCTACTTGCAATCACCCAAGGCTGGCCTTTGGGATCCAGGAAAAAAAAAAAAGAAGGCTCATAGCTGCAGGGGACAGAGCTGCTCAAGTTCTCACTAATGGCACCAAGGTTGCTACAACATCCCTACTACTCATTTGCCTGGGGCTGAGTCACTGCCTCTGCTGAGCAGCCAAATGAGCCCCCCTTGACTTCACCATTACTGTTGGCTTACTTCTTGCAGGCATTACAGTAGAAGTGAGTCTGTAGGGTTTTGAAAGAGGTTAGTGGGCTTACGGATCTAGTCCAAGAGAGTGCTCCTCCCAGGAGGGGTGCTGTGAAATGGAAGAATGTATAAAGCTGACAATTGGAGAAGAGGACAAATGGGGTGGAAGCAAGGCTGGCGTTTGTGAAGAATTATACCCCACATTTTAGTAACGCTATCGTCAGTGTAGCTATATTGCAAATGTTCTGAGAGCAAAGAAAGAGCTGGGAGAATATTGTTCAAATCATATTTTTCTAAAAATCATCTTTGAAAGAAAACAGGCTTTGAAAAGGAGAGCGAGGGGATAGAGATTTTTACCCCAGGTTCAAGTCCAGCAGCACAATGTAGGGGCCAAATGTTGTTGAAATCTGATGGGCTGCAATATGAAGTGAACTGGTGCTCCCAGTCCACTTCCAGGTGTCCGCAGCACACCAACTGCCACTATCATGCCATTAATTGACTGCCAACTGGGTAGCCCTCTCGGCAAAGGCCTGTATAGGGTGTTGCTGTAAGTTAAGAGTGATTGTGCGGGAAAGCTTGCACTGTTGTCTGTGTGTCACTTGTTCTGTGAATAACCAACGTGTTTGCCCAGAGCTGTCAGTCTTAGACACTTCCTGAGAGTTAAAGTCACTACAATATTTGACTTCATAAAATCCCAGCTTTAAACCCACTGTAAATTTGTTTAATGCTTTTGAATTTACAAAATCCTCCTCCACAGCAATCAGTCAATGGGGTGACTAGCGAGATGCCACCAGTGATGCCATTTCCAAAGACGTGCGGTCTCCTCTTGCGCTCGTTGTGCTCAGCTGACTCAGCTTCGCAACACATTGTAATCATCCTTGCTCCACACTTTGTCGTAAGTGATCCCTTCAGCCTCCTGAAATTCAGCTCATATTGAAGGGGAACTAGGGATCTCAAATATTTCCATTTCTTATGTAAAATATATATATATATATATATATATATATATGTATAGAGAGAGAGAGAGAGAGAGAGATGCTCTGACTCTATTAATTCCCTGCAGAAATGGGGCTAAGTTGCAGTAAGTTTCTAGCAGTGGAATGTCTGCCCTAGAGACAGGAGATGCCTGCAAGCCACACTTCATTAGTGGTGGGGGTGGGGCTCCCGCAACTAGAATTAGACAGCCCGGCCAGAGAGGAGGCATAGCCTGGTCTCCAAGCCTTCTTTGGTGAGGTTCCTCTTGAGTCCCCAACGGAACTAAAGAACTAAAGATAATTATCACCCTGGGCCTACTTGCACTCTCTCTCTCCCTCACCCCCCGTCCCCATGCACAGATTCCAACATCTTCCATCAGTGGAAGAGGTTCAAACCCTTCTGCTCTGAGAAGACTTGAAGGTGGTAGAAGGCAGTCCCCCAAAATGGATTTAAAAGGAATTATCTCGGAAAATCTAACCCATTTACATCTGGTTGGTTTAAGAAAACCAAAAGCCACCTACTCCATGGGACTGACTGGAACAATTCTGAGGTGGTCTCTGACTTTCAGAGAGGCCATCCAATTCCCACAATACCCAACGGAAATAAGTTGTGGACGCTCAACGTCTCTCAAAATCAGCCCATCGGTGCCTCAATGGACAAGCTAAATTTATTCTTTAATGTGAGCATGTGAGCAAGCACGGCTGAAACAAGTAATTTCTGCTCCCCATTTCAGTTTGTCTCTGTCAAAACGGATATGAACCTGTTCTGCCACTCCCATGTTGTCAGATTTTGGAAGGTATCTGTGATAAGGCAGGGCTTCTCCCCTCGCTGCCAAGTGACTCACTGCCAATGCCACACCCACAGTCTAGTCCCAGGTATATTCCCAAACTTAAACCAACGAACAAAAACAGCTTCTCAGCTTCCCCTTTGCAACTCAGGTTTTCGCTGCTTCCCTTCCCAGGGTGCTCTGGGTGCTCTGCCACTCCCACTTCCTGCCCCTCTCTCTGGCTCATTCTTCAGCAGCCAATTTTGTCTCTGTTATCATTGAACTGTCCTCTGACTCTTTACAGCCCACATCCTAGGGCCCTTTATAGACCCTCACCCTTCACTGGCCTAAATGGGGGCACCTGATCTGGCACAGAGGAGCTGGACCTACTTAGTTACAGGGGCCAGCCACCCTCTGACAGCGTCCCTTTTCCTCCCTGATCCAAACTTCAGGGAATGTTTAGCATTCGCTTCAGTCTAGCTGCTCTTTTCCTTTGGGCAATCTCCAATGTACAAACAGCTTGACTGTTCACCCATTCTCACACTTCTCTTTATTGTGACCCTTGAACACAAAAGTGTCTCTCCTTCATCTACACCTGATCTGTTGAATCCACCTGGATTTGGAATGCCTGGAGCCATAAGCCTGGAGCGGTTTATCATGGGTCATCAGAATAATTTTGAAGCTCTCATTATTCCTGATCTAGATTTATTCCAATGTATAAATAAATGATAGTAACACTTAACACTTTTACAGTGTCTTCCGGCCAAGGATCTGTGTCCTTTTCAAGAATAAATGAATAACCTTGTAGAATTGTTATGAAGTAGGTATTACAATCCTCATTTTGCAGATGAGCAAATTGTGACAGGGACACATCAGGAGCTGACACCTCAGGTGCTCAGCCCATGTAATGGGGCAGGAGGTTAAAAGGTAGTTTTGTGCCCCCAATCCTGGAGGTCGCTGGGACCCGTGAAATTAAAGTTGCTAGTCATTTTTTTACAAAGTCCAAATGGCCTGATTTTTTCCAAAACTGTTGAGCACCTACAGCTTCCATGGACTTCAATGGAAGCTGTGAGTACATAGTACCTCTGAAAGTCATAAATGACCTAGACTCTTACCCAAAAGGCCATCAGACATATTTTGATCGGTTACAGTGGTATAAATCAGGGGTAAGTCTGTTCCATGTTGCAGGCTGGGTAATCTCATGAAAGGACCTGATTCTTCTACTAACCTGGCTCCTTGTTAAGAGAACTATTTACAGAGATGCTGCAACTGCAGCTAGCATTCTAGCCACGTGCACACAGGCTGACTTGACTTCCTGATGCCCCTTCCAAATTGTTCCATCCTGGAACATCTGCTCCTCCCTCCAACTTCCTTGAGGGGTGCCACAGTCAGTTCACTGCAGTCAGTCTTCCCTGGAGTTGAGATCTCTTGTCCCACGAAGAGTATTTAGAGTATTGTGTCCAGTTTTGGGCCCCCCACTACAAAAAGGATGTAGACAAGTTGGAGAGAGTCCAGGGGAGGGCAACAAAAATGATTAGGGGGCTGGAGCACAGGACTTATGAGGAGAGGCTGAGGGAACTGGGCTTGTTTAGTTCGCAAAAGAGAAGAATGAGGGGGGATTTGATAGCAGCCTTTAACTACCTGAAAGGGGGTTCCAGGGAGGATGGGGCTAGGCTGTTCTTGGTGGTGGCAGATGACAGTACAAGGAGCAACGGTCTCAAGTTGCAGTTGGGTAGGTCTAGGTTGGACATTAGGAAAAAAACGTTTTTCACTAGGAGGGTGGTGAAACACTGGAATGGGTTACCTAGGGAGGTGGTGGAATCTCCATCTTTAGAGATTTTTAAGCTGAGGCTTGACAAAGCCCTGGTTGGGTGATATAGCTGAGGTTAGTCCTGCTTTGAGCAGGGGGTTGGACTAGATGACCTCCTGAGGTCCCTTCCAACTCTAATATTCTATGATTCTATGCTTGTGCTTATCTGAGGACACCGGGGCAGTCCTGTCAGAGTCCAGAAAGCCTTCCATTAAGGAGATCTTTTGCTGCTAAAAAGAGCCAGTTTAAAAGGTTTGCTTAAGGAAGAGGCCTTGACCCTGATTCTTGTCTAAATGCAGCTATGTCAGGCTGGCTTTTGTTTCTGCCTTTCTGTATTCCTGTGAGAAGGGTTCATGCTGCTTTTTCGTCCTCTGGTGAAACACTTTTTAAAAATTCTTACAAACGTATACTCACTGTTAGGAGGCCTACTCCTTGGGACTTAAATTTTGTGTTAACTAACTCAGCCATGGAGGAGCCCTTTGGGGCCACAGGGTCTTGCTGTTACCACCGCTCTGCCAGAGTCCTGAAGTTATGAGCCATGACGACCAACCTACTTTTTAGCCATCTTCCACAAATACAAGGTGGTACTGAGATGTCACCCCCAATTTCTGTGCAAAGTTGCATCAGATTCTCATCAAAATTAATCTGTCACTCTTGTTTTTCCCAAAGCCACATTTTCACTCTGGTGAGGCAAAGTTACAAACTCTGGAGGTCAGAAGAGCTGTTAGCTGCTACTTATACAGGACTCAGCAATTTAGAAAGACAGACTATTTTTGATTTCTTGAGAAAAATCTAGAGGGCAGACCTTCTCAGCTCAAAAGCGGTCTAAGGCCTTGTCTACATACAAAAGTTGTATTGTTTTAACTACACTGGTATAGTTTATTCCTGTATGGGAAGGGGAATAAGTTATAGTGATATATGAAACCTTTATGCTGGTATAACTGTACCCACACTAGAGGTATCCACTCTGGTATATCTATATCAAGTAAAAAAAATCATACCCCTAATCAACATAGTTATTCCAGACAAAAACTATGTGTAGACCAGGTCTAAGTGCATAGGACTATACATTCAGTCTTGTTCTGAACTGGATAATGTCCCTGTGCTTGCACATCTCAAGGCTCATTCAACTTGGGGACTAGCACCTTCCTTTACATGTAACCACAACATGCCCTTATGTGGAGTCTGGAGAGTTGCTACGTGCAGTTCATGTCACGCTGTCGTGAATCACTGTTCTCTGGACACTGCATCAAAAGCGCCTGCTAGTTACTAGATGGCAGTGCTTCAGTCACATCAGGAAGTAGAAAAGGGGTTACTTACAGGCAATTAGGGCTTAGCTACATGTGGAAGTTATAGTGGTATAAGCTAAGGTGTGAATTTCAAGTGCTATCATTACACCTATATAACTCCCTGTATAGACCCTCCTATTCTGGTATAAGAGAGCTTTATTTTGGCTCTCTTGTCTTAGTTTATGTTGTTTTGGAGGGGCTTTAAGCCAAACAAAAATCAAAAAGCCACTTATTGTGGAATAAGAGTGTCCACAGGGGAAGATATTTTGGTTTAACTATACTGGTATAATTATACATATATTGCTGGTAAAAACCATGTTGAAAACCCTAACTATTGTTCTCAGAATGTGTTGTCTCCACAGAGCTGCATTGCTTGTGCCAAATAAACAGGGCCATCCAGAGCGGGAGGGGGCAATTTGCCTCAAGCCCTGCCATTTGTGAGAGCCTGCAAAATGATGGAGGGGTCGAGGGGCCAAATTTGAGTGAGTGATGTTGCAACCCGGTGCACAGCGTTGCAGAGCCATTTAGGTCTGGCACTTACCATTGATAGTGTGGGGGAGCGACTCATCTGCCCCGGCCAGGCGCAGATCCCACTGTCGCTGCCACTGGTATCTTGTCAAGTCCAAGGCAATCCACCAGACTGACAGCCAGGAGATAGGATCAGGGTCAGGGATATTTCAACCACTGGAGTGGGGCTGGAAGTCAGGGAGAAACAGGACCAGGAGTGGCCCCCTGGTTGCATGCACACAACCCCACAGACCTAGGTCCTCTCTGAACGCCTCTCCCACCCTCCTCTCTTCTTAAACTCTTCCTTCTCCATGGTAAACTTTTTGGGATGTGTCAGATTTTCCCTGGGTTCCCCAAAACCTCTGTGTGGCCCTGCAATTAAGATTCTTGGACGCAGAAAGGAATTGAATGATGGCTTCAAGGTACAGGGTATTTATACCCTCAGTTTATAGACTTTTGGAGTTAAGGGAATCACTTATGCCCTTTAATTGCCAAGGATGGCTTAAGAAGGTTCATGGCCACATGGCTAGCATGTGACTCTTACAGCATGGCTGTTTAGATGCAATGAATTTGGAGAAAGAGTTACTATTAGTGAGTTCCTCCTTTTTCTCCCGCATAGCTCATCTGAGTTTATGGCCCTACAATTGTTTCCATGTCAACAGACTGTAGTGTCCTAAACACTGGATTATGACTTCAATGCAGATTCCAGAAGATAGAGAAGCAGTACTGAGAAGGCTGAAAGCTGTATATAAATGTTTTCTAACACAGAGAGGTGAATAAGGGACACTGCTGGTACAGTGCATTATGTTCTGAATCAAAACTCCTCTGTTCAAATTTGGCCCAGGACAAAAGTCCTTCTTTTAACACAGCAATAAATGAATCAGCTCTCAGTTCTCATAGGTTCACATTGTTTGTGAACACATACATGTTGAGTTATAACATAATTTAAACCACAGAATATTAAAATGGGGAGAGTTTTTTCTGCACTTAATCGAGGCTTGTCAAGGGGATGGTCCAAAACTGCAACCTAATATTAAAATAGGAAAAGTCTAGATTCTGTAAAAGATTAGGACTGTGACTTTCAAAATAGTGCAGGGGATTTAGCCACATATCTTCTATTAAAGTTAATCGCTAAATCCCCACATACAGCTTTGACAACTGTATCCTAAACTATTTAGCTATAGATTACTGTTATTCCTAGGGCAATACTGACTCAATCAAACTCCCTGGGCCTTTTTAATGCAAATTTAATTAAACAAAGAATGAGGGAAGAAAAATATAGAAAAGCTGCTGACCATACAAACTTGTTATTAAAGAGAATATTTTCCAACATTATTTCTCTTTAAAAATAGCAATAAAAATAATTTGTTTTTCTAAAACACAAAACCACTACCCAGCAGAGATGTACCCATCTTATGCACCCATGCAACATAAATTTGAACATTATTTGTATTTTGGTGAACCAGGACCCCATTCTGCTAGGCATTATACGAACTTGGATGGTTCCAAATCATTTGTGTCTAATTTTTTTATCCATTTCTTTTAAAGCTTTGCCTACTTCCATTTTTAATTATTTATTTTTCAAAGCCACCAAAATCCTAGTTAAACTAATAATGACCTCATGACCCTTCCCTCCCTACTTCCTCCATAGACCCAATTTGTCTCACTTCTGGGCTTGAACAATCAATATTTAAGAGTAGGAATCAGTTGGGCAGAGTCTCTGAATTTTAGCTTTTCTGTCTTTGAGAATTTGGGAATAGGCATATTTGAGCTGGGGCTGTTACAGTTGGAAAGAAAAACATGCATGGGTCAGACTTGTCCTTAGTCATCTCATCTCTTTTTTCCCCGATTGTTGTTTTCGTTTCTTAATCGTTACCTTTGGTATAATGCGGGGCAGTTTTAAAAGAAAGCTGCAAATGATGATATAAAGTGATTGTAAAATATAAAAGGGGAAAGAATAGATGAGGCCATTTTGCTAGCGCCTGCCTGTCCAATTGCAGCCAGCCAACACAGGTCTGAGCATGCCAGGCCTAGTCCTGTTGTAAGTATTCGATCAATCCTTATGAGTGATAGCTGTTATATAGGTATATGTTTGATTTAGCTAAGCTTAGACTGCATATTTGGAGTAACTGTATAAAAGCCAATTGGTCTTAATAAAGAAATCTTTGGCTAAATTCTGGTGCTGGTCCATTTGAACATTCCAATAAAGATCCCAACATAGATCAGCTATCGGCATTATTCCCACAGCGTCATTTAATCCTGCTCAGAGCATGACGAGATAACACTAGTGCTAAAAGCACAGGTAGCCAATTTACATTAGCTCTCTGATAGTTGCTAGCCCAAGTGAATTGAACCAGAGCTAGAACAACACTGGGGAATTTCCCTAAAATTCTCATTATAGGCAAGCCATGTGAGGATTAGGATTAGGAAGAGGAGGGTTTTTTAAAAATAGATAGGATTGAAATTCATAAAATGGGTACTAGCTGCACAGTTTGGATCCAGATTCAGCCTTCCTCGAAGTTCAGGGGCATTCAGATCTGGGAGTTTGCTGGACTGTAGTAGAAAGGACTGAAATGATCAAGAGAAAAAGAACAGGCTTAAAAGACTATAATGTAATGAATATTTCCTCACCCTCAAACACAAGCTCTTCAATTGCCTCATTAGAGAGATTCTAAATGCTACCAGTGAGCTCCCTGGGCAATGTTAACAAGTGAAAGACTGAAGGGTAGAGATTTAAGGACTTTTATCTTTGATTAAATTATGACTTCCTTAATAAATAAATGCTGAGTGAATCCCTTATTAACAGTACCCTGCTTTCTTTCTGCAGCTCTCCAACAATAAAGTGCTCTCTTATAGAACGGTAGCATTTTCAAATCTGGAAAAGATACCCTTTGTCCTAAAACAGCAGTTCTCAGGCTATGATCCCTGGAGCATTTGCTGGTGGTCAACAGAGAGCTGGCTAGTGACATGGTGTTGGTCACATATAAATTGTCATAGCTACACTGAAGTAAAATCTGGCTCAGTTTCCAGCTACTCAACCACATTACAAGAAACTACAGGTATGTCAAATATTTTGCTAATATTACTTTTTCATATGTGTAGTTGCTGAAAGGTTTGATGTGCCACTATGAACAAAGCGGAGGTGGTCCATAAGGCAATCTTTACTAAGGTGTGCTCCATACCGTGCAAAACATTGAAAACACCCATCCTAAGAATGGGAGTTTGATGAAGAGGAAGTATGGTCTGGTTGATAAAGCACTGGCTTGGGATACAGAAAATCTTCCTGGCTCTGCACACATTTCCTCTGTGACCCTGGGCAAGTCATTTAACCTCCCTGTACCTTAGTTTCCCTCTCTGTAAAATGAGGATAATACATCCTGACCTCTCAAGGATAAATAAGATACATTTGCAGAATGACATTGCGTTACTTAGGTACATCTTGGCTTCCAAGACTTGCAGAAAAGTTATGAGCTTTGATGTTCTACTAAAATTGCATTACAAAATATTTCGAGATCCAATTGCTACTGCTGATAAAACAGATGCAGATACGTATCAGGAAAATAGCTCACTTTGACTCTGGCTCCTGCTGCAACTGCAAGTAAGGCAGAAAGAGTTAATCAGAAGATTCATCAGTGAAGTGAATGTGACTAACTTGTGACAATTTGCAACCCAAAATCACTGAACATTTTATTCTCCTCCTCCTCTTCCTGTAAGACTGAAAATTTGCATTTTGAGCTTATTTCAATCAACTGGCATCCTATGCTTCTGTAAACAAATAATCAGACACAGAATCACTGCATAATTAAAGAATAGAACTTATAAATTCCTTCTGCTATATGCAGAATTTTGCCAGTATATGTTTAAAAAAAAAAAAAAAGCTTTTACACCAATTCCAGTTTGGGTTAGCAGTGACATTTGCTGTCACCCACTGATTTGTGAATTTCCACATTGTCATTCTAAGCCACAGTGTGGGGGGAAATAGATGCTTATAGCCAATACAGTATTATCATTCATGGGAATGGAAAAACTGTGATAATTTTAATATATATTATGTAAAGGCTCTAAAATTAGCCAATATGACAATCCCACACAAATCTCATTTTTAAGGACGTAGGTATGAATACATAAATAATTTGGCAGGACAAATTGTTTTGTAGTTAAAGTACAGGATTGGCAATCAGGAAACCCGTGTTATATTCCCTGCTCAGCCACAGCCTTCCTGTGTTAATTTAGACAAATCATTTAGTTTCTCTGGGCCTCAGTTTCATCGAACACAACATAGGCAAGGGGCAAAGTGAGAGTAATAATATTTAACACTTCTAGGAGGTAGGTGGAGGCAATTCATTAATGTTCATAAAGCATTTTGAGACCTCGGATGGATGATACCATAGAAAGGCAGTGTACTATTACTGCTACAATGGAGCCTCACTAGTCTGCACATTTTACAATCCGCACAACAAAACTGGCCATTTCTTCTCACAGATCTAAAGAGAAAGCACTGTAGTGAGTGGTCATATTACTGAGATTGTTTACTAGTATATGAGTAAACTTTAGCCTATGTAATTAGAACTGAATTTCAATTGTCAAAATAAAAAATAAACAAATGACAAAACCCTCCCAAAACAAAAAACTCACAATTCTCCTCCAGGGGAGAAGGTGAGAGAGTATTAAGCACATGTGACAGATATTGGTCACGTCACTTAATGCATTCAGTTACTATCGTAATGAGGGCAGTATAAGAACCTATATAACATAGAACAGAAAAATGATGCACAAAAATACATTAAAATGTTCTGTTAACCTCTCCATAGGCCAAATTCTTCTTGTTAATCAGCAAACTAGTGGAAGAGCTGGTAATAGAACCCAGAGATCCTGATGCCCCTGTTCTAATTGTTAGACAACACTACTTCATCGCAAAATCTCTTTCCCCTCACTCCTCTGTCTTGGCAAATGGTTATTGAAATGATCCCTGAATCTACCAATGACATACTTAACCAATGACAAGTTCATAGAATCATAGAATATTAGAGTTGGAAGGGACCTCAGGAGGTCATCTAGTCCAACCTCCTGCTCGAAGCAGGACTAACCTCAGCTATATCATCCCAACCAGGGCTTTGTCAAGCCTCAGCTTAAAAACCTCTAAAGATGGAGATTCCACCACCTCCCTATGTAACCCATTCCAGTGCTTCACCACCCTCCTAGTGAAAAACTTTTTCCTAACGTCCAACCTAGACCTCCCCAACTGCAACTTGAGACCGTTGCTCCTTGTTCTGTCAAGTTAACCTCAACATCCTGGTTTCAGTTTGTATAAGCATCCTAAAGCTTGGATACTTATCTAAAACTTGTCCAAATTGATTGTCAGAATAGGGATGGAAATCTCATGGGAACCATCTCTCTCTTTCAAGATGATTAGTACTTCCCTCTTCTGGTCAAGCCAGGAGTACCACAAGAACTGACTGTTCCATGATATTTCAGCACTTCTGGTTCCAGTCCAAGGCATAACCTGGAGGTACAGATGCATGTGAAAATGGAATAATATTTTTAAAAAGAAGTAATTGAACTTTTCCAAACATCAGAAAAAGAGTTTGGTTTGAGTTCACTTTATTTCTAGTGATCACATATAACCTTTTAAAGTAAAAATCTAATTCTGAAAGTGGTAGATTTAAAAATAAGCAACTCTATCGACAATAATTCTTTTTATATAAAAAATAAGGAATTTCAACCGTTACATTCTTGCTTTCTGCTGACCGTCTCAGTTGAAGGATGCAAAGATGTAGATTTGGAGTTTTCTTAGCCCTTAATTGAAGAAATAGAGGTGGTGTTAAAGATTCAAAGATATTTTTTTCCCTAACTGTGTGTTTTGTAAGTAGTAGTGTGTTAGGCACAGGGTTTTTAGCGTTTCTATAGTACTGTCACTGTAGAATTTAAAACTTTATCAAGATCAAGATTTAAAGGTGAGTTGTTAGATAACATGTCCTAAACGTCTATTGTAGACAAGACACAATAGATTTTAATATATGCTAGCTGGTTGAGTTGAAGCCTGGAGTCCCTGCTGATCTTTAAGTCAACTCGTTAAGCACAGGTTAAAGTATATATTGCCTTGCTTACTATAGATCTTTACACCGCTAGCAGAATGTGCTAGCTAACAAAACACCTTTAAATTCCAGTCTCTGTAACACGTAGACTTCTGTAAAGGGACGACTCAGTTTAACAAAAATAAGTCTACTCATAGGACTGCATGCTGGGAACTTACTGCTTTATTTTATAGCATTGCAACAGTGTGTGTCTGTATGTTTGTGGAGCAGGGTGGGGGAAAATCCCATTGACTAGAACAGGAATCATAGGAGAAATGGGGCATGTCTCATAATACTCTGGGTAATCCATTTTGCCCTATTATGTCTACTTTACCACAGACAATTTTGGCCAGTCTATAACTAATTTTTCCCCCTCCTTATTGAACCTGAAGCTATTTCTGTGGAGAGGCTAACAGAAAAGGAGGCTGTTTCAGACTACAAACTAGCAGGGCACCAGAACAGGGATTATGTATGGTGAGGTGGAATGGGGAAAAAAAGTCCCATGCCTTTGATATTTCTCTTATATATTCTATATCACTGCTTGTCTCATCTACTTAGGGCTGGTCTACACTAGAGAGTTTTGTTGACAAAAGTCAGCTTTTGTCAACAAAACAGTGGAAGTGTACAAACTAAAAATGCTCCTCCCACTGAACTAACTCGCCTGCTATGCTGACATCATAAAACCACCTCAGTGAGACGTGTAAGGCTTATGTTGGCTTAGTTAGGGCAACACAGTGTCAATGTAGACACTGCATCCCTTACATTTGCTGTGGGGCTGTCATTCCCCCCTGAGAGCTGAGCAGCTGGTTCCAGCTAGGTGAGAAGCTTGGGCAGCTGGTCTCTGCTCCCAGCTGCCAGCAGGGTGAGAAGCTCAGGCACTTCTCCACCAGCCATGGCAGTCTTGTCAATTTCACGTCTAAGCCATGAAATTGACACGTGCCTGGCTTCAGGCAGGGAGGGCAAAAATCCAGGGCAGCTGGACCCCTCTCCGCAAAGATGACAAGCTTGGGAGGGGAGAAGCCTGGGGCTGGCTCCTGGCAGGGAACAGGGAGAGGGAGTCGAGGGGGACAGCCCACCAGGAGCCAAGAAGCCTCTGGGGCTCCCAGCAGGGAGCTCTCAGCTCCTGGCACTGCCCCTCTTAGGTCTGTGAAAGTGTTCCTGGTGAGGACGCACTCCACCGACCCAAGCAGGGTAGTGTGGACATCAAGCCACCGTAAGTGGCTTATTTTTCTAGTGTGGACAAGGTCTTATATTATAAGGACTTAGGTTTGGGGACTGTGTCTTCCCTGGTGTTTGTACAGTACTTTGCATAGCAGAGCCCATGTCCTGATTAGGACACCTAAGAGTGTGTCTAAACAGCCTGGCAGCAAGCTTTTCAGCTCTGGTTGACAGACTTGGGGTTGCAGGGCTCATTGTAGTGCTCTAAAAATAGCTGCGTAGACAGCTCTTTGAAGTTGCAGCTTCAGATGGAGTTTGGGCTCTGAAGCCTACAGGTTGACCTAAGCTGGGAGGCTTGTTTCTGCAGGCTTTGGAGACATACCCTTTAGGTGCTACCCCATAAGTGGTAAGTACTCATAGTGTGAAGAACAACAAAAACAAAAAAGTTTTAAAAAGCTTCACAAAATTACCTCCACTTTCTGCTAGTCAGGTTTCACTTCCTGGGTATCTGTGATGTCAAATATACTAGTGTTCATTTCCCTCAAGGGAAAATCAGAAAGAAACTTCATAGATCATAAAGGAACATAAAAGGGCACAAGTCCAATTTTTCCCCTCCTCTGCATCTTACAATTAATCTTCCTTTATAAGAAGTCCATGTGGGGAAATTCAACCCTCATCTTTAAAGCCTAATCAAGCTTTCCTCTCATGTTACTAATCTGTGGGTTCACACATTTTAAAAACTTTATTACAACAAGTGTTTCTGATCAGATGGTTATAAAAAGGTTGAGAGTAAATCTGTATAGAGAAAGAATCTGAGACAGGAGACCACTCTTGCACTTTTACAGGAAAAATTAAGGGTCCAATCCAATTTCCACTGAAGTCAATGGAAGTCTTTCTGTTGAGTTCAAAGGGAGTTGAATCAGGCTCTAAGGAAGTTTTGATAAAGTTTTAATAAAAAGGATATTAATGCTGTTCCTCCTCCTGCTTTGTCATTCTGCACACCTGCATGTTCAGGCATGCTTTACATTTTTTCCTAGACCTCAGGAATTCAGTTTGAAAGGTGTGGAAGGAAGAGCACTTTTAAAATTTTAAAATTGTTGGTCATATTTAAAGTCATAGCTTGCTATTTTTTGTATGATCTTAAGCCAAGTCTGCCCAAACTTGGGCAGAGGTTAGGCACCTCCATCGAAATCACCTAATTTTCAGAGGTTCTTAAGACAAGCAGTTTCCACACAGTAGTTTAGTTTCTAGAGGGCTGTAATACTTTTGTCTAATCCAGGTTATTGGTCTTAATTCAGGGGTAGGGTTTAGTGGCCTGTGATGTGCAGGGAGGTCAGATTAGATGATAAGGTGGTCCCTTCTGGCCTTAAACTCTGTGACTAAGTCAATTAGAACTCCAATTTAAGTGCCCAAATAAGGCACCCAAGTTTGAAAATGTTGGATTTAGTATGTCTAGTAGCATAATAGGCTAAAATAAGTGATTGCAAATCACCAAACAGTATTCATTTCACATATAAAATACTGTAATTTAAACATTTACAATTGGCCCTGAGCACTGTTTTATGATACTTATATTGAAATCATTCACTAGCTCATTCTTTGCTTAATAAAATAAATGATCTGTCTATAGTTTCCCCCTAAAACTTAGGACAAATTCATCCTAACTCTATTAATGTGGATTTATACGAGGGATGAATGTAGCTCGCTGGTTTTATGAATTAATCTATTTAATTTAAATCGATACTTTGACCTGAAGTCAGAGATCCCCAAGGGCTGACTTGAAAGACATTTGAATTGACAGATCACTATAACTCTGTCACTCTTAGAATTTAGATAGTAACTCATTTGTGCCTGGGTGTGGTTGCTCACTTTTAACCTGTAAATAACTCATTTATTTTTCCCCATTAATAAATCTTTAAATAGTTTATTACAAGTGTTACCAATTGATCTGGGATAAGTGAATGGTCTCTCTATACTTGAAGCAATCTGAATTTGGTATGAGTTTTGGTGTAAGTGACCATTTATGACAAAACCCAGTTTGTTTAGTTAGCAAGATAGAGTGAAGAGTTTAACTAGACCATCTGTGACTCAGTCCTGCCAACTCTCATGATTTTGTCATAAGTCTTGCTGTTTTTCTTAAAACTCCAGCTCCTGGAATCAGGTGGGTAGGTGACTTCAGCCTTCATTCTTAAAGTAAAAGTAAGTTTCTAGCCCTCATGGCTGTAGAGAAAGCTTCAAAATATGATCCCAGGGCACCCTAAAAGCTCAACAAGTAGAAGGCAAATAAAAAGAACACCCACACTACCCTTTTTACATAATCTCATAATTTTAAAAGCGAATCATGATGTTTGGTGAGCCTGAGTCATGATTTTTGAACATGTGGGGTTAGCGGTAGTGAAAGACTGTTATAATAATCAGGGGTTCAGTTGTTACTGGCTTGGTGAACTCTAATTATAGAACACACCACTAATGTAAGGTGTCTGTCCTGCTTTTGAGAGTCAGTCCTGAGCTGGGGACTCATGACCATGGAGCCACTCTAGACAGTGTGACACTGTGTGCAAGAAAAAATACAAAGGAGTGATCAAAGTGAGACTGTGTTTTCTTTATTACTATAAAGCATATATTCTTTCTCACTAGTTTAGGAGCAGCAGTACAGAAAGTGACTGAGGTCTTACATAAAGATTTCAGGGGGAAAAGTCTAGAGAAACCACTTGTGCAAGCAAGCTTTGTTCCGGAAGAAAAAAGATTTTTTTTCTAGTTTATAGATGTAAGGAAAGTTTAATTAACCTTAAGGGAAGAAATCTCTAGGAAAAAAGAGTTGGCAATAACTCCTGTATACTGACTTCTGCAATTTGTGTCTAATTCAGTGCTTTTGATGCAGAAAACCATATTAGGTCAAATCCAGGTTATATCCAACTAATAATTTGCTCAGTCAGCCAAATGACCATCTTCTGAAGCAGTGTGAGTATACAAAGTCAAATGAGGAAGAGGTCCAACACCCACAGCTGAGACTGATCACTCCCAGGAAAAGTCTGCCTGGCACAAGAATGTAGTAGTAAATGATGCTCTTCTGCTAGGGCAGAGGCCAGGGAGAAGAATAGATTCAAATTCCACACAGTTCCCAGGCAGGCTCACAGGGAACCCAGATAAGATGTGTGCTCACTCATGGAAGTATAATAATGACAGCAGCCTTCCAGTGGTGTAGGGGGTGACTCCTCCCACTGTTGACTGCTTCTACTTTCATATGGAGTGGAAACAGACTCCCTTCTAGCTGGAGGGAATCACCCCATAGAAAATCCAGACCCTGGGCATAATACGAAGAGTGGAAGTTTCTTTGAGTACATAGTACACCTTCTTTAACACCAATTCCTTAGATGTGGTATAATAGGTACCCTAAGCTTTTTTATATAGTTAAAACAGAATTGTCATTCTTTGTATTCCAAGCACAGTAGCAAGAGACACAATAAGTGGTCATATTTTCATAAAAATTCTTGCAGAAGGTCACTCTGAAACATGAATACCCTTTGCAAGGTAGAGATCTCACATTTAAACATTTGTATTAGTTTGAATACTATTTCTCAGCATTTGAAAATAATCTGCAAAAAAAACATTGCCAGCCTGGAGCAATCTTTCTGCTAACCAAAGCACTATGTTAAGGCTTGTGTCAACTAGATACCGAGGTTCTGGTTTTCACAGACAGGGAGTTCAGGCCCTGGAGGAGTTGTATTTTAATTAAGAATAGTATTAGGCTCTTGTCAGTGTAATTAAAGTGAATTTCTAAAATGAGAAAAAAACCTAAACATTTCAGACATCTAAAAAAGTTAAGAGTGGCAATGGCCTTAATTCACCTTTATTCAGAGGGAGGAGAGAAATTCAGCCCAGCTGAGAGGGCAAGGTTCGGTGTTAAAATAAAAACTTATATAAGTTCAAGAGAAATTGAGATCACTGCCATGTCCCTCTTACACTTAAGAGTCTGATGAAAGCTGAACAACTTGCATTTGCTGGCCTTTTGAGATAATACATTGTTGCTAGAGATACAGGTCTTCCAGCACCAAACATTGATCTGTTGCTGATTCACTGACGTGCATTGTCCAGCATTCTCTCCCTAAGCTTCTAAGGAACATAAGTTTGTTTTAAATATTGCTGAGCCTGAGATTTTATAGTCTGAAACATCCGTTTGCATTCTACCCCAACATCTTTTAATTTTTGTTGTTTGTTCAATACAGATAGACATTGCCTTCTGAGAACTGAGATAACCAAAACCCTAAGTCAACTACCCTTCAACACAGTTTAAGGGTGCTTCAGGGACATACTGCAAATCTTTAAAAGTCAAGGAAATACCAACTTAAAAAGCTAACATTTCATGCCCATCAAACTATTAAGACCATAATGCAGACTGAAGGAAAAGTAATACGTGGCTCTTCTATAGCACTTCTCATCAGTAAATTTCAAAAGCACTTTACAAGGGAGGTCAGTTTCATTAACACTATTTTACAGATGGGGAAACGAAGACAGAGGTGAAGTGACTTGCCCAGGGCAACCCAGCAGGCCAGTAGCAGAGCCAGGAATAAAACCCAGGTCAAGTCCATTCCAGTGCTCTAGCCCCTAAGCCACAAGAGAGTCAACTCCAAACTTTTAAAGTGTTCTGGAATTCTTTAGGAACTAGAAACATAGAAAAGCATTCACAAGATAAAAACCTATTTACTCCAGCAAGATATTACATTTCAAAAGCTTAGATGTGTGGTTTTTTTTTTAAATAGTCATAGGTAAGTTTGCTTCAGCCTTAACTGTGCTAGACAGAGCATCAATACGTCAGTTGTAGCTTAATGGCAACTTTTAAAAACTCTGTATTGTAAGTGGTTCTAGATAAAAGTCTGCTGCTGTTTGCATGCACAAAAGTGGTAATACACATTTGTTTTAAGACTCCGTAGCAAAGAGGAACATTGCACTGGTTTGAGTTTGACTTTTCAGAAAGAGGCTTGTAACCCAGATTTTCATTCTAATACATGATATTCTTGCACATTTAATGTAACAAGTATGAGCACACCAAATGCAGAAGTATTAATTGTTTAGACTTCTGCAATATGGTTGACTATACTGAAAGATATTAGCAAGAACAAATAAGTAATAAAATTAGATCTGAATTAGACTTACTAAGGATCTTCCTTATATTTATTAGTTCACTTGTCTTGAAGTGAGAATTAAGTGAAAGGATAAACAAATTTAAAGGTGGTATACAAGTACAACATTTGCAAACATGCTATTTAATTTTTCTAACAGTATTTAGCAAGTTAGATTTCTTCATATTAAAATCACTGCCTGCTGCAGGAGTGAAAACATCCATTTCAGATGGTATGTTTAAGACAAAAGGGCTTGGTAAATGTTAGTCTTTATTCTGGGACATCATCAAATTTAATACAAGTTTGAAGCAGAAGTTGGTCAGTTTAGTCTCTAGAACATTTCCCATTTTAACCCCTTAATTTATTTATACAGTGGACCAAATCTGACAAAAACCACAACTGAGGCCTACTCTTTTCCTCCCGCTCCTTCAACTGATTTGCTGAGACAACCCTAATTGATGAACCCTATGCAACATTTCCACGCAAAGACAAAAATAAAACCCAAGTTGTCTGCAAATATGCCCTAAGGTAGAATATTTCGCCAAATAAAACTATCAGCAATAAATCCCCATAATTAAGCTTATTTCCATTGATTTCCCCACTTCCAAATAAGCTACGCTGTTCATATACAAGCCAGGTTTGACACTTTCTTGCATTCTAATAAAGTACTTGTAGATTCACCAGTACATCTGAGGGTAAGGAATGCCAGCTGTTATTTACATGGAAAGGGCAGAGAAAGGGAAAGCATCTGGATAGATGTAATCTCGTCTTTTTTGTGTGTGTGTCATTTAGTTTTCTAATCTTTGTCATTTAAGTCCCAAGACTATCCTGGATTTACAGCTAGCTATACCACTTTAGAGTCACACTACTGGACTTGCTAAAGTATGTCTGTTCAGGACAATAGATGGATTTGCAGGGCCAGTAGTTATGTGGGTAGTGGGAACTACAGATGGGCAAAATGACTCCACCAAGGAAGAGGTTCCCACCAAGCTAGCCTCCTAGCAAGATCAGATCTCTTGTTTATCTTTCAGAGGAGAACAGCTATACCTATCCCACTACAAGAGCTGTCTTCACCTCTCAAGAATATAAGGGCAAGGAAGAAAGTGGTTGGTTTGCTGTCTAGCCAATTGTCTCGCCCCCAACAGGACCATTATGAGAAGGAAAAACAGAGCAAAGAAGAGTGAGCTAGAAATAGAGATGGTATGTACAGCAATCAGCATTGCTCCTCCAGCTGACTTGAGCCCTAAACAGCAAATGGGGTAGACACATGGCAGTTATACCATTAGTATGACTAAATGTGCACCAAGGATCATACTGACAGAAAAAGTGTTTACACATACTGAAAAACAGTCTCATCTGTGAATGGAATGTACTGCCTCTTACTGAAGGTATTGGACAGGCTTAATGAACAAGCTGTTGTCTTACTTTGGTATTATATTCTAGGAGACTGTAGGCTCAGGACCACTATTTAATTATATTCATACTTCCAAAGTCAGCTTTGATTGCATAGTCAGGGCAGGTTCAGGGCAACAGTTTACAGGTTAGGCCTAAATGAAGTTGCCCTTTGTTTAAAAGGCCAGGCCTATCTAGCATGGATAACTTCAAGGGCACTTCAATTAACTTTAAAGTGAACTATTCAAGAGCACTTAACAGCCAGCAAAAACTGTTACTATCTTACAAAGAACAGAAAGACTGTGTTCCAACACCCCCCACGCTTGCTTGTTCTTCAAGAGTTACATGCCATCAATTATCTTGGTGATTAGAAACAAAACAGAGTAATGGTTCAACAGACCAAGCTGAAAATAGCAACCTGATACACAATATACGCTAATTGTTCCTATATACACATAAATAAGTTAAATGCCAGTAAGTTGGTTTTGCTTTGTTTATTTCAGTAAAATGAAAGTTTGACTTTTGCAGATTCTTAACTCCAACATCCATTCAGATAGACACCCATAAAAAAAAGTATTTTGTTAAAAACTGACAGGCATCCAGGCCTCTAATATTTCAGGCAAAGATACAACGAAAGTGATCAAGTGGCTAAGTTACAGTCTTGCTGCATCACACTATCATAAAAACTGAATAAAGGATAAACATTCAATATTTCAAGTGTATCATTAGAAAGACACTAGTAAGTGCTCCAGTTTTTGTACCATACAAGTTGTTTTAGTTCAATTTACATCTTCCTAAGTAATACATTTGCTAATTCAAATACATCAATTTAAGAGCACCAGTAGATTATGAATATTCTGAAATATGGTATCAAGAAAAAGACAGTGGAATGTGAAAGGTCAAGGGGTGAAATAAAAGCCTTTAGTCCCATAGCACAAGCAGAAATTTGATTTGCTAGCCATCTGGAGTAACTACAGTAGAACCTTGCTAATTTTGCACTCTAATTCCCCATAGTGTATCAATAGTGTGTGCCCACCACAACTCAGATTTTCTAGTGTTGTTAGGAGGTGTCATATTACTAAGACTTCATTACTCTTTTAGACATATTACAGTCATTTACTAGTATGCTATGAAGTATCAAATTAAAGCTGTAAATTACATTGTGATGCACATTTATCAATTGCAAATTTCAGTAATTTTTACTGGCTCCCCCAGTTATTAGTGAGGTTCTACTTTTTTTTTTTTTGCAGGTAATACTACAACTTAGAACACAATTTGAAGAGTGTTACAGTAGTCAAAGGTCCCAACAGTACAGTGTTCCCCTAACACCAACAGAATACCAATTCAAGAGTTTATTTTTGAGCAATTATTTATCTGCTTTACAGTTGAAAAGTTCAACACCTGACTCAGTCAAAATGAAAGATAGGAGGCTTCATAACTGCTGCACTAATGGTTAATATAGTCAAGATTTGGAAACAGGTAGTAGCAAGAAATGTGTGCCAACTTAGAAATATAGAACTCAAGGAGCCTCAAGCTAGAAGCTGCTAAACATAATAAACCTTCAGCTTGATTTACAGAAATCTAGTATAAAGATTTTATTTCTGCACTGCAGAATGTTTAAGGTGCAAGTACCTAGTTCTTAAGTGCCCTTCTCCCTTTGAAGCACCCAATTCTTGTTGCACCAAGTTATATGCTGGCAGAAAGGGCTGAGGGAAGACTGTAGCCCTGCCCCATATACATACAAATGAAAGTGCTTTTCAAGATTGAATGTACCCATGTTTGTAATGAACAACCAAAAGTGAAGGCACATGGAGTTATATATTATAGCTTATAAATTATAAAATTAACACCTCTGCATAACGTCTAGTGTTTCCGCACAAAAACAATGACTGGACCTAAATAACGTGTAAAATAGATTAAAGGTCAGTTCTTCTAGTAATAGTTTGGGATAGTATTAATTGCCTACCTATGTTAACATAATAGCTTTCTAGGGTGAGCACAGTCATGTAAAAATTGGCTGTGATCTGTGGGAAAGTTTAATAACTGACTAGTCCTCCCCTCTCCCCGCAAGCTAGCTTTCATTTATCCATTGCAAGAACTCATGCTATTGCCACCAAAATGCAGAAAGCTGTCAACACAGGAAAAAGCACAGATCTCAGGAGCAGTTCCCCTAATACACAGATTTCTAGCCTTTGCAGCATGCATTTAATTAGTGCCTCAGATTTAGATTTTATGCATTTCTGATGTTACATACTCTTGGTAAGATTTTACAAATGTGCATGTACATTACAAGAAACATTGTCATTGGCAGTATTTTGACATTTATGTACAGGTGATTCAATGGCCAGCTACATCCGTGATATAGGACCAGCCTCATGCCTCTCTTTTTGAAGAAAGGCGATTTTAACATTAGTATACCTGCCAAGATTTGCAGGAAGTACTGACCTAAACAGCAGAGAAACCAATATTCAAGTTCTGAAGACTGTATTGAACAAATATAGAATAGACCTGTTTGAGGTTGAGAATTTCCAAAACATTACTTTGAGAAATTCAGAGTATATGTTTTTTTAATAAAAAAAACCCCCAAAGGATTTTGAAGTTTCAAGCTACAAACATTTGATTTTTAGTTAAAATCTGTATTACTAGAAAATAAGAACATGAATGTTACTGACCACTTTAAAAAAATCAGAAATTGTTTCAATAAGCAGCTTTTACTCAATACATCAAACAAATAGGGACAGAGGTAACCTCAGAAAAGAGCTCCTGGGTCATTCACCCTACCATAGTTCATAAGCATTTCTGCATATACTACACTGAAGTAGTTGGAAGATATTACAGCACACAATTACTGAATGTATAGAACAGTACTATTGCATTTCAATATCTTAATTTTATGACGATCTCATGCAACAGTATCTTTGCTCCTTTTTAAGGAAAAAAGTGACTTTCCTGGATGAGATGTATGGCATAATTATCTAATTTTATATAAGTAAAGATAAGGTATCAATAGTAAATGCATTATTAGTCTAGTGTAGTGTTGGTGAGAATAGACCAAATATCAATAACTGAAATGGTACTAGATTTACTATTTGAGAGTTCACAGTGATTATAAAAGTAAAATTGCTTTGTTTGATACATAAGTTAATTAGCAGTTAGTTATTCAATGTATAAAAATTAAAGACCTTTCATTCACATTACTGTATTCTGTATTAGCATTCCAACTCTAATAGAGTTCAGTAGGACCTCAATTAAGCAAAGACTTACACCATGCTTAACTATACCCTTTGTAAGCCATCCCATTGACTTCAGCATTTGAATTACCTGATTTGAACAGGATAAGTTAAGGCTGATATTAAATCTTTGAGGACTGGAGCCCAAATGTCTACAGAAAACCTGACTGACAGTCAGCAGTTCTGACACACCTCTCACCTCTTGTACCTAACTCTACTTTGTCATGTGATATTGCTATTAGGGGGGGGAAAAAAAAAGAGACTTTAAAAATACATGAATGTACTTACGAAATCCTTCTTAAATAATTAGGTGTCCATGAAGAGTATTTATAGTACCAGTTGATAATTTAGTAGTAAAATGTAAAGTTTTTGATTCTCTCTCTCCCTTGTCTCCCCTCCAACTCACTTTAAACCAAGTATAGGTACCCAATAAGTTTCCAAATCCTGATGCCTAACTTCTAAAAGGAGAGGCCCACAGATTTTACATACCCAGCACTTCTTTACAGCCCCACAGCCCCTGGCTCTACTTGCAAGGAAACAGCTCTTAAATAAGTACAGGGAGCCTGCACTGCTTGGCTTGAAGCAGCTATTTAAAGGAAATTGCTAAATCCTAAGAGCCCTGCAGAATGTTTACACTTAAAAACCTTGTTTAACTTCGGAGGTTCATTAGCTCTATCTCCAGAAGAATGCATGAGTCTGGATGAGGGATTGTTACTCACACAGGCCTGCACAGATCCTCCCTTCTGCACTACATGCTCAATGGGTTGAGGAGCATGTCACAGCGTCTGATTTAGATACTACTGCCTGTCTCCCTGCCTTATCCAAAGACATTAGATTTGGGTCTGAGTTTGAAGGACGTTTTCAGTGGCTTCTCCTCCTGCTCCTCCTCATCCCCTCGGAAAGAAGGGGTGGTGTGGATGATCTGGGTGCGGAATCTGATTTTGTTGAGCCGTGGTTTCGTCCTGCCGCTGTTCGAGGCTTTCCTGCTGATCTCCTTGCCCTTCCCTAGGGCCGCTGCCCCCTCAACCGACTCACCCTCCTCGCTTGTACTGTGGTGGTGGTGGTGGGAGAGTTTGTAAGCAATGAGATTGGAGGGAAGCACCTTGGAGAGTCTCCAGCGCCTGCTCCCATTGCCCACGGTGCCTTCATCCTCCTCCTGCAGGGCCCCCACCAGGCTCCGCATCTCCTCTGTGGCGCTCTCGCTCAGGTACTGGGAGGCTTTGCGACCGCTGTAATCCCTGATGTCCACATCTGCGTCGTAGGCCCCCACGAGCAGCTTGACCACTTCTAGGTGGCCGTGCATGGCGGCCAGGTGCAGCGCCGTGTACCCACCACTGGTGCGCCCGTTGATGTTGACAGGCAGCTGGTGCTTGTGCGCGAAGTTGACCAGCATGGCGAGCAGCTCCTGGCGCCCGTGCTTGGCTGCCCAGTGCAGGCAAGTGAAGCCGGTGATGAAGTCCCGCTTGGAGAGCAGACCCGGCTCGCAGCTCAGCAGCCCCTCCAGGCTCTCCCACCTGCCGTCTGCGGCCGACAGCATCCAGGCGTGCTCCAGGGGATCCAGCGCCACCGAGCTCCCCCCTCCGCTCTCTTCCTCGGCCGAGGAGGAGGCCAGCGAGGCGCTGTCCGAGTCCCCGCCGCGGGCTCGAGGGGCCCCGGGGAAGAAGCTCCGTTTCAGCTGCGGGGAGTTGCCCATCATCAGCCCGCGGAAGTTCTTGCGGCTGGACCTGGGGGTGGCGCCCCCGCCCGAGCTGCCTGGCGAGCAGGGAGACCCGGAGCCGGCCTCGGCCCCCTCCTCATCAGCAAGCCGGGCCGGGGGAGCCGGCTCCTCCCCGCCGCGCCCCGGCTGCAGATGGCACCGCGCGCTCCTCCTCCTGCCGCCGCCCGGGGGCACCTGGCCCAGCCGCGGCAAGTCGCTGCTGCTCCCCGCCTGGGCCGGCTCTTGCGGGCAGGTGGCGGGTCCCTTCCCGCCGAGCGCCCCGTCCTCGGGCTCCGGCTCTGGCTCCGCCGGGGCAGCCGGCGCGCTCTCCTCCTGCTGCCCCCCGGGGCAAGGCGAGGAATCGCGGCTCCGCTGGACCGAGTCCGCCTCCTCCTCCGGGGTCACCGCGATGCTGGGCAGCGGCTCGGGCGCCGCGGGGGCATTAAGGGAGGCGGCGGCGGCCTCGCTGGGCTGGTCGCCAGGCGGCGGGTCCTGGTTGTCCGCAGCCGGGGCCGCCCCGGGCCGGTAGCGCCGCCGCAGCTGCACGTACTTGGCCCCGGAGTCGGGCTCCAGGCGCACGGTGGCCACGGCGTTGACCAGCTCCTTGAAGCGCTGGCGGGCCCGGGCGCGGCGCTCGGGCTCCGGGGGGCTCAGCCAGCCCCGAAAATGCTCCAGCAGCTCCGTGTTCCGCGCCCGCCCGCCCCGCGCCGCCAGGAACCGCAGCACCGACTCCGGGCTCAGCGCCGGCTCCTCGGCCATCGCGCCCGCCCGCCCCGCCGCCCTCGCTCGCTCGCTCGCTCGCTCAGCGCAGCCCCATCGCCGAGGCCGCCTCCGTCCTGCGGCGGCTGCGGCCGAGCGCTGCCCGCCCCTCGCTAGCGCGGCGGCAGCATCGCCTGGCACCGCCGGCTCAATCCCTGCAGCGGCTCCGGGCCCGGCCCATCACACAGGCGGGGGGCGTCGGGGGGGGGGGGGGGGAGCAGGGACAGTCCGCTCTCACGTCACGTCCGAGACTCAAGCCCGCGCCGCGTGCGGGAAATAGCAGCAGCAGCACCAAAGCCCAGCCCGGCCGAGATCCAACAGGCGGCGGCGAGGCCAACAGATTGCAGCGGCTGCCGCGCGCGGCCGCAGCCCCGCCCCCTCGGGCCGCCCCCCTCCCCGCCGCGCGCCACGCCCGTTTGCTTGGCCCCGCCCTCCCGGCCGGCGGGACCCTCTTAGAGCTGCCGCCGGTTATTGCACATTCCAACCGCCGCCCGCAGCAGCCCGTCCGGCTGCCGCCCCCCCGCCGCCTCCCCCTCTCCTCCGCGGCGCGCGGCCTTCGCCGCCCCGGCCCCCGTGTCATGGCTTCCTCCGAGGTTGCTCGACAGCTGGTGAGTCCCGCCCTCCCGCCCGCGAAACTTTCTCGTCTCTCCCTCCCGGCCCGTCTCTGGCAGCAGCCCCCGGCCGCACCCTAAGGACGGCGCCGCGGCTCCGGCCTCCCCCCTCCCGGCTGAGCTGAGCTTCGTCCTCACAACCGGGCCGGTCCCGGGCCGGGACATGCCGTCCACCCCCCCCCCCCCCCCCCCCCCGCGCCCCATTGCATCAGCTTGTGGCATGCCCCTGGTGTGCGGTGAGCCAAGCTCGCTGTCAGCCGCCGGGAGGGAGCGCGGGCCCCTGCCCCGAAGGGTCGGTGCGGGGCACAGAGGGTGGAGCAGCGTCGGTCTCTTCCGTCATTTGCCTGTTGCATGAAACTGTGACGGTTTTCATCCCTTCCGCCCGGCTGTGGGCCCTCAGACCTCTCCTTCCCACTGCTCCGCAAAGGCAAAGGTGCGAGCGTTCATCAGCCTTTCGGTGAGTCCGTTCGCTGCACGCCTTGCCTGTCTGAACTCTTTTCCTTGTCTTCTCGTGCGCCTCTAGACTGAGGCGTTTACATTTGTCCTCAGCAAGTAGCCGTGAGGGGAAAAAGGTCTTACCAGCATTGATTCAGATACGAAAAAAAAAAAGCGTGACCTTGCTTCGACTGGGCTTACAACATCTTACACTTGTGGTTGCCTTTACCTTGGTCCAAGCAGTATTTTTGTTTACAAGAGTGATCACAGCAAGGTAGAGTTATGAAGACTTGCTAAAATAGGTCATTGGAAAGTGTTCGAGAAAGTGGCCATCTTGAAAACTGTCAATTTTGGAGCCATCTGGGCATAGGAGCCACTTCCATACAATTCAGATGACCCATTGTGCAGCATAAATTTTAAGTTATGGATAGCAAACACTCTAAGGGATACAAACTGTAGTTCACAAACTATGCACAGACAGACATATAAAAATTCCTTGAATAATTTGTCAATTTACCCTCAGTTTATAGATAAAATTTTGAAAGGAAATAAGGTCTCATGCCCTAATCTTGTGCTGAATCCTGTACACCTGGCCAGTGCACCTGCATCAGCCTTGACTTCAAATTTGCGGGCTCTGTCAGCCTTCTAAAATTATTACTAGAAGATCCAGTTCTGAGGCTTTGTCTTGTTTAAAATGGCCATGAGGTGCTGCATACTTTTTTTAAAAAAATCTAACAGTCTTGGTTATGTTTCTGCATGTTGCAAGGAAAACTTTTTGCTCTGCATCCTGGCAAACCCAGTCAACTTTCTGCTTCTTCGTTGTTCTTCAGATACACAGATCCAATCTAAAATTTGATCCAGGTTCATTCTTATTTTTGATGTTGTGAACATTGGATTACCTCATGACATGGAGACAAATCTTCGGCCTTGTTCCGTCTCTGGTGTTGCTTTGGTGCCACAAAAGGGACACAAAAGTGGCCTAAATAAACAGCTGGGGATTTGTCTTGGTTAGAGAAATCCCTGGGTGGAGTTTAGTTGGCTGTTCTTGTGCTTTTCTGTCATAGGAGGTATTCTGGAAGGTGTGTGGCCAAAGTGCTGGACTCTGATGAGCCTTTGGCTGGTGGAATAGTCCCTGGGGCAATTGTCGTGACATAGGTTAGAGCAGCCTTGCGGGGGAATTGTACCCTGATTACTCCCAGTGTGAGAAGTGCAAAGTTTCTTTTCCTTCACCCTCCAGACTTGCCCCTCTATCCAGTGCTGAACACAGCTTGGTTTCACCCAAAATAAATAGTCCATTGCATTCCATTTTGTGAATATTTAATTACGCTTTAATTAAATCAGATTTGTAGCCTTTTATATAATTTAATACAATATATTACAGTTTAATATTGCGTGTTATATATAGCATTCTGTATATAAAGAATTAGAGAGAGAGAAATGTAAACTAGAGAACAAAAGCTTCACAGCTTGGACTCATGATTCTTTTATACGGGCAGAAAGGAAAAACTGCAAAAGACTAGCATAAAAGAAGAGTTGAAATTTTAAAAGAGAAATATGCCACAAAGTATTGTTGAGGGTTAACTACATGTGAAAGGAGACTCGAGAAAATTCAGTATCAGCAAAAATGAAATGTGAGAGGGATTTAGAATTTATCAGTAGGCTTACAGATTTAGGGAGGTGAGGAAAATTCTAGATAAGGCAGCACAAGCAAACAAATTACATAACAATGGAGAATAGCAGGGAAGGGACCAATATAAAAAAGGAGGGAGCACTGGGCAGGGACAGATACAGCCATGAGTAGTTCTGAAACACAGAAGGGCAATTTTAGATTGGATGTGTAGGCATTATACTTGGAGGGAAGTGGAGACAAATAGTCTAATTTCTCAATTTAACAAATAGTAGAATTAAAGTGCTCCAGACTTCAATTGTTATTGAATTGGTCTGGCATTCAATCTTCACAGAAAAACAAACATCAATCTCTAGCAGAATTTAATACAGACTCAAAAGAGGAATTGTACAAGAACATAGGGCCGTACTGGATCAGACCAATGGTCCATCTAGCCCGTATCCGGTCTTCTGATAATGGCCAATGCCAGGTGCTTCAGAGGGAATGAACAGAACAGGTACTCATCAAGTGATCCATCCCATCACCCAGCCTCTGGCAAGCAGCAATCCCTGCCTAAATTACCAATACATATTATGAAAAGAATTGTGAGACTTCTTATGATGCAAGTGTGAAAAAGTATCTAGCTATGCCTGAAGGAAAAACTAGAATAATTGAACATGAACAATCTCTACAGCAGGAATTGCTACAGTTCTTTACAATAGAAACTTTTCTTCTGCACTGTCTAGGTTAGTGGGAAAACTTGTTGTTTAGACATTAAGATTTGAACAATATGTTGTAGTTATCTTATTAGTCTTAATATTAGGTTTTAGTTTAATTGTAAGTATAACATACAATTTAAAAAACTTCACTCCTGTCTCTTGCTGTAAATAATTGTATGATATAGTAGAGTGGTAACCAAAAACTGATTTTTGTACTTCATATATTAATTTTTTTTTTTTTCAGAAAAGTCATTTGCCCAACTATTTTCTAAACTAGTTAAGTCAGTAACAGTACCATTTTACAATTTTATAAGTTAGTCTGCTCCTAGGTACGATGTCCCATTTTACTTGAGTGCTAACTTTTTTCACCAATTGGAAAACCAGATGATAATGGAGTTAAGGCTCTGAAGAAACATGTTTTGGTATCCCAGAGTAATTATAGAGCAGACCAAATACCTCAGAGTTCTTCTTGGATAATGTATCTGTGTGTATGCCCTATGTTGTATGAGATCAAAATCTTTTGAAAAGCCGTGCTTATTGGGCTGCAGCTATTTTGTGCAACTCTCCCTGTGCTCTTGCTGAGGGTAAAAAGGGCAGAGTGGCCACAACCATCCCTCTGTTTCCTCTTACTGCGCATGGCAGCAAGACCGAACAAGTGGTGTCCGTCTGCTACCCGGAATTTGCTTCAATTGCAAATTAGGTAGTTACGGTTAAAATAGTTTTCCCCCTTTTAAAATTTTATTTATTGTACCATCCCTATCTTAAAGATAAATCCCTAAATGCTTGAGGCTTCAGATAACTGTACACATCAGTGCAAATATTTTATTAGTTAAATTTGCCCATGTACTGCTTCTGAAATCTATTTTACAAGTTACTCTCATGCCTCACCTCTGATGAGATTTTGTATCCTGTGGTGGCTTTATATTCTAAGAATAATCATAAAAAGATCTAATTTCCATTCATAACTTATGTACTGAGTGACGATTAGAAATATAGTAAATATCTTGTATCCATATAGATATATATTTGCTGCTGTTCAAAGAACTAATGTATCTGAAGAAATCTTAAAAAATGATATAAATATCTCTGGCAGAAGTTGAGTCACTCAGTTTCCTGACCAAAACACTCATCTACTAGTAGCTGATTTGGCAAAAGTTCAAGGACCCAAGGAAATAAACCAAGTTGGACTTTTGATATGAACTTCACAACACTGCTGTACTCATGTTTTTCGTTATTGTGTAGTTAAGTATGATTATAATTAGGAAATTAATCGTAAAAAGATATCCTGTTATTACACGTTTACTATACTTCAGTGCCATTGTCCGTTTTGCAGTGAAAATTTATTTTTGTCATTGTCAGTGCTGCAGAGCCAGTATAACTCTGGAAGAGCAAGCTACATGCTATTCAGTCATCTTCATTGTCAATGAATTTGGAAGCAAAATTAATCACCTGGAATACTTTTAATTTTTTTTTATTTTTTAAAGTGTAAGGTACCAGATTGACAGCTATAAAAAATAGGTCCTTTATTTTTCCACCGAGCAAGTATAGGAAGTCTAGCATAGCTTTCTCCATGCTATCCTCTTGAGGGTTCAAATCCTGACGTGGATGGAATACATTTACTCAAGTTTTCAGTTTCTATTTTTAATTCTTGTTCTCTAAATTTTTTCTTCATATATAGAGGTAAATCAGTTGGAATGTCCTTCGTTCACATGTTTCCATTTCCATTAGACTAGTGCGCTTTCTTTTATGTATAGGCTCCGATTTGACAGATCACTTAAGCATGTGCTTAACTTTAATCATGTGAATAGTTCCATTCACTTCAGTGGCTTTGATGGCAGATTAACTGGCTACAGTAAAAGTTAACTATTTAAGCCATCACTTCACTAAATGAATTGATACTTATTGTTCCACTGACAGACTTTGCAAACTGTTAATGTTTTCTTCAGCCGTTTCCCAGACCTAAAGAAGAGTTGGAGATCTACTAGTAAACTACTTGTTTACCACTGTTAATTGGTTTGCAACACATTTTCTTAAGTAATCTTTTTTCCACAGCAAAATGATCATTGTCGACCCTTATCTTTGTCTGGCCATGTTGGTTTTGATAGCTTACCAGATCAGTTGGTTAACAAATCCATCAACCAGGGGTTCTGCTTTAACATTCTCTGTATTGGTAAGTAATATACATTTTTATTATTGATAGCAGTGAGCATTAAGTATTTGACCATAAACTATATCTTGGCACAAATATTTAAAAAAAATAAAATAAGAGTTACGTTGTCCTCCACTTTTTATCTCCTATAAGGAAATGACTGCAATATTGATCCAATGTGATTGGGTGTTTTTGCCTTATTAATTATGGAACATTATGCTCTTCTTTTCGTTCACAACCATCCTTTGATTATCTTTGTTGTACTGTAGTTTCAATGTCAGGCTTGAGGATGCCTTAAGTCTTGTTTCATGTATGACTTCTAGGGTTCTTAAAAACTTGTGGTCTACATCTATCTCTTCCCCATAGGTAAAGTATTTCAGGTAACAGAACCCTAGCCACTTCCAGGTCTGTTGGCAGGAGCATTTTAACACTGGAAGCATTTTTACACTTATTTATTTTCTGGCTGAATGTTTTGGAGTTTTTGGATGTACAGCCAGACATACAATCATGCATCTTCCTCAAACTCAACACGGAACTGACAAAGAGTATAAATAATCCACACCAATCCATAATTGTACCTCACTTCATCACTGTCTGTTAGCTGGTGTGGTTGAAGAACAGACCTCCCTATATGCATGGAATAAATAAAAACAAAATAAAAAGTGAATGACAAGGTTACTCTTACCTTTTACTTTTGCCTTATTAATTATGAAACATAATCTTAAAACATGTAAAATAGTGAAGACGGTGGATAGCTGTGGTTTTAATACTGATTTAATGAAATACTAAAGTTTTCTTGGTGTTAAGGTTTTCTCTCTTCCCCCTCTCCCACTGATTTTTGAATTGCTGGGACCTAGGCCACCATTACAAGTCCACGTAAGTGATTTATCATGCTAAACAATTTTTATTCCCCATTTATAAGACACTAATCCTAGTCTTGGATCTTAAGATTCTAGTGAGAAGCAGGAAAGTGCTCCCTTAGTGCTCAAAGGTGTGTTTGGGGGTCTCTTTCTCTCCCCCCCCTCTTTGGAGTACAAGTATAGGTGTGTGTGCATTTGAATGTTCATTTCAGTTCAGTTCTACTTGTCAAGGAACTGAAGGTTTGAGGGAACATTCTAGAGGGTAATGAGTAAGGCCCTAATTGAATTGTGGGATGACTGTCAAATAATTGCAGCTGAGTTGTGGACAAGGCATGGAGAATCGCAGAAAAGTAATAATGGATCTTTATTAATTGCAGTAAATTGGAAAAGCCAGAGAAGACCTATTTGTTTAAGAAAAAATTGCTGGAATAATATAAACATTGTTATGCCTGCTAATTTTTTTTGTTAACCGGACATTTTGCTGCAACTATATTTCAATCATTAATGCATGTGGCTCATAGCTCAAATCCCAGTCACTATCAGTTTGGATAAATGGGGTTCTACTATAATTAATAGGGGAAAAAAGTGTGCGTTGCAAACCTCAAAATGTATGCAAAATTGTTGACTGTGCAAAGCAAGCTAATTAAAATCAAAATTGCAGTGGAAGCCTAATATTGTGGGATCTGCAATTTCCACAGAATCGCAAATTAAGTAGGGCCTTACTAATGAGGCAGTGGCAATTGATTTTTTTTACTTTGTACAAAACACATTTTTACTGGTGCTTCTAAGGGTCAAAAAGAGGAATTTTTTCATATGTTCAGAGAAGCCAATTTACAGGTAATTTCTCTTAACTATAACTTTAACACTTATTATGCTCTGTACAAATATAAGCAAATGCAAACTTTTTTTTTTCTTTTAATTTTTTTAGGGGAGACTGGAATTGGAAAATCAACTTTGATAGATACTTTGTTTAACACCAGTTTTGATGACCGTGTATCAACACATTTTCAACCAAATGTGAGACTCAGAGCTCAGACATATGAACTCCAGGAAAGCAATGTTCGGTTGAAACTGACCATTGTAAATACAGTGGGATTTGGCGACCAGATAAACAAAGAAGATAGGTAAATGTTTCCTTGTGTGCTAAGAATTTGATGATGCAAAATAACTTTGGTCTTAAACTGTGACGTTTGAGTTGACTTTTCAGCTTAGATATGTGATTAAGAAAAATGTACGGTACAAATTACATATGTACTCCAGTGTTTGATTATACATTTTTTTTCCACATAAATTAATGGATTGTATTTTCTTCTTGTCAAGCAAGTCATTTGAGAAATTAGCATTTATTCTGCCCTTGTGTTCATGTCTTTATAATGTGTTACAAATTATATAAATGAACTATATAATAATGAGGGGCATTTTTTTGAACATTTATAATTATATAGATAGTAAATTACAGTACAATATTTACTCTACAAGGTTGCCTTTAAGTTTGTGTGATCAACAAAATAATATAAGTTGGAAGAAAAATCATCTGGATTTTTAAATGTAGGTATATTTGAAGTTTAACAGTCTTGTTAGAAGGTGGAGCATTACACAGCTCCGCAGTGGAGTTTAGAGCTTTCTTTTCCATCAGTTTAATTTGCTGAATTTATATTCATAATTATTGAACTGGTTTTCTTCAAACTTTTACTAGAATGACTGGAACTATGAAGCATCTTTAATAATAATTTACATTATTTAAGAGCCAAGTAGTATTGGACATGGATGGAAGTTGTGCATTCACTTCCAGAATATAAATTACAATATAGAATACCAATGAAGGGGCGTTTTTGCTCGTGACTTGCCTATTCTTGCTCATTACTTTGATAAACAATGTTTAGATGATAAAGAAAAATCTGAGATGCTGGTGTTAAAAAATACACAGTAAAATACTTCATATTTCAATTTCGTATTGTTGTCTTCTACCTCTTTCAAATTTACTTTCCATGTAATCAGTACCTTTGAATTTTCACCTCCCATGATTTAGTCTATAAACACTTTATGCAGCAACAGAGATTTTAAGGGCCAGCTGCTCTTATGTGTACAATAACATGTTTTGAAGATACGTTATGGTCCACTTGCAATTTGGATCATACAAAACAAGTATTTTTAAAATGTAGTTAAAATGCACATCAAATTCTCATTCTTTATTGGATAAGTTCCTGCTCTCTTACATGCATTTACCAGTAATAAAGCTTCCCAAAACACAATACTTATCTCTCAAATATGTGGAAAAAAATCATAATTATAGACATTATCAGTCACACGCTATTTGTAGTGATATTGTTATTTCCAAGATTGCATTGTGAGACTACAGAAATTACAAAAGTCCATGAAATGGATCAGTTGAAGATTTCAATAAAAAGCGTAGCTGATATACGCTGCTTTCAATCACCAATAGCAGAGAGAAATTTAATTTTATCCTTCACAGATCCTGTGCTGCATTAGTTTCTCAAGCTAGGATTCAGTAACATTATTTTTACATTGTGTAGACCATTTAATCATTATCTGCACTTTTAATATCTTTTTCTAGTGTATGGCTTCTTGAGTTTCCAATGTATAGTTAAAAAGTAAAGCAATAGTATACAGAAAAATATAACAGGGATTCTCTTTTTTTTTAATACGACAATCAGAGATAAACTAATCTTTGATTGCTAACACGTCACTATTTTTTTCCCCCTAGCTATCAGCCAGTAGTGGATTACATAGATGCACAATTTGAGGCCTATCTCCAGGAAGAACTGAAAATTAAACGCTCCTTATACAACTATCATGACACTCGCATCCATGTCTGCCTCTATTTTATTTCACCTACAGGCCATTCCCTTAAAACACTTGATTTGTTAACCATGAAGAATCTTGACAGCAAGGTAAGTTTGTTTGAAACCAGTTTGAATGAATGAATTTGTAAAGATTCATATTTCTTGCAATATCTTTGCCTCTCTTACAGTTCTTTATTTGTGATCTTTTTAATATTGTGGCTTTTAAAAGCAAAGTCGACATATTATGTTATCAACAAATAGGCCGATGCTTTTTTTTTTCCTGTTTGCTCATTGAAAGGGGTGAGAGAAATTTCTACATTAGGCAAAGTTGAAAAAAGCATCTTAACAAAAATGAAAAATTCTGTGGCATATTTCTTTGGACAAAATCTATCTCTTTGGTGACAGGACCCTTCTACCTTGGATTCCTTCAATGTCTGATTCACAGAGCAGCATTCCTGGAAGTCAGTTGGTTCCTTGTAGCCTGATTGTAAACTTGGACAGGGATCAGGTTTCCTAGCACTAACCTCTTCTGCATCTGTTTTTTTCCTTTTCTTTTCTGTATCTTCTAGCTGGGGAATCATGCTGCTGCCCATATTCCATATATCTCCTGTTCCATATCCTGAGGAGATTATGCTTGTGGAATAACACCCCTGCCATCTGGAATAGGATCCGAGATTCACTATGGAATCCCTCTCCCTCAAAACCCCCTATTTGTCTCAGCACCGTGGACTATCTTCAAGATATGTCTTATCCTTATGGGCCATTAGCTCACTGGCTGTAGCAGTCAGTGTGGGCTCAGCAGCCTGGGATTCAAAAAACTGCTATTACTATTGTTGTTTCTTTGTAATACTATAATGGCCAGAGACACCAGTCAGGGTTGGGAGCCCCATAGTGCTAAACACTGTTCAGACATAGTAAAAGACAGTCCATCCCAAAGAACATTCAGTTTTATTTAAGACAAGATACAAGACATGTATGACAAACAAATGGTTTCTGAGTCTGTCAGCCTGGGATGCTCACTGTCTGAACAGCTTGGACTGGAACTGTTCTGTATAGGTCCAGAAAAGTCTGTTGGAAAGCAAAAGCCTTTCCACTGGAAATCTGATATAGAAGTAATTTTTCATTTGAGCAAGACAGATAGGGTCTAATCCTTTCCAGTTTTCTACTCCCTTTGTTTAAGGTGCAGCAGATAGCCCAGAATAATCTGGCCTTTAGCTCAATGAGAGGACACCTGCCTATGATTTTTGGCATTTCACCCGCTGGCACAGAACTCTTTTCATTTTACAAGGGAGAAATTTTTAAAAGGTCTACCTTGTACATTTCCTCATGTTTAGTTTCCATCCCATCATGGGATTTAAACGTGGTGCTTGCCCAGTTAATAGACAGACCTTTTTACTATGCCTTTCACCTAGTGGCAATTGCATCAATTCCACGTCAGGTATTCAGGAACTAATGGCTGACTCACTCAATATGGTATTCCTTAAGGATTAGGTGGTGTAACAACTTGCCCTCCTCAAATTCCTATCAAAGGTGGTTTCTGATTTTTCATTTAAACCAAACGTTCTATCTACTAATTCTCGTTCGCTGCGGAAAGAGGCCAGACCACATTGTTTGGAAGTGATGAGGACACCCCATCTGAACAGGACTACACTGTATAGTAAACCACTGCGATTCCTTATAGCACACAAGGATATTTTTAGGATTTAACTAGTTTCCACTGAGATTATCCAAGTGAATTAGATTCTGCATACTTGGTATGAACCAGTGAGTATTCAAATGATAGATGTTGGAGCTCATTCAGTCAGATCTAAGGTGACCTCTTCTGCTTGTGTCAGATGTTTTTGTAATTGAAATATGAAAAACTGTTCAATCTGTACTTTTTGTACAGAATTACTTCCTGGATTTAGCTTCTAGATTAGATCTTCAATTGGTAGAAGAATCCTACAGTTATTGTTCAGGTGAGACCTCTCAATCCCCTCTTGAGTTTAAAGGTGAATTGCTCATCACAGAGTGGATATTAGTACAAGCAATCATCTTGGAGAACCACAGTTACTGTAATAAGGGAAACTGAAAACATTTATTTTTGTAAAAACTGTTAACTAGTTGGGTTGACATTCTCTTCCCCCCCGCTTCCCCCCCCAGTTTTGATTCCAAATAATTTTCTTTAGAATGTAGGACTATGTAAACAAAGTTAATGCTAACACATCTTTCCTAATAGTAGTGTTTGATTATATTTAAAGCATTTTGAAATAGCTTGTATGAAAGATGATTTACATTTTCAACATCTGTTATGTAATGTATGCTTCATTTCAAGGGTTAAATTGGTGATTGAAAGTATTTTCTGATGCCTTTGGAACTCTTTGCCAGCACACCAAAAAATGCTCTAAAAGCGAATCATCATGTGTGTTGCTATAGCTGTGATTTCTTTACATATACTGTGTATGATGCAGTAGTCTGTCTTGTGAACTATGAAAAGAGATGTATGTGTTTCAATCATTAAGCAAGCCATCATTATATTTGCAGTTGGTAAGTGGCTTTGAATTTTATATCAATAGCATATTTTAATGCGTTCTTCTCATTTAAAAATAAATATAATTACAAAAATATGAATATAAGTTGATGGAAAATCTTTTATTTAAGTACTCATTGGCACAGAACTCTCCAGGATGTGTTAGAATTAAAAGGTACATACATTTTCTAGCTGTTTTTACTGATCATAGCTTGCAAACTCACTCATTTGTAATTTGAAGTAAGAGGTATTAATGTGGTATGTTACAAACCAGGTTTTCATTTGTCTTCATATTCAGGTGGTTTATCTAATGTTTTAAAGAATCAGATATTTTCTTTGTTTTTTCATGTCGGCAGAGTATTTCTGACAAGACACTTATATGAATTTTGCTTCTGATTCATTGGGGTACTTTTTAGAACGATAGACAGATCAGGAAATTGGTAATTCTTTTTTTATGGCAATTTTGTACACTTTTTAAATTTCACAAAGTTTTTAAAATGTGTGTAACCCCTATGGGTTGGCTGCATATTTCTACCAGTGGTAGCTACAGTGTAAGTCAGAAGAATCACAAGAGAGTTGAGCAGGCTCATACAAGTTCAGGAAACTTGAAATGAACTAAGAGTTAAAAATGTGGTTTAAAATTAAGTGTATCCAGAATGATTCCCAACCACCGCCACCAATGCCCTTTGGGACAATTCAGCACACATGTATTTTTGCTAAAATATTTACAGGTCACTAAAGGTGACGTTTAAGGTGCTAAAGGTCTTGGGGATCAAAGCCTCGTTAAGAAGCTCTCAGTCTTGCCTAGCAGGTCGTTATGTTCAGCGCACAGTCCCCCAAACAAACAGATCACTTTATACACTTCAAGTCAAGCAGCAAGCACCCCAACCCTCCTCCCCCCCCCCCACATTAAAGACAACAAACTCACCTCATGGGTCAGATAGTCGTCGTCCTTCACCTGGAGAACTCCCTTGCAAAACTCCTGTTAACTGCTCCTATTCACTAGCTCCTCTGGTCACTTAGAAGTGGGCTTTTTAAACCTCTGTTCTCCCTCATTTGCCCCGCCTTCTCTTGGTGTTTTTTCAGGTGCAGTGAGCCTATGGATGTGCAGGGGTGCCTTGGGGTGTTTGTCCCTTCTTTTTATAGTCCTGTTCCACTCCTGAAAAACATTTCCAGATGGGTACCAGAAGCCAAAAGGCTATGGGGAAGGATATTTCCTGCTTCTTTTTCCTCACACGTTTGAGCTTTCTTTGTTTCTCTTCCTGCTTGATGACTTGGTTTACTACTTAAATGCAAATTAAACAGAGCACACACTCTTTTTTTGGACAGACCTGTTTGCCAATTTCTTGTTGGAACATGTGTTAATAACCCATACAGTGGAATCTCAAACTTCAGTGTTGCCACATGTATTTTATGAGGGACAAAAATTGAGTTTTCAAATGATACCTTACAAGGCATATTTTGTCCAAAGATGATAATAGTGTGTAGGGTATGCATACAGGAATACATTCTGTCACTATTACTAAGAAAGGCTTCATTTGAAACAGAACACTCTCCATACAAAAATGGATATTGCAGAGACAGAACTAGTAGAAGACAATTAAAATTATTTATTTAAAGTTTTGATTTGATTAATTAGACATAAATTTGGTAGTTTAAAACCATTACATTTCTTACTTGAGATATAAGAAATTAGGTGGGAAAGGAAGCAATTGGTACTAACAAGCTACATATGATAATTAAGGTAATGAGTTGAAGTTTATCCTTTGTTGTTGAAATTCCGGTCTTTGGCACCAAACAGTGAGGGCACTGAAGCCAGAAACCTACAGTTGTGGTTAGTTTTGGAAAATTGTGAACTCTGTCAGATTAATTTTTTTGTTTTGCTTTTCAAACTTTAAGGAACCCATCAGTCTTTGAGTGCTTCGCTGTGGAACGTGGAAGTTCCTTACTTAAGAGTGGATGTAATATGGAACAGTTTCTCAGGGAATATAGGACTCTTACGGGATACAGCCTTCAGTTAGAGTGTTAATTATATATGGACTGATATGATGTAACTAAAAATATAATTCTGTAGATCATCTGATTTACAAGCTGTTAAATGTTTCTACATAACCCATGTTGTAACACATCTCTGGATATCCAGAACCATGCCTTTTAAGGTATCTTTATTGGCGTTTACTAATTTGTACCCATGTACGGTTTCAAGAAATATATTTGTTTGGATAAAGCTTCTAAAAATGCTTTTGTCAGCATTACCTAAAATCTATGATTCGCAAGTGTTGCCTTAGCAGATAAATTAAGGTAAATAGAACTGTACCCTCTTACATGCTTAATGTTGGAGTATCATTGCTTTAGCCTTAGATGCAATGTATTTATAATGGTTTAACATAGAACTACTTAACTATTATAGCAGTCTCTGCTGATTTTTATGTTAGTCTTATAGCTACTTCATCAGCAGTTTTTCTCCATTATACATTATGCAAGGAGTTCCTTGCTGAATAATATGAATATTTGAAAAACTGTCTTGGTTAATAGCTTTAGATATGAAAAACAGTCCTAAGAAGGACTGAAAATTAACTTGCATGTAGGAACAGTGTTCCATGTATGTTTAAAACTATATAATGGAAACACTAAATCATTGTACCCCAGCCAATTGAATTTAAGGAATGAATTTCCAGTAGCTGCATTACGTTGCTTTAGCTGATTTAAAATGAGGCCAGTCATCAAAAGCTCCAGTGTTGTAACTGAATTAACAGTTTTTAACCTCTTATGTATCTTTAGCTGAACAGAATAGATCGAGTAGAGATGTAGTAAAGTTGTCTTGTAAACTTCTGCTTTCTGTTCACATTTTTGGGTGGGAGGTACTTTTTGTTGTGTGTTAATATAAATGGCAAGCATATTGTAAACATTGTATGGTACTTCTACAAACAATCACTCACCTGATTTGATTTTTTTTTTTTAAATATTACAATGAGAGATTCGTACCAGCAGCAATAGGAAGGGGAGAGAGCACCTCATAGAAAGGGTGGGTGAAAAGTAAAAATAGATCTGTCTGAAATGAATGAATGCTGATTTATTTAATGCAGCTGCATTTAAAAGAGAGTTTGACACAAACTATAACTGCTTATCTCATTCCTAAAGCTATAGGGAGAAAATAATTAATCTACCTGAAACATCTGTAATATGACATTTTAGAGCCTAGATGATCAATGTCAGCAATGTTATATTACTTATCTTTACCTACAAAAATTGGTAATGTATAGAAGTGATTCACAATCGTTTGTGAAGTTTTTGTCTTTTCAGTCTCTTGTTCTGTATTTGGGATTGCTTTTTGCGGTCAGTGTAAGAATTCTATAATCCATTTAGGGATTCCCTGTATTAGGAGCGTGGGTTTGGGTTCCTTGCTTGTGGTGGAGGAAATCTTCAGTCTTCTGTGGAATTGAAAAACAGTTTTCGTGTTTGAGCTTCTGAAAAAGTAGTTTGGACTTTGAAATAGATTTATCTTACATTGTCACGTACAAGGCATGTGTGCATGATGTGTCCATTACACACATTTTGTTTTGTAGAATTCTTGTTTCAATGGTCATAGGAAGATTAATGTTTGCAAAACACTTTGAAGATGGAAAGTGCTATCTCAGGTACTAAGTTATGGTAAAAAGGTCAGAATGATGGTAAATATAGAAAAAAGTTCCTGACATATTTTCTCGTAGCTAAGGTAATGCACCTCCATGTGAACAAGTCTTTTAATTTTGACTTCCTGGATAATTGTCCTCATAGACATAGATTGTCCAGATTTTTTAATCATTCATGAGGTTCTTTTTAAGGAGAGCTTTGCTGTTTTTTGTTTTTAACCTGGTTCTGCTGTATTAGGCTAGTGCTGAGGAGCTTCTCTGCAAGCTCATCAGTCTAGTCGTGAACCTGTATTGGGTTGCTGATCCCACTGCTCCCTAGCAACCTTCAGTGTAGCCTTGTGGGAGATCTCAAAGGGAGTCTCAAAGTTTGAACAACTTTTTGTGTTCGTTTGCTCATCTACATACCAACTCCCCCTTTTGCCGGTGCTTAAAAGCAATAAAGACAATCACTAGTAGGGGAGAAATGAGCATTTGTTTAAACTTGTGAAAGTAAGAAACTGGAAAATAGATAATTGTTTCTCAGGGGTAAATACTTCTCTGGGCCTCAGTTGGAAGTTACATGCTTTACAAAAGACTAAGTATTTCAGACTGAAATTCTTTCCAACAGCAGGAACATGAACACACAGTGTAAAAGTAATCAATGGATTTGAAAGGACAGTTCACAGTACAAAATTACATCTGACTCAACATCTGCTGTTTGTTTTTGAGAAATGTGTAACTGTTTGCTTTCTGATATAGGAGAAAAGTGTTTGTTTTTTTTTAAAAAAAACAAAAACAAACCAAAACCCCCCCACCAAATACACACAAAAAAGAAAAAATGCCAGAAGCTGGCAGTAGGAGATGGGATGGATCATTTGATGGTTACCTGTTCTGTTCATTCCCTCCGAAACACCTGGCATTGGCCACTGTTGGAAGACAGGATGCTGGGCTAAATGGACCATGGGTCTGACCCAGTGTGGGCATTCTTCTGTTCTTAGGAACATAACCATTACAAAGAAAGTCCAGTGTGCTGCAGTCTTTTTGAAATATTTAATTATTGAACACATTTAACTATTCTGAGGTTAGCTCTCTCTACTACTAAGTGTTGTGGTCCCTCCACACCTGCACAGCTATCGATTGTTCAGCAGGGTTTGAGAGAACTCCATGTTGGAAGAGGTGACCCATCTTAAGGAAGGAATACTTTCTGGTTAGCAAGACCAGGGTAGGAAATCAGATATGGAGGGGGGTGGATCTGAGATGTGAGCTTGTGGTTTAATTGTCAGACCACATGCCCACCAAATTGCTTAACTACACCCACTACCACAATGTGAAAGGTATCTGCTAGTCTTACATTAGGGATTAATGTTTCCAGTGGAGATGTAGTTTCGTTGGTCCCAGCATATGAGAGTGTGAAGGTTGGTGAGGTAATACTTTTTATTTGACCAACTTTTGTTGATGAAAGAGACAAGCTTTTGAGCTCCACAGACCTGTAGGGCTCGAAAGCTTGTCTATTTCATCAACAGAAGTTGGTCAGATAAAAAGTATTACCTCTTACCCCCCTTGTCTCTCTCATTAATTAATGGCCTTCAGACATCACAGCTGCTGAGTTTTTTAAAAAGTGTGTGTGTGTGTGTGTGTGTGTGTGTGTGTGTGTGTGTGTGTGTGTGTGTGTGTGTGTGTGTGTGTGTGTGTGTGTGTGTGTGTGTGTGTGTGTGTGTGTGAGAGAGAGAGAGAGAGAGAGAGAGAGAGAGTTACAATATCAGCCAATATTGGTCAGTTGGTTCTGAGAATGAGGCCAAGGCAAATTACATTTAGCCCATGTTTAAAAAAACCCAACCTTTTCTTTGAGAATCTCTAGCACCCCTATATTGTGGAGCAGGACTTGAAATTTGGCATGGGGCTGGCTTTTGTGTTAAGGATCTGCTTTTTGTTATCCCTGTGAAAATCTGGCCAACTCTAGCCAAGTGATAAAGTTTTGAAAAACTGTCATTTTCACGTGCTTAGTAGAGTCATGCTTGAGCCTGGTAACTAAATTCCCCAAAGGTTCCATCCATGCTGGTCATGCAGCAGCCTCGGGCCAAACAGTACTTTCCTTGCAATTGCAGCTCTGCACTGCTGCAGGTTGGGCTGAGTCAGAGACCAGGAACTGAGAGAAGAGAGCCTGTCTTTCCTTAGCTCTCCATTACTCCCTTGCTGGCTCCCAGGCAACATGGAGAAAGAGGTGGCAGCCTGGGCTGTTGTCTGGAAGGGAAATGGGAGGTGTTGGAGGATTGGGAACCATTGGGAAGACAGAGATCAGATGAGGAGATGGGTAGCAGACGGGTATTATCTGGACAAGAAGACTCATACTGGAAACCAGTATGGGAGAAAGAGACAGATATGATGTCAGGTTGCTGGGAGAGAACTGGAACTGGCTGGCCAAAGAAACTGGGACAAGAATGTGAGGTGGGCACTGAGATTAGAGGAGGAGCTAAGGGAGAGAGACTGGGATTACAAGATGGAGGTGGGGGTTGACTCCAGGCTGCTGGGATGAGATGAGAAAGGGAAAACTAGGACTTTCTGGGCAGGAAGGTTGGAAGTACGGAGGAGACTGGAACTGGGATGAAAAGTCCAGAGGGGTTAGTCTAGGGCTCATTGAATAAGAAGACTGGCAATGAGATCAGAAGCCTGAGGCATGGAGATTGGGTCTAGCTAGATGAGGAGAATGGAACTGGAATGAGGAGCCAGAGGGGAGGACAAATTGGATGGTACAGGGCAGAAGGAACAAATTTGTGGGGAATGGACAGAAAAGTTTGTGCCCAGTAGAGCGTACTTGTCTCCTGAGCCTGGAATGGAACCCAAGATTCTCACTATTCTCACTATTCCAGTGATGTTAGCAAACAACTATGGGCAAAATGTCCCATCTCATTCTAGTGCTGGTCCACATAGCAATAGTAGGTTGTCATCTTCTATCAGTTACTCCATTAGCACAAGTGACTGAGGTCTGTGGGGTGGATCTAAAGGTTCCAAACTTGGTAATGAGGGTTTCAATATGATGTCGCGTGAGGAGTTTGTTTATCCAGTGTTTTTTTTTTTAAACTAAGAAATTCTGTACAAAAATACCATAAGTTGTAAGCACATTGTTTGCAAAGTCAAGCTCTCAAAACTTAGGAAATGCCAGAATTAAGGTTGCTTGTTCAATCTTCATTTGTTACCCCTTGTGCATATATATTATTATTAAATTATATTATGATTTTGGCAGAGACATTTTTAGTAAATTTCACAGCAGAGGTGCATGAAAAACTAATAAATCATGAGAAAAGGGACCAAATATAGCTTTCACTTTATCAGCATACATAAAAGAATAGTGGGGCTGCTGAAAGGTATGGCCCATTGGGGTATTGCATAGCAAGCTCACCCCACAGTGGCAGCTGCTGTCCCACAAGGGTGAGCCTGGCTCTGGGCATTGTTATCTGGTGCACAGAGTCATGGTGCCACTCAAGTTTGGCTCATCCAATTCTCTGCCTTCATCTGAGAAGGGACACATGGGCCAGACCTGAGTTGCACTGTGACCCTGTGTACCAAGTTGCTAACATCAGTCAGTTTGGGGACCTGATCAAATGTGGTTTTTACAGCCATTTCCAGGTTTTCACAATCTCTCTGATAAAATCACAACAATATCATATGCTAATTAGGATAGTTTCATTCAGTGCACAGAATAGAGAATCATCATTTAATGAGGTATTCAATATTTTGTTTTTTCCTCATTGTTCAATGTGTGTCCCTAGGCCTCCTTACTTATCCCAAACTATTCAAACCTTGCTCTGAAGCCAGCATTATTAATTTCTTCATGGGCTTGTCTATGGCGCTCATCACTGTAATATCTGAGTCCTTCGCAAACAATTTATCTTCACAGCACACAAGTGAAATGAGATGCTATTTCACCCGTTTTACAGATAGGGAACTGAGGTGCAGAGAAATTAAAGTAAAAAGTATGAATTAATTTTGGGTGCCCAGTCTGAGACATTTAGGATAGCATTATATATTACTTTAAATGTTCAAAGCACTGTTCCGATTGACTTCAGTTGTACTTGTGAGCACTCAGCACTTCTGCAACTCAGACCACAGGATCTCATATTGGGCCACAGAAAATGAGGGATACATTTAGTGACCTGTTGTGAAGAGTCTGGTTTAAGTGACTCAACTAGCCTTACATAGGAACTGTGACAGAGGTAGTGATAGAATCCAGTTCTCCAGGGCAGCATTCAGCTGCCTTAACTGAGATCATCCTTTATCTTCCTGCAATCCCCTGCCTTGTTGTCCACACACCTTCCAGCTTCTGCAGCAAATGAGGCAGGACTTTCCTTTACTACACAACCCTGATTCATTCCTAGAGCAGTTCCATCTTATGTACTGAATAAGGCAGGAGTCCTGTGAAAAAATGCTGTGTGATCATGTAATGAGATTGTATCATAATGCATACTCATGGGGGGGACAGTTAAGTTGCACAGGTAACCTTAATTCTGGCTCAGTTTTGCCACCTCATTGTTCTTTTAAGTTTTTTCTGCCACGTGAAATATGTTCCACAACCATCAGTATAAATCTCATGCTTTTCCTATAAATTAAATAGTAAATTGACAAGAAGGTTTTATGTGGTGGTGTAACTGTATTGGTCCTAGGATATTAGAGAGAAAAGATGGATGAGATAATATCTTCTATTGGATCAATTTCAGTTGATGAAAGAGAGAAGCTTTTGAGTTACACAGAGTGCTTCTGCTTGTCTCTCTAAAATGGTTTCATGGCTGGCAGTGAAACGTGCTATATTGAGAAACTCTTATTTGGCAATGACTGGAAATATCCTTTCATGCATGATGGTAGTTTTCTGGTAATGTCAACTGCTTGGAGCAGGTGTGTTCAGATTGTTGTTTTATGCTTGACCTCTGAGCCAGACAACTGCAAGAACAATCCCCAGCAGGGCAAAGTTAAACATTTTAATCTATCAGCACAGCAGGCTTTTAGGGTACCAACAAGGAAAAAACAGCAAATTTGCTATTTTGTAGGCATAGAGAAATAGCTGGAGTACACAGTATTAATATGTTTTCTTAACTTTGGATTTAGTATCTTTGTAAAATTATATATATTGTGGTAACTGATAGCTTTGAGTTTGTTGCTGTTCTTTTCCTTATGGATATTTTTGAATGATGTTGGGGTTTTGCTTTCTTTCTAATAGGATTAGAATACCTTTCCTCTGCTCACTTTTGTTCTCTGATCAGCTCAGTTTTGGTGGTAATATATTACTGTTTTACTATGATGTTCTAAGCATTGACTATAATAATAAACAAACACTGAGTGCATTTCCAGTTTGTTAGCTTTTGAATGAAACTATTCACATAAGAATCAGTGGAAAGAATGTTAGAAATTAACTAGTTCAGGCTTTATGGGAAACCACTAAATATTTTAACACATAAAATTTACAGGATCGAGAACAAAGCATTTACACGTCATGTAATTTATATCATTTAACAGGTGAACATTATACCAGTCATAGCCAAAGCAGACACCATTTCTAAAACTGAGCTACAGAAGTTTAAGATTAAACTCATGAGTGAATTGGTTAGTAATGGAGTCCAGATATACCAGTTTCCAACAGATGATGAAACCATTTCTAAAATTAATGCCACCATGAATGTAAGTATGTTGCATACATCAAAGTATCCTCTTTACCACTGTTGTTCATGTGTTTTCTTATGTGTTCTTCTTGAGGCAATAGTGTTTTGTATTTGTAATAAGTTTGATATTTACAATAGTCTTCTTATAGGCTTCTTAAGAAAAATTTAGACACACTCATCTGGTCTGGGTCCCCTCCCCCAGCCAAATCCTCCTGTTCTTCTATTGCAGTGGTTCTCAACCTATTTACTCCTGGGGGCCGCATATGCAGCTCTCTGTGTTTGTGAGTCGCATCCACATAATATATATATATACTACCTGTATGGCTCTAAGGATGTCACATGGGCTGCAGCTGTGTGCTGATTGGGCCGCAACTGGCCCACAGGCCTTGGATTGAGAATCACTGTTCTATTGGTTAGTGATATTCATCACTTTAAATTAAATTGGAGTGGAAGTTACGTTTTTCTTCTTAAAGTACTGTCTGTGGGTGATCCTGCTGTTTGGCGTATATGGATTTTGTATGTGCTGGTCAAGATGTTTGACAAGCAGTGCCATTAGGTGTGCAGCCCAAACCACCAATTGATTGCACTTTATCACTTGTGTCAGGAAGTCGTAATGCTGTAATGTCTGATACCCTGTCATGGATCCTTCTGACAGAAAAGAATTCCTAGTTTTGTGGAAAGCTTTGTCTACTCTAATAGAATTCTTCCTGGTTAACAGTATTTTTTCTTCAGGTTTAGTTGTGGACCAGTCATTCAGTGTTGAGGCAATATTTCTTGCCTCATGGCTGAGCTTGTGGCATGAACAAGACCTCAGGCCTGAAGCCCTGCACTTCCTGTGATGGCCTCATGTCTGTCATTGGTGGATGCAGAAAAGAGATACCTGTTTTACTTTGAGGAAGGCTATATCCCAGATAGATAGATGCTGTATCTGCTGGCTTTTTCCAATAGAACTTGATGCATGTGGGACAACTACCTCAAACTCCCATTTATTGTAGCAGTCTATGAGGACTGTATTGGATTTGAGAACCAGAAGTCCTTGTGACAGTTGAAGCTCCAAAGTCCCTTAGTGCAGTGTTTTTCAACCTTTTAAGTAGCAAGTACCCCCTAACTTTTGAAAATGTTAATAAGTACCCCAACACTCAATTTTCCACGGGATTGTATATTTACAGACTAATGTTGGAAGAAGGGCTGAGTATATAAGGCTGTGATATGACAGATGTCAGATCTAGTGTGGGTAAGGTTACTACCTTTACATCGGGGTGCGCAACTCAAGTATGTACCTGGGCTAGAGGTGATGTTAGCCAAAACTAGGAGGCTTTGAGCGGCATGCTAATGCTGGGGAATATAAAGTGCTGCGCCACATTTTTTTGCCATAGATTTGGGAGGAGAAAGGGATGAGAGAGAGAGACGGAAGGAGGGTCAGAGAGAAAGAGAGTCAAGAAAAGAGGGTAACTGGTGAAATCGGGGGCTGTCATAGTTGTCAGTTTCACTATTCAGCTAGAGCAGTGAAATTGACAAGTTTTCTGGGCATTCGCTTTGAGCCAGGGAGGGAGGCTGCCACCTGGCTGCCAGCCCAGGAGGTGGGCAACTGCCACCGAATCAGAGATGGGGCAGAGGAAGCTTCCGTGCCGGCTGGGACCCAGGGATATGGGCAGGCGGCTGCTGCCCATCTTCAAGCTGGGGAGCTGGAGGCTGTCCCTTGGCTCGGAGCTGGGGTGCAGATGGCTGCCACCCACCTGCGAGCCCAGCTCATGAGGCACACGAGGCTCCCACCAGGCTTCCACGTGGGAGCTGGGACTCGGCGGAAAGCACGGGGGTGCTGCCCACCTCCCCCAGAAGCTAGTGGCTGCTTCCTGCCTCCCAGCTGGGAGCTGTGACTGGGCGAGAAGAGGGGGGGCTGCTGCCCACCTCCACCAGAAGCTGGGGGCTGCCACTCACTTCCCAGCTGGGAGCTGTGACTGGGCGGGAAGTGGGCTGCTGCCGCCCACCTCCCCTTCACTCTGTTTTTCCCCGGGTACTCCCTGCCTGTCTCTCACGTATCCCTAGGGGTACATGTACCACAGGTTGAGAAACTATGCCTTAGTGCACCATCAGGCCAGGATTTGACTAACTATAGCTCTTTTTAAATGGATTCTCAGTATGAAGCTGACTTGTGGTTATAAGGTGTTTGTTTGTCCCTCAAATGTATGTTTGTTTCTCTGATTTAATTTTCAAGTGTTATTTTCCACTTCATATGTCAGCATATTGGGAGGTAAGATTGAATTGCTTTTACAGGGACATTTACCATTTGCTGTAGTGGGGAGTATGGAGGAAATGAAAGTTGGAAACAAAATGGTGAAAGCTCGACAGTACCCTTGGGGCATTGTACAAGGTAAAATCTGAATTTTGAAAAGTATTTTTCATAAGTATATGAATGTTGTTTTCATTATAAAACCCACTCACGTTGCTGAAATATTTGTTTTGATATTAAGTGGGCCGATGCTGGCTATTGATGGTGAATTGGTAGGCTAACTCATCCAAAAAATTCATGGCCTGATCCTCCAAGTCCCATCAATATCAATGAGATTTATGAGTACTGAGCATCTCTGAAAATCAGGCCATCAGATCCTGGATGTGGTGATTAGTTACGTTACTGCATTGCAAAGGTGCTTTTGGCACTAACAAATGTTAAAGAGGTATTATATCAGAAAAGAGGAGAAAGAATGTAATTTCTTTTGTAGATTCAAATAGGGAGGCATGAAAAAAAAAATACTGGAGCCTGATCAACAATGTTAATAGTCAATGCTTGGATTATGTATAACAAATCATGAAGTAGTATCTGGGTAAAAGAAACAAAGGACATTTTACCCCCAAAAAACTTAATCAGCCAATTGAATAAAAAATACCAATGTTATTCAAAATACTGTTCTACAATGTAATTGTTTGACTATCCTGGATCAACATCACTATTATTATATACCTGAATAGTGGAAAATGAGAACCACTGTGACTTTGTAAAGCTTCGTGAGATGCTTATTTGCACAAATATGGAAGACCTGAGAGAACAGACTCACACCCGGCATTATGAGTTGTACAGACGCTGCAAACTGGAAGAGATGGGCTTCAGGGACACTGGCCCTGAGAACAAACCAGTCAGGTAAGGGGCTGATCCTTTTTCTTGAATGTTGAAAGAGTTCATTCACTCCTTTTCATCATGATCCCTGATCCTCCATAGTCTGAGGGAAAGAATGAAAAATTATATTAAATCCACCACTGGAAACAAATGATACTGTCTGAAGGAAATCATAATATTTTTATCTAGTCATCACCATATACCATATGTGTGATGTGACTGTGTTAGAAGAGCACAGACTATTTCTGTGTTTCTCAAAAATCACTGATGCTTTGTTCCAAAATTGAGGATTTTGACTTATTTCGTGCAAAACCATAGTTGGCAGCCCATGTTCTTCTACATATACGTGCACTATTCTCTTGGCTTTTTCTTTTGCCTTTGAAATTAATTCCAACATAACCTTGCTTTTTCTTATACTTACAACTTTGCTGTTTTGTCTCATCTGTTGTTAAAATCTGATGCAGAAGTAGTAGTGTGGTTGAACTCCAAGGTCAGAAATAATTGAAGAAATAATTTCAATCCTATAAAATCACTAACACTACTTTTAACATTTCTTGATCCATAAAGATTACAAATTTATTGATGCCACAGAAAATCTCTAAACACTGTCATAAAATTAATGAGGGATTCTAAAAGTTCTTATGAAAGCAAAAAAAAAAAGTTTACTTGTAAATAGGCTTTTTTGTATAATCCCATTTTCCACAGCAAGTCCTCATAATTCCTATTTCCCCATTTTGCTATCTTTTCTGACTTTGACCTTTTTTCTTTGTGATGTTCTCTTTCTACTTGTATGACTGTTTCACTTGTACATGCACACTGTATGTTAGAATTCTTCCAGAAAAAAATTGGCAATTCAGGAGTCTTTCTCTCCTTCCAGTCTAAAATTAATAGTCAAATTCTAAGAGGGAGGAAATATGTGAAGTGCCAAATTACTGCTGTGTGGTTATGGTGGCCAACTCTGGCCTCGAATATACATAAAAAACAACAAAATATTCTGTAACTAAAAATATTTTTAATGCTCTGACTCATCGTTCTGATATTTTTATATCTGGCCATCTTTACCCAGTTGTCACTACTACGAAAAAGTCACACATTTTCTAAATAATGTTAGAATATTTTCTTCTTGTTGCATAAATTCTCAGCTTTCATCTTTATGTCCATGAAGAAGCTACAAAGTTGTAGCAACAGATATGAACTGCAAAATGTTAATGTTTACGATAACATCTTTTTTTTAAGCATTAATTAAATAAATACCTGTTCTTAGCATTTTATTGGTAAGTAAGCTCATTTGGCACATGATCATGCTGGTTATGAGAGTGCTTTCCAAAAAATCTAAAGACTTCAGAAAACCTCCCTAGCAACCAGGTGGTAGTGTAGAACATCAACTACCATGAGAGAAATCTGAATGTAACTGTACATGTATAGAATAGTTCATTTGATAATCATGACTTGTCCCTCAATCAGGACACTGTGTAGTGAATTAGATCATTCTTGACCAAAGCTAACAAGAAGCATATGAGCTTTCCATAAGTAGAAAAGTAGGCTTCAGATTTAAAGCCCACTGAAATCAGTGGAAGTCTTTCCATTTGCTTTTACTTCAGTGGGCTTTAAATCAGGCTTTAAATGCACTGACAGTTCAGTAATTTTTCCTTCAGTCATGTAAATATCAAAAAAAAAAAAAAATCTTAGCTAGCATTAAGAGAGATAAGTTCAGTGACACCACTATATTGCAACTGGCGAATCTAGTTTCAACTGCTATTGGAAATGGGCATCGTTGGTATCATAAATGTGTTCACTGCAGCACTTTCTACCTCTTCTTAACGTTGAACTACACACTAATAAAGATTTGGTGTTCCTATAGCTGCAATTTCTTCAACAAAATGCATATAGCATCTAAACTAAAGCTCCAGGCTGCTTTACACTTTAAATTGTTTGTAGACCTAAAGTTGCAGCATTATACCTATATGTTTTAACACTCTACTCTCTGGATGTTGATTGGAATTGGATTCTTTGACAAGAAATCAGAATTAGAGAAAGCTGTAACTGCCATTGTTGTGTAGCTGTATTTGGGGACTATTGAATAGCTAGCCTACTGAGAACTGTGACTGATATCAAGCATACTCTGTTGCAGCAGATGAATTAGATGTGCATAGCCACAACTATTGAAGGCACCGTTGCTTTTTAAGGCGGGTAATGGGTCCAGTAAAAGAATGAAAAAGAGGAATTAACTGATTTATTGGGACAAAAATAGGCAAACATGATCTGTAGCTTAAGTGCATGCAATTCTCCCTGAGCTCTGTAGCACAATGAGCATTTCACTTATGCCTAAAAGAGAAAGCACTTGGTGTCTCTGGAGGAAAATTTACATAACTTAATAAAGAGAAGAGAGAAATCAGAGGATTCATTTGATATGCAGCCAGCCCAATAATGTAACATTATCCATAAGATATTTGATGGAACTACTACACAAATCATAGAATAAACTATAGAAAGTCTACTAATTGGGTTTAAATCCATCAGTAATATGGGGAAAAGGGAGGCAATGCCTCACTGGGACAATACAGTAAAACCTCAATAATTCCCACTTTATTAATCTGCAAACCCAGTCATTTTTCAGAAAAATGACCATGTTGGCCACTTCTCAGTTAAAAGGTATTTGCAAAGTGAATTGTTAAATTATGAAAACTTCAACATTCTTACAAAATATACCATAGTTCGTTTACTACTAGTTAGCAGTGTAAGATATTACTGCAAATAATTAAAACTAAATTCTACTCAATAAATGAACAAAGTAGATCTAAGGATCTGACTTTTTATAATTGTTCACTTGCAAAATTTGATAATCTGCAACGGGTTTCTCGCTCAGAGTAAAGTAGGAAAATTTTGCCATATTTGAATAATATACTGGCTTTGCTACATCAAGAGCTTTGTGGTGTTGCACGTATGCCATTTTGATGATTTGATGATACATATCCTCATATAGTTGCCACTAATTAATGATTATTAGTTTTGAATGCAAGTAGTACTGTAGCTTTTAGTTCAAAACTTTCTTTTGCAAGGCAACAGTAATAGATCTTGTATTGTCAGAACAGTTGATGGAGGTCATAGCAGAGAGAACCATAATTTGGTGTTCATAAACTGTCTAGTATGAAAAACTATGGTGGTAAGAGTCCATTGAGTATAAGGCAGCGGAATTATTATTGTGCCCAAAAGCATGCTAGCTCCGCTCAGAAAACCTGGAAAGAAATGGTCCCTACTCCAAATTGAAAATTTAGAAACCTACTTTAAGGTACAAATGGGTGTAAGAGGAAATAGGAATGGAGAGCAAAGAGAACAATGTTCCATGGTTAAGTAGGCCAATAAACATAGCAATCCTCTGAATCTAATGTCCTCTGTTAGCTTGCTTAGTAATAAGAAAGGTTATTTGTGTTTTGTAGCTGCATTCCAGACTTTTTTTTGTTTATAATGTAATTCTACCAAACCACTATATCCTAATCTCCAGTGGATTTAAAAGGAACTGGTTGTAATTTAGATTGTAATTTATCTGATTTAAGGACATCTATCCAATAAATCTTATACATGTGCCTTGTAAAAGAATCCATGTAAGAAAAGAGAGAGCAGCTGAATCACATGTGAGGCCCTATCTGAAAGGGTACTACTAACTGAAGTGATGTATACTAAACAAACATTAGTCTAAACAGAAATGTATGGTATACAGTGTTAGAAACTAGAATTTATCATCTAACACTTTTGATGGGTATATGGTTCACCACCTAAAGTCAAACATAATTGATTTGGTCATGTGTTTAGAACTCAGTTTACTAGCCCTCGGAATAGCCAACCTGTTATCAGTCTGGAAATCAAGTTGTTGAAAGATTCAGAATTTAAAGTTAATAGGTGGAGAAGAGGAGAGGTTGAGAGAGAGAACATATGGTAGCTGTTTGAAGAAAATAAATGATTGAGTAGATTTGCAAGCTGCAGTTTAAAAATCCAGAAATCTACTAGTATACTACTTGTATCATGTACTTCCCTTAGGTGGTGGTTATCCTCTGGTGGAAGAAAACTGAATTTCACAGGAACTTTGGAAAACAACACGACTAGTTTTATAGATAGGAAAAGATACATACAACTTGTAAAATGGATGTTTGTTTACATTCTCAAATTGAAGTTAATCTTTTTTATTCTTTATTTTACTACATTTACAACATGTCTATTTCTCAAGCTTCCCAGCCAAGGAAATTGATAGCTCCAATTTTGGGCTTTTCTGGGGTTTTTTAAAAATACTTGGCTGAGAAGCTTTAGAGGAACCTGAATATATGCCTTGCAGGGAAACCAGGGTATATCCCTGGTACAGTCCCCCGTGGCTCGGACCTCCTATGCCATACCACGTGATGGCACAATTGGGATGCCTGGTCAGCCTACTCTAAGGCATACAACAGACCGCCCAGCTCCCATACAAGCAGTGCGAGATCATGTAGGCACTCACCCCAGCAGCATAAACCAAGATAGTGGAAGAACCACAGGTAGAGGAAACAAGCACGGAGCAGGAAACATCTCCTCCCACACGACTCATCGTCCTCACCAGATGAAATCATAATTCCCCCCACGTCTACATCGGTAGATGACCCTAAACAATTTAATGACCTTTTCAGAAGGGTCTCACAAGACCTAGAGATTGCCCTGGAAGAGGTCACAGAGTCACAACATAAGTTGCTAAAAATTCTACATACAGCAACATTGTCAAAAATTGTGCTTTCCATGGTTGAAGCATTGATGGAACCGGCTAATGCCATATGGCAGACACCGGCCACCATTCCCCCTACTAATAAAAGAAATGATAGGAAATACTATAACCCTGCCAAGGAGATGGAGTTCTTATTCACCCATCCATCTCCAAATTCATTAATCATTGACACTGCAAACCAAAGGGGTAAGCAGACAAATTATAAGTCAACACTACAAGATAAAGACTGAAAGAGACTTGATCTGTTAAGTGGAAATGTTTATTCATCTTCCACTTTAAGGCTCTGTAATTCAATACTTACAATACTTTCCAACTGTGACCACAGCATTTACGAAAAATTATCACAATTCACAAATGACGTACCAGAGAACAATTTAAGTCATTACTTACTGAAGAACAACTTGTAGCTAGAACATCACTACAGGCTTCTCTAGACGTAGCTGATACAGTGGCCAGAACAACAGCCATGGCCATGGTTATGCGCAGGACTTCTTGGCTCCACTCAGCGGGTCTTCCCAGGGAGCTACAAACGAAAATGGAAGATCTTCTATTTGATAAAGCTCAACTTTTTGCAGAAAAGACAGATGAAGTCCTGCACTCTGTGAAAGGTTTTATGGCAACGTTGCAAACCCTGGGCATATACACCTGGAACAGAGAGGAAGCAATATAGATTCCAATCATATACCCACAGATAATCCTTTTCATTCACAATACAGACAGTATGAACCACCAAGAGTGAAACAGAGATGCAGACAGCCACAGCAAACACCTTTGGCCTCTCAAACAGCATCATCCAAATAGCAGTTTTGAGAATTTGGTCAAGGGTCTGCGAGACCCCACTCATCAAACAGTGCCACCATCATTGACCAAACACTTAAAACTCTGCCTCTGAAAATTCCACCATAAATGGTCAGAAATCACCAAATTGGGATACACTGTCCCATTCATATCCATCCCTTTTACCCACTCCCTCTTCAGGGACCAATCTTACGTACACATACTCCATCAGGAAATAGATCATCTCCTACAAATAGGGGCAATAGAGTATGTACCTTTGCAACACAGATGGAAGGGGTTCTATTCCCACTACTTTGTAGTACAGAAAAAGAACAGAGGATGGAAACCCATTCTAGATCTGAGAGCATTAAACCAATTCTTGAGGTGACAAAAATTCAAGATGGTCACACTATCCACCATAATACTGGCAGTGCTGAGAAGGGGACTGGTTCTCAGTCCTTGACCTTTAGGATGCTTATTTTTATATTACTATCCACCCCGCACACAGATGTTTCCTAAGATTCACTGTCTGGAAACCATTACCAATACAAAATACTGCCATTTGACCTGTCTATGGCACCAAGGGTTTTCTCCAAAGTTCTCGCAGTAGTTACGGCACATCCGAGGAGACAGAATCACAATCTTCCCATACCAAGACTAATAGACAACCAGTCAAACCCTGGCCAGACAAGCTACAGGCCCAACCGTAACACAGTTTCAAAAACTAGGACTCAGGATAAACAATGAAAAGTCCACTTTGAACCCAACACAGCAGTTGGAGTTCATAGGAACAGACTTGAACGCAATAATAGCCAGGGCATCATTACCAATGCCCAGATTTAAGGCCATTACAGACCTAATACTACTAGTAAGAAACAGTCCAACACTAACAGCACACATTGCTTTAGAGCTTCTGGGATGCATGGCAGCCATGACATTCATGGTCCAGCACGTCTGACTACATATGCGATGCCTCCAGAGATGGCTCGCTTCAGTCTCCAGACCAAACAGACACAGTCTAAACAAAGTGTTGACGATGCCAAACAAGGGCAAAGATCCCCTACTGTGGTGGACCCAAGAAAACAATATGATCCAATTCTCACAGGTCTCCACCATCAATTATGATTACAACAGATGCATCACTTCTAGGGTGAGGAGTGCATCTGCACAACCACACAATATAGGGAAGGTGATCAAGAACCGAAACCAGTCTAAACATCTTAGAACTCCAGGCGGTGTGCAATGCCTGTTGTCATTTTCTGCCAATCATAAGAGACAGGTCAATAATGACAAACAACATAGTGTGCATGTTTTATATCAGCTGTCAGATAGGAGCAAAATCCCACTCCCTATGCAGGAAATCAATAAGACTATGGAACTGGTGCATAGAGCACAACATCAACATATTAGAAACATACCTACCTGGAAAACAGAACACCACCGTGCACAGCCTCAGCAGACACTCTGCACAGACTCACGAATGGGAGCTGAACAACGAGGTCCTGAAAAACATTATTCGTCAGTTGGGCCCAACAGTCGACCTCTTTGCCACAAAATAAAACCACAAATGTCATCTTTTCTGCTCGAGGATGGGACTGGGACCAGGATCAATGGGCTATGCCTTCTTACTCAACTGGAGCAAGGGACTTCTGTACGCTTTCCCACCCATACCAATGATACCCAAGACCATCCACAAAAATCAGGGTCGACAAGGAGACAGTGATAATGATAATGGCCCAGGCAGACATGACACATTCAGGAGATCTGAGAACCAACATACAAGCCAATCACGCTCCCCCAAGACACAATCTCCTTTCCCAGAATGGCGGTCAGATTTATCACCCTGAGATACAGAAGCTACATCTAATGGAATGGTTCCTGACTGGTTCTGTTCTGATGAATTAGAATGGCTTGGAACAAGTTAGACAGATACTATTTAGTAGTAAACTAACTAGAAAAACTTATTTGCAAAAATGGTGCAGAGACAGAAAAAACTTGGTGACATCCTCATCCATACTGGTTATCTTAGAATATATCCTAGAATTTAAAAAATCAGGTCTATCAATTAGCTCCTTAAAGGTTCATCTAGCAGCAATTACTGTTTTCCACAACAAGATCAATTACACAATGGGATTCACTCACCCGATCGTAAAATGGTTCCTGGCGGGACTACAGAGAGTATTTCCAGTCATATGTGCCCCCACAATACCATGGGACCTAAACCTAGTACTAAAGGCCAGTACTAGAACACCATTCGAGCCCTTAGCAACATGTCCACTACTCCGTATGTTGATGAAATTGTCATTTTTAGTTGCCATCACATCAGCCTGACGTGTTAGGGAGATTAGCGCACTCATGGCCCACCCACCGTACACGATATTCCATAAGGATAAGATCAGTCTTAGATCTCACCCAAAATTCTTACCGAAAATAGTGTCAGACTTCCATATTAACCAACCTATTCATTTACTTACCTTTTACCTGAAACTGCGTAATAATGCACAGGAAGCCGCACTCCATACTCTGGATGTCAGAAGGGCAGTAGCATTTTAGCCAGAGAGAACGAAAACATTTAGAAGATCAGATAAGCTTTTTGTTTCAGTGGCAGAACACATGAAGAGCAAAGCCATATCTATCCAAAGCCTATCCAAATGGATAACAGAATGTATCCAACTATGCTATACGCAGAAAAACCTACAAGCTCCCACTGGAACTAGAGTTCACTCAATATCCATCTCAGTAGCGTTCCTGAATAATGTTTCTGTCATTGTCATATGCGAGGCAGTGACATGGGCCTCCGCACATACTTTCACAAGACATTATGCAATTGATTATGCATCTATTAGGGATGCTGCAGTAGGTCTAACTGTACTCTCATCTGTCCAGAACTATTAACACTGAAGTCCCTCCACCAAACTTAGGGCATTGCTTTATAGTCACCTAAAATGGAGCACCCACAGGGACATCACTTGAAAAAGCACAGAAGGTTACTCACCTAGTGCAGTAACTGACATTCTTCGAGATGTGTCCCCCTATGGGTGCTCCATTACCCACACTCCTCCCCTCTACTTCAGAGTTCTAGACCGGGACTCTGCGGTAGAGAAGGAACAGAGGGGGTTGGGTCGCACGTGCCAGGAGACACACCAATGGCACCGTGAGACGGGAGCTATGTACGTGCAACCCAAACGAGTGCAGTTGCAAAGATCTCTGATCAAGGATGCGGGACTCGATAACCCCGAAAGTGGAGCACCCGCAGGGACACAAATCTCAAAGAACGTCAGTTACTGCACTAGGTGAGTAACCTTCTTTTCTCATGTGAAGAAAGATTGGTATTCTATACCGTAAAAAGATCAATAGAAAGGGACATGATAAAAGTATAGAGAAGGTGGATATATTCCGTAGTCCTAGGCCATAACAAAAGAACAAGGAGAAATTAAATGGAACTGAGAGGCAGCAAAATCAAAACGGATAAAATTAAGTTTTTTGCACAATGGTGGAAATCATTATAACAGGATGTCTTGGAGGTCAGAAATTAGTGAGGTTCAAAGAGGGTATGGATGTTTGGATATTTTTGCTATTCAGATAGAGCAGTGGTTTTCAGCCTCTGATCCATGGACCTCTATGGGCCTGCAGACTATGTCTAGGATTTCAAAATGGGGCTGCACCTCTGTTTGAAATATTTTTTAAGGGTCCGCAAATGAAAAAAGGTTGAAAACGACTGATAGAGTTATAGATCGTGCTTTTAAAAAAGTGTTGGAAGGAATATAAAACCTTGTGTCAGGGCTTAAACCAATCGCTAACTACTAGGGATTAGGATGAGAGTCTGGCCACCATGACAGTATCTGCTGCTACTGTGGGGTTTTTTGCAGATTCTCCTAAAGTATCTGGTGCTGGCCGCTATCATAGATAGGAATTCCTATAGTGAATCAGGCCTGTGATCCATCCAGTCCAACATCCTGTTTCCCATCTTTTGTGTAAAATGTGATGTTGCATGCATGTATAAAGATTAAACACAAAAAAAGACAGCCATTAAACCCTATCTTTAACCAGCCATTTAGATATGGGTTGCCTCTTGTTCAAGCCTTCATTTGGGTAAATGCCTAGGTAAGCAGGCAGGCCTAGTTCTACATTCTGAAAGTCCGTTAATGTCAACTTTAGTTTAGGAAACCTCTGGGATAGTAAGTCTGAGTCAAAGAACTCTCATGAAAACACCTTGCCATCATCCTCAGAGTTTATAACTGTAGTGCCTTAATTGATGTTGGCTTTTGTTACTGAAGAATTCTAAAGCTTTTCTGTCAAATGGAGGGTTTTATTAATGGAATATATCTGAGGGGTAAGTTATTTGAATCACTCTTAAGATAGATTATTTGAACCACTCTCCTTACATTTTTATCAACTTGTAAATTTGAACTTTGAGATGAGTAACACAAAATATGAAATATTATGTCCTACTAGCCTGCTTAAATTAAGCTTGTTGAACATGAGCAGAACTTGATTGATTTACACCTTTGTTTTTAGGGTCCCCCTACTAAAGGGTTTCACAGATAGCAAAAAGTCTATATCTCACAGCTACGCTTCTGTAGAAAGGTAGGTAGTAGTAGTGCTATAGTGAAGTATCTAGTGTTTTAGTAAGATATTTAAAAATTATTGACCTTATTTTTACATAAATGCTTTTATCACAACCCCCCCCCAGCCTTTCTTGCAGAAAGGGTAGTAATATCCATTTATTAGATTTTCATGTAAAAACTAGAGTGAATTATGTGAAGCATGTCAGAGCCAGTTTCGTGTACATTTTGAAAAACACTTAACTGACCACAATATACACAATTACATTAAAGATGTATAGTGCCAACTTAAACTTTGATGAAATATAAACCACTCTTAAAATGAAGCACTTTTTAAATCATTGTGCTGCTGATTTTAAACATTGTCAGAAGGGTTGAAGTTATTGCATGTTCTGTTTTTGTCATTGTGATTTACAAAACAATACGATATTTTAGAAACAAACTGAGAAAAGAACAAAAACAGTGCTTTTATAAGTGTCTGATTATCTGGTATCCTCAAGGCAGACTTCTTTGTGTGAACTTTAGTGATGCGTACCCTTTTAGCCATCATGTTTCTCTGAAGAACTATTCCTATAAATATAATTTTCAAAGTATATCTGAATGAATGAATTTTTAGGAAAGGTGCCTTAATTTCTCCATTTCTTTTAATTTGAATAAAGATGGCGACAGCTTTTGCATTAAGATCTTGTGGTGCTGATTTTTATTTTTAAAGAAGTGACCTATGGTGTTCTTGTCTCATAAAACTATTGAGTTGGTAACCTTTCACCATTCCAGCACTGAACCCGAGCTATTCAAGTGATGACTAATCTTATATATGATACTTTTAATATGCTCTTAAAAAAAATACCCCAACTGCCTGACAACAACAATCTATCTATCTATCTAGGAACTTATACTACACAGATAGGGGTGATTTCATAGGATCTCACAAATATCAATTAATTTATCTTCCCAACACCCCTTTCCTTTATGAAGTTGTTTTATACTTCGGGACTTGAGAATGTTACTACCATCACTTTTTAAAAAAAAATACGGGCTGTTCATTTGGTTATAAAAATGTACAGTACTGAGATATGGTAACTTATTTCTGTCACAATCCTTGTACCACATATGGGGGAGGAGAAGAAGAAGGAAAGTAGTGTTGTCACAGTGGCTGGTTAATTTACCAGTGATGTCAATCTCTTGAATTGGAGAGAGGCTTAGAGTAAGAAGAGGAGAATCAACCCCTTCTGCCATTACCCCACTGAAAGGATGTTGCAGTTCCACCGCCTACTAGTCAGTGAGACAGTAAGCAACAAAGTGCTGATGAATGAGTGGAGGAAAAAAGGTAGTGAAGTAGTTACTTCTGATTTAATAGTCATAGCATTCAAAAGCAAGAATTTCATAGAAGGATGAAAGAAAGTGGAGTGAATAGAATATCAACACTGTTGATGTCATACTTGGGCTTGAAGTAAGCTATTTCACCAGCTAGTTAGCTAAGAAGTCTCTTCAGAAACTTAAAATGTGACATTAGAACACCTGAATCTGTAGGATGAGGAAGGAAAAGCAAATTACTGTAACAATCTGATTAAATTTTAAGCCTGTGCGCACCTTTTCAAGTGGGTAATGCTCTTCTCCCTATTATATGTTGACTCAAAATGAGTAGACATTTAGGATTGGGAAGCTTTTCTGCTACTGTCATAGAATTAAGTACAAATAACTAGAGGTGAAACCATTTCAGTGTATTGTAACATCTAAATCAGCAAGTTCTCAGTTTTCCTGGTTCAGAACTTTTTATACTGAAGATTAATTTGAGTGGTAACAGCTGAACAGGATTTAAATCTGTTAATGTGCCAAAAAGGAAGAACATAAATTAATGAATAAAAAGATGTCGATGCAGTATTTCAGCAGCCTGGCAGGAAGCTATGAACCTTGCTCTTGATAGGTGAGGAAAGATGCCAGGTTGGTAGCTAGAAAAGAGAATAATATTGGAAAAGGCCAACCGGGCACATGTGTAACAGCAGAAGAGAGAGGTTCCATCGTCTATACCTTGAGGGTTCTTTTATTATTTCCTGGAAGAGACAGGGCCAGATCCTCAGCTGGTGTAAAATAAATGGAATTACACCAATCTACACCAGCTGAGGATCTGACCCATAAACTCAGTTATCGTAGAATTTGTTGTCTTACAAAACATTTACTCAGATCCATTTAAAAAAAAAAAAGGCATTTTCCATCCAAGTGTGACAAAACATTTCTCAAAACTAGGTAAGTTATCCTTTTTTTAATATGGGAAGTGAGGTGTAGGTACAGGAATAAAACAAGATGAACTGATTCACAGTTTTGCTGCTGTTCCCCCACTTCTGTGTTCTGTGTCCAGGTGTTTGCTTGGTGGCCTGAACTATTTTTTTACCCTCTTAACCATTTCAGAAATCAGTATGGTAAGAGCTTCAAATGTGTTAGCTTCTGTGAAGAAACTAATTTTTTTAAACTGTACTAACAGGTTTTTTTGTCAAGGAAATTCAGACATTTCAAGAAATAAGCCTATTTTGGGTATATCAAAGTACTTGTTAAACCAGATATCACCTATGTCCATATGGCTTTCACAGATATTCAGTTTTGAAATCACATAATGAATCCTGTGTATTTTGTTTATGGGTCACATTATTTCCTTTCATTCAGTTTGAGCCTTCATACTTCCCTTATTTCCCCAACGATAGCTTTTTCACAGGAACATAAATCAATTTAGCAGCTGTAATGTGTAAGGTAGCATCTCAGATGAAACATTTCAAGACTCTAAATTTTCATTGATTAGTCTGTCCAAATATGAGAGAACTTCTATCCTTTTCTAACATCTTGAGTGTCCTGTCATCTCCTTTTCTTGTAAACTGTAAATCTTGCAATTTGGAGAATGTTCTCATTCCATGTTTCAAGAATTGTAACAGTCCTAAACTGCTGTAATTTGAAGTGATTCAAAACAGATCAGTCAAGGGCTTCTTGTCAGTTTGTTTTTTTTAATCTACCCATGCATGTTTACCTAGATCAAAATCTATAAAGGTGTAGGGACTAGTTACTTCTATATAAGGTTGCTTATTACTTGTGTATGAGACATTTGAGAGATTTGTACATGAGCTGAATACTTCAACAAATCAATCTGCCAAATGTATTCACATTCTTCCTTTATATTTCCTTACCTTACAAACAATATGATAAGAGACTTTAAATTCTTTGGACTTCAGTCTACAGGAGACCTATGAAGCTAAGAGGCATGAGTTCTTTGGTGAATTGCAGCGGAAGGAGGAGGAGATGAGACAGATGTTTGTACAGAGAGTCAAGGAGAAAGAAGCAATATTGAAAGAAGCTGAGCGAGAGGCAAGTATGCCTCTGTTTTCTTTTTAATTCATTGGTGTTTGGAACATTTTAGCAAAATCAATACTACTATCATACATATTAATTTATTAAATTTTGTATAGCACTAGAACCTAAACGACACAACTAGATTGAGTTCTATTGTGCTAAACAATGTACAGAAATATAGTAAATGACAGTATCGTGCTCCACAGTTTAAAGGACTAGAGAGATGGAGAAGAGAAACAAGTGGCCTTGGACTGGAATGGTGTAGAGACAGTGTAACATAATGGTCAGCACATTTCTTAGTCCTTCTGGAGTAATGATCGCAGCTCACAAGGGCCTAGCCATTATCAGATTGCAGTTTTTTTGTATGCATTATGGTGGCAGTGAGTTTTGTTGAGGGAGCTGAAGGAAGATAAGGTTGTGACTACAGATTTTGACTGGGATCATTTTCCATACATGAAGGCTAGTGTGGGAAGAAGCACGAAAGTGCTTGTTGCAGAAGCAGGTGATTGAGACATTATTGGTGGAATTAAAGTGGGAGTCATTGTTGCAGTAAAATGAGTTGGATGGGGAGGGGCTAAATTTTGGAGTTCTTTCAAAAAAAAAAAAAAAAAAAAAAAAAAAGAGGACAGTTTGTTTGGTGCATTGGGAGGGGCTGGTGGATGCAGACTAAACTAGTACATATTCTCCTTATGTTAGTTATAAGCCCATCATTGCAGTGGTATCTAGGTATATCTTTTAAATGAATCAAAAGAAATTGCAAGATTTTGGTGGAAATCCTGCAGGTTTTCAATATTCTTCAGCCCAAACAGTTGAATGTGTGGTTATCCCCATAAAAAAGAGTACTCTGGAGATGGCTAGGGACTTTTGATTTAAACCAAGCTTTAATTCCTACCTCCATAAAGCAGGCATACCCTATGTATCAAATTCCTGAGTAGTAGTAGTATCTTTTTTCTTTCACCCAATCCCAGGCTCTCTATGGTAGTGGTGGTAGCCAATGAGAAATCTAGACTGGAGCTTCTAGATCCTTACTTAATAAAGAAACGAAATAGATGGATCTCTTGAGATCTGAGGCATCAAGCAGTGCTGGCAAAATGATTTTCTTGCCTCCAGCCTCCTTATTCAACATTCATAAGATGGTCCTATATGTTTACCTCAAATCCTGTCTTAAAGTGGTTTCTGATTTCCATCTCAGTTAGGTCATTAATCTTGTATTTTTCTCTGTGCTGAAGATGCATTTGAAAGGAATTCAGCTCCAGACTTTGAATGTAAAGAGGATCTTAATTTTATTTTCTAAATAGGATGAAATTAATCCACAAGTTCTTCTGTGTTACTTGTGATGTGTGGGGATAAGATTAGAAGCATAAACTTCTTCCCAGCATAAGATTGCCCAAGCAGATCAGGATATGAATAATTGATTGTGTTCAGCCACTATTGAGTTTAAGGGTACATTAGCTATGTTTAAGGCTGCTTCTACAATATGCCTTTGCATTTTGCTTCTCTGACATATGCAAGGTAGTTTGCAGTGTGTCGGTCCCATGATATGAGGGAGACAAGGTAGTTGAGATAATCTTGTTGGATCAACTTCTGTCGGTGAAAAGTACAAGCTTTCATGCTACACAGAGCTGCTCTTCATGTCTGGGAAAGGAAGTAGAATGTCTGAGCTAAATACAAGTTGGGACAGATTGCTAAGCAGAAGAGAGTAAATGAAGTGGGCAATTAAGGGTAGCAGGCAATGTGGTGTGTTACAAATTATTGTAATAAGCCACAAAAGCAGTGTCAAATCAATGTTTTTTTTGGTGTGTAGCAGTGTTATGAATTTAAGTTCCCATGGTCTCCTTCTAAAGGTGTTGTGCAGGTTTGCTTTGAGAACAAGTATTGAAAAATCAGATATGAAGTGATCACTTTTTGAAGTGTTCACCCATAGTGATATGGTGTTTCTTTATCATTTCTGTGTGAGCTCTTTTGAAAGCATAGTGATTGTTGAGGCATTTGATGCACTGGATGAGGTACACCACATGTGGTGATAAGCATGTGTAGAACCCATGGATCTTGAAAGGTATGTTATGGGGGGGAGTGGAGATATGTCTGCAGATTTTGCATCTTTTGTTCTGGCAGGGTCTGGTGCTGCTTTGAGTTTACATTTAATAACAAACACTTCGTACAAACTATGGAAATGGCCATGGGTACTAGGATGTCTCCCCACTCTGCCAGCCTCTTCATAGGCCACTTCAAGGAAGAGTTTCTTAAAAAAAAAAAAAAAAAAAAAAAAAAAAAAAAAAAATGTACTATCAAACTAGTGATATACCTGAGATGCATTGATAATATTTTTGTCATCTGGACAAAAGACCTGAACTCCCTTATAGCTTTTCATCACAACTTCAAAAACTGCCACCCATCGATCAGACTCTACATAGAACACTCTCACACCAACATCAACTTCCTGGACATGATTAGCTTAAACAGTGGAATCCTATAAATATGTCTATTCAAGAAACGCATGGATCACCACACTTACCACCACAGATCCAGTAACCACCACAGGCACACCAAAAAATGTGTTATCCACTTCCAGGCTTTCTCATACCGCAGGGAAAGTCCAGGTTTCACACCTAAATGCGCTTAAAAACCACCTTCACTAACCAGGACATTCCACCAGAGAAGTAGATTGCATTCTTGAAAGGGCCATCGAAATACCCTAGGAGAACATGCTTCAAAATACAGGTAAGAAAAAACAAAAAACCACTGACAGCATACCCCTAGTGATTACTGACCTACTTCCTGGTGTAGACTCCTCCTCCAGCTTTTGGAGCTAATGGGAGAAGCTTTCCCATCAGCATAGGTAGTGCCTTCACTAAGGGCTACAGCAGCGCAGCTGCAGTGGTGCACCTGCAAGTGTAGACAAGCTCTCAGACATTCTTCTTCCTTCCCCAGATGTGAAGAAGAGCTTTGTGTAGCTCAGAGACTTGTACCGTCCATTAACAAGTTGGTCCAATAAAAGATATTACCTCACCTACTTTATCTCTCTTACACTGGTATATGGAGCTCTTTATGCAGCATTACTCTCTGTACTTGAATTCTGAATCTGATGCCCTGTGTCTTAGTCACTTCTAAATACTGCTCTTCAGACCCATCTTCTACAGGGTCACTAACTGTTAATCTCCCAAGTGTGGCAGTCAGTATGGACAGCTTCAGTAGAGCTTTTGAGCATGCAGTGATTCATTTGGATCTATATCTATGCACACCTCCAAAGACTAAATAAGATATTTCTTCAGAGAACAATTCTTGCTGATAAGTAACTCTTGTGATACAACAGATATTTTTTTCCCACTCAAATTTTCGTCATGGACTCTGGGCTACATATACATACATACATACATACATACATACATACATACATACATAGGCTTTCTGACCATCCAGTTTGAGGGAGGTGGAAGTCTTAGATATTGTGCCCAACAATTCCTAACTCTCAAATGCAGTACTAATCTTCTCCTTTTCTCAGAGGTTACAATATCAGAGCTCCACCACTCCAGTTTATATCAAGCCATTGTTTTTCTTTACTAACATCATTGATGCTTGGGATACTCCTCTGTTGAGTCATGAAGGTGGCCCTCTTTTCAGTTTCAGAAATTTTACGTGAGGATGCCTCAATTTTTGATCCATAGAAGATATTTTCTGATGCAAATCTAGTGTCCAGTTTATTTCCTGCTATTTATGGGGCTCCAGCATTGTTACATGCAGTAGTCAACCATCCAGAATGGGAAGGTTTGGTGCTTGTTTAGTTTCTGTTAGCTGTGGAAAAGAATTGCTGTCCCATGTGTCTCCTTGTTAATTTTTAATATGAATTAAAATCCGTAGGCATGTCTAAATGCCTTTTTTTAAAAAGTTGTTTGCAAAAAAAAAAAAAAAAGATTTAAGCATTTTTCTTAAATGCAAATACCTATAAATATGTGATCGTACTCTGAAATGTTCTTTACTTTAAGTTTTCTTAACAGGATTATGGTGCCCCTTTGTTTGATTTATGAAGCAATGTACTTTTTTTAAGCGCTCAAGATATGTAAGAAATCTGCAATGGTAACAAAATGCAAGTTATTGATGTATCTTAGTTTACTTACTGAGTATTAGTGAGTATTTTCCTATGGCAAGGCTGCCACCTTGTGTCACTAATTGGAAATGCAATTTTTGTGCTTTGGTTAACAGCTACAGGCTAAATTTGAACATCTTAAGCGACTTCATCAAGAAGAGAGGATGAAGCTGGAGGAAAAAAGAAAACTCCTGGAAGATGATATGATTGCATTCAATAAAAGGAAAATGGCCACTGAGTTACTTCAAGGACAGGGATTTGCATCTACACCTAGCATTAGTTTGAAAAAAGACAAGGACCGTAAAAAGTAAGTGCTAATATTAGCAGTCTGTCTGGGATATCAATAGGAAAAAAAAGTCTTCACATTTCAAAGAGTTATTTAGCCATAACCAAACGTCAGTCATTTTTAATTAACAGTATAAATATGAGATCTTGTATAGGAGGATAATAAAAGTATGAAAAATCATGATGCTTGAGTTGTTGGCTCAGATAACTTAGCTGTTTTGACTGAACTGAAGAGCTGCTGTATGTTCTATGAGAGTTCTTTTTTTCAATAAGGGATCCAGGTTTTCGGCTTGAACTCCTGTGCTTTGATGTCAGAGATCATGAAATTGTGAACGTGCAGGAACAGAGTGAGAGGGAGAAGTTAGAAAGGGACAGAATCTCTCACAGGGAATTCCAGAAATAGCAATTGGATGCAATTGTCGAGTTATATGAGTTTAGGGTATGTGTTAGTTTTCAAAAGTTGTAGAAAATATAAATTTTTATATCTTCATAGTATTACTTTTTTCTTGCATTTCTTCTCTCGTTATTTGTCTTATCACTGTATCCTATGCTATTTTCTAGTAAAGAGTGAAGCCAATATGGATCTTTGCCAATACTAAACAATAATCATTGCTGGGTCAATGACACTCATTGGCTTGCAATCCTCCAGAACCTCCTCTCCACTGAGGAACCAGTTGTTCTGCCATAGTTGTAATTGTATCATCATGTAAGTTACAAACAATTATTTTCAGGAATTTGTAACTTGGTCATACAATTGTGCTGTATCCTGAACATGTACTACATCATTTCACTTTTGGAGCCAGTTAGCTTTTGTCTTGTGAAAAATTGAAAAAGTTGTGAAGTTTCAGGAGTGCTATAAATTAACCATTTAACCCAAATAACCATTAAAACAAATGTGTTTTCACAAAGAATTGATGCAAACAAAATATGCTTCAACTTTGAGTGTGACAAAAAGAACAAACTGAAAAAATTAATTTTTTAAACTTGATCGTGGATTACAACTTAACTGTAAATAACTCTTTTGTTGTTTGTGTCAGTCTTCTTGAAACTGAAAGTTCAGTTTTGATCTGATACACAGCTGCGTGTCACTGGCCAGCTGCTATGAGTAATTTTAGAAGTTATAGGCACACACATTCCCATGAATGCTGAAGAGAGACCAGGCTTGACTTTTTTTCTTGTATACATCAGTATTCTATTTCTATTCTGTTTCTACTTTACCTTATCAAAATTGCATCTTATAAATAACTTTCTTTTCCCTTGATTTCTTCATCTGTAAGAATTGTACATGAAAATGGATTTATTGAAAACAAGCTTGTTAACTGTACCATTATGAATAATTCTTGTGTATAATGTTTTCCACTTTCTCTGTACTTACTAATGTATTGGTTTTTCTGTTTCAGTTCCAGCTTTATGTAATACAGAGGATTATGGCAAGCAAATGTTAAAAATTATACAAATAAACTATGGTTTCCTATGCTTTTGCTTTTTCTGTATTTCTTACCAAACAAGAATTTGGAAAATAACCATTACTACTACAAGTTATAGAAGAACAGTATTTTTAAGTATATGGTCAATATGCACAAGTATTGTAAGTTACTGTTACATTAATATAAAATAATGGATATTTCTATTAAGCAGCTGTGTTGATATGCACTTATACTTTACGTGCATGTGGTTAAATCACATACGCTTAAGTGCACTGTACCAAAGAAAATGTCTATGCCATAAACAGTTTTCATTCATAATATGAATGCTGTAGTACAGAAGTATTCAATGAATATATGTATATTATAACCTTTTGAAAGTAATTTTGATATGCTATGTTTACTTATCAACCACCATTTAATGTAACTTCTGAAGTGTTTTGAAATAAATATCTCAATCTGTTTAAATAGCCATTTATTAGTTGTGCTGGCAATGGTTTGTTTTTTATAGAAGCACTATCCCAATTTTATGATCTAAGCTTTCTAATGCAAACGAATCATGTTATGCAGTGTTGCATGTGAATAGATTTGTAGCTGGCATTACTAATTTGAGACCAAATCATTTAAAAAATATGGTCTAGTGTCCTACTTGCATGTGCTTTCCAATCTTCTGCGTCTTTCCATGTTTTCCATGTTTCAGAAGCTGGTCTTTTTTAAAAGAAACTGGGGTATTAATGACACACATGAGTAACTTTACAAACATGAATAATTCCTTTACTTCAATGAGAATTCCTTGCATGCATAAAATTAAACATCTGTGTATAAGTGTTTCCAGGATTGGAGCCTTACTTTATTTGTATCACTCTACTACATTAAGACAAACTGTTTAGTAGCTTACAGAATAGGTTGAAGAATCATTTTTTAAAACAAACTTTGGAAATTAACCATACGTTTGTAGTGTTAAAATTATGTCATGCAACTACAACAGATGGCTAAACTTCTCTTTTATTAACTTTAGCACCTTTAGGTTAAAGCATGTTTAAAATTATTCTTATATTTTAAAAGTCCCCAATAACTATTTATCAGCAACAATCTATAGACAATGTAATTCTCCAAAGACTTGTATATTACAATTTTTTAAATAAAATATTAATACAGAACTTCACTGAAATAAAATGTATTTGCTGAAATGTGTCTAATTTGCTTTAAATCTTACTTTTTTGTGTGTTGGTATTAGACACAAGGGGTAAGTTTTCTTAAAAATAAACAAAAATAATATAGTTGCATTTTTTTTCAAACATTTTTCTTAAACCATTTGTTTACTGGCCAAAATAAATGTTTCAATCTTGAACATTGGCTCAGCAAAGCAGGCTGGTTCATGAACTGTTGCTGTGCTCAAGCTCAGGCCCTTCTGAGTTTATTCACACTGAAGAGATGATGCACACAAAGATGAGATAAGGTGATAGGAGGGGAGTAGTAATGGAAAGGAGTAGTATTATAATAGGAGATGAAGTGTAGTTTGGAAAAGTCCAAAACTGCCTTGGGGGGAATTACCCTGAAATATAAGATACTGAATAGGTGCTAGTGGGCATACTTGCATGCTTAACAGTAGAAGAGAATTCAAAGCATTAGAAAGCAACTGATGATCTTACAGTCGTGTGGGAAACGAGAGTTTAGGTGGGACAATTTTTAAATTACCATAGCTCTATATGTGCTCATTTATTGGGCACTTGTGATAGGACTACTCTGTTCCTGTAGTGATTGCTAGGATATTCATTCTAGTTTCATTGTTGCAGTTTTGATGCTTCCTACTACAATGCATTATAAATTATACACATTGGGCCACTGGAGCAGTTGCCATGTTTGGTCCTTTACCTAAGATGTGTTGTTTATATCTTTAAGTTACATTAAACTACGGTAATATTTGTGATTTCCTCTCACAGCAAAATTTTATTTTAATTCACTTCTGTTGCTGACGTAAGATTTTCCTTTTTCCATTTTCAAGAGAATCTACAGGTACACAGTGAAATTAGGTGGAGAAAATACCTGACTTAAAAATAGTGTACTGATATTTTCTGTATTTCACTGATTTACTGTAATGTTTGGAAATAAGAACTGATCGTGGCATCAGCATCGTTAAGCAATATCTCAGCCTTCACTAAGAAGGGGCACCAACAGAGGTACAAATAGTTATTTTTATTAAACTATTGAAGCTTTGCATAAACATTCAGTAATTGTTATAAAATTATAAAAACTATATAGTTTTATAAAAACCATAGTTACCTTAGCGTGGATGTTTACTCATTATTAAGTAGCTTAGTGCCAACACAAAGAAATACTTTGACAGAGCAATACAGATGATTTCAGGATAGATAAACTTTTGCTGGTATTGGTCCAGGAGCAGTGATAGGACAAATTCTCTTTCTGATCAGCACCCACCAACCTGCATTCAGCAGCCAAAACCCTGAGTGCTTTCACCTCCTGAAAGTGGAAGTCTCTGTGGGGGGGAAGCAAACATATTCATTCTGATCTGTGTTTGTTGCCTAGCATCCTGACCTTTAACCAGCTAGGCTGCTCTTGACTTAGTTATGCTAGAGAGTAAGCAAGCATTGGACTAGGACCAGGAAGTTGAGTCCTTATTCCTGAGTTGAGGCAGTCCTTTTGTAGCCTGAGTTAGTTTTCCCCCATCTGTAAAAACATGTAATACCTATTCCACTGTGTAGCCTGATCTATAGATTATATTGATAACTGGGGATTCTTAAGTAATCACTTTGAGGGGTGACAGCCTCTTATCCCAAGATCAGGCCAGTATTATTCAAATTATTATATAGTTGGGAGCCCTGATATGCACAGTTACAACACTCACACTATAGGAACTCTTCTATAATTACAAATAATTTAATAATACATTTAGCACAGTCACAAATACCCCAACTCAGGTAAATAGAGATACCATAGAATGTACATCTACACATCCCTGTACTCTCACCATCCCTTGTAGAACAACTTGAAATATTAGCCTTTATCTTCCTCATCACCATCACATTCCCCTTCATCACCAGTGGTCGTCATTCTAGCACCTCCCACAAACTACATCTCTTTCTCCAGCTGTCCCAAGGCTGGAATGCGACTTTTATAACATGATACGCTGACACCACTGTTTAATGTACATTACCCTTTTCCTTACTTGTGTTTTCTCACTTTATTAAGGTTGGAGTGTTCTCCTATAGGTTAGTATATCAGTGATCTCAACTTATTATCATATATGGCAATTCATTGGCCTGGCTCTCTTGTGGTTGGATATCTGCCCTGCGGATGTAGCTCATATACCTGTTATATATGCCAATTTGTTGCCATGACACTCTTGTGGTTGGATCACATACCTGGGGTTAGAAATTCTTCTTAGACACTCTTTTCAGCTCCTTAGTACTTGGGGTTTTTTCTTTGGGCAATTTATCTGTTCAAAGTTCATCTGTTCAGAGTTCATGGGCCTCAAGTCTTATAACTTGCTGAAGCATAGTATGCAGGCCTGTAGGTTCCTTACATTATTGCTGAATATAATGGAAACCAGTAAATATAATAAAGGCACGCTAGCCCTATGGGATGTTGTGAAATGCTTTGGAAATGTAAAGTATTAAATCTGTTGTATATTAGCATGTCTGACATAGCATGGAATCTTAGATTATGTGGGGTAGAAGTGAGGTGCAAACACAAAAAGAGAGGCACTGAAGTAAATGCATATAGTGTGAGTTTCTACTCAGTCAGTGATTTCTGTCACAGTAATAGTGAGCTGAAATCAAACTTGTAATTGGAAACAAGTCAAAATACAATTTCAGTTGACCACAATCCAAAAACTCTCAAGAAGACCTTTCAGAAAGGAGATACATTAATTAGTACAGTCTCCCTTGGCACTGAGGAAAGGAGATGTATTATTATCCTTCAAGGTGGTCTCTGCATGTTCTCATAAACAAATTAGGGAAATACAGCCTAAATGGAGCTACAATAAAGTGGGTGCATAACTGGTTAGAAAACTATTCACAGAGAGTACTTGTCAGTGGTTCAGAGTCAAACTGGAAGGGCATATCAAGTGAGGTCATGCAGGGATCAGGCCTTGGTCCTGTTCCATTCAATATCTTCATCAATGATTTCAATAATGTCAGATCCAACACCTCCATTTGCAATACACACATGCTCTTACAAGGTTGGTCTATGTGTCACTCGCTTTCTTGAGAGGCGTCCTGATATCAGAAATAGGTAAAGCAGCTACCTTGGCAGCTGCACGTACATTTGCAGAACACACTCTGCCATTCTGGGAGATTCAGCCACGAACGCCAAGTTTGGTGTGTCAGTACTATACATAACACAATTGATGCCAAAGTTTCAGCCTCCAGTAGTGGGTACTGCTTGTATGCACCCATAGGGATACTACTAGAAGAAGTTTGCTCTTGTGCCATTAATAATGTCTCTGAAAAGCTGCCACCTTTTGAGTTGTTTTCCTCCTTAGACTTGCTTCTCAGGGATCTTTCCTACCACCTCCCTGAGTTTGCTGAAAACTGTCTTCTTGAAATCCATTATCTTTATTGTGCTGTTTTCCCTCCTACCATTCCTTAGAATCATGAACTCTACCATTTCATGATCACTTTCACCAAAACTGCCTTCCACTTTCAAAATGTCAAAATCAAATCTAGAATAGCCACAACCCTAGTAGCTTTCTCCATCTTCTGAAATAAAAAATTGTCTTTAATACATTCCAAGAACGTGTTGAATAATTTGTGCCCTGCCCTGTTTTCCCAACAGATATCTGGGTAGTTGATGTCTCCCATCACCACTATGTCCTGTACTTTGGATGATTGTATTAGTTGTTTTAAAAAGGCCTCATCCACCTCTTCTTCCTGGTTCAGTGCTCTGTAGTAGACCCCAACCATGACATCACTCTTGACATCACCCCTGTCTCCTATTTCCATCTCAACCTCGGTCCAAGTGTATACATATTTCATATATAAGGCAATACCTCCTCCCTAGAGTGATGTCACAGATGGATCCCTCCACTCATTCAAAGATTCGAGGACAGCTCTGAAATCTCTCGGCATTTACATACCTACGATAAAGAGAAAATACAGCAACTCTCAGACAGCACAACAATCTTGTCCAGTCCAAACCTCCCTGAGGCTGACAGAATCATCTAGGTTCCAGATTTTGCGAAAAGGGACCATCATCTACAGGGACTCTCAGCTGGCAAACTCTTCCAACTGACCGTTTTGCCTCACTGGTCGGGGTTCACGAATCACTCATTTTGGATCTTACCTTGGGCCAGCCCACCCTTCATTCATCCTATGGAGACTACTCCCCGTCCCCCCCAGTATAGGGCTCCCCACAGCAGCCTGTGCTCATGAGGCAGCTCTTACTGCTGCCTGACTCCGGCTTCCAGCTTGATCGGGGTGGAGCCTCTGGGGAAGAGGAGGACCAGGGGGCAGGGGCACAGTTCCAGCACCGGTGGCCCCCTCACTTCTACACAGGTTCTGGCATTTGTGTTTGCACCTCCTTCCTGTCCCCATTCAGGGACCATTCTCTCATATAGCAGGAGATACAATCTCTCCTACTTCTGGGGGAGATCAAGCCCATTTCCCATGATTTAATCAGAAGAGGTATTCGGGTATTTCCTGGTTCCCAAGAAAAAGGAAGATGGAGACCTTTCCTGAACCTCAGGATTTCAGTAATTCAGCATTCTAATCCTCACAGTGATAATTCCAATTTTGGGTCCCAGGGACTGGTTCATCGCCTTCAACATTGAGAATGCATACTTTCATATACTTTCATTGTATTTACATTTTCAGTAAGCGTAGAATGGTTGTTGAAGGTGCTGGTGGCAGGATAAAATCAGGTTGGAGGTGTCTACAAACCAGGTTGGATGCCAGTGTCATCAGTGGTCACTATATTACTGTGGCTTGCTGGACTCTTCACAACCTTTGTGAAGCCAGAGGTGAGCCAGTGGGACTTATGACAGTGCGGGGATGCTGGATCGGTGCCCTCACACAGAAAGTGCAGCTACCACTGCTGCAGCTGGCTGCATCCAGGAAACTGAAGTCAAGGGTGCTTTGTGTTCTCACGTTGTGGACTTGCATGGCGCAATGAAAGAGTGGGAATAGTACCTGTATAAATGTGCTTATGGGGGAAAAGTGGCTCATTTGGGGGCAGCAGTGCTTGGGAGGGATGTGGGCTTGCTTGCCATGCAATCTAAGTCTAATGACATAATGAATTTGATTGGAGGGGGGGAGCAGAATGGGTGTACAGAATTTATTGGAAGGTTAAATGCTTTGTCTAGCTAAAGAGAGGAATACTATTTGCCTATTAATGCTTAATTGCTACTGGACATGGTTTTAACTTTATTAACTCAAATTATGATTGTATGATGTGATGCAGCGATAGCAATAAACTTTCTTGAAAACTTAATATGCTTTTTTTGTAAACGTCTTAAAATAGTAAAACGCTTAGTCTTGGGCAGGTCAGCTGCCATTACAAAACCACACACATGCAAAAAACAGCAGGAAATAGTTAATACCTAAACACAATTCTCCTACCGCTACATGTCCCCTGTCCCCACGTTGTCCTTTCCCTTCTTTACACATTTTCCCCTCGCTTGGTGGCAGAGGAGGGGGTAGGAAGTTTCCACCAGAGAGGGGTTGAAGAAGGAAGGCTGCACAAGGTTTAGTTGCTCTGCTCATCCACCCATGAGTCCTGAATACGTGAACTGCTCTGACATGGACATGTCTAAGCTACTGCTGGACTGAGGGTACATTGCAGGTGATCATGCCATGGTGTGTGAGAGGCAGCAGGAGCCAGTTTTCTTGCAATCGTTATAGACAGGAGTTGCTGAGCTCTGTCCTCTCTTAGCTGCTGTTCCTGTTCCAGGCTTTGCACATGCCTGCTCCCTCCCTGAAACCCTGTCCTCCACCTGGGCAGCAAGCCTCAGCCTTTCCTCCTGCCTGTCAATATGCTGCTGTTCCAGTCTTTTGTCCCTCTACGTCTGCTCCTGGACCTGCTGGTCAGTCCCATTAAGAACACTGACTATAATTTCATCATGAAAATGCTTCCTTTGGAGCAGTCCATGAAGATATGTTGCACCAGAGGTCGAGTTCCTGAAGAACAGCAGGCAATACAGGTTGAGGGTTCTGAAACAGGACAAAAAACGGAGGGCTATTGTCTAAACTAGCTCAGCGGAGGAGCACAGAATGAATTATTGTCAAATCTCAAGGACATAAAATGTAACATTTCTAAAGTGTACCAGCACATATGAAGAGGATGCTTCAGTCCTCATACTGTCTCTGGGCACAGCCTTATTAACCGCAGTGATGGAAGTGCAGAGACAATGGTAAGTTTAAAATAGCATCGTTTAATCTCTTTCAAAAAAATTTCATAACTAATTGCTACGTGGAGTGGCGGGGGGCAGGTGTGTCTAGTGCCCTTGTTGTAAAAGGTTTTTTCTGTCATTTCAGGCCTTTCACATTTTGGAAGACATAACTGTTCTTGTAGTGTCCTATTGGCAGAGGGAGATGTTATTCCAGGTTGCTCGTGGGAAACCTGCGGTGTATGCAGCTTATGTATTCAAATGTATAGTGACTGAATAGGACATTTGTGAATGGAGTGCAATAGTCAGCTATATGGCTGGAAAATATGCCCCTCCCTGCAGTGTGACTCTTTGGAGTTGCTACTTCAGGAAGAGTTTGCAGCTATCAGCAGCCAGGCTTGGGTCAGACTCCATGAGAGAATTAGCATGATGCTACATTAGCTCACACATGGTTTACCCTGTTATTGCTGTACACAAACACACAGTTTTACTTCACCCTGCACCTGGCACAGTTTTGGGGAAAAAATGACAACCCACTAGTACTTCGGAGAAATGATTTTGTGACCTTCAGACTGCCTGGACTACCTCTAACTGAAATGGACTAGATTTGGAAATAGAATACTGTATCCAAAACACACACAGGCAATACACTGTTCACAGGTGGCTCCATAGACCCAGGAGGAGTGATTACAGAGTGGCAAATTTCTTATTACTGAAAGGAAAACAAGACTGACCCTAGCAAACACCTGTGACTTAACAGTTACAACAATTTATTACAATTCTCTTTATAACAGACCTTCTTTTTTCAAGACTAAACATGCCCAGTTTTGTCAACCTTTTCACATAGATCTGGTTTTCTAAATCTTTTATCATTTTTGTTGCTCTCCTCTGGATTCACCCATGTGTCCACATCTTTCTCAAGGTGGGGTACCCAGAAATGGACACGACTCCAACTGAGGCCTCAGCAGTGCTGAGTACAGCAGGACAATTACCTCCTGTCTCATTGTTTTCAGATCAGTTCTCCAAATTATCAAGGTAGATTTGAATTCTAACCCTGTCCTCCAAAGTGCTCGCAACTACTCCCAGCTTGATGTCATCTGCAAATTTTATTAGTGTATTCTCTGCTCCTTTATTGAAATCATTAATGAAAATATTTAAAAAATGCCAAACCCAGGACTGACTCCTGCGTGACCCCACTAGACACAGCTTCCCAATTTGGCAACAAATCACTGATAACCACTCTTCGAAGACAGTCTTTCAACCAGTTTTGCGATCACATTATAGTAATTTCGTATAGAAAACATTTTGCTAGGTTGCATGTGAGGATGTCACAAAAGCCGTACTCAATTCTTGACTATGATAGGGAGCCATATAAGCACATGAAGAGTCAAACTCTGCCCTCACCAGAGCTGGGGCTGGTGGCTGACTGTAGCACTCTCAAGGCCAGTCCAATGACCACTACAGCATGAAGTAGTTGCAAGCAGCAGTCAGGAAAAGCACCTGTATGAGGACACAGAGGCTAGTAGAGAAGCTACCTTTAATCTCAGCAGCCTAACTGCTCCTTTAGTACCTTCCTCTCTATCACTTACCCCTTCTGGAGGGAATGAAAATCTCCTTCCCTCCTTTCTCCCCCGAAGAGGTAGCAGCTACCAGTGCCTCTACCTTTGCATGGCCCTGGGTGAGGAAATGAATTCCTTCATTCTCCCCCCACCCCTATAGGCAGCTCGACTTCCCTAGCCTTTAGGGAAGAAGATACAAATTAATTACTCTCTCACATAACTTTCAACAAGTCTCTCCATTGGTGGGAGGGGGCCAGGAGCCAGTGCTCAGGAAGTAGGGTGGAGCAGGGCAGGAGGGCTGACTGTCAGAGTGAAAGTAAGAATAAGGGGGTGAGCATTGGGGGAGTAAGAGCTAAGTATGAAAGTGGCAAGTTGACAGTGGATAGGGATCACGTGTGCTGGGGAAGTAGCACTCCCTTGGCCAATTCTTGTACACATCCTACAAAAATAAATAAAATGTAGGATCAGACCTAGCCCTGACTCATATAGGCATACAGCTCCCATTCAAGTCAATAGGAGATGCTTGCACTTATCTGAGGGTAGAATTCATCTTAATGGGTGTTAGGCTGGTGGTTCTCGTTCATATGAAATTATACGTCTGTGAGAGTGTGATATGAACTCAATGCACATCGACACCAAGGGTGGGGGTGCACACTAATGATTAATGGGAAGCAAACTTAAGGCCTGTCACAGGGTGGCAGGCCTCTGTGATTAGTTGAGAAAGACTGGGTGGAGTCCTTACAGGTATGTCTACACTGCAACGTAAACCTATGCTTGAGTTCAGGCTCAAGCCAAATCCCCTTTGTGTCTACACTGCACTTACACTAACTCAGGGCTCAGACCCTGGGTCCCAGGACCCTGCAGGGCTTGTGGGTTTGAGCACAAGTCAAGCTGGGACCCAGAGTCCCAGCGCTATTGCTTTGCAGTGTAGACACAGCCCCATTTTACTCAGGTCCCAGGAGTCAGCCAGAAGTATCTCACAATTCCATGGGACAACTTTCTATACCAACTCTATACCAACAATCTGCAATCCACTCTATTGCAAATGGAAGCCACCACCACTTGGTGAATGGCAGCAGCTCACCGATCTGCAACCAAGCTATCAGAGAGCCTCCTGGGTTTGAATGGAGAGCTAATTAATCAAGACTTTTGCAAAGCAAGCTGCTTCCTGGTCACTAAAGCACAGCCAGATTTTGGTAAATCTCTGGTCTGAGGCCAGTAAAATCGTGGACTTCAGCAAAAACACCAAGGATGACCACATGTATCAGCAGATAGTTAAAAAGGACTGAAGATTTTCCAGACAGGTGATCAGTGCAGGGAACATATTAAGAGGCTGAAGAGCACATACCAGAAGACGAGGGACAAGAGCTAACTGTGCTTCATGATGATCTGGTGAGCAGGGATGGTGCCCTGCTGGCCCCAGAATGCAGCATGGGGACTGATGGCAACCAGGCGCAGGCTCCCCACTGAGAAGCATGAAGTGACTGTTTTAATTAAACCAGTCCCAGAGCAAGCTGTGAATCAGGATTCAACAGCAAATTCTTAGTTCCCACTCAGAAAGGCTGTTTGATCCTTTCCCCTGAGGAACAGCCCACTGCTAAGCCAGCAGAAAACCTGGTGGAGACTGAAGCCGTCTCAGAGTCTGGTAATTGTTTGACTCAAATTTAAAGTTTATTATTACAATAATGGAAGGGTTTCCTGCTGTAAGAAACAATGCAAAAATGATAAGCCCCGGCTAACAGTGTTTGGCCACTAATGGCGGATTGTATCACAGTATCTAGATGTCCCGTCCCCACCATCACGTGGTGTTCAAAAGGGCGATGTGGCATTTCAAACATTCATAAACAACTGTAAAGGTTATTCTCCATGTCCACTGAAGTTAGGATAAAAAGTAATGGGCTTGATCTCCAGCAAGGGAGATTTAGGTTAAATATTGGGAAAATCTTTCTAACTGTACAAGTAGGTAAACGCTGGAATAGGCTTCCAAAGGAGGCTGTGGAGTCCCCGTCTCCAGAGGTTTTTAAGAACAAGTTGGACAAATACCAGTCAGGGATGGTATAGATTTATTTGATGCTACCTCAGTGCAGGAGCCTGGACTAGATGACCTCTCTAGGTCCCTTCCAGCCTTACATTTCTGTGCATCTATAGTACCTGATTACCTCATAATCTTCACTGTATTTATCCTCACAACAATCCTGTGAGGACAGGGAAGTACTATTATCTACATTGTACATATGGGAACTGAGGCCCAGAATGACCAAGTGACTTGCCAAAAGTCAGACAGGAAATCTGTGGTGGAACATGGAATTAAATCTTGGTCTCTGGAGTCCCTCGGTGACACTAGTGAGTGGAACAGCCTTCCTTTCTTGTTCACCCTCCTCAAACCTGCTATTGGTTTGACTGATTATTTATAAAAAGATGTAGCTTTATAGGAAGCTGATTCAATAAGTTCAATAAATTCAGTAAGGACAAATGCAAAGTACTCCACTTAGGAAGGAACAATCAGTTGCGCACGTACAAAATGGGAAATGACTGCCTAGGAAGGAGTACTGACCTCTCGAGGTCCCTTCCAGCCCTACGATTTTATGATTCTATGATCTATATGAGGAAGGAAATCAGACTGTCCTATCTCTGAGTACTTCCTGACACCGTCTTGCCAGACTCCTCTCTGAGGACACAAACCAAACACAAAAGGAAAAACCACAGATAAAAATCAACACAGAAAAATGGAGCATGCAAAAATAAGGAAAGCTAAAAAGACTAAAATGTGTGTGCACCCACCGTCACTACTTGGTGCTAGCTTGTAATTTACATAGTTTAAACATTTTAACTCTGGATGGAGGCTGGAGAAAGGAAATCCAAACACAGGTGCATGGGTGTTGCCTGCCTTGGGATTGCTTGCTGTGATGGACTGTTCTGTCACAGATTATGTCTGAACTGTTCTGTTTCAAAACTGTATTGCAATTCACTTTTGAACACTGGAAATGAGCTGGTAGTGCATACATTTGAGGTTATTTGTGGATCTGAAAAATATATTTTTATCTGCTTTGGAAACTGTCTCTTAAAGCAGGATTTTCTCATGAAGTAAGTAAATGCCCCTGGGGGTGGGTTGCAAGGGAGTTTCTGGGGGGCAGCTCACTGGTGAGTAGAAATAATCTGCCCTTCAGTCAGCCTCACCTTGGCCTTTTATGTCTCCTGCCTTCCACCAAAGGCTGCTGTTTGGACTTAGCAGCTTGTACTCTTCTCTCCTGCCAACTCCGCTTTCTGCCTAGACCTTGCCCTCCCAGTCTTGTCCCAATTTGCTTTGGCCTGATCAGGTGTTGACTGAGCTGGCTGAAAGGAGGTTCAATTCCTGGCCAACACACCGAGTGAAAGAAGGCATCAGATTGAAAAGAACAAGAGAGAGGGAGGCATTCCCAAATAACTAATGCCCCTGAAAAGGGGTGGTAGTTACAATAGGTTTGGGAAACTGTTTTGAAGTAATTGCTCTTATCATTCCCTTGATCTCAAAGCGTTTTACAAAGAAGCTCAGTATCATTGCACCATTTTACAGATAGGAAACTGAGGCACAGAGAGGGAATTGACTTGTCCAAGGTTATCCACCAGGCTAGTAGCAGCATGTTGAACAGAACCCAGGTCTCTTCAGTCCCCAGTTTCAGCCACTAGCCCACATTTACTTTGGTTACCTCATTGTAAGAGAGATTACCTGTGGTTAAAAGGGGGAATACTGATAGATCCAGCTCTCAAATTAGTATGTATGCAGTGTAAGTTGTAGCTGTGTCAGTCCCAGGATATTAGAGAGACAAGGTGGGTAAGGTAATATCTTTTATTGGACCAACGTCTGTTAGACAAACAGAAATTAGTCCAATAAAAGATATTACCTCATCCACCTTGTCTCTCAACTTAGTAGACAATTATGGAATAACCTGCCAAATGGGGGTAATGAAATTTCTGTTTATTTAAAACAGTGATTTTTAGGAAATATTTAACTTTCATAGAAAATATTTTTATGCAGATGGTTACAAAGACTGTAAATAGCTACCATGATAGCTGCTTTAAGCGATCACCAAAATGTATTTGTTTGAAGATTTGATCATAATTTGAAGAGGATTAAAATTGTATTGAAGTTGTTGGATTCACTTTTAATTGGCTACTTATAATGGGAAATATGTACTGGGATGGTTTTAAATCCAGGTTTTTACTCTTTATTTGCTATGCTTTTGCTTTGTTGTCACGTCCCTTTGAATCTCAAACAAACATCTTTTCTCCTTCATTTACAATTGGTGTGTTCCTACAGTTGCCAGCAGATGATGCTAAATAATCACTCTGGAAATGCTACTACTTGTATAGCTATATCACAGTATAAACCAGCAATTATATTTAATTGTTAATAAACAGCTTTGTGTATTTGATACCAAACCTCCTTCCAATTTATCACACAAAAGACAAAGGTCTGTTACAATTTTATTCTTATTAGAAGCAATTGAAAGGCAAAACCTTCCCGGCAATTTGAAGTCCCAGTAAAAGTGAGGTTTCACGAATCATTCAGTGGCATGTAATATAAAATAAAAAACTAAATCCTTATCCAAAGGTCCTGATTCTGAACAGTTAAATACTGCTATAGGATGGAGAGCAGCTAAAAAGCACAAACATCACAGGTTGTGTATGTTTATTCCCAGCTTTTCTCTGTATTATTGTGAAGTGGCAGTAGCTACTCAATGGCTAAGTTGAGTCTCTTATCTTCATAATGTGAGGCTTATTCAGATAAGCTATTTTAAAGTTAAGGGTATAGAAAAAATAGGTGTTAATCAGTTTGAAAGTCTAATTTTTTCTGTCACATCATAGCTATAAAATGATCATCTGAGAGACTTCTAGTAAGTCGAAGTTTTAAATAGCCTTAACTGGGTTCTGTCAGATTTTCAGAGTTTGAATTTCTTTGAATTTTAACCTTAATTGTGAATTTTTTTAAAAGTATTTTTAATGATTGTTTATTTAGTAAGTAAATATTCTTGTGAGGATTTTTAACCCTTAAGGTTGAAAAGACATATTGCTTAACTCCAAAGGAATGATTTTTTTGTAATGTACTGAATGGCTCACGCAATACAAATATTCTTTTAAATAAAAACCACATATGAAATGTCTCTGCCCTGATGCATTCATCATAGAAGCTGGAAATGGAAAAGACATATTGTATCTGCTTGCTATTATGTGACTGCAAGCTTCCTTCTTTCACTATATTCTGTAGTGCTTTGTCAAGTCTAGTTTTGAAAATAGATCACTCTCTCCTGCAGATTACCCCACAGAAGACATCCATAGGGATAGGAGAACTCCTTAAGGTTCTTCTCTCTGAGATTTCTGCCATAATTTCTTTTGGTGGCAGGTTGTAGGACCCTTTGGAGTGCACCAAAGGTGGGTTGTCCCACCACAGCAAATCCTAGAGACACGCGAGAAGGGATTTCCCCCCCCAAAAGCTATAGAGTCATCAGGATGGATGACTCTTCTGCTGCCTCCTCTTCCCCAGCAGGACCTGTGCTACCATTGGCTGGGTCCCACTATATTTTCCAACTTGTAGCCACAAAGGGACTCAGGGTAGCCAATTTAGCTTTGGTCTCTATTAACTCTTTTCTGGATTTCCATTCAGAAATCTGAGAACTGAGCAAGGGAGAGTTCTATGACAAATAATCCTTCCTATACTTCTCCCCTTCCCGGCTCTACTTACTTCCTCACAAGCCCACAGAGCCATGATGAAGGGCACTCCAGGGACTCCAAGGAGTGCAGGCCAGGGCTGCATGTGGGAGGGGGAGACACATAATACAGCATTTCCTTTCTGTTATTCACAGAGGGGATGTGTGGGCCTCAATTCCTAAGCCATGGAGGTTCCTACCCTTCTCTTACAGAGTACCCCACAGCCTAATAATCCTCACTGGGTGGCACTGTCCACCATTATTTAGCCTTATTTTGCCTTTCTTCAGTTTCATCACACTAGCACCAGTTGTACCTCCTGGGACCACCATACCAATGCCTTGCCATTTACATCCATCACGTACATGGGAGCTGCGTTTCCTCATGGGCAGCCTGTCGCTAGCCTCTGTGTTGCCATTTATTGCCTGTAAATGTCAAGTGAGGGCAAAGCTAACTAACTGTAGGTTTTCATTGCTAGTGAATTCAGCCAGCAAGCAATTTTATTATTCTTTCTCAAAAGATGCAAAGAGAAATACATGTGTATATTGTGATTGAGTGCAGTTATTTTTTTAAATTTAAAATATGTAAATTATATGTAAATTAAGTACAACCCTCAGGCTCCTGGTGAATTGCCCATATGACTCCCCATAGTGCTAAAATTTGGATACCCTTGTTGTAAATATATATATTCCCCCTTCCATCTCCCTGCTCCCTTCCCTCCACCAGCAACACACACATACACTCTGTTGTCACTGAGACAGGTTATAAATGCATAGCTTAATCTTTCTTCATGTATCAGCCCCTCTAGTCCTTTAAAATAATTTTTCTCGGATTCCCTGTGTCTTTTTGACCATCTTTCTGGTTCTCAGAAACCACTGTAGGTGGTTTGTAGGTGCAGCTTCTCCAGAGTAGTATAGAGAGGGCCATGATTTTTGCTCCATGTTGTGATGACTCTGTATATCAGCTAGGAATTGCGCTGGCATATTTTTTGTCACCTCATTGTGAGCTTCTCTTTCATTTGTTGCCTAAAAGGGCTCATTTTGTCTAATACTCTCTGAGTATCTCCCTCACTGAATGTCTGTGTTTTAGATTATTTTCCCCAGATGTACTGGCTTACATCTTTCCCAAATTGAATCTCATTGTAATTTCCTGCTCATATAATATTTCTAAACGTTCCAGGTCCCTTTGTATTATTCCTCTGTCCTCACTTGTGTTCATAACACATCTCAATTCAGTATTGTTTCCAAATGTAAAGGGCTGTAGGCTCCATTTTCTAGAAGAATGATAAACAGCTTGGCCTAGCACAAATCCCTGCAGCACCTGCCAGGACACAGTCTCCTAACTCAACAGTGTTATTCTTTCCTTATCCTTACATATGTTTAAGGCTTTGGACATGTAGTAGGGGCCAGGGGTAAGATTCTGTTAGTACAAGAGGGAACATTTAGCATTTTATTTACACTTAAAGGTTATTTACTAGTGCCATGTTTATTTGGTGGTGTGATTGTAACTTCAGTGGTGACTCACACAGTCAGTACTGTTTTGAATAGAATCCCTTTTCTGACAAGAATCTTATTGGTTATAAGGGCTAAAAATAGCTCTGGTTCTTCTAGTTGTTTAAGAAAGCTCTATTTCATAGCTAAGCAATATCAGACATTTCTATATGAATACATGTATCTGAATAATCCTCTAACACCATAAATGTAAAATAAGAATGTTTTGATATGCATCCTCATCTATTTGGCAAAGCTAAGTGGGGATTGGCTAGTGGAACACCGTGTCTGACTCCGCTGCAGTGAGGTATTTCTGGCCACAGAAAGTGAGGAGCTAAGTACAGTCTAAACATTACGGGGAGGTAACTATTTGTCAGAGACTGCCTCCTGGTACAGTGCTTGTGCAGTGCCTAGCACAATGCAGCCCTGCCTATGAGTGGGGCTCAAAGGCATTACCCCAATGTAAACAAATACATACTTTTTTTAAGTTGCTGTTAAGCTTGAAGACTAGTTCCAGTCTGGAAAAAAAAGTATAAAAATTCACAGTTAAGGTCTCACAAACAACTTTAATTCTGCCCTGTATCACTGCCTACAGAACAACTAGAACAGCTCTGTGGGGAAATTACACCCATAGTCGATACCCTCCACTGAAAAATGCGGGACATCTTCCCTTTTTCGGCGGCGTGGAGAACAGCTGCTCTCGGCAGCACAATGTTACTTTTTTGCGGAACCCTAACAGTGTTCCTGCAGAACACCAATTGAGACACACTGAACTAGAAACTAGGAGCCTCAAGCAATATAAAGTCAATGGGATTTAGGTTTCTAAGACACTTTAGGCTTTTACCTTGCATCTAAGGCCCTGGTCTGCAAAAACGTAGGCATGTATACTGAAGGAGCTAACTGAGGATATATCTGAGTTATTAGTGATTATCCTTCAAAAAGTCATGGAAGAGGGAGAGATTCCAGAGGACTGGAAAAAGGTAGATATAGTGCCAATCTATAAAATGAGAAATAAGGACAACTGGGGGAATTACAGACCAGTCAGTTTACCTTCAATACCTGGAAAGTTAATGGAGCAAATAAATTAATTAATTTGCGAACACCTAGAAGATAATAAGGCGATAAGTAACAGTGAGCATGGATTTGTCAAGAACAAATCATGTCAGACCAACCTGATAGCTTTCTCTGACAGGGTAACACGCCTTGTGGATGGGAGGGAGTGGTAGATGTAGCATATCTTGACTTTAGTAAGGCTTTTGGTACTGTCTGACGTGACCTTCTCATAAACAAACTAGGGAAATGCAACCTAGATGGAGTTACTGTAAGGTGGTTGCATAACTGGTTGGAAAGCCATTCCCAGAAAGTAGTTATCAGTGGTTCGGTCCAGCTGGAAGGGCATATTAAGTGGGGTCCTATAGAGATCAGTTCTGGGTCCGATTCTGTTCAATATCTTCATCAATGATTTAGATAATGGCATAGAGAGTACACTATAAAGTTTGTGGACGATACCAAGCTGGGAAGATTGCAAGTGCTTTGAAGGATAGGATTAAATTTCAAAATGATCTGGACAAACTGGAGAAAAGGTCTGAAGTAAATAAGATGAAATTCAATAAGGACAAATGCAAAGTACTCCACTTACAAAGGAACAATCAATTGTACACATACAAAATGGGAAATGACTGGCTAAGAAGGAATAGCGTGGAAAGGGATCTGTGGCAAACAATTCTGGGATGTATTAGCACAGTGGTTCTTAACCTTGTTGGAGGTACTGAACCCCGCAAGTTTCATACGTGCATTCACCGAACCCTTCATAGTTGGAAAAATAAAATGTTTTTTTTTTCAAATTCAAAACATAGATATATATATTTTATTAGTGCACAAAATGAACCATGCATCAGTTGCACATAAAATCACTGTGTTCAAAGAACAAAACCAACAAAACATGAATGTCACACAAAAACAAAAACATAACTCAATGAATATTTACTGCAAATCAATGTGACTTTTGCTGTTGCCTTTCAGAGACAAGTTCAGAAATGCGCGGCTTCACCTTGGCAAGTGCCACTCTCATATCATTTTCGCAACAAAGTCTGTTCCTTTTCTTCGTTTTTATGTCTACCATCCTCGAAAAGGATTGCTCGCAAAGATATGTTGTAACAAACGGTATGAGTATCTCAAGGGCTTTCTTAGCAATAATAGGGTAATAATAGGGTAATAATTTGGTGACACCAAAACGTTGAGAGCGTTGTTGTTCTGAAGAGCTGCTGTTGAACCTGGCTCTGCTGAAGTTCAATGACTTCGTCGAGGTACTCATCATTGACATCTGCTGTCGCAACACTAAACGTGAACGGCTGTCTCACCCATGCTGGATATGACTCTCTGGTGGGGAGGTATCCGTCGAGAGACTTTGCGAGCTCATCTAAGTGCATGGTAATTGCTTGCTTCAGTTCCCCGGGTACAGAAATGTCTCCGTTTCCAGACACGTCTTCGATCTTACTTACACAGTCATCCAGCAGGGGAAAGTTTGCGAAGTTATCATTCTCTGTTCGTCGTTTCCATAACGGTAGCTTTTTTTGAAAAGCCTTCAGGTTTTCTTCCGCTTCGATGATGTTGACCCCACCCCCTGCATCTGTTGATTGAGATGATTGAGAGCATCGAAGATATCGGCCATGTACGCCAAAATGAGAATGAACTCAGAATTTTCGAAGCAATCTGCATGACAATGTTGGTGCTCTCGCAAAAACAGGGCTAATTCCACACGCATGGCAAAAACACGATTCAGCACCTTTCCCCGGGATAACCACTGAATGTTAGAATGGTACAGCAGTACCTCGAATTCAGAGCCCATTTCATTACACAGCTCTTTGAAGATGCGGTGCTTCAGAGCACTATTTCGCACATAGTTCACACATTCCACTACAATTTTTAATACTTCTGCCAGTTTTGGAGGCAAGGTTTTTGTTGCCAACGCATGCCTGTGCAGAACACAGTGCGTAACAATGATGTGTGGAGCATCGACTTTCACCAGCGCACCAAAACCAGAGTTTCGTCCCAGCATGGCTGGAGCTCCGTCCGAACAAATTGCAGAAACCATATCCCACGAAAGATCATTGTCTCTGAAGAAGTCATCCACAAGTTTCTTCACGTCGGCTGCCTTAGTTGTTGTTGTAAGAGGCTTACAAAATAAAAAATCTTCCTTTATCATGTCGTCTTTCACATAGCGCACAAATACAACAAGCTGGCTTAGATTGGAAACATCGGTGGTCTCGTCGAGTTGGAGGCTGAATTTTGCTGGGCTTGATATCAGATCTGCAACTACTTGAGCCAAGATGTCATTGCTCATGTCATCTATTCTGCTGCTGATGGTGTCATTTGAAAGAGGAATTTGGGACAACTTATTTTCAGCAGCTTTTCCCAGCATGATATTCGCCATCTTCAACGCAGCTGGTTTTACGAGTATTTCACCAATGGTGTGTGGTTTTCCCTGCTTTGCAACTTCATATGATGCTGTTAAGATCGGTTTGTCGATGGGTACAAAGCCGAGAACAGGCAGAGTAGCCCTTTCATCGAATCTGGCTCTCTTCACCTTGAATTCAGCAAGTGTTGTGTTCTTGTATTTCCCATCTCCATGCTGCTTTAGGAAGTGTTCCCTTAGTTTTGCCGGTGCTAGACTAGAATTGCTCAACTTGGCATTGCAAATCATGCATTGAGGACGCTGACTCCCATCACATTCCGTTATACACGTGAATCCATATTGTACGTATTCGTCTGACCACTTTCTTTTTTTGCTCGACATAGTACGAAGGGATTGGAATATTAAAAAGGAAATCACATATGACGTACAATCATGACAGTCACAAGTCGACTACTGAGCAACCAAGTTCTCTGCAGCACAGATATCAAGGCCAAGCGAGCAGCCAATGATGGCTGTGCGGAGCGTGACGTCACGAATCATACGAGTGGGGTGAATGGCAGGGCTGCCAGGTCGTGCCATGTATGGCATTTTTTGCCATAAATTACGCAACACATTTTAGAATTTGCCATAAATATGCGTCAATATCCTTCAGTTTCTTATGGTGAAACATTGAAAATGCCATAAAAGTATTGTGTGAATGCCAAAAGTATATTAATGCACCTGGCAACCCTGGTGAATGGAATGGACACACACACACCTCCGCCAAACCCCTGAGACTGACTCACCGAACCCCTGGGGTTCGATCGAACTCAGGTTAAGAACCACTGTATTAGCAGGAGTTTATTAGCAGGAGTGTTGTAAGCAAAACATGGGAAGTAATTCTTTCGCTCTACTCTGTGCTGATTAGGCCTCAACTGGAGTATTGTGTCCCATTCTGGGAGCCACATTTCAGGAAAAATGTGGACAAATTGGAGAAAGTCTAGAAAACATGACCTATGAGGGGAGATTGAAAAAATTGGGTGTGTTTAGTTTGGAGAAGAGGGAGAGGAGACATAACAGTTTTCATGTACGTGAAAGGTTGTTACAAGGAGGATGCTAAATAAATAATACATCTGATTTTCAGATATTAATCAGTGGAAAAACTGAATTACAGTTATTAGGATATGATGATATCTTAGTGGTTCACTAAAGGGATGAGTTCAGGGTAACATTGGATTTGCCATAATTTTATTGAGTCAGATATGGAGCTGACAATGTGCCCTCATTCACTTTGCAAATGTACTGTTCCATTGTTTGCTGTCATCAGAGAAAAAAAAAAACAAATGGCAGCTACAGAGGATTTATTTATTTATTTATTTTAATCCATGTTTGTACAATTTAGAACCAAACAACTAGGTACTAAAGAGGCTGACATCAACATGGAGCCTATCTCAAAAGAAAAGGCAATATTTTTACATCGGTGTATGATAAGTGGTGTTGCTGCTTTGAACATCAGAAAGTGACAACATTTATGTTTAAATTACAGAGCTGTGGCAAAGAGGATGATAATTTCAAAGTAGTTACAAAAATCTTTCACTTTGAACATTTTGGTTTTTTTTTTTATTTTCAGGTTTGCTCTCTTCAATTAGAATTATACTCAGACCGTAACAAAAGGCTTTGCTGCAAAGTTTACTCCTGTCTGATGATAGAGGAACTCATGGTGTAAAAATAGAAAGAAAAATCTAATCTACGTCAAGCCACAATGAAACTAAATTTTGCCCTAACAGTGTTCAGTTTTCTACTGCCTTCATCGGCTGCCAGCGGCTTTATTCTTAATTGAAAATGATAGCTCCCTGGGTAGTCAGGAGTCACATGGCAGCCTTTTATTGCTAGACGTATTATGTGCACACTATATCTCAGATATTGCCTGGAGAAATGCAGCAGATTTATTGATATGAGGGACTGTCCCTCACTGGGTGTCTGTCTCCCCCACACTTGAATTCCAAGTGTGGATCATTTCTAATTTTATAAATGTTAGGGATCTTGTATAGAGAAGAGCAATTTAAAAACCAAAAATAGCAAAGACATCAGGAAAGAAAATACTCCCAATGTTGAATTTACAGGGAAATAATGTTGGGGTTTTTTTTTAGTAAGAGAGAATGGAGGAGAAAATCCCCTGAATAAACTTAAACAAGTTGAAGAAAAGAAATTCTTCTCTCCCCAGAGAGAATCATTTGGTTTAATCAAATGGGGAGACACTAATGAATGAGCAAAACCTTATATATTTTAGAAACTCAGTCAGCTTTAGAAAGCAAGATAAGACTAATGACAAAATAAATCACTTTATAACTGTTTAGCTATGGTGTTTTATAACTAATGAGCTTTAGTGTGGTTGTCCTTTGCTGAGCCATGGACAAATGGTGGGCAAACTTCTTTGTCCCCTGAGTTGTCTAACAGCATTGCATCCTTTTACCACAACTGAGGAGACCTAGGGATCCAGGCTTTTATATTTTTATAACTGTCATATCCCCTCAGGTTATCTGATATTAATCTGCCTGCTTGCCAGGAGTAAATCAAAAGAGGTTAGTGGAAGCAAGTAGGAAAGGTTAAACATTGACCAGATACGATTCCTGGAGGAAACAATAGAAAAGCTATTTATTGGGGCATACCTGGCTTCCTCCAATCTAGAATTGTTTACTCTTCCCAAGGTTAAAGACTGGCATCCAAGGCGATCCTAAAACCTCAAAGACTCTAGAACAGTGGTGTTGCAGGGTAGATTGAAGAGAGAGATTGAGCCGGGTGGAGTGATAAGGAGTGTTTATTCGGTTACAGTCTTTAGTCCACTTGTTCCCTTTGCCTCATGACCAACCAAGTGAGCCCCAAGTTCACTACTTTACAACTTTTTATTTAAAATAATATGTAAATACACACACTTTTATAATGCCCCATAAAATCCCTATTTGGTGATATAAATGGTTATAAAATGAATATTAATAGCTACAGGAGGCATATAATTATACCCGCCCCTGTTTTTTATTTACCACTTAACCTGTGTGGCATATGCATTTTTGCCATGAATTTGGCTTTCTTGACAGCAGGAATGACCATACATTTCCTTAACGAACAAACTGTAAAGGAAGAACAAGGGGGAAGATATCCTGAGCTTTCTTTAACGGGCATGCTGCCTGAGAAAGCACTTCTTATTACCTTCTTAGTCTGGATGGTGAGAGGAGGAATAGAAAGGGGGGGACATTATAACCCCGTTACCATGGTACCCCTCCCTAACTCCAAGGCTACGAAATTGCTGTGGTTTGCACATGATTATTGCTTGTGTAGTACATGGCCTTTTTAGCCCAAGTCAGGGGTTCCGCAGAGGACAATTTGTTTCCAAAGCCTGGGCCCAACTCTGAATCACCCAGGAATGTGGCCCAGAGCTGACTTCCTTTGTCCCTGCACCCACAAGTGGTTCTCAACCCTCAGTCCACAGGCTGCTTGTGGCCCAATCAGCACACAGCTGCGGCCCATGTGACATCCTCAGGACCATACAGGAAGTATATATGTTTGGATGCAACCCATGTAATACACAGAGAGCTGCATATGCAGCCCACAGTGCCTTCTTAAATACCTTGTAATATCTGAAATATCTTAATAATTAAACAATACCTTAATAATTTAATACCTTAAATAGCTTGTAAAATTCAGCTGGCAAGCCATCAGCTCCCAGAATGTTACCACTTGCCATACTTACTATTACCGCTAGGATTTTTTCTTCTGTTTTTTTCTTGATCTAAAGTTTCTTTATCAATTTGCTTATCTTTGGCAAGCTTGCTACATCCAGATATTTTAAAATATCTTCACAGCTTGGAGTATCTGAGGAATAGAGATTTTTATAATAGGCAGCAAAAATAGCACATATTTCATTAGGGTGTGTAACTATCTGATGCTGATTGTTCTTAATTGGTGAAGTAATACATTGCTCTTAAATCCCTTTTAGCTTTCAAGATAATAGCCTATCACTTATTTCCTTTTTCATAAAACATCTGCATTGTATACTTAAGGGCTTTTTCTGTGGTATCTATCATCAACATACGCAACTTCTCTCTAAAATTAGTTTATTGTTGATATGTTTTTTCTGATCCTGTGTTTTTATGAATGTCTTGTAACTGTTTTAGCTCCTGTTCTAGTTGTATTTTTTCTTTTGTCATTTGACAAGTTCTGCTAATCAACTGACCCCTAAATACTTTTTTACCTGCCTCCCAGAGAAGGCCTCTTTTTATATTGTCTGTATCATTTGATTAGGAGTACTGAAAAATGTCCTCTTTAACTGTTGCAACCCGATCTTTGCCTTAGAGAAGCAAGTGGTTCATTTTCCAATAAAGTGATCTTTGCGACCAAACTGATCTATCAAATATTACTTCCACTGGTACATGACCTAACCATGTAATGTTGCCAATTTCTGCAGACATTGTCTGCTTCATTGAGGACTTAGAGATTAACATTAAATCTGTTCTAGTATGTAACTGATGAGGATGGGGGTTAAAATGTGTCATCTCTTTCATCTGGGTGCAATTCTATCCAGCAATCTGAAAGCTTGAATCATTGACACACAGAAGTCAATGCTATACCTGCTTCCCTATCCCCAATGTCTTTTTTATCAGATCTGTCCCAGTAAGGAGTCATTGTGCAGTTGAAGTCTCCTCCAAATATAATTTCTCCTTCCTCAAATTGCTGTAGCGTTTTAAAGAAATCTTTTTAAAAAAAATTTTGTTCTGAATTCGGAGCACACAAAGAATCCAGTGTTATTAATAACCCATCAACTGTGCCCTTCAACAATATAAATCATCTCTCCTTATCCTTAAACTGATCTTTAACCTGAAAAGGTACATGGTTAGCAAATATTATGCCCACTCTTCTTTTCTCTTTAGCTGAAACAAAATATATCTGTTGAAACCAGTTACCTTTCATGCCCATGATTTGCCTCTCCTGAAAATGAGTTCCTTGAGTAGAATAATCTGAGTGAGTTTTATTAAATTCTAGTAGGGCTTTTTTTCCTTTTGATGATATTATTTAGCCTTTTGACATTCAAAGACATTACTTTAAAAGGAAGAGCCATTGAGAGTAACTATTTAGCTTATTGAAAAACCTGAAATTATTGATTCTTTAGCTGTCTGATGACATGAACCCTTGTGTTGCCAATGTCTCTCTTGTTTCTAATTATGTTACATTCACTATTGTGTGCCTGAATATGGCTTGATTTCTGTTTGGAAACTTCCATATCTTCTTTTTGAATTAATTCTTCCCCGCCTCCTCAATTCTCTCCCTGCCTCTGCATTCCCCTTACTCTAAATCCACAAATGAAATACCAACATCATATGTAAAACAGTCCCCAAAAGACTGTGCTTTGATGAAACTTAAATCCCTGTACTCTCCTCGTAAGCACTTGGACTCTTGCATCCAAAGGAGGTACATTCTCCACCTCGGGAACCTTGATCCTCACCCTTAAAGATAGATTCCTATCTGATCATTTGAGTTATGGGAAGGCTTATACAGAACCTTCCTCATTCCCCCGCCCCCCACCAGCCATGGCTCGTTCCCTTCCTCCCTCTAGTTTCTCCAATCTCTTCCAACCTTGACATTCTCCTCCCACTCCTTTCTTTTATTTCCTCTACATTATAAAATATAGATTATGGGTAGTACGGATCATCCCAATTAAAGTAAACTTCATACTATTTTCTTTATAATACTAACATAGTTACTGTTCAACTATTCAGGTATCTGAGTCTTGTTCAGATTCACTTCTGTCATTGCCAGTATGGTCACTAAAGTCTTTTGTCTTTTGTCTTCCTATCTTCTTTTTCCTGGGTTGCACCATTTGCCAAGAGTCTTTGATCATCTTATCTGCAGTTACTACCTCTGGAGAGTCGTCTTGTACGTTTGAGATTAGGATTTTTAGCTCAAGCGACTGGAGTGTATTTTTCCCCTATTGACAGTCTTGTATGGTATAATACCAATTTTGGAAGCTGAATGAGAGTCTAAATGGGAATCCCCATCTGTAGCAGATTTCTGCCTCTTGAGTGTGGCTGTAACTTCTCCCACCTCTCTTCTCTTTTTTAATGTTAGGGCAGAGAGGTCATGAAAAATTTGCAGTTTGTGGTCTTTGAGTATGAGTTCTGAGTGCTTTCTGCCTTTTTTCATAATCACATTTTTCTGCTGATAATTATGAAATTTCACAAGTAGGTCTCTGGGTTTATTATTATGAGGTCCCCACTTTTACCTCTTCCAGAGAGCTCAGAGGTAATAACTCCACAATTAAAGTTTTTACATGCTGCATTTGCTGCACTGGGTTTCCTCCTGCAGCGTTTTCAGGCAGTCCCTTAATTCTGATGTTGTTCCTTCTTGATTTGCTTTCTATATCATCCAATTTAAGCTGCATGCCTCTCGCCCTTTGCTCCATCAGTGCCTTGCGGCTCTGCAGCTCTGTTTTTCTCTCACTTTCCAGTCTCTAGTACTCTGACTTGCTCTTCCAAGTCAGAAACTTCCTTCTTTACTGTGAGAAGCTTGGTCATCTTTCATGGCCTTAAACCCAGAAATCACCTCCAGAATGTCTGCTTTGGTAGTCATTCAATTTTTTTTCAGCTTTGGCATTTTCTGCCTGATTTAGCTGCCATGTGTTCACTTGGAGTCTGAGAGGATTCTGGCTCACAGAGTGCAGAAATGTTCTTCTTAATGAGGTATCTCTGAGGCTGGCAGACCTGGTGCCAGCTCATGCCAAGGCCCCTATGCCTCAACTGAACATTGATCAATACATAGCTGGAAACCAGCCTGGCTTTCCTGTGTCTTTACTATTGTTAAAATAGATATTAGATTATACAAATGTGGTTAGTGGTTAGACTTTATGAAATACTTGTAAGTTACCACATGCATTAATTTCACTTATAATATCTATATCTATTGTTATAAGGTAATATTTAAGTGTTTGCTCTGAAACTGTAAACCCCCAGAGTCAGGAGAGATGCATTACCAAGTATGAAATACTAGTTTGCTGCAGGAGGTGTTATCTCTTGCCCAACAAAAGAAGGCCCATAGACACCAGACGAACCATTGTGGCACATCAAAGGACAAAAGACTTTGTTAATTGTCCTAAACCTCCCCCCACTGCACCCACAAAGACGAGACATGCATATAGATGTGTCCCATCAGCTTGAACTCTGGGGAAAGGGAATAAAAAACCCTAACAAAGAGAAACTGTATCTTTATGATGCTTGGACTCTGTGGGCCAAGGATTACTAAGCATAAGCGAGAGATCCCCAGTGCTTGGCCTTGGTTAGCTCTCAAGGACATATAAAGCTTGCTTATTGTACAAGTTTTTACCACCTTTGGAACCTAAGATTGTATCTCAGTTTTGTGTGTATGTTTATCTACTTTCACTTTGTAAATTAGAGTTATTTCTTTTTCTTAGTTAATGAATGTTTAGTTAGTTTATTATAGGATTGGCTACAGGCATCTTTGGTGTAAGATCTAATGCGAAATTGACCTGGGGTAAGTGACTGGTCCTTTGGGACTGGGAGTAACCTGAATATTATTCTGATTGTTGGTGTAAGGGGCCATTTATCACAAAGGCAAGCTTGCTTAGGTGGCGAGGTAGATCAGAGTACCCAAGGAGACTGTCTATGATTCCATAGTTAGGCTGTTATAGTGCCTGAGCTGTTTACACTTGATAAAATGTTAGTGAACTCTAAGTATAGAATTCACAGCCAATTGGGATTTATGTCCTGCTTCTTAACAATCTGTCTTTTTAAATTTACAGATTTTCTTGGAGAAGCCATCCTCTGCAACTCTGTAATCTATTTTTTTTGGGGAAGATTAGTAGGCTTTGGGGGTCAATGGAGGCCGATTGCTTGCTATCCCCTCAGAGCTTAGGCTTCAGGTAGCCATGTTATTCTGGACTCCTGCTGGTCCTGATGTGGTGTGTTTTTTAAAAAGTAGTGTTTTAATTTACTAGTATTCTCAAGAGCAAATTTTTGTAGGACTTTTCTTATCCAGATGTATATCTATAGTTCTTTGTTATCTCTCCAGTGTGCTACACTGGTAAATACATGCTGGATAGGTGCTGTTGTACAAGGTCCTTTAGAGACCCAAGTCAATAGCTTGAATGAGAGCTTTAATACTCAAAGTCTCATTTATTGAGGCACTGGAAACTCACTGGTCTTTCAAATTGTTACCATTTCCTGCAGAATGTAAGCTTAAAAAAAAAAAAAAGCTTTTAGCACTTTCTGTATTAAAAATGCAGCCCCTGAAGTAAAAACCAATACAGGGTTGATTTGTTAACCCAGCCTGGCGGAAAATTGTTTTCATCCAAACAGCAGCAGCAAAGATGTGAGTTATACACCTCCCATACCTCACCTCATTATTAACTTCAAAGCCTCATTGCCTTTCAGAATATTTAAACATTGTTAGCCAATGGCCACCTAATGGCTGGAGTCAGCGAACAGATGAACATCACTGTTGATGCTTCTGCCCCTTCTTTCCCCCTGGGATGAGCTTTTTGGTCACTCATTCTTAAGGTTAAGATTTTGTCATGGTTATTTTTAGTAAAAGTCACAGACAGGTCACGGGCAATGAACAAAAATACAGGGAGCCTGTGACCTAAAAGTAACCGGGAGGCAGGGCTGAAGTGGGGGGAGGGGAGGAATGACAGCTGGAGTCCCATGCGGGGGGACTGACAGCCATAGCACCACCGCCATGACGGGGAGGCACAGCCCAAGCCCCAGCTCCAGCCCCATCCCCATCCCCATCCCCATCCCCATCCCGATCCACAGCTATTATGGGGGGGATGTGTGAGGGACGCATAGCCCTGGTCACAGCTGTGGGGGGCTCACAGCCCCGTCTCCGGCCCTGGCTGCAGCTACTGACAGCTGAAACCGAAGAAGTCACAGAATCCATGAGTTCCGTGACTAAATCGTACCCTTACTCATTCTTCAAAGAGGGATTTGCTGTCAAACGGCCTAGGCAGGAGACTGATGAGTTTGCTCTTCCTCACCTGAACCAAACTCCCCTAGGTGGCAGAAGAAAGAAAGACGTTTAATGTAGATTGCCAGGTCACTCCACTGAGTTGTGATGCTACTGAGGTGCTGGACACTCTTGAAACCCAGTGACTTTTATTAGAACTAAAGACACTGGAAGGGCAGATTTTAAAAGGTATTTAGGCAACTGTGTCTCTCATAGTGTGGCCCTTTGTATTGCTATGACAGTGCCAATATTTAGAAGGATTCATTGTCGTTATTTATATTACTTCACAGTCCAGGTGGTTTTGAATACAAAACAATAACTCACTTGATAGAGCTTTTCCTGTTTCCATTACTTTTGTTGATCATCCTGACCCATTCCTGTGAATTTCCTACAACTGAATAAAATCATTGTCCTAACTGACTGTGTGTTTTCAGATGACCATGTTGTCCTATGGGCATGATGCAAGGGCAGGAATGGAATGAAATAAAGCAATCAGTAATGTTACTCTAAATCAGACTAGAGAATAGTTCATGTAGTGGAGCATATTGTATGATGACTGCGGAGTGGAAGGAAGGAGGAAATTTTTTCTTTAACTTTAAGGGTCAGCTCCAAAACCCTGTGGAGTTAATGGGGAATTTTGGTCATTGATTGGATCAGACCCTAGACAAATAATTTATACATGTCCATATTTGTAGGTGGGCTTCATAGTAAATCTGGAAACTGCTCCAAGGTTCATTCTTTTGAGATGAGTCATTTACAATTTAGACACTGGGATAGAATTGTTGAACTTTTCTTAGTTATTTTACAACCCAGTGTCTGAGTTCCTCACAATGTGACACCCTTTAATTTAAACAGAGGTAACCTTGGAAAGGTTTCTAAAACATTAATCAAAATGACACACTATAATCTGCAGTACTTTAAAAACTAGAGCAGAACATCTGAAGTTTTCTCAGTGGCTAGTAGTTAAGTGACTTTTACAAGATATATTCGTTTATCACAGTGGTTACCATTTAAGGGAAGATTCACTTAACTATTGCACATGACTTGTGCAATCGACTGTTCCATAAGGTGCAGTTCTTCATCTGCAGGGGGAATTCAATTCAATATGATCCATTAACCTTAATCATTGGATGACAAAACTCTTATTCATGTGAGTAGACCTAATCAGTGAGGAATCCTGGCCCCCACTGGGTATGTCTATACAGAAATTAAACACCTGCATGCATTGTATTCTCAGTGGACCCAATTCTGTAATAAGCTAAAAACTTCAAGCTGTTGAGGGCCCTGAATCCCTCTTGACTTCACTTCACTTCAGGATCAGGCCCAACAAAACTATTTTCTTTCATAGGGAAAAATGTCATGTTATATACACACACAAATACAATGAATATTCCCTTTCCCTCCTGCAGCAGCTACCGCAAACAGCAGTTATAAACATTTTCCAAAGAATTTGCTGCAGCTAAAGTCTTAACAGCACCAGAGAAATACTTCTTGTAACAGTTAATTCAGCAGTGTGGGTCACTCCCACACATCTGGTTCTTCCACTGAGTTCTCTGGTGATCGTTTTTATTGCTCTTAAACCATATTCAATTCAAGGTGTCCCCATTCTTTTGTTTCCTGTAATCTAATGAAGGACAGTTCAATGAAGAATACTTTTCACATGCTGAAATGTATTTGTGCTTCCAATAAACCCCTGCTGGATTGCTAGCAACATAAGGAAAAAATTAATAGGAAAAAAAGGAGGAAAAAAATTGGATGTGATAAATAGACATTACCATAAAGAGAGACAAGGTGGGTGAGGTAATATCTTGTATTGGGGTTGAAAGGTTGTCTCGGACCAACAGAAGTTGGTCCAATTAAAAAGTTTTACCCCACCTACTTTCTCCCGCTAATATCCTGGGATGTCAACACAGCTACAACAACACCACAACCATTACCACAAAGACAAACACACACATAAGATACATACACTTGCAACAGTGAAGGAGTCTAATCTGCATCAATACTTATAGGTCTCTGAGTACGCTGTAGATATCAACATTAATACCGTGTGTGTATGTTATAATCTTACTTTGTACCTATGTAGTGTCTTTAACTGAGCATTTCAACACAGTATACTAGGTTTGTATTGTTATTCCAGCTTTACAGATGAGGCAGGTGATGCACTGAGCAGTTGCGACTTGATCAAGTCACAAAGCAAATAAGTGGCAAAATGAAGATTCTCCCCACTTAGGTTTGCTCTAACCATTAGACTGCACTGCCTCCATTGTAATTCGTTTGTATTGTGATACAGATGCAGGAAAAGGTATTTTAGACCTCAACACTATGTTAATTAGGCCCTGATGAACCAAGTGGCTATAGAATAAGAGAGGAAAAAGAAGAGGAGGAAAACAACTTGAGCAAAACAGTGTGAGGACATCAGTGAGAAAGACAAAAGTAGGGGCTAAGTTGTTGGAAATATGAATTTTCAAATTCATAGCATTTTTACAAACCAGAGAGCTCCTCCCAGTCTGGCCAGGCGTGTGTAGGCAGATAATGCCAAATGTAAGAGGCTGGATTCTTGTGAACCAGAGGGATTTTGTATTGTTTTGATTTTTCAGTTGTGGAACATATGGTTTAGTAAATTGCTCCTTGTCCTGAGACACAAGAGTCTGATAAGTGTATAAATATTCCATCAAATTAGAATTTTTGGAGCTGACTATAATTATTGTATTATCTGTGTAGTGGGGGCAAATTGCACATCTCTGCAGTAGATGTGTTAACTGTTAGTGATGGCATTAAGTTCTATCGAAGCCGGTGACATGTTCTGTACAAGATATGGACAGGCTACAGAACTTCCTTATACACTATACGGGTTCATCATGAGATTCTTTAATGCTCTGTTAGGTATGGCTGAGGTTATTTAAAACGAAGTATTTTGCATGCAGCACCACCTAGTGGTGGGACAGTACACTACAGTTTAACATTCCAATACACCTCCCCCTTCAAGTTCTACATTCCTAACATTTACAATATTTATACCATCACACTATCTTTCAAGTTCATTATGTATCGGTCTGTTACGTGCCTCTGAATTGTATTGGTTTTCTAATTACACAGCCCAAATGCTTAACAACTCGGGCATCTGGCTGGCCATTAGTTGCAATCACTTGCTCTGATCATTTTGGAATCCTTGAGTTTTCTCCTTGTTCTGCATCTGCCACCTGCCGAGTTTGCTATTTTGATTGTTCTTTCTCAGGAGCAAACTGTAGATGTTGTCGTTTCTGTTGAACTCTCCACTGCTGGTCTCTATCACATATGAGCTGGGTGCTGAATTTTTTTCTTTATGACAGCTGGAGTTGTCCATCTTTTTTCTCTATGGAAATTGACATGAGCACAGTCAACAGATCCTAGACTGGACAGATCTCTAACGGAGCGATTGATGTCTGTTGTGAAAGTGTTCATAAGGCCTTTAAAAGCCTTTTTATCTGATTTGGCTACTCTTGTCACGTCTGGTTGCCAGGGAAAAAGGTTCTTTTCTAAAGTTGGAATAGCAGTTCTGGGTAGTCTTCCCATCAGGAGTTGTGCTAGGCTATGTCCAGCAGTCACTATTAGTGTCGACTATAACTCAGAAGACCAAGGAATGGAACAGAGCGCAACGCCGGCACCGCCCTTGACTCGGCACCGCGCAACATCCCTGGTGCCGAAGAAGAAGAAACAGTGTGTGGAGCGCGGACACTTCTTTGCGCCGTCGGTACAGGCAGGGTCGAGTACGGAGATGCACCAGACCCGGTCTGTCGAGTCTTCTCCAGTGCCTGCATCTCTGGTCAGGGAGCCTCCCCCGACTCCTGGGAGTGGGAAAGTGCCCCTGCCCATGTTGTCGACACCGGACGCTTTTCAGGAGGCAAGAGCAAGCCTTGCCTACGCCACCTCTGCCCTCCCCCCCGCAGAGGGAGAAGGGGCTGGTGTAACAGGGGAAACCCACATTGGATCCCGCTGAATGGTGGTGGAGATCCCCGGTACGGGGAGGAAGAACTCCTGCAGGACGGTCTCCAAGGGTAGAGCAGAGCCACTCCCCTCGCTCCAGGTTGGTGTCATCGATCTGACCTGCTCCGGCACAGGACGTGGAGTCCCCCTCTTGGCGCCGACGTCGGTTTCCGGAACCAGAGGCAGCACACGCCAGGAGGTGGCACCGGTCGAGGTCTCCCAGGCAGCGCTCGGACAGCTCCCGTTCCAGGTCCCCGGCATTGGGGAGTTTGCCCTTTACCTAGACAATGCAGAACCCAGTCACCGCCGGAGGACCCAGCACCAATGAGTTCGTCTGCACTGAGACAGCGTGGAATCCGGTCGCCGGAGGAAGACCCAGCACCGCACAGTCCATGACGCGGAACCAGGTTGCCGGGGTCCGGCTCGGCACTGAGGCGTTCGGAACAGCGCTGACCTCAGTCACCAAAGGTGTCTGCAGGGCTGCAAGGCAAGCGGCAGCGGAAATCATCGGTACCAAGACGACACTTTGGTACCTCTAGCTCTTCAGAGCGCACCTCTGTTCGTCAGCACTGCTCACAGTGACGGAGGCAGTCCTCAGCATCCTTCAGGTCGGAGGCATTGAGAGGGTGGTCCCTGGCAAGGAAGGGTGTCCAGGACCAATGACGTACATGGCACTGCTGGTCCAGGACCTTTGACTATGAGGATGACTCAGGGTCTCTCAGTCTTGGCAGTCTTTTTCCTTCTCACCTGATGAGGCAGTCTCCTGGGACCACTCGGCGCCACTGGAGGATTTCAGGGCGCACCAGGAGCTGCTCAAGAGGGTGGCTTCCAATTTGGGGCTGGAGGTGAAGGAGTTAAAAGAGGCCGAAGATAGCCTCTTTAATGTGTTGGCGGTGGCTGCCCCAGTGAGAATGCCCCTCCCAGTCCACGAAAGGGTCCTTAAGATTGTAAAGGTCCTGTGGCAAACCCCTTCCTTGATCACCCCTACGTCAAAGGTGGCCAAGAAAAAAAATTATGTCCCAGTTGAAGGGTTTGAGTAGTTGTTCACTCACCCTGCCCCGGGAACCCTGGAAGTAGATGCAGCTAGCAAGCGAGACAGGCAAGGTCTGCCAGGGTCAGCTCCCAAGAACAAGGACAATAAGAAGCTGGACTTGTTTGGGAGAAAGATTTATTCCACGGCAAGCCTGCACTTCAGGATTGCCAACCATCAGGCACTCCTGGGCAGATATAATTTCAACCTGTGGGACTCCTTCAGACAGTTTGCTGAGGCCCTGCCCCAGGACTAGGCTGCAGACTTTAGCACTATCATGGAGGAAGGAACCACGGTAGCTAGGGCAGCACTCCAAACATCCTGTGATGCTGCTGACTCGGCAAGCAAGGCCATAGCCTCCGCCTTCTGCATGAGAAGGTACTCATGGCTGCAGTCCTTGGGCCTGTCCCAGGAGGTGCAGCAGTCTATTCAGGACCTCCCGTTTGATGGGTTGGCCCTATTCTCGGACCAGACCAATGTGAAGTTGCATGGTCTGAAGGACTCCAGAGCCACGCTTCGCTCCCTGGGCCTGTACACGCCCCAGTTTTCCAGGTGTCAGTCACAGCCCCAGGCACAGCAGCAGCCAAGGCCTCCACCCAGGTCTTTTCAACCCTATAGGAAAAGGGATAGGAATAGGGGGTTTAGAAGGAGAAATCAGCCCCCCCATCTCGTTCTCAGCTCCCCAACAAGAGCCCCCCAGGAGGTCAGGCAACCAGAGGGGACAATTTTGATGGGGCGCCTGAGGGTGGCCCCCCGACTGCTCTCTTGGATCCGCCCTGCCCCTTCCTAAACAGGTTAAGGCCCTTCTATCCCAAATGGGCAAAAATCACTTTGGACTGTTGGGTTCTTGGGATAGTTTCAGGGGGCTACGCCCTACAGCTTACTCCTACACCCCCCAACAACCCTCCCCTACATCCCTCTTCAGGAAACCCTCTCACGAACAACTCCTAATGCAGGAGATGGACACCCTCCTCAACCTGTGAGCGATGGAAATGGTCCCTCAGAAGGGGGAAAGGGTTGTGTATGTGGGACTTCCTCATCCCCAAGGCGAAGGGGGGTCTGAGACCCATATTAGACCTGCGTCGTCTAAACAATTATGTCAAATGACTCAGGTTTTGCATGGTCTCCCTAGCCTCCATAATCCCTTCCCTGGATCCAGGAGACTGGTATGCCGCCCTTGAGCTCAAGGACACATACTTTCATGTGTCTATTCTCCCCAGCCACAGGCGTTTCCTCCATTTCATGGTGGCTGGCTCCCACTACCAGTTCACAGCTCTACCCTTTGGCCTCTCTTCGGCTCCAAGGGTGTTCACCAAGTGCATAGCGGTAGTGGATGCCTACCTGAGACGAAAGGGTATGCAAATTTTTCCTTACCTGGATGATTGGCTGATCAGGGGCAGTCCAGGTCCCAAGTGCAGGAAAGCATGACCCTCACTTGCTCCATGTGCAGCAGTCTGGGACTGCTCATAAACGAACAGAGTCCACACCAACCCCAGTGCAATGAATAGAGTTCATTGGGGACGCTTCCCATGCCAGAACCTTCCTGCCTCAGCCACATTTCGAGACAGTGGTCTTGATCATCTCCCAGCTGAACTGATGCTCCACGACAACAGCCAGGCACTGCCTACAGCTGTTAGGCCACATGGCAGCCTGCACGTATGTAGTGAGACTAGCTCACCTGAGGCTCAGACTGCTTCAGCCATGGTTGGCCTTGGTATATGTGCCAAGCAGACACCCGTTGGACCAGGTGGTCATAGTTCCCCCGCCCGCTTAGCCTCCCTAAACTTAGACTTCCAGGGCAGTGATGAAGGGCATTCATTCGGTCACCTCAATTTCCAATGCCTCGGACGTAGGATGGGGAGCCTACATCAGTGCCAACCTAGGCACTCAAGGACTCTGGTGGGGGGAGGAGAGGCACCTGCACATCAGTGTGAAGGAGCTGAGGGCCATTCACCTAGCGTGCAAGGTGTTCCTCTGATTCCTGACAGGCAGAGTGGTGCAGATGCTGACGGACAACACCTCAGTCATATTTTACATAAACAGGCAGGGTGGATGGTGCTCCTCAGCCCTCTACGAGGAAGCTATCCATCTCTGGGACTTTACCGTGAGGCACGAATTCCACCTGACTGCCTCTCACCTCCCAGGAGTGAGGAATGATGAGGCAGATCGCCTCAGCAGGTTGTTTCTACCTCGCCACGACTGATCGTTGCACCCAGAGGTGGTGGCTACGATCTTCCAGAAGTGGGGAGTTCCCCAGTTGGACCTATTCGCATCAGACAGGAACACGAAGTGTCCAAGGTTCTGCTCGCTCCAGGGTCACAAGACTGGGTCGATTTCCGGCATGTTCCTCATGGACTGGACGGGGACCTTTATGTACGCATTTCTGCCCATTCTGCTCCTACCCAATGTCCTGCTGAAAATAAAGAGGGACCCAGTGGACATTATACTCATCACTCCAGCCTGGCTGAGACGGCACTGGTTCAGCATGCTGCTGGACCTTTTGATTGCCCCACCCCTGAAGCTCCCGAGGTGCCACGACCTTCTATCCCAGGACCACTGTCACCTGTTGCACCCGGACCTGGACTCCCTGCACCTCACGACCTGGAGGCTCTGTGACTGACGGAGGGAGAGAGAGCCTGCTCAGTGCAGGTCTAGCAAGTCCTGCTCCGCAGCAGGAAGCCTTCCACACAGGTTGTGTATCAGGCTAAGTGGAGGCGGTTTACCTGTTGGGTGGAGACCACCCAGCCTCTCGCCTATACAGGTGATCCCGGAGTACCTACTCCAGCTAAAGGTCCAGGGTCTGGCGTTGGCCTCGTTGAAGGTTCACGTGGCGGCCATTTCGGCCTTCCATCAGCCGCTGTTCTCCCATCCCATGTCGGTCAGATTTCTCAAGGGGGTGGAGAGGCTTTATCCGCAGGTCCGTGACCCGGTGCCTCCCTGGGATTTCAACCTGGTCCTCTCAAGACTCATGGGGCCCCCCCTTTGAACCCATGGCTTCATGGCTTCTGCTCATCCTTTCATGGAAGGTAGCCTTCCTGGTGGCCATTACCTCATCCAGGAGGGTCTCCGAGATTAGAGCCTTGACCTTGGAGCCCCCTTATACGGTATTCTATAGGATAAGGTGCAGTTGAGGCTGCATCCAGCCTTCCTACCCAAGGTGGTTTCCCAATTTCATTTTAATGAAGATATTTTTCTTCCCATGTTTTTTCCCAAAATGCGCAGTTCAGAGGAGGACAGGAGATGGCACTTGCTGGACGTGAGACGAACCCTGGCCTTCTACATCAACTGTACAAAGCCATTCTGGAAATTGATGCAGCTCTTCATCGCAGTGGCCGACCGGATGAAAGGCTCACCTGTCTCCACCCAGCGCATCTCCTCGTGGGTAACATCCTGCATCAAGCTCTGCTTTGACTAGGCGAAGGTGCCGCTTCCGGGAACCATCACAGCGCACTCAACCAGAGCTCAAGCCTCATCTACAGCCTTCCTGGAGAGAGTGTCCCTGCAGGACAGCTGCAAAGCTGCCACCTGGTCGTCTGTTCATACCTTCATGTCCCACTACGCCATCGTCCAGCAGGCGAGAGCGGACACGGGATTTGGTAAAGCGATACTGAGGGCAGCTCACCGGTAACTCCGACCCACCTCCAAAGGTATTGCTTGTTAGTCACCTATAGTGGAATGGACATGAGCAAGCACTCAAAGAAGAAAACAAGGTTACTTACCAGTTCTTCTTACAAGGTTCTTCGAGATGTGTTGCTCATGTCCATTCCACAACCCACCCCCTGTCTCCACTGCCAGAGTTGGCAGAAAGAAGGGACTGAGGGGTTGTAGGGCCGGCAGCGCCTCATAGACTGTGGCATGTGCGCAGGGCTCCAGGGAGCACCAGAGCCGGCCCTACGGGATCTGCTAAGGGGAAAAAGTTCCGGGAAACCGTGCAAGGAGGCGTGCACACACCTATAGTGGAATGGACATGAGGAACACATCTTGAAGAACATCAGTTACTGGTAAGTAACCTTGTTTTTTATCTCTGTAGAAAGGTCTTGTAGGTATTGACCAAGGCAATTTACTATTCCCAGTAAGTGTCTCAGTTCTCATACATTAGTTGGTTCATTCAATTCTTGAACTGGGTCTAATTTCTCAAGACTAGGACTGATTCCATCTTTGTTTTTCTGTAGCTAACACTTGATTTTGGTGTAGGCAGAAAACACATTTTTCCTTGTTCAGCTTCAGTCCATCCTGACTGATTAGGCTTAGGACTTCATTGAGGGTTTTGTTGTGTTCTTCCATCGAAGAGCCATATATCAGAATATCATCCATGGAAAAAAAACGGTTACTAACCTTCCGTAAGTGTTGTTCTTTGAGATGTGTTGCTCATGTCCATTCCATGCTAGGTGTGTGCGTGCTGTGAGCACTGCTGCTGGACTTTTTAGTGATATCCATAGGGCCTGTTCTAGCACCCTATGGTGCCGCGCACATATACGCCAGTATAAGAGGCACCTGCACCCTACCAGTTCCTTCTTGCCAGAGGGGTAGGAGGATGGGTCATGGAACAGACATAAGAAGAACAGTTATGGAAAGTTAGTAGCCATTTTTTCTTCTTCGAGTACTTGCTCATGTCCATTCCATGTTAGGTGACTCACAAGCAGTACCCCTAGAGGTGGGTTTGAAGTGCCTGGAAATGCTGACTGCAATACAGTTCTTCTGAAACTGGCATCATCTCAGGCCTGTTGGGTGATAGTGTACTGGGAAGCAAAGGTATGAACCAATGACCAGGTCGCAGCTCTGCAGATGTCCTTCATTGGTACCTGTGCGAGGAACACTGCTGATGAAGCCTAGGCTCTTCTAGAATGGGCAGTCATGATGGCTGGAGGTGGGATGTTCACCCGCTCATAGCAAGCCTGAATATAGGCGGTTATCCAGAACGAGATTTTTTGGGATGACACAGGTAGCCCTCTCCTCCTTTCTGCTATCGCTACAAAGAGTTGCGTGGATCTGTGGAAGGGCTTAGTCCTCTCAATATAAAAGGTGAGGGCCCGTCTAACATCTAACGTATGAAGCTGATGTTCTTCAGCGGATTGATGAGATTTTGGGAAGAAGACCAGTAGAAAGATATCCTGGTTGCTGTGGAATTGTGATACCACCTTTGGTAGGAATGCCAATAGGGGCACAACTGGACCCTGTCCTTGAAGAACACCGTATAAGGGAGTCCCGACGTAAGGGATTTGCTCTCAGAGAGGTGATCACCACCAGGAAGGTGACCTTCTAAGAGAGAAGTAGCAGGGAGCATGATGCTAATGGCTTGAAGGGGGACCTGTGAGTCTGGATAGGACCAGATTTAAATCTCGTGGGGGGAGGTTCACAAACGTGAAGGTAGAGCCATTCCAGCCCCTTGAGAAACCTGATTGTCATCTTGTGGGAGAACAATGATCTGCCATTCACTGACGGGTGGAAGGTTGAGATGGCTGCCAAGTGAGCCTTACTAGATGAGAGAACCAGACCTTGCTGCTTTAATGCAGCAGATAGTCCAAGCTGGACTGCAGAGTAGATCAGGATGGAGAGAGATTCCATTCACAGACCCAGCAAGTGAAATATAGCCCTAGAGGCTTTCTACCACCCAGCAAGACCTAACCAACATGATCCAAGCAGACTTGCTCTTTGGGGTTCAGCCATACAGCACCCATGCAGTCAAGTGCAGGGAGGTGAGATTCAGGTGAAGTAACCTGCCATGGTCTTGTGAGATCAGGTCCAGGCGGAGTGGGAGCGTGATTGGTGCTGCCACCAAGAGGTCCAGGGGTGTGCTGAATGAATGTTGACATGGCCACGCTGGTGCTGTCAGAATAACCTTTGCCTTGTCCCGCTTTATTTTTTAGGAGAACCTTGTGAACCAATGGGATTGGAAGGAAGGGGTATAGTTGGTGGTCTGCCCACAAGAGCAGGTAGGCATCAGAGAGGGAGCCTCTGCTGTGCTCATGCAGCAAACAGAACTGATGGCATTTCCTGGTCGGTCTGGTGGCAAATAGGTCCACCTGGGGAGGCCCCCACCTCTGGAAGATGACACTGACGACCTCCGGGTGAAGAGACCACTCGTGGTGAGAGGAAAAGGCTCTGCGGCGGTGATACGCCAGTACGCTTTGGGTTCTCAAGAGATGTGCACCTTGAGGTGAATGGTGTGTTTCACGCAGTTGTCCCACAGCTGCAGAGCCTCCTGGCACAAGGCCGAAGATCGAGCCTCTCCCTGCTTGTTGATGTAAAACATGGATGTGCTGTTGTCTGTCAGGACCTGCACCACTTTGCCTGAGATCTGGGGAAGGAAATCTTGGCAAGCTATGTGTACCTCCCTGAGTTCCTTGACATTTATATGTAGAGAGAGTTCTTTTTGGGACCAGAGGTCCTAGGTCCTGAGGTTGTCAAAGTGCATTCCCCACCCTCGCTCTGATGTGTCCGAGACTAAGGCTACCGGTGGTTGAGGGCTGCAAAGGGTACCCCCTTCATTACCAACCCTGGGTCTTTCCATCAGCATAGGTGCCAACTCTGGGGTCTGCCAGTGGGTGCCGGTGGGCAGGAAGGCCTTTGGGGAAAGGGTGTGGGCAGGGCCTTGGGGAAAACGTGGGGCGAAGGCAGGAAGAGGTGGGGCTGGGGGTGGGGCCAAAGTTAGAGCTGGCCACTGATCAGCCGATTCTTAGTAGTGCACAAATCAGTTGTTTGGTGACATGCGCCAGCGCCCTGAACAGCTGATTTGCAGTGGCCAGCCCTAGAGGGCGCTGAGCACCCTTCCCCCTCCCCCCGGGGTGCTTGACCCCCAGATAACCCATGGAGTTGGTGCCTCAGAAGTGCTGACTTTTGGTTTTGCCGGTGGGTGCCGGTGGGCGGGCCTTGGGGAAGAGGCACAGCAGGGGTGGGGTCATGGGGGAAGAGCATAGGCCTAGTTTGACTGCTGTATTTGAGGTGGGGGGTGCGCAGCGTGGGAATGACAGAGTCGGATGAAGGGTCACTGTATGAACAGCCCCCATACCCCACTCCAGAGAGAGCAGCATCCTTGCATTTTGCCCTCCACTTCTCTTGCTCATTTGCCAACTAGGTGCAGGCCTGGTTGAGCCTGGGCTAGAAAAGAAGAGGAGGTGTGGATCCCCATTGCCAGCCCTTTTTGTGCCCTGGAGAGAATGGACTAGATCTCACTTGCCTCTCACAGGTGGGATAGAACCTAGGAATCCTGGCTCCCAGCCACCCCCCAATCCACTAACCCCCACCCCTGTCCTTCTCCAGCTGGCCTTTGGGCACATCTCTCCGGGTGTCTCTGCCTGTATCCTGGAGACAACTGATTTGTCACTAATCCAGTTCTGAGTGTGGACAGAATCCCCCCCCCCCGGCACGATCCATGCCCCAGGGCAATAGCCTTGGATTCCTGATACCAGTCTTTGGACCTCAGTGTTTTGAGCTTTACTACAAAAGTGGCGATCTGGGACCTCCGGTGCTGTGGCTTCACCACAGCAGTGCACAGCCAGGGCCTCTGGCATTGTGAGCATCTCCACAGTAGTGCCCCCAGCTCCCTCTGTCTTGCCAGCCCAGCTCAGAGGTGATTGAAACCATTTCCCCAGATCCCCCCGTCCTAGTGGCTCCTGGTGAATTCACTGTGAAGGTCCTCAGCCCCAGGCTGCAGGCACCTCTTCCCCACCCCATCCATGCCTCCTTCTCCTTGCCCCACTCCCTCCCTCCTCCCCTCCCGACTTCCCTCCAGCTCCTGGACACACTCAGTCCTTCCCCCACCTCACTGAATCTTTTCTTTCTTTCTTTCTTTCTTTCTTTCTTTCTTTCTTTCTTTCTTTCTTTCTTTCTTTCTTTCTGACCCTCCCTCCTCCTCCCCCAGCGGGGCTGGGTAGCTGCAGGGCCTCACCAGGATTTCTGCTCACACCCGCCGAGGGCCACAGTGAATCTCAATGACGAGACCCCACCGAGCCTACCCCACGGGCAGCTACACCCCCCCACCCCGAGGAAAATCAGGCTTTGAACCCCTCCCCCTTTGCACATGGAGATAAATTATGGGGGCTGCGATCGAGGGGGGTCCTGGCCCCCACTCAAAGGAAGGTAGGAGGAGGCTGTGGTCAAGAGAGATTTGTGGCTGGCAGCCCTCCCAGGACGGACACAGACTGCTCCCTATCCCTTGAAGAACACTGGCTTTTTATATGCGCCATGCAGGGTCCCGGGCCTCAGGTGAGAGGAGGCAGTATCTGCTACTCAGCTTCCTGGGTTTCAGTTCCAGGAGGCGTTGAAGATGATTGCAAGTCTCTTCTACAATGACTGTGATGTTTGCTACTGAGTCAGTTTTAAAGTCCATAGTCTTGCCATGAATATTTGCTTTCACTCTCCCGGCAGACTCTCACCACAAGTGATAGATCCCATAAACAATGGCTCTTGATTGTCTGTAATATGAGTTAACTCTCTAACTGCTTTGTTGTAACAAACAGCTGCAAAATATCCATATTTCATGCATTTGTTACACCTTGTGCCTCTGGCTGGACATGCATCATCTCTTGGGGATATGATTTTTCCATATCTTGTGCATGTAGGCTGAATTCATACATCTTAGCCTGGGCATTCTCTCTCCTTGCCTTAAGGGCTTATGATAATGACTTTTAGTACTCAAGTGTCTGTTTACAGTTTCTAAGCTAGTTTCAGGTTTTTCAAATTTGTCAAGTTGCTCTAGGTTTTGCTGTTTCACTAGTTCAGACTGTTTTGTTATTTGAATAGCTGTGGCTAGGGGTAGAGCTCTCTTTAGCTGTAGCTGCTGTGAGAGGATTTTAGCCAATAACCAGTCTATCTCTGATATTTTCATGATTCGCATTCTCAAAATCACAGTTTTCAGCCAACAAATGCAGACCTCTTATAAAACATCCAGCATTTTCCCTTGGTTCTTGTATTCTCTGGTGAAAACATATGCTTTCATAAACCACATTCCTCTGAGGCATAAAGTGTGCATCAAACATACCCAGAACCCTTTCCTAGTCATCTTTGTGACGCTCTTCAGTAACATCAAATATTTAAATATATGCTCTGCCTGCTTCCCCATAGCGTAAATTGAAGAAGATACCTGTATATCTACAGTTTATTTGTTGTGTTTGTTTGCAATTCAAAATATTGCAAAATACTGTTTCCAGTCTGTCCGTTGTGAAGGTTTGTCAAAGCTTAAGTGCTCTCGGGCATTGAAGAGTGGTATGTTGATCAGATCCCGCAACCTTTGTTGCTCTGGCCCTTCTGTTTCTGTTCTTAGTTTACTCCTGACACCATATAATGCTCTTGTACCAGATATAGATTGGCTACAGAGCTTCCTTGTACACATTAGGTGTGTTCAGCATCGGATCCTTTAATGCTCTGCCAACTGTAGCTGAGGTTAGTTTAAATTAGGTATTTTACATGTAGTGCCACCTAGTGGCTGAAAAGTTTAACATTCAATTTCAGTAGACATCTTTCATTGTGTGCCGTCACCATGTACCTTGACAAACCCCTCACACATATAACCTACTAATCTAACAAGGGGAACCGGCAGAGAGCACAGAGATTGACTTTACCTCTGCACTCCAGTCTCTGTACACAGGGAGATGTGTTTCAGCAAAAGGGAACGAGTTAGGAGGACTAGAAATAACAGCATTAAAATGGTGGCTGTCCAGTCATTTTCCAAGCTAACCCATCTGCCTGTGAATTGCTGAAATATGGTTGAAATTATGCTGCTTTCAGTCTTGCTTAAAAACCCCAACAACTCATGATTTGTTAAAAGAAAGGCCGGCCTGAATAACTTAGTCTAGTCCATTAAAATAATATGTAAACACTAGCCCTGTCATTTAACTGTTAAACATTTTGATAATTTTTATGAACTGCAAGCCAGTGTCTATCCCCTCTGCATTATTGTAGAACCTAATCAGAAGATAAACGACCCCCCCAGCCCAAAATCTTCCCACAATTTGCATTTAGATTGTTCAGTGCCAACATTCTGAATAAGATACTTTCTAGCTCTGTCAAACAAAACCTGATTGCAATTTAGTACAGTGGCAGCCAATTTACATTTCCATTAACGCAGATCCCAGACAACTATCTAAGGGGAAAATCAGAATAAAGTAGCTTCCTGTCTGCTGGGCTTATTTTCAAGTGGGCAGATATAAGGGAATGCGAACACGCCTATGAAGAGGACAAAGTTAAGCCTCTCCTACCTCGTGCTAAAGAGAAGGTGTTGGACTCAATTCACTGGTGCTCTAGAAGCCCTTCGTGCTAGCTCAAAGGGACCAGAAAGCAGCCCGGGGTTCTTCTTGGCAGGCTGTGATGAAGTGGAGCTATTTTTCATGTTGTCTTGGAATGCGGTGCATGTGCCTCAGTTTCCCCGTGTGTTGCTCATGTGTTTCGGTGACGGGAACCAGGGTGTCCAAAAGCCCTCCCATGGTGAGGGGGCAGATCCCAGGTTGCCAGCTCTCCAGGACACATAGATGCTCAATTGCTGCCCCTATTCAAGGAGGACAGCTAATACTGGGATGGACCGACTGGGCCCAGGAGACCAATGGGACTGGAGGTGCAATTTCTGTGAGTGGGGAGGGGGCCCACAAGTGGGCACGATGCCCAAAGCTCAGGGACAAGGTGAGCAAGTCGAACCCACAAAGGGCTAATTGGGTGGCAGCTCCCTCGGAAGGGCAGCCCGGAGGGAGGTGCGAGCCGCAGAGTTACAGGGCCTCAGGGGAGAGGAGGCTGCTGGCCCAGATCACTGGGGGAAGGAGGAGCTCCCAACTCAGAGCTCTCCATCCACCAGGTGAGCATGGGGCTACCCCGAAGGAGCCAGCTCCACCTCATCCCCTTCACGGTGGATGGAAAGAAGGTCCAGGGGTTCTGGGACATGGGTGCTGAGGTGACGCTGGCCCTGCCCGAGGCATTGGGTCCAGTCCGGGTACTGCCCGGTACCTACCTAACCCTGAGGGTGGTGTTCGTGCTCCTCCCCCCCCCCCCCAGTGAAGGTACCCATGGTACCCCTGGTGAGGGTACATCTGAGATGGGAGGCCAAGAAGGCCCCCCCCAAAGATGTTGGGGTGTACACTCATTTGCCAGCGGAGGTGCTGATGGGGGGGTGGTCTGGAGGATTGGCCAGGCAAACCTCAGAAGACACTAGCCTTTACCTGTAGCCAGAGCTGGAAAGGGCCACTCCACCCTGGCAACAGGGGCAGGGCTTAGCAGGGCTGTGACCCCAGACCCAGCCAGTGAGGAGGAACAGGTTTAACTCCGGTCCCCAGCAGCTGAATTCCAGCCCGAGCAGGAGAGGGATCCCTCATTAGAGAAGCTGAGGGAAAAGCTGCAAACCCCCCTGGGGCAGATTGCAGGGAAAGATGCCTCCTGTGGAAGAAGGGATTCCTGTACCGGGAATGGGTTCCCCCAGGGGAGGCTGAACCAATCAAGAGGCAGAAGTGGGGAATCAAGAGGCAGAAGTACAACTGCAGGCTATTGCACCTGGCCCACGATGTCCCTCTCTTGGGGATCCAGCGTACCAAGCAGAGGCTGCTGCAGAACTTTTACTGGCCTGGAGTCTTGCTGCAATCTGGCAGTACAACAGGTCCTGTCACCCCTGCCCGGGAGTGGGGAAGGCCTGGGACAGGGAAAAGCAGCCCTGAGACCCCTGCCCATCATAGAGGAACCTTCCCAGAAGGTGGCTCTGGACATGGTGGGTCTCCTCAGCAAGGCCCCCTGGTTGGGCAGAAGTACATTCTAGTGGTTGTAGATTTCACTACTCGCTACCCCGAGGCAGACACTGGCAGATGCAGGGTTGGGTTTCCCTGGGAGGTCCTTACGGACCAGGGATCCAATTTTATGTCAACCCTACTTCAATGTTTGTGGGAGAAACGTGGTGTCTGGCACACCTAGGCCTCAGCCAGTCACCCTCAGTCCAACGGGCTGGTGGAGAGGTTTAACGAGAACCTAAAGATGATGCTGAAGACTTTTATAGACCATCACTCTCAGGACTGGAACAAGTACCTTCTCCATTTGCTGTTCGCATACAGGGAAGTGCCTCAGGACTCCACAGGATTCTCTCCTTTCGAGTTGCAGTATGAGACGAGAGTGCGGGGACCCTGGAACTTGCTGAGGGACAAATGGGCAGGGAAGGCCTCTCCCGATGCGCAATCAGTGGTGGAGTAAGTACTATCTTTCTGGGAAAATCTTGCTGAGCTCATGGGCTTGGCCAGGGACAAATTAACCAGAGCCCAAGAGAAGCAGAAAGTCTGGTACGACCACACCGCATGTACCTGCTCTTATGGCACTGGGGACCAGGTGATGGTTCTCATCCCAGTGCGGAGGAATATGCTCCAGGGTGTCTGGGACGGCCCCTTTCAGGTTGTCAAACAGCTAAGTGAGATGATGGAACTGTCTAACCAGGCTCACAGCCATGAAGTGTATCATGTCAACATGATGAAGCTATATTTTGACAGGAGGGGTTGGTGCTGGCCATGTGTGGCCAGTGGATGGAGAAGGGGGAAGATCCCCCTAGTACAGGGGTGTCAAACTCATTTGCTATGGCGGGCCAGATTTGAATTAAATTTACTTCAAGTGGGCAATACATACCACAAATCAAAATTCTAGGCACAACCATTTTTATGTAGTATTGTATTTTATTTGCTAGATAGCAGCGATATAAAAACTGCAGTAAATTCACTTCTACAGCTACTACTATTTTACGAGTAAAAGAATCGCTCAATGATTAGGAATTATAGCACTGCACAATTCCCTAAGACCACACTCTCCCTCTCCTGCCTTTTGGAGTGCTGTGTCTCGTGCACACAGCGCTCCATGCACTGCCGCCAGAGTACACGGATCTCGTGGCAGCGCGCGACGCTGCGACATCTCGGGGTGTTGTACCCGCTGGCGGTGTCAGGCGCTGCTGTGACATCTCACGGCATTGTACTCTCTGTCACGCAATTTCGCAGTGTTGTCGCAAGATCTCGCGGCGTTGTGCTCTCTGGCGGCAGCCCACGGTGCCGTGAGATCTTGCGGTGTTGTACTCTCTGGAGGCAGCGCACGCTGCCACCGGGGGCGAACCAAAAAGGTTGGTGGGCCATAACCAGCCCACGGGCCGGATGTTTGACACCCCTGCCCTGGTAGTTCTCTTCCCTGAAACTGGAGCCAGCCTCCCACAGGAATTAATTCCCCTCTTTGACCAGCTAACTCCTGCCCAGCAGGCAGAGCTCAGAGGGGTTCTGTGGTCTTACCAGCCACTGTTCTCCAGCAGGCCTGGGCTCATTAACCTGGCTGGCCACTGGGTGGAGATGGGAGCAAATCCGCCTATCAGGGGTTCCCCTTTCAAAGTCACTGGAAAAATAGCCCAGGACTTGGAGAAGGAGGTCCAAGACATGCTGGCTTTATGGGTGATCCAGCCATCCACCAGCCCATGGGCCTCTCTGGTAGTACTGGTCCCCAAGAAAGACAGATTTATACGATTCTCCGTGGACTATCAGAAGCTGAATGCCTTCTCCATGTCCGATGCCTACCCTATGCCTCGGCCAGACGAGATTCTAGATAAGTTAGGGGAAGCTTGTTACCTCACCACTATGAATCTCACAAAAGGCTACTGGCAGGTGCCTTTAGACCTAGATGCTAGACAGAAATCTGCCTTCATCACCCCCCCCATAGGGCTCTTTGTGTTCCAAGTCCTACCTTTCGGCCTCAAGGGGATGCCTGCCACCTTCCAGCACTGGTGGATCAATTACTGAGGGGACTAGGGAGCTTTGCCCTGATGTACATCGACGATAGCTGTATCTTTAGCCAGACCTGGGAAGATCATTTGTCCAGGTGAAGAGAATGCTGGGTCTCCTAAAGGGGGGGCAGGACTGACTGTAAAGGTGGAGAAGTGTAAGGTGGAAATGCCCTAAGTGTCATAGCTGGCCCAAAAGGTGGGGAGTGGCTGGCTGTCTAAAGCCAGTGCTGGTCAAGGTGGAGGAGATCAAATCTTGGCCTGCTCCCCAGACTAAGAAAGAGGTCCAGGGCTTTCGCGGGATGGCAGGGTACTACCAGAGGTTTGTACCTCACTTCAGCTCCATAGCCGCCCTGCTCACTGAATTATGCATGAAGTGGAAGCCAGATTCACTCTGAAAGAGGCTCTAATCCAGGACCCGGTTCTGGTAAATCGATATTTTGACAAGCCCATTATAGTGTTCACAGTCATCTCAGACACAGGGCTGGGCGCGGTGCGGCTGCAAACTGATGCTAAGGGGGAGAGACACCTCATCGTGTACCTGAGCAAGACTCTACTGCCCCGGGAGCAGACCTATGCTGTCACTGGTGTGGGCTCTTAAGAAACTGCAGCCATACCTGTTTGGGCGGCGCTTCACTGTGTATACGGACCACTCACGTGGCTACACCAATGAAAGGGGCAAATGCCAACTCATGAGATGGAGTCTGAGCCTCCAGGATTACACTATGGAGATGGTCCATGTTAGGAGTGTGCCAATGTTATAGCTGATGCTTTGTCACAGAGATGGGGGCCTAAACTTCCCCAGGGCATCAGCTGACATGACTCCCACTCAGGTTGGTCTCAAAGGGGAGAAAGATGTGCCGAAGTGGGACTATTCTTGATGTTTTCTTGGCTGTGAATGTGCCTCAGTTTCCCCTATATGTTACTCATGTATTTCAGTGATGGGACCAGGGTGTGTGATCATTGCAGAGACCACTAGAGGGCAGATGGGCCTTTCTCTAGGTATGGTGCACAGACAATGGCCAAGCCCCCCCTCTTTCCTTGGGCCAACCGGCTGTGACGGGTTGCAACAGGTTGTGGCTGGCAGAAACAAGGAGGTGTGACCACCTTGCCTGCGGAAGAGACAAAAGATGAGGGAGGCAGCTGCACTGGTGTGAGGGGGCTGCGAGGGGAGACCTACGCCACCAGAATCCTAGCTGGCTTCACCCCGAGTGGTTCCAGAGCACCGTTCCGGTGGGACTCCGTCACACAGGTGCAGAGCTGGCTCCTCTGACTCTAAGTCCTCCCCCCGCAGAGGAGCTCCCCACCTGTTGAGTGTGTCGTGGACATGAGGCAGCATGGCTAGAGAATTCCTGTGCCCCAGCTATTCTCCAGATGACACAAGGCCCAGAGGAGCCATAGCAGCTGATATGCAAGCATCATCCAGAAGCTTTAGGATAGGGGAGGCACAAGCTTTGTCCCTATCTTGAGCTTTGCACCAGCACAGGAAGAAATCAGCCCTAATGTCAGGCTGCTCCTGCAGGACAAGAGGTGGGGGGGCGACACTGCTGTGAGTCAGGGATGAAGGAGCAGGTCCTGCATGTGTGAATGAAAGTAGTTGGTCTGAACAACTTGGCTCATACAGTAGATCACTGGAAAAAACTAATAACAGAATATCTTTATCCATTTTGTGAGATCAGCGCCAGACAAATTCACACACCAAAGTAATTGCGTATCTTGCACAGGAGCCCAATACACAGACATCACTGAAATGCTTTGGGCACAGACATGGTCATTCTATACTTATGAGCCTGTCCAGAATGATATACACAGATTATATATATATATCTACACACACACACACACACACACACAGATATACATGGCTAATAATTGAATTGCATCCCTGCTCCTCCTTAGTTTTCCTTTTTGTTTAGTCTTCTGAGATTCCTCCCCAGTACATGCCATGAAAACTTTCAGCTTCCACCCACCTCCTCGCCCCAAAAGTTAATATGAATGGCTATCCATTCATATATACACATACTATGTTAAGGCCAGTGTTTAAATAATTTTGAAAAAAGAGGCAAAGGTAATGCTATAACAATATGTGGTCAATATACAATATGTTGATTTAATAGTGTGAATTCTGTATGAAGGTAGGTACCTGTCTGTGCCCATGTCATATAGAAAATAGCAATAAATAAAATCCACAACAACTTGGCTTGAAGCATGTGTATGTTGTGATTGAAACCAGAGCAGGTCATCCAAGAGGGAGAAAGTTTCCAGACACTTAGAATCATAGAAAAACGGGGCTGGATGGCTGTTACAAAGAGGATGGTAATTGAGTGTTCTGCATGTCCCTGAAGGTCGGACAAGAGTAATGGGTTTAATCTGCAGCAAGGGAGATTTATATTAGATATTAGGGAAAACTTTCTAACTATAAAGGTAGTTAAGCTCTGGAATAGGCTTCCAAGGGAGGCTGTGGCATCCCCATCATACACCTATCAGGAATGGGCTAGGTAATCTTTGTCCTGCAGGGCCTCTCAAAGTCCCTTCCAGCCCTACATGATTCTATTATTCTATCAAAAAGAAAGGAATCCTCATCTAACTAGAACCCCCAGATTCTTCTCAGCGATAGTACTGTCTAGCCAGTTACTCCCAATTTTGTGTTTCTGCATTTGATGGTTCCTTCCTAAGTGCACTTTGAACTTGTCTTTACTGAATTTCATCCTGTAATTCAGACTGTAATATGGTCCACTCACCACTAGGCTCCCCGTCCTGGATTGGTGTGGCATCACAGCCCGCTCACTGCTCTAACGCCCTCTGAAGACAGTTGCCCCAGTTATCTGCCTGGTAACTAAGCCCTCTGGCTGAGTCACCATCTTTTGTTCTCCTCTTCTGGCCCCCAAATCATCCCAAACTAAAAGTGCAAAAAAGTCCTCCCATGCACTCTGGGGCTCTTCCTCAGTCTGTTTTCAGCTCAGCCTGCAGCCCCCTTGCTGGGCTCAATATCCTTTCTAGGGCCTTGTAGGCCCCCTTTCTTGGGACTGGTGGGGGAAACCAGTCCCAGTCCCAGTGTCAATTCTGGGTTCCAGCCCATCGCCCTGTACCAAAAACCTAGTTCTGCTCCTTTTACCTTTGCTTGCAATTTTTCTCTGGGCCACTTTCCTACCTTTCTTTTCAAGCTCCCTTTTAGAGTCTCCCAAGCACTTCCCTAGTTAGTCAGGGGCTCTCCCAGGCCTCCTTACTGCTTTGCGCTTCCTACCTCGCCATCACTCCAGCTCTTTCCTGGCCAGGTTTTCTCACCATTTAAGCCTGGTTCTTTATGGAGAATTGCCTGATTTCCTTCAGTTGGGGCTCATGCTGTAATCAGGTTGGCTTCACCCAAGGCTCTCCATCCCACAAAGCAAACCACCCTGTTACACAGACCAATTCTCCAATTTGTCAAGGTTTTGAATTCTCATCCTATCCCTAAAAGTGCTTGCAACCCCTCCCAGCTTGTCGGCATCTGCAACGTTTATACTCATACTGTCCTCTCTATTATCCAAATCATTAATGAAAATAGGCTTGACCCCGCAAGACCCCACTAGATATGCCCTTCCTATTTGCCAGCAAACCATTGATTACTACTTTTTGAGTACTGTCTTTCAACCAGTTATACACCTACCTTATCATAATTTCATCTAGACCACATTTCCCTAGTTTGTTTATGAGAATGTCATGTGGGACTGTGTCAAAAGCCTTGCTGCAATCAAGATACATCACATCTATTGCTATTCCCCATTCATTAGGCCAGTAACCCTGTCAAAGAAGGAAATTAGATTGGTTTGGCATGATTTGTTTTGACTAAGTGATGTTAGCTGTTACTTATTATCCTCTAGGCACCTGCAAATTGTTTGTTTAATAATTTGTTCCAGTATCATTCCAGGTATTAAAGTTAGACTGACTGATCTATAATTCCAAGTCTACTGTGTCTTTTTTAACGATAGAGACTTTGTTTGCCCTTCTCCAGGCCTCTGGGATCTCACCCATCCTCCATGAGTTCTCCAAGATAATCACTAATGGTTCCAAGATAGTTTGATATAATTCCTTAAGTACACTATGATGAATTTCTTCAGGCCCTGCTGATTTAATACAGCTAAAATATCTAAATATTCTTTAACCTGTTCTTTCCCTATTCTGGCTTCCCCCATATTAGCTGTTAAGTGTCTAGTCACAATTAACCGTTTTAGTGAAGATTGAAGAAAAATGGGCATTAAATACCTCAGCCTTCTTGATGGCATCCATTTTTAGTTCTGTTTTCTTGCTAATTAGTGGACCCTCACTTTCCTTCATCTGTCTCTTGCTCTTATTGTTCTCCCTGTGATGGAAAGTGTAATTTAGGGCAGAGAAAAAAACATTACGGTCGAACCTGCCTCTGGAGTCCAAGCTAAGAGAGATAGGTCAGGAACCTGGGTTTGTTCCTCTTTATATTTGGAATTTAAAGAAAAACCCATACATGTGTTTTGATTTATTTTCTTTCTCCAAACGCTTTAAAATTTTCTATTTTTTAAGAACACCTCTTTAATTGTTCCACTTCACAGCTGAGAATTTCCACTAGTAATAATGTGCAGGTTAATTAGAAACTTTCCAAACTCCCCAAAAGTCCAACCTCACGTCCTAGCTTGTAATGACCAGATAGGGGATTGCTTGGCAGGGCGAAGTATGGTGGAGCTTGTTCCCTTTAGCCATTATGGGCATCATGAGGGCCTATCATGAACCCTGAAACAGTCGGCGAACGAGGGTCTAGTGAAGATGGGGCAGCAGCAGCGTCTTTGTCACCCACAACAGATGAACCCTTCAGGTCAACGGCAATGGTGGCTATATAGCTGAAGATGAAGTACTAATAAGAAAACTTCTTCTATCACTGCGCTTCTGTTCCCCCTGCCCCAAGGTGGCAAAGTATTTAGGGACATATGATCCAATATGGCACGCGCTATAGGGGATTGTCATAATGGACCTTTGCTGTCTAGGCAAACTGATGACAATGATTAGAAAAGCACCATTTTCCTGGCCACTAACACACTATATTTACATTAATAGGTATTACTAAAATGGCCATTTTTCAACAATTTGTATTTTTCATTAAGAGTTGCTCTGGCTGTGGCATATGCGCAGTCATAGAGAACTAAGGTCATCAGGGGACATGTAACTATAATACTTATATAGATGTGGTTTCTATTACTGGTTCAGCCCTATTGCCTATTTTAAGTACATGGTCTAGCTTTCACAACAGTAGAATCTTACAAACCGTTAAAGCACAACAACTTATATAGCTCTTCTTATCAAAGCCGCTCAAAGCTCTTCACAAACACTAATTAAGCTTCATAGCTCCCAGCTTGTTAAGAGTGATCTATTTTATACAGATAGGGAAAATGAAGATAAGAGGCTAAGTTACTTGCCCAGGGTCATATAAGAAAGCTGGGAATAGAACCCCAGAATCACGATTCCCAGTGCCTTGCCGTAATCACTAACTACACACAACTACCCATTATCCAGGTTTAAAGAGTAAGGGTCTACAGGCAATTTATTAAATGGTGCATGATTACATGAGTTACATTTCAAAACTATAACTTCAAAGTCGTGTAAAATACATGAAAGAGGAATTCGGCTTGACAACCTCTTGTGCATATGGGAAATGCAAATTTTATACATTATTCTTTTTAAAAAAATCAATGTAGCTGAAAGACACTTGTTAACTACCGCCAATTTTAGCATGCCAATCTTTTGGACAGCTCATAAAATATTGGCTAACACTCTGAGTGAAGATGACAGACTAGCTGAGGAGTAGCCTCCCTCAAGAACATGAGCATTAAAAATATTTCTAGCAAGCAAGTCTTCCCGATCAGAGATGGGGAAGGAGGCTGGATTCAATTGTGGTTAAAAAAAAATTCCCAAGCTCCCTTCATATTCCAGCACTGTGTCTAATTTATACATATTGTGCACCACTTCTGTATCATCTGACAATGCTTTTTTGGCTCTCAGCTGCTGTCTGAATGTTTGAAAAATGCCATTTACCATTTCTCCATTGCTTATGATTTTTCCTCTTTCAATCCTTTCACTCCAGTTTTCTTTCCTTCAGTTGAACGCCTTTTCCTCCTCCATTTTCAGTGGCTGCTCTTTCCGCTCTATGTCTTGCTCTCTTGCAGATCTTTTTGTTCCCCTTTCTTTTTTTCTCTGCAGTTTGGGGGGGGAGGGTGGTGTTCCTTTGTTTCTCTGTAGTATTCCGAACGGTTCCTCCCGATACATACGCTCATCATTAACTTTCCTTCCTTCCCTCCTTTGCTGACTAACCATTTAACCACTGTCCTTATCTACACCCTTCAAGCTTCCCCAAAAGCCTCTTCTCCCCCTTGCACCAGTCCATTATTTTCTCTCAAAGCCAAGTGTCCATCTTACATAAACCACTCACCCCCACATAGCTGGTCCACACTCATCCCCAACCAGGTGCCATAGCTCTCATGTGCCGCACAGCACTCACCTGCCCTAAATCTTTCCCCCTTTCAATTGTCTAGTCTGCATGAGGTGAGAGGGTGCCAGGCACCAGCTCCAGGTGCTGGGAAAGTGGGCATCTTTCCCAGTCCATTCTTGGGATCAGCTAGGGTTACAGCAAAGCCCTTGTTAAGGGCTGGCAGGATGGTTCTTCTTATCCTCACTGTGTAATGTAGTGTAGAACTCTCTCTCTCTCGCTCTGCCCCTGTCTGTGGCATTCTACGCCACAGTCAGAGCTTCGTCTCGCTTTCACTGTCTCTGGAGCCCAGCTGAGGGCAGGCTCCCATCCCTGGGTTATTGCTTTCCTTCCCTTTCCAAGAGGATGCCAAGATTCTGGGGACAAGATGAACAGGCATGAGCCAGCCTGGGCTACAGAATGGCATTCTCCTGCACATGCCGCTCGCCCTGCCTGTTCTGAGACTAGGCCAGGCAGTGCAAGTGGAGACCAGCTCAGTGCTCTCACTCCAGGAACACCTGCCCAGTCCTCGGACTGACCAGGAATCAACCTACTGTGTAAAAGACCCATTACTCAGAGGCTCAGTCCAGGAGCTGGACATGGTTAAAATTTTAGAGGCATCTCAGAGCAGCCAAGGTGTGCTCAATCCATGGCCAGTTCTAGCATTTGCTTCTGAACACAAAGGGTATGGCCACATTGCAATTAGACACCCGTGGCCGGCATGCGCCAGCAGACTTGTGCTTGTGGGGGGAGGAGGGGACGACACATTGGCTTTGGGGCTGGTTAACGGTGATGTAGACATTTGGGTTGGGGCTGACATCTGAGCTCTGCGACCCTGCCACCTCACAGGGTCCTAGAGTGCTGCCTGCGCCCAAACGTCTACGCTGCACTGACCCAGCCCCACAGCCTGAGCCCCGCGAGGCCAAGTCAGGCTATTGCTGGCTCTGCCCACTCCGAAGAACCTCCTTTGACTACTGCTGATCAGCGCATCCTGTGCTTTGCTAATAATCATGGTCTTTTCCTTTTGATCTGTCTCAATTCAGGCATTTAGTATCATGGCCCAGGCCTCCATCAACTCGCTGAAGGGCTGGGAGGGGGGTGAGGCAGGGCTGCGACAGTAGTAAGAACAAGTTGTACACACTTGTCTTGGGGCTTTTGCAAAGTAATTGGAAAACATCTGTAATGGCTTGGAACATTATTTGTGACACATGAAAGGCTGGGAAGTGAGGACTATGCTGTCTTCAAACTCTATCATCATCCCTTGGCTGCCTTGCTAGTACAGCTCACTTATTTGGTTTGGCATTGACCAGGTTAGCCTGCTAGCTGCCAGTTTCACCATGTTATAAGGAGCTGCTGGAGTCACGACGTCTGCCTGGAACTAGGAAAAGGCGGCAGCTCTTGCCTGGGTGGGTCTGCTCGCCATGAGCCTTTAGCATAGTCAAACCATGTGGCCATCTTTTTAAAAACATGACTGGCATGTCTATCAAGTCTTTCAGAAGACACAACGTGCTCTCTGCAGTGCAAAGGCTCCAAAAGGTACGTGGTAGGCACTGTCAGCATGGGGTGGTATGTTGTAACAGTGAAGCGCACCACTGTGAAAAGGAGTTGAAGGGACCCCTGAGATTTGCTGGTGTATTTGGACTTGCCTTGTGTGCTTCCCTGTTGCCTTTTGCTGCTGTGTTTGTTTTGCACCTGATTCAGCATCGCTGACGGGCTGAGGAACGTCTGTTCCTTTTAAGTTTGTAGTCCTTTGACGCCCACATTTGTAAACTATGACTAAGCAGCGATGGCACAGGCTGTGTGGCAGCATGATGAAGGGCTTGTTTCTACGCACAGGTAGTTTGCTGCCAGTTATGGTGCATGTCGACCCTGTAGTAGCTGGCTGTGCACGGCTTGCTTGTGTGGCCCCTGCTGTCCGCACAGTAGCACTTCCCTAGTGTGCGTTGATCTGCTCCCTTTTCAAAGCAAGGTAGGTCCAAAAGTGCACTGTGGAACTGTTAGTGTGTGACAGCAGGGCCTACATGGACAGTAAGTGTGTGGCAGCCTACTTTGGGGTAGATTTGCACCCAGCAGGCCCTGTGCGTGCATGTACATGAGGCATAAGACACCCTGGGATGAAGTAACAGGACAGTTTGATAAAACTATTTTCTACCATCAGTCTCCTACTTTGATAAAGGTGAAGAACTTCCAGGCACAAGCCTGCTCCCATTGCTTAAGTGGAGCTTGGGGCCTTTTTATTACTCCCCAGCGCATATGGAGGGAATCAAGCACACCTCTCTCTCTGTCGGGGGGTGAATTTAGGTGCCTACCTGCCTCCTGAAGAAAAACGTACTCTACTTGTGCACACAACATGGGTGACAGCAGGGCCAGCGTCCTCAAACTGCCAGGCCGCGCTGCCTTATGCCTGTACTGGCAGACTCGCCTCTAGGAATGAGCGTGTAACGCACTTCCCTACCCATCCAGTGCTTGGACTCTCTACCTAAACTGCCAACAAAGAGCCTCATTAAGGCTCATTTTTTCATACTGAGCCTCAGCACCTACCAAAGGCTTTCAGCGCCACGGGCAGACCCTCACCTGTATGTGTCTGGCATGAGGCCAAGGCCTGCTCCGTGAAGCCCTGCCAGTCTGTTCTGTCACCATCACGCCTGTGGGTGGCAAGGCCTTCCTCAGCAGGGTAACTGGCAGCCTTTTAGCCCCAGTTTGCGTTTCTTTTTTTTTTTCTCTTTAATTTGGTCCTAAATTCTCTTGTGTTGACTTGTTCCGGAGAGACACTTCCTTCTGAGGCGCTGCAGCAGCTTCTCTGACCCACAGCCCCAGGCGATGAGGTAAAGTGGTTAAAAAGCAGGACATAGAAGATGCATTGCGGCTGCTAGCCCTTCAGGAATGTGGCGATGGGGAATGCTGACTGCTTTCGCTCAGGGTTTTTTCCCCAGTCCATTCAACAGCTGACCTTTGTGCCCTCCAAAATCACTGCTGCCTAGAACTAGGTGCATTTTTTTTTGGGCAAATAGTTTATTTGCCAGCAAATGCAATTTCACATCAATTGAAACTAGTTATGAATTTGTGTGGAGTTCACCAAATAGTTTCCACCAAACTAAAAAATTCATAATGTTTCCGTACTGTTAAAATGAAGTGTTTTGTTTTGACAAGACTTGAAAAAAAATGTATTTGTTTTCAAGGCATTTGCCTTTGTTAAAAGGAAAACTAGATTCACAGAACGGCCAGAGGGGAAGCCACCTACGTTTTACCATTGAGCCAATTGGTTAGGCCGATGGAAGGCCTGGCTTCAATGTCCCCCCTTGGCAGAGCAGGGACTTACATTTGGGTCTTTTACATTCTAACCATGTAGCCTAAGCACGAGGCTGCAGATGCATCCAAATGGTTTTCTTTTGGCCCAATGACTGTTCATGATCATTATGCATGACTACGCATGGCCAGTGTGGATGACAACTTATAGTCAGTTGGCCAGACGCCCATCAGGAAATGGCTTTACAGTGCAGTGGTTAAGGTGCTCAGCTAGACGGTAGCTGACCCAAGTTCAAGGCTGTACTTTAACAACTAGTTAATTATTTATACAACATGGACCAGCTTCAGGAGCACAGAGAGAGAGAGAGAGAGAGACGTCCCCCTTACCATAATAGCCTGGTGTTTAGGGCATGCTCCTGCACTGTGTGTGGGGGGGGTTCAAGTAGGAATCCATTTTCCATCTGAGGTGACAGGGAGAAATAATTGAACCTTGGGCGCCCACATTTCAAGAATGTGCCAGAACCACTGGGCTAAAGCTTGTACAGCACCGCCGCCTCTTTTGTGACTCAAGTTTTCCTTTGCGGTCATTGAAATCAAAACACAATGTTTCACACCAAGTGGAAAGGGAACATTTCATTTTGACCCCCCAACTCAAAAATATTTCAATTGGCCAAAAATTTTCATTCAAAACCAGCTATCTAATTTGCAGTTTGACCTTCACTGAAACTTTATTTTTCAATTTTTCAGAATTGCCCGAGAACTGAAACATCCATGATTTGTCTAGCTCTACTGTGGCCTCCCCTCGCTAGCAATGAAATGCAACCTCTCGCCAAGAATGGCCTAACAAGGAGCAAGCAAGTGCTCCTATTTCACCTCTTACTCTGACCAGTGATCCAACAGCATGGGAGGTTACATCAGCGTCCTAATACAACTGCTGCTCAGCTGTGTCTTCATTCTGCCTCAGCTCTGCCCCTCCCACCTTCAGCATTAGTAGAAGTGGGAGACTGGTGACTGTGCTTTAGCACAGCCCTTTAACATTGGGAGGGACTTTCAGCCACCACAAAAAGGCTCCCACTCCAGCATTTTCCCCCAGGAGTAAATCAGGCAGCCATTTTATACCATGGGGTAGACTCTCCTTGACGTCTCAGCCTGGCAGTGGGATTCTGAAGGAAGACCTGACTGCAGCCTGGTCAGTGCAGGCCAGCAATCAGCAGCTCTCCCTTTTGATTTACTTGGTAGTCCCTGGGACCTTCCACTATGGGCTGGCCACTACCTCCTAGATCTGAGGCCTTGTGTTTTCTGCCATTGGCTATCTCAGCCCTCTGCAGAGGAAGCCCAAGGAGGCCCAAACAGTCCTTTGTGAAAAGGGAAAATCTGTCCAGAGGACCCCACCCAATGAGTCCTTCTTTTTGAGGTGGCGGGGGGGGGGGGGAGAGTGAAGCAGGAGTTTGCCACAGGGCTTTCACTAGGTCCATAATGGCCTCACTGCAAGGCAGGGCTACTTTTCATGGGCCCACCATGGCTAGAATGTCAGCCAGGTTCTGGGCAGTTTCCTCTACTACCTCCACCTGTGAGCCCAAGTTTAAGGCTACCCTCTTCAACAGTGCCTGGTGGGTCTTATAGTCGTCTTGAGGCAGCAACACACCCGGCCCGAGACAGCCTCATCTGAGGAGGAGGATGCTGGCACTGGCCAAGGGTACTATTCTTCCCTTTCTGCACCGACAGACTCCTGCAGAGCCAGTCCCCAAAACTCGGTGCTGGGCAAGCACTGGAAGAAGAATCCTGCTTCGGGGCCTCTGGAGCTTCAGCTAGAGGTAGGGCTCCAAGGAGTTCACTGGCTCTAGGGCAGCACCAGGGCGTAGCCAGTTTGTGCATTTCCACCAGCAGAAAGGTAGGCATTCATGGGATTGAGGTGCCGATCAGGCTTAGGCAGTAGCTGAGGGGTGGCAGTTTTGAAAATACCAGTAGGGCCTAAATGGTGGACGTAGGCGTTGAAAGAGGCACATCGGTGCCTAATTACCTGTTGAGCTTCTGGGACTCAAAGACCGTAGTGATGTGCATGGTGTAAAAACCTGGCTGGACAGAGATCACAGACCTCAGTACAGGAAGTGATGTCATGGCAATTCATAAGCCAACAAATAAAAGAGGGCAGCGGTCTGATTGTTGATCTGTTCTGTGCAACAACACATAAAAATGCACGAAAGCCCGCAGTAACTATTACCATAAGATGCACTTAAGTGAACATACAAATTAGAAATAATAGAAGCCTTTGGAAAGGACCCAACTTTATGAATAAAATGCACCAGGATGTGCTGAAGGACACTATATTTAGCCCATTAAAAAATAGAAACTTGAGAAATGCTCTTGTAAGACTGATTTCATTTTATGACGTGGGCTAAAAAGCTCTCAGGTGTACTCATTTCCCTTCCCCCCCAATCACACACACACAACCCTGAGTTTCTCCTAGCAGCGGGGCAAACTACTGAAAGGACAATAGCCTCATCAAGACTGGATTGTGCACTGAGTTACACCATTGTGAGTCTGAGAAACCTCTTTTTATGCCATGGATAAATTACAGATTTACACCGGTGGCCTTTGGTAGATTTTCTGACAGACTGGTGCAAATTCTTTCTTGCATGCCTCATTTAGAATGGACATGTTTTTAAAAACCCACCTAGCAGCTTCTTCCACCACCAATAGAAAAGTAACCTGACACGTGCATGTGTTATCAAAATACTTATTGGTTAAGTCATAAGAGAACAAACTAGAGTGCTTGCTCCAATTTATTCAGGAAAAGAAAATCAAGTGTATCAATTTGTATAAAAATAGCTTTTTCTGCTCTAATCCATATAATTATATTAAGGCCCCATTTGGCAGCTTTTCCATCATCAAATAGTATTTAGTCACACAAGTAGCTCCAATTGAATACATTGGAATCAGTGAGTCTGTTTGTATAAGGACTACTCAATGTGAATAGTGTTTGCAGAATAAAGCCCTTTATGTGAAAATACTGTTTCATTTGCAGCATTTCCTGACATTTCTTTGCCTTCACCCCTTTTTCAAAGTGAACCTGGCCCAGATCCTCACAGGAATGGAAGTTAGGAGCCTAAATATCTTCGAAGATTTGGGCCCCTGTGACTATCTTTATTGTGAATCTCAGGACACCTATTTTGTTTAATCTCTTTACCATCTAAATAAAGAGGGAAAAACTCACTCAAGTTACCTTAATGTTTATTTTATTTAAAGAATCAGAAGCACAGTCCTTGTAGTTTATTTGTTCTCATAACCATCAATATTTCCTAAATCACGTTAACATTCATGTATAACAAAAACATTTTCTGAGCTGTGCAAAGTACAAAGGAATTGTTCAATTAGCTGAAACGATTTCTAGAACAGCAAACCTGGCATTTTACAAAATGAGGCTGCCAGAAGGATTCTTTTGCTTTTTTCCTCTTGTAGGAAATGCACATACACCCCCCCACCCACTCCCACCCACCCCTCTGCTCTATCTTTCCTTTGTATACGATTTAAAAATGGATCACAGTAAGAGCCAGTCCCCTCCCAGGGTCAAGGACTTCCTAAATGGCACTGGGTCACTTTCTTGCAGTCTTATATTCTGCAGTTGTGCTCTTTGGATGGAACTGATTTGTCCAAGATAATTATTGAGTAACCAAAACTATTATGATAAGCAATAAACAGGGCCAGAAACAGCTGCTTTCAAAATATTAAATACCAAAAAATGTTTCTCCATACAGGAGTTGTGACTGAAAGGGTTATTTTGCCTTCATCATCTATTTTTAAAAATTATTGTCCTGACTGCAAAATACATCAAAAACCACTGATTTCACACAGACATTTCTGTATTTATTTGCATACCAGCTTTTGTCCTGTTTGATTCAAGCATTTGAATGTTGAAATCTGGAATTATTTTAGATCTGACTGAACACAATATGCTTTCTGTTTTATTTCTCTGGATATAGTAAATATACCCATAGAACACAATTTTAACAGCTATTTAGCCACTATAGTTTGTCAGAAAAATCTGTTTCTGACAATACTAACCAAAAGTTTTTCTATATATGGTGTACATAACACATTTAGGGGGCAGGAGCATTGTTAGCTTGCTAGCTGACTGGATCATTGCTCAAGGTGCAGAGATACCATTTCCAATCTGGACAAAATGACTAGGTAGACAGTGCCCTATTCTTAAATCAGCCTTTTGCAGAAGACATTTCCTAAAGCTTTTATTGGTTATAAAAAGGCAATTTCCTCTTAATAATAACCAACCATTTTAACTGATGACTGATCACAACCTGGAACATGAAATGTGGTAATGTTAAAAATATACCTCTCCCCCCCCCTCAAATTAATATCTCTGTGATTTGAAGGTGCAATATATGGCCACAGACTATGTTTCTGGAATCTGTTTGTTACAAGTGACTGACTTTGTTCTCTGTAAAATAGATTTCTCTTTCTTTCAGCTAAACTTAAGTAGGAATGTTCACTTATATATGTTTTGATATGTGCTAGAATACATGGCTTGAAGAAAACCAAACCTACACCTTTGGTGTAAGAAATACTGGGAACAAAGTAATGTAATTCACCTACTGGGCCTCTTCTTTTTACTAAGATCATCTCCTGGTTACTGCAACTCTAACATATTCTTGAATGTCCACCATATCTTGGGTCTGGGCATGCAGCCAGTTACTAGGAGAGGCAGGGTACAGACATAGCTAAGAATATTCTTTTATTACAACTTGGATATGGGGAACTATAATCGAATCTGTTTTCTAAATACTCCCACAATTGCATTATTGGATTTTTCTTTTCTTTGTTTGATATGAATAACTGAATAAATTTGCTTTACATTTATTGCACCTTTAAGTCCCTAGTAGATGGAGGGTTGTATTGCCTGATATATTTTGTATGGTAGCTTGACCAGGTTAGAAAACTGAACAGTGTTGAGAACTGTACATTTCTACAGTAAGAAATCACATTTTGACAATGCTAATTACAGCTATTGCGGTTCAGTTGTCTTCTCTCTGATGCAATGACAGAGGAAAATTCCACTATTCTTGTGCTTGCTGGAACCTGCAGTGTTCTTTTTATTGCCATATAAAAGTCAATTAAAATTACTCCTCCTGGAAATCCTCCCAATTCTTGAATAATTATCACTGTCTAGACAGAGTACTGTGCTTTATTAAGGGTCTTTAGAAACTATATATAAAGAAAGAGTGAGTTATACACACACACACATCCACACCACCGTCTAATCTGATTTTCTCTCTTGCTTCATGTAATACTAGCAAACATTTTCATCTTGATGCAATCTACTTTACATTTCAGAATTCACATGTTAAATGTGAAACTTGTTGCATACTTGATGTTGCCATCAGCAGTCTCTCTCTTAAACCAAATCAGATCTTCCTAATAATAAAATAATAATAATAATAATAAAAGCACCAGATGTATGAAAAACAGGAAATGTCTGATCTATTAGGAATATATATAATGTATAACAGTTCTTACATTAAAAAGGTATTAGACAGACAAGGCGGGTGAGGTAATATCTTTTATTGGACCAACTACTTGGTCCAATAAAAGGTATTACCTCATCCACCTTGCCTCTCTAATATCCTGGGATCAACATGGCTGCAACAACCCTGGAAACAATTTAAAGGTATTTCATCCCAAAAAAAGCAATAGAAAGTTTGATACTGGATGGACAAAAAAAATGCTGCGTATAATATGGATGGAAGAGAAAACAAAAGGGTTTTGCTCAAGTAACCACAATTTAACGTTGGAGCCATAGCTCCTCAAGGAGCTGCCCAGTGCATCTCACTGGTATGTCAGATGAAATGCAACTCTGATCACTAACACAATTACTCACATTCTTATTGTTGAGGTATATAGAAAGCATGACACTAACGTTTTGGACTCCTAATTCTTTCTTGCACAACAATGCACAAATCTTTAGCTGGGTTTTTCCACACTCTCCCTTTCCCCCCCCCCCCTGGAAAAATAAAATCCCAGTTCAAGAGCTCCCAACTATGCCTCCTGCCACACCCAAATCCAACTTGCATAAGCCAGTAATAAGAACACTGCAGCTCTGACAAATAAGTTACAGCAATAGAACAACTTTTTAAAAAGATATTTTCTCCATAATTTACATAAAGGGTAACAGTTGGAGTTTAGTTTAGATACAAACCAGATGTGCATCCTCTCAGTCTGAGATTCCAAGTGGAAGGCACTACTTCAACATACCACTGTATGTACTGTACATGGTTTCAGAAGCACAGCAAGTACTGCGTTTCTAGAGCTGTAGAGTGAAGGACCTTGGGAGTCTTTGGAAATAAAAATGGCAGTGGATATCAGTCACGTTTCCCTTTGCTGTCTCTTCTTGTGCTATGGAATTTCCCCTGAAAAATCTTTCAGTTCAGAGAGCAGTGGTGGGGAAGAAAGCAAGCCCTCAGAAGCTCTCTACAAAACTTCCAGGGAAGAGGCCCGTCCTGCCATTTCGCTGTAATGTCCCCTTATACCAGCCATCCTCTCTTTTCTTGTGCACAAACACAATGTCACCTTCTTTCAGTTCAATCTCTGCTTCGCTTTGAGGAGGATAAGGAACCACGACACGATACCTTTGAAAACAAAAGAGAAGACCATATCACCCATAAATCAAACAGTATGACCCTGTTTTTAGAATAGGTCCCTCACCAGGGCATGGCCACAAAACTCAGGCTGCACATTCAAACCAGCAGCTCTGCAAGTTACTTGGTTTTCCTGGTGCATTACATTACCTGTATCTGCCAGAAGCCATAGCACTTCAGAGAGGGGCTTGTCCGCTCTTAAGAGCTATACAGGATCAGGGATGATCACTATTTACATGGGAGACTTCCCAGGAAAACCATAAGTGATTGTGTTAATGAGTTCAATGGATAACACTCTTCTTAAATCAGTACTGAAGCAATACTGGGAGCCCTGTGTTACTTTAGTGCTGCCTTTTGAATGATATAAAATAACTCCTGCTCTCATGTGACCTTCAATGACCCTGTGGCATTTTTCAGAAAAGTGCAAAGTGGATGTTAGCTCCAGTATCCTGGTCAAATTCTAGTTTAGCTAATTACATTGGGGCCTAAACTTCACCAGAAGTTTCAGACGGATAGAGGTTTCTTTCTCACTTCTGGTTCTAAATTGTTGTATAGAGTTGCAGTGTGCTTTTATACCATCACTGTGTTTTACTCCAGAGGTGGCTGCAGCTCCCAGGAGAATTGATTCTGCCACTTTTAAATAGAGCTGGGTGAAAAAAAATTCACAGACATGTTAGTTTTGCCCAACTCAACCACCTTTAGTTTTAAACTACTCTGGGGTCCTTCGAGTTGAAGACACTGGTCTCAGAGCTGGCTTTAGGGAAAAGGCCCGTTGCAAAGACAGAGCTGTGGATCCTTCAAAACCAGGTGTGTAAGTAGCAGAGGCTGTCGTGGCATGGGGCATTTGGTAGAGAGGGGTGCTTGGCATTCAGGGGGTTACACATGGGGTTTAGTAATGGGGCAGAAGGTCAGAATGGGGTGAAATGAGAAGGGGACTCAAGAGAATTTTGAATTGGGCCCCTCCAGTTCACCTCTTATGGTGTAAGGGGCTGCGGAGGTGATTTAGAGGGTGTTCTGGGAGTGGCCCCCCCAAATCAGTAGAACCTGTGCGGCTGTATTCTTGGCACAAACCTGGCTGGGTGGGATGGAAATTATTCTTCTTTCTCAGACTCAAACAGGTTGCACCTCAATATGTTTTGTCCCCTTTTCCTAAGGCAAGGTTCCTCATACCTTGTAGTGGTCCATCCATTTTGCTCTTAGAGCTAAATTGCAGGAGCATGGAGCTTCCAAGTGTCTGTAGTAATAATGGAGTCACTATTGTATGCACTTGTAATTGAGCAATATCCTGTATTTCTTTGGACAAGTAACAAAGAATTCTTCATTTCTCCTAAAATCATTGCAGTTATTCCAATTAGTATTATTAGTAGTAGTATGGTAGTGCCCAGGGCCCTGATCAGAGATCAAGGCCTTACTGTTCTAAGCACAGTACAAACAAAGAGGTGGTTCCTTGCCCCAAAGAATTAACAGAGCTGTTCAGATATTGGGTTTCCAAGAGTCATTCTCTGATAGTTAAAAAAACTATGGATTGTGACTAAGGCTGGGGTAAACTTGGAATTTCTGTTCTGTAAGAAATTCTGAAAAAAAGTATTTTTCAGGAGAAAAAGTGGAAACATTAAAATTTCCCAAGGAAGAGAAAATAAAAAGAAATTGTTTAGAAATAATCAAAATGTTTTGTTTTGACAATTTCTAAACAAAACTGGGCCTGGGAGTCCAAACTCTGAGGCTTCCTGCTCAGGCCTGGCTCCCAGTCAACCTTAGCTGGCTGATGGGGAGCTGGGAACCTTGATGCCCTGGTGCGACGGCTGAACTGGGAGTCTCAAAGCTTGGCAGCTGCGTCTCCAAGCCTGGCAAGTCCTGAGAGCCCTTGCATGTGGTGGGGTTCTCAGGACTTCCAGGTTCCTTGCTGTGAAGTTGTGAGCCACACCCTGGCTAGAGCTGGAGTTCCTGACCCTGGAGCAATCTCTATGGTGAGGTTGCCCTGGAAACCGGGAGCCTAAGCTCCCCAACAGTCCACCAGTTTTGCTGGCAGGAGCTGCTTGCACCTCATCGGCCGTGCATCAAAACCAATGTGTTTCTGTGAAACATTTTGGTTTCGACAAATTGGCATTTTCCAGTGAAAACCAGTTTCATCAGAAAATCCCCAACCAGATCTGTGTAGCGGATAGCAAAGATGAGCCTAATACCTAGAGTGTTCCTCAGCACACGTTGTTTCAGCTGGTATTTAACTTTGGCATCCCTCGATAGGAGGAGGATGTCTGCACAAAGGACTCATCGGTGGATTTTTAGGTGGCTAAACAGCCCAATTCGTGCCCTGCAGATTTTCCCGGAGGTGACCGTTGTACTCTTGGAGGTGACATAGTTGTTGGCTGGAGTGTTGTGTCCTTTCTTTCCTCCTTTGTCGCTTCTCTGTCTCATGAGCAAGACTGTTCTCCTCAAAATGGGCTGTAGCTTGATGTATGGTATGGCACCACTGTGTTCTGTTCCGCGCCAAGCCCTCCCAGTTTGTTGGATTGATACCACCCTTTTAATGGTGTACTTTCGGTATGTCTTTGAAGCACTTCCACTGCCCTCTGCAAGCCCTTCTTCCCTGACTTAACTGAGAGAAGAGGACTTGCTTCAGGAGGCGAGTGTCAGGCATACGTACACAGTGGCCAGGCCATTGGAGTTGATGTTTCATGACCTACACTTCTACACTACTGATGCTGGCTGCAGAGAGAACACTGATGTTATTGTGTCGGTCTTCCCAGCTGATCCTAAGCATCCTCCTAAGGTAGCACTGCTGGAACCACTCTGGCCTCTTGAGATGTCATCTATAGGTCACCAGCTCTCACACCTATAGAGAAGGCTGGGGTTGACAACTGCCTTGTAGACCAAGATCTTGGTGTCTGTTTGCAGATCTCTGTCACTGAAGACTCATTTAAGTAGCCTTCCAAAGGATGTGCTGACACAGCAGATGCTGTATTCGATTTCTGTATCAGTGCTGACTGTTTGAGAGAGGAGGTTGCCAAGGTATGGGAAATGGTTCACACTTTTCAGGGGTTCTCTTCTGATGGTGATTTATGGAGTACAAAGAGTAGTTTGTGCAGGCGGGGGCTGGTAGATTACCTTGTTTTTTCCAATGTTGAGAGAGAGATCCAGGCTGTAATAGGAATCTGCAAAAAGATTGAGGTGCTTTGCAGGTCAGCCTCTGTGTGTGCAAGGATGACACAATCATCTGCATATTGAGTGATGCCAATTGTTGTGATCTTAGATTTTGTTTGGAGATGTTGGAGATTGAAGAGATGGCCATCCATATAGGGTGACCAGATGTCCCAATTTTATAGGGACAGTCCCGATATTCGGGGCTTTTTCCTATATAGGTGCCTACTACTCCCCATGCCCATCCCGATTTTTCACACTTGCATTCTGGTCACCCTATGCTCATATGATACTCAATCCCGATTCTGTCAGGAAGGCAGTTGTGGATGAGAATCAGGGTCACAGAAAGGTAAATAGAAAAGAGTGTTGAAGCAATGACACAGCCCTACTTGACATTAGTGCAAATGATGAATGGTTCGGTCTCTGAGCCACTGCACAGAATGGCGGCAGTCATCATAGAGTAGTCTAATAATGGAAATGAATTTCTGTGGACAGCCAAGCCTACACAGCATCTTCCATAGGGCATCACGATTGATAGAGTCAAAGGCCATGGTTAGGTTGATGAATGCTATAAATAGTGATGTTGCTCTCTGCACTTCTCCTGAATCTGTCGTGCCATGAAGATCATATCAGTTGTACCTTGAGATGGCCTGAAGCCACACTGTGATTTGGGGAGAAAATCCTTGGCAGGGAGGGGGAGGCAGTTTAGTAGGATCTGGGCAAGGATCTTCCCTGTGATGGAGAGAAGGGCCATACCTCTATAATTCACACATAAAGATTTGTCCCCTTTCTTGAATATTGTAACAATGTTGACATTCTTAAGATCAGGTAGAATTTCTTTGCAGGTCCAGATTTTATCAAGGAATTGATGGAGTTTGTGCTGGCGAACTGTTCCCCCAGCTTTAAAAACCTTAGCTGGAATGCCTTCTGGGCCAGGTGCTTTGTGATTTTTTTGTCTGGGTGATGGCACATCAGAGTTCCCCAGAAAACAGGGGATCATCAAGGTGCTCCATTGCTGAATATTATGGAATAAAACACAATGGTGTCTTCAGAGACCATGGTTTTGCAGTTTAGTAGGCTCTCAGAATGCTCCTTCCAGCATCATATAATGGTTGCATTGTCCTTAAGGAGGGTGGAGCCATTCAGGGAATATAAGGGGGTTGGGCCTTTGGAACTTGGCCCATATATAGCTTTTGAAAGAAGCTTGAAAGAAGCTTCTTGTGTCATCCTGGTCTATGAAACCCTGGATCTCAGAAGCCTTCTTTTGCCACCACTTGTTTTTGATGTCACATAACCTCCTTGGACTTCGGCTTGAGCAGGTGATAGGCCTCATATTTTTGGTGGTTAGAAGAGTCATTTTGCCCATTACAGAATGCATTTCTTTTCTGTTGAATTAATGCTGGGATTTCCTGAAAGTTTTCATCAAACCAGTCTTAGTGCTGGTGAGTGGAATATCCTATGGTCTCAGCATATGCACTGGGAATGATATTTTTTAATTGATTCCAGTGCTCTTGACTGTCAATGATGTTATCAGGCAAGTTAGAGAGTTTCTCAGACAGGTATTGCTGGAAAGTCTTGCAACCGGCTTGCTCTTCAAGTGCTTTGATGTTGTACCGCTTTTGCTTAGTCTTTGGGTGTTTGCAGTGGTGGAGCGAGCTGCAGGTACATGATTGATCTTATTAATCGATGGTCTGTCCAACAGTGATCTGTACCTCTCAAGGCTCATGTTATACAGACGTTGGTATGATCTCAGGCTCTGACTATTACATAGTCAAGGAGGTACCAGTGTTTGGATGAAGGATGTTTCCAGGTGGTCTTAAATTTGTTGCTTTGCCTGAAGATGGTATTTGTGATGAGCAGATCATGTGCCGCACATTTGCTGAGGAGGAGAATACCATTGGGGTTTACATTTCCCACCCTTTCTTTGCCTATTATGCTGCTCCAGAGTTGGGAGTCCTGTCCAACTCTGACACTGAAATCTCTCGGGAGGATGAGTTTGTCTTCCTTAGGTGGGTGTGGCTGTAAGGACTGCATCAAGAGCGCTGTAAAACTGCTCCTTGTCTTCCTCATCATCGAGTGTTGGGGCATATGCACTGATGACCGTGGCATACTGATTGTTGCTGAGCTTGAGCCAAAGAGTCATGAGACACTCACTGATTCCCATGAGAAGCTCCAGAAGCTGACTGGTGATCTTATTTTGGATGGCAAAATGAATCCTGTGGATGCGTCTCTCTTCAGGTGGCTTTCCTTTCCAAAAGAAGGGATAGCCACCTCCATCCTCCTTTAATTGGCTCTCATCAGCCCGGCGGGTCTCACTAAGGACTGCAATGTCAATGTTGAGTCTTGCCAGTTCTTTGGCAATTATGGCAGTTCTTCTTTCTGGGCATTCACTGTTCTGAGAGTCCATAAGGATGCAGACATTCCAGGCAGCCAAATTCATCTCTTATTTCGGCCACAGAGTTGAGTGATCCCACTGGATGCGGCCATCCAGTCGGAGGAGTGTGAGGTAGCCTATGTTTGGGGCACCTTTTCTGGCCCGCTCCCCATTTGGGGTGAGCAGACAGGATCCTAAAAAGGCCTGCTCAGTTGCAGCTGCCGCTGCCGAAATGCACTTCTGTCTCATCCAACCACAAGACGACCATCACATGGCCACCACCTGCGTGCAAATTTGTGATTGAAGACTCTCAGAGATCACTGCTCCTGTCTTCACTGCCACTTGCCCATTGCCACAGGACTTCATGTGGGTGTGAGCTCTTTGTTAGAGGCCTCCGCATTAAATCTTTTAACATGGGGGAAACCGGTGCACAGGCGGTAACCATACAAAGCTTGACAGGAGGAAAACCCAGACCCAATGGCTCGGAGCTCCAAGACAACCAGGGGCCTCTCTCCTGCTGCAGCCCTCATTTGCCTTCACAGCCATAGAGTTCTAAAAGGTCCTCTTATGTGCCCGATCCACTATTGGGGTCTTGTGTGGTTTGGACCATGTTTAGTCAGGAGCCTCACTTCAGACCTGCTCATCAAGAGTGACCCTACTAGGAATATGAAAGCTCCAGATGGTCTAGCTCTGAGGGTCTTTAGCTCACGCAAGCCTCCCCACCATGACAAAGATGCGGTCCACCCAGACAGTAACAATCAGTAACTGTCTCACCAATTGCAAAGCAATAAATACGGTAAAGTTAGTTAAAGAAAAGCCAAGTGATTATTCAAAACGTCTTCTGAAGACTACTACCTATTGCATTTGCTGCATGGTCATTAATTTCCAATTAATGCTTATAACAGCCAAGTATTTATTTAAAATAATGACCTGTCTTATAGTTAAATTAAATACAAACTGGAGAATCTCAAAGTACAGCATTACCCTAAATTCACTGAACTGATTCTCACTCGGTTGATACCACATCAAGGGCCTCTCTGAAACTGAATGACAGTAGTTTATTTTCTTTGCAAGCAGAGCTTGTATGCCTACTGGCTGCTGTGAAGCTACAAACACGTGACAGTGAAATTGCTAGATCTGGCTATAGGAACTGCTCACCGCAGCTGGGCCACAGAGCCTGTTACTTGTAAACATGTCTGGCCCCATTCAGAAGTGGGAGTTTTGCTCTAAACCTGATTAAATTCTTTTTATCTTGACATAGCAACAGAGTCGTGTAGAATATATATCTGTGTTCAAGAACCATCAAAAATCAATTAGTCATCTTTTCCCTAGCCCATTACATCTAGTTGTCACTTTTTCCTGTGTGGAAAAGCAAATAATAGAGGCTGAAGTGTGTGCTGCTGGCTGGCTACAAGAAAACAGTCTATCTTACTGTCATTTGCAGAACTGCTACACTTATATTATGAGCTTTGCCAATTACAGCCATTATGCAAATGAATGCGCACATTATTTCAAACACTCTGCTTCAATGTTGATTAATTAAATTATCAGACTGGAACAATTTTAGCAAAGATGATGCCAAATTTCAGCTCCCACAATAGAATATACATTAACAGTATTTTTGCAGTTGTGTTCCAGATCTTAGAGTGCTTTATGGACATAGGGAAGCAAGCCTTAGAACAGCTCTTGGAGGCATTTTTATCCGCATTGCAAAGCTGAGGAAATTAAGGCACAGAGAAGTGACATAACTTGCCTTGGGTCACAGTGAAGGTTTGCAGCAGTTCTGGGAATAAATGCCTGGTTTGTAGCGTGGTATTTTAACCACACCACCATCCCTTTAAATACAGATTAGAATCTCACCAATGGCTGAGAGACCAAATGCTAATTACTAAATGTTTCAAATTAGCAAGAAAATGATCAGGCATATCAAAAACAATTGTCCTCAAATGTTGGCAACCCCCTATTTGTAATGGGATTTTTTAGAGGCTTTCTTTAAAAGTTTAAAATGCAAATCCAGGATACTGCATTACAAATGTACTTTTCCCAATTATTTAACAATTGTAATTTAATTTTGATTAATCATGATACTTCACAGTATAACAGTAAACATACCATAGCATATTTAATAAGAATAATGAATTCTTAGTAATAAAAGACCTTGCTTCCACATCTGCTGTGAAATCTTTGCTGCAACATGGGATGGGCTGGCTATATATTTTTTCCCCTGAGAGTCTTGGATTTGCAGACTAGGAAAGTGAGACTTATTGAGGTTCCAATGTACAGAACAAAGAATCACATGGCACTGCTGCCACAAAAGGGTTATAAATCATTACAGTCAAAGCTTGCGATGCCATCAGTGGCATTTTACTTGTTTTTCCTCAGTAACCTAATTAAAATATATATTAGTCATTTTTTTTAAAATCTCCTTCTTCTCCCTCTCCAGACTTGCCCCCCTCCCTTACAGGGAAGACCTGCATACTTCTAACCGTTTCTACTTTTCTCTTTCCTCCTTCCTTCCTCTTTTCCCTGACCACTACTATACAATAGTAAGTTTTCTTTCATCTATGGCACAGCCTTTCATCTTATGTGGAATTTAGAAGAACATTCGATCTGTCAGTGTCACACTGCATGTCTAAATTGTGTCTATCACAATTATAGGTGAGGCTGGTAGTACATTTATTACTAAGGTAGTCTGACACTTCCCATTATATGATCTTGTTTTCAGCTCCTTATAACTTTGCAAAACTTTAATAGTTTCAGCTGAAATTTTCCTTGTGGGGGCATGTCTACTTCAGGCTCATTATTATTTTTATCATGTATTATTATTTTTAAAATTTCAGCCACAAGAGTTCAGCTATTTCTGAAAAATATGTAAATTTTTCAGGGAATAATATGTATGAATAATATTCTAGGAAAAATATGTAATTTTATAATGTTAAAAATTGTTTTGGCAATCTTTTCTTTGAGAAGCTCTAGCACCTACATACTCTGGAGCAGGGACTTGAAATTTGGCAGAGCATGGCCTTTTTGTCAGGGATCTGACTTTTGCCAGCTCTGGGAAAATCCACCCTAATTTATAAGACTTTGAAAAATCTCAGCTTGCATATGTTCAGTAGAGACTTGTTAGAGTTTGGCAGCTAAAATCTCTTAACATTCTGCCTGCAATGAGCATGCTTCAGCCCCTCACAGCTCCTACTATGACCATATTGTGTATATAGCATCTCTACAGAATGACTGACCATGCTTCCTCCAGCCAAGGGCTAGAAGGGCTCACACTAGATCATTCTCTTCAATTGCTGCTTCTAGCTGCTCTGGGCTACCATGGGGGCAGTCACCAGAACTGACAGCAGGGATACATTCTCTCCTGTATTCTTACTGGTCTCCCTGCTGAAGTGGAGGAGGAAGGTGCCTGACTTGAATGAAAAGGGGACACAAGCTGGATCCGGGGATGGAGAGGGAAAGACGTATATTGGCACAAATAGCTTGGTGAGACTGGACTGGAGGCTAGAGTGGGGAAGACAAATTGTGATTGGGAGTTGTGGACGGGGGAGACTGGAACGCTTAGTCTGGGGGGAAAAGAGCCTGAGACTTGCAGGACCCGGAGACCAGGACCAGAAACTGGAGGAACTGGGAGCCAGTTGGTGGGAATGGGGAAAAACAAATGTGCCTTTCTCTCTAACCTAACCACCCCAAAACCAAAACCAGGCTCCGGAAATACATGAATATAGCAAGTTAAAATTAAATTTCCTTCCCACTCTATCTGCATATGAAAAGGGATTAAGACTGTAAAATTAGCACTGTCTGTGATAAAGTTAACCTCACCTTCCTTTCTGATCAATTTGTGCAATTTCTGTGCACAAAGGGCTGCAATATAATGGAGCAGAATTCCTCTTTACTGTGTGAACAATGAGCTGTAAGCAATTGGAGTTCTTTGAGGCACCTCTGGTATGGTGAGTGGTGCAAATGTGGAATGCTTGGTTTTGATCTGTAGTCTGCATGCAGTAAGTGTAAGCCAACTTTAATGGAAGAAGTATCCTGGCTTTGCTGTCTGCACGAGCCCCATTTGGAATGTTGTAAATATTAAGGAATGTGCTACTCCTTCCAATCTTTCAGAGTATCGTCTCCATGTGCACAGATGGGCGTTGGGAAATTAAAAGCCAAGTATAGCTAAGTGTTCTGAAATGTTATGTAGCTTTTCTTCTCTTTGTTAATTTCATCCAGCATCTAAATCTGTTTATCCAATCTTTCCCCTCACCCCATCCATGCAAATAAATAATTGGTCCTACTGTGGAGATGAAATACATTGAAATGCAAACAAGCAAAATATGGAGTTCAGAGATGCTGAGCACAAGTTCCTCCATTGCCAGATGTGAAATGAACAAGCAGTTTCAAAAATGTAATTTGTTTAAAAAAAGTATTTGGTACTTTAGAGCAATTTGGTGATTTAATGAGCACAGATGGATGTGGGATGAATTTATAAAAGACAAGTGTTTAATGTATTTGCTCAGATTATTCCAGGACTAAGCATTATACTTCCTAGCATGTGATGGTAATTAATATTCCCCATTATAGGCTTAAAGAACCATATGATCAGTTAAGGAATGCAGATATACTAGTGATATGGAAGTTAATTCATAAATCAATTAGAGAATCTTGACTGCTCTGTATAATTAAGGTTATTTCAATTATAGCTTATTTTCAGACTTTAGATTCAGGAAATCAAAATGCTTAAAATTAGAATACTTTCTTTACCACTGCATATTGCAATTAGTAATATCTGTAACATTTTTAGTAACCTGTCTCTATAGATCCATTTGTTCTTAGTCATAACAACACTGATCATACAGAACTCATCTGATGTCCCTCTCAGTCGCCTGCTACTCCACATTACTGCAGTCAATACAAGTATCATTAGTCACCTGCTTCATTGTCTGGGCCATCTCTAGGTGCAGTGTCAGACTGGGAAAACAAGGGATTTGCACTTGCATCTCAAGCCACACTCTTTGGAATTCTCTGCATCACTGAAGTGGTGCTTTCGCAGCAGTACCACAACAACCAGCGCAAGAGATGCCAGGGGAGGCCTTTCTTGCTTCTCTCATATTTGTTTCGGAGGCCTTGTCTATGTCAAAGTTATAGCTAAGTACAAGGTGCAGTTTTTAACAGATTTAGTTAAACTGGTACAAAATCTGATTTATATCAGTTTAGCTTTCATTATTGAGTTGAGCTAAATTGATGTCAGGTATAGATCAAATTAAGCGTCCACACAAGCTTTGGTTTTGCACCTTTCAACTAAGCCAGTTTTTAAACTGATTTAACCTTAAACCCATGTAACTTTGAAAACAGACAAGGCCTGATATCTCTGCATTTCTCTACATTTACTCTGTTCTCTCTTTTCTTCTCTGTCTTTCTTTTTTAGTGTTGCCACCTTGTCCCCTCTCTCTGGGTTTGCAAAATCAGCAGCTTTATGGATACCAAAGAGCGGAGCAGACTGCAAACACTAGAATCCTAGACCCTGTCTACACTTACTTCCGGGATTCGGCGGCAGTCGACGTGAATTACACAAGCTACGCAAAAAACTTGCATGACTCCCGTTTACTTCTCTGCTCCTCTTCTTCACACCGTCTTCACTGCACTGCGTCGACGGGAACCGCGTTCCCATCGACGCAGCGCTACGCCACTTGTGAAGGTGGTTTTAGTACGTTGATTTCTGGATTGACTGAGCGGGTCTTCACTGACTGCTCAGTCGATCCAGAGAAATCAATCTGACGGCGGCAGTTGCCGCCATCAGTGTAGCCGTAGCCCTAGTCTTATTCCCTCTGCTAGTTATCAGCTACCTCTGGAATAAAAGTACTTCAGAACAGCAAAACCTGATAATGACTTAAGTGACCATGACTTTTAAAAAGACCCTTGTTTGCTACTGCTTAATTGGCCAGATATATTGAGCAAACACACCTTGAGGGCTACCCAGTGTATCACATGACATTATCACGACGTTCCATTGTGATTATTAATATCCCGTAATCACCACTTAAAAGTGGCATTTGCCAACAGCTTCCACATACAGTGGTGTGATACACCACAGCTTTTCCTATACTTAGAATAGGAAATAACCATGTGTTGACAATATTGTATCTGTTGGCAAATACTGACTTTTTAACGGTGAGCATCATAGCTACCTGACTTGTATTTTGGCTGGTTTTCAATAAGCAGAGGGCCCTGAATTTTCTAATTCTAATAACTAGCTGGACAATCTATAGCCTCAGATGGCTTCAAAAAAAAATAGTGGCAAAACTGCAATGGTCCTCCTGCAAGCACCACTTTGCTCTTCCCCACAAACACTCCTTTACTTGCAAATGATGGGGCAGGTGGAAATTATGAGCAGCCTTAGCTGATAGGCAGAGGTAAACTCTTTTGGTTTACAGCATACCTTTCCCGGGGCAAAGGCTTGGGCTCTGGACGGATGGCTGCCATCGAAGAAGGTGGCTGCCTGACAGGAGAAGGAATGGAAAAATTCAAATCCAAGGAGCCTGTTTTCCTGTGCAATGGCTCCATCCCCATAGCTCCTTGCATTTCACTTTCAATTGGGCATGAACCTGCCCTGCCATGGCTGGAGAGTGAGGAGAGTTCAGGTCCCATTGCACCCTGCAGAGCTCCTTCCACTGCTCCCTGGGGGTCCGGCGTTGGAGACACAGATGGAGGGGAGCGCGATTTCTTTTTTGTTGACGCGCCTGCTAGAAGTTTCAATAATCCGCTCTTCTTCTCTTTCTGAAAGGAAAGCAACACGAAGCATGTGAACGAGCAGCTCCCAGATTGTTATAAAGGACTGTAAATAAAGAACACCGTTTTATTTGGTTCACATCGAAGAAAAATCTCACAGTTCCATAGCATAAAATCTATCTGTAAATGTGTCTTTATGGAGGGGAAACCAGGGAAATTTGCTCCTTTGCTAACAAAGATCCTACCACAGTACCAAAATTGCCTTGCTTGGTCGGCAGGCTAAGCAGGGAATGGATCCAAACGTGGCATTGTGCTAATGGATAATTAAATAGCTTAAGGAAATGCAGCAGTTTCAATGTGACACCAGGAATTTAAAGGTACAAACATCTCCACCAGAAAAATAAAATAATCAACCTGCCAACAAAGCTTGTATTCAAAGAGCGAGAAGGAGAAAATTCTTTTGTATTTATTCATGGCAGATAGCAAACCAGCTGTGCATTCACAATATTTCGACATCAGTAAATTACTGACCAAGTTCTAATTTCTACCCATACTGATTGCCAGTTATTCAATCATGCTAATTCTCTTCACTCAGTGTTGTATCTTTTTGCCAGGCCATCTTCATCGCCCATCTCCCATATGGCTTAAAAGCCATGGGATGCGGTGGAAGAAACTGCAAGCTCCAGCCCTCAGTGCTGATGGTCCCTCTAGTTTTCCCTTCTACCTAAAGAAGGATTCTATTGAAATCACCTTCCAAACATAGTAGTCCAGAGTCTTTCTGACATCTGAACACAGACTAATACACATTCTTGCAAAGCAGTGACTTGCCGGACCCTTTAATGGAACCTTTGAAAAGACAACCCTTTTCATAGCTACACCTTGATTTGCCACGGTGGGACCTGTTCAAAGGTCAAAATTAACCTTTTTGTGGAAAGTCTGTGCAAAAGCCTCCGTGCTGCAAAGGCTCCTAATCCTACTGCATACAGAAGGAGAGAAGGGAAGCACAGGTGAAGGAGGCAGGAGGAACCTTTGCTGGACTGAAGAGACAACACAAGAGGGCAGTGTTGGGACAGGCCATAGATTTGCTATTAAAGGAGATCCAAAGGTCAGGAATGCTCCCATAGGCTGATTCCAACAGATAGCCAGCATCTCTCTGTCAGAGGATGCAGTCTATCTCCCTAGACCTTCCTTAGTCCTCTGCATAAAGCCGGTAGGGGATGTGCTGAATTTCACCAACGGTGAACTTCTATACTATGAAACTTGCCATGTGTTGGAACATAACGGAAACACAGATTTTTTTAATTGTTTGAAATTTGGTAGCAAAAAAAAAAAAAAAAAAAAAAGCTCCGTGTCAGAGAATCCCATTATATTTCATCTATGAAGAAACAATGAATGTGAATAAATGCAGAGCTTCTTTTATGAAAAAGTAGTATGCTTATTGGGCTACACCCTCCTAGTCAATACTCAGGTAAATCTCCCATTGGCTTCAATAAGAATTTTCCATCAATAGGGACTGAGTCAGATCTGCGGCTCTCAGGCTCCCCCCCGCTTCCATGAGCAGAAGGGAGTTTAAACTTGCTGGTCCAAGCCATGGAAGCGAGAGAGGAAGAAGAGCTGATGCTGCAGCATGCTTCCTGCTCCCTCCAGACCCAGAGAAAGCCCCTCCACAAGAGCACCAGAGGGATCCAGATTTGCAAATGCAGAGAGGATGGGACTGTGGCTGAATACTTGTTCCCATGCCCCAGGGCAAAGCGAAACGTAGCACCTGGCACATCTAGAACACCACTCCGCAAACTCATGGGCAGTCCCTAGAAGTTCCTACAGGAGCCATGAGGCAAGCACAAGGTAACAATGCAGAGACACAGGGCTTCCATGTCCATGGCTCATGCTTCTGAAAAGCCTTGAGTTTTGGGACTGCATCCCTGTCCTCTTTTTCTGGCAGGACAAACCCTGCCCCTAATGGAAGAATTCCTGGAAAACCGTGAGTCAGAACTTACCCCAGCTGGTGACTCACCCACCCTGGGAGCATGAGGCCCCTGAGTAAGGAGTTCAGGCCTTGGCTTATAACAGTGAATACTGGCCATTAATGGTATTACTTTTTAGGTCTCATACATACACAACTTCCACACTGGAAGTTACAGAATTCACAACAGTGAGTTAAAATACAGATCATTTATGAAATTTCAGTTTTTAAACCATTATCCTGATATAGGTGGCTGAAATGATCATAATGGCATTTTTAATTTGTGAAAAACATACATTTCCTGAGTCCTTGCCATAGAAACACACTTGATCTGAAATCACACACTTCTGAAAATCATCTGGAAAAATGTCTACTACACACTTATCTTACGCACATGCAAATTCAGAACATTAGCTCCTTCAGCTAAAAAACGTTGTGGGGGAGGGCAGTGCATGTCAAAATAAGCCATATATTGGAACACTGGGTACAACCTTAACTATCCTTGCAACCAGTGCCTCCATAATGCTGTGCACTAATAGTCATTTTCTGGTTTTTTTAACCATACAAAAAGCTATTGCAAGGAGTCTAGTCATGTCTTTGTTATGGTATACAAAGTTCAAACCATTACCTAAGATTAGATTCAGACATTCAGAGGCATGAAGTTTAGCTGTATTTGGTCATTTGTTCTATAATAGGATCCCTGGAGAGAAAAAAAGCATAGGGAAATTGCAGCACATGTGGAACAGAGACTTCTATCTACCTTCCAGTATGAAAACTATTTGGACAAACTAGACAGTGTTTTATTATTCTCTGTAGACATGATGTCTTGTGCAAGATTTAAAATGATGCTCTTTTACATGCTGATTACTGAATTCATTTGTCAAAGAAGCGTTAATGAATGGGAAGGGGGAATACAATTAAATCAATATAAACATTTAGTATACAGATTGAATTTACTATAACTCGCCCATAGTATCTAATGTCTCTGCTCCTGAAGATCTCTGATGCGCTCTCTTCTGCAATGGCAGAACGGTAAGAGATTCACAGATATATGCCAATGTATCACAACATAGGAGAGCAAAAGCAACAATGCAAAGTGTAGCTCTTACATGGTACCTCTGAGACACTGGCTACAGATTTTGTGAGTGAAGGGTCTGAACTCAACCCCAAGATCCAAACACCTCCGAACCTTGAGGAGCGTCAGATCAAACATTGTGGTAAGGTGCATCTGTATTATATGATTCACTCTATAAATTAAGGGCCCAGTCATGTCAAAGTGCTGCTGAATTCAGTAAAATAAATGGAGATTGAGGGAGCTCAGCATCACACAGGCTTAGATAAAAAATATGAAAGTAATTCACTTGGAAATATCAGAAAATTAAAAAAACAATTCCCCACCAAACACCTTCTCTATGATCAAGCGAAAGACCCACCAAGGGAACATCTGGCAGTTGCATAATACTGTAACTCATTAAAAATACCAGAAAATCACTTTGTTTGTCTAAACCTATCATTATAAGAAATTGCCCTCCTCATAATATTAAGTTTAGGGATCCTTCTTGAAGTTGGATACCTTCCCCTTCTCTATAGATCACTGAGACAATATACTTCAATGACACTAGCATCCCATGTCAATGTACATTTAAAGGTGTCTTAAGGTCAGTCACACAGTACAATATCTACTCAATGGCTCCAAAGGAACAGTTACAGTGCATCACTGAGCACTTGGGAGCCTTTAGCTGGAAGATTTACACGTGCTGAATAAGTATATGAACAGCAATTAATATTCCCATGTGGTAGCAGCTTTTCTAATTTAAATAACTTCATCTCCCAAATTTATTTTACTACTAAAGCTATCTTTAAAGTCACAGAGCACAGAATGGAAATATATATATTTATGCCCTTCTGTAAATTAAAAAGTGATCAAGATTGGTGTTTTCAAATTTTGTTTACAAGAAAAACCTCATCCCTGCAAAGCGTGGCATGAATTTCTACAGCCAAACTATACAAAACCCAATGATAAGGAGGTGGAATAAAAATAGTGATGCATCCTTACGAGTGGTAACACAGTAGTAGAATCACATAGAAGTGACTTTAAAAAAAGCTTTTTTCTAGCCTGATAAGCATTTATATAGTCTTTTGAGACTAAACTCTGGGTTTGGTGAAATTAAGAGACAACATGGATTAATGGACCGATCATAGGACTGGTAACCGGGAACTTGAAACGCCTAATCACATTTCTACCATTGACTCACTATATGGCCTTGCACAAGACACTTAAAGGTGAACAGTGGAGCAGCCCTGCCCCATTGGTAGAATGGTTACATTACAATATTGATTTTACGGTTTTGGACGATTCCAAATAAGACTTTTAAATGGGAGAAAATGTTGAATTTTACTAGGTCCTGTGAATGCTGCATATCTGCTCTCAGCCTCCTGTTACCTTCCGGGTCCTCCAAAGATGTTGCTCTCCTACAGAATGAAAGCTATAAGGATTTGATATTCTTGACATTTCTAATTTAAAAATCAGACAGAACTGTTTTGAACCTTCTGTGCTTGGCAGTTCACTGTAAATGTCTCTGTGCCTGCTTCCCTATCAGTAAAAGGGAAAAAAGTAAAATCTACCTACCTCACATGGGTGCCGTGAGAATTAATTAATGTTTTCCAGGCGGCACATTTCTTTAAGAGTGGACAGCTTCTTCCTTTGGTTTTAGCAGTACAGAAATGCTGTGTTCTTTAGCAGTTCCGCCTTCCAAAATGAAATCCCAGTAATGATTTATTTTAAGTATCCAATTATTATTAATTCATTTAAAATTTGATGTAATAGCAGCCATCATTCAATGGGAATTAATTTAATATTTATAGCAGTCCTAGGCAGTTCTTTCTACAGCATTTGCACTGTAATTCAGCTAAGCATTAATTAATGAACATAAAATATTATAGAAATGTCTATGCAGATTAGTTACAGAACCCAGTAAGTTTTTGGGGAAAAAGACAAGTTTCTGGAGGACATATCTAAGGCCTTTCTAGAATAAAAATATTTGAATTAGGAAAAATGTATTTTCCTCTTGCCTTTGCAGAACAATGTTAGGTTTCCTTTCTCCAGCAATGGGAGGGAATGCACATTCCTGGGTAATACTGTTTTGTCGGAGATCTGTAATCCACTATAACAAGCTTTGAAAGTATTTAGCTTCCTTGGTCTAATGGTCAAATTTTCATTTGACTATGAATTATGTTTGACAGTGTCAGCTTCCTGGATCTGTCATGTTGATGTCCCCTATTACTGTCAATACCTGCCTGTTGGCTGCTGTCAACATCTTTAAATACCAACTAATGTGTGTTTTGGTTTTTGATTATATGTTCAGAGTCTACATGTGTACAGCGTTAATTTGAAAAGGGTTAATTCTTAATAAAATGAGTAAAATTAGCCCTCACAAATAAATTCGAGTGTGGCTGTGGTTAATTAAAAAAAAAAAAAGCAACTGTAAAAGTGAAGCAGATCTGCATTCAATGTGTGTATTCGGAGTCATAATTCTCGACTTCAGTGCCAAAACCCAGTAATGAGTTTGTGCTCCTATATTTGTGCATGGAGGGGTGTCGGTGGAGATCAGTCCCCTGGCAACACATTTGCAAGATGTGTGACTGCATTGTGGCCCTGGACCCCCACATGCAGGGAGGCAGATGTGGGGACATGCATTGCTTCCCCCATGTACATAAATAAATCATGGTGGGGAATGTGCCTGAGTTAAAATATGTAATTATCTAAAATAACATCTCCAGATATTTAATCACTGGAATTTTCAGCTTCACAATAAGTTGAGGGTGCCTCTTGACACCTCAATAACAACCTCATCTTGGGTTTATAAACAGCTCTTCTTTCAGTCTCAGAGGTTTTTCTGAGCCTAGGATATAGCTATTTAGATAACTGAAGGGTTTTTCCTGTTTACAAGGTAATAATCAGATTATGGTCTAAATAAACACTGAGACCAAGGTATTTTATATATAGAGAATATATATTTACCATACTAACTCAATTCTTTTTTTCTGCATCCATCCTAATAAACAGAAAGTTTCATTTGAGCTTTCTCTATCTAAAGCTTCCAGTACTGAATTTCCTACCAACCCAGTCTCATTAAATAAATGAGGAAACTTTATTGCAGTTGATAGAAAAACTGGCTCCAGCCAATTAAATTAGATTTTTTCACATAACACTAACTACATCAATAGATAAGAAAGCCAGAGGGAAAAAGTCTTAATTAAAAAAAAACTGGTTTCAATGCTCTCCATCTAGGAGGTCAGGAACAACCAGGGAGCACTTTCTTCGGTCAGTAGCTGTAAACCACCACCTCCACTGCTCGTTTAACCTTGGTCAGTCCTTGCTGCAGTCAATTTATATTACAGTCTGGGATTCTATGCATTCCTTCTACTATTCCAAATCAGCTTTTGATGATGGAAGTGTAGGATAAAATGATACGTGATTCTTGGATTATATCCTCTAGGGAAATTGTTAATTCAGATATAAGAGGTGTGAAGGAATTGTCAAACTTGGATCATGGAAGATTTTAATTACTGGAATTCTGATAATTACCTAAACTAAGGAGAATAGTATAGTAGAGCAGGGCCTGAATGAGAACTCTGGATCTGAAATTCATCAACATTTAGATATAAACTTTCCATCTTGAATTTGTCTCTAGTTTTGATAAAGCATGGCTTCTACATGATTTGCTTCAGTGGTTATCACTAAAAAGGTTAGTATTTTTCAACAGATTACACACACACACAGAGTGGTAAGCAGTTATTTCTGGTTCTAGGTAGAAGCTAATTCTGTGTTATCTCATGGCAAACTCATGGCAAATATTCACTTTTTCATGGAGAACACTGAACCTGGTCAATGGTCTATAATTATAATCTGATGACAAATTAAATGCTGAGGAGCATGTAGGATTTACTCATAATATCATTGGCTTTCAAATATCATGAGGGTTGCAACATACAAAGTTATGATTTATGGATATTTTAAATAATTCTTTAAGTTAATATATGGTGAAAAGTAAAACAATGTTTTTTAAAGCAGTTGGGAAAACTACAGACAAAATCCCTGTCAATTAGATCTGATAAGAACATTTCAAATGAAAGTAAAGCTTAGAAAGGGAAAGAAGCTATACTAATTCAGATGCTAATTCAACAAAGCACTTAAGCATTAACTTCAGTGGGACTTAAGCGTGTGTTTAAAGTTAAGCATATGCTTAAGTACTTTGCTGAACTGGGCCCGAGGCAGGACTCTAGAGAATAGAATGATAAAGAGAGGCTCTTAAAATATATTTAAATATTCAGATTAGGTAAAATATTAGATCTTTAAAAATAAATGGAACCAAGTTAACAAGCTAATTAGCAAGGAAAGAAAAATGGGTATTGAAGTAAAGAGAGGATGTCAGCTATTACCAGGGTTCTTCAAATATGCTGCATTTGCAAGAAACAGAAGGTAAGAGAAAATATTAGTTCACTAAAAGTATAATGAATTGGAGAGAGAGGTTAAACTACATCTGATTTGTTACACTGGTATTTCTCTCTCTCTCATTTTCTTTTTAAACAGAGGAGGAAGTTGTGGAGAGATGGATGCCTGTCCTATCTCATCATATTTCCTGGTCTGGTACAGAGGGTTACCGCTGATAGTGTACAGTGGATATGGTTATCTAAAGAATGGGAACTGGTAAAATACACAACATACCACATGCCTAGATAACAACTTTCAGTGCCAGTAGTTAGTGGGAAAGGCTAAAACAATCAGCCTTATTTTTTACTGGAAAATTGAAAACTTCTCAATAACCTGATAAAATTATCCAAAACTGTGTCCTGCTAAAGTGGAATGAGCCAAAAGAGACAGTAGGTAAGAGTCCAGTATCACTGATGTCAACAGCAAAACTTCCATTGATTTCAGTGGGCCCAGGGTTTCAGTGCCTCTAGGGGCTGATGCCTGCATCCAAGAGTTTAGACTAATGGGTTCTAGTTCCAGCTCTGCTGCTACCTGTGGTAGGGCTTGGATGTAACACTGCTGCTGATGCAGTTCAAAACAATCAATTCAGATAAATAATGGCTGGCTTGATGGGGACATTATAAAACAATGCAAGTTTTTTGTTTTTAAATCCTAATTCTGACATTTATATGCGGGGGGGGGGGGGGGAGGGGAAGGGGAGGAACATCATAGCAACAGACTCACTAGCTCTTGTATTATGGATTTGTAGGTTATATTAATTAAAGTAGAAGTAGGACTCTACTCTAAGAATTCTTTCTAGCCCACCATCTAAGAAGCTAGTGCAGGATATGGCCCTGGCCCCTGTGATTATTAGTAAATCAGATAAATAAATAAATAACATTACCCTGCAACCTGGCAAGGGAAATAGCATTTATCCATTTCCCAAGTTGCCTTAAATTTGCCACAAACAGATTATTAAAGTCAGAGTCAGAAGGGATAACACTATAAAAACAATTCAGCATCATAAAACTGCCAATCCCTTAGGTCTATGGCCCTTTAGAATATTTTCATCCTAAATGTGATTTTCAAACAGGCATAGGGCATGTTTTCTCATCCACATATACATCCCTACAACAAATGATCAGATTCATTGAGAAGTCATTGTGAAATCTGGAACATTTCTCAACAACTTCTAGTGTAGAACAAATATTAAATCAATTATTTAGTTAGGTATGCCAGACCAATTGTATTTTACAAAGCATTTAAATGAATCTGATGTACAACATAAGATTTTTGGGGGGAAACATTTGAAGAAATAGAAAATAACATATCTGAACTACAGAGAAATTTACCATCTCTATATTGACACCACTTTTTATTGATAACTAGTGATTCTGAAATGAGAAAAAGATTATAAATAAATCTGATGTTAAACAAATAACATAGAACTAATTCTTTAAATACCAAATTATTTAGATTATTGACTAGTTGGTTCTAGCCTTTCCTATATGAAAGAAAATGGTTTATTGGCCATTGACAGCTTTGGGATTAATACCCACATTTGTATAAAGCCATAGCAATCTAACTTGTTGAATATTTTAATACAAAAGAATCAATAACAAAATGCAAATTGTGGTTAGACACACTCTAACCTTACACATACAAAGTTAACGCTGTTTGTTGGCTTTTACAAGAAATGGATTTAATTTTGGAAGCAAAAAAATGATTTAGTATTGCTTTGAAATCTTGTTAAATGGCAGAAAGCTGAGACTTGTAGTTTTACAGAAAGCAGAAAAGTGGGTAAAAGGCAGAAACGTGGGTCATCTTGTCCCATATTTCTAATGTATCTATTCCAACATGGCTAACACAGTTATGACAGCCATACTACTTCAGGCTGGACTTTCATCAGCTCTAACAAGCTAAGCAATATTGGGCTGGTCTGTTGTACTCAGATGGGAGACTGGTAGAGAAAATTCAGGTGCTGAAGGAGGTGGATACTCTCAAAATCAATGCCGAGGCCCAGAAAAAGGCCATGTGTAAGCAATGCAAAATTACCAAACTCTGCATGTACTAGACATTGCTCATAAATACACAACAGTGAAATAATTCCACAAACAATTAATAAAAGATTCATTTAATTACAAAATAAGAAGTAAAATTTTACTTACAGATTTTATTACACTCCCATTGAGTGTGACCTAGAAGCTGGGAGAACAAACATTGCGACCATTCTAGCAACATATTTCTGGGAATTAGCAACAAGACAGTCACAGCTATTGTGATATCAGAGCATTAAAGACAAGGGGCACAATGACAGTTGCCCCACAGTTTCTTTAGAAGTTTTCATATTAGCACTAGGGGAAATAGTGTGGTAAATCCGTCACCTGACCAGAGTCACATGAGCATAATATGTCTGTCAAATTCAGGAGAGCTGGCAGTATTTTAAAGAAACTTTATTGAGAGTGCAGGAACAAACCATCCTGATGTGCAGAAAGAATAGCAAATATGTTAGGCGACCAGCTTGGCTTAACAGAAAACTCTTTGGTGAGCTTAAACACAAAATGGAAGCTTACAAGAAGTGGAAGCTTGGACAGATGACTAGGGAGGAGAATAAAAATATTGCTTGAGCATGCAGTAGTGAAATCAGGAGGCCAAAGCGCATTAGGAGTTGCAGCTAGCAAGGGACATGAAGGGTAACAAGAAGGGTTTCTACAGGTATGTTAGCAACAAGCAGGTCAGGGAAAGTGTGGACCCCTTAATCAATGGGGGAGGCAACCTAGTGACAGATGATGTGGAAAAAGCTGAAGCACTCAATGCTTTTTTTGCTTCGGTCTTCACAGGCAAGGTCATCTACCAGACTACTGCACTGGGCAGCACAGTATGGGGAGGAGGGTGAGCAGCCCGCAGTGGTGAAAGAACAGGTTCAGGACTATTTAGAAAAGCTGGACATGCACAAGTCCATGGGGCCAGATGCAATGCATCCAAGAGGGCTGAGGGAGTTGGCTTATATGATTGCAGAGCCATTGGCCATTATCTTTGAAAACTTGTGGTGATTGGGGGAGGTCCTAGGTGATTGGAAAAAGGCAAATGTAGTGTTCATCTTTTAAAAAGGGAAGGAGGAGGATCCAGGGAACTACAGACCGGTCAGCCTCAGCCCAGTCCCTGGAAAAATCGTGGAGCAGATCCTCAAGGAATCCCATTTTGAAGCACTTGGAAGAGAGGAAGGTGATCAGGAACAGTCAGCATGGATTCACCAAGGGCAAGTCATGCCTGACCAACCTGATTGCCTTCTATGATGAGATGACTGGCTCTGTGGATGTCATGGACGTGATATACCCTGACTTTAGCAAAGTTTTTGTTACAGTTTCCCACATTATTCTTGCCAGCAAGTTAAAGAACTATGGGTTGGATGAATGGACTATAAGGTGGATAGAAAGCTGGCCAGATCATTGGGCTCAACGGATAGCTCAATGTTTAGTTGGCAGCCGGTATCAAGCGGAGTGCCCCAGGGGTCGGTCCTGGGGCTGGCTTTGTTCAACATCTTCACTAATGATCTGGATGACAGAGTGGATTGCATCCTCAGCAAGTGCATGGATGTCACTAAGCTGGGGAAAATGGTAGAAACACTGGCGGGTAGGGATAGGATATAGAGTGAACTAGACAAATTAGAGGATTGGGCCAAAAGAAATCTGATGAGATTCAACAAGGACAAGTGCAGAGTCCTGCACTTAGGATGGAAGAATCCCACATACAGCTACAGACTGAGGACTGGCTAGGCAGCAGTTCTTCAGAAAAGGACCTGGGGCTTACAGTGGACAAGAAGCTGGATATGAGTCAGCAGTGTGCGCTTGTTGCCAAGTAGGCTAATAGCATATTGGGCTGCATTAGTAGGAGCATTGCCAGCAGGTCAAGGGATGTGATTATTTCCCTCTATTCAGCACTGGTGAGGCCACATCTGGAGTATTGTGTCCAGTTTTGGGCCCTCCACTATAGAAACGATGTGCACAAATTGGATAGTGTCCAGTGGAGGGCAACACAAATTATTAGGACACTGAGGCACATGACTTGAGAGGCTAAGGGAACTGGGCTTGTTTAGTCTGCAGAAGAGAAGTGTGAGGGGGGGATTTGATAGCAGCCTTCAACTACCTAAAGGAGGGGTTCCAAAGAGGACTGAACTAGGCTGTTCTCAGTGGTGGCACATGACAGAACAAGGAGCAATGCTCTCAAGTTGCAGTGGGGGAGGTCCAGGTAGGATATTAGGAAAATCTTTTTCACTAGGAGGGTGGTGAAGCACTGAAATGGGTTACCTAGGGAGGTGGTGGAATCTCCATCTTTAGAGATTTTTAAGATGCGGCTTGGCAAAGTCCTGGCTGGGATGGTTTAGTTGGTGTTGGTCCTGCTTTGAGCAGGGGGTTGGACTAGATGACTGCCTGAAGTCCCTTCCAACCCTAATCTTCTATGATTTCAGTGCTATTAGATCCACTCTAAATTGTGCAGGCTCCTCAGTTTGAAATGTCAGGTTCCTAAAAACTGTTATTAGTGTGTTATATGTCAAAATATCCAAATATCTTTTTCACAGCAATAACTTATTTTCAAATAAGACAAAGCAGGGTGATATTTTATTAGCATCGCGAAGCAGCATCTAGGAGTAAAAGGAAGCTCAGCTTCACATAGTCTTTGAGATTTTAGGGAATCAAAAGTGCTTTGAATCCATGAATATTTCAGGCCTCACTGCTTCTGAAAGCACAGCCCAGAGACAGAGGTGTTGTCCATAGCACTGAGGTATAGTCAATAATTATTGTGCATAAACTCTGTGCTGAGAGCAATTGAGGATTCTACAGTCTCTATATTGATGCAGACACCTTGGATCCTAATATGTTCCTAGGTAATGGCTTATGAATTACTTCTAGGACATTGAAATGGCTTAAATTCTTTAATAGTTGGAGGGACCAGTTTCCTCCCTTATTTTTAAAAGGAATGATAGATTCCCAGCATCATTTTAAAAGATTGATATTTGGTTTCCACAATAAGTGGCCACTAGTTTCTTGTCTGTCAGAGAGGGAGACGCAGATATGTGAATGGGTTAGCTTGTTTGATACAGTGACCAACATATCATTTCCTTCCAAATGTCATGACACTGCTTGTATTGTAATTAATAAGAAGGTGCAAAAGTCAACAAGGCTTAGTAGAAGCTGCTTAGTAGAAGCTGCTGAAAGATCTGTAGCAGGTGTATCCATTTTGGCAGAAAGGACAGCTGAAAAAATGGATTTCCTACCACTCATTTTACATAAAAATTAAAAAGAAACAGAGTCAGTAACACTGCTTTCTGGTTCAGGCCCCTGCAGGGGAACAATAGCCTTACAGTCAGAGTTGAGCATGAGGGACTAGAAGTGAAACTTCTCATACTATTACTAGGCCAAAATGCACCAGCTATGGTTAGGTCAGTGGGGAGCCAATACCGTTGCTTTTCTGATCCCTTTCTGTTAGACTTCTCATTTTATTGTGCAGCTTTATTCTGTCATTACCACCTTGGCCCTGTTTTTCTGTTCTGTCTACCTGTGGCATCCTGACATATAGACTGAGAGCTCTCTGGGATAGGGGCAGTCTTTGCTACTTGTCTGTATAGAGCCTCACACAATGGGGGTATTGACAACACTTGACTGGGGTTCCCAGTTGCTACCATCATACAAATAATTAATAAGATGCCTACATATTGCACTCACAGCACTTCTAACAACGCTTCTCTTTATCTAACAACCTAATCTGCTACTATCAAAGGGTGCAATGTGAACTCAATTCAAATGCCAATCATTGCAATTAATAACAGAAACTGGTAATTTTTTAAAAACATGCCACAATAAAGTAGTGAACCTCAAATGCTACTGTTGAATACTGAGGAGTCTGCTTAAATAGCTCACATCTTAACCAAGATACAAGTCACAGAAAAAATATAAAGCACTGCCATAGTGGAACAGCAATGACAGACTGAGTCTGATATTTTGTCTCCAATGCTGGATGTGTCACAGGCAGGTATAAACTCTCTTACCTCGATCACAACAGGAACAGGAGATTTCTTCTGGACCCCAGCTGCTGATTACCTGAAGCAATTTGCCTTGAAGAAGCAGGAGCTTATCATTTTTATATTAGCAACTCTATAGTGTAAGTGCAAATGCTGTTCTTATTCATAAAAAGGTTTGATCCTGTTTTCCTTTCTGGTTATTTTTGATGTTGTCTCTCTAATAAGATACAATAGCAACATGCCAGCTTTATGAAATAAAGTATCTAAACAACAACATTCTATTCTATTCTGTTGGTTCTTATGCCACGCTCATCACCGTTGTATCTGGGCACCTTCCAGTAGGGCATTAAACAATGAGACAACACATCTGCCATGTATTTGTTCTCTCACCCGCTTCCCAGCGAGAGAAGTGTGTGCATTGGAGTATTTTGTTTTGGATTTTTTTTTCTCATGGTAGAATATTTGCATAAGTATAAGTATCTGACCTGCACACAGGGAGGTATTCAGGTACTGGATACCACGTGCAGCAAAAGCTTTGTAGTGTACAGGCATGTGTGCGTTCCAGACATTTCTGGAAAGAATTACATTTGATCCTATACCACATATCAGAAATTATGAGGCATTTATATAACAAGGGATCAGTACCTGATGTGTTCAGGAACAGAGAAATCATTGTGTCTAATGCATTAATTCTAATGTAAACCACAGGTGGATAAAATGTAGATGTGACCAGAAACTGTTAAAAAGCAAATGCATAAAACTATCCCAAATCATTATTACTTATTACACTTATTTATAAGGTGCTACTCATGATGGCACTTGGACACAATCTGCATAGGTTAGAACAATGCCAAGCAAATCTCCTCCAAAATAGAGAGGATCTGCTTTGTTGTCCTCCATAGTAGCTGCCACAGTTTCCCCAAGATGATTTTGTGAGGGTGAAGAAAATGCTGGTGGGACCGAATCCTAGACATGAGGGACTGCCACTAAGAACTCCATGCCCCTGGCTCTCACAATCTTCACTCTTGGGGGAGGGAGGGAGGAGAGCCAAAGAATTTCTTCTGAGAGTAGTTGTCATGGAGAGGCTTAAGAGGAGAGGCAGTCACTGCAGGAACTCGGGCCTATACCACTTAAGGCTTTATAGATAGTGAGCACCCACAGTGGCCCAAGTCCTGCAAAGTTTTATGCACATGCTTAACCTCCACTTAATTCAAAGGGACTATTTAGGCCTTGTCTATACACAGAAAATGTACCATTTTCACTTAAATTGGTTTTTAAACTGATTTAGTTAAATTGGGGCAAGATCCTCTGTGAACACGCTTATGGTGCTTTAAGAGTGACTTATTTTAGTTCAGCTGAAATGTGTTCCTAATCAACTTAAACCAAAATAAGCCTGGGTTAAATTGGAATAAGAGTGTCCACACAACCGGCTGCAGCCTAAATTCAAACCTTAAATTAATACAATCTTCTTGTGTAAACAACCCCTGTGACAGAGTGATGGGCAACAGCACTTACTGAGCGCCCAGGAGCGGGCACCCGCATTTAAAGGCCCTTCCCCCAGCCTAAGGGATGGAGCCACTGAACACAGGGCTCAAGTAATTTCGGGAGACAACAAATGAGAAAACAGGGATGAGAGTGAGGGTCATAGGGTCAAAAACAGGGAGCCAGAGACGGACACTGAGCAGAGAACCCCAGATAGAGCCCACTGCTCCTCGAAGATGTCCAGGGAACCGGTGGACGTGACCCAGAGGAACCCTGTTTGGATACGTGACTTGCCTGCCACTAGAGTACATGGGTTTAAACTTAAAAATTGCTCATAAATTTTCAAAAAAAGTTGGAAAATCAATTTCTCCTCTATGTCTGGCCAACTCATAGATTTTGTGTTTCCCCTGCCGCAGCAGATGCCATCATGATTACCTGAAACTGCTTGTGGAATTTGACCCTCCACAAGCTTTATATATGAGGAATAAACTCTTGCAGGGGAAAATATAGATCTCTAAAGTCGGCTAAAAAGCCAACCAGTTCCACTTTAAAACGTGTTATAACTTTTAACGTATTCATACAGTATATTGTGTTCGTGATTTGGGTCCGAAAACTACAGTAGATCAGTTTATTTCAGTGCAAAAGAAGCTGGCCAGAGAGCCACATTCAATTATTTTCACCTTCCCAGTCAGTCTCTGCTGGTGAGTCCTGCAGATGGCCTGTGGCTATAATGAGTTTTCAGAACAGTGAATATAGTGACCATTGATTTATGCTAAATATTTTGAGTCTTACAGGATTTGTTTTCTTTAAAGAAACACATCAGTGAATCTTTAACTGAACAAAGTATATTTAAAAAACAAAACGACAGGCAGATGGCCTCTGGTTTTACATTTAAACCAGTTTTTAAAAAGCTGGCTTCAGTGTGTTTACTTTAAGCCTGAAGTCCTTACGAGTTATAGACTGGCTGCAGATATTGCATTTAATAACATACATTTCCTTTGCTATACTTTCCAAATTCCTAAAGATGATCTTTGTCCCTGAAAGTATTTTGAAGGGCTTGATTCTGAAGCCCTTACTCATTGATGAGTAGCAAGTCATACTGAAGCACAGTTACACCAACATCAGTAGCACTATTTCTGAGTAAACACTACTAGCATGAGTAAGGGATGCAGAATTCAGCCCCCAGAATCCAATCCAGAGTCCACTGAAGTCAATGGGAAATATTTCCATTGGCTTTAAGGGGCTTTGGATCAAGCCCTAAATCTACTGAACAGTTCTGCTCATATGCTGAGAGGCAGGAAAAGGAAAGCATGTGTGTCTGGCAAGGAGATAACCATTACTGTGATGATGAACTTGGTTCATTTGTTATATGTAAACGTACCACATGACTGATTACAACTTGGTCTGGAAGGAATGACTTGACACTGCACATTCAAGCAAACAAAAATATCAAGAGTGTCCCTAGAGTGAGTTTGCCATATGGTGAAATGATAGCTCAGGGCTTTCTAATCCTACTGCTATCACAAAATCAAAAATAAACATAAAAATTTACACTAATGTTCCCATCACTGTAACCTGGCAATGCTCTCAAGTTCCATGATGAAACCAAAGGAATGCTGAAGATATCTGCAGCCACATTTCATAATACACTGTCACAATACTGATGTATACCTTCAGGCAGAAAGTGCATTTTCAGTCAATTTGTATAATTCTTCTAGCTGTGTTTATGTAGTCTTTTTATGCCTATAGTTATCCTTGATGTTTTAACCCTCATATTATAAGTTACTGCAGAGGACACCAGGAAATGATATCAATTTCTATGTACAAACCATGGTCACTCAAAAGCAGATTGCAACCAGTTTTGTCAGCGAAGTAAACATCAACCTTGCTGTCAGAATCCAAGTGTATCGAAGTACACTTGTTACGGCATCTGGAATACCTGCTATGTACCAATGACCACCCAGTCTTGTCTCAGCTCTTGGTTGTTGGCAATCAGCTGGCTCATACGTTCTTAGTGTGAAAACAAGTAAGTCAGACTAGTTTGCTCTGGCACTCTGGAGGCATGTGCTGTGATCGTGGAGCCAACAACATTCACATATTACAAATCATGTTCAGAGTTGGATTTGAGTTGTTTTTCAATGGGTGATGTTTTAGTACGTTCTGCGGATGGAATTCTTATATCTGGAATCTGCCAGTCCAATTCTCTTCTGGGCGGCGGAGGTGTTTGCCACATCATGGCGGGTACATCACAGGTCAGAAGCCAGAGGGCAGAGTTCATACTGCTTTCTTTTAGCTCTGTGCAGGAATTGTGAGCTCAACAGCCTTATCAACGAGGGGCTACACTCTTCCCACATCGTCATCTATGGGAAGGCAAGGGAGCGTGTGTCAGGGTCTGTGGAAGACTAGTGCCCGGGACGTGGGTGGTCTGACCTGGCGGTCACTGTGGAGTTCAGGAATCAGAGGGCAACTGGCAGTCTGAAGTCAGGAGCTAAGTCTCAGAGTCAAAAGTTGGAGCCAGGGTCAGACAGAAAACAGGAGCCAAAGTTAAGTGTCAGCACAGAGTTGGAAGCCAGAGAGCCACAGCCTAGTGTCAGAGCAGGAGCGGTCAGAAACCAGGGCAACAGGATTCAGGGACCGAGGCTGAGGGCAGGAGCCGGGAACAGGGCAGAGTCAAAGTCAGGAATCAGAGACAAAGCTGGGAGTCAGGTAGCATTAAGCAGGGTCTGTAGCAGCAGGAAGCCAGGATCCATAGCGTTACACAGACGGCTTCCTGTGTCTCTTTCCAGCTTAAATAGTGGACCCGGGCCAGTCAGGGCCCCCTGAGCTCTTCCACTCAGGTTGCTGTGGGCAGGACCTTTAGTTTCACATAAGGCCATAGGCCTCCCAATTCTCCAGTCACTATCAGAGCTGTTGGGTAGTGGTGTGGATGCAGCAAGGGTCCGAGAGCTCATGGGCCCCGGTTCAGAATCTGTGGATCCTCAGAGCATTTGTGATGGGCTGGTGAGGCTGGGAGTGATGAGCATTGGGGGAGGGGTGACCTGGGAAGCCAGACAGGTGCTCGGGAGGGATATAATGGAAAACAGGATTGTGGGAGGTGCTGAGGCAAAAATGTGGATCCGCATCCGCGCCGCATCTGTCAGAATCAGTTTACATCTGACCCGCCATCCACAGTCTCTCTCTTCTATGGCGCCTGCACCCGCAACTCTGGGTCACCCAATCAGCTGTTTGATGGCCAGCCCCTCCAGGCAGCTGCCAAACAGCTGATTGGTGTCCTCTGGGGGAGGTGCCAAAGAATTGACTGGTGGCCACAGGGACGGGTGGACACTGAACAGCTGATCAGTGGCCTGCAAAGAGAGGGTGAGGGGTGCCGAACAACTGATTGACGGCCTGCCCCAGGGGCCACCACCAAACAGATGATTGGATCTCAAAGGCAGGGAAGCAGCCTTAAAGGCTATGAACTGCAGACAGCTGCTTCCCCGCCTTTGAGATCCCCATCTGATCCACCATCCACAAAAAATGGTCCGCAGATATAAAGCAGATATCTGTGGATTTGCAGGGCTCTACAATTAAGCAGATATGCCACACTGAGGGGAATTAGGTGACCTAAGTAAGCCCAGATTGATGATGGAGCCTAAGGAACAGGCGTGGCCAGTATAAAGCCAAGAAGTTGGCAGGAGAAAAGGATGGCTGTGAGGAAGGCTGCAGTCACTCTCTGGGCATTAGAGAGGAAAGAAGGGGGAGAGTAGAAGCCCTGGGATCTAGGCCTTGAAGGAAGGTGGAGAAAGGTGGTGGAGCAGAAGCCTGTGAGAGGTGGAGTAGGAAACAGCAGCAAGATGAGAGGTTGCAGAGCTTGGCTGCTGATCAAAGGGTCCCCGAGCTGGAACCTGGAGTAGAGGCCAAGCCCAGGTTCCTGTACCAGCCACTGGGGACATGGTAGAGTCAGGGCAGTGGATTTGAAGGATGGTTCGTCCCATGGGACTCTGATACCCCAGAAAGGGGAAAACACATAGTGACCTGGTGGGAAGGTGAAGCCACAAAGAGGGAGCTCCCCAAGTTACAGAGACAGGCTGTGGGGCACACAAACAAGCAACAGAAGGGGGTGTTGGACCTGGTAGGATCTAATCCCCAGAGCAGCCAGGAGGAGGCTGCACACCCAGAAGTACAGCACCCTGGGACAATGTCTCCATACATATATGTTTCCCCTCCTTGCCCATAAAGGGCATTTAGACTCCTTTTACTACACCACCATTTCACCTGCACCCACCGACACCATCTGAGTGCCTAAGTTTCACTGAACTATCTGAGGGTGCATGCCACACCACTACCCCCTCTGGCCCAGTTTTATACTTTTCTGATGCATGCATCCTGTATTTTTCACATAACATGTACAGCACTGTATTTTTTTCTTTCCAGCATTCCCGCGTGTGTTCTTGTCTTTTGTCAGTTCTTTGGTTTCCTCCAGCAAAGCTAACAATTTAGTACCCAACACAGGCCCTATTCACTATAAAATTAGAGCTCTGTAGATGCCAGCAGAATGCTCTCTCTGTGTTCACACAGTGTCATCTTGAAGCCAAAGCATTGTCTATTTACAGTTTCTTTGGTTTCACCTCCCCTTGTAGCTAGAGCTTGGTGGGAAACAACTTTCTGATCCTACAAGAGTTTGAGATTTCAAATTTTGTTCCCATCCTAATGCGGGGTGAAAAGTAAAAATGTCTAAAATTTAAAAACCAATTAATTCCAATTTTTTTTGATCAGGTAAATAAAAAAATGTTTCAATTTTTACTTTTTATATTTTTAAAACAATTTTTACTGTAAATTAAAATTTCAAGAGTCATTTTGAATGAAAAATAAAAACATTTGTCAAAATGGGGCATTTCTATAATTTTCAGAACTGTTTTTCAAAATATTTTCACATCAGGTTTGCCTAAACCAACCCTTTCTCGCAAGCAGTTTTGATTTAAACAAATAGATATTTTCTGAGGGGGAAAAGACTTTTTGTTAGAAAATTCCTGAGCAGCTCTACTGATAGATACTGATACACAAAATACAGTACAGAGATATTAGCAATAATGATAGGAAAATTTTCCTGTAGATACATAAGGGATCATCTGATAGCATTACAGGAAAAATGGGCTTTCAGAGGCTGCTTCGCAGCAAAGTCAAGATGCAAAATTTCTGTGGGGAGTTTGAAAGCATTTCTTAAGATAAAAATCTGAAGACAAAAAAGAAATTTTGATCTTGACCTAGCCAGTCAAAAAGACAATCTGTTTTCTTGTAAAGCAGAACTATATGTTTTGACAGCTGGGGTTCATGCTTTTGGTTGGGTTAATTGCCAGCCTTAAAAATATTCATCAGTTGCTTGCCAGTTTGTCTGTCCTTTTGATTGAGCTTTAGTGATGGAGAAGGCGCTGGAGAGATTTTAAGTATGATCTCTCTACCTCAAATCTGCATTCTGTGGCCTGAACTCACATGATCAGTAAAAAAGGCTTCCACCCAAGTTTCTGGTAAATCACTTGATGGTCACAAGATCAGCCTTCTGAAGCATGGAAGGCTGGAGATCATTTGTGGTGAATACAGACCGCTATACTGTGTTGAAAGGAAATGGATCTTTCACAGTACAGAACTTATTCTTTAGCTTCTTATATTTTTGATGCAAAACTTGACTGTGTTATTTCTTTAGTTTTCTACATTCAGAGGAAATCAGTCTAGAAGAAGGAACCAAAGCGTGGTGAATTTGTTTAAAAGCAAAAAAATATTTTGTATCACTTCAACTCTAATAAGAATATTGAATTCCACTTCTGAAAATTTAGTGTTAGTCATATTGGATGCTCCCATTGACTAAGTTCTTAGCTTTTTTTATGTTTACTTGTCCCAAAGTGACCACTATTTTTGTCATTTAATATCTAATAAAGTCAGTGGGAGTTGAAAGTGCTCAGCACCTCATTTTTCTGACTGACCCTATATTTTCTGAAAGAAGAATTCAATCTTTTTAGTAGATACAAAGTGATAAAAATTCTTTTCACTTTCACACAAGTTAATAATATATGAAAAAGCTGCAAAGCAGATGATAAAACTTAGTCATTGGCAATTGAAGGTGCTCTGAATCTTGTAGGATCAGGTCCTTTACTCAGAATTTTAGTACTACTCATTGAACATATCAGTCTGGTGATTAGAGTCACAGTTCAAACAGGCAATCTGAATGAAGATTTTTACTGTGAAATAGGGAAAAAGGCAATCTACCCCTGTCGCTTATTTCACTGAGCCAAATTTTCAAAGGGACTTTTATCCAGCCTCCAAATTTGCATCTGTAACTTTGTGAGCGCAAATATTTTTGTGCTAAATAACCTGAATTTGTACAAGCAAGTGACACTGGTGAGGAAAAAGACATAAATCCAGTCTATTATCTACTTGATTTGTACATGCAAAACTATAGGTGTATGTTGAATGCTCTTTTTGAAGATCTCCTGTTACCTTAACATCAATAAATAGCAATATGATATGCTTTCCTCATTGCTGTGATATGTTTAACAGATTTACGCAGTGCCAGAATAGATTCTAGGAACTCATTTGTTGGTTCTAACCTATTTTAAAGCTGCAGACAGATTTTTTTCTGCATGCTTAGAACAACTGTTTAATTTTGTGTTGCCAATTTTCAAACATTTTTTTTTTTGTACATTCTGTTTGTTAGAGCAAAAAAGAGCCAGTAAAACTTATGATTAATTAACAGGCTGCTCAAAGGAGCAATCAATTATCCTCAACTTTAGCAGACACTGTGCCAGACGTTTACAGGAATTTAATCAAAATTCTCATCAAAAATGAAATGAATGGATTTTAGAGAAAGTTTAATTAGAGTGGTCAAACCACCCAGTGTGACTTGCTTGATTCGATTAAAGTACTAAGGAGCATGTTTAATGAGAAATGCATTAATTCATTCAAACAAGTGGCATCATCAGAGGTGCTAAACAGTGAGAGAGAGAGAGAGAGAGTGTGTGTGTGTGGGAGTGGGGGAGCGATGCTACAAATAATTGGCTGAGGTCATCAACCACTATGCTATAATTGCATGCTCTCAGCTGCATTCTACCAGCTGAACTTAAACAACACTCATCCTGATTGAAGAGATTGCATCCATGCTTTAAAAAACATAACACAAGGTCTTTAGTTTCATTCCCTCGCTGAGATCTCCTCTCATTCTTTCAAATAGGAGGAATACATAAAGTTTAGTGGGGATCATAGCTACAGATCCACTTAGTAGTTAGTAATTAACTAGATAGGGAACTGAAGAAAAAAACTCAAACACAATCTCTACCCTAAAATGAAGCAGTTTGCATCCACTTTTATTTTTTGTTGCCTTTTCTCTGACCTGGAGATATTTTAGGGAGTCTCTGTTCAATCCACAGGAAAGGGATTTGTTTGGACATACCCCCATCCTGGAGTGGTGATATTTTATTCCTGGAGCAGAACAGTGTTTACTACCAACCCCATCATGGCTCGGGATGGCAGGTCTGTGATGAACCCACTAAGCAGGAAATTACAATTCCCCATCACCAGCTCCCCACTGATCATTATCTTTCCTCTGGCCGGGTAGAAGAAAAGACCCTGGCACAGGAAATAAACAGGCACTTCTGGCAGGGGAAAGTGATTCCTGTTAGTCCCATCCCCACTGCACTTCCCTTTCTCCTGGCCAGGTAGGAGGAAGGACGCTGACCCAGGAAGTGCCTGGGCACTCTTGGAGAACAGCAGTCACATGGTGAGCCAAAAGCCAATTGTAGAGGCTCCTCAAGAACATGCGTGCAGAGCTGTGTGTGGAACAGGCTGTGACTGCTGGATGTGTTAGCTGGCTGCTGGTCTGTATGGGACTTATGAATAAGGGTCTGCTTAAATATCGTGCCCCCTAACTTCTCCACTGCTGTTTGGTGGGCAGCGCTGCCTTTGGAGATGCCTGGGCAGCAGCCTCTGCTCTACCTTCAGAGCTAGGTGGCCAGAGACCATATTTCACAGGGGAGACCAGATTTCATGGTCCATGAGTGATTTTCACGGCTGTGAATTTGGTAGACCCCCACTTAGACCCCTAGGGAGCAGCAGTGGCTGGGCAGGGAGCCAGTGCAAAGGGGCCCCAGTGAGAGACACACCATTAAGTGATTCTGGCCTGGAAACCAGCAGACTCCCATTTCCTTGAACAGAGACTGGACTGGAGAGGGCACCCCAGACACTAGGTCTGAAGAGCCCTGACTCTTGATTGGGCTGCTCCAGGGGCCAAACGAGAACTGCTATTGCTCACCTTGAACTGTAACTGGTCACCCTCTTTACCTAGGGTATTTGTAAGCTTCCCTTTCTCTGCCAGCCCTAGTAAAACAGCCTTTCACTTAGGTTAGTTCCGGCAACTGAAGCACCTTCAGTGCTTGCCTCTGAGTCGTGGTAGGCATGGCAGGCTCCTGGTGCCTGAGGGGTTTGGTACTGCAGCACTGAGCAGCTATGATAATTACAGGTCTTGCTCCCCATTTGACCCTCTTTCCTGCTGTGTATCACGCATCCCTCTCCCTAGGCTGTGTCCAGCACTTCCTGACTCTCACTGTGCACCTCATCCCCTGTTCCACCCCTCCTGCTGTTCTGTGCAGTGACTCCTGTTACACTTCCCGACTTTACTACTAGCTTGCATCTCCTTTTGTGCCTCCCTTACACTGCTGCTCCTTTGCTCCTACTTGCTTCCCTTTATTCTGCCCCCAACCCGGCATTCCATCCTGCGGTGTCTCCCCTGCTTCCACTTGACTCCACTTCCCCCACTGCTCTGTCTTGAGCTGGGACAGCAGCTTTGACCTCTGAGCCTTCCACTTCTCAACCTGCTCTGCCCAGCCCTGTTGCCAGAGCAGCTTCCTGCTTACAGAGGGCAAAGCTGAACACACTGAGCAGTGGGCTTGAGCCTTGATCCCTTGTCGAAGTACGCCAACTGTTTGTGAGGCTGCTGACAGACAGCGGCTTTGAGACTTGCCTACAACCTAAGCACCACCTAGCATGTGAGTGGCCGAACAGACGAGTAAGGGGTAGAGACAAAGTGCTGGCTCATTATGACTCACCCCAACTGCAGGAAGGGATCATCTCGTGCTGGGGGGAGAAATGTGGGAGAAGGTATAAGGCTAAGTGAAGACTGCAACTGCCCAGTTAACCTGAACCACTGTAATGGGCCAAATTCTGCCTTCTGACATACGAGTGGCTCCCAGTGAAATCAATGGATGTTCGGCTCCTTTGAAAATCTGTGACCTCCACATAGTGCCTAAATATGAATTGAGGTACCGGAGTGTGCCAGGTTGGAAAGTTTTGGCCAAGATGTTTCAAAAAGAGGCTGAAATAGAGGATTTATGTTTGAGGAATTAAAAGCCGCCTATGGGAATTACTTTCAATGGGAGATGAGTGGCTCTATCCCTTGCACTGCTCTGCAACGCTCAACCCTGGGGGATTCCTTTTGCTGCCTCTCTTTAAACCACAATGGGATGGGCTCACTGCACAATTGGAGGAAGTTTGGATTGTGCTCAGATGTGAACTGTATGGCTGACCTTGATCTCTATCCAGACTTGCATCTCAACTTTGGCTTAGGCTCTTCTGTAGTGGCTTTAAGTCTGTTACTAGCCTAAATCTCAGCTTCCTAAAAGTTCTATTCTGATTGTGCAGAGAATAGGTGCATAGTAAGGACTGGATGAGCCTCAATCGCCACTTCTAAAAAGAGCAGCTAAGATAAGAATGAAATATTATGTGAATAGATTTGGGGGTCTATTGTTCAAAGCACAGGACAGTTATATGCCTTTCTCACCCACGATTTGAGAAGAATAAGCCTGTAAGATTCCAAAATATCATTTTAATAATCACTTCCTCTTCCAGACTTTTTGCAGAGACTGTCAGTTTTCAGCAATGCTTTGCATTACTAAAACATACAGATTGTTTTTTTTGATAATTGTCCATGAAATCAAATAATCATGGCTTTTATTTTTCCTCAAATTCAATAACTTTCAGCTGCATATGTTTGGATGAAGTCACAAATATTTTGGAAAACAACACCGTATAGCTGGGTTTGCGTATTTTAAATGTGGAATCTCACAGAAATCTATCAACAAAAATGTACAGACATTTGGAATACTTTCTGAATTTTTAAAAAAAGTACCAATATCCCATTGCATTAAGCCCAGATATGGAACACATTTCTGAGGTAACACGGAGATCTTCCACTAAATTTGCCAATATATTGTAGGGTTTTTTCCCTTACAAAAAAAGTAACTTGAGTTGTAAGTAAAAAGTATTACATTGATCAAGTATCATGGAGCATTTGGTATTAATTGGGAATTCATTCTTTAGAAACAGATGCCTAAATTTCACTTCCAGGGTAGAATTGGATGCACTTCTTCTCTTTATTGAAAAACATCAGGAAGATGTTTAAGAGAGAGAATTAAGAGGGGATTTTAACACTCACATTCCTCATCTTAGTGAAACTAGCATTTATCTGTGAACCTGCGTATGTCATATTTACCAAGTTTCCTTCAGCACACTCAGAAGATCTCCAAACACAGTATTATTGTGTGCACTGTGAATGTTTGCCCCATGCATGTCTGCCACTATGGAACAACTTAGTGACCTTGCAAAAAAAAAAAAAAGAAAAGAAAAGAAAAAAGAATTTCTGCAAGTCCAGGAGAAAGCTAAACTCCCCATTTCTCATGCTGTTCAAATACAAGCCACAGCTTGCTTCCAGGCAGAGTTTATCAATAGGCTCTGCTATGGTGTCCAATGGACAACTCTCGGATTTGATATATGGGAACTGTTCACAACATGTAAACTCAGGATGAAAGCAAAATATTTGTTAAAAGTCTAAAAGGCTGAGACTATTTAAAGCACTGGCTTTCATTAGCAACACATTTCAGGCGCAGACAATGAAATATTGTTTCCAGTGTTGATTCCTAGAAGCTTGAATCTACAATGTATCAATCACATACTGCAATGAGTCATATTTAATCCAGTTCTCTATGTTTCACTGAACCATGGCAATGCAATTTTCTGAAAGAAATGGAGATGTTTACAGAACTGTTAACGCTCCTACCATTTATAAGTCAGTGTTTTATTACGCTTCCATCACCAGGCCCCAAGGCTTGTACCTCATAAAACTTCTTCCATGTAATTAGCAGATAGTTTCTGACTTGGCCATCTGGTTGTGAAGCCTAAGACTCTCCAGTAATGTCTTTCTACACTATTTCAAATTTGTAAGATTCAGACACCAATTATGTAAAGTGCCAGAAGGTAGAAATCGAACAGATTAACAGCCTAACTCGTTTCTCATGTGCAAGAGGATAATGCTACAGTACAACCATTGAACAGATTTTAAAAAAGCATGAAAATAGTTGTAGCTATGGATGCCCAGCTGGAACATGATGAAATGCTGTTTCTGCCTCTCATAGAAAACCTGGTGAGCAAAAGTATGACTTGATGATTTGTTCGTCCTTAGCTTCCCTTATTTAAACATAGGATTGGGGGACCTTTGACACCTATAGAGGATTGTTTCTATGACAGACAGCGAGGAAAAACATCAGTCTGTAAGTTCTAGGTGCAGACAAGATGCAGGCTCAGCAATCTTGTTAAACCTGAGAGTTTGGCAGATTAACCAGGAAAAGTATCACATCCCTCCCCAAACATAAAAGAGGCATTAATCAAAAATACATGGTTTTAGCCAAGATGTTTGGTGGAAAGAAGGAGAAAATAAGCCAGATATCATTCAAGATTTCAAAAAAGGCACACTGCTTCCCCCACTGCTAAACTACACCAGAGAATGTGATTACCTTTTCATTTTTCCTTTCTTCTGCTTTACAGGAGGTGTTGGTCGGGCTGGAAGTCACCAAGCTGCTGATCGGTCCATTTCCTGCGTCCCCATTCAAGTTGGCTGCACTGACGTTTGGAGGAGTAATGGCTGCTGCTGCTGAAGTGAGGGGAATGATGGGCCTGGCACACTGTACTCCAGGAATAACCTGAACAGGGGATTGGTGGACATGTTGTGGAGAAGCCATGGAGTGTGGCCTAACCACAGTGGCTGGGAGACGGGATGGAGAGTTTTGGGTTCTCAGTGGTGACACTGTCGCCGTGGGCCGCTCCGGCACCTGAACGGAGGGGTGTGCTACTGAAGAGTAATAGGGGGAAAACAAAGCAAAGAATGCAACTTGTCACTGCTGATACAGTTCAAAACAACAGATAATTTTATTTTACTTTATAATAAACATACTTTATTGCCTACTGTTAAGTGTCCACAAGAGAGGTAAAAGTTGTCTGAACATCAGAATGTATTGTACTGGAAACAGAGCTCAGTGAAATTTTTGTTGAAAAATGCAGATTCAGGTTACCCAAAACATTTTGCGAATTTGTGTCGACTTTGGCAAATTGTTTCAGACAAAATGCAAAAAGAAAAGATTTCCATGTCTAAATCAATCGTTTTGACATTATCCAAATGAAACATTTTGGTTTTCTGGGCTAGATTCATACATTCACAAAAATGAGGAGATGGAGAGGCAGTGCTGCCAGCCTCTCTTGAATCCAACAGCTCTGTGCATAGGCCACTCACTGGGACATGGGAGACTGGTTCAAATTCCCACCCTGGAGCACGGCCTTTAACTAGGTGAGTGCCCTAACCACCAGGCTACTGGTTATTTTGATGTAGGTTTCTCTCAGTCTAGCCTGTTGAAGTTATTCCACTTTGTATAAAATAGCTGAGTTGTCATCAGACCCAGGAGAGAGAAAGTGAGAGTGACTTTATAGCCCATGGTTAGGGCACTTACCTGGGAATGGGGACAGCCAAGTTCCAGTCCCTACGCCAATGAAAATTGAAGTATTTTATACAAAGTGGAAGAGCTTGAAGACAGCCTACAATAGGTGGTTAGCTCACGTGAGTGCAGGGATTCACTTTTCTGTTTCAGAGTGGGGATCCAAACTTAGGTTTCCCACACCTCAGTGAGTGTCCTAAACACTGGGCTTTCAGGTAGAAGAGTGTGTGTATGGGGGAGGGCAGATGGCACAACACCACCACCACAAAATTTGGGATTTGAGTCAAACAGATTTTTTTCTCCAATTTTTCAGAACTGCCAGTGAATCAAAAAATCAGTTGTTCATGCAGCTCTAACTGGAAGTCTTTTCCTAATATGAAAAACACCATGTTTTAAAATAAAACTCCACAATTTTCACCACATCTTGTGAACAGCCCACTGAGTGTACCGTTGATTTTACAATCCTTGAATGTCCAAGGGATTTCCTCTTCAAAGTAAACAAAAATATACTCCTTTTTAAAATAAATTCCTACTTCATTCTGATAGTTACTGATAATTCCTTGACAATTTCAGTCCCAACTATTAAACCTACATCAGCAGGGGCTAATTTATATGATCAAAACTAATCTTGTATTTTTGAAATGTGATTTAAAAAAAGCAAAACCTGTACAATATTTCAAGGCTTAACAGAATATATCAGCAGTTTAAAAAAGAGAGTAGCAAATCTTTTTGCTGTTCAAGACAAGTTAAATAGTACCAATCATAAAGCACTTTGAGATCAGCCTTGTTTCTGCAAAGAAGATCCTAAAGGGACTATGCAAAATGGTTTAGTTTTCCTTCTCCAGATAGGTGAACTTTACTTCACCTCAGCTGACCACCACCAAGAACCAGGGAATTACTGCTCATCCGTGTAACTATAATTACCACACACTGACTATCAATGTCAGATCTCCAAAGAATCGGGAGACTATAGAATGCTTCAAGTGTTAAAAAGTACAACACATAGTGCTCCATTTCCATGCCTATGTTTTTTCTGACCTCCATGTGAGTTTGTTGCTTTGCCATAACCTGAATTCATAATTAGTAATGTTCACTGATGACTATTTTTGTTCTGTTCTCGTATTTCATATATTCACGTATATTGTAAGTCAACAAGAACATGACTTGAATATTGTATCTTTTTTTATTTTAGCTTAGAAGCACCTTCATTATTTTGGGAAATAGGAATAAGTTTCTCCACTCTGCAGGACCAGTTGCAGACGAGTTCTGTAGGATTTGGGCTACTGGACACCGGCCTATTATGGCCATTGTGGATTGGTGAGAAAGAAACTGAACTGGAATATATCTTAAGTCAATTTGGGAAATTCTGCTCATTTTCCTTTTATGCTGTGAATTACATATTGTGTATAATATATTGTTTGTGTTTTTAAGGTTTTAGAATAAACCTCAAATACACATGGAATGTATAAGAAGCACAACAAACTAAGTGCAGAAGAGATGTATATTTCATGAATTATTCTGCTCTCTGACTACTCTGCATGCCAAAATGTTGGAAGGATATTGAGGTGTGGTCTCAAAACCGCATGGGACAAGGAGACTGCAGGGAGTGCAGGCAGGTAGCTTCTGAAGGCAGAAGGCAGCTACATGGATTAGCTGAGGGAGGGGAAAGAGAGGCTCTGATGGATCTACCTGGAGTAAAATTATCCTGCAACCACATCCTGTCTTAGCTTCAGGAGAACACTTCTTTATGGCAACATGGACATCTGAACCAACAGGAGCTACCTGGAAGGTTCCAGAAAGCCAAAGATATATTGTACTGCTAGATGTGTGCAAACTGATGCTAACTTGGTTACTATTACCAGATATACAACATAGTGACATGTTAATTCTACTTTCCAACAAGCATTCCATTCCTGCATCCTGCACCTTCCCAAACTGTGTATATGTTTCAACCCATGCATGGTCTGACTAGAAGGGCTGCTGACTAAACAAGAGCTGGAGAAGAAATCTGGAGAAATTGCTGATCTGTTCATTTGCTCATTGTTCATTATTCACAAGTACTTACAGAACATTGATAAGGAAAGCAAAGGGACACAAGGAGAAATTGATGGCCGACAGAGCTAAGGACAATAAAAAGTTGTTTAAATCTATTAGGAACAAAAAGATTCCTAAGAATGATGTTGTGCCGTTCCTAGATGTTAATGGTAGAATTATCAATAGTAATGCACAAAAGGAAGACATCTACTTCAATAGATATCTCTGTTCTATATTTGGGAAAAAATAGGTAATGTAGTCATATCATATAATAATATTTTCTATTCCTCTAGTATCTTAAGAGGAAAACTGCAGCTACTAAAGTTAAACATTTCTAAATCAGCAGGTCCTGATAACTTGCAATGAAGAGTTTTAAAAGAGCTGGGTGAGGAGCTTGCTGGACTGTTAATGTTGGTTTTCAATAAGTCTTGGAACACCACCAAAGAGCCAGAAGACCTGAAGGAAGCTAATGTTTGTGCCAATGATAAACAGGATGACCCTCCTGGGTAGTTATAGGCCTGTCAGTCTGACATCAATCCCAGACAAGATAATGGAGCAGCTGATACAGGACTTGATTAATAAAGGTTTAAAGAAAGGTAATATAATTAATGCCAATCAACATAGGTTTATGGAAAATAGATCTTGTCAAAATAATTTGATTTTTTTTTGAGATTATTACTTTTATCAACCAACTTTGTAGTGTTGATGTACTATACTTAGACCTCAGTGAGGCACCTAACTTGGTACCATATGACATTTTGATTAAAAAACTAGAAAAACATAAAATTAACATGGCACACATTGAATGGATTAAAAGCTAGCTAACTGATAGGACTCAAAATGTAATTGTAAACACGTAATGATCACTGAAAAGGTGTATTTTTAGTGGCATTCTGTGGGGATCAGTTCTGGGCTCTACATTTTTATTAATGACCTGAAAGAAAACATAAAACCATCACTGATAAAGTTAGCAGATGACACAAAATTTGTCAGAATGATAAATAATTAAGAGGCCAGATCACTGACAGAGCAACATGAATTGCTTTGTATTCTGGGCTCAAGGAAAAAGTATGTGTTTTAATATAGCTAAATGTCAGTGTGTACATGGAGGAACAAAGAATATAGGCTATATTAGCACGCAGGGGGATGCGGGACTCTATCCTGGGAGCAATGACTCTAATAAGATTTGGGGGTCACAGTGGATGATCAACTGAACATGCACTCCCACTGTGACGCTGTGGCCAAAAGAACAAATGCAATCCTAGGATGCATAAACAGGGAATCTCGAGGAGAAGTATTTGGTAATGGTGTGACCATTGCTAGAATACAGTGTCCCATTTTGGATGTCCATAATTCAAGAAGGATGTCAATAAATTGAAGAGGATTCAGAGAAGAGCCACAAGAATGACTAGAGGATTAGAAAACAGGCCTTATAGTAATAGATTTAAGAGCTCAATCTATTTAGCTTAACAAAGAGAAGGTCAAGGGGTGACTTGTTTACAGTCTAAGTACAGTTTACAGTCTAACTCCTACATAGGAAATGAGTATTCAATAATGGGCTCTTTAATCTAGCAGTAAAAGGTACAATAAGATCCAAAGGCTGGAAGTTATAGTTAGGGCTGGTTCACACTTACCGTGCGATTCGGCAGCAGTCGAGGGGAGTTACGCAAACTACGCAGAGTAGTTTGCGTAACTCACGTCGATTGCTCTGCTTCCCTTCTGCACGGTGTTTACATTGCGCTGAGCCGACGGGAACGGCACTACGCTACTTGAGGGGGTGGACTTACTCAGTCGACTTCCTGATCGATTGAGTGGGTCTCGCTGACCGCTCAATCGATCCAGAAAGATCGATATGGTGGCGGTGAATTTGCTGCCGTCAGTATAAACGTAGCCTTAGACTAACTCAGACTGGAAATAAGGGGTACTTTTTTAACAGTGAGCGTAATTAACCTTAGAACAATTTACAAAGAGTTGTGGTAGATTTTCCATCACTGGCAATTTTTCAATGAAGTTTGGATGCTTTTCTAAAAGATACACTTTAAGAATTATTTTGGGGACGTTCTATGCCCTATGTTAGACAGGCGGTCTAGATGATCACAATGATCCTTTCTGGCCTTAAATCTATGAATCTACTCTCTGAACGATAAAAAAAATTATGATAATTAAATTATATTCTAGAGTGACTTATATACATGTAAAGATATGCCACTGTGTGTTACAGCCAAAGAAATAGAGTCCACGCTACTTTTCAATAAGATATAGATTCATGTGTATTTGATGACTTTTCCACTTGGCCTGTGTTATGCAGGAGGTCAGATTAGATGAACATAATGGTCCTTTCTGGCCTTAATCTATGAATTTATGCTTTATATTGTAGCAAATTAATATACCTTATCTAGTCTATTCTGAATCTATAATCTTCAGTTGCCAGCATTCCCACTGCTTTTCTCTCAGTCTTTATAAACACAAGGGCTCAAGTCACCATAAAACATTAAAAACAAAATGGTTTTAAATTTTGCCATAAAAATCTACCATGTAATTTACTTTTAATTCACTCAACATTGCAACTATTTAACTTCAGGAAAGCAGCATAAATTCTGTTCCAGAAAATCATGCTTTGAATCAAAAAGGAAAACTAGAAACAACAATGGCTTCCTGCTGTGCAAACCTCTTATTAGCATTTCAAAAAGATGACACTATTTTTTGGATATTTTCCTTCATCACCTGTGCTGAGTCTTCTTTTGCCTAATATATATCTTTCATCCTTGAAGCCCAGTGAAATGCTTCTTAATTTTAAGTCATGTATTACTTGCTTTGTGATAAGTGCAGTACTTTTTCTGTCAGTAAGCCAATTGGCCTTAGAAATATTAATCTTCTTAGCATGCAGGATGCTTTATTCTCTAAAATAAATTATGTAAACATTTGTAACCACTGTAATCTATTTCAGCTGTGTAAACAGAACAATCTGATAAACACAGCATAGTTTCCAGAGATCAATAGAAGTCCCTAAATATTACAAGCAAACAAAACATATCCTATTACATATGGACTGAGCTTTGACTAAAATGAAAGTCTTGCAAAGGAAGAGCAGGTTACTTACCTGCAACTGGATACTTTTCGAGATGTGTGCTCCCTATTTGTATTTCAAACGTAGGTGAACTTGCTCACCATGTGCCAGAGCCGGAAGTTTTTCAGCAGCAGTGTCAGTTGACTCGTACAGCTGCCTTACATCACCACGTGCTCCATGAGAGGTTATGAGGCCATGCGAGGTGATACACCCTCTAACTGCTGCATAGAGAGTCTGCAGCTGAGGGGAAGTTGGGCAGGTATTGGATACAAATAGGGACCACACATCTTGAAGAACCTCCAGTTACAGGTAAATAACCTCCTGTTCTTCTTCGAGTGATGGTCACGATATGTATTCCAAACGTGGGTGAGCATGGAGTAGTGATCAGCTCGGAGGTGGGTGCAAGGACATGATGGGTAAGACCCGCTACAGGACGGCACGGCCTTCTGTGGTAACTGCAGCTGCCCACTGGTCGATGGCGTAGTGCACTGTGAAGGTGTGGACAGAGCATCATGTTGCTGCATCGCAGATCTAGTGCCAGGGCACCTCCATCAGGGAGGTGGAGGTGGTTGCATGCGCCCGCGTAGAATGCACTGTGATTCTGCCAGACAGTATCGCGCTGGAGTGCACATAGCATTCTGTAATGCACTTAGTGATCAATTGGATATGTGCTGTGAGGAGAGGGCCTGCCCTCTCAACCGTTCCGCGATGGCTACAAAGAAGCATGGGGAGGCACGAAAGGTGCAAGTCCTGTCCAAGTAGAAGGCCAGTGCTCTATGGACATCCAGGGAGTGCAGCCTGTCCATGAGCGGTTTAGGATGGAAGACTGGGAGATGGATAGAGTGGCTGAGATGAAACTTCCTTTGGGAGGAACTTAGTGTGAAGGTGCAGGGAGACCTTGTCTTTATGGAAAACTGTATCTGGGGGTCAGCCATCATGGCTGCCGGTTCGCTGCCCCGCTGGGCAGAGGTGATGGCCAACAAGAAAAGGACCATCATGGATAGGTGGGCAAGGGAGCATGTGGTCAGGCTGGGTGAGGGCAGACAGCACGAGGTTGAGGTCCCAGGGGTGTAGGGGTAAGGACTGGCAGGAAGCAGCTTGTCAGGCCCCTCAGAAACCAGGTAATGGTAGGGTGGGTAAACATTGACTGACTGTCCATGAGAAGGAGGAAGGCTCTAAGTGCCACGAGGTGGACATGGATCAAGCTGAATGCAAGGCCTGATCTTAAGCTCCGGGAGGTAGCCTAGGATGAAGGGCATGGAGACAGTGCGGAGGGGAGGCAGCGGTGTTGCGCCCAGGAGGTGAAGCACTTTCATTTTGCGGCGTAGCATGCTTTTGTAGACTTCCGCCGACTGTGTGTAAGGATATGGCAGATGGGCAATGAGCAGGCATTGTCTGTGCAGGAGCTCCCATCCAAAAACCAAGCCATCAGGTAGAGTGGGCCCAAGTTGGGGTAGTGAACCCTGCTGTTGTCCTGGGGGACAAAGTCCGGCCAGGTGGGGATCCTGATTTGTGGGCGGGCTGCAGTTTGAGTAGATCAGGAAACCAGACCTGACGGGGCCAGCGCGGGGCTATCAGAATGACCTTGGCCCGATCTTGGTGGATCTTGTGAAGGACCTGGGGGAGGAGAGGGAAAAGCATATCAATAGCTGTCATGCAAGAAGGAGGACAATGCCTCTGGCCCCCCGGAGCAGTAGAGGGGGAACTTGTGGTTTGCAAAGACGTTCCAGAGCGGGGTGCCCCACTGCCCAACAGATGGATTGTAGCATGGGGTTGTGGAGTTCCCACTCATGGTTGAGGTACCAGGTCCTGCTGAATGCATCTGCCAGGGAGTTCTGAGCCCCTGGGAGTTACACTGCATAGGGTACAATGTTGTGGCAGAGACACCAGCTCCAGAGGCGGATGGCCTCCGTGCAGAGTGACCAGGGTCTGGTGCCACTCTGTCTGTTTATGTACACCACGGCAGTGGTGTTGTCTGAGAGGATCTGGACATGCTGGTTGAGGAGCAGAGGCAGGAACATGTTTCAGGCCCTGCAGACCGCCCGCAGCTCCAATGTGTTGATGAGCATGCGTGCTTCCCTGGCAGTCCACCTCCCGTGCGCAGCACAGCCTGCCAAACGTGCGCCCTATCCCCCTAGGGAGGCATCTGTGGTGAGGGTGGCTATGGAGACAGGGATGGCAAACATGGTGCCTCGGAGCATCTTGGTAGGATTGATCCTCCACAAAAGTGATAAGCAGACGCAGCTGGGAATGGTCAAGGACGAGCCCAGGTGGTCGATATGGGGCCTGCAGACCAAGAGGAGCAACAGCTATAAGCAGTGCATATGGAGGCGTGCATGCGGCGTCACATAAGTGCAGGCCCCATGTGGCTGAGGAGGCAGAGACAATAGCGCACCATCGTGCACAGGTTGCGGCGCAGGGTCTTCAGAGTCTTGCTGGGCGAGTGGCAAAGCGGTCTACCGAAAGGAAGGCACGCGCTGCGACCGAGTCCAGGCACACATCACTGAAAGGATCGCCTGCGTTGGTAGGAACACGGATTTCTCCTCCTTGACACAGATGCCCAGCGAGGTGAGAAGCGAGCGGAGGGCTGTGGCTGCTGTTGCCGCCTCGGCAAAGGACAGAGCCATCAGCAGCCAGTCATCCAGATAGGGGAATACAAAGTGTCCCCCCTCCCACAGCAGAGATGGGCCGCTATGATAGCAAAGACCTTGGTGAAGATCCTGGGGGCCATCGTGATGCAGAATGGAAGGACCTGAAATTGATAGTGGTTATCACCCACACGCAAGTGGAGGAACTTGCGATGGGCCAGGTGGACACTGATATGGAAATATGCATCTTTCATGTCAAGGGCTGTGAATCATGTCCCCTGTGGGAGCGAATGATGGACGCGAGCGTCACCATACGGAACTTGGCCTTTCTGATGAAAATATTGAGTAAACATAGATCGAGTATAGGGCAGAGGCCCCTGTCCTTCTTCGGGATGAGAAAGTAAGAGGAGTAGAAGCCCCTGCCAATGAAGGGGGCAGGCATGGGTTCGATAGCACCCTTCCTGAGGAGGGTGTCTGCCTTGTGTTGAAGGAGGGTGTTGTAGGTGGGGCTCCCTAGAGAGATCTGGGGTGGGGGGGCTGGTGAGGTGGGAAAGTGAAGAATTCTATTGAGTAGCCATGTCGTATGATCTCCAATATCCATCGATCTGTGGTGATCTTGCCCCAATGGTGGGCAAATAGGGCAAGACAGGCCCTGAAGGTGGCATAGAGAGCCACAGGCAGTGACATGGTGGGTTTGCAGTTCTTGACCGCCGTATCAAAACTGGGTCTTCTGCTGGTGGCGAGGTACTTTTGTTATGCCCTGTTGGGCATGGACAGCATGATGCCAGCCTGTGCAATACTGCTTGTGGGGGTTGCAGAATGGCGTTGTGAATAGGCAGAGCTGTAAGTGTTGGGAGTTGGGGCTGGAGAATGTCCAACAGCTGCTCTGGTTGGTCCTGGACCTTCTCCAGGGGAATGCCCAAGTCGATGGCCACCCTCTGTTGCAACTCCTGGTACTGATTGTCAGGTGATTGTCAGGAGGTTAGAGGGTCGGTGGGATCAGGGCCTAGTCTGTAGAGGAGAAGGCTACTGTCAGGGCCGGTGGTGCTGAGTCGAGTTCCAGGTCCTCCTCCGGATCCAAGGCGATTGGTGCCGGCAAAGGGGTTGGGGTGGGCTGGTATGAGGCTACCAACAGTGGTTACGGGCGGCGATAAGGGTCCCACGTGGGCTAGTGGTGCCACAAGGCTGAGTCCTGATGGTACTGTGGGCTCCACAGATACGAGTACCACCCCGGCGGATCCAGAGAGTAAAGGGCCAGAAATGGTGGGGGCGTCCAGGAATCGGCACTATGCCAGGAGACTGGGGATAAAAGATGGCTCTTCCACCAAGAAGCCTTCTGTGACACTGAGCCAAAAAGGGTTAAGCACTAGCAGGCTGCATGACTCAAATTCAACCTCTAAAAACATATTAGAGGAATACATAAATGGCAATTAGGGGCATTCCTTATAGATACCTAAAACACCATGTTAGATGGACTAGGACTTTGAAATGTAGACTTGTATTGTTAAAAAATTGAAAGAAGAGAGACAAATACAATCACTGTTTTACACATCCCTGTTAGAGGTTAACAATGTACCCAAACAGTTCCTGTCATTATAGTTGATTCAGAGATCAAAAGACGATATTAACACTTAGATGAAACTTGGATGTTGTAATATTGTTGTCTTTATGTCTCTTTGAAGTGTGTAGTAAACTGCCTGTAAATGACTGGAGATGGGCAATTACCTTATATCAATCAATGCAGCTAATTACCAGTGTGTTCATAGGAAATAGGAGGTTTTACTTCAAGTGATCACCTATTAATCACTCAAGGAATACCTGCTGTCCAGAGACTATTGGTAACCTGCCAGAGATCTATAAAAAGAACTCTAGGGCCCTGATCATATATTTCAAGGCTGCTTGAACTTTACCCAGGGAAGTTTTGAATTGCAAGACAGAGGTCTCCAGGTCCAGTCTGGATTACCCTGCTATTTCTCATGGAAGAAATTATACAGACTCTGCACATGGACTGCTTATTGGATAATTTATAACCTATGGAATTGATTCTGAAAGAACTTTTTGCAACTCACCATCTCTACTATGAAACTGATCTAAGAACTGTATTCATGTGGGTATGTATAATGATCTTTTAACCAATACTTTCTCCATTTTCTTTTTTAATAGATATTTATTTAGTTAATAAGAATTGGCTGTAAGCGTGTATTTGGGTAAAATCTGAAATATCCATTGACCTGGTGGGTAATGTATCCGATCTCTTGGACTGGTAGAACTTTAAATATGATGAACAAGATTTTCAGTAATCCTCAACATGTTTGACTTCGTTGTCTGTGGGAGCCCAGGACTGGATCGCTTTGAGAGATCTGTATTTTTTGGCTTCTGGGTAACCAGTAAGGTGTTATAGAAGCTGTTTGGTTGCTGGACTGGTGAATCTAATTATTAGAAATCACCATCATTTTGGGGGATCATCTGCCCATTCTTTGCAGTTTGCTCTGATTGAGCCATCTCAGTGTGGCCCTCTCAGCGACCACGCTCACACCCTCCAAGTCCAAAGAAGTGGCAGAGCTGTTGGTGTGGGTGGTACCAAGACAAGTTGAGGAGGGTCACGGCTGAGGAGAAGTGGCTCATCTACCACGGTAGGTGGCCACGGGGCCGAGGGAAGTGGCGAGGGTGGATACAGCAGTTCCAAGTGGGATGTGGGGACCAGCAAATCCATCCAGCCTGGTGTCCAGGGTACATCCTAGCGTCTGCTGCTCTGAGAAGGGGTATGCATAGTGGAGCCTGAAGAATCCTGCCATGGCTGAGAACCACGCACTGGCAGGCTCTTGGGACCCTCGGTCATCGTGGGAGCTGGTGGGTCTCACTTCCACTTCACCTTGCCCTGTCTTACGGGTTGGCCCTGCGTAGGGTGACAATATTTCCTAAAGGGAAAATGGGACATTGCACAAGGCTCACCCAAGTCCCCACCTCCCATGGGGCTCACCTGAGCCTCCTGCCGCTCCACATGGAGTTGGTCCAAACCTCCCCCCACCCTTGCATGGAGCTGGCCTGAGTCAGTTGCCTGAGCCCTCCCAGCCCCCCACAGAGATGACCTGAGCCACTTGCCCAAGCCAACCCCTCCCCGAGCTGTCTGACATCACTATCTGCCCAAGCCCCACTCTGCAGGGCTGGCATTGGCGCTCACCCCCCCAAACGTTGCTTCATGCCCCAGTAGGGGGGTGTGCCCCACTTTTTTGGCAAAACTGGGCATTTGTCCCATTTGCTCTTACCAACTGATAGTTGTCCAGTTTGCCAAAAAAGTTGGGACAGGGTTTAAAAAAGGAAGAATGGGACGTATGGTCACCCTAGCCCTGTGGGGTCGTCACGCAACATCTCAGCTGGCTTGGGAAGGAAACATGGTGCGTCAGAGCAGTCTGGGATGGAGACCTGTGGTGTTCATGAGAGCACTTGTGACTTTCCTTGTGTGCCTTCTCACGTCTCGGTGGTGCTGATGGATCTGGGCATGAAGCTCAGGGTGGAGTGCTCACCACTGGACTTGCAGATATCACAGTGGGCAACAAGGTGTGTCTCACCCAGGTAGTAGAGACTACACGTGTGGTCATCGCTTATGGAGAATGAGCGAGGCACAAGGCGCAGTTCTTGAACCCAGGAACGTGAGGCATAATCCTCTGAAGGGGTCGGGGGAGGCCCCATACAGGGCTACTATAGAGACTAACTAACGTATTTACAGAAGTAAGAAGAAAAAAGAGAACAGAACTATCTATCTACAACAGACTGTCGTTCTCATAGGGGTTATGAGTGCGAAGAGAGGATTCCATCTCCAACCATTTGGTAACTGAGGGCGCATCACTCTGCCCGGCCTCTTATAACCTCGCATGGAGCATGTGACAATGTAAGGCCGCCGTGTGAGTCAATGGACACTGCTGCTGAAAAACTTTAGGCTCCGGTGCATGGCGTGCATGCACAGCCACGTTTGAAATACATACAGGGACCATCACTTGAAGAAGAACCTATTGATGCAACAGGATTCCAGTGACTTGTTCACGAAGGATACAATGTCGAAGTCTGAGAAGGTAAGGCAAACAGCATTAGGGAGACTATACATACCCATCTGCATGGCACTGCGAGTCTGGCTGACCATTTGCTGGGCTGAATACCTCAAGCAGTTATTCATTGGAGGAGACGCTGTTTGTTGTTGGGGATGAGTCTGAGGTACAGTGATTGGAACAACTGGTCTGACAGAAGTGGCTGTATTTGTAAGACTTGCACCTCCTGAGTGAACAGCTCCTGGGGATCCTTTTATTGTCTGAGCCCCACCTGCTAAGCTGTTCCTGGGCTGGCCACCTCCTATCGGCACTCTAAAGAGAAAGGAAGCATAATGTGAAAACTCTGTTAAGACATAGTTACTCACCTACTGCAGTGATTGTCATAAACTGCTGGGAGTCCCTGAAGCAGGAGATGATACAAATTAAGGTATTAAAATAAAATGAAGTTGAAAGTTAAATATTATTTTTTCTTTATATTTTCTAGAAAAATATATATTTTGGTGGAATTTTGCAACTCCCCTTCCTCCCCCCCATGGGGGAATCTCTCAAGTTTGAATGTACAGCACAAGACACAAGTGTTATAAAAACAGAAAGAAAATCTATTTTATTTCTATTAACTTGTTTGAAATCCAGAATTCCTACTTTAATTTAATATTTACTTAGGGCCTGAGCTCCATACAGATTTATGTGAGAAAAAAAGATGGGCAGCACCAAATCCTCACACTATGCTGGCAGAATCAGAATGGTGATGTTCAGGTTTGGACTGGGAGCCTCAAAAACAGTTGGTTTGGTCGGCTTTGGATTGTCATATGAACCATTCACCCAATTCAGAAGCATGATAAGTGAGCCCAGAGGCTGAGTGAACTCAACTCAACTGACCTCACTGGAAGGGAAATCTGTTTAAAAACAAACCAAGCCCGCACAAAACCTAGCCCTAACAGCTCTCCCGCATTGTACACATTTTCCTTCTCTTACCTGCTTGGCCCTGGAGATCCCTTGATTATCCGTGTTGCCTAGGCAAGCAGACAGAAGAGAATGCAGGGCCATATTGTTTCTTTATGCAGCCAGCTCAGCAGAGCACTGTTGTGCTGACCACGGCCAGCGCCACACCACAAACTTACATCAATATAACTGCATCACTCAGGTAGTTACACCGACCTAACTCTCATGTGGAGGTGAATTAACTACACGGACAGAAGAAGCAGCTCTCCCGTTGGCATAGTAGCGTCTTCACCAAAGTGTTGCAGTCGCTGCAGCTTTTTAAGCCTAGACCTGCCCCAACTCTCATTCTTTCCCTCCACTGACCTAGTAACTCTGCAGTCAGAAGGGGTGAATATGCTGCAGAGACCACTGTTGCTATGCTCTTTGATCTTACATAGACATTTAGGTTGTGTTCTTCTCAGCTATCCAAGTGCATGCTTCCTCCTTTCCAGCAGGAGGTGCTGTGAAACAGAGCAAAGAGGTTTGGTGCTATTCTGCTCTCCCTTGTCCACCTCCCTGTACCGAGATCCACAAAAGGAGGAGAGAAAAGAGGGGAAAGGGCAGAATGTGTTGCCACGAGGCAGGAGCGGGGAGAGAATTAACAGGGTTAGAGGAAATGGACGGGAGAGTTTGGAGGCAAGAAGAACAGGGGAGAGGAGATAATGGAAGAGAGCTAAGAAGGACATAGGATGCTGGATGGTTGAGAGGACTTTAGAGCGAGAAACAGTTTAAGTGTAATGGGGCAGAGAGACGGGAAGGGGGGGACGCTGAACAGACAAAGTACAGTGGATAGAGTTACGTTCTAAAGAAAGACGGTGAAGGGAGAAAAACCATTAAAAAAGAATGATAGTAAGTCTGAGGGAAAGCATGGAAACAAACACTAACAAGAGGATGCAACAAGCTACAATCAGAAAATTGGAAGCTAGGAAGAGGAGGAAGAAAAATAATAGAAACATAGATTCCTGCATTTTTTCACTGTGTATAAAATTTGCCTATTTATGATCTGAATCCATCTTAATGGAGGTCTGATTTCTTTTTTTTTTTTAATACTGGAAAATCTTGAACCTTTCCCCCTTCCTTTCAGACAGGGAAGGGGTGACACACTGCCTAGGGTCCTTGCCCCCTTTGGTATCACCCTCAATGAAACCGTGAAAAATGGACAAGTAGGAAATGAGATTCAGCAACAACTGGCTCAAACACTTGCCATAGGCTTGATTCACCAATACAGCAACATGCACTCCCCTGTGCTCACAGGGGCAGCCACATCCAAGCAGAGATGCACCCTGCAGATTTTTACATGCAGGGGAATCCCATAGGAACCCACCAGCAGTGGGAGCCTGAGAGACGCTTAAGTACATTTCCTGGGTACTCTGTCCTTGTCCCCTCCCCAGTTATGGGAGGCTTGTACCACCATGTTTTACTGCAGATGTATACTTTGTTTTGCTGGAAACTCAGACTCTGTGTTCTGGTGAATCTTTCCCAGTGTTTTTAAATTCATGGGCTCTTTTATTTATTGCTATTTGAATTTGCGTTATTTGGCTTTGGGTTTTGTGGGGGATGTAGAAGAAAGGGCAACTTTCTATAAGCATGCTCCTTTTTTTTGCTGGTTGAAGGAAAGGGAAATAGGTAAATCAAAGGCTGTGACAAACGGGAGAGTTTGTTTTTTATCGTATTTATCTTGCTGTTTTCACTTAAGGTGCTGCATATATGAACAGACTGTTTTAATTACACGTTCATTTCTAATGGATCATAAAATTAATCGTACTCCTGTGGTGCAGAAAGCATTTTTGCCCTTTAGCACTTTACAGTGTCTTGTTCTAGCTATGATATGCTGCATTTAGCAAAGTCTTGCTGATCCAGATCACCAATACCACAGCATGAACCTTTTACTTGTTAAGAGCTAAAGAGTCAAGTCGTGCAGGCAGCTAAGCTGCTGTATAAAAATCAGGTACAGAAATTTAGATTAATGAATAATTCAGACATTACGAAGCTACAACGTTAATTCTTTTGGGATTGAACTGCAGCCTTAGAATGTCAGCTAGACTACAGGGAGGGTAAGTTTAAAACAAGGTTTCAATTATTCAGAGAGTCGAACCGGTATTTATTTTGGTTCGGTTCAGGTTTGGATTCAGTTGCAGTCACTGTGTTGGGTTCAGTACTGGTTCAATTCAAACCATCCAAAAAACACCTCCCCCAACAATGGTTCAGTTACCAGTTTGAACCAATTTGAATCAAATTTCAGTTTTAGTGGTAGTAAAAGTTTTAGTGCAAAAAAGAAAGTTGAAACTTAAAATTGAATCTATTTTGATTTTTTACTATTTAACTTCACATGAGTTTTCCTAGTGTTGTTGTGTTGTCAAATAAACACCGTTTTTCTATATGAACTATTTGTTCCAGTGAACTAAAATAACATCTTCTAATATTTGCTCTGTAATACTGGACTTCTGCGGTGAAAGGATAAATTTGAGTTTGGTGATGGGCCCTGCCTCAAATGAGGCTACTGGAGGGAGGAGATGCCCCAGATGTTCTGATGGATTGAAGGAGGCCTGCCTAAGGGTGAGAAGGGCTGGGGAGCCACCACCTTCTTCCTTGGGCTTGAAGAGTTATTGTTAACCTCTGGGACCAGGGACCATTACACCTCTTCTCTCCCCAGTCTCAGAAATTGTTCATCTGTCTCTTGGGCCCCCTGCTACCTCATGTGGTATGCAGGATGCTCCTAAACTTCCTCTCTATTCTTGTGGGCTGGCCTCCTTCTAGTCTCATCTAACTCTAGGGTGACCAGAGAGCAAGTGTGAAAAATCGGGACAGGGTGGGGGTAATAGGCACATATATAAGAAAAAGCCCTGCATATCAGAACTGTCCCTATAAAATTGGGACATCTGGTCACCCTATTTCACTCTCTTCTCATTATATTGGGGCAGGCCTTTCTAGTACCAATCACATGCCTATTTATTATTTGGTTGTCTTGTTTTATAATGAAAATATGATCACAGTTGTTTTTTAAAATATTGAGCTTAAAAGTGCTGAATCCTTTACCAGTAGTCCAATTTTATTTTCCAGTTCAGTTCTAATTCAGGTTCAGTAAATAGGATAAAATTCTAGTTTGGGTTTGGTTCTGGTTCAGATCAAAATACCAGTTTGAACTGGTTCTCTGGTTTGGTTCTGGTTTGACTCCCTTCGTTTATTATGTTTTTCTTTACAATTTATGCTTGTCCTTAGTTTTGTCTTTACTACATACTGTACACTGCATGTAAACCAGGGATGGATCAAATCTGAAACTAGTTATCTAGACCCTTCCCCTTAACTTTCAGGGTTTTCTATAATATGCTGTGAGAAACAGCCTTTGTTTTGGTTTTGCCAAACAAAACTCTGACCAATGAGATTCTGCAAAATCAAAAACTGTATTTTTCCTCTCACTCCATTTCTGAAACACAGATGGCTGAAACAGGAATAATTTATCAAACTCACCTTCCACCTCTGAATTTTGGGAGTTTATGATAAAATTGAACCTCAATTTAAATGACCCCATGGTTTTGGTTTTACAAAACCAAAATACAAATGATGAGGTGCTGAAAAACAAACCACAATCTCTCCTTATTTTGCTCATCTCTACTGTAAACTCTTTTAATTCCATTTTTGGATATAGACTCCATACCTCACAGATTCTTTAAAATAATGGGCTAAGCAATATAGATAAACTGTAAAGGTATTACTTTTAAACAATTAATAATGTTGCTTGAAAGTGTGAGTGATTCTAAAACCAAAATCAACCAATCAAGATATCAAGGATGCTAATGGTGGAAAATTGCCATTAGAAAAGCTTTTTCAATTTTCTTTAGAATTAGGAGCCCCTGCCCTCCCCTCTGTGCATCCTTGCTCTTATGCAGAGCTACCTAATAACCTCTGTCCTCACCTGGAAACAGGAGTCACATAGTTGCCTGGAAAGACTCCAGACATCCCGGTTCTCAGAGACGTCCCCTTGAACCAGCCATCCTGACACTTCTCAATGACCCGATACATTTCGCCTTTACGCAGCTCCAGCTCGTCATTCTTCTGAGGCTTGTATGCATACAGAGCTAAGTAGCTGCAGGGAGAAGTTACACACATGCTGAGCAAATAGATGATGCCACAAGTGATGTTCAGGTTCTTATTTCAGTCTAACAGTGCAGAAGAGCCCTGTGAGACACATACTGTTCAGAAACAACGACTAAGAGGGGATATAATTAAGGTATACACAATAATGAATGGCACAGGGCTGGTCGATCAAATACGGCTATTCATCCTAGCTTATGCTATGAGAACAAAGGGGATAGTTTATTACATTAAAAGACAGCAACTTTAAAACTGACACAAGTACTTTCTCACACAATGCCCAATTAGCCAATGGAACTCACTGCCACAAAATAGCACTGAAGCCAAGAGCTTAGCTGAATTCATAAAAGGATGACATAAACATATGTGTGGCAAGAATGTCCAGAGTTAAAATAGTATTTTTTTTAAAAAGCCAAATGTCTGGAGAGGATATCAATTTGTATGTTTCAGAGTATGATCCAACTTCTAACTATGGGGGTCAGACAGAAACTTTTCTTGTGAGTAAATTATTTCACAAATGCCTGCTGCAGGTTTTCTGCATCTTGTATTACCCACGGGCAGAAACAAGATACTGAACTAGATGGACTACTGGTCTGATCCAATATGAGAATTCCCACATTTGTGTGTGCGTGGATAAGATGATAATCCTTTAACAACTGTCTGAGGGCCAAACCCTGCCATCCTTACTCAGTCAAAAACTCCCATTAAAATCAGTGGGAGTTTCTCCAAAGTAAGGACTCAGATTTGGCCCTATGTACGCAGTATGCTTATAAACATAATCTTTCTCTTAAGATGCACAAAGTAATCTTGATCTCAATATGCATAACTTTTTATATATTTAATTATACTTTTGTTAATTCCCTTGTTGAGGATCTTTCCTTTCATCTCGCTTTTGTTGTTGCTTCATCACTTCAGGGAAGTGACTCATGCTATGAAATACTAAAACTTATAGCTGCTAAAATGAGTCCCAATGTTTGGGGAGATGCTTGTTGAAAATTCAGAACGATTGCTTGCACTTTGGGGGATAGCTAGGAAGCCTGGTAATGAAAAAACAACAAGAACCACCACCCCCACAGCAACTTCTATCTTATATATATCAAGTTTTTTGACATTATACTCTTGACACCTATACAAAAGGAGATTTCCAACTATTGCTGTTTATGGTTGCTCATTCCTTGAGTGTTTTTTCTGAAGGCAGTACAGAAGGACTAGAACAAATGGTTAAACACAATAAAAACTGCATTTGCCCTACAAAATGTAGCAGAATGCCCGCTTAGGTTGAGGAACGTGAGAAGGGGCTCAGCGCAAACCTTGCAGCAGAGAAACAAAGAAATAATGAAAACTATAATCCTGGTGATTGTAGACCTGCAACCAATAAAAATGAGGTCTGGCTTTTTACTTCTGCTCTTTAGGAAATATATCAGAAGAATAAATCCTATTAGTTTTCCTTATTCCACTCCTTCGTGCTGCCAGTAGATTTTTTTTATTTTTATTTTGCAGCCAGTAAATCAACAACAGTGATGAGAAGAATACAAAATATTTGGTAACAGCTCCTCTGAGCAAGCTTAGGCTGATGTACTTGGCTCCATTTACCAGGTGCATGTGATACAAAGACCTAATCAAATAATTATATTTCATTAGTCAACAGACAGGAGACACCACTCGGCATATTCTTTGTTCAGTTTGTATAATCAGGTAGCTGTGAGGAGGTCTGTTGTTGCTCGCCTGACAGAAAACACGAGGCTGCCTCCGAACTGAAGAGCGCTGAAATGCATCTGTCTGACATGAAACAGTGCTCCATGCTTCAGTGGTCATCCATCGCCGCAGTGTTCTGTTAGGGTACAGCGGAAAGACTAAGAAGCACTTTTTTTAAGGTCATACTTACATTGAGGGCCAAATTCAGAGGTCATATGTAAGGTGGTCGTATAACTCAGTCGAAATTAGACTGTCTTAGACCGGCTTACCCCTTTTCTCCAGCACTTGAGTCGTGCTCGAATACTCCAGAAAGCTGTTCCTGCACTTCGCACTGATGCCAAGAGCTTGCAGGATTCATACATACGGACAGCAAGAATGCCCAGAGTTACAAGAGTCAGGATTTAAAAAAAAAAAAAAAAAGTTTGGAAGGGATATAAATTCTCATGCTTCAGAGCATGAGCCAGCCTCTAACTCTGGTTCTGCTATTTCTGGTAATTGTATGACCCGGCATCTCCGTGGAGCTCTGGCCAGAGACTCGACCTGTCCTACTGCATTCTTCTTGTTGAAATTGTGTGTTCTGGAACTTTTTTTTTTTTTTTTTTTTTTTAAGGACTTGAGCACTGATTTTATCAACATGTAAGGGAGTCTTCCCTTGCAGAGCAGAACTGCACCAGGACCCTAAGCATCTGAAAAGGTAGGGGAGGATTTGCCCCCAATATATATCATCACATTAATCTCATCCAGGTGCCACAGAGTGATTGCAGAGTAACAATATGACTCTCTCATCAGAACCTCAGAACAATGGCGGATGTTTTGTATCTTCTAAGCTTCAGTACCTAATTGTGGCACAATGGGTTTCCTAAGGGCTTGTTCTCATGCTTTAATCTGAATGTCCTATTCTGTTTAAAGCAGATCTCTCATCTCGTCTTACATGTTTGTGTATGTGTGAATTTCAGCTACTGTTTTAGGGTATTACACACACACACACACACACACACACACACACGTTTAGGTTCATTCAGTTGGGTTTTTACAGTTAGAAGAAGGGGTTCAGTAGTTTAACTACATAGGTACCCAATTTATTCACTGGCCTAGAAGAGAATTATTATAGTGGATTCTACCGCTCTTATACCCCATCTAGGCAACCTTCTGTTATTCCATATAGTATTTATACACTCATGATACTCTTGCATTTAAAATGTTCATTTGATGATGCATTTAAAATGTTCATTTGTCTTTGTTGATTGTACCGAAAAATGTAATTGGACTGTTTTTATGGTTAGACACAGTTCATCTGAATGGTAATTGTCTCGGTTGTTCCAAATGTACGGAAGTACACCTTCGTAAAGCCTTTAATTTAAGGGAGCAGATTTTCTTCAGCAGATAGGCACTCCATTTGCTTTGCAATGATTCATACAGATGTAATAAATATTCTGGAAGCTAAAAAAAGGGCTATGTAAAGAAAGATGACCTGGTCTTTCACTGTTCATTTTTCAATTTCAGCAGAAGGTTTGAGATTGAGATAACTGTATTCAAAGAGCTACTACTATGAGAACTATTCTTTCAGATTAAAAAAAAAAAATCAAAACCACAAGTGATTTGCAAAATGCCTGAGTGTGATTAAGATTAACTGGCTGCTTACATATTCAGGGGGAGCTGGACCTTTGGCGGTGTTCCCTGATCTCCAATTATTGCACTTGTTCTGGGTCCAGCCGCTGTAGCTGTTCCAATTGAGGAGTCCTGAAAACATAAAAATAAGATACACAAGAAGTGAAATACATCATTTCCTAAAATAGAGGGTAAAATACATCCTTCGTTAGTTTCCAAACAAAGCCTATTTCCCAGATTTGCCACCTTTACTTGAATTGTTTAACAACATGGTCTTTTAGCCTCATAAATTCCAAGAATACATTTCAGGCACAAGGGACAGGAGCTTGTTAACAGCATTTCCACAGCCATGTCAGAATAGTTTAGCTGTAACTTGCATATGAATCTTACAACACTTAGAAAGCAAATGCACTTGGCTAGTTTATAAAACCAGTTCAATATTTATGGGCCTGTAATGGTGTCTAATTGGATAAGAACATTATTTCCCTGACTAGCTCATTTTCTTATCCTTAACACCTTGGTGAATTATTCATGTATTTATTGAAAAAGAGATAATTTTCACTCACTGAAATGTGATCTTATTTAAATATTGCTTTTTATGGTCAGGAACTTTTATCTCCTTAAAGAAAGGAGACACATGGCAGTGCAATTGAAAACAGGGGAGTCAGTATGGCTGAGCATACATAGCACAGGACTGGGACTCAAGAGATCTTGGTTCTATTTCCAGCTCTGTCACTGGCCTGCTGGCTGACCCTGAGCAAATCACTTCCCTGCTCTGTGTCTCAGTTTCCCCATCTGTAAAATGAGGAGAATGATACTGGCTTCCTGCAACTGAGAACTGTGAAACGACACCATGGTCACCGTAAGTCAAATTAGTTGCCCCAGGGACTAATTACTAGATCAGGCTGAGCTGGGGCAGCCAAGGAACTAGTTAACTCATTAACTGGAAAAGTTGAAAGGTGCCCGGGAAGGAAGTGCAAGAAGAAGGAATGACAGAGAGGGAAAGAGTAAAGGGAGATCTCTGTGTAGAGAGATCTCTTCCTTTTCTTTTCTCTGGCAAAATGTTTGTATGTCACTGTCAAGAGAATTGCTGCATAGGACTGTAAAAGGGTGGTGGTTGAGATAACACAAACAGCATGCCGGTGCTTATAAACTGGAGGTGTTAGAACCAACTGTGGGAGAAGACAGGAGGAGAGGACCATGCCTGTCAGACCTTCTTTGTTATGTGCTTTGAGATCTACTGATGAAAGGGCTCTACAAGTGGAAGGTATTATTCTCACCGGAAAGTTACAGCCCTAAAGTTATATGGAGGTAGGCTAATTTTTGATGTTACATTGCATTCAAGATACCTCACGATTAATGGGGTCTTACAAAAGCTCTCTCAAAATTATTCATGCTGTACCTTGTAATACAACTGGAATCTGCATAAATCTAGAAACTACATTTTCAATTTCATTAAAGGCCTGATCCTGAAAGTTGCTGGTCACGCATTATGGTCACTGAAGCCAAAAATTATGGTTGTTCAGCACCTCTCAGTATCAAGCTGCAAGTCCCTAGGAAAGTGAAAACAAGCATCACCAAACTAAAATTCAGGCAGCTCTAAGGTCCAAAGAATCAAATTTAGAAGCACTAACATCTGTGAAATACACCATATGGACTGATTTTGAGTTCATATTGAAGTCATTTGAAACTGGGTGCATATCTGTGGGCAGAATTTGGCGGTGTACTTTTAAAGGCTGCCAAGATATATGGAGGTCACTTACTGTAACTGGAAGTTCTTTGAGATGTGTGGTCCCTATCTGTATGCCACACATGGGTACACATGTGCATCGGCACCCGCAACCGGAAATTCTTCAAAGCAGTGGCTCTTGGCCCACACATGTGCCATAGATCAACTTGTGTTCCCAACCGAGGGTATCAGAAGGTACAAGACTGTGACACGCTGTACCCCATGTACATCCTTATGGTGTGATTTGTATATCCTTCATGTTCATCCTGACAGTGTAACTGTGTATTGTCTGATGCAAAGTATGTCATATAAAGTGTTTTTGGAATGCTCATGGCATACTGAACATTATTGTTATGGTAGCATGTTTCCTGCAATGTCATACATATGTACAGATATGAAACCCTGCTGTGTCATATCCCCAAATGCGTGTCTCACATGGTTTGAATAGATGAAGATGAACACAAAACTGTATTTCCATGCCCCGCAGAGGCATGCATACAGGAACAATGGACTGGCCTAAGCACCTATGTGCACCTTGGCTCAAGTGGGAGAGATCATGCCCACTGTGGGACAGGGCCGATCACCTGATCCCAGGGGAGAATTGGGGAAACTTGTTAAAAAAACTGAAGTGTCTTTGTCTCTTGGCTCTCCCCTGGAATCCATCTTCTAAGCAACACCAAAGACTGAGAATGTACCCACGGTGGGAGAGCCTGGTTTCAAGAGGCATCGCAACCAGCCTGTGTGGTAAGCTGAATACAGACTGGCATATTACCAGTTATCTTTTAGTTAACTGTGATTAACTCCTTGATTTATTAATAATCTGACTTAGATTCACTTAAAATCTTGCTGTAATCAAACTTATTTGTTTGCTTTATCTAAAACAGTGCATGTGGATTGAGTGGGTGCAGAAGTTCCATGAACCAGAACTGTCTAAGCCAGTAGAGTGCTAAGAGAATGATGTTGGTTTTGTTGCGATATATCTTCCCTACGACCTGTGGAAATAAGGGAGTGGAAGGAAAGGGATATCTGAGGTGGTTCATCCAGGACAGCAAAAGAGTGTCACGCTGGGAGCTGCGACCCATGGCTCCTCTGGAACAATATAGGGGAAACTTTCTGCTTGTTTGGGACATACAACGGTCACATAGTGGTGAACCCCATTGTATAAATATCTTATCCACTCATGGTCTGCCAAGAAGCTTCTGCTTAGTCTGTCTGCAAGGGAGTTGTGAATACCAGGAAGATAAGCGGCCTGTTTCATGATGTAGCTTCTAATGCGTCAATTGCATAGTCTGATGGCCTCCAGGCAGAGGGGACAAGATCTCACTCCTCCCTGTTTATACACTGAAGGGTAAGGACTGACATTGGCCGGTTCCATCTGTGAGTGCTGATCCAGACCCATTGTCGGTACTTCCTTGTTCGTCAAAGGACTGTCTGGCTGCCATAGATGCACTGGGTCCATCGCACTTCACTGCTGAAACCCGTTGGATACTAGGCTGTACAGAGACTTACATAACACCAGAGGATATATTCCTCCCTTATCTGCAGTCTCCCTTTCTTTCTGGCCTGGGTCTTCTCAGGAGTAATAACATCCCAGAACACAGCCTCCAGATCAGAACACTGCTACCACTGTTTCAACAACTAGCTTCCCAATAGGGGGCACTGTAGTGTGATTATGCATGGGGTCATTGGAAACATTCTGGAAACATGTCTCCGGAAAGCCGGAGCTGCCATATACTGGCCAAACGTGAGATCAGAGAATATCAGAAACCTGGTGTGGAGTTGTGATACGTGTGGGGAAATGCAGAACCAGCAGATCTTTCTTTTTACGTGCTCTGCCCTCCAATATGAGGGTCTTTAGCGGAGCCGGTTCCTTAGGTTCCGAGCATGAAGTCTCATCCAACCCGGACAGGTTCAGGGAGGGAGCATGTCTCTTATGGACAGTCCTCAATGGGGATCTGTCCTTACGCTGAGAGTTACTGCTACTCTCATGGGAAATCCTAGATGGAGAATCCTTGCACTTAGGCACTGATGGCTCTGCTCCTAAGCACATGCTTGGAGGGGCACTGCTGGTTAGTTGAGGCCAATGTGCATGGGGCGTCCTTGGCCTGTATCAGAGAGGGGCCTCATAGCTTTCTCTATCGGGTGCTTTCTCAGGCGAAGCTCCCAGGCTTCTTGAGTTCTGACTGGAAAATAGTGACAGATACTGAACTCTGCAGAGACAGGAGCCTCACCCAGACAGTAGAGGCAACACTGATGTTTGTCGCTTATGGAGAAGGAGTCAGAGCAAGAGATGCAATTCTTGAATCCCGGGATTCTGGGCATAGTCCTGGGGAGAAAGAAAACACTCTATGCTAACTATACTATGAACTTTAACTAACTATTAAGCTAAGAAGCATAACTATTTACAAATGTCTTTACAAGTTGTACAGCCAATTGAAGAAGGGCACAATTCTGACTCAGGCCATGCAGCAGTAAGAAGGAACTGGACAGGTGTTGACCCGCACTGCCTCTTGGTTGGGAGCATGAAGAGATCTGCGGCACATGTGTGGGCCAAAGGACACAGTTTTTAAGAATTTCCAGACTCGGGTGCATGGCACCCACATGTGGAATACAGATAGAGACCATGACTCACAGAAGAATGCATCCATCTGCAAGAAGTGAAGTCCCTTGCCCAGGCTACTTGGGCAAAGTCATAGTAATAAGAATCTCTCTCTCCTAAAGTGCTGTGGGATGTTTCAAATTAGTCACAATTTAGTCATGTTCTATATGTTGTGAAGCATGATAGAAATTTTAAATACTTCCTTCAGGTTCACACTGTGAGTTTAAAATCTCCATCAGTCATTTATTTGGCTGCCAATCTGGGGAAATGGGGTCAGTGTGGCAGTGCAGGAGCAGCTCACCAGACTGACAGTGAGAACCCTGGGCATTCGGCACTTTTGAAAATCAGGCCTCAGATATCTCATTAGAAATTGAGCATCATCCTCCAAGAGGATACGAACCACACTGGTATTCCAAAACAGTACGGGATTGGGTTGAGGAAAATCAGGAGGGAGGAAAAAACGGGACCTTGAAATAATTGGATAGGCTTTGTCTCTGTTGAAATCCTTGGTAACCTAAACATTGGCAACAAATAAGTAAAAAAATTAACCAAATGGTTATGTTTATCCACTTCTATCGTATATATAGTAAATAACCAAATCATATTATATGCAGAGGGGGGCATCCATGTTTTCTGTGACAGTTGTTGAGAGGCATTGCTAAAGGTAATGCAGCTCATTTAAAAAATCAGAGCTTTTGGTAGGTTAATCTTTCCCTGACAAACATAGTGGCTGTTGGGATACCAGAGAGACAGGTAAACTCTATAATACTGGGACCCTGTGTGATCTAGTGCTCTAGCTTTTTAGAAGTCTTGAGATCTATGTTCAGAGTTCAAGGTCATGAATGCAAATGGGGTTAGTAGTCTTATCAGAGTCCCAATTTATCTACATCAAAAGACCACAGCTTGGTCTGGCACAATTAATCATGGTTGGCAACCCTTGCTCAAGAGATGACAAGGTCTACAACAACAGGTCTTAACTGAGGTGTGTTGGTAGAGTTGTGTAAAGGAACTTGCATGGTATTTGCCTGCACTAAAAGTGGTTTTAGCCAATACAAATAAATGCTTCCTTTTATTGTGAACAAAACACATTCACCATTTTAAAAAAAAGGATGCTTCTATTTATTTCACTAAGTGCTTATCGTCCAGCATTCTTTGTCTCCAAGAAATTGTTCTTGTTGGTGAATAGCAATTGACATGACCAACAGTTTGTGCACCCACTGTTGATGTAACCATCTGTGCTATGGCTCTACACAAATGGATATATATCTACAGTTTATGGAGAAACTGTAGGTAATGCATCATGACAACCATAGCCTGGCTGACATGATGCAGAGTCTGTGCAGTTCACAAATATTCTGCATAGATTTCCAAAAATTCCAGATGTCCTATAACAGATAATAAAATATTGATATTGGTTGGTAAGGGAGAAAAATAGAAACGTTATTTGCACACATATATTGATTCATTTAAAGGCATATATTGCTGTTTCCTTAACAGCTTTCAAGGTCACTTGCACGCTATAGAAATTCACGTAATAATGACACTATAATGCCCTGACATTACATTGCAATGTTTGTGTTATGATGTGGGATGCATATGTGACGTTGCTTCATTGCAACTTAACTCCATCTATGCATTAACAGAACATTGTGATGCAAATCTTGCAACTCAAAGTTAAGATAATTCCTCTGTGATAATTTTGTGCTCTGTTCAATACATCTCCTATCTCTCCCTTGTACTTCCTCTCAATTATTAGAAAGCAGTAGGAGGTGCTTCTCCTTTCTCTCATTTTTTTCCTCACTTCTTGGCTACTTTACAGGGCAGGAGAATTTCATGATGGCTCCAATTCTCACCTATAAAAGTGGTGGTTCCCACAAACTTGTCCTATTTGTTCAGTGCTCCCCTCACTCTCATGAATTGGGGGGGGGGTCTGTTAGTCCTGCTGATCACTTGAGTGAGAAAAGATCAATTGAAAGTAAGGGCATAAATCCAAATTTTTAGGGGAACTTAGTGAATGATCCGCCATATACTATTTGCTGTTTGGTTAGTGCATTTAGGGAATGGAGAGAGATGTCAGGAAGAGAGCCCTGGGGGAATTAAGTACTCTGTTTATCCATACATTATATACAGGGTGGAAAATGGGTGGTTCAAACTCTCACACACTCCCCTGTGAGTGTACCTCAACCTAACCTAGAGGAACTGCCTCTAGAGATACAGAGAGAGGTCAGTTTCCATGCTTTTCTGCCAGTACTGACAACAAGGGAGAAAAATTAGAGCCAATTGTGGTTGTTCAGTGCACCAGCAACTAAAGTATTTTCTTCTGTGTTTGGGAGGGTTGCTCTTTAGGGGCCTTAGTTTTGTACAAAGTGTTGTATATACCCTACAGGTGGTTTACTGTCAGAGCAAGTGCAAGTCTGTCTTGTGAGGACAGGAGACTGTCTTGATAGTTCTGGTGGTGTGGCGTTCTGGGTGTTCCAGTATCTACCGGTCACTTGTTTGCCTATGTTCCTTCTGTGTACTGCTGATCACCTCTCTGCAGAGTGTGTATGTCATCATCCCCCGCATCTATGTTTTTGTCTAGCGTCTGTAGTGGATGAATGTATTTGCAGTTTCAGAGAAATATATGTCCATCTACTGCTGCATTATATGAATGAGGATTTATCTTTATCTGTCCAACACATGTAGCTTACTTCCAAGTGCATTGTCCTGAGGAAAATTTGATTCTCTCAGGATCTCCCAGTTATAGTTCTGGGAAATCTTTATTTTGTCAGTTGGTTTTTGCATGTCTGACTTCATTTTTGTCCATAACTCTTTCTACCACTGCTGGTTGTTGCAGTTGTGGGCACCAAGTATGCATGCGTCTTGACATCAAGCATTGTGCCAGGCTGCTGTGAATACTTTTATTGGGCAGGCTTCTCCATTCAAGGATGGCTTACCGTGTATTTCCTTTGCTTTTGCAGCTCTCATTAAAAGAGTCTTAGCCATTTTAACTGCCAGTTCAACTTTGCTATTTGAGTGGCTGTGGTATGATAATGAAGTCATGTGACCAAATTCCCATTTCTGGATAAACTGCATAAAACTCACTGCAAGTGAACTTGGGTCCATTATCTCAAGCTTTTACAGTTTAGGATACCATGAAACGCTTCATTGCTTTGCCTATGATGGCTGCTGCAGTAGAGTCTGACTGTTCCAAGAGGCTAAATAGTAGTCTAAAGTAGTGAGGCAGTTTGTATGGTTTGCTATGAAACAATCCATTCTTACTTTGCTCCAAGGACTGTTGGGAATGCTGCATATTTTCATTGTCTCTTTTTCCTGAGTGGCCTGCATTTCCCCACACGTATCACAACTCAACACGAGGTCTCTGACATTCTCTGATATCACATTTGTCCAGTATATGGCATCTCCGGCTTTCTGGAGACGTGTTTCCAATGACCCCATGCATAATCACACTACAGCACCCCCCTAGTGGGAAGCTCTTTATTGCAACAGTGGTAGCAGAGTTCTGATCTTGAGGCTGCTCCCTAAAAACTGGACTGAGATCATTCACCCATATAAAAACTGATAGGCTACTAAACTGCCTGAAGTTGACTAGCGCCCTACGCTGTCTTTAAACTAACAGTCTAGAAGTAAGGAGCTTCCTTTCCTACACCCAATCCCCTGAGCCAAATAATGCTCCATGTTTGCTGTATTTAACAAAAAGCAGCGAAATAGCAAATAGTTATTTTCTTTTAAAAGGCAGCTGATTCTTCTGAAGTTACGTACAACAGGCAAGAAGATTAGAAAGGAGACTGCACAACTGAGTGCTAAAGAATATCTTTCGATGCTGCGCATCTGTGGATGGCTCATTATGCCCTATCAGTAGCACGCTCTGTGCTATTGTAGTTCTAAACCCTGAAATGTAGAAGAAAGACTGCAATGAGAAAGATACACACAAGGAGAGAGAGGCTGAGCAAAGGAATCTTCAGTCACAGCAGATGGTTCAAGGCCTTCTCATCCATGTAGACATCTTGTGCTTGGCTAACCTGGGGTATAGGAGTAGAGGGACGGCAGACACTGCTGAGTTTAACTCGTGGATTTCCACTTGGGCAGATCTAATGTACCCAACACGCCCACCTTTCTTCTGCACCACAGTGCAATGCAGAGAAGCACTACAGACGGGGCTGAATTAAGACATAGGTACTATGGGCCTGTGCCTAAGAGCGCTCTGGCTCCTGGAGTTGTGTTGTGGGAGGATGTCACCATTTCAGTTTTCACTAGAAAACAAAACACATTTCTAGCTCTTGTGGTTGCCCAGAAGACCTTGAAAACAAAGCAAGAGTAACCAATGCAGAGATACTTACCTGACTCTGTAGAGAGACTGAAACAACAGTTCTGAAAGGTGTGATATTCATATTATTCATCATATTCATGGGCTGTAAAATCTGAAACCCACTGGTTTGATCAGTGTGCCCTGCTGACACCACTGCAGAAGCTGAATGTATGTAGCCCTCGCAACTGCTACCCCTTCATGGCTATGCTCTGCCAGAGTCAGCATGGGCACACACACCAAGGCCCGTTTCCTCAGCCTGCCTGAAGGCAAGAAGTGGAAAAAAGGAGGAGTGGGACCATGGACAAGGAAGGGGCTCCCATGTGCAAGTCTGCCTTGGGTCTTGGATTGCCTTAATCCGACCCTGATGACAGAGGTATCATCTGTGGCAAGGCAATAAAGAGTCCCTCTTTCTGGCTCTCCAGTGTGGTGGAAACTAAGTATTCTTGGTGTCCTTTTTAGATGCCTATATATGTAATGACGCCGTACATGGTTTTGGCTTAATATGAAATGTGGAGGTGAAGATATTATAAATCCACATCTACCTGAAAAAATGGAATATTCCAGATGATTGGTTATTCTTAGGATCAAAACTGGTATGAATAAGTGACTCCTACGAAAGTGAGCGGGAGCTGTATGGCTGTATCTGAAGGCTCTCTGTGTCTCTCTTTATCCATTGAATAGAAAGTAATATTTACAAAAGACCTACATCAGCATCAAGCAAAGGGCATTTGAATACACAGTACATGTAATGACATTTATATTACAGTTAATAGCTTGGACTCCTGAGTATATAATACATTAGAGATGTGTCTCCTCTCGTGTCAGCTCCCGCATATATGTATATATTTTGAAAGTTACTAAAACCACAAAAAAGTTACATTAGACTAATGCTGAAGGACTGACAAGTCCACCGAGACCAGGAAATTAAAGGTAAAGACCACCGATCAGGGCAGAAATTTCATCCCACACCCATTCCCCTGGTGCTTTCCTTTCCACTCCCGTTCAACAGTATGACAGCGGGTAGCTGAGTTTTCCAGCCTGAATTCTTTTTTTTTTCTATCTTTTTTACAGTTACACTATTACTTAAGTGCCATTTTTTGGTGGTTTAATTTTAAAAGACTTTCTGCCTTTGGGGAATAACAGTCTCTTGGTGGGACATGAGAGTCATGAAGACTGTGATAAAACCAGGGACAGAGTACAGCAGTACTGCAAGTCGCTGCCTTTGCAGAAAAATGTGTTATCATCAATAAAATCATCAATCAGAAATCTTGATTCTGACTTCAAAGCAAATCCAGTCTCACTGCAGGGCATTTGCCACATTCATTAATTCAAAGGAAAATGTCTTTTAATGTTTTGAATGCATATTTACATCTTATTTCCAAGGCTTTTTTTTTTTTTTACTACTGTATAATAATGGAGAAACACTCAGATATTCAACACACACAGGTTAATACACCATCCTCCTGAAATATTCTAGCTAGAAAACAGGCTAATGGTCCTTGAGATTCATGCTACTCATTTCTCTAATTCACTGACTCCATAAAACAATGACTCTGGCAATCACTGTAGGCCTTAATGTTCCTAGAAATAATGCACTTAATAATAATGCACTTGGTGCACAGTAGTGCTACTGAGTATTGATGAAAAGTGTTCTAGACAAGATCAAGTGGCCTCATTAAATGTTAATTACCAAAGTGGGAGCTAAAGCGGTGTTACCGGTTCCAGAAAAAGACTTTTTATTTTGTAATGGTATATGTGTAAAAACAAACATACACAAATAATTACAGCTGCAGCTGGGCAAATGCCACCAACTACCTGTTTTCTACAAACACTGTAGCTATGGTTATTTAATTATCATTAACTTTGTGCCTTATCTAGCCCACAAATTACAGACTTCTGAGGCACTTAAGCCCCCAAAGGTTGTGCATGGGTGGGGACATGGCTGAGCACTAGTCCAGCCTATTCTAGCAGCAAATTGGCTTTGGTTCAAAACCCACACAAACATCTGTTCCATAAATGTGAACAGTGAAGTTTATCAGAGATGGAGAATTCATGTAAATGAGCCCTCTTGGCCTCCACTAAGTGCTGCACCATATTCTAAGGACAGCTTTGGGTTGAAAACAACTTATTTTTGTCAACTTCATCCATGCATACACTTTGCACTAACAACAATGACAACTCTATCCAGTGCAGTGCTGGCCATTCTAGTATGAAATTTCCCAGACCCCTAAAATGAATTGTTTGGAGTCATTCCGTTGGGTCTACGGTACATTTTAATCAGTTTTCTGCACGTTCCCCCATTTCTATTTCAGAGTACCCCTTTCAGCAGTTGGCTCTAGTGTTCTAGTCTCCCCTGAATGTTATTCAATGAATATGTCTCTATACGGTGTCTGGCACAAGGGGGTCTTAATCCCTTCTGGGGCCTCTAAGTGCTACTAAATATTAAACAAAGAAAAGAGTATATTGTAATTGTTTTTCCTAAAATACAATATCATGCATACACATATTATATAGTGGAAGGACAGGATTTTCTGGTGCATTGTAAAAAGAAGCCCCTAGCTTGCATATTTATACGCTTCTGATTCTCCAATATCAGCAGTTGATTGGCAAGTAACATAAATCAGCAAGACTAATCTGCACAAAATGTTTCCAGTGATAAAATGTTTTCGGGTTTCTACCCTGTTAAGAACTGGAAAAAAGATCTTTTGTTTTGTTTTGTTAGTTTTGCAGGAATCAGATTTCCGCATAGCTCAATAAAACTCTCTCAAATATTGCATAAAGCATATGTTTTTCTTAGCTCGATATATTATACAACTAAGCTTTTGGCTTCTTGCAAAACCTTTTAAAATATATTGATGCTAAAAGCATAGGATGAAAGGAGTATAACAACTGCTTAAACTAATCATTTCTTTAGGGTGGCTGCTTTGTACTGAGTTCTGATTAGCCTATGTAACAAGACTAGAGATTCAGTCAAATAACAATCTTTAGACTGCAAAAGCTTTGCAGAGGAATGTAATACTCCAATGAGTATAGCACATACTAACAAGCCTTTTAAACTCTGTTGGTATCTTAAAATATACTTTGATAACACAGCACACAAACATGCATGTGTGTGCACATACTCATAAAACTCTGTGCTTTAAAACAAGCATAAACTCACAAGATTTGTTTATGATGTACTTTAAATAGAGATGGGCTGAGAAGGCAGTTTTTGGCTCCAGTTCCAGACAGTTTTAGCTTACGGGTTCATAGTATATAAAGGCCAAGGGCGAGACCAGATTAAACTATGTCAAAAATCTCTCATGCTGTTTTCATGAGATTTTTAGCTTCAGTTGATATCACCTGATTTCTGTCATCTTGAATGGTGGCATTCTCATGAGATCAGCTTTTCTTGTGAAATTTCAGTTATCTTTGGGCAAAATCTTATGAAAACTCTTCTGGTCAGGCTTTGTTCACAGCTGAGCTGGGTAGTAGGTCCTATACAGTTTTGGGTTTGACCTCAAACCAAAACTGGGTGTGTGTGTGTGTGTGTGTGTGTGGATGTGTGTGTGGGGGGGCTGAATTGCCCTTCTCCAGCCCTGCCCTCCTGCACACACAAATTCAAAGTTAAGATTCAAGGTTCTGCTCTCAGTCCAACTCTGATTTAAAATACAATCCGTATGCTTCCCAGGGTCAGCTCTCCCATATTACCTGTCAGACTCAACAGTTTGTAGCTTTAAAAGTGCTCTATGTTTACATTTTCTCAGCTAAAATTCAATACTTCCAAATGATTTATACAGACAAACATTTCAAGGGGATTCTTTTGTTTTCAAATACTGTCACTGTTTGGAGTTGAAGAGCATGTGCAAAGACTCATTCTTCTTGGCCTGTCCAGAATGTGTGGCCTGCAGTTAGAGAACCTGCTATTTCATGAAAAAAAATTACAAATGGATTCCCTACACAAGGTGAGAATTGTTAAAAATACACATACAGTGCTCTTGCAACTTTTCCTCCTCACTCACACACTATGCTAGTGTGCACAAAGCCATGCTTCATTATTCACAAGATGTATCTTCTGTCAAAAATCAGGGGACCTGGAGCAGGGCTGACCGATGACCTTTCCAAAAGCAGGGAAGAATAATTCATAAGGGGTGAAAATGGAAGCAAGATGAGCCATCTGAGGCTTAAGCACAATTAGTGTGCCAGGAGACTTCCTCAGCTGTCTAGGGCAACTCAGTTCTGGACAGCTCCTTTGCACCAATAACCTAATTCAACTTCAATTTTATCACAGGCCTGCAGTGTTACTGCATTTTCAATAAAAATTCATTTCACAAGCATGTTAGAACACTCTGCATGATGGACAGCCACTATTACCTTTTAAATGGGAGTTCTTACATTTAATGGCCTACACTCAGCATGCAGGCATCAAGCCTACTACATGCAAATTCTCTTGAAAGCAAATGAAATAAAAATCAAAGCAATGCTTCTTGCAACAGAAATGCTTTGTTTCCAACTATTGTGGTTTTCCAATATGTGCTGTGTTTGTGCTATTTTTTCCAGCTCCTGTGGTCTGAAGCTCATAATTTTACCTCCAAGCATCTCTAAGTTTTTAGTCAACGTAAAGGTTTTTAGGCCACCGCTCGTTTCCAAATGCATTCAAAAGAGTGCAGGAAATTTATACACAAAGTATTAGCTAGTGGGAAGCAGCTGAGTTGGTATAACTTGTATAACAATGAACAAGTTAGTAAGCTTGCTGTCTTCAATTGCTAGTTAAATGGTATCTATAAATGCTTTTATTATATGAGATTTCATACTCTGATTTTGTCCTGATACATATCAATTTTGAACATGTATAATATGTGCCTTCCTGGAGAAATGAGTGGCTTATAATAATGTAGTAACTTACATATGAACAAAAAGAATGTTAAAACAACATGAAGGGTCTGTTTTAAATCAACAAAAGCCACCACATTTTTGTCTTGTAAGTGAAATGTAAAGGTCATTTTTAGAATAGTATTTTTTAAAATACTTTTGTAACACAGCAGCATGTTATTATTGTGGGAAATGATGTGGTAAGAAGTATATGGAATGTTGTGAAAAGGTAAAGAAAAATACTGCAGTGAAATAAATATCAATCCTAGTACAAAGACAGGTGAGTGAAGTAACCTTTATTGGATCAACTTCTGTTGGTGAAAGAGACAAGTTTTTGAGCTACTCAGAATTCTTCTTCAGGTCTGGGAAAGGTATTTAGAGGCTATGTATACATTGCAATTAAACATTCATGGCTGACCCGGGTCAGCTGACTCAGGCTGACAGGTCTTGGACAACAAGGCTATTTGATTATGGTATACACATTTGGGCTGAGGCTGGAGCCTGGGCTCTGGGACTCCTCCCACCCCCAGGGTCCCAGAGCCCAGGCTCCAGCCCCAGCCTGCACATCTACATTGCAACTGAACGGTTCCGTAGCCCAAACCCTTTGAGCCCCGAGTCAGCTGACACAGGCCAGCCACAGATCTTAAGTTACAGGGTAGACATACTCAGAGTATCGCAATTAAATACAAGGTGTTTAATAGTTGTTTAATAGTTTAATAGTTAACACATATTCTACGTGACAATTCAAGGTGAAGTGGCCCATTAACATCCCTGAAATCATAGGATAAAAAACGGGGGGTTAATGGGTTACAGATTGTTGTAATAATCCTTAAATCCATTGTCTTTCTTAAAACCATGATTTTTAGTGTCTAGCAAAGTGATGAATTTAAACTCCCAGGCTTGTATATTGAAGATGTTGTGTAGGTTTCTTTTGAGGATGAGGAGTGAGGGGTCAGATACGGAGTGATTGTTTTGTTGAAAATGTTCACCCGTGGGTGACACAGTGGTTTTGTCTTTTATTTATTTGTCTATCTGAGTTCATTCAAGAGTGTAGTTATTGCCCGGTTTCACCCACACAAATTTATTGGGGCATTTAGCACACTGGATGAGGCACACCACATGCTGTGCGGTAGGCATGTGTAGGACCTGTGGATCCTGAAAGGTGTGTTGTGGGGGGTGTTGATCATGGTTGCAGTGGAGAGACGTTTGCAGGTTTGGCATCTGTTGTTCTGGCGGAACGAGATGCCATTTTGAGTTGGTGTGTCCTTGTCTGTAGGGAGCTTGCTTCTGATGATGAGCTTGGACGGCTGTCTGAAGGCCAGAAGAGGGGGTTTCAGGACAGATTTTTTTCAGGATGGCTTCCCCACCGAGTATGGGCTGTAATTATTTAATGAGTATGGGCTCCAGTGACGGGTGGTTGGTGACAACTAAGCGGTCAGAGGTGGTCCCCCCCCGCGTACTGAAGCAGGTTCTCTTGGGGTATTTGGGTGGCACGTGATGAGATCTATATCTGTGATGAAGCGGCCTTGTTTGGTGAAGGTGGTTTTAAGTGTATTAAGACATGCAGACTTTCTCCTCGGAGCTTATTTTGTGGTATCTGAGAGCCTGGCTGTAGATAACAGATTTCTTAATGTGTTTGGGGTGGTTACTGGATCTGTGAAGATGTGTGTGTGTTGGTCCAGGGGTTTCATGTGTATAGTTGTCTTTAGGGTCCATTGTTGAAGCTGATCATGGTATGCAGGAAGCTGATGCTGGTGCAGGAGTGTTCTAAAGAGAGTTTAATGGCTGGGTGGTGGTTGAAATGGTGGTGGAAATTTATGAGGGAGGTTAGGTCATTTGTCCAAAGGATGAAAATATCATCAATGTGTCTCAGATATATCTTCTACAACACTTGCATAGTTGCACGGTGCCATAGCACTTGTTGTGCCTCTGAGTACACACACTGATTGCACTGCGTCCACATCACAGGACTAGATTATGATGCCTTTATTCACAGTGAAGAGAACCTTACTCCACCATTGTCTCAAAGAAGTCAAATGGAATATTGGTGGTGGATACTAGTGTGGATAAGGGAATTTGTGGAATAGTGTGGATAAGGCAATCTGGCCTTTAATGATTTGGAAACAAACAAACATTTTGTTACAAAAGGTTTTCAGTCACTTTTAAGGCTAAAAGCTTTTCTTGCTCCCACCCATTGTCCCTAAGTACTGCAGCGATCTTTCAACAGTGTGGAATTTTACAGACAAATTCTACAAAAAAAGGGCAGGTTAAGGATGGCCTTTGTGCTTTATGTTTTAATTTCCAGGGTTATTAGTTCAGGACAAACCTGCATGTTATTTTAACGGTGTATGTGTGAGTTTCTTTTTGATTAATTCAAGAACAAAAAATGATAGATTGTAATGCCTCTGGAAAGTCGAAACATGTCATTTCTACATTAACTAAAATATGTGTGATTTACCTGATATGTTAAGGTCTCTGATCCATGTTTAGTACTGTGTGTTATTTCACTGATGGAGCTGTCACAGTTTATCATTGTGTAACTATATATTTTGACACATGTACTACATTGTGTGGGCCATATTCTTACCTCCATTCTTCAGCCTAGAAAAGAACAGAATGGGCAGAATTGGCAGCCATAAGGTTCTGGAGTGGGCAGGTGAAGGGGAAATGCAGCTACATGGCACATTCTTGTGGCAACATCTGTGCCTTCTCAGTGTACACATAAGCATTGTGTGAACAATGGATGGGGTGAGGATCCTGCTGAAGAGGAGGGCAAAAGTCAGGGAGTGCTGGGTCACCAGGCAGATTCCCCTCAGAAAACTGTCTAACTCAGTATGGACATTTATGCCGCTCAGAGAAGCACTAGTTTTCCTAATGCACTTTCAGACAGGCGCTAAATGGTCTTCTGAGCACAGTTCCTGTGCAGTAGCCAACAGCAGTACGGCATGTCAGCCAGCCATGCTTCCAGCCATGATGGAGAAGCTAATGGCTGGGATGCAGTACAGCATATGGGCCAATTCCATGGGATTCACTATGTCTTTTCCTGATCACCTCTGACCTATGTATACATTGGACCAAATTTAGAAGTGATACAAGTTAGGGCTAAGGGAGTCAGAATGTAAGGGAGTCAGAATGTATTGGTGCTTAAAGGGAGGCTAAGCTGTAACTTACACATCAAGAATATGGAAGATGATGTTAGAAGGTGCAAGTTAGAGTAAGATGTAGGCTATGCTAGCTTACACCTTCCAGCTCCTCGACCTGTAAATTACTACAACTGAGGCTCCTTACACATTGAGTGAGTGGATATACGTAGCTCTAAGGGTGCGTGATTCTCTCATATACACACTTCCCACATCACTTGTGAGTGTGGCTTACGTCCATGCCTTATCAGATGCCTGCCAGTCTCATAGAGGATGTATCTCAAAAGTTTCCCTCCAACTTCTGGGGAGAAAATCTGCATGTGAAGGAAGGATATGGCCTCTGAAATATGTCAGCATGCTTATTACTGTATGCGATCATAGTCTCTCACTAGTAATTACTTGACAAACACAGTATTGTTAAATCACAGATTATTTTCTTATAGGAGTAAATTATTATTTATTTATAAATGATTACTATCAGATTAAATTTACCTTGGCAATGTGCATCCAGCATGTGAGTTTCAAAGTGATGTTGTTGCCCTATTGAGTATCCAGGACGTTACTGATGTTCATGGACAGGAATGACTGGATTGCTAATAAATAGTCCATTATATAACAGAAAATGAGAATACAATCCATGTTACTTTTGTCCTTGAAATAATCAGAATACTTCTCAGGATTACATTTTGAAAATGTAGTGCATACTATAATCAGTTATTCTAACAAATTGGACATTATTCTCCAGGCCCTTGCACCTTGTGTAGTGATTTATGCCGTATAAAGTGGATGCAAAAAGAATGGTTACTTACATTGTAACTCTTGTTCTTCGAGATGTGTTGCTCATGTCTATTCCCAATTTAGGTGTGTGCGCATGCCACATGCACCGGTGCCGAAAACTTTTTCCCCTAGTGGTACCTGTACAAGCTGGCTCTAGCGCCCCCTGCAGTGGGGAGCACATGCACCCACATATAGGTGCCGCCGGCTCCCCCCCCCTTCTCAGTTCCTTCCTGCTGGAACTGTGACTGAGAGGAAGGAGGGTGGGTGTGGAATGGACATGAGCAATACACTTCGAAGAACAACAATTACAAGCTAAGTAACCGTTCTTTCTTCTTCGAGTGCTTGCTCATGTTCATTCCCAATTTAGGTGACTCACCAGCAGTGTCTCCAGTGGTGGGTAGGAGTTCATGGACGTGACACTTGAAGCACCATTCCACAGAAGCCAGCATCGTCCTGAGATTGCTGCGTCAAGGCATAGTGGGATGTGAAGGCATGTACTGATGAGCAGGTAGCTGCCCTGAAGATGTCCTGGATGGGGAGACGAGCTTGGAAGGCCACAGATTAGGTCTGTGCTCTCATTGAGTGGGCTGTCAAGGACATCGTAGGTGTAATTCTGGCTTGTTCATAACAGGCTCGGATGCAGGCCATGATCCACTTCGAGATACGCTGCGAGGAAACTGGCAGCCCCTTCATCCGGTTATTGCCACCAAGAGTTGCGTTAAATGACGAAAAGGTTTGGTTCTGTTGATGTAAAAGGTCTCACATAGAGAGAATGCAGCTGTCTCTCCTCACTGGACCTGTGAGGTTTGGGACAAAAGAAAGGTGGGAAAATGTCCTGGTTAAGATGAAAATGAGACACCACTTTAGGCAAAAAGGCTGGGTGCAGGCATAGTTGGACCTTGTCCTTGTAAAACACCATGTAGGGTGGTTCTGATGTTAATGCCCTGATCTCCGAAACTCACCTGGTGGATATGATAGCCACCAGGAAGGCGACCTTCCAGGACAGGTACGTGAGGAAGCATGAGGGAGCAGTCCAGTGAGTCTGGAAAGGACCAAGTTCAAGTCCCACTGAGGAGAAGGCTTCCTTATTGGCAGAAAAAGCCTTTCCAATCCCTTAAGGAACCTGGCCATCATTTCGTGCAAAAAGACTGTTCTACCTTCCACCAAAGGGTGGAAAGCAAATATGGCCACTACATGGATCTTGATAGATGAGAAGGCCAATCCTCCTTGTTTCAAGTGGAGCAGATATGCCAAAACTATTGGGACTGATGCTTCCGTAGGGGACACACAACATTCGGTTGCCCAGTAGGTGAAGTGCTTCCACTTAGCTCTATAGTCCTGATCGATGGCTTCCTGCTTTCCAAGAACACACATTGAACTTGAGTTGAGCAGGCTCGCTCCTCCTGACTCAGCCATGGAGCATCCATGCCATCAGATGTAGGGAGGCCAGTTCCAGGAGGAGCAGGTGACTTTGATCCTGGGACGGGAGGTCCAGTCACAGAGGCAGGGTCCAATGCTTGGGTCCCACCAGCTCTAAAAGCATCCCAAACCAATGTTGTTGGGGCCATGTTGGTGCTACAAGGATGACCTGTGCCTTGTCTCTTTTCACTTTCAGGAGGACCTTGTGGATCAGAGGTATCGGCGGGAAGGTATACAAGAGGCTCCCCGACCAGCAGAGGAGAAAAGTATTGGTGATGGAGCCTGCACTGAGTCTCTGATGGGAACAAAAACGATGGCAGTTCCTGTTGGGCCTGGTGGCAAATAGGTCCACTCGGGGATTGCCCCACTTTTGGAAGATGTGAGTTGCTACCTCTGGATGGAGGGACCACTCATGGTGAGAGCAGAAGGACCTGCTGAGGCAGACCGCCAAAGAGTTGTTGACCCCTGGGAGATGAACTGCTATTGGATGAATGTTGTGACCGATGCAAAAGTCCCAGAAGCCCATGGCCTCTTTGCACAGGGCTGGGGACCAGGCCCCACCCTGTCTTTTGATATAGTACACGGAGGCCATATTGTCCGTGAATATCTGCACCACCTTGTTGACAAGATGTGGTAGAAAAACTGCACAAGCTAGATGAATTGCCCTGAGCTCCTTGATATTGATGTGCAACCGCAGTTCCTCCAAGGCCCATGTGCCTTGGGTCTTCAGGGAACCAATGTGAGCTCCCCATCCCAGGTCCAAGGCATCGGAAGTCACTGCTACCGACGGCTGGTGCACTTTGTAGGGCATTCCCGAGAGGACATGACTCGGACTTGACCGCCGTACAAGGGAGGTAAGTATTTCTGGAGGGATAATAAGTATCTGTCTAGGTGGTGCCTGACCAGAGAATACACTGACACCAACCACATCTAGAGGTGCAGTCTGGCCTGGGGGACCACATAGGTGCAGGCCACCATATGGCACAGGAGGCTGAAGCACACTCTTGCTGTTGTGAGGGGACAAGTCGAAATGTGGGTTATAATATCTGTCATTGCCAGGAACCTTTCCTCTGGAAGGAATGCTCTGGCCCTGGATGAGTCCAGCATTGCCCTGATAAATTCTATCCTTTGCACAGGGACTAACACTGATTTTTGTTAGTTTATTAGGAGACCTAGTGCCTGACAAACGCTTCAGGTAATTGTGATGCTGGCCTGAAACTGAGACCTTGACCTGCCCCTGATGAGCCAGTCACCCAGGTAGGGGAACATTTGTATTCCTCTCCTCCTGTGGTAGGCCACCACCACCGACATGCACTTGGTGAAGAAAACAGAAAGGGGGATGGATCCATGGGTAAAACTGGTAGGTTGCTCTCAGGCGCACCTTCAAAAGGCCTGCTTTCTTACCCGATTATGGTGGCTAGAGCCGGTCGAGGGCCGGCAGATGATGAGCGGCCCTGGTGCCTTTTGTAATCTTTGTTCTTCCTCTTCTAAGAGTCTCTGCGGGGGTGATCCCCAGACCATTGTTCATGTTGGGGTTTGAAGTGCCTCCTAGAAGAAGATGGTGTATAGAGGCTGAGGCAGGGACCTCAGTGTAGCCCTCGAGTCCTTCATGCCATGCAGCCTGGAGTCCGTCTGCTCGGCAAAGAGAGCTGTGCCATCAAAGGGAAGGTCCTGAATTGACTGCTGGACCTCTGACAGGAGACCTGATGCCTGTCTCATAGATATCGCCAAGGCCATCATCCTGGCTGCAGATTCCGCTGTGTCAGAAGCCACTTGCAGAGATGCCCTGGCGACGGATCTTCTCTCTTCCAAGATGGCCTCGAACTCCTGTTTGGGGGAGAGGGACAATGAGTCCACAAACTTTTCCAGTGACTGCCAGATATTAAAGTGATATCTTCCAAGCAGCGCCTGTTGGGTCACCACTCATAACTGTAGGCTGGCCATCAAATAAATTTTTCGACCAAACAAGTCAAGTCTTTTTGCGTCCTTATGCATGGGGTTGAGCTGACTTTCCCATCTGTCCTTTTGTTGGCGGCTGTGACCACCAGGGATCCTGGTGAGGGGTGGGTGTAGAGGTATTCATGATATTTCGTTTCTGCCCTCTTAGACATGGGAGGCAGGGAGGCTGGGATTTGCCATCCTGCCTTGGCCAATTCAACAACCCCTCATGGACTGGGAAGGCCACTCTACTGGGAGCTACCGAGGACAAAATTCCAAACAATCATCGATTGGCTTGTCCAGCTCCTCTATTTTGAGGCCCAAGTTGGAGGCGACCCTTTTCAACAGATCCTGGTGCGCCTTAAAGTCATCCAGGGGCACAGCGATGACGAGGAAGAGGCCCGTAGCTGAGATGGAGGAGGGGCCTCTGCTCTGGGTGGGGTGGAACCCCCGGGGTTTGATGTGCGTGAACCTTCATAGTCCGAGTCCGTGTGCAGGTGCGGTGCCACACTCTGAGGAATGGAAGACTATGGTACTGACATTCCTCTCATGGAACCAGCCTGCAGAATCCCAGCAGGAAACCCCCACCAGTACGGCCATGATCCAGGCCATGGACCTTGCAGCCACGCCCCCATCAGCAGCACTGTAGGGAAACCGGGCATTGAGGCGGGGGCTTGTCTAGTTTGAACAACCTCTTTGTTGTCCGAGGATGAGGTGCTGCTGTCTGATGGCCAGGGTGGTGACATCTCCAAATATCTTGCGGTGCCATGCGCAACGCGTTGATGCACCGGCACCAGTGAGCGGCATGGAGAGCCTGAATGATGGGTGTGACGGCACCGGCGCTCATCCTTGGCCTTCCTATATGGACTAGGCGAGTGGGGTCTCGGTGCCGAGGAAACACACCATGAGTCCAGCGATCTGCATCACTCCATGGCTCCATAACGGTGCTCCACTCAGTGCCAGTCCTCTGGAGAACAGCAGTGGGAGCTCAATCTAGTGGTGTCCTGACCCGGAAAGCTTGGCCTCGACTCCAGGGACCGCCTGCACACTGGTGAACGGAGCCTCAGCGATGGGGATGTTGAGCAGATCTGTCCCTCAACAGACTGCCCATTGGCGCCGGTGCCGAATCTCGGTGCAGTGGCCTGCTGTCCCACGGTGTCTGTGGCACCAGCAGCACCACGAGGTCCTTCATCATCTGGAAGGCCTCCGGAGTCAATGGCACCACGAGGCGATGAGGGCCTCTACCACTACCCAGAGTCAGTGGAGGGCTTGGTGCCGGGGTCGATGCTTGCAGAGGCGAGGGACCCTTCTGAGGTGGGGAGGATTGGCGGTCCAAAGCAGGTCTCGCCTGGTCCCCTTTTGCCTTCTCCGCAGGAGAGCAACCCCATTCTGTGCAGGTCTTCTTCGACCTCTTCTTTGGAACTGGGGAAGGGGATCGGTGCCAAAAGGAGGACGAGGGTGCTGGAAGGGCACTGAGCGCTGAGGCTATCGTGCACAGTGCCGAGTCTAACCTGCTGGGTTCTGACACCATCTAACTGCTGACTCCATCAGAATAGATATCCTGGTCTCTCTTAGTGCATGGGCGAAAACTTTTACAGACTTTACACCTCTCGCAGACATGAGCTTCCCCCCAGACACTTTAGACAACTTTGATGAGGGTTGCTCTTCGGCATAGGCTTCTTACATGAAGCACAGGGTTTAAACCCTGGGAAACGGGGCATGCCCCAACCCTGGGATTTGAACAACGAACATACTAGGACTAACTGTAACCAAATGATTAACTATATACACTAGAACGATAAATAAACCAGTAGGTTTAGCGAAGAAAACTTGCAAAGACAAGAGACGTTCTAGCACTGTCACTGGCGGTAAGAAGGAACTGAGAGGGAGAGGAAGTCGGCGGTGCCTATATGCGGGCGCACGTGTGTGCTGTTACAGGGGACGCTAAAGCCAGCTTGTACAGGTACCACTACAGGAAAACGTTTTCCGGCATCGGTGCATGTGGCGCGCACACACACCTAAATTGGGAATGGACATGAGCAAGCATTTGAAGAATACTATCACATTAGAATGGTAACATTTTATCCTACTTTGCACAGGTGTAAATGACTACACTAGGGTGAAACAATGTAGTACAGACCCACTGTTTTGTGTATTCAACAGCCAGTTTACAAAGCTAAATACTACAGGCTGTTTTACCATGTTTTTAAATGTACACTTCACCAAAAGTGATTAGGATGAATTCTGCACTAGTCTCTTTGAAAACGGACCCTTTTTTAATGCAGTGTTATTGTAGCAGTGTCAACCCCAGGATATTAGAGAGACAAGGTGGCTGAGGTAGTGTCTTTTATTGGACCAACTTCTATTGATGAGAGAGACAAGCATTCGAACTACATAGATCTCTTCAAATCTGGGAAAGGTACTCAGAGCGTCACAGCTAAATACAAGACAACAGATAGTTTAGTATAAGTACTTATCACTGCTACTCGTCACTTACCATTCCTTATTACAATCCATCTGGGGTATCATGGGGTATCAAACAACTACACCCCATACTCTACGGGAACCACATCTGGAAATAATTCTTTCCTGAACTTCCCTCTCCACGCCTTCAAACAAGACTCCAAACTCTCCGAGCTCATCATCAGAAGCAAGCTCCCCACAGACCAGGACACACCAACTCAAAGCGGCACCCAACTCTGCCAGAACAACAGATGCAAAACCTGCAGACGCATCTCCAAGGCTACAACACACCTTTCAAGATCCACGGGTTCTACGCATGCCTATGGTGTGCCTCATCCAATGCACTAAATGCCCAATAAAAATGCTGTGGATGAAATCAGACCACCACTATGCTCTCGAATGAACTCACACAGAAAAATGATAAAAGAGAAAAACACCCTATCACTTTTAGGTGAACACTTTTCACAAATGATCACTCCATATCTGACCTATCAGTCCTCATCCTCTAAGGAAACCTACACAACGCTTTCAAAAGATGAGCCTGGGAGCTTAAATTCATAACTTTGCTAGATACTAAAATCATGGTCTTAATAAAGAAACTGGATTTATGGCTTATTACAACAATCTGTAACCCACTAGCCCTTTTTTGTCCTATGATTACAGGGGTATTAACAGGCCACTTCACCTTGAATGGTCCCTTAGATTCTATGCACTAACTGCTTATGCTGAACTATCTGTTCAATCTTGTATTTAGCTGTGACGCTAAATACAGACATAAAGAAGAGCTAAAGAAGAGCTCTGTGTAACTCGAAAGCCTGTCTCTCTCACGAATAGAAATTGGTCCCATAAAAGATATTACCTCACTCAGCCTGTCTTTTTTTTTAAAATCTCAGTTGTCACTTTTTTAGTTCTGCAAATACACCAAAGATTTAGAAATAGATCATTGTTATTTGATTCACACTCACACAATTTAAAAATGGATGTAGTGGTTATATCAAAATTTAGGTTAGGGTATGGGGGAACTGAGCTTTGGCTGAGGCACGCTCCGCTCCGTTGAAGCCCAGAGATAATTGTTCCAGCATAGTCTGAAATTGCCCAAAATAGGGGTTTGTTCACAAGAGAAAACTTGACTGACCCTAACTATATTTATTCCTTAGAGAACTAAAATCAAATACTAACATTTTAGGGCAGTCTGAAGTGGTGTCACATTGAAAAAAAAGGTCAAGGAACAGCAAAGTGTTGTGACAGTGTATAATTATGCATAAACCACACCCATGTATTTAGCTAAGACTTAGGTGACTGTGCTATTGCAGGTATAACAAACGGAGCTATTTATCAGACCTTATCTCTTCCTCAGCTCAGCGTTACAGTTACGTTATGCATTTTTTACCTGGGCTGGAGCACTGGATGAAAGATGAGTCAAGTCTCCGATTCTGGCAGCAGCTCGGGGATTGCTAGAGCTGATCAAAACTGGCGCACTAATTTCCATGGAATGCCTGTTATGCATGGCCTGAGAGGATTTGTGTGTCATACTGAGAGCAGTGAAGGAGTGGCGTTTCTTGGCATTCTTCTTGCCATCAATATGCCGCTGAATGGCACTGACTGCTCCTGTATTGTTTAAAGTAGAGCACTGGGCCAAATTTACTGCCACGTTGGTGTCAGATGGCAAAGGGACATCACAGCCAGATGCAGCAGCTAAGCATGTCTTGTCCATCTCTATAAGCTGTTTAGCTGATTCGTTGAGCTAAGTGCAAAGAAAAAAAAAAAAGAAGAACGGGGAAATTAAAGAACTGTCACATCTAGCCATTGAACCTGCGAGTTCAAATTCTGCACTCATGCTAGCACTATGAAGACTTCACTTACAGAAGCACCAAAATCCTCCTCAGCATTTAAAAATAAATAGTGGAAGTCCACAATTCTAAAACCTTTACACCCACATTGAATGTAATCCCATTGAAATCAATCGGACTGTTCATAGAGTTAGGTACTATTCAAAGCAGATAAGTATCAGAATTTGGGCCTAAATGTGGGTTTACATATGCTCAGGCTTTAGAACTGACCCCCATAGGAGCTCTGTCTCTACTTGCTCGCCAAACTGTGCACTGGGACATTTTTGTTTAAATACTAGCAATTCTAAATAGGCTCATGTAGCTACGATCTGTCAGTGTACCAGCCAAATCAGCACAATTCAGGCTAAAGAATCCAGTTTCCTGAAAGCAGCTTTCAACTCCCCAAGGCTCTAAAGAACACAGTATAGTATTTCCATCCACTTCAAGTAGTATGAACAGAAGAAAAAACAAAATAGTAGGGAATATAATTTACACCTAGTTTTCGGCCCCTTTACACAGCCAAAGCAATGAAAAGGGGCCTCATTGTAAGAATTCAGGCCAATGGGTCTAAAATTGAACAGCCAGAAAGGGAGGCACCAAATACTACAACCCACTTTTCAAATGTAACCCTAAGTAATTTGCCTGTGCCTGCAGAGGGAGCCATTGTCACAGCTAGGGTTAGAACTCAGGATTTCCTGCATTTTCCAGTCCTGAGCTCAGTGTGCTATGCAATATTCCTTCTGCTAGACAATCTCTCATCTCAAATGTTAGGCCAGCAAAGTCTGGCTAAGTTTAACAAAATTGTTGGTATTGAATAGAATGATGTGTTTGTTACCCTATGTACTCTATGTTTGTTACTGTACAAGTAAATGTTACAATAGAATTCACGAACATCACTTTGTCTATGGCCTGCCAACGTTTCCTTTATAATATCTCACTTTTCACAGTGTCATTATAAATATGCGTTCTGTGGTTGCCAGACCAAGAGCATTTCTTCCAAAATCTCTATAATATTTTTCTTTAAACATAACTAACACTTTTATCTTGGTACAAAATTAAAGCAAAGGCTTTTTCAAATCATTTCAACTAAGCTGTAATCACAATTCTCACAAGATGCAAGCAAAGCCTAATGAAACAATAAACAGGAAAATCTATAAATGATTCCCAAGGACTCTCTCCAACAGTGTCAAACTTAGCATACAGTCCACAAAGAAGGCTGACATTGGGTCAGAGGCAGAATATTACCAATGTCTATCCTTCACCAAGTGTTCATGATCAATTTATCAGCTATGGGTGGCCCTGCCCCTAAAAAATGCAGAAAACATGCTATATGGAAGCTCTCTGAGGTTCTTGACTTCCCAGCTACTATAACTCATATAGGAAAGAACCTTTCTTACAGTTAGAAATTCTTTAGACACATGGAGATGACCATATTCACTGTTCTACAAGATACATTCTGGAGTAAGAAGCATTTTCTAAGACACATATTGACAAAAAATTGAGCATCCCTCAAGGGGTGCTAACAACTGGCTGATAGGGAGAAGGTATCACTCAGCCAACAGACCTTTATATTAAACTAGAATATCACACAAGAATGTTTGCATTTAATGAACAGAATCAAATTATGAATAATGTTAACTAAAGTAAATACATTCACATCTTCACAGATACTAGCACTCTGAGGTTCATCTAAACCAGAGTACAGTAAATATTACACTGGATGAGCATGAATATTATTATTCCTAATATAAAATGCTAATTATTACAGTAGCACCAAAACACCCCAGTCAAGCTTGGAGCCTCATTAGGCTGCACAAACATACAGATTGACATAATCTCTGCCCTGAAGACTTTATAAACCAAATTTAAAAACAAGAAAGAGCAAGTGAAGATAACAGTAAGTGAGAGGGAGGCAGGACAAGAGTAACAGTAACAGAATCATGCAGTTATGTAGCTTTGCTGTTGAACAGCTGGATGGTTCTGAATCATTGTAACAATGTTTTAAAATATAAATAAATAAATAGATAAATAATACTAGCATTTTCCCATAATTCTCATAAGTCTTATTTATGGACTCCTGTCTCCAGTTTACAAAGCTTCATTCCCAAGTAAGAGGTGATAAAACCATTAACATTCAGAAAATAAACATAAACACACTGTAATTCTTTGTCCACGGACAACCTCCACCAGCCAACCAACCAACAACCTCCAATTAGTGATGTACTGCTACTGACAGTGCTGGGAATAGCTGCTGGGAGTAACTGATACCATTCAATTAGAAGGCTATTTTACCAGCTGCACTCTTCAATATGGGGCCATTATTGGAGCCAGCACAGTGCATCGCACCTGCCAGTTTTTGCCTAGAACAGCTGATCCCATTTGAGATTCTGCAAGAATGTCCATTATTTCCCACTTCATCATGTTCTAAATTGGTACAAGCCTAACATTTGCCAGAAGGCTCCAAGTGGCAACAAAATCAGAGGGTTCTCGTCTCGTACAGCTCTGCTTATCCAATCAATGGAGACACCCTAACTGAATTATTTAAAAATGTTAAAGAGGGCAGGGGAGAGACTACCACAATTTATGAGATGCATAAGTCTCTTTTCTGCAGCAAAACATGATGAACTATTTTGGTAGTGAGTATCAAATGGGATAAGAATATCTCTAAAGAGTTTAATAAAGTGTTTTTTTGGAATCTGTGATAGGACCTCGGTTTCACCGCAATGTTCCATATGGAGACAGAAGTGCTCCTACTTTTATTGTTAACATCAGAAATATTATTCACTATCTAATAACCCATTTATAAATCCCATTGCTTGTAACTGAATTTGACTCTGAAGCAGGACTTTGTAGTACCAAAAAAAATCCATGATTCTTTTCTTACAGGGAAAATCCCTGCTAAAAATGAAATGAGATCGCTAACTTCTAATATGAAGCAATATAAAACTATAACTTTGCACTAGTACAAATCAAAAAATTCTCAATTTTAGCATAACACCTAAGAAAAAAGACAAACCAAAATAAACAAAACTAGAATATCACACAAGAGTGTTTGAATTTAATCCCCACCCCACAAACCCTAAGAGCACAAAAAAACCCAAACAAACCAACCAACCCACCTATGGTGCCAACATCTTAACAGAAATACAGTAATGAGCAAATACTCTAGAAAAAGAATCAGGATCTGGCATAACAAAAAAATGCTAGAAATATTTTAGCAGAAAAATGAATCAATACGTTTATAGCTATGTCATTTTTTTATGACCAAATTCTAGATGCTTACATTCTAATGAATCTGGCCCCAGGTATCAAGTATATGCCTCATAAAAGCACTATGAATATGGAGAAAAAGCTGAGCTGAGAGATTGATTCCTTTTTTGTAAATGGCTTTCACAACTTCATTTTTAACCTGAATACAAACCCCACATTAAACACTAAGAACTGAAAACTATCATTCATTTTTGTTGTCCTTTAGATTATCTTTATACAATAACTGTTTGCAGTGTCAAAGCTTAATGGAAAGCTCTTTAACGTCCCACAGCTTTGACCCATTGACTATCTGAGAAACTGGACATTTCTAGAGCTCTGTATACATACTATTGCAATTTACTGAATCTTTAATTTCAGAATCTGCATGTTCTAACACCTCTTTGATGCAAAAATAAAGGAGAGACTAAGGTTGAAAACCCAGCCCCTTTGAAATCAATGGCAAAACACACACAAAGAGAGGCATGGGCATATCACGGAAAACTCAGCATAAAACCACTATGGACAGGATCCTGCCAAGTGCCGAGCTCTCTGACCCTGATGCAATAAAGCACGTAATTACATGCTTAACTTTAAGCCTGTGAGTAGTCCTGCATTTCAGGGGCAGAGTGCTTAGCATCTTGCAGGGTGAAGTCCAATCTGAGGCTCGTGACAGGATGGAAAAGATCTATAGGAGAGGATCGTGTAAGGGTTGTGACGTACCATGAAACTTGCTCCTTATGTGAGATTGTCCATAGTGGTTCAGTTAACTGATTTTGGGTCGCACATGGCCAAGATAACTGTATAACAAGCTTCAGCGAGTAGCGTTTCTGTGTCTTCTCCCTATGAGGAAATGCCTACACTAGTGGTAGTTGCATTGATAACTGGGGTTTGGTTTTTCTAGTTTCATCTGAGAGACAATGATATGCTCAGAACAATTTTCCTTCAGAGGCTAGTTCCACACCATCTTCGCTCTCAAAGTGAACAATAATCAATCCAAGGACCATGGTCTGAGTCTCATTCCTCACCTATCCACAATGTAAGCTGCAATGATTTTGGCATTTAGCCAAAGACAGTCCATAACTCAGTTGTACCAAATGAACCAGGTGCTTTACCCTCCTCCCTCCAGTTCTTTAGATATTTTACTTGAGCCTTTACCATGTGGGCTACAAAAGCATAAACACTAAGCTGGATCATTCAGAACTATCCTGCTGCCAAAATTATTATTTTCTGAGACTCTGGATAAAGTTTACTTTTCTGCAGAACATATTACGATGATTTTCTCTAGCCGGCTTCTCTGTCAGAGATACAAGACTGAGCTGAGCTGAGTTGTGAGCTGGACTACATACCTATACATGGGAGTAAGAATTCCCCTTATGCCCCTTTGTGACATAACAGACCTTTGGTCTAGGTGTGCAGGAGTAAGCAGGTCTATACACCCACTTCTTCTCTCCTCAGAGCAGGTGGGATGGACAATGGGGGAGGACTTATATGCTGGCAAGCATGGATTGCCAGACTGTGTGTGTGTCATAACCTGCTGCTGGAACAGGCTAATACTTAATTACTATACTATGGAGCAAGTAGAGGTGTTGTATCTACACTAGTAACGTTGGCCAGTACTGTAATGTTGCTTAGGCATGGGATTTTTTTTAAAACTATATTTCTATGCCAGCAAAAGCCCTAATGTAGATGCAGTTATACCAGCAAAAAAGCTTTTCTGGTCATTTATGAATTTGGTTACAGATTTGCTTTTGAGTGATGTCTGGCTGAGCAAAGACACAACTTCTCTGTGGTCCTGATTCATCAGTGCAGTTAAGCACATGCTTAAATCCCATCAATGGGACTAAAGTGCTTTGCTGAAAGAGGATGGGATTACTCAGGCATTTACAGGTAAGCACATGCCTAACTATTTTGTTGAACTGGAGTCCATATGAACTGAGGAGTGGAATTTATGTAAGATCTCCAGAAAAACAATGTTTCATGCTTTCTCTGAGCCTTTTGCTGTGTTTGCAGAAAGAGTTACCTAATGAAAACATCAGGGATGCTGGTTTGCAAACATAGCTATCAACAAAGAAGTCCTGTTGATTTCAAGTCACATTAAAAAACAAAGAGGGAAAATCAATGCCTGCTTAATAAAAAGGATACTATGGTAAGGAAAGAAAATTGCATTCAAGTTTTTGGTGGGCATCATACTCTGCAGTTAAAAACAAATTAAAACTATTAATAAAGTTTCTTCACAATGTCCCTTTTAGAAGATTAAAAATGTTTGTACCCACAGACTGCTACTTTTTATATTTTATACTTAATAAATACTAAGAAGGTTAAACATACTGTTATTTTATGCATCTCGGAGACTTTGGTAAATTGTAGCTCCATGGCTGATTTTGTGATTAAAATAAACAGTCTGAATTTATTACAGTACTTGCAGTTCACAGTAGGTACTTGTAGAAAATATTATGCGCCTAATCTCTCAACACATTTGTTACACTACGAATGTTATTTATACTCTGAAGGGTGGTGATGTGAATCAGTGAATGAAAGTGTACCTACAGAAACTACTTTTGCCCTTGCCAGGTTAATTAGAACAACAGCATCTTTAAAAGTGTTCTCGACAGTCTAATATCTAAGAAACAAAGTTAACACCAAGTTTTAAAATGTTCAAGAAGCTTTTCTTTGTATTCTGCAAGCTTTCAAACATAGGATCCATTCTTCTGCTATTAAAGCTTCCATTGATTCAAATGGGAGTAGGATAAAATGCTTTAAAGGTTTATGGAGAAGTTAATGAAATTTAAACAGAACAGTTCTGAAGACTTACAAATGGGCTGATAAAAAGCAAGTATATTGTTAAAGTTATACTAAATACATTTATAATCTCCATGTTTATAGAAAGCCTCCCAATTTATTTAAGAGCAGTTTGAATGTGCTGGATGAAAGTTATAAAATCCTTGCAGCAAGTGACAATTGATATACGCTTCTTTCAGACATCGAGGCTTAATAAAATATAATGTGAAAGACAAGATTATAATGAAAAACAAAGTATTACTAAACAGTTCTTGGTGTTAATCTCTGTAACAATCTGGTGTGGTGAGTTTTCTAATTTATTGCAAGGCAGGGACCAGCAAATGTAGAACACATTTTTCTGGAAATGGTTTATCCACCCTGGAATATAGACTCCCACCACCCCTCCCTTGCCACTGTGATTAAGAAAAGATTTGCTCCATGCAGAGTCAGGCCAAAAATGAGAAGAGTACAGCACCTCACACAGATGGCGGGTGTATACAGACTGAAAATGGGGAAACTGCTCAGACATACTGGAAACTCCAAACAACATGCCTCTCTACAGCTGAGATATGGGGTTCACTTAGATCTAAAAGCCTGCTAAAAATATAACCATGCTCTCAGAGGAAGATAAATCCTTAAACATATAGGTATTCAGCAGCTTGACTGTATTTCTCTTAACAGACATCCTAACAATTCTCAATGCACATTTATATGCTTACCTAAATTCTGGAAAAAAATATTTTTCTCTTTAATACTGTTCCTTGAAATGTAGAAGGTATTTAATAAGTTATTTTCCTGTTTAACAAGATCTTTCTTATTTAGCACCACTGTCATTTCTAAAATATCTAGAGGCTGAAGGAATGTAGCATATTAGAACAATATGTGCTTGAAAGAACATGTCATCATGATCTTGCAAAATGAAAATAAATGAGGCATACAGCAGGAGTCAACATTAACCCATGGGGGGCGAATTGGAAATACTTTTTTCTTTGCCTTTTTTCCAACAGTCTTTGGACAGAAAATGATTCACATGGATATAGGACAAACAAATAGGTTGGGGAAATCACATAAAAATATATAGTATATTGCAAAGACTGCTGTGGAGCAAAGCAAAACTCATTATCTTTTGCAAACAAAATCGAAATTAATGACTATTGCTGAGGAGAAAAGGAAAGACAAAAACCCCCAAGAAATTAAAAAGAAAAGAACCCATCAAAAAGAAGTGCAATGTTCTACTTTTTCCTACTTCTTTCTTGAACAATTCCAGCTTTGCAGCCTTCACCCTTCAAGTATGCGGACTATCCTGTCACTGACATGTCATCTGCAGATGAATGAATCTCAGACCTGCTGCATATCTCCAATGTTTCTGGGGATATTTTTCTTCATATCTGTTCACTCTGGGCCAGATTTTGCCACTTTTACTCCTGCTGAATAGTATCTTACTTCACAATTGTCCCCCATTGAAACCAATAGGGGAATTAACAGAGCAAGGTCCTACTCAATGTCAGTAAGGTTGTGTGAGGTACTCTCAAGGTGGGGGGCAGCGTTGCTCCCTGCCACAGTGGTAGCGTGGCTAGCACAGGCTATGATGCAGCCTCCCCAGGGCAGGGACCTGGGTGGGCGGGAGCTGGCAGCTGTGGCTGCAGGGAAGGGACCAATCAGCTGCAGCTGCAGGGAGGAGACCAATCGGGGCGCTGAGACAGCTCTTTCTGAGCTGTAATGTCTGCTCTGCAAAAATTCCGGATACTGCCTCTTATTCAAAAAATCCATCTGGACAGGGGGGGAGGATCAAAAGAAGAGGCCATGTCTGGGAAAACCCAGACACATGGTAACCCTAACCATAGCACCAGCACAAAGCAGCCTAAAGTCAGCATAGCCGGTCATGAGAGGGTCATGTACAGAGTCAGTGTGGTGATTCCTAGGCCACCCCTATGTACTGGTGTGGCATGTGTTGCCTGGAGAGTGGGAGCTTAGCCAGGGCACCCTCTGTCTTGCTGATCTTTGGCTGCCATATCAGCCTGTAAGCACCATCAGTGGCTGGTGCAAGTTTGAGTAGCCCTCTACAGGGGCTTTGCTTTGGGGCCATGCAAAGTGTGGAACCGCAAGGCACACAAAACACCACACTGCACCATTTGGATTCTGTAACCCAAGCACAATCTGGCGCAAATGTTGCAGTTTCTGCACAGGGCCATTTGGGGCAGATCAGCTCTGAAGTAAGCTTTGCGTAGTTTGTCTACTCTAAAGCAACTTGAGCTTGTAGCTCAGGAGTTCTGTGGGAACTTTTGCTTTCCTCCTTCATATCTTGAAATGGTGCTGAGAAGAGGCCTCCAGGCCTCACGGTCTCCTGATGCCTACTAGGACTTCACCGAGTGTTGTGGGAGGTGAAGCTCTGAGGATTCCTACTCCCAGACACCTTGGCCGTACTTCTCCTGGATGACACAGGGTATGGCTACACTTGGACATAATTTTCAGCTCAAGGAGACATGACCTTGATCAGAGCTAGCATGGGGAAGCACTAAAAATGTCATCATAGTGATGCACAAGAGCTGCACACATGCAGAGATTCTTACTATTATATTAATTGTATTATTGCAGCTCATTGGAATCCCAGTCATGGACCCAGACCCATTGTGCTAGGGGCTGTACAAACACAGAATAAAAAGAAAGTCCTTGCCCCAAAGAGTTCACAATCTAACTATAAGAGAAGAGACAATGGATGGATACAGACAGGCCGATGGAGTATTACAAGGAAATAATGAGAAAATATACATCAGCATTATAAGACAGTGGTCTCAGCACATCAGCAGCCAAAATATTGTTGAGTTTATTGCAGGCATCACAGTAAAGCAGACTTTTAAGGAGGATAATGAAGTGGCTTTGCACATGTTTATGGGGAGCTCATTACTAACATGAGGGGCCGTGTGGGAGAAAGCACGAAAGGAGCCTATCTGAAAATTTAACAAGTGAGTGATGGCACCGTGGGCCAGCTGGAGATGAGAGTCAACATCTGGATAGTGAATAAGAGATAATAATAGGTAGGGTGGGGTTAGGTCAAGAAGGGACTTGAAAGTGAAGAAAGTAGCTTATATTTAGTACAATAGAAATGGAGGTGCCAGTGGAGGAATTCAAAGAGAGGGGTGACATGATCAAAGCTATGGGCTAGGAAAATGATTGTTGCAGCAACATTCTGAGTGATCTGAGTGGGGGCAGGACTGCATTTGTTAAGGCCACAGAACAGGAGGTTACGGTATTCAAGGTGTGAGATGATGAGAGCCTGGAGGAGAGCCTTAGCTCTGTGAATGGGCAGAGACAAACCAATGCCAAAACGTGATACCTCTACAACCTGAGCCAAACCAGAACCTCTGTTCCAGGATGAGCCAGCAACAAGAGGGGCATAGTCGCACCTCAAACATTTCATGTCCTTGCACAGAAACATCAGGCAAGGGGCATGTGTATCAGACACCATTCTATATACAGAAAGCTAGTCCCATCCCGAGAGTGCAGCCGCACTCCCTTTCGCTTGGACCTTTGCTTTTTTTTAAAAAAAAATGTTTCTATCTTCTTCCTCCAGGAGTCCTGCTGCTGTCATGAGGGATCCCTGGATGACACAGAACATGGCGGTGTTCCGGGGGCAGCTGGAGCATGTAGCTCACCTATGTAAGAGAAGCTCCCCAGCAAGGGTGGAGCAAGGGGAGCACAGCACCATGAGTTCCTAGAACCAGCCTGCACCCACAAACATTCTGCACCTTCTCCCTCCCCCGCATCCAGACCTTTGAGGGAAAGGGCAGAAATGCTACACACATATCCGAACTCACAGACATCTCTTTCCCTCCCATGAGAGATAACACTGATGAAGGGATGAGGGGTTGGTTGGGGACAAGTAACTGCCCCCAAAATCCATTGCAACACAAATTAATACATTAAAATAAATAATAATAAATTGAGGGTAGACAGTAAGGGAGAGGAGGCTTACCACTTAATTCTGAGTTCTCTGCCTCATCATTTAAATCTAATGTGTTGCACAGAATATGGGGATTTGACAATGCTTTCTATATATTTTCACAAGAGCAAATGGTGGCACAAGACATACAAACTGACATTGGGTTAATCCAGTTGCCAAGGGATTCAAAAAGCAAATAAAAACCATGAACTTGGAGGTAATTCTTTTTATTGGAAAGACTAAAAATAAAATGGGTGAACTTTCAAGAACCCCATGCTCATGGATAGGCACACTGGAGGAAAGTGAAATTCCCAAATAAGTACCAACCTTTTTCTTTTATTAAGTTGCTTAGATTTAGTCCTTCTCTTGTCTTGTTAACTTCAATACCTAAAAATATACTTTATATTTCCTGGGATTTGAGGCTTATTTAAAAGAACATTTATTATTGATGCAACTAATTAGTTTTTTATGCTAAAAAAATAACTTTGCTTACAACTGTTTTTTGTTTTTCAGCACAGATTTGTGATCTTGGACCTTGTGGCCTTTTGTGCATCGCACAGAGAGTGCTCTAAAACTCTAGAAACTTCTATAATCAGAAGCAGCAAGCAACTGGGGGGAAGCAGTTCATGGGCTTCACCAGAGCATCCAGCCATCACTCCTTGTTTGATATAACTCATACTAGATGGTGGGATGTGAATCTATGCAGCTTACTAGCTTCTGAGGACCATTGTCTTATAGGTAAGTAATTCGCCCTTTCTCTGTTGTTAAATGTTGTTATATTGATTTCCACTCTTGGAGTTTATAGAGCTAGAGAAATGCCTGGACAGAAAGAGGCAAGCTCCGTAAGAGAAACTAATTAAGACACACAATCTATGGTATCAACAGTAATAAAAAACAAATAGCAAAATGTCTATGTGAAAAATAAAAATCTTTTAGGTTTTATTTTAACTGAGTGCTATGCAAATTCAGTATTAGTTACTCTTGATGCAGATTCCTTCAGGCACTGGCTCAAAATGGGCAATTGTGAGACAGTTAAAAACAAAAGAAAAAGCACACCGCTTGAACAATCTTCAGAACCTGCCGGTCAGAGGTGATCAATGGCTAAAAGAAAGGCCCCAACTACGTAACTCCTCTACATAGAGCCCAGAATAATGATTACGTGCTCTAGATCTGCTTCAAAACACCATGGAGTTGGGCACATTGCTGAACAGAAAAATGACACATAATAATATGATAGGCTTTGGGGTCCTAAGACTAATCAGCTGAAAACTGTGAAGATGTTGAGAAGACTGAATGGTTTCAAAGCCTATTCTAATGGCAAAAGCGAACAGGAAGTAAAATACTTTTAAGGGTCCCTTCAGCAAGTACAGGACCAAAGGGATAGATGTTTGTCCTCAGGTATTTTTTTACTCCAGATATTGTAAGGGTACAATGAACCTCGATTTTCTCTCTGAAGAGATCCCCCCAGCCCCCGTGGCAGGTCTTCAACCCTATGCTGCACCTCTCACTGGAATCCAGAGATCAGAAGCCTGGGTGATTTCTCCGAATATTGATTCCTGATGAAGAAACTTCCACTGGTCTATCTCCACATTCCCTGCAAAAGTATAAATTCACTAGCAATGACCCAAGGAAGGAATTCAGTGGACAAAATGGATGGACCTGAGTCTGTCTAGACTTCCTGTACATCAGCATCTGATCTAAGCAGGGCCGATATTTCCATTAGTGACAGCTAGTATAATATGGAATTGCAACGGATAGCAATTGGAAAGAAGATTAACTCTGGCACCTTATTTCCCTTAGAAGAGTCACATTAGTTTCATATGTAAACTTATTTTTAAAAAGTGTTGTGCCTTTTTATTTTGCTTGTAGGTACTGATGGAAATTTGCAGTCCAACACATTGTACTAACACATTAAGTTTTTGGTGGTAAAGTGGGGATTCTCTTGTGGATTGGCTGTTTTTTTGATTGAGTGGATGCTGTCTCTTTTGCTCTTTATGTAACATATCTATATAATGCGAAGAAATGAGACAGGCACAGCGGGGCTGAAATAAGTGTAATCATATATACCATTCAAGTCCTATACATACACATGTTGAGGCTGTGGCAGGATTCTGATACAGATGACAGTGCAAGCTACTAAAGGGCTCACAAACTACTTAAAGGGATGTAACCCAATTATTATATGCTACAGTGGGTTTGGCTGCTCTGTTCTGGACTGTGTTTATAATAGATTTCTAGAAGAGTCTGGAATATGTGTCTTTTTCCTGTGCAAATCAAAATAAATAAAATAAAGAGAAGAGGTTGTTATGTGTTATTCCTAGAAGGGAATAATGTTTCAGTTTTATTGTACTGGTCTCACCTGGAATGGTACAGTGGTTTTCTTTAGCAACATTTAAAAAAATAAAACAATAGAAAAAATTGGCACCCAACATGTACATTTTTATAAAACAAAGATCTGGACAGAAAATGGACAAAAACAGTGAAGACAATGCACTGTAAAGATGGAAAGGTTCCATATACCTGCAATAAACAAGGCACCAATCTGATTTCTTCCTACTGCATCCCCTGTACTTGGATATTTAGTCCGTTTCCCCCTTGATTGCAAATATTCTTGTTTTTGTTGATTGGCATCTTTGCCTTAAAGTTATTTAAATGATTTATTTTTATATGTGAGTCATTATTAAAAGAACCTGTTACCTTAAATCAAAGGATTTTTATCTTTGGATTGTTTCGTATTCTGATGAGACAAGGAGGAGAACTGATTACCAGAAAAGTCCCTCTTGCTGTCAACAATGGAACTTCAGCATGTCTTAACGTGAATGAAGGGAACAGCAACTATTCCTTTGCAGTGCATTCCCATGGTAACCTGTTTCTCAGAAGTATTCTGACAGAACATTCCACAGAATGAAAAGAACAAAGAAAATATATTCAACCTAAAAGGAAAATGAGTAATGTGGCTAGACAAAAGTAAAGAATCTGACACCAAGGAAAGGAGAGAGAAAGGGCAAAATTACTTCAGGTGTAAAGGGATGTAACTCCCTTAAGTCAATGAAGTTACACTTACGTATACCAGGGCTGAATTTGACTATGGGTTTTAATATAGGAATCTTTTCTGAAAAGGCACAATTTCACTATTTCTATCTTTCAAAAACTGCATTGCAGACCACATATCTGAAGGGTCAAAAAATCAAGGATAAATTGATATTTAGGGCCCTAACTTGGCATCCCTGTGTTGAGAGGGGAACAAAACAGATGGGAAGGGGAGATGAAATGTAGTACAGAAATGTACTGGAATTCATTTTTTGTGTGTGTGTGGAAAAGGTCAAAACACTTATCACACCTAAAAATACACACACATTTTCTGACTATTACAGGTTTATGCACGTAATTGTAATTGCTATGGCTGCCATATTGTACAAGGTTACTGCTCAATTTGCAAATGGGAGCGGTGGTGGTGTGCTCAGTTGAATCATGGAAATGTTGGACTGGAAGCAGTCATATGGAAGAGAAGATGGTCCACAAGAAAGTCTCATTCCTAGGATGTGGTCCACATCACAGAAATGTTTCATAATCCCTTATTTAAAGCATTCACATGCTAGTCTATGAGAGAGATTTTGTTCCTGTGGTTCTTTGGATCTGCCATGACTGGATGCGAAGTACTGAAAGTAACTGAACACAGCTTTTTTATTTTTAATAGAAACAACAAAGATATTCTACAAGTAAACTAGCTACAGGGATGTCATAAAGTAATTAAGTTTGCAGTCCGGGACAAAGGCTGGCACAAAGACAGGAACCTTGGGATGGCTGCGGAGTAGTGTTTTATGACCATGGTTGGCACTTTGGCCAATGTGTCTGTGCAGCTCTGACTGGGTTAAACTGTTTTACAGTGGATTAAGGCTCAGGAAGCACATCACAAGACAATTATCTGCAAAGGTTATTTCATAAGGAAAACCATTATTTTCTTATATATTTTAATTCATCTGCAATCTTATTATTTGGCTGCCTTTTCTTCAATTTATTCTTCTTATCCAAACTTTTTTCAAACATTGACCTCACGAGATTTTTTGCTCTGGATTGTGTGTTCATGGCATACTCTGGATTTATATTGTGGAGCCCTGAATACCCCAAACCCTCTAAATGTTAGTCCCCCTTTCTTTATTCTTTTGATTACAGGTAACTGGACAAGATCCCTGTTACTCTTGAGTCTGCTTTGCTTCGATACCTTAAGGAATTAATTTTAAAAAATCCTTGTATTATTTAATCCCAGCATTTAGTGCCCCTAATGCAATGAAATACACTGTAATAATGGGCTCACACATCATCAATTGCAATTTGCTGATTTGCAGTACAGTATAGCTATGTTACAGTTATTGCAATAAGGAACATAATTATACAGCTCAGTCACTGATTCATGGGGTTCTTTTGTCAGAGCCACTACTTCTTTGGAATTTGAAATCAAGCATTGCTGCTGCAGTCAGAATTTCTGTTTAACAACTCTAGGTTTAAATTTGTACTTCTTGAGTGTGCTGGTGGGATCTGCCTTTCCAATTACAGGGTGTCCACTTGTCCCCATTTTTCATTCCTGCAGGTTTAAATCTACCAGGGCATGCTGTGTTCTTTAGTCTCCTCAATCTTAAACATGCCAACACAGCACTAACACCTTCACACCAATATAACAAGCAAAAAGACAGTATTGTGAAGGTACAATTCTTAAGGGAGAAGGAGCTAATACACAGGTAGCAAGACTCAATGGCTGGGCAAAAGATTCTTTTCTTTTATAGGCTGGTATCTTTTGAACTAGAAACTTCAAAGTCTGGATAGGATTATTGGTTACATTTCAGGATTATTTGACTCTAGAATATCTATTCGGAACAGTTGTAATATGAAAATAAAAATACCCCCCCACACACATACTATTTTGAGCAGGCAGCAGAAACAATCTCAAAATCCATAATTTATGTCATTGAGGGTCTACCCCCTGACAAATGGTGCACGGTTTACAATCTGCACAACGTTACTAAATTGTTTATTCAAACACAAGCAAAACAATAAATTAATAAAAAAAAATAATAAAAAGATAAAGGAAAATCATGAAGGTAAAGAAATTATTTGTACCGCTTTTGGGAGTTATGTGTTAACTATTATAACCGACTTACTAGGGAACATTGAAAAAGGAAAATTGTCTAAACTTATTAAGAATGAATGGTTAGCGAATTGATATTGCCCTCAGTGTATAACAAAAACTATCTCTAACTGGCACCATGTTGAATCATGTAGACAAATTCCCTTTTAGTATCATTCATAATTCGATCTTAATGACACCGCATCCTAACTGAGGCACATGTCATTCAAAACAATCTTTCTTCATGTCTGGTTCCACGTACATTTCTTTTATGGTATCACTTTCCTGACCCAGCAATATTTGATAAATTGGTTTCTGTCCATTCGGCAGGTTATCTGGAAGTCAGGACCTACATGAATCTATGTCAGCTACTGGTGTATCATGCAGCAATACAAATCTGAAGAGCCCCACACACAGTTTGCTGTGCCAGCAATGTTTTTGACATCACAACTCCAATGTGTGGCCACAATGGTTCAGGCCAATACAGTACAGTGGAACAGAGAAGGTAGCCACTCGTCTCCTGCCAGTGAAGCCTACCAGATGGCGACAACCAGCAGTAAAGGTTAACCTCCAATATGGACAGACAGTCCTGTGTAGTAACTAATTACCAGAAATTTATATATGGAGGCCTCACTTGCAATGTTGCTACTCTAAAACTTCTGTTTTACTCCTCATATAAGCAGCACAGTGGGACACACTATAATAACGTCTATCCCAATTTTCAGCATAAAACTATTATCCTAAAAGCAACGAGAGTCATGTAGCACTTTAAAGACTAACAAATTTCATTTCTGCAGGCATAAGCTTTCATGGGCTGCAACCCATATGCAGCCCACGAAAGCTTACACCTGCAGAAATTAAATTTGTTAGTCTTTAAAGTGCTACATGACTCTCGTTGTTTTTGCTGTATACAGACTAACACGGCTACCCCTCTGGAACTATTATCCTAAGTTAGCCTCAATTTCAGTATGATGCTGAAACTTATCTACCAGTTTTTAACATGCATATTAAGCCATTTACTTTAAATTAAAAACATTACTAGATTAAAAAAACACATTATACAAATTAGTAATGACATGTGCAACACAAAACAAGCTTTGAATGACCTTATCCATGATGGCAATCCTGAAACACTGATTTTCCACACTTGAATAGAAGTTGCTTTTAAAGATTTGCTTGTGTTACATGGTGTAAGCAATTATATAGGTTAAATAGGCCTATACTTTTGCTATAATCCTGTTCTCCTATATTAAGTATCCTATAACACCTGGCATTAGCTGACATAAGCTTTGGCATAAACAGATAGGAAACTTGTCAAAATCAAGATACATTCGTTCTATGTCTTAGTACAAACTGGGGAAGTACATTCTTGGACAGGTACCTGGAATGCTAGTAGGGTGACCAGACAGAAAGTGTGAAAAATCGGGACAGGTCATGGATGGTAATAAGTGCCTATATAAGACTAAGCCCTGAATATTGGCACTGCCCCTCTAAAATCAGGACATCTGATCACCTTAAATGCTAGTATCCAAACAAAGGTAAGGAAGGAACAGAGCAACAAGCTAAGGAACTGGGACAAACTGAGGGGTTGGATTTGAGTGATACGTAAAAAGATGTGTGACTTGCAAAATCATCATATAAGTAATGCCAGATGAAATGTGTAACTTTGGGAACACATCTTCTGTGTAAGGTGACTCTAACATTGCTACATGAGATGGCTTCCCACAGACTGGTATTGTACAGAAACTTTTTCCTGTACTATATTATTATTGGCTTATACCAATAAATCTGACAGACATGGGTTATTTGGTCTCTTGAGTACATTTCATAACAAACCAGTGTGGTCAAGCAATTGACTAGACCATTTATCAACAAAAGTAATATGTGAACCTGGAAACAGTCAGATACTTGTAAAACTCTCATAGACTCTAAGGTCAGAAGGGACCAATCTGATCATCTAGTCTGACCTCTGGTGGAGGAACATGCTCTTTTCATATTCAAAACAAGATCTCCTCATGAGAACAGTACCTCCAACTGCTATGTCCACTGGAATCAGAACATGCTAATTCACTTATGTCATCATTGGAGGATGACCATTTCATTTAGGCCTACTAAACCTACACTTAAGGCACTCATCCAGATTTCTAATTGAGAGGCCTTCCCAGTCGCCCAGTCAGATTTATAAAAAAACAACTGTTTCCCCTAGGTTTTGTGAATGTGGCTGATCATCCCTGCTCTGAGATTGTCAAACATTGCTGTGGTAGCTTGTGCACAGCAGTGCCTCCTGGGCCTGTTCCTTGCACTCCTCTGCTGGTGCCTGGCATTTGCTGCCACTGAGAGGAGTTCAGTGAGGTACCATGCAGTGTCCCCTTTTTAGGCTGTTTCTCACAGTCTTGGCCCCTCACCCATCTTTGAGCAGCTCAAGAGAACAAAGATTAGGGTAACAGAATACTGGACTCAAGAAAGGGGATAAGGAAGAAGTAGGAGAAGGAGGAGAGCTGGCAGAAGCCCATTGTATCAGTCAATTAAAACAAACTGACTGGATCTCACACTGTGCGTGGAGAGAATCACTAAGCATTAGCTTCCGTCAAGCAGCCAATTTTTCAACAACAGCTACTGCACATCCTCATTTTAATATTCTTGTTCTTGTCAGTTGTGAAATGTGATTTATATGGTTTACTCAAAATTGTTGGAGCTGGAGTCATTGTTAGAGTTAATAATCAGACAGAGCAGTAATTATCTTTGTCTCAAGTCATTAACATTTTGAGGAGGACTAATTTCTGTGGGACAATGCATTAATGCTACGCACAATGGGTCCGATTCTGTTCTCAGTACATAAATGGAGAGTAATTCCACTGAAGTCAATAGACTTACACCAGTATAAGTCTGAGATCAGAATGAGGCCCATGTATTAGTATGAAGCTACTAGTGCTGTAAACCAGGCGTGTGGCAGCACACTACAGGCAAGTTTCTCAAGTGTGTGATGCACAGAAGAATTCTGCACCAATTGATGGCTTAGATTGTCTGTAGAGGAGGAAAACAGATGGAAACTGGTATTTTGAAATGAAAACTACTTAAGAAAAGTGCTTGAGACGGAGCTAGAATCCTTCGAGGAAACTTCAAGTACAATTGAAATATGGAACACATTTAACCAAAATACAGCTGCAGCTCCTATAAAGGCAATACAGAGGGATAAGGATCCCAACCAATATGCCAGTATGGAATATTTTCAGATTAAGAGCCAGCCTGTTGCCAGCCCTTGATCAGCATATCACTCTCCCCACACGTGTGATCCCCATCCATAGGTTAGCATTGTACTCTTTGTGTTCCTGTGAGCACAATGACTGCTGGGTAGCACTGCTAATCACCCCAAAGGTGGCTGAGTGGGCTTGTTTTCAACAGGAGCACAGAGACCAGATCCTCACCTAGAGAAAATCACTGTAGTGCCACTGAAATAAATAGATCTGTCCTGAGTTACGCCAGCTAAGAATTGGACCTAGTGTCCCCCCAAAAGGGTAGCACAAAGGTCATGCTACCAGAGCTCCCACTAGGACAGGGAAAACCTGTACTATCCCCAGTGAACGGCTATGCTTTCAAAGCACAGCTGACCCTAACTTCAGTTGTTTCTATATTGTTTTCTTATTACAATCAAGGCCCCAAATACTTTGCAGAGGATGTAAACAACAGAATGTCATGGAAAATGGAATGCAGAGAGATGGATAGTACAGTTATCAGCTCCTTCTTCTAAGGTGACTGCAAATCAAGCTGCATAGTAAATTTTGTACTGTGATTATCCTCTCCTATTTTCCATATGTATCACTGAGATTAAACCAAAAACGCTTGACTGGAGCCTTTGACAATTCACAGGCATACATCTTGTCAGCTGGTTTAAATTAAATTGACCAGGATAAGAGTAAATTCATTGGCTGGTTTATATCAAAACATCATAAGGTTTCTCTTCTCAGCCATTCCAAAATAGTTTGTCCTCTCTTCAGGAACTCCAAGGTTATTATGACCTGCAATCTGTCCGAATAAACAACAAAAACAAAAGAAGGCAAGCACAAACAATTGTGAACTTACCTCAACATAGAGGATTGGGAAAATTCCAATTTTATCACCCAGCATTCCTTCTGCCCAGTTATCATCTACTCTTCTGATAACCGTCAAAATTTCGTCCTAAAATCAGAGAGAGAAAACCACACACAAAACAGTTAGATTTTATATGGAAAGATGAAAATGCTTTAAGATAATCCTAAATTCATTATCTAATTAACACGTAAGATTTGTTCAGCCTGACTGCCTGCATGCTGTAAAGTGATTGCCATGAAAAAGTCAGTATTTGCTAACAACTTAATTACTATCTATAATACATTAGCAACTAGAAGCCCCAACTAAGATCAGGGCCCATTGTATTAGGCCTTGTGCAAATACAAAAAGTGTCTCTACACTTGGAGCTGAAAGTGTAAATTCCATCTCAAAGAGACATAACCGGGCTAGCTCTGATCTAGCTAGTGCACTTGTAACTGAGTGTACCTGTGACGGTGCAAGCAGTGGGAGAAGCTAGCTCCCATGAGTTCATGGATGGGTATATACTCAGGGTGACACACATCACCCCAACTACACTCTATTTTTTGTGTGCTAGCTCAATCAGAGCTAGTACAGGTATGTTTCCTTGAGCTGGGATTGATATCTCCGGCTCCAAGTGTAGATATACCCATAGCAGTCCATGTTCCAAAGAGCTTACAGTCTAAATAGACAAGACAGGTAAAGGGTGGACAGAGGCACAGATATATTAAGTGATTTGCCCAAAGTTAGACAGCAAGCTGGCAGCAGAACAATGACTAGAACCCGGGTTTTCTGACTCTCAGTCCAATGCTGTACTCACTGAATCACACGCTCTCTTGTAGGCACAAAGAACAGTTTTACCCTACACTTTGAATAGGAAGTAACTGTAGTCATTCAGTGGTTATCAATGTAACAGAAACTACCATGTGTTGTTGAACCTATGTTTCATTGCCATATGCTCATACTGGCCCAAATCTTTGTACGTGGTCACAAAGTGCACCGCACAACTCAGGATGATCTGTGCGCAAAGAAGTCACATTTACACACCCTTCATCTTGGACCAGCTGTCCACCACACTGATCCCCAGGCAACATGTATTAAAACAGTCTGCAGATTGTTCCCCAAACCCTATCAGCCCCAAGGGGCCAATACAGCAGGTGGGGATCAACAGTCCTGACCACACCTCCTATTTTAGCTGAAGGGCAGGGAATCACACAGGATCATTATGTTGGCTCGATGCCACTGGAGAATCCCCCTAAACCAGCTTTCACGTCATTCTGCAGTGTAAACTAACCTCAGTGCAGGGGAGAATCTGTTCCAAAACAGAAATTCCAGCATAGCACAGGATATGCGATTAATAGACCAATTACATTTATGTAATGAAACAACAATATACAAAAAAAAAAAAAAAAATCAGCAAAGTACAATCCAAAGGTGCTGACAGGCTAGATTGCACCATTTATTCACTAGGAGATGCACAGTGAATTTCTGATTTTTGTAAATTAGTAGTTGAATGAACAAACAATAAAAGCAGTAATCATGCAGGACAACATGAACTTTTGCTCAACCTTTTTGTCAATGGTAGTTTAGTTTTACTTATTTCTATATACTAGTAAATGTACTGTTGTGCAGTATATTTGGTAAAAATAATGAAATCTTAGTATTATGTGATTTCATTTCAGTGCACCTCTATTAAAACTTGACTGAGGAGTGTGGGAAGGCGAACAAAGCTTTTGCACTGATTATACAGCATGAGATTTAGAAAAATGTTGATTAGCAAGTTTCTGCTCTATTCAGCATTTCCAGGTGCAGACAAAATCTAAAACATGCTAATGATCAGAAAAGCTCTTGCTACTTAAATAGAACTCTGACCTATCTGAACTGGAGCCACTGATTTCACTAACTCAATTGCATGATCATTTCTTGATGTGGGTTCACTATAACATGAAATCTGAGCAGGCACCTGTTGTCACTGAGCAGTCCCCCAGAAAGGCAGGGAGTAGTGGTCCTAAAGTGAAATGCTATGATCCCATTAAATGTTTTCTGTGATAGACAGCTGAAGGAAGAGCAGGGAGATCTGATTTGGAAATGAAGCTCACCATTTGATCATTCCCTTATTGCATCAAATCTTTCTCTTCCATTCCTGTGAAGGAATTCAGTGATTTCCTTAAATGCTACTCATGTGCTTTCCCAGAAAAGATTGGCAACAGAGTTCTGGCATTTCTTGCATTACCTTTCCATTTATTAATGTTTTGGAAATGGACAGGTGCAGCTGTCCAGCTAGATTGCATTCTTCTGCATAAGGGGTACAGCTGTCTTGGTCAATGAATTTATAAGCTAATAAATATCCTGACAGCGAATGCTGTTTTTGCAGGTTCTTCTCACACTACAGAAAATACCTCCTAGATTAGGATGCTTTGGCAATGGATTCACTTGATCAAAGATAATCGTAGTTAGCAACTTTGGGGCATGCGCATGTGTGTACGGAAACAACTAAAATAAGTTAAATAATTCCCTTGATTTGTTCAGCTCACAATCCATAAACAGAAAGAAAGTGAAAACTGTCAGAGATTGTGTTCTTCAGCTGCTTGTTACAGCCGGAGGGATGCAAGAAGAGTTCATGCTTTTAATGTTCTGAAGAAACAGATACTATTCAATTCCAAAGTCTTTTCTGAAATGACCATTTCTGATTTCTGCAGAGAATTGCCAATAATACATGACTGCAAAAAGGAAAGTTTAATTTCCATATAACTAATACAAAAGCCTGAACATTGTGTATGTAGAATTGTTATGGGGTGTACTCCCCACACTGGCTCTGCAAGAGGGGAATTGGGCCAATTAGGCTGAAACCTGGGAGAATTAAGCCTGTGAGGAAAGCCCTAGGGGAAGCTCACTTGTGTAGGAACAGGCAGGGCTTATAAAGACAGGAAATTGGAAGCAGAGGAGGCAGCAGGGAGGAAGCCTGCAGTCCCCCTCCCTGAGGTAACGGAGAAGGAAGGGAGAAGAAACCTGATAGGAAGGAGTCCAGGGTGAGAGCAGTAAGGTGCTGGAGATGCAGACCTTAATTGTTCATGATAGGGCTGTGGAGCAGAAGCAGAAGGCAGGCCTGGCTTCCCCTACCAAGCACTGAGGAGTGGTACTGTTTGGGGGCAGGGAGCAGGAAGACTGTCTGTGTCACTGTGAGAGTGACAGCGTCAGGGCAGTGCGTGCGAGAACTGCCTGACACCGCGTGGACAGAAGGAACCCACTTAGTGATCTTGCTGGAGAGCTGAGTCACAAAGAGGACAATGCGGTTCCTGAAAGAAGAGAGGGGCTGCAGGCTGAGAGAATGGTGGGAGTGCAACTGCTGGAAGGGGTGTCAACCTGGCGAGCTATTCCCTAGAGTGACCAGGATGAAGACCCATTCTATTGGTGAGTGGAGCACCCCACCACAAGAATCTATTACTAAGGAGGGTAAAATCAGGCAACTAAAAGAACAGATGGTTTCAAGAACCTGCCATAAGTACTCTTACATTTTATTTGGTTCCTGCAATAAAGACTTTTTATAAAACCTAAACTGTGATGATTTTGCACTCCCAAAGAGATCTATGTAAATTTATGGCCAGATTTTCAAAGACTGATGCCTACATTGGGTTTGCCAAGTTTGTGTGTGCACTGCAGCCGCCAAATCTGCATGTGGGTGAGCAAACCAGGTAATTGCACATGTTTGGATGATACTCACAATGCACATTTTTGTAGGAAACCTTCAAAAATCAGTCCATAAAATTTTCTTGAGCATGATATTAAGAAATTCCATGGATCACAACAAATCCTTAAGTGTCAGTTAAAGTTATTTATTTACAGAATGTTTCATGGCATATGACAGCTAGAAGCAATCTTCTTATATTCTGAACAGACAAAGATTTTAATGTCTAATATTTTGCTGCCTTAAATTAGTTGTATCACAATGCTATCTATTGACCCATAGAAAGGTTCCCAATGGGACCATGAACAGCAAAAAGTCTACAGATCTCATGCGAACGCCATTCAACCTTCTGCACTCTACTATTATACACGCACTAAATTGATTTCCAGGCAGCACAAATGAATACAAGTCTAAAAATTGTTATTTCAGAAGCTGACTGCATCTATTGTAGTTTCCACAGTGACACCATATGCCCTTTCTTTTCTTTTTTGTTTCTTGTCAGCTAAATGGCTCAGTATTAGTCACTACCTGACAGCCTCGTCCACAATATTGTAAGGCCGGCAATTCCATTTTATAAACATTGGAAATCAAATATAAATCATTTAAAACCAATTTGACTTCCTGAAAAATCAACCCTTTTGTGAGAAAATAACACAAAATTGTGTCTCTGATGACCATCACAATTCATGGCATGATATTTAATAGAGTCATTTACTGCTATTAATGCACCAGTACAAAGCAGACTCATTTGCTGTTCCAGGGGGTAACAACTCTGTTGGAGTTAGACAACTGGAAACATTTCAGAGATTTCAGTGATGGCACAATGGCATCACATACTACTCTGCTGTGCCTACCAACTATACTTGCCAGCTGGCAAGGAAGCCCAGCTAGCAGCATACTACAGTGACAGCACCACAGGAAAGGAAATGCCAGTTGAATTGAAATGTTAAGGGGCTGGGATGTTACTCTGTAGTAATGAACAGGTATTGAAAGTGATAGCTCTTGTTAAGATTGGCACAAAAATTGTTAAACACCGCTATGGGCTGGGACTAAGCAACTTGGAAGATGAAGGGAATAATGAAAGCGACCACTGTGATTTAAAAAAAAATCACTATAATAAAACACAAGGAAATGGCTTTTATCTTTATACTATAGTTTTAAAACTTATTTGCCACTGGGGCACTTCCTTAAAGTGGTGTGGGGACATATGCATGCAAAGGGCGGTCCAGCATAGGAATGAAACAGTACTAGACTGGATCCTGAGATACTGTGCAAGAAACAATTACATAGACGTGGTGTGATTCTGCAGGCTAGATTTTTAATCTCACTTACACTGGTATAAATCGGCTGCAACTCTTTTGAATTCAGTGGGGTCAAACTGGTGTGAGATTGGAACTGAGCCCTATAAAGAGCTTCTTAACTGCTAATGCATGAACTGCAACTAGAATCCTTCCCTGAGCACCTCAACAGCAAAGGGGAATGCACCAGTGGGCACCATCTGTTAGGTTGGTCCAGCATGTTCCTTTCTCGGTGATCAGTTAACTCAATTGAACACTGCAGGAAAGGGGGTGGGAGTCTCTTAGATGGAGAGAGTAGTCCATGCATTCAAGGGAATGAAAGAACTGATTTTGTTTGGTCATTATGCAATGAGCCCAGGGGGGAAGGAAGGGTTTGTCCTCTCTTCCTACCTTTTACACCAATGCCACAGTGAGTATAATTTGGCCCAAAACATAAAAAGTTATAAAAATTGATTTATTCTTGTCCTTTTAACTGGAGTGTAGTCTGGAAAGCTGAGTCTGGGGAGGTCACAGAGGACATCCCAGTGCCCCTTCTAACAATGCAGTTACTGACAAAGATCAGTGATAGACATACACTCATTTCATTGTATTTAATATTTGGAGTAGGAGGGGGAGCAAACGTAAATTTGGGAGGGGGCAGTGAGAAGCAATCCCAAATACTCTTATTTTGTTCTCTTTAGCTGGACATTATGACTGTGCCACCACAAATAGAAGAGAAGAAAAAGACCTATATTTGGTTTGCCTGAGTCCACTTCCCTGCCAAGTCAATATTATTCCTCCTTTTACATTTACTAGAGAAACCTAACTCTAAATGTCCCATGGTACTTTAAATGAGTCTGATGGTCACAAACAACTTTTTTGTAAGAGACATGGGTTCTGACTCTGCTCTTGTTTAAACTATTATGTACTGGTGTAACTCCACTGACGTAAGTGGTAAGATAACAGTGTAAATGAGATCAGAATCAGGCCCAGGTTCTCCAGAATGCAAACAGAGAATCACAAACAATGAAATGAAGAACAAGGCTAACATTCTCTGACTGACAAATCATATCTATCCAGTGTTGTTGTAGCTGTCTATGTCCCAGGATATTAAACAGACAAGGTGAGAGAGGTAGTATCTTTTATTGGACCAACTTCTCACCCACCTTGTCTCTCTAATATCCTGGGACTGACACAGCTACAACACCACTGCATAAAATAATGGAAGATATCAAATTTTGCCAGCTGAAATGGAAACTCCACAATATGAAAAATGAAACAAAACTCAACAGCGGCATCTACTTCCTGAGCAAATGCAAGAAACAAAACAACATCCCCAGTGGTCTCATCATCTATAACCCTCTGAATGTCAGAAATTGGTCCAATAAAAGATATTACCTGACCCATCTTGTCCTCTAAAATCATATTTAAGGCAAGACAGTGCTCATGCCTTTGAACACAGGACCTTACTATAGCTGCATAGACTCTAAAATCTGGCTAAACAGGAAGCTTCATCAGCAAGGTGAAAGCGAAAACTAGCATTGAAAAACCCGATGAAATAAAGACAGAGTGAAGTCCTGAGGTGAAAAACTGATTATTTGTTGTCAGAGAGAACAAGAGACAAGATATAACACTAGTTACAAGTGACAATACGTATAGTGGAAGAAGCTAAAGGATAAAACAGCGGTAGAAAGGTAATTCCTTAGGCAAAACAAAGCTGCCACAGGTAAAGAATAAAAGAATGAAGGGAGATGGTAACATGATAGAACATGGTTGAGAATGCAGATATATGCTTATTCAGAAGAAAAAACCCTGCATGTGTAAATGACATTGGATGCTCAAGAATGTGAAGGTGTATTACAGGGGGGCTAGGACCTGTTCATTTATCTGAGATGATTTTATAAGGAGCTTTAAACTGGTAAAGCAGTCGTCAAATGATCGCGTTTTATAGGACATCAAGTACACAGAATGGAACTAAAAGATCTTTCATGCTTTAGTAGAACAGGCAATAACCATTTGTCAAGTTAATAAAGTTACCTAGATTAAGTGAGCAATTTAGGCTTTTTAATTGTTTTATACTTTATTTTATATTATTTTAAAATTAGCATTTAATCATTATTTTAAAATCATAATATAATATAACAATTAATATAAAATTGGTTATTGATATTGTAACTGGCAAACGCTTTGGCAATTGGTATCATATAAAATAAAAATGTAATATAAAATAAAATTTAAAAATACAATATCTAATATAATATAAAATAAAGTAACAAATATAAAAGGCATTTCAAACTGCAAAACAAAAACGTTTCATTCCAATAAGGATCTTATCAAAATACTTCATTTCAGATTTTTTTCAAAATGAAATTTAGTTGAAATGGACACATGCCCGCAGGATATTTCTATGTAATTGAAATGGTGGTTTCCGATGGAAAAAGACATTTCTTGACCAGCTCCAGCTGTAGATTTTGCCATTTTAAAAAAACCCTACACGTCATCGCGCGTGTAGTCTCTGTGCACTGTCCTGTGGACAGAAGATAAGCTAGCAGCTTTCTGATGGGTATGGCACAAATGTCATTCCAAAATGAGGACTTGACTTTTGAGGGCTTCCCATAGGCTGCTAAAGGGACGTCTACACTGCAATTAGACATCCGTGGCTGGCCGGTGCCAGCTGGCTCAGGCTCACGCGGCTCGGGGTAAGGGACTGTTTCGTTGCAGCATAGATGTTCAGGCTGCAGCCCTCCCAACTCGCAGGGTCCTAGAGCCTGGGCTCCAGCCTGAGCCCGAACATCTATACAGCAAGTAAACAGCCCCTTAGCCCAAGCCAGCTGGCACAGGCCAGCTGCAGTGTATACATACCTATTGTGCCCTCGACTCCTGCTGACCTCTCTGACTTCGGTAGTAGTTAAGGGTATGGACAGCATCTCACCTGAGTAAAGTTCTGCCTCAGCAGGAAGAAACATTTAGAAGTCAAAAGACATTGATGGCACTGAGTACCCAGTGTGATTGGGCTCCCAGTTAGTGTGGAAACTCACTGCTCCTTCCAATGGAGCTGAGCTCATGGATCTTAACTATCATGCATGAGATCATCACTGGTTTGGGAAATAAATAATTAAAAAAATAAAGGGGCCTTATGTTGCTCCAGAGCCTAGTTCTGCTGTAATCACAGCACTTTAGTAAAACTCCTGTACACGAGGAAGTGCGGGGTATTTATAACTACTGTATCCATTCGACATGAAACCTCTCAAAATGCCATCTTAAATGAAAAGATGTTCTATGTTATCAACTGCTAGTACATGGCAAGGTATTTTACTCACAGTGGAGCAGACTGCCAGCCACAGCAAAACACACACATCTTGAACTACACCAGTAGTAAAGAAGGAGACAAGAAACTGCTTTTTACTGTACCTTGGTGAAGGTCAAACAGTCCTTGTCTTGGTCTTTGTCCTTTATTTCAAAATCGTAAAGTGCTTTGCCCTGAGGCAGGGCTTGTGGAAGGGGCTTGATACACTGGATGTAGCTGGCTGGAAAGAAGCCATGGTTTCCGTTGAGTTCTCCATGATACCAATTCTCATCCACTTTTCGTCGTAGTATGATAATGTCCCCTTTGTTAAACTTGAGGTCACCAGGTTCTTTTCCCTCATAGGTGTAGAGAGCTTTACCATAGGGAAGTTGAGAAATACTCTAAAAAACACAATATACAATAATTTTAAGTAAACTCATAATATGCACCAACTCTTTCCTTAAATTCTCCATCTACTAGTAGCTAAATGATTATTAGCAACAGAACTACCATAGTGATTCCATTTTATTGCAACACAACATCATAGTCTAAATTTCATGCAAAAAATGAACATTAGTACGACATTACGGCTGAGAAATGAAGCACTTAAATGTCAGGAAATGGCAGGGTTAAGGTGAAAGTTGACCGTAACTCGGATGCATTGTACTTAGGCTCCACTGAGCTGGGGTGTGGGGGACAGGAGTCTGTGCTGCTGCCTCTGGGTCACAAGTGGGAGCTGTTGGCTGCTGCTGCTGGACTGAACAAGCCTTCAGGCTAGTGAGTGCTGTGCTTAAAGAGACAGCATGCTGTCTTTCTCACTCCTCCCAACACACCCATTGTCTCTCTCACAGACCCGCAACACAAACTCTCTATCACACTCTCCCAACACTCTGTCTGTCTGTCTCTCTCTCTCTCTCTCTCTCTCTCTCTCTCATACACTTATGTTATTGTTGTTATTACTTCTTGGTACTTCCTGTCAAAATGCGCAATGCACAGATCTTCTCTGTAATTTTATTCTTTCAAAGTTGAAGGATTACAGTGCTGTTATTTTAGCTGTTTGACTGGTCCATGCATTTTATCATTTTATTTCTATTTAATTATATGAATGATACTGTATTAGCTAATTCAGACAACATATAATATGTAAACAGGAATTTCTTATAAAAGTATACATGCAATAAGATAAACTTTGGTACATACAGTCTTCAGGCTCTCATTTTAAGTCACAATGAGATCTACAAAACAAACCAAGTTTGAAGAGAAATGGTTCAGTAGCTTACACGTTGCGAATTCAAAGATATTAAAACTTTTTGATTCAATTTGTTAGAACAAGTCCAAATGAATTGTAATAGCTTTTGTGTTTTATAACCAAACCCTCTCAATCTTTCAAACCGCCCAAATCGCATAGTATGCGCTATGGACTACTGTATGCACATATATCATTTTAAGTTTAAAGATTCTGTTGCCTTTGAGCTATTGTATATAGGAAAAATATTTTTAGAACAGGAAGACTGTTATGTGGTTCATCCCCTCATAACTGATATGCAACCTTAACTATAATTTGCTGTACTCAGGGCTGGCCTTAGGGTGGGTGGGCTGGCGATCATCCAGGGGACCTTGCTGAGGGGGGCGCTTCCAGAGCTCAGTTGTCCTGTCCCTCCTGAGCCTTCCTGTCCCCAGCTTGGAGCTGCCTCTGGCCAAGCTGCTCCTGGGAGCCTCCCTTCTGCTGTGCAGATCAGGGGATGGAGAGGAGGTGGGGAGGAAGGGGAGCTGATGTTGGGGTGTCCCTAACCCCCCTGCCTGTGTACCCAGTTTCCGCTGAGCTGGGGGGACAGGAGTCTGTGCTGCTGCCTCTGGGTCACAACTGGGAGTTGCTGGCTGCTGCTGCTGGACTGAACAAGCCTTCAGACTAGTGAGTGCTGTGCTTAAAGAGACAGCATGCCGCCTCTCTCTCTCCTCCCAACACACCCACTGTCTCTCTCACACACACACTCCCCAACACACACTGTCTCTCTCTCTCTCTCTCTCTCTCTCTCACACACACACACACTCTGTCTCTTTCTTTCATTCATACACTTATGTTATTGTTGTTATTACTTCTTGGTACTTCCTATCAAAACGTGCAATGCACATATATTCTCTGTAATTTTATTCTTTCAAAGTTGAAGGATTACAGTGCTGTTATTTTAGTTGTTTGACTGGTCTGTGCATTTCATAATTCTATTTCTCTCTTATGCTTAAATTTAATTCTTTGAGTAGTGTGTTTTAAAATGCCTAACCTGTCCTAGCTGAAGTAATTATTATTATTACTTTTATTACCATATTGTGCTTTGTCATTCATTATTTAAAAGAATACAATGAAATAATAGTATCCATCTAGAATGTAAATTTAGTTTGTACTCACCTTAGCAGTACCAGTTTAAAAAATATTAGCTAAACACATAACTTCAGACACTGTGCAATGACAGACGCTTATTTTCAAATGGTATTTTTAGTTATATCTGTAAAATAACTTAAAATTTGTATGAAAATAAATGCGGTTCCAAGTCTGATACTAATAGTAATGATGGAGTCAAATGTTAGTGAGTCACATACATGACTGTGATTGGTAAACGTAAATGCCAAAATCATTAGAAAAATAAATCCCTGTTCTTTATAAAAAAGAAAAAAACTTTAATCACATATGTTAAAATTAAGTAAATACGTTTTTAGTGGAGTGAAAAACAATTGAGCAAAATAGAATAGATAATGACAGTAACACAGTGTGTCCAAGAGAGAAAGTAAGCAGATTTTATTTATTTTTAATTATCTCTACTAAAGATAATGTATGTACAAAGTATCAAACTTGTGTTTCTGATCTCTGTGTTAAAGCTCCAGAACTGATACCTCAAGGCTTGGGATTAGGAATATCTTGCTGTATTATCGCCTGATTGTACTAAATTTACGTATAAAATTAAATGTGGCTTTAATTGGTGCTTGTGTATATTTTTTCTTTCTTTATGTCGGAATTAGATACAGTGCTCCTGTCTGCTAATTTCTAAGTTATTATTTGCAAAAAAGCTAGAGTTTTCATGTGCCTAAGTAGTCCCTGGAATCACAGTTAAAGTTGCCTCCCAACCTCCACCCCCAAATCTGAAATGGTGCCCCTGGTGAGCCAGGAGTGGCCAGAGGGCTGAGTGAGGGACATGGGCTCTGGCAAGATGAAGCCCCCGTGTGACAGTGCAAAGCCCACCTTGAGCTGCAGGGCAAGCAACAGGCATCACAGGCCACAGCAGCAGCGCAGAAGTAAAAGTGGCAATACACCATGTACCATGCCACCTGTACTTCTGTGCTGCTGCTGGTGGCAATGTCGCCTTCAGAGCTGGGCGTCCAGCCAGCAGCCGATGCCATCAGGCCACCCAGCCAGTGTTTAATTTGTGCAGGGGAAGAGCTCTGGCACCTCTTTCAATACCCTGGGGGGGAGGCAGCAGGGCCCAAAGGTAATGGGGTAGGTGGGGAGCCCAGGGAGGCTGGGGCGATATGGGGGCCGAGCAGTGGAGTGCCAAGATACAAGTTCGCCCAGGGCGCCATTTTCCCTAAGGCCACCCTGACTGTACTATAGCATTTTTCAGACTGTTTCAAAACACTTTAGAGATCTTAAGGCTCAGAGCTGCCACTCTGTCTAATATTTCTCTCTATATAGATAGACAGTGGCAACTCCAATTATACATAATAGCAATGATCCAAGAGGGAGCTGTACTCTACGAGGGCCTGCTCCCGCGCCTACTGAAGTTCATGGCAAAATTCCTATTGACTTAAATAGGATGAGAATTGAGTCTGTGATGAAGGTCATTGCTTAATCATTAGCCTCGACTTGCTCTCGATGATTTCAGAAGCTGTAACTGAATAGACAAGAATTGAACAGACGGAAGTTCAGCAAATAATCTAAGGAGGTTACCCAGCTCCCAATTTCCATTTAGGCTAAATCATGCCTGGTCGTTTTGTGAGTACATGGGGCAGAGGGTGGTGCAAGGAGCCTTTACCCTGGATCCCTTTGGGGTAATAGACACCCTACAGGGAGGCATGACAGTGTACCTCATGGCCCTGTCACTCACCAGCACAGCTGGCAAGCTGTGCAGCAGTAACAATGCTTCAAAATCCTAAAAGGGTGCACTCCCCTGCCCACCTCACAGTCCCATGAGGGTTTATACAAATCCTTCCCACAGCTCCTGATGGGGTGGTAAAGGATCGCCTTTCCCACCATCAATGCAGGCCAGTGCCTAGCAGGAATGATTTGGCCCTTTCTTCCATGATGTAGTGAACATTATGGTAGCTACTATTTTATTTAGCCCTGACAGAGACATGCAACATCTTGTCCATACTGTTGCGAGAGGAAAGCTCAAAATGCTCAAAAGATTTTTTACCAAGTATATGTTTTGTAGGAGATTTCTTTATCAATGCTACAGTATTTTGTAGTTGTGAATACATGGATGTGACACACTGCATCCCATGTACACCCTTATGGTGTGATTGTGTAACATTCACATTCACCCTTTTACGTGTAACTGTGTATTTTTTAATGCAAAGTATGTCATGTTAGGTGTTTTTGGAATGCTCATGGCATGCTGAACATTGCTGTTATAGTAGTATGTTTGTTGCAATGTCATATGTGAGGTTATGAAGCTCTGCTATGTAGGTATTCCCAAATATGTGTCTCACATGGTTTGAGGCGGATCCAGGCAAACTCTAAAAGCAGAAAGATAATTCACGCCTTACTAAGGCATGCATAAAACAACCCAGCTCTTCCAGGAACAATGGATTAGCCTAAGCATCTAATAAGGTGATGCTCATTGATTCAGGATTTGAAGAAGACCACGCAGGAATACTGTTGGTCACCTGACCCTGAAGGGGGAGAGGAGGCCACAGAGGGACATTTGAAAAGGGGGGACATTTTGGCCTCTCTCTCTCTTGCAATCCAGCTACAGATACCATCAAGCAACTGAAAGATTGACCACAGGAGAGAGCATGGTTGGAGGCCAACCAACCAGCCAGGAGTGAGAACCATCTAAGAATGTAAGGTTGCTGAAAGTGTTAAGTTTAGTTTAGAACATGATTTGCCTTTTGTTTACTTTTGATTAAATCTGACCTGCCTTCCTCTGGCTTATAATCATTTAAAATCTTTCTGTCCTTAACAAACTTATTTGTTTGTTTTATCTAGAGCAGTGCATGTGGTTTGGGTGTGTGTAGAGACTTAATTTAAAGTGACAGAGCTGGTGCATATCAATTTCTTTGATAAACTGATGAACATATGAGCTTGCAGAGTCCAGTGGGCAGCACTGAACCCTGTAAGATGCAGTTCAGGGAGTTGCATCTGGGACTGGGAGTGTTTGCTGGGGTCATTTTATTGCATAATCCCTTGCTTGGCTGGCCAGAAACATTCACTCACTAAAGTAAGAGCCGCTGGCTTGTAGGAGGCTGTGCATGGGCTGACCCAGGAGTGGGATGATCATCCAGTGGAGCAAGTGCTAGTCAGGCTCTAGGAGTGAGTGACTAGGGTGACGCAGCTATAAACTGGTCCAGATTGCAGAGGGGAACGTCACAATGGGTATTGTCTTTTTTCCTCTTTTCACACTGGCTGTCAGCTAGGTGACTGGTGAGAAGGGTGTAAAAAGCAAGGTATTTTAAAAACTCGGACATTTTACAGGATGTTTATGATTCCTTGACTTCTGGGTGGTGTTTTTTCTGAATAAAGGATTAGATATTTATAGGAACAAGAATAGCATCTGCAGTTACACCAGCTATGGTAAAATTGCAAGAGCTATTAATTGTGATGCTTCTAATGTGAGGGGGTAGAATGGGCAAGAAGAAATTTCTCAAGTTATAGTACAGGAAAAATAGATGCACTGTGGAATTTTTATGCCTTCCACTGAAGCACCTGGCACAACCCATTTTTAGACACAGGATACTGAATTAGATGCACCACTGATCTGTTCCAGCATGGCAGTGCCTATGTTCTTACGACCAAATCTCTCTGTGGGCTGAGCAAGAACACCTGCCTGTAATTTATACTGCACCATAGCTCCATGTGTAATGTCTGGAGATTCTGGACACAGTAAGAAAGGATTTTTCATGATCACTAAGTCATTCATATATTGTAGTCATATAAAAAGTCAGATCCTATATTCATCTCCATACACAAATATTAACTTAATTATTTTATTAGGAAAGGATTAGGCACTTAGGTGTTGTCTTCATTTTGGAAAGTAGGTGTAATGGTTTCTGCTCTCTGATAGAGTCTATCACACATACCATAGCACTATCTGTGTTGTCTGGAGAGGGATTTAATTTCCCTGGATCACAACACAAACTATCAACTTTATCATTGCAAATTTGTCACACTTTTTTGGCTCTGTGTAACATCTCCCTAAGCCTCTGCCAGAGCCCAACGGTATGGAAGAGAGCCCTCAAACATAATGAAAAACATAATATCACAAAACAGAAAAGTTAATGGCCACATAACACTGCTACAAAAACCAACCTCACAAGAACTGCTTATTCTATGGCATCATCATATGGTGAGTTAGTCATACTATTACGGACACACTTATCTCTGCTGCTATGCCTGTGTCTAGTAACCATGGGCACTACTCATCTATGCATTTTAAAGATGAAAGAACTTGCCGGTGTTATGTGCTGAGGCAAGACATGTATAGTATCACCTATTTCATTCTAGAAAAACAATCCCCTGCTTAGCTGAAGGGAAGGTTATAGACTCTAATAGTAACACTGAGACAGGAGAGAAAGTGAGATTTATGACTCTAGCACTGTGCCTATGGAAGACAATTTCTCAAATATAAAGCCTTTGTCAGGTATTCACGACACATGAACTATTACCGATCTAGTTATAGCCTGGCACACAACATACACCCTAGCAGATCCTTTACTGAAAGTATAGCTGTGCTCAGAAAAGTGACTACGTGAAGATGGAAACTTCTTACCCAAAAGATGTATGTATCCAGAGTCACATCAGATTCCTTACTTCTCTGACAAAATTTATTTTTACTTCTTTTTTATTATGATAGAAGTGCAGTGCCAAGAGAGTTGAGAGAAAGGAAACTGGCTCATGAGTCATTGGCAGAATTTGCTGTGTCTTTATTATTGGTGATTAAAGCTGGTCAGAATTATTTATTTATTCAACTGAAAATTTCAACTTTTCAGTTAAAAAAAAAAATTGGCCAAAAACTTTTAGCTGAAAACTGAAAATTTTTATTTGGAAATACCATGCAGTGCTTCATGGGAGTTATATTTTGGGTGCTTCATGCCTCCATACTGCCTTATGGGATGGACTGGCTGGACTACATCTTCCATGAAGCATAACGGTTTTCTCTCTTGGTAGCCACTGTGGTGCAACATGAGAAACCCTGACTGCAGTGAATCATGGGAGATGTAGTCCAGCTGGAGAACCTGGCCCACAGAAAAAAATGGGGACATAGACTCATACAAATGGAGGGCTGGAAAGGACCTTGAGAAGTCATCAAATCTACACCCCTATGCTGGGGCAGGACCAGACATACCTAGACCATCCCTGACAGGTGTTTGTCCAACCTTAAAAACCTCCATTGATGGGGATTCCATAACTTCTCTTGGAAGCTTATTCCAGAGCTTAACTACCCTTATAGTTAGAATTTTTTTCCTAATACTTAACCTACATCTCCCTTGCTACATATTAAACCCATTGCTTCTTGTCCTATCTTCAGTGGACGTGGAGAATAATTCATCACTCTCCTTTTTATAAAAGCCATTTATATATTTGAAAACTGTTATGTCCCCCTTCAGTTTTCTTTTCTCAAGACTAAACATGCCCAGTTTTTTAACCTTTCCTGATAGGTCAGATTTTCTAAACCTTTTCTCATTTTTGTTGCTCTCCTCTGGACTCTCTCTCCAACTTGTCCACATCTTTTCTATAGTGCGACACCCAGAACTGGATACAGTACTCCACACATGAGGGCCCCTAACTACAACTCCCATTAGGCAATTTAGAAGCATTTCCAAAAATTATATTTTTAAGTTTTTATCTACATTTTTTTTCAGCTATGGCTTTTCGATGAGAAGTCAACAATTTCTGTGGAAAGTAGTCACTTTTTGTTAACTTCTTTATTCAATCAAAAGCCTAATTTTCCATGGAAAAACAGATCTGATCAAAAAGATTGACAGACCCCGTAAGTCCGAAACCAGTTTGACTTAAGGATTCTAGGCTGAGCTTTCAAAATTGCAGGCAGAAAAAACACCTCTTTACTTGTAAACACATTTTATTTGATATAGACTCAGACAAAGATCTAGATAAAAGATGCAAACAAGAAGCCCTACACTCCCATTCTCACTGAGTCACTTTTTAGATGAACTATATTTTACAGTGGGTCAGGAAGGGGTACTTTAGAGAGAACTTCAACAGCGCAATTAAGAGAACTTGAAAAGCTCTTTTATATGATTCATCAAGTAATTATAGTAGTTGGGCTCAGTAGTCAGGAAACAACCACAAACAAACTCTCACTGATCACGTTTGTGAAATTAATTCAGGTTCCAAACAAGTAACCTGAATGGGCTTTTTGGTCAGGGTGGCGGCAGCAGTTGCTTTCCATAATCTGTATGTTGAGTAACTCATCAGATTCAGGGTATGGCTGCAGTACATCTTAAGTCAATGTAAGTTATGTCACTCAGGAGTGTGAATGAGCCACCTCCCTGAGCGACATAAGTTACACTGACCTAAGTGCTGGTGTGGACAGCGCTGTGTTGGCAGGAGAGCTGCCCCCACCGACATAGTGACCGCCACTGGCGGGGGCTGGAATAATTAAGTCAGGAGGAAAACTCTCTCCCGTCGACATCGAGCGTCTGCACTAGCAGGGCTACAGCAGCTGTACTGCTGGAAGTTCTGTAGTGTAGCCATAGTCTCAGAAAGACTTTAGTAGGTCGGAAGAATGAACTTTTATTTTGTTTCAGTTTTCTCTCTCTGTATCTCAGAATAACACCAAAACCCACACCACTACTGTTAGCTAATTATCATGAGACCCTCCCTCCTCCCCCGACAGAACATAGCTCAGTCCTACAGATAGTTTCAAGCTTTACCAGCTAGTTTTCAATCCTTTGTACGACCTATTTCTGACTTTATTACTCTCCATTGTCCCACTTGACTCTTCCTCGTTCAGTTGGATCTGTAGGATAGTGTTGTCAGCCAAATGTATGGTCTAATTCACAGTTGTAATCTTTTAAAGTTCTGCCTAAAAATAGACGGTTCTCAGTCTCTCTTGGCATTCTAGCTCCACACGCTTATCCCATTTCCGCTCACTTTATGTTCCATACAATGCTTTCAGTCGTATTTTATCATCTTCAATAAGCACAGATGGTCTTTCCTACAAAATTCTCTAATTTAAAGCATGTTGTCAAAGTGAAAACCCAGGGAACCAGTTACAGGGGATGGTTTTGGAGAGAGCCAGAGAGATACGCATCGGAGAATTTTAGCATCTGGAGGGGTGGGGAGAAAGTAAACGTTCCTTTCTCCATGCTTTCCTCAGCCAATCACATCTTCCTCCACATCTTCCCTCTCCCTCCCCCACCTTCCACTCTTCCAGAATAAAGATCAGGCTGTGATACTAAGGATGTAGTGAGAAAAAACCGCAGTGTTTATCCCTTAACATCCCCTTAGTCTTTTCTCCCAGGCCCAACCGCTTTTTATGCTATAACTGCAAATCCAGTACTTTTAACAAAAACATAATCATCTTTCCTTCTCTATATCCTATCTTATTTCTTGCTCTTCTCCCGTTAGCTCTCCACTGCTTCCCAGAGGTTGAACTAGATTAAAAGAGGTGGCGACCTCTTGCCACACCAGCCAAAGAAGGGGAGCTGTAGAGGAGCGCTGCTTATCCGAACCAGAGAAGGGAGGAGGTGCCCTTTGCTCTGGCTCCTCCCTTACTTTAACCCTCACTCTTTTCTCCTCCTGCACATCACCTCAATCAGCTATTCTCTCTCCAGCTTGGATAGAACTGCTGTCTTTCCGCCTCCCCGCAGGCACACTGAGACCTAGTCGCTCACAAGGGTAGCTTCACAATCAAACAGCCTCTATATCTGACAATGTACTAAGAAATTGATTAGCCTCATTGATTTCTCCTTGCATTTCTTAGGCTAACTAGAATTCAGCTAAGACCACATGTACTGAAGTTCAAGGTGGTTTGTTTTGTTTGTTTTTGTTTTGTTTATTAAGAGGTGGGTTTGAGGAATCATAGCCAACATCAATACCCAATCTTTTCGTCTGCCAAAAAAAAAAAAAGCCTTTTGGCACAATGCTGAATTCTGCCCAAGATTTCTTTTCTGTTTTAATCAATCAATACTGACACAAAAGTCTGAAGCATTAATATACTGAAAAACTCTTTACAGAAACTTAATGATATGTTGGCAACTCAATCATTCTGCATTTATGTTTCAGCAAAGTCAAACAGCAGCTGTTAAGCAGGAACCTGCTGGCAAATTGACAGACAACAACCACAAAACAATTAAATGGGAATACTGAAGGATTTTTCATTACAGACCCAAAGAACAAAAAAAAAAAGTGTTTGTTTCCAATAATCCTCTTGGTGGAAAGCTTTGTACCGCAAGAACTGCACACTTCTCATAGGTCTTTAGTTCTGGAAAGCTAAAGTAAAAGAAATGTTCTGTCAATATGCTTCAGAGTAATGAAAGACTGGAAGACGTGTCAAAGGTGAGTAGCAAAGGAGGTCACTACAAGCAACAACTTCTATTCAACACTTGTCCTACTAATGAAATGCAGGTTCCTACAAAACATGCTGTCATTTCATAAATAAATTCACATTATTTGGGAAGTGGAAATAATCAGTTTATGATGCAGCCAGTTTTACAGGACATAGCAAACAGAGCTTGAATGTCTGGAGAGACAGCATGTCACGCCCCTTAATGTAGTTTTACTAACAATAATTTGCTGGAAAACACATGCATGCTCTACTGTACATAAACATCTCCTTCCATTCTCAAAGTGAAGGTGCAAGTTCTCTGAATGGGGGGGGGGTGCACAAATAATCCATCTCATTGGTTCACTGGATTTGGACATGAGCCTGAGTTTATTGTTCTGACTTGTGAAACTCATTTAGTTATAGTTTATCCTGTCCTCCACTGTTATCTGATTCCCAGATCCAGCATCAACATCAGTTTGACAAAGGAAAAAAAAAAAGAACCCGAAAGATCATGGGAATTTTTCATCACTAGACAAAATTGGGCTATTTCTGGTCACCGGCGTGCACTAAAGCATACATGATTTTGATGAAGTGAACCTCCTGTTTCACTGTTAATCAGCGCTGGGCTCAGGAGGTGGAATTTCAAATCTGGAGTTTGATTTAGGTGAGGTCAGGCTTGAAGGTTGGACTAAGGTCAGGGTTTGGGTTCAACACTGCTGAGATCTTGTGACTTGTTCTCACAACCTGGGAGCAAAACTGGGAGACAACTCATACGAGAGATCAACCAGCTTTTGCGGACGTCCAGCTTGGTCTGAAAAATAAGCACCTTTCAATTTTTGTACATTAATAAAACATAGCGTGACGTAGATTTGAGAAAGCCTCAAAATCTCACCTGGAGTAGCATCAGAGCCACTAGCCAGATTGCAAACCAACCCAAAAATGGAAAGTCCAGGACTGACAATTGCAGCCAGCAGAGTCAATATAAAGATAAAAACAAATAAAACTCAAGGAACAGGACCTCAGGTTGTCAAAAACAGTCAGAAACCCTGAACCTAGGAAGACATATTGCAACTCTCTCTCAATGTGCTCACAACCCACTCTTATTCAGATTCATATAACCTGGAAGAATCATAATGCTCATGAGAGTTCTTATACTATAAAAACAACTCCCAAGGTACCTTGCATAGGGCATGTTTAAAACAAAACAAAAGTCAAAAGCTTCTTATATCCATCCCCCAAGGAATTCTCCCGCAGCACAGGGAGGGATGGTATTTTTGCACTGTGTACAAAGTGAAATCTGCTGTTATGGGAAAACATTGTCTCCCCCCTCTGCACTGCTTGTACCATGCAAAGGAAGTAAGGAGTGAAAAACTGCATGCATCTCCTCTGCTGGGGAGTCTCCTGGTATAGTAGAATCCCTGCTGCTCGCAGATCTGGCACAGTCAGCTCCTATGCCACTCTCCCCCTTTCAGCTCTGATAAAGCAGCATTTTGAGGGTACGAAGGGGGAGATGGGCAGAATGTGCTCCATTCTGGCCATTCCCAGATGGCAAACGCTCACTTGAGGACAATGGCCAGCTGGAAAGACAGAGCTGGTCAGAGAATCAATGAGACACAACCCTGATGCTTAATTTGTAATGAAAGAGGTGCCAGGGACTCAAGCAATTAGCGCCGGGGCTCAAGCAATTTTTTGACATTCATAATGGATGCAGCAAGCCCAGAGGTGCTGGGCTATGAACTGCCAAGCCTAGCCCCGGCAAGCCCTGGCACAAATTAAGCACTGATCTTGTCCCTCACTTTCTTGCACTAAAGGCAAAGGCTGTAGCTTGTGTGTCTAGCTGAGATGAAGGGAACCAAAGAGCCCCTGAACACCCTATCACACGCCAGTAAGAACCCTGATAATCACCGATAATATTAAAATATTTTAGAGCACACTTGAAACAATCTCTGTGAAATATAATGGCACGTGACTTGTTATAATTTTTGAAATATTACTGACATTTTCCCCTGAAAATAAATTCTGGAGATGTATTTTGTTTCTCCCACTTGAACAGTCATTTATCTAATTTTTCCTTTATGAATTATCTCCAAGTCCAAACATCACAAAGCACCAGCCTATCAATCCAGTCAAGCAAAATCATAAAAAGTATGCACATGTGATGGATACATTGTAATTAAACACAACCCACCAGCACAAGTCATTAATAATAATTAAAACATATAATGCTAATTTCGTGCCTCATTGCTCAGAAGCATCACACAAATCTCTCACTGGAAGTGAAAGCAAATTCTGTGATTGCACCCCTGTCTTCTGATTGGTGGGATGCTCTACACAGGCAGCCAAGACTACTCTTCAGCATATGGTACCCTGTCAGGCATAACAGCTCCTCACAAAGCACATCAACTGTAGCAGAGTGGGTTTGTCTGGCAGAATATATACGACAAATAACTTTGATGGGGGACCAAATCATTCAGAGTATTAGTGCCGGGATACAGAGCCTTTCCTGTCCAGAGCACCAATTTTAATGAGGCCTGAGTTGACAGTGACTAACTGTCAGAACTATATGATGGCTGTTCGGTTACCTTTGTGAAAAAGGTGATGAGATGTCTTATAAAAAGCTGGGGGCAAGGGGAATAATTAGCTTGGGTCTCAGTCCAGTTCCCAATGGGCAGGAGTCACTAAAACAAAAAACCTTTGGTTACAACAAAATTGGCAGCATTAGTAGAAGCCAAGGAATAAATGGAGATAGAGACTGACTCTTAGCAATAACCCCTCCAGAACCCACGCGGTCTATGTGGTATCTTTTAGAGAGATAAACAGGAATGTAGCCACCATGGCTGCCATCCAGCATCTTTCCAGAGCAATACATTAATTCAAACACAATAAAATGGCAATTTATATGCAGCACTATTCGTATCACTAAAATGGATAATCCATAGATTTAGTCCCCTTCATGGGGAACACTGAAGAAAAAAATAGCACTGGTGTGTACATACTGTATCAGGGATAAAGTCCTCTGAGAGATTAAGTGATTTACCCACAGTGACTCTGTGCACTGAACCAGGAATTGAATTCAGATCGCCCGGGGCCAGGTCTACACTTGCGGCGAAATTTGGCGGCAGTCAACAGGAGATACGCAAGCTACATAGATTAGCTTGCGTATTTCCCATCGACTTCCTAAATTCTAATTAGCAAGGCATCCCCACTACATGGGAAATGCCCTCCCATCAACACAGCATTAATCTTTCTGCTGGGGTGGATTTATTGAGATTTCCAGATCAATTGAGCGGGTTTCCACTGCCACTCAACTGATCCCGAAGACTTGATCCAGCAGCGCTGACATTGCCGCTGTGAGTGAAGACATACCCCAAGTCCCAGACCAGTGCCTTAAACACAAAACTTTTCCTAGTTCAGTTGCAGATTTCTTATGTGACCTTGGGCTGCTCTCTCTGTCTCATTTTCTACATCTGTAAAATATGAATGCCAGAGGGGCAACAATTATTACTCCCATTTTACAGATGCAGAGAGGTTAAATGACCATTCCAAGGTCACGTAAGAAATCTGCAACTGAACTAAGAAATTTGGCTCCTGGCCCTGTGCCTTACGCATACATCCAGGGAATTTAGGGGCAGAATGTAATTAACTAAATTTTAAATTTGGGCAGGATGAAAGAGCTCTAAATTCCCTGGGGAAGACTGAAGTCAATGGCATTGAAGTCAAAGTCTATGACAATTTACACCGACATAGGATCTGTCCCCTGAGTAGTTTTAAATGGAGATTTGGGTTGCTTTCAGCTTTCTGTACTAAACAGAAAAGGGCTTGGATGAAAGATTCCATGTGTATGTAAGTCACTGTTATGTCTTAAAGCAGGGGCTACCGAAAGTATTTGTAGAGTGTATCATAGCTTACTAGAGTTACTGACTCATGGATCACCTGACTTCCCATTTATCATCACAAAACCTTCCTGTGACAACTATAGCAATTGCTTTCATGGAGAATTAAGTGTCAGAAAAATAAAGTATTTTAGCTTCTTTTAATATGATTTAACATTTAGCAAAGAGGTGAGCCAGCAGCATGTGATCAGCCAGCTCTCTGAGCGCCACCAGCAAGCGCCTCGTGAGCTGTAGTTTGATGGTACACGGCACTTTTAAAATCAACAATCAAAGTAGTGTAGTTAATATGACAATTAAAACATACCATGAAGAATGAATAAATACTTAATATCATGCTTCATCTATATTCTAAAGTGCCAGGAACATTTATAGTGCTATATAAGTAATAATAAATCGTAATAAAAATAAAACTTCTTAATTTAGACTCAGCTATTCTGTATACTAAGGGCTGAATCATAACACGTCTCCTGGATCTCCAGGCATGCTGGATTTACATACTGTGATTTACTGCCAACTGGCAAAGGGGGTGCACAGGGCTGTAGAGGGATTCCCCTGGGTTGGATATCTACATAATAGTTCACTGAAGCATGGCAAATGAGGTCTATACTAAGAGCCAGTAGCCCACTGGCAATCATAAGCATTTTGAAATGTATGTGCAGATAATATATAAGGAGTTATGTATCTGTAACTTAAAATTATACTCTTAAGGTCTTGGAGTTAAGGCAGGTCACCAGGAGGTGACATACTTTGGAGATGCCCCTTTCATGCAGGACAGCTATGTCCCTGTCTGACCATTTGTGTACTGCATGCCTCATACCCTATGCCTATTTGATACAGGCCCAGGTGCTAGTTGAGAGACTGTGAAATCTACAAGGGAGGAAATTTACAGGATGAAACGAACAGCAGGGGTGTGCCCTCTTTATGAATAAAGACAAAGGATTGTTCTAGTATATGTTGGAGTGCAAAGAGACACAATGAATCCTTCATCTTGGAGGCAAACTGACAGCATGTCTGTCTCATGAAAGACAAGTCACAGCCGGCCTGGTTGTACGATGCTGCAGGGATTTTGAGTAAGCAATCATTTATTACACATGAGAATACCTTGTGAGTTAAGTCTAGGCTCTAGAATGCGTGTAATGATTTTATTTTGTATGTAACAATTTGTTTCCAATACTTCTACTTGCTACTACTTGAATATGCTTTGTTAAATAAACTCTTACTTGATTCCACTATAAACAAATCTAAGTGCTGTGAGCGGTGATCTGAAGAGAAACTGATAAACTGGGGTGTACTGCTTCTTTGGAAGCAGCAAATCTGTGAATACTACGAGTGTCCAGTGGAACAGAAGTTATACACGTCAGGAGACGCTCGGGGACTGGGGTGTGCCTATTGCTAATCTGTAGAGTGACAGCGAGGCCTGCGAGGCCTACAGGGAACTGCTTGTACTACCTTTGGCTGGTGGAGTTGGAGAACTGACCCATGGCTGGCACAGAAAAGGCTTCCCTATGCTAAGGTGCCTCACAACCCCATACTCACTGCTATATTCTTGACTGACCTCTGCACACTCTGCTGGCTGGCACAAAGGGAGGTACAAAGACTGCCTTCTCCTAACCCATTTTGGGGTAGCTAGAACCTGGGGGAGGAGCGCTATGAAGGAGCAGTCCATATGGAAAGATAAGCATAAGGGATACAATTTTCAAAAGCACCCAAGTGGCTTTGGACCCTAAGTCCCATTTTCACAAGTGAGTTAGGTGCTTAGGAGGAATATTCAATATGAAAGACACTGAGCAGTTTGAGACAAAAATGTAGGATAGTAACTACAGCCTAACTGGTGAATCAGTCTGTGCAAAGAATGGGTATAACAGTCTGTTCACAGAACTGGTGATGGAATAAGCGTTTTTAAATTTCTCCAACAATAAGTAAAGAGAAGAACAGTTTACATTCCAAGAGAAAAGGCTGTTGTGCAGTTTATACCACAAGCAGGCTCAACTGTATTTTTCTTTATATGACCCTTGTTTATACATTTCAGGATGCAAAAGCCTTTCAAACTTTTGTTTGCTTGACAATGGCATCCATGGCTCTAGCATTCTTGGAACTGAAAATGTTTGTAAGCCTTACATTTCACTACCCGAAATGTAGACATGTTCGGAATCTGGTGTTTTACCAAAATAAGATTTCAGTTTTATAATGCAAAGCTGTTTGTTCCATGAACTTTAAAAACCTGAAAATGAGGATGCTATAAGAATGGCCATTTCAATTTCATAATCATAACTTGAATGGCATCACACTTTCTATTCATCTAAATCTCATCCAGCCTATCATCTAGGCCTACAGTACTGTATCTATCAATATTTATACAGTCAAAGATCTCTTTGCTAGTAATGCATTTTTTAAAGAAAAGTATTCTCAAACTATATGTCGTTCTATATTACAACATGTGGTTTTCAAGGTCAGACTAGATTTCTGACAATGAATTCACAGGTATCACTGATCAAAGACTTCATGGGTAACATGAGCCAGCTGCTTATTCATGTCAGTATAAAGTCTATACTGTTGCCCATAACCAGTAGCGTTCCAGATTCTTTATTCTTTAATAAGATATACCATCAACACAATGTAGGCTCAAATTTTGTTCTCAGTTATACCCATGTAATGCTATTAATCTTGATAGGGTGGCATGGATGCACTGACAGTACAATTTGGCACTGTATCTTATAACTGACCTCCTCCTCTGAGACAAAGCTGAATAGCTAATACCCTCTAATGAGCACAAATCCAGTCAACTGCTATATACTCTGTGTATAATATATTGAGAGTCGGTCTCGCCTCTTCCTTCTTCATCTTTTCACCATGACCAACCAGAAATTATCATGAAATCCTGAAGAAATGTTTTCTAAGGGCCAAATTCTACCCTCAACCATCTGTGTGCAACTCCTTTTGAAATTAATGGGGTCTGCATGCATATATCTTAGAGCAGAATTTGGTCTAAAGAGTGGATCTCAACAATAGCTGCACTATTCTTAAAGCAAGCATGTAACGTAGCTTTTAGAAACCACTGTACTAAATACGAAGCCCCAATTCCCTCACAAAGGCAAACTCCCACTGAAGTAAGTAGTAAGAAAGACTACAGGATTTGGCACCTGATTAATGCAGGAAAATCTAATGGAAAAATCTTTCAGGCAATTTTATTGCAAGGTGCTACATGAGATGTTCAGAGAAAAAGGACAGCAAAGTTGACAAGATATATTCTGCCAAAATGGCAAATGCAACATCCTATAATACAAACAGAAATTCCCTTAGGGCTTCATGAAAAAAACCACCTACAACAAAGCATGAAATGAAACCCAATTATAGAGACAATCTAGCAGCTCTATATTTAAGGTTGCCTTGTGTTCTGCATTCAAAGCATGGGTGAAATCCCTTATATAAAAACGAAATCTCACACTGATCATTCCCAAAAGGATACCATTTCAGTTAGGAGCACAACCTGCATTTTCTAGCTCATTGCCAGAATCCAACCAATGTTTGTGGTTTAGGGTTTTTTTTTGTTTGCATTGCACTGATTTTTTTGCTTTGAAAGAAATTAAAAAGCATTTTGCTCTGAAATTTTTACAGTCTCGTGTTTTTTTCTGACTTCTTCACCTTCACAATGGAAGCATTTATGAACTTCGAATGTTTACATAATGCTTAATGTTGCAGGGCACAAGAGAGAACATTGAGGGGGGGGGGGGAATATTTTTAAAAAACAGCCCATGACATGCATCTTTGTTATTACTGTTTCATTTGTTTTCCTCATGGAAGCTGATGGAGCATGGGATCTTTTGGGACAACTTCAATTTTTCAGTGTTGTGTTTGTACCTCTGCTACCTAGCCTGGTACTCCAGCCTTTGTACATCCCACCTCCCTGGTGCCTTAGCCCTGTTTCTTTATGTGGCTTGCTTGTTTCCATGGTTACAGCTTTCACCTTTAGGCTTCCCCTCAGACTTCTTGGAACATGCTAAGGGTTCGTCAAGTCAAACAGACCTGCTAAGGGTCATTGGAGCAAGGCTTTTCCTTGACAAACCACAGAAGATTCATTAGACAGAGAAACTATTTCCTTTGTAGAGTTTTAAGCTCCACATATCAGGTGACTTTCATTGCAAGGCACCCCTTTCCAATATGTCTCAGACCTTTAACAGGGGACATGGAGCCAAAGTTGCCTAACAAATGGAGTCAGTCACTCCAATGCATAGAAGCATTTTGTCCATCTGTCCAGCCTCCAATAGTTCAGCTCACCAGATAGCACGCACTCTGACAAACCTTACTAGGATTGTTGGACTATGACCTTGCTGATGGACCTTAGCAGGCCCCTGGAAGGCAAGGTGGAGGCATTCATTTGTGGGCTAGGCAGCAGGGCTGCAGATGGGTGGGCAGCAATGCCACAGAGTCAGTGGATAGCCCTTTTAACATGCCTTCCTCTGCAAGTCCACTACCTGCATTGGCTGCCTTAGAGTTCTTTTCCCCGGCTGCCTCCACCTTCTTCCACTTTTAAATGTTGATAAAAACATGTCATGGTATCAACATGTTGATATCAACATTTAAAAGTGGAATGGTGAACAAGAAACAGGAAGTGTAGCAAAATATTGAGGCAGTCAAGGAAGCAGAGCATGGAAACCATGGGAATGAAGAAAGGGTGAAAGGAACCACTAGGGCAAGGACACTTCAGTGAATGGTGAGGCTGGAAGGAGAGGAATGAAAATGGTCATGGGAAGAAGGATGCAGACTGGTGAATGTAGTAATGTAGGAGATAAAGAGAGGACAAAAGACTGGGAGAGCACGTTTTGGGTGGATAGGAGATAGGAAAATTCATACACCCCCACACAAACATTTTAACAAAGTAAAATGCGTTTTACCAATGCAATCATCAGTTCAGACAACATGAAGAGCCTCATCAACCTTAATTCAGATGCTTTATCCCCCAATCATCATATTACACTTTAAAAGGAAAAGTAGGTCTATTGGTAAAAAAATCTTCCTCTTACTGAGGTCAATTACTGTTGTGTGAGTGTAATTATGAGGATTGTGTTTACATGTTGGAATTGAAAAGGTGTTCTCCGTGGAGCTGATGAGTCTACGAGTGTGGGTAGGTGAGTCTTGTGAATTGTGGCTGGTGAAGAAATTGATAGAAAATGCTTTCGAACAACTTTAACTAAATTAAAAGTTTTTTGTGAACTGGGGCTGACTTGGAAGTTGAAATTAATATATTTTGTCGGCTCCCACTTAATAGTAACATTAACAATAGTCAAAATAGTAACATTTCCTCATCCAACCATTTTCTCCTCAAAAAATACCCTGTAATGAACCCTATAATGCCCAGCCAGTCAATATGTCTGATTAACTAAATATTCAAATCTGTTATTTTGTAAATAAGGTACCTTATACTTTCATTACCCTTCTTTTATCGTGTGCTTTATAATGCATTATTATAGTGCCCAAAAGGTGCCTCCTTTTGTATTATCTTGTTCACATCACATCTCCATCTCCACAAATTCAACTTTGCAATATAAAATGGAAAATATATGTTTTGCTGTCTTCTTGCTCAAAGTTTTCATAAGGCACCATTAAGGTGCCCTCTAGGTACTTCACAAAGTGGTATTAATGATTTCATAAAGAACAGATTAGTTAAATCATGTCGTATCTGAACTTGCCAGAGTGCCTGCTACATACAATAAATAAGCTGCATACAATGTGGAGCTAAATAACTTGTTTATTCTGTTTTGTTGCAAAACTTCAATAGTAAATTAATTCCTATGACACTGGCACAGAGGGGAGACTTCAAGTAGCTCTACAGACTAGTTAAAGATTTCTTGGGAAGAACCAGACAGTCACAGGTGATGCCCATCAGGGACTCTGATGGACAGATGCTGAAAACGCATTAAGAACACACCAGATGATGGAAAAGACATTTTCATTCCAGATTAAACTGTACAGACGGCATACACAGTTTTGGGAGAAATACCTGCACTAAGTTAGAAACAGAAGAGGAACCAATAACACCCAGTGAAATAAAAGCAGCTATCAAAGGCCTCTAACAGTGGGAAAGCTCTTGGGATTGACAGAATTCAAGCAGAGGTACTAAAAGCAGGAGGAAAAATTCTGATTGAGTAACTTACAAAACTGTATAACAAAATTTGGGTGAAAGAACAAGTGACACAAGACTGGAAAGATGGTTTCGTGGCATTGCCAGCAAAGGGTGATCTTACTCAGTGCACAGACTGGGGGGATACTGTATTGCTATCAATCTCAAGCAAAGCATTGGCTACTGTTATGCTGAATGAAATAAATAAAGCAGTGGATGAAGTACTATGAAAATAACTGGCTGGGTTCCATACAGATAGATCACATTGTGACCAGATATTCTCTCTTTGACTGATCATCAGAATTCACTTTTTGTCAAAATCCCATCTTAATCAACTTGATCAACTTTAAGAAAGTGTTTGATAGTGTCCACAGAGAGACCCTCTGGAATATTTCTAGAAGTTATGGGATACCAGACAAGCTAAGTAACATAGTATGAAGTTTATATGATAGATATATGGTAGGTGCACAGTGAGATTGGACACAAGCCTAGATGAGTGGCTTGATATTATATCTGGTGTTAGACAAGGGTGTGTGTTATCACCAACCCTCTTTGCATTAGCAATAGACTGAGTGATGAAGTGGGCAACAAAAGGCATAGTGGATGGTGTAAAATGGGAGACAAGTTACATGACCCTAACTTTACCAATGACATTGTTTTACTAAGTATGACATGGAACAGAATGATTGCACTCACATCAGAGGTAGAACACAAAGTAGCAAAAATCGGATTGGAAGTAAATGTAGAAAAAAACCAAGATTATGAAGGTAGGAATCGGGACGATAGATGCAAAGATGACAGTGGATGGAAAAGAAATCAAACAGGTAGAAGAGCTCTGCTATCTAGGGACGGTGATGGCATTTGAAGGTGACTGTAATAAAGATATCCATACGAGCTTAGGAAAAGCAAACACCACTTTTGGAAGAATGAACATCAACTGGTCAAACAGAGATCTCTGCACCCAATTAAAATTCAGATACTATGTGATTCTCCTAAGCACGCTACTATATTGAGTGGAGACTTTGTTGTTGACAGTGGCTAACAAAAAGAGATCAGATGCTGCCCATCACAGATGGCTGAGGAAGTTACCACAAATTTTATGGAAAGACAAAACAACAAATGTGAGCATAAGGGAGCTGGCAGAGCAGGACATGTTAGAAAATATCGTCAAAGAAAGAAGACTCAGGTATTTGAGATATGTACACACTGTGTAAGATAGGAGACATGCTAAGCAAGCATTGAATTGGGTACCCAAAGAAGAAAGAGAAAGTGAGAAAGAACTGGCAGAAGACAGTAACATGGCAAGAAGTACTACAAACTAGCGAGCTACCATAATCAATGGAGGCACTGGACTGTCTAATTTGTCAGTAGCACAGGAGGAACTGAAGTCTAAAGTAAGGACACTGGATAATATTTATTACTGCATCTTACTTATCTGTGGTGTACTCATCCAAACAGCCTACGCAAATCCAATCACATACAAATAGCAACAGCTCTTTCTGCACTGGGACAGATTTTAGCATCTCTTAACACAATTTTTTGTCACTAGCTGAAGAGTTGAAGTATTCTTGGCTCAAAATGCCAGTGTGAGAGAAGTTGTTCATCCACATACATATTATCTGAATAGCCCTGCAGCAACTTTACTGACTCAGGACTTTTCAAACATCCAGAATATCACATCAAACCTATCCTCCTATGGCTACATCATCTAAAAAGATGAGCAAAACAATGTTTGTACCACAAATTTAGTAGAGATGATTTTTTTCCAGTTGCCAGCAATACTCTAGTAATATTAAAATATATATAAATATTTGCAATCCATTAAAAATGCAAGCATTAATTTAAAAAAAAATCACTGAGTTTCAATACAATTCTGTTTATAGGGAAAATAATTTTTTTGGTCAAAAACTGCTAGAGCCTCTTACATTTTTGGAGACTTTTTTTTTTTTTTTTTTTTTTTTTTTTTTTTTTTTAAATACAGTGGTATTTCCAGCATCTGACTGTTTTATCTTTTCATCCAGATCCATCACACATGACTCATTAGCTACAATTTACTGACATACACTTTCTTCATAAAGACGATTAAGAACCACTTTAAAGTCTAAATCCTGCTGACAGCACAGACCGGCACCTTCTCGTACACACATCTTAGCCTGCCTACTGCCAGAAGGTATTTAATCAGCTCAGCCTTTGATAAGTGTTCAGCAGGTTGAGGAGACAGCATGCTACAACACTGACCTGCACCTCCAACAAGCTCTGAATACTGAAGAGGTCAAAGAATGACTCGTACTCTTACATTTCAAACTGTCTTCCCAGCAAAAGCAGGAAAGCTCTCTGAAGATGAATGCTCCCATTAATAACAGTTCAGCTTTTCCCTTACTCCAGCTGGAACAAGCTCTATCGTCGTTTTGATGTTATGAAGCAAGAGTAGTTAGAAAAAGCAAGGAAAACATCAAGAAAGATATGAGCATCCATAATGCAAAAGACGCTTTTCTGTCATTTCACTTAAACACTTTAGGGGAGAGAAAAGTTGATTATCTATAGTACCTGGGTCGAAGTTGTGCCTTAGGGACCTTTTATCACATTTACTTCTCATATTACAAGGATCCTTGGTGCTTTTGCAGGTAATACTTTGAGAGCCCTATCCTTTTGCATAATAATACCAAAAAATCATCTCCTGCACCCAATCCCAAGAGTTTTTTGAACACTGAATTTAAATGATACTCTCTCTCAGCACTGCAAATAATTAAAACAAATTTTACGCAAGTTCGGAGGAGACTTAGGTTCCAAGCTTTGCACCATTTCCAGTTAAAGGGAAACACTCAAGATAAAAGAGAGGGGCAACATTCAGCTCAGTGAATTATTATTTATTATAATTTCTATTGCAGTAGCACTCAAAAACCCCACCAAGGAATCTAGCACATTGGAATCCTGACCAGACTGGTGCCTTTGGGTGCGACTACAAAACAAATAAAATAAAATAAACAGCAGCAGCAATAAAAGGAATTAGGAAGGAAAGATTGTCCATAGTTCCGACAGAAGTAGTAGTGGCCATTGACATCCCTGGTGTCCAAAAAGTAGTGAAAGTCTCTCTCACTGAAAAGAGGTCACTGACTCTTAGAGACTGACTCTGCCCATTGGCTGGCTGGACTTCTTCATCCAATGGAGCAGCATGTCATTGGCTGGAGAAGGCTCTCAGTCAGGTGTACCTGGAGTCCAGAGATATTAGAGGGAAGCAGGACTCTGGCTGAGCCTCTCTTCCCCTCCTTCTTCCCCCACCTGGATGATGCTCTGCCATCCTTGGCTCCTGTCCAGCTCCCCGACTCCTGAGTCTTACCTGCTAATGTCAGGCTTTTGGCCTGAGGCTTTTGTGGGATTGCTCAGGCTTTCCTCCAAAAATGCCAGGAACTACTTGACAGTGGGTGCAATTCTGCCTCTAATTACACCCGTGCAATCCTATTGACATAAATAGAGATGTACTAGGGTAACTGAGAACTGCATCCTTATTTCTCTAAAAGGATAATTTCATCGAAATTTGTTCTGCAATCATGAACTTCAAAGGAGAAACTACTTCACCCATATTTGCTACTAATATAATGCTACCTCTGTAAGCTCTCTGTTACAAAGGACTGCGGTATTTTAGAATATTGCAGTGAGTGTTCACAGGATAGAAAGTCCTCACCCTTGCTCATGGCCTGATTTTGACTTCACTGATACCAATATAGATGGGGAGCCTCTCTACTGAATGTAATTAAATTATTCCTGCTTTGCACTAATGTAATGCCAGAATCAGGTCCCCCCGGTCAATGGCTCCTATGATGTATTCTATGATGATAATTCCATGTTTTCTGTCTTAATACTTAACAAAATCATTAACATGAGAAATGCTTACGAATAAAATGCCTTGTTAACTGCTGTATGCTGCAAAATAATTGAAACTGTCATAACTGGATGACTGGGCATTTGGGGCAGATTTAAAGCGATAAGCTTCTAAAATGGTAGAATAAACAGATGTTTTCTCAGCAATCATTTTCACTACTGAAAATCAAATGAAAACTTTTCTAATCAGAAATAAATGTGCACCTCAGCAACAGAGAAAGGAACAATAGAACAGAATAATACCAGTGCACATCTTCTGAATGAATTCTGCATCTAATATTTCTTGCCACCATCATGATTTACTCATTCATTCATTGAATGCCAGTAAGAATCTTTAAGTGCACAACTAAATGGCTCTTATCAAGATTTGAAAAGTTTATTCCACACCTACTAGCCCAATGACTAAACCTACTAACCAGGATGGAAAAACATACACTGTCATGCTCCCCAAGGCTTATAGTTATGCCTCTATAATTTAAACAAAATGTTATAGGCACTTTATTGTGTACTGTATTTATAATTTGCTTTTGTTTATACCATCTTTCCTTTCCTGCTTTATTTCACATTTTTCCTTCCTGTAATAAAGCATGACACTGCTTTTCCTGCATTGTCTTCAGCAGCTGTTTTCCCTTTTCCTACTCTGTTCTTCCAGTCCTTAGCTCTCTTTCTTTCCTTGAACCTCCTCCCCTTTATTTCTCTCAGGACTATGTTTTGCATTTCTAATTTATCCCATCAATCTATTCCCTCCCCATGCTCTATTCCCACCCATTCTCTCTCACTTACAGGGTTTGGAAACACTGCCAGACACAAACAGCCAGAACACTTACTCAGATGCTTGGAATATTAGACAAAAACCAGGCATACGTAGGCATTTGCTACACAGAGCACTCATTAAGTTAATGTAGGTAAATACAGTAATGGTAAGTAAAGGTAATCTAGGTAAACTGGTGCAACTCCCTGGTGTAGACACACACTCTTGGATTAAGAGTACGTTGTTTAGATTTTGCTTAGATCAGAAAGGAATCAGTTAATGCCAAATCAGAACCAGGGTCTCTTAATTAGAACTCAGAGTGTCCACACTAGTGTGTTGCATGATTTATTTAGACTGGTGTGTGGCATAGATCAGCGCATAGAGTAGTGTGGAGAATGTTGCTGAAAAGGGTCATAATTGCCTGGATGCATGCACTTTATCACCCAACTCTTTAATATATTACACAGACATTCAGGGAAGGGAACCTAACACCTTGCACAGGAGGTATGAAAATTGGTGGGTAAATTTCATTACATCTCATCCCCATTCAGTCTCCCTTTTGCCCAGCCCCTGAATTTGCACCAGTCTTTACATGGGGGTAAGGCCTGAAGTATCAGGAATTAGGGCCAGAATTTTAAAGGTATTCAGGTGCCTAAAGATGCAGATAGATACCCAAACACCTTTACAAATCTGTCCCTTAATTCCTTGCACAAAGCTTCATTACTTGGGTGAAGTGTGGGAGAGGTACAACTTCAAGATTGATAAACTATAAAGCTACTATGAACAAGATTATAAATACAGCTTATATTTTAGGGACTCAAAACCACTCAAGGTTTGGTTTCATAGGGTTTTTGGGTGTGATGCTACTAGAACACCTCAGAACAGTTATTCACAGTTACATATATCTTCCAATCTCAGTGTGCACCTCATGCATATATATGTATATGCTGTGAAACTATAGTAAAGAGTCAATGTAATGTGGTCTTTGCTCAAGGGTCTCCTTCAATGCCATCCTTCTTTGCAGAGCTGCTGCAGTAAGCTGTGAAACAGCTGATTATCTGAGTTGGCAATATTTCAGGAATGAAAATTGTGAAATAGCTGCAGGCCTGACAAAGAACCAACTCAGTGTCATATCAGCTAAGTCCAAGAGCAGACTGAAGCTCTCTAGCTTGTGCAGGTGGGAGCTAGTTTAGTGAATCTCAAGGAGGAAGGAAGGAAAGCTAATTTCCATATTGCCATAGTCCTTTCCTTCTGCCATCTCCCTCTCTTCTTTCCCTTGCCTACTAAAATCTCTTCCACGGAGCTGCCTACATGCTGTCTTGAAAGGAGCTACTTCAGCTCTATAGAAGGGTTATCAGAGGATGAGTTTCCTAGGAAAATGGTGCACACGCTCTGAAATGATGGATAAATTCTACTGACGGTGTTCACTGTGTCACTGTTACAGTATGACAATTAATCAAGTGCAAGTACCTGACAGTAAATATGATCAAAAATATAAGGCACTGTAGGGTAAACATGAACAAATTGACAATAAAGTGTTAGACTAGGGGAATGTCACAGGCATTTTCAGATAGTCTATCCTAGGCAGGGACAGGTCACATATGTGAAACAAGAAGACGAGTCAGGTAATGCAGCTCTGTAATAAATTACCAGATTAGACTCATTTTACACAGGTAGATAACAGGAAAGGAAGGGTTTTAGAGTTGAAAAACTGTTATTTTTGTATGGAATCAAATTTGGGGGGGGGGGGGGGGGGGAATCAAACCTTCCAAAAAATTGTCCTAAAGTGAAAGATTTTTTAGTTATATTTTCATTATGATTTATACTACTATTAACTCTACACGTTAAATAAATGTGTGTTAAAATAAAAAGTGCTAGACAGTTTGAAAATGTTATTTTTTCAGAAAATTTTATTTCAGCAGAACTTGAAAAGTGATGATTACGCTGGAAAGTTCCTTCAACTTCAGTTCTTGAAAACAATTAATCTGCGTTAATCATGTCCAGAGGAGGAGACAGGACATTGCTGCTTAAAGAAGATCAAGCACATTTATCCTGGACCAGATTCTACATAAAAGGCAATAGCAGCTTAAGATGTTCCTTTCATGTTTGCCAGTATTAACCTATTTGTGGGCAAATTATCAATAGCACCATCTTCTCTGAACTCCCATCATTTGCACAGAAATAAGGACTATGTGCAGGTGTTAGCTACATAAATTAAAATAACTTGCATTTGTAAACTGAGCAGTTCATCTGGAGTTTAATCCTGATTGCAAACAAACAAACCAACCAACCAACCCTATATGCAGCTAGGATTGCTTCTGAGTGAAAATGTTTAAAGCCAGCAACACGTGTTCAGCATACAGATCTTCAAATATCAGAACTAGTGCTAAAATAGTTGTTAAGCAAGCTGATTGACTCTATACAGTGTTCAGAGGTAACTGAAGGAAACTGCCTAGGAGCATAAGACAGACTAGAGGTAAAATTTTCAAGAACACCTAAGTGATTTAGGAGCTCAAGTACTATTTTCAAAAGTGACTCAATTACTTCAGGAACCATGTCTCATTGAAAGTCAATGAGACAGCAGATAGGAGCCTCCTATGCTGTAAAAATCAACTGTACTGTAACCAAAATGTCTACATAACACAATGTAAAGTTTGCAAAAGAAAAACAACTGCAATTTCCATCTACATCTTTACTCAAAACATAAACAAATTTATAAATCTTACTCACCTTATTCCAGTTAATGGAATATCTATGTAATAGGAAGCATTGTCAATACACTTTCTCTGTGGTATTACTTTGGGCATCTTTTGCTCACCATGTGGAAATTAATATGAACATATTCTTTCTGATATTAGCAGCATGAAGTTGGGCTAACGCACTAGTCATTCACCACTGGAGACCTGGATTCAGCTCCTAGCTTAGATGACAAGTGATAATGAGTTTTGTTATTGAATCTCCAGGGGACATTTGTTCACATTACTAAACAACCACACAATTTGGCAAGATGTGTTAGTATGTGCTAAGTAAAGACCGTGGGCAAAATTCTCAAATGACTTACATTCTATGCAATTCCAATTTATTCAGTGGGCCACAGTCATCCCTGGTGTAACCCTCTATGAGTACAGAAGGATTTCACAGGGTTTGCAATACTGCTGAATTTGGCTCCATGATTGAAACAGAAGCATGGGTGCTAGAGTTGAAGAGCGAGGTGCATTGACACAGCTGTTTTGGGAAAATTTAAACAGGATTCTCTTTCCTGTGCTATGCCGACTTGAAGGACTGCTGTTATTGTTTTACTTTAATTAAGAACTAATCATATGAGAAACTCGTCTGCAACGTTTGCAGTTTTGCAAACCCCAAGCAACAAAAAATTAAGAGTCAGACTGTAAGAAACTACAAGACTGCCTGAAAAAACTTGAGATTTAAAAAAAAAATATTGAGTTCTTTTTATTTGCCTTCTAGGGTTTGAACCCTTAGGATTCACATTTTCAAACTTTTCAGCACAGTTGTAAGGGCTAGAAACTTACTTTAAAAAAAAAAAAAAAAAAGCTGAGATTCTTGTGTAATTATATGACTCCATAAACTGGGGCTTTAAGAAAAACATCAAAATTACATTAGTTATGCATTTTTGGTCTGGTTTTCATGTGCACAGAGCACACTGTTTATGCACTGAATGCGGTGAAAGGATTATAATGAAGCCTTGATATACAGGAGTGTTAGTAAGAGACTCAACTTCATTTCCTGGTCCCAGTTGCCTGATACTGTACAGGGTGAAAAAAAAGTTAATACGTCAGAACCCACTGACTAATTTCACAGATTTAAGGTTCAGCACCGTGCAGGATCACGCCCATAACATGAACAACATACTGTGAAGTCTTTTCCTGTTCCAACAAGAATATCAGTAGATCACTTTCTTTGTGGGGGCGGCTGGTTGTTGAATACATCTGGAGTGAAGTGATGTGTCAGCTGACTCCAATCCTTTTTTTGGCACATGAGCCTCCTGGGGAGGCTAGTGGTAGCAGTGAGAAATTTGTCTAATCATTTGGGTATTTTATGAATAAAAGGATAAAGCTCGCTTCTCTGTGAATCAGGAAGTAGGAAAACTTCTCCTGCAGAAACTAAAAAAGTGTATGAATAAAATGTTAGGGAAAAGAACCTGTTTTAGAAGGTGAACTCTAATGGATATTCAAAGGTAAAAAGCCAGTGAGTAAGTTCATCATCAAAAAAGATATTATGCAAATGATCATTAAAAGGCTGCCTGGCATACAAACAACCCCACGTCATTGTGCCATATTTTCACTGAAGTTTCAAAAAGTTTTCGTGTCTGAGACACTAAAGAAAAATTGCATGGAACTGAAGTTCCATTTCGCGGGCAGCAAAATTCAGCAAATTCACCGTGTCCATTCCAATATGACAGAAATTGGGCAGAACACTAAGTCTCATTCCTTTTAGCAGAGCCCTTACATTTCAACTGTATGGTACTTCTGCAGTTACTGGGGCATCGGCAGTAACAAATATACATTTCAGATAGAAATATGAGTCAGAAAGAATGTTACAGCTTAACTGATTTGCAACTAAATCTATCAAAATATCAAATAATGTAGACTGTGTTAGAAAAACATTTGCTTTGATTTTGTTTGTTTGTTTGTTTGTTTTAAAGGGGGATGCCAAAGATTCCAAGAGCATGAAAAAGTGACAAAGAGAGGTAGACATTTATTGCCTACTCCAGCTCTTCCCCTCGCAATGATCTTTAAATTAAGCTCTGCTTCAGTCTGATGTAGTCCTTTGGAAATGTGCAAACCTGTCTGCTCAAATATTCCACCAGCGGGAAAGCCATGCCAGCACTAACTGCATCAAAACCCATCATAAACCTTAAACATGCCAAAGAATGCAGGTGAAACACCAAGAGAAGCTGATGCTCTCTAGGTCTCCTGCAGACAACAGACAGAATGAGCCCTAAAATCTTTTGAAACTGAGTAAAACTATGATACTTTATTGCTAGTTGTAGAAATATTAATAGATGATATTTTTCTCATGGACAGAGCTTCCCTGCTTCAAAGAGAAATTAATTTCAAACCATTTCCCTAAGGATATGCTCTTCCAAAAACATTAACTGCAGTATGAATCCTCTTTCTGAGGAGGAAGGAAGTTTCATGTGACTGCTCAGAGGTAACCTCCTGCTTGAATTTCTGTTTTGATATTTCATGTTATGTACCTGGGTGCATCAGACCACCGATTGATATTTATATCGCATTTAAAAAAAACTATGAAACTATGAGCATAAAATGAGCTAGGGCGGAAAGCAATGAATGGGCAGAACTAAAGAAATAAGTCTAACGGCAAACAAAGATAATATTTTTCATGCATAGTCACAGTAGGCTGAGTTAAATCAAGGAGCTTACATCATGGTAAAGCTAATCCCTGCAACCATGTCAGTAAATTGCAAAAAAGAAGTTGACCAGTGTACTTCAAGGTCAGGGGCGGGAAGGTCAGATTACAGCCTTGGAATGATGAGGTGTAATGAAGCTGAACTGATGTTCCTTTGAGATTTCAGAGGCTCCATAGGAGTCAAAAAGGAATAGGCAATTTAGTCGCAAATAACTGCCTGGAACAAAAGTGCATCGCTAGCAATTTGAAAAGTCCACACTTCAGTTGATATGGTGCTCTCCTGTCCAGAGGAGGTCCACAATCACCTAAGAGAGAGATGCCTCTGTCTCCCAAAGTAGACATGCCCGAGCTCTGACACTAATGTAAATCACGTGTAACCCCGCTGAAGCCACTGGTGCAAAGACAGTGTATGTGAAAGAAAAATTGGGCCCAATATGATCCTAACAACAAATACAAAGATATTTAGATGTGTATTAACAAAAGGCTAATTGACTGAAAACTGTCTGTGTGCCATGAGAAACATTGTCCTTGGCAAATTTAAAACTATGGGCTAGCTTTTCAGCTGGTATAAATAAACATAATGCTACTTAAGTCAACAGAACTGTGGCAAGTTATATCTGGTGCTGTATGTTGTTGCATATATATTTGACTATGCCATGTCTGGACAGCTCTGGCTCCTCAAGATTGCTGAAACTGTATCAACTGCAGGTCAATTTTCAGCTAGCCTCAGGGGACTGGTAATGAGATATGGACTCATATGTAGGGTTCCTGGTTGAATTCAGCCCAGGTATAACGTGACCTATGTGAATAAGTTGTTACACATTTATAAAATGCCATAGGAAAGACCATAACTGGTGGTCTCACTGTAATTTCCAATAGACATGCTTTCGCATTATAAAACCACCACAACACAAACTGGCCACCTCGCAAGGGAGCAACCAGTGACTGAATGAATACGGCGCCGGAATTGCCCTTTCGCCTTCATGCAGGAAAGCCAGCAGGGCCTCTGTACTTGGGATGTCATTCTGCAGCGTTATTAATCCAACATGTTTTACCAAAACCAACGCTGAGATTTTCAAGGAAGTTTAAGGGAGTCAGGCACCCAAGTCCCACTGAATTTCAATAGGAGATGGATACTCAATTCCCTTAGACAGTTTTGAAAAGCCTAAATCACCACTCACAAGGGAAAACAAACTTCTAAGGATTCCATCACAGGCACTCGTAAGAAACCATGGTGAGGAAAAATCTTTCTAGAAGGAAACTGTTTAATATACTGTACATATCTTTCTTACACTACACAAATAGCTATGTTCTTTAAGTAATGATTTATTCTGTCTGTTTGTTGCAACTAAAAGAAAATCGTGGTTTTTATAAAGTTCAGATTCAGCCATTGTAGCATTGCTACATGAGGACATTTCTATTGCATCATTATACCGTAACGACAGTTCTGTCCTTGGACACTTGTACTAAGATCACAGAAAGGAGAAGACCAACTACTTGCCCATGTAGCCAACATTCTCTCCGGGATTAGGCTCCCGGAGAACAGCTCTTCTGAGTCACAGTGGCTCATATCCCGGGCAGCAGTGCACAATCCCAGTGCCAGTTTGTGTGCTGCTTTGGGGAGGAATTCTTCCCACAGCTCATAAAACATCTGCAGAGCCACTCTGCTGCCATCACTGCAGTCCTGAGATTGGAATCGCTTCTGTAGTTCCTTCCAACTTGCCAGCAGTGTGCAGCAGCAGATCTCATGGTACAACCCCTTCCTGTACTTGCTCATCTCATCGCACTCTTTGCCTCAACAGAGCCGAACTCCATGTTGTACATGTTGCGGTCCCCTGACTCACGTTTCTCCTTTGTGCAGCTCACCTACCAGAGCTACTGCTAACTGCAGAGTCAGGATTTGCCCCTTTATGGTGACGTCAGGACAGTTCAGCTTTGCTGAATTTTGAAGCTGGATTCCGCTGGGATCACTTACCTCTTACGAACATAAAAAGTAGCATGCTTGTACAATACTGAGTCTGAAGACTCAGATAGACAATATAATAAATACTCCTTCCGTGACAGGGTCATTAAAACAAAAACTCTGCACACAAGACAAAGGACCAGCACTGCAGTACTCCCTCATTGGCAAAAATCTCTGCTTGCATTTTTCTGTATTACTCATTACTGTTCTGTGAATGATTTATTTAGGAATGGGAGGGAGAGGAGACACTTGGCAAAACTGCTTCTAACAGTTCCAGTCCTCTGCTCTGTGAAAAGAATTCTGGCTAAAATACCACTGAGCAACTGATTGCACATTATAAAGGGAAAGAAAAAAGACTTTGTGAATTCCAAGCTGATTCACATCCTGTCTCTCCCCCCCCCCCCATTCCCTACACATATTGCTCCAATGGAACAAAACCCCTTGCAAGGAAACAGTCTCTCTTTTATGGTGAAATTCACTGCAGAAGGCCAGCACAAGATCTATGCAAAACTCAAGTCCCACTTAAGCTCTAATAGGGCTAGTGGGGTTGATTGGTTAAGAGACAACAAAATGACAACTGCCAATTCACCCTATGATGATGTGGGACAATCAGTGAAAATGGGCTAGCTAATGGTGACACAGATGGTAGATGCATAACGCATAACCTATCTGTGGGAGGAGGAGAAGCCTGCAGGAAGAAAAATGGCTAGTCAGTGGTTTGAGAAATAATGAAGATCTCTGGATAATTGAGTCGTACTGGTCACATCACAGGGACGAGAAGAATCTCGTCTGCAATACCTCTTATATAATTTTATCTGATTTTCTGAAGTGTTAGCAATCACAAGCCTATGCATTGCTTTAGTCCCTCTTATAAAGGACCTCAGTGGTCCATAGGTCTTGTGCGGACCTCTGCACAAGGGTGATTTTCACCCTTGCCGAGCAAGTACCTGATGTCACCAGAGAAAATTAAAACATTTTTTTTTTAGATTTATAGACATTCCAAAAAGAGCATCTATTCACATGCTCTACTCACCCTTGACACATCTTAACAATACCTCCCAAGTGCCACAATTTAAGATAATCCACTGCAAATTCACTTCCCTCTCCCCCAAAACTCCCCACCCCTTCAATTACAATTTCCTTTCTCCATTTTCAAATGCCTGGAAAAGCTGAGCCTTGCAATGCACCCTGAAGATGATCAGAAAGATATTTAGAAGATTCTGCAGATGAGCAGATTCTTCTCAACCGTGATGTGGCCAGAACTGCTCGGTTATCCAGGAGATCTTTGCAATTTCTCAAGCTACTGACTGCTCATTTTTCTTGCTGCAGGCTTCTTCTCCTCCCACAGATAACTCATGTATCTAGTGTTATCATCATCATTAGCCAGACCATCTTTCACTGAATTTCTCCTGTCATAATCTGCTTGATGGAGAGTCGTCAGTTTGCTTCCTCTTCTTAGTTAACCAAACCCATTAGACAACTCAATGTTAGTTATTCATGATATTAGTATGGGGAGTTGGGCTGTGATGATTGTTCCATAGGGGATCAATTGTAGGTCACCCTTCATCTCAATGGTAAAGGCACTGTTACTTGTTTATTAAATGGAAATACTAATTTCATCACACTGAATGCAGAAGAGCCATTTTAATCAGAATGACAAGCATTTGAGTTTAGGAAAGAGGGGAGCACCAGCATTGAATTTGCAGAAAGAAATTAAGACCAGTATAGGGTGGCCAGGACAGCATGTTCCCCACATCATCAGTTCAGAGTGGAGCTCTCAGTCCTAGATTTTGTTTCAAGACACCAGGATGGTGATCCCTAAGGTGTTACAGAAAAATATGCCAGAAAGAATACATGAAGGTCATTTGGGGATTGAAAAAATCTAAGAGAAGACCTAGAGATGTTTTAGACTGGCCTAAAATGAACAGCCACATTGAGGAGACTGTCAAGGCTTGTCTCGTATGCCAAAAATACAGGCCAAGGCCAGACAAAGAGCCCACATTTGTGACAAATGAAAAATTGTCCTCCCTCCGCCCCCCTCCAGAGCAAAATAGGCATAGATTTGTTTATGTTGACTAGAAAAAACTATGTACTTGTCCTAGATTATTATTCTCACTTCCCTGAGGTAGCCTACTATAGCTAGAGAGAAGATTGTGCGTGTCAAATCTATTTTTGCTAGATATGTGTACCTGACATAGTAATGTCTGACAGTGGGCTTCAGTTTAGTTGACATAAGTTTAAGTAGTTTGCAGAAAAGTTTGGGTTTAGACATGTAATCACTAGACCCCATTATCCCCAATCCAACAGGCTGGTGGAAAATAGTACTAGAATAATAAAGCAGAAACTGAAAAAGGCTGGGGAGACAGTTGCTGATCTGTATTTAACACTGTTCAATTACAGGACAGCACCAATGAAACATGATTTATCACCTGCAGACATTTTGTTTAACAGAAAACTGAAAACTAAACTAAAATGCCTGTAATGGTAGAAGTTGATATCAGAGAAACTAGGGACTTGAAGAAGTATAAAAAGACAGATAAAGCTAAACAAAAACAACAACAAAAAGCAATATGATTTGGGGGTCTCGTGAACTAATACCATTTCATGAACATGACACACTGTACATATATGATGGAAATCAATGGTTGCAAATGGCAGTGGTACCACATGAAGTTGGCACCCCAGACTGGCAAATACTGCAGAGAAATAGGTGATACATTCTCCAGCTTCCAGATAAGGGAGATAAGGGGCACCAAGTCTGCCATTTTGCCTGAAAAATTCTCAGTTAGGCAAAAACCACAACAGGTTAAGACAAGCAAGCCCTAGGACACAACACTGTCAGAACAAACGGACTTTCAATAGAAAGTTGCAAATCCAAATGACAGCGCAAAGCACCTCACAGATGAATTGAACATTATTAATATGTTTAGTTATAAATATTTGTAATTGTTTGTTATATAAATGTTGTTTGTTACGTGTTATTATTAAGTTTTGGCTGGGAAAGGAAAATGTGGTATTGGGAACTGTACCTTTAAGTGGTTTGGCGTCCCAGACAGGAAGTGTGGGGAAGGGGTACTACAGAAGCCCATGTTTTGTTATGCAGCGGCAGTTGGCACTGCATCACTGAACAAAGAGTATCTTTTTCCAGCAGCTTGGGCCCACAGTGATTACCGAACTCCAGAGCTGTCGCAGGGGAGAGCAGCCAGGCTGCTCTGACCTGAGCTAGAGAACTGGCATGGTGTAGAGCACCCCAAGACTGGGGGAGCACAAAGGTAACCATGGACATACACCCTCCTCATACACCCTCCTCCTCTGTACCAAGCTGAGGATCTATCCCACTGTGCTGAGTTAATATATGCTTTTAATAGTGTAACATACTAGCCCTCCATATCCAGGAGTGATATAAACCAGCAGTACACAGCAGATATATATATATATATATATATATATATATATACACCTTCAACAAAATGATTCTTGTACTAGCAGCAATGAAAACCAGCCTGCCATACCGTACCATACTAAGCACCATTTGTGAAATTATTCATTGGCACTTAATTTATGAATCAGACTTTTAAAAAATATTAACAGTTATGTCAACCTCTTTTAAATTCCAAAGGTTAATAAAAATAGACTTTCATTTAATAGTTGCGTGTTTATAACACCTTTAAGTAAGCTGTATTTATAATATTTATAAAAGCTGGCAATAAATCTTAACAGTTTCACAAACCATTACATGTACAATCCAGTATCAGTTTTATTTCCAGGGACACACGCACAAAGAATACACTTGTTAAGCAACCAACTGCCCCAAAGTAACCTCACAAGTGGTAAATGCCCTTCTACTTCACTTCACTTAAGCAACTGACTTTTGTTGGTCTCTTGGGTGATTGCTTAAATCAGTTTCCATTCTACTGTGTTTGATTTTTCAGTCTCTGATTTGAAAATCAGGAAGTAGATTTGCGAAACCTATATAACGTGCAAGAAATTAACAAATAAGAGGCCTGATCCTGCAAATCATCACTCACGAGTAGTGCCCGTTTTGGCCAACTCTCACTCATCTACTGTGAGTCCTGCAATATCTGAAAATTTTCTTGAAGGCTCAGTTCCTGCAGGCAAGTGAGTACATCAGAATCTCAGATTTCATTACAAAAAAAAAAAAAGACGCACACAGCCAATGCACTACTTGAATTCCATTACAGCACAGTTTGAGACATAAGTAGAAAGTAAGTGGTGCTTGCCCTCTGCACAAGGGTGAATTTCACCTATAGTGCTCAAATAACAGTTTGCAGGACTGAGCCCATAGGGAGTTTTGCTTGCATAAAGATTGCAGGATTAGGCTTCTGTTTGGTTATCCTAAAATTAAAAGGGTTTATCTGCAAAATCTGACTTTGCATTTTGAAATAGGATTTATAAATCAAGACTTTTACAAACACACCCAGACTTATGTTGTACTATCACAATCTGTAAATCCACTGATGATTTGTAAAAATGCTTTAGGATATGTAAATCTGTTCCTTGAATCTTAAAATTGACAAATGTTTTAATTAAATGCAGAGCTGCAAATAATGACGTATGAATCAAAATGTTGTTTTCTAAATCAGAGGCAAAATACAGAACACTCACTCTGAAGAATGCATATGTATAAATCCAATTCATGAAAAAACAAATATCATATCTGAAAAAGAGCCAATATTATTCTGCTCAATATACTAGCACACCACATATTTATTCATTCAAGAATTATTGCAAAATAAGGTGTTCATTTAAAAGGGATGCTACTGAACGTGCAAGGCTGCTAATCTGGTGTCATGTGTCAAAAATTACAGTGGTATGGATGATAAATGTTCATGTTCCTTATAATTGTTTAAATGAGCCTCACTTGGTAAGGCACTAATTTTTTTCTTCTAATCAAAAAAGTTCTCCTTTTCCTAAGAAGACAAAGCATAATCTAATTTCCAAAATACCAAAAAGCAGATGATCAGGAATTAGAGAACTGTGCATTCACTTAGACAATTTTCCTCTTCAAATGTCTCTAATTCCTGTCAGTTCTTGTGACACATGACATTCCTGAGTAAAAGATAAGTTTTATGGCACATTTGCTCTAACAATTTACTAAATTAAGTAGCAAAAGAGGGAGTGGGAAAAGAGTCTTTAAATGAAAACAAAAAATGAGAACAGATCCAGAAAAGGAAGTACTGTGAGTATAGAGAGTGGTTATGTGAAAGAAGTGCTGAGAGACAAACAATAGGAGCTCTTTCTCACTTTGTTTCTGAACTCACTTGCTTCGAATATTTGGACATCCTCTTTGGATCTAACTTTCCTATGTCTTTTAACTGATAGGGACTTAGGACAACAGATACAGGCAAAAACTGCCATTCATTTTTGGCATAAAGACTACTTGATACCAGGAATTGTAAGGCTTCATAGCTCTGGGACAGGAGAACATTTAGGGCAAGCTTGCACCTGGTCCTTGAGTATTGTGCTGAGGAGATTGCAAGGAAGGAGCTTTCTCCCCTTCAGTACAGTCATCTTTGTCGGCCACTCAGCAGAACCCACTTTACCATTTCCAAGCAGGATCGACACCTGCTAACAGTGTTAGCTGTTCCAAGCAAACACTGCCAGTCTGCTACAGCTATAGAGTTAGTCCAGATTGGTGAAGCTTGAAGCCAGGCTTTTGCTGAAATTCAAGGATTTTTTATATTGGCTGCTTAAGTCCTGGCCCATTTCTGCTTTCAACTACAAAATACCACCTTTAACAAAAATCTCTGGTGGTTTTACCACCAAAAAAGGAAGAAATAAAAGTGGCCAACTTCAAAAAGACTAGCTGAAGCTGGAATTCAACCACGTACTAGATTCATAGCCTCTTCAATCCCCCTTGCCCTGCAATAATATGATACACAACCTTTCCTGAAGGAAGGTAGGGTTTTGTGCTGAATGTATTAGAAATATTGTTTAAGAGTAGTTTCTGCCACTCAATGTTTTCTCAGTCATGCTGCTCAGAATAGCACCAGGCTCGTCCAGGAAAGACAACGAGGACTGTGCTGGCATGGGAGGTGGTGACATCCCCTCCTGCTGATGGGGAGCTGCTGTTTATGTCCCTTCTTGGGGGTCTGAATCCTCCTCTGATGCCGACTCGTGAACCCCTGCCGGAGCCACCGGCACTGACTGTACACCAGAAGATCTGTATGAATAAGGGCCTGTGGCCACTGGAAGTCCCCAGGGTCCCCAAGGCTAAACAGGAGCTGAAGGGCAGGGAAATTGCTCGTGCGTCTTTGGGAGATGGCGCTGCCCCGATCAAGTGGCTGCTGTTCTCGCTGAGAAAATCGACTAGCTGCCGGACAACCCTAGGGGGGCAGTAGCTGGCTCCCTTAATATGGTGCTGCGCTGCAGAGTGGGGGAGTGGTGCCCTGATCCCCGAGTCCCATGGCACTCTGGCAAACACCGCCTTGGCATTGGGGAGTGAGAGGATGGCGACCAGTAGTGCCACTCGCCTGACCAGTGCCAGGTTACTGAAGATCTGTGCCAAGAGGATGAACGGGACTGGTGCTGCATCGAAGATCGGCGCCTTGGTGCTGAAGACTTATGGCCCCGCTTGCCTCCATTAGGAAAAGATTCCTTTTCTGGCGACCGTGTTCTGTGCCATGCTGGTACGGATGAACTCCTCGGTGCTGGGGAGCGGGAATCGTGCCGACTCCCATCTGGCGAATGCCTGCCTAAAGATGAGCAGGATTGGTGCTGCCTGTCAGAATGCAGGGTCCTCGATGTCAGAGACCGGGATCGGTGCTGCGACAACAACGGAGACTGCCTCTGTCACTGGTGTTCAACCGCCAAGGAACGCCCCAGAGATGGAGATCGGGAACACCCCCTTGGAGACTGGTGCCACGACGACAACTCTCTGCACAGTAACCCGGTCGCTGGAGGTGAATGCCGCTGGTCAGGGGAGTGGTGCAGCCACTGCGGAGGACCCATCGCAGGTGCCCCCTGGGAACCAGAGTCTTCTCCTTTGACAGCACCAGGGGCCTAGGAGAAGGAGGCAAAGGCAGGGCCATCAGGTCCCTCACTGCCTGGAATGCCTCTGGCATCGATGGCACCGTAATCTGAAGATGTCCTCTTTTGCTCCCAGGAGTTGGGGGTGGCTCTCTTGGCGGGCTCGCACTTCTGGGCTGCAATCCCCTCTCCTGCTGACCTTCAGCTGGTTGGTCCGGTACAGGCCTCATGCTCGACTCCACTTCCCTGGACTTTTTCAGTGCGGGGTAGCGGTCTCTGTCTGAACGCTGCTTTCTCTGCTTCTTCCTCAACAGAGAAGAGGAAGAAGTCTGGAGCCATGGTGGGGCCGGTGTCAACTGGGTGCTTTGCTCTGATGTGATGCTCGGCACTGTGGTAGATCGTGGCCAGCTTGGAGGCTGGTCTCAGCACTGCCTCCATCACCGAGACCTTCAGACGGATTTCCCTCTCCTTTTCAGTCCGTGGCCTGAAAGCCTTGCACAGATCTTGCACTTCTCCTTCCTGTGTGCTTCCCCCAGGCACTTTAGACAACTGTCATGGGGGTCACTAAGAGGGAAGGGCTTGCTGCAGAAGACCCAGGGCTTGAAACCCGGAGACTAGGGCATGCCCTGCTCCCGTGCAAAGGTCCCTGTGGCGACTACTCCTTACTTGACTATCAACTATTTACAACTACAAGCAGAACATTTCCAGCAACTGTCACTGGCAGAAAGAAGGAACTGAGGGGGCGTAGGGCCAGTGGCACCTGTGATACTGCAGTATGTGCGTGGGACTCCAGGGGGCACTGGAGCCGGCCCTACGGGTACTGCTAAGGGGAAAAAAATTCCGGAAACCGTGCACGGAGATGCGCACACACCTAGAATGGAATCGACATGAGCAAACACTCGAAGAAGAATATGACATTTATATTTTTAAATGTAATCCAAACCTTACTTTTACTTGGGTAATTATTTCCACAGCATTTGCAGTTTTGTTTCTTGGTAATATTTATTGGGTTCACTGTGATAATTTGTCCCATAATATAAAAAGAAAAACATCCCCCATTTGTTTTTCAGTAGCTGGGAGTAATCAACTAGTTATGGAATAAAAGTACTCTAATATCCGTGGCTCGGCTTCAGATTTCAAAGTAACTCCTGTATTTACACAACTTTAATTTTGGAATTTAGCAAACTTATATTTTACCTAATTTGAAATCTGTCAAGGATTTCAGACTTCACTATCATTCACACTGGAATGATTTCCTCGACTTTAAGGAAACTTTTAGCATAACATTTTCAGCCTGACTGATGTTTAATCTAATAAAAATCTCCATGAGGCTAGCAGCATCATGGCAATTCTCCAACACTATTTATTTTAAAAGTTTTATTCCAGGATGGACTCAGTTCTCATTTTCCTTACTGCTCTTAAAGACTGAAATTCACCCCTGTGTAGAAGGCTTAGTGTTGACCCTTATTCGAATAAGTAGGCTAGAGCATTTTAATGGGACTTACTGCAAGAGTAAGATGGTGCTCAGTGTAAGGATGACAGAATCAAACTCTGCAATAGTAAACTGGCCACAAAGACTAATTTGGATTTTTCAGTCCAATATTGAAAGCTCTCCTTTAATTGAGAATGCAACCACATTATTTTTTCCTGTCAACCTAGAAGCCAGAACAGCCTACTGTGACTGGGTGCCTGAATGGGCCATACTGAGAAAACCACACTCAGGACAGACTGCAAGGAACAAGGCAGACAATCCTCAAAACTGGTGGTTTATTCTATAATTAGATTCACCAAGCCAGTAAGAAATGAGCTTCTGCAGAACCACCCTGGTTAACAAGAAGCTAAATCCAGTGCCCTTGGCTCCCATCTAGACAACCAAGTCTAATATAGTGAGAGATTATTGAGAACCCAATTCACCATACTTCGAAGTTCTACCAATTCCAAAGAATCAGACACTCTAGGTCAATATGAGACTCACCTCTTACCCATTAGTCATGCTGATGCCAATACTTAGTAACTAAAAACTAAAGGTTTAATAATATAAAAAAGAAAAAAAAGAAGGGAGTAAATCAAATGGTTCAAGGTGATGTTCAGTGTTCATAGTTCATGATCATAGCAGTGATGGAATAAACTGCTGGCTTGTAAAAGTCTCTCTGTAATCATCCCAACAGGTCAAAATCAAAAGGCAGCTTAGATGTAAAGTCTGTTAGAATCTCTCCATGCATTTTCCAGGGTATTTCAAATAATTATTTGGAAGCTCTCAGTCCCATGGCTTGAACTTTCCCTGTTCAGAGCTCAAGCAGACTAGAGATGAAAGGATCAGGCCCAAGGCTTCTCTTTTATAGCTTTCTAGCAGGCTGACAAGCCTCCTCACAGAAAATGTCACAGCCGGGCTTTCCTTCAAGGAAGAATAGGTCATGCAGATAGTTTATGGACCTTTGCTTTGAAGTTAATCTTCTATTTCCTAGGCATACATAGGTAAAATAGTTATACTTCTTTACAAAAGGTAATTAGCGGGTTCTCCATTATAACAGAAATAGGTAAGCTGAAGACGATGTAGATAATATTATTAGTTTTCCTGCAGTACCTCACATCTTGGATCTTAAGGTTAACCAAACCATTCACATACATAATGTAAGGCAATTAAGACATGAAAAGGAATTAGCATCTATAAGTTAATTTGGTTACATTGTTAAACTTCTAACAGGATATAGGTAAGCACAGACAAATGTATTTAGCATCTACCCTTGATTTCTGTTACTACAAATGAATGAGTTAAAGATTGCTAGTCTATCACATCTCTTCGAAATTCTCATGTAAGTAAATTGTCTTAATTACAATTGTAATGCCTCCTGTTAAGTTATTATGCGTCATACACAGGTTGGCTGGTCTGCCAGTGTCACACCTCCTTTCTCAAGTTCTGAAGCAATGTCAACAAGACAGAATATTCTAATTGGTTCACTTGGGAGCCTCCAAGATTTGAATTCCCTTTTTTATGTTAATCACCATCTGAATATTCTCTTTATGCAGGAGAAATCCTTCTTATTCTATTTACATTTTATGTTATAGCAGAGAAATATAAATGAATGTGATTAACATTTATGCACTCAAATTTGTAGGAGAAAACAGATAAAATGTTCTCATTCTCCTACTGTAAGAATTTACCATTTTCTACTTTTCTTTGAAAAGAGTTGACCATTCCAGACTTTTGTAAAGGAATATTCAAGGGTAATCCTATCATTTCAATTTTGTAAAATCCAATATTAAATACAGATATTTTTGTGATAAAAATTAAAACTTTTTTTGTTTTTGTAATGTGAACTTTCCCATTCTTGGCTAGTTATATCCTTAGATCCACACAAGGAGGGGGCCCTCTGACTGTGGATCTCATCCCTCAGTGGGGCTCAGTTACCTCCATGGCACCATATGCCCATCCTTCATATGCTCCCAAACCGCTCTCTGGGCCTGGGATCTATTCAGGAGGGGGCAGAGACTGAGTGTTCTGGGGGAGGGGTAGGCAGGTTGTAGCCAGGGGTTGTCCTTTGTTCTCCCTCCTGTCCCATGAAGCTTTTCAGAAAAAGATAATATAACCTGACATGGTTTTGGGGGGAGAGGGGTGTTCTGCTGAGACCCCTTCTATGGCAGCAGTGACCAAGGGGTATCCTGCTACTCTAACCACATAGGCTATTCCCAGCTAGAAAACTTTAAGACAGAGTATTGCAAAAAATCAGCAACAAAATCTTTAGCCTGGCAGAAGATATGTGGGTGCATGCACACATACACAATTAAAAAGTACAGATAGGCTTGATATCTTCTTTTGGGGTGGGTGTCTTCCTTTATCCTGCTATCTAGCACCTCTCTCCATTTCACATGGAACTGGATTTAGACTACTTCAGCTCTCATTTAAACCAGTTTCACACTGCTGTAATTACACTGACTTTGATGGAGTTACTCCTGACTTACATTAGTGTAGGTGAGCAAAATCAGACCCCTCCTGCAGTACCGCAGAATGCCAAAGCCATTTTTGGTAAGCATGCACCACTCACATTTACTTTCTGACTATCTTAGTCCACTGTGCAAATCAAAATGAAATTTAGCACAAGATTTTTATCAGAAGCACATCCCTTTAAACTAGTGAATAACTGGTCAAATTCTTCTATCAGTCAAATCAGTGCACGTCTGCTGAAATCAGAGTGGGTAGGATGGATATAACTGAAAAGAGAATTTGACCAGATGTTGCTTATATGACACATTGACAGCACTGATCTATTATATCACACCATAAGATAGGCAGCAATCTGCAGAGGTTACTGGTTGTCTATGAACTTGGATTCAAGATGGGTGAAGGAAGGCCTGGTATGCTCACTTACAACAATGTAAATGTGAAGCAATTCTATCAAAGCCAATAGACTTATACCGGTGTAAAAGTGGTATGGCTGTTCTTATATTCTTATGAAACAATTCAGACCAAAGAAGCACAAACCTGACTATTTTCCACAAACTAAAATTGAGTCTGAATCTTTTTTGAGTTCAGGAAACTATCTGTTGGTGAATTCCGTACAGAAGGCAAAACTACCAAAACATAGCAAGAAATGCTATTCCTGCAGTATTTCTGATGATGGCAGCACTGGAAAGCTCACTACAGAGTCTTTCTGTCCACTCACTTCACGCCCTTCCTCATGCTTTCTTGCATGGCCTCGCTCATCCTTCAACTCCTCCCTTAAAACACACCTTCTCCAGTCCCTAGTCCACATAGTGCTATTTTTATTAAAGTAAATAAATAACCATAATATTTTGTCTTCCTCTTGGCCTATTTCTAGAATCGCTTCCTTCCCAAGATACACAATCTTTTCTAATAAAACGGTTCTCTTTCACTTTTTAATATTTTATTTGCTTTTTGTTCTGTATATAGTATGATGTTTTAACTACATTTGTTCACCTAGTCAATGCCCTCTCCTCCTCACCCCCACAGTATCTTGGAAGAAGAGGAGAGCAGGGTTTCTGATAAATTAAATTATTATTTAAAAACTGGACCATTTTGTATAAACTCCATTCCTTCATGCTAAAAAGTCACTTTCCTTTAACAGTACTCCAGGAGTCTGGACAGGACAGATTAAATGGAATTGCTTCATTTCTAATAATAGAGCCATAGCATAAATTGCTCTGAGAGTCTCTTTCATTCAGCAGTTATTTATTGTTCATAATTCACCTCCTGCTGACAGAGAAGGGCATGATGGAACTAATTTAACATGTTTTTGGTCAGATTCCATTCCTATCTGAGTGAAATATCAGTAAATAAAACTGAAACACCATTTATTAGGCTGCTGGAATTGTCATAGGTTAGGTTATCACACAAACTGTGTGCCTACAGGAGGGAAATTAATTCACAGTCCTGTTCACAAGACAGTGGTTAAAGAAGCAGTCAGTCCAGGTGACCGCTGTGAATATTGTGCCCTCTAAAAATGTGGTTTGGTTAAAAAGTTTGGTTGAGAGAAACAAATGAATGTAACAATTTCAACAAGAAGAGAAAGTTACTCAGTTTGTGCAGTAACAATGGTTCTTCGAGATATGTCCCCCTATGGGTGCTCCGCTATGGGTGTATATGCGTTCCTATGCTTCTGAGCGGAGATCTTTGATAGCAGTGTCCATTCGGCCTGCACATACGCTCTCCCCACCTCGTGCTCTGCCTCTAGGCTAATTAGCACTTCATGGGCGGCTCTCAGTTCCTTCTCTACTGCAGAGTCCCAATCAAGAACTCCGAAGTAGAGGAGAAGAGGGTGGATCATGGAGCACCCATAGAGACACACATCTCAAAGGACCATTGTTACTCCACAAGGTGAGTAACTTTCTCTTCTTCTTCTAATAGTGTTCCTATGGGTGTACCACTGCAAGTGACTCCTGAGCAGTATCTCCAATGTAAGGTTCGGCTTTGGGGTCAAGTCTGCTACAGATGACAGTACTATGGACCCAAAGATGGCACTGGAAGCAGAGACTCCAGTAATCACATAGCGTGCTGTGAACATATGAGCAGATGCCCAAGTTGCTGCTCTGCAGATGTCTGAGATAGGGACTTACTTGAGGAAGGTGACTGAGGAGGAAACCAACCTTGTGGAATGCGTGTGGATTCCAGATGGAGGGACCACATTGTGAACATGATAGCAGTGCTTAATAAAATTCGAGACCCATTTGGAGAGTCTCTGGGTCGATACCGTTATGCTTTTACATCCTTCTGCAATGAAAAGGAAAAGAGATTTCCTAAAGGTCTTTGTCCTGTCCTGGTAAAAGGCCAGGGCTCTCCCAACATCTAGCGTGCGCAGTATAGCCTCCCTGTTATCACGGTGAGGTTTGGGATAAAAGGTCAGGAGGTGAATCAGTTGGTTCATGTGAAAAGACCAGATCACCTTGGGGATGAACTTTGGGTGGGGTCGAAGAGTAATCTTGTCTTTAAAGAATATTATAAAGAGGGAATACGCCATTAGTGCCACTATTTCCCCTATTCTCCTTGCCAAGGTGATGGCTACTAGAAACGCTGTCTTCAGTGACAAGTATGAGAATGAGTTTCCGCTGTTGTGTTCTGCACTCCGTAGGTAAGCTGCTGATAATAGAACATTGTGGCAAATGAACCAGTTCCACAACTTTAGCATTTCCACACACAGGGAGGATGATCTGGTGCTGCCCTGATGATTTATGTAGTACATGCACGTGATGATGTCTGTCATGACCTTTGTGTGTGTATCTCTGATCAGCGGAAGAAAGTGAGCGCAAGTGTTCCTGACCACTCTGAGTTCAAGGAGGTTGATGCAGAGAATTGCCTCTGCGGGTGACCACTTGCCCTGAGTCGTGAAGTTGTTGAAATGTGCATCACAACCTATCAGGGATGCGTCTATAGTGGGAAGAAGTGTCAGGGTAAGGCAGGTGTTAATGGGACCCCCATGCAAATGTTTGCTGGGTCTTTCCAACAATTGAAGAAGTTTTGAAGGGCATTGAGAGAGGTTTGTCTAACCTGTCTTTGTTTGGCCTGTAAACCAAACTGAACCATGTCTGCAGACACCTCATGTGTAGTCTGGCATGAGATATTACAAAGGTGCCAACTGCTATGTGACCAAGAAGCTGGAGGCAATGTCTGGCTGATTATTTATGGACTGGTTAGTACTGTCTTTATGAGCGTCTTTATGAGCTCTGTGTTGCAGGATGAGCGCTCTTGCTTGCAGTACATTGAGACTGACCCCTGTAAATCCAAGCACTGTACCAGAGTTAAAGTTGACTTTTGGAAGTTGATTTTTAGCCCTAGTTTCATGAATAACTCCACGTCCCATGGGTGACTGACTAGACTATCTTTGAAGGAGTGGGCCCTGAGGAGATAGTCGTCCAAGTATGGGTTTATCATGATCCCCAGGGTGCACAGGTGAACCACTACTACAAATATGACCTTGGAGAATACTCTGAGAGCCAGCAAGCAGCCAAAAGGGAGTACTCTGTACTGGTGGTCCTGACTTAGAGTAAACAGGAGGAACCATCCGTAGGATGGTAGAATCAAGATGTGGAAATAGGTGTCCTAATGGTCAAGGGCTGAGAACCAATCTCCCTGTTCCAGAGATGGAATAATCACTGCTAGTTTGACCATCTTGAATTTTTGAGCCTTCACATATTCGTTCAGTGCTCTCAGATCCAATATGGGTCTCCAACTTCCCTTTTTCTTGGAAATCAGGAAATATCGGGAATAAAACATTTTGCCTCGGAGATGTGTGGGAATCAGTTCTATGGCTCATAGAGACAGGAGATGATCTATTTCCTGTCTTAATAGTCTCTTGTGAGAAGAGTCCCTGAAGAGAGATGGGGTGGGAGGCTGCGGAGGTGGGAGGGAGGTGAAATGGATAGAATACCCCTGGGTGATAATTTCCAGAACCCATCTGTTGGATGTTATGTGTTCCCAGGTCTGATGGAACAGAGCCAGATGGCATCCAAAGGGAAGTTGCAGCTGGTGTCGTAGGGAGTGGTCTCTCAGGACCTTGACTGCAGTGTCAAAGTTGGTGTTTCAAGATGGAAGGCTGTGATGTGGAGGATTGAAAGCCTGAAGATTTGTGCCTTTGAAATTTGGACTTTTTTCACTGTGGCTCAAAATAGCGCTGTGATGGGTAGTGGGGCAGATGTGACTTCTGGCATAGCTGAGGACTAAATTTCCTTTTTTGTCCGGATGCATAGAACCCCAGCAATCGAAGAGTGGCTCTGGAGTCTTTCAGTCTGGAATGCAGCATCTGTTTTGTCCACAATTTCGGGCCTTTGAAGGGGAGGTCTTTGACTCTCATTTTATCCTCCTTTGGCAGCCCCAAAACATGCAGCCACAGTGCTCATCACCGTCACTACCACTGTCACAATTGAACAGGCTACATTATCTGTGATATCTAGTGTGATCTGAAGTGCTGATGGCCTGAAATTGGTCTCTGTGTGACACCGGCAGGTGATCAGTAAAGATGTTATGCTTGGCATAATTCGTGTAGTCGTATTTGGCTGCTAGGGCTTGGTAGTTTGCAATTTGAAATTGTAAAGTCGCAGAAGAGTAGTCCTTCCTCTCAAATAAGTCCAGTCCTTTTCAATTCCTATCGTAAGGGGTGGATTTTGAGTAGTGCCAGAGACCACAGGAGTTCACCACATCCAGCACGATGAAATTAGGTGGAAGAAGAGGAACTCTGAGTCCTTGGGCAGGACATAATACTTCTTGTCAGCCCATTTGCACATTGGTGTGGCTGATGCTGGTGTTTTCCATATGAGTTTGGCCAGATTCAAAAGTGCCTTGTTAATAGGGAGGGTGATCCTGGAGGTGGAGGATGTATGTAGAATGTCCAGTAGCTTATGGTGGGTATCCCTGACCTCCTCAAGAGGGATCTGTAATGTATCTGCCACCCTCTTTGTAAGGTCTTGAAAGGATCTGAAATCATCTGCCACAGATGGGGGAGGAGGAATCACTGCCTCATCTGGAGAGGAGGAAGAGAAATTAGTTAGTGGTATGGTCTCCTCTTCTAGTTCGATCTCCTGTTGTTCAGAAATTTCCTCAGGAGGCTCCAAGGCTCTAGATGTGGAGGCAGAAGGAGAGCACCTCACGGATTCTCAGTGGGTGACACTGGATTCTCGGGAGGCATGGTGCCTATAAGCCACCATGGATCCCAGTAAGGCCACTGGAGCAGTGGGAAGGGCATGAATGGCAAAGGCCCTGGCTGGTCATACCATGGGGGTTGAGGTCCAGAGCGAAAATGTGCCTCGGAAGGTCCAATTTGATGGCAGGATGGAGCATAATGTGGGTGAGAGAAAACCTCCTCTTGGTCGCTATCAGAGTCTCTGCTGTATTTTGGAGATGCAGATAAGGAGACTACAGGCAAATGGCTCAGTACCAATGGTGACTCCAGGGTTCGAAACACACCAGATGCTGGGGCCCTGGTACCAACTAAAGAGGACCCTGGGGTTTCAGATATCACCAGATCCTTAGAAAATCTGAACTCCTGTGGTACCGTGGTCATCAGTACCATCAGGGCTTGCTGGTGCTGACTCACCAGTACTGAAGCAACTGGCAATCTTGACCAAGATGAGCGGTCCGACGAGATTTGTTTAGTTGTCATCAGTACCGAGGGCTTCCGTATCGGTGCCGACTTCACAGAGGCAATTTCGTCCGTGCTTTTGTTTCTGATAGGTGTTACTACTGCCTCAGGCGCCTATGCCCAGAGGGTCCTTTGGCTTACTTCCACTGCCCGAACTGGATGACCCAGATGACTTGTGGGTACCATGTTCAGGAACAGTTGGTACCATTAGTACAGAAGACCTCCTCTGGCTGGTTTGGGACACCGAGTGAGGGCTTGTGGCTCTTTTTGGAGGTCTTTTGTCGGGAAACTGAAGGGTTTTTTTTCCTCGGTTTACCGCCTTAGGAGGTAGAAGGCTGCAGTGATGGCTCTCGTTGCCGAGGAGACTTGGGACCCAGGGTCAGCTGCAGGTTGCAAAAGTAGTTTTAGCTTGATTTCCCAGTTTTTCCAGGATCTGGCTTTCAGCTGCAGACACAAAGCACACTTCTGGGGAATGCGGGTCTCCCCGAGGCAAAGGACACAGCAGGAATGTCCGTATGTCACAGGTATCGTTTCCTTACGGAAGAGGCACCTCAAACCCGGGGGAGCTGGACATGCCCTTTGCCGGGGACAATCCCCAATAGGGGGACAGAAAATAAAGTAAAACCCTTTTTTGGAGGGGAGGTGGGGAAGAGGGAAAATAAAGCAACAGAACCCTACCAGTTAAGAAGAAAATGCAAGCGAAAACACTAAGAATGACTAAGATAAAGGTTTTCTAAAGAGCTAAACTATCAGTGAATGAATGTCTTTAGCCAGGAGTGGCTGAGAAGCACCTGAGGGGAGTTTTCCTGCTAATTCCTGCTAATTAGTCTCAAGGCAAAAAATGAGAGGAGAGAGCGCTTGTGCGGGGGGCAAACAGACACTGCTACCAAAGGTATCCGATCAGCGATGCAGGGACGCAGACACACCTACAGTGGAGCACCCCCAGGGGCACTACTCAAATAAAGAACCATTAAAGATGAACCGAATGTTTTATTGCATAATGCAGAGTTACCCTTCTGCTGATAGACACTGGGGCCTTGCAGATCGGTGTCCCTGTGGGGTAATCAGTGATGCAGAAGCTGGGTATTTTCTTAGTGCAACTTGTTTATTTTACACTCTCTATGTCTGTCCTTGAACACATATGGTCACAAACAGTACACAGATAATTCCCTCTTTCAGAGATCTCAGCCCAAACACCAAAAGCCCAGTTTACCTGGGAGCAACCTATCTCAAGAGTTTAGAGGGAATAAAGCAGAGACCAAATCATTGGCTGCTTGCCACAGCTCTCCAAAAAGAGAAACTACATCACAAGCAGATAGATATCCCAGAAGTTAGAATGGTACCTGGGATTTGGGAAACTTTGGTTCAATTCAATTCCCTATGAAATTCTCATGAAATTCCTATGTGACCTTGGGCAAGCCATTTATTCTCTCTGTGCCTCATTATTCCATATGTAAAACAGGGACAACAGTACTTACCTATGTCTCAGGGGCATTGTTCAGATACATATAGAATCATAGGAAAGTAGGGCTGGCAGGCAACTCGAGAGGTCATCGAGTCCAGCCCCACTCCCCCCACTCCCTCATGACGAGGCAGGACCAAGTATACCTAGACCATCTTTGACAGTTGTTAGTCTAACCTGTTTGGGGTTTTTTTGTTTGTTTGTTTGTTTTGTTTTTGTTTTTTGTTTTGTTTTTTTTTAAAACCAAACCTCCAATGATGGGGATTCCACAACCTCCCTTGGAAGTCTATTCTACTACTTAACTACCCTTACAGTTAGAAAGTTTTCCTTCATATCTAACCTAAATCTCCCTTGCTGCAAATTAAACCCATTATTTCTTGTCCTTCCTTTAGCGGACTTGGAGAACAATTAATCACTGTCCTCTTTATCACAGCCCCTAACATATTGGAAGACTTATCAGGTTTGGTGTTATCAGGTGCCCCCTCAGTCTTCTTATCTCAAGAATAAACACACCCAGTTTTTTGGGGTTTTTTGTGGGTTTTTTTTTATCATTTCCTCATAGGTCAGGTTTTCTAAATCTTTTACCATATTTGTTGTTCTCCTCTGGACTCTCTGCAATTTGTTCACAACTTTCCTAAAGTGTGGTGCTCAGAATTGGACACAGTACTCCAGCTGAGGCCTCACCAGTACCGAGTAGAGCAGTATAATTTCCTCCTGTGTCTTACACACAAGATTATTGTTAATATAACCAAGAATGATATTAACCTTTTTTGCAACTGCATCACATTATTGACTTTCATGCAATTTATGATCCACTATAACCTCCAGATCTGCTTCAGCATACTACTGGCCAGCCAGTTATTCCCCATTTTGTAGTTGTGTATTTGATTTATTTCTCCTTAAGTGAATCTCAAAGACAACTGATAAGAGTTCTGAGATTGTTTCAGCTAGTTTCTTAAGCACCATAGGCTGCATTTCATGAGACCCTGTTGACTTGAATATATCTAACCTATCTAAATGTTCTTTAACCTGTTTTTTCCATATTTTGCCTTGCATTTCTTCTATCTTGTTAATATTTATTGTGTTAAGTATCTGGTCACAATTTACTTTTTTTAGTGGAGATTGAAGCAAAATAGGCTTCTTCATGTCCTTCGTTATTTGCTTTCCTTCCCTACTAAGCAGCAGACCTACATTTTCCTTTATCTATCTCTTGCTCCTAATGTATTTATAGAATTCTTCTTATTCCCTTTTATGTCCTTTGTTAGGTGTAACTCATTTTGTGCCTTAGCCTTTCTGATTTTCTTCCTACATGCGTGTGGTAATCTTTTGTACTCATCCTTAGCAATTTGGGCATGTTTCCACTTTTGTAGGATTCCTTTTTGATTTTCAGGTCATTAAAGAGCTTCTGATGGAGCTATATTGGCCTCTTATTATTATTCTTATCTCTCCTTTGCATTGAGATAGTTTGCTGTTGCACCTTTAATATTGTCTCCTTGAGAAACTGCCACACTCCCAAACTCCTTTTTCCCCTTAGATTTTTTTTCCATAGGACCTTACCCACAAATACTCTGAGTTTGCTAAAACCTTCTTTTTGAAGTCCACTGTCCTTATTCTGCTGTTCTCACTCCTTCCTACGTGAGGTGAGGTGCTCAGATATCATATAGGTACCTAAGACAAAATTTTTCTTCAAAGACTGAACATGCTGAGCATGTTAAGAAAAAGAACAAGACTATGTGTAAGGGCAGCACCTGGTCGCTTCCATCATAGTATTACCATATGTAAAAATTCCTGATTCATGTGCGCAAGACTCACAGATGTGCAGGAGAAGGTTGTTATTTCTGTATGTGTCAATCACATTACTGGTACATAATTTTTTCTATATTGTTATAATCCAAGTGGAATGCTACTGATATATATTTAAAATCTTCAGAAACAAGAAGAAATGAAGCCGATAAACCTTGTTAGGTGGGCAGCACAGGGCAAAACACACTGTTGAAGGGATAAAACAGAATTGAGACAATTCAGAGGGCACAGCAGTGAAAGAGACAGCAAAGGGAAACAAGGCTGAGAGACAGCGAAAGAAAACAGGGCAAATCAGAAGAACCACATAAGCTACTGATGAAGAGTTGCTTGAAGAGACAGTTCGATCCCACTTTTGCAGACTCAAGTACATTACATAAGCATTTGAACTACTGGGTGTTTATCCAGACTGACTTGGCATTTCAAACTCTTTCAAGCATACCCTTAGTAAGTTCAAAGTTAGACAAAATTTAAGAAAGTGATTTTTTTAAATTGCCTGTATTTTTGAAATCTCAAAGACCAAATGCCCCATTTAATTTAAATGTCTCCAATGAACAGTGATTATATGCCTTTGTCAAGTTTGAAAGAAACCTGAAGCTTCCCAAGACTGAGAGATAGGACTTCTATAACTATAAAACTACTGTATCAATTTTCTATACTTCTTAAATCATTACAAAATGAAGGAGTTTGCAGGAAAAATAATGAAAGGAAGGAAAATCAAAGTATAAGGGGAAAATAGCCTAGTTCATGATTTTGGGTTCTGATTTATTCTGCTGTATGCGTCATTCATTGGAATGTCATAGTTCATCTGCAGTTAGTGCTATTTGCCAAATCAAGTCATGCAAAGAACAGGAGGAAAGAAATCACCCACGGTAATACAGTACATAAATCAAAAAGGGATATTTTCATGGACTTGGTCACTAATCAAACAGCAAATCATTTTCTTGTTTTGCTATCAAGGACTGTTATTTTTAGGACGTGCTTAATCTGAAACAAAAATGCATCTATTAAAGCTGCAGAGCAACCTAGTAATATACTGAATATACCTAGTATATACTGAATACAGAGGGAATAAGATATGTGCCACACAATCTACCACTTTCTTAACATTTTATAAGTAGTTTATTTGTTCAGAATGTTGAATTTTCAGAATGGGGAAGGTTTTTTTTTATGTTTTAGTTTTTTATTTGCCTAGTTTGCTGGCTGTGGAGTATAACGAATGGCAGTGCTGCACTTCAGTTATACTGGAATTTTATTTTTAGATGAGTATTTCTAAATTATGTCTAGGGTGCCTAAAGTATAATGGTGGCTGCCCTCTTTAGTGTGTATATACATTTAATTTGATGCATGTGTTTTATACATTTATCCATCATAAAAAAGATATCAGAACAGAATCTACTTCCTTTTAAACTGGCTGATATTTTCCCTACCTGCTTGCTCCTAAGAAGAAACAACACTCAAAGAAATTTTGAACAAATGGTTTGAGGTTTTGTAAGTACAAGAAAATAATATTTTGGTGAATAAATTACTTTGACCATGGAGATATCCAGCATTCACAGCTGGATAAGTGCATTTGGCATGCTGAGCAAAAGAGTTTGGTGAAATCTGGACCAAGGTTCTCGATTCAGTAGCTAGGTAGAGAAAGAAGGAATATATCATTTAAAAGGACTTTGAGTTATGTCGAATACCAGTTTATTGCACTTTCATATAATATGATTAGCATGGTTTTACTGACCTACTTATCCCATAGCCAAATTTATCTGTATGCAGAGGGCTGCATAAAGCCTATGAAATACTTCAGTCCCACTTAAACCTTCAAGTGTGACTAATGTGATTCATAGGCCTTGTTCACAGCCTCCGCACAAGGGGTAAATGTCACCCTAAGGGCCAGATTCTGGTACTCTTAATCAGACTGAATAGTACCTTACTCCACAAGTGGTCCCATTGAAAATAATTGGACCACTTCTGGAGCAAGGTGACGTTGAGTGTAATGGCCTAAGTGAACAAACAAAAGCTAACAAAAGAAATATATTGCTTTCCAATCAATTGTTCTATTTCTTTCACCTCTAGGGACCATATTTTGATAAAACAGTGTTTCAGTTTGGAGAAATCTAGTCAATTGTTTAATGAAGTCTATTAGCAACTATTTTTTTATACATAATGCACCCCAATAAGAATTTATCTTACAATAGCCATTTAAAATGTGATCTTCTAGATAATGAAACATACTAGATGAGTGCGTCTTAACGTGTCCCCTCTGCTGCCAAACACCCTTCTGGCTGCTCGTGTTCTCTAATTCATGACAGAATGAGGAAATTGCTTGGCTAAATCAACATCATCTGTGCATATACCTAAAGAAAATCTAAAGGAAGCTCTGTGTACAGTTAATCAACAAAGTGTATTTTTCTTTCTCACATATTTGTTTCAATTAGAGCTTATTGAGTCATCTTTGCAGCCCTAGGGAGAACCTCAAGCAATCATCACTGCTGCTTAGAAGGTAATTTAGATTGCCGTCTGGAATATTTGTCCTTTTTAATCATCTACTACATACTGCTCTTTTAGGATATTGCCACTCAGAGACAAGAGAACAAAAAAGAGTATTAAAGTGAATGGGTGCCCATTTGAATTTGGCAATTCCCTGAATACAAATGAGATCCATTAACAGGAAAGCCCAGCTATTTTCAGGCAATACTTCAAAACCTTGTCTAGCCTATTCCTCCAAGGAATTTAATTTCTTTATATTATTTAAATTGTGCACTAGAAGGAGAGAAATTATTATGTAGTGGTCATTTAAAATGCATACTTTTTACGGTTAAATGAGCCACAAACCTTCCAAGAGCAACTTTATCAAGAAAGTTCTAAAAATCAGTGTATTTTAACTGGCAAATATACTATCTAATTTTGTCCAACAGAGTCAGGTTAGCAAAGCAGAAAATAAAATAATGACACCAGCAATCTCGTTCTCTAGTACACGTGCATGCATAAACAGTCACAATGAACAGATGACTGACTAAGTAGTCAAATAAATCCTCAGTGAAGATAAATAGTGCTCCTAAACTCTTTATCTCAAGAATCTTAACTTGATTAAACAAATAGCCACACACTTGTTAAAGTGGCTATGCACGGAACATGCTTACTGACCGGAGTGGGAGCGCTACTGAAGACAGTCTTGGATCAGATTCTTATCAGTTACATGTTTGTAACTCCACTGATTTTAAGAGTTATTCCAGATATATCCCAGTGCAAGTGATATCAGAGGCTAAAACTGTGGAGCAGTATGTCTTTTTAAAATCACTTATTGCAATCCGGAAATGTTTTGAACATAGAAAATGAAAAAGGCATTTATTTTTAGAAGCTTTCATTATAAATAAAAATGCAAATAAAAATACATGTCTGGAAATTCATTATTTGCTGCAAAGCTGTTTTTGAAGTAAACAAAAACTCTTTCCAATAGGCAACTGTTCATCTCTCATTCTAAATTTCTACATGACACTATCTCTCATATTTATAGCAGCTGCAGGAATGTACTTGTATGTTTTCTCCCTAACTATATCATCAAAAGAGTGAGAGATCACAGATTTTAAAGAATTTTTTTTCAAGTTGTTTGGTAATCAAAATTACAGAAAAATATTTTCTCCTGGAACAGCAGAAAGCATATACACAACAATGAATTTTATAACAACTTAGAATAATAAAAACAGAATAAATTAACCCTTTGCTTTCCCACGTATATGGTAAGAAAGGGGGAGACAGCCTAAACCCTAACCCTATTATTATTAAACAGAGCAGTCTTCATGTTATTAAGCAGAGCATTTCCGAGCCAGAATAGTCTCCTTGACTTCAATAAGGCTACCAGGATAAGTAGAGTGAGCAGGATATTGTTATTTGTCCACAATACAGCTCTGTTTCTCTATTTTTGTTTGATCACTTCCTCAGGTACCTTCATCCAGATGCATCTGAGAGTCCAGAGACTTCATGGCATGCTGTTGTAAAAACAAAGCCCACACGCAAAAAGTTGATGGCAAACTAGTTTATTTGTAAAACGCTAGTTAAGAACCAAACATGAGGAGCAGAAAAATACAGAGGTTTGGCCAGTGGTTCCTTCACGTGAAACTGAAAAAAACCCAGTAGCTAAAGAGTTAGTTGCATAGAAATAAAACAACACCCATCTAGTCTGCCATTTTTTGATATTCTCAGGACTATGAGCGTAAGGTTTGTCCCTCATTTCAAAGCAGAACCCATTTTCTTCACTTTGATACATTCTAAACCTCTCCAAAAATGTAGTCTAGTTTCTGAAAGGGAAAACTTTTTGCATTTTAATTCCATTTATAAATATTTAAGATATTTAATATGCTGTTTTTCTCCTTTACTGTATAATATTTTGAGATTCATTGTGAAATGCATATATTTGAAAGTTTTTATAAAAATCAAAATAAGAACATTTCCCCTTCTGTATCTAGTATTTATGCATTTAAGATTTCTGTTTGTTCACTTCAAGAATCTTGTGCACTGAATTTAATTTCACATTCTGATTTTAAAGAAGTTAGTTTAGTATTTTGTATATAGCACAGAGTTTGGTACCTACAGGATTCTGTGTTTTGACAGCTCATTTTCTCCAACCATTGTCTATTTTATCTAGGGTTTACAGAGTCAAAGATTCAGGCCATGTCTACACATACAACACGACAGCTGCACTGCTGCAGCACATCTGGTGAAGGCTTTGGGATGTATGGTCACTGGGAGGCATTCATGGACATAGGACTGTTCTTTTGGGATGGACTTCACCTGAGTAGGGAGGGAAATGCACTTCTAGGATGGAGGCTGGCACAATTGATTGAGAGCTTTAAACTAGGGAGTTGGTTCCTGTCCTATTACTCAGAGGTTAAGGAGAACAATTTTTCTCCCTCCTCCTTGTAACAACTTCTTACATACTTGAAAACTGTTTTGTCCCCCCCTCAGTCTTCTCTTCTCCAGACTAAACAAACCCAGTTTTTTCAATCTTCCCTCATAGGTCATGTTTTCTAGACCTTTAATCATTTTTGGTGCTCTCCTCTGGATTTTCTCCAATGTGTACACCTTTCCTGAAATGTGGAGCCCAGAACTGGACACAATACTCCAATTGAGGCTGTATCAGCGCTCAGTAGAGCAGAAGAATTACTTCACATGTCTTGTTTACAACACTCCAGAGAATACATCCCAGAATGATATTTGCTTTTTTTGCAACACTATTACACTGTTGACTCATATTTAGCTTGTGATCAATTATGGCCCCCAGATTCCTTTTTGCAGTACTCTTTCCTAGGCAGTCATTTCTCATTTTGTATATATGCAACTGATTGTTCCTTCCTAAGAGGAGTATTTTGCATTTGTCCTTATTGAATTTCATCCTATTTACTTTATCTTTCCAGCAAATTGGATTTACTCTTGTTTATAACAGGACTAGAACACAATACTGGCCTGAAGAACAACTACAAAGGGCTAGATTGTGCCTCCTGAGTTATGTGCCTGGAATGGGCTCTCCAAGCACAGATCACCTCTCTCCTCCATGCCAGGGGAGATAAACTGCCTTCAGGGCACTGTCCCACAACCATAGTGGAGCTAGGGGTCCGCAAGTGGAGCGGGTGTATATATATCATGCTCCCCAAGCTCTGAGTAGAACACATGGAGACATTAGTACAGTGCTCACCTGTAACCTCCCTCCACATAGTGAAATCTCCCTTTAAGGGAAGTCCTGTGGGACCTCTGTGCCTTCTGTGGGCCACTTGATAGCCATAAGGATCACCAGAGATATGCAGAGATTGGGGACCAGATCCCCTGCTTCTTCCTCAGGGGGCAAAAGCCATCAGAATTTGGGAAAAAACTGCCTGAGGAGAACCTGGCAGAACTGTTCTCCCACCGTTCCTTTGATTGTTTTGGACACAATCTCTCCTAATGTAAATAGAGAAGATTCCTTGAAATACTGGAAAAAATATTGAGTTGAGGAAAGCAGCAAATCTGAGAGAAAGGGAAAGTTTCTGTTTCTAAAACAAATCTTGTCCTTATTAAAAAAAACTAAAAACATCACCAAACACACATTACCAAAGAATTTAGCTAAGTACAATGATATTTCTTCTGTATGCAATATACAATTCCTTGAGAATGCCTTTATGCCAGACAGTCATCAACAGACCCCTTTCATTGGATTTGTTTTAGAAATACACAGCAATAGCTCATGGTAAGCAATGGTATCTTGCCTGAGGCACACTTAATGTCAAGCAACTTTTCCTCCTCCAGCTTCCTGAGATTTCTAAGTTACAAATTAGAAAGGTTTAGTTTGAGAAATTCAGCAATGGATTACCTGCTATGCTGGGGGAAATCTCACATGTCCTTAGGCAAAATACATGATGAAGAGAGAGAGAGAGAGAGAGAGAGAGAGAGAGAGAGAGAGAGAGAGAGAGAGTGTGTGTGTGTGTGTGTGTGTGTGTGTGTGTGTGTGTGTGTGTGTGTGTGTGTGTGTGTGTGTGTGTGTGTCTACTTAAAGTAAACGCTTCATTCTCCGGGAATTTGGAACTTGCATAATCAAGCTGCATATTGAGCAATGACAGAAGTGCTAATGCATTAATTCATGACAAGCACTGAGGGCAAGAGAAAACAAAGTTTTCCTTTTGGTTAAGTTTATATATTATTTTTCTTATAAAAACATGAAAAAAATGTAAAATGATAGCAGAGACATTTCCAAAATAAATACAGTTGCAAAAAATGCCTTCTATTGTTTCTTGTCTAGTACTAATCTGATTTTTTTAAATTTAAGCAACACAAGAAGTCCACCTTCTTAGAAAATTAGTGGTGAATTAGTGATGGGTGAACCACAAACAGTTTGTGATATTTTATTTGGGTAAAATGTCCAGATGCTTAGATATTTATTCTAGCTTCATTCAAGCACTCTGAACTTCTTCAGTATGCAAAATTAGATTAGAATCTCATGAGAACAGCTCAAATCATGATATTATAGTATTTCCTCTTCTCATGAAAAGAAACCAAAGTTCTTTGGTCCCAGGAAGGACTTGAACTTGGACTCCAGAAACTTTGTTTCTGATTGTTTAAATGAAAAATTTTCAATAAATACAAAGTTATAAACAAAAATGTCCAAATTATAAAATCTTTTCATAAAGATGCATCGTACCATATGATTTTTTTTCCCTACACAAATAACTGATGTCAACTTTGGACTCCTAATTATATTGAATCACTCTTTCAAAGACAGCTAAAAGAATTTGTCTTTCAGCAAGCAGCATCTTTTCCCAACAAGTACATGAGCTTAGTCAACTGTTATCCAACCTGAGTAGACAAAATTTCTCCCTTGTTAATATCTCAGCAGTTAAGGGTGCTGTCAGGAAGGACCGGGTGAGTAATGCACTTGTCAATAAAACCTTTTAAAAGTTCTATCACAATCTTTATTTTAAAATGTGTGCAGCACATCTAAAGGGACCCTTTTTTGGGGTGAGGGGCATCATCTACCCATGTATATAAATGCAAAAACAACAAATAAATTAAATAAAAATATTTTTCAGCATTAAATTTGATAAAATGCTCAGTTTGGTGTCAGATCATTTTTTTTCTATTATTATTTTAGCTGTGAAAAATGCCTGATGGACTGCTTCAGAAACTGAAATCATCTATTGAGCCACAGAACAGGCACCATATGGGTAACACTAGCATAAACCTCCCCAAACTGCTCCATCCATATGCTTCAAACCTTTCTCCCTCGTACTGTAATAAGGTTAATTCCACACTGTTATCATCAACATGACACTAACATCACATTAACACCATTAGTTCTTTGGGCTAGGAGTCACATCTCGCTAATAGTTCTGTAAAAAGCCTAGCATACTTCTTGATACTGTAAAAAAAAGTACATGAGACATAGTAAGTCACACTGGGATGCCTCTGAAGAGTACAAATGGAATCACTCAAACGTGTTCCCGTTCATCCCTGCTAGGCTGACCGGTAAATGCACTGTGGTAAGTGATATCAAAGTCTACTGACATATAAAAAGCAATCAGCATGGTCACCTAGTCTTCGTCATTCACTAGGAGATGTGCAACCACAGAGGCCACTACCAAAAACTTGGTTTAAAGAAGCTTATATATATATCATATAAAGTGGCTTATAATAGAAAATATGGTAGGCACTCAGCTTGGCTTAATAAAGAAGTCTTTCATGAGCTTAAACACAAAAAAGAAGCTTACAAGAAGTGGAAGCTTGGTGAGATGACGAGGGAGGATTATAAAAACACTGCTCGAACATGCAGGAATGAAATCAGGAAGGCCAAAGCGCAATAGGAGTTGCAGCTAGCAAGGGACGTGATGGGGAACAAGAAGGTATGTTACCAACAAGAGGAAGATTAGGGAAAGTGTGGGCCCCTTACTGAATGGGGGAGGTAACCTAGTGACAGAGGATGTGGAGAAAGCTGAGGTACTCAATGCCTTTTTTGCCTCTGTCTTCACAAACAAGGTCAGCTCCCAGACTACTGTACTGGGCAGCACAGAATGGGAAGGAGGCGGACATCCCTTAGTGTTGAAGTGACAGGTTCAGGACTATTTAGAAAGATTGGACATACACAAGTCCATGAGGCCAGATGCAATGCATCCAAGTGTGCTGAGGGAGTTGGCTGATGTGATTTCAGAGCCATTGGCAATTATCTTTGAAAGCTCATGGCAATTGGGGGAGGTCCCTGATGACTGGAAAAAGGCAAATATAGTGCCCATCTTCAAGAAAGGGAAGAAAGAGGATCCAGGGAACTACAGACCAGTCAGCCTCACTTCAATCCCTGGAAAAATCATGGAGCAGGTCCTCAAGGAATCCATTTTAAGGCACTTGGAAGAGAGGAAGGTGATCAGGAACAGTCAACATGGATTCACCAAGGGCAAGTCATGCCTGACCAACCTGATTGCCTTCTATGAAGAGGTGACTGGTCTGTGGATGTGGGGAAAGCGGTGGACGTGATATACCTTGACTTTAGCAAAGTTTTTGATATGGTCTCCCACAGTAGTCTTATCAGCAAGTTAAAGAAGTATGGGTTGGATGAATGGACTATAAAATGGATAGAGAAATGGCTAGATCATCGGGCTCAACGGATAGCGATCAATGGCTTGATGTCTAGCTGGCAGCCGGTAACAAGTGGAGTGCCCCAGGGGTCGGTGCTGGAGCCAGTTTTGTTCAGCATCTTCATTAATGATCTGGAGGATGGGGTAGATTGCACCTCAGCAAGTTTGCAGATGACACTAAGCTGGGGGGAGTGGTAGATACCCTGGAAGGTAGGGATAGGATACAGAGTGACTTCAACAAATTGGATGATTGGGCCAAACAAATCTGATGAGGTTCAACAAGGACAAGTGTAGAGTCCTGCACTTAGGATGGAAGAATCCCATGCACAGCTACAGACTGGGGACTGATGAGCTAGGCAGCAGTTCGGCATAATACAATTACGTGATAGGGTTACAGTGGATAAGAAGTTTGATATGAGTCAGCAGCATGCCCTGGTTGCCAAGAAGGCTAACAGCATATTGGGCTGCATTAGTAGGAGCATTGCCAGCAGATCAAGGGAAGTGATTATTCCCCTCTATTCGGCATTGGTGAGGCCGCATTTGGAGTACTGTGTCCAGTTTTTGGCCCCCCACTAAAGAAAGGATGTGGACAAGTTAGAGAGAGTCCAGCGGAGGGCAACAAAAATGATTAAGGGTCTGGAGCACAAGACTTATGAGGAGAAGCTGAGGAAACTAGGCTTGTTTAGTCTGCAAAAGAGAAGAATGAGGGGGAATTTGATAGCAGCCTTCAACTACCTGAAAGGGGGTTCTAAGGAGGATGGAGCTAGGCTGTTCTCAATGGTAGTAGATGACAGAACTAGGAGCAATGGTCTCAAGTTGTAGTGAGGGAGGTCTAGGTTGGATATTAGGAAAAAGTTTTTCACTAGGAGGTGGTGAAGCACTAGAATGGGTTACCTAGGGAGGTGGTGGAATCTCCATCTTTAGAGGTTTTTAACCTGTGGCTTGACAAAGCCCTGGCTGGGATGATATAGCTGAGGTTAGTCCTGCTTTGAGCAGGGGGTTGGCCTAGATGACCTCCTGAGGTCCCTTCCAACCCTAATCTTCTATGATTATATGCAAAATCCACCCACACCCAATCCCCGATAAACAAGAGAATGTCAATTAAGTGAACCTCCTTTAATATAACTTAACACCTAAACACCACCTCAATCAGTCAGTCTGACAGACTCCCCAACTCCACCAGAAACTCACTTGCACTTCCAACATCCATGGAAACACAATGCACACAATCAATATCCTGACACTGTCATTCTAATACAAAACCTTAATGCCAAATTCAGCATTATTAACGTGTATTCGACATAGATATATGTCTATTAGATGCGTGGTATTATGTTGCATTTAACAGGGAAAGTATGAAATCAGCATGAAGGTTTTGTGTTATAGTGCTGCTGTTTGTTAACTTTCTTTATATTTGTTTTTATGTTTTGCTTACACAAACTTTTCCTTTGGACATCTCTCAAGCTGTGATAGATTTGACCATTTCAGCTGACCATTTCACTCCATGCAGTAAAAGCTGTGGGTGTGAGGACGAATATGGTCTTAAGTGATAACTGGTCTGAGGGCATAATATTTGCTTGCCCAGTAAAAATTAAATAAGGTACATTATTTCATCAAGACATTGGTTGTGCTCTATCCAAAAAGTTTTCAAATGCTAATTTTACACAAGTAAAGATTGGACCTTAGAATAAAATGTAATGAGGAAGCATATATTTCTGCTGAGTTTTACATCTCAGTGACTGTGTTACAGACTGCCCCACATAAGCAGCAGTGCGACTGTTTAAAGATAAATTAACACCATGCAAAAAAATTGAAGCAATATGTAGGTTTGAAAAAGGTTCATTTCTAACTCTGCCTCATTCTTGCAACCTTGGTAGTAATAATGTGACACTTTTACATTAGGTCAGAGTGCATATACTGTGCATGGTTTTAGAATGATATTACAATGGAAATGAGTTTTTGGTTTACGTATTTTCTCCCTTTCTGACAATTCAGAAAATCCCACTGCAGTTTTACAATGCGACTTATTTTGGTATAATTTAACAATTCAGTGAGCAGTCCACGAGCTAAACCTAAATCACAACATACAATACCACTTCAGTTTGCCAACCAGAATGATTTTCTTTATGCCCTTGATAAGTCCACAATAAGTTGTCAATTTATTCATGGGTATGGTTTGGAGACAAAATGTAATATCCCAATCTTTGCATGCACTACTGCCCTTTACTTTTGCTGTACCTTCATCTGTTTTTCCACAAGCTCACTAAACCAGTAAACTACTAAACTCCCCTGTAGCTTAAGGCCATCTGCTCCTATTCCTAAGGGAGTAGCCACTCCACCTTTTACTCTATTTCTCTAGCTAAAGATCAGAACAAAAAATTTCCCAGGCATAGTGCATACAACACACAGTGCTGCCTAGAACTGCACTGTATGCACCTAGCTGTATGTACTATGCCTGGGAAATTTAGTCTGAAATGTTTTCAATTCAGTCACAATATTTATGAGAAAGTATTTAAGAAAATGACACCCAAGGCTCCTGGGTTCACACACAAAGGCCAATGTCTGGGGTAGAGTTGATTCCCAGTGACCCATTTACACAGAGTTTTTATTTTCTTATTTCTTTAAGTAGCAATGTATCTTGAGCTTAAACATATTCAGACCTCAATGCATCAGGACAGAAATAAGACCTTTGTTTATACATACATGTGTAATTTAGGTCCTCAGCAATAAATATCCTCAAGGATTCTCTTTTTTTATGCAGCAATTCCCTGCATTTTCTACAGGGAGGGAAAATATTTTGCCAATCAACATAGTTCAGTTTCCGTTCTTATATTATGGCAATTTTTCTCCATACCAAGCTTGACAGAAACAAAAAAGAATGAGTACACTATGGAGGCATAAAATTCTTCCTAAACCACAGGAATGCAATGAACTAGTTTTAAAAGCCGAGGACATGGTTTAAGAAATGTTTTACATGGACTACCACTAGGATTAGGACATAGCCTCATAAAGATCTCATTTACTTCCCCTTTAAAACAAATGACATGGTCATAAATGTACTGTCTCAGTGGTTCCCAAACATTGTTAGGTGTAAAAATACTGGCAAAAAAGCCTTTTTTGTGACTGCTCTAGGCTCCCTCTTCCCTCTCTTAATGAAGGAGCCTCTGTGCTAATCAGGTGACACCATGTACTGCCACTGCCCACTTCTCAAACACTATAGTCTACAATGGGACTTGGGGGGGCTCCATATCCCATGTTCAAATTCTTGAACAAACTCCACTGTTAGAGCGATCACAGATCACAGGAGGCAATGGGTGCTTGTTTATACCGTCAAGGTCTTAGTCTTGTAAATGAGTGAAGTGGTCTCATAACACTGTAAACCACTTCTGCACCTCGCAATTCCTGGAATTCCATTATCAAGTAGTTACTTATTGCACACCAGAATGGAAATAGCTTACATAAATGTTGGCTCTCTATATTTATCCTCAGTAAATATAGTATCGGTGTTATACATGTACCAAACCTACTTTTTATTTGTAGCACTTTGTCTCAAAGACCCAGAGTAACCTCCTACAACTCCAGCAGAGTTCTTATCTCCCCAGATGCAAACTGTGTACATCACAGCTGATGCAGGAGACGTGAAAATAAGAGTTACCTGCTGTGACTTCCTACACACAAACAGAACATTTGAAAGTGCCCCCTCCCCCACCCCCACCCCCAAAAAAAAAGGTGGCACTCATCAGATAAAGTACAAGACTGAACAACAACAAAAAAGAAAAAGCTGGGAAGCTCAATGAAGCAGCAGGAAAAGTTTAATTACTTTTTATGAGGTGTTGTTTTTTTACTACATCAGACTTCAACAGCTGGCTTCTTCATATTAACATACTGCCTCTGTAAACTGCTCTTGAGAAAGTCATATCTCTGTGTCTGGATCCTCAGTGCATTAAGAACAAGGTGTAACCCCATAAGGCTCAAAGGCCTCTAAAAATGCATTATGTTAATTCCCATCTGTGTTGCGCAAAGGTCATTAAAACTAGTGATTGCTCTTATTCATGCTCTTCAGTTTCCATCATCCTCAAGACTGATCTGTTTTGTGATTTGAAATTATTCTACTAGGTCCCCTGGTTTTTTATGCTCCCACAGACATGCAAACTCCTTTCAAATGGAATTACTAAAAAAGGAGTAATTCATTCGAAAAGCAAGTCATATAACTGCTTTTTTTGGGAACAAAAACTTTGTTACTTAGGTGATGGGGAAAAAATATTTTCAAGTAAGGGCTGTATGGCTTCTATTGTGTCTCTGTCTTTGCTACCGTGCAGTCTTGGAGCGTATTAGAAGAATACTCTTTACTATAAAGAAAGAGGCAGAAGGAGAGGTTATTTATATTGTACAGTATCTGGAATTCTTCAAGATGTGTCCTCCTAAAGGTGTTCCACATCAGGATGTGTGTGAGCTTATGCATTCTTGATGGGAGATTTTTGTCAGCAGTTTCTGCGGATCCACACCTGCACCCCAGATAACCTCATGCTCCAGTATGAGGGTATAATGGGGGGGGAGGTGAGGAAGCAGACCTGACACCACTCCAGTTTCTTATTAACTATGAAAGTCTAGAGGAAGGATTCCGAGGAAGAGGGGAAGGAGGGTGGGTAGTGGAGCACCCATAGGGGGACACATCTTGAAGAATTCCAGATACCATACCAGGTAAGTAAAAGACTGTAACTTACCTTCATAACTATTGTTCTTCGAGATGCGTTGCTCATGTCCATTCCAATTAGGTGTGTGTGTGCTGTGTGCGTGCTGTGTGCACAGTCACCGGAAGGTTTTTCCCTTAGCAGTACCCATCGGGTCAGTTCAGATGTCTAGCTGGAGTGGCGCCTCCATGGTGTGAATATAAGGCCTTGCTCACCTGCCACCTCCTCAATTCCTTCTTTCCGGAGAGCTCCAACAGAGGGGTAGGCAGGTGGGTCTTGGAACGGGACGTGAGCAACACATCTCAAAGAACAGTTACGAAGGTAAGTAACCATCTTTTCTTCTTCGAGTGCTTGCTCATGTCGATTCCAAGTACCGTATTTCCCCATGTATAAGACGCACCTTTTTTCGAAAAATTTGGGGTCTAAAAACTGGGTGCGTCTTATACAGTTGTACTTACCGGTGATGTACCGTAATACATTTATTTTCAAATTTTGGGCCCCAAAATTAAGGTGCGTCTTATACATGGGAGCATCTTATACATGGGGAAATACGGTAGGTGACTCCCAAGCTGATCCAAGCTGGAGGGGTCGGAGCTCACGGAATCACTGACTCTGCTGAATGCTGCGTCATCTCTGGCCTGTTGGGTGATAGCATAATGTGCAGTGAACATGTGGATTGAAGACCAGGTTGCAGCCCTGCAGATCTCCTGTGTAGGGACATGCACCAGGAATGCTGCTGACGAGGCCTGTGCCCTCATGGAGTGTGCAGGTAGCTCTGAAGCTGGCACCTTGGCCAGGTTGTAGCAAGCTCTGATACAGGAGATGATCCAAGAAGAGATCCTTTGGGATAAGATGGGTAGGCCCTTCATCCTATCTGCTATAGCAATGAAGAGTGTGTTGGACCTACGGAAAGGCTTAGTCCTCTCTATGAAGAAAGCCAGCTCTCTTCTAACATCTAGGGAGTGGAGGCTCCGCTCCCTGCTAATGGCATGCGGTTTCGGAAAGAAGACTTGAAGGAAGATATCCTGGCTCGTATGAAACTGGGACACCACTTTAGGTAGGAAGGCCGGATGTGGTTGCAGCTTCACCTTATCCTTGTAAAAGACCATGTACGGGGGTTCCGACATCAGAACCTTAAGTTCAGACACTCTTCTGGCAGACGTGATTGCGAACAGGAATGCTACCTTCCATGAAAGATACAGGTGCGAAGAGGAAGCTAATGGCTCGAAGGGGGGTCCCATAAGTCCAGTAAGGACCATGTTAAGATTCCAAGTGGGTACCATATGGTGGGCATATGGGTAGAGTCTATCCAGCCCCTTGAGGAAGTGGGTCATCATTGGATCAGTGAATACTGAATGCCCAAATGTGCCCGGGTGGAATGCAGATATTGCCGCCAGGTGTACCTTTATGGATGCTACAGCCAGCCCTAGTTGTTTTAAGTGCAGCTGATAGTCTAAGATGAAAGGCAGTGATGCTTACTTTGGAGAAGTGTCTTTCTGTGCCACTCAGATGGAGAACCTCTTCCACTTGGCCAAATATGTTGCCCTTCTAGATGGCTTCCTGCTATCTAGAAGGATGTCCCTGACCAGGCCCAAGCATGCAGACTCCCTGAGGTTTAGCCATGCAGCTTCCATGCCGTGAGGTGAAGGGACTCGAGGTCAGGGTGCTGCAAGCGACCATAATCCTGTGTGATGAGATCCAGTACCAACGGCAGACCTACAGGAGTGACCACTGACAACATTATATAGCAATACTGCCAGGGCCAGGCTGAGGCTATCAAGATGACAGATGCCTTCTGCCTTCTGATTTTCAGTAGGACCTTGTGAACCAGTGGAAACCGCATACATTAGATGGTGTCCCCATGGAAGGAGGAACACGTCTGCGATTGAGCCTGGGTTGAGCAGGTCTTACCTAAAGAGCAGGCCGGCTTCATGAAGCACAGGAGTACAGAAGATCTGATCCTTGAAGCCACAGGCTACATTGAAACAGCTTTTGAGTCCAACTAAAAGTGCGTTGCAGTGTTCATCGACCTCTCCGCAGCCTACGACGCTGTCTGGCTCAGTGGCCTTCTCCTCAAGCTATATAATTGCCTCCAAGACTGTCATATGACATGTGTAATACAAGAAATCATCACCAACCATTGCTTCCGCATCACAGTCAATGGATAGTCCAGCCGAACAAGGCTTCTCAAAAATGGTGTCCCAGAAGGGTCAGTCTTGGCCCCTGCGCTCTTCAACCTCTATACTGCTGATCTTCCACACACTGCAGGCATGAAACTCGCAGATGCTGACAACATAGTCATTCTCTACTCCAGCAAGTCCTTTGAGGGCATGCAAAAGATCTTAGAAAGGGACATCCAGGCAGTACACACCTATTATCATCAAAGGCGGCTTCGCCTTAACATTCAAAAAACAACCTGCTCAGCCTTCCACCTGAACAACAGGGAGGCAAACAAAGACCTCATCATGCAACTCAACGGATGGTCCCTGCCGTTCTTGAGGACCCTGACTTATTTAGGGGCAAAGCTGGACAGAACCCTTTTTTTCTGCCATCATATCAATGGAGTGGTAGCAAAACTGGCAGCCCAGATCAACCTGCTGTGGAGGCTGTGAAGTTATGACTTATATTTATATTCATATAGATATAGTTTATTTTTATTTATATTTATATCTGTATTTATATAAATATAGACTTATAGTTATATTTAGTTTGGGGTGCGGATTTCACAACCCTGCACTCTGCTACTTCGGCACTTGTGTATGCTCCAGCAGAATACTGCATGTCTGCTTGGGGCAGGAGTACACATACACCCAAGCTGGACACACATCTCAATGCTGCCCTTCGCATTATCAGCGGATGCCTATGCCCCACACCATCTTACAAATTGCCCATTCTGTCTGGTGTTCCACCCCATCACCTGAGACAGTTGGCTGCAACCAGGCAGGCAGCATTCAAAGCTGCTAACAGCCTACTCCATGCGCTTCATGAAAGGATCTTCCCACCTCTGCCGGCTAAACGTCTCAGGAACATAAGAGCAGCTCAGGCCTTCATACATGCAGATAGTGGCCAAAGCCAAAGTGAGTGGGTCATGAGCCAGTGGAGGAAGCAACAACTGCCTCCCATCCCTACTGCACCGATAGGCTGCAGCCTGCCATGAAAGGAGTGGACCCGCTTAAACCACCTAAGGACTGGTGTCGGGTGCTTTAACTCCTGCATGCACTGCTGGGACCTTTGTGCTACTGCAGCCTGTGAGTGTGGAGAAATACAAAGAGCGGACCATCTTATGGAGGAATACCCCATCCGCCGCCTTGAAGTAGGATGGGTTTCCCTCAACCTCCTGACCGACAATGCACTGGAATGGCTGAGGTCTGCCACATACAACTGCTGAATGAATGCTTGAATGGAACTCTACACCACACACAAAAGAAGAAGAGTTACAGGAATCCATTGTCATTTACATGCTAATTCACCAAAAAGAGTGTCATTTGAGGTCTCTAATGAAATATCATTTCAAAATGCATGTACTAATGTTATGCAAGGAGTTATGTATACACTACAAATTATGTTCTTAAGCTTTGTGTCAAGGGACTAGTCACCAGCAAAGGAAATTTTTCTTTCTGTTTATCTGAAAAGCAGATAAACATTACTTGCGTGAAATAAAACCTATCTGTGTGTTTACATATAAGTAAATACATATAAATACACCATGGTTCTCTGAGCAACTGGATCCAAAGTACAGGGGGGAAATTGGACCCCCATGGGTCTCAGAGAGCACCCCATCAACTGAAATTTTATTCCGCCCTTCCACAATTTCTTAGGATTTGCTTTTCAATCCTGAGCAGTTCTTACATTTGGAAGGGACATGACTCTCTCTCAGGCAGAGAAGGCAGGTTGAATGTCCATCACTGTTGGGAAAAGACCTATGTCAGGTCTGGCAAGGCTTGACACCCTGGGTTTCGGGCATAACCAGCTGGGCAAATGAAGAATGGGAGGGGGAGAGGGGAAATCCCCTCCACACACCTTCCCCAGCCCAAACTATGCTAAATAACAGAAAAAAATAAAATACCAAAAGAAATTTTTTTTAAATTAGGCGAAAGAGGCAGCAAGCTGCAAGACTAGCTAACAGACACTGCAGTGCTCTGTCTCAAGTTGCAGGTGGTTGAGGAGGTACTGGAATGGTTTCAGCACACCGTGGTGCTGGAACCATGGGTGCTGGGGGTGTTGTCGCACTCCCTGGCTAGAAGTAGTAATAACAAACACCAAATGCATGATTTCCATGGTCTCCATCATCAGCACCCCCGTTATAAAAATAGTTCCAGCACCTCTGGCCCACCCCATATAGCCTTGTAATGGAGCACAAGGGTATCTGGGGTGCAGATGCAGACCCTCAGACACTGCTGACCAATCTCAGCTCAAGAATGCACGGGTGCACATGCATCCTGACATGGAGCACCCATAGGGACACTACTTGAAGAGGAACAACCGCTGAAGAAGAGAAGACAGCCTTACAAAAGACACCTTCTTCAATGGTAACAGAGTGGCTTTAGCCAGTGTGGTGAGTTATACTGACACAAGAATACCCTACTTGGGGATAAAAATACAGCCCAGAATTGTGGCCACTGACTGGACGTTTGCCCCAGTCTAACTTTTGAAATCAGTAGGAATGCCCAGACCAAGCGAAGGCTGCTGCCACAGCTCTGAAATTTCCCCCAACATCTTCTCGTTGGCCTCCATAGTTGAAGTCTTTTAGCTCCGAGACATTTGACAACTTCGTGTCTTGTTGGTTTTATTACACTGTATGCTATGCAATAGCTATCAATTTTACAGTTTCTTTTAAATCATCCTTGGGTGGAAGACTAAGAGCTGCTGGAAATGTATACTTTCAGTAATCAGTTCAAGCTCAATAATGTTAATACCTTTTATGGTTAAGTGATGGTGAATAGGATAGATATCCTTTAAAAGGGAAGAAGAGGAGTGAACAACGGAACTAAAATTTGTTAAAAACAACCATTATTAATTATAGTCCTTAAAAACTCTAGGATATGTTGTTGCTGGAGTGAAAAGTTTCATTTCTGCCATTGAACCTGCAGGCTGCATTGCAGCATGCAAAAATAGGCTCTGCTTTAGAGATGTGTTAAAGAAAACAGAACTCAGACAGAACTCCTGAAGATTGGCTGAGCCACTTCAGCTTCAAAGATGATCATTTCTGTTCAGAAGGTAAGACAAACTATAAATTTTGACAAAGGAGGTCAACCACGAAAACCAGAAACTCTTGATTAAAGAGGGAAAGCAGAGGGAAAATCATTATCTTCTGAAGGAAGGGAAAGAGTAGTCAGATGTACAAGCAAAATAATCAATGATTTTTGAGAAGGTAGAGATTTCAAACTATACTTTTTCTCAAAAATTAAACTGTGTGGCAGAGAGGCAGCATTGTTTGTGCAGAAGAGTTAGCCAGAGTTATTGATATATCCACGCTGAGCAGCAGCGCATAATTTATGTAGTCTTTCAGTTCATTATAAAAAGATGTTTGTGGAATTTTAAGGCTTTCATGAGAACAGTGCAGAGTGAGGCACACACATAAGGAGCCATTCTGGAATGAACATTTATTAACAACCATCAGAAAGGACAATCAGTACACAACACCATTCTATATTTACTGTATGTGGGGAAACATCCTTAGGGGGAGGAGCTTTATTACTTATTTCAGTATCTTACAGTTGTGTTCCAATTATAAAGTACCCATCTTGTGCTCTGGTGCCCTGACAATAATTAAAAAGAACATGTATTATCCACTACAGCAAACAATAGATGCTTGTTCCATCAAAAGGCATGTTTTTAGGAGGAGAAATTATGTGCTTTAAAATGTGGAATCTCACATTATTTTAAACCTGACACGTTCTAGTACAGACAGCTTTTTCAGTGGATTGACCACAACCAGCCTACATGTTTTTTAACACAACTTATCCTCAACTGGGTCTTAGATTCCTACATTTTGCCTGATTTGCAGGAGCAAATTAGATTTGTGTGAACAATTGATTGGGTATGCAAATATAGACATTGTGTGTTAAGAGGAAATGTTTTTCAGCCTCCAGACACTCTCAGACCTCCCTTTTCTGAGATACTCATTTTGCAAAGTTGCTCAGCAAGCTTTCACTATTATTGCTGGAGCTCTGCTACCGGATGAAAGGATCACATGACATGGTAACCAAAACTAGGAAAGTATCAATAGAGTTTAAATGAAACTACAGCATATTTAGGGCAAATGACATTTTGTAAAGGGTGTAATATAATACACATAGGGCCACATCCTAGTCTCCCATGAAGAAGCCTATAATAGGGGGACAGGGGTTTCAGGAAACTCTGTAGGTGAACTTTTTTGAGTTTACTCTGCATGCGTCCAAGAGAGAAGAGGTATGGAGTTTTTAGTTTATGTAGTGGTAAACGATTGCTCTTTGGGTAGAAAGGTGACTTCCAGTGGTTAATAATGGTCTACACCTGCAATTTTAGGAATACTCATTCCACTAACATCAGTAGGAGTTTTGCCCTTGATGTCAATGGCAGCAGAATTAGACGTCATATAGACTGAGATACCAAAAAGGAAGATTTGAAATCTAGGAATAAGAAAACATGCTTCTAATCTCCAGCCTAACATAGATGGCCTACAGAATTCTAGTGAGTTTGTCGTCTTTGAAATAGACAGCTGTTGCCTGACAGTTCCAATAATGAAACTTTCATAAGTCCTAACATGTCCTTTTGTTATTCACAGCTCTCACGCACTAGCGAGAGAGGCCAAATGAGCTCCAGTCTCACTCAGAATAGTTGAAAACATTTTTTGCTCTTAACTAGAACATGTCTTTATCACTCTACTCCTATATTAAAATAAAAATCTATGACCGTGCTACCCCAGCTGGGGACAGGTTTACATATTGGAAAATAATGTAAGAAATAAGAATTCAAAGACAACTAGCCATACGTGCCTTAATCCCAATTAAGACAAGAATGTTTGTACTCTTGCCTTGTGGAGAAACAATATTGATTCTCAAGGCCATTTAATCCAGCTGTTAACACTTTATTTTAGCTACCCTCTCATAAGACTCAATTTGCACTTAGTATCAAGGTGTGAAACAGAAAAGACTGTCATTTGCTTCCACATTCACCAGCACTCATCGGTCCGTAACAGCAATGACACAATCCTCGTGACCAGGATGCCTACTGCGATTGATTTGTTTGCCTTCAATCCACACAGCAGCCCCTCCTCCCATGCTCAGATTCTTTCACAGCACAATGATGAATTACTTCTGTGTCCTGCTTTTATCTAGCTGCAATTATGAGATAAGTGAAATCTGACTGCATTTTGATGCCACCTGTTGCAAAGCACTAGAACAATATGTATTGAAAAAGCAGCTGTTTCCTACATTGTGTTTATTTTTAATATCATGAAGCCAGAATCTCTTTTTCCCAGATTATTAAAAGAGGCTGAAATAAATAAATAAATAAATACAGTTTAAAAAACCCACAAACCCATTGCTGCAATAATATTAAAGAAACCAAAAGCACATGCTTCAAATTGATAGAGGTTTTTAATTCTCTCCCCACAGAAAAGATCTCATGGATTCCTGCAGCTCTTACCCACCTGAGCTGGCCTGCTGATGTGAATGGGATGACTCACAGGATGTCTTATTAATGACATTAATTAATGTCTTATTAATTAATCATTTTAGCAAACAAAAGAGCCTTTCACGCATTCAACTGTGTCACCTATTTCATGTAGATATTTTATTGCTTTCTCTATATTAGGGCCAAATCCTGCTCTCAAATACTCATATAACACTCTCGCTGAAGCTAGTACTTTAAACAAAGTCAAAGCCAGTCTTATACACTAATAATCTTTGCTGGGTTGCTGTTTGCAAGATATGCATTTTCCCTCAAATCCCATCTTTTGTGTGAACAGACATTCATGAATGAAGAACAGTAGACTTTAAATCCCCTCACTATTCTGAACATCGTTCTAAAATACAGCATACCGTGGTTGTTTAACCAGTTTCTAAAAGCAGCTCCATAAAAAAGCCCAAACCTCTCAGTGAATAGAAAATGTGAAAAGTTTCCCCAATGAAACAATGATATTGGCAATGGGGATTCTGCACTGACCCATGCTATCACTCAGAACCCCCTTTGCATTCACTGTGACATTGAATAAAACCTCATCAGTCTGAATCTAAACACAAAGACCAGTTCAAAGGTTGGGTCATTCCATTTAACTCCAACATAAAAGCTTCCTCATGAGCTCCTACTCTGATTTTCTACAGCATAAATCAAGACACATCCAAAGAGACCTAACCATGCTAGGCCTGCTTCAACTGGCCTTATCAATAGCTTGTTGTCTTGCCCCACTCTGGTCCTATCCTCAATGTAGTAATCATGCAAATCAGCATCAAGTCATGCATACACATTTATAACTGATGTACTCTGGGTTAACCCATCAGCTTCAGTGAAACCATAGAAGAGGAACTATGCAGCAAAGTAAAACAAAACCTATAAAATCCTTAGGAAAACACAGCAGCTACTACTGGTGTAGAGAAATGCTCCAACCGCAAAGTAGATTTTTAAAATGGTCAGTTATCAGCACATGGATTAAGTTCCATGCCATTTCATCCTGTCATGTAAAATATTTATCCCTCAATTTCTGTAATTCAATGCTTTTTTCTGCAAGGAGTTAAGAAATTTTAGTCAACATTTTAACAGTAACTCTAGATTTTTATGGTGAAAGATACACATCTGTCATTTTTATTAGTGTGTGTCACTGAAGCTATTAGGACCTGAGAATATATTGTAGGGAAAAATCCTGCATTGTCAAGGGGCTGAGAAGATGATTCAAAAGATCTCCAACACCTATTATTCTATTAATGGATTTTAATACGTGGAGAGGAAGTATATTAAACAGAAAGCATTTCAATGGCTACAGAAAAAATCAGAACCTATTTAGTTATTATTTCTTCCAATTTATAATAGATATTTTAACAGTTCCTATCCTGAGCTCTAGGGGCCATCCTTACAAAGGTATTTAGATGCCTAGTAGGATTTACAAAAGGACGTAAGCAAGTTAGGGGCTTAATTTCCATTAGTGACTCCTGGGGCAGTATCCCACAGAGAGGCTCTGCACTCCTAGACACCGATAGACAGTGGAACACCTAAAAATGTATAACCATTATACTTCCAAATTCTGAAGACCTGAGGCACTCTCCCCGTGTACTGTTTTCTTTGTTTGTGCTGTGCCTGATCCTGAAAAGTGCTAAGCACCCTCTTGAGAGGCATGCTCGGCTTTCATGTGAGATGAAGACATTCAGACTCTCATAGGAAACCTTTGTGTTCTTGCAGGATCATACTTTAGGTTGTAAGTTTCTGGAAAGTAGGACACGTTCCTTTTTCTTGTTGAGCAGATTGTCAACATTCAAGTAATAGTTTTTTGTATTGTTATTCATGATTGGATCCAATCACAAGCAGGAAGTCAGTAGTGGCTTTGTTACAGACTTCAATGAATGCAAGATTGGACCCATTTCCATTTATAAAAAATGGAGAGAGCTGCCAGTCTAAAGCCAAAGATAAATGATAAATCATGTACTTCCCTAAATACAAACCTTCATAATACATGACTTAAAGAGGAACTTTTATTTGCTTCCAACTTGAATAAGACATTAATACAAAATACATTTGCTATTAGTTTTCTGTATTTCCACTGCTATTATTGCAAATATTTCTGTCAGATAATTATTTCTCTCTCTTTTATAATCAAGATTCTCCTGCTGCTTCAATATGTATTTAATATGTATTCACTGCATGACCAAGCAGGAAGAGGAGATGAAATATGTGGGGGTGATCCTTATTTAATGACAAATACCTATTTGTCAGTGTAGCAAAACATAGGATATACAACTGGATAATTTAAATATATTTTTAAAGATTTCTCCTTTGTGGAAATCCCCTTTTACGTATGCTGTTTAGACTAAATGGTAAATACATACAAACCTGCATTGCTTTTTTGTTTTGTTTTTTTAAAATAGATGCTGTACAATTTGCAGAGGAAACTCAGATCACTTCATGTTAAGCAGTTTATATAGACTATGATGGGGGCAGAAGTGTGAGGGAGGATGAGCAATACAAATTAAAATTCTCTCTTTCAGGAATAGTTTTAGGTAACAAAGTTCCATTGCTATTATAGAGCCTATAATCTTTACTCATGCATCTAAGTCAGGACCAAATCTAAAATATATGTATCTCCTTTAGGCTGAAACCCTGCTCTGTCTCTTCATGTGATATGCATGATTTGCCAGTTATAAAATACACTTACCAGATAATTAATGCACTTGCCCACCTTTAGCAACTCTCTCAAGCTCAGTTAATTTTCCACATGTTCTCACTCTGACAATAAAATCATCCTTAAGCAGAGTCCACAATATTGCATGAAAAAAAAAACCAACCCAAAGATTTACCATTCCTACCTAGCTGCATTGGCATAAAATCTTTGGTAGCACTAGTAGAATCACTCTTGTCATTTGTCATGTAATGCTTGCCTTATTTTAGATCATAGACATTTGTTCTCCCCCCAGTGTTTCCCCCAGGTCTGGTACATTTGAACAGATAGATAATGAAGAAAAATGACACGTCAATCTTTTTCTTATGAGTCATCTAAAGTGGTTAATTGACATCCTGCAACTGTCATTATTGTTACTGCATGAAGCACATATGAGAGCAGTCCACATGTTCACATGAGGGCATGAGACACAACAATACAATACTTGATATGAAAAATACTTTGAAAATACATGAAAGGGAAGTCATATGCAGAGTGACACTTCAGTATGTGAAATACTCTAATAACGCATTCTCATCTGAAAAGCTTGAAAGTTACTCTTATACTCATAAGACACAGGATAAGAATACAATTCTTTCAGTAATTACCTCAGCAATATATACGTAAATAACATTACAGTTGAACTTTGTGTGGAAAATCCTCCTGAGTATTGACAGAACACTGATTTACATGAGAAATGCCTACTGTTTCAAACAAATCTATTACGAAAGGAGAAGGCAAACTGTAAGGGTGGGGAGGGAAGTTAAGAAAAAAAATGCCAATCAACTCATTCTAGGAATAAAATATTATTAAGGTTAGTAAGAGTTATATAAAGGATAAGTCACTACCAAATACTTTAAATTAAATTAACACTGATTATGGTCAGAGTCAGCTGCTAATATGAAGCCAGAAATCATAAGACCCAAAATATATATAAAGTCCTGGAAAATTATATGGTGGATATTTTGAATAAAGTAGTTTTTCAGAAACAACCACAAATATATACTTTGGTAATACTGGCACACTCTGCAGTGCCAATAAAGCTACTGAATACTATTATCACACATAAGTCAGTTGCTGGATGAGGTTTAATGAAAAAACATCAAATATTATCAAGATGGTCCCATGTTTGTTATTAGGATGATACCCTGTTTCACTTTCATTGCAAGTGGTCTTCCATTTATAGGTAAATGGTGCCTGTCACAAGATGGCAGTCTCTGCAACTTTGCCTATACTAGAGAAATATACCATTCTAAAAATCTTTTTAAAATCCTGGAATGGTTTAGAATACTTTGTGTAAACATAGAGAAAGTGGTTTACAAGTGTTCTAAGACACTATTGGAGTAAAGTAGGCTTTCAAACCATTTCAGTCTAAACTTCTTTAGTGCAAGTGTGAACACAGACAAGTAGCCCTCCCATTACTCTTCCACAGTGCACACTGGAGTGCTTTCAAAAAACCCTAGAATGCACTGCTTCTGTAAACTGTGCTGGGAAGTGTGAAATATGCATTGCAACTGAAGCAGGCTAAAGCAGATCTTCCAGAAAGGCATCCAGTCTTACATCAAGAAATGGAGAATCCACCATATTTCTTGGTAGTTTTTTTCACTGGTTAATCAGCCGCACTGTTAAAACTTTGCCTAATTTCAAATTGTAATCTGGCTCCCACCCATTGGTTCTTCTTGTGCCTTTTCCCACTACATTAAATAGCCCTATCATACCAACTATTTCCTCCCCATGTGAGCAAGTCACCTCTCAGTTGATCTTTTTGATAAACTAAACAGACTGAGCTCACTGTACAACATTTTCTGCAGCCCTGAAATATTTTTTGTGGCTATTTTCTGAACCCTCTCTAATTTTTCAGCATACTTTTTAAAACTTTCATAAAACTTTAAAACTGGATGCAGTATTCTAGTTTCATTCTCACTAATGCCGTATACAGAAGTAAAGTCACTTCTCCTATTCCTACCTGCTACTTCCCTGTTTATACATCCAAAAATCAGATTAGCCTTTTTTGCCAAAGCATTACACCAGAAGCTCATGTTGAGATGCTTGCTCACTATGACCCCTAAAGCCTTTTCAGTGTCATTGCTTGCTAGGATACATTCCCTGTTCTCAAGATATGTCCCGCACTCGTTGTTCCTAGATATATAACTTTGTATTTGGCTTTACTAAAACACATTTTGTTTGACTGGGCCCAGCATATCAAGCAATCCAATTGCTCTGCATGACTGCCCTGTCCTCCTCATTTACTATTCTGCCATCTTTACATCATCTGCAAATTTTATTAGCAGTTCTTTTAGACTTACTTCCAAATCATTGATTAAAATGTTGAATAGTTCTACTGATCCCTAAGCAATCCTATTAGAAACATCCCAATCAGTAATTCCCACTGACACCTAAATTTTGAAATCTGTCAGTTAGCTAGTTTTCAATTAATTTAAAGTGTGTTCTATTAATATAGTACAGTGCTAATTCTTTCATCAGAATGTTTTGTGGTACTAAGAGAAACACCTTACAAAAGCCTAAGTATATTACATCTACACAGTTGCCTTTATCAACCAAGCTTGTACTAAAAAAGAGGTTTCTTGACAAAACTTATTTTCCACAAACCCATGTTGACAGGCGTTACTTATATTCATGCCCTTTAATTCTTTATTAACTGAACCCTATAAGAAGAAGGTCAGGGAAAGTGTGGGCCCCTTACAGAATGGGGGAGACAACCCAGTGACAGATGATGTGGAAAAAGCTGAGATACCCAATGCTTTCTTCACCTCTGTCTTCACAGACAAGGTCAGTTCCCAGACTACTGCACTGGGCAGCACAGAATGGGGAGGAGGGTGAGCAGCCCTCAGTACTGAAAGAACAGGTTCAGGACTATTTAGAAAGGCTGGACATGCACAAGTCCATGGGGCCAGATGCAATATATCCGAGTGTGCTGAGGGAGTTGGCTGACATGATTGCAGAGCCATTGGCCATTATCTTTGAAAACTCGTGGTGATTGGGGGAGATCCCAGATGATTGGAAAAAGGCAAATATAGTGCCCATCATCAAAAAAGGGAAGGAGGAGGAACCCAGGAATTACAGACCTGTCAGCTTCACCTCAATCCCTGGAAAAATCATGGAGTAGGTCCTTAAGGTTTCCGTTTTGAAGCACTTGGAAGAGAGAAAGGTGATCAGGAACAGTCAGGAAGGATTCACTAAGGGAAGTCATGTCTGACCAACCTGATTGCCTTCTATGATGAGATGACTGGCTCTGTGGATGTGGGAAAAGCAGTGGATGTGATATGCCTTGACTTTAGCAAAGCTTTTGATATGGTCTTCCACAGTATCCTTATCAGCAAGTTAAAGAAGTATGGGTTGGATGAATAGGTGCATAGAAAGTTGGCTAGATCATCGGGTTCAAAGGGTAGTGATCAACGGCTTGATGTCTAGTTGGCAGACAGTAACGAGCGGAGTGCCCCAGGGGTCGGTGCTGGAGCTGGTTTTGTTCAACATCTTCATTAATGATATGGAAGATGGGGTGGTTTACGCCTTCAGCAAATTTGCAGATGACACTAAGCTGGGGTGAGTGGTAGATATGGTGGAGGGCTGGACTAGAATACAGGGTGACCTAGACAAATTAGAGGATTGGAACAAAAGAAATCTGATGAGGTTCAACAAGGACAAGTGCAGAGTTCTGCACTTGGGACAGAAGAATTCCATTCACTGCTACAGACTGGGGACTGACTGGCTAGGCAGCAGTTTGGCAGAAAAGGACCTGGGGGTTACAGTGGACAAGAAGATGGATAAGAGTCAATAGTGTGCCCTTGTTGCCAAGAAGGCTAATGGCATATTGGGCTGCATTAGTAGGAACATTGCCAGCAGATCAACGGAAGTTATTATTCCCCTCCATTCGGCACTGGTGAGGCCTCATTTGAAGTATTGTGTCCAGTTTTTGGCCCCTCACTACAGAAAGGATGTGGACAAATTGGAAAGAGTCCAGAGGAGGGCAACAAAAATGATGAGGGGGCTGGAGCACATGACTTATGGGGAAAGGCTGAAGGAATTAGGCTTGTTTTGCCTGCAGAAGAGAAGAATGAGGGGGGATTTGATAGCAGCTTTTAATTACCTGAAAGTTCCAGGGAGGATGGAACTAGGTGTTTTCAATGGTAGTAAATGGCAGAACAAAGAGCAATGGTCTCAAGTTGCAGTGGAGGAGAATAGGTTGGATATTAGAAAAAACGTTTTCCCTAGGAGAGTGGTGAAGCACTGGAATGGGTTACCTAGGGAGGTGGTAAAACCTCCATCCCTAAAGTTTTTTAAGGTGCGGCTTGACAAAGCCCTGGGTGGGATGATTTAATTGGGGTTGGTCCTGCTTTGAGCAGGGGTTTGGCCTAGATGACCTCCTGAGGTCCCTTCCAACCCTAATCCTCTATGATTCTATGATCAGCATTTTCATTGTTTTTCCTGGAACTGATGTCAGGCTAACCAGCCTATAGTTACCTGGATTATCCTGCTTGTCTTATATGAATATGGGTCTAAAACTAGCACACTCCCAGTCTTCTAGAATTTCCCCAGTATCCCAAGATTTATTAAAAATTCACATCAATTCACATCAGTCAACTCGTATAGAACTCTTTGATGGAAGTTATCTGGGGCAGCTGATTTTAAAATGTTTATCCCTGAAAGATGTTTTTTAACATCCTTCTTTGTTACTAATGGAATGGAAGGTACTTCATCATCCTTATATGATACAAATACATCATCCTGCTTCTTTCCAAATACAGAACAGAAATATTTACTGATCACTTCTGCCTTCATTATTAACAATTTTACCATCATCATCTAGTAATGTGCCTATATTATTGCTAGGATTTCTTTTATGTCTAATATACTTATACTCATTATTATCTTTAGCCTGACAGACATGGATTTTCCCTGATGTCTTTCACTTTCCTTATCAATTTTCTATACCTCATAATTTCTAATTTATAACAAAAACCTATTTCCCCTTTTTTCCATTTGTTATATATTGCATTTTTATTTCCAGTTGTTTCCATCACTTCACCGCTGAACCAAGATGAGCTTTTAGCCAAAGTTGTCCTCTTTCTTGATTTTGGAATCGTGGCGTTTTGTCTAACTAATACATTTCTTCTTAAAGAACTCCCAATGTTCATTCACATTTTTCTGTCTAAAGTTCTTCCCCCACCATTTTAGCTTATCATTTTCAGGAATTTAGTCCTTTTGAAGCAGCAAGTATATATATTACTGGTTGGAACTATCCTCTGTTTTGCCTAATCAGAATGCAATCAGGTCATGATCACTGGCTCCAAGCAATGACCAACTTCTAAGTCCAGTAGTTATTTCATATATACTCATCATAGTGAGGTCCAAAGTAAAGTTACTTCATGTTGTATGCAATATGTTTTGTGTTAGAAAATGATCATCTATCACATTTAGAAACTCTTATTACTACTGGCTTCATGGCTGTTCTTCCAAACTGAAATACCCCATAACAACACAGTTTTTCTTTCCACACATTACAGATGGGTGTTTAAGGAGTAACTCAGCCTGTTCTCTAGTTTGATTCAGTGGCCTGGTAACAGACCTCAATGAGTAACTCCTCGGCTATGTTAGCACACTGATCCACATGCATTCAAGAACCTGCACTTCTGAGTTATCAATAACTCTAAAACAGCTAAAGGTGTCTTTAAAGTAGCATACCATCACCCCACACCTATTTTACCTACTCTATTCTTCCTAAGCAGGTTATAACCAATGATTTTACCACTCCATGTGAATTGTCCCACCAGGTTTCAGTAATGCCAATTATATCAAATTTCTTCTCATCAATGAGAATTTCCGATTCCTCTTGCTTGGCACCCCAACTCATAGAATTAGTATGTAAACCATTGAATTCTTTTATTCACATTCTTAGATGAATCAGTTCAGTTTGTTTGTGACACACTGAGTTTGAGACTGTGCTGCTTTTGCCTCCTTACCACCCGTCCCCTTTCATTGTCAGCTTTAAATGTTTCAGGCTGCTCCAGCTAGTCTCTACCTGAGAAGATTAGCCCCCCATCTGTGAAGTGCAGGCCATTCCATTCATACAGCTCCCTCTCCCACTGAGATGTGGCCCAATGCCTAAGCAGAAGGAACCAAACTCCCTTCAAAACTCTCCTGTTTGCATGATCAAAGGTTTTCTTAGCAACTGACGTATATTCTAAGTCTTGCTGCTTAGCTCTACACCCACCACTGAGACTGACATGGAGGGACTACCCATTGAGACACTTCAAAGCCTGGGTCCGATCAAAGACCCATGGTTCCTAGGCACACTGTCTGACAAAGGATCTAGCAAACAGATCTGTCTCACCTGGCTTATTAAGGGTTCCAAAATCCCAGCCATTCACCGACAGACAAACCAACCAACACACAGATCAAACATGCAAGGATAGATCTGGATGACACCATTTTCCATCTGTTCTTCCAGATAGCATAATAGAAATCCTGCCATGATAACCTTTTCTTAGTATATGTCGATGCGACACCTTTATCTAAATTTTAGTCCAAATCACTGTTGGAATTGTGGTCTGAAGCAGACAGGATTTCACCATTCAGATTATATAATACATACTCTAGAACAGGGGAATTTGACTAGCACAATTAGGATTGCCAAAGGATAGGATTAGGCAGATGGCACTTTTGAAGGTTTATCTGAGGCTTTAAACAAGTCAGTAGGGATGTGTTTGGATTCACCCAATAGCAGTTGTCAAAAGAAAAAAAAGGGTGTATGTCTAGGGAAAAATATACATATGGTCAATAGCTAGGCATTTCAGTGAATTAAATCCATATATTCCAAATCTTCATGTGAGAGTGTGGGGAAGAGTGGGCAAGTATTGTGAGCAGGCAATTGACACTACTACGACCAAGCACAGAGAGTCCAACTGCCCAAGATCAGAATGAAAATGTTCCAATTTGGGTTAGTAAAATGCTTTAGAGAATTTAAATTGCTGAGATAACAATCAAGATGTGGTGGAAGATCAGGAAATGTCTCTTTACACAAGGACAGGGATTCCACCCACTGAATAGATGAGTTGCTAGCAAACACTGTGAAAAACACGAGTGAATTGTATTCTCTTGGTTAAGAGAATCTACTTGCTGACTATGCGTGTCTGTTCCCATCAGTATCCTTTCAGCTGCTTTCTTTGTGTTACCAGCCATGGGGATGACTGCTTACCTAGGTGACAGTCCCTGATGTTCATTTGATTATGCTGACACATCACTGTGCCTTTGTCTCTGAAAAACTAGTCTGAGCCTACTTTTCTAACCTGGTAACATGTTACAGTAAAATTATTGTTACACAGCAGAGTCTCATAACTTTACATACAAAGTTGCCACACGTTTTACCAGGATAATAATGTTCAGTAGATTACGAGTTTTCAAATTATACCTCACAAGGCACACTCTGTATAAAATATATCACAACCAAATAAAAGTGGTAAATGAGGGAATATGATATCACATGGGATAAAGGATGTTATAATATGTCAGTCCCTACAACCCTCTCCCTAGGCCAGGAGCAGCAGTGGGGCACTGGTTCCCTAGAATCTTTGAGTAATTAACGCATGGAGCCAGCAGTCTGAGGAGCTCCCTGAGGGGCAGCCTATAAAAGGCTCCTTCGGAGGAGACGGACTCCAGCTGATGAGCAGTGACAGCACAGACACCACTTTACAGCCTCAGCAGTGAACTGCCATGGGTTGGACAGACATTCCTTGTTTTCGGGTATTAATATTATCACTTGAATGTGAAATTGATTGCATAGAACACACAGGAGGTGAGTTGAGGAGAGATTTTCTTCCTTCAGTTCCCAGGGACTCAAAGAAGGAGATGGGCGAATAGCTATGGTAACAGAGTACTTCTGAGTCTTAACACCAAACCTAGACAACTGAATTTACGGGGCTAGAATCTGGAACACGGGTTGGGTATTTAATAATAAAAATATTTAAAATTAATCATTTAAAAATACTATTATACATTAAGCTAGACACATATGGTATATAAATACGAAATGGCAATGCTTCACCACAAAAAACTGACAAGTGTTAAATATGTAAAAAACTAGAAAAGGCAAGTGTTAAATAAAAAGACAAGCTATATATAAAATAACAGATAAGGCAGGGGTAAAATAAGTAAAAAAGAGGGGAAAGGACTAGGGTTAAATATTCAAACATATAGGAAAAGGTGATAGTTCAATTATTTGTTTTTAAAGTAGGCAAGGGTTTAATATAAATGAGGGGAAAAAAGAATATTAATAATAAGATGCATCTAACAAAATGGATGTGGATCATCACCATGACTACTTTACATGTATGTTGTATCCTCTTTCCCTTCCTTCATCTCTCCTCTGTCCTTTTGATATTGTATGTTCTTTTATATATAGTAACTTCTTTCTCCCCATATGGTTTATACAGGGCCTACCACAGTGGACCCTAATGCTGACTGGAGCATTTGGACACTATTTTATTCACAAATTAAGCCACAATTCTGCAAAGACATACACACATGCTAACTTAGCTACCATGAGTTGTTCAATTGGTTTCAATGGGAATAGACAGGGTAGTAACTTAAGCATCTGTAAGTCTTTGCAGGATCAGAGCATTACTCAGTAATGATTGTGTTAATATCTGACATCTAACATTTGTACACTATTCTACACTTAATCAGTGAAGCATTATTCATCCATGTATGTTTATTTATCAATTGAACATGATTAATATGTACTGTGCAGTTCAAAACTACATCAGGACTTCTGAAATGTATACCAGACATCCAGATTTCAATACAAAGCATATGCTCTGCCTGGTCTGCTGAGAATATAATGGTACAACACTAGGATACCTTTAACGAATAAAACACTAGTTGCCAATACCATGTGTATTATATACATTTTCCACTTCACAGCAAAAGTTGTTATTGCTTTTGCTTCCTGAAGCTATAGTACTTTGGACTATAGCAAATTTATCAGATCTCACAATTACAGTACAGTGAATCTATTCAGTAGTTGGATGGGAAACCCTTAAAGAAAAGCCAGGGTGCTGCAGAAAGCGTTGATGTCAATTTATTAACTGGCATCCTTATCTCCACGTCAGCAACAAATCAGTATCGCAGCCTATTGCTAGGGGTCACTGCGCTGCTTTTGAATGAGAGTTAGCCAGATGATCATTAAAGATGCCATGACGTTTTAGTAAGAGGAGGAGTGATAGCGTTGGTTTTCTGGCCAGATTTCAATTTGAGCAATCTCGTTCTGCCTACAAATATGCCCTTACTAGTTTCAAATGCATATCATATTCTTCTTAACTTTCTGAGCTAAATTATTGTTTAAACATTTTTTTGCCCCATTAAAGAGCTGCCGTATTCCAGTGGTGGGTAAAGTGAGTGATACTAATTTTCATCTCATATACACCTTGTAAAATGAAAGTTAACTCAACTGAAAAAGGAATTACACCAGAGCAAAAAACAGGTGAGAGTATTATCTGAATCAGATCGGTAGTAGACAGTTAAAAAACCCTTTGGAACCCTTATGGACGAAAGATGCTACCTAATTATATGGCATTTATTAAAATATTTTTGAATATCTCTTTGCTAGACCAAAACTGCTATAAAATTAAGGAACAACAGAAATGAAAATAAGTACAACACTGCCCTCAAGCTTGTCAACTGCAAGAGAATAAGGCCTAGTTTGCACACAAATTTACACCAGGTTAATTAAACTTGTGTTTCTGACAGATTTAATTAAAGCAGGTTGTTCTGTAGACAACCTTATTTCAGTTTCAAGGTGGCTTGTTTTGGGTTAGCTTAATCTGTTGGGTTTTTTAGGATTAAGCTAAACCAAACTAAACCATTCAAACCAAAATAAGACTGTCTACAGACCAATTTACACTGATTTAAATAAATGTGTTTCTTAAAGTGATTTCCTACAAGTTGATGTAAACTAAATCAACTTCAGACACGTTTATTCTCTCTTTTAAACTTTTAAAATAGGAATGGCTACACACAGACTTGCACCAAAATCTCTACATTGGTTTTAGTTGGCACTTTTGTTGTTTTGGTGCAAGTGTGTGTGCACACAGGCCCAAAGTGTGCTATGATAACTGTATTCACTACAGCTATTCATGCTTCTCTTGTTTTGGTGGAATATGTTTTGCAATGCATTAGGACTGATTCTACTTTCACTTGCACTCGTGTTAGTCAGAAATCAATGTAATTACACCTGTCAAAAACTAGTAACTGTTAAAACATTTTCTATCAAAACTATTTTTGATGAAAAACTGTTTTCAGTTAAATGGAAATTTTAGCAGAAAGTGTCTGCTTTCCACAGAAAATTTAAACTTTCCATTGAAAAACCAAGAACCCAAAAAACAATTTTTTCTGCTATTTATCTGACAACCCAAATTTTTTGTTTTGTTTTTTTTAATTAAAATTTTAAAATATTCATCAAAATTCTCCATGGAGAATTATATGGGGTATGGAATTTCCAGATCTAGTACCCAGACGTTCCAGAGAGACCTATGGCAAAGACTATTTTCAGTAACATACACCCAATAACAACTGCTGATTCTCATTTCTGATATACTTCAGGGTAAATGTACCCAGGCAGAAAAGCTGTTGGATTATTTTCAAACAAAAACTTGACAATCCACAGCTTCCTTTTGCACATCATGATCATTATAGCATCTTATTTAATTCTTTTTTATGGATTTATAAACTAGATATCGTAAAATTTTCAATTAATAAATGTTTCTTACCATCCTCCTCTCCAGCCCATCTTTAATTATCTGTGTAATCAACCTCAGCACATCCATAATAGCTTTATTTGTTCTTCTGGCATCCTATAGCAAGAATCATTTCTGAAAAAATTCATAAATATTTGCTCTGAATACCTGAACAAATGACTCATTTCCTGAAACTTGTCTCTTGAGACCTCATATCTGTTCGTATTTTGGCACCAGGTGCTCTTTCCCTCTGTGTGTCAGATCATCAGGCAAACTTACTTCTTAGAGAAAAAGCCAAAGTAACCTTTGGTAATGCTTAGTAACCGAAATAAAAAAACCGAAATAAAAAAAAGGATAGCAGCAGCATCGGCTTATCTTTAAACAGAGTTTGCACAGAAGAAATGTTATCAATTTCTGGTCACTCTATTATTCTGGTAGTTTTGCTGTTGTCCTTCCTACAACAACAAAGGGCAAGTTTATAGAAACTTCATGTCAGCTACTCTCTCTAGATTTGTTGTCTGCTGTTCACTATTTCATGAGTGTCATTCTGCCCAGAAGAAAAAATACTCATCTGAGGCACAAATAACTGTGCATTTAACGCTCTTTGGACGGTAAGCCTGATTCTCTATTCTGTCACACTGGTTTTACTCCAGGGAAACATCATTTACTTCAGTGAGAATCAGGCCCAGAATGTGTGTAAAGTCTGTTGCTGTTTAGCCTGCAATTCTCCCAATTACATTTGAAAATGTAGAAATTTTAAGCAAGTACAATCATTATGCATAAAGTTATCATCAAAGCATTTTGCTTCTAAGGAGTGGAGGGAAGGAAAAGCTGAATACATTACTCTCTAAGTGGTAATGTTAGGGCCAGTTTTGTCCTCAGAAGCACATAGACAGTTCTCACTGACTTCAATCCCAAGGGCAGAATTTGGACTTTGGCAGAGATCTTGGATTTCTCTTAAATAACATGAACATGTTTGATAATTCACTCATGCTCTACTCTGCAACAACTAAACAACAAACAACCAGCAGCAAATCATCTTGAGGGGAAAAAGATCTAAATCAGCCAGTTCCAGACTTTCTTAAGATAACTATACTACAAAAGAACTAACCAAGAAAAAGATGCAAGACCTTCTGTGACTGATATTCAAACAATTATTTGTAAACTTTCTTGATTCATTATTTGTCAAATCTAAATTAATCCTCTTGATTAATAAAAATATATTTGTACCATTAGAAATTCCCTGTACATTACTATCAAAAGTCTACCAATAGCTGGTTGCCTCACAGACTTTTTTTTTTTTTTTTTTTTTTAAGGTGAAGGTATTTGTCCTCTTCCCACTGCAAAATTACTTTTACTAAATGAAAAAAAGAGAAAAAGAAAAAAAAAAGAAAGAAAACTTGGCCAAAGATAGTATCTGCCCCAAAGAGCTACTGCATAGGTGCCTAATCTCAAAATGAATGATCATGAAGGAACAGAGGAAGTGGGACCAATAAATTGCTGAGAATTATACAGAAAATCAGTCTCTCTCTCTTTCTGTTTCTCTCACACACACACAAACACACACACAATCAATTTGAACATCACAAAGATTTTACACACAAAAAAATTCAAGTCCCTGATGTATAAAGTTCCCTGTTAAGATATTCTGCTTATTATTCTACCAACTATCCATTGCCAGAAGCCATTCTCACATGCAAGCCAGTAAAGATGCTGCAGTTGGCAGTGCACTGGGAATGCTCATTCCTGTATCTGTTCTGTAACCACTGCAACAGCAATCAGAGAATTTAAGAATGGATAAGGTGTTGTGTTCACCACTTTCTCTTTCTTTCCAAAAGAGCTGTAAAATTCAAATTCATACACTGATATGATATTCATACTCCTTCCTTTCTTAACCCTCTCCTGACTCACAAGATTCATTGTTCCCTCTTCTTAAAAAAAAAAATCAGCTGAAATATGTGAATTTACCTTAAGCTGTCATTCAGAAATAATGAAATGGTGGTTTAACAGCAGAGCTTCTGATTCGGCTACTCTTCCTAGTGTTGAGTACGATTGTTTATTCCACAGTTTCTATACAACGTGAGTAAGGGGGAAGGATTGGGCCCAGACTAATTAATTAAGATTAAGATTAATGTGGGACAAATATTATGCATCAATAATTCATTAAAATATTCTTATTTGCAGACGCTAAAACAGAGGCAGCCTCTGTTGATGGGGATTAAAAAGTCATAGCAAAAGCAATACATTATTTTCTGTCTTGATACAGTGCCTGGCAGAAGTTCTGCTTTCTGAATATTTGCTAAGGGCAAGAAAGTTAAACTCAAAAGCAGAGATGTCAAATAAATGTCCACACTGCCACATACCGCACAGCTGGCATTTGCTGGAAGCCTGGTCAAATTTGAAACACAGTGCTGTTAAGCTGTGGGTACCTTTCCAGGCAACACATTTTGGAAGCCAGCCTTGTAAATCACATACATGCCTACATTGCTATTATGACATCCATTACTAAACCCATCATGCCAACAGTGACTGTCCCCATCAAATTGCCCAGGAAACGGACAACACTTATAATTTAAAGCCAAATTTAGAACAACCCTACTGAAGGGGATTACAGCACTCAAAGTAAAACAAAAGCAGACAAACAGATCTTTCATTTCCTCTGTATTTTAATTGTTAATAAGGAGAACCAATAGTGAATGGTTTCCCCACTGCTCTGGACGAGAATAAACTGCACCCAGTCTACACCTGGTGTGGCATATATCGCCCAATGCAACAGTGCAGCTATGCTGCTTGATACGTTTCAGGAATAGGGGGAGAACCAAGACTCCACCCATTCCCACCCATGGGGGGAATATGAGAGGGGGACATAGTGGCCTGTAAAGCCTGCTTCCCCTTCTGCTCTTTGTCTCCTTATTTCCTTGTGCTGATCCACAGAATGGGCCCCTATATGACCCAACTTTCAAATCAGAGGCGATGTGTGTGTCTGTGTGGACGGGAGTGAGGGGGGTTGGACATGACCCCAAATTGCCAGATTTTTGTGAGCATCGAGCTGCCCTTGCAGGGCTCAGAGCAAACTGACCCCATGGCTCCACAAGAGCCTATGGCCACAGTGACCAGGTGCTGCGTGACACACCGCACGGACCCGATGCACCCACTGCTGCTCCTCCTCCAGCTTCCGGCTCATCAACAAAGCTCAGCAGGCTGCTCCCCAGGCTTGCTCCGCTTGGCCTGCCAGGGGGTAGAGGGGAGCTCTGTCCTTCTCACACTGCCCTGCCCCAGCATGTTTCTGGCTCGCTCCGCCCTTCGCCCTAGCAGCCGGGCCTAGGTGGGGGAGAGAGGCAGCAGGACAGAGCCACTTCTCCTTCTCCTGATGGATGAAGGTGGGCATTACAGGTCACTGCCTCTGTGCAGCATAGCAGCTGCCTGTGAGAGCCCAGCTGGGGAGGCGGCAGCAGGGGCCTGTGTGGCAGATAACCCTGCAGGGGCAGGGAGAGCGTGACAGCCCTGGGCCACACTCAGGGTTTCAGGGGATGGAGCTGGAAGCTGTTCCCTGTGTTCAGCATGAGTTAGGGGCATTGCCCATGCTCCTCCTCCCGACTGAGATGTCCACAAGGGCAAGGGAGAAACTTCATTGCTGTGAGTTCCATACCCAGGGCTGGGCTAGCCCAACGATACATGCTGCCCACTCCTGCGGCCCCAGCCCCCAGGAGCTGGTGGTATCGGCTGCCCTGACCCAAGGAAATGGGACTGGAAGGTTCCTGCACCTAGAGGTGACGCTACAGGGCAGTCAAGTGCTCTCCCTGCTCTCAGTAGTTAGGTGTGTTGCCTGTTTCAAATGCGTAAGATGGTCAGTAGGGAGCGAGGGGGTTTTAAGTTGTATTCATACATAGCTGTACTTCTCTTTCTGACATCCTTTGTTTGGGAATCTTTACAAGGAATGATTTCATCACAGGGAACGCTCTTTTTCTAACATAGCACTTGTTTATAATGTAATGTTTAAACTTTTTCCTGGCTCTTCTTTTATGATTTCAGCAGGAAGTGGTCTGTAGTTTTATTGTCTGCTTCAACATTCATTTCCTGTGTGACAGAGCAGGAGGATTTCTATAAAAAGATATATGGATATCACACAGAGGGAAACAACTCAGCTTAAATTGAGATGCACCACTACGACCGACTGAATTGTCACATTAGTTATATTTGATATATTATATAACCTTGCGTACTGAGAATCTGAACAAAATTTAATTTAAAAAGGGAAATATGTACATACTGGAATGGTGATAGTTGTATGTCAGGCAGCATTAGACTTCAGTCACTGAAATTTTGTTTAGACGTTCACCCAGGCTCTCTCAGTTAGCATGCTGAATGGCTTTGAGCCACAGTTTTCTTTTCAGTTCTAGTCTTTCGGGGATCTTTATTTGCTATTCACAATTTTGTATTAATTCTGGATGTCTGAACATTTTCATTATGAGAGGGGGAGGAGGAAACTAACAATAACTTATCAAGCACTATTCCAATTTAGATGCTCCTTTGAGATTTCCCCTTGACTGGAATGTATTTCATTAAGTCAGAAGGACATTGTGGCATGGAAGTCTAATTAGATGTGCTTAATGGATTTCTTGTCACACGTGTATGTAAATCTTTTTATGGTCCTGCATTAGATTTTTTTTTTCAGTAACTCTTTTTGCTGCATCTGGTTTGTTTGTTTTTATTATATTTTGTTTTTCATTTTCTTACTGAATTTCAGAATTTTCTGAAATTTCTTGAATTTTTTGCTACTATAATACAGCACAGAGTTTTTCTTGTTTGGAGGAGTGGGGATTTGTGATGCAAGTTTTCTTCCAGTATTCTTATAACAAATTCCAGGAAATTACAAGATGCTTCACATGCTACCGCAGTCACCTCTGTGTTTCTGCTTTACTGCCCACATTGATGTAAATGAGTATTTGGGAATTACATCGAGTTGTCACTTTGTACTAACAACCAACACAACTTTGTCAAAATGTACATTCTCCTTTTAAAAATATTCTAAAAATCTTTAGTAGCAACTGCCACAGTTCAGGGCAACTGACCTGTATTCCATCTCTGTAATCCACCAAGGGCATTCAACTCTTAGGTTTCCAGCTCCTTAGCCATCACCTCTCTTGGGCAGTCTGTCTCCCTGCCGATAGGGGTTTTTCCAGGCTGCAGAGTTCCTGCCTACACTGTGAGTTTCCGAGCAAGCCAGAATGCCTCAGCAGGCCTGCTTTACTTTCTCCTCAAAGGCAATAAATACAGCAGAACCTCAGTGTTACAAACTCCTTGGGAATGGAGGTTATTCATAATTCTGAACAAAACATTATGGCTGTTCTTTCAAAAGTTTACAACTGAATACTGACTAAATACAGCTTTGAAACTTCACTATGCAGAAGAAAAATGCTGCTTTTAACCCCCATCTTAATTTAAATGAAACAAGCACAGAAACAGTTTCCTTACCTTGTCAAATCTTTTTCGTTTTTTTAAAACTTTCCCTTTATTTTTTAGTAGTTTACATTTCACACAGTAATGTGCTGTATTTGCTTTTTTATTTTTATTTTTTTCATCTCTGCTGCTGCCTGATTGCAAACTTTCCAGTTCCAAATGCAGTGTGTGGTTGACTGGTCAATTTGTAACTCTGAGGTTCTACTATACACCCCAACTCCAACCTTGGGGTCTGGCAGGCATCAGTCCTTCAACCTTTCCCTAAAGATTGGGGCCCCCCTTGGATCAGAGGTCCTGTCCATTTGCTGGATCAGAAAGAAGGTTGTTTATCCAAGAGTCCTTTCTTTTGTCTATTGGTCTCTGGAGAATCCAATTTGAACCAGTATATGCAAGTGTCTCCAGGTGGCAGAACCTCTCTGAGGTATTACAACCTGAGTTAATTTGCCTAATCACATCTCACTGTTCTTGGTTCCTGGAGGGCTATGGTCCCCATCCCCCATGGAATTACATATAATCCTTAGCCCACAATGCTACATACATTTAACATAATAAGATCTCCCAATGATATTGCAAGAAATTGCCATATCTGTCACAGCAAGATACAAAGAGAGTCAGCTATACTTGGTTTGGTGTCTACCTGAGAGAGAATGGTAAAAAGAGCACACTAACAGGCCAAATTTAATCTTTATTTTTATGCCGCCTGTGGCATCCGGATAAACTGACAAAGCAGATTACACCTAATGAGTTAAACTTTTATAAAAATTAATAACTAATTTACTTTTTCTAAGACAGACACTGGTAACTTCTGTAACACACATCCAGTGTACAGTTCAGAAAACTTCAGTTCTTCTTGCAATTAGTTTGATATTTTACTTGATGCGTTAATATGTTTATAATTCAACTAATCAATGCACTCACCTGCAGATTTTGTTATGCTCTGTCTGATATCACACAACTCTGAACAGATGTTATAAATATCCATGCAAGACGTCCAATTCCTCTTTGAATCTTGTGAATTACTTGGCCTCAGTAACATTCTCTGGCAATGAATTCCATGGTCTAATTATGTGTTGTATGAAAAAGTATTTCCTTTTACCAGTTTTAAATTTGCCCGTTTCCATTTTAACTGAATGCCCCCTTGTTGTGTGTTAAGTGACAGGAGAACAGAAGTTCACGATCAACCTTCGCTATACATTCATTATTTTGCATACTTGTCTTTTGCATTATTTTTATACTTGTATACTTATTTTGTATCTCCTTTTATTAGTCTCCTTTCTAAGATAAACAACCCTATTAGTTTTTTCCCCTCCATTTCTACAATATCCTTTTTGATAAGGAGTGACCAGCATACATTATTCCAGATGAAGACAAACCATTAATTTACATAACAGCATTATAATATTTTCCGTACTGTTCTCCATTCCATTCCTTGTGCATCTTAATATTTTCTAGTTTTTTGGACCACAGCTGCAAACTAAGGAGAGGTCTTCATTGACCTGTCCACAATGATGACTTGGTCCCTTGGATGTTCCTCACAGCCTTCTCTAGACTTGTCTAACCTAAATAATTTTGTGTCAGCTGTAGATTTTGTAGTTTGTCACTGCTCACCCGCTTTTCCAGATTATTAATGAAGATGTTAAAAAACACAGGTCCTGATACAGAATGGGGAGGCACACTGCTGTTAGCCTTCATTCATGATGCAAATTGACCATCTATTATTTTGAACCACCAAAATAATTTGTATTTGTCACCTAAAAAAAGAGCTGAACCTACGTCAGCAGAGGTGAAAGGTAATAGAAACATTCTTCTTATGCCCCATAGATTGTGTGGGTGGGTGTCTCTCTCTCACTCAGGTTCCCACAGACTGCTACAATGAAGACCACAGCCTGCTCTGTACCCTTGATACAGTATAAAGACCAGGTAGTAGCCTTTATTTCTCTGTCTTCAACATGATCACAATTGCAAAGGAGAGAAAAAAGATATTGAAACTTTTTGTTCTTGCTTTCAAAGCCCTAAATCACTTAGCTTATGCTCATGTCTCTAACTTCAACCATTTCACATTCTTCCTCCCAACATCTTCTCTCTACTCCACTAATACTACCAGCCTTGACACCAGAGGCATAGCCAGACCTGATCTTCTGGCAGGGCCTCTGGCTGACATGGGTGGGCCGGCTGAAAAACCCGAACTTCCTGCTTATGGTCCCGTGACCGGAAGCAAGAAGTTCAGGAAGCCATCGGCTGAGAAAGCTCCAGTTGTGCAGTTGTTTAAGCGGCGCTTGGGTGGGCCTGCTTTCAAAGTGGGTGAGCCCTGGCCCACCCAGGCCCACCCGTAGCTACGCCCCTGCTTGACACCCCCTTCATTTCCTCCTCTCACATTCATGTCCTGCCTTCTTCCTTTCTGCTCACTAAGTCTAGAACAACTAACATTTACCCATCTAGTCACCACCTTCACTCTGTTCAGCCTTATTACAAACTAACTTCTGTCATGAAATCTACAAGAGGTTAGCTAGTTAAATCAAGATGTGACACTCTACCCAGTCAAAAAATGTACTTGCCAAGAACTGTACATGAATTAACCAAGTCACCCATAATCTTAATGTTGTAATCCTACACACAATCTTCCTGTTTGTCTCTACTTCAATCACTGAGTCATGTTTATACAGAAGACTACAAACTTTTTTGGAGCAATCATCTGACTCTTTTCTGAAGTGCGCAGCTGTGGATGCAGTACAAATAATTAAACAAGAGCCAGAAGGCAAAAACATAAATTAAAAGGACACACTCACTTAAATGATTACTACCATGAACATTTTTAGTCCAAGTCAAAATCTGTTATAGATTATTGAAAGATTATATGATCTATAGTATTACACATGTCCTCTTCCCATCCATAAGAGATACAAGAGTGTGGCATGCTCTTGAAACGGTGTGCCCAAACATTACCAAAAACCTTCCTAATTATGAAGGGTGGAAATTCATCTCTCCAAATACAGAACACCTTTTTACAAAAGATAGCAAAGTATCATCTGCCATTTGAATTCATACGTACATATAAATTCTCAAATGTGACTAATGGTTTTGGTTGCCTCAGTTATTGAGTGCCCAATGAGAGATGAATCAGGCCACTTTAAGTTGTCTGAAGTTGAGCATCCAAACATTGAGGCATCCAGAATCACTAGTCATTTTTGAAAGTTTAGGTCATTATGTATATTTCAATGGTTAATTTAATTAACATAAAGACTAAGTTGTTATTCTTGATTAAATATTCTCTCTCAAAATGAAAAGAAACCTTCCTTCCTTCCTTCTATTATCTTGCACTAAAATAATGCTTTTTTTGATTACTTCATTTCTCCAGGTTACATCAGTCTCTGAGTTCAGGCTGGAAAGCAAACATCTTTCATCCACATCACTTAGTGTCTTTTTCAGTTTTACTAAGAATTACAAATACCTTTTGTGTACTTCATTACCATGGAAATAAAGGCAGGTCCTTCATACCCAGGACAGATCAACTGAGCATATTTGAAAAGCAAATATACAGATACATAAAAAATTTAAAATTAGGCAAACTGAATACAGCTTGTCCCACTAATCTGTTATCCTTTGACACAAAGATTGTCAAGGGATCAATTTCAATCCACATCAGTAATGACTAAAAGCCATTAGCATATATAATGGCTGTTCATTGGTCTATATGACATAAATTGGCGGTCTCAGTTCAGTTCACAGTGGACAAGTGTCCACATCACAAAACTACCAATGATTAAATAGGCACAAAGATTGGAATTATTCTCTCTAGATCAGGGTTGGGGCATATTAGAAAAGCAGGGTGGAAAAATAGGCATTGCCTATGTTTTATCAGTCGCATGGATGAACTTCAATATCTAGGGCTTCAGTTAGGTCCTTTTTTACAAAAAAACTAAATTCACATTTAAAAGAAAGAAAATAAAGGAATCTGCAACAGTGCAACAAAGTAGAGGGATTAATAAAGAGGCAGGTGGTTTAGTGGATAAAGTAGAGCCTTCTTACTTGCAGTCCCAGTTAGAAGTATATGGAAGTGATATAGTAACTACAACACAACATGAGACAAAAAGATGAAAGAAGAGTGTATTTGCAGAAATATTTCTAAAACATGAGGATACAGGTGAGGTTAAAATAATGACAGCAGACATGGCAACATGTTAAGCTTTCCGCTAAAGAGTAAGGGTTTAACATATTGAGTTTAGTGTCATGGTAACATGTTAAAGACAATTATTTGTCAAGGATTTTTTATTAAAAGATTGGGGGTTAAGAAAGGTTTTAGAGCAGCATGAAGGAAGAAAAAGCCGTCAGCTTATAAAATTCCTTGTGTTTGCCTGCTGTTTTGGGCTCCAATTTTCCAAAGGCTTGAAACCTACCCCTGAAATTCTGGCTTCTTTTTTCTTCAGTGTGTAGTTTATCATAATCATATTATATCAGAGAGTCCACTAAAAGCAGCAAGGCAAAAAGGAATGGTGATGTCTGTTTGTCCCCTCTTTTGCTATACAGTGGGGGCAAGCACATATGAGGGTGTTTGTGTGGGGGGAAGGGAAGTAATCTCATCACAACGATAATGTATTCTAAGTGAAGCTCCTACAAAGACATAAGGAGCCTCCAGGGGAAGAGTGGTTTGTGGTAGAAAAAAATTCCCAACCCTAAACTAGGGTCATTTCACAGTTCTTTCATTGACGATAGATAAGAAGAAATTTATAAGTGCAAACATGACCAAGTAAAGGCAGTCAAGGTTAATATTCTGGTGGACGGAAGGGATAAATGCATTATTCCCCATGATAAAAAATGTGGTTTATCTTTTATCTGAACCCAAAGATTTTACAAGGGTTATATAACAGACAAGCTCAGCTACTCTCCACTGACTGCTGAATATTCTATAAAATATTAAAGACCTGAGAGAGTTCTGAAATAGGATCAGAATATGATCTAATATGCGTGCGTGCATGCGTGTTCATGATGGTGTTGAACCTGAATGCTAATGAATGAATGAAAATTAAACCTTCACTTTCTTTGCATTTCCTTCCACTCCTTTCGTATTTTCCCCTCTCAGTGAATACATTACAGAATAAATTATGAAAAATACATCTGAAGGAGGCTTGAGCCAGAAGATCCCTTTGTGGAGTCCCGGCTGACTTTGCATGCTCCTCAATCCCCAATTAACCCAGCATTGCTAAAATTAAGTTCTTTTTATAGCAGGTTATGAAAAATCCTATTGCCCAGATGCATAGAACAAGTAAAAGTGTTATCTGGGCAAGCAAAAAAAGGAGAGGTTACTTGCCTTCCAGTCACTTGAATTCTTCAGGATGTTTTTGTCCCTACGGGCACTCCACTCTAGGATGTGTGCACGCCCATGTGCTTTTGATCGGAGACTGCAAAGAAGTGCTTGCAGGCCAATGCCTATGCCAAACAACACTTTGTGCTCTGAATGAGGGCATACAGGCAGGTGCACGCCTGCTGCCACTCAGTTCCTTCTTAGCCATGAAGCCAGAGACTCCACAGCAGAGGGAAAAGGGGGCACAAGGACAGAAACATCTCAAAGACCTCAAGTTACTGTAACTTAAGTAGCCTCTCTTTCTTTTTCAAGTATTTGTCCCCCTATGGGTGCTCCACCGTAGGAGATTCCCAAGCAGTAATTCAAAGAAGAGATGGGTACCGGGGAGGCAACTCAACAACTGTTTGGAGAACTGTATCACCAAAGGCAATGTCATCTCTGGAAGCAGGTAAGTTGGCATAATGCTCGGCAAAGGTATAAATAGAAGACCAGTTACAGTCCTTACAGATTTCTGCTGTGGGAATGTCTTTTAGTAGAGCCATAGACATGGATTGAGCTTTAGTGGAATGTTCTGTTACTCTGGGGAGGGCTGTACCCCCAGTTCTTTCATAACAGGTCCAAATACAACCCAAAACCCACTTAGACAACTACTGCATAGAAATAGATTGGCCGTTCATTCTTCCGCAAATGATACAAATAGCCTAGGAGAGGCATTGAAGGACTTAGTACTGCCTAAATAGAAGGCAAGGGCCTGTCTAACATCCAGTGAATGAAGGTTTGATTCCTCTCTCTAGAGGCATGAGGTTTTGAGTAGAATAGAAAGGTGAATCTCTTGGTTAATCTGATATGCTGATGAGACCTAACAGAGAAAACGGGAATGAGAGCACAGAACAACTGTATGCATATAAGGTGGAAAATGGTGGGTCAGTCATGAGTGCCCCTGTCTCTTCCATTCTTCTTGCTGAAGTAATGGTGACCAAGAATGAAGTCTTAAAGGAGAGGTGGAGGAGAGAAGTGGTGATCATCGATTCGAAGGGTCTCTTCTTAGAGTGTTAAGAACCAGGTTGAGGTCCTGGGGGGCTGGATACAAACTGTACAGTCTTCTGAGGAACCTGGCTGTAACGGGGCGGGCAAAAAACTGAGAATTGCTGGATGGGTGAGTGGAAAGCTGTGATAGCAGCCAAACGTACCCTAACAGGGCTCATTGATACACCTCTCCCTTTTAATTCCAGTAGATAACCCAAAATCTTGGGAAGTGGAACTTCCAAGGCTTGAAATGAAAGAAAGCACCAAGAATGAAAGCGTTGCCATTTCTGGAGAGAAGTCTTACAGGTACTGGGCTTTCCACTTGACAAAAGAACTGACTGAACTGCATCCAGACAGGTCAATTCCATGGTCAAGAGCCATTCAGGACACATCCCTTGAAATTCAGAGAGGAAGGATTAGGGTGGATGAGGGACCCCATGTTCTGTATCAACAGGTCCTCTGTGCTAGGAAGTCACAGGTGTGCCACCTCTTGGCCAGGCTGGTGATATGAGAATAGTTCTCTCCGTGCATAGATTGAGAAAAGTCATGAGCATTAATGGTATCAGTGGGTAGGCATAAAGCAGGGCATGAGACCACGGAGTTATCAGCACATCTCCCAGAGAACTGAGACTGTAACCTCCCCTGGAACAAAAGAGGCAACATTTGGAGTTGTTTGGGGTGACAAAGAGATGTACTTGTGGTAGAGTCCAGATCTGGGAGATGCTGTGGAAGACAGAGTCTCTGAGTGTCCATTCGTGGTCTTGCAGAACTGTCTGTTCAGGGCATCTGCAGTTGTATTCTGAAGATCCGGTAGATAGTACACTGATATGTCTATTCAGTGGGATATACACCAGTTCCAGAGTCTTAGCGACTCTGGGCATAAGGGCTGGGCTCTTGCTCAGCGTTGACAGTTGATATAATACACCGCTGACCTGTTATTTAGCATTACTCTGACCGAGTGGCCTTGTAAGTCATGGAGGAAGTACCGGCAAGCCTATCAAATCTCTCTCAGCTCCAGAATGTTGATGTGAAGTATAAATTCTTACATGAGCCTCAGTTTGAATACACTGCCTATTAGTGCTTTCTTGACTGGAGAGGGGAGAAACTGAGTATGGGCTTTTCAAGTAGATGAAAAGGCCAGGAAGGCAAGTAACTGTTGGATGTTGCAGTTGAGTTACAGTAGGCTTTTTAGTAAGACAAACTACAACTGGATTCTTATATGTTTTGCTGACATAGCAGACTTGGAATCCAGGACAACTGATGATATTGCTCAGGGAATAAGAACAACCTCAGGGGGTATAGGGATCAAGGCAGAAGAGCTAGCTGGCCTGATTTTAAATGGTGCACTGCAGCAATCAGCACAGGCTGTTCAAATTATGGGCAAACCAAGTTTAGAAAAGATACAGTGCATAACAATATGAAGAGTATCAGCTACAAGCAACTTGAGCTTGCTGCCCTGTAGAACAAAAAGAAAATAAGGAAAATTGCTGAAACTTGAGAGCACTAAAATGTTGATTATAATATAACTAACATTGCAAACAAACACTTTATAAACTGTGATGGATCCAAGCCACAAAACTGGATACTGATCTGGATCTGAACACTCTCACATTCCCCGTAGGTTCAGATCTGAGAGTCTAACATGAAGATAGTCTAGCTTCCAATAAGGATCTTATCCCAAAGATCAAGGATGTTCAGATCCAAGGTTATCACCAGATACGTTTTCTTTCACTCAGACCATGATCAATCCAGACTAATAAATTCTGAAAAGCAGTACTACAATAAGGAGTGAACTAACAGATCAGCTAATGAAACTAACAATGCAGTAAAGCTTGGTTTATCATAGTGGATCGGTGGCACCATGACAGTTAAAGTTGAGACTAATTTACCATTTAGCAATTTATTTTTCTAAGTGCTGTACAATCCAAATGCTTACACAGATTGTCTTGAAAATTGTTGAGCCTTATGGGGATTCAGAATAAGGTAAGCAATCCAAATTTGTGGTTATCTGAGCAAGGGGTTGGCAAAAACTGTTGTATCCTCCAGCCCCCCAGAATCATCAAAATGTTATGTTTCTTGTAATGTTTTTTTGCATACCTGAGGTTCAAAATAGGGCTCTGATCCTCCCCAAACTGAAGAGATTTGGGGTGGGGCTGATGTGTATTTTAACTCATTATTTTCTGGTTTTCAGAAATTTACATATAGGTTCAACTCAATGTTGTGGAAGGCTATGAGGAACTGACAGACAACTTTAACTCTGCCTTAACAATATTTTGGGACAGTGAACTGATATGATATGCCTGGGAATGCAACATTTGCAAATGCTTGTGTACTGATAGCACCTAGTAAATAAAATTTAAGCATTCTCTCCATGCCAACAGAGAAGCAAGGGCTCTTTCTCCAATTCAGGAGCCAAACAAACACTCTGAAGAGAAAATAATAAATAGGTGCTGACTTGCAGGAGGCAATAGTACTTCAGGCCCCAACTTCCGTTGCTCTGTTGGGACACCCTAGAGCTCACGACTGCCAACATGACCCCAGGGTTGGAGATTAGTGCAGTAACACATCAGTTCTTAAGCTCATTTCTTTTGTGTTATACAGAAAACACTAACAAACCTACCAAAAATATAAAATGAATTAAAATATAATCTACCACAGTAGGGCTCAGTCTGGGAGTACCTAAGTATAGATGCACTAGAATGCTCAGCTCTGGCATCACAGCGGCACTTGTTCCTCTGTCCTTCAAAGTGTTTACTAATTAGGGTCTAGAAGCACTCATCACATCAGTGACACAGAGGCAGACCTCTTATGGCAGGATATAAGATATGTGTAGCTACATGCTGCAGTGAAAAGCAGTCTGTGGGCACACTGCAGGTGTCTACATGTGTCAGTGAAAGGCTCTGGCAGTGGGGAGTCAACGAGGAAAAGCTACGACAGCTCCCCACTTTGAGCCTTTACCCGCTGCCTCCCCACAGCCAGTCTTTCATGAGGCAGGGAAAGGCTCCAACAGCTCCCCACTGGGGAGCTTGCCCTACCACAAGAAGCTGCCAGAGCCTTTCCCCAACACAGGGAAAGGCTCCAGCAGTAGGCAAAGACTCTAATAGCCAGGAGGCAGTTGTAGATTGGGAGGCACAGCTTGGGCAAATAGAGAGCCATGTAGAGCACGTACCCAAAGGATTCAGAAGTATCTTTACCCATCTAAGCAGTGCCTCATCACGTACACTGCCATTTATAGCTGTGCTAGGGAAGCATGCAGTGTATGTACTTTACATGCTGCTGTGAGGAGTGTGCAGTGTAGTCATATCCAGAGATTACCCTTAAAAACGTGCGCATTTCACCAAAGATAAGCAATATAATTATGTCAGTGTCTGCAACGGTCCCTCTCTCTTGCCTATATTTACTACAGGAAATAACTTGAAATATTGTAGATAGTTGTCAAGTTGTGAAGGCTATCACTATGCTAGCACAGATAGTAGTATTACATAGGGTGCTATGAAAACAAACACGGACTGTTAACACCATTGGTACTTTTGGGATCATGATTGGTTACTTTTTTAAAATCACCCAGCACTATAAAGAAATTCTCAAAAAGAATGGAAAATTTATTTCACAATTTGAAACACTATCTCTGAGTCCATTTATTGCATCTCTGTGCAAAACACCACAGTGTGCTTGAATTAGTTCTTATTCTTTTTATCAACCAGTTCAAAACAGTAGTGTGTTCTTTTGTTTTTTTCTGAATAGTTGGTGCCTTGGGGTTTACTTTCCATGGGTTACTCATGCAAATAAGCTACACTGTGAATTTGGCAGTGGAAGACTGGTAGCATATTGAACTCTCCCTACAAGTTACAGTAAACAGGTACCAAGGCAAAGAGACTAGAGAATAGCTTTTCTTCAACATAAAGCTAAAACGAAATCACCTTTTCCCTGTAGCTGAACAGTAGGTGCTATTTTCACACATAGGGCTTGAACCTTCTGAATTAAAAAAAAGGAAAATTGAGTGATAACAATGCTGTGATTTTTATGGATTTAACTGCTAAAAAGGCATGCTAAATTTTGTATTTTCCATGTAGGGCTATAGAAATCTGGGGGAGGTTGACCGGTCTGCTTAACATGCTTTGAAATGCCTTGCTAAACAGCAAGTATGGTACCATTATTATTCATTATGCCTCTGAGGAAAATGATCAAAGGCCCAATAAATACTTTTTGTAGTTACACACAAATTCAATTTGAGCATCCCATTTTCTTTTTAACTTAACCATTTATATTTTATTGTTTTCAATTCATATCCAAAAGGCACAGGAAGAAAGTATACCATATAGTGACAATAATTTTTTTACTACAGACATTTCAAATTCAAACCCACATTTTTATTATGTCTTGTACTTTCAGAGACATTAAATAACCTGTGTTCTATGTCTATCTTAATAATCACCATTTATGCTTCAATTGTGTTGCCCAGGTTTAGTTCCAAGCAGTACACCATGTATTTTTCTATACGGTGATTACAATAAAATAAACAAATCCTCTTGATAAATCAGCATTATTACTGCATATGGTGTAGATCAGTTTAAAGCATAAGAGATGTTGTGCTACTGCAGTACTATGCTATCTACAATACATTGATTCTCATTTTCTTTTTTCTCTCTCTTTAAATACTGCAGGAAAAAAAAATCAACCCTTCATTGCTTCTTCTTTAACCACACAACTATTGTATGAGCTGGAGTCATTGTCTGGATTTAATTAACCATACCTGTATAATGTAGCAATATAATTTCTATAAGACTGCCATGTTAGAAACACTGGAGTAATATAATGGACTACTGAAGCATAGCCTAATCTGTTAAATTGAAGCTGCAACAATTCTAAAACACAGCAAGCAAGGCAATTCACATGTTTCAATGTACTATTAAAACACACTTATTCAATCGCACTCACAAATATTCTTTTGTAAAGAAAAAGTATATCTTATAGAAATGTAAGTTGGTCTGAAATTAAATGTATTCTGGAAACACTATTCATTCTCTTCAGAATATAACACAAAGAATGCATTGCAGAAATTCAAGTCATTGAATTATTGTGAAAAAAAATTGTTGTTTATGTATGTATCCTAAATTGTCTTTTCCCTATACAAGTTTATTAATTTTGTTCCATTTCAGGTCTATGATATACTAAAATATACATCTATACACCCCCTGCACACACACTCTGGATACAGTCTGCCATATTACCATGTGTTTGGTTATAGTCTCTGACCTGCTGAAAACAACTTCATCCCTTTCTGTTCAGTTATTCCCTCCTGGTAAATGCACATTTTATTATTTCCCACACCCAAAGACTTGTCTAGACAGGGCAAATGAGTGTTTTTAAATGTCTCACCTAACCCATGTTAATGAATATGTTTTTAAACATCACATAGGGATCATTTGTAGACATAGACTTTGATGTTTAAAACCTTCAAGGACCCAAGGGCTGGCCACAACTAGCTAATAAATTTGTAAACATCACTGTCTTTCTCTACACTAAGGGCATATCTACCTTGCCGGCTTGTCGCATGTCGTGCTGTGCTTTTTTGCACATAGGCCCTCTCATCCACACTCAAAGCCTTCAGATGCACATTTTGATGCAGGTAAAATCCCAGCTGGCACGCTCGAGGGGGGTGTGGGTCAAAGAGTGTGTTGACCTGTGACCCTGCCCCACCTCCCACCCACTTTGTAATGTAGAAGTAGTAAAAGTGCAGATACCTGGCCTCGAGTCTAGATAGTCCTCCGCTTCCATTCCCACAATTCCCTGAATCTGGATCTTCTAGCCCTTCTAGCTACTCACTTCTCACTCACCTTCTATATAACAGAAGCTATCTGCCCATTCATATATCTTTGATCATCATTTAACTCTTCATTTTCTATTGCTCCATTTTCTGAGCTCAGGCTAGCTTTGTCTAGCCATTTTGCATAAAAGATGCCCACCCCACAGCATGCTACTAAGCTTGCCAGAGGATCACACCACGGTTATAGTTAACTTCTGGTCTGAGTACACACAAGACCATGATTTTACTGAGAACTCCAGAAATATCTACCTCTCTGATATCATCTCGAAGAGGCAGACAGAGCTGGGCATTCACCAGACTGGTGTGCAGTGCAAGGAGCAGATCAAGCACCTGTACTGCCAGGCCAGAGGGCATGCAATGGGATGGGTTCAGCTTCAGTTGAGGATAGAAACCACAACATTTGCGGTTGACACATTTGCTGGCTTTCTCTGGTGGGCAAACTCTGGGCACATGTGTGCCATCCATGACTCAGTGCAGTTTTGAGAATTCCATTCTCGGAAAGACAGTTATTATTTCATGCACATTCCTTATGCCCACCACCTATGGGTAAGCTGCATTAAGAATCACTCAACAAGCTTCCACCACCACAACCCCAAAAATGGACTTGCCACCACTTGCTTTCAGGGGCAATGCACTGGTTTCTGCACTGGGATAGCCTCCCTCACACTACTCTATTCTGGTGCTGGGGTGTCAATGCAAGCTCCTTGAAGAACTCCTCGTGCAGATATTCTGGAGCCACTGATGGTCATCCCAGATCTTCATGATGATGTGATCCCACCGTGCTGGGCTAACTTTCCTGCACCAAAAGTGACACTCTACACATGGGGAATATGCATTTATACAAGATTCATCACGGCTATCTAGGCTGCATCAATGAATATCCCCCCCGCCTCGAGTCCCTCTGCCTTCTGTGTTTCATCAGAAAGTGCTCCCTAAGTGCTATCCAGTCTCTCACCGATTGTCTACTCCACTGCATGAACCATTAATCCGCAAGCAGAGGCAGCTCATCAATAAATCCATGGTTTGTCTCTTGGTAGGAATGGACAGAAGTGAGGAGTGTACAGATCTTAAATTTGGCTTAAATGTGACTGGCTAAAAGCACTTCACACAGGGGTTTGGGAAGGACTGAGAAGTTCTCTTACAGTACACCATGAACAATCACTAGAACAGCTCCAGTTGATGAGGTGCTAGAGATTCTGGGATATGCACCCAGAAATCTTAGCACTAGCACTCAACACTTGTAGCTGTGCCAGTGTGGATGCAGGCATGCAGGGTCTGGAGCATGTACTGCTCTGCAGTGTGGACTTTCGGAGATGGGATTGGCTAAAGCATGACCCAGGACACAGGTTCATGCTGCAATGTACATGTACCCTAAGTCCAAATGCTGTTTAAAAACCTGTTAATTAACATACACTGCTAACTCATTTTTAAACACCAGTCATTTTCCAAGTCAAGACAAGCCCCACGTGGATACAATCTCTTTAGTGCCATTCATACTATTGCTGCTTGCTGCATCTCCTTTGCTCTCTAGATCAAAGCAACTAATGCCATTATCTGTGGGGTACTCTGTTTCCTTTAACCATACAGCAGCCTTAGTAATTCTTTATCTTCTGCTAAGTCTCAGAATGAAAATGTATCCAGCATAGCTGCATCTGTTGTAGGCACCACATCAACTGCCATTATAAATAGGCATGGTGTTCTCCCCAAAATAGCCAGAAACATAAGGGTAATGCTCAGGATTCCACACTAAGAATTACCATAAAAATTGTAATATGTAGCAGTATTTATTTTTAGATGCCACACCAGTTGGAAATTGATTAAAGGGAAAAGGGGACTAAAAAGGGGAGACAATCTGAGTCTTGGAAAGAAAGAAAAATGAAATCATAGTTTATAATCGCCTCCTCAAAACTAGAGACCCTTCATACCATTCTTCAGAAGCTTTCACTCCAGTGGTTGGATCTGACGCTGCTCTTTATATCCTCTTAATATTTCTTCATTTTCATACAGCACACATCTACTTGTAACTGTCAGACATTTCCACGTGTGGGGTTACAGCTACATGGTTGGGAAATTCCTGAAGAATTTTTCATTTTTTTGGTTTTCCTATTGTCAAATGTCTTTCTTATTAAAATATATATTAGAAAGACATTTGAAAATGGAATTCCCTGACCAGATACATCTCCCTACCTTGAGTTAGATAATGCCAGGGTAGAGAGAAGGGTCTTCATGCACCAACCCTCACCAGCTACCACTAAAAACTTCCACTCTAATCAGAGGAGTTGCAGAGTAGTGATTCGAAGGCATTCCCAAATAATCTCTCCACAAGAGAGGGAAAAAATTTCATACCTTCCACTCATTGTCCTACATAATAGCTCTCGGTGCTGGAAATGACACGATGCAACACATTTATGCTATGCATGGTCAGATGATCACATTTAGTTCCATGTACCCAAAACCCCTGGATTGTATCAGAACTAGACAATTAAGCACAGATCATTATGAATTTTCTGAATTGCTTAACAAGTAGTAGAGTTGTAGTGTTGGTGCACTGTCATTCAGATTTGGAATGTCAAGTGATCAGTAAAAGTCCTTTGAAACAGTTTCCAAAAAAATTTAAACCCGGAGACATTTGGGCTTGTTGCTCCTGTCTTTTATGATTTACCAGCAGGTGTATCATAAACTCTCTGATGAGACACATGAACAGTGCAGCATCCCACAGTTAAAATTGGCTTAAGGACATAATTCTTTTCAAAAATATAGACTCACTCCCAGTTTCAGTGTGGCATATATAGGGACATCCAGTAATTGCAAGATAGTAGTGCTGATGCAGTACATTCAACTGAAAAGACTGCATTTAAAGTGAAAAAGTTCTCTCAAACATATCATGCTACTATTTATCTCTTTGAAGTCAATGTTCAAAGGAGAACTCTCTGATCACAGAATGCTCCAAATTTCAGATGAACTACCAATTACTTTTATCAGGGCAGCTGCCAAACTGGCAGCTAAGAGGTGACTTACCCAGCTGCAAAGACCCCACCCGGTAATATATTAACTGTTTTTTTAGCTTTACTAATACAAGTTAACTAAGTACCACAGAAAAATAAAATACACTTTTACCAAAATATTTAAAAGTGCCTCAATCTGCTCCTGCAAATCGGGGCATACAAATCAAGTGAATCATTTTGCAGGCAAATGTACACACCATGCATACAGACAAAACACAGGTTTTTTGGACAATGAAATCACCAGTTCTGATTTTAGTTTTTACCTGTTAAACAAAGTACTCAGTTCTGTTACCAAAAATCCCTGTATTTGGACACAGGTTCTGCTTATGTCCATTCTAAAAAACCACCTCTGTACAAGCTATCAAACAACAGCATTTGTTACACTTAGGAGGCCAGACTGCGATCTAAGTTGAACCAGTAAATACAGAGTAACTTCACTATCATCAAGAAGATAGCCTGGATTTATAATGATGTAACAGAGCTCAATCTGACCCAATTCTGCCCTTCCATGGACAGAATAGCACCAATCTACACGAGGGCAGCAATAACCCATAATGTCAGATGATAGAATGAAAATACACATTTCTACACCTAAATCAGAACTGGGTCAGCAGCAGCAGCAGCAGCAGCAGCAAATATTTCAACATTTCAATACTGTTCATTAAAAGAAGAATCTGGGAACCACCAGACACTCCAGTCTTTGTCATGTGTATAATAACCACCCAACTTCAACCTTCTACTTTATAGATTTGCTTTAAGTGGTATAAACTAGGTATCAGGATCAGATCTGAGGTCTAGTTACATCTGATTTATGTCACTCTTGCAGCATAAAGCAGATGTAAAGTGGCCAACTGAAGATTCTTTTTAGTGTGGGGAATTGTCACTTGGCATAGAACCAGCATAGCCAGCTGTACACCACACCCATTGTAGTCCATAGTATAAAGGATGTGTCAGGGGCACAGCTGAGGGAAAAGGGACATGGTCAGATTATAAATCAGAGCAACTCTGATGTCATCTTTGACAAACCCCATTTGGATTCTGCACCAGCAAGACCCAAGATCTCTCTCTTATAACCTAAAGTAGGTGAGATAAAGTATTGAAATTACTTCTATAGACAGGAGCAGCAATGCATTTTAAATTAAATATAACTCTGTTTTCATTTACAATATGAAAAATACACATTCTAGGCCTGATTCCTGGGACCTTCCACCTATGCAATCATTTATTTGCTAGTATTTTATACTCACTTTATACAACTATAAATGACTACACGAGAGAAAAGTGATGTAGAATCAGGCATCTCTGTCTCTTAATTCTCCAATCTATTAAGACCACTTTGTGCTGCATTAACGGTGCAAAGCGACCTTAAAAGATCCCTAAAAGGTGTGACCTTAAGGGCCCCTCACTGTCTCCTGGCAGAGAGCCTATAATACTGTAACTCATATCAGATCTGACACACTCACTTCCCACAACACACTACTATCATATGTATCTAAAAGGTGTCATGTAAGGGATCATATGTAAATTGGTGACATGCTGGTCCCAAAAACCACTGTGCGATGTATGTATGGGTTGTGTCGCAAGAGTTATTACGTATGGGTGTTGGAAATGGGTTCTTAAAATGTGTTTGGGAGGCAGTGCATGCACCAAGCCTGCCTTGGACAAAGCCCATCTGACTGGCTTGATTACAGGCAGAGGACAATGAAAGTACATCTACATATAAGGTAAACAAAGCCAGTAAGCAAACAAGCGGCATAGGAGATAACTTAGTAAGCATGCCAAAAGACAGAGTCTGCATCCCAGGAAGCTTCTTGGCTCTTGGGACAAAGACAATGGACTTTGAAGAAATATAAGGGAAGCACAAAAAGACATTCTAGTTATCCATCACTTAGGGAACAGCACCCTATTATTGTGTGAACACTGGATGCTCTTGCCTGGAGGATTGGAGATAACAGCCTGATGTAAGTGAGAAAACTGCTTAGGAAAAGATTGTAACTTCCTAAAATTCAGTTTTAGTCACTAGAAAGTGTTTCGTTTTGTTTGTAACCACACCTCTCTCTTTTTCTCTTGCTTAGTATCACTTACATTTCTGTTCTTCATTAATGACCTTATTCTTAGTTTACTATAAACCATCTCAGTGATGTTATATTGAAGTAAAGTGTGAGTCCTCAAGTAAATTAACAGGCTGGTGGGTGCAGTGTCTATTTGGAGGCAGTGAACATAATTTATGTGAGTGTCCAGTAAGAGGGACTAGACGCTGCAGAAAGACATCTTTGGGAGAAGCCAGGAATTGGGCTGCACTGTATGTTACCAGCAAGGCAAAGTTTAGACTGGCAAAATCCCAAAGAGTTTGCTGGTGAAGTGGACAGGCTGGTGTGGCAGGAAGCTGACAAAGAGTCTAATGTCCAGCAAAACTCTCACTTGCTGAGGCATAGGAGGGTCACAGTCGCTTACAGAGTTGGGTGTCCTGAAAAAGAACATCACAATGGCATAGTCTGCAGGACTTACACACAGCTTGCTGGTTGACTGAGGATCACACTTCAGGAATTGATAAACTAGATTTTTTAACTGATTCAGAGTCAGAAGATTGGGAACAGTCAGAAAAAGTTACAGTTTGTTGTTTTCTGTTTGTTTATTTTGGGTGAGGAAATAGAACAAAAGAAAGTATAAAAATGAGCAATAGTGAAACATGTATGAAATTAGAAACAGCCAGATTGGAGACTGAACAGAGAGAGAGAAAGAATAATAAGCTGTGATAGCAGAAGTGGGAAGCTGAAATGAGAGCCAGAGGGTGGGAGGCAGAAAGACAACAGTAAAAAGCAGCACACCAGCAAACTCTGAAAGTGTAGACAGCTGCCCACCAATGAACCATGCAACTGAAAGGGAGGGAAGCCCAGAAAAAGAGAAGGAAAAGCAGCATAACCTGAGCTGGTGGGAAAACCATGGACAAATCCACAGCTCCCAAGTATTTCCTGTCCCTAAGGGACACCCAGCTATGCCCAGCATACAAAGAATCCGATTGTATCGAAGAATATCTTACTACTACTTTTGAAATATTCTGTGAGTTGCATAAAAAACTGGAAGACAAGGAAGTCCCCACATTGGTTGCAAAGCTCTTGGGCAAAGCATTAAACACATTTAATGAAATAGAAATTCAATGGTCTTTGAAATACACTGAATTTTTAAAACCTTTATTGCAAAGGTTTCAAATTCCCCCTGAAGTGCGTAAGTTTAGGTTTAGAAACCTCAAAAAGGGTGATAAAATGAGTCAGAGATAATATGTAGTTAAGATGTGTGATCTGATGAAAAGATGGAGAAACGAGCTGAGAATTATTAGACCTCTTTGCACAGCAACATTTCCTGAGCATATTCTCTGAGGAGATCAGAGAGGCTATTTGGAATAAATCCCTGTGGTCTGTATTGGAGGTAGCTGATCTGGCTGATTCCCATGTACAAGCCATAGCATCCAGTGAGCGCATCACAAAGAGAAGGGCAGAAGCCTGGTATAACAGGGGGAATTCCAGTTTACCACTAAGAAAAGGGAAGGCAGTTGGGAGACTAGGCACTCACTTCCCCAGAACCAGCCACCTCCTGGCATTCACATTCACCGATCCCCTTCACGTAAGGATAGTCCAAGCAAGTTTTTCATATGTAACTCCACTGAACACCTGAGGGATAGTTGCTCTGGCAAAGGGAATCTAAGCCCACACCCCATCCAGCCCAGGTTAATGCACCTATTGTAAACACAAGACCCACAGAGATGCCTGACGGGTTCCTGGTGAATTTTGTAAGGTCTGACCCATTGGAGGCTGCTAGTGACTTTATTAAGGTTGCCAAAGTGAATGCCAAGAATGCCTACAGTGGAGGGACACTGGCATCCAGATCTCTCTGGTCAGAGAGGGCATGGTCAGGGAAACTGACATGTTAACTGGGGAAAAGGTAACACTCCTGGCATTAGGAAAGTTTAAATCTGCTATGCCTTTGGCTAAAAGTGCACTTGGAGTGGGAAGGTCTAGAAGGCATTTTAAATGGTGTGTTGAATTCCAGTAGAAGTCCTTGTGGGTAATGATGTACTATCTAAATCTAAGGTTGTTAATACAGTAACGTGTAGTGAAAAGGAATGTTCCTTTATAATCCCAGAAGGGAATTGTGAAGACAGAGAAACAGCTGAGGATAGAGGGGATATCTTCAGCCCTGGCTTAGCAAAGAGAGGCAGTGAGTCTCCACAGAGACTCCCAGTGGAGGTGGCAACTATCGGAACTGACAGCAGGCAGGCATGTCCCTAGAAAGCATAAGGGGAATCATGTCCAGAGGTTGCCCATTTAGGTGAAACAGGGAATGCTTTTTGAAAAGGAGGGAAGATTGTACAGGGAACCTCCCTTAGTGAAAAACAGGGGACTTGGGAAGCCTTACAAGTAACTGGTATGTGCTCTGTCTCTTTGGAAGCGACAAACTTCATAATTTCTGTGAGAGTTCAGTAAGAAGGACTGCAAACTGCAAAGAGAGATCTCTGGGGGAAACTGGGTACTGGTTCACTGTACATTACCTGCAAGGCGAGGAGTTTGCTGGCAAGGCAGACACAGGTGTATCAGGGAGCTGATGCAGACTCTGATCTCCAGCAAAGCTCTCACTTGCTGAGGCAGGGGGATATCACAATCACTTGCAGGTCTGGGTGTCCTGAACAGAACGTCAGAGAAGGCCAGTAACAAATTCCCCAAGTGCAGATGAACTCTCTGCTGGTGGAAGTCTGGCAGAAGCAGCTATGCTGCCTCCTGCACAAGTTGCCCACTGCCACACCTCCGATGAGGGGAGAAAGGGAACATTTTACAGATGGAGAGATTGAGAAGGAGAGCATGGCAAAGCAGAGCTCCACTATGCCCTATCTTCCATTGGCCAAGGAATCAGTGGCCTAAATTAAGCCTACCCTTGTGTTGCCCTGACATGTCCAGCTGAGTGGCTCTGAATCGGAGTTACTACCGGCACCTTGTGCTGCATCCATCTGCCACACGCAGCTATACGCTGCATCTGAGCAGAGTTCAGACAGAGCGGACAACCAAGCCTATAAAAGCATACTTCCAATAGCATTCAAATGCAGCAGCATGTAATCAGTGAACAATAACAGCATCAGGAAAAGTATCAGTAAGGCCAGGTCTGCACATGTAAGGTGTTGCCAGTATAGCTACACCAGTGTACAATACCGCAAAGAGCTCCTAGGGTGGACAAAGCTTAGACAGGCAAAACTTCACATTCTCTGGTGTAGTTTATGTTAGTGCTCCCACCCAAAGTGCAATAAGCTATTCCAACAAAAGTGCAGTTTTGTCAGTATAATTACATCTACACTAGCACATTTTGCTGGCACAACTATTTCGAATCACAAATCACACCCCTGACCGACACAGCTATTCCAGACAAAGCTTGTAGTGTAGACCTGGCCTAAGTCTCATTAGAGAGCAGTAATACCATCCAGTACATCTCATATTAAGAACATAAATAGATCCTCTGACCAAACTGTGTGATGATATGAGTCTAGAGCTATGAAACTTCAATCTGCCACTTAGCACTGATATCTAAGGTATCTTTAAATAAAATTCTGCTTTAGACCCTGCTCTATTGATCCATTCATCAATAGCTCAATGTATTCCCCTTCCATTGAATAAATCTCAACCTAAAGAAGGAAACTGAGAAAAGAACAACAAGAACATGAAAATAAAGAACAGAGAACGGAAAAATGACAAAACATAGTATAATCCCACCAGCAAATCATACTTCACTCCTAAGAATGAATATGACATATTAAGAAAAAAAGAAAGAAAAAGAAATTTTCTGTGATGATTACAAATTTTTGGCAGAAAACTGAACATTTCAATTTGGAAATGATGTCATGGTGTCTCACGGGAGCTATAGTCTAGGTGGGACATGTAGTCCAGCTGGGAAACCAGGCCAAGGGAGGAGAAAGGGGACGTTGGGCACACAAACTACAACTCCCATGAGTCACAACAGCGCAATTTCCAAATAAAAATTTCTGGTTTCTGGATTTTCTGTTTTTCAACAAAAAGCCTACATTTTTTGGAGAAAACAGATTTTTTTTTTTTTTTTTTTTTTTTTAAAGAAAAGTAAGTTTCGTCAAGACCTCAAATTTCCATTGAAAACATTTTTGATGAAAAATTTTCACTCAGCTCTATTAATCATAGCTCTGACATATTTAACTTGAGCATGATACAGTGAGATAATATCAAACTGTCAACTGTTTGTTTATTTGGATTACAGACACTTCAACTTGACCAGGTAGAACTACTAATTCAGTATTTCTGCCATCTAGATAGCCAGATTAACTAGATCAAATTGTATTTATTTTTATTTCTTCCTTTCTATTTCTATAAAATGTAGACAATGAATTACTCTAATAGCTGTGCTTGCTTTTTATTTTCTCAATGAGGAACAGATCTTTTGCACATTTGTTTTACCTTGGAACAGTATGTATAAAATAATCATAATCTAGACAAGTGAGATTGTGACTTAAACCAAAGAGTTCCTGCAGTTTCAGTCCTAGCTCTGTCTTCATTGGTAGTCTTGAACAAATCACACAGGGATACATTTTCAAGTGTAAATGCTTGAGTGTGTGTAAATGTATGAGGACACAGACCCGGCTTTATGTGCACAAAAATCTGAAGTTATGGGCATGCTTTTGAGTTTGTGCACATATCCACATTTGACAATCCAGCCCTTAACATCTCTCTCTCCCTGTTTTTCCATCTATAAATTGGAAGTAATAATACCCTCCTCACAGGAATGTGGTGAGGACTTACTAGTTAATGTTTGTGCACCTTTTTGGAAATATATTAAATGTTATGTCTTATTGTTATTAAAAATTGCATTCAAAAGATAACTTATGGTATTAAGAACAAAAAATAAATAAATGTAACTTTAAACGGAAGTTTTACAAGGTTTAAGTTCAATAAGGGTTTTTTGATAATCTTGGACATTCAGTTAGAATAATAGAAGAAGCCACATGCAAAAAAAGACTGCATTTTAAAAAAAATGTAATTTATGAAGGATAAGTACTGTAAATGAAGAAATGTGCAATTAGAGCCTGCCATCTGCTAATCTTATTACCAAGACAACTTTGCTTTTTAATAAGTGTGATTTTTCTATTTTGATTTGCAACTGTTAATGTAACTGTACATACTGTACCTATAATTACATGAAACCGGTATAACCAACACTTATATACTACTTATAAAGTAACATACTACCCAGCCAAGTTACTACCTACAATTTGTTTCCTTTTAGTAAATTGCCATTTTAGCCCAAAAATTACTTACTGAATATACCAAACGGATTGGTATGGCCAAGAAAAGCCCATGCAAGCTAATTCACCATCTCTGATTTACTATCTCTAGGAACAGATATAATGTAGCTTTCGCAGTTATTTGATATTTATTTTTATGCTTCTTTGTGTCTTTTATGCATGGCTGAAAAGTAAAGAGAGGCTTAAACAAAGAACCAAGATTTTTATATTCAAAACTAAAAATAATCTCCATTGAAAACCTACAGTTTGCCAAGTTTTCTTAGAAATTTAACAATTAAAACACAAAGTCCAGCTGAAAAGCTGTCAGAACACAGTCTGTTGAACGCAGACATTTTTAATCTAATTTGTTACTTTATTTTCTTAAGGCATTTTAAAGCAGTCTATTCTGAGACTTTAGTATTTAACATATTTTTAATTTATACATAGTTGAATTGTCCAGTCTACTATAAATAAATTTTAGTATGGTCATGGGAACAAACATGGACGTTTTTAATATTGTAAAAACATTACGGTATTTATAGTGTGCCAACCTTATCAAAAATCAGGTCACACACTAATAAAACACAGATTGTGTAAAACTAGAACTTGAACAGAAATGCTGTCCGGCATTTCCTCCGTCTATTTTGTGATATAAATTGGAACCCTGTAAAATAAAGGAATGTAAATTGTTTTTCCACTTTTCAGTGTTCATTTCCTAATGATCAGTATACGGCTTGTAGACCTTTTAGTCTATTACTAATGTTGTAATGATTTTTTTTTAATTAAACATAAGTATATATTATATTTTTATATGTTGTAGTAGTGCAGGTTGAAGTCATCTGCTGCAAATTTAACTCCAAATGCTTCCCTAGCAGAGGATCTATGTGCAAACCAGCCTTAGAGGAGTGATATCTGACGCGGAAGAGGAAATGGAGATTGTTCCCTACATACTCTTCTCCTAGAGTGGCACTTATATCCATGACAAATAAGCGAAATAAAATGGCAATACTCTGCCCACTAATGATAGGCAGGACAGCAGAGGCCAGTAGGAGGTGTTGAAGGGGGACAGAAGACAAATCTGATCAAGCAATGAGGGCTAGTAACCTGACTGGAGGTTTGTGGGGAGGGAAACTAGGGAGTTAAGTACTGAAGAGGAGGATCTGGAGCAATGATACTTCGACCTCAGTGTTTCAGAAGCCAAATGAGTGATCAATATTACCCAAAAGAGTCACATTAGTGTGTATTCATTGTTTCATTTACTACAGTACTATATATTCTTATTTAAACAGTATGATGAGAAATATTTAGTTTTTTATATATCTATAATTCTCACAGCAAAATGACTGACCAAGTATTATGATTTTATCAACCACAATTAGTTAATAACATAGTAAAAGCTTCCTGATTGGTTAATAACTTAGATTGGTTAATAATTAAATCACACTGTTTTAATATCGTGTGCTGCCACAGGAGACACATTAAAGAGCCACTTGCGGCTCCCAAGCCTCAATCTGAGTTTCACTGATCTGGAGTCTTAGGGCCTGATCCAAATCTCAATGAAGAGAATGGAAAAACTCACATTGATTTCAATGTGCTTTGGATCAGGCCCTTGATAAGGAAGCCGGGAGGATTGTCAGACTGGGAGAGGGATTGGCAGTCAGTAGTATCACTGCTAAGAGAAGCCCTAAGGTGCAGATGGGTCAGCCAGTGGTCACTGATGGTGAGAGCTTCAGCAAGAAGTGCCGATAGGGGAACTCAGGAGAGTAAAATGAAGCATTTTTCTGTACACTCCAGCTTGGTAAAGAAAGTGTTCATTAAAATGTGCATGAAGAAAAATAAATATAATTGTATGTAACTGAAAAAGCAAGCATACTGCCAACTATTATCATGATTAGCAGATCTTTCAATCTAATAGTTATCTCATTGTCAGGTAGAAAAAATTTCTGTTCAAAGCTTATTTTGTTATTAAATTACAGCAATGGTTTTAACATCGGTTTTAATTTTGATTATATAATCCTATTAGTACTTACGCCCCACTTATCCACAATAAATATGGTCTGTGTGGAGACAGAGAGAGAGAGAGTTAAAAAGAAATATAATTTCCATGCAAATGTAAGCCATCATTTCCAAATGGATGGAAAGCCCACGAAGGGGGAAAGATTTAGTGCTGGATGCAAATTTTGCTTAAAAGATTTTTTTAAATAGTAGTTAAGAACAACATAGAAATGTCCTGCCTGTTAGTTAATTGGATTTGCACAATTCAGATCTCCTAATTTGTACTGAAATGTTTTTCCTGCCTTCATTCCTCTCAGTCTGCCAGATGGACCAAGAGAAAATGTTAATTTTATGCAATCACTGCTGCCCTTAGTTCATTCAATTCAGAGGCCTCTGTCAAAACTTCCTTAGTCATGATTAAAGGAGAGGGTATCGTATCTATCATAACCATCTGGACTGAGAGCTACCAATCTGGACTGATTGGATAAAAGCCTAAACTACGCTAGAAACCAAATCTTTATTTGGGCTTAGTTGATGGAATTCTAAAATTATGAACATAAAGCAGACCTTGAGCTTGGCATTTTGGGTCTAATCTCCACTACCTGGTGTATTTAATGAGCTCTGAGAAAAGTAAATGCAAAATACTACCAAATCAAAATGTTAGCACTTTATATCCATTTTGCACAATTATCAATGTTTACATAAGAAGAATCATACCATTTGAGTGTATCACATAAGAAAGTTTCCCACTTAATTTAAAATCAACTCTTGAAATAGAAAGTTTTCAGTTAAATCAGTGTGGATAAAAATCAAAGATTTTAAAAAAAATTTAAAAATTTGATTTTTTTAATGTAAATTATAATAACTTTTTCTTTGTAAAATAAACCTGTTTAAAATGAAATTTGAATGTAATAAAAATATGTTAAGGCCTAAACTTCTTATAATCTCTTAAAACATTTAAATAAAAATTAAATATGCTGAATCCATGAGCCTCTATCAAAAACTTTGAGTTACAGGCTGCTTTTCTATATAAAAAAGAATCAGGTGGAAAACATCTGACATCAAATTTTAAAAATAGGGCACAATAGGTCACATACTGTATAAAGGGCTTGATCTCGGGAGGGGGGAGGGGGCGGTGGACCCAACGGCTGTGCTACAGGGTGCAAAATCATCACAGGTGCTAGGATCCGGCCTCTGACTCTAGGAGATGCCATCATGTACCTCATCAGGATCATCCACTGAGCTCACCTGGGTAGTCTCATACTCCTGTTTTATAGCATCTCCCTGATCTGCCCAGTAACTACCAGCTCTTGCTTCTGGATGGTTCTGGGCACTTTAAGTAAATGGTCTTGCTCTAGCTCCTGGCATGTGTACAGAGATATAAACAAATAGAAATTCATTAATTTTGCAACCTCTTCTCTCTGTCTCTCTGAACAAATAAAATACTGCAGTGTAAAACGCATGTGGGTTACACAAGCAGAAGTCTTGGATTGTTGTATATCCATTGTTTTCCTGGGATATGAGTAGGGGTGGACAGAGGAGTTATGTAACAAGGGAGAAGGACCAGTGTGTGCAACCAGATGTCAAAGCAGGATGCTTTGGGAAGAAGGGATTCTTCAGAGTACAGCCTTGAGTGTTGATTTCAGCACCTGGGAACAGGAGAAAAAGTGGATTGGCTGCAGTCATAAAAAAAGACTCTGTTTGGGAATATTTTCAAGAAATTCCTGTACTTTTTGGTAAAAGAGGAACAATGCACACCGTGCAACAAAGAGATGCAAGGCTTAGTTGTCAGAATGAAATAACATTATGAAAAATGCTGATCAGAAGGCAATGACTTTGAAGATTATAAGGTGGACATGTTTGAACAATCTGGATTAATTAGTTAATAAACTTAGTTTTGCATGATTCTTATGGACTGCCTACTGTGTTTTACTATGCTAGTAAATGGTAATTTTGATTATTGTCTCTGATTTTTGAAATTTGTGTTTTTGATTGATTACTTACTTATGAATTTCAAAATGTTTGAGTTCAAATTATAATTGGTATGTTAATTTGTTGTGGTTGTGGGAGTATTTATCTATTACATTTTTACTGTTATAATTTCTGAAATTATTTTTGTATTGCTCAATATAATCAAACATCCTAGGTGAAGATATCCTGTTCAAAAGTAAAGATTATTAGGCATTTATGTATTTTATCATTTAAAAATGTTTTTTCAGGCCACTTGGTATGCTAGTAGAGATAAGTATTTAAATAGGTTTAGATAATCCTTATGATTTATTATTCTCCCTATAAAACCGGGTTTAAAATCAATATAATTTAAACAGTGGTACAAAACAGCTGCAGTAGGAGGAATCTTTCATTTACAATCTCATTTCTTTAAAGCAGTGCACTAACACGCAGTGAGTGAGAGTAACCTTTTTTTACCATTTTGTTTCAGGATCCAGTTTAGACAAAAGGAAATATAAATGTGCATCATCTGCAACGTGTACAACTTCAGAATCATCTGCTGCAACTAAGCATACATCACCCAGACTTTTCATCATCCAGTAAAACCATGGATAAGTTCATACAATCAGGAATAGCAAATTCCAGCAAGACTCCATAGATAAAAAGATTGCTCTATTCATTTATGCAACAAATTTTCCCTTTCATCTTGTTCAGGAAAAACATTTCATTGACATGGTTCAGTCATTACAACCAGGCTACACTACACCCGGAAGAGTAGACATTGCTGGAAGCTTGCTGGATACAGTGCATGAGAAGGAAATTGAAAAGTGTGCAAAAAATATTGACAGGAAAAACATTAATCTGAGTCTTGATGGGTGGAGCAATGTACACATGTGCTTGTGTGACAACAGAAGATGGGATTGTCTATTTTATAGAAACAATTGCTACATCAGAAAATGCCCATAAGGTAGAATACTTCAACGATATAGCAGTAAAAGCTACAAAAAACTGCAAACAAAAGTTCAATTGTCAAACGCGTAGTTTTGTCACTAGCAATACTACTAATGCAGCAAAGATAAGAAGAAATAAAGAAGAAGAGAACAAATGGAACCTGAAGTTATAACATAAGGGGTGCAGTACTCATTTGATGCATCCTTTAGCCAAAGATTTAAGTACAACTCCAGGAATAAAAGAAAATGTAGTTGAAATTGAAAAATATGTCCATAAAAACCACTTTGCTTCAGCTTCACTGTAAAGAGCAAGAGGATCCAAACTAATTCTCTCCCAAGATGTATGATGGAATTATGTGGTTGACTGTTTTAAGCTATTTATTAAGAACTGGCCTATTCTTATGACAATTTGTGAAGATAATTTTTTCTACCTCCTAGTTAGAAAAAAGATGTACCAAATCTAGTGTAAAGATTCTATTAGGTGTAAATTAACATGTTTTATGGTTATATCAACCAATGAGAATGAACCTTTCTTTACAAGATAACTGAAGTACAAATGGAAAAATTGATTAAAAATCAAGGCTTTCCACTTGGTAATTTAAATAGCCAATTTAAATCATCTCCATTTAAATCAGTCCACCATGAGCCAAATTAAAAAAAAAAGACTACTAGAGAGACCTAGTTTTCTAAGATAATACCTCTATATGTTGGTTGGCCCCTGGGACAACACATTTACGATCAAGGGTAATTTAAATGTTCTTAGAGCAGGTAAAGGATAAGACTTACAGGGTGGAAGAACCAACTGAAAGAAATGGTGGAAATTAGACCACCACTTGCAGTTAGTTTGCAGTTTGTTTCTGCTGCTGCAAGCGGAGGTTTTATTGGATCCCTTGCCACTTCTGGACATTTAGTAACATTAGTTGCACAGAATGCTTATTTACATCTGAGTTTACAATGAAAGTTGTGCCCTTTTCATTTGCATGAGCATCCCCATGGCTACCCAAGCCTTCGTCATCTTGAGAGTGGATTCCTGTAATGCCGTCAATATGGGGTTATGCTGGCAAACCATCTGTCATCCACGGCTAGCACAGAATGTGATGGCCTCCTGTAAAAATGGTGGTTTCATAGAGGTATAATATTAAGTCTACATACCACTGGTTACTAGATGATTTTTGGGAGAAATTTAAGCTGTTGATTCTGATCTATAAAGCTCTAAATGGTACAGACTCTGCTTATATGAGTGACTGTTTCTGCTCCTATGTGACACCATAGTAATTGTTTTCATGTGAGGCACTTTAGTTGGTTGACAGACAAAGGAACAGGTGGCAGTGCATTTTTTGCAAGGAACTCTGGAATTCGCTCTCCAACTCTGTTTCCCAAAGTCCAGATTTGGGGACTCTAGGGATAGGCTACAAGACAGACTCAGATTTAGTAGGAAATGGACAGTAGCTATGTTGGAGACCATAATGAAGGACATGCTGAGGGTCAGGAAGGTATTATTATCCAGGAAGTCAATTCTAAACTTTTTTAGTTGTACTTCTATAAAACTTGCATTTCAAATTATATGGGATGTGCCTAGAGTTTAGACAGGCACAGACAGAAACAGATTTAAATAAATAAACAGGAACCTAGTGGTAGAAGTAGCTGTGGGAAATTTGCTCTGCAAGTTTCTATTAAGAAGAATTAGATCCAGGTGGAGTATTATCTGATAAGTTTGGCTTAAAGGAAGGGCCAGAGGAACACACTTCTTTCCCAGATCCACTTTTCTCGGTGACAGTATGGTTGGCTCCTCTCCAAAAACTAGCTCATCTATCAAGACCCTTTCACATAAAGTGTGTCTAGTACTCCTGCTACTTCCCATTCATCAGCCGTGCATGGAACAGGAGAATAGGCATGAATGATGCAAATTGGACGTTTGTGCCCCATTCCTCTTCCTGCTCATATCTAACACACTTTTTGGTCTTGGATCTTATAATGCTGGTAAGATCAGAGAGACTGAAAAATTTGAAGAGAAGGAACAAAAAGTGTTGGCATAAGGGCACTCATCTTACATTGGTCCATTCTCTAACTGAGATGTGTAAATACAGGAAAGTCAATCTTTCCACATTGGTGGATGTGAGGAAGATAAATCATCCAGGAAGGCATTTTCAAATATCAATGCTGATATTCTCTTACATTGGCTAATAAGACACTAAAATATGCAACAATATTTTGAAGGTTTAGGGTGAGGGAGATCAAGGAATTCTTTAGCTTTCTGACACAGCTGCAAGTTTTCTAAAGGGTCTTCTGTTTGCTGACTATAAACATTCCAGTACTGACTAAAAATGCCAAAACTCTGACTTCTCCATATAGACACAGAGTGTATGTCAAACACAACTTTTGGAATCTGTACACAGGTCAGCACAATTATGTCTTGGCACAGGGTCCTCTCAACTAGATAGGCCAGAAAACCACTCTTTCCCATCTGTTGTGAACTGGTGTAGAAGAATACCTTGGCATTCAGTCTCACAGCAGGTTTCCCCGAACAACTAAATTCAGAAAACAGCTCATTAGATACATTTAAAATGGGGTCAGGCTTTTTGTATGAGATGAGTACTGTGTAACACCAAATGGCAAGGAAAAAGATTGCTAATGTATCATTGCTGTTTTTAGGACAGCTCTGGCTCCACTAAAATCCTTAAGAAGGCAATATGGCTTCACCGATGCATTAAAAAACAAAAACAATTCAAGCATGAAACTTCTTGATGCTTCAACGCTATCTTTTACTAGCATCTGAATTAGATGAAAAGAAAACATCTTCCAAAATTGTAAAAAGGGCCAAATCTTGAAAAGTGGACAGTACTGGTAGCGTCAGCACTGATCACAATTAAAAGACTCCCACATTTGCACATACAAAGGGTAAAACTCAGATTTGCACACTGTAGCAGACGGGAGGTGTGGCCTCCCTCTGAGATTGACAGCGAGGGAGGGCCAACCTCCCTTTAGTCCGGCTGCACTCAAGCCTGAGTCACTGCTAGGGTCTTGGGCCCCTCCCCCCCAGGCCTGCGAAGCCTCGATAGGCTATAGACTATTTACTCGGCCTGGGCCTTAGACTGTTTGCTCACCCTGCCTACGGCGCAAGACTGAGGGTCTGGGCCACAGGCTGCTTGTGTGCCCCACCTGAGGGTCGGGGCCCAGGGCGTTGGGATTGCCCAGCTAGGCCGAAGAGGCCCAAAACCCGCTAATTTCTCCCCTCTAGCTGAAGCCTCCCAGCAGGATGTAGCGGCTGGGAGGTGTGGCATCCCTTGGAGTTTGACAGTGAGAGGGAGCCATCCCCCTCCCCATGCCGGGGATCGTTTACACACACATGATAGATAAATGATATTCTGTGTGTGGCTCCGAGGTGCACAAATTTGAAAATCTGACCCTAAGCATCTCTAATAGATATTTGGGGCCCAATTATTAGCTGAAGATCTGGCCCTTGTTTATGATGTGTTTGTGACCCAGGGACCTATTACTGCCAACTGGCAGAGGGCACTGGAGTGCATTAGGGTTACGCAGTGGTCCCCAAACTTTTTCTGTCACATCCACCACCTTACCTAGCCCACGCCAAGCCGGGAGCCATGGCTAGGAGCGGCCCCATGGCCAGAAGCAGGCCTGGGGCTGTAGCTGGAGCAGGAGCTGGGAGTGGGGCCAGGGTCTGAGTTGTGGCTGGGGGCTGTGGCCAGGAGTGGGGCTCAGCTCAGGGCTGCAGCTGGAAGTGGAGCCGCAGCCGGGGCTGGAGCCGGGAGCAGGGCTGGGAACTGTGGGCCACGGCCGGGAGCAGGGCCGCAGTCCATCCTAGAGTCAAGGCTGGAGCTGCGGCTGGGGCTGGAGCCTGGGTCGGGAGCAGGACTGGAGCTGTGGCAGTGGCTGGGAGCTGTGGCCAGGAGTGGAGCCGCGGTCAGGGCCATAGTTCCTCAAATGGAGTCATTTAAGCTTTCTACTGAAAGGCTATGTCACCCTGATCATCAAAATCATTGTGAAATGTATAAACAGATAACATGTAAGGAGTTATGTGTATATATATTGAAAATTATGCTCTTAAGCTCTGAGTTGGGGCTGGTCATCAGAAGATGACAAGTTTCTTTTAGGTGGAAGACGCTTATCTACCTGTCTGGCTCCATGTAAATTGAGCATTGTATAATTCACAGTGAATGCCTATTTTCAGACTGAGCAAACTGCTAATCAAGTGAGCAAAATACTAATCAAGCAGCAGGGGTTATCCTGTTTACAACTGAAGACAATGGATAGCTGGAACTTTATCTGGTGGAGCAGAGGAACACCCAGATACGCTTCACCTATGGGACAAGCCACCAGCTGGCTTTTCTTATGAATGAAGGACCACAGCTGATCTGGCTGTTTAACACTGGGATAGCGACTTTGGGTGAGCTAACATTAATGAGCAGAATGTCTTGTTAGCTAAGTTTAGTATCTAAGAAGCGTGCTATGATTTTATTTTGTGTGTAGCCCTTTGTTCTCATTTATCCTCCTTGCTTCATCTCAAATCTCTGTTCTTTGTTAAATAAACTTGTTTTCGTTATAAACATATCTAAGAGCTGTGAGTTGAATGGAGAGGTGATCCTGAGATGTAACTGGTAAGCTGAGACACACTGTTCCTCTGGGAAGAACGGAGCTGTGACTTCTGTGAGGGTCCAGTGGACCAGGAATGGACATTTGTACATAATTGGCAAATCAGACAATAAACCTTTGAGCTACAGCTAAATATATGTGCACTTTTCCTCACAATCTTGAAGCATTTATGCTTGCTAAATATTTATATGCTTCACATACAATTCTACTTATCTCTACCTCAGATTAGCAGCCATAGTTTTTCAATCAATCAATAAATTCTTAACAGCACATAAAGACAAATAAAAAAAGAACTGCACTGTACTTACTAAATTTAAATCTAAAAGAAAACGATGATTATAATTTATTTGTATTGCAGCAGTGGGTGGAAGCCCCAATCAGGGATCAGTTCCTGAGGCACTTTAACAAATGTCACAATTTTAGCTGAGCTCCCCTTGTTGGACACTCACCAGATGGCCACAAAAGCATCCAAATGCTGAATCCTATGTGCCTGTAGCTTGCTGGGGTTAGGCAAAGTTTAGGTACTGTCCCTAGATTTGGGGCTCTAGTCACACACTCCAGGTGCAAATCTGGTATCTGCCTCTTGGCATTGGGGACCCCATGTAGCCTAATTATCTAGACCTTGAAACTAGTGTCATCTCCCCCACATCTCTAGCAACTCTTGCACGTGTTGCAGAATCCCACTGAAGGTGTGAGCCTTCTGGTTTACAACGTACCTCTTTACGAATACCTGGTAACAAAAACCAAGAGACACAAAAACAGACTTTGGACAGGATTCAAGAACACCATTAGTCTTTACTTAGTAGTACAAGAAATATACAGATCTATACAAAATAATACACATAGCTACACCCATTCCCCTGTCTCAGCTTCCTCATCACTCTTTAAGTTTGGGCAGATCCATCTAGGATGTCCAGGATCCTTCCCCTGCAGCTCACGACATCTCATCAGAAACATGGAGACTCCTCTAGACCAGCTAGCCTTCTCTGAACTTGGTTAAATAGTTAAACCAGATCCCTATGGTACAAAAGCATCCCTGTCTCTTCCGCTGTCATACAGTTTCCTGTCCCTCCTAGAGTCAACCCCCCTTGGTTCCTTCAGTGATTCCTTTTTAAATCTCTGCTACACCAACTCTATCCCTTTGTCCTGTTTGGGTGCTTTCCACTCTCTCCCCTTCCCCCTGCCACCTACAGTCAAGTCCGAGGAAGTAGCTTCTCCCAGCTCCAGCCAACCTTCTTAGCACATGCATTGTTCAAGTAAGAGCATAGCTGTTCTCCATTGTTCCTGGTCTGGTAGGTACTGTGCTACAGCTCATGTCCACAGTTGGTGGATTCCACATTCACACACAGGCATTCCCTGATTCAACAATTTTATAACAACTTCATTGCATCAAACAGAATTAATAAATTGTTATAGACATTTTCCCCCAAACCATCACAGGAAGATTAAGACAAAATATGATAGGTGAACACAACAGAAATGGGAGAGAGGTGAGAGGAACAAGTGATGGGAGAAAAAAAAGTGTGTATGCATAAACAAATCAAGAAAGTGGTCTCAGTATTGCAAGCGGTAACCAGCCTAACCAGCGCTAGACAGTAGCAATCTGAATGCCTCACAGCAAAGGGAGGTTTTAAGCAGTGATTGAAAAGCAGACAAGATGGTAGCTTTGCGAATTTTCACAGGGAGTTCCTTCCCAAGCACAGGAAGCAGTATACAGGAAAGCACAAAGGTGCTTGTGGGAAAAGCGGGAAAGCATTTGTTAATGACAGAGCAAAAATGGGGTCAACTCTGCAATCAAAAGTTACATTTGAAGGGCACAGTTACGTTAATAAGGGGAAGCATTTTGTGCCATACCAGGCTTAAGATGTTCTTCTAAAGCCATTATTCACTGCTATCACATTGAACAGTTAATAATTGTGGCTTCGGTTTCTACATCAAGTTATCTCTGATTTACTCACCTAAAACAACTGCCATAAAAACCTTTCAACTTTTTACTAAACAAAAACAAAAAAGCATTAAAAACTGTTACAGCATTTGAAACTTCCAAAGATTTTTCCTTTTCTTTTAAAAGTGCAGTCTTTCATAGGGGAAAAAAATCCCTTGCTTGACAGCTCTTCAGTTGGTTTTAAAAGATTATATTAAATATCTTTTGGGGAGCAAAAGAAAAAGTTACAGGTGGTCTTAAGCTATTGCTGAGTCCAATCCTGTTCCCTTTAAGGCAAAGCACAAAGAGAAAGAATAGCAAAGACAGAAGATGCAGTTTCTGTCTACATCTTTCTTACTTGCAAAGTGGCTTTTGGGAAATTACAGACAATTACAAATTAGCTGTTAGGAAATGTTATTACAGACTGTTGATATGGTTTTATCTGCCACTGGCAAACATTACCAGTGTAGAGCTGAAAGAACTGTTTTCAGTTTGTCTTTTTCATTATGGTGGTGTCAGCTGGCTTTAAGTATTCTGCTGCCCTAGGCAAAATAAAAACATGCCCCCTTTCCCCCACTCCCCAAAGCAGAAAAGTTTGAGTATTTGCAGCAGAGCAGGGGCTGTCATTCTTGTCAATTCACTGCTCCCCTGGAGCCTGGATCTGGGAGGGGATGGGGCGGCAGCTGCACATGCCAGCGGAGACACAGGTGGCTGCTACCCGCTTCCCAGGACGCAGGAGGCTGCTACCGGGCTCCTGGCTGCATGGCAGGACCGGGCGGGAGGCAGGTAGCTACCGCCAGGACCCAGCAAGAGGCAGGTGGCTGCAGCCCAGCAACCGCCCTTTACGCTTTGCCACCCTAGGCAATTGCCTACTTTGCCTATGGCTAAGGCCGAACCTGGGTGGGGTTACAAAAAATTGATTTGTCATGGCCAGCTAAGCCAGATTCTTAAAGCAAAGTGAAAGAAACGAAAGAGGAGAAATAAGGGAGGGAAATTTTTAAAGCTGACACACTAGGAAAGGGGTGATAACAGGAACCCAGGCTTACATCACATGCACTGATTAGGATGTAGCTGAAGCTGGTGGAGGGGCTGAAGTTCTCTCTTCTCACCCAGTCTGGTCTGGGAATCTTTCAACATCAGAAAAATAAAATCTTAATGGTGTGATGATAGATTCTGAGGTCCTAGCAAATGCTGGGGGTGGCAAGAACCATGATGGGCAAGTTTGTTCCCTCATGTTGTTCACTGAACAAGCTATTTGCTTGGTCCAGTGGCCCAAGCAAGCTATTGAGTAGACCCCAGAAATCCAGTCTTGAAAACGATGCAACTGTTTTTCATCAAAATTATCCAATCAAAACATTTCTGTTGATTCCAATTATGACTACATCCCTTCAACCCAACACTATTTAATCTGTTACTATAGCAATTTTGTGACAGCTGAGGCACCTAATCAATTCTTTTAGCGTAAACATCCAGTTTTTAGGAGATTGTTTCCAACTTTTGCTTAATTTTATAAGGAATTTTATACAGCGGGCGAAGCTGGACTTTTGTTAGTTTTCACCTGCTTTGCACAATTCAGAACACAAGCCTTTTACATAACAGGGCCAGGTTATAAGATGGAGTGCATTTAAGGTAAGGACAAGAAATTTAGGCTTGAGGTGATAGGGAATGGAGAGTGAGTGGAGGGATGGGAGGAGAATAATGGGCCAGGAAGATGAGGGTACTGTCAATTAAATTACTGGCTAAGCAGTTCAATTGTATTGGAATAATGATTTAGACAGCTGAAGTGAAATCCTGGCTGTACTGAAGTCAATGAGAGCTTTGCCATTAACTTTAATGGGGCCAGGATTTCACTCTTGATTGCAAGACGAAACATGAACATCTGAGGAAAGAATCTGAATTTGAGACGGATCAGTACTGACAGTATTAGATAAGATTATTTTATCTTATGCATAAACCAGAAAGGAGGCAGACAACAACTAATATAAACTTCTCTGGAGTGCCTTACTCTCCTTAGCTCTGAGGCCTTGCCTACACCAGCATTTTCTCCAAAAATGTATCTTACATTGTTGCTGCCACAGGTTAAACTCCACCAGTGGCAGCAATGCTAGGAATGTTTGTGTAGACAAGGTGCCAGAAAAATATCCAGCATTTTTACCACTAGGTTGTCCAGATCTGCAGTACAAAAGCTTAGATGACATAATGATAAAAACCACCGCTAACCTTCAATGCTTTCTCTAGGTTAACAATTGTCAGAGTTGCTGTCACTGTTGGAGGGGAAATAGTGGTAGCAATGTTGAGGACATTTTTGGGGGGGAAAATACCAGCATAAACATAGCTTTTGATAGGTCTGAAGGACTTGTGCCTCATGTTCACACTTCAAATCTCTCTGCACTTTAGATTTCCAAATAAGATGCCTTCTGACAAATAAAGTTTCTAGTTCTAGCTAACTCTTTAGTGATTAAACGTGGGACTAACGCTACTAAGACCCAAACTAGAGCTCAACAAGAGAATACATATCCACAGAATCTCTCAGCTCTAGAGACTGAAAACAATGTGCAAAAAATATTTAAATTATTATTTAGCTAGCAAAAAGTTTTGATTATTTAAAACCACAGATCTTAATTCTTATCAAAGCTCTTTGGTGGCAAATATGAAAGTGACCAAACCCCCACATCAGATTCATTATCTTTATTTTGTCAGAGGAGAATGAGAATTATATTTTACACTTAGGATAGGTCTGCACAGCAGCTGAGAGGGTGCTTCTCAGAATGGGTAGACAGACATGCTAGCTCTCCTTAAAATGGCATGCCTGAATTAACAGTGTGGCCACAGCAGCACAGATAGTGGCTCAGGCTAGCTGCCTGAGTACATACCGAAGCGGCTGGGTGTGTTTCCCTTGACTTATGCTAACCACTAAATCAAACAGCCTAGAAATTGAAACTCTAAAATGTTTCCATTAATCTGATAATTTAATTATATCCTTTGTAATACACACTTTTCTTGAGATGTTAAAAGTAAATTTTAGAAGCTATAGAAACTCAGGAGACTTGGCTAGAATTCTGGAAACAGACTTTTTTATCATCATATGCTGAACTAGGTGTTGTCATGGAAATTCTCTCTCCCTAGGATGTTTAAAGTAAACAGCCATCCCTCTGCCTTCTTTCAGTTTTCATGAATGACAGCTTAACTACCATTGCCACCTCTTATCCACAGGTGGTTTTGTCAGTTTAGGGAGCATTTCTCATATTTTTTCACTTAAGTCTGGAATAGAGGCCAAGACATTCCTTTCTAATCACTGACCTTTCCTCCCCTCAATTTCTTTTCTATTCCAGCTGCCAGCCAAAATGCAGTGCTAGTCACTCGTTCATCTATATTCATAGATCAAAATGTATCTGTTTGAAATCTCCCTTCTTTTAAAGCCATATAGAAGTTTCTATCTGAAGATGCCTTTATTTTGGAAAAAATCCTTCCTATACACATGTAATAATATGTACTGTTTTCTCCAAGGAAGCTGACACTTACTGGGTTTCTGTACCTATAAACAAAAATGGCTATTACTGAGAACACTTAAGAAAATAATACACTGAAAATAAGAGGGAGCAACTCTCTCTCCCCTTCAATGTGTCCATTAAGATAAGCTGTTCCACTGATAACAGTATCTTCTGCCTCTTGGTCACATTTTCAGCATACGGCAATATACATTTCAAAATTCTGCCTGGATAGAAGGTTACTTCATTTAAGAGCAATCATCCATCTCTCTTCTCTTTGGTAGTGCACAATACTGTAAAAAGGAGATCAATCCAGGAGAGTTTTCTTGCAGGTGCAAATTAACCTTCCATTCCTCAGTCATAAGCATACTTTAAAATGAATGAAAATAAACCATGCAAATAGCTAAGCCACAGTATTTGCCATTTTCCCCCTTTCACAGTAGAATGAAATAGCTGAACATTTAACAACCCTCTATTGCACTCTCTTATTAAATCCTTTCCATATTCCTGTGGTAACCATTAGTTACCACAGTGCTAAATTCAATCAACAGTTTTCCTTAGGAACAGTGAGCTATTTAAGGTAAGAATCCCCAGAGTAAGTGAGTTTTTGAAAGAAGAAAGGTTTGGTAATAAGATACATTGCCATATTAGTGGCAGAATCCAATCAAAGCCTCACTCGGGTAGGCTAAATTCTAAGCTGTTGTAAGTAGGTCCAACTGAAATCAATGGAGCTGTAATTGCTTACACCACATTTAAACTTTGCACAATCTCTGTTGCCTACATTTTAGTTTTAAAAAAGCATCTCAGAGTAATACAGCGACCACAGGCCAGATCCTCAGCAGTGTTTGTGCTGCACCATTTTTTACACCTTCCTCAATCCTGGGGATAGCCATGTATTTGGTTGGCCACTGGACCAACTCAAAGCAGCCTTTAGGCTGGTCTTAGCTGAACCCATCTGCAATATTCTCCAACACGCTGTTCTACCAGCCATGGATCCCCGGAGCACAGTGGTACTCAGGTCATGGCCCTTCTCTCCAGTTCCATTACACAAAGGACTGTGAAGGGAAGTTACACAGAGCTGGTAATACCAGGTCTACATCACCCAGAAATTCCTCAGTGCCAGATGAATTCCAAGGTAGCTGGCTAAGTTGGCTTTAAGGCTGCTGTGCACAGCAGACTTTGCAAGGGCCAGATTTAGTCCAGAGAGACAGAAAGATAAATTGATTGATATTGCAATTGCAATAAGTTCTTCCATCTCAGTATTCACTGAAGGATCTGTGAACCTGCTTTTGTCATAAATTAGTCAAAACATGTAAGTCAATTTACATTGCTTTACTGTTCAAAATATTTTCCTGTCACCAGAATGTAAGTCCTTCCCTGAGCCTCAGCAGCATGCTTATTACTGTATGGTACACAGAAAAAATTGCAGTCCCTTACACCACAATGGTCTTCTAGTCTATACTAGAAAAGGAATGCAATCCAGACATATAATATACTGGCTGACAAGATGAAGGTCCAATGTCAAAACAGCACAAGTTCTTTTTAAAAAATGTCTTTAATTGGTGGATTATGATAAAAAGGCTTTGCAGAAGAAGTGTGTTTTAAGGGAGATGTTTAAATGAAGAGAGGGTGGCTGGTTTGAGGTACAAGAAGAGGGAAACTGTTTCAACCATTTGACCTACTAAGAATGTGAGGAGTTGTATTTGTCTTTGTTTTTTAAACAAACAAAAGTTTAGATTCTGTAGAAGTCAGCAGCTTAGATCCCACAGCTCACCACAATAAACTTTCCACTTTTCTATTTTTTCCAAGCCAGGCCTTTTCAGCCACAACCTATACCTAGTGACAGAAGTCCAAGTTATTGTACCAAGCTGATGAGCCTTGGGTAGGTGAAGCACGTCCCCATATCGCCACCCCTGGCTTGGGGGCTGCTCCAGTGTAAACACCTCTTTGTTCTTGCATTATTGGAACTGAGAACTATGAAGCAAAGAGGAATGCTCAGTGTGCTCATTTGCATGTAAATATCCTTAACATTTTTACAGCTTAATTATGAAATAGCAGCGCTGTATCTTCCAAGCTCTGTGAACACAGTAAGGTTTGAGAATGCCTGAAAATTTAATTATTGTCTACTGTAGTTTTATACTCTAATTAACAAAACCACTAAAGAATGACCAATCACCTCTCCTACTAAATAAAGAATAGGCAAACTTTAAAGAACAAATGCATGCTACAGCATAACGTCTTGTAACTCTGTAGGTTTCGGGTGACTCAGTTCTATTATGGTTCAAGGAGATACTTGTTCAGGCTGAAATAAATGGACCACTAATTCAGTAAAATCCACTGATGACATCTCTACAGACTCTTTAGGTTTTAAATATTCTTCATGTCAAAAACATTTTCATCATCTGATGCAAGGATGATTCAAGTGGTCTGAAGTCCTAGAAGAACCCTCATAATCTTACTAGCTCCCAGCTGTCCTCTGGGAGACAGTTTCTTGGGGGGGGAAAATGTCAACATACTGGGTATTTAAACAGTGTGTATGTCAGGGGACGAGGGGTCCTAGATCTAAAGGCCTGCAATTTTTCAGTATACATAACTCCCAGTAAAATCATTCAGCTATATAAGACATCTTTCTGTTGAGCCTTCCCTATTGCATTTACTACAAGCTTTGAAGTTCCCTATCCCAATGACAAGTTTGGGGTTGGCTTTTTGTTTCTATCTTTGGACCTTTAAAGGTAATTGGGTCAGGAGACTGCAACGATAGTCCTGTGGTTAAAACACCAAACTCCAGCAGAAGGGATCAGGGATCTATTTCCTATGCTAAAGGCTAAGTCACTTAGCATCTCTGTTGCTCATTTTCTTTAGCTGAAAAATGAGGATAATAATTCCAGCATCCTGCCTCACAGAGGTGTGAAGTTTAACTCCTTAATACTTGAAATAACTTTGGGATCCTCATATGGCAAGTGCTACAGAAGGACAGAGTATTATTATTTTGAGGGACTATAATACTGTTTGGAACTGTGTAAAACCTTCCCACAGTGATAGTTGTCATGTACCTAATAGGAAATGGTAAACATGGCAAACAAACGTAATAATAATGATGATGGCTTTGTAGATAAAAGTCCTGCAGGATCAAGCCCAAAACTGTTTTACTATAATTAAGAAATATATTTCTTTTTACCCAAGAAGCTCTCATTCAGGATTAAAAACATAAAACAACTGAAAACTTGAAGAAATTTAATTATATCATCAGTTGCTTGTTTATGAACTCTCACCGTAACTAAAGAACCAAATACATATTGAGGTAGTGTGGAAGGGTATTACACTTGAAGAACAGTTTCATTCCTGTGTTCTTAGATTGGAGTGTTTCTATCTCAAATCATCTAGACCATCCCTCACAGGTGTTCTTAAAACCTGTTCTTAAAAACCTCCAAAAATAGGGGTTCCCTACCTCCCTTAGTAACTTATTTGACCACTTAACTATCATAGAATCACAGAAGTGTAGGACTGGAAGGGACCTCGAGAGATCATCTTGTCCAATCCCCTGCAATTATGGCAAGACCAAGCATTATCAAAACCATCCCTGACAGGTGTTTGTCTAACCTGCTCTTAAAAATCTCCAATGATGGAGATTCCACAACCTTTAAGGCAACTTATTCCAATGCTTAACTATCCTGACTGTTAGGAAGTTTTTCCTAATGTCCAACCTAAACCGCCCTTGCTGCAATTTAAGCCCATTGCTTCTTGTCCCATCCTCAGAGATGAACAAGAACATTTTTTTCTCCTACCTCCTTGTAACAACCTCTTACATATTTGAAAACTGTTATGTCCCCCCTCGGTCTTCTCTTCTCCAGGCTAAATAAACCCAATTTTTTCAATTTTCACCCATAGGTCATGTTTTCTAGACCTTTAATATTTTTTGTTGCTCTTTTCTGGGCTCTCTCTAATTTGTCCACATCTTTCCTGAAATGTGGCATCCAGAACTGGACACAAGACTCCTTGAGGCCTAATCAGTGCGGAGTAGAGCAGAATTACTTCTTATGTCTTGCTTACAACATTTCTCCTAATACACCCCAGGATGATGTTTGCTTTTTTTGCAACAGTGTTACACTGTTGACTCACAATTAGCTTGTGATCCACTATGACCCCCCCAGATCCCATTCTGCAGTTCTCTTTCCTAGGGAGTCATTTCCCATTTTGTATGTGTGCAACTGATCCAAAGTGGAGTACTTTGCATTTGTCCTTATTAAATTTCATCCTGTTTATTTCAGACCATTTCTCCAGTTTGTCCAGATCATTCTGAATTCTAATTCTATCCTCCAAAACACTTGCAAAGCCTCCCAGCTTGGTATCATCAACAAACTTTATAAGTGTACCCTGTATGTCATTATTTAAATCACTAATGAAGATATTGAACAGAACTGGACCCAGAACTGATCCTTGCAGGACCCCATTCAATATGCCCTTCCAACTTTACTGTGAATCACTGATAACTACTTTCTGGGAATGGTTTTCAATTAGCTATGCACCCACCTTATAGAAGTTCCATCTGGGTTGTATTTCCCTAGTTTGTTTATGAGAAAGCCATGAGAAACAGTATCAAAAGTAAAGAAATAACAAATCTACCACTTCCCTTCTATCCACCAGGCTTGTTACCTTGTCAAGGAAAGCTATTAGGTTGGTCTGACATGGTTTGTTCTTGACAGATCCATGCTGACTGTTACTTATTACCTTATTATCTTCTAAGTGTTTGCAAATTGATTCCTTAATTATTTGATCCATTATCTTTAAGGGTACTGAAATTAAGTTGACTGGTCCGTAATTCCCTGGGTGTCCTTATTTTCCTTTTTATAGATTGGCACTATATTTACCCTTTTCCAGTCCTCTGGAATCTCTCCCGTCTTCCATGACTTTTAGAAGATGATCGCTAATAGCTCAAATATCTCCTCAGTTAGATCCTTGAGTATTCCAGGATGTATTTCTTCAGGCCCTGGTGACTTGAAGACATCTAACTTGTCTAAGTAATTTTTAACTTGTTCTTTCCCTATTTTAGTCTCTGATCCTACCTCATTTTCATTGGCATTCACTATGTTAGATGTAAAATTGCTACTTTTTCAGTGAAAACTGAAAAAAAGAGTCACTTAGCACTTCTGCCATTTCCACGTTTTCTGTTATTGTTTTTCCCCCCTCATTGAGTAACGGGCCTACCCTGTCCTTGGTCTTCCTCTTGCTTCTAATGTATTTGTTGAATGTTTTCTTGTTACCTTTATGTCTCTAGCTAGTTTAATCTCATGTTGTGCCTTGGCCTTTCTAAGGTCTGGTCTACACTAGAGAGTTCTGTCGACAAAGTAAGCTTTTGTTGACAAAACAGTGCTGGTGTACACTCTGCAATCACCACTCTTCCACCCCCCACCAACAAAAATACTGCTTTTTTTTTTACAAAATAAAACCACCTCGACGAGAGGTGTAGGGCTTTTTTCGGCATAGATAGGGGACAGAGTGTCAGTGTAGACACTACATCCCCTAACAGTGGTGGTGGGGCTGTCATTCTTGTCACTGACACCACTCCAGTGTGAAATTGACAAGAAAGTCAGGGAGGCTGGTTCCCACTCCCACCTGGGACTGCGAGCCTGGGGACGCAAACGGCTGGAGCCCAGCTCCTGGCTGTGGGGTGGCTGCTGCCTGGCTCTAGATTGGAACCAGGGAGGGGACAAATCCCTGTGTGGCTGCCGCCCAGCTCCCAGCTAGAACCAGGGAGGGGAGAAATCCCCACATGGCTGGGACCAGGGAGTGGGGGGAGGGGCAGCCCACAGGGAGCCCAGGAGCCTGGGTCTCTCAGCTCCTCCCACTGCCCCTTAGGTTGGAGGAAGTGCTCTTGGTGAGGACGCAGTTCACCGATCCAAGGAGAACAGTGTGGACATCAGCCACCGCTGAAACTATAGCGATGGCTGTAAGAAGTTGACATGTCTTATGTCAACTTATTTTTTTAGTGTAGACAAGGCCTAATTTTGTCCCTGCTTGTGTTATTTGTTTATATTCATCTTTTGTAACCTGAGCTATTTTCCATTTGTTGTAGGACTATTTTTTAAGTTTCAGATATTTGAAGATCTCCTAGTTAAACCATGGTGGTCTCTTTCCACACTTCCTATCTTTCCTTTGCAGTGGGAAAGTTTGTTCTTGTGCCTTTAATAATGTCTCTTTGAAAAACTGCCAACACTCTTGAACTGTTTTTCCCCTTAAACTTGCTTCCCATTTGATCTTATGTACCAACTGCCTGAGCTTGCTAAAGGCTGCCTTCTTGAAATCCGTTATCTTTATTGTGCTATTTTCCCTCCTACCATTCCTTAGAATCAGGAACTCTACCATTTCATGATCACTTTCACCCAAGCTGCCTTCCACTTTCAAATTCTCAACCAGTTCTTCCCTATTTGTCAACATCAAATCTAGAACAGCCTCTCCCCTAGTAGCTTTCTCCACCTTCTGAAATAAAAAATTGTCTCCAGTAAATTCCAAAAACAACGAGAGTCCTGTAGCACTTTAAAGACTGACAAATTTATGCAGGCATAAGCTTTCGTGGGCTGCAACCCACTTCGTCAGATGCAGGCGACTGGTGATGCATCTGACGAAGTGGGTTGCAGCCCACGAAAGTTTATGCCTGCATAAATTTGTCAGTCTTTAAAGTGCTACAGGACTCTTGTTGTTTTTGCTGTATACAGACTAACACGGCTATCCCTCTGGAACAGTAAATTCCAAGAATTTGTTGGATAATCTGTGCCCTGCCATGTTATTTTCTCAGCAGATGTCTGGGTAGTTGAAGTCTCCCATCATCACCAAGTCCTGTGCTTTGGATGATTTTGTTAGTTGTTTAAAAATAGCCTCATCCACCTCATCTTCCTGGTTAGGTGGTCTGTAGTGGACCACAACCATCACATAATCCTTGTTTTTTACCCCTTTTATCCTTACCCAGAGATTTTCACCAAGTCTGTCTCCTATTTCCATCTTAACCTCAGTCCAAGTGTATACATTTTTAATATACAAGGCAACGCCTCCTCCCTCTTTTCTTTGCCTGAACTTCCTGAGCAAGCTCCATGTCCTACCTTCAGTGGACAGGGATAACAATTGATCAGCAACTCTTTTACAATAGCCCTTAATATATTTCATGCCCCCTCATTCTTTTCTCAAGACTAAACGTGCCCAATTTTTTAAACTTTTTCTCATAGGTCAGGTTTTCTAAACCTTTTTACCATTTTTATTGCTCTTCTCTGGACTTTCTCAAATTTTTCCACACCTTTCCTAAAGTGTGGCATCATAGCTGGACAGAATACTCTCACCAGTAATGAGTACAGCAGGACAGTTACCTTCTATGTCTTACATACAACACTCCTGTCCATATGCCCCAGAATATTAGCCTTTTTCACAACTGCATCACTTTGTTGGTTCATATTCAACACTATGATCCACTATAAACCCGACTCTTTTATGCAGTACTACTGCCAAGCCAGTTATTTCCCATTTTGTAATTGTACATTTGATTTTTCCTTCCTAAGTGTAGTACTTTGTACTTGTCTTTATTGAATTTCATCTTCATGTATTAATTCAACTTGAACACCTACAACAGTATTGCATTTATATTGATAGTTGTGAAGGAGCAGAACTGAGAAGCACAGTTCACTGGGCAGGGTAGGGAGGGGACGATCAATCAATAATACCCAAAACATCAAAAAACAAAATAAAACTACAGAAAATGGTTAACAAGAAGAGTGGAAAATGGTGGGTAAGCAATTCCTACGATTATGTTAATAGTTTAAGGACCTAACCCCACAAGCCCCCTGAAGCTGCCATTGAAGAAATGGAATTTCTGTCTATAGATGGCTTACAGCACGGTAAAGATCTTAGTGATTATGGAACAGATTCACAAAAGATTCACATAGGTGCCTCACTGCCACTTTAGGTTCCTAAATCCCAGAATCAGGTCCCACTGGGATTCACAAAATACCCACTCAGCTGCCGCCAAACCCTGTAGGCACAAACCCATTCTGTGCCTAAATTTTTTAAGTAAAACTCCATAGGTGCCTGTTTTTGCCTCTGGGTATGTGTACTGCAGCCCCACGCCAGGCATCTGGACACCTGAGCACCAGATCAATGCACAAACCAAGGAAGATAGGTGTTCCTCTGCCTAATTCACCTGCAGGGCTCAATACAGTAAGCATGCTCAGAGCTCGCTCAATGTCACCACACCAAAGTTTCTTTGCGAATCTAGCCCTATGTCCCTTGTGACAGGGCACTGCAGCAATATACAGTTTGCCTCCAAGTTATGGTGTACCAATGAGGTGTTAGGAACAATGTAGTGCAACAACAATGAATAGTTGCACTCTTTATTGATGGTATTTCAGGTAAGCTCTCTTGGAAGTCTTATTAGCCACATTACAAGTAAACTAGAGGTGACTGATGGTTCACCATGCAACTACTTTGGCTCTCAAGACATACTTTTGCGTGTATGTTCCCTGGTTAAAAATTTCAGAAGTGCCTAAGTGACTCAGGAACCTAAGTCCCATGTGGAAAAGTGACTTCGGAGTATAAGTGTAAGTGAAAGTCTCTAGGACTTGGGCTAGTAAGTATCTAAGTCACTTCTGAAAATAGGACAGTCTCCTAATTCACTTGGGTGCTTTTGAAATTTTTGCCATCACATATTTAGGTGCTGCTGTGAGCTGTTGGTACATTCATATCACACATCTGGGCCATACTGCTGTGCTTGTACATTTTTAGTTATATTTTCAGTAGTGTCTTGATGCGACAGGTAATTGTTTCTGAGAATGGTATTCATAGCAGTAATTATTGTGGGACACCATGGCAGCTGTCCTCACTTTATAGTGTCTCCATGGAAGTACCTGGTATCATTACAGACTTTGTACTGCCATGTTACCTAGGTACCAGGAGATTTTGTATTTGCTTATGCATACCATTTTTTACACTTAGATAATACCAGCTTCATAAATGTCTTATTTCTGCCACCTCTGGACTAACTGAAAGATGTCAGTGATGCCTTCTTCTATGAAGAATACAGTTAATCTCCTTGGACAATATTTACATGTCATACTATGTGCACAATTTATTCCATCTGTGAAACAGAATAGCTTATTTGACAGGGGTGCAGGGATCAAGGCATGGGTTCTGCATGACAGATGTGCTTATATGAGTTTCCACACACACAGGGCTCAATTGTGGCTTATAGATACTGCTCTGCATTTGGAGCAATACAGAGTTCCAACCACCTAAAGGAGGTCTGGGAGGTATTCTGTTTCAGGGAAGCAAAATTCCTGCTGGAGCTACATGCCTGCAGAATACTGCTCAGCCAGCTTTGCTGGCCACTGTGGCAGGGGGAGGGAGAGAATGCCATGGCTCCACCTCCTCCGCAGCACTGTTGGGGTGCTGGATAGCTTAGGGGGCACTAGGAAAGAACAGTTCCAGAGGAGTAGCCGTGTTAGTCTGTATACAGCAAAAACAACGAGAGTTCTGTAGCACTTCAGCCGCTGCACTCCAAGTAGCACATAGACTGTGACTATGACTGGCTGTTACATAGGGGAAGAAAGGTGGAGGAGGCTTTTCACGCCCTCCTTCCATGCCCCTAGAGCAGTCAGACACAATCTGGCCCACAGCAAGCACCATTAAATCTGAACATTTATCACCTGCAATTGTCAAATTTATCCCAGCACAACATTTACATATTTCCCAATACAGGTACTAGGTATACAGCAAATGCTGCAGTAGAAGTAAACAGCATTGTACAATTTGTGTTAAGCTTTATTGTTTTAAATGGCACTCACTCTTCCACACCCCTTTTTTCAAGCTATGCAGTCCCATTTGTTTAACCACTTAGAATATGGCTTTTTGCTTTTCAGTCTTATATCGTAAGAAGACATAGACACACTGGGAAATGGCACATTTTTCCATTCTGACACACACTAACACATTCTGCAGAAATTCTGAGTGCACACCCATCTGCCTCTCATTTCTGAAAATGACTCTATAAATCCAACAGCATGCTTTATTATCTAGGCTTTGTAAATGGATGCTCCTATTTGTATAACTGCTTTAAAATATTGGAGAAGCCGTTTTATACAGAAACATTAATAGTAAGCAGTAATAACTTTGGGTGGATGGGGCAGACAATAGGACAGAGGTGGAGTCTCCATTGTGTAAAGACAGAGGTTCTCATAGTTTGGTCTGTCTGACATTGGTATAGGAGGGCCACAGTCAGGGGCACGAATTGATTTAAATTATGGTATCTGAATAAGAATCCATTATAAATAACATCTGACAAAGTGGGTTTCTGCCCACGAAAGCTTATGCCCAAATAAATTTGTTAGTCTTTAAGGTGCCACAGGACTCTCGTTGTTTTATTATAAATAACTTAACTGATTAAAATTATGAAAGTGGCAAGCCAATACTTTAGAGATTTAGATGTGAATGCTAAATCTGAAAAGTATCAGAATTCCAGGTTTAGAGTTTATAATTAACAATGTACTTTATGACCGCCAAGCCAGTGAGCTAGAACAAAAGATAAAACCTTTCACTGGATCACTGAACACTTGCCAGGAAGATCACATTAAACTCTAGGTAATACAATTTCAAATGTACAGCTACTAACTTGAGCCCTAGTTCATAAAACAATAAAACATAAAGCAGCAGTATTTTACCAAGATATTTTTCATATGCAAAAGGCACCTTTACTAAGAAAAGTACTCTCACCCTTATCTCACTAACTTCTCTTCCCCTTCTTGCAGTAACCCACAGGTTTACACTCAGGTCTTGAAAATAATGGCATAGTCATATACATGACAGGAAGTCACCATTTAAAACCAGAAAATCTAAATATAGACAACTTCTTACAAATCAGTGAATAGCTGCACAAGTCTAGGAACATTTCCTTGCATCTCTGGTATACAATAAGCACAATGATTTCTATCTATGAGGATGCGGTGGCAGGCCAGGGACTAAAGGGGCAAAATTTTGTATTACAGACTTAACAGTGTGCCTCTTTTAAAAGACTCCATAATTTGCAACATGAGAATTTTTCTGGATGCATTTTAGCTGGTGAATTATATAACAGAATAGTTTAAAATAAATTTTACTTTGATAACAAAACTCAAGAACAGACTATGCCTTGAGATTGAAACTTTACTTTAATATAGGTCATTTTTCTTTAATTCATCTTCAGTCCAATCTAAAAAACCTAACAGAGACTGAAATGTAAAGAATGTAACACACATACACACAAAAAATAGAGAGGGCCAAATTCTACTCTGATTTACAGTGATGTAAATTAAAAAACTCCATTATTTTCTGTATCAATGCAAATACTCTAGACTTACAATCATGTAACTCTGAACAGATTTTGGCCCATATTTCTTGGTTCTGATTCTAAAAGGAATCAATACACTTAATACAATTTATGCATTTTCAAATTTCACAAATCATTTTGAGCAGAATAATAATTATTTTCCAGATAAAAAACTAACAAGAAAAAAGAAATATTGCATTAATGACAGGTAATCCAGGAATGACTCCGTGTTAACCTGCTTGATGACTGTATTAACCTTTCCTTATAGGAACAACTTTTATTTATGGTGAAACCCTTGTCAGTGTCTCAGCATGTTAGCATGCATCTCCTACATACACCCACCACTGCCTCTCTGCTGTAAAAGAAAGAGCAGTAATTATAAAGACAACAACAATTCAAGACAGACAACTATCACAATACTGACAGTTTAATCAGAGAATTTCCATATAGCTTTCCTCAGAGAAGGCCAGCAAAGTAGAGTGCTTAGGTCATAAACACACACAAGCTAGCAAAGCTGTCTAGAGTCTTTTCAAAGTCAGTAATAAAAAATATTAATTACCTTTCATGAACTATCTCCATTACTGCCAATGGAAGCTGACATTCAGGAACCTCGAGGATTAATTACTTGTAATGAAGCTCACTTCTGCATTGCACAGTTAAACCCAACTCCCTACTGCAAATGAATTTGACCTTTTCTGCACTGCATCCTGTGAAATTTCTTATCCAGAACTGGATTACTTATTGTAAACATGTTCACTGAGAATCAGGTTCATGTATACCCATGTTAAAACTGGGACTAAATGTTCACGCTTTAAAAAGAAAAAAAATATAACTTATAAGCATGATTTAGCAAGCACTACTTGGTGAGCTATAACAGATTAACAAAATCACTGTACAAAACATAAACCTGCATATTAATGAGATCAGTAAAGCCTTTGAGAAAGCACACATGCATAGACATACACAACCAGTAGAGATGGGCCTGAGCTGTGAAGTTTGAACCCAGGCCTGTATTTGAAAACCCCCAAGATTTGCAAGGGGTGATTCAGATATTGGGTTCTGGTTCAGGGTCATATTTCTCAGTGATCAGAGAGCTACTGATACAGTTTCTGACAGCACTATAAGCAAATGCTCAGATATTCCCAATTATGGTACGAAATTTAACCACAACCATGCAATCCATAATGAGGTTTTTTTTGTTTTCTTTTTTTTTTTGGGGGGGTGGGTGTGGGGGTGGAAAGAATTAAGATGTAAGATTATAGGCATATATGTATGATTTCTTTGACCAGACGGGACTTGTATTATGTTATATCAAATTCTCTGCACTTCTGCCCGAAGCTCAGACTAGCTTGCTGAAAGAACACCTTGTAGTAGCAATGACCCGAAAGGCGGTCAAAGTAAGAAATAAATAAAATGTTCACCAAAATATTTTTTTGGTTCATATATATGAATTTGTCTCTGCTTTTTCTTTTTGTTGGTTGATAGCAAAATAACCTCACACTGTTCCTGGGCATCAGCAAAATGAAAACTTTGGCTAAAAGATAAAATTATTTAAGGGTTGCTATTGCAAACCTTCCCCATGTGAATAATTCTTGCTCAGGTAAGAAGCCCCATTTAGTTCAGTGGTGCTACTCATGTGAGTAAGGTTTTCAGGATGAAACCTTTATGTTGTTTTAAAAACAAGTGGGACAACCTTTGAGGGTGGGAGATGAGGAAAAAACCTGATTAATTTCTATGGGCTTTGGATCAAAACCTTGGTGACAGGATATCAAACTCTGCTGGAGTTTGGATAACTGAGCTGCTGGGATCTTTTGTTCTTCTTTGGAGGGGTTTAGGACACAAGTATGTTCTGTTTTCCACTCTCAATCTAGTGACAGGACTGCTAGAGATGGGTCAGAAGAAGAGGCTGAGGCTGGCTTCAGAAGGCTGCAGAGTGGCTGAGCAGGAGTGCTACTGACAAGGTCTCTACGGGCAGGAAAATAAAAAAGGTATATACCTGGCCCCTCTCTTCTCTGTGGGTCATGCAACTACTTCTCTACTTGCTCTCTTGCTGAATTTAGGCAGAGTGAGTGGAGCTCCCTTTGTAAGCAGAACACTGCAAACAACTGCTGCTATCACACTGCCTGGCAGCTACAAAAGTCAGTTACAGACATTTAAGATTTTTAAGGCTTTCCTCACAGTCATAAAAGCTAGAAACTTACTTGTTTTAAAACACAAACTTAGAACCTGCAAAACCTGATGGACTTGGTCCTGCTAATCTGGGACAGCTTCCTACTTGCCCCTGGAAAGTGGTCTTTGCAAGTTCTCTCTTTTAACCTGATGGCATTTGGAGATTAATTTGTGGATTTTCTGTTTGCTGCTAAGTGTTGGCACCTTGGTATGAATGTTTGTGATGTGTAGTGGTTCCTTTCAGTCACAGAAGTTTGGTTTTAAGCCTGACCCTTAATATTACAAAAGAAAATGTTGTACAAAGAAGTCCTCTCAATTTCTTCACAGACTTAATTCCTAAACTCCAACAATGTGACAATCTCCACATGTGTGAAGGAAAACTGCTAAACTTTATGAAATCTTGTGTGGGGTCTAGTGTATCTGCTTATTACCTAGCTTTTATAGGTCAGATGGGCCCATATGAGAGTTAGATTAAAAAATGGTTTGCTACCAATCTTAGCCCAAACATTAATGCCACTCTAATACTCTGTGATATACAGAGTAGCACAGCAGATTAAATAATCAGCCATTATAACCAGTCTCTGACCTTGCCTTTGAAGCAGTTGGCAGGGCAACATTTAAAACATGTTTAATGATCTGTTTACATGCCTGGATCCGATTTAATAAATGAATAATAATAATGAAAATTAATCTCATTTCAAGTTCCTTCTGAAGATGCTGACAAACATAACAAGAGCTTAGTTTATGACTTTCTTAGTTAGAAAAATACCTCTATTTAGAAAAGTACAATATCACCGACTTTCCTTTTTTGCTTTTAAAATTATTTGGGATTCAGTTTTGACAATTTTATAGAAAAATTTACTCATGATATTTTTCAATAATTTTAAATCCAGCAATAAAATAAACTCTAAAGATACTAAGGGACAGATATCAGATGGGACACCTCTAGTTGTCACATACATGTCCCAAGGATGCCATGTTTGGATCTATCCTTAGAATTAGGCCAACATTTTTCAATTTTTTTAAATTTCCATTTTTTTTGTGGGGAATCTTTACCATTTTCTAACCAGCTCTAATTCAGATAAGACTAGATTACACTTTAAATTCAAGGTCAAATCAGGTCCAGGTTTAGGGTTCATCAGTGCCAAAATCTTTCAGTCTCAAGTGTCAGAAATCTCCTGAGCACAGTTGATTTTTTGAGTTTCTCACCATTCCATCCTGATTCGTGGAACCCTTGTGAAATCAGATTGTACATTTCTAGATAAAAACTTGATTTAAAATAATTTCATATGCAGATAAACAGAAGTCATCAGCTTCTTAGACTGTTATTCTGGGATGCGGGGATAACTTCAGCGAGTCTGTTCTCTACTCTCCCCTGTGCTCCTTGAGACCTTATCATTGGCAACTGGGTGGAGAAAGTGTTGGGGGTAACCTGGAGGTATGTCCACAAACTCCATGGATACACTGGCTCACTAACCCATATATAGGGGAACAGTAACCCATGGCTTCTACTCTTGCCCAAAAATGGTTACTTACCTTCTGTAACTGTTGTTCTTCAAGATATGTTGCTCATGTTCATTCCAAGCAGGCGTGTGCGCTCCATCGGAAGGTTTTTCCCCCAGCAGTACCTGTTGGGTCGGTGCAGGCGCCCCCTGGAGTGGCGTCTCCATGGTGCTGTATATAGGGGCCCGCCAACCCCCTGCCTCTCCAGTTCCTTCTTGCCAATCGGCTCCAACAAGAGGGGTAGGCGGGTGGGTATTGGAATGAACATGAGCAACACATCTCGAAGATCAGCAGTTACAGAAGGTAATTCACTATTTTTTCTTCCTTGAGTGCTTGCTCATGTCAATTCCAAGCAGGTGATTTCCAAGCAGACCAACGGAGGAGGGGTCGGAGCGCACGAGATTGCCGACTGGAGCACTGCTCTACCAAACGCCATATCGTCCCTGGCATGCTGGGTAATGGCATAATGCAAAGTAAATGTGTGTATAGAAGACCAGGTTGTGACCCTGCAGATCTCCTGTGTGGTGATGTGGGCCAGGAATGCTGCTGACGAGACCCGAGCTCTCGTGGAGTGTGCTGTGAGAACTGGGGCTGGCACCTTGGCTAGCTCGCAACACGCCCTTATACATGAGGTAATCCAGGATTAAATCCTCTGAGAGGACACTGGAAGTCCTTTCATCCTTTCTGCAATGAAGAGCAATGAAGAGCTGATTCAATTTACAAAAGGGTTTAGTTCTCTCTATGTAAAAAGTCAGCGCCTGTCTGATACCCAAATGAGTGGAGACTATGCTCCGTGCTGCTGGCATGCAGCTTTGGAAAGAACACTGGCAAGAAAATCTTCTGACTAGTGTGAAATTGAAAGACCACTTTAGGCAGGAAAGCCGGGTGCAGGTGCAGCTGCATCTTGTCCTTCTGAAATACTGTATATGGGGCTCTGAGGTCAACGCCTTGATTTCAGACACTCTCCTTGCTGAGGTGATAGCGACGAGGAAGGCTGCCTTCCACGAGAGGTACAACAGAGAACGCAAAGCTAGGGGCTTGAAAGGTGAGCCCACCAACTTATTGAGCACTAGGTCAAGGTCCCATGCTGGAATTGGACGATATACTGGAGGGTAAAGTCTTTCTAAGCCTTTGAGGAAACAGGACACCATAGGGTTGGCAAATAATGAACGGCCCCTTTCTCCCGGGTGGAAGGCGGAGATAGCCACCGAGTGCATCTTTACTGATGTAACCACCAAACCTGATTGCTTTAGGTGCAGTAGGTAGTCCAGTACAAGAGGCAGCGACGCCTGCATTGAAGGGGTGCCCTTTTGTAGTGACCATACCAAGAACCTCTTCCATTTAGCCAAGTATGCCATTCTGGAGGATGGCTTCCTATTACTGAGGAGAACCTCCTGCACCTGCTCTGAGAACTCTGCCTCCCTTGGGTTCAACCATGCAGCTTCCATGCCATGAGATGAAGCGACTCTAGGCTAGGGTGACATAGACAAAGCCAACCATGGTTCTGCGTGATCAGGTCCGGAACTAGTGGCAGGGTGATCAGGGTGTGTATGGAGAGTTGCAGCAGCATTGTGTACTAGTGTTGCTTCGGCTATGCTGGGGCTATAAGAATAACCGAGGCCCCATCTCTCCTGATTTTCAGGAGGATGTTGTGGACAAGAGGAAACGGCAGGAATGCGTAAAGCAGGTGGTGAACTCAAGGAAAGAGGAACGCATCTGCCATGGAACCCGGGCTGTGTCCCCGATAGGAGCAAAACTGGTGGCACTTCCTGTTGGACCATGTCATGAATAGGTCCACTTGGGGAAACCCATACCTCTGGAAAATAATTCTCAGGATATCCCCGCAGAGAGACCACTAGTGGGTGTTGAAGGAGTGGCTGAGGTGGTCTGCCAGCTCGTTCTAGGCGCCGGGAAGGTAGGACACTTCCAAGTTTATGAAGCAGGCAATGCAAAAGTCCTAGAGATTGATGGCCTCCTGGCACAGTGGGGAGGAACGTGCTCCCCCCGTCTATTCATATAGAACATTGCCGTGGTGTTGTCCATCAATACTGATACCTCCGACTAAAATGCCTGGCAGGCCAACCTGACCGCCTGTAGCTCTCTGACATTTATGTGGAGTGACAGCTCTTCTGAGGCCAAAAGCCTTGGGTCATCCATTTGCCGAAGTGTGCTCCCCATCCCAAGGCTGAAGCATCCGTCACCAGCACCAGCGACGGTTGCGGCCTGGCAAGTGGGACCCCTTGGCACACGATGGGGGTCGAGCCACCACTGAAGGGACTCTACAATCCAAAGTAGGAGGAAGACCATTCAGTCCAGACTGTCCCTGTGGGGTCAGTAGACCAATGCTAGCCACAACTGGAAAGGTCTGAGTCACAGCCTCGTGTGGACCACATTTGGACCACATATGTGCAGGAGGCCATGTGGCCTAGAAGCATCAGGCAGCTTTGAGCTGTGGTAGTAGGAAAATTGCTGCGGGTCCATATTATGGCGCCCATAGTCATGAAGCAAGAGTCTGGCAGCAGAGCTCTGACCTGAATCCATGACCACCCCTATAAATTCTACTTTTCATGTGGGCACTAGAACTGACTTCCTCACATTCAGCTGCAGACCCAAGTTGAGGAACATTGCCCGTACTAGAGAGACGTGTGCTTCCACCTGCTTCTTGGAGCAGCCCTTGACTAGCCAACCATCCAGATACAGGTATACCTGGACACCCTGTCTCCTCAGGAATGCAGCAACCACGGCCATGCATTTTGTAAAGACTCTCGGAGCTGCTGATAGACCGAATGGGAGAACAACGAATTGGTAGTGCTTGTATCCTACTATGAACCTGAGAAACCTCCCATGGGAGGGTATTATTGAGATATGAAAGTAAGTATATTTTAGGTTGAGGGCGGCATACTAGTCCCCCAGATCCAGAGAAGGAATGATCAAGGCTAGGGAGACCATGAGGAATTTCAGCTTCCTTGCGAACTTGTTGAGATTCAGCAGATCAAGAATAGGCCTGAGCCCTCCTTTTGCCTTCGGGATTAGGAAATATCTGGAGTAAAACCCCATTCCCCTTAGCTCCTGAGGGACCTCTTCTACCGCTCCAGTGCGAAGCAGTTCCAACACCTCTCCTATGAGAAGTTGCCGTGAGAGGGGTCTCTGAAGAGGGACTGGGAAGGGGGGTGGGAAGGTAGTATAGAACAAAACTGAAGAGAGTATCCCATCTCTACTATGTGTAACACCCATTTCTCCAATGTTATTCGGGGCCAGGAACAATAGAAATGGGACTATCTGTTGCGGAAAGGGGGTGCAGGATCCAATAACTGTCCTGGAGTGTCGCCCTCGGGCGCACCTTCAGAAGTTTTGTTTTGGCCCTGGTGGTTGCTCCCCTGTGCCTTTGCCAGGGCAGCTGGGGCGTCCTGCGCCTATTGTTCCTGCCTCTTCTCCTGAAGGAGTCCTGCTGAGGATGCTGATAAAACTTTTGCCCAGACTGGGGCTTAAAGTGCTTCCTCTGCGTGGAGGGTGTATGTAGCCCCAAGGATTTCAGGGTCGCCGTAGAGTCCTTGAGGCTGTGGAACTTGGAGTCATTTTGCTCCAAAAATAGCTCCGCTCCTTCGAAGGGAAGGCCCTGGAGGATAGACTGGACCTCTAGAGGGAGGCCTGACACCTGTAGCCAAGAACTTCTTCTCATGGCCAGCCCTGAAGCCATAGTCCTTGCTGCAGAGTCTACAGCATCTAATGATATCCTGACTACAGCTTTTCCCTCTTCCACCATGGCCCCAAACTCTGTTTTGGACTCAGCTGGAAGGTGGTCTTTAAACTTCGCCATCGTGTCCACGAGTTGAAGTTATATCTGCTGAGGGTCGCCTGTTGGTTGGCAATTCTCAGCTGCAGGCCCCCACTGGAGCAGACCTTCCTCCCAAACAGGTCTAGTCTCTTAGGCTCCTTCGCCTTTGTTGGGCCCTGCTGCCTCTGCCTCTCTTTTTCATTCGCTGCAGACACGATGAGAGAACTAGGCTGAGGGTAGGTAAAGAGATACTCATATCCCTTGGAAGGGGCGAAATATTTCCTCTCTATCACTTTTGTTGTGGGTGGGATAGAGGCTGGCATCTGCCACAGCGTCTTCGTTGTGAACTGCACCTTTTTAGTCAGCGGCAGGGCTACTCTTGAGGGGCCTTCCAGAGCCAAAATGTCCACCATTGGGTCTATGGACTCTCAAACCTCCTCCACCTGTAGACCCAGGTTTTGGGCCACCCTTCTCAAGAGCTCCTGTGAGCCTATTGTCCATGGGTAGCACGCTGGTTGATGTCCCCACTACCGCTTCGTCAGGGGAGGAAGATGACGAGGCCTTGGGTCCTCCCTCCGCCTCAGAAATGTCCTGGTCTATCAGGTCCTCCATACCCGGGACCTCCCTACAGGCATCGGATACCACCTCAGTACCCAGATCCACCTCCTCTTCAGCACCACGTGCTGCACAAACTGTTCTCAGCGGCACCGCCTCCCTGCGCTCACTGACTTCAGTGCTGCAAAGCATGGAGCTGTGTTCCAGGGTGCCAGCCATGTAGCTCTCTGAGGCAATCGAATAAAGCTCCCTGGGCTGGGACTCTTGGGCTTGGTGATTCGCCCAGGGGGTCCAGAAGAGCCATTGCTGAGGCACCTGCCACTGCATAGGACAAGGTCCAGCGGGGAGTGCTTGCTCTCTACCTGCCTTATAGTATCGCCCCTCTGACCTGGGTCTCTTCGAGGCACTGGATTCCACCTCTGACCTGGACTCTGACCACAGGGACTACAATGATGCTGAAGTAGGTGTAGCCTTTGAGTGGTGCTTAGGTTCCAGTGATCAGTGCCAAGGTGAGGGCGATTGGTGCCGGGGGGACAGTGCCCAACACAGAGATGCGGCTGACCGGTGCAGGGAGGCTGATCGGTGCCGGTGCTACGGAGAAAGCAAACGGTGTTGCAGGGTGATCGGTGGCAGAGCGATGGTGACCAATGCCTAGGCAAAGGTGACCTGTGCCACATCATGAGAGGCTTGCCTCTAGACGACGATGCGGCTAGCGATGCCAGATGTCTTTGATCTGGCACCTTCACTCCCAAGATGGGGGACTGCCACACCATCATGGCAATCAGGTTCCGCACTTCCTCAAACATATCCGGCGTGGAGGGGAGGTCCAGCTCTTCCACCTCGCTTGCACTCACCAGGCTCGTAGGCACTTGCTGTGGAGCTGCCACTGCCAGTCATGGGGACCCTTGCGCCAAAGATGCCTGTGGGCATGATGGACCAGTGCCTTTGTCCATGGGACACCCCATAGGCGAGTGCCCCTTATCCGGCCTGTGCTTCTTATGGGGCACCAGCGAATGGGACCGGTGCCGAACAGTCTTTGCCACCCGTGAGTGGTGGTGCCAAGGCTCCCTCTGCACTGAGGACTTCTTTGGTGCCATGCCTCTTACTGATGCCGGGGCATTGCGCACCGACGCACCCAGTTCCAGGGATTGCGGCTGAAGAGCTGCCTCCATGAGGATCTGCTTTAGGCGCACACTCCTCTCCTTACAGTTCCTTGGGCGAAAACCTTTACATATCTTGCAACAATTTGTTTGGTGCCACTCTCCCAAACATTTCAAGCAAGAGTTGTATGGGTCATCTTTGGGCATAGATTTGTGGCAGGATCTGTAGAGTTTGAAACCTTGGGCCCAAGGCATACCCCGGGGCCCTGGGTAGGGGAGTCCCAGAGACGGGGAGACCCCTTACTGTTACTTAACATTTATCTATAGCTATATAACTACAACAGACTAACTCTAACTTTCTAACTATTTATAGAAACCACTAAGGACAACAGGGAAACTTGCAGAAGCAAGAAGACCAAAACTCCAATGACCATCACGGGCAGTAAGAAGGAAATGGAGAGGCGGCGGGTTGGCGGACACCTATATACAGCACCATGGAGGCACTAGGGGGCACCTGCACCGACCCGACGGGTACCACTAGGGGAAAAGCCTTCCAACTACTGTGCACGCAGCGTGCACACACCTGCTTGGAATTGACATGAGCAAGCACTCAAAGAAGAATATGCTATTACAACAGCTGCAATGTAGCTCCAGGCCAGCAATTGTGGAGCGGAGCTGAGGATTCAGTTCCTCTGCCTATAATCGTGGCTGGCAGCATAGTCCATTCACTCAGCCTGTGTTCATTCCCAGAATTTCTCCCTCAATTATTCCTCTTTACGTTTGGCTTTACCGAATCTGTTATATTAATCTCAGCCCAATTCGTCAGTATATCAGTTCAGATTTGTATGATCCTACACTCAATCAGTTGTGAAGTTTCTGCCATGGTGGTAATTGCTGATCATTTAGAATAGTATTTCATTTTTATAGTACTTTTATTTAGGGTGGTGTTCAGTGAGGGGAGTGTTTGGGAGAAAGAACGGCAAGAAAAAGATGAATAATTCAGTGTCAGTGACAGAGGAGCTAGGACAACAGACATATTCTCTTTGGCTACAGTTAACAAGATACCCACAACAATCTTTCTTTGCAACTTATCTAAGGGTCTTCTCCCAAAGCTATCCAAGATGGAAATGATTGAAAAAAGAAGTTATCACATGCAGAATATCATCAACTTCTTAACTTGGTGCATCTAATGAATCTGTGGATGTCCGGACAGCCTTCAAATTACTAAGTATTCTGTTAGAAAATTAATGATCATAACATGAATCTTCTACATATCTTACTGAACAAAAATCACTGAGTTGTGGAATGAGTTTAAAGAACTCAGCGTGTCACCATCCTGGCTTCAGAAAAAGGTTTGAGACACAAAAAGAAAAGCAAGATACTGATTCACATCATATGAACATCTCAGTCCTGTTCCCTTTAAATAACAATCACCACAGCAAGGAGACAAGTTTTTTTAAACCACTGGGAGCCACTATTGTTCCCATGTTACCAACAGCACATCAAATATCAGACAATGCATACTAGTCTTACAAAGAATTAGCTTACTTCACTCAGCTTTGATGCTAACAGCAGCATCTCCCAGTTATCCTAAAAAGCATCTGGCTGAAGCTGAACTCAGGTGAAACAGATTACATTGGTGGAAGAGGGAAACACTGTGAAGAGTCCAGTTGAAGAAATCCACAATCTTGATGTTCTTTAGGACTTCTTGTTGCAGCCAGTGGAAATGAGGAGGAAAATGTTGCCATGGGCCACGTATGGTTTTGGCTCTTAGTTTTTTGAAAAGTGCTTAGATCATATGATTCATTATAAAAACCTAAGTCGATAGATTCAGCCAGAGTCTTGTTGATATTGGGCTCCTCATTCAAAACCGCATTTATATTCATTCTGACATGCAGGAGAAGAAAGGCATTATTGTTAAAATTAATAAATTAATATGACTGCGCTGTTTTAAGCAGTTAGTATATTGCAATTTTCATCTTTACTTCTTTTAGTACGAAGAAGACAGATTGCAATGATTTGAACTAATGTGTGTTAAAGAATGTTCCTAAAAAAAATCTATTTTTCATACTAAATGGTCATAATTAAAATCAAACAAACACAAGTTTCCTGAGGAAAAGTTATTTTCTTTGCAGAAGGAAGGACAGACAAAAGTTTACAGTGCAAATCAATATATATTAACACTACTGTACTAGAGACCAGGTTGGTGCAAACTGCTGAATCTAACCTTCACATGCACAAATGGGTGATCCCCATGCTATGCACTAATGTATGTCAGAAACCTTAAACTAACATTTATATAACAAGGAGGTTGGATTCCTTATTTAAGTGCAAAACTCAATTCAGTCTTCACCACAGAGTCACAACCAGCACCTCCTTAATATTTCATTCACATGAAAAAGATAACTGATTAGACTGAAGAATCAGTTTCCAAAGACTCCCATTCACTTCTTGAAGAAACAGACACAGAATGCGCCAGACTCAGCCAGAGCATTAAATTCACAGGCTAATTTTTCACTTTTCAGAATCAGCAATTGATAAAGACAGCAGTAAAAACTTAAAGTGGTAAATTTCTTGGCACTTAAGCCTCTCTAGAATGGAACACAGCCCTATAACCATGAATAAACTCCCTGGAACATTCATGGACTAGTGGAAGTTGAGCATGAAAAATGTCAGGGATTATTGCATTTTAATCTGTCTATAAATTTAACCTTTATGTAGTTTAGATATCTAAGGATTTTGCCTCGTTATTCCCTTAATATTTTATATTCCTAGATCATGTCTGTGGCTTAAGGTACAGTAATTGAATAATTCTTAGAAGCTACATACAGTTTAGTCTCTTTCTAATTTCTGCATGATGAAGTCTCACAAATGAACAGAGGCAAGCCAAAAAGAAAAGGCCTTTTACAAAGTGATTAAGTTTAAAATGGTTGCTCAATTTATTAATGTCATCACAGAGCAGTAATAGTATTAAGATGAGAGACTGCATCTGCAACTCCATTCCCCTACCTGAAATTCATTAAGTATCATGCAGGTCTTTTGTACTGGCTCCTCTTTAGAGAGCCTTCATGCATTATTTCATGTGTAACCCATACTAAGATGTGTTGATAAAAGCTCAGTAGAAACAAAGTATGAACAGCCTGCCAAGAATCACAGAGACTTGGCTTTGTAGACAACATTAGGATCCAAGGCTGTGGAAAAGAAAACAAAAAAGGAGAACTGAAAACCAACATCTCTTTCATTTCAGGATATGGAAAAAAGAAGCATGTTTTTCAGCAGCTATTGCCTCCGTAAAATATTTAAAACTTGCTCTTTGTAGTACAGTCAGTTGTTTTTCAGAATCATGAACATCTCCAAGGTCACTGTGCTCCTGACTATAAAAAGAGAACAAAAAGTATTTTGGCAAATTAAGAGAATATTGAAGTTATCAAAGTAGCACTGGTATAATTGTTAGCTTTTGGGCAGCAAATGATTTTCTAGCCAAATATCTCAGGAAGAGTGTCATAGGTTTATAATAAACCTTCTTGTGATCCTATTACAGAAAATCAGAAAGTTATTTTGACATCAAGCCCTATTTTTTATAAAACACATACTATAATCATCTGCAAGGCAAATTGTTGTATATCAATACATGAAAATAAGTTGTTTGATAACCTTTTTTCTTTCGGTCATTTTCAGTGAGAACAGCTGAAAACTGCTGAACTCCTACAGTTCAATATGACAGATCCTAACTTATTTGTGTGATAATGAAAAATTCTTCAGAACTACATGAACACTTTGCAAGTCTCCAGTGAAAAATTAAATTTACACAAGTTTGCCACACTTTCCAGCTGACAGCACTAGGTATAAGCAACAGAACGCTTGGTTTTCTATATAAGTATGAATTGAGAAACATAAGCCTTTATCAAACTGTTGATGGTTTTAGCCAAGAGACAGAAGTTATGAGCATTTCTTTAAAAACACATAATTGCATCAGTTGCTTTATAGACAGGTGTACATCCCATCCTGCTGCTGTCAGAATAGAATATATTGTCTAAAATCTTCAGAAGTACCTAACTCTCTTGATAATCAACAGGAATGAGTGACTTAGGCACATTTGAAAATTTTACCCACATTATATAATACAACGTATTCCTTTCCTGTTGTTTGTCTTTTTTGGTTACTAAAATAACAACAAATCAGAATAAGCTTTCTCCCCAAAGCTGGCTGTTACTACACATTTTCCTAAAAGGATCCTTCCACCCCAGATTCTTGTTCCAGCTGTCCACAGAGATAATACAACTCCTCTTATATTCTAGTTGGAGGTAACAAGTTGATAATATGACTCAGGACTAATTGTTCTGTACCTTCATAGAGAGTTCAAGCACCTTACATCAAAATGATCCAAGCATACATATAATATGCTTTTGCAGTTCTTCCTACTGGATAGTAGAGGAGAACATGTAACATGCCTGATTTCAAAATGCACTTATCATAAAATTTAACTGATGCAGAAATAATAACTGATGCAGATGAATTCATGGCAAATAGCTGTATCCAGAAACCTGGGTAATAAAATAATCCTCCCAATCCTTATCCTTTTAACACCTGATTCATTATCTGCTGCAAATTAAGATCTGGCACCCTTATATGAGAAGCTGCAACAAAAACTGACCTTCTATACTGTGCCATAAATAAATGGAAAAGCAGTTCCTTTATACAAGATATTAGCTGGTGATTCAGGTAGTTAATACTTTACAACTTGATCCAACATTATTCCTGCAGACAGGAATTCAGATGTGACAGGCACGGGATTTGGCAAGGCTCTAGAACACTTTCTAGTAAAGTGGTACATCTGTAATGGAGAAATGAATCATGCAATATGAGTAAAGTACAATTATTATACTCTTCACCTTTGAAGGTAATTATCAACACAAAGATCTGATTGAGCCCTCAGCAAATATCAAGACAAATATGAAGTATATGTCCTGAAATTCAGCTATCAAGAGTCTGAAATCTAGGAATCAAATCTAGGTGATTAATAATAGCCTGAGTATATCTGGCTTGCATAAACTGAAACACAAAGGATGAGGAGTTTAACACAACAATGTACCAGCTGGAAGCCAAGAAATAATGGCCCTATTGAACAGGTGGTTTTAGCAAGGAGAAAAATTATACAAAACCCATTAGAGCAATTCAAATTAAATGAGCTTGTTTAAAAGCTGGAATTTGTTTTCTTTTTGGTGTCTTGTAGAAGTTAAAGAATAATTTGGATATAAATTTTAGGCAAAACAGATTGCTATGCTTTACTGAGTTCTGATATAGTACCTTTTACCTTCTTGGTATAGTCATACCAGTATTGCTTCCCACTCCAAACTTCTCCTCCATGTCACATTCCCTTTCCACAGTCACAGAAGTTGCTCTTTCATGCAAAGTTACACTTGCTATTTTGCCACCATTACTCTTTGCAAGTTCAGATCTAATTTGCTGTCTGCTATCACCCTTAAAGAATCTTATTCTCACAGAAAAGCTCAGCGTTTCATATTTTTTCTCCTTCAGAAGACATATTGTTCTTTCATTTTCCAGGTTGCACCTCATTTGCTACATTCTGCTCAAACTTCTAAGTCCTCTAGTTCTATCTGTATAATTTTCTGTCATTACTGGTATATGCAAAACCACCCAGTTTAATACTTTCTGTGAAGTTAAACCATGTACTGTTTACCATTTCTTTCAGATTATTAATAAAGACATTATATTAAAACAGATCTAATCCTAATCCTTGCAGCAGCCCAATACACCTTTCTCCAACTCGATATATTGCCTTTATACTTACCTAGTTTATGATTTTTCGTTCAGTTTTTGATACATGTAATACTGCTCGAATCTACCCAATTACATTAATTTTTCATGTCCAATTTTTGAGGCTCTGTATCAAATGCTTTATCAGAGCCCAGCCATTTAACCAGAACTGAAAATGAATTATGTGTAAAGAACCATTTAATAATAATATGAAGGAAAAAAGCAGAAGAACTAAAACAAATCTTTATTTCAACAGCTGCTGAGGAAACATAGGATTTCCTTGATTAAATATAACTTCAGCAATTCTATCAGGTGGGAAATGCTGCTTCTTAGAGAGCTGCTATATTTTTTTAGTTTTGTTTTTTGTTACCTTACCCCAAATTTAAGGACTAGGAGTCAGGAGCATTTTTATTATTTTAATTTTTATGTACATTCTGATTAAGAAATGACCCATTCTTACTAGACAAACAGACATTTCATTCACCATAGTTCTTTTCTCCCATCAAAATACCACGCAACCTATGGCATGTCTTAGAAAAACAGAACTTCAGTACAGTAAAATCATTCTCATGAAATTTGCCAGTCTCACTTCATGCCCTTCCTGCAGTCACTGTTCAGTAAATCCTTCAGCCAGACACCTCAAATCATACTGCACACAAATTATCTCATGTCTCCACTGAGACCTCTAACTTCTGTGCATACATATAAGAATGCAAAAGTTATGACAGCTAATCCAGTCATAAATCTAACATACCAAGGAAGTCCCCAAACTGTGGTCCATGAACTACTGGAGTCCTGCAGAAGTCTGTCTTTCATCCTTGTTTCCAGCTATTAAATTGCAGGAAAAAAAGCTAAAATACTTTAAATATTTTACTAATATAACTTTCCTATGTAAACAGTGTTGCAGTTGCCACAGGAAAATTGTGAGACTGGGAATATGAGGGAAGAAGGTCTACAAGCCACCCTCTCTGTTAATACGTAATCCACAGCGTGAATATTTGGAATTGCTGCAGCATACTACTGTAATTTCAAATTCCTGTCAACATTAAATGTTCACATTTGATATTCAAGTGAAAACTCATCCGTGCACTGATTCCCAGTGTTACTTGTAAGCAATCAGGAGAACACACAGCTCAATTCATGCTCACTTTGACTAACAAAGCGTGAAGGCCTTTCTTGTATCAAATACATTGGGTCAGATTCCCTGGTCCAGCAATGCAAAATATCCTTAAAGCTATCTTAAGTGGCCTAGTTCCATCCTCCCTGGAACCCTCCTTCAGGTAGTTGAAGGCTGCTATGAGATCCCCCCTCACTCTTCTCTTCTGCAAGTTCCCTCAGCCTCTCCTCATAAGTCATCTGCTCCAGCCCCCTAATCATTTTTGTTGCCCTCCGCTGGACTCTCTCCAACTTGTCCACATCCTTTTTGTAGTGGGGGGCCCAAAACTGGACACAATACTCCAGATGTGGTCTCACCAGTACTGACTAAAGGGGAATAATCACTTTCCTCAATCTGCTAGCAATGCTTATTAATGCATCCCAAAATGACGTTAGCCTCCTTAGCAACCAGGGCACACTGCTGACTCATATCCAGCTTCTTGTCCAGTGTAACCCCCAGGTCCTTTTCTGCAGAACTGCTGCTTAGTCTGTCAGTCCCCAGTCTGTAGCAGTATGTGGGATTCTTCCATCCTAAATACAGGACTCTGCCCTTGTCCTTGTTGAACCTTATCAGATTTCTTTTGGCCCAATCCTCCAATTGGTTTAGGTCACTCTGTATCCTATCCCTACCCTCCAATGTATCTACCACTCCCCGCAGCTTAGTGTCATCTGCGAACTTGCTAAGGGTGCAATCCATCTCATCATCCAGATCATTAAAGAAGATGTTGAACAATACCGACCCCAGGACCAACTCCTGGAGCACTCCGCTTGTTACCAGCTGCCAACTAGACATCGAGTCGTTGATCACTACCCATTGAGCCTGATGATCTAGCCAGCTTTCTATCCACCTTATAGTCCATTCATGCAACCCAATACTTCTTTAACTTGCTGGCAAGAATACTGTGGGAGACTGTATCAAAAGCTTTGCTAAAGTTAAGGTATATCATGTCCACTGCTTTCCCCACATCCACAGAGCCAGTCATCTCATCATATAAGGCAATCAGGTTGGTTAGGCATGACTTGGTGAATCCATGCTGATCGTTCCTTATCACCTTTCTCTCCTCCAAGGGCTTCAAAATCGATTCCTTCATGACCTGCTCAATGATTTTTCCAAAAACTGAGGTGAGGCTGACTGGTCTGTAGTTCCCTGGATCCTCCTCCTTCTCTTTTTTAAAGATGAGCATTATATTTGCCTTTTTCCAATCATCGGGGACCTCCCCTGATCACCATAAGTTTTCAAAGATAATGGCCAATGGCTCTGCAATCACATCAGCCAACTCCCTTAGCACCCTTGGATGCATTGCATCCAGCCCCCTGGATTTGTGCATGTCCAGTTTTTCTAAATAGTCCTGAACCTGTTCCTTCACCACGGAGGACTGCTCACCTCCTCCCCACACTGTGCTGCCCACTGCATTAACCTGGGAGCTGACATGTCTGTGAAGGCCGAGGCAAAAAAAGCATTGAGTAATTCAGCTTTTCCCACATAATCTGTACTAGGTTGCCTCCCCCATTCAGTAAGGGACCCCCACTTTCCCTGACCATCTTCTTGTTGCTAACATATGTGTAGAAACCCTTTGTTACTCTTCATGTTCCTTTTAACGCCAACTCCAACTGTGCTTTGGCCATCCTGATTTCACCCCTGCATGCTCGAGGAATATTTTTATACTCCTCTCTAGTCATGTATCCAAGCTTCCATTTCTTGTAAGCTTCCTTTTTGTGTTTAAGCTCACCGAAGATTTCTCTGTGAAGCTAAGCTGGTCACCTGCCATATTTGCTATTCTTTCTGTACATCGGGATGGTCTGTTCCTGTGTCCTCAGTAAGGTTTCTTTAAAATACAGCCAGCTCTCCTGGACTCCTTTCCCCCCTCATATTAGCCTCCCAGGAGATGCTACCCATCAGTTCCCTAAGGGAGTCAAAGTCTGCTTTTCTGAAGTCCAGGGTCCATATTCTGCTGTTCTCCTTTTTTCCTTTTGTCAGGATTCTGAACTTGACCATCTCATGGTCACTGCTGCCTGCGTTGCCAGCCACTTCTACTTCCCAGTTTGTGGGCAGCTGGTCAAGAGGAGCACAGCCCCTAGTTGGTTCCTCCAGCACTTGCATCAGAAAGTCATCCTGAAACTCTCCAGAAACTTCCGGGGTTGTCTGTGCACTGCTGCATTGCTCTCCCAGCAGATGTCAGGGTGATTGAGGACCCCCAGGAGACTGGCCCCTTCTTTTTTCAGGACCACATAATCAGGTCACTGAAGGAAATTTGACATCTGCTCAGGCTGCCTGTCCAAGGTTCACCCTTGTGAGTTTGGAGCTTCAGGAGCGTCTGATATGGATGACTAACGACAAGGTGGGATTTGCTTGTCTAGAGTTGCCAAGCACAAGTTTCATGGGTTTTTTTCTTTTCATTTGTTACTACAAAGAAAAAACTGAACAGTACTGTCAGCTTGCGTGTATACTGGGAGACTCTTCTTGCCCTTCTCAGTGGTCAGGGTTAAATCTTCAGAATTCAGTAAACCAAAGCTCTGCTATTAGCTATCAAATGTCTTATCTCTTACAAGGGGAAATTATTTAGAAACAACAAGACATACAGAAACACTGTGCCTTTATTCACAGTGCCTTAAGAGTGCCTTAATTCAAATTCTGAGATGTGGAAACATCCAATATAGATAATACATTCTTCACTGTCTTGTCATGACCATCGCATATCTGTAGCATTCTAGCAAAAATAATCAATGAGAAAAAGAACTAGCAACAATTTTTAGACTTTATTTTAGTGATCTTTCTACTGGTTGTCACAACTGTCTGTTTCAAATTGTACAAGCTCCAAAGGCAGGCCTCCTCTGACCATAACAATTTTGATTTAAATATGCAATCTAATGATTGCACTATTCAAACAGTCACATTGGTGTATGTACTCATATGCAGCAACTAAAACTAAGACTTAGTTGTTGCCTATGAAACATTCACCCTCGATGCCAAAAATCACACTTACTTTTTTTGTTTTTCAGTCATCCTAATTCAAAAGTTAGATAACACTGTTAAGAAAATTAAGAGCAAAAGATTCTCTTATCCAAGTAATAAAACCAAAAACAAACCCAGAAATTGAACTGGTTGCAATGAATGGAGGAGTTGGAGACAAAAATAGCGACCATGTTTTTTCATTAAAAGCACACATTATATATTATTTGCCAAGATAACACATTTTAAATATTTAAATATAATAGATTTGTTGAACTATCTAGATGTTAAATAGGACTTTTCTGAAATAATACAGAACTTCCTGTGGGAAAACATGCAGACAGGGTTAAAGGTGTGGAAATCTCTGCAAGGGTCAACCAGCAAAGACTTTTGCCTTGCTTTACAATTTAAAATGCAGAATTTGTCCTACCCTTTTCTCAAGCCTGGTCTACACTGGCAGCTTAGATCGATTTAAAGTCCCTTAATTGGAATTAATTACTTCCGTGGCTACACTGGCGCTACTGTTAATTCGAATTAAGGTGCCTGTAAAATCAATTAATAAGACCACCTCTGCAAGTGGTGTAGCGCCTAATTCAAATTTGTTAATTCGAATTAGTGTCAGTGTGGACGCAATAGGACTTAATTCAAATTAATTGACCTCCGGAAAGTATCCCATAGTGCACCATTTAAAAGTTCCCTCCCTCAAGCAGCCCCAGGAAGATTTAAATCTTCATTTCCTGTGCTTGCTGCCAGCATGGAGAGAGCTTTCCCACCGTTCTCAGCATGGCTACTGCAAAGCCCAAACGTGCTCCAGAATGGAACGAGCAGAGGTCTTAGACCTCATCGGACTGTGAGGTGAAGAGTCAGTTCTGGCTCAGCTCAGAGCCAGCAAAAGGAATCTGGACATTTATGGGAAGATATCCCAGGGCATGCTGGAGAAGGGACACTAGAGGGACGATCATCAGTGCAGAGTGAAGATCAAGGAGCTGCGCCAGATGTATCAGAAAGCCAGGGAAGCAAACAGCAGCTCTGGCTCCTCTCCCATAACATGCAGGTTCTATGATGAGGTGCATGCTATTCTGGAGGACGTTCCCACCATGATGCCTCCCTGCAGCATCGATACCTCCGCTAGTTCACAGTCCATGAACAATGAGGAGGACTCTGTGGACGAGGAGGAAGAAGAAGCTGGGGAAAGCAGGGGGCATGAGAGTGGGGTGTCGGTTCTCCAAAAAACTCAGGACTTATTCTTGACCCCAGAGCAGTCCAGCAGCACACAGGACAGCACAAATGATCCCGCGGAAGGCACATCTGGTGAGTTTTCTTTCTTATTAGCATTTCTGTCCTTGTACATTGGGTGGGGGGAGAGCGGCACGAGGAGGATCTCAGGCATTTCGTTGCCTGTACTGAGTGGTAACCCAGGGCTCATTTGATTTATGTGTTGAGAAAGGCTACATTTATCATCAGTTGTTATCACCTGGAAAATTTACTATATGTAATCTGTTATCCCTCCCTCATCTGGAAAACCTTTTCAGGGGAGGGCTGCCATGTTCCTCCCCCCACAGCAGGAATCTCCTCTGCAATCAAGGTAGCCAGCATCATGGCTTCTTGTGTTTTAAGCATTTCCGTGCCCATCCACAACAAGCCTTGGTCTCTGTACTTGGTCTCTGTAATGGTTTGAAATCCAGCTGAGATTTCCCACCCACCCACAACAAGCCATACGCAGCTGATCTCTGTAAGAGTTTGAAATACAAGCAGAGAGAGGAAATCATTTGCTAGCTACATTGTTTCATGGTCTAATTTTTTACATTGTAACATTTGTATCACTTTATTCACTCTGCTGCTTGTGGCTACATTGTCTCGTGGTCTCCTTATTGAAATAGTAACATTTGTATCACTTTCTTCACTATGCTAACTCTGGCTCCCTTGTTATTTCTCTTGCATTGTGTAGACACCCCGGCAGTGTACCAACCCTTAAGAAATGCTGCGGAAAGACTGTCTCAGATTAGAAACAGGAAAAAAATAAACAGAGATGACATGTTTTCTGAGCTCATGAATGCCTCAACATCCGCAGAGAGACAGCAAAGAGCATGGACAGGGTCACGGACACTCACAGACAAATGCAGGAAACTGATCGCAGCACCACGCATGAGATGCTACAACTCCTGCAGGACCAGTCAGACATGCTCCGGCACCTTGTGGACCTTCAGGGGTGGAGGCAGGACAGAATCCTGCTGCATCCCCTCCACAATGCTCCTGAAATGAGAGCTATGCTGCCCTCCACTTCCCCTGCCACCACGAGGTCTCGGAGCAGATTGTCCAGGATGCAGTACGTGCTCTCCTCCACCCAAGCAAACTACCACCCTACCCCTGGAGACAGTGAATGAATCCTCACCCACCCTTTCCCCCATGACATGAATGTTAAAAAATAGTTTTGCATCATTCAAAAACGTTTTTTTATTAAATATGCTCTTGATCAGGAGGGATTTGTCGGGCACAGATATCAAAAGGGTGTAGGGGGGAGATCATCAAAGGCAAACAACATACTTGAACAGAAATCACTCCTGCATCTCATTGCAGAACCTGGTTTTCAAAGCTTCCCTAATGCAAAGCACTCCGCGGTTAGCTCTCCGCATAGTGCTGGCATCGGGCTGATCATAATTGGCGGCCAGTCATTCTGCCTGCACAGCCCAACCCTGGGGGAGCCTTTTCCCCTTGACTTCACACATTATGAAGAACACAACAAGCAGATATCACAGAAGGGAGGTATTTCTCACTCATGTCCAGCCTAGTGAGGAGACTCCTTCATCTACCCTTTAATCGCCCAAAGGCACATTCTACAACCATTTTGCAACTGCTTAACCTCTTATTAAAACACTCCTTGCCACTGTCAAGGTGGCTGGTGTAGGGCTTCATTAGCCAAGGGAGCAAGAGGTAAGCAGGATCCCCCAGAATCACGATGGGCATTTCCACACCCCCATTGTCAATTTTTTGGTCAGGGAAGAAAGTGCCTGCCTGAATTTTACAGAACAGCCACGAGTTATGAAATATATAAGCATCATGCACCTTCCCAGACCACCCCACACTGATGTCTGTGAAATGACCCCTGTGATCCACAAGTCCCTGCAGGCCCATGGAAAAATAACCCTTGCAGTTTATGTATTCAGTTGCGCCAGGTGTGCAGGCGCTAAGATGGGTATGTACGTTCCCATCAATGCCCACCCCCCGCAGTTTGGGAAGCCCATCGTGGCAAACCCCTCCACTATGTCCTGCACATTTCCCAAAGTTACTAGCCTTCATAGCAGCACTCTATTGATGGCACTGCACACTTGAATCACGGCAGCTCCCACTGTACATTTACCAACTCCAAATTGATTCCCAACCGAGCGGTAATAGTCGGGGGTTGCCAGCTTCCAGAAAGCGATGGCAACTCTCTTCTCCACCGTCATAGCTTGTCTCAATCAAGTGTTCACGCACTTCAGGGATGGGGCCAGTTCCAAGCATAGTTCAAGGAAAGTTGCCTTTCGCATATGAAAGTTTTGCAGCCATTGATCATCATCCCACAGCTGCATAATGATGCGGTCCCACCAGTCTGTGCTTGTTTCCCTGCACCAGAACCTGCGGTCCACAGACTGCAGATGAAATGTTACAGCCTGCAGCAATCGGGAATTATTCTGCTTGATTCCCTGTAGCAGGGCAGCCACAGTGGCATAGGTGTAGTATCTGCTTCATCTTCTTGCTCTATTTCTAAAGTATTCCATGATAAGCCACGTTGTATTTGTCACGATCAGAATTACAGTGCAGAGTTCAGCTGTCTCCATGTCTCTGCAGCAATGGCGATTGGGGGGGGGGAGGAGTAAACAAACGGCACGAAAATCCTTTTCCTGTTTCTTTGGGGAGGGAATGGGTAGGGGAAGCAGTGTTGCATCCTGGGACGAGGACACTCTTCCAAACAGCCACCATGGCTAGTTGCACTGTGGGGTAGCTACCCACATTGCACTGCTTTGTAATTCGAATTAAGGCTGGCCAGTGTGAACGTAAGAGACCAGCACAAACAGCGTAGTGTGGACAGTCTGCTGTGATTTCTATAAATCGGCTTCTGAAAGTCGAATTAAACTAATTCGAATTAGCGTTGCAGTGTAAACATGGCCTCAGAAGAGGCTGCAGGTGGAACCTCCTCTTCTTCCCTCTCCTCAGACGCACCAAGGCCCTCATGGATCCCATAGATTGTGCAGAGCTGTCCCCTGCATCCCCAATGCCTCTCCTAACGCTCCTTCCCCTCCCATCCCCCAGCAGTGTGACTCTAATGGAACTGTGCTGTCAGAGCTTCTGCCACAGAGGTGGGCTTTGGAAATGACATCTAACCCCCCCAGGCTGTATAACATGGAGCTCAGCCTTGCAGGAGAAATAATGTGCATTTCTCGTGGCCCCCTCACCACACCCTTTCGTGGGGCAGGGTTCAAAAGAAAGAAGCACATTGACGTGGAAATGGTTATGCCCCCTTCCTGCATGGAATGGGAAGAACAAACATCTGGAGCATCCCTTCCATGTACCCATCTCAGAGGTATGATTGGATCCTGTATTCTTTTTAACATCAGAATTATACTGGGTTCGAGCCATTACCCAGTGAGAATGCAGAATTTTGCTTGATAACATGTGCTTAGATCTTTGAACCAAATCCCACAGATTAATTACAAACTTTATTTCTATGGGAAAACAACTGTGCCAACACAATAAAGCCATGATTACATACAATGGTTCAACAGTGGAAACTTGTTTAATTTAATCTGATTCTCTGTTTCTTAAAGGAGAGGAATGCTGTCAGCACTTTCTGGGTATGTCTACACAGCAGAGTGAAGTCGACTTACTTAAAATCGACTTTCACCTGCTGATTTTTAGAAGATGCTGGATCGTGTCCACACCACAGTCTTTACGCTGGGCTCATGCATCCACACTCGCCACACTTGTGTCGACATTCAAAGCAGTGCACTGTGGGTGGCTATCCCACAATGCAACTAGCCGTGGAGACTGTTGGGAAGAGTTTTATTGTCACATGATGCAACGCTCCTTCCCCCTCCCTTCTTACCCCAAACAAACAGGAAACCGGTTTTCACGCCGTTTGTTTATGCCGTGCGCTCACCATTGCTGCAGAGACATGGAGCCTGCTCAACTCTGCACTATTATTGTGAGCATCACAAATATATCACGCCTTATCCTGGATTAATTTCAAATGTGAGAGAGAACCTGAAGCACAGACAACAGCAATGTCACCAAGGCTGCCCTCCTACAAGACATCTACAATTCCTGATTGCTGCAGGCCATTACGCATCATCTGCAATCAGTGGAGCGCCGGTTCTGGTCCCAGGAAACAAGCACAGACTGGTAGGACTGCATCGTTATGCAGCTGTGTGATGATGACCAGTGGCTGCAGAACTTTTGTTTGAGAGAGACAACTTTCCTTGAACTTTGTGTGGAGCTGTGCTCATCCCTGAGCGCATGAATACTCGCTTGAGACAAGCTCTGACAGTGGAGAAGCGAGTGGCCATCGCTCTGTGGGAGCTGCCAACCCCCGACTGTTACCGCTCAGTTAGGAATCAGTTTGGAGTCAGTAAATCTACAGTGGGAGCTGCCGTGATTCAAGTGTGCAGGGCCATCAATAGACTTCTGCTATGAAGGGTAGTGACTCTGGGAAACGTGCAGGACACAGTGGACAGGTTTGCCGCAATGGGGTTCCCAGACTGCGGAGAGGCTATTAATGGCACGCACATCCCTATCTTAGCGCCTGACCACTTTGCAATAGAGTACATAAACCACAAGGGGTACTTTTCCATGGTGTTGCAGGCCATTGTGGATCACAGGGGTCATTTCACCGACATCTATGTGGGGTGGTCTGGGAAGCTGCATGACGCACGTGTATTTCGGAATTCGGGGCTGTTCTCTAACATGCAGACATTCCAGACCGAAAAATTAAGATTGGGGATGTGGAAATGCCAATAGTGATTCTGGGGGATCTTGCCTATCCCTTGCTCCCTTGGCCAATTAAGCCATACACCGGGCACTTCGACAGCAACAAGGAGCATTTTAACAACAGGCTAAGCACTTGCAGAATGGTGGTGGAACGTGTGTTTGGGCGTTTAAAGGCCAGATGGAGATATCTTCTTACTAGGCTGGATATAAGTGAAAAAAAATCCCATCAGTTATATCTGTGTGCTGTGTTCTTCATAATGTGTGTGAAGTGAAGGGGGAAAAGTTCCCCCAGGGTTGGGCTGTGGAGGCAGAAAGACTGGTCGCCAATTTTGAGCAGCCAGATGGCAGCAATATGCTCAGAGCCAACTGTGAAGTGCTTCACCTTTGGGAAGCATTGAAAAACAGGTTCTGCAATGACATGCAGTAATGTTTTCTGTATGTTTTATGCCTTTCCTTACCATCCCACCTACGATCGATATCGGTACCCTCCAAATCCTTCCCCAAACAAGCTATGAATTAATAAAGAGACGTATTGAAATGCTGCAAAGTTTTATTTATGAACATTCAGGTCGGTGGGGGCCAGCGGCAAGTGTTCATTCACAGTTTCAAGGGGTAGTGTGGTTGCTTGCATTAAACTTCTCAGCGTGGCTGCCGCTTTCTGCTTGCCTCCACCAGAGTGGAGTGCATGACGTACTGCAGCCTGGCCAGTTTCCTCTGAGACCGCTTGGGGGTGGAGGTGGGGGACGGCAGCAATGTGATAGGTGGAGGAACGTTCTAGAGGGGCTGCAGAGGGACTCTGTCCGGCCGCCACTCCTCCTGTAGCTCCACAAGGCACCTGAGCATGTCTGACTGATCCTGCATGATTCGCAGCATCTCCTGCTGCATACTGTGATACTGCTCCTGCATTGCTCTTCGATTCTCCCTGTCCATGTCCATGTTCTGAGACAGGGTCAACCGCTACGCTTGGAGTTCTGTCTCAGCAGCTGCGGAGGCATTCATAAGCTCGTCAAATACGTCGACCCGTGATTTTTTTCCCCTCTTTCTGATCTGCGATAGTCTTTCTGCAGCACTTCTAGAAGGGGGCCCAGGGACAGGGTGTCTACAGAAAGAAAAGAAATGCACAATGTTGCCATTGTTAGCAGACCCAGAAAACTGAAGCAACTGCAACAATGTAAAAAATACTCCCCTTAGTGTGCACAAGGCTAAGCCAGACCCGCATTCCATTCCGAGCATCTCAGAAGGGTCGGCTCGCTGTGCCGTTACAGAGGTGGTAAGCCAGGGGCACTTAACTCTGGTATAGAGAGCCTTAATTATCTCTAAAAAGCTCAGTTCAAAAGTCCTGTATGAGAGGGGTGACCGGGGTCCATGGTTTAATTAAGATGACCGTTTCATGGCAAGGTGGGCACACTTGATCTGAGGAGACCGTGGGTTAATACTATCATCAGGTACCTTTGGATAATTATTGAACTGACTCAGTATGACAAAAGAAAGGGGACTGGAGAAGCACAGGGTATCAGTTGTATAGCTCGGGTACTTTAAACATGTGCCGTCTTCCCTAGGTGACCATTGGCGATAACAGTCTCCTGAGGGTAACGCAGGAGGAAAGGGAAGATTTGCTGCACGCATCGGGGTACAGGGCCTGGTCCTTTTGCTGCTATGCTGTGTTCTGCCATGATTCTGGCTCACTTGATTGCAGTGTGGTGTGGCAAAGTATCCTACCGTGGCAGAAGAAACAAGGCTGCCCTCCCCTGAAACCTTGTGCAAAGGGTAACAGATTACCTACATGAAAGTTTCCTTGAGATATCAGCGGCTGATTCTTGGAGCATGCCTCTGCACATAAATAATCTGTTCCAGGAGTAACTCTCCAGTAAAGTCTGCTAAGACCCCGAAATCCCCTTCCCCCACAGTTAAAAAGGCCATTTCCCACATTGTATCAAGGACATAAGAAGAAAAAAAAACTCACCAGATGTGCCTTCCCCGGGATCATTATTGCTGTCCTGTGTGTTGCTGGACTGCTCTGGGGTCAGGAATAGGTCCTAGCTGTCTGGGAGAATGGACACCCCGCTCTCCTGCACCCTGCTCTCCTCATCCTCATCCTCCTCCTCATCCACAGAGTCCTCATCATTCTCCCTGGACTGGGATCCAGCGGAGGTATCGATGCTGCATGGCGGCATTGTGGTGGGATCGCCGCCAAGAATTGCATGCGGTTTTGGGCAAGTCACCATGATGAGTTCAGCTACAAAGCTCTCTCCACGCTGGCTGCACAGGAAATGAAAGTTCAAATTTTCCCAGGGCATGAGGGGAGGGGCCATTTCCTGTTTGCGTGGCCATGTAACAGCAGAGCGCGGATGTCCAGAGCAGTCAAAATGGGGCATTATGGGATAGCTGCCGGAGGCCATTAATGTCGAATTACATTACACTCTTTCTACACTGACGCAAAATCAACCCATGAAATTCAAATTACGCGCTATGCCACTTGAGGAGGTGGTTTTATTAGGTCCACTTTTGCTGTGCTTTAAGTCGACGGAACTAACATGCCAGTGTAGACGCAGGCTTTAGGAGATCGACATAAGTGATGTTATGTTGACCTTCATTGCCAGTGTAGACCAGGCCTCTGTTTCATCCTTAATGGTGTTATTTTTCTGGTAATATTTTGCTTCCCTCCTAAAATATGTCTACCGTTTTGTTCCTGTTCTACTGAAATATTTGTTAACATAACGTTCCATCATGTACACTTTTTCTAAAACAGATCGGTCTGCTGCATGGTAAATTATTACATGTGTAATTATCTACATTACTTTATAAAGAATTTCAAAACGGAAAATATGACGTCCCTTCCACTCTCATCCTTTTTACATTGTTGCCATAGAAACCTGTGACTTTCTTTAGTGCAAGGGACAAAGGAAAACACTAGAGACATTTGTAATTAGTATAAATTAAGAACAAAAAATTCTACAAGTTTTATTAGTCCAAGAACACAATTTATTTTTATAATTGCCTATATTTCACTTAATACAAGTGAGCTCCTGAAAACAAAGCCTTCTGCTTTCTCTCTGCACAATAGACAGGCAATATTATTACGAAGTAAACCCTACCCTTTTCCTTCATTAAAGGGTCATTTTACCTACTCATATTTGTTTATTCCAAATGAATTTGCTAAACCCGTTTCCATTCCGTTTAGCAAACTCGTACAGGTAACCCACCAATGAGACACATTTTATGAGGCTGGTTGCTATTTACATGTTTGCATTCCCAGACACACAGATCAGTCAAGTAAATCTGACTGTACCGGCATATTACCAAGAAAAATTATGCATTCTCACTGGGTGATGGCTCAAACCCAGGATGATTCTGATGTTAAAAAGAATACTGGACCCAGTTATGTCTCTGAGATATGCACATGGAAGGGATGCTCCACATCTCCTGTTACTACGAAGAGCAACAGGTGGAGATGAATGCCAACATACTAAAGATATTCTATTCACACAATCTGCATTAGAAAGGACAGAGAACAGATTCAGACTCCATGTGATAAATACAGGGATCAATGAAAGCTAATGTGATACGGTTTGTATTGGCTAAAATACGAGGTATTTTGGACAAGTATGCCTAAATTGCATAGAAAGATACACAGCCTATGTTTGTTATAGCTGCACAGGTAGCAACACATATAGTTAAATTCTTTCTGTTATGCAACCCTATGGGGTCAGTTACTTATAATATTGCCAAACTTTAACCGTTTGGGCTGACATTTTCCATGCCAGGTGCCTGCTCTAAGCTGAATTTTTAAGTTTCAGCTAAAATGGCTCCGCCATTTCTGAGAATAAGGTTAGGGAAGGTCTGCTCGTATTAAAAATAAAATTCTTACAAACATTTCATTTAAAAGCTCTAGTACCTCAGGGCTATGGAGTCAGGACTTGAAAATTGGCTGAGGGCACTCTGGTGTCAGGGATGTGCCTTTTGCTGTGCCTATGAAATTTCACCCAAATTTGGTCAACTTCTAAGGCTCTGAAGATCTCAGCACAAGACTCGCTAAATTCTCAAAAGATTCGGTCTGTACTGGGCATGACCCAACCCCTCACAGCTACCACATGTCAATCAGACTGCGCATGCACCATTCTTACAGAGTAACTGACCATGCTCCATCTCAGGACTGCAGTTGCTGAGCAGCACTCTCCCTGCAACTGCTCCTCCTGGCTTCTGGGGTTGCAGGGAGGCCGGCCACAGGAACTCAGATCGGGTGTCTGTTTCAACTGTGCTCTCACTGTTCCTCCTGCTGGGACCATAAGCTGCCATGAATAAAGATGCCCTCTTTCACAATGCTCAGAATTTCCTACTGTTCCCAATGCAAACAAAGCCAAGCTGCCCTCAGGGAAGATGGTGGCCTTTTTTATGTTGGTCAGGAGGCAGAGAGGAACATTAAGTAGAGCACAAAGTCTTACTGACACTGTAAGCGGCAAAACTCCACCTTTTGCTAGCTCTGCAGCAACTAACAGATGCTATTTACATGGCTGCATCAGATCTCTGTCCCATTTGAGGTCATGGCTAGATACATGCATGGCATACATTTCTTTTGGTATGCTGACCTCACCAATCAGAGTTTGGATGTTAGCGATGCAGAAATCTATGTAGATGCTTCAGCCTCATTAGCACTGTTACTTGTTAAATGTTTAATAATGACAAACGTCATTGTGCTCTTAGCATACTGTAAAAGCCTGTTCAGAATATCACTGTAAAGAGCCCTGATTGCTTAACAAATCTTGCAAATAGCTTTCTGGTGCTCTTTATAAACACATTCACTCTGAAACTTCAGTGTGACGCTGATAGCTCTCCAGAGCCCAGCTAGAGTGGCAACTAATTAGTAGGCATCATATTTAGGAAATACAGGACCAGTACTGCAATTAGAAACATTCCCATCTCACTTCTAAAACTTTCAAAATAAGAATGAGAAAGCTAGAGGTATTACACAGAATATATATATATATATACACACACACACACACACACACACACACCAGAGAATAATCATCAGGCAAAAGGCCTAATTAACCTGAACTTTTGGTTGCTATAGTCTATCATGTATTTTAAAAAAAAGTCTTACATAAACACTAAGGGCTGGTCTATGCTTACCTGGAGATTCGGCGGCAGTCGATGGGAGTTACGCAAACTACACAGAGTAGTTTGCGTAACTCACGTCGAGTGCACTGCTTCCCTTCTGCGCGCTGTTATCACTGCGCTGAGCCAGCGCTATGCTTCTTGAGGGAGTGGATTTACTCAGTCGATTTCCTGATCGATTGAGCGGGTCTACACTGACTGCTCAATCAATGCAGAAAGATCGATCTGGCAGCGGCGAATTTGCTGCCGTCAGTATAGACCTGGCCTAAGGTTTTCTAAGAAAACACAAATGTTAGAAACCCTGGAATTTCAAAGGTAAGGTTCCACTCTGCAAAAAAGCCCCCAAAAACTAGTTCTGCTGCAGTTTTAAAGTTTGCAAATGCAGTTATGGTCATCTAAAAAACCTTAATTCTGTCCCTCTCGCCCTTTACAGGAGTAAGGAATATGGAAAGGCATATGTGAATACAAGGAAAGTAAATGCTTTTTAAGATAACCTATAAGTGAGTCACCACAACTTCTGTGTGTAGTGAGACCTACTGTATTGACTCTTAAAAGTGCCTTAAGTTCCAGGACAGTTTGTGTAACATTAACTGTGCATTTATGTATCCTCAACTCTTTTGATTCTTGGGGGGGAAGGGGACAAAGGGAACTCTTACAGACTATGCATAAATCTTCCTCCATGCACTCTCTCCAAATTTCTGAAAGGCACTTCTGTTCATTAGGCACTCTTAAGAAAAGACATTTGAATTTTCAACATGAACCTGTTTTTGAGATACAATTAGCCAAAAACATGAAAAGTAAAGAAGAATCTTTTACACTTTTAGAAGTAAGTCTGAAACACATTGTGTGATTTGTCCATACTTTCCAGAAAAATTCTACCTTGGGATGAGATGTAGCATGTTAGATTTCAGGCGAACCAGTCTATTTTTGGTGCCTTTGAGCAGCAGGAAAGAGTTGGGGGAGGCAAGGATGTATGAAAATTACACTCAAAACAGAAAGCTAGCTTCAGCTTCAACTATGGAAAGACATAATATAGATCATCACAGCATATATCAAGAATAAGCAATATAAAACTGAAAAAAAAAGTTTAAAATCTAGGTCAAAAGAACAGACTAAAAAAAATAAGAAACCTCATCTGCATTAGCCTCTTGCTGATTGTGTGAAAATTCTAGCACCTGTCACCCTTGTGCATATCTGACACTAGCTGCTTCACAGTGCAGCGAAGGCAGCAGGAACAGCAAATGACAGGAATGGTAAGTGAAAAGGGACTGAGAGAGAGGCATATTCACTGAAGCATGAGGAATCACACCAGAATAATAACGCACCTGACAATACTAAAGAGAGTTCTCTTCAGTTACAGCCAATTCTGCAACAAAATGTACTCACATATGTAAGTAAAAGAAGATAAAAAGTAAATACTGTACCTTCCGCTACATTAGTGTGCCTGAGGTGAAGCCTACAAACGTAGAAAATATATTACAGAATTGTTCTTTACTGCTAGAGGAGGTAGACTAATAGGTCTTTCATCTCTGATTTTTATGATTATCTGATAGCTATCCTAATGCTTCTACTCAGTTGCATGGTTTCTAATTATCTGTTAAGATTTACAACTGGCTTTGAGATCCTGCCTTTGATACTCTCATTCAAATACAAGTGTGCTTGAAACATTTAAATCAAAAGAAATGACTCTCAATAAAAGAGCCTCCAAAATGGTAAGACTTCAATAGGGGTATGTTATCTGGATATGGTTCTCTGTCTGCTTCAAGGGTATTTGTAATATGCATTTCCATTTTCACAGTATCTGCAGACTAAGTCTTGCTCTCCCATACCCAGGGATATGATCCTTGTATGTAATAGCTCTCTATCATTTCCCTCCTTTGTGAAGACAAAAATCAATTAACTAATTAAGATATCTGTTATTGCTTTATTCTTGTCTTCAATTAACCACTATCATTTTGAGTGAAGAAAATAGCACCCTTACCATGTGCCCATTAATAATCTGCTTTTAAAATCTTTTATCATCACTTAAGTTCTATAAATCAACATTTAATATTTTTTTAAATCATGGAGGTGGTGTTTTTGCTTTTCTGCTTTGGTTTCTGAAGCTCCCTATCATCCTCCCTGCATAGATTGCAGAAAGTAAATTTATTGAAGATAAATAATAAATGTATTATTTAATAATAATACTATATTTTATTAATAATAATATTATATAATAATATTATTAAATAGTACATTTATTATTTGTTGTGAAACAGGACCCCATTGTGCTAGGCACTGTACAAACACAGAACATTAAAATGCACAGAGAGAAAACACCCCACAAACATGTTTAAGTGTATAAAAATTCCTAAGATGCTTGGAAAGCTATGGATAACTGCCTAGAATTCACACTTTCACAAGTGTTAAGTCATCAGAACTTATTACTAGTGTCCTGCAACCTCACAATGCTTCAAGTCCTCCTGCAGCACCTAGATGGAGGAGAGGAGCCCTCCTCTTTCAAGGATGACATGATGACCGTGGCCTATAGCTGGAGTAGCCTCAGTAATCACTATCCCCAACAGGGAACAGTGGGGAACGGCTAGTGATCTGCCTGGCAGTGGAAACTTCATTCTCACCTCTAACCTACTCTTTGCTGTCCTATCCAAAAAGAGCACGTCATGCAATGTACAGGTTTCTGCATCCTGTGTCCCTCCCTCTGCCCCAAACCCTGTATAACAGCTCCACCGCATCAGGGATCCTCAGGAACAGGATATAGGCCAGTGAGTGAGTGAGTGAAAGAAAGAAGTTTGTAACAATGTGTTTACATTCATGTTTACAAACATGAAGGTTTGTAACAATGTGTGGTCCTTAAAGGAAAGTTGCTATGCACCATAGTTGTAAAGAATTATTAATAATCACAGCTATATCATTTTCTAGGATGATGTCCCAAATATCTTCTGACTATATTTTAATTCAACAAACTGTGTAAGAAAGAAATCTTGCATCACCTCCAGAAACTATACACCTCATTTGTTTTTGCTCTGTTGTTATTTTAATCAATATTGGAGTAATTAAAATCCCTCATAATCAATGCCCAGGCCTTTTTTTAATAGGCTAATCTTATCTATGAAAAGATTTTATGATCTACTTTCTCCAGTTAAACACTTAGACGTCTACAACAACAACCAAGAGTCACCTAACTTTGTTATAGGCCTTAAATTAAAACAGGAGAAATTATGATAATGATAAAAGTTGATATGGCAGACAGGGCAGATGCTGGGATTAAAAATTATCTGTCCCCTGGTACATCCTATACCTCACATTTGTAATTTTTATTCCCTTTCCTTGTTAGAAGCATCTGAAATGACACCTAATCATGAGGAGATATTTATTATTTTCCTGAGAAGATCTAGCTCTACATTAGCAATTTTATTTTCATGGACTTAACATTTTCTCCAGTTCAGATAACTTCCATGGCCAGGATAATTCCATTTTACTTTACTAAATTACAGAGCATGTTAAATATGCTTTGAGGGAAAAGCAAAACAAATTTATCCTACTGCAGAGCATGGGAAACTGCTGCCAGTGAAAAACCCAAATCTTTAAATGTCAATTTCCACCTCTGTCCTAGATGATCCATTTATTTCTAGAGTGGGCCAGATCTGTAGACCTTATTACTCAAACAAATTAAAGGTTCAGATAAGTACAAATACATTTTCCTATTCTTCATTGTGCTAAAGTCCATAGATGCATTCCAATGGGATTTTCACAGCAATGTTCCTCCAGAATGTGAAGCAGGATCATCCTTTAAACATGGGCATCCAAAACATGATATTATATATGCTCCATCTTTCCCTGTGTGGGCGCCAGGGTCATATAATTTTTGGTGGTGCCCTGGCCAGGGCACTGGGCCCACGTCACATGGGAGAGGGGCAGGGAAAGGGGCGGGACTAGGAGGAGGAAGTGGCTGCCACGCGGCGCTGCTTAGGGCCGGGAGCGGCTCCTGGCCAGGACACTGGGCCCACATGGGAGAGGGGCAGGGGAAGGGGTGGGGCTTTAAGAGGGGAGTGGCCGCTGCAGCGCCGCACAGCTTGGGGCCAGGGCTGGCGCCAGAACGGTTCCTGACCAGCCGCTGACTGTGTCGGGGGGAGGAAGGAAGGGAGGCAGAACACCCGGGCTGCCCTGGGGGCCGCTGCGCTTTGCACCTCCACAGCCGGCCTCCCAGCACCACAGAAATATTGGTGGAGCTGGGCCCACCATCCTCAATCCCATATAACTTGCCGCCTATGTTCCCCTGAGCACTAAAAGTGAAGAGAAAAACTTCTGTAAAAATAGTATTGACAAAAGACTGTCTGATCAACATTCAGAATTTGATGAATTTATGTATGGATTGACATGCACACATAGCAGATCTCAACAGAAAAGACATGATTTCTCTGCCCTAAGATTATCAGTGTTCCTAAAGACTGTCCACTGAAACTTGACAAATGGAAGAATATTTTTTTAATTTACTTTGGGAATGAATGCTATAACAGCACATTACTTGTCTGCATTAAAAGCACAATACTAGGTCATCTCATCAGAAAGCTCCCACCTACAAAAGTCTTCTCATTGGAGATAATAGCTATCGGGAGGTCTGCTTTAATCAATAAGTATAATGACACCTCCTGCAGGGGTTCAATCTAGGCTACTGCTCTAAAGTCCAGAATGAGGTTCCAAGTTCTTCCTCTATGACTTTGCAGCATTGGAATAAGAGGTATTTCCCTAAGGCAACATTTAATGCTTGAATTTGTATCCCTCTGGATAGCATCCAATTACCTCATTTTGACCAAAGCTGTAGGTAGCCATTTGCTCCCGAACTGAAAGAGTCAGACACTAACAGGGCTGGTTGGGAGTTACACGGATAGCTCTGATGGCACCTACTGACCTCACTTCAGCACTCTGCAATTGTTCTAGCTACTTCATGAAGTGTGGAATTTTCTCTTTCTGTACTTCAAGGACAAACATTTTAGGTTAAAAGAGGCCACACTTGATATGCTATCCACCCACATTAGCACTGCTTGTGTGAGGCACTTAAGGTATCAGGTGACATTTCATAATTTTTTGTTTTATTTGGGTTGGTCTGATGCCACCTGACAGCTTTCATGTCCAGAGGAGGGGGCTGAAACAATGTCTGCCTGGACATGGCTGCCAGGGGCTTGTAAAACAAAGAGGACACTCTTTCAGTTAAAAATCTCCCACTAATAGGCTGATCCACACTAGAAACTTTTGCTGGTCTAACAATATTGCATAGAGGTGTGATTTTTTTTCCAGCAATGTCTTTTTATCAGCAAAAGCTCTACTGCAAATGCAGGTATACCGACAAAGGAATGCTTTGAGGTTCAGAGATTTCTTGAGAAATATTTCAAATAACTAACTGTCTCCTTGCCCTTATCTTCCCTCCCCCACATGGGCCCCTTCTGGGTTTCTCAAAGAAGGCACTGACCTGGGGTTCCAGGATGGACTCCCCAAAAACTCTTCTCCTCTTCACTGCATGGGATCCCAATGGGTCTGCATTTCTCCTGGCGGCCTCAGCCTGGAATACCAGAAGGGAACCCCTAAGAGGCCTGTTCTAGAGGGGACAGCAAGGGAAGGGAGCTGGGCCTGAAGGCCCCTTATTGCACTGTCTATAGTGGTGTTGGCAGGATCTGTGCTGTATTCAGCACCTCTGTCTATGACCCAGGGAAAGAGAAGGGGAAGGAGGTGGCTGAGCTCCTCAGTGTCTGGCTGCTGATACAGGCTATGTAGGGACTCAGGCGTGATCTTCCACCTGGTGGCTGCCATTCTGGTGTCACTCCCCTCATGGAGATGGGGGAGGCAGAGCTGTTTACGCTGAAGCTGGTTGTTCCAATCCTGCCTGGATCCTTTCCTGCCCAGGGAAGGGGGCTGAGGTAGCCCATCATAGATTGGGCTGAAGGAGGTAATGGCACTCTGCCCACAGAACTGGCCAACTTCCCTGATAAGACACTCAGTAATGGGTTGGACCTGGAAACACAGATCCTGCCGTTTGCCTTTTCTCAGTCTAGCTCACTCTCTAAATCCTGCTGGGGCGCATCAGCCGCAGCAAACACCTCAGAAGGGAAAACATAGTACATCTCTTCAAAAATCAAATTCAACTCTGAGAAATAGCTGGGAGTTCAACCAATTATTGAGCCAAATTGTTAATCGGAAATTTGAAACAAAGTTTGGCGTTTCCCTCAGAAAAGCTCTGCAGCAGAGGGGGTCAGATTGAGCCACCAGCCACTGTGGAAGCAGACAAAACTGCAGAGAGCTGCAGGGAGTGGGGCACCCCCTACTGCCGGTGACTGACAGGTCTGGTTCAGCCCCCCAGCTGCCAGCTGGAGTACCCACTGCAAGAGATCTGAAAAACTGCAAATTCGACAACAACTTTTATTTTTTTGCATGGTGTAAGTGTCATACTTTAATAGACACCACTGTAATTCTCTCCTTTTTTTTTTTTTTTTTTTTTTATGCACTCAACATCTATTCCCTAAAATATTAAGAGGTAAATGGATACAGGCAGATGTCTTCTAAATCCTTTTTCGTTTTTCTATACCTTATGCTTATATCCCAAACATATGAACGCTGTAAGGTGAAGACATTAGAAATACTTGGAAATAGAAGGGTAAAAAAAAAACCCTGTGAATGTAACCAAAAATCATATGTATCTCTGTACAAAATCTTCTCATTTAAATAATGATGGCATGATATCACCCAGAAATTAAACTGAACAAGCTAAACTAAAACTTCTTTGGGGGGAATTCTTCCTGTTCTAAGTCATGCAGGTAAGCTTTTGGAGGCACAATGTTTCTCAATTCCCCTCCCTGACCCCCCAATACATACATATTCAAGTTTCTCAGAAGAAAGTTCTAAGGCTGCATCCATGTCCTTTCCTTGACTACTCCATCTATCAGAAAAGGCAGTCTCACCATTACTTTTCTCATTTGCCTGTTAGTATCACTGTTTTCAGTGCTAGCTCATTAGCACTACAGATAGACAAATCCTACAAACTGTAGTAGAGATCTTACCCAATGCCTTTCACTCATTTTTTGCATTTCCCAATTCCATGAAGTCCCATGACAACAAACTAGCTCTCATGAAGTGGGTTGGATATTTCCTTTCTAATTTTCTAAATGTTTCACTAAGTGGAACCAGATGAACGCCACATCTTCAAATGGCTTCTGAATTCATTACTGACAGTTTGTGGTGAGGCTATTTTGTACACAGACCAAACTGTTGTTTGCACCTCTATAGAGAAGCTTTTTAGTCACATTCATGGGTTTCTTCTCTAGTTTGAAATGTTTCTAATAGGAAGAACTTACAGAGCTTTTATAGCTGTGATATAAAGATATTCAAAACCAATAGGGAAGCACTGCTTATAAAACGACTGGTACAATATGGCTCTCTCTCTTTACCTTGTCTACAAGGATTCCGATGCCTTTAAATAGAGTAGCCCAGCAGGATTGCCGTGAACATAACCCAGAATGAGATAGTAATGACACCCTCAGATAGACCATTCTAAGTGACAATGAATTGATCTCAAAGTCTCCCGCAACTTCAGAGACATACTTGCTGGCACTATTGTCATTTAATGCAGGGGCATGTGCAGAAATTAAAATGTGATCAGCCCCGGGGCTGGAGGAGCTTGTTCTCCCTGCCTCAGCCTTAGGCCGGAGGAGCTTTCTGCCTCCACCGATTATAGGGGGGGGGGGGTATGCCCCTGCTTGCCCCTTCTTGTGCACTCCCCTGCTTTAATGTATCATTTTGAGAGGGTCAGGAGGCTCCTATAAGAGATATATTATGGACTCTTGAAGCAGAGTGCTGGCTTGAGAGAGGATATGGGGAGTCATGATTCCTTGGCATCCTCTTGTATCTTGGGGTAGTTGATATGTGTGTTAGACACAGCAGAAAAGAACAAACCTCTCAACATCTTGCAAAAGCTTTTCATTTTCAAAAGATTCATCATAAACTAGATAGATAGATATCTTGCTAGATATCTGTGCTTGGCCCTGTTACAGTAATACCATTGGGCAGGATAGGGAGACTATAAATCAGAAACACAGGCCTCACAGGGGAGCTGAATACTTTAAAGCGGCTGCTGAGATTGAGAGCAAGAAGTCACATAGCAATACAAAAATTAAAGTAACCCTGCCTACAAGAGGGAGGTAAAGAGGAGATGTATATCCTTCCCCAATGTCAAAAGCTTCAACTTGCTTCCTAAGTGCCAAAAAGAGCAAACCATCTGCTATGCCTTCCAGTGCCAAAAGCCTCTATCCAGATATGAAAAGCCCCATCCCTATCCCCATCAGTAAGATCTATGATTACATTATACAGCTTAAAACACTGAAAACATAATTTGTATTTAATATTTAAAAACACAAGACATTGTACAGTTTGCATTATTCATTTTCTTATTTCATTCATTCATTCTTTTTTTTTTTTTTTTAAACTCAACTTCATCTTCTGCAGAAATTCTGGGCTGCCACAGAAATCAGAGGTCTTTGTTGCAGAACTGTGATAGAGTTTGCTGCTGAGTACACACAAGGCCTAGAGTCATTTTATGGCAGCTGTTTTCCTAGATTATGACATCCAGAAGCCATGGCTACAGTGCTTCACAGACAAAGGAGAATCCAAATCTCTGTAGTCAGTGTGCGAGTTCTAATCATGCAAGACATGTCTTGGCAAGGTAAACACAAATTAAATTCCCCCAAACTAGTCAATGTGGATATAAGATTTCCCCATGATGCCTAGTGCCCTTCCAGAATGTGTAGAGCAGTTACACTTAAACATTTGAAAACCACACAATGTGGAGTTAAGCTGTGGGAAGTCAAGTCAACATTTCTCCTTCTAGATCAGACCAGATAAGAATGAGAAAGAAAAGAGCAGGCTTACCATACACACCAAGGAACAGAAGAGCAAATCAAAGACTCTTACACTGTAAATTCTACATTTACCTAAAATACAGAATAACCGACTAAGGTTGTCTTTTCAACTATCAGGGACCCTCCTTCTAGAGTAATTTAAATTAAAACAAAGAAACCCACTTTACAAAATATTTGTTAGCAGCTTAAAGTGATTTCAATATACTTTACATTCGTAATGTAATGCATCCAATGGTCACATGCCTTTCTATTTTTTATGGTTGGTAGGTTCAGAATAAATATGAAATTAAAGAATTAGAGTAAGCTTAAGTTTGGTTAAGGAAATATATATGCATTGTGAAGACTAGTAAGCAGAAGGAAGGCCTTGAAAATTTTAAGTCATAAGGTCAAAAGAAAAGAAGTAGGAAAGACGTTGGGTTCAAAGAATAACTAGTGAACTAAGGAGAACTTTCTAAAAAGAAGGCATCTGACTGATAGGGGTGACGGGCAGATGGTTTTACATAAGACAATTGGTCTAAGGAGCAAACATGGACATTCCACCCCACATACCAGTGTTATTTTGAAAGGGTCTAGGTGAGGCCAGGTGCAATGAAAAAAGGTATTAGTCAGCAGGAAAGAGAATAATCCTTGAGGAGAAAGGAGGTTGTAAATCTTATCTGTATCAAGACTGTCAATAAGGATGAACTGTCTCAATTTAGTTGTTAGCTAAAGCAGTAATTGGCTGTGACATCATTTGTTTGTTTAAGGGTATAAAGAGTTATGAATTTGAGAGTTCTTTGTCAGGCCCTGCCTGATCATACTGATGCACGCTAGGATGAGCCAGTTTCCCCTAGATTTGGCCTATTTATAAGTTCACTTATCACATACGTATAAATCCTTTGTTACTGTAGAGACTGCTTATTCTTTGGCTGTTAGACATGTGTAGAGCAATTACATAAGATACCCTTTGGACTTAATAAAGGAATTTATGGTTAAATCAGTGTTGTGGTAATTTCCCTGTAGTATTATTAATAATTTCAACACTATTATATGTTTCATATTTCAGTAGTGTAGAAGCCCAATCCTGCAAGCCTTCTGGTCACCCATTCTGTGCACAGAGGGTCTGTAGGAGAGGGCCTTCGGTGCATACTGCTATGTTGGGCCATTCATTGCTAATTCATCTTGGCTTTAACTTCACTAAAAATATAACCACCCATCTGAGGCCCCTATTGCTTCTGCAACTTGGAATGGTGGTTCTGAGCGTAAAACACCTTTGCTAGGGTTGCTTAGGCCAGCTTGCCATCTGTTTTTACAATTGTTAAACACCATCTTTTTTTTATCCTTTTATGGTGACAGTGCACACTTTTGGGCACTGCTGCCAATTGTCTTTAATAAGAACTTTTATTTCAGGCCTTAGAAGGTTTCACAGTTTTGAGTATATAATTTTCCCCAAGCACTGTCGTATACACAGAGACGCTCCAATATGTGGTAAATTTATAAATGTCACACTGCAAACTGCATGCAATGTGGGAAAAAAAACAAAAAGCAATCAGTATACCTAACAAATAGCCACTATGTATTTAGGTACAAAAGAAAGGGTTTACCATCTAACAGACTCTGTGTATGCTCTACTCAGTGCAGATGTTATATATTCAGTGGTGAGCAAAAAACAATTCTTCATCATTTGTGTATTTTACAGCATAACAACCTTGGCTGGTGCAAGTAGGATGCCATTTAAAATTGTGAAGTGAAATGGGAGATATGAATCATAGGTTAAAAAAACTAGGTATTTTCTATAAAGGTTGAAAACAACCTTTTTTGACAGTTACTGTATTGAGCTGTAAGGTATTCAACTTTTTTTTGGTTTTGCAGACTTCCTCAACAACAAGCTAATAACAGCTTCTTTAAGTAAACATCAAGTGGCTATTTCAGTAAAGGGCAACCTAAATCGAAAACAGTGTGTATATATACATTAAGTAGTGTGCATACAGTTTTCATCCTCGCACCTACTTCTAAAAGAGTAGGACATTTTGGCAGGTGTGGGAGAATTACAAAGAATTTTCTTGTTGTTGGGAGAAAGGTTGTTAATTAAAGAGAGTTTATAACTAGGGCTTCTGTTTTTCCGTATTTATTAATTTCATTTTCCAGGGTTTATTTTTAGCAATTTTTTACTTCTATGTAGATGTCCAAAAATTAGGGGCGATGGGAGTCTTCACTTTATGTTAACGTGCATGAGGTAGCTTTTAGAGAATGCCAAGTGGGTCTACATGAGCAGTTACAGCACAACACCTTATAGTGCTCTACAAATCACACCTTTCTAATGCGCTTTGCCAATGCTATGTAGACAAACCCATAGTTACATGCCAGGGAGTAGGGACTACAAACAAATGGCACTGGAAAAGGGATGAAATCAGCAGGAAGTGACTAACTTTTTCTGGTGTTTTTTTTCTGGTGTTCATTGGATAAACACCAATCTGTTTGTTTGGTTGGTTGTTTGGCGGCTGTTTATTGGATAAAACTGAAAATCAGAAGCCCCATTTATAATCTCTTTCAGTGGAGCTGGAAACTAAAGAAGAGGACCCGCAAGTCAGGGCACAAGCAAAAATCTTTTATTAAATGTGCTATTTTTAGTGGTGTTCTGATAGTTTATTATACATTAAAAGGCTCATTTGTACATGACAGACACAGCCCTGAATAAGGAGGCGCAACCCCACCAGAAGCAGCAAAAGGGGCATGGGAGGCAGCATGAATGCTACTACATGCAAATAGCTCCTTCTTATGCGCTTTGAAGTGGCTAGCGCCTGAAGGAGAAGGGAGTCCCTGTATTCAACAGCACACAGGGACTATAATTGTGCCTAGCTGAAGTGCAGGTGCATAAGGGAAAGAGCTTTCTTGCACCCACTCCATTTGTATACCTATGCAGCAGCTGGGCACAATCTGGCACCTAGCATGTTTTCATTCATTAATACATGGTTGCTAAGTCATTCATTAAATAAATGAAGTTTATTTAAAGTAACGTGTTTCTGTACTCTGGCAAAAAGGGTAAAAAGAGCTTGTCCTTTCCTTACTTTAGATCGCTAAATAAAATTATTTTTACTATCATTAACTGATTTGCACTGCAATTTAATTTTCTCACAATATTGTTTAATTTGGGAATCAGAAGCCAAACCACCTTGGGCTGTATTAATCAGATCGACCAAACTAAGCAAGTCAAGTGAGATCATTAGCTGAACAGGGGACATCTCTTATCTAAAAGAAAATCCAGAGTGCTACAAAAAATGATTGTATTAAGTAATTGACAAGTCTGAGAGGGCCAGAACCTGTAATCAACTTTGCAGCTATGCCTAGATTAGGAAAATGTTTTTAAATACTCGTTGAGACAGAGTTTAATACTTTAAAAATGTGTTGGAACATCATGGCCAACACTAGAGGAGAGATCAGCAGTTTGATGTACATTGCTCATGCAGAAAAACAAAGCAAAGAAACAGTCTCAGACACACTGTCTCAGACTAGTGGCCCATCTAATCCAGTAGCCTGTATCCAACAAATTCTTCAGAGGAAGGTGCAAGAAACCCTGAGGTAGGCAGATGCGGAATAATCCACTCTCCATGAAGGTTTCATCCTAATCCCTAATGGCTGCCAAATGGTTTAAACCATATTCCTTCAAAATTCCTTTAGTATTAACCATAGCAATCCTGGATATTCATGTTCTCGATTTAAATGTCCAAGCTTCCTTTAAATGTTACTACCCAATGCAATACTAGACATTGTAGAGTGGACCATGAATCAATAATAAAATAATTCCTCAGTACTTTTAGAAGATATTGAATGATCAAGCTTTCAAATAAGACACAAAACTATAGTTCTGAACACCTATGGTTTTGTAAGAGGAAAAGTGTTATACCTGGTGTCTTGGCCAAATTCTAACATGGGTAATTACCTTCTGCCTACTTAATGCCACAGCTTTAGCTGAATACATTATTCTTCCTTTTCTTTTTCTGCTCTATATGATGGTGCTAAATAGCTGCTGTGTTTCACCTCAGAAATGGTTGCAATGATTCCTGTGTATATGTATACACAGATGTGTATAGATTAGATAAATATCTCAAGGGACTTTAGGGTTGTTATGGAGAAAAGTTGCTTTATAATATTTTATATTTCCAGAACAACAAAGAAAAAGATATTTGTTTTTATTAAACAAAAAAGGTTGGAAAACGGATTTGAGGGTGTACATGAGTGGAGAGTGTGTACACGATCATCTTCTATTTTGGAATATTAATAAATCACAATTATGTTTCAGTGTTCTGTTATTCAAAGCTGTCATCGATGCTGCACTTGTTTGTATTAAAATTAATATTTATATAATGCCTTAATTTTTTTAAAACCATTGTATAAACATCAATTTATCATTACACAATTGCTAAATGAATTAAGGAGAAACCAGTTTGGCTAAAGTAAGATTTGACTTTTCCTTTGGTAACATACTTAAATAAATGGAAACTGAACCTTTTTAATGAAAATTGATGACAAATTTAGTTCACTTTTTTTCTTTTTCAGCTTAGTGGGTTTTTCATTTTTGTTTAGTGGGTGGGGGGAAACAATCACATGTTGCTGCAGATTGTGCATCTCTTAGTTTTGCTTGGAATTGAGAGCAGAAGTACCAAAATATCATTAGAAAAGCTGTTTTGTATCATTTTGATCTCTACTGAAACAGAATTCTGGAAATCTCAAGTGAAAGTGAGGATGATTTCCAGAGCAAAATGTTAGATAAGTGAAGACAAGCATCCAGACCAAACTTCTAAGGCAACACTTAGAATTGGATTTTAGAGACAGTTTTCCTGTCTTTAAAAACTTTGAGATTTATAAAAAAAAAAAAAAAAAAAAAAATCCTATTCTACATCAGAAAAAAACCCAGACCATTCAACATTTTTCATGAAAATTGGGGGAGAGGGAAGAGAAGAGACATATCAACAGACAGAGAATAGGCAATAGCCCAGTGGTTAGAGCACTCAACTGAGCTGTGAAAACCCATTTTCAAGTCCTTGGTTGGCCATGCACTTGTACAGCACTGTCGTGACTTGGTGCACTTTCCCTTTCAAGGAATTTGAAAAAGACTTCATCTGTGGCTGGTATATCTCCACTTCCTCTCCTTTTTAATTGCAAAATTCCATTATGGAAACAGCAGTTCTCAGTTTGACCAAAAGTTTGTGGATACAGACAGAATGGTTCCCAGTATTGTATGTTACTTTGTAGCTGTGATGAACCTTTGGTTCAGTAAACGCTAAATGTTAGGCAAATAACATTGATGCCCGCTACTGAAATACTCAATATTTGAAAAATTATTTTAAATATAAATACTACATTCAAATTACATGATTACAAATTACAGAGAGGGCAGATGAGGGGTTTTTCTGGCTTACATTTATTATAGTGAAATTTCTAAAAATTTAATCTTACCCTGATTTTTTTTTTTAAATTTGCTCTCTGAAATAAAGAGCAAAGAACCACGGGTTATGATCCAATGTCAGCCTTGTAGAATGGGAGAACAATCTGAGAGGTTTGTGTGTGGCCCTCAGGCTACTCCACCACCGCACTCTCCCTGAGCGTGGTGTGCTCCATTCTTTAGGAGCGGCTGCTTTAGAAGTAGTGACTCCTCAAATAGTGAATGATCTCAGTATACAAGTGGAAAATGGCTCGTTGGAGCCATAATGGATAACCGACCAATTAACAGTATGGAGGTAGAAATTCCTGTCTATACTCAAAAATAATACTGAGGGCCACATCACGGAGTGATTTAACAGCTCTGAAAACCGTACCCTTTAAGGGTATATCTACACTGCCCTGCAGTTTGGGTCTTTAGGGGTGTGAATAGCAGTGCACATCAAAGTGCTGTTCTGTCACTCCCCAAAACTAAGAAGCTTTTAGTTCACACCCACATCATACAGTGGAGTTATAATGCAACACTTTGGCGCACACTGCTATTCACATCTCCATAGTGTGAACTGCTGCACTATGTAGACAAGCTGTAGATTACATGATATTTTAGAAAAACAAGGTGGGTGAGGTACTATTTTTACTGCACCAACTTTTGTTGGTGGGAGACAAGCTTTCAAGCCACACAGAGATCATCTTCACCCACCTCGTGTCTCTAATATCCTGGGACCGCCACAGCTATAACTACGCTGCATACAAGAATAGAATATTTTAGAGATAGTTAATATATTCATAAACAATTTATGATTATTTCACAGATGCAACATTCACACATATACATATATATATCCTTAATACAATATTCTACCTTAAGTTTATAATAGCCTCCATGCATCATACACTTCTTTACTAGTCAGATGTAACAAACTCAAACAGGTAAGAGGATGGTTTTCAAAAGCACAAAGAGGAGGTATCGGCCCAATTTCCATCAGTGTTGATGAAAAGTAGGTGAGTAACTGCCCTTTGTGTCTTTCAAAATTCCCTGCATAAATTGTAAGAAAAATGTCCTTTGCAGAATGCAAGGTATACAGAATACAGATTTTTTACTCAGATTATATGGAAATAAAACTGAACCTATCGGTATTAGAGAGAGTAGCAAAGCAGCAATCCTAACCCAGTGAAATAAAAACATTCCTGATACCTTTGGCTGACCTGTAATGTAGTCTTAAAATATTTCTGTGATGTCTGTAAACATTACATCCTGTGGAAACATTTTTATTTGTCTCTTGAGGTTAAGGATTTAAAGAAGACAAATCAAGTTTATTTTAGACTCCCTAAGGAAAAACAAGCCCATCTGTCCTTACTTCTGCCCTGCTGTTTAACAATGTTCATTATTAGCTCTTTCGATAACACACCTACATTAATCCCTTTCTGCACCAAGAACATCTATCTCACAAATATTCCTGTCAAATGGCTTTACAATGGCATTATAAAACAAAAACATCTATTCCCCATGGAAATGAAATGTATAAAACAGTTAAGGAACCAAGATGAGATCTAACCTGTCTACATGCTGACAGGAATAGAGCCGATCACTTGCCACAATCTCATACAGCATTACTCAGCCTAAATGGGAATGGGTGGGAAGGAGGAATACTAGTATAAGGAAAACAGATGAGCATGTAAACACATTTGAATAAATAATGTAAGGCTGTTGTAAATGACAGTGTCTCCACAACAGCTCATCAGTTATACACATCATAGTTCTCACTCTTTCTTCCTCTTTCTTCCCGAGTAAAATCGTAAAATTTCAGACCCATGCCATCTGTCTGTATAAACACTAAAAAAGAAACTGTTCCAGTGCCAGAAAGATGAACTTTATGTAAAATTTAAGTTTATCAGAGTTGAGACTTTCTATTTTAAAAGAACACTATTTATTTCAATCCCTTCCTCTGACAATGCCCAGAGATATATACTATACCCCCCATATTCTTATAACCAGCCTTCTAAAGCCACTTGAATAAATTATATTAACAGGCACAAGTTATAATTAGGGATTGATAAAAAATTAAATTTTGTTTTTCACTCCTAAAGTATGGATTTCCAAGCAATGAGCCAAATTCAGCAATGTATTTTATACACCCTTTTCAGTGACCAACACTCAGACTCTACTAAAGTTCTGAACCAGGGCTATGCATACTCCTGGGGATACGTAGAGGTCTTCCATGAGGTACATCAACTCATCTACTTGCCTACTTTTACACCAGGCTACATAAAAAGCATCAGTGAAGTCAGTACAAACTAAAATTTCACACAGACAATGAGGTGTTTATACTGCTCTATACACTGAAATGTAAGTACAATATTTATATTCCAATTGATTTATTTTATAATTATATAGTAAAAATGAGAATGTAAGCAATTTTTCAGTAATAGTGTGCTGTGATACGTTTGTATTTTTCTGTATCAATAGTGTAAACATTGGAAAGTCTAGGAGTTTAGTTGAGCATAAAGGAATTTTAAGTTACCACCTATGAACTCTCTGTAAAATTGGCCCTAAAAGGTAATACATTCCCTTTCTGTGGAAAAAAGCTCTCAAGTTGCAGAAGTTCACAAAAAAGTCTTAGTATGTTGCTTTGCAATATAGCAGGAGAGCAGATAAAAAACCATGTAGCAGGCCTCAAAGTACAATTGTACAGAAATGAAACTCCCAGACTGCTGCCTTGGGAACTATATAACTTTATGCTCTTCCACACATACATGGGTGCAACTGCAATATGGGACAGAACATGCATAAATGTGCAATGAGCATTTTCAAGCCCCTCACAATCTAAGGTGAAGCCACCATATCCACACTATTTACAAATGACTCTTGTATCCACTGACATATTAATATAATGCACCAAGACAGAATATGGCAGCCAGTATCTAGATATTTCTGCTTATGACATAAGTAATTTACAATGTCTTTCTGTAGCATATGGTATTTTTCCCCAGGCGTATCCTACACAATAAGTAGGATTTCACCCATATTTCTCCACTCTTCCATAGGCGACAACTCAATTTATGCTGCTTGCAAATCTTCTAGATGGTATTATGGTAGAGCATCATACAAAATAAGAATCTTCAGGCAACACCTAGGGATTTTGAGGCAGCATTTGTAGCAAGTTGCTACTGTACAAGTCTTTCTCCTTGTGCCACACAAGCCATGGGAGGATGTGTGCCTATATCCACAATCTGTGTGTCAATAGTGCTGGTGAACATCTCAAGACAGTTCTGCTACTTCACAGGACTCATCCGGATTGCTCCATTAGCCTCACTTATCTCAGTTGCTCCGAGTCTGTTCTGCAAATATATTGTCTTCACAGAGCAACTGCAACATTAAGTGGGACTGGAGTTAATGAATGCAAATCTCTCCCAGAACAGAGTGCACATTGGTAGTGTGGCTGCTTAGAGATTAGGGAGAGAAACTATGATAACCAGATCAAGTCAAAGAAAACAAATCAGAAAGTAAGCAACTTGACAAAAGTGGAAACACGTTTACAAAGTAAGCAAAAAAGAAAACAAAAACAGTGTAAAAAAACCTGAAGTTTTTCTTTGGTGATTCAATAAAAATGTCTGGGGAGTTAGGAAACACTAAAGCTGAGGAGATGAGCCTAAGTGAAGTGCAGCACTGAAAGAAACTTTCTGTTTACAACTGTCTGCTTAAAAAAGAAGTTGCTGTACAACAGATGTGCTTTTATATATTTTCTCCTGCAATTTTTTTCCCTTAAATTTTCCGACTGCCTGAAGAAAAAAGCACCCCAGGAGAAAACAAGAATACATCATAATTTACATGACAAATATAGATGCTCTAAAATGTTACCCGCTCTATCTAGCAAAGATATTTATAATTGGATGGAACAGAAGATAAGATTTTTTGGCTCTCTTCTACAATCACAGTAGTCACTATGAAACCAGTGCCGAACAAGAATGCAAATGGGTATTCTGATGCCTACTTTTAGTTTTAAATAAACTGAAAGAAAATTAATACAAACACAAAAATAGACAAAAGCCTTAATATCTTTACCAAAAGCAAAACACAGAGCAACAGCTTGCCTCCAGCTGGAATCAAAATTACTACCTACCTATTTTAAAATACATCACAAGGCTAAGTCCTAGTGTGAGCACCACAGCAATATTAATAACCCTGTCTCGACAGTAAACCCAATATGGGAGTTACAGGAAAAATATCAGGTAACTTGTTAGGAGGAGTGAGCACACCAGATCATTGGCACAATACTCAGTATCAGTGCAGGCATATCTCTATGATACTAACCTGGACATTAACACTTAAACAAAAAAAACCCCAAACTACAGCAATTCTTTACTTAGTCCTTAAACACCTCACACTGCTACAGTAGCTCACTTCTACATCAATACAACAACAAATTCAATCAGATTTTGTATTCATTCAAGACTCCATAATAATAACCAGTATAACCTTGCTGGAGTGAGATAAAATCTTGTCCTCGTTTGCTTTTGCTAACATGGCAGTTCCTGGAGCTACCCAGTTTTCAATACATGATTGCCAAGTGGTTCAAATTTACCTTTCATGAAGGACTCAAAACATTATTCTTTCATGTTTCTGTGGTACAGCAGGAAATGGAGGATGCTCAATGTACATTAAACTAAATCTTTGCAAAGATTAAAGGTCTACATCAACAACAGGCCAGATGGCCGATATAATAAAAATACAACCTGCAGGCAGTAGCAAGTTATCTTTCACAGATGGCAGCACAATAACTAAAATCTCTGTTGACACCAGAAAAAAAAATTTCCCTTGTATCTCGGACCTGGAATTAAACTCATGGTTTCATTTACCTGATTAGCATAACAAACGGAAATACATTTTTGCTAATAAAGTTTATTTTTAAAAGTCTACTGAAATCAGGGACATTGCATGTCATTTTTTGCTGGTAGATCTATAAATACTTTTAATAATCCTGAGACCAACCACACCATGCCACTTCAGCCTGCTCTTCTACTTTGCACTGAAAACAGCAAGAGAACTGTATATCAGCGTCTGTGCTGATTTGGTTCCCATGCAACAAAGAAGCCAACAGAGCTGTAGAGAGTACATTACCATAGAATTTGGACCTTAATATCTGGTAATCCCACCAAAAGGAGGAATTCTCCCCTCAGCCATGAACTCGATGGTCAATTAAGGAGAGATACTGATGGGCTTTAAAATTAGTCCTTCCTATTCCCACTTGTCCAGCAGCATGGTGATTGCAATGCAAGACTGCCAAGCTGAGAGGATGAGGATGTAAAAAAGATGTCCCAGCTCCATCAGATTTGTTAAGACCCCAAGGAAAAGCAAACCAAAACCATATATTCTTGCAATACTTAACTCTTGTTCTTGTGTAATTCTTCCTAAAACAAAATAAAGGCATGTCTTCCCTGCAGTATTAGCGCAAGGTATAACTCGAGTTATATAATTCCCCTGCCCCACTCCCTTTCACACACAAATGTCAAGTTAAGTGGTTCTCTAAATTTCAGTTAGCTGGCCCATTGGAAGGTGTAGGTTGAAGTTTGAGTGCTGCTGACACTCAAGCTAATAATGCAGTGAGAGCTCGGCTACTCTGCTCTGCTCATACAAACACCCTATGCTGCTCGAGTGTTGTTCTGTGGCATGACCACCCTCATCTATCAGAGATGCTGACTTGAGTGCAGATAATTCATGCTAACAAAACAGTGAAGACAAGCCTTCAGTGAGAACAATTTCTGACACAAAACAGGAAAATAAACTCAGTTACCAGATTCCATAGATGCTGTACTGTAGAGCGAATGTCTTTGCCTACCTTATACAAGTCTGATGGCAACACCATATCACTCACAGCCACCACAACAACACAGTGATGATTATTTTAGAAAATTTAAATCCGTGTGTCTTAGAAATTCCCTGTACTTGCTTTTCAGCAGAAGCAAACAACAGTTTGTGTTGAGAGCTTGCACCAGGTCACGTGACTGCCTAGGCAGAGTGAGGACAGACCCAGGGAGCCCCCATTCAAGTATTCCCTAGTTTTCATCAACATTAGCAGCAGAGCCCTCCCATAAGAGCTTATACCTCTGATTAGACCTGAGGGAGTCCAAAAGAGCAGAGAATAGGTGAGAATGCGGGGGGGCGGGGCAGGAGCACAGAAGAGCAGAGCAGGCTGAAGGCCTGTGTTCTCCCACCTCCATCCACTGGAGGTATACTGTCAGCATTGCTGGAGGTGAGTGAGAGGCCACTCTGCTCACTGCTGGATCTACACAGGGAAAGGCTGTGGCTTCACCCGCCACTTACCTTCTTCCTTCCCTGAAAGCATAGTAGCAGGAGACAAAGTTCTCCCTATTTACTAGGAAGTTGAAAAAAGAAGTGAACGGGAGTGCCCTCTGTCCAGGACTGCAAGCAGTGCAGAGGAGTTGATGGCTCAGGATTATCCCTCCCCGGCTTTCTCCTGACCTCACTGGTTCTGGAGCAGGAGGAGACACACATTGTTCTCCTGTCAGAAGCCTGAGGATTTGAGTGCCTGGGATGTCTTTTCCCCCTCCAGGAGGCTCACAGACAACAGTGGCTGTGCCAGAATACAGAGTGCTGGGCCGAAAGGTACAGAGGTGGCCTCACAGTTAATATGGTTCTCCCGGATACGTGGGTGACAATTGGCAATTCTGGACAAAAAACACAAAGAAAGGGAAAGGAGAGTAAAAGAAAAGAGGATCATATGCAGACTGAGGAGTTGGGAGTCTGAAGAAGACTCAGCAGCCATGGGGATGGATAACAAAATAGTGGCACAGATTACTACTGATTTAACTGTGGGGCTGGAAATCTGTTTCAGTAAGAAGGAAGAAAAATTGAATGACCAACAGCAGACAAGAATAATCAAATAAATTAACTGGTAGTAACCACTACAGACATGGACTCTAGAATTACCAGTATTGAGGGCACGTAGGGTTCGGAAAAGAGACTTGCAACCCTTCAGTCTCAAGTCAAAAGAGTGAGTGAAAAACTGGAAGATTTGGAAAATAGGGACTATAGGATTCTAAGGCTGCCAGAAGGGATCAAAGGCAAATACCCCACGAAATACCTTAAAACAGAGTCCAGAGTATCCAGTACCCATATCAATCAAATCAGATAGAATTAAGATTGAAAGGGCTCACCAGACTGGGGTACAAGTATACAAAAGAAATTTGCTTAGACCGTGTCCTGTCATAGTATGGCTACACAGATTCAGAGACCAGGTTTTGATTCTCGACATAGCCAGGAAGTTGAAAGAAGTAAGAGTGGAGGCCAACTAAGTCTCCTTCTGTCTAGGTTATTCTATAGGTCAGAGGAGGAAAAGGGCTGAATTTACAATAGTCCACAAACAGCTCCTCAGCACAAAGCTTTGATTAGTATTGATTTTTCCAGCAATCCTGAAAACATATAAGGCCATCAAACTCACATTTTGGGACTTCATTTTTTCTCCAAAACATATACTAGGTCAGATCTAATTTTTATATAAAAATTTATTTTACATTAAAAGCTTAACATAAGAATTAGATTAATACATATCTCAAGCCACATGAATGTCTTCATGAAAATAAAGTCTAATTTAGGAATAAGACAAAAGTTGAAGAATATTAGTGACATATTGAAAGACACCAACTTCATGAATAAAATGGAAAACTATATTGATAATTATATTAAGGATAACATCCTACAGAATATATCCCCAGAAACTAGATGGAAAGCCTTTAAAGGAGTTATCATATAAAAGTTACAGGGAAAAAAGACAAGCAAAACCAGATAGATTAGAGGAACAAATTTATGGCTTGCCGAAGCAATATTATTTGACTAATAACGCAGACTTGCTCCAAGAGATTAAGAATGCATAAAAAGCATTAGAAGCATTGACAACAGAAAAAAACCCCCACCCAGACAGCTTTCTTATTTGCCAAAAATTGAATGGAGAAACAAATCTGGTGGATTACTAGCCAGACTGATTTCCAACAGAAGATCCAGAACAGCCAAACCATACCATAATGACAAAAATGGAATACTTAAAAAAAAACAGAAAAAACACCACAAAAGGATTAACAAAGTTCTAGTAGACTATTTCCAAGAATTATATACTAGGAAACATGGAAGAACTGAAAGCTAGTATATTGCAAGATCTTAAAATACTCACCTTGATATAACAACAGAGTAGCACTACATGGTCTAGTAACACAGGAAGAAATAGAGAGAGTAATCTCATTATTAAAATGAGGGAAAAGTCCTGGACCAGAGATGTATATACCTCTGAATTCTATAAAACATTTAAAACACAGATAATTCCTTGGTTAAGTAAGTATTCAGTCTTCTTGGGCAACAGAGTGCTTTCCACAAACCTTCTATCAAGCAGATGTAGTTTTAATACTAAACCAAATGAGGACTTATCAGGCCCACCATTTTATAGGCCCATTTTATTAATAAATATAGATAGTAAGATTTTAACTAAATACTACCATCCAGATTAGAGACAGTGATGCCTAAATTAGTGTACCAAAGCCAAACTGGCTTTATAAAAGAAACCCCTTAAATAACATAAGAAATCTCCTACATGTGTTATAGCATTCCAAGAGTGCTGATAAAAGATGCCTACATTCTAACTATGGATAAAGAAATGGCTTTCAACTCAATTGAATGCCATTTCTGTTTAGAATATTGGAGAACTATGGTTTGGGAACACTTTCCAAAGTGGATTAAAACTATCGACAAAAACGCAATGGCATGCATTTGGGGAACTGTCACAAAGGCTAAGTTGATACAGTTATACAGAGGAGTACAACAAGGGGATCCCTAATCAGCAGGAGTATTTGATTTAATTATCAAACCATTAGCACAAAAGATAAGGGACACTGAAGGAATTCAGGGAATAAGTGTGTTGAGAATAGAAAACAAAGTTTCATTATATGCTGATGACCTTATGCTTTTTACAGAAGTTATAAATAAAAGTTGGCCAGTATTACAAGAAATAATTTAAACTTTTGGTCAGGAATCTGGATACAGACTAAAATAACTCTAAATCAGAGTTTCTGCACCTTGGCTCTAAAAGATACCCAATAAATGTTTAAATGCCCGTTGAAAGTAGTGGATCATAAAATTACATATGTTGGCATTAATGTATCACCTTAAAGCAGGGGAGCTATTTAAAATGAATACTGAACCATTAATGAAAATTATTTACAAAGATGGACATTATTACCATTGACTTTGATAGGTAGAATCCATGTATTTAAAATGAATGTCTGGCCCCGGTTTGTTTATTCTTTTTTTCCCATTATTCCTTTTAGACCTCCCAAAAATGTATTCAAGAAATTAAAAAAAGATATTCACAGATTCCTATGATCAAATTGGAAATCAATAACAGGGATAACAATGGCAGGGATATCCATCTGAGATGGAAGGCCAGGTGCTACCAGCTTCAAAGAATGCTATAGGGCAGCAGAAATTAGACCAGTAGTGGAATGGATCTCTAAATGAGAGAATCCATCACAGACACCAATACAGCAGAAACTGGCAAAGCTGATCTCATTATATAATTGTATGCTGGACTCGTAACCCAAAATGTTAGCACCCATGAAATATCGCCTACTACTTAAAACGTACACTTACTCACTGGGCATATGTTAGGCACTTACCCAAAATAAAATATATTAGTGCTTTCTAACCCAGGTTGAAAAAGAAATATTTTAGGTGTTGGGACAAACAACACTGAAATAAGTAGCAGGATTTTTTTAGAAATGGACAATCCTCAAAACAAACAGATGCAGCTGATATATTAAAAAAGAAAAGAATGTGCAATATGAGTTTACACGGATTGCTTACTTTATTAAAAACATTTTCAGAGAAGAAAGGAACCAATAAAGCTATCTTTACTGAAAGTTTTATACACAGATTAAAGTTTCAGCAATCAAAATTAAATCTAGAATGTATAATCTCATTACTTCATTGTGAAAAACACAAACCTCATAAAACTATAAAGTTATGGAGTGCAGAGTATAAGCATGAAATAACAGCAAAAGAATGGAATGAGATAATTTTCATATTTAACCAAATAGTGCAAGTTCAGTTCTATTTTGTTTACAGAATGTATGTTTCTCCATCTCTATATAATATAATACATAATATTGTCCCAGATATTTGTATGAAATGCAAAATAGCCAGGCTCTCTTTCATACACAAGATATGGTAGATGGTTTAAAAAAAAAAAAAAAAGTGGCGAGGGGGGGAAAGGGGGTCTGAAACCGTCCTGAAAGAAATAAAAAAAAGTGTTAGAGATAGAAAGCATATAGAACTCAAAGACATGCATATTGGGAGCTGGCCTGTTAAAAAGATTCAAGCCAGAAAGTTACTCCTATTCTTGCTGTGTATAAAAAAAATATCTTAATGTGTGGACCCAGGCAATGATTTCCACAATAGATCACTGGGAGAAAAATTATTTATAGAATATCTTATATTGAAGAATTGAAGAATTTGTGAAAATTCACAAAAATATGGATAAATATAATAGTATATGTTGCATAGCAAAGCAATACTATAGAAATTCTGAAATCATTGCTTTGATATAGACACAGTATCATAGAATCATAGAAGATTAGGATTGGAAGGGACCTCAGGAGATCATCTAGTCCAACTCCCTGCTCAAAGCAATACCAAACCCAATTAAATCATCTCAGCCAGGGATTTGTCAAGCCAGGCCTTAAAAACCTCTAAGGATGGAGATTCCACCACCTCCCTAGGTAACCCATTCCAGTGCTTCACCACCCTCCTAGTGAAAAACTTTTTCCTAATATCCAACCTAGACCTCCTCCACTGCAACTTGAGACCATTGCTCTTTGTTCTGTCATCTGCCACCGAGAACAGCCTAGTTTCATCCTCTCTGGAACTTTCAGGTAGTTGAAGGCTGCTATCAAATCATCCCTCACTCTTCTCTTCTGCAGCCCAGTTCCCTCAATCTCTCCTCATAAGTCATGTGCCCCAGCCCCCTAATCATTTTTGTTGCCCTCCGCTGGACTCTCCAATTTGTCCATATCCTTTCTGTAGTGGAGGGCCCAAAACGGGACACAATACTTCAAATGTGGCCTCACCAGTGCCGAATAAAGGGGAATAATCACTTCCCTCAATCTGCTGGCAATGCTCCTACTAATGCAGCCCAATATACGGTTAGCCTTCTTGTCAAAAAGGGCACACTGTTGACTCATATCCACCTTCTTGTCCACTGTAACCTCCAGGTCCTTTTCTGCAGAACTGCTGCCTAGCCAGTTGGTCCCCAGTCTGTAGATGTGCATGGGATTCTTCCGTCCTAAGAGCAGGACTCTGCACTTGTCCTTACTGAACCTCATCCGATTTCTTTTGGCCCAATCCTACAATTTGTCTAGCTCACTCTGTATTCTACCACTCCTTCCAGCTTAGTGTCATCTGCAAACTTGCTGAGGGTGCAATCCATCCCAACATCCACATCATTAATGAAGATATTGAATAAAACCAGCCCCCGGACCGACCCCTGGGGCACTCTGCTTGTTACTGGCTGCCAACTAGACACTAAGCCGTTGATCCCTAACCATTGAGCCCCATGATCTAGCGAGCTTTCTATCCACCTTCTAGTCCATTCATGCAACCCAATACTTCTTTAACTTGCTGGCAAGAATATTGTGGGAGATCATATCAAAAGCTTTGCTAAAGTAAATATATATCACATCCACAGACTACTCCTATACTTATAGGATAGTCAAGAAGCATATACACAGGTGATAATAATTGAATTACATTCACCTGCTCTATTAGTTTTCCTTTATTTTTGTTCTCCTGAGATTCTTCAACTCTCCCTCCCCCCCAAAAAAAAAAATTAATATGAATGGTTAAATATATATTGTGTTTAAATAATTTTGAAAGAAAGAAAAACATTAATGATATGACAATATATGGTCAATATATAATACGTTGATTAATACTGTTAATTCTGTATTAAAATATGTACCTGTACATGTCAAGACAATGTAAAGGTAATGTCTTTTTGTAAATGACCCCAAATAGCAATAAATAAAATCTTTTCAAGGAATTAAGAGGGGGGAGGGCTTAAACCATTCCTCTGCTTTCTTGCTGCTTCCTCAAATTTCCATTTTACTCTTTCATTGGTGAAAGCAAACTCATAACTAATTGTGTCATGGCCACTAAAGATGAACACCATGTTGCAGAGGAGAGTTTGCAGTGGATGGGAAAGATCAGCTGCTCCCTTTTCATTCCCCCATTACATAGCAATCCACAGAGCCAAAAGCCTCAGTTCCAGAGATTAGACATCAGACAAACAGAAGAAGAGCTGGAAAACAATTTACTAAAATAGAGACAAAACTCAATAAAACTCCATTGCCTCCAATATCTAATATTAAGAGATCCTTAGCAATATGTTATGAATGGAAGAGTAAAATCTCATCTCAGAACTCTGAGGATGAGGGTAATTAAAGATTGAAAATCATGTTTTATACTTTTTATACAACCCCATAACCTTGTCAGTGTGTTCTTGTAAAATACTTATTTCTTAGCTCCCTCTATAAACTAGTACATGCGTTGTGCTCATAACATCATAGTCCTATTAACCTTACTCACTATGTCACCACCTTGTTACAAAATCTAGGCTGGCAAAGAGCAGAGAACAGAAAACAGCCCAGTTTGCTTTTTCCCTTGGGCCTGTACAGACACACATTTATATTTTCAGCTAAGTTTCTAAGTTCACAATTGAAATGTGTACACATTCCCCAGGTACCAAGTGAATCCCTGAGACTGTACACCCGGAGGGCAACAGAGGTGAAATAATGAAGAGCTACTCCACTTCCTCAAAAATGTGTAGAAAATATTGGCAGTAAAACCAAAGAGAAAATGTATCTTCTGCATTTGCTGCTTTTCTCTTCCTCAAGCCGCATTCTGAAAACAAAACCACTCTAGGAACAAAATCTACTGTAGCAAAAGAACTAATATAACTCATTTTGACTACTGTAATCACTTGTTTTCTGGCTTCTCTGAATCTCACCTCCCCCAATCCAATCTAGAAAAAAAACACAACTGCCAAGATTATAACAACTTTATATTTTCAAAGTTCTGTACAAACTTCAATCAATATTCACAAACCTCTGGAAGATTAAAATCCCAAATGAGGAAACTCAGACAGGGAGAAGCCAGCTGGGTAGCTGCTCTGCTTTACAGCAGTGTTACATCGAATTGTTATCATTGTTAATATTTATTTATTTAAAACCATACTTGCCTGTCACTTCACAGGTAAAAACTTGGTCCCAGCTTTGAGGAATGTCCATTCTAAGTTAAATAAAAAGTGCCAACAGTGACAACATACCACTTGAGAAGCGGGGGGGCAGAAGAGAACAATGGATAGGAATATAGTTCCCGGGAAGCATGCTGTATTTTGGCCACAGAGAGCCAACCAGTGTATGCTTATTGTTTAGAATATTTCTTCTTAGTTAAATTGGAATAGTTTTAACTTAAAAAAAAAAAAAAAAGGAATTGTGTAATTGAAATATTTCTTTAATAAGTCTTGTTTGAAAGACTTCACAGAAGAAGCGTTTTCCCATATGAATGTGGAGATGGTGGTTGCCCAGCAGACACAAAAAATTGTGTCTACACTTCAAGCGGGAGTGTAATTCCCATCTTGAGGAGATATACCGGTGCTAGCTCTCATCAAGCTTGCACTCTAAAAACAGAATGTAGCTATGGCACCATGAGTGGTGGGAGGGGCTAGCCATCCTGAGTACATGCCTAGCTTCTTGGATGGGTACATATTCAGAGTGGCTAGCCCCTCCTGCCATTCGCACTGCTGCAACTACACTCTATTTTTAACGTGCTATCTTAATCTCTCCCCGAGCTGCAATTTATACCTCCAGCTCCAAGTGTAGACATACTCAAAAAGAAAGATTGCTCCAGGCTGAAGGGACAGCAAGGAAGAAGCAATGAGAGGACAGTTGCCTTCCCTATTGTTGAAAACTACTAGGCTACACAGCTACTAACAGAAGAATGTGAGATATTCTGTATTACAGTGTCACCACCAGTATGCTGAAGATATTCTTTAAATTGATGCAAGATTCTATAATTTTACTCCTTTCCCAAGACAAGTATCTGGAAAAAGAAAAGTAAATAATTAACTCTGAAAAATTATAAATTATATTTATGGATAAAGGAAAAAGAGGCACTACAGTAATACAAAAAATAATCAATAATTATAATAATTAGAAGTGGGCTGAGTGACCTTCACAGCAGCTATTGAGAGCTATGCCTGCCTCTTGCCAAACAGCATGCATCCTGCTGGATCCATAATCTTTTCTGTACTCTCAAGGTAGCAGCAGTGGCCAGTGATTTTTTTTAATTTGTAGATGACCAGAGGCTGCAATCCACTCTCAGGCAGATCTCACAACACTTTCCCAAGCCTTTGTCATTTCCACACTTGATTAATGCAATAATCCCAGTAAGGGACCACTCAACTGGTACAGAAGGCAGGACAGAGTAGTCAACTAGAGCACGTAATGCTGACTCACAAATCTCTGTACTGGCTTTCTATTCACTCCTCCATGCCATTCAAGATGTTAATAATGATCTTTAAAGCACAATATGGTTTGGGACCTGGTTATCTGAAAAGGTGTCTAACTCCATTCTCTGTGATGGCAGGGGAGAGCAGTTTTGACAATTCTTTCAGTTCCTGAGGTAAATTCTCCAGAACCAGAAACAGAGCTGCCTAACTGTAGGCCTCAACTTTTGTAACTCATATCCATAGAATCAGTGAGGCAAGTGAGGTGGGTACAACATAAGGATCATTTATGTTGTTTAGTGGGGTATTTAATTCTTATTTAGGTTTAGGGTGCTGTTTTGTGTTTATTTTAGCTCTTGTTGCTTTATTTTGGTTTGGATGGTTAATTTAAGTTGTTTTGCATTCTTAAACATTTGGTTTACTATGGCATCTTGGTGATAGTCAAGGTAGTAACCATTTAATTACCACTGCTTGGTTGCTTATGGAATTTATGGGGCTTTCATATTTTGAACTAATGTGCCCAGCTGCTACCAATACCACATAAATTAATAAAAATGAATAAGATGATAGGTCTGAAACTAGCCAGACAAAACTAAGAACCCAGTTCTATGAACATTTAACAACAGGTGTAGTGCATACTACCAGGAATATTTTTTTTGAAGTTCAGGGAATAAGAAGTTACTTACCATGTACAGTAACTGGAGTTCTTTGAGATGTATTGTCTATAAACTTTCCACTAATGGTGTACATACACCTCACGTGCTAGAGACTGGAATCTTTTGGTCAGAAGTATCCATACAGCATGCATAAGGACAGACAGTAAAGTTTAAATCCCATAAGGGAACAGATGTCTTGATTGGTGGGAACACTTCAATTAGATCTTTCAAGAATTACCATCAGATAAGGAAGACTGTGTGGTCCTCTACCTCTGATGAGCTGAGATTGCCCCTAGGTGCACTTTGACCAAATTGAGGGATAGGCTATTCCGTTCAAGTAAGTAATCTAGTATCTACTTGGATAGGAATCAAGGAGTAATGTGGGATCACAAAATCTCATCCATTCTCCCCGGTAGGTTTATCTTGTTGATTCTTTCCTGTTACTTATTAGGACTTCTCTAGGGGGAGAGGAGGAGGCAAAGATAGGGAGCAGATCTATTCTAACAACAACATCCACCCAGATGCCATGTAGTGACCTGCAGGATGTAGAATCTGTCCCTGGGTCTGTGCTTAATTTGTGCCATGGCTTGCCAGGGCTGAGCCCCGACACCTCTAGGCTTGACAGTTCATAGCCCCGGCACCTCTGGGCTTGCTGCCTCAGTTATAAATGTAAAAAATTGCTTGAACCATGGCACAGGATAAAGTGTCTACTGAGGTTGTCTGCCAGTGAGTTCAGCAACATGAGTAAGTGTATGCTAGGCATACCTGATATTTGATGCATCGATTCCAGAGCCTGATAGCTTCTTGGCAGACTGGGAAACACCTGATTTGCTGATTTAAAATATTGTGGTCATGTTGTGCATCATAATCTGCATCTCCTTCTACTAGGTGGAGAAAGGATTTGCAGGCCTTCCGTACAGTTCTAGGTGACCTATGTGCATTCTTTTCTCCTTTAGGACCATAGGCCTTGTATTCTCTATTTGTCCAAGTGGGAGACCCATGCCAGTAAGGATGCATATGTGACAATCATCTGGGACAGCAGGAGTGCCAGGAAAGGGACCCCTCTTGTTACTGGAACCCCTCTTGTTCACTATTTCAGTGAAGCCTTGAACAATGCCGTGAGACAGGATGGTATAGACAGATGGAGTGGTACTGAATCCTCTCAGGGTGGTTTGTGCAATCTGTGCCAGATGTCTCAAGATCAAAGAGCCCTCACTTATACATTTGGACACTGAAGTCCCCATGGAGGATCTATGTAGTGAGCCGGGTTCAGAAGTGGGTATTGTGGATTTGGTAATCAGAAAGACCTGGACATGGGCTTCCCTATCCTTCCTAGTTCCAAAGCTGAAGGACATACAAACTGCATATCTACTGGGAATGTGCAATTCTCCCAGACAATATAGACATTTTGAGTTTCCATCTGAGGTTTGGAGAGCTCCCTTGCATGAAGGGCAACATCTGAATCTGGGAGAGCCAGATGACAGCATCCGAGAGAAAAGTAACAGAATCTAGAAATAAGAGTTGCCACATGCAACCAGTCAACTACAAATTATTAACTAAGAACTACTGATAAAGTAGAAAAGTTATCTGGTCAGGAAAGACTGGCAACCCCTCAGACAGTCAGGGCTTCGCCTCTAAGCCATGAGGCAGTGAGATAAACTGATTAAACAGTAATAAGTCACCAGGACCAGATGTATTCACCCAAGAGCTGTGAAAGAAATAAAATGTGAAATTTGCAGAATTACTAACTGTGGTATGTAACTGTGGAATCAAAGAATTAATCATAGAATTGATTATAGAAGGCCTGGCCTGAAACTGGGTAGCCTGAACTGTGATGGAAGCCCTCAGATTAAATCATTGACAGGATGCCCCAAACTGAGTGAGATAAAGATGCTAAAATCCCACAGGATGTCTCAGGACCACAATCTAAATGCAAACTCCTTTTGTGAACTCTAGCTCTTTTGATGTCTACATCTCCTGTTCTAATAAGTATCGGTACATGCCCCCGTCTTCCTGGCCCCATAGGAAGTTACTCCATACAAATTAGCATTTTAACATGTATTGTGTAACCACCCATCTTCGGGTGATAGCCAGGGTACCTGATAACCACATTGTATAATCAAGTGACTCTTTGGTCTTTCCTGTGAAACATCTGGCGTACCCCATTGTATATATAATTGTCTTTCCTGTTAAGTATAAACTGTTAATCAAATTCCACTATACGATCAACATGTAAATGAACCTAAGCAACCCCTATATAAGTCTTTTGTTCTGGTAGCCAGGTGAAGTACATTTGCCCAGCATCCAGACATGCTGCTTGACTTCCCTATAGCCACCTGGGTTTTCCTTATGGCTATAGTATTCCCCATAGCCATGGTTATGTGATTGTGTGTGTCACAATTAAAGCTGCACCCGATCCAACTTTAAAATGTAGCAGTGTGATTCTTTTCCACGACATAACCTATCATTTAAATCAGCTTCTGTACTGGATAACTGGAGGATAACTAATGTGATGCCAATTTTTAAAAAAGGCTCCTGAGGCAATCTCGGCAATTAAAGGACGGTAAACCTAACTTCAGTACCAGGCAAATTGACTGAAACTATAGTAAAGAACAAAATTATCAGACCCATAGATTAACATGGTTTGTTTGGGAAGAGTCAACATGGTTTTTGAAAAGAGAAATCATGCCTCACCAATCTACTAGAATTCTTTGAAGGGGTCAACAAGCATGTGGACAAGGATGAACCAGTGGATATAGTGTATGTAGATTTTCAGAAAGTCTTTGACAAGGTCCCTCACCAAAGGTTCTTAAACAAAGTAAGCTGTCATGGGATAAGAGAGTAGGTCCTTTACTGGATCTGTAACTGATTAAAAGATAGGAAACAAATGATAGGAATAAATGGTCAGTTTTCAGAAAGGAGAGAGGTAAACAGTGATGTCCCCCAGGGGTATGTACTGGACCAGTACTGTTCAATTTATTCATAAATGATCTGGGAAAAGGGTTAAACAATGAGGTGGCAAAATTTGTAGCTGATACAAAACTACTCAAGATAGTTAAGTCCAAAGCAGACTGCGAAGAGTTACAAACAGATCTCACAAAACTGGGTGATGGGGCACTAAAATGGCAGATGAAATTCAATGTTGATAAATGCAAAGTAATGCACACTGGAAAACATAATCCCAACTGTACAGATAAAATGATGAGTCTAAATTAGCTGTTACCACTCAAGAAAGATTTTGGAGTCATTGTGGCTAGTTCTCTGAAAACATCCACCCAATGTGCAGCAGCAATCAAAAAAGATAACAGAACGTTGAGAATCATTAGGAAAGGGATAGATAAGACAGAAAATATCATATTGCCTCTGTATAAATCTGTGGTACGCCCACATCTTGAATCCTGCTTGTAGATCATTTCAAAAAAGGGTAACAAAAATTATTAGGGGTATCGAACAGCTTCCATACGAGGCAAGATTTATAGGACTGGGATTTTTCAGCTTGGAAAAGAGATGATTAAGGGGAGGGGGGATATGATAGAGGTTTATAAAATCATGACTGGTGTGGAGAAAGTAAATAAGGAAGTGTTATTTACTCCTTCCTAACACAAAAACTAGTGATCACCAAAAGAAATTAGTAGGCAGCAGGTTTAAAAAGAACAAAAAGAAGTATTTCTTCACACAACGCACAGTCAATCTGTGGAACCCTTTGCCAGAGGATGTTGTGAAGGCCAAGACTATAAAAGGGTTCAAAAAAGAACTAGATAAGTTCATGAAGGATAGGTCCATCAATGGCTATTATCCAGGTTGGGCAGGGATTCAAAACGATACTCTGAAGTGTCCCTAGCCTCTATCTGCCAGAAACTGGGAATGGGTGACAGGAGATGGATCACTTGATGATTACCTGTTCTGTTCATTCCCTCTGAAGCACCTGCCATTGGCCACTGTCAGAAGACAGGATACTGGGCTAGATGGACCATTGATCTGATCCAGTATGGCCATTCTTATGAATGGCAGATAGTGCACTGCAGTCTTATATGATCTCCACACGGAGCACAAGGACAGAAGTGCGCATCATGCCATATGGATATGACTGGCCAAAAAACTCTGACCTCTGGCACATGAAGGCCATGTCCACCATCAATAGAATGTTCACGTAGCCAAGCACTAGTCATGGTATAATATAATCATGTTTTATGTATTTTGCCTGAATTTGGAACATCTATTACAAGCATACTATGGCGAGAATACTTTTTCTAGCAAGGGAGTATAATCTTCACTTACCTTTCCAATCTAGATTTTTTAAATTCTATTATGATCTTAACACTTTGTAGGAAGCTTTCATCCTTAAAAAGAAAATTCAGCCAAAACATTTACCCATGTGTTAGATTCTGAAATATTAGTATATACAGTAAACTTTTATTAAAATGTTTATTATTGCTTTTTGTAAGACAAATAGAGTTTTGTTTTCTAAAAGTTAAGACAGCATATATTAGATCTACAATATTCAGTGCAATATTTCTTTCCCTTCTGTATTGAAGATTGAGTTAAACCTATGGATTTTTTCAAAAAAAAAAAAAAAAAAAAAAAAAAAAAAAAAAAAAAAAAAAAAAAAAATCTGAAACCCAAGAAAGAAAATGGCTTCAGCCTTCCATAAATATGCTTCTATTATGAAAAATACTTTGAAAAATTCCATTAAAGAATCTGAGAATTTATCTTACATGCAAGTGACTGGAATGCAAGACTCCTAAGTAAAAGTGGAAGCCCACATGTGGTTACTTGTATCATCCATGAGATCACAAGAATCCAGGGAGAAGTGCCACACAAAGCAAAAAAATTAATCTTTTGTAAAATATTCCCTTTCATGCCACACTATGCTCACTAAATAATTAATTACAAATACATCAGCGGCTGTAAAAAGAAAGGGGGGGGGAAAAAAATCGATGAAAGCTTACACATGAGGTTAACAAAGAAAAATACAAGAAGGATTACTGTTCAAAAAATGCACAGGTCAAATGCTGAAGAAAGCACTGCCAGAGGCAATTGCCTGCAGACATCACATACATGATTAGTGACTCAATGCCACAAAACACACTATGTCTGATGAAACCATGTTCTGAGGACACTTTGAACTAATTGCAACCCAAGTAATTGCTCTGTTCCAGATGGCTCTGTAGCATAAAGCTATGACACCATTGTCCAATTTTTCAGAGCACTGTACTATACAGGTCAGTCCTTCTTACATGAAAAGGAGTTTATGTTAATTACTCCCTGTTGCTGGAAATCCAGAAAATTGTTAGTGCTTTTTGGCTTTTATTTGTACATAAAAATGTCAATTAAAATGCCTTGCTGAAAATGAACACCTTTAAGCTAGATAAAGATGTGAATAATAGATCTGTTCTCTTCACATTAATATGCTTTTATGGGAACACCAAATGAGGTTTTAAGAAACTAGAACACAAAATATGAATATATTTATTCTGTGAATCATTACTATGGAAGAGTCACTCTCTTTTATTCCCTTCCAGGTTACAGTACAGACAGGAAATACGTGTTTTTGAGATTTCACATTGCCACAGATTGATCCCTTTCATGTTAAGTGGAAGGGGACCAATGATTTGTTATCTGGAAGGGAACTCTATGGGTTGCAACCCATCTAAAGATGGGAAGTGACTCAGACTAGGGAGCTCACAATGGTTAACCTTCTGGAATACATTAGATACACCAATCTCCCAGTTACCCAGACTAAACAACTCTGCAAACCTCTTGATTTTATTCACTAACAGGAAATGATTCAGATACCATTCTACAAAGGGAGCCAACAAGATGTAAATTCTACATTTATTTTACTGTTATTCACTGTAAAACAACCAAGAATAAAAATTCTACAGCCCTAAAGTGATCGTGCTTCTTCTCCTCTTTTTAGTGCCTTTGCCTAAAGTTAACAAACCAATGAGGAAGGGAGAGGGAGGAGTGCTCGACTGCAAGTACTCGACTGATTATGTTCTTATTTTTCAGATCAACAGACATCACATAATTTTGTAAACACATACAGCTTATAAAAAATGACTGACAGCACAATGCATTGCCACATGTAAAAAGAAAAAAATAGACCAGAAATGCTTTGAAAATCTTGCCTGGAAATATGCTTCAATAAATAATAAAAGGTGGCAGAGTATGGAGCTAGAGAACAGAGGCAAATCTTTCACTATGCAATTCCCTTTTGGTAAGAGTCATTTATGACTAACATCAGTGTTACATGCACAACATAAAACCAGTACCTCAATGGATAAGAGTATAAGAGCTGAAAATCTTTTCTGTACTACTCATCCCAATCGATTTATAAAGTGCAGTTGTGGTCTAAAAACTGACACCCTGGCATTTCCTGTTTATTCCCAGCAATACATTTCATATCAAAATTATTCAGTTTACAAATAAAGAAACATTTAAGTGCCGGCAGTATACACACTTTCCTGCTCACACTTCAAAAGGCTAATAGCCCCATGTAGACCTCAATCCCCATCAGACATCCATGAAAGTCTTGCCAGGGATTAATGACAGTATGTAAACCAAATAATTTATCTTTTTACCATGCCCATACTTTGCTGATATTATAATGTATTGTTCATTATTTTCCATTCCCTATTTTGAAAATTCCAATATTGAGCAGTAGCCTTATTCTAGGGGCAGTTGCACAGAAATAAATGTAAGTGAGGCTGACAGAATTGGGCTCTAAACATGTATTGGTTTATTATTCAGTGCATTTGTAATTATTGTAAAAGCTACTTCCAATGGCAATCTGCTTCAGCAGTGCACTTTTCTTGCAAGCAAAACAACTTCTTTGCTTCTACTCCTCAATTTTCCATCAGCTGAAAAAGTAAATGTTCCTGCTTCTAGCACAACCGTGTTGTAAGCTCTGTAGACATACGCATATAAAATGCTATTCTAAAGCACAATTTTTTCTGTTTGCATATTTACTTCACTGTGGAATTCATGTGATTTGCTGACTGCATGCTTTAAAGAACAGATCAGAACCACAGCGCTTGCAGGGCTCCTCAAATGTCAAACTGAAAAGCATACTTTCTTCTGATTCTAAAATGTTTAATTTTACTCTAAATCATTCCCACCCCAACAGCTAATCACCAGTCCAGAGTCTATAACATTTACAGAACTTCTGATTTTAAGTCTAGTGGTGGGTTATGGTATATCATATTGGGGGAAAAAATGAAGTATCAATGAGACATAGCTATGAATGTTTTTTGGATAAACTGTGAAGTGCAATAGCTTTATGTGATGATGAAACTCGTTAGCATAAAATTTTGTTGGCATTAAAGAACAAACTTTATTCCTTGCAACAAGAATTTTCACATTATATATTGATTTCTCATGAATCTTTTAGTAAGTGCACAGTACTTAATTAAACAAAGCATTTATGACACTTGTTGCAATGTTCATCTTCATCACTATTTTCTAGCGGACAACAAATAGTGTTGTTGCTGAAATAGTGTTGTCCCTGAAATTACATCTTTAGCTCCACTTCCTTGAAGTTTCTTTTATTTACCTATTTTGAATGTATATAGATTTCAGCCACATTCTTAAACTATTCCTGACATAGGTAGCCACTGTATCAGACTTTATTTTGTTCTTGCTAAATGCAGTCAGAGAAGTGTTAGAATGGAGTTCAGTAGCCACTCAAGAATACTTTCTATGGCCACAATTCAGCAGTTTGTTTCTATTCAGCAAAACAATTAAGCATATGCTTAAACTTGGACATGTACTCACAGTTAAACATGTACTTAAAGTGCTTTCCCAAATAGATACTGACTTAAGCACGCAATCAAATGTTTTGCTGAATTGGGATTTCACTGAATACTTTGTGTGGAGGGAAGAGCTAAGAGCAGAATAGCTCATGTTTTCAATAGGCTGCTAGAGCCTTTCCTTTTTAAAAATAATCATTGAGGGCATCCTGCAACGCGTTAAGATGATTACAGCATCCAATTTTATTAATTCTCCTCTTGTATCACTATCGGAAAACCCATGACTCAGGATCAAGGACCAACGCTGTCACATTATGGGGTTCAATTCAGACCAGAGAGAGGCTGCATCACCCTGACTGCCCCAAAACACTTCTGCTACCTGTGGTTCCTGCCTGGGGCATACACACAGCCAGCATGCACTTTGTGTTCTGTATAGCTCTGTCTGAGTGAACTACTTTGAATCCAATAGTCTGCCAGCAGTTATCACAGACAGACTTTTGACTTTTACCAGACTCGGTTAATGGTAGCAGGCGACCTCAACACAGCCACAGTTCCAACCTTCCCCAGACCCAGGTGTTCTGATATGTCCAGCCCTCTCCTGCAACATTCTTAGGAATAATAAGATCCACTTCCTTCTTTTAGGAGACACAACCCACCAGCTTGCCATATTAACTGGAGTTAACATTCACTTTAGTACAAACACAGCACTGTTGCTTTAGATTACTAGTAATACAAGTTTATTAACAAAAAGATAGAATTTTAAGTGAGTTCAGGTATAACAGATAAAGTTAGAAATGGTTACAAACAAATAAAAGTGAAAACATGAATCTAAAAGTCTACAACTTAATCTACCAAGTTTTGTCCAAGGCTTTGTCCAAGATGGATTTTCTTTCTCCCAGTCTTCCAGCAAGATGGCTGCTGACCCCCCTCCTCAGTCAGGATCTCTTCCAGAGACCCAAAGCTGGTTCCTTTGTATTCTTAGGTGAAAGAGATAATTTAGGGTTCTCTGCCCCTTTCTTCTATCACCCAGTGAACCTATGAAATGTATTCTTGTGAAGGTTACCCCTAAAAGTAAAGTTTATTCAAGCAGAGAGGAAGGGGACAAGGAGTCTGGTGGTGAAGGAGGCTCCATGCTTTTCCCCCCCTCACTCATGTTTGCTAAAATGCATTGTGATTTTTGTGGCTTTTGTGCTCCCGTGGGCCAAGCGCTTTTCCAGTGTGGTGGGCACAAAATGGCCACCCGGGACTCCCACCAGTCTTAAGATGGCGGCCACCTCGCTTCTGCCCAGTCTTCCTTCAGGCCGAGCAGTGCCCTCGGGACCTTAGGTTCTAAGGTTGGGATAGGGGGTGTCCGAGCCCACCCTCTTCTTCGAACATCAGCCCAGAGACCCTGGTTGACAACAGTGGTTGGCTGCTGCTATAAGGCACTGTGTAAGTCTTTTCTCTGGGCTGCTTCCCTACCCTGGTCTTCGTTGGGGCTAAGTAGCCACTCCACCGGGCAAGCCCCTGCTTTCCTCAGGCTCCTTCCACTCACAGTTCCAGTTCCTTCTCCTTCTCCTTCTCCCCAAAGCTCCCGCTCTCCAAACTCCAAGAGCACACTGCCTGCCTGGCAGGAGCTTATATCTGCCCCCAGGCAGTGCTTAATGGGTCTCAGCTGACTCTGGCCTCAGCTGACCCTAATTGGTCTCAGCTGACTCTGGCCTCAGCTGGCCCTAATCAGCCTGGAGGAAGCCTTAGGCAGCTGCTAGGGGAACAGGGCCTTGGTCAGTCTTAGGCTAATATAGCACCCTCCTACCACCCTCCGGTAGCCCCTGTCACAGCACATTGTTTGGATGACAGCCATCTCCTTCCCCCCTGGTGTCTCGTGGGTTCTGTTTACTACCTATACATAACTTTTGTAACAACTTTTGCCTAGGCAGGGCTGTCTGGTTTTGAACAAGTAACAACATACAAGGGGAATCCATAACTTTTCATATTACGTTGTTACATACATTTCACCATAATATTATTGGCCAGTGAGTTATTAGTTTTCAAATGATACCTCACAAAGTATATTTTGTACAAACATTATTACAATAGTATGCAGGATGTGAATACAGGGTGCTTTGAGTCACACCGTGCCTCAGGATCAAGATCAACTCCATGCTTAGGACAATTTGGATAGAAAAAGGATTAACAAAAATTCAAGATGCAATACAAGGTGGCAGACTGACCTCCGACTAAATGTGTAATAAATACCAGCTACCGCTGCCTCAGTTCTTTCTTTCAGAAACTATGCTCAAGAATTCATGCATGGGTAGAGGACAACTGGCCTGTTTTAACTCTCCCTCCTCTAGGAGAACATGTTGAGAAACATGGAAACAAAAGTCACCTTGTAGAAATTATTTATAGATGGTGCAATATTTTGCAGTACCCTCTTAATCTCAGTCTGAAAGAAAAATGGGAAAATGAACTCAGCCTTACTATCTCAAGATATCTAGTTTAATGTGAAAGATATTTCAAGTTCTTTATCCTTGTGATTCTTCCAGAACAAGATATTAAACAGATGCTATTGGACGCCAGAGCATTTATTTGCGGCTAAATTGGCAATGCATAACAAGTGATGGAGATGCAAAAAGCCACATGCCAACTTTTTGCACATCCTCCATACCTGTCAAAATACTATATTTCTGGAATACTATATTCAGTGCTCTCTCAAAAACTACATGTCAAGCTTGTGTATATTTAGGGGTGCTAGATGAGTTGGAATTAGCAATCAACATTAAGAAATTAATTGCAGTAACTATTTTAGTGGCCAAAAGAGTTATTTTAAGAAAATGGAAATCTGCAATTCCTCCCTCATACACAGACTGACTGAGCTCTCTAGTACTGCATTCATGAAAAAAAAAAAGACTGTCTAATAGAATACATGGAAAAAATACAAGGATGTCTAATCACACACAAAAACTATAGCATACTTTTGCAGTTTAGTATATATTAGTCCCCAGTATTCTTAACACTATGTTCTCTCTTATTTAGCTATTCAGTCACTTTCATAATTAATGCCCTGCATGACCTTTACGGGTTCAGGTTTGGGTTTTTTTTTTTCAGGTTTTGTAAATAATTAACATTGAATTTATTAATTATATTCAATTTCCACTTTGTGATGTATTTATGAATATTTTTTATGATATGGTTATATTTTATATTTAAAATAAAAATAAAGTTTAAAAAATCTGAAATATTCTGTATTTAAATGCATTGTATGAACTCTACTTTGAAAACAAATGAATTGAGAATTTTAAAAAACAGTGCAGCAGCTTATCTATCTGTCAAGAAAATACCTACCATAAGAACTGTATACACTGAATATATGAAAAAATTGTATTTGAGTCCCTAAACCATTCTGCAAGTTCTTATTTCTGTTTCCAGAGTAAGCACAGCTTTCAGAGTTTGTGATTTCTTTGTTCACATTATTCATTCACACAACACCACTAGCAAAGTGATTGCTTTCTTTAATGGTCTATGATGAGCCCTGATAAGTTAAATAAAGGACTCCCTATTAATCTACTCTACATGGTCTCTTATTTGGTTGAACCAGTTTGTCAAACCACAACAACAGCTATAAATATCCAGTTATAAGTCACAGTACCCACAAAGCTGAGACAAGTTATACATTTTCAGGACAGATGACAATTTCAAAAACCTAAAGGAAAAGAGGGAAGTCTTATAACTAACATGTAATAATGATGGTTGCTTTCTAGTTACTGTACATAATCACTGATACTTCAGTGTGAAGTTTAAAAACAAACTAGAAATTAGAAATTAAGATGTAATCAGGACATCTTAAAAAGTTTAACAAAAGAAAGCTACATTTCAAAATGACAACACAAGAGCTAAAGATCTGTAAAGTCTTGGGTCATTTCCTTCTGAAGCAAAATAAGCCACCACATCTTCAGTTTGTGTAAACCAGGATAGTTCCATTGCCACTGATTTACACCAGCTGAGGCTCTGGTCCAATATCTATTGATGTTAATATCTGTGAGCTGAGTCCTCATATGTTGATCTGGTTCTTCCTACGCAGTAAAGGAGGGCGATTAGCTGCCTTTTGAAACCTTCCCAAGCTCCTTTTTAGGTCCCCATGGAAAGCCATTTGTGGAGTACTGAATAGATGTGTGAGAAGGGGGCTGGAGAGGGTGAATCTGAGTCAGGAGGGTGATGTGGAGGTCTAGGAAAAAGGATATGGATCATCCCTCTCAGAACCTGCACAAAGCACAGCACTGTCCAGGTTGTATTAACTTTTGTGTGGAGCGCTATCTATGCCTAAGAAACCTCATATAAGAGTTCTGGTGGCAGCCACCAACTCAACAGTCGTTAGCAGCATGGCTCCATTGGAACTGTATTGCTGAAGCACAAGTGGCATTCAAGGGGCTCCTATGCTGGCATAGAATCTTTGCCTGGCAAATCCTAGGGCATTCGTGAGGATTGGTGGCAGAACTGATGGTTGTTCCATGGTAGGACAAGCAGCTCACCCTGGAATAATCTGGAGGAAATCAGTGAAGGTAAATTGGGTGAGGTTTTCCTCCCTCAGACCTCGGCCTATGAGTATGGTGACAGGGCAGGAGATCCAGACCTAAATTAACATTTTCATATGAGTAATTATAACATCCTGATCTCATCAGTCTTCAAAGAAGAAAAAACATCAAGTTCGTATTCCTTGACCCCTGGAAGACTGAGATGTTGCATGTGCAAAATTCACTCATGGCTGGTACAAAATGCAACAGACAATGTTTTCAATTTATTTATACTGTATTTATTGTGTAGTCACTAAACTCCCAAAAAGAAACAACTTTTTCTTTTATGTGTGAAACTCCCCATCCTTCCCTCAGGCTTTATGTAGGGAAATTCCACAAGAGCCTGGCTGGGGAATAAACTTCTCCACCTTCAACCTACAGGAAGAGCATAAAGCTGTGATATAACCTCTTTGTATCTGGCCACCATTCCAGCCTCTGAATTCCAGCCTTCTCTGTTCTCAGTGGGTTTTTCTACACTTTGTAAATGAGATGCATGCAGCAAACATGTTAATTTATGTACTTACTAAACACGCCTTATTTTCCCAGTGTAGACATATTCTGATCTGAAAGTCCTGGTATCTCTGCCCAGGGGCAGGCCACACAGGAGGGCTGTCCAAGAACTGCAGACCCTGACAGCCCTGGCAATTGCTGACTGAAATTGACAAGATTTTTGCTATGAAACTGACAAGAACAATATCAATTTTAGTCAGCAGCTGCTGGGGTTACCAGGGAGCATATTTCATATTGAAAACTCCACATGTCACTATTTTCAAAACTTACTTTTTGTTTTAATTTCCTGTTAGTGGGAAATTTAAAAAAAAATTGGTTTTGTTCCAAATGAGGCCAAAGCCAAATTTAGATATATCGAAATTTCCTGCAACCAGAAGTTCTGAGTTTTGGCCAGCTCTAAAGCATAGTTCCCACAGTCCTTGCCTGAAGGGACAGATGTCGGAATAAAGAACAATACTGCAATCCAGAGGTCTTTATCAGGAAAAAGGAACATCCTTCCCGTCCATCCCTTCATGGCGGGGAGTGGAGAAGAAAGGTAAAATCCAGTATAAATCTATAGAACTTGGACATTTTAAGAGATGCCAACCACCATGCCTTACTCATTCCCTGTACTCTAAGGGCTAGTCTACACTTAAAAGTTATGGAGGCATAGCTGTATCAGAACAGCTGTACCGCTGTAAGAGTGCTTGTGTAGCCTCATTATGTTGATGAGAGACAGCTCTCCTGCCAACATAATAAAATCACCTAAACGAGTGGCACTAGCTATGTCGGTGGGAGATGCCTCCCACTGACATAGTGCTGTACACGCAAGCGCTTATACCGGCACAACTTATGTCACTCAGGGGTGTGGTTTTTTCATACCCGTGAGCGACAAAAGTTTTGCTAGCATAAGTGCCAGTGCAGACAAGGCCTAAGTACATATAGCTATATAGCCATATATATAGCCATATAGCCACATAGGTGGTTCTCTGTCAGAAAGTCACACAACAGTGAGACCCCATCACTCCAATAAATGAACAAACAAACAAATAAATAAAACTTCCCTATGGATATTGAAATTTATAGCAATTATTTCAAAGTTGGTCTTAGTAATATGATGAATTTTCTGTTGTTTCAGCTTCCATACATACAAAAATGCTTTCTGTAGACCAGTTATACAGAACAATGTATTATGCAAATAATTAGAGAAGTAAATCAAGGTTGTGCCTCGTCTTTTCCTTTCTAAAATCTGGTATTTTGCTCAACAAGTACAATGCATCTGTCAGGAATATGACCTTTAACTCTCATGTTCACATCACATTAATAGTATTTACCCTTTTAACCCCATAAATGTAATTATTCTTTTTGCCTTCAGGGTGAAAGTGTAGATTCAAATCTTTTGCAGCCATTGAAAACAGCAACTTCAAACTCCTACTCACAAAAGAAACTTTGTTAGTTTAAAGTAAATATTGCTGAAGGGATTAATATAACTTCTGTGTAAAATACATTTGTCATTTTAAAACAACTTAAGCATTAAAAAGACTAAAATGACCAACTAAAATGTTTACGTAACTCACTTTATTACCCTTAAAGTTTACACACATTCAGTGAACCACATATTGATAAGTGATAGTTCATTTTACATATTGCAACAATCTTAACTCTGACTCATGCTCCAATTTTTGAGGATTTTAGGAGGGCTATAATATCAAGAATCTCCAATCCCTTCCTAAGGATGATGGATGAAGATCATGGGTAACAGAAGACTGACAGACCAAGAGAAAATTTCCATACTTGCCAAGTTTTCCGCTCAATGTATGAAACTTTATGCCAAATATTTAATAAGCTATTTTGCATATTTACAAGTAAATTGCATGATAGTGCTGGTAACAGTCCGTTATTAAGTTTGCCCAATGTGTCCCATTATAAGAGTCTGTTTCAGTTGTTTTTAACTTTGCCAAACTAACCATTTGGACTGAAATTTTCCATACCGGATATCTCCTCAGGCCAATGATGTTTAGAAAATGTCAGCCAAAAATTTCCAGCCATTTCCAAGAATGAGGCTAGGGAAAAATACATTGTTTTTCCCATGTTAAAACATACTTGAGACCTTTTCTTTGAAAATCTCAGCTGTCTTTATGCTTTGGGCTAAGGACTTGAAAATTTATACAGGGATGACCTTTGTATTAGGGATGTACCTTCTGAAATTGCTGTGAAAATCTGCCCAAATTTGGCCAAGTTACAAGCCTTGAAACAATCACAGTTTGCAGATGCTCAGTAGACTCAGCAAAGTCTGTCCTCACTGAGCATGCTCAATCCCCTCACAGATCCTAGTAATGACCACACTGTACAGATGCCATCCCCACAGATGAACTGAGCATGCTCCACCCCAGGGCTAAAGGAGTCAGAAGGACTTTCCTTGTAATTGCTACTCTAGGCCAGGCATTGGAACTGAGAGCAGGGAGCCTTTTGTTTTTCAAAATCCCCTTTATATATTGTATATTCCCTTTATAAGAATGTTAGTTAAGAAAAATATTCAGAACCTCAGGAAATGCAGATATAAGCTTGCAGTTCTCACACAAGACACCTAACAACCTGAATTCTGCCTGCATTGCAACACCTGGAGAAAACTGGAAACTCATTCTACGTTAGCCATCCATAACAGAGATCTCCATTTTATCAATGACCAGAAACATTAGAATCTTAACCATATAGTGGTTCTGCTGCATTATATACTTCTTTACAGTGATAAATAAAATAATCCTACACATTTCTGATTAGCTAAATAGCTAGCTGAATGTAATCATTGCCCAGCCAACATTAAGGATTCAATAGTGCCATGTGCTGAAATCATACAGAGCCTCATAAGATACACTCAACATCCTATAGCATTGAGCTCTATAACACTATGTGAAAGCCAATACACCTGGTGTCAATAGACACATAGTTAGGTGTCTCCATATACAAACTTTATGTGCCCTGATCATGAAATTAGAGAATTTACATGAAAAAGAGCAAAGAATAGTTTGGCCACAAAACAACACACTTCGTATCAGAGATGGTTATGTATGACAAAAGCTGTAAACCACTATTCTGTAAATCAGTTTTGTGATAATTTGCATGCAAAGAAGGGAAGTTTGGATACTTTGTCAAGAAATGCAACCTTAACTATTTTTAATTAAAAAAGTTAGGACCCCAGGAAATAAATTCTTAACTTTCCTGAAAGGCAACATTCACTCAAACCACTGATACATGTCTCATTATTTACTTAAATTTAACATTTGGAGGAGGGGGAAGGGATGATTTATAAGAGGAATCCCAGAAAATGTTTGATAAGAACTGTAATTTTTTTACTGGCTCTTTTAAAGTTAGACTACTGAACAGGTTCACTTCAAACCACCACAAAATTTCTATCTGTACTCCAAAAGTAAGCAGTGACATTTTGGCTATCGTCATGATTTGTTTCCATGCTTAACAAGGCAATTTAAATACCATTTGAACTGAAAAATGGAACATAACCTTAACAACGAAATTGCAACTAATCACACTTGTAATACTCAAACTGAAAAAGAAAACAAGGATTGTCATAAATAGCATGTGTTATACAAGAGTTAAATGTATAACTGTTGTAATTAAAAGTAGTCACTACTATTCAGAGAAAGGAAGTTAATTATTTAGATATATTATAGGATTTACAGGACAACTGAAACCTAAGCTAGTTAATTGAATTCCTGATGGGGCACTGAAATTCACACTAGATTCTATACTGTGAAATGCAAACTCTTTATTAAATAAGGACATTTAAAGCAGATAATAATCCCTATGGCCTTAAATATGATAAGGTGCAAAGTAAATAATAAAAGGCAAAAATCCAATTTTCATGCAGTCAACTTTCAAATACTCTGCTGTTTCCATTAAATTTGCTTTCATTCACCATATGGTAATGCCACTGAGGGCACAACAGGCAGGCTTCCTTGTAATACAATTATTGCACAGCTTTAAAGCTGGTTCTTAACCTGAGACAGAATTATGGAATACATTTTGTGGCTCCTTTTACATGTCAAATAACTTAGAAAATAGAGAACAAAAAGCTTTGCAGATTTACAAAAGAGAAAACAAACAAAAAAGAAAAGAAAAACATGGTGACAAGAGCAAAATAGGGTATTTTAACAGTAACCTTCCCGTTAGCTTTGTAGCAATTTAATATGAGCAAACAGAATAGTAAATAATTTCATCAAAATGTGACTTAAAACATAAGACTACAGGCCAAATATGGCTCTACTGTATAGTAAAGCAGATACAACTCCACTGATGTAAATGTGGAACTTAGGATCACTCTAATCAGCGCTGAATTTAGCTCCACACATCTATTACAGTCACTTCAAATATAAGGCTAATAAGGTCTTTCAAAAGGGCTTGAACAGTTTAGAGACAGTTCAGAGATGCTGTCTGGGAATCAGGAGACTGGGCTGTATTCCCAGCTTTGCCACCAAAGCATGTGACCTTTGTTCACAGCACTCTGTGCCTAAGTTTCCTCATATAAAATGGGGATCATGATATTTACACTCCTTTGTAAGGTGCTTTTTGGATTAGTTAAATATTAAATTAATTAAATAGATAAATCTTTAGTTAATGAATGAAAAGTACAAAGTTTTACTGTTATTATTCATGAACAAAACATTCCAGTTGGGAAATATAAATTTGTAAAGACTGAGAATATACCTGTTTTAGGTGTCAAACAAATTTTCCAACCTGCCTTTCATAAGTCTTCTTTCAAAACAAAAGAATCCCCACAGTGAATACTCAATGAAATAAAGAACATAGACCAATTTTATCTTTATAAACCTTTCTGAAACGCATTATCCATACAGAAACCCTGCACAGAGGTGGTCAAGAAACTGGAATATAGAATTGAACTATTCTAACCTCCAAAACAATGATGTAGAAAAAATATTTTATTTTTAACATATTCACCTTTAATTGGTTATAGAGACTTTCAAGTGGTAAAGATTTCTGACCTGATTTTCTCTTCCACCCTTGCCTCCTCCAGCTGCTCCAGTGGTGTAAGTGAGCCACAAAACAGGCAGAAATTATCTTGGGGAATGCCCATGCCAGCATAAGGGGATTCCTCATCTGAAAATGAGATGCAGACTACTGGGACAGGGGGCGATGCAGACAGAGCTTGTTGCGCTCTGCCTATTCTGAGTTGTTTAATGAGCCACAGGGGCTGTTGCAGCAAAGGGGCTTTAGCTTACAGCAAGGACTTATCAAGCCCCCAGACAACCTGCGTATAGGACAAGCATAAAGGAGTTGTCACCAGTGAAATTTGTTCTTTTAGTTTCATGTGATTGTGTATGAAGATAAACATTTAAAAGAAAAATAATTCTCATCATTGCATAGCAGAGCAAACAGAATAACACCCACCAGAGCTAACGGGAAATAACATAGCAATCCAAGCCATTATCCTGGATAATATTTGGACCAGGTCAATGAAGTAAAACTATTCAAGTTCCCTTCCTGGAGTTTTCCTTCCTGTGAAGGGAATTCTTCTCTGCTTTGCTGAGGCCTGTGGTACTACTGCTTAATACTCCAGCGATTACCTGCCCTTCCCACAGCATCAGAAATGGAATCATAATCCTAAAAAGTAATAGGATCCTTAGGCTAAGTAATAGACTCTAACATGTCCCCTATGGACAGTTTTGCCAATATAGCCCTTTCAGTCTTATCTATAAAATACCCAGTGTCCCAGAACTACAAGGAGACAAAAAAGAATAGCAACAGAACTCATATAATCATAGAGTTAGAAGGGACTGCAAGTGTCATCTAGTCCAGTGGTTTTCAACCAGGGGTACGCATATCTTGGGGCTACGCAGAGATGTTCCAGGGCGTACATCAACTCATCTACTGTTGCCTAGTTTTACAACAGGCAACATAAAAAGCACTATCGAAGTCAGTAAATTTCATGCAAATTTGTTTATACTGCTCCATATACTGTACGCTGAAATGTAAGTATAACATTTATATTCCGATTGATTTATTTTATAATTGCATGGTAAAAATGAGAAAGTGAGCAATTTTTCAGTAATAGCGTGCTGTGACTCTTCTGTATTTTTATGTCTGATTTTGCAAGCAAGTAGTTTTAAGTGAAGAGAAACTTGGAGGTACTCAAGACAAATCAGACTCCTGAAAGGGGTACAGCAGTCTGAAAAGGTTGAGAGCCACTGATCTAGTCTAACCCTCTGCCTACATGCAGGAGTTATGTCTAAACCATCCAAGACAGATGGCTATCCAGCCTCCTTTTGAAAACCTCCAGTGAAGGAACTTCCACAACCTCCCTAGCATGAGTGACACATGACTCTTGTCTTTGGGGAAGCTAGGAGGGGGGCACCGGTGCTCAGACTGTGGCCCCACCCCTGTTCTGCCCCTCCCCGTCCCTGCCCCTGGTCCACCCCACTCTGCCCCAGGTCACGCTCCCACTCGGCCCCCTCCCCTGCCACTCGCACCTCTTGGGGGAGAGGGAAAAGAGGCACAAGTGGCAGGTGAGGAGAGGGACCTGGATGGAGTGTGGGTGGAGCGGAACAGAAGCTTCTGCCGGCAACTAAGCCTCCCCAAGCCTATTATAACCACTGTCTATGCTCCCTGGGCAGTCTGTTCCATTGTTCTACAGTTCTTACAGTTAGGACGTTTTTCCTGAGATTTAATCTAAATCTGCTGTGCTGTTGTTAGAACCCATTGCCTCTTGTCCTGCCCTCTGTGGCAAGAGAGAACAACTTTTCTCCATCTTTTTTATGACAGCCATTCAAGTCCATCCTTTCAACTACAGAGAGTTTTTTTTCTTTCTTTCTTTCTTTTTTTTTTTTTTTTTTTTAAACTTTTGCCCACTTGTCTAGCCACCGCCAATACAGTTTGCTAAAGAAAAGAAAAAGCATGAAAAAACAATTTATTTCGAGTTCATTCTCACAGAGCTACTAAATAACTACAGTGACAGTCCCAAGTTCAGGCTCCCCCCCAGTTGATCACTTTCTAGGTTCTATAGCTACAGCAACTTCATAATGTAACATATTATTTTATGGGCATTTCTACTGAACTGTGCTCTTCAGAGTAAGAAAGGTAGGCATTTACCTTCTTCAGTCAAATTCAAAATGATCTATATCCACTGCTAGCAACTACTCTTAGTTCCACACTTTTACATGTCAATAATGATCTGCCCACTTTCAGATGTCACCAGCCTCCACTGTGTGCCAGGGCTCTATTTAGTTCACCTTTGTTAGAAAGGAAACACTGATTTGTGTAGCCGGTACTGACATATGGAGCCTTTTACCGTTAGTCATTGGTTCAAACGCAGCTTCAAGGTACAATTTTCAGAAACACCTCAGTGACATAGGAGCCTAAATCCCATTGACTTTCCTGTGGCCTATCACTTTTGAAAGTGGGATTTAGGCACTTTTAACATTTTTACCCTAAATCAGTAATGACCAAAAGTTTCTATCTGATGGCTATTCAGTATATTCTTTGAAGAGTTGTCTCTCCTGTCTAAATAATAATAAAAGAATTTCCATAAGAGGTCGCTATCTTGTCCTGTTTTGAAAACTATAAAATTTAGCAACCCTGTATGTAGTTGGATCAAAAAAGAGAAAAGACATATTACACATTAAAATTAAGTACATATTAAATTTAAAAATAGATAAATGGGGGAAATTTCTTATTCTGTTAATAGCAGAGAGCAGTTTGTTTAAATGACTTTCACAGATACATGATATAATCATCAGGAGGGTAACTTCTGTTAGATGTAAAACTATTTCCTATTTTGTTGCACATGAATAGCATCTAATTTTGGGTAAGATGGGGGGATAATACCTTCAAGTTAATGAAACATTTGCCCCTCTGTTTGCTGTCATCCTGGGTTTGATTTATCATATAAGTGAAATAAATGTTGTTTGTGGTTTTAGTGAGTGCATTTCCATGTGTGTAGTCAGTAATTATGGGAAGAGGTTATTTGTTAGTGTGTGCTTAGAATGTGTCTGTTATTACAACATGCCCAAGATACTGATTACACAAACATTTTAGTATTAATATTTATTTTTCAGGTGTTTTTAAAACTTGATTTAAAACTTTGGATTATATATTTGCACTTTTGTGAGCTTTCAAATTACTTGCTTGCATAAGAGAACAAATTCAGCTTTCAGTTTAAAACAATTCATGACTGAGTACTTGCTTTATTATCAAAATGCTAATGAAAATCCCAACTATCAATGGGATTTTAGCTCCTAGGTGCCTAAATCCCTTTTGAAAATGAGATTCAGGCTCCTAAATCAGTTAGGTATTGCAATGATGAGCACAGCAATGCTTAAATACCTTCAATAATCTGGGCCAAGATTTATAATTTGGAGCATGTTGCTACATCCTTTTCACAGATAAAAGATATTGCAATTGTACAAAAAGAAGAGATTGCATTGACCATGGCACACTCCATCTTGATTCTGTGTGTTAAAAAAAAAAAAAAAAAAAAAAAAAGGTCAGCCAATGTTTCTAAAGGGATAAGTATACTTACATTATCTAGTACTATGTGGAGTAATATTATTTAGAGTATGCTGATTTCAAACTAAGTCAATGTGAAAACTTTTATTTTTTGTGAGCTACTGTACCAAAGATGATTTTACAGATGTATTTTTTCCCTTCTATTTCTAGCCTCATTTTGGAGTAATTTCTAACCAGCTGCATTTGTTATTTGAAAAATTGCAGTGATATTCTTTTCAAAATTTGCAACAGTTTCATCTCTTTCACCATACCATTATATTTTCTTTTGCCATTATAGTGGTAGTTATTTTAACTTAGAACGGCTTGTTTGGCTGGTTTTATTTGCATAACTTCTGGTATCTATAAATGAGGAGTTTACAAATTAAAGATTTGTAACAGTCTTCCTTATTGCTTCCATGTAGAATTTAGAACTATTGTGAAGCATTTCCATGTAATTTTGGCTATAATGATTTTAAAATATTGCAGAAATTTTCAAAGATTATATTTTGCTAAGAAACCTAGACTGTTTCTCCCAGTGATCTCTAACGGTTTTAAATAATGTTTTTCATAAATGGTGATCGCATTTGTGCTGGGCCTGCATCTGTGCTTTCCCAACGAATGTTAACAAATATTGAAGACTAGTATTCGGTGCACATATTTCTACGTATTTGAATAGTTCTCTCTCTCTCTCTCTCTCTCCAGCCATCCAACTGACCAAGGAGTAAAAAAATTTTTTTTAAAAGGGGGGGTCCCAACCTCCCTGACTCTGAGTACCATATGTGCTATACAGACAAGATGTCTGATGAATTATGCAAGATGTATTAAAGGATTTACACATTGTCATTTAGTCTTAGTTTGTTGAAGAACTGTTTATTTAACTACCATCATTTAAGAGTCTTTGTTGTAGTTGTATATATCTGTATCTAGCCAAAGTGGTTGTTAGTTTGGGCTTCAGTGTTTGCATTAGGCATATCCCAGAGTTAAGGCCCTGTAATTTAAATATAGTAATCTAAATTTGATACTGGTATGAACAAGCTGACAAATTCATTGTTGCATGTTTGTGAACTCTCCTTCCTCCCTACTTTCCCTCAGTTAAAAACTAAAGTCATTCAGTAGTTCTCCCACCTCTCACCTTGGCCACAGTCAAGTCATTCTAGAATCCCAAAATTCTCTCTCCCTCATGGCTGCTCTAGCTTACTCCAGATACTTAGGCTACCTTTAATCAGGCATAATATAAGTGTAGGGGATATTTTTGCTAACCATGCTCCATTTTAGAGGCTGCACTTCAGCAAATGCAGCCAGCCTATATAACTGCAATTGTGTTTACTTTGCACAAGGGAAGAATGAATTCAGAATTGCAGAGCGAGCGACATTCTGCAATGGTAAGTTTTATTCTTGTTTTACACCAACTTTACACAGAATATGTCTGCACTGCAAAGTGAAGTCGATTTAATTTAAATCGACCTTCACACGCCAAGCCTCAGAAGTCAGAGGAGCATGATCACACCACGCTCACTGCGTCGGGAGTTGCGTTCGCACCAGCCGTGCTTGTATCGATAATTGAAGCAGTGCATCATGCAGTGCAGCTATCCCACAGCATAACTACCCACAGTGCCTTTTGGGAAGCTTGTCGTCCTCCCATGATGCAACGTGTTCCTTCCCACCCCCCCTCCCCCTTGTCCAAAACAAACAGACGAATGTTTTTTCGCACCATTTTTCCAAACCCGTCTCTGCCGCGTGCACACCATTGCCGGAGAGGCATGGAGCCCGCTCAGCTGTGCATTATCATTGTGAGCATCACAAATACCTCACGACTTATCCTACAGTATTTTCAAGGCCAAAACAGGAGCCGCAGCACGGAAAATTGCGATGTTACTGAAGCCACCCTGCTACAAGCCATAGAGTGAAACAATTCCCGTTTGCTGCAGGCTGTCACACAGCAACTTCAGTCGGTGGAGGGTCGCTTCTGATCCCAGGAAACAAGCAGTGATTGGTGGGATCGTATTGTTATGAAGGTGTGGGACAATGAGCAGTGGCTGTACAACGTTCGTATTCGAAAGGCCATTTTAAATGAACTTTGCACAGAGTTATCCCCAGCCCTGAAATGCATGAATACTCGCTTGAGAACCGCTCTGACAGCAGAGAAGTGAGTGGCCATTGCTCTGTGGAAGCTAGCAACTTCAGACTGCTACTGGTCAGTTGTGAATCAATTCAGAGTTGGTAAATCCACCGTGGGGGCAGCTGTAATGCAAGTGTGCAGGACTTCTGATAAGAAGGGTAGTGACTTTGGGAAACATGCAGGACACAGTGGTCTGCTTTGCCGCAATGGGGTTCCCAAATTGTGGTGGGGCGACTGATGGGACGCATATCCCTATCTTAGCACTGGACCACCTTGCCACAGAATACAGAAACCGAAAGGGATACTTCTCAATGGTGTTGCAAGCCCTTGTGGATTACAGGGGATGTTTCACCAACATCAGTGTGGGGTGGTCTTGAAAGGTGCATGGAACTTAGGTCTGTTAAAAAAGATGTAGGTGCGCACTTTCTTCCCTGACCAAAAAATAAATATTGGCGATGTTGAATTGCCAATAGTGATCCTGGGGGATCCTGCCTACCCATTGCTCCCCTGGCTGATGAAGCCCTACATCGGGCACCTGGACAGCGAGAAGGAGCGGTTGAATAATAGGCTCAGCAAGTGCAGAATGGTGGTGGAATGTGCATTTGAATATTTAAAGGCTCACTGGCGCAGTTTGCCCACTAGGTTAGACCTCAGTGAATGTAACATCCCAACTGTTATCTCTGCCTGCTGCGTGCTCCATAATGTGTGTGAAACAAAGGGGGGAAAGTTCCTGCAGGGTTGGGTTGTGAAGGCTGATAGGCTGGCCGCACATTTTGAGCAGCCAGATACCAATGCTACCCTGAGAGCCAACAGAGGAATGCTGCACCTCTGAAGCGCTGAAAACCCATTTTTGAGTGAACCACAGTAATGTACATCTCTGTCAGTACTGTGCCTTCCCTTCCCATGCCCCACCCTCACACCATCATCCCCCCCCTTCTTTCTCCGCTGACAATCCCTGAGCTATCAATGAATAAAGAGTAATGTTTTTTAAAGCGGTAAAGTTTTATTGGTAATCCGTTACAGTGGGGGGGAAGGAAGGTAATTTAACATTCTCACAAGGCAGCTTGAGCATCCAGAGCAAAGTGTCACTGTGCATACAGCAAATCACGCACATTCCCAATTCTTAAGGGGGCCATCACTTCTTTCTGCTCCCCTCCACCAACTGGGGTGGAGCACATACTGCACCTTGCTCAACCTCCTCCTATAACTCTTGGGGAAACAGCTTGTTGGCTGACTGTTTTGCAGGGGCTGTAGAGGGAGTCTGTCCTGCCGTTGCTCTTCCTGGAGCTCTATCAGACACCTCAGCATGTCAGACTGATCCCTCATAACTCACAGCATCTCCTTTTGCATTGCATGCTCCTGCTCCTGTGCTGGTTTTCTGTTTTCCATGTCCATGTTCATTTTCTCTGACAAAGACATTCTCCAGGCTCTGAGCTGTGTCTCAGCAGATGTGGAGGCATTCATTAGTTCATTGAACATGTCATCCCAAGTTGGTTATTTTTTTTTTTGTCTAATCAGAGGAAGGCGCTCTGCAGGAGTTGAAGCTGGGGTGAAGGCCGAGGTGTCCACTGTAAGGAGCCAATGTACAGAGTAGTATGCGAGTCTGGCTTTGAATATAAAGGGAAGTTGTTTTTACATTGCAACATCTCTCTTCTTTCCATGGGGCTAACTAACAATGGAAACTGTGCTTTGCTTGCCTTACAGTCACCATGAGCAGTTCAGCTACAAAGCTCTCTCCACGTTGACCAAAGAGGAAAAGGGAATTCAAAATTTCCCAGCGCTTGAGGGGAGGAGCTAATTCCTGTTTACTTGGCTACGGTGCAGCAGAGTGCGAATGTCCAGAGTGGTCACAACAGAGCATTATGGCCTGGAGGCCAATGACATTGATTTACGTTGCGCTCTGTGTACACTGACGCACATTCGACCCCTGCAATTCAACTTCAGCACTATACCACTTGCAGAGATGGTTTTATTAAGTCAAATTTTACCGCGATTTAGATTGGTGCAACTGACGTGCTAGTGGAGATGCATACTTTATGTGGTTGACATAAGCTGCATTCCGTTGACCACCTTGTAGTGTAAACCAGACCTAAGATACAGGTGCTTATCTGTAGTGTGCAGCACAGTGGAGAATAGAGACATAAGAGTCTACACTGGGAGACTTCTGCTGGTATTAAATCTCTGACGTCCAAGGGACATATCACATCATATTTCAGCCAACACATTTTCAAATAAAAGAGCTTCACTCAGTTTTCACATTTGCTTTCTGAAAGTGTTAAAAGTTTTGGAAAACTGCATTGTGCAAGAGCTTTCTTAGTCACTTCAAATCCTTCTAATCTTGTTCCTTACACGTGGTTGGTTTATTTTAAAAATATATATACACTTTATAAAAAATACAATAAGAGTGAAACAATAATTAACAACCATGAGAGATATTCTTGCTGGCTGATTTCATTCTGGTGAGTAAAAAATTAATACATTATTAGATCATAGTATAAAACACCTGATTATGTATAATCCAAGGTCACAGAAGTCACGCTGAATATAAAATCTAAATGAATCATAACTTTAAAACGCAATGTATTATTTCTAAATGACTGTACTTACTAGAAGCCAAAAGGGACACTTACACTATTGTGACTTGTACTTTACCCATTCTATTGGTAAACAAAGCTCTTCAATTTCCAGAAATGTCAAATGCCACCTTTTATATACAGTCATTCCCACATTATATAAATGCATAATACCATGGCGGATGTCAGTGTAGTCATCGGTGACTAAAAATAAACCAGCATTATTTAAGTGAGTGTGGGCTACAAAAGGATTCAAGAGCTCTATATAACCTGTCATCTGATTAAACAATTGTATTAATCTTTATTAGCAAACAAAAACTTCAAGACATTTAAGATTGCAGCAGGATATGCCCCACACATTCAAAACCTTAAAAGCATGGAAATAAGGGAAAGACTTATACATTATTTGCCACCTTCATGTTGCCAACAACATTGTTGATAATACACTCCAGGATGTAATATGAAGGTGGACAGGAAGGCACGAGGCTTTTCCCCAATTTTCTTTTCTCCTGGCTTCTAAGGTTTTGGGTGGGTAGGGAGTCTCTTCACACAACCTTCACTGTCACGAAGAGTAGTTTTTGTTTACTAACTTTCTAGCTTGTTTGTTTGTTTTGCTGTACCTCAGCACATAGTTTGCAGACACCAAGGAGAAGAGGTAAATTTTGTGTTGTTATTTTGTATCACAAGAGCAAGCCTCCATGTTAAGCAGTGATAACATAAATCAGCTGGGAGCAACTTCCATGAAATCACTTCCCAAAATATTCCACAGCCTCTTATGACCTTCTGGAAAATGGATACTGTGAGGAACAGCTGTGGCAGCAAGGTGTACGTGACTGCATTTTATGAGCAGACCTGCCAGTATGAGGCATACCTCTCAACATTCAAACATACCAAAAAGGGACATCTGCAAGTGTGATAAGTGCCATCTTAGCCAACACCAGGGATTGAACCAATGACCTTCAGAGATTTAAAACAAAACAAAACCATGAGTATTTACAGCTTGGACACAGAGTGGGAGAGTGTGCACACATGCACACCCTCCCACCCAGTAGGTTACACAAGCAAAATGTGCTACAGATGACTGAAACGTGAAGCATGGATATTTTGGTGATTCATGTAATAACTTAGATTTTAAGTACAAAACCTATTTTAAAGAGGCCTTCTCACTATGTGAATCATATTCAACCATACTACCCCCCTCCACAGACAAGCAGCAGGGTTTGAACCTTTCAATCCCTAGTTTAGGCCTTTACTGTTTGAGCTATAGCTAGTTCGTCTGCAGCCCAGCCTCTGGAGGAGAATTTGACCCACACATGCCCAGTGGGCTTATGTATGAGTCAGCAATAGAATGTTGGTAATCAAGTGGTTTACAGTGATTAGACATAGGATAACCCAAACTGGATTAACTCAATCTGAAAGGCAGTGTCTGGCAGTGGATAAGATTGCAGTGTTTAATGTTAGAGATCTGTCTTCAGTGTCTGTGGTGACCTTACATAAACTCTCTGCTAACTTATTTGGTTGTTCTGTTGCCTCTACATTACCCTCCTGCTGGGATAGTAATGTAGAGTCAACAGAACAACCAAATAAACTCTCTGCATAAACTCTCTGCTAACTTATTTTAAAAATGGGTGGAGGAGTGTTCAACAGCTCTTCCCTGTCTGCTTTCCAGTCTCAGCTTCATGGCTGTAGTGTATAGTCAATAATAAGAGTGCTGAATTGCATGGGAATCTAAACAGCACTTAAAGGAGGTGAGAATTGAATTGCTGATCCACTCTTTCCCAGCTAGGTAAACTCTCCCCTCGGACAGAGGAATATTTGGTCAACGTAGGGGACTCTCTCTCATTTTTACCCCTGAAAATGAGTGACTGTTCATGTCATGGCCCATTTGTCATCAGATTAAAATTGGGAGGGCTTTCCTTGGCCCACGTATTTTCTGTTATTATGACTAAAGAGTAATAAAATACTCTCTAGAAAAGCACTGCTGATGTAGAACTGATATTCTAAGAATCAGCGACAACGTTACCAAGGACAGTTCCCAGAGTGTGCTAGGTTTCTTGCAAAAGTAGTACAAATAAAAGTGAGAGACTGCAATGGGGGGAAAAAAACACACCAAAAGGGATGATTTATGAACTCTTATTATTTTCTTTATCAATTCATTTTTCATCAAATCACCATAAGAAAGTCAAATTGTGCTCAAAGTTTATATTCTTTATTTTGTTTTTTTCCTATTTCAGTGATATTTTCCTATTTCAACAAAATAAAGTTTTGTTATTATCAATCATGTTTATTATGGTGCATAAGAGCAACCAAAATAGGATGCCATTGTGCTAGGCATTGTACAAACACAGAACAGTAGATGATCCCCTACCCCAAAGATCTTACGATCTAAATAGACAAGACAGACTGAGTGGGGGAAGGGATCTAACACACAAGTAGACTGAACAATGGGATGGTAGCAAATATCATGTTAGTTTCATTATTATTATTTTATTATTGGGTGGGTTTACTTAGGAGGGGATAAACTAAATGGAAAGAAAAGGGAGAGGAAAGGTGTTGGGGAACAGGCCAGGAGAGAAAGAGGGGAGGTTTAGAGTGAAACTTAGATGAAGAGACCGTGAGCGAGAGAGAGGACAATGGTGGAGCAAACAGCCAATTCTCAGAAGACAGTGGAATAACAAATATAGCCAATTACTATCTCGAGATGGATCTTAACAGTGCAGCCCCAGGGTTTTGACCTTCCGTGCTATCTTTGGGTAAAGTTCATTTGCTTCAGATGTGGAGATTGATCAGATGTGCTGCTAATGATTTTAAGTGGGTCCTTCCTGATTTCCCCCTTGCCGCTGTGATTAGTTAAAAGATGTAGGCCACTTACTTGCAGGTTGCGCCCATCGGCAAGTGCTGCCTGGTTCCTTCATGAACTTGCACAGTGCCTTTCTCTCAGCTACAGAGTTAGTAAGACACTTAGATGGACATTCTTGACCTAGCTGTTTATGTAAAGGCAATTGTGATAGATATGGCAATACAGTCAAAACTACAGAAGGTTCTGTGAATGTCCTACTTTGTCTACTTATGCCTATACCAACAAGAGTCTCTGGCTGGCTCCTCTCTGCTGTTTTCCCTCAAGGCCATGAGGAGAAGGGAGGCACCAGCTGGGTTCTAGTGCCCCTGTAGTTGTGGATGTGGGTGTGTCTAGTTCAATCTACACTCTGTAACACAGCCATAACTATAGTGCAGCTGCACAATAATCCAATAATGCCAAAGGGCTTCTACCCAGACCCCTTGAAATGAGAAGGTACATCACAATCTCTGAGACTGATTCTCCACTGTCCAGAACATTGTGCAAAGCAGTTGTAAATTGCTGCCATTGGTATACATAATTCAAATGTTGCCCACCGGCGGAGTTGAGTTTGACACCCCTGATTACCTGGGTGCACACCCTAATGAAATGTGCTGCGCACGCCTATGTACCCACTTTGCACAGGTATATAGTACTACATGACATTCGAGGCAGTAGAGAATCCGGTGCATTTAATCTGACCTCTGCTGTGACTACTAACAAATGTAAGAACTGTTACGGTAGTTCTTGGAATCTAAACCCATTTTCTTGGAAGTGAGTTGAGACAACAACTTACTTCATATAATGCTGAACAAAATGACTGAACTAAAACAATGGAAATCACATAAAAATCAGCACTGTACTAATGAAACAGGAACAGACATATCCAACTTTCAATCTAATCCTTTGAAAGGGACAAAACCAAGTTAAGACCCAAATCTATTATGCCTACCTAAAGAGTTCAATCTATATGTAATTCCGGTTTGAAATTTTATTCTTTAAACAGAATGAAATCTATCAAATTACGTATAGTTGGATGTGATAAACTAGAGTGTGACAGAGAATGATTTCACCTAACCAGTGAGTAACTATGTCTAGGGTAAACAATCAGCCACATACTGTATTTATTTTTAATTGTATTTAAACATATTTTTCAAGTGTTTTCATCATCTTCTCCAATCAATAAAAAATTATATTTTCTGCAAACAGGAACCAACAGGAGTGTAAGTGCAGCTCTGTGCAACACAGTCAATTGACTAAAACTAAAGGATCAATAACCCCAAGAATTGCCAGGAAAAAACATGATTTGTAATGCCCAGAAGAGGAAAATACTAAAGAAAGAGAATCAAGGATTGCAGCTGGGCTTTCGCTTCCCTTGCCCCCCCTACACCATGCATTAGGATAATAGTTCCCATCTTTCCCCCCCTCTATAGTCTCTCTCTCCTGCCTCTGATCTTTTTTCTTTCTCATCTTTTTCTTCTGAATGTTTTATTTCTAATTTTTATTATTTTTGATGATCTGTATTGTGACTTCCCATCCTTGTCTCCCCCATACCAGAAAGCTACATCTGGCTTGCTTTGGGAGCTTTCATAGGTGGCTCCATGTTGTCTTCTACCTGGTCTCAGTGCCACAGGACCAGATAAGAGGTGCTCAGGTTAGTAAGACACTGCCCAAGGCTGCAAACCTCTATATGTGAACAGCTCCATAGCTGCAAGCACTAGGGTTATTATGAAAGTAGGGATAAATGACAGATGACTCTCAGGAGCCTCCTGTTGCTTTCTCCCCAGAAGCAGGACCACAATTGCAGTGGGAGTTGGAGCAGATCCAAAGTCATGCAGCTTTCTCTATTCCCACTGTTCTTCTCCTTTGCCCAGACACACTTGAACTAGGTGAACTAATCTTGAGCCCTTCCATAAGAGTCTGCTCCCACACTGGGGAAAAATTTTGTAAGATATAAACAAGACACACTGAAAATACTGGGCAAAATTTAGTTCTGGTGTGTGCTCAGTGACTTTATTTAAGTTTAACCCACTTATATCAAAGCCAACTTTGGCTCAGAGTGGTCACCCTTGTATAGAAAGGACATAGTGAAAACTGAGTAAATACAAATTGAGTGGAGGTCAGCAACTGAAATGATTCAGGATTTAGAGATATTAATTATAATGAAAGATTGGTCATAACTGACATTTTTTGTTTAGGAAAAAGATTCTAAGGGAGGATCCTATCTAAGACGCCACCAGGAAGCTGTTTCAGATAGCTACTAATTTTAAAGAGAGATCACTGAAGCCGAGAAAGGAATAAAGATTATTTCTGCAATTTAAGCAGTGTGTCTTTACGCAGAGGAAATCTGAAATACCAAACAATTTTAATTAGTGACAGAGCTAAGTCCAACAGCATGTCTCAATTCAAAAGGGACCCAGATACACTTTTAGAAAGTGTGGGGAAGAGAGGGGAGTGAGGGGGTGGAGAGAAGATTCAGAGGATTCAGCCAGTAACTGGATTTTTAAGTTAAAATGATGAGATAGTAAATTAAAAGAGCTCTAGATTGTAAGAAAAAGCCTTGATTGACTATGTAATTTTTGCACAGATGTAAATATATGAGTCTTTTAATATTTTATGTTGCCATTTTGGTTAATAAGGTTCATGGTTTCTGTTGTCAGGGAAGGATTGTATCAAAAACAGATAGCCTCACTGACTGCAAAAAAACACACACACGCATTAAAAGCCGACATATCTACTGAGCTTGGCCTGCTGGGCATCTGGTCAACAGCAGGAGTTATGTCCATGTCCAAGCTGATAACCCAAGAGTAGGAACAAGGAATATTGTGTTCTGCTATAGAATGCAGGCTCTGTCTATATTACACACCAATTGCAGGCTGTGGTGCGTAGCAATGCATGTCAGTGAAAGGCTCTGGAAGAAGGGAGAGAGCAGGGAAAAGCTTCAGCAGCTGACCGCTGCCAGAGCCCTTTCCCAGTGCTGCAGTCATTCCCTGATGCCAGAGTCCATTCCTGAAGCAGCAGGGAAGGGAGCTGGCAGAGCCTTTCCCCCCTAACCCACCACTGCCAGAGCCTTTCCCTGAATTGGGGTAGGGCTCCAGTCATGGAGAGCTGGCAGAGCTTTTGCCTGCAGTGAGGAAATACACTGCAACGGGGAGCTGCTGAGCCTTTCCCCATTGCCTCCCTCTGCCAGAGACTTTCCTCACTGGGGGAGTCTTTTCCTGCAGAGCGAAAAGGCTTCAGCAGTAGGCACTACACTGCTAAAAATAGCAGGGCAGATGGGGAGGTACAGCTTGGGCAAATAGAGAGTGTGTAGGATGCATACGAGTACCCGCACCCTTCAGGCATGTCTTTATTTGCCTAAGCTGTGCCTCACCGGCTACCCTGCTATTTATTCCTGTGCTAGGGAAGGCTATGTGGGCATGTATACTATATGCCACCAAAAGAAGCCCACAGTGTAGACACACTCTTTACATATAGGTTATCGGAATGTGTATATGCTATACCAAGTGCCCCCTATGCAAAGAAGGCAACTCTATAATCAATTTAATCAATAGGTAGAAAGTAATAGTAATATCTTCAATATAGAAAGTAGTTTTTCATCTCATAGGATTCCAAAATTCTTTAATAGTAACTTTACACTTATACAGCACTTTTCACCTGAAGATCTCAAGGCACTCTAGGTGGGTAAGCATTCTTATCCCAAGTTCACAGAAGGGGAACCTGAAGCTCAAGGACTTCATGCAACTTGCTAATGGTCAGTAGCAGAGCTATGAATAAGCCCATATCTCCTAACTCCCAGTTCCAAGCTTTAAGAATCAGACGATGCTGCCTCCCAGAAGAGAAAATAACAAAACTACATAACAGTGTAGGACAGAAAGGGAAGAATTATCCGAGTTAGAATTTGGGCAGAACACCAGTTTTAACATTCTTGCAAGCCTATGTATTTTATCTTTGAGTGGCTAGTTACTGAGCAACAGTAACTAAACTTTGTTACATTTAGTGATATAGCCAATTTGAATCATTAAGAAAGAATGCTGTGCATTATGGTATTGGCGCTCTAGTTTCAATACATCATTCAAAAATCAGTCAGACAATATCATGTCACCAACCACATCTGTCACACTATACCCACAGCAAAGGATAGCCCTCTTTAATATTGGTATTAGTTCATCATATTTGAAATATTTTACTTGTATGCTCAGACATGTCAGTGACTCGTTTCCAATGGCATCACTTATGGTTTCTGTTAGATTTGTTGTCACAGATGAATATAATAGTTCTGAGTCCACTACAGTCATTGCACGAAGTCCCTTCCAGAATCATCTCTTTGTTCTATGTTCTCTTTGGCTCAGGCCATTGTTAGTGATGTCAATCTGAAGTGAACTAACTCCACCAACTAAAGAGTAAGTATTCATTAGTTCATCAAATATTTCTCTAGCTAGTTACCAAAAGATAATAGCAATATCTGAAAGTTTGGTAAAACAGAACAAACTATTTGATTTTTGCAAGATGCAATGGGCTTAAAGTTGACAACTGAAAATGGTGACATTCTTAAATATATAACAATTTAGTACATTATAAATTCATCTGATGCATCTGCTCAGCATTTCTCATCTCCTCCAACACACGCATACTTCTGCTACCACAGCTTTCTTTAATGCAGTTGGAACATAGAAATGTAAATGAAAACCCCAGGGTTCCTTGTTGTTTTATTTTTAAAAATGCTTTAAGATGCTTATTAACCTTCATGTGCTGAAACATGTCCTTCAGGTACAATCAAGGAAGACAAAAAGTTTCAAGTTGAGAGATTTAGATTTATAGGGTGTCAGAAGGGGTTGCTAATCCTGGCCATGCTTTTGAAGGTCCCGTTTTGTTTAAATTCAGGGAATTTTCAGCAAAACTATAGCACCACAAGAAAAAAAATCTGAATCAGAGGCAGAAAAATACATAAAGTGTATCAGCCAACCAGATATTGTTAGGAAGTGTGATGCTACCCTCTTCATGAACTAGATACCAAAAAAGCTGGACTCAAGGTTTTCTTAAACATAAGACAAACCATGTGCTTTTTTCTCTCTATTGCTTCTAAAAGATTTAGGCTACATAAACATAATCTTCCAAATGCTGGTCTTAACTCACTTCCTCCTGCAGAACCCAGGCTGTGGCTCCCTGGGAATGAAAAGTCCAGCTAGAGGGGAAGCATGGCAATGGAAAATGCATGCAACCTCCACTCCACAGTGGACTCAAGTTTGGCCAGCTACTGCCTAGTAAGTGCATACATCTTGCCTGGGCCAGGGCTCCTACGAAAAACACAATTTCACTCCTAGGCTGTTTCTGCCATTAAAGCTACTATGAAGCCCTGGCCAAAAATTAAAGCTGTTCCCTCCACTAGTAGGTATTTCAGAAAAGCTCTGGGTAGTGAGTTTCCTTTTAGATGCAAAGGCTAGTAAACTGCAGACCTCTGCACCTGAAAAGGTGAAATAAGCCGCCTGAATCTGATATGTGGAAGAAGCATTCAATGAAAAATAGGGAAAATACCATAAATCAGTTGCTTAACTCATACAAGCGGAGATGCCATTTTTATACTGCCCTCATCCCCATATTATCTGAGCACCTTCTAGTAGTGCATTAAGCAATGTGACTAACATCTGTCACCTGTGGTTTGTCCTCTCTCATCCTTTCCTCAGAGGGAGAATTGTATGTGCAGAGTTTTATTTTGGAAGGGAGGGAAGTAGGTTAACGTACAGGCATGCCTTGACTTGGAACAGAAGGTGGTGAGGTTTGTAATGTTCCTTAGTTCCTGTGAGAGTTTGCTCCACAGTCTCACGTATGTTTCTGTTCGATGGCTGTGTTATCTTAGTAAGACCAGAAAAAACCTAAACTACAAACTTCATGAATTATTTTAAAAAAATATATATATTAGGGAATGTAAGGAAGCCATTTTACTCTTGGTAGATTCTGAATTCCCCGCACAATTGTACATGATAATGGAAGCAGAAGAGCTAATATATTATAACCTTGTATCTAATGCTGCTAGCATTATAAACCACTCTTAGCCTCCTGTTTTATCCCCTAGGACATTCTAACAGTTTCTGAACTTCCTCTTACTCTTCCAATGTGCTCTTTCAGCTTCCAAACCTCTGTATAATGCTACTTTGCATTTACACAGCATCTTAATCTGATTATATCAAAACACTTTACAAAACTGGGGATATATACTATCCCTTTTTTACAAACTGAAATTGAGGCATAGACTAGTCCAAGGTCACACAGTTACATGTGAACAGAATCTGAATATTTAGTTCAGGTAAAAACACTTTGAAATCTTAATGTTTAAAAGCAGAGCCACACCATATATTCTTGGGAAACAAGTATTTCCACAGAGTTTGTCTTATCCCTAGAATAAAATCTGCAGTTCCATTTCATAACAATTCCCTTTTGGATTATGTTTCAACACTCTTAATAGAATGTTACTAAATATTTATAAGGTTAGCAAGTATTCTTCTGCAAAGAAGGGATAAAGCAACACTAACGTTCTGCCAAAATGTTACACACTTTACAACACCCACTCTGAAGTTAAATTTATGGGAAGTTAATAAAGCACGGACATCTTTACCAAAGCCTTAGTTGGTTTTTTGCTTTCTTTTAAGATTAATTACAATTCTGACAGAATACACATCAAGCATACATTTCTAACATATCAATCTGAAGATCTTCTAAACAAGAGTGTAGCTCAACAGAACTGACTTTGGGCTCTGTGTCATATTCTTCACCTACTACAAGTAATGTTCTTTCCTAACTAAAACCTATATTGATAATTCCTCATTTCTATTACTGTACCTCCTAAGATATGAAGGTATTAAATTGTAAAAATACTACAATTTGCACTTGATATCAGAGAGCGACAAATCTAAAGCAGATGCTGAAATAAGAAACTATTTCAGAATATTCTTCAAGACAAAGGCTGTAACTGTTGTATGCAGTGTTGTTGTAGCAGCATTGGACCCAGGATACTAGAGAGACAAGGTGGCTGAAGTAATATCTTTTATTGGACCAGCTTCTGTTGGAGAGAGAGACACGTATTCAAACCTACAAAGAGTTCTGTGAGAGTTCATTCAAGTGCACAGCGATTTATCTGGTTTCACCCACATAGTTGTTATTGGGGCATTTAGTGCATTGGATGAAGTACACGACCATGTTGTGATAATCCAATAACAACTACTGTGAATGAAACGAGACAATCACTATGCTCTTGAATGAACTCATAAAGAAAAGTGATAAAAAAACAAAAACACTATATCACCTGTAGCTGAACATTTTTCTCAAAGCGATCACTCTATATCTGACCTCTCAGTCCTCATCCTCAAAGGAAATCTACACAATACCTTCAAAAGATGAAGCTGGGAGCTTCAATTCATAACTTTGCTAGACACTTAAATCATGGACAGAATAGAGACACTGGATTTATGGGTTATAACAACAATCTACAACCCACTAAATACCCTCAGCCTTCCCCCCTTCTCCCTTCCCCTCTATGACTGGAGAGGTTTTAACTGGTTTTAATTGGCCACTTCACTTTGAATAGTCCCTTGAAATGTGTGTTAACTACTTATGCTAAACAATTTGTTTCACCTTGTATTTATCTGTGACACTCTTACATTTCCCAGATCTGAAGAAAAGCTCTGTGTCAGCTCGAAATCTTGTCTCTCTCACCAATAGAAGTTTGTCCAATAAGAGATACTACCTCACCCACCTTGTCTCTCCAAAGGTTATAACATAAGACCAAATGGTATGTAATTCTGCTCTTCACAGTCAGACTACAAAAAGCCTAATTCTAAGCAGTTTTGCACCATCTATTGTTTAACACAGATAGAGATGCTGTAATTTTTTTTTCAGGAAAGCTTGGCAATCAGCTGTATCAGCAGCTTTAAGGAGGATTATTCTCCCCTGTTGCTTTTTTTAAAAGGAGATTAGTTCAGATTTTCTTTCACTGTAATGAACCTTGTAAGGATCAGGAACATTGCATTGATTTCAAAGATGAAATTGTAAGGTCATTCAAAAGGCTAAACAAACAGTTTCATGGAAACAATCTGCTGAGGCACTCATTAGCCCAAGCAAGGGAAAACTGTAGTCATTATTCATAAAAGTTAGAATGTCACTAAGTATCAGGTGAGATATTGCTTTCTACCAAATGTATATGGATAAAAAGTTTCAAAGAAGCATCATAACACTATGTAAAATGCCAAAAAAAAAAAAAAGAGTGTTGGTCAGACAAGGTAATCAGGATTAGAATGCAATAGTGTGTCTGAACATTAAAAAATTCCTTACTGAACAGTGTATTGCATTAATTGCTAGGGAGGTGACTTTTTAGAGTTACTCCCTTCCAATTATGCAGGCAGCCTACACACTCAGGTGTTCCGGATACAGTTACCTAGATCTTCATCTTCCCCTCCTTACCACACAGTTCACTGTCTGTTACCCCCATCTGCATCCTCAACTTCATTTAGACTGTTGAGTACTTTGGAGCTGGAACAGTCTTTTTCAGTGCATGTTTAGAAAGCTTTATTCAGAGCCTGGTTTTGCAAAAGGATCCATAAGGATATTCCCAATCCTAGGTGGATTCCTTTGCAGAATGGAAGTCCATAAGTGTAGAATATTTCCAATTCAAAACACACATTAAGATGATCAATGGACTTTTCATATTTTAAAATTATATAATAATGATTGTAAACATCATTTTAAACTATAACATCTGGTCTTTAACATCTGGTCACAAAAGAGTTATTCTGACGTCATGAACGATTAAGCCTAAATTAAAAATTTAACTGGACGTATCTACAAAAATAAAGGAGTTGCCTTTTAAAGAAAATTAGGTTCTTTAAATTGTGAAATCATTATTAAATGCCTGAATATCATATGGCACGTGGACACAGTTGAGTAACAAAGGACCTATCATCCCCAAAGCATTCCCAAACATACTTCACTGTAAGGTTTCAAAACTGCATTTATAGAAAGCAATTCATGGAATTTCCCATCATTTCCTGAAGGCACAACTTCAAAACCTTAGCACAGGTCCCAAAGAATATCCCATTCACTTTTCTCAGAAAAAAGTAAATAAATTAATTGAAACACCCACTAGAGTTACAAAACTTCACAAGAAATCTCAGTACTGACCTTTCATATTCATACCAAAATACTGTTAAAATGAATACATGTCACTTCAAAGGTAATTAAATACACCTTTACATATAACATGAGACATAAGTTGCATCTCTGAAGAACTAGATTGTCTCTGTTCTAAAGTCCTTTAAAAAAAGAGCTATGCTGAATTTTATTACCTCAAATATATAAAATGTTTTGTAGGGACTGACGCTGTTCCCACTTAAGTCAATGAATCCTTTGCCATTAACTTCAAAGGGAGCAAGATTGACAGTTGTCATGAAGTACTTTCTAGTAAAAAAGAAAATTGTACCCTGCAATACTGCAGTTATAATACATACTTTTAAATTTTATATAAACTGATTTATATTCTCTTGCAGCAAAATGCTTAAAACTCAGAAATAAATTGATTTAATCATAAGAATGATTTTGAAGTTCATGCGTAATTGGATTTACAATATCTCAAAAACTGACAAAAAAACGCATAGGATTAACCCTAAATGCAATGCTAATGGTCTAAGTAAACATTTCCTAACTCATTACTCCTACACAAGAGAAGAGAGAGAGAGCTAGATCCTCAGCTGCAGCTGAGATATGTATGGTGAAAATGGAGGGGCTGGACAAAAGAGGCTCTAAACCCCCTCTGTGGCCCTTCAATCTGGGAGCCATCCTGGTTTATGGCATAATTTAGAGTAGCTTCAGGGCTGTTCTAAAGTTATTCCCTATAGCCTACAGACCCACTGGGAAATTCTGGCAGTCACGTATCAACAGGGTACAGGGATACCCCATCCTGCCCCCATGCCATAGGCTGGGGGTGAGGTGGCATAGAGTTTCTATGCCAGTTCAATACGACCTAGGGATTCTCTTTACACCCCGGGAATCCTCCGGGAGCCAAGGAACCAGTAAGTGATTCAAAGCAGTCAGAGTCCAATTATCCTCAGCCCTGCACTCTGTATAGTCATCTACACCATAGTTTCTCAACCTGTGGTACGCATACCCCTGGGGGTATGCAAGACAGAGGCAGCAGGTACATGGCCAAAAACCCAGTGAACAGAGGCAGGCGGCAGCCGCCAGCTTCTAGGGGAGGCAGGCAGCAGCCGCCGGCTTCCCGCCCCGTCTCACCTCCTAGATGGGATGCCGGGTGGCAGCCACCGACTTCTTAGGACGCCAGGCGGCAGCTGTTGGCTTGGGCAGCAACTGCCCATGTCCCACCCAGGCCCAGCTCCCAGGTGGGAGCCCGGCAGCAGCTTTCTACATCCTGCGAGCTGGGCTCACAGCTGGGTGGCTGCCACCCGTGCCCTGGCTCTGAGCTGAGAGACAGCCTCTCACACCCTGGCTCAAAGATGGGCAGCAGCTGCCTGCTGCCTGCCCACATCCCCAGGTCCCAGCCTGAGCGGAAGCCTCCACCGCCCCAGTTCGGAGCAGGTAGCAGTCACCCACCTCCCGGACTTGCAGACAGATGGCAGCTGCCTGCAACTTTCCCAGGTGGCAGCTCCCCTCCCCAGCTCAAAGCCCAGTGCCCAGAAAGCCAGGTGGAGAGCCCTGTGGATTGCCCATTCCTGGAGCCAGGCTCTACTCACAGGTTTACTTGTCAATTTCACTGCTCTAGCTGAGCAATGAAATTGACAACTATGACAGCCCCAGATTTTACCAGTATAAAAATCTTAAGAGGGGTCCACACACTGTGATTTGCCCCAGGCCCGCACCCCCATAGGGACAACCATGGGGAACGTTGCTATGTACTCTGGGCCGCTAAAGCCTGCTCATACCTCACAAGTTCCTGCCTGTGTGAGGAGAACACCACATGCCATCAGGCCATAGTGATTGGCTGGAGTTGACCTTTGCTCCTATGTGGAGAAAGGGGAGGAGGAAGGAGGGGAGAAACAGCAGGGGGTTTTGTGATCTGTCAGAGCCACACAGCATTGCAGAACTCAGAACTCTCCAGCTTTACGAGAAATACAGTTGTCCAGAGGTAAGGGGAGAAAAGATTGTATTTCTCAGAGTGGAAAATTGAGTGTTGGGGTACTTATTAAAATTTTCAGAAGTTAGGGGGTACTTGCTACTTAAAAGGTTGAGAAACACTGATCTACACCAATCCAAAGTAGGTGTGACACACTACCAAATCAGAATTCTTCATTCACACCAGATTGGAATCAACCCCCAAAGGAACCTGATCTTACTCCTATTACATTATAGTATATGGAAAAAATCCTGTTTTCATTTCAGTGAGAGCAAGACTGGGCACATACATTTGCTCTAAATATTATTAGCAGTTTGGGAGTGAGGAAATAATGTTTTAGAACATCTTTCAAAAAACTTTGCTCAAAACAAAGGAAATTACAATCCATCCCCAAAATTACTACATATCGTGGCAAAATATGCCTTTGTGTAATGGTGTGATAGTGTGCTGTGTAACACTCTCTCTAAAAAAGACACCTATTTTCAGCTTATTTAAACAGCAAGTTGCTACGGCAATGATTACAAGTCATGTCATTATTTTAAAATGTATATAGCTGGAGTGGAGTGTGACTAAATTTAGAAAGCCACATGTACCTGGAAATCTAATTATATAGACAAACCAAAATGACAAGTTTAACATGGATATCCTGTTGAAACACATTACATTTTAAAAAATGAAATCATAAAGCGGTATGTATTTTAAACATTTAAGAAGGTGTTTGGCCCTTTTACTCTTTGATTACCTCTTTCACATTTAGTAACCATTATGTTTTCTTGCCTCAAAAACTATCCTCAGAGACCGGTCATTAAGATGATGAGGCAAAGTGACAGAGAAAAGGCTAGGTTTTAAAATGAAGTCTTATGCCAGTGGAACAAGACCAATAGCCACAGAAAACAAACTCTGCAATCTATACAAGCTAATATCAATAGAGAGGGAAACACAACATTCCCATGTTGGAATGTAAACGTCTATGCAAGCAACAACCATTCCCTAACACACACACTGCCAAGACCTTGGCAACAGCACAGCTAAAGTTATATTTTCCAATCTCTCAGCTGACAGTTTGTCCTTCCCCCACTGAAAACTTTAGATTGAGATTCTCAAATCTACTCCTATACTAACTTCAAAGCCTCTCGTAGTTTAAAAAACGCAACAACAAACAACATAAATGAAACAGCAACGATCTCCTAAATGTCTTGAAATGAGGAATAATTAACCCGACTCTTTCCTTCTCTAAACGGAGAAAAAAAGGAACGGCAAGAAGCTGCATGCATGGGGATTGAGGGAAAGGGACGTGTGAAAATACAGGGGACAGGGAAATATGAGGATTGAAAACCTGTGTGAGAGCAACAGGGGGACTGTATGGCGGGTATGAAGTTTGTATCCGCACGATCACTCCTCTGTGTAGGGGAGATAAAAGAAGGGGTGTCCACGAGAGGGTGAGTGTGAAGGGAAACAGGTGCAGTCTTGCGTGAGCAAGGGCAGAAGTGTGTGGAAGGGGATAATGGTGCAGGGGCTCAGGGGAGATGAGTGAGTCCATGAGGAGCGGGGTGCCCTGAGTTGGAGGCAGGGCGGAGGGCTGGGGGTGCCGGGTGCCCTGAGAAGGAGGCAGGGCAGGGGGCTGAGGGTGGCCGGAGGTGGGGGGCCAAGCAGGGGGCAGGGGCCGTGCGCCAGGCGCTGCGGAGCGGAAGCCGCGGCTTGTACCCACCTTCCCCAGCAGAGCGCTCCGGGTGGCAGCGGCGGCGGCCGAGCTGGGGGAGCCGCCGACCGCCGCTGCAGCCGCAGGGTGATAGGCGGGCGACGCCGCGGAGCCGCTTCCTCCGCTGCCGGGGGCGGCGGCCGCCGCCGCTGCGCTGCCCTGCGCCGTGGGGCTGCCGCCGCCGCCGCCCCGGGGCCGCTGGCGGATGCCGTCCAGCAGCCGGACCAGCAGGATGTTGGCGGGCAGCTCGTCCACCCCGCAGCCCACCAGGATGCGGCACTCGGGGCAGCGCAGCTCGTGGCGGGAGCTGACGATGCTCTCCAGGCAGCGGCGGCAGAAGGTGTGCTGGCAGGGCAGCGCCTTGGCCGTGGTGTCCAGCCGCTCCAGGCACACGGAGCACTCCAGCAAGTCCAGCAGCGACGACTCGTCCATCGCCGCCGCTTCGCCGCCGCCTCCCCGCCGCGCCTCCGCTCCCCGCTTCGCCGCGGCTGCCTCGGGCGCGCACCGCCGGGCCGCCCGTAGCAGCATCTAGAGCAGCAGCAGCGGCCAGCGCAGCACCGGGCGGCCCGGGCGAGAGGCGAGCGGCGGCCTGTCAGCGGGAGCCATCAGGGCGGCGGCCGCGCGCGGGAGGCAGCAAGTGAATCAGCGCCTAGCGGCAGGGGGTGCAGCGCCTGCCGGGCACCGGGCCGTCAGAGAGCCGGGCACGGCCGGAGTTCAGGCCGCCAGGCTCCCTCTGCCCGCCCCTGCTCTCCCCGGGTCCCTGCAGCGCAGTAGTCCCGCGGGGGAATCCTGGCGAGCGAGCAATCCCGGCAGCCTGGAGCTGGAGGAGGGCACCTGTCTCCCGGGGGTCTCCCCCCCCCCTCACCCTCTGCGTGCGATCAGCAGCTGGGCTTGGGCCAGGGCGCATCCAGGGAGCCGGCTTAGCGCACCCACGCCTTGCTGGAAGCCCTGGGGCTGGCCGGGAGCGCGGGGAAAAAAGGCACAGCAGATCTCCCGCGGGATGGCTTCAGCACTTCATCTGGCCCGCCGCTGCTGCTGCTCCTCGCCAAGCGGCTCCTCCTCTGCTCCCCCATGGCTCACTGTGTAACCCGATCGCAGCGCTGGTCGCTCTTGCTCTACCGCCCCCCTGCCTTACTCAGCAGTGTCTCCCTCCTCCTCTTCGAGAGAGCAGAACTAACAAGGCAGAGAGACGCTGCACAGTGGAGATCAGTCCGGGGAAGGAGAGAGGCAACGGGAACAGTCCGTGTAGTATTTTGCACAATCCCTTCGCCAGAAAACGGGTGACACCCGGGCCCTCTCCCCTCTTTTACGCAAGCACAGACGTGTGCGCCAGAAATGGGCTCAGACAGTCGGCCTGAAAAATACATAAAGTTTTGTCGCTCTTGCTGGCTTTAATTTTCTGCCCATCACCGTTAGCACTGCTCCCGTTGCCGAGTTGCGGTCACCCTCAGGGTAGGCCCAGTGGCTCGGACTTCCTGCCTCTTAGGAAAGTTGGCCAACAGCCCAGCGATGCTGCTGCCAAGGAAGGAAACAGGCTGGAGGATGAAATCAGACTGTCCGCGCAGCTAGCAATGCCTTTGCCCTATAACTTCATCTGCACGGAATGCGATCCAAACACCACAGCATACCATCCAGCATTTCATACACGCTGGAGAGGTTTCCGTCTCCCTGCCTTTCCTTGAGCACGGGCCAGTCATTCAGGAAACTTTTTAGTTCAGCCCACATCCAAAGGCAGCTAATGTGTTTGTGCTGTGAAAGTGACCAGTTAAATTCGAGCTTCTTCTCAACTACGCGCTTGCTGCAAAACCTCCCTTCTTTCTTCTCCTCCCATTTCAGTGGGAAAAAATTGCTTTCTCCTGTCCGACCCTAGGCTCAGGACGGCGTCAGAGCAACGGAAATAAGCACCCCGGAGCAACCCGAGATGCTGGCGAAGTTTGCAGAAGTTTGTTCAAACTGTGAATGAAAAATATATTTCTTGCCTTGGGTTGCCCCTTAGTGGACAGTCTCGACCACAGCAGCTACTGGCGGCGTGCGAAAGATAGTTGGGGATGTTCTTGGACAAATTGCTTGAGATTGAAGTTTAATATTTACTAAAATTTACTGCTCATTAAATCTGCCTTAGCTAGATAAATTGCTGATCTTTGCACGTAGTATCAAATATGCATCTTAAGGGACACTGCAAAGTTAAATTTGGTTCCCACATATTTAACAACCTATGCCCAATAGAAATGATTCTCACATTTATTTTTAAAATAAAACAAATATAAGTGAAAATGGATAGTCTCTTTTCACAGTCCAAGATATTTTTTAGGCTAAAGCATGTATTTTTAACCCATTTAATCCAGTTGATCCCTACACACATGACAAATCAAACTGTGAAATACACCTGGGCCTTTGTGAACTCTATTTAACCAGTCCTGAAAGGAGCCATGTCCTGAAATGTTTGATCTCTCCTTGGTTGACAGTTCTATTTCATATATTAAACACCAAGTGAAAGAAAAATTTGATGCAGCCCAATGCTTATCCTTCCCTGTACTAAAATATTTGAAAAATAGGGAGCACTTCCACTTAGTTGAACAGCAATGACTGTTGAAGTGTTTATCCACAGTGGCCAATGAGAGAACAGGAATGACTCTGTAGTTCAGTGGTTAGGACAGCCACCTGGGAGGTGGGAGACCCCGGTTCAATCCCTCTACTCCAATCTCTCTTTCATTATTTAGCCAGAGTGCAACAACTTCAACATGAGAGACTGAGGGATCCTCACACCAGAATATCCCATAGCCCAGTGGTTAGAGCTCTGTCAAAAGGTGGGAGATCCCTGTTGAAATCCTTTTTTTCCCTTAAGGCAGATAGCGGAATTGAAGCTGGGGCTCCCACATCCCAGGTGAGTCCTCTCATAATTGGGCTAAAAGTTATAAGGTGGGCTCCTTCTCTGGCTGGATTTTGAATGGGACCCAATCCAGTAGGCAGCCTCTGAGTTCACCTACCAGATCACACCCTGCAGGTGACATAGTGGCCAAACTCCTATCTTCATCTAGTTTGTGAATTGCTTAGGGGCTTAGGCAGGAGATAAATGTCCTGATGACGGAGTGAGGCAGCAATGCACATACCAGGAGGCAGAAACGTAGGCCCCTAGGGAAATTTTACCCTGAAAAACATAGGTACCAAATGAGTTCAGGCACCTATAGAGTTTGGCAGGAGTTTTGTAGATCACAGTGGAGCCAAAACTGGGACTTACATGCCTAAACCCAGGACTAAATACCAATGACTATATATCTTTGAGGATTTTGGCATTAGTATCTACTAATAATTCTGGGGCTACAACTTCCTGCTCAGCTGTCAAAACAAACCCCTTCTCTGGGAGGAATCCATTGTTCTCAAAGGATAAAAGGACCAGGCTGTCAAGGACCTCTGCTCTTTCCTAACCCAATAAATCAGATACTGCTACTGGTCATGGCTTTTTCTCTTACACTCCAAATAAAAAGGAATGTGTTTTTTATGCTGCACTTTATTGCTAGCAACCTGGTGAAATAAAGTCAGAAAAATCTAACTATAGTGAGGAACATCTGTTCTCCTTTCAGTCTCCCACATCTGAGCTGGCATTCATGAATTCTGAGGCTCTATGTTCCAGCCTCCCAGGCCATTGGGAAGAGCATCAGATATCCCTTCTCTACTCCCTCCTCTACCTGGAGTGCCAAACAGCACTGAACAAATAAAGCCATGCATGGAAACAGTCCTGCTTCTCCTCATGCAGAGTGCTTAGTCACATATGGAGTCCCCAGCAGGAACAAAAGAATGAAGCTCTGATTGAATTTCCACACACCTAATCATCAGCCTTGCAGTGCTCTTAAGTGCTCTGGTCTCTGGAAAAGCTGTTTGCAGCTTTGCTGCCTTTACCACCCCTGTGCTAGTCTCCCTCTCTAACATCTGCTGATTGTTACAATAATAGAAAACAAGAATTAGAGCTGTAGTAAGGCTCCAACCGGTCTTGCAGGCGGACAGATTGTTTAAACCACAGTGGAGAGACAACTATTAGTGAGCAAAGGAAGTTGCTGAGGCAGAACTGAAGGGGCACAGAAGAGGAAGAATATTGGAGAGAACTGAACTGGGGTGACCTGAGAGCCAGATACAGTGGAACTGGAACCAAGACAGGGAAAACACAAGAAGGAAGGAGAGAATTAAAGGGAAAACACTGATTTATTGAGAAATTAGAGAAGGTGGAGGTCTAGGAATAGAGAAAAGTGGAGAGGAGATAGAATTTGGAAGATAAGGCCCTAATCCAGAACAACATGTAAGTATGTCAGTAGTCTGATTTAGGAAATACTGACATGCTGAAAATTAAGCCCTTGTTTATGTGCTTTCATGGATCAGGCCTGAAAGATCACAGTGGAATGTACAGGAGAGAAGGGTAAGAAAAATTTGGGGATGAGGTGAGGTGTATGAATAACTGAGAGACTACATGAGTAGAATGAAGTTAGAGAAAAATAAAAGTACAGATCTTTTAAAAATAGTTTTAAAAACAGAAGAAAATTGAACACAAAAGCCTGATGAAAAATATTATGAAAGAAAGAAATAGCAGGGAAAAGAGAAAGCAACACAGGAAATACAGTATTTTTTGTTTTACTTTATTAAAAATTTGTGGGTTTGCTTATGATTAATTCCCATGTTTCAGCTGCTACAACCTCTGCCTCCATACTCCAAGTGTTAAGTAATTAATTGTAAACTAATTAAGTAATGTGATTAACATAGTTCCTAAAAAGAGGTGCATTTTAAACAAGTTGAAAAAATAGAGTCACACATTTTGAACATTTTCCACACATTCCCTAGTTAGTTAGGATATTTTAGGAGTGAGCTGTTAAATAGTTGCTGTGTTGCACCCTAGATGTAGCTTGATGGATGAAGAGATTTCTTTTTATAGGTGAAGAACATAAGAACGGCCATACTGGGTCAGACCAATGGTTCATCTAGCCCAGTATCCTATCTTCTAAAAGTGGCCAGTGCTAAATGCTTCAGAGGAAATTAATAGAACAGGACAATCATCAAGTGGTCCCGTCCTCCAATCCCAGCTTCTGGCAGTCAGAGATTTAGGAACACTCAGAGAATAGGTTTTCGTCCTTGACCATCTTAGCTAATAGTCACTGATGAACCTATCCTCCTTGAATTACCCAATTCTTTTTTTAAACACAATTATACTTTTGGTTTTCACAACATCCCTGTCAACTACTTCCACAGGTTGACTATATGCTGTGTGAAGAAGTACTTCCTTATGTTTGTTTTAAACCTGCTGCCTATTAATTTCATTGACTGGCCCCTGGTTCTTGTGTTATGTGAAGGGGTAAATAACACTTCCTTACTCACTTTCACCACATCATTCATGATTTGATAGGCCTGTATCATATCCCCTCCCCACCCTTAGTCATCTCTGTTCAGAACTGAACAATTCCAGTTTTTTTAATCTCTCCTCATATGGATGCAATTCCATACCCCTAATAATTTGTTGCTCTGCTCTGTACTTTTTTCCAATTCTAATATATCTTTTGCCAGATGGGGTGACCAGAACTGCACACAGAATTCCAGGTGTGGGCATAACAGACTTATATAGTGGCATGATGACATTTTATGTCTTGTTATTTATCCCTTTCCTAAGGTTCTTAATATTCTGTTAGCTTTTTTGACTGCTGCTGCACACTGAGCAGATGTTTTCAGAGAACTGTCCACAATGACTCCAAGATCTTTCTTGAGTGGTAACAGCTAATTTAGAACCCATCATTTCGTATGTATAGTGGGGATTATGTTTTCCAGTGTGCATTGCTTTGCATTTATCAACACTGAATTTTATTTGCCATTTTGTTGCCCAGTCATCCAGTTTTGTGAGATCCCTTTGTAACTCTTCGCTCTCTGCTTTGGACTTAACTATCTTGAGTAATTTTGTATTGTCTGCAAACTTTGACATCTCACTGTTTACCTCTTTATCCAGATCATTTATGAATATGTTGTAATGCACCAGTTCCAGTACAGATCCTTGGGGGACACCTGTGTTTATCTCTCTCCATTTTGAAAAGTGATAATTTTGTCCTACCCTCTCTTTCCTGACTTTAGCCAGTTACTGATCCATGAGAGGACCTTCGCTCTTATCCCATGACTGCTTACTTTGTTTAAGTGCCTTTGGTAAGGGACATTGTCAAAGGCTTTCTGAAAGTTCAAGTACAATATATTCACTGGATCACCCTTGTCTGCATGTTTGTTGACATCCTCAAAGAATTTTAATAGACTGGTGAGGCATGATTTCCTTTTACAGAAGCCATATTGACTCTTCCCCAACATATTGAGTTCATCTATGTATTCAATAATTCTGTTCTTTACCATAGTTTCCACCAATTTCCCTGATACTGAAATTAGGCTTAAAGGTCTGTAGTTGCGAGGATTCCCTCTGAAGCCTTTTTTTAAAATATCAGCATTACATTCGCTATCTCCCACTCATCTGATACAGAGGGCTGATTTAACTAGCAGGTTATATATCATAGTTAGTAGTTCCGCAATTTAATATTAGAGTTCCTTCAGAATACCATCAATCCTGGTATCATATTGCTGTTTAGTTTATCAATTTTTTCCAAAACCTCCTTTATTGATACCACAATCTGGAACAGTTCCTCAGATTTGTAACCTAAAACAAATGGCTCAGGTGTGAGAATCTCCCTCACATCCTCTGAAGTGAAGATTTATGCCAAGAATTCATTTAGCTTCCCTGCAACGGCCTTGTTATCCTTGAATGCTCCTTTAGCTCCTTGATCATCCAATGGCCCCACTGACTGTTTGGCAGGCTTCCTGCTTCTGATGTGCTTAATGTTTTTGCTGTTAGTTTTTGTGCCTTTTGGTAGTTGCTCTTCAAAATTCTTTTTTGGCCTGCCGAATTATACTTTTACATTTGACTTGCCAGAGTTTATGTGCCTTTCTATTTTCCTCAGTAGGATCTGACTTCCAATTTTTAAAGGATGTCTTTTTGTCTCTAACTGCCTCTTTTACTCTGCTGATCCATGGTGGCATTTGTTTGGTCTTCTTACAGCTTTTTTTTTTTTTTTTTTTTTAATTTGGGGTTGTCATGGGGTCCACTCACCGCACACGGCACCTCCTCCTGGTGGCTCGGGGAATTAGCTCTTGCCAGGTGCTGCTTTCCTCTGGTGGTGTCATCTCTTTCATCCTGTGGCCCTTCTCACCCTCAGAGCTGCAGCTTCCTGTTTGTGGCTTGGCCCTCCGGCCAGGTCACTAAGGTTTTCCCCTCCAGGAAAATCAAAGTCGTTCTGAACCAGCTGTCCAGCTGGCATCTCCAATGCCCTGCACCCATGGGTGGCAGGTATAATAGGCCAGGGGAGGTTAAGCCTCCCCTGGTGCAACCACTGCCAACCAGCCACTAGACACCTGGGCCATGGTGGCCCCGCCTCTTCTTCGCCCTCCTGGGACGGTGGACGTTTTTGCTTATTTATGCACCATGCAGGTTCCCAGGTGGCTGAGGAGACAGTATCTGCTACTCAGCTTCCCGGGTCCCTTAGTATTACTCAATTTTAGCATTCTGGGAACACCCTCTTCCTCATGCATGAACCCTGGTTGACTTCAAATTTCAAATCGGTACCCTCTCAGATAGGCCTGGACATGGGACATGTGAACTTTAAGGGCTGTGTGCACAATCCTTAAGGGACGCACGCAGAACCGCAGTGTCGTGCATACATTGTAGTGTCTTGTGCAGAATCTTATGGTACTGTGCGCATAACCAGTGTAGGGAGTGCAAAGGCAGGAAAATGGGACTATCAGATTGGATGGGACAATTAGTATTTAAGATTCACAGCAACAGATGAGAGTTGCTGTCCATCCAGGTGACAGCCTGTATTTTCCTGTTGCCTCAGATCAAGAGAGAAGACATTTGGAGAGCTTACCTGTCCACTGTGTCTGTTCCTGTTCGTGATTTGGTTTCTGATTGTGTATTCCCGCTCACCTGTTCCCATTCATTTGTTCCAGTCCAGAGTTCTGTTCCTGTGTTTACCTATTCCATCCTTGTGTGTCCATCCTCACTTGTGTATGCCTAAAGGGCGTAAGAGAGGGAAACCTTTTATTGTTAATTTGTCCATTTATCCGTTACTGCATTTTTACCTTACGTTCCTGGGTTTTAGGCCCCTCATCTCTGGTCTTGTGCTGTTTGCTAATAAACTGTTTATTCATTTATTTAAATCTGTTTCACTGGTTTCCTTGGTGGGTCCCTGAATGACAGAGAAACCAGAGGGGGTGAACCTGGAGTGGTCCTTTTAAATAAATATTGGACTTGTTATCAATTTGAGTTGGATGGGAGTTAAGGCCCATTGGCTCTGGGAGGGAGTGTGGGACCTTTATCATTCCTTAATTCCCCTTTCATTTGGTAACACTGGACTTTCAGGGAAAATACTTATGAACCCGGGAAGCTGAGGAGCAGATACCGCCTCCTCAGCCACCCACTGCTGCCTGGCTGCTTCTCTCCCCAGAAGTCTCCACTCCCCTCTCTGGAGGTCCCCACCGCTGCTTGCCAGTTCCTCCTCTCAGCCTTCCCACTGTTGCTCGCTGCATGCTTCCCTTTTCTCTTCACCCCTTCCCCTCCTCCACCGCTGCTCGCTGTGTCCCTCCTCCCCCTCCCTGCTCAGCACCCCCGCTGTTGCTCACTGCCTCAGTGGAATGAGGGGGGGGGAAGAAGAGGGGTCAAGCATGTGGAAGAGAGGAGTGGGGGCCAGACTGGGGGGAGGGGAAGAGGGATGTGGTGAGCAGTGAGTGATGAGGCCAAGCAGGGCGGGAGGCTGTGGAAGAGAGTAGGGGGGCTATGCAGGGGGAAGAAGGGACATGGTGAGCAGTGAGCGGCAGGGAGGGTGGGGATGACGGATGTGACAGCCAGCAAGCTGAGAGGGGAGGAGGCAGGGTCTGGGGAGGAGAGAGGGTGGGGCGTAGGGCAGAGCTGGGATGGAGTGTGGGTGGGGCCGTGGGCAGAAGAGGTGGGACAGGGAGCTAGCCTCCCCGAGGGTAAATTTCATCCACTGTCCATGCCTGTGCCACTTCCCAGTGGCTGGTAGGAGAACCCAGGCCCACCCTTGGGTTCCAGCCCAAGGACCCTGTAACAAGCAGCCAAGGTCTGAACAGTCCTACCCCTTGCTGCTGTTTCCCTCCTTTATGACCTTTTCAATTTTTCATGCTAGCAATCTGGTTCCGTTTTGGTTTAGATGAATCCCATCTTTCCAGGTTCCTCCTTTTCCAAAAGGTTCCCCAGGTCCTAATAAACCTAAATCCTTCCTCTAAACACTGTCATTTCATCCACACACTGAGACCCTGCAATTCTGCCTGTCTAACTGACCTTGCATGTGGAACTGGAAGCATTTTAGAGAATGCTACCATGGAGGTCTTGGACTTCAATCTCTTACCTAAATTTGGTCTCCAGCCAGGACCTTCCTCCTAACTTTCGCTATGTCATTGGTACCTATAAGTACCACAACCACCAGCTCTGCCACGCATTGCATAAAAAAGTCTGTATAGATGTCTCCAGAGGTCTGCAACCATTGCTTTCAACAGGCAATACACCATGTGGTTCTTCCAATCATTACAAACCCAACTATCTATATTTCTAATAATCAAATCCCCCATTACTGTTATTTGTCTCTTCCTAATAACAGGGCTCCTTTGCCCAAAAGGGATATTTTGAGTTTGAGAGGATATCATGACATCTCCTGGAATGTTAAATTTGAAAAGTACTTTGCGATTAAAGATGCTTTATTAAGGCAAAATACTATTATAGGGAAAATAAACAGAAGTTTTAGTATAGAATGATTTCGTTTGCAGCTGTACACAAATTATAACAATCAGAACAATAGTACAGTACATGTATTTAGTGCCTCTATTTTAAAAAATGCTGGTTCTGTTTTCATGGATCTTGTTCTTTTATGATCTTTTTTTGATACTCAATTCAGAGCAGGAAAGACTGCTGGCTTTTGCTTTTTTATACATTAAACTTTTGGTTTTATATAGATTATATAGTGGGGGAGGGGAAATGAGCTTTTAGCTTTACCCTAATCCATTTACACGGTGCTATTAGATTCGGCCAACTTGTTTCCAGTCTTCTGCCAAATGCCACATAGATTGTGTATGATTAAACATAAATTGCTCTCACATCTTGCCCTTGTTCTTGCTCTATTTGTAAGGGCCAGTGATGCAATAACTATTCATTTTACACAGCTAGAAAACAGTTTTGCTGCCCAGCAATGATTAATGAGTGACAAATGTTTGTGCAGCGCGTCAAAAACTGTAAAGTGCTATAAGAGTGCTAAGCATTATTACTATTTTTCAAAGAACCAATGTAATTAAACTTGCAGTATAGTAAACATCTCATTGAAAACCTATTCTTATTCTTGCACTTCCAGTGTCTAATTTTAAATAATCACTGGTCTACACTTACATTATCTGTTTGATTTACATTTAGATATAAATCTGTTAAAAAGAGCAATTTTGCATCTGAATTACATTAATCTTTAGGAAAACTCTAAGCTATACCTTTCACCCCTCTACCTCCCTTTTCTCTTCTCATTGTATCTAGATATTGCAGTATATATAGTAAGGTTCATCCCAAACTGATTTCAGACCTTGACATTATTTAGACACAAGGGGTAAGAGTCACCACTTTATTGGAGGGCCATAGAAGACCTTCCACATTATGGAAGCCCAGCAATAGCGCTGCATTGGTGGGGAAGAGAGGGGCGAGGGCAGAAAAGCCATTCAGACAGTGGGGAAAATAGGCTCTCTGCGGGCTTTGAATAAGATGGTATGGAGGGAAGCATTTGGGGCCCTCTGGTTGCAAGAGGATGCAAGGGCAGTAGTATCCATAGGCTGTAGTAACAGACACAGAGAAGCTGGCCCCATCACCTGAATAACAGGGAGGAACTAGCTGCATATCTGAAGGCAATTTGGGTAAAAGTGATTATGAAATGATAGATTAAGGAAAGAAAAGCACAAACGCAGCAGAACAAGGACAACTGATTTCAAAAAAGCAGATTTTAACAAACTCTGAACAGGTAGGTAAGGTCCCATGGGAAGAAAATCTAAGGGAAAAAAATTCAGGAGAGCTGGCAGTTTTTCAAAGAGATGATATTAAAGGTACAACAGCAAACTTTGTTGATATGAAGGAAAGATAGGAAGACTAATAAGAGGCCAATATGGCTTCATCAGGAGATCTTTTATGACCTGTAAATCAAAAGGGAATCCTACAGAAAGTGGAAACATGGAGAGATTGCTAAGGATTAGTACAAAAGAATAACACAAGAATGTAGGGACGAAATCAGTAGGGATGCTATAAATACATTAGGAGCAAGAGGTAGATGAAAAAAAGACAGGATCAAAATTACCTTGAAAAACTGGAGAGTTGGTCTGAAATCGACAAGATGAAATTCAATAAAGACAAGTACAAAGTAGTACACTTAGGAAGGAAAAATCAAATGCAAAACTACAAAAAGGGGGATAACTGGCTAGGCAGTAGTACTGCTGAAAAAGCTCTGGGGACAGTGGCATACCGAAGGTCTCTGGCACCCAGGGGCCAAGCTTACATGTGCGGCACCCCTAGGCTTCCCCCTCCCCCGCCACAGGGCAGTAGGGATCCCGGTGTTGCCCCCCAGCTTCCCCAGGGAGGGGGGGTGTCTGTACCTGGGGGGAGGGTTGAGAGGCCTAGGAGGGTGCAAATGTAGGCTTGGCTCCGCTCCACCATCCCCCCATGCTTATTCGCTGCATGCGGCACCCAACTCTCCAACTCCATCACCGCAGCCCGGCGTCGGCTCGGACTGGGTGGCCTCACTCCCTCGACCTAGGGAGGGGGGCTGGCCTGGCTCTTCACAATTCACAGGGGGAGGCACTGAGGGACACCCCTCAGAACCTCCCGTGCTCCACACCCGTCCTGAAGGGCTGGGCCGGTGCACCTCCGCACTTACCCACTGCTCCAGCCCCACAACCCAGTGCCAGCTCGGACTGGGCGGCCTCACCCCCATCCATCCCAGCTTGGGGGTTGCTGGCCTGGCCCTTCACGCAAGGGGCGCAGGAGGCTCTGCACCCCTCAGAGCCTCCCTGCATCCCTTGCCTCCTGCGCGTCGTGAAAGGCCAGCCCAGTGCCCGGGGGCCTGCCCCTCCTCCCCACTGGTACACCACTATCTGGGGGTTGTAGTCGATCACAAATAGTATATGGGTTATTGATGTGATGCAACTGCAAAAAAGTCTAATATTAACAAGAGTTTCATATATAAGATATGAAAGATAATTGGTGCTGGTGAGGCTTCAGCTAGTATTGTATCCAGTTCTGGGGAGCACATGTTAAAAAAAAAAAAGATATGGACAAATTGGAGAGAGGAGAGCTATGAAAATGATAAAAGGTTTAGAAATCCTGACCTCTGAGGAAAAAACTGGGCATGTTTAGTCTTGAAAAAGGAAGACTGGGGGGGTAACCTGATAATAATCTTCAAATATATTAAGGGCTGTTATACAGAGGATGGTGATCAATTGTTCTCCATATCTACTGAAGGTAGGGCAAGTAGTAATAGGCTTAATCTGCAGCAAGGAAGATTTAGATTAAGTATTAGGAAAATTTTTCTGATTATAAGGGTAATTAAGCACTGGAATAGGCTTTCAAGGGAGATTGTGGAATTCCCATCTTTGGAGGTTTTTAGGAACAGGTTGGACAAACACCTGTCAGGGATGATCTAGGTTTATTTGGTCCTGCCTCAGCGCAGAAGACTGGATTACATGACCTACCAAGGGCCCTTCCAGCCTTGCATTTTTATTATTTCAGTGAGAGTGCTCAGTGCCTTGCAGCATGGAGCGCTATATGATCCAACTATTCAAATGCTTTCTTCACACTTTCTTGTTGAAGTCTGCTGTTGGAAAATATTACTGTCTTATATCACTCACCACAAAACCACATTAACAAGCCATCTGTAGCTAAAGAATGAATTAGGAGAACTTTTTTATGTGATAATGAAAATAGGAACACAAGCACTTCTGGAAAGTTAATTTCAAGAGGCTACATTTGATCTACATCAACTTTAAAAAAAAAAATTCTTAGGAAAAGTATACATAGGAAAAATGAGAGTAAAACAGAACCCTAATTTTAAAAAATTGTTTGAAGATCATTTTAGGGGATTTTAGATTTTTTTCATGGTTGCTAGATCAAGGACTGTGTCAAGGGAGACCGATAGTTTTACAGACACTAAAATAAATATCAAAATCAACCATGACTTCTTTCACAAAGAAAAAAAAACCCATGTACTTTCAGTCAAAACTAATTTATTTCAGATTAAGGAAAAGACCAACCACGCCCAGCACCACCAAAGGAAGTATTTGACAGAGCACAATGAAGTTGCTGTTCCTGTAATGGATGCAGAAATTCAGTGAACAAAATGGCTGGTATCTTTGAAGACAGACATAGTTCTTAGAAATGCAAAGAGGCAATACACAGAAAAGACTTAAAAAATTCAGGCAACCATCACTACAGTCAAAAGTATAATTCAATAGACTTTCTTAGTATTCCAATATTATTCAATCAACACCTGAGCTCAGAACTATCTGCCTTAAAATAGCTTTTACTACCAGACTACTTGGGCTTAGTAACACTGGAAAACATATACTAAGGAACTGTCAGCTTCTCCTGGTCCATAATTTAATCTTTTAAGTGAACATTAGCAACATTTACTACATACGGAGTATCACATTACCAAGAGTTTTCAGAAGGGACATTTCAATTTTGATTCTTGACCACACATGTTCAGCACAAGTGAAATAATAGATAAACTGTAATATACTCATGTTATTTTCATCTGTAATGCACTGCTTTGCCACAGCTAATAAGGTATATTGTTACTATATCTTTTCAATGCCCAGTATAATTAGATGTATACCTGTTTATTTCTAATATATTACCTGCTGCAGATGCAGAATATACACATAAAGGCATCATAATGGATTCAAGAATGATAAATGAATTCATACATTGATGAGTTCTATTTTAATAAGAACACACTTGCCAGTATTGCAGCATGATCTGTTATATGGGAATATATCTTTTGATGTTTCATTTATAGGGAGTATTCAAGCATATTGCAAGGACTTTCTTTCTGAAACAGAATAACTGGCAGCCTTGAATACAAGACTACAATTAAGAGATTCAAACACTTCACGCACCTACCTCTTATGAGATCAAAAACTACTGGTTAAATTTTTAAAAAATCTTTCCGATTGACCTTTTGGAATCAAAAATGTTATGGACTCTTGACTTTAATGTCAAGATGGAATGAGCAAAGTCAGGTCTTTGAAAGCGTATGAAGGAGCAGAGGTGACACTGGTGTACAAGCTCTGCCAAAATGGCAGAATTGCTCTGAAATTCCTTCAACAACTATAACTGCTCCCAGTTATCCTGTTAGTAGAATTACCTTCCCAATGCTTATAAGCAGAAACAAGTGCTTCACATCTGGAATCTCTGTGCTTATCCTCACAATATCATTTTCATTTATTTTCATGGTGGAAAAGTGACCTTTTCATTAGCAACCGCCCCAATATTTGCATTTGGTACAGTGATGCCTGGCTACATCAATTCCAGGATATAGGTACCAAATTGCCAATAAACGAATTATAAAAGGGAGGGAGCTAGAAAATTTACCAGATTAAAAAAATCTGGCTGGTAGCTTGATACAGCATGCGAGATAAGAAGAATGGCAAATATTCCATCCTATTTTCTACCAGTCCAGAAATATACTATACAAGCAATGCTGAAAACTTCCAGTTCCTATCAGAGCCTGTTTGTAACATTCAGGGTCTGATACTCCACTCATTTACACTGGTTTTATACCAGTCTAACATTACTGATTTTAGTGGAATTACTCCTGATTTCCACCAGTATGAGTGGAGAATAAGGCCTTCAAAAATATGGGAAGAGATCATTTGCAACACCCTCAATTCTACTTATGAATTATCTAAAAATGAAGCTATGTGAAGACAATTAAACCCAATAGAAATGCTAAGTGAGACTATATGATAATGAGAAAAAAAATTCTCCATAATTTAAATGAGCCAACTTACCTTCTGAGAAGATATATTTAAAAAATGCATCTGGACATTCCCACAAATGCACCTTTAAAGTATTATTTATTTATTTCAATAAATTACCAAGGCCTCTGAGTGCATATAAAAATTTAACAGGATAACTAACTCTTTAAACCGAACAGCCAAATAGGAAGAAAAGACTTGTCAATATAATTACAAAGCTGGGCTCCATACTGTTCATGCAGAAGCCTATGAAAACAGATGGGCCTTGCTTGCACTATGCCCTAATTACCTAATTTTCAAAAGGTCTGAGTACCCAATAGCTCTTACTGAAGTCAATGGAAGTTGTGGGTGCGCAGTGCTTCATAAATGACAACACCCTTGGGCTCTATCAGACTAGTGGAGGAAGAGAATTGCAGACTCAAGAGCCCACCACTGAGAATATCCTGCCTTCCAGATCCCCTACAATTTCAATCTGGAGGTGGTTAACTCAAGCACCTCATTTGATTTCAACTATCATGGTATTACATGGGAGGAAAGGTATATCATGTACCCATGCTAAATTGGCCTTTACAGACAAAAATCACAAGCTTTGAGGGAGTCAATAAACATGTGCACAAGGGTGATCCACTGCAGATAGTGTACTTGGACCTCGTCAAAGGCTTTCTGAAAGTCCTTCATCAAAGGGCCTTAAGCAAAGTAAGCAGTCATGGGATAAGAGGGAAGGTCATCTCATGGATCAGTTACTGTCTAAAGACAGGAAACATAGGATAGAAATAAATGGTCAGTTTTCAAAATGGAGAGAGGTAAACAGTGGTGTTCCCTACAGATCTGTACTGGGACTAGTGCATTACAACATATTCATAAATGATCTGGATAAAGGGATAAATTGTGAGGTGGCAAAATTTGCCAACAATACTAAATTAATCAAGATAGTGAATTGCAAAGCAGACTGCAAAGAGTTACAAAGGGATCTCTCAAAACTGGGTGACTGGACAACAAAATGGCTGATAAAATACAATGTTGATAAATGCAAAGCAATGCACACTGGAAAACATAATCCCAACTATACATACAAAATGATGGATTAGCTGTCATCACTCAAGAAAGATCTTGGAGTCATTGTAGTTAGTTCTCTGAAAACATCTGCTCAGTGTGCAGAGGCAATCACAAAAGTTAACAGAATGCTAGGAACGGGATTAGAAAATGTGGGAAATAAGCATAGGAAAGGGTAGATAATAAACCAGAAAATATCATGTCACTATATTAATCCATGGTGCTGTCCACACCTTGAGTACTGTGTGCAGTTCTGGTCACCCCATCTCAAAAAAGATTTTAGAACTGGAAAAGGTACAGAGCAGAGCAACAAAAATAATTAGGGGTATGGAATTGCATCCTTATGAGGAGAGATTTAAAAGATTGGGACTGTTGAATTTAGAAAAGAGACAACTAAGGGGGGATATGATAGAGGTCTATAAAATCATGAATGATGTAGAGGAAGTGAATAAGGAAGTGTTATTTACCCATTTCCGTAACACAAGAACCAGGGGCCAGCCAATGAAATGAATAGGCAGCAGATTTAAAACAAACAAAAGGAAGTACTTCTTCACACAATTCAGAGTCAACCTGTGGAATCTGTTGGCAGGGAATGTTGTGAAGGCCAGAAGTCTAACTGGGTTCAAAAAAGAATTAGATAACTTCATGGATGATAGATCCATCAACGGCTATTAGTCAAGATGGTCAGGAATGCAACTCCATACTCTGGGTATCCTAAGCCTTTGACTTCCAGAAACTGGGAGTAGATGACAAGGGATGGATCACTCGATTGCTTGTTCTGTTCATTCCCTCTGAAGCATCAGGCATTGGCCACTATCAGAAGACTGGATAGTGGGTTAAATGGACCATTGGTCTGACCCATTGTGGCCATTCTTAAAATCACCTTGATTTTATTCCTTGGGGAATTCTGTGCAATTGCGCGCACACAGAATTCATGGCCCCGGCAGATTCTTTTCCCCCCTGCAGAAAATAGATTCTGCTGGGGAGGCACTGCAATTACACCTTTCTCCCACCAGGGACTGATGTGGTGCCAGAAAAGCAGATAGATGGCTCAGTGCTGGAGCAGGCAGCCACAGAGAGAGAGGAGGAGAGGCTGCTTTCCTCACAGCGCCCTGACCACAGAGCCAGGTGAGGAAACATGGGCTATGGGAGGGACAGTGCGGGGCACATGGGACTGCTGGTGGGTTACATAGACTGGGGATCAAAAGGGCTTGTGGAGGGGGACAGACTGGGGTAGGGGCACAGGCACTACTGGGGTGACAGCATTGATCTGGGGCTGAATGGGAATGGGGGGTACAAGGACACATGGGGGGGGAGGAGTGACTGAGTTGGAGTGCAGAGACACATGGGGACCCGGGGGAGGGGCATGCAGGGACACACATGGACAGGGGCAGATGTGCCTGACAGAATGGAGGGAACGAGGGGTTAGCCAGGGTTTGCATGGGGGAAGCTCCCCAACTCCCTAAACAGTCCCTTCCCCTCCTCCCGCCAAAAAAACCTGTTCCATATTTCTCCCAACCACATCCAACAACCCTCCAGCTTCACTCCCAGACTCCTGCCCAGCAAATTACTTCCCTCTCCTTTCGCTTCTCCATTAATCCTAAATTCGCCAAGCCAGTGCACTGCTTTTGAGGAGTGCAGGAAATACATTTCTCTATTGTAGTTTAAATGAATTACACAAAGTTCTGTATTTGTCTAAATATCTTTGTCAAAAAACATTTCCTGTATCTTTTTTGTTGTCTCTATTGTTACAGACATACTTGCTGACTGGTATTTTGAAATAAATTAGCGAAGTAACTGAAACTGGTGTGATTATATTGTGTTTTTTTGACAAATAAAATATGCAGAATTTTAAAATATCGTGTGCAGAATTTTTAGGCACAGACTTCCCCTGTGTACCTGAGAACTGAACAGGAAGCTACCACACCCTGTAATTATATGTTTTTGTAGCTTTCACCACCAAAGTGGCAGGTAACCACTGCCAGCTGAAGCCTCTGAGCAGTCTCCAAGTGTAGCCCCTTGGAGAGGACTGCACTCTGCCAACGGGAGCTACTTCTTGTGGGGTAGTGGGGTAGAAACTCAGGTTTCTACAGGAGGGAATTGCCTGTGGACAGTTTGTGACCATCTCTGTCCTAGACAAGCAGAAGGGATGTTGCCCCTTTTTTGTAAATATACACATTAAACTAGAAAATACTTTTACCACCACAAAGTTCTGCTCTAATGAAAAACTGACTGACAAGGCCCTGAAATCTACTACCATTCAACAAGAGGGCAACAGTGTGATCTTTAGCTGCTATAAATTAGCTCTGCACATCTTTTTAACCACTGCCATACCAGTTTTGCTTATCTATTTTTGAATGTCACCAGCTTCCACTGTTTGGGTTCATATGACACCTAAAGTTTAAACAGGAAAATGTCTCACTCTCACAATTAAAAAATCCAGGATTTACTCAGAGGTTATTGTTATGATGATATTTGGTGCATTGTATTCCTAGCAGTTATTTCCAAAAATGGCATAAAGAGTATCTGTTACATCCGTGAAAACTCAGAATAATAATATTCAATCAGAATTATTCACCAAATAATTTCTGATGGGGTTGGAGGGGATGACGACATCTCTGTCTGTAATTAACTAACAAGTATTTCATTTCAAGTATTTAATGCTAAAATTGCAAGCTGCTTTGATTAGACATAAAGTTTACAAGATGTGTTTATTTTCTCTGGCTGGATTAGTGTAATTCTTAAATTTAAGTTTCCTGTATGAACACTTTCTTTATTAAATCAGAATTCACGCTCCATTGATATGCCCCAATGTTTGCTTTTCTCATGAAGATTCTAGACAGGATACTCACTTGCTAGATCATTTACAGAAAAGGAAATACAAAAGAAGCACCAAAATAGTCAAAGTAAATGTATATTAAAATTCCAAAGATTTGAAAAAATATTTTCAATATTTGCTCAGTTCTATGTTTATAGAAATACAGGATGTTTATTTCTAAATTATTCATCTCTTCCTTTTTTATTACTCACCTGAGAAGCCAATTATATTATAGATGGAGGGCAGATTCTCACTGCTTTGCACCTTCTATAACCATTTACATCTGTGCAAAGAGGGTATAAAATGTTAAACAGAATGGTGGCATTTTACACCCCCTTTGCACAGATGCAATTGACTACATAAAGTGCAAAGACATGCAGAATCATGCTGCTCCTCCCCCCCAGCTGCAGAGTGAAAATTACAAATAAAATTATAGTCTCTAAAGGGCAGTCTTTTCACAAGCTGGAATTTTATTTTAGTCACTTTCACTTTGCTGATATTATTGCACATTGTAAGAAGGAGTACAGCCAGGAAACACCAATGCAGGAATTGGAGGCGCAATGCAAGACAGAAAAACTCAAGGGCAGGGGAAAGGTAAAAAAGGAGAAGAGACAACATCCATATGGAGGCACAGTGGAATGGGGATAAGACTGGGGAAGGAAGTGCTACACCCCAGCAAAATCTCCCGTATGCTAAATAATTTTCTCCATAAAGTCCTAGCTGAGAACACACTTCTGCTCAACTTATGCAGCAGAAGGTCTGGGTACTACAACGAAGGGTGCGTGCACATTAGTAAGGATTTATAGTGAATATGCAAATAAGATCATTTTATAAATATTACTAGAAAATCATGTACTTTTGGTAAGTAGGTAGGGTGATATTCTGGCACAATAATGTAGCATGAAATTACTTTTGTTTTCTGAACCACATCATTAAAAAAGTGGGATACGTGTATGATAATGAAGGACCTCTGTGCTAGTGATTCTGAGATTATGATTTAATTTCTTCATAATGAGTCAAGCTACTTGTTTATGCAAATGGATTAGCCAGGCCCTGTAAAATTAACTGCATTCCAAGCTACTATAAATATTTCTGTCAAAAGGAGCTGGGAGAAGACAATAAAGCTTGCCTGACTCTCCCTTCTACTTTGACTTCAATATGCTAACAAATGCTAATAATATGCTAGAACATAGAATGTGAAATGTAACAGTCTTTGTCATAGTCCCAGGGCAGGCTGCTCCTACTGACACCCCCGGTTCCCTGTCCTCTGAATATACCCTTTCAAAGCAGGCCCGCGCTTCCACTTCTCTGTGGAATGGGACCCCATGCGATCCAGCTGTTCTTCAGCTAGATCTTCGGGTTCCCCCTGGTTGCCAACTGTATTACTTAGTAGCTCCAATGGGCTCAGCACCTGCAACCATTTCCCTTCAGGAGCCTGTGGGCACTGATAGTAATGTGGTGACACAAAAGCCACTTCTCTGAAACAAAGTCTGATTTGTTTTCCCAGAAGGTATACAGCACTAGAGAAGTGGATTTAAAACAACAAAGAGACCTACATACATTATTATTAATTATTTGTAGTACCATAGTGCCTAGGAGCCCATTGTGCTTGGCACTGTACAAGCAGAGAACAAAAAGATAGTGAAACATGATGTCTTATCCACTCTTGGCATTCACCTTGAGCCCCTCAGTAGACATGACTTAGCCATGGTGATCCTTATTCTCTTAGGTACCAAGTTGTAACCTGCTTGCTGCAGACCCTGGCTGTCTGTCATCCTGTGTGTCAGCCCTGTGGCATGCTGACCTCTTGCCTTCCTTCCCACCCCATAGGCAGTTCTTTTAACAGATAAGGGTCTTTTGTTCTTCATATTCTCAGCCTTGGCAAACAGCCCTGTCACCAGAGTTGGATCTGAAGAGCCCTTTTATAAACCTGGCTATTGTGCTTGAGAGGAAGCTCTGTATCTGGGCCCTTATTTTACTTTTTCTGCCAGATTTCTTTAACAACTCCTTTTGATTTAACTCTGTGCATTCAGGCAGGGTAATACTGAACAGATGTGTTGAGGAGCATAAGATATTAAAAAATACAAATATTTCCTGGTTCTCCACAGTGTTCACAACCACAGAGAGGGAAAGAATGGCTACTTACCTTCAGTAACTGCTGTTCTTTGAAAACTCACATGGATTCCACTTCTGGTCCACATGCGTTGATTGGATTCTTTTTGGCTAACAGTGTCCATTGGGACTGCACTTTGTGCTAGATGTCCTTGTTCCTCCCACCCATGGGAATAAAGGGCAGAGTGGGGCCAATCAGGTCTGAGTCCCTTTGCCAATCTTTTGGCTATAGGGTTCCATAGAAGCAGGGAAGGACGGCAGGTTGTGGAATCTTTGTGACAACACATCTCAGAGAGCCACTGTTACAGAAGGTAAGTATCTGTTCTTTCTTCCTTGAGTGGTTATCCACATGGGTTCTACTTCTGGTGATGAGCAAGCAGTGACCTCACAGTTGGTGCTAGAAGTCCTATTTAAGCAAGGATTGTATGACAGCTTTACCAAATCAGACACTTGATATTGAAGTTCAACTAAGGAGTAGTGCTGGGTAAAAGTGTGGATTGATCCCCATATAAGAGGGGCCCTGCACATTTCTCAAACGTGAATGCTTCTTAGAGAAGCTGTCTGAGCCCGGTGGAATGGGCTCTAATGTTCATGGGGGGATCTAGCCTAGCTATGCCTTATAACATGATCTAATACAGTTAGAAGTCTATTTAGACAACCTTTTGATTGAAGTGGATTGCAAAAGGCTACAATCTGGGGAGGCTCCTGAAGGATCTTGTCCTGTTTAAGTTATATGAAAGAGTGCTAGCTACATCAAGGGTGTGCAATTTTGCTTCCTCCTGGTTTGAGTGAGGCCAGGCGAAGAAAACTGGTAGGTGGATCAACTGATTTAAGTGAAAATTGGGGTGCAGCCTAAGAGTCATTTTACCTTCAATGGATACCATGTAATATGAATCAGCCATGAGGGCCCAAATTTCCCCTACACTAGGAGCTGATATGAACCCTACTAAAAAGGCAGAATTCATAAACAGGAGATAAAAAGATCGGGTAGCTAGAGGCTCAAAAGAGGTCCCATTAAACCAGATTACACTGTGTCACTATGTGGAGGTCCCACGAAGGAGGGGTATCTGAGGAATCTAGCCCCTGTAAGTAGAAAAATAAGGTATCACCCTGAATGGGAGGATGATGGGCAGATATGGCAGCTGAATGGATCTGATAGTCCAGACTAGCAGAAATAGGAGCTTTTAAAGGGAAACAGATGACATTGTGCTGTCCAAACAGAAAATATCTTCCATTTTGCTACATACATCAGACTAGTAGCAGAAAATTTTCCACTGTGTACCAAGATGTTTTGATCTAGATGCAGTGATCTAGATCTGGTTGTAAAATCAGATCTCTGTATTTATAGAAAAGGCCAGAAGGGACCAGTGGCATCATTTAGTCTGACCTCTTGTATAAAGCAGTCCATGACTTCCCTGACCAGTTTGAACTACAGCATATATTTTAGAAAAACATTTTGGTTTTAAAGTCCAGTGATGGAGAATCTATCATGACCTCTTGGTAAATTGTTCCAGTGGTTAGTTACCTTCTCAGTTAAAAATTTGCGTTTTATTTCTGATCTGAATCTATCTAGATTCATCTTCCAGCCATTGGATCTTATTATATCTATGTCTGTTAGACTGAAGAGTCCTCCCTTATCATATTTCTGTACCCCATTTAGGCTCTTATAGACTGTGATCAAGTCACTTCTTAACCTCCTCTTTGATAAGCTAAATAGATTGAGCCCCTTTAATCTTTTACTATAAAGGCATGTTTTCCAGCTTTAATTATTCTCATGGCTCTTAGAACCATCTCCAATTTTTCAGTATCTTTCTTGAATTGTGGACACCAGAACTGGACACAGTATTCCAGTAGCAGTTGCTCCAGTGCCAAATACAGAGGTAACATCACCTCTCTATTCCTAATCAATATTTCCCTCTTTATACAGCCAACGATCATATTATCCCTTTTGGCCACAGCATCACACTGGGAATGCATGTTCAGCTGATTATCCACCACAACCCCCGAGTCTTGTTCAGAGTCACTGCTTCCCAGGATAGATAGAGTCACCCATCCTGTAAGTATGGCTTGCATTCTTTGTTCCTAGAAGTATGACTTTAAATTGACTGTACTGAAATGCATATTGTTTGCTTGTGCCCATCATAGCAAGTGATCCGGATCTCCCTATATTGGTGACTTGTCCCTTTCATTATTTACCAATCCCTCAAGCGTTTGTGCCATCTGTAAACTATCAGTAATGGTTTTATGTTTTCTTCCAGGTCACTGATAAAAATGTTAAATAGATTAAGGCCAAGAGCCTATCCCTGCAGGACAGGAAACACCTGCTCAAAGATGATTCCCCCTTTAAAGGGATAAAAATGTAATGGGCTCAAAATGTAAATTAATGTGTGCTGTGTTGACTTTGCATTGTTCTAGATTCTAAATCAAAGCACTGTGCAATATCAAGTCGCATGTCTTACAGAAGTCCGATTATAGTATATCAATACTATTATCTTTATCAACCAAAGAATCTGATCTCATTGCATTGGGTGCATGCACACCAGAAGTGGAATCCATGTGGCCAATCACTCAAAGGTGAACCAATACTTAAGATAAAAATAAGCATTTTTCCAGAAACTCTAAATTAAAGAAGATGGGCATATTTTAGTGCCTTACTTACATCCAATACTAGTAATCCTGCACATCTATTCATTAGTCAGCACCCACTTATTGCCATTGCTGATTGAAATGATCCTAATGATAAATGGCTTATTACACAAGAAATGATAGAAGTAGAATTAGTGACATTATGAATGTTTTACAGTTTAAATTATGGCAACCTTTCTTGTGAAATTATTTCTTTCAGTAAGTTCATTCTCAGTTTAATATCTTTTGAAGCAGAATTAGTGATGTTAATACATTTTACCATACAAATTATGATCCATCTTTTCTTCCTAGAAAGATATTTCATTTAGTAAAGGAGACTAAGGTAACATCTGTATGAGGAGATTATTTTAATTTAACACTAAATCTTTTCATGGTTGGCTGAGTTACTCAACTCCTGAAAGATGATTTTAAAGCATAAAACTCTAATGCAAGATATTACTTTTACAAGAATCTGGAAACTTCTGTACCTTTCAGTTCAAAAGCCCTCTTACACCTCCCTCCCACATATAATATTTATTATTCAAACACTAACCTGATGTAAATCTCAAACCTGGTCAAGGACAGAACAGTCAGAGTCAATTAAGTAACCTAAAATATGTATATTTAGTTTCACATAATTCACAAGCTCCTATATAGAAAATTAATAAACACATTGACCCTTCTAAAAAAATGAATGCTGTCAAAGCCTCAGATCTGTTGGATCCATGGGAGACTCTGAATTAAGAGACCGAATTACATCTTAGTATGCATAATGAATCTCTTTCAAATTAATATTGTAAGAACAGAAATTGCAGTCAGACAATAAGTAAAAATCCAATCATACAAAGAACTAACTTGTAAAAGGAAGGCTCCTCAGTGTGCTTAATGCTAACCAGGTAGAGCAGCCCTCTAGACAGAAGTCCAAGACCACCAAGTCCTTTTAATTATTAGCCAACTAAAAAGGAAGACTACAAAAAGTGCTACTCTCTCTCTCACAACCAGTTTAATAGGTGATGTAATGGCATTTATAATGGACTCCCTTTACCTTTAGTAACACAGTCCCTGTGAGACAGCAACTGTAAATGGTAAAATGATCATTACAACTGTGTTAACATAGGTAGAAGCCAAGATAGTTAGATCTATTATAGTATTGGAAGTATTATAACAAAGAGCTGTTAGCTAATGGAGAATGTAATTTCAGTGCCTGATCCTACAAATCTTTACCCCATGTAGAGGTCCCACTGAAGTCAGGGTTTGCAGAATGGTGTCCTCAGGTGTTATTCTACTAAATCTCACACATCAAACACAAAATAAATGCTACTGAAGAACATATTCCTTTGGTTTTCCATTTCAAACTTTCCCACTAAAATGACAAAGAAGTAGACCCTTTAACCATTGTCCTTCTCAAAGTACATTACAGGATCCAAGCACATACAAGCCTTTTGACACTGCCCAGAACTAATTGAGCTGGAACAGCATGCTGGGTTTTAGTGCACCAGAAATCCCACCCACAAGCAATCCCTTCTGCATCTGCAACTCTGATAGCCAGTTCTGCTATCAGAAGTGGATTTTTCAGTTTTAATTGGTGTAAGGGGCTCCTTTGCTTTGGTTCCCCTCTAGCCAACAAAGGACTCAAAGACCCTTTGGTCTGCAGTCACTAATGCTTTTATTTACAAGGTGTATGTGAATTCCTACCACCTTACAGTGCCCTGCTTCAGCCAGCAGGCTCTGGCTTCAGGGAGCTAGGCAAAGCTTCTGCACTCCCTTCCCCTCTCCATCTACCTTCCTCTTCCCTTCTGGGCGAGCATATAAACCTTCCTGGGTCAGCTGGACAGATGCTGCCCATTGCCTGATTACACCTAGGCAACTGCTCAGCCTGTGTAGGCTGACAGCTGCCTCCCCTCAGGCAATCAGTCAGCTCTGTTCCCCTCTGACCAACAAAAGACTCAAAGACCCTTTGATTTGCAGTCACCAGTGCTTTTATTTACAAGGTGTACATGAATTCAGCCAGAAGCTTCTAGGTCTGTTTAGGCAGACCTCCTCCCTTCTGGACCCGCATATAAACCCTCCTGGGTCAGCTGGCTAGCTGCTGCCCATTGCCTGATCACACCTGGGCAACTGCTCAGCCTGTGTAGGCTGACAGCTGCCTCCCCTCAGGCAATCAGTCAGCTCTGATGCCCCTCAGCTATTTAAGCTGGAGTGACAGGGGGCTGGCTAAGGATTTGCTCCTCTGGCTTGTGTTATAGTTGGGTTTTCCCTACTTAGGTCCTTGGAAAATGTGTAGCTGTGCCATTATGTAGTTCATTATGTTTAAGGCAGCTAGGCAACAGTGTTGTCTATTCTTTTCCTGGGTTTGTTTATGTTTTGGTTGATAGTAAAAATGAGATGGGCCCAAGTTGCAAAGTTCAGATCTGGATCTAAATTGAGACTTCCCCAAAGTTCAGGTTGTTTGGATTTGGTATTCCAGTTCAAACCCATCTGTACACTAATGTGAATCAGAAGTAACTAATGAAATTACTAAGCCTTAAGAAATATAGGCTGCAATCCTTTTTCAGGCAAATTTCCCTCTGAAGGTCGATAGAAGTCATACGTGAGTAATGGGTAAGGAGGGATCAGTTCCAAGGGAAATGTTTGTCTAACAACAACAAAAAGATGTAACTAAAGTGATCTGGGACAACAAAAGAAGTGCAAGAGAACAAAAAATAACACAACACACTTACTTTTTATTTTTTATACCATCTTGTGAAGAAAGTATTAGAAAGGATCACTCTAACCACTGAAAATATTCTGAGTGAATTCTCTGAATGAGAAGAATAAAACAAACTTTAAATAACAGGCAGAAATAATATTCCAATGTTAGTTTATTTACTGCACTGAGGAGTGTTTTGAAAAGAGAAAGGAAAAGGCAGCCCATTCAGAGAGTTTGTGTTGGAGTCTGGTTAGATCCCAGCTCTTACTAAATAATTGCTCGATACTTTGTCCTTAAAGGGCCAGGTTCTGAGGGATGGCAGCCTCAGTGGCATGTATCCATGCTGTGCTATTTTCAGACATCTGGCTTATTCTATGTGGAGAACAGATTACGTTTTCACAAATGACTTGATGTTGCATCAAGGACAGATGCTCGTTTGTTGAGGGTAGTGCTTCAATCACTGTTTAACTAGCAGGGCTCCTCAGCCCATCTCTTCAAGGAATTCAATGCTTGGCAATCTCCTCCAGTAGAGAGGAATTGTCATGAAGGAGAAAAATGGGTTACATATCAGCAGTGATTTTTTCTCAGAGTGTATTGCCTCCACAGAACCACATTTCCCCTCTTTTTTCCCCTTTTCTTCAGACTGTAACTCTGACACTTTGGGTCCCAGTCATGAAGTTAATGGAAAAAGCTCCCACTGATGGTAACAGGACTGAGGCCTTAAATGTGGTGTACATTGTACCTAATAGAATTACCTCACATTAAAAAGCATATGTAGTCAAAATCTCTTATTATTCACACTCTACATCATTCTACACTTGTACATGCTGAATGAGTACTAAATACATAACAATGTTCCAAAATGTGAGCCAGAGAAAGCTTTGGTCATGAAATTTACAACATGTTCATGATATGAAATTAAACATATGCAACTTTACAATATAGTTTTTCATATTAGCAAAAAAAGTCTTACTCCACATGAAAGACTAATTCTCTGATTTTTTTCTTTTTTTAAAAAAACTATCATTTTTGGTTTACAGCCTGGCAAATAAAATATTTGAACTGCATGAAATGTATACTTTGTGCTTCTGTATTAGCTCAGAAAATGTTACTTAACATCAGTGTTTGAAAAAAATAAAGTAGAGAGATTGATATCTTACCTATCTAAAATGTTATCCTCTATCATTTTGACATGGCTAAGATGTATTGAACATGAAGGTTTGTAATGGAGAATCTGATAGAATCATAACTATGGCATTACTTGTGATGTGACATTAGAATGAACTAGTGTACTAGTAATTGTTCTATTAGATGTCTGGTATTAAGACTGATCATAAAACATTCATCAGTGATCCATTTTAAAGTCTTTACAAGTCAGTTTAAAGCCAGAGGCAAAGCCTCTTGTGAGTCATTAGCTGAATGGTGATCATCAACAAAGGACTCATTGATGTATTCATAAAATGTATGGATCTTTTTATAGTCAATTGATTCATTTCTTGAACATGTAAAAATGTGAATTTTGAATAATAGATTCCCAGGGGTGTACATTTTTACATTTCATCAAATGTGTTGAACATTTATTTGAAATATACAGATCAGCATACAGAACAATATATGGAATATTGAGCAGTATGTGAATTATTTATAGATATTATGAAATTGACCATGTTTCAAGACATTTGATAGGCATACTGTGACCATATATTTTCATTTATTCAAATATATTTAAAATGTCTAGTCATGACACATACTGTATTCTATGTATTATGGCTTATACTGTATATGTAATATATTTGTTATTACTGGGCCATTCTGTTTTTCTAGCTTGTTATAATCACCAGCCACTCTCTCTGATCTGCTTTAGCAAAAACATTGTACTGCTTCGAGCACAGCAAATATAGGATTTATATTTGTATTAAATTCTCATTTTAAAAATCTATTTTATTAGACTTGTACATAAATTATATGTTGTGTATATTTCACACTTTGTATGTAACAAACAAAGAGAGGCGGGGGTCTGAGGAAAGAAAACCTGCAAAGGAAAGAGATCAAGCAATCCCATTGCTATAGACTGCATTAAGTTGATATGTGCATTTTCCCTTGCATTTTACAGACTTACCCTGCACAACACAGGTGGAGGGCAACTAATAATAATTAATACATTTATTTTGACTGGAACAATTTTATACAGAGTGGCAGATTTTAGTATTATTCTGACAGAATATGAATAAGTAAAAACAGCATGAAACACAGAAAGACAATAACTCCATGGTCCTATTTAATCATGTTCAAGAAAAGTTACTCACCTTTTTGTATCTGCTGTTTTTCATTATGTGTTGCATATGTCTGTTACAGTAGGTGTGTATGTGTCTCATGCACCAGTGCCAGATAGTTTTCCTGAGTGGTACCTATAGGGGCAGCCATGCCTGCATCCTGTGCCCATGGCTACTAAAACAGTCACTTTTGCTGAAAGGTGTAACCCCGAGCAGGAAGCTAACAGTTCAAAAGTGGGATCCATAGGAGTTGATACCACTGAGTTCAAATCCCATTGTGGGGTGGGGTCCCTAATAGGTGAGAAAAGTCTATCTAGGACCTTTAAGAACCATGCAGTGATCAAGATAGAGAAAACAAACTATGGAGATGGAATGCTGAGATTGCAGCAAGGTGCACCTTGATAGAACTGACAGCCAAACTTGACTTTTTTAGACGTAAAACAGGGTTACTTACTAGTAACTGTTGTTCTTCGAGATGTGTTGCTCATATCCATTCCAATATAGGTGTGTGCACGCCCACAGTGCACGGTTCCTGGAATTTTTTTCCCCTTAGCAGACCCCGTAGGGCTGGCACTGGTGCCCCCTGGAGTGCTGCGCCCATGCCGCAGCACGAGGCACTGCTGGCCCTACGCCCCCTCAGTCCCTTCTTTCTGCCAACTCCGACAGCGGGGACGGGGGGTGGGTGTGGAATGGATATGAGCAACACATCTTGAAGAACAACAGTTACTGGTAAGTAACCCCGTTTTCCACTTCGAGTGATTGCTCATGTCCATTCCAATATAGGTGATTAAATAGCCATGCCTCGGAGGTGGGTAGGAGTTACCGGTGAGCTGCCCTCAGCACGGCTCTGCCGAATCCTATGTCCTCTCTCGCCTGCTGAACGATGGAGTAGTGGGACGTGAAGGTGTAGACCGACAACCAGGCGGCTGCTTTGCAGACGTCCTGCAGGGGCACTATCTCCAGAAAAGCCGCAGATGAGGCTTTAGCTCTGGGTGAATGTGCTGTGATGACACCCGGCAGCAGCACATTCGCCTGCTCCTAGCAGCACTTGATGCAGGATGTGATCCACTCGGAGATGCCATTTCCAAACCCAGACCGCGCGGTTTGGGAAACACAGGGGGAGATCAATCGTGGTTACAACGAGGTTTGGAAACCAACCCAGGCTAGGAGGCCGGGCATGCAGTTTATCCGTATAGAATAGCGTATAAGGGGCTCCGAGGTCAAGGCCTTAAGTTTGGAGGCCCCCCAAGCTGAGGTAATGGCCGCCCGGAAGGCTACCGTCCACAAAGCGCGGCAGAGGGCGTGAAGCCATGTCCAAAGGGGAGGCCCCTATGAGTCTCGAGAGGACCAGGCTGATATCCCCGGGAGGCACCGGGTTGCGGACCTGGGGATACCGCCTCTCCACCCCCTTGAGCACCCTGACCAACATGGGATGGGAGAACGGGGATCTCCCCGCTAGTGGGTAATGGAAGGCCAAAATAGCTGCCAAGTGGACTGTAAACGAGGCCAGCACCAGACCCCAGAGCACTCCAGGGTTGCCTGCGGAGGCAAGAGGCTGGCGGAATGCCCCGGGACTCCACCCAAGAGGTAAACCATGACCACTTAGCTTGATACATGACCTGTGTAGAAAGGGTCCCTGCTGCCCAGCACTGAGCAGGCCCCCCCTACCTCCATCAGCCACAGAGCCTCCAGACCATGAGCTGCCGGGAATCCAGGACCGGGTGCAACAGGCCACTGTGGTCCTGGGAGAGATGGTCATGCCGCCTCGGGAGCCCCATGGGCGGGGCAAACGAAAGGTCCAGCAGCATGCTGAGCCAGCGCTGGCTCGGTCAGGCCTGAGCAGTGAATATGACATCCGCCCTGCCCCTGTTTATGTTCAGTAGGACCTTTGGCAGGAGTGGAGTGGGCGGGAACGCATATCTGAGGGTCCCCGTCCCATTACTGAAGAACGTATCTGAAAGCAACCCAGTCTCAAGACCCCGGCGCAAGCCGAGCCTTGGCACTGCACATTCCCAACCGACATGAACAGATCCGGTTGGGGGACACCCCACTTCTGGAGGATCGCAGTCACTATCCCTGAGTGCAGCGACCAGTCGTGGTGGGGTAGAAACGACCTGTTGAGGCAATCCGCCTCGTCGCTCTTCACCCCCATGAGGTGAGATGCGCTCCAGCAGAGTCGTGCCTCATGGCAAAGCCCCACGGACGGGTAGTTTCCTCGCAGAGAGGCCGGGAGGGTGCCCCTCCCTGCCTCTTCATGTGAAATGGCTGCAGTGTTGTCTGGCAGCGCCTGCACCACTCTGCCTGTCAGGGATTGGAGGAACAGCCTGCACGCTAGGCGAATGGCTCTCAGCTCCCCCACGGTGACCTGCAAGCACTTTTCCTCCACTGACCAGAGCCCCCGAGTGCTCAGGTTGGCACCCATGTAGGCTCCCATCCCACATACGAGCCATTGGAGATTAAGATGACCGACAGGACCAGTTCCGTGAACGGAACGCCCTTCCCTACTGTCCTGGGGAATCTCCACTAGTCCAGGGAGGCTAGGGCAGGTGGGGAACTGGACACCCAGTTCAGTGGGTGTTTGCTCGGCACATATACCGAGGCCAACCATGCCTGAAGTGGCCTGTGCCTCAGGCGAGCTAGCCTCACTATGTATGTGCAGGCTGGCATGTAGCCTAACAGCAGTAGGCAGTGCCTGGCTGTTGTCGTGGAGTATCTGTGCAGCTGGGAGATGATAGAGACCAGCACCTAAAAACATGGCTGACGCAGGAAGGTTCTGGACTGGGGAGCGTCCAGGGTGGCCACCAGGAACACTATGCGTTTCACTGGGGTCAGTGGACATCGGTTCGTTCATGAGCAGACACAGCCTGCTGCACGTGGAGCAGTGTAAGTCGTGCTGACCTGCACTGGGAACTTGGACCTAGCCCCATCAACCAATCGACCAGGAAGGGAAAGATTTGCACACCCTTTCGCCTGAGGTGGACCGCCATTACCGCCACACAAGTTGTGAACACCTTTGGAGCCAAAGATAGGCCAAGGGGCAGGCTGTAAATTGGTATAGGAGCCAGCCCCTGGTGGCTCCGGAGGATGGACCCATGAAAGTATGCGTCCTTGTAGGGCGAAGGCGGCATACTAGACTCCTGGATCCAGGCATTCTGGATAGATTGCTGCACCTCCTGGACAGGCCTGATGGTTGCATCCATGAGCACTTCCTCTTGGAACTTGCAGGGGCTATGGCCCTACCCGCCGCGGCAGCAGCGTCGTTTGACGTTTGGAGCGCTGCCTTAGCCAGCGTGATTCCTCCATGCAGGATGGCGGAAGCCAACCTCAAGGTAGGGCCCTGCTTTTGGGCAACTCCTGGTGCGCCCTGAAATCTTTCAGTGGTGCCATGTGGCCCCCAGACACTGCCTCGTCCAGGAAGGGGTAATAGGACTACCGAGGCAAGTCTTGCAGGTGCTCCCCTTGCCGAAGGGGTGCACCCGTAGGAGGGTGTCTCCATGGGGTCTGACTCCTCAACCGAGGAGTGGTGTACATGGGCCTCAGACTGTGCCAAGGCACAGACTGTACCCCTACTAGCACTTTTGTCACCTGTTTAGACACCTTGAGGGGGCGTCGGCTGTTCTGACGACTGCCCCCCCCCATGGGACCCAAGCTGCCACACAGGCGGTTGTCCTAGGTCCCGGGTGCCCTGCCCACGCTGGGGTCCGTGCTTCCGCTGCCTACCGCTGAGGGGAGCTCCAAAGAGCCCCTCAGCCTTGTGGAGAGCTGCAGCATCGCGTGGAGTCTCGATGGACCCCGGTACTGTGGGGAACTGCAGCACCATTGCAAGCTCTGGCCCCTCCTTGGGGCTGCGGTGCTGGTAGAGCCCCACTGCCGCGGGACCCCCGATGCCTTCGGGAGCTCCGGCCTGGCTTTTTTTTTTTTTTTTTTTGTGTGTGTGTGTGTGTGGCTGCGGTACCGCAGGAGCCCCGCAGCCGCTGGGAGCTCCGACCCTGCTTGGGGGTGCGGAGCCAGCTGGAGTCCCACTGCCGCTGGGGGCTCCAGCCTTGCCTGGGGCTGCGGAGCCAGCAGGGAGTGCGGAGCCGGCGAGAGCCCTGCTGCCGCCGGGAGCTCCAGCCCCGCTTAAAGCTGCGGAGCTGGCGGGGGGTGCGAGCTGGCAGGAGCCCCACTGCCGCCGGGGCTCTGACCCCACTTGGGGCAGCGGAGCCGGCGAGAGCCCCGCTGCCACCGCCCTTTTTTTGTTTTGTTTCGTTTTGTTTTGTTGTGGAGCTGGCGGGAGCCCAGCTGCCACCCAGGACTCCGGCACCGCCTGGGGGTCTGGTGCTGGGGGAGCCCAGCTGCCGCTGGGAGCTCCAGCACCACCGGTGGGGGGGGGATCCGGTGCCAAGGGAGCCCCGCTGCCGCCGGGAGCTCCGGTGCTGACCTGCTGGGGGAGCGTCCTCGCTCTACCCCTGGTGGCCGCCTGGCGGGAGATCTTCCTCTCCATACCGGAGATCTCCACCGCCCTTCGGGGGGACCCACGTGGGCTTGCCCCGGGACCCTAGCCCCTTCTCCCTCGGCAGTGGGGTGGAGGTGGCGTAGGCCGGCCAAGAAGGCTCATGCCGCCAGCCTCCGCGTTGGCAGGGGCACTCTCCCGCTCCGAAGAGTCGGGGGTGGACCCCTGCACAGAGATGCAGACCCGGAGGGGACTCGACGGGTCGTGGCTGGTGCATCTCTGCCCTCGACCCTGCCCGTACCCACGGCTCAGGGGAGTGTCCATGCTCCATGCATTCTCCTCGTCGTCGGCACCGGGGATGCTGCTCTGTACCAAGTGGAATCCGGTGCCGACGGTGCGCTCCACGCCGAGGAGGAGCTGGACGACCCGGACACAGAGCGGAGCACTGCGATAGGAGCAAGGCTTTAAACCTGATCTCTCTGCTCTGCTCACTGTTTACAGCCTTGCATATCTGACTCTGTCTGCTCTCCCCACAGACACTTAACATACCGAGTGGGGGGGATGACGGGGGGGGGGGGGTTTAAACCCAGGTGGCCAGGACATAGCCCGGCCACCTTAAGTCCGTCAGGGACTTCTTCCTAAGCTCCAACACTTAACAACTACTTAAACTAACTAGGTACTTTGATTAACAAAGAGATCAAAGAAGGGGAATGGCACTTGCAGAGAGCAAGTGCTAGTTCCATCCGACGGTCACGGGTGGAAAGAAGGGACTGAGGGGGTGCAGGGCCGGCAGTGCCTCATGTGCTGTGGCATGGGCGCAGCACTCCAGGGGGCACCAGTGCCGGCCCTACGGGGTCTGCTAAGGGGAAAAAAGTTCCGGGAACCGTGCACTGTGGGCGTGCATACACCTATATTGGAATGGATATGAGCAATCACTCGAAGATAGAACAAATAATCCAAGAAGTTTAGAACCATGGCCTGCATAGGGAACACCATGGCCAGTTGCCCAGATAGCCACTTCCATTTTTTACAACAACTAGCCCTTGCAGAGGGTCTCCTACTACTAAGGGCTGGTCTTTTGGCAGCGGCGGTCGACGGGAGATACACAAGCTACGTAAGGTAGCTTGCATACCTCCCGTCAACGTACTTACGTTTACTAAGCAGTATGTTCTGGACCACTTCTGAAGGGTGTGCAAATGTCTGAATACCATGATTGTCTCACCCAAGCTGGCACAATGAGTATCATTTTGCCTCAGTTTTTCTTCAGCTTGACATTGACCTTGGAGATCAGCAGTATTGGGGACAGCCCTAAAGCATGTTCTTATCCCAAGAAAAAAGAAAGATGTCTGAGATGAAAGTGAGCCACAGCCCAGGGCCCAAGCAGAACTGGGAGCATTGCCTGTTCTGATGGGTTGCAAATAAGTCCACTTTTGGAACTCCCCTACTTGAAACACTGATCTTAGAATATCTGTGTTGAGGAACCACTCATGATCCAAACTGAAGGACCTGCTTAGACTGTCTGCTACTCCATTCTGAACTTTCAGGAGGTGTGATGCTACAAGTGTCAGAAAATTTTGTATGCAGAAATTTCACAGCCTGACTGCCTCTTGCACAGGCTGTTTGATCTGGTGTCCGCATACTTGTTGACACAGAGCACCACTGTGGTGGTGTCTGTACATACTTGGACAGTTCTGTCATGTATATGAGCAGGAATTTGTGACATGTTTTGGAGATTGTCCATAGCACTAGAATGGTTAGGGGCATTCCCGCATTTTAACTGCATCACAATCCTTGAGCTTGCAAGTCTCCCAGATGCTCTCCCTTCTCCATGGGTGAAGCATCTGTTACTAGAATCATGGAAGGAAGAGACAGACAGAAGGAGACTCCTCAGAAGATTTTGTCTTGCCTCATCCACTAATCCACAGAGGATATGAATTTGCCTAGGATACAAATAGTTTGTCCAGGTGATGTACCTGAGGGTGGTACATTGACTTGAGCCAGGCCTGTAACCTCCTGAGATACAGTCTGGCATGTGGGGTCATATAAGTGCATGTCACCATATGCCCAGCAGCCTGAAGCAGTTCTTCACTGGTGTTTGAGGAAGGTTCTGGAGGGTCATGCAACGGTCCTGTATCACTAGGAATCTTGGTGGCATTAGAAAGGCCCTGGCTAGTGTTGAATCTGGGACTGCTCCAATAAATTCTGTTCTTGCGAGAGGTAGGTGGGGAGAGGCTTCCTCCTTTGCAGCTAGTGCTTCAGTTTGTACTGATCCTGCTTTTTAGTCCTTATGTACTGTTGTCTTGGTGGAAGTTGAAGGGAAAACTTCATTCTTTTGGGGATTGGTGTATACCTACCCAGGGATTGTAGCACTACTCTCGAGTGTTTAAATGTATGCAGCACCTCATCTGTTTGAGGAAGACAACTCACAGCTCTTGAAGGAGAGATGTCCAATAGTCTGTTGGACTTCAGTGGGAATCCCCTATAAAGGCAGTCAGCCAGCCAGTGGCACGGGTGCCGTGGCACAGGAGCCAGGAAACAGGGCTGTAAACAGGGGAGTGTGAGTGACAGTTCTGTGGGAGGAGAAGAGAGGAAGCAAGTCCCTGCTTCTTAGGGGAGGTGTGTGAGTTTTTGTGGGTTTTGTGGGTTTTTTCTGTTTTGTGTGGATTTTTCTTTCCTTGTTCAGTTTGTAGAGGCTGGTAGGGGTCAGTGTACTGTGAAAGAAGGAGAACCCTGATTAGGGAACCTATAAAGGCAGCAAAATAGTCAGCCAGCAGCACGGGAGTCAGCAAACAGAGCTGTAAACAGCGGCATTTGAAAGGGGAGTGGAGGGAAGGAGTGTGTGGTGTCTCTGGTTTTGTTTTGGTGTTTATTTGGGTTTTTGGTTGTTTTCTGTTTTGTTTTTCCTTTTTCCTTGACAGGAGTTTAGGCAGGAAGGCTACAGAGACAGCAGTGATAGTGACCCAAGCCATGAAAGAGACAATGAAGATGACTGGATGTGGGAGCTGTGGGATGTACATGATACTAGAGTGGGTACTTCAAAAGAGCTTTTTTTGTATGAAGTGCTGCCTAATAGCGCTGATGGAAGAGAAAATCCGAGGCTTGGAGATGCAGGTGGAAACTCTGGTTGAGTTTCAAAGGGGGGTTGAACAGATGATGCAGCAAAGGCAAGAGGAGGCTGAAGGGAAAAGTCAAGACTTGCAGATGCAAGCTGGACTGAAGAACTGAGGGGAGAATGCCGGGTGAGGAAAATGGCCAGTGGAAGCATGTGACAACAAGAACCAGGCAGAGGAAAAGACCAGCTAGTGAAGGGGAAATAGAGCTCAGGGCCATGTTTGCTGAGCTTGAAAATGAAGAAGGGGCACAGCACGCTGTAACTGAAGGGGAAAGGGCAAGAAAGAAGAGAAGAGAGGCTAGTCCTGTAAGAAGAGGGGAATAGCCAGTGGAGATGCCCAGAGTTCAGAGCCGCAGGAGGATCAGGATGACTTGCAGAAGATTGCAAGGGACACTAAAAGACAAGAGGATTTTCAACCAGAAAGAACAGAGGAGGACAGCTGGAGGATCACACCATCACCAGGAAAAGGCAGGTCTACATGGTTGAGGACTCCCTGCTAAGAAGAATAGACAAGCCTGTCACCAGAGCTGATCCGGAGAACAGAAGGGTGTGCTGTCTGCCCAGAGCTAAGGTATGGGATGTGGACCTGAAGCTGAAGAGGATCCTAATGGAAGCAGGAAAGATCCACTGATTATCCTTCATGTGGGGAAGATGCTTAAGGAAATGGAGGCTCAGGTGATCTTCAGTGGCATTCTGCCTGTCCCTAGAGGAGGAGAATGAAGGTGAGACAAGCTTATGATGATCAACAGATGACTCAAGCAGTGGTGCTATAAGGAGGGCTTTGGGATGTTTGACCACTGGGAGGCTTTCACGGACAGAGGACTCTTCTCGTGGGATGGACTCCACCTGAGTAGAGAGATAATAGACTTCTGGGATGGAAGTTGGCACAACTCATTAAAAGAGCTTTAAAATAGGATGTCAGGGAAGACAACTAGGAGACACTCATGTAATCTCCATGCCTGATTTTAACATTGAGAGGGAGGAAAATCAAGTAAGAAAGGATAAAGCAATGGAGAAAAGAACAGCAATGGAGAAAAGAATGGACATTAAGAGGAAGGGTAGTACTGATACCAGTCAGATAGGTGATACTGGCAGTAGACTGACTGTACCCAAACAGGTGAGGAATGTGGGTGAAGACAAACAGCAACAGTTAAGATGTTTGTGCACCAATGCAAGGAGTCTGAAAAACAAAATGGAGGAACTAGAACTACTGGAGCAGGAAGTGAAACTATATATTATAGGGATAACAGAAACATGGTGGAATAGTAGTCATGATTGGAGTACAGGTATTGAAATGTATGTGCTGTTCAGGAAAGACAGAAATAAAGGCAAAAGTGGGGGAGTAGCATCGTATATTAATGATGAGGTAGACTGTAAAGAAATTAGAAGTGATGGAATCGATAAGACAGAGACTGTTTGGGCCAAAATCACTTTGGAGAAGAAAGCTACTAGAGGTTCCCCTGATATAGTGCTTGGGGTGTGCTACAGCCCAACAGGATCTGATCTGGATATGGATAGAGATCTCTTTAATGTTTTTAATTAAATAAATACTACTTGGAATTGTGTGATTATGGGAGTCTTTAACTTCCCAGATACAGATCTGAGGTCTAGTGCTGCTAATAATAGTAGAACCCAGCTTTTCCTGGACATGACAGCTGACAGTTTTCTTCACCAAATAGTTGCTGAGCCAACAAGAGGTGATGCCATTTTAGATTTGGTATTGGTGAGTATTGAGGACCTCATAGAAGAACTGATTGTAGAGGTGTGATGCTGTAGGATTTAAATATGATCATGACATATCATTGATATTGCCACTGTTTGACAATTGCAACCAATCTTATACAAGGTATGTCATGTAAGGTGTCAATGGAAACGTTATGATTTGCTAAATAAGATTATCCTGTTTAAATCCATGTATCATCACTGTATCTGAAGTTATGAATATTGGCTATGTATTTATATCTTAAATGTGTTGTTCTGGGGTAACACCCACATAGTAATTGACATCCAGCCGAGCCAGGACATTGTGAATGCACTATTCAAGTTTAATAACCCATTAAAGGACACTTCACTCTAACAATGGGCCATAGAAGAAGCTCATTTCACCTGGTGAGTCTTCCTATGGACGGCCCAGCCAGAATATGGGTAATGGCTGCCCCTGTGAGTTAGAAAGCCATGTAAGGGCATGTGACTTGCTCATGTGACCCTGGACTCCATCTTGTGCCTGTAACTTTCCACAAACTGTGCTGTGAGCTTTGTTCTGGGACAGTAAATTTCCAAGCACATGGCAAAGGATATAAAAGACCCTTGAATCATCTCCATGTTGCCTGTTTCATGCTCTGACTCTCTGGACTGTGGATTTACAACTAAAAGGAGCATTTGAACTATGGACTGAGGACCTTCCAATCTTTTGGAAGTTACCAGAGACTTTACAAGCCAGTAATCTGTAACATTACTGCTACAAACCTGATATAAGAACATTGCCATTATTGTATGCATATGATCTATTAACCATCTTCTTTTCTCTTATTAATAAACCTTTAGATTTTAATTACTATAGGATTGGTGGCAGCATGATTATTGGGTAAGATCTGAGTTATGTATTGACCTGGGTATATGGCTGATCATTTGTGTTCAGATGAATACTTTATTTGATGAAACTGTTTTTAATAACCACTCATCTAGTGTCTGGGTAGTGAAATAAGGGCTGAAATGCCTAAGGAGACTGCATTTTTTACTTCTTGTTAACCAGTGTAGTGAGACTAGATGATCATGATGGTCACTTCTGACCTTAAAGTCTATTAGTCTATGAGACTGGAACCATGATGTACAGCACCTGGTTACCACCATTGCCATGACTCTGGCGGTTGAGTCTGCTGCATCCAAGAAAGCTTTTAATGCAGACCTTGAAACCACATGATCTTTCACTAGAAGGGACTGAAACTCTGCCCTGGAGTCCTCAAATAGCGTCCTAAGGCATTTCAACATGGCATCCCAATTTGAGTAGTCATAATGGGCTAATAGGGCCTGATGATTTGCTATGCGCAGTTATAAATCCACAGTTAAATAAATCTTTCAGCCAAAGTGGTCAATTTGTTTGCATCGTTGTCCTTAGGAGTTGCTTTTGTTCTAACTTGGCAGTGCTTTTCATTTAATGCTGCCACCACTAGTGGTCTTGGTGTGGGATGTGGATAAAACTGGAACCTGGCACTAGCATTCCATGCACTTTGCTACTGGCATGAGGGATGATGGCATAAGGCTTTAATAGACTGCTTAATTGCATTGTTTATAGGGAAAGCCACTTTCCCTGACATGGCTGGGTGTAAAATGACTATGAGATTGTGTGAATTTTCTTCCACATGCTCAATTTGTATACTCAAGGAGGTGATCATTCTCTTCAAAAGTTCTTGATAGGCCTTAAAATCATCCAGTACCACCAAAGAACATGATTCCAGTAACAGTGCCTCATCTGGTGAAAAGGATGTATTCAAAGGCGGGAGGATAGATCCCTCCTGGGCTGGTCAAAAACTTCTAGTATATCAGACCAGACTGAAGCCAATGACTGGCGATCCCGATCCTCTGCACCTCATTGATGGTAGGATCCAGAGTCAAGACGTCTTTTGGATCCACACAGCAGACTTCGCCATTTGGGGATATATTTCCATAGAATAGTGACTGTTTGTTACCAGCTTCTACCAGTCTGTCATACTGGGTGAAGAGGTGTCCATTCTCAGGAACCAATTTCTGTAGTGCAGCTGAAATAATGATCTAGACATCAGAGGCATGCCTCATGGTACCTAGTAGGGTCAATAAAGGGGCTAGTATGGTACTTGAGGCCAATCATGCTTAGACGAGGCCCTCCAATCTCTCAATCTGCTTTGGTCAGGATAATTCCTATGAGACCGATAATGATCCCTGGAATACACTTTGGATTCCCTATAATAGGAGATGTGCTCCTCCTTCGTCTGAAGTGGATTCCTACAAGTACTCTGCAGGCCAGGGAGGTGCATTATTGGATAGTGTCATCATCAGTTGGGGTCAAGATCTAACTAGACTGCTGTACTGGCAGCAACACTGAGGGTTTTCTAGCTGTTGGTACCATGCCCTGTGGTGAAGGGGATACTGACAGTCTCAAATCCAGCTCTACCACTGAAGAATGTGGCACTGGACCTGAAGCCACTAGTGCTGGAGCAGACACCAACACAGGAGACTTGTGTGTGAACATCATTCAATGGCCCTGATAAGACGCAATGGTCTGAGTAATCATGAGAGGCTCAAGAGATCCTTTGCATCTGTATAGGCCTCTAGAGTGGTTGTTATTGAAATAGGCCTTTTCCCTACTGTGATCAAGGGCGATGGCTCCAGCCTCTGTTCTGTAGAAGCAGCCAGCCTCGATGGTCCAAACTCAGGAGCCAGAGTCAATGATTCTGCCCTTAACTGAGCCAGTAGGAAACAGCAGTGTGGAGTGGCGAACTTGAGAGTGCCCTCTACCTTTGGTACCAGAGTAGTATGCCTCTGCAGCCAAAGAGTCCCACACCGAGGACTTTGACGATGAAGAAGCCACTCCTTTCTTCAGCTTCGGAAACCAAGAGGGCTCTGAGTGTTTATGCTTCTTTGTGGAGTGTCACGGTGAAGGGGATCTTCTCCTTTCCCGGACTTCCAGTAAAGCCAAGGGAGCATGCTCCAACCATCAATGGTAAGGTAAGAAGGAACAGAAGACTAGGCAGCCCTTTATACCCTCAGCTCACAGCAGAGGTGCGGCTTCACCTATGGGTACAGCTAGGAAAAACTCTCTGGCACCAGTGCACAAGATGTGTGCGCACCTAGTGTAATGCACATATGCAATCACTTGAAGAAGAATGCATGTTTTTAAACCAATCCAAATCTAAGGATTTCATTAAACAATTCTATAATTCTCTGTGAAAGCTTAGAAATTAGGGGAGCTTGCTACTGAGTGAGCAGCCGAATCCAATAGTGTCTAAAACATTGATTTGACTTAGATGACAATAAAATAAATTCTACAGAATAACTTTTGCCTGGACAAAGTAAATCAGAACCAAGTATGATATTATATAAAGGCAAATAAAATATAATCTTTGTATATTCCTTGCTACAAGTCTGTGGTATTAGATACCAGAAGTAAATTGAGTCTAGTGGAAAGAACCTGAAAATAAGCAGTATGTATTCTGCTGGAAAATTCTACATCTCTGAGGGTGGCAATATCACCGAATTGGGATTTCACACAGAGTGAGGGGTGGCCTTTCCTTTGAGAGACTTCACTGCATAGGAGCACAATAATGAGTAGCATGCATTTTCTCTGTACTCTACTGAGACAAATTGTTCCTATCAGGAAAAGCTGTTTTAAAAATCTACTCCTTGGTGCTGCCTCTTTCTCCTTTCCTCTAAATTCACTTTAAAGGTGAAAGCCAGCATAGTGAGAGTCACAAGGAGAGATGGAAACTCTCTATATTTCCATTAGAAAGCTATCTAAGTTTATGTACCAGTAGGAGACAATGCTACATACTTAATGTGAGTTCCCTTTTTTATTGTTATAGAAAATCATTATTAGCTCTGAGAGAGAGAGAGCACACTATGCGTGTAACTTTCTAGTACAAGTAACTCTAGCTGACTGCATTGTTGAAGTAATCTGAAGCTGAGGAATTTTTTTTATCCAGTATATCCCTGCTTCCTTTTTGGAATTTTTCTTTGCATTCATTAACAAATATTAAAGAACAGGGAGAGAGGGAGATGGAGTGACAAACATTTGTAGAACTGTACAAGATTTAACCATCAGTGTTAAGTATTTCAATGTAGCATTTTCTAGACTTTGGGTTACATTCAAAATCTAAAGACATGTTCTAGACTGTAACTAGTAAACATACCTTTGATTTGAGGAAGGATGTTCCAGTGGTTTGGATGGTCCAAACATGACAGGATGCATAGTCCCATGGTTAGGGTGCTAACCTAGGGTTTGGAAAAACTGAGTTTGACTCAGGAGTGCCAGAAAATTGGAATGTGTGGGGGCCTAAGGCCCCTCTTCCTGCTCCTTCTCTTCCCCCTGAGGCCATACCCCTCTGTGGCTCCCACCCCTATTCCTCTTCTTCCCCCTGTGGCCCTGCCTCCTGGCCAGGCTGGAAGCCAGAGCCAGGCTGTGGTAAGAGCTGCCCAGGGAGCCCGGGCCACTGTGGGGAGACCTGGAACCTTCACCTGCCATGGGCGGTGGGCTGGAGTGTCCCCGCCCCCTGGGGCAAGCTGCCTAGGGCAGGTGGAGTGCCCAGGGCTCCCCATAGCGGCCCGGGCTTGCTGAGTGCATCTTACCACAGCTGAACTCTGGTTTCTGGCCTGGCCAGAGGGCGGGACCTCCGGATGAAGAGGAGCAGGACAGGACCACTGAGAGAAACCAGTCCTCACGGCAAGGGGCGGCTAAAGCCCATCTCAGCCCCCACACTGGGAAGTTGCTGGTGCTGCTGGCAGGGACTGCGCTTTGCAGCAGGGGCCCTTCACCGCAAAGTGCAGCCCCTGCCGTTCCTGCCTGAAGTTGCTACACCTACGTTAAAAAGTGGGAGGGCCAGGGCCTCCTGGCTCTCCCGATTCCAGCACCCCTGGTTTGAGTCCCTTCTCCACCACAGACATCCTGTAAGATTTTAGGGAAGTCCCTTAGCCTCTCTGTGCCTCAGTAAATGGGGATAATAATACTTCCTTACTTCACAGGAGTATTGTGAGGCTAAATACACAGGCTGCACCATCCTTCCTCAGGTGTGTGCATCCCCTTTGGCTCGCCAGTGCAGAGAGAGGGTCATGAATTTGACCCCGTTGGGACAACGTGCCCTCGGAGCACAAGATGGGTGCAGACTATGTGCATCTCAAGTGCAGGGGCTGCTATTGTACTTGTATCTTGCCCAGGGTGTATAAGGTAGTAGAAAACTTCTTGCATCCACCTGCACAAGGGCCAATCACTATATAGCCTATGATGGATGCTGGGTAAACTTTAACATCAGCAGAAAGCTCTAGTCCAAGAAAGACTGGTAACACTTTCTTCCCCATAATTAAAAGGAGAAATGAAAAAGAGATTTAGATTGTATTGAAAGAAGTGCCGTGGAACAGATTTTTTTTGAGCCATCACAGAAATTCTTTAAAAGTCAATTACAGTGATGTAGAGCTGACACAGGATGTATTATTATGATACCCCAGAGGAGGTCAATAACATTTATTATGCGGTCTCCACATTATTTCATCAGGGCTGTAATATAGATAAAATCTCATTATTCTACATGTTTTGCAGCTGCTCTAACTTAATTTTCAGGGGTACCATCATACAATTATCCAAGGTGATTAAATTTTATGTCCCCAGAGATTATAGGTTGTGTCTACAGGGAGAGAGTTCAAACCTATTATGTAATAGCAAAGATATTATTAGACTCTGAAAAATAGATAGATCATACTAAGCTAAAAAGGGCAACGTAGCCAGTCATGGACCAGCACATTTATGGCTGAATTAATGTCATATGAAGAAAAGATGAATTTAGAATATCTAGAATTTGCAGGTATCTTACAGAATGTTGACTTTTTTAACAGACTATCTAATAGACTATCAACCAAACATTTGTGTTATTTTAGGTTCAGGGTCTACCACCATTACTCTCAGTGAGTAATATTTTCCTCCCCCAACAATTTCACATAAATCAACGGGTTGGTTGCAGAGTACTATACTACTCACCATTAGTATAGATGACAGAATCTGGCCCAGAATGACTAAGTAATGTAGATGTGTGTAAACGTATATGCTTGTGTACAAACGCACAGTGGTACCACGCAGAAGATCTAAGTCAAGTCCTAAGTTGCATTTTGATCTTCCTTTGCCAGCAGGGGCTGGAAAGCCAGAATTGTAAATGTCTAAGATTTATGCAATTTAACTATGAGTTACAATGTCAGGTTTTTATTCAAAGAAAAAAGATTAAGGGGAGGAGCCTGTATATTGTTTAGTTTGGACTCCTTTAGGGCTTGAAACTGCACTAACTGAAAGAGAAGGTTGCTCACCTTGTGCAGTAACTGAGGTTTTTCTAGATGGTTGTCCCTGTGGGTACTCCACTTTAGGTGTCCAAGTTCCCTGTGTGTGAGATTGGAAATTTACGGTAGCAGTGCCTGGCTGTGTCACACATGTGCTGTCGTCATCTCGCGCTGTTTTAGGCAGTTACATAGTACTGTGCAACCAACCATCCCTCCGTTTCTTCTCTACCGTGGAGTGCATTTTATATCAACATACTCCAAAGTAGAGGGGAGGAGGGAGGGTAGTGGAGCACCCACAAGGACAACCATCTCAAAGAACCTCAGTCACTGCACAATTGGGGCCTGTTGGTGAATTTTCTGGTAACAGAAGTGAATACACCCCGATATCCACTTGGACAGTCTTTGTTTGGAGATAGTCTGTCCTTTTATAGAAATGAATAGTCTCGGTGATTTTCTAAAGCATTTTGTCTTATCTAGGTAGAAGGCCAGTGCTCTTCTGATGTCAAGAGTGTGGAGAGCTGCCTCCCTTTTGTCCGCGTGTGGTTTTGGAAAGAATGCAGGTAAGTAAATAAGTTCGTTTAGATGAAAAGAGGAGACAATTTTAAGTAAGAATTTTGGATGTGGTCTCAAGATGACCTTGTCTTTAAGGAAGACCGTATATGGAGGATCGGCCATTAATGCACTTAGCTCACCTATTCGATGTGATGGCAATAAGAAAGGCAACCTTCATAGAGAGGTGTAATAGGGAGCACATGGCAAGTGGTTCAAAGGGTGGTCCCATAAGTGTGTGTAGAACCAGGCTGAGGTCTCAGGTAGGGACTGGGATTCTGGTCTCTGGGAAGGTATTTTTAATGCCCTTATAGAATCATTTAGTTGTTCGCTGTGCGAATATGGTAGTGTCATCTACTTTGTCGTGAAATGCTGTGATGGCCGCCAAATGTACTTTAATGGAGTTTATGGCAAGACCGCTTTTATTCAATTCCAGTATATAATCTACTACTCATGGTAGCTGAGAGGAAGCCGGGTTGAGGAAGCCGAATTGTTGCACCAGGCACCGAATCTTCTCTATTTGTAGATGTATATCTTCCTTGTATTTAGTCTTTTACTGTTTAGTAGAATGTCCTTTACCTCATCTGAACAGGTTAATTCACCTTCCGTGAACCATGGACTAGCCATGCTTTGAGGTGTAGGATCATCAGGTTGGGATGATGGGTATGTCCTGAGTCCTGGGACAGGAGATGAGGTATTTGTGGGAGGTGCTGTGGTGGGCACAATGCCATCTGGAGAAGGTACGGAAACTAGGTTTGTGTGGGCCATGTAGGTGCTCTGAGGATGACCTTGGTTCTGTCGGTCTTGATTTTGTGGATGACCCTGGCTAGTAGTGGTATGGGTGGAAATGTGTACATTAGGGGCACAACCCACTTGATGAAGAGAACATTGCTTAGTGTGTTTGGACCTAGTCCTGCTCTGGAGCAGAACTGTGGGCATTTGGTGTTTTGTGCCATTGCAAATAAGTCTATTGAAGGGAAGCTCCATGGACTGAATACCATGTTGAGGACTCCTGGGTCCATTTCCCATTCATGGTTCTGTACAAAGTCTCTGCTCATTGCACCTGCTGTGATGTTCATGAAGCCTGAAAGATATGATGCTGTTATGTCAACATTGTGGCCAATGAGCCAGTTCCAGAAATGAACTGCCTCCGCGCATAGAGAGTGCGATCTTCCACCGCCTAGGCGGTTTATATAAAACATGCATATCATATTGTCTGTTAGAATCCTGATTGATTTGTTCTTGATTAGTGGGAGGAAGTATTTGCATGTATTTCGTAATGCTCTTAGCTCTAGCAGATTTATATGGAGGTTGGTCTCTGATCTGGACCATCAGCCTTGGATCTCGTTGTTGGGTATGTGCACTCCCCAACCTATTAGAGAAGCATCTGTTGTGTTGTTAGTGTTGGTGTCCTTTGGGAGAAAGGAACTCCTGCCCAGACATTTTTGGGAAGAGTCCACCATTTTAGCGATTATTTTATTTTGGATGGTATTGTAAGGTGTCTGTTGAGACTGTGCCTCTGAGGAATGTAAACCATTCAAAGCCATGCTTGTTGACATCTCATATGAAGTCTAGCATGTTTGACCATGAAAGTTGTTGCTGATATGTGGCCTAACAATTGTAGACACATTCTGGTGGATATCTGCAGATTGTCTATCACCGTTGTTATGAGATTGGTTAGGGTGGTAAATCGTTGTTGAGGAAGTATGGCTCTGGCCTCCAGGGTATTGAGGTAGGCTCCAATAAATTCTAGTTTTTGAACAGGTACCATTGTTGACTTCTGTTCATTTATTTGTAACCCTAATTTTGTGAATAGTGTTATTGCACCTTGAGTAGCCACTATTGTTTCCTTTAGTGTTGTTCCCTTTATCAGACAGTCATCTAGATATGGAAATATCATGATTCTATGTTTTCATAAGTATGCTGCCACCACCAATAGAGCCTTTGATAGACTAAACCGGAGTTCCTTCTCCTGAAAGTGTTGGTGCCCTAAAGTGAATCTCAGGAATCTCCTGTGACATAGGTATATTGTAATATGAAAATATGTGTCCTGGAGGTCAACAGTAGAGAGCCAATCACTCTTTTCTAATGCTGGGATTATTGTTACTAGTGTTACCATCTTGAAATGCTGGGTTCTGATGAATTTGTTGAATTTTCTTAGATTTAAGATAGGTCTCCATCCACCTGTCTTGTTCTGTGTCAGAAAGTAATGTGAGTAAAAGTCCTTCCCCCTGAACCGTGGTGGTACTGGTTCTACTGCGCCCAGTTGTATGAAGCACTGTACTTCCTGTTGTAACAGGTTCTTGTGAAAGGGTCCCTAAAGAGGGACAGAAAAGCAGGGTGGGTGGATGGGATAGACATAAATGGGATGGAATAACCATTCTCTATAATTTCTAGAACCCATCTGTCTGATGTGATGTTTCTCCAGATGTTCTGAAATGGTGACAGCTGGTCTCCGAATGGTGTGGAGATGTAAAGTACTTTTGGCGTTAGTATCTTGGGAAGTCTCATGCTCTTGACCGGACCTACAAAATTGTTGTCTAGATGTGGGTTCCTGACTTGTTGAAGATTGATTTGATGTTGGGCATCTTCTGGTCTGGTCGAATTGCTTATGAGGTTGGGCGTAAGGTGGTCAGAATCTTTAAGTGTAAAACCTGCCCTGTTTCTTTTTGTTTGCAGGTGTGTAGATTCCCAAGGATCTGAGAGTTGCCCAGGAGTCTTTGAGGGGTTGAAGAGACTCAACTATTTTCTCCGCAAAGTGCTTCGGGCCTTCGAATGGCAGGTCTTCCACTGTGGACTGTATTTCTTTCAGGAAACCCAAAAGATGAAGCCATGACACCCAGCACATGACTACTGATGTGGCCATGGAGCAAGCCACTGTGTCAGCCGAGTCAAGTGAGGCCTGTAATGCTGTGTGTGCAATGAGATGGCCTTCAGTGATATTGGCTCAAAACTGTTCTTTCTTTGTCTCCGGTAAATTATCAATAAAAGTTGCCAGTTTAGAAAATATTGTGTGAGTGTATTTTGACAATAACACCTCATAATTGGCTATTCGAAATTGATGTGTAGCAGACGAGTATGCCTTGTGTCCGAAGAGATCTAATCTCTTCCAGTCCTTATTGTAAGATGTTGCTCTGCTGAGGTGTTGTTTACCTCTCTGATTCACAGCCTGTACTACCAAAGAGTTCGGTACAGGGTGGGAACACAAGAACTCATTATCCTTGGAAGGGACATAGTATGTTTTATACAAGCATTTACATTAAGGTGTCTGCCATACGGTTTTTACAGGTTCCATAATTGCATCATTAATGGGTAACACAATCTTAGAGGATGCAGCAGTTTGTAATATGTCACGCAATTTGTGACGTGCTTCAGGTATCTCTTCCAGGGATATTTCAAGAGCCTCCAACACCCTTTTGAAGAGGTCCTGGAATTGTTTGAAATCATCTCCAGTAGTGGGTAGTGTTGGCATTATAGTTTCATTTGGAGAAGATGATGATAATTCTGGAGGAGAAGTGTCCTCCTGATCAGATGCTACATCAGAGTCATCAGCTACTTCCTCATGTGGTTCAGAGGGAGGTGAAGCCATTGTTGTCATGGAAGAGTGTGGTACTCTTGATCTTGGTGAGCTTAGGGTCCTTGAGTGTTGGGTCCTGTACATGGCCCAAGGGTCCCAATATTGCCACTGAGGTGGAAATGGCATAGGAGGTGGTACCCACAGGTGTTCATACCAACTGGGTACTTGAGATGTTGGGTGGTGAGATGGTCTCGCTTTGGGAGAATGCATGGGGGAGGAGTGGCAAGGTGAATGTATTTGATCTTCTTCCTCCTCATCATCATCACTGGATACTAAAGGCCTGCCTTGGGTATTGTCGTTTTTGTGGCTAGCCTTGTGTCAGAGGTTGCCAAGGGTGACCACTGGCTCGGAGAAGACTCTGGTTCAGGCTCCGATGCAGGCCGCAGTTGATTTCTCCTTTATAAGGAGTTTCAGTTGAAGGTCTCTAGCCTTCCTTGCTCTCGCCTTCTAATTGTGGCAATGATAGCACTTCTGAAGGATGTGCAATTCCCCCAGGCAGCGGACACACTGTGAGTGACCATCTGAAAGCGGAATGGAAAGCCTGCAGGTTAGGCACTACTTGAACCTGTGGAACCAGGCATGCCCCGGTTTTTGTCAGTCGTGTAAATTTCTAGTCTTCTATTCTCTAATTATAAACAATACGAAGAAATAGGGGAAAAACACCAGGGAAATAGGATGAAAATAATTTTTTTTTAAAAGATATAGGGAGAAACAAGGAAAGAAAATAAGGATTTACTAGGTTTCTAACAAGAACAACTAACTATTAAGTATTAACTATCTAAGAAGAAGGGCACCGCTGTGGGCTCTGACTCAAGACAAGGGCGGTAGAGAAGGAACTGAGGGACGGTTGGTCACACAGCGCTATGTAACCACCAAAAACAGAGCGAGACGATGACAGCGCATGTGTGACCCACCCAGGCACTATCATAAATCTCTGATCTCGCGCACAGGGTGCTCGGACACCTAAAGTGGAGCACCCACAGGGACACTCCTCAAAGCAGAAGAATTAGTTTTGTCATTGACTTCAGTGGGCCCAGGATTTCACCCAGAGTTCTTAATCAGGACTTTAGGGCCTGTCTTCGCTAGGCTGCTCCATTGGCGCTGCAGCCATCGATGCAGCAGCATTGATTGAATGGGTCTGGTGAAGGCTTGCTCAGTTGATTGCCAAGTGCTCTTCCGTCAACCCCGATACTCCACCGGAATGAGAAACATAAGTTATGTCGATGGGAGAGCATCTCCCATTAACACAACATAGTGAAGCCTGATTAAATAGAGAGGTTTAGAGGAATTTAAACTATTTACTTTGCATACTGGGACTTCTGTGGAGTTTTTTTGTTTTGTTTTGGTTGGTTTTTTTGGTCTGCTAAGCACCATAAACATCTTTAGTGCTATATAAATAATAATTACACACAAAAAGTTACATTAAAAGAACACTGTTAAGGTTGCAAAGTCAAGAACTCAAAAGTTAGGAAATGCCAGAATTAAGGTTTCCTGTGCAACATTAATTCAAGTCTCCTGGTGCACTGAAACATAACTTTCCAAAATGAAGTATGCTCCCTGAGATCCCCAGTGAAAGCTGACTGAAATTTACACAATTCTTGTCACGGTGAAACTGACCTGATGGGCGGGCAGCAGTGAAACTGACAAGAATCATGTTGATTTTAATCAACAGCTGCCAGAGCTTCCAGTGTCCCCAGCTCCCTGGCATCCCCACCATGCTGACTGCCTCAGAGTTAGGTACCTCAGGACTTTCAGCCTCCTGGGCCGGCTGGCTCTGCTGTCTGTGGGAGTCACACATCCTGGGGAGTCACCTGGTTCAGTAGTCTGGAAACCCTGGGATCTCTAGTCCTAGGACAATCCACATGCCAGGGCTGCCCTGCAGTCTCAGACCCTTGAAGCCCTGGTGTCCCAGTCTGGGGACTGTCCACAGGTGGGGCTACACTGGACTCTAGACACTGAAGGTATGTCTACACAGCAAGCAGGATCACACAGCAGCAAGTCTCAGAGCCCTGGTCTACAGACTCAGGATCACAGGGCTCATGCTGTGGTGCTAAAAATAGCTGTATAGACATTCAGGCTTGGGCTGGAGCTCGGGTTCTGAAATCCACCTTCTCCCATTTCACTAACAGGTGAAAATAAAGATCTTTTTATTTGCCAAGGCCACAGGGCTTATATATAGATGATGCTCAGCACTTTACAAGATCAAGTCCATAGTGCAGAAGTAGCACAGCTTTGTTTAGACCCCAGAATTCCTGAGTCAGCGCCTCATCCGTAAGATGGAGGTAACATCACTTCTATCTCATAGGATGTAGCGGAAGATAAATACATGAAAGATTGTCAGATAACCAGATAATACAATAATGGGGAGCCACAAATAGCCACGATAAATTCTCTCACATGTGCGCTACAGATACTTTGAAGGAATAGCATAGAAGAATTGTTGTAGCTTTAACACCGGCGATAAATCACATAACATTCTTGCTAACTTTAAAGGCTGAATTTCCAAAGAAGCCTAATAAGTTGTCTGCAAAATATGCATATGCATCTGCTGGCACATTCATAATATGCAAGTGAACAAATAAGTATAAATGCAATTATGCATTTGTGTATGCAAATATAGTTTCTTACATGTAAGTAGATACCTATCCAAATTTTGTGGTTGCAGTTTTGGAGACCTTGAAAATTTGGCCTTATGTTTGCCTAAAGTCAACAAATCCAGTAAATTCAGATTAAGGCTACCACTGTGTTCTTATAACATCTTTTAGTGCCCAAGTTTGCAGCTCATAGAGCACATCAGGTCATCAGCTTTGCTAAGCATTTAAATTAACTTTCCTTAACAACTGAAGTCTCTGCTAAATGACAATGAAGATAATCTGAATGTATTATCAAAACAAAGGTGTCACTAGCATGGGGAAAACAGAAATATGTAAAGATTAGTTATTCATAAATATATAGATAATGTAGAGTTCTTAGACAGTATGGTCCAGTGAATAAGACACATGGGTTTTATTCCCAGCCCTAAATCACTTCACCACTCCATTCCTCTGTTTCCCCTCTTGTCTGTTATCTATCTTATCTATTTTAGACTGTAAACTCTTGGGAGCAGGCACCATCTCTTACTTTGTATCTGTATAGCGCCTAGCACAGTGAATCCCTGATCTTCTGGGGGGACCGCTAGGCATTTCTTGAATATAAATGAATAATATTCATAAAGAGCAGTTTAAGAGGAAAGACCTCACTGAGATATTCCACTTTTGAAGGAAATAGCTGCTAAGTAACTATTGTCTGCAAAAATTGTCTGCAAAATGCTATGCAACTATTTTGGCTCTGATTCCATCTAAACAGTAAGAAAAAGAATACAAAATGAGAAAGTGCGGCCTGGTAGAGGAGTTCAGTCAAAATTTACATGGAGAGAAGTTAATATATGAAGTAAACCACCAAATGCAGATATTGAAATGACAGGTACTAATAAGGTGTATAAATCTAACCATGTGTGACACCTCTAATAAGTCTACTACTGTATTCTCTATGCACCAGGTACAACCTTATAAGCCCCTTCCAGCTGTCTAAGGAGCACAGTTTGGACAACGTTTTTTTCTATATCAAAAGAAAAAGACAAATCAAGGGCTAGATTGTGCAACCTATTATGGCCTGTGTACCTCTTGAATTACAGGATTTAAGGAAGGCAAGGGCCTCATACAAGCTCCTTGCACAAGGGGTGAATTTCACCTGTTGGTGAGCACTTAGACAAATATTCCCATTGAATGCAATGGGACTCCTCGCACGAGTAAGTGCTCACCAGCATGAGTAGCGGGTTGCACGATCTAGCCCCAACTGGTTAAGAGCCAAGTCAGTGACAAAAAATTCATTGAGGAATAAATGCAATTTAAAACAAAATAGTTTGCTCTTGCCACAACTGGAGTCCAGTGTTCTGAGTTTCCTCCCCCTTCTGTGGACATCCCTAATATAAAGCATTATCAACAACCTTGTTTTTGGTGTTAGTGATCTCAGCTGTGGCAGGAGAAACTGAGAATGCAGAACTCAGCTCTTGGTAATTAAACAGCTTTTCAATTCACTTTTAAAAGGAGATCAAAAAGCATATTTGGAGAACAACCTGTTAGAGGGTACAATTGCTCATTCCTAGATGGGCTCATATGCACCCCCGACTTCCTTCCAACCTAAAATTGTCTATGCTCATAGCAAGTATTATTTCAATGCTGGGTTTGTTCTTATACCATGCTGCCATTCTGAATTTATTATGCATCTTGAAGGTTAGTAGTATACCAGACTCATACATTACAGGTGACATACCACCATATTAAAATATTCATCAAATCTGCAAGCCATCTAGATTCACTATAGAAAATTATCTGCCAACAAAGGAGGTATAAACAAAATGGAATTTCAGAGCAATATCTTTGATAAATGTGCTGCATGCCAAAATATATTAATATTTGGAAAAGATTCTAGAGTTTTTCCCTTACATTTGATACATATTATCCTAGGAAATTTGTATTAAGTTATTAGGAATAATGAAAGTGTAATTGAATTTAAGGAATCTGAATTTAAAATCTCCTGTCATTGTAAAGAAGACATGCTATAGATGTCAATTGGATAGCAAAAGGAAGATAATATTCCACTAGCCCTAGAGGTCTGCTCTGAACATGACATGTCTTAAGGATCTCTGATTTTTCTGTAATTGAAGTGATAAAGTACCTCACAAATGCGGGCAAAAACTGTTTGTAGTTTAGACCCAGTGTTACTTATAATGTTATGTTCTGTCAACAACATTTCAGTTAAGCTTTAGGTTTGGCCATGGTACCTTGGTCACATGTAATTTATAAACCCAGTGCTATTCACATCCAGTTTACATTGTAACATTAAATAAAAATAAAACAATGATCACTAATTATGTAGCAGCAGACTGTAGTGCCATCCAGTTGCTATCTGAAGAAGATACAGAAATTATCTAATGCTTTATAGATTTAACAAGGTAAGACATTTCTGACAGTATTGGTGATGACAGAGAAAAAGATTATTCCTGTTATAGAAAAACATCAGGTAAATACTCTTTTTCTGACTGAGGCATGTTGTCCATGCACCCTGAAATATCCTTGACACAGATATTACAGACAGATGGAAAGTTCTGATTTCTTTCTGCAAAAAAGAGGCATGATTCAGTTTCCCCTCTTGTATTGCTAGTATTGCTACCCGCCAGAGAGGAGGTTAATTTTTTTTTAAAACAAGATAAGCAAAACAGTGACTTCAGGAGATGCGGGGGGGGGGGCGGGGGGGGGGAGTGATGTCAGCATGAACAAATTATCAGAAAGTTTCAGCCTGTAAAATGAGCTATAGAATTGTGGAGTAAGCAAAGACTACGGTCTCAGCTTTATAAGTGTCATATGTATCTTTATGAGCTAGTGTTTCTATTTTGGCTCCATAAGGGAGTTATCAGAGTTTCCTGCAGGAACTAAAGTTACTGGGAAGTAATTAATGCAAAGTGCAAGGTAGGTAAACATGCCTAGCGAAACACTATTTGCCTGGAGGGAAGTGTATCGCTTGGTTTGAAGTGGTTGAGGAAGGCTACCAAACCAAGAACTGAGAAATGTAGAAAGTGACCAGCCAGTCTCGGGGCAGAGGGCAGGGAGTGGGGGGTCACTCTCACTGGATCTGAGAACTGACATGGCACTGCAACCAAGAGGGACAGACCCTGCTGAAAAGTTTTCATCTTCCATGTGGAAGATGCGTGACCTCTGGTAAGGCAGGCGTGCAGATGAGCTGTTTTATTATTTTCAAGATACAGTATACTCCTGATAATCCAAATAGCATGTCAGATGCGGATTTTATTTGGATAATCGAGAGGGCAGCAGCCATTCACCAATGGAGTGGCCTATCTTGCGGCTGGGAGCTTGTCGAACTCCTCTTCCTCCTCGCAGTCCTGACCATGGGTCTCTGCTCTGCCTTGCCCCCTAATTCCCATGACAGCGGGGCTGCAGAGGGCTGGTGACACCCATTCCCTGCAGGCACAAGGTGAAAGGGAGAGCAGAACCCCCCAACCAAGACTCTGCTCGGCCCACCAGGATCGCAGCCTTCCCAGCACCTTGCGTCTGCAGGGATTGGGTGTCACCGGCCCTGTGGCAGCAGAGGCGGCCCTCTGCAGCTCCCTTGCCACAGCCCTGCTCGCTCACTCCCAGAACAGCGGGGCTGCAGAGGGATCCCTGTGCTTCAGGAGCCATTCAGCTGCAGGGTGACCTGCCCCACATTTGGGGCACTCAACCACCGCCTCCTCCTCCTCCTTGTAGTCCCGGCCAGGGGTATCTGCTCCATTATCCAAGGCTCCAGATTAACCCAGATCCCTTCCCAGTCCCCCAGCATGAGATATGTGGGGCACAAGGAAGGGATTCAGAAAACGCAGCAGTTCAGTTAATAGGGTTTCAGCGAAACAGGAGTAGACTGCAAACGTTTTCTCAGCAATGATTTTGTGTGGAATGAAGAGTACCTTGTTTCTGGAGGCTGGCTGGTCAGCAATTAATGCTGTTGTTGCCCCCCGAGAGAACAGGCTTGCAGGTGCTGAACTAAAGTCAGACCTGCTAAGGTGATATACAGTGAATTACAGGAGGAACTGCCACCTGAATCGCTGGTCTGGAGGGAGAGGAAGGCAGCTTCTCTCCCTTCTCCTCTCCCCTCCCAAAAGGTAGAGCCTGATACGGAAGACTCAGGAAGGCCAGGAAGAGGTCAGAGGTGCAGTTACTTCAGGGACTGAGACAGTCCAGTAGGGATTTTTTTTAAAAGAAAACTTGGGTTTCTTGATGTGCTAATTAGAGAGACTGGTGAATTCTTGGCCTGGATTCTCCACTGACTTCCATAGTCATTTACATCTGTGCAACCTGACCATAAAACACTGCCAGGCTGGACTGGAGGTGCTCGATACTGACTTTGCACTGCTGTATTTAAGGGAATTCGCAAAATTCTTTTATAGTATCCATTACCATATAGCGGTTAATTTCATAATCATAGTCTGTTATTTAACTGGGCCCTTGCCTCATTCAGCGCACAGGATAAACGGTGTTCTAGGAATGAATGGGGGCTGTGTAGTAATGGAGGCGGTTATCTATAGAACTCCTACCTCGTTTGCTGTAAAAATCAGAAGGAGTGGAGTGGATGAGGCAGGGGACTGCAGGAGGAGAAAGGATGGTCTCATGGTTAATGCAGCTGAACGCTGCCCTGGATAACTGAATTCGATCCCTGCCTCTGCCACAGAGTTCCTGTGTGGTACTTGGCAAGTCACTTAAACCAGTTCTTTTCCTGGTGGTCGCTAACTGTGTGTTCCTTGCAGTAGCAGCATAAGATACCTGCAACAAACTGGAGGATTGGGCCAAAAGAAATCTAATGAGGTTCAACAAGGACAAGTGCAGAGTCCTCCACTTAGGAAGGAAGAATCCCATGCATAGCTATAGACTGGGGACCGACGAGCTGGGCAGCAGCTCTGCAGAAAAGGACCTGGGGGTAACAGTGGATAAAAAGCTGGATATGAGTCAGCAGTGTGCCCTGGTTGTCAAGAAAGCTAATGGCATATTGGGCTGCATTAGGAGGGGCATTGCCAGCAGGTCACGGGAAGTGATTATTCCCCTCTATTCGGCATTGGTGAGGCCGCATTTAGAATATTGTGTCCAGTTTTGGGCCCCCCACTACAAAAAGGATGTGGACAAGTTAGAGAGAGTGCAGCGGAGGGCAACCAAAATGATTAGGGGCTGGAGCACAGGACTTATGAGGAGAGGCTGAGGGAACTGGGCTTGTTTAGTCTGCAAAAGAGAAGAGTGAGGGGGGATTTGATAGCGGCCTTTAACTACCTGAAAGGGAGTTCCAGGGAGGATGGGGCTAGGCTGTTCTCGGTGGTGGCAGATGACAGAACAAGGAGCAACGGTCTCAAGTTGCAGGGCGGGAGGTCTAGGTTGAACATTAGGAAAAAGTTTTTTACTAGGAGGGTGGTGAAGCACTGGAATGGGTTACCTAGGGAGGTGGTGGAATCTCCATCCTTAGAGGTTTTTAAGCTGAGGCTTGACAAAGCCCTGGTTGGGATGATATAGCTGAGGTTAGTCCTGCTTTGAGCAGGGGGTTGGACTAGATGACCTCCTGAGGTCCCTTCCAACTCTAATATTCTATGATTCTATGATTCTAACCCATGCAATCGCAGGGAGATCTGAGGCAGACTCGTCTCTGGTGACAAAGTGAAAAGCAAAACCCACCCAACATGACAATGCAGGGTCACAAACCCAACCCAGCGCTATGAGCAGCAACACTCACAGAGGCCTCAGAATTGAGCTTTGCAGGGGGGGCCACTAGGGGACAAATGCCACCGTTGGTTTCTCGTTTGCTGGGTGCCCAGCATGAGACACGTGGGGCTTTATTTGCAGAAGTGCTGAGCACTCAGAGCTGCACCTGCTGTCAATGGGAGCTGTGCCTGAGAATACGAAGTCCTATATAATGCTAAGTAATCTGAAAAAATCAGGCCTGAGGTATCTCAAATTGGGCATCGAACCCTAGACACTTGTGACTTTAACCTCTCTGTGCGTCGGTTCCCCATCTGTAAAATGGAGGTAATAATGCCACCTAATTTGACAAGGATATTGAAGATAAATTCATTAATGCTTCATAAATTCCGCTGTATGGAATATGGAGATCCCCGCCTGTTCCCTCTCTGCCTTTGACCCCTTCTGTACCTTTCCCCTAATCCTATGCCTATCCCTGCCTTCCCATGCTCCAGGTCTCCCTTCTGTCATTGTCCCACTTTGCTCCCTGTCACCCCTCCTGATCTAAGCCACCTAGCCAGCCAGCCCTGTGCCCAGCCTGTCATTGGCCCCTTGCATTCCAGTTAAATTGCTTCCTAATCCTCCTCCTCCTCCATGCTTCCAGGAGAGGGGCATTGAGAGCACAAGAGTGAGCCTCCCTGCTCTCAGGTCTGGTGCCTAGCTCTACAATGACCCCTGTGACCAGGAGGAATAACAACAGGAAAAGTCCTTCTCAGTTCCTGCAGCCCTAGGATACAGCATGTTCAGTGCAGTTGGCATACTTGGAAAATACAGTAGCCAACTTCTAACAATCCTTTCCTGAACAAATCCAAATTGCAATTTTCAGAAACTAATAACTCTGCCAAAATTGTATGGATTTTCACAAGGTCAGCAAAAGGCACCCCTCTCATCCCAAATCTCCCTACCCCCTTCCCAGAGTCAAATTTCAAATCCTTGCTCCTAAACATAGAAGTGTGAGAACTCATTAATAAAACCGTTGCAAAAAACAAACAAACATGGCAAAATAACTTATTTTCTTAGTCTCTTGTATCATGATCACTGGCACTGATGTCAGAGTGCCAATGTTCCCTGGAGGGACTACTAATGATGGAACACTAGTGGAACAAGGAATATGGGGAGTTAGGTTGAAAGAACTCAGCCGCATGGACGGAACAGTCTACAGAGTTTAATGAAGTTTCACTTGTTCAACTTAAACTCTATTCACCTTCACACTTTGTAAATGAAACACCTCTCCCTGAAAGACAGCTGAATAGTTTTTGCTGAAACTTACACGCACAAAAATAAAAAATTCAATCTGATACCCAGAAAGGAAAATTTCAGCCCCAAAGTCTGATAAAGTTATAAGCATTGGAAATAGGGTTCCAAAGTGTTAGTCAACCTAAATTACAGGAACTATTTTCAGCTTTATCTTTAATTTCCAATTTTACAGGTTTTTTGGGTTTTTTTAACCAAAACATCTGTGATAGCTTATAAAGGCTTTCTAGCTTTAGAGGCCTGGATAGTTATCGCTTTTTCTAGCACACATACAGATTTCTCCATTAAAGCTAACCGTACATCCAATTATTGAAAAAGATTGGAATGTATTCATTCACTAAAAATTCACAATGACTGCTCTACTAGTGACATAACATGCTTCATGATGTGGTCTTAAAGAGAGAAAAAAACAATGAGGATGCTGACAGCGATTGGTCTTATACCTTACATTGCACCAGAAATTAGTGAATATATTTTTATGATTTGATAACTTGGTTCATAAAGTGATCCCATGAGTTCTTACAGGCACTGTAATATAAAAATAAAAGTAATGCTTGCAGAATAATTACAGAAATCATTCTCAGTTTGTTTACAAGATGGTGCAATGTTCATCCTTAAGCAAATGCTGACATTCAGTGCAAAATCAACAAGATGAAGGGGAGTGATTTCATATTTGCTCTCTGTCCTAAAAACACGCAAAGTTTATCAGAGTGCAGCATCTATCTTTCATATAAACTTGTCCAAGACAGAAATGGTTCTGAAAAATCTGGCCTTAACGTCCTGGGAACAAAAGCGAGTCCATTATTCTTCAATGTATTAATAAAATCTCCAGTGAGCTCAGCCAAAAAAGTGCTTTAAAAAAAATCTTGTCTGTTTCTCCAACTTAACATTTTAACTAAGCTTGGAATATGAAGATTTTAATATCTTTTGTTATAATATTTTTTGACCACACCACCCCTGCCATGTGTTGTGTTTACTTATTTAAACATATATAAACCATATCAAACACATGTAAATCTTCACACAGATTTAAAGAACACAATATATATACTGTCTGAAATTGGCATCTGCTATGTCAGATGACTACTAGCGCTGCAAAAGTGAAAAAAGTTCTGGAAGTCACTAAGAGTGAAAGACAAAGATGAAGACAAGAAAAACCACCAATAAGAGTCAAGTAGCAACATATACATTTTACACAAAATTTTAAAAGATAGGAAGACTGTTGTTCTGGAATCAGGACAGACAACACCCTTGATGAAGAATGCAGTAATAAGAATTTCAGGAGTGAGTAGAGGTGATGGAAAGAAATTGGCACAACTCTGTTTGGAAGGAAAATGCTCATTGGGGTTCTAGTTTTCATGCTACCATGAAAGTTTGGAATATCAAATAATTAATCCAAAAGCAATGTAGCTGGATCAGTGGTTCCCAACCTTTTTGACTCAAGGGCTACAGTTATCATTTTTACAACCCTGAAGGGCCACCAGTCTCTGCCAGCAGCGCCCCCACTGCAGCCAGACAGAAGGAGTTAAGTGAGCAGGCAAGCTGCCTCCTCACTAATCTCCTGTCCCCCTGGCTGCAGCAGAGAAACTGCACGTGTCCTGTAGCCCCGTGCGCTCCACTTGGGTCCCTAGGCAGTGGCTCCCTTCTGCAGCCAGGTCAGTGCAGATCAGTGCTCCCCTCCCTCTGGTCCCAGCAGGGACCCCAGCACTTAGGGACCCAGGGGGAGTGCTTTGCCCTGCTCCTTGCTACAGCCAGGGGGAGGGGAGTGCTGATTTCCCGTCCCCTTGGCTGCAGTTCGGGTCTTGTAGCCCCACAGCAACGTGCTCTGCCTGGGTCCTTAGGCAGCAGCTCCCTTCTGCAGCCAGGGGGAGGGGAGCGGTGGGCCACTTTGAAAGACCCTGTGGGCCACTTTTGGCCCTTGGGCCACAGGTTGGGAACCACTGAGCTAGATGATCCTTCTCCCCAGCCAATAATAAAAATACCAGTAGAAAGTACTGTATGTTTTATAGAAATTGTAATAAGAAAAAGCACTAGTAATTACAGTAATGTACCAAAACTAAGCCATATAGACAATTATTTGATTAAGCAAATAATTTTACAATAGCAACTACAGAAATATCAATAGACAGGAAGGGACAAGGAAAAGGGAAGGGTGAAAAAATTGTGTGTGTAACTCTAAAAGCATAATATGAACAAAGACACAGAAATAGTGAAACTGCAAACTCAGACAGAAACAGTTTTTGAGAAAGACAGCATGGGAAGCATCCAGTAAAGCTCTCGTTAAAGAGCTTTAACTGGGTCCAGAATTAAAGAGCTTTAACGGTTGTACCTCGCATCTTACCCTGCCTCACTGATGGCAGTGGCAAAACTCCAACTCACTTCAGTGATGCAGGAGCAGGCCTCTAAAAGTGCTTTGGCTAATTCAAACTAAACACAGCTTAGCTAAAATGTCCCACTCTACATTTGTGTCTGGCTCTTAGGATTCCCCGAGTTCCTCCCCCATTTATAGATAACTAAAATCAATTTTCTGAAATCCTCTATTATCTGAAATATCTATCCAGCTACTTATAAGGCTCTCATCGCCATAATATCCTGAGGACCATGGAGATATTGTTTTGGATAACAGAGTTTCAGATAAAATGTGATTCAGATAATTGGGTTTCTACTGGATTTGAAAACAGCCAACGATAAAATTGCTTGAGATAAGCTTCTTTTTAAGGTTTCTTGCATAGATTCGAAGGCCAGAAGGTACCATTGTGATAATCTAGTCTGACCTACAGCATAGCACAGACCATAGGACATCTCCAAAATAATTCCTCTTTGAACAAGAGCAGATCTTTTAGAAAAACATCCGCTCTTCATTGAAAATGACAATGGTGGAGAATCCATCACAACCCTTGGTAAATTATTCTAATGGTTAATTACCCTCACTGTTAAAACATTTGAGCAGTAGAGCTTCAGAGTAAAAGATGGGAGTGGAAAAGTAACTAGTGAAAGAAAAACTGTCCAACTTTAATAAGTGTGTGTTAAAATGGAGAAGGTTCTTGCTCAGCAATAATACTGATTTTTTTACAGTAGTCCAGATAAACTCTGCATTCTAGAAAAGGAACTATAATTTATTATATGTATTAATTAAGGACACTTTTGTAATATTAGAAATGTGTTGTTAATCTAACATACACTGTGCAATAGAAACAGACTGCCATTAGTGTTGAGAATTTAGGGCTAAATTAGTAACTATGCTTTTTTTTTTTTTTTAATCTGCTCTCCACCAACAATGGTATGATGCTGAAAATTAGATGAATGCTTGAAATCTTTGATTAGGATGACCCATGTGTGTTAATAATTTGGACAGGGTCTCCAAACAAGTTGTTTTTTGTTTTTAGTTGACTGGTTGAATTCATAGGCACGTGCAAATCTCAAAGTTTTCAGGGAGATAGGTGGTCTTTTCTTGAATGGGTTCTGATACTCCTTGCTGTTGTGAACTCTTCCAAATCCCCAAAGCACGCATTGCTTATGCAAGCCACCTCCTAAATATTGTTCCTCAGCCCTAATCAAAAGAGTGAAACAGGTGTGAGGAAACAGAGTGGTCACAAAGGAGAACATGTGAAGTGGAGAAGCAGGTGGTCTTGCAGGTGGTGCAAGGAGGCAGGTAGATAATGGAAGGGAGGGAGCTGGCTATGGAGGAAGGCCAATTGTATTGCACCAAAATTAGGGAGCTGGGGGAAGGCCTGATGTATTGTTAAGAGGAGGCAGCAGGGTCAGAATCTATACTCATACTTAATGCTCAGTTTACCACTAACAAGGCCAACCTGTGACCCAAATGAGGCATACGTGGCAGGAGGAAGCTTTACTTCGAAACACCATAGGAGTTCTTCAGCTGGGGAAGAAAAGCTCCAAAGGGGCACTGGGAAGGGGGCCCATTGCCTGTCCTATAGGAGGGTCACACACAGAAGTACCTCTCCTCTGTACGTAGGAGTGCTGCCACTGAGGAAAGTGCAGATTTCACTTCCATTGTATTCTTCTAGTTGCTGCACTTCTCCCCACCCCCATTAACCATTATTTTTGCATTGAAATGGATGTCACAATTTTGGGGGCAAAGGAAGGACTTGAAGATTTTTGCATTGTAGAAAGAAGGCAGAAGATTTTTTCTACTGAAAAGGAGAAAGGACCCACAGGGTCAAAGGCCCTCCTTATGGCCCTTTGTGTTATATACCCTGCTGATTATAACCTTAACTGCAATAATGGGGAATTTCCAGATTCAGGATGCCTAGCACAAAAGGCAGAGTAGGCTGAAGGATAAAGGCAGGCCCGAGGGACTTGGTTATTGACTACCATGAAAAAACACAAAATAGTGCTGCTCGGAAGCTGGTGGATATTGTGGTATCCCCCCAAATGTGCGAGGCATTGTACAGACTCACAAGAAGAGGTGGCTGCTGCCCCAAAAGACCTCAGAACTCTAAAACAAAGACAAACAATCAAACATGCTTGAGGCTATATAAGGTTACATCTTGGAGTTTCTTTATACCACCCTTGCCAAAACCATCCCTTCCCTTCCTCTGTCCAAGTTTATCCACTCCGTCCTTGGTACCCCAAAGTATCCCCTTTCCACCATGAGGCTCAGTGTGAGAACCGGAGGGGGGAGATCATTAGGCACAATAACGGAGAGATAATATTTGTGCGCACACACACACTGGACTAAAGGGGAAGTCCAGGTCACTTCTATAAAGCAGATGTAGTATGTGTTCTAATTACACTCCAGAGTTTCCACAGCTTGAAAAACTGTCTGTCATCATTATTTCTATATTTAGCAAGAATGTTATGAATGATCCTTTGCTGTTTTTGCATCAGTCTTGTAGCTAAGCTAAATGAAATAAGCACACTTGGAAAAAGGTTGTTTCCCATCTCCCTGCTGCACCATCTTTTCCCCAGTGTCCTCTGCTGCTCTTCATGGCTCAACCTTCTTCAGTCCTCCTTCTCAGGAACTGACCTCTCTTTTTGGCTGTAGTAGTGTAAGATCATCCTCTCCCTATAGTTCAGTCCCCTTCTTTGCTCTCTAAGAGCTATCATTCTCAGCTGTGGCTCCAACCTCCAGTCCTTTAAGCTGCTCAGCTCAGCAGGGGTATGGAGTTGGGATTCAATTGCCTACAGCTGACAGAGGCAGCTAGGATGGGTGCCACTGAGCAGTCATAGAATCATAGAAGATTAGGGTTGGAAGGGAACTCAGGAGGTCATCTAGTCCTCAAAGCAGGACCAACCTCAACTAAATCATCCCAGCCAGGGCTTTGTCAAGCCCAACCTTAAAAACCTCTAAGGATGGAGATTCCACCACCTGCCTAGGTAACACATTCCAGTGCTTCACCACCCTCCTAGTGAAAAAGATTTTCCTAATATCCAACATAGACCTCCCTCACTGCAACTTGAGATCATTGCTCCTAATTCTGTCATCTACTACCGTTGAGAACAGTCTAGTTCCATCCTTCCTGGAACCCACTTTCAGGTAGTTAAAGGCTGCTATCAAATCCCACCTCATTCTTCTCTTCTGTAGGCTAAATAAGCCTAGTTCCCTCAGCCTCTCCTCATAAATCATGTGCACCAGCTCCCTAATCATTTTTGTTGCCCTCCACTGGACTTTTTCCAATTAGTCCACATCTTTTCTGCAGTAGGCAATCCAAAACTGGACACAGTACTCCAAATGAAGCCTCACCAGTGCCGAATAGAGATGAATAATCACTTCCCTCAATCTTCTGGCAATGCTCCTGCTAATGCAGCCCAATATGCCTTAGCCTTCTTGTCAAAAAGGACACACTGTGACTCATCCAGCTTCTTGTCCACTGTACCCCCCAGGGCCTTTTCTGCCCAACTGCTGCCTACCCAGTCAGTACCAGTGCAGGGGATTCTTCCATCCTAAATCCAGGACTCTGCACTTGTCCTTGTTGAACCTTATCAAATTTCTTTTGGCCTAATCCTCTCATTTGTCTAGGTCACTCTGTATCCTATCTCTGCCCTCCAGCATATTTGCCACTCTCCCCAGCTTAGTGTCATCTGCAAACTTGCAGAGGGGAAATCCACCCCATCCTCCAGATCATTAATGAAGATGTTGAACAAAACTGGCCCCAGCACCAACCCCTGGAGCACTCCACTTGTTACCAGCTGTCAGCTACCTGTTGAGCCTGATAATCTAGCCAGCTCTCTATAGTCCATTCATCAAACCTATACTTCTTTAATTTCTTGGCAAGAATACTGTCGGAGACTGTATCAAAAGCTTTGCTAAAGTCAAACATCACCGTCCACTGCTTTCCCTACATCCCCAGAGTCAGTCATCTCATCATAGAAGGCAATCAGGTTAGTCAGACATGACTTACCCTTGGTGAATCCATGCTAACTGTTCCTTATCACCTACCTCTTTTCCAAGTGCCTCAAAATGGATTCCTTGATTCCAATCAGGAGGTCAGACAGCCTTGCCACCAGTCCCAGGACTTTGTCCCAGACTAATGCCAACCAGGATGGAAGTGGTGAATCTGTGACAATCTCAGTCATACTGGATGTTGGCAGCTTTGAGCTTTCCTTCTCTGCACATGAATATGCAATATATGAATATGCATTAGTGGTACTCCTGTGAGGGCACTGCTTCTTGGGAGTGACAGCCACTTTATTTAAAAGGATTCTTAAAAATAGAAAATGATCCTGAATGACCATTTCATACCAGCTCACAAACATGGAGACTGAGAAGGGCAGGAAAGTGATGGCGCCATCTGCACACTAGTTTTTGATGCCAACTAATGCACATTTTGGCTGCTTCCCTAGCATTTGGTGCTTAGCCCAGCTGCTGAACTTTTTGATTTTATACAGTAGAAACCTAATCTTCTGAACCTTGAATTTGCAAAACTCCATTGGAGCGGGAATGCTTTTTTAATCCCCCTGCCAGAGATATAGATATTGGATGTAAATAGAGGTACTAATAATACTCAGCTACTCTTCTTTATCTGCCTTAACTGCATTTGGGATTAACTGTATGGCTGGCCAGAAAACTACATTTCCAGTCAGGAAAAAGTTTGAGGTTTCAAAATTTGTTTGTTCCAGTGTGGAATGAAACCACAACCTTGTGACTTTTTTTTTTTTTTTTTGGTAAGAAACACATACGAGAGAGAGTGCAAGAGCATGCGACATACATTCACCCAGCCTAGCCAATAGCTCAGTAGTCATGGCACTCACCTGGGATGTGGGAGACCAAGCTCCAAATCCCTGCTCTGCCTGGGGGCCTTCCAAACCACAGGGCTAGTGTGATGTGGTGTCTGTCTTTCCCTCCAGAAATTCCATCCTAGACCAGAGTTATCTGCATCTAAACCAATATGTTTCTGTGCAAAATTCTGGTTTCAACAAATTTGCATTTTTGACTCCCCTCCCCCCAAAAAGAAGTTTAACTGAAAAATTCCCAACCAGCTTTAATTAATTGCACTAAAATCTATTTGCTATGTTAATAAAATGTATTTTCAAACAAGTCTTGGCATGTTATTTCGTATTTCCCAATTTTAAGAACATCTGGTTTTGCAAACGTTTTTAGTAGCCCCCTGAGACCTTTATAAAAATTAGGGTTTTCTGGTGTTATAGCTCATGTTTTGACCTTCCATGCCTGCTATCGAACAGGCAATACAAAGTTCTTTTTAATCTTTAAGTGAATGATGTCCATATAAACAAGACTAAAAAAACTGAAAGTAGTATATAAGCTGTATAAACAGAGTCATGTTGTGAATTGGAAAAGAACAATTGTCAGATCTGTGTAAAATAACTGCTTGGCTTTTTTAATCCTGTGGTACACCTCTAGGTGGTGTAGGTGAGTTTCCACAGACAGAAAGCCCCTTTCCCATTCACTGTTGTTTTCAAAACTCTGAAGCTAGAGAAAGCAGCAAAGGAAAAGTGATTGGGAAGTCCTCTGAGACATCAAGTGTGTGTACAGCTGACAGCGGAAGGTTTATTCTGCACCTCAGCACATTGGTGTGGCCATGTGGACACTTGTGACAAATTATCCACAAATGTAGGATGCCACGTCTGACTGAGAACGAAACTTGCCACCTGTGAAAACCTCTTGTTTTTTTTGGATTGGATATTGTTAGAGCTCTATTCACAGACTGATCTCCTGGCTGCATTTTGGTTTTGTTACTTATACCTGCATCAGGTAAGATTTTGTACAATCCATTTTCTCTCTCTTTAAAAACTAGATACTGTTCCAAGGCAGAAACACAACTGTCCTGGGATAACAATCAAGAAAATCTTCTGAAAAGCGTGTCATTTTTAGGTTTAGTTTGAACAAGCACTACCTTTCAGCATGCGTCTTTGCTTTGGGCATTAATACAAAAGAGCTTTTCTTTGTTATTTCTGCACACATTAGAAAGTAAACTGAGTTCTTGGTTGCACATTTAATTAAAGAAGCAAAGTTTCCTTATGTTGCGCTTGTTTCAGACATAGTGAAAGTACCAATGCCCCGATTAACCCACAAACTTCTTGGAGGTATTCAGCATAATTTGACTTCATTTGAGAGGAAGAACACTTTGTCTGAATTGTTGTTTCACAACTCAGCATACAAATGTAGCTTCTACACCTTACAATATTTCTATATTGTTCTGAACAAAGAATGTTTCTGCAAGACTTCAGTGCACCAGCTGGGATGAGACTGAATGAATGTGGGGAATTATGTACATGTAAATACAAGTTTAGGAGCATGCTGAGTTTTGTTTCCAGCAGAGAGGTTCTTCAATCCTGCTAAAATAGAGCATGGTGGAGCCCAAGTCCCATACAGAAGAGCAAACCATGATAATTACTGTACCAGATTCATGAGCATACTGTTTAGCCACTAACTGTTGTAGTGGATTAGGAAAAATGCAAGGGAACTCTTGTATGCTAAAGGGAAAATTAGTTTTAAATTTTTGCAGACTCTGGCTCTTTGGAAATTGCATGAACAGGTGCTGGATACAATTTGAGTTCTGCAAGATAAAGGGTCAGATCGTCAGGTGGTATAAATTGGTGTAGCTCCATAAAAGTCAATGGAGCTACACCAATTTGCACCACTGAAGTGAATGACACTGTGTTGATCTACACCAACTGGGGATCTGACGCGGAGTGTCAATTTTTACACCTAAGAGAGGATACAATGTCAGAGCTCAATCTTGCAATTGTTACTAGTTGGAATAAGAGCTACTGGACCGGGCCTAATGGTACTAGTCCCCCTTCTCTCTAAAAGAAAAAAAAATAATGTTGAATGTTGCTGTATTCAGCTATAGATCTATAAATATTTCCATGTCAGAGATATTGATAGGGGGCAAATCATGGACTATCATAACATTTAGAAAGGACATTAGTTTTACTAGACAAGAGGAAGTCAGTTAAAATAACTAAGATCAGGCGTATTCAATTTCTCTTTCTTGGCTGTCATTAATGTAGTTTAAAGTAAAAAACAACTTAGGCTTTGGAATACTCCATTTACGAAAGCCCCCCCAGAAGAAAACTATTAAATGTTAATGTTTGTAATTATTCCCTCAGGACATGTACATTTACACTTCAGAGTACATTGGCAACATCCCCAAGTAAAGCAAATAAATTACTTTTGGCAGCAGTCTATCTGGCGCCAAACTGTTCCCAACAAGCCAAATTCTGATCTCAGTTAACCTGGTGTAAAGCAGAATAATTAATTCTTCAGTGGAGTTGATTTACACCGGTTTAATATGGATCCAAATTTGGTCCATATTTTTTTCCACAGGAATACATTGTGGTTGTTATTCACCATAAGGAACTGTGTCATCAGCAGAGAAATCAAATGAGGCTATGGCTAAGGAACTGCATTGGGTTTTCTCTTTGTGGAAAGGGGGGAAAAAATCTTTCCATAAATGTGCTAGATTTTTTTTGACACCTGATCTTTACATTTTAATGTCATTTTGTGAGGGATGATGTTCACTTTCAGGGAATCACACTGTATTATTTGAAGCAAAAGAAAGTCATTACAAATACCAGATTAAATGGTTGCACCACGTGGGTATCCACAGTCCATCTGAGAAGTACTTCATTTAAATAAGGGTATCAGTTTTACATTTACATCTGGCATCTCCTGGAGGGTTTGAATATTTTGAAACAGACTATGGCTTTTAAGAGAACTGTTATGGCACTGATAGATAAACGGTCCAAACCCAGCTTTTGAAAGAATATTCTGTTATATTTAAAAGGTAAGACAATCAATGAAGATAGTGCTTTTCTTGTGTTGTCATCCTTGAGGACTTTCCCCCATCTAATATCTTCAGTAGACAATTTTCCTTTAAGTTGGGATGGAATTAGAATTCAGATTGTATCTATGTTGCTCCTTTCTTGACTAAAATATTGCAAAACAGCAACATGAGCTACTGCCTGTGGCTGGATGAACACACAGGGTCCAGTTCAACCAAACCACGCAAGGGGTCTTTGCAAGGATTGGGAGTTCCATTTTGTATTAAATGCCGAAATATTCATTGGACCAGAAAGACTGAGTGACTGTATAGCCTACTGGTTAGCATGTCCACACCTGAGACACACAGGTGCCAGTCCTGGGTACCATGACTATTTAAGTATGTTATACGAAGTAGAACAACTTCAACAGGAGAGATGAAGAGAGTCTCATATTAGACTACCTGATACTAAGTGGTTAGTACACTCACCAGGGAGGTAAGAGGCCAGGATTCAAGTTCCTGCCTCCCATCAGGGGGAGTTGGACCTAGGTCTCCCACATTCTAGGGAAGTGCCCAAAGCACTTGGCTATTGGGCACAGGGGCGGCAGCAGCTCCTCCTCCTTCCTGTTTTGTGTGGGCCCCAATCTGGTAGTTCTACTGTTTAGATGTTTCTAAGCACACCTATCAGATCAGGCCCTACAGATGAGATCGATGGCGGGGAAAGTTTAGATTATGACTCCCACTGGAGTTTAAGGCACGAGTTAGCTGCTGAGCTGCTCAGTGGTGTCAGGACCTAGGTGATTGTGTGCATGCCCTGTGGCAGAAACATAAGTGCTTAGCAGAGTTTACTAATGGACATTTAGGGCTTGTCTACACAGAGCTGCAGTCTGGTCTATGGGGTGTGAATTTGAGAGTACTCTAACGGGTTGCGTGCTAACTGCACTGTGTAGACCCTGTTGGTGCACACTAAAAGGTACCTAGTTCACATTAACGTAGTCCTGTTTGAAAAGCATGAGAAGTAGGTACCTTTTAGTTCATGCCAACAGGGTCTATATGGGGCAGTCAGAGCACAACACATTAGAGTACACTACTGTTTACACCACCACAGCATCATGCAGACAAGTCCTTTGATACCTAGGGACTGTAGGTATCTTAGGCAGCAGCTGACCAGTGGTTTTGTGAATGCCAATAATGCCTAGGCATCTAAATCCAACATTTAAAGTGGCAGTTACATGCCCAAGCCCCCAGTGAATCTCACCCAAAGGGTGAGATCCTGACCCATTGAGTCATTGGCAACACTCCCATTGACTTCAGTGGGGCCAAGATTTCACCCCAAATTTTTTGTGCTCCCTCTTCCTGGCTCTGAGGCAGCAATTAACAATACAATTCTCTTTCCAAAACTATGCTAACTTCACCTGATAACTCTATTGCACAGATTTCTTTTGGCATGATAATGTGCTTTATAAATTGAAATTGTGAAACAAAAGCAGCCACGTTTCAGTTCCTTTCCAAATAGGAAAATCTGAACTAAAATGGCAGGGGGAAATACTATTTTCCAACTTCTAAGTGGGTATATTAGAAATAATCAGCAAAAGACCAACAAAGCTCATTTTAAAGCATTATCCCATATCACCTATTTAAGAAGTTGCCTGAAGTTTTCTCGAAGGGATTTGACTTTCAGAATCTCTGTAGAGAGGCAGGCACACGCCTCCTGTATTGGTGCTAGTGATTGTTGCTTTTTGAACTGTCAAAAGTGGAGTTTTTTAAATTAGTTTAGAATTTCAGAACTCAGTCCCTTCATCCATCCATCCATTTCTATACTACTGCCCAATACCATAGCATATGAGCACCTTCCATGTCAAATCAGCAGCAATAACAAAATCCTGCATGGACTTCATGGAGTCTCTGGAATGTCTTGCTTTTCAGGGTGAAAACTCTGCTTGGGATAGGATTTTTGGTTTTGACTTTTCAGATGTTATTAGTTTCTTTTCTGGTTGGTAGGGGGTTAGGTAGAAGAGGGTGTCAGTGTAGTGCCATTCTTTCGGTGGAAAAGCTTTTTCAAAGAGGTAGGTTTTGCAGCACTTCCTAAAGATTCTGTATTCACCTGGTCTCCTCTCCTCTGGAAATAACTAGTCCCCCAGCTCCTGAGAAGAGAGCACATCAGGGAAGAGGATTCTAGTATCCCGGCCCCTGCCTCACAGCAGCTACAGAGAAGGACAAAATCTCAACCTCTTCTTCTGTGGTGCCTAGGTTGGCTGCAGCTGAATTGCATGTGGTGTAATTCTGACCTAGCATACCTCACACATGACATTAGGACAAAGTTGATGAGCCCACACACCACAGAGATGGCCCAGAAGCACCTGTGACAAGAGCCTGAGGAGTGAACAGTCTGAGGTGGAGAAGTCCACTGGGGCTATGCAATGGAAAATTGACTCCTTTTGTAAGGCCCTGAAATTTTGATGGATACAGGCCTCATTTAGTCTTAATGACTTAATCAAATTTCATTTTTCTTCCAATTATTTCTTCTCCAAATCTAAACCATTCATCCTTTCCAGTCTGATCCTTTAATGAAAATGTCATCACTATAAAAGTGCACTGAATCAGGACCTAACAAGATATAATTGGGTCTCCTTTCTAGCTAAGTCTTTGACATCTGATGGGCAAAGTCTGCTAATAACATAGATCTCCTCCTCCAGAGACTGTACTAACAACTTCTGATTTATAGCATTCGGGACTAGGAGTTGTTACTGATAACAAATGATTAGGTTTATTCTCAAAACCAGCCAAACAGCTATTTAGTTATAAGGAACACAGGAAAGATTTGATGTTCTCACTTCTTTTGGGAGTTCTGTACTGTACATTGTGCCAAGAAAGCTTTCAATTATGACAATATACGTTGATCTTCCCTCTCCTCTTTCCAATATGCCCAGTAGCCCACAAAAAGTAAAACTATCATGTGAATAGACAGAACTAAGATATATGGAAGCCAGGAGAACTGGCTGTATTTTAAAGAAATCTTATTGAGGGTGCAGGAACAAATCATCCCAATGTGCAGAAAGAATAGCAAATATGGCAGGTGACCAGCTTGGCTTAACAGAGAAATCTTTGGTGAGTTTAAGCACAGAAAGGAAGCTTACAAGAAGTGGAAGGTTGGACAGATGTCTAGGGAGGAGTATAAAATATTGCTGAGGCATGCAAGGGTGAAATCAGGAAAGCCAAAGCACAATTGGAGTTGCAGCTAGCAAGGGATGTGAATGGTAACAAGAAGGGTTTCTACAGGTATGTGAGCACCAAGAAGTATTTAGGAAATGTGTGGGCCCTTTCCTGAAGGGGGGAGGCAACCTAGTGACAGATGATGTGAAAAAAACTGAAGTACTCAATGCTTTTTTTGCTTCGGTCTTCACAGATAAGGTCAGTTCCCAGACTACTGCACTGGGCAGCACAGTATGCAGAAGAGCTAAGCAGCCCTCAGTGGTAAAAGAACAGGTTGAGGACTATTTAGGACAGCTGGACATGCAAAAGTCCATGGGTCTGGATGCAATGCATCTGAGTGGGCAGAGGGAGTTGGCTTATATGATTGCAGAGCCATTGGCCGTTATCTTTGAAAAGTTGTGGTGATCAGGGAGGTCCTGGACGACTGGAAAAAGGCAAATATAGTTCCCATATTTAGAAAAGGGAAAAAGGAGGATCCATGGAATATTGACCAGTCAGCCTCACCTCAGTCCTTGGAAAAACCATGGAGCAGGACCTCAAGGAATCCATTTTGAAGCATGTGGCGGATAGGAAGGTGATCAGAAACAGTCAGCATAGATTCAACAATGGCAAGTCATGCCTGACCAACCTGATTGCCTTCTATGATGACATGACTGGCTCTGTGGACTTTGGGAAAGCAATGGATGTGATATTCCTTGACTATAGCAAAGCTTTTGATACAGTCTCCCACAGTATTCTTGCCAGCAAGTTAAAGAAGTATGGGTTGGGTGAATGGGCTATAAGGTGGATAGAAAGCTGGCTAGATCATGAGGCTCAATGGTGTGATCAGTGGCTCAATGTCTAGTTGGCAGCCGGTATCAAGTGGAGTACCCTAGGGATCGGTCCTGGTGCAGTTTTGTTCAACATCTAAATTAGTGATCTAGAGGATGAGGTGGATTGCACCTTCAGCAAATTCGCGGATAACACTGAGCTGGGCGGAGTGGTAGACATGCTGGAAGGTAGGGATAGGATACAGAGTGACTTAGAGAAATTGGAAGATTGGGCCAAAAGAAATCTGATGAGATTCAACAAGAACAATGCAGAGTCCTGCATTTAGGATGGAAGAATCCCATACACTGCTACAGACTGGGGACCGATAGGCGAAGCAACAGTTCTGCAGAAAAGGACCCGGGGATTACAGTGAACAAGAAGCTGGATATGAGTCAACAATGTGCCCTCGTTGCCAAAAAGGCTGATGGTATATTGGGCTACATTAGTAGGAGCATTGCCAGAAGATTGAGGGAAGTGATTAATTCCCTCTATTCGGCATTGGTGAGGCATCATCTGGAGTATTTTGTGTCCAGTTTTGGGGCCCCTTCAATACAGAAAGGATGTGGACAAATTGGAGAGAGTCCAGAGGAGGGTAACAAAAATGATTAGTGGGCTGATGCACATGACTTATGAGGAAAGGCTGAGGGAACTGGGCTTGTTTAGTCTGCAGGAGAGAAGAGTGAGTGAGGATTAGATAGCAGCCTTCAGCTACATAAAGGGGGGGTTGAAAGAGGATGGAGTTAGGCTGTTCTCAGTGGTGGCAAATGACAGAACAGGGAGCAATGGTTTCAAGTTGCTGTCAGGGAGGTCTAGGTTGGATATTGGGAAAATCTTTTTCACTAGGAGAGTGGTGAAGCACTGGAATGGGTTATCTCAGGAGGTAGAGAAGGGGGTTGGACTAGATGACCTCCTGAGGTCCTTTCCAACCCTAATCTTCTATGAAAGGCCTGATATTTAAGAAAGAGGCATTTTAATACTTTAGGAAATGCTAATCTTTTGATTAATCTTTTGAATCTTTTGTAAAGTATCTGATATAGTATGCACCATTTTTTCTTTAATTTTATATATATGTATAAAGAGAGAGAGAGACAGACAGACAGACACACTCCACTGCCTGGGAGATGGAACAGGATGAGATGTGCTATCATAAATTTACTTGGTGATAAAGAGGGGTTCCACAAAGACTGGCGTCTGTCACTGGAGGACATGAGATGCAAATGCACTCTTCATGAAGATCAAGCATCCTGGAGGGAGGAAGGAAAAGAAATCAGGACTGAGAGAATTTCAGAGAAACAGAATGAGGATGAAATTGATGGACTCTTAAAATAAGCCAAGTAGTGAAAATTAAAGTATTGCTTCCAATAGTCAGAAATAATTAATGTATGCCCTAAAACATAGGGCCTTTATTCAGCACAGAAAAGATTTAGGATGAGGTTTTCAAAGCCATTCAACATTGGCCTAATTCTCTTTCCATTGAAGTCAACAAGAATTTTATCACTGACTTAAAGGAAGCAGAGTTAGCTCAATGCTGAGCATTTTGAAAACTCCAACCCCCTTCAAGTATAGCTACAGTAATACAGAGATGAGACCAGGAATGACTCATCTTTGTGTGACTTGAAATTTTGCCACTTCCTTTTCTTCATGTATAGCCAGGTGGTGATCATGTCTCTATTCAGCTGCACACATTTTCCCATTTCCAAAAAAGGAGGCAGCCTCAGCTTTTAACTGGGTGGAAGTTGAGATTGGGAAAGGCATATTTATTTCATATAATCCAAAAATATTTTCTTTGAAAAGTGCTTTCATTTCACAGTTTTAGCACAGAAAAAGGATATGCTAGTACATTGCCAATTTGATATATGTGTGTGTGTATATGCATGTAAAGTCTGGTTATTTTGCACCTATGACGGTTTCTGTCCACTAATCAATCTCCACCAGAACAGCAGAAAGGCTAAAAGTGTGAGTCTTAATTCAGTGGAAAAGGGAGAGTCCCACATTTCCAATAGGATACACAGCACTTGCTTCTAGCCCTAAGAGATCCTGCAATATCACATATCTATGTATACACACACACACTATATATATATAATTTTAAGAGGTTTCTAACATTTACTTAGCTTTTTTCTCTCCATTCAAGGCTGTACAGACAGACTCATGGCAGTTAAGTGAGCCTAGCTTTATTGGTAGAGGGAATCTGAAAAACAGCAAACCCCTCATCCCCTCCCCCCAAAAAAAATCAATTCTGTAAATATTTCCAAAATAGTCTTTTCTGTAAAATGAGTGGCATATGCAGAAGATACAAACTTTTTTGTAACAAATTTGTGAGGATGTGCATAACTCCTTCATAGATTCTCTACTCATGAGTAATATGGTTTTTTCAGACTTGCTGATAAGACGCTTTATAGACCACAGTATGGTATTTTTCCTCTCTCTCTCTCTCTCTCTCACACACACACACACACACACACACACACACACACACACACACACTGTGAGTGTGTCCCTACATTCATGTTAGAAGGAACTTATATTTAATTTTTCCTTGAACTGCTTCTAGGCTATTCTTTACTTACTCAAGTAAAACTTTCATTGATCTCAGTGGGAGATACTGAGTGAAGGATCTGGCCCCTTGGCAGCATCTAAACCATTTTCTATTAGTTTGTCTGCTGGCATGATAGATTTCTTTAATAAATGGGTGCAGCCAGCATCTTTTATGTTTTCCAACAGAGATTACATTACATATTTTGTGAAGCTGAGCCAGAGGCATTTCTCTTGTTAGCTAAAGAGGGGCTGTTAAGTTGATTTGGATCTGAAATGCAAGCAGATAATTCTCATCTTTTTTGTTGTTGCTAATGAACACATTATACCTGACTGAAATAACATAACCTAAAGGGCAAGAAATAGTTATGTATCGGAAGCTTTGAGATGGGTTGGGGGTAAAAAAGTTCATTTATGAAATAAGATTAAAGCAATTAAAGGATAAGGCTCATGCTTAATTTTCCTCTGTAAAGATGCAATTTTTCATGCAGTGACAGCACCAAAACCTTTTTAAGTTTTATAGCCATTTCACATTTGGCAGAAACAACAGGAAACCATCTGTAGCAAATCAGAACTGTTGTAAGCAGAGTCAGTAATAAAAAAGAAGATTAAAAGAAATGAAATGTTAACTTTAAATGATGGCTTTGAAGATGTGAGGAGCAGGAGGCTTGGATTTACTTGTTGTTTTTTACCTACCAGCAACATACCCACCAAGTTCTAGAATAGACCATGCTGACTTGAAAAAGTTGATTATTTCACCAGAAGGAATGTGATGTACAAGAACTGAAACAAGTTTTTTCTTTTGTTTTCTCTCTTCTTCTTGCTTTCTGTGATATATGTAGCTATATAGATGATCTATATATAGGGAGATGTTATGATTCAGTTTTTTGTACACTGTGACAGATCCGTCAAAGCATATAAGCACTCGCATAATTTTAAGCATGTGAGTAGTCCCATAGAAACAATGACACTAGTCATGCTTAAAAACTTAGTTGGCTCAGGGCCTGTACCTTTAAATGTAAGGAGACTCCCTTTTTAACTGTTGAAGGGACAGTACACTGTATGAAATCAAGATGGGTCCTATCACACTGTGCTCCCTCATGGAGATTTATATTTGTTCTTTCTTTGTTCTTTCCCATATGCTGAAATGAGACATCCAGACTGAAATGATGCATTTTTGCAGTGTCTGAAAAATACAAAAGTAGCTTTTCACTGCAATTCAGACCATAGATTAATTAAGTCATGGGTCAAATCCCGAGAGATGTGCTGATCTCTATCGGGGTTGCAGGCATTCAGCAGCTCTCAGGACCTGGCTCCATGCTGTATTGTACTCCACAGTGCTTTGAAAATGTAAGGTGTGCTAATAGTGCTAAAAATATTGATAATGGCAACATACCAATTATCAAACAGGAGAGCGGGTCAAAAAAATGAAACGTTTGCAAAATTGTTCACGAACATTTTATCAAAATGTCTTGAAATTTCAGATTTTGTCATAAGCTCAGAAACAATCAAGTTATTATGTAATCTTGATGTTAATGGCAATTTCTCACATAGTTCCAGGACAATATATGAATCTAATTTTAGAGAATAAGATGACATTTCTATCTACAAAAAAACCCAAAGATGTCATGGGATCTGTAGTGTCTTTTCCTTACTAATGTCTCAATAAATTGCAGTCAGGCACCCAGTTTTTCCAGTTTTCAGGACAGGCTGCGAGTTTGGTTTTTTTAAAATGCTGGGCTGATGAGACATTAAAGGTTTCTTTCAAATAGTTTGAATGTTGGGTTGCTCCCTTCACTCACACTGCCGCGCTGTTTAGAAACCTGCTCCACCTCCCCAGCATCAACCACTGAATTTACATATCTCCACTTTTTCTTTGCGTCCCTCAACTTGTGCAGTCATTAAGATGGGAATGCAAGAAGAACAAAGCAGCAAAATGGTAAGAGATGACATCACAATACCCTAAATTTATAAATCTTAGTCACAAGGAATCTCCCTTAGGAGAAATCGTGTCAGGGATACCACAGATTTAGCAATCACATATACAGCTGCTGCAACTGACTAACCTAGTAAGAGTGAGGAAATCATAGTTCTAGATCTAAGTCAGTCTGAAAAGGATTCATACTTGTGGTATTTTGATTTGGCAGAAAGGATGTAAAATCTTATTGACAGGAATATTACTATCATGCTAGTTCATTGTTGGTCTTGTGATAAGTTTACATGGAACAAGATGGTGAGATTATTGTCTTGTTTAGGGGTTACAGAAATTTCTATTTTGACTCAAATTTAACAGTATATAAAAATAAATTTCATGTATGCTTGCATATCCTGAACATACTATATATCTTTCTGCTTTAGATATAATATATATATTTCTGCTTTAGATATACTTTAGCATATTTCCAAAATACCATCATTCCTCTCATATGTTAACCCAGTCATTCCTCTCATATGTACTTGGTAGACATTAAAGTGTTTCACAGAATTACATATAGGTGGCAAAGTTATTACTCAAGGAAAACTTTTAATATAACAAAACAATTAAGAAGGGCCTGAGCTAACATCTAAATGTACTACACAGAAATATATGTCTTTTTCTATGTGCAACTCTTTTTCTCTCAGTTTTAAAACATAAATAAAAAAGGAATAATGAAAGAGGGAGATAACCCTTTTGTATTAGTTATTCCTTGTATATTTTCTTCCAATCCTCTTTTAAAACAAAAATTCTCAGAAAGACTACAGTGTCCCATTATGATTGCCATATGGTCCTTGATTTCATGGAAATTTGTCTCAGCTTCTGTTAACCACAGAAGCTAATTTTATATAGTCCGTTTTATGGTTTTTGTTTTGTTTTTGCTTATTGTCAGCTTAGCTGCACGTAGTTGTAGGAAGGGTGAAAGTTCATACATTCTGAACATTATTTTTAATTACAAAAAGGTTTTCCCTCTAACTTTTTCACCTTTTTTTCTTATATACAAACCAAATACTTTATTCTGATCAGGAAATTAGGAATGGGTGTGTGCATAGCACCTAGCACAATCAGGGTCCTGATCGGGGCCTCTAGGTGCCAAGAAAACACAAATAAGTAATAATAATGAAAGACTTACTATGTTGCAGGCTATCCAGTGCATTCCCTTGCCATTGAAGGATTGTCTGTTACTGAACATTTGGTAGAGCTTTGTCCAATCTAGTTTGTTAGGGCTGGTTGAAAAATGGGAAGAAGAAAAAAAAAGTTAAAAATAAACTGAAAAATAGTCTAATAAAAAAGTAACGGCACCCAACGTATATCACCCAGCCAAACCTAACACTGTGTCTTAATTAAATTTGCATAACAATATATAAAAATCAAAATAACATTTTACACTCTCCTGGGAACTTTACCTGTGTCCCCTTATAATTTCCATAAATATATGTAAAGTTAAGAACAACATATTATTAGAAGGTTGTAAAATTCCATTTCCCTGCTAAGAGTATAATTTCCAATGTTTTATATACCTCTAACATATACTACACTATTACTTTTTTTTTTTTAAATCCCAGTGTATATATTAGTTGTTAAACACAAGCAAATGTATTAATTATATAAACATAAAAGTCCATGTTTTTCATACATTCCAAAGCCCTAATGATAAGATTTCCTATTTCATTCATAAAAGGAAGTTTGTTACTCCTCCAATACATTGTTTGAGAGGAAAAATTGCTAATGCACCCTGAGACTAAACTAGTATGGAAGTCTTTAGGTCTTATTCAGCTACATAGCATATTTGTCTGTATATGTTCAACAGTATAATTGTTTCAGAACACAACAAAGTGGCATAGTTGAGGTTGGTGGGAAAATTAACTTGCATTAAATGATAATAAGCGAAGGAGGAATATGAGGCAGGAATGAAGTGGCTACATCCCATAACTGTTTGTTTCCAGACTTTCACATGTCAGAAGTAGAAGAATTATTCTATGGAAATGATACATGTTCTTGGCATTAAGTAGACTCTGGTATGCATTTTCATCCCCAAACTATTTGGCTTTTACTTGGAGATTTTGCCACCTTTACTCATGTAGATTAATACCTTACTCCATATGTAGGCCTAATGATTTCAATGGCTGGTATGACTCATTGTGAGTAAGAGTGGCAAAATCGGTCTGAGTTTCTTGCTGACTAATATTCTTTCTGTTAAAGGACTTTGATTGTCTTATTGGGTCCATGTGTTTTGTATATCTGCATCCTGCTTCTGCATCTTTTCATCAGAAGGATGCACGTGTAGGAGAAAAATAGACTTCAATATTTCAGCTGAGCAGCTTTATGCATGTAATAGTCTGAGCATGGAGAGGTGCTTTGATGAAATGGCCCTCTGTAAACAAACCCAAGTTAGTCACATTTCTTTACAATCCTAAAGGTGCATCATCTCAGGATGCCAATAGCAAGTTTGGTGGTACAAAGTTTTCCATAGTGGAGTGTCTGGAACCAATAAGTCATGACATGATATACATGAGAAGCAAAAATAAAATATTGACTGGCACAGCATAACAGGTTTTTGTTCATTTCCCATGATCTGTCCATGAAAAAGTGCTAGCAGCATATTATACAGCTTGTTAGCAACCGTCAAAACACCCTTGGCCTTAGCACACATTGGTGTGTCTAGCTTCGACATAATTAACCATAACAGAAAAATAACTCATTTGTCAATAGCTTCACTGTTATCATTAAAAGATAATTTATGATTTTAATTAAATGTCACTTGCAGTCTGAAATATAATATACAAATTTGGCATTGAGTAGCATACATGGATTTATGTAGATGATGTACAAAGCAGAGACAAGCCAGCAAAAATTCAACCTGCAAAGTAGCTCACATCCCGTGTGTGCGAACAAAGCACGAAGATATTACTAGCTACAAAATGCTTTATGCAGTGTTGTTGAAGCTGTGTGATCTCAGGATATTAGAAAGACAAGGTGGGTGAGTATTTCGCCCACCTTTCCTCTACAAAACACTTTGCCATTTTATATACTTTTCCACTTGTGTCCCTTTTCCCAGTAGAATTAGCTTGTGTGTTTCAATAGTTGAAGCACATCACGAAAATGTATGCTCCATGGGGTTGCCTGCATTGTGTGACATTGTGGCTCATCGGTTGTTTTACACTGACAGCTGTATTTTCCAGACCCTTTCTTTCTATTATCTTTGCTTTCCTTCAAACAACTATTCATTTGGGGAAATTGTATTACAGTTATGTAGTGTGGCTATTTGGTACACATTCAATTTCTTCATTATTAATATTATTCTTTCCATAGTTACATAAGGCAGTATTTACTCCGTGCCAGACCATCCCTTATGTGGTGTGCCAGACCATGGGCTAAAAATTGTGTAAACATCTGTTAAAAGTGGCCAAATGTGGGGGAGAGGAATGGAAATGGCATCACATTTCTCCCTTTGCTATGAAGAGGGAAGGAGAAGGTGGGGATAAAAGGGGAGGGGCGCAGCTACCAAAGCATCATCCCCCATAGGATTTTAGATGCAAGATTGCATTGACATTATCAGCACTACCTTGTGTAGAAACCTCCTCAGCACACTGACAGTCCTGAGGGCAGTGGGGTTTCAGCCAGGGAATTTTCCTATGATAGTAGGGCTCCCTGAGAGGTTAGTCTGGTACGGGGGTGGAAGCGAAGGCACATACATGGGGTAGCGACTTGCCCAACCCTTCTTCCCTTACTTCACCCTGAAACTGTGTGGACTGGTGCTTCCAAGTCTCTGGAGCACTTAGCACTTTCAAAATACCCACAATGTCTGTGTCCCTACCCTGCCCACAGTGGGATGAGAGTTACAACTCACAGCATCTCCTCTCCTTTTTATATGCCTATGGAAGGGGTGATTTGACCCTTGGTCATTACTAAAGCAAAACTCCCACAAACTCCAGTGTAAGTGTTTCCTAAGTAACAGGTGCTGGGTTGGACAAGTAGTTATTTAAATGAGATGTCTATTTAGTAAAATGTACAGAGTGACAGCCTTTGTATTGTGCAAAGATATAACCATAGAATTGTAGGAAGCTCACAGACTGTTGATTTTGAAAGTTTTATGCTGAAGTCTGCTCTTTTCAGGTTATTCCCCCTATAGCAATAGGAATTCATACTATGCTAAAGTTTTGCAGTCTGCCCCTAGGATGCTATGAAAATCCCCAGGTCTTAGCCCCCAGGTAACAGAGAGTGGGATAATGTCACTGCAAATTGTATCTGAAATTTTTGTTAAAATGTTGATGGTAACAGGTTGAATTACCAGTCTAAAAATATTAAATGTATATTATTTTGCCGTAGACAGATGTGAGTAATATTTGTAACTATTTCTAACATGCAGCATCATTTGCTACATTAGTTTAAATGATTCACTGCTGTTGTTCTTCCATTTTTGATATTCCCCATGTTCCAGTTGCCTCCACACGTTCAACAGGGATTTTTTTTCCCCATTAACCCAATTGCAACAGCACTGAAGCTACAACAAAGATCAACAATGTCCCTTTGATATGTTGACCCTTTATGGGAACAATACTTGCCTACCAACAGAATTTGATACAGGAAGATATTCCAGTACATGTTCTTGTTAGTTTGATTTTGGTGTTCCTTATCATGATCTTGTCTCAGTGGTCCTGCAGGGGGATGAGAACACTACACATTTCCTGTGTCCTTATAGCCAGTTCATCCCACCATTGCTTATGAATGCACTGAAGCAAGGGTTTCATTAGGGATATTTTACACCTCAACAAATTACCAGGAAGAGATTTGGAAACTCAGGCTACCTTAGACACTGGTCTCTTTCTTTGTATTATATTATAGCAGTTGAGATAGTGGGGCTGTTTGAATGAACAGTGCCCAGATCTCAATGGGAGGGTAGTAGTGGTAGGATTTTTTACAGTGAGGGGCCCTCCTGAACATCACTCCCACTGTGGTCCATCAAAGCCAGGTTGTTGACTTCCCAGGCAGGCTGCAAGGCTGCTCTCTTTCAAAACACTATTGACTGAGGTAATATTGGGAAGATTTTGATTGTCTTTTTTTCCTTGGATGGGAGATAGTTGGAGTCTTTGCTGGCAATGGGGACAGAAGTAAAACCGTTATTGGTTTACACATTTAAAGTAGTGTATATGCAACAAGAGTATTGTGAACCATGAATCTAATAAATTAAAATAAAATACAAAAACCAAACATGGATTTTAAATCATAACACAAAAAGGTATTAAAGAAGGAATGTAAACTTTTTGGTATAAAACTGCCTTTTCCAGATATGCTGTGATTATGCAACTACATAACCATCCACACCATTCACCATTTTAAAAAAATAGGTACAGTATGTGCCTGAGCACCACTAATTGTATCTTGCTCTCAAATAGAATTCTTTGAACGAGTCATTTACAGGGTGGATCAATGAGTGTTGGTTGACAAATTATTTGGACTTTTGCGCCTTTGATTAAAAATTCCTCACAAGAGGCTCTTAATGAAACTAAGTAGTTATGGAGCAAACAGCAAACTGTCATGGATCAAACACCAGCTAAAGGACATAAAATGAAGAGTAGAAATGGTGGTCCATTTTCTTCATGGCAAAAAGATAACAGCAGAGGGCCACAAGATTCTGTGTGAGAACCAGTATTGTCTAATTTATTTAGTGATCTGGAAAAGAGGTGAACAACGAGGTGGGAAAAATTGCACATGGTAAAATTATTTAGGTTTGTCAAAGCCAGAGGAGAGTGTGAGGAATTTCAGAGGGAACTAACCAAGCTAGGTGAATGGAAAAATAGCTTAGTAGATTACATTAAGTGTTGACAAATGCAAATAATGCTGATTGAAAGCAATAACTTGAACATGTACCTTACTGGGTTCTAAATGAACTATGATAAACACAAGAAAAAGACTTGGGCATCATTGCAAACAGCTTAGTGAAGACCTTTGCTCAACATATAGCAATGCTCTAACTTTTTTGTTTTTTGGATGCACAAGGAATGAGAGAAAATAATTCTAAAAATATAATACCATTATGTAAAACAAAAGTTATGTTGACTCTTGTAAGACTGTTCATTTCTGGTCACCCTATCTTGAAAGGGATGGAGGGGTTTCAGAGACAGGCAACAACAACAACAAAAAAAGAGTAGAGACATAGTAAAACCTTCCTGGGAAGAAAGGCTGACAAAAGTGGGTCTCTCCATTCTAGAGAATAACCTAATAAGAGGGGCATAATAAAAGGTATCCAGAATAATGGTTTCAGAAGATAGATAAGAGCTTCTATCTTTTGATCCTTTCACACAGTGCACAAAAAGTGAGGGAGATTCATTGAACCTGAAAGGCAGATAATTTAAAACTGCTAGAAGGAAATACTTTTTCACGTAATACACAATTAGCCTGTAGACCGCACTGTCACAAAATATCCCTGAAACCAAGAGCTCAGTTGAATTGAAAAAAATTAGACATTTGTATACATAAGTAGAATATTCTGGGTTATAACAGCAAAGATTAAAAACCCAAGAGTCTGGGAACAGATACAGACCATCAAGCTTCAAGGCAAAAGTCAATCTCTGATTAGCCGGGGTCTGGAAGAAACTCCCTTGTATATCAGATCAGTCCATATCTCTGCCTTTTGTAGGTTTTTCCTCCACCTTTCTCCAAAACATTTGACACCAAGCATTTTCAGAGACAAAATATTAGATTAGATGGACCACTTGTCTGATCCAGTATGGCTATTCCTATGTTTTATGAGGTGAGAGGAAAGAGAGGGAAGGAGGGACCTGAGAATGGAAGTAACTGGTTTGAAGTCCAAGAAGTATGTGGTTGGCAGGCTGAGACCAGAGGTTAAGTGAGCGATGTTGAAGGAGATGAGATGGTAGTTGGAGAGAGGGACATGTGATGCAACTCTGAAATGGAGAGTGTTAGGAAGCAGTATTTAGTGAAGACAAGTAGCCCTTTTGGTGACAAGGACTGTTGGTCTAGGGTAGAAGATCATGCAAGGAATTGATGACAAGGAGGCAGGAAGTTAGGAAATGAGACTGGACATCCTTGTGGCCGATGAGAACAAGGGTGGGAAAGTGGAATGAGCTGAAGGAGAGCTAGGTGTTGAAATCCTAAGAAAAGGTGTATAGGAGGGAGTTAGAGGATGGTGATGGCTATACGAAAGGCAAAAGGAAGAGGAATTTGAGGAAGTGGTGTTTGAATGACTGAAAGAAAGATGGAGAAAGAGAAGGTATTCAACTCCCCACTATGGTCCTTGGGGACAATTAAAGGTAAGGAGTGTAAGAGGAGACATTCTGTCTGCAAGGGCAGTGTCAGCTGCAGGGGGGAATCCAGCTTTCATTGTATGCAAGAAGATAGTAGTGATCTCTTTTCAAGATAGTATGGATAATCTAGATGGAACCCAGACGGGAATGGGGGCAATGCAGTATAAAAGTCTTCAACACATGGACATTAAATTCAATATTTCTTATTCTACACGCAGATTTCAAATTAAATAAGAGCATAAGATACTTGTGAATGAACTGCATGCGACAGAAAATAGCAGAAGGCTTGTGCATGGGGGAGTGTGTAGAAATATGGCTCGGGCAGTGCTATATATACACAATTTCAGGGTGTCTGCTGTATAATTCATGTTGAATGTTCTAATTAGGACAAGAGGCTTTGAATATCTTGGAATTGCAAGTCAGCTATTTTTACACAAATACACAGCAACTGTAAGAAATGATTGCCTAAATCCACATATTTAGATTTTTCCCTTTTGCTGCTGTTGTGACACAAGGTAAGCTGGATTTCCTTCACCTGCACCTTTTAGTAAAACTGCTTTTATTTTACTGCATCTGACTTTGGCTCAACCAATATTCTTTACTTTGCTGCCAAGAGCTAAAATGTCAGAATGAAATACTGAATGCTATTTCCTCAGATACCCAATGTCTTAAGATATAAAAGCTCCAAGCAATGTGTCCACAATGGAATCCTATGATTGCTGCATCGACCTATGTTCCCTTTTTTCAATCAAGTAGCTATGGTCTCATTAAATTGATTTCTTTGGGAACTTCAAAAACCTCCTGCTGCCACCAGTAAGAGGATATCAAACCTTGAGAAATATCAGCACAAATGTTCTAATACAGATGGATTCTAATCAAAACCCAGAATCTGAACATCCCAAATATCCCATAAGCCTGGAAATTTTGCAAATGGCCTTTATCTTTAATAACTAAAACCCTGAATCTAAACATCGCTCAACATTGAGTTAGAAATCCAAATCCAAAGCCTAATGTTGGGCCCAGTCCAGCACCCACAGATATTAATGGAAAGACTCCCACTGACTTCATAGGCACTGGATCAAGCTTATTGTGTCTCATGCCGATCTTCAACAAACAACTAAAGAGACGTGCAGTTTAAACAAAATGCTATAAACCAGCCTATTGGAGGGCATGGCATCTGTTGCCCCCTTCTGTTACGAGTCCTGTAATGCTTAGTGCCAAAACCAATGAAAACCATTCTGAATGGATCGATAAAAATATCATTTTCTGGTTTTGATTTGATTTCAATCACTGCTGTCCAGTGAGTCTCCTTGTCACTCCAGCAATATTGCTAACTTAGAATGCCTAATTGTCTGCTACTCACACAAACATCTTCAATGTTCAGTATTATTTTGGATTAGATGGTAAACTTCTCAGGACAGAATATGCATCTTAGTGTGTTTTTATACAGCACCTAGCACACCCTGGCCTCATCCCTGAGTGGGGCCTCTAAGTGATACTGCAAAATGAATGCTAAATAAGTCTGCAAATTGTTGGAGGTTTTTTTTTTCTATTTATGGACTGGGTTTTTTTTCTGTCCATATCAAATTCAAAGTATTCTATAACTAGTGCATTTGGTACATGCTAATATTGGATTTACATCAAACGAAGCTAGAGGATAATTTTGTTGTCTCTCCAGTACATGTTCCACCTGTTCTGCATGGTCTGTTCTCTCCTTTCTTTCTTCCTACCCCTTTTCTTCTTTACACACCCTATTACCTTGTAAGTTAGCCCACCTGAAAGAAGGCAAAAAATCAACTCATCATCTGAGCTTTTCTGGAATGTTGAAGGCTGAAGCTTCTCTGGATATAAATATTTGAAGCATAATGTTTAGTCTTGAAACTGGAAAGGAAGTTAAGAGATAGAAAGTAGCGATCTCACAGTGTTTCTTAATGGGAGGATGGGCTATATAAAAACATTAGAACCAACAACCAATATGCCTAACAAACAAATTAATAGCATGATTTTTATATCACGTCTCCTCTTCTCTGTATTAGAATGTGAGCATATCGGGCAAGGGACTCTGTTTTGTCATCTATAACGTGCTATGCACATTTTTGCCTAAATTAAAATATGCCCCCCCGCATGCCTAAATTCTGTAGCCAGTCTTTAACGACTAAAACTCAGCTGCCTGCACATACATTCTCAGTGGACAAACCCATTCTATATTTGCTGTCCATATCACAGCACTGTCTGCTTTGCTGTGCACTCCCCATACACATCTCTTACCAGTTCTCTTTTACCTTCTCCCACTAGCTGCATTAGTGATTTGATTTTTATCTGGAAGTGATAGCAAGTCCTTGTGCATTTATCTTAGATTATGTGGTCATTATAAGATGAAGTACCTGAAGCAGTCAGTCTGCGGTTGATTTGAAAACAGACAAGTCTCAACAATGAGCTTAAAAGACGGCTATCAGGTATAAATCTTGTCTTCAAACAACCAGGACGCATTCCAGACTTCAGAGACACTTTGTGTAAAGACTTTTTTTTTATCCCCCCTTTTCTTTTCCTTGGACTTGGAAGAGGATAAAAGTGCAGGGGTGTGTGCATTCATTTAGTCTGAAAATGAGGGTGAGGCTCACGGGCATAGTAATTTGGCAGCCTCTCACTTCCTGTAACAGTTTAAAAAAATTATCCAAGGGCTGCTTAAAAACAAACATTTTTTGTTAAACTGTTGGTGGTTCATTCTTATGAAGGAACCCTGCAATTAATCTTGATTGTATTAAGAGGGCAGGTTGCCTTTGTACGCTTTCCTGGGCTGTAATTAATGAGGATCAAAAATGTTACAGAGGCATAATATTTAACTAACAGATAATGAGGCTATGCAACATCTGCAGCAATTAGAGAAGAAAAAGAAAAATACACCCTTTTCTTCAAAGTGTCTTTAAGCACTTTCCCTGCACCGTGGTAGCTATTAAAATGCACTTGGGTGAAAAATAATAGGTTCTAAAACCCGAAGGAATATGGATGTTTCATTGTGCTAAAAGAGTAGTGCCTAGTCTACAAGTGTTGTCAAAGGGCTCTGGGGCACTGATTTCCATTGGCTTACCTGGGAGCCATGGGCACTCAGCACCGCGCATGATTGGGCAGGCCCATAAACAGAGTTTGTCCCCTGCATAGAAGTTTTAAGGCAAGTGTGTTTGTAAATCAAAATCTCAAGAAGCAACACAGTTGCTTCAGGATTTTATATGTAAAAAAAAATAAATTCTGAATGTCTTTGCCTTTGAGGTTTTTGTAGAACAGATTATCTTTTATTGGTGCTGCTGCTTATTTAAGTTTAGGTTGGAACAGTTTATAGGTTATTTAGTTCGATAACACTTCAAATAAAACAAAACAGGGATTCATTAGCTGAAAACACGGGACACCATAATGTCACTTTGGCACTGGTACCCTAATGCCCCACCTCCTTTTTCTCATCACAACAGCCTCTTCCAAAAGCAAGGAAATCAAGCAGCAGCCACCATTGGCTTAACTCAAAACAAGACTGGCTCTAAATAGCACCAATTCACAAAACAAATGCACACTTTGTACAAACAATGGGACCATGAATTCATCTTGCTGAGGAGCAGTCATTTCATATAAACACTTATTTTTACATCTGTGTTGCAAAAATAAATACATAAATGAACATGCACAAACTCAAATCAAAATTGGTCTGACAGCAATCAGCAATACGCCAAAGTCAGGCCATGATCTGTCTGATTTAGGGGTCATTTAAATTCTTTATAAGATGATCATATCTGGATGGATTATTCCTCTAAGATACAAAAGTGTAGGGGACCACCCTGTGGAAATCAGTATTCTCTGTCACTCTCCTCTCTGTGGGATCCAGGTTTCACCTAAGAGGGAACATGTTGGGAAGGGACAAGCAGTGCAAATTACCCATTAGGAAAGGGGTGGGGGTGTGCATCATCCCCACCCACCAGTGGAGAAGTCTTCAAAAAGTTTGTCACCTGAGGCTGCATTAAGTTTATCCTGGAGACCCTGTGTAGTGTGTATTTCCCTACTGGAGGTCCAGGGACAACAGTGAGTTGCCGAGCAAGACAGAGGTGAGCAGAGAAAAGTATTTTGAACAGTTCACAGCCACAGTGCAGTCTCCTTTGGTCGAGGCTATTCACCCACACTTAATCAATTCAGTCCATGGCCTAGGAGCACAGCACAGCACAGCATTTCGGAGCCCACAGGAGCAAGCCTCTCCGCCTGGGTTCACAGCTCACCCTCATCCATAGGCGTCAGAGTCCAAGCTCCAGCCCCACTGCAACTTCAAATATCTGTCTATACAGCTATTTTTAGAGCACTAGGGTGAGCCCCACCAGCCTAAGTCAGTGGACTCAAGCTGGGAAGTTCACTGCTGCTCACTTCAAAATGCTGTCTAGACATACTCTTGGATTCCTCACACAGCAGCATCCACAAGAAATGCTTTCTACCACCTCAGCTTTGCTAGGAGACTCAGTCCCATCCTAGCAGATGAAGATCTGGCCTAAGCTTACTCATGCCTTCGTCACCTCTCAGCTGGATTACAGCAGCATGATATCCTGTGCATGAGCCTTTGGCACTTAGGAAACTCCAGCTCTTACAGAACACTGGAGCTCATCTCCTCAGCAAGACAGGCTACCACGGGCACATCAAACCTGTCCTCCGCTCACTACATTGGCTTCCACTAGAATTTCAAATCAAGTTCAAAATCTCACTCCTTATCTTCAATTCACTTCATGTTCTGGGCCCAGGATACCTAAAAGATTCTGGGTCGAAGACCATGGTCTACAACTCCACGCCTCCAGCCCAATGGAACTCTCAAAAATAAGAGCAACCAAGCCTGCCAATGGGAGGAACAGCATAGGAGTAAGGGAGGGGCAAAGGGGTCAATTGCCGAGGGGCCCAACAACTTCCCCTCACAGAGGCTAGCTCCCGATCACGCCTCTTCTGCCCAAGGCGCCACCCACACTCCGCCCCAGGCCCCACCCGCTCACTGCCACATCCCTCCTCTCCCCGACTTATCCCCTGCTACTGCTCACTGCTTCCCTCTTCCCTGCCTCCCCACGCAGCCCCGCCATTGCTCACTGCCTCAGGGGAAAGGCCAGTGTGGAAGAGAGGAGAGGGGGTGAGCGGAGGAGGGACGTGGCAAGCAGCGGGGCCGAGCCAGGAGAAAAGGGTACGTGGCAGCGAGCAGGCTGAGCTCCCACATACACACAACCAAACCCAGACACTCCACATGTTTCTCCTGCTGGAGAAAGGATGAGAGAACAAACATGTGACAGATATGCAGTGATGTTGTTCATTGCACTACTAGAAGGTGCTCAGATACTACAGTGAAGAGCACGGTAAAAGAACCTATACAGAATAGAATAGAATAAAGTTCCTGATAGCATGACTTCATGTAAATTATGCTGCTAGAAAGCTGGCCCCACCCTGTGTTTTTTGGGAGAAGGGGTGTTCTGGCATTCTGTAACTTACAAGTAGTCTTATTGCACTTAGAAGTGCATTCAAAGTCTTAAGAAAGACATTTGGTCAGGAGAAACTTAGGCAGAAATCAAATAATGGAAAATATGTATTTATATTGGTTACATCATGTTCACTTCTGTGTGTTATAGGACTCATAAAAAAGGCGTTTTTTTTTGTTTGTTTGTTTAGATATTCAGAAATATCTGACAAAGACCTCATTTGTTAATTTAACATCTTCCTTCATAGACTAGAGTGCAATGTCTTTTCTTCCAATCCTCCCAACCCCCCAAAAAAGTCATCTAGTCATCATGGGAAGAAAGATGACTTTCAAATTCTATTTATTGAGCTTTCCACCAAAGTTAGAGAGAGAAAAAAAAATGAAGTGTAACATTCTGATGAATACAGAAAAGTACAGCTTGTCTACAGAGACAGGTTGTAATGGAATGATATCACTGTACAATGTGGGCTGAGGGAGTGAACAGCAATGTACTACCTAAAACCTAACAAAAATTAGACTCAGATAAATGTCAGCAGCTTCCCCTTGGCCATGAATAATTACTTGTTTACTGGAAGACTATCATTACTCAGACTGAAAATGAATACATACTTTTCGCAATGAAAAATGCTTGCTCTTAAAATGAGAAGTATGACTTCTTTGAAACCCACAAGATGTGATCTTATAAAAACTTATTAAAAAACAGAACAAAATTCCTAAGTTATCCATCCTCTACATTGCCTACTGTGCTCTGCTATTCATGTTCCTGTCTTTCAGACTATAAGGTTTTTCAGACAGGAACTATGTTTTTGTTTATTGTACAATATTGAATATGTTATCAGTTATTAAATTAGTAATAATTAATATTAATGATTGCCTAATCTATGAAACTATTTTTGACAATTGTTAAGATGAAGTAAAGGTTGTAATTTTTTATTATTTAAGGGGGGGAGGGGAAACCTTAAGAATATATTGCAATTTTACTACAACACAATGTTAGAAGTTTGAAGTTAGGGTTACACTTAAAAAGCTAACAAATATTAATATGAAATGCACAGTTAAATTCACGCAAACAAGTTTTACTCTCCTGTCTCTCAGCTAACATGTGTGACTTGCATGTGAACGGGAGACCTTGTCATGAGGGTGTTTATAAATAAGTTTTCAGAAAGGCTTGAAGAAGTTCACAGTCACAGGCTGTAGACATCCGCTAAATTCCCTTTGTTTGTTTAGTTTGCCTGTGGAGTCAAAGAACTCTGGAAAATATGCATTTGATTTTGTGTACATGGGTCTATGATATGTTGAGATTATCCCTAGTTATTCCACAAAACCACTATGTAAGAAATCTAATTTGTGATCCCTCTCTTAAAGTGCAGTTCTGCTCTGAAAATGACAGTAAAATGGCTTCATGAGATTTTTTGTTTGTCTCAGTTTTACTCCATATATGTACTCAGTATACAGATGTTTAGTCTGACTCCCCACTGCCTTTCACCATGTGTAATCATTTTCACCTGTGCAAAGTGGGAATAAAATGCTGCTAAAATCAGAATAGTGGTTTTTTGCACCCACTTTCCTCTCCCTTTGCACAAAAATAAATAACTATACCGTGTGGCAGGCAATGGAGATTTATGCCCATTTTCTTTTACTGCCGTCACTTATAAGCTGGGATCTGAAAAATCAAGCTGTATGCTTACCTGCTCTTGCATCCTCACATGACTCAAAATCAGGCAAAAATCTGCTCTCCCTTCCAACCACTGTCTTCAAACAGTGCCCTGGGTTACACCTGTGTAGCCCCATTGTTTTCAGTGTCGGTGTAACAATTTCTTGGATTTAAAAAAAAATGTGCAAGAATTTCTTAGTAACAAGAATCCCTTTGGCTGTAGCAAACTTTACATGCACTTCCACAGATAAGACATGCAACGATGAACCCTACTCCTCTCTAAACCACTTCCCCAGATCTTCATATGGATTCCTTTTTCCTGCACGTCACACAACTACCCCACTTGGTGGTCCCCTATGACTCTCCTCTGCTCTGCTTCAGACTAGCCTCCTAGCAATCCAAAAATACTTTTGTGGCTTCTGCTCCCTAAATCTTGTGTGTTTGTGTCAGTGCTTTTCAAATTCTACAAACCTTGCATCAGGATCATATGAAGTTTATAAAACCTGTACTGGAGCCCATGTGGAATTAAAGATGCTGCAGAGGTGTCTTTAAAAAAAACCAAAACAAAACAAAAAAACAAACAAACTAGTAATTGTCAGTGAGCACAAAACAGTTACCATACAGGCACCACAGTTATTTTACAGTGTTTGTAGAGAAATTGTGGTATCTCAGATACCGTTGTTTGGTAGTTTTTGGCAAACACTTACTTTAAAAGGCAACACCTGACATGCATGTGGAAACAACTGTTCATAAACCAATGACTCTTATTCTCCCCAAATGAGTAAGAGACTCAGTTCTCAAGATCAACCTGTTTGTTATGACATGCCAATAAAGTTACAAATTTTTTAAAACCTCTATACCTTTCAAATACCTGTGTAATTTACCTCAGTCTTTCCAAAAACCATCTACAACGCAATAAGATCAGACCCATGAAATTTCAAAAAAAAAAACCCCAATCCATCTGAAAAGTAAAGGCCAGTATAGGCTTGAGAGTTAAGGTTTATTTCAACCTTAGCTAATCTATAGATAATTTACATTTAAAAGAAGACATGGGAAATAAAAATTTCTTAAAGTCCCATATTCTATGGGAGTTCTTCATTTTATCCTGTACTTTAAAGATATTCTGGAGAGTGACTTTATGAAACCAATTGAGTAACTACCATTGAATTGAACAACAATTGAATAACTACCATTGATAACTACTCTCTAGGAGTAGTTTTCCAATCAGTTTTGCACCCACCTTATAGTAGCTCCATCTAGGTTGTGTTTCCCTAGTTTGTTTAAGAGAAGGTCATGCGGGACAGTATCAAAAGCCTCACTAAATTCAAGATATACCACATCTGCCGCCTCCCCTCGATCCACAAGGTTTGTTAGCTTTCTTTGACAGGGTATCAGGTTGGTTTGACATGATTTGTTCTCGACAAAGCCATGCTGACTGTTAAGTACCTTATCTTCCAGATGTTTGCAAATTGATTGCTTAATTATTTGCTCCATTATCTTTCTAGGTACTGAAGTTAAATTGACTGGTCTGTAATTCCCTGGGTTGTCCTTATTTCCCTTTTTGTAGATGGGCACTATATTTGCCCCTTTTCCAGTCTTCTGGAATCTCTCCCATCTTCCAAGACTTTTCAAAGATAATCACTGATGGCTCAGATATCTGCTCAGTCAGCTCCCTGAGTATTCTAGGATGCATTTCACCAGGCCCTGGTGACTTGAAGACATCTAACTTGTCTAAGTATTTTTAACTTGTTCTTTCCCTATTTTAGCTTCTGATCCTGCCTCATTTTCACTGGCATTCACTATGTTAGATGTCCAATTGCCACCAGCCTTCTTGGTGAAAACCAAAAAAAGGTAACTAGATGTGAAAAATGGGCAAGAACATAGGCACTTTAATCCTTGTCTAAGGTAGACAATTGTAGAGCTTTCCTGCTAACCCCCTAACTATCTGAACACATTTAAGAGATGGAAAATATTTCCATGAATGATAAAGAGGAATACAGTCAATGTAAAATCCCTAGACTATCTTAATATTATTCTTGAAGCTTGTTAGCTTTCTGGAGTTTTCAATTTGTGTGACAAAATTCTGGATAGAAGCACCAGGATCTGTCAAATTTAGTAATTCATCATAGTGAGTGTAACAAGGAAATATTTTAAATGTTCCTTCCCTACCTCTGAGATTCCTTTAATGCCATATTTTGCCAAATGACCAATGCTAGTGGTTCAACCAATAATGTAATGAGACACGATAGACAGCCTCGTCTGGAAGTGACTTTTTAAATGGACCATGAGAGATTTCCTTCCTGTTGCTCTAATGTTTTGATGTGGGCAATAGAGTACAAATAAGCACTTTGATACACAAGAGCTTGCCATAGTAGTTTTCAGCTCACCGCTAATTATAAACCATTATTTGATTGCTAAAATACTAGTGAATATACTACCCACTTTTATTACAGACTATGCTTCTTACAGTTGCAAACAGGGAAACAAATATTGCTACAGATTTGTTTTTAAACACGAGAAACCTCTTGGATTTTTTTTTTTTTTTAATTTTGAGAACCAGATTGGCTAGTACAAGTTTACTACTACAGTGGGTCTCTGATGACAGAAGTTGTATTGCCATGATACGTCAACTACACAACACCAAACATACATGTTTCCAGCAAAGTTAAAAGCTTTCATCTCTCTCCTTTATTAACTCTGGCAAATACAACACTCTGCTGGGTGCACACATTTTGATTTATGTTTTAAATATTGGACCAAATTCTGGTCTCACTGAAGTAAATGAGAGTTTTGGCTCCATGTGCCTTTCAATTTAAAGACTATAAAACCTTCTCAATTCTCAAGACTTTTCTCTGTTCAAACCCAGTTTTGGAATGGGGCTAGCCTTTACAAAGTAAGGAAATTTGGATTAATGGTAGAGTTCTGCTGTAGTTTGACAGCGTAAGAGTGGCAGCTTTCACTACCTCGAAGAATAGCTACACTGTTGTTAGATGCTAGAATCCTACAGAAAAATGCAGAGTTATTTTGTTGATGGCAGGCAGCCATTACCACCAACATAAGATTTAAAAAGGATTAAGAGTGGTACACTGAAGTATTAGAACTGAAACTAGATGCAAAGGGGAATCATGTGACTTAATACACTTCTGGTAATGAGGGATATATAAGAACCTGAATAGAACCGAATTAGTGTCCCTAGGAATGGGCAGAGAAAAAAAATCCCACCAGGAAGAGCCAAGCACAAGAGAAAGCTGAGGCTGAGATTATTGTTAATTTAAATAAGAGCAACAACATAGGCAAAAAGCAAGTAGGGAGTAAATTGGAACTATCCCAGTGCAAGTGTTCTGTTGAGAGAAGGGGGAATTTGCTTACAGCCACATCAGGGGAATTCATCTACATGACAATGCTGGCCCATCGCTGGGATCAAAGGGGTGATTTCTGCTTCCCCTATCTGGGTTTGCTCCAGCACAGGCTAAATCAGCCTTGAGACTGCCTCAACTTGCACCCAAGCTACAAGGGCAATGGGAATAATCAGGGCACATAAACACTTACAGGCCTCGAAGTTATTTAAAGTGTCTATGTCAACCTGTCAGACTGTAACAGGACAGACTCCACACCTGTCCTGCAATCCCACAAACAGTCTTGTATGCCTCTTGTTTGTTAACACCGCTATGTGATTTATTACTGTTACCACACCCCCATCATCACAATCCTGTGCAGCAGCACATTTGTTTCCAGTATCCTTCCATCCATAGCCCTTTCTCCAGGAAGCAGACACAATCTCACCAGCCAGAGTGGGCTTTGCATAGGCTCTTCTACCCCTCTCTCTCCTTCCTTGCTACTTCCTTCCTGTGTTTTTTAACTATCTTCTCAGCTGCTGGGTTAATTAGCCTCTTAGCTCACAACCCAGAGTCTGATTAAGTACTCCAAGCCTCAGTCAGGGCTTCTCCAGGGGGAACTAGTTAGTGGCTAAGTGACCAGAATACTAGGTAAGCCGCTGGCTGTCAGCACTCTGTCACACAGACCTATCCACAAGATAACTGAAATAAGGACAATTCAGTTCTACATGAGCTCATCCTACTGAGGCAAGTCCAAAGCATTATCAAATAAGTATGTAAAAGGGTGAATGGCAGCAGCTAATACAGGGACCAAACCATTCTAAAGCCTTCAGTCTAATATTTATCTTATTTTTATACCCTACCCTACAGTATTTAAATGCATCCCTCTTCTGCATGGCAGACATTTAAGAGCTAAAGTCTACACTCTTGTTAAAATACTTAGTACGTTCAGGGCCAAATGATCTCAGTTACACCATTGTAAGAGCAGAGTAACCCCCTTCGAGACAATGGAATGAAGTCCAGATTCACACTGGTGTGTAACAGAGATCTGGATTTGGCCTTATAAACCTATGACTTAAAGATGTAATTTTAGGAATTCAATTACTTGAGCCAACAAACGCCTTCAAAGACTTACAATACTTGGCATGGAAAACAGTAGCATTGGAACTGCAATATATTTAATATAGTGACATTTCTAATAAAACACCTACAAATGAGTTTTCACATCCTTTACTATACTTCTGTACCTAGTAACCTCAAAATAAACAGTAAAGCTCTATTAGGATTTTACATCTTTTGGAACCAGCTCATGAACAAAACCTGTATTGAAACCAATAAAACAAATCACCTTTGGTTAGATTTCATAAATGGATCCCTTTGATTACCTTTGCCAAAGATCACTAGAATAAGGCCAGAAATACCAAATCATCTGGAATTTAAGATACTACTCCCTCAGGCTTTTGGACAACTTAATAAGCACATACACATACTTTTGCCCACATTTCCTCAGAGTATTGTAAAAGTAACAGCTTTACAAACATCATTCATTCCAAACAGACGTACTGGAAAGTATAGGATCCATGAAATCTCTTTTAAAACAGGCTGGAAACTACCTACTTTAGTGAAGCAGCTACAGAAACACATTACCATGTTATTTTCTTAAAGCATACCCAGCTTCCATCATAATCACTACATATCCTCCAAAGCTGGAGTGAGACACAGTCTCACTACAGAGGCCTATTGTCTCCGTAAGTGCAGCACATATACCTAAACCACAGTTTGGTTTGACTGGTAGGCTTTTCTCAAGTAAAACCCAAAACAGGAATAGCAGGGGTAGTTCAGGTCAGGACTGAGGTTCATTACATGAGTTGTGTGAAAATACATGCACCACATCTTTCTAATCCCTAGTTAGTTTATGATAATGCTATTCATTACTCGCTGACATTTATTCTTATTTATGGTTTTTTTACAGTGCCCAAGAACATACCAGATGCAACACACAAAAGACTAAGCCCTGGTCTACATTTACCTGGAAATTCAGCAGCAGTCGACGGGAGTTATGCAAGCTATGCAGAGTAGCTTGCGTAACTCCCGTCAACTGCTGGGCTTCCCTTCTGTGCGCTGTCTTCACTGCATGGTGCCAACGGGAACCGCGTTCCTGTCGACGCAGCGCTACGCACCTTGAGGGGGTGGATTTACTGCGTCGACTTCCTGATCGATTGAGCGGGTCTACACTGACCGCTCAATCGATCCAGAAAGATTGATCTGACGTCAGTATAGACATACCCAATGTCTATTCCCACAGAGCTGACAATCTAATTCCCAATGTGATACAGAGAATTCTTTCCTGGGTGTCTGGCTGGTGGGTTTTGCCCATATGCTCAAGGTCCAACTGATCAACATATTTAGGGTTGACAAGGAATTTTCCTCAAGTCAGATTGGCAGAGACAAGGGGGGGGGGTTTGCTTTCCCCTGAAGCCTGGGGCACATATCACTTGCCGGTGCGAAGTAGAGTAAATGGTGGATTCTCTGTAACTTGAAGTCTCAGAATCAAGGTCTGAGGACTTCAGTAACTCAGTCATAGGTTACAGGCCTACTACAGGAGTGCGTGACTGAGGTTCTATGGCTCACAGTGTGCAGGAGGTCAGACTAGATGATCATGATGGTCCCTTCTGGTCTTAAAGTTTGTGAGTCTATGAGATATGTGAGAGAAAGAGACAAAACAATGGTAGAAGGAAAGACTGAGGAAGCGAATGAATTACAATAATACAAACACAGAGTCACTGGGTTTTAGTAAGTGCATATCCAAAAGACAGTCTCACTCACACACGCACACGCACACGCACACGCACAACATTAGCATTAAATTCATATATAAAGTACAAAAGAAAAAAAGTTCCCCAAACCCAAAGAATACTTTCCCAGCTACACAGCTGATCAGAGATCTCATTTCATTATATTTGATCTGATCTCCTTTGCACCAAGAATTATACGATATGAAAGGTGGAATTGACGTAATGGCAAAAGTCTCCACATTAACTGAGTCAGGTAAACAAAGTATTCAAACTAGATTTCTGTAGTTGTGTCCTTGGAGAAAGTCTCTTAGAGTGTGTCTACACTGCATTTTGGCGTGAGCCTACCAGCCTGGATTGACAGACTTGGGCTAGTGGGGCTGGCGCCAGCGCTCTAAAAATAGCTGTAAAGGACAGTGCTTTGAAGTTGCAGCTTGGGCTGGAGTTCAGGCTCTGAAGCCTAGGGAAGGGGATGGTTTTCAGACCCCAGCTTCTAGGCCAAGCCACAACTTGAAAGCGCTGCGCTATTTTAGAGCACTAGCGCCAGCCCTGCTAGCCCAATTATGTCAATCCAGGCTGGGAGGCTCACTCCAAAATGCTACATAGACATATGTGACACAGGGGCACCTTGCCAGTGGGTCCTCTGTTCTTTGCAAACTACTCTCACCTCAGACCTGACAACTCATTACACCAATCACATGACTTACAGGATATTTGTCCATAAAGAGTAACATGTAAAGGTATCTACAGAAAGCTCATAACTTATCAAGATTCAGTCATTGTGAGATGTAAGTATGGAAAGTATTTAAGGAATAATGTAGTTATACTGAACGTATGCTTTGTGGACTTGGAATCGAAATTAGGGGTAACATGTCTCAGGCTATGGCTACACTTAAAATGCTCCCACGGCAGCACCACAGCTGCTCTGCTGTAGTGCTTCAGTGTAGACACAGCAGCAGGACGGGGTTCTCCCATCTCTGCAGTTAAGCCACCTCCCTGAAAGGCAGTAGCTAGGTCAACCTAATGCTATCTCTACCGGGGGTTAGATCGGCATAGCTACATCTCTCCGGAGGGGTGGATTTTTCCCATTCTGGAGAGACCTAACTATGCTGATATAAGTTTTCACTGTAGACCAAGCCTCAGTGATGACCCATTCAAGCAAGAGGGAGCTGTTACTCCTCCCAAGACAGCTGGTGAGCTAATGTATGGTTCTATTGTCTGGCCTTGCCACAGACCAGCACAGTCAACGGAAAACCAGCAAAGACAATTGCAAATGACTGAAATCACTTGGCAGTCAACAGGAACATTACATCAGGCAGGAGATTACCCTGGCTATGAATAAAGATAAAAAACTGTTTCAGTATAACAGAGTATACAGAAAGGCACTCTGGACCCATTCACTTAGGAAACTCCTTAAGGAGCAGGGGGCTTTCATGAATGTTGGGATCCTGGATCTTGCGAAACCAGCCAGCTCTGCAATGGACTGAATGTTGTGGGGAAAGCCTACTTTATGAGATAGGAAAGGGAGAGACCCAAGTTTGCATTTTATTATTTTGTTTTATGTTATAACCAGTTGTTTCCACCATTTCTCTCACTTCTAGTTAAATTTTTATTCTTTCCTAAATAAACCTACTTTTGTTTTATGGTAAGTGCTCACAAGTGCAGTGTGCTATGCAAGAGCGGTGGTTATGGTAAAACTGGTAAACTGGGGTTTACTGCACCTGTGGTCATAAAGGATCTGGAATTTTGGTGCATAACCAGTGGCAGGGACTGAATATCACAGGATAATGATTCAAAGGAACTTAGGGACTGGTGTGCACCTTCTGTTAACCTACAAGGCAAAGCTGGTGCTGGCATAGCCTAGAGGAGAGAGTTCGAGTGGCTGAAAGGCTGGTGCTGTTGGGAGCTGACACCCAGTTACTATAAGAAAAATTCCTTCTTGCTGGAGGCAGGGGCATCAAGGTGACTCACAGGTCTGGGTGTCCCAAGAACCATCACAATGTACCCTTTTTTATTACTCAGATTTGCCATAAATGCAAGACAACTTTACCTAGAAATTTCATATCCCTTCCACCAAAATTCTTTAGGATGATGTTCTCCAGGAATTTCAGGCCAATTAACACCTCCTCTCTCTTCACAGCATTAAACATCCTACTGCTTTAGATTTCCTTGATGACATATTTACACCCGGAGTGTGAATACCAACAATCCTCACATTTGCATTGAACAACTAATAAAAGACTTATCTTTGCATCTCTGTAATTCCCAAATATACTCCATTTCTAAGACTCCATTTTCTGTAACTAGGCATTAAAAGTTTTGCCAACTCATAGCAAGGTAACTTCTTGTTTAGTTCTGTCAGAGATTTTTCCGGCATTCATGCTGTATATTTTATATACTGAATCCTTAGCTACTTTTATACTCCCCAAGGCTTTCATATTACTCTAAAAGAAAAACACTGAAAAACAAAATCTCTTCTAAACCAGTAGAACGGGACATCATGTTTGACAGGAAAGACCCAAATTTATGTCTTGACTGCTTCATGCTTGGACTCGAATTTTCTAAACAACTTCTCTGAGAGGGGACAATACATGGTTATTTATAACCACTGAACATCCCAGTCATCTATGTGATCAAATACCATCTGTGACTGGGTCATTTCAATGTCAGTGCAGACTGACGTAGAGAAAAGTGTATTTAATTCTTGGGATGGAAAAAATAGACAGACTTTATTTATGACCAACAATCTCTAGTCCCTTCAAACTTTATTAATTTAAAAATATTCCAAACTTTCAAAACTCTCGCTAAACCCACATAAAGTAACACTTTATGATGTGTACTTTGACCTCTAGAATGAACCCAAGTAAGACAATTTTCCCTGGGTCTTTTTTCTCAGTTTGTCAGGTCTTCTGAACCTCCACCATCAGAAGCCCACACTGCCACTAAGGGATAGCTATAGATGATTGGCAGAAATCTGTGTCATTTGCAATATGCAGTTTTAGTTAAGCAACTCGGAAAAAGAGCGAAGACAAGACAGACCATACATTCTGACAAAGACCATACTTTCAAAATGGCCAATAGACCCTTTCATAAAAGTGAGGAGGACAGACACATTCCAAAGGTTTGTTTAGATTAGGAAAAGAGGTCAGGGCTAGGTCAGGGTTGACCCTGCTAAATTGAGGTAACAGGTACCTGTATGTACACTAGGGATAAAGTAGTGGTTAGGTAGGGGTGACATGCATTCGTTAGCCCCCAGCAAATCTCAACCTCTTTTTTTAGACTAGACAAACCCTAAATGACAGAGACAACACCCCTGTTCACAGAGAAGCATTGAGACCATTAACACATTTTGTACTGAGACAACCCATAGAAGCCATCTTGATGCATCTATTGTCTCAAGACTAGCATCTCTGGATTGATTAACTACTTGGCTACAAGTCATGGGACTCAATTACACTGGTGTTCTGAGAACTTGGTTAGTCCCATTAAGAAACCTATTGGGAGCAGGGGAAGCAATTGAAAAGAATAAAAAATTAGTGGATAGAGAACTAGACTGGGATTCAGAGACCTGGTTTCTATTCTGGGCTCTAACACTGGCCTGTTGGGTGACCTTAAGCAAGCCACTCTCTGTGCCTCATATTCGTCATCTGTAAAATGGGGAAAATAACACTGACTTTCTTTGTAAAGTGCATTAAAATCTACTGAGGAAAAGTGCTGTATGGAGTAGAGATCTTTATTCTAACTGAAGTCTACAGGAATGGTTGAGCATGGCCAGAAAGCAACTGAATTGGAGCCTTCCAGAAAGAGCTGTAGCATTATGTGCACCTACCAGTCCCTCAAATATTCAAAACTCTTTGTCAGATGGGGGAGATGCTACCTGTCCTTTGCTAGAAGCACAAGGGCTGAGAGTAGGAATCCTTTTAATATGGTATCTTTACAAAAAGATACAAAAAAGTAGTATATGCCTGCAATAGTAGTAACTGGCACAGAGTCTCCACTAAGCTGAATGTTTTCCAAGTCCCAGTATATTTAAAATACTGATGAAGCATATATACCTTTCAAGGGGAGGAAGTACACTGGGTGATTTTCAAAACATTGGTAGCAGTGGCCAGTTGTAATCATTAGGCATGTTGCTACTTTTAGGTCAGATTAACATGGAAAGCACAGTCAAGCCCCCTCGGATGCTGCTTTGGGAGTGATATCACTTTTGCCCTTCACATCTTTCTAAGGCCCAAATTAGCAAGACAGGGCAGGATTCTCTCCTCCACTACAGCCCATTTACACTGCTGTGGCCATGTACAAGGACTGTGAGAGCCCAAAATCCAGCCGAGGGAGGGTTCTCCCAGTGCAGGCATTGTTCAAGGCAGTTGATGATGCCCACCAAGACCCCACCACAAACCCCAGTGTAGCGATTATGCTGCGGGCAGGAGCATAGCACAGGGCACTATGGCAATTTGGGGTAGCAATGTCACCCATTGGTAGCTGGAGACAGGCTGCTGTAACTTAGGCAGGCCTACACAGAGTTGTCTAAATTATTCCACAGGCCTTAGCAACACTCAGAATCAGAAGGGCACACACGGCTTAAACCCAGCCTTAGCCCCTCCTCTCCGGGAGGGGGGTGCGAGTTCAGTACTGTATCTCACCTGCAGCATGTGAATTATACGCCACTACTGCTTTTACACTGATCTCACTGCAGTCGCGTTCAGGATAGGGTGTAGCTGTATGCCTGTCCCAATACAGTACAGGTCTTATTACACATGTGTAGCTCTTCGGTTTAATCACTATGTCCCAAATCTTGACACCAGCCTAATGAACTTGGTTTAGTGCTCGAGAACTCTGCAGGAGCAGGGTGTGAAGAACTCTCTCCCTGCCCACAGGGTGGCAGCAGAGCCACCCTCCGCCCCCTAATTTAGCCTAATGGCAGAGCAGGCTCTGCAGTGGAGTAGCCCCTAAGATTCTCATGAAGCGAAATCCTCCATTCCTGCTCGCACCTCCAGCCACGTCACCAGAGGTGCTGTACAGGAGACTGATACACTTTGTATGAACTCCTGGTATCCTGCCTCTCCCCCATTGGCGTCAAGGTGACCTTTGTACCAGCAGAAAGATGAGAAGAATAGGGCCTATATGTTATAGTCACCGTCCCTCTAACATGCTCCACTACTGTCTGAAAAAAAGACAAAGCAGCTGAAAAGAAATAAAAGATACTATACAATATGTATCAAATCTAGCAGTCAATGTACTTACATCACTGGGTTGCCAATTTTGTATTTAGTTCCAAATGAAGTTTGACTTTAGTTTGCAGAGAAGGTCTTCATCACATTGGAATGCTTTCCAGTAGCAACCACCCACGCTGGCAGCCTATTAAATTTCTACAGCATTTTGACAGCTCTCCAGAGAAACATTAAACCTTCTAAATGCTCCTTGGGGCTAAAAATTAAAAAAAATAATAATAAACTTCTCCATGCTTAATTATTCCCTACACCTTTGTAGCCAATTTAGAATCTACTGATCCCAATGCTGATAAATGGTTTCTCTTTAAACCACCTAATACTTTGGGGGTAATTTCACTGTCAAATTTATGCCTCTTGTGTGGCTAGCAGAGTTGTGTATTTTAACTACGCATACAATAGTTTGTTATATTTATTTTTGTTCTCATAAGTAGTTCTGATGTGACTTCTAACTATTCTTCTAGAAAATCCTGTCTCAAAAGCAAACTGAATATTTTAATATATGTGCTAATTTACTGCCCTCCAGTGGAATCTGGATCTAATTTAGGAGCGCTTGCTCTGAATATCTGCACTTGTGTCATGCAAAGTCTCATTATCTTCTATTTACCTCACAGAAATTCGAAGCAGCGATAAAAAAAAATAGGAGTGTGTGAAAAAATGATACCACAGCATCAGATTAGTAAGGGGTAGAATATTGTTATTTGTTATATCTGAATGCATTTTAGGGAATTAAAGGAGCTGTGACTTACCTTAATTTTGTAATACTAACTAGAGCCTGATCTTGTGAGGAGACAAGAGTTCTCAACTCCTACAGGAGTCAATGGGAAATGAGGATGCTCAGCTGTTTATAGGAAATGCTTAGTATCACACAGGCTGAGGACCAAAGGGAAACCAAATTATAATTTTTAAAACGTAGTTAAAGCTAAAGCGTCTCTAACATCAAGTGGTGTAAAGATCATTATTATTAAACAGCCAGGAAATAGTTTAATTTAGTCTTTATAAGACCCGTTCTTCCTTGCTGTTTGGAATGTACCTCTAGCACATTGTGGTTTCTACCAGAAACAAATAATAATTATTAATAATAGTTTAGTTGAGAATATTAAGCGTTTTTAGAAAACACCTTTTAAATAAACTCTATTTTTGCATTTCCCTGTGTCACTGTCTCTTTTTCCTCCTGATTTCTTTGGGATTTGATTGGCTCCCAAAGTCCCCTTTTGTTGGGTATCTTTCTGTTTCATGCCTTTGACAGCAATATACAATGTATTGTAGAAAGGAGGAAGTGTATGATTTAGTTCAGGGCTGCAGGCCCATTATTAGTGCATTCTAGAGATTAAAGTTTGTCAACTGGTGGCTTTATGCAGGCAGAACTTAAAAGAAATGAACACTGCTAAAAGACTAGGGTGCAGAAATCTTTGGTTACTTTCCACCTTCATTATTGCTTTAACTCTCTTCAGTAATTACTATTGTCTCTTCCAGAATACTATGCTAATTTACTGATTCTATACACTTTACATCTGATTTATTATCTACTACTACTTTTGTCTGTTCAGATCATGTCCACACCCACTTTCCCTCTGGGCTTGTTCAGGGTGGTAGGAAGGGGGAATTGTGTGGGATGGAATGAAGGTGTAAAAGAGCGGGCAATGCCTATGCACAGCAATGTGTGGTAAAAGCTTGTTTGCTGCATCATCCTGCCAATTGATGATTCTGCAGTAGCGTAAGAGGCATTTAAAAATCAACGAGAGGAGAGAATGCAAGGGGAAGTGTAAAAACAATCAGGAGGATGGTGAAGCTGGAAGAGGGTATATGTTTTATGTTAAGTAGGCTCACTTTTATGGTGTGGTCCTCTATCCAGTGAAGAAACAGGTAACAGCCTTGCCAATGAATCTGCTTTCTCTTCGGAAATTTGCGTGCTTTAAACTTATAGCTGATGGGAAATAGTTTTTCCAGTCTGGGAAAATATTCAAGATTTCAAAAAAGTTTCTGTCCTGAATTAGGACAAAATGTTAAAGTTTTTGCAAACCAACCAACAACAAAAAATTGCTTCAGCTCAGCTGAAAGATTTTGTTTCAATTTTCATGATCTTTAGATTTTTTTTATTGTATTATCTCCATTTTTTTTAAAAAAAAAAAGTTGTTCTGAACTAGGAAACAAGATTTTTTTTGCATTCAGGTTATATCAAAATAGGCTATTTCAACAATTTCAAATCATTTTTTTCCCAAAAAATTTAAAGTTGAGACATTCATCTAAATCAGAACTTTCCTGCACACAGATTTGGTTCTGCTGAATCAACATTTTTCTACCAGAAAATAGTTTGCCGAAAAATTCCTGACCAGCTCTTATTTAATTAGATAATTGCTATCCCTATTTGGCTCAAGCAGTTAGCCAATCATCAAGGTCTTGCAGAGTGTTTCCATTATGAGAAATTAATAATGGAATCAGGTATTTCTCTTATGCAATCCTATTTATTTACAAAGGATATACATAAAATCCTGTTTACCTGGACACAGGAAGACTCAAACAAAGAAGCATTTTCCTTGCTCATAATTCCAAGCCTCTTCCAGCCAAAACTATACCCAAAAATCTCTCTTGGCTTTCTCTCAGGGCCATTCTCCAAGTGCTTCTTTGGCTCTTTGCTTCTCTCTGCCTGCTTTCTGGCTGCTTCTGACTCACAGATACACATAGCCACACAGCTGAAATAATTCAATCCTGAGGTCATTCCATCTAGTCTTTGGATAGTGGCGTCCATTGTTTCAGCAATCACTAAAAAAAGAGGCATTTAATTGTTCCCTCATTTAGCCTGAATTAAAGGTGACTAGCATGCCCAACAGCTTCAACAAGATGGTGTGATTGCCCATAGATCAAAGATAAAGTTCCTAGGAAAGACTAAGTGCTCCTGTAACCATTGATCTACACTGAGATATGTTTTACTCTTTGAGTATGTCCACACTGCAGTTCTGAGTGTGCTACCCAGCGTGGATAGACAGACACCTGCTAGCTCTGCTTCAGCTAGTGCCCTAAAGACAGCAGTGTAGCCAGGGGTAACACTGGGGGCGGCTAGCCACCTGAATTCATACCAAGGGCTCCAGGCTGGTTTGTACCCATGCTACTCCCGACTACACTGCTATTTTTAGCATGCTAGCTCAAGCAGAGTTAGTGCATGTCTGTCTACCTGAGCTGGGAGGCACACTCCCATGTGCAGCGTAGGGATACCCTTAAAGTCCTTCATTGCCTCCCACATGTGCCCACATCAGCAACCCCTTTAGCTTCAGTGAGAAGTGTTGTGCATGATTCTCCACGAAGCCTGCTACCACCGCTTCTTCAGTCACACTTTTAGCATTGCCGGCTATCTGGATCTTGCGCTAAGACCTCAGCATGTTCCTTTGGCAGTGCACCCAACTCTGCTAGCCCACACAGCTTGGAATATCCCGGCTTTAGTTACAGAAATAACAAACCCTCTTCAAACTCAGTGATAAAAAAAAGATTTCATTCTTTCAAGGGGTGTTGAAACAGGCTCTTTTATCTGCAAACAAGTAGCCTGATTTTCAGAATCACTGAGCATGTGAAACTCACATTGACTTCCAGGAGATTTGATGGTGCTCATCAAACCTGAAAATTAAGTCAATAGTCCGAGTAGCCTCCACCTAACGTATCTGGCTTATTACATTGGCCAGAAAGATCAATCGAGACATAACTGCTTCAGTGTTGCTTAACATATTTGTACATGGAGAAAAAAAGGCAGATCCAGTGCTGCTCCAGCAACTGCCCCATTAAAATATTGGCATCTTAATAGAATGTCAGCACTTACAAGAACACTGCTGTGTTCTGCTGTAGCAGGGCTCAGCAGGTCAGTGGTTGGTATCATAATGTCAATAAGAGACACAATCATTTGGTTAATTTTCATACACTATATGTGCAAAATAGAATTAACTTGAACTACGCAGCTGTGACCAGCTCCTCTGGGATGTATGTACAATAGCCACGAACTTGTCACAGAAGCAAGAAATAAGATATTTAGGCCTTATCTGGCTACATACTTGATTTCTAATATAATTTGCCAGTGGTAAGCAGGTATTTTGAACCCTGGAATAATAGCTGGCACTTATTTAAGAGAGCTAAATATGCAGCACACCTAGGTACAAACTGATTTATTTAAGGTCAGCATAGAATTTCATTTGAGCGTATTCCTTTGACACATCTCTGGATTTCCTTGCTTTTGTGGTTTGTGTCTGTGTGCGTATAATCTTATAAAATGGGTATTACTGGCCAAATCTTGCAGGGTTCTGAGAACCCACAACTCCCTGACTTTTAAAGGAGTTGAGGGTGCTTGACACCTTAAGAATTAGGCCCTATAAAAGGAACCCACTGAGTGATTTATTGGCATTTAAGTGCTTATTAATCTTAAAAGTCAGTTAAACTGACTTAACCACAGAAATCAGGATTCATTACACTATTATTATTATTATCTGCCATCTAGAAAACACAAAACCCACTAAAAAGAAATATTAGGGAAATATCATACTCTCTCTACTATTGTTTGGTTGTTTAAATGTCTTTAACTGGCAGCTCTGCAGCGGTGCAACTGTCAGGCTCAAGCCCCAGCACTAGGGGGAGATGTCCTTCTCCTTTGGCAGCTTCCACTCAGCTGAGTTAGAGTGTGACCCTGCCTTTTGTACCTCCTGTCCCTCCCACTCTCTTCCAGTGGGAGGGGTGAGGTGGACCTAGCTCTGTCCCTTGGGTAGGGAGGGTGGCTCCTCCCCCTCTGGCTCAGAGGGAGGCCACACCACCTCACTACAGGATATCAGATGTACAAAATAGGTTGATTAAAAAACTCCTCTCTCTCTTACTCTGTTTCCCTGTCTTTATTTATATGAAAACTTTATGAGAAAGACCACATCTGCCCTGTCCACACTATCATTAAGCTGAACAGGTTTGAGAACTGTTTCATGAAGGTGGTTTTTTTTTTTTAACTTGTCTGAACAAACAATTTGAATAAAATAAGAATTAATCTGACCCCAATCTCAAGATGAACCTGCACTGCAAGGTTTTTAGCTTCAGCAAAGTAACTGTTCATTTTTTCCTCTGCGGCCCAGCCATGTCTGGTTCCAGAGAGGACCACAAATAAGAGTGCCAAAACATGGCGTTGTTCTCACAGTATTTCTAGCACAAACTGAGGGGATGCACTTGTGGTCAAAGCACAGGGCTGGCAGTCAGGAGATCTCAGTTCCACTGTGGGCTCTGCTACAGCATTCCTGTGTGACTTTGGGATGGTTATTTGTTAATTTCTCTGGCCAGATTTTCATTGTTGCTGATTTTTGTGGGCATGATATTGTGCCTATGATTATTTCCACCCACAGTTAAAAGGTGGGGCTAAAGCATACCATGAAGACTTCTAAGTAGCTGACTGTGCTCATTCAACAGATACTTAGGTCTTGATTCTGCATGCTGAGCATTCTGTCCCTGATCCAGCAAAGCACTTAAGTACATGCTTAACTTTATGTATGTGGGTAGTTCCACTGAGCCACACTACTCAGCACCTTGTGAGATCAAGTCATTAGATAGATAAATGGAAAGATATGCACCTATGGTTTACAGTAGTGCAAAATTGAGGGCACAATTAATTGTGCCTACAAAACATAAGACCATGTTGAGGTCCATTTAAAATCAAGCCAAAAGTGGCGTCTTATCTTCACCAACTTTTTTGAGATTCTCCAATTGCTTGTATTTTGTTACTTTCAGTAATTACTCGAGAAGGAAAAACTGCTATGGCCTTCCTGTGGACAACTGACATACAGAAATATTACTTTCTCTTGAATGTGCAATGTAGTAATTAAGTACTGATTTACTGGTGCTGAAAGGTCATTACTTTCAGATATAGTTTCAATATAGCAGATCTGTGGAGAGGCAGATTTTTAGCATTTATTACCTCCATCTCTTCAATGTACAGTACCCCTAAAGAATTATCTATGTCACATCTGGTTACACAACTCTCACTGGAAGGGAATTTTGGGACTATGCTCCATCAATGAATTATTTTATGGCTAAAGAGGTCAGATCATACATGGCAATTAAAGTTTTATGTGTAGTTTGATCCAGGACTCCCCCTCCCCCCTTTTTATATCACAGGAAAAAAATAAACTACAGATTTGTGCTCATTGTCATCAAGGAAGCAGGTCCAGAAATCATTACTGTCTGGCCCAAGCTGGGCTATTAAGATTACTTTGGCTCTGTCCTGTTTTATTTTCAACATTTTTTGTAAGAGTGAAAAAGGGGAAAAAAGTATAAAGGAGGTTTTGTTCCCAGTCTAGCAGGAATGAATCTGTTATGGATTGACAGTCTCTCCCTCCTCTCAAACAAAACTTTTAGCATTGCACATTCTGTTTGGAACCAAATAGGGCTATGTCCAGGCTTCCCTGCGGACTGAAGAGTTCATTTATCCCTGATGTCTTCAAAGACCATTAATGCTGATAGGCCTGGCTGTTGTGCTTACCCACTGGGTGTAGATAAATCTTCTGTGCCATACATTGGTCCCAGAGAGCTATTGCCTCTTTGCATAGATGAGTGGAGTGAGCGCTTACTTGCTTGTTCAGATAGCACGTAGTGGTTGTACTGTTCATTGCTACTTGTGCTAACCCAGTTGGGTGGTTTTGCAGCAGGAAGGCCTAAGAAGTCCACTGGATGGCTCTAAACTCCAGGATGTTGGTGTCACAGATCCTAGAGAGCATTGCATCACAGCCACTCACTAGGACCGCTGTGAGGGGAATCCAAGCCTCTCTGCTCTGGATCCCTGGAGTGTGTTAAGCTTATGGAGCCTTGGGAGGCTGCAACACTAGTTTCTCCCTTGCCCTCTCTGGCACATTTCCTGGACACTGACTTTCAGACAGGAAAGGGATGGGAGGAAGGAGGACTGGCCTTGAACTGAATAGCATATCCATTGTGTACTCTCTCTAGAATCCATCACTCTAAAGTTATTGACTGCCCATTGTGGCAAATATAGCACTGGCAGTCTCCAAATGGGGTAGGGAAAGGTAGGTTACAGACTGGAATGAAGCTCTTGGCCTTCATGTCAAATCTGAGGATGCCCATGTGGCCCTGATGAAGATGAAGCTGATGTTTGTTTCCCCTTACAGTGAAGTTTAAAGCTCTTCCTCCCCTCTGCTGATGTTACTGTTGAGGAGGATTTTGGTATTGTTGGTAATTACATGTTTGATAGAAGTATAAAGGAGTGGATGGAAGATACTGTCTCTGTTATCTAAAGAGAGGTACTCCAGATCTCCTTTTGGGAAGCTGAGATCCACCTAGAAAACTGGCTGGGGATTTAATATTTCTCATTATTTCCAGAACCTCATCTATTTTAGAACTAAACAAGTCTTCCTTCTTAAATACAGGCTCTTCCACCTTTACTCTTTTTTCTGGTGGAAATCCTGAAGATCTTAAACCATGCATAATGTTTTAGAGATATCACAGGGGCTACTGCCCTAGCGGAAGTATCTGAAAAGTCAAAGGATGGTCTGAATTAATGTCCTTCCTCAATGAGGACACTAGCTAATTTGATATGATCAGCCAGAAGATTCTTAATAAATGTCTACATTTTCCCCAGAAACGGTACTAATAGCTTGACATCAGTGCCTGGAAATTTGCTACCCTTATGTCTAATATAGCAGATGAGAAGACCTTTCTTCCCAACATGCCCATTCTCTTACCCTCCTTATCACAAGGTGTTGGATGAACATGTCCCCGTTTAAATTTTTGTACTGCAGCTTTGACCATCAAGGAATTTTGGTCTGGATGTGTATGGAACATAGAAAACTTTTCTTTAATTAGCTGATAAAGTTTATCAATCTTTTTTATATTGTTTGAACTGAAGATCAGATTGCTTTGACCAAGTGGGACAGTCCATCTAAAAGAAGAAGTGTAATCCTGTATCTAAAAGATGCTCCCAGAATGTCATATATTGGGTGGGAAATCTCCTCAATAGACACAGAAGAAATCCAGAGAATCTTTGTCATCTTATCTGTAAACTCATGGAAAAAGAACTGCATCCTCTGAAGGGAATAAGCAGTTGTAATCCCTGCACTGTCATCTGGAGATGTGTGGTCCTCTGAGTCAGGTCCATTTCTTGAGATTGTTCAGACATCAGTGTTTCCTCTTCCTCTAAAACAGTGTCTGGTACAATTGTAGGGGACTGATTCATACCTCTGTGTTGTATGGACAGATCCTGGATATTTGGATCTGAAGGTTGAAATCTCTTTCGGATCCATGGTGGACAACGTTTTCTTGTATAGAAGTGTTGTTATGGTTCTCAGTATTTTCCTGGGAAGGAAGGACCAGTATGGCCATTACAGCAATAGAAGAACTTGCCACTCTGTCCAAAAATCCATTCTGGGATTCAGGTGATAGAATTTACAGTGATCTGGATCTTTCTCTTTCAAGAAAGTCGATCAAAGCTCCAGTATGGAACTTTTAGCATGTTGTAGTAGGGTCCACACAGTCTGATAGTGCGTGACAGGCTAGCATGCTGTAGACTTATACCCTGGCTTCCCAGGCACTAAATCTCTATAATGATCCTTGGGTCTCAGGGCCAGGGCGTCCCCTTTGGCGGTGGCGGAGAATTGGCTCTCGTGCTGGGTGGATCAATCAGGCATCCTGATTCACAGCCAAGCCATGGACAAGTGGTAGGCAGGCCTCCTGCTTGAGGGTTAAACAGAGAAATAGTCATAACAAACAGTCTGTGGCTCAGGCTTCCTTGCTTAAGGGTTATAGCTGATCAGGGTAGGGAGACCTGAGCCTGCCCTGCTCCAATGGGTCCCAGCCCAGGGCCCTAGAAGTGACAGGTAGTCCCGCCACAGGGTCAGCTGGGAAGCGTGGGGTCACTGCGTCATCTCCCGACAACACAGCCAAGTCAATGTCTCACTTCCCTGGGCTATTTCTTACCAATGTCTGGAAGGGCTGCTCCACGGCTGCTGAGGCCTGGTTTCTCGCCCCCGCACTGAGTGGCTCACTCTCTGCTTCTCCTCTGGATCTTTCCATCTCCCAGGGCAGTGGCTGGCTTTCTCTCCAGGCGAGTCCTCATTCGCCACAGGTGGATGAGGGCTCTGCCAGCAGTAGGACTCCCTGGGAAGGACGTCTGGCTCCTTCCCTGGCTTACCTCCAACTGAGCTGTAGGGCTCTGCTCTTATACTTCCTGTCCTGCCCCGATACTTCCATTGAAGGTGGCGGAGCCCAACAAGGTGAAGTAACTCCTCCCCCCATCCCAGAATGAGGACTTTCAGCCTCACTACAGTCTCCATATAGACAAGCCCCAATGCTATCTAAAAATAACTACGTACATTAATTAAACTAAAGCCTATGCTAAAATTCTCTAAGAAAAGGCTTCGAAGAGACCCGCCAGGTCACCCCCAGAGTGGTCCCTAACCCATGGCTGACGTACCACACCTCCTTTTGTGGCCTCAGCAGCAGAACATTTGGGAACGCTGAGGGGAGATCCAGGAAGGGGGGGCTGAGCGCTCACTGCTTCAGCAGACTCTCCTAGACAGAGTTCCACCGTCTAAGCTGCATCCCGGTGTCAGAGTATCCCAGGAATGGGAATATGCAAAGGACACTCAAAGAACAGAGAATTGTTCCCTGCAGTATATGTTTAAGTAATTAAAGCAATACGAGTTCATGCTGCAGAGTCAAGGGATACATCTTACATTGCACGAAACCTCACAGTAGCAAGTCTCAGAACCCAGGTCCACTGACTCAGGATATGGGTTACAGGGCTAACAACAGCAGTGTTGGCAGAGGCGACGTGTAGAGGGGGCACGCGGGGTCACGTGCCTCTCCTTCTCTTCCCTTCCCCCTCCCCCCGAGCTCTACCAGGGTTTATATTTTTATTTGTGTTTATTTTTTTGCAGGGAGAGGGTTCAAAATACCACCAAAACCTTTAAATGGTGCCGCCCCCCCCCCTCCCACTATCAACAGTTATGCATCGCCTCGGAGTGCTGGCATTGCCAGTTGGGCTTGAGTGCAGGCTCTGAAACCTGGCAAAGGAGATGGGTCTCCGAGTCGGGAGTGCAGCCCAAGTGAGAACATCTACACTTCTAGTTTTAGCTCTGTAGCATGAGCCTCACAAGGCCGAGTCAATTGCCCTGGACTCGGAGACTCGCTGCCATGGGAGGATTTTTTGTATCCAAGGTTGCTAAATAGTTTTCATTTTCTTGTAACTTTCTAAAAGTTATCACACCTTTTTTGGCTGAAACTTTCCCCATATTTGGCCTTTGCTCCAAAATAGATTATTGTGCACTCATTGTCATCCAGCTTTGGGATGAGTGAGCCTTTTTCCCCAAAACTACAACTTTTTCAACCAGGCTACAGGCCAAACTGACTGAACTTTGACACTTGCCAGCGACAGAGCCCTCAATGAGGACTGTGTGCTTTTCTCAGCTTGAAAAAAAAATTGGTTTTGATTTAATAAAGTAGGGAGTGTACAAAAATTATCGACTGAAAAAATTCAGCAGAAAATTGTGTTAAGTTGTAAGGTGAGCTGCTCAGGAGAATATACACTGTATGTGTATGGACAACTTGGAAATTGCACACTGAATCATAGAATCACAGAAGGTTAGGGTTGGAAGGGACCTCAGGAGATCATCTAGTTCAACCCCCTGCTCAAAGCCAGACCAATCCCAACTAAACCATCCCAGCCAGGGCTGTGTCAAACCACACCTTAAAAACCTCTAAGGATGGAGATTCCACCACCTCCCTAGGTAACCCATTCCAGTGCTTCTCCACTCTATTAGTGAAAAAGTTTTTCTTGGTATCCAACCTAGACCTCCCCCACTGCAACTTGAGACCATTGCTCCTAGTTCTGTCATCTACTACCACTGAAAACAGCCTAGTTCCATCCTCTCCAGAACCCCCTTTCAGGTAATTAAAGGCCGCTATCAAATCCCCCCATTCTTCTCTTCTGCAGACTAAACAAGCCTAGTTCCCTCAGCCACTCCTCATAAGTCAATGATTTATGCCTGATTGTGTCTTCTAAATATTAAACTTCTAGTCTCCTGGTCAGTTTTCCACTCCCCCTTTGCTTTCCTACAGTTGTGATTATCATTGTGCAAACACATTCCATTCAAACTTGCCAGTTTTGCACCAGGACCTCAAAAGTCCAAGAATTCTGAAATCTGTGATCAGAGAGCTGGTCCCCAAAACTGCGCCTTGTCTTCCCTGTTTGGATGGTGAGGTTGCAATGCAATTCCCTTTCAGGGTATTGAGACCAATTTCTGTCCCATTTGTCTTTGTGGGAAACATTTTCCAAGTCTCCTCCCAGATGACTTCATGCCTCACCAGTTCCTATGGTTGGTGCACACTCCTTGAAGTACACATATATAAATGGTGAAGTTAAAGAAATGCACACTTCAGAGCATGCTTCAATATACACCTGTCTGCTCCTCAAGGAAATGCACATTTATGCAATTTAATTCATGATTATTTTTTTCTTCCAAACCCTTTTTTTAAAAACAATCTAAACTAGGAAATTAAATTAAACAACTATGTTAATACTATACTAATACAATACAATACTATACTATACTATACTAATACAATAATTAATACTAATACTAATACAATATTAAAGTCACATACATATTTTGAAATGAGTGTGTGTATACATATATACACATACTTATAATACACATACCTTGAAAATTAACATTTCTGTGTATCAATACCAAACATGTGCAGACTACAATGTAGACAAATAGGGTACAACATTTAATTTAAACTAGACAAATCTAGCTAATCGCTGCAAATAAGCATCTCAGACTGGTAAACACCTGTGTAGTCTGAAAGCAACTAAAACATATTTATTTATTTATTGTACAACTGGTTACACAATGAAATTTTCTCAGTGAAGTTTTGGCCCAGTACAGTCTCAGGGCCAATTTTCAATAAACAATGGATTTGCGATATTTATATGGTAGCATTTCCAAGCTCTGTTATAATTAGGATTCAGTTTAATAACAATATGGGTTAAGACTAAATTCTTGGAATGCCTCCAAAGTAACTATACTCTGCTAGCTAGAACTTTTGGCCAATTTAAACATATTTGATTGCTAGCACCATCACAGGACTATTTTCCATAATGATAAATACAAGATTAAATTCTCCAAAAAAATAAAGAAGAAGTTTCCCCACCTCCCAATCTCTAGATTTAAGACAATTTATCCCTGATTTTCTTTTGTTTCTGTTTTTCCAACAGTAATTTCCTGAAGAAATTGAAGTACTCTATAATTCAGCTTTTTCCCCACCCACCCAGTTACCTGCCTCAGCTAGCCCAGTTGCTAGAAGGAACATATAGTGTGTTAATTGCCTGATGGTAGAGTGATATAATCTTTACTTAATCCATTTAGTGGTTAGAACTGTACATTTTGGGACTATCTCAGTTAATTGAGCACTAATATATTATATGTCTTGTGCTAGAATATGACACAATGCAGTAATTGTACACTCACTGGAAACTTAAGAAAGCCTTTGAAAGTATCAGAAAATTGCCAACTGAAGTTTCTCAAAGGGTAGTTAGCATCTGCTAGAACCAAAGTATTACAACCACACCTCAACCAGTTGAGATTTTTAATTTGTAAAATCCCTGCAGCACATTATGTGCAGCAACACTACCACTAAATATGTTTTTCATCATGCTACAGAAAGGGTTTGTACTTTCTTCCCCAGTATTTTTTTTTAAAAACATTGCAAAAAACAAATAAATAGCATTAGTTCTCATTCAGAATTGATTATTAAAAATTATCATTTTCAGATTCTATAGCCAATATTTTTTTTAAAATAAGCCTAATGTTTTTCATCTGAAAATATTTCTAAAAGAAGTTACCAGCTATGCAGCTGTCACAAAGATTGTAATGAATTCTTTTGAGTCACTGTCATAATACCTAACACCTAAAGTTAGGCTCCTAAAACTATGGCATTTATCAAAAGCACTGAGCACTCAGCAGTACTCACTGAAGTCAGCTCAATGCCACCTGGGCGTTGTCCCTGGTTCCTGTGAAGGAGGAATCCTTAGGACAGTTAAATTGTAGGTGAAAGGATGCTCAGAATCTGCCTCCTCCTTAATTTCAATAGATTTTAGTAAAGACTGTAGGATTAGACTCCGTTATGCAATTGCAACAGGGGGAGGAGAATGCTCAGGCAACATTCTGTACAAATATACACTCCTGTTATTCCTGCTTAACTGTTTGCTGAAACACAGGCCGAAGTTCTTTTGGGGACTCTCAAAGTCTTTTGGGGACTTTTCAGAAAGGATTACACCGAGTTAAATCCCAGGGCTAATGTTTGTAAAACCTTCATAAACACATGTTAACAGTTCCCAGTCAACTTCAAAAACAGAGCATGATATGGGGTTTTTTTTCAGTAAAACAGACATTTAATGTACACAAAACACATTGTATATAGTATGAAATATCATAATAATGTTTGGAATACTGTGAATAATTTAACCACAAGCTATTAGACAGTAAATCTACTGCTGTTCCTTATACAGACTTTTCCCCCTTTAGTTTCTGTTACTACTATTCAAATATAAGGCTTCAGCACAACATTTTCTATGCTTTAGAGCACACATCATAACACATTCCCCTCTGATCTTCTTTCAGAAATGACTTCTCAGTATTTATAGTATGACCATAGTATGTATGTGTGTTTGTGTGTCACCTGGACCCGTCAGAGCTTGAGAAATGGCAGCATCTTAGCCCTTTCACTTCAGAACCCTGTCAAAAAACAAGCCCTCACAAAAGACACACTTGGTCCTCCGTTGATCAGCAACTTAGTCCACAGGGCTATTTGTAATTATTCTATTTATAATCCCCCCCCCCCCACCCACCATTTTGCTCTTTGGTTGGCTCAGGTCTTAGAGAATAACGAAGGTATGAACTCTCAGGTGGGTTGCCCACAATGAAAACTTCCTATATAGCCTCAGAATAGCTACGAGACATGTCTGGTAACTTCTACAACCTGTTCTGGAAGTTTTGTGATCTTTCTAACTGAGTTACCCTGCCCTGCTCTCTGCACGTGTTCAAAGTCACAGAGTACCCAGCTAAGATCCAAGTCTTCCCCCCCACTGCTTCTCTTCCCCTCTCTGGAGAAACAAAGTCTAATGGGGCAGTACACAAAGCGTATGGGTTATACACTGACGGTGTTTGCTCTCAAGGTGAGGAAAGGGCTTTACTTTTAAAGTAATATTGTAGGCATTTTTCATAGATGTGTGTCTCTTTCTTTTGAGCTTTATATATCTTTGCTCCCACATAACCTTTGTTTTAATTATAAAATGTCCAATTCATACTTTGACAGCAGTCTCGGACTGCTCATCTTCACAACAGCTCTCAAAACCAACTCCCAAATTATGAAGGATTTACTTTGAAGCGCAGAAAGGGGGAGCAGTGGGGAAGAGGACAGAAGACAAACCCATGCAGAAACACATGAAGAATATTTATTAATGCTCATATAATAATGGCTGATCATATCTTTTCAGATAAAGTATCAAGAAAATATGGCTCCTCTGGCTGAATGTAAATGGACTCACGTGTTCCCTATTCTGGTGGTAGGTATTTAAATGCCTAAGGTATAACCAAGTTGCAAAGATAGCTGTCATTATTGTGTGGGCGATTTGTTGGTTTCTTCTTAACTTCAGCAAATTAACATAGCACTTCCACAACAAATGAAATGCCAGGTTCCTGTCTTAAGCTTCAATTTAGCAGCCTATTCCTGTTCAGCAAAGCATGAAGCATGTGCTTAGCTTTAGTCCTGTGCTTTAGTCCCACTGACTTCAACAGGGCCTGAACATGTGCTTAAATGCTTTGCCGAATAGGGATGCCTTTAAGCATGTATTTCAATACTTTATTGAACCGTGCCTCAGTGCCTACATCCTAGTAAACTGAATTCAAGCCGGGAGTTTTAGGGCACCACCCATTTTCCTGGAAGTCATATTTTAAAACACCCCTAATTCATTCCATCTCCACTTCCAGGCAGTGCTATTAAGGATGTTTTTCACGTAAAGTCAATCCATCAGCCTTCCAAACCTTAGCTGTTTGACAAGGATAACATGTCTATAATGGGCAAACTGGTTGACGAAATTAAATATTTTAAATGTTTAACCTTTGTTGACAGGTGTCTCTGGTGTACTCTGCTAATGCTGAGTATTCTAACTGTGGTGAAAATGAGTACTATAACCAGACCACTGGAACGTGCCATGACTGTCCCCAGTGCAAGCCCGGAGAAGAGCCTTATATGGTAAGTTCCGAGTGTCAGCCTTATTATGAAATGTCACACCCGAGGCTGAAATATGAAAAAATGGCCGACAAAAGTGGTTATGGATCTCAGATATCTACTACTGATCCTACCAAATTTATGATGCTCAGCTGACTGCAGTGCACTTGAGATCCTTAGATAAAAGATGCTGTACAAATGCAAAGGAGTGTCAGTTCTTTAAAAAGTATTATTCACGTTTAAAGATAGACATGATTTGTAACAAGATTTTATTATATTTGTATTAGTGAGAGAAAGGAAAGACACTCAGACCCAATACAGCCAGCATATGAGCACATGCTTAATTTGAAGCCTGTAGCTATGATGTGTTCAAATGCTTTGCTGGATTGGGGTCTGACTCTTTTATACTTCTGTAAACCACAGCCCACAAATGGTTTTATATAAGAACTGCTTTAAAATATTACTTTTAAGAAACTATCACACACAATTTTGTCAGTAATCTCATCTTGGTTCCCGTACATCAGCTAATCAGCAATTTAAAACCTGATGTTAACATCGGAGATCTTGTATGATGAATCGCTTCAAGGGCTTGCTGACCCCCTACACAGAGAATTTAATTTTGCTTTCCTGATAAAATAGTTTGGCATTAAAGAAACTTGGAAGCCTCTGCAACATTTTAAATTACATTTTCCAAATAACCATTTAATTTATAGCAGATAATTTGCATATTAAAAAATAAATTACTGAAAGCTTATTTGGTTTTAATAGGCTAACCTTCCAGTTGTAAGGGTTTTGCAAAGTTGCTAATCCTGAATAAATGTGTTTGTAATTACCAGTTGGTATTAGTCCAGAACATCAGCACTGCTTTATTTAATCTAAACTGAATGCTCATCTGGGAAATCAGAGTTAAGGGGTTACAGAGTATCATGAAAACATTGCCATATGGGAAGCACTCCACAGCCTCTTCCTTCCCCACCTGTTAAGAGGTCCTAATATTCCTGCTGGAACCATAAAGCTTCCCCCACATTTTCCTGCTTTAAATTTCTAATCTTCAATGTCCTAATGTGTAGTCACCATCTTTCCAGTTGCGGAATGGATGCAACTCATTTCTGAGTTTGTCAGGAATATAATATAAATAGCTAAAGGGCTCCCTTTTGAGAAAAAAACAGAACTTTCTCTCCCCTTTCTCTTCCTAAAATCACAACATGCCAGCTCCTCATCATTCTTCAGCCTTATCAGTACAGACACCAAGAGACTGAACCACAAACTTGGCACTCGTATTCCATAGCAATACAAAACCATGGGGCCAGACTACAATGTTCTCTCTTCCTAGAAGGTAGCACCAAATGCAGTTCTATTATTCAGTGTCTTTCTGTTGTTATAGACTTGCGGATATGGCACCAAAGATGAAGACTATGGCTGCGTTCCTTGTCCATCTGAAAAGTTTTCTAAAGGAGGTTACCAGATATGCAGGCGTCACAAAGATTGTGAGGGATTTTTTCGAGCCACTGTCATGACACCTGGTGATACAGAGAATGATGCAGAATGTGGGCCTTGTCTCTCTGGGTAAGGATTTAATCATGAATCTTTACAGACATGTTCTTCAAAATGTCCCAGATGTCTTTTCCACATTGACACCTCTGTTTTCCTCACTTGATTATAAATACAATATCAATTAGTCATAATTTATGGTATTGGCAAAAATAATAGATGCCAGTATTTGAAAGTTTTTGAGTAGTTGTAGTAGTAGAAAATAGGAATGTGCCTTTAATCCCATTAAAATGCAATAAATTGGAGGAATGTTTCTGAGGGAAAGAGTGGGAAAAAAGAGATGATATTTTTCCCCTTAAAAAACAGAAAATGACTCTCCTCGGAAAAAGACCAGCTGTCAAGTTTGACACTATACAGTATTTAGTAGTTCTGTAGTACAGCTGTCCAAGATATGGCTACATTGCAAAACAAAATCTGAGGCAGCAAGTCTCAGAGCCTGGGTCAACTGACTTGGGCTCGCACCACAGAGCTAAAAATATCAGCGAGACATTCCTATTAGGACTGGAGGCCAGGCTCTGAAAACCACCCCCATTCCAGGTCTCCAGCCCAAGTGTTAACGTCTACACGCTATTTTTATCCCCATAGCACGAGTTGACTCAGGCTCTGAGACCCGCTGCTGCAGGGATTTGGGGAGGTGGGTTTTTTTCTTTTGTTTTTTGCATTGTAGATGTACCCTCAAGGGCTACTAACGTCATATTCCTTATTGCTTACTAACACCCTCTCGAGATTAAAAATAATAATATCCCATGGCTGGTATCAGTCGTAAATGATGGGAAGGCACGGTAGAAGGGATAAAAACAAGAAGTTCCTAAACATGGTCTTATTGGTTTGAAGTGAAGATCCAATACATGCCATGTGTTAGGACCACCTTTTTACTACCATTTTGAGCTCTACTGAGAGCAGATAGCATAATTCTGAAGGGGGGAGGGAAATAAAAGCGATAGAGAAATCACCAAATTAAGTATATTAGAGGTGTACTCTTAGATATATTATCTTTTAATATCTGCATACATAGGCATGCAATTTTTAAAAACTTTATTTTAGTTGGCTTTATTTAACTAAATATCATGCAACAAACTTCACTATTTTACTTGTATTCACATTTTTACCTTTGGGCTACATGTACAACTCCCACTGACATTATTGGAAGCTGTGTGCAGGGACTGGAGGTACAATATAGCTCAGACTACTTAAAACGCAGTTGAATCTTTAAAAAGATCACTGATTCCTTAGAGTCATGGAGTCTAAGGCCAGCAGAGCTACCAAATCATCTAGTCTGACTGACCTCCTGTAAATCACAGACCACCAACAAACCATACATCACTCACACACTAAACTCAACCAACAAAATTAAACCAAAGTATTACAGCATTACAGTGTAGCCCATAGGAGACTACACGATTGTGTGCAATAGACAGAAAATAGGCAGGACTAAGGTGCACCACTGCTCAGGGCCCCTGCAACGGCAGCAGTTGATTTAAGAGAGATATTCCCTGTTATTCCCAGCAAGAGACCTGTGCCCCATGTGGCAGAGGAAGATAAAAAAAAACCAAGGTTTCCCTGCAATCTGACCTGGGAGAAAATTCTCTCTCAACCCCACACGTGGCAATCAGCTAGACCCTGAGTTTATTGCATCAGTGATTCTATATGATATTTTCTCAGTTTACAGGTAAAAAGAAGTGTTTGTCTAGCTTAGTGGTTCTCAACCAGGGGTACATGTACCCCTTGGGGTACACAGAGGCCTTCCAGGGGATACATCAACTCATCTAACTATTTGCCTTGTTTTACAACAAGGTACATGAAAAGCACTAGAGAAGTCAACACAGAATAAAATTTCATACAGACAAAATGAGAAAGTAAGCAATTTTTCCGCAAGCATTCTGTGACACTTTTGTATTTTTATATCTGATTTTGTAAGCAAGTAGTTTTTAAGTGAGGTAAACTGGATTACACAAGACAAATCAGTATCCCTTTCAGGAGTAAGTAGTCTGAAAAGGTTGAGAACCACTGACTTAGCTGCCAGGCTAACAAACTCACCCTGTGGTTTGAAAGGAATCCCACTTGACTTTCTCTTCATACATCACCAACAGTATTGAAGACTCTGAAGGTTGAATAATATCCTCAGTCACACCTGCACAATCTCATGGAAGACTAATGGAGTTGCACAGGTACAACTGGGGTTCAATCTGTAAACAATAAGGCTGCACAGCTGTCACTTGGGACATGATCAGAAGATACTGTGTTTGCACAGGTGTGAGAGAAAAGAGAATTTGGATTACAGGATTCTATTGCTAAGCGGCTGATGCATGAGAGAGAAGAGACTTATTTGACTTTCAGATCCCAGGGTGATTTTGGAGGGCTGACAGTTAGAAAAATATATTCTTACTTGTAAACTGAGGAGATCAGATATGAAATTACTGAGGTAAAATAAACACAGACGCCCACTGTGCTATTTTTACAGACTTGGGTCCCATTACTGAGAGAAGCTCAGAGAAGCCACACAGACTGCTCCTAAGTAGCTCTGGAAAGCTGTTATAACTCAGGGCTGCTCTGCCAGACCCGACTATATGGAGCACACAAACTCTCGCCATACTTTCTCACACCTAGCTTCTAAATGGGGATAGTGAGGTGGGATGGCATATGGGCAGTTACCTGCCAGGCAAAGGCTACTTTACACAGGGAGTAATCCCCAAGGGGCAGGGCTTCAATTTTCAGAGTAGAAAGGCAGTTAAGAAATGCAATACATATAACTACCAAATTCTGTGATCTTGACCCAGGGTTATATCATGCCATCAGTATGACCCCTTAGGTCATTCATAAGCTCTTTGTGCCCAAGTTTTCCTATGCGTAAAATGGGAATACTACTACTTATCTACTTCCTAGGGGTGTTGTGAGACTGAAATCATCGATACTTGTGAAATACTTTGAAATCCTAGGTAGGAAGGTACTAGAGAAGTGGAAAGTATCAGTATTATAGAAGAAGAGTTAGAGCATCAAAATCCATGACAGTTCTCATGCTCTTGACCCATGCTCTCCTTTTCCACAATTAGTGCTATAATTTGATTAGTAAATACTTTCCCACATTGCCCAAATACTTGGTGCATAGTAAGGTAACACAAAAAAAATTATTCTGCTATTTAAAGTTCATAGAAATGGATTATTAAGGCTTGCAACTGGAGAGCTTTCTTCAAACACAGATGAACACTTGCTTGCCATTTAGCACCTTCTCCGATTCCTTTTTTGAGAACAAAAGTAAATCTGTCATGCTGTGTCATGGTGAAAACCCAAGAAATATTTCTTCAGCTTGATTTGATAAGCTGAATGTAGGGCTATTTATCTTTTCTAAACCATTGTGGCTATTAGACGCTTGATCTAGACTATTCCATATTTAACTTATGGAGCTAGAAGTATCTTTGGCCTGCCATTCTTACTTATGGTTTGGCAGTAATTCCCTGCTTATTCATTATGTGCACCACAGTGCATCATTATGTGGCACTGACAATCCACCAAAGAATACTACTGAGGTAAAGATGGGGAGGTAGACTGGGTACAAGAAGTATAAAAAGAGAGGAATGAGTGTCTCTTTTTCAAAACTGCTAAAAAACCCAGTGTCCACTAGCTTATGCACTCTCTTAGCTATCTCTAAGGGTATGTCTACACTGCAATAAAACATCCATAGCTGGTCCATGTCAGATGACTTGGGCTTGTGGGGTTCCAGCTGTGGGGCTATAAAATTGCAGTGTAGACATTCGGGACTCTGTGGGTTCCCAGAGCCCAGGCTCCAGCCTGAGCCTGAATTGCTACACTGCAATTTTATAGCCCCCTCAGCTGGAGCCCCATGAGATCAAGTCAGCTGACACAGGCCAACCATGGGTGTTTTATTGTAGTGTAGACATACCCTTAGGCACCTCGAGATACTCAGTTTATTGCATTGTTATCTTTTTTTGACCCACATGTGACTAGTCAGAGTTTGAGGCCCTGAGGATGTTACATTTGGGAGTAGGAATTGATATATTTTCTTTGATACCATCTTGTTTATTTACAAGAAATATACAAATTCCTGCTTCTCCAAATGCAGGAGGGACCAAAACCAACAGGAGCAGTGCTTTATCTTACAGGCCCAAGCTCTATTCAGCCAGCTTCCCTGACCTAGACTTCTCTCTAGGCTTCTCCAGGGTCCCAACAGACTTGCAGGCTGCTGCTTGGCTTTCTTGATCTAGCTGTGAGTCTTTACCTTTGGTCGGGGGCTTGATTAACTTTTCTTGATAGTTATGTAATTGAACGGTGTGCTCACACCCGATCTTAGAGGTTTGTGATCCATGCAGTCACCAGTAGTTCTCCGTAGAACAGTGCTTTTATCACTTATTTCACATATTAGATGGCAGGCCGCAAAATGATTAAGGAGACGAGTAATTCTTTTTATGTATATACAATTAGGAATGTATTATGGCTCTAAGAGCCAAAACAACACTTGTGGAAGGTGCACCACCCAAATGGTAGTAACTGGTGGCTTATATATGTGGAGGTCCCCTATGCTTCCAGAAGTGATGGAGAACATATTCAACAGCAGCCAGTGCTAAACTTATATCATGTGTACTATGGGTTTCCCCAGTGCAAATCTGCGGATGCTTGCCCGTGTATGGGGGACTGCCTCTTGTGCCTTTTTTCCGTTATTATAAGGCTAAAATATTAATGTACAGCTGCTGTCATTCATGTGGCTTTGTATGTTGAACTAATGTAGATAAAATTACAAGGTAAGATAAGAGGCACCTGTTATTTCTTGAACTGTAAAGAACAAAACAAAAATATAACAGGCTATTTAAGAATTTTGATTAATAGTTTCAGCGATAATTTCTGAATGGGAATGTTTTCAGAAAAAAGTCACATGTGCATACTTGAACAGATAAGAGCAGAATTCAGAAGTTTTGCAAGGTCAAGTATATATTATATTGGATGCTGAGATACCGTAGTGAAAAGAACAGAATAAATCCTTTAATTATTTAGTTATAAATATGCATTATGTTCAGTAATAGTTACTAGACCCATGTATTAAAATTAGGTACGTAAAGCATGGGAATGTCATTTATTAATTAAAATGTTAAGACTGTTTTACTCATCAGCTCACCTATGAATGGGATTCTTACATACATACTGCCTACTTACCACCTTCCGACACATACTTTAAGAGCAAAATGGAAGTTTAAAACATGAAAATCTTTTCTTTGCCAAAAGGGACCTAATAGAGACCATAAGGTTCATGTTAAATCTAAATATAAACTATGCCAAGAAAGGAGCTGTTTGAAATACTATAAACTCTAGTTTGGCTTTCTCTGAAATTGGGATGGTTTTTCTAGTCATGATTGGTGGCCTGCTCAATTTGGGCTTTTTCCTCCTTAGTTAAGGAGATAGTCTTCTGTATACACAGCATAAGAATAATCTAAATAAATCCATTGGTGGTCTTGTCTGGAAAATTACTGCTGGAAAAGAAATACTGTCCTTGTTTAGAAAGTCTCATTTCAGGGCATGCTGTAAACTGCAGCAGGAACTCAGGAGGCAGAATAATGTTGTTTTAGGCACTGTTACTGCTTCATGTCATGTATGGTTAATGGTGGATTAGTTGCCTTTATGGGCGAAGGGCAGACGAGAAAGGTTGTCTCAAATCAGGCAGAAAGAAATGATAATGTTTGTCATCAAAACGATTATAAAAGTTTTAAAAAGTGATTTTATCTTAGAGTAACTGCTTACTGCTCAACCATACTTAACTGTGAAGCATGCACTCATATTGTTTTGTTTTGCCTGGTCTTGCTCTTTATTGCAGTTACTACATGTTGGAAAACAGACCAAGGAACATCTATGGCATGGTTTGCTACTCATGCTTGTTGGCACCTCCGAATACCAAGGAATGTAAGTGTTTTTTAGTTTTTATGTATTTCATTCAGTTTTGACTTGGGTTCTGCTGGAAGCTTCATATACAGCACAGCATTTTGCTGCTACATATGCCAGTCAAAAACTAAGAGTCAGCCCCACAGGAAAGCTGTATCTGTCTCCAGCAAGATCACACTGCAAACTAAGCGATTAATTCGGGGAAATCCTAATTAGTCCTGCGATTGTTCTCTCGTGATGTTTTCCATCTCCAAAAATACTCATATCTGATCAATTACCCTTATTTAACTGGCTACTCTCTAGGTGTTCAATATCTTAATGACTAGCCAGTTTCTAGGTTTCTCTGAGGATGCTGTACTGGGAGATAAGCAATACTGGAATTCTAATTACATGCAAATTCCAGTTAGCCATTCCTCTGCTATACTGAGTCCCTGCCCTTCCATTAAGATGGGAAGAAGCAGGGAGAGGTGGCCTGCAGCAAAGATTGAGGTCAGAGAAAAAATGGACATACAGCCAGCTATATGTTTCAGCAGGCAGAGCAAGGCTGGTGGCTAAAGAAAAGTGGGTGAGGATGGAACTCTTTTGAAGTTCTAGGAAGGAAGAAAAGGTCTTAGAGCAGAACTGGTGAGAACAGAAGCAAGGATGGAGTCCTGCTAGCAGTGGGAGGAAACTAGGGGAGGATGGAAGCCAAGATTACTTGTCTTTTGTTCCAAAATTTACACATTCAGGGCAAAAATAACTACTCTTTAGGTTAGTAAGGTTAAAACTGGAAACAAAGTTGTCCCTAACTAGTACATGTAGAATCATCTCATTAGTTTGGTACAAAGCAGCGACTGTCTTCTAAGCACACAGCCTCACATTACATTCTCTGTGAGACAATCAAAATATGGGACATCTTCCTCTGGATCCAGGTAAAAGAGCATCCTGCCTTTTCAGGCTCTTCTTCAGTCACATTGTGGGAGGGCTGACAGCAGAATATGAACTTGTTTAAGAAGCTGCTGAACTTTTATTTGTTAATTGCAAAAAGAGAGCTACTGTTTTCTAGTGGCACTTGCTAATTATCATGTTGAACTGGGCCAGTGGTTGATTCATCCCTTCCCTGTGGGAAGGAGAGAGACATGGTCACTGGGAACACCCCAATGCAGATAAAGCATCTGGGAGCCTAATCTCCTCTTCCTGTAGGGGATGAAGAAGGAGGTGGTGCAATTAGAAATTATCTATGGATGAGAGTGAGTGGACTGGGACTTCCCTGAGATAATCCAGGAAAGAGGAGGTGGGTAGCAGGAGAGGGACAAATAAACAGAGGAGAGCCCAACCCCAGCCAGCAGCCAAGGGGGAGAAAGCAGGGACCCTTTTTCTCTACAAGCAGATAAGAATGAGCCTGCTTATGCCTCCTCCTATTTTTTAAAAAGTCCATCAAATGCACAAACACAGTGATACCTGATCCGTAGGATATAAGGGCTGGGATTGTCACACAGCCATCTGAGCCGTCATGGAGACATGTGGCAATTATCTGACTAGCAGATGATCACTGATACACAGCAAACAAAACAAGTTACAGGTTTAAAATACTTTTTGATCTTTGTTACAAGAAGTGGGATTATGGTGATAAACTGTATACCTGTGACTATAAGGCCCTGCCATTTCCTCTTACCACCACCAGTCACTGCAGCCTCACTGCCATCTTCTGCTCACATTTGTCCTATCTCTACATAAACAATGGCAGGGATCCAGCTTATCTAGTAGCCATGACACCCTGAATTGTGATGGGCTTGAGCCAATGCTTAAGAGTTTTGTAAAATGGGGCCTGAATCTTTCCAAACATGTAAGATATGGAACATCTGGCAAGGAACCACTAGAGGAGTTTAGGGGCTATTGCTTAATTCAAAAAGGCTATTTGTTAGGTGCAATATAAGCACGTTTAATTCTTTGAGAAAAGTATGTATACATGACTTGCTAATCACATTCATTCTGGATTTGCCAAAGGCACCAATAAATGGTGTGGCATATTGCCAGCTCCACTCTGGTGGGTCCCATATTTTTCTCTCGTGTGGTGAGCCAGGGCACCGCCTGTTGCCTGTTTCTGGGCCTTAGCCCCTCCGGTACTGCCTGGGGAGCAGGGGAGGGAGAAGGGAGCCAGGGGCCCTCTGAATAGCAGCTATGCGTTGCTGACAGTGCTTGTGACTGTACTTCGTTCCCCTGGGCTACTTCCCCCTTTCTGGTCTCTTGTACCTTTCTCGTGGCGTTTCTCTGGTCAACGGCAGCACTCCTCCCACACTACTGCCAGCTCTCCTCACTCTTTCCTTGTCTGGCTGGAGCAGGGGTTTTTATCAGGTCTCTAACTGGGCCTTAACTGGCATCAGGTGCTCCTAATTAACCTGTAGTAACCCCTGCTCAGTCTACAGGGAACAAGGCTTTGATCATTCTTGGGTTTATCTATTTCCCTTCCATCACCCTCCTGCTGCCCTCTGACCCTGCTGTCTCACAATAGGTAGAATATACATTATCTTTGGGAGCAGGTTAGCCAAGTGCGTTTAATCTACTAAGAAATCAAATGGACCGTAGGAGAAAATAGCAATCTAAATCAAAGTAACATCAGCACTTCAATATATTCCAGTAAAACCAATCATTTAATTACACATTGTAAAGTATTTAACAAACATTTTCTTTTCTGAAGCTGTTTTTAAATCCAGTTTGCTTGCAGCTGATCTTCTAGGCATTAAGACCAGCGTATTCGTTTCATTATATACAGAACTCTGGATATTGGTGTGATATTGGTGCTTTATAAATTAATAAATAATAAAGAAAGAAAGAAAAAATAACTTGCAATTAAAACGGAAAATCCCTTTCCTGTGGGATCTTTTGAAGGGCTCACAGTCACTGGGGCAAGAAGTTAAATTTAAGCAGTTAAATTCTGGAATAGGCTTCCAAGAGAGGTTGTGGAATCCCCATCACTGGAGGTTTCTAAGAACATGTTGGACAAACACCTGTCAGGGGTGGTCTAGGTTTAATTGGTCCCACCCTACTACAGGGGCCTGGACTTGATGACTTCTCAAGGTCCCTCCAGCCCTACATTTTCATGATTCTATGACACCAAAAAAGGCTATGGTTTACATGAAGAAAAGAACAAGAGGCTGTAAAAACCCTACAGAAAATGGGTCTGTGAAACTGCCAGAATGTTTTAAAACCTTTTTACTTATTTCCCCTTGTCCCCTCAATCATCTCATCTTTTCCTTCCAGAAGGGTTTGTGTTCTCAGAATAGTTGTCATATGTCAGAGAATGGGAGAATTCCAGCACTTCCCTCCGGATTCAGTTTTTAAACACATATATAAGTGGATAAAAGACTTGCTGACCTGTAGAAAAGTGAAAGTGCTGGAGAAAGTAGAAGAATTAAGCGGTGAAAAAAGGAGAAGGGGAGAAAAGGCCAAAACAATTTTTGACTTTTTAGAAATTTAATTTTCAGCAGTTTGGTGGCCCCTTTTATCTATTTTTCCCCCACCTAAAATAATAAATCATTAATGTAATAAAGAGGTTACTTGCCGGTGGTGTTCTTCCAGAGAGTCCCCTCTGCATATTCACACTTGTGGGATTAGCGACTTCTGGCATTGATTTGTAGAATCTTCTTGACAGCAGTGAATGTTAGGGCCACTCATTCCTCTCGCCCCCAAACCTCATGGAGGATTCTGAGGATACAAAAGAGGAAATGTCCCTAACAGTCTTCAGTTCCTTCTCTAACATCAGAATTCTTTTAGCCTCCAAAGACGTGGGGAATATGAGTGTGGAGAGTGAATATGCAGAGGTGACACTCTCTTAGAACATTTACTGAAAAGTAACTTCTCTTTCTTCTTCAAGTGGTCTCTGCTTATTCCTACTTGTGAGAGATTAGCAAGCAGTACAACCCACTAGGAAGGTGGGCTGAGGTGAACAAGGAGTGCAAAACTCCCATAATGAGCATTAGCTCTGGATGGCAGGTCATGAAAGTGCTGGAAGTGATCACAGTTTCGCTCTCCCGGATCAGATTTCAATGAGGGACAAATTTTTGCTTCAAATACATACAGACCTTCAAGTAAGAACATTGCAAATTCTATGAAGACGACAGAAGGCCTACGGTGGCTGCTGCCTTCAGATTAGTTGAATGTCTTTTGATATATCCAGGTGAATGAACACCTGGCAAAACATAAGAAAGGTGTAAAGGAGAGTTGGTAAAATACAGACAGGTTAGTGGCCTGTATGAAATGAAAACAGATAACATGGAAATGGGGCTGAGGACACTTACTAAATCATGCTTCTCATATGGACTACAGTTTGTAAAATATTGGCCAATGGACTGTAGCTATAGATATAAGTAATACTTTCTTCCCAGCTATATGTTACAGCTAATAAACCAAACCAGAGGCTGCAAGACCTTTGTGAAAGAACACTCGAACCCCAAAGCAATTGAGATACACATAAAAAAAGAATATCCCAGGGAAAGCTAAATGAATACATCTACTTGCAATACTCACAGCATAATCAAGTGCATTGTTATAAAAATATCCATATTTTTTGTCATAACCATGATGGCAGATCTGTCAAAAAATCATTCCTTCTAATCTTTGACCCCCACTCAAGTAGCTGAAAAGCAGTGGTATTAATCAACCTATCTAGGTTTTCAACACACATGAACTAATGGTCTTATTTTAATGTTTTAAGCAAGATACTAAAGTAAATTTTAATTACCAGAGTGAGACTACCATCTGGAAACACCCCTTTTGTTGTTGTTGCTGCATTCTCAGAACTTCAAAACAACTAAACAGATGGGATTTTTAATCTTGTACAAAATAATTTACTAGAAGACTGAAGGCTTTTTATGTCATGTTCCAATCAGAAGCTCACTTTTATATCCATGTTCTGAAGGCCCAGAATTCAGGATCTTTAATTGAAATGCTTAAAACACTTAACCAGAAAAACTACTTATAGTACTAGTAATACTATATATTTTATATAAATTTTTATAGTTGTACAATAGAAGTACAAAGTTTATATTCCAATCAATTTATTTCATAATTATGTGGTAAAATGAGAAAGTGAGCAATTTTTCAGTAACGCTGTGCTGTGACACTTTTGTATTTTATGTCTGATTTTGTAAGCAAGTAGTTTTTAAGTGAAGTGAAAGTGGGGGTCCACAAGACAAATCAGACTCCTGATAGGGGAAGAGTAGTCTGGAAAGGTTGAGAACCACCGGTCTCCATTAAGACAAGAGTTTGAGGTTAAGTCAGGGTCAGCTAACCTCAACCTTGTTTCTTATTGTAGACCAGACCTCAGAGGGAGGGATTTGAGGGCCAACAAAGAATGCATTCTCAGTCACTTGGAGCCTGAGGATCTATGGGAAAACTTTGGTCCAACTGTGTAGAGCTTGTGTCATCCTCTGAGAGGGCCTACCCCTCCATGCTGCCTGTGGAACTCCAGCTCCTAGCCTCACAACTCATTCAGAAGCCATGATGCCATTGTTTTTTCACATAAGTGGCACTAACTTGTAGAAAATACTATAGGGTTGCCACAGCTTTGCCCCATTTCAGTCTTGCAAGCCTGCTTCAAAACCAGCAGAACCCCAACTTCATGTCATTCATGTAGACGGGATTCCAAGGTCTCATAGCAAGACTAGGAGATTAATGCCTTTTTGGATTAATTCTCCTTTTCATACTTTTGTAGCCATTATAGTATAATTTCAGCTCTTTTTATCCGCTTTATGTTGCATAGAAAAAGATGTTAGACCTCAGATACAGAGTTTAATTCACAGAACACATACCTGTCAATTCTAGGTGCTACACAATAAATACAAAAATTATAAAATCCAAAATCAAAATACAACACATGCAAATGAAGTGCCAAACCAAGGCCACATAGCCTAGAATGGTCACCACCTCTGCTCCCTCAAGAGACGACAACTGTCACAGGGTGCACTCACCTCTAGTGCTCCCTCCTCCTGGCCATCTGGGGCATTAGCTCTGCCGGCATTGCGCCCTCGTCTGGTGGTGTCTCTTCTGTCATCCTCTCACTATGTAGACTCCTCTCACTCCAGGAACTGCAGCCTCCCCTTTGTGGAGGCTCTTCAGCCAGATCACTACATTCCCCTCCTCCCAGGGAGTAACTGTGGACTACCCTCTATAGTCCCAAAAAACCTCCCTTCATCCAGGAAGTGACTGCAGACTATGTCCTTGCAGTCCCTTTCTGCTCTCAGCTCCTAGGCTTTGTATAGGCCCCTCCTATTCCTGTCAAGCTCATCCTCATTTAATTAACCCCGCTCCCTGGCTCCTTCTCCAGGTGCAACCTGACAAATTAATTGGCCAAGCTAGCCACCTTCACCATTCCAGGGCTTGTGTGGGGGTGGACATGCCACCAAAACCATCTCATCAAAATCACAGGAGAAAAGTTAAATAGCTGCTTGAAGGCATAGCCGAGAGAACACAACAGCAAAAAAAGTTCTCTTTTGTGTATCTTAACACCAATGACTACTTACAAGTTTGGCAAGAGCTAATGTAAAAGTTTGGCTATATAGTGCCTAATTATTACAAGCATAAAATCTGGGAGCTAAAATATTTCCCAATGGGCCTGATCTCATGACCACTGAAGACAATGGGAGCCCTTACAATGATTTCAGTAAGCATAAGGTTGGGCCCCCAATATCTCTTTGGCAGTAGCTCTGCAAATGGTACTATTATTGCACACCTCACAAACGTCGATTGTACTATCCAGCAATCTTCTCCAAATTAAGGTGCAATTCTATTGCCTGGGAGATTCTTCTTCTTATTTAGTGATTTTTAGTTACTCTCAGTGTGCAGTCAGGCAACATTTCCAAATGTGTAGGGCTAGTATTATGCACTTAAATAAGTGGACTGATTTCCACAGATACTGCAGCTCCCATTGGCTTCCATGGGAACTGTACCTCTAACAGACCACTTATGTAGGTACCTAAATATGAATTCACACACTTGAAAATTCTGGCCTGTGTTTACCAGATAGCGAATCCTATACTTAGGACTAGATTTACACTTGTAGTCTGAATCAAGGTGCCTTTATTCTGGGTTATCATTATTTTTTCCATTTTATCTTCCACTACCCTCACAGTCCCTGTGCTAATAGCTCAAAAGGCAGTAAGTTTCTGATGCGCATACATTGTAAAAATATCTGTTAGTTGAATGAATGGCAAAGACAATTTTAAATGCACGCTATTTACAGAGTTGATGTAACACTCTATCATGCACTATAAATGCACATATTTTTACAATGTGTATTAAGTACACCGTGAAGAAGCTATTGCAACCTAGATGGTGTTCGCCTAGAGCAGTACGCTTCCAGAACACCCAAGAAGTTACACACATGGTGTCCTGCCAACCTTGCTGCTGCTGACACTTCCATCCCAGTAGTAGAGCCCCCTTGGACTGGCCAGCAGAAGGAGTATCTGCTGTTCTCTCTCCACCCCTCCGAATAGCTGCACTGTGAAACAGAAGAGTCATCTGATCTTTGCTGCTGTATACCACCATGCTCAGCCCATACATTGCATGATTCCTGTTGACTGACCTACAGAGGCACAGACTGGCATTAGAAGGGGAAATCTATGGAAAGCGGAGGAGATAATATGATGACAAAAAGGGAAGGTGAGGGGACCTTAAGAAAGGAAAGTGAAATAGCAAGAGAAGATATTGGGGCAAAGGTAGGAATAGGGAGCCAGAGTATAACAAATAGGGAGACAGAAAGCTGAGGGAAGAAATATATGGCCTGTATAGACAGTGTGGAGATCTGATGAAAAGCAATGAGGAGAGAGACACACACCAAGAAAAGGAGAAAACTGGATGAGGAAGTCACTAGATACAGGAAAAGAAGGAATGAGGTGAGGAGGAAATACGAGAGGCAGAATACAAAGTGGAGAGAAGGGCTCCCTGACTCCGTCGGGGAGCTGATGAGCAGGATCCCCTGGGAGGCTATGAGGGGGAAAGGAGTCCAAGAGATCTGGCTGTATTTTAAAGAAACCTTATTGAGGGCTCAGGAACAAACCATCCCCATGTGCAGAAAGAATAGCACATATGGCAGGCGACCAGCTTGGCTTAATAAAGAAGTCTACAGTGAGCTTAAACACAAAAAGGAAGCTTACAAGAAGTGGGAGCTTGGTCACATGACTAGGGAGGAGTATAAAAATAGTGCTCAAGCATGCAGGAGTGAAAACAAGAAGGCCAAAGCACAACTGGAGTTGCAGCTAGCAAGGGACATGAAGGGTAACAAGAAGGGTTTCTAAAGGTATGTTAGGAACAAGGAGAAGGTCAGGGAAAGTTTGGGCCCCTTACAGAATGGGGGAGGCAACCTAGTGACAGATGATTTGGAAAAAGCTGAAGTATTCAATGCTTATTTTGGCCAGCTCCCAGACTACTGTACTGGGCAGCACAGAATGAGGGGGAGGTGAGGAGCCCTCAGTGGTGAAAGAACAGGTTCAGGACTATTTAGAAAGGCTGGACATGCACAAGTCCATGGAGCAGGATGCAGTGCATCCGAGAGTGCTGAGGGAGTTGGCTGATGTGATTGCAGAGCCATTGACCATTATCTTTGAAAACTCGTGGCAACTGAGGGAGGTCCCAGATGATTGGAAAAAGGCAAATATAGTGCCCATCTTCAAAAAAGGGAAGGAGGAGGATCCGGGGAACTACAGACCCATCAGCATCACCTCAGTCCCCAGAAAAGTCATGGAGCAGGTCCTCAGGGAATCCATTCTGAGGCACTTGGAAGAGAGGAAAGTGATCAGGAACAGTCAGCATGGATTCACCAAGGGCATGTCATGTCTGACCAATCTGATTCCCTTCTATGATGAGATGACTGGCTTTGTGGATGTGGGAAAAGTGGTGGACGGGATATACCTTGACTTCAGCAAAGCTTTTAATACTGTCTCCCACAGTATTTTTATCAGCAAGTTAAAGAAGTATGGGTTAGATGAATGGACTATAAGATGGATAGAAAGCTGACTAGATCATTGGGCTCAACGGGTAGTGATCAACGGCTCAATGGCTAGTTGGCAGCCGGTATCAAGCGGAGTGCCCCAGAGATTGCTCTGGGGCCGGTTTTGTTCAACATCTTCATTAACGATCTGGAGGATAGGGTGGATTGCACCCTCAGTAAGTTTGCAGATTGGAGGGAGCGGTAGATACTCTGGAAAACAGGATAGGATACAGAGTGACCTAGACAAATTAGAGGATTGGGCCAAAAGAAATCTGATGAGGTTCAACAAAGACAAGTGCAGAGTCCTGCACTTAGGATGAAAGAATCCCATGCACTGCTACAGACTGGGGACCAACTGGGTAGGCAGCACTTTGGCAGAAAAGGACCTGAGGGTTACAGTGGACAAGAAGCTGGATATGAGTCAACAGTGTGCCCTTATTGCCAAGAAGGCTAACGGCATATTGGGCTGCATTCGTAGGAGCATTACCAGCAGATCAAGGGAAGTGATTATTCCTCTTTATTCAGCACTGGTGAGACCACATCTGGAGTATTGTGTCCAGTTATGGGCTCCCCATTACAGAAAGGATGTGCACAAATTGGAAAGAGTCCAGCAGAGGGCAACAAAAATGATCAGGGGGCTGAAGCACGAGACTTATGAGGAAAGGCTGAGGGAACTAGACTTGTTTAGTCTGCAGAAGAAAAGAACGAGGGGATTTTTGATAGCAGCATTTAACTACCTGAAAGGGGGTTCCAGGGAGCATGGAGTTAGGCAGTTCTTAGTGGTGGTAGATGACAGAACTAGGAGCAATGGTCTCAAGTTTCAGTGAGGGAGGTCAAGGTTGAATATTAGAAAAGACTTTTTCACGAGGAGGGTAGTGAAGCACTGGAATGGGTTACCTAGGGAGGTGATGGAATCTCCATCCTTAGAGGTTTTTAAGGTGGAGCTTGACAAAGCTCTGGCTGAGATGATTTAGTTGGGGTTGGTCCTTCTTTGAACAGGGGGTTGGACTAGATGACCTCCTGAGGTCCCTTCCAACCCTAATCTTCTATGATTGTTTGACAGGAAAGTGGGCTGTATTTAGTTCATATACATATGATAACTTTTTAAATCCATGCAAAATATTCCTCCTCCCATTTCAGTATCCACCCGTCACTAAACAAAGAAAAGTAATAATAAACGTGCTTTCCCATTTGTACATCACATTGCAGCTGTTTTTATCAAAAGCCACAAACATTATCTGGACAACATGTCCACAAACCTTGCCTCTGTGCCTGCCACACAACAAGTTCAGTAGTGCTGTTCTTTGGTCCTTATTGTGAATTGGGCTTGATAAGTACAAATAATTTTAATAGTCCTGCTATGCACAGGAAAACTGTTCTTTAAACATAAAGGAAGGAAAAAAATTACTTTAATAGACAGCACCTAATCTGCATTATGGACAAATGACTGACTACAAAGCTATTTAAAAGTTAAAGCTGTTTTTATTAGAAAAGCAAATTCAAATCTGGAAACAAATGCAATTATTCTTTTAAAACAATCAAAATTATTTTCATGCATTTTTAAAAAAAAAGGCTGTAGGGAGAGTCTGAGTCCAGAGAAAACTTTTATGACCAAATTGTAACCTCCCTAAATAACAACGTTTATAATGGAAAAGCTGACAAACCCCTAATGATATAGGATTGCTAGCAGGTGTCTTTATTACATTCCAATGGTATTACGTACAGGTGACTAAAAATGTAAAGTACACGGCTATACAACTGTATGTCAGTCGTTTTTTCATGGCCAGAAAAGAGTGATTTCCATATGTGGGGCAGCATACACTCAGAATTTCCCTGCCTGAACTATATCTAAAGCATTAGAGATAATGTAAGTGACATCATCTGCATTGAAACCAGAGTTAGGAATGTGGTCTGGGTACAAACTAGACTTTCATAGTCTTGATGTATCGTTGGATGGGAAAAGAGCGACAACTAAAGTAGTTTTCCTCCCCCCATCCCTTTTATCCATAGGAAGCTGACAAAAGCTGGCAACATAGTTAACAAAAGCCCTTAAAAAACTGGCAGTTTTCAGTTCACCTTTTAATGCAGGTGCATTATTTGGCATATTCTTCAAAACCACATTCAAAGCAAAATCTTAGCTCATAATAAAATGTGCCAAAATATTAAATTTGATATCAGGCTTAAAATATGTATAATTACTAACACTTATATAAGTATACTTGAAAGATGACCTTGTTTCAGCATCAGGGTGAAGTTCACTGTGACACGTATTACAAAAAAACCCAAAAAACCCAGATGGTCCCATTCCTAGGTAACCATACGAAAATTCTTGTTCAATCATTCTGATCCTGCATGTACTTAAATTTGAGCATGCGAGCAGACTCAGAGTGTGAATGGAGGACTCCGCCACATGCTGAGCTAGGACAAGGTAGGATCTATCCCTCAGTTTGAAGTAGGAAAATAATGGTGTAAAGTGCAGAAATGGTTCTATTACCATCTCTTGGTTATTTATTTGGGCAATGGTTTTCTACAGCCTGACTGCTCTTCCTGTTCATGGATAAATGAAAAACTGTGTTAACAATATAAGAGTGGCTGGACGCCTGATCCAGCAAAACAAAAATGGTTCCATTAAAACATGCTTGAGCTCAACTAAAGAAAAGGGGGACGAACTAGAGCTTGTTGGATTATCTAAAAGCAGACAAAGGAGCATATTATTTTGCCTGTGTTAATTAAACTGCAATGTAAGAATAGCTATTGTTGACTTGTTTCAGCCTGCAAGAATTGTATGGCATCACATTTGAACATTGACCTAAGTTCCCGACTTTCAAACTGGGATGAAGAAATAAACAGATAAAGATCAGAGGGTGAAAATAAATTCTGTGAAAAGAACTAGCACAATGGTAGAGAAATTAAGGAATTATTTATCCTTAATCTCTATTTCATACAGAAACTAACTTCGTTCTGCCATTTTTGCAATGGTCTAACAGCAAAGGGTGTTTTAATGGCTTATACCTAACTTCTTTTTGAACCAGGTTTGTCACAGAGAAGTGACCAGAGGCCAAAGTAGGAATGGGTGCTCATTCTGGAGCTTTAGAAATTAAGGGGAGAGAAAATTTTAAAAAAGAAAAAAGATAGGTTAAATAGCAAATAAAGACTTCCTTTTGGGGCATTATTTCAGACTATGGAATATAATTTTCCAAGAAATGTGGTAAAAGATCCTATGAGATATTTAAATGTAAACTTGATAAAGCACTACAACATTAATATTTAGTCCTGTCTTGAGTGCTGGAGATTGGACTAGAAGACTTCTTGAGGTCCATTCCAGTCCTACATTTCTATGATTCAGGGACCAATCCTATACTGGTAGGAAGATGGATTAGATGACCTAGTAGGCGGTGTTGTTGTAGCTGTATCGGACCCAGAATATTAGAGACAAGGGAGGTGAGGTTTACTGAACCAACTTCTGTTAGTAAAAGAGACAAGGTTGAAGAAGATTCTGTGTAAACTCAAGAGCTTGTCTTTCTCACCAACAGATATTGGTCCATAAAAGAAATTACCTCACCCATCATCTCTCTCTAGACAACCCAGTAGATCTTTTCCATCTATAATTTCTGTGAGTCAAACCCTAAAGTCCTTTTTCAGGCAAAACTCATATTTAAACAAATGGGAAACTGAGTCAATTAAACTTTTGCCTAAGTAAGGACTACAGGACTTGGTTCTATGATTTGTTCACCATAATTCACAAGCATCCCATGAACAGGATGAGAATGAGTCATCAGCCTGGTTGCTATGGCTTCTGCAAACTAAGGTCTTTCTTCCATATACACATTTTAAAGTTTAAACAGATGTAATTATTTTACCTACATAGCATTGAAAGTGCCTGGCAAACCAGTATATTTAAAATTTTATAAAAATAAATGCTGCTTCAGTTTAAAAAATAAAACTATAATAAATAATATTTATGTCCTTCCACGCCAACAAATGAAGTTCGGAAGGTGTTCTGCCATTGTTATAGGAAAAAAATCTTCCGAAGCCATCTGCACTGTATTCTTAGAGCCAAGTTAAGAGTATGCATTTATCATTCTGTACACATAGTAACATTTTATACTGGGTAATATTTTTTCATTTTCTAAAAACTATTTTTTTTATTTAAAGATCATGTATATTTCTTTACTTCGTAGACCAGGAGATATCTTTCATAAGCAACCAGACAGCTTAATTTCCTGTTGATCTTAACTGATAGGCCAAGACCCTGAAATTCCTTACTATGTTTCCCAGAATGTCAGAATAGCACTAGTCACTTTTCAGTTGTGGTGTGAATTTGCCCGACTAGGTCTTCAACGACTGTGCTACCCCCATCCTCCCACAAACACAGACTAGTTGCACTGTACCTTTTAGTCTTAAAATAATTAATTCACTAATACCTACCTTTTGCTACACAAGGTAAATATGAAGAATTATTAGTGGTTTTTATCGTTTTGCTTGATGATGACTACATCGCATCTTAGAATAATTTAAAAAATTTTCAGTGTCTGCTGACGGTACCTGTTTGCATCTGCAAACTACTTTAAAGGTTGTTACAGGAGTGAAGAGAATGGTCTTTTCTAACCCTAATTTCTAATTCCTGTTTTGGAATCTTATTACAGTGAGATGCTCAATGAGAGTATTCCTAGCTTCGGTCTTAGTTCCCACTGTGTTTCTGTCTGTGCCTAGAGTCAAAAGAAGCTAGCAGGGTTGGTATTTTGCTGCCATTTGTGACCTGATTTTCCATTCTGAAAACATAGCACATTCACTGCTGAACTAAAAAAAAGAAAGACTATTGATGTTTTTAATCAATCATACAACCCAGATAGGGAAAAGAACCTATAAAGTTATCTTACCTATCCTTCATTGCCAATTGTTTCCTACAGTAGATGTAGGGCTTACTCGTACAACAATGGTGGCTTAGAGTTTTTTCCTAGATGATGGATTCTAGCTGGCAGGATCATATGAAACACGTCATCCTGCCAGGCTGCATAAAATATGCATCCTCCCTATGCAGTTTCACCAAGGGGTAGGCATCCTGCAATATCGTTTGCCATCTTCCCCAGTGGCTCCACTGGGGCAATGAAACTTTAAACACGAATCAGGGCTCCATCGAAATCCCACTTATGGAGGCTGCCTGAGAGAGGCACTCATTTGCTGAAACTTCTAGATGACTACTCCGGGGCCTGCACCAGCCAGCTCCAGACTCCATCATGGCGCATAGGTTGTGAGTGACTTGCATCACTTTGACTCACTCGTGGCAGACATTCTGCTCCCCAGACATGTTTACATGAGGGGAATCCATTGAGCAAATCTGATCCTGTGTATACCATTGAACGTTTTGTCTTTAGACAGGTTAATAAATCAGTCAGTAGGGCTTTGAAAATTCCTCCAAGGCCTATGCAAAAATATATACAAAATCCATATTTTAATGACTTGGAAATTCAGTGAAACTAAGTGCGTGCTCTGCTTACTCTAAATAGGTCAAGGCATGGCTGATACTTCACAAGGTAAGCAGGAAAATTTATGGCAGTTTTGTTACTATTGCAGGTGCAGGCACTACCTCTGGTATTTCAGCCATTTTCCCAAGTACCTCTGGCTCAAACACGCTCCCACCTTTTCAGCATGCACACAAAGGTAAGAAAAGCTTCCCCAGGTTTATTCATCAGCTATTTCTTCAGAATACAGTATCAGCTGATATAACTGTTGAGCTGAAAACATCTGCTGTAAAATTACTTTTCACTATATTCCCATATTTGAAGAATCAATAACCAAAAACAATAATAATTTACGATGATTTCTTATTCCTTGATTAATCAATACTATTACTTCAGTGGAGATGAACTTAAAATGGATTTCGACTGAGTTGTACTGATTTATGCCAGCAGTTTATTTAGTTCATTAGTTCTAGCAACAAGGAAATGGCATTGTGCCCCAGCAGAGCCTGGCCAGGAATGTGAAAATAATTTAATATAAACTATGTGGCTGGTCTCTGAAACAAGCAGTTCTACAAATGGTCTCTGAACAAACAAACAGTCTCTGAAACAAGCAGACAAAACAAGCAGTTCTGCAATATTATTCTTGGTCTGTCAAAAATAAATGAAAATAAGAACACTGCGTGCATAGTAGGGGGGATAAAACAACTAATAAAGAATTGCCAAAGCGGATCATCTTGTGTCTGTTTTTGTGATGTTGGAGGCCACATTTCCAGACATTGTATTGTCTCATTTGTAATTCAACTTTCCACACTCTTTGAAGTATTTATCATTTTCTATAACCCTAAATGGCTTTTTAGATCCTAGCTTATTGTCTCTGATTTTCATATCTAATCTTACATACCTTATCTTAAATTCATCTTCTGTCAACATTACGTGCAAAATCTGTGTTAGAAAAACAAGTATATCAATTCTTTTGCAGACTGTGGCTTGGTTTTCTCCCTTTCCTTACCTTTCTTTTGAGGGCATTAAAAACCCCTTGAAGCAAAATGACATCAACATGATCAAACGATGCTTCTGAAGCAGAGAAACAACATGTTAAAATATTCAGATGCTCTTTCTGAAGTAAGGGAGGATCTAGTTACCCCTCTGATGAATTTATTTCATGAATGAGCTCCAGACATTGAGAGAAAGCATATATTAAACCAGCTTTTAGGTAACTTATCATTATGAACTCTGTCTTTGGTTTTCAGCTCTTCTCTCCGATATCACACATACGATATTTGGGCTTGAGCACAAATGTGCTTTGGATCCGACTCCCACCTCATTGCTGAGGGAGCATTTACTTTTCATGAAACTGTTTATTTGAGGGATAATGAATCATTTAGATGTCTGACCTTAAAAATTTCTTTGCTGATATCTAATTTTCATCCTGGTTTTGTTAACTAATTTATATTCAGATATAAAAGTTAATTTGACTCATTTGAAAATTCCAATCAGATTATCTAGGGTACCATACCAAAGAGGATGATCTGGTAAATGCAAATCATGCATTATCCAGTTCTGCTCATTCTGTTCACTTTCAGTTTTGTTTCATTTTTCAACATTCAATAGTACCGATTATAGTATTCTTCCGATGTGCTTGCTGTCTGCTGTTGGGCTGTCAGATACTGCTTTGGCTTAACTGGAGTCCTATTGAAAGCAGCAGTCAATCACAATTACCATAGGTCAATTTAGACCTCAGCCTGCTTCTCTGTGCCTTGCCCCGGGGATCAATGTTAGGATCAGTGCTCTTCCGAAAGTGTTATTGGGTCTTATTTTTAAGCAGACACTGTCCAGACCTACCTCATGCTTCCAGCCAATTGTCAGGCTCCTAACATGATATCCAGTTATGGATATCACAGTATTTTATAAAATGATCCAACTAAAGCTGATTGCTAGCTGGTTTTAGGTGGTTTGTGATGTGAAGCGCCCAGCCTAAGAGTTTATTTTGGCAATATCTATTGAGCCTATCTCCTTAGCATAAAGAGGTTGCGTGTTAGGACATATTTGTCACATTTCATAATTAGAACATCTTTCTACTTTCTTCAGGATATTGCTATGACAAGAAACACTTGGAATCATTTATCAATTATTCCATTTTTTTCAAGACTTACTACTGTAATTCCTTCTTTGTGGGTGCTCCCAAAGACATAGACATAGACAACAGCTCCTATTCTAATGATTGAATTTTTCCTTATTTTGTTTTTCCCTTCTTTGGCTCCCCATCATATTTTTTAAAATTTCAAAGTTTTATCGTTTATTTTTAAGCAGTGGTTTCTTCTCTGAGAAGCATCTGTAAAAATGGCATCAGAGGGGTTTTATAATCCATACAAACAACACAAATTGAACTAAACTAAACGTTTTCACCTGTACTTTTTTATAAGCTTCCATCAGGAGAATTTTTAACATGTTCACACCAATGGAACATTACCAGAGCTGGTCACCCACTTTGTATGTTGGTCTAGGTCTATGAAAAGAGATTACACATTTTGTTGTTTTATTGAACTGTTTCATTGTTCTATAAAGGAAAGCTAAATAACTTATTTTAAAATTAAGAGAAAAGTCCAACTTTCACTCAGGGCTGAGAGCTAGCAGCTGTTCGCAGTTACACACAACATACCATATGTTATGATATAGGGGAACACCATTTTCTGCCATGCAAAAAGCCCAATCCTATCTTTAGATGTTCACGTACCAAGACCCCATTGAAGCCAGTTATGTGCGCAGCCATGGGCAACATTGAGCCTACAGGCCTGTTATAATTTTCATCGGACATAAATTTCAGCTTACTATTTTCATGTTACAACAACAACAAACAACAAACTTCATTCTCTCAGGCACAGATTGACAGTGGCAGAAAAGAAATCTACCAAAGAAATATCAAGCACATGTTTTAATTTCATAAATTTTCTTTTTACAATGAGTAAAATATAAACAAAATTTAATGAAATAGTTTATGTATATAATTTTAAAAAACTGAAATATGGAAAGAGGTCAAATTTTGGTAGCTCATATTTTCTCCTTATTGAAACATTGAACATTTCACAAGATATTTGAAAGAGCAGAGTATATTTTCCTCTTCATACATAACTTCTTTTATTATTAGAGAACAATAAAGCTTCCTTCATCTCTGCAGGACCACATCATCTAGTACTTAATGTAATTATTATTAATTGGTTATTGGAGAACAAACTACACTGATTGGTAAAATTCTGTATATTGGTTGGCTTTTGAATCATAAGAGCCAAGTTCTGCAGTGCTTTATCCAGCAAAACTCCAGTTCAAATAAATGCACTAAGTTTTAAGTAAATAAATAAATGAACTAGGAATTAAGTTTAGTGCAGACCTCAAAATGATAAACATTCTCCTTTACAATACACTATTTCTTTGTGTCTCCAGCAGATCTTTCAGGACAAGGGCATCTGGCTACTGCTCTTATAATTGCCATGTCTACTATATTCATAATGGCTATTGCTATTGTCTTGATCATCATGTTTTACATTGTGAAAACAAAACCTTCTGGTCAAGGTAATTATGTGGCATAAGAAATTCCAATTGCAAAATGCTATCTCCAGACAACTGCTGAGAATGATTATTAATAAGTTACATTCTTTATATTCTAGCCTGTTGCACCAGCCATTCAGTCAAAACAGTTGAAGCCCAGGCCAATATGCAAGAAGAAAAGAAAGAAGTACAAGGTTTGAGCCGTTTTATAGTTTCTGCTTTTTCCACACCGGATAATACAGGGCTTAAACTCTCTTAAATCCTTCTTCCTGTGCAATTTCCCCTTTTAATTGTTTAAACTCCAGTTCCATTTAGTAAAGAAATATGCAAAAACATTTCTGTACCACCAAAATTGCACTTAATCCTCTGATAGCAATTAAAAGTGTAGAAGAATTCAGGGAGATTTAGGTTTGTAGTAAGACTGCCAGATGAAGAAGTTAGTGAGGCAAAACACACACTTGCAATCATTCTGCCAGTTAAACTTCTTTTTATTTTGATCTACAGAAAATGTTGTGATTTTCTCAGAAAAAGAGGAGTTTGAAAAACTGACAGCAACTCCAGCTAAGACTGTTAAAAGGTAAGTGAAAAATAAACATTATTTTAGCTTGGTTATGGTGGAAAAGGAAGGTAACCATTTCCAGATACTTGAGGCGAAGAATTATTTAGCCGGGTTACAAAGGAATACAACAAAAATATGAGCTGCAATTAAGACAAGGAAAAAAGAGGCTAAAAGCTTCCTACTGGTGAGATCTAATAGAATGAGGGACAGTCTGCCAAAGGAAGGGCCAGAAACCACATTGCTTGAGTTTTTTAAAGCTAGACCTGAGAGTTGAAAATACACTAACAGTCTTGCATCAGCAGGGGAAAGACTAGATGACTCACTAGGTCTTTTCCATCTCTAATTTCTAAGATAGGATGGCAGAGGCTAGCTGGGGGAGGACTGATCATCCCCTCATCCCATCTCCCTCTTCATCTCTATTGGGCTCTGTCTTCTTTCCTGACAGCTCCATTTTGGTGCTGTGAGCCAGAAGTGTGGTTTTCAGGTATGTGTTCTCCATTAATGTTCTCCCTGCTGCTTGTCAGCCAGCAGGGGAGAACACATTTCCTGCTCCACACATCAAGAAAGCACCTTATTCCCAACTTTAGTGTTCAGCATCTAGATGGCACAAAGTCACAGAAGTCAGTAGCCTTTATATATTATTGAAGGGTTGATTTTAACAATGGTCTCTTAAACCTTAGTAACCTGGGCGAAAAGTTGGTGCTTCTTAACGGCTGCAGTATTAGAATCAGCAGAACAAGAACTACCATGAGAAATGTCCTTTGCTCTGGAGGCACATGAGGAACAATAGTAGGGGACCACAACAGCATTCACAAGTTATTAGGCTTCCCTTTATTAAAAATCTTACTACACAGATAATCAATGCCACAGTTACAGAGATACATATTGTTACATGGTAATATATATATCATAGGATGTCCAGCATCAAGGCTCTCATACTCACATCCGCAAGGGTACCATCAAGGTGGATGGCTCTCTCAGTAGGTGGTCATCTGTGGAGGGTCTCCTGATGGATTCATCCTCCCTGTTCATGCTTGGGAATCTCTTCTAGGCTGAGTTACACTCACACCCATAGCCCTTATACATATGAATGAAAGTTCTGACCTCTTTTTCCTTATCAGGACTTGCCAATCCCATAAAATTTGGGGTGCCCAACTTTTCATAGCCAAGCCTCTTCGTTCCCCTTATCTGCATTAGCATTTACGTCAACAAGTCCCCATGGCAACCTGCAGTCACTGCAGAATTTTCCATGATGTTACAATTGAGTGCTTTGCAGACCTGACAGGTACATTGTGGCATATTTTCCCAAACATCATCCATTGGCACATTCTTTACAATAATCTTGTATTTTTACTGGTACAGGATTACTCCTGGGTCAGCTACTTATGTCGACCCTTCTTTTAGGCCCAAGGTCTAATGTGGCTAACTTAAAATGTTACCAGCCTCAGCCTGTAGGGTTTGCATTGCAGCCTTACTTTGCTTATATACTTAATACATACTGTTCTCTCATAAATGTTTGTCAGCCTTATATCCCTATAATACTATCCTACTTATTCCTATATTGTGCCTTCTACTTATATCTATTCATCACGCACTGAATACATATCTATTGTTGTGGTTAATTCATAACACAATTAAATGGTTATATGAAATAACTGGCTACAGGTCCAGTCCCCCTAAGGATTCTCTTAGGGCTCCCTGAGACCAGGTAAATGACACAATGAGTGCTGTGCCACACCACAAAGACTATGTCTACACTACAAGCTAGGGGTGTGATTCCCAGCTTGCAGACACATACTCATGCTAGGTCAATAAATAACGAGTACAAATAGTAATGTAGCCACAATGGCACAGGCAACCTGAACTCCCTGGGTACGTGCTGGCACTGCCCATCCTACCATGGCTATGCTACTACCATATTTATATTCATGCTAGCTCTCATCTAACTAGCATAAGTACATGTAATGCAAGCTGGGAATCACACCCCCTAGCTCAAAGTGTAGATGTAGGTAAGAACATAAGAATGGCCATCCTGGATCAGACCAATGGTCCATCTAGTCCAGTGTCCTGTCTTCCAATAGTGGCCAATGCCAGGTGCTTCAGAGGGAATGAACAGAACAGCTAATCATCAACTGATCCATCCCGTTGCCCATTCCGAGCTTCTGGCAAACAGCAATCCCTGCCCATCTGGCTAATAGCCATTGATGGACCTATCCTCCGTGAACTAATCTAGTTCTTTTTCTGTATCCTGTTATAGTCTTGGCCTGAAACACCTTAATGTTTCATTAATATTAATTTTTGTATTTAGTTTTCCTTTTTAGGTTTTAATTTTTCAAAGATATAAAGGTAAAGTCAAAGAGCTAGACTTTGGCCCTAAGTAAAGAAACATATTTAAAAAACACCCTTTATAAGGTCTCCTTCTTGCTCTCATACAGATATGCATGATCGTGTAACTTAAATAAAGATAGTTGTACATACATCTGCAATAGCAGGATCAAGCCTTACTTATATGATCCTTCAAAATAGATAGGCCATTGCTTCTAAGATAAGAGAAAAGACAGAACCGACTCATACTATCAAAGGCTATATTACGGTAACCTTACCCTTAATTTTTCAGTGAAAATGATGCATCTTCTGAGAATGAACGCCTTTTAAGTCGTAGCATGGACAGTGATGAAGAAGCTGCTGTTGATAAGCAAGGGACCCCAGACCTGTGCTTGTTATCTTTAGTTCATCTGGCCAGGGACAAATCTTCTATGAACAACAAATCAACTGGGGTAAGGCTTTTTTCAGAACTGAAAATGAAGACATATTTTGTTAGTTTTTTAAAAAAATACATGCACAAATCATCACTACAATAAAACAATGAATTACAATGGAAATTAAACTAATTTACAGGAAAGTTTTGCAAAGTGACAAGAAATTGACAATCTTATCTGTAGAGATAGCATATAGTATTCTCTTAATATGCCAAAAATGCTGTATGTGCATATAAAATGCACTGTGAAAGACTGAGAAATTAAGCACCCAAAAGTCAAATCAAGGAAGAAAAATGTAGTCTTGTTTTTTCTGTTTAAATGCATGTCTTGCTGTATTATTGACTTTTTGTTAACATTTATACCATAAAATGTACAGCATTCAAAAGAGCAGAGTTAATGTCACTGAAGGAACATGAGTATATGAACTATGTGCCTCGACTAATGTTATAATGGGAACCTTAACTTTTGAATTTCCTGACTTTTGTGTGCTTAAACACAACATGCTCATTTCTACACCTTAATGTTTCATTAATATTAATTTTTGTACTTAGTTTTCCTGTTTATTTTTCAAAGCTACAAGAGTCACATTGAAGGTGGCTCCATCATTCCATAGACCCACACCTTCTCCATCTCCCTGTTTGGTTTTTCTACTTGAGGCCTACATTCTTTCCTGCTGCCTGGCTCCCTCTTAGGCCATGTCTATACTGAAGGCAGCAAATTCGCCACTGCCAGATCGATCTTTCTGGATCGATTGAGCAGTCAGTGTAGACCTGCTCAATCGATCAGGAAGTCAACTGAGTAAAACCACCCTCTCAAGTAGCATAGCGCTGCGTCGACGGGAACACTATTCCCATTGGCGCAGCGCAGTGTAGACAGCGCGCAGAAGGGAAGCAGAGCGGTCGACGTGAGTTACGCAAGCTACCCTGCGTAGTTTGCATAACTCCCGTAGACTGCCGCCGAATCGCCAGGTGAGTGTGGACCAGAGCTTAGTGTATTTCAAGGCAGCTAAGGGCATTTAAAGGCACTTGTAAGGTGCTTCAGTACATACCCAACTTTCTAATCAATGGTAACATTAAAGCATACTTAAAAAAGGAAATGCACATATTCAGATGGATATGTTTTATACTTTAGTTTTAAAAATATTAACCCAACCACAATGAAGTAAGTCAGGCCAAGATAGAAGTTTGTAGCATCAGCTATTTTTGGTTATTCAAGACTAAAAAGAAAAAGGTTTGAAAAGTGTATCTTTTCATGCTTGCATAATTGAAATGGCAGAGGTGACTTAACTCAAAACTTTCCAGAATAGCTCATCTTTCAACTAAGACCAGACATGGAAAGTTTCAACCCCAAGGGAGATGCTTTTAGCTTTGCTTTTAGAGAGTTATGAACAGCTGAAAATTATCATTAACCCCAGGTATGAGTTTTTCTTATCTGTCCTTAGATATTTCTAATGCACACATCATCATAGAATCTAGACACCATCGTCTAGCTATACTTCACATTGGGTTGAAATCTGGTACACAGAGCCTCAGACCAAGTGGAAGTGTCTTAAAAGAAATGGCTTAACCCCCCTAAAGACTGTACATACAGTAAATACATCTTCATAAGCATTTATTTGGCTTATAATATTGTCTAAAGCATAAATCCCTTATCCTAGACCTCTCTGCTGGAATATGGTTATAACGACTTGAGGTCTCTTAACAAGAATGAAAACAAGGTCTTTGATGAAAATACAATTGTGCTGAGACACTCAGCTTCCATGCCTCACATTTTATGACCAAACCAGGTCCTGTGCCTTGGAAGAGAATTAATGCACTTGGGGAGATGAAGTAGTATTTGTAAGACAGACCATCATGCTAAATGGGAGTTAAATGAGGCTAAAGACAGCTAAAGAGAAGGGTAGAAAAATATAGAGAATCTAAAAGCTAGATCTTCACCTTATTCTGGACTGCTCCTTCCTGTTTAAAAAGAGATATTATGCAATGAGCTACCACGCAGTGGATCCGAGGTCAAATCACAAACTTAGCTATTTGCTTATAGGTTAGGAGCAGTGCAGAATCAACAGCCTCAGCCTCTGGAGAAGAAGACAGCCGTTTGCATCACTCTGGCTGGACTTGGGAGGAAGGTGCTATTTAGTCTCTCTTGCTCCGGAGACAATCATAAGGAAGGCTCAAGAGTGAAGAGAGAAAATGGGGGAATCTTAGATGCTTTAAAAAGAACTCTAAAAATCACCGTAGGAAAAGAAATGGGAGCTCCTGAAATGTTTATGAAGTGGCTGCTCCAAATGCACAACAGCTACTATGCTCAAAAACCCCAAAAGTTTTAATTAAGAAATAAATACATAACACAAGAATATGTAAAATCGATTTAATATCTGTATTCCCATCTCATTACATTCAAAATACCTGCAGATCTAATGTGTCTACATGACAAGTCAAGTGAGAAGCAGTCACTTTGAGGTCCAAAACCACAGGTCTAGAAATCCAACTGATTGATATACAATACCTGGGCTTTTAGAGGGCAGTCCAAACAAACCAAACAAGATCATTCCACAAACCCAAAAGCTCAAGCAGGGTGTTTTCTTAAATACATTTAGTGACAACCTGTGGATCTGTGAAGCCAGTGCTTCAGTCCCATGAAAAAGAGAATTTTTCTAATAGCTTGTTCTTAATAGAGCTGGTTGGAGGTCAGCAATTCTGTATTATGATAACTTCCAAGGTTTTAAAATTGTTTTCATTTTGCATTGGAACAAAAAGAAATCCTTTCCGCAAAATAGGATTGTGTTAAAACATCTGGTTTTGGATTTAATAGGTCAGGTCAATTCCTGTCTGTCTCATCAGAAGTGGTCAGAGAGCCCTGGACCTCAAAAAGCTCTCCCATCTAAACCAATATGTTTCTGTTTCAGCTTTGACAAATGAGCATATTTTGGAAAAAAAATATATTCAACTGAAAATGTTCCAACCAGCATAATCTACCCCCTAATACCAACCAGCAACAACTCCTCCAAGTACAGCCCTCTTGAAGTGTGCTGGGAAAAATTAATTCATCACAGCTGGTCCAATCCTCTTTACATAACAATCCCTGCATTTGGGGCACACGGCTATGGTATTTAGTTTACTCTCTCCCTTGTGTGGAGTCTAGATAGGGAAATTAAATACTAAAACACTTAAAGCAGAAAGTTCATTAATCCAAATTAGATGACACTGGGAGACAGAAAGTGAGATCTCCAAGAGCGGAAAGTGAAATCTGAAAAACATGTTTACTCTTAACTCAACAGCGATAGTTCTGTGGCACCTTAAAGACTAGCAAATGTATTTGGGCGTAAACTTTTGTGGGCAGAAACCGACTTTGTCGGATGTGGGGTTTCTGCCCATGAAAGCTTATGCCCAAATAAATTTGTTAGTCTTTAAGGTGCCACAGAACTCTCACTGTTTTGCTAAAAACAGACTAACAAGGCTACCCCTCTGGAACTCTTAACTCATTTACACTTATCCTACTCTTCTATGAATCTTCAGAAGGGATCCTTGGAGGCTTTATGTGCTAATTCAGCGTGTTCAGAGTTTTGGAAGAGGAGCCTCTAGAGAGCACTTCAAGAGGTTGCATTGTGTGTCTGGTTGCCTCTGTTTGTCTAGTAATTATCTCCCCCCGTGACTGAAGAAATAATGCAGTACTAGTCCTTAAAATTTGTTTTGTTGTTGCTCCCTTTAGATTCAAAGTCGAAGGAAAAAGATACTTGATGTGTATGCCAGTGTATGTGGTGTTGCCGAAGGTGAGTGTGAACAAAATATGTTCAAACTAACTGTACAGAATTAGATTATAACTATTGGCTGTGGAATATATTTCCTTTTGCCTTCAAAACTGTCAAAAAGTGGTCTTCAAAGAGATGACCCAAATTAGGTGTAAATTATTAAATGTATACTTTGTATTAGTTGTTTATTTTAAGTAGTTTGGATGAAGCCATACTCATTAAACTATGTTCTGAGAAGTTTAAGATTTGGGAAGGATCAGAACGGTATTTCAGACAAGTGTCCTGACCCGTCCTGCTTCTCAGCTACCTTAAACCCTACCCCGCTCTGCCACCACATCCCAAGAACAGTAGTTTCCAAATCAGACCATTTTTAAGGGTTTAATTTGATTTAGCATCTGACTACCTGTGTTACCTAGGCACAGTGGACATGGATTCATTTCACTACATCAAAAAGTACATAATCTTATTTAATTCTCTCTTTAATTCACTCTTTTTCTGTGTGTTCTATGGCTCAGTGAGATCCCAGCTCCCATCTAACCACTGGTATTGAATTTGAAACAGGAAAAGCTCTATCAGCCTCAAAATCAATTAAAAAGGGGTAAACACAAAAGTCAGAATCACAGAAGTGTAGGATTGGAAGGGACCTCAGTTGGTCATCTAGTCCAGTCCCCTGCACTCAAGGCAGAACTATGTAATAACTAGACCATTCCTGACAGGTGTTTGTCTAACCTGCTCTTAAAAACCTCCAATGACTGAGATTCCACAACCTCCCCAGGCAATTTGTTCCAGTGTTTAATTACCCTGACAGTTAGAAAGTTTTTCCTAATGTCCAACCTAAACTGCCCTTGCTGCAATTCAAGCCTATTCATTCTTGTCCTACCCAGGTTAACCAGAACAATTTTACTGCCTCCTCCTTGTAACAACGTTTTATGTACTTGAAAATCGTTATGTCCCCCGCCCCCTCAGTCTTCTCTTCTCCAGACTAAACAAACTGAATGTTTTCAATCATCCTTCATAGGTCATCTTTTCTAGAACTTTAATTATTTTTGTTGCTCTCCTCTGCTCCAATTTTTCTACATCTTTCCTGAAATGTGGCACTCGGAACTGGACACAATACTCCAGTTGAGGCCTTAACAGAGTGGAATAGAGCGGAAGAATTATTTCTCGTGTCATGTTTACAACACTCCTGCTAATACATCCCAGAATGATGTTCGCTTTTTTGCAACAGTGTTATACTGTTGACTCATATTTAGCTTGCAATACACAATAACCCCTAGTTCCCTTTCTGGAGTATTCCTTCCTAGGCAGTCATTTCCCATTTTGAATATGTACAGTTGATTGTTCCTTCCTAAGTGGAGTACATTGCATTTCAATTTATTGAATTTCATCCTCTTGACTTCAGATCATTTCTCCAATTTGTTCAGATCATTCTGAATTTTAATCCTATCTTCCAAAGCACTTGCAGCCCCTCCCAGCTTGGTACTGTCCACCAACTAAGTGTACTCTATGCCATTATCTAAATCACTGATAAAGTGATTGAACAGAAGCAGACCTAGGACCGATCTCTGTGGACCCCACTTGATAGCCCTTCCAGGTTGACTGTGAATCATTGATAACTACTCTGTGGGAACGGTTTTCCAACGAGTTAGGCACCCACCTTATAGTAGCTCCATCTAGGCTGCATTTCCCTGGTTTGTTTCTGAGAAGGTCATGTGAGACAGCATCAAAAGCCTTACTAAAGTCAAGATATACCACATCTACTGCTTCCCCCTATCCACAAGGCTTGTGTTACCCTATCAAAGGACACTATTAGGTTGGTTTGACACACTTTGTTCTTGAAAAATCCATGCTGACTGTTACTTATCACATTGTTATTTTCTAAGTGTTTGCAAAGTGATTGCTTCATTATTTGTTGTGGATAGTATCTTCTGTACTACATCCAGTATCATGGGAAACCGGTCCAGCAAAGAGCAGCCATTCAGCCACATGATCAGTGCTAAATCCCATCTCTAGAAAATCAGTGTTAATATTGACCAAGATCTCCTCTGGAGGTACAACAACAAGAAAGCTCTTGCAGGAACATATATGCATGGAGGCACTAGGTATCATGATACCACCCATGCTCATCTTATCCCTGCGAGAACATCTTCCAATCACAGAAACATATACAGAGTCGAAGGAGAATCAAACACTGAGCCAGCTGTGGGAGAGGTTTGTTGTCAGCAAAGTACTCTTTGTGCTATTAAATAACTGAATTTTGTACCACTAGAAATCTGGCTGCCACTGGCCAGTCTGCAAAGCCAAAATGGAACTCTTGTGCTGGACATGCATAGCTGTATCTGTTGAAGTGCTCACTAGGGCTACATCTACAATATATTCTCTGGGGAAGCTACTTTACAGTTAGCTGAGAGAGGGATACAGTAATAAGGAAATACACAACTCAGTTAAAAATATTTTGAACCCAAATTCACAGATGCATTCTTCTCTTATCTCTCCCACTGTTTCAGTTTTTTCTCTCTTTCAAGACTTTTCCAATTCCATACTGTCATTTGGGGCTATCAAAACATGCATGTGAGAATAACCCAAAGAGTTGAGTGCCAGGCAAGGTGGGTTACTTTCACAGGTGTCATTTGGATGTATTTATTATTTAATATTTTAAGATGATGCTAATATTCAATATTGTAGTACTGAATAAGGGAACATTTTTAGTATTTGTCAAAATGTGTCTATGGAATCTTCTGACTCCAGGAATTTTTACTTCGCAGGTCTCAGTCCCACGGAGCTGCCATTTGACTGCCTGGAGAAGACCAGCAGGATGCTCAGCTCAACGTACAACTCAGAAAAAGCCATTGTGAAAACATGGCGCCACCTTGCTGAGAGCTTTGGACTAAAAAGGGATGAAATAGGTGGTATGACCGATGGCATGCAGCTCTTCGACCGCATCAGTACCGCCGGCTACAGCATCCCAGAACTTCTAACTAAACTCGTGCAAATTGAACGGTTAGATGCTGTTGAGTCTTTGTGTGCAGATATTTTGGAGTGGGTGCAAGTGATGCCTTCATCTGAACCAGCGATTACATCCTGATGTGATCATCACTTCTAAAGGATGTGCAAGAACATTGATTCCAAGAGTAATGGTTCCAAGACATGGGACAGAGACTTGAGAGAATTGGTGGTTTTCTCATACACTGCTCACATGCTATATTATTCCGAAGACTAAAATGAGGCAAGATTTGCATCTGAATTTAACATGCACAAAACAAACAAGGGCAGAAGTTCTTCTGAGAAGCACAACATGAAATATTTAATTAAAAAGAATGGCTTTTGTTAAACAGTTACTGATAGTAAGTGGACAGTGACAGCCATTTTCCACTCAGTTTACAAGTATAAGTGCAGGTCAATCTGCTGATAGCCTGTTTAAAGAAAACCCATTTAATTATTATCTGAGGATAGTTCCATCACATAGGGCTCAGTTCAATAATTTAATAGCTATCTACAGTCAGATACACTACCAAGCAATATGCATCAGGCACATCCATTTCTACCAGCTCTAACATGTTTAATTGATAACCAATTTCCTTCCTTATACATACAAGGGATTTGTTGAATCAAGAAGTGTGTGCATAGGGTTATATAAACAGAGTGCTTAGATTAACTAATTATTCTGTACGAAAAAAATTACTAATGTAATTACATGATACAAGTGCTTCAAATTACTGTAGGATTCTTCTTGGATTCTTCATGCAGACATTTCATAAATTGTAAATGCAAAGTGTTAACTGACAAGACATGGTGAGAAAGCTGGCAGTGACTGCTCTTAAGTTAAAAGGACAATATTTTTTCTCTTCGCTGAATTCATAAAAAAAGACACTTGTCTATTGCATAACAAGACATTTTTCTTTTTAGGTATTTAATGACATCTGTGCTTATATTCCAAGCAGAGAAATTTCAAACAAGAATGGTGCTTACTCTACAACTGCAGAAGACATATAGAACAAAAAGGTAGATTTAGTAAAACACTTTAAAAAAGAAGAAAATGTAGAGAATCCAGTGGTTTTTGAAAAGCTGTGCTCTTGTTATAAAAATATGATATGAACATAAACACAGAGACCACAGGGTTAAACAAACCATGGATGCTTTACTTTGAGGTTGCCCACAGCAAGTATCAACTTATTTTTTTTTAGAGTTAACAAATTTCTATTTTTCTTGATATAGTGGGTTTTTTAAAATCTATAATTGCAGAGGCCAGAAGCCAGCAGCTGTTAACAACCCAGTTGGTTAATCTACTGTTCAGTTTGTTGCTAAAATGCTGTGATGACAGCTTTCAGTGAGAGTTAGTACTAAATTAAAACAAATTCCATGACTACAAAGCAATATTTTTTATATTACAAATTGCATGACTGAGCTAACGTGTTATAAAAATATCAGTCATATCCTTGAAGCTAACAACTAGTTTTCCACCAGTGAGCACACAGAACTTATCTGTGACAGGGCTATAATTACGTGCTGAATGTTTAATATCACCATTTAGCATCTCTTTTTGCTGATCTTTTCAGTGCCTATTTTATGTAGTCTGGGAGCTACATAATTTAATTATCCTTGTAGTTTTTCTTTAAAATCTTCTTTTTCCACCTGTTTTATGGAAATGATAATTATAGAAATACTTCCCTTAATTAGTTTGCAAATGCCAAATTTGATCATAAGTGTCCTTTAAGTGAAGCTTGCTGCTTTCTTTTCTTTTTTCTTTCGCATTTAAAAAATAGAGATGAGCCCAAAACTAAAACCACACAATACTGAACAAATGGATGTTTAAAAATTCAGCGATAAAATTCTGGCTCCATTGAAATCAATAGCAAAACCCCCACTGATGTCAGCAGGGCCAGGATTTCACCCGAGATCTCAATTTTGCAATTTGAGCCCATCTCTAATAAAAAGAAAAGTTGCTATTTTTCTCATGCTAGTATATGTAACTACAGTGGTATCCTACAACTATAGGACTGGTCTGCCATTTATTGTTTCATTTAATATTAACATATCATGTACTTATGTAAAGACAAACAGTAATCATTTGTTTATTGAGCCTTGAGGAACACAGTAAGCCCTTGAAATCAATGGCGCCAATGTGCACACAGACTATTTAACATTATTTTATTTAGTATATAAAGACATTTTTATTGTTACACAAAAGATGTACAGAAATAAAAACAGAATATTTCTGTATATCTTGCCCAATGGCATCATTTCTAATAATAGTGTTTAAAGCTGTACATATAACTTATTATATTGTACAATATGAGAAAGCATATATGCTAACAAAATAAAGATATTGAACATAATATTAGTCATGTCTTCATTTAAATTGCTTATTGATCCAAAAATCTGTAATTAAATAAATTCCTCAAGGCCTAGCAGGCACATTATATTTCTATGGGACAGTCTGCCTACACAATAATCATGAAGGGTGCTGTATACTGTAGTAAGATACCATTTTGCTTGCAATGCATTAGTTCTGAAAATGTTTCAGATATTCAAACTATGTCATAAAGATATCATATACAGTGCTGACCCTGGTCTTCCCCTCTGATACAGGGGAATGAAGGGGTCTTTTTCCTATCCATCCCAAAAGCCCCAACCTGGGGCCTCTAACCAAGACCAGGTGCCAACACTGGGCCTCCAGAGAACACTAGTATTGTTACCCCTTTCCTTCTCTTGCTCTGCTACCTCCCTAAGGACCTTCTATATCCTGTCTCTTCACAAGCCCTTTCCACACCCCCTCCAGCACTAATTGCTTCCCTAAACAAACTTGGTGGAGAGCCCTGTGCCAGGTCTGGCTTCTTCTCCTTGGTTTCTCTGGGGTATGTCTGCAGAAAATGGCTGGGAAAGGATGCCTCGCACATAGCTTCATTTCCCATCATACATTGCAGCTCAGTCTACAATTCCCAGACATCCTTCTGGGAACGATAACCCCCAAAATGGCCATCCTTAAAGAGCAGGGATCTGCTGGCCCAGGTCAGTCCATCCTTCAACGCTCCACCACTGCTGGGCTAAGCCTGATGAAACTCTACAGTGACAGCAGTGCAGACATGTAAGCCTTCAGGCCAGAATTCAGGCAATACTTTTGCTTAGCCAAAAAGTAATAGTTGGGTAAGAGAGGTGCATAGCGCCAGTGTGAAGAAGGAACAGGAGAGCAGTAAAGGAAAGAGAGCTAGGCTCAGTGCAGCTTCCATACTTAAGGCCAACTCAAGCCCCTGAGATCTCCACAAAGACTCATACATAGATCTTCCACTGGCTTCGTGGTACGAGTCAGTCACGTCCACAGCTGTATTTCTCTTAACTAGGATCCCACAGAGGGAGCTCTGAGTCCAAGAACCCACCAGTGGCGGGGAAGGAGTTGAGGAGGGAGGAAATTTGCATCATTCCTCTAAACTTGTAGGGAATCCATGCAGGAGCTAGAACAGTATGTGGCTGCACCTCCTCCACGCTGTGGCAGCTATTGGCAGCCAAATCCCTTGCACTATCGCTCCAAGAAAGCCACACTGCCCCAAAAGCTGGACATGAACAGAAGGCTCAGGACAGGTGCAGAGGCCCAGAAATGCACTGGGAGAAATGTGGTTTAGGATACGAACTCCCTGTTTCTTCTGTGTGTCAAGGAAACTCTGCCGGCTGAGGGAAGAACCCAATGGAAATTTTACAAAAAGAAACCTCCATACTCCCACATGGTGGTTCGACCTGGTATCATTTAAGACGATTTCCTAAAGACCCTGAACTCAAAGCAGGGACTTCATCAGCAGCTTAAGCACAAGGTAAAAAAGAAAAGCAGTTGAATCCATACTTTTAAAGAAAAATTTAATCCAATTTTTTCAAAATTAAAGTTCCTATAAATATTGTTTTGTAAAATATTTTCAAATGATGTCATGTGTGCTGCATTGCGCCAGAGGTGAGTAGCGTATACTAACACAAACACAGCACCCTGTCAGGCATCATTGGTTGCCTACAGACTCTCATAATATATTTTAATTGTACTCTGTTTAAGGGCACTATTTTAGCAATAATATATATTAATCAGTCAAAGGGTTGCTAATGAATAACATGGTACAACTTATTACAGGAAAGAGGTGATCTTACTAAACATCTTTGAAACGGACAACAAGGACAAATTACCTTATACCAACTGTACTAAAAAAGAAAGATAAACCAAAATAGAAATAGAACTCCAAAAGGTTTCAGAACCTTTGGATAATTGGAGAAATGAGCCCAGCAGCCACCTCTGACCGGCTGGCTAATTCCCCTGGATTATTTAGTTCTGCCATAAACAGCAACAGCTTCCACTGATGTTAATGGGAGTTGTGCCCACTTACACCAGGGCTAACTGTTGTCCAAGTCATACTATATTTAGCCTCCATTTCAGCAGTAACTCTTCCCACCATCTACTTAATTCTAATGATCAGAATCTGTTTTTTAAAAATACAAGAAGGTTACTAACTTGTTCCATAACTGTTGTTTTTCAAGATGTTTTGCACATGTCCATTCCACTCTTAGTGAGTGCACACCCACAGCACAGTTGTCAGAATGTTTTCCCTCAATGGTTCCCCTCAAGGGAGCTTGAGCACCCTCTGCTGCCATGTATCACTGCGTATGAAGCCACACCTGACCCCTCTCAGTTCCTTCTTGATGGAAAACACACTGATGTAGAGAGGTAGAAGGGTGGGTTGTTGAATGCATATGTGCAACACATCTTGAAGGACAAAAGTTATTTAACAGGTTACTAACCATTTTTTTCTTCTTCGAGTGATTGCATATGTGCATTCCCTCTTGGTGACTGACAAAAGCTAAAACAACAGGAGGTGGAATCAGAGTCTATCTGAACAAGGACTGAAGGACAACTCGCCCAAATCTGGCATCATTGCTAGCATGGTGAATGATGTCATAAATAGGATACAAACATGTGCATTAATGACAAAGCTGTCACCTTACAAATGTCTTGGGTAGCAACTTTAGACAGGAAGACCCCAGCAGCTGCTTGTGACCCTGTCAAATGTGCTGTCACTCTTCATGGTCGCACAACCTTAGCCAAATCATGGCACAAGAGAATAGAGGAGGCTATCCACGATGATAGTCTCTGAGACGAAACGGGGAGCCCTTTCATCTTGTCTGAGATGGCCACAAAGAAGGGGGAAGACAAACAGAACTGCTTGGCTCTGTCAAGGTAAAACACCACCACTTTCCTGACAACCAGAGGTTGCAGTCTTTCCTCATCTTCATTCAAGTGAAGCTTCAGAAAAAATAAAGGTAGGTAAAATTGCTTGGTTGATATGGAAGTTAGATACCACTTTTGAGAGAAACTTTGGGTGAGGACACAGGTAAACTTTGTCTTTAAAGAAAACAGCATAAGGAGGGCCAAACTTCAGGATCAACAGTTCACCTTCCTAGCAGAAGTGATGCCCACCAAAAATGCCACCTCCAGTGAAAGATGCAGTAAGAAGCAGGTAGCTAAAGATTCAAAAGGAAGCCCCATAAGTTTTGACAACACCAGATTTAAGTCCTTTGGGAAAACAGGATCTTGTACCTGAGGATATAACCTTTCCAGGCCTTACAAAAAGCATTGATTTTTTATTAGAAAAGAAAGAGAAGTTATCAGCCTGAGAGCGGAAGGCCTAGATAAGAGCTAGGTGGACCTTGATGGAACTAATGGCCAAACCTTGCTGTTTTATATGGCCATCCAACATCTTGACAGATGAAAGGAAACACAACAAAGTCAGTCAGTCAAAAGTGATTGGAAGTAGTGTGGGAGAAGAGCCCAATGTGCGAGCGACAGACCTTCCCACAGTGACTACAGATTCACTCGCCAGGTGGAGGATGGAGCACATTAAACTTGCTGTTTTTGGTACAACAGATATGCTAGATCAAAGATTGTATTGGCAAAACTCTAGACTGTTGAGACCAGATAAACACTCCCACTTAGAGAGCTAAGTAGATCTAGTAGATGTTTTCAAAAGAGGTTCAGGATGTGATGTTGAATAGTAGAAAACCAACTCCTCCATACGGTCTAACCATGGAGCATTCAAGCAATTTGATTGACAGGCTTGGATGGAGCAGGCCTCCATGATTTTGGAAAATTAGATCTGGGTTCAATGGAAGTAGTAGCAGAGTTTTAACGGAAAGGGACAGGAAAGTGGAGTAACGTGGAGAAAGTGCTGGAGGGCTGCACATGGTACAGTCTGATTTTTAGCAGCACTCTGTGAAGGAGTGGAATTGGTGTGTACAGGAGCTCGCTCGTCCAGGGCAACAGGAAAGTGTCCATTAGGGAACCCTGCCTGTGACCTTTTAGGGAACAAAACTGCTGGCACTTCCAGTTGTAGCTCATTGTGAACAGGTCTATCCGGGGAGTCCCCCAGATCTGGGGAAAAAAAACCCTGGCTACATCTGGATTGAGAGATCATTTGTGGTGACTTGTAAATGACTGCATAGGTGGTCTGCACTCACGGAATGTAAGAGACTTTGGGATCAATTGAATTGGCAGTGCAAAAACCCCATATGTTAACTGCTTTTTGGCAGAGCAGGGATGAGCAGGCCCCTTCCTGTCTCTTGAGGTAGAACATTGCTGCTTTTCTGTCTGAGAGAGTAAATAAGCTTTTCTCCCTTAATACAAGGTAGTAAAGCCTAGTGCACCAGCCAGACCGCTCTCAACTCGACATTTATGTGTAGAGCCAAGTCCTCTGCAGACCATAACCCCTGCACCTAAAGGAAACCCAAATGAGTCCCTTAACGTAGGGCAAATGCATCTGTACTACTATTAGTGATGATCGAGAAAGAACAAAGGGAACACTTATGCAAAGGCTGGCAGGGTTTGTCCACCAATGTAGAGAGGCTAAAATGTGAGGGGGCACCCGAAGCACAGTGTTCAGAGGGTCATGTCTCCACAAGAATACAGAGATCAGTCAATGTAGGCTGGTGGCATGGTACAGCCGGGGCGTCATGACCCTTCCTCAGTCCCAGATTCCGAAGAAGGCCACAGCGCCTTTGTCTAAGGGAAGAAGCTCCCAGCTTATGAGTCTTTTAGCCCTGGCTCCAGGTGGGGCAGGCTTTTCTTGCAGTCTGTAGCCCCCTGGGCCTCACATAGGGCAGGACTGGTAAAGCGCCCATGACCCCCAGCCCTCAAACAGGGTGGGGCTGGTAAGCAGTTGCCCTCGACCCTCAAGCAGGCAGGCAAGGTACACAGTTTACAGACCCCAGCCCTCTAGCTGGGCGGGGCTGATAAGCAGTCTGTTGCCCTCGACCCTCAAGTGGGCGGGGCCGGTAACCAGTGTACACCCCCCGGCCCTCAAGTGGGTGGGGCAGGTAAGCTGGTTACAGCCCCCAGCCCTCAAGCCGGACAGGGCTATTGAAGCAGTCAGTAGCCCCTGGCCCTCGAGCGGGTGGGGCAGGTACAGTGGTCTATGGCCCCTGGCCTTACAGGCAGGTGGGGCTGGCAAAACTCGTACTCTCTGGCCAGCAGTTCAGAGGAGCCAAGCACTCCCTGGGTGGTTAGAGAAGGAGGGATGGTGACTCAGGCCCACCCAACTCCACTGCATTGCAGCCCAGGGCCCTACCAGTGGCAAAGTGGTTTGCCACTGAGTCAGCAGGGATCCAGCTGCAACACGCTGACTGGTCCAATCCCAAACTCAGCCACTCTAGCATCGGCTGTTCTGGGCTACGTCCTCCCACCCCGTCCCCAGGTACCTTGGGCCAGTCGTCTCACTCTGGGTCGCTGGGGTAGACGGCAAGCCGGAGTCCCATGAGTCCCTCACCGTTGACCGGCTGCAGGTCCGGAAACTCCTCAGGGTCAACAGAGGAGGGCAGCTCCTCCAGGTCCCAGAGTCCCAGGGGGCCCTCTGGTACACCAGGCTCCGTTTGCTTCAGTGGGTCCCCGATGTCGGCCTCAGGGGGTCTCTCCCATTCCACACTCTCGGGTAGCTTTTCCCAGCTACTGGGGCTCGGCGGTCCCCTCCAGTCATTAGGGTCCAGTGGATATCCTTCTTTGATGATCTCTACGACCCACTTGTCCAATGTAAATAACCATCATGTTGGATAGGAAGGGGCTAAACAGTTGCCAAACTGGTGGGTTGTTGGAGATGACAGCTGGGAGTTTGGAGTGGGGTGATAAAAAAGAAATTCCATGTTTTAGCGGGGACGTTATATTTCTTGTCTGCCCACTTGCAGGTCAGTGGGATGGATGCTGGGATCTGCCAGAGCACCTTGGCCAGGTCGAGTAGGGCCTCATTGACAGAGAGGGCTATTTTTACCAATGAAGAGGCATGCAGGATGTCGAACAGCTTGTGCTTTTGTTCTTCGCTTCCTCCAGAGGAATCTGGAGGGAGCCTGCTATCCTGCCTAACAAGTCCTGGAAGTGTTTGAAATCACCTGCTGACCTAGGGGGTGGACGCATGATAGCCTCATTGGGGGAAGAGGAGGAGAAATGGAGTGGTGGTGTAACCTCCTCCTCTGGTTCTTTTTCCTTGTCTGCTATGGTGAGTGGATTGGTCTCAGTGGTCGAGAGATAGCTGAGGATGGAGAGCATGGGTGTCTTCAGCTTTGTTCTATGGAATGCTTCGGAAACTGTAATCTGTACCTGGCCCACGGATCCCAGTATGGCCAATGTGGAGGGAGTATCACATGGGGTTGCATGCATGGCGATCCATACCAGGGCCCTGGCCTTGGATAATAAGGATGCATAGATGACATCCTTTGTGCCTGTCCCAAATGTGAGGGTGGGACGGGGTATCCCTGCTCCTCTGCCTTGCTGAAGAAGGGCAGTGTCATCCTTGGAGGGGAAAGGGAACAGTACTGTGACTCCAGAGAAGAGGACTGAGATGGAGAGAGTTCACTTCTAAGGAGTGGTGGATCCAGGTGATCAGATATCATCAGATCCTGGAGGTATTTGAACTCCTGAGGAGGCGAAAGGAGTGTCATTGGCATCCGTGGTTGCATCAGTGCCAAGGGAGAGGTGCATTCTCTGGAACAGCCGGCAGATGAAGTAAAGGATTTACTTGCTCATTGCCAAGGGTTTAGTCAATGAGGGCGTATCAGTGCCGAGAGCTTGCTCAATGTTGATAGAGCTGCTGGTGCCAGCCATTTCATCAGTGCTGTAGTGCTAATGCTGATCTGATCGGGACAGTAGGCACCATTTTCAAAGGTCTCGCAATGCATTCCCCAGTGCCAAGAGATGGTGCAGTCGCATGTAGGTCTGCCCGTTTATGGTTTTTAGATCTCTCTTTAGCTCTGGTACTGGAGGTAATCAGATGGTCCTGGAAGCTGTGTCTCATCCCCAAAGATGTCAAGACTACTGATCTCATGGGGGATGGTGTTCTGGTGGGCAGTTCCTCAGAGGGTGATGAGATAGCCCATTTCTTCCTGTCAGCGTGGGAATGAGAGGATTTCCTCTTGGAAAGATGCGATGAAGGGTCGGTGGATGACCTAGCGGAGCGTGGGAGAAGGCTCTGATGCTGATTGCAGGGATCTTTCCATGAGAAGAAGTCTCAGCTGAATATCTCGATCTTTTCTAGCCCTGGCAGTCAGGTTCTGCTCCCAGATAGGGTGACCATATTTTCCCAAGCCCTCCCTCCCGCAGCATTGCCACTCACCCCCTTGCACATTCCTTGTGACCCATTAGGGGTCGCACCCCACTTTTTTGGCAAAACTGGGCATTTGTCCCGTTTGCTCTTGACAGCTGGTCATCTTGACAGCTGGTGACCATATTTTCCCAAGCCCTCCCTCACGCAGCATTGCCACTCACCCCCTTGCACATTCCTTGTGACCCATTAGGGGTCGCACCCCACTTTTTGGCAAAACTGGGCATTTGTCCAATTTGCTCTTGACAGCTGATAGCTGTCAAGAGCAAATGGGACAAATGCCCAGTTTTGCCAAAAAAGTCAGGACGGTCAGGATAGGGCTTAAAATAGGAACTGTCCCAGCCAAACTGGGATGTATGGTTACCCTAGTCCCAGACTAAAGGCGGTTGAGAAGGAACTGGGGGACAGTTGGACCACACAATGCCATATAGATGCCACTCATGGTGAGAGATGGAGAGGAGCGCATGTGCAGCCCAATGGGCACTATTACTGAAGATCTCCAATCCTAGATGCAGGGAGCGCTGTTGCACTTACAGTGGACTTCACTCAAAGAAGAAATAATGGTTCCCACAGTTACTGCACTATCGTAGCTCAACATGGCCACCCGGAACTAGGAGATCAAATTATTTGACATAAACCACAGAGCTTTCAGTTGCTACCAATCTGGGCTAGATCTACATGGGTTATCCAGAGCTAAAAGGCTCTGTATCAGATTATCAATCCCCTAAACCTTTCAGTCCTATGGAAAAAACAGCATATAATTAAAGGATGCAATGTCACCGCTGTGAATTATGAGTTTTACTCACAGCTCTTTTTCAGTTTGATGTGATAAATTAAACCAGACATAACAGACACTGATGCTTATTGTGAATGAAAGTTCTTAAGGAAAAATATGTTGCTATAGGCATATCTTTTTGCTTTCAGGTTAATTAATCTGCTTAAAAAATCTTCTCTCTTTAATTTACTGTTAAATCCATTTATTTAAAACTTAAAAATAGAAAACTGATTCACATACAGTGAAGTTGGTAGGTAACTATGAATTATATGCCATTATGAAAAAAAGACATTTGATTGGCTGGCAAGGGTTACAACTATGTAGGTATACAGTACAATTGTTCAGGCCGGGACTTGTTAGCCAATTTATTTCCCTGAATCCATTGTGTTTATGAAAAAGCAACAACCCCCTTGCATCCCAAACAGCAGCAAAATCTCTTTAAAATGTTCACTTACTTTCTTTATATTCTTATCAAACAACGTCTGTAGCTCAAGCATGAAATACCTATTTGCCCACTTGTCAATGGGAAGTGGGAAGCTTTCCATGGTGAGCCTGGTGTAGTAAGACATGAAGTTCTGAAAAATGTAACAATTTTTTTAAAAAAGTTTCTAGCCTCTGTTGTGTAAACTTTCCAACTGAACAAATGCAGTGCTTCTTCCAACATGGCCTCTGTAGTGGCTCAGAGCTTTGCCAAACAACAGCAGAGTGAAATTAACCCAATTGTGGCCAGTTTCATAGCTGCTGTTTAAAATCCCCTGGGTGCCATAAAACTGACAAGAAACTTATCAGCTTCATGCGACTCATGCTTATAGTTCATAAAGCTATGAGAAGCAGCAGAGGCAGAAGCTATTCACCGAGGACAAACAAAAACAGAACTGTAGGAGGAGGCTAGCCACCTCTTTTCAACCTCTTCTCGCAGAAGACAAAAGTGATGTGAGAGAAGGGTAGAGTAGTACCCAAGATACTTTGGAAAGAGCAGAGGAATCTCCCTCTCCCATCCAGCAGCAAGGAGTGGATGGAGATTTTATCTTAAGGGTATCTTGAAGGTGGGATAAGGGAAGGCATGCTCGTGGCATTATCCATTCCTGACCTGATGCTACTTTCCTCTCTTAACATCTGTGTCTCTGGGACCCCATCTGTAAAATAGGATTGATAATTAAATCTGCTTGAAAAATGTCAGAATGCTTTTCCAACAAAAGATGCCCTTTTGTCATAAGGAAAATTATTTCAGTTTTCTCCACCTGGAAGGCTCCTCTGAGTTTCACTTTCTCACCAGTGAAACTGATAAAAGCTTCCTGGGAGGGCTGCCTCCCTGACAGCCTAGGGAGACAGAAGAGCACAGCACCCAGGTGCTCAGCTTGTCCTGCAACTCCAGGAGCCCCAGGGGCAGAAAGCCCCCGTGTTTTGCCTCCCCAGCTCTGGCAGACAGATAGACAGAGAACCAAGGTGCTCTACCTTCTTGCCTCCCTCTCAGCTTTGGAAGCTGGAGGCAGAGAGACCCACCATGAGTACTGACTGCCTCCAGGCCCGTAACCTCTGTCTTCCAGGGTCTGCAGCTCTAGGGCAGCCCTGCTGTGGAGTTAGGACCTTGAAAGCCCTAGGGTCGTCAGCTCTACCCAGGACTCCTGGCTCTGCGGCAGTGAGCCTGGGAGCCCCCAAACCCCTGTCACAGAGCTGGGAAGTCCTGGGGCAGCCTGCATGATGAGGCTGTCCCAAAGTCACAGACCTGGGGAACTGCTGCAGCTGACCAGTGAAACTGACAAGAATGTCAATTTCAGGTAATAACTGTGGGTCCTGGGGAGCAGATTTGCTTCTGAAAACAATGTGTCAGTGTTTCCAAAACTAATTTTGGGAGTATTTCCAGTTTGCAGGACATTTTTTAAAAACTGGTTTTGTTCCGATTCGGAAAAGCAACAATCCCCAAATGAAATTTTGAAAAAGCAAAATTTCTCATGAACCAAAAATCCCAGGTTTCAGCCAGCCTTACTGATAATACTCTCGTACTCATCTCTTTCCCCCTCCCCCAGGATGTTATGAAATTAGCTGATGTGTGAAGCACTTTAAAGATGAAAAAGTAGGTATTATGCTGGATCAAGTTGCCATAGAAACGGGTATCAGAAAATTGAAAATAGGAGTAAAAGGCTTAAAAACAATCAAAATGGTTATTATTTTAATAGCATCTTACTCTACTTTCAATGCTATAGCATCCATAGCTAGGTAAAAAGGAATAACAACATAGCTATGCAAACAAATATAATTATACTTCAAATAGTTCTTTTTCTCTTGAATTTCAGTATGGTGTGTTTTCCTTTTCTTTTTTAATATATATTTTGATCTAAAACTTTTATAAAGAAAATTAAGGTTATTTTCTCAGCCCTTCTCCCTCTCAGAAGCCACATTCCCGAGATTTGACAGTTTTGTTTTGAGATAGTTTGTTCTTATTAATTCTAACTTCTTCCATATGCTGGCTAATTCTTATACATTGTTCACTGTTGACTCCTGTAAATTCACATATGGACACTAATATATGCATGTGATGGGGTATCCACCCCATACAGGACTGGAAGGGGTTAAGATGGCCAGGTGGGCCAATTAATTCTAATGGCTGTAGGTGGAGGAGCAGCCAGATAGCAGGGAATTGATTGCAAGCAGGTTCAGCTGTGCAGAAAGAGTCAGGGCCTATAAAGCCAGGAAGGTGGCAAAAGGAGCTGCTTGGAAAGGGCAGTTAGTCCCTGGGAAGAGGGAGGAGTGTCTGAAGGCTGCAGAGATGTGTAGAAAGGTTTGGAGCTGATACTCCCAGGGCAAGCAAGGAAACCAGGAGTTATAAGAAGCATTCAAGAGAAGGAGGGCTGGGAGTGGATAGCCCAGAACTGCTGGGTTGAGGGTCCCAGGAGTGGAACTCTTGAGTAGAGGGCAGACCTGGGTTCCCCTAACAGCACAGAAGGAGTGGCACCTGGGGCAGTGAATGGGAAGACTGCCTAGGACTGCTGAAGAAAAGACTTTGATCCCAGAAAGAGGGATCACTGAGTGACCTGGCTGGAAGGCCAAGTCAGGAAGAGGTTGCTGAGGTTCCTGAAGCGAGAGAGGGGCTGCAGACCAGCGAGACAGAGTGATGGTGTACAACTGCAGGAATGGGCATTGACTTGATGAGCTAATCCCCAGAGTGGCCAGGAGGAGGTGCCAGGCAAGTGGTGAGTGGTGTGCCCCGTCACAAGGTAATATACAAGTTTTATTGGAGAAGTGTATATTTACATATACTGATAGAATCTCTCCTTTCTTGCTCATATTTGAACAGTTAAGACTGCCTTACACTTTCCTCTAGAAACCTATTTCTAGATTTCAGAACCTGTTTCAGATGCTTAAAATGCTGACAAACCTTACTTTTTTGAGCATGTTTCATGCTTACTCTCGTGTTTCAAAAATGAAGCTAGTGAAAAATAATATCAGCAATGTAAAAAAAATCCTATATTATTTTCCTATATTGCTCTAGTGCCTCAGGGTTTTCTATTAGAAACTTGAGGCTTGGCAGCAGAAAAGTACATAGGTCGGAGAAATGTCTTTCATTGTTCCCTTGAAAAACTAGTCAACTTTGACAGAGTTACAAGATGTGGAGAAAATGACCATTTGTACATGCTCTGTAGAAGTTGCTTGGTGCTTGCTTTTAATTTTCTGAATGTTCCAATTCTACTGGGCATGCTTAGTCCCCAATGAGTCTCTATAGTGTTTTCAGGCAATGAACTTACGGCTCTAGGCCGGACACAAGTAAAAGAGGTCATTCTGCTCCTTCTCTCTTCCATCAAGATAGCATTTGGCATAGAAGTACAAGCTTGGGAGTTAAAACACCACTGATTACTGTCAATATCTTTGTGCATTTCCAGCCCTTATTACTGAGCAAGAGATTTTCAATTCCTATTCTACTATTTTTCCATTTAAATGTATATATTACCATTTATTAGTTCAAACTTCCAAAGAGTTACTCCTACATGTATGCTTACCCCTGCATAGTCCCATTCAGGGTAACAACACATAGGAGTAACACTTAGCAGGACTGTGCCCTAAATTCATAAACCCATACCAAAAAATACAGTCTATGTACAGCATGGATGAGTGAACTTGGCTGAACATTATCTTGTGAACTTCCTGGCTTCTGCGTCCATAATTCCTCACACTCAATGCATTAATAAATATGTACATGTGTATATATTCTCACACACACACACACACACACACACACACACACACACACACACACACACAATATTACTACTGACTATTTGTATTATGAAAGCATCCAAAATGTGCTAGACTTTTTCTAAACAGAGTAAGACACACCATTCATTTGCGAAACACCGGGTACAATGCAAACAGAAAGGGGGGAAAAAAAAACAGGGGGGGGGGAATGAGATACAAAGCACAAGCAAAAGATATCAGGAAGATAAGCACATGACTTGCTCGTTAAACCCTCTCACCACCGTTGAAATCTGCACACAGCAATCCTCTGCTTCAAAGCATTCTTTTGCCTCTCCTTTCCAACAATGATCCCTTTCCTCAGGGAAAAATAAGTACATTCAATGTTTAAAAAAAAATTACCCATAATTTAAGAGCCTAAATTACTTGGAGCCTAAGTCCCATTTTCAAAAGTGATCTAACACTTACGCTCCTAAATCCCATTGACGTCCAGTGAGACTTAGTGTTATAACCTTACATAAGCGCCCCCTGCTGGCTCACCTGGCTGCCGTCCTGGTCCCAAACCTTTGGGCCTATGTGCTCTTGGTTTGCTGAGGCTGGGCAGAGCTTTGGTTCTGTCTCTGTACCACAAGGCACACACACCAGGTGCAGATCCGGTTTCTGACACCCCTCTTGGCAATGAGGATCGCCCAGTCCAATTGTCTAGGGCTAGGCCCTGAAACGAGTGCTGGCTTGCCCAAGCCTTCCTGGTAGCTGCTGCACACTCCCAAAGTTCCACTGAAGCTGGGACCCTCTGGTTTACAGCTTCCCTTTCCAAGGGCAATGACAGTATAAGTAAATAACACATAGACTCTGCAAAGGAACTTCACACACACACACACACACACACACACACACACACACACACACACACACACACACACACACACACACACACACACACACACACACACACACACACACACACACACACACACACCCCCTTAGTCAGAAAAAGCACACGAGACATACAAATCTACAGAAAAATAAACCTCTGCACACAAGACCCTGCCTCAGTTTTCTCACTCGTATGGAGTGTCTTCTGGGTCTTAAGGTCTGCCAGGGTGTCTAGAATTCTTCTTTACCCCCCTCTCTTCCTGACCAGTCTTGTCATCTGGTTCTGATCTTTCTCTGTTTGAACATGCACATTGAAGCCCTCATGCTTATAAGGAGAGTTTCTGATCATGAGTCCCAGCTTAAGACCTCATGCCCCAGCTATGTTGCATTCATATGCACTAGTCCCAGAGTGATAAGAGACATCAGCAAATTAACACACCTGCTAGGGCAAGTTTATTCAGTTGATAGTTTTTAATGTCTGAGTCATTAAGGGGCAGACACCCAGCTGCCAATTCCTCTCCCTTCAACACACACGACGTATAATGCAAGAAGAGAGTAAAAGACAATAATAAAGGTATAAACATACACAGAATTCATAAGTTCAGACAGATTTACAAACTATCACACAGTCTCCAAAGTGACTTTTGGAAATGAGATTTAGGCTCCTAAATCAAGTAGACACTTTAAAAAAAAAAAAAAAAAAAAAAAACAGGGTTACTTACCAGTAACTGTTGTTCTTCGAGATGTGTTGCTCATATCCATTCCAATATAAGTGTGTGCACGCCCCGTGCACAGATTCCCGGAACTTTTTTTCCTTAGTAAGCCCCGTAGGGTCGGCTCAGGCACCCCCCTGGAGTGCCGCGCTCATGCCGCGGTACATAGGGCGCCGCCGACCCTGCGGGCCCCCAGTCCCTTCTTTCTGCTGACTCTGACAGCGGGGACGGAGGGTGGGTTTGGAATAGATATGAGTAACACATCTCGAAGAACAACAGTTACTGGTAAGTAACCCTGTTTTCTCTCTTCGAGTGATTGCTTATATCCATTCCAATATAGATGATTAAATAGCCATACGTTGGAGGTGGATAGGAGTTACCGGTGAGCTGCTCTCATCAGCACGGCCCTGCCGAAGCCCACGTCCTCTCTCGCCTGCTGCACAATGGCGTAGTGGGATATGAAGATGTGGACCGACGACCAGGTCGCTGCTCTGCAGATGTCTTGCAGGGGCACTCGCTCCAGGAAGGCTGCGGATGAGGCCTGGGCTCTGGTTGAGTGCGCTGTCACAGCTCCTGGAAGCAGGTCCTGATGCAGGCAGTGATCGAGGGGGAGATGTGCTGGGTGGAGACAGATGAGCCCTTCATCTGGTCCGCCACTGCCATGAACAGCTGCGATGACTTCCGGAATGGCCTGGTCCGCTTGATGTAGAAGGCTCGTCTGACGTCCAGTGAGTGCCATCTCCGCTCCTCCTCTGAACCGTATGGTTTAGGAAAGAACACAGGAGGAAGATATCCTGGTTATAGTGAAACTGAGACACCACCTTAGGCAGGAAGGCCGGGTGGCTCTTATCTCGGATTCCCTCCTAGTCGATGTAATGGCCACCAGGAAGGCTACCTATAGGACGAGCAGCGGGCATGTAGTCATGGGCTCGAAGGGGGGTCCCGTCAGAGTGGCAAGGACCAGGTTCAAATCACAGGGAAGCACCGGGTCGCGGACCTGCGGGTATAGTCTCTCCACCCCTTTAAGGAACCTGACTGACATGGGGTGTGAGAATAAGGACCTCCTGTCCATCGGCTGGTGGAAGGCCAAGATGGCCACCAAGTGCACCTTCAGGGAGGCCAGTGCTAGACCCTGGAGCTTCAGATGGAGCAGGTACTCCAAAATCGCCTGTATGGGTGAACAGCTCAGTGGGATACCCCGGGACTCTGCCCAAGAGGTAAAACGCTTCCACTTGGCCCAGTACACCACCTGAGTGGAAGATTTTCTGCTGCCCAGCAGAACTTGTTGGACCTGCACCGAGCAGGCTCTCTCTCCCTCTGTCAGCCACAGAGTCTCCATGCCGTCAGGTGGAGGGAGTCCAGGTCTGGATGCAACAGGCGACCCTTGTCCTGGGATAGCAGGTCGTAACGCCTTGGGAGCGGCAGCAGCGGGGCGAGGGACAGGTCCAGCATCATGCTGAACCAGTGCTGACTCGGCCAGGCTGGGGCAATCAGTATGATGTCCGCTTTTGTCCTTCTTGATCTTCAACAGGAGTTTGGGCAGCAGCGGAATGGGGGGAAACGCATATATGAGGGTCCCCGTCTAGTCTATGAGGAACGCATCGGAGATGGAGCCCGGCTTGCGACCCCGATGCGAGCAGAACCTCGGTCACTTCCTGTTCCAGGACGATGCGAACAGGTCCAGTTGGAGAACACCCTACTTGCGGAAAATAAGTCACCACCTCCGGGTGCAGTGACCAGTCGTGTCGGGGTAGAAACGACCTGCTGAGGCAGTCCGCCTCGTCGATCCTGACCCCCTGGAGGTGAGAAGCAGATATGTGGAAGTCATGCCTCACCGCAAAGTCCCAAAGTCAAATGGCCTCCTGGCAAAGGGCCGAGGAGCGCGCTCCCCCTTGCCTGTTCATATAAAACATGGCCGCTGTGTTGTCCGTGAGAACTGCACCATCCTGTCCCTCAGGTATCTGAGGAACACCTTGCAGGCCAGGCGGACTGCCCTGAGCTCCCGGACTTTGATGTGGAGACACCTCTCCTGAGCCGAGCAGAGCCCCTGGGTGCTCAGGTCGCTGTTGGCCCCCCATCCCACATCTGAGGCGTCTGTGATGAGGGTGACCGATGGGGCCAAGTCTCTGAAGGGGACTCCCCTCAGTACCTCCCCAGGGGTCCTCCATCAGTTCAGGGAGGCCAGGACCTGTATGGGAACCATGACCACCCTGTTCAAGGAGTATCTGGCTAGTGCATATACAGAGACTAATCACGCCTGGAGAGGCTTGAGCTTGAGGCGAGCCAGCCTCACCACATACGTACAGGCCGCCATGTGTCCCAACAGCTGCAGGCAGTGCCTGGCTGTCATCTTGAGGACCTGTGGAGATTGTCGATTATGGCAGCCATCGCCTCGAAGCGAGGCTGTGGGAAGAAGGCTCTGGCCTGAGTGGCATCCAGGGTGGCCCCAATAAAATCTATGCACTGCACTGGGGTGAGAGTAGACTTCTGCTCGTTGATGAGCAGCCCCAGTCTGGTACATGTAGCGCAGGTGAATTCCAGGCTGTTCCTCATGTGGGCCCTGGACCTGCCCCCGGATCAGCCAGTCATCCAGGTAGGGAAAGATCTGAACCCCTCTGCAGCGCAGAGGGGCCGCCACCACTGCCATACACTTCGTGAAAACCCTGGGGGCAGACGAAAGGCCAAAGGGCAGGGTCGAGAACTGGTAGTGGCAGCCAGCTACTACAAACTGGAGGAAACGTCTGTGCCTGGGAAGGATGGAAATGTGGAAGTACGCATCCTGTAAGTCGAGGGCAGCATACTAGTCCCCTGGATCCAGAGCGGGAATGATGGAGGTTAGGGAAACCATACGGAACCTGAGGCGTCTGATTAATTTGTTCAGACGGCAGAGATCTAGTATGGGCCTCAGGCCCCCCCCTTTGCCTTGAGGATAAGGAAATACCTTGAGTAGAACCCCTTCCCTCTTTCTTGTGGAGGAACTGCTTCCACAGCCCCGAGGAGGAGGAAGGAATTCACCTCCTGTAGCAGGAGTTGCTTGTGAGAGGGGTCCCTAAAGAGGGACGGGTTGGGGGGAGAGTCCGGGGGAAGGCCGTGAGTTGAAGGACGTGGTCCTTGAGGACTATACCGAGGACCCAATGGTCTGAAGTGATCTTTCGCCACTCGGTGTAGTAAGGCTTGAGTCTGTGGAAAAATGGTAGGGCCAGATCCAGGGGAGCAGCAAAGGTGCCACCCTTGGGCGCCTGAGACCATCAAAATTGTCTTTTATTGTTTGGCCCTTTAGCTTGGCCTTGTTGGGGGCCCGCTGATGACCCCGATCGGTCACAGCGGCTAGATCCCCTGTATCTATTTCGGCCCCTCCTGGGTTGGGCAGGCCTGGGCAGCGGCCTAGGGTCAGCTGGGACTGGCATTGGGCTTGAGGCCGAGACTGACGCCTTGAGGCCTGCAGAGTGTATAGCCCTAGGGATTCGAGGGTGGCCCTCGAGTCCTTCAGGGTGTGCAATTTATCAGTTTTGTCCGAAAATATACCAGCCTCATCAAAAGTCAGGTCTTGGATAGATTGTTGGACTTCTTGTGACAACCCTGAGGACTGCAGCCACGAACACCGCCGCATTTCAATAGCCAAAGCCATGGTCCTGCTAGCAGTGTCCGCTGTGTCACTAGCAGTTTGTAGGGCAGCCCCTGCAACAGCAGCGCCTTCTTCTAGGACCGTCACGAAGTCAGCTGCTTGGTCCTGTGGCAGTCCCTCCGCGAACCTCCGCATGGAGGTCCAGAGGTTCAGATTGTATCGGCCGAGGAGTGCCTGGTGGTTGGCGATCCTCAGCTGTAGGGCCCCCGTCAAATAGACCTTTCGTCTAAATAGGTCCAGCTTTTTATTTTCTTTACTTTTAGGGGTATTGCCCTGGCCGCCCTGCCTGTCCTGTTGGTTGGCCGCATCAACCACGTGGGTCCCTGGAGCAGGGTGGGTGTAGAGGAATTCAAATCCCTCCAAAGGAACTTAGTATTTACTCTCGGCGCCCTTGGACGTGGGCAAAATCGAGGAAGGGGTTTGCCAGAGAGCCTTGGCCAGCTTCAAGACCCTCTCATGGACTGGCAGGGCGACTCTGGATGGCCCTGCTGACCCAGCCACACCAAAGAGGGGGTCCTCCTCCTCAGAGAGTTCTTTGAGCTCTAAATTAAGATTACTGGCCACCCTCTTGAGGAGTTCCTGGTGGGCCTTAAAGTCTGGCAGGGGTGCCCTAAGATCCCTGGCAGCCGCATCGTCAGGGGAAGAGAAGGAGGATTGTGGGAGGGGTCACATGGAGGGACCCTCCTCAGGGTCCAATTCCTCCTCCAAGGAATGGCCCTTGTCTGGCTGTCTCGGGGAGGGGCAGGAGGGTGCCGGTTGGGCCATTGAAGAGTGTACCAAGATTGTGTTGTCCCATTTGTGCCCCCCATAGCCCCCAGTACGGTCACTGCCACGGCCCCTGGGGCCATGCCGGTGCCGGCATCGGTGCTGACTGTGGTGCTTCTTGGCAATGGGCACGGGAGCCCGAGCCGCTGGAGAAGTGCTTGCGATGTTTATGGCTCCTGCCTGCCCTCGTTGACGATCTGCCCCGAGAAGATGTCAATGAGGAGGAGGATCGTTGGAGCCAGCGGGGGGGGGCAAGTGGCTGGAGGAGCTGAAAAACGACCTCCGCCTCGGCGCCAAGGTCTTGCGACGACGCTTCCCACTTGGGACTGGGAGCGGTGCCAGCCATGTCGCCTCAGTGCCGGTTCCGACTCCTATGACCGTGATCGGCGGCGCAATGCCGGTGTCGCCGCTGGTGCCAAGTCGTTTGGCACCGGGATCCGCACCAGACCATGGTCTGAGGATCAGAACCAGTGCCGTTGTGCAGTCTCCTCTGGTGCTGGGATCCTCGCCAGGCTACGGGGACCTGGGCCGGTGCCATGCTTTGCTTGTCTCCTCTGGCACCGGGATCCACACCGGGGATCGAGACCAGTGCTGCGTCAGTGGACTGGGTACTGGGGTGTGAGATCTGGAACTGCGACCCTCATGCGAAGCGGAACTGTATCGACGTCGCAATCAAGCGTGAACCTCTGGACCGCCCTTGGTGCCGCGGTGCCAAGGAGCTCGATGACCCAGAGTCGGAGCGAGGAGAGGAGCCCATATGCTCTACTCTCCGTAACAGTCTGGGGGGAGACTTAGACTCCTGTCTTGACCACCCACTGGGGTCACCCAGTGCGGGTTTACCCCGAGACACTGGTCCCTGCGCCCTCGTCCAAGGGGGGGACAGAGGCGTCAGCATGCTCATGAGGGTGTGTGCCGCAGCGAATGCCTCCGGTGTTGACGGTCCTTGCAGGGGCGCTCCCCTACCCCCAGGAGTCGGGGGAGGCTCCCCGTGAGGAGATGCAGGTGCCGAAGTAATCTCCACGGCACGCGGCTGGTGCATCTCCTGACTCCCCCCAGGCCGGACGGGCGGTGCGGGGGAGTCCTGGTGCGCGGTGTCCTGCCACTTTTCTTTTCAGCACCATAGCCTGGCGATGGGTCGACTCCAGTGCCAGTGGAGCACTCCGCACCAAGGATCCCACAAGCATAGGGATCCCACAAGCCCCAATAAGGCCAAAAAGAGGGGTCAGCTGTTTGTGGGGGACCCCATGGCATCAGAAACCAGCATCACTGGGGAAGTCATATCTGCAGGGGTAGCATCCAGATCTCCTTGACTGCCTGCCAGGGTTCAGTTCTCTCTGAGGACAAGGAAGAAAGGCCAGAACATGTCTCATCCAAGTCTGAAAACCGCTCCCTTTCCAACGGTGGGAACTGGAGCACTCCTGCCTGATAGTCAGAGATGAGAGAGTTCCTGAGACACTGAAGTAGTTTCAACCTCTGATGTAGTAACAGTTCTCAGGAGGGCCAGAAGATAGAGGATGGGAGTCTGCAGATAAGGGAGGAAAATATTTGCTGATGTTATATGTCTGATGCCTCAGAAGGTAGTGCAGTCCTTGAATGACCGAGTTGGTACCAATGACAAGTCCGGAACCGCACTCTTAAATGGAATTTGCAGATGACTTTGTTTCAGAGCCAGTCATTGGTGGAACTGGCATATCTTTCTTCTTGTGTGCTTTACCTTCCAGCCTAGGGATTTTCAGTCCCTTAGGATCTGCATGCAAAGGCTCACCCAATCTTGATGTGCTCAGGGAGGGATTACATCTCTTGTGGATAATCCTGGACTGATATCTGTCCTTACAACCCTGAGTGCACCCTATTCTCAAGTGACGCTCTGGAGCAAGAGTCTAAGCTTAGCAACTGCAGACTCCACTCTGAAGCTTGTGCTTGGAGGGGTGCGACTCATCTGTTGGGGCTGATGTACAAGGTAGTCTCCCTGGACCAGATCAGAGTGGGGCCTCATAGCCTTCTACATAAGGTGTTTTCTTAAATGAAGCTCACAAGCTTTTGTGTTCTTGGTGGAAATGCATGACAAATACTGCATTTCACTGAGATATGCAACTCACCCACACAGTAGGCAGTGTTGGTGATCCTCACTCATGGAGAAGGAGTGAGGATGGGAGATACAATTCTTGAACTTTGGAACTCTGTGCATAGTACCAGACAACAGGGCACAAATCCCCAGTATGGGAAAAACAAGCTATACTAACTATACTATAAAACTCTAGCTATATTAATATGAAATCTATGAAGCATAAAAACTATTTACACATCTATTCACAGCATCTATCGAGAGAAAAACTAGAGAAATCTGTGAATGCAGGGATTCTGACTCAAGCCATGCAGCAGTAAGAAGGAACTGAAGAGGCATTGGCTGACATAGCCTCTTATGCCATTGGTTGAGAGTTAGAGGAGATCTACTGTGCACGTGCTGGCCAATGAATACTGCTTGTTAGAATTTCCAGACACAGGTGCCTGGTGTTCAGGCATACCCATGTGTGGAATACACATTGTAAAGTGCTGATCTCTTCATTTTAAAAACACAGAACAACTACATGGAAAATAAGGGAAAGACATTACAGCACAACTTGCAGCCCATAGAACTAGCTTAGCATTTTATTTTATTTAGCAGTAACGTAAGGAATCTAAAGGCTTACTTCCTTTAAGACATTGGCTTAAGCAGGTTAGCATTAACTATTAAAGAATCAGGCTACAAACCATTAGAAATACAAGACACACTGGATGGGGACATAGTAAGGAAGAAGAGCAAATGAGAAAAATGGAGATTCAGTAGAATAAAGATGGATGAGGGGATTTATAGACACACACACACACAAACCTCAATATGACTCCGAACTACATCAAGTCCACTACATTATGGACATGTAGGCAATGTCATTTCATTTTTTCTCATGATTCAATGGGCCAAATGGGTGATAAGGTAGTGTATGTTAGGCCCTCTGACAATAATAGATTCACTTTTGCTTTACATGTACTCTAAATGTGTAAAGGAATTTAAATGGGTGTTTATATGTACAAGTTAAAGCAGTATCTATCCTACTTTAATTTACACTTTTTTCTGGCTTTTCTTTGTGTACATTACACAAATTTAGATTCCCTAAAACATTGGGAGAGCAGGAATATTTAGGCCAAAGTGAGCATCTAAAATCATACACATAACCTACAAATCTGGTCCAAATCTAACTTTGCTAACTCATGATTTTAGCTCAAGTTTTATAAATCTTGGTGCTTTTCTGAAAGCTGCAGAAGGAAAAAAATATTTTTTTGGAAGATGCTCGTCCTCTTAGCTGCAAATAAATGATTGAAAATGTGAACCTTAAGACCTCAAATCAGCAGGCAAACAAAAAGAACCCCATATTTATTTATTCTTTAAATACAAAGGTTACTTATGTGTAACTGGAACTCTTCCTGATGGATTCTACATATTCACCCTCCTGGGATGCTCTAGCTGGTGCAGCTTGGATGGTGGAACCTTACCTAGTAGTGCCCCATAGGTTTGAAAGGGAGATGCATCACATGAGTAAATACTGTATTTAAATCCTAAAATTGTACAGAATCTTTAACTGATGCATATCAATTAAACCCAATTTTAAAATCTTTTAATCATGTAATGAACAGCAATTTATTACCAGGAACATGATATGCTGAAACTGCTGAGATATGAACCCCTAACAGAGAACAGCAAGACCTGACATTTTAAGATGCAGCAAATATGCATTCCCTTATTGTTATGTCAAGTCAGCATATCCCCTTGGACAGATTAATCAGGTCCAGACACCATTGCTATCTGGCTCAAGCTGCTATAATCAAAATCATTTTGGCTTTGTCCTGTTTTATCATGCTCTGAATGAGAGTGAAGGATGGAAATGCATCCAGGAGTTCCTGTCCCCAGTTGATCAGAAATGCATCCAAAATAGATTCTGTATCTCTTCTTTCCCTTGCATAAAGCTTTCAGCACTTCATGCTGTGTTTGAATGCAAAGAGGTCTATTGTTGGTCAATCCCACATTTGCCACAGAAGCCTTCAGGGACCACTCACGTATCAATGTTTTTCTGCTTAAGTGATCTGTTGCTTTCCCCAGCTACCTGAATGGTCACTGGATAAACTTCTTAGTCTATACACCATTCTCAAAGATAGATTGCTTCCCTGCACAACTGAGGGGAATATGCACTCTTTTTGTTTGTTCAGATAGCACATTACTATTGTATTGTCACAGTAGCTACCTGAACAACCTTGTGACTGATCTGAGGCAATAATGATTTAAGAGCCCATTGGATGGTTCTCTGTTCCAGTACATTGATGTGCATCTTCCTTTCTGCTGGGGACCAAACATCTCTTATTGTCACAATGTTGTTCAAATGAGCCCCCCAGCCTAGAATGGAAGTGTCCAAAGTAACTAATATTGATGGTATCAAAGAACTGAAGGGTATCTCATGACACTCAGATCTTGCGCCCACATTAGTGATAACACATTCTGGGGGACCATCAACTTCTGATGCACGTGTGGTTTGTATTTGTTTGCCAACCAATGTTATAAGCTTCTCATTCAAAGACATGCATATGAGGTCACAAACATGGTTGACATTGAGACGCATCAGTTCAAAGAAGTTTTCTGCTCCAGGGAATGCAGAAGCAGGGATATATCTCATTTTATCTTTGCATAACTTTCTTCTGGGGAAAAAAGCTCTTCCACCCAGAGTTCAATGTAGCCTCTATGAAAGGGATCTTCTGAGCAGGCCTACAAGTAACTTTTCTGAATTTACTCAATACTCCAGCTTGGCAAAAAGGGAGCAAATTTGCATTATATTCAACTTCTTTCTATGGTTCTTTGACTAGCCAATTGTCGGGTATGGCTAGAGAAAAATCCCTTGCTTTCTAAGATAGTCACTATGGAAAGGCACTTTGTAAAGACCCTGGGGCAATGGAAAGGCCAAAGAGAAGACCTTGCACAAGTAGTGATCCCTTCCTACTATAAGACATAGGTATTTCTGATGAGATGGTCATACTAAAAAGTGAAAATAAGCCTCCTTTAGAACAAGAATAATAGAAATGGAGGGCTCGAAGGAACCTCAAGAGATCATCTAGTCCAGTCCACTATGCTGAAGAAGGACCAAGTAAAAAATAGATCACCTCTGACAGATGTCTGTCTAACCTGTTCTGACCATTGAGAGCTGCAAACCAAATCTTCCCCTTTTTTTAAAACTACATGTTGCACTCAGGATTGCCCACCTACTATATTTGGTGTAGACTGATGTCTTAAAAAACATTGTCAACAAAAGCTTAGATTGCAAAGGAAATATTTCTGTCAGAGCCCTATTTTAAAGGCTTTGTAGTAAAAATGCATGAAGAGAAACCAAACAACTGCACAGAAAACTCAAAGGACATTAAAACTAATCTTGTATGAAGTTTTACATTGAGTGGCCACAGACTTAAAGCAGGTTCTTAAATTATAATCACAGCTTCATTTGTATAATTACGGGGAGTTGCAAAGAATGTATCTTGTACTCACAGCAGAATGGCATAAACACAAACAGACTTTAGAAATGAAAGACTTATTAGGCCAAGTTTTCCCAAAGTGACTCATTAGGTGCATATGAATTTTCTGAGCACCAATACCTATGCACATGAATAACAAAATTAATTGGCTGTTCATGCTCAAAAAGTGTGTATGGGAACGTATATGCATATATGGGAGACTGCATTAGGCCCTTTTGGAAATTAAATAAAAATGGATTTATTTTATTAAAATATTATGGCTTTTAATTTAAGTATTATTCTTCAAAATATTTTAATACTTTATTTTCAGAGATATTAAAATGAAAATCCATACAAAAATACAAAACCAGTATCACAAGCTAATAAGGCACAGCACTATACAGTAAACACATATAAATAAAGAGATAACAGTGAACAATTCCTGCAAATACTCGATATTGTAGACCAAAGAAGGCTTTTCACTCGACACTAAATTCAATTTCACCAAAATTTGACTTCAATAAATTAAAACCAATCATTTTCCTCAAATACATTTGTGAAAAGACTAATGTCTCCATGTTATGTGACACCTATACAAATAAAAAACAAATTTTGGTAAAATTTTTAATCTTTTTAAGGCAAACTTTTTAAGGCAAACTAGTTTTTCACAACTTTGCGAGGAAAGTAGGTAATAGTTGTGTGCTTAGCAAGCAGGTGCCACTTATGTTGAAAAGATCAGTTTTGTGGAATATTACAGCACTAACCCTGTAGTATATTACAGCTAAATTAAAAATTTTAAAACAAAAGAAGGCATCTTGAAGATTGCGCAATTTCCCACCTTCTCTTTCAACGAGTACACTGATTATAAGGGAAGGTGACACGACAAATTCTAATCCATGAAGTAATAAATGAGCTATTGATGTTCTTGTTAGCTAGTCTGTGCTATCATTTGCTAGTTTTTACAAATAAATACAATGTTGTTTGTACAAATTATACAGAACATAAATCATAATAAAATATAGTTAGTTAGTGACTTGTGCTTAGACTAGAGACAAGAGAGTTGGTCTTTGTTAAACCCAAATTAAAGAGAATTGAATTGAGGTTAATACAGAGAAAAGCATGATCTGGATGTGTTGTCCTCTGCATCTCTTGGATCACTAGATGAATAGTAAACAATTCAAATATCTTCTTATTACTTCTGCAAAAGATTTTCATATAAAATTAGTCAGTGACAAAAACTCATTGGATTACTTTCAAGAATGGGAAGAGAATTTCAAAGTCACTATTCTGGAGAGTCTGATGTTTTTTATGGAACCAAAATGTGTTGTATTTTATGTTCCACAAATATGATTCTTTACATTGTCAGTGATAAATGGCTGCCTCTATAAACTGCTATGGTTTTGTTGCATTGTGACAAAAATAAATATGACCCCATGCAGAAGTGTCTTTCCCCCCAAATAAATGTCTTTTAAATCTAGTCCAAGGAAACTTTAAGGAAGAGATGTAGCAAGTTTTCATAGCTGCGAAAGAGGGACTGGGAAGTAGACAAAGTGGTCAAAGGAAATGGGAGAAAGAGCCCTGGAAATACAGACAGAAAGAAACAATATTTAAAAATACTGTAGACAGATCCAACACTGGAGGATCCAACAGCTGGTAAGGGCTGTGAGATTTTTTCAGGCTACAAAATTTTAAGCAATTTTGCTTGGAAAAAAAATCACAATTTATTAAATTTTAACTTATCTCCAATGAAAAACATTGTTTATTTTGGAATTTTTTTTTACTTACAACTTGTTTTCCCCACCTAGAGTTATACGTTTTTTTTTTTTTAATCTTCAAGATGATCAAAACTAATCTATACATCCCTCATCTGCTGTGTAAAAATTTAAAAAAGGATTCAGTACCTAATGCAAATAAAAGACTAATTCAGGGCTCTGTTGCTTTATAAGAGAAATAACCAGATCAGTAATGCACTGGAGAGATTCAACAAGATGTGATATGATTAGGCAGGTAAGAATTTCTGTTGCAATAAATTTGTAAAGCAATAAGCGCAGAGAAAGTTCCTCAGAAAGGATAAATTTAAGAGTCTAAATTCCATTTTCAAAATGGACTTTTTGGGCACTTAGAAGCTTAAGGTTCCTAAGTGCCTAAGTCACTTCTGAAAATAGGATCTAGGTTCCTATGTCACATAGGCTCTTTTGTAAATTCTACCCCAGAAAGACGGATAGAGACAGGGCACCCACATGGGGGAGGGGGGAAGGGTACACTTTACCCAGGCTGCAACCCCATTGTGTATGTGGGAGGGGGCCCGTGTTACAAGTTTGTACTGGGCCCCAAAAAATTATGCTTGGGCCCTGATTACAGAGTAACTCAGCGAAACTGAGGGTCAAACAAGAGAAAACGAAGTCAAAGCACTTATAAGATAGCACACAAGAGAACTCAAATATAAAATATACATAAATACTGGCCCAATAAGTATTTATATTTTATGTAAGCTGAACTGCACATGACCTGGATTTAGGTCTTGAAATTTACAAGACTTGAAAAGATCCATTTTAAAAGATGGTAAAAGCTGTTCTTTTAATGGAACTGATGGCAGACAAAATTAGCATTGCTCATGCTATATCTAATATCTGCAATATTGCTAGAAGTGCAGACACATTTTGGAAAGAGGAGAAAGACAAAAGTAATTTTTGATAACTAAGGACTACAAAATAAAAAATATTTACTTGATTCTGGAGAGCTTTTGCAGTATAATGCTGAGTTTTTCCAGTATCAGTAGGTCTAGTTTAGGATTTCGAAGCAACATAGAACAAGTACGGAAAAAGGACTCATTGCTGCAGGCTTCCAGGAAAGGCTGCAAAAAACCTGTAAAGTAATAATGAAATATTCCCAATTAATTTGGTAGAAAAAAAATCCAATACTATAGTTAATGAAAGATGAAGTGCACTTTATACTTGCAATGTAACAAGACAAACTACATAACCTTTTGGCTTCTACTGCACTTTTGACACAAAAGTAGCAGATTCAGAAACTACATAAACCTGAGCACTAGTGCCGTGCTGACATCACCAACAACACTTGGATATAAAACAAGATAGCAAACAAGGTAAAATCATTTTGCTTTCTGAACAATATAAAATGGCAGGGGGGAGAGAGGGCCATTTTAACTAAAGTGATAATTCTGCATCTTTGACACACCTATCTGAAACTCACATAAAAAAATATCATCCAATACATCAGAAGTATGCCATTCACTTTTTCTAACATAAAAAAAATGTAAAAATTGAGAATTAAAATACATGTATGTTAATCTATAAAATAGTTTAAATACATGTATACATATAATATACAGTGTATCCTTCCTGTAAGAAAAATGAAGTACCAAACTGAGGATAAAGGCCATATTTGGTCACAAATCAACATGTTCTAATGGTTATAATAGCCAATCAGAATAAACTTTTCTTTAGGAAAATTTTAAAAAAGTACAAATGCAAAATCAGACTAAAACAAATTATTTAAATCGAGGTTTCCTGCTTGCTGATTTAATCATGATTAAAATTAGTGATTTAAAATCAATCTAACTTGTTAGGCAACACTTATAAAATACCAAGAAAATTTCACATTCTAGAACTGTTACAACAAATCCTGCTTACGTGATGAGACAAACATATTGAAAACTTGGTTTTTAATTTAAGAAATAAAGGACAACAGTTATGCACCGTTTCAAAGCAATCTGATATTTCAGCATGATTCATGCAAAGGATACAGAAAGCTGATAAAATTATGTTTGATGTTCTTACATATACACTATATTTTCTAACTGATAGCATAGGTTTGTCATATTAGTAGCAAAGGGACATGGATTTGGGAAGAAAGATGTTTCATAGTTTTTTCCCTTGTCTTAAATACATTTGTAAGTTCTAATTAAGAAGGCAATTTAGCAGGATATGCAAACTACAGCATAAATGAAGAAAAGAAAGTGTATTTCTTTTAAAAGTTTCTTTGCATGTGTTGAGTAAAGTACTTTATAAATGAGGTGTCAAGGTACTGCTATCAATTCAGGGAAGAACGGATGCATCTTTGTTTAAAAAAACAAGGACATATATTATCAGCCATAATATATTACCTTGGAGTGAATACAAAGTTGTAATTTATTTTAAGAGTTTTACTGACCTCAATGTAAACTGTAAACCTGGAAAGCACAACTCAAGCAACATAACACCATTTGAAACAGGGGCTGAAAAATTGACTTGGCAATGAAACTGGATACTTTCCCTTGTGAGCATGAGGGTCGATGTCATCAATTTCTGCAGAATTTAAGCTTTCATTATATATTTTTCTAGCCCATATGGTTGTCTGTGCCAACCATATGACCAAGGTGTACCGCTAGCCTTGCTATAGGTACTTTGATTTTGATACAGTACAGATCATTGTGAAAAAAATCTGAAATCAAGATCTCAGGTCCATGTGATTGGAGGCAGACAAAAAATCCTGAATAGATCTAGACAGAAAACAGTTCCATCCCGCAAGCATGTTCATAATTTAAAAAAAACCTTTTCCTGTTGAGCACTGGGACAAAACCAGAACTATCTGAATTTTCAGGGGGGGTAAGGGGGAAGTAGTAGTAGTAGTATTGCTGTAGCACCAGATAACCCTAGTTATGGTACCCTATTGTGCTAGGCCCTGTACAGAAAGACATTCCCTGCTTCAAATCGTTTACGAATAAAATAGTACAGCAGTTGATCCCCAATTTGAGACACTAAGGAAGCACGCCTCTGCAGACACACGCAAGTAGCTTCTCAGCTGGCTCTGTGGCTCAAAGGATAAAGCCAGGGAAGTCTTCTTATCACCTCCCTGTTACTCTTCTTGAAATAAAATAATTTAATTTTAAGGAGAAAAAACTTAATGTTTTGATTGTTTTAAATTTATAACACAGAATGTAAGGCATAAGTTAAATATACTATATTAAAGTAGCCAATCTTTTCTAAAGTGGAAGTCCATCAAAGTGGAAAGAATTGCTCAGTTTCACAGCATATAATTAGCTGGAAGTACAGCAAAAACAGTTTATGTATTTTAAGGGTTTTTTGGGTTTTTGTTTTTTTTTAAAATAAAAAGTTTATAAAATCCCTTAGTTCCTTATTCTAGAAGGATGCTACTGTAAATTGTTAGAAAGACCATGCTAATGTAATACACGTAAATGCACATTTATCTGAAAAATAATTGTAGAAGTGAACAAGTGCTTCTAAAACATATTTGAAAAATTTCTATTTTGGTGGTCTGTCATTGTAGTAATTAGATTTAATTTTTCTTGTAAATTCTTGACGACTATGAAATCTATATATTCATGTCAGGAATTTTGTACAAGTTATTGTATTCTGTACAAGCCTGCACAGGCATCCTTAGAAATTTGTACCAACCTGCATCACTAGTTCAGTTTCATTGTTATACTGTAATGGACAATGAGCAATTGATTATTGTTGACAGAATACATCAGATTCCCCTGAAAGTGATCAGTAACCAATAGTCATAAAATCTCACAGGCTGTTATTGTCTAAAAAAAAATCTTCATTCTAGACTTAGGTGTGTGTCATTTTTTAAAATGAAGATAGACAGACAGCATGTTTGTGAGAGTCTCATGCTGAATCATTAATCAGTAGGGGTTTTGCCTGTGCTTCATGTGGATGTATAACTTCTACTAGCGTCAGTGGCTAAAATACATACCCACCAACAGGAGGGAGAAGAGATAGCAGCAATGCAAGTGAGTGACAGAATACTGACAACATGACTGACTGACTGGAGAAGTCCCCCCGTGACTACGGACCACAGCAAAAAATGTAGGAGGAAATTAAATGGTTTCCCTGTTACATAGAGCCACCTGCAGGACATTTATTTATAAAAGAGAGTGGAACAATTCACTAAGCTAAGTTCTTGCATCTGATTGATGAATGACAACGTTATTTGGAACCAGTATTGAAAATGTATCTGACGTAGTATTACTTAGTCATTATTTTCATTGTTGCATTGCCCAAACTCTGCTAGGTGGGTTCCAAACCTGAGAAAGGTAGTTCCTGCCTGATAGAGCGAACAATCAAAAAAGCCAGAGAGATGAAGGGTGGAAGAATGGGATAGAAACAAAATGATCAGGGCAATGAGTGGCACTCATCTTGGTAGCATCATCCTTCCAGCATTCAAGCTCCACCTGCAATTCCAGTGCTCTTATGGCAACCACAAAATTTGATACCCAATTCATCACAAGGTATAACAATTAATTATTTTTTCTCCTACAAGTTATTGTGCACAGACACATTCCACTGCATGGGGATTCATCAAGAGTTCACTTACTGGTGGAGGGACTTTGAATCATCTGAACAGAGATCGTAACATTGACTTGCCAAAGTTGGCATCACCCCAAGAGACTTGAGTGATAGCATAATGTCTGGCAAAGTTATGTACAGACAGAATCACATTGCTGCTTTGAATATATCTGCTATTGGGATATTGCTAGACAAGCTGATGAGGCAGACCGAGCCCAGGCAGAGTGAGCAGTTATTTTTGATGGAGGAGAGTGTTTAGGAAGATTGTAGCAGAGTTTAATGCAGTCAGAAATCCAATGTAAAATTCTCTGAGCGGACAGTGATTGACGTCTAACTCTCTCAACATAAGCTCCAAAGGAGAGAGGCTCTGAAGGACACTGTGCGGTCCAAGTAGAACTCCAAAGCTCTATGAACGTCTAAGGAGTGGAGTTTTTCTTCAGTTTTGGAAGAATGAGGTTTTGGGAAGATGAATTAGTTTGGTATAGATGGAAAGCTGACACTACTTTAGGCATAAACTTAGGGTGTGGCCCAAGGGGAACTTTGTCTTTATAGAAGACCGTGAAGAGTGTCAGTCAGGAACACTTGAGGTTCTGAAGCCTCCTTGTGGAAATGACTGACACCAGAAACACCATCTTCATAGACAATAAAGATAGTGAGGTTGTTGACATAGGTTTCAAAGGGGAATCCTATCAGTCTGGAGAGGATCAAGTTGAAATACCATACAGGTACAGGATCAGACACAGGAGAATAAGCATTAAGTAGACTTTTCAAGAATTGGGAAACTAGAGGGTGGTTGGTTGGAGATGGAAAACCCTTCTAATGCCAGATATAATGCAGATATGGAAAAGACAGGTAGATTCTCACAGAACTAAGTGAAAGGCCCTAAGATTTCAGGTGCAACATATAGTCCAGCATATATCTAACCTCTGTATGATGGGGTAATAAGTATTGACATTCTGCCCAAATAAAAATCATCTTCCACTACACTGCATGCATGGCTCTAATGGATTCTTTTCTGCTGCTCACCAAGATGGCTCGAACACCTTGGGAGCACAATTTCGCATGAGAATTCAGAGATAATCCATGCCATGAGGTGGAGAGATTGGATGTTGGAGTGCAGAGACTTTTCCCGGGTTCTGAGACAAGAAACCTTTGATTAGAGGTAAAGTTATCCATGATCAGACAGAGAGCTGATGTAAGTCCATGAACCAATACTGTCTTGGCCATACCAGTACCATGAAGATTAATGTTACTTTGTCTCTTCATTTTCCTAAGTACCCTTGGAATGAGAAGGGCTGATGGGAAGGCATACAGAAGATGATTGGATCAAGGGAGAAAGAAGGCATCTGTGATGGAGCCAGGCTGCAGTCCATCCTGGAGCAAAATCTTTTCCACTTGTTTTTCAGGTTCGTCAAAAGTCTTTTACTGGGCATCCCCTCTGGAGGAAAATCTGGAGGAGAATGTCCTTTCTGATTGACCACTTGTGTTGGTCTATGAAATCCCCTTGCTTGTTCAGATATCATTGGTATGACTGAGGGCAGAATTGTTTCTTTTTAGGGAATGGAGTGTAAAATCCCAATGTTTTCAACACAGTCTTCAAGTCTTTGAGACTGTGAAGTTTCTCATCAGTCTGCTGAGAGAATAGGGTCGAACCTTACAAGGGTTAATAGTCAACTGGACCTCTCATGGAAGATCCAAGGCTTGACCCATGAACATTTGCACATCATTACTGCAGCTCTAGCTGCTGAAACTGCCCCATCTAATGCAGCTGGTGAGAAAGAGATCCTAGTCACCAGCTTGCCCTCTTCCAAGATGGCCCAGAATGCCTGCCTGGCATCCTCTGGTAACTTGTCCACAAATTAGAGAACACTGTCCCAGAGAGAGAAATCATATCTCCAGATATATGGAACTGCAGGCTAGCGGTAGAATAAGTTTTACCAAAGAGGTTGAGTCTTTTTGCTTCTTTCTTTATCTTTTGGGGTAGATGATAGCTGTCCCTGACATGCTCTTTCATTTACTGTCGAGTCAACCAAAGAACTAGCAAGGGATGAGTGCAAAAATGTTCACAGTCCTGAAAAGGGATAGGGAACATGCGCTTGGTTCTCTTGGCTGTCAGCAACAGAGATGATGGCATTTGCCACAGTAATTTTGTGGACTCTAGTATGACTTCATTTATAGGTAGAGCCACACAGAAGGCCCTGCTGACCAGTTTGTCCTGCCAGACTATGTGAACTCTCTCTTGCACTACCTCAACCTGGATGTCAAGAGAAGAAGCAACTCTCATTAGGAGCTCTTGGTAGGCCCTGTAGTCATCCTGAAGAGGGGAGGGCAACCCAGAACACTCACCTCATCAGGTCATGAGGAGGAGGAGCGCAAAGAAGGCTGAGCTGAAGCTTCCTGTACCTCCCCAGATTGAGATTGTGGTACATAACATTCCTGCTTGGTACTGATATTGGTATCAGGGGTAACTTCCTGAAATTCCTCAAGTGAACTATCCTGATGTCCACTTGGAGATCTGGAGGGAAGAGGAACTCGGGAGAATTTGGTGTTGGGAAGAAACCCCATGAATTCCAATACGGCTAGTGGTAGGGTACAGGACCCCAATCTCTACCAGCCCAAGGATGTGTGTCCCCGGACCACCACGGGAGCTCTTCTGGGTACTAGAAGTGGAATCTTCTAGATGAAGGTGAATGATGCCTTCTATCCTGGGAGCAAGGATCATAGCAACCTGCATCAGGCACCAAAGAAGAGTCACTTGATCAGGAAGGTGTAGTACCATGTAGTATAGAGGACCGGTGGCATGCCTCTGGAGACATCAGTACAAGGGAACACATACAGGGTTTGCATCTGAATGGCACCAGGCAAGGCACCAAGGATTGGACCTTACTGGTAGGTAAGACAGATGAAGTCTGAGGATCAATCGATAAAGGACATGTCTTAAATATAGCATGATAGGTCCTCAAGGAGAGTCATACTGGGGACCACTGTCAAATCTGCAGGAACTTCAAGCTCCCAAATAAGACTAAATCAAAGAATTATAGGCCTTGAAGGGCCTCATGAAGTCCTCAACTGTAGCCCCCTGCTTTGAGGTAGGACCAAATAAAACTAGATCATTCCTGCCAGGTGTTTGTCTAACCGGTTCTTAAACATCTCCAATGACAGGCACTCCACAACCTTCCTTTGAAGCCTATTCCAGATCTTAACTACCCTTATATTTAGCAAGATTTTCCTCATATCTAACATAAATCTCGTTTGCTGCAGATTAAACTCCCATTACTACTTGTCCTACCTTCAGTGGACATGGAGAACAAATGATCACTCTGCTCTTTATAATATATTTGAAGACTTATCAGGTCCCCCCAGTCTTCTTTTCTCAAGACTAAACATGCCCATTTTTTTTCCCATCTTTCCTCATTGGTCAGGTTTACTAAACCTTTTACTATTTTTGTTGCTCTCCTCTGGATGCTCTCCAATTTGCTCGCATCTTTCCTAAAGAGTGGTACCCAGAATCGGCACAGTACTCCAGCTGAGGCCTCACCAGAGCGGAGTAGAATGGGACAATTACCTCCTGTGTCTTACATACAGCACTCCTGTTAATATACCCTAGAATGATATTAGCGTTTTTTGCAAGTTTATCACATTGTTGACTCAAATTCAATTTGTGATCCACTATAACATCCAGATTCTTTTCCCAGTTCCCTATTCTAACACAGAGGCATTCCCCTCTTGGTCCAAAAACCAGAAATTGAAAAACAAAAAAAATTTTTTTTTAAAGTGTATGTATCAAAGGAGCTCTGATACAACATCTGATCCACTGCCACAGTTTTCCCTTCCTGGACCCACCACTAATTGCACATAAGCTCTTGTTTGTTGAGAAACACCTCCTCGTGGGGTCTGTTTTATTAAAATATCATAGTTCAATGTCAACTAAAATCAAAACCAGTCTCTCTCCAACTCTACGTGTTCTTAGCCCCTTGTTCAACAGTTCTCTCCCAAAACCCAGGTTCTGCTGTCTGGCGTTTCCTAAAGTCTCTTCCCTGACAGGCCTGGCACACAAAGTCCATTCCCCAGGTCCTCCCTAACCCCGGGTTACCTGCAGAAGCCTTCTTGCAGGTTTCTCATCCTCTGAGTAGCCTATTTCATATAGGGAAGCACTGCCTCTTATCTGAATATCAGGTGACTTCCAGATTATCACCTGATCCATAGCCTCAAAACTTATCACTTGGGGAGGCAGTTTAGATGTGGCACAGGTAAGGCTGAGCCCCAACCCCCTTAAAGGGCCAGCTCATCCTGTGACAGACTACAAAACAAAAACAATATAATCTGACCATCTAGAAAAATCACTTATTTATTAGAAATGGAAAACTGAGCAGCATCAACTACTCACTCCAATTATAAAGAAAGTTCACACAAGACCCTGGCTATTTTCATATCTCCACTTGATGGCGGAAGGACTTGCATCCAATGCCTGTTCTAGCATAGACTGACTTCAGAGAAATTAGAAATGTGCCCAACAGCCCACAGAAGCAATGCAAAACCTTAGAATGAGTTGCAAAATGTAACACGGATCAATCAGAAAACAGATCGGACAATAGGCTGCACATATTTAAGAATTTAAAAAAACAATCCCAAAAGAATTGACTTGTACATAAAGAATGAGATAAACAGCTAACTCATGCAGCTAAGGAACAGTTTCACAACTGCTGTATTTGTGTGATAAAAGGATAAGCAAGTACTACTTGCTATTACATTCAGAAAGAAATTATGTATTTTTTCATTTGGGATTTAAGTTTCATTATATTTGTTTTCATTTTATAATCTTATCTTTATTGTTTAAAACTGAGCAAATTTACCAGATTCCATTGTCATCTGAAGTAAACCATCAATGGCATTGGAAAGCAGACCTCTACTGGATATTCTTAAATGACTTAATATGACAGGCAGAGATTTGTACTCCAAAAACAAGGCCTTCCCTTCATCTGTCTTCAAATCCACACACAGGGAATCAAATGCCTGAGCCAGATAATCAGCTGAAAGACATTAAAATGCAAACAATTTTATAACCACAGTTCTAATGACTGATCTATAAAGCTCAGTATAAATAGCTACTTTATGATTAATAATTATACAGCTATAAAAATGTAACAAAATTAGAAGATTAACTGGATCAAGATAAAAGGTTTAAATTGTTAGACCTCTATTTTATTATTTCCTGTATTTCTAATTGACAATTTACTGTGTCGCAGTTCAAGTAGGGAATAGGCAAGTTGGGGACAGCCCACATTCTTAAAAAATATTATTTATAAAGATTAGATCTAAGTAGTTTGCTCAAGAGATGAAGTGAACCCTCTCCTGCACTCAAAGGTTTATAATCCAGATTACAATTTCCAGTAATGCTTATTTCTATAGTACATGAATGAATGCAGAAATTAAATTTTATTCTCAATATCATATTATTCCCTATAGAAACAAGAAATAAATCTACAGAACCAGTGAAATCCCAATACCTACTACTATAAGCATTATTTTCTTCACACCACTGAATACTTCAAGGTGTAACACTGTTTGCTTTATGGCTTTGAAACATAGAAACATGTTGCACATGTTTTGAATTTTGAATTAGTCCATCTCCCAAATTTATTTCCTCTCCTCCTACAAAAGCTTCTCAGCAAGTGCTTCATAAATTGCAATAAATACAAAATTTAATTAACCTCATGATATAATTTTAATTTTTTAATACAAATTAAACTATTAAAGGGAAGGACAAGGCTAGGATAACTCTAAAGCCTGTTCATAGATAAATCTATTGTTTACTTTTCTTCAGATTTTACATGTATGATATATAAAACATTTAAGGTATACTATGACTAAAAATGCATACGAATGCTGAAGATTAAAAAAGTCAGAAAATGATGCTATTGTTATAATATTTTTCATGCATAGCATCCTAGTTCCAACAGTAATTAAAGGGCACCCTGAACTTCTCTCATACTTATAGGGCCCTTACTCAGGACAGTATGTATGCACACGTAACTTAATACACATAAAGTAGTCCATTGACTTCAAAGGGACTACTCATATGCTTAAAGTTAGGCACATGCTTATGTATTTTACTAAAGTTGTAGATATATTAGTTTTTTTCCTTTGAAGTGTGGTGCAATGAATAAATCATGGACCCTACCTAGCTTGAGACTTAGAGTATGTCTTCACTGACAGCGGCAAATTTGTCGCCGTCAGGTTGATTTATCCGGATCGATTGAGCGGAAGTGAGGACCTGCTCAATCGATCTGGAAGTCAATTTAATAAAACTACCTCCCCAAAAAGCATAGCACTGTGTCAACAGGTACGCATTTCCTGTCAGCAAAACATAGTGGAGACAGCGCACAGAAGAGAATTTAGAAAGTTGACGTAAGTTATGCAAGCTATTCTACATAGCTTGCGTAACTCCCGTCGACTGCAGCCAAATTTGCCTATCAGTATAGACCAGGCCTTGGTATACCTCAGCATTTGGGAGACATCTATCATGTTCAGAGTTGAAGGAGAAGGGTATTGAATAAAGACAGATTGCAACTATTCCATTTCCATTTACTTTCATGAGGATTTGTTTGGAGAAGTTTAATCTTTCAGTTTCAGTGTATATGCTGATTACCACTCTACAGTATATTAAAATATACAAGGACTTGATGCTCAGGGTTAAGTAATAAACTCATCTAAATACCTTAAGTAACCACAGGTCCTGTATTTCAGATCTCCCTATTTCAAATGGTTCAGTATTTAGGAATAAAAACACACACTACTTGGTTATAGGAGGAAATAATTAAATATAAGGGAGCCATTCTGTAGTAAGAAAAGTTTAGTTACAGTGCCACCTCCTGGATTTATGACACATTAGAAGAAAAAAGTAATCTTACTGAACATCTTGCATTATGAATAGAAGAAAATCTGTGCTCCTTTCAAGGGGTGATCAAAATGCTTATACATTAATTTCCTGAATGTGCTTTTTATTATTATAGATTATACTTAACCATGTCATATAAACTAATAGTAAAATGTTTTAGCATTCTAAGTATTAGCTTTTAGCTGTTTGGGCTGATTAACAAGTCTTGGTAACGGCTATTTTCCATTTAGCTCTGTAAATCAGTCTGATTGAAAGTTTCCTTATCCAGAGTAGAATGTTCTGAACTGCTGTAGATGTCATCAAGCCCACACCCAGGCTGTCAGGTGTAAAGATGTTGGACCGGATAGAGGAGCTGACCATTGTTCTGTGAGAGACTACATTTGGTAAAATGGGTAAGGTAAGTTTATTAGATCTAAATACCAGAACTGCCAGGCCCATGTTGGGGCTACTATACTCATTTGCTCTGCATCTTCCTTCAGTTTCCTCAAGACCCTAGGAATCATGGGGATCAATGAAAATGTGTACATCAAACAGTGTCCAAAGGATAATGAAGATATGTTAGAGCTGGAGCAGAATGTCTGATACTTGTGGTTTGCTGTGAGCAGGTCTAAATTTTAGGAAACCCTGTGAGCAGAAAATGTACGACTGAAGAGATAAACAATGGATGAAAGTATTGAGAAAAACATCAAGGAGGTGTCTCCAGCCCCTCTCTTGTTTGGGGCTAAGATGGCGTGGGAGCAAAGGCCCTGGCACCTGAACTCCAAGAACACAACTTCCACTGCTCCTGCTTGTAAGAGGGACTCCACCTCCTGCTTCAGGTATCTTTCATGAGAAGGGTCTCTGAAAATGGATGGGGAATGGGAGAGGGGGTTGAAATGGATTATGAGGCAAACCAGGCATGCTGCAGCAATTCAGCTGCAATGACTCACCCCTCCAACAGAACCTGCAGTGACTCAGCCCTGAGGCATGCTGCAGCAGCCTATCCCTGAGCAGGGCCTGGGTCAGATGACCCCCAGGCATTTCACTGACCCCACCAGAACTTCAAGTTAGTAGTGCTGTTGCACAGACCCAGTCAGGAACCCTCGTGCTGCCTCAGTGTAACAGACTCCCAAAGCTTCCAGCCTGACCTTGATCCACTTCCTGTTCCTGCCCCAGCCTTGCCCGAGCCTTGTTCCAGCCCACCTCAGCTGTGTCCACATTCTACTTTGGCCTTGCTCCAGCCCTGCATCCACCTCCTGACCTCTAGACCCTTGGACTGACAACCTGGCTTCAATCCTTGGCCTGCATCTGGACTCCAACTACAATACTGATTTGGCTTGTCTATGGGCTCTGACCTCAATTCTGGCCCACGGCCTGTCCCTGGATCTCAGTTTCAGCATTGCCCTTAGCCCAACCACCAGCCTTCACTGCCTGGAACCAGAACCAAACTCAGATTGAAAGTGAATGGGATACCCCTTGCTCACAATCTCAAGAATTTACCAGACTGAGGTAATTGCCAAAGGTGTTGGAGGCTCAAGCAGAAAAGATCCTGTAGGGGGAGTCAAGCAGGCTACTGACATTGGTGTCAAACCTACTGTCGATTTGAAGCATCTTACTGTGAGCAGCCAAGGACAAAAAAAAGAGGGTCACTTCCAATGAAGTCTCTGTCTCTTCTTCAGTGGCTCTGAAGACCTTATTGGATGACCACAGTATTGTGACAAGCAGCGCTGCCTGAAGCATGTTTGGTATTGTGGCTGCTTCCCTTTATGTGTTGGGACACAAAGTTCAAAGGAGCTTAGGATTTTTTAAAGTATGGATGGCTGCATCAGTCCAACTACTGAAGAAGTCGATGCCCTCAATTGTGGTGGTCCTCAATTGTCACCTGTCAACACAGCTCACCATTCACTCAGAGGACACACACATGACTAGTACAAGATGCTTGAACACTACTAGCCTGAACAGGAAACTTGAGGTCTCCCTAAAAAGCTGTGCAAAACCTGCTGCCTATTTATTTCAGCTATAAAACCCCCCAGCTATCTATCTGCACCACTCAAGATAGCCACAACATCACTCAAAAAACAAAATTCAGCTGTTGGACTTTGAATAAAATATATTTTGAATAAAATATTCCTGTATAATTTTTATCCTTTTGGATACCTAAACATGTGAAATATATGATCACCAACATACCTATTTTCCACTTCCTTTTTTGTGGTTGATCCACCTTGACAATGTCAATTTATATTAGAATATAAATGTAAATACCTTAATATAATACAAACTATAACTTTAGAAAACTTCCTGTTTGATGCAGCACACTTTGTTTCTTAATAAAGTAAAACTTCAAGAACATATTCCTTACTTTACAATTACAAGGTACTTCAGACACTGACATAATACAATCCATTTGACAGGCTTTGTGTATTAAGTTAATGCCCAGACAAAGGCTGTTTACTAAATGTAATAAAAACATTTAAGAACTTACCTTGTGTTACTGTTTTGAGTACTATTAGAGTTGATACAAATCTCAAAGGTAAAATGGAACTTTTAAAGAAAGCTGCTGTCTTTGGTTTACTTTCAGCAGACTGCTCAGAAGAGCTATGTTGGTTTCCCTTAATTACTATGCCTTTGAATATGTCTTCACCAAGTCTCCTCATAGTTGAAGTCATAGCTGAATGCTGTTATAAACATTGTATAAGTTTTAAAAGCATAGTCAATGTAATGAGACAAATTAAAGCAAAGTCTATTTTAAAGTACTGTATTTATAGAACCGTACATTCTACTAAGGAATGTTCTATAACAGGTAGTAAATTAAAAATATTACAGTTAAACCTAAACAGTGTTAAAACATTGAGACACAAATAAATCTAATAAACCCAGACTATAACAGAATCAGCCTTTAAATTATCTTGTTTTGCCTAGATACTATGGGATAGCAACCTAAAATCAGTTACTGTTCTGTTAAATCTCGTAGAATATAATATTTGCAATATACCCATCAAGACAACTTAGACACATTTTAAATGTTTTTTTAAATTAAAATTACAAAACTACCAATTTGCATTTACTCTCTCACATTGAATGACAACATAAAATTAGTAGAGAAAAACAATATGAGTTTAATTTCTTTATGAACATTGTCAATGACTGCAATTTCGAGATTCAGACATTCACATGTCAATTTTCTTAATGAACTAGTCCATGTGAGACTGAAGTAAATTAGGTAATGAATGTAAAAGGAGTGATGTAGTTTAAGATCACATATTGGTGAAAAGCAAAATTATAAATGAAAACAAGTTTTAAGAAAAAAATTGGCTGTGGGATGACATTCTGTATCCAAAGTTTCAGCACAATGACATTTAAAAATGACAAGCAAGTTCTCTTTTCATTCACTGCTATCAAATATATTCCCATATGGAAAATGTTCAAAATTAAAGCTAAGCTTAATGAAGGGGATTTTCAAAGTTGCTTAAAGCAATAAGATCCTCAAGTCACACTGAAAATCAGTAACAGTAGGACACCTAACTCTTAAGAGCCTTTGAAAATCCAAACCAAAAGCAGGATGGATTCAGGAAACACTAAACCACTTAATTATTGTTTAGTGCTGCAATAAAATGCCTCCAAACTTTAAGGAAATGATCACTCATGCATATAATGCTATGTTACTCTTTAAACCCGAGTAGCCTTTACAACAGTTCATATTCATATAATTTTTTCTAGGTTTGATCCACTATATTGCTATTCTTTAAAACAGAAACACATATTAAGTAATTACAATTAGGTCAAATTAAATAAGGAGAATGTATGCATAATAAATTGACATATTATATGTCACTAAATTAGAAAGGCAAAACTGGAGGGCAAACACATTTTTCATATTGTAAATGTAATGTATTTTTAATGTGATCCAAATAAAAAAATACAGATGCTCATGTAAAAACAATCTGCTTTGTAAAGTAAGCATAATGTATTAGAATCTAAGGCCCCAGTCCTGCAAAGAGTTAGATACATACTTTGCAATCAATGGGACTACTCAGAGTATACAAAGTTAGACACATGAATATGCAAGTTTTTGCAGGATTGGAGCCTAAAACATGACCCCATTTTTGCTGCTACAGATATGGTTCTGCAAGAATTTCCATTACATACCAGATGAAAACATTTATTTCAGGATTAAACACTACAAGGTTTCATTTAGGGAGTATCTTTTGTTTAACAAAGTTTGTACAAAACCCAAAGTTTACAGTGCTGTTGCTTTCTGACCTCAATATAATTTAATTTTTTCAAAATGAAATTTTCTAGACCTTTCATTTATAACATTGACAATGCCATGTAATATTTTCTCTGCTGTGCAGCTACTTTTATATTTTTATTAAGCTTCTAAATATCTGCAGTAAAACTAAAGCCTTCTATTCTAAGAGGGGTTTGCACTTAAAGCACCGACAGAGACTCAGGAGATCTGGGTTCAATGTCTTGCTTTGCCACTGACTTCTTGTGTCAACTTGAGTAAGTCACCATCTGTATGCCTGAATTCACCATCCATAAAATGGGGATTTCCTTCTCTAGCTGACAAGGATGTTGTGATGATAAATTCATCACAAAAGCATGGATCTATAATATAATATGAAATACAGAGTTGATAAAAACAATGCTAACATGACAAAACAGTTTTAAATGACCATCAATTTTTTTCATTTGCCACATATCTGCAGCAAATTATCTGAATTTGAACTTTGTGAAAGCTGCTAGGTTTTTTAAAACTATACTCACTGCACTGAAAAGCATGAATTTCTCTTATATCATAGTATCTGAGCATCTTCTGAAAATGAGCATTCTGAGAATGAAATAAAGAATTATTCTGTAAAAAGAATATATGTTTTACCTGTGTCCCACAGTGTAGCTGCCTTATAGCCCAGTAAATAAATTTAATTACAGGCGTATGTAGTTTAGGGTTCACAAATGGCATCCACTGGAGTTGTTCAGCGATGATAGGCAAAAGCTGGAAAAATATACAGTGGTATAGTTTTATACAGCATCTGTCACTGAGTAAATAACTTAAATTCCTGGATGATAATGGATTGCACATGCAAATACTTATCTGGCAGATTCAATGTGTTGAATACATTTATCACACTCACAGCTAGTAAATAAACATTACATAATTACAGGTTAATAAACATATAGCCCAAATTATTATTATAAAAAATTCTGCAAAGTAAATATTGTAGCAACATTACCAAATTATACACATTATGGAGGCACCTGCTCATGAGACTATAACAAAGGAGGGCTGACTTCTAAAAGGGGCATAAATTCCTGTTTTTCTCTAAAAATAGGTGGTCAATCCATGTGAAATTTCACATGATTATATTTTATGCCCTATGAATTCTCTGTGTAGTTTGTTTGGTTTCTCTTTGTAAAGTGCATTGACACCTTAACTCTGCCCCCCAAGGAAAAAAGTGGTTATTGATCTCTACATTAAATGTTGTTCTTCAAGATGCATTGTGCACGTATACATTCCACTGTAGGTGACTTACAAGCTGTTTCCCTGACGGCAATGAGACATCAGAACTACACAAACAGGAAATGAAGTATAGATTTGCCAAAGTCTGCATTGGTTCATGATACTTGAGTGATGGCATAGTGTCTGGAGAAGTGATAACAGTGGCTGGTGAAGATATATATAGATGTAGCCACCTTACAGATCTCCACAGTCAGGACATTGTTTAGAAAGGTTGTTGAGGTAGCCTGTGCCCTTGTAGACTCAGCAGTTATCTTAGTTGGAGGAGTTACATTTGCCAATTCATAACAGGATGTCATGCATGCAGATATCCAATGTGACAATCGCTGAGCCAAGACTGTTTGACCTTTTACTCTTTCTGCATAGGCCACAAAGAATCTAGGTAAGATTCTAAATGACTTGGTTCTACGGATGTAGCAACATATGGCCCTATGCACGTTCAGGGAGTGCAATCCCTCCTCTTTGTCAGCTTGGGGCTTCGGAAAAAATACTGGTAATGAATGGTTCAGATGAATGTCTTTAATCACTTTCAGATGAATTTTGAATGTGATCTTAAGCAACTTTATCCCTGTGAAATATAGTGAATAGATATTCTGCCAACAACACCTGTTAACTCAGAAACTCTCCTGGCAGATGTAATTGCCACCACAAATGTAGTTTTCATAAAAAGGTGGAATAATGAGCAGATGCCCTAGGCACAAAGGGAGGTCTCATTAGATGCGATTCTGATAGGATAGTATACACAAATTAGTTCTTTAAGAAACCTCACTAACATCAGATGTGAGAAAACCGATGAATTTTTAATGTGAGGGTGAACAACAGAGAAGGTGGCTAGATGAACTCTAATAGAAAGCCCTGGTTGTTTTGGGTTTTTTTTTTTTTTTAAAAAAGGTACAGCAAGTAATCCAAGATGCCCTAAATTTCAGTTCAAGAGCATTCACATAGGTATGCAAATCAGCATGTCCAGACTGCGCTTTGTTGGTAGATAGACTGACTGAAGGCAGAGCTACAGGCATCTGAGGTGAAGTCTGGAATGCTGACTCAAATATGTGAATGATGCCATTTGATCCACAGATCTCAGGCAAGAGCGTACCATAGTTCTGATTTCAGACTTGAGGCACTTGCAAAGGTCAACAATGGTCAGAAACCTGTTTCGAGGTAGATAAGCAGTTGCTAGGGTTGCACCCATAAATCTGACCTTTTTGACAGAGATTAAAGTTGACTTTTCTTCATTTATTCTTAGTCCCAAGTGAGTGAACAGCAACTGGATCTGAAAACCATTGTTCGTACTTGCTCCTCTGACCAATCTCAGATCAGCCAGATGTCCAGGCAAAGAAAATCTGGATACCCCAATGCTGGAGGTAAGCAGCAACCACTGCCATCTGTTTGATAAAGTTCCTCAGGTTCTGAGGAAGGGGGCATTGCCTCCTCTAACAAGAGCTCCCGGAGACAAATTTCCCTCCATTTCTTTGTCCTAGAGAGACATGACTTACAAATGGAGCACTTATCTTTAACATGTCCCTCTCCTGAACAAAAACAAACAAATGCCCATCATTTTGTGGCATTGTTGCTCAACAGATCAAGCATTGTTTGGACCCTCGAGATCAGTGCATTGTGGACATAGACTCAGACTCTTAAGGTCAGAAGGGACCAATATGATCATCTAGTCTGACCTCCTGCACAACACAAGCCACTGAACCTCACCCATCCATTCCTGTAATAGGCCCCTCACCTGTGACTGAGTTATTAAAGTTCTCAAATCATGGTTTAAAGACTTTAAGGTACAGAGAATCCACCAGCAAGTGAGCCATGCTCTATGCTACAGAGGAAGGTGAAAAACCCCTAGAGCCCTTGCCAATCTGTCCTGGGGGAAAATTCCTTCCCGATCCCAAATATGGCGATCAGTTAAACCCTGAGCATGTGGACAAGACTCACCAGCCAGACACCCAAGAAAGAATTCTCTGTAATAATTCAGAAGCCAACCCATCTAACATCCCTTCACAGGCCACTGGCATATCTACCACCAGTAGTCAAAGATCAGCCAAACTAGGCTGTCCCATCATACCATCCCTTCCACACATTTATCAAGCTGAGTTTTGAAGCCAGCTAGGTTTTTTGCCCCCACTGCTCCCCTTGGAAGGCTATTCCAGAACTTCATTCCTCTGATGGTTAGAAACCTACATCTAATTTCAAGTCTAAACTTCCTGATGGCCAGTTTATATCCATTAGTTCTTGTGTCCACATTGGCACTGAACTTAAATAATTCCCCATGTGGAACCGTATCAAATGCCTTACTGAAATCTAGGTAAATTAGACCCACTGCATTCACTCTGTCTCAAAAAATCTTATCTTCTCAAAAAAGGAGGTCAGGTTGGTCTGGCATGATCTACCTTTTGTAAATCCATGTTGTATTTTATCCCGTTACCATTAACCTCAAAGTCCTTAACTACTTTCCCTTTCAAAAATTTTTCCAAGACCTTGCATACTACTGAGGTCAAACTAACAGGCCTGTAGTTACCCAGATCACGTTTTTTCCCTCTCTTAAAAATAGGAACTATGTTAGCAACTCTCCAGCCATACGGTACAGCCCCTGAGTTTACAGATTCATAAAAAATCCTTGCTATTGGGCTTGCAATTTCACGTGCTACTTCCTTTAATATTCTTGGATGGAGATTATCCAGCTCTCCCCCCACCCCCCTGATTTAGTCCCATAAAGCTGTTAGAGTTTGGCTTTTACCTTGGATGTGGGTCATTTCTACCTCCATATCCTCATTCCCATTAGCCACCCTACCACTATCCCCAAGCTCATCATTAGCCTCATTAAAAATGGAGGCAAAATATTTGTTTAGATATTCGGCCATGCCTAGACTATCCTAAACCTCCACCCCATCCCCAGTGCTTAGCGATCCCACTTCTTTCTTTGTTTTCTTCCTATTTATCTGGCTCTAGAACCTTTTACTATTGGTTTTAATTCCCTTTGCAAGGTCCAACTCTGCTTGGATTTTGGCCTCTCTCACTTTATCACTACATGTTCTGACATCCAAGAGATAGCTTTCCTTGCTGATCCCACCCATCTTCCACTCCTTGTAGGCTTTCTGGTTTCTATTAATCGCCTGTCTGAGATGCTTACTCATCCAGCTTGGTCTACAACTCTCGCCTATGAATTTTTTCCCCCTTCCTTGGGATACAGGCTTCAGATAGTTCCTGCAACTTTGACTTGAAGTAATTCCAAACCTCCTCCACTTTTAGATCCATGAGTTCTTCAGTCCAATCTACTTCCCCAACTAATTCCCTTAATTTTTTTAAGTTAGCCCTTTTGAAGTCAAAGACCCTAGTCACAGATCTATTTTTGTTTATCCTTCCATTTAGTTTGAACTGAATTAGCTCATGGTCACTTGAACTAAGTTTGTCCCCTACAACCAGTTCTTCTGAGGTCCTCACTACTCACCAATACCAAATCTAAAATGGCATTCCCTCTTGTTTGTTCAGTAATTATTTGGTGAAGGAATCTGTCAGCTATCACACCCAGGAAAATCTGGGCCCTATTATTACTATTAGCACTTGTCCTCCAGTCTATATCTGGGAAGTTAAAGTCTCCCATAATCACACTGTTCCCAGTAGTATTTACTTCATTAAAAACTTTAAAGAGGTCTCTATTCATGTTCAAATCAGATTCTGGCAGGGTGCATAAAAATCAGTGATTTAAAAAAAAATTAAAAATTAAAAAAAAAAAAAAATCGGATTTTTTTTAAAATCATCCATACTAAATTTCTCTCTCGTTTAAAAAAAAAAAAAAAAAAAACAGTTACAATTAAATCTCATCACAAACATGCTAAACCTACACTTGCAGTATCATGAAAATGAATTAATGGCTCTAGTCTGTCCAGCCTAACTCTTGCTTCTTGAAAGTTCTGGGCTTTCAGTTTCAGTTTCTCAGCAGACTAGAGTCACATGTGCAAAGAAAGACAGGCTGGATAGGATTGTTGTTGTTCTCTGCTTATGTGGTGGTGGAGCTGGGCCAAGCGAGGCACAGAAGTTAGTTAAGACACTGTCTTAAAGACAGAGACACAAAGGATGGAGGCAGAATAGAAAGGAACAGAGGAGTGGACTGGGAAGAAAAAGGGAAGACATTATTCAGTACACACACAACTTCCTATATTCCCCCACTTTTGCCACAGAAAAATTGTCATGGCTTCTGGGCATAGAGAGAGATCCTATCTGGAAATATTTTGAAGAAATTCCTTCCCTGGGTAAAAAAGGAAAATGTGTCAAGTGTAAGCAGTGCAAGAAAGATGCAGGGCCTAGTTGCAAAAATGAATCATCATAATGAAAACTGCTTATTGGGAGAAAATGATGTGGATGAAGATGTAGATGTCTGAAGAACAACGTGGATCAACTGGTTAGTAACTTAAATAATTCACATTGAAATGCATCATTCTTCAAGACTCTCTCTATACCTTTTAGCATAAGTGTGATTGAACAAGTAAATTCCCAAGCTGTTTGCTATGTGGGATGTTGCTAGAAAAAAAAGTTTAGCTTAGCTAATCCTTATGGCTTGTTTAATTAGCTAACTACGTTTAGATCTATCACCCAAGTATACAATACAGAAAGCTGCAGTAAGAGAAATCTAGAGTTGCCAGTTGCCACTGGGTGTCATTTTCTTATATTACATAATACATGCCCCTTATTTTGGAACATCATGGCCACAGACCATAATGGCGATGCCATAAGTCTGTCCCCTATTTTACTTCAGCATAACTCAGCTTTCCCAATGGAACCCCATCTTATACTTGTTTTCTCAAAAAACAGAAGTGCCACTGAGTTCTATGGGGCTTACTCCAAAATTAAGTGCACTCTAAGTGCAGTCAGTCATACCCTTTTTGATAATTTGGAATCAGATCTGCATCCTTGCTGAAAAAAATATAAATGATTAACTGAATAATAGAGTAAGAAGAACTGAGAAGAATGACTATTCAAAATCATTTTTGAATTTTGTTTCAGGATTCCATTTAAGCATAAGAGACTTTGACTGTGACTTCAGAGTCATCCATTGGTACTTTTAGCAGAAGTGCTGCAACTAAATGTATTTCAGAGAAAAATCAGTTTTTCTGAGAACTTCAGTGACTCGTTGGAGACCATTGTTTGGAAGGAAAGATAAGGAATAAGGCGGTTAACATACAGGAATAATCTCATCTTTTATAAATCCCCATACTGAATCTTCCAATATGTTTATTAACACATTATTTTAAATTAGGCATGCAGCTCTGCTTAGAAAAAGGGATGGGGAGGTAGGGGGAAGGAACGAAGAAACCTGGACAAGGTGCAGAAAAGGGCAACCAAAATGATTAAGGGTACAGAACAGCTTCCATATGAGGAGAGATTAAAAAGACTGGGGGTTGTCTTCACATACAGAGCTACTGTAGTGCTTTAATGAAGACACTAGTATGCCAACAGGAGAGCATCTCCCATCGTAGTTAATCCACCACCACGACAGGTGGTCTCCCGTCTATTTAGTGCTGTCTACACAGGGGTTTAGGTTGGTATAACTACAGCTCAGAGACATGGATTTTTCATGCCCCACGCAAAATAGTTATACCAATATAAGTCTGTAGTGTAGACCTGGCCTGGGACTTTTATAGCTTGGAAAAAGATGACTAAAGGTGGGGGGGGCGCTATGATAGAGGTTTATAAAGTCATGAATGGTGTGGAGAAAGTGAATAAGACAGTGTTATTTACCCCTTCACATAATGCAACCACCAGGGGTCACCCAATTAAATTAATAGGCAGCAGGTTTAAAACAAACAAAAGGAAGCCTGACTGTGCGTTGTGTGAAATCTGTGGAACTCGTTGCAAAAGCATGTTGTAAAAGCCAAAACTACAACTGGGTTCAAAAAAGAATTTGATAAACTCATGAAGGACTGGTCTATCAATGGATATTAGCCGAGGTGATCAGGGACGCAACCCCATGCTTTGGGTGTCCTAAGCTTCCAACAGAGAATAGCATCACTCAATAATTGCCCTGTTCTGTTCATTCCCTCTGAAACATCTGGCATTGGCCATTGTCAGAAGACAGGATACTGGGCTAAATGGACCATTGGTCTGACTCAGTGTGACCATTATTATGATAAACACTGCAGGGAAGAACGAAGACAGAAATCTGAAAATCATCTGACAAAGACATGATCAGAAGTAAGAGATGGGTTACGGCTTACAATGGGACAGGAATTTAGTACCCTAATTTTCTTTAAACTACTTATAGTTTTGGAGCTATACATGTCAAAACATCCACTAAATATTACTATCTGAATGAATACTGAACTGTTAAATGCGCACAATTATTTTTGTTTTGATGAATGTATTCAAACTATATATAAATAAACCTGGCACACACTGGCCACATCATTAAGGATTTTTAAAAACAATGAATCCCTTTCCCCCTTTACCTTTGCACACTTTTCTTGTGTGAAATTTTTGTGGGACATGTGGGTGTTCTTTAGTTTGTGACTGTCTCCTCCTTCTTCCTCTATTTTCACTGTGCTGAGGTATTGATCTGAGATCCAATCCATAAGAACAGTTAAAAGCTCATAAACATGTGAATTAAGTGGGACCTATAACAACCATAACATTAAGTAAGATTATGAAGCTTTTCCAAAGCATACAGTTTATTCTTAGAGATGCTCAAAGAGAACAGATTGATATATCAGAATATGAAAAGTTTTAACATTTTATTATATGTATTTGGAATAGGATGGCGCCATGCCTAAGAAAAATTAGGAGTTTAGGCTGTTATTTGCAGTGATTATTGGTTGGCAGAAAATACACAGATGAAAATTATATAAAGTCCTAGGAAAACATATTCATGCACAGAATAGAATTTACACAGAATTTACAACTTTGGCCGTAAAAATCTAAGAATGTGACAGACAATTGCACAATTCACAGGTTTTGTACACATATGGTAATTTTGATTTGAGAAACGTTAGATGCATTAAACAACTCCTGTCACTTTCTTGTATGTAACCCACTGCTATTAAAATTTACTTCAGTAACTACAACTGAATAATATTAATTCCAATAATGAATGAGGGCTTGTCTACACTTACCTTGGAGATTCGGCGGCAGTCGACTGGAGTTACGCAAACTATGCAAAAAACTTGTGTAACTCCCATCAACTTCTGTGCTTCTGTTCTGCACGCCGTCTTCATTGCACTGCGCTGACGGGAACCGCATTCCCATCAACACAGCACTATGCCACTTGAGAAGGTGGTCTTAATACGTTGATTTCTGGATCGACTGAGCAAGTCTTCACTGACCGCTCAGTCGATCCAGATAAATCGATCTGACGGCAGCAAATATAGCCTCAGTTCAGAGAAATTAATTAAGAATAAGACTTCAGAATAATGGATCTCCCCCCAAAATTTGCCTTCTCCAATACATTAACTCAGAATCGCAAAGTGTACCAACATTTTTTAGACTTGTGAGGAAAAAAACAGATGCATTCAAAGAAGTTTATCAGATCAGCCCTCAGAGGGGGAAAAAAAAAATCTAGTTCTCTTAAAGCAAAGAGAAAATTGTGTATAATATTTCAAGCAGTATTCAAAGGCATTTTATTGCTACACTTCAGAATTATCAGAAGGGATATAATGGTAGAATACTGACAGAAGGCACACATTAAATAGGACAACATTGAGATAAGAAATATTATTTCACAAAAGAAAAAGAGAATGTTTCAAGACAGAAGGGAGTAAGGTGACCATATTGTAATCAGGTATGAAACATGTCAGCATTTACTCAGTTTTTCCCTTACTAGAGGCCTTTTCTACTAAAGGCACTAAGAGCATAATTACCTATGACTTAAAAATTAATTTTCCTATATCTGACATCACTTACCAGTTTTATTTTTCACTTAACTATAGAGAGCTGTACATAGAGATATTGCTTACATTGTGGTAGTAACCAAAATGTGCTAAGAACTTTCCAACCATAGTGGGAGAAACAAGCATACAATGTAAAAAGATGGACAGATTAAAGGGGGGAGGGGGGGAAGAGATGAGATGAAACAAAAGCAAAGTGATCAGGATAACAATAGGTGCACTTTTTTTTAAGTGACAAATTTAAATGGAATTCTTTTTCCAACTAAACAAACTAAATTTGCCCCGTCCCATTGCTTTCAATTCCTCTGTTCTTATGCCCTGAGCCCCTTTCCTTAGTATAGCTGAGTAATTCACTCATAACAAATAAATTAAATGAGGAAATGACTTCACTAGTTTCCTGAAGACATAGCAAAAGTGGGTCTCCAGAAACATATTCAAACATCTAATATCCATTAATTAAAACAGAAGTTCTCTTTCCTCCTTGTTTATGCCTTACCTTACAAATTTTTGACGTTGCTGCCATTTTTTCCTGCTTCACAGATTTAATTTCTTGCATTGCTTGAGAAACATCTTTAGATTTCTGTATTGTCAAAAATTCATGCTTCCTCTGCAACAGGATATATTAATGAATTGCATTTGACTTGTTTCTTTTACAAGGGAAGAAGCAATAAGAAAGAACTATAAGTCTTACTTGTAAATTCTCTAAACGTGCTTGTACTTTTCTTGCTTGAACTTCCATCTTCTTGTTCTGCTCACTTACATGACTTAACTAAAAGAATCAGAAAATATGTTAAAATATTTGTGGATTCAAAACTTATGTTGAAACTCATTCTTTATTTCATGTAAAGGTTGCTCAAAAATCATTTGACTTATAATTATAGGTAGTTGGATTTTTTAAAGTGCAAGTTTATCTGGTCTTAGTGTGAACCAATCAACAGTTAAGATTATTCAGCTCTTTATAAAATGAGCCAGCTACTAAAAGCTCTGCTAACTGTAAGCCTCTGTTCAGTGTAATGTATAATAAGCTATATCTGTGAATTGAGAATTCAACCTTGAATCCACACACTGGACTTGCACTGCATACAAACACAGCTAAATACAGAAACCATACCTTCAAAGAATCCCACTTTTCTTGAAGAGGACATATAAAATTAATTTGACATTACCTATGTGCATAGCTGCATACATTATATTAATGACTGTACAGTAACAGTTATATGTATCTTTACAGCTTCAAAACTCTATCTGCATAACTAACTTCGCCAAAACACAGTCTCTCTGGACAAGCATCTATACAGTAGAATAAAGTCAGACTGCAGTGACTATGTAGAACTACAGAACTGTACACAACACACACCAACCCACACTGGTGCTCTAAATTGAAACTGAGAATTCTCTACAGCTGCTTGACTGGTTGGTTCTTGCTCACATGCTCAGGGTCTAACTGACCACCATATGTGGGGTCAGGAAAGCATCTTCCCTCATGTCAGATTGGCAGGGAGTGAGTAGAGTTTCACCTTCCTCTGCAGCATGGGGCACAAGTCACTAATTAGGATCCTCAGGGTATATGGGTATAACTAATTTAACTAATCCTCTGACATGGCAGGGACCTCAGGCACTGTGGCACTGCAGTCCCGCCTGTTCTCCTTCTGTGACACACAATAGTTTAGTCTTCTGAGAGCTGTAATACTTTTGTTTAATTCTGGTTGTTTGGGTTAGTTGGCAGTGGCTAGGGGATTTTAGTGGCCTGTGATATACAGGAGACAAAACTAAATGATCTGGTGGTCCCTTCTGGCCTTAAACTTTAAGACAATGACTAACATTTGTCTACTGATTTATTTTTTTTGCACCATACAAGCATAAAGTAGAATGATATCACAAAAATGCTCCATACTCAGTCATCAAAAGGTAGAAAAGTAAAACAGCATGTGTACTCTTGCTTTCCCTCCCCAGAGGCTGGCATAATTCCTTTTTCTTCAGGACACTAGGACAAACTGAAAATTCTGCATCATCTCCATTTAAAAATTTTTTAAATGATTTAACAATTTGAAAATGAGCTATATAATCAGTATGGTACCCCTTGGGTTATTTAATTTATTTTATCCTGCCCCCACATTTTGAATATGCCACAGATTTTTGCACTGCAGAAGTATACAACTGCATTGCAGAAGCTGTCCTAAGAGAAACCAGAGGCTTCAGCAACTGTGTAGGAAACAGAGATTTTTAACACTTGGGCAGCATCAGAGGTAGTTTAGGATTATGGGTTAAACACGTTAGCTGGAAGATCAGCGGTGAAATATAGTTTAGAGATAACTATAATATCAACATTTTAGGCTTGAAAGTTAACAGTTCAGTGAAATGAATAGGACATTTGACACCACTCAGAATTGTTGTTTCCGGTTGTCTTTCTGAGTCTAAAGATAATACTGCATCAGTTTATACTGGGTTTATATTTTCAAAATTATATTTACAACAGCAAATACTAGAATTATGTATTGTATTTAACGGCTTAAATTTAGTAGTACAAATCAGCAGCAAGGGATGGATTCCACAACATTATGGAATATACAAGGATTTGCCCATGCCATTAACTAGATCAGGACTGCATTTTGAGTTTTAGACGTTTGTCTGTCCCTTTGGGGGGGTGTCTCAATTTCCTTGGCAGGATATTGAAATGTTTCTTTTCTTATGAGAAACCTGTTGCTGGTTCTTAGAAGAGTAATTCAAACTTTACCAATATTTGAGTTTATAACAAAGACATCAGCCAGTTAAAAAAAAAATTATTCAAGTTATAGGAAAGGAACAAAAGACATTTCTGATCAATTATATGAATCTTGTTTAATAGGACTGCAAATACAATCAGTAAACTTTCCAAAAATAATTTAAATTGGTTTTAATATTTAAAATGTCATGAACAGGTATGAAAACAGATCTTGCCTGTTTTTTTAAAGAGTCATTCATTTCCTTCAAGGCATCAAATGATGATTTGAGCCTCTTGCTTTCTTTAGTCTTCTCTTTCAAGGTTTCTGACAGCTGTTTAATTTCTGCCTCATGTTGCTATAGAAAAAATATGATTAATGATATGCCAACTAGAAACAATTTCTATGATCAGTTATATTAAAAAAAACAGGACTTCATTGTCAAAGGGTCAGGTATGCAATTTTGCATTCCCAAATGTGCCTGCACTTTGTGCCCATGATCTTTTGAAAATAAGGACTGTCCTGTATATCAAAAAGAATAATCACTACAATGTGATGTGAAAAATACAGTATAACCTCAGAGACGAACACCAGAGTTACAAACTGACTGCTCAACCACACACCTCATTTGGAACTGGAAGTATGCAATCAGGCAGTGCAGCAGCCAAGACAAAAAAAAAAGCAAATACTATATAGTACAGTACTGTGTTAAATGTTAACTAAAAAAGTAAAGAGAAAGTTTAAGATTGGACAAGGTAAGAAAACTGTTTCTGTGCTTGCTTCAGCTAAATTAAGATGGTTAAGAGCAGCATTTTTCTTCTATATAGTAAAGTTTCAAAGCTGTATTAAATCAAATGTTCAGTTGTAAACTTTTAAAGGAACAATCACAACGTTTTGTTCAGAGTTACGAACAATTTCCATTTCCGGAGTGTTCGTAATTCTGAGTTTCTACTGTAGCTGGCCTTTTTGGTGAGCTCCTATGCCTTTTTAAATCCACAACAAAACCTACATATCACATCATCTCATTTATGTGTGTGTCCAAAGAATCAATTCCATAAATAAAATGGATGGAAAAACAAGTTAATGTGGGAGAGAAAAAAAAGAGAAACTAATTTGTATACAAATTGTTCATAAGAAAATACTACGGACTTTAGCCACAAAGATATCCAAATCGCCCCCTCCAATGCAACAAATATTCCTAATGGTATAAAGCACCTCAGCAGCCTGCAATAAAGTTTAACTTAGGAAGCTGAACTGGAATCTCTACAAATTTATCCAATACTTTGTTTTAATATTTTGATACAACTGAAGAGGTGGGTAGCAGTGAAACTGACGTTATGCTATTTTTCCTCTTCTACTGATTGAGAGTTGTAAGCAGCAGCAGAGACATGCATTGAAGCAGAGGACTCAAAAATGGAGGTTGACTGAGGGATGGAGTAGCAAAGACACCTCCTCACAACAGCCAAAGGACTGCAGAGTATGAAAGGGAAGCAGAGAGAGAAACTCCTTTTTTCCAGCAGTCAGAGGACCTTGGTAAGCTTCAAATTTCTCAGACATCTCTAGTCAAGTTTGACACTTAAGATGAAGCATCACAGTAGACTACCAAGACAACACCTTGCTGAAAATACCAGAAATCTTTCCTTTCCCAGAAACTGCAACAAATGTGGGTGGGAGAGAGAAGGAGAGCTGGCCTTAAGCTGAGAATTATCATCTTTTGTACTAGTCTTCAGCTAGCAGTCAAGTGTTTGATAAAATTTCAGTAATCATCTGCTAAATTTTTCTAGCCCTGCTTTTAGGCTGCTATAAACCCAAGTTGAAAATCATGCCTTATACAGTATCTTAAAGGCTGAAATCTCTGAACATGAAATATAGGCAGAGAGAACAAATACCAGCACCAAACGTCTTTAACTAGAATGGCACCTACCCCCAGAAGTTCAAACCATGGAGACAGTATAAAAAAAAGAATTCCAACTGATCGTAACAGCAAAGAACTAGTCTAAAAAAATATAACACCTTCTTAACTGAAAAGGAACCTAGTTGTCTGCAAGTCACTGTTAAGTACAATAGCTATGCTGGCAGGGAACCACAGGACTGAGAAGTGCTTGAAGATTTACTTCAAAGAAAATCATGAACTTCTTCAAGCTACTGTGCTTTACAAATGACTGGATCAGATTTCTTAGTAAGATATCTTACTAAGAAAATTTACTAGGAGCTTTCATACTTTTATGCCTGCTAGAGCTTCTCAGAAAACCAGACTTCAAAAGGAAATGCTACATCCTTAAAAATATTTCCTTCTTGATTCCACAGCACTTCAGAGGCAGTCAAAAGAGCTGTAGAAATGCTGAATTTTAGGGTTTTGTGGGGTTTTTTTTTGTTTTTTTTTAAATGTTTTTCAAAACATAGATCAAGAATGTATTAAACTGTTACTGAAAGAATACCTTGGTTCATGGGGGACAGGAAAAAGTTTCAGAGCCTAGGAAACTTCGGAAAAAGTACATTTAAAAATAAGTTTAAACAAAATAGAAAGATTATTTTTCCTCACTATTTTCCCTCATCCTTACACTACAAAATCATTTTTATATTAAAAAAAGATATTGCATATATTTATTATCAAAAGAAGTCATTCTAAAAATTATTGCAGGAAATAAATTTTAAATGTCATATTTTAAAATAAAACAGCATTAAAACAGTCCAGATTGTTGTTTCGTGGTTCGTTAATACATGTCTTAAATGGCTGAAGATATATTACCTCCCAACCTGTAGCTTTCTGTCTCACAATCAATGTTCACATTTCTTTTTCTTAAATACAAAACAAATTACCACCCAAGGCTAAATTTAAACTTTATCAGAGCAGTTTTTCCTAATTCTATTCCATCCTGCTCTTACCCTATCCCATTCCTCATTTGAAGGCCTCATCTAAAGCCTATTGAAGCCATTAGAAAGACTCTAATTGACTTCATTGGGCTTTGGATCAGGCTTAGTCTCTTTTTCATTCACTTATTACTACAGCTATTTGGAAAACAATTCTGTTTCGTAGAATCTTCCAAGGTTTCAAAATTTCAGAACAATGTTTTTCATCCAAGATCGCTCTCAATCAGGCAGAGCAGGAACTGGAACCTAGGACTCCCATAAGCCATGCCAAAGAGTATGAGAATGTCTTTTTTTTTCCTCTCTTTTTTCACCCCAGACCTCTGATAAAGTTTTTGTCAAAACCAATATCTGCACAAAATATTTCAGCTTTGATGAAATAACATATATCAACGAAATGTCAAAGTTGAAAATGTTCTAACTGGCTACTTCCTACCTTTTACCTTTCCTTTCTCCCTAACTCATTCACTCTCATTCATTCCATTCTTCAAATTCGTTATTGTTTTTTATCCACCACTCACGCTCTCCTTTTTGCTTTCCGTCTCCCTTTCCCAATCATGCATCCTCTTCCACATTTCCACTGTGTGTGTAAAACAGTGAAAAAAATAAAAGTGGATGGAAGAAAGCACGGGAGGTTATTCCTCCACTTCTGCTTGGCAGCACCAGCAGCCTTTAACCATATCCCAGCTGGCACTATAGACAGCTCTAAAGCACCTCCCCTTTCTCTCACACTACCAGTCAGCTGTACCAGAAGTGGGAAAGGACAGTCCTGGCTGAACTGCCTCCCCCTCACGTGCCCCCAGTGGGCACCACATAGCAACTCCCTTAGACAGCAGGCAGTGACCTGGATATGCAGCTGTGTAAATTAAGGTGAATCATAGAAGATTAGGGTTGGAAGGAACCTCAGGAGATTATCTAGTCCAACTCCCTGCTCAGAGCAGGACCAACCCCAACTAAGTCATCCCAGCCAGTGAAACTTTGCTCAACATTGCACTTGAGACATATATTAAAATATAATTAAATGCACACTCATGTCTTAAGGAACACAAGTCTGCAAGTCTCCATATTCAATTTTGAGTCTCATTTGAAAAATCCAACAGATGATATCTGAAGAAAAAATAGGTATAAACTAGACTGAAAACCACTTAATGCTAAGGAGAGCTGATTTCAGTCATTAATGGGAAAAGTGCATCTGCATACTGCAAAAAAGTGTATGTTCTCCCTGTGGCTCTTACACTAATGAAAAAGTTCACTTTTTTTTTTTTTTTTTTTTTTTTAAACTTCCCATCCCAATCTTCTAGATTGGATCCAGCATTTTACACATAATTTAAATTCATTAACAAAACCCTCACAAAACCCAGTATTTTCGAATTACTGCCTCTTCCTTTAATGAAATCTTTTTTCCCCAACTTTAAGTTGGCCTTTTTTTCCCTCTTAAAAGTTGTAGTTTTACAGGACTTACAACAGCTCTCTCCAATAAATACTTTTTGCAACAGATCTTACACTATTATAAACATCTAACTATACACAGTTTGTGGTTTGAAACAGTCAAGTCTGCTTTAGGTACAACTGCAAACAGACTTTTATGGTTTAGATTAGCAGATATAACTAATGTATCACAAAATTTTAGACAAGTTATCTCCAAACCTTCTTTTGGATATGCAGAACAGTCACACACATGTGGTTACATTAATTATTCTTTTAGAATGGACAACATTGTTTTCCGAATTACAGTACCAAAAGGCAACCCCTGAACCAGACTGTTAAACTCATCTTTCTGAGAAAGCAGCTATTAATAACCAAAATACCATAGCAATATTATTTTATCCTTATATATCAATCTTTCCTCTGAGGATCTCAAAGCTCTTTACAAATGTGAGGATCATCACCATTTTACAGGTGATGAAATTAAGGATCAGAAGACGTAAGTTAAATGGCTTGCCCCAGGTAACGACTCTTGCCCAAAGAAATTACTCTAAAACAAATTACTGTACCTCCTTTATAATTTGAAATTTTGCATGAACTTCCTCTTCAACACCTCTTATCTTAGTCAAAGCAGCTTCATGTCTGAAAAGCAATGCTTCTCTTTCAGCTAAAAAGTGTTCTCGTTTCTGAAGTTGCAGAGCATACTCCTGCTGTGCTGAATTTTCTTGCTGTCAGAAAAAATGGGCAATTAAAAAAAAGATATAAAAATGAAATTATTATAACATACCAAAATACAGTCATTTTGTCAAGGATACTTCTAGTTTTATGTAAATGTATATAACAGATTGCATGTATGGTTAATTGAATATAAGCACACCTTTGGTGTACCGGGACCCAATGCTGAAAGCCAACTATTTCCAACACCTCAACATAGTGATCCAGTTGACTCCCACTGAGGATGGGGTTGTTCAGCCTCTGAAAATCAGGCCACTTTTACTTAGGTACCTAGGGTTTAGAAGCTTAACTTTAAGCACCTAGATCTGAAATTTTTGGTTAATACCAGTAATTGTGATACATATATAGTGCCGCTTATCTGAGGATTTCAAGTCCTCTCCTCTATCCACAAGACAACAATGCCTCATTAGACAAGTTGTTACAGCCTCATGCAGTACATCTGCTTACACTATGTTGTATGATATGAAGAACAGGTTTTGGTTTTTTGTTTTTTTTTTTTAAAACAAGCAAATTTAGTAATATGTAATTGTTGAGGGAAGAAAGTTAGGAAGGGAAGTAGAAAGTAACAAATGTAATACTTCACTGAATATTCAAAAACTTCTAATCTGTGAGTTTCTGAGAAAAATTATCTAGTAATACTTTAAAGTCATTTCCAGTACCTACCTGCAGTTTCTGATGTATGACATATAATTCATCATAAATCTGGTTGATGTGAGATGGCATTAATCTTTGACCACCCAATACGTGAGTTTCAGGCTTGCTCACAGCCTTCCTAACCAGATCACTATTGATATCATGGTCACTGCACGTTACTGTGTTTGCAGCCAAATTGGATGGTAAGGTGACATCTAAGAAATGAAAAGGCGAACATATTTTATATTATTATTATTATATTTTTATTTTAATTATAATTATTCTTATAGTTTTGACTAATAAATTAGATGACCAGTTATTGTTACATATAGAAACACATTTTAGGCTTTTGTGATTGAATAGCACCATACACTAAGTACCAAAGTGAAAAGTTAATCTGAGTATGTCCACAAGCAGTGTGAGTATTTGTTCAAAAACTTTATAATCTATTTCCTATTATTTGTTTTGCCCCACCATCATTAGTTTTCTGATCGGCACAGTTTTATAAATAAATTATGCCCTCTGCTAACACACAGAGGTCCAAACGACGTCACTAGGAGATCTATGAACAGACTGAAGGCACAATATAGCTATTAAGCACTAACTGCTTTGATTGATTCTTTTGGTGATGGTGGGAGAACAAGAAGGAACACTATCAGAGATGTTTTTACATGGAAGTTAAATAACGTCTTGGAACAGTGTTATATAATCAGACCACCTATTCTTAAAACTGAAAATAATGTTTCACATAATAACATCAAAAGTGCTGTGTTAATATGGCTGGATTTTTTCTTCTTCTCTATTTCTTGATCCATAATGTGCAATAACCAGAACTGCTTACAGGAGACTTAAAAAGGTCAATCTTTTAGAAAAGAATTTGTCTTGTTATATATAAATACTACAATTAGGATTAGATCTACTAAAACATTACATCTCAAAACTAAAAAATAGTTTACTCAGTTGTAGGTTTTATGAATTGGATTATGAATAAAATTCAGATGAAACTTTGAATAAAGCTTTTATTTTTCCATACAAAAAAGTTAAAAGTTATGTGATAAATTGAAGTTGAATTTAATATTTTTCCAATTACCTGTTTCTGTATATGTATACGTGACTGTATTTTGAATTGCCTCAGTTGCAGAGACATCTACGACTTCTTCCTCTAGTTCTAGTTGACTGGAATCACAGAGCGAATCCAGCTCAAAGCTAAAAAATACAAGTAGATGACACTCATTTGAAATTATTCAGTGCCATTCTAAAATATTATGCATGTAATATAAAGAAGGTTTGCACACAAATACAAATGTTTCTCACTACAGCATATTTACATTTGACTGAATGCAGAGACAACACTAAACAATTTGCAAAGTACTTGAATCCTTCAGAATGAAAGGCATTTATAAAAATAAGATTAACTACAGTGAAACAATAAAATTGATGACTTAATAAAATGTGGCACAAGTAAACAACTTCATTTTCATAAATAAATCCTAATTTGTATGCAACAACTAAACTACTTTTAAAACAGATCAAAGCACAACTTTTTTTCTACCAAATAGGAAATCTAGAGAAGAAAACAAAAGGTGTAATATATGTTCTCTCTCAGTATGTTGTATTGGGGCATTAAGAGTATCACTCTGCAATCTTCTGAAACCACTCTCTTTCTAAACAAATTTAAGACTAACCTGTCAACTCTGACTATTTCTCTTTCTCCTCACTTGTTCACTCCTTTATATCTTCATCCCACTAGCTAAGCCCAGAACATACAGTTGTCTCAAGTTAGTGGGCAAACTTCCTTATCTAAAATCAGCATTTACATTATTACATGAGTCAGAAAGAAGCTGAGCCTTATTACATAAGAACGACTACACTGGGTCAGACCAGTGGTCCATCTAGCCCACTATCCTGTCTTCAGACAGTGGGCAATGTCAGGTGCTTCAGAGGGAATGAATAAAACAGATAATCATCAAGTGATCCATCAGTCGCCCATTCCCAGCCTCTGGCAAACAGTATACTGAGTATACAAAAACTGCTAAAGCAGGGGTGTCAAACTCATTTCCTATGGCAGGCCAGATCTGAATCTGCATTGTACCCACGTTGTACCCTCTGGCGGCAGCGTGCTGCCGCTGCGAGATCTCACAGCATCGTACCCTCTGCCGCCAAGGGCCGGACTAAAAAGGTTGGCAGGCCGTATCCGGCCTGCAGGCCGGATGTTTGATACCCCTGTGCTAAAGCTATGCCTTCCACATGGCAACCTGCTACTGGATCAGCATGAAAATCCTATATAATGTATTAAGGGATAATGCATGGTTTGTTTGATTCGGGGGCAGAGGGAGGACGGGAGGAAGAAAAAAAGGGGTCCAAGGACACATGAGGGAAGATTGAAACAGCTCTTACCAATCCAAGTTTTTGAAACTCTTGAACAAGTCACTAAGAGGTTTGCTATAGTGTTTTCTTCCACTGTAGATACTTTTTGACTGTGAAGAATTTATGGACAAGGGCATAATTGTATTATCTGATGAACTGTCCAAGTTACCTATAAAATAATTCAAATATTAAATATTTCATTTTGCAGTTGAAAAGCACACATTAAAAAAATCCAGGATGGTTTAATAAATATATTTTGTACCCTGCAAGTGTTCTTTTTTAAAAGAACAAAACCTGATTTATAACATATTAGACAAGCTTTGACAAGGAATTAAAATTAGAGAAATACAAAATATTAGCTAAATTTATTTTAATAAATAATTTACAACTCAAAAGTTTTATAGATGACTAAAAAAATTAAGTCCTAAAAAAGCCCTAAAAAATTAAACCCAAATAAAAGCTCTGTGTAAGCTTGAAAGCTGTCTTTCTCACCAAACAAAGTTGATCCAATAAAAGATATTACTTCACCCACCTTGTCTCTAAAACAATTAAGTCATTTTAAAGAACATTCAACTTAATACATTTTTTAAAATCTTTTTAAAAGCTTAGTTCTATTACTAAAAACAATCAGAAACCACAACTTTGTTTTTACATCAGATCTGTCTTTCTGAAGTTTTACAACTTGCATTCATATGCTAATTGCTCAGCAAATTTAAAGTCTGACAACAGAGCCTTTTACTTCCTTTTCATATGCATCAGCATAGCAACATGCATTCCTCTGCAAGCCCACATGCATGCTAACCATTAAGTTTGTTCGTATCTGTACATTAAAAAAAACAAATGCATACATTTATTAGATTACATAAATTAATAAAACTTTTTAAAAAAGATTATAAATTTCCTGCTTTAATTTTGTTTTATAATTTGCACCATGCAATGTTTAACTGTGTCCCCTCCAGCCAGCTATCTTAGGTACCTGCATGTATTGTACATGGCTACAAGAGCAACAAATATTGCCACATAGGGAGCTATCCAATACCACCCACCTCAAATAGTTTTCCACAAACCAACTTCCTGTCAACAAAACATATACTCCATCCTGCAGAATCCAACTGATAGCAGCCAGTTCTCATATGTGTATCAATGATAACCAAATGCTTCTCTCTGCCATGCCCCAATAATAGCAAACCCTCACCTCCTCAAACATATACAGCAAGATGGTCATACATATACAGTAGAACCTCAGAGTTATGAACTGACCAGTGAACCACACACCTCATTTGGAACAGGAAGTACACAATCAGGCAGCTGGGGGGGGGGGGGGGGGGAGAGGGAGGGGAAGGGAGGGGGAGAGGGAGGGAAATAAACAGCAAATACAACACAGTACTGTGTTAAACAAACAAATTTTTAAAAAAAGGGAAAGCAGCATTTTTCTTCTGCATAGCAGTGTTTCAAAGTTATATTAAGTTAATGTTCAGTTGTAAACTTTTGAAAAAACAACCATAACGTTTTGTTCAGACTTACAAACATTTCAGAGTTACGAACAACCTCCATTCCTGAGATGTTCGTAACTGAGGTTCTACTGTACTAGAATTCCACTTACCAGGAGCGGGGTGTGCATGTGGCTGATCTTCATTCAATGGATGAAAGTAAGACTTTCAAGTGCAGTACTTGGGCTATTTATATTCACCCTTGCCCTCCCCCGAAAGGTTACGGGTATTAGTATTCCTCCCTAGCTATTGGAGCTTTCTTATTAGACACTGTAAGAACAATAGTCTTTTTCACCCATATCTTCCTTACCAGCAGCCCTCCTTCTCACAGAGAAGATATATAAGCATTAGCAATTTCCTTCTACTGTCAGCCCACCCGCGCCACAAGGAGATTTCTTCTAGAGTACTCCTGTAGAATACATAGGTATGTATACTCTTCCAAACTGGTACTGGAGTTTCACAAACACCAACCTAGAAATGTCTGCCTACTTAAAATACACTGGGAGAAACTATAAAACTACTCCCCCAAGACATGGGAATTCTTAAGATAAATTGAAAGAATAGTGAACTTGAATTGATGTCCCTTTTAACAAAAAGATATCCAAAACATTCTTTTTGTTGAATTACCTGTGTATGTTAAGGAGCTTCCTTTTTTACTTTTGGTCTGTAATGAACCTGAATGACAATCCTATGAGAAAACAGAAAAAAAGTCCCTAATATTTTTAATCCCATTATAATGTATATTAAAATGTATTTGTTTACAGTTTATAGTGTCTTTACTAAGGAATTGTTGTTAAAAGATGTGCAGACGATAATTTTTCCCAAATCAAAATGTAAGTGATCCTCACACAACATAAGCAAACAAATAAAAAGCCCTATAAATTAATGAAGCCATTTCATCATAAGCTAAAATGAAAGATTGTTAATATTATTTCTATTTTTAAATACCTGAGAGACCCTCAAATACCTCAGTGATAAGAGCCATTCAAGTAAATAGGCATAAGTAGATTAGCCACAGAAACAGCTTCATCCAGTCCTGCATTTTAGCCTGTTACTCCAACATTTCCTACTTTATGTTTTGTCTTCAACCTATAATGATACACTTAAAAAAAAAAAAAACTTACTTACAAGTAACATTAGACTGCAAATTCAAGCACTTGAATATTAAGAAGTGCCAATTTTAAGGTGGCTCCTGCAGCCTTCATTCTGCCCTACTGTGCATCCAGTCTGTGCTCTTGTGGAAAAATTAGTGTGTGATCATGTAACTGAAGACTGTATCATAGCACATATGCACAAAGGAGGCAGAACTGAGGTTTCACAGACAAATGTAAAACTAGAATCCCTAACTTTCAGGTGCTTAACTTTGCAACTTCAATAACATTCTTTTAAAGTATTTTTTGCATGCAACTCCCTAAGCTATTTTAAAAGGAAAAAAAAAGGAAAAAATTCTATCATGTGCAACTAACATTTTCCCCCGTCCCAACAGGCATCATCAACAGAGGTGGAACTCTGAACCGTCAACGTTACAGCACAGACTGGTACTACTTGAGCTACAGAACTACATCAGAAGAAAGCAGAAGGTTGTTATTCCAGAGGGAGCATGGACTAATAGATCCAGGTGGTTGTCAGTAAGGAGCAAAATTGCTCTATCCTCACCTGGGAGTTGGAAGGGCTCCAGTCCCATGTAGTGTACGTGTCGGGGAGGGAGACTGGGGAGGTGGATCCAGGTGGATTTAAGAGGTGTGGAAACCCAGCCTGATTACTGCCCCCATCTGATGCTCTGAGGGGGCAGAATGGGCCACTGGGGCCATCCATTTGTCTCTAGTCTGGAGACTCCTTCTCTCCACCTGCCCCATCTACCCAGGCTGCTCCCAGCTAGTACAGCAAGCTATTGCCACTTTGGCCCCAGCATGATCCTGGACTTGGAATGAATGAATGAGTGAGTGAGTGCACGTGTGCACTTTGGAACACTGCCAACACGCATTACTTTAGCACACTGTCAACATTTTCCTGAAGCATGCAAATGAAAGAAGAGATCGGTCATTTTTAATAGTTCATATCTTAGCAAAAGCTGAACTGAATTTCATGAGACAAAGAAAAGATAAATGAGTAGCCTGAAGGCATTTCCTCTGTCAAATAGCAAACGCTTTTGGCAAACAATAAAGGGGTGAGAGCTCCTCAAAGAAAAGGTCCCAAGAATGGAAAGTGTTAAGCAGCCTTAATACAGGCATCAATAACAACTTTCCCCACCATATGGCCCTAATTCAACAGCCGTCCTCTCCACTGCACTTTGATTGTCTACGGTTGGTAATATCACCATCCCGTCCATCAATTAGGCCTTGTCTACACTTAAAAAATAAGTCAACCTAATACAGGTCGACTTACAGCTACTGCTGTAATTATAGCGATGGCTGGTGTCCACACTGCCCTCCTTGGGTCGGTGGAGGGCATCCGCACGAGGAGCACTTCCACCAACCTAAGAGGTAGTGTGAGGAGCTGAGAGACAGGTCTACTGGGCTCCATGTGGGCTGCCCTCCCAGGTCCCAGCCAGGAGCAGGGCTCCAGCAACCTGCAGCTTGCCTGGTCCCAGCTCGCAGCAGCCTGTGGCTTGCCCACGTCCCAGCTCACAGATGGGAGCCGGGCTCCAGTCACCTGCATCCTGGCTCATAGCAGTGAGCCAGGCCGCAGCAGCCCCCGGCTTGCCCAGTCCCATCTCATGGCTGGGAGTTGAGCTGCAGCAGCCTGCATCCCGGCTCGCATCTGGGCAAGCCAGGCTTGCAGCAGTCCGCAGCTTGCCCGTTCCCAGCTTGCAGCCAGAAGCAGGAACCAGACACCCACGCACAGTGGTGAAATTGACAAGAATGACAGCCACTCCACTGCTGTAAGGGGAGGCAGTGTCTACATTGACACTGTGTTGCCCTAGCTATGCTGACAAAAGCCCAACACTTCTCATTGAGGTGGTTTTGTCAAAAAACAGGGCAATTTTGTCAGTGGGGGAGTGACTGCAGTGTGTACATCAGTATTGTTTTGTCGACAAAAGCTGACTTTTGTTGACAAAACTCTCTAGTGTAGACCAGGCCTTAGACTTTTAACCTCAGAGATATCTTTAACTCTTCCCATTCTCTTGCCACCAGGCTCTCTCCAAACTGTCTTTCTTACACATCATTTCCAATATCTGACCTTTCTTTCCATCCTCATCCAGGGCATAATCTCTTCTCTTGATTACTGCAACTTCCTCCTCTCTGGCCTTTCTGACAACCATCTTTCCACCTCACCCACAACCAATACTAACTGCAACTGCTAAAACTATCTATTACTGCCCATCATTCTAGTCACATTATCTATCTCTTTGAATCCCACTATTCCACCTATTCCATATTAAGTTCTAGCTTCTTGTGCCAATCGTCAAGGTCCATCATTATTCTGCTTTCTCACCCTTATCCATGTTCTTCCTGTCACTTTATGCCCCCAACCCAGCCACCACATGTAGTTTTGCTTTCCTCAACATTGTCCTTATGCAAGAAAATGATTTGCCTGAACTGATCCTCTTTCAAATCCCTTCCCAAAACCCACTTGTGTCGCTGTGCCACAAGCCAGCCAACTAGCAGTCACCTCCCATTTTATTGTTGCTACACAGGTTTGAGTATTTATTTAGTAAGTCCTTAGGTAATATGGTGATGGGTGCTACAGAGTACCCTACAGACTAATACGGAATACACCTCATGTCCCACAGCCATCAGGGCTCACCCACTGCCCGAAGTGTTGAGCCGAGGCTGATGCCCCATACACTCCTTCACACGCTATTTTAACCACCTGCCTTACTGACTGGAGAAGGAAAGAGCACATAAGGAGGGGCACGTTTCCGATGCTCCACCATTCAAGCTGGTGGGGCCCGAAACTGGGACACAACACGTGACAAAAACCAAAAGGAGGGTTTCACAAACTCCACAAGATTAATTCCCTTAACGTAAAGCCCCTCCAACCCCACCCCATAACCTCCATGTCATGATTCTTTATTGCTGAAGTAACTAGCACCCAGCAGTAAGAGGGGCAGTGGCTACCTGGGGGTGCAATGCCGGGAACTTTGGGATTAAAATGAGTAACACCCCTGGACGCCAGGAGCACCTCGGAGGTCAACCAGTGCCACTGACCCCTCCCTCAGGGCCCAGAGATGAGGCGGCTGCTACACCGGGGCTATTGCAAAGACCCCGCCAAGGAGAGCAGGAGCCTCTGCTCGGGGGAGAGGGAGACACCCCTGCCAGGGAGCCTGGACCTGCAGCAGGGCCCAGGAACTGGCCCAGGGACTGACCCAGCGGCTCGCCATCTGGCCCCACGCTTTTCTACACCTACCCCCACTAGGGACCCCCTCGCAGCTCCCTCCTCCCCTCGCAGCCCCTGGCGCTTCTCACCCCGGCGGGCCCCCGCTCCCCGCGCAGGTAGCGCCGCTTCAGCCGCTCCACGGAGCCGCTCAGAGCCGGGCTCGCCATGACCCGACCCGACCCCCACAACTTAAGCGCCCAGGCCACCAACGGTGCCCGCCCGCGCTCGCGCGCTCCAACCCCTGCCCGGCCCGTCGGTTGGCCACTGACCCGCCGCGGCGGCACTGAGCATGTGCAGACCGACTGGGCCTGCGCAGTGACGCCTGCTGACGCCGCTGCCCGGCGCCTGCCCCTAGTGGGGTGGGGGCGGGGATGAATGACAGCGCGCCCCCTGCTGCCCGCGGGCTGCTCCCGGCACCCGGGAGGTGTGCAAGGGGCGGGGTCAAACGGCTGGAGGCAGGAGAAGGAGCGCGGCTAAGGGGTCGAGTCAAGGCTCGGTTGTGGCGCCCCCCAGTGGTTGGTGACAGAGGGGAACCTGGAGAGGCGGGGGAGGAGAGGGAACAGATACCCCAGGTGGGGTGAGCGACAAGGGGGTGGGCCAGGGCTGCGCTCTTAAGGGCACAGTATCTGCACAAGGCAGCCCTGCCCTGCTTGAAGCCACGTACATCTTCCACCAGCATTCATCACCAAATGTGCGTGGCTGGTTGGATCATTAGCTTCCCCAGCTGGGGCTGGGTACTGACAGGAAGTGCAACATGAATGCTGATCCATGCCTCCCCCCCACCCTTCCCCACGCCATGTACTGAGCTGCTAAAGGAGACTTGGATCAGTGAAATATTTTATAAATACCCACACTCCTCCCATAACAATTTGGTGTTTAAAAGAATCCTGAGTCCGTTTCCGAGTCTGTATAAAGCCCCATGTCTGTACTTGCCCCAGCTCTGTTCAGGATCGTCTTCTGAAAGACTACTGAAATAAGCTTGTGGTTCCTCAACTGAGGGAATCTACTTGCACACAAGATGTGAAGGAAAGCTGTTCAATATTTCAAGACTTCGATCTAAAACCAAGACTCAGGAGGTCCTTATCCAACACCTCCTCTTCACTGATGGACGCAGCAGTGACAATCCACACAGAAGCCCATCTCCAAAATCTCATGGACAGTTTTTCCAAAGCCTGCAAAGGCTTCGGGCATACGATAAGCTTTAAAAAGACACACAACATGGCAAGGCGTGGAAGCAGCACCCTCCATCAACAAAACATTATGAACTTGAAGTGGTGAATGAATTCACATACCTGGGAACCACAGTCGTGTTCAACCTTTCACTTGAAATGGAACTCAACATTCACATCGGAAAAGCTGCCACAATACTTAGACTGTGCAAATGAGTATGGCAAAATAACAAACTGATAGAACACACAAAGATCTGTGTGTATCATACACTTTTGTATGGGATCAAGATATGGATCTTTTACTCTCATCAGGAAGAAAAGGCTCAACAAGTTTCATATGCATTGTCTTCGTTGAATTCTTGGAATCTCCTGGAAGGACAACGTCACCAACACTGAGGTGCTTAGGCGAGCCAGCATACTCCGCATGCAAACATTCCTTAAACAGAGATGCCTCCACTGGCTTGGGCATGTGTGCCAAATGAAAGATGGCCACATCGCAAAGGACATCTTCTACGACAAATTGGCATCTGGAAAAAGACCTAAAGGACACCCAAAATTGCATTTCAGGGATGTGTGCAAGCGAGACCTCAAAGAAATGGACATGGATATGGATAACTGGGAAGATCACACTCAGGACCGCAACACAGCCTTTGGAAACAAGAGATCAATAAAGGTCTCCAAAGCTATGAGAGGAAGCAGTCCAGCTTAGCAGAGGAGAAAAGAGCTCACAGAAGGCACAGCCCAAAGGATCGAAACACCATCTTTAAATGTGACAAATGTAGCAGAGATTGTCTCTCTTGAGTGGGGCTCTTCAGTCATAGCCACAACTGCCATAAAACCAACTGAGTAAATTTTTTACCGCTCTGGGGTACATACCCATAGTCTCTCGAGACCTGCAGCAGCTCACAAATTTGTCCTCTCTGCTGTTCACATTGCCTGTTCTGGCTTGCCTTTTCCTTCCAATCTGGAGTTTCACACCTTTACATTACTTCCTTTTTAAAATGTTATTTTTGTTACTCTTTGCACTTCATCATTCACCTTCGTTAATGCTGTGCTATTTAATTGGTGTTTTAATAGTAATAATTTAAAATATCAATAACTGCTGGTAGCTATAGCAGTTATCTCAGAGTTTCTAATATAACACATCCTATTTGTATTGTGACAGTTTTTAATTCTAAATTTTTGTTCTTTTTTCATTCTTTTTTTATACACAAATTTATTCTTTGTGATCATATGACATCAAGACTAACTGATTTCCTGTGTTGATGTCAAATCTTCTGTTTCCTTTAATCCACTGATGGGGCTTGCCTTTGTCAATTGTTATTTTGCCTCTCTATCCAGTACCCTTTTTCACCTGTCACCACTTCTGTTTAGAACTTGGTTCCCAAGAAGTCATTACGGGCCAGATTTTTAAAGGTTGAAAGCATCTACATGCTTTTGAAAATCCCACTAGTTATCTAAATACCGTTATACATCTGACCCTGAAGCCACTATACTATCTTGCATAAAATCCTTCTCAAAGGTAAATTTCTAATATGATTTTCACTAAATACAGGTATACAACTCCAAGTTAGACTGACAACCACAAGTATTCAAAAATCACGCGTTATGCATCCAAAAGTAATGAAATTTAAATAAATAAATAAATACGTTTTGGGTTCTTTTAATTTGCCTTTTTGTTTGTGGGTCTTTAGGGCAAACTAGCTTCAGATCTTTTCTATTACCTCTCTGAAAGAATCCACATGCTGTTTTGGACTTCCAATAACATATGATTCCCCCCTTCTTTTGTAATTAAAAAATCCTAATTTCTGTAAGTAATTCCCTATCCTGCAAACACTGAACTGCACATTTTACTCTTCTATTACTTCATTTGTTTCATACATAAATGTTGATTTTTTTTCTACTGAATTGCTTATACTTTTAAATGGCATGTTTTAATTTCATAGCTTTTTATGTATGCTTACGTATTTTGTTATGATCCATTTCAGTGATGTTCTTCATTCTGACAAGTGTAATGTTCTCTACTGCCAAAATAAGAGAATTTTAAAGATGAATTATCCTGTTTCTCCTTGGCATTGGTTGCCTTTTGGTGCAACTAAAGTGTTTTGTTTCCTCTCTGTTTTTCCAGGGGCAAAGCTAATGCATGTTTGTTATCCCACAGTGAAAACACACATTTTCTTCACACAGAAGAAACAGACTATAATGCTGACTCAGATGTAAATTAACCATTATTATTCATAGCTTGACAACTCTGATACTGAATATGTGGCTAACATCGCTCCATTGCCATCTGAGATATTTGTGTCTGAATGGCTGCAGTCCCTCCCACTCCCCATGAGTGTCACGGAAAACCAGTTAAAGCATTTTAAACTAAAGGAATTAACAGATGCTTGTTTCCCCTCAATTTCCCTTATTACACTCCCTTATTAAGGCTTGTCCAGATGGTGTGACACTAAAGGTGTGAAGTTAAAGCATGTACATTTCAGTGCTTTAAAGCCTTGTGTAGGGGCTTTCGTTCAAAAGTAAAGCCACCTTAGTTTTGACAATGATAGTCGGGGCAACCATAAAAGATTGCAGATGTCCTTCCCCAACACACAATTAATCATCAGACCTTCGAATTGTCTTGAACATTCTAAAAATTGTGTAAAGTCCAGGTGTAACCCACATTTGATGTTTTAAGTCCCAAGAGGAGGAGTGAAGTAATGGGGCACTCATCTTAACTTTTCCTATAGAAAAGCTTTTGTAATATCTCACAGGTCTAAATTTTGGCCTGACAACATTTAAATAAACGATTTAAGGTTAAAATTTTAGGCAATCTTACTCCTTTTTTCTGACCTGCGTTGGTCAGGACATCTTTCATGAGCAGGAGAATGAAAACCTGATAGTGTCATAGTAGATTCTGCTGTGAATACAGATGATGTTGGCCTTGCTGTACAGTGATTCCTCTGTCTCAGATGAAGTCAGAGAGGCTCCACAGAAATATTTTCAGCTCACTTAAAACATTGTGATGTTGGGTCTCAGCACCTGTGCAGAGAAACCAGAAACATCCATAAATAGGTGTGGCATTACTAAACATCCCCTGTATTTGTTTCTGAAGATGTTATTGAAGGCAAAACATTTGGCAGGTCATTCCTTGTTTAATCACATTATACCTGAGCCAATCAGAGCTCAAGGGGCTGGGGGGAAATGTTATAAATATCTATGCTGTGACATATGTGGCTGATCAATGCAAGAGCATGCACCTGTCTGCTGTGTTGGATGGTTTTGCTGACAACACTGAGAAATGTTTTGAAAAGAAGGAGGATGCTGACATTCTTATGACATGCTGAAGAAGCCAAGTGTGTATGCTACGTATTATGGTCGTATTGTAGAATCATAGAAATTTAGGGTTGGAAGGGATCTCGAGAAATCATCAAGTCCAGCCCTCTGTGGTGAGACAGGATCAAGTGAACCTAGACCATCCCTGACAGGTGATTGTCCAACCTGTTCTTGAAAACCTCCAATATTTGGGATTCCAGAGTTTAATTACCCTTATAGTTAGAAAGTTTTCACAATATCTAGCCTAAGTCTCCCTTGCAGCAGATAAGCCCATTACTTCTTGTCCTACCTTCAGTGAGAGAACAATTGTCCACAGTCCTCTTTATAACAGCTCTTAACATATTTGAAGACTTTTAACAGTTTCCCCTCAGTTTTCTTTTCTCGAGACTAAACAAGCCCAATTTTCCTTTCCTCATAGGTCAGGTTTCCTAAACCTTTTATCATTTTTGTTGCTGTCTAATTTGGCCACATCTTTCCTAAAGTGTGACACCCAAAACTGGACACAGTACTCCAGCTGAGGCTTCACTAGTGCCAAGTACAGCGGGACAATTCCCTACCCTGTCTTACATATAACACACCTGTTAATACATCCCAGAGTGATATTAGCCTTTTTTTGTAGCTGCATTATATTGTTGACTCATATTTAATTTGTGATCCACTATAACCCTCAGATCCTTTTCAGCAGAATTACCTCATAGCCATTTTCTCCCTGTTTTGTAGTTGTGCGTTTGATTTTTCTTTCCTAAGTGAAGTACTTTGTACTTGTCTTTACTGAATTTCATCTTGTTGAAGTCAGACCATTTCTCCAATTTATCAAGGTCCTTTTGAATTCGAATCCTGTCCTCCAAAGTGCTTATCACCCCTTCCAGCTTGCTGTCATCTACACATTTTATAAGCATTCCCTCCCTCCATTATCAAAGAAGCCATTAATAAAAATATTGAATAGTACTGGACCCAGAACTGAGCTTTGCAAGACCCTGCTAGGTATAGCTTGCCATGTTCACAGAGTCCCACTCATAACCACTCTTTGAGTACGGTCTTTTAACCAGTTGTGCACTCACCCTATAGTGGTTTCATCTAGACCACATTTCCCTTATTTGCTTTTGAAAATGTCATGTGAGACTGTGTTACAAATCCTTCTAAAATCAAGATATGTCTACTTTTTCCCCCACCCCTGTCCACTAAACCAGAAATCTTGTCAAAGATGGGTTGGTTAGGCATGATTTATTCTTGAGAAATCTATGCTGGCTATTCCTTATAACCCTGTTATCCTCTAGGTGCTTACAAATTGTTTACTAATTTGTCCCAGTATCTTTCCAGGTATCAAAGTTAAGATGACTGATCTATAATTCTCTGGTCATGTTTATAAGACTTAAGGCTAGATTTCCAAAGGCTTAGGTGTCTGTGTCCCAATTTTAGGCTTCACTGCAATTCTCAAAACTCCCACCAAACCCATTAGGCCCCCAAACTCACTCACACTCACTTTTTAGGGTGAAAATTCCTTAGGCGCTTAAGTTTCTGCCTCTGAGCATGTGCATGGCTGCCTTACACAAGGCATTTGGATGCCTATATTCCACCTGAGCCCCAGAGTGAATCACATACCAGGAAAGATAAGAGGGCCAGTGTTGATCTTGTGTGTCGGACCTGATCCAGTAGGCATGCTCAGAGGCTGCCTAATGGATCAGGTCCCATTCAAAATTGTTCTGAAGGATGAGGACATAGTGTCACCATCCACCGTATAACTTCTAGCCCAGTGGTTAGCACATTCGCCTGGGATGTGCGCAGTCCAGTCTCAATTTCCCTCACAGGCAGAGGGAGAGAAGAGATTTGAACAGGGTCTCCTACATCCAAGATGAGAGCTCTAATCACTGGGCTAAAAGTTACAAGGTGGGTACCACTATAGCTTCCTCTGTTTTGTATGGAGTTAGGCACCTGCCTAGTTCACTCTCTCAAGAAACAGCTTAGATACCTAGGCTGCCTGACTCCAGAAGATGACCCATGAATGGGAACTCACCAGATAGGTAGGCACACACCCTTCTGGTTGCCATCTCCCATCGGCTATCTTAGGCAGCTCTCCGCCTAGTGTCCTGGCTTTTGTTGAGCCCACTCTGAGGTGCCTCTCTCTCCCTGTTAGGCACCTAACTGAGGATTTGAGAATCACAGTGGTGCTCCAGTGACTTTCTTGGTGCCTAAAAGCTAAGCATTGCAATGGCCAAGTCCCTTTGTGACTCTAGCCCTTAGAACTTTTCCTCACTGCTAAAAAAGGTGATTGTTTGTTTTGTGTTTAACTTGGGGTAACTAAGGTGTGAGAGCTATTCTGAGATAAAAACACAGTGAGGACAAGGCACTTTGGTTTTAGCAGTGAGGAATAGGCCTGAGAAATGTCTGGAATAAGATCAGGAGGAAATATGCTCCTATGTTTGTGCCAAAGCAGAGAAGTGCAAATTTTGTTTTGAAAACTCGATCAATGTGTACAGCAGTGACAGTGAGAGGGAAGTCTGTATAAGGAACAATGGTGGATTTTCTGCCTACTAGTTTATTCTTAAGTATTTAAAATACTGTTTCCAATGCTTTACAATAGTTTCAGTGATTCATGGCCATTAAATGTTTGTTGAAGCCATACAGTTTCTAACCTACAATGGAATGAGAATAATAAATAAAAAGCAATACCGTCATTCAGGGTTTTACATACAATAGCCTTGCGGTTTAACTCTGTAGTATGCTTGTCCAAATGACAAAGATCCCTTCCTTTAGTTGTGTCCAAATTTAAAACACAGATTTCACAATGGCAGCAAATGGTAACAGGAGGGCTCCCATCTATCACAACTCGCTCCCTCTGGATCAGATGATGGGGAGGGTGAGAGGTAACCAATTGTGAGAGTAGCAGTTTGTAACATTACACCGCCACCAACGAAATGCGAAACTGGTGCGCCAATGGAGGGGCAGCAGTGAAGCACGTGCAAGGCGATACGGGGTTGAGGGGCATGATCCTAGCTGCTCTCAAGCACACCAGCAAAGTTGGTTGAGCCTGTAACCCCTTCCTGTGGCAGCGCTAGGCAGTGCTCGAGGGCAGCAAAGTGCAAGGGAGAAAAGAGAGCAAACACACAGAGGGGCTGGGAAAGGGGGGAGCACACAGGCTCCTCCCACCCCAAGCCAGAAGAGCTGCGGCTAGCACTGCCTCCTGGGAGCCCAGGAACAGGGATGCTGTTGCATCTCCCCTGCATGGGGTCGGAGGCAGGGTATTGTGGCAGGGGGATGCAGGTCATGGGTGTGTGCAGGAGGGGTGGATTTATCTCAGCACCAGGGCCCTGCTCCCATTGTCCCCCAAGCCAACAGAGTGCCGCTCACCCTCAGCCCTGCCATCATAGATGAATCAGCATATTATCAGGAGGGCACTTCCAAAGCGGGTTTGCTAGTGTGACTCCCAACTTGGAACAGGCAGTACTACACAGTGTGAAAACCAAGTCAGCCCCATTTGCTGAACTGGCAGCAGTACAAAAGAACATCACAATGGCCACACTGTGTCAGCCCAATGGTCCAGCTAGCCTAGTATCCTGCCTTTGATACTCATTGCTCCTCATGGATAAAACCGAAGTGCCTTGTCCTCACTGTATTTTTATCGACAGTGGCCGGTGCCAGGTGCTTCAGAGGGAATGAATAGAACAGGGCAATTATCGAGTGATCCATCCCCCTATCATCCAGTTCCAGCTTCTGACAGTCAAATATTTAGGGATTCCCACAGCCATGGATTGCATCCTTGATCATCTTGGCTAATAGTCACTGATGGACCTATCCTCCATGAACTTATCTAGTTCTTTTTTTAACCTAGTTATACTTTTGGTCTTCACAACTTGCCTTGGCAATGAGTCCCAAGGTTGAATGTGCATTGTGTGAAGACGTACTTCCTTATGTTTGTTTTAAACATGCTGCCTATTAATTTCATTGGGTGACCCCTGGTTCTTATGTTACATGAGAGAACAAATGACACTTCCCGATTCATTTTATCCACACCATTCATGATTTTATAGACCTCTAGCATATCCCCCCTTAGTCATCTTTTTTGTAAATTAAACAGTCCCAGTCTTTTTAATCTTTCCTCATGTGGAAGCTGTTCTCTATTCTTAGTCAGTTTTGTTGCCCTTCTCTGTACTTTTTCCAATTTTAATATATCTTTTTTGAGATGGGGTGACCAGAAATGCATGCAGTATTCAAGGTGTGGGCATACCATAGATTTATATGGTATTTTTCTGTCTTATTATCTATCCCTTTTCTAATGGTTCCTAACATTCTGTTGACTTTTTTTTGACTGCTGTTGCACATTGAGGGGATGTTTTCAGAGAATTATCCACAATGACTCCAAGATCACTTTCTTGGTAACAGCTAATTTAGACCCCATCATTGTGTATATATACTTGGGATTATGTTTTACAATGTGTATTACTTTGCATTTGTCAGCACTGAATTTCATCTGCCATTTTGTTGCCCAATCACCCAGTTTTGTGAGATCTCTTCGTAACTCTTTGCAATCATCTTTGGACTTTAGCTTTGTGTCATCTTCAAACTTTGCCACCTCACTGTTCATTTATGACTATGTTGAACAGCGCTGGTCTGTCCCAGTTCAGATCCTTGGGAGTTCCTGCTATTTACCTCACTCCACTGTAAAAACTGACCATTTAACTGACCATTTTAGTCCCTGTGCTAGAAATTTTTCCTGATTGTCTATTATTCATTTATTCGGATTCACAGTGTGTGCGCAAAGCATTGATTGAGTGATTACTGAATTAACTTTACCATGGATTCACTCTGGGGAAGGTAAACTGTTAGGTACGCTCTCCTACCACAATATATTTATGATCTTGCAATTAAAAGAGCCAAGAAAATCCTGCTGGTCATAGTAAAGGTGAAGGCACATGCACAAAACTCCCTTGCAGTGGACTAGAACTGAGAGGTTGATTTGGCAACCAAGACAGCAGCTGCGGGTATTTCACTGTGGAAATTGCCACAGTCTGAGACTTCCAGTGCGGCTGTCACATCTAAAGGGGAGAATATTGTTTTGGCCAGCTTGCAAAATCAAGACCTTATCATAGCTAAATTGAGTCCAGACAGAGATTAAACAGAATAAAAGGGAGTTTCCTTAAATATTATACAAGCCCCTGACAGAGAATCAATCTGGGTAGCCAAACCCAGTGATCAATGGGTTTGGATTGTACCAGAGAAATGTAAAACTGATTTTATTTACATGATTTACCCATTGAAGGACATCAAGGTGTTAAAAATACACTGGCAAGAATACAACAGATTGGTTGGTGTGGCATGGATAAATCAGGATGTTAGGCGATATGTAAAAAATTGTCTAGTGTGTGCACAAGTAAATTCTGACCTGTCAAGAGAAAAACAAACTGAGATGCCAACAAATTGAAGGTCCATGGATTTGGATCTAAATTGATTATATTGGACCATTTCCAAAAATGGCCCGAGAACCCAGAGTCTATATGCCTTGGTCATTGTGGATGCTTTCTCCAAGTGGGTAGAAGCAATCCCTGTAAGAAACAACGAGGCAGTTGCTTGAGTAGATCTTTACCAGATGGAGACTTCCACGGGTAACTCATTTAGATCAGGGAACACACTTTACTGGTGAGATAATGCGTAACACCATAATAATACTGGGAATAAAACAGAAATATCGCATTGCTTATCATCCACAGTCATCAGAAGGGGTAGAAAGAAGTAATAAAACTTTAAATGTTGTGCTCACTAAATAACTTAAAGGAAATACAAAAGAGTGGGACATTAAATTGCCCTTAATACTGATGGCACTTTGAGCTACTCCAAATAGAACAGGGATAGCTCCCTTTGAAATCATGACAGCATGTAAAATGATTGTTTTGTGCTGCGGCAGGCATGGTACAATACACTGTTGTCACTGAACAATGGTTGGTACAGCTAAAAGAATACCTGAGAGATGTTAATGGTGGCAACATTAATGGGTATGAGACAGAGAGACTGGTTGATGTTTTGATGCCACTACAAAAGTGCAAGAGTGGCAAACAAGAGATGACGTAACGATAAAAATCTACAAGGAAAAAGGAAAGCCAAGAAAGGGCCAATCACCTTTCCTCCATTGCAGGTTGGGTAAAATTTTCCAAAGTGCCTATGTCCCACCTCTCAACGTCCCTAAGAGCATGTCCACACAACCTGTGAAAGTGAGCCTCCCAGTCCAAGTCAACAAAAATGGGTATGCAAGTCTCACGCTAGTGCTCTAAAAATAGCTGTATAGAAGCACTGTGAAGAGGTGGCTCGAACTGCACCTTCAAAGTGCTGTTGACACAGCTATTTTTAGCATGCTAGTGTAAGTCCTGCAAGCCCAAGTTTCTTGACCCACGGTGGGATGCTCACTGCTGCAGGTTGCCGTGTGTGGTATAGACATACCCTAAAAGACTTAGGAACCTAGGTCCCATTGATTTAGGCTCCTAGGTCCAGATCCACAGAGACTTAGGCATTGCTTCCACCCTTATAGCTTTTAGCCTGGCGGAGAACAGATCTGAACGGGGGTCTCTCACCTCTCTAGGAGGGTGCTCTAACCACTGAGCAGCTATGGGAAATCTGATGTGGCTCACTCTCTCCTGTTGAAGTCATTCCATTGTGTATAAATAAAGAGTCACTGGGCCAGAGGAAAGGAGAGTGAATGACACCATAGCCTGATGGTTCGGGCATCCACCTGAGAGGTGGGAGACCCAGGATCCAGTCCCCCTGCTTTAATGACCATTTATCAAGCGTGGAACAGGGTCAGTCAGAGAGATTGACGGAGGCCCACATCAGACTATCCCACAGCCCAGTGACTAGGGTACTTTCCTGAGAGGTGGGAGACACTTGTTCAAACACTTTAGCCCCGTCAAGTAGAGGAGGGGAATTGAACTTGGGTCTCTCATGTCCCCAGTGAATGCTATAACTACTGGGCTAAAAGTTAAATGGGAGGCACCACCACTTCCTGCTCCATCCAGATTTTGAATGGAGCCTGCTCCCAGTAAGTGTGCTCAGAGCACATCTACTGGATCAGGCCCCGCAGGTGAGAAAGGCAGGGAATGCCTATCTTCCCCTGGTTTGAGGATCCTGCTGGGACTAAGGCATGAGAGAGGTATTAGGATACCTAGAGACAGGCATTGTGCAGATACCCAGAGTCAGCAATTTACGTGCCTTGGGGACTTTTAAGTGAAAACTTAGGTACTGAGTGATTTTAGTTTCTACAGACTTAGGTAGCAGCCAAGTGAGGGTCATGTGACTTGCAGAGGCATCTAAACCTCTTTGTGGATCTGGGCCCTAAGTCCCTTAGCTGTTTATGGAAATGGGCTTACCCGTTATCTATTACAATAGTAGGTACAACATTTGACAAATAAATTGACAGGCCTGCAAAGCTTTATTATCTACATTGCGCAGAAAAGTAACAGGAAACAGGATGCTTACATTATTTACACCCAAGCCTCATACAGTTCTGTATTTTCTGTTAGCAGCAGATTAGGGCCAAGAGGAAGTTCTAATACTTAGTGGAAGATTATTTATTGTTATTATTATAACTTTTAAATGGAGAGGACTCCCTGACGATATCTAAATCATTCCTTAGAACACACTTCTTCGCTCAAAAGCCTTCAGCACCAGGAGCAGATTAAGGTAGGAGCTAGGAACTCAGGCCCTGGGCTAAAGGCCCAGGCATCTACAAAGTTTGGATCAGAACATCTGTGAGGAGTATGTCACCTTGCAAGAATGCTAGCATCAGCCATAGGTTTTTGGGAGCAGAAGGAAGTATTGGAAAGTAGGGCACAGAAGTGCTATCACACTGGTACTTTCTTATCTGTGCTGATGCTTCAGAGCCCTGCGCAGATACAAATATGAAGATCCGCATCCACGGGAATAAACTTTTACCCAACCTGCAAGCTGCCCTCCCTCTTTTAGATTTAACCACATTCGCACATCAGCTGTTTTGGAACCAGCAGCCCCCCATCAGCTGTTGAGCCCCTGCGCTCCAAACAGCTGATGAGCCCCACCTGCCCCACAGCTGATCAGCCCGGCCCTCCTGCCTAACAGCTGATCAGCCCCTCCTGCCCAACTAACATCAAAACCTGTTACTTCTGTTCCAATCCCTTTGCTGATTCCCAGACTACTTGTGGGATCAGTTCAGAGCCAAGCACTATCTACAACAATGACTCATGACCCATCAATCTGGGACAAGGCAGCTCACCTAGGATAAAGTAGGACAGCCACAGAGAAATCATTCTGGTGAAAGGATGTCAGCTGTGAAACAAACTTGATCAGATGAAACCAGAGCCTAACCACTTTTCGGGCTGTGCTGCAAAACTCTCTCTGTGGACAAGTTTCCTACCATAATGAAATTATACTTTTGAATGTTCTGTTCACAGAAAGCAAACATGAAAGGGGGGCAAAAACATTCAAATCAACATTTGCTTTCGAATTTGATCATTTGCATATATTTTTTCCCATTATACACTTCACTCTAGTCATAATTTACTACACATTTATATTGTTGTAGCCTCCAGAGGTGTCAATTAGTATCAGGATCTAGTTTGGCAGGCACTCTCCCAACAGATGCATATTGTGCATGTCTTTGCTGTATGTGATTTTAATAATAAAATTATGTGAAACAGTACTATACTAACCATTACTGTTTGCTAGAATCTGAAGTTAGTATACATTAAATTTAGCCAGAAGATGCATACAATCATGCAGATTTTTTTGGGAGGTGGTCCCTATAGTTAGGTTGGATTTGGGTTTCAGTTAATCTTAATCCACCATTATCACTACAAATCCACCAAAACCTTGCTAACATTTGAGATTAGCTCTTGACATGGCTAACCAGTTTATTATGCATTAACCACTACTGGTGATTTTTTTAACAATGTAAACTCCTCTGGATAGGACCCGTCCTTTTTCCACATACATCAGAATGAAATCATGTACGTTCATTTACTTCCCTAGGTAGTATTTACAGATGTCTCTCCCCATCTTTACTGAGATGTTTTAGAAATCAAAACAGGAAATGTTCCATAAATCAAGTGACTTAATGAACAAAGAAAAAGACTATATATAGGGTTAGTAGAATAGTAAATAAACAGAAATGCTATTCTGGACGTTGCAGTACTATGGCAGGTAGGTATGCTTTGCAAACCAATTTAGCTTTTCAAGCCTACACAGACCTTGAAAATACACATCAAATACCTTCTCATTGCCCTTGTACTACCAGGCTTAACACTTCAAAGCTAACACAGTGGCCAATTGCTCAGCTGATCAGCATGGAGCCTGCTAATATGGAATTCCTCAAAACAGACTGCAGTCTTCAAATAGATTGTTTGTAGTAGGTTACCGAATTGCTTGTGTTATCATGCCCCACTTGTCACATGTGATTACAACCACTGTGTATAATGCAGGACCAGGCTAAAGATTGCAGAAAACTAAACTTTACCTGCGTTTGAGAAAAACCACTTATCTGAATTAAATGAAAATTCTCCAGCCAAACTGGGTGCAAGGTTTATGGATTGGTATAGTGCCTTTGATACCTTTTTCAGTTCCAGTCTGCTCCACTTTAATTAAAACAAAGATAAGCAAAAAAAGACAATACAAATCAGAGGTTGAAGGAACATAACGTTAGCTGCAGTATCTTCAATTCTTTACAGTGCTGGCTGGCCCCATGGGGATCAGAACTATGCTAGCAACAATTTTGTTTTATAGATGGTTGCTGGTAGTAGAGTTGTAGTAGTTTCATTAACAAGTAGAGATGCGGGTTTTTTTGCTTGTATGCTCCTAGTGACTAGCAAAGAGATACTATAACAGACCTTTAAGGGATGGTTTTGGTACTCTGCAAAGCTGAAGTTAGTGGCATATGTACAGTCAATGAGTAGATTGTGTAGCTTTGTCATATGCTTTGGTTTTATTCCAGTAACCAGAAAAAGCCACCACCTCCTCATCAAATTTATTAATTTTTGTAAAGTGAAATACAAGGCAAGATGTTTAGTTTCCTCATACTATTTTATATAAAACTAAATCTACTGCTAAGTTGTTATAAACCATGTTCTTCTGACTCCTGCTGCTAATATAGTTATTTAATAACTGTGTATATAAACATTTAGCCAGATAAAATTTAAGAGCTTAAATAAAGTTAAATGGTGATACCAGGGAAGCTGTACCCTTTTTAGTTTATTTTTAACCATCACAAAGCAAGACTGAGATATCAAACATTTGTGCAACAGCCCCACAACTTGATTCACACTGTAAAATTGGTGATTTTGTCAAACTGACATTTTTAAGAACTAAAAAAACATGGCAAGAGTGAAAATATCTGCTTTCCAGATATTTAAGATTATCTACTTAGTTCACAGCAAGTTTCATGATTAAACTGCTATTTTCATTAGAGAGAAAGAAAGAGCATGATTGCACATGGGCAAGACAAGCAAGGAAAGATTTAGGGGAAAAAACAACTAAATGTTCTTGAGTCAGGCAGAGTATGTCTACACTGCAATTAAAAACCCTGCCCTAAGGGGCTGTTTAATTGGAGTGTAGACATTCTTGCTCATAAGTACTGACTCCTGGTTTTGCCAGTGGAGGGCCTTGGAGGAAGAGGCGGAGCAGGGGTAGGAAGAGGTGGGCTGGAGAGGGCCTCGGTGGAAAAAGTGGAGCAAGGCAGGGCAAGTGCAGGTAGGGCCACAGTCCAAGCTGGCTGCGATCAGCTGACCCATGGTGCCTGTGGAACAGCTGATCCACAGCACTGGGTTGCTGGCCAGTTCCCTGGGTGCTGAGCACCCCCCTCCTATTATTTTTCCTGTGCACGCTCCAACCCTGGAGCACCCACCGGATCAGCACCTATACTGAGCTTGAGCTGCAGCCCCAGTTCTGGGACCCTCCCACCCCACAGGGTCCTAGAAAGTCTGGGCTTCCGTAAGAGCCTGAACAGCTATGCCATAATTAAACGGCACCACAGCCTGTGTTCCACCAGGTTGAGTCAGCTGGCATGGTCCAATCACCATTTTTTAATTGCAGTGTAGACACAGTGTAAGTGGCCTCTGAATCAGCAATGTTCAGCTTAGGACGACTTCGAGGGAGCCCAACACAAAAAGAACCATCACCCAGCATGTATGCGCAGCACCCTCCACAGCACCAGTGGGCTATGCAGAATGGCCCAAGCATGCTTGGTCTGGGCACAGTGAAACATCTGAATCTGTTAAGCTGGCTCCAGAGGCACTGCAGAAGCCCAATGCCGGGTAGCCATTCATAGGGACTGATCCTGATGTGGGAGTTGCTAGTAATGACAGTCTCTCTCTCTGGACCCAATCTGTGAGTGGAGTTGTGAGCTGGCTCATAGGGCTTCAGTGCCACTCACTCAAATTTTGCCTACTCACACTCCTGTCTTGATAATTGCTGGGCCAAACCTGAGTGGGGGTGGGACCCCCGAGACTGAAATGCCTGGAGCAGGGAGGCAAGCCCAGGCAGCCCTGTAGGACAGGAGCTTCCACACAAACCCTTTGAAACAATCTGGCACCCCAATTTTGGGTCCCAATGCACAGGTTGAGAAACCCTGGCATTTGGCTGACCCTTAGATATCCTCGCTTTGAATTGTATGCCAACCACTGATCACTGAAATTGATATATGCAGTATTGTAGCATTTGGACATCATTTAGACCAGTAAGGTCACCCAGTAATACTAGATGCAAAAATACAGTATAGTTATTTTTCAGTCAAGATCCCAAGTTTTTACCAATTTACCAGGTTTTTCACCCAATAAACTTTATAAATTCTTTATTTAGCCAATTGCCCTTACAAGTATTTTTGCAATCAGTATCCCATATACAAAGCATTGATACAAACAAGGGATCTAAAAAGATATTAATTTAAACCCCAGGAAGACCATAAATTTTCAGTCAGATTTTGATGAGAACTTCAGGTACTCAAAAGTTTTTTCAGAACCACACCAAGTAGAATAAACAAGTCGTCTTCAACTGAGGAAAGTTAACTTTCATCTAGAGAGAAGGACAGTAACTTACATTTGCAGCTAAACACATGTAAGCAGGGTAAGGAGAATGAATTTTTCCACTCTGCATTTTATTTTTCTGTGCATTAGTGGGAATAAGAGAAAATAGTTCACATAGCCATCATGCTTCCAAACTAAAGTAGTTCTAATTCTGTATTCAAAATATTGATACATCCGAGTAGCAAATCAACATAACTGAAAGTAGACTATGCAATAAACTATGTAATATTCCTTGTACAAACCAAAGTGAAGAAAAGACAACAGCTTTAACAAGACTAGGATTTAATTTTAAAATTTTCACATTTAATACAAAGGTCAGTGTTTAAACTTTTATTTAACATGCAAAGTCAATTAACACATAAAGAAGTACTCCGCTATAAGTTGTAATTTTACATTTGTACATCAGAAATGTCAATTTTTAAAAAGCTGAACATAATTAATCTACAACAGCCCAACTTTGATTTATGCTGTTAGTGCACATCTGTATAATGTCAAAGCAGTGATTCTATATTTGCCCACAGTCTGTGATGACAATTTTTCTGCTCACCAACCCTTTGGGAGAACCAAAAGCTTCAATTTTTTTCACAACATCCATGCCATCCTTCACAAACCCAAATACCACATGTTTGAAGTCCAGGTGTTCTGCTTTTTTAAGTGTGATAAAAAATTGAGAATTATTGGTGTCCCGGGCACGATTTGCCATTGACAGTAATCCAGGGCCAGTGTGTTTCACTTCGAAGTTCTCATCCTCAAATGCATCTCCATAAATGGACCGTCCACCTGATCCATCCTGCCTAGTGATATCTCCTCCCTGAAAATATTAATCATATATAGAATTAGCTCATTACTAGCCCATAAATATCTACCAAGTAGAAAAGTTGCAGTATGTTTTCCTCTAGGAACAGCTGAATTAGAAAAAATGTAAGAACTCAGATGTCTGGATATTGACAAAATAAAATAGAATAGTCTCATTCTTAGTTTTAGCCATATATGTGATCTTCATAACAAGTAAACAGAAAACTGAAAATATTAAAAACTCAAGGCAAGGATAAAGGTTATTTCTTATGCACTAATCTATGGCCTAACTGTGAAGATACAGAGCTCTCTATTCTGAGAATTACTGGTGTCATTCTCTATTTGCTACCTGAATCTACTCAAATTTGAGGTGGTAAGCACCTTAAAAAAATCGGGCAGGTAAGAAGTTCTTTGGGTTTGTCACAGGGACACCAAGGAAAATTAATCCAAATTAACTAGAGGTGTGAATTTAAAGTGAATTAAACCGCACTAAATCCCTGTGTAGACACTGCTATTTGGAATTCAAGTGGCCTTAATTCAGTTTAAAGTGAATTAAACTAAGCCAAATTAAGGCCATTTCAATTCTGAATGAGGGTGTTCATATGTTCATACTAGGGTTTAATATAGTTTAACTAATCTACTTCAAATTCACAACTTTAGTTAATTTGGATTAATTTGCCTGGATGTCTGTTCATTGGCCAGATGTTCTTAACGAGCAAAGGGAAATGAAAATATTAAAAGCTAAGGGCACTCTGCAGCTAACATGAGCCACTTTAGTGCCCTTCAGAGTCAGACCACTAGTTTCTCTACTCTATAGCTATACTAGTCTGGGTCAGTGAGTGGGTAATAAGATTAACAAGCAGATGAATCATTACTATCATTAGAGTATACCAGTTGAAACCACCATACATAGGAGTAAAACCAAAGTGAAATGAATTCAAATAAAAACCAGTGTAAAAAATGGAATTAACAAGTACACATTAAAACCAAGTATGAAGTGTACAGAGACTTTCAAGCATGCTTATTAAACTGGAAAATGGGAGCTCCATACTCCAATAGGGTTGGATGGCAACTTGAATACTTGGACTATGAGTGTTATACGAAAGTAGTCTTACTTGCCAGTTTAGCTTCTCAGTCTGAGAACTGAAACAGCTGTACTAATATCAACCACCACATTGGATGGGCACCAAGATTAAAAAACCAATACCCATTAGGAAACTGTCACTGTTTGCCGAAGATTGAGTCTGCAGAAATGGTGCATCAAGTCTGCACAGATGGAAAAAACTGTGCAAATCAGTTTGAGAAAAATGAAATTACCCATGGCAGGTGACAATTGCCTTGATGCATCTGGACTACAGAATCTACAGAAAGAGCACAGCTTGACTTTCAGATACAGACTATATTTGAAGAGCTAATATTTAGAAAAAAATTACTTGTAAATGAGCAAGTTTGATATGGAAATCATTGAAGTACAATAAGTGGAATCCTACAACTTTTTAAAATAAAAGAGCCACTTTTCAGACAAGAACTACACTTTTAAACTAGGGAGTAAAAGTCTACCCACTGAATCGAAATCTTTGGTAAACTCCTCACTCCTAACAAACGGTCTTTTAGCTATAAGAAATCATATGGCATTTCTGAAGAAATGCCAGTGTAAGTCAAAATAGGTTTTATTCTAAGGAAAAAAAAATCTTCAATTTGCACTTACCTGACACACAAAGTCAGGAATTACTCTGTGAAATATGGAGTTCTTGAATCCAAATCCTTTTTCCCCTGTGCAAAGGGCCCTGAAATTTTCAGCAGTTCGAGGAACAATATTTGAAAATAGTTCCATGGTTATATGTCCTAAAGGTTCATCATCAGCAGAAACCTCAAAGTACACTACAGGGTTGGTTTCCTTTGACAGTTCTGCTGCCAGGGATACATGTCCTCTCTGTAGTTCAGACAAATTTTGTTGGCATTCTTCAAATCTCCTCTTGAAGGAATCAGCCATTTCTTGGTTTTTAAATCGGACTGCAAGTTGTTCTACTTTTGCTTCGCCATCTGAAATTAAATTCCCATACAGATTATTCACAGCCTATTCAGCATCAGTTTAAAGTTCTATTTTTGTCATATACATAAGGGAAAAGTTTAGGTGTTTTTCTCAAGCAACCTACATAAAACACCATATCATCTCAAACTCACCTGCATAATCTGTGGCAGTCCATACTAGAGCATTGTTTGACGTATTCAAGGGTTTTAAATTCATTGTTTTTGTGATTACATGATTTGCACACACTTTGAGAACTTGGTCCCTTCTCATTAAAATTCTGTAATATTTCTTCTGTGTATGGAAGAGAATCTTTATCTCTCCAACTCCACGTTCTTTCCACTGATTGACTTCTCTGTCCCATCGATAGAGTTTTGCCCTCTCTTTGAAGAGAATTTCTTCATCCTCTTCTCCAGATTTTACCTCCACCTAGAAAACAGCAGAAGCAGCATATTCATGCATTTCTTAGACAGTCCTTTTCACCAGGAATCTACTCATGCATTAAAGAGAATGGGCAATAGCTTTCTATTATCTTGATTTTACATCCTCCTCCTCCTTTCAAAACTTCCTCCAAAATATACTTTCTACTTGAAATTCTGCATGGGCAGGTCTATAGCCAGAGAAGATATATGCCAGACTGAGGTGAGATGAATAAGCTGCTTGAGATACGTAGTTGAAAAGAGAGGTTTATTTCACAGTTTAGAAAGTTTACCTTTTATAATGCCATCTCAAATACTGCTTGGCATAAAAATTCAAATTTGCTGTCAGAGTCCTTCACACATTCTGGGGCACAGTTTCTGACACAGAAGTTCTTTTCTACAGGTTTGTGCACCTGAATGCTTTGGCAGAGGTCCCAGACAAACATAAGCTTTGCTGGAATACAAATGTGCTGGAAGAGTTTGCATTATTTTTAAATAGCATTATATAGCGCTGTGTTTTATTTTTAGTGCTGTGCTATGCTCTCTGCAGACAAGAGTATGATCTCAAAGAACTTGCTTTCTATAACTAGACCACACAAACAAGTAGAAGGCTCATGATTACACATGTACATGAAGGATATGCCTCACTTTGTTTGGCTGTGCCTATCTGAAGTTTCTGGTCTCTTCACAAATGTTAAAAACTAAAGTTGTTAAGAGTTCTCTTTTGGAGCAAATGAAAGCTTGAGAAGCTCAAACAAGTGACCCAGTGAATGCAAGAAGGATTGTCTGTGGGAGGACAGATGAAAAAAAAAAAAAGGAAGGAAGAGCAGAAGGGGGAAGGGAGATTAAAAAAAATGCATAAGGGGAAGGGTGAGGTCATGCAGGATTTTAGAGAAGTGTTACCATGGACACTGTTATATAAAGTCTATAATTAAAGAAAAATGAAGTTTGTCTTTAGAAAAGATTTTAAATACAACCCAAATAGACATCTCTAACATTTCGAATATGGTTTAAACATCACCAATTAGTAGTAGTAGACATCCGTCTCGAGAAACTATGGGTATGCCCCTGAAAGGTAAAAAAATTTGCTCAGTTGGTTTTATGGCAACTGCGGCTGTGGCTGAAGAGAGTGAGTGTCTCTGCTGCATGTGTCACCTTTAAAGGTCGTGTTTCAACCCTTTAGACTCTGCCCTCTGCGAGCTCTTTTCTCCTCTACTAAACTGGACTGCTTCCTCTCCTAGCTTTGGAGACCTTTATTGAGCACCGTTGTCCCCAAAAACTGCAATCCTGAGTGTGATCTTTCCCAGTTATCCATATCCATTATTTGAGGTTTAGCTTGCACATATCCTTGAAACACAATTTTGGGCACCCTTTAGGTCTTTTTCCAGATGCCAATTCACTGTAGATGTCCTTTGTAATGCGGCCATCATTCATTCAGCACACATGCGCAAGCCAGCAGAGACGTCTTTCTTTCAAGAGTGTTTGAATGCTGGCTATGTTGGCTTGCTTGAGCACTTCAGCATTGGTGACACTGTCCTGCCAGGAGATTCCAAGAATTCAACAAAGACAATGCATATGAAAGCTGTTGAGCCTTTTTTCCTGATGAGAGTATAAAGGTCCATGCCATGCTCCTGTACAAAAAAAAGTGTATGATACACACATCTTTATGTGTTCTGTCAGTTTATTGTTCTGCCATACCCACTTGCACAATCTAGATCAGTGGTTCTTAACCTTTCCAAACTACTGTACCCCTGAAGCCTGAGTCCCACCCCCACGGGGCTGAGGCATGTAACTTAGTTTCATGGCGCCCCTGTGGCTCCAGGCAATTGCCTTTCTTGCCACCCCCAATACCAGCTCTGCACTTGCGACCCCTCTAAACCCCCAGGTTGAGAAACACTGATCTAGATATTATTGTGGCAGCTTTTCCGATGTGGATGTTGAGTTCCACTTCAAGGGAAAGGCTGTCTGCGATAGTGGACCCCAGATATGTGAACTCGTTCACCACTCCAATTTTATAATTATTGATGCTGATAGAGGATGCTTCTTCAACTCCTTGGCACATTGTCTTTTTTAAGCTTATAGTAAGCCTGAAGTCTTGGCAAGCTTTGAAAAAACTGTCCATGAGATTTTGGAGATGGGCTTCTGTCACTGCTGCATCATCAGTGAAGAGGTGGTGTTGAATAAGGACCTCCCAAGTCTTTGTTTTAGATCTAAGTCTTGCAACATCCAACAGCTTTCCTTCAATCTTGTGCAAGTAGATTCCCTCAGCTGAGGAACTACAAACTTGTTTCAGTAGCAAAGAGAAGATCCTGAACAGCGTTGGGGCAAGTACACAGCCTTGGCTTGACCCAGATTCATAGCATATTGGACTATGCCATACGTGTTTTCATGGAAGGAACAGATCATGCTTAAGGGGACACCTGATGTTTTCAAGAAACGCAAATAGTCCACTTCTACTGACAAGTTCAAAAGTCTTTGTGAGATCGATAAAGGTTATGTAAAAAGAGGCTTTTTGTGTTCTCTGCATGTCCCGTAGTTATCTGAGCGAGAAAAATTATATCAATAGTAGACCTTTTGGCTCTGAAGCCACACTGACTCAGGATAAATTCTGTCTGCCAGAATCTGAAGTCAACTCAGGACAACTCCGGCAAAGTCTTTTCTCATGATGCTACAGTTGCTCCTGTCACCCTTGTTTTATAGAGTTTCATTTCTTGTGGTACTTCACCTTCTTTCCATCACAGACAGAGCAACTCATAAAGGTGTTGCAGTAGGATAGGTTTTCTGCATTTTATGACCTCTGACAGTATGCAGTCTTTTCCAGGGGCCTTTCCACTGGGGAGGCCATCTATAGGAAAGCTGAGTTCCTCCACAGTTGGTTCATCGAGTTGGTTTATAACAGGCAGGCTTTTCATGGCATTAATGGCTGCGTCTGTAACAATATTTTCACAACAGTGAAGTTCAGAATAGTATTTTACCCAGCACTCCATCTGCTCGGTGCAGTCATTGATTGTTTCTCCCCTGTTGATTTCAGTGGGGCTGTTTTCTTTGAAGTTGGGCCCATGGCTTTCTTGATCCCATCATACATGTTTGATGTTATCTGTATCGGCTGCTACTCGGATACTTTCACCCAGGTGCAGCCAATAGTAATTGGTGCAACATTGAGCAGTTTGTTGTACCTTGCCTTCTTGCCGCTCTCAACGCTTCTAAGGTTTTTTCAATTGGTCTCTCTTATAATTAATTTGGGCTGCATGTTTGGCCTCGATGACTGGTGTCATCTCACTGGAATGTGTGTCTTTAGTCGTTAGTCTTGTTTTCCTTCTTCCCAAAGACTGACGGAGCTGCATTGTAGATTGTGTTCTTCAGTTGCTCTCACTTCAGCTGGGCACTTGTGGCACAATCACTGGAGTCATGGGCTTGTTGTAATGTTCTTTTACTGCTGGACTTTTGTTGGTCCGCTATGGTAGTGATGTTAATACAAGGATGTCCTTTAGCTTTAGATCTGTGTATTTTCTTTGGTTTAAGTCTGACCAAAGTATGGTTTGTGTCACAATCAGCACTTTGATAACTGCAGGTAATAAGGATGTTATTAAGGTTTGTACGCCTTGTGATGATGAGATTGATTTGGTGCCAGTGGCCAGATCTAGGATGTTTCCAAGACACTTTGTGTTGCGGCTTTGTCTGGATGAATGAGTGTTACACAGAGATTGTGTTAGGAACAAAATTCTAGCAGTCTCTGACTGTTTCTATTTTTCTTACCAGTTCAATATTGACCAAGACAGTTGGTTCCTGTGTTGTGATCAGCTCCCACACTTGAGCTCAAGTCCCTTAGAAGGAAATATTCATGTTTCGAAATCCTGCTGATGGTGGTATACAACTGGTTGTAAAACTGATCCTTGATTTCAGAAGATGAGGAGTGTTGGGACACACATTCACAAGGTTTACTGGGCCCTCAGAGAGAACAAGTGTAGTGCCAAAATTCTCTGATTCATTTGTAGGTTGCTCAATCATCCCCAGAAGTGAGTTCTTGATGGTAAATTCCACTCCATGCTCTCGCATTTTTCAATGCTTTTTCTCTGCCAGAAAAATGTGTACTCTTTTTCCCCAAGAGATCCGCTTGACGCGAGCCGTGTTGTTTGGAGGGATTCAATATCCACAATGACTTGTTTCAACCTGTCATTGATCATGGCAGTTTTACATGCATCATTGATTTGTTGAAGGTCCTGAGATGATCAAGTTGTCATGGTGTGAACATTCCAGCACCCTATCTTAAAGGATCTTTTCTTTCTCTTACTTAATTTGCCTGGTGTGTTGATTACAGTCCACATGTCAAGTTATAAAACTCCAAGCACCCACTGAAGCAGGCAGGCTGTGGTGGGATTGTTTAAACATTACCTGTTACCAATTGCATTCACTGTAGATTAAGAAACTGGTGCTACTGGGATAATCTCAATAATGGAGTTACATAACACATCCCCCACTATTCTACCCACCTTCCATTATTGGACTACTACCTCCTGCCAGCTCTTGAACATCTTTCTTTTGCCAGTTGTGCTCTCTCTCTTCAGATTAATTTAGCTTTGATAGTGCTATTAATTACTTATTGCGCAATGGTCCTGACAAGTTCTCACCCAGGTTTAGAGGGGAGAGAACAGAATATATGGTGTGGTATAACAGTTTTATTAGCATGAGTTTGGGATAACTGCATCACTAGTATGTGATAAAGCCATCAGTGAGTTCTACAGATCAAAGCAGCACTCTAACAAGTGTATTCTAAATAATTTATTTTGAATACTTCACATTATTTCACAGAATAAACTTTAACCATCAGAATTCTTAAAAGAGTTACTGGTACTATTGTGCATTTCTGCACATAAATTCAATGTCCCTTGTATAAGTCAAGCTGTATAGGCTTCACAGTATTTAAAGTAATTTCAGAAGCCTAAAAATGTTTGCCTAAAGCAGCTTTTCTATACAAGGTTGTAATTTTAAGTGTTATTAGAATCATGTGTTCCATCCTACTGGAAACCACGGAGACTCCCTAAAAATGTCTAGCCCTGATAGTAGTATCTAATACTTCATGGCCTATTTTTTCTCCTCTGGTGCATGGTTGATTTTTGCCCATCCGGGGCCTAAGGAAAGCAAGACATTATTTTTAGAAGCAGCAGATGTTGGCATCTAAGCTGAATCAAATGCAGCTTGTTAAAGTGAGGAAAATTCAAAGTTGTAAAGTAATTTCAGTTTTACTCATCAAATGTGTTATTAGTTTCACGGACATGCTTATTCTAACTGAGTCCCTTTAAACTATGACCAAAACCATCTTACCTCTGGTAAGGACACTATAGGCTCAAAGTGGATATCATCATTATGTACAACTTCTTCATCACTACCATCTTCATCTTCATCTCCTTTACCGGCTGGCTGTACTCCAAATACAGCTGCTCCTGTATTTGCCCATTTGAAGTTTTTATCTAGTTATGAAAAGAATTTAAAGTTTCAAACATCTTTCCAGACACTCCTATATAGACACGTGTATTATACACAAAGTTTCTTAATTTTTATAAATTACAGCATTTCTAGAAAAAGACATTTAGTTTATATGTCTTCTGTCACTTACAATTTAGTGCTTTATGAACTAGTAGAGATTCAATGCACAAATGCTTGGCATAACGTTACACTGACAGTAATTCCAACATGAGTTTATCTCCAAAAGAGTTTGCATTTTACCTTTAGAACCAAAACCAAAATCCCCAGAATTTGAAGCCAGATCTGCAAATGACAAGCCAGAAGTAGTCCCAAATCCAAATGCGATAGGTCTGCTTCCTATCACAATGAGAGAAAGGTGTAAGGAAGGAAAATCTTGAGAAAAAGGGGCATGGCAAGGACGACTTTCCCTACTGCAAACAGTACGTAACAACTGTACATAATACCAACATCCAGAAAGTGGTTGATACAGCTATCAATCCAGTGATTATAGCAAACTAATATCTCCTCCCTCCTCTCCACACAAACACTAACGTATAAGGCACTTCAAAGCGATTAATGGCTCCTCTAACATTTATCCTAATAAAAGAATAATATATTGGTTCTTTTGGGCCACCTATACGAAAATTTAAGTGACATAAATTACCACCCCTTCTTTGCAAAGCTGAAGAGTCTTATTATACTAACTTTGCCACACATCCCAAATTTGTTTACAATGGACAGTCAATATTTAATAGCAGTGTGATGTAGCATGGTCTCATATAATACTAGAATTATCCTTGATGAACATGTTCATTTTTCATTTATTCCTTTGATCAGTACAATGATTACAAGTATCTAAGCAGAATTAGTAACATTCTAAACCCATCTTGGTTACATACACTTCTACAGAGAAATGTGAGTTAAAGCCCCCAAAATACACTACCATGGTTTGTGGAATCTGTTAAATTTGGATCATTTTCTTTTTTGGTTGACAAATCAACAGGTTTGTCTTCAGTTTCTGACAAAGTCTGTGATGTGTATGTGGATTCTGTGGTTGAGTCTGGTTCTTCACATTTAGTGGTTGATGGAACAGATACTTCAGCCTCACTAGTACAGACTAAATCAGTTGAACTGGTAACTTCATTTTCCAGAAACTCCTAAAAAGAAGAAAAACACTTGTGTTTCCAATGAATGCTTTAAAAGCCAAGTATTCAGAACATCTAGAAAACACCTGAATAAATTCTTTCAAAAGTTGCCAGAACAGGAACATTAGAAAATGGATTTCCACCCCCCACAGAACAGGAATACTGCAGAAAATTGGGATTGTTGGAAAACTCTATAAAAGCTAACACTAATTTTCATAGCTAAAGCACCTTTATTATCTCCTACTGACTTCAATGGGATTTGTGGGTAAATCAACATCTTTGGAAAAAAATAAAGACATAAATGCTCATGGAATTAGAAGGAAGAGGGGCAAGGAACACAGATTGCAACCCTACATCTCTGTTGATTACAAAATTTGCTTCTTTCGAAGTGGAAAAGTTTTTGGAATTCAGGGCCCTTCCTTTGGCACTGTAACAAATATACCAAGTAGCAATATCAATAAAGATAAAGATTTCAGAAGGAATTTTTTTTTGTTAATGTAATGAAGTTATCACTTAACACTACTGAAATTTTATTCTCCCTTTTTTTAATATTAAGATAATGTATACTAACATGATTTTGATTAACTTGGCAGCTAAAGTGTCCATACAGACACATTCTTCTTAAAAAAATAGTTAGATCATTACTTTTTCTGAAACTGAGATTAGTTCTTGCACACTCAAAAGGTCTGAAGTGTGGAAGTCAAATCCTTTTTGTATTTGACCCTGTTGGGGACAGAGAAGGGGAAGAAAGCTGTCTCTGGACAGAAGACTGAACATGAGGCTAGGAGACACAAGGTCAAAGTTCTAGTTCCAGGTTTGCCACAGACTTGCTGCATAGTCATGGGTCAATCAAACAGCTCTTTCTGGGAAATCCTCAGTTCTATAAAATGTCAACTACACTAAATTTACAGGGGGTTTGAGGATTAGTGAGTTCAAAGGGCTCTGAAAATATGAAGTGTACTCCTATAGAAATCCCAGATACATATTAAATACATCTCTTTGTACATAAATCAATTTTTAAATTCTGCAATTTAAGCTTTTTAAAAAATAGTCTCTAAAAACAGCTTAAAACATTTTGTCTGAGATTAGATTTGATATTTGCTTTACAAAAAGCCAAAACTTCCAAAGAAACCTGAGGATACAGACCTACCGGGACCGAAACCAAAGGAAACATTTTATAGAGTCCCAAAGTTTCAGATGGCTCTAAGACAGATTCGATTGGCACCCTAGTGAGATTATTCCAGTACAGGGGAAACTATTTTGCTCTTATTTCCACATGTACACTAGACATTTGATGTTAAAAAGCTAAAATTACTTCAATAAGTGTACAGGGCATTCATGATGTTCTTTCAGTGTTAAGAATTAAGAATTAGAAGTCATGCTTTGAGTTTTAGTTCCTACTTTAGCTTCTTGAACTTTTTTAAGCTCTGTCTGAAAGTCTTCCAGATTGTCATTGTCCTCATCAGTATCACTGCCAACACCACAGAAAAACGTAGAAGGAAGCTTTAGAGTCTCTGCTTTAGCCTTCTCTTCAGGAGTTGGTTTCTTTTCCCAGACAATTACACACTCTCTCTCATTCTCTGGTTCAGTTTCTCTCATGATGCCTAGAAAGACAGCACATTAGAAGTTACTAAAAAGTGGCAAACAGCAGAGTTCTGAATCAAAGTTTTTAGTACCCACAGCATGAGTAATCTGTCAATTCCTACTTTAAGTATCCTAAAAAGGAAGTTAGGATAAACAGGTTTTTTTTAGCTTCTATGCTAACTTTTACAAATTGCATAACATGTTAGATTTCTCTTGCTTTATTTAACTCAAGTGACTTGACCCAGTTGGAAATAATATTCCACCAATTTTAAAGCCCTCCATTTGTAATAGAAGCTTTTCATTTAATTTGAATATTAACAGGTTGTCAATTCTCCAATTATACTGCCATAGCCAAGGAATAGGTAGGGCAAAATAAATCCAAACAAGATGTTTAAGTTTTCTACAAAAACAACAACATATCTTGTCCTTACTGTTGTATTGCTAACTTTTAGATCATTAACTTACACACTTATTTATGGCTACAGATGAAGTCCATTCATGAAAGGTGCCACTTTGGAACCAAAGCTAATAACTTCGGAACCAAAGCTAATAACTTCAAGGCTATGATTTCTCTGTTCTGACTGAATCCCTCAAAGTTCGGCTGTAAAAAAATGGTGACAAGTTGGAAGCCTGGATATGGGAAGGGACGCGGTATCTCCTGTTAAACTTGTTTTGATGTAGCTGGGATGGATTCTGATGAACACCACAGGTCCTTCATGGGTTCCAACTGTCCCTCATTTAGGGCATGGAAGGGTATAAGAGGTCCATGAGTTTATGTGGTTTCTCCTTTCACCACTTTATATAGTATGTCCTGGGTCTTTACCATGCATCTAATTATGTCTTGAAACACTTTGAAGTCATCCACCAAGGTAGACAAAGGGGATTCACTGCCTTATCAAGGGAGGATGAGATCATCACACCAGAGACCAGTTCTTCCTCAGGTAGCTGATGCTCTTCTTCACTTTCCTTCCCTTGCCTCTCCTGTAACTGAGGTTGCACTTGCTGGCTTTGCTAGGATGGCCTACAATCTCTCTTTCGGTAAGGGGATTTAGCTCTGGAGATAGTAAAGGATGAAGACTTTCTAGAGTATAGCTGCACACCCCAGGGTGTCCAGTATGGTCATATTTGGAAAGGATATCAATATTAAGATGGGGGACACATGAGGATTAAGGGGGAAGTACCAGGAGGGATATTCCCTATTAGGGATGTAAAATTTCCTATAATTATTAATCGTTCTATTTTTAAAACGGTTAAATAAGCAGAGGGCAGAGCTGGGTGGTTCTCAATCCCAGCGCAGGTCCCCCCAGGCATGCACTTACTGATCCACAGCTGGGCAGTTCTTGCTCAGGGGGAGCCACACTGAGCTCGTCTGCCCCCCCACCCCGGCAATGTTTAAACTAATTAGTAAATGGTAAGATAGCTGCTTACCATTTAAACATTTAGCCCCTTACATCCCTATTCCTGATAACTCCCAAGTATCTTCCTGCTACCTCTCATGGAGAATCCCTTCCTGACTTCCACTGTGCTATCTATCTAAGGAGAGGAAGGTGGAAGTGTACATGATAAGTAGTTACTGTGTCTACATGATGATGAAAAAGAATACACTTGCTCTAATGGAGGGCTCATTCTATTCGGAGTACCCTGCCTTTGAGGGGGGAGATGTGGGTGCTGGGGATACCACTCTAATCTGCTTGGGTATCACCATCCTCAATCTCTCAAGGAAAGGCAACTTGGTACCAGGCCCACAGATCTGTCACTTGCTTGTATTGTGATTGCTTTGGGTATCAGCTTAGCTGGCACTGAGGAAAACTGTTCTGAGATGTCTAATCATACATCTGGTACTAAATTAAATGTTGAGATGAGATTTATCTGGTGCTGAGATAAATGCAGCTCCCACAGGCTTAGTAGATAAAAACACCTCTCTTGGAAATTGGCCCTTAGGAAGCTGAATTCAAAGTATGTCAAAAGTTAGGTGGCTCTTGTGTATTATCTTACTAGGCATTAGGGAAGGTAACCTGTGCCTTGTTCCTTGCTGGAGTAGTACTCCTTTCTGCCCACCAGAGGATGTCAATGCCAGAATGGAGGTGGTTGACTGGGGCCTCTTAATAGATGAGGCCCAAAGAATTAGGGGTGGTATCTTGGCTCACTGGAAATAGAGAGGGACTGACTAAGATCAGTGATTCTCAACCTTTCTGGGCTCAGATCCATTTATAAACCTTGAAGGCCTGTCATGACCCACAGACCCAATGCTTCTCCTCCTCACAGGGGTTCATAAGGGGCTGGGGGCAGGATGCTTGGAGCTAGGATTCCAGATGCTCCCGTGACCAATCAGATGTGGACAGGCAGGTAACCCCCCCACTGGCAGCTGGGGAAGGGGAAGCGAGCTGAGCCGTCCTCCAAAAATACACAGCCTTCCCACATGGCCAGGGAGCAGAGAGGGAGCACAGAAGATCAAGTGAGGAGAAGATCAGGGAGTTTGCAGGTGTAATGAGAAGGACTTGGTGGTTTGCTGGGAGGCTGGGGAAAGAATTAGGGACACAGGAGACTGGAAGTGGGATGGCAAGCTGATAACTCTCAAAATAACACAGCCCCCACACACGCCCCTTGTGGCGGCGGCGGCGGCGGCGGGGGGGGGGGGGGATTTGGAGTCCTGGGGGTATAGTGGGGAGTTTGGGAGACAGAACGGCCATGGGTGCAGTGGGGAAAGACCTGGGGACCGGTATGGATGGTATGACAGGGGAATCATCTGGGATTGAGGGGAGAGGGAGTACTTAAAGAATGCGACATCAACCACACCCTTCTGGCTCCTGTCCTATCACTGGGCAGTGAGACCTCAGGAGGTGCAGCTCAGCTAAGCCTAGCCCCGCCACCTGCCGGGCCAAATTTTGAGTTGTTGTTGCATGAGATCACTGTACCACTCAAATTTTGCCCAGCCCCCTTACTCCCCCCACCCCCATCATCATGGTAGAGGGGTGGCTGGTCAAACCTGAGCAGCACTATGACTCAGTCCAACATGTCACAGCACCCAGAGTTGGGAGCTGAACCCAGACAGCACTGCGACCCTTTGATGCATTCTAGCAACCCAATTTTGGGTCATGACCCTCAGGTTGAGAAACTCTGGACTAGATGATTGTGGTCCTGTGCCCTCTATTAGACTGTCCCCTCTCAGTGTCCAATAAGACTTTCATCAAGCTCTCAAAGAGGAAGAGCTTCAGAAGGTCTTCTCTAGCTTTCTCAGTGCATCCAAACAATGAGCAACCACCTCAGGAATATGTCCTTCTCCTAATCAGAGGAGACATCAGGAGTGGCCATCCTCAACAACTGTCAAACATTCACATGAAGAACAGGTCTTGAATCCTAAATTTAGCTTCTGCCATGATGCTAGGCCCCTGTATGGGGAGGAAAAGATGTCTAGTGTAACAAACAAAGTGAAAACTATTTTGTGGGGCTTTTCTGCCAACGGGCAGACACTAACTGACCAAAAACCAACTAATTAGGTAACACTACTACAGCATGCAGAGAAGACTGCCACTGCAGGGGTTCCATCCTGCGGGCACAGATGTTAAGGAATTGACAGGCAGTTGGGCCTGCTTTGTCCTTTATGACCTCAGGTGGCGAGGGGTGGAGTGAAGACATTTAGGGCATAGGGGCAGGCCAAATGTACACTGCTGGCCACACACATCAAGAATGGAATCCATGTGGACTCATTCAAAGACCAGGGAGAATTTATTTAGCTCATCTCCCTCACGTTATAACTCTAAGGGTAAAAAAAACTAATGCTGAGATTCCAAAGTTTATAATTTATTCAGAGAAGTTATTGAGGAAGAAACTTCTGCTAGTTTCTGCTAGATAGTAAGGTTGAGAACAATGGAAGAAAAAGTGCTCCACCGGCTTTATAGCATGTAGTTCTAAAGCTTCTAGGGCTTCATGTTCATTTTTATTACATGCCAGAGAGAACAGCTGTTTTTATTAGAAACAGAAAGCCTATAAAATTCTAAATAGAATGACTTCTTTAACGTTTCAGTCACTGTGGAATTTTGAGTATGCCACTGTATTCCATCCTGCCATAAATTTGCTAAGTACAGTGTAGGTCCTGACAATGATTCCTGTGTAGAAATGGACTTCTTTAGGTTTGCCTGAATATACAGATACATATCAATTACACAGCATAGTGTGTATTAAAAGTTAAATACAAGGGTAATTAAAGAAACTGCTATAACTTGTACCAATTTTGGGTTGCCCTGCTCGACTTCATACCTCACATTGTTTTTGGAAATAAAGAGCACATTGTATACATTGTATACATTACACATCAGCAATTTAGAGTTACACTAAGAAAATTAGAAGGTGTAGCTGAAAAATTATGTTTCAAGGTTTTTTATTTACCTTGCACAGGATCTTTTGATGTTTTATGCTCTTCTGAATCATCAGGATATAACCTTCCATTGAGTTTCTTAACAGCCATTTCATAGTCTTCTTCTTAAAGACACAAAAATGAAGAGAGTTAGCGATTTCACACCACATCCTCTGGGAACCAACAATTCTAGCCACCCTATCCAGACTTGCAAGTCACTCAAGTTAATGAATATGTAGCTCAGGATTCCTACTAACTTCTGATTTTTAAGACGGGAACAGCCAAACAGGAAAAAATTAATCTAAATATTTCTTGTTGTATATACATATTTGTTGACGTAATTAAGTGCTGAACACTCATTCAATATAGACAGACAGTTCTGATCTTGGGGCAAATTGAGTCTTATGTTTCATGATGCACAAAATAATTTCACATCAAGTAGTTTCACAGCAGGATTAAGAGATAAACAAGGAAATATTTACATAGAAGTAGCTGTTAATTAAAAATTGGATAAGGAACCAAAAGGGAAATGGATATTTAAGTGTGTTAGTTTAGAAATATGCTATAAAGTCTTTATGAAGTATTTATTTCTAAGGGCATACTTTTCTTAAGTTAGATGACCACAGTTCTCAACAGGAACCAGATTCATAAATTAACTGAAACACTTAACATCTTAACATTAGGATTTTCAGAAAATTAGTTATTTTTTAAAAGCCATTTACTTTAATTTGAAGATGTCTTACCTTTCCCATATCATTTAAAAAAAGTTTTGGGCTACAAAAGACTTGTGTTCATCATTTCATGTTTTCCCAGAATTGCCTCCCAAACAGGGATGTCAGAAGGAAGAGCAGAACACATTTCATTTCTAGTTCCATTAGTCTACCCTGTCAACTGAGATTCAGCAAGATGGGCCAATCTTGGTGCTTCTGGTGTTAGACCCAAGAGGTCCTGAGCATACTCCACTGAATCCCCTTCTATCATTTTAAGAGCTATCTTAATTTTTATAAGCCATATATGGCTGAGTTGAGCTACACTACAGTAATGAGAAGATCACATTACACAATCTCTGAGCACAAAAGACAGGACCACTGTGTCTTCAGAATAGGTATAATGCTTCCTCAGAACATGAGAGATCCCCTCTCCTCAAAGGTGAATTTCTATCAGTCAAGGCCTAAGCATACTACTGTTGCTCCACAGTTAACCCAGAGAGGATGAACAAGTTTTCAGTTATGGCCCCTTACCATCATCCTCTTCACTTAAGTAGCCAGGCTTGTTCTTGTAGCAGAAGAATGTTGAAGGTAGTTTAAGAGAGTCAGCAAGAGCTCTTTGTTCAGGGGTAGGTGTTAGCTCATAAACAACGAGTACATCATCTGAGAGAGGTTCTGTATCAGTTTCCTTCTTCCTCTCAACTATTACAAAACCAGAAAGATTAACAGGATCAAAATGAAGATGCTTCAGAACAAATCTGAAAATAACCCATACAGCTAAATTCATTCTGAAGACAAAGTTAGACAACATATGTAAGCTGCAAATATATATAGCCACAAGAAACTAAGCCTCAAAATGATGACAGAACACTAAGAGAAAGGGATTTAGTGTGAAGAAAGAAATCTGCCTTCCAACATCAAAACACTAGTAAATACTTAGGTGTCACACCATGCTTTTTACTGGGCATAAAGCATATTTCAGTCTTTCACAGTCCTTACTTATGGTTATTTTAAATTGTAAAGTGTGGGTACTTTTCGCATGCTAAGTACTATGAATTTGAGCAATGGAGCATAATTTTATTAAAATTAATTTTTAAAGGAACGACGTAAAGAGTGAAAACTAAATTGCATGCTAAATTTTGTTACCTACTATTCTTTTGCATTTTTGCAAGTGTAACTACCCAACTGATTTTTCTCTTGGGTCAGAAGCACATTAAAGTCACTGTCCTGCAACTGGAAGTGCACAAGTGGGCCCATATAGAATACTTGGGGGCTCTGTATGATTCCATCCACACAGATCCAACAGTATGATTAAGACCTAAATTTACTGACAAAATCTTGAATTTGTCTACCAGTATTTACAGATGAATTAAAAAGTCTCTCTAAATAGGATTTAATTCTTGAAGATCTCAAGCAGGAGCTACATATTTTACATATTAGACTTTCTATATTAAACTGGGCTTTTTGTTAGCTATTCCTTCAATAGATTTGATGCCATAGTAATGTGGGCTCCGCAACCAATACATGCACATTTCAAGTTAAATTTCTTCTTACTCTCATTCTCTGTTTGGAAGAACAGGACATATTAAGCATACAACTTAATTTGTACTGTTTTTCAGACCATTTTAATTAACTATGTTCTCCAGGTAGGATGACTGGCACATCTACCTTCACCCAGTCACATCTTTCTGCACAACCCTTTGATTTTATTTCCACCTCCTCCCCACCATTTGTATTATGTCAGCTGCCCATTCTGTTTTTACTATGAAAGCAGTGGGTAACAATGTGGCAGCTGAATGTCAGCTATTCACAGTTGCAACTTTTATTGCTGTAGCAATCTGTTAAAAAACTGTTAGCATGCTATAGAATGTGCTATATATGCACAGAAACGTGAATCAAGACTATTGGCAGTAAACATTTTCTTTAAACAAGGGTTTAACCCAGGTTGTGTGTATTTTTTCCTAGGTAAAGCAAAATAATTAAAATCCTAGCCTGAAGAAAGTCAGTGGGAGTTCTGATGTTGACTTGAGAGTCAGGATTTCATCCAACGTCTTTAAAGAATTGTAAAAGCTTCTTCTTCCTGATCCTCTAACTCTTAGAATTACTTTTCTCACCAGTTCTTTTCCTGCTTGTGCAGTTTGAGGTCTACTGTTTGCAAAAGAAATTGGATCATGTTGGGAAATATATCTAAGCCTATGTAATGTATTACACTCATGTCATTTGGCCCCTTGATATGTATGTTTAAAGCAAGGTCTATTGAATAAGTAAAGCTCCACCAGTACATTCAAACAGCTTTGTTGAACTTCCAAAAATTTATTTTAAAAAAATCAAACCAAAAACCAAACACATCTGGCAGCCAGCAAAAATTAGATTAAAAAACACTCCCTGCTCTGAAAAATCACAATTGCATCCTTTCAGGCTTTTAGATGCTACAAAGATGATACATCAGTCCCGAACTGCAACAATCACTGTTCATCACGGGCACCTGGGCATCCCAGGAATTATCCTGTTTGTCCAGATCTTACTCTACTTCCACTATGTTATTAGCACCAGTTTAACACAGCTTCAGAAGAGCAGTGCAGATGAAATCTCAACAGTAACTGCTGCTAAACAGTAAAGTTTCCATGTGCTTTACGTGTTCTAAAAACACATTTCCAGAACAGTTTCCATGGCACATCTTTTGAAGATTTTTTCCCCAAAGAGTAATTAGTTCAAGAATTAAACGTCAGGCTGAGTTTAAAACCATAGCAGTTAAAAGATCCAAGCACCACAAACATCCTACTTTTTTTAGTTCATGCTCCAGCTACTCAAATACAGCTACACCAAGTTTCATACCTGATATACAAGTTTATTCTGAGTAAGCCCACCATGTTTCAGATCAAGTGCCCCATTAAAAATATGGTTTGTTGTGGGGTTATAGTGAGATTAATTCTCCAAAGAGAGAATGGAGAGTTTGGTATATACAGCCTTAGAGATGGGTCCTCAAGAACAAAGCTGAGAAAGTGGGAAAGCTCGTGCTGCCACTGGCCATGCTGTACCCATTCTATTTAGCTATATGACTTTAGTTTCCAAAGTTGCCAATCCAGCACTTTCATGAGCACCCAGCTTCCAGTAAAGCAGGGGTGGCCAACCCACAGCTCGTGAGCCGCATGCGGCTCTTTGGTTATACAAATGCGGCTCTTTGCTGTTTGAAATTGACAAGATTTTCGGGGGAGGGTAAGAGATGAAGGGAAACTGAAAAGGTAAATGTAGCTCTTTGCGGCTCTTCATCTGACTGGTTGGCCACCCCTGCAGTAAACCATTGTTAATTCCCACATGCAGAATGATTGTAATAATTCCACGCAATAAATAAGTAGTTAGTCCATGGCACACAATAGTGTACTAAACAGAAAAATCTGTTCAGATTAAACAAAATCCTCTGAGTACAATACTTGTTTGACAACATTGGTCAAAATCCTAGTATTCCAATCCCAGCTTACAAAATTCATGGTTCAAAAAACCCAAATTACAAAACAGATACTGCCAATAACGGACCTAAAATTTAGCTAGATTTGGTTCAGTTTTAGAGTCAATTTCACTGTCCTTGTTTCATGTTTTGCTAACATTCCAAAACCTGATTGTCCCATTAACTGCATAAACAGATATGACCGAGTTATTTATAACATTTCCAACATAGCTATAAAAGAGCCATGAGAAATTTTATACACCACTGTTTAAGTACCACAAAACCAAGTTAGATTCTAAAGACTGAGCAGCTACCATTTAATTCAATAATTAAATATTGAAGATTTTGTAGGCCTGAGGATTAATTGTGTTTTATTTGTAAATACTTTAATATCATTAGGACATATGACTAGAGGCTAGTTTCTGGATGACATTTACATTGTTCCAGAGGGGTAGCATCTGATGAAGTGGGTTGCAGCCCACGAAAGCTTATGCAAAACAGAAATTTGTTAGTCTTTAAGGTGCTACAGGACTCTCGTTGTTTTTGCTATATTAACATTGACAGCCTTGCTTTACTGTAACAGTGATCATTTTGGCAGAGAGGTTAGAACTAATATGTTCGGCTAATAGTTACATTTTTCTAGAGAGTTGCCTTTTTCCGAGGCTGGAAGGAAAGAGCTTGAGTTTCTAACTTGCTGCTAAAAAGAACTATCAGAAACCCTTGACTAAATTTTTAATGGGTTGGATTTGAAAGGCCGTTTTCAGGTGTGTCCTCTATTAATTTCCTCTTCCTCACATCAAATCAGTACATCCAAAGGCTTAGCTGTAGTCAAATGTGAGTTTTTAATATCAACTTTTTAAAAGAATAAAATTCACATTGTATTTCCAAGGTCAGTAATGCAGAAGAACCTATTGAACTCCATCTTATAGTGTGTTAGTCTCTACCAGCGGAAGTTAAGAACAGTTTGAAACTTCCAAAAATATATGGATTCTGTGTCTTTTCCATATAATAATGCACTTTAATGGACCAACTCAAAAGTAAATTTTGAGGTAGAAGATTCATTTTAAAATCAGGGAACATTCAGTGCAACGTAATCCTGTGAATGTCAGATCAGAAAGTCTTTCCTATTTTTAGTTTTCCATCTTTTACCAACAATCATATCAAGTTATGGGTACTCACCATTTTAAAATATCAACTGCATTATACATTAATTACTTTCCTCTGTAAAGGAGGAAGGCCAACTTATTGCAAAGAACAAATTAAGTGAGGAGAAAGAATCAAGGATATTAACTTAATTTCACAGAAGACAAATGAGACTAATTTAAGTTTTAAAATCAGAAACTGATTAAGTCTGGAAGTACTGTAGCAATACTGTTCTTTTAACAAACACAGTTAGTATTGGTGGAAGCATGCAATATACTTTTTCAGATTATAATTGGATGTTGTAGGAACTAAGATAATATTGTTAGAACAATAAGTATTTGTTTAATGGAGACAATATTTGACCAATTTTTACTTAATCTTGGTAGAACTGCCAGTAAACCATGTTATAATAATCTTGGTAGACCTGCCAGTAAACTTTGTTATAAGATCTGGTTATGTAAGTTTAGTATTGAGGACTGTTGCAGCACTCAAGTATAAGACATTCTCTGTGTATCTTTTTTAAAAAAAAAAAACAAAAAAACCATTGACCAACGTATATAGATATATAATCTGTAGTTAGTTATTTTTTAAGAAAAACTACAAAAGATTCCAGAAGTTTCACCACCCTGGTTTATTTAGCAAGTAGTCAGCCACCCAACAAAAGTCTATTTTTTAAAAGTTCGGTGCAGTGCAACTCCTTATACAGCCACACACTGGGTGGCTAGAGAGCACTGGCTGCCCAATCTCAGCATGCAACTAAATTATGGAAAGGGTCAAAAGTAAACACTTTGGGGACTAATGACTGAACTTTTGAACACTTCCAGTAACAGACAGGTAGATTCAATTCAGACACTAACTGGAAAAACTCAAGCATTCAGTAGAACTGTATCTGCCTCCCATTTCACAGATGCTTATTTTTTAAGGCTATAGGGTTCTTATTGGTTGGCCACTGGGAATGGAACTGAGCCAGTTTGAAACTCTTTACATAATTCCACAACATCCTGAACATACTCAGTGAAATTTCTCACATACACCTCTCCTCATTTTCCTAGGGAAGATTTTAGCAAGCAGATCTGAGTCCCTATGCAAATATGAAGCAATACAAAAGCCAAAAGCCTACAAAGCTGAGCACTCCAAGACCACCAACTGTGTGAATTAAAAAAAACTAAACTAACAGAGGGTAGGGAGACATTCTCTTGCTATGACAGGTACAAAGTCAAAGACATATTAATTCTAACTACTGCTCTTCAGCATGCATATTAAAGTTGTTTAAATGTTCATACCATTATATAGCCAATTGTTTTGCCACAACTGGGCAGCTGTCAGTACCTGCTAAAGAGTGATTTCATCACATATTCAGTGCAGTGTGTAAATACCTTTACTATCAGGTTGGAAGGAAGGTGTGGTGGTCCAAAAGGCCATTGGATTAGATTTAAAAAGGCTAAAATTAAATCCTAGAAAATAAATTGTGCGGGTATAAGTGTTTATTTGGACTTTTAGAGGGGCACAAACATATCTATGTTCCAAAGTGTACGTCTCCAATATCTAGAGATCACAATCAGCTAATGAATATTTGCATTGCCTGCTGTACCTGTTTATCAACCCATACAATACACAAACAAGCAGCAGCTATCAAGTTTTTCCTACCAAGATACTTTAATACCATAGATCAGCAGACTTTTCATAATTCTGAAATCCACTTCTAGCCCAAAATTCTGCACACTCAATTTTTGACAGCAATTTAGTAAAGGTATTTCTATTTAACATAACTGATTTAATTTGACTGCTTTATTCTACTTTTAAATGCCAATACAATCAGATGCTTCATTATTAACTATACAATGCAATGAAATATTCATTTTCTACTGTAAAGTTGTAGGTGGCTATTTAAAGGCAGAGCCGAGAGTTTGCCCAACAGAAGATACAAATAATTTACAGAAAGTCAGATCATTCATTTTCTGTCTACTGAAATAACAGACCACTTAATACCAGGATTTGTGCAGTCTTTTCCAGCCAGACCTCTGAAATGACTGAATGTGGGCTGCACTTTGACCACATGAGTAACTGGAGACAAATTTCATATACCACACAATATCCTGCAGGATATTTCCCTGACTTAAATAAGCTTAAGGTATCGCTCAGCTCCTGAAAAATTTAGGAATCAGGTAAGATAAAATAGTAAGACAAAAATCTAGTTTACACCATTCTACTATCATCTCATCAAAATACATCAGCAGCACTCAAGTTCTTGTTTTATGGCAGGTTTCAATTAAACCACTGTGCTTCTCCATGAAGAAGATGGAAGATGAAGTTTTCAAACATGATTGTCTACAATCAGGACCCTATACCTGTATTTAAGTACCAAAATAAAAGCCACAACTTTCAGAGATGCTACTATAAATAGACTCTGTATTTAGTGCAGGTCCAACTTATGGATTACAGTTCCAAACTTTAGGCAACCTCATTTGAAAAAATTTGGCCTGAGGGCATAGGGAATTTCTAGCTTGTCTGAATTCCTAGATATGGGCAGAGTTATGCTGACATATCACAGTAGTTCAGACTTCCTCCCCCCCCCATCGCCCCCACCATATACAAAGAGCAATCGTAAGTGAAGGACAAAACCTTACGAATTTAAGCTGAAGAGGTATCTGAAAGAAAACTGAAGTTTGTATTCAATTACTGAAAAGAGTAGTTTACTCTATCACTGGGACACAATTTACAGTATTTTCTCTGAATTGCAACAAAAAGCCACTAACTGCTTTCCATGACAATTGTTCAATATTCTTCTCAGAGATAGCAAAATTTCTACTTAGTATAATAGTTGCCTAATTCAGGCAATGCTTACCTTTTTCTAGTGTTTTAAATGTGTAATTAGAGGATCCTGCTCCTGACGTAACCAAATCATTTTCTCCCTTGCTGTCTGAAGGCTTCTGATTGGTGGTGTAGCTTTCCTGAGGTTCAGTTACTGTGAGTTCCAGTTCTCTCTGCATTATGTTTTGAGATACTGAACTATCCTCTTCAATTTTGCTTTGTGAAGGAGAGTTAAAGCTGAAACCAAACAGAGATCCTGTAGCAGAAGTATTTCCAAATGTGAATGGCTTTGATTTTTCATTACTAAAAATGCTCTTGACAGATTCTGAACCAAACACAAACTTTGGAGGAGAAACCACTGTTTTTGTTGGTGTTTCAGAAGTGCTTGACACCTCTGAAACGTCTATAGTCACATCAGAAGAATCACCATCCTGGCACAGATCAGTTCTCTCCCTGGTGGTTTCCTCCAGTACAGCTACAGCAATTCTGCCACATGGAGACTCTCTTGGTGTATTGGCACGTGAAGAAAGGGGTGTGATCAAGGTGTCTTTTTCTTGGGCATGTTTTGCTTCATCAAAAATTTGCTTAAAGGACTCCGCAACATCTTGTAGTTTAAATCGCACAGCTAAGAGCTCTACTTTCCTTTCCCCATCTGCAAAGTCACATGCAGTCCATACCCATGCTCTTTCAGTTCCTTTCATCTGTTGCATGTTCATGTCTGGGGTTATTCTATGATTGGCACAGAGTTTTAATACCTGGTCTCTTCTCATTACGATACGAACCTGTTTGTTGTCATAATTCTGCAAGATCTTTATATCCCCAATACCTCTCTCTTTCCATTGATTGGCATCTTTATCATATCTGTAGAGTTTAGCTCTATGACTGAAGACAACTTGCTCATTTTCTTCACCACTTGCCACTTCTACAAGGTCAGGTAAAGGTACCACAGGTTCAAAGTACTGTCCATCTCTTTCTTCTTCTTGAGTAAGATCAGACTCTTCATCTGTTCCCCCAGACAACCTGCTCTGATTCTGTTTGGTAGGAGACTTTGATGGGCTCAAGGCAGATTTGAAACTAAAATTAAATCCTGTTGTAGACTCCCCAAATCTGAATAGGTTTTTTCTCACAGGACTACTTGCCAGAGGTGAGGCATACACCGAGCTACTTACACTATCATCCAATGCTTCTTCACGTAAATCATAGTTATCCCACTCCAGAGTAGGGCCAGTGCTTTCAGCATGTGGCTTTATAATTAAATCAGAGGTATTACTGGCTGAAGCTGAGTTTTTATTCTCTTCTTCTGTCAATTTAGTTTTATCATCTGTCAAGTAGGTTTTGAGATCTTTCAACCCACTTTTCATTTCTTCTGCTTTCTGTATGAGTTGAGCTGTTCTACCAGTATCCACAAGTTTATGTGGGGTCTGCAGTGGTATATCCAACAGCAGCCTCTGACACTCTTCAAACTTCTGTTTGAATTCCTCAGCCTGCTCTGATGTCTTGAATTTAGCTGCTAGCTGCTCCAACTTTGCATCTCCATCAGAAAAGTCACTGGCTAACCACATCCATGCTTTGTCTGAACCAGATAGAGGTTTTAAGTTCATGGTAGTTGTTATCCAATGGTTTGCACATACTTTCAATACTTGTTCACGTCGCATTAGCATTCTTAATTTGCCATTAACTTCATTTTTAAGAATTTTCAAGTTGCCGACACCACGTTCTTTCCACTGGCTTGTTTCTGGATCAAATCTAAATAGTTTTATCCTTTGTGAATACAGCACTTTCTCATCCTCTTCCCCTGTCACTAGTTCCACTTTTTCAGGCATCTGGACTACAGGTTCAAAATGGATATCATCACTATCCTCTGTCTTATATTCATCCTCCTCCTTCTCAAGATCAGAAGTAGTATTAGCTTTGTGAGTCACTTTAGAACTCTGTGAGGAAAATAACTTTTCACCTGCACCTGAAAAGCCCTTGAAGTTTGGATCTTTTTTACCAAACTGAAATCCTTCTCCAGAAGTAGTTTTTGCAAGGTCAGCAAAAGTGAAAGTGCCACTATTCTGGCCAAAAACTAAATCACTGCTCTGTTTATTAGAGATGTTATGAGATTGGATATCAGTTACACCCTTTGAGGGATTTTCCTTCTCTTTTTCATCACCACTCTTTAAGAAGCCAGTTGTACTTTCTTTGGATGGCTCATCCTTCGGGATATTTTTACTAAGCTCCTGTATGCCAAATTTAAATCCACCTGCGGGCACAGCCATTGAAAAGCTAAATCCTTCTTTTGCAGATTTAGCTTCAGTATCTGAAGGAATCTGAAATGTGAAGGAAGAAAGTGTTTTTCCTTGTTCTGCATGACCAAATTTAAAACTTTTTTCAGAAAAGTCACACTTAAACCCTGTTTCTAGTGGTCCTCCAGCAGGTTCAGATACATTTGGCCTTAAAAGCAAATTAAGACTTGGCGTGTCAGCAGCAGGTTTACTACACGGATTTGGTGCTTGACAAGCTACGCAGGTTACTGAAGAGCCTTCATTTCGTACTAAGCAATCATTGCAATCCCATTGCCCTTCCTTTCTAGTAAAGAGTCCCTCAAATCCACTTTTCTGGAGTTTGCTTACATCCGTGGTAGGACCAAATCCAGGAGCAGGAGACGCTTGAATAGTAGATGTAGACACATTAGGCTGACTTTGTGAACTGGGATTCTGACAAGCAACACAATTTACAGCACTTGCTTCATTTCTGACTAGGCACACAGTGCAATCCCACTGACCTTCTTTTTTAGAAAATGCAGCTCCAAAATCAGTGTGTGTAGTCTTTGGAATGTCTCCTTGGGCAATTTTAAGTGAAGCTTGCTGTCCAAATACTGGCATGCTAATTCTATTTGGATTCTGGCAGGCAACACATTTAGATGAAGTGGGTTCGTTTCGTACTAAGCAGACATTGCAATCCCATTGCCCTTCCTTTCTAGTAAAGAGTCCCTCAAATCCACTTTTCTGGGATTTGCTTGCATCCGTGGTAGAACCAAATCCAGGAGCAGGAGACGCTTGAATAGTAGATGTAGACACATTAGGCTGACTTTGTGAACTGAGATTCCCACAAGCAACACAATTTACAGCACTTGCTTCATTTCTGACTAGGCACACAGTGCAATCCCACTGACCTTTTTTAGAAAATGCAGCTCCAAAATCAGTGTGTGTAGTCTTTGGAATGTCTCCTTGGGCAATTTTAAGTGAAGCTTGCTGTCCAAATACTGGCATGCTAATTCTATTTGGATTCTGGCAGGCAACACATTTAGATGAAGTGGGTTCGTTTCGTACTAAGCAGACATTGCAATCCCATTGCCCTTCCTTTCTAGTAAAGAGTCCCTCAAATCCACTTTTCTGGGATTTGCTTGCATCCGTGGTAGAACCAAATCCAGGAGCAGGAGACGCTTGAATAGTAGATGTAGACACATTAGGCTGACTTTGTGAACTGAGATTCCCACAAGCAACACAATTTACAGCACTTGCATCATTTCTGACTAGGCACACAGTGCAATCCCACTGACCTTCTTTTTTAGAAAATGCAGCTCCAAAATCAGTGTATGTAGTCTTTGGAATGTCTCCTTGGGCAATTTTAAGTGACGCTTGCTGTCCAAATACTGGCATGCTAGTTCTATTTGGATTCTGGCAGGCAACACATTTAGATGCAGCGGGTTCATTTCGTACTAAGCAAACATTGCAATCCCAGTGACCTTCTTTTTTAGCAAAACCTGGTCCAAATCTATCATGTATAGTATTAGCGTTGGGTTTGAAAGCTGTAGAAGTTTCAGTTAATGGTGCAGCATGCATTTCCTTGTTTCTTAGATTTGGACTTTGGCATGCTGAGCAGTTCTTGGCAGTTGCTTCATTTCGAACCAGACACTCATTACAGGCCCACTGACCTTTCTTCAACATAAACTGTTCACCAAATCCACTAGTAGTGCATGTGGATGGGATTTCCCTACCAAAGGAAAAGGGTGTAGATGAAGTTGATGTAACTGTAAAACTGCATTTGTCATCAGGTCCTTTTACAGAACTGCTTGTGTTTTGGACTGGAGCCTGGCATGCACTGCACAGGGAAGCAGCTAAACTGTTTTTCCCTAAGCAGACACTACATTGCCATGTCTCCTCTTTCTTAAACTGAGATCCAAAATTCAGAGTGCCAGGAGTAGTTTTGCAAGGCTCTTTGCTATCCTGATTTGCTGTCTCTCTTGTAGTCCCAATATTCCGAGTGGCTGATGTACCCACATTTGATCCTGAAGTTCTCAAAATATTTTGCACCTCTTCAAATTTACTCTTGAAAAGCATTGCTTCCTCTAGCGTTTTGAATCTAATGGCAAGCTGCTCAGATTTTGGAAACTCATCTGCATAATCTAAAGCATGCCATACAAATGATTTGTCTGAACCTGCATTTAGTTGCAGTTTCATATCAGTATTTATATAGTGATTTGCACAGATTTTCAATACTTGCTCCCGTCTCATAAGTAGCCGAATCTTCCCAGATATTTTATGCCTTAGTATTTTCACATTTCCAATGCCCCTTTCTTTCCATTCTTTAGATTCTGTGTCAAAACGGAACAGCTTTGCTCTGTTGCAAAAGAATTCCTCTTCATCTTCCTCACCTGTCTTTACTTCAATCTTGTCAGGGAGTGGTACTACAGGCTCAAAGTGTGGACCATCATCATCCTCATCGACGCCATGGATGCTTCCTCCATCAGTTTCATGACTTCTGTTGGCCAAATCTGAATTTGGTGTTCCAAACACTGGTTTTCCAAGATCTTGGAAATTGAACATGTCACCTTTGCCAAAACCTGAGGTTTTAGGTTGGTTTTGTCCCATATTTTCTGTAAATGAAATGCCTGAAATATTTTTGTTACCAAAACTGAAGACATTTCTTTGGCCAGTTGTATGATCATGAACTGTTTTTTGCCCCATGTATCTATCATCTTGTAAAGGTTTATCTGATGTCAAGAGACCCAAGAGGCTTTCACTGCTATTAAAAGCTGCATTGGGGGGCGGGGCTACAATCTGAGGTGATGAAAATGTAAAGTCTCCATCATTAGATTTGAAATTAGAGTTAAATTTAAAAGTGGTTGGCTGAGTTGATTGTGCAGGTGTTGTGAAAGAGGATTTTGTTCCTTCTGCTGGTACAGGCTGCCTAAAGGTAGATTTTCCAAATTCTATCACCTTTGATTCTGCAGACTTTGGAATTGGAGGAGCAACTGAAGGTTTTGTGAAATAACCTGGTTCAGGCAATGGTGGATTTGTGTTTGCTTGTGGAACGCTGTAATTATAGTATTCATCGGCACCACGTGGAGACAGAAGTCCAGTAGCAGGAGAATCAAAACGCAAAGGAGCGCCATATATTTCTTGCGAAAACATGCAGGCAGAGGTGTTCTGCAGTGGTGGTGTATGCAGTGGCTGTTGATAAGCATATATATGTTGTTGAGGGGTAAGCCTATTCATGCCATATACAGGAGCCTAAAAAAACAAAGATTATTATTTTCTATTTGTACTATGGTAGTGCCCATACAAATCTAAAACAATCCCTGCCCTGAAAAGTTTGTTGATTTTTTCGTTTTAATCTCTACAAAGATATATAGACCTTAATATTAAGTGAAGCTAAACAACTACAAAGATTTCCTTTTTATAGAAACACCTAGATGCTTGAGCAGATGCTGCTGGCTTCTTCACTATTCCTTCCTACCAATCCCTAAGCTTCTTCCCATTCTATAGAGAAATGAACCTTAAGTACTGTCAAAGATTTGTCAATAGAAGATAATTTATAGTAAGCATGTATACTTCAGATATGAATGTAAGAGGCTGCTCTTTTGGTGATTCCTCCCCCTTCCACACCACCAGAATTTGAGAGGACTCACAAAATAAATCATCCACATTTGGGAACTGAGCATAAGTCTGAATATCACACAGTTATCTGTAGAAGTCTTCACTGGAAAAAATCAATTTCACATAAGCTGAAAATTGCTGAAGACTATACTCCAGAAAAAGTTAAAAGCAGTAAATTAACAGATCTGTCCTTACCTTTGTTGGTGTTACATTGGTAGCAGCTGTTCTGAGAAGATACTGAGAGTTATATGCAGGTGACTGGCTGTAGTAGACTGATGGGCCAGTGGTAGCAACTAAAAGAATACACAGGAGTTTAATTTTGCTCTACCCAAAAGAGAACCTTTTTCAAATGGTAATGAATGCTTTTCAACAGAAATACATTTTTAAACTCATTTGCAGTGTTTAAATCTTACATGCCTAATTTACAGCAATTTTAAAAGTTGACCAAGGTCTTCTGAAAACAAGATCCAGTAACTGATTAAACCATCAACAGCAATTTACCTGTTAGTGGAGCTCCATGAAAGTTTTGTGTTCCCTGATAGCCATCTGACATTGTATCTGTGCCATAGCCTTCAGCAGGCCATCGATGAGATGACAAGTTTGAGTTGGAATTATTAAGTTTCATTTCATGCATTTCATTCTAACAGGAGAGAGCATTTATATCGTGTTACATTAATATTAAAGACAGGTGTAGCTGCATATTCAAAAACATCTACTTTGAGGTAAATATTGTCTATACAAAGTCTTAAAAATTCTCAGTTGTACTTTGGCATTTAACAAAACACTAATTTTTATCTAGCTACCCTTGCCACCCAAGCCCCAGTTTTGAAGGAAAAATGGTTAATAGCTTTTTGTAACTGTTGTTCTTCAAGATGTGTTGCTCACGTCCATTCCAATGTAGGTGTGTGCACGCCCCAAGCACCGCCAGTGGAAAGATTTTTTTCCTCAGTGACATCCGTCAAGTGGGCTCTGGTGCCCCCTGGAGACATGCCCTTAGCATCGGTATATAGGGCCTTGCCACCCCCTCAGTTCCTTCTTGCTGGCTAACTCTGACAGAGCAGCAGCTGGGGATTTTTTGGAATGGACATGAGCAACACATGAACAACTGTTACAGAAGGTTAACAACCATTTTTTCTTCAAGCTCTTGCTTATGTCCATTCCAATGTAGGTGACTCCTAAGCAGATGCAGGAGGAGGGTTCATAGTTAATTGATAAGCAGACTGTAGCACTGCTATGCCAAATCCAGCATCCCCTCTTGCCTGCTGAGTGATGACAAACAGTTGCAAACATGTGGACTGAAGACCACGTTGCTGCTCTACAGATGTCCTGGATGGGAACCTGTGCCACGAATGTACTAAAGATGCTTGTGCCCTTGTGGAATGTGCCATCAGGGCCAGGGCACGGCCCTTCTCCTGGTCATAGCACATGCAGATACAAGAATGATCCACGATTGAATTCTCTAGGCTGAGACTGGAAGACCATTAATCTTGTCTTCAGCCACCACAAAAAGTTGAACAGATTTTCAAAACAATTTAGTTCCTTCTATGCAGAAGACAAACACCCATCACACATCTAGCGAATGAAACCTCTGTTTCTGTTTATCGGCATGTGGCTTCGGATAGAAGACTGGGAGAGATATGTCCTGGTTATTATGGAATTATGATACCACCTTTGGGAGGAAGGCTAAATGAGGGCACAGTTGACCTTATCCTTGAAGATTGTGTATACAGGTTCTGAAGTAAGGGCCCTAATCTCAGAGACCCTTCTGGCCAAGGTAATGGCCACCAGGAAAGCCACATTCCAGGACAAATAGAGTAGAGAACATGTTGCCAAGGGCTCGAATGGGGGACTCATGAGCCTTGACAATATCAGGTTGAGATCCCAGGACAGGATAGGTTGTCTCACCTTAGTCTGTCCAGCTCTTTGAAAAAATGACTACAGATCGGGATTGTAAAAACAGATTGGCCATTCACCCAGGTGGATGAAATGGCTGCCAGGTGGACTCTAATTGATGACACCGATAGCCCTTGCTGCTTCAGGTGTAGCAAGTAGTCCAGAATACATGGCACTGATGATCACATGAGCGAGACACCTCTCTGCGCTGACCAGATCGAGAACCTTTTCCACTTTGCCAGGTATGTAGCTCTAGTAGACAGCTTTCTTCTCCCTAAAAGGACTTCTTGAACTGTACTGGAGCAGGCTAGCTCCAAGGAGGTCAGCCATGGGGATTCTAGGCCATGAGATGAAGGAACTCGAGATTCAGGTGATGTAAGCATCCGTGATCTTGGGAGATGAGATCTGAAAATGGAAGTAGGTTGATTGGTATTTCCACCGAGAGGTCCAGAAGAGTGGTGAACCAGTGATGACATGGCCAGGCTGGGGCTATCAGGATCAGGTTTGTTCCTTCTTCTCTGACCTTCAGCAGGATTGTGTGTATAACAGGAATAGGGGAGAATGCACAGAAGAGATGTCTTTCCAAGGGAGGAAAAATGAATCTATGAGCGAGCCTGGGCTGTGATTTAGGAAGGAACAGAACTGTAGACACTTTCTGTCGTGTCTCTTTGCAAACAGGTCTAGCTGAGGAGTTCCCCACCTCTGGAAAATGTCCTTTACAATGTCTGGGCAGACAGACCATTTGTGATTGGAGAAGGATTTGCTGAGGCAATCCGCTAGCTCATTCTGTGGCCTCAGGAGATCTGCGGCTTCAAGGTAGATTTAGTGGGATATGTAGAATTCCCACAGGCGGAAAGCTTCCTGACATAGGTGAGAGGAGCATGCTCCACCCTGTCTGTTTATATAGACCATCGCTGTCATGTTGTCTGTAAGCACGGATATGCATTTGCCTTCCAGGTGGGATTGGAATGTTTGGCAGGGAAGGCGCACCACTCTGAGTTCCCTCACGTTGATGTGTAGCAAAAGCTCTTCTTGAGAGCAGAGGCTCTGGGTTCTGAGGACCACCCCTAGATGAGCCCCCCAACCCAAAGCAGACACGTCGGTGACTAAAGACATTGATGGATGTGGTTTTGAGATTTAGACACCTGCATATACTGTCTTTGGATCCAGCCACCAAAGGAGGGTGATGATCACCAAAGGGGGAAGTGTGACAACCATGTCCAAGCAATCCCAGCCTGTTTGGTACACTGACTCTAGCCAGGGTTGAAGAGGTCTGAGTCACAATCTCGCATGTTTCATTACGCAAATGCATGAGGCTATATGCCCCAGAAGTTTCTTGCTGTGGTAATGGGTTGGTATTAGGGATGCAAAAGCTTTACCATTTAAATGGTAATCAACTGTTTAAATGTTTTAAACAGCTGATTACCATTTAAAATGGGGGGGGGGGGGGGAACAGCAGCTGGGCTCGGCTCCCCATGAGCGATGAGGAGGCATGGAGCCCAGTGCCTGGGGGGGGAGGGAGGAGGAGGAGTAGCCGCAGCTGGGCTTGGCTTGGCTCAGATCCCCACAAGTGAGAGCTGCCCAGCTAGAGCTCTACAAGTGCAGCCGGGTGGGGGAGGACCGGGTCGCAGCTAAGCAGCTCTCACTTGGCAGTGAGGAGCTAAGCCCAGCACAGCTTACCCCCCACGCATTTTACCGTTCTATTTTTAGAATGTTTAAATGGATTTTTAATTAAACTAATTTTTACATCCCTAGTGGTATCTGAGGCTTTCCAGGATTGAGCTCAGGGCCTGGAACTAGGCTTCTGGAAGGAAGGCTCTTGCTTTGACTGAGTCGAGGATTGCCCCTATGAATTCTATCCTTTGGACAGGGAAGAGTGTCAATTTCTGCATGTTTATGAAAAGGCCTAACTTCTGGAAGGCTGACAGCATTAACTTTACATTTGCCTCCACTTGAGCCCTGGTCCAACCTCTGATCAGCCAGTCATCAAGCTAAAGGTAGATCTGAACCCATTGTCTCCTAAGGAAAGCTGCAACAATTGCCATACACTTCGTGAATACCCGAGGGGCTGGTGACAGGCCAAATGGGAGCATGGTAAACTGGTAGTGTACCTGGTTCACAATGAATTGGAGGAATTGTCTGTAACCCTGGAAGACTGATGTGAAAATAAGCATCCTTTAACTCAAGGGTGGCATACCAGTAACCCTGGATCCAAAGAAGGGATAATGGAGGTCAAGGAGGCCACCTGGAACTTCAGCTTCTTCATGAATTTGGATTAGGAAATAACGGGAGTAGAACCCCCTGCCCCTTAGCTCCAGAGGGACCTCCTCTAGTGCTCCCACTTGCAGGAGCATTTGCACCTCCTGGACCCTGTTGCTCATGAGAAGGGTCCCTGAATAGGGACAGGGAAGAATTGGACTGAGGGTGTATTATCCCAGTTATATCATTTGACTGTGAGGAGTCACTTTTCGGTGACCATGGTGGAGCAGTACTGACCAATGCCAGAAAGCGGAGCCAGAAGGGAAGAGACTGGTGTTGCACCATAATGGCCGGCTTTCCTTTTGACAGCACCAGTGGTCTGAGTGCCATGGTAACTCTTGCCTCCAGTGGCAGTTCTCACCTGCTCTGGGATGGCAGTACTGGGAGTGACAGCAGCTGCTTTAAATGCCTCTGACATAGATGTTAGTGCCAGCGCTGTGTTGCAATGTCTGTCCCTGGGTGGAGAGTCCAACAGTAACGGACTCAACGGATCCCTTCCCAGGCATGGAGTCAACGGTACCAAGCTGGCAGCTGGTGTGTCTGGGTGGCCTGGTATAGGTCACACAATGCTGGCTTCCCTGTGGTCAGCAGACTTCAGGGTTGGGAGCGCCCCTGGTCAGTCTCTCTCAGCAGTGGCGACTGAGAGCAGTGCTGAAAGTCCCGTTGTGATGTAGACCTCTTCTGCACCAGAGATACCTAATAGTGCAGAGAGTCCTGGGATGTGGAAGAGGCGTCCTTTCTTGCTGTTGGAGAGGCCAAGCTACTGCTTCTCTCTGAGAAGCTAGAGTGCTTCTCACCAAGGTTGAAGTGCTCCCACAGGTGGGACTTCCCCAAGCACTTAAGGCAGCTAGAATGGTGGTCACTAATAGGTATGGACTCATTGCATTCTTCACACAGCTTGAACCCTGAGGACCAAGGCATGCCCCGGTGGCAGGGAAGGGATAACCCCACTAAACAGGGTATTAACTACTAAACTAAAACTAAATTCTAACCACTGTAGCAAGGAAAAAGTCTTTTAAAAGAAGTACTTGCATGAACACAACGATGAGCAGAAGTTCCAACGATCATTACAGGCAGTGAGAAAGAACTGAGGGGGGGAGGGAGGGGCCTAGCAGAGCCCTATATACTGGTACTATGAGGGCTTGACTCCAAGGGGCACCAGAGCAGACCCAATGGATACCCTTGAAGGAAAAAGCTTTCTGGTGGCAGTGCTCGCGGCGAGCACACACCTACATTTTATGGACATGAGCAAGCACTTGAAGAAGAGGTTACTAAGGCAGTTTTTGTTTACATATACAGCACTTTACATAGAAGAACTCTCTTAGTATGGATTAATATAAGTACTCTACTACTGAGCCAATACACAAAACCAATTATAAAAAAATTAGTCAAGTACTAGCAAAAAATTAACTGAACACATCCAAAGTGCCATATTCAACATTACATAAATATCTAAATCTATTAACAGGAAAAAAGACATATATTAGAAGCTAAAAAGAACAATTCTGGAGGAAAAGCAGCTGTAGACAAATTTTTAGTCTAAAGTCTAAAAGGGGAGCCAAAAAATGAATTTTTACTTGGATAGCAGCCCTTACCCTTGATTTTTTTAGCATATATTGGTAGCAGATGCTCAGGTACACTGAAATATTTTTAATTATATAAAAAAAATCAGCACAAAGTAGTAATCTTGAAGTGATGCAAAAAGAGGAAGCCAACAATTTGCTCTCTAGCAGAGAAAATTTACTAATATTGCAAAAGAACGGTTATTTGCCTTATCTTGAAGAACCACAGTTACCGTCATCTTTTGTATGGATCTCACTCTAGATACACATGCACTCTATCCACACGAGATCAGAATCTTTTGAATAACAGTGTCCATTTGGGCTATGCCTGTGCTGTGCATGTCTTCATGCCCCCAGTCGAAGGCATAAAGAGCACAGCTGCTGGAGCCATCCCTCAGTTCCCCACTGATTCAGAATCCCAGATAAGAAGGGCTCAAACAGCAGGGATGGAGGGCAGGTCATAGGATCCACACAGATGACAACATCTCAAAGAACCACTGTTACTAAAAGGTAAATAGCTGTTCTCAGAGTATGTGTCCACATGGATCCCACTTTACATGTTTGATAAAGCAGCAATGAGCATCTGGAAACCGGGATTAAGGAATCCTGTTACTAACCAAACAATGACTAACACTGCCCTACCATATCTGGCATCAGTTCTTTCAGCCAGGTCAAGGACAATGTTTAATGAAAGTAAGGGAATTATTTGGGAAAGTTTCAGAAGTGTGCAAGGAATTAGACCCCGCGCTCTAGTCCAGTGAAATGCACTTCAATATTTGGAGGAAGAGGTTTATTATATACACTACATAATCATGTGACAATCTCTGGGACCCTTAGAAGCACCAGAGATGATAATCTGAATGGTTTTGCCTTATTAAAATAACATAACAAAGGCTTTTTAAAAGTGCAAGCTATGGAGCTTTTCTCCAGGAGGAGGAGGAGGAGGAAGAAAGGTGTTTTGGTAAGAAAAACAGGCTAATTGACAGACTGATTCAAACCAAACTCTAACACAACATAGGAAATAAATTTGTATAGAGTCTCCATACCACCTTAACCCGGTGGAATGTTTTGTAAGAAGAATCAGCATGCAGTTTGCTGGCCCCTCTGACTGATGTAATAGTGATTTTAAAAAAAGCTATCTTGAGTGAAAGGTAGTGCATTCAGAAAAAGGCTCAAAGAAGAGATCCATGAGGTTTGTAAGGACAATGGTAAAATCCCATGTTGGAGTGGGTTATCTAATGGGTGGGTAGCTATGAAGTAATCCTTTAGAAATCTGGATACCATGGGGTCAGAAAAAACTGAATATGACTACATGGATGGATGGCATGCAGACAGTGCTTCAAAGGTGGATTTTCATGGAACCAAGAGGCCAGAATTTCAGATGCAGAATAAAGTTGAATATTTTCAATATACGGGCTCACCAATGATGTGCGCTTGTTTACAATTTGCATGGGTACAATAAAAGATACTTCTAAGGCTTTTTGAGGAACAGTTGCTTATTTAGAAGTGACTTTCCTGCCACTCTAAGGGTACATCTTCACTGACGGCAGCAAATTCGCCACCATCAGATTGATCCATCCGGATTGATTGAGTGGTCAGTGAAGACCCGCTCAAACGATCTGGAAGTCGACGTGTTTAAACCACCCCCTCAAGTGGCGCAGCAAAGACGCCACGCAGAAGAGGCGTTACGAACTCAATGAGAGTTACACAAGCTACTCTGTGTAGCTTGCCTAACTCCCGTTGACTGCCACTTAATGTTAAGATAAGTGTAGACCAGGCCTAAGTCTTGTTTCTGAAGGAAAAAGAAATCATTGCTCTTGTTTATGAATTCTGGGTGTTTGGTTTCCCTGGCTTCAAGCTTCCATCTACAAATACTTGAAACCAAATTACATGCTATGGACTTTCCACACTAGTATCAAAACTGAAAATCCTAGCACTATCATCATATATCATATCTACTTTCCTCCTTTTATGATTAACTTTATTAAAATCACCATCTTCTTCAGCCAAACGTTTGCTATATGTAGGCTTAACATATGGTAAACATTGTTCCATTATGAAGATAAGAGGCACCTGTCTCTCCCTCAGGTCCCTTTCCCCTCTTTGCTGGTGCTGCTGCTGCCAGCACAGGGAGCCTCTTTTTGCCCTCCACTATAGCTGGGTGCTTTCAGCCAAGACTCTTTCTGCTGAATGCTTACCTCAGCAGGAAGTCTCTCTGCAGAAAGCCCCTTGCAAGAGCAGAGGGCATAGAAAGGCTTCAGCCCCAGCAGTAAGAGCAGCCTAAGACAGATCCAGAGATAAAGCACAGGTGCTTTTTTTAAGTCTAGATTAATACTCTGAATTAGAAAAACTAAAAACAGGCATTGATTTTTTCCCCCAAACACTTGTGGCTCCCCCATGAACCCTTTGTGGCTCTCCAAAAGAGCTACAGCGCACAGCTTAGGAAACATTGCACCATGGCTTTTAGCAAAGTCAATAAACCACCTCTTCCTTTGGCTGATTTGCATGAGAAGGATCCTTGAAGAGAGATAGGGAAGGGGGACTGAAATTGGATGGAATAGCCCTAGGGAATAAACCTTCAGAACTCTTTCCTCTGTTTTCACAGTCCACACCTGATGGAAGCAAGCCAGTATCCAAAAGGCAGGTCTTAAGAAAGGCTTCTGAGTGGTCAGATTGGGAGCTCTCGAACCTACCATCAAACCTTTTGTTTGGAACCAAGTGCAGATGATTAACAGTCAAAGAAGATTTTCGAACAAGTGTCTGCCTGGATTGTCCTTTACATAAAGTGCTTACAATTTCAGGGTGATGTATAGGTGCCCAGAAAACAAGTTATGGCCCTAGGACCTTTGAGAGCACACAGTGAGTTGTCCCTACTTATGCAAAATAATTCTGTGCCTTCAAATACATTGTAATTGTCTCAGCATGCCAGAGGCTTGCAGCCATGAAGCTCTGCATATGGTCACAGCAATAGCCATGGCTTCAGCCACTGTGTCTGGTGCACCCACAGTGGCCTGTTGTAATGTCTTAGCTACTAGTTGACCTTTAGCAATGATGCTTTTCAACTCTTCTCTGATGTCTTGTGGACATTTAGCTATGAAGGGTGATAACCTATCCCAACCAACAGGTATGCTTTGCAAATAAGGCCTGGTAATTAGCAATTCCTAGCTTCAGTGATATTGATAAATAGCTCTTTCTTCCAAACAAGTCTAGTTTTTTAGGGTCTTTGTCTCTGAGATGCTTAATTTGCTTGGTCTTCTTGTGGACCACAGAAACCATGAAAGAATCTGGTGTTGGATGTGCATTAAAAAAAAACCTGCTGGAATACCCCAAAGGGAGGCCAATATTTCTTTTCTGATCTCTTAGCCACAAAAGACAGCATAACTGATGTCAGCCACAGTGTCTTGGCTGGATCCAAGATGTCCTCATTGACTGGCAGAGTTATCCTAGCAGAAGCAGATGAGTGCAAAATATCAAAGAGCTTATGGGCCTTTCTTCTATCACTGATGTTTCTAACTCAAGAGTCTGAGTAATGCGGGAAAGTTGTTTCTAAAATGCTCGGAAGTCATCAGCAGCTGGTAGAGGAGCTGAACAGACTGCCCTGCCAGGGGAGGACGAAGACTAGTCCCTGGGAGAATAAAGGTATTGCTCCAGAGGCTCTAGTGCCTGTTCCTCCTCTGCCAGCTGCTCTTGTTCTTCCCTCTCTGCAGAGAAGGGGTGGGGGAAGAATGATGATTGTCTGGCAATAGATGCAGACGGGGTTCCAGACTCCCTACACTTCCTTAAATGATAGGAGGAAGATCAGTTCTTGAATGTTGTCCCCAGCATGCCCCATAGCACCAAGGTGGAGCATTACATGAGGTAAGGCCAGGTCTGATAGAGTTGAACAGGCCACTGCTATGTTTGATGTTGATACACTGGAGCTCTAAACTGAGTCTCTGGTCTGTAGAGCACTTCTGGCCTGTGAGAGAGAGAAGGCAGTTCCCTACTGGATGGAGAACAGGTGTGTCCCAGTGATGAAAAACAGACCTTGAGAGGCAGAGCCAACCCTCAAAGCAACACTGGTATCAAGAGGTCAGAAATATGTGCAAGGGACATGGTTAACTACTCCAACACAGAATCAGCAGGTTGTGTCAGGGCTTCCATTGATGGTTCTGATGTTGATGCTGGCATCAATGTCTTTGCCAGTGTCTGATGGTTACTGTTATTTTCAGTCATCTATACAAAACGTGGGCTGTGCTTCTTTGGTGCTTTCTCAGAACGAGCTAGCATCACTTGCCTCTGTTTTGGGGTAATGTTTTGTTCCCTGAAAAGTGAAATATTAGTCTCTCCTTATGGGAAAGAAGGGACCAATGCTGGGAGCCATGACTCCTGTTAGGGTGAGGAGGTATCATCAGTCTTTGCAGAGGTGGTAGTTGGTACCACAGTGGTCTGATACCAGATTTTTGTTTGAAGGATTATTTGCTGGTACTGACCATGCATGCTGCATAGTGGATGGCAGTGGCCCTTGCTGACACTTAGCAGGGGATGGACCAGTCTTTAAAATCTATCCTTGCTCCCCACAGATGGTTTGAGGAGATAGAGATCCTGATGAGCATCCTTGGACTTCCTTGTTGTTCTTGAGAACTACTGACAGAGCAGCAATCTGACATAAGACTCTGAGGCAAAAACAGACTGGTTGTGGCCATCAGTGAGTGGAATTAAACCGTCACAGGATGACAGTTTAAAACTCGAGGGCTTTCAATCCATCATTTTGCTGTGCACAGAGATGCTGTGCACCAAAGGAGAAATTAATGGGCAGGAGAGGGAGTTGTTTTGATACAACCTGAATAAAAATAAATTACCGGGTAATATTTTGAGGGGGATTAACCCTAACATAGTACAAGTAGATTCCACTAAGCGGTAGCAGGTGAACCCAACTAGTTTTGTCTCACTGACATGGGCAGTAAGAGGTAACAGGATGGTTGCAGCAACTGCCTACCTTTGGTGGGAGCCATAAGGACACGCATGGCGCAGCCCAATGGACACTACTATTCAAAAGACTGGTAGTGTGCATGTGTACCCAGACTCGAGTGAGATCCACATGGATACATAATCAAAGATGGTGGTTTACTCACGAAAAATTCTAGTTCTTTCCAACTCATTACCAATAGATTCTGCTCTAAGATGCAGACCTTAAAAAAATATGTAGCAGCCTTGCAAAGGGAGAATGAAAGTTTACCAACCTAGACCCAAAAACCTCCTTATGATAATAATGAAAACTAAATATTTTACACATTCAAACAATTGCTTGAGTGACAAGTATAATTTTGCAAGGCTAACACAGAAATTAAGGAATGAATAAAAATAAATTTCCATCAGGCCAGCAGCAGTGGTTGTTGGGAAAGTTATTAAAATACGGAGAAAGATCAGTGAGAATTTAAATCAACATTAACTATATTTTAGACAATAGAAATGAATGTATTGTTTAACTTTTGGATTTCCAGAACATTACTGCTCAAGAGCAAGAATAGCTGGAACAAATTAAACTCATTTTTAGATGTCAGTACTAACTATTCCAGTCAATGTTAAGTACATTTGAAACTAAAGGTACGTCTACACTGATGGTGGCAAAGTCGCCGCCATCAGATCGATCTTTCTGGATTGACTGAGCCGTCAGTGAAGACCCGTTCAATCGATCAGGAAGTTGACCTAGTAAAACCACCTCCTCAAGTGGAGTAGCACTGTGTCAACAGTTCCTGTCAGCGCAGTGCAGTGAAGACACCACGCAGAACGGAACTACAGCAGTCGACGGGAGTTATGCAAGCTATCCTGTGTAGCTTGCATAACTCCCGTCGACTGCCGACGAATTTCCAGGTAAGAGTAGACCAGGCCTAACTCCTTACACAGTGCTTCTGTCCTGCCTCTATAGCCATCCAACATAAACCATGTTTTTCTTGTAATTTTTGGGTTGAGAGGCGTGAGAAGAAAAGTCGTGTTACAGAAACTACACGAGTGTTCTTAGTCAACAGGATTCACATGTTCAGGGTATGGTCCCATAAAAGAATGCCCGTATCTGCTTAAGCACTAATTTTATAGATTCTGAACAAACTAAATTTCTATACAATGACACTTGCCCTCATACTCTTCAAATTATAAAGCGATTTAACCACTTTTTTCCAGTTATATCAATGGAATTACTCACCACACTGGAAATTTAATTTAAATTTTAACAAATTTAAATTTTTTGTAATCTAGTTTTAACTTTAGTACAATACAGTGTTAGAAGTACTCTTCACTACACATTAATTGAAACATTAACTCAATTAGGATTTATTTACCTTAATGGCTTCTATTTGCTGACAGATCATCTGAAGTAAAGATTTCTGATCTTCTGCCCAACGAGGGGGAGTTTTGGGAGAGAACTGAAAGAACAATAACAATGAACAATTGAATCTTGTCACATTAATTAAAACACACAACCTTTCTTTTGAAATGTATTTTTATTTGATATACCTTGTAGCTTTTACTTGGTGATAAAGAAAATTTTGTTGGTGATGGAGTGGAGTGTTTAATTTCTGAATCTGCAGTTCTGGATAGGCCACTCTTGAAGACAGGGCTTCCTTCTTCATCATAATCCCCAAGCTCTTGAATTACTGTATCCAGCATCTCCTTAACAGTTTCTATTGACACTGGTAACTAGGAGAGAATTGCAGCGCACAAAGAGATATGATTTATGCACTCAAATATTCTTTAGGTTTAGGGATATAGTCTCATTTTGAATTCAAGTGCAATTGGAGTATAAAGGACTAAGCAAATAGGATTTAATGTAAAAATACCACATAATCAAGATGACTATTCTTCAGTATGAACAAATAGATTCCAAACAATATTTTTATTAATGCAAAACCTGAACTTTCTGGTTATTAATATATTAATCTTTCTTGGCAGTTTCCCACACTACTTTTGCCACTGACAACTACCATTGTTTACATGATGTATTATGACTTCTCTTCCAAAACTCAGTACCCACTCTGCATGTACATCATCACTATCCATAGGGCAAAAATATTAAATGATTTAATTCTGCATGAACTTCAGTAGAAAGGAGACTGATCTAAGCAGAAGTAGTAATCCGCTCCACTTTAGTATTTGGAAACAAGTGATTGATTAGGATTAAGTCAAAGGTATAGAGTTAAATGCAGTGAAATATATAATCTCCACTCTAACCCTGGGCTAATGTTTGTCCAAAAATAAAACTTCCTTTTATTTTAGTTCAATTTCAGAATCTTGACTACAGCATCAATTTCATAATTTTTTTAAATATGCTTTTTAAAAAGTGTGTAACAAAATATTTCAGAATAGAAAAAACTGTTGTCAATGGACAAAAACACTCTCTACCTTTAGGAACAAACTAGGCAGAGTCCTTTGAATGCATAGTTTGTTCTTAAATATTGAATTCAGTGTATAAAGTAACACTTTCATCAGTAGTGTTTTGATGTTCTATTAAATTTCAAAAGGATAATTTAAAACATGAGATTTCCTGCTGACACAAGGGATTCCATCAATAACTTACAAAGCAAACCAATTACATACCTTCTCAATTACTGAGGGGTCTGCAAAACTTTCATCAATGATCTTTAATAAATAGTCTCTGCTCTTTTGCAGGTAACTTTTGCACTCTTCTTGTTCTTGCAGTGAGAGGGCATCACTCTCAGTCTCTTCAGCCTTTCTCTGGAAAATCTATCCAACAAAGTAGTGATTTGTAGCATGCAGTATTACAAACATAAAAGATAAAATAAAATAAGAGTTACACCTACTAGTGCAAGATTCCAATATGAAACAACGTTTTTAATGGCTTCAAGTGCTAGCAAAGCATCCTCAGTTTTCCCATCAACTGCATCCAACATAGCAAATGCTATATATGCCTCCTCTTCATATTCTGCAACCTGAGAAACCTACAAAGAGAAGTTTTGTCAAACACTAAAAGTAAAGCTTACATCCTCTAGTCAATTGCTTGATACAAAATATATTCAAGAGCATGCGTTTAAAAGTGCTTGAAAACAAGCATTTCTACTTGAAGCTTATTTCCCCACTTTTAAAAAAATAAATAAATCAGATGCCAATGTGTCCTTTTTGTATTTTTGAGAGCAATTTAATAGTCACAATAATATTTCTAAACATGTTTATCGCTGCACAGGGAATACAAGAACAAAAAATGTTTGCGTTACATGAAACTAGCCTGAAAAAAGCTAAGAATAAAAATCCAATGGAATTGTCCCCCTTGTGTATTCACTTTGAAAAAGATGCTATCAACTTTAAAAGTATCTGAACTTTTAAGGTTTCTATTTGACTGTTAAACATTTAAGATTACTGCAAATGAAAGAAAAATTCTTTGGCTTGTTTACTTTGTGCAGCTGACAGTAGTGAGAGTCTATTCAATTTGTTTCCTCTGTATGAGTTTGGGGATAAAAGTTATAGCTGGCGCAGGTAGCATGGCCTATAATTATGGGAAATGTCAGGCAACCATAAAACCCTGTTTTCAAGTGCTTATAAACTTTGCCAAACTAATTGTTGAGACTTAAATTTTACATGCTGTTGTCTGCTTCAGGCTGAATTTTTTTTTTCGGAAAAAAAAACAAACAAAAATGGTTCAGCCATTTCTAAGAACAAGATTAGGAAACATACATTGTTATGCCCATAATAAAGGATTCCTTACAACTTTTTCATCGAACAACTCTAATGCCGCCATGCTTTTGAGCAGAGACTTGAAATGTGGCAGGGTTACCTGTGTGTTAGAGATGTGCTTTTTTAAGATACCAGTGAAAAACTGCCCATATCTGGCCAAAGTGCAAGCCATTAAAAAACAGTAGTTTGCACATGCTCAATGGAGACTTGCTGCAACTTCAATGCCACATTTCTTGACAATTCCACCTGTTCTGAGCAACCTGAGGCCCAGTGCTGCAGGAGCCAAGCAGAACATTCCTTGCAGTTTGCCTTTTTAAAATGGTAGGAAATTACATATACAAAGCTATATTAAAAAGTTCATTAAGGTTGCAAATTCAGACATTCAATTTAGAAAATGCCTTTGAAACCTTAATTCACCCCCCTTGAGCACATGTATTATGATACTGTCTTTATTTACATGATAATTTTTTCCACACAACCTCAGCCTTGTTCTGTACTTAGAATGAACAGTGCACAATGAATGAGTAGATATTACATATAGTTTTTTGCCTCAGACTTATTTAACTAGACACTACTCAAACTCTGCATTCAATATGGAATTATTTCTTCATGGGCTTTTCCACACCCACCATAGTATGAGAGTGCTTCACAAATATTAAAGAATTTATTTTCACAACACCCAAGTCTTGAGATGGCATTATCCCTATTTTACAGATGGGGAAAATGAGAGAAATTCAAGTCAAGAATCCACTAACATTATATGCCCAACCTGAGATGCCTATACCATCTCCAGCATTTCTTAGCTTCTGAATTTTCAACTTTGCATCATTAATAAAGTTCTTTAAACAGTTTGTGTGTAATTTTTTTTTATATAAATAGAAAACTGACTAATGACAAGGGGACTAAGGGACAAATAGTGCCTGAAACAATCTAACTCTGAAAGAGACTAGATTTCAAGTTGGTGTCCCTTTAAAAGTAAGCCTAAGCTTCAGGCTTAAACAGCTTGACAGCACTCCCCTTCTATCAGATTTCAGATACCTTCATATTATCAGATGTGGACACTGTTGGTCAGCCACCACCTAATATTTCTCAATTTTTGACTTTCACTATTATGTGGCTAACATGGCACACAGCACAGTATACTTAAGCTTGGTGCAGTATTGTTTCTTCAACTGACTGAACTCAATCATTACAGCATTTCAGATTCTGCGGAAGCACTGCGATCCAAAAGAGATACTGAGTTAAAAAGCAACTAGGGTAGTAGCCAGGAGACTTCCAGCTTGATTATTAGCTCCCTAAGGGACTAGACTGTGTGCTTCAGTTTCCTTATCTATAAAATAGGGCTAATGCTGTTTATCTACCTTGTAAAACTCTGAGTTCTGTGCATGAAGAGCATTAAGTTATATAGTTCCAGAGGGGTAACCGTGTTAAGTCTGTATACAGCGAAAACAACGAGAGTTCTGTGGCACTTTAAAGACTAACAAATTTAATATTTGCAGACATAAGCTTTCGAGAGACTTCAGCTCTCTTCTTCAGATGCAGTAATACAGAAAATAGGTAACACAGAGGCATCTTCTAGATATCCAGGTGCATTGAGAACAATGGGGGAGGTGGAGTCCATAACTTAAGACCTAATGACCTTAAGACCTAATGATGACCGGACTCCACCTCCCCCATTGTTCTCAATGCACCTGGATATCTAGAAGATGCCTCTGTGTTACCTATTTTCTGTATTACTGCATCTGAAGAAGAGAGCTGAAGTCTCTCGAAAGCTTATGTCTGCAAATATTAAATTTGTTAGTCTTTAAAGTGCCACAGAACTCTCGTTGTTTTTATTAAGTTATATGACTACATAAGCTACACGTTTTGAAAAAAATTCAAATAAAATGGCAAATATCTTGTTCTAACAAAAAGGGTAAAGCAATTTTTGCTATACTACGCAGACCTGAGTGTGCCGTTATACTGAGATCAAGCACAGACCAGTTGTCTGGCCAGTTTGGAAAATATATCCTTCTAGAAAAATGAGCAGACGTGTTAAAATGTCACCTAACTGAATTATGAATATGAAGTTCTATAAGCAGTAAGTCATGAAAAACAACCAGTTTGTACAGACCATATTGGGTTGGCATCTTTGGGCAGGTTTATCAATACAACTGTGCTGCTATAGCGCATCTGGTGAAGACATTGTATGCCAATGGGAGAGCACTCTCCCGTTGGCATAATTATTCCACCTCCGTAAGAGGTGGAAGCTATGTCAGCAAGAGATTATCTCACACCAACAGTGTCGGTATGGAGAGTGCTTAGGTTGCTGTTACTTGTGTCACTTGGATGGGGAGAGGGGGGAGGAGACTTTTTCACACCCCTGAATGATGCAAGTTAGATTGACTTAAGCAGTAGTGTAGACCAGCCCTGTGTGTCAGCCCTCCATTCTCATCTGCTCTTCTTTTGGAATGTCTATGAAAATGCACATTCACACAAAACACTTTCAATCTTACTCAGTCAAAACCCTTTCTCCAAAAGTGTACTCTCTTAATTCCGTGGATTCCATACATGACGTAATCACATTCTGTATCATCATTTGTTACTTCAATATCCAAACACTTACCCAATGGCTCTGAACAGTACTGCATAAGATTCTAAACAACTAAATCATCACACAAAAGCCTTCAGCAGTTTAATATGCAAATACAAACATCTTCACTATATTAGTCCTTTTAACTTTACTAGTTTTTCCAGAAAAAGCTCAGACAAAACCAAAATAGTGTTTATAAAAGTCTGAACAATTCATTTTCTACTCAACTTTATCTCAAACTATCCTGGTAGAACTGAATTTTATGTTTAATATCAGCATTGGTAACTAAGCCATAGAAAAGTAGTGCTGGAAAGGACCTTGAGAGGTCAGCTAGACCTGCTCCCTGTGCTGAGACAGGGCCAAGCAAATCTAGACCATCCCTGACAGGTGTTTGTCTAACCTATTCTTAAAAACCACTACACTCCCCCTTGGAAGCCTATTGCCGTTTTGTAACTATTGCAGCTTTTTTCCAATATCTAACCTTAATCTTCCTTGCTGCAGATTAAATTCACTAATACCTGTCCTATCTTCAGTGGACATGGAGAACAACTGATCACCGTCATCTTTAACAGTCCTTAACATATGTGAAGGCTTATGTTCCCATCTGCTCCTCCGCCCAGTCTTTTTTTCCCCTTTAAGACTACACATACCCCAGCCTTTTTTGTTTTGAACCTATTATCACAGAATCTGTCCAGGTACTGAAGTTAGGATGATTGGTCTATAATTCCCCAGGTCCTCTTTATTCTCCTTTTTAAAGATAGGTACACTAGGTTTGCCTTTCTTCAGTCCTCTGGGACCTCACCCATCCTCCATGAGTTCTCCAAGATAATTACTACATATTCCAAGATTGCTTCAGCTAGTTCCTTAAATACCCTAGGATGAATTGCATCAGGCCCTACTGACCTGAATATATCTAACTAACCTAAATATTCTTTAAGATGTTATTTTCCTATTCTGGAATGTGTTCCTTCCCCCTTGTTAATATTAACTGAGTCAAATTATCTGGTTACAAATTAACCTTTTTGGTGAAGATTGAAGCAAAGTAGGCATTAAACACATCAGCCCTCTTGATGTTATGTCTTATTAGCTCTGTGACAGCTAAGTGGCAGACCTACACTTTCCTTCATCTTTCCCTTGCTCCTAATTCATTTATAGAACCTCTTATTGCCTTATGTCCCTTGCTAAGTGTAACTGACTTGTGCCTTGGCCTTTCTGATTGTCCCTACATGCTTGTGCTATTCATTTGTGCTCATCCTTAACAATTTGTAAATGTTTCCACTTTTTGTAGGATTCTTTGTTGATTTTCAGGTCACGAAAGAGCTCCCGATGAGATCATGTTGGCCTATTACTATTCTTCCTATCTTTCTTTAGCAGAAAAAACCCCTCAGAGGTCTTCCCCAATCTCCACTTGGGTAAACCCTTATATACTTTATGTGCCCCAAACAGACTCATCCATCATAAAATATTTAAGTAATCCCTGACTTTCAAGAAGACAGTTTTTATTTAAAAATAAGCTTTTATCCCAGAATCACTGCTGACCAATGCACTGATGTTGAGCACATCTTAAACTGAATCAAAAACAGGTTTTCTTCCCACACCTAGATTCTATTCAGGTTCTCATATCACGGCCATCACCATGGCATTTCTACACCCAACTGTAAGAGTCAATGCCCTAAGCTGTTTTAAGGCAATAACTCAACCTCTGGCAAACTGACTTCACACCTCAACTGAATTCCGCTAGCAGAGTTTGGCCCACATGTTGAACTGCTGACACTTGTAACTGATGCAACTAGGCTCCCACGAGGTTACTTACGTGCTCAAGAGAGGGGAGAATCAAGACTATTCCTTGCAAAGAGTTGGTTGAACTCTGAATGCCAGAAATTCAAGCAACCGTCTTATGTCATCCAGCACAATATAGTACAAAAATGGAAGGCAAGAAAATAAGGAAAGAAAGAAGGAAAAAGCCTACTAATGCAGTTATATGGCACAAAAACTAGAGCAATGAGAAATCATAAACAAACAGTGAGGATTCAACACTCATACTACAGTGATGGGCAGCAGCATAAATCCTTAAGGTACATTTATCTACTGTTGTTTCCTCAGGCCTGGAGGTGTCATAAGAACAGTGATGTGATAATTTCTTTTTACAAAGGCTATGGAAGACTAATAGACTGCTATAAACTGGGGGCTCCTCAGCAGAAAAACTGATTGAATTAGAGTCCAAACAAAAACAAAAGCCACTAAAAGATAACAGATTATGCCCTGTGCAACGTGTCTGATCAAATCATTTCACTTATCAAAAGAGAGGACCAAGCATAAAATCTAAGTTTTCAAAAGGAAAGAAAGGTACTATTCTAATAGTTTTTGTAGGCAAGACAAATGAGCAACAGCTTGATACTAGAAGATCAAGCTTAAACCATGTTTTAGAAACAATTTCTAGCAAGATTATTGAAGCTGTTGAGAAATTAGGGCAGTAACCAAGTCACTGAAACATGCAAAACCCAACCAGAAATCAGAACTCTGCACTTATTTGAGGCACTAGAGTAAAGCTGGGTCAAGTTTTTTCAGCCAAAAATTTTTTTTAGCTGAAAAATGCAGATTCAGGTTGGCAAACATTTTGTGAATTTGTGTCTCTTTCGGTCAATTGTCTCAGCCAAAAAACAGTTTTGGAAGTGGGTGAGTTAATATCTTTTATTGGACCAAGTTCTGTTGGTGAGACAGACATGCTTTCAAGCTTACACAGGTCTTGAAGAAGAGCTCTGTGTAAGCTTGAAAAGCTTGTCTCTCACACCAATAGAACTTGGTCCAATAAAAGGTATTGCCTCATCCACCTGGTTTCTCTAATGCCTGGGACCAACATGAATACAACTACACTGCATATATAGTTTTGTAAATGTTGAGCTAGATTCACAAGCCCCCTTTACGCAACAGCTCAGTAGTTAGAGCACTTACCGAGGATGTGGGAGATTGTTGTTGAAGCTGTTCTACTTCGTATAAAATCAATATTAAGCCAGGACTGTGGGAATGACTTTATAGCCTGGTGGTAAGGGCACGCTCTGTGTGTGGGGTGGTGGTGGGGGGGATATAGGTTATTCAAATCTGGGTCTCCCACATCCCAGATGAGTACCCTAACCATTAGGCTACTGGATAAATGGGGCCACCACCACGACCTCCACTGGGGTTTTGTGACTCTAGCCCAAAATTTCATTTGCCTTTATATAAAAAAAACAAATACACAAAATCAAAACAAGATTTTTGAGAACTGCCAGGGAACCAAACCCCCCGTTATTTACACAGATCTACAATACAGTAGTTCTTAGGTTGCTTCCATCCCTTCAATCTAATCCAGCTAGTTGTGTTTGTACCTGAATATCTGCACTATGGAAGTGTTTGAACAAAGGATCAATAGGTTCAGGAACACTTTTCTTTTTTTTGATGATTTCCAGCAGAGGCAAAACTTTTTTCCAATAATAAACACTTCGTCCAATGTATTCCCTTTGGTCATAGAAAGAGTTTAGACTACTGCCCTGTGAAGGAAACAAAACAGAAGAGTATTTATTTTAAGGAATTTCTAACTATTATTAGACATTCAAATTGTTAACTTGCTTTACTACAGTCTTTCAAAAACTCTGATATTCTACTTATGCACCATGTAGTCTCTGCAGAAGTCTACATAATGTAACACACAGCTAGGGGAAAAAAAGTGATTTTAAAGGGTACCAAATGAGAAATACAGAAAGTTATTTCATTTGGCATAACATGATCAAGTGAACATTTACTACATTTTCAGTTTATTTCTACTAGTTGCTAAATTGTGCTATGTTAATGATAAAATATTCTACAACACTTAGAACAGAAACATGCAAGTTATAGAAAGATGGTACAGCTTTAATGTATTTAAGTTATAATAAAGGTAAAAATGCTATTTGCCAACTTACTGTTTTATGAAGGCGTTTTGCCCAGTGAACAATTAGGGCAGGTTGAAGGCCATGTTTCCCCAGTGCTCTCAGAGTGTTTATTTCATGCTGGACTAAAAGCCTTAATTTTGCTGCTGTTTCTGGTCTGAAAAGTAATGAAGACACATTGCCCCGTTAGCCTGATCTGTTTTATGGGAGACTTTTGCTGGTCAATCCATTACAATAAATGCAGAGAAATTCAGAAATATCATGCAGATTATCAGTTTTAGTTCCCTTTTTGCCTCCCATTTGGCATATATCTGTAGAAATACACAGATAATGATGTGCGCTCCACACAAGCCCTGAAGGGATTTATGTGGGTCTTCGGGGCCATTGACCATACCTGGCAACACCTGCAAGAAAGCCAGGGATAATTGATAATGAAGGCTTAGTGGGGAGGAACTGGGTGGTGATTATAAAGCCAGTAAGTTTGCAGGAGAAACAGTGTGCAGGGAGAGAGAGTCTGCAGGCACAGTCTGGGGAATAGAAGTAGGAAGTAGTCCAGGGAGGCAGCAAGGAGTCTGAGGGAGTAGACCTTGGCTGCCAGGTCCATAAACTGGAACCCAGAGAAGAGGATGTGACTAGGTTCCCCTACCAAGGAAGGTGGAATGAAACCTCCTGAGATAAGGGGAGTAAGGACTACAGAGCCCAAAGACCTGCTATAAGGTCACTGGACTACAGCTGGGTTGGACTCTTACACTGGAAGGGGTGAACTAAGGTGTAACCTGGTTGAAGGGCCAAGTTGTGGAAGAAAGCCACTGATGCAACCATGGGGGCATCATACAGGGAAACAGCTGCTATGCGATGCCTTGCCACAAGGAGATGCTACTACATTGAGTGAATCCCTTTACATACACCAATCCATTTCTAAGGCTATGTTGTCATTGCAACTACAGGTGTGATTGTAGCCCAGGTAGGTATACTGTATTAGCTTTAATCATGGATAACAACTGTAGTGAGGAGGTGGTGGCATGGACTTGTATTGGGGCTAACTGCCTAAGTACAAGCACATGGGGTATTTACGTATGTACTTGTGTTGCTAGCCTGACACACCACATTTTCATGACTATTGTTACCTTTACTTGTTAGTTTAAAGATAGCCTACCCATGCTACGACTTTCACTTGCAGTGTAGAAATATCATAAAAACTAAAAACACCTCACCCAGAAATTCTTACCATAAAAATTCATCGAGTGTCTGAAGATCAAAGGTATTGAAACAATGAAGTACATGCTACAGGACTGACAGTCAACTGATTAAGAGTGCTAAGATTCTTATGTTAGAAGTGACAAAGATTTAGTAAAATGTAAAAAAAAAAACCACTTACACTGATTTTTTGTGAATAAGGTTATAAACAGCATCCCACCAGGATCTCTGCCTTTCACTACAGAGCTGTTTGCTCACTGGTAATGGTAAAAATTGAGGCTGATGTGAACTGTAGTGAGTGTTAAATGTTTCTTGTAATTGTAAGTGGCTAGTAAATATCACTCCAAGTAGAAATACCTGTTTTCATAAAATAAATGCATGTTATACTGTGCAATTCTCCATAGTTTAGTGAATTTCAGTGCATAAACAAAACAAAAAACAATGAGAGTCCCATAGCACTTTAAAGACTAACAAATTTCTGTAGGCATAAGCTTTCATGGGCTGCAACCCACTTTGTCAGATGTTTTAGAGCATAAACAGTTTCCTTACTTCAAGGTCCAATATGCAGATTGTTTCAGGAGCATTGGTCTCAAGTCTTGATGTTTCCTGGGGCAAGTGGAAAAGTTGTTTTAACCACTTGCGTATTGCAGGTAAGACTGACATGGAGTTCCACTGTAAACCAAGCCACGTAAGGTGCTGGAGACAACCATTGTGCACTCGAATTGCACCTGAACAAAAGCAAATCATTGTTTACTTCTAAAGTTCGTATCAGTAGTGTCTGCAAATAGTAAACTGATTAAAGCAGCATTTTATTCCATTTAAAAAAATTGCTTAAGTTACAAAATCTTTTTTGAATCTACTTCTCTTTCTATGACTAAGTCAGAAAAATCAATTGTTTAGGCCCCCAATCCATTACTCAGAAGCAAATAGATCCCATGTGGTATCCTTGAAGGATGATTTTATTTTAAATATAAAAATTCCATCATCATCTTATGTATGCAGTGTTGTTGTAGCCATGCTGGTCCCAGGTTATTAGAGAGAGAAGGTAGGTGAAGTAATATCTTTTAATGGATCAATTTCTGTTGGAGAGAGAGAAACTCTTGAGCTTACAAAGAGCTCTTCTTCAGGTCTGAGAAAGGTACTCAGAGCATCACAGCTAAATACACAGTGGAATGGATTGTTTTGCATAAGTAGTTAACATATATTTCAAGGGACCATTAAAGGTAAAGTGGCCCATTAAATACCCCTCCAGTCACAGGGAGGAAAGGACGGGGGCTGGGCTGTTAGTGGGTTATAGGATGGGTGAATACCTTTCACAAAGCAATCACTCTATATCTGACCTATCAACCCCCATCCTCAAAGGAAGAGTGCACAACACTTTCAAAAGACGAGCCCAGGAGCACTAATTCGTAACTTTGCTAGACGTTAAAAATCATGGACTGAATAGACACTCGTTTTATGGCTTATTACGTAAATGTATAACTCACTAACTGTCCAGTTGCTCCCACTCTACCTCCGCCCTGGTGACTGAACGGGTGTTAACAGGCCACTTCACCCTGAAAGGTGTTAACTACTTACGCTAAACAGCATGTTCCACCTTGTATTTAGCTGTGACACGTGGGTATGTCTATATCAGTGTTTCTCAAACTGGGGGTCCTGACCCAAAAGGGGGGGATCGCAAGACTATTGTAGGGGGCTTGTGAGAGCGGAGGCTGCTGGCTAGGTACCCAGCTCTGAAGACCGCCTTGGCACTAGCAGTAGTGCAGAAGTAAAGGTAGCATGTATGCAGGGGGAGGCCATCACTTTTTGAGGGGAGTTGTCACAGCTTGAAATATTTTCAACGGGCTTCCCAGCAAAAAAACGTTTGAGAACCCCTGTTCTACACGGCAATTAGGCACCCACGAATGGACTGTGCCACCTGCCTCAGGCTTGCAGTGCTCAGGCGGTTTCACTGCAGTGTCGATTTCCAGGTTTGGGCTGAAACCTGGGGTCTAAGACTCGGCAAGGTGGAAGGGTCCCACAGCCTGGGCTGCAGCTTAAACCCCGAAGTCTACAATGCAGTGAAACAGCCGCTCAGCCTGAGCCCTTGCAAGCCTGAGTCAGATGGCATGGGCCAGCCATGGATTATTAATGGCAGTGTAGACACACAAACTCATACATTACCCAAATCCAGGGTGGATAAAAATCAATGATTAAAAAAAAAAATTAAAATAAAAAAAAAACAAACAGATTTTTTAAAATTTAAATTGGATTTTTTTTTTAAAAAAAAATCAATAAAATACTAAATTTCTCTCATTTAAAAAATAACAGTTACAATTAAATCTCATCACAAACATACTAAACATACTCTTACAGTCTCATAAAAATGAATGGCTCTAGTCTGTCCAGCCTAAGTACCAGCTCTTGCTTCTTGAAAGTCCTGGGCTTTCAGTTTCTATTTCTGAATTAATAGCTCTAGTCTGTCCAGCCTAACTACCAGCTCTTGCTTCTTGAAAGTTCTGGGCTTTCAGTTTCTATTTCTCAGCAGACTAAAGTCACATGTGCAAAGAAAGAAACAGGCTGGATAGGATTGTTGTTGTTCTGTGCTTATGTGGTGGTGGAGCTGGGCCAAGCAAGGCAGCAGTTAGTTAAGACACTGTCTCAAAGACAGACACACAAAGGACGGAGGCAGAGTAGAAAGGAACAGTGGAATGGACTGGAAAGAAAAAGGGAAGACATTATTCAGTACACACACAGCTTCTTATATTCCCCCACACTTCTGCCACAGAAAAACTGTTGGGGCTTCTGGGCATAAGACAGACCCTATCTGGGAATATTTTGAAGAAATTCCTTCCCTGGGTAAAAAAGGAAAACGTATCAAGTACATGTTTACTGATAATGTTTTGAACCAAGTCACTCCCCTGAATTGGTGGAAATCATTAGCCAGACACCTTGAAACAGACTTCCTTCAGTTGCTAAGCCAACTTTTCACAGCAGTAGCTTCCTCTGCAGGCAGACACACAATATTTTCATCGTTTGGTATTATTCACTCAAAGCTAAGAAATCAACTGAGTGGTGAAAAAGCAGGAAAACTTGTATTTCTGTTTCAGTCTATGAATAAAAATGACAGTGGGAGTGGGGAAGATGAGAGCCAGTTGTAGAAGTTTTAAGGACAGCATACGTTTAGTGTTGGGATGACTTGTCTGTTAGAAATAATAAAATTTGAAAATTAAAAAAAAAAAAAGTTAAAGGACAGCCATGAGCCGGCAACTCAGGAGATTGCTGCAACTGCAAATGTGAAACATTTACATAACATTTAAGATTTAGTTTAATAAAATACAAGTGCTATTGTGTTTGTGGTGTGATTTAGTTCTTACCATTCCTAATGTACTGCTGCTGCATCTGCAGCTTGACCCAGGCAATGAGTATTACGTACTATTTCCTAAACTAATAAAAATCAAGTTATCTAAAAAAGTACACAAAGTATACCCTCCTAGATGTTGTGAAATGCTGTACTGAGTTGTAAATTAACATGTTCTGCAGATCAGATGTGCACAATTAAGAAACATGTGAAGAAGTATCAGTGGGAAACTTGATTTAAATCAATGATTTTCTCTTGGTGATTTAAATCACTCCATCGTGCCCAAATCTGAAGCAGAGCTCTATGTAGGCTCGAAAGCTTGTCTCTCTCACCAACAGAAGTTGGTCCAATAAAAGATATGACCTCACCTTTCTTGTCTCTCTAATCAGCATCTTAAACATTTTTGGCTATGTTCGTATTTCTAAGCACTCAAACAATTAACTATGTTTTGAGGAAGATAAGTTTGGCAGTAGGGGGTCATGAGCAGGGAACAGCATAAAAACTCCAAACTTCAGTGCAAATGAAGTCTAATGATCTCCATGAATGCTGTCCAAGTTATCGGATATTGTAGAATTAAATGGAGTCTTTCAGACATCACCTCAGGCATCATAAATGTACATTCTCCATCAGTCTTAGAGGTTAACAATAGTCACTTGGTGGCATCCTAACATTTACTTCACTTTAACCCCCCCCCAAATTCCCCAATATCCACTTTTTTGCACTGTATAAAATGAATTTGAAAGTGCAAGTTTGTTTATTTTAGCCATCAGATGAACAATGCATGCTTACATTGGGGCCAACAAGTTTATAATTTAAGACCAACAGCTGCAAGCTGTCTTAAACACTATACATTTTATTAATAGACAAAATGTGAGTTACCTGGAAGTTGCCAAAGCAGTTTAATCAAGGATATTCATTTTAAAAAAAATTAAGACAGCACTTGAACACAGCTAGGTATCAAGGATTTACCTAAATCTCCAAACTTTCTGAAGCTGAACAGACTCCACAAGCAGAACTGTTAGTTTGTAGTTAACAGTGCCATCTTAACTGTAAGTTTAATTTAGAAGCAAAAACAATTAAAAAGATATCCACTTAGGTCAGCATTTTCTCTCCCCAACTCCCTTTCTGAAGGAAGATTTGTGTAGAATGTTTATTCTGCCAGAGTACAGCTGCTTGACCAACTCTCCAAAATAACTACCATTTCAAATCAACCTCTCTGCCAGGAAAGCCCAGGAAGTCTCTACAACGCACGCTGTTAAGATCATAGGGATGCCAGAGAATGGTATTTAGAACTGCAAACTCAGTGGCCTCTGGAAGACCCTTCCTATAGATCTGGGTGTCATCTCAGTAATACTCCATCCACTGCCAATATTAGGAGTCCCTGAAATAGCAGTCCATTATTTTAACAAAGGGATTGCTAATAGATTATCCTCTTCCAGGAGCTATGGTTCTTGAAACTTACTTCCTCTCTTCTTTGTCTCACAGTCAGGTTTGATGATCTTCCAGATATATTCTAAAGCTAATTTATTTCTCCTGAGGCTTTTCTATCAGAAATGGGTTGCCTGACTGAGGTATCTGTTTTAATATTTGATAAACTATATTATAAAATGTTATTGTCCAAAGCTGATGACTGTCCAAAGTTGTTATTTGTATAAAGGTCATTTATCCATGGTTGTAGATTGTACTATTTGTGGAATTTTTCTTCAAATCAGAAAAAAAAAAATCACATTAAGATATAGAAAGTAAGTACAGAGAGTTCCTAAGTGATGCTTCTTACCAATATCATATCTGGCTAGTTCCACATGGTCTGGTCCCTGTACACCAACATTTCTGATAGTATCAGTGCCAAGGAAAGATCTCTCTCTAGAAGCACCATTCTCAAAGAGTGCATCAAATAAAGTAGATTGCCCACTTTCGTTTGCAAAAGACTCCACAATCTCCTTATAGAAGTCTTGCTTGCCATGGCTTAAGTTTAGCAGCATGTGACCTGAAAAATCAAACACATATTCACACAGGATAATTTTGTATGTGAGTAGTGCAGTGAATTAAGATTGTTTAGTAGCAAGCATGCCTCATAAAATCACTAATCCAACATTTCAAGGATTAAAGATTATGGGTGAAATCCAGGCCCTACTGAAGTCCATGGAAAAAACTCATATAGCTGTCAATTGGACTAGGATTTTACTCTACATGTTTAAGTCTTTTTCATGCCAACCTTTGTGAGGCAGTCAGACCAAAGAATTCTTAAATCCAAATAATCTAACACAAAGATATGGAAGTCTCTCTAGTACGAGTATAACAAACAAGGAAGCCATAATTCTTGATATTCCAGAGACCCTGGAATTACCTCCACTGTGAATAGCTATGGTTTAAGTAGAATGGTCCCTACCTACTTCCTGAAAAATACCCTATCCTGAAGCCCTTTAACCACAATGCCACAGCACATTATTTGTATCTAGGATCTGTACAAAGATGTAGTAGAAAGATAGTCCCTGGCCTAGAGTTACAACCTAGGTTAATGACAAAGAAAAAGGTGGCTCAGAAACAATGGATGGTGTGATGGGGAAAGAAGATGGTAATTATAGGAATATGTATTTGAAAAAACTAGCAGGGCGTAAGTGGTAGCATCCGTAGGGGCTATGGCTCAAGCGATTAAGGAAGGAGTGTAAAGAGAAAGATAGCAACTTCAAAAGTTTTATATTGATTAGGGATGTAAAATACTTAACAGTTGAAGGGTTAATTGTTCAGTATTGATCTACTGTTAAGACTAACACTTATCGGTTAACCCACGACGTGGGATCTGCATGGTTATGGCATCAGGCCATAGCCGAGGTGGCCGTATGGCTGCCCAGGGAGGCTGAGGCCCCACTGTGGAACACCGGGGACTACAGGTCCGAGATGGAGGTCCCTACCCAGAAGCCAAGGCGAGGGGGCGCTACCAGGGGCTGAGACGTGGGGGGTGTGTGTGTGGTGGTGGTGTACACAAAGTTATATTGGTTAAACTGATTTAATTTTATTAGTTTAAATGGTTACTTTTTGTAAAGGATATTTATATCCTAATATCCATTCATAAATGTAAAGTTGTAGTTTAAGAAAGTTGAAACTGTTAAAAAATGAGTGCAGTACACTGCGAAGTTAAGAGGAAGATATGGGAATGTAAAGGTATCATGGTCAGACTTACTTTTCACACAAACCAACTTAAAACTTTGAACATCTTTCATGAATTTAAATAGCAAACAAAATGTTTAACTACGTATAAATTTCAAATTACTAAAGAACCCATGTCATATATGCCATTTGGGAAAAAAACATTACTAGTTTTGTTTTCAACAGTTGCAATTAATATTCTTGTTACCAGATTGGCTCTGTCGATCACAGGCTAACATTTCCAGCATATCTTGTCCAACTTGATCTGCCTTTATTAGTTTTGTCTTTGGTCTAGGGACCTGGTGGGAATTACACAAGAGTCAGGAACGAAGAAGTTACTGCTTCAAAAGTTAACTACCCTCTTGCTTTTTGGTACTAAAATAGAACATCCAAAATGTATGTTTACTGAACATGAAGGAATTTTAATATTATTGTGGCAAGCTACTATTTTTCAATTACCAGATACCTCATTCTGATCCCCCCAAAAGTTCTTAATTAACATTTGAATATGTATTTTTGCAAAACATTTCTGGGAAGTGTAATGTAATAGGCCTGCTGTAAGATTAAGCTGGCATGAATACACACAGTTCCCAGATTACAGGTGCCAAGGTGGAAGGAGAGATTTTGATTTAATAAAGTGAAGAATTGAGGTCCAAATTCTCTGTAGTGTCCACAACAAACTGGATGTGGGACAAACACATAAAAGGATCTGTGCCTCCTCAATGCTGAGGCCAATTCTACACCGGCAGGTACGTGGTATAGTTTTGCATGGTCTCAGAGCAAAAGGCAATAATACATCCTAGGAGATAAAAATGCTAATCTCTTAGAGTCTGATTATTTCTCATGAGAGCAAAAGATTAAACATGCATTCACCTACCTCAGACTTTCTACAACAGACTGAAAGATGGTAAAATATTCTTTAATAGCTATAAGACATGTACACAGAAGTGTTGCTCATCTGAGAAGAGCTATATTTCAAAATAAAGTAAAAATGGATACTATATCAACTAATGCATAATTCAAAAACTGAAATCAGCTTACTTGAAAAGCTATAAGGTAACACAAGGCTGCCAGTTCAGATACAGCTCGCCACTGCTTCTCACTGTGCTGGGCCATTTTCAATAAGAGAGTTCCAGCATACATATAAAAGTGACCTCTCATTTCCAGGAATGTAATAGACAGCTCATCATTCCCATTCACATATGGTTTCACGGACTGAAGAGCGTGATCAAAACTATAGTACAAACAAAAAGTCATTAAAACTATGGACAGATGTCTACTAGCAGTTTCAGAGTTGTAGTTTTGTCAATAAGATTATTTAACTGGTATGTTTGCTTGTTAGGGAACCAAATGGCTTGAGGCATCAGAACCTAACGTTTTCAAAGCTCTGAGGTTGTTTTTTATGGTACATTCTACTCCCATGAGTGAATCTTACACTGACAGCCTGCCCCCCCCTCCTCTCGCCAGACCACTTCTTTAGCAAGGACACCCATCACCCCACCCCTTGAGTTAGTTCTCCCACTGGCATCACCTCAAAAATAAAAGGAATTCTTTAAGTGAATTAACTGCACCTCTTCATCCCTGCAAAGGTAAGCTGGTGTTGAGATGGGGAAAGAGTGAATAATTTTGGGCAAGATACAAACGAAACAAACAGTAAGTGGTGGTAAAAGGGACATGCAGAAGGTGATTGCTGATTGGAACTAAATGAGCACAAGATGAACTAACCAGAGCCAGGAAAAATCTGAGATTTAGACTTTTAAATGTGGGAGGTTCTGCAGGAACCTGAGTAGCAGCTACCGTCAGGTACACGAAACACGTTACACAAACTACATTCCTGGCAGGTTTCCCAAATGCTAATTAGGGCAAAACATTCTTTAGGTTACCTGACAAGATCATAGCCCACTCTGGAAATATTTCAGATGTATTAATTCAAGCCCCATGGGATAAGATGGCACAAAAAACTCAACAAACCAAACTGGTCTACAGATAACCCTGCCAAGAAATACTATCAGATGAGAGACTATGTAGTAATAGATAGTATCACAGCAGCACAGTGCACTATGTATTTCTCAGCTGGCCACCCATTCGACTGCTAACCAAGCCAAACCTGTTTTGCTTCAGAAAGTCAGAGGAGATAAAGCAGTCAAAATGATATGGCCTACCCTTTTATAAGCAATATTTTTCACTCCCATACTTTATGCATCCTAGCAGGCACTAAGTAATCAAGTCACTTCCTTTTAATTTTGTAACTACTGCAAGATTAAAAAAAGAGCTAAGGAAAAAGATAATGGAGTATGAGCAAGCACAGTTCTCACCCATGCAGAAGTACTTGGCTATTCACAAGTTACGTAAGCCTAATACATTTTCCTAAAAAGCTCCAGCTACTGTATCCTTACCCATCTGCTGAACAATTACAGATGAAGAGCTACTTGGTTGCTCTTGGGGGTTAAATTTTGCAGATGCCTGAGCCAAAAGCACAAACCATTTCAGCCCAGAGGGCAAAAGTGTTTGAGAAGTCTCATTAATATATCACAGGAGTTTGGAAGAAAAATGTCATCTCAATACTAGTTGCAATTTTGCTACTGGGATACTGTATTAGTTAAGGTTCAAATACAAATATTCACACACTGAACTAAGTGCAATTTAGTTTGAAGGAACTTTTACACCAGACACTGAGACAAGACTGCATGCAAGCTGGTAAGTGCTTTCCTGCTTGTCTTTTTTGATGATGAAATGACCTCCTATGCTGCTTGAGCAATCTGAAGATACACTTTGGTATTGTTCAGTTATGAAGTGTTTTTTCTTAGTAAGTGAGAGACAAGCAAGGGACCATGTATACACTTATGAGAAAAATATTGCTCTGGGTCTTCAAGCCCAAACTAGAGTGAAGAGATGTGCATCAATTTCGGCCCAGCAGTTAGCAAACTGAAGGCTGATGGACAGCACCAGCCAGGAGAGCATAGGACAGAAGTACCAGACTCAGTGACTAGTACAGAGTTGTTTTTAAAGTCAGTCATTTCCCTCAACTACCTGTTCACTGAAAGAAAAAACTGTTTGATGCTCTATGGCACAGAATGACACCTTTTGACAAGAGATTATTCAGAAGTCTTTTACAATAGGAATGTAATAAAGATAGTACTTTTCAAGTGATTCTCTGCTTTCTTGAACATCTCTAGTAGAAAGTGTCATTACGACAAGGTTGGAGTAGGCCAGCAGCAGATCTCTGTTTGTGGTGCTCCAGTTACTTTTTTCAGACTCCGAGTTCTGTGCAGATTCCAAATATTCCTAAAAAAGATTTACCAGAAGCCATAGTTTAGTCACCTTTCTTAGGGTGGTAATAGTACGACCCCAAGAGCACTTTCGTTACATTCACAGAATTCCAGTTTGCAAGCTGAAATCCTAACATTTAGTTCTCCCCCATATTCTCCAATGACAATCTCTCCACTAAAGATTGAAGTGATAAGCCAATTATGTTCGAGACAAACCCAGTATTCTTGCGTATAAACATTAAGATCAAATGTAATAAAAAAGAATGGAGATTAAAGTGTATTGTACCTCCTTTTGTTTTGGGAACTTTAATTTAAAAACAAACAAACAAACAAAAAGAACTCTTCCATAGTCCCTGTGCTGTCCCCTAGACCTCCCCTACTTCTTGGAGGATAAACAATAGTTCCACTAAAGAACCAACCTAGTATAGAAAATACAGAATTTTTTCCCAAAACTATAGTTCAGATTTAACAAACCTTAAGTGTCTGTACAACACACGAGCACCATTGCAAGCTTGACCGCAGAGTAATCTTCTTATCTGCCTCTCTACAGTGAGCCACAGCATCCTTCAGTCTTTTATTTGAACGGTAGAGTTCTACTAGCCTGATATTTACATAGACATCATCCGGTCTTGCATAGAGTTCTGATTGTATCAGGTCAAAAAGCTGATTCCATCCATCTTCACCTTTACAATCCAGTAACTGTTCCTATTAAAAACAAAGGCAGTGTGTTTTTAGCATCTCATTTTCCATTTAAACATTTTTATCATTGACCACATGACAGGACCGTTTCCTTTGTTATCTCTACTTTTCTAAATCTGATTATGCATGGACAGAGTGGTTGAGTGTGTGTCAGGCTTTAAGACATTTATATATTAAATGAAAGTCTGTATAATTTGCTAAGACTTAATAGAACTATTTGAGATTTTTTTAAATGTTTCTTTATTGAAGTGAGTGAGTCTCAGAGAACCCTGCCAGTTCTAGTAGGATTTTGGTTTTACAGAATATTCCTTTCATTATATTCCTATTTTATACCATTGTATCTAACCAGGGTTTCATTTTGTTAAAAAAACAGTGTTAACTTTTAGAACAGACAAGACAATTTGAACTACGTTATTGCTGGCATACATTAGAAAACTAATGCATTCAACACAAGTCAGGCCACAGAAGCTTAGGTGCCTTAAGGGAGTAAACTTATAAGAAAGGGAGTGAAGATACAGCCCCATGTTGGGAAGCAAAAGAAGCAACAATAAACAAGTTATTTAAAAAGCAAACATTTATCTGAGTGTTTACTCAAGAGCACAGAAAGTAGGAAACTGGCCCAACTCTATTATAAAAGCTGCTACATTTCTGCACACTAATCCCTCAGATAGAAAAAGCTACACAGGAAACTCAGTGTCTGACAGAACTCAGATACGCACGTGAAAACAATATTTTTATATATCTATAATCAATATGGAGTTTGGGATTCTAACAATTTGAAGTGTCCACAACTGTTCCCAGAAAACTCAAAAACAAATAAGCAAGGTCTCAGAGTTATTGGGGCTGTCCCTGGTACTTGCGATGTAGTCAGCCACAAACCCAGATCAGAAAATACTGGTTTCTTTGTCTAGTGATGTAACTGTTTAAAAGTCTGCTACCTTGCTACTTGTCAGAACTAGAGGTGCTGGACCAGTAAGTTCTCCTTATCAATCAGTTATCAGAAATTAAAGATTTTCTGTAACTTCCTATGAAAAGAATCTCAAGGAAGTTAAATCCTACTGAGAAAAACAGAAAGGAGCATAAACTCTGGCAAGTTAAAAGTAAGTATAATTAGCCAGGCCAAAAGGGAATTCAAAGAGCAACTAGCCAAGACTCAAAAACTAACAGCAAAATTTTATTTTAAAGTACATCAGAAGCTAGAATTGGGGCCACTGGATGGACTGAGGTGCTAAAAAAGCACGCAAGGATGACAAGGCCATTGTGGAGAAACTAATTGAATTTTTTGCATCAGGCTGCACTCCAAAGTATGTGAGGGAGATTCCCACACCTGGTCATTCTTTTTAGGTTACGAATCTAGGAAAATGTCCCAGATTGAGGGGTCAGAGGTGGTTTTGGAACAATATGATAAATTAAAAAGTAGTAAATCACCAGGACTAGATGGTATTCACTCAAGAGTTCTGAAGGAACTCAAATATGAAACTACAGAACTACTAACTGTGGTATGTAACCTATCATTTACATCAGTCTCTGTACCAGATGACTGGAGGATAGCAAATGTGATGCCAATTTTTAAAAAAGGCTCAAGAGGCAATCTTGGCAATTACAGGCTTGTAAGCCTAACTTCAAACTGGTTGAAACTATATCAGAATTATCAGACACATAGATGAACATGATATGTTGGGGAAAGAGTCAACAGTTTTTGTAAAAGAAAATCATGCCTCACCAATCTATTAGGATTCTTTGCAGGGGTCAACATACATGTTGACAAGGGTGATCCAATGGATATAGTGTATTTAGACTTTCAGAAAACCTTGGACAATATTCCTCACCAAAGGCTCTTAAGCAAGTAAGCAGTCATGGGATATGAGGAAAAGTCCTCTCCTAGATCAGTAATTGATTAAAGGATAGAAAACAAAAGGGTAGGAATAAATGGTCCATTTTCAGAATGGAGAGAGGGAAATAGTGGTGTCCACCGAGGCCTGCACTGGGACCAGTGCTTTTTAACACACACAAATGATTTGGAAAAGGGGGTAAAACAGTGAGGTGACAAAATTTGCGGATGATACCAAATTACTCAAGATAGTTAACTCCAGAGCAGACTGCCACAAGTTACAAAGGGATCTCACTAAACTGGGTGACGGGACAACAAAATGGCAGGTGAAACTCAACGTTGATAAATGCAAAGTATTGCATATTGAAAAACAATCCCCACTATACATATAAAATGATGGGGTCTACAGTAGCTGTTACCATTCAAGAAAGATCTTGGAGTCATTGTGGATAGTTCTCTGAAAACATCTGCTCAATATGCAGTGGAAGTCAAAAGAGCTAACAATATTCGGAATTATTAGGAAAGGGTTAGATAAGACAGAAAATATATAATGCCTCTATATAAACCCATGTTACACCCACATCTTGATTACAGTTTGCAGGTCTGGTTGCCCCATCTCAAAAAAAGATACACTAAAATTGGAAAAGGTACAGAGAAGGGCAACAAAAATTAAGGGTATGGAACAACTTCTGTATGAGAAGAGATTAAAAAGACTGGGACTTTTCAGCTTGGAAAGGAAATAGCTAAGAGGGGATATGATAGAGGTCTATAAAATCTTGACTGGTGTACAGAAAATGAATAAGGAAATGTTATTTTACTTCTTTACACAACACAAGAACTAGGAGTCACCCAATGTAATTAATAAGCAGGTTTAAAAACAAACAAAAGGAAGGACATCTTCATACAACAGTCAACCTGTGGAACTTGTTGCTGGGGATGTTGAGAAAGCCAAAACTATAACAGGGTTAAAAAAAGAACTAGATAAATTCATGGAGAATAGATCTATCAATATCTATTAGCCAGGATGGTCAGGGATGCAACCCCAACCCTGAACGTCCCTAGCTTCTTTTTGCCAGAGTAGGTGTGCACATAATGGGATAGATCACTCAATGATTATGTGTTCTGTCCATTCCCTCTGAAGCTCCTGGCATTGGGCACTGACAGACGACAGGATACTGGGCTAGATGGACCATTTGTCTGACCCCATATGGCTATTCTTATCTGCAACATTCCTAACAATACTTAGGAACAGAGCTGGGACAACTTTTCCAGTAAACAGTTTTGGATATTTGTCAAATAGTTTACTCTGAACTAAAAAACCAAAACAAACAAACACAAAAACAAAAAACCACACCTCCCCCATCAAAAAAATGCTTCAGTAAAGTTGAAACATATTTGTGTTTCAACCCAACCCAAAAAATTCCACTTCAGTTTCCAGCACTTTGACAAAGGAAAGGAGGACTACATTTACAAAAAAGAGAGGGGTGTCTCCCTTACTGTTTTATCCCAATGGTTAGAGCACTCACCTGGGATGTGGGACACTCCCTACCAGCTTGACAGAGTAGGGACTGGAACTTGGATTTCTCACACTGCAGGGGTGTGCCCTTGCCAGTGGGCTATGGGATGTTCTGGTATGGGGCTCTCAATCTCTCCTGTTAAAGCTATTCCACTTTCCACAACACGACATTTTAACAGGGACTTGAACTTGTGTCTCTCCCACATCCTAGGTGACTGCTTCAACAGGAGATTGAGAGAACCTATGAAGGGAGAAAGTCCATCCCCAGATCTCCCAGCCGTTTTGTGAATCTAGTTCTTTCCTTTCGTCAAAATGTCTGAAATCTGCATGAAACGTTTTGAGTTGAGTCAAACGAAACATTCTGAACCAACATTTCTGACATTTTAAAAAGTTCCCCACAATTTTTTAATAATTTTGTTTTCTGTTCAACCCAAAACAAAAATTTTGCAACAGCCAGTGAACCAAAAAATCCATTATTTGCCCAGCTCTACCTAAGAGCCCTAGACATGGCCTAAAATATCAGTGAGCGAGGTGCTATGCAGATACAGAAAGAAATCTGGCTGGAGTACCTGAAATCTTAGCTCCGAGCATCTTGCTCCCAACCCCAATGGACCCTGTGGGGGAGGAGAAGCATTGGGTCTGTGGGTCATGACAGGTCATCAAGGTTTACAAATGGGTCCTGAGGCCAAAAGGGTTGAGAACCACCGATTTAGACTAACCAAGAAAAAGTAGAGGTGAGATGAAATGAACAGGCTAAAGTTTGATCCTGAAACTTGTCTTGGCCCTCACTTAAAATAACTGCATGCAAGTTAGAACTTTGTAACTCAGTTTACCTTCAGTCTGTAAACAGCAGGGCTTCCAGGGAAGAGTTTAGAAGCTCTCTCAACCCAGTATTTTGTTCTTCCATCAGTAACATCACTGTCACATAATAATTCCGCAATCTTCAGTACAAGATCTTTTTGTGTTGGGTTCAAGTCCACTGAACGCTAATATTTCACCACCGCAAAAAAACCCCCCAAAACAGCTATTAATTTTGGTATTTAGTATGAAATATAAAGTATTTCAGCATATAACTAGATAAACAACAAAAATCTAAAACTCATCAGCAATACTCCACAGTATGTACATTTACAGTTAAATGGACAATGAAAGCTGCTTCAAAAGTCTGTTATACTACTACTTTACCCAAGATGTTTTGGACGTGTTCGTAGTAAACATAACAGTTTGTTATTTTTTAAAAAGTTATTAAGGTGAAGAAATTTATGCCGATAGTTTCACACCTTTATATGCTTATGGAACAAGTCAGACCAATGAGCTTTGGATCCTGATTCTGTAATGCAGTTTACTAGCAACTGAAATCCACACCATACAATTCTAGGGATTCCTGTTAGGGAATCCCAAGGCAATCTTAATGCCTTACTTTGAAAAGTATTCTACCAGCCTAAATTCCTTATCAATCAATTTTCAGTGTGGGAAGATATTAATGCTAGAGTTTTTTTAAAGATCAGCTCTAGGACTGATACAGTACACAGTTACTTCTGTTTTAATTTTCTTTACACTTATCTTATGTATGCATCAATAGTAAGATCAAGCGAAAAATTTCCTCTTATTTCTTTAATGTTTTTAATTTGTGCATTTGACAGTACTGGGCACAGTCAATTTTGTTTTCCCAGAGATAGCAAGTTAGTTTCCTTTTTTGGTTTTGCTGGTCTTTAACACAGCAACAGGAGAGAGAACGTACATTTGAGAAGGTGGGGGGGGAAGGAACGTCAAGAATCACAAAAAACGGTCATAAACTCAATGTTGTAAGAAACTGAGCTACAATTCATTAAAGGGTTAGATATTTACATGAATATCCAGTTACGTTAGATAGGATAAAGTGATAAGGACTAAATCCTCAGGCTTTAGAACATAAGCAGTCAATCACTTAAGGTTAGAAGTAATATTCTCCCACAGGCATGTTACTTCTTAACTGCCCATTTGAGGGAGGGTAAGGGGAGAGTCATACCTGTCCTTGAAGTAATAGCCATTGCCCAGAACCAGACCAATCATTGATATGATTCATGACAATTATTTTTATAATGCAAGGCATCAGGTGAATTAATGTCTGACTCAAACCTGCTTTCCTACAGATATGCCAGAATGCTTTCTAATTAGTATAAGATATTTTTCAGCATTAACTTAACATGTGCTGAGATTCATGTGTTATCAAATTAAGGCTTTCTAGTAAATTAAGCTGGGAAAGAGAAAAGTAGTGGCACTAAACTCTTCTGGGATTCGTCCATAATTCAAGAATCACTTGAATTGATCACTTTTACTTCTTACCTTATAACAACCCACAGCTTTTTCTATGTTATCTTCAGCTTCATAGAGTTGGCCCAGAAATTTGTGCGCTTTGGGATCTCTCTCTTGTACATTAAGATAAGTAGATATGTACCTGCAAAAAAGTAGTTACCATCCATATCAGTACATCATGAATAATTTTGAAACAAAATCTGGAACAGTTAAAAAACGTAACATAGTTCACTGGTGCTCTGGACAATGAAGGTGAATAGCAAGCAGTGTTTAGTTCCAAGTATCTGTTCTGGGGCCTCAAAAAAAATCATGCAACAATATTCTGATATGGGCCATCGCTAACAAATGTGTGTGTTTAACAAGGGAGACTTGTGTCTGCCAATCACTTAGAAACAGTAACTTAGGGAAACTAAAAGAAAAGGTTCTGCTATATTGTTTGAATTACAGCCTTCTGAATAAACAACACTTTTCAGTCCCTCATTTCCAAATTTCCTTCAGGTTTCCCCATTAGTGATTCAATTAATTTGTATCAAGTAACAGCTATCAGCTCCGTCTGAAAATAACCTAAATCTTTCAGAATTAGGCATCAGAAATTGCTTTGCAACAACAACACAGTATCCATTCAATTTCTATGGCAGAAAAGCTCTTTGGAAATCAGAACACATACTTTACCTTTTAGCAAGTTCATATTCTTTCACTTCATAATAGAGCTTAGCAAAAAAGAATCCTTTCATTGATTTCTGGAGGGAGAAACATTAAGTATTATGATAAACATGTTTAAAAATACGTAATACATTTACATTTTTGACCCAAAATAGCTTAGACAAAGTTCCCAGTTAACATACACCATAATGTTAAGTAACTAAACTTCAGACACATTAGTTATCAATCCTAGCTCAGTTTTTCATTATGGTTTGTAATATATTCTCCCCCTTAACATTTTTGTGGCGAGATACCCAATACCGTACTGATAGTATACATCTGGAAAATTAAGGCTACCTAGTCAACAAACAAATTCATTGCTTGGTTGTAACAGGAGCACTTATGATATCAGCCAACAAAACACTGAATGAGAAACCAGACGGGGTAATTTTGTCACAACATAATTGGCTTGCTCGTGGAAAAGTTTGTTATGCATCCATCCACCAGTAGGGAGATGCTTAGTTTCTTAAATTATACACTACAAAAAGTTTGTCATCAAACACTGATATTTAAACATGGCACAGGAATCCCATAGTATTCCCATACTATGCTACGCTTGATTACTCTGATTGTTCTCCCCAAAGGGAAAATTTGTGCTTGTGCCACAAATATATAGTTGTGACCTGATATTGCTACAGATGTTCTGCAAGGGAAGGTAGACTAAGACAAAGGTACTTTCTCTCCATTCTACCACCCACTGTATCTCTAGCAGTGGAGAATCATCCTTGTGCCTCAGTTGCTCCTGTACTGAATTGCTGGAGCAGGAACATAAGTGAAACTGACTAGCTCCTGTCATAGTTGCTGTGGAGCAGAGAAACAGGCACTTCTTGAGAAAAGGAAGATGAAAGGTAACAAAGGAAGAGATGAGAAAAAGTAGTGAGGGCCCATCTTTTTATTTAATGGCAGAGCATCAACCTGTGACTATCCAGATCCTTTCTCCTTGGATCAATAGAGGGGACAAGCACCTATAGATACTACAAACTCAGGCATTAAGGGGAATGTGGGAACTCCTTATATTTTCTCTAGCAACTCATTTTGGTTAAGCGGAGGACCAAAATTGATGGGATAATGAAAAAATTCACATGCAGACCTTCTAGGCCAGAGCAATTATCACTTCAAAACAAGAGTCCTTGGTGAGTGAACAAGATAAATAGGTAAAATAGAAGTCCATGAAAAAGCCTCAATGAAAAAAGTAAAACCAGAAGAGGTGAAAGGTGCAAAGAAGCAAGGAGGGAATAAAGAAAGGACACAGGTGAAATCATTCCAAAAATATGCAGGTATCGAATGACAAAATAAATGAATTGCTTATTAACACTACGTTTTTATTTTTGTATTTTTTTGCTACAAGTTTAATTTTAATTGGAAATGTAGCAAAAGGAAACACAGAAACCATATAACCTTTTCATCCATAAGATATAGGAGAATGGTTCAGAACAGACAGCCAGAAGCAACTGATGAGGCCAAAGCCATAGTGAGAATCCACAATAAATACCAATCTTTGTTTAAAAGGATAATTTGTGCAAAAGCTTATCTCCTCTTTGCAATTTGGGTCTTAAGCCGGTCACTGGATTTATTTGGTCTTTCGTTCACTGTAAGCTCTGTGGAGCACAAACCAAAAATTCTCTATGTGCTCAAACGATAAGGTGCAGACAGGGTAAGGAAACAACTGATAACTGCTCGTTTTCTCTCACTGATTAAATCAGCCAACAGTTCCTACTCCTCTATCAAGACGGAAATAGATGTTTTAGATATAATGAAGTTTTGGACTTTTACATGCAAATTGGGTCCAGCCAGCAGCTACTGGCAAGCTTCTAACATGGCACCAACCCTAAATGGCCAAATACTTCTCCTTCCAAGAGTATATCCATCAATGCTAACAAAACCAAATTAAGATCCTATCATATTTCTATTGGAAGTCCAAATAACTTATTTCTGGAATACTGGCATCTGTTCCAGAATCTTTATGTTTTCTCAAATTTTTAATAGCATCTGTTCGTAAAAAGATTGTATTGTGGATCATGTCCCATATTCACAATTGGGGAAGATCCCTGTGTCAGCTACAGCAATTGCTTATCAGAGAGTGCGATACTAGAAATGTATTCAATGTATTTTTAGTTTTCTTTGATACAATTTAGGCTCTGGAAACAAGGACAGTCAAAGTCACATGACAAGCCAGATCTCTGCAAGCCACAAGCAAATGCTCTGAGGAACATTGGTGGTCCATGGACCACAGTTAGAGAAGCACTGCATTAACAGTTACTGAAGGCAACCCAAATAATTGTCTAGAAAGCTGGTAGTGACCAGGTTTTTTATTGGACACCGAATGCTTCTCTGAAAAGTGGATGAACTATGGAGGCAGAGTTAAAATTGGTAAAAATTTCTTAGTTTGTATCATTAAGTTCTTAACCTTTTTTTTTTTTTTTTATTAAAAAGGAAGAAAAAAATTCAATTTTAAATTACATAAGATCTGGGACAAAAATAAGATGACCCTTTATACTCTAAGCACTGTTTCCAATCCCTCAACTTTCTCAAATCACCCACCAGATATTAAGTTTCTCTTGCAGTGTTTCAGCACAAAGGTTATTTTTGAGTGAAAGAATGCATTTTTTTACCCTTTAATAAGATGTTTAGCTTTTAAATCTTGTCCATAAATACTATGTTATTGGACAAGTGTGTCTGATAAGCTTGAAAAGGTCTGGTGAGCCACATTTCTTTACAATTTCAAGGGACAGTTAATTTGAGTCCCTTCTTAATTTTACAATACCATCAGGACAAACAAAGAATAAGAAGTATCTATTTTCCATTATTTACTTGGTGCACTCACTGTACAAACAACTACAATGCTACTTACGTAAAGTCAGCATTCCCTGTTCTTGTGGGTCTCTCACACAGTGAACAGGAGAAAACATTTTAAAAAAATGTCATGTACCAACAAAAATCTGTGAGGTGCAACTTTTAAATTCAGTACATTTCAAGTTGGCATTGTCTCTGTTGTAAAAGGTATCTGAATCTTATGACTTCCACTATCAAAGTCTCTGCATACGTATTTCTATGAAATAGTACCAATATTGTGTGCACAAACCCTGCCTAAAAAGCCTATTGAATGTTAAACACACAAATGTGTGTATGAAGCAGTACATAACACTTACATTTCCTGCCATTGCAATATAAAACACTTACTGAGCAGACAAACTATGGAACAAATGTTGACAGTCAGGTTTTAAGCATTAGATTGACCTCTGGCTTTTCAGAATTAAATGCCGAGGTTAAACTGTATCATTGAGTTCACTGATCCATAGACCACTAGTGGTCTGGAGAACATTTTCTGGGGTCTGCAGAGAGATAGCTGGTGACATGAACTAGCTATCACTTTAATTGCTAAAGTGCATTGTAAGATAGGAACGTAATGTATTCTTAGTCTATTCAATGTAAACAACTGTGGTAGTTGCAAAGAGATTGTTACAAGCCCATGAACAAGAAGGGAGAAAAGTCAGCCACTTTCTATTAAAATGTGATCCACATTTTGCAAAAAAAGTTTGAGCCGGTAAATTACTGCTCTACAAAACAACAACCCTGAAAGCTAATGGGGGGGTGGAGGGGGTAGCGCGATACCAGTGTTTATCAGACAAGTCAAATCTCCAGCACTACACCGGTGGCTTAAATAATCCTCTCTTAGCAGAAGCAGAAGCAGGGCGAGCTTCCCCGTACTGTCCCACCACCGTCCGTCAACTCAACCTAACGGGGGGAAGAGGGGATCTAAGGGCTGAAGGAGACACGCCCACAGTCAAGATGATGGCTCAGACCCGTCCTGGTCACTATAAAAGGCGGGAGGGGGATAGGTGCTGCTACATTTGCCTCTCATCCCAAGCCCAACCTAGCTAGTGGCGACGGTCCCAGCCAAGCGGGAAGCGCAGGAAGGCCCTGGCCGCGGCCCCCACACGCAGGTCACGGGTCCGGCTCTGTAACCGGCCCACAGGGAGGCAACCGAGGCGCCCCGCCCCCAGCGAGTGAGGCCAGGCCGGGGGCACCGGCGTTGAACGCCAGCCGCCAGGCTCCGTCGGGTCGGACACGGGCCCGTGACTCGCTGCCCCTCCAACCGCCCTGGCGCGGCCGAGAGCCTGACCCGCGCGGACCCAACCGGTGCCGCCTCCCGCTCCGGGCCGCCCCTCGCAGGGACGAGGCCCCTTCACCCCGCCCGCAGCGCCAGGGGCCACCCGGCGCCTTCCCCGCCCGGCCCAACAGATTCGCCCGGTTCCCCGGCCGGGGCGCGCCCGAGCGGCCGCCCTCGCTACAGAACCGGTGGGGCGGCGGCGGTGGCGGGGACTCCCCAAGCGGGGCCGGCTCCGCTCGCCGGGGACGCCGGCGGGTCGCTCACCTCTCTCGGGGAGGGGGCCGCGGCCTGCACCGAGGCGATGTACCGCTCCACCTCGGCCTTGCTGCGCCGCATGATCGCCGGCCGGCCGCGCCGCTCCCTCGCGCAGCGAAACCGAAACACCGCCTCGTCCCGCGCGCCAGCCAGTCAGCCGCGCGCTCGCCGTGCTGCGTCCGCCGGAGCAGAGTGCTGGTGTCTACGGTCTGGAGTGTGCGCGCGGCGCACGCAGGACGCCGCCGCCGCAGGCTGCGTAACGCGGACGCTACGTGTGAGCCGCCGCCTGCGGAAGCGGAAATTACGTATATCAGCTTGGCTTCCCTCCTCCCGCCAGCGCGGCGGCGACCTCGCTCGCGACAGGTTCCTTTTCCTTCCTCCTCGGATGTCACAGTTCCTCGGGAGCCGGCCAATCGCAGCGCGCGGGGGGTTGGGGGCGGGGCGCGGCGCGCGCGCGGGCGCCCAGAGAACCTGCGTGTACAGCTTGGGTCTGGAGCTCTTCAGGGATAGTGTGTGTGGGGGAGGGGCAGGCCAAGGCCTGTCAGCTCAGGCTGAGTGGGTGCCAGCGGGCGTTAGGGGCTGGTACAGAGTGGGGGGCGGGGTGAGGGCTGTGCAGGGGCTGGTACAAAGGGGGGAGGGGGGGCTGTGCAAGGGCATTAGGGGCTGATACAATGAGGGGGGTGATGAGCCGTTGTTGTCCGTGGCCACTGAAGGCCAGACAAGAAGTAACCAGGGCTTGATCTGCAGCCAGGGAAACGTAGGTTGGCTGTTAAGGACAACATAACTTTAAGGGTAGTTAAGTTCTGCAGCAGGCTTCCCAGGGAAGTGGTCGAGTCCCCGTGGTTGGACAACTTTAAGAACTGGTTGGACAAGCACCTGTCAGGGTGGTCTAGGGTTACTCAGTCCTGCCTCAGCGACTTTGCAAGGTCCCTTCCAGCCCTACATTCTGTGATACAGAAGGGCTGACAAGAATGGCTGGTTTGGGCTCATGTGTCACAAACGCGGGTATGTGCATGAGATCAGCACTCCCAGTAGGCATTACTCAGAACTGGATTTTTATTTGTGACATTTGTTTTCCATTATGGCCCTTTTCACCTTCAGTTAATATTATTCTGAGATTAGAATTTATACCTAATAGGATTAAGCCTCAGACCACGTTTGACTATCTGGATCCATTACATGTTTATCATGAATCCAAGATATTCAGAAACCATATCACTCTGTTTTCTTCAGCTCTTTCTGTGTATAGACCCCTGATCAGCAAAATAATCCAGGAAGAGATAGGAGTCAATTTCCTTCTTCCTTAAAGCCACTATTGCTACCATGATCCTGTAAGAGACCCTGGGAGTATATGTCAGATCAAATAACAGTGATCAGATTTGGGGGTGGTGGGAATACAACCTACTATCCATATGAAAAGCAGGTGACTTGCCTAGTGGATGGCAAATGAAATATGAAGGAAAGCCTCCCTTAGGAACTTGTTTATATGTTTCAGATGGAGTCTTGTTATTTTTTTCCTGTTCTTCTGAGACTGTAGGGGGCCTATGTTGATAGTGGGCCCTATAAGGAGTGTGAGAGGAGAGATGGGAGACAATCTCCTCCTATTTGCTATCTGATTCTCCACTAGAGAATGGCGGTGCATGATATGGTACCGGTGATTTCCGTCTTTCAAGTAAACTCAGTACCAAGACCGTGGTACTGATCAGGGGATACTTTGGTATCTCACATACTGCGAGGTCCCTGAGTGTCTGAATTCTTGCAGTGCCATCATACCCGGTACTGACGGTGGTTGTCGGTGCTGGGTCGATGGCACTGAGGGGGTTGGAGATCTGGGCCGTAGCAAGCACTCTGAGGCTGGATGGCATCATGTTGGCAGTTGAAATGGCACTGTTCATACCGGCAACTTCTTCCTGGAGATGCTGCGATCTCTCCTTGCCTTTCCCTGTTGGTATTGTTGCTGCAGTGCCTATGCCCACCAGGTCCTTAGGCACATCAACAGCATCTGCTGTATCAGACCCTCATGAGTTATGGGTACCATGTTTGGATGCTTCAATGCAGAAGATACCGAATGTACTGGAGATCTTTTTCAGCTAACTTGGGGCTCAGGCTAGTGCCTCATAGCTATCTTTTTTGAAGCCTTATGTGACAGGTCCACGGCTGATTTTGACAATAGTTGTGGGTCCACGGATGGCAGAAGTGCTGTCTCCATGAGGAGTTTTAGTTCTTGGTTCTTCCGAGATCTGGACTTTAATTGTTAGCAAAAGACCACACTTCTGGGAAATGTGGCTTTCCCCAAGGCAACTGATCCAGCGGGAATGTTTGTCCGCTATTGGGCTAGCCTCTTTGCACGAGCTCTTAAATCCTGGTGAACCAGGCATACCTCATGATGGGAAAAACCCCAGACAAAAGGGAAGAAGCAATTTTTTTTTTTTGATTAAAAAAAAAAAAACCTAGAGAAACTCTAAAACTAAGAAAGGAATTAACTATTTGAATTTTGAGAGAGAGAATGATCTGATGGACTACTAATAGCCCCATCTCTAGCCAGGGGGTGGTTGAGAAGGAACTTGGGGGGGGGGGGGGGTTTGCCCACACAGCGCTGGTTAGCCTTGTGGCAGAGCATGAGACAGCGCATGTGTGGGCCGAACGGACGCAGGTACCAAATTGAGACATGATTGGGAATTAGGTAGACAAACTATTGAGGAATTTGAAATAGTTGGAAGGTTAGAAAAGCTCTGTTGTAGGAAGTTCTGGTTGAGCCACCGGCCACTGAGGCAGCAGATAAAACCAGAAAGAACTTCAAGGGGAGGGGCATCCCTCTGCTGCCAGTAACAGACAGGTCTGGTTCTACCTCCAAGCTGTCAGCATGCTAAAATACCCATTGTAATCTATCTGTGGATCTTAGTGTAATAAAGAAAGAGGAATAACCAGGATTAAATACAGTATTGCAGGTGAGGGAATGCCACCTGTTATATAAATATTTACACAGTACTGCTGCACACAATGATCCACAGTGATGCCCAGGTCTTTTTCCTGAGTGGTTACAGTTACTGAGTTCTGAATTAACTGTAAGGATTCAATTTACTTTTCAGTGTTTATTGCCTTGTATTCATCATCAGTGAATTTCATATGGGATCATGCTAGCCATTCACTAGCTAGCTTTATTTGGGCTCTCTGAAGTGCCTTGGTCTTTTCTAGTTTTCATTATAAGGCATAAGGATGAGAAATTTATTCTGCCTAATTGTTAAATATCAAATGTGACCTGTATGCTAATGTGGACATGTGTGGTGACTGGTTGTTCAGTGTTGGGTGGCGGAGGGTGAAATTCAGGGGTAAATTTCAAAACTAGCCTGTTTTAAATTATTTTGTTTAGGAAAAGGTAGCAAGTATTTATTCAGAAAAATTTCCTAGACAGTTTAAGTATCCACTGAATGGTATCTGAAATTTAAAGGCTAAATTAATTTATTGAAGTGGGAAATAGAGGGACTGTAGTTCTGCTTTAAGGGAAAAAATACAGTAAGGGAAATGCAGCCTTAACTATGGAGTCACTTCTGACAGTTCAATAATACAACAAACTATGGGCTGTATTCTGTGTAGCACTAGCAAGGCAAAGAGAAAATATATGTCCTATCTCCTTTCTTACCTCCACCCCCAAACATCCCTTTAAGACAAAGTCAGACAAGTTATAATTCCATAGCCTTTATTGATCACAGTGGGAAGCTTAGGTTTTAAACCAACTAAAGGATATTCTTTCTTAAAGATATGAAATGAAACTTTAGTTGGTAGAGTATAATCCTATACAATCTGTTTAGGTTGCTATATTAAAGGAAAAAAGGTTTATTAATTTTGTTAAACAAGTCTGCTATACTACTGCACCTTTAACAAAGGAAGGAAAAAAATCTAGATTCTTTATGGATATAAACGAATAGTATAAGACTTAGAAACATGTTATAGGGAACTCTGATCAGTTTGGGCCCAGTCCGCCATGGAAGTTGAAGGTGCTCAGCACCTTCCAGGATGGAGCCATTTATACAGACACTCACTGGTGTAAAAGTAACATTCAGAGATGAGAGAGAATTATTTCATGTACTATTCTAAACACTAATTCAGCCTAGAAGCAACGTAATGTATTTTTAAAAACTCAGGTGTTCTCAACATTTGGAAAAAAACTTCATCCTATAGAGTTGAAGTAGTTAAAGCATATCATCTTTTGTAATACCTGGTATACATTTTCTGCATAAAAATATAAAATAAAAATAAAACTGCATATATATTTAATGGTCAATTTTTTGAATATTATAAGATACTGAAGAATAAGGCACAAAATGTAAATAAAAATACAAAAGCACTCATGAATGTTACTGGATTATTTTGAATGGAACATAGCAAAATTCAAGTAGTTCTAAATATGCATATTTCTTGCAATAGGAATATGTTTTCTATATTTCCATTACAGCTTTTAAGTCTGATATACAAAGACTAATTATGTAAGATCAATCTATTAAAGGCACTACACTTTTGCAGTGGTTGTACTTAGATGTTTGACTTTCTTCAGAGACATTTGAAATAAGGGTTCATAATGGTTATTTGGATCTGAATCTAAAAATGATTAGTTCCATAGAAAGTGATGCTTCAGATTTAGGCCCAAGTCATTTAATTTAAGCAAACGTGCTTAATTTTATGCCCAAATATTACCATTAACGTCAAACGGCACTATTTGTGTACAGAGAGTTAGACTCATTTGTGAAGTCATTGCAGGATATGCACAAGCAGATCTTATGTCTGCACAGAATCCCACCAAAATCTCTGGGCACAGGGTAGATCCCACTGCAGTTTCAGAGCATAAGAGTTTAACATGAATTTATATCTGCAATTCACTATGCAAGTACAATCTACATATCAACCAGTACTTGTAAATGTCAAATATAGAATTGAAGATATATTTTGTTTTTGCTAGTTATGAGATTTATATAAAATGTAGGTGGTTTTTAGATGCATGTTTTGAGGCAGATAGGAGGAAAGAACTTTAGTATGAAGCTAGTCATGCATCAAGGAAACTCATTTTCTTTGCTTATGTATTGCTGATTGCAGCCTCAAAGAAAAAAAAATAAAGTCAAGTAATATCTGTAATATTTTCTCATTTTTGCACAGGCAGATGAGATTAGAAGGAGGCTTTACTTCCTCCCTAAAGTTTCAGCTAGTTTCTTCAGTCTTTTCTTCAACTCCAGAGGAAACTTCTCATAGCATTTCTTGCAGACAGGCTTCATATCAAATTCAACAAATTTGTTCCTAAAAATGATAAAAAAGGAAAAAAAATCTTTAGTGAAAGATTTCAAGGAGTATTTGTAGCATACCATATTGATATGGGACAGGCAGCAAAATAATGTTTTCAGTGTTTTTGCTCAATATATACATGGAACTAAGATTATAAATTATTATAACAAGACAACAAATGTAGATGTATACTTCAACAATCTATTTCGTTTAATGGCACAGACAATTATATTTGTTATTAGCAACACCCTGCCTTGTCACTGGTTGCCAACATTTAGTAAGGGAAACCCGAATTTGGGATTGTCTTCTGAATTTTTTTCAAATTCATGGCTGGTTAAGTACAGGTGAATTTGCTAAAGGTGACAGATTTATGCTTTGAAAAATTGAGATGGCCAATCATTGGGCATATAGTCAATATTTACGTGAAAGTAAATAGCTGAAGTGAAGGAAACAACTACAGGAAAAAAAGCGAACTTTTGGCTAGTGAAGAAAATTTGGTTTTATGCAATACAGTGTTTTGTGCAACCACTGAATTATAAACCTAATAGAAGTCTGGACACCCAGGGTTACTGACCTATAAATATCTGATCTGGGTATGGGCAAGAGTTGTTATGCAGAAGATGCTATGATATTCCATATTGAATCAGAGCAGTGGTCATGTAGTTAAGTATCCTGTCTCAGACAGTTGTGAGGACCAACTGCTTCAGAGGAAAGTGGAAGAATCCCTGCAGTGGCAGTTATGCCAATCTGCCCACGAGACAGAAAGTGCCACTGGGTCAACAAAACAATAAACACAAATTGCTGACAAATGCCCAATAAACAAACTGGAAAAACAGAGAAAAATAAAATGCTATTTTATCTTTCAATTGTAGTAATCTCTCAAGTTACTTAAAACAATAGATAAATTTCCATCTGAAATGTAGTAATTTTCAAGTTGTCTGGTATTTTAACAAGTCTTGAATATTTAAACAGTTAAGCTCTTTATCAATTATATTGGCCTTGATTTTCTGATCTCTCTGGGATCCCATGAGCTGTTAATTTACATATCACTTTGTAGCAATATGATGTATTGTAAGAGGAGACTTAGGTAGTCCAATGTGAATTATACATTTTATTTAAAACAAACGATGTACAAGCTATAAATGGTTTAAAAAATCAAAAACCAGCTCACTGTAAAAAAAACTTTTGGAGAACGCCCAAAAACAAAATATAAACTCTGTAAGAACTATAAGAAACAAGTCAGTTACTATTCAGAGGGTGTCTTGACAGAGTTTGCAATGTGTGGATTTGCACAGTTCCTTTCCTGCTACTGAATTATAGTTATATGTCTAATTGAATGCTGTTGTGATACAGTAGTTTAAAAACTGGAGCAAAACGTTAATGTTAGTGAAAGTCTCAAAACAAAAAGATATACTCTGCCTGCAATATTATTTTCAGGGTCTGACATTTTATATCAGCTTAAAAACTATTTTGTGGGATGTTAAAACAGATGCACAAGGCATTTAATAAAAGTGGAGTTTCAAAATTACCAAGTTTTCACAACTAGCTTCTAAATCTGCATCCCCAAATTTTCTAAGCATAATCCTGTATTTGAATGTGCAGACAGGCAGGTGGACAGCTAACTATTCAGCCTGTATGCCTAATGCCTACTGGCATATATAATCAACTGTATGCACAACACTTATGCGATTTGGGAAGTTGGATTGAAATCATCGCTACACTGTGGTCAGATGGTCTGTTCAGCAAGGTAAGAATTTTTCTCCCAGAAGTCCACATTCATGAATTTTGCTATTTAAGAAACCTTGCAAGTTCAATTTCTGAGCACAGTGGCCTAAATTTAACATATTAAAATTTAGTGTTCAAGATTTCAAATCATAGATATGTGGAAATTAATAGTTATTCTATCTTTGATTAACACAAACATGCAGAAAACAAAGAAAAGTACATGTCCTAAACACTGACCAAAGAAGAAAGGAGCAGAGATGGTGATAGGAAGAAAAGAAAAGTTTACAAACAGACTGGCTTTTTCTTTTTCTGCTTGTCTTTCTCCTTTGCATCTCGCTCCCGTTTGGCAAGTCGACGCTTAAATTCTTCCGGCATTTTCTCATAACAGTGTTTGCAGACAGGTTTTAGATCAATTTCAACAAACTTATCCCTTTAAATAAGACAGAGGAAACAGAGGAAAGAACAGGAAGAGTTAAGAATAAATCTTAACTGAAAGAAGAACTGAACACAAAGTAGAAATAGATTATAAAGTAGTAAATGGAGCAACAGGAACAAAGATGTATGTCATTTACAAGAAGTTGTCTATAAATGTTTTATACCATTACAGTTAAACTATGACTATAACATCTGTGCTTGAAAAGTGACTATTGATTTGTTTTGATGAGATCGCATCTGTTTTCCATCTTCTTAAACTATCTGATAAACTTACTTGAGCGTTAATTTAGTGTTGCAAGTGGAACAAGCGAAACAGTTCACACACCATGCTTTATTCAGAGCAGACACAACTAAGGGGAGGGGGAAAAAGACAATATTAACAATTCAATAAGCAAAGGCATTTGTTAAAAACTTCTGAAATTCACACATTCATGAGACATACAGCAAAAGGTGATTATTTTTAAAGTTTTTAATCAATGGGATAAAATTATGGACCATAATATAATGAAGTGAAGGTCAGGAGACACGCATGAACATAAACTGTAGGTAAGTGCTATGTAGGAGGCATAGATGCCTCTAAATTACGTAAGTGTTTAAGCTGACACTGAACTTTTAGCTATCCTCTTTGTTTTGTGATAGGTCTGGACTGGAAGGGCTCAATTTTGATCTTGAATCAAAGTTGCCTTTCCCCCTTTGCTTGTTTATGTCAGTCTCTACTTTCTCCTCCTTTGTGTCTCTTTTCCATCCTCCTCTCTTTATATAGGGTTGCTGAGAATTAAGAAATGAAACCTCCTAAGGCATACTTTGTTAGGAAAAACAAGAAACGAAACTTGGAGAAATGAAACTTAGAGCTTTTTTTAGCAAGGAATGAGTCATGGCAGAGAAGTTCCTGGGATGTCTGCAGATATGATAGAGATGAGCAAAATATTGTGAGGGAAGTCCTTGAAGTCCCTGGCACTTGCCAGCCAACTGGTCAAGCATTGTTCTAACCAGTTTTGACAAGGATGGATACCTAAAATTCAGTGATGTCAGATATGTAGGCTTGTTTATTATAAGCAATGAAAGAAGAAAGGCAATAGTTGGGCCACTTGCCTGCCTGTTCAGCTGGAGCCAGCCAGTATGGGTTTGAGCATCCCAGGTGTAATCCTGTTGTAAATATCTGATTGATAGCTGTTATGTGGATATGTGTTAGGTTTAGCTAAGCTTAGACTGCGTGTTCGGAATAACCATGTATAAGCCAAATTGGTTTTTGGATTAATAAAGAAATCTTTGGCTGAATTTTGGTGTTGGTCCATTTGAACATTGAAATAAAGATCCTAACACCTTCCACCTCCTCCCACTATACAAGCACTGAAGGTTAGCTACTATGAATGAAACTGACCATTGTCAGGCAGTTGTAGTCATTTTCAATTATAGTAGCTGCCACCATAGGTCAAGCACTTCTCTCTGCAACTTATGGGTGCTGGTTGTCCAATAAATATAATTCTGGAGAAAGGTATTCTGCTGTTTGTCAGAGGTATCCTAATCAGGTAGATAATTGATGCATTGCTCCATAGGTGACCCCTCTGAGGCAGACAACCATATAGATCTTGCTATAGTTAACCAGCTGCCTGACATGTTTACCCCCCTCTCTCTCTTGGATAGAATAATGCTGGACACCCTTATTATTCGTGACTGTAATATTTTGTTTGAAAGTGTATGGAGGAATGAAAGAATAAATTTAAAACAATGATTAAAAATTACACCAAGAGCAATGAAATGGCACACTACAATTTGCTCAGTTTAGCGACCAGAACATACAGTATGAGACAGCCAGATTACATAATGTACACATGAAACATGTGCACCTAGTTATCATACAAGGCTAAGCTACCCCTTTCACTCAAATTCCAGATTTGTATTTGTTTTTGGAGGATTTTAATGAAGGTGAGCAGAATATTACCTTCAAGATGACTCCTAAATTGTAGTTTTATAGGTAGAGTATAGTCTTGAAACTATATGGAGAGCACATAATCTGAATCTAGAGCTCTACTTTGCTGTCATGATTATAATTCATGGCATGGTATTCTTTTGAAGTGTTTGGGCTTTATCCCATTTCATTACTGGTTTTGGTTTAGCTGGTGCTATTACACTTGTTGAGATAAGTGTTGTTGTAAGGTAGGTATTAATTTAGTATTGCTTCATATTAAATTATCTGCTTTCTCCACCATCCTGCCCCAGCAGGTTGTCAACAGCCATGCTCCAGGTTAATGGGCTGATGGGTTGTTTTTATAGGACACATTGTTTTGCTGAATGCTTATCCTTTGCCAGTGTTTGAAACAACAGCACTTCTACAGACTTGAGGCCAGATGTTTTTAAAAGATATTTAGGTGCCTAAATACGCAGATAGCCACCTAGTGGGATTTCAAAGCTCCTAGGTGTCTAATTTCCATTGAAATCATGGGAATTAGGGCCTATGAGTTTTTGAAAAATCCCACTAGGCACCTATCTCCTGGATTATCCTATCCCTTATCTCCTGGATTATTGCACCTGCACTGAGCTCTATTAAAGTCAGTGGGGCCCAGACAGGTACAGGAAGCTGCATGTGTAAATCTCACTAAGGGATTGGGACCTTGCTGTTTTACACTCACAGAAACACTCAAGAATTTAGAAAAAGGCATAATGGGAGAAAAAAAGGTCATCAGCAGTTCAAAAGGGATTCAAGGCCAATCTTCCCTGTCCCTGGTGCCTCTTAGTAAGTGCTTCCTACTGAAGTGACGAAGAATGCAACCAAAGAAACACTTACCATCTCCTTCAATCACACGATTACAGTGGAAACAAACATCACCAAACAACTGTGAAGGGGGAGGAAATATGAATTTTTAACTTTAAAACTTATCATGGGTAGATTTTTATAAACACAATAATTGCAATTCAGCATATGGACATAGCAACTTTTCTAACAAATTCAGTAAGATAAAAGGAATGCAAACTGTCAAATTTAATTTATTTATTTAAAGTCACCTTTCCATTCATATTGCAAATAAGATCTTTCATTATTAAAGCTGAAAAAATGTTTAATTTATGTTTTCTTTTTCTTCTCTACTAATTCAGTTTTTGTTTCATTTTTGCATTTCTTTCATCTTGGACAATTAAAATAGGCTAGACAGTTTCGCTTTTGTACAATACTAGTTTCTAGTCAATTTGAACTTTCAGGTCCTCATGCATGTCTGGAACAATCCCTCGCTATTTCTGTTGCAAACACTATTGAGAACTATTTATTTCTAGATGCCTTTGTTTTTCTAGGCAATTTATTACATATATGTGCATACATATATATAATTTCATTTTTTATCTTTCGCACACACACGCGTGTGCACACTAATGACTTTTGGCCCAAATTTTACTTAACATCTGTAATGTTATTTAATATTTACAGGTATACTATCAACAATTCAATCATCAAAACTGAATAATCTGTAATTAATACATGCCTCAGAACTATGGAGCTCATTACCTACCTTTTAATTGCTAATAGGTGTGTACCTGTGATACTTTGCTGTTTGCTCATGTTTAAAAAGTTGCAGCAAGTTTATTTTAACAGTTAAAATACGTCTGTGTATTCTGTTATCTATTCATCCAGATGTTTGTACTACGCTCCTCACTGTGGTATCTGAGTGACTATAATAAAGGAGTCTGTAGGGAAAGGGAATACTGAATATCCATGTATGAAAATGAAAGTCACTAGGTGGCGTTCTCTGACAAATGCATTTGGTGTTTGCACTCTTAGGTGGAGAAAAAGTGAGTCAAGCTGAGTTGCACAGCATATCTTCATGTATAATCATATCATCATATGATAGCAACTATAAGGAAAACCACTCTATTAACTAAGGCCTAGTGTCAAACCTAGACACTGAGTGACAAATTTTCCTTAGATTCTCGGAAAAGTTGGGTGTCATTAGCAGCACTGACAGGTGCACTAACCTTGCAGATACTAAGAAGTTCACAGCCAATAGTCCTACCGTCATTAGTAATTACGGATTTGACGGTTGAGTACATACTGAATGCTTTGTGAAGTCCTTAACAGTTTTGTTTTTAAATGCTTGAGCCATTTGCAGAAAAACGTTAAAATGTTTAAGGAATTACAATACTACAGTCCCTACTTTTCAAGACACAGCTGGTTGTCAGAAGGCAAAACTAGTCCCTTAGTGTTAATATTTTTCTCTCCTACTGATATAAGTGAGTTGATGAATCATAAATGTGATAGCTAAGATACGAAATTCAACCTTACCTGATTGTAATGGGTTTCACAATATGCCAAGCCCTTCCTCTCATAATGACGATGACCAAGGAATGGTTTTTCACACTTTGCACAAACAAAATGCTGCAAAGAAAGTGGTATGAATTGTCTGTGGATTGGTTGAGTTAATGGTATTTCTTTGGAAACAGATACACAAACCTCATGACTGAGCATTATTAAAGGATAGTCTGCTGGTAATGCCTTTTTAAAATTAACTTAACACTTTTATTAGTTGTTGATTTAAAACATTAAAATTAGTAAAAAAAATATTGCTCATTTTAAAATCTGATATTCTAAAATAAATAGACTAAAGAAAAAAACAAACAAACAAAAGGTTTTGGATTCATTATTAGTTGATAAACTGCATTGATAACGAAGAAGTCTTAAACTAGCTTAAAGAAACTTTGTTGCTATACTTCTTGTTTGGCAATCACAATAACGAGGGCTGTGGTGGTGTGTTTTTATTTATTTATTTAAAGACATTTGAGAAGGAAGGATGATCTTGTCATTAAAGGAGTGGGAGTAAGCAGATCTGGGTTCCATTTATTACCCTCCCTTTTGGGAGTTGTCCCATCTGAAATACTACTATAATAATACTTGCCGACCTCACCAGAATGTGGTGTCAGGATACATTTGTTGGTTGAGTTTTTCAAAGCAGTGCAAGGGATTTAGCTACATATATTCCATTAAATTTGATGAAAAATTTGTGGCTAAATCTCCTGCATTGCTTTGAAATGCTCAACAATTATTTGTGAAATGCTTTGAGATCCTCAAATGGAAGGTGTCGCAACAGGCAAAGTAATATTATTGTACTTTGTAACAATCATAGAAATGTAGGGCTGGAAGGCACCTCAGTAGGTCATCTAGTTCAGTCCCTTGCATTGAGACAGGGCTAACTATTATCTAGACCATCTCTGACAGATGTTTGTCTAACCTGTTCTTAAAAGCTTCCAATGAAGGAGGTTCTAAAACTTCCCTAGATAATTTGTTCCAGTGCTTAACTACCCTGACAGTTAGAAAATTTTCCTAATGTCTAAACCAGTGGTTTTCAACCTTTTTTGGACCCCTAAAAAATTTGGAATGGAGGCGTGGACCCTTTTGGAAAGTCAACCTGTGAGCTGCAGACCCCTACCTTTGAAGTCTTAGACTGAAAACTAACTGAACAGAATTCAGCTATAAACACTGCACGTGCTCAGCACAGCATTTGACACAGCGTGAGAAAGAGCTTGCTAAACCAGTGGTTCTCGAAACAATTTTTTTGATGGCCTCAGAGTGCGGCCACCAAATCTGGCTGGTAGCCGCATTGACAATTTTTCCTAATATACTCAGTTAATGTTAGGAAAATCAAATAAACATAGACATGTCCAAATGGTATGTTCTGGGTTTGATGCATCAATTGTGTGGATCAGAATATTAGCAAAAGTTGAGGAGCTCTTTGAATGGCAAGGCTGCCTCACTTGCACCACTCACCTTTCAGATGAGAAAGGTGAGTGGGGTCCACGAAGAACTGCAGTTCCTGCCAGGTGGCTGGAGGGAGTTACTTGTTCTTCCCCGCAGAGCAGCCAGTCTGGCTACATATGCAGCAAACTGCCCTGAGCCACCTGGCGGGAGGCAGGGAGGGGGCTGATTTGGGGGGGAAGAATTGCAGCTTAGGGAGGGAGCTGCTGGGGGTCATTTGCACAGTTGCAGGGAGCGGGGGATGAGTGGGTGAATGCAAGGACCCTGGAGGCAATCGAGTTGCTGGCAGGGAGGGAAGAAGAGAGGGAGGGAGGAAAGGGGGTGGGTGCCAGAAAGGCAGGGAGGGAAGAGGGTGGAAGTCGGGACCCCAGGCACCAGCGCAGCCGGCGGGGAGGGGGTGGCTGTCAGGAAGGCAGGGACGGAAAGGGGTGGGAGGTGGGACCCCAGGCACTGGCGGACAGCCAGTGGCTGGCAGGGAGGGGCACGGACCCCAAGGCAGACATGCGGTGGTGGGGGGGGGAGGGGAGAGCATCACTTACCTTGGCACTGCAGTCCAGCAGCGGAAGGTGCTTCTGGGAGCCAACGGCCAGGGGTTATTCACCCTGCAGGGGCTGCTCCCAACAAGTCCTGGCTTGTGATCAGGTGAAACCTGGCAGGGCTGGGTGGATCCTTGCCCCTCCCCCCTTCCCTAACTGCTCCTAGCCACACAGAAACCCCCTGGTGGCCGCATGGCCACATTTGAGTACCATTGTGCTAAACTGTGATATCTATGATAACGACAACACTTCCCAGTTTTGACCTGAACGTGGGAGTATACACATACTTTTGATCAAAAGAAATGAAATACTTTTTCTGGGATCTGAAACTTGATTTTCATAGTCACCTTTGGCGGACCCCTTAGACATAGTTTGTGGACCCAAGGGTCTGCGGACCATAAGGTGAAACCTAAATCTCGTCTAACCTAAATCTCCCTTGCTGCAATTTAAGCCCATTACTTCCTGTCCTATCCTCAGTGGATAAGGAGAACAATTTATCACCCCCTATTTTATAGCAACCTATTATGTATTTGAAGACCTATCATATTCCCCGTCCTTCCCCAGTCTCCTCTCCTCCAGACTAAACAACCCCAATTCTTTCAATCTTTCCTCATAGGTCATATCATCTGTACCTTTAATCATTTTTGTTTCTCTTCTCTGCACTTTCTCCAATTTGTCCACATCTTTCCTGAAGTGTGGTGCCCCACACTGGACCCAGTCCTCCAGTTGAGGCCTTATCAGTAGAATGAAAGAATTACTTCTTATGTCTTGCTTAAAACATTCCTGCTAATGCAAACACCATTCTGGGATTTTTTTTTTGCAACAATATTACATTGACTCATATTTAGTTTAAACAATGAGAGTCCTGTAGCACCTTAGACTAACAAATTTCTGTGGGCATAAGCTTTCATGGGCTGCGCCCCACTTCATCAGATGTAACAATCAGTGGGGTGCAGCCCACGAAAGCTTATGCCCACAGAAATCTGTTAGTCTAAGGTGCTACAGGACTCTCATTGTTTTTGCTGTATACAGACTAACATGGCTACCCCACCCCTCTGGAACTTTTCAGATTTAGTTTGTGATCCATTATAATTCCCAGATCTTTTTCTGCAGTACTGCTTCCTAGGCAGTCATTTTCCATTTTGTAGTTGTACAACTGATATTTCCTTCCTATGTGTAAGCACTTTACATTTTTCCTTGTTGAATTTCGTTCTATGAGGATTGGACTAGAAGACCTCTTGAGATCCCTTCCAGTCCCACAATTCTATCATTCTATTTATTTCAGACTAATTCTCCAGTTTGTAATTAATAGTATTAATGCAAAATATTACTACATTTCTATATAATACTTTGCACTTTTATGGCACTTTCCATCCAAGGATCTCAAAGCACCTTTTTGAACACTGAACTTAACATCATAAACACCTTGTAAAGTAGGCAACGGTGTTATTATCATCCCCATCTTATAGATGGAGATACAGAGGGATTAAATAACTTGCCCAAGACCATATAGGAAGTTCATGGCAGTTAAACCATACTTTTGTGCCAGTCACCTCATGTATATATACACTTAAAAAGTTTCTGCTGATTTAAGAGATATTTTGAGTTCTATCCTAGTATTTCCCATCTGAAACACAGAGAACCTCTCTCAAAGTGCAGAATTTTTCAAAAAAGAATAAAGCTTGTGTGTGATTACAACTAAAGACATGCTGTACAACTTACTTCATCATCCATTTTTGTAGATTCTTTTAATCCTTTTTATTGAAACTGACCCACAAAATTCCAGACCTAGTATATTCATGCCAAAATACAATACACTCTGACATTTACCTCCACATGCCACTGTTTCCCCATAGCATTCACTACTCGTCCTTCAATTGGTCTCCTACATGCTCCACAGATGGGGACACCCATTTTATCGTGGCAAGGTAAACAATATAATTCTCCCTTCAGCTCACGAGCATCAACAGTAAGTTCCTTCCTGTTCAAAAGTTAATGAATTAAACATGAATACAAAGAATCTAAGAATACATAGAATGATTTTAGTTAATGGGTGACCCTATTTTTATGCATTTATTTTAAATGTTTTATTTACACTCCATTAAGGGATTTGGAAGCTACTGTTCAAAATAGCCTGGTTCAGTGGATTTTATCTTGGAGGTTGACTGTTTGCATGGAAAATTCAGAAATGTGTGATAAGTATAATAAATTCAGTTTCTTAGTTTCTCTAAATATCTGGTTTATAATAGTTTCATCATTTTCTTACTTCCATCTACACTGAACACAAGATCATTTGTAACCTCTAGATACACTGGGCTAAATTCTGCTCTCAGTGACACTGGTATAAATCCACTATAGTCATCTGATTTACTCTGGATTAACATCAGTGTAACTGAGACTAGAATTTAGTGCTCTAGGTCCAAGTTAATCCTCCATGCCTTTACAGGGTTCAAGGATAAAGAAAAATATGCACCTATATGTGACATTCGTGTATCTTCTCTTCCTATCATAGAATCTCTGTATATTACTTTGTTTTAACCACTAAACTGGATAATAAATCTGAATAATTATGTTATTAAGAACCGTTAAAATGACAGTGACAGGACTGAGCTTAAAAATTGACTATAATCAATGATGATCTCATTTGACTGCTTTTGCTTTAGGATTACAGATTCTTTAAAAAACTGATCTGTGCTGTGGCACTAAATTATTTACAGTGAAAACTTCCCTTCCACCAAATAAGTGGATGGCCAGCTACAAACAACTAGTGCACCTGTGTTATTTCCCATAATACCTCGAATCCAGCATCTCTGTGCAGGACATGGAAAACTGGGGGAAAAATCTTTGTTTACCCCCTGCTAAGTTCCAAGTGAGCTTTAGCTCCCTCTGGATGGGAAATTGCCATGTCCAGCTGCTCCAGAGGCCACTTTGAAAATTCAGATTCTCCATAGAGCTGTTTGCAGCAGCAGCTCTTTTTTCTCACCAAGAGCACCAAGAGCAATGGTGCTATACCTGTATAGTGTCAACACAGCTGCCATTGCAACCTGTAAAAATTGGGGATGTGTCTCAGCCCTGAAGACAAGGACCAGCTGCCACAGCTGAAGACACATTGTTTCAAAGAAAGAGGAGGGCATGATTTACAATCTGCTTTTAAAAACTAGAAAAGGCAGAGGAATAAGTTAAGCAGCAAAAGAGGGAAGCAAACGGGAGAGGGGATGCACTTTTAATTTTTTAAAAATAAGTGAAGAAAAAATACAACATTTACTGGGATTTCCTACATTATAATTCAGATTACTGCCAATGACGTCTTAAAAACGGACTCCACAAAGTAGTAGTTCATTCAGCCTATGGTTTTGGGCATTCTGACTTCTTCATTCATTCAGTTCATAGTGCTATAACCTTGAATCCTAGTCAATATTATGTGCCACACAAACAGGAGTGGCTGTAAATCAGATTACTGATAAATCTGATAACATTTCAACTGATGCAGAATCTACTACTATTCCAGTGGTTAATTATCCTCACTGTTACAAATGGTTGGATTATGCTAAAAGATTACATGGGGGTGAGGTTCTGTCCAGTCTCACATCTTCTACACCATTTCAAACCCTATCTCCCTCCAAAAGTAAATTCTCATCCTTCCTCTTCACTTCCTCCTGTATCTCTTGTCACTTGAAGCTGGACTAACCTTCAAGGAATGCAACCTCAGTCCCATCTTCAGTTCCCCTCTAGTTCTCTCCCGCATCCAGTCTCTCTTAAAAGTCTACACTTAAAACTTGCAGCCGCACAGCTGTACCGCTGTAAGAGTGCTTGTGTAACCATGTTATGTTGACGGGAGAGAGCTCTCCCACCGACATAATAAAACCACCTAAACAAGTGGCGGTAGCTATGTCAGTGGGAGATGCACTCCCGCTGACAGCGCTGTCCACACAAGCATTTATACCAGCAAAATATATGTTGCTCAGGGATGTGTTTTTTCACACCCCCTGAGTGACAAAAGTTTTGCCAGCATAAGTGCTTGTGTAGACAAGGCCTAAGTCTGGTCACTTCTGTGTCTATTGTACTACCAAAATCTGTCCTTTCCTCACTACTTAAATCCTTATCAGTGCCCAGAGCTAGAACTGGGGATATGCACAATGGTACCACCACCTCTCCCGACACCATCTTGTGCTCCAGACCCTCAGCTTTCATTTAAGCTTTTCTGAGGGGACTCTACCCCAGACTTCTGTAAACTAAAAGCATGAGAGCATCTAATGCAGGGGCTGACAACAGGTGGACCGTGGGCCAAATCCAGACCACAAGACACTTTTGAACAGACCCCAAAATTTTTTTATTTACTTATTATCAGCATCATTGTTTGGTTGGTTTTTTTTATTATTTTCTCTGGAATCTGGACCTTGATGAAGAAATTTGGACCTTGACAAAAAATAATTGATTACCCCTGCCTACTGTTTGAGCTAAAGGACCAAGTCCAGGAGCCCAGAGGTAATGGCAAACTCAAGTCTCCATACGTGGTCTAGCTACTAGAGTGGACAAAGAATCGCACTCTGCCAGCATGGGTTACACAAATACAACTGACTTTAAATTTAAACAGACAAAACAAATAAAATCAGCTTTTTCGTCCATAAAATATAATTACCCGCAATTGGCACAGTTGAAGTGATCAGGATGGTAAGGATCATTCTTGAATATGAGGGGTTGTTCCTCAATAATGGCATGGCACTTCTGGCAGATGTATTTTCCCAGACCCCTGGCTTTCTCCCGGTTATGACAAGGACGGCAAAGATGCCTAGAAAACAGAGAAAAAAGAAAAATAGTAACAGTAAGTAAATACTTTTTGGAATTTTACAACAAAATAAAAACACAAACAAAAAATCTATTAGGCTCTCGAGTCAATCTGCTATTTGGATAAATCATGTAAGCAGTATCCTTAAGGGAAACTGAGCTCAAGAGAGGGGAAAAATAGCAGTCAGTTTACTTCCATCCAGCACAGGGGCTCATTCTTCTGTTCTCTTGCATTTAACGTATGTATAAAAGTAAAAAAGGAATTATAATTTGCTGAAGATTTTGTTGCCGAGTGTTTACTCTGTTACTATCAGAAGTTTAGATGGGAAGCAAAATGTTCACTTAGGCAAATATTTATGGCATTTTTAGCATGTGAAGTCATGTTAAAAATAAGCATGTATATGTTTGCAAGATAGTGACCATAGGGCTGTAGAACATTTACTCATAATGAAAAATATATTACTCCAGGAATAGTCCCACTGAAGTTAAGGGGACTACTGCAGAAGTAAGGTGCTGCTAATAAATAAGGGTAAGTAAGGGTACCACAATCTGGCCCATAATGGCCTTGAAAGAGCCTGCAAATAAGAACAACATTTTTATAGAAGAACCAAACTACTGTTTTTTCTAGGATCACTAATATAAAATCATCTGAGTCAGGTAATTCACAAATAAAGCATTAACAAAGAAAATAAAAAGCACTGACTGCAACAATTCTGGAGAAATGCCATCAGAATTCCAAAGTGGTGCACGGTAGAGGTGTACATTTTTATCTAAATTGTTAGTACCTCAGCACCACTGGTTATGAAGCACGAGTTGCTGGAATCACACCAGAAAAATCTGACATTCCATGTGAAAGAATTAATGGGATATATTTGTCTGCCTCTGGTACACAACTTTCAAAATATTCTCCCACCCATTATATCTCAATATACCCTACCGGCACTGAGTGATGTAAGGTAACCGACAGACCCACAAAGTGACCAGTGACCCTAATGGAAAATCTGAAGGCATAGTGGAACATTCGTTAAGTATTTCTGTAAGTGTTTAAAAAAAAAAAAAAAAAAAAATCAATTCTTAATGTTTACATTTCATTTTTGGGCTATGTTCTCTGCAGATGAGACTTTCTTGAATCCCTGCCCCATAAAGGTACCTTATATGTCAACAGAGATACTTCAATTACTCCTTTACCTGGGTTTTATTAAAGAGGTTAGCGTAGTTTGACTTCTATATTTGGGGGCAGCTCCAGTCAGGCCAAGGGGGACAAATTCCACACCTGCCTGAGGCTTGCAGTTTGCCCCACCAAAAAATTATGCCCATAGTTACATTATGTCAATTAAAGATTTTTAGAAGCTTTAATAAACTGTAACCCCCATCATCACTTCACTCATTGTGACAGGAGGTATCAGCCCCGCATTGGTATAGCGAGGGTTAAGGACTCATTGCAGGCTGAAGACAACATGCCCACGTGCTTTTGCTGGGCATGCTCAGCCAGGAAGGGGGTCGGGGTACAAAAGCCAGTCACCCAGCTCAGTTGGGGCGGACGGCTGACCAGGGAGGAAGCATTCCCGATGGCTCTCTCCAGGTGACTGCTCCTGCGGAGGGAAGAACCAAACCCCGCCAAGCCCCAACTGGAGCCCAGGCTACCAGACAAGCCCCAAAGAGGGACTGAGCCGGTGGGGGCCACATGTACAGGGGACCCCACAGACCCCAGATGATCGTGGAGCGTCGCCAACGACAACAAGGTAGGAAGTAGCTCAGGGGGCCCGAAAAGTGTAAAAAGGGGGAGCAGTAGAGTCACCATCAGCGTGTTTCAGGTGGAGCCCCGCTGACCCCGTGGCTAACAACCCCAACACCGACAGGGCCCTGGGCTGGGGCTCAGAGGAGCAGGGTGGGCCTGAGCCCCCTTACCCTGGGCACTGCAACCTCGCACTGCAACCTCACTGCTGCACCGACAAAGGAGGCTGCTTCACTGACTGGCCACTAGGCCACACTGCCCCATTAGGCCGTGCTGCCCCGATGAAGGAGGCTGCTTCACTGACACTGGCCATTAGGCCACACTGCCCCGACAAGGAGGCCGTGCTACTGACTCTGGCTACTAGGCCATGTGACCCTGATTACAGGGCCGCCCTGCTAACTCAGGCCATTAGGCCATGCTACCCGGAAGAAAGGGCGTCTCCCGGCAACTTGGATCGCCCTGCCACCATCCCGGAAGAGAACCTAATGGAGTAGGTTTAAACCCACGGCCTTTTCCCCTCCTTCCCCGCGTACGTGAACCGACGCCCTGTGACCCTCACGATCACTACAGAAGGGGGTGAAAATCTACCTGCCAGCATTCTTGACAAATCCAATATCCGCCAGTACTTGTTGGCAGATGTCACAGCAGAAACAATCTGGATGCCAGCTATTGTTCATAGCTTTAATAACACGACCGACAATGAACTCACCTGTAGATAAATAAAATACCTGGATGTTAAAAAACAAAGTTGTTTTAAATACCAAAGTGCTTTAAGTAACACTGTACCAGTCAAAGTAAAATAAACAAAAAACTCCCAGCATGTGTGTTCAGGTATATTGCTCAAGGGGCTCTGGTTCTCAACCTTATTTTTAGCTACGAATCCAAAGCAAATTCCCTTACTAACAGAGCACTTCCCCTCCTAGCTAACACTTCATTTACACACCCTCCCTCGTGCACTTCATTTCTGTATATCTGTGTTTTCCTTTTAGTCCCTCACTGTTTTCAGTTATCTGATCTCTTATGCTGTCTTGATATTCATGACGTTCTTTATTCTGCATGATTTTTTCCTAATTACTTTCTCCTTTCTGCTCTGAGTAAACCGGGGAGGGGGGGCGGCACGGTGGTGCAAGGAGGCGTGCCTAGAATCGGGTGTTGGGTGAGATGTGTGCCACCCCCCTGTGGTGGGTGAGGATGCGCTCAGGAGGCGCTGTTGGGGTGGGGGCAGTGGAGGGGATGGGCAGGCGGCACAGATCCTTCTGGTGATGAATCTTCTGGTTTTTTTGTAAAAACATCGGAGACCAGAGTTTAGCTCCTGGGGTCCAGCTGGTTTTCTTGTCAATTTCAGGGCTCTAGTAGTTCCCAAAATGCTCTAGGCACTTTCCACATGCAGAGGAAGACTCAGTCCCTGCTCTGAAGATGCAATCTACCGAAGGATGGAGGAATGGGATACAACACAAATCAGGATGACGACGATACAGGCACTTCTTGCTGGCCAGGCAAATTGGAGGCCTAACACTCAACCTGATGTCATTTCTCTGTTGGTCTGTCTAACATGATCACTTTTGAAGATCAATTTTGATGACACTTAGAAAAAACTGGAAAAAAGAAAGATACTAACCTTATAGTAACTTTGAGATGTGTGGTCCTATCAGTAGTCCACTGTGGGGGTACACATGTGCTCCATGTGCCCGGAGCTGGAAAATTTTGAAAGCAGCGTCCGTTGGTCTGTATACGTGCTCTGGCTCACCTCGTGCCTCCAACCAAGGAGATCAAGTGCAGGACCACCTCTCTAATTCCTTCTTCACTGTGGAAGTGGAATACAGATAGCGACCACACATCCCAAAGAACCTCTAATTATTTATACTGTCTGTTCTTCAAGCTCTGGTCCCTATGTGTATTCCACTGCAAGTGATTGACAAGAAGTCCTTAAATAGGAAGGGGATGTGAGGTTGTAGATGGCAGAGCCGAACAAAGGACTGCTGTTCCAAAAGATGCATTGGCAGAGGAGTCTTGTACCAAGACAGTGTCTAAAAAACATGTGGACTGAGCAACATGTAGCTGCCTTTCAAATATCAAGTAGAGGCACCTTTTGAAAAGATCCATAGATGTTGCTTGCGCTCTTGCAGAATGAGCTGTAGCCCCATGAGGAGGGGGAAGATTTGCTCTATTGTCTAAATACAGCCCAAGATCCATTTTGAGATTCTTTGAGTGGATACAGGCTGACCCTTGACCCTTTCTGTTATGGTGAAAAATAGTCCAGGGGATTTCCTGATAGCCTTTTATAACCTGCAGAGAACAAAGACAAAGGCTCACCAAACATTGAAGGAATGGAGCCTCCTTTCTTCTGAGGATGTGTGAAGTTTTGGGAAGAACACAGCTAAGCGGACAGACTGATTCAGGTGAATTTAGGGTGTAAACGTAATGAAACCCTGTCCTTATGGAATACCATGTAAGGAGGAACCGACATCAACGCCCCAAGCTCACCAACTCCATTGGCTGAGGCGATGGCTACCAGGAATGTGATCTTCATAGATAGGAGAGACATAGAGCAAAAAGCTAATGTTCCAAAAGAAAAGTTAATGAGAAAGTAGGGTTAATGAGGTGGCTTGGACCACTACAGAATTAGAAGCAGGGTGAGAGAACAGAAACGTTTCACCTTTTGGCTGAGACATAGTACCATTTCTCTGCCCTCTTAGAGGCAGGGTGCAGGTAGCTGGGGTATGTCAGACCACTCCAGCTGGCTCCAGGATGGCTTTGTTAACCAAGAGCACTATTCTACTGGAGTTGGAGGACTGAAAGATGTCCAAGAACTTGCACTGAGGATCCTGAACCTCCTCAAGAGGAATTCTGCAAAGGAGTTCCTGGAAATGCTTATAGTGGTCGGGGTGTGTGTGTGTTAGGTGGGAGGCAGGATGGAGACAGAGTCAGCACCTCATCTGGCGATAAAGACGGCAATCTCCTCAGATCCAACGGAATCACCGGATCCAGAGCTTACTCTTCCTCAATAGGATCCAAGGGCAGCTCCTGTTGTCCCCTCAAAGGTGAGGAAAGGGGTGACTCCCTAACTGACTAGACCACATTATGGCCAACAGGATGGGTTGAATGGGAGTTGTGGAGGTTCCCATGGCATGAAGTACCTACAGTTCTGAGGCGAATGAGAAGGTGGAGGTCAGTCCCAAACTGGCCCAGTTCTTCTGACCGGGAAGATGCGTCTTGGAGGAAGAAGGTATAATGGTTCAGTGTGATTCAGAATCTCCCAATGAGAAGAAAGCCAATTCCAGTTCCAATGGTGGTACCGACAGTGGCACTGAAAGGAAATCATAGCCTGAAAATGGAAGGGAGACAGATTCCTCCCTAAGGCTGGCTCCCCTGGTGGAGTTATAACCTCTCTCAAAATAGGGAGCGAGAGACTCTGGGTCTGGGAGAGCAAAGGTCTCTTCAGGAGGAGCGCGGGTCTTGGCTCTTTCTGGAGAGAGTGCTGTCCGGTCTACCCAGACCTGTGGAGCTGCAGTAGAGAAAATCTGTACCACAGCCAGTGAAGACAGAGACGGTACCTCTAGATGACTGGTCTTTGTCAGTGCTGGCAGATCCCAGGGTTCATGCTTCGGAGGCACCAGTATGTCATGTCTCTGAGACTTAGAACATACTAAGTTCTCTTGGGCTGAGCTAATGGTCAGTTTAGGCAGGGCTGAATCCAACTTTTTCAAAATGGATTTGGAGGAAGACTTAGCTTCATGCTTATGAGAATGCTCCCTGCTTCCCTGAGAAGATCCTGACAAGGGATTTGTGGGGGTAAACTCCTTTGCTCCCTTTAGTTGGACCTCACGGCAAGAGGTGAACTCCTTGCTGAATCAGGCCAATGTACAGAGAAGGATCCCCGGCCTGGGTCCAATTGCAGCTTCGTGACCTTTTGTATTAAGTGCTTCCTAAGATTAAGTTCCCATCCTTCCTGGGTACAACTGGGGAACAAACAGCAGATAGTGCACCTTGCTGCGATGTGGGCTTCCCTGAAGCACCATTGGTGGTCGTCACTGACTGAGAAGGATTGCAGGCAGGAAGCACAAATTCTGAAGCCCAGAGTCCTGGGCATGGTCGAGTACCCAAATAGGTTATGGGGGGAGGAAGCTGGGGTGGGGGACGAACTATAAAACACTAAAACTGTCAGATAACTCTAGAATATAAAAAAAGCTATTTATACATATCTAAATATATTTTCACAGATAAAGAAGAAAGCTGAAGCTTTGGACACTGGAGGTTCGGACCCAAACCAAGCGGCAGCGAGAAGGAACTGGAGAGGCAGTTGGTGAGCCCCACCGTTTATCCTCAGTGGGAGGCACAAGTGAGGGAGGGCGCATGTGCGGACCAACAGACACCGCTTGCACAATTTTCTGGCTCTGGATGTATGGAGCGCATGTACCCCCAGAGTGGAATAGAGACAGGGACCAGCACTCGAAGAAGCAGCCTGAGTTACATACAATACCCATTTGGTGCTGCAGGCAGAGAAGCATTGTGAGATCAGAGGCAACTCAGCCAGTCATCACTCGCTCCCTCCATTGCATTTTCATACTACAATCCGGGGCTTAAATTCAGCTGGAGCCTTCCTGAGCGGAGCTCTGGTAAATATTTTCAAACCCACAGGAGCCCCGGCGTGCCCCGTGGGGCAGAAGTCCCAAAGTCTCTGGGAAATACTCAGGGAGAATTTAAGCCATGCTTCAATCCCACTGGTTGAAATGAGTCAGCAAATGGAACTGCTCATCAGGACTGAGGAGCTTTGCCAGACTGCTCAGGGTGGGAAGGTTCAGGGCTGGAAGAGTGGGGGCTCCTTCAGATCAGAAGTTATATTGGCTGAGGAGGAGTGAGGTTGGAGAGTTGCACTGTGGCTCCCTCCACACTGTGCTTAGATCAGCCAAGATAATTTCCCTTTGCCCAGTCACAAGTGTTTTAGTACCCATGTGGTATTGCAGCTCTCATTTTGGAGTTCTTGCACCACCGTGGAGCATTTCCACTGACCTAAGACGGGCAACGTGGGGAGCTGAATGCCCACACTCTCAGCTCTGCAGACAGCTCCCTGCCAGGAGCCCAGCTGCCCCACAGGGTTCCAGCAGGCTGCACCCCCACCTCCCTATTCCCCACTGGGAGTGGAGGGAAGTCACACAAGGCTTCTCACTACCCTGTTTCCCACTGAGAGTGGGGGGAAGCAGCCCTAGGCCTCTCCCTCCCCCATCAAGGAGCTGGCAGGGTTGGAGCCATGAAATTGACAAGACAGTCAATGTTCCCAGGTGGGAGCAGGGTGTGTGTGAAGCCACCTGGGCTGCTGCTTCTCCCAGCTGAGAGCAGGGTCTGGCCACCCAGCTCTCCAGGAGAGGAAGACATGAAATTGACAAGAGAGCTAACAGCTGATGTAAGTAACAATGTCTATACAGACCCTGTATCACCCTAACTACAGGGATATAAGCCCTACACCTCTTGTGAAGGTGGAGTTGGAGATATATTGGTGTAGTATCGGTGGGACAAGGCTGCAGTGTAGACACTGACACAAGGCAGCTTATGTTGACCTAACTGTGTACTGCAGACCAGGCCTGAGAGTGTTAGCTGCACAGGAACTTTGTTACATCATAACATACCAAAAGCGCATAAATGGCCTTAAAGTGTTAATTGAACCAAGTTCTAAATCACTAATAATTCTGCATGAATTCATCCATCTTTTAAACCTTACTGCCTGCTTCTCTGTATTTTAATAAGTCCTTTGGTTATTCCCAACATTTTCTGAAGTCTACTTCATTCTGGATTGTCATGTATACAGTTGCATGGAGCTGCACACCTCCCATCACAGGGAAGGCTCAGAAAGATTACATTCTTTTCCAAGGTTATATATTGAGCATCTACTGGATGATCAATATGAAACACTTCACCTGCTATAAAACTTACCACACTGATGGCAGCAAGGGGCAAAAAGCATCTGAAAATCATGTTCACAATACTTCCTTCCTTCAAACTGCAAATGGGAAGCAAACTGGAAGTTAGAGTACTTCATATTTTACATCACATAAAAAGTGTACTTCATATTTTACATCAACAATATAAATACTCTCATAATACCGTATCATTCCCAAATGCAACTAAATTGTAAAAGATGACTTGGCTACAACAAAGATGAGACACACAGAAACGGATGTTTGTCATAGAAAATTAGACAAACTGATCAACCCCTTGCATGCTAAATCCAGCTACTTTATGTTAACATTAAGCAAGGAATACATTTTTTTTACAGTATTACTCCTTTAAAAAGGCTGAGTGTATAAAACTTTTGCTCTGTGTTATCATTTACATTATGTCAGACAATATTTAAGTTCAGACAGGATACAGAAAATCTGATGCAACATGTGCTATGGGCAGGAATTAACTTTTGAATTACTGGATCAGTTTATAAACACATTTCCTTTAGGAAGCATTTTCCCTGAACCCCTCTGATCTCTGCACTCTGCACTTCCTGAAAGAACGGTCCAGCATATTGCAGAAAATAAGTGCAAGAGGATGGGGAATGTTCATGTAAAAAATCTCTTCAATTTACTGTGCATAACAACTTTCCAGCTCAGTATTATAATACACAGAAAAATTTAGGAAGAGAACTTCCATTCGATTAATCTGACTAACTGATGAAGCGAATATATATATGGGCCCCGGCCTTGAAGTTCGTATCTGATCTCTTTCTCAATAAAGTTCTAGATTCGGGGCTTCAACCTGGCCCATTACAGAGTTTGAGGCCAGACACAAAGCTTGGATTTAGATCTGAACTTTCTCAAAGTCTAAGGTGGTTCAGATGTGGTTTTCTGGTTCAGACTCATTTTCATAGAAACAGATGGGAAATGATTTCACTCATAACCAGATGCAAATGCTAATTAACTTGTTAAAACCAGACACACATCATTGTGCTTACTATAAAATGTTTGGTATTTTACAAACTGAGACCACCACAAAAATGGAGGAAATGGGAAGCATTTTCAACTGGAAACTAAAAACAAAAACTCAGTGAATATTAAGCATAAATTAGGACTAGTACAACATTTACACATTAGCCCCTATATACTATACATAATATATACTACATAATATACTCTATTATGATTCTCTAAGAATCACAGAATTTTTATCTTTATGAATCATAATACAGAAGGTTGAAGGTGATTTTATGATGCAGACTGCTCTCCACTATAAACTTGAGATCCCAAGCTTAGTTCACATGCTGAACTTCACTGGGGGCACAAGGAATGAAAAGCCAGAGTTCTACAGCGAGTATTCCAACCTGTCTGATGTTAACACAAATCAAAAAGGATCATTCCGTAACGTCCCAAACTCTCTGTAATGTCATACAGCTTAATGCTATAAAATAGAATGAATGTAAGAGTTAGGAGTGATTTAGACATGAACATATAAAATTTGAATGCTTTCTGTTTTGTGTTACTGAGTGATACAATGGAGCTATCTATACATATTAACTCTGTTTGGGGATCAGTGCAAACTAGGTAGGCTGAACAGGTTTTCATTCTCTTCTGTTTGTGTCAAGCAGGCATATTGTTTGCTTTAATCTATTTTTAGCTCATTTCTGCAGTACACTGTGGCTGATTCTACTGTTTGTCTGGCAGTGAGAACCCTGAATCCCTGTAACTAATCCCACAATATACATTTTTAAGAAAAGGTCATTTGACTGACATATACAGGACTTCCAAGAATCAAATGTTTCCAAGTAGAAAAGCTTATCTCAAAATAATCACTAGCTAGCTGCAAATCTCCAGGTCTTTAGTAACTTACTGGAAAGAGATATACTGTAGTAAAAAGTGCTCCTTCAAGGACTCTCTCCTTAAGACTGTTTCTGTTAAACAACACCCATCCTGAGAGAGGCCTCCATGTGCTACTGTAATATAAATAGTAAAGTTTGTTCATTGCAGCAGCATCCCTCTGGTCCTGCCATAGGCTGCTAAATATATAAAAAACCAAAAAACCCACAGACCTCAAAAGCAAAATTCTTCAATTCTTGTGCCTGATTTATCAAACCATGAATTGTTATTCAAGCAAAACTCAGTCTTCTTAGAAGGCAGGTCCTCCTCCTTGAGCATTTGGGAGGGATTATGCTCTACTTCTTCTGCAAGGGGGAAGAGCTTCCCTGTGTATTTTTCCCCACGACAATGGGCCATCTGCACTTGAGCACCATATAAGCAGGCTCTACTCCTACCTGAGCAGACACATGAAAAGGAGCCCACATGACAAAATAATTTTTCTGACTAGAGTGTCACCACACTCGATGTAAGAGTGGTGGGCTGCCGTGACAGGTATCACTAAGTGTGTGCGCTCATGCATACTTGAGCTTACTGATTTACATTCTGCAGATTATCATCAGTGTTTTAGGGTTATGTTTCATTGTTCTTTGGATATGTTGGCATCAAAGCTCTCAATTCAGGTACATTGTTATGATGTTGTTGGTACATGGCTGTGCACTGACATGCTATAAAACTCCTTGCAGTATCTATACAGAGCATACTGTTGTCAGATTATGGTATAAAACTAGAGGTGGACTGGATCCTCAAAGTGTGGATGTGAATCCAAAGCAAAAAAGTCCAGATCTGGGGTTTACATTTGGACTCATTCTATTCAGATTAGTCAGATGAGGAAACATGCTAAACTTATCAGGCCAAACATAATGGAAAACAAGTGTATCAAGGCTGATCCCAGACCAAGGACTTATATATAACACCAGCAGTAAAGTACCTCCACCACCCTTAAAATAAAAAGGGCAGCAATAGTTGGTTAACTACCAACTTAAAAACAAAACTTTACAAATTATTTTAACATATTCTGGCATGCAATGAAAGTTATGTTAAAGCTGGGATGATTATTGTTGGATTGTATGAGAATCTTTGCTCCTGTATTTTGCAGGAGTTGCTGCAATCTTAAAAAAAGATGTGAATCAACCTGGGAAACGTGCCTAGGATTTTTTTGTATCAATGGCACTAACTAATATTGCAACCCTGGCGTAAAGAGTGCTGCACTCGTGAAATACAGATTGTGAACCAGTGTGTATCATCCTGGATTCAAGCCCCACCAGCCCCATTTCACACCAGTGAAATGCATCTACCTACACACACAGAACACAGAGGGCCTAAGAATCTGTTTCCTGAGCATACAAAAGCATGGATAAGCATATCCTGGTGAAAGTTGAGAACTGTAGTGTCTTTGAGGCCAAAGGAGGCAGTGGGGGGAGACTTCTCAATTGCTAATAATTGGAGACATTCCTTGAGAACCTGTTCTTAAAAACCTCCAATGATGGAGATTCCACAATCTCCCTGGGTAATTTGCTCCAGCACTTAGCTAACCTTAAAGTTAGGAATTTTTTCCTAATAATCTAACCTAAATCTCCCTTGCTGCAATTTAAACGCATTACTACTTGTCCTGTCCTCAACAGACAAGAAGAGCAATTTATCACCTTCCTCTTTACTTTTGCATACTTGAAGACTTATGTCCCTCCTCAGTCTTCTCTTCTCCATTCTAAACCAACTCAGTGTTTTCAATCATTCCTCATAGCTCAGTTTCTAGACCTTTAATAATTTTTGTTGCTCTTCTCTGGACTTTCTCTAATTTGTCCACTTCTTTCCTCAAGTGTGGTATCCAGAACTGAACCCAATACTCCAGTTGAGGCCTCATCAGTGCTGAGCAAAGTGGAAGAATTATTTCTTGTGTCTTGTTTACAACATTCCTGCTAATATATCCCACTTTTTTTGCACCAGTTTTATATTGTTGACTCATAGTTAGCTTGTGATCCACTATAACCCCCAGTTCTCTTTCCACGGTACTCCTTATTATGCAGTAATTTCCCACTGAATTTCATCCTATTAACTTCAGACCATTTCTCCAATTTGTCCAGATCATTTTGAATTTTAATCTTATCCTCCAAAGCACTTGCAACTACTCCCTGCTTGGTATCCTCCGCAAATCTCATTCACCTTGTCTCTCTAGAAAAGGATATAACATTCCTGGAATTCTTTTCCATTTTAGTGGAAGTGCCTACTTGAGGAATGGATTTTGCAAACAAAAAAGTGCATTTCTGGTGTGACAACATGGCAGTGATACATGTTCTCAATTGCCAGTCCTCCAGATTGCACACAGGATTAGGAGGTTGGTGCACTGTTTGTGGGACCCAAGCACCAGGAGCCAACAAGGAACTGAACTAATGGTTGTAGCACTGGAACCTTAGCACGTGAGGGCTCTCAGGAGGGGTGTACAAATATCAGTGGTGCCCCAAACGTTTAGGGTTCATGACAGGAGTTTTAACAATTTTGTGCAATTTCCAGACAAGGAAGTGCCTGTCTCTGATATGGCTGATTCCAGAGGACCAGATACATCAGTACACGGAGTCGCCGGCAACCCAGGGTTGTCATCACCTATCATCACCAGTTGTCTATTGGGCCTTATATTTGCCAGTGGGATCCTTGTAGCAGATTCTTAGTTTGGGAATTTTTAGAGGGTGGTCTCGGGGCAGTCCCTAGAGAAGACCTAATGAAGGAATGATTCATTATTTTGACCCTGAGGATATTAAAAACCAACCGGATACAGGGGGAGGTGAGTCCATAATTCTGCAGGAAGGAAGCGAGTCAAAGATTTGCCCAGCAGGGGTATTAAGAACTTGTATACAGGGAGCCAAATCCTCTCTATTTTAACCCTCTTTTACCTCATATGAGGAAAGGGTGGTGGGGTCCCAGCAACAGAATGGCTGGGACCAAGTTTGGGCTTGTGTGGAAATGGTTAAGGAAATGATGATGAACCTGCCCTATGCAATTTATTTCCAGGTACTCCCAGATATTTTACATGAATAAAGCTGCACCCTATTTAAACTGGGTGCAAGCAAACAATACGTGTTTTAATCTGACTAAATGTAAATGTATACCTCTAGGAACAAAGAATGTAAGCCATACTTACAGATGGGGGACTCTACTCTGGGAAGCAGTGATTCTGAAAAAGATTTGGGGGTCGTGGTAGATAATCAGCTGAAAAGAGTTCCCAATGTAATGCTGTGGCCAAAAAAGCCAAAAAGTGATCCTGGGATGCATAAACAGGGAAATCTTGAGTAGGAGTAGGGAGGTTGTTTTACTTCTGTATTTGGCACTGTTGTAACCACTGCTGGAATATTATGTCCAGTTCTGGTGCCCAAAATTCAGAAAGGGTGTTGATAAATTGGAGTGGGTTCAAAGAAGAGCCATGAGAATGATTAGAGGACTAGAAAACATGCCTTATAGTGAGAGACTCAAAGAGCTCAATCTATTTATCTTAACAAAGAGATAGTTAAGGGGTGACTTGATTACAGTGTAAGTATCTACAAGGGGAAAATATTCAATAATGGGTTCTTCAAAGTAACAGAGAAAGGAAGAACGTGATCTAATGGCTAGAAGTTGAAGCTAGACAAAATCAAATTGGAAATAAGGCATAAATTTTTGACAGTGAGGGAAATTAACCATTGGAACAATTTACCAATGGTTGAAGTGGATTCTGCATCACTGGCAATTTTTAAATCAAGATCGTACATTCTTCTAAAAGCTATGGTCTAGGAATTATTTTGGGGAAGTTCTATGGCCCATGCTATACAGGAGGTCAGACTAGATGATCACAATCGTCCCTTCTGGCCTTGGAATCCATGAATAAACCACATCCATTGGCTTCTATCTCTCTTCCAATGTGGCCAGACAATAGATGCTTTCACACCATAGACCAGAATGTTAAGGGAGGCATTAAATAGATAAAAGGGGAGGGGAGAGGCATTTGCTCTATTGTTGATACATCCAAATACCACAAGGGCACTGGCTTATTGATGTTCTCTGAGACTATTCACATACGGACTGGGTGAGAGTACTGAAGGGGTTTTAATCTTTTTGGGTTAGGAGTGAACATAAGCTGAGCTGTGTTTTAAGACCTTCCTTCTCCTCTGCCACTACAATGGTACCCAAGAACTGCTCCAACATCTGAGGATTTGCAGAATTCTTGCAGGACTGGATCCTGAAGCCAGCCAGAGAATAGCAAATTCTCAGCAAGCTCACAGCAATCACCCTGCCCCAGCCTCCTCTTCTACCAGCTAGTATGCTGTACACTCTCCCTTCCAGGTGCCTGCGGGCAGCCACTATAGCATGTCTCAGATGGATATCCTGGCTGGGTCCCAGTTAATGGCTTCTACCCAACTGTCTCATCCAGCCTATCCTGCTTCCCTCCTCCCAGTAGCTTTGCCTCACCCTGTTCTTGATTTCTCTCTGTTTGTCTCTTCCCCACTACTCCTATCCCACCCACTACTCCACCTCTGCCCAGGCTTGCCCTCCCTACCTTTGCTTTTGCAGCCCTACAGCCCACAAGTTCTCAGTTCTTTTTTCTTCTTGCAACCATCCTCCTCCCCTCCTTACCCAGCTGTTTGCATAGAGCTGTTGCTCTGAAACCAAACTCCTGCTCCACTACCCCACTCAATAGCCTAGCCTACGTCCGGTTGTATCTCCTTCACTCTTGAATTAGAAATAAAACCAGTAATGAAAAATGTATTAAAGCTGAAAATGAGATGTGTTTGGTGGAGAGAGTCCAATGATTCTGACTATACAGGAAAACAGGAAGGCTGAGAATTGTCCCTGTGTGAACTTGGTGAGAGTGTTATTGAAATAATAATACTGCTTCTTTTCACAGTGCATCGTGTCTAAAGCCCCTTAGAAGCCTAGACAATGTCAGAAGGTTAGTAAGAGCTGGCTTACGCCATTTGAGATTGTCATGTGACAAATCTTTCCAGGCTTTAGCTGCTGCTCTATGTATTTTATTTTACTAAGTTGGATTGTAAGTATTTAGGCAGTGACCCCTACCTCTACAAAAAAGATAACGTGGTAAATAAAGGGTTATTATATATAAAATAAGATACAAAATAACAATTAAATACAAAAATCTACACTGAACCAGTATTAAAGACTATAATTGGACTAGGATTGCCTAGTGGTTAAAGCACTGGACTGGGATGAAGACAATTCGAGTTCTAGTCCCAGTGCTGCCACAGACTTCCTGTGTGGCCATGGAAAATCATTTAGGATAGGATTTTCAGAAATGCACAAGAGAGTTAAGCACTTAAAAAGTTTGCATAGGATTTTTCAAAGTTTCTATTCTTCATCTGTAAAATACAGACAACACTTACCTACCTCACAGGCTTTAGCCTGCCCTATACAAATCACTCATATTTTATAGACTGGTCAAAAGCTATAAGGTCATTTTGTACTTGGTGAAAATGACCCAGTCAACCTGAATCCCCATGAAAGAGAAAAGAGGGGAAAGAAAACCGCATTAAATTAAAATACATATATGGCCTAAGAGAACACAAATTTTAGAAAAATATGATAAGGGACCCTTAAATTCAATACATAACTGATTTAGAATATCCCCAGATGGCTATATCATGGAACTGCATAACAAAAATGATACAAGTTCTGACAGCATAATATAATGGGATGACCAAAGCATACAGTACCAGTGTTAACTCAGAATTGTTTTAGTTTTGTTTAAAATGTTGAACCTTAGTATAGATAACCCTGAAGTGGAACACCTGATCCAATCCCTTCAGACTTTGTGTAAATTCAATCTGAATCGGAATATCAGGTCATGGGCTCATCTCTAATAGAAACACTCAGTGAAATCCTGGCCTCAGTGAAGTCAATGGGGCCAAGATTTCTCTCTCTCTACATTAATTTAGTTTTAACAGCTGTGTTTTCTGTGTGCTTCCAGTACAATGTATATAATATATCTTTATAGACAAAACTGCATTGGCAGGGAGAGGCACTGGTTGATCTAAAAGGTTTTCCCCATCTCTAATGTTTATGATTTGTAGCAAAATGTTATTAATGTCCTCAAAGTGAAATGACTGTGATGCTGTATAAAAAGAAAGATGACCATGCTTATACTAAGGTATCACCACTCATGCACAACTGTGATAAATCTCATACAAAGTATGCCTTGTAAGGTATCAATGGAAAAGTTATAGTCTGCTTATTATCCTGTTTAAATCTGTGTATTATCATTGTATATGAAGTTATGAATCTTTGCTATGTGTTTGTATCTCAAACATGTTGTGTTCCTGGGTAACACCCACAAGAGAGATTTATATCCAGACCAGCCTGTCAAGATTGATGGGCCATTAAGGAGAATCAACTCTTCCAATAGGCCCCTAGTCCTGAGGACACCTCAGAGAGCATATGAACAGTGGAGGCTCAGTGATTCAACAGGGCACGTAGAACATGTGATCCCTAACTCTAAGTTTGAGACAGTAACTTTCCATGCACATGATGACATCACCTTCTTGACTCTTTCCTGCTCTACATCTCTGGACTATAATTTCTAACAAGGGGAAGCTTTGAATAATGGACTGAGGACTCCCAATCTTCTGTTTGATGCAGAGAGACTTACTACAAGCTAGCAGATTTATCACCACTGCTATTATCCTGATCTAAAAATTCTGAAATCAACTGTAATGGATATGGTTCATTATAACCTATTAATAACTTTCTTCTTTTTTATGTTAATAAACCTTTAGTTTACTAAAGGATTGGCTATCAGCGTGGTTTTTGGGTAAGATCTGAAGTATATTTTGAGCTGGGGGTGTGGTCTTTGGAACTGGAAGAACCTAATATATGTGATAATTATCATTTATCACAGAAATCTGGCTTCTATGTCTGGTTGGTGCATGAGGAGCTAGAAGGCCTGAAGGGGACTGTGTGTCGCTTCATAATACCTAGTTAAGTTTTTTGGAAGCACACATTTGTTATTGGCTTGGTGAAAGCTTAGGATAGAGCATACCACCAGTCTGGGGTATATGCTCTGTATTCTGGCAGTCTGACCTGTGATTGGCGCTTTAAGCTGTTCCCCATACCAGGCAGCGTGACAGTGACATTCACTAAATTGGCATAGAAATGTCTCTACTTCCTTCCGTCTCTGCTGGATATTTCTTTTCAAAGAATGCTCCTACCATTCTGTGATAATATTTAACAAACAAATGCACTGCCAGCATTTATCATTTGTACAGTATTGAACATAAAAGCCAAGAAACTCAGGAAAGAAAAACATTTTAACCAACTTACCTCATAAAAGAGCCCTTCAGGGAACTGCTGAAAGCACTGGGCACACACAAAACACTGTTCATGGTACAGTTCACCATTGCTGTTAACTATCTTCTCAGCAGGTGCAAAGCCCCCTTTGCAGCGCTCACATATGGCATTTGCAAGAGCATTTGCCATATTACTGTAACAAAAACAAACAAAAAAAAGAGAGGTGAATCTTCTCCAGAAAAAGGAAACACACAGTTCCACTGGTTTTATTTCATTTCTCTTTTGAAAAACCAACTGTTCCAGTCCAACTCCCTAAAATCATGGAAATCTTTCTATAGACTATACTGGGAGTTGCAGCAGTCCCTTAATGAGAAAAAGTTGTAAGATGTTGCAAAAAAAAAAAAATTAAAGCAGCACTCTTTTCTGAGAACTTTTGGTCAAAAATACATTTTCAAGCTTGCATGAGGGGAAAAAAGCAGGTTATCTTTTCATTCACCCAGGTACAAGAAGAAAGAAAATGGAAATAAACAATTGCAATGATTATGGAAGACAAGAGCCAATTCCATCAGTTATTAAAGATGTTTTCCCACCTGAGACCAAACCAAGAACATTATTCTAAAAGTGAATATCAAAACCAATTCAAAAGACCTGAGGCAACAATACAAAATATTCTAACATAACTGCTATGGCAGAAATAATTAAGAGGCAAGGAATGGTAAAAAGTGTTCTTTAGATTTATCAATTTTGCAAAATGACTTGAAGGTACATGGAATCTAAATCAGAGATTAGGAAAATTTCCAAATAATAATGCTGGGTGTGCTTCTGAAAGGAATGTAGTAACATTATAATGCAAGATTTACAAATATCAGAGGGACTAAACTCCATTTTTAGGAACAAATCCTCATCTGCAATAAATCAATATAGCTCCTTTGTACTCAACCGAGGAACTGGCTCTAACATTTCAAAGGCCATTCTTGATTTTTCACAATGCAAGAGGCTTTCTTGCTTAAATTTAAATTCACAAAACATAAGTCTTTAAGACTAAGTTTTCTTTTGCGCACCTATCTGTAACATGGAGAAAGCACAGGACAACTCTTAAGTTTCACAACATCTGACAAATGTTAGCAGAACAGTTGTAGAGTGTAAACAAAGGCAATTTCAGGTATTTGAATTTTCTGGTAATCTGATTTGATCCAAATATTTAATTAGAAGTTTATAAAACAATCTGTTTTATTCTTCAAAAATAAACAGATTTTAGTGTTGTTCAGAAAAAAATCATTCTATACCAACACAGATATAGAAGGGTCAATCCCACACAAGGTACTGAGTGCCCGTGACTCCCACTGATTTCAATAGGAGTTGGAAGACGTTCAGCAACTTATACAGAACCAATCTCATACAAAGTACTAGCAAGCATATATCTTATTAAGTTGCTGAAAGCTGGTGTCCTATAATCTTTTCCTTATCCTGTACCACAAAAGAAGGCTATAAACCCTTGTTAACAAAGAACTTGACTGGTTATTATTAATCTTCTCCTTTTTTCTATTCTACAGCACTTTATATAAGAATGTAGCAAGAAACAAAATCCCTGACAAAGAGTATCAGACCAAGAACATTCTATTCTACAGGGTGTTCCAGTCAAACACGAACAAAAAATAAATGCTAAGCGCGAGCGGTATAGCTAATTGCCTTTCTCCACAATCTATTTCAATCAAAACCATTGTGCTTTATGGAAGAGAACTAAATCACTTCATTTGTCATACCCAACAGAATAAACTGGACTTGATGCAAATATTGATCACACTATGTATGAATTGTGACCTTTCTTTAGAGCTCAACAGCTCCTGAATACTAAGAATGATAAGCAAAGATTGTGGCTTAGAATTCAACTTTCAGCATTTGTCAGATATGAAATACAATCTAGGCAACAGCATAAAATGAACTTGGAAAATTATAGCTTCTAGCAAAATGAAACCTTAAAACCCTCCTTTCTCCCACACAATGCAACAAATATTTCTTCATTTTCCTTTGAGAAATATGTGTTACTAGAGAACTACTGATTAATATAGAATAGTTTTCTACTATTACCAATGGGACAGTTTACACATTTCCCCCAAAAGTTACAGAATCTAAAATCAGAAGTCTCACAGAGCCATATTCTACTCTACAAATCCAATCTAATACATATAACTAAAATAAAATTTACCAAAATTAAAGTATGGTTTTGTTTATAGCAACTGTTGCAAGTTTTAGTAGAGATCAAAACTAAAATTTTATCATAGGAATAGAAAGGTTTATGTTAGAGAGTGTTTCAAACACATTTTACATGAAATTGCATTATAAAAAAAAAAAATCTACAGATTTTAAAACAATTTTTCCACAGTAACACCCCAATTTGAAAAGTGAACTTACAATCTTGCATAAAAGTCACAAAATTCTTTGTATACTTTTATGTCACTGTGCCTACGTTGTAATTTTGACACTGCTTTCTCGCCTTCATTTCCATTGGTATTCTGGACATCATGAATAACCCTGTGTGGAAGTTCTTCATTCTCTGGAATCATATAGGAGTGAGCTCTGCTTTGGAATTCCATACTTAATATAATCCTTATTTTTTAAAAAATCAACTGGTATAGTGCAAAGAAGCTGTAGACAATAAAGTTGTTGGGAGAAACAGTATGCAGGACTTCCCCTTGTTCCCAGCAAAGTGATTTACTTCCAAGTTTCACATCAGTTAGCCTGGCTTGCAGAGCTCTCTGCTAGAGTTTCAAGTTAAAAGTTCAATAGCAGAAGAGTTAGAATGACATGTTGCGATTTACTATGATTCATTGGAACACATTCCATTACAAGGTTGTAATACAAACTTGGGCATACCTACAGTCTTCACTATCTACTGCTGATAATAAAAATTCCATTCAGACAGAAAAGAGCTATTTTATGATAACCATATGTGAGTCAACATGCTCATTGTCAAACTCATCAATAGCTAATAATATTTACTGGGGAAAATTACTCCAATAATATTGCATCATGAATATACCAAGAAAAGTATCCTATGCCATTAGATACAGATTGCTTTAAAGTTTTTTTAGGCTACACTGTAAAGTTAGTCTTTTACAATCTGTGCTCATGTGTCTTCTCAGTAAAATGTGCTGAGTTTACTGATAAACATCTTTTTCTTCCTACCAGCACTTCAGAGAAGATATAGCTATAAGTGGATAGGTTGTTTACTATTTTGTCTCATACATCATTAGCAGAACTGTCAGATAAGTTGTTGTTGCTGATGTAAGTAGCAGAAACAAAACATCTTGATTTTCAGTTACCAGGTTGTGTTTATAGCACTGCATTGACAGATAAATCCCTTACAGATCTGAAACCTGAATGAATTTAATATGGCTATTAGGGACGGGGGGGAGGGGAAGGTAAAGCAGATTATGAGGATGTCAATCATCCTATCATCACAAAGATGAAGACTTCTACTGCTGACTACAGGTTTGTTCACATGGGTTTTATTACACGGTAATTATTTTAATGTAACATTCAACTTGGTATGATTCCCCTCACTACAACTGCAGATATTCTTAGTAGTAGAAGTTGTCCTATCCAGGAGATTAAGTACTTTTTTACATTCTCTGGAAATAAAAAATACTCCTTTATCACATTTTAGCCAGTTATGATAGGCCCATCATCTGACAGTTTAGGATTTCAAACCAAAATGGATTATTGGAAGTTATTTCAAATAACTGACACCTCACATTCAAAGGCTACAGCCGCCTTTGTAGCAACTGATTACAAAAGTGAATAGTAAGCCATATGTATTTTGCCTTTTTAGCAAGAGGGTTTTGGTATCCAAAGAATTTGCTTGTTATATGGAAGTATGAGAAAGCAAGGAAGGAGAATAGGGAGAAAGTTTGGGAACACCAAATAACACAGGGGGTCTTCGAAAAATCCCTGACAAAAATCAAGGGAATTCCATTCACATCTTCCACTTTTAATAAACGCCAATAAATGCCAATGTCTTTGAAAAGGAAAAGAAAAAGGGCCATGGAAAAAATCCATTCCAAAGGGCCTGTTTGCACTACAATTTTTAACCAAGTTTGAAAGTGTTTTCTGTTATGGTTGGCTCTAAATATGATTTGAATCCACACACAACATGATTAAAACTGACAGTCTGTCACCCTTGGTAGATCTAAGCTTGCACATGGTACCCAGTTCACACTATTTTGTGTTGCAAGGCAGGACACAGTAGCCAGGTACATGTAAGTGGGTTTTGCCAGTCCTCCATCCTCCAATCTCTCTGCGCAGTAGGCCATTGTTGAGCATACTGCCCCATGTGGTGTTTTATATCACTCCACGTGCACAACCTTCGGGCACTATCCACATAGTGAACACTCTCTTAGCACATGGTTAGGTAGCATGGCCAGTTCAGATGTGCAAACACAGCTGTGACATCAGAGATGCTTCTGTGTAGACACAAACTGAATCTGTTACTTGTACCCGATTAAGCTGACTGTGCCTCCAACCAATCACAATCACACTTAAAAAATGTAGTGTGGATAGGACTGTTGTCTCACCACCTTAAACTTTGTTAAATGCTATTTAACAAACTTTTTTTCCTCCCTTTTTTCACCGGAATTTTGAAGTAGAATATGTGGCATGTGTATGAGAGGAGACAAAAAGTGTAATTGTTTCTTTGGAGTAGTTGTGATATAAAAGGATACTTTAAAAACATGTTTTAGAGTCATGGTACCCTTGTTCAACGAACAGTGCTGCTATCAAAGTAACATCCATTTTCCGTATCCCTCCCGCTGTGATATTGGTACTCAATGCTAGTGTCAGAGGCTGTGTCCACACCAGAATACAACGTACCCATTGACTAGCAATGCTGTGTTTGCCACAGTGGAAGTTCTAGCATAGACAGGGCTGAGGCTGTAGTGCTATATTCTGATGCTCTTGGTCAGAGGACGGATTCAGAGCATGGTTCTGGATTCAGAACAAGCATTGTATGTATAGCAGTGGAGATGTAGCCACAGTGATGTTCCTTCTTCTCCTTCTCCATATTAGTGCTATTGGAAATAGAGGATCAAAAAGATCATTACAGTAATATTAAAAGAGCAGGTTCTCACTTGGGGCTCTTTTCTTAGTTTAAGGTTTATATTGGCGGGGTTAAAAAGCACAAATTTAACTTCCTTTGAAACTTTAAAATGTTCTCCTACCTAAGCCCTTAAAACAAAAACCTGTCTGAATTTGAAACCCCATCTGCACATGTAAACTGCTGCTGCATTCTACGCTGTTATCGCTATTCTTTTATTAATCTTGCCTCTCCCATATAACTGGGAAGGGGCAGTTGTTTCATCATGATACCAGTACTGACGCAACAATATTGCAGAGCACTACTGAACTGGTACCATAATGACGAGCACTGTCTTTTTTCTTTTTAAACTGGAGTTGACACTAGGGGTATTACCATCTACTAAGTCATGAATTAAAATATTCTCTTAGTCTGCAAACCATGTCTCTCAAGCAGCAAACTCTTAGCCCTGGACAGAGCTCTCTTCTCAGGGTAGAATTGTCATGCGACTTCCCAATGGCACGTTAGCTGACTCAGAAAAAGTCATTGTAAACACAAAAATAGATGCATATGTCCAGTGTCTGTGTGGGTAGCCAGCTAGAGAGGCACCTTCTGTTTAAATGCTTTAATCATTGCTCCAATTCAGAGAAATGTATTTAGGAGTTTTGATGGATATATTAATTACTACTTTGTAACACACTGACAAGATACATTTTTGTATTCTAGATGCTTTTACAATTCCTGGCCTCTTTATTCAATGACGGAGTGATGTTTTGACATTTAAAAACTGAGTGCTGATGGTTGTCAAACTCTAGATCCACAGCTGCTGTATAATCATGTCACTCCATCAAGCTGCTGCAGGATGAACTAAGGAGTTCAAAAGGAATACTATGTCAACACACCAAAAATCCCAATGAAACTATAAAGTTACCATGCATGTTTGATAACCAATATCTGAGCCTTAATATCTCAACAAGTCATTACTTTGAAAGCACCAACAAAGAAAAATGACCAGCTATTGTGGATTAATCACTTGCCAGAACAGTTTATAAACTAATTTTTGTGTTTTAAAAGCCTCCAAGTTCTCTTAAATGGGCAAAACTTCTTGGGACAGATTCTGTTCTTACATACACCAGTGTCACTCCATTTCAGTGTGACTCCCTGTACATCTATATTCTCATTACCCTGCTCCCTCCACCCCCTGATGTCTAAGCATTTCTCAATCTTTTTTACCTTACTATTTCCTTCAACCCTTTCCCAGACCTTAGGTTTATGACTTCTACTATGTTCCCCACAGAACCCAAATCAATCTCTCTCCTCTTCCACCCAAGCCTCCTCTTCCTTCAAATCCTTCTTTAAAACTCCTACTACCTTAAAAAAAATCTCCTCCCATCTTCTCATCATTAATCATTTCTTTATCCATTCTCTTCAGTTGTCCTGGCTATTCTTATTGGTCTTTTCTTATTCAGATTGCTAGCAGCACCTAGCATCCCCTCGGGTTGCCCTCAGGAGACTGCCACAAACTGAGGACACTTGGGGCTCCTCTAATTTATGCTGGGGCCCTTTTCAGTTCCTGCAGCAGTCTTGAATCCCAAGGGAGCAAACTTGCCTTTTGTGCTGTGCCAAGAAGCACAGTACAGAATCTCAACCTGCCTCTCCTAATCTGTGGTGTAAAACACTGTGCAAACTTCTGATGCTACAGCATTGTTTTGTAACAATAATGAAAGTGCACTGAGTTGCAAATCAAAAGTTTTCATGGCACTTTAGCCATGTGGCTCCTGTTGTCCTCAGTAGGAGTTGCACAGCAAGTGCTACAAAACTTTTGTTTACTTCTAGATCTCAGTCCACAAAGACTGTTTTAATCTTGTTGGCTGGTTTTAGGACCAGATTCCTTTAAGTGACATGACTATAAATGTAAAATAAATACAAGGAGCCTGATTCAGAACTTCCACCAGCTTACACAGCTATGAGTCAGAAGTTACACCGGTTACAATGTAAGAATGGAATCTAGCCCAGGAGATTTTGCCCATTTACAAGGATGTTTGTGATTTTAAAACAAATGCTAGTTTATGAACTGTTTTGGCAAGGGATTAATCCACAACAGATGAGGCATCTGCATTTGATATGGCCTGAGACAGAAACCCAAAGGAGGGATTGTAAAGTGAACCTTCTGAAAAATCAGATTCATGAGGAGGATGCAGATCAACCCCAACTATAACATCACGAAGTGGATGATAGCATATTGCTTCTGCTAATTAAAACAACTTGTAAAAATGTTTTCTACTATGTCAACTCCATGGTACATGGAGAAGTATTTAAAACTGTCTTTTCATGCTTAGATGCCAAAACTCTCGAGTGTTTTGCCTAGTGGGTATTAAAACCAGGCTGAATATTTTGGGTATCTGCCTTAGATCAAAGGGGGGACTTTTATAGAGGAAGTTCAGCAGGACTTGCTGCCCTAGAACATTTTGCTTCATTCCACAAATAGATGTGTGGAACAGTCACATCTCCAAACTAGGGGCTTGGCTATAACAGCTGCCATTGGTGACTTAACTGCACTACAGTGAAATGATGTCCACTTAAAGCTGAAAGGCTGCTGTGTCACTGTTGACCTCCTGAAAGCAAAACTGCTATATTCCCTATACAAGTTATTGCAGAGTAGATAACTCTCAGCATAATCCTCCCCCTCTATAACCACCACACACAAGATGATTTAATTTTAAATCAATTCAACATCAGGCTTTGAGCACAATGAAAGACACACAAATATATAGTCAATAGCTGGAAACAAGTCATTCAATTTCCCCTTGTAATAAAATATACATGGCTTTCCAGGACCCTGCAGAAACTTGCAGAAACTACACTGACATTTTTTAAAGTGCTTAGTTAGATCTTCATCCTTTTCGTTAAACTTAAAATTTAATATGGTATAAAATAATCATATGGTCTTAAGTGATCAAAAGGTTAGTTTTTATTATTGTTGGACATGAATTATCTAAATCAAATGGTTCTTACAAAATAATGTTAAGTAAGGAGTAATTTCTCTTTTTCTTTTATTGCAAATTATGGGTTAGATTTTCAAAAGCGCTCAACACTGGCCTAACTCTACTCCCATTTAAGATAATGAAAAAATACCCATTGTCTTCAACATGATCAGAATTAAGTCAAATTTGAGTGTTTCTAAAAATTGTAGTGATGTTTGCACACAGAATTATCTATAGGACAGGACAGAAGACAGACAGCCTTTATCCCATAATTTGGTATAATCTTACGCCAGTGTAAAACAATGTGTCTGTTATCTGCTAACACAGAGGATTCATTTTCCATTTCTTTATTAAAAAGTGAATAGTACAGGAATCTGACAAGAGGCTTCTTCCCATAAGGATCTTTATAGATCATAAAAATAAATGTAAGTCATCTTAAAGTAGAATTTGTGGGAGAGAAGAGAGATATTTCAACAATATTTTTTTTGTAAAAGATGTTTCAGGAAGTGTTGTATTCTGCTGATGAAAAAATTATCTGGTAAATCCCTGCTTTGTATGAAATATATAGAACATGGGTAATTTTTTTCTTTAAATGACTCTTAATTACATCCCTTTTCCTCCCACCACTGCCCCCTCCATCCAGCTATCCTTGAATCCCTTTAGATCAGCACTCCAAAAATATACCACGACATATCAGAAGTGCCTTAACACCTTTGCAATGAGACATTGCATGAAATAACTTACCCATAAAATAGTCACCTTATATATTTGACTCTACACTTACTTGGCTGTGCTGCAAGAACTTATGCTTTACTCAACTCTTGCATTTTAGTAAATTTTTAAGCAGTTATATATGTACACTAATGCTTTTTATAGAAAAATATTAGAATCCATTTAGAATTTAATTTTACAGTGAGAACTACAAAAAGGGTCAGGTACTGGACACCTATTGCTAGACATGTAAAAAGTATTGACTGAGAAAAGCAAGGTCCTACAGCTGACTTGTTTGCATTTTCTCTTTGTAACAATGTTTGAACACTGCACCTGATCAATACCAAATGTTCAGGAAATGCTCAGGGCAACAACAGCCAGATCCCTATTGACTGTGGGGAAAACTGGAAGCTGGAAATTGGGAAAACGTAAGGTATGTCTACATGGCAGTTTAAAACTTAGGGCTAGCCTGTGCCAGCTGATTTGGGCTTGCCGGGCTCAGGCTAAGGGGCTGTTTAATTGAGGTGTGGACATTCGGGCTCGGGCTGGAGCTCAGGTGCTAAGAATCTGCAAGGTGAGTCTCAGAGCTCAGGCTGCAGCCTCAGCCTGAATGTCTACATCGCAACTAAACAGCCCCGTTAGCCTGAGTCAGGTGGCCCAGGCGAGCCGTGGGTGTCTAACTGTAGGGTAGACATACCCACAGAATCCCTGCATCTAGTTAGCGGACCAAGCAGTTTCAACCAGGCCTGTAAAAGTGTGTCTACACAGCAACTAGACACCCCCGGCTGGCCCATGCCAGCTGACTTGGGGCACTCGTGGGGCTTGGACTGTTTCGTTGGTTTGTAGACTTCCAGGCTTGGGCCGCAGCTCTGGGACCCTCCCACATCGCAGGGTCCTAGAGCCCAGGCTCCAGCCCCAGCCCAGAAGTCTACAGAGCCATGAAACAGCCCCGCAGGCTGAGCCCCGCAAACCTGAATAGGCTGGCACGGGCCAGCTGTCAGTGTAGCTGCTGTGTAGGCACCTTAATTGTCTATAGATGCTGGTTGTCCCGCTCCCCAACAGATGTTGGTCCAATAAAAGATATTACTTCACCCACTTTGTCTCTAATATGCTGGGACTGACACGGCTACAACAACACTGCAAACATCCTCCCAAGAATTGAACATGTTGACACCCTGAGTGATTTATCTCCCAGACAGAAAGAAAAGCAATAAGAATAAGAGGGCTTGGGGGAAGGCAGGCACATGCAGAGCTCCTGACGTGGGGGGAGAATGGGGAGCCTTGAATGAGAAGAGTGGGGAAGATGGGGGGCATACAAGTCCCTGTCATGATGGAAGGGATGGGGCTATTTCAGCGACTCCCTGAAATAGAGGGGTATGTGCGTGTGGCACACAGGGAGCTTGTGGTGGGAGAACGGAGGGATGCAAGGAGCCCCTCATGTGTGAAATGAGCTCAGCCTGCAAAAGCTACAAAGCATTCGACCCCACCAGTAAATAACATTCTGATCATCACTTCTGACAATTACCAATTTGAATCTGCTGTGCTGATCTTTGTATTTTCTATGAAACTTCATGTCCTAATGAAATTTGTATTGCTGGGTTAAACAGCAGTTTCCTATTCCAATACCAGGTATTTAAATTCATACCATCTATCATTACACATTGTCACAGATGCTGTAGCAAACAGTAAGCTTGTAAATTTAAAGGAGAAATTACACTAAATGTTAGTCCTGTGTAAGCCATCATTTTACAGTAGCTACCACTGATGTTTTTATAAGCAGAATGCTATGACCTGAACAGTTCATCCAGTAGCTATAATTAATATCTTGACTAAACTGAACACCCTGCCTGCCATGAAAGCCTTCTTGTATGTCCATGTAGTTCCTTATATGGTTAGGATAACTGTCAACACCAGACTTTCTGGCTCTAAACTACATTCTTATTATAGTAATGACTCCATTGGAGACACCACACTGGAGGATTGACCTTCAGCTAAGGTGGTGGGGGGGAGAGTGTTTATTTTTTACTAGTCACATGTCAGTCCCATACAGATCTCATCTTAAGTAAACAAAGATAATCAGAATTGAGGATAGGAGAATCTACTTTATTTCACATTTCACCTTCATCTTACTGTAAGTTTTTCTTTTCTAAAATATTCTGTAACTTCTGTTAGGGATTTTAGAAGTCTGCTAAGTTTTTAGCTGTTTGAATTCAACAAGATGTGTTGGGGAGAGGAGGAGGAGAAGCTTGATGAAGAAAACAGATCTATTGACACAACAATGTTTTTTCCTCCCATAAAGACTGAGTCACACCCATTAATCACTTCACTTTTTAGTATGCATTTTATTTCTCAGTGTTCATCACTACATTATCAAGTTCCGAAATCAGAAAGGAGAGACTAGAAAATAGCTAAATGACCTGTATTTAACTTCCCCCTGGTCATCGAGTTCTAACAGCCAACAACAGATTAAATAATTGGAATTGTAATAGGACCATGAAACAAATGTCAATAATACACTAGCAAAAAAAGTTAGCACAAAATATCTTTGCTTTAATAGATTTCAAGATCCAAACAAACCATTATGATCATTTAGACTGATTTGTTCCATAACACAAGCCAAAGAATCTCACTATATACTATATACAGGGCATACTCCCTCAGAAGCAAGTATGATGAGTTTCAGTACCACCAGCTGTAAAGTAAGAGATGCCAAACACTTTCTAAACCCAGGACTATGGGTTCTGAGGATGGGGAGAGAAGGGGTTAGAATTTCTAAAGTGACAGGCACCAGGGTAAGTCCCAATTGTCTAATGTGAAATGAGCAGTATATGAATGAACAAATGAAATACATACTTTAATACACTAGGGACAGATTAGATGAGGAAAGATGATGAAAGTGGTTACAATTTGAGAATTAGCTTAAATAAAGAACTCAGTTTAATCCTAATGACTGCTTTGCATACTTCAGTCAAAATCCATCACTGCCAACATGGCAATTCACTTAGCTGTCCCAAGGCTACCATGCTAGTAAAAAAAGCAAAATTAAGAATGAGGTTTGAATTCATTAGGAAGTATAACTTAGTGTAGACTCCAGTCCAGCATAATGTGCACTCACTTCTTTGTGAAATGGATGTATGCTGTTAGAGGTTAGTACAGAGCCTGCTATAACATTGATTTTGCTACTGGTTTAATAATCGATAAAGTCTTCAAAGGAGAAATGTACATAAACATTTCTCATTGAAAAGGCCTAAATAAATTAAAATCAACAGCAGTAAAATACAAACACTGTGTACTAGAACATAAAGCAAACAGACCGGCTCAGGCAATCTGATTCTTATCCACAGCATGGATGATAAGTGTTTTCAATAGCTGCTTAGGGAACATGGAGTAACCGGATTTATTAAACTAACTTTCCCCAAGGACATTATCAATGATTAAGAGTGTGACATGCACAGGTTTAATACACTGAAAATGCTTTCTTCATCTTCATGCTTTCTTCATCCATTCATTTTTGGTACAAAAGCCTTTTGAATCTTTTATAAAAGATTTAGTTGAAAAAAAAGGGGAGGGGCCATTGTAGCAGGGTTAGATATAGATGGAAAAAACAGAACAGCTTAACAACCAGCAGATTTAAGGAAAGGCAAGAGGTCTCCAACAAATTCCTAAGGAATGCACACTTTTTAAAAAAAAGTATTTTTGTGAAAATTATTTTAAAAACAAATTGTCAATACAGCCCTTTTGGTTACAGTGCGTAAGTCTTCAGTTTTGGTTCAGAGGTTTATGATGATTATTATTTTACATATTCATTTCATTTTACAATTTCTGTCTGTGTGAGTTCACAGCCTGTGATTTTTGCTTTGAGTGTCAGGTTCCTCCTGAAACAAAAACCTCAGCCAAAATAACCAAACTTTGCCTAGCTGACACCTAAAAGCAGGAACAGGAACAGGCTAGAAGAAAGAATTGCAAGCCTTTTGGCAAATGTGGGCAGTTTCCTCGCAGGAATAAAACCCAAAATATTATGAAAAGCTCATGGGGCTCTTCTAACGAAATTATCGGTTCACACTCCGACCAACAAGTATTCTAAAGAAAAATCTAACTGCTACTCAGTTGACAGCTCTGAAGATTAAAACAAAAAACAAAACCACCAAGGAATTGGATTTCCTAAGCTCCATGATGCATGAATTCTTATTGAAAAGACCAAGTGAAGCAAAGGGGCCTCATAAAACCATGTGCACTATGACATCAGATGGCATGCATGACCATTCAGAGCTTTATTTATGTTTGGATGTACATGAAAAGCATCACACAACACCCTCCCCACACCCAGTTCATGGTACTCAAGAGAACATAGTGTGGGCTAGATTCAAGTTTTAACGCACAATTTATTACTACAGGGACAGAAAAAACATGAACCCAGACCTCCTCTACCATCCAGAAGACTGGGTTCATGTTTCTTTCCTGCTGCCCCAGAATCAGTGGGTTTTAACCAAGACTAAGTTTTATCTCCACTCCAGAATATTCCTGCATGAAAATTCATCATTTAATGGTCCATAGTGTATTCAAAATCTAGTTTAAAATATTCACATACATTAAAAATGAAAAAGTATTATATTAAATTTTATGTATAGAATGTTTTTGATCCAGGTGTTATTTGTTAGCCACACTAAGTTCACATATCAAAAACAGGTTTTAAAATAAGATCTATTTATGAAATGTAACCAACTAGCACTCAAAGAAATTTCTCAAAGGAGTTCTCACTCCTCCACCTATGTGTAGGTATCTGCTATAACCATTATATTTACCACCATTTAATAAAACCACCAGACACAACATTTTATGCTTGTATCATTACAGTAATTTAAGAGGAATGATTGCTCAATTTTCACCTACGCAAGTACCATGTTTCACCACCCAGTCATTTGCACTCAAAGGATATTGTCTGATGGTGACTAAATCAAAATAAATTGTTTAAGAATTATTATGCAACATATAAGAAAAGCATGAGGAAGGACAAGAGAGATGGTACGTTCTTCATGAGTTACTTTTCATTGCTTAGGGGTTAAAGTAAGTGAATATGTACAACTGTGTGCCTCTAATCCTTTGGAAGTGTCAGACTTTCTGGAAGTTGCCATAGTAAGTGTGCAATATTTCCACCAGTGATGAACGTACACTGATGGACCCTCTCAAGTTAGAACACCAAACAGACCAAGGGATCAAAAATGTTTTTGATTCAGAACAAAAGTTTTCTGGTCCAAAAGAGAGATTGTTCTGGCCTTGTTTCTAGCCATAGCAGTGTCCAAAATGTTGGACTTTAAACTTACAGTATTTCAATATTATTGAATATTTACTGGGTAAAACCTCACTGATTTAATAAAATCTAAAGGAAATTAAAATCTGTATTTCTGCTTTTGTACGGAATGCTGTTGGCATTGCTGTTGAGCCTCTGCTGATATTTGCACCTTAAAGAAGCTGACTGGGGAGCCTGTGGAGCTGAAGAGATGATGTATAAATATTAACTTTCTTTTAAGTTTTGTGAGACTATTGTGAAATGTTACACATGAAAATCCAACAGCCAAAGTTTAGGAATTTTGCAAATTAACCTTGCGTCCTCTGCCTGCCTCTGCTCCCAGTACTCTGTGGAGTTCAGAAGATCTGCAGGGTACCTAGTTCCTCCTCTCACTCCCCCAGTCAGCTCCCCACCATTTCTCCTATGAATATTAATAGGTCTGCAGGCAGGCAAAGTCCATAGGCATCTTATGAGATTTAACTATGGGACTGTCTGGTGAGAGAATTTTAGATTTTACATTGGGGAGGCTTGGGACCCTGCATAACTCTTAAATGCTACGGGTTACTGAGAAACAGATGGGCCAGGACTCAGCTGAACTGCTTCAGGCTTTACAAACTAGGACTTCAATTCAGCAAAGCATTTAAACACGTGCTTAACTTTAAGGATGTGCTTATATCCCCATCCCAATGGGACCTAAGTATGTGCTTGACTGAGGTCTAAAGCAGTTCGGCTGTAAAACGGGTTAGTACTTCAGTGCATGAAAGTAAGAGTTGGGGTCCACTGGGAAAATACAAAATGGATATAGTAGTTTTTCAACTCTCAATGTCTCTCAATATGGAAAAAGCTTTATAACGCATCTTCTGTGACAAAAGATTAGACCAGCAAACTAAATGAATGATAAAAACTGAAGGAAGAACACTATTTGTTGTGATTATTGAAATTTACAAATTACAATTTATCAGTTGCAAATTTTTAAATTTTAACTGCATTTGCGCTTAGTAGAGATCTAAAAGAGTTAGGAAGACACTTAATTATTTTTCCAAGTTTAATGATTAAACACTAATTGAACAATTGTTTTAATCATTCCAGATTTTCCAAAATAGTCTACAGAACTGTGAAAGTAAATCATGAGAATTTTCAGGCCAAACATTTCTGAACAAACTTAGGAATGTCAAGGTGGAGGAGGGGGATGTGAAAATAGCACTTATAAAGCGGCTGCTGAATGGCTCCCAACAATTAGTTACAGATGTATGCTTACTATTTCCTTAGCATCCTGTTTTCAGGAGAAAGCAGGGGAGAAAAAGTTCACCAAATAGGTAGAATTTTTGTAACATCACTTAAAGTATTTCACAACCCAATAAAAAAAATCTCTAAGGAGGTAGTTTTGAAAAATGCTTCACTATCACACAAACCCGTTCAGCATTTTCTAATTATATGAGCATTTAAAATTTTTCATATATAAGGTGCTAAGAGCAGCAGGAAATAAAAAGAACAATACTTTGTTTTAACATTGTAACAGATAGCAAAGAGGCTCAAAATACAAACATTAGCAGGTGTACACTGAACTTTCACTTAAGATGTCATGAAGCCCGTACCCAATGTACCGTATTCGGGCGTTATCTTGTTTCAAATCTATAAGTATTCAGGTGTTATCTTTTTTCAAATCTACGTGAATTATACAAGTCAAATGGGGATGTGATCAATTTATGAGAACACAAACAAATTCAAACAGAAGCCATGGAACACAGCTTAAACACGAATGTAATTTCACTCAAAATGCAGTACTCAAAACATACTGTTGCAGGCTGGAGTACTTTTAAGTTTTCAAGTAAAAACATTCATGATAGTTTATATTAATTCTGTCTTAAATTCATTTCTGTGGAAAGGGCTCACAAATCCACTCATCCAAAGTAAGTGAGAAGCCTGACCTGGGAAGTGAAGGGACCTACACACCATCAACCTCTACTGCATCCAAGCTTTCATTTTAAAAAACCAAGTTTTTAGCCCTGTCATGAAAACATTTTAAAGAGGAACTGTGTGTAAATTGATGGGCACTGAGTTCTGCCAAAAACAGATCTCATAGCTTGGCTAAGCAGCAGCACAGTGAAATTAACAAGACTTTTGTCAGTTTGCTTATGATATTCAGAACTTTGTGGAGAGCAGTGAGACTACCAGGAATCATGTCACTGCATACAGACTGCTGCTGCTGCTTTGGAAAGCTAGAAGCAGAAACAGAAAACATGGGAGTTATTCACCTAGGGCTTGATTTGGTGAACATTGAAATCAATGGCCAAACTCCCGCTGACTCCAATGGTGCAGGATTGGGCCTTTGACTGAAAAAACACGGGCCGTGAAGGGGTAGTGAACAAGAGAGAGAAAACTCTCTGGATTGCACTTACAGAACTTTGCACCAATAAAATATTTTAAAACATTTAACTGCCACCAATCGGTAACCCATAGAGCTGGGGAAACTGAGGCACAGAGAATTTAAGCGACTCATCCAACATAATCCAGATTGTGGCAGAGACAGAAACTGAATGCAAGTTTTACAATTCACAGTTCTGCATTTGAGACAAGAAGTAAAGGTGTCTAGCAGGTAAAGTCTGAAATATTTTCAGATACTTTGTTTAAATGAGATATTAAGTTAATGAAGACTACTCACTATTCACTAAAATGCTATTAAAAGGATTCTATTGCAGACTGAAAATGAAAGTTTTTAAAAATGTAATTGTAAAACCCATATCATTTCCCTTCAATCCATCCTGCAATAGGTGGGGAAAAAATGCTCTTGGGCTGATTCAGTTCAAATTGCCCAGCAGAATTATAAACCTCCGAAAGACAATGATGGAAATGTGGTCCAGTTTTTGACTATACCAGCATTAATGGGTACAGCTTCAAAAGTTAAAGATCTGCTTCCTGTTATGGACCTTGAAAGTCTTCTGTAGATGATCTCTCTCAAAGTTATGTTAACACAGGAAATTACTCTATTTTCCTACTGTACTTCAAATATCTTTAAGGGATTTTGTTTTATGGAAAGCCAATGGTATTTTCTTATTTTGTATTCATTTAGAAATTTAAACCTACATACATATTCAGAATATATTGTTCAACTGTGTAATGCAGCATTACAATGTCTTAATTAATAGTTTGTACTTTAATACTTCAAATTAAGTCACATTACACTTCATTTCAAATTCACAGTGAAAAAACCCAAAACATTTCGGCACCAAATATCCATGTAAAGCTCTTTGGTGCTGACAACATAGATGCTTCTGCAGCAGTCTGTGAAGACTATGCCAGGAAAATGTGATTTCCAGAAGATGAGGATTAAAACAGTAATCTGGTTTTGCAGAATAGATGGAATTATATATATATTTGAGTTCAAGACAGAAGTTATTATTGTACTAGGATTCTCATACTTTGTTTCCATGGTGCTATTCAGTTTTAAGTAAACTAAAAGTAAATTAAATTTGAACTGGTCTCAAATCCAAGCTCCCACTCTGATCACTAAAGCATTCTATAACAGTGTCTCTCAGAAAAATCCTGACATCCCAACAGTTAAGAATGGGAAGAACCTTTGCCACACCCCCTTACCTAACACACCAGCTACATGCACAGATTGAGGGAAGAACATATGCTTAGTAGATACATTCTATCAAGATGAAGTTCATCACTCCACTCCTCTCACACTAAATAACTGGGCTTTATGAAAGCGAATGTGGAGGGGTTGGGGGTGACAGAGACATTACACACCCATCCCTTTACTAAGGGCTTCCCTACATTCGTACTTATGCCGCAAACTTATGTCGCTCAGTGGGGTGGGGAAAAAACCACCCCCCTGAGCAACAAAGCTTTTGCCAGCGTAAGCGCTAGTGTAGCCATGTTATGTCAGCAAGAGAAAACTCTCCTGCCAACATAATAAAACCACCAAACCGAGGGGCAGTAACTATGTCAGCGGGAGAGCTCTACACTCGTGCTTATGCTGGCAAAACGTATGTTGCTCAGCAGGGTGGTTTTTTCACACCCCTGAGTGACAAAAGCTTTTTCAGCATAAGCGTGAGGGTAGACTGAGTGAGCAGCCCCAGGACCAGCCACACCAGCCACTGCTTCAGCGGCCTCAGAGCCAGCCGCCCAGGTTGCCCCAGGGCCAGCCGCACTGGCTGCTGATGCAGTGGCTGGTGCGGCTGGCCCCGGAACCCACAGGGGCAGCAGCGCTCTGGGGACAGCCTGAGCAGTGACCCCGGAGGCCATCGGAGAGCAGCCTTGGAGCAGTGGGCGGCCGGTGGCAGTCAGCCTCTGCCAGCGGAGCAGGGGCCAGCCATAGGTCCCCAGGACCCACCAGAACAGCGGCACCCCAGGAGCAGCTAAGATTTAGTCAGGGGTATTTATAATAAAAGTCATGGACAGGTCACAGGCTGTGAATTTTTGTTCATTGCCCGAGACCTGTCTGTGACTTTTACTAGAGATACCCATGACTAAATCTTAGCCTTATGTATGATTACCCTCCCTGTCCCTGCTGACCCAAAAGTAACAATCTAGGAAGACAAACAAGAAAAGAAGGGTAAGGGTGAGGGACAGCATAAGGGAGAGAGGCAACAATGTGCTGGAACAAGGAGAACTGGTAGATGACATTTATCAAGCTTCGTCAGAATGGCCCACAAGAGGCCACTAAGGGTACAGCTCCACACTCCATTGCAAAAACCAAAAACAAATCCTGATCCGACCCCCCACCCACACTCCACCCCCGGCTACAGTGACTCTCAGAGCCCAGGTCAACTGATTCAGGCTTGTGCTATGGGGATAAAAATAGTAGTAGAGGTGTTGCCGCTCAGGTTGGAGCTTGGGCTCTGAAACCCACCCACCCCTTTGCTGGGTTTTAGAGCCTGGGCTCCAGCTCAAGTGGGAATGTCTATAATACTATCTTTAGCCTCATAGCACAACCTCTGTAAGCCTTAGTCAGTTGACTGGGCTCCGAGACTCGCTGCCGCAATAGTTTTTTTGGGAAGAAAACTAAGTATTCGTACACAAATATTGATGCTGGATTAGAAAACAAAGAGTAGGGATGAATGGCCCATTTCTAACATGGCAAAAGGTGAATTGCCCAAGTACTGATATTATTTCACATTTAGTTAAACAACTATATAAAAGAGGGGTTAGCCAAGACTATGAAAAATGAATGAAGTGGAGAACTTCAGGAGGATGTTACAAAGCTATACAATAGGGCAACATGATGATGACATATTAAATTTAGTGTACACAAGTAATGCACACTGCAGGGAACATTTTGTACTATTCATATTGCATGAATATTGATAGACTGATAGAGCCTAAAGTAAATGTAACTACTACAGAAAGACTCCAAGGTGTAACTGTGGAGAGCTCAATGAAAACTGAGAATGTTCTGCAGTGTTCCAGGTCATATTAATGAAAATGAAGGGCTTCCTGCTCCTCAGTCCTGGTTCTTCTTCATCTTATTGTTAAGTCATAATCCGATATTTATAACATTGCAACAGTTTACAATAGAAATTATTACAAGATCACAGATAAGGCAGCATGGCAACTACAGGATGAACTATAAGAAAATGGGTTAGGAAAGAGTAAAATTCAGTTTAAACAGAAATAACTTCAACAATAAGCAAATAAGATCAGAACAATTATGAAAAGAATAAAAGGACTGAATTTAAGTTATAATTTTCTTCTATTTAAAAAAAGTTTTACACATAAAGTCCCCCTTAGATGTTAATCTTTAAGGCCCTTTACAACTCTAGCACTTTCCTAGTGATCCACTTCTTATGTTGTCTACACCAACTCTGCCAAACACATCAGTCTGTTTACCACCTCGCTCTCTTGTCTCATGAACATCTTTGGACTTTTTTCCATTCCACCTCTTATGCTTGGAATGTCTTATTAAATTACCCATAAAGCTACTTACTGACCTCTCCTTATTCAAATAATTTCTCAGGACCTACTTCTGCCCCCAGATGTTGCTTGTCTTCTTAAACCGTAAGCTACTGAGGGCAGGAATCACATGCACCTTTACATTTGTGTTGCATCCCACACAATCCAAATCAGGGCCGTTAGGAGCTACCATGCTATCCACATTAAACAAGAACAACAACATTATTGCTATAAAGTATGCATTCTCTTCTACTTGCTTCCAACAGATCTATTCACAGGTTCTGTTAATGAAAGCAGATTCTGATCCCGTAACAGGACTGACACATTATCTACTTTTTGTTTCTTTTTACTAGTTTTAAATGAAGGACACAGAATATATTAAAAACAATATGTACAAAGGAAATGAAATGTTGAGTGGAGAAAGAACCGCTGAACATACCCCATTCCACTGAGCTTAGTGTCTATCCAAATGCTATTAAATGAGGGCTGGTCTACACTGGGAAGTTACATCGGAATAGTGACATCTCTCATAGATGTCACTATGCCGACCTAACCTCTGGTGCAGACAGCACTAGGCCATCAACCTAGCCACCACCTCTCGGGGAGGTGGATTACCTACCCGAGCAGGAAAACCCCTCCCATTGGCATAGGCAGTGTCTACACTGTGCTACTGCAATTGTGCGGCTGTCGCATTACTGTAGACAGGCACATAGTGTAACCGATTTGTGTGTGTATGTAAAACACTATAGTAAAAAACCTTAAACTGGTAATGAGGAAAACAACGACATCTGCAGTTAAGAATGACATGATAAGGCACATTCTCCCCACATTAATGCACAATGTGGAGCAGATAAAGAAGTATCCCCAATGGGTATAGGTTGTTACAGAAAAATATGTCTTTTCATTCCACTTAATTTCTTTGCTGCTAATGGTTTGTTAAAACATTAACATTCTGTTAATGACTTTGGATTGTAAAATAGATGTTATATATTATAAAGATACGTAAATGCCCTCCAAAATCTACAGGCATTAGAATAGATATTTAATACCTAAGCAGGTCCACAAGTTAACAGGTTCATTATATGACTTAGGTAAATCTGATTGTTATGATAATGAAGAACAATTAAAAATAATCTCAGTGAATTATTCCAATATTTACTAAAAAAAATTGTAAAGTGAAATTAAGTTCTTAATCTTAACACAAAACGTCATCTTAAAAATGTAAACTTCCATCCTTCTGAAATCAAGTAGCTCAAACAACATAACTGTAATTAAAGTAGTAAACTTCTATGGAAAGTTTCAGCACAAAGTGAATTCTGAAGGCCTGAAAAGGAGGAGTTTATAAGAAAAAAGGCTGACACTATAATCCACATGTGAAATAGAAGCTAAAAATTGTTTCAACCATTCCAATGATGAACAATCCAAACACTACAATCAAAAGAGAGTTTAAAAATAAAAGCCAAGTAATAGTCATTAGGGGATGGGAAGTACTTCCTCTCCACTGATGCTCTTGTCAGCATTTACACAAGAATCCTTTTCTGAATAACATGAAATGTGAACAGACTGTTTCCCCACCTAGAAGATAAAAAGCTAGCATTTTCATTGGTCTGCGTCCGCATTTACTGAGGCTACAAACTATTATTCTTTCATGATACTGTTCAAAATGTAGGCCTCTGAAAATCTCATTTAACATTTGAAAAGGAACTTCGTATCGGGAAAATAACCTTAGTCATTAAATGGCTTTCATATTTTTGATCACCCTTCCTTCATAAGGTCATGTCAAGTGGTTTTACTGCATTCTTTTGTCTAAAGCCATTTCACAAAGACTCCCGTATGAAAGGAAGCATGATCCAACAAGCTGCACTAGACCATCTTAAACAAAGAAAAACCCTAAAGAATGATACCATCAAGATCCCAGAGAAACTGTGCAGCTTTCCTTGGTTTCAATTAGAGTGCTTTGGTGATTAGCATTGGATTTTAATCTACACTGCAGTAACATGTATGGATTGGGGACGTTACTTACTTGCAAATTACCAGTTGTCAAAAGTATACTAGAAAGTTATAGATAGATTGCATTTGCCAAATTTAGGAAAAGATTCATGCCATTGTCAAAAACTATACTATGACTGGTGCAAACACAGGACATCTGCTTCTTATTAGTCCCTCCTAGATTTATTCTGATATTTTGGAGCTATTTTTAAACTACACATTTTACAATTACATTATTAGAACCTCAGTTTGTACTTAGTTTGCTGTAATCATTTAAGCAAATGCCTATTAAAAAAAGGCACCCTGAGCTTTTGTTAACCATTAATTCGCACTCACCTTAGCTTCTCTTCATGTAACCCATGAAGTCCCAAACTATCCGGCCGATCCCGTCTCCTCCTGTACAGCCCAGAATATGATAACTCTTTCAGTTGTAATGCAGTCATATTTCTCTACCCACGGGGTTTTTTCAAGTTTCTATTGAGTAATGCGGCTGCCAAGATGCCTGGAGAGAATATGCTCAGCAGTGTGTCTGCACACCTGCACTCGTCAGAGAGTTACAAATCTCTCAGCACAGGCAGTTGCTGTACTGCTTCCTGTTCCTCACAGGTACACACCCTTCAAAAGGGCACTACATTTCCTTTATCACTAAGCCTCACACATAAGGGATGCCTGCGGCAAGCCTACCAGGTTCCATGAAAATCTGTTGGAAATCAAAGCTTAAGTACCCAGTCATCATGAACAAATTTACAATTTATTATGCAAACTATTCAATCGTCCTTATGCCTCTTAGAATTAGCTAAAAATCTCCAGTAATGTCATGAGCAATTAACTCTTCCCTACCGTTATTGATAACAAAAGGAGACCTGTTAGCACTATAAAATCCAAAGTTACTCACGCACATAAGCAAACCAAAAAGTTGGAGGTTAAACCAATAAATTGAGCAGCAAGAGGACCCACAAGAACTTCCACTTTCAGCATTCAGACTCTCTTAAAAATCTGGGTAACTAATGCTACCAATACAAAAACACTTTTCCTCCAAAACTCTAAAAATTAAAATAATGTATAATCATCAATACTTTTCTTCTCTTTACTATCAAAGGACTGCTGCTCGGTCATTTGTCATATTTTGCAGTGGTACAAGTTCTGTAGAGACTATAAAACATGAATAATAAAGTTAAAAGTTTCCTGTAAACACAGGAAGGTGACAACCATGGTTTTCCAAGCTGAATGTCTCATTTGAACATAAAAAACTCACTTCAACTTTAAAATAGGTTTAAACAGACCTGACATTTTTTCAAAAACTGATTTTAATCTTGACACATGTAAACAGACTGTAATGCAAGGTTCTTTTATTGGGGGAAATTATAAATTAACCTAATTCAGTTTTTATTTTTTGTAATGTAAATTTGATAAAATGAAATGAAGAAGTGAAAAAAACCCAAACCTCAGACTACTGAAACTTGCAAGAAACTCTTTGACCTAGACAAGAAACACATGTCTGAGTGGTATAAACTATACATTCAACTATCAGAGTATTTGATTTGTACTGGAACACACATAAAGGGTAATTTCAAACTCCTACAATACAGAAATGAGCAAAAAATGCAAGTTTTGGTATGTATTACTGGACCTTCATACGAGTAAATTCTGTCACATTTATTAGATTATAAACAAGCATGGGAGTTTTATAGAAGAATATTCCAGGAACAATTCAGTTTAGAATGCCATCTGGAGGATTTAAAAAAAGGTATTATATGATAAACCTAAAAAAGTTAGCATTTTCTTAGCAACCACACCACATAAACTTTAATATATCCTATAAGATTTTTAAAAAATTGTGTAAAATAAAAATACACATATTTGATTTCAAAGGGCTGTACTGATTCAAAGGTGGAAAAGGGCTGTACATCTTCACTCACCTGGAAATCACACCTGGAAAAATAAGAAAATGAAAATAGTTCATGGTATTTGCCTAAGCATGTTACATTCCAGTGAAGATTCAAATAAACTTTCAATGCACCGCTGGATAAACTTAAACATAATTAAGCAACACCTCCCTAAAGTCAGACATTAGTAGCATCTAATGACTAGTTAATACTCTTACAAATACCTGTTAAGTACAGTATGGTGATGACTGATGCAGGTAACAGGGTAGCTTTTATAAACCATCAGCAGCTTCTTACAGCCCTTTAATTATTAAAGGACATCATCAGTACATGTCCAAGCAATTAATTTCTAACAACTATAGTGGAAGTAAGTGAACCCACGGGATAGATAATATGTTATATAAAAACCTGTTTTGAATTAATAGCAATAAACTGAGCTATGGTAGCAACTTGAGAAGTAATTAATAGTTTTTTCCCCCCAAAAATACAGTAGTATCTGTTCGATTTAACCTTACATTTTTCTTTTAAATGAGTGGATCAAAATCTCATGGACAAAATGCCACACCCCTTTTTGCTGCAAATGGATTCTGTTTAATTATCAAGAATGATTGCTCCAAAGCATATAATGTCAACTCATGGTTGTTTACATAACGACTGCCAAGTGGTGTTAGCTTGCCAGGCAACAGTGCCAGCCACAATATTATGTGTCCATTTTCTGTCCAAAACTGAAGTGGTTTCAAGATCAAATAGGCCATAGGACGGCACACATAACATATAATATAATGTAACTGTTCCGCACATGAACTTTGGAGAACCCCATCTTTTAATAAAGAGCTGCTTGGCACCCATTCCTTCTCAAAGATACTTGTCTACACATAAAAAACAACAAACAAACAACGAGAGTCCTGTAGCTCCTTAAAGACTAAAATTCCTGCGGGCATAAGCTTTCGTGGGCTGCAATCCATTTTGTCTGATGCATGAAATGGAAATCACAGATAGGAGATATATATATACACATCCAAGGGTAAGAAACAACAATGGGGAAGGCAAGTGCTAACTAAGTCAATTCAGTTAGAGTAGATGAGGCCGCACAGCAGAGCCACTGTAGCACTTCGCTGATGGAAGGGATTCTCTCATCTGCGTAAGTAATCCACTGTTGGTTTTATTAATAATATTTTAAATTAATAGTAATATGGGAAATCACCAAACACCAATTTAACCATAAATTCCTTATTAAATCCAAGCCTAAGTAACAGACAATTTACTACGTCCAAACAGTAACAAAACATTTATAAGATGCATAAAAACGGGCTAAACCCAGGGGCGCTTGGACCCACATTGGTAAGCTCCAGCATGGTCAGGCAGATATTAGAAATTAACCCGTTAAGAGTTGACTTTTTATACCCTTTAACAAACAAGTGATGTCACTACCAATTACTGACTTCACCTAAGAAAACAACTGGAGACAGTTCACCCTTATTTCCAATTTTAATCCAGAGAAGATTTAGAACCTCCTTTCTTCCCACAGACTTTCCTCCCCTCCTTCTTGCTGTCCAAAAGGTTTCCCATTGCACCTGGATTCACATTGGTTTTAACACTGGCTTGTGGGTTGGGGAAGGAGTGTGTTGGCTCATTTTAAGACAGATTCTCTTTGTGTGATTTCAAACCATCTGTAGTCACCCCTCTCTGTCAGAAGCCTTCTTTTTAAACATTTCCCTTTATTTCATTAGTTATTCTTTGAACCGAACATCCTCCCTACTTTATTCCTTTTGCCCTTATAACTCATTATTTCCAAGGCCTTTCTTCTACTTGCTAGTCAGGGCCTCTCTTTACAACACTTTTATATTTCCTTAACAAAAAACTCACTTTAATTCTTTAATTTTATATTTATGCTACATCAACCTCCCCAAGTGGCAGTAACTAGGTCGATGGAAGAATTGTTCCATCGACCTAGCACAGTCTACACCTGGGACTAGGGTCAGCTTATTCATGTTACTCAGTGGATGTGTATGTTTCAGACCCCTGACTGAGTTAGTTAAACTAACCTAATTTTCTAGTGTAGAGCAGGCCCAGGATACTTGTTGTTTGCTACAGTTCTTGAAGTCATCTCCACCTCATCAAATTGTTTACTGGATTCTTTTAGCAACTGAATTTGGGGAGGATCTAAGCTGATCTGATTTGAATCGGAAAAGACTTCTCCTTCAGAGTAAATTTGGGGATGTGCCAGAAACTTTCTAACCAGAAATCTGAACCACATTTCTTCTCTCTCTCACAATGCCTGGTTTAAGATCATATAAAAGGTGGGTGATTCAATTTGAAATTTGCTCATCATACCACTCACTGTACCTGTGTTACACACAAATCAAAAACTGAAACACTGCAGATAAAATGTGGCACAGTGCCATGCAGGGGACACTGCAGGAAATGCAGACATTCTTCTCCTGAGTTGCACAGATGTTTCCAGACATTCCTCTAGTTCTGTAAGAGAATCAATATGCTCACTTGCTACCACCCAGCCTCATTGTAATTTCTAATCTCCATACCTATTGTTTGTTTTATTCTTTTTTAAGTAGGTTACCATTCTCTTTGCACTGGATTGGGCTACTCAGAGTTTTAATAGTCCACGAGAACTTTTCAGGATCAGCCAACAGCCACTGTTGCTTGTCTTGTTACCCTAATTATTTAACCTACCTTTAATCGCCTAGAATTTAGACTCTTCCTTCAGCTTTCAATGCATTTCTCCCCAAACACATAAATTTATAAGCACTGGTTCTACATCTGGACTGACAATCATAACAGTCTAAATATTGTCAACATATATCAGATCAAAATATTCAACTGAGCTCTTACTAACAGAAAATCGAACCATAATGATAAAAAAAGAGAACCCATGTAGTCCTTTATTCAATCCCAAATTAAAATCCATTGCAACTATACTATAAAAGGTATAAAGACCATCTCAGACTACTCCTGAACTAAAAGTTCAGCATATGATTAAGTACTTGCAGGATCAGTGCCCTGTCTCATATGATGCTGTGAAGGTGTCTATAATAGTTCTGGTGTGACTAGAACTGTTTTGCAAGATACAGATTGTTTCTAAGAGCTAGTCTACATTTAAAATTTACAGTAGCACAGCTACATCAGTACAGCTATGCTGCTGTAAGAGTGCTTCTGTAGCCGTGTTAGTCGATGGAAGAGAGCTCTCCTGTTGACGTAATAAAACCACCTAAATGAGCAGCGGTAGCTGTGTCAATGAGCTCTCCTGCTGACACAGCACTGTCCACACAAGCGCTTATGCCAGCAAAACTTACGTCATTTAAGGGAGGTGACTGAACGACAAAAGTTTTGCCAGCATATGTGCTAATGTAGGCCTAAAAAGGGAGTAAGAAACACTTGCACTATGCTTAAAGGAGCATAAGAGAAGCTAAAAGGGCTGAAATTTAACTCAGGTTGAGATTTAGGAATACTAAAAATCCTATATATTTATAGATTTAAAATTTTCTGAGTTCTAATTTACGGTGAATAAGCATATCATCTTTGAGAAAAGCTACAGCGAAAGCTTTGGTGCTAGAAAACCCTTAATCTTATTTTCCCCTTAATCTCACAGGTTTTTCCTTCTATATATACAGCACATTCAAATAAAATTATAAATTTACAGCAGTCTATTCTAGATTGAAACGTTATATTTCAGTATGAAGATTATTTTTTACTGCAGAGAAAATCATCACCAATGAGACATTAGGAGTGGAATGTATTGAAGAATCAGAATCACATTACTGCCTTTATAATTCACCTGCTTCTAAAGGAGATGAAGCTAAAGGTGATCATGAAGGGAACAAAGGAGAAAAAAAATATACCTCAGCCTGCTTGCAGAAGTGATCAGTGAATGGAGAGAAATGTATCCAAACTTTACTCTCTCTTCCCTTTCACACCCTTCTTTAAAAAAAAATGGGGGTGGGGGGCAGGGAGGGAGTTTGTAAGAGTTTTCACAAGGACCAAACTCCTAGGCCCTAGGGTGAGATCCTGGTCCCACTGAAACTCAGTAGCAAAACTCATATTGACTTCAACAGGGTTAAGGTTCTAACTCTAGTAATGAGTGCAAGGTGTTTAAGGAATAATTTTTTTTTTAAATTATACTGGTGTACACACACACACACACACACACACACACACACACACACACACACACACACACACACACACACACACTGTAAAGACAGTTACTTATTTCACAATGTCAAGTATTCAAGCGAGAAAATGCCATATTTATTGTTGCCTGTGCAACCTTAATTCTGCCCCCAGTTTGTTCACTGAATGATGCAGGATTTTGTGGAAAACACACTGTGCACCATGTAATTAAAGACGGCATCATAAGATATATGCACAAAGAACAGAATTAAGGCTGCACTGGTCATGTAAATATGGTTCTGCCCAATTTGCAAATAACTTTTAACATTTTTTAAAATTTAATTTCCTAGTGTATTTTTAAAAAAAGGAAAAAAGGCCACTATTTTAAAAAGGTATTTAGAGGTTGCTGTGCTCAGTGTTGCAATGCCTAAGTGATTTAGGAGCTATGTTTCATTTTCAAAAGGCATTAAGGCACTTAGGAGCCAGTCCCCATGGCTAAATCCCTTTTGAAAAAGAAACAAGCTTCTAAATCAGTTAGGTATTACAACACTGAGTGCAGCAACACAAATACTTTTACAAATATTTGGATGTGACCAAGATTTATGTACAAGTCAAACAGTTCCCCAGTTATGCATAATCAGCACTGTTAGATCACTGAACCTTCAACGCTACAGCACAGCTTGTTATCATTTGAGTTACAAGAACTAACAAACACCTGGCAGCTGGAGAATGCTGTTATCTCAGAGGGGAGAAATGGGCTCCTGGATCGGGGAGTGGTTGGAGGGATCTCGGCCCAGCTCTCTCCCACCCCATCTCAGGAACTGGATGAGCTCCCACCTCATGTGGTTCTCCCACTGAAGATGTGATGTTGGGGCCACATGCCAGGTCTGAGAGAGTTTGTACTCACCCAGCCCTCTCCCTGACCCCCACTGCTGAAGCTGCTCATGTATCCCAAATCCAGTATATGGCACTGTTACTATGGTGGTGGTGTAAACCCATCTTAGAATGCTTGTGTTCAGCTTTTATTTTGGGCGGCTGACAAAATTTCCCTGAGGAATACAAGAGGTCGAAAGGGAAATAACGATTTTTAAGTTTCTCTCTCAATTACGCCTTAACAGAATTTCATGGAACAGGGAAAAGGTACTTCTCTAGCCCAAGGGCTATCTCCCTTATGAATTTTGAAGGCCTGCTGGAAACAATAAAGCTGTTAGAGCTTCTCAAAAGAAGTTTGCTTAACACTTCCCATTATAAAAGATTTCTGCAACCTAAATATAGGGGAGGCTGCCTGTTCTCCCTAGGACAGTGGTTTTCAATCAGGAGTACCTTATTCCAGGGGTATACAGAGGTCTTCTGGGAGTACATCAACTCATCTAGATATTTGCCTAGTTTTACAACAGGCTACAAAAAAGCACTAGCGAAGTCACTATGAACTAAAATTTCATATGGACAATGACTTGTTTATACTGCTTTATATACCATACACTAAAATGTAAGTACAATATTTGTATTCCAATTGATTTATTTTAGAATTGTATGGTAAAAATGAGAAAGTGAGCAATTTTTCAGTATTAGTGTACTGTGACACTTTCGTATTTTTATGTCTGATTTTGTAAGCAAGTAATTTTTTAAGTGAAAATTGTGGTATGCAAGACAAATCAGATTCCTGAAAGGGGTACAGTAATCTGGAAAGGCTGATAGCCACTGCCCTAAAATATATATACTTTCAAAGCATTTCAGTTGATCTTTAAATATATAAACAGGTGACAACAGAAAAGAGTTACTCTGGAGGTCTGGTTTGGGCCTGATGGAAATGTTTTAAGAGGTGAACAATTAGGCAGCTGCTGAAACACAAGGCTGAGTCCTGCAACGGAAGGAACATGAAAATAATCTTTAAGCAGTTATATGATAGCCTTGGAAACATTGTCAATATGTCAGCTGTAAATAGAACTTTATACAATTATGATTTACACTGTGGTCCTGGAATCCCTAACTGGTATGCAACCAGGTTCAGAGCAATACAACAAGCTTTTACGCATTGCCATCACAGGAGTTAATGACGATAAGAAAATATCCAAGATTAATATAATTATATAATCAAAGGGTGAGTACTGGGAAGGTAATTCTGCAAATTTATGTGAGTGTAAACTGTTGCTTCAAGGAGCTAAATAATTAACTAGAAGCATATTTTCTTCCTTGGATAATGTCACTCTATAATGACAATCTGTTTTGATGTCTCTTGCCCACTCCATTTAACAATCAATCCTGAAGAACTGAGGAGAAGCATATTGAATTCATGGCCAGTGCTAAATATGGAGATATTCTGCCAACCCTTCATATAATCTCCACTTGATAGTAGGTAGGAATGCTTCTAAAAATTATTCTAATTGATCAATCACTACCACTAAATTTTAACAATAGTATTTTTGTATTATTGACCCATAACTCCAGGCCCCTGCCATATAATTTACATCTAACGTGCCACACAGCACATGGGGCCGCCATTATAACTGGAACTATGTTGTACTTCTTTTATGAAAAATAAAGCTTTAGGAAGGCAAAACATGAAAGTGTGTGTCTCTCTCTATCCAAATGTTCACGTGATGGGTCTGCACTCAGAGCAAAAAATAAATAAAAGAGTACAGCCCATGAGCAACCCTTGCACAGGCCTACCCAATGCACACAGGGCGAGCAGGTTAAAAAATGGGGGGGAAAAAAGATACAGAATTCTCCTCTGCTGAAAGCAGAGGGAGCACTCCCCTTCCTCAGCTATTCTAGTGAGAGCTTCTCCTCCACCCACTTCAAACCACTGCCTGTAGCACTTTTCCAAAGAAGGCTACACTGTGCTGTTTCAGAGCTACCCTGATGGAGGGGGAATGGTGACTCAGCACTACTTGCTTTGACATTTTAAATACTAATTAGTGTAAAAGGTCTTATTGATCATTTTAAAAATAATAAATAGAAAACAAGCATGAATCTGAGAACAGCTTTCCTCTACCCAAACAGAGATAATGTTCTTTGAAGTTCCTCCCCCACTCACCCAAAGTGTTGAGTAATAAATCAGTAAATTTATAAATAAAATATGGGAGTAGCCCAACAAAGTACACAAACATTTTGCTTCAGCTTGTGCTATGATATTATATATTACTATGCTGTATTTACAATGGGCTTTCCAGCATCTCCCCCTACCGGCCAAGTATCATCGTGGTTCTCATTTATCATTTATTTCTACAAAGACGAGTTGAATAATGTTCAATTTACAGTTTTACAACTCAGAAGATGTTGATATTCTCCCTCTTCCCCTATGCAAAGGCAGAGTCTGTGAGAATATTATTTGCTTTCACAGTGTAGACAGGGACAAAAGTCAGAGAGGCAGGGATGGGTAAACCAACAGTTGAACATGCAGGGTAGGGCCATGACTAAAGGGTAATAATCATAGTGGTCAATGAAAAATGTCTAGTAGATGGACAAATCTGTATGATAACTGGAAAAGCTCCACATGCCATGGAATTAGTCAGTTTTAACCTATTATATATAATGAGATTTCTTACAAGAGTAATTTGCCCAGCAAACCAAGACTAGAAAGTCACTGTAGGTGCCAGTGAGGCAGAGGGGCCTCTCTTACCCTGACCAGGACTTTAAGGACAAATATTGTAGCATTTGCCATAAATATTCTGTCAAATTCCATCCTCACAGCCCTGAGTAGGGCAAGTACCAACAATACTGTAAAGAGCTCATCAAGCAAATATTCTCTGAATTTGAACAATACAATATTTCCCTTGGGGAGTTTTAGAATGTGCCTATTCTCTCCCCGTGATCTTTGTTTTTATGTTGTTGGTTTTACTGTTATAAGAACGGCCATACTGGGTCAGACCAATGGTCCATCTAGCCCAGTATCCTGTCTTCCAACAAAGGCCAATGCCAGGTGCTTCAGAGGGAATGAACAGAACAGGTGATCATCAAGTGATCCATCCCCTGTCTCCCATTCCCAGATTCTGGCAAACAGAAGCTAGGGACATTTTAGCATATTCAAATTGTTCCTCGGTTTTTTGTGTAGGGAGGTCCATTCCCCCCACCCCCTTCTTTGTTACATGTCTTTCTTCTTGAGCTGCCAATTCAAGACCTGGTCACTATATTTTTTGGTTGCACTTGTCTTGGTAACCTTTGAATACCTGAGCACCAATAAAAAGACCACTGCACTTGGAAGGTACCGTACCATCTATGACTTATTTGGCTCCTGGGAAACACATTTTGTCACCCTAGTTCATATTAGGGTCTCTTTAAAAGTGGTCTATAACAATGGCCGACTTACAGAAATAAATTACCTTGTTTACTCTAATCTTTAGAATTTTAGTGTGCCATTAACACCTCTTTGCATTTATATTTCACAGGCATATGAATCAGCAGTGCACAGCTGCCAACTTCCTGCTTCTATTCCTCCTATACAGAGCACTTCCTTCATTTACTAAGGCTATGTCTACATCAGAGACCCTACAGTGGCACAGCTGCGTCGCTGTAAAGTCTCCCATGTAGCTGCTCTATACTGACGGGAGAGAGCTCTCCTGTCAGCATAATTAAACCACCCCCAAAACGTGGCGGTAGCTGTGTCGGCAGGAGAGCATCTCCCATCAACATAGCGCTGTCCACACCGGTGTTTCTGTGGGTAAAACTTATATTGGTGAGGGGAATGTTTTTTCACACTCCTGACCAACAAAAGTTTTACCAACAAAAGTGCTAGTGTAGACATAGCCTAAGGTTACAACTACTTTAGAGAGTTTACAGTAGTGGAGCTGCAGCAATGCAACTGCGCCACTGTAAACTCTCTAATGTAACCCGCTTTAAGCCAACGGTAGAGAGCTCCCCATCGGCTTAAGTACTCCAGCTCTGCAAGCAATGGGAGCAAAACTCTATACACCGGCGCTTAGGTCGGTGTAACTTAAGTCATTCAGTGGGTGGCTTTTTCACATCTCCGAGCAACATAAATTATACTGCAGTTAGTGCTAGTGTAGACAAAGCCGAATTTTCACCACATGAATTAACTTTCTCTATGGCAGGACTTCAGAAAAAAATAGACTGGCTCTGTGGATGTGGGGAAAGCAGTGGACGTGATATACCTTGACTTTAGCAAAGCTTTGGATACAGTCTCTCACAGTATTCTTATCAGCAAGTTAAAGAAGTATAGGTTGGATGAATGGACTATAAAATGGATAGAGAGCTGGCTAGATTGTCGGGCTCAATGGGTAGTGATCAATGGCTCCATGTCTAGCTAGCAGCCGGTAACAAGCGGAGTGCCCCAGGGGTCAGTCCTGGGGCCGGTCTTGTTCAACATATTCATTAATGATCTGGAGGATCGGGTAGATTGCACCTTCAGCAAGTTTGCAGATGACACTAAGCTACGGGAGTGGTAAATACCCTGGAAGGCAGGGATAGGATACAGAGTGACCTAGACAAATTGGAGGTTAGGGCCAAAAGAAATCTGATGGGGTTCAGCAAGGACACGTGCAGAGTCCTGCACTTAGGATGGAAGAATCCCATGCACAGCTACAGACTGGGGACCAACAGGCTAGGCAGCAGTTCCCTAGATCAAGGTGCTGTGGCCTTCCTCGGAGCCTGGGCCTGAGGAAGAGTCGCGACACCCCGGCTGGACCATGCCACCAGCCTACAGAAAGGATGTGAAGAAATTGGAGAGAGTCCAGCAGAGGGCAACAAAAATGATTAGGGGACTGAAGCACAAGATTTATGAGGAAAGGCTGAGGGAACTAGTCTTGTTTAGTCTGCAAAAGAGAAGAATGAGGGGGGATTTGATAGCAGTCTTTAACTACCTGAAAGGGGGTTCCAGGGAGGATGGAACTAGGCTGTTCTCAATGGTAGAAGATGAGAGAACAAGGAGAAATGGTCTCAAGTTGCAGTGGGGGAGGTCTAGGTTGGATATTAGGAAAAAGTTTTTCACTAGGAGGGTGGTGAAGCACTGGAATAGGTTACCTAGGGAGGTGGTGGAATCGCCATCATTAGAGGTTTTTAAGCTGCGGCTTGACAAAGCCCTGGCTGGGATGATTTAGCTGATGTTAGCCCTGCTTTGAGCACAGGGTTGAACTAGATGACCTCCTGAGGTCCCGTCCAACTCTAACATTCTATGATTCTATATCTACACAAGCACTTTCGTCAATAAAACTTTTGTCAGTCAGGGGAGTGAACAGAACACCCCCCTGACTGACATAAGCACTGGTGTGGACAGCACTATTTCTCCCGCCAACATAGTTACTGCCGCTTGTTGGGCGTGGTTTAATTATGTCAATGGGAGAGCTCTCTCTCGTCAGCACATAGCAGCTATATGGGAGACCTTACAGTGGTGCAGCTGCAGTGGTACAGGTGTGCCACTGTAAGGTCTCTAGTGTAGACAGAGACTTGGAATAATTTTTTCAAGGTATTTAAGCGTTGTTGCTTGCAGCATTGCAATGCCTACCTAATGGAGGAGCCTGAATCTCATTTTCAAAAGGAATTTAAGCACTTAAGAGCCAAAATCCCATTGCCTAAATCCCTTTTGAAAGTAAAACAAACTCCTAAATCAGTTGTGTGTTGCAACGCTGAGCGCAGCAATGCCTAAATACCTTGACAAATCTGGGCCTAAGTTATTACAGGTACATCTACACTCAAGTGGAAGGTGTAACTTCCAATTTGGAAGACGTACACACACTAGCTTTGATTGAGTTAGCACCTAAAAGCAGAAGTGTAGCCGCTGTGGGGTGGGCAGCAGGATGGGCTAGCCACCTGAGTATGATGCTGCTCAGGACCCTAGTTAAGTACTTAGACAGCTAACCCATTCTTTTGCCTGCACTGCGGCAGCTACACTTCTATTTTTAGCACACTAGCTCGATCAGAGCTAGTGAAGGTATGACTATACTCAAGCGGGAAATTACACCTCCAATTCAAAGTGTAGATATATCATCAGGTGCTAAGTCCCATTTTCAAAAGTGAATTAGGGACTTTGGCACCTCAGGATATATCTACACTTAAAACGCAGCTGTAGCACTTCAGTGTAGATACTTACTACAGAAATGGGAAGGGTTCTCCCTTCAGCACAAGTAATCCACCTCCCCAAGAGACGGTAACTAGGTCAACAGAAGAATTTTTCTGTTGACCTAGGGCTTCTAGGGTGGCCTTAACTACATTGCTCAGGAGCATGGTGTTTTCACACCTCTGAATGACGTAGCAGGGTCACCTTAACTTTTCAGTGTAGACCTGACCTCAGTTCTCAAATAAAGCCAATGAGACTTGGGCCTCTAAATGCCTAACTCACTTTTGAAAAATGAGACTTCAGTGGTTTTGAAAATGTTACCCTTAGTGCCTATATTACAACAATAAAAAAAGCACAAACTTTTGTTAAGATGGAGTTACAGCTGAATGTACATAAGGAATTTAAGGGGATAAAGCCTTTCAAAAAAAAGCAGATGTGATTGGAAGAAAAAAAAACTGCTAGACAGCCAGAAAATACAGGGCTAAGGTTCATTTAAAATAATCCCAGACAATAAAAAGTTTAGAAATGCATAGTTGCAGCACCCAAGCAACTTCAGACCTGTCCCCTAGTAACATCAGCCTACCATCTTCCCTTCATATCTATTTTGGAAGTTTTAAATTAAGGACTTCTTCTAATGGCTTTTAAATATGATCTACAATTTTTTTTAAATGAGATATTTTGCTTCTTTATGATGTATAAAGAAGGCCTCAAATGTTTGTTTGTAAAGAGTTTTTCTCTACTAAAATTCTCTAAATTTTTCCTTAGAAATTTCAGGAATGTCATCTCTAGTTTTCCCTGGTTTTACTGGAGGTCTAACTGGATGCCTTAGAAGATGTAGTGTCCTTCTCAGACATTCACCAAAGAGATGTAAGTATTAAATATTTACAAAAATATGTAAAAATACAAAAACATTCTTCAAAATGCTAGTCACTGAGGTTAAATAAACATTAACAAAACAAAAACCCCAACACGAGATCTTTAAACGGTCCGATTAAAAATTCCTTCCTCTTTCAGTTGCTCAACTTTTACACTTTTTACGCTTGTGATTTCATTCCACTAATTATCCAGCCTTTTGGGGTACAGTTACTATGGTAAAAACAAGTAAAAAAACCAAAACAAAACAAAAAACAAAAAAAAACAACAACAAAAAATGTTTTTGAAGAAGAGCTCTGTGCAAGCTGGAAAGCTTGTCTCTTTCACCAATAGAAGTTGCTCCAATAAAACTCATTACTCATACACGATACCCTCCGCCGAAAAATCCAGGACATCTTCCCTTTTTCGGCGGCGCAGAGAACAGCTGCTCTCGGCGGCGCAAAGTCACTTTCTCGTGGAACCCTAACAGTGTTCCTGCGGAACCCCAGGGTTCCACGGAACACCAATTGAGAAACACTGATCTAGACAAAGAGAAATCTTTTAGGCCTTCTTAATTCTGTAAGTCAAAGGACCAAAAAAAAAAGGGTGGGGTGGGGGTGGGGAAAGGCCTAATTACTTTTTTCCTTTCTAGATCACCTTTAAAAAAGTATGAAGTTTATAGTTTAAGGCATCTTGAATTTGGAAAAGCCAATGTTCTGTGAATACTGAAGATTATGCTCAGCGCACATGCTTGTATAGTTTGCATATGAACACAGTAAGTACATTCTTTTTATTTTGCTATGTGTTAATTTTCAGTCACTCAACATTTCTTAATTTTTTTTTTAAATTCAAACTTACCAAAAACAGTAATTCTAATTGAAAAACATCATACATGCCAAACTTGAAGTTTTAAAAATGAGCTATCAAAGTGCAAAAGAAACAAAACTTAATTGTTGTTTGGCGTATAATCATCTTTTTCTGTAATAATTGGATAATTAACTAACAAATCCCAGGTTTTTACCTAACTTTGTAAAATAAGTTACTTTAGGGCTAAGAACAAACAAAACTTATCAAAATTCCTTATGAGGTGAAATTTTTCAAGCACCTGAAAAATAGATTACTAAAAATATTGGAACAGAATGGCCATCTCAATGGTAAAAACAAACAAACAACCTTCTTCTAAACATTCATCTGCACTAGGAAAATGACCCATTTTGAACAATGATCGTCAGCAACTGGCTCTCAAATCATGCTGAAATGCATCTACAACAGATGGGACAAAACCCATGTTCGCCCCACAGAAATTATGACTCCTTGGTCTCAATCATACTTTCTGTAATGGTTCTAAAAATGCCTCCCACCTTCCTCTGCGCCCCCCATCCGATCTACACTAGCAGTTATACCATTCTTAACACCAGTTAAGGAAAGAATCATTGTCAGCAACAGGTCATTTTCCTTGATGTACGTGAATCCTTAGTTCCATGACACAGAACGGAGACAAAATACTTTTCCTAAAAACACTCATACAGATTAGCAGCAACAGGAACTCAGGGAATATCAGAACAATTTTTAGATGACTGAAAATGGAGTAAATGGCTAAATTCAAAGCTATATCATCTGTGCCATTAGGTTTTAATTGCAGTAAACACCTGCAAGCTGACATTTTTCAATTCTGAAATCCCCATAGCAATGTTTATGTTAGTTCCCAGGTATGGTTGCTGTTTATAAGAAACTCTTAAACTGACTATAAGACAGTCATTCTGAATAAGGCATCAAGCTGGTAGTCTTGAAGAGAATTTAACTCATATGGATACAGAAGCCAAAGCCAGCTCCTAAAGGATCAAAGCATAAAAAAGCTGGTACTTACAGCGTGTAGACTTGCCAACAAAAGAATTGCACAAGTAATCTTTCCCATATATAGCTTTACACTGAACGTTCAGTATTTGCATATTTCCCGCTTGATTATTACTGGTGGTAGTGATAAAAAACAATGTGACATAGCAAACCACTTCCTACTTTTGACCATTAAAGCATTTCACACAGTAAACCAAGAGAGGAATTCACTGAACTCTACACTTCAGCTCCTCCCATGGCAAACCACAACCCTAAGGCCACCAGGGAAGATCAGGAAGAAAAAAATTGCTCCCGCAGGAAAGGGGACTAAATTCAAGTGCTCTCCCAATATTTTAAAACAACAGAAGCAAAAAGGCCTCCTCTTGGAAAGGAAATTACACAACAGAGGGAGGGGACGAAGAGCAGAGAAATAGCTGGTGAGTAAGTATTGTGTGTGTTACCCAAACACTCTACACTTAAAATATACATTTATTTTAACCACAGTTACATGACATGAAAGACCAACAGTTTTAGTCACCATATGTAGTAAACAACAATAAGCAGGCACCCAACCTTTCGTAGCTAATAGGCCTCGTGAACATAGAGCTTCCCTTCCTTATCCATGTGCTGGAACTAGAAAGACCCTTTCCACTGTTCTCCTGGCTGTTGACAAAGGAAGCAGGGGATCCTCTACCTTACCTTAATGGAAATAGTTAGCTTCACTTTTCCTCCCCACCTCCTAGAAAACTGTCCTCCTTGCTGGTAGCCTCATCAGAATCAAAGGATACAATGGGTATGAGGACTGAACTATCTTCTCATTCCTGGGCAGGACAGTGTGGGGAATCTGGCATGAAAAGGGGATGAGCTGCACTTGTTTGTGGACAAACAGGGCACTGAATTCAGCTTTTTAAAAGATGTCTGAAAATGCTGCATGCTACTTCAAAGGGATTGATGCAAAAGAATTAATACTCTCTCTCAGGACTCAAAAATTTGCATGCCAATTTTATGCGATCAGAGTAGATTCAGACTTTAAGGTCAGAAGGGATCATTATAATCATCTAGTCTGACCTCCTGCACAATTCAGGCCACAGAACTTCACCCACCCACTCCTGTAATAGACCCCTCACCTATGACTGAGTTACTGAAGTCCTCAAATCATGGTTTAAAGACTTCACGGTACAGAGAATCCACCAGCAAGTGACCAGTGCCCCATGCAGCAGAGGAAGGCGAAAACCCCCCAGGGCCTCTGCCAATCTGCCCTGGGGGAAAATTCCATCCCGACCCCAAACATGGCGATCAGTTAAACCCTGAGCATGTGGGCAAGACTCACCAGCCAGTCACCCAGAAAGAATTCTCTGTAATATAACTCAGAACCCACCCATCTAACATCTCATTACAGGCCACTGGACATATTTGCTACTAATAGTCAAAGATCAATCAATTGCCAAATTAGGCTGTCCCATGATAGCATCCCCTCCATAAGCATACCAAGCTCAGTTTTGAAGCCAGCTAGGTTTTTTGCCCCCACTGCTCCCCTTGGAAGACAGCTCTCCTTAGCAGTGTCGGAGCAATGCAGTCTTGGCTATGTCTAACTTTGCACACCTTTTGTGGCAGCATGTAGGGCATGCATAGCTACATGTCGCACTGCAAAGCAGGCTGCATTCACACTGCAGTGTCGAGCTACACATGTCAGTGAAAAGCTCTGGAAGGGAAGGGAAGCAGTGGGGAAAAGCTTGGCAGCTGCCAGACCTTTTCCCCACTGTTAGAGCCTTTCCCTGCAGTAAGGAAAGATTCCAGCAGTAGGGAGGCAGAGTATATTACACTGCAAAAAAGAGCAGAATAGATGGGGAGGCATGGCGTGGGCAGGTAGAGAGCCATGTAGATTACATACCTACAGGGTTCAGGAATGTCTTTACTCTTCTCGTGTGACCCTAAAAATCCCTCACTGACAACCATCAAAGAATTCACGGCTGTGTAACAGCAACTCCTAACAGGCCTGACAAACTCACTACATCTAACACCATTTTTATGGTATTTATCAATCAATGCTGTCATGTGACGTCTCTAACAAAAGCCTGTTTCTCACTGATCCTCATAATTGCTGTGAGATGTATGAACAGATGATATTTAAGGATATATTGTCTCTGGAGAGAGACAGTGAACTTTAGACATATTAGGGAAAGGCAAAAAGATACCTCCTTTCATCCTGTACCTGTGGAATTAACTGAGCAAAGTGATTTCATTCATGAAAACCAGATACTAACCAATCCTGGGTGGAAGCACTAGGACATTTGCGTGAAGGACATTTGCGTGAAAGAGACTTCCTTAAACAAAAGGTTAGTCTTAAATTTAATCACTAGAAAGCATGTTATGATTTTGTTTTCTATGTAGCCCCTCTGTTTCCATTATCCTCTCTCGCTAGGGGCTTGTCTACACTTACCTCTGAGATTCGGCGGCAGTCGACCGGAGTTACGCAAGCTACGCAAAAAATTGCGTAACTCCCGTCGACTTCTCTGCTTCTGTTCTGTGCACCGTCTTCACTGCACTGCGCCGACGGGAACAGCATTTCCATCAATGCAGCGCTACGCCACTTGAGAAGGTGGTCTTAATACATCGATTTCTGGATCGACTAAGCGGGTCTTTACTGACCGCAGTGAATTTGCCGCCGTCAGAGAAGACGTAGCCTCAGCCTCAAATCTTAATCTTTGATAATAAACTTTTGATTGTTTTCATTATAAATATAACTCAGTGCTGTGGCGTGATACAAGAACAGATCTTGGACTGAATCATTCAAGTTGGTGTGTATGTTGTTCCCCTGGGGACAGCAAACCTGGTATAACTGAGCATTCAGTGGAGAAGGGGTTGGACACTACAGGGAAACACTTCAAAGGGGCTCAAGGATCTGGGGTGCACCTATGGTTGTTAACTTGCAAGGCAAAGTAAGGGCTGGCATGGCCCAGAGGAGGATGTGTGGGTAGCTAAAGCCGGTGGTGTCAGAGCCCTGACACCCAATTAAGCACAAGCAATTCTCCTCCAGCTGGAGGCAGAGGGGTAGCAAGGTAGCCTCAGTCCCAGGCACCCCAATAACTGTCACAACTCACCAAAGCAGTCCCTCCCTGTCTACGCTGCTATTCATACCTGTGCTGGGAGGCTAGCCGTGTATGTACTCCACACACTGCCGAAAGGAACATGCAGTGTAGACACACCCTTGGACTATGTCTATACTTACAGCAGCGTGTAGAGTACAGACGCTGCACATGCAGTTAGCACAGGTATGAACAGCAGTGTAGACCGTGAGGCACTGCTTAGGCAAATAAAGACATCCCAGGACCTTAGGGTATGTACACGACATGGCTCTTTACACAACAAAGTAGTGCCTATTTTTAGCAGTGTAGTGTGCCAATGTCTTCCTGCTACCGGAGCCTGTTACTGTTGTGTGTAGCTGTACAGTGCAGCATGGACGCAGCCCGCTTTTCACTGTGGTGTGCAGCCACATATACTCTACGCACAGCCGCAAGTGTAGACAAGCCCTTACTTTTGGGGATGTCTACAATTAGCAGATGAGGGAGAGCGCCATGGAATTGTGGAGGTAAAAGGTTCAGAGATACTGAGCCAAATTCTGCCCTGAATTCCACGGGGTTGCAGAGTGTATATCATGGCAGAATCTGGTTCCCAACTCAGATTTTAATGGTAATAGTATGGCTAAAATCCATGGAACTCTGCAAACATCCCCAACAATAAATTTCACTGGAAGACATTAAAAACAAAGTTTTTACCACTCTTTGCCAAAAAAAAAAATGGGGAAGCAGATACAGTTTTCAATTATGCAGTATATGTGCAGAAGTAGCTTGCTTCTTTTAAAAGAGAGGTTTATTCTTTTTTCTTGCAGAAGTGTCTATGCTTCTCGAAACATTTTTAAAAGGCATACTCTCTTACTTGTGAATATTCAACTCCCATTAACGTTAATTAACTGCTCCAAAGCAACGAGGTAGTTAAAAAAAGAAAAAAGAAAAAAAACAACTATGTAGAGTTTAAGGGAATTCAAGTTTTTTTGTTTTTGTTTTTAAATCTGATAGTGCTTTGAAAATACTGAGCAACATGCCACCTTGCAATCCTACATTAGATTTTTCTAATTATTTTAAAGCATTTTAGAATACCCATTAAAACATAACTAGTTTCAGCAATTAAAAAAATTTAGCAGTAAGATTTTTTTCCCTGAACACGGTGAATGACAACTGTGCATTTTCAAAGGTACCTTCTGAATAATCTATTAATGAAAAAATGACTAATAATCCTTCTCTCTACTTTATTAGAGGTGAAATAGCTACAAGCTTTGTTTTCCAAAAGGAAGTTCTCTTTTTGCTAGGGAAAAAACACTTACAAAGGTAAAGAATATGGTATTTATAGGGCCAAATTTTGAAGATCAGCCAAAACAGTCAGACTTTAATGAGACACTGCCAAAAACTGACATTCAGCTCTATGCAGAGGGGCCATCCCAAGGCCAACGGCAATGCTTCCATCCCACTTCAGCCCCGTTTTGAGGCACTGGGCTTGGGCTGGCCCTCTGAACCACATAAGGCAAGCACTGCTAGGCTGACATTTAACAAATGAACCTATTAAGCAATAACAGAAATGTTGTAATTATAGAATCTGTGATACTCATTCTGTGGCTAAGGGATTCAGTCAAGCCTATTACACAATCTGTGTATCTCAAGAGCTTCCTTACAAAAAATTTTCATTATAAATCATTATATACCCTGCTCTTCAGATGTGTATCTTAATTACTTTAATCACACATTCCACTGCTTAATATGAACAAACTCTCACTTTAGGTACTTGACATATTTTGCTCTCTCATCCCCAGTCTCGCCATAACACACATAGGACTGTTTTCTCAGTATCTCTATTTTTGTCTTCATGCCACTTTCGTTCAGTGTAATTTTATTATGGACATATAACCATAACCATATAATTATCTTCACAAGCTCCTGTTTCCCGTATTGCACTATACTTCCTCAAATTTACTTTTTATCTCCTGCCTGCAGCTATGCTTTAGTTCTATCTAAACTTGTGCAACAGAGTCACATGAAGATGAAAAAGTATGTGTTATAGCTTTACTTCTCAGAAGGATATGACCACTCCCAAGTAAATAGTGCTTTTTCTGATCATGGACAAAGCAAAATTCTATAATCAAGATACAAGTTAAAAGACAAAAGAGGCATTTAGAATTTTGATGTGTATAAATTTCACATAGCAGCAGCACTCCAGTGGTTTCACATATGTAGGAAGTCAAATACAATTTGTTGATTCATGATAACAGTAAAAGTTTTGTCACTCCAAGGAAAATGCAGATAAATTGCCATTAAAAAGGAACTAACATTAACCTTCAAATTAGCCCAACTTGAAGAAATTTAGTCCCACTTCTTAGTTATATAGACTTTGACACGGGCAAACCAATGTAATTGCATCTGGCAATTTTGTCAGTATCACTAACGTTTTCAGAGATTTGTGGCAAAACTAAAACCATTGAGAAACGCTAAAAAGGGGAAGAGCAATAACAGTGACATCATGGACTTTTTGTTCTGAAAATATATTTTCACTGATTGGATCCTTTCAGCCTCACGCCTTATGCATTGCTTTCCCTTCCTCACAGCGCCCTCTCTATTTCTTTTTCCCTCGTCCCACTCCCAACATCAGGACTGGGGGTGAGGCCAGGCTTCCCACAAGAAAAGTCAGCATCTTTGCAAGATGATGTGACATCCTAGGTTAGAGTAGTCAGCTGTTTTTTGTGAAGGTGCAAATTTCTTGGTCAAGATCCAGACTCCAGAGAAAATAAAACAATAATGGTAAGTAAATAAAAAGATTTCAGGGGCCATTCAAAAGTGTCCAGTGGTCCAGATTTGGCCTGCAGTCCTCCTTTTGACTACCCCGTCCTAAGTCTTCCATTGAGTAACTGTGCTCACTGTCAGATACAGGAAGAAATCCTAAATGTGATTTTTTTAATTTCTACCTCTAGCCTGTTAGACTGTAAGATAAAGAGTGACTACCTGAATCATAAAATCTATTGCCATAAGTAATGCAGACTAGGGCTGGGATTTTCAAAGATGTCTAAGGCAGGCAAGTGCCCAACTCCCATTGAACTTCAGAGGGATTTGGGTGCCCAACTCCCTAATGCCCTTTCAAAAATACCAGCCCAGGTGTATTTCATATATTGTATATTATCCTTTAATCATATTAGCAGCTCTCGTTTGAACTCACCTTCTTGTTTTAATATCTATTCCAAACACCAAAAAGAACAACATTATTTCCTAGCTGAAGCATTACCAAGACTGGGTAAAGAACTATCATCCATTAAAAAGAAGAAACCTTAGTAAAAGCACTCTAGATTGTCATGCCTTTTTTCTTATCCCATCACTGTTCGTGCACATTTATACACAGTCTCTGGCAGCCTGCCTAAGCCTGCCAGTTCTCAGTATGAACTTGGAGAAGTGGGCTAGTCATTCTGTGTAAGAGACCCAATGCTGCTCTGTCTCCTGGAACCAGAAATCTTAGCCTCACTATTTTCTCCATCACCACTTATTCCAAAGCCAAAATTTACGGTATGAGCTTGCCAATCCTTCAGGTGATGAATGCCTTAGGTTTGGCCAAAGGCCTGAGGAGGAAAGCAGAGAAAACTGTTCAGTAGTGTTGCTAGTACAGAATGGCTGCCATGTTTGTGGACTATGAAATTCTAACTAGGCTGGGCCTACTTATAAAATTAAGCTACTAAATATAACTAATAAGAGGCATATTACAAAAGTACGGTGGTGGCTGGAATCCCTTTTTGAAAAAATTTGATTGCTTCTTATTGCATCACACAAACTGTTTTTTGCCTCTAAGTATGTCTGGTTAATGGCTTTTCCTATGATTAATGGCCCCTCTTGACTGACCAGTCTCCCTAATGGAATTATCTTCTGTAATGAACTCATCTATAACCTCAGTGGCGCCGTATTTTTCAAGGATACCTTTTGATCTGATATTCTGATGGATGCCACCTCAATTTTCATCTCAGCAAACCCCAACCCCTTTTTGTTAGGAAAGGGCAGAACTTTGTGACAAACAAGTGCTGGATTGTGGACTAAGCAAAATTCAGGCGGCTAACGTCTTTTTAGAAACATGTAGGTCTTTCCCCTGTTGTTTTTTTTGGATTTCCTTTGTTGTCTCATGTAATTACCAAAAATGCTTTGAAAACACTGAATTTAAGAGTATAAAGAGGGAAGCAATCCCACTAACAAGTGCGCTTCAAGACCAAGAAATCATTCCAGACACAGAACTGTCATCTCATCCAGCTTTCTTCTGAGACTACGGATCCAAGCTCTCGGAGAAACCGTCAGGAATTGAAACCACCACCTTTTGCCTGCCTTGGTGAGGAAAATTGCTTTGCAGCTAATATTTACTGGACTTTTGGCTTGCGGGCTCATTTTGTAAGTGTAGTAATTAAAGCCTCTCTGTCATTATCAAACGAGTGTCGTGTCAGTTCCTGAATGCATTAATATCAGATTCCAGTTGTTCAGGTAACAGTGTTCCACCCCAGAAGAAAATGCATTTCTATGATAGGTGATGTGATATATTGTAACTTTCTATAAAGTATTTTGGTACCCTTTTCTATGAAAGATGTTAAGATTATTTATCTGCCATCACTCTGTTGACTTCTCAATGAGACTTGGGCTCGTAAGTGCAGTTACTTTTGAAAACCAGACTTAGGCACATCTGGAAATTTATCCATCATCATTTCAGGATCTTTTGATCGTAGTTATCTATAGGCTTGTCATTGTCTTTTCTCATTTTGTCAGAATCAGAATAGCATCTCCACTAAGCCCTTCAGCTTTTGATTAGAAAACTAAATGAACAATTTCAGAAAGTTACTTGAATGTAGTACTGTGTTTCTCAACAAATATAGGTTATTTAAAATCAACGATGAGTAACAAATCATGAGACGCTGACAGTGCAATTTCTTCATTTTGTTGCCGAGTTCCATAGTAGATCACTACCATAATTTGCCTCCCTTGATTCGTGTCTTTTAAAAAAAATTAAGCAAACTAACTTTCATCCTTTCCTTTGGCATCTGTACACATCAGCTTGCGTAAATCACAGAACATAAGAGATGTAAGGTCTTTACGGGCATTATTACTTACCAGAGTTCTGTTCAGCTTAGTTATAAAATCTGAAGTGATGGAGCTTCCACCATTTTCCTGAAAAGACTGCAGGACAGCTTAACTGGTATCTTATTGTCTATGTTTTCTTCCCCCAGTTTTGCAGATGAAATTCCTCTTTTCCAAATGATATTCTACTAGCTCCAGTTATATCCCCTTGTACTACCCTAAGCAATTATTCCTGCTCCTTTGCATCAAAACTCCCAAAATATTTGCAGTTGGTTAAGATATCCACTAATCACTGCTGAGGCAAATTATACTCTCAGTAATTATCTAGCGCACGCGCACACACACGCACACAGACTATAACCTCCCTAATCCATGCCAAGAATGATACATACAGAGAAGAACCCTAAGTGTACAAGCATTTGAGAATTCTCTCTGCTCCCAGCTAAGTACTCAGACTTCCTTTTTCTTTACAAAAATTTCTATTCACACCCAACTTCCTTATGAAGAAGCTATACCTCACTGCAGATTGTACCGCCTCCTTTCCTTGTTATTGCAAAGCCCTCCTTACAAACTTCGTCTAGCAAAATTTTGAGTTATGGCATGCTAGCAGCAATCTTTTTGTCCAGCAGATGGTGCCCTCTGACCTCCTATGTACATGAAAACAGAAATGAAAATATTTTTCATTTGCAAATTTTAATATGGGCTGAATCTTCAAAACAAGTGGGTCTGGATTCCCTGAGAGGATGTGGTTAATAGAAAATACCAACTGAAAAAATATTTGTTCTACTCGCTTTTTAGTTACTGTCTCCTCACACATATAAACAAGATCTTGCCCATAATTATTTCTAAAGGACGTTCCCTTAGCACGCACAAACACCTGCCCGCTTTGAAAATCCATTTCCACCCTTGTTCTTTAGCTATCAGCCATATTCAAGATTCTGTATTAACTCCTCTATCTTCAATGCCACCACAACACTGTTCTTTCCTTTTACAAAACCCAAGCCAACTCATGTTCATTTTAGAGAAAGATGTAGTTGCTTTTCTTTCTTTACCAACACAGGAAAAATAATCTCAAAGTTAGCTTAGGGGGGGCCTTTCCCTTTTTCATTTAACCGCGCATGGCTGTTAACCTACCCTAGAACATCTGTTCTAGCCAACTGCTGCCCATTGTCAAACTGCCCATTCCAGAGTAAACTCACGGAGAAATTAACCAAAGGCCAATTTAAAGCTCACCTGATTTAAACTGATGTCCTAGATGGAGCACAACTTGGATTCAGGTCAGGACATGGAATACATACAACCATTTTAGTGGCACTGATGGACAATCTCCTCATGTCAATGGATAGAGGTCAGACATCCATTTTCATCCTCCTGGACTAGAGTTAGGGAGATTTCAGTCTCTCTTCTGTGAGACTGCAACATTTAATGCTAGCGACCATGAAAGAGGGCCTTGCGGGAGGGTGTATCCAATGAGTAATGATGGGAAACTGCAACTCCAGAACTAGACCCCTCACAAAGTCCCACACGGATCAATTCTCACTCTGGACTTTTTCAACACCTACATGCAGCCACCAGATGATTTAGATGACATGGACTGACGTGCTAGCAATATGCAGATGACACACAACTTTGCTTACCCTTCATCACATATGACCACACCACTACCACAAAGATGGCCCACTGATTGGATTATATCAGCTCATGAATGAAGGGCAGCAGGCTGAAGCTGAACTGGAGCAAGAAAGAGGTTATGTTTGCAAGCAGAGGAAAGCATTTTGAAGTTTGCAGCCACAGTGCAGTATCCTCTGGTTGAACGTTCACACCCACAATGGGTCATTTCACTCTATAGTTTAGGAGAATGCAGAATAGAAAAGAACTATAAAAAATAGTTTCTAAGTTCTATTAGCTCTTAGATATGATTCATTATTATTACTATTTATTTGCATTTACACATATTGCAACTAGAGAAGCCAACAAAGACTGAGGCTCCACTGTGTTAGGTACTTTTAATAAATGTTTGTACAGAGCCCCTGATCCAAGAAGAGTAATGTAAAACAAGAAGCAACAAGTGGGTATAATAAACAAACACATGGAATGAGGGTAATTGTGACAAGAAAAAGACAGTTACCTTGTAACTGTTGTTCTTCGAGATGCGTTGTTCATGTCCATTCCATTGTAGGTGTAGGCACACCCCTGTGCATGGTTACCAGAACTTTTTTCCCTTCAGCAGTACCCAGAGGGTTGGCTCCGGCACCTCCTGGAGTCCTGTGCATATATATGAGGCACTGCCAGCCCTACGCCCCCTCAGTTCCTTCTTGCCTTCAACTCTGACAGCGGGGATGGGATGGTGGGTCATGGAATGGACATGAGCAAGACATCTCAAAGAACAACAGTTACAAAGTGAGTAACTTTTCTTCTTCAAGTGCTTGCTCATGTCGATTCCATGGTAGGTGACTCACAAGCAATACCTTGGAGGTGGGTCGGAGTTACAGATGAGCTGCCTGCAGCACCACTCTGCCGAAGCCGGCGTCATCCCATGCCTGCTGGACAATAGTGTAGTGGGCTGTGAAGGTGTGCAGTGATGAGCAGGTGGCAGCACTACAGATATCCTGCACTGGCACCTGTGCCAGAAAGGCTGCCGAAGATGCTTGAGCTCTGGTAGAGTGGGCTCCAGAAGGGGCACTCCAGCCTGCTCGTAACAAAACTTGATACAGGAGATTATCCAGGATGAGATGTGCTGGGCGGAAACAGGTAAGCCTTTCATCCTATCTGCTAATGCAACGAAGAGTTGTGTGGTCTTTCAAAGCGATTTCATACGATCAATATAGAAGGCTAATGCTTGCCTCATGTCCAGCATGTGCCACCTCCGCTCTTCCTTCGAACCATGTGGTTTGGGAAAGAACACAGGGAGAAAGATGTCTTGGTTACAATTAAATTGGGAGCCTACTTTAGGCAGGAAAGCAGGATGGGGCCGTAACTGGACCTTGTCTTTATAAAAGACTGTATAAGGAGGTTCAGAGGTCAGCATCCTAATCTCAGAGACCCTCAGAAACCTTCCATGAAAGCAACAGCAATGAGCATTCAGCCATGGGCTCAAAGGCGAGGACCTGTGAGCCGCAGGAGAACCAAATTCAAACCCCAAGGAGGCATCAGGTCACGGACCTACAGATAAATCCTCTCTATCCCCTCCAGGAACCTGATTGTCATAGGATTGGAGAAAAACATTCCCCCATCCAATGGCAGGTGAAAAACAGAGACAGCCACTAGGTGAACCCTTAGTGAAGCCATAGCTAAGCCCTGGAGCTTCAAATGCAACAAATACTCCAGAACAGCCTGTACAGATGATGACCCAGGTGACATTCCCTGGGATGCTGCCCAGCAGGTAAACCATTTCTACTTTGCCTGATAAGCGACCTGAATGGAAGGTTTTCTGCTGCCCAGCAGGATCTGCTGAACCTACACAGAACACGTTCGCTCATCCACATTTAGCCACGAAGCCTCCATGCCATCAGGTGCAAGGAGTCCAGGTCCGGGTGCAGCAAGCGGCCATGGTCCTGAGAGAGAGATTGTGCCACCTCGGCAATTCCAGCGGCGGGGGGAAGAGAAGGGTTGATAGGTCCAGCAGCATGCTGAACTGATGTTGGTGCGGCCAGGCCGGCGCAATTAAGATAATGTCTGCCCTGTCCCTCTTGATTTTCAGCAGGACCCTGTGAAGTAGCGGGATGGGCAGAAACGGTAAATCAGGCCCCCTTTCCATTGCAGGAGAAAAACGCTGGATAACGACCTGACCCCAAGTCCATGGAGGGAGCAGAACTGCAGGCATTTCTTGTTCCACCTGGACGCAAACCACCCAGTCCACATGGGGAGAGCCCCACCTCTGAAAGATCATAGTAGCCACCTTCGGGTGGAGCAACCAGTCATGGCGGGGTAAAAATGACCTGCTGAGGCAGTCCACTGTGTCATTCCTGATTCCCGACAGGTGAGAGGATATTCGGTGAAAATCGTGGCTCACTGCCATGTCCCACAGCCAAACCGCTACCTTGCAGAGGGCCGAGGAGCGGGTTCCCCTTTGCCTGCTGATGTAGTATGTGGCCACGGTATTGTTCGTCAGTACTTGCGCTACCTTGCCTGCAATGAAGTGAAGGAACACCCCACAAGTTAGGTGTATCACCCGAAACTCCCTCATGTTGATGTGCATGCCCCTCTCCTCTCGCAACCAAACCCCTTGTGTGCTGAGGTTGGCGCTGATGTGGGCCCCCCATCCCAAGTCCAAGGCATCTGATACCAAAGTGACCGAGGGGATGAGATCCTCAAACAGTACACCCCGTACCACTGAGCGAGGGTTCCACCACCAGTCCAGTGCAGACAGAACCGGGGCGGGAGAGACTGACTATTCGGTCCAGGGAGTGCCTGCTCTGAGCATAGACCGAAGCCAGCCATGACTGAAGTGGTCTGAGCCCTAGGCGTGCAAGTCTCACAATGTACATGCATGCTGCCATGGGCCTAGCAACTGCAGACAGCACCTGGGCATTGTGGTCGGGCAGAAGCGCAGGCGAGCAATCATACCTGACATAGCCTCGAAGCGCGGCTAGGGAAGAAAAACCCTGGCCCATGTAGAGTCCAGGACTGCTCCGATCAACTCTATCCGCTGTACCAGCATTAATATGGATTTCTGCTCATTTATAACAGGCCCAGGCAGCAGCAGGTGGCACATACGAGATCACATACGAGATCCAGACTGCTCTGGACCTGAGCCAGGGACCTGCCTTTGATCAACCAGTCATCCAGGTCTGTGTAAATCTGGCCCCCCGGCATCTAAGGTACGCAGCCACACCGCCATATGTTTCATAAACACCCTTGGGACCGAGGATAGGCCAAAGGGCAATGCCACAAACTGGTAGTGAGAGTAGGCCACCACGAAGCGGAGGAAACACCCGTGGGTGGGGAAAATCAAAATATGGAAGTATGCATCCTTTAGGTCGAGGGCGGCATACCAGTCTCCTGGATCCAGGGAGGGAATGATGGAGGCTAAGGAGACGATGCGAAATTTCAGTCTCTTGAGACATTTGTTGAGACGATGCAGGTCTAGTATGGGTCTGAGACCCCCTTTCGCCTCAGGGATAAGGAACTACCTTGAGTACAATCAACACGGATTCACCAAGGGAGTCATGCCTGACCAACCTGATTGCTTTCTATGATGAGGTGATTGGCTTTGTGGATGTAGGGAAGGCGGTGGATGTGATATACCTTGACTTTAGCAAAGCTTTTGATACTGTCTCTCACAGTATTCTTATCAGCAAGTTAAAGAAGTATGGGTTGGATGAATGGACGATAAAATGGATAGAGAACTGGCTAGAGCATAGGGCTCAATGAGTAGTGATCAATGGCTCCATGTCTAGCTGGCAGCCGGTCACAAGCGGAGTGCCCCAGTGGTCGGTCCTGGGGCCGGTTTTGTTCAACATCCTCATTGATGATCTGGAGGATGGGGTAGATTGCACACTCAGCAAGTTTGCGGATGACACTAAGCTGGGGGGAGTGGTAGATACCCTGGAAGGTAAGGATAGGATACAGAAGGACCTAAACAAACTGGAGGATTGGGCCAAAAGAAATCTAATGAGGTTCAACAAAGAAAAGTGCAGAGTCCTGCACTTAGAAAGGAAGAATCCCATGCACAGCTATAGACTGGGGACCGACGAGCTAGGCAGCAGCTCTGCAGAAAAGGACATGGGGGTTACAGTGGATAAAAAGCTAGATATGAGTCAGCAGTGTGCCCTGGTTGTCAAGAAGGCTAACAACATATTGGGCTGCATTAGGAGGGGCATTGCCAGCAAGTCACGGGAAGTGATTATTCCCCTCTATTCGGCATTGGTGAGGCCGCATTTAGAATATTGTGTCCAGTTTTGGGCCCCCCACTACAAAAAGGATGTAGACAAGTTGGAGAGAGTCCAGCGGAGGGCAACCAAAATGATTAGGGGGCTGGAGCACAGGACTTATGAGGAGAGGCTGAGGGAACTGGGCTTGTTTAGTCTGCAAAAGAGAAGAATGAGGGGGGATTTGATAGCAGCCTTCAACTACTTGAAAGGGGGTTCCAGGGAGGATGGGGCTAGGCTGTTCTCGGTGGTGGCAGATGACAGAACAAGGAGCAACGGTGTCAAGTTGCAGTTGGGGAGGTCTAGGTTGGACATTAGGAAAAAGTTTTTCACTAGGAGGGTGGTGAAACACTGGAATGGGTTACCCTAGGGAGGTGGTGGAATCTCCATCTTTAGAGATTTTTAAGCTGAGGCTTGACAAAGCCCTGGCTGGGATGATATAGCTGAGGTTAGTCCTGCTTTGAGCAGGGGGTTGGACTAGATGACCTCTGAGGTCCCTTCCAACTCTAATATTCTATGATTCTATGAGTAAAACCCTTTTCCCCTCACATCTGGTGGAACTTCCTCTACAGCCCCCAGACTGAGAAGGTCCTCCACGTCTGGAACGAGGAGTTGCTTGTGAGAGGGGTCCCTGAAGAGGGATAGGGAGGGAGGGTTGTGGGGAGGAATAAGGGAAAACTGAAAGACATAACCTGCCGAAACTATGCCAAGGACCCAACAGTCCAATGTAAACTTGGCCCATTTGGACAGGAAGGGAGCTAGGCAGTTCAGAAAGGGACGGGGAGAATCCTGGATGCAGGCTGGAACGCTGCCCCTGGGTGCACCTTCAGAACGGTTGGGACTAGCTATTGGATTGCCTAGTCAACCCCTACTGGGGAGCTGAGGAAGACCCCACTGTTGCCCGGCACCTCCTAAACCCCGTATTTCTAGCCTTTGTCTATAGGAGGCTAAACAAGGAGACTGGGATCTTTGCTGCTGGTGCTACGGGTGAAACTGGCGCCTCAAGGCCTGGGGCGTATAATGGCCCAAGGAGCGGAGCCTGGCCCTTGAATCTTTCAGACCATGCAACTTTGCATCAGTCTGGTCTGAAAAGAGGGCCAACCCGTTGAAGGGGAGGTCTTGAATAGATTGCTGGACCTCCTACGACAGCCTAGAGAATTGCAGCCACAAGCATCGACGCATGCAGATCCCCGAGGCCACGGCCCTCCCCATTGAATCTGCCGCAACCGAGGCTGCCTGCAGCATCGCTCTAGCCACCGTGCTGCCCTCCTTCAAGACAGTGCTCAAGTCCAATGACTGCTCCTGGGGCAAGGCCTCCCCAAAGCTCTTGAGGGAGTCCCAGAGGTTGAAACTGTACCTGCCCAGAAGAGCCTGCTGATTGGCAATGCGAAACTGCAGGCTTGCTATGGAATAACTTTTTCTCCAGAACAAGTCCAACTTTTTGTTGTCCTTATTCTTGGGGTCGAACCAGGCTGGCCCTGCCTGTCCCACTCATTGGCAGCAGCCACCACGAGGGTACCCAGAGAGTGGTGGGTAAACAAGTTCTCAAACCCTTTGGCCGGTACATAGTATTTTTTTCTCTGCCCCTTTCGAAGTCGGGGCCACTGATGATGGCATCTGCCATAGGGCTTTCAATATTTTTAGTACCTCCTTATGCACGGGCAGGGTAACCCGAGCTGGGACCACCGCTACCAGCACATTAAAGAGGTTGTCCAATGCCTCTTTTAGCTCCTCTGCCTCCAACCCAAGTTTGAGGCCACCCTCTTGAGGAGCTCCTGCTAGGCTCTGAAATCATCCAAATCGCACCGATGACCCCGGGACAACTCATCTGGGGAGGACAATGAGGACTGAAGGGAGATGGCAGGAGGTGGCATCCCCTCCCACCGTCGAGGGGCCCCAGCCAATGTCTTCTCCTGGGGGTCAAAGCCCTCTTCGGAGGCTGAGTCATGGGCTCTCTCTAGGGCCACCAGTGCCATCTGCCCCAGAAGACTTATATGAAAGGGGTCCTGGACCCCAGGGTCTCCAATATGGCCACTGCGCCAGCCACTGTCCTTGGGGCCAACCAGGAGCTGCCAGAACAGGGGGTTGCTCGTGTACCCTTGCCGTGCGGCGATGCCCCTAACAGTGACCTTTTTCTTGAGAGGAAGCAGATTCACAGCCAGATGACCATAGTGGGGCAGCAATCGAGTCTCCCATAGTGCGGTGCCATAGGGTTGGGGAGTGATGACCCGATCTCCGGCTACTCCAGCGCTTCAAAGATCGTTCTCTCGGTGTCACCAAACACGAGGATGATGAACGACGGTGCTGTTCCCATGACCGATGGCAGGGAGATGGTGAATCATGCTTCAATGGAGAGCAGAATCGATGAGAGCGACATCTAGGGACTGACGATCTGTAGTGCCACTTCCCTTGCGGCGACTGGGTTCTGTGCCCCATTGATGCGGGCGAACTCCTCAGTGCCAGGGAGCGAGAGCGGCGCTGGCTCCCTTCCTGGGACGGCCCACGTGAAGACCACCTGGATCGGCGCCACCTTCCTGAGTGCACATCTCTCAGTGCCAGGGACTGGGAACGGTGCCGCGACCTTCTATAGTGTGGGTGTCCCACCACTGAGACGCACCTCAGTGACCGGGAGCACCCCCTCGGAGACCAACGCCGCAACGATGCCTCCGCACGCAGTGACTGAGCTCTCAGACGACCATCTCTGCTCAGGGGTTCGTCAAAGCGACTGCAGGGGCCCCATCGCAGGCTTTCCCCTGGAGACTGGCATGCACTCTTTTGACGGAGCCGGAGGCTGAGAAGAGGGTGGCGAAGGCAGGGCCATCAGGCTCCTTGCCGCCTGGAACACCTCCAGTGTCGACAATGCCAGTAACTGGAGAGGTCCCCTCCTGCTCGCCGGAGTCTGAGGTGGCTCTCTTGACCGTGTCGCACTTTCAGGTGGCAAGCCCATCGACTCTCTGTCAATTGCTCCTGGAGCGGTCCTGTGTTCAACCACACTTACCTGGGCTTCGGTGCGGGTGGAGCGGCCCCGCTCCACATGCGGTTTTTTTTGTTTCTTCCTCGAGGGTGAGGAAGACATCCGGTGCTGCAGTGGAGCCATTGCCGACTGAGCGCTTAGCACTGATGTCATGCTCGGCCCTGGGACGGAACATGCCAGATCAGAGGCTGGTTTGAGCACTGCCTCCATCAGCAAGGCCTTCAGACAGATTTCCTTCTCCTGAGTCTGCGGCCTGAAAGCCTTACACTTGTCCTTGCGATGAGCTTCCCCCAGGCACGTTAGACAACTTTCATGGGGGTCGCTAAGAGGGAACAGTTTCCCCGCAAGAGACACAGGGCTTGAAGCCTGGCGACTGGGGCATGCAGGACTATTCCTACACTATCTACAACACTTAACTACTAACTACTTAACAAAAAACCAAAACAACGAACAATTAACAGATTACTGAAGGGTTTGTAAAGCATTTGCAATGCAAGCAGAGCAGTTCCAGCAACCGTCAAGGGCAGAAAGAAGGAACTGAGGGGGCATAGAGCCGGCAGCACCTCATACACCACGGCATGTGCACAGGACTCCAAGGGGCCCTAGAGCCGGCCCTATGGGTACTGCTGAAGGGAAAAAAGTTCTGGTAACCGTGCATGGAGGCACGCACACACCTACAATGGAGTCGACATGAGCAAGCACTCGAAGAAGAACATGCAGGTATATGGAATACACATAGCTTTCTGCCTAGCCAGGTTTCATCCTTTTTAGGCTTCTGGAACTTCATCTTCCAGATTAGTTAACTCAAGCCTAGGGACAGGCTGGAAAAATTCTTTAATTAGCAACAGCCAATGAGGATTAGTTTGAAAGATACAACTACCCACTTATTTTTATACTTAGGGTTTTTTAAAGGCCAGGGGAAGGCAGATGGGGAAAGTGAAGAAAAAAGCTTAAGCCCAGATTTGTCAAGGTATTTAGGTGTTGTTGAGCTCAGTGCTGCAACACCTGACTGATTTAGAACCCCAAATCTCCTTCCCAAAAATGAATTAAACACTTTGGAGATTTAGGCTCCTAAGTGTCTAAATCATTTGGAAAATGATATTTAGGCTCTTAAATCAATCAGGCATTGCAAAGCTGAGCACAGCAATACATGTATTCCTGTACAAATCTTACTCAAGGTCACAAAGTGATTAAATGACAGAGCCAAGAAACAAACCCAAACCTCCTGACTTGCTGTACTAGGCTATAGCCTCCACTGTGCGTACTCCACATTTGTAGCATGAATGATCCTCAGGATAAATTACAGTTCACCATGAATGTGGGTGGGAATGAGATTCACAAGGTACACTAGCCAATTATGCTGATCTCAAAAGAAGGGATCCACAATTTCTAACCCACCTACTTGCTGGAGGCATGAGAAACTGTCTATCCTGAAACTCAAATTTCAGTTGTTCATATGTTTTATAGTGTTTCTATTTGGGTAAACTGTGAAGGTAAAATAAAAAACTGAATTAAGCCCATGAGGAGACTAAATGCCTCCACTAACCTGAATGTGACACACACAATAATGATATAATAATGTCATAGAACAGGAAACTAACTGTGCTTCCCTGAAAATTTTATTTTCTTCAGTTAATAAATTCCACAGGTCTGTTACAATGGGTACATTAACCTGCTAACATCTTGGAGGCAGAACCAGCCCTGCCAGTCACTGGCTGCAGGGGAAAGGCCCCACTCCCTGAAGTTCCCTCCACTTAAGACAACCTCCCTAATCAAAAATAATTCAACTCTATTTTCCTAAATTACAGATTGATTCATACTTTGAGGAAAATGCACTGTAATTTCTCTCACTGCAGAGCATGGGAAATTCCCCCTAATGAAACAAAGCCAAATCTTTGGATGTCAATTTCCATCTCTGTTTTGAATGATCCATTTGTCTCCAGGTTGGTCCAGCTCTTATTCCTCAAAGAAAGGAAATCTGTCAAGTAAGCATGGATACATTTTCTTATTCCTCATTGTACTGAGGTCCACAGATCCATTACAATGGGATTTTCACAGCAGTGTGCCTCCTGGGTTGGAAACAGGATCATCTTTTAAATATGGACATTCAAAACAGGATATATTGTATATCCTCCATCTTCCCCAGGCACTGAGGCGTAGAGAAAACTGCTGAAAAATGGCACTAGCAAAAGACTGTCTGACCAACAAGTAGAATTCTGTGATCATGTTGCCACCTAGCAGATCTCAATACACGACATCTGATTTCTCCATCTTGACAGTGTCAGTGCTCCTAATGTCTGAACTTTGATGCTTAACTGAAGGAGGAATATTTACTTTGGGACTTAATGCCATGATAGTTGTGAGGACTATTTGTCAAAGAACAATACTGGGTGTTCTCATCAGAGAACGCTCCCAACTTCAAACACTCTTGCTCCCAACTTCAAACACTCTTTCGACTGCAGAGAGTAACTATCTGACGGGCTACCTTAAATCCCTAAGAAGTATAATAACGACACCTCCTGCAATGCTAGGCTAGTGCTCTAAGGAGCAGAATGAGGTTCCCAGGTCCTGCTCTATGAACCTGTGGGGCTGGAAAAAGGCTTGCTTCTCTCAGGAAACTCAAATCCCAACATGAAATATTAAGTGTGCTTAAAATTACAAATGTGCCTAAGTGTTTTGCTGAATGGGAAAGAACTAATGAACTGGTGCATAAGTGTGAACACAAAAAGTAATTAGCCCCCTTTCTTTCCCCTATACCTGCCATAAAATGTGAGCACTTCAGTGGCTGTATTGCTTCCAGAGTTCTGTGATCGACACCTAGGTTATGAAATCCCAGACAAAAAACAATATTTGCTGAAAAATATTTTTCACCGAAAGGCTTGCATTCAACTACAGTTACAAGGCAGAATGATTTTTGTATATATAGTAACAGCATGGAGGAAGAAAAAACAAGTTGTTACACATCAAGCTGGGGTAGATGAGCTCAGTAAAAGAGTTTAATTGTTTCAGGGAAAAAATGCAGTGACTCATACCTGAAGTTATAATGTGTTAGAGATTTTATCAAGGATTCCTACTACAGGATCCATATGCACTTTAAAGAGTTTGGAAAGAGAAGTATGTAAGCTACTTAACTGGTGTAAGTTAGCTACAAAAGTATTTTGAGTTTGGGGCCTCATTCAACTATACAATATTAGGTTTCTGAGTTTAAATAGTTCTTGCAGTTCAGTATGAAATATCTCTTGAAGTTTTTGCATTCTAAGCAATATGTCAGCTTTCACGCATCAAACATTTATAGAACTCTTCCTCTAATCATCTCTCCCACCTCTCTGCTGCTGCCCCGTGAGAAGTGAGATTGTGACAGCAAAGATAAATTCCCCTCCCCTTTTCTTCCTTCAACTATTCCCTCTTCTCCTCATCCTCCTCTTCTCCTAAAGTGAAGTGCTGAGATTTCAAAACCAGAATTCCTCCTCCCCCATAGCACTGGGCAACTACTACTGCAATCCCTGTAATATTCTCTTTTAAAGCATGGATATCATAGAAGCATGAAGATAGTGAGACTCTTTCTAACTATTTGGAAAAGCATGAAACACACTCTGCCCAGGGAGTCTCTGAATAATGCCTTCCCCTCCCCCAACCTCTTTCCCCACACACACACACACACACACACACACACACACACACACACACACACAAATGGGAAAACCCTTCTGACCTACAAATCTTTTTAGGAACACAATATAAATGCGGGGTTATGTGCTGAACATCTCAAATGGCAAAAGCAGAGAGACAACAAATCAGCTATTCAGCAGGGGAAACTGGAAAATTATTTTTTTTTAAATTTATATTAATTATTGCTATGCTTTTCTATGTCACCTGACATGAACAGCTCTTTGATATACTGCCTACCAGAAAACTCTGCTGAAGTATAGTACCAGTCTACAAGAGGCCAGGTAAGTGTGTGTGTTTGATTTTGTATGATGTGGGGTTGGGGGGGGGAGGGGAAGGGGTGTCTGAATTTGTATGTTATGTCACATAGCGTTAAAAAAAAAAAAAATCACTTTACAAAGTCCTCTCACATACTAGGATAAAACTCAACCTGCCTGATGTTCTCCCCACCTTGATAATAGTTATATTAACACAGCATGGTGCATGCTGGGAGGACACTGCAAAGCAAGAGCAGGGCAGCCAGGACTTAGGGGAAGTTAAGACACAAAAAAAGTTTTGTTTCCAGTTGCTCATCTGCTGAGACTGTGAACACCAGCTCCACTTGGGGAAGCCAATTCGCATCTTAACATTTACTTGTATTGTTTTTAAATATCTGTTGTTCACCTTGAATGGGTCTGAAGTGATCATTGTTGACCATTATGACTTTCTGCTGGTTGTATTTTTTTAAATGAAAAGAATTCAATAGTGAACCAAAATGTATCGAATGTATAAGAAATGTGCTATTTATAAAGCAATTGGCACTAAGCATCTTATCACTAATGACTTGTTACTCACAGAACAGCAAATAAGGCTGAATTAATTTGACACCCATGTGAGTGTCATATTTTATGCAATTCCACAGCAATTCCACTATATTTTTAAATATATTGTATCCCTAGACTAAATTACAATAGGAACTAAATTCTGATTCCACTGATTTTCGGCAGGGAAAGGCAGAAAAAATGCACAATAAATTCTCCAGGTGTTTAACCTTCTTTGCATTTATCTGTCATTTTAAGCACATTAAAAATTAGAGATTCAAAAATTTAAATTTAACTTTCACTTTGTTTGAATAACAAAATATTAGTTTTTGGTGTCTGTCAGTTACTGAACAGAGATACAAACTCTCAGACCTCCCTACCGCTATGTCATTACCAAACTATTTCATGAATACGTGAGAAAGTGAAGAGATTTTCTTCCATCAGAAAAGTAGAAATTCCAGAGCAACACCAGAAGTATGCATGGAGTTCATAACATGTTTAAATAGGCAGCAGTGAAACTGACCAGTGCCTTGTTGGTTATACTGTGGATGCTGCTTGACAAGACCATGAGCAGCAGTAGAGGCATTGGAGCTGTCTGTAGACTTTGGCAGACAGCATTGCAATGAGCTGCATTCAAAAGGTTATCTTCATGGCCATAAGGGCTAGAGAAACTTATTTTTTAAAATCCAAGTTCAAATTCTGCAGAAATTCATGGCTAAGACCTCTACCCCTTTCCCCAAAATGCAAGAGAAAATTTCCTATTATCTGTCCTAATGTTTTCAGATAAATAATGTAAAGATAAAAAAACAGAACATATTTTAAAGGCATGAGCACACACAGCTGAAAGTTCAACCTTAACTCTTCACTTCCTGACTTGACCACACGATTTTATCAACCATCATGTTTACTAACTAACCGTCACAAAACTAGACTAATCCAAGTGGATCTATGTACATATTTAATATACATTCTATATTCTTCACTTTCTTACTAGATATCAAGCAGCAATTAAACTTGGGTGCTCAGTATTGTTAATGCGGGGCTAATGCTACTAATCTGAAGGAACTATCACCAAAGTATCTGAGTGCCTACACAACCTTGTGAGGTAGGGAAATACTATTATCCCCATTTTACAGATGGAGAACTGAGGCATGGAGAGGCTAAATGATGTGCCCAAGTTCACAGAGGAAATCTGTGTCAGGGTAAGGAATTGAACCCAGGTCTCCCAAATTTGTACCCTAACCACTGGACCATCCTTCCACAGAAGCATGTTTTCTGGATTAAAATTAAGACAGCAAGATGTCAGGTTTTAAAGCACCTTTGCTGAAGAGGAATGGAAGGATTTAAAAAATCAAAACCGCCATATGATCTCAAAGCCCTCAGAAAAGCACTGATTATTTGTACAGACTAATGTCACCTCAGTTTGGACCTTATTTTTATGACCTTCCTTCACACATCCTATATTTTTGTGACACAAAGATTCACACCCTGGTTGCAATACAAAGACAATATGATGCTTAGCAGTTATATCATGATTCTTATATTTTCAAAGATCTGTATCAATTAAGATATCAAGGACACTGCAGTGACTTGGCACGCTTTCCTACAGACAGAACTGTACTTGGCTTTCTTTCAAACCATTAGAGACACTGCCTAAACAAGTCTGTGGAGGCCAGGGGAGGAGATGTGCCTCTAGAATGTATAAGATTTTTTTTATTTTTTTTAATAGGAGAACACAGAAATGTTTCTCAAAGAGAAAAGGAGAGCTACAGGAAGAATCAAGAATAGTTCTGACCCCAAGGAAAAGAAATGTAGGATTTTGATTGTATAAGTGTATGTTTAGTGTATGAATCAATTACCCTCCAAGGCTTGCATTTGTTGTTCTCCTCCTCCTCCTCCTATCCCACCCTTTCTTGCCTTACAAAATCAAATGTGATGGCCTTTTTTATGGAAGTAATCCCAGTATTAGTCAGTCCACTCCCTTGGGCTACTCCATAATCACATCCTTTCCCTCTCAAGTTTCTAAAAATAAAACCGAGCACCAGAAAATATAGATTTTACTTTATGAAAGATACCAGGTGACAAACTTATTGTTTCTACTGGAAAACAACCAGTTTCCTTTAAAATCAATATTGAGAAACAGAAAATGCATTTCAACTAATTACAACAGGCTACAAAACATTCACGACTTTTAGTCAGATTAATTTGGTTAGCTAATCCCTTCTCTTTCAGAAACAATATCCAGTTGAATTACCCGTGGGGTTTTTTCATTAGCTATCTGCAAGCAGGGGCAAGGTTCTGTTTGCAAAGAGCTGAGTTTAGCAGCATCACAATTAGACAAAGTGGAAAATGAAAATTCATTTTCATATTTACTGTCACTTAGACAACAAATGACAGTATGACAGAAGCAGGATGTTCATTGCATCTAGAGGGGAGAACAGACAGTCTGCTTTCACTCATGAGGTTAGCTTTATGTTGATTAAAGAGAATTATACAAAAAATTATGAATTTAAATTTACATTTATGAATTTAAATGTATGAATTTTTAAATTTACATCAGAATTTAAAATTGGAGCAGGGTCATGGGAACCCACATTATTTAATACCCCAATTCTCTCATTTTTTGATATTCTCTTGTGTAATTTTCCAATAGGGAAAGATCATGCCTTTGCTGCTCCTCCACAATGTGCTTTCCTAGGGCCCAGTGAAGTTTGGAGTGAAACAGACAAGACTTTTGTCAGGTTTTAAGCGGCTGCAGCTGCTGCTCCTTTTAATGCCACTTGACTGGAGTTATTCACAGGATCCACAACATAGAAGTGATATAAATGGATAAGGACAAACAAAAGGTAAGGAGAAGAGAAAGAGGACCCATCTAAACAAGAACCTTGCACTGGTTTAACTTAAGATGTGATTTTAAATCAATTTAGTTAAACCAATGCAAACCCCTGCTTTAAACCAGACTTATTTATTAATTTAAGTCCATTAGGAACAGATTTAACCTAAATCAAAATTAGCCACTCTTACTGAAACAAGAATGTCCACAGAAGCGCTTGCACCTCTTTCACTAAATTGGTTTAAAATATGTTTTAAGTTAAACCAGCATACATAGATAAGGCCAGAGAGCATGAATGGGTCAGAGAGAGGAGGGGCAAATGATTGGGATGGAGCAGAGAATACAGAATGATAGTGTGGGATGAGATACACACAAAAGAGGCCAGGCCATTCCAGTGATCTAGTGGCTTTGTATTTTAGCGGAGGATTTGTGCCAACTGGCATTGGAAGTGCAGTAGATGTGAGGCAGCCTACACAACCAGCGTGTGTTGCGTGGCTCTCTGGCAACTTTCTCAACCAGGAATCTGTAGCCTTTTATAGTAAGAGTGGGTGAAGGCAGCCAAGGGAATCCACGAAAATGACTTCAAAAAGTAAGGAAGAGATACAGTGTTGAGAAAAGACAGAATATGGCAAAAATTGGATTTATATGGAAAAGTTACATTGGTTTAATGTAAAGTGTGATTTTAAACCAATTTAATTAAAATTCTTTCAGTTTAGAAGAAGCTTTTTCACTTTAGCACCAACAAATTCCTAATCAACTTAAATTAAACTGAAATAAAACCTGGTTTAAACAGAATTAAGAGTGACCACACAGTCTTTTGCATTGGTTTAACTACGATGGCTTAAAATCACATCTTAATAGGTGCAACTTTCTTGAGTAGACAAGGCCCTCAGAAAGGCCAAGAGGGAGAGGGCAAGAAGAGACAAAAAACAAGGAAAGAGAAGAAACCACGCAGTTTTGGAATTAAAGTAAAAAATCTGAGAAATACCATACCCTATTTCTCCACACATTTCAGACTTCCCCCCAACATCCTCCCTCCCACTTCAATGGATGTAGGAAGCAGAGATTCCACCTATGAAAGACAAAATGAATCATCTAGATAAATATCACATATGGTAGTATTACACATGTCCAATTTATCACAGCAGGTAAGTAGTATTTACTTTGACCCTGTGCACTCTGACACAATCCTTGACAGCTAAACACCAAGGGCAAAATTCAAAACTAGTTAGTAAAGGTTTTTGTGGTACGCCATCTCTGCTCCCTCTATAAATGGACACATTCCATGTACTACCTGCCTATACATCTAATCACTAGAAAAATAATAAAATCAAGTAGTTATGTAGCATCTGATATATTCAAAGTGGTGTATAAATATTAACTAATTAATCCTAACCACCACGAAAGCTGGTAAGCAAGCTTTATACACATTTTATTGATGGGAAAACTAAGACAATATAGAAGGTCCCAATGCATTAGACCACAGAATTTCCTGACTTCCAGTTCCATGCTTATCTTTATCATAAAGTCCTTCATTAACTAGTATGATTAGTAGCATTATTATTCTTTTTAACCATAATAGGAAGTCACATACTAACCATTATACACACAAAGAAATGTGGTCTAACCTGGACTAACTTCAACTCTCAGAATTCATCCCTTCTGGAATACTGCACTGATTGTCACCACAAAGTTTGCCAAAAAATAGGTATATCTTCAAAATAATTCACAGTGCATTAATCTGGACATAGGAAACATCAGAAAATTACATACTTGCCATATGACACAAACATAAGAAGTTCTGAATTTAGCATCCAAAAAAAAAAAAAAAAAAAAAGATGCTTCCAAAACTTACTGTCATCTTCAAGTATTGCAGATCTCCAAGAATGGAGTGTTATTTTAGATACAGCACACAACGGAATTAATTTAGAAGAGTCTAAGTCCCAGATCTACATTTCTTTATTTTATTGACATCTTTTGATCATGACAATATCAGTAGCATATATCTAGTGTGTGTACACTCATGTGTTTTCTTTTTGCTAACATTTAACAAGGGCATAAGTTTTTTTTTAAAGTGTCATTCTGTTTGTCTAGCAGACACTTTTCAAACAGTAGCTGTGATATAATTTTAAAAAAATACTGAAAAAGGTACAAGCCCATGGTAGAAATTAAGTGCAGGCAAAATGTTTTTTTTTTTTTTTTTTAAACAAACAAAGTTAGACATTTTTCCACAACGTTATGACAAACCAAAAGCTTTTGCATATGTAACCACACATGGGAAAGTAGTTTAACTTCTCTCATCTCAAAGTTAGACAAGAAATGCAGAAGAAATTAACAAAAAACAAAACAGGTCAAGAAAGTTTTGACATGGAAGTAAGTGTCTTTATAGGAATTCCCAGGAGACGAATGCTCAGTGGTGGGCTCACAAAAGCCCCTTGTATGCTGAAGCACTAATTATGTTACTACTGCTGATACAAATACCAGAGTGGTCAGCATTAGAATGGTCATAGGGTAACCCACTGAAGTCAGTGAGAGGAGTTTTAGATGCACAAGGATGCAGAACTGGGCCCTAAACTAAGGTTTAATCCAGATCTGTTTATTCCTGGAGTCAATACAAGGCACAAGCTTTTTAAACACAGATTTAATTATCCACGATGCCTTTACAGTGATTGGAAAAAGGTAACTCCTAAACCAGAGATTCTTCACTTGCTGTACCTCCATTTAAAACGTGACTTTAAGAACTCCAAAGTACATCCCATCCCATTCTTGTAAATAACATGCTTTAAACAGATCAACAAAAAGTTTCTTTAACATCTGGGATCTCCATACTCTTCTTCAAAATACAGACTGAACAAGAAATCAACAAAATGACTGAAGCTCTTGGCTTTTACCAGCAGGTGTCACTAACAATGAAAGAGCAATTAGACACTGGAACTCCAACAGCGGAGAAAGACAGGGAAATAAAGCAAAATCTTCTGCTTTGACATGGTCAAATCACATTCCCCTCTCAGCTGTGCAAACTGTACCGTCTCGTGATGCTATCATATTACTACTTCGCCAGTCAAATTAGATCCTTCCAACCTAGACAGTATCTGAATTTCTAATGCAAAATATCTATCATTAAAAATCTAGAAGGCAGAAGAGTTTCCAGCTGAACAATTTTTAATTGTGAAGAGCCACCTTAATATTCAATCTGAACCCCTCGACAGTTTCATCACTGTCAATGCATTATATTTGCTTAGATTAAGCATAAAACAGGGTTACTTACCAGTAACTGTTGTTCTTCGAGATGTGTTGCTCATGTCCATTCCATTATAGGTGTGTGCGCGCCCCTGTGCACTGGTTCCCGGAACTTTTTTCCCCTTCGCAAGCTCCATAGGGCCGTCTTAGGCGCCCCCTGGAGTGCCGCGCTCGTGCTGCGGTATATGAGGTGGCAGCGCCGGCCCTGCGGGCCCTCAGTCCCTTCTTTCTGCCAACTCCAATAGTGGGGACGGAGGGTGGGTGTGGAATGGATATGAGCAACACATCTCGAAGAACAACAGTTACTGGTGAGTAACCCTGTTTTCCACTTCGAGTGATTGCTCATATCCATTCTAATATAGGTGATTAAACAGCCATACCTTGGAGGTGGGTAGGAGTCAATGGTGAGCTGCTCTAATCAGTACAGCCCTGCCGAAGCCCGCGTCCTCTCTTGCCAGCTGCACGATGGCGTAGTGGGACGTAAAGGTGTGGACCAACGACCAGGTCACTGCCTTGCAGATGTCCTGCAGGGGCACTCTTTCCAGGAAGGACGCCGATGAGGCCTGGGCTCTGGTTGAGTGTACTGAAACAGATCCTGGAAGCAGCACCTTCGCCTGCTCGTATCAGGTCCTGGTGCAGGTGGTGATCCAGGCGGAGATGCGCTGGGTGGAGACAGGTGAGCCCTTCATCCAGTCCGCCACAGCCATGAACAGCTGCTTCGACTTCCGGAATGGCCACGTCTGCTCAATGTAGTAGGCCAGGACTCATCTCACATCCAGAGAGTGCCATCTCTGCTCCTCCTCTGAACCGTGCGGTTTAGGAAAGAACACGGGGAGGAAGATATCCTGGTTATAATGAAACTGGGACACCACCTTAGGCAGGAAGACCGTACCTTATCCTTATAAAAGATGGTGTAGGGGGGCTCTGAGGTTAAAGCTCTTACCTTGAAGAGCCTCCTAGCCAATGTAATGGCCACCAGGAAGGCTACCTTCCAAGAGAGGACAAGCACTGGGCATGTAGCCATGGGCTCGAAGGAGGGGTCCCGTCAGAGTGGCGAGGACCAGGTTCAAATCCCAGGGAGGCACCGAGTCACGGACCTGCGGGTATAGCCTCTGCACCCCTTTAAGGAACCTGACTGACATGGGGTATGAGAATAAGGACCTCCCTTCCATCGGCTGCTGGAAGGCCGAGATGGCTGCCAGGTGCACCTTTAGGGAGGCCAGTGCCAGACCTTGGAGCTTCAGATGGAGCAGGTACTCCAAAATCGCCTGTATGGGCGAGCAGCTCGGTGGGATACCCCAGGACTCCGTCCAACAGGTAAACCGCTCTACTTAGCCCAGTACACCACCTGAGTGGAAGGTTTTCTGCTGCCCAGCAGAACCTGTTGGACCTGCGCCGAGCAGGCTCTCTCTCCCTCCGTCAGCCACAGAGTCTCCATGCTGTCAGGTGGAGGGAGTCCAGGTCCGAGTGCAGCAGGCAACCCTGGTCCTGGGAGAGCAGGTCATAACACTTCGGGAGCGGCACTGACGGGGTGATGGACAGGTCCAGCAACATGCTGAACCAGTGCTGTCTCGGCCATGCTGGGGTGATCAATATGATGTCTGCTTTGTCCCTCTTGATCTTCATGAGGACTTTGGGCAGCAGCAGAACGGAGGGGAAACGCATACATGAGGGTCCCCATCCAGTCTATGAGGAACGTGTTGGAGATTGAGTCCGGCTCGCGACCCTGGAGAGAGCAGAACCTCGGGCACTTCCTGTTCCAGGACGACGCAAACAGGTCCAGTTAGGGAACACCCCACTTGCAGAAGATAAAACTTATCACCTCCGGTTGTAGCGACCAGTCGTGTCAGGGTAGAAACGACCTGCTGAGGCGATCCGCCTCATCGTTCCTGACCCCAGGGAGGTGAGAGGCAGATATATGAAAGTCGTGCCTCACCGCAAAGTCCCAAAGTCGAATAGCCTCCTGGCAAAGGGCCGAGGAGCACGCTCCCCCCTGCCTGTTCATGTAGAACATGGCCACCATGTTGTCCGTGAGGACCTGCACCACCCTGCCCCTCAGGAATCTGAGGAACATCTTGCAGGCCAGGAGGACTGCCCTAAGCTCCCGGACGTTGATGTGGAGACTCCTTTCATCTGCCGACCAGAGCCCCTGGATGCTCAGGTCGCTGTTGATGTGAGCCCCCCATCCCACATCCGAGGCATCCGTGATGAGGGTGACCGATGGGCCAAGTCTCGGAATGGGACCCCCCTCAGAACTTCCCTGGGTGTCCTTCACCAGTTCAGGGAGGTCAGGACCCGCGCGGGAACCGTGACCACCCTGTTCAAGAAGTGCCTGGCTGGGGGCATATACCAAGGCTAGCAACGCCTGGAGAGGCCTGAGCTTGAGGCGAGCCAGCCTCACCACGTACGTACAGGCCGCCATGTGTCCCAACAGCTACAGGCAGTGTCTGGCTGTCGTCATTGGGGACCTGTAGAGATTGTCGATTATGGTGGCCATCGCCTCAAAGTGAGGCTGTGGGAGGAAGACTCTGGCCTGGGTGGCATCCAGGGTGGCCCCGATAAAGTCTATGCACTGCACCGGGGTGAGAGTGGACTTCTGCTCGTTGATGAGCAGCCCCAGTCTGGTGCATGTTGCGCAGGTGAGAGCCAGGCTGTTCCTCACGTGGGCCCTGGGACCTACCCCGGATCAGCCAATCGTCCAGGTAGGGAAAGATCTGCGGTGGAGGTGGGCCGCCACCACTGACATACACTTTGTGAAAACCCTGGGGGCAGACGAGAGGCCAAAGGGCAGGGCCGAAAACTGGTAGTGGCAGCCAGCTACCATAAATCAGAGGAAGCATCTGTGTCTGGGAAGGATGGAAATGTGAAAATACGCATCCTTTGGGTCGAGGGCAGTGTACCAGTCCCCTGGATCCAGTGCAGGAATGATGGAGGCTAGTGAAACCATATGGAACCTGAGGCGTCTGATGAATTTGTTCAGACAGCGGAGATCTAATATGGGTCTCAGGCCCCCCCTTTGCCTTGGGAATAAGGAAATACCCTCGGCCGCGGTGCAGAGGAGCTCGGTGACCCGGAGTGGGAACTATGAGGGGAGCCCACACTCTCGACCCTCTGGGGGGAGACAGACTGCTGTCTTGACAACCCACCGGGGCCACCCAGCATGGGTTTATCCCGAGACGCTGGTCCCTGCACCCTCGGCCAAGGGGGGGACGGAGGCGTGGGCATGGCCATGAGGGCGTGTGCCGCAGCGAACACCTCCGGCGCCGATGGCCCTTGCAGGGGCGCTCCCCCACCCTAGGAGTCGGGGGAGGCTCTCTGCGAGGAGGAGATGCAGGTGCTGGAGTAATCTCAATGGCTGCAGCTGGTGCATCTCCTCACTCCCCCCAGGCCGGGCAGGCGGTGCGGTGCGGGGGAGTCTTGGCGCTCGGTGCCCTGGTGCTTCTTCCTCTTCGGCACCAGGGCCTGGCAATGGTTCGACACCGGTGCCAGTGGAGCTCTCCACACCGAAGAGACTTTCGGTTCCACAGGGGAACGCGCCGGTTCAGAGTCCGGCTGGAGCGCGGACTCCATCAGGATAGCCCTCAAGCGCGCGTCTCTTTCTTTCTGCATACGCAGCTTGAAGGCCTTGCAGATCCTGCATTTGTCTTTTCTATGCTGCCCTCCCAGGTAGCGGAGGCAGCGGTGGTGAGGGTCACTCACGGGGAAGGCTTTGCCACAAGTGGCACAGGATTTAAATCCGGTTGTGCCAGGCATGGCCCAACCTTAAGCCCCTGAGGACTGTGTTATCTTAATCTAAGTAATGACTATACTTAACACTAACAACTATGCTTAACTTAACAACTATGCTTAACAGCTACTTATGCTAACAACAACGAGAAAGTTCAATGGGGAGGCTACTTGCTAGAGAGCAAGAGGCAGACGTTCCAGCAACCGTCACAGGCGAAAAGAAGGAACTGAGGGCCCGCAGGGTCGGCGGCGCCTCATGTACCGCGGCATGAGCGCGGCACTCCAAGGGGCGCCTAAGCCAGCCCTACAGGGCTTGCTAAGGGGAAAAACGTCCCGGGAACCAGTGCATAGGGCGCACACACACCTATATTGGAATAGATATGAGCAATCACTCGAAGTAGAATACAAATTTATTTTACAAAATCTTGTATTAATTTATATATGTACTGCAGCCTTGGCTTTAAACAAACTCTACCGAAAGGAGACATTATACCTCATAACTCTGATTTGGAAGAGAATTATATGCATATAGTTTCACCGAAACATCAGTTATTTCTGAATGAAGGTGACTAAAGAGGTTGTAGCCTTTTATTCTTTATTCAAAGTTAATTTTAATGATTCACTTCTCTCATATTAGCTCTAGCTGCTGCTGGTGAATTGACAGTTGACAATTCTTTACAATTAGGGCACGATTATTATATCGTTTAGACTGCTGTAGTGCTCACCATGTACTAGCCCAGTGGTTCCCAACCTTTTTGGCTCGAGGGTCACAAAATAGGATTTTTATAACCCTGAAGGGCACTGGTCTCTGCCAGCAGCCCCCCTCTCCTCCCTCTCTGCTGCAACCAGAGGGAAGGAGTTTAGCAACGAGGCTCTCCCGTCCCCCTGTGGCTGCAGCAGGGAACTCTGCGCTCCACCTTGGTCTCTAAGCAGTAACTCCCTTCTGCATGCAGCCAGAGGGACAGGAGATCAGTGCTCTCCTCCCTCTGGCTCCAGCAGGGACCCAGCACCTAAGGACCCTGGTGGAGCACTTTGCTGTGCTCCCTGCTACACCCAAGTGGAGAGGAGTGCTGATCTCCCCTCCCCTTGACTGTAGCAAGGAGCCTGAACCATCTGTCAGCCCTGTGGCAACGCTCTCCGCCTGGGTCCTCAGGCAACAGCGGCTCCCTTCTGCAGCCAGTGGGAAGAGAGCGCAGGCCATTTTGAAAACCTCTATGGGCCACGGGTTGGGAACCACTGTGTTAGAGGCACTTTCCCAGACACAGAGAAAGACCAGTCCATGCTCCAAACAACCAGCAACCAAGCAGACACACATACATACATACACACACACAAAAGAGGATTGGGGAAAATGGATACAACCTACTAACAGACTTTCACCAAGAAAAGGGCTATTGCTTTAAAACTTGATTTGATCCCTGTCTCACCATACATGACCATGCCAGCAAAAACAACTCAGAAGACTAAAGTTTGGTACCTCTCTTCCCACCCTCACAGGAAGGAAGGACCTGGATCCTATTCCTGACTCTGTCATAGACTTGCTCTTTGACCTTGGTCACTTAGGGTTACATTCACAAAGGGACTTAGGCAGTGTAACACTGCGTGTCATGGTGCCTAACTTTTAGATTGTTAGAAAATCACAGGAACAAGACTGAGATCCACAAAGTCAAGTTGGGCACCTAGGCTCCCGTTGCAATGAGTAGGGAGAGAGGTGCCTTAAAATGGGATTCACAGAAGCCAGCATAAGAGTCTCCTGGCCTGCTAAGAAAATTAACCGGAGATGCGGACCAGACAGGTGTGTGCTAAGGCCCGCCCATTTCACAGACAGAGGCACGAAAGTCCATGCCGCAGGGAGGTGACTAGATCTCTGCTAGCGATCCACACTCAGGAACCCCTCTTACACAGTCAGGCAGCTTAGGTGCCTAAGTTTCCTTGAGAATGACTTAGGCTGGCACCTGCCTCCACACAAAATGGCCAGCAGAGAAGGAGGGATGGGGGTGGTGTCCACCTTACAACTTTTAGCCCAATGGTTAGAGCACTCACCTGGGATGTGAGAGACCCAGGTTCAATCTACCCCCCCCCCAAGGGGGAGAAAGGAACTGAATAGGGGTCCCCAACTCTCAGAAGAGTGCTTTAACCTCCGAGTTCTGGCATATTCTGGTGTGGAGCTCCCTCAGTCTCTCCTGTTGAGGTTGTTCCGCTTTGTATACATACTGAAGGTGAGAGAAATTGAGAATGACTCTGTAGATGGGACAGCAGGGTGCAGTCCCTCTACTCCAATCACTCTTTTATTACTAGTTGGGGAAGATATTAATTCAACCCTTACTACCAGGGTAGGCTTTCAAGATGACCTGCAAAGGAGAAAATAGAACTGGGGCTTGTGCCATTCTTTATGATTTATAATGATTGTATCAAGTAGGCTTTTTGTATTAGGAATTCAGATTCTGTCTAGGTTGGAAGGCTCTCATTTGACTGGCGAACAAGTAATATGACATCATCAAAGGAACTGAGAGAGGAAGGTATTTTTTCCTCTCAACTATTAATACTCTTAGGGCTTGTCTACACAGTTTTGCAACAAAAAGTGTTTACATCTGCACAGCTTGTTCCTGTAAATTTAAAAGTGCTGCCTAAACACATATAAAAATAACATCTTCAGTAGTATCTGTACAACTGTGTGTGTAGAGCAGGCCTTACCTTTCCATTTGTAACACTCCTGAATGTTAAGGATTAATTAACATTTTAGATAAAGGAAACTTTGACTTTAAAACATTTAAACCTTCACCTCTTCAACTAAACTGTCACGGGTTAACAGCAAGCATCCTCAAGACACCCAGGGGAGAGCAAATTCCTCACCTTTCGAAGTCAAAACAAGCAGGGGGGAAATAGTCAGAAAAACCTAACTCACCGTTCAAGCCTTTATACATTGTCATGAAGAATCAAAAACAGACAATGACCCAAATTCTTAAAACACCTTTGCAAGTCATTTTTTAAAAATGATTTTGCCATGTCTTCCCATCCCACTCCACCCCAACTGGTCTCTGCCACATCGGTAACAGTAAATTCACTGGGTGAGGATTACTATTCATTAAAACTCTATCCTTAGATGTTTGCCCTGGTTAGCTGAATCACTGTGAGCAATGGGATAAAAAAGTGTTTCAATTTTAATTTTTGGAACCATTTTATCAAATAAGTTTACTTGCAGGAAATGTATTCCTAACCTGCTAGAAAGGACTCGAGAAGTGTTAGTCTTTACTTCCGTTAAGTTCCCAAACTCACGTTCCAGAATACATTAATTGCAGATTTACCTCAAGTGTTGGCTGCCCCTAACGCCCCCTCCCCACCTTTGATCCACACCAAAAAGCCTCTAACTCGTACTTGGTGTTTAAGCCCGTTAGGGTAGCAGGCACAGCTGAAGGTACAGGCTTCAGCTCAGATTTCACTTCAGCCTGGACTGGAAACTTACCTACTTTGCAGTCAGAATGCAGGCTAATCAAGCACAGGTGCTATTACTCCTGCTATGCTATCCCACAAGTCCTCCGGAGCTATACTTCCTGTCTAGCTCCTCTTTAAATCATCCTTTAAAAATCAATACTGACTCAGCATTTTCACCCCACAATTGCTTGGCCCATTTCTGTCGTGCTTCCACTGCATTGAAACAGAGATGCCATCCAAGAAATCTTCCTCCCATGCTGCCAATTGGCCAAAAACTGATGTCAACCATCTGGTAAAGCTATGGTGTGATGTCGGTAAGATCCAACACTCGGGGGAGTGTACCCAAAATGGCACTTCTATGAGTGGTGGACAGAAAGAAACACTGAGGCAGAGAAGTCAGCCGAGTGCACCATGAATCACTCTGTGGTTTGTCATTATGGAATTCAGTCTGCATTCTTGTTAAAAGTTCTTGCTGCCAAGTGCTTTTCGCTTTCTTCTTCAGAGCTGTCTGCATTAATAACGAGTAGCTCCACTTGGAAGTTATTTACATAAAGTACTATTCTCGTGTCATTGCCAGACAGCAGCTCCATGCAAGGCAAGAGGGAGAGAGAAAGGGGGCAAGGGAGAACACGCTGCGAATGAATTCATAGAGCAGTCCAGTTTAATGCACTACTAAGAACCATGGGCTAGCCCACCAGAAATCCAACCCAGCACAGGGGCTGAGTACAGCACCATTGTGGATACAGCCACATGGGTCTGACACAAGTAGGACTTTGCAGTGGGAATGCTAATTCTGCAGTGAAGATATACCCTCAAAGATGTGATTGAGAAAGTGGCAAGCAGTAGCATGATGGTCAGCTTACTGGAAATGATCCCCAGTTTGGTTGTTTAAAACTAACGAGTGAACAAAAGAGGCTTGATTTTAGATAAATATGCTTTTTTCCTCATGTATTTCTGTTTTAAGGCCACTAGTTAACAGTGTGGCCTGTATACTAGTGCCTGTATTTTCAAAAGGAAAAGAAAGTAGCAAATATTTGTGTTTAAACAGGTCATTTATTAGAGATGTGCCTTTTAAAACAAACATCTATGTTTGTTAGCACAGATAATAGTGCACATCTGCAAAGGCAAGAGAGGCAGGACAGCCTTGAGCCATTAGAGAATATCTGATATCTTAGGGAACAGAATAAACCTTATAATATTCCATGATAAACTTCCCTTCAATTTTGTAAGAAAAAGCTATCTGTATAAAAAGTTGATTAAGTGCAGAAAATATACAGCAGATGATGAAATGCCAATCTGAATTCATGCATGTATGGTACCTTTCTATTCCGAAGCATGGAATATCAGCTTGTATTTTGAATTTCCTAGATTTCATTGTGTGTGTGTTGCAAATATAGTTTTATTTAAACACAAGTGGTGGGACTTTTGCATTTCAATTTGCAGAAGATACCACAGAAATGCCTAGCAGAGGGAATTTTGAGTTCATAAAACACAGCTATAGTTTCTAGATGGAAACTGCTTCTTGTCAAGTGCTAACACCTATTTCAGCTCAGATTTATAGTGCCACAAAGCTTCTACTAAAGTGACTGGAAGATTTATCCTGCCAACTGGCAGCCATAATTTTCAACCATTAAAAAAAATTATGCTAGCAACAGCAATTTGCTTTAAAGTCAGCAGCCACATAATTTTGCATACTTCAAAAAGTGTAACATTGCTTTAGAAAAATCGGTTGCCTTATTATAGAACAAAAAATTAAATAAAGATTGTGACACAGAGGCTCTTTGGCAAATGGTCCCTTTCTTTGCAAGCAACTCATCTCAGACTTGACAAACTCACTACACCAAACAGGTCTTGCATGTTATTTACCCATAAAGAATAGCCTGCAAGGTATCTACAGAAAGCTAGTTACTTGTCAAGATTCCTAATCATTGCAAGTTTTATGTACAGGTTATATTTAAGGAGCAATGTAATTATATTGAAAATATACTTTGTAGACATGAAGTAAAAGTCAGTCACCAAGGGATAACATCTCAGGGATTGTCTATACATACACCAATGCAGCTGTGCCACTGCAGCACTTAGTGAAGATGCTATCTATGCTGATGGGAGAGCTTCACTGTAACTTGCGTTGATAACACTTTCTAGTGTAGACCAGGCCTTACTTAGGCATGCATATCCTATTAGTGGAGCTAGTGCTTAATTTTCTTACTTGGCAATAGTCAAAGTATGCCTTTTTTCAATTGTTTTACATTAAAACTGTAGAACTCTGAACTCTGTGCATGAACCATGTGTTAGTCATTAGAAGTATTTTACAGTTAATATTTGTTGTCTAATTGCAAACGCATTAACTATATATTCTCCAGCACGGCATACTGCAACTAAATGCTATGACACTCCTGAGCCAACTTTTGTGCCATATAGTGTGGGAGATTAACTAAGTTTCAAGGTTGGCATCCTGACTCTTTGTGCCTGGACCAACAAAGTAAAGTGGTGGTGGTGTAATCCAATTGGTGATTTCATGGGAGTTGGACTCATGATAAGAAGAGCAAAGAGCAAACTTAACGACTGTTAAAAAAAATGAAACACTGTGGGAAAGATCCATCCTTGATTTCATTCTGCTGACTTCAGTGAGGTTACACTGAGGTGTATTTGACCCAGGACATTTCACTTTTTTATTAAATTGAGCAGTTTAGACTAAAGCATATTGTCATACTTTCAACTAACAGGAAATCAGTCACGACTTTAGAACAACATTCCCCACAGTTCTTCAGGGATGTTTTTAAAAGAATAAACCATTCTTTGCAGTAATTGCAGAAGCTGTTTCTACTTTGGAACATGGCAAACAAGGATGTGAAAGGACAACAAGACATATTATAGTACTAGATTTTTCAGAAAGAAAATGCTTTTGTAAATTACAGCCAGTACTTCAAGGACTATAATATATAACCACATGAATTCACAGCTCTTTTCAAGTCTGCTATAACCAGCTGACTACAAAAGATCAAAGAAACTCTTACCAGAAAACTGGGATATAAGTATTCCATGGCAAATAGGTTCCATATCAGAAGCATAACTTACAATACATTAGACTTGGAGTCACATGTGGGAAATTCAATCTGAAGGCTCTCAAGAAGTCTTCATCCCCACATGGAAGGCAGTTATTTTGGCTTTTGTGCCAGTGATCCATATTCAGTCTCTAATGAGGGAGGTAGGACTAGTGGTTAGGGCATTAGCCCAGGAGTCAGGAGACCCAGATTCAATTCCCTTCTCCACCACAGATGACTTGGCTGACCCTGGGCAAGTCACTTTGGTCCAGATCCTCTGAGATATTTAGGTGCCTACCTGCCTCTTTAGGCACCCTAAGGCCACGACTTAGGCACCACTGACATTTTCAAACCTGCCGCTCCAGCTGCCACCTAAGCCTGTAGCACCCAAGTTTCCACTGATTGGCATTCGCAAAGCCACCTATGCCCTCAGCTAATGAGCAGCTCAGAGCCCTATCTCTAGCTGAAGCCATGGAGGCCCCGAAGCAGGATTCTCTCAGTAAGGCGATTCTGTAGGGGTGCTCTGATGATACTCAGCAGTAGGAGGGACGTATGCAGACCACTGATGGCAGCGGGCAACACAACACCCACACAAAAGACAGCCAGAACACAGAAAAATATAGGGCCGTTGTGAGAGGCGTATTGAAGTGTGTGTGTGTGGGGCGGGGGGAGGAGGGGGAGGTATTTCAGCTGCTAGGGCATGGGCTACTTAAATGGCTGACCTAAATCCCAGACAGGGTTTGTGGCTGAGGATTTCAAGAGGAGGGAGGTGCCCAATTATGGCCCATCAGCCAGGCATACCAGGTCAGCCACTTAGACTCCTAAGCCCTTCTCCTTTCCCCATCCCTCACCCTGTCCTTCCCCTCAGCATTTCACTCCTGGCTGGGTTAGGCAGTTCCCAGATCAGCCTCCTGGCATCTGAGAACCCCTTTGTTAGGCACCTAACTTTCCCTATGCATTGTCTTCTAGGGAGCCCAGGCACCTAGCTCCAGGCTGAGGATTCCCCTACGCGGCAGGTCACGTACAGATGAGGTGGTGCAGCACTGAGCAGAGCAATACCTAAGAATCTTTGAGGAGCTGGACCTTAATCTCTCCATGCCTCACTAACCCATTTATAAAATGAGAATAGTAGTACTTTCCCACCTCACAGATTATAAATTGTGAGGTGCTCGATACTACAGTAATGAGGGCCACATAAATACCACAGACAGCAGTACATCTACCAAAAGCAGTGCAGACTTCTCTCAGAAACCTTCTCCTCTTCAGCAGCGGCTATTGTTATTCAAGGGAGCCCTTTGAACAACTTTCCTGTTTTACTCATCAAACATTTCCAACTATTATTTCCCCCTCTTATCAGTAGTTGTTTCCTCATTTGCTGATCCCACAGTGTTTTCAATGGACCTATACTGAATAACTACTGTATGCAATTTTTCTGCTTAAAAATAAGAAGAGTTTAGCTCAACACAGTGCAACAAAAGGAATTATTTTTTCTTTTAAGTCTAGGACTCACAATCCCAACATGACCCTACTAGTAGGAGAGAGGACTGGGTCTGCAGTTTGAAGTGTTGCTATATCCTTGATACTTGCTTAAAAAAAGAAAAAATAAAAACCACTAACTGGGGGCCCAGTTTATTAACTGACAAACATAAGTGTAATTATTTTAATGGTTTTTGTTTTTCTTCTTCTCTTTTTTTTTTTTTTTTTTTTTTTTTTAAGGTGAGGAAGAAGTCACCAGAAGTTTTCCCTTCCCCCTTTTTAAAAAATTATTCCTATCCTGGACAAATACGGACTTTGACTTAAACTATTGTTTAATTGAAGGCAACTGTCCTTAAAACAGCGTGGATACTCTACATTTTCTGCAAAATGTAAAATCACCAGAAGTTCATTTTTAAAAGATTTTTAAAAAATACCTTTTATATATATTATACAGGGGCAAAGCATCTCCTTTGCCCCGGTGTCCCCCTCGGTGTGCCAGAGGTTGGTCCTGGCAGGAGTCACTAGAATCAGAGACCTCCTGGACTACGACCAGGAGAATTGGGTGGGTCCCTTGTCACTAGTTCGGCGCATGGGGCTCTCCACTCTTCAAACTCTCTGGCGTGTACTTCAGGAGGTGAGGGCAGCCTTACCCGCCTCTTGGGTTTACCTGGACAGGTCCCGCAGGAGTCTGCTCCCCGCCCACTCCTCACCCCTAGTCCTCTAGATCTTTTCATTGGGCTCCTGCCCCGCAAGCCTCCCTCCCCCGTCCCCCCGCAGGTTACCCCTCCCACCCCCACCCCCAAGCTGGCTGTGTGACCTGCAGCTGGTTCGTTTCTGAACCGCACCAAGGACATATTTGTACACACTCCTGCTCCACGCTTTTCATTTCCTCACCCTCATGTTCCACCTTGACACCAAGTGGCGGTAACTTTTGACACTTGTTGAAGGTGAGGAACTCTGGTGGGCCGGGCTGTATTCCACCTGGGTCCCACAGCCCACCAGGGATATTAGTTGATGGCTCCTTCCTAGAGCCGTGAGCACAGGAATGTACTTGGTGCGGTTCATCCCCATCCCCAATATCTGCCCTTTTTGCAGCATGAGGGAGACCTTGGTACATGCTTATCTTGAGTGCGCCAGGTTGCAGCCCCTTTTCCAGCTACTCCTCAACCTTCTTTTACGGTTCTGGCTGCACTTTCTCCCACTCCTTCTAATTTATGCACACCCTAAACATGGCCCCACAAAGTCGCGAGACCTCCTTGTCAACCTCCTCCTGGTGCTGGCCAAAGTGGCTATCTATAAAACCAGGGAGAGGATGTTGGCCGAAGGATGCTTTGCGACTGTGGAGCCTATTTCCATTCCTCTCTTCGTTCATTCATCTGGGTAGACATCCACTGGCTTCCTAGACACCTCTGAGGAGCAATGGACACTGTCTGGGGTTCTCTGCTTGGTGTCCCCTTCAGGGTCCCTACTTTTGACCCCCCCCCGGCCTGTTCCTGTTCTTTCTTTTGTTGCCCCCCATATTTGTTTGAGTCCCAGGCACAGTAGCTCCTCCTCTTAGGCTGGGGGAGGGGCCTTCAGCTGTGTACCCGCCCACATCCCAGACCCCAATAAGACCTCTCTCTTACAACAGTCTGGACTGACTTTGTCATAATATTTACACTTCAGCAGTTCATCATCTTGTTTTCCTGCAGTTTTTGAAGTGTAATACACATCTCCCCATAGCCACAGAAATATGGGGAAATTTGCAAATATTTTACAATATCCAAACACTCTGAGCTCAAACATCCAATTACAAAGCAAACAACACTCTGAAAATATCTCTCCAGATGTTTCATCATATATAAAGATCTGACTAAATTGCAGCAAGCCAAAAGAATGCCCCCGTTTCCTGAAGTGGGCTAACAAAAGGAAAAAATGTGAATGCAGTAACTATTTTTGAATGGCAGCTTTGACATTATTCCATTCAATCCACTTTTAACAATTAGAATATTGTCTGTATCTTAGAACAGAAAATAAACTGCATATACTTGTACATATACAATAATTTTTAAAAAGTCTGAGTTCAATCAGGTTTTCAGGAATGTTTTTATAGCTAAAAATGTGTGTCTATCTACATACTCTCTGGAATATTTAAAAGCAGCACAGGAACTCTACATAAAGGTATTCACTTGACAGATTATTCCAGCTCCCATAAAGTCTATTGCAAATCCTTTTACAATACCCTTTGCTACAATACAGTCTACTATGTCTCTGAAGTTCAGCATTTGAGAAAAGCAAGACACACAGCACAAAAATATTTTCATAGACTGTAGTAACCCACTACCTGTTTTGTCCATATGTGCTCTAACTTGCACTGTAAGCTTTTGGGACAGGGTTCTTATCATCCTGTATTTATCAGTAATGCACCATACACAGTGCCATAAAACAAACAATATGCTAATATGAACAGCATTTGATTTCTCGATTTAATGTAAAAATCTGAAGGCACTGAATGAAGATAGATACCATATCAACATTTCTCACCAGACAAGTTCAAGAAACACAGTCTCATTAAGTTCTAGTAACATCAATAAACTAACATATACTTAAATATACATTGATGGGTTTCTGTTTTCCATGCCACTTCTAATTATAAGCCATTTATGATGATGATAAATGAGGCTCTCCTTCCCCTGGATCCTGCAATGAAGTAATAAGGTTGAATTTGTTAAAATTAGTTCTATGGCAACAGAGTGATGAAATCAATACAGCATTAAATTCACTGCAAGACCAGGCAGAAAGAGAAGCTGGAATGGGATGGAGTCTGGAGAAAGATCTTATTCAAACACACCTTCAACAATAGCAAGCAAAATACACAAACAAATCTCAGGGCTTATAAAAATGCTTACAAAAATGCAGGTGTTCTCATTTCAAATTCACCACAAAACAAAAGAACTCTTTTATGTACAACTCTGCTCTTGTTGTAACCCTGGTCTTTTCAGATGACGGAACACCTATTAGGGATGGGCTAGATAATATTCTGTCCTGCCTTGAGGGCAGGAGACTGGAATAGAAGACCTCTCGAGGTCCCTTCCAGTCCTACGATTCTATGATTCTATCAGGGGGTTGCTAACGTAACACCTCCGGAAAGCCATCCCATTGAGAATTTCACATATATTACTAATTCAATTTAGATTTTCTAGAGACCAACAGACAAAGAAAGGATTTTTGGATAAATAGCCTGGTTTTAAACTGACTCTGGGCCTTCTTCCTGATCCAGCAGAGAGACAGGATCATGGAGGACCGCACTCCTTAGGGAAGGGTTGGAAGGACTGGACTTACTGAGGCCCCATAAGACTGGATGCTTGTTCTATGCTGAAGCACTGATGAACTTGAAACCATAAGGAAATCCCTTTTGAAGGACTGCTCCTGCCCAAGCCCATGTTAGGGTTGGGGTGATGTCTGATAAGCTTATTAGCATGTAAGTTCTTTTACTATTTTTAGTATGTTTTCTTTGTAATGCTTTTATCTTAAGAATAAACTAGGTTTGCATAGGAAGTGCAGCGTGGTACCTTATAACTGTGGGCAATTACTCTATTAATTATTAGTCTCTGAAAAGAGAGTAAGCAGGCTGCTTAGATGGAGTCTCTTGCTGGAATTTCACAGTATAGTCCGGGGACTGTGCAGCTAGAAATACCCCAGTCAGAAGGGAGTGAGACATGTCTCTCCACTCAAGAGAGCTGAAGCCTAGAGTGAGTGCCCTTGCTGGACCACAGAGGCAGAATACAGGTGCAGTTGCCCTGAACTGTGACATCTTCATAACCACCATTTCCTCTACAACAAATTTCTCCTTGCCTCTGGCAAAATCTATTCCAACTCAGGCCTTCACGTTTGCACACTTTGTCCCCAGTCTTCACCCACAGGTGTCAGTGTTATTGGGTGAACTGCACCCCGATCCCTCTTGGTTTCTTCAAATGCACCCCCCTCAGGTCTCAGACTGCAAGCTGTCACCTGCCACAGGATAAAATCAGGTTATTCTCCCATCCTTGCAGTCCCCTGTGTATAAACCATGACTACCTCAGCTGGACTGAGTTATCTTCAGTGCCTGCAGTTCTGTTCTCTCTAAGGTCAAGGACAGCAGTATCCAGTAGCCACACAGCTTTCTTAAAGCAAAGTATCGTTAATTTAGAATAGCATTTCAGAGAAAAAAGATTTAAAAAGACAATAGTCCATATATAAGCCAGCTTCCACAGAGACCCTCTTTCTCTTTTTCAGCCTGTCCTCCTGACAGCCCAGTACAAATAACCTCCCCTCCTCTCCTGAGAAGGGTTTTGAACTGTTTAGAGTTCTTTTGATCTCTTTCTTCCCAGCACTGGCTGAACAGCTGTGTCACTTTGGCCTGGAAGTATGCCATTGTCCATGCAACCCAATGTTTGCTGGGAGTTGCTTATCTATAACTATTGTGTTTCTTCTCTCCTTGTTTTTCCCCACCACTTCTTATTAAGCTAGAACAATACATTCATACAGGAAACTCCTATAGCCCAATATACAACTACTTCTCTTCCCTGGCTAGGCCACATGCAGTGTTCATAAAATTATTACATCTCCTCAGAGCTCTTAGATTATTACACAGCAGCTCCCATCCATTGCACCAATCATGACCACCACCCCCAGTGCCCCAGAGCATCCCCCACTGCTCAAGAAACAGCATCTGGAATTTCTGGAATGCGGGAAGGGGGGAGTGCCTGGCCCACTCATCAATCCGTCTTATGTGCACAGTGCTTAAAAATTTTCAGTTCTAACGTGAAAAAAAAGCTCAAATGACCATAAATCCAATATTTAAATAAAACAAAAGCTGGCAGTTGTACCAGATCTACTCAGGGTCCACCTCTTACCTTGTTTTTGTTTGTTTGTTTGTTTGTTTTTTAATAGATAGTCAGTTTTCTTAAGAGATATCAGTCAATGATGAAAAGTAAGACTTCCATGGACAAATTTCAGCCAGCACCCAAATCCAAAGGTTTCCTATTAAGAATTAATAGCAAGAAACCAAGCATTCTACACAGAAAATTCAAAGAACATAAAATATAACCCTGTGTGAAGTTTTACCTGGCTAGGCCATCTACTTTTAAAGAAACAAAGGGAACTTCTGCTACAAGCACCACTATAATACTCAAACCCATACCATTTAAACATGTCCTAATGACAGACAAATTTCTGTTCCGAGACAACAGAAAAGATGGTGACTTGGGTTCAAAACATATCGTCATTGCATAGGCTATCATCACTTGTGTGGTATGCCTCCCAAAGCTCTCCAGCTGATGAGAAAAATGAATTAACTGTAACAGGCTTCAGAGTTAAAGACCAGCTGGATAATCTACGTAGACTACAGCATCTTGCCTCTCTTTATGGAGAGTGTTTCACATCCAATTAAAAATTACACAGTATTTTCAGGACATTTCAAACCTTTGGCTAACAGTGGAGCCGAATTAGAGGATTATTTTCCTGATTCTATGCAGAAAACACATTAATGACAATGTGAGTGTTGCCATCTCTTGTGGTTTTGTCATGAATCGATCTTACAATATTTGGTGTTCTTCTTTCCCAGCTGCTGGAATCAATGAATTCTACGAGAATCTCAGCTTTGAGTTAAAAAAAATAAGAGTGTCTAGCCTACGTGGTTGTGGAGAAAAACATGAAAACATGAAGCAAGTACACTGGAAAGACTGCAAAACAAGGAGGCAAATAACACAAATCCAAAATGTATTTTTAAAAAAATAACCCCGTTATTTTTAAACCAATCCTATAATTGCTTGGGTGTTGGCAATATTGGAAATAAAGCAATTCTCTAAGTCTCTCAGGTTTTCAGTATTCTTGCCATACAGCAAAAATATCTGATTTTAAAACAGCAGAAACTTTTAAAACCAAGTGAAGTTACTTTACTTTCCTGCATTATTAAGTCTAGAAACATGAGAAATGCTACACCAGATCAGATCAGTGGTCCATCAAATAATCTGGTGCCTGGTCACTGGCAGAGCTTCAGAGAAAAGAACAAGAAACCCTATAAACAGACAATGATGATAATCTCTCCATAGTAAAAGCTTCTGCTTAATCTCAGGCTTGTTTTATGCCTTGGGAAGCATAAGGTCTTAATGCTATATATAGTGACATTTGTTTGACTTTTCAATCTCTAGATTTTTTTATGTAATATACTACTGCTCTTAACAAAACCTAACAGGTGAGAGCCTTCTTTTAATTTTATCTTTAACAGGACTTGTCATGGTGGACAGGCCCTAAAGATGAACCACTTCCTCCACTAAAAAAAGCCCTGTTTTTATTTTGACAATACTAACAGTATTTAACATACCCTGGTACGGACAAAGCATAATGCAGGCTGCATTACAATGGGTGGAGAGTCATAAAATTAGAATTTGGAACAGAACAAAAATGCAGAGGAATCAGAATTTCCAGAATGACAAACACAGCGTGAAACCACATCAGAAAGCGCTAAAACGCTTGCCTTAAGTGCTTTGACATAAATATTTTACTGCAACTTGAAAAATAGAATTTGTTAACCATTCAAGCAATGCAGAATGTTGTGTGTCTTTAAATGATTATTGCCAATAAGCGCAAGGAGCCAGTTCTGAGAAAAAGGTTCTGTGGGTTACAATATGATTTCATTCCAGTACTGTGTACAGCTTCTGATTTATGGAGACCCTAACCAATGCATGCAACAGTCACTAATACCAGAATTCTGCAGCTTTACCATCCATTTTAATATACAGAATAAGAGTTAAAAAGGCAAAGAATCTAGTCTGATTTTTTAAACTTATTAAAAATGTTCCAGATATATATCTATTTTCTTTGTTCAATATTTTATTTGCATGTTTGCCTGTAAATCTCTCTCTGAGAGAAACTTTTTTGAACTGGACATGATAATTACTTAAGGTAAATTGACTGAAAAAATCATCTTTTCAATAAGCAGTTGCTGAAATGCCAGCTTGCAATTTACTGCAATAGTCCCAGATAAATTCCTATTCTGCCAATAACAGCACACCAGGATGACTATTTTTTCTTTTACATAAAAAGATCATCATCATCAAAAAGCTGTGCAAAATCAGTTACCTAGCTCTTTCTACAAACATATGACTTAGCTCTCTATCTGAAGTGCAGGCATAAAATTCAATGTTCTTTTGATCCAGACTGAAATACAAGTACATTTAAAAAACCAAATAAAATCTACTACTTTGATTTGTTACCACCACAATCAAGAAATGGCCACTATTAGCCTAGAATAAAAATAATTACACAGTAACCAAGCTAACTGCACCTCTGATCCTTCCTTGAGCAGTCACTGGTCTTTTGGGTTATATCATGTGACTCTCCCACGCTCAAAGTGAGCCCTGGATATCCACCACAATTTACTTCAATAAATCTGATTTATGCCCATACCCTACAATTCTATTCCCTCCAGGACAACGTCAGTAGTAATCAGTTTCCTTAAACTTCCTTAAAGCACAGTATACATTTATTTAGAACATTTCAGAGAAAATAGATCTTAACAACAACAAAAACACACCTGGTAAGTAGGCATGCGTATAGGTTGTCTAACCATTTTCCACATGCGGACCCTGGAAGGACTATTTCCCTAGAGATTCTTTGTTAGAGCCTCCCCGTCAGCCTATCACAGTTCACTGACACTCTAGGCAACTCATGGAAGCTCCCTCTCCACACACTTTCTGCAGGAATCAATACACTTTTAACTGTTTACAGCCCTTTGATCTGGCAACTCCCAACTCTGGCAAAACACAGTTTACAACAGGAGACAGGATCTTTGAAGCTAACAGCCTGCTCGATTGTTTTTCAAGTGTATGCCTGGATTTTTTTTTCTGGGAAGCCATTGTGTCAAATCCCTGTTTGTTCTTCTCACTGCCCCCATCAAGTTAGAATTTCTTGTATGAAAGTATTGATCTGATAACCCTCCACAGCCAGACAGCGATGGGATGGATCACCTGATCTGTTCCTTCCCTCTGAAGGACCTGGCATTAGCCACTGTCGGAAGACAAGATAGTGGGCTAGATGGACCACTGATCTGACCCAGTGTGGACATTTTTATGTTCCTCACTGATCACGTCACTTACAATATTCACACCGCTATTACATATCATTATTCATAGATTAATACATAGCAGCTCTACAACCATCACACAAGTTATTGATGCCAGAAAAACATCCTCTCAAAATGCTATTGTAGCAGTTAATGGTTTCTTCTTTTCAATATTCTTCTTTTAAGAGAAGAAAGCCACAAACAAGGGGACTGGCCAGTTCAGGCGATAATCAGTCACTAATCTGGGTTACCAGTTCATATTCAAAACATGTCAGTAGTGAGTAAGTGCCAGAGTCAAACTCTCTCCTTCAGTCACTGGAGGGATTCACCCCAAGGAAGTGCAGGCCTGGCAGTTTCTATCAGTGAAGAACTGCTAAAGCCGCAGCCAGCGCCCCACAGGAGCCTTGCCAGCAGAAGGCACATCCACTGACCACACCACCTTTTTGCCCAACATCATCCACTTCTTGGGCTGTGCCAGCCACCCAAATATCCCCAGCGGGACACACTTCATTTGTTTTGCACTGCAGAAACATCTTCTCAGATGATTTATGAGATGCCAAGAATTACATGGACATCTACAGGAGCATTTTGTCTAGTTCATTTTGGCAAGGTTCTGCAAGTGTGGACTCCCAGCTGAGTTTGCCCCAAAATTCATTATTGCTCTGTGTGTGTTTAGCAACCTAGTCTGATTGTCTCAGTTCATCTCCCAGTGAAAGTGTCAAGCAGCATTTAGTGAGCAGAAGGGATGCCAAGAACTTCATTGTTCTATCCCCTGAGCTAAGACACATTAGCTGGACACAGCAGTGTACACTGCTGCTGCCTGTGTCTGTACCTATTTTGTGGACAAATAGAACCTCTGTTTCAAGTGCTGTCTATCTGGCATCTTTCAGAAACAATCACTGGCTAGAATGCTCTTGTACCCATTAAATTATGTTATTTTTGTTTGTTATAAATAAAAGTTAACACTAATGAAGTCAAACAACTGAGCCAAATTATCAGTCTTCTTAGAGACAAGGTTTGGTAATCAATAGCTAAGGACCAAGTAGTGGGATTGTGGTAAGGGGGGAAAAAACAGGATTGCCTTTAGTTGGTTTACACTTTGCAAGTTAGTTGTTTTAAACATTTACAACCTCCATTAAATTGTTGGAGTTCTAGATCTCCGTCAGCCTCGGGATTACATATTATATTCGTTATTTTTGTCTGCCACAGAAAGATTGGCGTATTAGCGTAAGACTTACAAAATTCTTTAATTTACAACATATGTTTCAAAGAAACATTTACAGTGGGTGGGTGAAGCTTTAAAACGTTGTGTAATTAGTTAAACAATGCACGATTCTACACTAATTGCAAAATCTACACAGAAAATCATAGCCCCATAACATGAACCTCCCCCGGGGTTGTTTAATTATTGTTGTCATATTAAAACTGTAAACTCCTTGAGTCATGTATAAAGGTCTTATATTACATACAGCACTGAACACATTCCCAGCCTCAAAAAATAATGACCATTTTCTTTGACATTTACAGTTTGTGTGAATTTAAGTCATAACTAGGGTTGGGCCATTTGACCCATCCAAAAATAATTGGTCAACTGACTGGTCAAATATCAAATAATGTCAAAAATGGTCAAATATTTTAAAGCACTAATTTATTAGAACAGTAACAAAAAAAGAGTAAGAATTTGTGGGCTGCAGTAGGCTTAACCTTAGGCTATGTCTATACTAGCACTTTTGTTGGCCAGGGGTGTGGAAAAAAAACAAACCCCGACCGACAGAAGTTTTACCGACAGAAGCGCTGATACAGACAGCACCATGTCAGCTGGAGATGCTCTCCTGTCGACATAGCTACCGCCGCTCGTTGGGGGTGGTTTCATTATGCCGACAGGAGACATCTCTCCCATCATATAGAGCAGCTACATGGGAGACCTTACAGCGGTACAGCAGTGCCACTGTAAAGTCTCTACTATACATATAGCTTAAGATAGATATTTGTATCTAATTACAAAGAACAAGTTATGTAACTGTTATTTCAACTCGGAAAATGCAAAAAAGAAAGAAAGAAAACATCATAATGCAGTCAAAAGATAGGCCACTGCCTAATTCAGAGCATTCTTGCTGGAATATTTGACAATATCGGACTGTGGTCAAATAATAGGCGGACAATTGACCAGTTTGCTAAGCCTAGTCATGCCATTAAATTCATGATTAAATTCAGAGGCAAGGGACATCTATGCTGTTAAACTGGCTATTTTAGGTTATCACTATAACTCTAGATACCACACTACAAAGAAGCTGCATGGTGAAAGATAGTCTATTTAAAGATGAAATGCTTCAGCAATGTCTGGGAGAAAGAATTGAAATGACAATGCACACCTTTTTTTTTTTTGTACAATGGTCTCTAAGTTCACCTTAGTGTGAACACCCCACTCACCATACAAAGGTATTTAAGAAGTTAAAATGTTACATTTTACATCTGCAGGGTTCAAATAATAAGCAGTTCTTCTGTGCCTTCCTTTCATATGTTTACTAGTTTATTTTTGTAAGAATGAATTGTGTTTTCTCAATTTCTGCTCTGAGCATCATTAGATGTGTCTGTTATCACAGGCAGTTTAAGTAACAATTGTGAAGATATACACCAAGGATTGAAACTCTTTTGAATCACTCAAATGTTTATATAAAATGTTATTCTGCTTACATCAACTGTTTAGACTGGGTTAGCATTTAAACACATGAAATAATTTAGGGAAAAATGCAATGGCTTAAAAAATAACCACCAAAATCCCTGTACTAAGAGCTTAAATTGTAAATAAAATGAAAAATTCAGCCTTATTATCCCTTCCTCCAGATGAGCAGAGTGGACAAGAACCTGGTGCATCTGGGTCAGGGATGGCAAAAGCAGCAAATGCTACCTTCTTGGCTTCATTCTGACCTTTCAAGGCCACTGAAGGTGTCATGCTGGATTTGGTCATTACTGCGTTGGAGGGAATGGGGCTTGGGGAAAAGCCACCTTAGTGCATTTACTCACCTTTCCTCTCCCTCCCAACCACCCAGTTCCCATGCAGTCTAAATTTCCCCACCACACTAAATCTAAACTAGCCTGCAGGTGGTTTCCAGAAGCAGCTGCTCTAAGGGAGGCCCTGGCAAGATTAATTTTGCAGAAGTCAAGCTGTTCAGTAGTGCGAGGCAGTTGGAAAGCCAGTATTGATGCACAGGACCTCTGGATCTTAATGGCCAAACCCTCTGCTTCTTCCACAATTAAGGGCTTGTTTCACTGCAGTGTTAACTCAAGGTACAGTTGGAGTGTTATCCCTAACCCAACTCTTATTGACCAAAAAAAATGTATAGCTTGAGTTAAATTGTGCTTTAAACTTGAGATAACCGGCCTGTCAGGAGCATTGGTATTGCTTGAGTTAACAATGCAGTGGGGATGAAGCTACAGGCTAGCAATTTGAGTTAGCATAATTCATCATCTGCTAATCCAGTCCCTCTGTTCAGCTTGAGTGCTGCTTCGCAGGGTGGCTGCTCGCCTTTGAGCTAGCCTAACTCCAGCACAGCAAAGCTACAGTGTACCCTATGGTCTGTCAGAGGTTTGTAGGTCCCTGACCAACATAGCTGTGCTAGCACAAGCCTCTCGTGTAGAAGTGATGCTTTTGCCATGTGTGGGGGTGGCTTTAGTATATGGTACAAAGCACAGCTTTGCCGTCCACACCAGGAGAGCTTTACCAGTATGATATGCCAGTATTTCTATGCTGGTGAAGCACTTCTAGGGCAGACATAAAAGTTGCACTGGAGACAAATCCTTGGTGTATATGGGGAGTGGAGGGGAAGGGTGGCTGCACAAGAATTCCTAGAAAACTCTACAAGTACAAGCTGGAAGGATATTCCTGGTGCCCCCTAGTGAGAGCAGGGTCACTGTGAAAGCAGGAATGAGAAATGCAGGTTCTGTTACCTCAGAGCGGGAGACCTGGCTAGGTACAACCGACAAAAAACAACGCGTGCTTGGCTCTGGCTGCAAAAAGCTACAGGCTCTGCAAGCCGCTGATCAGTCGCTCAGCAGGGTGAACCCCCCCGAGCGGGTCACACACTGCATCTGAATCATCAGGAGCCCTGCCCCTGCCTAACTAAAGTCTTCTAGTCTAACTCTGGCCCAGATGAAGAGGGATGCAAAAGCAGCCCCCACTGTTCAACCGCCGGCGCTGGGAGATTCCCACTTTACTCCCAAGCCTGCAGAAGCAGCCACCAGGGTGACCCACGGCTCTGCCTAATAATCAAAGTCTTTGCAGAACTAGCTACTTCCTTTCCCTCTTCTGTTCCGCCCAGGGTGCCTGTGCCCGGCCCCGGCCCGCCTGACCCAGCTGGGGGATCGCTGCTGCTGCTGCTCTCCTCCCAAGGATCCATCCTACAACGCGCACACACGCCGGCCGGTGCCGCGCCGCAGTGAAACGCATCCCCGAGGCTAGGGGCGCCGTGTGCTCTAGCACCCTGCCCTCCACCCCCGGGGCCCTGCCCCCGCCGCACCCCGGGAGGCTGCGGGGCAAGTTGGGGGACTGGCTCCCACTTCACCGCCTGGCCCGCGCGCCGCACACAGCCTCCACTCCCTCCCCAGGAGGGCAGCGGGGGGCGGCCGGGGAGCAGCGGCAGAGCGTCCGGCGCAGCCCGGCCAGGGAGGGATGGATTGAATGGGGGCCGGGCGGGCTCTTACCTGTTGGTCAGTCCCGCCGCGACCCCCAACATCCCGGCGGCCCCGGAGCCGCCTCCGGCCAGGCAACTTCGCGCCCCGTTCCGGGCAAGTTCCGCGCCGCAGGGAGTTGGAGCCGCCGCGGGAGCAACAGGAAGGCGGAGCGAGCTCGGACAGGCAGCAGCAATGGCGCTTCCCGGGCCGCCGCTGCTGCTGCTGCTCCGCCGCGAGGGAGGGGAGGGGAGCGCAGCTGGCGCCCGCCCCCCTCCTACGGGCAGGGCGAGAGATGCACTTCTCCGCCCGGCGTCGGCGGCGCTACCGGAGTTGCTGCTGGGCTGGCCAGGCCGGGGCGCTCTCACGTCGGAGGCAGCAGGGGGTGGGTGAGTGGGTGCGGTGCGGTGCGGTGCGGCCCGGCCGTGGGAGGCTGCCACTACACCCCACCCCGCGCCTCCCTGAGTGCAGAGAGTCACACACGCGGCCCGCCTATTGCTCCGGCTTTGACGCCGCCTCGCTCGCGCCGGGGCGGGGCGAGCCGCCGACGCGCGCGGACCCTGCCCGCAGCCGGGGGAGGCGCGCCACGCACCCTGCAGGGCTGCTGCTTTAGGTGCTGTCCTTACTTGCGCGGCGGTGGCGGCTCACAGCGGCCGGTTGGGCGAAGGCGAGAGAGGGGCCCTCCTGGAGCCGAGCCAGCCATGACTTTGATAGACTTTGGCTGGCCCAGGGGGCTGGGGCAAAGCAGCATTTGCCACCTTGCTTCTTCTGTCCCCCTCCCTCCACGCCCTGCTTAGTCAGTCCCGGGGAGCCTCCGGCTGCGTTTTGCACACAGGTTTTACTGCTCTAGGGCTGAGCTGAACTCAAGGGGAGGCTGGCCGCCGCTGTCAATGGCAGTAGGAGCAGCCACGTTTTAGTCATTTCTAGGCCAGGTTGGAAGTTTGTTTGGGCAAAGCAGTTTACGCCTTTCCTTAACCTCTTTTTCCTCTTTAAAACTTGCAGAGAGGCTGTTTAAGGGGCCAAACAAAAATGAGAATCAGACTGGAAGGAGCTGGGAGAAAGCATACTGTTCCCGATTTTGGCAAATGACATAGTTTCCATTGAAATCATCTACTGAGGCTTAGAGGTCTGTTTTTAAAAGCCGCACTAGTGTTCTGTTTGGTTAATAAATGTTCTAACTAAATTAAGAAGGTTGGTGAGTAAAAGGTTCGTTGGTTACAGTTTATTTTCCTGACTTATGAATGTGTTTTTCCAATAGACAGTGAGATGGCCTGCAGCTTCCACAGCATGTTGAGTACAGAGGCTGTCCTGGCTGCAGGCCCACTCAAAAATGACTAGCTCCTTTCCCTTCATTTAGAAGGACCACATGCTTTCCTCTACTCAAAGAAACAAATTCCCTGTAAAGTTTTCAAGACCTACATTGGGAACACCATTCAGTCAAAGGAAATTTAGCACAATCATGTAATTAGATTATCTGAATATTTTGCATCTAGAGAAACACAAGCAGAGGAAATGGTGTCATTAAGAAAGCCCAGAGGAGTCAAGTGAATTAGACAATGCCCAGGATTGAATAGGACCATTTTCTCAGAACTGTATATTGCCATCAGAAACGACATTTCATTCTAATTCTTTTTCCACAATATGTTTGATACTGAATTTATGCAGTTATGAAACATAACTTCCACTGGCAGATCTGTTCTCTCTTCTCCCCCCACTGCGCAGCTAAGTGTGACTCAGCACTTGGGTAGTAGTTAGGTGCTTATCTCAACACTTTATACTGTACCAGTGTCAGATTCTATTTTATCAGCATTATTTTCAAATCCAGCTGTGCTATTTACTAGTCCTTTTACAGGGGAAAGTAATGCCAGTGCCTAACTCAAATTAAGTAAGATTTCTTTATTTACAGATGAGACTCCTCTGTCATCAAAACAGCTAGCAATATGAGCAAAGCAAAGAAGGAGAAACACTAGGGCAGCAATATGCAGAGCACATATGGATGGAGTATATGGCCTTACTATTGCCACACTCAGTATCCTGGTCAAGAATTCAGTAGAAAAACAGCCTTTCTAAATATTTCTTGAAAGCTTCATGGCTTTTTAAAAATAAGGTTGGTCCTTTCCTGCAATACATTTTGGAAAATATTCAGAATGAATAAAGAACAATCGATGACTATAGTTTTCCCTAAAAGGCTTAATCCTTCAAAAAAGAGGGAAATATGGTAACCGTGATTGATCAGAGGTAAAATTCCATCGATTAAAATCTGGTTCAGTGATATGAAGCAAATGAAGGAATGCATAGCCAGCTGATAATTAATACAGAAACTCCAGACCAGACTGTACAACACAGGCTGCATAGGTAGTCACTGAAGGCCAGCAATCTATTGATTGTATGACTGAGTTTGGAACAGGTGGTCATTTTCCAGTTTGTTAGAGAACAAATACCTGAAAACAAGTACAGACAGAGTTGGATAGCAGCGTACCCCATAAATCAGTGCTAAGAATGATGCGCTATATATTTATATATACAAAAGCCACAGCATTAAAAGAATATCAAGGTTGAAAAGTCAAGCATACAAAAATTAGGAAATGGTAGAATTAAGGTAGCCTGTGCAACTTCAGTTCAGCCACCCTGTGTGTATGCTTTCCTTACATGATCACATACTCCCCCTCCCCCAAGATTTTCAAAATCTTTTAAAACTTCACCTGAAAATCAACTGATATCTGTGATCACTGGTGTGCACTGGTTATCATGCACTTTTGAAAAGAAACACCATTTAATAAGCTGGCAGACGTATTCTGCACTATGTGCAGTTTTTGAATGACTTTAAAGATACAGCCCCAAGTAAAGCATGATGCACTAGTAATCTAATCTTAAAGTGATGAAGGCATTGGTAATCATTGAGATGACTGCATCCAACTGGTGTACAAACCTAGCACAAATACAAAAAAGCACTTTTTGCAAATGCTGTTATATGAACATCTGAAAGTTGATGGGTTCCAATAACCCCACTTCCCGGTTGATGGTTATGGCATCTCAGTCCAAGGTACTGATATCTGTTTTCTTTTTTCTGCTCACTAGTAGTACACAATACCTTTAGAGTCTCAGCCAATATTGCACTATACAACATGTGTATTCTAATTAAATTGTGAAACTCACCGTCTCAGAATATTTTGGAGGAAAATAGTAAGATGCAAAAAAAATGATTAAATATTTAACCCATTTGGGTGCCATATAAATTTAGGCTTTAACTATATCCTTCTAATGCACAGCTCTCTCTCATTTCAATCAGTATTTATATAACATATGACCCCCATTAGTATTTGAGGTCCATAATCTAATACCCATCATCTCAGTGCACTGTGAGGTAGGGAAAAGCTCTTAGTCTGTTTTCTCACTTATAACATGGGGCTAAGTGACTTGCTCAAGGTCACACAGGATGTCTGTAAGAGCATGAAACTGAACACAGATATCCCAAATCCTAGGTTACCACCCTAACCACTAGACAAATCCTTCCTATGTTTGCTCGTCACCTCCATGCTAGACTACGACAAATAAGCTTTAGGCTCGTCTATACTACAGAATTTTGTTGACAAAGGTCAGCTTTTGTCCACGAAAAAGTGGAAGTGTAAACACTACAATGCTCCTTCTGCCCACAAAACTCTCCTGTTTTGCTGACAAAATAAAATCACCTTGATTGGAAGCTTAGAACTTTTTGCAGCAAAGTTATATTGACAAAATGCCAGTGTACACACTGTGCTTGGTTAGGTCACTGTAAATGGACTCAAGGAGGTATCCCACAATGCCACCCATCCTGACTGCTCTGATCAGCAGTTCAAACGCCGCTGCCCTGCAGCCAGGTACACAGGCATCTGCCCGTCCCCCTTTAGAGGCTTGGGAATTTTTGAAATTCCACTTCCTGTATGCTCAGCATGGAGAGGTCATATTGAATCTTCCCAGCTGACCATGGCAACCCCACGCAGCAAATGCTCTCCTGCTTGAAGTGCACTGGAGCTGTTGGTTCTGCTGAGCATATGGGGAGAGGAGGCTGTGCAGTCCCAGCTCCGTTCCAGCCATAGGAACTTTGATACCTACGGTCAGATTTCTCGGGGCATGTTGGAGAAGGGCTATGAACAGAACATGTATAAGTGCTGTGCTGAGGCCGGTATATCAGAAGGCAAGGGAGTCAGTTACTCTGTTGCTGCACTGAAGACCTGCCGCTTCTATAAGGAGCTGGACCCCATCCTCAGTGGCAACCCCACCTCCACCGCCAAGAGCCCTTCGGTGGGGCTGGGGACAGCAGACAGCGGACTCAATCCTGAGAATGAAGTCATCAATGAGGAGGTTGAGTTGGAGGATGAGGTGGGACAGGCAACAGGATCATTTGATATCATGGGGAGCCAGGACCCCAGAGGATTCGAGCGAGTCCCAGCCCTCCAGCTCTGGCGCGCATGATGCAGGAGAGGGGAGCTCTGGTGAGTGATGTTTGAGTTGATGCTGCTCGGTTACATGAGGTAGAGCTCTCCTTTGCTTTGTTACATTCTGGAATTGGGTGAAAGGATAGAAATGTACAAGACTAGCTGCGTTTCAGTGTGCTTCACATTCCCTTGTGCAGCTAAGCAGTATGGCAGAAAAGTGTGTTAATGCACACCGAAATTTCATGGGAATCCTCCAGAGAGATCTCTAGGAAACGATCCTTTGCCAAAGGTTCGTTGGCAGAGCTGCTTTGTTCCTTTCTCCATTGTAGAAAACTTTCCCACGCCAATCGGCAATCACTTGTGCAGAGACCAATGCAGTACATAGGTGGGCAGCATAGGGACCTAGTCTCAAGCCACATGCACTCTTGCATCCTTGCTTACCCTCAAAAGTGAGATATCGGCTACAATGACTGCAACCTGTGGAAAATGGTGGAAGAGTTTACAGTTTTGTCTCTAGTCGCCTGCAGTGATCCCCTTAAAAAACCACCTAGACTTTTTTGCCCTATCTTGAGCGCACACACACGGGCCGAACTCACCATGTTTAAGGAGTTCACTGAGCCAAGGGACAATGAGAAACTGATTCATATTTAAAGAGAGGTGTATTTTACTATAATGATTCGATGCTGTTGTTACCTCATAGAATTCCGGGGCTTATATTAGTCTTTCCTCTTTATGAGGTACTTAGTGTTGTTCACCTGGGGGATATTCCAGGGCACACCAGAGGTTTCTATTTACTTGGGAAATTCCTTAGTCTATTTCTGTTTACCCCTGGGAGACACGGATACAGCCCTCCGTTCCAAGGATTGACACTCAGGCAGTAAATTCTTCGAAAACAAATGCTTTTTTATTATTAACTCAATTTTGATACAATTGGGTTTTAAACGGAAAATCATTCAAATAAAACATATATAGAAATTCCTTATAAGACAAACATATATAGAACATATAAAACATATAGAAATTCCTTATAAGAAGCAGCCAGTTGTGAACCAAGTGAGCTGCGAACAGAGCAGAGGCAGACAGAAGGAGTTTGCATGGGAGTTCGCCTCGGGGGAGAGCCCATAGCGGGTTTTTGCCTTTCAGACTTTGCTGAGCAGTAAATACAGCATCTGTAGAGGCTCTCAGAGGAAAGATATGGAAAGTGAGCGATCTGCTGTTGTCACCTGCACTGGATGTGCTATGTTTGTCTTCCTCCCCCAGAATAGAGCCGACTTCATCTGTACAAAGTGCAGGCTGGTTTCCATTGGAAGAGAAAGTTAAAGGACTAAAGACCAAATATCAAACCTGCGTTGCATTAAAGAAAACAAAGTCTTTCTCGATCGAAGACATGATTTGTTACTGCAGGCACAGTGTGAGGAAGATTCAGAGAAGGCAGTGCAGGGGAAACTGAAGAACGGGGAAGAAAATTGGCAGCATGTGACCTCCCGAAGAAAGAGAACCTACATGCCCACCATGCAGATAGAGGTAAGGAATCGTTTTCAGGCTCTCTGCACAGGTACTATGGTGAAGAACGATTTGGAAGACTCATCTGAGGGAACAGATCAGAAGGAGATCCTGTTGATCAGAAGGCAAGGGATGCCTTGTCCTAGGGATGGGGGTTCCACGACCACCACTCCCAAGGGGAAGAGAAGGGTGATGGGGGCCGAGGACTCCCTCCTAAGGCGGACAGAGTCATCCATCTGCTGTCCGGACCAGGAAACTAGAGAAATGTGCTGCTTGCCTGGAGCTAGGATTCAGGATGTGACGGAGAGACTGCCAAGACTCATCAAGTCCTCAGGGACCGCTACCCCTTCCTACTTCTCCACGTGAGCACCAACGACACTGCCAAGAACGATCTTGAGCGGATCATTGCAGACTATGTGGCTCTGGGAAGAAGGATAAAGGAGTTTGAAGCGCAAGTGGTGTTCTCATCCATCCTCCGTGTTGAAGGAAAAGGCCCAGGTAGGGACTGTCGCATTGTGGAAGTAAATGCGTGGTTACGCAGGTGGTGTCGGAGAGAGGGCTTTGGATTCTTCAATCATGGGATGTTGTTCCAGAAAGAAGGATTACTAGGAAGAGACGGGATTCACCTAACGAAGAGAGGGAAGACTATCTTCGCAGACAGGCTGGCTAACTTAGTGAGGAGGGCTTTAAAACTAGGTTCGATGGGGGACGGAGACACCACAAGGAAGCAGAAGGAGGAGGATGCAGCAGGGTAGGCCTCCTGATTCATACCTAGAAAGTAGGGCAATCGGCCAGTTATCTCAAGTGCCTATACACAAATGCAAGAAGCCTGGGAAACAAGCAGGAGGAATTGGAAGTCCTGGCACAGTCAAGAAACTATGACATGATTGGAATAACAGACTTGGTGGAGTAACTCACACGACTAGAGCACTGTCATGGATGGGTATAAACTGTTCAGGAAGGACAGGCAGGGGCAAAAGGGTGGAGGAGTTGTACTATATGTAAGGGAGCACTATGATTGCTCTGAGCTCCAGTATGAAACTGGAGATAAGCCAGTTGAGAGTCTCTGTGTTAAGCTTAGAAGCAAGAACAATAAGGGTGATGTCGTGGTGGGTGTCTGTTATAGACCAGGAGGACAAGGTAGATGAAGCTTTCTTCAGTCAACTAGGGAAAGTTTCCAGTTCACAGGACCTGATTCTCATGGGGGACTTCAATCATCCTGACATCTGCTGGAAGAGCAATACAGCAGAACACAAACAATCCAGGAAGTTTTTGGATAGTGTTGCAGACAACTTCCTGGTGCAAGTGCTGGAGCAACCAACTAGGGGCCGTGTTCTCTTGACCTGCTGCTCACAAACAGGGAAGATTTGGTTGGGGAAGTAGAAATGGGTGGCAACCTAGGCAGCAGTGACCATGAGATGGTCGAGTTCAGGATCCTGACAAAAGAAAGAAAGGAGAACAGCAAGATACGGACCATGGATTTCAGAAAAGCAGACTTTGACTCCCTCAGGGAGCTGCTGGGCAGGATCCCCTGGGAGGCTAATATGAGGGGGAAATGAATCCAAGAGAGCTGGCTGTATTTTAAAGAAGCCTTATTGAGGGCACAGGAACAAACTATCCCGATGTGCAGAAAGAATAGCAAATATGGGAGGCGTCCAGCTTGGCTTAACAAAGAAGTCTTCGGTGAACTTGAACACAAAGAAGAAGCTTACAAGAAGTGGAAGCTTGGTCAGATGACTAGGGAGGATTATAAAAATACTGCTCGAACATGCAGGAATGAAATCAGGAAGGCCAAAGCACAATTGGAGTTGCAGCTAGAAAGGGACGTGAAGGGGAAGAAGAAGGGTTTCTACAGATATGTTACCAACAAGAGGAAGATTAGGGAAAGTGTGGGCCCCTTACAGAATGGGGGAGGCAACCTAGTGACAGAGGATATGGAGAAAGCTGAGGTACTCAATGCCTTTTTTGCCTCTGTCTTTACAGACAAGGTCAGCTCCCAGACTACTGCAGTGGGCGGCACAGAATTGGAAGGAGGTGAACATCCCGCAGCGCTGAAGGAACAGGTCCAAAACTATTTAGAAAGATTGGACATACACAAGTCCATGGGGCCAGATGCAATGCACCCGAGGGTGCTGAGGGAGTTGGCTGATGTGATTTCAGAGCCATTGGCTATTATCTTTGAAAGCTCATGGCAATTGGGGGAGATCCCTGATGACTGGAAAAAAGCAAATATAGTGCCCATCTTCAAGAAAGGGAAGAAAGAGGATCCAGGGAACTACAGACCAGTCAGCCTCACCTCCATCACTGGAAAAATCATGGAGCAGGTCCTCAAGGAATCCATTTTCAGGCACTTGGAAGAGAGAAATGTGATTGGGAACAGTCAACATGGATTCACCAAGGAAAAGTCATGCCTGACCAACCTGATTGCTTTCTATGAAGAGGTGACTGGCTCTGTGGATGTGGGGAAAGCGGTGGATGGGATATACCTTGACTTTAGCAAAGCTTTTGATACGGTATTTCACAGTATTCTTATCAGCAAGTTAAAGAAGTATGAGTTGGAAGAATGGACTATAAAATGGATAGAGAACTGGCTACAGCATAGGGCTCAATGAGTAGTGATCAATGGCTCCATGTCTAGCTGGCAGCCGGTCACATGCGGAGTGCCCCAGGGGTCGGTCCTGGGGCCGGTTTTGTTCAACATCTTCATTAATGATCTGGAAGATGGGGTAGATTGCACCCTCAGTAAGTTTGCAGATGACACTACGCTACGGGAGTGGTAGATACCCTGGAAGGTAGGGATAGGATACAGAAGGACCTAAACAAACTGGAGGATTGGGCCAAAAGAAATCTGATGAGGTTCAACAAGGACAAGTGCAGAGTCCTGCACTTAGGACAGAAGAATACCATGCACAGCTACAGACTGGGGACCGACGAGCTAGACAGCAGTTCTGCAGAAAAGGACCTCGGGGTAACAGTAGATAAGAAGCTGGATATGAGTCACAGTGTGCCCTGGTTGCCAAGAAGGCTAATAGCATATTGGGCTGCATTAGTAGAATCATAGAATATTAAGAGTTGGAAGTGACCTCAGGAGGTCATCTAGTCCAGCCCCCTGCTCTAAGCAGGATTAACCTCAGCTAAATCATCCCAGCCAGGGCTTTGTCAAGCTGCGGCTTAAAAACCTCTAAAGATGGAGATTCCACCACCTCCCTAGGTAACCCATTCCAGTACTTCACCACCCTCCTAGTGAAAAACTTTTTCCTAATATCCAACCTAGAACTCCCCAACTGCAACTTGAGACCATTGCTCCTTGTTCTGTCATCTATTGCCATAGAGAACAGCCTAGCTCCATCCTCCTTGGAACCCCCTTTCAGGTAGTTGAAGGCTGCTATCAAATCCCCCCTCATTCTTCTCTTTTACAGACTAAACAAGCCTAGTTCCCTCGGCCTCTCCTTATAAGTCTTATGCTCCAGCCCCCTAATCATTTTTGTTGCCCTCCGCTGGACTTTTTGTAGTGGGGGGCCCAAAACTGGATACAATACTCGAAATGTGGCCTCACCAGTGCTGAATAGAGGGGAATAATCACTTCCCTTGATCTGCTGGCAATGCTCCTACTAATCCAGATCAATATGCCCTTAGCCTTCTTGGCAATAAGGGCACACTGCTTACTTATATCCAGCTTCTTGTCCACTGTAACCCCCAGGTCGTTTTCCGCAGAACTGCTGCCAAGCCAATCGGTCCCCAGCCTGTAGCTGTGCATGGGATTCTTCCGTCCTAAGTGCAGGACTCTGCACTTGTCCTTGTTGAATCTCATCAGATTTTTTGGCCCAATCCTTCAATATGTCTAGGTCAGTCTGTATGCTATTCCTACCTTCCAGCATATCTACCATTCCCCCAGCTTAGTATAATCTGCAAACTTGACAGAATGGCTTTAATTACACATATAAAACAAGCCCCAAACCAAAAGTCCAGTATATATATAACTGCAAAGCAATTTTCCTCACCAAATGCAGGCAAAAGGTGGTGGTTTCAATTCTTGACAGTTCCTCCGAGAGCTTGGATAGTCTCAGAAGAAAGCTGGGCGAGATGACAGTTCTGTGTCTGGAATGATTTCTTGGTCTTGAAGCGCGCTTGCTAGTGGGATTGCGTCCCTCTTTATACTCTTAAATTTAGTGTTTTCAAAGCATTTTTGGTAACTACATGGGAGAACAAAGGAAATCCAAACAAAAATATCAGGGGAAAGAGGAAAGACCTACATGTTTTTGCTCGGTTCAAAAGACGTGAGCCGCCTGATTTTGCTTAGTCAACAATCCAGCACTTGTTTGTCACAAAGTTCCACCCTTTCCTAACAAAAGGGGGTTGGAGTTTGCTGAGATGAAAATTGAATAATACCTGAGGTGGCACCCATCAGAAGATAGGATCATAAGGTATCCTTGAAAAATACAGAGCCACTGAGGTATAGATAAGTAAATTACAGAAGATAATTTCATTAGGGAGATTGGTCAGTCAAGAAGGGCCATTAATCATAGGAAAGGCAGTTATCCTGGTGAAATACCAGACATGTTTAAGAAGAAAAACAGCAGATGTATGCTGCAATAAGAAGCAATAATTTCTTTTCAAAAAGAATTTCCAGCCACAACCAAACTTTTGCAATATGAATCTCATTAGTAATATTTGGTAGCTTAATTTTATAAGAAGGCCCGATCTAGCTTGAATGTCATAGTCTACAGTATCTGGCTGCTCAGAATCAGCCTCCAGGTGATCTGCCTCTGTGCTCCATCCCGGGAGATACTTTTAAAGCTTTCAGCATGGGTAATTTTTGGATATAGAATATCCAACTAAAAATTCCTAGTAAAACTTATAGAGAATCAGCAGTTAACACATGGGTCAGCCTGTCCCTTGTTTTATTGCCACTCTGTATCAATAATCTTTAGTAACTCATTTGTAGAAACAAATGGATCTATTCACTCTGACCACTGTTTGTTCTCTACAAATGATTTTGTAAAAGCTAAGTACAGCAGAAAGGTTTATCTTCCTCTACAGCTTAGAAATAGGGTGTGATTACATTCAGTAAATTGATAGCCTTATGTTACTGATCAGTTTGACTTCCTCTTTGTTTCAGTGCCAAGTTTGTGTCTGATCTTTAGATATGCCTAATGTATTTGATTTCAGTCTTCTTGGAAAGCAAAAAGAAATAGTGCAGCAAGACCATATGGGATACACTAGTCTCCAATTCTGAAAAACTGATGCATTAAAACAAAAATCCAGCCTTTACCAACAGAAATAGCAGCACTGTGATTAAGTCAGTAATTGGCTGTGTATTTATATTGTTTCCAGCTGTGATAGCAAAAATCTGAACTAACACAATGAAACAAGTACTTTTAACATTGGCTTAGTGGCTTTTAGTCAACGATATTAGATTAACATCTTTTTGTTATCTGACCATGTACTCTACATTTATGTAGAATGCAGCTGATTTCCTGAATTCTAATGTGAAAGTTCATGGTGCCAGTGATATTGTTTGAAAATATAGGGCATGTATTTTAAGTGCCTATTCAAAACTGAGTGAGTGTACAAAATTAAGAAATACAAAACTATGTACACAGTGCATAAAATTTAGTACATACTTACCTAATGTTTCTAAAACTACTCCTTAGGTCTCCCAGCAGAGCACTCATATACTCCACCCATCATAAAATAACCACCTCCTTCAACCATCCCAAATTCCTAGCCCTCCCAACAGAATAGATAGGCCTCACAGCGGGCCTTAAGGTCAGCAATCCAGGCTCTGTTGGATCAAGCTGGGTGGGGAAGGGAGTTCCAATGTAGGATCCCTCTCAGAAAGCTCACCCTCTTTTTTAAAATCAAGGAGTTGTTAGCTCGAGAAGAACTAGGCAGAAATTTTTCAATGGAATGTTTTTCCGTTGGAAAATGCTGATTTGTCAAAGGGAACATTTTGTGGGAAATTTGTCAGATCTTCCAACAGAAACCAGACAAGTTTCCAGAGAAAAATCTGCCTGGTTTCCTGCCAGTTTGCCCCCTGCAGAGTCAGGGCTCTCAGGGCTTTGAAGTTCGCTCCTGCACAGCCAGGAGCTTGACCAACCCTGGCTCAAGCTTGGGCTGCTAGGCTCCTGGTATCTTGGTAATCTGCCAGGTGGGCAGCAGGAATCCCAGGCAGCTCTGGGAACCTTGTCAGTTACATTCTGAAAAAAGTAAAAAAGAAAATTTTGAACTCCTCCAGTTCTGTGGAAAATTCTGAAATTGTGTGTTTTTGGTCTGATGCTGGTTCCCCCCCCCCAATTTCAAAATTTCCCATGGAACAGTAATTCCAGGTTCTTACCAGTCCTAAGTTTGTGCCCCTACTTATTGCCACAGCAGCTATATCACAATGGCAAAGAAGTAGTCTGTCAGGTATGCCAACTCCATTCTAAAACACTTAGGGTTATTAAGGTTAAAAAAAGATCTTACACTCCACCCAGATGCTATTACCATTTAAATACCCTACTCTTTGAGATGTAGGTGTGTGCTTGCTCCAAGCTCTGCTGCCAAAAAGTTTTCCCTCGGTTGTGTCCATCGGGTCAGCTCTGGTGTCCCCTAGAGTCACATGCTCATAGCACCAGTATAAAGGACCCTGCCGACCCACAGTCCCCTCAGTTCCTTCTTGCCAGATGACTCTGACAGATCGGGGGGAGGTTTGCAATGGACATGAGCAGCATATCTCAAAGAACAACAATTATGGAAGGTTAGTAACTGTTTTTTCTTCTTCAAGGGCTTGTCATGTCCATTCCAATGTAGGTGATTCCCAAGCAGTAGTGCAGGTGGAGGGTTCGGAGTTCACTGACAAACTGACTGTAACACAGCTTGGCCAAATCCGGCATCATCTCCAGCCTGTTGAGTAATGGTGCAGTGAGAGGCTAACGTGTGAACTAACACCCATCTACAAATGTCCTGGATAGGGACCTGTGCCACGGATGCTACTGAAGATGCTTTGGCCCTTTGTGGAATGTCCCGTCAGGCCAGGGGGAGCAGGGACCTTCACCAGGTCGTAGCATGTTACAAAAGATGGTGTGTGTGTAGTGACATCCAGTCCAATGCCCTCCCAGAGCCAATGGGCTGATACCTCACCCCAAACACAACTTAAATAACAAGTTCAATTTATAATTAGGACCTTCACAGGTTTGCCCTCTACTGGGCTTCTGTCTACCAGGACCTCACCAGATGGAAGACTGACTCAGATTAAAGTAATCAAACATTTATTAACACTGAACCAGAGTATCAATGAGCCTGAAGCTCTGAACCCAAAGGAAATAATGCAGTGGCTGGGTAATAAAACAATGGATCCAAAGGTTTACAACTCTCACCTCCTGGCTATCTACGCAGATAAGACAAGACAAAGGCTGGCGGGACTCAAGACCAAAGAGAATCAGGATAATGAAGGTCATGATGATGAAAGGAACCACCGGGACCAGGCAGGACAGAGGCATGGAAAATGACGACGACCGGGAACGGGAGCCACACACAACAAGGACAGATTAGCATACGAAAGGAACCACGAATGATGGTGGATCGACGAGGGAATGGATCAATCACAATGGATCAGGAACAACAAAGGTAAGTACAACAGCTGCGGGGATCACAGGAAGAGGACAAGCAGTAACTGACTGGGGGCTGCCACCTGGGCAGACAGCAACTATGGGAAAGTTTCCAGAACTTAAATAGGACAACATATACCAATCACAGCTCTTCCTTGTCTCACCTTTTGCACTCGGTGCACAACCTTTGCACCCGGCACATCAAGTTTATGCACACGACATAGGGCTGTTTACACACATCCCCCTAGATTGCTGCACTCAATACCTAAATGTTACACAGGGCACCGAAGGGATTCGACTGCTGTACGTTAGGCCTACCAAATCCATAGGCCACGAACACAAATACCAATCCTAAATTAATGGTCCACCAGAGTCTACAGGGAGGGGAATCTCAAATCTAGGCGTTCAGGTAAGAATGTGCGGATATAGGAAGTGATCCATGATGAAATTCTCTGGGTTGAGACTGAAGACCTTTCATCCTGCCTGCAACGGCCACGAAAAGTTGAGAAGTTTTCCAAAATGATTTAGTCCTTTCTATGTAGAAGGCTAATGCACATCTGATGTCCAGCGAGTGGAGCCTCTGCTCCTCTCTGTTGGCATGCAGTTTCAGATAGAAGACTGATAGGAAGATGTCCTGGTTACTATGAAATTGTGAAACCATCTTTGGGAGGAAAGCTGGATGAGGACGTAACTGAACCTGGTCCTTGAAGGATACCATCTACGGGGGTTCTGAGGTGAGGGCTCTGATCGCCGAGATTCTTCTGGCCAAAGTAATGGCCACCAGAAAGGCCACCTTCCAGGAGAAGTAGAGCAGAGAGCATGTTGCCAGTGGCTCGAATGGGGGACTCATCAGCCTTGACAATACCAGGTTGAGATCCCAGGGAGGGATTGGTTATCATACCTGGGGGTACAGCCTGTCAGGTCCCTTGAGAAAACGATTATAGAAGGTGTTTGAGAACAGAATGGACATTCACCCACAGGTGGAACACTGAGATTGCGGCCAGGTGGCCCCTAATAGATGACACAGATAGCCCTGGTCATTTCAGGTGTTGTAAGTAGCCTAGAATGAATAGTACTGATGATTGCATAGGTGAGACACCCTTCTGTGTAGACCAAATCAAGGACCTTTTCCACTTTGCAAGATAAGTAGCTCTAGTGGACACTTTTCTGCTTCCTATCAGGACTTCATGAATTGGTCCCGAGCATGCTAGCTCTGAGGGGTTCAGCCATGGAACTTTCAGGCTGTGAGATGAAGGGACTTGAGATTCAGATGATGCAGGTGACCATGGAGTCCAGGGATATCAGGTCTGGAACCTGAAGTAGACAGATTGGTGTTTCCACTGAGAGTTCCAGAAGCGTGGTGAACCAGTGCTGGTGTTGCCAGGAGGGGGCTATTGGGATGACTTGCACTTTGTCCCTTCTGATCTTCATCAAGACCTTGTGTACGAGAGGAATGGGTGAAAACGTGTAGAAAAGATTACTCGTCCAAGGGAGGAGGAAGGAATCAGAGAGATCCTGGACTATGGCCCAGGACAGAGCAGAATTAGAGACACTTCCTGTTGATAGAATAGATATAGATATATCTATATAGATAGATATATTTGGGGAGTTCCCCACTTCTGGAAGATGACTTTGATGACATCTGGGTGAATGGACCACTCATGGTGATTGGAGAAGACTCTGCGGAGATGATCTGCTACCTCATTCTGTGAACCCAGCAGATAGGAGGCCTTGAGGTGGATTGCATGGGCTATGCAGAATATCTCAAAGTGAAGTGCTTCCTGGCACAGATGAGCGGACTATGCTCTGCCCTGTTGATACAGAACATTGCCATTGTGTTGTCTGTGAGGACTGAAACACACTTGCCTGCCATGTGGGGTTGGAATGCAACGCTTGGACACTCTGACATTGATGTATAATGAGAGCTCTTCTGGAGACCAGAGGCCCTAAGTCCTGAGGGACCCCAAGGGAGCTCCCCAGCCCATCGCTGACACATCTGAGAGACCCTGATGGTTAGGGTCTTGAGAATGGGACTTCTGCACACCATCTGTGGGTCTAGCCACCGATTGAGGCAGGCAATCACCAACGGGGGACTGTAATGACTATGTTTAAATCGTGTCGGCTTGGCGAGTATACTGACACCAGCCACGCCTGAAGAGGTGTGAGCTGAAGTCTTGCATGCTGCGCCACATACGTATATGATGCCATGTGATCCAGGAGCATCAAGCAATTTCTTGCCATGGTGATGGGGTGAATTTGGAGGCTCTCTATAAGCATCGCTATTCCTTGGAACCAGGCTTCTGGGAGGGAAGCTCTGGCCTGTACTGAGTTGAGACTCGCCCTAACTAATTCTATCCTTTGAACTGGCGAGAGTATGGACTTCTGCTAATTCATTAGTAGACTTAAGTCCTGGAAAGTCGACTGTATTAGCCTCACATCAGACTCCACCTGGAGTTTGGACCAACCTCTGATCAGCCAGTCATCGAGGTAAGGGTAAACCTGAACCCCTTGCCTCCTCAGGAAGGCTGCGATGACTGCTATGCACTTTGTGAACACCCAAGAGGCCGCTGACAGGCTGATCAGGAGCACTGTGAATTGGTAGTGCACGTGGTTCATGATGAATCTGAGAAACCTTCTGTCCCCCTGAAAGACTGAAATACAAAAATAAGCATCCTTCAAATTGAGGGCGGAGTACTGTCCCCTGGATCCAGGGAGGGGATGAGGCGGCTAAGGAGATCATGCAGAACTTCAGCTTCTTCATCAATTTGCTGAGGTTTTGCAGGTCCAGAATTGAACTGAGACCACCGTTGGCTTTCAGGATTAGGAAGTAATAGGACTAGAACTCCTACCCCCTTAGCTCTAGTAGAACCACCTTCACTGCTCTCACTCTTTGGAGCGACTGCATCTCTTGGGCTAGAAGCTGCTTGTGAGAAGGGTCCCTGAAGAGGGTGCGGGGAAGGGGGGGAGAGAAAAGAGGTGAACAACTGAACTGAAGGGTGTACCCCAGTGCTATCACGTGTAGCACCCGGCAGTCCAAGGTAATATGGGCCCAAGCCCAATAGAAGGGGGATATGCGGTCCACAAAAACTGGGGAAATTGGATCCACAAATTGTCCTGGTACGTCCCATCAAAAAATCTGCTTAGACCCTGCTGAGTGTCGGGGAGGAGGAGGAGGGGAGAGGAGGCCTGGACACAGACAAGGACTGGGGTAGAGGTCTTCTCCTATAGCCCCTGCTCCTCCTCTTGCTATAATCCTGTCAAGTAGGTTGCAGGAAGAAGTAAGCTGTCAGTTGGGGCTTGTAGTGCTTCTTGAGGGAACCAGTGTATGAAGCCCTAAGGACTTGAGTGTGATCCTTAAATCCTTTAGGCTGCGCAGCTTGAAGTCGTTCTGCTCAGAAAAGAGTGACATATCCTCGAAGGGGCGATCCGGTAAGCCCTAGTGAACCCCATGTGGTAAGTCCGAGCATTGAAACCAAGAGCTTCTACACATAGCCACAGCCAGGGATCGAGCTGCAGAGTCCACCGCATCCAAAGCTGCCTGCAGGGACGCCTTTGCCACTGTTTTGCCCTCCTCCACAAAAGCTGCAAATTCCTGTCTGAACTCCGGCAGTAGGAACTCCTTAATTTCAGCCTGGAGTCCCAGGAATTGAAATTGAAAGCGCTCTGCTGATTCGCAATCCTGAGCTGGAGGCCACCTGTTGAATAGGACCTTTCTCCTGAAGAGGTCTAGTTTTTTGGTGTCCTTGGCCTTAGGTGTTGGTCCCTGTTGGCCCTGCTGTTTCAGCTCATTGGCTGCTGACACCACCAACGAGCCCGGCAGGGTGTGTGTGTGTGTACACGTGTGTGTGTACCCTTAGCTGGAACAAAGTACAGTAGAACCTGAAAGATACGAACACCTGGGGAATGGAGATTGTTCATAACTCTGAAATGTTCGTAACTCTGAACAAAAAACGAGGTTACTTACCAGTAACTGATGTTCTTCGAGATGTGTTGCTCAGGTCCATTCCACTATAGGTGACTAACAAGCAATACCTTTGGAGGTGGGTCGGAGTTATCGATGAGGTGCCCTCAGCACGGCTCTGCTGAATCCCGCGTCCTCTCTCGCCTGCTGGACGATGGCGTAGTGGGACGTGAAGGTGTGCACCAATGACCAGGTGGCAGCTTTGCATATGTCCTGCAGGGGCACTCTCTCTAGGAAGGCCGCAGAGGAGGCCTGAGCTCTGGTTGAGTGCGCTGTGATGGTTCCCGGAAGCAGCACCTTCGCCTGCTCGTAGCAAAACTTGATGCAGGATGTGATCCATGCGAAGATGTGCTGGGTGGAGACAGGTGATCCTTTCATCCAATCCGCCACTGCGATGAAGAGCTGCGTCGATTTCCTGAACGGCTTTGTCCTCTCGATGTAGTAAGCCAGGACTCGTCTCATGTCCAGCGAATGCCATTTCCGCTCCTCCTCCGAACCGTGCGAAAAAAACCGTGGGAAAAAACATGGGGGAGAAAAATATCCTGGTTATAATGAAATTGGGAAACCACCTTGGGCAGGAAGGCTGGATGCAGCCTCAACTGTACCTTATCCTTATAAAATACTGTATATGGGGGCTCTGAGGTCAAGGCCTTAATCTTGGAGACCCTCCTAGCTGAGGTAATGGCCACCAGGAAGGCTACCTTCCATGAAAGGATGAGCAGGGGTCATGAAGCCATGGTTCGAAGGGGGCCCCCGTGAGTCCCCGTGATAGGACCAGGTTGAGATCCCAGGGAGGCACCGGGTCATGGACCTGCGGATAAAGCCTCTCCATCCCCTTGAGGAACCTGACCGACATGGGTTGGGAGAACAGGGATCTCCCCTCTAGCGGCTGATGGAAGGCCAAAATGGCCACCAGGTGAACCCTCAGGGAGGCCAGCGCCAGACCCTGAAGCTTTAGCTGGAGCAGATATTCCAGGATCGCCTGAATAGGAGAGAGGCTTGGCAGAATACCCAGGGACTCCGTCCAGCAGGTAAACCCCCTCCACTTAGCCCGATACACGACCTGTGTTGAAGGTTTCCTGCTGCTCGGCAGGACAGAGCCTCCAGGCCATGAGGTGCAGGGAGTCCAGATCCGGGTGCAACAGGCGACCATGGTCCTGGGAGAGAAGGTGATGCCGCCTTGGGAGCTCCATGGATGGGGCGATCGACAGGTTCATCCGCATGCTGAACCGATGCTGTCTCGGCCAGGCCAGGGCGACGAGTATCACATCTGCCCTGTTCCTCTTGATTTTCAAGAGAACTTTGGGTAGGAGTGAAATGGGTGGAAACACATACACAAGGGACCCCGTCCAGTCAATGAGGAACGCATCGGATATCCATCCGGCCTCGCAACCCCAGAGCAAGCAGAACCTCAGGCACTTCTTGTTCCAGGCCGATGCAAATAGGTCCAGTTGGGGAACACCCCACTTCTGGAAGATCAAAGTCATGACCTCCAGGTGCAACGACCAGTCGTGGCAGGGTAGAAACGACTTGCTGAGGTGATCTGCCTCATCATTCCTCACCCCCGGGAAGTGAAAGGCAGACAAGTGGAAGTCGTACCTCACTGCAAAGTCCCACAGGCGGATGGCTTCCTGGCAGAGGGCCGAGGAGTGCGCTTCTCCCCTGCCGGTTTATGTAAAACATGGCTGCGGTGTTGTCCATCAGCATCTGCACCATTCTGCCCGTCAGGAATTGGAAGAACACCTTGCACGCTAGTCAAATGGCCATGAGCTCTTTTATATTGATTTGCAGGCGCCTTTCCTCCCCCCGTCCAGAGCCCCTGAGTGCCCAGATTGGCGCTGATGTGGGCTCCCCATCCCACATCCGATGCATCGGAGATTAGGGTGACCAACGGGACCAGGTCTCTGAAGGGGACGCCCCTCATCACTGCCCTGGGAGTCCGCCACCAGTCTAGAGAGGCTAGGACTGGCGGGGGGACCGTGACCACCCGGTCACAGGGGTGTCTGCTTGGCACGTATGCCGAGGCCAACCACGCCTGAAGCGGCCTGAGTCTTAGGCGAGCTAGCCTCACTATGTACATGCAGGCTGCCATGTGGCTTAACAGCTGTAGGCAGTGCCTGGCTGTTGTCGTGGGGTACCGGTGCAGCTGGGTGATAATTGCTGCCATAGCCTTGAACCGAGGTTGTGGGAGGAAGGCTCTGGCCTGTGAAGCGTCCAGGGTGGCCCCAATGAATTCTACGTGCTACACCGTGGTTAGTATCGATTTCTGCTTGTTTATGAGCAGTCCCAGCCTGCTGCATGTGGCACAGGTGAGGGTCACACAGTCCTGCACGTGGGACCTGGACCTGCCCCTGGGGCACTCCTTACTGAGACTGAGGTGCTCAGTGCTGAGTCTGCATGACCGGACTCCAAGGGAGATTTTAGTACAGCTTCCATGGGGATGAATTTTAGCCTTGTGTCTCTGTCCTGTTTGATGCAGGACCTGAAGTCTTTGCAGATCTTACAGCACTCCTGCATGTGAATTCCCCTCAGACACCTAAGGCAGTTAGAACGGGGATCACTTACCAGCATAGGCTTATGACAAGTTCCACAAGACTTACACCCCATAGAACAAGGCATGCCCTAGTACTAGGCAGGGATAAACACCGCTGAACGGGGTTCCATTAACCTAACTACTTATCTAAAAGAAAACTGAAACTTAACTACACTACTAAAAAGAAGTTAATTATATACAAGTTAGAAAAAGTCCACTGAGGAAATTCTTGCAGAACGCAAGGACAAGGCAGTTCCAGCGGCTATCATGGGTGGTAACAAGGAACTGAGGGGGCTGCGGATCAGAGGGACCCTTTATATTAGTGTTATGAGCACATGACTCCAGGGATCACCAGAGCTGACCAGACAGATACCACTGAGGGGAAAACTTTCCAGCAGCGGTGCTCGGGGTGAGCACACACCTACACTGGAATGGCCATGAGCAAGCACTTTAAGAAACATAATTGCACGTTTTCCATATCAGTTCATTTTCACTTTAGACATTTTATCAATAAATGTAAATACTACTTATATAACTTGGAATAAGCAGAGAACAGTTTAACTAATATCTGCATTTTAATATTATCCCCATTAGTGAAGGGTTGGGAAGCTGTAGTATCAGAAGATATTACATTTCTTTTTTCTGGTCTGAATTAAAAACAAGAATTTTGACATTTACTACCAGAGTAGAGACTTTCACTGGAGAAGCTCTAGGCCAATGCTCAGAGGGCATCATAACAGATCACATATCAATATTTTCACTGGTTCCTGATTTGGGGGTGAGGGGATAAGGGGAAAGCAGAAAGCATCTAGAACACAATACCCATGTAATAATTGAAACACAGTCTATTTGTATTTAAAGCATTTTCCCCAATACAATTCTTGGCCCTCTTAAATGAACAGTAAAAACTTAAGCTTCTACAACTAGCTCTGTCCTGTGGTGTTAGCAAATCCTTTCCTAAGAAGGTAAGTATAATTTATTTGCCATGTTCTAATCCCCTAACTAATTACCAACATAACAACATAACCGGTTTCTAATATAGTTTGTTCTACCAGTATGGATGGGGGGTCCAAATATGATTTGCAATGAGGTAAATGGGACAGTGTTTAATTGTTTTAATCAAGTAACTTTACTTGGTTTCTAGCCAACTAGGGACAAAGCATAAATCAATGAAAATGTTCAAGCTGTGGATATAAGATCTAACCAGATTCTAAAACCAAACAAACAGGCCACCACCTCTATCATGGGAGGCCTTCAAAGTAACTAACTATTCTGTTAGGATATTAGATACTGAAAATCAAAATGATACCTTTACATATGTAAATTGTTGATGGTTTAGACAATACAAAGGCAAAAGGAGAACGGCAGTGAAACTGCATATTTTTTTATTTGGTGGGGGTGAATGGGAAGACCTTATTTTCTGTGAATCTTGTTTTCCACTGCCTTGCCCATTGCAAAGTGGATGTAAACACTAGCATATCAGAAATCTCCATTTAGAATGGTAGCATTTTTACACTCATTTTTGTACACTTTTTGAATGAGTATACAAGTTACAAGGCAATGGAAAATCATATTTTTTCTAGTCCACCATGCAACTAACAAGTTAGCTTTGGTTTTGCATCTTTTCATTTAGGGAAAAAATCTGGGTTACCAAAATGCAAGCATCTTTTTGATTAATCTTGGTCTATACTTGAAAGTTATATTGACCTAGCTACCTCAGTAGAGTGTGAAGAAAAAAAAAAAAATCACACCCCTGTCCAACATAGCTATGCTGACATAGCTGTGCCTGCACTGAGGGTTATGTTGAATGCTTCCACTGACATAGCAAATGCCATTTGGGGATGTGGTGTTCCTACACTGACAGAAAAACCCTTTCTGTCAGCGTAGACTGGACCTACACTATGGGGTTATGCCAGCATAGCTATGCTAGTATAGTCTTGGCCTTGTAGACAAACCTTCAGTTTTCCCAGATTTTCAAGGGCTTTCAGAAGAAATGAGAACTGATTTAGAAGCAAAGCCTGACACTCAGATTCAGAATATGCTTGCCAAAATTGCTAGGAAGAGATCTGAAATGTCAAGCTAGTGTTCCTACTGAAACAATTGCTTTCTTTTCCTGCATTTTCACAACAAGCTTCCCAAAAACTTGATTCACAAAGAAAATGATCAAGGCCAAAGCAGATTTCATTGGTGAAGGAACAGCAGAGATAAAGCCTTCAGTTTTATTCCCTTAGCCTTCCTCTCTTACCGAGAAGAGTTCATTGTGGCTGTATATAATTTATCCAAGGAAAACAGACAACAGGAATTGGACAAGAGGCACATATGCTTGAGTTTAAACCATTCTTGGACATAAGAAATTGGTGCTATTTGCAAGAAGAATCCAACACTTGTGAACCACTTGTGAAAGTGTTAGTTTCAGGTTAGAGTGGCTGATGTGTAAATTAAACCAGGGAATCTCTGAAATAGTCCCCCCATCCCACCACACACATTCAGCATTTTTTTCCTCAGTCTCAGCTAATGTCAGCCATTTGCTGTCTATTAGCATATGTTAGACAAATGATGAAAGCAGCAATCTTTTTTAAAGTTCATTTATATTTTTCCTAATAAGATACACTAAGACAGTCATTTTACATTAAATAATTTTAAAAATAAGTTTCTCCCCACACACATTTTCACATTAATCTTCAACATGGTGATACAATCTCCAAGTCAGAACTGTGCCAGTATTTCTATAGTAAACGCATAACTCATGTTATGCAACTTTTTACTATCATAAACCCTTTTACTTTTGTACTACAGGACAAATCAATAACAGGAAGTACCTGAATAACATTTACTCAAATTATGTAAGAAAACAGGCATTTAGAACAAAGGCACACACATGTGAACATGCATTTTATCAAAACGAACAACAGAACATCAGTCACATTTCCAACTGAAACACTTTTATCTACTCTTGTTATGAGTAACCTCTACGATTACTATAACTGAAAGAGAAGTTCTCTTCCATTTGTTCACTTTGCACCTGACGCTGTGTACACCCAGTTTCACTGTTTTATAGATGCTGCCCACCTTTCCCCAGGCTCTGCAAGAAGGCATTTAACAGCAATAGCAGCAGCAGAACTAGGACCAAAAGGTAAGGAGGTAGATGTGCAGAGATAGAGATTGGGGAAGGGAGAGAAGGGATGGACCTGAGCATGTTAGGTGGTGTTGCCTTCAGGTCCACCCAAAAATATCATTGTGAACAAACAAGGAAGCAGTTATTATACTTCAAGAAGTGTTTTGTGTATGTTTGTTTTGTATTAAAAAAGAAAAATTCAGAAAGGAGGTTTTAATAGTGGATTTAAAAAATATATTCAATTTGACTTCCTCTCTTAGGCGGCCAGTTATGCCTCTCCTCTAGATAGCTGTTCTTCTGAAGGTGAAAAAAGAAGCACAACCCAAGAGGTGGCACCTACAGGAACTGCACCTTTGGAAGGCAATAAAAGGGATTATGCTGGGCTGCAAGATTTGTGCAACTTTAGGCAGCAGTTACCCAATTACAGTCCAGCACATATGCAGGGGGTGGGGACCATGTTCCTAACCAAACACTCTCCCTTGCAGTTTCTAGCACTATCCGCAGAACTGGCTGGCTCTTTTGCAGTCCCCAGCATCTGGAGTCAAACTGTGGTCAAGGATGGGAAGTGGGGTCATGTCATCTTACTCCTCACACCCCTTCTTCCTCCTAATACTAGGGAGCCCATAATTTGACCCTAAACATGTAAACTCTGTGGGGGCAAAGGTCAGGTCTTCATACAAGATTGCAAACAATCAGTATAATATGGTACTGTAAAATAGTAAACAGAACAAAGAATCAAAGTGAGGCCAACATATACTCTAAAAATGAGGTGAGCAGAGTGCCAGGTTTAAATTTCTATTTAAACTGCCTTTAGGAATTTGAGTCACAACTACGGTGCTTTGTTAGCATATTCAAAATGGAAGAGAATAGAATATATATTTACCATTCAAAATAATTCTGCTTCCAGTCCACATGTTCTGTCTATCCTGTTTACTGTAACTATATATTTTAAAACTCAGACATTTGCTTGCATCTGAAGTTTCTTTCACAGCATGGAAAGATATGGGTTCTGAAAGCACTGACAATTGTATTATACATATTATACAAATATGTTTAGTTGTAATTATTAAACTATTCTTGACAACACTCTTTCAAGGCCTCAGTAATGTTCCTTTATAGCAGAAGCGTATCATGCAAGGAGTGTATATTACATTCATGAGCACAATATTTGAGTTTCACTAAAACATTGGATATACAACTTAAGAGTCTTATATCAAAAAGCAATTGCTATTTAAAATAGTCAATGTTATATTGTATGTTACTTTTATTCACAGTTTCCAAAGTTAAATAAAAATCTTAGGATCTGAAATATACATTTTGAGAGAGACTGATTCACTTCCACAGCCTCTATTTAACAGAGACAGTTGAGTAGATATTGTGCAGAAAAATACTCAAGGAAAGAAGAATCATTTCAGCAGCAAGTGTTCAGTTGAACTAGTTTTGAAATCAACGTAAGAAACAGTGCAGACATTTTATTGAACAGAAATCTTTTCCCACCAACTTTGTCCCTGACATTTTTTTAATTAGACTAATCACAGCTGACTTGAGTAAGAAAAATTAGGATTAACATTTAATGATTTGGAACAAATCAGTGATTCCAAAGGGGGTGCTTATAGTCTGAAAATAACTGCAAAACATGTTTTGTCTCACCTTCCAAAGTTGCAGTTGTTCAAAAGGTGGCTTTCTAATAGTGAGTTCTGCAAATTCAATCTTTGATCGGACAGTGAAGTTGGGTGCCTTCTGACTTATCTATCACCTGTGACAATTCTGCAACTAGAATTTAAGCAGTGCGTTGGTATTGGCTTTTGCCAAAAAGGAATCTAATTCGCTCTATGCTGGCTTTGCAGTGCTAACTGCAAATAGCAGTTAAAAACATTCTTTTCTAAGTATAGTAGGCCAATAGAACTTGGAATAAACACACACTTGAAGTAGAGATGACTAAGAAGTTATTTACATATAGTCACTATCATATTGATAACCACTCATTAAAGGGATTCTAGTCTCATACCAAGAAAATCTGTACTGCTGTCCCTAAGTCCAAATTAACCACAGCCTTGTAATACTATGTTATTAAGGGAATGGGCACCAAAATCTCAGGACTGCTTTTCCCTAATCTTGGTCTTGTTATTAGTGTTTGTATAGTGTGGTATGGCAGCAGTATCTGTAATAGAGAAAGAAGTGCTAGTGGGTCTATGTGTACATCTTCCATCTCCTCTGTGTTCAGAAGAGTAGTTTTAGAACTGAATAAGAGCACATTGGAGAAGAAGAGACAAAACTGAAAAAGTCTTGGTTGGTAGGCAAGAAGAATGCGTATGTAGATATAATAAATTTACACACAAGATGGAGTAATTAAGAGAACAGAACTGGAACATGCAGAGGAAAGAGACAGCATGGGTTAGGAGGAAAAAAGGTCAAAACAGCAGAAGCTGGAAAAAAAGAATGCATTATTTATAATGAATTATTCTTACAGTGGAAGCGCAGTTTCCAAAAAAAAAAAAAAATAAGTAACAGAATCTAAAATGAAGCACAGATCACCTGACCAAAAGGCAAAGAGACAGGGAGGGGTGAAAAGAGAAAGAAGGGAGCAATTTCCTTACATGAGAATGCCTGCAGACTGCATCTACTGATAGTTTCCCAAGAAAACACAATTCTCTCTCTCCTAGCAGTTTTTTTAGGATGTGTAAATTTCAGCAAATTCAGATCCTTCCTTCAGGATCTTCTCCCTGCCATCATTCAGTTTAATATCCCTTTATTTCAGTATTGCATGATGGTGCCAGTGTCTGCTTACAGCTTCTTGCCTGGTCTTTGTTACTCAACCCTTAAGTTGCCTATGCAGATTCCAACCTCAGACAAAGATATCGTATTTTAAGCCCTCTCTCCTAGAATTTCAGTCCACTTGTGCCACTGATTCTTGAGAATGTCTGTCCTGAACACTCTCTAGCATCTGATCCAATATTAGGGCCTGAATAGCCATTTGACACATTAACATCCCAAATACAGGACAAGTTTTAGGAATCACTCATCTCTTTGGCCCTAGGCTTTATATTCTGAATCTGTTTTTGCTGCAAACTTAACTGAGAATTTAGCTAAAGTCAAAACAGAAGATGCCATTTGTCTCCAAATTCTCTTAAAAGTCATGCAATATTTTATGAAGATCATCATACAGTTGTAATAGTTTGATTTTACTTTGATATTATAGTATATAGACAACAGATTCATAACAATACAAATTATTAGTTTTCTTCAAATTCATTGAGGGAAAACAGCATCTTGAAAATGTATTTTTGAAGTACTTTTCTAAAATTATTTAACCCATTGTTTCAGTTATTAAATTATGTGACATTTTTCATTAAAGTTGGAAAATATGTGATCAGTCTGCCAAATTACGTTCTTAAGTAATCAGTAACTTTCCACCCCTTTCATTTTACTCCTGGTTTCCAGCTTGCTTAATCTAAAACATTTACAAGAAACAATGAAATGTGTAGTCAGAACCTGGAGTCAGAAAGTAATATAGCACATTCTTTAGAAACCCTCTATTCCAATTCTTAGGTTAACATACATTTCTTAAAGTAACTTACAAAATCAGAAGAATAAAATGGTCAATGCTACACCTATAAGGTTCATTCTTCTATAGTAAAATTTCTGTTAGTGCAATTGTGGAATGTACATGTCTAAAAAAGATTTCTATTGTCTCATCGAAGTCCTGACCAACTGTGAAGGTATGAAGCCCAACCAGAGGGCCGTGATGCACTTTCTTCCTCACCTGAAGGGAGGAAAAAATATTATTAATCTTCATCAACCCTGAAGAGCTATGCACAAGTGAAATGAATGATGCACTCTTATGTAGGAAAGTCACAAAATGTTTACTTTTGTTAGTCAGTTTTTCTACATTCAAATCCCATCCTTATGTTCACCAGTTACCACAATTTTGAAGAGAGATCCTTTAAAATACACTCTGGAAAACTGCTACCACATTGACAGATTGTCTCATCATGAAAAACCACCGTCCAGTGTATATTTTGTTTAGCGTTCTTATGCAAACATGCCTGCATTTGGCAAAGAGATAAAAGGCCTGTTTCATCTCTTTTATTGACTTCACCTTGAAAAGCCAATGTTAGTGCTAAACTCTTATCCATAGGGATTGCCAGAACAGCAATACTGAATGCTAGGAACCTTTTCTACCTTGCCATTCCAATTATAAATCCTCTCACTTGGTGCATTAGTGTGTCTATATTTTTCATTGTAATGCTCTCTTCTCCTTACTTTATGTTCAGTAGTAACTGACTTATTCCTCATTTAAAAAAATATCTGGGAAGTGCACACACTGCAGCTGACAATCCACAATTAGATTATGATTTCCCTAAACATTTTAGTTATTAGTTAAATAAGCAAAATAACAATAACTACCCAATAAAAAGAAATGTTTTGAATGGAATAATACAAAAAGCCTATTGCAAATTGCAGAGTGAATTGTGTTTGACAAATACCCTTAATATTTACCATAATAGGGAGCTGACTGCTTACAAAATTCTTGCAGAGACCTGAAATTTTTCCTAGATTCTTGTACTTACGGGATATTTGTTGGAGAGTATTTTCAAAATTAGACATTAGCCACTAAGAAGTTAATAAAGGGTATATTATAAAACTAATTAAAATTAGAATATAACTTTTAGTTTCTTGGGAGAGCATCTGCCACGGAAGCTACTACACAGTACCTTTTATCCCTACACCACTTTGAAAGACAGCTTCATAGAAGTGACTATGTCTGCTATGAGGTTTAAAAAGAAAGGAAGTTGTATCTGTTTCTTAATAGTTGTATTTTTACTTCTGATAATTTTAACTTTTGGCTAACAGTCTTGTTTTATCACTGTGGATAGTTCTATTTCCTGTCTGTTTACACCATGTTTTTACCTTTATTTTTCTGGAAAATCTGCACAGAAGGAATTCACACCACGTTTCATTTTTCTTTTCTACTTTCATACTCTGTTTCTGCAACTTTTTGATAATAGGGAGGCATCTCTCATACCTTGGGCAATTGCAACAAGCTTTCCCTTCTCTTCAGGGCTGAGTTGCAACATGGTATCCATTACTGGAAGAAGCCGCTCTCTTTCACTGCCCGACTTCAGAAATATAAATTGCAGCAGAACATTTTTCAAGTATTCTAGATTAGCAACAGACTTCTCTCGCTCTTGGTTCCTTTCCAGTCGTCTTACTTCACTCTTTAGAAGCTGCAGGCAGAAAGAATTTGAAGCATTAGTTTTGTGAAACAACTAATTTGTATTAACATATAAAAGGATTTGCTTTGGGACACATACATACATACAGTAAAAAAAACCCAACCCTAGAGAGCCATATCTAACATTTCAGTGAGTGCACGGCTACTAACCTTAATTTGTTCCATTAGTATTGCATTGGTTGCTTCTGATTCATGAAGCAATCCATTCAAATGATCAGCACTTTTTGTTGTTGTGTTTAGCTTCTGGACCAGCTCTTCTTTGGTGAGTTCTGTTTGCCATTGAGGTGGTTCTGCAATTTTATATTTCAAAAGGTTAAGTTGCAGTTTACTTTACATGGTACTTTACATTAGGACTGATAGTTTAGTAGGGTCATTTTTCAGAATTACACAGGCATCATGGTGGCAATATCAAATCATAGGAATAAAAAACCATGAGAAGTCAGACTTTACACCACCACCATTTCTATTCTTGCTGCCAAATATTTGGTTTGTGATTTTTTTTTTTTTTTGTATATACACAACATTTAAGAAATACTAAAAAAGTTTGTAGCAACCGAACTATTTTTTATGGAATGAGAATTCAGTGTTTTTTAAAGGTTTGGGGGAAGCATCTTGTGATCTCTTTGGTTTGTTTTTCCTTTCTGAGGATTTCAATTTTTCCTCAAAATTGTTTTGGACTTACTTGTCATCTCTGTACAATTAGCTGGTTGTCCTGCATTTCCCTGTTCTACTTTTTGGGACTCCAAAAGCAAATCCATGCACTTTGGCACAAGTTTCCGCTGATCCCATGTTCTCTAGTAGCCCAATCCAGTTCACATTAAAGCCAATAGAAATTTTGTCTCTGAATTTAATAGGAGTTGGATGAAAACTTAATACTTCTCTGCAGTATTCTGAGCTGTTCTCACACTCACAGATCCTACAGTTACCTACTCATTCACCCATCTGTTCTCCTTCCCATGAAAGTCCCATATGTAAACAATTATACAAATTTTAAGTAGTCTTGGAATCCATGAATAAAAATTGTAACAAAAACATAACCCTTAATCCCTATTCAAAGACAAAGCTTATACAAAAATGAATGTGAATGTACACTCAGTGCTAAACAATGGATAGGGGTCTAATGTGTGCAATATGAAGGAATCAAAGTTGAGATTTTTAACCCCAGGAGTTACTACATTACTCTCATAAGCCTCAGCCAACTCCTCCAGTAGCAATGTTTCTGATAGCAGCAGTGTCCAATGCTCTATTAGAGAGAAGGGGTGGCCTGAGCATTACAGCACTTAACTTTTAGATCACCTTCTACCAAGTGGAATTCACAACCCCAAGTTAGGAGCCCAAGCTTCCCATGCAATGCATGGGGAGAGTAAGGTACCTAGAAAAAGGGATTTGCAGAAACCAGCATGCTGAGTGGGGAACCATCTAAGATAGCCAGTAGGAAATGCTCAGGAGAGGGGTGGTGCTTAGGTCCTACCCCTCAAAGGGAATTAGGTGAATATCTCCACTTAGGTGTCACAGCCATGAACCATCTCCTGGGGTTAGGTGTCTAACCCCAGGTCAGTCATTTAAAACAAACTCCCCTCCCCCCCACCCACACGTACATGATGGCAACAGTGCTTGCTGCCACTACCCCTTTTACCACATAGCCCAGTGGTTAGAACACTCCCCCAGGATGTGGTTTGAATCCCCACTCTGCCTGATGTAAAGCAAGGACTTGAACCCAGCTCTCCCACATCCCAGGGGAGTGCTCTGACCACTGGTCTAAGTGGTATTCTGGGGTGATCTCGTCTGTTGAACATGTTCCACTTGTATAAAATATATTTAAAACAGCCATTACACCAGAGAGTGTGTGACTCTATAATCCAGTGGTTAGGGCACTCCCCTGAGATGTGGGAGACCCAAATTCAAGTCCCTCCTCCACATCAGGCTGAGAAGGGACTTAAACCTGGGATCTCCCACATCTTAGGTGAGTGCTCTAATCTCAAGGCTACTGGATAAAAGGGCACTACCACCACATTCTCCTCCATTTTGTGCATGGCCCAGTTCAGGGATGTGATCTAAGCTGGCCTCTGAACATGTCTACTATATTGGGCTCTGCAAATGAGATCCTATTTTTTGAATCCCACTGGACCTTAAGTGCTGAACTGTTTGGTGGTGTCAGGACTGAGGCAGCTGTGAGCATGTCCAGTGGCAGAAGTTTAGGCACCTAGGGAACCTTACCAGTGGAAATGTAGGTGCCTACACGGTTAGGTGGCACCTGAGCCGGGGTTTTGAGGATGTAAATTTTGGACTTAGGCATCTGAAGTGGCTATTGGATGCTTAATTCTCTTTAGAGAATCCCATCCAAGGCCGATGCAACACCAAGGGGGAAAAAAAAGTTATGGTAGTAAAGTGGAATGAAGAACGACAAGTGTTTCAATGCTTTAAGGACAATTTTCTCTGGCACCCAGAAGAGTACTAAGTAATACAGATTTTAAAACTCACGTTAGTTAAGTACTTAAAAATTTGTTATTTAAAAAAAGGTTTTACTTACCAAATTTTGCTTCAGGAGAATTAAGAAGTTGTTCCAATGATGGCATATAGGTACTGGCAGAAGACACAGACTCTGTGTCAGTTGTTTCCATTCCTTCTCCCTCTTCCCTAGCTACAGTGTGCATATCAAGAAGAGGAAGGTCAGTGTTTCTCCGTTCTCGCAAGTTCTTCACTGGCAGGTTTGAAACAGATGGACCTGAAAAAGAATTTCTTTCTGATGGCATACATTAATAAATAACATGGCTGTTTGATGGGGATGATCATGCAGAAGCCACTCAACCAGATGTGAAAGAGAAAGTGAGAACGAAAGAAGTTATGACAGGAGTTGAATACATCTTTTAGCATCTTAAATTAAGGCAATGTACACAAGCAGTAGAGCAAAACAAAGCTTCACATAAGAAGTTCAGTTATCCTTAAAGAATGAATAAAAACATATTTCACAATAAAACACAGCCTTTCACTTTGAAGACACCACTATCACTAGAGCCCAGATTAGCAGAGAGATTTAAAAGTGCCTTTTAAGTGGCCAATGTGAAACAAGTCACTGGGGTAACCATCTTAAATTTGGGTGGTTGGGGCATTAGGAGGTAAGACCAAAGATGAGACTGCATTAATTCTACAGCCACAATGAAAGGGACAAAGAAGAGAGTGAAAAGTTGGGCAGCCATCCCCTAAGTGATTGCACCAATGAACCAAATAGGTTGTCTCAGTCCAGTTTCTGATCCGTACCCACTCACTTATACAAATCAGTAGAAAACATTTTTGATCATCATATCTTTCTTCAGTATATATGCTAAATGGTGCTTTAGAAAGATACAGGCTAAGAGTTATTTTTACTCTTTTGGAAGGGTATTCATTTAACTATACCTAGTATATGGTTCAGTAACAGTAGTGAGGGAATTTAAAAAAATATTGTAGAGTGTGTTTCAATTTAAAACTTGAATCTTAAGGGATTTTAGTGATTTTGAAAGTTGCATGTTGGTAGATGTGGAGTTAAAGACTGACAGAGACACATCCAAAGAAGAAATAAAGTACAAGCAGAAGCACTATAAACACAAGCCTCTGCTCCCCCCCACACACAATGTGGCTAGATCTTGGGCTAGGCAGGCAGTACTCATCTCCCAGAGACTGCAAACAAGGGTGCCAATTCCTATGGTAATCTTTATAATATAAGACTGACCCATTAGGAAATGAGCTGAGTCCACCAATTCACTCTACACAGGCCATTGTGTAGCCAACCAGCATTTGGGGACTACCATCTTAAGTTAGGTTTCAAGCAGTGACCAGGAGTTCACAGGTTCTATTTCCTATTACCAATACCCTGAGCCACTCAATACCCTTGCTGCTCAGTACATTTTTAAATAATAAAAAAAACAAGACGACAACACTCATCTCTGACAGACACATATAACACTGATCTATTTATGTCTACAACAGCACTGTATAACTGCTTGGCACTTTTAAGAATTTATTGTGCAGTAAACTGTATTTGTAATATCACAATCTATTTCTTTTGCTAACTCAAAATCTAAGATACGAGCTGTCTGCTGTAATAAGAAGCTGTAGCACCTTCTCTACCCAAACTAGTCTTACTCCTTATCTTGGAAGAAGATGTCCAAGGGGCTCTCCAAAACCTGAGACAAATGGATAGGTAGAGCAATAATACTTACTGAAATGACTTTTCCTCCTTCCATCAGTAAAGAGAAATAATTCCAGATGTCACAGAGAAAATAAAGTGAGGTAACGGACATAAGTACTGTGTCAATAGTTTGAGAACAATATCAGTGCTTACCATTTTATGTGTAAAAATATTATTGGTATCAGTTGGTAAACGTGCACATGATACATTTTTGGAGACGTCTGTATGACTATCAACCACAGAGAAGTGATGAATCAGTCCGACAGTTAGCTAAACAACATGAATAATCAATAAAAAGGGGATTTTTTTGGGCTGTATGACTGTACAAACTTACCTCTGGTGCTAAGTTCACTCTTAAGTTGGAAGAACTGGGCTTCTACCTTGGAGAGCTGCTGTTGCAACGTCTCTACTGTCTTCCTATGCTCTTCTTGCAGCTGCCTCACTTGATCTCGGAAACTGTTCCGAAGAGCTTCATTTTGGGTCATCAGTTGACTCTCAGTCTGTACATGTTCTGACTTCAACACCATGTTCTCAGACTGTATTGTGCAGAGTCTGAAAGGTGTGCATGCAACACTAGTGAGGTTTATTTTCCCCAATGTTTTTAAAATTTAAAGTAATATCCAACTCAGGAATCACTTTCATATCTTGGAAATTTAAGTGAAATAAGAAAATGAAAATATGGTCAGTTTATGGTTTACTATGTATTCATTCTCTTGTGTATTTTTTAAAACGATTAATTCTAAGATTGTCAACTATGGGATAGGGAATGTAATTTAGCTTACACTTGTTCAGTGCCATGCAAATTTATGGCGCAAAATAAATGGTCTAAATATTTTAAACTAATGATTTTAGCTTCTATCCTTCTGAAATGTAGGATGATTAGGGACACAGAGCTAAGTAGACTAAGTAAAAAATTAGGAACTTCTTGGTTTTAATTCTAGCTCAGCCATTCATTCTGTGGTACTGGGAAAATCACCTATTTTCTTTGTTTCAGTTTTCCTGCCTGTAAAATGGACATGATTATTCTTGTTTAACTATCTCTCAGCGGTGTGTAATGTCTGTATAATACTTGTAAAATACAAGGTGCTAAGAAGCATTGTTACTAGTGACAGTACAAAAAGAAAGACAATGCCTTTTTATATGTACACCAAATTACCAATCATAAAATAGACAAAAAGTTGGACTGCTGCTTCTAGAGTTTTTGACCAAACATTACATGTCCAATACAATTTTTAAGGTTGTTTTAGCAATCGCTATACATTCCACCTACATTTTTCTATGGTTTATTATTCAGCAGTAAAAAAAAATTGTGCCAAATTAATCTAGTAACATATCTGTCTGAACCTGTTTTTAACAGTCGGCCTCAATCTAATGGCTATTTAGTATTCATACTAAATTCTTATTAAGTAGAATTTGTCCTTTTAGCTGTATTTTTCACTCTAATAACACTGTACTCTACAAAAAATGAAATGTTTAGAAATAGGAAACTCACAAATATGGAGAATGTTTACCTTACAGACAATTCCCAATCGTTATTTTTCTAACTAATTATGCCAAACTAGAAAGACAACATTTGTGCCTGGTGCTTCACTGCTAAGCAAGAGACCCAGGTTCAAGTATCACACCTAGTCTTTGTTTCCATGGCCAACAGGAGCTGAAAGTATCTTTTATTACTCTAAACCCATACCAAAGGCCAACACAGAAGTGATAATAATGATGAATTCCAAAAAATATTCCATCCCACTCTCTGTGACAAGAAAGAAGTTTGGCAGTACTACATGAGGAAGCAGGAAGAGGAGGGGAAGGATGGAATATGTTGACGTGCCCTGAAGCAGAAAAATTTAAGACACTCATATCACTGTCTGAAAAATTAGAAGTGATAGATGCTCACTGTGACAGAAATAGTGAAGCGGGGATTGTTGGGAAGGAGGTATTTAAAAATGTTACCTTTTCACAAGGGCACTAACTGGACTTTAAATTGCAATGATGGGATTCCCACCATTCTGTCTGTACTGCAATTTAGAGAGTTGAATTATTTTCCTAGTCAGAAGCGGACATTTGCATCAGATTACTTAACTAGATTAAATCTTTCAACATGATAGTTCTGTATGTTGTACTTAGTAGCAGCACCCAATGAGCTGCAAAAAATGTAATCTTTGAAAGTATATGGTTAAACAGAAAAACTGTGGGGAGATTTGAGTAGGAGGATGTTTAAAATTCCTGATCTTCCACCATTAAGTTCTCATGGCTGAAGCGCTAGGCAGCAAGTAGCTAACAGCTCTTGTGGAAATCCTTCTAACTTTCTTCACACAATTGTACCCTTCTCATGAATGTAGAACAGTTCAAACAAACAAAGACTTGGCACCAATTCACACACAATAATACAACATATGTAGTCATTAGAAAACCATACTTTTCCCGGAGTTCTGCCTCTTTCGCCACAGTCTCCTGCAGCATTTTATTGTGCCTTTCCAGCAGGGTATCATGTTCAGACTGCAATGCTTGAAGTTCAGTTACATTGATTTGTAAATTACGTTGGGTGTCTTGTAACTTTACTTTTAGTTGCTCTATCACCATTTCCATGTGTTCTCTAAAGAAAAACAATACATATATTTTAGAGAGAGAATTATTCCATTTCAGAGCCTCCAAATGTATCATTAGTATTTTGGGTAATCTAGTCTAATAGATCTGAATGACCTTTTCATTAAATTAAATGGTTTGAATGATTCACTATTAAGATGAAAATCTTTCTAGAATGTAACCCGAGCTGAAATGACAACAAAACAGCTGATTTCGGGATTGTGCCAAGAACAGATGACCTGCTCAATTCCATCAAGGATCCCCCCTAACAATGCTCCACATTGTTCCTGGAATCGCTCGAAGCTCTGCTTGATTGGGGAGGGAGAGCGCTGTTAATAATATTTTCAGCATTAGACAAGTTAAGGGGGACAAATCTAGAAATGCTGTGCGTGTGAAGGAGAATAGAGAATGAGTGAGGTGCAGGTTTAGATAAGAACTGTTTCTTGGGCATTCTTTGTTTGTTTTGTGCCAGCTGGCAGGGGTGAACACAGGGTATAGGAAAGAAACAGGAGAGGGTTGTGAAATATGGCGTGGGGAGGAGGCAATCCACAAAAATTAACACCAGAAAAACCAGTCAGTGTGCTATATTCATATAAATTGATTCAGGCAAGAGAAACTAGAGGAAAAAGGCCAAGTCACCTGTCCTAATATAGAGAAAAATACAAGTTTAAGAACCTGCAAACTTATTAATGCTCTCAGTCCTTACTCATATGAATAATTCTATTGACTTCTAAAAAGAACTACTTGTATGATTAAGAGTTGTAGAAATAATCCTTTAATTTGGGGAGTAATCCTTCCTTTGAAATTTTATCCTGTATCTTTCAATTGTTGATCAAACACATAATCCCACTTACAAATATCTGAAATTAATCCTTCCCCAACAGCCTATAACCAATAGTAACAGAACACTGCTTCCCATCAGAATTTCTCTGCTGGCAAAAGGGGAAAATAAATAAATGAGATTCCCTTACAACTAGCTTGTTTCAAAGAAACTCATATCCTGACTAGCTGGAATCTGATGAAGAAAGTCCTCTGAATTCTCAATATCTGCGTTTGTTTTTTTTTTGTTTTTTGTTTTTTTAAATAACCAACATCTCAGACACTATTTTATAGTTTCCATCACGGATTCCTCCCTAACAAATCACAGAACTCCCTCTGCTGGATCTGCAGCATTCATTCCAGACCTGTGCCAAAAATCAGTTAATCATGGCTTATGCACATCGATCCTGTCTATTTTAAGACACTGACCACTTTTTGACAATGACCATCACAAATGGTTGCCCTGAAACTTATATAACTTCTAGTGTAGATCCCATGCGGAATTAAGTCTAAGCCTTTCTGAAACTCCATTGAATTTGTCTGGCTTATACCTGCACTTAAATATTTTAGTACTAGTTCACACTTTCACCATGTCTATGCCAGGGAAAGTTTACAAAAAAGGGTAATAACTGGTAAAACCCTTGTGTAGGCAAGTTTTCTGGAACTGTTTTGTTTTTGTTTTTTTAACCACCATGTCAGTTAAATTTGTTGAAAGCAAGTCTAATTGACATGCTTGTTAGAACTGGACTGGCTCCTGGACCATTGCCTATGCTAGGCCTTTTGCTGATGCTAACAATGGTTCAGCCGAGCTGGTGTGAACAGCAGCTTTTTGGAAGCAAGGCTGTAGCTGAAAACCATTTTCAGCAGTTCATTTTCATGCCACAAATCAGGCTTACACTGAACAGTTGACCAAAAGGCAGACATGTCAGTTTCAGCCTCATACTGAGCCTCAAGGGTCCCTCCCACATCCAAGCTGGAACAAGAAACAACAGATAATCCATACAGAAAAAACTGTGTTTTAATTTTGGGGGAGGTGAGGCGGAAGGTGGAGAAAGGGAGCATAAACATAGGTAATCTTTATCCTAAATTAAATTAACTGTTTTCTTTTAAGTCAGGAAACTAAAGCCTTACTTTAAGATATCTGTGTTATATAGATATATAAAAACAAAATGTAAATATACCAAACTCAAAATGTTTTGCCAGCAGCAACTATATCCAAGCTAGGAGTCCCAGCACTAGTTACAGAAAAAGGAGTATGGTCCACTTGGAAATCAAGTAATTTCAAATAATGAGTTAAAATTAGACTCAGGTTTTAGATCTGCCCTTGGAGTTTTCCTGCCAGTTTTTTTGGTCTGATAACAAACACTATTCCCACACCCACCAGTATTTTTTTCATGTTGAAGACCCCACAGAAACAGGAAAAACTGGCTGACTATATATTATTTATTTGTATTACTGTAGCACCTAAGAGCTCCTGGGGAAAAAATGAAAAATTTCTATTTTTCAGAGTAATGCCAAATGCAAAAACCTAAATGAAAAATAGGGATTTTAAAAATCTTTCAGTTCTAGTAACATAGATAACTGAAAATATTTAGATTGAAATGTGATTTATAAGTTGATGGAATCCTTTTAAAGTGTGCTGTCTGGGTATTTCAGTAATCCTCAATCAAAAAATATTAATGCCAAAAATTAGATGGTTCTCAAAATGTGAAGCAAGAATCTTCACATAGATGAACATTTCTGACAGATTACTACAGTTAGCCAAGACTTCTGAAGTGGATTTCTCACCCCCTGCACCTTTATTTAAATATGTATATGATAATTTTAAAAAAAACTAAAAAACAAACAAACAAACAAAAAAAACACACCTCTTGCTTAACTGAAAAGCATTTATAGACAATTTTTACCTTTCTTGCTTGGCTCCCTCAGTTTCAGTCTGAGAAGCAGATTTATTCTTTTGTTGTTTTAAAACATTATGAACGCGGACTTTGTAGCTTTCAAATTCAGAGGTAACAGCAGTTTGTTCTGCCTATAATGTGAAAAAAGTAAAACACTATTATATACATCACTTATTTATATAAAACCAAATAGTTTTACTCTGATCTGTATGCACATTACGCTGTTTAAAGATCAAGAAACATGAACATGCCAATTGCATTTCCTTTTTTGTTTTGTTGAATGGATGATGAAAATGATTAACATATCATATAAGAGAACCAGTTCATTTAAAATGCAATATTCCATGATTGGTAGGTGAACTTTGTTTGGTTCAGGGAGGACATTAGTGTTAATCACATCTGTCTTTCAGACAGTTTACAAATGTACAATTCATTATAGAATATAGGCAACATACAAATAGTACTATAAAACATTACAAAGTCCTTAAAAAAATAACTGCCATAATATTACAAACAGCAACTCCAAAGCGAGATGGAAACAGCATAGACAATCATTTCCCCTGTCAACACACAGGCTTCGTCATAGTCCATCACTGTAACAGTCATAATCTGACATCTATTTGTACTCAGACTGAGTCATTCTGGTATTTTGTTCAAGCAAACAAGAGGATGGAAAAATTCCATAGTTTGTTTTTGTAAGAGTATGTACAGTTTATTTTCTGTCTTTTCGCTATGTTTATACTAAATTCAGTTAACATGTAAATTCAGTTTATGTTGATGTAAATTTCCTACCATTAAAAAAAAAAAAAAAAAAAAAAGTCAGGTAGCTTCATCTTTGACCAGAGCTCTTACAGCAAGAAGAATGCATAGTAATCACAGTGACTTGACAAGCACTGCTCATCCAGTACTCTATGCTTTGTGCTTCCCTTCTATAAAAATACCATCTGTGCAGGATTTTCACTCCTGAATCTCAGCAAGAGGCTGGCGGAATTCCTATAGTTTGTGAATTTGTTTTATTTAAAACCTTGAGGGCAACATAAGTCATACCCTCTACTCTACTGGATATAATATACCCACCCCTGCTAAGTATAAATACTTCTCTTTGAATGTTCCAGTTGTTTCTTAACTGTTGTTGGTGAAGGAGCTTCCCTGGGGAGACTATACTTCAATAGCCATTGTTACAGCTCTTCTTGGTCCAGTGATGCACATCAATATAATTTTTTTTTAAACTAAGTCCTTTACTTTTCCTTCCATTCAGGCACTTGAGTTAAAGTACTCCACCCTCAAAATATTTGATAAGCAGCCTTTGTTGTATACGATATATCTTCACTTGCTCTGCTGTTTCTGCACCTAATTTCTTAGTTATGGTTAGTTCTTGACAACTATTTTGACGTTCACGTTTGCATTGGTCATGTGCTCTTCTGATGTGTCAGTACTTCTTTTGTACATGTGGCATACAAGAAAGAAGGCTGGCCACACAATAGCTTCTTACCATGTCACTGTGGCAGAGCTACAGCCATGATGGATGGAAGTGCCCAATGAATCTACAAAGGTTGCCCAGGACAAAGGAATTGGTTGGAGTGCCCCCAAGCTTTCCTTAAGGCAAACCAGACACACTCCTTTAGGTCTGGCTCAAAGAAACTCTCCCCTTAACAGCTTGGCTTCTGACACATTAAAGATTTGTAGGTATGGCGTGGTCAAGCAGCTGAATCAGAAGCCATTTACTAAGTAGGACCTACAGCTTCCAGTGGGAAAGGTTTGCAAGTTTGGTACAATAAGGCCCATATAGACTCCTTTACTTGCTTTACACAAAAACTGCTTGACTTCTTTTTTCACCTGTCTCAGTCTATTGTACAGACTAACTTCTTCCAGGAATATCTTTTTTTAGGCTTATTATGAGCTAGTCTTCTGTGCAGGGAAACACCATCGTAGTCCTGATGAAAGCTCCTTTAAAAACACTCATTCATGTGAACTTAAGTTTCTTACACTGAAAGTCATTTTCCTGGTGCTAGTGAATCTTACACCATATTAATTTTTACATGGATAAGGTCGTAATGTGAACTCACTTGAGATTCCTATCCAAAGTTATGTCAGTGTTCCACCATCAGTGTCAGAAATCCTTGGGTGTCTATTTGGAGCAGACGAACTCCACCAAATTTTATTTTATATTTTAAAGACACCTATTTGCTGAGCAATGCTATTACAAAGAGAACTATGTCTAAATAGATGCCCAATGGCATCTCACATTTGCTATTATCTGGAAGCAATGTCAAAGCCCATTTGATTAGATGGATGTATCCACCACAGAGAACAGCAAAGCAGCAACTTGGTCCTCTCTCCATACATTTTCAAAGTGTTATTTCTTATATTCAGTTTCCAAAAGGGGATCCAATTTTGGATACACTGTGCTTCCGAACTTTTCCAAGATTAGTGATTCCATACTTTGGCCCCCATTAAGAACCATTTTATTTTTAGATGTCCTTTATTTTCCAGCATGGAATTTTCTCTAAATTGCTACCTCTTTCCACAGACTTGAATGTTCTGGAGCAACCTTAACTATCACGAAATGTAATTTTTGTTTATTTAAAAAAAACTTTAGGAAGCTATTATTTCTACATCCTTGGTTCTTCATTTTTTGTTTTTACCTAGCATGATTTCAATTTAATCCTTGAGTTATATCAACATGGCCTTTTCTTGTTTGGACTAATTTAGTCTCTCTGTCTGATCCTCTTGCACCTATTTATAACATTCATTATTGAAAGAAACTTGACCTACTTTCCATCTAAAAAAAGTTCTGTATGGCTCAAAAGCTTGTCTCTTTCACTAACAGAAATTGGTCCATGTGACAGGGCATACTAGGCCTCAAGGCCCTGTTGGTCCTACCTAGGGTGACCAGAAAGCAAGTGTGAAAAATCCAGATGGGGGTGGAGGGTAATAGGTGCCTATATAAAAAAAAGCCCCGAATATCGGGACTGTCCCTATAAAATCAGGATATCTGGTCACCTTAGTCCTATCATACCGCACCCCACAAAAGAGCAATGGAGGTGGTTCCTTCAAGCTGCCCAGAAAGGCTATGTGGGAAGCAGACAATCAGTGCCCAGCAGGCTCAGATAAAAAGGGCTAGCAGGGCTAGAAAAGTTCAGTCTGCTGGCTAGAGCCAGAGGAGTAGGAAAGCTGCTCCTGAATGGCTTCTGGGACTCAAGAGCAGTTGCTGGCCGGGACTGGGGGACCAAGGAAGCTGCTCTTGGCTAGCTGTTGGGACTCAAACACAGGCAAAGAAGATGAAGAGGCCACAGGGAAGTGGCCCAGAGAAATGTAGTGAGTAGCTAAAGGGGCACAGCAGGCAGCTGCTACTTGTAGGGTTCCTTGGTCAGGAAATAGAGTAGTGGGCAGGCCCAGGTCCTCCCCAACAGCCAGTGGGGATGTGGCTTAAGCCCAGAGCAAAGGGAGTTTAAATAGATCCAGGGAAGTGGCTGCATTTGTGAACTTTGATATAACCTAGAAGGGGACCAAACTGAAAGAATGACTCAGCTGGGCCAGGAGGCTAAGAGTCTCCAGGGAGGAAGACCTAGGGGCACGGCTCCATAACAAAGCAGAGACCTTTGCAAGCTAGCCCAGGGAGGGGTGCAGATCAACTAACCAAGGATACTGTGATGGCCCTGTTGGACTGATTAAGAACCTGAGTCCAGGGACAGGACTACAGACTGATACCAACTGAAGCTACTCAGATAGGCGACTGAGCTCAGGGAAGGCTGGAGGAAGTTCCAACCGAGGGTACTGTGATAGACTCTTTACCCCAGAAGGTGTCTGTTTGTGTTCTCACAGACTGTGACTTGCCCAAAGGGCGGAGTCACAGAAGAGCCATCTAAAGAGGGCAGTAGTGGACATAAGACATCAGGAACTGAGAAAAAAATGCAGGTATGCATCCGGCCAGCAGGAGGCATTCGTGGAAGACGAGTAGCCCCCATCATGATTCAATAAAATATATTACATCATCTGCCTTGTCTCTCTACTTTCCATCAACATTTATTAGATCATCTTATAAACTTTTATCTACTTTTTACAACTGAGCTCTCTATTTTGTTGGCCCAATTATCACAACAGAGCCTCTACTCTGGTGCAGTTGAAGAAACCGACTAGAGTGTTTGGATGGCAGCATTTATATTCCACAGAGGATGGTGCACAACAACCAGTACAAGGCCTTAGTCGTGCTCTACGCTGCTATTGCTAAAAAGGTCAAAAGTCATTACCAAAAACCATTCTCCGTTAGGAGAATTCCTTTCAGTCATCTACCAAGGAGCTAAGATCCAGAAGTGAGAATCCTGCAAGATAAATATCTTTAGAGAAGCAGAAATGCAAGTTAAGTAACTTCCCCTTCTAACAGTCTAAAGAGTTATTACTTATTTTATGAAAAGTACCTTTGCTGTATTGCATTCTTCTTGTAGGGTTGCAATTTTCTGCTGATAAGCACTCATCGAGCGCTGGTGTTGCTCCAAAGATGTCCGCAGATGTTCTTGAATCTTGTGTTTTTCTGACGTTAGTTCAGCCAGCTGAATCTGAAAATAAGTATGCATTTCAATAAAATTAGAATTTAGTCTTCAGAATTAACTCTTTTCATTAGGTGAACAGAGAATGCAACAAAGCATGCAGATATTCTGGTGATAGGAAACCTAGAAATGACTAGATACAATAAAATGAAAATCTGATTTTAAACAATACTGATGTGAAGAAGACACAGCCTAATTTTCTATAAATCAACAAATTTGTCATTTAGCAGCAATGCTGATGCCTATTAGCTATCAGATTCGTACAGATGAAAATTAACCATACATGAAGGCTTCTTGCTGGCAATGTGTTTTAAATACAATACTGTTAAAAAAAGCAAAGTTTAATTATTTAGGGCCAAAAGGTAGATTAATAATGTATCCTTGTCACAGGACTCAGATTACCTAACTTTCTTTTGAGAGATGAAAAATAAAAGGGAGAAAGCAGCAAGCTAACTGAATATCAAAACAAATGTGTTAAGACAGAGTAAATTGGCATTTTTAAAAAGATTTTTTAGCATCAGTTCTGAAACATCAACTATAACAGCAGCAGCACTTATAAGCACTGTAAAGCATATTCGAAACATTAGAAAAAATATGAGCACACAATTAAATATTATCAGTGCATAAACAAGTGAGTAGAATTAAGGTTGTACAGGCAAATTTAATTCTAACATTTTCTAATGTTTGACTTTGCAACAATTAATTCTTAAACTTTAATGTAGTTAAAAATTTCCAAGTGTATGTGGGGTTGGGTGTGTGTGTGTGTTGTGTTGGTTATTTTTTTTTAAAAGAAAAACTGGAAACAGACAAATTCCATCATGTACAATAGTGATGACTCACCCCTCTGCATGGGTTGTTAACAAAATTTGAACCCACAGCCTTCATATCCTCAGCTGTACCATTTGAATTAAAGGAGCAACTGATCTGATAACAGCAATGGGCAGTTATTTGTTACATGCACCATCCAGCAGAAAGTAACGCAACACCCATTTTGCCAGTCAAATGTATTTTGTTACTCTGTTCCAAAACAAATACCCACTGCAGAAACACTATGCACAAGCACAAAATTAACAACAAGAAATTGAAATACTTAAGGTACTATGTTAAATGAAATATTTGAGGAAAATTGAGAACTGTTTCAAAACAAAATTATTGTTACAGCTTTTGTAATAGCAGGTTTATTTTCTGTAGCCCTCAGCCTATGCAACCCCAGCTCTGCTCCAGAGCATTCCTTCTAGTTACTTATGTAAGAAAGCTTTTGCTAACAACAAAAAGAGTGAAGTTTCTTACCTTATAGATTTCCACTTGCTGCTGACTTGCCTCTAGCTCTCCTTTTAATGAAGCTTGAAGTATTAGATGGTCATTTTCCTGCATGAGAAAGATACCTTGGTTAATTTAAAACACCAAATATTTTTAAATTTCAAAATCTAGACTTGCTACTAAATTATAAGCATTTGGTTTAAAAAAAGCATATGCAGTAAAATAAACACTTACAGCTTGCCTTGAGTCTGTCAATTCTTTTTTGGTTTTCACCAGCAGTTGTTTTATCTTGGAGTGACTTTCCTCATATTGTAGCACAGAAGATTGAAGTGATTCTAATGCAGAAATAATTTTTGATGAGCAAAGAAAAAAATTATATAGGGTGCTTTCATAAAAAAAAGTGTTCTAAATGTAAATAAAAATCTCAAACATAAAAATATTCTAAGTCAGAATTTCCTAAAAATAAATATTGCAAACAAGCAGTTCACCAAGAGTTCAACTTCAAGTTTCCAGGTATCATACTGGTTTTCTAACAGATAAAACATCTTCAGGTAAACTGGGGTTATGCTTAAGAGGATGGCAAAAAATGCAATACTTAACGCACCATTATTTGGTAATGTTTTTAAGAGTGTTATAACTCTGCCAGGGGTTTTCAGTCACTCACAATTTTGTAAAAAGATTCTGAAATGTCACTAGCATTTCAGCTCTGAGATTAACACTGACGTGAGAAATGTGGTTTGTTCAGTATGATAATTATTAGTTTAGTGCTTAGTAAACAAGTGACAGATGAACTACAGTAACTCATTTAACACAAACTAATTTTGACAAGTCTTCTTCCAACTATTTCCTGGCTGCCCTTCTTGTTTCTGAGAATGTTAAGATACATACATGATGATCCCAAGCTGTTTGCCTCCCCACCCTACAACGCTGGATACCAGATGCCCCATTGGAGACAATGAGAAATTTTAAAAAGTTAAACACTTTACTTACGTATTTCTTCTTGTAGTGTTTCTTGTTTCTGTTTTTGAATTCTGATCTCTTGCTCAAGATCTTCAATTTTGCTGTTTTTATCTGTAATCTTCTGATTAAGTTCTTTCACTAAACGCTCATAATCAGCTATTTCCATATCCATTACTGTGCTCTTCTGTGCATCCTGTAGATTACATATTTTGTAGTCCCAATTTTAGAAAAGTCAGTTTAAAATTGCTTAGGCTGATTTGGAAGATTTTTGTTTTGATTACTCTGTACTGCAAAACTGTTCCTTACAACTCTAAATTTTGTTAGTCTAGAGCCACATACGCAAGAGAGGAAAACTCACCCATCAGTGTTCTAAATCTTATTTTTGGTATCAGAATCAAAACATGGAAACAATTTAAAATATTAAAATTCTGTCTAGCATTTTCTAATTAGCATTCTAAATGAATCCGGCTCCTGAAAAGGAAAGATAGCCTTGTGGTTAAGGCACTGTATTGGGACTCAAGATATCTGAATTCAGTTCCCACTTCCACACAGTCTTTTGTGTGACCTGGGCTAGTAGTTTCTCTATGCTTCAGTTCCCCATCTATAAAATGGGATTAAGACTTGCGTCTCCCACTCTTTGTTTTACTTAGATTTTAAGCTCTTGGGGTGGGGATTTTCTGTCAAGTGTATGTACGGCACATAAAGTGGGGCCATAATCTCACTTGGGTCCTTTAAGCACTACTGTAATAGAAATAATTACCCTACCTTCCTGGCCCGCTCTAGCTCCTGCATAGTTTTCTGAAGATGTTTCTTTTCCTTTTGAAGCTGCATCTGAAGCTCTTCAAGTTCTCTTACCGCACTGCTGTGGTCCTGAAAATTAGTTTAAATGCTTTTCAGTTATATAATTTGAGTTAAATAATGTTTGTTCATGATGTCACAAAATTCATGTTAGTAAGGATGACAGGCTTTTTGAGAAAAAGCTTCCCTACCCTCCAAAAAAAACCCCAGCTGGATTATAAACTAACATTACTGTTAATTTTAACATTCAGTCATAAGGCCCCATTCTACTCTCACTCTTGACCATGACACAACTCTCAATGGGGACAATACTGAAAGGGTCAGCCAGGCAACAGAATATGATGCCGTATCTGATCTATAAAGGTAACAAAATGAAATTGGTTAAATATTTTAAAAATTCCACTGCAAGTTTACCACACTTTCAGGAGTCTTTCCTTCAATTCATTCAGGGAATATCCCATGCCTTATTTTTTATGTTCCCACAATATTGCTTTTACCTTTATCTTTTGCTCTTTTAGAAGTTTTTCAGCTTCCAATTCTTTGTCAACTTTTGCTTTGGCTCTTTGTGTTTCTAATAGCTGGGCCTCTAGCATTTTAGCATTAGACTGCAGAGTTTCAATACGAGCCATAAGGTCTTCATTGGCAGAGTGTAGTTGGTCTTGCTAGAATGAAGTTAGTAGCAAGATGAAAGTATAAGTTAATATTCTTGCAACACTTATAGCCAGAGATACTGGCTGAGGTTTATTATTATTGTTGTTTTATTAAAAGATACACAAGGATTTCTACCCAACAACCTTTGTAAACTATTTCTACAGATGCTTGAACATGACAGGACAAAACCATGTCCATACTAACAGTTTAAAATAGAATAGGGAACAGCCTGATTTAATAATGAGTGGCACAATTTGGACTCCTACAACACAGTTTTGAAACTATATTACAACCCTGTTGCAGCCTTTTTAAAGGGTTGAGGGAGAACAGTGGGAGATCCTGGAAAACTATTTACTAGCTCTTCAAGAACAGCATGCCAACCACAGCATTATGCAAGGCTCAGATATACATACATCTCCCTCCACTCAAATACAGCTGCCATGATTCTGAGCAGATGTTAATGACATCAACCCCTATACCAAAGAAGTTACCTCAGTACCACCAAATGTTGCCAATTTATCCATTTTAAATTATATAAGGCAACACAGGTAAGAAGTCTGTCCCTGTCTGGACTACAGTTGCAGATATTTACAGGATTTGTTTTAAACCACCAGCATGTTCACCATATTATATCAGTGTCTCTCCCTTGTCGTGTAGATCCAGAATTAATGATAAGTACATGAAATAAATTGCCAAACAGCACAATTATTGGCCATATTTTGTTCATTAAGTATTTCATATCATGAATCTGGAAAAAAAAAATCACTTGCTGGATAAACAGAATGTATTCAAGACTGAGGTTGTGGGGGAAAAAAAAAAAAGGAGATTTTAAAGTCTCATCTTATGAGAGAATTTCAATCAATGATTGAATTTAGGCCATCATATGACCCACTTGTTTTTCAAATGTTTTGAGTGTTGACTGGATGCATTTTGCTTCTCTCCTCAGGACTTTCTGAGGGAGACAGGAAGAAAAAAAAAATCTCATTTCTAGTTCGACATTTTTAATTTACAGTTAATACTAATATTTTAAAATAATATCTAGTTTTGGTAAACAATTGGTAAAATTGTTTTCTGGTAAAAAATTCTCAATCCTTACTAATGGCTGCTGTACTTTGTCCCAAGTAGAGGGAAGGGACAATATCAATAAAGGGTAAATAAAGCTCTGCACTACTCATTAGATATAAAAGGCTTAAAATGTGTCTGACTGTTGTGCAGCTGCTCTTTTCTGACAGCCAGCTCAAGCTCACTTACTACAGTTGCTGACCAATGGCCTTAATTTCAGATTTCTTCAGATTTGGGCCCTGATCCTATAACTCCAAACAGGCCCCTAGATACTGGCTGTTCAGATAGAAATCTAGACATTTTTTTTTCCAAATCCAAATATTTCAAGCACTGGGATTCTACCTTGTCAGAATACAAATATTAGTTTATTTGCTCATATCTATCCAAAAATACAAATGGAATTATGAAAATATTTACAGGGATAATTTATGTAAGTACGTGTCTATCGAACTGAAATGGAACTTACAATCAACTACTTAATATCTGTCATAAAAATTATTTGCTCAGTCACAATATAAGCTACCTGCTGAGCTGAAGTTTGTAGTTGTTTTGTAAGGTGATCCATCTGATGTTCAAGATTATTTGCTCGGTCCTTTTCCAAATCCAGCTGTTCTGCTTGCTTGTCATATTCCAGCAAAAGATTCTTGAAACACACACAAAGCACTTTAATTTTTGTTAAATACATGGATGCTGTGGCATGCTTATAACAAATAAATGTGTTTGCACATTCTTATTACTGTTCAGCACTTGAGGTTTCTTATTGTGACATCAGAACTACCACAGGTAAATTAAAGCTGCAGTTCCATTCTAGACTCCAGTGGAAACCACTCTTTCAAGTTTGCCTCTCTATGTTAAAGTCATTCATTGAAGAGCACCAAGTCACTAGGGGGAGTGGTAGAAACCCTGGAAGGTAGGGATAGGATACCGAGGGACCTAGACAAATTGGAGGATTGAGCCAAAAGAAATCTGATGAGGTTCAACAAGGACAAGTGCAGAGTCCTGCACTTAGGATGGAAGAATCCCATGCACAGCTACAGATGGGATCGACAAGTTAGGCAGCAGTTCTGCAGAAGAGGACCTGGGGGTTACAGTGGATAAAAAGCTGGATATGAGTCAGCAGTGTGCCCTGGTTGCCAAGAAGACTAATAGTATTTTGGGCTGCATTAGTAGGAGCATTGCCAGCAGATCGAGGGAAGTAATTATTCCTGTCTATTCGGCATTGGTGAGGCCGCATTTGGAGTATTGTGTCCAGTTTTGGGGCCCCCAGTACAAAAAGGATGTGGACAAGTTGGAGAGTCCTGCGGAGGGCAACAAAAATGATTAAGGGGCTGGAGCATAAGACTTATAAGGAGAGGCTGAGGGAACTAGGCTTGTTTAATCTGCAAAAGAGGAGAATGAGGGGGGATTTGATAGCAGCCTTCAACTACCTGAAAGGGGGTTCCAGGGAGGATGGAGCTAGGCTGTTCTCAATGGTAGCAGATGACAGAACAAGGAGCAATGGTCTCAAGTTGCAGTGGTGGAGGTCTAGGTTGGATATTAGGGAAAAGTTTTTCACTAGGAGGGTGGTGAAGTACTGGAATGGGTTACCCAGGGAGGTGGTGGAATCTCCATCTTTAGAGGTTTTTAAGCTGCAGCTTGACAAAGCCCTGACTGGGATGATTTAGTTGAGGTTAATCCTGCTTTGAGCAAGGGGCTGGACTAAAGGACCTCCTGAGGTCCCTTCCAACTCTAATATTCTATGATTCTATGATATTTTCTGTATAGTTTGAGGAAGTGATGGGGCCTGATTTGCAAGCATTAAAATGCATATGGAATATGCTGTGCATATTGCATAAAATACATTTTGATTTTAAGATTACATTATTTTCAGTCCTCTTTTAAAAAAAACATACATTAGTAAAAGAATGACTGATTTTTTTGGCAGTGAGGGCAGAATTACTTTACTGTTGGAACCCTATCTTTTATGTTTCTTGATTTGGCAATTTCAATTTAACTGCAGTAACAATCGTTATTTTCCACTAAGATTTTCTTATATTTTTCTTGGTCTAAACTTAACATTAGCATTCAAATGGTCCTTATTAAACTTTGAAAGTCACATCTAAATGAAAGTAATGGGGTGAGGAGAAAGGAATCCTCAAGTTTTCTGCTGCTATCGATTGGTGGGAAACAGTTTTTACAGAACTCTGGTTTTACAAAACAACAGCATTTTCTATTGATTTATATTTGGATAGCTGCATTTTTTCCACCAGGAAAAAGAAAGTATTTAAAAATTGAAGAACTGAAGAATGCCAGAAGTTTTCTGAAAAACTTAAATATTGCACCCATAGTTTTTTCTTGTCCCTGATGTTAAAGGTAATTTTGGGGAGCACTTTGTTATGCATGTTTTAAGGAGATAGTTTTCGTGAGGAAAACTCTCTCAATATCACTGGTGTCCCTGCTTGACCACTGTGATCATGCCAGTCAGATAGAATGGATTGATGGCAGTAAGGCAGTGAACCCATTAAGAAAAATCTACTTCTGAGCATGCTATGTTATTAAAAACCTCACAACTCCAATGAGGCTTAGTCCCATATTTTAAAAGTATGGTTATATTTATTTATGCATTTTTAAACCAAATATACATGCAAAGGTGAATTGCTTATAATACAAAAAAGTTAAGCAAACTTTAAAAAGTCACTTTTGGCCAGGTACTGAGCATGGAATATTTCCACATAAAAGGATGAATATTTCTAAAAATTGAATCTGTAAAAATAGGGGTTATAAAGGAAACTTATGTTTATAATTAAAATTACAAAACAGTCATTGTAATTGTTCTAGCTCTCCACCCCACACACATACTTCATGTGAATAAGCAAGTTAATAAAATAATTTTTTGAAGTATAATATATGCTACTAGATGCCAACTATAAATGCAGGGATCACTTCATCCACCACTGAAACATAACCATTCTCAGGTGAAATATGGCAATTGTTGAACAGCGCACAGTAACAATGTACAATAATTTAGAACAGGAAGTGAAGAAAGGACAGGAATGTACAATAATTTAGGACAGGAAGTGTAGTTACAGAGGGAAATTTAGGTAGGCTGAGTGTAATTATGCAAATAGTGAGTCATGGACACATCAGTCTGGAATCAGGCTAGGAAATGCCATCTCTAAATAATATTTTCTGATAAATAAAGCATTTCTGAAGCTATAGTACATCCTACCTTATAGTTTTCTGCTCCTTGGATGATGTCCCTCATAGAAGTAGACAGCTGATCTTTCTCTGATCGTATCAACTCTAATTCTTCTCTCAAGGACTGCACCTTATTACAAAGAAATAGGTAACAGTGTGATTACAACAGAACTTTATAATGCCAGAAAGCTCTTTAATATGAGGTCTACATAAGTTACCTCTTTTCTGCTCGAATCTAGTTCTTTCCTTGCTTTCACAGCAAGGACTTTAACTTTATTTAACTTCTCTTCTCTCTCTGCAGATTCCTTTTCCAGATACACTAACACAAAAAACAGAAAGAAACTAATTCACCTGCGCAAAGGAATGAAGTCAAATACAAAACAAATATTTACGTGAATTTGAAAACATTAAGCAAACAAAAACAGTATACCTATCCATTACCACTGAAAAGCAGGAAGACATTTAAAACACTTCATTAACTTAAGCTCTTGGAGGCCTGATGTGAAAGCTAAGATTCCCAGCAACACACAGAGCTATAACTGTGTGCAATTTCACTGTACCAGAGAGTTCCATTAGCAAACTTAAGACAGAATTTTAAAATCCAAAATACATGTTTCCAGCTGCACTGGTGATAAATACAGTTGTTTCAGCTTGCCAACACTTCCTCCCCAACATTTTAAAGTAACTGCATTGGTCATTTACATGTTGTAGGAATGCAGGGGTGGGGTGTGTTTGTTTGAGAGGTGGGAGATTTTATTTCCTCCCTCTTCTCTCGAGGCAGCGCTGAGGATTCATCCTAGCCATACAACTATTTTCCCTTAAAGGAAATAAGAACAAAACAAACCCCAAAACACCCTGCCATCATTTGTGGGCAAGATTCTCTCTGTAACAAGTCAGTGCTACTATTACTTATTTAACTGAATGGGTTTTGCAGGGACCAAAACTGGGAGAGCAATCAAACCCAAGGCTACAGTGCAGAACAATATATTTAAGGGCACAAAGCCAGCCACTAATATTTACTCATTTTTAATGCTTTTGGCTATCCCCATATGCAAAAGTGACTTGCTTTCTAATACAATTATGCTGGCCACTAATCTGTTCTGTCATGTTGTTTTTTAAATGAAAAAGACATTGAACTATAAATAACAGCCCACATACAAGTACATATCTGAGAAAACAGACTCTAAAATGTTCCCATGAGGAACATGTTCCCTATTGTTTTATTATTATATTACCAACCCTCTTGGTGAAATTCCAGTTGTTTCCGGCTAGCTCTAATCTTCTTTTGAAAACCCACTGGAATGCTCAGAGGGCTAGCTTTCTCTCTCAAAGCAAGCGATATTGCTCAGTGGCATCTTAAAAGTTACTAATTTAAAATATTTAAAATTATTAGATCTTCCCCTCCACATGGCACAGTTATTATTGGTTGTGATCAACTGTACAGAGCCAGTGGTACATAGATATCTACCTTAAAATAAAATTACTAGCTGTTAGGGTAACAGACTACTGGCATATTTTGAACCCTTATTGGATCAGGAAGTCATTTGTACTGCATTTCTCATAAACCAGGCTTAAAAAATGAAAGATGAGAAGAATCATGAATGTTAAATAACTGATTAACAGTCACAACTAACTAAATGTAAAGAAATAAGAAAAGCACCAATTTTTTCTTGTAGTTCTGCTACTGAAGTTTGTTGGTCACTTTTTACAGAAGACTTCTCCATGAAATCCTGTGATATAAAGAAAGATAATGAAACATTACAAATATTTTTGTTATCTGCTATTTCCTTGCATGCCACAATCAGAAGCCGATTAATATATATTAAACTTAAGGCCAGAATCTGGGCTATTTCTATATGAATGAGACAAGAAAATTATGATGTATGTACAATTTTATGTTTTCTTGATAAATTACAAAGATACTTTAAATGTAAGGGCAGAGAAATCATCCTCATAACATTCCATCTTACTCTGTCAAGAACAAGAAAAGACAGACAACGTAATTCTGGCCAGCTGCTATTTCTCAATCATTATCAGGCACTAACAATGCTCTAATGTAAGGAAGTTCCAGCAAACTAACCACAAACAGGCCAGGGCAGGAACTAATCTAATAGCATGTTTAAGTTTTGCTTATTTGAGTTAAGATTTATAAAATTTAAGAGAGGGAGGACATTAGGTTATCTAGTTCATCTCTCCTGTAAATGAAGAATCATTTGTTGGGTATTGGTGGATAAGGGAGAAGATAAAAGCTTACTTGAGTAAAATATAAATACTAAAGTAACTTTTAGTGTTGCCTTTTTGATGAGGCAATCTCAGTTTGGAATACTTATCTGAAACAAAACAAAAAACAATCAACAATCCAAACAGATCAGTTAATTGTTGGAGTGTGGGAGTGGCCTGGAGAAAGGACTTTTCAGAAAGGGAAAAATTCACTTTTGAGCCAAGAAATAATGTGAAAATATTTTCTGAACCTTCATTAGGTCTTAGAGGTTTAGTCTGTATACTTTAATAACAAAAAGCATAACCTTTACTTACAGAAGTCAGTTCAGCTTTTACATTTCTAAGTTCAGCTTCTCTTTGTTCTAGACTGAGCTTTCGGTTTTCTTTCTGCTGTGTAGAAGATTCCGTCTGTTGCTCTTGTATTTGGCTTTCATAACTTGCAAGTTTTTCAGAGATCTCTTTAATACAAGCTAGAAGATCTTGGTTTTCATTCCTAGCTTTCTCATTGACACTCCTCATCTCCTGGATGTCTAATTGCAATGCTTCTTTTTCTGACAAAACTCCTTCTAATTTTTCTGTTAAGAGATTCTTTTCTTTTTCAAAGTCTTCCAGCAAAGATCTGAGCTCTGTATGCTGAACTACATTTTCTTCTTGAAGACTCTCAACTTTCTCCTGTAAATTAAGAACTTTTTCATTATTCTGCAAAGTAAGGCTCTGTTTTTCTTCTTTTATTTTTGCCAAGGATTCATTTGCAACTTGCAATAAATTAATAGCATCATGTTCCTCATCATTCTCTGAAAGTCTGGATCCTATTTGCTCAAGTAAATTGTACAGCTGAGTTTTGACAAGTAATGCATGTGCTTGTTCATTTTCAAGTAACGTAGTTACATGGTCTTTTTCTTCAACAGCAATTTGTAACTTCTTTTCTAAACTTTCAGCTTGTTCTTTAAACACTAGCCAATCCTCCTTTTCAGAGGTAACTTTCTCCAGATCACTACTTATTCTGTCTTTTTCCATATTGATTTTCTCATTTTCCTTATGAAGAGTATTTGCTTGAGACAATAGACTCTCTCTATCAAGCAAGACAGCTTTTATTTGTTCCTCTAATTGCACTAACTTTTGGTTATACTCATCCTTCTCTGATACAGCTTCTTTTAGTGTCTCTGTTAAATCCTCTACATTTTTCTTCAGTTCACTGTTGCACTGATTAACAAATTCTACTTGTTGCTGAAGTTCCAGAACCTTTTCTTGTTCTTTTTTACACATTTCTTGGAGATTTTCTACTTCTTCACCAGAACATCTCAGGTCATTTAAGATACCATCTTTTTGAGAGGCCAGACTAGTCATCTTTTCTTCCAGTTCTTTTACTGTGGCCTCTTTTTGACAAAGACAGATTGCCATTGCCTCGTTCTCCTCCTGAAAGCTGATTATTTTATGTTTAAGTTCTTCTACTTCAGCTTGTTTAGATGATAATTTTTCTGTTTCTTTCTGAAGATGATTCACAGTTTCAAGAAGAATATCTTTTTCATTGAAAGCGGCTCTGAGTTTCTGCTGTAGCTCACTAACATCAGAAGCTTGCTGCTGCTTCATTGATTCAAACTCCTGGCTGATTTTTCCAGCTGATTCTCCTAATTCAGTCTGTAGAGTTTCCAAAGTTTCCCTCAAACTCTCATAATTGAACACTGCTTCTTCCTTCTCCTGTATGAGCTTTAGATACTGTTCTTTAAGATCCTGTATTTCAAAAACCAATGCCATATTTTCTTTTTCTGAACTTGACAATAAAGTCTGATTTAGTTCAGAAATCTCTCTCTCATGTTGTTCTCTCAGATTTTGAGCTTCTAGGTTAAGCTCTTTTATAGTGATTTCATATTGGTGTCTTGTTGCTTGGAGCTCTGATTTTAGTTTTTCAATTATACAACAATGATCTTCTTTAGCAAGTTGCAGTTCATTAATTTTAAACTCTAGGTCTTCCCGCTCATGAAAATACTCATCTTTTGAGTGCAGGATTTCCTCCTCCAGTTTTAACTTAACATTATTCATATAGGTTAGTTCATCTTTTAATATACTGTGTTGGGATTCCAGTTCTTTTAAAATATGTTCTAAGTGTCTGACCTTTTCTTCCATTTTTATGTCCACACAAGTTTCTTGTTGTACATCTGTAACATCTGCCTGGTTTTCTTTATTTTTATTTACAGCTTCTCTTAGTTGTTTCAAATCATGTTCATATTTCTCATTACTAACATATAGTTCATTTGCTGAGCTTTCTTTTTTTACCAACTGATGCTCTGTTAAGTCCAGGTTTGGCCGATTTATCTGGTTTCGTTCCTCTTCATACTCTTTAGAAGAGGTTTCAAGCTGACACATCAATTCTGATACCTCTTCCTGGTGTGTACCCTTTAGTTTTATAAGCTCCTCATGCAGATTATTGATTTCACTACAGTAAAATTTAGAATTATTTTTGATAACTTCTTGCAGATTTTCAATTTCTTTGTTTTTCTCCTCACTGATCGCTTCCAACTGTTTGTTCAGACACAAAATCTGTTCCTCATACACATGCTTAATTTGCTGAACCTCTCCTTGTAGTCTTTTAGTTCCTTCTTGTTGATTACTATGCAGTTCAAGCTGTTCTGCAAGCCTCATTTGTTTCTTCACTTCTTCCTGTAGTTCTTTCTGCAGTTTGGCTAAGTTTTCATTGTATTTGGACTGAGCTCTCACTACTTCATTCTTAAGGCCTTCAGTATCTTTCAAGTGATCAATGCTTGATTGTTCCAACTGCTTCTGCAGTTCTTCTGTCTTAGTTACAGCAGCCTAAACCAAACATACATGTCAATAAACATATAGACAGAAACTTAGACAAACTAAAATCCAAAGTAGATGAAAACCCAGCATATGACTTCCCAATTAAAAAGCAGTGACAAAAAGTTATTCATCTGTATAATAAATGCCATTTGGACTCATGCTAGTGTGGAAATCAGGTATTAGCAACCAAATCAGTTAAGTTTTACAACCTGACAATTTATCAAGTAATTCAGATAGCTGCAAACTTGGATACTGTGATCTCTGAATTGAGAAAGTGTCTGTCTCATGTCTGACCATGGAAATTTTGAGTTTGGAATAAACAAGTCCTTCGTGTTGATTAGTGTACCAGAGAGGGATGTCCTATTAAGTTTTGTGGCCTAAGAAAAAATACCTTAAAATCCTAAATTATTTGAAACAAGGAAAATGTCATTTGAGGACGTAATTTAGAATGGGAGAAAAAAAATGTACAGGCAAATTGGGGGCGATAAAGGGCACACTAGGAACAGAAAATTCGCTGCAGGAAGTGGGTCAAAAGACAAAACGTAACAGTGCTGGCGAGATCAGAGGAGAAAGCTGAAAGGAATCCAATTACTATCATAATCTGAAAAAATTCTTTCTACATTTTTGTAAGGTCTGCCTATGATGCTGGAAAACCAGGTGCCAGCTCATGCCAAGGTACCATAGACTCAGACTTTAAGGTCAGGAGGGACCATCATGATCATCTAGTCTGACCTGCACCTTGCAGACCACAGAACCTCACTTACCCAATCTAGTAATAGACCCCTAACCTCTGGCTGAGTTACTGAAATCCTCAGATCATGGTTGAAAGACTTTAAATTACAGAGAAGCCTCCATTTACACAAGTTTAAACCTGCAAGTGACCCATGGCCCCATGCTGCACAGAAAGACGAAAAATCACCAGGGTCTCTACTAATCTGACCTGGGGGAAAATTCTCTCTCGACCCCAAATACGGCAATCAGTTAGACCCTGAGCATGTGGGCAAGACCCACCAGCCAGTCACCTGGGAAAGAACTCTCTGTAGTAACTCAGAGCCCTCCCCATCTAGTATCTCACTGCTAGCCACTGGAGATATTTGCTGCTAGCAGTTGCAGATTGCCTGCATGTCATGTAGGCAGTCACATCATACCATCCTCTACATAAATTTATCAATCTCAGTCTTGAAACCAGTTAGATTATTTGCTCCCACTGCTCCCCTTGGAAGGCTGTTCCAGAACTTCACTCCTCTAAGGATTAGAATTATTTGCCTAATTTGCCCAAACTTGTTGATGGTCCCAATGCCTCAGTTGAATACTGACCAATACATAGCTAAAATCAATCTGGCTTACCTGTATGTTAGTATTATTAAAAGAGGTATTATAACAACATGTTTAGTGGGTAAACTTTACTGAATGATTGTGAGTTGTTGCAAGCATTAATCTCACTTATAACGTCTGTATCCCATACTGTAAGGTAATATTTGAGCATTTGCATTGTAAGCCTTTGTAACTGTAAATCACCAGACAGGAGAGGGACATTAACTAATGTGAAATACCATGCTCCAATGGGAGGTGTTATGTCCTGCCCAACGAGGAAGGCGCATCAACCCCAGACATACTAGAGTGGAATGAGGACAAAATTCTTTGTGGTTTACTCTCCCCCAATCTCCATGAGGATGAGTTTTGGAAATGAATTCCTTCCATCTGTGAGTTTGCAGCTCAAAGCAGAAGGGTGGAAGGGAATTAAAAACCCCCAACAAGGAGGAACCGTATCTCATTGCTGCTTGGATTCTGAAGGCAGGATTTCTAGAAATAAGCAAGAGATCCCCAACTGCTTAGCCAGGGTTAGCCTAAAGGTCCTACAAGCTTCTATCACCTTTTGACACTTAAGGCTGTAACTCATTTGTGTATGTATGTTTACCTGTTTTAATCTTGTAAATAACTCATATTTCCTATAAATCTGTATATAGTTTGTTATAGGATTGGCTACAAGTGTGATCTTTGCTGTGAAATCTAAGCTGCAATGAACTTAGGGTAAGTGACTGATCCTTTGAGTCTAGAAGTAACCTGAACATTGTTGTGATTCATGATATAAGGGATCATCTATCACAAGGGTAGGCTTGCCTGTGTGACAAGATAGATCGGAGTACCCAGGGGGACTGTCTGTGACTCCATATTTAAGTTGTTATAGTCACCTGAGGAGTTTACACTTGAAAACTGGTTGGTGAAATCTAACTACAGAACCCACAGTCAATGTGGGGTTTGTGCCCTGGTTCTGCCGAGGTTGGTACATGTTCTTGAGACATGGCAGGACAGCTTGCCACTGACCATTTAGTCTGTGCATAATCCATTTGTTGTAAGACTTGTAAACAGGTATTGTAATAATTTTGGAAAAGTTTCACATTGGTGATTAAAAATATATGAACTATATGAGTATTATTAACTAACACGAACACAAGAGAATGAGGAAAAAAGGGATTAAAAAGTGAACCATACAATCATAATTATTAAACTAGGAAACAAAAATACGATGGACTAGAAGTGTTTTAGCATAAACATGTTATTGCCCATTTCACTACCTCTGCTTCTTGTTTCCTTTTAGCATTTTCTTTTTTGAGGATTACACACTGCTGCTGGATCTCTGCTTTTTCCAGAAGAACATCATCCAACCTTTCTGTGAGAGCCTAATTTGGAGAAAGAGAGAGAGAGAGAGAGAGAGGAAAAAAAAAAACTGTTGGAAAAAAGTGAAAATGCAAAAGTCTCAGCAGCCTTTGTGAGGCAATGCTACAGAGCTCAGACATTAGCCTTGAGATTTTCTGCTCCCTGTGCAATAGAAAATACAAGAATTACCTTCAATCCACAGAGAGAAGACAGTGAATAGTGACAGCTATGCTGCTAACAGAACACCTCTCACAGTTAATCACTGAGCAGAACGGACTTCTTGCACTGGAAAACTGGTTTCCTAAAGGTTTTATTATTTATATCGCCAAAAAAAAAGCTTAAGTGTAACATCAAACTAATATTTAAACTATCTGAATCTTGTTTCAATAGTTTACAAGTTCTTATACTGACTTTTCATCTTAGTAGCTACATAAGTTACTTCACTTTCAGCAAGATAGATGCTTTCACTACTAAACTGAAAGTACAAATCTAAAAATATTTGAAAAGTGTATTTATTCTGACAAGATTTTTACATTGTGAATATTTTAACTGTTGGACTTAGTAAAACTGCTGCAGCATTTCTTTATAGTGGCAGTGCAAATGTTCATCATCATTAACTGAACTACTCTTCTATAGAAGGAGAAACTTAAGAAAAGAGGATTAACATTTTACCAGTAATTTTTCATAAAACTGATACAAAAATTAATTATTTCCATATATGAAGTAGGACCCATGAGATACTTGGGGGAGGATGATAAAGAAAGTGTCTTGTGTGCATGAGAAGGACTGATCCCAGACAGTCTGAGTAAAACAGTTTGCTATTCAGCAAACTCCACTGGTAGAAAGATTTACATAAGTAATTTATTATGTATAGTACATCAAAACCTAATTATACATTCCTACCTGAATAATATCATCAGCTCCTCCAGCAGCTGGTTTTGATTTGAGTTCATCAATCTCTTTTTCCAATTCTAGAACAAAAATGTTATTTGTATAAAAATTCACCATAATCATTGTTTGACATTTCAAAGAGCAGATTCTGTCACTTTATGCAATTATACATATAATTAATGTATTACAATAAATAAATATAATTAATGGTATAGCAACAACATCAGATTTTAAAAAATTCAAAACATCAACTCAGTTTAAGTTAAGAACTTCCTGACATATTAGTATTTAAAAGTCACAAAACCACCAAAATGTACATTAGGCTGAAACTTGATATATAAAAATGTAGCATTTGCCTCAAATAGATGGGTTAAAAGTTATGAAGCACTACAGTAGTGAAAGAAAAGAGCAAAACATTTAATGCTATCTCCGCTATTCGTCACATTTTTTTCCTAAATCAGATAATCTTTCCATAGATAACCCAAAATGGTGTCTGAAATCTTTTACTATTTCTTTTCAAAAGAAGCAATGTTATCTGAGTAACTGAACAGTAGCTAACTTATTTAAAAACATTATTATATCCCTACAGCAGGGTTGCATGATACAATTTGTGAAGAATATGTAAAATCAATTATTAGGCTCGGAGTTTCCACCCTTCCTTTGCCAACATCAAAACTTACTACTGTATGCCATGACAAGAAAAAGCAAATACTCTAGCAAGTATGGGGAGCAGACATTAAATGAAAGGCCCCACTACAAGATTCAGTTTAGTTACTCTCTTAAGGAAGCTGTGTTCTCTCCCATCATACTCCTCCATCCTTGCTTGGTCAGAAAGGTTTCCTATTAGATCAATACAATGCCTCTTCTTCCTTCCACTCTTGGCTTTCTACTGCCATCCTCTCACAGAAGTAGGGAAAATGGGACAAAATAGGTTGCTGAAAAATCTAGGTTTTCAAATCCAGAGGTCAAAAATTGTAACAGAGAATATTATTATTAAGCCAATAACCCCTCCCATTTTTTTTTTAAAGTAATCAGCCATTTAAATTGCTTTTCTGTATGGTACCTGTGCATCTTGACTTCACTTTCTGTGTAAGTATCATTTGCTTCTTCGCAAATTTGATGAGATCTTCTTTGGGCAGCGTATCCAGCTGTAAAATGTAGATAGATTACAAAACATGCTTTCCCTAAGTCAGATGACTATAATACTGAACACAAGGAATATTAAATGTCTGACTTTCAAGATATTAAAATTCAGGGTATGAAACATGTCTTATCATATGTCTAGAAGCACAATGTAAATGTACAGTGCCATACAAATGACTTACCAATTCTACATTACCTATTACAAGTTTACTCCACAGGGATTAAGTAGGCAATATCCATTTGAAAGTAAGACTCAATTGTGAAGGGTTAGCATTCAGAGAAGATGGGTTAACAATCTTCAGACAAGTGAAAATGTAAGGCATGCCAAACTGAAAAAGCTAAGGAGGCATTTGAGAATCATGTAAATTGCTAAATGTTTTTAACATGGCATGCTGACTTAATATTGTTGTTGTACAAGTGGGCAGTAAATTTAAATGAAGAAATCTATACCCATAAAGAAATGAAAAGTCCATTGTTAGAACTGGATGCTGCCAAGTGTTTTCTAAAGGGTTAGCACATTTGTTTTCAGTAATATCTGTCAATAGAGTTAACAAGATTTTTCTTCAGCATTCTCCAAAGTTTAACATGATTCTCTAAGTTTAACAACCACAATTCAATTTTTGCAAATAGAGGAGTCAATATTTATCTTTTAAAATTAATCTTTCTTGAATATTACCCCTGTAGTCGTTAGTACAGTAGACTGTAAATGAGTCACATTTGCAAAGTTTACCTTTGATTTACCTGTTCCTGGTGTGGCAAAGGAAGCCACCATATCTTGTCCAGCATCTTGCATCTAAAAAAACAATAAAAACAGCGTAACAGAACCGAACTCTTCATTAGACTACTAATGGAACTGATTAAGAGCCTGTTGTACCCTGACAGTAATTACTGCTCTAGTAGAACTTGGAACTCAATAAAATTAAGATATTTTTAAAAAGAAAAAGAAGAAGAATAATAGAAGAGATGAGCTCAGACATCCATCACAGATAGCTGTATCTGGATAGATGATTCACTGCATGAAGTTATGAACCAATATATTCTTAGAAATCTAATGTCTTTTACATATGTAATTTCTATCCAAAGAGCTGGTGTACAACTGACCGTAGGCAAAAATCTACTTATTTTATTTACAACTGGTCTGGTAAGTATGGCGCAATAACCTACTAACAAAAGACCTGATTTAAAGATGTGGACAAATGAAAATGCTAGTGGAGGAGTAGTATTCAAACAAACAGTGATTTTATGGTAAGATCTCCCAAACTACACTCAGAGAGGTTTACATCCTCATCATGGAACAGGTTTGGAAGGTGATTTAATGTTCATATTTGGGAAGATAGAATAATATAATGTAGGGCTGGAAGAAACCGCAAGAAGTTATCAAGTCCAGCCCCATGCACTAAGTATATCTAGACCACCCTTGATATTCGTTTGTCCAATCTGTTCTTAACTTCCAATGATGGGGATTCCACAACCTTCCTTGGAAGTCTATTCCAGAACTTAACTAACCTTTTAGTTAGAAAGTTTTTTGCAACATCTAACTTAAATCTCCCTTGCTGCAGAGTATGCTCATTACTTCCTGTTCTCTGTGTTCGCTGACAATAGATCACTGTCCTCTTTATAACAGCCCTTAATATATTTGAAGACTTCTTATCTGTCAGTCTTCTTTTTCCAGATTTTTTTAGCCTCTACTCATAGATCAGATTTTCTAAAGCTTTAATCATTTTTGTTGCTCTCCTCTGGAGTCTCTCTGATTTATCCATATCTTTTCTAAAGAGTGGTACCCAATGCTGGACACAGTACTCCAGCTGAGGCCTCACCAGTGCCAAGTAGAGCAGGACAATTGTATCGAAGAAATGGGAGGTAACACTTCTGTTTATATACACCAGAATAATATTAACCTTTTGTACAACTGCATCACATTGTTTACTCACATTCGATTTGTGGTCCACTATAATGCCTAGAATCTTTTCAGAACTACTACCACCTAGTCAGTTATTCCCCATTTTGTAGCTGTGCATTTGATTTTTCCTTCCTAAGTGAATTGATTTGCATTTGTCTTAATTGAATTTCCTCTTGTTGATTTCACACCAATTCTCCAATTTAAGGTCATTTTGAATTCTAATCCTGTCCTCCAAAGTGCTTGCAAACCCTCCCATTTTAGCGTTTTCCACAAATTTTATAAGCATACTCACCACTCGATTACCCAAGTAATTAATGAAAATATTTAACAGTACTGGAGCCAGGACTGAAAGTTTCACAGCAAACCATAAAAACTACTCTTTAAGAATAGTCTTTCAACCAGCTGTACACCCACTTACAGTAATTTAATCTAAACCACATTTCTCTAGCTCGCCTATGTGAATGTCATGTGGGACTGTGTCTAAAGCTCACTAAAAAAAAAATCAAGATACATCATATCTATTGTTTCCTCCCAATCCACTAGGCCAGTAACTCTGTCAAAGAAGGAAATAGATTGGTTTGACATGATTTGCTCTTGATAAATACATGCTGGCTATTCCTTATAATCCCATTATCCCCTAAGTGCTTACGAACTGATTGTTTAATAATTTGTTTCAGTATTTTTCCAGGTATTGAAATTAGTCTGGTTGGTCTATAATTCCCCTGGTCTTTTTTTTTTTTTTTTTTTTTTTTTTAAGATATGTACTAAGTATCCCAGATCTAATTCAGGTTTCTCTTAAACAGAAGCTGATTTAATGACAAATTATCAAAATAGAGAGCCTTGTAAAATAAATATGAAAGTAAATGTGTCTAGTTTGATACTGTGAAAAGAATGGTGAAGCAGGCATACAATTTGTATAGAACAGAAATATTACCTACAACATAAGACATCTAAATACATCTTACTTACCTAAATAATCTTTAACCTGTTCTTTCCCTATTTAGGCTTCCCCTTTGTTGTTAATATTAATTGTGTTGAGTACCTGGTCACCACTAAGCTTCTTAATGAAGACTGAAGCAAAATAGGTATTAAATACCTCAGCCTTTTTTATGTCATCAGTTATTAGCTCTTCTTCCCCACTAAGTAGAGGACCTACACTTTCCTTCATCTTTCTCTTGCTCCTAATGTATTTAAAGAACCTCTTCTTATTGCCTTTTATGTCCCTTATTAGGTGTAACTCATTTTGTGCCTTAGCCTTTCTGATTTTGTCCATACATGCTTGTGCTCTTCTTTTGTACTCTTTCTTAGAAGTTTGTCTTTATTTCCACTTTTTGTAGGATTCCTTTTTGATTTTCAAGTCATTGAAGAGCAGTGAACTGGAAGAGACACTGCTGGTGGAAACTCAAAGTTCAAGCAAGGGCATATGAAAAAGGGATTGGGACTGCACACACATACCTTATAGGAACTCTAAGCGGACAGGATGAGAGACAACATAAACTGTGTAGCAACAAAGATTTTTCTGCCATGTTGTAGGTAGTATTTCCATACCATAAAACTGTATGCCTGCTTCACCATTCTTTTCACACTATCAGACTAGATGCATTTACTTTCACTTATTTTACAAGTCTATTTTGAAAATATGCCATTAAATCATCTTCTATGTAAGGAAAACCTGAACTAGATCTGGAATGCAGTTAATTGGGGACAATCACTGATGGACATTTACAACTGACACAGATCTCATAAAAGGCATAATGAGAAATATGAGCCCAAGAACAAACTAAGGGCAAGGGAAGTTGCAATACCTCTCCCCAAAGTGCATGGAAGGGTCAGAGCCCACCTAAACTGTACTATAAAGATATGACCGAAGAACATACAAGGCAGAAAGCAAAGTTATATCATCCATTAAAAAACTCTAAATACCTGAAATAAAGTTAATATTTCAGAAATAAAGCAGATATTAACTTTTTGGGGCAGGGACTTGGTTTTACTCTATATTCTGTGAAGTGTTAAGCACACTGTCAGCACTTAAAATGATTAATAGTTGGTAATGTTACTAAATGACAAACCCTACCAACACACTGCTGCTATATGTACTCATATACTGTATTATTAATATAAAAGTGTATAAAATTGAGTCAAATGTACTGTTTACAAATAATTGAGGCCTACAGTTCCTTGTCATATTAGAATTGTTTTGGGGGTATTTGGTTTTTTTGCATTTTTTAAGCTGATGTGCACGGAGCTAGAATTTAACTTCAGGTTTCCAATTAACAACAAAAATGTTACACTGAGTCTTTGCTCTTCCAACCAAATAACAACTTCTACTAGGCAGGTATTTTTGTCGTTGTTTTGTTTTCTTGCAAGAAATTCAGATACTATAGTGATTGTGAGGGGGAGGGACGGTCATGAGAGAGAGATCAGCTAAAACTTGGCCATGGGTCAACATGAGAGTTTTTATTCCTTCCACACCATTAAAGGTGTGGTGTGTGGGACCTTGAGTTTCTTCCTACTTATATTGGCATATGGTACTTTGCCAGTCTCCATTGAGATTTATGGGATAATTTTCATTTATTGGCATACTTTATTGCACACTAAGAAATTTCCTGAGGCAGTCTATCTCATTTTGTATTTAAAATAGTTAGATATTTTAAAAACATTTAGTGCTTATGAAAATGAAGGTTAGATAGCATCAGGTAGGTACAATGCAAACAGATTGCACAGAAATACCAATACCATTGTGATCCATGGACTTTCCTGATATGTAACTGGATTTAATCAATTTATTCTACATGGCAAATACAACCAACTTGAAACTTCCTTTGAAAGTATCTTTGTTTCTCTTTGTAAGTGCAAAAAAGTTACATGAAATATACATGCCCCAGTGCTTGTGTGTGATAAAAAATACTTGGCATTTGCCATTACATTTATGTAGTTACTGGGTTATTTCATTTGATCTGGGGAACTAAGGAAATCGATTAATTTAGCATTCTTTTAAAATATTGTCAAGATCCCTCACAGTTCTTGAGAGCTCTTATTAGGCTTTATAATTAGGCTTTAGGTTCATACTGATCTAGTCAACCCCAGCTTGGTCAGGATGGAATTTTGCCTCCCACAGTGAAACTCTGAATAACCCAGCAGGTGCATAGCACTGTTTTCACTTTCCTGTGAAGCATGAGATTGGTATCTTCCTTTTGGGAGTGGTGCCAGACTGGAAACGTGCATGTGGTGTGTTTTAGCATGGCAATCACCACCTTACTGTTACCATAAAACAGTCACAAGCACTGTGAAATGAGAGGATGTAGACAGCTCTCCTCCTGCCAACATATAAACACCTTTGCTGTGCAGTTTTCCAGAAGACACTCGTAAGCCCACCTGATAGTGGTATCTTCCCAAGAGTTGTCAGAAGGGAAGGGCCCCAGCTAGAAACCAGTCTGGACTCACATTTTTTAAACAGACTACAGTTAAAGCCAAGGGTGACACTAAAGGCTTGTCTACACTCATGCTTATGCCAGCAAAACTTCTGTTGCTCAAGAGTGTGAAAAACTGAACAACATAACTTTTGCTGGCATAAGCGCTAGTGTAGCTGCGTTATGTGGGCAGCAGTGAGCTCCCCTGCGGACATAATAAAACCACCTAAATAAATGGCAGCAACTACGTCAGCAGGACAGCTCTCCCACCTACACAGCGCAGTCTACAGTAGTACATATGCCATCAAAACTTGTATGGCTCAGCAGGGTTTTTTTCACACCCCTGAGTGACAAGTTTTGCCAGTATAAGCGTGAGTGTAGACAAGCCCTTAGGCCAGTGTTTCTCAACCTTTTTGATACCAGGGGCTGGCTTCCTATCCTGTGTCAGGGAGACCTCAAGCTTCCTATCCTGTGTCAGGCAGATCCTAGGGACCGGTGCTGGTCCATGGACCAATCCTTGAGAAACACTGCCTTAGGCTATGTTTACACTACAAACCGTACAGTGGCACAGCTATACCACTGCAATGTTTCCTGTGTAACCCCTCTAGGCTGACCAGAGAGAGCCCTCCCGCCGGCATAACTGCTCCCATGGAGCGGCAGTACCTATGTCAGGCGGAGAGCGTCTCCCACCCTCACAGCGCTGTCCACACCAGCGCTTTTGTTGGTGAAGCATAGATCCGTCAGGGGTGTGGTTTTTTCACCCCCCCCCCCTCAACAAAAGTTTCACCAACAAAAACGCTGGTGTGGACATCGCGTCAGGCCACATCTTCATGTAACCCACAGCGCTTCAGTCGCTGCAGACAGACACTTACAACAGGCAGGGGAGCAGCGTGGAGGGAGGTCGCACACAGGGGGTGGGGGGGGCCGGTTCCCCTGGAAGGGGGCCGTGGGAGCGGGATCGGTTGCACACGGAGGGGGGGGGGTGGTCCCGAGCGTCCCCTGCGGGGGGGAGGGGCGGTCGCGCACGGGGGGGAGGGGTGTCCTGCTCAGCCTATCACGGAAAGGGGGGTAACGGTCGCGTGCGGGGGGGGAGGGGCGCCGCCGGGTTGGGGGTCCCGGCCTGCGGGAGGTGAACGAGGTCGGGGCGCCCAGCAACGACGGGTTAATTCCCCTCCTCCTCCCCGCCCGGGCCTCGCTCCGGGAAGGCAGCGGCCGCCGGCCCCTGCCCCGCACGTCAGCGCCTCCCCGCCCCGTTACCTCCATGGCGGGGCCGCTGCCGGCGGGGTCGGGGGGTCGGAGGGGTTTCAACGCCGCCGCCGTCGGCGCATCCTGTTCCTGCTTCCGCCTTCGTCATCACCCCTCACGCACCGCTCACGTCAGCAGCAGCCGGGGACCCGCCTCAGGTCAGGAGGTCGCCGCAGCTTCGGGCCCTGCCCCCCTCCTTCGGGGCGTGTCTATGGGAACTAGAGAACGTGGGGGCGAGGCCTAGCTCTTGCCCGCCAATCGCCTCAACCCAGGCCCCGCCCCCAACCCCGCGGGCAAGGTCTAAGCTGGAGGGAGAGCGCTGCTGAGCGCTGCCGCTGCCGCTTCAGACTCGTGTCTCGTGCGTGCCCCACCCGCGGCACCCAGCCTGAGAGAGAGACTCGCAGACCTGCTGCTGCGCTGCGCTGCGCTGCGCCCCGCCGGGCTTGGCTGAGCTCCACCAGCTCCTAGGGTAGCGGTGGCTCGGGACGGTCCCGGGCGCTGGGTTCGTGTCCGCCCGCTGATGCCACATCACCCATCGCTGGGCGCACTCCAGGCGGCTCAGCGGGACTGGGTCCACCGGGGGGGCCCGCTCCCGTTTGTGAATCTGGCCCCGCTCCCGCTCTGCTTCCCCCCTTTTCCGCGATGGTCGCACAGGCAGGACCCTAGGTTGCAGCCTGAGCTGCAATGTTTGCACTGCAATTAAACAGCCCCTTAGCCCTAGCTCCGGCAGCTGGCAGCCCCCCTTTTTAACTGCAGTGTAGACATACCCTCTATGTACAACGCAAGTTTTGAGGATTCCACTGATCTTGTGTTGATTTGTAGAGCCAAGCTGTGGTTTATAGGGGTAGGCTAACTGAAACTGGGTTAGGCACTCCCCAAGGCAGGCTGGAGGTAGCAGAGCAGACTGGCTTGGCGTATTAGTGACCAAATTCTGGGGCTGCCCTGACCTTGCATGAGTTCTGTACTCCCTTATTTAAATAATGGGGAAGAGTGTTTAGCAGTGATTTTCTGTTTTGTTGGTTAGGGCTCAGGAGTGTAGTCACTAATAAGGGCACTGAATTGCATGGGAATTTAAACAAGATGGGTGGAATTTGAATGCCTTTTTCTACAGTTGAGGAACTTTCCCCACACCTTTATGGTCAAATGACAAGTGAGGGGATTTGTTTAAAGCACACATTTCAGTAGGATTAAAAAGTTGTAAAATCATTACAAGGAAAACAGTGTAAATGTAGAACTGATATTCTAGGAATCAGCACAGGAGGAGCAATAATGGTGCCCAAGGGGCAGGTCTCACACTTTCAGATTTCTTGCAAAAGTAGTACAAAGAAAAGTGAGACATTCCAGTGAAAAGGTTGCCACAAGCAATGGTAAGAGTTCAACTATTCCTTCTGTAACCCTTCATTTTTCATCATTACAAAAAATGCAAATAGGGCTCAGTCTTTTCTTTTGTTTTTAAAAACAAAAAAAAAAAAAAACAAAAAAAAAAAAACCACCACAAAAAACCAAAGGTTTAAAACTGCACCCTGTAAAACAACCTTCATTATGGTGTAGCAACTAGTGAACCATAATATACTACCCACAACTCAAAGTGGATCTCCTCATGTCAATGATAGGTTTGTACATAGACAGATAGTAGACTACGGCCTTTAGCAGGGGTGTAGTTTGGGAGTCCAGGGGAAGTGTTGCATGCCCCCCATCTGCAAGCTTCCAGCAGGTGTGGAATTTGCCCTCCCTGCCTGGCCCCATTCATCTGACTAGAGTTGCCCCCCCACTATAAGTCAAACTACACTTACGCCTTTATCTAATAACTGAATATTTAGTGCCAGATTTTCTGATGTTAAGATAAGGTTGGTTTGTGCGGCTGTAGCAATGAGCACAGCTGTAAAGGAGGTTTGAACAATTGCATGAGAATTTCCTTATTGTAGGATCATAGAGACATGGAAGTAACTCCTCCATGAACATCCACCACGTAAGGATCATGGCCAAGTCTCCCTAACACCTCTGATCTCAAGCTAGCAGACTGGCTCAGTGGGGACAAGGACAGCTGAGGCACAGAGAATAATGGATTTGTTGGAAATCACACTTTCAGTGTCAGAGCCAATGACAAAGGCTGAATATCCTGGCTCCTAATGCTGGGCTTTCATTAAAGGCTATTCTTCCACCCCCTCGCACTTCAGGCAGGTGCCTAGGAGAAGAGCCCCAACTCTGCCTGCACTTTCAACATCATGAGAACGCTTGATATGTTTGACATTTCACTATAAGTAATTGATTTTTGAGAAGTTGTTTGGGAGAAACATGTTAGTCATATTACTCTAATTAGCATTAACAGGATTAATACTGAATATCAGTGAATAAATTAAAGAACAGTTTTGAATCAAAACTGTCTGCTGTCTTCAGGAAGCAATAATTTAAAATATTAATGACAATAGGCAAAGTTGGAAAAATTGCAAAATTTAAATAGCAAGCACTGAAAGGAGATAGAATTGTTACTCACAAAGCACAAGTTCATTTTCATAATTTTTTATTTGTGTATTCACTATAGATTCAGATTCCTTAATTTCTTCTGAGCTGAGTCCATTATTAATTCATTATTATAAGCACTTATTTTAGTTCAGCCAAATTTTGCTCCGAGGTAATAGTTGAAGTAATTTTCCATTGCATACTGGGAAATTCCTTCTAGTAAATAGGAGTCACCCTGATCTTGTCTCACTACAGAAACTTTATATTTAGAATCTTGTGTAATTTTAAAGTAAATACTGTTGGAAACTGTTATTGTTTACATTCCCCTCAGTGTGGTTTAAGTTGAAAATGCAGGCCCGCTGCCATTGGATTTTTAACAAAGACAGTAAGACTTCCATATTGGGAAGCCGCCTTTATCATAGATTCATAGGGCTGGAAGGGACCTCAAGAGGTCATCTAGTCCAGTCCACTGCACTCATGACAGGACTAAGTAACATCTAGACCATCCCTGACAGGTGTTGGTGTAACCTGCTCTTAAAAATCTCCAATCATGGAGATTCCACAACCTCCTTAGGCAATTTATTCCAGCAATTAACCACCCTGATAGTTAGGAAGTTTTTCCTAATGTCCAACCTAAACCTCCCTTGCTGCAGTTTAAGCCCACTGCTTCTTGTCCTGTCCTCAGAGATTAAGACTTTCTCCATCCTTCTTGTAAGGACCTTTTATGTACTTGACTGAGAGGGGACATAACAGCTCTTTTCTCCAGGCTAAGAAAACCCAGTTCTTTTAGTCTTGCCTCATAGGTCATGTTTTCTAGACTTAATCATTTTTATTGCTCTTCTCTGGACTTGCTCCAGTTTGTCCACATCCTTCCTGAAATGTGGTGCCCAGAACTGGACATGATACTCCAGTTGAGACCTCATCAGCGTGGAACAGAGTGGAAGAATTACTTCTCTTGTCTTCTTACAACACTCCTGCTAATAAAGCAAACATGATACTGGGGTGTTTTTCAGTAGAGAGTGGGAACAGCTAGAATCTGCCCAGCAACCAAAGGTATAAATGAAAGCAAGGCAGACAGCTCAGGGCTAGCAACAGCGTGGACCAACAGAAGGCTCTGGAGAAGACGGAAGGATCTGAGAAGAGATCGAGAGCAGCCCCCACACTGATGCAGTTACTTACTTTGGAAGACATCCTTGTTTCAGTGCTGGAGTCCTGAAGCTGAGGACAACTCCACACACTGGGAAGGTCGAGATCAGCACCCTGTGGAAGAGAACAAATCCTGAGTAATTACATCTGAATTGTGGCCTGGGTATATACTTACTGATTTAGGGAAGAGCCTGGAGTACACTTCTGCTGTATTATAATCCCCAAGTGACCCTGATTATTGTTCCTTTATCCCACAATAAATTTGTTCTAGTTTACCTATACAAGTCTCTGTTTGACTACCAGTACAGGTTATCAGTGATAGATATGGAGGGGAACCTTTAAATACTAACTTTCGTATCTGCTGGTGGGTGGGTTTCAGTGTTTACCCCCCTTTCCTGCTAACAATACTGTACTTATCAAATACAGGAAATGAGTAATAAGATACTCTCAAAGCCAACTCCAGTGTCATAAATAAGAGCCAAATTCTGTGCAGTGAAACCCCATTTGTATTTGGAGGGCAGAATTTGCCAGATCAGTATATGACATTTGCTAAAAACACTTTTTTCCTTGTATTGTTCTTGCAATGTAATATCACACATTTGCAAATGTGTGATGTGTTTCAATTAAGCTATTCACATGGTTGAAGTTATTTGAGTAGGACTCCGTGTGCTTAAAGTTAAGCACATCCATAAGTGTTGGAGGATCAGAGAATCAGAATTCTTTCCCAAGTGTCTGGCTGGTGGGTCTTGCCCACATGCTCAGGGTCTGATTGCCCATCTGAGGCAGGGGAAATTCCTTCTCAACCCCAAATATGGCAGAGACCCTGGTTTGTTTTTTGCCTTCCTCTGCAATGTGAGGCATCGGTCACTTGCAGGTTTAAAGTAGTGTAAATGGTGGATTCTCTGTATCTCGAAGTCTTTCAACCATGATTTGAGGACTTCAGTAACTCAGAGGTTATGGTTCTATTACAGGAGTGGGTGAGAGGGTCTGTGGCTTGTAATGTGCAGGAGGTCAGACTAGATGATCAATCACTTTTGGCCTCAAAGGTCCATGAGTATGTATTATTCAGCATATGTAGTAGAGACATAGGGCATGTCTACACTGCAGTTAAAAACTCATGGCTGGCCCATGGCAGCTGACTTGGGCTCACACAAAGGGGCTATTTAATTGTGGTGTAGACATTTAGACTAGGGCGGGAGCCTGAGCTGTAGGACCCTGTGAGCTGACAGGGTCCTAGAGCTTGAGATGCAGCTTGAGCTGAAGTGTCTACACTGCAATTAAGCAGCCCATTAGCCCAAGGTCTCAAGTCAGCTGGCATAGGACAACACAAGGTGTCAAATTGGTGTGTAGACATAACCATAGGTGCTGGAACTAGGGGTGCTCTTGCACCCCATGTCTTGAAGTGGTTTCCATCACATACAGGGTTTACAGTTTGTAACAATGGTGCCCAGCACCCCCCCCTCCCCCCACTATAAAAATTGTGGTAGTGCTGCTGCCCATAACAGGATCAAATTCAAATGAAGGTGAAATCCTGGCCCTACTGAAGTCAATGGCAAAACACCCATTGACTTAAGTGGGGCTAGGATTTCACCCCTGGTATGAAGTGGGTGGAACTCCACTTATTTAAGAAGACTTGCAGTGACTTATCCCAAGTTTGAATTTGGCCCATATACTCTATTCTTTGGTGAATATTGTGTTTTCTGATATGTATAGTAAAATTTTATTTTACCATTTTATAAACTAAGTTCTCATTTCACCATTGTAACCCACAATGGCAGGACACATTGCACTAAGAACACAGAAGGTTCTCCAATTAAATTCAGACCTTGCTGAATAATTATAGTTAGTGAAAAAATAATTACCTCATTTATTGTGAATATTAAACCAGAATTTTAACATTAATGCTGTAGCTTTCAGTTTTTCTGAAGCAACATAATAGAAAACATGCCAACAGCATAACATTCAGTTTCCCACTCTGATAATGTGTACAAAACTAACTCAGGTTCACAATGTTTTGAAAATTAACTGAATTTTGAAAAAACAGACTAATGGGAGTTAGACATCTAAATATCTTTTAGGATGTGGGCCAAATTTCCTTGTCCTTGAATTCATTCAGTTTGAGCTCCTGCTCTGTAGAAACCACATTCTGTTTCAGTTTCTGCAAAGGCAGATTTTATGCAAAACAAAACATTTTCACATCCAATGGCCAGACTGTGAAGCCCTTCTTCACATTAGCAAGCAGTTCTCACATGAGCTGTCCTGTTGACTTAAATTACACCATTTGAGAGCAACTGCTCAACCAATATGTGCAAGAGTTTCAAAATCTGACCTAAATGTACAAAAAGACCAATATTAATGAAAGGACCAACCCCATGGATCTTTAATTTGCAGTGAAATCAGCACCTGACTTCAGCACTGTGAAACTGATTAGAGAGCCTGATTGCATTGGTTCTATAGCTTCCAAGAAGAATTTGTTTTATGTACAAAGAAACCTAATACCTAAGAAGTTATTTTAATGGTCTAAAATAGAAGCAAATTTCTCTTAAATAGCTTTTTATTTCATGTCTGTTTTGTATTTTTTATATGCTCATTAAAGGGAGAAAAAGGGTTTTGTACCTTTTTCCTCGAGATTCCTGGTCAGACAATTTGAAAGGTTGATCACACTATGTAATCTAAAAGTTAGTGTACTGTAAAATACATAACTGATTTTTTAAATTAAAAATAGCTTAGAAGTCAAAAAAGTAGTTCAGACACTTCTGACCTTCGGAATAAGGAAGATTCATGCAAAACTTGCCCTGCTTCTGAAATGGTTTGCACTGCCTGCAGAATACAATTCTTGCAGAGGTTGATTGAGAGTTTCCATGGGTCTCATTCTCCAGTCTGTTACACCAACAGAATTCTATTGACTTCAGAAGAGTTCCCCTAGTGTAACAGTGAGAATTAGGCCTTATCTCTCTTCCAGATACACTGCACTTCTAGGGAATATGGGCCTAATCCAAAGCCCATTGAAGTCATTGGAAAGACTCCCAGGGGATTTGACAAGTTTAGGGTCAAACCCTAAAATTGCAGTAGTAGAAATGCACATTGCTTTGTAAAAAGTGAATGTACTTAGGGTTACAGTTCCAAAAGCAATAATTCCTGGTGCAAATGGATATTGCGTATTCTGGGAACTGTTCACTTGAAGAGTAACTAAAATATTTTATTTGCTCTACAGAGAAATTATGTAGAAAGGAAAAAACATTGTAGGATAAATATGAAAGAAAGAATTAAAGTTATTTTTAACCAACTTAAGTTGTGTTGTAAAGAAAGGCCTTGACTAGTAAATAAAGGAAGACCTTGAAAATAATGAGTTATAAGGCCAGAAAAATATGGAGCAGGAAGGATGTCTGGTTTAAAAAAAAAAAAAAAAAAGGAATGTTTCTTAAAAAGGCCTATAACTGATAGGGGTGACTGCAGATGGTTTTAAATAAGACAAAGTATCTGTCTTAGAAGGAGGCAGCATAGACCATAGTACCACTCTGCATACCAGTCTGTCTGAACCCAGGTGCAATAGAAAAACTGTTGGTCAGTAAGAAGGAGGGGAGGAAAGGGAATTGTAAATGTCATCTGGATTAAGACTAAATAATGGTAAAGTGTCTCAGATTGCCAGTTACTGACTTCAGCTAAGAACCAATGACATCTCTTGTTTGTTCAAGGGTCTTGTTGTAGAGTAAGCATCAGGTCTTGTACACTGGGAAGGTGGGAAAAAAAGCCCTGGGGCGGGTGGTCAAGTCCACCTTGCAAGGTTCCCTGCTGGGATAGGGCAGATAGATGGACCAAGTCATTGGGTCTGCCCTTTCCTTCAGGCAGGGCAACCTAACAGCCAGAGTCAATAAGGTAGCCCTCCAATTAGGGCAATGAGGCCCAACAGCCAGATTCAGTAAAGCAGTCCCCTTGTCAGGGCAGCAAAGCCTAATGGCCAGTTGGGATATTAGGGTGTGGTGCCTCAGGCCCTCCCTGCTCCTCTGAACCACAGCCCAGGGCCCTATCAGTGACAGGGTTGTTTGCCACCAAGTCAGCATGGATCCTCCCAATACAGGCTGACTGGCATCCTACTTTACCCCTTTTAACACCATTCTAACACCCTGGGCTACTTCCTACCTTGTCATCAATGGCAACATCCCATGGTTCTCCAGGGTCCCCAGTTAGTGCAACTCCATCTCTCCTCAGGACTTGTCTAGCAGCAAAGGATCCATTCAGGGTTGGGTTCAGCCTTACCTAGAGGCAACTGATAGTTTGCATCTTTCCCAGTCAGTAGCCAAGCCCAACTGAGCTGAATTGCTGCCTTTTATATCCCCCTTCCATGCTGAGCATGCCCAGGAGGGGTGTGTGGGGGGGAGGAAATGGGGGGGGGGGGGAGTGTCCTCTTCAGCCTGCAGTGAGTCCTTAACACTCTCTAAGCCAGAGCGGGGCCGGTACGGCCTATCACAGGTATAAAAAATAAACTCTTAAAGAGTTCATTGCTAATACCTGCATGATCAATACGGGTCTAAGCACTGCTGGGTTCAGCCTGTTTCTAAGTATCTTGATTGAATGCTTATAACTGTTTTGTTACTGTTTGGATGTGGTAATTGTTTATTATTTGGGTATGTTTAGAGCAACTGTATAAATGCCATTCGGCCTTTGGATTTAATAAAGGAATTTATGGTTAAATTAGTGTTGTGGTAATACCCTGCATAAATAACAATAATTCCAACACATATACATGTTAGATAGGTATGCTCTTTGGGGACAGGGTCCGTGTCTTATTTTATATTTATTACCTATTGTATAGATACTGTATTAATGCTTACTACTGCTCCTACTGTTAGAAATATTGTTTAAATCTTTAAAATTGGACCCCAGATGTTGTTTTGGTGTTTGTTTACAAATCCTTGCCATGTAAACATCAGAAACAAAACAATCCTTACAATAGTGAGCTTTTGTTTAAAGAGACATTATACAGTAACATAGTCATCAGATGTCTCTATGTAACAGTATTACCATGTTACAGAGCAAGCGATTATGTCATAATGATATGTCATTTCTATTGATTTTATTAAATTGAATGAAATCCCTGATTACACATTTAAAAACCCAGGCATGTCTATCAAATATTAATATTTAAAAAAATTGGATGGATGTGCTGATCTTTGAAATTTTTTGCAGATGATTGTACTTCGAGTGATGAATAAATGGTAACCAGATGTCTAAGTATCTATTTGTCCTCTGTCTGTTTTGCTGAGTATGTAATTAATGTGCTAAATTTTTCCATAACCACGTACCTATTTTTTTAACCATTCCTCTAGAGCAGAACTATTTTTCTTTTTTCAATGAAAAAGTGAGAAGTGAAAGCCCAGCTGCAATATTGCGAACCTTGTTTTATTTATATATAAAGGCCTCATTTTTAATGTTACTACTCCAAAATTGTGTTTTACTTCTTATATACATAGCATTGTAGGATACACTGTAATAATGCCTATCCCAGTTCTTCAAAAACACTCAGCCTATTACTAATATAGATTGTAACTGTAATTGCCCTAATAGAAGTGTGTTGCTATCGAAGTGCAGTATCAAAGTGAAAGGGCCAAACAATAACACCAGATTAAAAAAAGAAATATAAGGCGGTGTTATCCGTACACATACATATTACACACCCCTATATCCCTATAAAATTATTTAATTATTTATTTAAATATTTAATTATTTGGGAGTGCTCCAAGGCTCAATCATAAAACTACATTCCTCAATCAAAGTCCCAGGCCTAACATTCCCAGGCCCACCACAAGGGACTAAAAAATAATTGAAAAATAAAATCTGTTTATCAGTCGTATGAGGAAATGTGCAGACTAAGCGACAGATGGGACATGAGCATGTGGATGGTAATAAAAGGTGGCCATATAACAGTGTTTAGCCCACTGGATCACCTTTAGTCCATTCTTTATGCTTTTCCGGGATGATGGGTAAACATCCTCCCCATAAAAAGACAAAAGGTGGGGGAATGTTGTAGAAAGTGAGAAGCTGAGCCTTAAGACCTAGTATAACAGGCCAGGTATTAGGCTGAGCTAAAGTAAAAGTCAAGCCCTGCTGTTATAAAGCAGTTAGCAGAAGTCAGGATATGAATGCTGGCAGACTCACAGTAACTGGCAAGAACAGAGCTGGTATTGCAAACACACACGTTCCTAAAGAAGCACTAGGTACAGAGCACTCACGTAAGCACATTCCAGAAAGGTACTAGAACATCCCAATACCCCAAAGAAAACGAGGGCTTACTGACCGCTCAGAATGATAATATGATGGATAGAGATGTTTTGACCAAACTATCCTGAACAAGGTAAAGGGTGGTATTTTACCACATCAGAGGGTGGCAACTACACATGCCAGAGGGGCAATACGCAATTTGTTTGTATCAGTGTATGAAAGAGGGTCTCAAAGGGAGCGTATTTGTCTGGTCGAGTGAGAAATGTAAAGTCCCGCTGTTTACTAAGCTGGTCCATTGTCATGGGTATGTAACCCTTCTGCCAGACCGTGTCGGCAGCAGCAAGGGCCGGGTTCTATATCTAGGGGACCCTCTCAATGATACAACACCAAACTGGCTCGAGCCCCCACCCAGTCACCTGGGAAATTACACACTATTCCCTGGGTTCCCCAAAGGGCAATACTTCCCCTCTCGCAAGCACAGAGTCTGAGTGTAGAAAGAAACCTTTTAATAGCAAAAGAGAGGTAACACAGCACTGGTTTGGGGAACAGTGCAAACAGAGTTCATGAACTCAATGAACCAAACCCCTCCCAGAGTACGGGGCGTGTCCTTCGCCTCTCCCTTCCTTCTTCCCCCTGTACTGACCAGCGTCGGTTGCAATGTCCACCTCATGGGGGTGGCTCCACCCCCTATACCGCTCCTGTCCGACATGGGCTTGACCAGGCCCCCTCTGCTGCTCTCTCCTACCGCCTTCAGGCCTCGCTGAGTCCCCGACCGCTGGCAGCGACCACGCCTGTTTCCCACCGACCGCTGGCTCCGACCGCACCTGGCTCCCACTGACTGAACCGGGCTGGCACCGACTGTGCCGACCCCTCTGCCAATCGCTGACCCAGCTGGCACCGACTGTGCCAGCCTCTCCGCTGACTGCACCGGCACCGACTATGCCGGCCTCTCCACCGACCGCATCAGGCTGGCACCGACTGTGCCAGCCTTTCACCAGAGTAGCCTGGTGCTCACTCAGCTCTGTTAGTTGTCAGGCAAGGTTTCCCAGATCCTCTACTGGTTCAGCTCTTAGTGATTTCAGCTTATGGGTAAACCTTCTGCTGACATACAGGCAATGTCCCTGCTTTCAAGAAACAAAAGACTCCAAGATGAGTCATTAATTCTGTCTTTTAACAATGGGGAGAGAGAATCACTCCATGCCTGGGGGCAGCCCTTTACCAGGGCCAGTGTGCTCCCAATAGGAGACTGCTCCCCCTCTCCCATTTCCAGGCTGAAACATCTGTCTACCACCCTTGTGGAGCTCTGTTTAGTTTAGGGTGCAGATTCTATCATAACAGACTAAGCACAGTTTTGCTGACATCTGTTCATACAATTGAAGGACAACATTTCATTACCCCAGTAGTTAACACAAAAGTGGTTTGTAGCCCAAAACCAGCCCTGCTAACCATTTCCCATTATGCTCAGCACCTAGGTAAGTTATGCTAAATACTTAATTGTACTCATGCAGATACAAAGCCCATGCAAATAAAGTGCCCCCCTTTCAGCTGCTGAGCAGGGAGAGTGTCACTGAGACACTCAGACCTGGCTTACAGGTATATATGTATTAAGTCTACTTGTAGCATGTTTAGGGCACTTTTTACCATGCTTCGTTGGCAATAAACCTGGGTTGGTGCCTTTTACTGAAACAGATCTCTGGTCTTATTGAGTAGTCCAATCATGGTTTGTTGTATTGGTGATCTGCGCAGAGCTGGGATAGCATACACACTGGAAGAACACATGCAGCCAACATCTGACAACAATTTATATATTAAGATCCTTTTCCAAGTGTGTCATAAATGGACTTTTTTTGGTCATCTGCAAAGATTTATATAATTAGTTATGATTTTTTTTTGTTTCCTAATTGACCAAATGCCGTCGCTTCTGTTAAAAAGTTAGCTTTCTGTATAAAGCAGCTTTTCTAGAAAAAAAATCGAGAAATGTAGGGTGGGCTCTAGAAAGGGACTTAGGCATCGCACTGCTGGGTGTCATGGAGCCTAATTTTTAGGCACCTAAATAAAAAAGGAATACAACTGCGATCCACAAAGCTGAATTAGGTGCCTAGGCTCCCTCTCTAATGAATTGGGAGAGATAGGCATTTATGAGTGTGATCCACAAAAGTCAGAATGCTAGAATTGGTCTAAGATGGCCAATGGGAGATGCTGATGAGAGGGTATGTGCTAAGCCCTGCCCCCTCTCAGAGATAGGCACCTAAGTTCAGGTTGTAGGGAGGCACCTATCATGTTGCTCATTCCACACAAGACAGCCAGAGGAGGAAGAAGTGCCACTGCCCACCTTAACTTTTAGCCTAGTGGTTAGAGTATTTGCCTGGGCTGTGGAAGACCTAAGTTCAGTTCTCACTTCTCTGCCATAGGGGAGAAAAGATTGGAACAGGAGTCTCGCATGAATGCTCTAACCACTGACCTATCGTGGGGCTGATGTGGGGCTTCTTCAGACTCTCATGTTGATGCTGTTCCATTGAATATAAATACTTAATCACTGGGCCAGAGAGAGAGAGAGAATTACAGGTTCAGGCACTCATCTTAGGTGTGGGAGACCTGGCACCAGTCCCCCTGCTCCAGCCACTCTTTCTTTAGCTATAGTGGAGCAACTTCAACAGGAGAGATTGAGGGTGTACCACATCAGAGTATCCCATGGCTCATTGCGTTAGAGCACTCTCCTGAGAGGTTGGAGACCCCTGTCCAAATCTTTCAACCCCCCTGACGGAGAGAAAAGGGAATTGAACCTGAGTCTTCCACACCCCAGTTCTCTAGTCACCAGGCTAAAAGTTATAAGATGGGCACAGCTGCCAATGGATTTTGAATGGGACTTAAGCCCATAGGCACACTCTGAGCATGGCTACCCGATTGGGCCCGAAACACAAGTTGGGCAGCTCGATGCCTGCCTTCCACTGGTTTGTGGATCACTCTAGGGCTTAGGTGGAAGATAGATGTCTGAAGACCTAGGGTGAAGCTGCAATGAATACGCTCAGAGGCAGGAACAGGAGTGCTCAGGAATGTTTTACTTTGAAAACAGAGGTGTCAGATGAGTTTAGACGCCTACAGGGTTTGGTGGGAGTTTTGTGGATCATACAGGAGCCAAAACTGGGACTCAGTGGCCTAAAACAGGAATTTAGACACCTTAAATACTTTTGTGGATCCCACCCATCATGCCTGACTTGAAAGTACTGGTACCATGGGATAGTGGGAAAGCTAAAGTTAGGTTTAATCTCTAAACAGGTTAGAAACGTTTCCTTACTGAATAACTGGCTCACCAAATATTCCATGGCCTTCCCAAATCATGAACCAGAGAGCTTTAAGTATTGGTTAAGATATGGATTTCTTACAAGTGTCATTGGTGACTGAAAAGAACTTATCTCTAGTTGTGTTCCCAAACCTATAGAGTAGCCTTTGCTAAAGGTTGTGGATACATTTCCAGAAGGCATTATTTTTTTAAAATTAATCCATGATAGCCTAGCAATGGTTATACTGCCACAATTTTCAGTTTTGGTGTTCTTATCAAGGTAATTTGGTATCTTTTTCTGTGAATGAGAATTTGCACTTTGGTTCTGTATGAACTTGCTCATTCATTATGGCCATTTTCCTTTAATATCTGCCCACTCTTCTCTTTTGGCTGCTAACTACAGCCTTGATCCTGCACACACTTATGTACTTATGTATGTATTTAACTTTGCTCACATGAGGAGTCCCATTGACACCAGGACCCAGGATCTTTGCATGTAGAGTGGAGTGAGATGAATATCTGCCTTCTAAACCAATCACAGCTGAAAACATGTACTTGCCATGGTGAAAAGTTCCAGAGGGGTAGCCGTGTTAGTCTGTATACAGCAAAAACAATGAGAGTCCTGAAGCACCTTAAGGACTAACAAGTTTCTGTGGGCATAAGCTTTCATGGGCTGCAACCCACTTCGTCAGGACTCTCGTTGTTTAAACATGTACTTGTTATTAACACACAATGACTTCCTGCCCCTTGCATTGCATTAGTGCTCCGGAGGGTGGGAGAGAGCAGGGGCTGTATGGCTGGTACAACCACTTCCCTAAGCAGGTGGACCTGTTACCAGGAGAATTTAGAGTGCGGGGCTATCCTAAAACTGCTGGTGTGGTGGTCCACCCTATTGGAATTTCCAGGGAGACAACCTGCCTTCCCTTGAAAGGACATGGATACAGCCTTCTGAGTAAGATAGGATACACAAGGTGTGATACTTTGAAAACAGATAATAATATTTATTTAGAAGTGAGTGGATACATTAAAAGAGAATAGAGATAGAAGTAAATACTATAACAATAATACATGTATAGTCTTAACACTATAATACTTGACACTATTAATCTAACAATAATATACTTAACACTCTATATAAACCATAAATATCTATACTTAAACATCTATTATCCAGCAAGCATGGATCAGACGGTTGCTGGATGGGTAGAGAGGAAAAATATCACTCAGACCACAGGCATCCAACTTTATTGACACGCAGACTCAGGTGACTTTTACTTACACAACCTTTAAAACATCCCTCTGTTCGTCAGGGAAGGTCCTTCTGTTCTGTCCAAAAACTGACACAAGGCTCACCTCCAGCTCAGACACAGAGCGGGGACTCAGTTAGCCCAGTTGTCTAAAGCCTCAGGCGCACCTTTGCTTCGGTGATGCTCACCGCTGCTGAGATGTTCTCAAGCCTCCGTGAAGGTCTTTCTTCTCTTTGTCCACTACGGAGCACCTTCTTCGCCACAAGTTCTTTCTGGTGTTCAGCTCTTGATCTTTGGGTTCGGCTGTTTCCCTTCAGGTGGTCAACTCTCTACAAACTGCCTGCTGACAGTTGGTGATGTATATATATATATATAGCTGGCAGTTTCAGGGAAGGGAGAGGTGACGTTAGGAGTGAGAACATCAAAATAGATAGGGGAGGGGTTAGGAGTGAGGAGGGAGTTTGTCTAAAGGTCACCCTGATGGAGGGGTGACGTTAGGAGGAGAGAGAATCCCCCTTCCAATTGCCATTCTTAACTGTCATTTGCTGGATTTTTCTTATACTAATCCTTATCTAAAAATCCTATTCTTAAAACTAATCACTATTCTAAATGTAACAAAATGTCCTGATACTGATACCACTCTTTTTAAGTACCCAAATATTCAATCCATCAATCTCAGAATTTTTAAACCCCTTTTGAGGTTTTTCTACAAACCTCTATTTCGACATTCTTTTTGGTCATTTAGGCAACCAAAGCAAAAGTCTCTGTCTACAGGACTGTGTGTTGCCTTCACCCCCAATCTACCAAGCCCCGGAGCTGAATGTGGAAGAAAACCGCAACCTGCATAGGGCTATAAGAAGTTAATTCCTCCTTTGAGTCACAATTCCTTTTCAGGGATTTTCCTGAGGTGACACATCTGTATCCCACCCCTTATACAGGGCTCAACATAAAGCCTGAATCTATCCTTGAATATATGGTATTGGAGAATGCATAAATGTAGACATTTCACTAAGAATGTCTTTATTATACATCATATACTTTCTGAATGCCAAGGTATTAACTATATACCCACTGCGTATAGATACTAATGCGAGAAGTATGGGGAACCAGCAAGAAGAACTTGAAATGGACATAGGAGATAGATTTGTTGAAAGTCTCTGGGTAAGGATGAAAGGGGTAAAAAAAACCAAGGGTGATGTCATAGTAGAGGTCTACTACAGACCACCTAGCCAGGAAGAAGAGGTGGATGAGGCTTTTAAAAAAACCCAAAACCTAATAAAATAATCAAAAGCACAGGATTTGGTGTTGATGAGGGACTTCAACTACTCAGACATCTGTTCGGAAAATTATCCAATGAATCTTGAAATGTACTACAGATAATTTTTTATTTCAGAAGGTGGAGAAAGTTACTAGGGGGAAAGGCTGCTCTAGATTTGATTTTGAAAAATAGGGGGGAACTGGTTGAAACTTTGAAAGTGGAAGGCAGCTTGGGCAAAAGTGATCATGAAATGGTAGAGTTCATGATTTTAAGGAATGGTCGGAGGGAAAACAGCACAATAAAGATAATGATTTCAAGAAGACAGACTTTAGCAAACTCAGGGAATTGGTAGGTAAGATACCATGGGAAGCAAGTCTAAGGGGAAAAACAGTTCAAGAGAGTTGGAAGTTTTTAAAAGAAACATTATTAAGGGCACAAGAGCAAACTATTCCATTGCATAGGAAAGACAGGAAGTATGGCAAGAAACCACCCTGGCTTAACCAGGAGATCTTCAATGATCTGAAACTCAAATAAGAGGCTTACAAAAAGTGGAAACTAGGTCAGATTACAAAGGATGAATATAAACAAATAACACAAGTATTTAGGGACAAAATTAAAAAGGCCAAGGCACAAAACAAGATTAAATTACCAAACCACAAATGGCAACAAGAAAACATTCTACAAATACATTAGAAGCAAGAGGAAGGCCAAGGACAGGGTAGGCCCATTACTCAGTACGGGGGAAAAACTATAACAGAAAATGTGGAAATGGCAGAAGTGCTAAATGACTTTTTTGTTTGTTTTCACTGAAAAGATTACTAGCAATTGAATGCCTAACATAGTGAATGCCATTGAAAATGAGGTAGGATCAGAAGCTAAAATAGGGAAAGAAAAGTTAAAGATTACTTGGACAAGTTTGATGTCTTCAAGTCACCAGGGCCTATTGAACGACATCCTAGAATACTCAAGGAGCTGACTGAGCAGATATCTGAGCCATTAGTGATTATCTTCGAAAAGTCATGCAAGATGGCAGAGATTTCAGAGGACCACTTTTTCAGTCCAATAAAAGACATATTCACACACCTACCTTGTCACTCTAATATCCTGGGACCAACATTGCTACACCACTGTACAGCTGGAAAACACAGACAAGTACAAGGCGTTGTTTTCTCAAATGTATGTTTATGTACAAGAATGTATAGGCACCTTTTCTCGTAAAAAGGCGAGAGAGTTGTCAAGCAGAGAGAAACAGCATGGAGTTGTTTGCCATAAAATTCTTACAAGTGCAAATTACAGATATCAGCATGGTTTAAACTGATGTAGGAACATCCACACACATACTTGCACTGGTTTAACTAAATTAGCAGAGGCGGTACTAGCCCATTGGAGGCCCCAAGCAGGAATATTTTTGCTCACCACACAATAAAAAGCTGAGTTGCTCAGGTCTCTAAGTAATTGCCTAGCCTTTTTATGCCGAGTGTCAGCTCTGTAAATTACTTTTTAAAAAATCACATATTTTGTAAATCTGTGTAAGACTTTGTGTAGACCAGCCATCAGCTTACATTCAGTATATACCTCCAGCCAGTACTCTACCATAATGGTAAAATATTGTGGAGACTCTAGTACCTTGTTATAGACCAAATTTGCACTGATTTCACTAAACTGGTTTAGAAAATGATTTAGTAAAATTGGTGCAACCCCCTTATGTCCCTTGTTGGTGCAACTCCTAAATCAATTTAAGAGTCCTTTTTGCTAAATTAGCTTAAATTAACTCCTTACCAAATTCAGCTTAATTGATATTAATGCACAAACTCTACATTGCATGGCACTTCAGGTAGTTATATACATAATATACCTGACACAAAACCACAAGAGTAAGGAAATGTAAAATTAAGGCATCTAACAGAACATACACTTTTCTCCTCTACTCAGAGAGGGACACTGCAACGCTCGCACAGTCACTAGACCACACACAGCAACCTTAACTGTACCCCAGTGGACATGACAGAGTTCCAGCACCATCTTTGGCAAACTCCCCACCATGACAAACAGACCAGACTTCCTCAGTATTGCCCATCCTGCACAGCTCTGGAAAAATTATGCTCATATTTGGGGAGGGAGTTCTGGATGACTTGTCCCTTTCCTTCTCTTTTGCCTACCTCTGCTGTGGGCTAGGTAGAGATGAGTAAATCATAAAGCCTGGCTTTGACGTTCCACATTCAATCCCCCATGTCACAAGTCTCTTCTGGGGGAGGAGTCCTCTCTGCTGTACAATTCAGGCCATCTCACCCTCTCTGGAGTCAGGTCTTTCAATTTTTCCATGGCACTTGGGTACCTCAGCGTGGACAGTAGACTCAGGAATAGCAAGGACTATTTAAAAGAAATGTAAGAATTTTATTTAGTAGCTTACACAGAGTCTTCAGTACTCAGAAATTGAAGCCATGTCACCTAGACGTCTGAGCTCTTCAGATTGAATAACCTAAATACAGTAGAGTGTAATCAGCATTTGACTGGGAGGCCTCTCAGGAAAACCCAGGGTAATGTAGAAAGTACCTGGGGTTTGACTCAACATAGAACCTAGATAAAAGTGTTAGGGTGACCCTGTGGTGCTGAAGTTGTTGACTTCAGGATGAGATGCAAAACTGAGGCTTTAGTCACATATCAAAGAGACTTCAAATGTTAATTTAAAGAATATGTAAAACAGTGTAGATCTTAGAAACTTTAGAAACGCTATGGTGGCCCTTTCATTAAAGCAAGCCATAAAGTATGCCATTTCTATTTCCCATGCAAAGCTAAGCTTAAAATATGCTTCTGCTCTGGAGAGTGACTTTGTAATAATGGCATCATGGAGATCAGTGTTTATTATAGCTCAGTGCCCCCATTCCAGTGTGTTCATCTTGAGCTTGTAAGAAAAAAAACTGGTCTCTTTCCATCACATGCATTCTCACTGGTAAAAGATTCTTATGGTCAAATTAGTCCTTCAGTAATGCCTACACAACTCATTGTCATCCATGAGCTCACACAAGTGTAACTGATTGGAATTTAGTTAATTCTATTAATCATACACAGGAAGGGACAGAATCCACAGTTTAATATCATTTAGAAGTGTTGGCTTCGCAGTAGGAGCGGGAGTAAATAAGCAGTGAAAAACCCAAACCCTAATTTTGTCGCTAAGGTCAGCAAATCTGACTTGGAATACACACAGGAAAGGGATCTATTGAATAAGATGTTGGCATTTTTACATAGTCATTTTTCAGAGTAGAACTTCACTTTAACATTTTTTCCAAGGTGTGCAGTCATATGATTTTTATGATCATCTCAGCTACTGGAAGCACTTGGCTCTCTTGTGCCTCTCAGTAGCTCAGATGTGTCTGTCTTTCTCCAAGCATGCACACTCTGAGCCCTTCACCTACTGTTCAGGACAACTGAATTCCAGTGTAGTGCACATTTGATCAATTAATAGATTTTAATGCCAGAAGGGGCCATCAGATCATCTCATCTGTCCTGTGTAACACAAGCCATAGACTGTCACACAGTTATCCCTGTATTGAGTCCAATCTCTTGTGTTTGGCTAAAGCACAGCTACTTGCTGGTTGTCCTCAGCCAACAGTACACTTAAGCTGTATAACAGGAACATTACCCATTACTCTTTTTGGTGGTGTAAGCTGTTGAAGTGTTCATACTGTCAAAGTCAGCAAGGTCTTTTCCCCAAGGATAATACGTATAACAAGAAAGCAAAATAAAAGTTAACAATTAACATAGTCAGAAAAGAGGAAACAAAACTCCGCAGGCTACTGCTCAGTCCAGTCCTGACTCCTGGGGCACAGCCTGACCTTCACTGCAGGCAGTCTGTCTCTCAAGACGTACTGTATCATATGTAGACGAGATCCTCCATATACACCTAGAGCCATTCAGTATGTGCATTTACACGTGTACTGTAAATACATCCCTTCATTTGTCTTTAAATATGTATTTCTCCACATGTGCACATTTTGACATAGGAATGTGATGTTGCCTTCTGCAGGTATCTCTCTGTGCCTTGTATTTGCCTTAGGCATTTGTTCTGATGGGGCAGCAGGAAGCTGTTTATGAACTAAACCTGAGTATAAACTAGTCACAAGATAGGAAGATTCTTTCCTTTGGTCTTTTAGAGTCACATGGGCTCTTGAGCTGTGTGATGGGGTGTACTTGCCCCGCACTGCAGACGAAGGGGTTAAGCCAATATTCTTGACAGCGGAAGCCAAGCCCCTTCATCCCTGCTGGCCATGCTCCAACTGCTGCCTCAGTATAAAAGAGAGTAGCCCAGCGCATTCCAGGCTGACGGCTAAGGAGGGGGGAAGCACCTTGCAGACTCCAACCCAGGAACAGCTGGAAATCCAGACCGTGGCAGCCTGAGGTGCCAAGAACCAGACAGACACCCAGGTACCTGCAGATGTCTGAGAGGGATCAGAGCCACTGGGAATCATGCACACTGATGAACCCAGAGATCCCAATGACCCCCTGACTACAGCACTGAGAGACATGGTAGGAAGTGGCCCGGGGGAAACCAGTCTTAGTCCGGGTTGCAGTTGGCATGTCTCAGTGGGATACCCAGTGACTCAGTGGTGGGACACTCCGCTGCTGTTAGGGCCCTGGGCTAAGACATGGTGGAGCAAGGTGGGCCTGGGTACCCCTACCCTGGCTGTCACCCCTCACGTGATGGCCCATATTGACTCTGGCCATCAGGCCGTGCTGCTCCGATGGCAGGGGCGGCTCTATTGCCTGTGGCCAGTAGGACACCTTGCCCTGAAGCTGAGGGCAGTCAGGCAGACTTAACTGCAGGACCACAAGTGCCATACCTCCCCGCCAAAGGGAGATGGGGTGTACTTGCCCCACAACAGGCTGATGTACACAAGAAGGAAATGTTCAAGGAATCATCTCGCTCATTCCCACTGCCTTATGCTAGGGATCATCACAGTCCATCAGTGACCAGGCCTAGTGGTCAGAGCAGCAGCCAGAGGCCAGATGCTAGAATCAAGAATCACAGCTGGAGTCAGAGGCCAGAGCCAAAGGGCTTAAGAGCTGGTTTTCAGAGCCCTCCAACCATTCAGGCAGTGTAACCAATCAGGGAGCCTGGTAGAGTCCAACTGCTCTCATTAGATTGCCTGGAGACTGGCTCTGCTGCATCCCCTGATTCCGACACAGTCCCTCAGCTTAGGAGAACACAGAGATTCTCTTTGTCCCTCAGTGAGTGCATTATGGAACAGAGCAGGTGCATAGTGGGACAAGGCAGGCTGCACCATCCTGAAGGATACTTCCCAGCACATTGGGGACCTTAGGCACAGTCCCGCACTGAGCTTTCCCTGGGGTGGCATGGCGTGGTCCCGTATTTTACCCTACTCAGAGATGTGCCTCATCGGCATTATCTAGACTTTAGTGTTGGACAGTTTTACTCAATTACTCTTATATATTTGCCTGTGGTGGGTCATTTGTGTCCATGTAGGCTCCTGGCCCTGTCCTTTGACAGTGCTTACAGCTCTGAGTGAAAGCAAAGGGGAAGGCAACTCCAAGTGGGCGTGGCCTCTTCTTGCCCAGGTCAATTGTCATGGAGCAAGACTGATTACATTTTTCAGTCTTAATTTGGTTCTTAGAGGCACCCAACAGCCAGGTCATGAGATGAGATGAGGATTTTTTTTTTTTGCATTGAATTTTAATATGCAACAGTAAAAAGCCTTTCTCATTTCTTTTCTATCTTAAATAATTGGTAGCATCTGGTGAACACCAAATGTAGGGTAGAAGAAAACAATGGACAGACTGTATAGTTCAGAAGTGACTCTGATTGCCAGATCTTTGGCAACCTCTACTGACCAAACAGAGAAATTGCACCAACAAGCATTGTACTTTTTCTGCTGTTATCCGAGATTAAAGCTTGTCTATACTTAAAATGCTGCAAGAGTGCAGCTGCACTGATGCAGCTACTCAGCTATAGCGCTTCGGTGAAGATACTACCCACGTCAATGGAAGAAGGGCTTCTCCCATCGGCATAGATCATCCACCTCCCCAAGGGCTTGTCTACACGTACAGCGCAGCAGTGGCGCAGCTGCACTGATGCAGGTGCACCGCTGTAGCACTTAGTGAAGATGCTACCTACATTGAAAGGAGAGCTTCTTCCATTGGCATAGGTACTCCACCTCACCAAGAAATGGTAGCTATGTCAACAGGAGAAGCCCTCTCTCCCGAGTGATGTAGTAATACCGACATAAGTTCATAGTGTAGATCATGGCTGAGAGGTATTATTTAGGTTGATGGGAGAATTCTCCCATTGACCTAGAGCTGTCTACACTGGGGATTAGGACAGTTTAAATGTGTTGTTCAGGGGTGTGGATTTTTCACACCTCTGAGCAATGTAGTTATACCAACCTAGTGTAGACCCAGCTTTAGCTAACATCTGTCTTCAAGTATCACACTATGTCTTTTCTTCCCCCTGTCATTTGAAATTTAAGCTCTGCGTGGCAAGGACTATTTTTGTTGTGAAGTATAATGTTAGCACTTTAGCAACAAAATGGGATTGAAAACAGCAACAACTTGTTTAGGTTTTACTTAGAATTAAGTCAGTTATAAATTGTGTCACTTCACTTTTCACAAAGCCAAGAAAGAAAGGTTATTGCATTGGTGATAGTACTAAAGCAGCAACTAGCTTTAAGTGGACAATTCTGGTGTGGCTCCTATGGCTAACTAATGGCATTATTAGATGGCTGTCTTGATGGTTACCAAGGAAAGGGTTAAGAAAAGGAGGAGGAGTAAGGAGACAAGAGAGAGGAATGGCAGAAGCCCAGAGGTGTCAACATGACACATCTGAAGAACCCTTTGGATGGGACAAAGTGCATGGACAAAGTGAGAACAAGACAACTACTCATGGGCCACCGTGGCAGAGAGGCATGAGAGGGAAACGTCAGTCCAGACACTCAGAGAAACAGAGTAGTATTTTTATTCTGGCCTAAATGAAGGTTTCTTTGCTTACTTGCTGACTTTCTTTATATGTTGACTGTGCTAAAGAAAACTAGCAAAAATATTAAGTGCACAGTCAAGAGTTCTTTTTATTTTCCTTCCTCTATTTCCTAGTTAAGAAAGCCATGTAAAAGAATACAGTGATCATACTAGAGAAATAGTGTAGTTCTTTTCAATGCTGGCAGAAAGAGAAGGTTCACTTTATCACCTCCAGCTCTTCATTACCAGCAGCAATGCTTGTGCAGCTTCATTTGTTCTGCTCAGTTAGTTTATTTTACTCAGTGGGAACCCCACACACCATACTACGTAAAATTGGACAACTAGGCCAATCATTTGACTCTCTGGCGGCAATGAGCTGATAAATATGTGCTCCACATTCTGGAGCCTTTCCCTAGTTAAAGATGTAATCAGCTTTCACTTGTTGGCTAACTTCAGGCTTCTCTCAACTCTTCAGAAATGGCCCTTTTGCTTAAATTGTTGGATGTGTGGTTTGCAGCCAGAGGAAAAAGCTATTGACTAAACTGGAGGTGATTCAGGCATGCTGTTTCTCAGATGTGATGCTCTGAAAAAAATAGTGCAAATTAAGTTTACAGAGCTGAAGGACGGTTCAGTGGTTTGGGCACTAGCCTGGGACTTGGGAGACTGGAGTGTAATTCCTTACTCTGCTGTGTACAGGCTGTGTGACCCAACGGTTCCCAACCTGGGGTGGGACCCTCTTGGGGGGTGCCAAAGATTCCAGGGGGTCCATGAGGCTTTAGTAATATTGAGTTCATTTAGCCCCCCCCCGAGCTCTGTGCCGAATGGAGCAGAGGAGCAGCCCCCCACAAGGGAGCAACAGCCCCAAGCTCCATTCTGGCTGGAGCAGATGAGCAGTCCCCTCAACCCCACACTGGTCAGCTGCCCAGCTGGAGAGGAGCAGCCCCGGCCAACCCGCCAGAGCCTGCCTCCATTACCCTCAGTCCATGAGGGATGGGAAGAGTTGGGGCCACACAGGACCTGCATTTGCAGCTGCACTAGGGAAGGCTAGCTACTTACTCGGGTAAGAGTAATTTAGTATTATTATCATCATTGTATGTGTTTATAGGGGTTATATGTGTTTATGGCCAGTGAGGGGGCAGGGCAGAGGGGTCAGGGGGGTGGGGGGCATGTTTTACCTAGTGTTAACTAGTGGGGCTTTCATTCAAAAAGTTTGGGAACCACATCTCTCTGTGCCTCAATTAACTCCATTTTATGGCTGGGGAATAGTACTGCCCTCTCTCACCATGGTGTTGTGAAGATACATTGAAGACTGTGAGGTGCTCATATACTATGGTAATGGGGGTCATAGAAGTACCTAGATGTATGTCTACATTGCAGCTGGGAGCAAGCGTCCCAGCCCAGGTAGATAGACTTGCTCCAGCATGCTAAAAGTAGCTGTGTGGATGGTGTGGCGCCAGTGGAGGCTTTGGGTAGTGAAGCAAGCTCAAGCTTGGGGGCCAGTCTGTGCTTCTTCTGCAGCTGCAATGTCCCCACGGCTATTTTTAGTAAGTCTAGCATGAGTCTGTCTAGCCAAGCTGGGGGGCTTGCTTTCAGCTGCAGTGTAGACATACCCTACGATAGATACATTCACTTCTGAAGATTCTTTTTGTCATCTCTCAAAAATGGCTTGGCCTAGAAACTTCACATTTGTATAATTGTAAAGCTCTTTATCAGATCTAGTCCACAGGACTCTCTAGGGGAGAGGTTGAAGTGATTGTTTTGGAGTTATTTGCCTCTGAAATAGAAAAATCAGAATGTTCTCATGGCCTGGTAGAATTTAGATGTTTCCCCACATATCTGACAAACCTTTGAAAAAGATCTGAATGACTGTGTGAGACCTTGTGTCTCATCTTCTCTCTTCCCCCCCACTTCATTTTGCACTCACAAATGTATGCTTTGCACCTCCTACCCAACTGAAGTACCAGAACCAGTATAATCTTGTGACATGAGTAGGAACTGGGAATAAATTGCTCTTGAGTTCTGCTCCCATCTGTGTCCCTCAATATGGCCTTCTTATTACTTTGCAATTATGTAGTACCTTTCACTGAGGGGTCTCAAAGTGATTTACAAACACAAACATGCTTCACAACCACCTTGTGAGGTACATTTGGTTCATTATCCCCATTTTGTAAATAGGAAAATTGAAGGACAGAAGTGTTATGTTTAATGACAAAATTGTCAAATGTGGGTGCCTAAAGTTTGGCACCCCAGTACCAGATCCTAAAAGGCAGTCAGGTCCCTAACTTCTATTAAAATCAATGGAAGTTAGGAGCCTAAATACCTTTGAAGATCTGGGTCTAAATCCATATGTGACACCTAGATAAAGAATCTGATTTTCAAAGATGCTGAGACATCCCAGTATCCCGTTGACTTCAAAATATGGATTTAAGTGCCTAGCTTTAGGAGTCTAACTGGTTTGTTCAAGGCCTGAGAGCAAGTCAGCGTTAGAGGTGGAATGAGTACAGTCTTCTGACTCAGAGTCCCAATACTAATGTATTAGACCAAACTGCCTCCCATGCAGATCAGTTGGGGTTAGATCTTATGTAGCATGCAGTGTGTGTGTGGGTAATAAGTAACTTCAAATCTTGCATGAGGGCTGCCATGAATCACAATCTCTGCACTTGAGGGAGCAAAGTGGCTACTATAAAGTTGCTCCCAATTCAAGAGCAACTTACTAGAAAGGGGGAGAGGAGAGGCATAGATGGTCATGACTCTGCTCCTCCCACAAGACAGTAATCAGAACTTGTCAGATATACGAGGGAGATTATGTTGTGCCCTTTAGAGGGCTGTAATAAATTACTCCTTTTCACTGCATTGGGGATCCACTGCACTTCCTTGGGAATTCATTGGAGAGATAGTGTAACCAATGTGGAAGTGTTCTACTGCATAAGTCAGCAAACTGTGTACATGATAATCAGATAGATGGCTACAGTGGTTAGGCAATCCCATGGCAGAAGCACAAGGTTCATGTTAGATTGGATTTCACTTGGAGGGAAGAGTATGCGTGGACAAAGAATGACTTATCACAACAAGATGATTGAAAAGGATGTTGTTATCATGGAAACATTCTACAAGGAAATCACAGACAATTAGGGTTGGAAGGGACCTCAGGTCATCTAGCCCAACCCCCAAGAAATCAAACATCTTGTTCTGGACAGATAGCACTAAGAAAAAATAGGTTGACTCATGTGCCACTATTAGGCACAGAAGACTAAGTAGCATGGCTCTGCCCACCACCAATATAGGGCTGTGGCTACATGCCACAATTTATCTCTTAAGTAATATTTAGTCAATGGCAAAACTAGGTGCTTACTACCTACCATTGAAAAGGTCATTTTTATTGAAGTGCTTAAATGTAGGTTTAAGTGTTTAACTTTAGGCACCCAAATTTGAAATTTTTGGCTTTAAGCTTTCTGCAGATTTGTCTACACTTCACCATCTGCAAAGTTTGGCTAATAGTATTTACTTACCACACTGGTGGAGTGTGAGGATGGATTAAAGTTTGCCGAGCACATTCAAAATGTACAAACAACAACAGCATTTTGCACTTCTATAGTGCCTTCTGTCTGAGGGTCTTTACTTGCTGCTCGGAATGGTTTTGAAGATATCAGATACTATAGTCTAAAGTTTCACAAAGGTGCAAAAAAAAAAAAAAGCACAAACAAACAAAATCCCACCAACACTGCTCTATTTTTATGAATATCAAGGATAAACGTTAACCTGGGGAGGGATGAGGGGATAAATTGCATCAGGAAAATCACCCCAACCATCCCTTCAATTTGGGATGGGATTTTGAGGGACGCCTGCAAATTCTCTACAGTACATTGCTTCTTGACCCTAATTTAACTAAGGTGTTTGTCTCAAAATGAGGTTTACACCGAGGATGAGGATGCTCAGCCTTGTGAAATCAGTGGTGTGGGAAACTGGGGTATTGTAATTTTATATGCACAGGTATTTTATGAGGCTTTTATATTGAAAAGTTATAGAGAACATTATAGAGAATAATCCCTATGGCCCCTTCTCAGAGCTCCATGCGGAAAATGAGAGAGGTTCTAGCCATCTTCTTCCTATAATCTTCATCAAATTTCACATTCTGTGCCATTGTGAAATGGTTCTTCCAGTCCCCAACAGTCCCTATGGTACAGCAAAGCCAAAAAGAGATTGTCACCATTAGGAAGAATTCTTCCACTCCATCCCAAATCCTGAAATCCATTACCACTAACAAAAAATATTAACAATGCAAAGGAAGGGTTATTTCAAAACAAACCAAGAGAGAGGAAGATGGAGGGAATACTAAAAATATAAACAGCAGCACTGTAACAGGCTGGCTGGGCCTCTTAAGGGCTGGGGCTGGCTCTGACCTTACTATATAGATTGAGCCATATCTGGGAGAGATCAGGGTGACTGCCCTATAAAGTGCAAAAGGAGGCTGTAATCAATGGGGGAAGCTTGGGAAAATATAGAGACTGTAGGGTGGGTGAAGGGCTTCTGCAGGAAAGTCTTGAGACTAAGGGAGCTGGAAGCTTCTGTGGAGAAACCTGGATAGAATTTGGGCCTAGAAGTTTGGGGGCCTACAGGGAAAACAGACTGGGACAGGAGAAGAGCTCTGACTGTGAGAGAAGACACCAGAGCTAAGTATGGACTGTTGTGTGGTGATGGACTTTATTTTGGCACCCTGAGGATTGTTAAGAACTGTTTTTGTTATTAAAGCAACCAAACCTGTATGCAGTTCTTAAGGGGCCTGAAAGAGGGGGATTAAAGAGGCAGAGTGCCTACCAAGCAACCACTTGCCACAAGGGGGCACTCAGTCAATGACCACACTGCTACAAGCACCTTTTCTCATGAATGGGGAGATTGAGTGGTCCATTGCTGCAGGAGGTTGAAAAGTGTAGTTTGCCATAGGGTTGTCCTTCATTATCTCAAATGTTGTGTGGTGGATTATCTTATCTAGAACCTCATTCTCCATGTTCTTCTCCAGGAATTGTAACACCTTTTGGATTTCACTCTTTGGATCCTGTGGAAGGAGTGAAATGGGATAAGAAACTGACTCAGGAAGAGGCAACAAATCAGATATAGGGGAAAGTTGTGAGGAAGTTTAAAGTGTGAGAATCATATCTATCACTGGGGGTAATGGTGGAATTAGATAATCTGGAGACCCAGCTGGCATTAACAGAACATTGCTGGGGGATCTCTACCTGCTGGAACCCTGGATGGCAATAACATAGCCCTGTAAACCTGGAGTCACCTCCTCACCTCTTTCATGTCTTCATAGAAGAGATAGAGAATACAGTGACTTTCTTTTGCTGCCCACCATCCTTTTACATGATCATACCAGCAACCCCAAAGCACTGAAAGAGAAGGAGAGTAAGCAGTAGTCAGCAACTATCTGAGTCTGATCTATCCAGATACCTTAGTTACTCCATTTATAGGGGCTATAAGTATCTGAGCATTTCACAATCTTGAATGTATTTATCCTTACGATGCCCCGGAGAAGTAAGGGTATTTTGTAGCTTTGGGAACTGGGCATGTCATTTTCACAGAAAAAAACAAAACCAAAACAAAACAAAAAACCCAACAACAACAACAATAACAAAAACCCCACAAAAACCCGTGGCAGCTAGTCTCAGAGCTTGGATCTACAGACTCTGGCTTTGGAGGCTTATACTACAGTGCTAAAAATAGCCGAGTAGATGTTTCCTCTTAGGCTTTGAAACCTGGTGGTGGGGTGAAAACATACACTGAGGCACAAAGAAACTGAGGACTTGTCTGCACTGCAAGCCAGGGTATCAACCTACAGTGCACCAGCTTGCCGCACAGTAATGTCCCTTGTGGGCATTACTAGTAATAAGCTAAGCCACAATCTGGGACTGTTGTGTCATTTACATGGGATGTTACTGCGTGATAAACTGGCGCAGTATAGATTCACACTTTGGGTTGCTGCCCAGTGACTTGGCCAAGGTTATACAGTAAGTCTGAATAGGAAACTGAACATTTTCCAGAGCCCCAGACTAGCACTCTACTTACTTGGCCATCCTTCATCTCCAGATGACTGCCAAGCAATATGCCTTTAACCTTCAACTATATGAAAACAATAGATTAAACTTTAAAACAAGGAATGTATGGGATTAGGAACCATGGAGGGGGAGGGGAAGGGGAATTCCCTGGAGTGAGAGTGTGGCGCAAGGAAGTGTTTCTTGAGTATTGGTAAAAGACACCAGGATGGAACTTAGTTCCTGACGAAATATTTGGAGTAGTTTTTCCTACAATACATTAGGTTCTGTTGGGTTCAGAACAATGGATGGGGGCTTGAAATAAATATAATAAATTAAAAAAAGTGAACAGGATGTTGCACAACTGGTTCCATTCACCTTGTCCAGCCATGAATTTCTCCACAAACTCTTCCCAGGTTCCTGGGTCAGGCATACTTTTATTCATCCTGTGGAAATGGTAGTATGATACCAGGTTGTCTTTGGCATTTCTTGCCACATAGATTATCTGGATTGGGTGTGGAAGTGCGAGAGAGAGAGAGAGATAAATAAATCAAATAATAGGTATACTTAACATTATACATGCAGACATGTACAGAGAGGTCTAAGTGTCCTGTTGTTTTCTCTCTCAAAAAATGATCACTGAAGCCATAAGAGTTTTCTGTGTGGGAGCTGCCATTTCCTGAAACCAATCTGTGATTGAATGAAATTCCTTCACATTCACACAGAAACTGTATGTTTCAGGGAAGAGGGGCCTCTAGATTTCAGAAGCCATCTGAAAACCAGCCTCACTTAGTTTCAGTTCATTTCCAAATAAAGATGACTTGAGCCCCACCATCCCCTCATTACCTTACACTTTTGCTCCCAGAAGGATGGAGGCACCAGGTGCACAGGAAGATGAGTTTTCAGAGTTCGTGGGGAGGGCAGCGCTTCAGCTAGTTCCAGGCCTGCAAACATTTTGTAATAATTCACCAGTGTCCTTATATCTAAACTCCACTGCTTCTTTGCCACCATCATGTGTGGGATGTTGACTCACTTTCCAGGGAAATGACAGTTTGTATCAGTTTATACATATGCAATGCTACCTCATTGCTACCCTCCAAGGAAAACATTATATAGCAACTTGTATCAACCATCAGTGTCCTCAAGACTTTGTCTGCATTCTTCAGGAGGAATAGTGAATGTTAATTCAGGTACAGTATAGATTCATTTTCTTCTAGCTTTCTTGGGATACTGTCTGAATCCCCCAGGGGCAATGTTGAACACTGACTCATCTACCCTGATGGACCTTTTTCCATGACAGCACTCAGTGAATTTCCTTTTTACTTTATTTGTAGGAGATTTAAGGACAAGAGATCCATAGATAGGGTAACTATATTATCAAAGTGAAAAACTAGGGCACCTGTCATGGGATGGGACACAGTGAGGAGTTTTTTGGTTTTTTTTTTTTTTTAATTATAATGAGGATTCAGGATGTGTGCATGTGAGAGATAAGATGTAATAAGGAGGAGGCAGAGACATTTTTTTTCACTTCTCTCCTCATCTAAATAACCATGTTCTCCTATCTCACCACTCTATCCCCTTTAAGAGTAAAAAGAGTGTGTTACAGCAAATAATATCGTGGAAGAAAAAAGTATTTAGAGATACCCTTTACTATTTTCTTCCAGTCCCAACTCAATGACTGTATTTTTAATCCTCTATCTCTAGAGCTGAATCTTAAAAAAAAAATTCTTCCACTTCTTTTGTCACTATACTCTTTCCTCCTCGTGGGTTTTCTATTCTTATATTTAGTTTCTATACTTTAGTCTTTGTCTCCTTTTCCCCTCAATTCCTCTATTAGTTGGTCCTTCCTTTCTCCATTCTCTCCCCCAGAAATAGGTGCCCTTTTGTCCCTCTGTGCCCTGCCACAATCTGGTGTAGGGTGGTGAAGAGAAGTACAGCTGCTAATCCACGGTTAGAGAATTTATTTCACTATACGATAGGGAGGGTTGGCTTGAGGACTCACATACAGTGAAAGGCCTCATTGAAGATCTCCAACTCACAGACCTGAATAATCATGATGACCTATGTAGGGATCTCTCCAGATAGCATGACAAATGGAATGGAATTTTTCTTGGAAAATTGGTATAAACTACAATAGATACTCTTTTAGTGAATAGCGTTTTCCATTATTAAACAAAATTTTGATTCCATAACTTTGGACAAAATCCAGTCCTGTTTGTGTTACACTTACCATTGTTATCAGAGCTGAGAGGTCCAGGCAGAACCCACTCAATGAAAGGGTGTCGCAGATAAGTGGTAGCACGTTTGCACTTCTCAGTGTCTCCGTCATGTTGAATCATATCCACAATCTCCTGTATCCATGTTGTACCTGAAATGGAAGCTTGTTAAAAAAATTGGCTGGGTGTTGACCACATTCAAGAAAGACTGGGGAAGTCACAAGGCCATTGCTACAAGATGATGATAGGCATGGGGGTTAGAAAGTAAATCAGGGAGAAAATGCAATGGTAGGAAGAGAAGTTGAGGCTTTTGGTACTTCCAGAGGAAGAAGCCTCCAAGACTGCATTCAGGACTGTGTCCTTTTGTGTGGTGGAAATGTTTAAATAAATAGATAAATTAGTAAATAAAAGCATTGAGTTCAATTGGTTTGATTTGTGGGATTGTGTTATTTGTGGAGTTGAGTTAAAGTCACAGTTTCCATCCCATGGGAAATTCTGATATTTTGACAGTTGTTTTCATCCTGAACTAGGACAAAAAGTCAAAATCAAAGTTTTCAATAAACGGAAAGTTCTGAAAAATTTCAATTTTGAAATATAAAAAATTTTCAGCATCCCCAAATTGAAACATTTTGTCTTGAATCAGTTTGACCTGAATCTGCCTGAGCTGCTGAGGTGCCTCATTAGAGTTGTAGTTTGAGTACTTCATATGCTGATTCTCCCCCCATGGGCTGGGCTCCTTGACTTGACTATAAATCGGGAAACTACATCCCTCATGATGTTTCATAATCTGGCCAAGGATCCCAGCCCATAGGCGAGAATGGGGGCATGGGAAAGTGAACTACAACTATCATAATGCACTGCATCAGCTCAGATAGATGTTTAGTGTTGCACGAACCCAAAACTAAATATTTCAATTCAGTTCAACAAACTGAAACATTTTGATTTGGAATAGAATCATAGAATCATAGAGTTGGAAGGGACCTCAGGAGGTCATCTAGTCCAACCCCCTGCTCAGAGCAGGACTAACCTCAGCTAAATCATCCCAGCCAGGGTTTTGTCAAGCTGCAGCTTAAAAACCTCTAAAGAATGATCTCACATAAAATATTTTTGTCTCAATTCCTTAAGGAAAATAAAATAATTCAGAAAAATATAAATTTTCCCACAGAAAATTGATTTCTCAGCAACCATATTTTCTGTTGAAAAAACAGTTTGATGACCTCTAATTATCTGAGTATTCAGATGATCACTGGGCATTCAAGAATGTTCTTGAAATCCCACATTTTACATATTTTTCTTCATCCAAAATTAGCACCTGAAGTTTGTTGTTCCTTATTCTTTTATTTGAAAGATGCAAATAATCTACCACATGACTTAAGTGGCCAATCACAGGACACAAAAACCAAATACTAACTAAGCAAGACAGACTGAACAACTCGTAGGCTGAAGATTGATCAAAACCCCTTAGCAAATACTTATCACTAAGGCTATGTCTACACTTAAAACACTATAGCATATCCCGTCAAGTGTGCCATTCTAGCACTTCAGTGTAGACACTACTGTGACAGGAGGGATTTTTACATGGCTCTAGTAGTTAATCCACCTCCCCAAGAGGCAGTGGCTAGGTTGATGGAAGAATTCTTTGTTGACCTAGTGCAGTCAACAGTAGGGTTAGGATGGCATAGCTATGGCTCTCAGGGACATAGTTTTTAAACACCCCAGAGAGATGTAGCTATGCCAATGTAAGTTTTCAGCAGAGACCAGCCCTAAGTAATAAACCTGTAGAAATCAGGAAGGGTTCATACCTGACTCACTAACAAAACAAAAAACCCCAACCCTCAAAACCCCCAAGCCCTAAATTCATAATAGTTCAACCAATTCCCTTTGCTTCATCATAAACTGAATGATGATTTTAACTAGGTTTTGTTAAATTAATACTAATTGGTGTGGAAGTTCACGTGTGTCACTGAATATACATGTACATAAACTGAACAAACAAAAGCTTTAATCATATGGAATTAGACTTTAACCATTTGCCTTTTGTAAGTGTCTGGTTATTAATTTCTTATTTTCTGCCAAGGAAGCTAGAAGTCACTAGACCCAACCCTCAGCTGGAACTCTGATGAAAGGTCTGTGCCAGTGATTACACAAATCTCAGTCACAAGTCTTGATAAAAGGGTTGCAAAGCATGAGTTTCAGTGCAGGCAGATTGTTCCGTCTCAACCCATTTCCGCTCTCCTCCCTGTTCCCACACACCTGCTTTTGCATAGGTTGCGATGAGCAGATCGTCAGGTCGGGCTCTGAAGTTCCAAATTTGATCCCACCTGTCACACACTCTTTTTGGAAGAAGAACTCCCTCCACTTCATCTGTTTCTGATCGTGTCACTGACCAATCGAGGCTCAGATCTCTCATCTTCTCCACGGCCATTGTGTACTGCATGGAGAGGAAACGGGTTGCCAATAAACAGGTTTGCTCTAAAGAAGTATATGAATTTACTATTCTAATCTCAACCAGGTATTCATTCATTGTGTTCATTATGGTAAAAATGGCCACAATCTTTTGACTCAGTTGCTTAAAGTTGGACATATCTAAATCCACATTTTGGCACCGTGAAGTGTAGCCTATTTTTCAGAGGTGCTAAGCACCTTGCAGCTTCCACTGGTTTCGATGACAGCTGATGGCACTCTGCATCTTTGAAAATCATGCCATTTACTTAGGTGCCCAAAGAGTGATTAAAATGCCTAACTTTAGGTACCCATGTTTGAACACTTTAACCTTTGCATTTACATACATTACTTAATGTAAATTAGTGACCGATGCAGGACAGGCACTGGCAAATTACAAACGAAGTAGCAACTTGGAGCATGATCCTGAGAGGGGCTGAGCACCCACAGTTTCCTCTGAAGTCAGCTGAAGACACTTAACAAGATCAGGTCCTCCTTTATGTAATAAAATGAGTGGAAAAGCTTAGTAATACGTCAGTGCTCCTACTCATGCTATTAAAAACTAAACCCCATTGCTTCTTTGTAATTCTTCTAATTCTGGACTTTTATCTTCTGGAAAACTGGTGCATTTTCCAGCTCTCTGTATCACCTCAGTCACCTTTTTCAGTGCTTTCTGAGCAATGATAAAAAAAATCTGGAAAGTTCTGAGGTAATTGAAGTTGAAACAGGCCCATTGTTCCTGCTTGTCACAGTCCTCCCACCGAACAGCATGATTAGAAATAGCATATCTGCCACAATCCAGTACTCACAAAACAGACCGAAGAGGAGTTCTCTGGATTTTGTTTGTTTCTTCCTTCCTTGCAGTTCGAGTTTCTTTGCTCTGTCTGGGGATATGGCATTAATAAAGGTGCTGGGCTTGGAACCACAAAACAGTGCGAGAAACTTGAAGCTGGAGAATTTCATACACTTGGATGCTTCCTGTCCCTGATATCACAATTGCAGGATGCAGTTGATGAGAGTATGCTGTTTGAGGGCTGGTCTATTACTAATCCTATGAACACCTTCCTTAATATAGGAGCTGTTGATAAAGAAGTAGTGTGGGAAATTGGGCAGAGCTTAAAAGTCTCCTGTAAATGCAGGAATAAGAGGAGGAAGCATAGCAATGGCTAGAGAGTTTATCTGACTTGCAGTGTGTACCTCTTTTTAATACCTGGAGGGACGTGTTTTTAAAATCATATTGTAAAAAAGGTTCACCTGTGACACTATTAAACACTTGAGATTTTTAAAAGAGAAATAGCTCCATTGAGGGTGATTTGTTTGTACCATAGTCCAAACAGTCTCAGAATAAGAAATATTTTTCCTGATATTTAAACCTAAACTATACTTATAGCAGCTTAAAGAGAAAATAAATCTCTTCACCAGTGTTACCATTAGCACCTGAGATTAACAATAGTGAATTTAGAAGAAAATATTATTTAATTTTCAGCATTTAGTGTAAACTGATTGTTGACTTTTTGCACTTTATTCAGTCTGGACGAGGAGAACTGATTCCATGGTCACTAATTTTTGTTTAAAGTCAATTCCTAGTCAGTTTCACTTTCTGATTGTCATTCATTATCATGATGTGCAATATTTAAATCCAAACAAAGGTATGTTTAAAAGTTTAAACAATTAATTGTTTTCAGTGACTTATAGTAACATTTCAATTACTATTAGATTTTGTCAGTGTTTGTTCAACAGGCTGAATTTGGGACATAAAATAATTGGAAGTAATCTTTTAAGTCCACTGTTGCCCCACACATCTGAGCTGCTGATTTTTCCACCAATGAGTTAGCTAATAGAGGAAACTTTCAGAGTCATCATTGCTCTTATGGAGTAACGATGGCAGAGGTTCCTCCTGTCATTGCTCCTGAAACCTGCTTCACAAGGGTTTTCACCATATGGAGAAGAAATGTATTATCTCACTTAGGTGGCTTTTCTCCACCATATTAGAGAAGCTATGGTACTGCTGACTGTGGCCAATTCCCCACTACCCCAACTTGTGGATGGGCCAGGTAAATGGGTCAGTAAGTGCTGGAGAGATGGCAATACACTCCTGATCGCCATTTTTGGGTCGGGAAGGAATTTTCCCCCAGGTCAGATTGGAGAAGACTCTGGGGTTTTTCACTTTGCTCTGCAGTGTGGGGTGTGAGTCACTTGCTGGTTTCAACTAGAGTAAATGATGGATTCTCTGTAACTTGACGTCTTTAAATCAAAATCTGAGGATTTCAATAGCTCAGCCAAAGGTTATGGGCCTACTACAGAAATGGGTGGGCGAGGTTCTATGGCCTGCAATGTGCAGGAGGTCAGACTAGGTGATCATGATAGTCCCTTCTGGTCTTAAAGTCTATGCAATCCTCCTTCCTACACACACAGTTGGGCCACTGACTTTTCATCCCTCCTGCCTGATCAGTCTTGGTCTTGATCAAGGACACCAATAATATTTAAATAATTGAAGTTGTAATGAATCGGTCTTAAGATGATGATACAAATGCTGCTCAAGTTGCCGCTGTTGCCCTCACAAAAAGCGTGCCTTCAATGGTTAGCCACTAGGCTGGAGGAAATGGACAGGGACATGAAGGAAGAGAGAGACCAGTGACTGACTCTTCTGAAATACCTTAGGGATTTACAGCATTAAGAAATGAAAAGCATAGCTGAGATATGATACCTCAAACAGATGTTACGGGCTGGATGCGGAAATTACTGGTTCTTTGGTTGGTGTTATTCAAGAGGTCAGACTACATGATTTTACTAGTCCCTTCTGGCCTTAAAATGTATGAAAATTAGATGGAGTATTTTTACCTTGGCCTGACAAAATGCTAGGGTTGATTTTTGTTTATTTATTAATGTTTCTCCCCACAGTTCAAGTGAATTGTTGAGTTGCCAGTTCTCACAAGTTATAATAGGCATTTAAGTTACTCATGACTTCAGGAGAAAGGTGGGACTCTCTCTCTCTTTTTTTTTTTTTTGTTGCCATTAGTAAAAATGGCTATATTCCATTGTTTTCTATAGGCCTGAAGATCTAGGCTGCCCTCTGTCAAAATGCCTGCCATTTCCTTCATCCTTTGCAGATGGAAGTAAGGCTTCCCATAACCTATCCTTAGCTAAGCAATTGGCCTATTCATTATATATGGCACAGGCAGGATACAGTGTGGAGATGGGGACATGACACAGGTCAAGTAGTGATACTGGTGGAAGCAGAGAGAAGGGGACAAGAGAACGTAAAGGGCTCAGGAGGGAAAATGAGTGAAGAAAGGAAAATGAGGGGGAAACATGGGATGGGAACCAGAGTGCCTCATGATCAGGATTCAGTCCAAGGTAGAGCACAGAGATGGCTCTTGTGGTATTAAAGAACAATCTTCTTGTGGCCATGTACAGAGGCAAGATCATCACAGTTGTACTGCTGTACCTTTCTGCAGCCTTTGACACAGTGGACCACCTGCCTACACCACGTATCTATAGTAGATGGTCCAGAGTGGTGATGAGTGACAGCTTCTTCCCTCCAAAGGCCCTAACCTGCAGGGTCTTGCAGGGATTCACCCAATCCCCTTTTCTTTTCAAAATCTACATATCACCACTAGAAGAGACAGAGAGACTTCATGGGCTTAGCTGCCAGCAGTGTGCCCATGACACTGCCCTTTAGATCTCATTCTCAGTTGATGCAGCCATTGCTGCATGTATCTAAAATGCCACAACGCCTACAGGAAATTAGTTCTTGGATGAAAAGCAGCTGGATCAAGCTGAACCTACAAAAGACTAAAGTGATGCTGTCTGGAAAGAGGAAATGCTTTGAAGAAAAAAGCCAAGACATTTTCTATTGAAGGTGCAGAGCCCCCATTCATCAGAGCGGTGTGAAGCCTGGGGATCCTGTCTGACTCCTTAATAAGTCTGGATGACCAGGTAGCACCAGTTTCTAAAACGGCCTTTCACTTCCAACTTGCTTGGAAACTTTGTCCCTTCCCCTGGATGAGGACCTGGCCACAGTAATCCATGCATTAGTCACCTCGAGACTGGATTACTGTAATTTACTGTATCTGAAGCTGAATGTGAAGACAATGCACAGGATCCAGCTGGTGCAAAATGTGTCTGCCCATCTTCTCTATAGCTTAGGCTGCTGTAAGCACATCAGGCCTTTGATCAAGTCCCTCCACTGGCTCCCATTCCGTTTCTGATACCAGTTTAAGGCTTTGGTCCTGATTTTCAAAGTAATATAGATGGTTCAAGCCCCATCTACATTAAAGACTGAATTTGGATCTATGAACCACTACAACTGCTGCACTCCTCTGGGTCAATGCAGATCACAAAACTTCGGACAAAGTGCATGGGAGCTGGGGACAAAACATTCTCTGTCAAGAGGATCCAATTGTGTAACAAATTTCTAGAGGACATCAGGTGAATCCAGAGTCTTCCTGTCTTTATGAAATGCTGCAGAACCTTCCTCTTCGAAAAAGCCTTTCTATAACACAACACTGACAGTGCCTTCTACCTGATAAATCCCGAGTCTAAGAAATCAAAGACAAAAACCCTGCCCCAAGCAGAGTTCTTACCCTGAAAAGGAAGAAGTCCCAGGGAATCCCTGAAATCCACTAAGGACTTCATTATTGCTACTGGTTTTATGTGAAAGGCACTCAGATACTATGGCTGTTGGCAGCAGTTTAAAAGCTCTACATAGACAGACAGAAAACTGGGAGATCAGAGAGTGAAATGGGGGTAGGATACTGAGGAGGACAGGACCAGAGAATGAGATGGACGCAAAAGACTGAGGGGACAAGGAAGAGAAGGTGTGGGCATGAGATTGTGACTGGACAGACTGGAATGGTCTCAAGAGAGCAAGATAGTGATAGAAGAAAGGAATGGAGACAAAGAATTATAATTTCCCCATCTCCGAAGTTGATAGAGGGCTAGAAAGGATCACTCTTCAAGCAGCTATGTGGGGAGGGCTGAATGATAATACTGTTTCAAACTGAAATGGAGCCAGAAAAAAACCCCAAACAGTTAAAAAACATCACTTGATATTTAAACCAATCTTTATTTTTGAGGCTCTGACTCAAGATTTTTACTCCTAGAATTGGCAGTCCTGGAACAAGCAAAGAACACAAGAAACTCATGCTACAATAATGACCTTTTTGTTTCCTTGTTCCAATTGACAGTGTAAGGTAATTCATATACAATAATTATGTGACATCACCACAGAGCCTGTAACGTTCACATGGTCTCTGAACAGGGGATCTGGCATTCTCTTGTTTGTGGCCACCCATGTTGGATTTGTTTGTCTTTCGCACACCTGCACCTGGTGGTTTGTTTCCTGGCCTCTGCATCTTCTAGTTACACAACCTGGATGATAATGTCATTAATCCCTGGGGTAAATTAGCTAAAAAGTGAGCTAACAAAGAAAAGTTATGGAGTTGTTTACTGTTTGTTTCTCTTTTTTCACTGCTGTGAATCTGAGCAGCCTGTGAACAGAGCAGTGCACCAGGTGTCCTATAGAGAGGTTAGAAAACCCTACCCACAGCTTTAATCCTGCTTTCAGTTTGCTCACTGAATGAGGGATTTCTTCCCACATGAAATCAGTAGTATAGAGCGGTGATCTGACTGGACTGTAATCTGTGTTCCTGGGTCACAATCACAATCTACTCTGCAACTCTACAAGCGCAATCCCTAGTGGACATACTTCCTCCCCTGCAGATTTCTATCACTCTGGATTCTTAACTGTCCTCTTCCCGGTGTAAAGCCACCACAAGCCTTTTCCTGTGTAAAATGGCCTGGTTTTTGCCTGGCTGAACACAGCTAAAAATGTGCCCAGCTATGCAAAAATATAGGCCATTTATCGGAGATGGGAAGAGCCCCATGGTGGATTTGCAGTGGGAAGGAGGGGGATGGAGTATCTGGAGTGGTACTGATCTGTACTGGGGAGCATCCTGGGTCAGTCCAATTTTGGCAGAGTGTAAAATTAGGGGGATTAATTTTAAGTTTAGGATTTACTGAGTTTAATGAATGGTGAATCTATTCAGCAAAGGAACCATGAAGGGAAGAACATAACCTATTTTGTGTTACCTGTGTCTTGTCTTCACTTCTTAGATCTTCATGTAAAAAGCTCCTATTCATCACCTTCCAGTAGTCTTCTATGAATTGCTCAATCTGTGCCAGGGTGAAATTGTCCTCTGAGCCCCCAACAGCTTCTAACAATCAGACAAACAGAGAGATTTGAGGCTTATGATCTTATCTGTGTATTTATCTTCTTATAATGGCTCCTTCACCCAGAGTAGTTCTGCTTTGCAGAGCTGCCTCTTCTTCCAATTAGCTTCCTTTTGACATAGTATAACTGAAGGTTTGAGTGATGCCAGGTGTACCCTCTCTTTATCTATGTTTTGCAATATTGGTGCCAGAGTTTTGATGATTCTTCTGGTTTTGCTTGTCCTGAGTGGAAAAATACATGCATGCAACTCAGTGTCCCTAAAGACATGGTGGTTCCTTGATCAAGTTCATCTTAACTTGTACCTGTTCCAAACTTTACTGATTTCTATCTCCACAGCCCTGGTACTTCTTGACCGACCTACTTGTGTGTATTCTGGAGGAGCATGAGCAGAGCTGGTCAGAAGCTGCTGAATAGAGAGCCTAAAGGGAGTTAAAAATAAGACAAGCAACTCTCTAGTGCAGTAAATATTGGCGGGAGAGCAAAGGGGTGGGTATGTTTCTGTTTTGTCAGCCTCAATAACCTTGGAACCATAATGTTTACTACTTGTTACTATGTTCCACTTGTTTGCTCTAGCCCTTGATAACCTGTTCCGTTACTTTTAATTAAATATATTGATTATCAGGTTTTTAACTTGACAGACTGCGGTAAGGAATATATTGACATATTTTTGAATACTAGATTTAGCTTTCTATTCCTTTAAATCAATACTGGTCGCAATGTTCAAACTAACAATTCTATTAATATTTTTGGACAGATTTACATTTTATTAAGTAATAGGAAACCTTGATATTTTACCATTAAAACTCATTACTCTCCTCTTCTTACAATAAGAGGGTTGCAGGCATTGGATGGAAAGAGAAAGAATATGCAACTAGGTTGCTATGAATAAAGTGGAAATCCCTTTCTGGCCTACATATCACCTCCTTTTTGACAAGCATGTCATAGAAATGTGGATCAAGGTATAGTTCAATTGTGTTAATATATATGAACAATACTAAATTACCACATTTTTAATTAATAGGAAAACAGTTTGCTTTTGTTTTAACTTTGTGTTAAGATTTATGCGTGATCTCGACAAATAAAGTCAAAAGAATTGAGAGTCTTGGTAGGGATGTGAAGTAGGGATTAGAAAAAGAGTACATCTGTTGCTATTTATACAGGACCAAACTTGATGGGGATGTCCTCATCTTAAGCCTTCTCTCTCCTGTATGTTTTCTTGTTGGAGGAGGAGAAGGGGCCGTTGGTTTGTAATAAAACTGTCCAAGCACTGCATGTGTTGGAGACACAGCTACGTTAATATATGAAGTTGTTACTGTGAGCATGAATAGTCAGGTGATAAAGTTTAATTGGACTCCTATAAGCTTTTCCAAATACCTTTTGCCAAGAAAATATTCCCATGAAATGCTGCAAGTGTCACTCCTTCAGTAGCAGGACATAGTTTTAGCATTGTTTCTGGAAATTGCTCAATACAAATGAAAGGTCAGATGTATAGTAGGCAGGGTAACACATTTCCATTAGTAAATGAGATTTGGTTTACACCCACAGGGCACGAAACAAACTTTGTAATAAACATTTACAAAATTTGGTGCCCTTTATGAAGTGAAATTATGGAATGTACTTAAAATAGCTAAACTTGCCATTAGCGGTTCCCTGGGCTAAAAGGTACGTGGTGGGATGTAATAGGGACAAATGTCACCAATACACATAATTATAGAAGTTATTTACTTTGTACAGCTGAGGATATTAAAATTAAGAAGTCCAGTGGTTAAACATTCAGAGGTTATCTGGAACTAAAAGTATACAGAATATTGAATATACAGGAAGGATCACACAGAAGTTCTTCAATATAAGAGGGCGGTCACTTCCTTAGGCCTTAATCCTATTTTCTACTGAAATGCATGGCAAAAATTCCACTGACATTAAAGGGAACCGGCTCAAGCCCTAATAGGATATCTTGGAGTGCTGGTATAACATGAATGGCAGATTTATACTGAAAGAGAGAGACAGTACTTATCCAGTCACAATGAAGGGGTTTTCTATTACAAACTACCCTCTGAAACCTATAGGAATAAGCCTTTTAACCACTGGTCCACATCTAGTGTACATGGTGCCTCTCACCCATGTATTTTTCTGTATACAGCTTCATATAAATAGCAGAACAGCTTTTTCTGAGAAGACTCTAGAAATAGTATTACTATGGGAGGACAGCTTCAGCTATAAATGTAACGAATGGCTTTAAAGAAACAATTTTAAATAGCAACATGAACTCAGCTTTACAAGAGGGGGTGATTTGCTGTGAACTTGCTTCTCATGACCCGCATTTCAAGCAGTGCCAGTTGCTTAATACCAAGCACCATGTGCTGATACAGAAGATGTTGTTGGCCTTTTGTGTTTCAAAATGTTTTTCCACTGTAAAGCGTGACAAGGCGGGCAAATAATAACAGGGAATAAAGATAAACTGATCCTGGACTCTGACATATACTAACTGTGGCCTGCTCCTCCAAATGCATTTCCCCGTGCAGACCCTTATACCTGGAATCAGTGCTGGTAATCTCTTTGGCATGCTACACAGGGTCTGTGCAGATGGATCTCTTGTAGATTCAGGGCCGGCATCTCCTCCTGCTTCTCATTAGCTGAGATTTCACTGCCACAATTCTTTTTTGTTCACATGGGCCCGGATTCTACACTGCATCCAAGCTGTCCTTGAATGTAGAGGAGAGTAGTTGCTGCAGGGAGTCCATTGTGGCTCCTTTATTCCTGGCCACCCAACCCTTGAGGAAGTCAGAGAAGCAGAAGGCATACTCTAACTTCCATCACTAGTGTAAGGCCCGTTATAGACCTCTCACAGGGTGTGGGTTCTCCCTTGCCTTCTTCCCTACAGAAACTGCATGGACTTTAGTGGTTGTGCCTTCACCAAACCTTTCTATAAGTTCCCTCAACAATCCCTGTGCAACAGCACCACCATGCCTTTTGTCCCTCTCTCCAGGACCTGAGGGGAACAGAGGTCTCTCTCCCTTGAGGCCTCTGTGTAACTAAACTCAACTAGCCCTGCTTCCTTAGCACTTTCTGCCTTCCTCTTTATCAGCCTTGGGCTGATGTGCTAATTGGCTCCTTATCCCATCCAGCCTGATTGTCTAATTACTCCTCCCCTCCCCAACTTTCTCAAGGGGAACTAATTAACATCTGAGTGAGCAGAGTGTTCTTCCCCTGACTCCGTCACATCACTTTACACCAGTGCTGAATTTGGCATGGCAGAGTTCTGCTCCACCATGTACTCTCACACCTAAGGCCTAGCCCCAAAATGCTCCCGCCACACTGTCTCCTTCTCAGTCTCCCCACCCCCAATGCTGGGGTATGGGGACATGTGGCACAGAGGTAGCAAAGCACCCCACCAGTAGAGTTTCCCTATGTAAGGGGGAATTCTCCTCCAACTATCTCCAGCCTTTTCAGGTCACTTTGCACTTTTTATGAATGGCCTTAGCAGACCATAGAAACTGGCACCTGACCTTTAAATTAGATGCTTCATTTTCCCCCACAAAATATTATGTGCATTTGTGTTACCACTAGTAATGGAGGTACCTCTTACAGAGAAACAGTAGCTACATGTGGCATGACGTCGTGGGTCATGTCACTGAATGTCCATTGTGTGTGGCCAGGATGTGTGCCCAAGCCTCCAGCCAACTAGCTTTTATGGTTCCCACTAGTAAGTGCTGGCTGAGCATGTACAATACTAGCACTCTATGCAGTGATAAACAACATCGTCATGGCCTACGTAGCCCTCCCTGTCAATGTGTCCCGCCAATGCCAGGATTTCACTATTTCCTAACCCCCTCCTGGCTATCGCACGTAAAGATGGGATTTTGAAATTAACATCCATTGTGAATAATGTAAAATATTGTCTTTTCCTTACTGATGCATTTAAAGCAGCATATAAAGAATTGGGCCTCAGATCTGAGTCCATGATTTTAATTCTTTTTCTAAAAAAAGTAAGAATTATTTCTAATGTCATAGGGCTTCATCCTCTGATTCATGGCTAGTATTATTCATGATGAGCTGCATGCCACAATCACGATTTTTTTTAGCAGCTCTTACACAGCAGCAGTGTTTCATGGGGGTCAAGCATCTGTGTTGTGTATGTGTGGCTACTTGTGACTGTTGCTACATATTTTAGATGAAATGACCTGGGTTATCCAACAGGCTAATAATTGCATATTGAAGTCAGGGTATCCCCTCTGAATGGGGTTTGTGCACTGATAGTTGATATCTGTCCTTTTTCCATTGATATCTGTATTGAGGCCCATATTTTCTGGAGTGTAAGAGCTGCATTGAGCTGTGCTGGTGGCACCACAGCCTGAAAGCAGAGGTCACCGGTGTATCAGCTGAGTGTCAGGGATCCTCAGGTGGCAGGGCACTGGTTTAACAGTCCTATACTACCCCTTCCTGCAGCTGGTATCGAGGTTCTGGTTGAGAAAAAGAGGCTTCTAAGGTGATTCCCTGAAGCCGTTGGCAATCAGAGCAAAATTAAATCAGCCCCTTGGGTACGCTAATTTATCCTGAGAACAGAGCAAGATCAGGGGAGTGGAAAGATGATTTAAACCCATGTTTACACCTCTTTCCTTAGTTGCTCTGCTCACTCCTCAGCAGCAGCAGCTGAAGACTAGAGTTTGAGAGTTTAATTCTTGACTTTTCTGGTATTCTAGACTAGATGTTGGCCCCATCCTGTTTTTATGAAATGAATGAAAGAACAGAGCCACAACCACCCCCGCCTTCCTACCAAGAGGCACTTCAGCCTGTTACATTGTAACTTTAATCAAAAACTAAAACCTCAGCCGACTCTTATTATTCTGCCCTTTGAAATGTTCACTTCAGAATTCTTAAAATATCCATTTACTACATAATAATTCAAGTCTGTCTTTACCTTGTATAATTCTATTTGTTTTAAGATTGTTTGTAAAACCACTCCACTGACAATTTTATCTGTTGATTTTACCCACTTTCAGAATATTTGTAAAAATTCTATTTTAAGTATGAGAAGCCACACTATGAAATGTAATATACCTATCTAATTGTGAAAGACATTGGCAAAAATGAAATAATGTTTGCTTTAAAAGACATGTAATTTCTTCAGCTAGGAGTTGGCACTGAGTAATTGGAGTGTGAATAGCTGAGCAATTGAGGTGGGTGTAGACAGGGAGAGTGATTGAATAATTGGTCTCAGTAAGGGATGTCCAAACACAATGAAGAAAATACCAGCCTCACCTCAAAGGTTTGAGGGAGGAAGAAAGGAGTGAAGATAATTACTTTTACCACTCAACTGGCCAAAGAGGAGTCCACCTTGATAACTTTGGAGTCAGTCCACTTCAAAGGACAAAATCTGATCAGGCTTGCAACAATGTGGGTGATTAAGGATCACACCAGATGCAGCATGACAAAGCAAAAACCCATAGACTTACATGAGATCTTTTTCCTATGCAATGGGACAGAAAGATGAAGGCTGGAGGTTTGGGTCTACATCACCACACCAGCCAGGAGTACCGATGAGCATCGGCAGAACCTTGCTCCTTACCTTCGTGCTATAGCCACCTGGCCAGTGACTACCATGAGCACCAAGAGGCTGGTAACTAACATCTGTGAAACCCCTATGTATGTTTGTCTGTCTCCCTGACTGTGCATGCCTGTCAGTGTGTATGAGTGTGAATGAAAGTACCATTTGAAACATGTGTCAATGAAGTATATTTTATTAACAGGAATCTCTATATTTGTAATATTGATACAATGTTGATATTGTTTTCCTGGTATTTGCATTATTAATACTATTTCACTAAGTAAAGCACAATATTGATATTGTTACAGTGTTGATACTGTTTTCTTGGTATTTACATTATTGATACTATTTACCAAATTTTTGTATTCACAATAAACGTGGCTTGTTGTCTTATCCCCTGAAAAAGATCCTGTGATATTTGTTATTTGAATAACAGAGAGAGCAAAAATTCTGTCCCTTGCTACTGTAGCTGCTAAACCATTTTGACCTTTCATCTGGAACAGTGAAGTGAGGTTTTGATAAGGGGCACATCTGTTGTTCAAGCTGGGACACCACTCTGTGAAGGCTCCACTCCGCAGTAAAAAAAGACATTTGCTTAGCCAACCAAAGAATAAAATCTCGTGTTCTTTTTACAACATCTGTTTGGAGCTGTGAAATCCCTGATGATGTCAAGAATCAAATAGCAACTTCAGAAACTTCCAGCCAACACAGAATGTGTGATCATGGATCAAATTCTACTCATCCCTCTGAAATCACATTTTGATTTTGGTCCTGCCAGAAAAATAGACGTGAAGAACCTTATGTGAATATTTTTTTAAAAAACAAAACTTTTAAATAACTATCCAGGTGCTACAAATTGGCAGAGATTCAGGAATGTAAGTTCTTTGTGGGAAGAAGGAGAGCGATTTGGAGAACAATGTGTTTGTCACAATCCGTGTTAGGTAACAGAAGAACCTATTGAGCACTAAGGAAACACTTCCTAATGAGGCTAATAAAGATTGCCCTTTTAGTAGTAACTAAACTCCTTATGTGCAATCATAGAAACCTTGCTCCGTTAAATACATTGCTATAAGGGAAAGCAGGGCTGTAAAGATTTTAGGAGGTTTTCTTAAAAATATAAAAATGTATATATTTATTAGCACCACCATTTTGTTAGGAACTTTCAATAGAGCCATAGAGTTCAGTTCTCTCCCTGAGGAACATGAGTGGTATTTCCTCATACCTGGCTATTCGGCCAGGGGAAAGCAGCTTTAATTTAGTCATAGTTCCATAGCACATGCTCCAGGTATCCTACCTACACCTGCTCCCAGCTGGCCCTGATCACTGCCTGGGCTGCACTGGTCAGCCCTGGGGCCTTGGCAGAATTATGGGCACCTTGCACCATTATGAGGGCCCCACCCAGGCAGCCTTTCCACCACTAGTGGAATGTGTGTGTGTGTGTGTGTGTGTGTGTGTGTGAGTGAGTGAGTGAGAGAGACTAGAGCCCGTAGTCTGTGTATCCATCAAAAATATATTCTAAACCAGTCCCACACCTCCATTTGTAGTGTGACATCTCCAGAGTAGGACGCAGTAATTAATACATCTGGTCACATCTGTAGGAAAATCAGGAGCCAGCTTCTGACTTATGGAAAAATAAAGATTTTACAAAAGATTCAAGAAAATATCCGCTTTCTTCAGCCAACTCTAGTCAGACTATAGTGGGCCTGATTCTCATCTCACACTGTTGAAAATCTGGAATAATGCCATTCAAGGCAGTGAATTATAGCAGTATATAACTAGAGTTAGATCAGCACTGGGCTGATTGATGATGTCTCAATTTTTCCCCTTGAAGGCAATGCATCTATTAGTTTGTTTACTTCAGGCAGTGAAATAAAAGTAGTTAGTATGTTGTGTTTTTATTTTCTAAAAAATGAGCATCATTTTAAACTGCACAATCTTTGTTTCAGTATTACCTGACAGACTCAAGATTTTGTTAGTGGCTGTGAGAAGTTGTAAACTAAAGACCTTGGAGATTCCAGGAAGATTATCGAATGTATTGGAATGTAGATGTTGTGTTTAACGTTTCTGTTATCTTTTCCCCCAGCAGGAGAAACTAATGCCAAGGTGTCAAAGAAAGCATATACAGTATGTGGCAGGCTGAACAGCCTCTAGAGACCTTAAATCACCCAACACCCAACATGTAGTGGTAGCTCCCTTGTCCCTGTAGGACTCTTGTATTGTTGGAAGATAATAGAGATTGCTATTCTGAACAGCAGTGCTTAATTTATTATGAAAGAGGTGCTGGAGCTCAAGCAATATTTTTACATTCATACCAGATGCAGCAAGTGCAGGAGAACTGGGCATATGAACTGCCAACCCTAGAAGGGCTGGGGCTCAGCCCTGGCAGAAATGAAGCACTGCTGAACAGTCATTTTGGATAGGTCGAGCAAGTCTGACAGGTCTCTCTCATGTCAGGGTACTTATATACGATTTAAGTAGTCATTGTTCTCTATACAAGATAGAAGCCATGCTGCAGCAGTTCCAGCAGTGTGGTTAAATATAGTAAAAGATTTAGGACCTGATCCTGCAAATACTCATGTGAGGAGTTCCATTTATATAGTCAGAGACTACTCATATACATGAAGTTACTCACATGATTAAGGGCTTACAAAATCAGGAACTTTTAAGTGTTTGCCAAAGAAATGTGTCCAGACCAATACATTTTATCCAACCCCCAAATTTGTATATTATGAAACCTGGATATGAGCCATATTCAAACTCACATCCAGATTCCGTAGCCCCATCTTTAGTTTCCAACAAAATGTTGAATACATGTGTTTTGAAAAAAAACAAAACAAACAGACTATGCTTAATTTACAGATGTGCTAAAGAGCCTATGCTATGCCCATTGAAGTGAAAAGCAATACTCCTTTTGAGTTCAGTGGCAGTAGGGTCTAAAGATGGAATTTTCAAAAGTATCTAAGGGTGTTAGGCACTTAACTCTTTTACAGACACATGAAAAATCTTACCTTAAATTGCTATTGTTCTGATATGTTTAAAGCTATCTCCACCAGAATAGGGCTTCTTTTGCCTAAAGATGGTTGGAGAGGTATATGAAGTTCTGGTTCTCCATGTATTTTGTGTCATATTGTCTGCTGTTATAGCCCCAGTCTGACTCTTTTGATCCTGAAAAACAATAGTGTACACATCATTTGAAAAACAAGAGGATAGGCTCTTACTGTTAACTTTTCTCAATAGCAGAAGTAGATTGTAAGGCTGAAAATGGATGCAAGGTTGAGAAAAACTGCACAGGAATAAAAAAAACAACAAACAAAAAACCCCACCCATCAAAACCAGGCACTGCAGTCTAAACTGGATGGGTGACAAAAGTTTTCTGGCTTAGAACTCTCCAATTACTCAAACTTACGTTTTCTGGGGTTTTTTTTGTTTGTTTTTTGGGGGGGAAGAAATCATTCTTCACTATTCTAAATTTTCTGAAAATAGTCTCTTGGTAAGTTATTAGTAACCATTACCTCCTGGGGAAAAGGGGGAAGTGTTTTTCTTTCCCTGGTGCCTTTAGCCTTTTAAAATAAGAGCTTTACTTTTCTAACCACTTTGGATAGATAGTATTGTATCTTTGTATTTTCATTAATTCTCTAGTGTCAGATCCAACTTCTGTAGAAGACAGTGGAAAGTCTCCTATTGAATTCAGTGGGAGTTACATTGAGTCCTTAGAATATTGGTGAAGTCTTCACAATTTTGAATACTTTGGTCAACTTGCAGTCTATCAGTCCAGCTTTTCATACTTGGTCATGTATTATATATGATATGAAAACAAGGGGGATGCTTAATAAAATTAAAGAACAGAGAATAAATTAAAAGGAAATACTTTATGCAGACACTTTATTCATTGCCAAGGGAGGTAATCAAGACAAATACCGTGGCTGAATTAAGCACTAGAAAGTTTTGACCATTAGTAAACATATTTAATTATGCATGCTAAGATAATTTCCATGCAGCACAGTACAGGTCAGAAATAGTACGGGTCAGAAATTATTTTTGTTGAAACAGGTTTTTGTTGGAAGAAGCGGTTTTGTGAAAACTGACATTTTTTGCAAAATCACATTGATTTCAAAGAAAAGTCCCACAGAAAACACTTTGATGCAAAAATATCATTTAAAAAGGAGATCATTTTGGAATTTCAAAATTTGATTCAGAATTTAATTTTGTTTTTTAGTTTTTCATTTCATGACATGCCACTATCATATCATGAAATGTAAAATAAAAATATATAGTTACAAATTTTGAAATTAAAAAATTCTGAAATGCAAATTCTCTTAAATGAACATTTCAGAATTTCCAATTTCTGGGCAGTGTCTATAATAATTGTTTTTGTTTTAATTCCAAAAGAAAAATTTTGAAATGTCAAAATTTTCCACAAAAATGGAAATTCTGAGTTTCTGCTGACTGAAGCTAGAACTCAAATACAGTTTTAACCTACCTGAGTATTATAATACTTCAAAAACTTTTCCAGATAATGCATTTTGTAGATCACTGTCATAAAAACAAGAAGAACCCTTCTACACTAGCTGTGTGGACAACTTCAGCTACTGATCATTATAAACAGAGTACTTCACTTCTCTTTGTTATAATGAGAAGACTGTTGTTTATTTTATAGAATATCTAAGAGAGGTGATTATATAAGAGATGTGAATTATTTAACAATAATATGAAAGATTAGGTTTTTTTATGTCAAAGAACTTCCTGAATGGCTTTATTTACCTTAATCAAAAATACTTTTGTATGCATTGAATATGGGACCTGTCAAAAGCTTTGAAAGTCTGACAGATTTTTTGAGCAGAGTATTTTATTTTTTTGACAGAACAGTTTGGTTTCTCAATCCCGTATCCCTGCTTCATTGAGCAAGGGATACTGTTGTGTGTGGCTTAGTTCATTTTGAAGTCTCCAGTGGTCATAACCTATAAAGCTGAGTGACAAAGAGCCATCAATCAATACAAGTAGAGACTTGGCTCAAGACTGGAATGCTTGAGACTTTCCATGGGCATAACATCTACAATACAATTTATGGAATATCACTCTTTTATAATATTGACAATGGATGTTTGAGACCAAGTTTGCAAAGAGTTTTTGCTGATGTCCAGCAGGTCCTAAATGTTTACCTAATGCATACCCTATATTTGAATGCATAGTTTCTTCAAGCATGGCATTTCATGTAAAAGGATGACACTATACCTTTTGGGGTCATACTTTCATTCTTTCATTGGGAAGCTAAAAAGAAATCTGTTTATGTAAAACCTACAAGATTTTGCTCAGTTGCTATAGTCCCAGCAGAGGGCATACAAGGGAAGTAACAGAAAACTGCACCCATTCCTCTCTGCTCCACAATAGCCAGCAAGTTTACGGAGACATATCTGAGAGTCAGCTGCTGTAGAACAGGAATTAGGTTCTATAATAGTAAGAGTTTTCTCCTTCAGCATATGATGGAAGTCAGAGCTACACCACAGTGATCATATTTGTATCTCCAGTAACAAAGTGGGTATTTACTTTACTCCTAGCTATCTTAAAGATGAAATTACTTTGTGGGTTTGTGTGTGGAAATGTGCTTGATCCCCTTTAAACAATATTATACTGGGATGTGTCTTGTTTCACCCCAAATTTTAGGCTGCCATGAAGTAGAAGTACTTTTTGTATATGGAATCAGCAGAAGAGTTTTGTCCTGGGGAGCTGGCTTTCAATTCAAAGTAAATATGCACCACTTACTTCACAACAAAAATTGGTTCTATTGCCTTTTTAAATACCATCCTTTCCACGTGTCCTTGACTCTTTTCTTTTGATGGCAATGTGTCTTATTCCAGTAAAGAGGACCAATAGAAGAACTTGAATAGATTACTGACATTTCAATTTAATTGGAGGGGAGTGGCTCTCACCAAAAGAAAATGGCAAGACAGCTGCATGAATCAGCAAGAAGTGGATACTGCTTAGAATTATACAGTCAAGACACGCCACACATAAGCAGACTCAGGGGAGGGGCAATTTAATATTATCCCCAAAATAACATTCATCTCATCTAACGTGGACTTTTTAACAAGTGTATTAGTAGGTGCCATGTTAGTATATTTTTTGGTTTGTGGAAATAGGAAATAAGGCAATTAGTTTTTTTTTTTTAGGAAGTGGGTGAGGCATAAGGGCAGCTGAGAGAGTGGTCAGGAACAAATGGGTACACTAGCTTGTAACCTGCTTTCTGACGTTGTTAGGTGTAGGATGGCAACGATTGACTCATTCATGTTTAAAGACTTAATAAAAGAGCTGACTTCCATTTGTGCAATACTGTACTCCCATTAATAATCATATCGGTTTATGACAGCCATGAAAATATGTAACATTAATTTAGTTGGGAGCTTGTAATGGAGCCACTATTGTAATTTTTCTTGTTAAAAGATCATCCCAGGCTTCTAGCATATCTCATTATACACTAGCATGCACACAAATTAAAATCTTGTGCATCTTCTTTAGAGACAGTCTGGAAATGTTAAAGGGGCACCATCAGACGTAGTAGTTTAGGTCTAAAATGTAGATTTAAATATCTGTATAGCCTTGGTCCTGAGAAATACCACATGCATAAAGCCAGCCTCCCCAGCATGTATTATTTTCAAGAAGGCGATACCCATTCTGATCCAGCATGTAAGGAGAAAACAACCACCTTGTTTTAATTTTTGAACTAAATTCTACTTAGTCCTTTCTAGTTTCCTATTCTATATTCCCTATTTTTAGGAAGAGAATGTGCACACTTCAGTGAGTCAGGACTGCCTCATTTGCTGCAGAGGTTAGAAGGCATGTGGTGAATGAGATGACTGGATGAAGCAAAAAGATGCCCTCTTGGTTAAGGCAGTTTATAGATTTTAAGGCCAAAAGAGGCCATTAGGTCATCAAGTTTGACAGCCTGTATGACTCAGGCCTAAGAATTTCACCCATTTACCCCGATTGAGCCCAATAACTTATGTTTGAGTAAAGCATATCTTCCTGAAAGCCAAACAGCCTTGATTTGAAGACTCCAAGAATCACTTCCCTTGTTAGTTTGTTCCAATTGTTAAGTCACTCTGACTCTTAAAAATTTGTGCCTTATTTTTAAACATGAATTTACCTGGTTTTAACTCACAGCCACCATTTCTGGTTATACCTCTTTCCACAATATTAAAAAGCCCTTTAGTATCTGGTATTTTCTCTCTGTCAAGGTACTTATATGCTCTAATCAAGCCACCTGAGTCTTCTTTTTGATAAACTTTGTTAAGTTGAAAAGTTCCAGAGGGATAGCTGTGTTAGTCTGTATACAACAAAAACAACGAGAGTCCTGTAGCGCTTTGAAGACTAACACATTTAATTTCTGCAGGCATAAGCTTTTGTGGGCTGCAACCCACTTCGTCAGATGCCAAAGTGACAATCTGATGAAGTGGGTTGCAGCCCACAAAAACTTATGCCTGCAGAAATTAAATGTGTTAGTCTTGAAAGTGCTACAGGACTCTCGTTGTTTTTGTTAAGTTGAATGCTGCCCTGGAGGACTGGATCCTATCCTTTCTTCTGCCACAGAGTTCCTATGTGATGCTGGGAAAGTCACTTAGGCCAGTTCTACACTCAAAAGGGGTGTGAAAAATCCACCCACCCAAGCAACATAATTAAGCCAATTTAACTTCCAATACAGACAACACTAGGTCAACAAAAGAATTCTCCTGCCAACCTCGCTACCGACTCTTGGAGAGGTGGATTAACTAGGCCAACGGGAGAACCCTTCCTGCTGCTGTAGTGAGCGTCAATGCTGAAGTGCCATAGTGGTGCAGCTACAGTACTGCAGCTGTGCTGCTGTAGCATTTCAAGTGTAAGCAAGCCCTTAAGTCTTATCTACATTTCAGGTTTTGCTGCTTTAAGTATGTTGTCATATTTAAGTGGCAAAACCTCCCAAATGTAGACTGTGTTATGCCAGTCTAAGTACTTTTTCACTGATATAACTATCTCTACACTTACTGTTTTTACCAGCAAGCTGTGTGTGCGCGCGTGCACGGGGAGGAGTGGGGGAGGGAAATCACATCCGGACCCAACAAAACTATGCTGGAAAAAATTTAAGAATAGACTAATCTTTAAGCCAAAATGTTCACCATCAACCACTAATTTTATGTACCTCATTTTCTGGGTAGCTGGGATCAGATTTGAAGATGTGCTGAGATTTCACAACTGCAATTGAAGTCTACTGGATCTGTTCTTTGAACAAATAAAAATACTAAGCATTAAGAAATTTAAAAAAATCAGGTCCTAAGTGTCTCAAATTGTATACCGAAAATACTTTTGACAGTTCTGGCTTTAATCTTTCTGTGTATCAGTTTTCCAGCTGTAAAATGGGGATAATGAAATCTATTCTCACATGGATGTTGTGAAGATAAATCCATTAAAGTTTACAAAGCTCACAGATTCTGTGGTGAAAGCACTGTAGACATACTCAGAAGGAAATCAATAATTTTGTATTCTGTGCATAATTTGGATGGTGTGTATTAAATACACCCATTAATCAAAGAAACATTGAAGAACTACTCATTCATTGAATGAGGCAGGGATCCCGTGGAAAGGATCATATGTGATCATGTAGTTGAAGTCTGTTTCATAATACATATGCAGAAATGGGATGAATTAAGGTTGCACAGGCAACCTCAGTTCTGGCATTTCATAACTTTGGAGGGCTTGATTTTGCAACTTAACATTCTTTTAACTGCATTTTATTGGATGTAATATCTATTTATTCTATGTAGCAGAGAGAAAGCTTTTTATTATTTTATTTAAAAGGATCAGGAATGGATCCCTTTTTGAAGTTACAAGGATTAATTGTGTGACATTTGTAAAGCACTTTGAACATATAAAGTACTTTAACAGTGCTGATTACTTGGCCAAATAGCTTAAAATTCATAGTTTTCATTTTCTAAAATTCACAGTTTAGACAATGAACTGACTTTACTATATAAAGTTCATCTGTATAAGGGCCATATTCTTGATTTGGATATACAGCTCATTGGATATACAGCTCATATATGGGAGCTGCACATACAAATCTGAAGCTAGACTATGATCCTGAGGATCTTGGATAAATAAGAAACAGACAAATTTTAGCCAAATTTCTAAGCATATGTTTTTCTCTTATGTAATCCAGCACACCAAAGCAACAAAGAGATGAGTATTTCCATCTACTTCATCTACTTCAATTAAATGACTCAATTCCTTAAAATTAAGCATATGCTTATGTGCTTTGTTGGATTGGAGTCTAAGCAGGTGTATTGGAAAGCATTAATTAAAATACTGCAATTCCCTTCTCTCAACACTGTCCCTCACAAAATCTCTAAAGAAACTAAATACTATGTTGAACAATTTGACCTTAAGCAAACAAATATACATTTCTCATAGCATTTGGTTCAAATGTAAAGGTATTGATAAACCCTCTGGTCTCCATCAATCACTTCTGCTGTTCTGAAATTGGTTCCAGGTGTCTAACTATGCAGTTAAGCTAACAAACAAGACTCAAACACACTGAACAGACGCCTATTGAAATTGTAACTTCTCTATTGTGCTATGCAGGCTTTGTCAAATCAGAACCAGTAGATGGCGCTATTTTAAATAATTGCTCCATAGCTTTGAGGAAATTAGACTGAAGAAATTCTTTGGCAAGTTGGTGTAAATTTTCTGGCATTCTTTTACTTTAAACACGTAGAGCCGGATGCCCAGCTGGTGTATATCAGTCTAGCTGCACTGATGCTAATGGAACTGACCTTTAATGTTGCAGAAAAATCCTAGCATTACGTGTTGTCCACCTTTCTGATCCTCACAATAGAAAGTGATTGCATTCTCCTTTATTAAATATGAATGAGCTTTGAAATTTTCACTATGTTTTGTTAAAGTAATCAAGAATTTGTTGCTACCAAGGAAAAATAATTGGTGCCCTGCTGTGTGATTGTACATGTAATTTTCCATCTGCTGCTTTTAGTCTGTTGCTCCACTTCATAGCCATCCTTCCCTCCCCCTCCCCCCAGCATGATTGTCAGAAAATTGTCAGAGAGAGTTGTTCATTTTAAATGTCACTGAAAAATCTGCTGCTAGTGATAAAAAGTATCCTGTCTTGGTATCTTGTGAGGTACTTGGGAGAGAGACAGCATAACAATGTGTCCCTATGAGACTCAGACTACTGGAGCTCTGCTAATAGAGGCATTTACCCCATACGTGCGCGTGTGTGTTGGCTGATTTACTTCCATGGTATACTACAGAAACCGGAGGCATCTCTATAAGTGATCCTGATTGTGAGAGCTGAGCACCTGCAACCTCCACTGAATTCAGTGGGAGTTCTGGGTGCTCAGCACCTCTCAAGATTCAGTCCATATTATATAATCTATGTGGTGGGGCAAATATGCCTGTTTGTTGGGTAGCAACAAAATGGCGTCATGTAGTTTTCCCCCTTTTTAAATTCTTTTAATCAATTCTTTTAATCAACTGTTACAGCAGGTGCTGGAGCACTGTTGATCTCCTCCCAAATTTAAGGAAGGTGAAAATAGTGTTCTGGGGCTAGTAGGACATTGTGAGGAGTCAAGTCAGAAAGGGAAAGAAATAAGAAAATAATGACTTGGCATATAGATGGGTGAGAGATAGAATGGGAGACTAGGAAAAACAACACATGAGAAAAGAATAGCATGTTCCAATGGTTAATTACCCTTGCTGTTTAAAAAGAAAATTGCACCTTATTTCTAGCCTCAATGTGTCTAGCGTCAGCTTCTAGTATTAATAGATTTAACATAATAGATGTTTTAACATAATTATGTTACAGTATACTTACTAGCAATGACATCTCTGAAGGCAACACAGAATTCTGCTGTATTACTCCTTTAATAATTTGTGGCAACCACAAAGCACATACTGCATGCTGTTTAAGAAGTAAAGTTGGGAATGCACACGTAGACATTCAGAGCAGCATATGAGCAGGAAAACAAACAGCTTGTGCATGTGAACACAAAATAGAACCAGTAACAGGCAGTGGAGATGCAAACACTGGAAAATATTTATTATTATTGTTAATAATAATGATAATAATCATGCTTATTACAGTAGTGCCTAAGTGTCAACCAAGAATGGGCCCTGTTGTGCTAGGCGCTGTACAAACACAGAGTAGTAGATGGTCCCTACCTCAAAGAGCTTGCAGCCTCAGTAGAACACAGACACAGGGTGGGGTAACGGGTACAACACACAAGCAGAGTGAACAATGGGATCGTGTTAGTGCCATGATTATTTTGTGTGTGGACGTAGGAGAGGGAATCCGCTACCTGTGGTTTTACAGATGGTGTGTGGAGCAAGTGTATTTGGGGTGGCAAATCTAATTCCATGGACTTCAGCAGTGAAAATTTAGCAAATGTGGTTCCCAGGTCCTGTCTTTCCCACTTGTTACCACACATTCTAACAACTTAGTGCCCTCATGCAGCACTCTTCTCCGTCAGAACTCCCACTTACACTACTTACAGTGGGAGTTTTACCTGAATACGGTGTGCTGAATGGAAACCTTGTAGAATTACTACACCTGCTGGCTCTCTGCATTGTGTGTGGTTGTTAAAATCAAAGAGCAAAGAGCTAGAAAATACTGCTATTTCTTTCTGTGATAAGTAGTTTAAGGTCAACTTTTTTTTTTTTTTTTTTTTATGTGTAATGCATTGCTTAAAATACAAACACCCTTTGTTTATTCTGTTGTCTGCACCAGTGAATGCTTTCAAGGATCCTGGCTACTGTAAAGGATGGCTTAGAAATCTAGTGTAAAAAGGCAGCCAATGCCACTGGGGAATAGAGTACTCTACAAATAAAGACTTGTGGCCTCCATTTACCAGAGTCACAGTGCAATGCTCTTTCTACAGAGTATGTAATTCAGGTTTGAAATTTATGAAACTTAACAGTATAAAACATTTTTTTCAGTGCTTTTTAGTTATTGTCAGACACTCAGAACTGTAACTTAATTACATCTAAATTTCTTTAATCTGCAGTTTGAGAATATTTTGCTTGAACATGAAAACAGGCATTTCTTGACATCTGAGTTCTCATTCTTCTTCCCACACATGAATGTTGTAACATTATAAAGCATAGGGGGATGCTATTTCTTCCATTCCTTACATGAAGAGTGTGGTACATTTAAAAACTGCCCTACACTGCATCTCCAGATCCCAAGAGATGCCCAGCACTCATCTCCCTTCTTTATTTTCCCTATTCCTTGTCCTTTGAAGAACTGACCTCTGGGAGTGACAAGTGAAACTGTAAGGGTTTGTCTAGACTAGATTCTGGGGTCCTGTTTTGTTGATTACCAATTTACTCAAGTTAACTAACATGATTGTAATGCTAGTCTAGACACACCACAAACCTTTGTTGCTGAGTCCTAGAGTGAACCACAAATGTCTCTGTCCAAAATAAATATTTGTGGAGTGCCTAGATTGGCATTTACAACTGTGCTTGTTAACGAGTTGACTAGAAGAGTCCTCCATTTTCAGACCTGCAGAGCATGAGCTCAGGTGGAGGTCAGCCAGAATAATGTTCAGGGAAGGTATCCACCCACCTATTGCACATAAGGAATGCTGAATAGGGCTATAGTCTCTGACCTTGACTAATCTCCTTTGGAGTCAGTAGTGACATTAGAGAGGCAGGTAGTTGTTTCAGAAGAAGTTGACAGTTCTAAAAGTGCTAATTTCCTGACAAATCATGTTACGATATAAAAGGGCAGAGGTAAATCTTTGAGATGCTATGCCAAACACAAGATCTACGACATTAGCCTACCAAGGGTTTTCTGGTCCTGAAGCCAGTCAGAAGCCCCCAAAAAGTAATAGGACAGGAATCCTATCAGCCATCAATAGAAGCATCAACATACTTTTATTGAACAAGATACTCTAGTCTGAACTTATTGCAAAGGCCTGGCTTGTAGACTCTTCTTTGAAGAAGTGGAACTCATTAGGATCCTCGTTAGGCTTTCATAATAAATTTTCTATTTGTGGCACCAGGGCCCCATCCCACAAGGCATACATCCTGTTGTAGTACAATAAAATTTTGGTTATCTACTTTGTATTTTCCTCCCATGCATATTCAGTGAGGTCCAAAGTTTGTATGTGTGATTGTTTTGGAGGGGAGGGGTGAGAATAGATTATTTCCCTAGTTTGGCTGGGGCTCACATACCATCTTCATCTGGAGTTGTTCAAGGTCATCAGTTACGACGTTAATCTGTATTTTCCCTCTTAATTTAGTTTCACATGCACATAATACATGTAAGAACATAAAAACGGTCATACTGGGTCAGACCCATGGTCCAGCTAGCTCAGTATCCTGTCGTCCTACAGTGGCTAGTGCCAGATGCTTCAGAGGGAGTGAACACAATGGGGTAATTTACAGAGTGATCCATTCCTCAGGCTCTGTTTAGCCATGGTGGCACTTCTTAAAAATCCTCTTACTTTTTTTATTTGGGGTATACATATAGTTTGTACCTCAATTATGGTGTTAAGAAGTCTCCATGCAGCTTGCAGGCATCTCTCTTGTGACGGTTCCTTTTAATTTCTGTTTAACTAGCTTCCTCATTTTGTGTGTAGTGCCCCTTTTTTAACTTAAATGCTATTGTGGTGGATTTCTTTGGTATTTTCCCTCCATAAGGATGTTTAAATGTAATTATATAATGGCTGCGTTTACTGAGTGGTTCTGTTATATTCACCTCTTGAACCAGATTTTGTGCACCACTTAAAACAAGAATTCTCTCCCCTTGTTGGCTCCAGGGCTGGCTGCTCCAAGAAGTGTCTAGAAATTGTCTCTCTGCATCCTATCCTGTTCCTGTTCCCAGTCAATTATGGGGATAGTTGAAATCCCCCTTTATTAAGGTTAAGATTTTGACATGGTTATTTTTAGTAAAAGTCAGGGACAGGCCGTGGGCAATACATAAAAATTCATGGAAGCCCAAGATCTGTCTGTGACTTATTAAAAATAACAGGGAGGCAGCTGGGAGCCGCTGAGTGGGGAGGAGGAGGTGCAGTGACTGGCAAGTGGTGGGCATGCGTGGTGGGGATCCCACAGCTCAGAGTCACCATGGGTGGCTGAGGGACCCCAGAGCTCCAAAATCCCCCCCCGCTGCCCTCAGCTCAGAGCTGTGAGGTTTCTGCTGCTGCCAGTGGTTCAAAGCTGGGGGTCCTGTCACCCATCCTGGCGGACAGCAGCAGAAATCTAGCTTGGAGCCTTCACTGCTGGGAATCCCTGCCAATTGCTCTGGCAGACAACAGCAGGGACTCTACAGCCCGCAGTGGCTCAGGGCTGGGGGTCCCCGCCACAACTAAGAGCTGCCCTGTGTCACTCCCCGCCCCTCTCCCCCACACAAGTTCCCGGACCATCACCGCCTGTGGCGGCTGAGAGCTCTGGTCCCTGCAGCCCCCAGAAGCTGAAATAAAAAAGGAAAATTTCAGAGGTCTCTGGAAGTCATGAAATCCATGACCTCTGTGACAAAATCTTATCCTTACCCATTATTATTGGGTTTTTTTTTCCCCGTGTTTCTAGCCTCTCTAATCTGCCTGAGTATTTCACAATCACCATCATTATCCTGGTCAGGTGGTCAATAGTATATTCCTACTGGTATACTCCTATTATTCAAGCATGCAGTTTCTATCCATAGAGATTCTATGGAACTATTGATTCATTTAAGAATTTTACTATTTTTGACTCTATGCTTTATTTCACATATTGCCTCTCCCCGCACCAGCATGACCTACTCTGCCATTCTATATTTTGTACTGTGGTGTTATTGTGTCTCATCGATTATCATCCTTCCACCAGGTTTCTGTGATGCCTCTTATATCAATAACCTCATTTAATACCAGATGCTCAATCTCACCCCTCTTAGTATTTAGGCTTCTTGCATTTGTATACAAGCACTTATAAAATTGATCAATATTTAGTTGTCTGCCTTCAAGTGATGCAATTGAATGTAACTGTTTCGTTTGACTGTTTCTCTCCAGTTCCTAACTGTACTTTATCAACTTCTATCCTCTCCCATTTAATAAAATTTCCCCTAAGGGACGTGTCTGTCCAAACTGTGTGCTCCGCCATACCTGTTGGCTTTCCCTCAGCCCTTAGTTTAAAAACTCCTCTTCGACCTTTTTAATTTTACATACCAGCAATCTGGTTCTCTTTCAGTCTAGGTGGAGCACATCCTTCCTGTATAGGCTCCTCCTTTCCCAAAAGGTTCCCAACTTCCTAATAAACTTAAATCCCTCCTCCCAACACCATTGTCTCATCCACACCTTGAGACCCTGCAGTTCTGCCGGTCTGACTGGTCCTGTGTGTGAAAATGGAAACATATCAGAGAAAGCTGCCATGGAGGTTCTGGACTTTGATCTCTTACCTAGAAGCTAAAATTGGCCTCCAGGTCCTGCCTCCTGCCCTTCCCCATGTCTCTGAGACTTATATGTACCAGTTCCCCTCAGCACTGCACATAAGCCTGTCTAGATGTCTTGAGGCACACACATGCTCTACGTTCAGAGGGACTGATCCTTTTACCAACAGCAACAGAGAGCACCAAAACAATTCAATGTACTTCAAACAAATGCTGAGGGAAACAAGACTAGAACAAGAGCGCTGCACCTCAGAAATGAGATGCACAGGGGAATGCCTGAGCAAAATATCCACAAATGCCCACTGTAATATAATAATAAAGTCACTTCACCCAGGTTCATGTCCCTTTTGTGTTTGAGTTCTGTCAATATCTAGCAAATGAGGTCACTGGCAGAAATGTTTGTGCAAGCCAATGTTTTCAAATAAGTATTATGGAATATTCACAGAATGCTAATTTTGAACAGATCAATGTATGTGAATTTAAACCTCAGTTGTAAGAATTACACTGTGTCACGGAACAATTCCTCAGTGCAGGGTTTGCCAGGGAGCCCAACCAACAGGATAGAGTTGAAGTCAGTTAATGAAGAACTAGAACATGTGTCCGATCAAGACTAATCAAACATACATTGAATTTCAGATTTTGGATGTTGAGTGCTCTGCTGGTAAACAATCAGTAGGTCAACGGTTAGCCAGGACTATTAATTGGTGAATAATTTTGAATAACCCACAAAGGGCTCTGTTCAGCTCTCACTGCAGTCAATGAGAGTCTTTTCCACTGACTTTAATGCAAGTTGGATCAGAACTTCAACCCATACACTGGTGGGAGGCAATTCAACAAACAAACAACAAAAAAAGGTTATATTAGTCATATGTATTATTTGCTCAGCTCTTAAGAGGCACAGCTGTTTGTTTTCATAGATAAGTATAGTAGATGCATATTGCACATTTCGTATACAGATGGTTTAGTTAAAATGAGGAATTTCAGCCATAAAGACAGAAGAATTGTTTTTTTTTATTTACATGGGGAAAGTATTGGAGGTTAGTTTTCCTTTTTAGAAATCTATTTCTCTGAGTGAGCAACTCCATAATATGCTGGTAGAAGGAGTTTCCCTTTTCACAGTAAATCAATACACTTGGCACTCTGTTGAATAGTGCCTGCTGAAATGGAATATGTATATTGCTAACAGCAGAGCATCTCAAGAAATATTCATATTTTCTGTTTAAAAGAAACTAAGTTTACAAAATCTGGGATCAACTATTTCATCACAAACATGCAGAAGAGCAAAGGCAGATGACTTAGAACCCACCGAGGGATACATTTTAAAACCAATTGCCATGATTTTGAAAGTTATGCTCTCTCAACTTAGAGTCACAAAGGGACTTTGCTGCCAAAGTAGCAGATTTAGACACCACTGGTATTCACAACGCCTCACTCAGCTGCTGCCTAACCCTGTAGGGGCCTATACTTTTGCAGTGAAAATTCTTTAGATGCCTAAGTTTCTGCCTCTGGATATGCACACTACCTAATTTAGCTGCTGCAGGGTCCAATTCAGTAGGTGGGCTCAGAGCCTACCTACTCAACTGGGGCCTATCCAAATCTGAAGAGAGGTGAGGGCTGTGTGAGTGCCCTCCTCATATCTTTTAGTCCAGTGATTGGAGCCAAGTTGAATTTCCCCCACTGTTTGATGGGAACAGAGGAATTGAACAGAGGTCTCCCACCTCTCAGGACAGTGCTCAAAGCACTTGACTATGGGATATTTTGATGTGGGACTGCCTCAGTCTCTCTTGTTGAAGCTGTTCCACTGTAGATAAGTAGTTGGACAGTCGTTGAGCCAGAAAGAGTGAGAATGTCTCTAGAGTCTGATGGGTAGAGCACACACCTAGAAGGTGTGAGATCTAGATTCACTTCCCCTACTCCAGTGACCACCACCTATTCTTGCAAGAAACATTAGGCACTGCCTCTGGCAGAGGGGTTTATGATTGAAAATCCCTGCCAGAGATACTTCAGGGAGAAACTTAAGTGCCTAATTCTGTGAGTGCGGCAAGGCTTAGGACACACCCATCTCTTCAGCATCTCCCACTATCTACCTTAGGCAGGATCCTTATCAACGTGTTGGCTTAGGCCCTCTCTCTTTCCATGCATTGTATGGGGATCCTAGGCACCTAACTCAGGCTTTGTGAATTCTAGTGATTTTCTAGGTGCTTAAAAGGTAGGTAAAACAACTCCTTGTGAATTTAGCCCTCATTACAAGGATGGCTGCACAGTTATTAGTTCTAATGTGTGGGGACTAAGGCTCAGGAGATTTACCAGTTCAAATCCAGCCCAAATCAGTTGTAATGACCTGAACTTGCTACCAGTTGATGTTATTTATAGAGTAATAAACTGAAAGAGCCATGTGAAAAGAGCTTTTTGTTCTGTGCTACTGATGTAAGATAAAAGAAGGAAAACACTTCCTTGTTGCCATTTCTAATACATTTATAAACATTGTCAAATTGCAGAATAAAGGAAACAAATTTGATTTTTTCCTGCTGGAGCTTTCTGATGCTGAAGGGAATCTGCTCCGGTGTTAAATTATTGATGATGTTTGCTTTTTATAAACCCTACTGTATCGCCTGTGATATTGTAAACATGACTCCATCCCAGCTTTTCATCCTGACTGCTGGCCCTATTTTATCCTCAGTTATCCATAGGCAGCAGCTACAGACTTCTGGGGGATCCTCACCCTTGAATCCCTGAGTAGTAGTCAGGTATGTTTTATCATTGTATTGACTAGCTGAACATGAAAGCCCACAGTAACTGATCTGCTGCTGTCAACACAAAGGTGCTAAATCTGGATTCTCTTTCTAGTGGCTAGATTGTAACTTGGACTATGCACTTAAACAGGAGTGCCAGAGGGAATAAGAACCTGGCCTTGTATCTGGTTGGTCCTTGGGCCCAGGTGTGCAGAAAGAAATAGGGCTATGGACCTGCTTACTCCCAAACTAGACCAGGTGGTGTTAGAAATGGAGGACATCTTGACTCAATTGCCCTTATGTACTGTCCAACACAGCTGAGCCAATGTGGCAGGTGTGGGTTGAGAGTAATAACTCACAGCTAGTATAGGCCAGCAATAGGCTACCATCTGTCAGGGAACAACTATGGGAGCAGAGCAAGCAGGGAGTTGTGGTTACCTGAGCCACATTTCCTTCCCTGGGATGTTTCTGGGACAATGTAGCCATGTGCCCTTCCCTTACTCTGGGCTGTGTCCTTGCAACCAAATATCTACCCTTCAGTGTTAAGGAGAAGTTGTGCTCGTTTTCCACGGCATAGCAATACTGATTATTAGAAAAGTGCACATATGGTAAGGGTTGAATTTTCTGTTGTCTCATCATATTGTGTTTAATAAAATAATTGACATGACAATGCCAAAAGCTGGAGTTTTAATACATTTGGCACAGAAACCTTAAGCACAGATCATACCAAACAGAAAACCAAGTATCTGCAGCTTCATGGACATATAAACATACTAGCCAAGTTTACTGGCAGACTAAAGGCTATTGACTATAAAAATAAAAATATACACATAAAACACACAGAAACAAAAGCTGTTCTGCTAGCAGCAAATGTCTCCAATGGCTGGTGATGAGACTATAGATGGGGAGGGCTCTGAGTTACTGCAGAGAATTATTTCCCAGGTGTCTGGCTGGTGAGTCTTACCCGCATGCTCAGGGTCTAACTGATCGCCATACTTGGGGTCGGGAAGAAATTTTCCCCTGGGTCTGATTGGCAGAGACCCTGGGGATTTTTCACCTTCCTCTGCATCATGGGGCACAGGTCACTTGCAAGTTTAAACTAGAGTAAATGGTGGGTTCTTTGTAACTTGAAGTCTTTAAGCCATGATTTGAGGACTTCAGTAACTCAGCCAGAGGTTATGGGTCTATTAAAGGAGTGGGTGGGTGAGATTCTGTGGCCTGCAGTGTGCAGGAGATCAGACTAGATCCTCACGATAGTCCCTTCTGGCCTCTATGAATAAACCAGAATGCTTTATAGCAAGGAGCACTAGACATCAGCCTGATTCTGCTCTGATTCACTGCAGCTTTACATCAGACTCACTGCATTAACTTCAATAGAGTTGCTCCTGATTTATGCCAGGCCAAAATGTCTCCCAGAGCCACAGGTTATGGAGCAGATGACTGACACAAGAGATCTTTATGCTGCTTTAGACAGCAGGGAAGAATTAAAAAAAAATAAGGAGAGATGATAAATAAAACATGGCTCAACATGCTGCAGTTCAGAAAGGAAAGAGGTAGAATAATTAAAATCCTCTGCATATGAGTTTTATACACTAGTAGGGACTCTCAATCACATTCTTATGAGAGCTGAAATATATTGTGAGATGGTGAAAAATAAGGTGCCTAAAAAGTAACTGATTAAAATCTAAAATAAATTGTTCTTGTTCGAGGACCAAAGCAAAAAGCAGCCAAGCACACACATTAGGTAGGCTTGGTATCTGTGGGAGATATTCACTAGGAAAACTGCAAATGTTTTTAGACTGGTTACTGCATTTTTTATCTTCCCCCAAAGCTCATCAGGGAACAAAGATTGGGACAAGGAATATAATGGCATTGCTCTTTATTGATCACATAGCATGTCTTTGTAGAGCTTAAAAGCAATAAGAGCCCATTGTAGGTTAAAATGAATGGTCTCAGTAAAGATTTAACGAAGCTACAGTAGCAGCATTAGCAGAAAGGATAGAAGGGTATGTTTCAGTTATATACTCAGCAGGTTTCATGCAACTCCCAATCTGTCAACAGAGCTATGTTTAATCTGTTATGCACTCTCTGCTAGTAGCATGATTGCCTTCATTAGAGCTTTTAGGTAGATATCCGCAGCAAGTATTATTCCATCTAGCTATGGATGGTCCACCCAGCAATGTCTTTTTACTTCTGCTTATAATGTGACAGGGGACATTAACTGAACTACTGGCATAAAAAAAAATGCAGTTTTCCAGGACAATGGGATATTACTTGTTAACTCATCCAAAAGCTGCCAGAGTTGCCCTGTGTTTTTTTTTGTTTTTTTTTTGGTAAAGTCAACTGTAGCAATATATTAATGTGGCAGCCAAGCTATTTGGAGCTGTCAGCACATATTTAAAACTACAGATGGGCGCTAGCTACTGAGTTTGGACGCACATTCCTTTCCATGTAAAACTGGTTCATTCTCCTTTTTAAATGTGAAAATTTGAATTTTTTGAACATTACTTGTAACGTGGCTATTGGACACATTCAGTATGTATGTTAAATAGTTGAGTGTCATGGGATCCCACCCCAGAGCAAGCCCCACATGCACAGAAGTGACTCACCAACTGGCCCCCCTTGTGGCTGGGTGTGGAGTTGCTGGTTCTTCCCCCTGGTTGCCTCCTCCAGTTGGTCATCTCCATCTGGATTTTTTTATGGCCTAGCCATCCAGCCAAGTCACTTAAAAGTTCAGTCCCCTCCTGGGGTATTTAAGTCCATCTGTAATTCCACAGGCCCCAAGATGGCTTCTCCCAGCTGGCCTTGTCAAATCCCTTTACCTGACTCCCTCCTGGACTAGCAGCAAATCAAACAAAACTTAACAGAATCACATTCTTCTTACACAGAGTAGCAAGTCCCAGGATTTCTACCTAGGCCCCTCAGTAGAGCTCCAATCTAACAAACAAAATTAAACTTTACCAAAGCTTCTTTCTTGCCTCTCATCCCTCTTGGGCTCCTCTTCAGATCCTTGTTCCTCTTGTAAAGGAACAGCACTCATCCCACTTGTCTCCCTGGGCCTTTGTTCCAGGAGCCCACCACTGGAGTTAGCTCCATTCCTGAGGCTTGGATCACCAACTCAACTGTTCTTCTCCACAGCCAGCCCCTGAGCTGCTTCCTCCTTTTAAATCCTATACCCAGTACAGGTGTGGCAGAGCATGGCTAATTAAACAGCATTGGCTAGCCGCAGGCCTCTTGCCCTTAAAGGGCAGGTCACTCTGTTACACTGAGATAATTTGTAAATATTGCTGGTGGTTATTGTGTATTGGCATGTGAATTTATTAATTTCATTAATCTAGACTACTAATCCAAGAGCATCTAGCCAATGGTCTGGGCAGTCTTTTATAATACACTAATAATTAAACAGACACATCAATGACCCTCAGCTCAAATAACCTGTCAACAATATAGACACAGCAAAATTCAGTTAATGCCATTGTACCCATTCCATGCCCATCACTACTCACCTCCTTATGGGAGAGAGAGAGAAAAGATGCACTCAGATAATGGGCATCCACTGGTTAAGGATTGGATTAAATGAGGACAGCATCACTGGACTCAGCTAAAGCAATTTACTGTGTCCTTCTGACTACCTTTGACTATACAAAGCCTTTGTTTGTTTCATGAAAAAGCCCTTTTGCTTTATTTTAATATGTTTTGGCAAGAGGAAAGTCTATTTTGTTTGCCTATTTGAACTCCAGACCTTGGGATATTGGGATATTTACACTTCAGTTGGTTGCAGATTACCTGTCACACTCAAATTTAACATATACCATCCAATTTCTGTAAACGGAAAATTATGTAGGTTCTTATCACCTTTCAGTTCCAGTCCAATGAGGCTTTAGGACAAGTTCAGAATTATTTTTGTTCCAGGAATGCTGTCAGTGTGTTTGGTGCTGTACAACAGTCTCATTCAGTATAAGTTCTATTTTCATTAGGATTATTGGCAGGTCATATCATAATTGCACTAGCTATGGACAAATGCATAGATTGTTTCTCTTCATGGATTAACAATACCTAAAACGGCAAATACCATTTACGATGGCTGAGGACATACAAGAACAACAAATACAAAACATTGTATGTGACCATTTGAGACCTAAGACAACCAACATTTGGCTCCAAAGTTGCTTGTTATATGTAGGATTTATATGTGAACTCCACTTGCCTCTCCAACTGCTACCACAAACAATTCTGTTCTCCCCTTTATCTCAAAGATCATTGAATGTGCTGTTTACAGTTGCTGCCTGGAGTTCCTCTCCTTTAATTACATCCTAAAATTTCCTCTCAAATCTGGCTTCCTCCCTTTGCACTCTACTGAAACCACTCTCACCAAAGTTTCTAATGACCTCTTCCTATCCAAAATTCAGAACCAGTACTCTGTTCTCATCTTCCTTCTCCTTGACCCTGGCAGGCACCTTTGACACAGTCAATCATTCCTCTTCTTGAAATCTCATCTTCCCCTGGGTTCCGTGATTCTGTACTCTCCTGCTTCTGTTTCAACCTCTCTAATTACTCCTTCAAGATGACCTTCAGAGGATCCTCCTCACCCCCCGCCTCCAATTTTTTGTGGGGATTTGTGATGGGGTTTACAGATCCACCCCCCAGAGGCTAAGGAAGTGAAGGAGAGGTATTGGGCCAAGAGGGCCTTATCCCTTAGCAACTGAAGAGCATGCTCCAAATGGAGGATCTGCTGAAAAGGGGACTCTGACAATCAAGCCTGGGGGGAGGAGGGAGAGTAGTGAAGGAGAGATTGTCTAAAGGGGGAAGACAGTTTGTAGTTTCTGGGGACAAGGTGATCCACAGGAGAGGGTCTGGACTATAGCTAAGACCCAGGCGGGAGGGTAGGGACTTGCCCCTTTTCCCTCCCCTACTCTTTGATGAGGGAAAATAACTGGACGCTGGGAAGAGAGCTGGGAAATGCTCAACTGACTGACTGAGCTGCTGGGACTGATTAGGAACTCCTGCTGGGGTGAAAGCAGGCTGTGACCACTCCCCAGACCAAAGCCTGGGAGACAGGAAGCGAGCCAGGGGAGGCTGATCAGGTGTACCAGGGAGAGGTGACCAAGACACCCATGCCTCTCCTCCTTGGGCCCTGGGCCAGGACCCAGCAGAGAGGGTGGACTTGGGTCCCTGTACCTTCCCACCCCTTTTCCCCCATCAGTCCAGGAGAACTTCAGGCACTGTGGAATTGATGGACCACAGCCTGCGCTCTGGGCCTACTGGCCTGAGTGAAACCCACTGCAGGGTGGAAGGACTGTTGAGCCATAGTCTGCCCACGAGGCCTGCTGGCTTCTGACTTCTGACTGCTACAAACTTGTGGAGAACATGGGCCAGTTTAAGGGCCACTGGGGGAAAAGAAGGGGAGAGAAGGAAAGAAAAAAGGAGGTAGGGATTTGAAGATGGACATGGACAAACTACTAACATGGATCGTGAAGCACCAGGAACAGCAACAGCAGCAGCAGGCCCAACTACTTCATCAGCTAGTCATTCAGTAGCAGCAGCAGCAACTCATTAGAGATTTAGCTATGCAACAGAGGGCTCAGCCACAACAGCTGGCACAACAGCTGGCCACACTATTACAGCCCCAGAGTATACCAGGGAACCTGGAACCAGTCTGCATCCCACACCAAGTATCCCGCTGAAACTAGCAAAAATGGAGCTGAACGACAACGCAGAAGCATTCCTGCTAACCTTCAATATGGTTGCAACACTGGCCAACTGGCCTGTCGATAGCTGGCCCACTCTGCTAGCCCCATGCCTCATGGGAACAGCCCAGGCTGTATATCAAAGCCTCTTTGTGGGAGCCGCACAAGATTACTTTCAGCTTAAGGTGCCATCTTGGATGCCTTTGATAGTTTGGCTGAAATTCACAACCATCATTTCCAATGGGAAAGTTTCCCATCTGGGACATGACCACAGGTGGTGGTCCAGCATCTAAGAGAACATTGCTGGCAGTGGCTCCATACTGACAAGAAAACAGGAGTGGGAGTGGGTGGTGAGGCACCCTCCCCAAATCCTCTTCAAAGCCATAACATTATCGGAGAACTATCTACTGAACACTGGGCCTATAACAGAGACCCCATGTGGTAGCTGATGTAGACCATAGAAGGGATTGTGTGTGTGTGTGTGTGTGGTGGTGGGGGGAAGGGGAGCCTGAGAGAGATATGACAACAGGACCCTGGTAAGACTTGGGCTGTGGAGCGAACATGGCATGTGGGGGCATTCCCCCACCAGGATCCAGGCCTAGGAAGTGTGGCCGGCCCTAGGAGAAGCCCCTCTTGGAAGCCAGCAGCGGGTATAGAAAACCAAGCAGGAACCCCTGCCCGAGAAACAGGGGTTTGCTTCACACGTGGGCAACCAGGCCACTTCCACTGATGCTGCTCATACGTGGATTGTAACTATAGACAAGTCTGGGTGACCGACTCCAGGGTCCATAAGAAAGAGCCAAAGAAATGGTTGGCTCCCGTACAAGTCAATGGTGTGAAGGTGTAAAGTTTGATAGATCTGTGTTGCAGTCAAATTCTGGTGTGATCTAGTCTGATAGTGTATGGTCTGAGACCTTGTTTTTTTGGCTAAGGTTAGGCCTTGTTCTTGGGCTAAGCAGTAGCAGCCATATCAGGAGAGGCAGCAGCCAAAAGCTAAGTAGCAGTTAGTCACATCTTCACATTCCTGAAATTACTTCAAGACAATGTAATATCAGGCTGTTAAGAAGATGATACTGTCCTAATAGTACCTTCCACCACCAGATAAAGAAACAGATTTTAAGATGCTTAAAGAAAACTTTGTTTGATAGTAGTCTGTCTGGAAAGGAATCACTTCTCAACAGTTGTAGATGTAAAATCTACACATTGTTCTGTCTTTATGGTACCCAATTCTCTATTGTTTATCTGAAAGATTTCTGTCTGGTTCTTTCTGTCTGCTGCATTTTTAAGTGTGCACTTTTAAAATAAATTAAGATGGTGGGAAATGATTGGTTAAAGGACTGTTTCGTAATGGGCTAGGATTGGTGTTTTGTAGTACTTTAGTTTAAAATGATTGGCTAAGGTACAGCTAAGCAGGACTCAAGTTTTAACTATATAAACTGAGTCTAAAAGGAAGTTCTTTGGCACCTAAATCTAGGACACAGCCCAAGAAGATCAGAGCTGCCAGACCTCAACACCCTGCCAACCATACTGTGAAGAAGCTGGAGTCCCCAGATGATCTAATCTTGATTGGCCACCAGGGGAAGTTTATCTGCTTTATTGGGAGTGGTGAGCATTGTATGCTTAGTATGTGTATTCTGTTTTGGTAATTATTAATAAATAGAGAATAAGGATATTACTGTGTAAGGCTCCTTCACTGGTAAAAGATCCTGCAAATCCGCAGAGAATTACACCCGGAGCCCTACAAATTGGGAAATGGTGGGTACTTCAATTAACTAGGTTACACCCGGAGCCATACAGACTGGGAGTGGGTGACCCTGAGCCCTAGAGTGTGAATTGGATATGGGTAAGTGCCTTTCCCCGGAGCCCTATGGATTGGGAAAGGGTGGGGGTGCCTTAACTGGGTTATGCTTTGAGCCGTACGGATTGGGGTAAAGATGGGGTGCCCAAGTATGCGGGTAACAGTAGGACCTGGCTGAACCCCTCAAGCACTATATATTTGCAGTAGATCCATGGGGACATGCAACTTTATTCCACAAAGAAGGTGCAGTTGAGGGTGCAGGATCACTGTGAGGAGATCTGCATGGGAGTAGCTCTAAATCTTGAATACCTGGCAATAATTGGATGGGCTTAGAGATTCTTTAGGGATGTAATAAGGTTGGGAAATAGGGGGCCCAACAAAAGAAAGAGATAGTGATACAAGAGACTCAGGGGCAGCAGGGTCTCAGGCCTTGGCAGCAGTATGAGGACCCAGCGGAAGAAATGTCAGCCCTAGTAGGTGGTGCATTTACCAGCACTAGCTGAGCTTCCCTCAGAAAGGTGAAGTGGCAAAAAAGAGTAAGGCCTTGTCCTACACTAGAGAGTGTTGTCGACACAAGTTACAGCGATGATCAAAAAGCACTATAATTACAATGCTTGTTGCCTGTTCACACAGCACTAGTATCACTGAATCGCGTCCACACTTGGTGCTCTAGCATTGACAGTGAGAGCAGTGCACTGTGGGCAGCTATCCCACTGTGCAACTCGTCACCTTGTGCTGCTAGGAGTTATGGGCAGGCAGAGAGGATCGCAGTGCATCATGGGTGCAGGCTCAATGTCTCATGATGCAGTGATTTCCGTCCCGTCACTCTATGGGTTTCCAACTATGTTTCGTGGCATTTTTCAATGACACTTTTTTCCTGAGCGCCTGCCATCTCTATCTGAAAGGATGGATCTTACACTGCCTTCCACTGTTGTCGTCAGTGTTGTGAACACATCACAGCTGCTCATGCAGTATATCATGAGCTCGCAATCGGAGCAGGAATCTGAGGTGCTTGACTTGCGGTGTGCCATGCAAACAGACAACGCCGGATTACTGTTTGCATTCACGGAGCATGTGCACACGGTGCACTGCCCTTTTGGGCACGTGAAACAAGCACTGAGTGATGGGTTTGTATTGTTTTGCAGGTCTGGGATGACAAGAAGTGGCTGCAAAACTTTCGAATGTGCCAAGCCACTTTCATGAAACTGTGTGCAGAGCTTGCTCTTGCCTTGTGGCACAATGACACCCAAATGAGAACTGCCCTCTTGGTGGAGAAGTGCGTGGTGATCGCTGCGTGGAAGCTGACAAATCCAGACTGCTACCAGTCAGTCACTAATCAATTTGGAGTCGGGAAGTCCACCGTTGGCGCTGTGTTATTGAAAGTGTGCAGGGCCATTAATCACATTCTGCTATGAAGGCCTGTGAGTCTGGGAAATGTGCATGAAATAGTGGATGGCTTTGCAGGGATGGGATTCCCTAACTGTGGCAGGGCAATAGATGACACACATATCTCAATTTTGGCCCAGGACTATCTTGCGACAGAGTACATCAATAGAAAGGGGTACTTCTTTATGGTACTGCAGGTACTTCTCGATCACTGTGGGTGATTCACTGACATCAATGCGGGTTGGTCAGGGAAGGTGCATGATGCATGCATCTTTGGGAACACTGGCCTGTACAGAAAGCTGCAAGCAGGGACTTTCCAGACCAAAAGAGTCCAATGGCGGATGTTGAAATGCCCATAATGATCCTAGGAGACCCAGCCTATCCCTTACTGCCATGGCTCATGGAGCCTTATGTGGGCAACCTGGATAGCAGTAAGGAGCGCTGCAGTAACAGGCTGTGCAGGTGCTGAATAACTTTTGAATGTACATTTGGCATATTTAAAGCTTGCTGGCGATGCCTTTATGGCAGGTTAGATCTAAATGAAGAAAATATTCCCATGGTTATAGCCACCTGCTGTGTGCTCCATAATATTTGAGAAGCTAAAGGTGAAAAGTTTCCTTCTGGGTGGAGTGCAGAGGCGGATCACCTTGCAGCTAACTATGAACAATCAGATGTCAGGGTTATTAGAGGGCACAGTGGGGGGCCATTCGAATCAGGGATGCCTTGAGGAACCATTTTGACAATAAGCACCAATAAGGTGTCTTTGTAAACAGCACTGTGCCATGCTATGACTGCTAGCCAGCTCACACTGTGTATCAACGTAAGCTGCAACCACCGTGTGCAAGAGACAAATAAAGATTGCTTTTCCTTCACTGAGTATGTCTTTATTAAATAACAATTATTCACAACACACAAAAAAGCTGGGCTGTAGGGGACAAAGCAGTGAGGGGCAGTGTGGGCTATGACAACTGGGTGTAAGTCCAGCTATCATTCTGGAAGCTGTCTGAAGGGGGTGGAGTGAATGGGGTACTGAGACACACAGGGAATTTGTTAGGAGTGGGTGCGTGGAGTTTGGGGAAGGCATGGAAAGCAGTTCTGTATTGGCTTCAAGTAGGGGAGGGCGCGAACATGCATGAATTCAATCTGCAGCATTATTAGTGACTTTAGCAGCTCCATTTGTTCCTCCAGGGCTTTTACCATGTGCTCATGACTTGCTATCACTCACTCGTGGTTTTCCCTCCTCTCCTGCCTGTCAGTTTTTCAATTTTTGAACACAGTGTGTCTCCATGCCCTTTTTTCTTTTTTTTTCCACCTCAGAGGACTGGAAGAGTTCTTGGAACATCTCTTTTTTGCTTCTCCATGGTCGTTTTCTTATCAGCCAGTGCTCTGCAGGTGTGTTGGGGTTTCCCCTCAAGGGTACATCTATGCAAGCACAATAAACAATGAACAGAAGCATGATTGTGAGTGCAATAACGGCATTGATGAATAACTGTAAAATACACCTCTTTCTCACTGTTCCCTGGCAAGCACACAGCTTGGAGATCAACAGGGCATGGTGAGTTGTGACCAGGGGAACTCAAGCTGGGGAAAAGGTTCTGGGTGGCTGTTTGGGGTACTGATTCAGGTAGATAGGGACAACATTTCAACTTGTGCCACCAATTTCTACAGGTGGGAGCCATAGAGGCGGATATCTCACTCCTGAGAGTAAGCAGGGATGCTAGGGTGCATCTCCTCCATGCGAGCAGCTTCAAACTGGGTTCTTATGCTGCTTGCCTGTGTGTTGCTTTGGTCACTGTACAAGTGATTGCCAATTGGCATGGGAGAGTTTCCTACAATGGGCAAGAAACAAAGCAGCTCTGCTGAGGAACCTCTGCCGAGGATTGGTGAGTACCTCCAGGAAAGTTTCCTAGAGATCTCTCTGCAGGATTCCCGTGAAATCTGTGTGCATTAACACACTTTTCTGCCTTACTGCCTAGCTGCACAGGGGAATGGGACACACATGCAAACACTGTTCCCCTTGTGCATTTGTGTCCCTCCAACCAGCTGTATAAGGCAACAAAGCAAAGGACAGCTGTACCTCATCACATCAGCTCAAAAAATCACTTAACAGAGTTCTCCTCTCATGCATCCTATACACCAGAGTTGGAAGGCTGGTATTGGCTCAAATCCTCTGGGTTCGAGCAGAGATCCTGGCTCCACACGTCACCAGATGACCCAACCTCCATGTCCATGACTTCTTCATCAAGTTGAGTCTGCTGCCCGCTGTCTCCAGGCTCGTGGAGGTATCTATGGGTCTCTTGGCGTGGAGATAGGGTCACTGCAGAGGATGGCGTCCAGCTCCTTATAGAAGTGGTAGGTCTTTGGCTCTGCACCAGAGTGATGGTTTGAATCCCTAGCCTTATGGAACCCCTGCTGCAGCTTCTTGATTTTCACACGGCACTGCAGTGTGTCCCGTTCATAAACCTTCTCCACCATGATATGAGAAATCTGACCGTAGGTATCAAACTTCCTTCAGCTGAAGCGGAGCTGGGACTGCACAGCCTCCTCTCCCCAAATGCTGATTGGATCCAGAAGCTCTGGTGTGTTTAAAGTAGGAGAGCGTTTGGTATATAGAGCTGCCATGGTCAGCTGGGAAGATGTGATGTGAGTTCTCCATGCAAACCAAGTAGGAAGTGGAATTCCAAAAATTCCTGGCACCTTAAAGGGGCAGGGGTGGATGGCTGCAGGGCAGTGGAGTTCAAACTGATGGCCAGGGTGGTCAGAATAGGCATTGTGGTACACCTCCTGGAAGCCATTTACCACGACATAACAAAGCAGAGTGTCTACACTGATGCATTGTTGCTAAAAGGTTGGCACAAAAATCTCTATGCCTCTTGTCGGGATGGTTTTATTTTGTTGCAAAATCAGGGGTGTTAGATCAGTGAGGGGTAGGGGAAGATTGTAGTGTGTACACCACCACTGATTTGGCACAAAAAGTGGACTTTGGTCAACAAAAATCTGTAGTTTAAACCAGCCCTAAGTGAGCTGACTAGGATAGATTTATTTTCTAACAGAGCTGCCTTTATAGAGGAGCAGAGAAGTGAGTCGACCTTAAGCCGAGCCTATGAAGAGCTTGCCCAAGTTAATGAGGAGATGGTGGAACTGCAGTGGCCATATTTCAAGCTAGAAAAGCATAAAGCAGATAGGGTGGAGAGAGACCCTCAGACTGGAGAGGTTAAGCTGCGACTTCTCATCCCAGAGTAGTATCAGAGGGAAATATTACAATTGGCACATACAATACCCTGTAGGGGACACTTTAGTCGGGAGAAAATGCACTCCCTGACCAGAATGCGCATGGGTGTGACAAAAGAAGGTTTCCTGGCCCCATTGGTACCCAGCCTAGTGGTGAAGACTCCATTTGGGCCCTTTGGAAAAGAGCATGGTGGGTTACCAACACATTAGTAGTATTCCAGAAGTACTGACTGGACACCAAAGTCCTGTTACCAATGACCAGAGGGCAGGGGCAGGCACTGGGTCATCAACCAGCAGCAGCCCTTACTCAGCCAGGGCTGTGTCCTATCTGCATTTTGTAGGCAGGCTGGCTCCAGCATCAGGTTGCAGCTGCCTTCTCAACCCAGATTAGAGGGAGTCCAACTCAGGGGGGTAGGCAGGATTGGGTGAAGAGGAAGGGGAGAAGGCAGTAAAGGACAGGAGAAGAGAAGTGAATGGGGGCGGGGACTCAAGGGAAGAGGCAGAGCAGGGGCGAGATCATGGGGGGAAGAGGTGAAATGGAGGGGGATCTGGTTTTCAGCAATTACAAAGTTGGCAACCCGGAGCCATACAGGCCCTGTGCTAGCACAGAATGGAAAATATGCAAGCATGGTTTAAAGTCACTTTCTCCTCCTGGTGGCATAGGACAGATTATAGGCAGCCAATATAAACTGGGGATCAAAAGGGTCTGCATTCAGTGCTTTTCATTTCCCTATGATGAGACTTATGAGAGAGAGCTTCTGCAGGGAGCTGAGAAAAATAATTATTAATCCACAAAAGTATATATCAAACTATTGGCCTTTATTGGTATTGCTATGTGTTTATTTATTGGTATGACTTCAACAGAGGGACACCGATTTACACCAGCTGAGGATCCGGCTATAGTGCCTACCCGGAGATTAGAACAGCTGTGGAAGCTAGGGAGGAAGGAAATGAAAATAGATCATAAATCAGTGTAACAGGGTGGCTGAAGAAGGGAGAGTCAGCACTCACTTCAGCAGTATGTGTGAGTGCTCTCATGCAGGGCTGTCATAGTCAGAGACCAAAAGAAAACTGTCTACCACGCTGTGATTTTTATTTAATGGATTTTATTTTGGCAAACAGCAGAGAGAACCTGCCTTGGGCAAAGAGAGAGAGTTGACTATGACTAAGAAAGAAAAGCAGAGTGAAAAGTAGAAAAACACTAAACCAGCAAGAACAAGATTGTAAGAATCCAACCAGATGCCACTAATTCATGACTGTTGCCTTCTGTGAGAAGCTATTCTCTGTACAGTTTAATTTTTCCTTCTCTGCTGATGTCCCACAGAGACCCCCCAATCCCATAAATAAAAGATGTAGAAATGAGTCACACATTTTCATTGCAATCATCACAGCAATGATAGACCATTAACCCTTGGACTATTCCCAGACAAAAATTATGTTAACACGGAGCTCAGGTTGAAAGTACATATGAGTAATTTAGAATAAAAGACAACACAGGGATGTTGCAATTATTCTAAAAATCAAGCACCGTAAACCCAGGAAATTCAGAGTGAAGGATAAATTTAAAAGAAATCTAAATGTTCTAAAGTATGGAAAGTGCCGGTTAGGTACCCAAAGAAGCTTAACTCTGCTCTGCAGTGATACCATGCAGTAACCATTAATGTCTTTATACATTGTCATTTTTTTTTTCTTCTGGTGTCGTGTGCTTCAAAAGAAGAGCTTAGCAATTCAGACAGGAAATACATATAAATCCTACATATTAGAAAGCCAGGAGCTCTGCACATATCACCCCAAACCATCAATGAATGTATAATGCCGACAGACCCCGGGCGTTGGTGGGTGGGATTGACCCTAAAACCTCTGAAGCTTAGTGGATGAGCCTCTACTGCATGAGCTAAAAGCCACGTGGCTCTTAGCTAAGGCTGTTGCAGACTCATCAATCTCTAGGTGCTGTACGTGCCACTAAGGAGGACAGAGCACCACACTAAGCAGGCATGGGTTACATATGCACATCTGCAACTTCTAGTAATGCCACTGATCCTGGTGCTGAGCTCCTCCTCTACACGTATGGGACTGAATTCTGCTCTCAGTTACACTAGTTTAAATTAACAGTAGATTTATACAAACATTTTGGCCCATGGCCAGCAGCCTTTACCACCCTGTTGCTACTACAATTTCTATCATTAGTGCTAAAACAACAACAATGAAAGTGACAATGGCAGTAATGGCTACTGCTGCTGTCCCCCTACCCTTGTGGCTGCATCAAGGTCCTTGTTAAGAAAGAGTAAGATTATGTCTACCCTATGAGCTAGGGGGGTGAGGTGTGATTTCCCTGCTTGTGTCCACATACTCATGGTAGTTGGACAAGAGCTGGCGTGAGTACAAATAGCTGTGTAGCCATGACTGCATGAGCAGTGGATGCATGGCTGAGCCATGCCAAGTATGATCCACAGCATTCAGGTGGGTTGGTCCTTGGCTCAGCCCAGGTGTGTCCTCTGCTGCTGCCTGTGCTACCGTGGCTACGCTGCTATTTACCCTAGCGCTAGCTCTCACCGAGCCACTGTAAGTATGTGTACAAAAGCAGGGAAATGACACCTAGTTCATAGGGTAGACGTAGCCTAGGAGTGAATTACCAGGAGGTTGTCCAGGCAATCTTAATTCTGACATTTCTTAACTTTTGAATATTTGATTTTACAACATTAAGATTCTTTTAACATTTTTAAAAAATATAAATAGAAACGTTTCCATGAAGAAGGGTATGATTAAATACTCTGCAATTTTTCTTTATTGTGGTTGTGTTTCTCTGAGTACCTAATATGAAAGATTCTTAGCCTATTTCTTGTCCCATTGACTTTATGGGAATGGCAGCAGTTCTTCTGACTTTTAGTACTTGTTTTCAAAATTCTCCACGAACAAAGGACATATTCTCTTTGGATCCACACCCAAGTAGCATAGTTAAGTTGACCTCAGTCTCTATGTAGACAGTGCTAGGTCAGCAGAAGAATTCTCCTGTGGACCTAACTACTGTCTCTTGGGCCTGGTCTATACTTAACAGCAAATTCAGTGGCAGCCGATGGGAGTTACGCAAGCTATGTAGAGTAGCTTGCGTAATTACATCGACTTCCTAAATTTTCTTCTGCGTGCCGTCTTCACTATGCTGCACCAATGGGAAATGCATACCCGTCAATGCAGTGCTATGCTTTTTTTGGAGGTGGTTTTATTGAATCGACTTCCAGATCGATTGAGCGGGTCTTCACTTCAGCTCAATTGATCAGGATAAATCGATCTGACAGCAGCAAATACATACCCTTGGGGAGGTGGATTAAGTACACTAATAGGTGGGATCCTCCCATCGGCATAGGTAGTGTCTACACTGAAGTGCTACAGCAGTGCAGCTGTGCCACTGTAGCATTTTAAGTGTAGACAAGCCCTAAGATATTTCGGTTAGAAATTGAATGTAACAAGTTAGGCCTTCATTCACAAGCTTTCAGGAATCAGATTGCTCATCAGTGCTAAAGTGAACTAATTGAGTTTTAAATATCTTCCTCCTCATGTTCTAATTGGTGTTTTGACATTTGAGTCTTAAATTGACATTTCTCAGCTGATAGAAAAGTACATAAGTGAAAGCTTTTACCTCATGGATATATTAAAGATGATTTATGCCATTTTTGTCTGTGAGGCACATAGTAAAAAGCCTACTACTGCTATTTATTTTATTTATGCAGTTTTATCTCTGAGACGAGAAGAATAAAATATATTAGTCAGGATTCCTTATGTGAGCTCTTGACAGATCACATGGCATTTTGAAAAGACTAAACAGCAGCAAGAGACAATTATTTCAGTTCCGTATCTTCAGCAATTTCATGTTTTAATTTTTTCACCCGCAGATAGTCCATTATTATACTATTGGCCAAATATTATCTACTCTGGGTGCCTAAAGGTAGGCACCTAAAAATTTGACCTGATTATTAGGGATACAGAGCATTCACAGATCTCTTTGTCTTCGAAGAGAGCAGTGGGTGAGTCACACCTCTGAAAAATTAAATCTGGCTAGTTGGCTAACTTTAGGCACCCAGGATGAGAATTTTTGACCTTAGTTTTCAAGTATGAATTAATTTGATGCTGAAAGACAGAGGTAATATAACTTCTCTCTTAGAGAAGTATCCAGGTAGCATATAAGGAATGTGGTACCGGCAAACGTGAGTAGCTTGTTTTTCATTCACTATATCTATATCACCTATATGAATAATGTTCAGCAGAGTCTGAGCAAATATATATGTACGTTTAGAATTACTTTTTTGTAAGTATGTTACAGAGCCTATAGCAGACTATATTCTGCATGTTGATAAGGGCATTAAGGCACTGATCTTACAAATATAAACACACATTTAAATTTACGTATGTTAAGTCACTGGGGATATTCAGACACAAAGTTGAAAATGCATTCATGCATGTTTAGGATCAAGGTTTATGTTTGAAAAGCAGTTTGCAGAGGATATACAACCAAATTGCACAAATTCTTAAGTAAGGAAATGGCTTGCACACTGATGGAGGGATACCTATGCCCAGACCTCCATGCTATTGCTTTTTGTATATTCTTATCAACATGAAATTTGCTGTAATACTGCTGTAGTGTGAAAATGGTACTTTTTCTCTGCAGGAAGACTCCCTAGACTATTCACTTCCTTACTCCTTCCCCAGAGCAGGTAGGCAAGGAATATGTGAACCTACGCTTCTATCCCCTACTCTCTAAGCCAACACAAGAAGTGGAGTAGTAATTTCCTGTTATAGACTAGCAGTAAATTACTGCCCCTTGGGATCAAGTAGGAAGAAGGAGAGACATTGTGAGTCCAAGGTGAGCCACAATGCCTTCACAAGCTACCACTAATCTGATATGGCTTGTGCACCACCCCTCTCCTTTACAGCTGTGCCTAAATCAAAATCTAGCCCAGTTTGGATAATTAAACTAATCTGGTCACTCTCATGCTGTTTCTAGTCCCTACCATTTTATAGTTCTTGTGCACCTGCACAATGTAGATCTGTTTAGGATTCCATTTCAGGTGTAAAACATTTATTTAAATTTAAAACAATAGCCCTGTTTGTGATTAAACAAAAATATTTACAACATTTTTATTTACACTAGGCTTTGTAAACCCACACCTTTGTTTAGTTTTACAATACTGTGCTAACATTTTGGGCATCAATTCATTGACATATTCCTGTAACATTTTGTTCCCTTAGCTGTGAGAAAAAGTCCTGGGATGAAATCCTGGCTCCCCTGAAGTCAATGGGAGTTTTGTCATTGACTTCAGTGGAACCAGGATTTCACCTCCTAGTTTACGATAACTTAAAATTTCACCATATGCTATTACTATGAATAACAAGACTCTCGTGGAGACTGATAATTCAATACTAGAAAAATGATGCATTCTATTGTACTATTTTACCCCAGGCATCTATATTTTTTCTGAACTGACTATTATTCAATCACTGTAAAAATGCAAAATTGTTCCACCATCCATGAATGTGTTATGCTGATTATTTGGTTGCAGTTCTTCTAAATTTACTGTACAAAGCTCATGTATAGGTTTAGCAAGTACCAGAATAACCTGCTGTGAATAATTCATTGATCCAAAACCAAAGAAATGTGCTTTTAGCTAATTACAATTTCTGAATATTCAGTTATTTTTGGATGACACTTCCAGATTCCTTAAACTTTTCCATCAAATTACTGCCCAGAGGAACATGTCTCTAGCTTTAATTTTGAATTACTTTACCATACCACGTTTGAAATACTATAATTAGAATGTGTCAAATTCACATCTTAGGTCTGTCCAAATTGTCAAATTCACTGTAACTCAAAATTCTGAGGAATATTTTTACAACTACTGAGTGAACTTTAGAAAGTCTGGTGGTTTGATTAGCACAAGCCTTGAAAAGTTCAAATGCCATCTTACCTAACTTCTTTGAACTGAACTCCCCGCAGCCCACTGAACTGTTGCCAGTTTCAAGCATTCAAAGATCATGAGTCTAGCCTGGGGAAAAAAATCATAAGATTGGCTCTAACAATCATCAATGAGATTTATAAAAATAACCTTTTTTGGATTATTTTATTTGCTTTCGGGTGCTTGAGCCTTTGTGTTTTCAGGATTTGTATTTTCAAATTTTTTTCCGTAGCCAAAAATTTATTTATTTTAATGAAAGCTGAAATTCTCCTCTATTACCCTGATTTCTTGAGCTGGGATTATCAGAATAACAACAAATGTTATGAAAGTTGGCAACATGGCATTTTTCTACCTCTTCTAATCTTTTCTTGTTCCTTTCCCCCACCTGATCAGGGGCCTGATTCACCACTGCAGTTAGGCTCCAGATCCTATTTCCTACTCAGATGTCCCTCTTTCCTTCGCCTAGCCCACAACTCCCTTTTGTTGACCTCCTTCTCACAACCTGACCACCAGCAGATCTCAAAGTTCCCAAACTCCCCTTCTTTTGCCACAACAGGTACCCCAAACCTCAACTCCCTCTTCCTTCCCACGTGGGTGGTAGTTTAACAGGTTCTGTGGCCAAGAAGTCTGTCTTCTGATTTACTAAAAATGTGCATGCTTTGGAGTTTTGCTAGGTCACAGGCACTCCTGAATGCAGAACCTTGCTTCTGATCCAAGGGAAATCCCTATACATTATTGGTGTGTGTTGAGCTCTTTACACAACAGTAACTTGGGCACAACTGGGTTCCACATCACTGTGTTTATTAACTATACACAACCATGCAAGACCTTGCTACATATATCCTGTTCCTCTGGCTGGTTTTGGTGGCTTTTAAAATACAGAACACAGTGAGTGCCATTAGAAGGCTCACAAACTATTTAAAGGGATACTACCCTATTCTTTTAACCCTCTGGTTATATAATCTGTGTGACATGAAGCCAATAGTCAGTGTTTGCCAGACTGCTGAAACCTGTTGCATGGGCTCAGCATAAGGAAAAAGGCCTGTTGGTGGATAAGATGAGGAAGGAGGAATATAATTGGGTTCAATTTGATATGAATTTAGGATTGATGCTTACACAATTCTTATTGTTTTTCCCAACAAAAATCACTCCCTTTTAATGTTAACATATTGCTGCTGAACAATTCCACGTAATTTCCTTTCACTCACATATTTTCAGAACTGTAAATTCAGTAGTACAGAAACAAAGAGGACAGAAAACTTACTACATTCACAATCTTCAATAATGAGAGCACACTTGTCATGCCCCTACTTACTAGAAAAAGTGGTACATTAGTATGGCACCTACTGGTAATTGTGTGATGCATTGTGATTGTAAGTATATGCAAAGAAATTTCTTATTGTTCAAGTTGTATATCACTCTATAACCTTGTGAGTCTTGGCATCAGTGAAGAAGGTCTTTTTAGCTAAAGGCAAAGCACAATATTTTTAACTAGTCTGGAATTGATTGATTGAGAATTATGAAAATGATTATAATATATGAGGGCCCTCCATCACCTCTGTTATATACAAACTGGATGTTAGAGATAGCCCATCAAAATTAGAGCTGGTTGGAAAATTTTTGTTGAAGCAGTTTTCCATTAGAAAAATGCTATTTCCATGAAACTGAAATGTTTTGCAAAATAATATTTTTTTTCAAAGCAGTATTTTTTCAAAATCAGTTAGAAAAATGTTTTGAAAAATGTTCATATTTCCTGGATAGACTAAAATAACAGGGCATTTCAACATTTTTGGAATGGAAAGTTTTGATTATGTTTTCAAACAACTTTTTATTTTGCAATTTACTTTTTTATATATACAAAAAAAAAAAAAAAATAGACAAAATTGAAACCATGTTTCAACCAACCCAAAAGTATTTTGCAGGAGCATTTTGTTTCAAGGAAAATTTGACCTTTTTGTCCCCATTTGGGACCATTTGTTTTCCAAAATCTTGAAGTTTTCTGCAGGACAGAAAATCCATTTCCCTATTGTTCTAATCTAAATCCTCTGGGTGAAATCATGGTCTTGTTAAAGCCAATGGGAGTTTTCCAATAACTTCAATGGGGCCAGGATTTCACCCTTTGTCTTTACTGCCATGCATGGATATCCATGGCACACCGTTTGCTCTACCATCCAAATACTATTGGTTCTTCACTGTCACAACAATTAAAGGGAAATTTGGGTCTGAAGTTTGGTCCTGGGGCCAGCTGGTGATTTCGCAGAAACGAACCAAACAAACCAAAAAGACCCCGGTAATACTTTGAGGCATCTTGAAATCTAGGAGAAGCTTTGTAAACAAGAAGTAGCTTCTATTGACCTAAAAAACAGCAGACTGGTAACAACAAATCATTTCTTCGGCATAGTTCTACATAGTTTGGGGCCAGGATTCAATTTGTGATCTTTTTTCTTTCTTCTAAGCAACAGGCTTCAGTTAGAGGATAAATGAAGATAAATGATAGTGGCTATTCTGTCACTATGTGTATTTGGATATGATTTAGAAGTGCAAGCTGTATTTCTTATATGTTCTGCTAAATCACAAAGTGATAGTAAACTAGAGTTTTTAAGGCCCGTCTTGACAAAGTCCTGGCTGGGATGATTTAGTTGGGGTTGGTCCTGCTTCGAGCAGGAGTTTGGACTATTTGACCTCCTGAGGTCCCTTCCAGTGCTAATCTTCTATGAACCTATGATTCTAGATCTTATAGAGCAGCATTTACTGAACATAATATTGGGCAAGTTTTGACTTCACAAAGAATTCACAAAACATTCTTAGGGGCTGGCAAATCTATGTGTTGTACGAAAATAATTAAAGAATATCACAAAGGAAGAAATAGCCATCTAAGCATTATTTTCAAGTTCTGAGCTTCACACTTAGTGGCCCAAGTATTCCAACTGAATACATGCATACAATGGTGACAGTATATATTTGTGATTAAATACATGTATCCTATGACAAATGCATATTCCTGATCAAGTACTAGTAAAGTTACCCCATATGGAATAGGTGCTTATTGTCGAATCATGCACAGAGCAGCTTCTGATCTTTGTGAATCTGTCAACACTAGGCGCCAGTTCTGCCTTCCCCAAAGTACATATGATAAAATGAGAGTTGTGCTCTTTGATGAACTAACGACTAATATTATCAGCTGAAGAAGATTTTAAAATGGCAGTGGGGAGTGAAGAACTCACGTCTGCTGGCTGCTAAGGTTGGAAGTTCTTCTGGCCAGGGGTTGTGCCTTCTGAAAAGTGTTCGTAGAGAGGCTAGCACAAAGAGGCTAGCACAATGGAGTCTGATCCTGACTGCGGCTGCTAAGCTCTGCTGCACTAAAACAAACTTTCAATAATAACGGTCACTTCTAGACTAAGTCAGGCATGCAGAGAGGTGTTTTAACCGAACGAAGGAGGCCATTCTTTCTCCTGAGGAAGTCAGGAGTCTGTATCCACAGCCTTCAGCAACTTGGCTGGCTCAGAAGCTTGTGGATACAATGTATTGCATAAGGCCTTTAGTGCTGTTAATGTGGACCATTGCATCAAAGAGAGGGAAAAATAACTGTAATCAGTAAATTGCTCATTAGGTCTTGCTTCTTGGAGAATCAAATGTGTTACACTGGCCCTTGTGCTTCTATAAGCCATAGAAAAGCAGAATGGGGAATTTTACCTACACATTTTTTTTTTAAAACTCAATATTCCTTCTCTTCTGACCAAAATGGAATCAAATTGCAAAATTAATAGTGCTTTGTGTTTTATTTTTTGCACTGACAGCATAGCTACATGAAAAATATTATGACTTGCCTCTTCCACATGCAACTGAATGAATTATTCTTAAGTGCTCCTGAGCCTGTCTTTGTCACAGTCTTCTATTTCAGTCCTTGTCATGCACTCTGCCTATCATTCATTATAGTTGATGGGTCCAGGGCAGAAAGGCTTCTCTCTTCTTGTTCTCTAGAGGATTTCATCTTGGCTGGCTCACCTTCAATCACGCTAATAGCTCTCTTGGCACAAATTCAGAAAGCTCTTGGCAAGAGACAATGAAAATATTTCACACATTTAGTTCTATTTTTTAATTTCTAGTTTTAAAAATGAACACAGTGGAGCAGGCCAAAATGAAAGGTTCCAGAAAAGAATTTTGTTGTAATGAAAGAATTTAATTAAACTATTATGTTTTTTTAATCTATAAATCCTTCCTGTGTCCTTGCTAAGTTTTCTCTTATGTACTGGCATAGGAATTCGGTTGTTCATTTATTAAGCAATGAACACTTAGCTCCTGAATTTATTATATCTTGGTGTATGGCAAGTTTTACACTGAGCTGAGGCACAAAACAGCATTGGATCACAATTACAATATCTAATTTTTAAATTAACCTGTCTAACTCCCTCTTTAGTGACTCCACTTCCCTTCCCCCCGGCAAGGTTCATTTGCAGATCTGACATCCTGACGAGATCACAAGATAACATTGGGATGAACCTCACAGTTCAGACAGAAGAAAAAGGGGTTAGCACATAGTGAGGGCATCATTTACTGACTGTTTAATTTTTAACCCTTTCAGTCTCACAGTTTACTGTACATTCCACTGCTCCCTGTCTTTCTCAGCCCACTTCTATTTGAATGGGACTTGACAACATAGGATATGCAATTTGAGGAGGAAGAGGAAGGTCTGACATATCCTAAACTGTAGACAGCGGCAGGATTTAATTAAGAAAATGAATAATTTAAGACTTAAAAGTTGCTTGTTCTTTTTCGTAGGGATTTTATGAGCGTGTCCTGATAAGCGTGAGACAGCATGTGCAGACATCAGGCTAGAATGCAAACAACATGTCTGGGCGTGACATTCACCTTACAACAACTTACTAAAAGCAGGAATAAAGTTTCATACCTATTTTATTATCTTTCTAAGTGCTATATGGCAGATGGCACACATTCTTAGCTATACATTGCACAATAAATGAGTCAAGGAATTTAGGTAAACTGAATGAAACTGTAAAGTTATAATCCTGACCAGGGCTGACTGCAGAATGTTCCAATGATGAATTCAGAAAACACTATGGCTGGTAGATTTTTAATGCAGTGCTTATTCTATAACAATGAGCATAGTTTTTAAAAGGACATGATTTCAGTTTGTTTTTGCTTTTAAATGCTGGAATCTATTTTTTTTTAGTCTAAATCTATTTTTGAAAAATATGATTTTTTCTTTTTTAAAGGATAAGAATAAAAAATTCAGCCTGAAAAGATAAATTAACACGATGGGTTTTACAGTCATCTTACCTACCTACCAGCAAAAGGGCTGAAAGTCTAGGAATGGGATTTTCAAAAGCTCTGAGCACTGGCCTAATTGCACCCATTGAAGTCAATGGCTGAGCACTTTTGAAAATCATTACCTAGAGCTCCTGGTGTCCTGAGTGAGGTTAGTTCTACATGCCCTATTTCAAGTTGCAAATGGGAAAATTTTTAACAGGGATTTGTCCTTTCCCAACAAATCTTTCTGACTAACTACACTTCTGAGAAGAGATACCTCATAAAGACATTAATTCTCTTCATTGCATCCATAGTGTTTACTAATGTACAGTACCTAAGAAGCTGGTGCCCTGGATCTGTTTCAGTGTTACTAAAAAAGGGCACATAGAATATTGAGTGGCTCAGGATATTAGGGATACCGTAGGTCAAGATGTTCCATATTTAGTCCAGTATGAAAAAGGGTGAAAGTTTTTACCATTAGATGGTGGAATCTGTCTGAACTGAATTGTGATCTTCATTGCAGTGCTAGTAGACAAGTGTCCACGGTGAAAAATGGACTGCATGAACTAATGGGTCTTTTTCATTTCTAATGTGTATGTTTGAAGAAAAAAACCCATCCCCCTATGAAACCTCTGTCATAAGTGACACGAACTGAGTCTCAGGATGGAGGTTCACAGACTGAATGAGTCTAGAGATTGAAATATGCTGTCTGTGCATACATCCAGGAACTAAGACTCTCTAGAATTGAGAATCTGGAATACATGGAATTCACATGCATGACTGCATTTCAGTCTGTCACCGAAGCAGAGCCAAATAGTAAAGTTTCTCTTATCAGATGCAGAGCTTGGCAAGCTATTTACAGCAGCCTCACCAGTCAAGTGCAAATGGGCCCACAACAGGTGCCTCCATGACAAGCGTGCCCTTGGTTTGTCAAAGAGGTCTGTGTATAGTGGTATGCTTGGGTTTGCTGATCTTCAACCATTCTGCCGGTAGCATCCTCCCAATGGATGTGCGGAGGAGTGATGTTGATTAACATGGGGAGCCATGGTGCTGGTGTGGGTTGAATTGTCCCGGTCACCATGTGCTTGGTTGAGTATCGTTGTGTGTCAACCAACTTAATGTGAGACAAATGGAGCCAGACTAGAGCATGGTATTCTTCTGCAGAGTAATAGAGAGCTAAATCAGATGACCAGAGAGACTGAGCATTTGTTCCTCATGAAGTGCCAGCCAATTTGCTCAGAAGATTGTTGTGTCCTCACTTTAGTCACAGTTTTCCTAAGGTGGTTAAGGTATACGAGATCTATATTTAGGGCTACTGTGAGATAGACTGCATGAAATTCATGTTTCAAATGATGTGCATTGAGAAAGATTCTTGATGTTTCAAGGTCAATAGAATGGAAATGAGTAATGGTTGTTTTACGAGACCAAAGGGTCTATGTGCATCTGTAAGTTCCCATTCCACTTTGGAGCCCAAAGTGGCTTCTTTTTCTGAGTGCTTGAGAAGCTACCTACAACTTGAAAGCAAGTTCTTATTGTCATTTGGAAGTGGCTTGTTCTACATGATCAACCTTTCTCTCTCTCTCTCTCTCTTCATGGTCTGAGTCTCAATGTCGTCAGTTGTCTCCAGGTTTTGCATCTCTCAAATAGTAAAATACTGGGCTTCAGTAAAGGAAAAGCCAGGAAGAGAATGAATGAAACTTGTTTCCTAATGGTCCAGGGGTGGAATCCATAAAGCTGGGTTAAACCTAGGTGCTGAAGTCCCCCACTGTGATCCACAAAACTCTGACTGAATCTGATAAGCACCTAAACTCACTCGGTGCCTACCTTTTTAAAGAAAATTTTTCTAGTTACCTACCTAAGACCCAGAACAATCCATGAATCAGGGGAAGCCAGGCATTCAGCTGCCTAACTTGCTCAAAGGCCCAATCCGGTAGCGCCCTCTGAGCATGCCTATTGGATCAGGCCCCATTTAAAGTCCAGCCAGAAGAGGAGTTGGTTGCCATGTACTTCTATACCAGATATGTACTGGTAACAGAGCTTGCTTGTACACACCACATGTATTCATCCTAAGATCCTTTAATACAGGTATGGTTGAGGTTAGTTCAAATGAGATATTATCTTGGGGCCTATCGCACAAATTATTCTCATGTAAACACAAAAGACTGCAGATTGGTTCTCGAGAGTTTGAGGTACTTTAGATCTCTGGGGTTTTTCTTCCTCGTTTTTGTGCTTTTTGCCCCTTCCTCTGTCTGCTCTTCTCTGAACAGCAAAGTAAATAAATCTACACATTCCCCTTTCCAAATCTTTTCTTTAACCCTTTTAGACAGATGATTCCTGAGTGGGCAATTGGATCCCACATAAGTTCTAGGGATATCAGCAGTGGTGCCTCCAACCTGTGTTTCTTTAGGAATGATGCCATATAGTGGCAGTGGTGGTGGGGGTTTCCCTCCTTAATTGCTCTGTATTCTTTTGTGGGATATCACTCCCACCCCAACCTGTGACAGTGCTACTTCCTTGTCTAAGGGAGGCCCATGTATCAGGCAGGAAGCTCAACCTATGGGCCACCGACACAAAGGATTTTGCCTGGTCAGCCCATATCCCTTAACGGGCAGCGTCCGAGGGAGGAGGGACTTGAGCTGCCACTCTTACCCCCTTGCCACCCTGAAAGCTGAGGTTTGCAATCCCCTCCTTCAGTGTCTGAGGGCTGATGACAAACCCCACTGCTGCATCCTGAGGATGCCTGCTGGACTCTTGGCAGAGTATGGGAGTGAGGTGCAGGCTGAGGGCCACTCACCCGCTCCTTGTCATCTTCATCCACCTCCATGAAGTTCAGATTCTCGCTATCGTCAAACTCAGACCCTAAATCCACCCAGTGAACCTCCAACATGAGGGGGTTCTGGGTCCCAACCAGGAAGAACACACTCTTTCAAATCATCTGCAAAATGAACGGTCTCCGCTGTGGTCCCAGCACCTGCCCAGCTGCTCCCCTCAATTTGCGACTCTCTTCCTGTGCCTGCTGCAGGTCATTGGTCAGCACCTGAGCTCCATTCCTGCAAAGACAGAGCACATCCTTTCCCAGGGGGCTGTGCTCCCAATCCCACAATTCCCCTGCAAAGCTGCTCGAATGAGTCGTCACCCACCTCTGAGGCCACCACCCTCAGGAACCCAACAGGATGGGACTGGGTCCCTTCCATGCCTACAGAAGGGCATGCCTGCTACCCATGCCCCAACTCCTGCTGCCTTGCCCCGAGGGGGGGAGGGACTGTGCATCCCACCTGGCTCCTTCAAAGCGGCTCCTGGAGTGGCACCTGCAGGCAGCTGGCCGTAACCTTGGCTGAAATCCCATGATCCCTTCTCCTCCCTGGAAGTAAGGGGGTGAAGTTGGACCCAAGCTGGGGTGACTAGATAGCAAGTGTGAAAAATTGGAACACTTTTTTCAGGGCGAGGGGCATATCGGGACATCTGGTCACCCTGACCCAAGCAGCAGTGCGCTCCCACACACAGGGGGAGAGCGGGGTGTCAAAGCAGTGGATCTGGCTATGTCAGGGCTGCCTAGGAGCCAAGACTTTCCCAGCTGCAGTAGCAGCACCACGTGGCCCCCCTCCCTCATTGAGTAGTGGGAGGGGTTGGGGCTGAGGCAACAGACCCAGCTCAGGCAGGGCAGCCCAGGCACACAGAGGCCGGGCCCTTCCCATCGTCGCAGCAGTACCACGTGACCCTCAGACACTTCCCCTCAGGCAAGAGGAGTGGGGGGCTGTGGCAACAAACCTGGTTCCAGCATGGCCACTCTCACTCACCGTAGGGGCACCACGTGGCCTTTGGGTTCGTCCCTTCCCCCCATGATGTGAGCAGGGTGGAGTCAGCATGGAATCCCTCTCTTAAGGGGCTCCTGCTCCAGTAGAGCCCCCATGCTGGGTGGGTAAGAAGTCCTTCCCCCCCCCACCTAGGGTGACCAGATGCCCCAATTTTATAGGGACAGTCCCGATATTTGGGTTTTTTTCTTATATAGTCACCTATTATCCCTCCCACCCCATCCTGATTTTTCACATTTGCTATCCATTCACCCTATCCCCACTGCAGGACACCCTCTGTTACTATTATTTCCACAGTAACACATTGTAGTCATGAAAAACTGGAGTGAAGGATCGTGGTAAAGCCCTGGAAAGGGACTCGGTAGAACTGAGTGCCCTTTCCGGCTCTGCCACAGACTTCCTTTGTTATCTTGGGCAAGTCAGTCTCTTTGTGTCTCATTGCCCCTGTGTAAAACAGGGATACTACTCTTCCTTACCTCATGGGGTGCTGGAAGGATGAATGTATGAATGTTATGAGGTGCTGGGCTACTCTGATGAGGGGACCTGTCTCAATACTTCAGTAGATATAACAACATACACAGTTTCCAGAGCATAATTTAAAATTAAGTCTTAATTGAAGAAGAACATTCAGGAAAGCACTAATATCAAAAGATGATTTCTCAGTTGGCGTCAATTGTTTCTTTAATGCCAATCGTTTCTTGCAGCTATTTCATTCTGCTTCAGAATGGGGTTTAAATGAGGCCTTTTGAATGTCTGATTGAAGTGTTACCTTTTCATGCTTCACATTTTTTCCTGGATATTCAAGATTAGGATTCGTTTGGGATCAAAATAGGGTATTTTTATGCTAGTCTTGATTAAATCATTGTCGGCAACTGTCAAAACAAAAATGACTTGAAGACAGACCATCTTGTTCTAGGATACTTGCTTCAGTAGTCCGGAACTTACACCCAATTTCGTTATGTCAAGGCAGTAAGTCCCATTTACAGTCAAGTCATGAGGTAATGTAATAAATATAAATTAAATTGGTTTTAGTTGATTTAATGATCACACCATTCTAATTAATTGTGGAAACAAATGTTTTAGAGAACATGTTAACTAGGATACGTAAAAGGATTTTGAAGACTTAAATAGTCATTTTATCACTGATGAAAATATTAACTGGAAAATAATGACATGACTGACTAAGGTTCAAGGGAGCGAGGCAATGCTGCAGATTATGGTGCTAGCCTTTCACCACTGGAAATTGGAAGGTTCAAAAGAAGGTTTGAAGTCACAAGAGAAAATGAACATGATGTCATGCTGATTCTCAAAGGACAAGTAACAACCGACACCTTTGGCAGTTTCAGCTCCAGACTTCTATAACACAAGGGTGTTGTAGATCACAGAAAGCCTATTGACTTCAATGGGCTTTGGGTCAGGCCTATGCAGAGCTAGATTGGGAGGAAGCTTTTAGACTGCCTGTTGCTTGGTTCCAATCAAACAGCTGTAACAGGCACTAAACAATGAGAATCCAATGGCCCATCCCCATGCTTCCCTTCATGCTGGTTGATTTGGAGTTGGTTCAGAGTTCCCTACAAAGTTTTGCAGGCGGTTAAGAAGATTGTGTAGGTGGTTTCACTGCCTGTTCCTTCCCACGCATGGCTACTGTTAGATTTCACCCACATTTAACATGTCCTGTAAGCATGGGATTCTCTTGCCTAAGTTGTGGGGGGTACGTAGAGTGAAATATGACTTTAGGCTCATTAGATTCATAAGGGCCCTGTAAACATCCCCTGGTGTGGGTGTGGTTGGTGGCCCTCCCTCACTGTAAATCTCTGAGGGAGGCCACATCTCCCAGCGCCTGCATCCTGTGGGTAGTTCTAGCAAAGAGGGGGAAGTTAGCGGTCCTGGATCTCTTCAGCCCTGCCGACCGTTAGGTGGGGTGATCCAAGTAGGTTGGTGTCTGAATCTGCCGTCGGGAACAGCAGGCCAGGTAGGAGGCATCGAGCCCTCTTCAGGCAAGTGCACCATTCACAGCCCAAGCTATCAGGCAGGGCGGGCGAACAGTCTGAAGCCCCGGCTTTTAGATAGGCCAGGCCAGGCAACAGAGAATGGTCTCTTGCCCTCAGTAGGGCGAGCAAACAGCTCAAAGCTTGGCCCTTAGGCAGGGCGGGGCAGGCAAAAGGGAACAGTCTCTCACACTTGATGGGGTGATCATCCCTAGGTTGGGGTAGGAAAGGGACAGAAGGGAACGTAGGCCCACCCGATCCATTGCGTCCCAGCCCAGGGCTCTGGCAGTGACAGGTTGTCCCATCATTGAGTCAGCAGGGCTCCAGCAGAAACGCACTGACTCAGCTATAGGCCATAACACAGCCAGACGGGTGTCTGGCTCCCCTGGGCTCTTTCCTTTCCCCTTTTCCGTAGAGTACCTTGTCCCCGGAGTCACTCTCAGTTTCCTCGGGGTACTCTGCCAGAGGGAGATGCCAGAACCCTTCGGCCTCATCGATCAGCAGCAGGTCCAGGAACCTCTAAATCACAAGGGCCAAGAACCTCCTTGGGTTCACAGGGGGTTGGCAGCTTGGGTAGCTCCTCCAGGTTGCAAGGTCCAGGGATCTCCTCTGGCTCGCAGGGCTCAGGTAGCTCTGGCAGATCCTCGGAGCCCCAGTCAGCTGGCAGCCTCTCCTCAGTATAATGGTCAGGCCCAGGCCCCAGCACTTCTCCCTCGGCTGCTTTCTCCCCACTGAGCTGGAAGGCCTGCCCTTTATACTTCCTGTCCCGCCTCTCTGCTTCCGGTCAGGTGGGGGTGCACTTCTGGGTTCCACATGCCAGAGGAGGTTTGGCTCTCCCTTGACGTCAATCTCCAAAGGAGGCCACACCTCCCAGCACCTACAGGCCCAAAATACAGATTTAATGATGCAGAAGTATGCAGACTTTACCCTAATTATCTGGACTGTACTATACATACTAACATCATAAGAGGTCTCAAACCTTTTCCTCTCTGAAACAATGCCATTTTTACTGTGCTTGTACTGCACAAGTTCTGCAAAGCATCTGTTTTGGCAGGGTCTTTGTCATCTACATAAATGCAAGGCTGCTGTTCAAAGTATGTGTGTTCTTAATTTGACTAGGCTACATCTGAGTTTCTTGCTTACATTTATATGAATAAAGGTCCCTCTCCTTTAAGTCCAGCCAGCATAGAAAACAGTCTGGTCTTTGATTAATGCAGTGAAACATGGCCTCTGTCTGCAAGAATAATGAAAAGTGCTGTCTGAGTCTGTATCCACCCAGACCTATCAGTCATGATCAGAAAAATTTCTATATCTTGTCATAGGCATTCATCAGGAGGAATTTCATCCAGAGTTGCTCAGGCAGAGGTCACATGCTGCTGATGTCTCTACACCATCACTTTTGGTATGTTCCCACTCCCCAAATGCATTAATGGTGCACTGACCATTCTGACTTGCATAACCTTGTATTATCTTTACAGTCGGATCACTGTAGAGCATTTAAAGGGTGCTGCTGCAAGACAAAAAGTGTACATTTAAAGAAAGGATATAGCTGTCCGCTACTCTGACTCTAAAGACAGGCCAGGACTTGAAATATGATATTCTGGTCCTTTTCCATTAAGTAGTCCTCCACTTAGTACCATAATGTAATTAACATTGTGGGTCTCATGGCTTTTTTTTTTTTTTTAAAGGAATTAGACACCATGACTCACTTGGGCATTAGCTGAACAAATTCTCCCACTGCAGAATGACTCAATCTCTAAGATTGCTATCTGGCAACATTCCGAGATATCAAGAACTAAGAGCAAGCTCTTAATCTGATTTACGGTTGTCTTTAATATTTTTCAAACACCGCAAAACCCTAGTCTGAAAAAAGTTATGAGTTATTTTAAGTACACACTGAACCCTGAGCTGTCTTTCAGCATTATGGATCCTTTTAAAGTCATTGCATTTAATTTTGAAGCCTACTGCAAAAACCCAGATGAAGAAATAGAGCATACAAAGCAGGGCAAGGTACATGCAACCAATAGGACACAGAGTTTGAGAAAAGATTGTGAATGATGTGCTACCCCGATTGATTTCTCCCTTTTACCTCTTTCTGCCTTCTTCCAGTGCGATCAACATTACCCAAAAGAGCCACAGTAGTGTGAATTCATTGTTTCATTTACGATAGTGCTATATATTAATATTAAACAGTATGACAAGGGAAATAGTTTGTGTGTGTGTGTGTGTGTGTATATATATTATTCTCACAGCAAAATGACTGACCAAGTATTATTATTTTATCAGCTACAATTGGTTAAGAACATAGTAAAAGCTTCCTGATTGGTTAATAGTTAAATTACACAGTATTTTAATATCATGCACTGCAAAGAGCTGCAGGAGACACATTAAAGAGCCATTTGTGGCTTGGGAGCCTCAGTCTGAGGCTACGGCTACACTGATGGTGGCAAAGTCACCGCCATTAGATCGATTTCTCTGGATCAACTGAGCGGTCAGTGAAGATCTGCTCAGTCTATCCAGAAATCGACGTACTAAGACCACCTTCACAAGTGGCGTAGCGCTGCGTTCCCATCAGTGTAGTGCAGTGAAGATGGCAGGCAGAAGAGGAGCAGAGAAGTCGACGGGAGTTACGCAAGTTTTTTGCATAGCTTGTGTAACTCCCATCGACTGACACCGAATCCCAGAGGTAAGTGTAGACAGGATCCGAGTATCACTGATAGATCATGTCTGAAGAGTAAGTGATCAAGATGTCATGCAAGGTACTAAAAATTGGGAAGACAGGAGGTGCTTACACATGATTTCTCTGTTCTGGTAAATTGTCAGGCAGAACGGTGCAAAGTGGAGTTTGGAACAGTACGCTTCGTGGCATCCTCATTTCATAGATTTGAAGGCCAGATGGGACCATGGTGATCATCTAGTCAGACTTCCTGTATAACACAGGCCACAGGACATCCTCAAAATAATTCCTAGACACTATCTTTTAGAAAAACATCCAATCTTGATTTTAAAATTGTCAGTGGTGGAGAACTGCAGGAACACTCAGGCTATGTACACACTGATGGTGGCAAATTTGCCGCCGTCAGATTGATATTTCCAGATCAATATAGCGGCAATGAAGATACGCATGTTCAATCGATCCAGAAGTCAATCTATTAAAACCACCTCCAAAAAAAGCGTAGCACTGCATTGACGGAAACGTATTTCCCGTTGGTGCAGCGCAGTGGAAACAGGAAGCTAAAGGGCAGTAATGAAGTCGATGGGAGTTACGCAAGCTACGCAGAGTAGTTTGCGTAACTCCTGTTGACTGTTGCCAAATTTTGCCGGCAGTGTAGACCTGCCCTAAAGGGTTTTCTATAGGACTGACTTTCATTGAAAGGAAAATGTCTCTGTTCCTATAGGCTGTGTACAAAGACAATTTACATTTTCCATTTGGCCTATGGAGCAGTCTGTTTAGAAACTCTCATTTTTCATCTTGAACCCTTTGGTGCAAGCCCATCCCAGTGACCAGCTAAAGCCTACAAGATGGTAGAGAATAGGCAAGAAGAGGGAAGGCATAGCCTCTCAAGCCACCTAGAAATCTCCTTTAAAAGCAAGGGATGACAAAGTGTGAGCATCTGCATCTCCCTCTTTGCTTCACATTTTTGGTGTTCTGAACTTCTGAAAAATCAAGCATCTTGTATTTAGATGCCTAGATATGGCTTTAGAAGCTGGACTTTAGGACCTGGATTTGAAAATTCTGGCCAAGATCTGTGTGTGTTTTTCCTTTTTTTGAATTATTGCTCTGATTGAATCTATTTCTGCACTAACTGCCAGAGCAAAAGCTGTTATTTTCCCCTGTAAAAAGGAATCATTAGTAACTTAATTAGCACAGTGAATCATTATTTAAAGAGTTACTATCAGGTCTAAAATATCTTATTGAGATAATTGCAGAGAAAACTCTTCCCTTTAGATCTCTGTACCAGCCTGACAGAGATCACCTCTCATTGTCATCTAAGATAAAACAGAACAAATTCTTAAAATCAAAATGATGAAATTTCAATTGTTTTGAAATTACATTGTGGGACAAAAAGAAACGGAAAAGAGATGGATTGATTTCTTGCTTTTAAAAATATGATAAAGACTCCTATGATTACAAATTGGTTAATTGCAAAATTTGTTTTCACAATTTCAGTCTCAAAATTGTATCATGTTCCAAAGGACATTTTATACATATCTGGTGATGCTCTATTGAAAAGGTACTTTGAGGCTTTGGATGAACAATATCTGAATGTGATCACAGTCTCTTACAGTTCTGATTCATGGACATAAGCCTCATTGAAGTGATACTTAAAGACACTTAACTGCTACCCTGAAAAGGGAGGGATTCAAGCACTTGCCTCCAGCCCAACAAGGTACTTTAGCATGTGCTTAACTCACAGCATGTGAGTATTTTCGTTAAGTGACAATACTCCCATGATTAAAAGTTACACTGGTGACGAACTACTTCACTGAATCAGGGCCAAAATGCTAAGTGAGGCGAATAGTTCTATGTGGAGTTAATGAGAAAACAGAAAATAATCATCATTATAAAACATTGCTTTTATAAAGGGCCTGATCCAAAGCCCGCTAAAGCCAATATGTGAAATCCTGGCCCCAATGAAGTCAATAGGAGTTTTGCTGTTGACTTCAGTGGGGCCAGGATTTCATCCATTCGGACCCACAGTATTCCAAGTGTTTTGTAAAAATGGGTAATTGTCATCATTGTTTTATAAACAGTGAAACCAAGGCAGAGGTTAAAGGCTCACATAATTGAATCTCAGTGGCTTAGTCTCACACTATCCCTTTCCCCTAAAAAGTTCATAAAATACAAGAATTGCTGTGTATAAAGAAGATCACATCTGCAAGACAAGACAGATATACAGAATATTTAGAAACCTGGTTTCCTTTCACTGAATCGACAGAAAGAACAAGTTACCTAACAAGTAGTCTCTGACTTTTTTCCTTTAAGAATATGTCAAATACTTGATAGCTTCTATGATTATCCATGGTAATCCCAAATCATCATGTGGTTTCATTTCTTTAAATGAGTTGGGTATTTGAACATACAGCAAGATTGCATAGAACAAACAGATGATTAGAAATATATTTGTAATTTTGCAATGTCTTTGTGAATTAGCTATATTTAATTTTGCTTTTGATTCCCATTTTAGCTGTACTGTTAAATGTAGTCTTTGGAAAGCATGGAATAATAAAGTAATTTAGGATAATATTGAATTTCCAAGAGTAAATATTCTTTGGTTGCATACACGTTTCTGGAGTTAATATAATGAGTGATAGATTGTGATAGGCTGTAACACAGCTGTTCAGGTAACTCAGACCCCTCCATAACCCTGTGTGGTTCTGTTAGGGCTGCTTACATCAGGGCTTTGTTGTGGGGGTGGGAGGTACAGGAGAGACTACATTCCAAATGCTGTCCCTTAACAAGTGAGAGGGTGGGGTGGAGGTAAGGAGGGCAAGGAGCAATGGTTCCATTTCCCCTATATGCTCATCTGCAGCAATGGTTAGACAACAGAGGTGAAGCAAGCTGCACTCTGAAAACCAATGACATAAGCAAGATGGCATTAGCAGAATTGTCACTCTGAGGCCTGGTCTACACCTAAAACTTAGGTCAAGCTAGCTATGTCTCTCAGGGCTGTGAAAAACTTCACAGACAAGATCAGCCGCCAGACTACTGTACTGGGTGGCACAGAATGGGAAGGAGGCGAACATCCCGCAGTGCTGAAGGAACAGGTCCAAGTCTATTTAGAAGGATTAGACATACACAAGTCCATGGGGCCAGATGCAATGCACCCGAGGGTGCTGAGGGAGTTGGCTGAGGTGATTTCAGAGCCATTGGCTATTATCTTTGAAAGCTCATGGCAACAGGGGGAGGTCCCTGATGACTGGAAAAAAGCAAATATAGTGCCCATCTTCAAAAAAGGGAGGAAAGAGGATCCAGGGAACTACAGACTGGTCAGCCTCACTTCAATCCCTGGAAAAATCATGGAGCAGGTCCTTAAGGAATCCATTTTAAGGCACTTGGAAGAAAGGAGGGTGATCAGGAACAGTCAACACGGATTCACCACGGGAAAGTCATGCCTGACCAACCTGATTGCTTTCTATGATGAGGTGACTGGCTCTGTGGATGTAGGGAAGGTGGTGGATGTGATATACCTTGACTTTAGCAAAGCTTTTGATACTGTCTCTCACAGTATTCTTATCAGCAAGTTAAAGAAGTATGGGTTGGATGAATGGACTATAAAATGGATAGAGAACTGGCTAGAGCATAGGGCTCAGCGAGTAGTGATCAATGGCTCCATGTCTAGCTGGCAACCGGTCACAAGCAGAGTGCCCCAGGGGTCAGTCCTGGGGCCGGTTTTGTTCAACATCTTTATTAATGATCTGGTGGATGGCGTAGATTGCACCCTTAGCAAGTTTGCGGATGACACTAAGTTGGGGGGAGTGGTAGATACCCTGGAAGGTAGGGATAGGATACAGAGTGACCTAAACAAACTGGAGGATTGGGCCAAAAGAAATCTAATGAGGTTCAGCAAAGAAAAGTGCAGAGTCCTCCACTTGGGAAAGAAGAATCCCATGCACAGCTATAGACTGTGGACCTACGAGCTAGGCAGCAGCTCTGCAGAAAAGGACATGGGGGTAACAGTGGATAAAAAGCTGGATATGAGTCAGCAGTGTGCCCTGGTTGTCAAGAAGGCTAACAGCATATGGGCTGCATTAGGAGGGGCATTGCCAGCAGGTCGCGGGAAGTGATTATTCACCTCTATTTGGCATTGGTGAGGCCACATTTAGAATATTGTGTCCAGTTTTGGGCCCCCCTCTACAAAAAGGATGTGGAGAAGTTGGAGAGAGTCCAGCGGAGGGCAACAAAAATGATTAGGGGGCTGGAGCACAGAACTTATGAGAAGAGGCTGAGGGAACTGGGCTTGTTTAGTCTGCAAAAGAGAAGAATGAGGGGGATTTGATAGCGACCTTTAACTACCTGAAAGGGGGTTCCAGGGAGGATGGGGCTAGGCTGTTCTCGGTGGTGGCAGATGACAGAACAAGGAGCAACGGTCTCAAGTTGCAGGGTGGGAGGTCTAGGTTGGACATTAGGAAAAAGTTTTTCATTAGGAGGGTGGTGAAGCACTGGAATGGGTTACCTAGAGAGGCGGTGGAATCTCCATCTTTAGAGGTTTTTAAGCTGAGGCTTGACAAAGCCCTGGATGGGATGATATAGCTGAAGTTAGTCCTGCTTTGAGCAGGGGGTTGGACTAGATGACCTCCTGAGGTCCCTTCCAACTCTAATATTCTATGATTCTATGATTCTATATAGTTAGGTTGGCAGAGCCCCCACTGTCGAGGCAGCTAGTTTGATGGAAGAACTCATTCATCGACCTAGCTATCACCTCTCAGAGAGGTGGATTACCTCCATGGGTGGAACTTCAATGTTGGAAGCATCTACACTACAGTGGCACTGTAGCATATATGTGGGCTTTGACACAGCTGCACACCATCCTAGTGGATCAGTCTTCTAGCCTAACATTAGTGTTGTTGTATAAAAAGTAATACAAATACAAGGAAAATGATACATTTTAAAGTAATGTAAAAAAAAAAAAAATCTTGATTAGCAAGCATTACAAAACATCTACATTAGTTATCAGGATCAATTCATTTTAACACAATAAATCGCAAACCCCCCTCTCAAGAAGCAGAAACTCCCACATATATGCTCTAGTTTTGAGCCTCCTGAAACATTACAGATCCATAATTTCCATTCTGTGTTTCTGTTCACTGCTGAAGAAATATACCAGTGCCATTTCAACAGCAAATGAAAGAAGAGTTGAGCTTTTCTTATCGGAACATCAGAGATACCATTCCTGCTTTATTGAATTACTTAGTGACATTGACAAAAGCCCTGATGTGAATCTTGATCTGAAGGAGCCCCGATCCCCATGTGTACAATAGTTTTTACTAGATTGCTAATCTCTTTTCTCTCTAACAAAGAGAAAAGACCAACAGAAAAGCTGCTCCTGTGTGCAAGCTAGAATATGCACAAGACCAAAATCAATAAAAGCAGCAGCAAAATCTACTACTTTCATCTAGCCATTTATCCCACTTAGTGAAGGCATTTTTACAATGAAGTTAGCTGGCTCCCAGAACAAGCATTATTTTGTACCTGATTCTTTCTGTAAGGAAGGGTTTTTCATTGTAGAAACTCTAGTCTTGTTTTATTTTTGTTCTTACCTTCCTAGAACTAAAGATTTAACAAATTTACAAAAGGAATAACTTGATGTGGCTTGCTTTAGTTCTCCAAAAAGAGCCAGCATGCTTATACTTAAATAGGTATTTTATAGATCTTGGTGAGACAGGAAATATGTCTGTGTATATGGATATGTCTGTATATAATTTACAGCAGGACATTCACATGTGGGAGTTTGTGGAGACTCCACTGTAACTCACTGAAACCTTATCTACATAGAGCTTTTGCAGTATAACCTAAGGTGTGAATTTAAACCAAATATAGTTTTATGGGTGTAAAATGCTCCTCGTCTCTCCTTATGTGGGCAGTCATATTCCAGAGTGACTGTCCTTGTTGGTTTAACTTACATTGCTTGGAAAGGAGTTTATGCTATACTGAAAAATGCTATTATTATACTGGAGTAAGAGTGTCTACACAAATACAGGTGTAACTATATCTGTATAGCTATGACAGAGTAACTGATAACATTTTCCTGTGTAAACAAGCCCTGAGAAACACTTTGATAACCACTACTGAAATGAGATATAACCTTCTGAGTAATATATTTACTCGTAGATAAATCCTGAGGTAGAATACAGGAAAAAATCCTCTCAATGCCTGTCTAAAATGAGCCTCTGGATGAAGAACTTCTGGCTGAAATTGAAACTAGTCTAGACTGAGGTTATGCTGGTATGAAGAGGGAAGCACGGCAAAAAAACTTGTCTCCTCTAACATTCCCTACTATTAAGGTCATTTACGCTGATTGTTAGATTGGTTCAGAGCCTTGGGGTCCTTTTAGACTCTTCACTATTATTGGATGCACAAATAGCTGCATTGGGTACATATACACTGCAATTGAAAACCCTCAGCTGGCCTGAGTGAGCTGACTTGGGCTCACAGGGCTGTAAAATTGTGGTTTAGGTGTTCAGGCTAGTGCTGGAACCTAGGATCTGGGACCCCACAAGGTGGGAGTGTTCCAGAGCCCAGCCTCCAGCCTAGGCCCAAACATCTACACGGCAGTTTTACAGCACCGCAGTCCAAGCCACGCGTGTCTGGGTCAGCTGACATAGGCCAGCAGCAGGTGCTTAACTGCGGTGTAGATAGACTTATCCAGGATGATCCACCTATACAAAATCCTTCAGACTTAATTATTGCAGTTTGTTTTATCTAGGAATGAATCCACTCACCTTCAGCAAGCTGCATTTGCTGCAAAATGCAGCAGTCTCACTGCTTAGCAACTCGGGTCACCATACGCATGGAACTATGATACTCCATGCCCTCGTTTCCCATTAAATAGAGTCCAGTTCAAGATCTGTCGTCATACTTAAAACCCTCTACAGGGATAAGCCTGAGTTATCTCTTTCTTGACAACCATAACCTCCCACAAGATCTGGAACAATTAAACTGTGACCAATGAGGGATGCTTGATAAGTCATGTTATATCAAGTCTCCTTCTCCAAGGGAAAAACTCATTCACTCGGTTTACTGAAGAGAATTTCACATCAAGATACCAACAGTGCTTAGGGAGCTGCACTGCTTGGCTGTGTATTTCTGGGTAGACTTCATTATGTTGATGTTGACCTTTAAAACTGTTAATGATTTGGGACTAGGTTGCCTTTACTTAAGAGGCTGACTTGCTCTCTGCTCTCTGCCTACCACAGTTGTGCCCAACAGAGATGAAGGAGTTGGAACTTTCTGCTTATAAACAGCTAGGAACGGCTGACAGGTCATTCCTTGAGAGGGTCCTTAGACTTTGGAATTTGTTTCCCTCCTTCATGTAGATCTTTTAACTTTTCCAAAGTTAACACTGCAGAGCTTATCTTTCTCTCCCTCCTCCCCCACAGCATTTTGGAAGGTGGTGGGATGAGGAATAGGGTGGGAATATGGAGTTGATCCAGAGATGCCTGCTGTACAGAGGATATTATATTTACTGGGGTGTGTTTGAGAGTGAACTGAACAATCCATAAATGTCATATTCAAATAATTTGAAGCCATGGAATTTTATCATAGGTATAAGTATCCCAAGTTTAAGATGGGGGTTTATTCAATATTTATACATCTAAATTAATAGATTTGTAATCTCCTACCTAGGATAGTACCTTATACAATTGGGTGGATGCACTGGGGAGTGGTGGGAATTCCCCTGAGGTACCTGGAAATGGACCAACAGATGTCCCGGATATAGTAATTCCGATATTCTTAATAAGGTCCTTGCTGTTGGAGGCCAACACTAATTAGTTTACTTGTTATTGAATTGTGCCCATATAAAGGACATCAACTGTTTGCTCTGTCTCTATATATACCTGACTTTGTATTAATGTTGTTGCTGTTTGTTACAAAGACTTCCACAGCAATACATTTTTATAGTTTCTGGTAAACATGATTGTGTCATTTTGTGCCATTGCTAATTTAATTTAAAAGTCAGAATGTATTTTCCTTTTTCACCTTGAGATAGTGGCTTAGCATCACAAGTTGGCTAACAAGGTTACAGTATGTGCTTGTATCATATACGCTGTTATGGATCTTTACTTGACTTTTGGTGATACAAATTACATTAGTGAATAGGCCTCATCATTTACTTTATCACATTTGTCATCCTAGGGCAAACATGAGCAATTTAAAAGGATTAAGTTGGAGGGATAGAAAAACTGGGAAAGCCATTTACTGCCCTCAAAACTTTTGCTTTTTATATACAATGATAATCTAAAGGTCTTGTGCCAAATGTACAATGGAGAAGCCTTCCAATTCCCTCTTTAGCTATTCATTGTGTTTTCATTAAGTGGGACCTTGGATACAGTTTTGGAGCAATTTTTTGCAGACTGACCCTTCTCTATTAATCCCCGTCACAGAGTGCACCACTCATTGCAAGTCTGGTGCCTCCTCCTGTATCAGCGCTCTGTAAATAAACCAGCATGCGTAATTGCACTGGGTGACGCCTATGAGTCCTTTTGTTGCGGGGGAGTGGAGAAACCCCCCCAGAGGACCCAGAAGGACAGGGAGCCCATGGCAATTGGCTACTCTGGGACTTGTCTGGGACCTTCTTCTGAAGCCATTGCAGAGAGTAGCTGTTAAGATGGAAGAGACCCTGAAGTGGCTGATAATGGCAGCGCAAGAGATGCAGCAGACTCAGCAAGCGGAAAGGCAGGCCCTGATGAACTGGCAGGCTGCCCAGCAAAGGAGCCAGCAGGAGTTCGTGAGGGAACAAGCAGTAACCCAGCAACAACTGCTCCAAAGGGTGCTGAGTCCAGTAAGCAGGGATGGTGCCAGAGAAGTGGGTTGGGGACTGTGCAAAATGAGCCTAACAGACAACCCTGATGTCTTTTTGGGGCCTTTTGAGAGGGTGGCTAAGGCAACGGGCTGGGAGAAGGCAACCTGGGCCTTGCGCCTCGCCCCGTAGTTGGGAGGTGAAACTAAAGCCGCCTATATGGCCTTGGGGGGAGACCCAAGCCAGAGACGATGACGTAGTAAAAGTTGCCATTTTAGACCACGTCGGATTCTTGGTGGAGTGGTACAGCCAGAATTTTCAGGAAACCAGGTGGACTGAGTGCCTGCAACCCCAGGTGTTTGCACAGCGATTAATGGACTGGGCCGCGTGGTGGTTGAGGCTGGCCACCCAGTGGTGGAGGAGGTTCTAGATGTGGTTGTTCCGGTACAGTTCCTCCACAGCTTCCCACAAACTGTCCGAGTCCAGCGGCAGCGGCCGGGTAGCGGTATGACTGATGGAGCAGTATGTGAAGGCAGAGGCTTCCACGAGGGCAGGGAAGCCCCCAGAACCCACACCCAGGAAGGGGCCAGAACTGGGGGGGGGGGGGGGCAGCAGAGGCTGGGATATGAGCTGCTGGCACTGTGGCTGCCTCGGTCATAAGAAGCAGGACTGGCCCGAGATGGAGTGGGGACTTGTGGACTTCTGTGGGTGGACTGAAGGGCAGGGGAGGAGGCTGAGAGTATGGCCTTTGGCCATGATAACCATTTGGGTGGAGAAGAGGACCCAGCAGAGGGTAGGGACCCAGCCTCCACCCAGTCACTGGTTCGAAGGGGGCTACTGAAGGCATGTTGGATGGTCCCAAGAGCCGGGGTGGACCTTAGGTGTGTCCACGGAGATACCAAGAGGTAGCCACTGGCGCAAGTGCCATTGGAGGCACAAGGGCAGTTTAAATGGCAACTAGTGGGAGTAGTCACCAAGTTGCCTTACCCGGTCCTGATTGGGAAAGATTGGGGACCCCCTCCCAGAGGGTATGGGAACCCTGCAGAGCCAAATCGGGAGAACAAGGGAGCACAGGACCCCACAAAGCAGGAGACAACCCCTAGACACAAGCAGGAAAAGGGAAAAGAAGGATGCCCTGAGGAACCAAAGGATGAGGGGCAGGGGCAAGGAGGAGAGGTAGGGATAAGGACCAGTAACCTGGGCCCTGTGCAGTCCATAGAGTGCGGGGAGTCCTGGGCCTGCGGGAAGTAGGGGCACCGGTGGAAGCAGTGCCTAGACCAGGTGGGCCCGAGTCCCACAGAGGTGACTGTTGTAGGATTGGGGGCAAAGGGGCCCCCAATGGTGGCCCAAACGCTGGAGAGCCTAGCCACTCCACAGCCTCAGTAGGGAAACTTGGGAAGGCTGAAAATGGAGCGTCCTGGATCGGGGGCAGGATGTTGGATCTGTGGCAACAAGGAGCAATTGGGGGAGGCGTGCCCATACTGGGGAGGAAGTACGGCTGGAAGAGAGACCCAACCCTTTTCCAAGGGCCCTGGGGATCACGAGACCAAGAAAAGAGAACCCCCTTGTACTGGCCACTATATACGGCCAAAGAGAGGAAGAGGTTGGTTCATTAAAGGGGGGAGGTATATAGCAGAGTGGATGAGTGAAGCCCTTCGGTGTCTCCATTAGCCCCCCCCTTGGGTGCCTGGGCCGGAGTAAGCTGGACCAGCAGAATCCTGCCAGCAGGGAAAAGGGTAAGATCTGAAGGTGCTGATTAACCCACACCAGAACTGGCCTTTAGTGGGGTAAGCAGGAACAGCTGTTCCCCTCGCTGGAGGGGACATATAAACAAGCCAGGGAGAAACAGAGGGAGGAGGGTAAGAGCTTGGCTCCTTAGTTTGCCTCCTGACTAGAATGGGTGAGCAGCCCAGAGCCTCAGGCCAAGTAGGTCTGATTCAGAAGTGGGAACTGTATCAGAGCTCTGTAAATAAGCCAGCACAGGTGATCGCACCAAGTGATGCCTACGAGTCCTTTTGTTGTGGGGGAGAGGGGGAGACCCCCCAGAGAATCCAGAAGGGCAGGAAACCCATGGAAATTGGCTACATCTCTGTCCGTATAAAACTGAATGTGGAATTTGCAAGAAGTATATATTATGCAATGTTATGCTTCTACAGTTTGAACAACAGGTAACTTACTTGTGTTGTTTTTCTATTACAAGCATGATCAATGGCTTAATAACCAGGTCAGTTAATAGAAACTTAACAACTAGATATATGGGTTTTTTCGGTGCTGATTTGCAATTTGTAACATACAAGACAACTCTGAAGTCAGTAGAAACAAGATATTAAATTACAAGGCAACAAATCTCATGTAAAGGACCTCATATTACTATTACCTGCATAAAATAAATCAACAATCACAGTTATATATGCATTTCTGGTGTCCAGGAAGATACTGCTGTTTAACTGAGTCCCATCACTTATACAGTTTTATTTTCTGATTAATACAATAACTGGGGACAGTCACCCTATTTTCACAGCCACGGCCTTTCAAACAGCAATTTAGTTAAGAGCTATGATTTTCTCCATCTCATTTACCATGTGCTCTAGAAATTGTCAGATCACCTCACTTAGGGTAGTCACAATATCACATGAGCCCAAAGTTCCTATTTTTATTGTGCTGGATTCACTGCTCCATCTGCGTAACCCCGTTCCCCCCAAGTAAGAATGGAGTGATACAATAGTGAATCAGTCCCATTCTTTCTTTCCTCCTCTCATTCTTTTTTCATGTACAATCTTTCTCCTGCAAGCCCCTTGCAATAGTGGCTCTTTTCTACATCGCCACAGTAGCCAGAGAATGTACTTGTACTCATAAAAAATGTTATTAGTGTCGTTTCATTAACCTTCACAGCACAGTTGTGCATCTTATGTGCTTACGTCAGAATTGCTGCTTTACTTGATGATCCCTTTGACTTGGGAGATACAAATTACATGAGAGAATGATACTCAATTTACTTTGGCTTTTTAAAATCATCATCTGACCAGAGAGATTTCTATATATAGATATATATAGTAAAGAGAATGTCTTTCCTGAGATTTCACCTCTGTTATTTTTCCATTGTCAGACAGTAAGCTTCAAGAAGATCTCATTCATCTTGAATTTAGATCTGACAGTGTGCTGCACGCTGCTGTGCTTGTTTGTATTTATAGGGCCACATTGTTCCATTGATTTTTATGCAGAATTCCCCATTGACTTCAGTGGATTGCTCTGAGTAATAGTTGATGGCATCAATAGGGCCCTTACTAATGAACAAGAGCTGGCTCATTCTTTTTCAGATTCAGCATTATGGAGTTTGATACCACAGACAGTAAAATCCTGAATGAGTAACAGTTTGATATTATGCACTTTTTCTCCTTATTTGGGTAACACTTAATGGGAAGAACCTGAGAAACCTGACATCACAACGTGCATTAGATTGTACACCACTGGTTTCATTTATAACAAATTAGTGAACTGGTGTGTTATTTAATTATCCTTTTCCTGTGCCATGTCAAGCATTGACCACTGGAGATCAGCATCAAGTGCAGCATCTGGGTGAAAGAAATCCACAAATAGCCTATGGACAGTCTCACTTTCAGAGAAGATCATAAACAGAGGAGCCCTAAATCTGATCAAGCAGACTGACAATTCAGTCAGGATCAGATTCACCCATTCTGTGGGGAGCCACTGCAAGGTCCTTTGTATTATTTAAGCCTTGCATTGAAACTCTGCAGGGAAGGGAGTCAGGAGCAGCGGTGCATCCTCTGTATATTACAGAAAGGGTCTCCATGCTGGCCGCACCCTAGTAAGTAGTAAAAGACCGCAGTGAAAACAGGTCAGGAGTGGGTCAAGACCGACCATGAGGACCACATTTATGAGGATCTGGTTGCCCAACAACATTGGACTATCACTCCAGCTGATAGGGCCAAGACCTCAGGCTGGAGGTGGTGGATTCCACCTACTTCCTCTCTTCCTCCCTCCCTCCCATACAGAAAGCCCAATTCTTGGGAATGGATTTCACCCTAAATGAACTGAAGACAAGAGTGGTCATACATCAGAAGAAACAAGAACTACATGACAAGACCGACCAAAACAACACACAAGTCATTTACAAAATAGAGATCTATAAATTAAATGGCCAAACGAGTAAGTAAGTAAATGCAACAAGGATGGTGTGGAAAATTTGGAATAAGGCTATTGGTCCTCCATAAGACTTCAATATCCAGTGCTGTCAGCCGTGCAGCTTCAAAAGCACTACCTTCTCAAGTCACAGAGTAACTCCTAATCTGTTCTTGGTAGTTTAAATTTGCTCAATATTTTCCAGTTTCCTGACACCCTGTTTCAAGAAGTGCTTGATAATTTTACAGCTCAGTTAATTAGCATGATGGCAATTAGTGTGGCAAAACTACCATTTAAAAGACAGATCAGAACAAAATATAAAAGGGAAGGAGATACTATGTCAGTGTGTGGACAGCAAAGGGAACAAAAAGGGATAATCTTTTAAATACACATCGGCTATAGAAAATGAAGTTAATGATGACATATTCACCATAAGGCCTAAGAAACGAACAATCATTAGAAAAAATGCATAATTCCATCCCATTGTTTTTGAAAGATGGAAAATACTTTATCCCAAAGAAGTCCTTTCCTCCCTCTCCTGCTCCCATGAACCACATGCACACAGTAAGTTCCAACAATGTTAATGGAAGTCGTTAGTTTAAATGTCTTCTATGTTTGACTTGAACATCTATGTAAATGCAATTGCCAAAAAAAACAAAAACAACAAATTAATCCCCACAAACCTCAACTAGTGTCAAATTATTGCGTCTCATGCTTTTGGGAAATATACTTCCACTTGTATTTTAATGCTACTTCTGACGGTGTGGTATGAATATTCATAAGTGGGAGTAGAATGTGACCCATGGGGGTTCTGGGGACTTAATTTCTATTCCTATGATTTGTGATGTCACCAGAATTCCTTGGAGAAATTATGTTGTCATGACAGAGATTAAACACTATATATGTTATAGCTATTGAAAAAAATCAATCATGTAGTAAACCATGTTGGGCCTAATTCTCTTCTTACTTTGGTATAAAATCAGGACCAACTCCACTGTCAATGTCAGAACAGGTCATCACTCGTGTCTGTGTATTTCTTTTCTCCAACACTTCTTCTGGAATGAAACTATTTTAGATGCGGACCACAGAGAATTAAAAGTGCGTAGAATGTTTCTGATTAGAGATAATGAATTCTATTAAAGTTTAGTAACCTATGAGTTATCTTAGTCATGAAACTTTATAGGGCCTTACTCTGCAAGCCTAACAGACACAGATTAACCCCACTGAAGTCAATGGAAATTAAGTGCTACTCAGGATTAGTAAAGGTTGCTCGATTGGATTATTGTTACATATGGATCTATAATAAAAATACATGGAAATATTTCCAAAAATATAACTTCTGTAATGTATTACATGGTACCTGTGTCTACATTATATGTTGTTAGTTGTTGGCTGTGTGTGTATGTTCTGTGTACTGTCCCAGCTCTGCGTAGATAGTTGACACAGCAGGCCTCGATCGAACTACCCAATAAGACCACAGACCTGTTCTGTAGCAAAGGAACCCAGCCATGTTATTGTTGATGAAGCATGGTCCTAGTATCCCATAGACTCTACAGGATCATTAACACATGTATGCCCATAACAATGGACCAGCGCAACGAATGGTGGGACTTTCCATTCCCTCCTCAGCCAGACAAAGTCACTCCTTCTGTGACCCTCTTTTATACTCCTATACAAACAAGTTACATGTTGCCTCCTTTGACGTGGTTAGTTGCCACCCTTTACCTTGTACATGTTCGTTCAATTAAAACATCTCTATACATTATGAGGTCATCCTGACCTTATCTTTAGGAGGCATCAACGTGTGCTTGTTATCTTTGGGGAGTGTGTTTATGCCAAATTTGGTATCAGGGTGTTCTAGTACCACCCTTCTGGAATGTGTTTGTGTGACTGTCCTGGGCATCGTACTTCTTAGGAAAGTGTGTGTGTTTTTGCAATACCAGCCCTGTTCTTGCCAGGTTCTGTGAACTTGCAAGCAGGCATATTTTGTAAAAGGACCAGACTTCTTCTTACAGCCTGACTCTTGCTAACTTTGCTTTATCTTACTAGGGCTTGACTTTAGTTCGGGCCTTAGGCCTCATCAGGCCTCTTACCAGGCTCACTCTTTCTACTACAATACACGCCCCCTCCCCCATAAAGCCTAATAAAAAACTTAATACCACACCATTGGATATTATAATGCTAGTGGTTTGGATGTTTTCAAGTTACAAGAGTATGAATAAAATACAGATCATGTGTTATTTTGATGAATTGACTGATTTCTGTGCATAAGGGGTAATGCTATTCTATCTGTACAGTGGAACATATATCCTTCCTGGCAAATGGATTTATCCTTTGGCTGTATTGACTATGTGCTGCCCTCTTTCTTGCTTTCCTCATTTTAGTGAATTGTGATGTACAGTTGTGCAGTTCCAGGAAAGAAGAGCAGCTTGTTTGGTTTATAGGTTGTGTCTGTTTTCATCCTATGGAAAAAAGGACAGATTTTTTACACTGCTGTGCCCGTGTTGTTGCAATGTTTGTAATGGCATTTCTGGATGAGATTATTACATCCATGGCATAGTCCTTTAATGGATGGTATCTGAACTGCTCAAATGTGTTTCATAGCCCTTACATGCTGACTGAATAAAATGAAAAAGAGACAAATAAACTGACCTGAAATTTATCCGCATGTTCTCTACCTCAGCTGCCTGAAGGTATCAGCAACATCTACTAGCACAAAAAAAAAAAAAACCAAAAAACCAAAGAAAACAAATTTTTTCCCCCAAGACAGCACATCCACACCAGTGAGGTGACAGCTAGGAGATTTCACCTCTTTCTGTTAAGCTCAGACCTGGCCAGTGATGACCTCTGGGCTTGATTATTTCAGGTCATATCCAGGAGTGAACCCACATGCCTTGAAAGAGCCACAACTGGTACAAAACACTGCATCTGCGTGGCAACACAGGTCACCATGAACACATCCTACCACTGCTTCACACTCTGCACATGCTCCCCATTAAATATATAGGTCAATTCACGATCTCAGTTCCAATATTCACAGCTCTCCATTGATTAGTCCTAGTTACCAGAGAGATCAGCCCACCCTCTGCAATCATGACCTCTCTTGACAGCTACATTCTACTGGAACAATGATATTGTCGACAAATAGGGTGAGTCTCGTAAGTGCAGAAGACAAAAATTTTGTAGGTGCTGGACTTCTCTTTTGCAAGAATAACTTCCATACAGTCTAAAAACAACCACAGAGTTCAGATCTAAATACAAAACTCATCTTTTTTTACTTGGCTTTCCCTCAGTAATGCCTTCACACAAAACATTTCTCCTAGAGGCTGGAAAGAAAGATAGAGAAAGATTTATTGTTATTTTAATCATTCTGTTAGTGCTCAGTATACCTAGATATCTCTGTACCTAGATGGCAGATCCTTCCAGGCCTACCTCTGCAATACCTCTACATAAGCTAAGCTGTCTCAATCAGAGTAACATCCAACTATATTCCCCATTAACAGACGTACGGCCACTTATTTGTTTCAGACATTGGACTCTATATCAGAAGCCAAGATTGAAAATGGGGAGAGATTTTAGATTCTGGGGTACCAGTTGAAAATTTCTGAGCATGCTCTTTGAAATGAGCAAGGAATTTACCGGCACTAAAAATACCTTTCCCAAGTTTTTGATGGAGTCTATTGGGATAAGACATCCCATCTGGAGCTTGGTCAATGATGTGCGACAGTGTAGACATGATTAAAAAAAGCTCAAGGTTATGTAGATCTTGACTCTCAGGTCTTGATTCTTAGAACTTCCCAGTAACTCAGGACATAGCAAGTTTCTGGATAAAAACATAACTATCTGTAACTATACAAGGTAACTTGATTTTAATACTGTGCATTGCAGTAGTTTCTTTTGGCAATGAGTCATTATTTGTAATGGAAATACTGACATACATTGTGACTCATAACAGCCCATGAAAAACTGCATGAAATCTTAGTGGGATTATAGATACTCCATGTCACCAGGGCTTAATATTTTTAGCAGCCAAAATGTTTTGTATATCAACATACACCTGGAAAATGCTGAAAGAGCTTCTTTTCATGTGAGTGCTGATATTTCTTAGCCAGGTTTCCCTTTAAATATGTGGAGCATCTGGTTGGGGGAAGACCTTCTGGGCAAAAATGTAGCTGACAGAGCATCCTTATGCATGTAATCCAAAGCTTTTAAAAACATTCATCTCTCTGGGGTTTCCCTCTTGTAGTTAATGCAGTTTTGGGCTGCAGTACTCTCAGAGGAGCTGTATGTGTGTTTCAGGAAATTGAAACCTTGGAGGAATGGATATCTCTTCCTAAGTCTCTCACATGTTGAATGGGAAGAAAAATAAACTTCAAAGAAAAGTGTTACCATCACCAGAGCTTATTGTCACAAATAAAGCCTTTGGGAGATCATAGCATTACTCAAGAACATAATATTAACTTTAAAAAATGAATTACATAGCAATGACTGAAGAATCCACATTACTTGGTTCCAAATTTAGATGAACTATATTAATCTACATTAAAATTGGCTAGAGATTAATTAAAACAAGGGCTTTTTGTTTTATTTTCAGTTGCCAAGATTTAGGGTACAACTGCGTAGTTATCCATCGATATCAGTAATGTAAAGCAATGCACCGTCAATAATATACTAAAGTTCCTTTGCTGAATTATATTATTTTGAATGTAATTATTATTGTAGTGTTGAAGCAGAAGATGCTAGCTTTCAAGAAGAATTAAAAACTAGCCTATGGATTATTCCTATACAGAAAAGTCTAGGACACTAGCATTATGGTTGAAAGTGCTTATCAGTGATATAAAAACCATCCTCCCAAGAATATCACAGTTACCAAAAAAGCAGTGGAGTGACTTGTGATTTTTACTGATGTAACTGAGCTCAGAATATGGTCTGCAGTGTTTGTTTGGTCTGTATCTGGCTTTATCTAGCTGAACTTCAAGGGAAAGAAACTGACTCTCAGAAACTCAAAATAAATGTAATAATGTTTGAAAAATTGTATTAAAATGTGTTAGCTAGTAAAGTTTCTTGGTGACCATCTAGTAGTCTTGTTTAATGGTGATTATTAGAATTAAATTGTTAGGGCCAAACTCAGCCTGGGAGTAAACTGGTACAACTCCAGTTACTTCAATGAGTCATGCCCATTTACATCTGGATTGAAATGGACTCCTTCATTTGGGTACCTAAATGGGAGTTGAACCCTTTGGAAAAGTCTGGCCCTGTAGAAGATTGAGCACTTCTGAAATCTGGCCTTAGTGTGCACATTAATATTCCAACTAGATCTCATTACTCTTTTGGGAAGTGCCCAAGAAATTGTAGCCTTCAGTGCATACAAGACTTCTGTGCATAAGATCTTATTAAATTACCTCTGTCTCTCTTTCTTCATGTATTCTGCACTGATTCCATCAAGAATACAACTGCTCTTGAAGGAGACATGACTGGAAGTTGCCTGTCAGTGAATACTTTTGTTTCGGGCACCAGGAATTATATCTACTCTTCTGTTTTTCTACTGACCCAAGCTACTAGTTTTAAAAAAAAAAAAAAAAAGTCATGTGCAGTACATAGCATCAAAAACTGTTAAAGAAATAGCTCCTGCCCTTAACAGGTAGAACAAAGACTAAAATCATCTAGGGTTCGGCAAGCATGCATTATCATTGCAAGACAGTGCAAAAGGTAGCACAGAAAATAGTAGGGATTTTGTTCCATGCATTAGCAATAACTATTGCCCCCAGTCATGCCAACACTTAGGACTATACATATGAGTAGTCCCTTTGACTTCTGTGGGAGTATTCATAAGTAAAACATCATGCATGTGCTTAAGTGTTTGCATGATTGATGCCTTAATCACTAACTCTAGCTACAACAGCCAAATGAAGTAAAAAGCCGGGGATAAACACTGAATCACAGAAAATCCTGGAAAACAGATGGCCTGTTTTTTCAGAGCCTCTATAGCTCCACTTGAGACTTCCCTTCCATTATAAACTAATTTGGCCCTTCCTTTAAATTCTCAAAACTGTAATATCTTATTTAAATTTTGCATGTGTGTTCTGTGATCAGCTGCCAATTTTCTGCTCATATTTGAGGTGATACAGACAAGTGGTTTTCGCAACATGGGAAACAGGCAAAAATAGATGATAATCATGACTGTTAAGTTTTAGTTACTATTTTTCCTTGCCTCATCTACAGAACGGTTGTACTAGAAACTTTAAATGAAATGTGACAGATCTTGGTGAGTTTCTAATATCCAGGACCAATTACGGTATTGGAAAGGCATAACGGTTGTTCCTAATTTGGCAACAAACATCAGCATGGTCCATTGGCCTCTAGTGCTGAAGGTGGAGACCTAAACTTTAATTTAAAATAATTTCTCCAGGTGTCTTCCATGGAGAGACTGTTTTCAAAAGGCAAGTGAATTGCTAAGGAGGTTTGATACTGTGAAGTACTTTCTTTTTTTTTCTCTCTCTCTCTTTTTTTTTTTTTTTTTTTAAAGTTGTAGACCTTTGGAAGTCTTTAATAAAAGGTCCTCAATCCAAAAATACAAATATGTACAAATGAGTAACTTTACTCATGCTCAGTAACTCATCTGCATAACTGTTTGCAGAATTATGCTATAGGTATGTAAGGAATAAAGCATGGATGATGGTTGAATGATGTCATTCTCCAGATTGGATTCGAGTTATTTAGGTACCTTAATTATACAATTCCATGTTTATGGGTATTTAGGTTTCTTTAAATTAAACCTTCATGAACCAGAATTTTTGATAGCTTCAAAGTTTTGATAACATAGATACTTTTGTAAAGTTTTTTTTTTTTAAACTCTGTAGTTTTGGAAATGCACTCAACTCTAACTCTAACTCATGATACCTTTTTGTCTGAGAATGTATTTCAGAATAATTTATTTTCTCATATTCACTATCTCCATAATCCATTTACACTGATTTAATTAATATCCGAGTTGTCCAACTATTATCATTTTAAATCCCAACTCACAGTCTGAAGGACATATAGTATAGGGCGGACAAACTTACTGACCCTCAGAACTGCATATGATAATCTTGAGACATTTGGGAGCTGCAAGACATGCACCACCTTTACACAGGCATTTTAAAAAATATTAACATCCTACTTACTGTTTCACGGCTAATTATTGCTAAAGATAGAGCCTTGTGGGTCTCCATCCTGATTGTAAGTCTTTGGAAATCCAGTTGATATGTTGTCAAGGTGGTACAGAGGAACTTGGTCAGATGTTGATTTGTAAGGACTGCACAATGTTTCGATTTTACGAACTTCAATACAGCAATTCATAGCAGTATACTGTGCCGAAACTTCAAATGAGACACACTAGGATACTTCCAGAACTCGATTGTGGACAGCCGCCGTTGATCACATCAGCCATGAATGGGTTTACAAGAAAGGTGAAGCAGGATCTCAACATCTGCAAGTCTTCAGACCTGGCCTGAAAGTCATCAAGCTGTCCTTGTAATTTACCTCTGTATTCCTCAAGTTTGTTATCGTCTACTTCAATTTCAGGGAATGTGATTACCCTACTCATGAGATGGGGAAAGTGGTTGAAGTTTCTTGACACTATGTCTCTTTGCAGAAGCTTTAAGTTGTTCTGGAAGCTGACGATTGTCTGAGTAAGGTCAGAAATAATCTTATCCTTTCCTTGGACTGCCAAGTTGAGAGTTTGCAGATGCAGCATAATATCAGTGAAAAACCTCTGATCCTGCACCCATTGCTCATCTTCCAGTTGTGGATAGGACCGGTCCTTTTCTTCAAGGAAAGCATTGATGGGCTCCAACAGTTCCACAAACCTGTTTAAGACATTGCTAGTTGATAACCACCTCACAATACAATAGAAAGATACATTGTTAGGTTTGTCATCAGATCCAGTTCTTTGATGAAATTTTTGAACTGTCAAGGAATCTTCCTGTTTGAGTGGATAAAATTGACAATTTCAAGGACTATTTTCATAACATTTTCATACTCTAAGTATGTGCATTCATGATGAATGATGCAATGAAGAGGGAGAAACGCCAGAAATTTGGGATCACTTTTTCAAGAGTCCTATAAGGCCTATTTCCCACCCTACTCCCACCATTGCAGGTGCTCCATCTATTGCAACACTCACAAGTTTACCAAGCAGTACATTGGCATTTGTCACTGCTTACTCAAGGGCTTTATTTATATCAACACTGCTTTTGGTGCCACTAAGTTCAATTTTTTTTTTATATTCGGAACCATAGTGAACAAATATCGCTAGTAGTTGTTTATCTTGTATATCTATGGATTCATTGAAAGCTAGGCTGAATGCTGAAGAACTCTTTACATTGCAAGCAAGATGCAAAACAACACCAGCACTGATCTGGGAGATATGCCTCTCCACAGTGTGGCGCGAAATTGGAATTTGCTTTATTAGTCATTGAAGTTGTTTGTTACTTGGACTTAAAATTGCAACCACTTCTGAAATATTCCTCTTAACAATTTCTCCATCACAATATGGATGTTTAACATGAGCAATATTCCATTACATAGCAAAACTAGCTTCGACTGTTGTGTCAGCTTCTTTAGTGAACACTGAAAGTAGTGTCTATTGACTGTTTGGGTGTAATTTTAAATGCGGTTAACTTGTTTTTCCTTAATTCTGATCCAGGAGGTTATTTAGAGGAAAAGTTATTGTGATTCGTTTTGTAGCGATGTTTCAAGTTGCTTGCTTTGTAGTGAGTGAGTGATGTATTGCAGATAAGGCACAGGGTTTTCCATCTTTAACAGTGAATGCAAAATCTTCCTCCCACTTTGACCTAAAACTTTGGTTTTCTTCTTCAAACTTGCGTTTCTTACAACGTGAAGATGTCATTGTCATCCACGAAATTAGCGTAGGGTTAACACTGACATCTAAATCAATTCAAATGTGACTTATGAACAGTAAACACAACCTGTATTCTTCAGAATGCAGGGAAAGCCTGAGCACATGAGGTCCGCACAGAATGTCTGAATACAGAATGATGTAGCTTTCTGCTATAATGCGCATGTGCAAGCTTCTCTTGATCTCATTCTTCACCTACAAGACTGGTGGGGGGAGAGGGAAGAAGTAGGAGGTGGAGCTCAGGGCTTCTGCCCTATGGTGGGGAGAGGGCTCTTGGGCTTTAGTCCCTATGGGAGCTGCCTGCCAGGGCTTATGGTCATCAGATAGCAAGTGTTAAAAATTGGGACAGAGGGTAAGGGGTAATAGGTGCCTATGTAAGAAAAAGCCCCGAATATCGGGACTGTCCCTATAAAAATCGGGATATGTGGTCACCCTGCCAGGGCTCCTGTTCTCTCTCCCCTCCACCCCAGCCAACACGGTTTCCTTCATGGCTTGGCTTCCCTCCACCCACTTACAAGAGTTGAACTGAAGCAGTCACACTCAGAGAGACAGCACTGGGGCAGAACAAAACAGGCTGAGGGAAGGAGTCCTCGACCTTAGAGCCAAATGAGCTCCCCAGCTCAATCTCCTCTCTAGGTGGCTAACCACTGACTCCTCCCCTTGGTGCTTCATCCACCCACCACTGACAAGGGCTGGTCTCTGATTGGCCCCTCTCAGCTCCTGCTCCCAGCAGCAACACAGACAATGACTAGTGGAGTGGTGAGGTGAGTTATGGTGGGGAAGGTGGGTCTTGGGGATTCTACCTTGTGGTGAGGTAGGGGGTCTTGAGGCAGAAGCCTTGAGCTCCCGTCCAAGCTGGTAGATGGAGAATGGTTGGAGCACAGAGAGATCTGCGAGCCACACTTGAACTGTCAAAGAGCCACATTTAGGCAACCCCATCATTTACCTACGTTGTCTTTAAAATAAAAGAACAATTGACATAATGAGATAACTAAGTGTTACAGTGTGTATGCATTTTACATGAAGTAAAATGTCACATGAACAGTAGAGAAAACTTTTAGGTATAATTTTACAAAAGAGAATTGTATATGATACTTGGAAATTCATATCTGAAATAGCCTCGAAGGTATTTACAGTTTACATAGCAAACCATTAACTTTCAGAAACGGAAGAAGATGTGGCATGCTGGGGGAAATATGTAATCTTTTGACCAGTCCTTGAATAGTCATGGTAAAATTAATATTTGCTACGATATCTTTCAGAATTGAAAATCTTCCTATAATGATCCTATATAAATATATATCTTGTGTTCTCCCTCACTCACTCAAAAATAAGAAAAGAAAACAGTTTAACTAATTTCATAGAATCATAGAATCATAGAATATTAGAGTTGGAAGGGACCTCAGGAGGTCATCTAGTCCAACCCCCTGCTCAAAGCAGGACTAACTTCAGCTATATCATCCCAGCCAGGGCTTTGTCAAGCCTCAGCTTAAAAACCTCTAAAGATGGAGTTTCTACCACCTCTCTAGGTAACCCATTCCGGTGCTTCACCACCCTCCTAGTGAAAAACTTTTTCCTAATGTCCAACCTACACCTCCCGCCCTGCAACTTGAGACCGTTGCTCCTTGTTCTGTCATCTGCCACCACCGAGAACAGCCTAGCCCCATCCTCCCTGGAACCCCCTTTCAGGTAGTTAAAGACCGCTATCAAATCCCCCCTTTCTTCTCTTTTGCAGACTAAACAAGCCCAGTTCCCTCAGCCTCTTCTCATAAGTCCTGTGCTCCAGCCCCCTAATCATTTTTGTTGCCCTCCGCTGGACTCTCTCCAACTTCTCCACATCCTTTTTGTAGTGGGGGGCCCAAAACTGGACACAATATTCTAAATGCGGCCTCACCAATGCCGAATAGAGGGGAATAATCACTTCCCGTGACTTGCTGGCAATGCCCCTCCTAATGCAGCCCAATATGCTGTTAGCCTTCTTGACAACCAGGGCACACTGCTGACTCATATCCAGCTTTTTATCCACTGTTACCCCCATGTCCTTTTCTGCAGAGCTGCTGCCTAGCTCGTCGGTCCCCAGTCTATAGCTGTGCATGGGATTCTTCCTTTCTAAGTGCAGGACTCTGCACTTTTCTTTGCTGAACCTCATTAGATTTCTTTTGGCCCAATCCTCCAGTTTCTTTAGGTCACTCTGTATCCTATCCCTACCTTCCAGGGAATCTACCACTCCCCCCAGCTTAGTGTCATCCGCAAACTTGCTGAGGGTGCAATCTACCCGATCCTCCAGATCATTAATAAAGATGTTGAACAAAACCGGCCCCAGGACCGATCCCTGGGGAACTCCGCTTGTGACCGGTTGCCAGCTAGACATGGAGCCATTGATCACTACTCGCTGAGCCCTATGCTCTATCCAGTTCTCTATCCATTTTATAGTCCATTCATCCAACCCATACTTCTTTAACTTGCTGATAAGAATACTGTGAGAGACAGTATCAAAAGCTTTGCTAAAGTCAAGGTATATCACATCCACCGCCTTCCCTACATCCACAGAGCCAGTCACCTCATCATAGAAAGCAATCAGGTTGGTCAGGCATGACTTTCCCGTGGTGAATCCGTGTTGACTGTTCCTGATCACCTTCCTCTCTTCCAAGTGCCTTAAAATGGATTCCTTAAGGACCTGCTCCATGATTTTTCCAGGGATTGAAGTGAGACTGACCGGTCTGTAGTTCCCTGGATCCTCTTTCCTCCCTTTTTTGAAGATGGGCACTATATTTGCTTTTTTCCAGTCATCAGGGACCTCCCCCTGTTGCCACGAGCTTTCAAAGATAATAGCCAATGGTCCCATTTATTCAATACTTAGAGAGACACTCACAAAACTTCTCAAAATTGAATGTTTTACAAATATTAAGGTGTTTGATAGACATAGCTAGGTTCATAAACACAACTGAGAACGGAATCTCTTTTACTTTAGAAAATCCACAGAAACAAGATAAGTAGCTTCATCGTATAACATGGGAATACCCTGCCAAACAGAAAAGTGTGATGACTATATCGTCGCATGTTTCTCTAAACAAAAAGTGTATGGTAACGATTTTAAACTTGTTAAAACTTCCTACATGAATGCTTAATAAAAAAATCCCACTCACTATTCTGACCAAGTTTAAGAGAGAAAAAAAAAAAAAAGTGAAGTTACTTATCTTTTCCCGTCTCCAGAAATCACACAGAATGAGCACTGTGCTGAATTTCTGTTGTGCTTGTTTCCTCTTGGAAAGATTTGCTTGTTTGTTTAAGGTCTGAAAATGATACAAAGCTGTATTTTCTCCAGAAACTTTGAATTATTTAACACCTTAATTATATCAGGTTGTGCTCAGTTAGCTTTATAAGCCTCAAGAGGATCATGAGAATTCCCTCCGTACAATCCTGCATTTTTTTGGTTAATTTAATGCTTATGAACAGCCCATACATTTGTATTGATTTTTTTTCTTACAGGTTTCAACCCCATTAGTATATAGCACAGATGGGAGTCTTCAGCTCATTACAAGGAGCTAGTTTAATACCGACCCCATCCATCTGTTCCGTTTTCATTTCAGAGACAGAAGAGTTGCTACCGAGTTTATCTATATGCATCTGCTGTTGTGCATGTACCTAGATGACAAGTTCTGAAGTTAGTGAGGCAGAACAAAGGGAAATGGAAACATTATAATATGGATGAATAGGGAACCTTTTGGCTTGCTACCAAGCAGCAAGTATAGCTAGATTGAATTTATAACCCTGTTGCAGTTACTTAAGAAAACACAACACCATACATAAACAGATCAATATTCTTGTGCGTTCGACCTGTTTATGTTTAAAAAAAATTAACTAGGCTGATGCATTGACCACCTCTTCTAAATTTAATCACTCTGGGACAATTAGAATAATTTCATGTTTTCTGCTTTAGCACTCCTCTGAAACGACCGCATCTGGATAACTTTAATTACTGATTTGACTCAGTAAAACAGAAAAGATAAATGGCTACTTACATGACTAACAATTTCTGTTCTTCATTGGGACTTTTTTCCTTTTTTAAAAAGGGATTTCCCCTAAAGGGTTATTTTATTAGCCAATAGAAACTCAAGCTGAGGAAGCCCTAAGTAGGATAAAGACTACTATTACATTTATATTAAAATGTTTACAAATCCTTTAAAACAAACATTCTGCTTAGAAAATGTTTGCATCTATTTCGTCTTACACCTCTTATTTTATTGCATGAAAACAGGATCTTTGCTTATTAAAAATGTGTCTGATCCTGCTGTTGAGATACAAGCGAAACATAAATAATAGGAATCTCAAACAATGTGAAGTTCATTCATTAAACAAAGCCATTTTCTGCAACTCCTATTTTATTACTATCATCAACAGAGCTACCAAATAATTAGCAATAATGTTTAAGATATCAAGATTTACATAGGGTAAATTTTGTGTCAGAAAAGGAGACATTTCTTGGAGACAGGGATAGAGGGGTGTTGAGTGCATAGAACTAGCTGTTGTATTTTGTAACAAATTTGAGATCATAAGCTCTGAACCTGCGAACACTCAAAGTACATCCTTAACTTTATTCAGATGACTAGTCCCATTGGGACTACTCACAAATAAAATTAAACTTCTGCTTAACTGTTTGAGGATGGTACCTAGAAATTCTGGTGCTATATGCAAATGCTATGATGTAAAAGCACCTATAAAATGTAAATTTAAAATCATATATATTATATACAGCAGCTAGTGTCACAAAAATAATTTAGTAAGTCATTCAGCTTAGCAGCAATAATTATTATAGACTGGACAACAACATCTAATATTTTCTTCCCTTGTTCTTTATTGCTAATGAAGACAGGATCTTTGCTTCTTAAGAGTTCGTCTCCTTCAGCCCATTGGTCTATAATGTGACATCATAATCATTTCTGTAGCAACCAATTGTCACCTCACAGCTGGAGGATTATTTTTCAAAGAAAAGCAATTAATTCACTTCAAGTAACTAATTATCGCCCCTCACCCTATCCCTCCAAACATTCATTCTTTTTACTTCCACCCACCTAAAAAACTCCCTACTATATACAAGTTGTTTCACTATGAACAATCTTTCAAAGAAGAAAAACAAACCCACATCAAAACAGAGGATTGTGATTTGAGGTGGGGAAAGAGACAGCAAGATCAGACAAATTCTTATTAAGCAAAGACCCTGTTTTCATGTAATAAAAGGAGGAATGAAGAGAAAGAGAAAAATACTGAGATAGATGCAAACATTTTCTAATCAGAATATTTAAAAATATTTAAGGCATTAGCTTCATGTTTGCAAGCTTTTAGATATGAAGTTGTAATAGAAAGAGCACAAGTGGGCATCCTAAATGCCTCAGCTTTAGCTTATGATAGGTCTGAATTTACTAGCAGCACATTTGTTATATATATATTATTTTTCATTACATAAATAAGCACAGGAGAATAAGCATTAATATTTAAGCAGTCAGGGATGCTTTTTAAGAAAGATCAACCATTTCAAATTCTACATTTATGTCCTTTTAGAAAGAAAACAATGAATTCAAGAAATAAGTTCATTGCACATGACCTGTTCATGCTGGTCCAGGTTCTTTTTGTAATAAGTGACAACTGAATAGAATGACATATTGGCAAAATGTATTGATTACACCATTAAGGATTCCTGGTGTTGTTTGTTTACAAAAACAGAATGCAATTAAGAGAGACATCAGAAAATTATAGATTAAAGACAGTCAATCCTCATATTTTGTCAGACACTTTCAAAAAAATAATCAAGGCAAAATTACAATGAAATGTTAACATACTACTCAAACATTACTTGTCCAGGATCAGGTTAATATTCAAAGAAGCTGGCTAAAGATTCCAGCTTGCCAGCTGGGAAGCCCTCCTCTTCTAAGCATGCTGGAAAGGGTGACCCCATTTCTAAATACCTCTCCTCTTTCTGGCAAGTGTTGGTCCCTATTTAACTGAATTGTTGAAGGGCACATTGCAGGGAAATGAGATTTCAGATTTGTGGTTCCACACTTAAAAAAAAAAAATATCAATAGAAGCAGCTGAACAAAATCCCACAAACCTGGGTCCTAACCCAGCAGACTGGTATACACAGACCATGTACCTATGTAGAGTCCGCCTGGAATCCGTGGGACTCCACTTAGGCACAGAGTCCATGTTTGTGGCCAAGCCCAGACATGTGATACTACAATAGGTCAAAAGAATCAAAGGAAAAAAACTAGCTTGTCTCTTCATTTGCTAAATATTTTCTTTTAAATCAACATAGTCCCCAGTTTGTGGTGGACCCTGGCAAATGAGCTAAGGTCTCTTAATAATAATTAGCTATGGGTTAGAGCCAAAGCCCTAACTTCCAAATACCCCTAAGCTTTGGAGTGATCAAAATTAGATCCTCATATGAAATTTGTAGGTAGATCCAATCAATGTTAACTTCATATCTAAGGTACTTGTATAGCCCCCCCCAATCACCATACTATTTGGGCCCCTCAGACTCTAACACATTTATTCTCACAATACCCCTGTGAAGTAGGGAAATGCTATTAGCCCCATTTTACAAAGGTGGCATGGCAGTACAAAGGTACTTAGGTGCCTAAGTCCCAGTTTTAGGCTCCATTGTGATGCACAAAATCCCACTCTGCTATTGCTGAATCCTGTAGGCACCTAAACACACCCAGGGCCTAGGTTTTCAGGGTAGAAGGTCCCTTGGCACCTATATTTCTGCCTCTGAGCATGCACACTGCTGCTTCACTCTGGAGTCTAGTCTTCTACATAAGCCCCAGAGCGAGCCATAAACTGTGGAAAACAGGTATTCCTCACAGAAGAAGTGGTACTACCCTCACCAGCCACCTTAACTTTTAGCCCAGCTATTAGAGACTCACCTGGCACGTGGGAGACTCAGGTTCAATTCCATCCTCTGCCTGAGGAGGAGAAGAGATTTGAACTGGGATCTTCCCACTTCTCAGGACCCTGCTCTAATCACTGTCCTATGGGATACTCTGAGAGGGGAGGGAAGAAATCCCTCCATCTCTCCTGTTGAAGCTGTTCCACTGGATAAATAGGTCGAGTCATTGGGCAAGAGAGAGAGAGAGACACACACACACACACTCTATAGCCTGGTTGTTATGGCATCCACCTGGGAGACCCAGGGTACAGTACCCCTGCTCTACTTATACACAGTGGAACAATTTCAGCGGGAGAGATGGCTCCATGATAAGAGGTAAGAGACCCAAGATCAAATCTCTTTCCCCTATCAGCTAAAGGAGGGGTGGGTAGTTGTTCCTATGTCTCCCACATCCTAGGTGAGTGCCTTAACCCCCAGGCTAACAGTTATAATGTCTCTTCCGTCTATTTTATGTGGGCAGAGATGTGCTTAAAGCACACCTACTGCATCCGGCTCCAGTGGGAAGATAGATTCACCAGGAGGGCAAGGGAATGCCTGACTGAGGCTTAGCCAGAAATTAGGTGCTGATGGGTGTCAGGACTAAGGCAGCTGTGTGCATGCTCAGCTGCTGACATTTAGGTGCCTTGGGGACTTTACCAGTGGAAACTTAGGCACCAGCTGGCAGTGGTTTTGTGAATGCCATTGGTGCCTAAATGTTGGATATGGGCACCTGAAGTGGCAGATTGAGGCCTCAGAGTCCCTTTTGTAAACCTAGCCCTAAGTGACTGGCCCAAGAATCTTCAAAGAGTCTGTGACAGACCAAAGAAATTGAACTAGGCTCTCCCAAAAATTTAAACTAGCATCTTCACCACTAATTTTGAATGAATATAGATGAGTACGTGTATGCACACTGCCTGTTTGTTGAGTGCAGTTTGCCTATCATTCTTATTAATATTATATTAGCACCTAATGGGGTCCTGATCCCCAACAGGTGCTTTTGTGTTGGGCACTGAACAAACCTGAAAGAAGCCATGGTCCCTGACTTCAACAGATTATGATCTAAAGAGAAGACAAACTACATTCCTATAACAATAGAAAGTAAGTGAGGGGAAATGAAGATGAGGGGAATATAAGCTCATCTTGGGGCAACTTGAAAGTTCCTAATTTAAAAAACACTTTTCCCCATTATAAAAAGTGCCTTCATATGATGATTCCAAATCTCCCTTAATGTGGTGTCCAAGTCCTGGCATCAAGGGATCTGGTGTATGCATGCATATGTGCATCAGGCTATTTTCTGTCCGGTATTAGTGATAGTGCTAGGATTTTTTCCCCCATTTTATACACATTTTTGTGTAGTACCTGCTTAGAGTCTCTATGTAGTCCAGTGATGCCATGCTAATTATAACGTCTTCATTAAGAATCCTCTATTAAGGCTGGTAGCTGATTTTAACTCTGTAGGTCATGTTGATTGAAACTCCAGGCCAAGATTTTACAGTTTAGGAGCCAAGAATCCCATTTGACTTGGCTGCATCAGCTACATGCAAATTGGATCTAAAAGAAGACCTTGTGCCTGCGTTGCCCAGACAGCATAAGTTTAATGAGGCTCAAAAGCTACTAAGTTCTCTTGCAGAACTAAAATAGAAAGGAAAATAAAACATGGCAAAATTAGAGTGGCAGTGTTTCAAAAAGCCTCTGAAATTGCTTATACGTACAAAAGTGACACAATGACGTGAGTAGTTGCTGGCTTTCCTTCAAGTGAGAATTTAGGGGAGTAGATGGCTCAGGATGCAGAGTCCACTACCTCCAGGTTTCTGTTTCAAAATTACTCCATGCTGGTAAAAAGTGAAACACAGCTGTCTGATGGCCAGTGGGAAACAAACTATGATCACAGTTTAATTCCCAGTCTACAAGTCCACATAACAAGAGCTACCACTTACTCCTAGTCTGACTCCTAACTTGTAAGTGAACTCAAATTTAATGTGAACTCCCACAATGCCTTCCTTAGAGTGCTATCTATCCATACAGGAGCTCTTCCCTCAATAGGCTCAAATTGCCACATTAATTTGTATTGTGTGGGGTGAGGCCCATTGTATTTCTCTTTAACACTTTTGACATCTTCAGGGGACAATTGATTGGCTTTCTTCTTTCTCCCAGAGATTCTGGTTTTCCCCAGAGGTCATTCCTTCAGGGACTGTCTTGTTTCCCTTCAAATCTATTCTAAAGCTTTACCTGCTCCCATTTCTTCTGACACTTAAATTTTCCTTCAGAGCCTAAGCTCGTCAAAATTTTCACAAAATAAAGGGTGTTTGGGCACACCACCTACTTATTCAGAGATACCTGTGTGTGGATGTTATCCAGCAAGTCAGGCACTCTAATAAGCAGAACAGAGGACTTCAAGACTGCAGCACCTTGAATGAGGAATCATGGATAGAAGAGCATGGATAAGAGCAGAAGGTTGCCAGGCCTACCTTCCCAGGATGTATCTACACAGCAAAAGTTGTGCACAAGCTAGCAAATCTGCAGCTAGCGTGGGTAACAATAGCAATGAAGACAGTACAGGTAGAACAAGCTTGGCACTCTGGCCATGTACTCAGCTTGCTAGTCTGCTCTGAAGCCCATGCTATGCTCTCTTCACTGCTACTGCTATATGCATGAGCTGGATTCAAGCTAGCTTGGGTTAGCTAGCCCCTGCACAGCTTTTGCTGTGTAGACATGCCCCAAAACAATTCCAAATGAGCAGGCGGGTCAAAGTGGAAAGGGATGTAGGGCCTGCGACAAGACAACCATGGGGAAAAAAGACAGCTGTCTCTCTGCTATTTCTCGCTGTACAGGATATTGGAGGTATTTTGGTATTTGACTCTTCTAGTTTCTGGGTAGCCAGAAAATGGAGATGCCATAGCTTTAATTGAAGAAGGCTTAAAGAAGATTTAATACAGGATTGTGGTTTGGGACCATGTTTGAACAGGTGATTGAGAAATCTGTTTGCTCATCCCTTAATTAAGGGGTCTGCCAAGTAGATGAATGAACATGGAGACAGAACTATCCCCTTGGCTCGAAAAGTAATCCTTTCAAATCAGTGTTGCAGCTGGCTGTGTGTAATGTGGGAAAATGTTCTTTGCTGGTATCTGGGCTGTCCATGCTCTTTATATACTTCAGTTGTCCAGGTTGACAGACCAGAATCTTTCACAAGCAATTGCTAATTTTGATTTTTGAATAGTTTTAAATTTAGCTTCTAGATATATGCTCCTAAAATGGAACCAAGTTCCCTTAAGGCTAAGTTGTCCTTATAAATGATACATCTAAAGCCCTAATTATTGTTGAATCTCTCTGCTGTAACTTTTACACCACTTGCCTTATTGCATTTGCTGACTTCAGTAGTTCTATTTATTGAATTAAGCCTCTATGCAACAATGCCGCCACCACCACCATGTCAAAAGAAAGAAACAAATCCCCCAAATGGCTTTTAGGATGAGTTTACATTAAAATTAATCTACCTTTCTATTGCTGCATTAGTCACTAGCCCAGGAAGCATGATGGCATAAATCCTTTTCTTTTCTTTAAGAGATTAAAAGTCCTTGAATATCTTAAATCTTAGTTGTAGAATATTTGGCAAGTAGGACTATATTTTCTTATAACTAATACCTAAAATATTTGGTTGTTCTTTCCAACGCCTAAATTGTTCTCTAATATAGAGATTAGAATGTAGAGACAGTAGTCGTGGGACAGTATATCCATTACTAGTAATATCTGCACCCATCCCCTAGCAACTCCGGCCCCGATCCTCAAAGGTACGTAGGTACCTAATCCCCATTAATGTCTTGCATGAATAGCAGCAGTAAAACTGACAATGTCAATTTCACATTTCATTTTGAAAACACTATGTTTTGATGTTTCTAAAAAGAAATTTTTAGTTTTCTGAGAAATTTCAGTAAATTTGCTTTCATTTTGATGCAAAACAAATCCAGAACAAAAACAAACACAAACAACCACCTTAAAATTTCTCATGAATTGAAAAACAATGTCCGTCAGCTTTAGTTTCAATCCATGTTATCAGGTAGAGATAAATCCTAGGTCCTCTTCAGCCCTGAGCATTTACCTTGTACATCTTTAATTTTTCTACTGATATATGATACTCTTCCAGGTGTGGACTGAGAATATCTGCCTGAAAGCAGAGGAAATGGATTAATACTCTGTGGGTGAGTAAACAAAAATAAAATACGATGTGTACAATTGATGTACTAGTGCTACGAATAAAATGTATTTCTTGTTGGCAGTCATGAAACAGAGAACTCAAGAGGCAAATTTTGGGTGAAAGCTTTTCGATGTTTGTCACCTATGGCTGGATTTTCTAAGCATTCTGGACAAGCTAAATTGATGGACTCTATTTGAGCAACATCTGTCAATTAAATCCCCCCTCTTATGTCCATAACCAGTTACAATACTTAATTGATAAGTGGCAGAAATAAGAAGCCGTGCTATCAATTTGCATTAGAGGGGACACTAATGACAGTGAAGTGTCATTCGAGCAGCTAAGAAACTACAGCCCTCATAAAATGTTTGCAGGAAATTGAAATGAACCACTTCTCAGAGGTAATAACTGATCTGTGCTATTTGCTAGCTACCAGAAATTCAGATGGAATGCTTGCTCAGACACCAGATAAAGTTATTAGAGTTTTGGTTTAAATAAAGTTAGATGTATCTGAAACAGATAACGGACAAAATAAAAATACCTGGCAGAGAAATTCTTATTGAAAGTGTCTTCTGATGTTAAACAGCAAAGCTTCGAATATTTTCAAGAAAAGACTGTCTGAGCCAGATTCCTAGCGAGTTTAAATCAGCATAGGTATGTCGTCATCAGTGAGCTCTGCTGAGGTGAGGATCAGGCCTGGTATTTTTAGGGTTAACTCCCCAAGAAACCAGTTTAAAGGCTATCTTCTCCACACAGCTGGCATTTTCACTGGGCTGCTGAATGCCATTGTTCACCATCAGCTAATCAGAACCTCGTTTAGGTGTTTATAGAGTGCCAGTCATTGGAGTAGCTAGACTTCTCTGTGTTGGCCGTCAACCAGCATATTAATAAAGGTCAAGCCACCACGGATCCATTACCACCACTACAATTCAGCAGCTGTAGCTAGGAACTCCTGGGGAGTTGGAGATAAATACTGACCTGTTTTTTTTTTTGTTTGTTTTCTTTTTTTAAACCTTTAGCTGAAGCACTATGAGAAATACAGAGTAAAGATTATGCCTCACCTGGCCTCTTCAAGAGGTATGGAAGAGGCATGGTCTTCTTCACACCTCCCTACCTCTGTGTATCACCCCTCAGTCATAACTGTCCCAGTCCCCACACCCTTCTTTCATACCCCTCTTCCATGGCTCCATTTCCATATCCTTCTTACACCCGCAAGATACTCTATTCTCCTGTCAGTGCCCCTCCTCTTTGCTGCGCCATTCCTGCACTCCTCCTTCCATGCCCTACCAATCTTCTGCATCCCTCTCGGTGCTCACCCCTCTTCTCTTCCCTAGGATTCAACCATTCATGCACCCTCTTCTCTCTCACAACTGCAGCATCACAGTCTAGAGTCACATCACAGGTCTGCTCTACACACCGCTTGCCAGCACCTCCTCAAGCTGCATCTGGGGGAATTAGCCTGCTACTGTCAGTGCCCCATCTGCCAGTCACTCAGCTCATCACCCCAATCTCTCGCCCTGCAGCTACTCTCCCACTAGTCCAGAGCTGCTGTACTTCTCCTTCATGGCTTAGCCCTCTGGCCAAGTCACCAGCATCCTCCCCTTCTGGGATATTATCAGTCTCCTTCCTTGGAGGCTCACAGTCCCCATCTCCAATGTGCTGACTGCACCACTCCCATGGTAGTTGATAGGGGAATCTAGGCACAGGTTTCAATCCAGGAATCCTCAAACCAGCAAATCAGGTCCATCCCTCTCAGACCTTACAGTGCCTTCCCAGGACTGCTTCCTACCCTGCTGTTCTCAGGCTCCTACTCTTCCCTTGCAGGAAGTGCCACTGCAAGCTCGCTTCACTAGAAGGCCCCTATCATAGCTTCAGCTTCTAGGCTTTATAGAAGCCCCATCTGTTTGGTTTTCAATCAGTCTCACTGCCCCTTAGCTCTCCAGCAGGTGCAGCCTAACTGGACTGTCTTGCCACCTTAGCCCTATCAGTGCTGGTATGGGGTGAACACCCCATCATACGTCAGCAGCAGGTCACTATAGATGTGAAAGACAGAACTAGCAGTGACACCTATATTTAAATGGCTAATACTTTCCATTAGGAGCCCATCTCCAGGTGCATATAACTGCACACTTTAACCATTTGGATTGAAATTTTCCATATTTGTGCTATCCCTCAAGATACCTTTTTTCCCCCAGAAAGTTTCAAGGAAAAGGGCTCAGCAGTTTCCAAGAGTGATATTAGGGGGAAAACAGTTTTGGTAATGTATTCCAACTATTTCTTTGACGAGATGTAGCACCTCCATAGGTTGGAGCAGACATCTGACGTTTAGCAGGGGTAGTGTTGGGGTCTAAGGAGGAATTTTACTGTTCCCATGAAAATCCATCCAGAAGTGGCTGACTTACAAGCCTCTGAAAAATTCCCATGAGCACATGCTCGGTAGACCTTTTTAGAGGCTTCCTGCTAGGTCTCTAAATACTCCATCTGCACTTGGCATGTGCTCCAGCCCCACGTAGCTTGAGCTTCAGGCAGAACACAGTAGCAGCCTTTTTGTCCAGTGGGAGAAGTGCAGGGCTGAGAGCTAGAAGGAAGTCTGTATTCTAGTCTCAGTTCTAATTACGGGTATTATTACTTCACTTACTGTTGAGCTCTCACTTCTGGAGACCCGCAAGTATAATTCCCCCATTTTCTGTGTGGAGTAACAGAGGTTTCACAAGGTCATGTTAGGGGAAGCTGAGAATAGAACTGTATCACTAATGTGGCAAACCCAAGCCTTCTTCACTTACCCACACTGCCTTTCAGAATGAAGGTGTACTTGGCTATGTTATTTGTAATCACTACACCCCATCTCACCTCCAGAGACAGGAATAGACTCTAGGAATCCTGACTCCCAATATTGCTGTGCTTGTTAGCAAATAGCTGTGTAAGCACCTGGGAAAGTGAGGGTCATGTCCCCTCTAGTGGCTGGTCCACATACATGCTAGCCTACTATCAGTTACTATACTTCTTTAATTGTGCTTGGGTTGTGAATGGCTTGCGCTCAGGCTCAGCCTTCACCATAACCAACAAGTGGGTCAATGTGGTTCCATCTAATGAGATTTCAGGGTTTTTATTTTCACATTTTTCTTCAAAACCTAGGAAGTTGTACTACAAGTATCTTAAAAGAACATTAAGGTTGGAAAGTCAAGCACCAAATGTTAAGAACGCTAGAATTGAGATTGCCTGTGCAACATTTCAAGTTGATTTATTTTGGGGGATGGGGGGGGGGGGGTTGGGGACAAGTGGGGATGGATGGGTTTGGAAAAAAAAAATCAGGCTTTTTAGGTCACTATCTTCAAGCCTTAACTATGGAGCAGCTTGCCATATGCATTGTGCCACAATACCCAAGCTTTACAGTATCTTACTGAATTTTCTATAACTTTACAAATAGTAAAATTATAGTGATTGCTTTACATTTACATCAGCCATATGAAGAAGACTGAATTTTCTTGTTCCTCCATCTTTCAGAAATGCCCATTAAGTCAAAGTTCTTTGATTGCAAAGGATTCTAGTTAATCTATTTTTGTTTGTAACATATTGCTTTGGTGTATGTGTCTATATCTGTATAGACACACACATAGTTTTGAGTGTGCCTAATTGTGTAACTCCTTTCTTTGATATCCTTTGGCTTTTCTGTTTGAGTTTATTGACTGAATTGAATAAGCTACTTAGTGCATGAATTCCAGAAACTCATGCATTGTCCTGTTAACTTAAAAAGAAATAATAGAAAAAGTTTCAAATATCATTAAACTTGGGATTTTTGTTCATCATACCAGCAAATGAGGCCCTGACTCTTTACTGAGCTCCTTATGGGTTCAGCAATGAGATCCAGGGCATGAGATGGTTAATAATGCTTTGATGTGGCTACTATGACCATACAAAGAACAGAGTTCCATTGCGGGAATGTCTCTTGAACAGTATAATTGACACACATAGATCACTTAAATTGGTTTACTATTTGGTGTACACACAGATCTATGAAAACAGGGGAGGAAGCTTAGGTATAAACTACGTTACTGGGATTTCTCCAGAGAAAACTGGTTTATCTTTCACTTGCCTATAAATTCAATTTGCCTCTTTGACTTCCTGTATTGATACAAATGGAGTAAATCAGAGGATGGCTTAAGTAGACATGTCTAGGTAAGCATTTTTCATTCCCTTTTCTCAATTAAATGAGCTGCAATTGCATTACAGACGACTCTGCTCCTAAAGCTCATAAATATTCCTAATGCATTCTGTCTAGCTAAACCTATAGTGACGCAGTCAACCGCCCTCCCTGAACCTTTCTTTCCATTTTTTGACATGCTTGGAGAGCGATGTTTTTATTTGGAGTTATTGCTAGTTCAGATGTAGAAATATTGAGAGTTCTTTGTATGCCTTCATTTTTCCCCTTATGTGGATACAGATTGTCATATACCCATTAGACATCAGATTGTAGCTGGAAGCAGAATTTTATAGCAGAGGCTGGCTTTTTAAAAGCCATTCTGGAGAAGCTTCAAGACAAACTTTCAAAACATTTTATAGGACTTTTTTTTGCCCTAGAGAGGAATACAGTTGGAAAGAAGAGAGGATAGGAGGAGTGCAAATCCATTTTCTTGGTGGTTTTGAAAAAAAGTCTATTCAATAGATATTTTTCAGACACCCAATATAGTCATTTTTTTTTGAGTAATAGGAAAGGCCAAAGAGAAGTGCCAATAATGTCTATTGTTTTTAATTAATAGGAACAGCCAATCATTCTGAAAAAAAGCTGCTTTATTAAGCCCTTTTGGGGTTATTCAAAACACACAAACTAATTGTTGACTGGATTTATAAATAAAGCAAAACATTGACTCAGTTGCACTGGTTTTCCAGCATAGTAGTCAAGTCTTTCTTTAGAAAAAAAGAAAAGATAAAGGAAATAAAAATTACAGATCATGGACTGGTGATTTGCTCCATGATACTGATAGAATAGAAATGACAATAAGTATATTGAAATAAAGATGTAATCTAATCCAGTGATGGGGGCTTGTCACAGCGTGGCTGGCCTCTGATTAAAACAGATTCAGCTCTCCTCTTTACCAGAGCAGGTGCTCCCAGTTGGGCCAACACTGGGCTATAACAAGTGGTAGAGGGCTTGTCAGTGAGAACAGAGCTAGAAGGGGAAACTCAGGAAACTGTAGGAAGTGAGAGGCTCTTGCATGGAAAAATCACCCCGATGGCAGGGGGATTTAGGGGTCTGAGTCCTGTGATCAGGCGACTCCTGGGGGAAAACCTTGACTGGGTTTGGTTCTGGAGGCCAGTGGCAGAAGACTGACCCCTAGCTAGGAAGAGCTGGGAGGATGGGCTGTGAGAACAGACGGGGACAAAAGAACAACTCTGGTTATGAGAGAAGACACTAGAGCTAAGCGTGGACACGGGTTTGGTGATGTTTGGGACACTGAGAACTGTATCAAACCAGCCCTGGGTGGAGTGATGGCACCCCAGGCGGTAAGCGTGTGTGCAGTTCATAAGAGCCCCTAAAGAGGGGGAGAAAAGGAGGCATACCTCCACCCACAAAGGGGGGCTCAGGAGGCAGCCAACCCGGTTGCAGGATATTAATCCCAGCTCAGGGCCTGCACACGCTACAGTACTCCTAATATTCAGCCTTTTCCCAAATCCAGATTACTATGTACAGGTGCCATTAATATACCAGGAAAGACCGGAAGCTAATCAGGTAGGTTCAAATGGCACCAGTTTATTCACTGCCGGTTTAGAAAGAACTTAGCTCTCTGCTCGTGCCATAGCTATCAAATCCAAGCAGTCAGGTTTTAATTGCCGGATAATCTCTTGATTGCTCCAGATAATCTCATAGAATAGGGTGAATTAAATAGAAATATTTACAGTCCTTCACAGAGATAGTCTACTGATGACAAACAGGTACCCAGCTTTTTCTTTGCATATATTCAAAATGGCCGTAATTAAATCATTCCTGGCCTTGCTGGAAAATAATCCAGTCCCAGGTCTCCATAGTCTAGAAAAACTGACTCTCTTAGCTAAATGAAGATATAAAACCCTATGATGCGGGATTTACAAGTGTGTGATAGTTGCCAGGAAGCAGCACACAGAGAGGCAAGCAAAATGCCTTCCATCTAAATTTACAGAGATGGAAATCCAACTGCTGGTAGTGTAAGCAAAAGTAGAGTCTGAGGTGATGTTGAAGTACAGTTTATGCTCACCTCCCAGCAAAGCCTATAGTGAAGTTTATAGAGTGCAAAAGATAATATGATTGATTGCAAAAAGCCTCTTTCAGGTACAAATAGGTACCCATAGAGGCTGCCATCTTGAGTACGGGGCCACCTAAGCAAAGATGGGTATAATGAATACTTGTCTAAGGAAAATTCAAGGAAAATCTTTTCACTGCAGCCAGAGGTGTTGCTTGACTCAGTAGACAACACCTTTCCCTCTGGATCAGTAATGAGTCCATACCCCCACCAAAATAAATTGGCATTGTGTAGTTTTTGGAGACATGGGAATCTGGGGGCTGGATCACTCAAGGTCATTTCAAGACCTCCAGATAACATCCTTACTCTTGAAAATGCCAACTTCTGGGTCCTGCCCAGGTTTCAACTCTGGTAATCAGTCTGCATGTCTAAGTTTCTCTTGGTGTTTCAGTTAAGTCTATTCTACCCATCCTCCATAAAAATATCCCATTGAATTCATTGCCTGTACAATACATCTGCCACCTTCTACTCCAAGTGTGATAGCATTTCTATGGTGGGCCATACCATTCTCCCACATACAGTTTGTGTATCATTTGGGGATCCATCAAGATGTTGTGTAAGTTTGAGATGAACCTAAACCCCAAATCCACACATGCTCAAACTCTGAAGAGGGCAAGTCAAAACCTGAACAAGCACAGATCACACTTCCAGACATCAGTTCTTTTCTAATAGGAACGCAAGTTATTAGAGGCTCAGTTCTGGCACGCCTTCGCGCAGACACACAAGAGGGGAGTTTTAAGGGGAGTAAAGAACTCCATCCACCTACTGCTGGAGCCCCTGTGCAGGAGCTATCTAGAACCCAAACAGGACAGAGAGCTAGGTACACGGGTTCCCTTTCACTCTCCCCACCCCAGTGTCTCCATGGTCTAAAAGCAGGCAGCGAGATGTGCAAGGGGGTGGGACCATAATTGCATCCCCTCTGTAGTCAGCTGAGGTAGCCAGGCACACAGGGAAGATGCTGCTACACTCTGCTTAAGCATTGTGTGCAGAAGTGCGTTCTGCTCTCGAGGAGGAAAGCTGACCATTTCAACGGACTACACTGTTGCATGGGAGATAGTACTTGGTATTAGATTTTTGCTCTATACATTTTATTTTTCTAGGAAGTCACATTTTAAGTTTTTAAATGGAAAATTTAAATAATAAAGTTGCAGATCCTTATGTAAATAAATGCAAATCAAGCATGAGCGATGAGAGAGAAATTCAGGTTAAAACATGGTATTTATAAAATGCCAATCGGCTATTATTTAGTCTTAAGGAAAAATCTCAGACCCATAAAAGTCCTTTGTCTTCAGGGATGTTTCAATAGTGAAAACAAGCAGAATATAATCCTTTGTCTGCAAATACTATGGTTTAGTGTAAGTAACGAATAAGTAGCTTACCTTTATCTGAGTAGAAGTCTCCTCTTTCCTAAGCCTCATTAAATTCTTTATAAGATGTAATAGACATTTAAATTGACATAAAATAGAACACCTACAGTCTCAGGAAATAGGTTATACTGCATTTTCCTAAACAACAACATGTTACAGTAGTGCTTCAGTGTTATCAATTTCAGCAGAAGACCTGTGCTTTGAGATTTATGGACAGGTTTTTTGAAACTAGTTCACATGGCTGCTAGTGTTCAAATGTAAAAAGCAAGAAATTAGAAGTGTCTCTTGAAGTGATAATACCAGATTCATTTCCCCATTTATTCTTGTGCTTTTCAGACCATGGTCCTGTAAACTTGATCAGCTGCTTCTTGAGCACTCCTCATAGTGAAAGGTCACTTTCCAACACCCCACCTCTGTTTCCCCCTCTTCAGGGTTCTCCTTTAAGATCTCTACAGAGTCTCTCAGTCAGTCACAGCCCTGCTTGGGGCCTGGTTCTTTTATTAACACAAAAAACTTCCACTCAGCATTAAGCTGGCCATAGCCTTTCCTCCCAAAGGTAGTCCCTTCCCATTTGAAAGGGCAGCTGGGGCACATGCAAGGTTATGCCTGGCTTGGCTTGCTTTCCTTCCTTACTTGCTCTCAAAAGAAAAACAAAGCATTCAGCCAGCTCTTCCCTGATTCCTTTCCTCAAGGACTAGTGCAAAAGACCATCTCTCCCCCACAGCGTCATTCTGCAGTTCTCTTTCCAGCTCTGCCCTCATTGAGCTGCCCTCTCACCTTTTATAGCCCCAGGTGCAGCCCTGCCCCCCTCAATTGGCTCAGCTGGGAGTATCAGAGGAGTTGGACCTGTTTTAATCATAGAGTCCAGTCCCCTTGAGACAGGTGCCATTGTGCTAGGTAAGGAGACATGAAGCAAAAAAGACAAAACAGCCCTCACCCTTAAGTTTACAAACTTATGTTGCAGTTTGGTTGAGTAAAGAATATTGCAATTCTTGGTGCCTGCAAATTGCAGATGCAAAAAGGCCAGATTTTAATAATCTGGATCATCAGATACAGGAAAATCTGGCAGGGAGAAATATGGGATCATCTTATTATTATTTTATTTTTTGTAAGGAGGAATCAGAGAAGCGGAAGGGGGACATTGACCATGGCATAGTGGAACCTGGTAGAGTCTTGGCTCTAAATTGTGGGGCCATTTGAGGCTTTAACCTGTGAGGTAAGTTTGAAAGAGGCCAGTATTTCTGCTGTGGGGCCAGGGCAGTGAAAGCACATCTCAGCACCAAAGAGCTAGTCCATTGCATCAGGGCCCTTAAAAACAATATGTTTAACGTCTGATCATCCCACATCAGTGATGGTGGGTCCAAGGAAAGCTATAGTGTAACTTGTGTGCTGGATCCTTGCTTGTAGTGATTCCTGATGAGTTTAGAGTCCCAAGTGCCACATGCAGGCTAGCTGAAGCATACCAGGAAGGAAAGGAAATACCAATATCAGAGAAAGCAAAACAAAGGCTGGAGCCAGACTGCGATTCAGCCGCTAATAATGAAGGCACACTTGGAAACTTCTAATGTGTGTTGCTACTGGGAAAAGATCTGAGCTGACTCTCTGCCTCCAGTAACTTCAAACACTGCTGAGAAGGAGCTGGCACACTGACCCTCGTTGAGTTTACTCTGTGCCAGGAGACCCCGCTGAGTGGTGGCAGTCAATACTGTTAGATAGCTTGGTCTTTAAGATGGGACAATGTCATTCCTTGGAGCCTGACCCAGCAGGGTTCTAGATGAGACACTGTTTTTTTTTCCCCTGTGCTGAAGATATGTCTGACAAGTGATGTTGTTTACTCCCTGAAAATGCAGAGATGACTCTTCCGGAGATGCAATTTACCTGACACCATTTGCAAATGCAATGCTGCTGGCAAGTGCTTGTATCTCCTAGCACAGCGATCTATTGACTAGTGGTTTTCTGCAGAGCGCTTGCTGAAGTCAGTGGAAAGACGTGGGACAGGTGATGCCATCTCTTTGTTTACAGCTGCTTAATCATTTGTTAAAAACATCTGAAATACACGATGCACTTCTCTAATGTTCATGTGTGCATTTGTTGTAAAGACCACAGACGTTCCACAGTGGTGCATGGGAGAAGTGGTGGCCTGCAGGATTGCGTGGGAGTGGACTGTGCAATTGAGAGAGGGAACGGAGGTGGGCTCTGAGTTAATCTCACTTTTAAAATGTGGTCTGTGAAAGAGTTTGAGAATTCCTGTCCTGAAAGTATTTAGTTCCTAAATGCCCTACACATGAAATGTACTGACTGAGCCAGTTCAAAAACCCACTACCTTCTCCTCATTTAAGTCTCCCCTGAAGGCCCACTCTTTTTATGATGCCTACCAGAAACTAAGCTATCTAAACAAAGGGAACTGCTCATTTCTGTGGAGGGAGGGAGCTGAATGTTGAGAAGTAGGGGCACAAAAACTGAAGTTGGGAAAATACTGAGGGGAAATGAGAGGGTTAAAACTATGGAGTAAGGATATGGGAGGAGACAGACCATGTTTAATTAAAAAGAAAAGAGAAAATGGCATCAACAACCATGTAACTAATAAGCTGAATCTGTCATCACTCTGAGCATTTTGCCTCTGTGTTATAACTCTTTTCTCTTGTAAGTTTAGGTTGAGAGATCTTTTCCGCAAAACCTGTGGCTTGTGTTTAGAAAACACCTAACACATTATGGGTGCTACCACAATCTAAATAATAAACAATTACTTTTACTGTAATACACATATTTATTCATAGAAAGCCATTCATAGAGCCATTCTTTATTATCGATGCATCTCTTTAAAATAAATATGTAGACTGAATAATATTTATCAAGCACTTGCTTTGAGTGCTAATTCACCACTTTCTAATTCCAATCTATTGTTTAGACAACTGTTTATTATATATTTTTGTATTAACATATTGCATTTATAAACTCAGTATATTAAAAAAAGTATGAACAACGGAAGGTCTTATGCATAAGTAATGATGTCAAGCGGTATGTTCTAGAAGTCACATTTTAAAATAAAACACTATTAAGTGTCTGATTATTCACCTCCCTAGTTAATATCAGCACTGACGTTAGCACAATTTGCAAACACTGGGCCTGATTATGTATGAATAGGAGATACAAACTTTCAGCACCAAGGGGAATTGCGGCTGCTCAACACCTCCCGGAGTCAAAACTGCTGCATTTGCCATGAAGATTTTTCCATTCTCCTGTTTCTGTACAAAAAAATAAAATAAGAAAAAAAAAACCAAAACACTTACAGTGATGAGACAAACTGCTTAAGAGCAGAGCATGAGTTATGCTGCTGTGACAAGTAGCATAAAACTGCATGAACTCTCTTCAGAGTCTCTTCCCCCACAGGGCACAAGAAAAGCTTACTAGCTGAAAATGGTCAAAGTAAACAACCATCTTTATAAAGTTGATGTGGCTTCTGTAATCTTCTCAAGACATCAAGAAGTGACACTGACAATTCCCCTCTCTGGAGTTTTCATGTTCTTGCCAGTTTCTGACAGACAGTAAATACTCCTTACTGGACTGTCTGGTTTAAAGCAAGACTCATGGTAATTCTGAGAGACAGTGAGGACTCAGACATTTTTAAACCCTTTGTGTAAATCACACTATTTATTACACTGTGGAGCTTTATAAATGTTCCTAGTAACGAGAATGTATCTATCACACTCTGACACTTACTTGTTTTTATTCTTTATAATGTAGACTAGTCCACAGCAGTTGACTGGATTTTCTAACTGAGGGAAAAAACAAAACTAGGTGTCTTAAGGCTGAGAGGGAAGTGCTGCACATCAAATATTGGTTGTTAGTATGTGGTTCCCTGACCTCTTTGGCTGTAACCAAGGGCTTTCATCCACTTATTCTCATCCAATCCTGTGGCTTTTGTACAGTGGGTTGGTCCCCTGCTTAAACTAGGGTTGCTCTCATTTCCACTTGTTATGGGGTGACCCCCTTCCTCTAGCCACACTCCTTATTGTGGCAGCTGGGATAGGGATTGGTGGAGGAGCTTCCTTTTTGCCATTCTTTGCCACTTAAGGATCTGCCTACCCTGGGATGATCCTACTACAACCAACTACATCATATTAAGGGCTGCTTTCTGCTGGTGGAACAATGTAAAGTGGCCCTATTCCAGTGCTTAACTATCCTAATAGTTAGAAAGGTTTTCCCAATATCTAGCCTAAATCTCCTTTACTGAAGATTAAACCCATTACTTCTTGTCCTATCTTCAGTGGAAATGGAGAACAATTGATCACAGTCCTCTCTGTAACAGCCCTTAACGTATGCGAAGACTTATCAGGTCTCCCTTCAGAATACATCCCAGAATGATGTTTACTTTTTTGGCAACAGTGTTACACTGTTGACTCATATTTAGCTTTTGATCCACTATGATCCCCAGATCCCTTTCTGCAGTACTCTTGCCTGGGCAGTCATTTCCCGTTTTGTGTGTGTGCAACTGATTGTTGCTTCCTAAGTGCAGTACTATGCATTTATCCTCATTAAATTTCATCCTATTTACTTATGATCATTTCTCCTGTATGTCCAGATCATTTTTTAATTTTAATCCTATCATCCAAAGCACTTGCAGCCCTTCCTAGCTTGGTATCATCTGCAAACATTCTAAGTGTACTCTCTATGCCAATATCTTCATCAATGATTTAGATAATGAACAGAACCAGATCCAGAACTGATCCCTGTGGGACCCCACTCGATATGTCCTTCCAGTTGGACTGTGGACTACTGATAACTACTCTTTGGGGATGGTTTTCCAATCAGTTATGCACCCACCTTGTAGTATCTCCATCTAGGTTGTTTATGAGAAGGTCATGCGAGACAGTATCAAAAGCCTTACCAAAGTCAAGATATACCATATCTACCCCTACCCCCCATCCACAAGGCTTGTTACCCTGTCAAAGAAAGCTATTAGGTTAGTTTGATATGATTTGTTCTTGATGAATCCATGCTGATTGTTACTTATCACCTTATTATCTTCTAGGTGTTTGCAAATTGATGCTTAAATATTTGCTCCATTATCTTTCTGAGTAGAATGCATCATTCTCCCCTTGTCACCTTCCCTTCTAAATTATTACAAATCACATATCTGGGAATGTCAACAAGTGGCTTCTTTTCTCTTTTGATACTAATGGATTGGCTGGCAGAGGACACTTAGACAGCAAGAGACTGTAACGCCCCGAAGTGTCATCCCCACATTTCATGTGATCTCCACCAGCTCAGCCAGTGAAAGACCCAATATTTTGTCTTTCAGACTCCAGAGACTTTCATTGTCATTCTGTTTCTCTATGTAATCTATATGTAAGCCAGGTCTGAGTGTCTCAGTGACACTCTCCCTGCTCAGCAGCTGAAAGGGGGGCACTTTATTTGCATGGGCTTTGTATTTGCATGAGTACAATTAAGTATTTAGCATAACTTACCTAGGTGCTGAGCATAATGGGAAATGGTTAGCAGGGCTGGTTTTGGGCTACAAACCACTTTTGTGTTAACTACTGGGGTAATGAAATGTTGTCCTTCAATTGTATGAACAGATGTCAGCAAAACTGTGCTTAGTTTGTTATGATAGAATCTGCACCCTAAACTAAACAGAGCTCCACAAGGGTGGTAGACAGATGTTTCAGCCTGGAAATGGGAGAAGGAGAGAGGGGGAGCAGCCTCCTATTGGGAGCACACTGGCCCTGGTAAAGGGCTGCCCCCAGGCATGGAGTGATTCTCTCTCCCCATTGTTAAAAGATAGAATTAATGACTCATCTTGGAGTCTTTTGTTTCTTGAAAGCAGGGACATTGCCTGTATGTCAGCAGAAGGTTTACCCATAAGCTGAAATCACTAAGAGCTGAACCAGTAGAGGATCTGGGAAACCTTGCCTGACAACTAACAGAGCTGAGTGAGCACCTGGCTACTCTGGTGAAAGGCTGGTACAGTCGATGCCAGCCTGATGCGGTCGGTGGAGAGGCCGGCACAGTTGGTGCCAGTGCAGTCAGCGGAGAGGCTGGCACAGTCGGTGCCAGCTGGGTCAGCGATTGGCAGAGGGGTCGGCACAGTCGGTGCCAGCCCGGTTCACTCAGCAGGAGCCAGGTGCGGTCGGAGCCAGCGATCGGTGGGAAACAGGCGTGGTCGCTGCCAGAGGTCGGGGACTCAGCGAGGCCTTGGAGACAGCAGCAGAGGGGGCCTGTTCAAGCCTGTGTCGGACAGGAGCGGCATAGGGGGTGGAGCCACCCCCGCGAGGTGGACATTGCAACCGACGCTGGTCAGTACAGGGGGAAGAAGGAAGGGAGAGGCGAAGGACACGCCCCGTACTCTGGGAGGGGTTTGGTTCATTGAGTTCATGAACTCTGTTTGCACTGTTTCCCCAGATCAGTGCTGTGTTACCTCTCTTTTGCTATTAAAAGGTTTCTTTCTACACTCAGACTCTGTGCTTGCGAGAGTGGAAGTATTGCCCTTTGGGGAGCCCAGGGAATAGTGTGTAATTTCCCAGGTGACTGGGTGGGGGCTCGAGCCAGTTTGGTGTTGTATCATTGAGAGGGACCCCTAGATATAGAACCCGGCCCTTGCTGCTGCCGACGTGGTCTGGCAGAAGGGTTACATATATATGGCATTTTAATGCCTTTGTCACCATATCTTACCCTCACATACATGTGTGCAAGACCTGTTTATAATCCCACTGATACTCTCGTGTATATCAATGCGGACTTTTGCCCTAAATATCACTGTACAAGCAGTAACGTAGAAATTGCCATGCCCAGAAAAGACCAATGGGACATCCACTCTGGTATGCTGCCTCCAGCAGTACCCTGTAATACACACGTTAGAGGAAACATCCCCATACACCAACCAAATGTTAAGTACTAAACTATGGTGTAAAACATTACCTTCCTGAGGGTCTGTTTATAAAACCAAATGTCAAACAATAGCTAACCTCTATTTCATTTAATATGTTTACACATTAGATTAATTACATGTCTATTATACAATATTTAAGCATAGATGCAAACATTTAAAAAATCATGAGCAAGAACTAAACAGTATGACCACAAAATTAAACAGCTTTTAACCAAGGACAACAAGAGATTCATTTCAGGCGTACATGACATTCAGCAGTTGTCTTGATTAACATCCCACTCTCCATTGGCTTATTTGCAAAATGTATTCATACCAGATGCAGACAATTGCTCCACCAATAATATTTCTGCATACTTGACTATAAAAGGCATTAATAAAAGAAAAAATATCCAGTGAATTTGATTCATATAGGAACCAAGCATGTTGTCAGATGTTCTGTAGAATTTACTAATTAGAGGTGTTGAATGCTTCAGAAATGAATTTGACTATTTTTATAGCTTCCATGTTCAAGAGATTTAATCAGCCGCACCATAAAAATCTAGAAATTTATTGGCAACATTGGGTGCATAAATTGAATCCATCTAAGCAAACTGTAACTTGTATACCCCATTGTCACCATTTTTACTCATATTTTTACTGTTGTATTTATTCAAGCTGGCAAGTTATTGTAGCTAGCCCTATATCACGCATTTCTAGCTTGCTGTGAAATAAAGGACTAAGGACCCAATCCACTGAAAACAGAATTTTGATACTGACTTTAGCAGAATTAGGCCCTAGAGTATATCTCCAAGAAAAACCACTCCATTGCTTTTCTATCATAAAATAAGCAAACCTTTCCATGGTTTGACATATTTATCAAACTCAGGGATATTTGATTTGTAATAACCTTTAAGTTCCATATGGTTATTTTCTTTCTGCTGTGTTTTTCATGAAAATGAAAAAAGAAGGATTACACAGAGTGCAATCATATGTATGAGCAGAGACCTGTGATAGCAGTGGTCTCTGACAGCTCAGTGACAAATGAAGGCTTGCTGTTAATTCTCTTCAGTGGTGACTTAATGACTAATCCATACAGGGGAAATAAATAGCTGCTTTGGGTCAGGATCCCTTCTGTCCTATATACTTGTGTAGAAACCACTACTAGTGCGCACATCTGCAGTGTGATTGTTGATACTGTAGTGCATGGTGCTGGTGACCATAATGTAGAAGAATATCCTAAGTTTGTAGAGGATAGGTAGCCGAGGACTGGTTGGCAGGCCCACTCCCCTAAGATGCCAAGACCTTCTCTAATGAGGTTCTGCTTGATACTGTTGTATCTTTCTTTTATTTATTTATTTAGAATAGGGAAAAGTTCCTCTGGCCTCATCTTGCCATCTTTTGCTCTGTCAATTCTATTTGAAACTGCTTCATTTGTAGGATTTCTTGAGGTTCTTTCCCTCTGCCCTGCCACTTAGATTATCAGAGGAAAACAAACCCAACCTCAATCCCCATCAGCTTTCCACTACTCCTTTTCTAGAATGTGCAGCTTTCATGATTTTTTACCAGCCCCTGACTTCTCTAAACAAATCTACTTGTTTTGTGTGAATAAGCATTAAAAAGGTGGGAAGCTACACATACTGTTTCTTTACAATTCTAATATAAAGACCTGCAAAAGGATTAGAGTTTGGCTACAAGCTCTCCAGTGAAGCAGAGAAAGAGGCAGGAACAATCATAGAATCATAGAGGATTGGGGATGGAAGGGACCTCAGTGGGTCATCTAGTCCAACCCACAGCTCAAAGCAATGTTAGGGACAACTGAGTTTTCCTTATTCAAATAAAGTTCCTTATTCAATGTTAGGAGAAAGCATCTATTTCTGAGAATCTTTACCATTATCAGACAACAGAAGGTCTATTTTATAATTCAGTCAAACAGTGACATAACTGATTATTTGCCTTTTTCAAAAAGAAATTCATAAATGACTATGACTAACAGACTGTATTATAAAGCAAGACTAAATACACTGTAGATTAATAAGTGCTGCTCTTCTTCTTTTGCTAATGTTTATGACAAACTCTCCAAAAGTTAATTGCAAATAGTTTATGACTACTCCTCTAAATTAATGGCAGAAATTTAAAATGGATGACATCAACATCTATCAAGAAGTAATTCTCCTTGTACACAAAACAAGTCACAACAGATTCTAGCTATATTTTTTTAAAGTTTTCTCATAGAATATCTGCTGTAACATATCTAGGCTTCACCTTAATAGCTACATATCCAAAAGCTTATATATTAACAAGTGCTATTGTGAAGAAGACAGGGCTTCTAGACTCTGTCTGGTGTAAAGCAACTTTCCCTTGTAAGGTCAGTTGAGTTCATTTCAGAAAGCCAGACCAGCTATTAGCCATTTAGATGATTGCACTCTACATCAATCATTTGTTTGGGAAGGCATGAAACCAGCTGTCAGTTGCTGGAAATAAAACGGGTTAAATTTTAATAGCGGTGTTGTCTTTTTTCCCTAGGAAACAGTAGTATGTCATGCTTACAAGCCAAAGAAGCATCTAAATTCTCAGTGAATTTAGCAAAGGAGTCATATTTATCATGTCAGTATTATGAGATGCAGTTGTCAATAAATTTCACGTGCTGTCAGGGGGAGGCTAATGAGTCCCCCAAAAAACAGGTATTGTCTATCTAAACAACTTCTTCATCAGAAGTGTAAGAAATATATACTGTTCAAGAGAATGTAGGGTTCTGCAGGATTTTCAAATATGCCAGTTCTCTTGAGGGAGCTATTAATGTGAAGTAAGAGGGGAAAAAAAGGAGGGTTCACAAAGATGTGCCAAAGGAAAAGTGTTTAAGCACTGCATGTAAGTTACTGCTTATTGACATTTAGGGTTTGTTGCTCATCCATTCTTCACTTTGACAGCTTTGTTAAAATATCAGTCTCTGAACTGAATTTAAGGGGACCTACCATGAAAAATATATTTCTCTTCATTTATAGTCCCCACCTCTGTACAGCAAAGATGAATTATCATCTCCTCCTTCATTTTCCAACATTATATGTATTTTAAACACCACAAAATATTACCTGGGAGTGGCAGAAATAGTCTATTGATGCAAGAACTCATTCTTAGGGGCAAAATGGCGGTGAGCCGCCAGGAAACTTTCTGTGGTCACTGGCCTCAAGCAGAGATTGTAGGCTTAAAGGGAGTTATGCAGGCCGGTGTGCAAAAATTCACTTCAGTCATGTTACTTAAAGGAAGTGAGACAAAACCCCAAACAAACCTTGCACTACTAGCCAGCCACCTTGCAACTTGTGCTGTCTCAGATTTATATATAACTCTTTGGGGGCAGAGATTATTTCCTTACTTGTTTCTGTGAAGGGCATAGAAGCCTTTTATTGGTGATCAAAAACAATAAATCATTTCTCTCAATGTAAAATTGATAGTAGCAATTACCAAGCCTACAAGTGCATGGGTGGGTGAATTCACAGGACAACTTAATCTTAGTAGTCATCTGTCTGTAATTACTGTGAAAAGGATGTACAATCACAGTAGCTGCATGTGGAAACAATGTAGTGAGGGTCCACAGTGTGGAGTTTGACACCTCTGGATGTTTTCCGCTTTGGAGCAGTCTTGCTCTGTGGCAAGGTCACGGTTTGGAAATGGTATTAAACTGTGGAATAAAGTAGCAGCCTTCTGTACCGTGATTATAGGCTCCATGGAGAACTGTGGGCACCTCAGTTTCATACTGCGGTGATTTGGCAGACTGGTTTTGGTGCAAGTGAGTTTCCATGCCCTAAGACTCACTTTCCGTTGTGGGTTCAGTTTTTTTGGATTCACTAAGGGTGTCTACACTGCATCTGGGAGGGTGCTTCCCAGCATGGGGAGATGGACACACACTGCCTAGCGTACTAAATGTAACAGTGTAGTTGGCAGGTAGTACGGCCCAAGCATGTACCCAGAGGGTCCTGGCAGGTAAGTACTCATGTGGCTAGCCCCAGCTGTGGCTACACTGCTATTTTTAGCATGCTAGCTCAAACAGAGCCAGCACACGTTCATCTGTCTGAACTTAGAAGCATGAAACTCAGCTGAAACTGTTGTGTGTCTGCCTGGTTTGACACTGAAACTATAGGTGTGACCCAAGAACCTACTAATGCCAGCTGCCAAAGGGCTGGCATAGCCCAGGGAAGATCGCTTGGGTCACTAACAGACCGGTGGTGTCAGGGAACTGACACCCAATTAAGCACAAGCAATTCTCCTTCTCCCTCGAAGCAAGGTGGTGGGTAAGAAGGTGACTCACAGTCCTGGGCACCCCAAGAACCATCACAGTGGCATAGTCATGGCAGGAATTACACAGAGTCTGTTGGCTGGCTAAGGATCACATCCCCAGCACTGGTAAACTAGATTCTGAGAGAGAGTCACAAAGTGAGAAGGTTGGGAACAGACAGAGACAAGGCTGCGGTTTGTTATTTTCTGGCTGTGTATTTTGGGCAAGGGAAATAGAACAATGGCTTTGTAACAGATGGCTAGGCAGGATGAGCAAAGAAATGTGCTAAACTCACTAAAAGCAGCAGTTAGAAGAGGCCAGACAGTTAGATGAAGCAGTTAGAAGAGGTGCACAGCGAGGTCCGTCAACTGCTGGTCAGAAGGAAATCAGAGCCAGTGGCCATGCTGCACGCATATGCCAGGCAGCAGGATGGGGCACCTGCTCCAAACTGGGGACTATCAAGGGATCCCTTTTTCTCCTCCAGGGCATGTTGGAGACCAAGCGTGCGGTTCCCCAGATGACCCAGCAAAGGTAGCGGCAATGGTGAGAGGTCCAGAGCCGAGGAGGCCAGAGTGGAAAAGGCAGCTCGTGGAGGAGGGATGGCTGGAGCTGGAGGCCAGCAGTCAGTGTGAGGGGACAGGACTGAAGCCACAGATGCTTGCTGACCAGGAAGAACACAGGCAGCTCAAACAGAAGAAGAGGGTCAATTTATACTCAGGGGACCCAGGAGGAAGGACATAAGGATGTGTCGGAGCAGGGAGGAGCAGGTGAGCAGATGTGGGTAGAGGGAAGTTATTTTTCTTGATTTGTTATATTGTTTAATAATGTAACAGGGTTAAATCCCCAAGGGGCTCAAGTGCTAGTCCGCCATAGCCAGACTCAGTGGTCAAGGGGGCAAGCTTGCTGCCTACCCCAAACAGGGAAACTGAGTCAGTGCTAAGTGTGTCTGCGGTATGGCTAAAAAGCACCATGGACCAGAATCTGCTGGGAGTGGTGAGACAATGGTAATGCAAGGAAATGCGGTGGGCCAGAATGCCACTGGGAGTAGAGAAACTAGGCATGGCTATAAGGTGGCAGAGCTCCCCCGAAATGAGACTCTGGGTAGCCAAAGTGCTGACAAATTCATGCTACCCTGTAAAGGGCGGGAAAAGCCCAGAGGAGGATGAAGCAACTGCTGGGGGACATGTAGATGTTAAGGACGGGGGGAAGGTGACTCTGAATCTGTGGGCTTTGGGTGGTTATTTGAGATGTAATTAAACCTGAGGGGGATGGGGGAAGGAAACCTACCTCACCTCTTCCCAAGGGGGGATGAACATGGTAACTACCCTATGATGTTGTCATCAAGCTAGATTTTGGTATGATCACTTGGAGTTGCTTACTGACTGACTGCATATACACAGTTCCAAGTGGCTGACCCTGTGGTCTCAATGTAAGAAGTGGTGTGTGACCCAAGAACCTGGCACAGGGTTGGCATAGGCCAGACAAGACTGTTTGGGCGGCTAATAGACGGGTTGAGTTGGGGAAATGTTCAGGCACCAGCAATTCTTCCTCATGTTGGAGGCAGGGGTAACAAGGTGACTCACAATCTGGCCACCCCAAGCACCGTCACAGTAGGGTTTCATTTCAAAATCAAAAGGCCCTCCCCTGCACTCATGGGAAAGAAGGGATATGACTCAAAACTTCACTTCTGGTAGATTTGGCCTAGAGGTTTTCAAACTTCAGTGAACCTGGGCTGCATTTCAGGGTTGTAACACTCGAGGCTAGATGAGAAAAGTTAAGACAGTCTAGTTAAGTGAACTTGGAGAGGGTGGGAGAGGCACTGACAACTAGAACTGAATAAAACTTTTTATCCAAAACTTTTTGCAGTGACAAACATTTTTGAATTCATGTGGGTGTTGCTAAATTGTTTGTGTTGGGAAAACAAACCAAACAAATTCTGAAAAAGTCATTTAATTTTTGCTTCAGAAGAATTTTTTTATTTTGAAATTTCCTTGAAATTAAATTTAAAACATTGAAACAAAATGGATTTATTTGCGTCAAACAAAGTTTTTCTTTTCAAACTTTTCAATTTGCTGAACACTTTAAGAAAATTTTGTTTTCAGTTTGACCCAAAATGAAATTTCAATTTTTCAGATTTGTCAGTGAATAGAAAAATCTTTTCTTCACATAGCTCTGTAGTGGCAGCCTTACCTGATACATGTTTCTTATTTTAAGTGTTCAGTTGTTTCACTGAGATCAGGGATAGTGGGTTTTGGTTCCTAGCAATAAACACAATTATTAAGAAACGTGACGATTCTTGGCCACAAAATCTTGTAGAGGTTTCTTTAAGAAAGTTTTGTTATCAGAGAACAACATTTCAGGTACAAACCACTTGTTTACATTGTCAGCCACCTACTTCCAAGAGTGAAATCTTAATTGAAGTGGATCTAAATCATGGAGAGAAGCAGTTTCTTGATGAACAATCAATATATCATTTTTGCAGAAAGCAAAAGCTTCAGAGTACAAAAATCACAGCATTTGATTTTACTGTTGTTGTTGTCATTATCAACATGAGCGTTGATTCAGTTGGAATGAAACTAAAACACAAAACAGAAATATTTATAGAGCATGAAAAGTTTGCCCCAGAAAAAAAAAAGTACTGAGAGAGGAAAATGGGGAGTAAGGAAAGGAGACACTTTGACAGTTTCATGTTACGATCTGTTATCATCTCTTCAGGGGAAGTGCACAGTGTGTATGAACCAGGGGCAGGTATGGAAAGAACATCAGTTTCTAACAACACAAGAAAAGAGGAACAAAGGTCAGGCTGAAAGTCAGGCATGTGCACTTTTGTGTATCTAATTTATGTGCACAGACACCAGGTATATGCTTGCAAATTGGGTATTATGGCCAGGTGGCCAATCAGATAGCTGGCCATATTCATATAGAAATACTTGATTTACATGTTTACATTAGGCATATGCATGCACAAATTAGCTATGTGAGAAAACATAATCAACTAAAATTGAGAATCTGGTCCAATGTGTATTAGATAAAGATATAGACAAGAATTATCACAATCTAAGGGTCACATTTTGTGGGATGTTAGGAACCAGCTACGTCCTGTTACTCAGTCTAATGTGAAACTGCTACTAAAATGGTTCTCTGAATTATAAACTTTTAAATATCTATTACATCACTTTCAAAATACGCTGCTGCCATCCCCCACCCCTTAATTAAATGATAGCCTTGTGATTAAGACACTGGGGCTAGGACTCAAGAGACCTAAGTTCAAACCCCAGGTGTCAAAGACTTCCTATGCGACCTCAGACGCATTGCTTGTTTCCTCCCTCTGTGCCTCTACTCCCCGTCTGTAACATGGAGATAACAGTACTTCCTTCCTTTGTCTTGTCTGTTTAATTGTAAGCTCTGCAGTGCAGGGACCGTTTCTCACTCTGTGTTTGTGCAGTGTGTATGGCCTTGAGTAACCGGGCTCAATCTGCTTGGGTTCTTTTTAATCACAAGCATAATACAAATAACATTAATATTAATAATATATGTGACTCAGTACCATGTAATTTAATTTAGTCAGTCATTTATTCCAATAGCAAAAATGCTATTAAAACCCAGTGCAGTTTGCTCTAGGCAACACTGCACCTTCACACCCAAAACATTAAAAACAAGGAAATGCCATAATCAGGGGGAAGTCTTTCCTGTACCAGATCAGCAAGGCATATACTAAACATTATCAAAGACACACCAGGGCTTGTCACAGAAATGTGCCTTCCTCTTCTAAGAGACACAGACTACAGTCTCCACATTCACCTAACTCATTCTGTAACTTGAACCAATACTAGTAACCACCCAGTGTGTGTATGTACATATCTGAAAGGGAACATGTATCACAGGAGTGAATCTGGAATTTAACCACCGAGTGAGGCCAGCTAGAAGTGTAGGGCTGATGTTTGAGACCATTAACACTAATGAAAATGCACATTTTTCATTAGAGTCTAATAGCCCGTCACCAAATAGAGCAACTGCTGTGCAATGTTTATGCAAAAAAATTGCTAATCACAACCTTTATTGTGCACGCTGCTACAGCCAGATTTTAAGCATTTGCAGCTATGCTGGATTATTTTAAGTCATTGAATTGTTACTTCGTGAAAAAGAAAATATTATTCATGGGCTATAATATATGGCATCACATTCTGACTCCATTTCTTCAGCATTTATGAAGGAGATTTATTAGCATTTTGCACTTCCCTGGTGACTTTTATTCTCCCTTCTCTGGAGAGGTTCTTATTCTATATATAAAACTGTTGAGGAATTAAATAGCTAGGATTATTAAAAAATCTATTTCTAAAAAATACAATCAGATGTGATCCTGCAAAAACTTAATAACAGAAGTTGTCCTCATTCACACAAGAAATGCTATTGCCTAATGTTAATTTGACTACTCATGCGAAGAAGGATTTGCAGGATTGGGAAAATGATTTGTATTTAAAAGGAACTGGTAAGGAAGGGAATACTGAGAGGCAAATCCTGTAAAAGATCTTATTCACTCAAGCAGTTCCAGAGAAATCAAAGGAGCTACTCATCTGTGTGGGAGCTGCAGGAGTAGAGTCTAATTTTCCACTTCACAATGCTTCCTACTTTCTACGGGTGCGTCTACACAGCAGCTAAACACCCACAGCTGGCCCATGCCAGCCAACTCAGGCTCACGGGGGTTGGGCTGTGGGGCCATTCCATTGCTGTGCACACATCTAGGCTCAGGCTAGAGCTCCGGATCCCTGTGAAGTGGGAGGGTCCCAGAGCCCAAGTTTCAGTCCATGCCCAGATGTACGTGCAGCAATGGAACAGCCCTGCGAACCCGACTCCCCTGGCATGGGCCAGCCGCAGGTTTTTCTTTGCTGTGTAGACACACCCTAAATTTCCACCAGTAGAAAAAAACAAACAGAGTTACTGACCTGATCCTACGCAGCTGTAAATCAGTGTAGCTACACCCACTTATTCCAGCTGAGCCCACTATCTATCTATCATATATAATGTAGGTCTGTATTTCCCTGTGAATGGGATTATGCGGTAATCCCTTTCTATGTGACTGGTTCCCTCAGTTCTGCACGCTTCAACTCAACAAAGACAAACAACAATTCAAGAGAAAAGCGCTTTCAGATTAGGGAGCTGGAGGGATAGATCTCGTGAGGAAGGACTACAAGAAGAAAATATGTCTAGCAAGGCAAAATAAATGAGGTGGTGGAAACATGACAACGGTCTACAAATATGTGAATTGTATCAACAACGGGGATGAAGAGGGATTGTTTAAGGTGCTAACAGAAGATGTAAGTAGAAATAATGGAATTAAATATAAAAAGGAAATTAAACTGAATGTCAGGACAATATACAACCCGTCCACGTGCCCCACCTTGCAGGGCTCTGCCTTTAAAACACAATTCGGCCCAAAGGCAGAGATAAAGAAAGAAAAAGTATTGCTTATTAGTCCTGAGAAATTTAAGGCAGCTGTTCAGGTTATCATTATTATTTGTATTATCTTAGCATCCAGGAGTCCCAGTCATAGACTAGGGCTCCATTGTGCTAGGCACTGTACAAACACAGAACAACCCCGGCACCCAAAAAACAGTTCTTGCCCCAAAGAGCTTACAATCTAAGGCCTGGTCTGCACTAGAATTTAAGATGAAATAAGTCACCTTGCGTCAACCTATTTGTGTATGTGTCTACACTCAAATTTGTCTCTAAGCACCTTGTTATAGTAAAACCATCTCCCTGATCGGCCTGGAGCCAAGGTCAACCTACTGAGGTTGAGGCAGTGAGAGTATAGCCACTGTAGGACCTGTGTTGACCCTAACAGTGCTCCAGCAGCTGTCCTGCAATGCTCCATTTCCTGCAAAATTGACTGCTCTGTACACAATTGTAAACTCCATTGCCCAAGGTCATGGAGACCAGCCAAAGCAATTCTCCCCTAACACCCTTTAAACTTCACACACGTTTTTAAAATGCATTTTCCTTGCGCACTTAAGAACACACCCTTGTTGTGTGCAACTGCCCAACCAACAATCCCGGTTCCATGCACTAGACGTGCTCCTGCCTGCGGTACTCAGGAAGTACTGGACAACCTGGGCCTAGGGGGAGAAGAAGCTGCAAGAGCACAATTAAGGACCAACTGTAGAAACATGGACATTTATGAACTTCGCCAGGCACGCCACAAGGCCAGGCAAGCCATCAATAGATCTGGTGCTGAACCACAGACCTGCTGCTTTTACAACAAACTAAATACCATACTTGGTGGAGACCCCACTAGCACCCCACAGACCACTATGTATACCTTGGAGGAACCTGAGCCTGAGACCCCTGCTCTGAACAGAGAGGAGGAAGAGCGGGGAGACACAGTGGAGGGCTCCAGCCAGGCCATGAACCAGGACGTGTTCAAGACTCCGCCACAGCCTAGCCAGTTGCTCCAGGTGAGCACGGTTGAACCCAGTGAAAGGACATGGACTTCAGATAAGTGTGTGCCTGCATTTTTCCTTACAATATTTCAATTTAAAAGTGGGGCCTCACCCAGCCCCAAGTTAATAAGACATGTATCCACCTTCCATTGTTTTACTCGTACGAGAAGAGGTTGTGGTACAACAAACAGATAGCGTTGGCAGCTGCTTTTCATTCCTTTTGGATCAGGCAGAGAAAGGGGACAGGCGGAGCAGTTTGTTTGTGTACATAGAGATGTTTCTTGTATCCTCTTGAGACATCTCAATGAAACTTTCATGGAGAGATACTACAATCCCTTCCCAAAGGTTTCTAGGGATGGCAGCCATATTTCTTCCTCTGCAGTAGTGTGTTTTCCCACCCCACTCTGCAATGGGTTTGACTGGCATCATTGCAGTAAACAGGCTAGTGGCATATGAGTCCTGGCGTGGCAGCAGCAGCTGTGCTTTCTGTGCCTTTGTTACTCTCAAGGGTGAGATAGCACTATTTTCCACAGGGGGGATTTTAGCTGACAATACTCAGTGCCATTCCTCAATACTCATACCCATGGAATAGGGTATTGCTTCATGAACTGAAAATCCTTCTCCCCCCTGGTGGGCCATACTCACCAGGCCTGGGGCTGGAGAAGGGTACTGTGCCAAAGTGTGCCAAAGCTGAAGCATTTCTTATTAAAAGTGTTTATGGGAATAAAGGAAGGGAGCTTTGAGACTTTTCTTTCCCTTTCTGCTGTGACTGTAAATCCAAGGATACAGCTGCTGGTTTTTATCAGCAGCAGCTGCTGTTGCGACTTTGAGGAGTGCCTCCTCCACATCCATGGAGAGCCTGGCCCTTATGAGAGGGAGAAAAAAATTGGACTAGGGAAGACATGTGCTGCAAGATCTTGCAAGCCAGTGCTTCCTCTGACTGTGAACAAAGGGCCTGGATGGTCAATACAGCAGACAACATGGAGAAGTAAAGAGCAGACAGGAAAAAGTCCCAGCATTAAAAGCCAAGGGAGATGCACCAGGACATAATGGGTTTTTTCAGGCAGCAAATCCATACGCTGCAGATCCTGGTTCACCTAAAGGTCCAAAAATCCCAGACTTCCCACCCTTTCAGTCCTTGGAGAATTCCTTTTTCACCATTCCTACACCTCTCAACAGAACATGTGGTACCATGGGTTGCATCCTTACTCCTACCTCCCATGCCAGGGGATACAAGGAAAACCACAAGTTCACATGTACATGAGTAGTGGGGTGTTTGGATGAGGTAACCCCAATGTGGATGGGAGGGACACCCAGGGCTAGATTTTCAAAGGTGCACTCCAACTTGTGGTTGTACAAAGTGCAGTCTCAAATATTTAGGCATCAATGGATTAGGTGAGAGGAATACATGAGGGGTGGGGGGGATTACTGAGTCAAACTGGAGTTAGGTTGGGAAACACAGTAGAGTGGGTGGGTCAAGCTTGCTGCCAAGAGATAACTGGCTAGTCAAGCCCATAGATGGCTGAATACTTTCCTTATTGTCTTGTTCTACAGATCTTGAAGAGCCGAGAATATATTCAAAATGAAACTATTAGTTAAGGCTAGGAAATATTGTAGTAAATTAGTTTTATTGAAGTTTTAAGCAATGCAAACACTAAAAACAGGAACATCAAGAGGTCTGAGGCACCATGCCTCATAGTGTAGCCTCTGTCCCCTGAATGAAAGTTTCTTGTGTGCTATTTCTGCACCTAATTTTATGGCTTAGGGAGGCGATGAGAGCTGGCAGGAAAGAGCAGTAACGCTTATATGTGTATGTCTTATTGTTTTACAGTTATCATTGAAGGTCTTGCTCTCCTGGGTGATTTAACAAATTGCGGGATAGCAAGGAAATGGAAGGATGGCAATTTGTATTTCAGTTTAATTAAACTTGGAAGAAGCTGCACCTGGAAATGGCCAGTGCATGCTGACTGAAGGGTAGCCTGGAGAAAAAGAGCAGGAAAAAAACATAGTCAATGTTATATTGTAACAGACTCTGGGTCTGTCTGGGTTATCCAGTGTCTTGCAATATGAGAGCAGATACTCGCAGAGGGTTTTTTTTGGGGGGGCTTCTTATGAGTAATTTTCCAGAGCCTAGAATGGAAACCGCATCTCATGCCTGACTCACCATACTTGGTCCCTTTTAAAAAGGGAGAATTTGAAATAAATCCTGAACCCTAATCTCCCCTGATTTCTTACTGGAGTATGAAAGCTAGATAAAAACAAATTCTGTTCTAATGTTACACTTCAGTTTGATCCCTTCATTGTCCGAGCGAAGATTAGTACAGAAACCTTTAATCATCTTCATGTATTTCAGGATTCTTACATATGGGCCCATTAGCCCTTTCTCTTCATGCTGCCATTACGTTTACCAAGAGACCATAAATATTCTACAGAAGCTGTACACTATGACAGCTAGCTGTATTAGGCAGTCTTGTCGTTCATCTTATTCTCTGTTTGCCCTGGATCCATTTTAGAAGCTAGTTGTGAGTTCTGCTTGCTTTTTTAGTTAATTAAAATCCAGGAGACCTTGTAATTTTTCCCCACCAATATTTTTGAAAGGTCTGTTAATACCAGTTGTGAGTAATGAGTGTTATGGATAGACATGTTAATACAGCAGCAAAGCAGGGGCAACTTCAGAGCTATACCAAGAGCCATGTTCTTGTATATGTGTATATTTTAACACAGCAAAAATATAGCAACTATTCAGCATTCAAAGGTACATGAAAGTAGAGATGTAACGGATTGGCTTTTAAGAAGTCTAGGAATAGCTCCCCCTCTGGAATAAAGATGTGGTATGCAGGGGTGATAGGAAGACAAAAGACTTTATTTTCTGGTCCCAATCACCCAGCCGGGGTCCAGGTTACAAATGTTCATACTTCTGTCACACTAGGGGTTACACTCTGCTTACATCAATGGTCACTGTTACACCCTCCTACAGAAAACTGAGGGAGAGGAAAAACTCTGTAAGGTTCCCCTCACAGAATTTCCTATAGGTCATTCTGTTGGGAGGGAAAGGGGCACAGCGCTATTCACGCAGATGCTCTGTGCCTGTACAATAGCTCTGGTGCCCTGCCTCTCCACAGCCAACTCTTCTCTTATAGGTTGCTGCCACCTTGAAAAGGCAGTCTCAGGGTGAGGTGGGGGCAGGGATTTTACATGGGGTCAGAAGGAGCTCAATAGATAAGATAATGAAGGCTGTAGCTACATTCTCACTCCATTTTTTTCAGCTGATAAATATTTTTTAATTGAAAACATTTTTATTTAACGAATGCAAAATGTTGTGATGTGTCTTACTCTTCCAACTCATCGAATATGTGAACATCTCCACTACTCTACCCATCCCTAATCCTTCACTTGAGTCTCCACGACTGCTGTTCAGAACTTTCCCCAGACAGCAGCAGGGAGAAATTAACTTGACTCTTATTAGTTGCACTGCTGTTCCGAACAGCATCAGAAAACACTAAAAAGACTGGCTGGTTTTCACTCTTTTGCAACTTGGGAAAGCTGTGAGCATGAGCACAAGCAGCAACATTGGAGCTGTCCACTATATAAGTTACAGTAGGCACAGATTTGGAAGGCTATAGTGGCAACAAAATTTTAAAAATAATATAAAAGCTTACATTTTGCAGCAACTGACACTACTTGCATGGGAAAATTGTTCAACTCAACATGGGCGAGTGGATTTTTCAAGACCTGTTTATGCACCTCAAGGCATAACAGCCATTTCACAGGTTTACTTATTATAGCAAGCTTAGATATTTGAAGTACGTTACTAAAAAGTGTATAATTGCAAAACTAAAGAACTGAATACAAATATATTATATCAGATTAGCACTAAAGTCAAGCAATGGAAACATTTCATTCTTATATGGGATATTAGAGATCTGCACTAAAAAGTATTACTTCAAGATCAAAATGGAATAGTTAAAGAAACTTCTGAATAAGGCACAACAAAATAATAGCAAGTAGTACTTGAAATCATTTATAGGTAGTCTATTTATAAAATACTAACCTCTCTGCATTTTTGAAAAGCTATTGGCATTTGTTTCCAAATGTCATGTGCACAGCACAACTGGAGGGTCTTACAGAGAAACTGTGTTGCTGGGTGGAAATAGGAGAGACACTCTAGCTAGGTTTGCAGGATGGGGAAATCTGATAACATTGTACTTCTGCCATTTGCCAGAGTCTCATGTGTGCAGAATAATGGCTGAGTGAGGCATTCTGCCAGCTCTGTCTCAGAAGTGTTAGATACAAGACGCCAAGAGTTAGTTAATCTCCTTTCCCAGAAGCTCCACACACTTGAAGATTCCAAGAGAGCTTTCTCTATTGCATGCTAAATCACAGTCTCTTTCTCCATTCTTTACTTTCTTCTGTATAAGAATTTCTTTTCCTATATTTTTCAGGCAGGGCATGATCGTGGTGTGATTCTGAGCTGAGAGAGCATCATTTGAAGAGGGGGGAGATTACATGCGAAACAGCGTAGCTTTCATCAGACTTGACATTGCAGAAATGCTAATATATGGGCATTAAGTTTTCTTTTTCATGGACCAGATAGCATGGACTGGCACTCAGAAGATGGAGTCCTGACAACACAACAGTAATAGCGATGCCTTTTTAGATGACAGATGTGGGTGCCTAAAGTGAGGCATCCAGGTTTGGACATTTTAGTCAACATTTATAGAGATACAAACGCCCAACTCTGCTTCCATATGTTAGATGTAATATCATGCAACATCACTGCTGAAACTTACGCACATGACAGAGTTAAGGATGGACGCCAGATGCTCATCGCATACACTAACTCTTCTCTCCAAAATTAAGTACATTGCATTTACGCTCCCTCTTAGGCTATGCCACTTACTATTGGGTGGCACCTCCTTCTGGCTATTCTGGGAATTAGCTCCATCCTCTTTCACCAGTGCTGTTGTCCTCCTGATCACAGAATTGCCATATGGCTGCTTCGTGACTCAGTCCTCTGGCCAGGTCACACTGTGATTTCCCCTTCGGGGGGGAGGGGGGGGGAGTTTTTCCAATCTCTCTCTGCACAAGCAGGCCTCATGCCCGCTGCCCTGACTACGTCACTCCCACAGTAACTCAGGTAGGCTTCCCGTCCACTGCCCCTAGCAATACCACTCAAGTCTGCGGCTGTGCCAACCTTACTGCTGTCATCCTTGCTACTACTTCCTACCATGCTTCTCTAAGCTTTCCATTCTCAGCTCTCCTAGTCAAACCCTTCTCTCTTAACCCTACTAAGAAAACCCTTCCTCATGGGTTCCTCTCTCTCTCCTTCCTTCTCCCTTACCTCAGGACAGTGATTACAAACTTCCTCCCTCCACTCCCCCACACTCATGCCAGCCTCCTGGCTTTATAGAAGCCATGCCTAGTCCCCCAGCTTCATGAGCTTCCTCCTAATTAGTACCCTCCACACAGCCTAAATCTTTCCCCTTTGCAGCTTAATTGGCTGATGGGCCCACTTGGCCTAATTCAACTCTTTCAGGGACAGTGTGGGGAGTACACCCCCTAACAGGCCCCTTTATACTGCCAGAATAGTGTAAAGGGGTTTTAGTGTAAATGAGAAGCTGGCCCTGAATATCACCTTGGAGAAACAACTCTAAATATCAGTAGCTCTGTACATTTCCTCAGAGGTCTATTCTCTCTCCCCTGCTTTTTCCTGGAAATGGTGTGATACTGGTGTTAAAGGGTTGATTTTTAGGGCAGGGGAACTCCAGAACTATGAGTTAGAACTATTTCTTATCTCAGGCACTGGTAGCTTGAATTTAAAGCCAAGGGAAACTGAAAAAGTAGCCGGCAAGCAAGTTAGAAAAGCAAGTTAGATCAATATCCACCTTTCCCAATTCTGCTAATTCAGTCTGTTATGTTAAGATACATTATTTCTGTCAAATTCCATTACCAAACCTGGTGAAGCTGACAGAAATGATCTTATTCCTTGAACCAGTGTGTGGCTGCTAAATCTAAGGTGTGGAGATTAAGATCAATTTTGCCATGGTTCATTTACTCCTGCTGTGCTGGTTTATTCTATTTAGTGCTAACTAAGATGAAGGGAGATAGCTGATCAGCTGCAGCTTATCTACTAGGTACAGAGTTCAGTCATGCAATGGCCAAACAGCTGATCTGAGCAGTAGAACAATGAAATCTTTACCAAGAATATGAGTTCTGTCAAAACAAATCTTGTTAGATTCTTGTCTAATGGGAAGATAGCAGCTACTGCAAATGTTCATCACTCAGAACTGAGGAGGCAGGCTGAATCAGCCAAATGAAACTGTCATAAAGGGGATTGACTGCCTCAGCAGGCCAGCATCTATGCTTTGCTTTCTCTCTGAAAGTTATGAACACTTTAATTGCTCACAGCTCTAAGTTACCATACAGCTCTTTCTAAGCAAGCAAGTTTAGTCTTAAGGTAAAAACATTACTCAGAAAACATATCAAAACAATAGCAAGTTCTTACACATGTGCTAAAAGCTTACCAGAGGTCACCCGTCTTATGGGGCCCTAGTAGGTCAAGTCCTTCCAACCCTTCCTGTCCATTTGCTGTATCAGAAAGAAGGCCCTGAATCAGTTTAAACTCAGGCTATTTATCCAAAAGTCCTTTCTTTGTCTGTTGGTCTCTGGAGAATCCAGTTTGAATTAGTATATTTGAGCCTCCCCAGGGGGTGGTACCCGTTTCGGGGGATGTTTACAACTTGGCTGATTTGCTTTAATCACCACCTGCTGTTTTAGTTTCTAGAGGACCTGTGGTAGCCTTCCCACTTGGTGGGGAACACAATCATACATAAACCATCATCATTTAAAAGTGGGGACTGCAAAGATACAGCAATGTCATGCAGTAACTCTCACTTCTCCCTCTAGAGAGGTTCCATACAATCCCGGCCCACACAAACCTTAATACAATAAGGTCTTTCAATGATATTGTCAGAAATTGCCGTATCTGTCACACTGGGCACCTGCCAGGTGTGGCAACATGAACACATTATAACTGAACCTACCCATGGGGTCTCTGGACTGCTGAGAGGAAGACGAGCACCTCCCACACTACCCAGGCATATTGACAATGAGGGAAAATTCCTTCTCAGCCCTCGAAAGGCAGCTAGTATGATGCCTCAGCAAGGTCCCCAAACCCAATCCTACTCTAATCCCATGAGGGAGATGGTGGGTGCAAGAGAGACTGATGCCCTTGGATAGGGGGAAGGGTTTATTAACCCTCCCCATGGATGCACAGGCTTCCACTATGCTGTTTTATCCAGCCAATTGTTTAATCTCCCCAAGCTAATGAGAAGATTAAGAATTTCCTCTCTTCCTTTTGGGTGCTCAAATAGGCCCAAAGACATTCTTTCTCCTGCTGGTCCAAACAGTCTCCTCCATCTCTTGAGGCTGCTCTGAGGGGGGCAGCATTAAAAACACCTATGTAAGTTTAATGATCCATAAACTTTATTACATTTGATATATACAATAGCTATCATCATTGTTCACTTTGAATGGCTACTCTTGACCATACAGATGTTTGCCAATACCTGACATTTATTAGTGATTAAGCACATAACCAAAGATTGTCTGTAGGAGGAACATTTTTCTGTTTATCTGAGATGAGGCGCTGATTTATTCTTCTAGTGTAGTCTTTGGTTGCTTTATTGTGTTATGTCAGGCAATCAAAAATAAAGATAAGTTTATTTTATCAAATAAAAGCTATATCCTAAATTCTTTAACTACGTTTCCTTGAGGCTTGAAAATCTGTCAGATTTTTGTTAATAATAATAGACCACTGAATATGCTAATTACAAATGCTAAACAATCTGTTCCACCTTGTATTTAGCTGTGACATTCTGAGTAAATGTCTCAGGAGGAGAGCTCTGTGTAAGCTCAAAAGCTTGTCTCTCACCAACAGAAGTTGGTCCAATAAAAGATATTACCAACATACGTTGTCTCTAATATCCTGAACAGACATGGCTACTACAACAACACTGCATATAGAGATTTTTGATCATTATAAATGCATTCATAAGCTATATTTTTAGAAGCTTTTTTTTTTTTTTTTTTTTTTTTTTTAAATTCCAGCCCTACAAGTCACAAAGGACAAAAATAAGTATTTGCCTAACCATCTGTTTTTTTTTTTTCCTGTCAAAAACACAATGATCTGTATAGTTGCATCAGAAAGAAGTTTAGGTAAAGTGAAAAAGAATACTTAACAAAAGGTGAAATCTAACTCCACTTTCTGGGACTGCAGGGTCTTTGATACATGAGAAAAGAGAACATAGCATCAGAGTGATAGTGTCATGGTTATCAGATCCCCATAGCCACTAGTTGTAAACAGTATTCCCCACTCACAATACAATATATTATACTAAATGCCAGAATAAGACGGGTTGATGAAATTACCTTTCCCCACTCAATAAATTTGGGGACCACCAAATTATGGCTGGGGCTTTCTCAAGCACCCAAGTGATTATTTATTTAACCTCCCATTAAAAGTCATGGTAAAATGGTCCTAACTCATTTGGAATCTTGTGAAAATCTCACCCTATTTAATTAATCTGTGGGAGGATGACTGACATTTTATTATTTGATTTAATTTTTACTTCTTTTGTAGAAGAAAAATATATTTTGCTAGGAATGTGGATCCCAGTTTTATAACAAGCTGGGTCCTTTCCTTATTAAGAGTCAAAGAAAGATAAAAAGCTAGTTGTTGGCTTTGCAGCAAAATTTACATTCAGTTTTCTCCTGTCATGGTCACAAAAATTGCCTAGTTGTTTTCCTGTTTGTGAAAGTCTGATGCTTTTGTGTTTCATTTAATTTTCTCTGTGTCAGGGCTCTGGCCAGGGGAATTCATGGACCTGCTGTGTATTTGCCCTCACATACAATTATTATGAATATTTTTATTACAATAGCTCCCCGAGGCCCCAGTTAGGATCAGACCCCATATGCTGTACAAACATATGAAGAGATAATTTCAGTTAAATTTATTGCTCACGAAAGGTGCCAGATTAACAGTACTGGATATATCAGCTCTCAGCTCGTCAAGGGAATCAGACCAGCATGGGCCTGGACAATGGAACCTTCCTCACATTGTCCTACCGGCTTGCCTCCATTACGAACTGCAGGGACCACTCCCAAGGGCAGGAGTGTTGTTTATCCTCTATGTCCATGGATCCTCAGCCTTTCTGCAGAGAGTACCATCAGGAGGATGTTCTCTCATTTACATTTTTTCCCTTTAAGTCTTATTTAGCAGGAAGTTTGGGCAGGTACTGGACAGTGTGTTGGGGAATATTTGCCGGAATGTTCAAAGGAATGGACTTTGGCTGTGTTCAGACACTTCTGTGCTGGCTGTCACAGTTTCAGGGCAACTGCACCTGTTTTCCTCCTCTGGTCCACCAAGGACACCCGCTTAAAAGTTTCCAGTTCCCACATGTCACCTCTCCTGGTGGGGAGCCCCGTGCCTCACTCCCTCCTGACCAGGGGTTTTAAGATGCACAGTTTCCTGCCTTACACTGGGATATGCCCCCCAGCAAGCTAGTCTGCCTAAAAGGTCTATGCCTGCTCTTTACTTTCTCTCCAGAGACTATGACCAGCATATTGCCTGCAGTTACAGGTTAGCACATAACCCTTTCTAAGGACGCACATATATTCTTAAGGTGAAACTACTACAGAGAAAACACATAAAAACAATAACAAATCCTACATGCATGTTAAAAAGCTTTCCAGAGATCACTAACTCCAACCATGGCCTCTGGAAGGTGTTAAAATTTCAAAACCCAAGACTGGGTTTTCCTCATGGTTACAAGTTCATAACTGTCTCAGATTCAGAATCAGAACAATGGTTGGACAGTGCAGCCACTTCCTCATATAGCTTGGATCTTTGATCTTGGCCTTCAGTAGCAGGTTATCATCAGACAAAGAGCCTCTTCTCAGCCAGTAGCTTCGAAAGTCTGGGTTTTTGCATAACTGGAGTTGGGTAATTTGCATTAACGTCTCCCTAGGGAATCCCTGAAAAATCCACAAAATACTTATTCTCCCAAAAGTCCATACTTGTCCGGTACATTTTCAGTATAGTCTTTTCAATTCCCATTTCTCACAGCTGTCATATCTCCTCCCCACCAGAGAGGTTACATGCAATCTTGGCTCACACTAATACATAAACATAAGACAATAAAGTCTTTCCAGGATGTTACAGGAAATTGCCCTGCCTGTCACATTGGCTTTCCATAAATACTGAAGACAATCAAGCTTTACTGGCACAGATATTGATATGTAGTGATTTTTTAAAATTCTTAGTTTGCAAACATTCTAACCAGAGATCTAATAGTAAGAGAGATGCTCGCCTGGTCAGGGAATAGAAACAAAACCATGTGATTTACAGTATGTATCTCATCAATACATAGCTTAGATTCAGCTTTTGAATAGCAAACCAGAGAAGAAACATTTGTGTAAAGTATTTTAGAATAAACTGAGAAAACTGCGTCCTGTTCATGGTGACTAATTCTGCTTGCTTCAGGTGCTTCTTTTTAGGCATTGACTGCTTCATTTTCTCAATCTGCAAAAGGGGATCTCTAGGAGAACATTAGCCAGAATGAGCTCCTCCTCCATCTTGTCACAGGATGCGCCACATTCTCCCCCCAACCAAGTCATGGCCCTGGCCCTCTTTGGAGAAGCTAGTACTTCAATCAGTGCTAGTTACAAGCCATTCTTGAGTACAGGGATTGAGATTACATCTGGCTCTTTTAAAGGACACAAGGTGGGGAGGTTTTGTGCACCTACAAGGGGCTAGATATTATTTGGCCATATATCTTTAAGTATTAACGGCTGGTACTACAAGAGCTAGTGAATTACTGCTATGATCAACCTCTCTTTCAGTCATTTACCTTAAGCTCTTGTTCTGATTGCAAGAAGCTAACAATGTGCAAGGGCTCATTGAAGGGAAGTGACCATTTTCTGTAGCATTCATTAAAAAAATTAAATTGGAAAACACAGGCAGTCTGGGCAGACTTTCAAAACATTCCTTTTTGCAGTTAACCACAAAGGGTTCCTCTCCCCTGGGACCAGCACCATTCCTTAGTGCCAGTATCTTTCACAATTCATCTACCATAGTAATGACGCCACCTGGGAAAATAATATAAAACAAATCTATTTCTCCCCTTTCAGGCCCTCTCTTTCCATAATGAGAATCAAGTTTAATTCAGCAGAACCCAGAAGAATAACATTGTGAATATACAAAATTTGAGAGAGGCAGGAAACAAATATTTTTAGAAACATTGTTCCTTTGGCCAACTGTATCTACAGATATTACTAGAGTAAATAATTAAGCAGTGATTGTCTTTGAAAGTTTAACCACTGGTTGAAACCTAATAGGGTTTCCAGCAGATATTGTTATTGCTAGAGACCACTAGGACAAGATGGAAAGTACCCCCAAAAGAAGCAGAAAATCTCCTTTGGAACAGTTTGCATTCTTGTCCATTACAAAAATAACTACAGACCAAGATGTCACTTTGGGCTAATGTAATCTTTGTCTTACTCAGTCTTGCTTTAGTGCACATTCCATTGTGTGATAGCAATCACAAAATGAGCTTAGCCGGAGTCTCGGAAGGTTACACTTGAAGACAAACAACCGCATGATGCCTTTGCCATTCACTTGTCTGTCCCTGGGCAAGCATTCAGCTTTTATAAGTGATGAGCTTATTAAGGTTTTGCTTCTTAAAAGCCCCTCAGGGAGACATTTGTCTTCGCTATTCTGTATTTAAAATTTGTAACTGCGAAAATCATAATAATGTTCTCTTTCAACTATAAGCATATTATCATTTCCTTCAATGTATGCTAATATTCACAGCTTTCTGTGAACAGTTGAGCCCTGGTTAATGAATCACGATTAGAAATCATACAGAAATAATTACATTTATTCTTTTATAGTATAAATGCTTTTCATTGCATAACATTTGCTTTAGAAAATATATACATCTTTCAGCTCTCCAAATGTAAGCTTTCAGAGCGCATTGGTGGGAAGTAGGAATATACATGGCCTGGTTTTCAGAGGGGGTGAGCACCCCCAGCTCTCTTCAGAGTCAGTTGAAGTTGGGAGCATTCCACACCTCTGAGAATCAGGCACCAGGCACCTTGGGCCAGGCACACAAAAATAGAAGCACCCAAAATGAGAGACCACTTTTGAAAATTCCAGCTATAGTTAGCTGTGCAAGAAATTATCTAAGAGCGAGAGGCAAAGTGACTTTCAGCACAAGTGCCAGGTTTGGGTAGAACTGATTTTAGAATAATTCTGTTCCCTGTTCTAATCTTAGTATACTGTACTTAGCAAACCGATCTTGTGTATATATAGTACACCTGTAGCATGCCATTGCATTTGGATTTCCAAACTGTCAGACTTCTGTGGGTATCTCTTGTGTCCTATGAGGTTTCCACAAAACATGTAGTTTCCTAAGAAACCTAAGCAAAAACCTTGCCAAAAACATTTCACATAGAGCTCATCCTGTCTTCCTGTTATTTTTTATAATGGTGTTTGGGAGGAAATGCTGAGGAATCCCAAAGTGCTTTCAAACTGACAAACTTCAGTGTAGATAGGAATCACAACTGAGGCACAGCAGTGGCTTAACTAGAGCAATACCCTTTAACTTTGTAGCCATTGCAGAATATACAGACACCATATAACCAGCAGTACAGTGATTTATAATAAACCAGACTGTGAAAAATAGACCTTGTCCTCAGGAAAGTTAAGGAGAAAACTTAACAGCAGTTAGACTACTTACCCCTTAGAAGAGGAGGAGGTAGGAAGCAGTAGCAGCTGCAAGCTGTAAAATGGTCATTTCAGGGCTGCAGCTGTGTGGCTCTGGCAAATTTAAAGGGCTAGCCCACAGGGAGGTATCCTGGGATAAATGTTCCCATAAGTAGGCAACTCTGCATTGGGAAGGGGTCAGGCCAGGTCATGAGGTTGTGGGGAAAAGCGTGCCTGCTTTTGTAGATCACAGAAGTATTCATAATTCCCAGTTGCAGAACATTATAGCTCCACTGTGGAGTATTCCTGGTACCTTGGTAAATTCCTTTCAACTGTGAGATCACAACATTTCAAGCCCTGGCATCAAATAAAGTTCAAAGTTTATAATCTGTTCTCCTCTCTGTCTCCAAAATCAGCTGTCTGGCAGGTGTGAATTCCCCCACTGCTCCTCTCCCCTAGTCCTATTTCTTCCATTTGTAAGGTCTGCTCTGTTTCTTCTCTGGGCAGACTCAGTCCAGTTCCTTCCCTGGGACATTTCTGGTTGGATTTCCCTCTCTGGCCCTGTCTTGTCCATATCCTCCTCTCTGTATAGGTCTGTTTCCTTCCAGCACAGAACATTAGTATTTAACATTCTTATTACAATAGTACCTAGAGGCCCTAGTACCTAGATTGGGACTTGACTGTGGTAGGTGCTGCACAAACATATCCTGAGGAGTTTACAATCTAAGACATTTACTAGAAAATCCACAAATTGGGAAGATAGTATTAAAACATTCTGATAGAGGAAGATTTTCAAACTTTTAATTAAGAATCTAATGCTCCAGGTTGTTCTCTACAGACCGTGTCTACCTCCACACAGAGCCCTAGCATGGTATGAGTTTGTCTGAATGGAGCAGCTTGCAGGGATGGGACCTAGATATTTATTATGACTTGTTACAGAGTTCGAGGGTGCAGTCTAGATCAGTTAGGGGTTTGTGTCACCACTCGTCTTGCAACCCTGGGTGCCTCACAATGCTTTACTGCTGTAGCTCCTCACAACCAGCCTAGCAGCATGCAGCTCACACACCGAGTGTCTATGTGCTAGACAGACTTACTCCAGAAACTCTGATCCCAGGAGCCTTTCTACAGCCTCACAGCTCCACTCTGGTTTCCACCAGCCTTGGTTACAACCGACAAGGCGTCCCTAACACACTGGCATTTTTTAATTTTCCCAAACCATGTGCTTTGCAATGTTCATCCCTCTCCTGGGCAGTACAGAGAAATAATAAGTTTGTTTATTCCTCTAAAGACACAAAAGCATATCACAGCTTATTAGCTTAGGTGCAGTAAATGCACCCTTTCATTTAAACACAGCACTGAGTTGATTTATAGTAAAAATAAAACAAATGCATTAACAATAGAATATAGCATAAGTGATGCCAAGTAAAAGGAATAAAGTTAGAAAGGGTTACAGCAAATAAAAGTGAAAACATTATCTGAAAGTCTAAAACTTAATCTAGCAAGGTACAGGCTTTGTTCAAGATGGTTTCACACCTCTAGTCAGTTTCCAGAGACTTCATCACCCTCTCCCCTTGGTTGAAGGATCCTTCTTTCTCAGTTTGAAAAAGCTCTGGCCTCTTTTTTCTGTCCAGTGGTGGATGACAAAGATGACTTCTGTCTTTGCTTATATCATCACAAGTTTGATGACCTTGTTTCAAGAGGCAAGATGACCTCATGCTGTTCTTCCCTTCCTGTGGGCCTGCCATCCCCCTGTACGTAAATGGGGCTTCTATTGTTTTGGTTCCACTATCCCTAATTTATATAGGAGACAGGTAAATAGCTGCCTTCTGTCCTGTCTGGGAGATAACTGAACTCTGTGGGTATGTGCTGTATACTCCCAAATGGTGCCTCCCACCTCTACAGTGCTACTTTTAGCAGGGTAACACCCCACTCCCAGAGTCTTTCTCTGCTGCAGCGAAAGGCTTCAGCAGCAGCGAAGGACTTTGGAAGCAGGGAAAGATTCTGGCTGAGCCTTTTCCCGCCACAGTGAAAAACTCCAGGAGCAAGGAAAGGCTCTGGTAGTTCCCTGCTGCTGAGCTTTTCCCTGCTGCCTTCACCCTGCCAGAGCCTTTCACTGACACATGTAGCTACACATTGCAGTGTAGATGCAGCTTGCTTATCATTGCAGCGTGTAGCTATCTCTACCCTACATGCTGCCACCAGTAGTGTGCAGTGTAGACATAACCTCTGAGTAGTCTCATTGAAGTTAATGAAGCTGCAGTGAGGTGTTTTCTAGAAATGTAAAGGCTTGCAGTTACCCACGTGCAATCCTATAATTCCTATCCTGTCTCTCTGCCTGTCTGGCCCTAGAACTGGGGGAAGGTGGGGACTCTGAGTGCCTGGAAGGCAGAGAGTCAGGGCTCACAGCCTTGGAAGCCCTCCTGAAAATCCTGTCAGTCTTCATGCAGAAAGTGAACTTGAGAAGAGCCTTCACAGAGGATAGTTGATTTTGATTTTCCCAATAGAAAGTCAAACTTTTTTGGCAAAATTGAAATTTTTCTGTGGAAAATTTTGATTTTGAAATGGGCATTTTCTGTCAGAAAACCATTGTAATGAAAAATTCCCAACCAGCTCTGGTTGTTAGATCTGATCTGTTTGCCAAATCAATCTGTCATGCACATTCAACTAGTGCATATTCTCAAAAACGTCAGTGTTCTAAGGCATAGTTTCTCAACCTGTGGTACGCGTACCCCTGGGAGTACATGAGACACAGGCAGAGAGTACCCGGAGAAAAACAGAGTGAAGGGGAGGCAGCAGCAGCCCACTTCCTGACCAGTCACAGCTCCCAGTTGGGAGGCGGGCGGTAGCTGCCAGCTTCTGGGGGAGGCGGGCAGCAGCCCCCCGCTTCTCTCTGGGTCCCAGCTGCCAGCTGGGAGGCAGGCAGCAGCCACTAGCTTCTGGGGGAGGCAGGCAGCAGCCCCCTGCTTCTCAACAGATCCCAGCTCCCAGGTGGGAGTGCGGCGGCAGCCTCCTGCGTCTCATGAGTAGCCACCCACGCCCCGGCTCAGAGCCGAGGAACAGCCTCCAGCACCCCAGCTTGGAGACAGGCAGCAGCTGCCTGCCCACATCCCTGGATCCTAGCCAGCATGGAAGCCTCATCTGCCCCAGCTCGGACTGGGTGGCAGTTGCCCACTTCCCGGGCTGGCAGCCAGGCAGCAGCCACCTGCAACTTGCCCAGGTGGCAGCCCCCCTCCCTGGCTCAAAGCCCAGTACCCAGAAAACTTGTCAATTTCACTGCTCTAGCTGAATAGTGAAAGTGACAAGTATGATAGCCCCAGATTTCACCAGTTACCCTCTTTTCCTGTCTCTATCTCTCTCTCTCTCACCCCTTCCTCCTCTCAAATCTATGGCATAAAATTTGGCGTGGTGCTTTATATTCCCCAGCATTGGCATGCCACTCAAAGCCTCCTAGCTTTGGCCAGCATCACCTCTAGCCCAGGTACATACTTGAGTTGTGCACCCCTGGTGTAAAGGTGGTAACCCTACTCACACTGGATCTGACATCTGTCATATCACAGCCTTATATACCCAGCCCTTCTTCCAACTTGGCTCACATTAGTCTGTAAATATAAAATCCTGTGGAAAATTGAGTGTTGGGGTACTTATTAAAATTTTCAGAAGTTAGGCAGTACTTGCTACTTAAAAGGTTGAGAAACATTGTTCTAAGGGCTGCATTTTGGGTAACAAACAGATTCACTTGAAAAAGCTTGCAAACAAATACTTACAGTTATTTTGGGGGTAAAAGAAAAGCCTGATGTCAGTGAGGGAGAGGCAAAGACTTTATAAAATTGATAACTGAAATAACACACATCTGTTTATTTTTTTTCTTTGCTTTTCTCCATGGATTTTGATTAAACTGTCTTAGGTGCATGATTGTAGAGTTAGTACTTAGACAATATTACAAAGAATTTTCTCTGTATGGTTTTCTTTGTTTTAACAGCTTTAATGAAGGTGTTAAATAACTGTTGTATCTTTAGGTAATATCCAGTGAATGTGAGCAAAACATTTACCATCCTTTTGCTAGGTTAAAACAGTTCTATAAAAGTGATCCCTTTGTATTAGCCATATAGTGGAGCTATCATATTCCTTATTTAAAAACTAATCTCCCAATCCCAACAAAGAAGAAATAAGCATGGTATTATTCCAAAATATAATAGATAAAATCATAGAATCATAGAGTTGGAAGGGACCTCAGGAGGTCATCTAGTCCAACCCCCTGCTCAAAGCAGGACTATATCATCCCAGCCAGGGCTTTGTCAAGCCTCAGCTTAAAAACCTCTAAAGATGGAGATTCCACCACCTCCCTAGGTAACCCATTCCAGTGCTTCACCACCCTCCTAGTGAAAAACTTTTTCCTAATGTCCAACCTAGACCTCCCCCCTGCAACTTGAGACCATTGCTCCTAGTTCTGTCATCTGCCACCACTGAGAACAGCCTAGCTCCATCCTCCCTGGAACCCCCTTTCAGGTAGTTAAAGGCTGCTATCAAATCCCCCCTCATTCTTCTCTTCTGTAGACTAAACAAGCCTAGTTCCCTCAGCTTCTCTTCATAAGTCCTGTGCTCCAGCCCCCTAATCATTTTTGTTGCCCTCCGCTGGACTCTCTCCAACTTCTCCACATCCTTTTTGTAGTGGGGGGCCCAAAACTGGACACAATACTCCAAATGCGGCCTCACCAATGCCGAATAGAGGGGAATGATCACTTCCTGTGATCTGCTGGCAATGCTCCTACTAATGCAACCCAATCTTCAGTGGAAAGTTGTTGTTTTCTTAGGTTAGTTGCAAATGCAGACTTTTATGATAAAGAAGATTCAGCCTCCTCATTTTAATGGTTTTATCTGGTCCTAAAAGACTATATCCTGGGTGAATCTAAATTTCTCTGTAATCTCTAGCTGTTGATGATGCTTGAGTTAGGGATTGGCGGTTCAGTTCTTCAAGTATATAGAGGAAGAAAACATTGTAAATTTCACAGTAGCTTCATGCGCCTAGTCCTGCAGCATTTCCTCTTAGAAGATAATGATCTGGCCAATGAGATATTTTGTTCATTCAGTGCACATGCCATTGACAGAACTTCCAATGTGGTATTGGAAGAAATGTTAAGCTTCTAATAACCTCAATGTTTTCCTATTCTTAGAAATAAAAGAAGGAATCTGAAGTGTAGATTGGGAAAATCTCAGGTTCTAAGGTGGCTTTACATTTTATTTCCTCAAATGAATTGTTTATGCTTCATTACATGAATGTTATGTGCTCTTGTAATTATTCCACTGCCATATTTAAATATTCATATTCATAACCATTGCTTATATAGCATCATACAGTACATTGCGATATATGATACCTGTGCTGTGTCCACTGATAAATAGACCCTACTCCAAAGGCTTTACAGTCTATGAGAAGATTGACAGAAGACAGAGTGGTATTTAACCATAGATAGGATGCTTTACTAAAATAGTAAATATACTGCAGAAAAGACATTTTACACTTCTTCATTATATATAAGATTGTTGCATCTTGTTCATGTTAGTTTTATGAATTGTACCCTAATTGTACATTCCTATGATTTGTTTTAGAGAGTGTAATGGATTATTTTGTGACTACTTTGTAGGCAAAAGCTTGATTTATATGTCAGATCTATACAAAACATTAACATTTGACACGATTGGCTTACATTAATGTTAGTAAGACACCAGGGAAAGAAAACTGATAACCAAAGAAAAATCTCCTGAAGTGTTGGTGATAGCAATTTAAAATGTTTTGCCATTGAAGGTACACTGAGAAAGCACCAATGTACAGCTGGGAATTTTATTTATTGAAAATGAGGCCTTCAGTATATGAAGTATCTCATTTCCCTCTCAGCATTGACCTTGCATTTGGGATTTTGACTGCAACAAGATCAGAATTGATGGAGATGACTTATATTTCCCTCTACCTCTCAGTTTCACTTGAGGTATACTGGAAATGATTGACTTGCAAAGTATTTCATCTTCTGATGGACCAATCAGCAATGTGCTCATGCTCAAAGAATACTAGCTGTGTGTCATTCACATCACTTTGGATTTCAACAGCAGAATTAGACATTCGAACTCTGTAAAATACTATATTGGCATTTCTATCTCTTGAGTTACTATGAGGGTCCCTTTGGCACTTATGAGAGGTCATAACAGTCTTTAAGGAAAAGGCACATTTACGGCCCTGTGGGATGAATGAGATTGTTTTAATTTATATTTGAATGAATCCAAGTCTTTTGTTAAACTAACAGTAAAAAATGTAGACCAGTGTTTAAAAGTACATTAAAAAATTAAGGTAATGAGCAAGAACTATGTCAAGTATTGTAATCATATCCTTATGTATGGACATATACAACATCTGTTCATTGCAATCACTTTTGTATCACATTATGCAGCATTTGAAATATATTCCTGTCTTCATTTTATTATATTTTCAGTATTACAGAAGTCATTTTGATACAGGAGCTCTATAAGGCTGCTCATCCTCACAGTTCAGCATAATACTAAGAATGTAAATGCCTGATCCACACAATAAGTGCTAGAGTTCAAGACTGAAATTTTCAAACCTGGCTTGTTATGGTTAATTGGACATGGGTGAGGCCTAATTTCCTGGGAGACAGAATTAGAGAGGCTGGACACAGAATGTCTGTGCTAATATAAGGGGGAACACCCCAGGGAACCATTTACAATGTACAAGATACCAATGGATAAGATAAACCTGGAATGTAAAATGAAGTAAGGAGTGAGTCATGTGTGCAGAGTGTGTGGACAGAGCATGCTGTACATGGATTGGTTCCTACAAAGTAACCAAGCCAATCCCAAAATGTGTAACACAGTGTATAGTAAATGCAGTGTGATGTGTAAATGCATATGAAGGAAGAGGTTTGCTGTGTAACTTTGGACATGTGGTACACCTATATCCGCCTCCTGCACTCGAGTTTGATCACCTAAGTGTAGCTTTGCTATATGCCAAATAAAGGAACCTGGGTGACAAGACTTGAGTTGAATTGAATTCTTGGGGAAGCGAGTGGAAGACGGCTTGGGGGATGTCCAGCAATGCATAGCATCTTGCAAAACTGGGCCCCAATTTAGCAACTGTCATGTCTTCACCAGTCATGGGACTGGATGAAACACCGGTATTATTTCTTCCTCTTCCCTGCTGGGGTTTGCAAACTAGGTTCAGTTTCTGAGCAACCAGCCTCTCATAACAACAAAGCTCTGGTCAATCAGAATTATAGGAAGCACAAGGTGGCTGGGCTTTAAATCAAGAGTAGTGTCTCTTGGGGCAGACCAGGGACTCAGTTGTAGTGAACACAAAGGGGATACTGCACTCAAAGAGACCTTGTAACTCCCTGGACCTCTAGCTTACAGACTAAAGAACACATCATTGCCAAACTGGGTCTGACTTAGTCCTTGCCCTGATTAAACAATGCTGGAATATGTTGCTGACTATACTATACTAATTTAGATGGGGTTGATCCTGCTTGAGCAGGGGGTTGGACTAGATGACCTCCTGAGGTCCCTTCCAACCCTAATCTTCTATGATTCTATACTACATCCAGAAGAAGCAAAATTAAGAGAAATAGAGAGAGGGGAATAAAAATAAAGAAGAAGTATGATACACACACACAAACAAATATTCTCCAACCTTTCCAGGAACCAAGGACACATGGTTTGCATTAACAAAACGCAAAGGGATGATCTAGCTTGCACCAGCCTGATCCTTCTCTCCTTGAACTGGTTTAGTAAGAGTGAGTGTTAGCTATGCACCAGGTCAGGAGGAAGTCCCAGTAGAATGACCTCTGCTCCCTAGTGCTTCCCAAAAGGGAAGGGAGCAGGGGAATCAACAACTGTGTTCCACCAGGAAAGTCCAGTCCAGACAGCCTTCTGTAGCTACCAAATATTGACCTCTCCTTCATTTACAGACCTTTCTCATCCACTACTATATATTCATGACTTCTTCAAAGTCTTTGAAGGTAATTATTACAGTAGGGTGAAATCCTTCAGGTTCAAAATTTCTATGAATTTTTTTGCAAAAAAAAAAATCTTGAAAATTGTATATTATGCATGCGTTTGTGCTCACGTGCGCATGCATTCAACAACTACAGATACATTTATATATACAAGTATTACATTTACACCTCTAAATGTAAGCACAGATTTTGTTTCCTTGCTTTAATGCCCCATTGTTCTGCCCCAGTGTTAGAAAAAATTGTACTGTTTGGGGATTTTGTTGCCATATAGATCCAAAGTTGATGAATTCGCTATACATTTTGGCTGGCTGGCTGTTATCATGGGTACTAGGTGAAAAAATATTATATATATTGACTTCAAAGGGGCTACTCATTTGCTTTGAGTTACACAAATGCGTAAGTGCTTTCCGAGATCTGGGCCTAAAAGACAGATGTAGTGAGGAAAAGATGCACTATGAGATCCAGAGGGGTGGTAGGTGTCTAACATAGGATTATTTTTAGTGGTTTGATACAGAAAGGGCCCTATTAACTTGCAAAGGAAACATACCAAACTGGAGTTTCAGTTCTGCTTGGTGTTGGGGTTTGTTCAAAGCTGAAGCACAAACTGAAACTCATTTCGGTCAAGTACCTTTGTGAATTCAAACAGAACAAAAGATTTGTGAACAACCTCTTGCCATCCCTTTGCTCGCTACAGGCAGCCTTTATTTACCAGCAGTGAATCAGACGGATTGGTGAGGTGCCTATTACTTGTATATTTCTTGAGCAACGTGCTTTAGAAAGAAATGTCAATAGTGTTTTAAAAAGCAAATTTCTTCATTCCCAAAGTGGAGGCAATGGAGCTCAAATATTTGCAAATTTAGATATGCAGGATAAGAGCCCTGGAGCTCAACTACTGAAAATGCAGGGAAATTATAGAAACCAATGACAAAATGCACAAAGAATTGACAGGCTAGAAAAGTGAGCACCTATACAGTGCATTACCTGCTAACCCTCCAGGTTCCAAAGGCCATTATTTATTGAAATTGAGATAATGTGAGACATACAGGCATAGCATTGAAATTATAAGACATTATGATGCTTATAATTTGCTTATCAAATACTAGAGAGGCTGAAAAATGGTTTGCAATGTATATGGAGGTGAAATGTTGTTCTTAAACAAAAATCCTCTTTTATCAAATTAAGAATGCTACAGAGTTGATGGTGAATCTCCTGCTAAATCCGATGTCTGACTAGGAGGGCTTGTCTTTGCATAGCAGCCTGACATATCATGTTATTTGAATAAAGAACTGTACTGTAGGAAATTCCCATGCACGCTTAATTACTAACCTGTGATTGCATTAAAAAAAAGTTCATTTGAAACCTGTCAGGTGTTACACATAACACAAGAGGGACAAAGAAGAGCAGCAATTGGAATTAATGTTATTTGTGGAATTGTATTGCAATCCAATGATTGCAGAAGTCCCTTGATGTAATGACTGACACTTCTGGTATTAATATTTATTATTTATACTACAGTAGCATCTAAATGTCCGAAGTAAGTTTGTCTCCTTCTATCAGGCACTGTACAGACACATAGTAAAAGACAGACATGGCCCTGAAGAACTTACAGTCTAATTAGACATGAAAAAAGATGAGAGGAGAAACCGAGGCACAGAAAGGTGAAATGATTTGGCCAAGGTCAAACAGCAGGTCGGTAGTAAAGCTATAAATAGAATTCAGTTTTCTGACACCCACCCAGCCCCTTTCAGTCCCGTGCCCTGTCTACTGGACAGCAAGGCCTAACCTTACAGTGCGTTGGATTTGAGTCTCCAGTGCTTTGCACACTATACAGTCATTTACATCTGTGCAAAGTTGGTATTCACTGTTAATAGAAGATGCTACGAAATCAGAATGGTAGCACTAAACAACCATTTTTACAAAGGTGTAAATTACATCACAAGGTGCAGGGCCGTGGGCAATTGAGGGGCAGGTGATGATAGCTGAGATTCATTACTTGAGTTTAAAAACAAAGAAGTGATTCAGAACCTGCCAGCTGTGTGCTTGCTAGTCCAATTAATGCATTCTCCTACCTCTCCTCTTGCAACTTCATCCTCTCTCTGCATGGTAAACTTGCTCGTGCCTTGTGTTGTTAGACTAAAATCTTTGGCACAGGTGTTTGTACACACCTAACACAATGGGGCTTTAATAATTTGTCTTTTTGGCATTTTTGTAATAAAATACAAATAATTAATAATAATAATAATTAATGATCTATATCGGATATGCATAAGGAAAAAATACACAAGCTGTAGAAAAATTCCAAGGACACTAGAAACAGTCCTATGCATTTTTCACTGCTGTGCAGAAATGTAAAGAATATAGATGTGATAGGAGTCTTATTAATTCCTGTCTTTAACTTCAGATTTGGAGGACAAAAATGAGACAGGAACAGTACTCCTGCAGTGAGGTTGGAAGAAGTCTGTGACTATCCTCCTTCTTCAGTCCTCTTTGTTCAGATATGAGAAAAAGATCATTGAATCCAAACCTGAGCCACTCGGTGTTTAATAAGAGAAAAAAGAGGATTCCCAGGAAGAAACTTGCAAAGGAAATCTGCAGCAGACATTGGATAAGGAGGATTAGTGAGAGATTCTTTACATGGACCACCAGGCAGCATTGTGAAAGCTGGAACGGGAGACTCACATTTGCCTTTTTATGGAAAAGATGGGGACAGTCACTTCAAGCCTCATTGTCAGAACCTGGCTGATCTAATAGACATCCTTTCTTGCTGCAGTCCCCTCTACATCATCCATTGCAATCCAGGCTGCATCACTGAGTGACTGATCTTTTTTTTTATCCTAACTTTAAATTCTCAATGCCAGCTCCCTGCTTATGTCACACTGGGGCAAGGATTAGAGCAGTGGTTCCCAACCTTTTTGAGTGAAAGCCCCACTAATTAACAGTAGGTAAAACACGTGCCTCCCCTCACCTCTCTCGACTTGGCCATAAACACATATAACCCCTATAAACACATATCATGATAGTAACACTACATTACATACATAGTAATCATCACAATAAATGACTCTTACTTGAGTCAGAAACGAAGCCTTCCCTGGCGCAACCGCCACCTCACGTCCCGTGTGGCCCTGCCTCTTCCTGTCCCTCATGCACTGAGGGTAATTCAGGCTGCAGGAGTTGACTGGGGCTGCTGTAGGTCCCCACTGGAGCGGGGCTGCTCCACTCCACTCTGGCCAGATGTCCGGCTGGCGTGAGGCTGGGGGAGGCTGCTCTTCTGCTCTGGCCAGCATGGAGCTCAGGAGCTACTCCTTCGGGCAGCTGCTCCTCCATTGTGGCCGGCACGGGCTGCTCCCTTGGGGGGCTGCTTCTCTGCTCCAGCCAGGTGCTTGGCTGGCGTGGAGCTCAGGGCTGCTGTGCCTGGCTGGCACGGGACTCAGGGGGCTAAATGACCTCAATATTACTGAAGCCTTACAGACCCCTTGTAATCTTCAGTGCCCCCCCCAAAGGAGTCACACACCTCAGGTTGGGAACTGTTGGTTTAGAGAAGCAATTTCTTGACAGCTTAAATGATGGACCATGACAAAGATTCTAACACCTTCCTCTGAAGCCTCTAGTCACAGCCCCTGCTACTGATTACTGCTGGATATTGTATAGACTAGATGGATTACTGATGTGCCTTAATACCGGAATACCATTGTTCCTAAATACAAAGCTTTTGGCAGGGCTCTCGTTCAGTTCTAAAACAGGTTATTATTGCTGCCTATCCTTATTTCCTGCCCTACTCCAATTCTCTAAGTATCTTTTACATGCTTAATAAAGAACAGTGGGAGGGGGGGTTTAAATTAAAATGATTTCTTTTCAACATAAGCATTTTGTTACCTCAAAGACCAAAACATGATGCAGTGACGTGAGATACATGAAAATGGTTCCACTCTATGCACTTACAATGCTGTGGTAAATTACATATCCTGCACTGATAAAATTTGTTACCATAGTTCACTGCATGCTTCAGAGAGTAATATATTACTAACGTGACTTTTATTTTGAATATTGAATTGCAGTTTGTACCTTAGTTAATTACATACCTGCTATTTGTCATCAGGATTTCTCTGGCATCTATTAATTAGAAAGACCAAACCATTCGCTTGCATTACCGAACTGAGTAATTAAAGCATTCAGCACAGTCCTCGCAAACCAGGCATTTGACAGTCACATTGCCAAGCCTTCTAACCTAAGTTGGCCAATTTTTCAGTTATGCTTGGTCAAGTTGCAGTTTCTCCATTAACACTGCTAGTTGCACAAATGTCCAAAGTTGCAAAAGTTTATATCATTTATACAAAGTCTCTCCATTTTCTCCGATGCTCTTTAAACTTGTTTGAACAGTCCTTTATGCAATGCAAAGTCCCTTCAAGAACTGTTGTTCTCCAGCAGGCAAGAATAGCTGTATAAATCTTTCATATCTGTTCTTGTTTGAACAACAATGGTGGGATCTTGGTATGTATGGCGGAGCTGAGTCTGTCATTATTAATCAACCAGTTACCTTTCTGATTATTCCACTCTGTGGTCAAGTGTCCTTATAAACACACTATTTGGTTTCAGTTCCTTTTATTTACTGCCTCTTTCAGCACAGCTGTGTTTCACCAACTCGAAAGCATAAGCATTGATTGCAAACATCAGCCTGACTTCTTCACTTTATCACTTAAATTAAAAGAAATCAATATGATATTAATTTAATTTTAAAATCATGCACAGATAGGGTGTAGCAAGGGGGTGTGCCCTCCCTCCAAGACAGACAGGAAATGACTGCCACTCAGCCTCGGGAGGGCGGAGCCAGAGAGGCCACGCCCACCACGCTGGAAGCAGAGGGGAGGAGACCTGACAGGAACCAGAAGTATAAAGGGCAGGACCTACCGCTCGGACAGGAGGCAGCCGCTGAAGGAGAAGGGTGTCTCCAGCCTGCTGCAGAGAAGAGCTGGAGAGGAACCCGCCGACCCACTGGAGCCAGTGGGTGACTCAGATGGTGTGGGCTTGGTGAAATTACTGCTGGCAGCAAAACCCAGGGAAGTAGATGATGACCCTTGGACACAGGTACATGGGCGTAGGGGTGGAGGAAGTAGCCCAGGGGTAACTGACTCAGGTCTGGTTGGGCTCGCACATGAGCCTTTGTCAGTGTGTTTCGGCTGGAGTACCGCTGACCCAGTGACAGAATACTCTGCCACTGATAGGGCCCTGGGCTAGGACTCAGTGGAGTCAGGTGGACCTGCATCCCCCTCCTGCATTGACACCCCAAACTGGGGTGACTGCCTCTCAGCCTGAGAAGCCTCAATAGGCTGTAGCTGGCTCACTTTGCTTGCTGTGCCTGCCCCCCCCGACTGAGGGCCAGGGGCTACTGACTCTTGCTTGCCCCGCCCTGACTGAGGGTGTGGGCTATAGACTGCTTGCTTGCCCTAACTGGGGCTAGAGACTGCTTGCTTTGCCTGCCTCGCCCTGATGGAGGGCCCGAGCTATAGACTGCTTGCTTGCCCCACCCTGCTTGAGGGCTTGAGCTACAGGAGGTGAAGGACTAATCCCCAGTATAAAGTTTGCCCCCACAGGTGTGACAGCAAGGGGGTGGCGTCCCTCTGAGACAGATAGGGAGGGACAGGCCACATCCTCTACACAGGGAAAAAGAAGACTGTTTTGCTACACCAGCAGTAAACTCTTGCTAAAGGTTGCAGCAGCTCTGAGTCGTCTCAGATTATTGAAGAAATCTAGCTGTTAGACCTTGGGGTTTTATCCTCTTAGCCCTCTGTTCTATCTTTTCTAAAAGGCCTTGGTGCCTGGGCAATTCTGAAATTGTAATAACTCAACTTGGGGCCTTAGTGATGACAGTGATATCAATGACAGTTAATCAGAGCTGGAATGGGGAACCCGCTTGTTGGGGAAAGGTACATTAAAATACTGAGGAGATTTTTCAAGGTGTTGATTTACAACCTAAAGCCTAAAAAACAAACAAACAAAAAGTACCTAAAAACAATCAAAAGAGTGCCTTATGGATCTGTTCAGTATTAAATAAAACCTAACCCACAGGCAATAGCACTACTTCTGTGGTGATTCTGTAAGATAACACACTTTTCTAACAGCTTTCTTCCTAGTTTAGACAAGGCTCTTAAGAATCCAAAAGCAGCTGGAGGTATCACGCTTCTGAAATTACGAACCGCTTTGGCAAGGGTGGACACACTCCTCCAATAGAGAAGCAGTAACAACTGTCTCTAACTGATGGAGTTGCTTCTTTCTTCTAACACATCCTTCATATCCTGATTGAGCTTCAAACAGTTTAAATCCAAGTCCCTTTCTTGGTTAGCGAAAGAACAAACCTGCTTTCTATCGACTGTCTCTGAAAAGGAGACAAAAAGTGATGTGTTATCAGCATATTCAGAGCAATACAGTCCAAAATACTTTATAACCTTACTTACGGGAACAGGAGCGGATGACAGAATGGAAACACAAGGACCCATTCATGAGCAGCGACTCAGCACCATCCTATACAATTTTCCAGAAAAGGAGGAATGGGACAATGATGTACAGCCTCGTTCACCCTGCCCAATGTCACAGGAGAGTTAATACCATTGTGTAGTCACTATTGTCAAAGGCTGCTGATAAATCTAATATAATTGGGATACTAGACCAATAGTCAGCATCAGAACAAGATCATCAACTAAAGATGCTCTGTATCTTTCCCAGATGACATTGATGGGATCATGATAGCAGAATAGCAGGAGATGACTGAGTTGCCCCACTCTTTTTGAATGACCTGCCCTTGATCTAGAGTTTCAGCTGAATTTAATCACAAACCAAATAGCATCCTAGCCCATTGATGGATACAAACAGCTAAGTAATATAAAATATGGTGCCAAGCACTGGCACTGAGATACAATTATTGATTACATTTCATTAGTAAATTGTCTGGGAATATCAAATTCCTTTTTACTTAAAGGCACCTTTATTAACAGTTTGAAAAGTGCCAATCCATTTCCAAATAAGTATATGTACTTTAATGCTTCAACATTATTCATAATCTCACAATATTTTGATTTATACTTTGAAAGAGTAATAAAAATAAACCAGGAACTGATTCTCAGTTACCTTATGGACTTTTTACCCTACACTGTTAGTGTTCATTTCATTTATGCACACTTCAAATCTCCGTTACACCGCCAGAGTGGTATAAATCTACCTTTGTGTATATTAGAATCAAGCCTATAATATATAGAAAGACATTAGCATGATTAAAAGTTTGTGCTGCAGCTGAGTTTACTCCTTTTCTCCATGGAAGTATTACTTAATATTTGTAGGGTTTTCATTTCTATACTTGGATTAGTATTGGATTTGAAATTGTGCTTAACTTTAAAATCAATTTTCTAAGAGCTGATTCATTGTATATTTAAAAAGTCCACTTGCTGAATATAAAAGGTGGAAAACTATTTTTTTAATGTTCAATGATTTAAAAATGTGTAAATAAAAAGTTATACCCCTTTTCTCAATCACATGCATCTCTACTGTCAGTTTTTATATCCATTGCCGAAGTATTCACACACAGTATTTAAATAGCCTTTCATTTTTTAATATAATCTGTCAATCTATATTACAGCCGGTGACAGTGCTAACCTTTCTACTATTCACTAGGTTATAACAAGAAAGTACTATTTCCTCTGTACCTTAAGGTGTGCATGTATGCACACATCTGAGTGCACATGTACACGCACAAACATACTTTTTCACTCTCATGCACACATCAAGCCCCTGAAACAATCAATCAAACTACTTCTTTACAGGTAGAGGAGAGAGAGTGAGAAGCAAGAAAGAGTGAAATATTGTTATAATCATTTCCTTGTTAAGTAGTAGGGAAACCCAAGATATTACAGTAGACTGGACCATGTAATTACATAAATACCCCCATTCTCACTCAACTTTATATATTTGGATTGTGAGGTTTCAGCAAGTTTGTGTACAGTTTTTGTATTCATATTTGTTTGTGTGTATGCCAAATATTTGGGGAATGTGATATATCTTCCCATGTTTGTCTTGTGTGTCAGGTTTTTAGTGGTTGTTAGGATTACCAGTAGTGCAATAAGAATCACTAAACAATCTAATAAAGTCACCAAACACTTTTACATCACTATAAATTAGCCATTATCCAATAAAAAATAATTTCAAAATTGTTCCTATAGAGTCTCTGGGAGTTTTCTGATGGCTGCTGCCTATCTGACTGGCATGTATATCACATTTTACATATAACACATCTAAAGACATCCTTCTGTAAAAATCAAATATAGCACATCACAGTCTCTCTTGTTTATATTTTCTCATATTTGTCTCTATAGGTTGAGTGAATTGCGTATATTATTGAGACATATATACAGGGTACTACCATTCTTGTAGCTCTACCCAGATGTTTCAGCCTGTAATCCAGGTGCATTCTGTACATTACACAAAAGATGGATGAACAACTCAGTGGCTTAATCTCAGTCTTGGTCTCTCTGGTCCACATTTTCAAAGGTGCCTACAGATGCAGATAGGCACCTACTTTGATTTTTAGAAGTGCCTAAGTAGGTTAGGTCCCTAACTCCCTTTGAAATCAGTAGGAGATACTGGGATTTTTAGAAGTGCGTAAGCAGTTTAGGCGCTTTACTTCCATTGATTTCCAAGGGAATAAGGGACCTAAACTGCTTAGATACTTCTAAAAATCCCAGTAGGTGACTATCTACATCTTTAGGCACATAAATGCTATTGAATAGCTGACCCTCTGTCCCTTAGTTTCTTCATGTATACTATTGTTACCCACCTTTGTAAAGCATTTTGAGGTCTATAGAAGAAAAGTGCTATATAAGTTTCAGTTATTGCTATTATAACATTACAAAAGCCTGCATCCTACTTCAGGGCCTGAATTAAGGCTTACTAAAGTAAATGGGAGTTTTTCTACCGACTTCAGTGGGGATCAGATCAGGCCCTTAATGTTTGGATAAAAGCAGAACTTTAATTTTCAATGATCATGTAGTTCTTATGCCCACAAAGCTGTGTGATTATAAATACAACATGTACAATCCATACAGTGTACTAAGCAACATGTACCAAGAGTTCAGTGTCACAAAGACTAACTTAAGTGCCTAGAAAATCAAAGGGACTACAATGCAATTCACAGAGCCTGAGTTAGTTGCTTAGGTTACCTAGACAATGAATAGGGAGAGAGGCAGGGCACCATCTAAAATAGCCAATGGGAGATGCTGATAAGAGAGGTGTCTCCTAAACCCCACCCCCCTCTCACAAAGGTAAGTGCCTAAGCCTAGGCACTCTCCTGGAGTCAGGCGGTTTAAGTGCTGAAGTTGTTTCTTGTGAGAATGAGTTAGGCACCTACCTCACTCCACACAAAACTGCTGGAGAAGAAGGAGGTCGTGCCCACCTTTTGGCCCCATGGCTAAAGCACTCACTTAGGCTATGGAGGCACAGATTCAATTCCTCCTCCTCTGCCAGAGATAGGGGGAAGGATTTGAAGAGGGGCCTCCTGCCACTCAGGAGGGTGCCCTTACCATTGACCCATGGAATATTCTGATGTGGGGCTCCCGCTTTGGAGAAATATGTAAAGAGTCAATTGGCAAGAGAGGACTGTATAGTCTGGTGGTGAGATCCATTGTGGAGTCCCTCTAAACCATCACCATCTGCTCCTCCAGTCAGATCTTGGATGGGACCTGATCTGGTAGGCGGCCCCTGGTTTGTGGATCACACTGGGGCTTAAGTGAGAGATCGGTGTCTGGACACCTCGAGTAAGGCAGCAGAAGCAGAAAATTAGGCGCCTAGGGAACTTCTACAGTGAAAATGTAGGTGCTGAGTGAGTTTAGGCCCCTATAGGGTTAGATGGCAGCTGAGCAGTGGTTTGGTGGATTGCAGCTGTGCCTAAGTACTTTTGTGGATCTGGGTCCAAAAGCTGGCAATCCCTTTTTTAGTTCACTTCATCTAAAAGATGAAACAGTTTTATTCCCCTTGCCCCCTGCTTTAAAAAAAAACCAGAATACTTTGTTTCCACCTTATTCAGATGTTCAGGCATTTTGCTCACCTTTCCACAAATGGGGCCCAATCCTGCAGTTCTTGCTCAGATTAATTTCCCACTGATTCCAGTGTAAGGACAGCAGAATCAGACTCCTGATCACCAGGACTGGATTTAGATAATCCAGGAGTCTAAACGCACAACATGACCCAGTGCATTCCGATGGCTCCACCCCCAAACTGTGGCTCCACCCATCACTTGGAGTGACAGTGGCTGGCCCTTTCCTCTTTTAGTGAGGCAGAACAGTGGCCTTAGGTATCCCCTCCTCCCTCCACCAACAGCAGGGACAGTTGCAGTGACATCTCATTCTCTAGAGCACAAGGGACACAGCCGGGGGTCACCAATACTTTCCCCAGCTACTGTAGAGTGAGGATCTGCTTGGAGGAGCAGGCCAGGCCTACTACACTCGTCTCTTCCTGCTACACACAGTTTTCTGATGAAGTGGGGCTGTCAGGGCCCCACAGAGAAGTGGCTATTGGAATTAACACTGCATTGAGATGAATGGGGTAGGTCACACCTTTCAGAGCTATTCTTGCAGGCTGTCTGCAGAATCAGGCAGATAATGCTGCATTAGTTACACTCACCAGGTTCATGTTTCCAAGCTTTTCTTCACAGCCACAAGGACTAGAAAGCTACTTAAAAATGAGATTCTGGTGTAACCCCATGACTGCAGGAACAGAGCCCGAGGCCTTGGTTTGTAGTGCATATGCCTTAAACTGGCCCTGCCAAAGTAAAATGAAGTAAAGTGAGGATCAGTAGCTTCCCTGCATATGTGAGAGTCCAGTTGTAGGACAATTTTTTTCTGCAGTACTATCTATTGTATAAAAAAAACCCAAACACGATTTATTCTGCTTGATAATAAAATAAATTTATATTTGTTTTTAATAGATGGACAAAACCAGAGCCAAAACTAGACAATATTTTTCCTGAATTACCTGGGCACTATTTAATACAGTACTGATGCAGTTAAAACATAGACATCTATCATATGGTTATTTGATTTGTTAGGTATAGAGTTTTAATATAATATTTCTGACACAGACAAAAATATACATTTTATAACAGTAGCCACAAATACTACCCTTTTAAATAGCAGACTTACAATAACTTACTGTCTAATTGCACATTGTACTTGTTCATATGAGCTTAAAGGGTAGAAGGCAAAATAAATGACCATTTTATTTCTATCATATTTATATTTTAAATCTTAAATTATTGTACTACATGAAAATAAAAGGCTAAATCTGACTGTTGCCATACTTGAGTCACTTAAAGTTTACATTCAGTTCAGGTTCACATAAGATTATTTTATTTATAATATACATATCATCCTATGTGGACAGCTATAGACATAATAATAGTTCATAGATTACTCGCATTACTTTTTGACATTATGGCTATGTAATAAACTTGATGATATGAACAAATCTCATGCAGAAAATTCTACAAACCTATCAAATAAGCATATTTTCCACAGTAATTTTAAGAGTATGAAAATAAAGCATACAATCATGATAAAATACTTTATCCACAATGGTAGTCCTAGAAATAATGTTCTCAGTATCTGAAAATGAATTTATTCCATAATTTTGCCCTCCTGATTGTATAGAGAATTTAGCACTACTGTCTACAAATTGCAAAACTAGGAAAGAAACGTCAGAAGATTTATATCAATAAGAAGTTGGCTGATGAACCATTTAGCAGTCAGAGTTTGAAGAACCATACCCTCTTGTTGTTTGGCATGTGAAAGTCAATGGGTTTTTCTTTATAAAAGTCAAGGTTAGGCTATGGCCCTGACTTTTATCCACATCTTTGTTTTCTACTGCTAGATACACTGAACTAAGGCAAGAAGACTTGGGGCTAACACTTACAGCACTGCAGTGGTGCCATTATCTACACCAATGGGAGCGTAGATGCTGTTGGCGTAGGTATTCCACCTCCCTGAGAGGTGGTATCTATGTTGATGGCAGAAGACCTCCTGGGGATAAGGTTGATATGCTATGTTGCTCAGGGGTGTGGATTTTTCATACCCCTTGGTGACATAGTTCTACTGACCTAAGTTTGTTGTGTAGCCCAAGCCTTGTAAACAAGCATTATGCTGTGATTATCTGTGGGGACCTTGGAATCCTCCAATGCTTAATGCAGAGCATCAGTACAGTCCTTCTGCAGTTTCTATGGCTCCCCTCTATGCAAGCACAGAGGTTTGGTCCGTGGATTGGCAGAGTTGCGGAGCCAATGCCCACACCCCAGACTCTCCCTTCCCCCTCTGCTGAGATAGTGATGCCATAGAATAATGTTACTCAGAGAGTGACAGGTGTGAGATCTGCCAATTACATCTGGCTGGGAAAACTTTGAGGGAACCATTTTCCATCAGCGAATGCAGTTCTCTTGAAACTGAAACACTTTTGTGTTGGTTTCACTGAAATTTCATGTTAGGGAGAAACCAGAAATAAAAAGGTTTCGTTATGTTTCAACATTTTTTGGAATGAAACATTTTGATTTTTATTTTGAAGCAACTTTTCATTTTGAATTTTTTAAATTCTGTATTGTAATACAAAATTTAAAAAGTCAACACTGAAATAGTGATTGTGTCGAAGCAAAATGTTTCAATCAAGCAAACAATTTTTTTTTTTTGTAACTTCCTTTAGCTGAGAATTTAGATGTAGTTTGGTTGCATTCCAATTTGGAACAAAACCAGTTTTCAAAGTCTTGGAATCCTTGGTGACATGGAATTTCCATCCTCTGCTCAGCCCTGCCCTCAGTGCAGCTTCATTTCAGTCTGCCCCTATGAACAGCAGATCTGCACTAGTTCTGCTGTGTTCAGGCCTTCCAAGTCCATGGAAGGCATTAGGATTTAGCCCTGAGGGTGAGATTCTGGCTTCCCCTATACAAAGCCAAGGTATCAAGGCTTTGCATGACTGGTTTACAAATGGTTGCCAGATGGAGCCCTCATACACATCCTGGAACTAGGGCACAGGCTGCTAGCACTGGTGTGGTTCATTGTGTCTTCTCATGGGGGGGGGCTTTGCACTAGCAGATCTAAGCTGTGCATCGACCCACTGGTCAAACCCCAGCAACTTGCCTGTCCTCTCTCGTCTCCTTCCCCTTCTATGTGGCCTAATGGATAATGCCACTGTGCATGCAGCAGGTTTTGCATCCCCTAAGTGGTCTGAATCTCCTCGTCCACTCACTCACACAGTAGAAACTCAGCATTTCTACTGTGTATTTGACCTTGCGTGCATTAGAAGGAGATCCTAGTTTTGATCCACACTCCTTAGACCATGACTTTTTTTTTAAATACAGCACTGCAGTTCATATAGTGCACATTCAGAGCTGAGATGCAGTGTTATTTTTTAAATGACTTGTGGAAAAACATTAACATTTCTAAAATGAATTTTATCTACATACATAATATACATACAGAATTAAAACTTCACAAAAGGAGCAAAAATATTTAAGGATCAACTTTGTGAAAGTTATGTTGACACTGAATGCAAAAGTTGATGGCTTCTTCCTTTAGCAGCAAAACTTATTCTTGCATTTTCTGTTCTCTGCTATAATCCATAGTTTCATGTATGTTAATAGGAAATTATTACGGTAAATTCATATTTCCTTATGTTTTGATTAAATTTTACACTTTTCTATCAGATGTTTATTTTACAAGGATCATTGGAGAATTACTGGAGTATAACTCTTCACTGTAGAGCATTTTAGTTGTTTGACCTCCCATTGTGAAGGCCCGGTACCAATGAGAACAGACACAGACATTTAAAATATGGTCAAGTGGCTGCAACTTTATTTGTTCTTAGTTTGCAGTGCCAGGGGACAGAGCAGTAAGAGGCCAATTTCAGTCTGGTGCTGCCTTTTATGGGTGGTGCTCCACCTGCTGACCAATCCAAGTGTTCCAAAGAGGCACTGGAATTGACCAATAGCAGCCCTCCTAATGAAGGAGGACTCCCTTTGGCTGACAACTATCACTGTGCTACCTGTTGGGCATGTGGATTGGCCTTTCCTATTAGTTACCCTGCAATTTGGCATCAGCTTTGCAGGTTGACACCTATGGCTGCCCACATATTTTCGAGCAAACTTTTTCAATAGAAAATTGGGTTTTCAACAAAGTGACACTTTTCACATGTCCACTTTCTACAAAATTTTTTGACTTTTCATAGTAAAATCAAAAAGCCCAAAACAAAAAGAGATTGCATTTTTTATTTGAAAACTTTTTTGTTTTTTTGATGAAAAGTCAAAATTTTCTACAGAACTCCCTCCTCCATCTAGCTCTCTTGACATCCCCTACTATTAATGGTCTCTGAACTGTTACATTGCCACACCATCAGACTGTTTATGCCCAACATTCATTTTGACAATAAGTGAAGAAATTGTTTTTTCCTCACAGCTGCAAAACTGTACTTACTTCAACAAAGCATAAATTCCCATTGCCTCACCCAGAGCTTAATTTTCAACTCAATGTATTGCTTTATTTATTTTTTTTTTTTTATAAACAAGTGCTTTATCCTTTATTGGTGACAGCCAGAAATTAAGGGCATCTATACTGATATACTTTGTATAAGGTTATCTTGCAGATTGTGTAAGATGATAACACCACTTTAAAATAGTGATATCTTTTTTAACCTTTTCTAAGTATAATACATTAAACAGTCCTATAAGGAATTTATTACTAATCACACGTTTAATTCCTTTAGTAGAAATAATAAAATACTAGATGTATTTTTATGAAATTTGTTATAAGAAAAATTGTTAATTATTACTACTTGTTCAAACAACCCAATAATTAGCAATAAATCACGTACAGTAGTGACCATATATTTTCCACTTAGTGCCAATAAAATGTTGTCACTTTAAAATAATGAGCAGTCCATATCATAATCTGACAGATGACTGAATACAGATATCAAGTATCTTGATATACTTGCTGAACTAAATAATTTTCACTGTTTTCTGTTACTTATATTTTGTGTTCTCTATATTTATTAAATTCTGTAGTACCTAAATCTGTTTGTGTGGGGGCATGCGGAATTTATCTTTTGTTTGATGTTCTATAATCCAACGCAGCAAGTTTGATAATAAAGCACAACAGTTTATTTCACAGGCTCCCACTCTCCTAGAAATGATTTAAAGAATTGTGCAGTGGCATTTTATTCCTGGTCCCTGTTTTTTCTTCTGCTAAAATGCCTCTTACCATTCTTCATGGGATACCCTGTTGCATTGCATTTTATGTGAAAGCAGAATTTCATTTTGTGTTGGTCACTAAGTTATCTTCAGCACTGGATAACTCTGGACTTGAATCAATGTCACTGAAGGCATCCTTATTTGTGAAAGTTGAGCTCAGAGTCAGACTGTGCCGAGGGTTCACTGGTGCAAGTTCATTTAATATAATATTGTCACTTTTTACAAGAGTTGTTTTGTCCATGTTTTCTTGACTGTACCTCGCAACAACAGCATCAAGGAAGTCTAATTTTGGTGGCAAAGAACCGCTTTCAAATAAATATTTTGCTAGGTAGGAGACTGCAATATTAGTGAAGAAGGAGGTGAGCATAGCCAGTGTTTTAAATGGGAATCGTTGGATGTATATATGATTTTTATCTGCATAGTAACCAGGATAGAAGATCAAAGGCTGAAGGTAGAGGTATGGCTCTCCTCCAGTAATTCTGAGAATGAGGCCAAACAAATATCCTGCAATGGCACCGTAAGTGTTGGTTCCTTTGATAAATAACACACATAAGAGCTGAGGGAAGATGATGATGTAAACAAGATCAGAACTGAGATACCAGAGCCCATAAACTGACTTAGCCAGCAGTGCCATTGCTGTTGCTGATGCTCCAAAGACCAAAATAGTGATTCGCATGACCCAAACTATTTCTCTGTCTGAAGCCTTAAAAAAAAGAAAAAAGAGAAAATGGTTAGTTTTCTATAGTAATGCATGTATGCCTTTTATTATGAAGAGAGTATACACAAGCCCCTGAAAAATTCAAAGAGCATTTTGCGTGATTCATACATCAAATATTATGCAAGATTTAGCAAGATATACGGCATATAAGAAGAAAAATATTCAAGAGTGTGACTCTCAACTCAAAATTCAGCTTTAGGTGAAAATAGTTTAATACAGTGCACAAGCAAAAGAACAACCACACTGACAGAACTGAATTTTAAAAATAAGCACATCATGAAGCAATAGGAAAATATTGCTCATGTGAGGACATACTTCTTCATTTGCTAAGGGAGGCTTTTAAGCTATTCTGCTCAATTTCAATTTGTCAAATGATTTCTAAGCATTTTTTAAGTTAATCCGTGTTCTGAAAATGTCTTTTATAGCTAATGATTTCATAAAACGTCTACTGACAATAATAATTAGGAACTGTTCAGGTATGCTGCGATATCATGAATAGAACTAAATACAGTTTTGCTAGATGTTACTTCTTCACCTGTGTAATAAATCATAATTACCAAGATTTCTACGATTTTTCGTTTTCTTCATTTAATATAAGAGAAACATTACACATTGTCTTGCTAGAGATAGAAACAATGGAGAACATTTTCAGTGAGAGTTTGAAAGTCTCCCCAAGACCTTGTCATTAAAAAAATTAATACATTGAAATTTAATCTCACATTTTGTCGAAATGAAAGTTGGTAAATGTTTCGCGCAAACATAGAACTCGCTGATAATATTGAAGAGTCAGCTGATGACATCACAGCGGCAGATACTGCCCCAAGGCCAAAGAAAGAAATATAGACAGGACAAAGATATTGAAGCACAATTGGTAAAATCATATCTGCTTCTTGTCTATCTTTGGGGTCTGGGGGACCATACATAGTCTTGTTCCAATCTGTAATAAAAATATATATACATATATATAATTGATTATATAAGATACACATTGATGTCTTTGCCTTTGTGAATAATCAATGATCCAGAGCATAATGTCATGTTTATTCATGATCATTGAGCCTATGCAAACCTTGCCAATTTGAGCTCAAAAGGTTGCAGCAAATTGAAACTAGCTGTTTAGTTTGCAGAGGGTTGGTACCACTTGAGGTTCAGTTGGAGGTGTGGGCTCATTTCAGCCTGAATGATCCAAATATACCTGGCTAAATTTGCTGATTCACAATGAAACTAATGTGGTGTGCTACTGCTTTCCCCACTATCCTCTGCACCCGAAAGAGACCTTCCTTTTTGTTGATGTGTTCTGTTGCAGTGGCCCACAAACCTTTTCTGCTTTCCTGATAGCTTTAGGGTGGCCAGATAGCCTGCTGTCCTCATCTGACGCTTTGAAATCAGTGCACTGGACTATCTCTGTCAATCCTGAGGCTCTTATTTGCCCAATCCAGGAAAGATCTTCCACCCCCAACTTCTCCAAATCATTAACAGCATCACAGGAAAGAGATTCTTGGTGCTGCAGATTACTGTTCTGAATTGACCACTTCCCTGGGCCAGCACTGTGTGTTTCGTCACCAAAACAAGAATTAAGGAAACTGTGTTTTTCTAGCTACTGTGCAGGACAGCATGGTGTATTAAGACCTCAGACTTCCATAGAGACAATAGGAGCAGCTGGCTTTCCTGTTGTTCTATTGCTGAATCGGAGTAGAAGGAAGGAAGGGTCTGGCAAGCCATCTTAAGAAGATATTTCTGTATGGGGGTGCCATGAGCCTGGCCCACTAGACATCAGCAGTTAAATGGGGGTATGGACCTCTTTCAAAGAGAAGGTGGGACTGGGTGACTTAATGAGGAACCCATCTGGTGACGATGGGTGTGTGTGGCCCTGGGCAGAGTTTCAAGTTCATCTGTAATTTTCTCATCTTATTAAATATCCCCACAATGTGTCGCTGAGCTTTCTGGGCATTTAAAACAGACACATATGTAGCTGACAGCTTTCAAATTTGAAAGACAGACTCAATGTGGTGTTAACTATAAATAAGTGGTACCAACAGGGGCTGAACTGGTTGGTCTTTTGGACCAAAAAATTCTGGAGCCAGTTCTTATGAGTTAACTTGGACTTATGCCCAGTGCTGACAATTCAGTGTAGTACTGGTGAGGTATAAGGCTGAGGGGTGATGTGCTATGGAATTAGATGATTCATCTCTTTGCTGACACTATAAATCAAGGCCTATTCTGACTGGAAGTTAAACGTCCCCTGGGACTTTTTCATGAGAACACTCTATTCTTTTGAGCAACCCCTTCCTCAGTGAAACAGGTTTGAGGAACTCATTCAGCAAGGTACTAAAGAATATGTGTAAGTACCTTCCTGAATTAGAGCCTGAATGCCCAGGATATGTGTCAGCTATTGCTAAGCACAGGGTGGCTTTACCTACATAGCCACTGCACAGGTGTTTGAATCAGGAAATATCTTTTTGTTATGTTTGCACAGTGCCTAACAAAATGGGTTCATGATCCATGACTGGGGCTCCTAGGCAATACAAATGCAAATTATATTATTAATAATAAATAACTAATATCAAGATGTAACTCAAACGAAAATATTGTAGCAAGTCTGTAAACAACTTGAAGAGGCAAAATAACTAAATGGCAGCAACAAGGAAAGAATTCCAACTCCAATAGTACAGGATCCTACCACTTGAACAGTAGTAGAATCTCTGTTAGATGGTATTAACAAAAGATTTATGACATACACAGTTAATCTGCTCTGATTCCATCCAATAGAAGTTAGTGTTAGACATTTGCAATAGGTAGTTCATGGGCATATTCCAAAATACATTAAATGTTTACAGCGTTAGATTGAGCTGGAGGAAACTTTGAGTCAGAAGAATGTTCTATACGATTAAATTCAGGTCTATTCTGGTATAAAGAAACTCAGGAAAAGTTTGATGGAATTATCTGGCTGGATTACATTAAACACATGATCTGTAAGGCTTTTCACACATTGATAACAATAGTTGCATTCACTCTGGTCAGTCATTTACCTGTTGATGCTCCTATTGCACCAATGAGTATTGCAGGAAGGGCCATCACAAGACAGCCAAAAGCAGCCAGAAAGGATAATACTTGAGCATACGTGGCAGATGAAGAAGAAAGAACTCGCTGAAAATATGCTTGCCATGGGATTCCTCCCAACATCTGCAAATACAATAAATAACTTCCTATCATATCTGGTTGACTGAAGGTTTTTTTAATACATTTACATACATTGAAATGAGCAACACCAATAATCTGCTCCTATTCAGTGTTACTACCTCAATTATATATATGTATATATAATATTGAAAATGTCAACCAATCACAACCCATAATCATTAAATATTTTCAACCTCTCAAGTAACACTGAAATCTTTATATGTCTAATCACAGCCCTCCTTTTCAGTGCAGGCCATTCCCTTGAACAATTATCATTAATACTTGGCACTTCTGTAGCACCAGTCATCCAAAGATCTCAATGAGCATCACAAATACTTATTAAGACTTACAACAAAGATTAGGAAATATTAACAACTCATTTCATAGATGGGGAATTGACAGACAGAGCACCCTCTTGAAGCCAGCAAGATCTTAGAGAACCCTAGACTTTGAAACAAGCATTTCTTTATTTTCATATGCTTTAGACATTGAAGCCATGCAAAAATATACCATATGATATTCACTCAAATAATTCTTCTAAGCCATACAGACAAAGTAATATCAATGGAAAGTCTGAGAAAGCAGGGGCACAGAATTTTCAAACTATCAGAATGATAGAAAAACAATATTTTCTCTTTTAAAAGTAGTGCGTCTCTTCTTCTATCTCACTGAATAACAGCAATAATGTTTGAGTAAATTTAAAATGATGCAAAAATCTACATTAAAAGTACATTACTAAGCTTGCAAGTCAAGTCTGTCTTGAGAGCAGAGTTTGAATAGTGTTCAAAATATAAGGGATCGGGCCACACATTGAACAAAGAGAAAACAAAATATTAAATAGCTGCTCAGTAACTGAACATCATCCATCCTGTGCACTGAGTGTGGAAGGGGTTTTGTGGAAGAAGTAGTATGTGATCATATAGTTAAAGACCGATATAATGCATACACACAAGGGGATCAAATTAAGGTTGCAAAGGTAACCTTAATTCTGACACTTCTTAACTTTTGAATGTTTAGCTTTGCAGTCTTAAAAGTGTTCTTTTAAGACAATTTTTGTGTGTGCATGTGTTACTTCCTATGTTTTTAAAAAAAGCAAATGGAAAAACAGAAATTCCATCATGTGGACACCCTCATGGGTCATCAGCAGGTTTGGAATCTTTAGATCCGCCAAATAGACCTCTGCCACTTGAGCTAATAGAGTAATAGAGATCCTTCCCCAGCTTGGCCAAATTCATCAGATTTTCGCAGGGATAGCAAAAGTCACATCCCTGGCACACAGGCCATCAAATTCCAAGTCCCTGCTCTAAAGCATGGGGGCACTTGACTTCCCAAAGGAAAGGTTACCAGAATTTTTTAACATGGGCAAAAAAAAATCCCATACTTTTTCTAGCTCCATTCTCTGAAACAGCTGAATGATTGTGGCTGAAATTCTATAAATTAATTAATTAATTAATTCAGCCTGAGTCATTCACCGGGAATGGAAAGTTGTAAGCCCAAAGTTATAAGATGTTCTATATAAACAGAGTGTTATAATGCAAAGTATTGGGCAACCTTAAGAATAAGGGGAGCAAGCAGCCACTCTTCTAACAAATAGATTTTGCAAACATTAAACTCAGTTTCACTCTGGCATGCATCTGTCTGTCTGTGCCTCTATCCATCCATCCAAGGTTTTCTAACTCACCTACAACTGTGACATCCTTAATCTGATGTCTATAATATTTATTGCCTCCTACAATATAGTTCTCTGGCAAGAATGTCATCTGATAAATCTTAAAACCCTATTCTCTTCCTTAATTTTAGCTAGATCAACTCTTTTATCTAAATAATATTTAACTGCTTTGCTAATGGCCCTCCACTTCAGTTACTGTGTTGCTATATTCTATTGAAATTTCACTGAAATCAGTTGACTGTCAGGATATATCTGGTATATTCGGCAGCAGTCAAGAAGTTAAAAATCTCCATGCACAGTTTACTGGCAACTTTTATTTAACCACTTTACATTTACACATGTCACGTGGCAATCCACTCTGAATGATTAAATGCTTTATTCTCTCATGCAAACCATTACTTACCAGTAAAAAGAAATTGTCAAGCCACGAGTAGACATCGAGTGTGTCAATGGATCCAAGCCAAGACTCTTCTTGCGCAGCTGTGAATCCAATGTTTTTAACTGCAGGATGTGACATTGCAAAAGGAACACTGATCCACTATAACCAAAGAGTGACATTTTATTGAATGTAACCATCTGTGCAAAACTTATGAAATTATTGTATGAAAAATGTTAGTCGGTATTTTTCTTCTTACTGTGTGCTTTAGTTCAAATATCAAGTTTAAGCACAAGAGAACCAAATTCCCTGCTGGCGTAACTTCACTGAAGTCCATAGAGTTATGCCAGTGGAGAGTTTGGCACAAAAGGTAGGTACACATAAAAACCAAATGTAGTTAGATAAGAGGGAATTATGCTATAAATCAATGTGTCCCAAACTTTTGAAAGCTGAGCCTCCTTCAGGAAAATGAAAGCAACCACATGTCCCGGCTATTGGAGCAGGGACTTGAAATTTGGCAAGGCGGGCTGGTGTTTGCCCCAGGGATGTGCCTTGTCCTTCCCCCATGAAAATCTGCCCAAATTTGGTCAAGTGCTAAGCTTTAGAAAAATCACAATACATACCACAATACGTACCACAATATGTACACACACGTACCACAATACATACACACAAGGGTTCCAAATGAAGGTTGCAAAGGTAGCTTTAATTCTGGCATTTCCTAAGTACTGAATGTTTGATTTTACAACCTTAATAATGTTCTTTTAATGTAACTGTTGTATGTACCATACACACGTACAATGATAAAGGATGGATTATTTGCTGTGTCCAGTTTATATTGGGCAGAACAGAAGGGGAGAGGTTTATCAGTAAATTCAGTAATGGATCCATGATTCTCTGCCCTAATCCTGAACTGCTGCATACTTTAGGGCAGTATAGATACTGCTCTGAAATGTGCCTGAAGGCTATGGTGCCCTTGGGGCCATATGCCAACTGGGGATTTCTGGAGCAGTTCCCCCTCTGGCAACTCACCTTCCTTGCACTTCTTCACCCTCTGAGCCACACGCTGCTGGGAGGGAGGTGAAGGAGCTGGCTCCAGAAGTTCTGGGCCATCTGGGACTCCCCCATACCAGGTGTATCTACAGCTGAGGAGTTACAAGAGGTTTTGCACTGGTGGTTCAAAGGGATGTAATGATCCAGAGAATAGTGTCCTGTGTCACTATTTCCAACTCCTACACTTCATCAGTGCATGAGCACACTGGCACAAATCCAGCTCTGTGCTCACTGAGGTCCCTCTGGCAGCAAACTGGAGTAGTTCTGCTGTGCAGGCTGGATTTGGAGGCTTTGCATGAGGAAGAGGGGGCAGGACTGGTTGGTTATGGGACAGGTGTATGGATCCAGTGCTGTGAGAATCTTTCAAGTCTCGTCTGAGCAGAAGCTCTTTGAGTCTGTGGAAGGCTACTTCATACTGCCATTAGGCTGATGTAATGTTGTCTCTGCAGAACAACTCTGTGCTGCAGCATGGTGAGGGGAAGGATTTCTTCTCCCCCCTCCCAGTGACCATACACAGTTCCCAATCCGCAATTTAGGCTGGGCACCAAGCCTCTGGATGTGGCCCATTTTCCAGAGCAAGACCACTATGCTTAGGAAAACAAAACAAAACAAAAGAACCCGAAATATAAATTAGCAAGCTCACCAGCCCCAGGAAGATGCAGAAGAGCTGAACCACATCGGTATAGGCCACTGAGTATAGTCCACCCACCAGAGTGTACAAAATTGCAATCAGGGCAGAAACAACAACTGAAATATTGACATTAATATCAATTATCACACTTATGGTGGCACCTGTGGAGGAAAACAAAAGGCTTTAGCTATTCTGCTCTCTTCAGTCTCCTTTCAGAAGGCACAAGCCAGTTTCAGATATGTCACATTCTGCAAAATAAAGCTATAGTTTGCTTTCTTTGGCCTGTTTTTTGCCTTTAAGATCCAGTCGATAGTAAAGAGTGGTGTGGCCCAGTGGATGATGGGGCATAGCGGAGCCTCCCCTCCCTGTCCTGCCTATACACCTCCCCTTACAGTGGAGGATGGAGGAATGGCTGGGGCAAGAGGGCAGAAGAGGTATCTTCACTGGATTTATACCAGTGGATGATTTCCCTGCACAGGAGGAAGTCTCCATCCATCTTCTTCAACTGCTTTAAGGCCACTTTGAGCTGCTTATGGGGGTGGGGGGACAATTTGGCCAGCCTTCTGTATTTCCAGATGTTATGTATATGGATGTTACTCTAGAAATTAATTGCTTTTGCAGTAATGGTTAAATATCCCTTATTTATGGAGAATAAATCATTAACATTAATTCAAAGAGTAAATCTCAAGAAAGCAATTAATATATTTTCCTTAGATGAAAAAAACAAACCAGTCTCACATGACTGCATCCCTTATAACTCATTTAAAAAACCCTTCCCCTGCTAATTGCAGAATGTTTAATTTAAACCATCATAGTGACTTGCAGGTGTTCCATCTCTGCTGTATGTCACCATTAAGAAGGTCCATGTGCACCCACAGTTGGAAAAGACCTAGCAGTACAGCTCCTGCCGAGGCTGTGTTGTCTTAGGGCTTCTGGGGAATAGTGGGGGCATGCTGTGCTTCACAGATGCCTTCAGAGACCTTCCAAGATTCACAGGTTGGGGGATGGACCCACAGACCTTTCTGAGGCTGCTACAAATCCTACCCCTCCCTTTCTTCCACGTGAAGTAGTATGAGGATATTCAGAGTAAAAGCTTATGGTGGTTCTATTCCCCATAGTGGATATGACCTGCATAGGGGAGAAGTAAATTTGGGAGTGCAAAATGGTTGACTTTGTTCATGTAGGAACTCAAATGGAGAAACCACTCAAATTTGCAGTCTTTAATTGCCACTTGTTAATATAACATGCTAGAAAGGCATTCACAATACTTACTTTCTTGCTTTGAAATACCACATAAAGCCTTCTAAAAAATCAATTGATCTTCATTCAAAAAGAAAGAACATTTTAAATTCTCAGAAAGTTCTTCAAGTCATTCAGTTCCCATCACCTCAGCAGGCAGTTTGCTCTCAGATTCTTAAGGATCTTGTGATGAAATTATGGAGAACAAGTTCCCCAGTGCTTTGCAGTTAATCAGAGCACAGTTGGAAAGAAGCTTTAAATTTTATTTTTTGTTTAAAAAAAGATTGCACTGTAGAGCAGCACTATACATGTACTCTCTGTGTATTTCTTGGTTTGAGTCAAGACAACTAACGGTGATTTAACTCAAGGGTTTCTTTCCATTTTTGAATAATAGCAAAATTCAAGTCTGTAACAGGGATGGGAGAATGATGTGGTGATTTTCTGCATGCAAATATTAATCTTCTTTTATGAGCCATGTTTTCATTAGTTCCCTGAATCATTTTTGAAGCCTAAGAATTTTCTTTTTCCAAATACAGATGCATTCTGAGTTTAACAAGATTTAGATTAATTAATCAGTCACAGCTTTGCTTCTGTTCTATGGTCCATTAAAATTGTTTTACAGCTAAGTCTCCTACAATGGTCAAATGCTAAGGATTATACCATTTATATGCACTATCAAAAATGTTGCATGACTCTCTTCTGTCTTTGAAGGCTATTATTGCTGGTTATGATCTTCAGGCTCTCAACAAAAATTGTCATAATAATATAGAGGAGTACAACAACAAGAGTTCTGTGGCACCTTAAAGACTAACAAATTTATTTGGGCATCAGCTTTTGTGGGCAGAAACCCACTTGGTCAGATGCATAGAGGAGTACATCTTCAATTAGAACGGAATCACTCAAATCCTATTATAGCTGAAGAAAGTTGTGTAGCTAAAGCTTTTCAGTGCTGCTTGAAAACACACCCTTCACATGTGACTGAAAAAAAAATGCCTTGCACCGCTTTAAACTATACTGAGATAATCAAGGTTCTGATAATCGGGTATCTATAGACCAAGGCAACCGTCCTTTTCCAAACTGTTTGGCCAGGGCAGCGAGCATTTTAAATTAGTCTCTGGATTCAGGGGTTGTTTTTGAAGTGGTGCTATTTTTATGCATTTGTATGCATTTTTGATTTTTTAAAAGTCCCTCTGGACAGTGAACTAATGTTTTTACTGCTGATCCCTTACCTAATGCAGAGAAGATGGCTGCGGCCCAAAACATCTCTCCCATTAGAGCCGGTATAAACAGCAGCCCTCCCATTCTTTTTCCATAAAGCTGTTGAAATGGGTCTAACATGGTGACGTAGCCTTTGGAACGCATGGGTTTTGCGAAAAATAGACCACCTGAAAAGTTAAATAACAGAAAATGCCAACGTTAGTGGAGAAATGCATTTACCGTCATTAAAACACTGCTGGTTTTCACAGGTGTAAATGTTTCAGTGGTCTGGTATTTTTAGAGAAATCAGTGTGATTAAAAGGAAAGGGTTTTTCATGTAAAGAAAGCAGCAGTTCAAAGAGCAGGATACAAATGAATTAAAATCATTAAACACTCCTTACCCCAGTGATTCCCAATCTTTTTGGCTCAAGGGCCGGAGATATAATTTTTACATCTCTGAAGGGCCATCAGTCTCTGCCAAAAGCTGCCCTCCCCCACCCCCGCAGCCAACAGAAGGAGTTCAGCGAGGAGGCCGTCTTTTCACTGATCTCCCGTTCCCCTGCTGCAACAGGGAAACTGCACGCGTCCTGTAGTCCCGTGAGCTTTACCTGGGTCCCTAGGCAGTGGCTCCCTTCTGCAGCCAGAGAGACGGGAGATCAGTGCTCCCCTCCCTCTGGCTCCAGCAGGGACCCAGCACATAGGGACCCAGGTGGAGCACTTTGCCATGCTCCCTGCTACAGCCAGAGGTAGGGGAGCGCTGATCTCCCATCCCATTGGCTGCAACAAGGAGCCTGCATCGGTCTTGTAGCCCCGCAGAAATGCACTCCGCCTGTGTCCTTAGTCAGTGGCTCCCTTCCACAACGAGCAGGAGGGGAGCGGCGGGCCACATTGAAAGACTCTGTGGGCCACTTCTGGCCCCCGGGGCACAGGTTGGGAAGCACTGCTCTACCGTATGTACATACACAACACTAACATGCATGGTCTGATCATGAATAACAAAGCATGGATTTGTAAGGCTCTGTGATTTATAGCATTCAACCTGCTGTGTGTGCTGCTCAGTAGATTTTCATCTAATGTAAAGGCACTTAGCTTGGGGTCCGCATATTGGAACAGCACTGCAGATTTTTTTTTTTTTTGGCACAAATTGTAATTAGTTATGTAGTTGTCCAACGTCCCACTATCTCACACTGCACCAGAAACAGAAATCGGTACTCAAATGACTGTGGGTCTGGTTCTTTCTACTCTGTTAATCTAGCTTTATGGCTGCATAGCCCTAGTAAAAGTCAATGGAGTTCCACCAGCGTAAAAGTGGTGTAATGCAATGGAGACTCAGGACCCATATAAACTAAGACTCCAACCTGCCCCCACTACAGTCTATTGCAAAATGTCCATTGTCTGTAATGGCTGTAGGATTGGGCCCTTAGTAAATGCTTCCTGCTTTAACCATCTAAGATACTCCATCTTCAGAAGATTTCGCATATTTCTTCAATTTTCCCTACATCAGAGTCCCTGCCTGTACTTTATAAGGGTTCTGGAATAACTTACTAATCATGCACAAGTGATATATTTTTGTATTACATAAATAGTTGCATGTTTTGGCTGAGTGCAAAAAGCTACAAGCAGCCTTTCTGCCGTTCTTGCATTGTTCATGAATCGTATATCTCTTCTACCTGTCTGATCATATCGCTGCTTTTCTAGGGTGGTACAAGGGGATTTGCGAGTGGAACAAGAGGGGTAATAAGATGATATCAAGAAAGAGAAAATGTAGGCTGACTATCAGGAAAACTGGGGGAATCTATTGGGCTATTGATTTGTCCCCTGCTTCCCCAAAATAAATGGGGCAAGCTCCGTCACTTATACCATGGAATACTGACCTGTATGAAACACTAGAAAATGGAGTGCACAAAAGAGAAGGGAAGTGGCAGGTAGATCAACTCAATCACAGGTCCTTTCTGTTTCTAATTGATATGATTTTTCCACCCAACCATTTATATATACATTTTAGATTTATTTTATAAACAACCCCCACTATGTATGTACTTCTAATGAAATGGTTCCCCAGCTGTGGTCTCCAGGGAGCTCTCTGGTCCCATGGAGCTGGCTTTCCTTTTTTCCCCCTCAGCTGTTTCTCTAGGTTTTATCATGTCCACGAAGAGCATGGGCATCTGTAAAAACAACTGAAAATGAGGAAACAGCCAAATTGCCCTCACTAGTGGTTGTTGCTACACAAGGCCCGGTCCTACAACAAGAGCCGCACAGACAGATCCCAGCACCCACATGAGCCCTGTGGAGTTCCTTAGGTCTCCATGCAGGGGTCTGCATAGGCCATAATCCTGCAAGAAGAACTAACAAGAGTGAAGGAAACAGGATCTATTCTCAGGGACTGGAGCCATGAGTGGAACTGGAGCAGGTATCCCGATGAGCCAGACAGGAATGGCCAACATGAGAAAGGATGGAGTTTACCAAACATTATGTCTAAGAGGGGAACAGGGTTAGGGACTGGAAAGCATATCCAGGACAGCAAGGAAGGGGAAGGATGTATAGACTGAGATGAGGAAAAGAGGCAGAAAAGCATCAGCAGGGAGACAAAGGAACAGAATAGATGTGAAGGGCTATGAAGAGCCAAAGAAGACAGTGGGATCCATTTTTATCAGAAAGGACAAAACACTTAGCACATTAACAAGAGCTAACAGTAAATACATACATTCCTGATAGTATTTTTCCATTTAAACAATTGCTGTAGCTGACCAGAGATGTCATGTTACATAATCAGATGATCACACATCAGTCAGGAGTTAGTCTATGCCATTGTGCATGGGGAGGAAGGAGATTCACAGACAATAGCTTCATTAGGAGGTGCTCCACCTTGTGAAGAAGTCTGAGCACCCCTGTTCTACGAGTTTTACTTTCTTTAATATTTTTAAAATAAAAAAAAGGAATTGTGATGTCAGACCAACTCCCTTTTGTGCAAATAAAATATACTATGTCCATTTAAAACAATTGTAAGACTATATTTATAAAGTCAGAGGTACTGTATTTAAAAAAAACCTATTACATTGCCAATATTTTATAACTTACATACAGCAGCCATTCAGTGTAAGCCTCCTAATTTTGGTATATCACTTTGGCTTTCATTCTACATTTGAGGGGAAGGATGGTCCATTGTTTAGGGCACTAGCCTAGGAGTCAGGACCCTTCAATTCAATTCCTTGCTCTGCCACAGCCTTCCTGTGTGACCTTGAGCACATCCCTTAGCCTCTCTGTGCCTCAGGTCTCACCCTGTAAAATGTTGATAACAGCACTTCGCTACCTCAAAGGGGTTATTGTAAGATAAACATATTCAAGTTTGCGAGGTTCTCAGATACTAGGGTGATGAGGGACATATATCGTACTTTTCACAGACAGATTTGAAAGAAACTAAATCTAATTAAAATAAAAGCTTTATGTTACTGTCATAGTCCACTAATGTGTTCAGAAGGGTTAACCTCTGGGTGTCAAAGGAATTCTTTGTGATTTAAGATATCAAATTATTTCCAGTAATTAGTAATGCATTAGTTGCCTTTTTAAAGGCCGGATTGAAAGCTCATTAAAGTCACTGGAAGGACTCCCATTAATTTTAATGGCCTTTGCATCAGGCCCTAATTGTGGGGTTCCAATAACTATTTTAACATCAATATTTTTTAAAGAATTGAGAGACTAATTTATGTTTGCTTACCTACAACCAGACTAAGGGAATATCCAATGGGCGCCTGTGCCCAAGCCAGCCCATAGCCTGGGACATACACAGCTTCTGCTGTCCCATTGATGTAGCCTCCTCCAACCCAGGTGGCTGAAAAAGAAGAGGCGGAACTGAAAACATGAATCCTATTTTGATGGTCAACATTTATCATAACGTCTGATCATAACGTCAACTATATGCTGAACTCAACTCAGAAAATTCTTAACGCTTAAATTTAGCAAGAGTTTAATCAAAGATTGAGTCAATTTTCAGTTACACAAATGCCATTTTTTTAAAAATTAGAGCTGTGGTGGGCATGTCCATCAACCAAATGTTTAGTCTTTGTGACATCTGTATTTAAACTTCCTAAAGATATATTCCTGAACTGAGCTGTGCTGTCTGTAAAGGTCCTGCTTTCATTCCAATGAAGAACTGCAACATTTGTGATCTTCCCAACTGCTGGAAGCTAATGCACTCATTCGGTCTCTGGTGGCAGATTGCCAGACCTGGGAGGCTGAGGACCGAGACTAAGTCTCAAATGCAGATCTCACACGCAGAAGTGCATTGTAATTAGATCTGGGCAAATAATTCGTAACAAATAATTGCAGTGAATATGATTTCTTTTCCTGTTTGCAGATTGTCTGCAAATAAATCTTGATTTTCTCTAATGTATTTGTTAGCTCCAGATATTCGCTGAATAATGTTTATGAATTAATACTTCAGTCTGTAGTTTGTTCATAGGCAGTGCATTACAAGTGTTAGATTTTTGAAATGCAAAACCTGAGCTGTTTGGATTGGACACAGAGGACACAAGATTTTGATCTAATTCCCTGATTAGATGAGGAGGAATGTAACTCTTTGCATCATACTTCCAGTGTAAAATCTTGTGATTCTAAATTAGAAATTCACTTTCTATGAGTATTCTGCAATACGCTTCTAGCAGTCACTGTTTCTACAAAAATTAATGCCAATAAACTCATTTGTTAGAATATTTGAGGAAACAAAGACAAATGAGGGGTGAAGACAGATGAAACAATTTATTTAAAAGTTTTAATAAACTTTTATGGGAGATTGTTTACAGTACTGTCTCCACACTTCTGTAATAATATCACTCAACCATAAAGCGGATCCAAATTGCAGGTTGGTTTTTTAATTTTGAAGCTAAATCTTGTACCTTTCCATAGGCTAAGGAACAAAACAAACAGTATGATTCAAACTACAAAGAGAAATAAGGAATATCTTCTACTCTGCATTCATAATCATAGCCCTGGTCCACAGTGCAGCTGCAAATCTTCGTGAGAGATGTGTTTGGGATAGCAGCGGCAGGTCTGCTCCTGGTAGGAGTGGCCAAATCCTTCTGCCTGTGATCCTGCTCTTATCAGTGGACATCTTGGTAGCTTGCCAAGATTTATTGCACAACACACAGATACTGGCGATTTTAATAATGCATGCCCAGATATCAAGAGATAGGAAGAGCACTCATACTGTTAGTGATGCCTGTCACCAGGACCCAGCATTACAGAATCTCTGACATACTGCTCATATTATAGGCTTTTGTGTCCACTGCCAGGGATGGGTGAAAAGGCTGGAGAAAACATGATGCAGTCTAATTTGGTTCTCCAGTGTCCAGACGTGCCTGTGATGGGTATTCCTAGCTGTATGTTAAGTAGTGTATAGTAGTGGGATTGGTTTGCAGTGCCTAGATACTACTATAGTAATGACTACATTGAAAATGCTTAGTTGGATGTATGGATGTTACCTTCTTCACTAGGAAAGGTGTGGACATGGAATCTGTAGAGTTGTGCCCAGGACTCAAAGTCAGAGGCTGGAATAACTTGTTGACTGAGTCAGATCAATCACACCAAGCACTGCTTGCATTTGGGATGTGGAGTAAGAAGCCAGGACCCCTGACTTTCTTATTCCAATCCACCCACTTTCCTTCCCATGCTGCTTAGGCATTTTATACCTGCTATAAACCATATAGGAGGATGTATTATCAGGATTCTGAATGCACAGAAGGGATTATTTTGTACAGCACAGCCTATTTGACCCAGAAATACTGACCGGCATCCTTAGTACCAGACTGAGCTTTTATTATTTTTATTTGATTTATCATATCCTATATAAATAAGACTTAAAAATTCAGAGGTGCTGTTTCATATATATTAGCACGTTCCTAATGGGATACTCTCTCATGTTAGGAAAGAACTGCTGGGTTTCATGGTCATTTTGGTCTCCTCCCCTCACAAAATTGCTCATGCAGTAACACTCCTTTACATACATGGTTGCCTATATTAAGAGCAATATATTAAGCAATCATTATATTGCTCTTTCTGATATTTAGAATGCCCTAACAATGGCCCAGAGCATCTCCTGCCATGGATATACCAGAGGATCTCTTAATAGACCTTTTCCTGAACCATTCCATAGGGATGGTGTTAGTTTTTACCATCTTCCTGCATGAACAGGGAGTTCTGCCCCCAGAACCAGAAGATCTCTGAGATCTGTGCAAACCTCAGGAAATACGCAAAAGGCCCAGCATTTCATACTCACTTAGGATATTGCCTCTCTCACTGCCTTAACTATAATTAGAGAAGGTGCTTCGTTGGGAGCAACCTCAGTGTGTAAGAGAGAAAGACTGCTGATAGGACATCCTCCATGGAAGCACCATAACTTTCCACTTTTATCTGAAATAGCCCAAACTGGTTAATTTTCATTGAATGTTGCAGAGCCCATTTACTTTCCCAGTCTTTTGGGAGGACGGGTTGCACCAAGGGGTGGTATTTGTGGATAGGGTGGAATATTGTTCAGTACTAATTTTTTGGTTGGTCCATTTCTGGATTTGGGGGTGAGGAGTGGCTTCTAATTATATTTTTACTTGCAAGACTGTCCTTTAAACATCTGTTGAAAGAACCTAGAGCATTGGGAAGGTGCTCTTTTAGGAATTCATACATCATAATAAATAAATGAATAAATAAGAACTGTAATGTTTGGGATGACATAAGGATGGAGTTTCATCCTTAGATGTGTATTTTCTGGTACTTAGTTTTGCTAAGCCACACTTTTAAGTTATTTTAATGTAGTCATTGTGTGATATTCCTTTTTTAAACAAGCCAGTCAAAGGTAATAAAAAACTAGTGATCTATAGAATCATTCACATATGGGAGACTATTTTAATCTTTTATATACCTACACTTTGGATGAAACACAGACAACACCAACTTTCCATTTTAAATTTACACTGTGAGTAATGTTATAGATTATGCACATGCTAGTGATGTGGAGTCAAATTCTGCTCCTGGTTCAGATGAGGAACACAGAACCTCATGATAAATGATCCTTCCCCAACAATATATATGACTATACTGGATTTTTCAAGTAGTTACGCAGATAGAAAACCAGCTAGCAGTTCTTTATAAAACAGTCTGCTGACTGATGACTCAAATTGTTATCCCGCTAATCAGATTTTGTAAAACAAAATTACTGATCAGACAAGCAGCATATTGATAATTTTTCATTGTTTAAGAATATGTAGCGCTCTCTGTGACTAAAATGAAAACCAGTGTTAGAGGATCATTATTATCGTGACTCCATTTGGAGCACTATTGTCAGGCTTTGGCTGCATTTTGATTAAACAGCTCCTAGTGTTTTCCCCAGGGTTTAATCTCAACCATAAGCATTTATGGTGGGCTGAAATTTGCCACAGATCTCATCTCTGAGGTAATTTTTTAAATAAATAAAATGCTAATGATCTGTTCATATTCAACTATATACATGTAAAAATGATATATGAATTAAAGGCACATTTTGTTCTTCAATAAATCTTAAACAATTTTAAAATGAAATTTTGTGATTTGTCCATAATTCAGTCTTCTAATTCTTTGTATTTTGAGAACAGCAGATATGTTCAGCTTTGAACCATTTTGTGTTAAAACATATTATTTACTTTTAAATACAACGGTTTCTTAAGAAACATAACATACATTTGGAATTTCCCCATTGACGTTATTTGTTGGGTTTATACATTTTATAAACTGTCTAAATGCTTATTTACAAAATAAATTGGAATGACTCTAAGGGTCTGACCTCACTCCCATTGAAGTCGATCCAAAAATTCCCATAGACTTCAGAACTGGGTCGTAAATTTGATATTAAAATCAATGTGCTCTGTCCTGCCACCCTCGTGCTGAGTAACACCTTACCCTAGGAGTCACTCTTTTGAATTCACTGGTACTACTTGTGGAGAAAGGTACTGTTCAGCAGGAGTCAAGGTGGCAGAATTGGACCCTATCTAGTAAATACAAGTAAAAAGGAAGTTTTAATATTTTAAAGTTTTTTTTATTCCTAAATGTTTGTGCTGGGGTATGCTCTGATGGTCAATAAACAGTTTTTCATTTACATTCTCATTTACATGACAGGCTTTGTTTTTGAATTAGCATTTAAACAATTAAGGGCGTTAATGGTATATATTTATGTTTGAATAATATTCCTAAAACTAAGGAATTTCAAAACTCAAACTAAGACACTTCCCTTTAACTTATTCTACCTGGATATCACAATATACTACCCAAAAATCAAAATTCCCCATTGTTTGGAAACATCAAAATACCAAGGCATAACCAGACATTTTAGTATATATTATTGTTGATTATCACCTACATTTAAAAATTGCCTTTCGCTCCGGCTTTACAAGCTATGCAACTCAGAAAGAGCAATCATCTGAAGACTTAGGCCCTGATTCTACAAAAATATATAAACACCATAAATTTATGCACTGTGGGTAGTGCCACTGAATTTAGTGTGAGACTAACTTCATGAATGGTTGGAAGTCCCACATTAACTTCAATGGTACTACTCACAGTCTATAAAGTTAAGCATGTGCATCAGTCTTTAGATGATTGGACCTTACACCATACGGTACATGGGATTTTTACCTGAGCAAAGACATCAGGACTGGGCCCTATATACATATAGGAAACATCACCAGCTGAGCTGACCAGAGGATGACAATTCCGTTTTGTGGCAACTTTTGAGGTTTCAAAAAAAAAATTGTTTTTGTTCTTCCTTTGTTTTGGGAAAAAACTTTTTGAATGTTTTCATGATAATGGCATTGTGTCAGGATGATGTATGTGGCTTTCTGGTCAGGACTGGTCGTGACAGACCGAGGTTCAAGTCCCTGCTCTGCCTGATTCAGAGCAAGGTTTTTCATCCCAAATCAGGCAAAGCAGGGATTTGTACCTGGTTCCCCCATATCTGAGGCCTAACCACCAGCCCCCTTTTCAACAAAATTTTTTTTAGAGGTTTTGTTTTCATTCCAGGGTAGAAGTAAAACAAATTTTGAAATGTTAGGAGTTGCTGCAAAATGAAATCTTCATCCTCCAATCACCTCTACTGGTGACGTGCCTCATTTTGGCGAAAATGGTCTGATCAGAGCTAGTCACCAGTGACATCTAGCCACTTTTGAATGGAGAGGTTGCAGTTCACTGAACAACGGGCACACACTACACTATACAATAGATGAGGGAAGGACGTAGAGTTTTAGCCTTGATTCAGAATCTATTGGCTTTAAATAACATGCTTAACAGTGTTCCTAACCGACAGCCAAATTTGCAGTGCTTAAGTGAGCAATACTCCTATTGCAGTCAGTGGAATTTTGCTTGATTAAGGAGCACATAATTTTGCCCTTTGTTTTTATGAGTCTCTTCCTTAACTCTGAAGCTGGGAAGACAGCACAAGAAAGAAACTGAAATCGAATCTAATCAATCTAATTTGGAGGTGTAACAGCTTCATGTTGGAAATGCATTAAGAATATCACAAATGTGAGGGATTCTAAAACAAAATGTCAGGAAAAAGATCAGGTCAGTTCAGTTTGTATACAATGTAATTTTGTACAAATTAGATAAAGCATCTGTAAATACTTGTAATTTAGGGCTGGATTATGGTGCTTTTACTCACACTGCTGGAGAGTTACTCACACAAGTAACCCCATTGTCTTCAGTTGGTCCAGTTGTTCTCTCAGACACTCTAGTGCACCCTCTGAGTCTCAGAGGTTGCGCTGGCATGATTGAAAGTAGAACTCAATCTTCTCCTAAACTCTGCTAATATTAATATGCACAATACAATATTAAATCATTTTGCCAAACTATGGCAAAATAGGCCAAAATAATCCCTCATGTAATTCTGTTGAAATCAGTGGAGTTAAATTTGGGGTAAATTTGGCCCAGTGCATCAAAAACGATCTTTGTTGCAGCATATTTTCCCATTTCTTTCTCCATTTAAAGTTTTTTCTCTCCTAAAAAATATCACTGACCCACAAGTTTGGAATGCTATAGTAAAAATAAAATGTATATTCACTCCACTGAAAAATTTTGATGACTTTTTTTCTATCAAAAATCATTATGGCCAAAAACTTTTCTATTTTACTGACTAATACGGCATCAATGCAAAATAAATAGAATTAATTCTTCCTTTAGAATATTATAATTATTATTTAAATGTCTGGTACATTTACTTATTTATTAAACAAATATAATATCAATCAAACAAAAACTATCCAGCTTAAATCATGACTGTGCATTGAAATTAAGTTTTCTTTTCTCCACATTATTCAAAACACAATATTGCCTGTATTTTTTATTCACATGAAAGAAAGAATGAGATGCTATGTTTCAGGTATAAAAAAGAGTGTTCATCATACCGGTCATCGTAAATCCACCAACAAGTAAGCCTATATCTCTTCCACCGACTATAATAGCTTCTCTGCGATCTCCATCGCTGCCACTATTTTTGGTTTTCCAGGCAGCCCATATTCCAACAAACAGGATTGCCAGATAGAATACAATTATAGCTACTAGCCCCTCCACATGGAAAGCCATGTCGAAATCACGATTGTTCCCCGGATTGCTATTTCATTAAGACCTCTGGAGAGAATGCAATAATACATTATACATTTGATAAAAGCAAACCAAATAAATCAGACATGGTATGAGATCAGTTAGAACCAGAATATGAAGAAAACTCTGTGGTTCATCAAAGAGATTATACGGATTATTTTATTAAATGGTTATTTCAGATGTAACCAGCAATAATAAGAGTTGTGTTTAAAACAAGCCAGTTTACAGCAATATTTCACAAACTTCTGGCAAAGCCTTGAAATTAAAATGAAATTGTCACTTAAAAAATTCTTAATTTGTTTCAAGAATAGAAAACTAGGACTGCATGAATTAAACAAACTAATCTTGCTGAAAACAAGGGTCTTAGAAGAAATCACTTATTGAAAACAGAATTCTAATTGTTTAATACACTCCTTGATATAGTAGAACTCTCTATTCAAGAAATGCTTTGGCTTACAGCCTCCAGAATAGAAGATATTAGTAATATGAGTTGTTTATTTTTACACAGGTTATTAATGAGTTTAAATCCATGCTACAAAACTATATTAATGAATATCAAAAGCAATGGACAAATAATAAGCACACTTGAAAACTTAAGTTTTGGACTCTCCAACCTTTCCCTGCCCATATTAAATCTCTGTTCATCACCTGTACTTATACATCTACATTTTCCTGCTTTTGCACATCTGTATTTGCTTTTAGAAAAATTCCTCGCACACCACAAGAATTTCTTCAATTTTCTCATTCATTTTATAGATAAGAAGTTCTATACCTTTTAAATCAGAACAATGCAACATGCCAAATAGAAGACAGGTGTAATTGAAATCACGTTAGAGAAATAAACTCTACAGGATTAATAGTATTAAGAAATGTACTTATTCAGTGCACCGTTGCCATCCTTTCTCACAGTTTCTTCAAACTCACTCTGTCACATAAAGTAATGAGCCCTTTATTTTTATGTGCTAGTTATTGACACAAAATATACAATCTTTATGGTGATGTATGATGTGAATCTCCACACAAAGAAAACATTTAAGTTTGCATACAAGTCTATAAGTGAAGTTTAACTAACCCCCCTATGAATTGCAAAGACTATTGTCATCTAGGTAGAGGGTAACAAATTCTTCCAATCCCCCACATATCACTATCCAATATCTTTGACATACATAATCAGCCTTTAAATTCAAGCAAAGAAGGTAGTTTATAGTTTCTGAGTTTGCACAGGCAAACCCTGAGCTTGCCTACTAGCTACAGTAGCAAGTTAGAGTTATTACTCCCATTCAGCAAAAATAGGATCCAGACACACACAGTTCCCTGCATCTTTAGCATCACTCGGCCAAAGCTTTTCCCCTCCAAAGCTTTTCCTTCCCCAGTGTCACTAATTTCAATCCCTGCCCCCATTCACCTCTTTTGTGGCAGGTCTCCTCTTTCGCCTTCTTTCTGTGCTCGCTGTCTCCACTGTTTCTTGAACTGGAATCAAGCAGTCAGATCCCAGCGCCTTTTGTCCACCCACAGAGGTAGACTGTGAGAAGCAGCTTTCCTCTTTTTTAAAGGGACAGTCACATTGGAAAGAGCTCCAGCCCTACAGGAGCATCACATCTACGAGAGCAAATGCACATAGTGTCCTGTACAACGCGGCACACTGCTGACGCAGAGGCATTCACACTCCGTACCAGCTCACCGTGTTCCCCTCTCCAGTGTAGGGAGTGCGTCTGTTAGAGCTGGGGGGACTGGGGAGAGGGATGACTCAAAGGAGAATCAGGAGCCATGCATGGGGAATGGAAGGAGGGAGAAGAAGTAAAAGAAAGGGTCAGAGAACAGGAGGGAAGGAGGAAGAGAAGGAACTAAAAAGATGGGGGATGAGAAAAGGTGAGAGGAACTGAAAGCAGGAAGGAACCAAGAGAAAGAAGAGGCTGCTTAAACTATGCATGCACTGGGCAGAAGGAATGCGAGTGTCAGGTGGGAAGGCGGAGGAGGGATGAATGAGAGACCAAGTGAGAGAGAGAGGTTTGACGTAGACAGGACAAGGGAGTGCACAAGTGCTGCAATAGAAATGGACAAAAGTTCAAAATAGAAGATGAAACAGAAATGTATAAATAAATAAATAAAAAAGTCAAAAGGGCTTCAGAAGGCATCACACATTTGAGTCATTCTGTAGCCCCAGGAGCAGCGGTGTGGAAAGTCCTCCTGACAGCGCAGCACCAAATGAGCAGCCATTCAGGAGGTGTGAAGTGTCCTCAAAAGCACTGCAGCTCCACCCACGGCTGTTCCTGAGTCCCCAGCTGCTGTCCTTTGCCACACACCTCACCACACCACACCTGCAATGCTTGAGCTTGCACTAGAGATAACACAGCTGCTTGAAGCCAGGCAGTCTCTCCTCAAGCCGAGTGATGAGGATGGAGTTTCTTACAGAGGGAGCAGCTCGTTCCCAGTCTGCTCACCTCAATATGGCAGCATTTAGCATAGACACGGTTGGTCACATAGCCCAGATTGATCTTCTACTGATGAGTCGGTGGCAAGGCACTTCCCACATACCTTTCGGAAAGTGGCAGATGCTGCATCTCCTAGAATTTGTCAAGGAGGTTCTTTGCTGCAATATAATGCCTGAAGTTAGGAGGAGAGATATTAGAGAGGACTGGTAGCCATCAGTGTTTGTTGGTCTCATGAGGCCATCATTTGATTCAACTGTACATCGACCAGCTTTGGACGGGAAGAGGTTAGCCACACAGGAGCACAGCATTTTCCAACGGAGTAGCAAAGAGCTAATGCTGAGCTGTGTTTGCTTGTTAGTTCCCCATGTTGAGCCCACAGGCTTATTTAGGGGGATGTTTCTGTTCTTAGTCTTTTGAGCCAGCTTGGTGAGCTGGTCCTTGTCGGTAAGTGTGTGAGTTACATTACTCCTAGATATAGTGGCTTTGGGTCATGTGCCAGTTGTTCTCCTTTCCAGAAGATGTTCAGCTCTAGCAAAGCATTTGTGCGGCTGGGGGGGAAACATGACAACACTGTCTTTGGCACACTGGGTGTAAGTCTCCACTTCTTGCAATAGCCACTGTTGGCTGGCATGACTGGTTCAGGTTGTCCTCAGTTTTTTTTAAGTCTTTGTCTCCCGAAGATGTCATCTGCATACTTGAATGGCCTTGAAATCGCTCGAGGAAGATAATCTGTAAATATGTTTAAAAATGTTTGAGCAAGAACACATCCCTAAGGGAATCCATTCTGCTGGGTCCTCCAAATGCTCAACTTATCACCGAGTATTGCTTGGAATTGTCTGTTTCAAAGCATCATTTCCATAGCTAAAAACAAGACTAGATGACCTCCTGAGGTCCCTTCCAACCCTAATTTTCTATAATTCTATAACAACGCACAGAGGTAACATCATTGACATCTTGACCAGTACAGCACTGTGCCATGTGGTATCATATACTCCTGTCTAGTCAAGAAACACAGCAACCTATCTTCCCCTTCTGTTGGAAACTATTTTCTTTATCAGTGATAAGAGCAGGAACTTTATCACAAGTGCTCTTATAAAATCTGAAGCCTGCCTGGTCATCAGTCAGAGCCTGCTCTACTCTAGCTATGATTCTGTGCAGAATTAGTCATTCTAGAGTTTGTAAACACAGCTTAGAAGTGATATTGGATAGTAGCTATATGGAAGGGAGTGGCCTTTTCTTGGTTTAGGTATAGCTACAATCGTAACTTTCAGCTGTATTTTAGGCATCTTGTTCTCTTGGATAATGCAGGCTATCAAAATTGACAGCCATTTTATGGTCTTCTTACCAAGCTGTGGTAGCATTTCTGGTGATAACTTGTTAAGGCCACTTGCTTGTAGACAGTGCCTGCTGGGGAACCCTCCTTGGCATCTTTGCTATTACTTAAAACGGGCCCCAACATGGGGTAGAAGTCAAAGTGAGGAAATGGTTCCCTGGCTGCTGTCTGGGATTATCTTTCCAATGGCTGTACTCCCATCCCAGGCAGACCTGCTCAAAGCCTCAGCTCCCATTTAAAGTGCTTCCAACTCCTGTGATTTTTTGTCATGAGTCTAGTTATATTTGTATTTTTCTTAAAGCCTCAGCTCGTGGGGTCCTGTGAACTCATTAGAATCTCAGCTATCATTAAAACAAAAATTTCCAGGACTCACGCTTGTAGAGAAAAGTTTACAAACATGACACTTAAATGCTCAAAGCACAGAAAGCAATTAGAAAGAACCCCAAAATTGTTATTAAAAATCTCATGATTTTAAAACAAATCTTGTGATTTTCTTTAACATTTGGCATTGGCACTATTGCATCCACTTTGGGAGCCTGGAATAGGAGCCTTCTCTAGCCAAGGCAGGGTGACATTTCAGTAGGTGGGAACTCAGCAAGACGCCGTAACAGAAATCATATATAGAAATTATAATATTAATAAAATCCAGAACTCAGTTTTCTTGCATGTTGAAATACATTGCTTTTAAAAAAAGTCAGGGTGCTCCAGGGACAATGTAATTGTCCTCAGCATGGATCTGACATAAAATTAAGGTGTTTTTGGAATTAATTTAAAGATAAAGGTGGGGATAATTACAGCTTAATTCACTTTGCCCCATTAAGAAAAAAAAGAAACAACGATTAGTCAAAGTACAGAAAAGAAAATTCTCAAAATTGTACACAAAAGTTTTTCCTGGCCAAATATTGAAATTAAAAAAAATTCAACCAGCTTGATAGACAGCATTCCTATTTCTCAGGTACAGCAGCCACTCAAGACAATCTGCTCCTGCTTAGGCAAAACTTCAGTCTGCTGCCCCTCTCCTCATAGGCCTAGGCAGCAGATTTGGCCTGGACTCCTCTCCGTGTGTCAAGGATACATAGGGAAAGGGGTTGCAACACCATTCAAATTTGGCCCCACATCCAATGAAAATTCACAAACCCAGTCATAGGGCTCCACTGACGTTAATGACAAAACTCCCGTTGACTTCAGTGGAACCAGAATTTCACCACGAAAGTTTAAGATTAAACAAGCCATCTTTGTTCATGTTATAGGCCGTGGGGAGAAAAAACCCACCTTTTCTCATTCCTGAAAATTGTTTTAACTAATCTTGTCCATTTGAAACTCAGAAATGGACTAACACCTTCAACATTATTTATCTCCAGTGAAACTAATGCATAGCTCTACTTTTCCTGTGTACAGGCGCCTACATTCTTTACTTAGCTATTTTCCCCAAAACACATTAAATTATGCATTTTCCTATAAGGAGTTAATCAGATCTGTAGGTTCATTGAGCTCTGATATGGGATTGGATCCCCATGCGCCCTTTGCTGCTTCTAAATAGTCTCACTCCACTGCCTGAGAATAGACTACAGTAGCAGTTTTGTCTTGGATTGCAGCCATATAAACCAACTGCAGTAACTACTTAGCACCTCTTCCCCCAGCAGTATCCACTCAGCTGCATACCAGCTTGGATGCTGGATTTACTATTGGGAGCCCAACACACTTCTCTTGTACCCTCCAAAGTCCTTCACTGTATTGTCTGGAGAGGGACCCTGCTAGCAGTTCCAGACAGAATCAGTGTAATACAGCAGAACCCAATAGTATTCATTATCCATAACTGCACCTGAAACAATGATGCAAAGATGCAAAGCAATTACATGCAAAGAACTATGTTAAAAAGAAACTATTAAACTTGCAAAATCAAGCTCTTAAAAGTTAGGAAGCTCCAGAATCAAGGTTGCCTATGCAACCTTAATTCAGCCCACTTGTGCATATGCATTATGATACAGTTTTTAATTACATGAGTACATACTATGAGTACATACTATTTTTCCATGCTGCCAAGGGATGAATCAGGGTTGTGTCCTGAAAGAGGCTAGATAGGACCTCTGCCTTATTAGCTGCAGAAGTTGGATGATGTGTAGTATTTGTAGTACTGGGACAGATGGGTCTAGGCCTGCCCTTAATGAAAAGCCTATTCCCTCAATAAAGGGGGAAGAACCACTAAGTCTAGGCTACCATTGATTGCTGGGGACAAAAGGAGAAAACAGGAACGGGAGTAATGTTAAAGGTTGAAAATCAGGGAACCAGAAAGAGACACTGAGCAGAGAACTCCCAAAATTGTCCCTCACTACTCAAAGGCATCAAAGGAGTCAGTGGACACAACCCAGAGGAACTCTGTCCAGAGTTGTGATCAGATAAGGAGCTGGAAATAGGCCCCACAGTCACAGAGCAACTCCCACCCATCCAGCTTCCTCCTCCTGGCACGGTGGCTGGCTGTTCTGTCCAGTGTCAGGAGGAGGTTGACGAGGAGGTTTTGTAACTTTGTGGGGTCACGGATGGGGTGTGCATAGATTAGGAGGTGCTGGGAGAAGTGCAGCCAGAACCTCAGAAGGAGGCTCTGGAGGAACTGGAAGAGGGGCTGCAACTTGATGCATCCTACAGAGATGTACACCAGGGTGTCTCTCTTGACACAAAAAAGTCATGTGTCAGGAACACACCCATGTTCATGGCTCCATGGAGGAGCTGCCACCTGTTCTCCCTGGCAGACTGTGGAACCAGAGTGGAGTACAGGCTGGCCCACTATAGTTCCTTGCCCTCCTCAGGTGGCAGCAGGTCCTGCCACTTGGTGTCAACGTGGGACAGGAAGGCAAGGAAGTGGGGAGGCTCAGGACATCCTTAGGAAACCAGTGCAGCCCTGACCAGAAGAACTCCAGAATTTTCTTTTGGAGGCTGGCCAGGGTCTCCAAGGGTGGGCTTAAGGGGTTGAACTAGTGCCAGAACATGGACAGAATTAGCTGGTTGAACACCAGCGCCCATCCCCGGAGGGAAAAGCACCAAAGCAGTCACATCCACCTCCATAACTGGTCAGACACCCTGGTCTCTAGATCGCTCCAATTCTCCAGTGGAGAGGGCTTGGTGGCTGAAAGGTAGAAGCCAGAGCAGAGCAGTGGACCTGTGCCCTACCAGATGGCACAGAGTGCTGGTGGGAGTCAACCTGCCACTTGTCCCCAACCATCAGGCCAAAGCTCTTAACCCAGTTGACCCCGGCAGAGGAGGTCTCTGCCTGCACCATAGGTTTCCCATGTCCTGTGCTACAAGGAGCACCCTGTTGGCATATGCTGACAGAACTGTCCACAAGGCTGGCTCTCAAAGCACCAGCCCTGTCATCCTCTTGTGGAGGAGATGGAGGAAGATCTCAAAAGCAATGATATACAACTGGCTGGACAATGGGCAGCCCCGATGTACCCCTCGATCGAAGGTGACAGGTGCTTGGCTAGACATGCCACAGATGTGTACAGCACCAGAAAAAACCCATGAAGTGGGGCCCAAAGCCAAATGCCTGCAGAGTGCCCACGAGATACCCATGATTCACCCTGTCAAATGCCTTCTCCTGGTCCAAGGACAGGAGAGCAAGCGACAGACCATCCCTACACCTTAGGTGGAGTAGGTCCCAGACCAGATAGAGGTTATCAAAGATGGTCCAGGCTTGGGTGATGTAGGTCTAGTTAGGGTGGATCACGTCCACCAGCACAGACCCCAGCAGTGAGATAGTTTTGCTACAACCTTGTAGTCCATGCTGAGCAGCACAACTGGGCACTGATTTCTTAGGTCACAGAGTTCCTCCTTCTTAGGCAAAAGGGCAAGCATGGCCCACCTGCATGTCAGGGAGAGCACTCCACGTGCCAAGGACTTAGCCCAGATGGTGGCGGGGTCTGGGCTGAGGACATTCCAGAATGCGCAATAGAACCCCACGGTCAGCTCTTCGATGCCTGAGATTTGTTGGTGGCCATCAGACGGAGGGCTTCCTAGAACTTGGCCAGAGTGAGAAGTTGCTTTAACCAGTCCTGGTTGCCCATGCCGACCATAGGGACTTCTCACATCCCACAGGAGTCCACAAGCATTGAATTTGGTTGGATCCAGGGAGAAGAGGCTGGCGTAGAAGGGCCAGGCACTTGCCTGCATCTCCACTGGATCTGTGGGAAGGCTGCTGTCCTCCACCAGGAGGCAGGTGATATGCTTTTTGGCACTCATTTTTGCCAGGGTGTAGAAGAAGAGGGAGCCATGATACATCTCCCACAGGAGCTGAATGCAGGATTGAATGAAGGTGCCCGGGCCCATCGGTCATTGAAAACCCAGAGCTCATCCTGCTTCTTCTACCACCCTCTGAAGAGGGATGGATCTCCAGGGAGAGTGACCAGCTACCTCCCCAACCCTAAAACATCCCACTCCAAATGCTCTGTCGCCTGGTCCCTTCTCCAACTCATCCCCCCAGGCGTAGTCATGGCAGAAGAACCAGGCACTTACCTTCCCCACAACCCACCACCTCTTTGCTAAGGGAAAGGCATTCCTCTGTCTCTGCTAGACCAGCCAGAACTCCCAGATGGATGCCGGGAAGCCCACAACCTCCAGCAGGCTGTTATTGAAGTGCCAGTAGGCCAGTGTCATCGTTGAGCCTGATGTCTGCTCTTTCAGCCTGAGCCTGATAAATGCTGCTTAGCTGATAAGTTGTCCTTCTTGCTGAACCTGATGAATCATCTCTGAGCCTGATTACCTGACGGCTCCAAGTCAGTCAACAAGGGCTCATGCAATCCACAGGTGCAGGTCTAACCAGGTGACCCTCAAGGCCACCCATAGGCTCCCAATGAGAGTCTGCTCAATGTCACTTCCTCTCTGGGAGTATCCCCCGCAGCTTGGTGACTCTGACAGACCCACCCTTTCCTGCTCCTGCCTTTGCCTGTTCCAACCCTGTTCCTGGTTCATGCTCTGACCCCTGGCTCCAGCCTCTTGGGTGTCAGCAAGCCTGTCATGGCCAGAAGGTGGTGGTCTGAGAATTGGACCAGCCTAATGGCTGCAGGAGGAGTGGGCCTGCAAAATGTGCAGTCGAGAAATGTAAATGCAGTCCAACCAAGTGGCTCAGCTGAGTGTCCTCCACGTGGACACAAGTGAAGGCAGTGGAGTCATCCAGTTGGTGGTCAGACTTCATCAGGGGCCAGACTTCCACCAGAGAGTCATGACTGACAATCTCCTTGAGGACATCTCAAAGATGTAGGGGCCTGGCATTTCTCTATCTTGAGATGATCCCATACATCCAGAGTGGTGTTAAAATCCCCACTCAGGACCAGGCGCTTGTGATGATCCAGGATGCCTACTGATAAAAACGCACTTGCTCCAGGCCCATTACTGGGGCATAGATGTTAACCATTCTGAGTATCAGCCCCTCCACACAGACCCAAAGATGCAGCGGTCATCCCGACAGAAAATAGGCAGATGTCATCTGCATACTTAAATGGCCTTGAAATTGTTCCTCATAGGTCATGGAGGGAGAGATTAGAATCCTCCCACTGCTGGAGAGCAAACTGCACCTTTCCCCTGGAGCCATGTGTGTCTGCTGGGAACTGATGCAGCTTGTCCTGCAGTGGGGCAGGAGCCAAGAACTCCATAGACTCCTGTAGACTCCCCAACATCCTCCAGCTGGGCACCATCAGCAGCCCCACAGCATTCAGGCAGGAACATGTGCGCCACTCCCTCAAGGGTAGTGGAACCCCAGTGCTGCACCACCTGTGCCGCATTGTCTGCCTCAGCCCCGATGCAGGAGTGGGCAGCGGAGGAAGTACAGCTGCTCCCGGTGGAATGAGATAGGAGAATACAAATACCACATTCTGAGGGTCACCCTCCAAGAAAAGGAAGACAACCTCAGGGGCAGCAACAGCGTGGGAGGTAGAAGGGGCGGGATCAGAAGTGGGATTGCTGGGATGTGGCCCCACATCACCATGCAAGGAGACTGATTGGGCAAGAATGGGGGGCTCCTCTATGACACCAGGCTCAAGTGCTGCGATGGGCTCAGCGCTCACGGCCTCAGCATCAGGTAGGTCTGCTCTGGGAACGACCGCCCTGAATCAGAAGGGGGCTATACAGAGAGCCCAAAACCCAGCTGCTCGGCACCAGCCATTGCCTCAATGGGCAGATAGAAAGGGCAGGGGTGCCCCGCAAACTAGAGCAGGGGCAGTGTCCTGGTCAGTAGACCAGAAAAGGGAAGAAGGAGGAGGTGGTGCTGTGATAGACTCAATGCCCAGATCGAGGCCTGCTGGTGGAGGATTGTACTCCCCTGAACTACAGGGGTCAGAGCCAGGGCCTCAGACACCCAGAGGATTGCTTGGAGGACCCAGCCTGCCATAAGAGGGTCCTCCCCATTAGCAAAGGAGGCGAGTTCCACTTTGGCACCAATGGGGGGTCGGGGACAGATGGCAGAAAGGCCTCCTCCATAAGGGAATCTGCGTTGTGGCCCCCCTCCGCTACCAGAACCTCCCCATCTAGCTCAACCTGCTGGACTTTCTCAAGGGCTGTGGAAGCAGGCCCAGTGGTGGCCCACCTAGATGCCTTGCAGGAGGCCTCCTCTTCCTTCTCAAGGGGGAGGTGCTGGGGCTGTGACTTACACTTGCTGTGCTTCTCCCCCTCCCCCGCAGTAACTAGTGCCCAGCCCTTTGTGGTGTCACTGGAGGGCTGGCTAGAGGGGCAAGGGCAATGGGATTGGGTCTTGGGGAGGCAGGGATGGGGCAGTAGAGGGAGGGGTGGATTCTCCCTGAGATGGGCCTTCTCCCAGGCTTCCTGATGTCACCACCACCCCCTTTTCCATGGACCCTACCCAATGGCTTTTATCAGCAGTCTGGTCCATCTCCTTGGCTGGGTGTGATGTGGGGGGCGCCATCTAGAGTGCCCAAGCAGGATTGTCAGCTGGTGCAGGAAGAGGAGGGGGAGGGGAACAGGGCAGATAGGGCCATCAGCAATGGCAGAGCCAGCACCCACCTGAGTGTTGGGGGCACCTGGCATCCCTCCTTGCTGGGCCGAGGGACAGTCTCTGTGGACATGCCCCAAAGCCTGGCAGAGGAAGCACCGTGCGACCTCCGACAAATAATGGACCTGTTACAGGGTGCCCTGATAAGGCACCAGGATGGTCCCCTCCAAGCTTCACCCCACCATGCACCACTGCTGGCCGCTAGATGATCATTTGCTGAAAGAACAAGATGATGTGCTGGAGGGTGGGGTCCTTTCAGCCCAATGGGGGCCGCCATCGAGGGCAGGTGATGGGAACAGCCACTGGGGGGGAATAGTAGAAATTTTAGGGGAAGGATGAGGGAAAATGCTGGTTAACTGCTTCTCCCCACTAGGCTACATGTGGGGGAGAAGGATGCAAACAAAAGTTGGAGGGGAGTAAAGAAATAAGGAAAGGAGGTGGAGGACCCAACAGGCAGTCTTGGACGGGAACTCACCTGGCTGCACTGGGTGAGTTGCACCTATAAGTGTGAGGTGGGGCAGTGAGTAGGAGGATGACACAAAATGGTGGAGGGCAGTCACAAGTTCTGGGAAAGCACAAGTCCATGGGACAAATGGGTCTAGGTGGCAAGGAACAAATGGCAAAAGGGGCCGGAGGCAAGGCAGAGAACAAACATCGAAGTCAGGGGCAGTCTGGGCTGGGCAGGGGAGGGGAGGTAGGCAAGAAAACAGCAAAGGGTTTGTGGGTACAGGTGGGGCGAGTGAGGCAGGCACAGAAACTGAGAAGGGGGCTTGGGTGCGTTATGGGAGGTGCACAACAAACAGCAAGAGGTTTGGGGGTCTAGGCAGGACAGGGGAGGTAGATAACAAACAGCGAGGGAGGCCTGGGTAAATTGCAAAGAGCAACAGGCAAAGGGAAGAGGCCATCTGCAAGGGTGGGACTGGTGAGAAATAGGGGGGAGGAGGAGGAGGCCGTCCAGCTCAATGCAAACTGGGCGAAGGGGAGGGAACATCTAAGGGAGGCACATGCACCCACATGTGCATGCAAAAGAGTCTCAGCTGCAACTGTCCTAGAGAAGGTGGGTGGAGTCAGGCTAGCAGTCCAGCAAGCAGGTGATGTTCAGCAGCAGGAGCAGTGGAGGAGTGGATGAAATGAGTCCCTGAGTGATCGTAGGCATGATACTTAAGCCACACTCTTCACAGGTGGTCATTAATCATGTCTCTCATTTTTCAGGTTCCCAAATTGGGACCCTGGAATTTGATTTACAGAATGCTGAGCATGCATAGCTGCAGCTGAAGTTAATGGGATCTGCGTTTTGAACATATGAAGTGCTGTATAGTGCAAAGCAGTCTGAAAAATCAGGTCCTAGGAATCTCTGACTAGGCACCCAAAATAAGTGGATTCCTTTTACTTTAATCTCTCTGTGCCTCAGTTCGCCATGTGTAAAATAGGGATAACGTCACCTCACACCTAACAGGGAAGTTGAAAAAATAAATTAAGTACTGTTTGTGAAGCACACAGATGCTATAGTGATAAACACCATAGAAAAGCGTATAAGGAGATGAACAGTTCCATATTAAGAGCAGGATATGAATAGCTTGCAGCAAATAACAAGGCCTGGGGCCACACACTGAACAAAGAGGAGAAAACGAAATATTGAATAGCTGCTCATTAAGTGAGCACCATCCACCCTGTGCGCAGAATGAGGCCGGGATCCTGGGGGAAAAGTAGTATGTTGTCATGTAATTAAAGAGGTTGTCATAGTGTTTACATGCCAGGGGGCTGAATTAACCTTAATTCTGGCATTTCCTAACTTTTAAGTGCTTGATTTTACATGGTAAGAGTGTCCTTTTAACAGAATGGCCTCTCCTCTGAAGTGTGGCTCAAGCCTTGTCCCTGGTGCTTGCTCCTTGGAGCGACTTCTCCCCTTTTCTCATCTGGCTAGGGTCCTGGGTTCTTTTTGGGGATGCCTGGTGTCTCATAGAATCATAGAATCATAGAATATTAGAGTTGGAAGGGACCTCAGGAGGTCATCTAGTCCAACCCCCTGCTCAAAGCAGGACTAACCTCCACCCAACGTAACTCCTCCCTGTGCCTGTGACACAAGGGGTGCTGTCCCTTGGGAAAATGAATAATGTTACTGCTGCTGCAAGCTGTATAAAAACCATTACACAAGAAATAATAAAGTACATCAACACAAACCCCAGCAAAGAAGTGACACAATATAACAAAGGGGGACTTTACTGGGAGCATTCTGTCCACATTCCTGACTCCAAACATGCTAGGAAATGGTGTCAGAGGCCTCTGGTAGCCATTATAGTTGTAGTCCAGACTCCTCCTCCTTGAGAACCCAAACTCCAGCCTGAGCCAGCACATCAAACCAATATTTACACAGCTATTTTTAGTGTCCCTGTCAATGTGGTCTGGGAGGCTTGCTCCCAGATGTGCTATAGTCATACCACCAGAGGCGCAGCCCAGAGCTCCAAGACCTGACAAACTCCACACAGGGATTACAAGAGTTCTTTTGCGTGGAATTTCCTAGGTTTTAAAAAAAGCAAACTGAAACAGCAGAAGTTTCATCATGTAGTACCATATTTACACCCACATGTGTGATCAGCAGCCTTGGAACCTTTAGCTCCAATGCACAGACCTCTCCCACTCAAGCTAATGGAGTAAATGACAGCAGTAATAAGTTGTTAGACTCTATGTGGAACAGCATTGGAGGGGGATGAGACACTTCCCCAGTGAGGTTCACAGATATCTGCTGATGGCAGAGGAATGGTGAGACTCAGGATCTCATTTTCCATTTCAGGCTCTGGAAGGGAGAATGCTCCAACTCTTCTGCTCACTTCCCACAAGCATGTCCCTTTCTGCCCTGTCCCCTCCTTTCTGCCCCAGTCTCCGTACAGTTTCTATTCCACTGCTGGCTTCTCTTCCCAATCCCATTCTCTTTACCTAGCCAGTCCCAGACTCCAACCCTCAGGCTTCTGATCCCAGTTTCCAGGCCCAGTAAGTCCTTCTCCAGACTCCTTTTCCCTGTCCCAGTCTCCTTGCCCAGCTATACTCTGTCCCTCCCAGCCCCTGGTTTGAAGTATCCTAGCTCTGACAGTCCAAGTCATCCCTATCTCACTGATCTGTTTCTCTCCCTCTAGGGACTCCAGCAGTCACCCACCCCCAGCTCATGTTTTTCATCCCCACGAGTGCCTAGTCCCAATCTCTGGCTACTGATCGAGTCTCATCATCCTTGCATCCCCTGGCTTCTTGTCCCAGTCTCTTTGCCCAGCCAGTCCCAATTGTCCCCTATATCTCAGGGCCTTGTCAGACCTGTCTGCCCTTCAAAAAAGCCTCCTTTCCTCTGTTCCACTGGGTCCCAGTCCTAGTCTCCTCATGCTCCTCATCTAATCTCAGTCCCCTGCCGCACCATCTCTCTGTCACTCCTCCCCCTGTTTCCCTCCCTGGCTCCCAGATCTAGCCTCCTTGCCCAGCCAGTCACAGTCTCTGCCCCTGACAGCCTTCAGTTCCTGTTTCTTATCCCAGGCTCCTTATCCCACTCTACTCCCTCAACCTGAGTGTCCCCATGCTTAACTTTTAGGCACTTGGAAAATTGCTGGGATTCATAGAGCCTAAATTCAGTGGTGCCTAGGCTCCCTATACAATGAATGGGGAGAAAAAGATGCTTAAGAATGGGATTTACAAAAGCCAGCACACTAGACAGCTCTTCCCCGCTGGTAGACTGTGGGAGATGCCAAATGGAAGGGTATGTGCTAAACCCCACCCCTCTCCTGGAGGTAGGCACCTAAATTCAGGCTGCAGGGGAGGTGTCTCCCTCTGCTTGGGATCCTCAAATATAAACTCTCCCTTGGCATTAGGTGCTTACACAATTATAGCAGGATGTGGGGGGAAGGGGAACGGACGGGAGGAAGAGGAGGTAGAAGAGGGATATGAACCAGGGGCCTCCCACTTCTCAAGTGAGTACCCTAACCACTGAACTAAAAGTTATGAGGGAAGTCCTCCTTTTTCTCCCCTGGGTTTTTGTGTAAGCTCATCTAGTGGGCTCAGAGACACCTGGAAGGTTGGAAACTGAGGCACTAATCCACCCAATTTAGGCTTAATCAATTTTTGCCTTTATATATAAATTTTCAGATGGAATCATTGGCACTTGTCATTTCTGATCATATATATGACAGATAATAAATAGATAAGACAGAACAGGCAGGGGTCCATGTTACTGAGTTCCAGGGTACTGGGATGCTCTTCTGGTTATGATGATCATCTCAGTCTCTGGGCCAGTACTCTCTGACTTGTGCCACTTGTTCATATGGTTTCCACACAACATATTCATTAGCTTTCCTCCAATCAAGACTATTTAACATTACACATACCCAGTTATACATTTACCCAAACTCTCATAAATTTGTTTTTCATTTTCCATTCTATGTTATTATAAATCATTAACATTACATCACCATTAAACAAACAAAATGTAACGCTTATTTCCTACCATTCAGCAATTTTCTTCATATGTTAATATCATAGTTCAGCATATGGGCATCATTCTAAATCATTCATTAATATAACCTTTATTTTTTATTTGAGTAGAAAAGTTATGGGGAACAACATGACAAATGTCGGCATAGTCTTATCTTTTCCAAACATGGCTTTTCAGGGGGATTTTTGCTCAAAGTGTAGCATCATGCTTGTAACTCATTAAAAAGCCGGGTCAGTAATTTTGCATTCTGTTGCATTCTTGAGGTGCTTTGTTCAGTTTAGGGCCTAAGTATTTAATTGTTCCCCAGCATACCTCCTGGCTCAGACCCTGCAGGTGAGTTAGGAACCACTATCATCCCCTGGTTGAAGCTTAAGTTTCCAGATGCCTGGCATGGAGCTCTAGTGCCCATGCAGAAACATAGGCACCGAGGGACCTTTTACTGCAAAAACTTAAGTGCTCAGTGATTTTAAGCATCTACAGGATTCAGTAGCAGCTGAGCAGAGGCTTTGTGAATCCCAGTCTGGCCTGATTCAGGGATTTAGGCACCTAAAGTATCAGTTAAGTGCCTAAGTCCTTTTGTGAATCCAGCCCCAATAGTCTAGATGGTGGCAAGCCAGGAAGGGTAATGGGAGAAGACACAGTAAGATGATCTGAGCCATGACTCCCTGGCAGAGTACTGTCTTGTGCACATCTTCCTTGCTTGTGTATCCAGATTGGAGTTTAAATCCCCAGTATCAGGGGATACCAGTGCTTAATTTGTGCCAGGGCTTGCCAGGGCTTAGGCCCGAATCTCTGGGCTTGGCAGTTCATAGCCCCGGTACCCCGGGGCTTGCTGTGTCAGTTACGAATGTAAAAAAATTGCTTGAGCCCCTCTTTCATTACAAATTAAGTACTGGTGGATACTGTGCTCCTGCCTAGGTGCCTATGCTCCTGTTGTCCATTAGACCTCACTGCTTGTTGTTCGCTATATGCAAAAGACATGCACAATTGCCTGCTGTACAGATGAATTTTTCTGGGGAGCACTGCCAGCCTGATGGTACTTAGTTTCCGTTTCCTGAGTCTTGCATCTGAATGACAGTTCTCTGCTGGGCGAAGCACCTAAAATGGATATGTTTTAAAAGTTCCTTCAGGATTTAGATTTAGTAAATTTTCCAGAGAGTTTTTTGCTCTGCTTAAAATGGGGGAATAACTGGTAATACCTCACAATTTCCTTCTGATTCTGTTGTGCATGATCTCTGTACCTGAACTTTTATATGGACTTCCTCTTGCTCAATCGGAGCAGATGCTATACAGCTGTCTTGGCAGGGGTTTCGGTTTGCGGAAGGGATGTGTGTCAAGACACCAGCATCCATTGGATTACTTGTGATTGGTAGCCCCTGGCCAACACCCAAGAGGAGCCGGCCACTCCTACCAGCTGCACGTTTCTTCCAGGATCTTCCATCAAGAAATCCCAGGCCACATTCTACATGAGGCTATGCAGCTGTCAATTGTACCTTGGAACACTTTCTGAAAGCAGGGTAAGAGCCAAATTCTGTTCTCATTTACAACAGTGCAACTCTGGAGTAATTCAGCTGAAGTTAATGGAGTCGGGTTAGATTCAGATAGGTTTAGATGGGATTATAATCTATTTTTAAATCTAATTTTTACTACCCTTTGAACCTATCGCTACTCCTTTCTTTATGCAAAGGTGCCAAGCTGTGCCCGGTGTTTTATTGAATTCATGGATAATAATTTACGATGTTAACTTGATCTTAATAAAGATTTTTGTCTGTGAATTCATTTTCAGTCACCAAAGCTTTGTACATAGAATGGTCACAGTGGATACCCCTTATGGAGCTGATCAAAGTACTTGGGGGTAGAGAATGAGTAATAAGTCACCTCAGTGCATGGGCGCCAACTCCATGGGTGCTGAGGGGCTGAGGTACCCACGGAAAAAAATTAGTGGGTGATCAGCACCCACCGGGTGACCATCTGCTCGGGTTGAGATGACAGCTGTTGGCAGGCAGCCAGCAGCTCTTTCACACAGGCTGTTTGGCTGGTCCTGCTTGCCCATCAGGTGTTGATTGCGCCCATTAGCTGTTAGTTGGTTTACTGTGTTTTACGGGTACCTCCCTGCTCTGCCAGGGGCTGAGTCACTCAATCACAGCACAGCCCCCTGGGGCTGCTTCTGCTGCTCCAGCCAGGGACATGGAGGAGGAGGGGTTAACTCCCAAATCATGCCCCGCTCCCCCTCGGCACTGCGTAACAGGAAAAAAAAAAAAAAGGTTTAGGGACAGGGTTAGGTGTGGTTGTCCTAGGTCATCAGCACGCAGGGCCAGCCAGTGCTGGGGACACACACTGGGCCACCCCGAACCTCTCTCCAATCGCCTCCCCTCATACCCCTCATGGGCAGATGGCGTGTGTAGCTGCAGCTCCCTTCCAGGCATCCTCCCAGGCTCCCAGCTGGACACCAGGCAGCAAGTAAGTCCCGGCAGAGGGAACTCGACTTCTAGGCTAGGGCTAGGAGGGTGAGTGCACAGTGGTGGCCAATGTGGGGCCACTGGAAAATTGGGCACCAGCTGGCACCCCCAACAGCAGATGTCCAGGGATGGGTGGGGAGCAACTAAACTCCGGCCACCAGAAACCCCCAGCAGAAGCCGGGAGGGTGGGGAAAAAAAGCCCCATCGGCCACTGCCACCTGGGGAACCTGCGGGGGAGGAGCTGGACCCAACCCCCTGTCTGTGGCAGAAGCCAGGAGGGGGCAACTAAGCTCTGGTCCCTGGCAGAAGCCAGGTGGGTGGGGGGAAAAACCCCGTGGGGAAGTCATGGGGGGGAGGAAGCGGGCCCCAACCACTGGCCCTGGCCGAAGCCAGGCAGGGGCACCCACCAGCAAAACCAAAAGTCAGCACCTATGCCTCAATGTGTTTTAAAAATACGGCACTTTTAACAAGACTTTCTCTTGTTAAAATGCTTTTATTGTAGCTTAATTTAAAACCTGAAGTAAAAACTTTCCTGAGGCAGATGCTAAAGAAAGATTTAATGGCAGAATTATTTTAAAACAGAGTTTCTATATCAGTTTGTGGCTTTCAGGATATCATTCAACTTAGATTCCCACTGCAATTTCTTTATTAGCCATGGAGTCCCTAAAGAAAATTATCCATCTATTTGCTCCACAGCTCAGCAAAACCATCTGGATGTAGTAGGGAAAATATTGGAAGATATAGTTGAAAGAAATTAACACTTGCTGATTACCTTGAGGGAAGATAAAATGACAGTTACAGTTCTGTGCGCCCAAGCCCCCAGACAGTGTGCCTCACAAACATGAACTTCTTGATTATAAACTGGATACGATGCTGAAGTGGCTGCTGTCTTTGTTCCTCTGACAAATACTGTATATGGCATATTATTTAATATTGTACTGCATAATATCCATTAGCCTATTAGTTTATTGCATCCAAAAAAAAAACCCATGTTAAAAGAATGTTAAGTCAAGCACTCAAAAGTTAGGAAAAGCCAGAATTAAAGTAGGCTGTGCAACTTCAATTCGGTCTCTTTGTGTGTATTCATTATAAAATGGTCTTTAATTACGTGATCATATACTATTTTTTTCCCATAAGACCCTGCCTCATTCAGTGAATGAAGAGTTCTTTAATATTTCTTCTTGTCCTCTTCATTCAATGTATGGCCCTGGGCCTTATTTACTGCACATCATTCAAATTCTGCATTGAATATGAGGTTACTAATTTCTCTCTAGGTGTTTCTATGGTGCTGTCACCTTAGTATCTGAGCACTGAAACATGAATTAATTTATCCTCACAACACCCCTGTGATAATAGGTGACATTATCACCCCATTTTATAGATGGGGAACTGAGATATGGAGAGATTAAGGCTAACATGGTCAAGAGTCCATTAATTTTGGGTGCCCAGCATGAGACACCTAAGCTCTGATTTTTCCAAAGTATTTAACATTTTTATACCGTATTATATCCTCAAAACATAGCTCCAGGTGACTTCACAACTATTCAGACCCGAGTGCTCAGCACTTCTGCAAATCTCAGAAATAGCTAAACCACTTTTGTTGAAACTTTAAAAAAAAAAAAAAATCAGCCTTAGTCAGACACCTGACATGGAAAATTTTAGTTTGAACAGTTAAAATATGTCGAAGTTATAAGCAACTGAATACAATCTTATAATGGGAAGTTTCAGGAAACATTAAGTATAGGTATTACTACCTGTACCGCCAATAATAAGTAGTATGTAATAAGAACACTTTTATCTGTGACACCTCTTACCATTGTAAGTTCACCAAAAGTTTCATTTTGTCCTTCCTCTACTTCATCTTCTGTATTTAAAAAGTCATGTAAATAAAAAGCTAAAACAAAACTCAAAAGACAAAAAGGAAACGGCTCTGATTCTCCACTCTTACTCTACTTTGACAGCAGTCTAACCCTGCTGATAAAGTAGAGTTATTCCTAGTTTACTTCAGTGTAAATGAGAGGAGAATCAAATCCATGATATTTGCACCATGTTATAGGGTGGATGCTCACTCCCAGAGTGATCCCTTGCGTCATTGGCCTCTGGTGGCCTGGTGCAGAACAGCAGGTATATCCCTGCCTCATTTTCTCCTTATGGGCTTCCAATAAGTTCAATGAATGTTGTATATAGTGAGCAGTGCCCCTTCAGGGGTCTGATTTATTTAACCAGAGGCCAGACAGACATTCAAGCAAGTCTTCAGCCCCGGTGTCCTGGGAAGGGTTATGGGTGGGGAATTAATATTAGTCTGTCTTCCCCAACTGAGTTCATCTGTCTCCTCTCCCAAGGCTCTTCACCAGTAAGGCCCTCTCCACCTAGAACCTCCTTCTGGAGTCAGGCCTCCTGCCATCACCTGGGGAAGGGCTCCTTCTCTGGGCTCAGTGTCCCTGCAAAGGTCAAACCACTGCAGCTTTTCTCTGGAGTGGTGTGAAATTCCTCAGCAACCTGGACCTCTTCCCACTGTCTGGTGAGGTCCTTTCTCTGGGACCAGGCCTTTACCACTCATAACCTTTTCAGAATCTACTCATTCCAGAAGCACCTTTTTTAGAGATGCACCTTTCAAAAGAGAAGAATGAGGAGGGATTTGATAGCAGCCTTGAACTACCTGAAAGGGGGTTCCAGGGAGGATGGAGCTAGGCTGTTCTCAATGGTGGTAGATGACAGAACAAGGAGCAATGGTTTCAAGTTGCAGTGAGGGAGGTCTAGGTTGGGTATTAGGAAAAAGTTTTTCACTAGGAGGGTGGTGAAGCACTGGAATGGGTTACCTAGGGAGGTGATGGAATCTCCATCCTTGGAGGATTTTAAGGCCCAGCTTGACAAAGACCTGGCTGGGATGATTTAGTTGGGGTTGATCCTGCTTTGAGCCAGGGGTTGGACTAGATGACCTCCTGAGGTCCATTCCAACTCTAATATTCTATGATATTTATAGGTGGATCTGGATTGGTCCATTCTCTTTAGCAGAGACTGTCACACGTAGGTTGGTTCCTGACTCTCCTGAAAGGACCAGCTCCTGTGACACACCGCTTAAGAACGGACCATCGGCTGGTGAACTAAATGTTTGAATTTTGTTTGTCAGGGACAAACATTTTTATTGTGGTAGTTTCTAGAAGCCAACCGGATCAGGGACCCATTGTGCGAGGTGCTATGGAGACATATACTAAATGACAGCCCTTTTCTGAAAAACCTTATGTTTTCCTTTATGTTTTGTACAGTGCTGAACAAAGCAGTAGCACTCAACTAATGAATAGAAATATTAATAAAATCATTATAGACCACTAATATTAATATAGGACATATCTAAGGCTCATAAGAAGAAGTAAATTGCACAGCAGAGGGCCATCTTGGCAAACAATACTTTGAAGGGCCTGTCATTCTTTTACTCGCCTCTGAAAAAGCTAAAGTTTAGTACAAACAAGGAGAGGTAGACAAATCTAGGATCCAGCCTTTGTTAGGCTTAAGATGATGAAAGATATTGCCAGCCAAGATCAAGATGATTGATATGCTTAGTGGACTTCTGGGGAAACCGCTCCCTAAGCAATAAATCTCTCTGAATACAGACTCACCATTAATTAAGCTTCAATAATGTCTTTTGAATTGGTAAACTATTAACATAGGGAGCACATAGAGATTATCCATCTTTTCTAGGCTAGCATTAGTGTCGTTTATTATGTTTTCTAGTAACACCTAGAGTGTATCAACATGAACAGAAAAAACAGTCTTTGTCCTCAAGCATTTATAATCTAAGAACCTGATTCAGAGCCCATTGAAGTCAGTGGAAATATTACTGTTGACTTTAGTGGTTTGGGGTCAAGCTCTAAGAAGATAAGCGGTGTATGAATGGTGGGAAACTGGGATGCAATAAAATATGCATAGTTTCCATATACATTATCTATATTTAGAAAATTAATACCAACTATACTTGACTATCCCTCAACCTATCCATTATTAACAGACCAATTTCCTTTAGAATCATAGAATCATAGAAGATTAGAGTTGGAAGGGAGCTCAGGAGGTCATCTAGTCCAACCCCCTACTCAAAGCAGGACCAACCCTAACTAAATCACCCCAGCCAGGGCTTTGTCAAGCTGGGCCTTAAAATCCTCCAAGGATGGAGATTCCATCACCACCCTAGGTAACCCATTCCAGTGCTTCACTATCCTCCTAGTGAATGTTTTTTCCCTAATATCCAACCTAGACCTCTCCACTGCAACTTGAGACCATTGCTCCTTGTTGTGTCATCTGCCACAAAAAAAAAAAGATGTGTCAGCATTAAATTATTTCTTAATGGAAATCTTGCCAGAATTCTTCATAATGTTCTACACAATATCTACACAATCACATCACATTTCTTTGTACTAGGAGATTGTACTCAAATGTAATTACTTTAGTAGAATCATAGAAATGTAGGCCTCGCAGGGATCTTGAGAAGTCATCAAATCCAGCTGCCTGGCTGAGGCAAGACGAAGTAAACCTAGAACATCCCTGACAGGGGTTTGTCAAACCTGTTCTTAAAAACTTCCAATGATGGGAATTCCCTAACTTCATTTCAAAAGCTGCTCCAGAGCTGAACTCATACATTCTAAGGTCAGAAGGGACCAATTTGATCAACTAGTCTGACCTCCTGCACAACGCAGCCACAGAACCTCACCCATCCACTCCTGTAATAGACCCCTAACATATGACTGAGTTACTGAAGTCCTCAAATCATGGTTTAAAGACTTTAAGGTACAGAGAATCCACCAGCAAGTGAGCTATGCCCCGTGCTACAGAGGAAGGTGAAAAACCCTCAGAGCCTATGCCAATCTGCCCTGGGGAAAAATTCCTTCTTGACCCCAAATATAGCAATCAGTTAAATCCTGAGCATGTGGGCAAGACTCTCCAGCCAGACACCCAAAAAGAATTCTCTGTAATAACTCAGAACCCACCCCATCTAACGTCCCTTCACAGGCCTTTAGCATATCTACCACGAGTAGTGAAAGATCAGTCAATTGCCAAACTAGGCTGTCCCATCATACCATTCCGTCCATAAATTTAACAAGTTCAGTTTTGAAGCTAGTTAGTTTTTTTGCCCCCACTGCTCCCCTTGGAAGGCTATTCCAGAATTTAGAAACCTACATCTAATTTCAAGTCTAATCTTCCTGATGGCCAGTTTATATACATTAGTTCTTGTGTCCACATTAGCGCTGAACTTAAAAAATTCCGCTCCCTTCCTAGTATTTATCCCTCTGATGTATTTATAGGGATATATATATATATATATATACCCTCAATCTTCTTTTGGTTAGGCTAAACAAGCCAAGCTCTTTGAGTCTCCTCTCATAAGGCAGGTTTTCCATTCTGCGGATCATCCTAGTAGCCTTTTTCTGTACCTGTTCTAGTTTGAATTCATTGTATAGTTAATTCCCCCTCCTCCCCCCCCCATATCTAGCCTAAATCTCCCTTGGTGCAGATTAAGCCTATTACTACTTGTCCTGCCTTCAGTGGACATTGAGAACAATTGATCCCTGTCCTTTTTATAACTGCCCTTAATGTATTTGAAGACTGTTATCAGATACCCCCTCAAGTCTTTTTTCAAGACTACACATGCTCAGTTTTTTAACCTTTCCTTGTAGGCCAAGTTTTCTAAACCTTTTATCATTGTTTTGTTCTCTGGATTGTCTACAATTTGTTCACATCCTTCCTCATCATGGCACCCAGAATTGGACACAGTAATCCAGTGGCGGCCTCACCAGGGCTGAGTAGAGCAGGAAAATTACTTCCAATGTCTTACATATGACACTCCTGTTTATACAGCCCAGAATATTAACCTTTTTTGCAACTGTAATCACATTGTTGACTCATATTTAATTTGTAATCCACTAAAACCCCTAGATCTTTTTCAGCAGGACTACCACCTAGCCAGTTATTCTCCATTTTGTAGTAGTGCATTTGATTTTTTTTCCTTCCTAAGTGAAGTACTTTGAACATATCTTTATTGAATTTCATCTTGTTGATTTCAAACCAATTATTTTATTTGTCAAGGTTGTTTTGAATTCTAATCCTATCCTCCATCCTCTAATCTTTCTACTTCCCCCATTCACTAGGCCAGTAACACTGTCAAAGATGGCTTTGCATAATCCTGGTGATGTATCTGATAAATATATATCTCCACATTCAATTACACATTTTTTACTTCCTTTTTATTTTGGACTGGGATAAAGGAATGCTCTCTCTCTCTCTCTCTCCTGTATATATATATATATATATATATATATATATATATATAAAAAGACTGATTTGTCTCATACTATTGTTGCTGCCAACTTTCACCTGTGTGAAGTACACCGCAATCAAAATAATTATAATGAAAATCCTTAGGCCAGTTATTCACTTAAAAGCATATAACATCACATATTTATAGTTTTCTTATTTCATCTGACTTAATGGGATTCAGGAAGAGGTTGGGTTTCTCATTGGGGTGCCAGGGAAGGTCTTTGCTTTATTTTAAAAGATATATAAGAGAAAAAAATCACTAACATACAAAAAAAGGAGCTACGTCTATCCATGCTGACATATCTGCATGTTGTATCAAAAGCAAGCAGGAGAGCTGGGAGCCTAAAACTCCGAAAGGGGGTCAGGCTTCTGACTACTTTCATTCTTTCTTCAATAGGGCCTCAGGCCTATTAAGAGAGACCCACTGGACTGTCACATTCAGGACTCTTGAAGCATGAAATTCACCTCTGTAGAGAGGGCTAGCACAAGCCATATGCACCACTTAAATCCTAGTAAAGCTTTCAGAATAAGTATTATACTTGTCCTCTGCAGAGGGATGAATTTCACCCTGGCGGAATGCATTGCTCCAAATCTCTCCTCCTCCCTCCAGAGATAAATTTAAATATTGAAAAAACAAATCTTAAACTCAACACTCTGTAATGTACCCAAACAAAAACAAAAAGAGATGCGCTAAAATGGCTGCCTACCCACTGGTATTCTGGTTTCCCAGAACACCACAGGACTGGGTTCAGAGTTCCCACCTATATATTGGGTATACAAACCCCCACATTCTGGCTATGCTTGAATCACAGAGGGATCCTATTTGCAAAAGACAACCAATCATTTTCACATGTACTGGTGTTCCAGTTCCTCTCTGGCTATTCTGTTGTATAAGCAAATACATCATAAACTAACAACAAAATTAGTTGTCTTTTAACTATTGGTGAATGTTAGGAGAATATGAAGTAAATAAGGTAAAAGACTAAATAGTAATTTTGCTTTTGGCCTTGTTTTTAGTCTAAATAAACTAGGAGGCAAATAAGAAAGAATGTGAATGAAAGTACAAGGTTAAACTTGCTCCCGCCCAAACAGAGTAAAAGTTTTGCCTTTCTGTAATAGAAGATAAGGAGATGGACCCAAGCAAAAGTTGTAAGATAAGGGGACAAACCCGAGAAAAAGCAGCTGGGAGAGAAATGCTGAGACTGCAGAAAAGTGACCGAATGTAATCTCACTCCTTAACCCCTCCCATGAGGCACAAAGGAGGCAGTATTAAAGACCTCAGACTCAAGACCCTTCAAAACGGAACATGACCATTTATTGGAAGGGATGGTACCGGGGAATGGGAGGAGCTCTACAGGTATAATTAAGCCTACCAAGAAGAAGAAGGGGGAGGAGAGAGTTCCATCGGCATATGGAACTATGGACAGGGAAAGAGGGAGTTCTATAAATGTATAGAGCTATGGTTGGGCGGGGAAGGAAACTCTATTGGTGTATGGAAATAAGCCCATCTGGTGTGAAGGGCTATGGTTTTATGTTTGCTTGTTTAGCCCCAATAAATTCATTGCGTTACCTGCAGATTGGACTCTGGACTGCTGCTTTCTGGTGAACTGTATCTGGGAATTGAGAGGGAAAGAGAGGGGGAGCCCTAACAGTGAGTAGTTCATTATTTTCTGGATTGTGGTATGATTTATAAACAACCTCTTCAGAGATATGATCAACTCTTTTTAAATTAAATAAACTTGGCAAGATAAAAAATATGAATATTTAACATGTTTCATTAGGCCAGACAAAAAACAGCAGTAAAACCAAAATGAAAGAATTCCATTTCACCCTTAGAAGTCACTCTTTCAACTAACTTCACCAAATAGGCATGCTTACAAAATAAGCTCCATTTTCTACAAGGTGTAAGCAAACTAGTTAAACTCGTTTTGGAGAAGAAAATCAGGGTAGAGATATTCTTAGATGAATGTGATGAAATTATATATATCTTTTTTGTTTTACACACAGTATCTAATAGTCTATTTAATCAAAACCTCCTTCAATATTTATCAACCAAATTTATGTAAAATTGTCAAACTGAAATACTTGCATTGTGGCACACTTAATGGCAATGTGTGTAGAGCCAGCACTTATGCCTTGAGATACAGTCTAATCTCTCCCAAATATCTGAGCAAGACATTCCTTTAGATCTGTCACATTATGACTGCTCAGTGACTCAAACTTCAAAGGACAGAGGCATCAGCTTGTCTTCTTTATTTATTAATGCAAGATCATAACAGTTTCCTGGTAGTTTGGTTAATGGGGGCAATTCCCTAGTAGACCATTTGGTTGAACTTGATTGGAGAATTTCTGTTTCCTCTAACACAAATTGGATGAGATTCAGCCTAGGTGAATCAGCTTAGTTTCCAGCAGAGAATGAGTTATTTCTTTCCAAATGGGACAATAATATTGAATTATCTAGAACAGAACAGGAAGAAAATGTGACTATTTTGACTGAGGGTTTTTTTTTTTTAAAGATAAATATAAAGCCTCAACTATAGCCTGAGGGCTTAAGTGGGTCTTATATGCTTCACAGACATTTTGTAGGCCCCCTGCGCATGGGTGAATTTCACCCACAACAGAGTTCTTTCCTCTTTATTTTGCTACTCGGCGATTAACTGACATCATTGCTGCTCACACGCAGCTGAATTATCTATCCTCCATGTAATGAAATTATTCTGACCAGTAAAATAAAGAGTTTAAACAAATTTGTTTCTGTATGTCACTATTCACTGTCAGTTTGGTAGATTTGGGCATAGGTGCAGGTGGTTCAGGCCTTGATATAGAAAGGTACTTGAACACATGCCTAACTTCTGGTATGCGATGAATCCCATAGACTTCAGTGGAACTGCTAGTGTGCGTGTCCTGAATAACCTTTCTGAATCAGCCTCAGTAAACACAAGGTAGATTGATACTGACAGGTCTAACCTGAAGCAATTTTTCAGTGACAAGTTCACATTAACTGAAGAATACTGTAGATAATTGGTGCTGTAAGTCTTTTCTAGTGTGGTTCGTATGAAGATAAGTTGATCCGCCATTAAATAGACTGTGTAACAGAATGGATGAAAATGGTGACTCTGTACCCCTGGCTCATAGCATTAGCACTTTGTACCTAGCCAGAAAGCATCTGGCTTACTTCAAGGCAACTTCAGATTCGTAACACTGAGTACCTTGTCCCACAGCCTCTGCACGCTAAAAATTGCCTCAGCTTCTGTATAAAGGTCCTGATCCAATGCCTATTGCAGTCAATGGAAAGCACCTCACTGACTTCAATGGGCTTTGGATCAAGCCCTAAGAACAGCAGGTGGTCGGAGATGGAAAGCTGGTGTAATTGAATTCCAAGGTGATCCAGATCCCTTACTGGAGCCTTGGCCTGTGCCACAGAGGGTAGGTAGTGTAAAGAAAGGGCTTCTGGCTCTGAGCTACCATTCCATGATGTGAACAACAGCTGACCACAGCAAGAATCCTTCAGGGGGCTATGGGGAATAGATCTGCCATAGCAAACCGTCCACACATATCATCTACTCTGATGTCATGCTCAAAAGTCAGCATTGAGCAACGCTGTAATTGCAACAAAAGGCAGCACACAGGCAGGCTTGCTACTCCCAGTATCTGCTGAGCGACACATTTATAACAGACCAGTTGGTATAGTGGAACTGTTCTGAATGTTGAAACTATGGAACATGTCCACACTTGCAGTACAGAAAACAATTACATGTTCTGCACTGAGAAAAGTTCTCTCTCTTTATTGGCAGTGAGGCAGGCCATGACCCACAAAGTTCTCTACAGCTGTGCTTTATGCTATATATTCCCATTAGCAGGGGCACCAGTTTGCGTAAGCATAGCTTGGCTCTCTACTAGCATCGCTCATTATTTTGCACATTTGTTGTCATTTGCTGGCTGTTGTCGCTTAGCTGAAATAAGTTAGCTGTCTTCAGTTCCTAATAGACAGGTGTCATACAACACACATGGCAGTCACAATCAGCTCCAATGAGTACACTTTTTAGCATGGTCAGCCAAAAGATCAATGTCTGAAGGAGCATGGAGATCTTCTCAACTCTAGTTAAGTTCCCTACACAACAGAGGTCGAAGCCAGTTGGCAGAGGAGCCCGGGAAACTTGCAGGGCCCTCATTAAACTTGTTTTTGTGGAGCAATAGGTACAAAATATAACTTCTACAAAAGAAACAGTGGAATTAGTTCTCTGATAAACCCATGAAATCTGACAAAGAAAGATCATTTTAATTAGAGGAATTAATTCCACTGCTTTATTTATGCAAAAGTACAAATCACGCAATACAGATTCAAAAACTTTCCTTGAGGTATTAAGATCTGATACAGAGGGGAGGTAAATGCAAATAGCATGAAAACAACGTTTTCTAGGATTTGTTTTTCATTTAACTTGAAGTTAGGAAAAATAATATTAAAGATTGAATTCAGGTCCATGGGGCTTCCACAGGTGCATTTCATTCTGGCATTTTGCTAAAAGGTACTTTAAACTACTGTGTTAATAAAATAGGGATAATTTATTAGCATAGTTTCATAAAGCTGCAATACCCAAGTGCTCTATCAAATTTATTATGAAGTCATCCTCTCAGTCTGTGCTTTTATAATTTAAACAAATGACAGGGAAACATAATATTTGTATATCACTTTTATAAAAATCTTTCAAAGTGATTAATAACGTATTATGTACACTGTAACTGTGCAGGTGATCCATCCTGCAGTTGTTAGATAGAATGAGAAAAAGAGAAAGACCTTGTGTGATCCAAGCAGAAGCCAGTAAATCACAAAAACCTGAAGTCTTGCAAATAATATTAAAAATCTGACTTACAACTCACAAAAGCAAAGAAACTTAGAGAGTCCATTCATCACAACCTGTTGTGGGTTTGTTTTTAATATGTAGCCATATTCTGGCTTCAGTCATTCTTGCTACAGAATTGTGCATACATATGGTTCTCATTTTCTGCTTAGAATAACCTAAAATAACAGTGCACAGAGGGGAAGGCAATGTTCAGTTTCAGCTATACATTTTCTTGATTTTGTCAACTCTTAATGTAACTTGTATGCATCTTTGTGGTTTAATTCCAGCATGTGTCATTGATATGATATAGGATCTGCAGCTGTGCCAGACACAGTCATATATCCAGGAACCCATTGCGATTTTAGTGAACTGTGTAAACTCACTGCAAACATGGTAGTTGCCATTGTGGTGATATTGTGAAGAAATGTGCACATTTTGTAACATGAATTTAAGAGGAATTTGAGAGGAAAAATGTAATAAATATTGTAAAAGATGGAAGCTTGGTACTTTTAGGTAAAGCTTTAATTTTGTATGTGTGTATTTCAAGTAGATAGATACAGGTTTGTTTGATATGTCAGGTCAGTTACCTATTTCCTACTAAATATAAAAATAAAAAACCCTAAGTGTTTCAATCACCGAATGGGTATGAAATATTTTACATTTTAATCAACCACATCATAGTTAATTAACTGTATTAAATAGCATTTCAATCATGCAAAGCAATACAGTATGTTGTTGCCATTTGCTGCCTGGAAGTCATCTGATCAGAACCTTGGACAGAAACACAGGTTTACGTTTTTTTAATTTTGTAATATTTAAATTAAATCTGTGAAGTCTAAATTTTCAAATGTTAGAAGTCTCCAAAAGGACAGATTACAAAACCAAATCTTACCTAACAACAGGGCTGAACATTAGGATTTTATTTCCGCATCATTAGCTTAAAATAAACCAGCTGAGGAAAGCAGGAGGGGGAGGTCTGCTAGCTGGGCCTGAAGGTCTCTTAAGTTCCAAGGTGTAGGAATAGACGCCAAATAAGTTGCATTTTTCTGAATAAAATACTATTGTAAACTCTCTGGGGTAGGGACTGTATCTTTCTGTATGTTTAGACAGTGCCTAGTCCATTGCAGACACTACTATAATATGATAACAGAAAGATTTTCAAGTACCAGTTTTGGCTCTGTTGTGATCTACAAAACTCTCACCACATCGTGTAAGCCCCTAAACTTACCTGGCACCTAAGTTTTCAAAGTAAAAGTTCCCTAAGTGCCTACGTTCATGCCTCTGAGAATGTGTACAGTTGCCTCCCTCTAGGTGACCAGACACCTATCTCCTGACTAAACCCCCGAGTAAGTCACAAACCAGGGATAGATAGGCACATGTGGGGCCAGACTAACAGGATACTCAGAGGCTGCTTAACAGATTGGGTCCCATTCAAAATGTGGCTGGAGGAGGAGGAGCTGCTGCTGCTGCTGTTGCTAGCACCCACCTTATCCGTTTCCGCCCACTGGTTAGGTATTTGGCTGGGATGTAGAAGACACAGGTTCAATTCCCCTACCACAGAGGGAGAAAGGATACACTGTTTAACTCCTACCTCTCAGAAGAGCACCCTAACCACTGATTTATGGGGTACACTGATGTGGGGCTCCCACAATCTCTCCTATTGAAGCTTCACAGTGGATAACTAATGAAAAGTGGTTGAAGCAGCTTCCTAGTTGGATGCCCTCATCACTGGGCTATGGAGTCATTACCATTCTCTGTGGCCCAGTGACTAGTTAAGTATTTATTCATAGTGGAAAAATCATTGGAACACAGGGAAAATGACTCTGTAGCTTGGGCAGAAGACCCCAGGGCCCAGTCCCACTGCTCCCACCACTCTTTCATTATTTATCCACAGCGGAACTGGCTCTCTCACATCCCAGGTAAGTGCTCTCTAACCACTAGACTAAAAGTTGCAGAACCCATAAATATGGTCAGCGTTAAGGGTAGCCATTGGCTGTTCAGGATTAAAGTGGAGATATGTGGGCAATAAAGGAGGCTGAAGAGGAATTAATGAATAGCTTATAGATTGCATGTTGAATGACCTAACTCCTTATTTCATCTTTTTTTTTTTTTGCTTTTCATTGTTGGGATATGCAGTCTGGGAACCTTAATTTAAATCGAATGGGTTTTTTTCCCTGTGGGAACAGAAATACAATATGGTCATTTCCAGATTTAATTATAGCTCTTTTCGATCAGGAATGACTGGATAAGATTTCATTGTGAAAATGAAACGCATTTAGTCTTGATCACAAAAAGTCTCCATGAAGGTTGGGCAAAATCAGCTTTTGTTCTGAAGAGAATTTACAATAATTTGGCATTGACTTTTCTGTTTTCTGCCTCCCCTGCCATCTCTCCATTTCAAACTTCATGAATAGACTATATGGAAAATGTAGCTCAGTGCTAAATGACTTGAGAAAAGAGGGACAGAATAGGAAAGAACAAGGTAATTTCACTTGTATAGATGAGCAGACAGAAAAAAACAAAAACCAGGAGATCAACTGAGCAAACAGAGACAAGAGCAAGAACAAAAATGAAAGGGTAAAGAGCTCTGCCCAAGACTCAGGGGCCAGTATGAAGGATTTGCATAGACAATATACATCAAGATCATTCTTCTTTCAAACATTTATTTAAGATGTGAGATTTTTATCCATGCCTGAAAATCACTGAAATACTAAACAATAAAAACTGGTTTCTTTATCTTTCAAAGGAATTTTATACTTCTATATAAATTTTGATCAAATCCAAATCTCTCTCTAGCCCTCCCACTCTCTTTTAAATACATTTTTTAAGCCCAGTCTTTCACTAGTGTAAGTGAGTATAGCTCCATGACCTCAATGGTGTTTCATTGATTTATACTAGCTGATGATCTGGCCTTTTCTAAGTATTTAGTCATGGTTAAAGGTGCCATATTGAAAGCTTTGAAGACTAAAGTCCTTTATTTACCCACAGAACAAATATACTGCCTGGGCAGCAGACTTTCCCAAAATATCCCACCAGAATGAAAAGCAAACAGTGAGCAGAAAAAACAGATACCCTGAGATACAGAATACCGTTCTTTTTAATTTATAAAACATGACTACATTTCTTCATTTCAGTTCAATTTTTGATTTCTTCTGTGATTGCCAGATACTGCCAGCTATGGTGGCTTTTAAGATGTTGACCCTTGTGCATTGGTAACTGATCTGAGACACACATAAAAAATGAACTTTAATAGCAGATGAATTAATTCCTTAATGGAATACCAAGGTTGTGCAAGAAGGCACTCAAAAGTCAGGGAAAGAAAGTTAAAGTTTCATGCACAACCTTTGTGCAAATGGGTTATGATACAGTTTTTAATTTTCATTTTGGAAATAAGGTGCAATTCTTTTTTAACAGAGGGTAATTAACCATTGCAACAACTTACTTGGTGATGTGGTGGATTCTATATTACTTTAAATCTCTAAATCAAGATGGCATACTTTTCTAAAAGATCTGGTTGAGCTCAAATAGAAGTTATAGGCTTGATGCAGGAATCGCTTAATGAAATTTTGTGCCTGGAGTTATGCAGGAAGACAGACTAGGTAATCATTAATGGTTCCATCTGGCCTTAAAATCTATTGATCTTGTGCTTTAGTTAGATTATTTCTCAAACAATAAAATATCTCATACAGTTTTTTCTATATTTTAGAGATACATTTATAGCATGTTGTATTTCCTCCCATCTCTTTCTTTTTATACTTGAATCATTATAATATTTAGTGTAAATACATCTTTAGGCTGAAATGTTCACAGTTGCCTGAGGAAGTTCAATACCCAAATCCCACTGAAATTCAATGTATGTTGGAGACCTAATTCCCTTAGTCTCCTTTGAAAATCCCATTTATTTTCAAAAGTGGCCTTTGATTTTGTGTGCCTCTCTTTTTTTGGATGCCCAGGTTCATGCGCACTTTGATAGCCCACTTCAGGAAAGCATCCATTTTTAGGAAAGCATTAAGCATATGCTTAAAACTCTTTGAAGCCAGTGGAACTTAGCTACTTGCTTAAAGTTTAGAAAATTCTTAAATGCTTTACCGAAGAAGTGCCTATATTGCTTGGATTTGGATCAAAGTTTGAATTTGTTTTCTCTCCGCCACTGCCTCCTCGTTCCTTAATTTGCATTTTGTAAGCTTCAAGCTGGGAAGCCAAAAGTGAAGGGATGAAATTCTGGCCCCATTGAATTCAATGGGAATTTGGCCATTGACTTCAGTGAGGCTGGGATTTCACATAAGATCCCCAAAATGAGAAGCAACTCTTGAAAATGTTTACATTAGACATTATAGATGACAAGTTCTCTTTTCTCTAAGGCAGTGTTTCTCAATTAAATTTGGCCACGGAACCCTTTTGAACTCCATAAATAATTGCGGAACCCCCCAAACTCTTAGCAGTCTTCAAATGTTGAAATAAGCAAAGGTCAGCATTTCTAACTTAAATTACACTTACACTGGATACCCTTCGCCAGAAAATCTGAGACATCTTCCCTTTTTCGGCGGCGCGGAGAACAGCTGCTCTCGGCAGCGGCGAACAGCTGATCGGCGGCGCAGAGAACAGCTGCTCGCAGAACCCCAACAGTGTTCCCGCAGAACCCCAGGATTCCGCGGAACACCAATTGAGAAACACTGCTCTAAGGTATGTATTTTAATAATTTTATTAGCAACCATGAAAAATACATTCTTTTGAACCAGAAGCAATGCAGCCTTATATACAATTCTGACAACAACAACAACAAATAATAATTTTATTTATGAAGCACCCTCATGCCACAAAAGTTCTTGGGATGCTGAACAATCATGCAGAAAATTCTCAGGCATTAATAAAAGAATACCCTGACCTGAACAATGTTACAGACAAGGTGGGGAAACAAACAAAACAATAAAACAGCAGTGGTAGAATGAGGCTGTTATTGGCCCACATATATCTTTGAAATAAAAGTTATTCTTCTATATGATGTTGTACTTTCAATGCATTGATTTATTGGTAGTTCTCAAAGTGTTATAGATCTCAAAGATGGATCAGTATGACTGCTTACCCATGAGTAGCCCATTTCCCTAGGAAAAGTTTCCCTAAAGGGGAATGTTGGTTGGATGAAAGCAGGGAAAGGAGGAGTTTGCCTTTTTCCAGATTCCATATTTTTGAGAGACATGTAGAATTGGATCAGTTTTAGGGGAATTGAGGAGGCCCAGTAGAAACACTCTAAGTGATCTCAACAGACATGATGGAACACGAAGAAGTTATTGTTCTAGGTTGTCAGTTAAGATGTAAAAATGGTGTGTAATAGCCTTATATATAAACAGTGTGGTACCTTGCCCTTCATCATTTATTCCGATGAATATTCCTCACTCATGCTAATAGTTCTGCAGATGACACTGGGAATCTGAAAGAATATAAGGGTTGCAGGCTCAAATCCATATTTTTTTTTAACAAGAAATTAACAAATAATTGCCAATCACTTGAACACATGGAAGTAGGCAATTTATAAATATGAAGGTGGACCACTCTTTAAAAATAATGTATTTTGCTGTAAACCACTTAAGATGCACTTAATGAATGCCCAAGTCTTTGGGATCCCTCTGCTCTTATTTGCAGTGGGAAGATAAGTTTGTTTCAGTTTACTTATACTGAGAATCAATAGGAACATATATCATGTTATGCACCCAGTAATTGATTGTGGTGATCTGTTTTATTCCAGATGAAGAGACCTTGTTGAAGGGAGATGCATTTTACAATAAGTGGTTCTGACTTCCAGGCAGCTGCTGCTAATGCCTCTCAGTGAGTAATGCTATACAAATGGAAGTAGCCTTTTTTCATGCAATTAAAGAAGATGCTTATATAAACTTTACTGAAAGTAAATACAGTGAAACGCTCTTATTATGCCTCTGAATTGTAACATCAAAACATCAGGCAACTTTAGACCTGATTTAGAATGGAGTTTGCATGCGTGCATTAGAGTATAACAAGTCACTGTCTGTCACTGCTCTAATGTGGCATGTGTAATATACAGCATTCAATATGAAGGAGGTAATGAGCAACATTCTAATGCAGATTTTAGAGCAGGTGCCAGTTGGAAGCACAACATCAAGGGTTGCAAAACAGCTTCCATTCTAGCATTCAAAACATTCACCGTTAACTCTGATTTTTCCATGTTTGGCTTCTTGTCTGAAGGTAATTTTTTCCTGGAAAGCTGAGCACATTCCTGTCAGAATTCTTGAGTTGATTCAGGGAAGACATATTTTTCACATTTAAAAAAAAATATTCCCACATTTTCTTTGTGGGGGGATAACACAGAGCAGCTAAATAGTAAAACCATATGTTTCGCAGAACATAGTCCCTCAGGAATAGCGTGCATTTTGGATAGGTTGAAAAGGTTTGATTGTAAATCCCCAGGAGATAATTGGAATTGTCTGGGCAAGCTCAGCTCTGCAGCAGGAGGTTGGAGGAATAGAAGAAAGCTCAGTGGGACGGCTGGCTTCACTGCTTGACTGTCATCCTGGCTTCTGCTCCTAGCATCTTCATTCCTTGTGTACCCTGTTCCTGCTGTGCCTGCCAAGAGAAGTTTCTTGCTCCAAGCCCAGTGAAGATTTCTCTGCCAGTCAATACAGCTCCTTCTCTACCCGCCAGCACAGGGCTGTGTCTTCCTCACTCCAGTTCTCCTTGCTTTCTAACTACAGTTCCCCCCAAGCAGAGCTTTCTTTGTCTCAACATGTATTTTGGGGATGGTAGCACTTTTGTCTCAACTAGAGGTGCTTCTCCATTCCTCACCACCAAACTCTGCCCTTACTATGACACAGAATCACCCAAAGCCTTTGATTACAGGCAACTGTTGTTGCTGCTAGCCTGGACCCTTGCTGCTGATGAAGGGACAAATTCTGCAGCCTTCCCTCATGTAACCAGGGTCTGAATGAGCTCTTCCCAGACATCTAGTGATGAGCTGGGGGAGAAATTGTCAGGAACCGACTTTGTTTGCATAGACACACCCACTCGTCCTAGCTGTGTGGCATGATGGAGTTGCTTTGCCCAAATGATCACTTTTGGTGGGTGCTGGATTTCAAGTCATTTTGTTATAGGGTGCAGGGGTGATAAAGTGTTTTAATCCTTGTGTGAATAGAGGGCAGCAGAACTGTGCTGGCCATGCCTTGATTGAGGGTTTCATCTTCAACTGAACTGCCCTCGCTAAGGAGGAGGTAGGGGTGCCAAAGGCCAGTGGAGAGGAGAGAGGGTGGGAACAGGTGTTTGATTGATTTCAGTGCAGGGTATTTATGGTCTGAGGTGGATGTAGGACTGGGACCAAGAATTATAAAGTTATTTCAGAGGTTCAGATCATGGCAGTGGTGACAAAACAAAAATGTGTAGATTTGCATAGTGAATGAGGTAAGATTGTACATCTGCTTTATATTAATGGAGATGTGCAGCTGTTAAAAGCATTGTGATGAGGCTGACAGCAATGCGAATGCAGATGCCCTCCTAAGCTTAGTAGGAATAATTCAATTGTGCAGCCCATTTTGGCTTGTCTTCTGTCATAATATCCAGAGAGTTACATTTCTCAATATCCAATGGGTGTATCTGCTTTATTTTAGCTAAGAGAAGCATACTTTTTTTTAGAATCTGCTTTCGCTTTGCAATTATAAAACCTGTTGGTCATTCAGTGGCATTTCATCTTGAAAAAATGGTCCAACTATGGTGTTTCTTACATAGATCTGATTCTGAACAAATATCTGATTATCCAGTCTACATTTGTCTGTCTTCCTAACATTTTTGTCCCAAGCATGGTATTATGGTGCTCTCCAAGATGTTAGATGGTATTAAAACTGTCAGTCTCTTGCGGTAAAGTACTTGTCTTTTGATGTCGACTTTGATGTGCTGGACCCTGTTTATAATTGAGAAGGGATAAATGGGTTGTCTCAGAACTGACAATTTTATGTCTGCAAATTAAAACTTTAACTATGTGTGTGTTCCAGGAATATTTTTATGGTCAGATCATGAGGCTTTTGTCTAGTCTTTGAAGTAATGCCATCAGGATGGCTGCAAACACTTACAATTAACTCCTTTAATAATTCATTCACATTACTTTAAGAGAAGCACTAAAAAAAGCAAGTCTCATGTCAAGGATCTTATCACAAGAAAACTGTTTGCAGGTGACAACACAGCAAATAAAGAGATGGTATTTTTTCCATATACTATCCACAGTAGTATATGCAAAAATAGAGAAAATGAAGACCTTAGTTCACTTTTAGCACTGGAATTAGGAAAGAAACAAAGTTGACAAATTAAATCTCAGCAAAATTGGGTTTCCTATTTTCTGTAGATATTGGGCATGATTTTCTATGACTCCACTGAAGAATAGAGATATTCCAGTAGAAATGTTGGCCCATTTTGTTAAATCTTTATGTGGGGTTTAACCATTTTTGTCATGTTTCCATACATTAACAGCAAACAGTGTGCTTGCAGTCTAAAATTTCCGAGTAAGGAAAATGAAAAGAACAAAAGTAAAACCTACGAACTACCAATACATGGCAAGATATAAGAACATAATGGCCATACTGGATCAGACCAATGGTCCATGACTTTACTGAGTATCCTTGCTTCACATCTCAGAAGAGGTGAGGATTCTTAAAATAGGCAAAGATTTGTGGATTTCATTGGTGGTTTTATTTTGTCCTAACTAGTTCTTCCATCTCTAGTTACAAGTAAATATGTCACAATTGAGACAGGAGGCATTCCCTTTTTCTTACTCAAAATTATGCTCTCTGCACTTCAGTATTGCACCCACATTTTTCTGCAGCACAAGATTCTAAGACACTGAGAATTCAATATTTGTAAAGATAATTGCGGGTCTGTCTTTAACCACTTAAGCAGGAGCCATTGTTCTTTTACCTGTGGGTATTGAACTGTACTCTTTACTTCCCAGCACTGTACCTATATTCTTCTGTGCTACAAGTTAATATTCAGGGTCTTCAATATTTATGGTTTGACTAATAACTTTATTATTTGTATCTTGGTAATGTCTAGGAACCTCAGCCATGGATCAGGGCCCTACTGGGGTAGGTGCTGCACAGACAAAAGACAAAGAAAACAGTCCCTTCCCTGAGACCTCACAATCCATAGACAATGCATCTGTTTGAATGAGGGGAGAATTGGCCCTTTTCTCTTTAAAAAAGAAGTAGAAGCACATTAATAGGATCTGATGGAGCAAGCTTACATTCATGGCTTGTTTTGTGGATAAATAGAGGATTCCATTTTTCAAGGCTGCCAATCAGAAACCTTTCGTAAGCTCAACAGTCATTTAAAAATGGGGGGAAAAATAGGTGAGAAACAGAGCAGGATAGAGGCAAAAACCCTCTGAGAGGCTGTAGTAGAATAGGGGGTGATTAGCTCCTTGGTGCCTCTGCCCCACCCCAGCCATCCCAGCTGCCTGGGCTGGGGCAAAGTGGGTCACCAGGACCCAGACAGCAGAAAGGAAAACCACAGCTGAAGGTGCTGATTAGAGCACACCAGAGCCGTGCCTAATGAGGCAAGTGGGAACAGCTCTCCCCTGAGTTGGGGAGGGGGATGGGGGCTATATAAGCCAGCTAGGGAGACACCTTAGGGAGGTGTGGCTAGGGAGGAGAACAGGAGCTTGGCTGCTCAGTTTGTTGCCTGGCCAAGGAAGGATGAGCAGCCCAAAGCCTTGGGGCCAATTGGGGGGTTGGGAGTGGGGTTTGCATCTGTACATGGTAAATAAATGAGCACAGGTGATTGCACTGGGTGAAGCCTGCGAGTCCTATTATTGCAGAGGGGCAAGACTACCCAGAGGACCCAGAAGGGCAAGGACACCTGTGGCAACCCGCCCCCAGAGGCAAATGGGGGAGAAGTGGTAGAACAACAAATACCCACAAAGACAAAGTGGGTAGGGTAATATCTTTTATTGGACCAACTTCTGCTGGTGCGAGAGACAATCTTTCAACCCATACAGGGTATGTCTACACAGCAACTAGACACTTGTGGCTGGCATGGGCCAGCCACGGGTATCTAGTTACTATGTAGACATACCCACAGAGTTCTTTGTCAAGTCAAGTAACCATAATCAGAAGTATGAGGGCTGACTTTATTGCAGGGAAGATACAGCTTAATTGTAGTGCAGAGCAATGGAGGGATTTCTAGGTTTATAGTTTCAGATGAATTGTGATACAAAATAAATTAATCATAGATTTCCACCATAACTTCAAATAGCCACCACTCATTCATCAAACTCTCTAATAGAACACTCCCATGCTAGCATCAACTTCCTGGACACCACGATCACTCCAACTATGGAACCCTGCAGACAACTATATACAAGAAACCCATGGATCACCACACTTAACTTCACAGATCCAGTAACCACCCCAGACACAGCAAGAAATCTGTTACCTATAGCCAGGCCCTCAGATATCACAGAATATGCTCCAAGGAGAAAAACTGGGATATACACCTTAAACTCAAAACCATCTTCAAACAAGTCTTGATCTGCTAAACATTAATATTCTGGTTATTTGTATGTGCTATCATTGTACGTGAAGTTATGAACATATTGTTGAATATGCTCCTAGAACATGTTGCAAGGTGGGAAACTCTCACAAACAGCCTTTCAGGCACAACAATGAAGTAGCCAGATGTGCTAATGGGCCATTAAGGAGAGCCTCTCACCCAAACCCCATCCTTAGAGACCTCACCAAGAAAAGCATGTACAAAATGGAATACTGACTGACCATTGAGGATGACTGCCTCAGGTCACAAGCACTGACTGTTCCAGCAAGCTGCAAAAGACTTTAAAAAAGTGGAGTGACATCACCACTTGTCTTCACTCTCCCACAGTTCAACACCTGAAGAAACACCTGAAAGACAAAAGACTTTTGAATGGGGTTGGGGGGATCCAGGCTGAAAGGAAAATGTCGCCTGTGAAATGAAGAGCTGCAAGCCTGCTTGTACCATCTCTCAGGGTGAGACATTTCTAGATTCAAATCCTGTCAGAATTTAGATCGTGTTCTTATTTTTATTTCTTGATTAACTTCTTCTGATCTCTTAAGTCTACTACTTATAATCACATCAAATCTATTTTTCTGTAGTTAATAAACTTGTTTAATGTTTTATCTTAACCAGAGTGGTCTTGAAGTGAAGTGTTTAGGTGATATGTACCCTGATTAATGGATGCTGATGCAAAACTTCCTCACATAGAGGGGGGAAGCAGACTCATTAATGAGCTTACAATGGATAAATCTTTATCCAGCACAGTACAGTATTATCTTGGGGTGCATTCCTGGGTAGTGAAGAGCTTGGGATCTGTGGGGGTTAATTGCTGTCCCCTGGCTGTTTGGTAGGTGCAGGTGACTCAGTTGGATGTGCAGGGCCACTTAATATCATGTTGGATGATGACAGGGTCTGGAGAGACTCTGGATCATCGACAGGAGCATATTTGGAGGTCAGCACAAACCACAAGAGGAAGGAAGTTCAGCAGTACCCCAGATTCAAGCTGCATCAGGTGACATAAAGGAAAAAAATCCAAATATCCCTCCAAAACCTACAATATTCTGACTGCACACCTAGCTGTCACCTGCCACCCCACACTGGAACCTATAGAAGGTCTCATTAAACAATTACAACCCAGACTTGATGGGGACCACATCCTGAAAGAAGTCATTCCTTAAACCCCCTCTTCTGGCCTTCAGACACCTCCCCAACCTTTCCAAAGCTCATAATTAGAAGCAACAAACCTCCGCACAGACCAGGGCCCACCAACTAAAAGTGGCACCAGACCCTGCCAGAACAGATGCAAAATATGCTGACATACCTCCACTGCTATGATGATCAAACACCCACCACAAGATCCATGAGTCCTATACATACCTATCACAACATATGGTGTATCTCATCCAGTGCACTGAATGTGCCAACAACAGCAATTATGTAGGTGAAAACAGATAATTACTACATTCTTGAATGAACTCACACAAAAATAAAGACAATAAAAGACAAAAACACTGTCATTCATGGGTGAACACTTTTCACAAAGCGATCACTCTATATCTGACCTATCAGTCCTCTTCCTCCAAGGAAGCCTGCACAACATCTTCAAAAGATATACCTGGGAACTTAAATTAATAACTTTGCTACACACTAAAAATCATAAACTGAATAGAGATACTTGGTGTAGCTTATTACAACAATCCACTAACTCCCATTTTTTGTCCTATGACTATAGTGGTGTTAATGGGCCACTTCATCTTGAATGGTCCATTAGAACACGTGTTAACTACTTATGCTAAACAATGTGTTCCACCTTGCATTTAACTGTGAGACTCTGAGTACCTTTCCCAGAACTGTATAGTTAAAAAGCTTGTGTCCTTCACCAAAAGAAGTTGGTTCAATACAAAGATATTACCTCATTCACCTTACCTCACCAAAGCCAATACTTCATCATTGGACCACATTCTGCTTTCATTTATACAGGTGTAAATCTGGAAAGCCACCACTGACTTCAGTGGACTGATTCAGCACTATGCAAAAGTAGCATAAATAAGAGCAGGCTTTAATCCATTGTGTTTAATTTATATCCTACACATCTGCTAAATTATGAGTTCTTAAATGATCTGGTTCTCCAGTTGACATAAACAAAAACCAACATATTTGTCAAGAGGACTGAATGGCTCATTAGATTTGAGATTTCAGATATATGTTTTGTTAGCCTAGAGCATGTGTGACACATTTGAGACAATTGTCTGTCACTTTTTAAAAGTTATACATAGCTGAAAAGCTGGGTTTATAATGGCAATAGTGATGAAGATAAGGGAACCCGCACAGATACTGCCTACCCCAAAGGCAAAAGTTGAAATATAAATGTAACATTCTTCCCTTTGTCTTATAGGATAAAAGGGAAGTGTGTGTGTGCAGTAGGAAAAGTAGCAGCAGGTTGCCCCCTACTGGAAAAACTGAGCCAGTGCTTTTGAACAAGTGACAACAGAAAGTGTGTATGCATGTGCATCAGTGAGCAAAATCCCAACTTTCATATTATCAATACCCACCCAATAGTGGTTGTTTCATGTTACTAATAGTGTTTTTAATTATTTTTATATCCTCTTCTGTTATTATTTTCCCTTATATTATTTGTAATCCAATACTGTAGGTTTCCATATTTGATAACAAGCTTTGAACCTAAAACCACCCAGCTCAGATTGTCTACTTCTGGGAACCATGATTATCTGTTTTACTCAACATCTGGTTATGTAGTAAGTAATATAGCCTTGTGGAGGATTCCTTCTTCTCCCCTGTGACTAATAGGTGCTGAGAATTGCAAAAGGTGCGGTTGATGATTGAGCAACAGGTATTCTTCATTCTGAGTCAAAATTAACACAATGCCCCAGCATGGTGTTGCAGGACACTGCTGTGGGTACTGTGATTATTCAAATGAGAGAAAATAGCACCATACCATTTTTGGTCCTTAAAACTTGGAACACAGAGAAGGAGTTACTTCTCTGTAGTCCTCCTACAGCCCCCAAGTACTCACTGCAGAGCTGAAGAAGAGCTCTGAGTAAGCTCAAAAGCTTGTCTCTCTTACCAACAGAAGCTGGTCCAATACAAGATATTACCTTACCTACTTTGTCTGTCTGGTAACAACAGTGTCACAATGAGATCACAGTATGCCACCTAATGAGCATCATGTACTGTGGCATGACAAGTCCCTTCTGCTGTATGATTTGTGAATAGTATTTCAATAAAATGTAGTCAAGATATTCAGTACGAACCTGTACAGCTTGTGAGTGATTGCAACTACAGTTTATAAACAGTGTGTGGTTTGTGGTGGAACTGATATGAAGTACCACTTGTCCGTAAACTGGCCAGCTAGCATATTTTCAAAAAGTACCTCTAATGGGTTGAACTAGGTCTGGAGCCCCTTGATGGAGACCTCACTGCCCTGCCTCACCTCGCCCCAGAAAAGAACAGAGGAGAAGTCCTCCAGGCAGCCTAGAGAGGCTGCTGGAGCAGCCAGTCAGGGGGTAGGAGGGCTGTATAAAAGGAAGCAGCAGAGGCCGAGCACTTGGTTGGTGCCTGGAGATGGAAGAGGGAAGGCTGGGTTCCTGGCCGGCAGACAGAGCAGCAGGACCATGGACAGCTCAGTGCAGGCAAGACAGCCCAGAAAAGGCTGCTGAAGACCCAGGGGAGTGAAGAAGGAGATCCTGATTGACTGCAGGGCCGAACAAAGACTGGGCCAAGAACCTAGCCAGACCAAGTAAGGGTACTATGATAGACCCTATCGGTCTGGTTAGAGACTCAGCCCAGGGAGGCTTGCCAAAACGACACACTGTGACAGGCCCTGTTGGGTTGTTGTAGAGGGCAGTGTCTTCTGGGAGAAAGCCTTGGCGGGCAGTAAAGACTGTATACCCCAGAAGGTGCTGGCTGTTTGTTCCACCTACAGACCCTGTGTGACTTGGCTGGAGGGCTGAGTAACTAAAGACCCACCAAAGAGACAATGGGCTGGACGAAGGGGGCACTCGTGAGTGGCAGGTGCTAGCTTCATTACAGTACCCTCATTTATTCACCCAGAAATTCTTCTTCTAAAAAATGAGGGGGACCACATTAAGTCTATACACTTAAATGGATTCTACCTATGGCATAACCATGGTGTTGAAATAGCATTAGTCTTCCCTCACTGTCTTCTTGGGACCCACATTCTGGCCTAATGTAGGTCACACACTTTAGAGGAAATAGAGGCACTGGCTTCCACAGCTAGCTAAGTTATGTCTCTGTTTCAGGTTTATTGTACCCTGAAGTACGTAGCCCTTCCATATGAGGTAACAGCGAAAACAGACTTCACTACGCTACTGGAGGTTGATTGTGTTGCTGAGCAAACAGGTACAACCACCAGGAGGAAGGATTTAGCGCGCTCTCATGCTCGTTAGAGGAAACAAGTTGCAAGCCACTAGGTAAGAAGTAGAGATGGACCCACATGAATGGGAATCCTAGATCTGAGCCTCTCTGGACTTTGCATAATTTCAAAGGCGGATATGTACGTTCCTACTCCAGTGTGAATCTTCATTAGGTACCAGGCAGAAGCCAAATTCTGCCTTCAGATTTGGGCACGCAGTTCCCTTGGCAGTCACCAGGAGTTGCACAGGTATATCTAACAACAGAATATGGTTGCTAGAGATTTGGCAGTGCCTTTAGTGTGTTGAAAAATGCATTGTGTTCTCACAGCCCTGATCAAACTTTTCCTGCTAGGCTTTCATCAGACTGCTCTGTTTGAACACACATGCTGGGCCCATGTGCTTTTAAGCTTCCCAGTGTCACTGCAGGCTCCAGGCACCATCTCTGGCTTTTCTGGCATACTTCCTAGGCACAGAGTCTAGTGTCCCTTTTCAGAAGTAAAACCCCACAGCCATGCTGGTCTAGAATCCAAGTTCAATGATGACTCCCCAAGAATCCCAGTAGTTTAAGCATACCCTTTCCTAGAGCTCCATCTTTCTGATCACTGGTTTACAGTTTATCCCTTGAGGGACATGTGGTAGTCAAAGCAAATAGACACAGACTTTGCAGAAGGATTTCTAAAAAGACAATGACACTTTAGTCAGCACAAGAAAAATATATATCTAGGCGAAACACTTACATACCATTCCCTGCCTCAGTTTCCTTACCACTCAAATGTCGTCTGGAATTTTGTTAGAATCCTTTAGGGGGTATCCTTTTCTTCTTGCACATAGCTCCTCCTTTGTAAAATGGAGTGTTCTTTTCTGATCCCAGCAGCCAGTCTGATAACCCTCTACCCAACTAATCAGCTCAATGAATCTGACAGCCAAAAATGTTTCCTTCTTCCTCAGGAAACTTGCCCCTTTGTTCCTCTCCCCAATCTTCCCAGCCTCTGTGATTTAAAAGGACTATGCCAACATCTTAGTCTCTTCATTCTTCCCTGTTTCCACACCTTCCTCTAGAGATCTGAAGAGAGCCGGTTGCAGTTTCCCCATTATTCTGCCACAGCTTGGCCTATATGCTTATTGATAGTCCTTAACTGTCTCATTCAAAGGCAATGTTATTCTACCTGTGTCAGTCCCAGGATATTAGGGCTTGTCTACACTTACAGTGCTGCAGGGGCTGCTGTGAAGTCATAGCGCTTAGTGAAGATGTTACTTCTGCCAAAAGGAGAGCTTCTCCCATTGGCATAGGTACTTCACCTCCCCAAGAAGCAGTATCTATGTCAATGGTACACGCTCTGGGAGTCTGAGTGACGTAGTTATGCCGACCTAACCCCCAGTTTAGACAGTGCTATGTCGACTGGAGGGTTTCTCCCACTTGATATAGCTACTGTCTCTCAGGGAGGTGGAGTACCTATGCCAACAGAAGAAGCTCTCTCATTGGCATAGGTAGTGTGTTCACTAAAATCCACACCCCTGAACGATGTAGTTATACCAACATAAATTGATAGTATAGACCAACCCTTAGAGAGACAAGGTAGGTGAGGTAATATCTTTTATTGGACCCACTTCTGTTGGTGAGAGAGACAAGCCTTTGATCTTACACAGAACTCATCTTCAGATCTGGGGAATTTACGTAGAGTGTCACATGCTAAACAGTCTGTTCCATCTGGCATTTAGCTAAGTAGTTAACACATTTCAAGTGACCATTCCAGGTGAAGTAGCCTGCTTACACACCCCTCCAGTCAAAGGGAGGAAAGGAAATGAGAGGAGGGGAAGCAGCGGGGCTGTGTGTGTGTTGGTGGGTTATAAATTGTTTATAGCAAGCCATAAATCCAGCGTCTCTGTTCAGTTTATGATTTTTAATGTCTAGCAAAGTTATGAATTTAAGATCCCAGGCTCATCTTTTTAAAGTGTTTTGCGGGTTTCCCCCTGAGGATGAGAACTGATAACTCAGATATAGAATGGTCACTTTGTGAAAAGTGTTCACCCATAGGTGATGTGGTGTTTTTGTATTTTATCATTTTCCTATGAGTTCATTAGAGAGCATAGTGATGATCTGGTTTCACCCACATAGTGGTTGGGGCATTTTGTGCACTGGATGAGGTACCCCGCATGTTCTGATAGGCATGTGTAGGATCCATGGATCTTCAAAGGTGTGTTCCAGGAGGTGTTGATCATTGTAGCAGTCGAGGTATGTCTGCAGGTTTTACATGTGTTGTTCTGGTGGGGTCTGGTGTTGCTTTGAATTGTTATTCCTGGTTTGTGCAAGGCTTTCTTGTGATGAGTTTGGGGGGTGTTTGAAGGCCAGAAGTGAGGATTCAGGAAAGATTTATTTCAGGATGGGGTCCCCATTGAGTATGGGCAGTATTTGATGATGGGTTCCAGTGTGGGGTGGTAGGTCACATCTAGGGGTGTGCAGTCAGAGCAGGTTTTAATTTATATTGAAGCAGGTCCTCTCAGTGTATTTGGGTGGCCTGTTCCATGACGTGATCTTCTTCTTTGTTGTAGAGTCCTTGTTCGGTGATGGCGGTTTTGAGCGTGTTAAGGTGTGGATCCTGGACTTTTTCTTCTGAGCATATTCTGTAGTATCTGAGTGCCTAGCTGTTGATAACAGATTTCTTGGTTATTGGGGATTACTGGATCTACAAAAGTAGGTGTGGTGGTCCGAGGGTTTCTTGTATATTGTCTGTAGGGTTCCATTGTTGAATCCAATTATGGTGTCCAAGAAGTTAATGCTACTGTAGCAATGTTCCAGAGAGAGTGTAATGGATGGGTGGTGGTGGTTGAAGTTGCGCTGGAAATTTGAGGGAGTTTAAATCCTCTGTCCAGAGGATGAAAATAGCATTGATGTATCTCAGATATATCGCTGGTTTCATGGTGCATTTGTCCTGTAATTCTTCTTCAAGGTCTCCCATGAAAAAGTTGGAATATGGGGGAGCAATCCTAGTACCCCTAGCTGTACCCATGGTTTGGACCAAGTGTTTGTTGTTGAATGTAAAATTGTAATGGTTGAGGTTGAAATGGATAAGTTTGGCAATGTGTTTGCAGTCAATATGGGAGGGTTGTCCATGGTTTTGTAAATATTTGAGAGACAGCAATGCTGTCATTGTGAAAGATCTTGGTGTAGGGAGGTGACATCCATGATGGCAAGGATGGTGTTCTGAAGGAGGTTGTTAATGTTGAGGAGTTTGTGGAAGAAGTTGTCCTGGAGGAATTTGACCATTTATGGGTGAATGGTTTAAGGATGGCTTCTATGACTGCTGTTATTCCCTTAGTAAGACTACCATGGCCAGATATGATGGGTCTGCCTGGTTTTCCTTGTTTGTGTATCTTGGGGAGCAGGTAGAAGTCCCTGGAAAGGGTTCATGGGGTATGAGTTTCATAGAATTATACGACTGGAAGGGTCCTCAAGAGGTCAAATAATCCAGTCCCCTGCACTTATGGCAAGACTAAGTATTATCTAGACCATCCCTGACAGGTGTCTGTCTAACCTGCTCTCAAAAATCTCTAATGATGGAGATTTCCACAGCCTCCCTAGGCAATTTATTCTAGTGCTTAACTACCCTGACACATTAGGAAGTTTTTCCTGATGTCCAACCTAAACCACACTTGCTGCAATTTAAGCCCATTGTTTCTTGTCAGAGGTTGAGAACAATTTTTCTCCCTCCTCCTCCTTGTAACAACCTTTTATATAATTGAAAACTGTTATCATGTCCCTCTTCGTCTTCTCTTCTCCAGACTACACAAACCCATTTTTTTCAATCTTCCCTCAAGGTCATGTTTTCTAGAAATTTACTCATTTTTGTTGCTCTTCATTGGACGTTCTCCAATTTGTCTCCATCTTTCCTGAAACGTGGCATCCAGAACTGGACACAATACTGGAATTGAGGCCCAATAAGCACGGAGTAGAATGGAAGAATCACTTCTCGTGTCTTGCTTACGACACTCCAGCAAATACATCCCAGAATGATGTTTACTTTTTTTTTGCAACAATGTTACACTGTTGACTCATATTTAGCTTGTGATTCACTATGGCCTCCAGATCCCTTTCTACAGTACTTTTTCCTAGGCAGTCGTTTCCCATTTTGTATGTGTGCAACTGATTTTTCCTTCCTAACTGGAGTACTTTGCATTTGTCCTTACTGAATTTCATCCTATTTACTTCAGACCATTTCTCCAGTTTGTCCAGATCATTTTGAATTTTAATTTTATCCTCCAAAGCACTTGCAACCCCTCCCTGCTTGGTATAATCCGCAAACTTTATAAGTGTACTCTCTATGCCATTATCTAAATGATTGATTCAGATACTGAACAGAACTGATCACGGTGGAACTCCAGTCGCTATGCCTTTCCAGCCTGACTGTGAACCACTGATAACTACTCTCTGGAAATGGTTTTCCAACCAGTTATGCACTCACCTTATAGGTTGTATTTCCCTATTTTGTTTATGAGAAGGTCATGTGAGACAGTATCAAAGGACTTACTAAAGTCAAGATATACCACATCTACCACTTCCCCCCATCCACCAGGCTTGTTATCCTGTCAAAGAAAGCTATCAGGTTTGTTTGACATAATTTTTTCTTTGACAAATCTATTCTGACTGTTACTTATTATCTTCTAGATATTTGCAAATTGATTGCTTAATTATTTTCTCCATTATCTTTCTGGGTACTGAAGTTAAGATGACTGGTCTGTAATTCCCTGGATTGCCCTTATTTTCCTTTTTATAGATGGGTAAATATAATGCCATTTTCCAGTAGTCTGGAATCTCTCCCATGTTCCATGACTTTTTGAAGATAATTGCTAATGGCTCAGATATCTACTCAGTCAGCTCCTTGAGTTATTCTAAGATGTATTTCATCAGGCCCTGGTGACTTGAAGACATCTAACTTGTCTAAATACTTGTTCTTTCCCTATTTTAGCCTCATCTCCTACTTCATTTTCACTGGCATTCACTATGTTAGATGTCCAATTGCTACTAACCTTTTCGGTGAAAACTGAAACAAAAGTCATTTAGCATTTCTGCTATTTCCACATTTTCTGTTATTGTTTCCACCTTCCCTCTTTTTGAGTAACAGGGCTATCCTGCCCCGGTCTTCCTCTTGCTTCTAATGTATCTGTAGAATGTTTTTTGTTACCCTTTATGTCTCTAGCTAATTTAATCTCATTTTGTGCTTTAGACTTCCTAATTTTTGTCCCTTCATACTTGTGCTATTAGTTTGCATTAATCCTTTGTAATTTGTCCTAGTTTACACTTTTTGTAGGACTCTTTTTTGAGTTTCAGATCATTGAAGATCTCCTGATTAAGCCACTGTGGTCTCTTGCCATACTTCCTATCTTTCCTACACAGTGGGATAGTTTGCAGAGTTTTTCTTGGAGTAGTTTGGGGAAGGATTTGATGATATCCTTATTCCTAGGTAAATTGGGGTGTGGAGTCTTTTTTTTTTTTTTTTAAATAACAGATGCTGTAGGAGAGTTGTCCGTTGGCCTCGTTAACATAGTCATCTGTGTGCTGGTTTGATCGCTACATGGTGGTTAGATTTTAGGGACTGTATGGATCCTACATATGCCTATCACAACATGTGTTGCACTTCCTCCAGTGCACTAAATACCCAATAGAAACAATGTGGGTGAAGCCAAGTAATCACTACACTCTCACATGAACTTACACAGGGAAATGATAAAGACAAAAACGCCACCCCACATGTGGGTAAACACTTTTCAAAAAGCAATCACTCTATATTTGACCTATCAGTCTTCCTCAAAGGAAGCCTGCACAACACTTTCAAAAGATGAGCCTGGGAGCTTAAATTCATAACTTTGCTACACACTAAAAACCATGGACTGATTTTTGGGACACTGGATTTTTGGCTTGCTACAACAATCTATAACCCAAACCCACTAACAGCCCCACCCACACCTGTTTCCCCTCCCCCCTTTCCTTTCCTCCCTTTGACTGGAAGGATGTTAACAGATCACTTTACTTTGAATGCTCACTTGAAATGTGTTAGCTACTTAGCTAAATACCAGATGGAACAGACTGTTTAGCATGTGACATTGAGACAGTTTCCCAGACCTGAAGAAGAGCTCTGTGTAAGCTTGTAATAGCTTGTACCTCACCAACAGAAGTTGATCTGATAAAAGGTATTACCTCATCTCACCTTGTCTCTTAGTCAAAGGCAGACATTCAGGCACCCCTCCTGGTTTTCTTAGCAGAAGGAGGGTCTCTGGAAATAAGTTATCTATGAGACCAAGTAAGTAGAAATAACAGTGAGTGGGTAAACTGAGTCACACACTTTTCATAAAAATATGGAAACTTCCCACATCCTTCTCAAGTGTTATTAAATAACGTGTGTTTTTTTGGCCGGTATATGGGAAATCATTTGTGTGTAGCAGCTGCTGGTCAGCTACTAAGTTTTAAGTTAAGTCACAATATGTATCCTTGGCTTCAGATCATTAGTAGTCTGCTTTATGGGCACGTGCCTTGCCTTGCCCTGCCCAGTAAGTCGTTTGCATTTTAAGGGAAAGGCATATGACTCATACTGGGAATTTACTGTTTTCCCTACCTGCTGTTGCACCAGAACATCTTGTCACCAGGATGGAAATGATTGCATTGGCTGCTGGTTTGTGTAGTTATTTTCTCTAAAACAAGTTAATTGAGACACAGATGACATTGAAGTCTGAAACAAGAGATACCCCACTGTACCCATTAAAACTGAATAGCTATGCACCACCTGCACATCAATTCTAATTTACTGTGAGCCTGAAAACTGCCTAGATACTTTTTCATTAGGATTTGTTCATTGATACATTTTTTTCTTAAAGCATGCTTTTTTATTAAAGCAGAGTTTTATTAACTAAGTCTAATTAAATGGCTTATTTTAAAGATATACATGCACAGAGTAGTACCAAATTTTGCAAGCAGTCCCAATGATGTCAATGAGGTTGTTTATGGAGTCAGGTGCTTCTCATTATAAGTAAGGTATGATGAGAGTTGGGTGAATGGACTACAGGATGTGGATTAATTATTAGCCGTTGAGGCCTCAGAGTATTGTGACCAATTCTTGTTGCCACACTTCAGGAAAGATGTGGACAAATTTGGAGAGAGTCCAGAAAAGAGCAACAAAAAAGATAAAAGGCTTAGAAAACTGGACATACAAAGAAAGGTTATAAAACTGGGCATGTTTAGTCTTGAGAAAAGAAGACTGAGAGGGACCTGATGAGTCTTCAGATAATTTGAGGGCTGTTACAAAGAGGATGGTGATAAGTTGTTCTCCCTGTCCACTAAAGGTAGGACAAGAAGTAATGGGCTTAATCTGCAGCACAAGAAGTTTAGGTTAGTGTACTATTTGTAACCTGGGAAGTGGGCGGGTGCAAACCCACCCACTGCTAAAGGCCCCTCCCCCAGCCTAAAGGGAGGAGTCACTGAGCCCGGGATACAACTGATTATGGGGGGCAACTAATGAAAAAAAAACCAGGAAGGAGCGTGAAGTTTACAGGTTTAAACGAAGGGAACCAGAAAGGGACACTGAGCAGAGAACCCCGGACAGCGCCCACTGCCCCCGGAAGGTGTCAAGGGAGCCAGCGGACACTGCCCGGAGGAATTCTGCCTGGATGAGAGAGTGCACAAGGGAACGGAAGCAGGCCCCACAGTTGCAGAGTGCCCCCCTCCCCCCAGGCAACCTCCTCTCCCTGGTCTTGTAGATGGCCATTTCGGCCTGGGCCAGGAGCAGGTTGATGAGGTGGTCCCATGACTTTGTGGGGCCACGGTTGGGGTGTGTGTAGATGAACAGGTGCGCTGAGAAGTGCAGCCAGAACCTCAGCAGGAGGTTCTGGAGGAGCCAGAACAGGGGCTGCAACCTGGCGCACTTGAGGTAGATGTGCGCCAGGGTCTCCCTCACGCTGCAACTGGAGCAGGTGTCAGGGTGAAGGGTGAACCGCACCAAGTACAAGCCCATGCTTAGGGGGACCAACTAAAAGAAGGGGGGACAACTAAAGGGGGGGCATGAGTGCTGGGGGGCAGTAGCACAAGGGCCGGAGCAGCAGGGAAGCAGCTGTGGGAGGGGAGTAGGTTTGAGGCTGGGAAGGCTCAGGGGCAAACTTCCAAAGTCAGGTGGGGGGGGGGCGGGGCAGGAAACAAACTAACACTGGGGCTGGAGCAGGGCAAACAAACTGACCGGAAGGCCAAATCAAGGAGGGTAGCTCAAACAAACCAACACACAGCCAAACAGACAAAAAAAGAACCAACAAACAATCCCCCTGGGGGGGATAGCAAAGGGAAGGAGGGGGCCAGGCAGTAGGGGCAGCTACAGGGAAAGGGGAGCAGAGAAGGGGAAGGGCAGGGGCATCCACAGGCAGGTAGGGTGAGCGCAGGAGGCAGCAGCAGCAGGGAAGGGGCACTCACAGCAGCAACAGCAGAAGCAAGGAGCCAGCCAGAAAGCCCTTCCACAGGTGGTGATTGTAGCAGAGGTGGTGGAGGGGCTACTCACCCACTCGCTCCCTCCCAGCCCACTGGGGAGGGCAGGAGGGCCCCCATGCAGCAGCAGGAGGTGCAGGGGGAGGTCTGGGCCCTGCAGTAGTTGGGGAGCTTCCTGTAACAAGGTGCTGGGCCCAAGGAAGGGTCACGATGCCCCTGCTGGGCAGAACAGGGCCCTACAGGCCAAACTGCCCAGCAACAGAGGGGCGGAGCCAAGGCAGGAAGGGAAACTATAAAAGGCCGGCCTAGGCACTCACTAGGAAGGAAGCTGCTGGCAGACATGTCTTCCTGGAGGTTGTGGTCTACACCTGATCCAGACCCTGCAGCTGTTAGGAGCAACCGCCCCACCAAGCGAAGCATCCAAAACCTGCCCGGATTGCTGGGTCTGAGTAGCTGGAGGGGGTTGCCCAAGGCTCCTGGGTGGGAAATACTCCCTGAGGCTGGCCCTAACCTGGAGGAGCTGCCTGATGCTGGGGACCCTCTGGAGCTGACTGAACCTGGTGAACTGGAGGAACCCCTGGGACCTGGAGGAGCTGCCCTCCGCAGATGAGCTGGAGGAATTTCCAGACCTGCTGCTGATTGACAGTGAGGGACTTGTGGGTCTGCTGCTTGCCTTCTACCCCAGGGACCTGGAAGGAGACTGCTACCTACCGGTACCCAGGGGCAGCCAACTAGCAAGAGGCTGAGTCAGGGGTGAAACCCCATCAGAGTGTTGAGGCTGGAGCCCCGCTGATTCAGTGGCAAATGGCTTTGCTGCTGAGAGGGCCCTGGGCTGGGATGCAGTGGAGTCGGGTGGGCCTGTGTCCCCCTTCCCTAACCACCCCGGGAGGGAGTGCTACCCTCTGCAGTTGGGAGACAGAGGATCCTGAGCTCTACTGGCCCCACCTGCCTGCAAGGCTGGAGGCCTCAGACTATTTTACTAGCCCTGCCTGTGGGAAGGCCGGGGGCTGCTGACTGCCCAACTAGCCCTGCCCGGCTTGTGGGCCGGGGGCTGTATACTGCTTGCCTGCCCCACCCTGCCTGATGGCTGGGGGCACCAGACTGCTTGCTAGCCCGCCCTGCTGGGGTCTGGGGTTAAAGACTTGTAAATGGGCATTGGTTATTCCCCTAAAGGAAGGCGCTGTGGCCTTCCTTGGAGCCTGGCCGGACCGTGCCACCAGCATACATTAGATATGAGGCAAAGCTTCCTAACTACAAGGGTAGCTAAACTCTGGAATAGGCTTTCCAGATTCCAGGAACTGTATGGATCTCACATATGCCTGTCACGTGTGGGGTACCTCCTCCATCACCATCACTAGAGGCTTTTAAGAACAGGTTGGACAAACCATCTGTCAAGGATGGTCTGGGTTTACTTGGTCCGTTAATGCAGGGGGCTGGACTTGATGACTTCTCAAGGTCCCTTCCAGCCCTACATTTCTATGATTAGAGATCTTGAATTGGGGTAGGATGTGATCTATATTTAAACGCAAACTGCATCCATACAGTCATATCAAACGACAATAAAAAAGTAAGTCTAGTGGTGTTTCAAGCTTAGCACAGAGGCAATGGTGATGTTTACAGTCTATCAGGTGTATGGGGACAGTTTTCCAAATAAAGGCCTTTTATATCAAAAGGAAAGTATAATTTGCCTAAATTCAGATAATGGCTTCATTTCAAAAGAAAGAAATGTACTCCTGAATCATTTTTCTCAAATCAGTGTGGACTACTGAGAATTCTTTGTCCTGTTACCTTGCTGCCTGGTCACTAGAGGGAGGTCTAGGAAAAGAATTCAGAGAAGTCAAAGCAGAAATAGAATTGAAAATGAGATCTATTTAAACTGGTGCTTTATGAGTTTTGGAAGACAACTGTCAGAACAAAAATGTCAAATCAACTGGCAAGGCAAGTTAGACACTTTTCCAATCCCCATCTTGACAATAAGTTTATTACAACTGCCTCACTCAGTCTGGGGAAGCACATTACTTATGGAATTCGAGCTTATCTAGTCTTAGCCAGTTAAAAAGTGTGCACAAACAATTTTTCTTCTCATGGAAGCCTTTTATTAGCTGAGCCTCTAGATACATTCTAAATTCTTTCTTTGAACACTGTGCATTGCCCTTTAAAGAAACCTGAAGATGTCGGTTATAAATAGTTGGCAATCAAATATAAATACAGCATAATTACAAAGATTATATTAATCCTTTTAGGAATATGGCAACATGCCAGTTTCTTGGATAATTTCCCCCTTATTCCTTTTAAGGAATGGATAACTGAGCATTTGTACAGCACTTGTGAAAGGAGAGACTTTTCTCTTCAGGTCAGGCATAGTGCTGGCATCTGCATTCAAGTATTCTTGTGTTGCCCTGCCAATGCCATCAATCTACACTGCTTTTTTTTTTTTTAAAAGTAAAAGGCAATTTGAGAACAGTAGGTAGCCACTTAAATAAATAAATAAATAAATAAAACAATGCTGGATTTAACTTGCAGCACAAACCCTATTTGTTTCAGTCCTGCCAATAACAATAATCTTTTCAGAGTTAACCTTAAAAAGGGGCCTTAAAAAACCCAACACCATTCCCCCCCCCCCCCCATGGGGAGGGTTCTGCCTTTCTGAATAAGGTGTCTGTTTTACAAGGGAAAAGAGGGATGGTGTCCATCACTTACTGCCAAGATGAGTACTGATATAGAAAGCCTACTCCTCCTTACCTGGGCATGAAGGCAGTCATCTAGCCAGGAAACACTTTAAACACCTACAGGCCGATCAAGCAAAGGGAACAACAGTTGCAGAGCTGTGCCAAAAGGATGCTGTGCCTGCTCCATTAATATACATGGGAAGAAAAGGGATGTGTATGTGTGAGAGAGAGACACACACACCATTATTGGGGAGGGGGGAAGAACAGGGAAGGGGAACTTACTTGTAACACTCACCTGCAATCAAGTGTGTCATTGCAGTTGTGAGCGGCACTAGATTTGGGTTTTTCTTTTTTTAAATTATGGAACAGCCAGCAATTCATTCCATTCTGAAATGGAATGCTGTTCCTTATTTCATTAAAAATGTAAGTTCCATAAAATATGGATCAGCAGCAGGCCCCTCTGGTGAACAGCAAGTTACAATCTTACCAATTTGAATTAAATTATTTGTGTTGGTTTTACAATCTGGAATGCAAAGTTGCACACATCAATGTGTCTTTCCAAAAGGTTGAAACAATTATAGCATTTCTAGTATGTTGATGTCTGCACAACATAGTACAGTCAGGATGTGTGGGAGGAGTGGATGGAACTGTTCAACATTAGCATTAATAGTTCTAAAAACCCAATATTGCAGAATGGGAAGGTGTATGGTGCTGCTTTCTTGAAATAACCTGAGTCCAACTTACCACATAAGATTCTAAATATGAAACTACCTGATTTTAAAAGGAAAAGGATTATTGAAATGGATGCTTTAAAATGAGGAAAATCACCATGTTATGATGAGGTGGGGGAAAACCACTTTAAAGCAAGGGGAGAGGAGAGCCCATTATTGGAACCTCAAATTCAGACTTGTTTGAATTGCAAGTTCGTTTGGAATTGAATTCTTGGATCGGAATCTGTCCCTATAGTTTAGGTTCCAATCCAGAACATAAAGGGACCCTATTTTCTGGATCTGGTTAATTTGCAGCTGAAATCTCAAAGGAACATCTGTTTCCCTGAAATTCCAGCTCAAGATGGCATGGTACTTAAATCAGGTCTCGTCAGATGAGACATCCATCATTAGGCAAAATCATGAAAGAATGGCTCATGACATTTTAGCATCGTACAATGGAATCCAAAACCAACCCTGAAACTGACTTAGCCTCAGGTTTGAACTCCAAACTTGGCCAAAACATGCTTTGGGTCAGGATCAGACACATACTCTTTGGAAGGTCTTTAATTTAAACAAATCATAAAATGTCAATATCAGGCTTATTTAAAAAAAAAAAAACTTGTTTCTTTTTTTAAAATCTTATTTAAAACTCTTAAATGACCTGTATTTCTTTGAAAATAGCATTTGACTTTGATTCTCCAACTAAATTTTTTTCACAAATCCTTTTGTCAGTTTTTTCATAATATAAAACATGTAGGAAAGAGCTCCTTTCTCTTTTGATTAATGAAGGCTAGATTTTGAAATCCATCTGAAGATTAAGGGCACTGTCTCCTCTATGAAGTCATAGTAAATTGAATGTTATTTATAATTTATAGGAATGCTGAGTAGGAGGAGCAGTGCTGCAATATATGAGCTTTCTTCCATTTATCTAATGAATATAATTATTTCCTAAATCTTATATGTAATTCTTTTCATGGAGGAAAAATATTCTGTATAGATTTTAAAGAGTAGTATCACTAAACCTCATTAAACTTCTCTTCTTTCCTTTTGAGATGTACTGAAAACCAGTAACCTAATGTAATGCTCCCAGGTCTACATTGCGATATATCCCATAAAAGCACTTCTCACACAAACAATATTCATTAATATGTATGTGCCATGTATGTTTTACTCATTAATTACACATAAATACATTTACTTCTATGGTCTGAGCCTATGTCATGCTGAACTCCCTACCTTCCATTTAAATTAACGAAGTGCCTGAAGACCTCTTGAGATGTAACAAACTAAAGGTCAAACATCCATGGAAGTCAATGGGAGAATTTCCATTGATTTTTAAGTGGGAGTTGGATCAGCCCTAATCTCACAATTAGGGAAAATACCCTTGGGGAAAACACCCACAGGCCATGAGTGGGAGTTATGATGGAGTAAGGACTCAAGATCAGTCTGTCATCACACTAGTTTAATTTGATTTTGATGTAGCCTCATATCAATATATGAAACTACAATATAATCAAAGAACCATGTCCTCAACTAGTAAAAATTGGCATAATTCCATTGATTGCAGTGGAGCTATGCAATTTTTTTTCTGCCGAGGATGTGACCCAAAGACCAGGGACCAAAAACTGCCAATTTGAATAAAGAGCATAATTCAAAAAACGTTGGCAGATCCCTGAGTGTAGCAAAAAGAGCAGAAGTTCTATCAGATTCTTATCTTTGAACGTCAGAGATGTGTGTGGATCTGTTTCACATTTACAGTGCAATTTGTAACTCCTGTGATTACCATGTGTGCCACAGAACAGTAATAACTGTCATATTTATATTTAAACTATTGAATCTGTGATCATTAGAGATTCATTTGCTTAGTGTAAAATAATTACTGGGCACACTTCTCAAAGAAAATTGTGTTAGGACATAATTAACCTCTATCATCACTTTAACATATGCCACATACAGGCGTTTATAGGCTGTTTTTAAATCTACTTTTTAAATACTCATTTGTACTGCCCGCACACCTTAGTGTTTTTGTTTACCTAAAATAGGTGGTGGGATATCCTGCCTCTATGCAGCTTCTTTCACTGGGACTCCACGTAGTCAGTGCATCCCTTGGTGTCATTTTCCAGGGGCTGATTGCCATATATACAGTTTGGGAAAGATGGAGTCTATGAATTTTTCATGAAGGGGTTGGACAGATATGTAAGCATTACATGCCCACCTCAGAGTGATCCTTCATTCAGGGTCCATTTAAGCAGATGCGGCCACAGAATGCAGGAGGAATGCCCAGCTCTTCTATAAGCTGTGATGTGCTGTGGATACTCCTGAGGCCAGGATTTGGTCTTCGTTTATATGGCTTGGGTACATTGGGCTGACTAAGACCCAGAATGGGGACTAACAGTTTGTTAGTCATTTTACAAATAGCATGAAGCTTAGTTATGTTGTGAACAATAAAGTTAACCATGTCCTTGTAATATTTACCAGTTTTGAATTCTAAAGTTTCAAAACGGGGGTCAAACTGACAAAGTTTAGAACAATATAAAAGTAAGGCTATCAAAAGATAATGCATTTAAACAGGTACTTACAGAGACTATTAAACTATCAGATGATAACATCTTTAGACTTGTACTATCAATCTCTTCTGAGTCCAAAGCAGTGGTCTAAGGTGAAAGGATGGGCAGCTCATTGCCACTTTTTTGAGTGAATCCAGTCTCACTGGTCTTTTAAAAACTTAGATCTGTTCAGATAATCCATAAATGGTATTTAGGTACCAAAGTCGTCTACTAACTAATAATGCACATAGCTTTTCATTCATAGCTCTCAAAGTGCAAGGTGTCTGTTTAGACAACATCACCCCCATTTTATAAATGTGGAAACTGAGACACAAAGTCATTAAGTTACCTGCCCAGCGTTAACATGAATCCATTACAGAGCCAGGAATAGGATCCAGGACTCAACTTCCAAGCTGATGCCCTGTCCACTAGATCACTATTTTGACACTGTGGCTTGCTCTACACTACCAATTTGTCACTATAACTATGAGAAATATAGTTATACCAACCTAACCCCCGGTGTAGACAGTGCTATGTCAACGGGATGTCTCTTGTGGATATAGCTACCACCTCAGGGGGAGGTGGAGTACCTGTGCCACTGGGAAAAGCTCTCCTATCGGTGTAGGCAGAGTCTTCACTAAACACTAAAGTGGCGCAGCTGCACCGGTGGAGCACTGCAAGTGTAGACAAGCCTTGTGATGGGGTAACTCCCTACCAGAGCACCCTCTCCAATCAAGATGCAGATTATGTGAATTCTTTCACTCTAGCACCTCCTGTTATTGGCCAATCTGATTCCACAGCAGTCTGCATTTTTCATGCCCCAGTCCTCTGGCCAAGTCACCCTTAAGTTTAGTCCCTTCCATGAGAACAGAAAAATCCAAACAGGAAAAAAACAAACAAACCCAAAATCCAGATTTGTAATAGCCTTTATGCCAGGCTTTCAGACCCCATCTAAGACTTGTCAGTTTTTGCCTCTTTTAGTCCTGAGGCTTGTGTGTTCCGCTCTTGCTGGGGAATGAGGGAGAGTACCCATACCCACCCTCTCCTTTCCCACTCTGTGCTATGCAGAGAAGGCCTGTTCCATCAATCCCACACCACCTCCATGGGCTGCTCCCTACCTTTTCCCTGTTCATCAATGTCTCCTGCCTGTCTGATTCCAATTATAGAGCAGTGTCTCCTCATGCAAATTCCTCTAGATCCTCCTCAGGTTCTCTGGTTGACTCCAGAATCCATGTCTACTTTGCTTTGCTTTGCTTCAGGCCTGTCTTTATGGATTGCCCTCCTTTCCTGCTGGGCATAATACTAAATTGGTCCTAATGCCCCCAATTCCCCCCCTTGCCAGGTGGAACCTGGTGGGATTAATTAGGGTCTGAGACTCCTGTTAAAAGAAATCTGATGAGGTTCAACAAGGACAAGTGCAGAGTCCTGCACGTAGGACGGAAGAATCCCATGCACAGCTACAGACTGGGGACTGATGAGCTAGGCAGCAGTTCTGCAGAAAAGGACCTGGGGGTAACAGTGGATAAGAAGCTGGATATGATTCGGCAGTGTGCCCTGGTTGCCAAGAAGGCTAATAGCATATTGGGCTGCATTAGTAAGAGCATTGCCAGCAGATCACGGGAAGTGATCATTCCCCTCTATTCGGCATTGGTGAGGCTGCATTTGGAGTAGTGTGTCCAGTTTTGGGCCCCCCACTACAACAAGGATGTGGAAAAGTTGGAGAGAGTCCAGCAGAAGGCAACAAAAATGATTAGGGGGCTGGAGCACAGGACTTATGAGGAGAGGCTGAAGGAACTAGGCTTGTTCAGTCTACAGAAGAGACGAATGAGAGGGGATTTGATAGTAGCCTTTAACTACCTGAAAAGGAGTTCCAGGGAGGATGGAGGTAGGCTGTTCTCAGTGGTGGCAGATGACAGAACAAGGAGCAATGGTCTCAAGTTGCAGGGGAGGGAGGTGTAGGTTGGACATTAGGAAAAAGTTTTTCACTAGGAGGGTGGTGAAGCACTGGAATGGGTTACCTAGGGAGGTGGTGGAATCTCCATCTTCAGAGGTTTTTAAGCTGCAGCTTGACAAAACCCTCGCTGGGATTTTTTAGCTGAGGTTAGTCCTGCTTTGAGCAGGGTGTTGGACTAGATGACCTCCTCAGGTCCCTTCAACTCTATGATTCTATAATCCTTTATTTGGCAGTGTGGGGCCCATGCCATATCCCAGACAGAATATGTATTTAGGTGAAATCAATCAATAGCTAAATAAATAACATATACATTCAAGTAGTATTTCCCTCTTCTTAGCATCCTCCCAGGTGTCCTTTCATTATTTTAAAAGTGGGTGTTAGAGATTAATGCTGCAATACCAACATGAAGGAGATGACAAAATGGAAATCATTTTAAGTTTATAATCAAACAGTGATTAGAAAAGAACAGAGGAAGGAACAGCTGTGATGGAAAGATCTAAAGAGACAACTAAATCCAGCATATGTATGACTTTTAATGTAAGCTGAGCTAAATTTTAAAACCCCTCAGCAGCTACAAATATTGCTAACAGGTATGTGAGTACTCTCCTGAACAGTTAATAATCGGATTGGGCACCGCTCTCATTTACAATGGTTCCAGACTCACAAAACCCTGGGCCACTTATTTCATGTGCAAATCCTAATGGCTCAGATCTCAGAATATTCTTCCAGTAGATTTGGCACACTGCTTCACAGCTCTCATTGTACTCCTGTTTCCCAGAAGTTCTGTGCTCTTGACTGCACTCCCATCACAGTCTCAGTGCACTACAGCCAAGCATAGCAGTTGTACCTCATACTAATTACATGAGCTCTGTCTCATCCATCAAGTTGGTGAAATAAAGATTTGTGAAGCTATATAAAAGGAAGTATTAGTATGCTGTCACTTGCTTTGAAACCAGGAATGTGCATCTGCAATAAAAAAAAATCTCTACAATCTGGCTAGCCTCCTTAAGAAATCAGGGAATGCACCTGGAGAAACAAAACACTATAAAAAATGTTTCACAGTTCTTTAGACAATCATACATACATTCCTGAAATCAATGGGTGGCAGTGGGTGCTAAGCACCTCTTAAATAAATCAGGCCATATGTTTTTGATTAGAGGCCAGTGTACTTCACAGAGGAGCTAATGTATAAAAGATACAGAAACAATGGTGTGCTTACTAATTATCATTGAAATTGGCTAATATGTCACCTGGTGTGCACGCGTGTGTGTGTGCGCGCGCGCTGGGCCAACTGGGAGTTTAGTGACTGCTTGAGACATTAAAATAGGTTATATTATAAAACATGTAGAATTCATTATCAGGGGAATTCTATAGCCGTGAGCTAAATACTCCATCTACACATAGCAAATGAGTTTACTTTCCCATGAAACCTGCTTTGTATTCACTCCCCAAAACAAAGTACCAATTAGCTAAAGATGATAGTAAAATAAACCATTTTAATTGGGCAGCAGATATTGGCAGTTAAACATAAAAGTGCATATGTAAATATGCTGATTATTCTCAATGCTTGACAAATCTTCTCTTTTCTCTGATGAATGCAGGTGTCTCTTTCTAATGCAGCATGGGAACTTCTACCATCTCAAATGATGTTATGAGATAAATACAAAATTAGTCCTTCAATAGTTAAATTACCACTTTTCCCCACGTATAGCTGAGAGATACCAGGTTTTGTTTTTTAACCTTTGTAACTTACTCTCAAGTAGAGCTGGTTGAAAGTCAGAATTTCCAATCTATGGAAAAGACTGAAATTTCAAAATTTCCTTTCATCCCAAATTGGAACAAAGTGTCAAAATGTCAGTCTCCTGTAAAAAGTAATTTCTGAAAAATTTAGTTTCAACTTTATCATTTTGACTTTTATATATTCAAAATATTATAATATGTAAAACAAAGTACTTTGACTTTGTTGAGATGAAACATTTTGATAAGGTTGAATAAAATCGTTTAGATAATTTTTCATCCAAACTTGAATAAATCGATATGCTCCTGCTCTACATTTTGATTTCATTGCATCAGCATTTTCCAAAGGAAAAGCACTCCACTAGAAAATTTTCAATCAGCTCTACTCTCAAGACTAATAAAGTTCTTCACCAACGGGCATTAGAGTCAGATGAATTATCTTCTCTAGATCCCTCACTCTTTTTTAGAGTGAAAAGGCTTATTAATGAAATGTCTTTCTCCATTCTGTTAGACCATTAACTTCCTTCTACATACATTAAACATAGGTTAACACCCACGTGGTCTGATTCTGATCTAATTCATGCATAAAGAAGCAAGCACTTATGCATGTGTTTAACCTTAGACACTTGAGAAATCATTAACACAAAATTAAGCATATGCATCAGTGTTTGCAGGATCAGGGCCCATATAAGGGGGGTCAGGATGGGATCCACAAAGGGACTTAGATATTGCAGTGCTGAGCATTGTGGCACCTATGAAATCACAGAAACACCACTATGATCCACAAAGCTGAGTTAGGCACTCAGGCTCCCTATACAATGTGTGGGGAGAGAGAGGTGCCTTAGAATGCGATCCACAAATACCAGCAGCTAAAAGGAAGAGCAATTTCTTGCAGGAATGAGTTAGGGACCTGTCTTGCTCCACACAAAACAACGGGAGATGAGAGAGAGGAGTCATTCTCTCTCTGGCCCGATGACTATTCCATTGTGGCTAATTACTTAAATAGTCAGTGGGCCAGAGTGAGAATGACTCTGTAGCCTAGTGGTGAGGGTACCTACCTGGAAGATGTGAGATCCAGGTCCAGTCTACCTGCTACATCCATGCTTTCATTATTTATATACAGTGAAACAGCTTCAACAGGAGAGACTGAGGGAGCCCCACATTGGAATATTTCTATAGCTCAGTGGTTCGACCATCCTTTTGAGAGGTGGGAGAGATCCCTGTCCAAATCCTTTATCCTCCTCTGATAAGGAGGAGGGGAAATTGAACCTGGGTCTCCCACATCCCACGTTGGTGCCCCTGTTATAACCACTCTACTAAAAGTTATAAGGGGGGCAACCAACACCAGTCTACTTCTCCTCTGCCTGGATTTTGAATGACCTGATCCAGTAAGCAGCTTCTGAGAACTGAAGTGGCTAACTCATCTGTATCATTGATCTGCATCAGGCTGGCATGACCACAGAGAGGAGTTACAATGTCAAAGATGTTATATGTACAAACATATCAATACCCCATTACAGAGCAGTAGGCTGTATGCTATGTCAGCCATATCTTTGTCATTGGATGAAATATTGTAGTTGCGGCAGAGTCAGTTGTTCCTTGCAGATGTTGTCTTCAAGTAACCCATTGAAGGGACAGCTGCCAGTTTATCAAATATAGCAGTATCAGGGTCCAATAACGATAAAGACACCATGAAGGAAATGTACAGAGAACCCATCAGTACACAAAACAGTATTAAGTAACAAGTTTCTTAGTTAGGATTTAGTGTTAGTGACCCCAGATTGTGAATTGTGCTATCTGGAATTTGCATGATTTAACACATGCCAATTTACAAGAGTCTTTGTAATACATTAAGAGCAATACCAGTTAGATAATTGGTAATCACTGATTAAATCACACAATTTACCTTGTTCAACACTCCTTAATGAATTGATCGCGGTTAAAGATATGATTTGGTCACAGAGGTCATGGATTCCATGACTTTCCGGGACGTGGGGCTCACAGCTCACAACAAATTAGCAGTTTCATGCATATAATACACAGTATATTTTTCTTCAGTAGCCAGGCCATCACTGCCAGGTAATATAGGTAGAGTAACTATGTTTGTACCCTGATGCTCAAAATATTTAATGTCTTTTGATGTTTTCCATATCTACCCAGTTCTAAATAGACATTCCCAATCCAAATCACCCTGAAATGGAACCAACAATTCCATCTAAACTCTGGAGTCGCCTAGTTTGAAAGATACCAAAGTGGGGAAGTTTCTTGTTCTATCAGATCTCATACTCATTCCTGATTAGATAACATAGCCTCTTGTAACGTGATACATTTGTGATACAACAGCAGTGATACCTTTGTTTTTTAACAATGACCAAATTCTGCCATATTCCAATGAAAGAAGTTTAAAATGCCAGATATATGCATAAACCATATATTATTAAGTAAAAACCCTGGAATCAAAGTAGTAGTTAGACCACTTGTTGGATCCATTCCTACCTTAATGAATGGTTTGTTTTTATTAGATATTTGGATGGCAGGGGTTTGTGTATCAAGCATAGGGCTAGTATATCCTAATGGCCCAATTAATGGAACTATCTCTATTCTTTTAATGTAACAAAACATTGCTATATGAACATCTTGGGTCACTTCTGAATTTCACACAAGCAATATATTGCCCAGAGTCATAAAGCTGAGTCCTAGTGGCGGTGATGTTGGCCTTTCCTATTCTATTAAGACAGGTGGCTCTGACTTGCCAATCTCCTTGCCCATCCCATGAAGTGTGCTTATTTGAAATGTAGTAAGAACCATCTCCAAGTCTAGCCTGATTTAAATGTTGGCACACAGTATTCTTGACAGGTACCTCTGTTATTTGGGAAATTGACTTTTAGGTCACATTGCCTCTCTGGGATACCACTGCAGTTGAGTTTGGAATACTTAGGATACTTTTCTCCTTCCTTCTTTCCCTATTCTTCCCTAGATATTGGTCACAGTTATTGTGATGTTTACTAGGGTGAGTTACTGAATATCACACTATTGTAAGCAAATGTAATTTAAATCAACCATTCACTGGTTGTGCCATAGAATCATAGGGTTGATAGAAGATTAAGGTTGGAAGCAACCTCAGGAGATCATCTAGTCCAACCCCTGCACAAAGCAGGATGAACCCCAACTAAATCATCCCAGCCAAGGATTTGTCAAGCCACACCTTAAAAAGCTCTAAGGATTCCACCACCTCACTAGGTAACCCATTCTAGTGCTTCACTACCCTTCTAGTGAAAAAGGTTTTCCCAATATTCAGCCTAAATATCTCCCACTGTAACTTGAGACCATTGCTCCTTGTTCTGTCATCTGCCACCACTGATAACAGCCTAGCTCCATCCTCCCTGGATCCCCCATTCAGGTAGTTGAAGGCTGCTATCAAATTTCCCCTCACTCTTCTCTTCTGCAAAAGACTAGTTCCCTCAGCCTGTCCTCATAAGTCATGTACTCCAGCCCCCTAATAATTTTTGTTGCCCTCCACTGGACTCTCTCCAATTTGTCCACATCTCTCCTTTAGTGGGGCCCCAAAACTGGACACAATACTCCAAATGTGGCCTCACCACTACCGAATAGAGGGGAATAATCATTTCCCTCGATCCACTGGCAATGCTCCTACTAATGTAACCCAATATGCCGTTAGCCTTCTTGGCACACTACTGACTCATATGCAGCTTCTTGTTCTCTGTAACCCTGAGGTCCTTTTCTTCGGAACTACTGCCTAGGCAGTCGATCCTCAGTCTATAGCAGTGTATGGGATTCTTCTGTCCTAAGGCAAGACTCTGCACTCGTCCTTATTGAACTTCATAATATTTTTTTTGGACTAATCCTCTAATTTGTCTTGGTCACTCTGTATCCTCTCCCTACCCTCCAGTGTGTGTACCACTCACCCCAGCTTTGTGTCATCTGCAAACTTGCTGAAGGGCCAATCCACTCCATCCTCCAGATCCTTAATGAAGATGTTGAACAAAACCAGCCTGAGGACCAACCACTGGGGCACTCCGCTTGTTACTGGCTGCCAACTAGACATCGAGCTGTTGACCACTACCTCTTGAGCCCGACAATCTAGCCAGCTTTCTATCCACCTTATTGTCCATTCATCCAACCCATACTTCTTTAACTTGCTTTCAAGAATACTGTGGGAGACCGTATCACACCTTTATGTTGTGACTGCTTTACATTGAGTAACACTATATAACCCCTGATCTTCAGATAGGAGATGATCGATTAACAAAGATCCATTACCAAAATATCCGCAAAATCTTATCTACCTTGGGTCATGTCCTTCTATTGTCCATAATCTTTGCTGAGTGCAAAGTGGAGCTCACCAAGGGATGTACTGATACCTCCAAGCACTAATTAATTGTCTACCTTTAGCATATATTATATGCACATTTTCTTCTGTATCCCCAGGCTCTGTCTTAAAATTCATGTGGAGAATATATTGTGTTCCCTGATGACAATTCATTTGTCAGTTTGTTGGTTCAATCTTGAGTCCATGAACAACACTCCGTAGATGGATCAGACTGTTCTTTGTTTTTTTTCTATTCAGATAAATTTTATATATAGATTAAATTAATTTAATATAAAGGGGACCAAGCCATTTGCGACACAAGTTATGCTCTGGTATAGCATATGACAGAAGCATGACCTGGTCTCCTACTTTCAAATAATTTTCTTTTATACCTTTGTAAAGTACAATTTTGCTTTGTGTTTTGACTTCCCCAATTCTTTAGCCGTGTACAAATGTACCTGCTTAAAGTGCTTTTGCATAAAAACATCCATTTTAACCCCTTCAACTTGTGCATCACTAACTTCTCACAACAAAATGTTTTGGTAACCTCATTTCTCTACTTGTCATTACCTCAAAAGTAGCACAATTTGCTGCACTAGCAGGAACAGCCTTGGCTGCCAGGAGGACTATGGCATTAGAGTATCTCAGTCTTTCACATTTATACAGACAAACATTCTCAACATCAATTTCATAGTTCTGTTCATCCTTTCCACCTATCCCGAGGACTGAGGGCAGTGAAGAATGTGGAACTTTTGTTGTGACCCCAACGTCAACAAGCAGTTTTGTAAAACATTCCCTGTGAAAAGAGTTCCCTGGGTAGTTTCCATTTTTGCTGGTACACTTCAAAAGGAGAACACCTGTTCCACCAGCACATGGACTGTTGCTGGAGCAGTGTTGGTTCACATTAGGAAAATCCCTGTCCATTTAGAGAATGGGTTTATTACTACCAACAAATACTTATTTCCCCTTTTGTTTCTGGGTAATGATCCCACAAAGTCAACCTGCAAGGTGGACCATAATCCCAAACGTCACTGAGGTGTAAGGAGAGCATTGTTCTTGTTACTAGTAGGATTATTTTGTGCACAGGCTATGCAATCATCACAGAATTCTTTCATATCATTTCTTACATCTGGCCACCAACCCAAAATTTCTAAACTTTATAAAGTTTTATTAGTCCCCTGATGCCCTCCTGAAGGAACACCATGTACTAAATAAATCAAATCTCTCTGAATTTGCTCTGGCACCATCCAAGAAGGTTCAGGGAGAAAGCAGCAAGGAATAGCCCTGGACCTGGAGCTTGGAGTAGAGGGCAGGCCTGGGTTCCTCTACCAGTCCCTGGGGACATGGCACTGACGAGGCAGAGGACAGTAGACCGCCTGATTTGTTCTGGAAAGGCTCTGCTACACTCCCCCAGAAGGAGGAACCATGGAGTGACCTGGCTAGAGGGCTGAGTCACAAAGAGGAGGCTGTGGTTCCTGGAGTGAGAGGGGTCCGCAGGGAAAAAGGATGATGGGAGAGAGACTGCCAGAGGGAGGTGTGAAGTACCTGGCAGAGCTAATCCCCAGGACTACCAGGAGGAGGCACCACTAGCGGTGAGCACACCCCTTAACATATCTCCTGAGCTTAAACCACTGACACTGTTACTTCTCTGGCAGCGATTTCCAAGTGAAAGTACTGTGGCTGGGGTAGGTGGTGATGCCACAGCCTGGTTAAGAGTTCTGACTGCCTGGGTAAGCTGCTAGGGCCAGTGCCAACAAATGGCTTTCTTTAGAGGATGGTTTGGGGAGCAGTTATAAGAGCACAGTCAGGGATGAAATCACTGAGATATCCAAATAAGGTCTAAAAATGGCTGCCATGTGGACACACTGATATGTAATGGTAAATGAGCAAACAAATCTACCTTCTGCTGAAATGGTGTCTGTCCATCTTTGGACAGAGTAATCCCTAGAAAAGAAACCATCTGTTAGTAAGCACACCTTGTTTAGCGACTTGTTTAGAAGCCTGAGGTGCACATCCTGGGTGTCAGTAGCAGGACAGAGTTCATCAACATACTGAAATAAAGCAGCAGCTTTAGAAAATGGCAACTGCATGTTTCAAAAATGGAAGGGAGTTGTGAAATCCTCATTCATACTGTGCCCCTGAAAAGCAAAGGCAAACCCATACTGACAGATGGGATGTGAAGGTACATACCAAAAATCCATAAGAAAAATCTAAAGTAGAAAACCTCTGTAAGTCAGGAGTAAATGTCTTAATTAAGTTGAGAATGGTGGACACTGGCTGAACACGCAAGGGTCACTTGGCTCAATTTGCGATAATCAATTGTGAGCCTCCAAGATCTATTAGGTTTGATTACTAGCCAGATAGGGGAATTGTTGGAAGAGGTGGGGGGACAAAAACCACATTGCTGTAATAAAGAATCTACAGCCTCTGCAATGGATGGCTTTGCTGTACTGGGATATGGACATAGGTGTTGAAGAGGGGGATCAGGTCCTGTAATTTTAACAGAAGCTGCTTATTTGCCACAGTCATTCGCTAGGCAAAAGCCAAAGCCTTATCCTCAACTAAAGGTTGAAGAATACCCCATTAGGAGTGATTTTTTTTTTTTTTTTAATAAAAGATGAATAAATCAGATGACACTGGGTTTTTTTGGGTTTTTTTTAAATGCTGCAATAGAATGAGGAATTACAATAGGGTATCTTCTAAAAGTGGTACATCAAGAATACACAAAAACTATTATCCAGGTATACTACACAACCATATATGATCATGGAATCTGAGCCAAGAAGGTTGTGAGGATCTGGTAAACAGGTAAACACAAAAACATGTAACTCTTTCATTGTCCCTACAAGTAGTAGAAGAGATTTAGAGAAAGCAGAAGGGATGGGATTAGTTTCTAGAAATGCAGATCTAACAGAGGAGAAAGAGGAAGTGAAAAGGTTAGTTTCCTGTAAGAGAGATCTACACTGATATTTATCAGCATATTTACTTGATGATCTCCTACCAACACAGATAGAAGCCTGGTCTATACTTACGGGGAAATTCAGTAGCAGTCAACCGGAGTTACGCAAGCTACATGGAGTAACTTGCCTAACTTATGCCGACTTCCTAAATCCACTTCTGCGTGCCGTCTCCACTACACTGCACCGATGGGAAACGCGTACCCATGGACGCAGTGCTTTGCTTTTTGGGGAGGAGGTTTTACTGAATTAACTTCCAGATTGATTGAGCAGGTCTTCACTTCTCAATCAATCCAGATAAATCAATCTGATGGTGGCAAATTTGTGTGTACATACATACCCAGTGTGTACATACCCAGAGACTGGTAACCAAATCATTTAAATGCATAAGAACATAAGAATGGCTATACTGGCTCAGATCAATGATGCTCCTAGCCCAGTATACTGTTTCTGACAAGGGCTTGTGCCAGATGCTTCAGAGGGAATGAACAGAACAGAGCAATTATCAAGATATCCATCTCCTGTCAACCAGTCTCTGGTAATCAGAGGCACCCAGAGTACGGAGTTGCATCCCTGACCATCTTGGCTAATAGCCACTGATGGACCTGTCCTCCATGAATTTATCTAATTCTTTTCCAAATTGAATTGCAAATGGCAAAGGGTTGTAGAGGAGGCCTGACCCCCTCATTGTGAAGGTAAAGGTCCCTATGACACAGAGGATGCCACAGGGGCTGTATTGGTTTGGTCCCAGATAGTGATGACCATATCCAGCAATTAGAGAGGCACTCCACCTGCTGCCTCAGATTTTTACAGGCCAAGTAATCCCTCCCAATCAGTTTGATGGGGTCTGGGAGGCACATAGTTGAAAGTAGTTGAGTGATTACATAGCCTTCATTAAATACAAACCTCTGTAAAATGGAGGTGCCTGTGATCAAAAGGGTGGGAATTCAGATCACTTCCACAAACTTGCTGGCTGCCTGGGGTGCAACTAAAGCCTCTCCTGGTGTTGCTGTGTCTGGGCTTATTAAAGCCAGGAGTTATCAGAGAAAAGGGAAGTTGGGCTTTTCCTCTGCCTAGGCGTCCTTCTACTGTGACAGTGGCAGCAGCATTATTTTTTTCTTGTCAGCCTGAACTTAAAAGTTCAAGGCTCTGCTATGCCTTAACCATTAAACTGAGCACTTTATTAAAAGCATACCCTTAGAGTTGGCTGTCCTATCTTCTGTTTAATTCCACAAACATATTTGTTAATTAATAGATCCATATATTGATCACTGCCCACCCTGTTTACTTCCCACGCACAGGATAAACACCCATGGTAATTCATGGGAAGCTCTCATGTTTTCTAGATCTGTAGTTTGCTGGGAAAACATTCCATGTAGTTTAGTCAACAGTCAGTTGCAGTATTTTAAGTAGGTTCCCTCAGTAAGATTATATAAACCTACCTGCTGTTTTACCCTGGTAGCATGGAAAGTGATAGAATCCCCTGTCTGCATATTTTCCAACACCCTGATACAAATGAAATTGTTTTAATACTAGCAGGGGAAGGAAGGGAATGCGGAAGGTCAGAGATCTTGTCCATTCCATTCAGATCTGACCTCTCCTTATTACGCTCACCTCTGTCTAACCCTTCTTCACATTCATTAATCCCCTGTTTTAGTGGGAGGAAGAAATCCCAAGAGATCCTTTAACAACCAAGAATCATTTGTCCTTGAAACTCTACTCCTGCCTCTGTGTCCAGCCACTAAGGGTAGCGGTTTCATGGAGACAAAGTTTATAGAATCCACAATCCAGGAGTTATGAAAATCACCACAAAATGCTGGTAACAGCTATGCCAACCATCCTCATGGATGAAACTCTGAGGAGGAGTTACAGAGGGGCTTTCTTCTGGTGTAATCAGTGTGATTTGCCCCCTAAGAACGTGTACTTGTTCCTTGAAGTCTTCCTCCATCGCTTTACAATCCTTATATCCATGAAGGATCCCTTTTGCTTTAAATCCAATTGCTCCTGAGGCATTCTGAAAGTACTTTTTAAATCATTGGCTTTGTTTGTACTGTAATTTCTCATATTCTTCCCTGCCAAAGCTGACCTGGCATTCTCCCAGTTTATGATTAGTTTCTTCCAAGTTGCAAGTGATACAAGAATTAATCTTACTCAAATTGTCAAGGCTCTTTCTTAACCCTTTAGTTTCCTCCCAGATTTTGTATTGTTGCCTGTTGATCCTCAAAAGCTCAGTGTAGTTCTTTGACTTTGGTGTGAAAGGCTTGATATGCCAGAAGTGAGCACTCCATATCTTTGCCCCTCAATTCCGTTTCTTTTCCTTTCTTAGGGATTTCAGTCTGAAATATCCCTGACACTGATTCCCAGGGGCCATAGTCATAAACAGTATCCAGCACTGATGAACTGCCCCTTTTATCTGAAATAAATCTTTTTACAAAGGATTCTAATATCCTGTGATTGTCAGCTGGCACAATTTATATTTCATAGGGCTCCAGCATTTTGCCAGCATTAGCTCTTTCTGGTACATATAATAGATCTATTGTATTTTTTTAAGATGCTCTCTAAGGCATCTAGCTGCAGAAAAAAAGGAAAAAAAAATGCTGAAACCCGTTATCAACCAAAGTAAAAACCTTAACTGTCTTTTTACTGTTAACCTGATAATGACCCTCTATTCAAACCAGCTTGGATTGAACTCTGATTATTGCTCATCTGGGGTGCCATTTGTTACTTAAAGGTTTGGTTCTTTATCAGTAATAGGTTAACCACCTTTATTTACCCATTAGCATTAATCAAAGATCAGTCAGCACAAATACAGAAAGATAAGGGTTAAATACTTTCCTACTCCATTGATATGCATCTTAGGCCAGTGGTCCCCTAGGGGGACATGGAGGAACATCTGGGAGGTGTGGGCTGGGCTGGCCAGCACAAGGTGGTGGGAAGGAAGCATCATCCTCCCCGCTCTGGTCTCGGCCCCCACTCTCATCTGCTGCTCTTGTTCCCTGGCCCAGGTCTCAGCCTAGGGGGCTGCGGACACATGCAATTAATGATAAGGGAGGGCCCGAAAGGAAGAGTTTGGTGGCCACTGTTTTAGGCTGTTACCATGGGCACAAACTCCCCCAAATTAGTTTGTGTCATATTTGCCCTGATATTTCCATTCCTGTGCAGTCTGCACTTGCTATCCAAGGTTGTTGGAAACATGTATCTAGTTTCTAGCAACAATTATATCGATTATTTATTATTTTCAGAAACCTCAGCAAAATACTACTTTATCTTTGTGTGCCCCAAGAACAAAAGCTTACTCACAGCTTTTAATATATTTCAGTATAGAGAAAAATGGGAAAAATGGTTCACTTTAGCATAAGTATGGATTCTCTTAAAAATACGTAATAATGTTGAAATAAGAGGCTGAATGCCGGCCTTTTCATGGTTTGTCAATCACTTTGGTGCTTAGGCGGGAGAAAGCTGCTCAGATGCATAGAGCGAGGCAGCAGTGTGCATGTGCAGAGTCAGAAACATAGGCACCTAGGGAACTTTTAACCTGAAAACACAGGTGCTGAATTAGTTTAGGGACCTACAGGATTCAGCAGGAGTTTTGTGGTTTGCAGTGAAGCCAAAACTGGGACTTAAGTGCCTAACTTGAGATTTACACGGCTAAATCTGGAGTTTAGGTGCTTAAATACCTTTATGGATCTGGGCCTAACTCAATGGAAGTTAGTGGTTTCACACTTGTGTGAAACTAGTGTGAGATCAGAATCAGGCCCCCAGTGTCCTGGGGCGGGGGGGAGAAAATGTTGTTTCAGTCTCCTTTTTATTTATAAAAAGATGTCTCTCTTTTAATATAATTATAATTGGTGCATTTAAAAGAGGAAAACTGATTTGGAAGCCTTTAGCCCATATACCAAGCTGCTGGTTAGGATTGCTCAGCCCAGAGGGGGTTACAATGGTGGCCTTCAGTGATCCTTGTGATCAGATAGATGTAAAGGAAACCTGGCAACACCCCTCCCACTAGCAGCGGAATGCAGGACCTGCTGTGGTGGTTCTCTGCTACCTGACAAGGCTCCTACACACAAGAAATCTGCCTGTGGCCCAAGTAAACTGCTTTTAGAATTGTTCTGCGCTGGTCGAGAGGCCCAGAGTAGCCTGAGCACATTGGATAATCGGGCCCTGCTCTGGGCATAGTTATAAGAGTGAAGAGAAGCCATAGAAGCATGGGGAAAGGAAAAATTCAAATCAACAAACACGTAATATTGGGCCAGAGTGCAAACATCCGAGACGAATTTTGAATTTGGACATCTCCTACACCACAAGAGAGGGCATCCAAATTCTAAATACTGCAGGCTCAAAGCGGGGGGAGAGGGGCTAAATGCAGCACAATGCAGTAGTGCTACTGGGAAAGGAGACACTGTATATTCCTGCTATGCAGAGCCGTGGAGATAGTGCTAGGAGCTTGTCCCTCCTGCAGCCCTTGGGCGGTGCTCTCTCACATCTCTCTCAACAGCCACATGGAGGAGAGTTGGGATAGGACTGCAAAGAGGCATGCCTGTGGCCAGTGGATCAGTTACCATATAGATACTCTGCTCAAAACACCCCCTTAGAGGAACGGGGTGCACAAGAACCATAACGCTGCAGTAGCAATCAAGGAGAGGAGTTTGCTGGTGCATGTGGCCTGGGTGAGTGGAAAGGGAGACTTTGTCCTTTCCTAGTCTCTGTGCAGAGCCTGAGAGCAAAAGACAACAGACTTGGGCTTTACACAGGAGTGGGGGATTTGGTCCATTTTCAGCAAGTCAAAGGTGTGCATTATATCAAAAGGGAAAATGTAACTGTGAGGGGGTAGTAACTCTGTATCACAGACTGATGATTCTGTGACCCTTCCTCCCAAATCTGGCTTGCACATCTGTTATATATCTAGACAATTTTATACTAACAATACAAGAGATGTAATTGGGTAATAAGGATTAATAATAAACACTTTTGTAACTGAGGATTTTATAGCTGTGAAAACCTCTCAGGTTAGGCTAGACTCACACTTATATTTATTTAGTAATTTCCACAAAGCAGTATGAAATCTTATTCTTCAACTATCACGTTTGTTTTACAGCTGTAATGCTCTTACTGAATTTCTATATAAGCTTTTCTTTCAAACTCCCACCTTTACTTCCACCTTTATTTCTCTGCTGCCAGAAAACAGCACAAACTTGCTGGTGTAAATATTGGCTGATCATTAAGGCATGAAGACAGATCACAAGCAACAGCTGGAACACAATAATATGAACTTCTTGAAAATAAAAGGACATTTTGCCTGAGACAGCATTACTTCCATAGAAATTCTATTTCCTGGGCTACTTGCTAATAATCACCCTCCAAAATATCTAATAGGAATTGTAAAACACCTAATATAAAAATGTCTTTAGATTTTTTGTAGGGTTAGAAGTTGCTCAAGGGGTTAGGAACACTTTGAACTTTGCATACTCTCCAGTATTTATTCTACTGCAAAGTTGCACTCGGAGAATGAAGTTGTGTGAAGTCCTCAGTTACCAGTTGGTGTAAATTTGACTTTCACAGAGCTATGTCTGTTTATACCAACTGAGGATTTGGTCCAGGATCTTCAGTTAAATCTATTTTTTCCAGTGAGGTACTGGTATGTTATTCACTGAAGGAAATATATTCTAAAACAATAGTATCAGGACTTGAGGTGGCTGAAAAATTTCAAACTTTTTCAATTAAATGAGGATCACATTTTTCAAAAATACTTTTTGCAAAAAATTCTTCCTGTTTTCCCCACCAGCTATAGAACTGGTTAAAGGAAAAAAACAAACAAACCATTTTCTACAAAAAAGGGACGATGTCATTTTTTGAATGGCTCTAATCAAGACTCTGATGGCCTAGTGAGTCACTATAATGACTGACTGTCCACAGTCATTAATGCACTGATAATATGCCCCCTTTTCTTCTATCACCTTCCACAGGACACTATGGTTCATGGGTAAACTGGGCCAGAAGAAACAAGAGGTTTCAGCAAAAGGATTTCCTGCAGTTTTAAGCCCCATCCATCCATAAATGAGACCCTGAGATCCTTATTGCCATTACCATAGTGACTCCCAAATTGCTATGAATCTGGAATATGAACTGATTTATCAACCCACAGTCCCTGCCTGCATTTTCAGATCCTAGCAGCTGCTGTACAAGGAATTCTTAACCTCCACTCTGCAAACAAAATCACTGACATGCAGAACAATCTTCCAGCATCCCAGAAATCATAGTGGATTGAATTAGACTGAAAATTCATCAGCATCTTTCATAAAATGTGGCCAATTTACACAAACTACAAATCCCCTAAACAGCAAAGATTGAGCTACAGCCTATGACTCCAACCCCTACTCTTCATTGCTAGCAAAAGCCAGTTAAGAGAGTTTGCTGACAGAGATCACCAGGTGAGGGCATACTCCTGGCCACCCTGAAACATACAACAGTGCATGCTGCACTCAGAAATCTGTCAATTATTTTGAATAACTATTACAGGTATTGCTTAGTGTCTAATCTTTTTTTGGATACAGTGGCTGAAAGTCTAGTGACCTGTTGTCTCCAATAGCTTTACTTCTGCCAGCATCTTTGACCCTCTAGAGTCAGGCTTCTCACCTGGGCATAGCACTGAGACAGCATTTGTGGAGCTGATTAGTAATCTCCTAATGGTCATGAACAAAAGGCAAATGTTCATGCTCTAATATTTTGAGAGCTGTCAACCACAGTTGACCATGAGGTGCTGCGAGACCTGGCAAGAGTGGACCAAGTTGCACTGAGCTGGTTCTGTTACTACTTTTTGGAAAGACCCAGAGGGTGTTGATAAAGTATATAATATACTTTTTATTTCCTTTTTAGAGGGGTGGGGGAAGAGAGCATTTGCAGTCCATTGTTTTAATGAAATATATTTTTCTTTTTATACCTTAGTAATTCTTTTAAGTAAAGGTGTGGGCTTACATTAAGGAGAAAAAAGAGGTAGTGGCTGTGCTGTTGTGCAGTTCATACTGGCAATTCATTTCTGTTTCCTTGTTTTGTTGTTGTTGTCGGAGTGCAGCCTAAGTGAAGATAGTCAGTCAGTCTTTAATGAATAAAGCCATCTGTAATTTCCAGCTTTGTCCATAGTCATCAACTTTATATGCATGAAAAGGTTTTTGTTTTTTTTGGGGAGGGGGGAAGAGTTGTGCCCATATTTCATTTTGATGAGCATCTGTGCTTATGTTCTACCCTTCTTCTAAACCAGCTGCCAATTTCTATATTTAATATTTCTGCCTCTCTCAAGCTCCATACAGGCTAATATTTTCATTGTCAAAACCCAAATTACACGATGTAATCACTTACTGAAATGCTCCCCATATCTTGATCAGTTATATTAATTAAGTTATATTTGTTTTTGCTTTCTATGTTTAAAATCACAGCACAATAACATGTCAGATCTTCTTTTGCTATCTTGTTACTTTTTGGTCAGTCTCTCTGTGAAGCACCACTGTGCCCTCTCTACACATTTTTTAATTAATCTCACCACAGTCGTCATCTTTGTGATTATCTCCGCATCTTGAACACCTGGTCTGACTTTAGAAATTACTTGCCATCTGGTCAAATACTGGGTAATTATAACAACTTAATGGCAGGATAAAATACTGTTTGTTAAGAGACTGGATAGTCCTTGCCCCCGTCCCCTCCATATAGTTTGGTTCCGTTAAATTAAACAACACCATCAAGTTAACACATTTTGAAAGTCGATGAAAGGAAAAAATGAAACATCCAAAACCATTTCTTGGGGTTAGTTCACTTTTAATCTCTGCAGACATTGTCTCTAAGAACTCCATGAATTTCTTCTTTGGATTCTCTGATACAATACTTATTTGATAACTTCCATTGCCTATGAATAAATGAAGCAGTAAATGGCTCTTGTCTGGCAAGTAAATGCTGAGACAACTGCAGGGGAGCCATTTGTTAGGCGTATACACAAATGGAACATCACTAATGTTCCACAAATGTGTTTTCCATAAAGTTTAATATTACTAGAGGCGTGGACCTGGCAGATGATATGCTGCACAACACTATAAATAAGCTGATTCTTGTGAAAAGTCAGTGGATCAGATAATGAACTTCACGCAGTATGGTTCATTTTATGACACCTGAGTGAATAACATTTTTTTTCCTTTTAGGTACTGGCTAAGGAAACTACTTGAGACAGAATTTTCACTAAGCACGTCACAAACATTATCAGTACTTTGCTAACATTCCTTTTTTATGACAACTTATGTTTTTGAAAATGACAACAGATAAATTGGTATTTGCAAGAGACAAATTGGCATCTTTTTTATCATTAATTTTTATCATCCTTTGTAATTTCTCCAATCATATAGTCAGAAAAAAAAGAATAAGAGGTTTTGGCATTAGATGACATATCTACCTCTAAAAAGATTTTTTTTTTACCTCAGCGTAACTAATGTGCATGAGTTATCCCGAAGTATGAGGTAAACTCAGTGATATCAACTGCTGGAGGGGTATTGGGCTATTTACCTTGCTGTAAAATTGAAATGCCAGGGCTTCACTGTATGTTTACTTCAGGATAGCTCATGTGTGTTAGTTACCCCAAGGTAAAAAAAATGTATCTTTTTTAGTAGTGAAGTGAAGGCCTTAGAAATGTACCTAAAGTGATATCCTTCCCCCTCCCCCCACCCCCACCCAATAATCATCAATGAAGATTCTGCTATTTTGCCAATAATCCAAGAAACAAAAGCAGAAGGTTAAAATGAAATAATAGTCTCTCTTTTGGGGATGGATCTAGATATACACTATTAGGGAAAATATATTTTTTTTAAATTCAAATATTATACATGTCTTTATTTTCCAGAACATGTTAATAAAAGACTCCATGTGAAATTATGCCAAATTTACTAGTATAATTTTGGTAAATATATAGGGTGACATCCTGGCCCTACTGAAATTCATTGATTTCAATAGGGTCAGGATTTCACCCATAGGTGAGAATGAAGATTATTTGACAGTGGTGGATTTATCAGGATACGAAATACATTCAGGATATAAAACAGATAATCAGATGTGGACACAGAACTAAAAAAAACCCCACAAGTCTTTTGAGATGGCTTCATTCCTTCACACAACCCAAGAACAGAAATGATTTTTTTATTCAGAACCCTGTTAAACTTTTAGTGTGATCACTTTGTGTTTGTGTATGAGTAATATTATCTCCTCGATCTTTCATTTTATTTTCAATATCTAGGGTGCATTGTTCCAAGCCCAAAAATATAAATGATACTAGATGTAATTTAAATTAAAAAGAATATGATTTTAATTGCAAATTTTGTATGGCTGAGAAAATTATTTCCAGTGAAACATTAGACATTACCGCTGGAGTTTAGGGTTTAGGGTCAGGTTGCTGATCTGCAAATTTAACAGCATAAAGAGGAGAGACCGCTAGCAGAGACCACAGAGGCCCCATCTAGATAAAGAAAATAGGCCATGTTGGTTAATATACATCTAAACACAATTTTGCACCTAATGCAGGTACAGGTTAACACCTTTATATATGATGCTAGCTTGTCTTGATTGAAGCTATCTGGTAGTCAAGTCTAGAAAGAGACAGAGGAGACACAGATGAGATAAATTAGCCATACTCTACAGTTTCAATGCCTTTATGTTTTGTGGTTATTTAAGGAGGAATAATCTCCTTGTAGGGTCAATGTATCTCTTTTTTTACATTTATTTTTATATAATAAGGGAAAGAAGAGGATCAAAGAGAGAGGACTGCTGGTGAAGCATTTAAATCCCTCTCCCATAAGGATTGTCCACACTGTGGGCTACGGGGATGTGAATTATAGAGCATATCAAAATGTGCTCTAACTGCCCTGTGTGGATGCTGCTGGCATGAACTAAAAGGTATCCAGTTTGTATTTGTGTAAATCAGAGAACATTATCATAAATAGTTCATGCCATCAGCACCCACATGGGACAGTTAGAGGGCAACATTTTGGTATGCCCTCTGCAATTCATATTCTGCAGCCTGCACTGCAGAGCAGGATAGTCTAAGCCTTAACTTCACCTCTGGATCTGGCCTGGGGATTTTTATGGAGTCAGTAGCAGTGAGAGAGACTAATTATACCCTTGGAGACACAAAGCAACCCCATTACAGGGAGTTGCACACAAGGTTCTGAGGAGAGACTCATGAATCCAAACTATTTTGCATAAGCTGAAATCTTAATGTCTAGTTCAGCCTGCAGCCTCCACTGTTGCTGAAGGGCAGTATATGACCCCGTGTCATCTGATGCTTTAACAGTTACAGCCTCCAGGTGGTGGGATCAGACTTTCTTCTTTTTTCCATTCTTCCATTTTCTCATGTTGCCAGTGTAACAATGGCCCTGGCCAGGTTGTAAGCAGGAAGAGAATCTGGGACCTCAAAGCAGGAGCTTCTGCTGGCTGAGTGAAATGACTAAATCCATTGTAACAAATAGCAGTGGATGGTAGTACTAGGTGGTAGTAGTGCTGAAAAGGATCTGGGGGTTATAGTGGATCACAAACTGAATGAGTCAACAATGTGATGCACTTGTGAAAAAGGCTGATATTCTGAGGTGTATTAACCAGAATGTCATCTGTAAGACATGAGAGGTAATTGTCCCACTGTATTCAGCAGTGGTGAGGCCTCAACTAGAGTAGTGTGTCCAATTTTGGGCACCATATTTTACGAAAGATACGGACAAATTGAAGAGAGTCCAGAGGAGAGCAATAAAAATAATAAAGGTTTAGAAAACCTGATTTACAAGGAAAGGTTAAAAAAAAATGGTCATGTTAGTCTGGAGAAAAGAAGACTGTAGGAAGAACTGATAAGTCTTCAAATATTGAAAGGCTGTCCTAAAGAGGACAGTGATCAATTGTTCTCTATGTCCACTGAAGGCAGGACAAGAGGCAATGGGCTTAATTAGCAGCAAGGGAGAGTTATACAGTTTTTTCTCATATCTAACCAACTATAAGGGTTGTTAAGCTCTGGCATTGGCTTCCAAGGCAGGTTGTGGAATCCCCATTATCGGAGGTTTTTAAGAACACACTGGATAAACACCTATCAGGGATGGTCTAGATTTACTTGGTCCTGTCTCAGCCCAGGGGTCTGGAATTGATGACTTCTCGAGGTCCCTTCCAGCCCTACATTGCTGTGATTCTCAGGTTCTATGATTATCTAAGTCATTAATGAAAATACTGTTTTCCCAGTCACAGGACAGTCCCCTGCATTACCCCACTACATACGTTCCCCTCATTTGATTCTGAGCCATTCTTAACTACTCTCTAAATATTCTTTCAATCAGTTTGAACCCCCCTTTATAGTCATTTCATATAGACCACATTTCCTTAATTACAAAACTGAAGGTTTGTTTCCAAACTAAGCTTTCCAGGGCACGTACATTAGAATTTCCATAAAGAGATCAGATGAGTGATCCACTTAGTTCAGTATTCCTTCTCTGATAATGGCCAGTGTCAGGTATTTCAGAGGAATTCCAGTAACAACTACAGAATAACCTACTCATAGGGATATTTTCTTCCTAATCCCTAATCTAGTCCTCTTTGAAATGGGACTAGATCAAAGCATACTAACAGTTAATGAGTGGCAGCAGGGTTCAAGTGGACAGTTAGTGTTAGGTAGATTCACACCCTAGCTTGCTGTGAACTAAATGTTCATGTAGATAAGCCCTTAGACTATATCCAAATCTTCAAGTCAGACTTCTCACTGGGAAACCAATCACCAAGGTCCCAGAATTTTGCTATCACTTGGAAGATGGATGAGATTGGTGTCAATGGTGGGACATTGGTATTGAACCAAGAGGCAATACTATTTACTGTAACTGTAGCTGTTCTATCTATCCATATTCATGTATAGTCCTTTTGGAAATTCTACCTCTTAGTTCCAATGAGAAATTTAAATAACATTAATGCTGAAGAGACAAGATGGAGTGAATTAATATCTTTTATTGAACCAACTTTTCTTGGTTTTCAAACTTATGTGGAGTTCTTCTTCAGACTTGTATCTTGTCTCTCTCACCAACAGAAGTTGGCCAATAAAAGATATTGCCTCACCCACCTTGTTTCTCTAACATCCTGGGACCAAAGTGGCTGCATGGGGCATGTGCAGGAATTTAAATTCCACTGCTTTTGGAGCGGCACCTTCTGAGCCCCCTGGACCCTGGAGGAGCTCACTCTCCCCACCAGGATCTGGGGCCCCGGAGGAACTTGCTATCAGCTCCCGCAGGGGCCCCAAGGGCTAGAGGAGCTTGCTGTCAGCTCCTGTCAATTATTGGGGGAACCTGTGTTCCTGCTTGCCCCCCTTATGCATGCCCCTGTAGCTGCAAGAACACTGCAAATAATATTAATGCTAAAGTATTTCTGATTCAATTTAAAGGGTTAGCTACTTCTTGTACTTCTATGATTAAGCCAAAATCATATGCTTATGTTCCTCTTGCTGAGTCTGAAGGTAAGCAGTGTGGTGGCTGTCCACAATTTGCATTTTACTGAGTACGCTCTTTGTTCCGCATTGTTCTTTCTCCTGTCCAGGTGCAGCTTGTCATCACTCTAATAAACTAATAGACATCACTCAGTGGATTGCTCTGACTGAAGCAGTCATCTTACCTACAGCTGGTTAGAGCAGCACTAACCCCAGCAAATATGTTTTAGCAGAACAATGGTCTGTTTGTCAGGTGGTAAGAGCATATGAGAAGCTGCAATTCCATAGGAATATACCTTCTAAAATAAAACTTCACTGTATTTGGGCCCAAACAAAATCCCTCCTCACTCCCAATTTTATGGGCTAAAGATGGGTTAAATGTATTTACAGCTCAAATACAAGCTAGATGTCTGGAATCCTTATAAAAACTTCATTGCATTTATATCCTAAAAATAGAACCATAGACTTACTATTATCAAGGAGTTACCAAATCTGAGACTATCAGCTATACCTGATTACACAGCAGTAAGCTTTCTTGCTAAAAATATGTACATTGCATTGACTATTTCTAGCAAGCATATAATGACAGCAGTGATCAATGATATACCTTATAAAACCTACTTTCTCACTCATCAAGTGGATTTCTGTGAAAATACTGTCTCTAAAGACTGTCAAATGATATAATTGCTTTAACTTTAAATGGAAAATTGATCTAGTGACTAAAGAGGCTAACCTTGTGGCATGTTTTCTATACTAGGAATCTCAGAATTTTCAGTTTGCTGCAGTTTAAAATGTAATCTAGTGTAGCCTTATTATGATATTGCAATATTTTGGAATGATCATTGCTATGAGAAATTAACTATTAGCATTAATTATTAGCTTTTTGCACAAGTAATTTGAGTTTACCAGTAAACTTTAGGTACTGGTAATGAATCATTCCCTAATAATACCTAACCATCTGTCTTCAACTTGCTTTAAGCATTAGAATTTGTCCTTACAGTTTTTTCTTGTTTCTATGTTCTGCTGCCTAATGTAACATTTTGTCTCAATATTCTGATTACCGCTTTCTGACACAAAAGTACAGCTCCAACATTATATAAAGAATTCTGAGTTGGAGAAGTTATTGTCACTGATGTCCCCTCAGCTATGGGTGTGTTTCAGGCTCTCTCAGTAGTCTCCTAGACATGTGGATTCTATTCAGAACTTCAGAGTCAGATAATTCCGTCTAGGTATTTTTTTTCCCCACTTTCGAAGATTGATATGTAAATCTGGTTTAGTGGAAACACAAAACAAACAAAGCTGTATAAGCTAAGAGGGAAAGAGTACTGGTAATTTTAGTGGTCATCTAATGATCATCACAATACAAAGAGGATATCTGAGTGTCTGGCTTTCTGGACGTGACAAGGACTGAAGCTTCCTGGCAATATGTGAATGCAGCTGGTAGGAATGAAGACTTTGTTAATATGCTCAGTAACTCTGGTATGGTTCTTGATATCTCTCAGTAAACATCTCATTTACAAAACAAAGGTTATAAAAACAACACATTATACAAGTGTCCTACCCAGAAATCATGTAGGATTGTGTTTTAGTGAAAGAATAGTCATTACTATTAAATCTGGGTGTGAAACATTTACAATGCCTATTATACACAAAGAGTGGAAAAAATACACCATAGTGAAAAAGAAATAATAGTTATTCTAACAAGTTTGAGATGATCATATATTTCTCTAGCAATAGAGCTCCCTCAGAACCCAATTAATTACAGGCCTAAAGTTTTACATTTCTGAAGATCTACACTGGTTTAATAATATCCTCTCCCATCTCTACTGCTGATCTGTGAAGTCAATAGCAATTTTGCCTGAGTAAAGAAAGAGTACCCTTAATTTATTTCAATTCAGACCCTGTCTACATTATTAATATAAGTAGTCTAGTGGACTGCGCCCTCTGCTGGGAGACAGGAGTCCAGGGTTTTATTCCCAGCTCTGCCACGGACCTACTGCGCAACCTTGTGCACTTTTCTCTCTGCCTCTGTTTCCCCTCTTATCCTTTGGCTGCTGTACCTATTTAGATGGTCAGCTTTTTAGGGCAGGGACTTTCTCTCTTACTATGTGTTGTACAATGCTTACTATCATGGGGGTCCCATCTCCACTGGGACCTCCTGATGTTCGTGTAAAAGCTAACAAACTCAGTTGTGGCTCAATGCATTACAAAACAGTTCGAACTGCCCTTTTTTAATGGGTCGAAACAAATTTTATGATCACCTGTCAAGAGTGCTTTAGCCAATGGTTTTGTCTGGGCTATATTATTCTTTTAAAATCTGGTTACAGCACAGCTGGGCCTCAAACAAGTTTAACAGCCACCGTTTTACTCAATCGTCTTTGTAGTTCAGACAGGGACTTGAGAAGTATAGCTGTGGGAGGAGGGACGGGTCTGTCAGTCTAATCTATGTTTTTGTCCATCACCATCATATCTGTGTACCTGGAATGTACATTTCACGCCAAAGTATATCACATGCCAAACAGAACTGCAACCACCTCTTCCATTTTCTCTGATTCTTTCCATTTTGTTATTTTTTTTTCTCTCTCATTTATTGGGAAACTGTTACATTAAAATCAAGAACATTATATGCCAGCAACAACAAAACCACAGTGTAATACAATCACTTTTTGGCCTGTCCTCCAGGGAGTGTCACAAATCACTTGATATGCTTAATGCTAGCTTTGACATTTCGATGTTGTGTATCTGAAAGACAGATCTCTCTTTCTTTTACATGTGGGAGTCACTGCCCTTCCCCTGCACAGTCATTTATAGTGATTATAAAGAGGGTAAAAAGCTACCATTGGTGTAAGTGAATGGGATGTTCTGCTTTGGTAATGTTTCACACCAACTTAGTGCACATCAATGACTATGCAAGGCAACTAGGCAGTGAAAAATCAGATCACTAAGGTGGTTCAGAAATAAATTTAGTCCTTCATTTGTCAAATGTAATCATTCATTTATATTAAGATGAGCCTGTTTCAGAGGTATCCTATGGCTATTTTAAGATTTTTGCTTTCCAAAAGAAACAAGTCAGTGCAGTTAAAACAACGTTCTTTCCTCAAAAAAATGTTTTGTTTTTTGGCAAGGGTACCAAGTCCCTTCGCTGGATCAGACATCAGCGGACTGACATATCCTCTTGCAAAAGAAAATAATAAAAACATACACAGCACTGGGAAACTAGACTTCTGTAGTGTACTCTAAAACCAGATGCTATCAATAAGTGAGTAAAATGATCTCTAGCTCCCTTTGCTTGTTAAGAGCTCTGTGTTAAACTATGCTATAATAGCAATTTTAATATGATAAATGTTTCTTATCTGAAAAGGTGATGCTGCTCCAAAGTGTGTACAGACATGTATTGTCGCAGTAGTTGCTTTTACTTTTCAAGTAAATTGCTGTCTTTGTAAAAGGTCATTCTGTGCAATTTTTCCTAGATTTAGTTAAAACAAGGACAAGTGCAGAGTCCTGCACTTATGATGAAAGAATACTGTGCACTGCTACAGACTGGGGACCAACTGGCTAGCCAGCAGTTCTTCAGAAAAGCACCTGGAGGTTACAGTGGACAAGAAGCTGGATATGAGTCAACAGTGTGCCCTTATTGCCAAGAAAGCTAACAGCATATTGGGCTGCATTAGTAGAAGCATTGCCAGCAGATTAAGGGAAGTGATTATTGCCCTCTTTTGGGCACTAGTGAGGCCACATTTGGAGTATTGTGTTCAGTTTTGGGTCCCCCACTACAGAAAGGATGTAGACAAATTGGAGAGAGTCCAGAAGAAATGATTAAGGGGCTAGAGCACAAGACTTATGTGGAGAGGCTGAGGGAATTGGGCTTGTTTAGTCTGCAGAAGAGAAGAATGAGGGGGGATTTGATAGCGGCCTTCAACTAGGGATTCCAGGGAGGATGGAGCTAGGCTGTTCTCAGTGGTGGTAGATGACAGAACAAGGAGCAATGGTCTCAAGTTGCAGTGGGGGAGGCCTAGGTTAGATATTAGGGAAATCTTTTTCACTTGTAGGGTTGTGAAGCACTGGAATTGGTTACCTAGGGAGGTGGTGGAATCTCCATCCTTGGAGGTTTTTAAGGCCCAGCTTGACAAAGCCCTGGCTGGGATGATTTAGTTGGGGTTGGTCCTGCTTTGAGCAGGGGGTTGGACTAGATGACCTCCTGAGGTCCCTTCCAACCCTAATCTTCTATGAGTCTGTGAAAACTGAAACAGGCAACTGCATTGATTTGAAATAAGCCCAGTGCCATGTTCTATGAGGTTTTATTGGTGTCTTTGAAATGCAGATTTGTATTAGCAGCAGATAAAATAAAAATGGCATTATGGCTGTACATGCAAGATAAGTGGGAGTATTCACATATTCATGCTTCATGTCCCTTTTTAGGGCCTGGTTTTGTATTTGTATAAAAAGCTACTTCAGGGGGCCGTCACTGTCAGCTGCATTTTTAGACATAGCACATAAGGTATAATAAAGGCTTATTTTTACCCTGCTAAATTTTCCTTAACCTTACTTTCTTAGGGGCTTTACATACTAGTTTGAAAAAGGGATATTGTAACAATAAAAATTGTGAATGAAACTTAGGAGTATGCACTTTTGAAATACTTTAGGCCCCGTAACTGGAAATATCCTTACCTCTATTACTTTTAGCAGTTTACATCATCCAGACCATGGTGCAAATCTTGCAAACACATACACAAAGGAGTAACTTCATCTTAAAGGTACTAGCTAATGTGTGTAAAGTAAGCGGGTGCCTACGTGTACAGATGATCAGAGCCATAAAGCATTATTTGCCATTTCCTAGCACTTTGGGTAATCATTTACACTTGTGCAGTGGTACCAAATCAGAACTCTCACTGACAGCAGTGATACCTTTTTATGCCTACTTCACACTCCTCTTTGCGTAGTAATAAATAAAAACACAAGGTTCAATGCAGTGAAGAATTAAGGCCAGGTCTACACCACAAACTTACTTTGGTACAACTACATCCCTCAGGGGTGTGAAAAATCCACACCCCTGCGTGACGCAGTTATACCAATCAAATCCCCAGTTAGACAGAACTATGTTGACAGGAGAAGTTCTCCTGTCCACATAGCTACAGTCTTTCACGGTGGTGGCATACTTACACCAACAGGACTAGCTCTTCTGTCAGCATAGTAGCATCTTCACTAACATGCTATGGTGCCCCTGCAGTGCTGTATGTGAAGATAAGTCCTTAGATTTTGCATTTCACCCAGCCAGGACATTTAAACTAGAGGGATCGGTTTCACACTGTTTACAGTTTTAATCTTTGGTTCTTGCTTATTAGTTCATCAGGGTTGTCTCTGGGCTTCCTAAGTGGCAAAGAAATACTTAAACTTAAAAGTTTATTTTCACTGAAATTGTAAATAAATAAAATAAGCTATTTGACAGTGCTTCTTAAGGTGTATGAACAGGAATTTTACTTGTAACACAGAACACACAGTTATTAAAGTTTCCCCCCCCCTTTTTTAAAACAACTTCCTTGATTTAAAAAAAAAAGTGGCAAATTATTTTTTTAAATGGAGCATTAAAAAATTTTACTGACCTATTTAGCAGTCAGCTTTAATAGCCTCATTAGCATGCTTCTATTGCAAGTCCACCAGCTGTTGAAAGCTGGAGCAATATACTTTATACCTCCCATTCACCTGCATCTCCCCTTCCTTCCATTGAAATTGCATGACAATTTCTTGCGACAGACAGACAGTACTGAAGTCCCAGGTATGCACCTAACTGGCATCAGCACCCATACCCAGTGTTTTGATAGGATGCTTGTATGTTCAAGTGCTTTGATGGAGTTGGGCATAATCCACAGTAGTTAAGGTTGAAAAATGTTTTCCAGCATAAACCCTTGTTTTTGGATATTCATTGCTCTGTGAAACAGTTTTGGCTAATGGTTTGGAATGGTCCGTTTCAATCCTACAGTGAACTTCTTTGATTAAAATCCCTTCAGTCATTTTTTCTACAAGTGGAAAAATGAACTTTCTCACATCACAAAAAAAAAATGTTGTGCACCTTTTTCATGTTGAATACGTCCATGGCAAAAGTGGCTGAAATGAGTTGGTTGCAATTTAGGTTGGAAATATTTCTCATTGTCTAGCTGTGCACTGCCTTGATCCAGGGGAAATTGGGTTGAACTTGTCTGAGTTACGAGCATGTGAAAATCACATACTTAGGATGTGAAGTCTGATTTTCTATTTCTTCACAAGATTGTTCAATATGCATGTAAGGAATGAGACACAGGCACATATCAATGTTTAAGTGCACAATAAACTCTGAAGTGCTCTAAAACAGTCCTGACACACTTTTCAAGTACAACAGTAACCTGAGAAACTACTGGAAACTAGGCACTTGTGAGGAATGTGCAAGAGTGGGAATACATGAGTAGCCCCATTTAATTGCACTGAAGGGTGAGGGACAGGTGTGGGTCTGTGCAGGGGCCAGAGCTGATGTGGTGATTGGGGTTTGTATAATTAACAGCTGAGCTGGGCAGGTCTGAGGCTGAAGGGGGCACAGAACTGGATTTTTTTTTTTAAATCAGGCAACCAGTGACAGCTCCTGGGCGGGGGAGGGCAAAATCACCTTACCATATAAATTTAGGAGAGTCAACAACACTGATTATCATATGCACACTGGGGATGGGCAGGACGTGTTCCAAAATCAAAAGAGACAAAAACCACAATATAATCTTTTTTTTAAAAAAAAATAAATCTCATGCCTTTTGGAGGTTGGACTCATGATTTTAGAGTTTTTGCATTTGACAGAATTGAACTTCCTATGGGGCCCTGGGCCCAGATTTTCAAAGGTATTTAGGGTATAGCTACTTGTTTAGCTGCTAAAGGAGATGGTCTGAGGCGTTGCTAAACAAAGTTTGTGAAGGGCAAAGAATTATTAAAGCCAATCAACGGAAGATGTAGGATTATTTTTTATACAGGGAAAACAGGAGGAAGACGTCAGGAGGATATGTGCAACTTTTTCTTTAAATCTGCCACAGGAAGCTGGCAAGAGGGCTTGAGAAGATACAAGGCAGAAGCTCTGCAGTAAAGGAGGAGCGGACAACATAGTTTTAGGGATTATACTGTTTATTTTATGGTAACAAAGTTCCTTGTTCAGTGCTATAAGAATGTTCCTCTTTGTGTCATTCTTTACTATTGTCATAAACAGAACATTCACCCTTTTTTGCTGGTGATAGTGATTTCCAAACTCCATAAAGGATTTTACAATAAACTAATTTGTTTAGTCTAATAGTGGTCATTTTATGTTTTGACATCAGATTTAGGCCTCAGTCCTCTAAAGGGTTGCAGGAACAAATAAGGGTGCATATGGACATATTTCCCTTTGTAGGATCAGGGCCCAAAATTAGATAGGGCCCCAGAAGCTGGAGTGCTTTTGTTCTAAGCCTGATAAAGAAATGACTTTGTTGGTTGTTATGTTTTAGAATGTGGACAGAGTTTGGATATGTTGATAGGTCACTGTGATAATAAATGATGGGCAATTTGTTTTTTTTTCAGAAAATCTCATTAAAAATAAACCCCAAATCAAGTATTTTACTCAAACATTGATGACTGCCTAGCATGAAGACAATGCAGATAGGCCATGTAGGTGGGACATATAATGTTTACATAAATAAGACTGTTAGACTCATTGGTTTCCATCTGATCTAAATCCAGGCAATATTCTTTAGGCCTTCTATTTCAAGATTGTCATGTTATTACCCTAGAGCCATTGTGCAAAAATGGTGTATGCTAGGTCTTACTGGATATTTACCTCTCAGCTTCCTCAAAAATTGTTACCAAAACTATTCAGTGGTGGTTTGGGGGACCTGTCTCTGTACAGCTTGTGAATTCTGTTTTATGTCATAAACTTTCTGTATGTATCTATGTCAAACTACAAACTCTATTTTACTTTCTCAGCATTATTTTAATTACAAGAATGTTCTTTGCCTTCTTGGTTCTGTAGGTTCCATATTGAACTAAAACCCACAGGAACTGTCAGAAGAAATTCTTGCATCTGGCAGAAGGTGAACAATGAAGGGTCATTAAACCTTAATGGTCTTCAATTCAAATGGAAGCCCTGATGGGCCAAGAGCTGGCTATCACCCTGAGCAAAATAATTTTTCAAGTCTGGATCCCAAGAACATGGTGATTGAACATCATAACCTCAGAGGGGATTTGAAGCTGATCAGAGGGTCACATGGCAAAAGGGGATTGGAAGTTTTAAAAGATCAAGTTCTGTGGGGAGCAACTCTCTCTGACCCAGCAGAACCGGAAGAGAAGTATGTGCTGGAGGAGAGAAATCCAGGAGAGGGGACTCTGATCAAATCTCAAAACACAAAACAAAAAAAAACTCGAGTGGTGAGGAAACTAAGGCTGGGAATAGTGTACGGGCAATTCTTATTTTGCATAGCTCTCTATTTCTCTTGTGTTTTCTAAAGTCGAGAGTGATTGCTTTTGGAAATCCCTTTGCAAAGTCTGTGTCTATTTGCTCCAATTACCACATGTCCCAGATGGGGTTAGCTATGAACCAAAGTACCCACAAAGATGGAGCTTTGGAAAAAGGTGGGCTTAAAGTCCTAGAGGTATCTTGGGTAGTCAGCCCTGGTCCTGGTGACCTAGAGCAACTGTCCACAAGATCCCACTTTTGAGGAATGATACCAGACAGAGAGAATGCAAGAACAGGCTCATTTTATCTGCCTACTTATTTCAAATAGCTGACACAGGAAAATTATTTCATGAAACTATGTTATTGAAGATGTATCAAATAGAGAACTATCAAATTCAAATGTTCTGCATGTATATCACCTATAACACATTTATATTAAGCTAACATTAATTTGCAGTGAAACATGTTATGCAAGTCATGCAAGTTTACAAAAATGGTTCTTTCCTAATGGAATTAGGAAATAGTATGAGAGCAAATGAATAAACAGCTACCAGTCTCATCTGGGAATAAAATACCCTCTGTTACTAGACATACATTTTAACACTATATTCAAATAATCATCATGTTGTTGCTGTTCTTTTTAAAATATCAGTACTGTAGATTCCTTTTTAGTGTATTGCCCTTTCTCTTATTAGAAGACTTACACCATAATTGTATCCGTAGCAACTCTTGCAGATCACTTGGGAAGAACAAAGCCACCTGAGATTTCCCACTGCTATTATCCTGAAACTTTAGATGGCAGCTCAATTTAAGTCAGGCTCTGAATGTTTGGAAAAACCCAACAGCACCTGAAGCAATCTGATCCAACAGTTGTGTGTGCTTTTTGGCTAATGCAGAGCTGGGCACTGGAGTGGGCAGTGGACCTTAAAGTCTTTGCCATTTGAAAGTTCTGTTCTAGAACCCTAACTTTATAAACTTCCTACAGAGAAAAATGCAGTGTGCATTAACACAGTAGTTGAAAAATACGATTTATTGTACATTTGATTATTTTATTGTACAACTGACAATGAGAAATGCAGAACCAGAATATTTTGTCTGATGGATGACTACATTAGACTGTTGGTATCTGAATGAAAATATGAGTGCTTAACATAATCAGCTAAAGAATCAGATGATACTTAATATATGGCTCTGAAGAATAAGTGGTTCAGCAGGCTAATTTACCAGCCTTTCATCTCACCTTGATTTGAATCTAACTTTGATCACAAATGAAAATGTATTTGGTAATTTCCTCCTGGTTCCTCATATGGGGCCATATACTGTTGCCTTACTCACTATTTACATAATCCTTCCTTAAGCAAAAAAGTCTAATTGAGTGACTAAGAACTTCAGTTTTTTGTCTGTACATTGGTAACATCACGAAAACACCATAAAATGGCACAGTTTTACGTTATTAGGCAAGCTGTGTGCAGCAAAAGTCAATGACAAAAAAAGTAGTAAAGCAGCAGGCAAAACTGGAAGTTCACTGACAGAACTGTGGTGTCATGAGAACTAAAATTCATCAGATTCACCCCAATTTTTTTTTACAGATAGACAAACATACAGCTAGGCACATAAACACTTAGAGGAGATGCAGCTTATTTACTGTATTACCACAGGATAATGTAATAAAATTACCTGAAGTTAATACTTGAAGTTTCCAGTTAAGTAACTATGAGATGTCAGACTTTCATAATAATTCATGTAACCACTGGTTTGTAAATATAATCAAAGCCGCACCATTCTGTATCAAATCTCACAACCACAAAGGATAGGATTGGTGACCTTTCCTTACTTTGTGCATGCTTGTGTACCAAAGCAAAGCCTCATCCACATAGCACAAAAGTATGCTCTAGCACCATCTACCCCAATCTGAAGGGAATGCGTATCATTACAAGCAGTGTAGGTTGGCTTGCTTGTTTTCAAATACAAATATATTGCATGTCATTGTAACTCTCATTTTGGTGCTGGCTTAGTACCTGTGTGATTTTCTAACAGGAGAGGGGTACTGTGACTCTCTGTGTCTGAGAACAACACCGCACAGAACTCCATATTTACCATTTATATTGTCATATAACTATGATGTGTTCTGTATGAAGTATGCCGGTATAGTTTTATTTTAAAAGTCTTGATCTGCTAAACATTCATATTCTGGTGAATTGTATGTGCTTTCATTGTATGTGAAGTTATAAAATGTTGCTGAAAATGCCACTAGAACATGTTGCAAGGTAGGAAACTCCCACAAACAGCTTTCCAGGTACAACAATGGAGTGACCAGAGAGCATTTGATGACTATCTCCCACCTATTCAAAGAAAGATTCCACTAACAGGGACTGTTGACAGTGAAGACTTCATTGAGGGAAGCACAAAGGCAATGGACACTCTTTGACCAATAAGGGTGGCAATCCATGGTCATGAGCATTGATTGTTGCTGCAAGCTGGAAAAGACTATAAAAAGAAGGGGAATAATACCATCACTTGGCTTCACACCCCCACAGCTCAACACCTGAAGAAACGGCTGAAAGACGAAGAACTTTGGACGGTGGGATTTGGGTCCCAGGCGGAGAAAGCAGTGTCTGCCTGTTAATTGAGGATTTATTGCCTGCTTGTACCATCTCTCAGGGTGAGACATTTCTAGTTAAACCTGTTAGAATTTAGATTGCTTTTTTATTTTTATTTTTTCTTTGGTAACTATTTCTAATCTCTTCACATTTACAACTTAGAATCACTTAAAATCCTATTTTTCTATGGTTAATAAATTTGTCTGATTATTTTATCTTAGCCAGTGTGTGTTTGAGTGAAGTGTTCAGGCAATCGGTGCTCAGATTAACAAAAGCTGGTGCGTGCCACCAAGGGGGAAGTGGAATAAATCTTTGTCCAGCACAAGATAGTATTATCTCGGGGTGCATTCTTGTGGGGTTAGGCTGGGAGCGGACTGGCTGGAGTTTGCACCCATGTTTGCTCAGGGAGAACATTCTAGATAACTTGGTTGGGTGATAACAGGGGTCGGAGAGACTGTCTATGTATCATCAGCCAGAGTCTACCTCAAACTGAATAGTTGCACAGGGTACCCAGCGGCTCCACACCTCGCAGGCTGTACCCCAGGGAGGTCTGCCTACTGTGACAGCTACCGTCTTTGAGCAGCTCCAAAGTTTGTCGCCTGGCCTCATTTCTCAGTGCTGCTGGTATCTGCCTGACTCGAGGTGTGCTAAAGAATCAAGCTACTTGGCGGTGCTTCCAGTGAGACAATGTGTGAACCACACTCAGGCAGTGTGGCTTCCGCAGTTGAACTCACAAATAATTCAAATTCACACAAGCAAGCAAATTAAAAACAATAACTATAAACTTCATGTAAGGATTTGATTAAAAAGAAATGGGCAATCAGTAAAAATATAACATGGTTAAAATGACTGATGATATTAATAATGCTTTTAAATTACTTTAAAGGCTATGCTGGCAAACGTAGGTCACATGACCAAACGTTCCCCCAGTATTACTAAACAAAAGTGTCTCCCCCTTCAATTCTGTTGGTTTCACACATCTCAGGTACCAGGTGCTGCACATGGAGACACGTTGCAGACCTGTAAGGAGATGTTGTTAGAAACACACTTTTTTATTTTAGTAATTGGCAGTGCAGATCTTGATAATCCAGGTAGATGAAAGCCCTTTTGCAGATGCAATGTGCCTTAATGGTGCAAAATTAAATCCTAGCTACCGATCTAACTATAATACAATGCACTCACTCAGGTACCTTTTATGGCTGAGCGAGCGGGAGCTGGTCTGAGCACCCTTCTGGAACAAGGCTGACAGTCTTTAAAGATTGGAAATCACCGGTTCCCTTGTAAGCAGGGCAGGCCTCTGGATCCAGAATCCCAGACCTGGTGTGGGATGCTGCAGGGCAAGCAGACTGCAGGCAGTGGCAAGAGAGACGGGCTGTCTCCTTCTGTTGTTGGCAGGCTGGTGACAGGAGGAGGGACTGTCCCCTCCTGAGGCTTATCTGCAGACTGAGGTTACAGACAGGCCAGCTGCTGGGCCTGGCAGTGCTGTGTTGGCAGGCTGCTGAGAGACCGTTTCTCCTCTCCACTCCCCAGCTGGCTTCTGCCACGTGGAGGGAAAGCTGAGCTATTCCCAGCCTCTCTCCTGCTTTCCCAGGCATCTTCTGGGGCTCTGCACAGGATCAGAGGCTGCTTGCAGTTGCACTCTGTCTGGCTATCTTCTGCCTGCTAATTGGTTGCTGGGGTCTGCTGTTGTTTCCCCTCCTCTCATTATTTGAAGATGGAAGGTCACTGGGGTGACTGGGGCTGGGGGGAGGGCAGGTCAGGTCGCATCTGCCTCCCTTTCCCCCTGCTGCCAGGGAAATCAACAGTGAAGGAGTCTGTCGTGGACCCCATGGGTGCCCAAAATGTGTCTCTCTTTTCTGGGAATACAGACCCCTGGCTAAGTGGGTGAGGGAGGCTACATCATTCTGATTAAAGAGTAACGGCTAGTGAAAAAGAATAAAAATCCGTTCCATTGCAAGACATGACTGTGCACAGCTCACATCAGTCTGCAGTGTCTTCGGGCTTTCATTAGAAAGTGCCACAAAGTTTGTAACTTTTAGAGATTGTCAGTCATTGCTTCCTCCTAAACCTTTAAATGAACAGAGCCCACATAGCACCTCTGATGCTGTTCTGTGAATGACTGCCTATGACATTTATTTCAAGCATTAACAACTATTTACCCATCATTAATCAGAGCAGTCAGTTACAGTATTTCTTAGTCATTTTGCACCCTTACTATACTAGCTGGCTAAAATATTATATGCTGTCATTAGCCTCAGAACCTCAACAAACAGCTTGTAAATTTAGACACTGCCTGGGATCTTGAAAAGAGTAGTGCCCTATTTGTGGCTAATTTATCGTTTGTGTTTATGCCTGTGCCGGGACTTGGGCTTTTCCACTGAACCAGATTTGAAATATGTAGTCATAAAGTGTACTCTTGTGTTGGGCCATCAGATTAGGTGAAGAAAATCATGATGTTCTTAGTGAAGCCATTAGTAATAGAGTTATGCATCACAGCAGAATATACATCTTCATATCTACAAACTTCTATGTTTCAGTTGGGTCACTTAACATGTTACCAATAGGACTAACAGAAATTTTCAGTTTTATTTATAGAACTACTAGAGGGTATTGCAGATACTGTAAGGTAGATGGCACTTACAAAATGCAAGACAACTGTTTGCTATGCAAGTGTAAATATTTTTTTCAAAGACATTTTAGCATGAAAAGCAAGTTCCGTTTTACAGTAATCAAAAGGGGGCTGTTTTTTTTTGTAAGCCAGGCCTCATTTTCAAAATCAACGATAATGGAGTAGAGGCTGCAATCTTTATCGTTAAAAGGAAATCACTGATTATAACAACTGAAGGTAAAGCAACTGCATATATATGCCTTGTTATATTGTCAGAAAAGCCATTCATTTATTCATTTATACCAAAGACACCAAAACAAGGGAAGAAAAGTATTAGAGTGCCTTTGCTAACATACCTGCTAATTCTTCTGTGAATTCGCACTAGAAATTCAATCTGTGTGCCAGTTCAGAAAGCTTTGTAACAAAAGCATTTTACAAGTTAAATGATTTTCTGGAAATCATTTTGAGCTGGTCATTTTGCTTAATCCGCATGAAGTTCAGTACTGCATCAGATTACTAAACCATACCATTACCCCCAAGGGCTTCAAATTCCATCAGTTTCATCTCAGTCACTTTGCCATGAGCTATGCAATTCCCATAACATGATCCAGGTCTTGGAAATAAGGGTAGGAGTACTTAAAATATCAATGTTAGCTTGTCTGACATGCTGCATGCTGATAAAATATTTATTTCCAGATGTTTGGTTTCATAGTTTATTAAAACAGACATACTGAGTGGATTTAGTTTTATCTTGCTCGTACTATACAATAACGAGCTGGTTAGAAAAATTTTGATAAATTCTTTTTTGTCAGAATTTGCTGATTTGTTGAAATGGAGACATTTCATTGAGATTGATTTCAATAAAATTCTGATGGAATCCTAGCTGGTTTCTTGTCAGCTCACATGCCTGCTTCTTAGCAGATGGCTTGAAGGACTGAGGAGGGACTGGGAACTTTGATGCCCTGGCAGTCCCAGAATCCAGGCTCCCAGACTTGGCTTCTTGATGGCTCAGGCTCCCGTGGCTTTGAGGCTCCATGGTTCCAGGGCAGCCAACCAGGTGGCCTGCCCAAGAGACAGGGTGCCCAAGAGACAGACAATGTAGGCCCCGCTTGACTTAAGTAATGTGCCTAATTCCTTAGTGGACATGATTGGGAAGGTGAATGGAAGGTTAAATTGTCATAACACGCAATATGCTGGAGTCAGAATGGCTACCTAAGATCAGCAGGAACATCCTGGTAAGATAGAGTCAGATATTGTATGAACAACATGTGGGAAGAGCACATGCTGTACAGGAATTGGTTCCTGAAAAGTAACAATGTATAGTTAGGAACTAATATTGGAAGCAATGTGTGTAAGGAATAGTTTTGCTGTATGATTTTGGATCTGTGGTGTGCCCTGCATCCATCCCTGTCTTTCAGTCTGATCAACTCAGCATAGCTTTGCTGCATGGCAGATAAAGGAACCTGAATGACAAGACTGGAATTGAATTGAATTTTTGGAGAACAGAGTGGAAGAGATCTTGGGGGGAACCCCAATATAGTGGTGTCATGACTCAGATTCCATTCGTCTGGAGCAGGCAATGTATAGCTTATTATATGCGTAACTTTACTGTCAAGGATCACAATCCATCAGTTAACAATGGCATTCGAAGGGTTCAAATTTGAGGAAGTGTCCAGGGCTCTGGAGGCGTGGAATAAATCTAAAGGAAGCTTCTATGGACACCCTAAAGAAGTATTAGGGGGAGACTGGGACAGGGTAGAATAGGAAATCCAATTAGTAGTATTGGGTAAAAGATGTAAAGAGGAGAAACAAAAAAAATTATGTTGTTACAAGGCTTAGTATTGGGAATTGGAACCTTAAATCAGCAGGTAAAGGATTTAAAGATCCAGGTCTACAAATTGGAAAAGGAAAGAAATGGGCTGGAGGAGCAAAAAGAAATCTACAATCCAATGTACAATCCAATGAGGTGTGTTTGGAAAAGAGTGATAGCTGTGTGGAGATTAGAGAGGAACAGAACCATCTTGTTGAACAAATGGCAAACTTATAAGACCAGTTGTGGAGATGCCAACATGATGGGAGGCAGGACCCAGGAGGTATTTCCCTATTTTGGAGCTTAGCTATGGAACATTCCTGTGTAGTAGGGCCCATGTAGGTTCCGGCTGCTCCCTCTTCTCCCCTCTCCACCCCCCCTCCCCCCCGATCCCCACTCCCAGTTATGAGACTGCTACAAGTTACCCATGGTCTGAGATAAGAAATGTGTCCAAATGATTGGAATCCACACCCCAAGCTTGAAGAATGGGGGGAGATGAGAGGATCATCACTGAGACTCATACCCTTCACATCGTGGAGTTGGAACCCATGGTAAAGATTGGGGACCCCATTAAGGGGATGATTGAAATAGGTTTACTCAGGCTATGTCTACACTGCTGAAGGAAGTCGACTTACTTTACGTCGACTTTCAGCAGCCAAATCACAGCAGCTTGTCTACACTACACTGTTTGCGTAGGTCTCCTGCATTTACACTGACCACCCTTAATTAGAATTGCAAAACAGTGCAATGTGGGTAGCTATCCCACAGTGCAACTAGCCACTGTGGCTGTTGGGATGAGTGTCATCGTCTCATGATGCAATGTTGCTTCCCCCACCCTTCTTTTCCCCCAACAAACAGGAAAAGTATTTTTGTGCCTTTTTTTTACTCCCCGCAATCGCCATTGCTGCAGAGACATGGAGCCAGCTCAACTCTGCACTATTATTGTGAGTGTGACAAATACATCGTGGCTTATCATAGAGTATTTTAGAAATAGAGCAAGAAGCTGAAGTACAGACAATACCGATGCCACCGAGGCTGCCCTGCTACAAGCCATTGAGCAGAACAATTCCCAGTTGCTGCAGGCTGTAACAAGTCATCTGCAGTCTGTGGAGCACCGGTTCTGGTGCAGGGAAACAAGCACAGATTGGTGGGACCGCATCGTTATGCAGCTGTGGGATGATGATCGGTGGCTGCAAAACTTTCGTATGCAAAAGGCAACTTTCCTGGAACAGTGCTCGGAGCTAGCCCCATCCCTGAAGCGTGTGAATACTCGCTTGAGACAAGCTATGATGGAGGAGAAGCGAGTCGCCATCACTCTGTGGAAGCTGGCAACCCCCGACTGTTACTTCTCGGTTGGGAATCAATTGGGATTTGGTAAATCTACAGTGGGCATAGCCGTGAATCAAGTGTGCAATGCCATAAATAGACTTCTGCTATGAAGGGTAGTGACTTTGGGAAATGTGCAGGATATAGTGGAGGGGTTTGCCACGATGGGGTTCCCAAATTGCGGGGGGAGGTATTGATGGGACGCACATCCCTATCTTAGCGCCTGCCCACCTAGCAACCAAGTACATAAACCACAAGGGGTTCTTTTCCATGGGCCTGCAGGGGCTTGTGGATCATCGGGGTTGTTTCACAGACATCTATGTGGGGTGGTCTGGGAAGGTGCATGACGCTTGTGTATTTCGTAATTCGGGACTGTTCTCTAAAATGCAGGCTGGCACTTTGTTCCCTGACCCCAAAAAACTCACATCGGGGGTGTGGAAATACCAGTAGTGATCCTGGGGGATCCTGCTTACCCCTTGCTCCCTTGACTAATGAAGCCATACACCGGTCACCTTGACAGTGACAAGGAGTGTTTTAATAAGAGGTTAAGCAGTTGTAGAATGTGCCTTTGGGTGTTTAAAGGGTAGATGGAGGAGTCTCCTCACTAGGCTGGACATGAGTTAGAAGTACCTCCCTTCTGTGATATCTGCTTGCTGTGTTCTTCATAGTGTGTGTGAAGCAAAGGGTGAGCGGTTTCCCCAGGGTTGGGCTATGGAGGCAGAAAGACTGGCCGCCAATTATGAGCAGCCAGATGCCAGCACTACACTGAGAGCTGACCGCAGAGTGCTTTGCATTAGGGAAGCTTTGAAAACCAGGTTCTGCAATGAGATGCAGGACTGATTTCTGTTCCTGTATGTTGTTTGCCTTTGGTGTACCTGCTTCTTCCCCCCCGCCAACGATATCTGTGCCCGCCAAATCCCTCCTGAACAAGGTATGATTTAATAAAGAAATGTGTTGAAATGATGCAAAACTTTATTTCTGAACATGCATTCAAGTCATGGGGGAAGGCGAGGAAGTGTCTATTCACTGTCTCCAGGGTAGGGTGGTAGCTTGCTGGCCAGCAGACAATGTGGCCACCGCTGCTTTGTGCTCACCTCCACTGGGGTAGAGGAGAGCACATGCTGCAGCCTGGACAATCTCCTCCAAGACCTCTGGGGAGCGGGGGAAGGTGGCAAAGCCCTCAGTTGAGGAGCATTATGGAGGGGCTGCAGTGGGACTCTGTCCTGCCTCCGCTCCTCCTGAAGCTCCACAAGCCGCCGGAGCATCTCTGCTTGGTCCCGCATGATTTGCAGCATTTCCTGCGTGGTGCTGTGATCATGCTCCATCATTTCTCGCCGACTCTCCCTGTCCATGTCCATATTCTGGGACAAGGTCAGCCTCCATGCTCTTTGCTGTCTCTGCGGCAGCTGTGGCATTCATGAGCTCACCAAACATGTCATCTCTTGGGGTTTTTTTTTCCTCTTTCTAATCTGAGATAGTCTTCCCGCAGCATTTCTTGAGGTTTGGTCCAATGCCGAAGTGTCTACAGAATGAAAGAAAAATAACAAGGTAGCCACTGTTAGCATAGTGAAGAAAATGATACAAATGTAACAATTTAGATAATGATCCCCTGATACGATGTAGACAATGAACCCCATGATACAATGTAGACAATGATCCCCTGCTACAATATAGACAATAATCACAATGCAGTGCACAGGGCAAATACAGAGCCTCATTCCATTCCTGACATCCCAGAAGGGTCTGCTTGCTGTACCATTACAGAGACAATCAGGGGACAGCATTGTGGTGGGTGGGACGGGACTCTGCTGGTCTTTTAACACTTACAGAGAGGATCAGAGGACAGCGTGGTGGTGGTGGGGGGGGGGGGGGGAACTCTGCTGGTCTTTTAAACCCTTATAGGGAGGAACTGCAGATAGTATGTGTAGGAGGCTATGTTTAAAATACAGATTTGCTGGACGCAGCTGGGTTCTAGCAGTGTTCCACCATGATGCAGGGTCCCTTGATTGCAGCGAAGTATCCTACTGTGGAGGGAGGAACAAGGCAGCCCTCCCCTGAAAAGTTTTGCAAAGGATAACAGATTACATACATTAAAGTTTCCGTGAGATATCAACTGATGATAAATGTAGCATTTCTCATCACATAAATCAACTGTTCCTTGGGTAACCCCACAGTACAGTCACCAAACCACCTGAAATCCCCTTTGTGCCCCCTCCCCCTGCCCAATGTAAAAGGACAGAAATGCTAAGAAGAAAAAAAACTCACCAGATGTGCCTTCCCTGGGATCATTAGTGCTGTCCTGTGTCCTGCTGGACTGCTCGAGGGTCAGGAATATGTCCTGACTTTCTGGGAGCATGGACACCCCACTTTCCTGCACCTTGGTCTCCTCCTCGTCCACGGAGTCCTCGTCATTGTCCATGGACTGTGACCTAGCGGAAGTATCGATGCTGCAGGGCGGCACCGTGGTGAGATTGCCACTGAGAATTGCATGCACCTCATCATAGAAGCGGCATGTTTTGGGCGAGGAGCCAGAAAGGCTGTTAGCTTTCCTGGCTTTCTGATAAGACTGACGCAGCTCCTTGATCTTCATGTGGCACTGCTGAACGTCCCTCTTGTGTCCCTTCTCCAGCATGCCCTGGGATATCTTCCCATAAATGTCCAGATTCCTTTTGCTCGCTCTGAACTGAGCCAGAACGGACTCCTCACTCCACAGCCTGATGAGATCTAAGACCTCTGGTCGACTCCATGCTGAAGCACGTTTGGGCTTTGCAGTAACCACGCAGAGAACAGTCAGTGACAAAGCTCTCTCCATGCTGGCAGCACAGGAAATGAAAATTCAAATCTTACCGGGGCTTGAGGGGAAGGGACTTTTCCTGGTAGCGTGACCACTGAGCAGCACAGCACGACTTTCCAAAGCGGCCAAAACGGGGCATTGTGGGATACATTCCAGAGGTCAATTAATTCGATTTAAGTGACATTGTGTCTACACTGACACTAAGGTGACTTAACAAATTCGATTTAGGCACTACACCACTTGCAGAGGTGGTCTTATTAAGTCAATTTTCCAGGCACTTTAATTCAAATTAACAGTGGTGCCAGTGTTGACGTGGGTGTAAGTAGGTCGACTTAATTGACTTTAAGTCGACCTAAGTCTCCAGTGTAGACCAGGCCTCAGTGGTTGTTGAAGAGATTAATTTTGAAAGACATGAACTACTTGACTATGCAAGATTGGGAGAAGGTGTTGCAAAGATCTTTGAGAGTGTATGCTTGCAGGTTATAGGGAATACCATTGGTGATTCAGCTGTAGGGGCACAGCTGGCCAAAGTGCTGTATAAGATAAGATCATCCCAAGTGGAAGTGTTTAATATCAAGTTCCTCCCTAGCAGATTGCCTACTTTAGTGGTGAAACATGCAAGAGCATAATGTGCTTAATACACTAATGAGAGGAGACAAAGCACATATTGAAATATCGTTAGTTGTGCTGCCCCCTGAGTGCAAAGAATATCTTTTGCAGTTCAATCCTGATCCCAACAATTTGGAGAGTTTGTTAGCTTGTTTGTTTGTAACCCAGCACTGGTGGGGATTGAATAGGATAATGGTGTCAGTGGCAGAAGCCAAGATTTTTTGAGTGGAATCTAGCCCCAGAGCCAAGTGATTTCCAGGAGAAGGGATAAGGAGATCAGACAAATGTGAGACCTTGGGTGCTGTTATGGCAGCTCAAGAAAGAAAAGAGGAATTGGAAGAAGAAATAAAGAGATTGAGGTCTCTAAAGGAGGGCCAGCCTGGCGAGAAGGCTCACTTGGTGAATTCCCAATAGGGCTGCCGTTCCCCACCACTGCATCTGTCCTTTGTAACACCTCTTTCACAGGATGTCTGGGGATGCCACACGGTAAAAACCACTGTAGCAAAAGTAGGAAAGAACATGGTATTAGATAGTGGGGCAGCAATAATTGTGATAGGGCACTTGTCAGAGGGGGCAAAGCAACAGAGGATTCAGGGTGTTAACAGAGTAACTCACCCAGTTCAGATCAGGGAAAAGCAAGCAGTTGTACCTGAACTGTGGAGAGGAGGGTGCAATATGGTAGTGACTTCACAAGAAGCGATTCTGGGAATTTGTGTGCTAGTGGAAAGGAGATTAGTAGTGGATTTGGTCAATATGATGCTTTGAGGGACCAAAAAAGGAGGTGTTATACCCATAACCGCAGCTATCGGGTCAGTTAAGAGTGTATGGGAAGTAACTGTACAGAATGAAACAGACACCTGTGGGTGCCCCAACACACCTGTGGGTGCCCCAGCACACCTGTGGGTGTCCCAACACACCTGTGGGTACCCCAGCTAGGAAAATCTTTTCAGGAAAATGGAGCAATTGGTGTCCATTGCCCAAGTAATAGCTGAGCAACTAGAAATTGGGAACAATAGCGTACAAGCAGTGGAAACACCCCGGTGGACTGTACAAGAGGTGAACTTGTACCCCCGTGGTTCATACTTCAAATCTAATATATTAGTGGTGGTTCAAATGATTACACTTAATTTGGTCTCAGGGATGTGTTGCTGGTTGGTAAACTTGAAAAGGAGAGCACAGGAAGATTGGAATGTGATAAGAATAAAATTAACATAAAAAACAAGAAAATAAAAGGAATGAAAATGTAATCCTGACTTGACATAAGTAATTTGCCTTATTTCTTAGTGGGCATGATTGGGAAGGTGAATAAAAGGTTAAGTTGTCATAACAAGCAATATGTTGGAGTCAAGATGGTTAGCTAAGATCAGCAGGAACATCCTGGTATTAGTAAACAAGACTAAATGTAAGATAAGGTAGAGGTCAGATCATGCATGGACAGAGTGTGCTGTACAGGTAATGGTTCCTGAAAAGCCAGTCATGAAGTGTATAATGCAAATTACAGTCAGGAACTAGTGCCGGTAGAAATGTATATAAGGACAAGTTTTGTTGTATGACTTTGAATCTGTGATGTACCCTGAATCCACTTTATGCATGTGCATCTGATCAACTCAGAATAGCTTTGCTGTATGCCAAATAAAGGAACTTGAATGATGAGATTGGAGTCAAACTACGTTTTTGGGGACCTGAGTGGAAGAAATCTTGGGGAAACCCCAAACAGACCAAATGGAAATTCCCTTTCACTGAGAATTTCAAAATTTTGGGGATTTGCTCCAAATCAAATTAATCCAAATTTTAAAAATATCATAATCCTCTTCATAATGGAACTACCATTCTCTCCCCAGCTCTAATAATACTTGCTTGTCTTTCTGCATGTATCTTTGCAAAGTAATCTATGCAGTTATTTTCAAACTTGGCCAAGTCAGGTCCCTCAAGTCTACTTTTCTGTAGATTTGTATACTTAAGAACTTGGATAAAAATTTTGGGTTTTGATAAGGAAAAAAAAAGACTTAAATTGCTATATAAAGCATTTGGATGTATGCAGCAATTTTGAAATTTAGTTCCTATATTAAGTGAGTTGCTGTGAAGTTGGATGCTCAAATTGACACTTTAAAAAGATGCAGCATACCTAAGTGACCAAATGTGGAACTGGATGACCAGTTTAGGTGCTCAAATTAGGTTTATAAAGGATTGTGAGGAAAACTGCCCAATGTACAGTTACAATAACAAATCAGTAAATATGATATCAGGCTGCATTTAGACAGGACTAAAGAACAATACAGAAAATATTATACCATTACATGAATTGGTAGTACTCCCTCCCTGCCTTAAAGATATTTCAGAAAGTGGAAAGGTCCAGAGAAGGGTAATGAAAGAGATTAGTGATGTGAACATAATGGCCATACTGGGTCAGATCAATGATCCATCTACCCCAGTATCCTGTCTTCCAACAGTGGCCAATGCCAGGTCCTTCAGAGGGAACAAACAGAAAGGTAATCATCAAGTGATCCATCCATCACTCATTTCCACTTCTGACCAACAGCAATCCCTGCCTATTCAGGTAAATAGGTTCATGGAGGATAGGTCCATCAATGGCTATTTAGTTCTTTTCTGAACCCCATTATAGTCTTGGCCTTCACAACATCATCTGGCAAGGAGTTCCATGTGGAAAGACTGCATGTGAGATTTAAAGGTTTAAGTGTCAGAGTTGAAGATTTAGACATTTTTTGACAAAAAACCCCAACCTTCTACAGAAATTTGTGAAAAAATGTCTCGTTTCCAGCAGTTGTAATTATAATGATTTAATTTAAAGAAGAGATGTATAAGAACAGACATAATTATAACATGTAAAAGAACAAGGAAAGAAGAATTAACTTAAAAGGCAACAAATGCAAAAATAATAATACATAATTGGCCTGCAGAACCCACTGACACATTCTAAGGATGTGGTTTTCGACCTTTTTTCATTTGCAGACCCCTAAAAATATTTGAATGGAGGTGGAAATCTTAGACAGAATCTGTGGACCCCCAGTGGTCTGCTTACCACAGGTTGAAAACTACTGCTCTGTGGCAAAGCACTTAGTGGAATGCAAAAAAGGATTAGACAGTTACATGAATAAAAATATAATTGAGTTATATTAAATAAGATCAAAGTTATAAGGAAAGTCAGGCCATATGCAAATCAATAGGTTCCTGAAGTGAGGAAGAAACCTTGCAATCGTACCATTGCTGTGTAATAGTCCATTATAGATAGTTGTCACCTTCTTTTGAAGCATCTGGCATTGACCACTGACCTGCATAGACCACCTTGATTCCCAAGTAATTTTAATGCAAATTTTAAATTTTAATAAGCTGAAGGTGACTTGTTTAAATTTATAGTTTATCTATCATTTTCCTTATTTGTTCCTTCCTCATCTCTTCCTCGTTCCCACTTCCAGTCTTTCATTTTGAGTCCTCTATTTCTGTATGTCTTTTTACTATCTTTTCCTATTTCCTTCTATTTCTCTCTTATCCTCATGCCTGCACTACCCCCTCATCTTGTTTGTCTTCTATTTATTGCTATCCAGGAGTGTTCAGGCCCTCCATTGTGTTTTTTGTTTCTTATACTTTAAATGTAATGCAAAGTCTTTTCCTTTCATCTTATGTTTTTAGTGTATATAAGGATAGCCTAGCACCATGCCCAGGGAGACATGTTGCTGACAGATTCCAAGCACATCTTGCAGGAATGAATTGCCAAACTTGCTTCAGACATGTCTTCTATTACTCTTCACAGAAATATAACATGCTAGCCTTCTCTCTCTTCTCAGGTTTATATGGATTCCAAGATACCATACCAAACTCATTTGATTTGTCACTTATTTCTCCGTCTACTGGAATGTTATGGCAGTCTCATACTAATGAACTCTTTTGTCTTCAATCTCTACATATCTGTCCAGTAGTATTTTAGACATACATAGACTAGTTCTTTTAGAAATTGTTGTTTCCATTGCCATTTCTTTCTCCTAGTCGTCGTTTTAAAAATACCACAGTTTCATTCTTTTTTTTTCAGAAATACAAAGGTTACAATGACTGTCAATCAAATGAAAGAGATGTCAATACAGTGAATCCCTTGTTCAGAAATGTCTGTTCAACAATACAGCGAGAGTTCTGTGGCACCTTAAAGACTAACAAATTTATTTGGGCATAAGCTTTCGTTGGGCAGAAACCCATTTCGTCAGATGCATGAACAAAGTGGGTTTCTGCCCACAAAAGCTTATGCCCAAATAAATTTGTTAGTCTTTAAGGTGCCACAGAACTCTCGCTGTTTTGTTAAAAACAGACTAACACGGCGACCCTTCCAGTGCTGTTCAACAATAGAGTATGAATTCAAATAATGGCAACACTATGTAAGAAATGGACAGAGGAACATAGAGATGAAAAGCTCTTGTTGATGGACGATAGAATCTATCCCTCTTCTATAAGAGTAGGATCTAATCCCCTGGTAGCTTGTGCAAATTCACCGGCCATGGCTCCATGTGGAAGGCAAGTGCACCAGCCACTCAGACTACTGAATCCCTGATCCATTTCCACACAGTGTAAAGCCTGTAGACTAACACAGCAGACAGCCCAGCCCTTTGGGCTGCATACAGGTCTGAGCATATGGTTCAGAGGTTGAAATATTTTACTGGGGTTGTGGCAGGGATAGGGTGCGTTGGAGTGTTAACATTAAGGCATGTGAGTGTGAGGCACTCCATAGCACAGATCTTTGGCATGGGGATATTATCAGTCTCTGACTATATCCCATAGTGGTTCCTAAATGTAGTAGGAGGAATCTATTCTCTCCATCACCAGCATTTTGGAAAGTTTGGCCCTGCCTGCTGTGTCTAGCTGAGTGGTGCTCAGCTCCAGACTTGAATGTTAGGGGTGGGCAAAGATAGCTCTCAGGTCCCACCCCAATTGTAAGTTGAGCCAGTCAGGAATTTTCTGACAAAATGTTTTCCACCAGAAAATGCCAATTAATCAGAACTGATATTACAGGAATGGCTGAAACTGACCCTATCTCCAGCTGTGAAAAAAAATTTCAGAATGGCCCATTTCAACATTTTCTAAACTAAGCATTTTGGTTTTGGGTCTGAAATGACTGTTCGTTTTGAAATTTAGTCAATTTAGTCTAAAAAAAAAAAGTTTTAAAAAAGGCTGAATTTGAAATGAAGCTTTAGCATGATAGGATCCAAACAGGTCCCTCCCTCCCCATATTATCAGTTCATGAACATTTTGAAGATTGACTTTTTGTCCCAGTTTGGGACAGGAAAATACTGAAATCTCAAAAATACTTGAGGGCTATTCTGCCCAGCTCTAACTGTAAGGCCATTCTTCTGCATAGTAAAACATCGTAGTGCATAGTGAGTCACTGTTCAAATACTGTCCACCAGTGATTTGGTTTGTATGCTGGTTCCAACACAATTCACATCTTTGCATTTGGCTGGCCTAAGTACAAATAAATAATGAGCATGTACAAGCAGACCACCAGAAAGAGTAAATTACTTAAGGAACTATAGAGCTTTCACTGCAGAAATTAGACAGTAATCACCCATTAGAAGTCATGTGGCGGGTGGGTTTGCCTACAGGCCTTCCATTGCGTTGGAGTGAATGAAAGGAAATTAAAGTGGAGCCAAAATAGATTTCCTCTGCTTTCAAAGCTGAAGCTCAGTTTTGGAAATCCATTCAATTACCTCATAATGTTTAATATTAGAGTATAATACACTGATAGCATTGTACAAACTATGTTATATTATTGTCAGGGCTACACAGACATTTATAGGGAGCCAGAGCAAAACCTGAAACTAAGGCCCCTGCCACTCTTCTAAAAAAAATTACCACTGAAGGGAGGCACCCTGTGAGATGGGAGGGGGGGGTGTTGGTTGAAGAGGAAGCTTACCTCACATTCATCCCTCAGCAATGGCTTCTGTCTCATAGGGCTGGGCGCAGCTCCCCACTGTGGGTCTTGCAACCTAGAGTAGGGCTCAACTGCCCTTCTGTCATGACAGAGTGGTGCCAAGTTGCAATGCCACTCAATTTGGGGCCCCACTCAAATGTGGGGCCTAGGACAAACTGCGCTTTTTGCCCTCCCTACCCCTTCCGTGTGGCCTTGTCAAATCAGCGGTTTAAAGTGAATAATGTCACTAAAATGTAATTCTGTTTCTACAGGCCAATTTACGAGATGCCGGTTTCTCTAGCCAAAAAGGTCTTAGATCCAGAATTTTTCCTAGGAATTCCATTTGCCCAGGCTTGATTGGTTTTAATGATTTAAATTACACTGAAGCACTTTCCAGACATAAAAAAGGTTACAGTCAAAGGACAGCCAGCCAGGCAGAGGACAACTACAAAAGTGATTTTCTACAATTCTACAAGACAATTTAATTAATTGTTTTACCACAATGGAATCCCAACCATCTAACAGTTGTTTTTATGTAGTGCCATTGTACGCTACTTCCTTTTCCTTTGTATACGTGTTGGTGTCTGCTTTCTTTTTTCTATTTGATGTATAGTTTACACATCATGTGTCTGAGAGTATTGTGCTTAAGGCAGTGGCTAAACTTTTAAAAGGAATTCCTGCCTGCAGGCAGTGAGTGAGTAGCTTTATTCCACCCCATAATGGTTGTTAACCTCTCACCTCATTTTGGTGAACTTATAGCTGGCACCTTATTGCTTTCTTAAAAGTGTTTGGAAACTTGTTTCATTAGGTTGACAAGTTGAAGCTAGCCTCCGGTATCCATGTCCATGGAGTTCAAAGGAATGCTGAAATTCCTTATATAGATCAGAAGAGGGATAGACTATTAGACTTTTTTCAGACTATATGGAAATTAGCATGAGGGTGCATATGAAGTATGAGTGTTCACTGAAAGCAAAAGGGATTTATGCCTGCAGCAATATCTTCAGGCTAGCACTAATGAGTTTCTCAAAAGCATATTCCTGGTTCTGAATAACATATACTATCTTTGCACTAAGAATGACTGAAATTAACCTGGATATAGGAATTTAGGGCCTAGTTGTCATTTACATTGCAGCCCCTTTTCTCTGCTCCATCAGTATAAAATGGTCTTAAAGTGGGTGCAAAATATATTCTGCCACAGTGGTGTAAAGGGACATTAAGTAAAATGAAAGTGAGTTCCTTAGGGCCAGATTTTTAAAGGTATTTAGGTACTGAATGATGAAGATTGGCACCGAGTGGGATTTTCAAGAGCACTTAGGTACCTCAATCATCTGCATCTTTAGGTGCCTAAATATCTTTACAAATCTGATCCTTAGTACCTAGTATCACTCAAAGGAGAATATTAAACCAGAGCTTTGTAGATTGTACTGAGTTGCTTCCTGATGCAATTCAAGCTGTTAATCAAAAGACCTATATTGATCTACTTAAACAGTGTATTCTGTTTTGAAAAAAATTCCACTGGTTTGCTAGATATTTCCTATACTAAAAATGGGGAACATTTCACAAACCCCAGTAGAAACTTTTAAAGCAATGTACAGCAGCAGTCAAAAAAGCTAACAATGTTGGGAATCATTAGGGAAGGGATAGATAATAAGACAGAAAATATCATATTGCTTCTTTATAAATCCATGGCATGCCCACATCTTGAATACTGCTTGCAGATCTGGTCTCCCATCTCAAAAAGATATATTGGAATTGGAAAAGGTACAGAAAAGGGCAACTAAAATTATTAGGGGTATGGAAAAAGATTCCATATAAAGAGAGATTAATAAGCCTGAGACTTTTTCAGCTTGGAAAAAGGATGAATAAGGGGGAACATGATAGAGGTCTATAAAATCATGAGTGGTGTGGAGAAAATAAATAAGGAAGTGTTATTTACTTCTTCTCATAACAAAACACAAATTAAATTAATAGGCAGCAGGTTTAAAACGAACAAAGGAAGTATTTCTTCACACAACACACAGTCAACTTGTGGAACTCCTTGCCAGAGGATGTTGTGAAGGGCAAGAGTATAATGGGTTCAAAAAAGAACTAGATAAGTTCATAGAGGATAGGTCCATCAATGGCTATTAGCCAGGATACACAGGAATTGCTGTTTGCCAGAGGCTGGAAATGGGTGATGGGATGGATCACTTGATGATTACCTGTTCTATTCATTCCCTTTGAAGCACCTGGCTCTGACTGCTGTGGGAAGACAGGATAGTGGGCTAGATGGACCACTGGTCTGATCCAGTAGGGCCGTTCTTATGTAGTACAACTACTGTACCTGGGACACTGTCACAGCACTGCCTTGAAAGCTGAGATCAGCAGATACACTCTCTCCAACAGCCTGTATTTTTATATTTATGTGGTGGAGTGGAGAGGCCTGACTCTAAAATGTATTTTCCCTTGTTAACCTCCAGGACAGAATGCAAACCACTCTACCAAGGCTATATCTTTCTGTTTTGGCTTTTGCCCAAGATTGGTTGGTGGAGACAGGTGTTATAACATTAAAAATAGCTCTGGTGATCATGTTAGGATTGTTGCGTTTAGTCCCAGGACAGGAATAGCTTTCAGGAAGTTTACATTTTTAATAAATAATGCCTACCTCTTATGTAGTGCTTTTCATCAGTAGATCTCAAAGCATGTCATCAAGAGGGCAGCATCTTTATTCCCATTTTACAGATGGGGAAACTGAGGCATAGCAGCAAAGTGACTTGCACAAGGTTGCCCAGCAAGCCGGTGGTAGGGCAGGAATATAACCCAGTTCTCCTGAGTCCTGGTCCACTGCCCTATCCACTAGGATCTTCATGTGGCGCAGAACTAGTCAGGGACCAGAAACTCCCTGCTGGCCTTCCTCAGTCACATGAACACAGCAGCAACCACCATTCAGCTATAATTCCAGTATACCAAACAAGGAAATCATCAGGAAGAGGCAGCCAAAAAAAAAAACCCAAAACAAAACATCAACAGCCCCATCCACCTAATTTCTCCAAGCTTTTGATGAATGTAGCAAGTAGAGATGGTCAAATCATTTATTTCAGTGGAGAAATTGTTTTAGAAGTATTTAAATACATTTTCCGTTATTGAGACAATTGATGGAACCGGGCAAGTAATTTATTAATTTTTTTGCCATTCTTCAGCTTTTTCCTGCTCACCAGCTCTAGTAACAGGGATTCTATTTTTGACTGTGCTGATCCTAAAAATAGGGTCAGATTCTCAGTTGGTGTAAGTGGGGCTAGCTCAACTGAACTCAATGGAATTAGACCAATGTATCTATGCTTCAGAAAGCATGCCATTGTGACATACACTGCTAGCTGTATGTAGGAACAGGGAGATGCAGCTGCAAAAAAGAAAAGACAGCTTCAGATATGATAAAAGCCTTAAATCCTTTTATTGAGTAGCCTGGCAGCTGGATGCTGGCAGAGCAGAGAGGCAAGCCTCTATTAAAGGTTTCTATAGCCATTCTACAAAGAATGCAGTAAGAAGTGAGACAGCTACATAACTGACACTTCTAGGCTGCTCTTTGTCCTTTCCCTCTGGGGTAACTTTTGGATTCATGCTAAAGTTCTGTGTCCCTTTGCAACCTGGATGTACATTGTGCAACACGGCTGTTAGGGATATATTTTCAGTAGGGCAAATGAGAAGTTCTGTGCACAGCTGTCTAACAGAGACGAGAGCCATGCTTCAGCTATGTGAATGGTGCTAAACAAGGCCCAGTCCTGCACTCCTGTTGAAGCAAAAATCCTGTTGAAGTCTTACGACTATATGCATAATATTTTCAAAAAGGGTAAAAAAAAACAAAAAAACCAACCCTTCCTCTCTAAGACAGAAGAGGTTCATTTAGATTCTAAGCCTGTATATTATAGTCATGAAATGTTATTATGGGGCAAAACTGGTGAGAGATCAGAACTAGGCCTCAAGAGTATAGGATTAGGTATGAGGCCTAATTTCAGAGGTGCTGAACATCCAGAGTTCTCACTGATTTTAAATGGAGTTGAGAGTGCCCAGCACTTTGAAAATTAAGTCCACAGAGGCCAGATACTATAGTAATGGATGCATTAGGATTATCTAGATAGTATAGCCCACACATGTGAAATATGTGTTGCTTGCCTCTGGAATGTGATCTCTTCAGCTTAGCAAATTCATGTTTGTAGTGCCCTATTTTGAAAACACAAGGTGCTATATATGTATCTGATAACTATGAATTATTTCATTATTGAAGGTAAAAGAAAAGAATTGCAGAGAGAAAAACTAAAGGTGAGTTGTAAAAGAGGTTTTTAAAAAATGCTCAACCAGAATGGGCCAAATTCTATCCTCAGATAGACACAGGTTCCATTGACTGAAGTGGGGATTGAGTGTAAGTATCTGAGGCCAGGATTTGGTCCAGTGGTGAAAGTCTTAATTATTAAATGAAAAGTACCTAGTTGAACATGTACTCCTCTGCCTGTCAAGGTCTGAATTCAGTATTCCACACTTCCCTTCTGAATCAGTTACATCAAAATTGATGAGAGTGCATGGATGGTCTGACGGTGCAGAAAAATGCAGATTGGAAATATTGGGAAGGAGTAGCATCTTCAAATAGAAATAGCTATAAAGAATGAGAGTTCCCTGCCTTTTGCTTCGCTCTGTTCTGAAATGTATTACAATGAAAGCAGATTTCAGTCAATAATATCACACTGATTAGGAGATTCTTTTCTCTCTCACCAGATCCTTCTTTAAGAAGTGGAGATTTTCATCTTCCTATATTATCATGCCCTGTTTTCTTGTCTGTGATGCCAACTGCTTCCAGGGAAACAAAGAACCCCCATGTAACAGGGCTCACCCCATTCTTGCCTTCTAGTACTGCAGAAACTGCTCTTACTCCACTAGTTATGTATCCACATTGTGCCATTTATTTATGTTCCCTCTACCAACAGCTTTACAGTCCCATGCAGCAAAGCTGTTTACAATGCTTCCTGTGCTTTCGGCTCTTCCCCCCCAGGGCTTGAAAGGAGCAGAGGAGTCTCTCTTCTCTGAGCTGTCTCTGAGACAGGACTCAGCAAGCCCTGTTCCTCTCTTCCCCCACATCCTCCCCTGTGCCCTTCTTATCAGTCTTGAGCTGATGGGTCAATTGGCTCTTTAGTTCACCCAGCCCCCATCCTCACCTGATTAGATAATTAATTTCAATTACCCCAATCTGCCTTTTCTAAAGGAACTCTCAGAGTGATGAGAGTTCAGGCTCACCTGTTAATTCCCTGGACTCTGTCACACCTCAGCTCAGGTCCTTACTTCCCCACATACTTTTTATTTGCCTTCAAACACTGATTTTAAATGTAATGTATTTGCAATTTTAAAAACTGGGCCAATTTTTAAGACTGACATCTCTGTGGGCCATGCTCATTTCCAACAGCTGAGGATCCTGCATTATCTGGATTTCCCTCTTTCTGGCTTGAGATATTTAACAGTTTTCTATTTCCAAGTCTGTCATTCGTTTCTGAAGTCCTCTGTATGACTTTCATGTTGATGTGCAAGAACAAATCCATGGTGCATAGAACAAAACCAAAATAATACTTATACATTTTCTAATTTTTATAGATTATTCTTTGGTATTTATGAAACAGTTGCTGACTAATAATGAAACCGATGAGTGTGGTGAAGCTCTGTGCTTTATAACAGCTGAACTGAGAGGCTTTGGGTAGTTAAGATCATTCAGAACTTGGAGAAAGAAGAGCATCATAAAAAGGAAGCAACTGCCAAGATTTCAACATAAAATAGTTTTTAAAACAAAATAATTCCTTACAATAATAGCTTTCTTATCAAAATACCCATTTCAAATGGATTTTCCTGTGCATCTAGTTGTCTTCTTTCCTATACTTTTAGAGAGCTGGTGAGAATTTTTCAGATTTTGTCATTTTCTTTTGTTTTTAAACAGCAGATGTCAACATGTCAATGGAAACTTCCAAAGAAATATTTTACAACTTTTGCAATGTTTTTGGCTTTTGGAGCAGCTATGAAACTGGTTGGAAGGAAATTTTAAAGAAAGAGTCAAAAAAATTCAAAACGTTTGCTTTTTTTGACCAGCTGTAAATAGGTTGATTATCTGTTTCCTTTTCCCAACTCTCCAGTTCCTGCTGAAGCCTTCTCCAGCAGTTGGGTGTCCAGCACCCAGTGCACAAGAAGCCTGCTACATGCAGAATTCTGTAAAGCAGCATACTACTTGACATGGTCATTTAACAAGTCTGCTGTGGTGCCTACAATTGACTGAAGAAGCTAGCAGCAATTTCTCTTCGGGTCAGTGTTTGTTGGCCCCATGGTAGTTCCACTTCAGTGGCAACAGACTGTAGAAATTTGCTCAGCTGGTTGGGTCTTTTGGGTTCACTGGCATGGGGAACATGGCCAATGGCCTACTGCAGGCCACCTGCAATCTGAATACAAAGTAATCACTCAAAATCTAAGGGCATGGCTGAGCCACCCAAGCAGAGTCAACAAGGCCCCATGTGCTCACCAATTACTACTTACTTTATTGTACGTAGTAAAAAAAAAAAAACCCAACAGTTATACTGATTATTGAAAGACATAACTAAATTCAGTGCAATATACAAATTAACTGCAAGCATGGTCAGGTTCAGTGGAAGACCTTCTGACATGAAGCCAGTCAAAATTGATCACTTTTGCCCAACTGCTGAACAGATACCTGGGCAAAAGTGCCCTGAGAACATCTGTATTAACTAATGGGTGTGATTATGTAATTCTCATCCAGACCCACTTAATAGAATGAATAAAAACTGGCATGATCTTAGGAAATAAAGATGTATCTTGTAAAATATATCAGATTGCAAATTCACGCCACCAGCAATAATGTGAAGAGATGGCCAACCATGGCTGGGCCCACTGACAAACAACTGGCTGGTTGCCATAGTAGCTAAGACAAAAATGCACATGATTGCCACCCAAAAATCATCAAAAATAGCAGCAAATAACAATATATTGCTAAGACACTGAACAGAAAGTGGGATAAGAACAATTTCCAGGAGAACTGATGTGCAAAAGAACAATTTTAAAAAAAAGTTAGTCAGTTCACTGTATTTGCTTGTAAGTAATATCTATAGAACAGACAAAGTTGTATATATATTTAGTGTTGTTACCAGACAAATCTGAAATCTGAGTTTTACTGTTAGCTTCCTCCACATAAGCCTTCCTAGTAAGTAAGAGTTATAGTATATGTACAGCCATTTCTTGACACCTTTTGCCCTTCCACTAATGCATGATCTAGCCCTGCTCAAATTTATGTAATCTGTGGTTTTCATATGTACTATTACCAGGCTGTTTCTTGAATCAGCTTTGTGGTAAATGCAATGAAGTATAGTACTACAAATAAAGGGGAGACCATCTGAGGCAATAAATAATTTAGTGATGCTCTTCCCTGTAACTGATTCTCTTTTGTGCTTCTTCACGAGTAAGAAAAACCTAAATTATTCCACCCTGAAACAGTGAGCTAGAATCTTTGTTTCTTTGAACTGTTCATGGGGATACAAAAGTGTTTCAGCTGGTTGGTTGGTGAAGTGTGCAATATAGAGTGCACTGTCACTTGTAAATAAATAAGATTTATTTAAAAATCATCAGAGGAGGAAAAGCCATAGGGTAGCACGTCGACTCTATTCAAGCTTCTTTCCTAGCAGACGTGATCAAATTCATGGTGCTCTGATGATTTTCTAATGAATTTAAGTTTACAGCACAGGTTTCTTCCCCTCCTCCCTGCAAGAGACAACTGAGCTATCAGTTATCAGAGGCTCTGACCTCTTCCAGAGGAGTTTAGAGCAGCTTAAATAAAACAAACATTTTATATATAAAAACCTACCAGTGTAATCTCTGTGGCCTTTCATTTTGAGGAAAACATATTTCCACCCTCAGCATGGTATTTTTAGAACAAACCAGGGCAAAATCTGAGCACCTTTCTACCATGCAATGGGATCTCATTGACGTACCATGAACCCAAACTGGAAATCTGCATGCTGTTGTTTCACATTGCAGATGAGCAGCAACCCCCCATAGCCAATGCACTATGGTATGAAGATAAATATATCATAGCTTAATCAGTGCAGTAACCTTCATCACTAACCCACCGGACTTAAATTGTTCACTGTTTGCCTCCTTTCATGAAAAGCACAGAACTGAACTCTCCTCTAGAGGCAATAAGTTATCTCTGAGGACAATGAGGCCAAAGCCACTCTAAACACACAGAAGGGCTATTGGGACACATCACATGTGCAAATGTTGAAAATCAACCAGAAGGAATAGTAGCAGTTACAAATGCACCTATCTTTTTGTTCTCAGGTTGATGTCACTCTTGAATGACCAGGTAGATCTGTGACTAAGATGGTGTCTTTCTATCTACACTTTACAAGAAGTGTGCTACTGTTTTATTAGGATGCAGACTTTGCTACATTCATCTATGTTTGTCACTTTTACATTAGATTGCTATTATGCATTCTCCCTAAGCTATGGCTAATACTAAAAATCATCCAAAAATCAAACTAGTGGAGAATTTGATTTCCCACTTACTCAGAAGTATTTTATGCCATGAGCCTATTACATCAGTGCTTCACAGTCTGGACAGTTGTCTAGTCATCTCTGGCTGAAGTGTGATGTATTGGCTTTGACTTATTTTGTCTTACTTCAATGAGACTATTTGCATGCTTAAAGTTAGGCACATGTTTAAGCCCCTTGCTGAATTTTGGACTCAAGCCTTAGAGGATCTGACACTTGCCTGTCTGACAGATCACTACAGTTTCATGAGATGGAGGTACTTGAGCTGTTGGTCTTTTGGGTTGGAAAAAAAAAAAGATGGTGGTGGCAGGACATTTTCTATGGGGGTCTTTGACTGCTAAACTGTAGAGACCATTATCAAAGTTGTGTTCTCCAAGTAGGTACTGATAGATTGATTTAAATTTTAGTTGACCATTGGTCCAGTTAGATTAATCATTGTTTATTTTATTAATTGCATATGGATAGATACATAAAGCACCTAAAAATCGTGGCAGACATTTACACTGTTTTAAGTAAACAAAATAATTATGAGGAAAAACATGGCTATTGATTGGCTGAAATAGTCAAGAAGTCCGTTTTCCTCCTCTTTAATAAAAAATATTGAGGGTAATCTGGAATAACGTTAACCTGCCAGTCTGCATATGTAAATATTGCATCCTGATTCACTGAGCTCACCAAAAACATTTGTCTCTGATGAGCCAATCAGATAAACATATGCACATTTTCTTCCTGATTAGTTATAATGCTGAGGAATAACTCCCCTCCCACCCTGGATCACAGGTTCCATGTCTCAGTTAGTTTGAAAAGATTATATAACAATTTTTTTGCCATAATGCAGAGAATGCCAGGTAGGTCTGATGAAAACATTCAGGGCCAGTTCCCTAGTTGCTCTGGACAGGGAACTCCAGCTGACTTAAACTTGAGTTCTGTGCTGAGAACAATCCCAGGAATTGGCCCTCACAAATGTATAAAACACATGTTTGCCTGAAGCCTCCAGTGTGACAAAGCTGTGCTTGGTGCAAAACCAGAGAAGAATGGGGAACAAATGGTGCCTTTGCAACACCCACCCACACCCACTTGGGCTATCCCACTTTTGGGACCATCCAGAACCCAGGCTGGTCACTGGCATAGATTAGAACAGCCTGGGATGCATGGTACATAACTTTGTTCTAGCCATGCCTCCTTTCACTGCCCTGGGGTGGCACAGCAGTTTGTCTGGTGGTTTCACATCAGCTGAGTATGTGTCAGTGTCGGGGACATCCTCCTAGAGTTGGTTAAACAAGCTTTAGGGCTGTTTTGTATTGATGGAGAGGGCCACTGACATCCTGTTTTAACGAGCAACAGGTTTATTGTCCCAGGAAGATGCATTGTTTCACCTTGTCAATATTTGCCTCTTGGGTCAATAAATCTTGATGCTGACCTTCCAGAGAAAATGCTTGTAGAAGGTTTTACTTCCTTTATTGCACCCCATAAACTCATACAGCCAGAATAATTCCAGGTGATACTTTTCCTCACAGTCGTGTAACAAAAGAAGTCTATATGAGAATGTGAGCTTTAATGTATGTGTATTATTTATATAATTATTTGCAGAGCTCTTGTCACCATGGCAACTTTTCTACATTGTGAGATAAATCGTTACATGTACGGGAGTCATGACTCCAAGCACAGTCACACATAAATAAGTCTGCATGGACACTGCAGGCTTTGCCCAGATTTTATAAAGTAGTTGTTGACATTAAAATACCTTCCTTTTGTTACATTAAAGAGAAGATCATGTTTTATTAAAAAGCTTCAGGTAATGGGTATACAATAAGCACCAGCTCAACTTTGAATAGGCTGTCCCATTATATCTTGGTATTACAAAGGAAATAGAAAATAGAGTCAACATTTTCCAATCTGGTGCCTATAGTTATGATTTTTATTCCACATTTAAGCATTTAAATAGAAGTGGGTCTGATTTTCTGAGTTGCTAAGCAACCCTTCTTGCCACCCATGCAGGGGTTCAGTATCTTTTAAAGATAGGCCAGATCTATTTAGGGGCCTAAATATGAATTTTAGGTGCCTGGGTTCAAAATTTTTGTCCTAGGTTTATTAAGGGACTGTCAGAACAGAATAGGTCAACAAATTGCCAGGAAATTAAGTATGAAAATACATTAGAGAATAATATTTGTTAATGTTAAACATAACCTTTGATGGACTTCTCGGAATTAACTAAGGAACTTACAGGATTGTTTTAAAAAAACCCACAAAAAACAGAATATAAATACAAGTGCCAGTTAAATATTGCTCTAGGATTGCAATTTGGTTTCAAGAGTAAGAAAAATAATACAATTTTATGATTTGTCTGACAACAATGCCTAGAGGTACCAACTGAGATCAGGGTCCTATGTGCTGAACATAGTAAAAGTCTTTGTCCTGAAAATCTTACAGTCTAAGTAGATAAGGTAGGAGGGGAAACGGACAGAAAGTGGTTCACCCAAGTTCACATAATAGAACAGTGGTAAAGCCAGAAAGAGAACCCAGCTCTCCTGTCTTGTACCCTATCCACTAGGACACTCTGCTAGACTACTGTCCTGCACAACACTCAGTACTGATGCTTGGAATGTCCTTCTCCTGTTGTGTGGGCAGCTTTGTAGTGAATTTTAATGAACGCCTGAAGCACAACATTGGTTTTGAAGAGAATTAAATTCCATAAATTCTCAAAATTCACACTGATTTTAATAAAACATGTCCCAAGAGTACAAGATTGTCCTTTGGCTGTCTGGACTATGTGAGATTTGCAGGCAACTTGAAGGTTGCCAACAAAACCAGCCAGTTGAGTCAGCCAAGAGGCCAGATGCTGCTTTCATAGTTTCCAATCAGTGTCATATGATTGCCAACTAAGGAGAGGTATAGGACAGTACCATAATATTTCTTTGTTGAGGTAGATGATGCCTCAGCATCTAATCTCATCTTTTTTTCCTGCAGAGCTTTTAAAGCAGTGGTATTGTTTGTTTAAGAGTATGATTTAGGGCACTGCTAAGAGAGTATGATGTTGGTGGTCTCATCCTAGTCCTCTGTTATTCATATTACTAAAACACCATACAAGTTGGCATAACCCATTATGCTTGGCAGTCTTTGATCAGGAAGCCTAGGGCTGAAATAGCATGGATGCCACAGATCAGGTTACAGGCGCATTAGCAGACCTCTGTGGGGAAAGTTTGTGCAAAACCTGCCAAAACTATGCCTGGCTCAAGCTGGTATTGATAATCCGTCATTTTCATAAACCCTACATTCACTCACAATTTTACATAAAATGAAACAATGTATGCAATCAGGAAGAGGAAAATATCCTATTTGTAAGTATTTTAATTATCTCCTTAAAATAATTCAAGGACTTTCAAAGTGGACAAATAGATTAATGTTTTGGCATTAGATCTGTTGAAAACGTTGTCAGAACTTGAAGCCAGATGATTTCTGCCTTTTAAAAAACAATTATAATCAAAAATATATTTGGCATCTATAGACTCTCTCTCATGCATTGGAGGATATCATGGCACTTGAATAAAACAAATATATAATCAAAAATACTTTTAGAAGAAAAAATATAGTTCCAATTTGGGACGTGTATTTCCCTATTATCTCTCTATTATTTAACCTTATCAAATTCAGCTACCCTGTAGAGGGTAGCAGATCATGTGCCTTTCTTTAGGTATAGTTCTTGGGGAGAGCCTGGGAACTACAGGCCAGTTAGCTTTACTTTGACACAAAGTAAGATAGCTGACAAACCAGCACATCTTCTGAAAGGAAAAGTCATACCTCTAAATCCACTGCTCTTTTCAATGGGTTGCAAGTTTGGGGACGAGGGAGAAGTAGTTGACATAGTTTACTGGACTTTCAAAAAGGCTTTGACTAAGGAATTAACCCCCTCTTCCTCTGCATTCAATCTCTTATGTAGACCTTGGAAGACTTCCAAGAGTCTTTGCATTTAAATATGTTCTCTCCTAGAAATAAATTCCCCTACCTGAAATACTGATTTTGGTATAATGAAGTCACTTTCATCTGCATTAGGGTGTTGGGAGCTCAGCTATTACCTGAGCAAGCCACCCCCAACCCTTAATTAGGCTGGCATCTCTTTAGTTAGAGAAATCCCAGCCTGGCAAGAAAATACAGAAGGAAGGAGAGAAAGCCAGAGACATAAAAGCAAAGTAAAAAGGAAAGAAATTCCCCAGAACTAAGAGGAATCTCCGACCATAATCAGACACACACAATTACAGATAAGTAAAGTGGGAGTGGGGTGGAGGAAAGGGAAATGCGTGAGACAGGAGTCCTACATAAAACACTGCCCTGCTCTGAGGAAGGAAGGCGAACTCCTACCAAACAAATCCAGGGAGCTCTGTTCTCAAGGACCATTAAGCAGAACCTCAGATAGTGGCACTCTGCCATTCAGCTGCTTACCTCAAATCTAACCCCATGGAGAATGGGGCACAGCAAGGAAAGGACAAAGACGTGAAATCCAAAATGGCTGAAGAGTCATTCCTCAGTGCCCAAGTGGATGGGGTATCCCCCTCAGTTACAATTATTAATGGGAATAATACAAGTAAAGGGATGGAATAATCTATATTAGCAAACAAAAATTAGGTTTAATGAGAGTTAAAGTGCCGGGCACATCCCATCCATCTCAAACCTTAAAAGCATGGAAATAAGAAGTTAAGTGGAAAGTGCATTCTTTTCCACATTCATGTTGCCTATAAATCACTCAGTAAAACTCCAGTGCTCCATAAAGCTTTCAGTTTTACCACTAACAAATACCCCAAAACAATACGTACCTCAGCTTCATCAGACTGGCAGTCTAACTCAAAACCTTAACAATGAATTCATTTGCTTTAATATCAGTTATAGCCACAGATTGAGACAGTCAGCTGTGCCACCTTCCATGCATGTGTGGAGTTATTCTGCTTTAGCACTCCTGAGGTCAGTGTAAGGTAATACTTTCTATCATCTCTGGCTGACTAGAAGACCCCATCCCAATCTAATGGACCTGACCTTGGTTGTACACACCTTCATTATCTCCCATATAAACTACTTAGAGGTTGCAATATACCAGAGCGTGAAGCCATCTGCCCTTAGGAAACTCCAACTAATATAAAACATTGCAGCACATCACCTCAGCAACACAGGCTACACCTTAAACCTGTCCTCTGCTCTACACTGCCTTCCCATAGAATATCAGGTCACATTCAAGAGCTCAGTCCTTATCTTCAAGGCACTCGATTCCTCAGACCCTGTATTTAAGAGATTGCCTAATGCTCTGGGATGAAGAACGTGGTCGACATCTCTACTCCTCAGGCATAATGGAACTCTCGATAATAAGAATCAAGCTTGTCTTTGCAGGAGACTGTGCTTTCTCGGGGGGTTAGTCTGAGGCTCTGGAATGAACTTCCGCAGGAACTAAGGACCAGCATGTACCTCACTACCTTCCATTATAAGTGCAAGAGGTACTTGTTTATCCTTGCCTTCTGTAATGAACATATAGCATCATGTACCTTTATGGAAACCCTACCAAAACTAGGCATTATACTGCATTGTTTTGATTTTTGCCCTTTTAATGAGATTTTTGCCAAATAAAGATTTAATGTTCCTGTTAACTGAAAGCTTCTGACACAGCCTTAACTCTGGAGTCATACCAGCACCTCCATAGTACCCATGCACTCAGATGACCACTATTGCTGTAATATCTGAGCACTTGTGACCCAGGAACCTTTTAGTGCCAACCTGCAAAGGGCACAGAAGGTGCGCAGAGGGGTTACAGGGATCTCCTGAGTCTGATATTTATGTTTTGCATACCAAAGGAGGGCCATGTGAGGTCTTCAGTAAAAGCTTAAGTCATTTTGGTCATCCATATCATTATGAAATGTATGTACAGATACTCAGTAAAGAGTTCTGAATATATATTGAAAATGTGTTCTTAAAATGTGTGTCTAGGGACTGGTCACCAGCAAAGGTGAAAAAAAATAGGTTTTTGTCAGCAAGAACTGTTTATTTATGTGGCTGTTCAAAATGTAAAACAGATATAATTCACAATGATGGGTTACTACTCACCAGTCTGAACTGAATGCAAATGAAGGATTGTGACAACTTCAAAGAAAAAAAGGTAATAGGGGGGACGGAGGGAGAGGCAGGGAACCCTTTCTTGAGGTGCACATCAAAGATTTGCTCTACCATATTTGCAGGGCAAAGAAGACCCTTGGACACTCTTCACTGAGGAAGTAAGCAGACCGCAAGTTTGCTTCAAGAAAAAGAGGTGTCAGCCAGGCTTGGTTGAAAATGCTGGAGAGAATTTTAGGTCAGAAACTTCTTTAGCCAGGAGGTTTCACTGATTAGCTTAGCGTATAGAAAGCCTGTTATGATTTTGTTTTATATGTAACCATTTGTTTCCAATAATCTTACTCACTATCACTTGATTCTCTGTTCTTTGATCATTAACTTATTCTTGTTTTCACTATAACTATATCTAAGTGCTGTTGTGTTAGGCAAAGTGGTGGTCCGGAGCTGAATCTTACTAACTGGTGTGTACTGTTCCTTTGGGAATGTCTGGTCTAGTAATTCTGTGTGTGTTCAGTGGATGGGGGCTGGACACCGCAGGGAACACTCAGAGTATTAGGGGGTTGGCGTGTTCCCATCACTAACCTGCGGAGGGAGTGAGGCCTGTGTGGGACTGGAAGATAATGAATGCTTGTCTCGCCCAAGGCTGGTGATTTCAGGGAGCTGATCCACAGTAGTGACAAAGGTAGGTTCCTCATGCAAAGGGTAGGTGATGGTGAGGTGTCTCACAACCCTAGGGAGTACCACAGCACAATCTGTAACTGCTATTATCCCTATTTCCTAAGTGAGGAAGAGAAAGACGAAGAGCTGTCCTACATGTGGAAATGTACTATTATACTGCTATGGCGATTCCATGTGGACCTGTGACATAAGTTACACCAAAAAAAGGCCACTGTTATTAAAATAAGAGTATCCAAATGGGGAGTTATCCTAGTATAAATACAGCAGTGTAGCTATAGTGATATAGTAACGCCAGTAAATTTTCCCATGCAGACACGCCCTAAGTGACTTGCCCACGATCGCACAGGAAGTCTGTGACAGACCAGGGAATTAAAACCAGATCTCCCAGTTCACAGGCTAGAGGCCTAACCACCAGGCCAACTTTCCTCCGTGATTAGTCTGTGTAGTTAGTAACACAGTAGTAGATTGTAACAAGAGACTCACATTGTTCGACTCAGTGACCCAAATTGTATTAAATTTAAATTATGTCATAAATAGTTGTGGATTGATAATGAGAAAGCAATTGATTGCTATAAGTTATTTAATGTTTGGTAGGTGTCCCTTTTGAAAGTTTGGCCCAATACACATTAATCTGGCTTCCAACTTTACTCCTACGTTGGCATGTGCAAATGGCATTTTTCCACATAAGTCGGGTAGTTGGATGGGATAACTAAACAATCTGGCAGTGCAAACTTTGCAGTTTGACCATATAGACCTTTGCAAACTCAGTTCTCTGCGAATAAATTTAACGGTTGAATTTGAAAATACAGTCCCATATGATTTAACAGATATTCAATCTCTGACTACAATAGGACAATTGTACATGAGCAATGATTAAAAACATAGCAGTATACAGTTTGCTACTGTAGAAAGGTGGACTCACCAATGGAATGCCCTCTCATGAATGGGCATTGCATAGCAGGGTTTTCCTCCACCTGGCAGTCCTTGCAAACAGCCACTCTAGTGGTCTGCCTCTTCCTGTAACTCAGCCTTCTGGCCAGCCCACAATTTATTTCCATCTCTTCTGAGGTGACAGAATCTTTTAACCAGTCCAACCGAAATATCAGGCTCAGCTACCTCTCCCTCACAGGCACACCTCAGCTTGAATGTAATATTCTCACACCTCTCCAATCTCCAGCTCCAATAAGGCTCAGGGGCCAGCCACTCTCATTCAGGCAAGCTTCAGCCATGATAGGACCTCTTCACATCTGTCCACAGTCTCACTTTACTCCCACCTTAGAGCCGTCACAGTTCTCTACTTCCCTAAGGTCCCTCAGCAGCTCCTGATCTTCTCAGAGGTTTCATGCTCACTTCAGGAGCAGACAGTCTACTTCTCTGCCCTTCCAGCAGGCCCCTTCCCAGACAGAGCAGTCACCACATCATCACTCCTGGGCCACCTGCCAAATGACCCTTTGCAAGTCCACCCGTCACCTGACCCCCACCCTCCCCAGATGTAATCAGAGACATTATCAACACTATCAGGCTCCTTTAACCTTTTAGGTGCCAGTGCAGGATCTACAGGCCATCACTGTGACCTAGTTTTTCTATCTGTATGTTCTGTCTGAAATATATCTTCAATAATCGCTTATTTATTTTATATAAATTAAATGTTTTTTTAAAAATCTAAATTAAATGCCATTAAAACAAATAGGCAAATGCAAACCACGCAAGACTGCATAATCCTAAATCAAATTTATTTTGGGCACAGTTTTGTTTAGATTTTTGTTGTCATTTTTGCATACTAATATTTTTAATGGGACCCAAGGAGCATACAGCATGCTCTTATTTCAGAAGATGAATATCTTGTACAATGAATCTGTTACATCTGCTTGGTCTGTGATTCTACCACTTGCTAGTGAATAATGTATTAGGCTTGTCCAGGCTCCTTCTGTTTGCCAGATGAGAGCAGCAATGGTTTCTTCTTATTCATTTATACTCCAACTTCAGATAATGTCATATTCTAGCCCTGATGTACAAAAAAAAAATCACAGAACTGTCTTAGGTTTACATTTCTACACAAAGAATGGAAAAGGCATCCACTGCTTGTCTATCAACTGCCTCTAGCTAAAGACATGTACATGTTTATTCTAACACAAGTACCTGCCTTGTGTGGACAGGTATTTCCCTGTATTTCTCCATGAAATGCCAATTCCATCAGCAAAAGTTTCACATTTTTATACTGAGGATGTCTATTGGTGCACTATTCCCTATACTGCTTTTCTACCTTTCTTGCGTTTTTCAGCTCTGACTGGGATGTCAGTTTAGAACTAAGTATTGCAATGATGCCAAAGACCAGCCTACTAGAAATAATTTTTTCTCTTCCATTTCTATTACCATCACATTTTAGATCATCAAAAGATATGCAATCTAAGTTGTAGATGTTATATGAGGAGTCAAGGTGACAAGTGTTGGAGAGGGCACTGCATGAGGAAGCGAGTCAGCTACAACAGTACAATCATGCAATTACACAACTGAGCTATGCACATAACTTGGGGTGATTCATTCAATGGGAACTTTTTGTGAAACAGAGGGATGTGGATAGACTAGTTCATGAGCCAGGATGTATGAGATTTGTAGATATCAAGAAACAAAGAAAGGGTCAGATCTAAAAAGACATGGAGAGAAGAAAATTTTGAATTTCCTATACATCAATGCTAGGAGCCTGGCTAACAAACAACAGAAATTGGAATTGCTTATTTATGACCAAAAAATAGATCTAGTTGGTACTACTGGTGGGATGATTCACATGATAGGAATGTTAAAATCAATGGTTATAATTTACGTAGGAAGGATTGAGTGGGCAAAATGGGCAGCGGAATCATAGAATCATGGAAGATTAGGATTGGAAGGGACTCAGGAGGTCATCTAGTTTAGCCCCCTGCTCAAAGCAGGACCAACCCCAACTAAATCATCCCAGCTAGGGCTTTGTCAAGCTGGGCCTTAGAAACCTCTAAGGATGGAGATTCCACCACCTTTGTGGGTAACACATTCATGTGTTTCACCACCCTCCTAGTGAAAAAGTTTTTCCTAATACCCAACCTAGACCTCCCCCACTGCAACTTGAGACCATTGCTCCTTGTTCTGTCATCTGCTACCACTGAGAATAGCCTAGCTCCATCCTCCCTGGATCCCCCCTTCAGGTAGTTGAAGGCTGCTATCAAATCCCCCCTCATTTTTCTCTTCTGCAGACTAAATAAGCCCAATTTCCTCAGTCTCTCCTTATAATTCATGTGCCCCAGCCCATTAAACATTTTCATTGCCCTCCACTGGACTTTCCCCAATTTGTCCAAACCTTTCTGTAGCAAGGGGCCCCAAACTGGATACTGAACTCCACATGTGGCCTCACCAATGCTACATAATCAATTCCCTCAATCTGCTGGCAATGCTCCTACTAATGCAGCCCAATATACTATTAGCCTTCCTGGCAACAAGGGCACACTGTTGACTCATATCCAACTTCTTGTCCACTGTAACCCCCAGGTCCTTTTCTGCAGAACTGCTGCCTCGCCAGTCGGTCCCCAGTCTGTAGCTGTGCATGGGATTCTTCCTTCCTAGTGCAGAAATCTGTACTTGTCCTTGTTGAACCTCATCATATTTTTTTTTTGGCCCAATCATCCAATTTGTCTACATCACTCTGTATCCTATCCCTGCTCTTCAGTGTTATCTACTACTCCCCCTAGCTTAGTGTCATCTGCAAACTTGCTGATCCTTCAGATCATCAATGAAGATGTTGAACAAAAATGGGCCCAGGATTTGCCCCCGGGTACTCTGCTTGGTACTGGCCACCAAATAGACATCAAGTCATTGATCACTACCCATTGAGCCCGATGATCTAGCCAACTTTCATAGTAGCACTCTATGTCAAAAATGGCATTATCTGTTTCTGAGTCACTGATAACTGAAAAGAAAATGATTTTGAATGCTCATGGACCAAAGTCCTAACAGATAAAGCACAATATGGGGTATTAGTTGGTGTCTGCTACAGGCCATCAAATTCACACTGGGGAACAGTATAACTACCTCATTATGCACTGATCTATAATGTACAGGGAAAAAAGCAGCATGTTCATGGGGGATTTCAATTTGAATGACATATGCTGGAGGTCTCATGCTGCCAGTACTAAAACATCCCTGGAATTTCTAAATATTATAGACGACAATTTCCTAACTCAAAAAATGTTGCAGTCAACACAAGGGAATTCTTTATTAGACTTTGTCCTAGCAGATAAAGAGAAACTGATCACAGAACTAAAAATTAATGGTAGCTTAGATACAAGTGATCATGACTTGATTACATTTATAATGTGCAAGCAGAATAAAGTCCAGAGCAGTAATATATATATTTGGTGCTTTAACTGAACTAATTTCAAAAAGCTGAAAACGATTATGAGGCAAATCAGCTGTGAGGAAGAATTTCTTAAGAGAAATGAGAATGATAATTTGCAATCATTTAAGAACACCTTGCTAGATATCCCGAAAGCCATAATCCCATAATCAAGGGAAAAGGCTGTAATGGTTAAAAATATAACCTGATATAAAGGAAAATTGAAGGTAGCTATAAAAATCAATCAATCAATCAATCAATCAATTAAATGGAAGAAAGGAGAAGAAAGAGAAGCAAAGGAACACAAGGAAAAACCTATGGCCAGCAGAGTTAATAACAATAAGAATCATTTTAAATATATTAGGAATAAACAGAATCCTAACAATGGTATTGGTCCATTACTAGATGGAAACGGTAATAATACAATAATTCAAAAATAATACAGAAAAGGCAGAAGAGTTCAATACATATTTTTGTATTTGTGGAAAAAACAGATTATATAATCCCATCAAATGGTAATGATAGCCCTCTTTCCATTCCACTGGTATCTCAGGAGGATGTTAAACAGGAGCTATTGATGTTAGACATTTTAAAATCAACAGGTCCAAATAACTTGCATCCAAGAGTTTTAAAAGAGCTGTCTGAGCACCACACTGGACTGTTAATGTTGATTTTTCAATAAGTGTTGGAGCACAGGGGAAGTTTCAGAGGACTGGAAGAAAGCTAATGTTGTGCCAATTTTTAAAAAGGGTAAACAGGATCACCTGGGTAATTATAGGCCTGTCAGCCTGGCACTGATCCCGAGCAAGCTAATGGAGTATTTGATATGGGGACTTGATTAATAAAGAATTAATGGAGGGTAATGTAATTAATGCAAATCAACATGGGTTTATGGAAAACTGATCTTGTCAAACTAACTTGATATCTTTTTTTAATGAGATTATATGATTGATTGATAAAGGTAATAGTTTTGACGTAATAGACTTCTGTAAGGCCTTTGAATTGGTTCAGCATGACACTGTGAATAAGCAAGTGGAATGATATAAAAATTAACATAGCACACATTAAATAGATTAAAAACCAGCTGATAGGTCTCAAAACAGGGAATTGTCATAAAATGGGTGTGTTGCCAGGGTGTCCTATAGGGATGGGTTCTTGGCCCTACGTTATTTAACATTTTTATCAATGACTTGGAAGAAAACATAAAATCAGCACTGATAAAAATTGCAGATGACATAACAATCAGGGGGGTGGTAAATAATGAAGAGGACAGGTCACTGATTCAGAGTGATCTGGATTGCTTGGTAAACTGGGTGCAAGCAAACAATATGTATTTTAATATGGCTAAAAGTAAATGCGGAAGTCTAGAAACAAAGAATATAGGCCATGTTTACAGGATGGGGGACTTTATCCTGGGAAGCAGTGATTCTGAAAAAATGTTGGGGGATTGTGCTGGATAATCAGCTGAATATGAGCTCCCAATGTGACGTGTGGCCAAAAGAGTTAATGTGTTCCTGGGATGCATAAATAGCAGAATCTCGAGTAGGGAAAGGGGGGTTATTTTACCTCTGTATTTGGCAGTGGTCAGACCACTGCTGGAATACCGTGTCCCGTTCTGGTCCCCACAGTTCAAGAAGGATGTTTATACTTTGCAGAGGGCTCAGTTGAATGCCATGAGAATGACTAAAGGATTAGAAAACATGCCTTATAGTGATAGAGTCAAATACTTCAGTCTATTTAGCTTAACAAAGAGAAGGTTAAAAGGTGACTGGGTTACAGTCTATGATTATCTACATGGAGAACAAATATTTAATAATGGGTTTTCAGTCTAGCAGAGAAAGATATAATATGATCCAATGGGTGGAAGCTGAAACTAGACAAATTCAGACAGGAAATCAGGTTTAAATTCTGACAGTGAGGGAAATGAAATTGTTCCAATAGTTATCAAACATCATTGTGGATTCTCCATCCCTGCTAATTTTTCAAATCAAGATTGGATGTTTTTCTAAAAGATAAGCTTTAGGATTTTGGGGGGGGGGGGGGGAGAAGTTCTATGGCCTGTATTATACATATTTTCAGACTAGATGATGGTATCTTCTGGCCTTGAAATTTATGAATCTATGAAATGTTGCAGAGGAAGAAATGGCCTAATTTGAACATGGTCTGGATATATGTAGAGAATGTGAGGAAGACATCAAAGATGATCCCCATATTAAGTGTACAGATGCCAAAAGAAGATGCTAATCTTATAAAGGTAATGGAGAAAGAATGGAGAAAAGATAGGTTAGGGGGAAAAATTGTTTAAAAAGTTGACCTTAATTTACCATCAAGACAAGAGACATGTTGAGATGTAGAATTGGACAGAGGGAGACAGATCAGGCATGGTAAAACAGAGTTGTGAGTCATCAGAACAGAAATGTCCTAATAAGGACATTAGGAAAAATAAATTAACCCTATACCAAAATAGAACACATTTATAAGAAAAAGTAAGGAGTTTTGTCTGACCATAACGATATATGTGTATGGACAATCTGTAAAGATATATATTTACTGCATTAAACCAGAAAGAAGGCAAAATAGTTTCAGATAGTCACATAAATAAATATAACTCAATGATTAGATAAAAAGCAATGGAAGTTCTATGGAAAATTCATGCACTTCCAATATGTATTCACTTCTGCAATAACTAATTCACAGTATTTGACAGGATAGGACATCTTAGCTAATGTTAGAAGCTAAAGCAGAGCAAACAAGGACAGTTTCCCTTTGGCTTTAAAAGTCTCTTCATTTACGTACGGCATAATCCTACTAGTTTTATTTCTATTCAGGGTCCAGTATTATGGAGGGATTTAATTTCCTACTCTTCACATTGAGAAAAAGGGCACCCTACAATGTTTAGCTATTGTATTGCACTGCGTTAGCACAGCTGAAAGATCATAATGATGGTCCATGTTCAAGGAGACAGAAAGGCCACAGTAAACGAGACTAAAATATGCTCTTGGGTTTGAAAAATGTTACAGTTCTAAAAATATTCATCGGGTAAGTTAAGGCTGATATTTGTGAAATTTCTAAAGGGAGTATTTTGTGACAACATTCAAATGACCTGAGGTTTGACATGGTTTCAGTGAAGCTGAACTAAATGTGTTGATATCTAGAGAAATGTTGTAAATCCTTCCCCTAACTCACACATACATCCTCTTGGTAGAGATGTAGCAATTTTGTTAGTTTAATGAGAGTTGTTTGCAGTTTGTAGTTTCCCTAAATAAAAAGAATCAAATGCTTCCATAGCCCAAGACTTTTATAGGCTTTAAAGAAATATCTCCAAGGAAACTCCCCGATGTAGGTCACCAGCATAGTCCTGGGAACACGTTTTCTAATTTGACTGACTTAAGAAATAAGCATGTTATATGAAGCCATTCAGCTAATGTGTACATTTTTGGGATGAGAAATATCTTTGGAGTGATTCTTCAATGAGTAAAACTCAAAGGGAAAGTTGCCACTAAGACGAAATGAAGCTAAATGATTACTCTTCGCCACAATAGCTCGTCAGCCTCAAGGGCACTGTTACCAGAGTAATGGCTAGGGGTTATGATTCATGATGAACATTTGGGGGGAATTTACACATCCAAGATCCACTTGACATAGGTTTGTATTTGTCACTGCCTGTCTTTTCTATGCTTCATTTAAATTAGCATAAGCCCCTTGCAGATGGCTTAAATATGATACTGGTAGGGAAATGGGCCTCAGATAGCATCCTAAATGCTCTGAATGATGCCTCTATCATTGCAAAGCGCAGGAGGCAAAATGAAAATCAGACACAGTGGTTCATACAGTTGCCACCAGCAGGCACTTGTTTTTATTTGAATCTTTGTGAGAAGGGACAGATTCAGCTCCATGTAAATTGAGTAGTACCTTACTCCTTGGTAGGTCCAGGGAAAGCCATGAGACTATTAGTAGAGTGAGATATTATTCAGCCTCAGTATGGATGGCAGAATCTGGCACTAAGAAAATTGGAAGGGTGCTCCTCCTTCCCTATAAGACAAAGCAACCAAAACAAAACAAAAAACAACCCCACCCCCCAAAAAAATAACAACCCCTGCCCCAGCAATCTTTTCACAGCAGATCTGGTTCTAAAAAAAAAAGGATTCGCCGAAAGGATTAAAATCTGGAATGCTCTAAAGGAAAAGCTTTTTGTTCATGTTCTACTTTTCATAGCTACTGTATTTGCTATTTCATTGCCCATAACTTTACCATATCAAGTAGTGAATTTCATGTTTTTTAATGAGGGGTTTGCATTAAGGCTAAAGAGCTTTGAACTCTGTATGCTTCCTTTCCGTTTAGCATGGAGTGTTGGTTGGCAGTCTGCTGATCACTAGGAAACCTGAAAAGAGAGAACATTAGGGCAAATTAGGGCACTCTCTCTAGTGGAAACAAAGTTTGTCTTCTGCCACCAGTGAAGAATATATTTTATTTTCTGAATACATCAAGCTGTGCTGCTAAAGCAGTGTAACTGTGGATCTGCATGCAGTTGCTTTTTTACAAGCTCCATCCCATTTTATAGAAGTTGTAAGTGGTAACATAATCCAGCAAACCCAAGGCTCTCTAATCAGTATGCGTGAAAGAGGGGAGTAAGGGAGAACAAGGAGGAGTAGACAGTCGATTAACTTGCCCAAGCCCAGAGCAAAATATCTCCAACTTTGGGTAGATGTTAGACTCTGTCTGCAGACTTTTGTTTGCACAGCAGCTCCCCAGTCTTTTATTTATTTAATGCTGTGGTAACTTCAGCCCTTCATGTAGCTCAGGTTTCTTGAAAGTGCAATTATCATACAATAAAGGATATGAAGGAAATCAAAGTGAAGCAATAATAAAAAAGTCAATAATGTGAAATCATAACAAGAAGAAAGCCTAAATACAAAAGCACCCTGCCTGCACATGATGGGGGAGTTATTCTTGAAATAAATTGCAAGTCTATTTCATGTGATATCCTACACCGAAAGTTTTTTTTCCAGTGCTCTGAATTTTTTTGCAAAACTATACCAAACAGCAGCCACATTAGCCCATTTCAGTTATCTTGCAGTTTCCCAAGGAACTGAATTGAGGGCATTTTCTTAGCCTAGGGATTTAATGATCTTAATTAGCTTAATTACATAGTTCTTATGCATGAAAAGGATAAGAAGGGGGGCATGTTTGTAATGATTTTTAATTGGAAAATGTTGTGCACTCAAATGCTTTACACTAATACAGTGCAGTCACAAATATCCTTTGTCTTTAATGAGCTGTGCAGAGAGAATTACTAATGGTCATTTCAAAAATAGTTTCTTGCTATTTCAGAAACCATGTCTAGGAAGTTCAGACAGATTAGTTATTTAGACTGTCAGTCAAACTACAACTTTTTAAATAAGCCAATACTAAACAGTCTTTCTTCCTCTAATCTACAAAAGTGATGCATTTTCTACAGGGATGAGATTAAAATTAGTAGACAAATGACAGCTTTAGAGGAGTAGTGGCCCAGATCCTCAAAGTTACTTAGGCACCTAACTCCCATTGAAGTCAGTTTCCAGGTTTGTATAATACCAACAGTTCCTTCAGTTAAAACATTTTTGATGAGTGAGTTTCCTTATGAGTTCAAAGAAGTTGAGGTAAGTACTTGCCTCCCCTGCAGCCCTTACCTGACTCCCAGCAGGCCTCCTAATTTTGCTGTAGTGAGTCTCAGCAGCTCTTGCTTTCTTTTTTAGGTTGGTTATTATCTTTAAATTCCAGAGCTTCCTGGGTACAAAAACCAAATGAGTCATCCTTGGCTTTGAAAAGGTTCGAATCGGCCGGAGTCCAGCAGTACCAGATCTGAGACTCCTTGATTAAATATTACCAAAAGTAAGGGGCCTGTTGAGGGCTGGGGGCAGTAATGGAGAAGATGTGGTTGGGATGGGAACAGAAATGTGTAAATCAGATTGGCGCACCATATTTATTGATGCTCATTTTCACTAAGGCCCCTTTATACCACTGTGGCAGTGCAAAGGAGGTTTAAAATGGGTGTAACTATAATTCACAGTCAGAAGCTACGAGGTTTCTTTATCTGGGAAAGGGAGTAAGACATACCGCATTAAACGCTAAGATGATGCTGAATTTGAAACTGTTGAAAACACTAATTTCAGGCAGAACCATGAGAGAGGTTAGAAATGTGGGCAGGAAATACAATGAAATTTAACCTGGAAAATTGGGAAGTGGGGAGGAGGAACCCTGAAACACGGATATGCCATGAGAAGGAGAAACCTGGAAAGAATAATAATAAACGTAGTGGTAACAGGGACAGCAAGTTAGATAGCAGTACGCAAGCAGTAAGATAGCAAAAATGAATAATTCATGTTGGGATTGTCAATTGAGAGATTAGGAGCATTTAGGAACAAGGAGGTGAAAGTATGGTAGAACAGCACCCAAAAAACTGTTCATAATTCTGAGTACCTCACAATAGCAGAGACGAGAGAAGTGGTTCATTCAAAGTGAGAAACCCATACACCTTTAACTAACCCTATAATTGAACACAAACTATTTTGTTAAATGCTGGAGAACTTCAAGATGGTCCCCCTGACCTGCCATTCCTACCATTCTTTACTTCCAGTGGCAAGTGGTCTTAAGTGAACCAATCCCTTCTGTAGTTTAAGCATCTTACTTTCAAGAAGAAGCCTCTGGATTTCTTAAAACTTAGGACCAAACTGGCTGCATTGAAAAATTTAAAGGCCTGATTCTCCACTCCCCTGAACCTTCTGTCATCACCTACGAGTGAATGCAAAGTGGGCATAAAACGGTCACTCTCATTTGGTATTTGTCACAGGGTAGCTGGTCCCCGTGGATGGATTAAACCCAGCTCTCCTGGACCAGAGCAGGCGAGTCCAATCCAGCCAATTAAAGAGGGCTGGGTTGCTCCTGGGCCAATAAAGAAATGCTGGTGGGCAGTTGGGAGACAGCATGAGACAGTGTGTGTCCTGGGAAGGAAAAGTCACTCTGGGGTGGAGGTAGTGCCTGTGGTAGATTTCTAGAGGAAGGGTCTTGGAGTTCAGGGAAGCAGCCGAGGGCTGCTGCCCTGGAAGGGAGAAGAGCTGGCTGAAACTGGGAAGCTGCCAGGAGCAGGAGCGCCTGGGAAGGGTGGCCCTGAGGCGGAGGAATAAGTTGAAAGACTGTTTTTCAGTTTGTTTGCTAACTTCTGTTAAGGAAAATAAACCTCGTTACAAAAGACTGGGGGCAAATCTACGCTTAAAACACTGCATTGGCACAGGTGTGTTTCTGTAGTGCTCTAATGAAGATGCTCTAAGCTGACAGGAGAGAGCTCTCCTGTCGACAGTTAATCCACCTCCCCAAAAGATGGTAGCTATGTTGGTGGGAGAAGCTCTTCTGCTGACAAAGCACTGTATACACGATGGGGTTAGGTCTGTATAACTATATTGCGCGGGGGCGTGGATATTTTACACCCCTGTGCAATGTAGGTATACTGATGCAGGTCTTAGTGTAGACTAGACCTGGATATGGTAGTGCATGCTTGGGAGCTGGGGGAGCAGCCTGGCCTGGTGACAGTATCATTTTACACCTACACATGAGTGTAGATGACTATCCAAGGTGTGAGGCGGGTGGAGGCTATGTGGTGGCTATGTTTCCCTTTCACGTATCAATATCACCCATGCATCTCTTCCTGTGTTTTTTTCCCTTTTTCCCTTACTAACCAGGTGCCAGTAGGGAAAAAAAAAATCAAATGCAACATTTTGGGAACTGTGCATACATTGTTTATTATGTGCAATTTAGTCCTTTGAGCTATTGTTATTGTGTCAAGGCAGAAAGTGCATAGGCTGCATTTACCCCCTATAGAGGTGCATAGTACTTAATGGAGAAGGGAATTAGTGATGGGGAAAACCATGCATCTGCATTAGCTTTTATGTGTGATGGGCCACATTCATTCCAGAGCCCACTATAGTCTTTGACAAATACTGTATTTGAATCCCAAGATGAAGGTCCCTTCATATACTGCCAATTTCAATTTGGTGAATTAGGGAAAATAAAAATATATTTCTTGAGCTGGTCATAAATGTGATGAATCAGAGACTGGGGCATCTTTTCAGCAGGTCTCAGAAATGGAAGTGGGGGGAGAAGGCAGAAGATGACGGTAGCTTGTGGGTTTGGTAACTCAACAGGGCAGAAGTGGCAGGTGGTGTTCAGAATGCTTTGTCAATGGGGGCTTGAGATGGGAAGTCATGTTTCTGGAGGGGATGAAGTGGGTAAGTGGCAAGGGCTACCATTTCAATGGATTGAAGGATCAAACAGGAAAGAATGGAACAAGTGGCTACATGTCACTGGTGGTGGTGGGGAAATGATAGGAAGGAAATGCAGTCAGGCTCATGAGAGAAGAGATGGTTTGAGGGGGCATGGCAGTGGGAAGGTGATAAGGAGAAGTGACTGGGTATGGGTGGGAGAAAGGCAGTTTGAGTGGGATGGACTTGTCATAAGGGAAGTTGGGAAATGGGTTTAAGGAAAGGGATATGTGTCACGCTGGCTGGATTGGTCGGGGGGGCATTTAGTATATTTTTTGACATCAGTATGTCAAACTCATAATAATTCATGTGAGATATGCCATGTCAGGTACCGTTAGAAAGGCTATAATGTGCTAAATAAGATGATGATGTTTATGTTCATGTGTTATATGTGAGATGGAAGTTATGGATATGTTTTATATATCAGCATTTCAAATTGTGCTGTCTGGGTAATGACTCAGACAGCATGGCTGTAAAACAATAGTCTGATTAATGGCCCATTAAGACATTCCCAGGTGCAAGGGGCCCAGGGGGAGAATCTAGGGATATACCTGATAAGTCACCAGGACTTGCCCATGTGACTCTGGACTACTTGCCCATGTGGTTCCTGTGAAATTCTACAGGCAGCATACCTAATGAGGCACCGGGACTGGCCCATGTGACTCTGGACTCCATCTTAGTTCCTGTAAAATTCCACAAGACAGCATGGCCAGGGAAACCATTTTGTCTTTTGTTCCTGTTCAGTTACAGACACATACCTGCCTCTGGATCAATTCACTTGCAACTGAACCGAAGGACTAAGACCCATCCAGACACTGGATGTATGCCAGAGGAACTGTACGAGCCTGAAACTCCACAATTCTCCCAGAAACTTGATATATATGGACTTTCAATCATTTGTATGTATCAGATTTGCTTTGACCCTTTAACATTTCCCTTATGGTTTGTTTCTTTGTTTTTATAATAAACCTTTAGTTTTAGTTACTAAAGGATTGGCTGGCAGCATGGTATTTTAGGTAAGATCCAAACTTATATTGAACTGGTACTGTGGCTGACCCTTTGGGGTCAGAGGGAACCTTTTTAGTAAAGGGCATAGAGTTTAAACAACTGGTCTCTTTACTGAACCTAGTGGCTGATCGGGGGCCAGAGACTGGAATGCAGTAAAGGGGGCTGTGTGTATTAGTGTACTGGTTTCTTGATAACCAGTTTGGAGGAGTCAGAAGCAGTTTGTGGCTGGTTGAGAAGTCTGGCTTCGGTGCCACCCACCAGTGCTGGGAGAATCTGCTCCCTTTTTACAGCCTGCCCTGACCTTGACATTTTCAGGTGGCTGCCTTAGGCACAGAAGGGTCACAATATGAAGCTGGAGAGATGCCCATTTCAGTCCTCTCCTTTCATCTACTTCCAGCTGTGCAGATTTAACCCTCCGACTTCCCTCTAGACATAGACATAGGCCCTGTCTATACGGGAAAATTGCATCATGTTAGAACATCTGTTAACTAGCATGATATTAAGCCTGATTCTCAGTACATTATGGGTATTATACACTGCTGTAGCAGTGTCAAGTGAATAGAAAATGGACACAGATTGCATTTACATTCACTTGAAGGCCTTATTACAGTGTCAGAGTGGTGAAAAGTGGCCATAGCATAAATAAAAATGAGGCCAGTAATCTGGCATGTCATGTCATCTGGTGGTACCCTTGTCTACACTGAATGGTAAATCGTTAACTGACAGAATGTTAACACATGCGCTAAGGCACTAAGATTTTCTTATGTTGATAAGCTTTTAATGCTGAATTTGGACATCTGTGTTGATTCACTGCTGCTTGTCCCCCTTTCTTTGTCACCTGCTTCTCATTCATTTTGCCATGCTGCTATTAGAAACTGGGCTTTGATCCCTGAAGCCCAGACTTCCTTGCAATTCAGAAGCATTAGTGGAATAAAAAGGAAGTAAACTGGGACAGCTGGTCTCTAGTGTCGCTGTAATGCATCTAGAGGTAGTGCTATGTGTTTCCACATGAGGGATCCAAGTTCAGGACCAGGGCAGGTTTTAGGCATAGGCAACTAACTAAGGTGCCAAATATAAGTAGGTACCTGGCTTTTTTTTTTTGCAGAGCACTTTTATGCAAGAAGCTGGTTGCAGAAAGATGACTGCACTAAGATAAACCTAGTCTACCTTGAAGTAGACTCCTTATGTAAGAATTTGATGCAAAAAGGAAACAGGCTCATACTAGTCCATTTTCTCTATCAAGGACAGACAAGTTTTACACAAAGGAGATGCTGCAGAGAAAAACTGACTAGAATACAAGACAATTTCTTTGCAAGCCTTCAGCAATTCTGTGTGGAGTGTTCCTGCTGCTGAACCTGCAAAGAGGGCAGAGGAGTGTGGAAAAGACTAATGGGCAAAAAGAGGAGAAAGGACAAAGGAAAATTGGCTCGAGAGAATAGACAAAGAGGGAATCATAATAATTTGGCCCTTTATATTTTCAAAGCACTCTTCAAACAATAACTAACTCAGCTCTCCTGTGAGTTAGGTAAGTGTCATTAGTAGAGCTGGGCAGAAAAAGGTAATTGCATTTTGCAGAGGATTTCAATATTGCAAAATGTGGTTGTCGTCTGATTCAGAATGAAAACCAAAAAATTTGCAATTTTCTGTGCAAAGGAATGGAGCCCTGGCTCAGGGCCAGTCCATCTGGTGGGCTGCCTCGAAGCCATGAGGCCAACGCAATCCGCATGGCAGACTGTCTTGGAGCCATGGACCTGGGAAACCCTGGTGTCCCAGACTATGAGGGATTCCACCAGGCAGCCTGTCTAGCAGCTGTGCAGGTGAGAGGGCAGGAAACTAGTTGGGTTTCCATCAGAACTCGCTGTGTTCCACCAGAACTTTGTCAGAAATCCATTTTGAATTTGAGGAATCGTAAAATTTTGATGAAAAATGTTCCATTGGAATTTTCCAACCGGCTCGAATCATTACCCTGATTTTATAGCCTGGGAACAGACACGTTGAACCTGATTCAGTTCTTGCATATGCAAACGCTAGCCTCGACATTATTTTCTGCCACTGATGCCATGGCTGAATTTGTCCCTGAGAAGTTGCAACTGGTCCAAAGCCAGAAAGTAAATCACTCTGAGAGCCCAGATTAGAACTCGAGGATTCCTAGCTCCAGTTCCCCAGGTTTGATCACTAGAACAGAAAGAACAGAAGAGAAAAGGACAGAAAAAACGACGCGACAGAGAGAAGGGACAACGCAAAAAAGGAGCGAAGGACAAGGTCAAGAGTCAGGAGGAGATGTCAAAGTTGCCTAATTTTCTGACTGGAAATATTTCAACTCCTTGAAAAAAGTATGAATCCCAGAAAGGCTGACTCAGTCTTTCATCCTGCAAATTGAATTTCACAAAGCAGGGGTCCTTTCAGAGGAGCCTCTATCTGCTCTGTAAGGTTCCATGGAACCTTTCATGAAAATAGGGTTTCTTTAGCTAAAACTTTTCTGTTCCACACTGTTGTGTGGTTGTTGACCTCCACTACAAAGGCAGTTGCAGTATGTATAGAGCATATGCAATTTGCAAGTCACTTAAGGATGAAAGACACCACATAAATGTTGTAGAAAACATATTTATTGTAACAGACAAGGGTGGGAGTGGGAGAGACAAATGGGCAAACACACACCCAGAATCTTTTAAGGTAAATTCCATCATCCACAAAAATGTTCGGCTGGTACAGAGCTGCTCCTTGGGAAGGCATCATGCTCAGTTCCAAGTGGAGTGCGCTGAAGTAATCCTCGGTGGCTGAGGTTTGGAGAGATGCTCATGAGCTATGAAGGCAGCCATGTTCATCCTTTTATTGACCTAAATATTATGTCTTGGATTAGGACATAAAGGGGGAAATGTTGCAATCCAAGAAGGATCCCTAAGCAGAAAGCCCTGGAACCAGAGCCCTCTCATATTGTTCAGAAGGATAGAAGTCTTCAATGATAATGAACATTTTGAAGTGCTCTTCCTTTTCCCTATGAATGTAGTTATTTTAAGTGAAAGGACTAATAGCTGACATGGATTTTAGTTCATATGAGAGGAAAGGAAAGAAATCTAACCACACCACCATCTGTTGAAATTCCAAAAGGTAACCATTTTTTCTTTTATTACATTCTAGACTCTCTTATTATGGTTTCCCAGTTAAAATAACCTCCACAGCAGACCAGTGCGAGCACTTTGGGCCCTCAGTGAATTCATAATAGAGTTTCATTTGAAACCCCAATTATACTATATGCTGAAGCCTTCTAGAACAGACTTTTTGAACTTTCTATTCTCATTTCCTTGGATATTCAGCCTTGATCAATTTTCATTTGAAAAGGTAATTGTAAAATCTCTTGACACTCAGAAACAACAGTAATTATATACAGTAATCTGTGATACATGGATTCAACCAGAACAGAGACTCATTCACCATAGAATGATAGTGCTGTTATCTCCTTGCTTTTTGCCTAAGCACATTGATCGTCCTAATTACAAACTAGGGAGAAAGCAAACAGAAGAAAGACCTTTCCTTCAAAACACATATGCACACAGGCATGCACACACACACAGAGCGTCTAATGGATAAAACACTCTTATTACAAAAGGCCCAATTCTCCACTCCTGTATGCCAGTCAATGCAGTTATTCTGACACAGAACTGGTGTAACAGGTGGAGGATCATGGCCAATCATCCCACAGCAGTGGAATGTATAAACAATCAATGCTAAATTATGGCTACCCCTGTTGGATTCACTAGTGGGGGAAATTGGGTGAAAGCCAGTAAAAGGCAGACATAACTTGGCTTTCAGCACTCCAATGTGCAAATGTAATAGTCGGGAGGGAATAGCTAATAATGCCTGCAGCGATGGGTAGTCCTGAAAAGACATTTTTGACAAAGCCAGAAACGCACCTCCTTCCTACCAGCAAAATTAGGAGAGTGCTAGCTACACCAAAGGACAGATTTTTCACAATAGTTCAACCCCCATTTAGGAACCTAAATGCAATGGTCAGATTTTCCAGAGCACTTAGCACCCAGCAATTCCCATTGTTCTCTTGGTGCGAAGGCAGAGATCCCCAGTTTTTCTCAATGGAAGCTGCTGGGTACTCAGCGCTTTTGAAAAATCTCACCACTTCATTTAGATGCCTGTATGGGAGCTGAGATCTTTTGAAAATCTGGCCCTCTAGAGGCATGATAGCTTTGGCATAATGCCTCCAGCCATTGCTTGGGTGGTGCATCTCTTCCTCTTCCCAGTGCACCTCTGCCTTTTAGGAGGCATAATTTGGCCTTCTCAATATAAAGGTATTATGCAAATACCAGTTCTCAAATATCTGTGAGAGCTTTCAGATCTTTCAGTAACTAGCAAAGCAGGATGGAATTCAGTGTTACAATTAATAGGAGGTTCATGCAAACATCTTCCTCAGCTCTGATCTGCATAGGTTTTTCCCTCCTGAGCTTTGATTAATTTTTGGGATTGAATAACTCTAAAATTCAAAACAAAGTTCAGTCAAAAAATCACACCTACTAGAAAACAGGCAAAATTGTAAGGCTTTGTCTGAAGACACTGGACCAAATTCGTAACTCCATTGACCTTGGGGAGAAATTTGGCTTATTGCTACAACAACAAGTTGTGTTTGGTTTTGACAGAAATTAATAAATGGGAGCAAATTCACTTGAAACTGGATCCTGCCTTACTTGGAAGGTTTATGAACCTTTCAATGAAGCTCTGCTAAATTTCAGGTTTGCAACGAAACCTGAGACAAGGCAGCAAAAAAGCAAAATGAGTTAACATTGCCAGAGTTATTGAGGGGAATTCAAAGGACTTTTAGAAATATATCAGAGAAATTAGGGAACAGGGAGAAAACAGGTCCATTAATAAATGGAGATGGGGTGAAATTAATGATTCTGCAAAAGAGACTGAGATAATTTACACTGGTAACAGATCTATCATCAACAAGAATAAGATATATTGTGGCAAAGTCAGATCAGATAGCTATAAGAAAGTGGCAGAAGACAGGTATGTCAGTCCTAGAATGGTGAAAGCCCTTTTCCCTATGAGCTGGTTACCTCAGGTCAACTAGCACAACAAGGCAGCACCCATGAGAAGAGGCACGGAAAAGCATTCCCTTGTTGTGTTATGAACTTATTTGTTTTGTTTGGCTGAAGAGTATTTGTTGGCCCTATCCTGAGGCCCACCTTGTAAATACTGGAAAATAAATCCAAGTGAGGAATAAAAATTCTCCAGAGTGGGACTGATGTACTCCAAGCCCCCCCATTGCCGGAGGGGGAAACAGAGAGCCAAGTGAGGCAAAGGAGGTCCCTTGCCACAATATTCAAAAGTTTGAAATAATTAGAAGGAAGAAAAACTGCTTATAGTAACTTGGAAAATGTGAACATGTAGAATTCAGCTAATCTTAATGATATCGTGGGGCATTAACTGCTGACAATTATATTTTATAAGTCACATGGCTTGTCTACAGTAGAAAGTTATACCAATTTAACTGATGGTATTAGTGTAAACTGATTTAGTTAAACTAATGCAAACCTCTGTGTGGCTGCTCTTATTTTTGTTTGAGTGTTTTATTTTAATTTAATTTATGTTGATTAGGAACTGATTTAAATTAAACCAAAATATCGATTTAAGTTAAACTATTGCAATTTTCTTGGGTTGAGAAGGTTATAGAAAAGAGGTGAAATATCGGACAAAAGCAAATATAATACTAATCTTCAAAAAAGGAAAGAAAAAAAATCCTAGCAAACATCATCCCCAAGTTTTAACTTTATCCATAATAAAACAATTAAGTCAAATACACAGAAAGAACCCCACTAAAGATATAGGACCAGATTCTTCCACCCTTATTCATGAGTAGTTCTTTATTTCACAAATAGTGTCATTGATTTTTATGGAACTGCTCATGGAATAAGGTTGTTTTTAACATGAGTAAAGGTAACAAAATCTGGTCCAAGTGAACCACGTGCAATAAGTAGCACAGACCGAGAACAAATCTTGCCAAACAAAATTGACTGTTTTATTTTAAATCACCAAACCACTGGAAGACCGGATAGAAGCAGAAGTTGCATATCTGGTTTTTAGTTAAGTATTTAATACTGTGTTTCGCAAGATATTAATTGAACAATTAGTTTCCATTCAAGACCCTCTTAAATTATCATATGGATTGAAAATTGCTGAAAAGATTGTAAACAAAGGATACTGACATGTATCAAATTATTGAGTTGTAGAGAGGTGAACTAGTAGGATACTTCTGGCATAGGCATTAAGACTAATCTCGTTTAACATCTTCATTAATGAGCTGGAAGAGCAAGTAAATAGAACGTTAGTGAAATTTGCATATGATACTAAGTTGGGAGGAATTGCAAACACCATTAAGTAGAATGACATAATATAAGGGACCTAGAGAGATTAGATGTATGGACAGAAAATAGCAAAGCTAATACAATTAGTTAATAATCCATAACACACATTGAGTGGGAAGAAAGAGAAATCTGGGAGTCAGTAATGTTGACTGAGACCTGTGGATGATAGTGAAATGTTGTATGGCATCTAAAAAGGCCAGTGCAAATGTGGGCTATATGTGCAAAGACATTTTACACAACAGGAAGATGGCAGTCCTCTTCTTTATGTTTGTCATGCAACTTCTCCAGAAGTACAGTATTTTGTTTGCACACCTTGTAAACAGAAAGATGTCAACAAATTTCAGAGAGTGAAGTCACAATTCTGTGGCTGGGGAATTATTAAAGTTAGAGATGAATCATTTAATTAAGCAATGACAAATGGGGGAAATGTACCAAGACACAGCTATCTGAAAGGATGTAGAAACCAAAGAGAGATGGATAAGATTTAGAAAAATCAGACTGGATATTAAAAAAAGCCAGTTGGAGTAATTTGCATACGGAGCTGGTAAAAGCTATATTGCTTGAAATTTTTAAAACAAGACAGAGCAAAAGTGCTAGAAAATTTCCTGTGTGAAATAATCATGCATTGGCAGACGGATGGACTGTATGAGCAAATAGATCTTTTTCTATTTTGTCTATGAATTTTGCATCGTTTCATAGGCTTTATTTTAAACAAAAGTTCCTCATAGCTCTGCTAACTAGATACAATGGAAATTTCAGAGACTTTTTTTGGCTAGCCACAGGTCTGCAAAAATACATTATACAACTTGTTGAATCCTTCCCTTGTGGCAAGATTATCTGAAATATAACTTTCATTTTTTAATAAAACTATTTCTTTCCTACTCTTGCTTGCCAGCTGTTTCAGAAATATTGTAAGTGTTCCAACATCCACATTTCATTAGCTTTCCTTTCAGATCCCATGTTCAATGTCACATAAACCAGGTTCTTTTGTGCCTTATTATGCAGAGATGGTAGTTTCTCCATAGTAAAACTTGTGTAAGTTAAACGTCATTTTCTACTCCACCCTAACTTGGCCAAAATTCAACTGACCTGTCTGAAATTTCTCATATGCACACTTCTGGCAGAAGCCTTTTTTTTTTTTTTTTTTTTTTTTTAAAGCTGGTCCAGGGAGAGGGAAAGGAGGAAAATTGCCAAGACATTTATTAGGTATAATATCTTGAAAAATTACACATGTTGCACTGTTTGAAAATTGTTCTAACTTTTTTTCGAGGGACCATTGTATCTCAGACTATTTGGCACAGCTGCTTAAAGTTTGTTTCATTTAGCAAGACCCACACCAGGTCTGGTGCCTTTGACTGTCTTGGAGTAGTTGGATGGTTATTTTTTTGGAGTTATTCTGTCCAGAATTTATGAGAATGTTTATATGAGAACATGCTAGGAATGAGGACATTGTAAACTATGGAACAAGGTCATTCCCAAAAAAGAGTGAGTGAGTGAGCACATGCACATACACACACACACACGTACATACACACTCTCATTCTGTTATTGGCTCTGCTACACTGTGCGGCCTTGCACTTTTACTTCCCCCTCTGAAGCATCCCAGTCATCCCACAGTGCCTCATGCTGACCCTGCACCATTCCTCAAGTGGCAAGCCTACAGCAGAAGCAATTATTCATGTGTTTACTTAGAAGGACCTGAGCCTGCAGAGATGGAGTCAAAGACAAAATGAAGGAACTGGGAGAAGCCACACATGGTGGAGGATTCCTGGTGACTAGGATTGTCTTAAAACCCTCATAGTTTGGAATTTCGCTTGTGGCATCAGACATCTTAAACTGTGTCTACAGCAGGTTATGCAGGTGAGTACCTGTACTCTTGCCACAAAGGTGCACCATCCAATGTTCAAGATGCCTGCAGCTGAAGGAAGCTGACGTTGGTGTGTAGTGAAGCATTTAAAATTATTTCGAAACTCTCCTGACTTGATTTGATTTGCCATTTGACTTGATTTGCCATTTCAAAACACCCACTGACTTCAATAGTTGAGGGATCGGACCCTATTTTAGGAGGTTGTGATGAGAGCTGAATAAATCTTTGATGTTTATGTGGAGGAGAAAAGGAAAGATGTTAGTGTTCTTTCCTCCCGAGTATGGAATTCTTCCCTCCTCTCTTCTCCCCCCCCCCCCCTGCAAATTATACTGGTTGGGAGATCAGGATATATTATATTCAGTGCTGGCTCAGCGATATATTTTTGGTCCAATGTCCACCAAGAGTTGTGTCCTCCCTTATATCTCAAACATGAGTAGCTCTTAAGAATTCATTGAATACAAGAACACTTCTCTCTCCCAACTCAGGAGCAGAGCACAGCCCAAGGAAGTGGTTGAGTAAAAAGCATTTAGAATTATTTTTTTTAAAATGCCTGCTGTAATAACCATAAATACAGGGCTGATGTCCCAGCTGGGGAGGGGAGGGGTTAGAAGGAAACTTGTACTAAGTATCAGTCTGGAGGATGTAGTCTTTGCTCAGTCACCTTTCCTACCCTATGCCAATGTTAATGGGAAGTACATGCACATATCAGTGGGAGAGGAGTTTAAGTAGGTTGGATAAGAGCTTGTGTAAGGATAAGTTGGGGAAACTGTTTATGTTACCAAAATGATGGCCTTCATCCGACACCCATTAAGGTCAATGGTATCTCTCCCATTAGCTTCAGTCGCTGCAGGGTTGAGCCAGATATCTGTTTAATAAACCTGTAGCATAGATACACTCAACCTTTTTCATAGTGTGAGCGTGTCTTCAGAGTACATTTTCTCAGGCCCTTCTCCCATTACAACTGTATGAATCATTTCCCCTCTCATGACATTCCTATGGTAACTGCATCAATTGTTAATATGGAAGAGCTATATTAATAAAGAATATAATATATTTTTACCTGTATACTAAAGCAATATAGTGGCTAGAAACAAGGAGGAGAACCAGTGTCATGTGACCAACCTGTTCTCTGTAGTTTGCTAGGGAGTGCTTCATAGATCACAACTTGAGAACCACTGCTGTAGTAGGATTCTCTCTTCTGCTGCTTAAGATTTTAAAAGTGCCTATCATTGTGATATCTAAGTGCTGTTCCAAATTAAAATCCAGACCCAAAAGGTGCATTTCTTTTTCAGCTCTTCTGGGCAGATAATTGAGCCTATGTATGATTTCTTTTTTTTCCAACATGAGGTGGGTGTTGGAGGCTGGGCTCTGAGAAAAAGGAGAGTTTGTATACCTTTATCTGAGTACAGTAGGATGGGAGTCAGTCAGAAGCCTTGCAAAGAGTTCCATGGCTGAAAAAGAACAACAATCATAATGGCTGAGATTTGCAAAGGGCCTGCGGGAGTTGCAGTAGGAATACCTCCCTCCCTTCGGCCATTTTGAAAATCCTAGCCACTACTGAAAACAGGAGGGGATGTTTCATACAGTTTATTTGGCCCTAGAGGGAGCCCAGAACGCTGGTATCTCCATGGAACCCACCTAATTTTGCCTTGCAGCATAGTGTGTCTGCAATTATCCCTGGTGTACCTGGTGGTCCACACAGTACATACAACCCCACTTGTATATACCTTGAGGTTGTTCAGCTGTTAGACTAGAAAAGAAAATGCATTGAAGGGAACACTGCAGAAGTTTCCAACTTATGAAAAATTGCTTTTTTTTTCTGATGCTGCATCTTGGCAAGGGGCTCGTGTTTTACTTAGATTGGTTTCCTTCAAGGTGGTAGGAGCTGAGCTATATAAGAATCAGTGCAAAGGGGTTTTATTTTAGATGGTCCAAAGGCAACGGCTGAACAAAGTAAGCTTTAATTTCTTTTTCTGGAAAGAAAGCCAATGCACCCCTAACTCCCACTGAGAAGCATGTTTGCATTCTCAGATTGCCTAGGCTGAAGCTTTTCACGCTTCAGCAATGACAGCCGCCTTCTCACTCCTCACCGCTTCCAGAGAGGCTATAAATAGCACAGGCCATATTTATCAATTATTTGGCTGGATTTTTCCATTTATTTTACTACATAGAACAAAGGTGGAGTAATTACTTGTGCTTGAACAAATAATGAGTTAGGAAAGTTCATTAGCAAAGCAGACAATGGTGCTTAGGGTGAGGATATAAGATGAAATAGAAATTAAGGGCTGGATCCTTATCCCTTTGAAGTCAATGGCAAAACTATTGACTTTAAGAGAAGCAGGATTGGATGCTAAAACCTTAAGGCAGTAGGATAAGAAAGAACTGAAGAGAGAAGATGTACAACAATTACTGATTTCTTCTCCCCCACCTATGTTATCTGCTATGGCAACATTTATAGCCTTCCCCAAATATCTGATAAATGCCTGGAGCCCCAAACAATTCATTTTTTTTCACTTTACATCAGCATTACAGCCATCTCTTTCTAGGGAGGAACAGAGACAGAGGTTGATAATTCTGTTAATGCTCTGTATAAGTTAGAATCTTTTCTCTCCATCAAGATGAACAGAGACAGTGTCTTTAAATCATGATTTGAGAACTTTAATAACTCAGTCATAAGTTAGGGGTCTATTACAGGAGTGGATGGGTGAGGTTCTGTGGCCTGCGTTGTGCAGGAGGTCAGACTAGATGATCATATTGACCTGAGAGTCTATGAGTGTCTCCAGGACTCCAGTTCCCACTTCCAGGAGGAGTGACTGCATCCCTGTCACCTCCGGAACGTTCATTTGATCAGCCCTGACCGCGGGCACCAAAAATGCATCTCTGACCAGAGGGTTGTGACCCTCTCACCTCAACAGAAGGTGGAGAATCTTGCGGCGTGTGTATTTTGTGTGCCAGGTGGAGAGAGAATGAGGGATGGCGGAAAGATGCGCCGTTAACTAGCATATCTGCTCAAACCCTGTGTAACCATCCTGCTCAAAACACCATTTAGCTTTATTCCAATGGGAGGTAGCTAAAGGGGTGAGAAAGTGTCAATCAGCTGTTAACCAGCTGTTTGAAACTGAATTCTCATACATTTGCTCACAAACATTCCTAGTATAAAATACATGGGACTTCAGAGTAGACAGATTTCAGAATTTCACATAAATATAATTTAACTCTCAGTGTGAATCCACACCATCCTCACTGTCTTCTATTTTAGGGCCTCACAGTTATGAATGGATTTTATCCTCACAACACAGCTTCCTGTGAGATAGGATCTATTATCCCCACTTCACAGATAGGAACTGATAACACAAAGCCCAAGGCTGAGATAGGAGTTGACCCCAGATTGCCTTAGTTCCATAACAGCAGCCAACCCACTAAACCATCCCTATCACTAGCTAGCAAAAGCAGTTCAAGAAGATACTGATGATGTCATCACAGTCTTCTACATGTTTCTCTCTGGACATTCTCTCCTTTGAGCTGATTGTGGCAGGCGGTGAGGGTAGGCGCACACAGAATTTCTTCACATCAGCCTCACTCCACCTGTCCTCTTTGCTTGCCTCCTTCTTTCCCACCCTTTTGTCCCCATCTTACCTCTCTGATCTCCCACCCATCAGTGTCCCCTCTCCTTCCTTTTGGCTGTCCCTTTAGTTAAATCCCTCCTCAATAAATCCAACATAAGAATTAAAACACACTCACACAGCCAAAAAAACTGCCACCAATCCTGCCCTCCCACCCCACGAAAATAATTGTGGAATGCACATGACACTTGCAGACCACCACGTTGCTTGTGGGTTAAATTCCTTTCCCTACCTTGCTTCCTATACCTTGGCTATTTGGAACATAAATTCTTTGGGGCAGGAGCCATCTGCTGCTCTGTGTTGTTGCAGCTACTGGCACAATGGAGCCTAGTCTTTAATTGGTCCCTAGGCATTGCTGTAATGCAAATAATAATAATGTTGGCTAAGTCATTCTACTACCATCCATCAGAGACAGTACTGGTTTTATAAATGCATTCCACCATGCTGTTCCTTGGTTCCAACGACAGCAATAACTAGGGAACTCCAGGGCCAAGTGGGGGATTGAACTGAAATCTTGTTCAACGTTCAAAGCAGATGGCTTGGCTAGAAGGAGGGTTGCCCCAAAAAAGGAGCTGCAGAGATGGCATGGGGAAGTAAATAGGGAGAGAAATCATCTCAATACAGAATTGCTGACATTTGCAAAATTCTTTGCTGGGCCCCCTTGCTGCTAGACTCAGCCTGGAGGGTGGTGGTCAGTATGGGGGGTGAGGGGGGTGTGTGTGGAGCCAGTTGGACTCTTTTTTCCCTTGAGCTGGTTCCACACTGAACTCAGGGCTGTTCTTCATGACACCAGCTTGCTATGTTCCCCGGAGGATCATTTTTCAGCCTTATCATTGAAAGTGCAGAGCACTCGGACAGTCATCAAATCTGGTCAGAGGGCAGTCATCAGTGATGTGTCACATTGCCTGTCTGTGGCCAAGGCTGCATATGGGATCTTCTCATTGGCCCCAAGTGTGAAGGCTGACTGCACATTCACCCTGGCCCATTCGAAAATTGTGCAGTGTGGGAAAGCTGGGTATACGCATGATCGAGGCAATTATGAGAGACCGGTTTCCGATGTCAGCTGCAGACTATTCTTCACGCCACATCAACATCGCAGAGAAATCTAGGCAGGGCAAATGGGCCCACAGTGAGTGCCTCGCTGACAAGTGTGCTCTTTGGTGGTTGAAGAGGTCTATGTATAGTGGTAAGCTCGGGTTTGCCCTGATTTTCTCAACCATTCTGGCTTTAGCATCCTCCCAATGTACCTGTGGAGAAGTGATGTTGCTTAACTTGGGGGGCCATGGTTTTAGTGTGGGTTGAATTGTCCCAGTTACGATGCACGTGGTTCAATATAGTTGTGTGTCAACCAACTTGACATGAGATGAATGGAGCCAGACCAGAGCACAGTATTCTGCAGTAACAGAGGGCTAAACCAAATGATTGGAGAGTTTGAGTGTTAGCTTCCCATGAAGTGCTAGCCAACTTTCTTAGAAGATTGTTACATGTCTTCATCTTAGCCCCAGTTTTCCTCAGGTGGTTAAGATATGTGAGATCTATGTCTAGAGTTACTCAGAGGTAGACTGGGTGGGATTGTGTTTCAAGTGATGTCCATTGAGAAAGAAATTCAGGTCTTGGTCTGCCCTGGTGTTGTAATGATGGAACACACTTGAAACTGTCTTGGTCACACTTGGTTGCAAATGCCACCAACTACATTATTCGTCCACCTTAATCAAGTCAGTGTTTAGGGTGTCTTCAATTTCTGGGAATGACCATGCTTGGATGCCTAAGCAAATGTCATATACATATATGAGCTTGCGGGACTGGATGAGTGCAAGGTCATTAGTGTACAGTTTGAAAAGCATTGGTGACAGCAGAGAGCCTTGGGGTAGACCATAGGTTTGGTCTTCTTCCCATTCTAATTCTGTCTCCCATGTGCACTTGGAAATGTCTGTTGTGGAGAATAAGGTCAATGATATTGACTACCCATATTGGGAATGCTCTTGACAATTTGACTAAGAGTCCCACGTGCCTGACCATGTCATATATGCTACTGTTAAGTCCAGAAATATGGCTCCTGTCTTCAGGCTTTTCTGGAAACCTTTTGATTAATATTGTTAAAACTCACACTTGATCACAGGTGCTCCAGCCTCTCCTAAAGCAAGCTTGCTCAATGCTAAGTATTGGCTTCACTTCTGGGAAGATACACTGAAGAATGAGATGCTCAAGCACCTTGAATGGCACAGACCACAGAGATATTGGCCGATAGGACCACTCACCAGCTGATAATAGACAGTGCAGTGGGAGCATGAAGGTTGGAGTAGCAGCCAGCTAGGTACTCCTCACACTGGTGGAGTTCCCAGCTGGGGAGATCTCTCTTGCTTTCCATCACCTTTGCACTAAATATTAATTAAATATACATGCAATATAAAATAAGACTGAGGGTAAATTCACCTACACTACCACGATTTGGTTTTAAGTGGACTTTAGCATTCCTCTATAACCCTTCAAATGCCAAGAAATCCAGATATTGACTCTACATAATGTTCAAATATGCTTTTCATTCCCATTGGTGTCAGGAGCCTAGCAGGGGAAACATTAACAATGGATTGCTGAGACAGAACACTATCCTAGATTGATTAAAAATAGATGTTAAGATTGCCAGTTAGACACACATTAGTAGGGCTGTGTTTGGTGAGAATCCTGAAATTAGCTTAAATGAGGGGGGTCTTTTGGGGATCAGAAAGTGGCCTGCCCACGCATAGGATCGTGGAAGAGAGGAAACACAACACTTTCCTCACTGCAGCCAGCTGTGAGAGGCAGGGGCAGATAGTGCTTCTCAAACCCAAAACTAGTAGATAGGAAACTAGCACCTACTGATGCTACTGTGCTATGGATTACGAAGCACTGTCTGTCCTTGCCTCAGCCCAGCACTCATCTTCTGCAGGTGAAGAAATATCTGCAGACACCCCAGGCCCATCATCCTAAGGCGAAAGTGCTCAGACCAGCTCCTGGCACCTGAAGATCCTTTCCAATTTCATTGTGGTGGTACCGCAGTCTCCCTGTTCTCTGCCTGTGGCACAAAACAGTTTTGTCTCCTGAGACTGATTTAATCTCATCCAAGTTATTGGGCTCAACACAGGGGAAGCTGGGTGAAGTTCTATGGCCTGTGTTATACAGGAGGTCAGACTAGATGATCTAATGGTCCCATCTGGCTTACACTCTATGAAATAGGTGTTGGGGATGGGGAAGTAGCCCTTAATGAGCAGTTGTCCAGATGGTGAAAGATGGTGAGATATCCCAGAAGCCCTGGGAAGGGTCACCTATTCCCAATACAGAACACTGTGACACAGAAGCCCATTAGTGCAAAGGATTTGTGGTTCTTTACAAGCAACACCTGTCTCAGACCTGACAAACTCACTACACCTAGTACACCACTTACATGGTATTTATCCCTGAAGGGTAGCATGTGAGGTCTCCAAAGGACACTTGTAAATTATTCATACTCAATCATTGCAAGCTGTGTACATTGATACTATTTAAGGAATAATATAACTATATTGAGAATTATGCCTTTATGGTCTTGGAGTGTAAGTCAGCCACTAGGGAGTCATGAATCTTGGTGCTGGCCCATTCAAGTTGGAGGAATTTGTGACCCCTCCCTGGTGAGCTGATTATGTAAAGTATTGTCCACTGTTGCACCAACCCAGGAAAGTCAGTGGAAAACCATCAAAGATAAACTATCAACATTGAAACCACGTGGAGGTAAAAAAGGGATCACTCTGTCCATGAATAAAGACAAAAGATTGATTCAGTATACCATAGTGTGGAGAAAGACACTCTGAATCCATCACTAAGGAGACATCTTATTGAGCATGGGTGTCTCATGAAAGACTGGATCTTGGTTCCTGTGAAGCCAGCCAGCCCTGCAACAGACTGAATGTTTGAGGAAAAACCTACTTTGTTTGACAGGAAAGTTAACTATTAATAGGCGTAGGCCCTAATTCACGTTTTCAGATTTTGGTTTGTATTGTAACCACTTGTTTCTAGTGGACGCTCTATTCTTTTTTAAATAAACCTTCTTTCGTTTTATTGTAAGTGCTCACAAGTGTTGTGTGTTTATACAAGAGCAGTGATTTAAGGTAAAAATTGCTAGGTGGGGTACACTTATTCCTTGGAAGGAAAGGGTCTGGGATTTCTGTAAGTAGCAGTGTCAGGGGCTGGATATCACACTTCAAAGGGACTTGGGGACTGGGGCACATTAATTCTTAACTTGCAAGGCAAAGACAGGGCTGGCATAGCCCAGGGGGTAGTGCTTTAGTGGCTGAAGGGCTGGTGGCATGAGGGAACTAACACCTAGCTACCACATGCTGGAGGTAGGTGGTAACAAGGTGACACACAGTCCTGGCTACCCTGACAAACAGTCACAAACACAACCCCCAGAATTCAGTTAAGGAGCACTCCAGACCAGTATGGGTGAGGAAAGTTCCACATGGCGGTTCAATTTGCCACCCCTTTCAAGCTGAAGCCTCAATAAATTAGTTAAAAAGCCCCTTGCAAACCAAACCATGTAGGGTCTCTTTACCTCTCACTAACAGTATTTATTTGCTACAGTAACAAGTTCGCATAAAACACACAGTATAAAATATATTAAAAATCATATTTTAAGAATACATTTTTTAAAGCCAGAATTACAAAACCCAAACGATTTAATATTCAACTAATTTATTTCTTTTGTGGTGACCTGCTAGTGAAATTTAGCTTAAATACATTTGTGACTTTTTCCCACATGTTAGCCAATGAAGTCTTTAAGGAGACTTACTAGTTAAAAGATAACTGACATTGATGACACATGTGAACTGATTCACCAGATATGCTCTCTTTTTCCCTCTTTCACATACAAGCTTTTAGAAAAATCTGTTGCAGGCAGATTTCAGAGACTCCTCGGCTGGCAAATAGATCTCCAAGGCAACCTTGACACTAATGTCTAGTACTCAGTGTGGAGTAAAACAATAAGCATCTTAAATCCGTATCCTTGGCGTAAGCCTCAGTCAGTATTTCATATTGCATAAAAGCAATATTGGTGTCCACGCCCTCGTTGCCAGCATTCTTTCTGTTTCTACTAATTTTTAACTGCTGCACCTAAGTTTGAAATTTTATCCATCGCCTACATACTGCATATCAGAGCTTTCTTTTTTATATATAATTTTCAGATTTGTTACTCCTGAAGACAGATGATAATAAATAACCTCACCAAAATCTTAGCAGATAGTTTGCCAGCACTAGTAATAAAAATAATTATATCAGACTGGAACAATGTCTTTCAAATGAGAAAAAATGGATGGTTGAATTTTATACAACTGTGTTAGGGAACAGTGGTCAGCTGACAATTTGTCTATTTTGGTAATTAATTTCCCATACATTAATCTTATGATTACTGATCCATAGGTCTTGTCTTATAGTAAATATATTTGCATGAATATTCGTTGGACTATCCAACTTATTGCATGTTGGTATTTCTGTTTAAATAGATTTTTTTTTTAATTCTGCTCTTTTGTTTCAATCTTATGTTATCATTTGTATTTAATTTAGGATTCTATTCAGGTTCTTATATTGTACCTGTCACAGTTTCCAGGGTAACTGCAACTGTATTCCCCCTCTGTGGTCCTCAAGGGCACACACTAAAAGTTTCTGGTTCCCACCCACCACATCTCATTCACACCTGACCAGGCATTTTAAGGCCTCACAGCTCTCTGCATTTTACTGTGATATCCCCAGCAATTGAATCTAAATACAGGCCAGCACCTGTGCTTTGCTTTCTCTCCAAAGGTATGAATATTGTATTGTCAGTAGTTACAAGTTACCACACAGCTCTTGCTAAGTAATGTTAATTCTTAAGGTAAAAGCATTACTGAGAAAACATAAAAACAATAAAAGTTCTTTATATATATATACACACACACATACATACATATACACACACACTAAAAGTTTACCAGAGCTCACACATCATTTTTATGGGGCCCTAGCAGTTCAAAGTCCTTCCAACTCTTCAGCATAAATGGGGTTTGGGCCCCCCATTGAACAGACGTTTCTGTCTAGTTGCTGGATCAGAAGGCCTTGACTCGATTTAAATGCAGTCTTTTTATACCCAAAGCCCTTTCTTTGTCTCTTGGTCTCTGAAAACCCAGTATATGCAAGCCTTCCAAGGGGGTGATAGCTCTCTGGGGGTGTTTGCAACCTGAGTGCTTCACCTTAATTGCCCCCCATTGTTTTCATTCCTGAAGGAGCTGCGATCATCCTCTCCCATGAAGTAAAACACAATCATACAGAAACCATTCATAACCGTAATGCAATATGATCCCCAAAGAGATAGCATGGGATTGCAATTTTTGTCACAGCACCCACACTGCAGTATCTGAGTACTTCCACTTGATGCATTAAGCAGCATGATTAGCATCTGTCACATGTAATTCCTTCTATCCTTTCCTATAAATATGAAACAGGAGGATTTGAAATAGAAGTGAAGCAAAAATTCCCCATTTTCAAACAATCTAGGCCCCACTTTCCCCAAATTTTGATTTAAAGCAGATGTGTCGCCTTGCCAGTATAAATTCCTATTCATAGAATCATAGAAGATTAGGGTTGGAAGGGACATCAGGAGGTCATCTAGTCCAATCCCCTGCTCAAAGCAGGACCAACTCAAACTAAATCACTATTGGGAAGACCAAGGAACCCTCTAAACAAGGTTAAGTGGCCCTTTTGACCACCAATGATGGATCTACCCTAGATCTAATAATGATTCTGCCATTAACATGCATGATGTGTTACATGCTAATGTATTTTCAGAAACACCCTATATAAAATCTATTGGTAAAGTAGTTGACTTCCAGGCAATAGTATAGCAAAAAGCAATCCACATCATTTTAGCCAGAAATCAGAAGCTGTGAGTTCCCGGGGTACCAATCCTCTCTACAAGTGCTAAAATCATCAGAGAGAGGTAGATTTCCCCCCATTATTTCTTTTTTAATATGTCAGGTTAAACCTGACAGCTAAAATGTAATTCTTTCTGCATCCATCTGCTGTTGATGGGGTACTCAGACTTATTTTCTTCGCTGCCCTGAAACTAGTAAAAGCAGAAATCAAGAAGTCTGTCTTTGTTTCTTTTTTAATGTTTTGATTGTACCCTGTCATAAAATTCCCTCTGTATAGTAGGTCATTTAAGAAAGCAGCAGGCTTCCACTTAAAATCAGTTGATAATTGCTTTCTACTGAGTGACTCACCCTGCCAGGAAGTGTGCTTTATTGTTGATACTCTGGGGTTTGATTTTTCAGGCTGCCCTAAGAGCTTAGAGGTGAGCATAGGCAGTCTGGCTGTATCCATCACATATGGGCTTTGATGCCATCTGTTTTTATGGGATAAAGGATGACTCTTCAGCTGTCCCTTTCATCATTGATATGGGCAGGCTAACAGTTATTCTCCTCCAGTCCTCTCCTCTCATTACATTTTCCATTAGTTCCCCCATTCAGTGGATGATCCAATTAATGTCAGGAACAGAGGATTTGACAGCTTGCCAATGCAGATGTGTTGTAACAGTGGGGGAATGCGGTGAGGCTGGTTGTTTCTTTCTGAGGAGGATTTAAGTATGTATATTTTTAAACACAGTGCAAAGGGTCCTGCCACACAACTCAGCAGGGCACACACTAGAATGGATCAATAGGACTTACTTTAAATGGAACAGTGAGTCATTCATTTAATTTGAAAACAAAAAGGGCACTCCTCAACTACTTCATCTGGGAAGGTCAGGAGCGCACATTACTGTAGGCTTCCCCACTGCAATGAGCAATACAAGTTTATAAAACGGGAAGTAAACATATTTTAACAAACACTTGTTAACAGAGACGGGTCCAAACTGCAGACAGTTATCTGACACCCACTTCCATTTCTCCCCATTCCTTGGTATCTGCCTCTAAACCATTTTCATTTTGCAAAACCCATGACTGACCATTGAGGTTCTAATAAACAGAACAAAGCCCTGGCAGAAGCCCTGGCCGGAGTAGAAGCCCCAAGACACCCCTCACCACCACAAGTCATCCCACCACTTCAGTAATTGCCTGCGTTGCTGCTGGAAGCAGGAGCTAAGAGGGGACAATCAGAGGCCAGCTCTTTTCAGTGGTGGGAGGATGAAGCACCAAGGGGAGGAGTCAGTGACTGGCCACTTGGAGAGGAGATTGAGCTGGGGAGCTCATTTGGCTCTAAGGTTGAGGATTCCTTCCTTAGCCTGCTTTGTTCTGCCCCTGCGCTGACTCTCTGAATGTGACTGCTTCAGTTCAGATAACAGCTCTTGTAAGTGGGGGAGGCAGGAAGGCAGTGAAACCTGACTGTGGGGAGGGAAGCCAAGTGGCAAAGGAAACTGGGCTGACTGGGTGAGGGAGGGGAAGCCAAGCGGCAAAACTCGGCAGGCTGAAGTGGGGGAGGGAACAGAAGCCCCGATCCCAGCAGGTGCCTCCTGAAGGGCTGAAGCCCCATGACCCCCCTCCTCACAACAGGGCAGAAGCCCCAAGATCCATCCCCTACTACTCCCCCCCGCCAGTCTGGTAGGCAGATAATGAGACCAAGTGAAGTTCAGATATGCTCATTATATCAGGAAGTTGCATCATTTTGTATTTAGACATGCTGTGTGGACCTCGTGTGCTCAGGCTCTCCCTTCATTTAGAAGAATACAGGTTGTGTTTACCATTCATAAGTCACATTTGAATTTTTTTAGATGTAAGTGTTAACCCTACGCTAATTTAATGGATGACAATGACATCTTCACGTTGTAAGAAACGCAAGTTTGAAGAAGAAAAGCAAAGTTTTAGGTCAAAATGGGAAGAAGATTTTGCATTCACTGTTAAAAATGGAAAACCCTGTGCCTTATCTGCAATACATCACTCACTCACTACAAAGCAAGCAACTTGAAACATCACTACAAAACAAATCACAATAAATTTTCCTCTAAATAACCTCCTGAATCAGAATTAAGGAAAAACAAGCTAACTGCATTAAAATTATGCCTAAAGAGTCAACAGGCACTACTTTCAGCATTCAGTAAAGAAGCTGACACAATGACGAAGCTAATTTTGTTATGTCATGGAATATTGTTCATGCTAAATGTTCATATTGTGATGGAGAATTTGTAAAGAAGAATATTGCAGAAGTGATCGCAATTTTAGATCCAAGTAACACAAAATTTCAACGATCAATGAAGCAAATTCCAACTTTGTGCCACACTAAAGAGAGAGGTGTATTTCCCAGATCAGTGCTGATGTTGTAAGCAAAATGCAAAATGATCTAAAGAATTCTCTAGCATTCAGCCTAGCTTTTGACGAATCCACAGTTATACAAGATAAACCACAACTAGTGATATTTTGTTCACTATGTGTCTGCAGATGTAATTGTGAAAGAAGAAATGTTGGACTTAGTGGCGCTAAAAGAAACAACCCATGGTGTTGATGTAAAGAATGCACTTGACAAAGCATTGACAAATGCCAATGTACCGTTGGATAAACTTGTTAGTGTTGCAATGGATGGAGCATCTGCAATGGTGGGGAAAAAAGAAGGCCTTATGAGACTCTTGTAAAGCGACCCCAAATTTCTGGTGTTTCTCCCTCTTCATTGCATCATCCATCGTGAACATCTCGCAGGCAAATACTTCAAGTATGAAAATGTTACAAAAATGGTCACAGAAATGGTCAATTTTATCCATTCAAATGGGAAGACTCATCAACAGTTCAAAAATTTTGTCAAAGAACTGGATTTTGAAGACAAACCTAACAATGTCTCTTTCTACTGTATTGTGAGATGGTTATCAACTAGCAATGTCTTAAACAGGTTTATGGAACTGTTGGAGCCCATCAATGCTTTCCTTTAAGAAAAGGACAGGTCCTATCCACAACTGGAAGATGAGTAATGGATGCAGGATCTGATGTTTTTCACTGATATTATGCAGAATTTGCAAACTCTTAATTTGGCAGTCCAAGGAAAGTATAAGATTATTTCTGACCTTACTCAGAGAGTCTTCAGCTTCCAGAAGAAGTTAAAGCTTCTGCAAAGAGACATAGCGTCAAGAGACTTCAACCACTTTCTCCATCTCAAGAATAGGGTAAACACATTCCCTGAAATTGAAGTAGAAGATCACAAACTTGAGGAATACAGATGTAAACTACAAGAACTGCTTGATGACTTTCAGGCCAAGTTTGAAGACTTGCAGAAGTTAAGATCCCGCTTTGCCTTTCTTGTAAACCCATTCATGGTTGATGCAATCAACGACGGCTGTCCGATTCCCAACACTGTGGTTAAGGAACCATCTACTGTAGAAATGAAACTATTGGAACTCCAGGAGAACCAGGCTCTAAAGATGATGCATAAATCACAGTCTACAATTGAGTTCTGGAAGCAAGTGCCAGGAACGAAATATCCTAGTGTGTGACTTATTTGAATTTTCAGAACAGCATACTGCTGTGAATTGCTGTACTGAAGTTCGTAAAATTGAAACATAGTGCAGTCCTCACAAATCAACATCTGACCAAGTTCCTCTGTACCACTTTGGCAACATATCAGCTGGATTTCCAAGACTTACAACCAGGATGGAGACTCACAAAGCCTCTAGATCTAGCAGTACTTAGCTGTGAAACAGTCAGTAGGATATTCATATTTTTAAAAATGCTTTTGTAAAGGTTGTGCATGTCTTGCAGCTCTCAAACTTTTCAAGACTATCGTATGTGGCTCTGAAGGTCAGTAAGTTTGGCCACCCCTGTAATAAATCATTGGAAAACTAATAATTTACTGATCATTAATATCCTTGCATGATGTATGTACAGTAAACCCACAAATGACTTTATCCATATGTTATGGAAAATATGTTTTTAAAAAGTATTTGGCAAGCAGTGCCTAAGCCATGTCTGTTTCCACATAAAAAGGAATGTATTTGTACCTGCTTGAATGAGTCTCCAATGTAAATTAAGCAAGATGTGACCAAATACAGAAAAAAAGCACATTTACAAACAAGGTAAACAAAGCCATCAGGCGAGAAAATGGGGAAAGATGACCACTTAACAATCTCATCGGGGGATGGAGACTGTAACCCCGAGGAAGCTTCCTGCCTCTTGAGGCAGGGTCAATGAACTTTGAGAAAATATAAGCAGAGAGAAAAAAAGCATTTTGGCATTCATCACTTGAGGAGACAGGAAATGAGCACACTGATCTCTGTGAAAGACCATGGCCTAAGAGTCTGATCAGCCAGACTGGAAAAGATACTTGATGAAATAGGCTTATTTGAACAAGAGATTCTAGTTTGCTAAATCAGGTTTTCGTCTTAGAAGCGTATTTTTACTTTTGTTTGCTTGTAACCCTTTCCAGCTTTATTTTTTATACTTGGGATCACTTAAATCTATGACTCTTTAATAACCTTGTTTACTTTTACTATAAACCAGTTCAGTGCTTTAATTACAATAGAATGTTTGTTAGCCCCAGTTAAGTAATAAGCTGCTGGGTAATGTCTCTTTAAGGGAGCAGCAAATTCATAAGGTTCTGAGAGTGCTAGAGTCAGAAGGAAAGGACTCTACATGGGAGATGATTTTGGGAAAACTTGGGACTGGGAGGCTGCTGGTTTTAGGGCTCTGAACCAAAGCTGTATAGCACAGAGGTACTCAGGGTTACAGAGCAGGCAGTGACAGAACCTTTGACTGGTCTGGGTTGACCCCCAACAAGGCACAATAAGAAAATCAGCCAGGAAATGGCTGTCAACTTTTGGAACCAAACTGATGATCTCAACTTTTCTGAGTATTTGAATACATGTAGGGAAGAAAGCAATAAATGTCACCTGGGCGTATATGTGAACAAGGCAGGGGGGAGAGTAATGAGTCATTGCTAGAGTTATAGGAGAGCAGAATTGTATTTATGCATTTTAAACTTCTCTGGATTTAGTTTTATGTTGGTCAGTGTTTTATGTTAGATCCTCATTTTGTATACAAGTGATAGCTATTAAGAGGACTTGAATGAAATATTAGCTAATTTAAAACTATGTTCCACACAGGGATGGAGGGTTTATGGATGGTTATGGTGCCAAGAAAATTGTAATAACTGGAAACAGTCTGACAGATTGTGATTGGAACACAGATATGCTAGCTGCTGCTTTAGGGAGGCTCGATAGCACTACTCAGTTTTAATTTGGCCCATGGAGCATGTTCTGGCCCAAAGCCTCACAAACTTTTATATCTTTTCTTAATAGCCAAGATCTGGAAATACACGTTTTTGTAGCCTGAAGGGATATACTCAGTAATTGCTCCTGCTATGAAGATTTAATTAACATTAGAACAGCACAATCATTATTATTCAAATATGGTTTACGTTTACTATCCTCAAATGCTGTTATATTCATAGATTCTAACTCCTAAGACTGCAAACAGACATACTAAAGACCGTGACTATTATCGACACAAGACAAGTCTGTTAAAACGCAGAAGCATGCACTTTTGAGAGAATGTTTGATATTAGATCCAAAGCCCATAGGGTTTGATCTGAGGGTCTGGCTCCATTAGGGAAATTTGCACCAGTGCAGTTAGACATAATATAGCTGTGCTGCATTAAGGGAAATCAGGATTTTCACTGGTGCAACATACTCTGCTAAGTTGTCAGAGTAAATTGCCTTGCTTTGCACTGGCATTTGACATTTACATTCAGGATTTGTGCTGATATAATTACAGTGGTTCAAATTTCCCCACTGTAGACAGATCCTTAATCTTGATGCTTAATTAACCAGAGACAAAAATAAGATGTGTTATGTGGGGCCTGTACATTTTGTCCAAGATAACAAAAGTCCAACTCAGCCTGTTATATAAAATTGTTTATAAAAAGTCAGCAAAAGTTGAGACACAGACTGATTCAAACTGGATTGTTTACCTTAAAAGAAGTGGTATAAGGGGTCTTCAAAACTCCTGGTAAAACCATGGATTGGCAAGGCAGCGAGCTGAACAATTTCTAGTAATGGGAGGAAGTGTTTATAGTTGAAATCACTGAAATGTGTTTTGATTGGTTATTGTTAATGGATGAGGTTGACAACCCTTATGGGGCATTGCTTATCTGGGGGTCACTAAATGGGTGTGGCGGGGACCACGTGGACTGAAAGGACCCAGCTTTACCATCATGGCTGTCACCCCACTGTCTCCTTGGACACCAGGATCTACCATGACACCAAGTGGGCCTTCATTGTCCTAATCCTGAAAAGCATCCTGACCAGACCGGCCCAGAGAGAGGGACCCATATAAGAGCCTCACCTCTACTGATTCCAGCTAAATTCTGAACCACCCCTGAGATGTGAGGCTGGGGTTCCTGCTATTACAGCCTGCCTTGTGCCATTCTCCTTTCACTCCTTATTTCTCCTTTTAAAAAAAAAAAAAAAATACAGAAGACAACATCCGCTTTTGCAACATTCCTGTGAACCTGTGACCAGAAAGGTTGCTAAAAGCAGTCCCTTAAATGACCCAATGCTGGTATATGTTTGTCAGGTCTGCGTGATTGATAAGACCATGTGCTGTGCCCGTTTCTCCAGGAGAAAGTTTGCAAGTGAGGGTCAGCACAAAGACAGAAGCTACATTTTCTATCTTTGATGTTCTTTTACCTCCCCTTTTATGTGTGCGTTTGTTTTTTCTTAAAGGAACCAGGATCGGACTTCAGTGACAGCAGTAGCTCCAGACCATCTCAGCTAATGTTTTTCTCTTTTCCTCAAAGGGGACAGTTAATACCATCTTTACTACTATTGAAAAGATTCTCAAACAGGGGTTTCTGTCTATAAAAAAAAAAATCACTCTCCAGCTAAAGGAAAAGGGAACAAGGGATATTGTCAAAATGAAAGACTTAATACTTCACATTTCAAAGGTGTAAATTGTTAATGATGAGAATAAATAACCTTTGGCACAATTTCCCAAGGAGCGTAGTGGATTTTCCATCAATGACAATTTTTCAATCCAGATTGGATGTTTTTCTAAAAGACATGCTCTAGGAATTATTTTGGGGGAAGTTCTATGTCCTGTGTTACACTGGAGGTCAGATTTGATGCTCACAATTGTCCCTTCTGGCCTTGGAACCTATGAAACACTAACTGTTTTCCCTTCTTTTTCTTCCTCTTTGATAAAAGGTTGAAAAAAAATTAGATGGTTGCTGCCGTGAGAGTAAGCCAGTGATAACTTGATATGAAACCCCACACCATGCTTAACTGCTTCATCTTGTCAGTGGGACCCTTGTCCACAGCTACACCTTGTCTCCTGTTCAGCCTAGAACACTATTATTGAATGCAACAGACACCACTATTTTGGGAGCTATATTTTCTTTTAAAATGTGACTGCATTCTCCTCCTTGAATTTGCACATTTCTTTCTAGATGTCTGAACCTATCTGATAAAGGCTATATGGCATTTAAAAAAAATACTTGCAGCTGGCCTCTATTCTCCTACTAATACCAACTCAATTGTCCCATTTTCTTGTCCCTCAACCATTTTACACACTTTTTTCCAGTGCTACCTCTTGTGTGTGGAATACACTTCCTGAGCTGGTCTGCAAACCAACTACCCTCTCTCCCCTTCAGTCCCTCCTGAAGCCAACTCCACTTCTGTGGTCCCCCCAAGAAATCAGCTTGCTAAGCAATGTATGTATTTTATTCATCTCATGAATAAACTGCTTGTTTATGGAGTGGGAGTGAGTTGAATGTTGGGGGAAAGCATACAAGGACATTGGCACTGACGCTGGGGATGGCTGAAGGATGTGTGTGGGTGGGGGAGGAAGTTGTGGGGATTGACTGGTAGAGGGAGAATTAGGGAGGGGAGCAATCAAGACAGTTGAGTGAGTAAACATATAACTAATAAAACCTGTGACTGTTACCCTGATCGCTTTACTTATCTCTGGTATGCCATTTCCCCACTCTTCATCTGTCTTCTTTTTAGGTTGATTGACAGTGGGAAGGGAGGCACTCTGTCTTTCTCTGTTTTCAAAGTGCCCATCCACATTCAAATTCAGCAGTAGTGTCAATAGTAGTATTGAATTATAGGCTGTAAACCAGCATCTAACTCTAATTACAGCAGCATAACTCCTGACTAACTCCACCACTTTTTGGTGGAGTAACGCAAGGAACTCTGAATTGACACCAGCATAACTGAAGTCAGAATCTGACCGAGGTTGCTAAGAATTATAGAATCAGCTAACTGGTTTAAGAGGGTGTAATTCACACACCAAGGAGTAGGAGCAGGAGCAGGCAGCATCTAACTGGAGGACAGAAAAAGACATGAAATAAAGTTGGGACGAGGGGTCCACTTTACTTTACATCCTTCTACCTCTTCATTTTGGATGCTCTTCCTGTTTTACCCAAACAAACTCTTCTTTCCCCTTGGCATGTAAGTTACACCCGCTTACATCTATTTTCTAACTCATTTATGGTGAAGGCCAGAGCTTTCCCACAGCTGTGCAGAACTGAAAGAATGTACATGAATGTCAGACTACAACACAGTGCCCTTCCCCCAGTACAGCAGACTGCATTTTATATCATCTGTGTTCTGAGGTGGAGCAAGAAAGGACTAGCTGGTGAGGCATATGCAAATACCAGTGTCGGAGGGCAGGCTTACTGTGCACCACTCCCTCAAAATCTGGTGGGCCATGACAACTCCCATTACAAACAAAGCCCCCTCGTAGTATCAGTAACCTTGTTACTTTTCTAGACTATGGCAACTGGAGATACACAAATGAGAACTCACTGCTTCATTTCCTGCATTTGCAACTCTGGCAGAAATTGTCTTTTATCTATTTATGTACAGCACCTAGAACAATGGGACCCAGATCCTCACAATAGCCTACCTGTGCCATCCCAGTGTAAATATTTGCTCACAGTAAAGATAGTGGAGCTGCATATTCTTGAGACTTTTCCACTGACTGGGAACCAGTCTGCTGATAAAATGGTTAAACAGCGACTGAAGTGTGGAAACATGGAATTAGCTACATCACACGTAATCTAAAAGAAATATAGTTTGATTGTTAACATCAACTCTTAGCTCTCCGGAGGTAAGCTTGGTGCGGGCTTGTTTAGCTAGCTGCCTAATGATGAAAGGTAACAAGATTTCTGCTAAACTCATTATTGCTGGCTTCATCTGTACCTGTGCACGATGGAATCTATCAGGCCTTCTGTGCCCTCTGCTGGAGGCATTGGAGCCCAGACACCCCCACCCCCTGACTTGTTCAGGCCAAGCACCATGAAGAACCAGTCCTCCAGAGACCTAGATGGGCCAGGAGGAGATGTTGACCTATCTCAGAGCAGTAGGCCAGTTAAGAAGGCTTGCTTGCGGCTCTTAGGGGCAGAGCGGGGTGAGACTGGGACACAGCAAAGTTAGCACTAGTCCTGGCCTGGCTTTCAAGCACTGCAACTATGTCCTTGCCTTCAAGGTTTTGTCTGTTTTTTTAAAAGTGAAGACAGCCAAATTTTGCGTTTGTTATTTTGTTTAACAGTTTAGACTGGAGCTGAACTTATGACACAGGCTTCCCTACTCCAAGCAGATGGCCACAATTTACAGCTTAATGTGGGGGGCACCTGCAATACCACACTTGGCCCTGCAAGGGATGCTATAGAGCAGTCCCACCTGTGAGATTGCTTTAAAACACAAGAATCCTGAAAGGAGACTTTAGGATATCATCATTTTCTTCAAGCTCTGAGGATTTTCTATATCCATATCCCTCTTTCTGACTCATCTTATTTGTGTTGTTGTATTTATGTCTTCTATACAATATACTGCATAAAATATGCAGCAGAAATACACTCCAAGCAAAGGTAGAGAGAAGTAGCTCCCATTTTCTTTTAATTCAATATTATAAATCCAGGGGGGAAAAATCCATCTTTGCAGTTAATTCCTTTGGCTAATTCAGTTGACTGAAAGGACATAAATTTGCTTTCATGGGCTACCTGAGTGTGGCAACAATGACCCATAACTTCACCTTGAATCTTCCTGCAGTATAATCAAGGATCATTAGCAAGTGTTTAGCAGCCATAGTGATAGATGGAAAGTGTTTTTTGAGGCTGCATTGCATCCAGCTTCACATTCTCCAGCTACCCATTTTTCACAGTAAAGTATCCTGTGCACAGGTATATATCAAAACCCTGTGCACAGGTATAGATAAAAGTCTTGTCTGAAACAACCAGAGAAAAGGGTTCTGCCAAAAACAAAACAAACAAAACAAACAGACTGAACAAATCCAGTTCATATAGGCACCCTTAGGGAAACTTTCCCACTGTTGGTGAGGATGTGGGATTGTCAAAAGTTTTGGAGAGTTGTATAAGCCAGGAGGGGAAAAAAAGGTTTGAATGCTCATTTGAACTTCTTTGGTCCAAACAACTGAACTGAAAAAGTCTCACTGGGGGCTTTCCAGTAGCTTTTACTATCAGTCAGGTCTGAAAGACAACAAGAACAGCTTTCCCCAGGGTATTCTGTCACTTCTGGTCCAGGGCCCTGACCGAAGTGCAGAAGCATGCCTCACCTCCTTCCATTTTACAGCCAAGATTCTGCAAACCAGGCACGATGTGCATCCTGTCCCAATCATATATAGAGGCTAGGCATGAAACGGGAAGAAATGTTACCCTTCTCTGGCTGCTGCAAAGTGTTTTAGGTGTTGAGCATTAAACAAAACTACACGTTCTTAAAGGCAAAACCATGGACACTGTATGGTAAAATATTGTCATATAATGTCAAAAATGGTCAAATATTTTAAAGCACCAATTTACTAGAACAACAACAAAAAAGAGTAAGGCATTATGTTTTCTAATAGGCTTAGCCTTAGCTATATACTTTGTGGCAGGCAGCCAGCTCCCCCCTAGCGGGTCTCACGCTCTGGTGGCTTGTAGTGGGTCAGGGCATCTTCAGTCACCCCATCTTCCCCGAGGAGGGAGTAGGGACCCGGGCCCACCCACTCCTCTGGGTCCCAGCCCAGGGGCCCTATGAGAAGCAGCTATGTGCTGCTGGCACTGTGCTCCCAACTGCACTCCTCTTCCCCTGGGCTAGTTTTCCCCCTCCTTCTGGCTTCTTGAGCCTGGTACCTTCCTCCACAGAATCTCTGCACACTGATCTGTTCCTCCTCACAACTCAGCACTCCAACACATAGCACAGCACTTCTACTCCTCCCAGCTCATGCCCTGTCTGTTTGCGGCGGAGGGTTTTTATGGAGCACCTGGCTGGTCCCTAATTGCCCCCAGCTGCTCCTAATTGCCCCCTAATGCCCCTCAGCTAAACTGCAGGGAACAGAGCCTGGAGCATTCTGAGGCTTATATATCTGCCTTCAATCACTTTCCTACAGCCTTCTGTCTTCGCTATATCACAACTTATATGCCTCATTTAAAAAAAAAAGTTACTTAACTGAGTTATTTTAACTCAGAAAAATGTGAAACACAACAAAATGAAGGTCTAAATAATGAAAGAATGGTTCAATCAATAAGGTAGGCCCCTGCTGCTTACATCTGGGCATTCTTACTGTAATACTTGACTGTGGTCAAATTATAGGCAGTCAATTGATATTATATGACCAGTCAATTGATCAGCTTGCCAAGCCTATGGGGGATGTTGTGTCATTGGATGAAGCCTGTGTTACCACATCTCTCCAATTATAAGGGGTGGAAGAGATGTCCCACCACCAAGTCTGTTTATTTATTTAAGGTATCCCAGGGCTTAAACAGAATTGGAGCTGGTCCATCCTGTCATCTGGCTGCACAAGGCAGATGAAGAACTGATAGAGAACTGGAAGCGGTTGAGTGTGGGAGGATGGAACTCAACTTGTATGAATTCTCTTGCCCTCAGGCAATTCCACAACTCCCTACTCTTCAATGGTTTGGTTTTGTGGGAGGGGTTGTTTGGTTGCACTTGCACTGTGACACAGTCCATTCTGGATGATTCCATGTGCTAAAGAGCTGATAGTATCCAGAGCATTCCATAAACTACCATGGATGGACTGGACTGACTGCAAAATGTATCTGTTATGTCTGAATCTCTCAGCTTTCCAGCTTGAAGTGCTTTTACAATGGCCCCGTTTACCCACAGATACAGCTGCCATGCATGTCACTGTTTAGATCAGGCTGAAAAATGTACTGAAACCACAAAATATTTATGCCACAGACAGCATCTGTCTTGCAAGATCAGGCTCTAAGTATATTGGAAGATATGTCTACCTAAATGCTCAGTAAGCACAATATAGCAATAACACACATATGGTCTTCATTCCCAATCCTGTGAGGTGCTGAGTGTCACCGGCAAGGTGCCAAGAACCCATTCTGGAAATAGAGGACAAAAAGGCCTTGAAAGAGATGCTCAATTCCATGAAGGACTGAGGCCCTCGGGCATGATAGTTTTTTCTGAAGGCAGTTTAATCATTTAACCATCTGAGCTGTCATTACACATTTCTTTGTGAAACAATCGTTTCCTGCCCTTAACTACCTTTAATTAGCCTTTCACTTTCTGTATTTGGGCTCTGAAGAAAAATCATTAGCTCTGGCATATGAGAGCCAGCTAAGGTGCTTGCACACCTTGTCATCTGAGACATTCCTGCAGTGATTTCCAAAATAAATATTTCTATACAATTTTAAGATTCTCTCCTGTGGTGCCCACAAGAAGTGAGTCAGTAGTAACAGCTAAGCCACCAAGATGTGCGTATACCTAGACTCATAAATGACTGATCGCATTGCTGTAACCTCATGCTTCCTCACCCTGGAGCCCCACGTATTGTGTCACGACTAGGATTAGTCTGTAATCAAGTCTGTAAGGGCAGATACGTGTGGCTGCACAGAGCCCCCCTGACTTTTACTGGGGCTCCACGGGCTGAGTGATCTGCCAATGTAGACTAGACTGTAAACTCTCGGGGGCACAGCATGTTTTATTCATAAACTGCCTGCTATGATTTGCATGCTATAAAAACAATAGACTAAAAGGAGTGATTTAAAATGAAACATGTCTTATTTGGGGGGACGGTCTATGAGAAATTAAAGAAGATAGCTTATTGTATTGACTATAATACACACACATGGTCATTTTAACTTTGTCTCTCCTTAACACTAGTGTCAAATTTTCTGAGTAGGGCCCCAATTCTGCAAAGATTTACCCAGGCACTTCTCTCTAAGCATGCAAATAGTCTTACTGAAGTCAATAGGTTTTATTTTTTGTTTTTTTAACTCATCCTAAATTCATAATGGGATTACTCAGCTGCTTAATTTTAATCATATCTGTAAATCTTTGCAAGATCGAGTCCTTAGCCGTGTTCTGCCAAGAATCTTCCTTGTCTAATTCTCCTAATAAAAAAGGTAAAAGGGAAGAAAATACACAAGAGTTTTCAAAAGCCAGCTCCTTTCAAAAGAATTTTGACTTACTCAGGGGAAAAAAAAAATGATAAAGCTTTTTTGTTATGTTACCATGGGATGATTTTTTTGAGAAGTTACCAAACAAGCAATGAAATACAACCAGTCTGCAGTAAAATGAAGTGCTGAGGCAATGTAGCATAGTTAAATAGCTTTGACAGCACAAAGCTAGAGTCAGCATGAAAGTATAGAGAGCTCGTGTAGTATGAATTTATAATAAGTAAAAAAAAATAATCCTATAGTGGAAATCTATTTAATGGATATTCTCAATACACTGCAGGTCGGCATGCCTTTGAGTAGCGGAGCTGTTTATCTTCTCATTTATAGAAGTGCACAGGAGCTCCACAGCTCCCTGTGTGTAAAGCAGTGAATATCCCTCAGCGCTGGGGACATGGAGGAGCTGAACTTCTATTCAGAAAACAAGTGAAGCTATGGATATTGAAAAACATAATAATCTGATTTGCTTATGTGTGCTGTTACTTCTCTTACCCTCGCTCATCTTTTCAACTTTCCCTGCAAACTGTTCTCCAGTGGCACCAAAGATGGCCTCGTACTTTGAGAAGCAAACCTTGTTCCTCTGTGATGAAGTTAGTACTGATGATCCCTATGGTAACTAACCATCACCAGTTGGTAATTTAAGTGTGGCCAGCTGAAGCTTTCAATATTTATCCCATCGATTTGCTTTATAGCTTATAATTTAGAAACCAGACAAGCCAGTGGCTTATGCTAAACTATATTCTTACAGCTGTTTCCTTTGTCTGTGTCATGTGGCAAACGTGCCCATTCCCCATTTGGGATAGATGTCACTATAACCCCGCAGCTGTGTGGCTTGATCCCCTTAGCCTCAGGGTGTGCAGCTTAATGGCCAAAGTCAGTGTGGTTGATCTCTCTCTCAAGGCTGGTTCACACCTACCGCGCCATTCGGCGGCAGTCGACGGAAGTTACGCAAACTACTGTGACGGGGCCAGCCCTGACGGCTATAGGAGGGTGCTGGAAGGCATATATATCAGCCCCAGGCTTAACAAATCTTTGTTCCCTGGGTGATCCAGCTGCGGCCACTCCAGGGCAATTAGGCCAATCAGGCCAGCTGCAGCCACTCCAGGACAATTAGGCCAATTAGGCCAATCAGGCCAGCTGGGGCCAATCAAGGAACTTGCCCCAGCAGTTAAAAGCCTCCCAGTCAGGCAGATGGGGGCAGCTGAGAGGGAGTTGAGTAGAGCTGCTACAAGGTGTGGAATCAGTAGAGGAGCGGAGCTGCTGCAAGGTGTGGAGACCGGAGGAGAACCTGAAGGAGAGCCACAAGCCGGGGGGGCTACAGAAGAGCGACCCAGGGAAGGTAGTAGCCCCTTGGACTAAGCTGTTTGAGGCTACTCCTTGCAGGGTCCCTGGGTCGGGGCCCGGGGTAGAGGGCGGGACCGGGCCCCCCCCCTGCTCCCACCCAGCCGCACCACCGGCATAGCCGTAAGGAGCGCAGACCCACGGGGCAAAACAGGCCCACCTTGCCACAACTGGTGTCAGGAGTGGGATTTGTGCGCAGCAGCTAGAGAGAGAGAAGAAGAGGGGGAAAAAAAAAAACCCTGTCCATAATGGAGGACATAGACAAGGCCCTCATACAAGCCACGGCAGCCCAGCAAGAGGCCACCAGGGCTCAGATAGCCTCACAGCAGGAATCAATGTGGCTCCAGCAAGATACTAACCAGTTGCTGATCAGCCAGGCCAACCAGGACCGGGCCCTCTTGCGAGAAGTGGTGACCCACCTGAAGACCCTGACCTCCCACACTCCTGGGCCAGAGGGGATGCGAACACTACGGGCCACCAGCTATTTGCAGAAGATGACTGCGGAGGATGATGTGGAGGCATACCTCCTCACCTTTGAGAGGGTCGCCACCCGTGAGGCTTGGCCCCAGGCCCAGTGGGCTGGTATCCTCGCCCCCTTTTTGTATGGAGAAGCCCAAAAGGCCTATTATGACCTGCCCGCAGTAGCTGCAGCAGACTATCACCAGTTAAAAACAGAGATCCTGTCTCGGGCGGGAGTAACAATGGCTGTGCGGGCCCAGAGATACCACAGCTGGAGGTACCAGGAAGACAAGGCCCCACGATCACAACTATTCGACCTTGCCCATCTCGCACAGAAGTGGCTGCAGCCAGAGATCCACCGGCCAGAGAAGGTCCTTGAGATTCTCGTCATTGACCGGTACATGAGGGGACTACCGCCGGACCTCCGCGCCTGGGTAGGCCAGAATGACCCGTCTTCCTACGATGAACTAGTTGCTCTAGTAGAGAGACGGGTAACGGCCAGGGGTCTTACCTGACCCACCAGAGAGGACTTACCCCGGATCAAAAGGCCTACCCCAGTTCCTGGGATCCAGACACCCGAGAATCCGGGGAAGACTGGGCGGAAGATGAGGGAAACGGAGGGCCCTCTGGAGGCTACCAAAGGACGGGGTGATGTGGGAAGAGAGTATAGGGTCAGACCCCTTAGCCCAAAGGATAAAGGTGTGCCTAGGGCCTCCTACCATTGCTATGCATGTGGGGAGTGGGGACACATAGCTGCCCAATGCCCCAATTCGGAGGAACCCATGCAATGTAACCTGGGGATCTGGGCAGACTCCTGCAGCCTAATCCACCTGGTGGGGGTCGCCCTAACCCCACATAGGTATACGAGGCCTGTGAAGTTAAATGGAGTTAAGACCCTGGCCCTGGCAGACTCCGGGAGTGCCATTATGCTCATCTCTGGGAAATTTGTAAAGCGCAGCCAATTGACACAGGCTAAACGCACAGGAGTAACTTGCGTTCATGGGGCCGTTACTACCCAACCGTCCCAGTGGATGTCGAAGTTCCGGGAGCTGTCACCAGGGTGACAGCAGGAGTAGTTCCTAGGCTTCCATATCCGGTACTCATAGGAAGAGATTTCCCAGGGTTTGGAACCCTACTTCTCCTGGAGAGGTCCGGGGAAGGAGAGGGCCTTGAAGCTAATGGACTGGCTCCCTAGATAGCCACCCCCCGATGTTCTCCGAGATTGCTGAGGATCTGTTCCCGACCCCAGGGAAGGGCTGAAAGACCAGGGCCGAAAGGAGGGCGGCCAAGGCACTGGGTACAAGGATCTTGGCCCAGGGTTTGAAACCAGCCATGGTGGGCAGGCAGACCCGGGCCACAGCTAGAGAAGCTGCCCTGAGAGAGGAAGGCCCCGAAGCGGACCCCAAACCAGATCACACCAGACCGGAAGCACAGGTGGAAATGGGTCCCTTGGATCTTGAACAACCCGGATCGGCACAAGGGAACTTTGGCCGAGACCAAGCTGAAGACCCGAGGTACGTCAATGCCAGAAAAGACGTGGCAGAGATAGATGGAGTGCCTGTGGAGGGGAAAACTCGGGGTCCAGGGCCATATTTCATGCTAAAGGGGGATTTACTGTATCGGGCTACGGAAGTAAATGGAGAGAAGGTGCTCCAGCTTCTGGTGCCCCAGAAACACCAAAGAGCTGTTCTGAGCTTGGCCCACAGCCATCTCTTTGGAGGGCACTTGGGGGTAGAAAAAACACTGGCCCGAATCTTAAGGAGGTTCTTTTGGCCGGGCATACATGAGGAGGTTCTGCGCTACATGCCCAGAATGCCAGCTACACAGCCCCCAGCCTCACTTTCGGGCCCCTTTAGTGCCCCTCCCCATCATTGAAATCCCATTTGAACGGATTGCCATGGACCTAGTGGGTCCCTTGGAGAAAATGACTCGAGGCCACCAACACATACTTGTCGTCCTTGACTACGCCACCAGGTACCCAGAAGCTGTCCCCTTGCGGAATACCACCTCGAAGGTAATTGCGAATGAGCTAGTGAAGATTTTTGCCCGGGTGGGGCTACCCAAGGAGATATTAATGGACCAAGGTACCCCATTCATGTCAAAACTGATGAAGGACTTGTGTACTCTCCTACATGTGCGGGCCCTACGGACTTCCGTCTACCACCCTCAGACAGACGGCCTTGTAGAAAGGTTCAATAGGACCCTCAAGGCCATGATAAAGAAGGTGGTAAGCCGAGATGGGAAGGACTGGGACGTCTTGCTGCCGTACCTCATGTTTGCCATCCGGGAGGTTCCTCAGGCCTCCACAGGGTTCTCCCCCTTTGAATTACTATACGGACGTCACCCCCGGGGAATCCTGGACATAGCCAGGGAAATATGGGAGGAGGAGCCCACACCAGGGAAGAGCGTAGTTGATCATGTGCTCCAGATGAGGGACCGGATAGCCCGAGTCACCCCCATTGTACGGGAACATTTGGAAAAAGCCCAGCAGGCCCAGCAGGTCCACTATAACTGTCAAGCCACAGTGAGACGATTTCATCCAGGGGACCAGGTAATGATACTAGTCCCCACCGCTGAAAGCAAGTTGTTGGCCCAGTGGCAGGGGCCCTACGAAGTGGTTGAGCCTGTGGGGGAGACAAACTATAAGGTACGACAACCAGGGCGTCACAAACAAGAACAGATTTATCACATCAACTTATTAAAACCCTGGAAGGCTCGGGAAGTATGTGTGGCCTTAACCCAGGACATAGAACCCCTTGAACAAGTGAAGATATCCCCGGACCTAACACCAAACCAGAAGGCTGAGGCGACCGAAGTGGTAGCCCGAAACCGGGATGTCTTCACAACTAAGCCAGGATGAACAACGGAGATTGTTCACCCCATTATCACAAACCCCAGAGCCAGGGTTACGACGAGGCCCTACCGAATACCTGAGGCCAAGAGAGAGGAAATTAGGGCCGAAGTCAGGAAAATGTTGGAGCTGGGGATCATAGAAGAATCCCATAGTCAGTGGTCTAGCCCAATCATGCTAGTGCCTAAACCTGACGGCACGACGAGGTTCTGTAATGACTTTCGCAGGCTCAATGAGGTTTCTCAGTTTGATGCATACCCCATGCCCCGAATAGATGAGCTCGTAGATCGACTGGGCAAGGCTCGGTTCTTAACTACCCTTCTGACCAAGGGATATTGGCAGGTCCCTCTAGCCGAAGAGGCAAAGGAAAAGACCGCGTTCTCTACACCAGACGGGTTGTTCCAGTACACTGTCCTCCCCTTCGGACTACATGGGGCCCCAGCTACCTTCCAGCGTCTAATGGATAAGCTGCTGCGCCCCCATGCCGACTATGCAGCCGCGTATTTGGACGACATAGTCATTCACACCCCAGACTGGGAAACCCACCTGAGGAAGGTAGAAGGGGTATTGAACACCCTGTGGCAGGCCGGCCTCACCGCCAATCCCACCAAGTGTGCCATAGGTCTAGCTGAGGCTCGATACCTCGGATACATCGTAGGGAGGGGTGTGGTGAGACCCCAACTAAATAAGCTAGAGGCTATCCAGAATTGGCCCCGGCCTAACCGGAAGAAGCAGGTCCGAGCATTTTTAGGTGTGGTGGGGTAATACTGGCGATTCATCCCGCATTTCGCCTCCAGAGCCAGCCCCCTGACGGACCTGATAAAAGCCCGGGGCCCAGAGATGGTACAATGGACCACTGCAGCCGAAGAGACCTTTACAGATTTGCAGACGGCCCTCTGCAGTGACCCCATACTCTTCACCCCGGACTTTACAAAAGAATTCATCCTACAGACTGATGCCTCTGAGGTGGGCTTGGGTGCGGTCCTCTCGCAGATGGTGGGAGACGAGGAACACCCTGTATTGTACCTCAGCAGGAAACTCCTCCCTAGGGAACAGCGGTACGCAGTTGTAGAACGGGAGTGCCTCACAGTCAAGTGGGCTATGGAAGCGCTCCGCTACTATCTGCTGGGGCGCCACTTTACCCTTGTGACTGATCACGCTCCCCTCCAGTGGATGCACCGGAACAGGGAGAAAAATGCACAGGTAACCAGGTGGTTCTTCTCCCTGCAACCTTTCCGGTTCACCATACAACACCGGGTGGGCAGTCACCATGGGAATGCCGATGGCCTGTCCCGCGTACACTGTATGACGTCCCAAGTTGCCCAAGCCGGTGGGTTTGAGCAGGGGGGGAGGATGTGTGACGGGGCCAGCCCTGACGGCTATAGGAGGGTGCTGGAAGGCATATATATCAGCCCCAGGCTTGACAAATCTTTGTTCCCTGGGTGATCCAGCTGCAGCCACTCCAGGGCAATTAGGCCAATCAGGCCAGCTGCAGCCACTCCAGGACAATTAGGCCAATTAGGCCAATCAGGCCAGCTGGGGCCAATCAAGGAACTTGCCCCAGCAGTTAAAAGCCTCCCAGTCAGGCAGATGGGGGCAGCTGAGAGGGAGTTGAGTAGAGCTGCTACAAGGTGTGGAATCAGTAGAGGAGCAGAGCAGAGCAGAGCAGAGCAGAGCAGAGCAGAGCAGAGCAGAGCTGAGCTGAGCTGAGCTGAGCTGAGCTGCTGCTGCAAGGTGTGGAGACCGGAGGAGAACCTGAAGGAGAGCCACAAGCCGGGGGGGCTACAGAAGAGCGACCCAGGGAAGGTAGTAGCCCCTTGGACTAAGCTGTTTGAGGCTACTCCTCACAGGGTCCCTGGGTCGGGGCCCGGGGTAGAGGGCGGGACCGGGCCCCCCCCCCCCTGCTCCCACCCAGCTGCATCACCGGCATAGCCGTAAGGAGCACAGACCCACGGGGAAAAACAGGCCCACCTTGCCACACTACGCAGAGTAGTTTGCGTAACTGACGTCGACTGCTCTGCTTTCCTTCTGTGCGCTGTTCTCACTGCGCTGTGCAGACTGTTCCCGACGGCTCAGCGCTACACTACTTGAGGGAGTAGACTTACTCAGTCGACTTCCTGATCGATTGAGCAGGTCTCACTGACCGCTCAATTGATCAAGAAAGATCGATCTGGCAGCAGCGATTTTGCCGCCGTCAGTCTGAACATAGCTTCAGAACTGTATGGCCTAATAGCCAGAGTCAATATGGCTGTCCCTTCACTGAAGGTAATATGGTTTAATGACCAGAGTCAATATGTTAGCCCTGTTGGACAGGGCAGCAAGACCTAGTGGCTGGAGTCAATAAAGTGGCCCTTCCTGTCAGGGAAGTGTGGCCTAATGGCCGGAGTCAATAAAGTCACCCACCTCTGTGGGATAACGTGGCCTATTGGCACATTGAGGAAGTGGGTGCCCAGTAGGGGTGTGTGGTGCCCGGGGTGGGGGATCTTGGGTCCTCCCTGCTCCTCCAAGTCCTAGCCCAGGGCCCTGGCAGTGGCAGGTGTACTTGCCACAGAGTCAGTAGGGATGCTCCCAATTCACCCACTGTAGCAATGTTTAAGTCCCCTGGGCTACTTTCTATCCTGTCTTCTGTGGCAATGATCCATGATTCTCCAGGGGCCTCAGCTGGTTCAGCTTCTGTCAGGTCAGTCCCTTCTCTGGATTTGTCTGACAGCCTAGAATCTGTCTGGGGCTTTGTGTGCTTTAGCTCTGGCAGTCTTTGTCCTCTTCCTTCAGCAGTCAGCCCCGACGGAGCTTCTTGGCTCCCTCTTATACCCAGTCTCCGGCCAGAGCATGCCCAACAGGGGTGAGGGGGCATGGCCTCCTTGGCCCACAGGGTAGAGTTAACCCGTGGTGAACCAGTGCAGGGCAAGCGTGCCCAGTCAGTCTGCCTTTTCCTGTCATTTACTGCACACACACTTACCTCATCTTAACTTTGGTGGAAGCTCCTCATGAGCAAAGGGACCCACTCATTTGAGTCAAATTGCAGGACTGGGGACTTAGATTGTCATCGATTCAAGGCAGCGACTGCCTTTTAGGGTATGTCTACCCCACAATTAAAAACCTGTGCCAGTTGACTTGGGCTTGTGGGGCTCACTCTAAGGGGCTGTTTATTTGCAGTGTAGATGTTCAGACTTGGGATGCAGCCTGGGCTTTAGGACCCTGCGAGGTGGGAGGGTGTCAGAGCTCAGGCTGCAACCCAAGCCTCAATGTGTATATAGCAATTAAACAGCCCCTTAACCCCAGCCTTGATAGAAACTTGATGAAATGATGATAATCAATGGGGCATGGTAGGACCGTGGTACAAAATATATAGGAATGACAGAGCAGGTCAAGCTGGTGGGGGTGTGGCACAATATGTAAAAAAAAGCATAGAGTCAAATATGGTGAAAATCTTAATGAATCAAACTGTACCATAGAATCACTATGGTAATTCCATACTTGAATAAGAAAAGAATAGCACTAGGGATATACAACTTGAGCAGAATGGTGATGGTGATTATGAAATACTCTGGGAGATTAGAGAGGCTATAAAAATAGAAAACCCAATAATAATGGGGGATTTCAACTATCCCCATATTGATTGGGTCCATATCATTGCAGGATGGGATGAAGAGACAAAATTTCTAGACACCACTAATGACTGTTTCTTGGTGCAGGTAGTCCTGGAACCCACAAGGGGAGAGGCAGTTTTTGATTTAGTCCTAGTGCAGCAGAGGATCTGTTGCAAGAGATGAATATGGCTGAACCGCTTGGTAATAGCGACAATATTCTAATTAAATTTAACATCTTGGTGCATGGGAAATATAAAAGAAGCTCACCATAATGGCATTTAACTTCAAAAAGGGGAACTATACAAAAATGAGGGAGCTAGTTAAACAGAAATTAAAAAGGGACAAGAATAAAATGCCTGCAAGCTTCATGAAAACTTTAAAAAATAGCATAATAGAGGCCCAAATTAAATGTATACTCCAAGTAAAAAAAAATAGTAAGAGGACCAAAAAAATGTCACAATAGATAAACAAAGTAAAAGAGGCAGTTAGAGGCGAAAAGGCATCTTTTAAAAATCGGAAGTCAATTCCTACAGAGGAAAATAGAAAGTAACTCCCTATCCCAGATATCATAATTCTTTTCAGTGGTGGTTAGTTTTCTTGAGTGGAAGGTGCAGGGATGGAGTTGATACAAAAGTCGGTATTGTAACGATCTTCAGGGTTCATTAAAGACCACACTATTGAATGAGTAAGGAATAGAACTTTAATAACACAGACAGGAGTGATTCCCAGGAGTGCAGCTGGGAGCAGCCATGTTAGATTTGATGTAGGGCACATCTCCCAATTCACACAACACTATCCCATGCTAGGGAGTGTCTCTAAATTACAATCTTCTACAAGCATCTCTCTACATCTTCCCTCCTAAGGAAAACAAGTTAACCCTTAGATACAAATAAAAAAAACCTATCTAATGCTGCATACACTAACATCTAATAACACATAACAATATACTAACATCTAATAACACATAACAGTTATCTAATAACATCTGCATTATACAATTCCATAAACTCAACATGTCAACTAGCTAAAGAGGAGAGGTTACTAGCACATCATTCTCAAGTGAATCTTTACCACCCACCTTCCTCACATGTCCTAGCAAGTCTTTATGAGTCTTTCCAGAAGTTTGATCGCCTGATTAGATCTTCTCAGTACCAGCTCTTCATTTGAGTCTGAGTTCTCTTGTTCCCTGACAGTTTCTTCCCATGTGTTGATGACACTGGAGCAATCAGAGAAGATATTCTGGAATCTTTCACAGTATTGGAACTCTCTGGGATAACTCATAGATCCTGTTGATTACATTGAAATTTGTCCCCTTTGTCTGTCTGGAACACACAAGACTGTGGATGCAGCTGTTCTTTAATGGTACTCTTTGGCCCCAAGTATTAGAGAGGCGATTTCTCAGACATTCTATCACTTGGGTTAAAAGATGGGAGATCATGGGCCCTTCTGTCAAAATAATATTTCTGCTTCCACTTCGATTTTCTTTTGCCTTCCGAACGGTGGCATTGTTCTGAGATCGCAGCAAGTTATCAGTAAGAGGTAAATTAGATCTGATCCTTCTTCCCATTAACAGCTGAGCTGGAGAAAAGCCATTCCCAGAAACTGTTGGACATCTTTCTTTGATTGGGGACGTGGCATCATTTCAATGCCTGAAATCTTCCTCTTATCAGGTTTTACACCTTCATGGGAAATAGAGAACTTACTTTTGTACGGGACATTAACTCTTGAGACACATTTGTCCCTATTTAGTTTGAGGTTTACAGCTCTAGTTGCATCTAGCACTTGCTAAAGTTGACGATCATGCTCCTCTTTCTTTGAGCCCCAGATGATGATGTCACCCATGAAAGTTTCCACACTGCTAACATATTCATAGATCATGTGTATGGTTTTCTGGTATACCTCTGTGGCTGAAGCTATATCGAAGGGTAAGCAGAAAAAACTGTCTTCCAAATGGAGTATTAAATGTGCATAATTTTGAGCTTTCCTCCATTAATTTTGGCTGCCAAAACCCTGAGGATGCGTCCAATTTACTGAAATATTGAATATTTTCAAATTGAGCCATAATCTCTTCTCTGGTTGGTAGTTTGAAATGTTCTCTTTGTATAGCCTTGTTGAGGTCTCTGGGATCTAAACATATGCGTAGCTGCCTGGTGCTTTTTTCCCCACAATGACTAGGGAGCTCACCCATTCTGTTGGCTCCTCTACTTGTTGTATTACGTGCATAGCTTCTATCCTTGCAAGCTCAGCCTTGAGTTTATCACAGAGTACAAAAGGCGCCTTTCTACACGGATGAATAACTGGAGGGACCTGCTTGTTTATCTGGATTGTATGTTCATCTTGCAAGCCATCCAATCCCTGGAAGAGGCCCTGATATTCCTGAAAGAGTGCCTCATAGCCAGGTGCAGTATAATCTTGTACTGAGCGCACCCTTTTTACCAGATTGAATTTCTCACATGCAGCCAGGCCCAAAATTGGTGTCACCTCCTGTGGCCCTATAATGAAAGGCAACCTGTATATGGTGTTTCTATGGTTAACACTAGCAAAACATCGTCCCTGCACTGGTATATTTGTTCCAGAATTCCCAGTTACTTTTATGTTTGGTCTTATTTTCAGTGTCTCATAATCTCATGCAGATAGAATATTAACCTGAGCTCCAGTGTCCAGTTTCAGTGGAATGACTGTTCCATTCACTGGCAGAAGCAGTATCCAGTCCCTCTCATTAGGCTTGCTTGATCCCAGTACATCTACAAAACATTCCTCACATTGTCAGTAACTAAATGCACTTGACTTTTCTGCCTTTGGGATCTGCAGCAGTTTGCAAAATCCTTAAATTTCCCACAGTTATGATAGAATTTCCCATGAGCAAGACACTGTTTGAGGCCGGGCCGTGATCTACACTGGCCACGTGACCATCTAGACTCAGTCTACCCTTTAGCAGGGGTGGGTTCCACATTGTGATTTGAACCACTCTGGCAATATGCTGCTTTCCTCAATGCATGAATAAACCCCTTCTGGTGAATTCAGCTGTTTTACTTGTGTGTTTACCCTTTCGGTAGCCCTACATATTTGGAGAGCTTCATTTGAAGATAACTCCCGGGCTCTGAACAGTCTCTCTCTTAACATATTGTTTGTAATGCCACACGAGTCTGTCTGTGATCAGAGACTCTGTCAAGCCACCAAAGTTACAGGTTTTACTGAGTTTCCTTAATTCTGTGACATATTGCTCTATGGTGTCATCCGGTTTTTGCGTGCATGTAAAAAATCTATGCCTCTCAAAAGTCACATGCCTTTTTAGCATGCAATATTCCTCAGATTTAGTCAGTATTATATTTAAATTCATGATTTCACCTTCCTGAAACTCAAAGTTATAAACATCCAATGCCTTCTCCCCAGCAACATGTAAAAATATAGATGATTTTAGATTTTCATCTTTGTTCTGTGCTCTAATGACAGACAAATACAACAGAAATCACTGCTTAAACTTTATCCAGTTCTCTGCAACATTGCCTGACATATGCAGAGTGGAAGGAGGTTGTAAAACATCCATTCTTAGAGCTTTCACTTACTTGCTGAAGGCTTCCTTTGTCTTTGTTTTCAGAGATTCTCTGTGTTTGTCTGTGCTTTCAGTTGCAAACGCAGGAGTTTTCCTCCAAATCCTTGTAGTTTCCGAACTCATTCACCACTTCTGACATCATGTAACGATCTTGAGAGTTCATTAAAGACCACACTATTGAATGAGTAAGAAATAGAACTTTAATAACACAGACAGGAGTGATTCCCAGGTGTGCAGCTGGGAGCAGCCATGTTAGATCTGATGTAGGGCACATCTTCCAATTCACACAACACTGTCCCGTGCTAGGGAATGTCTCTAAATCACAATCTTCTACAAGCCTATTTCTACAGGTGCATTGTGACAGAACAGCTCTTATAGCAAAGCTTGAAGCGTCTGCGTCTATGATGAAGAGCTTGGCAGGATCCACGTGTACAAGAATGGGAGCTGAGGTAAAAGACAGCTTTAACTGACCAAATGCAAACTGTGCCTCTGGCAACCCAGGCCAAGTGGACCACTTTCAGGGCAGTGCAGTTATTGGGGTTACTAGGTGAGAGAATCCTTTGATACAATACCTGTAGAAATTGGCAAACCTGAGAAAACACTGAACACTTCTCACATCCTTTCTTACATTCCACGCATAGATGGATGATACATTTAGTGGATTCACTCTTAACCCTTCAGGGGAAATAATATACCCAAGGCACTCAGTTGTATCTTTGTCAAATTCATATTTCTCCAGTTTGGGGTAAAGAGAGATTTGGCAGAATCTGTTGAGAACATGGTGTAAGTGTTGCTCATGCAGCATCTGGCTTTCAGGAGGCCCCCTTCCCCCCTCCCCAAAGAATATCATCCAAATAAATAACTACAAACTGATCCAATATGTCCCAGAGGATATAGTTGACAAACTGCTGAAACATTGCTGGAGCATTATACAATCCAAAAGGCAAAACTAGATACTCAAAATTTCCATATCGGATGTGGAATGCTGTCTTCCACTCATCATTCTCTCTGATTTGGATTGACTTGTAGGCCCCAGGTAGGTACAACTCAGTAAAAATCTTGGTTGAGCGGAGCTTCTCAGAGTTCATTAATAAGTGGCAAGGGGTAGTGATTTTGGACAGTCACCTTGTTCAGTGCTCAATAGTTAATGCAGGGATGATCCTTCATCATGAAGAAGAAGATTGGCACTGCTAACAGAGAGGTGGAGGGGTAAATGAATCCTTTCTCCACAGAGCACCTGGAGTTCTGGTTCCGGGAGGGAGTATATCCAGCCAAAGGCGCTGTGGGTTGTAGGTCAATTGGACAATCATAAAAGTGATGGGGTGGCAAGGCATCAGTTCTTTTTATTAAAAACATCAGCATAATACTGATATTTCACCAGGATTCCTGAAGCTATTGAGGTGGGCACAGGAACAGTGGCATTCACTTTCAGAGTACCTCCTGCAGTCTCTGAAGTCACTGTTAGGTGTGGGAGATTTCAGGGGGCTACTGGTCCATAACATTGTTTTTTGAGGCAACATTGATGGCAGAGTCTTGAGGCAAAGTGTACTGTGCTTGGTCCCCAGTGGATGCATGGGTGTGAGAAGGGCCTAAATTTAGTCGGAGCTGTTCGGAGCAGAGCTCCAGTAAATATTTTACCTTAATCAACAGCATCAGGCTGGAGTAATCAACTGGGGGTCTGTGGCCCTCTGGGAGGCTGCAAGCTGGTTTCATGGGGTCCGTGGGGCTCCATAGTTGAAGCCCTGAGACTTGGCATGCCCCACGGGACAGAAGCCCATAGCCACTGCATGACCCATGGGGCAGAAGCCCCAAGACACCACCTCCCCAGTCCCACAGCTGAAGCCTGTAGCCCTGAGTAGGGATGGGGGAGTGAGACTCTGGGAAATAATGAGTATTTAAGCCCTGGTGACAAGCCAGGGTATACTGAGGACGATGGAGGAGTGAAGTGTGCAGATCAGACCAAACTGTAGAACTTCCCTGTGACTGTGAAGTGTGGCAACAACCAAGGGTTCAATTTGGTGAGTAACTGGGCTGGAGGAGAAGGGGGATCTATTCATAGACTCCACCAAATCAGGGATGCTCTTGTGCTTAGTTGGAATATTGTGAACCCTGGCAAAGTCTAAGTCCATGAAATTGTCAGAGGCCCCCGAGTCCACAGGCACCCTCAGCTCTACCTCTGCCATAATGGGATATCGTTGCTGAAGGAGCAGTTGCAGGGTGCTGGCACAGTGTCCTTCCATAGCCAGGTTACCAGAAGACAAAAGGGGATGCAAGGTTCTGGAGTGAGGAGGGGAGCCCTGTCTCAGTCCAGACCCCCTTATCGGGGCTCAAGTCCGGAGTCTTTCTGGTTGAGAGACAGCCTGGTTCTTAGCAGGACGTCACACGCAGCATAGTGTCCAGATTGCCTGCAATATAGGCATAAGCCCAAAACGTGGTGACAGCCGTTCTCTGTATTAGAGAGGCAAGACTGAACCCTGCTGTTCTGTCTCAGCCCCTGCTATGAGAAAGTGGAAGGTGGTCAAGAACTTGACTCTCCCTCCAGGCAGCATTCAGTCAGGTGTCCATCAACACCTATACACAACTTGACCAAGGCATCCAGGCCGGGTGGCAGTTCCACCTGTCCAAGCTCATCCTTGATTTCTTCACTTAGGGCATGTTGAAAGTGGTAGCCTTGCACCTCCTTGTTCCATTTGGTGTCTGCTGCCAGCTGCTGGAGCTCTGAGGAAAACATGGCAACGGATCTGTTTCCCTGATGCAATTCACAAAGCGAGTACTCTACAGACTTCATACACTCATCAAGTTGCCTGGAGACTAGCTCTGCCACAGGCTAGCCCCTGACACTAATGTTATGATGCATGTTTTCTAATCCTTTAATCATTCCCTCGGCTCTTCTCTGAACCCTCTCTAATTTATCAACATCCTTCTTGAACTGGGGACAGCAGAACTGGACACAGTATTCCAGCAGAGGTCCCAATTGCCAGTGCCAAATGCATGGGTACTCTTTACTCATACTTGAGGTTCTCCTGTTTATGCATTCCAGGATCACATTAATCCTTTTGGCCACATCATCGTACTGGAAGCTCATGTTCAGCTGCTTATCCACCACGACCCCCAGACATTTTTCAGAGACAGAGTTTGCTTCTCAGGCTAGAGTCTCCTATTGGGTTGAAAAAAGCTCTTTTACATCTCAGATTTCGTTTACATGTGGTATACTATGTGAGAACATGCCATCTCTCCTGAAACAGAAAAGTGAAAACCGGGGAGGGGGAAGGTGGGCGAATAAGATAGGAAGTTCTTACTAGCTGAAAAAGGAAGGTACAGCAAGGCTGTTGGGAAAATGGTCACTAAAGGGCCACTGTTCCTTGTCTCTGCTCAGTTTAAAGGGACACACACATATAGAAACGATATGCTGTCAAAAAATCACACAGGAAGATAGTCCTGCAATAAGAATGTTATTAGGGATCAAGGAAGTATCTGCTTTTGTTTTGTGTCTGTTACCTCTATATCACAAACATCTAATCCAGGGGTTATCATGTCATGAATAGCTATTGATTAGCCACATAAATAGCCAGAACACCTAGGTAGCCCAGGCTGATTTAAGTGCTAGTGTTTTAGTGTTTAGCTAACCATTTTAAAAATAAATATAATTATAAATATTTTAGTACCTCAGCTCCATGGTAATCGCTGCCTCCCCTTTGTGTGGTTATCACTTGATAAATACACAATTAATTGGTTTAACTGTTTCTTACTAGAGGTCTATGGGAGTGCCCATATAGAACCCTGCTCTTTCTTGGTGCAGCCTACATATTCTACAAGTAACTACGGGAGAAATCTGTGTGAATTTAAGAAAGAAAGCCCCACTTACAATACATTCAAGCTTGGTTTCAAACCATCTAGAGCCTGTTTTCTTTTCTTCACCCACCTTTATACTTTAGGCATGATATTTTGCATAAATTGTAAACCTGACAATATAAAGTTCTACAATCAAATCCTAGACTCCACATTCAAGAAAAACTCCCATTAGCTCCAGTGGTAGTTTTGCCTGAGTAAGGAGTGTGGGATTTTGCTGTCATATCTCTTCCTGCCTTCTGCTTATTGATCTCTCTCTTTCTCTCTCTCTCAATCTCTTTCTCTCAAGAACAGGATGTTGGCTACAATGACACACTGCAGGCCTGTCTGCTAAAGCTCAGTGCACTAAACCATTCTGACAATTAGGCTCTGCTAAATAGCAGTGTAGCTGTTCTATTTATTACTAATGAGCCAAATAAAGAAAAGAATCACTTTTTTTTTATTAGGTGATTTTTTTTAAACTGCTTGTAACACATGGTAAATTTACAGACTGGAAACAAAATTCTTTTTATCTGCAAAACAAATATAACATGTGCAGTGATGCTGCCCCCAACCCTGGAGTGCCTCCAAATGCTGATCTGGGAAGACCACTCCTGGGAATGAAAGAGAGGCAAATGCCCATGCAGTTTTTGGCTCTTCTGCTGAGACTGCACAAAATAGGTGGTATATGTTAAGTCTACCAGGCTCTCAATAGATGTAATCGACACATCTCATTCCCATTCTATGAACACCACTGTGCTATTAATCTTTTGGACAGTGCTAGCCAACTAAGGGTTGGACAGCCAAGGGAAGTTTGCATCTGTTTTGTGCTGCTGAAACTCATAGACTTTAAGATCAGAAGGGACCATTTATGATAATCTAGTCTGCCTTCCTGCACACCACAGGCCACAGAACCTCACCCACCCACTCCGTAATAGACCCCTAACCTATGACTGAGTTATTGAAGTCCTCACATCATGGTTCAAAAACTTCAAGGTACAGAGAATCCACCAGCAAGTGGATAGAAGTGTAATGAATGGAAAATACCAACCTTTCTGTTTAATGGAGTTTATTTTTTCAGAAAAACCTAGGAAATTCTTTTTGAAAAACTGAAGTTAAGAGAATATTAAGATTGCAGGATTATACAGCAGATAAGGAAATAGAAGAGTTGTGTGTGCAATCTTTACTCTAACTCTTGTGTTTCTGAATTACTATATGATCTTCCATTGTAGCCTTATACACTATTTCTCAATTAATGTAATATGGGTGGGATTTTCAAAAGTGCTCAGTGTTGGACTAAATACTCCATCTATTGAAGCTGATGATAAAATTCTTATCAATTTCTCTGGAAATAGAGGTAGGTTCAATGACTAATTCAGTGAAAATCCCAGAGTTCATAATACATCTGTGAAAATGTGTGCACATACACAAAATAAATACACTATACACTCAAAATTTGAATATTTTCACAAGAGGACACAGCTGTGGCTGTGCATACAGCCTTAACTGTATCATTTCCTGACTTTTGAGGGCTGTCCTTAACATTCTCTTAACATCGTTTTCTTGATGGAATATAATTTGAGCTAAAATTTCTCTCATTAATAGACACTTCCAATCCTTTCAAATTATATTTTGTCTGAATGGAACAAGAATGGAATTAGATCTTATAAGTGGGACCTCACTATTGACTTTTCATGGTATCATGTGAAGATAATTCTGGTATTCTGTGATACAAGCATCTTTTAGTTTGCTATTGCTATTCAGTAAATAAAATCTCACTGTTGCTCCATTGCTGTGAAGGACTTCAGGATAATGAAGAATGCTTGGAGTGAGCCTGAGGAGAATACGCCCTGTAAAATCTTGTATTAGACTCTACCTATGAATATATTTGAGATATCTCTAAGGTCTCATTTTACATGAATATTTGTTACACAACTTTATCTAATCAGTATATTTCCATTAAGAGAGAAATTCCTTTTTCAAGGACACACAATGGTTAAGCAATCCTATATATAGAATGCTTCACCTGTCCTTGCATTCACACAAAATGCAAGAATATATTAAAAATTACACAATGATTTACATACTGATTTTTTTTCAGGCATCAAATCACTGAAGAGCAATAAACTATAGATAGTGTGTTTTTAAAGAAACAATGGTACTATCTTAGTTATTTCAAAGTCCTTTGTGGGTTTTTAAACACCAAATTCCTATAAGAATTCCTTGCACCTTGTGCAAAGTGAGTGTAATAGGGGTTTAATAGGCTTCCATTAGAATTTGGGAGGATGTTACACCCCTTTGCACAGATGTAAAAGGCTACACAAAGAGCAAGATAGTGGAGGATCAGGTCTTCTATGCCATGTGGGACAGGATTCCAAATAGAGGAAAGTTTATAGGAAATTATTTTCCCCATATTCCCTGACCACTCTTGATATGTCATACAATTAAGTCTAAAGTTCCACAGGCCAATAGACTTCGAGATAATTCAGTCGAATCACATAGGTATTTCTAAAAATAGGTGATGCAATGGAGCCAGCTTTCCTGCAGTCTGTGGTGACTGTCACCCCATCTATTAAATGTCATAGTCATGAGTCATCTTATTATCATTAGTTACAGAATGACTAAGTTTGTTAAATATGTCAGCTAATCTATTAAAGTTTGATTCAATGGCAGTTAGTATGTTATGCATCACATTAATCCATTCATTTGAACAATACCTGTATAACTACCAGATCCTCTTTTCTAGCAGCATTCAAACAATACATAAATTTAAAATGAATGCCCAGTGTAATGTGAACATTTATCAAAGCATCAGTGCTTTATGTAGAATTTAAGGAAGCACCCATTAATATTCCCCCATTGTGTATCTTAACTGAACATTAAGTGTGGTAATGGCATACCAATATATATAGTGATTAAACAATGCCTTTCAACCACATGACTTCAGTGATCGATAACATTCTTCTCATAATGGACATGGGAACAGTTTAAAATTTTTTGTTGTGGCATCTTGCTGCAGTGAGTAGATATATAAGGCTGAATCTTTTTTTTTTTGAATCTGACTCACATAGTTAGTCTAAATAAATGAATGGAAGTACTCACTTGAGTAAGGTAAAGTAAGTAGGAGCCAACCCATGACCTGAATTGAATGGCAAAATTTGTAGAGTATACCACTGCAAATACACTCTGTTCGGTACATAAAAAAATGGATTGGAAGAAAATATGCATCTTATCAAGAACATTTCTTTAGTGCTAAGTGTTGGAGATGTTTTTAGAATGTTGCAGAGAGTAATTGTCTGGTATCATTGGACAACACCATGATCTGAGGTCAGAGGACAGTTGATGTTGACATGGTATCTGACTCTTCCATCTATGTATGATGGAATTTTGAAAATCTGGATCTTCTTGCTCTCAGACAGTGGATTTTGGTCATAACTAGTGTTATACCTTTATAAATTGTTGGGCCTTTGGTCTTCCATCTGTTTCCCTTCTTCATACTAACTCAGTAAGAACTTCTATTCTCATGAACACAACTCATTCTCCACAACCCCCTTAATCTTCTAAGTTTCCTTTCCTTAGCCCTCAGGAGGTTTGCTGTTGACTTCCTCCCCCTTTCTTCCTCCCTGATCCCCCAAAGTACCCTTACCACGGGGTTTCCAGTAGTGGTGAAAGCTCTGTTAACTGAAATACAATAACAGGACAGTAGTAACTCTCAGCTACCAGCAGGTATGGTTTCCATGGCAAAGAGCTACAGTAAATGCCATTTTTGTCTCCAGTGTGTAAGTCTAGTTCCATAGCAGACAGAGTCTTTAGCTTTTTTCTTTCAGACATGTTTCACAGATGTTTTCTATCAAATGGCTAAAATACCATCCTTCTTTCCTATCTTCTTCATCTTCCCACTTTTATGTTCTTTCTTCACTCTCCCACATATTCTATAAATGTGCCTGCCAGGACTCTCTGCTGAACTTTCGTGTAATGTTACCACAAATTCCAACAATATGGTTACCTAGTAATGAAGAAAACACACATACACACACACACACACACACACACACACACAGATTCTACTTATTACTAACCCTCCAAAGATAAGAAAATGTTGTGGTGATTCCACCAGTGATTTCTGCTTCAGCCCTCCATGTCCAGCCATTTTAAACAGAAACAAAAATAATCAGTCGCCAGACGGACTATACAAAAGCAGAAGTCAATTTATGAAGCCTGAGATTATGGTCTCGCAAGAGTAATTTTCCACTCTTCTCTTGACTCCTTTCCCCTACTCCATCATGATCTGTTCATTCTTGCATTAGTAGTTTAATTTAGGGTCTGATCCTGCATACCTTAAGTGCTTAAGGAATTCCATTAGATCAATGGGATTGGCGTGTGTGTGGAATGTAGGCTAAGGCCCTTAAGTTATAAGCTCCTTGGGGAAAAGATTTTGGGCCAGGTCTTCAGCTGTTGGAAATCAGCAGTCTACTTTTCTACTTGAAAATCACTATGCACACTTACTAAATAAACAGTAGGGGACCAGTTATGCAACCTTGCCACAGAGCCAGGTCTCTGGGTATGTTTACACTGCAGCTGGACCCAAACCTCCCAGCTCAGGTAGATAGACTTGCATTAACTGGGTTCGAGCTATGATGCTAAAAATAGCAGCATGTACATTACGGCTCTGGCAGAGACTCAGGCCAGCCACCTGAGCTCAGACCCAGGGGGTCGTGTGGACTTTTCACCTTCCTCTGTGACATGAGGCATGGGTCACTTGCTGGTGGATTCTCTGTACCCTGAAGTCTTTAAACCATGATCTGCAGGACTTCAATAATTCAGTCATAGATTAGGGGCCTATTACAGGAGTGGGTGGGTGAGGTTCTGTGGCCTGTGTTGTGCTGGAAGTCAGACTAGATGATCATAATGGTCCCTTCTGATCTGAAAGTCTAAGTCGCTGCCTGAGCCATGATGTCCACACGGTTGTCTTTAGCATGCTATCTTGAGCCCAGCTAATGTGAGTCTGTCTACCGGGGTTGGGAGGCTCACTCCTAGCTGTAGTGTAGACACACACTGAGTCTAACTCCTGGCAGGAAGCAGGGAACCTGGGAGCCCTTCAGATTCTGAATTTTCAGGCTCCCAGCAGTGGGGCAGGGAGGCTGAAAACCCTTGGAGCCCTGGTTGAGCTGGGGGCCTTGGAGCTACAATTCCCAGGTGGAATTTTGTTTTGAAAAGTTCAAAACAAAATGTTTCAAACGTATTTGTTTTCAGAATTTGCCTTTGCAGGAGTTCAAAATTTTCTATTTTTCTTTCCAAATCAGAACAAAATTTTTTCCCAAAAATTTTGGGGTGTCCCACAGAAGGGAAATTCTGACTTTTGCTCAAATCTAACAAGAGTTCCCATTTATAATGCAACTCAAATTTCCATTAGTGGAAGTTACTGAAGTTCAGTTCTTTTATTTAGGAGTGGACTAGGAGAAAAAGATTTGTACTCTGCTCACATAGTATATTAGTTAAGATATTGTATTTCAGTAAACTGGATAAGACTCATTTTCTTTCAGCTAAAAAAGAGAAGCTTAGAGAGCGATGCACAACAATATGAGATGGAATATTTAATAGGAAACAAAAGATTATTAAAAAAATCTTCTATCATTAAAAAGCCATATAGAAGACTGCATTACACAAGTCATTAAAATCAGATGGAAATGTCTGTGATGATCAAATAAATCAGGGCTCAGAAATGTAAAGAAAGGATTGTTTTCTTTTAACAAATATACTAAATTGGTAATAGAAGAGAGAAAATATATTTTATACTTCAGATACATTTTAATTGCATGGAAAGGGAATGTGTACTAAACATTTGCTACTGTGTTGGTCTGGGATTATTTTCCACTGAGGAAAATGCCTGAATTAAAACCTAGAGATAGCATCTCCATGACCACATTAGTGCAATGCTAAAGTTGAGTGAAAATATACAAATGTCCGGAAATTGGGCCAAAAGAAAAAGCTAGCAAGATCTACATGTAGAAATATAGTAATTCCCACAGAAAATCAGCTAATTGTTCTACCTACTCCATAATCCTGTCGTGGACAGTGGCCACTACCATATGCCTCAAAGGAAGGTGCAAAAAATTGTGAAATGGACAATTATGGAATAACCTACTCATAAAAAAATGTTTCCTTTGCCCTTTCCAAATAGTGGTTGCATAATTCCCTGAAACATCATTAATGTGTAAAAAAAAATTTAGATTGCAAATTTAAGCCCTCAAAATTTAGAAAATGCCAGGATTTAGGCTTCCTTGTGCCTATGAATTATGACACAATTATATATTCAGGTCACATACTATTTTTTCCACAGGACCTCTGTCTCATGCAGTACACAAGATGGAAGGTGATAAGGAAATGATGCAATACTTCAATATTTCATTTGATCCTCATCATACAGTGTGTGGTCCCTGCTTTGTTTATTATAATTTTCTCGGAGTCTTTACTCAACACTGTAGTAGCCAAGTGCTTCACAAATATTAGTGAATTTATCTCCACATCTCCCCTATGAGAGAAGAGTATTATCCATATTTTACAGACTGAGAAAGTGAGACAAAGTCTTAAGTAAGGATACGCAGTGAATTTGTGGCAGAATCAGGACTATAACTCAGCTGTGTGAGTTCCAACCCTATGTTTATTCCTGCAGACCACTCTGATAGGGGTGCCCAGCATCCACAGCGCTCATTAACTTCAGCTGCAGTGGTGAGTGCTCAGCAGCTCTGCAAATCAGATCTCAAGTGCCTAAAGCTGGGCCCAGAGAATGAAGAACTCATAATGAGTAACACTAGCCCCCTGCCAAAATGTTGATGTGATTTTTCTTGGCATGCTACACGAAGTCTGTGATAAAGGCAAAAACAGAACTGAGATCTTCTGTGTGGGATTCATTTGCCATAACACAAGACCATATTTTTACTTCCTGCAGTCCCCTGTCTTATTCTTGACACTGCTTCCAATTTCTAGCGCAAATGAGGTAGGGTCCCTACATAGAACCTCTTTCATTGCACAATCCTGATTTACTCTCTAAGCACCATTCATTTGACACACTGAATAAAGCTAGGATCCTTTGGGAAAAAAATCGTATGTGATTATGTAATTAAAGACTTCATCATAATTCATGCATATAAGGGGGCAGGAAAAAAAAACTGTCCAGGCAACCTAAATTTGACATTTCCTAACTTTCAAGTGTTTGACTTTGCAATCTAAACAACGATCTTTTAACTTCGGGGCAGGGGGCGTTAATGCAATTTCCTAGGTATTTTAATAAGAAAAAAAGGTAAAAAATATATTAAGTACAACAGTTACACACACCCAATGCATCGGCAGCAACAGGGTCTGAAGTCTGAACCTGTGGAACAGACTGACCATTTGAGCAGAAGAATTAACTACAGGAAGAAGAGAAAGCTGTTATCCCAAAGGGGAAAAGATCAGTAGTGCCTTTTACTGGGCCTGAGATGTGGCAGCAGGGAGCACAACCTGCCTCTCTCTCTAGCCCTCAGGAGATTGGAAGTCCCCTAGTCTCATGGGGGAAGGGAGGGTGTAATCATGTATATGCATATGTTTCAAAAATGGCCAGAGAGAATTTGAACAAAAACTTTCATCTCTGAACTGAAAGTAACTCTGAGAAATCTCAGTCCAGAGGGTATTTGTTTTTTCCTCTTGAAAGTTAGAAGTGTCTGAAATTAGGGACTTATAATGAAAGTGCCTCCTCAACCGCAATTACAGCATTGCTACTGTGGAACGATAATCAAAATAAGAACAATAACTGTATAAACGCTATCACAGAGAAGTTCAGTTGAGCCAATTAATTGGAGACAACTACTGTAATGTGGAAGCAGAGCTTCTATTCTGAAGAGGAAACAAATCAAATATTCAGTATTTTTATGTTCTTTTGCAGCTTGTATACTGGTTTGGGCTCTATATGAACCTAATATACCACAGAAGCCATCAGACACCATAGAGATGGCAACGGCTCTTCATCACTACCAATGTATGTCAGATTTCAACCAGTAATATAGGGATGAAACATTATGCAGCTAAGTACCAGTCCTCCCCGTCATCCATTCCCTATGGGCCCAGTAAGTTCTGATGTTACCAGACTGTTCTGATTGGAAACCTGAGTCTGAGCACCACCAAATTCTTACACTCCCAAGAGAACTGTCAGTTCCGTCATGGATCAAGCACCAACACAGTCACGATTGCCGTTGTGCATGAGAGATTTGATTAAATTAAGTTATATTGTGTGGTGGGAGTTATAGAAGGGGAATAACTGCCCATTTTTCATTGTTCCCATGCTTTACATAGACAAATTAAGCCTTTTAGAAGCTTGAGATTCAGCTTCAATGGCATTTTGCAACTAAACTGTTAAATGTGGAGAGGCGACTCTTTATCAGTCTTTTTCCCTCTCTCTGCTCTAGCTCTTGGCAAGATCATTATCTTCCTACAGTGATGGAAGATAATATTAAGTGCAGACTTCAAAATGAAAAACACGATAAGTCTTTTTTAATCTTACTGTTTATTAAGACTCTTCATTCCTGATTCATTAAGTGTAGTATTTTTAATTGATGGCCGTGAAAATTAGACACTTGTGATCATAGATTATATCTCTATCTCCTTGTACCCAAGACCAGAACCTAAACAATTATGTACTTCTTGAAGGTAACCTCACCCATATGCTTATATATTATGACTCATTTTCTTCTCTTAGATTGTATTTGTAAATTCAGAGTTACTTCTTTGAAATCTAGGGACTTACTTCTGATTTACACAGGGGAAGCAGAGAGTAGAATTTAGACATAATAATTGTGTGGGCAGGGTAGGTATTTAGTGAAGGAGGTAGGATTGACCTGAAGATCAACAATCCTAGGCTCTTTCAGATCAACAAGGAAGCAAATCACAGCATCAAAACCTCCCCTGTGAGAACACTCTGTTGCCCCCCCCCTCCCCCCCCGAGTTTAAACACAGGTTCTGTCAGCAAGACCATCTCAATTGTTCTTCTGTCTTGGACAGCAGCATAAAGAAAAAGGTGGTTTATAAGATGGTGAGAGCCAAAGTTTGCAGGAGTTCATGGATCAATCAATATTTGCAATGCACCTGGAACAAACTTGACACCAGTGCAGTCTGTGCAGCACTGGTGTAATACGCTCCTTAAGAGAAGCAGAAGATTCTGCCCCCATATGCATGGTGAGGAGACCCCTAGAATGACCACATCTCTACATCTTCTTTTCATGAGACCTGTAGTATGTATTCTCTTTGCTAGTGCCTAGCTGAAGTTTGGACGATAGCTGATTGACTGGGACTCAATCTGGATAAGAGCAAGGTGACTCTAGTCGGACTAAAGAAACATCTGGAGTACATGATGGACGTGATATCTGTTCGCTTGGTAGATCCTTTATTTATTAACAGACTTGGAATCTGAGGTCTTGTTGGGTCCTCAGCTGCTTCTGAATTTTTCGGTAGCAACATTAGCCTTTCATGTTGTCTGCAGACTTCGATATAGCTACTTACCTCCTCATAACCTCTGCATTACATCACTGCTATGCACCTCATATGAGGCTACTCTTACAGGGCACACAGTCTCCCGCTAGTTCAGAATGCAGCTGCCTGCTTATTTGGGGGTCTAATTCTGCCACCTTTCCTTGTGCTGAGAAAGACCTTACTCCACTAGTATTCCTATGGACCTTTCCCCCATGTTATGAACTACACATAAAGGCCAAGAATAATTTGCAGTCCCTGCCCTCAACTTAGAGTGGTGACTGCTCCTCCCTGTCCTTAGTGTGTAGCAGACTACATTATCCTATTGGATCTAGCAGCCTGTACAGCCCCCAGGTATACAGTTGAACTCAGGAATGTTTCCACTTTGCTCTCGATGTAGGGCTGGGTCTTACAAATAGACCCAAGTTCTTTATGAGTAGCAACGTCCCCTGGGAATAATGAGGTACAATGACCATGTAGGAAGGTGTGGTGGCCTTCCTCCGAGCCGGGGCCTGAAGAAGAGCCACAACCACAGGGTGGGACAGTAAAAGGGCTGGCCGCCCAGTCTTCCCAGCAACCGGAAGGCCGGTGAGCGATAGGTCCGACCTGCCGCCCAATCCAGCCCCAGACGGGCAGAGCCTCAGTCAGGGCTGAGAGTATAAAACACAGGCCCCACAGGTCAGAAGGGAGGAAGCGGCCGCCGGAGGTAGATGTACTACCCTGCCGGCAGAGGCCTAGGCCTAGGCCTGAGCAGAGCCCCCGGCCCGACCTGGAGACTGGGTGGGGCCTTCAAGGAGCTGGACCTCTGGCAACCCTGCCAGAGGGACTGGGCCGAGCCACCGGAGCCCCAAGACTGGGCAGAGCTCCTGCAGCAACCCGGGTGGAGAATACCCCCTGAGGCCGGACGGGACCTGGAGGAGTTGCTGGCCGCCGAGCCCCCTGACTTGGGACAGGACCTGGATGAGCTGCTGGAAGCCAAGCCATTCCCCACACACAATGACCTAGAGGAGCTGCCCCTCGAGGAGGAGCTCCCCGCATTGCCACCTGTGGACGAGGAGGGACTGGCGGGCCTGCCCTGGACAGAGTGCCCCAGCGACCCTGAGAAGGCAGGTACCTGGGGATACGGGGAGGAAGTGGCCCAGGGACAGCCATAGTTAGTGGCTGGAACAGGGGCAAGCCCCGTCGGCGTGTTGCGGTGGGAGCCCCGCCGACTGAGTGGCAATGCCTTTGCCACTACTAGGGCCCTGGGCTGGGACGCAGTGGAGACGGGTGGACCTGCATCCCCCTTCCCCCTTCCAAGCCACCCCTGGAGAGCCCCCTCCCGACCACTCCCAAGAGCGGACCCACTGCTCGCTCGCCCTGCCTGAGGGCCCAAGTGATAGACTGCTTGCCTGCCCGCCCTGTCTCAGGGCCGGGGCACCAGACTCCTCGCACAGCTAACATTCCCCTTGTAGGAAGATGTGGTGGCCTCCCTCCGAGCTGGGGCCCAAAGAAGGGCCACAACCGCGGGGCCGGACCGGACTCCATGCTACAGACCACCATTGAAAGTCAGCATTTTCCAGCAGATACAGAACAATGGTATCTGCGCTTACCATACATTTTCCATATACAATATTTAAAACAGATATTTGGAGTTACTGCACGGTAACAGTCCACATAATTGACTTTTTAATGGATTGGTAGAAGGGCTTCAGTGAAGACTACTGGAGTGATTAAACAGGGATCAAGACCATGCCTTCGTGAGTGAGTGACATCTAAGAAGAGTGGGCTGTTTTTAGAACTCTTATAGCTTTTGTTTGAAACAAACTGATTGACATATTCATAATCAACCTTTTAAAAAACTGACAAAAAGAAAACACAAGAAAATTGTGCCTTGAAGGCACTTGAAAAGAAATTCCCCTCCCCTCTCAGTCATTCATTATGTTTTCTGTATTTAGAATTTAGATATTTTAAAGATTCTGTTGTTACTGGTAACTGCTTAAACACAATGACATCAAGACACAACTTGTTTGTCCCTATCTATCTCTTGTTTGCTCTTCTGTTTGAGTTTGCCATTGTATTTGAAGCGGAATAATATTCATTGCCATGAATTGTGTTCTGTTTCTTGTGATTACTTACCAAATCATTCTGTAGTGTTCATTGTTTTTTTTTTCCCCCTAATTGTTGGGTTTGATCTCCTATTGGGGAATTGGCCATTCTGTGCTGGGCTGTCCTGAAAATAATTGCATTTGCCATGATTTTTTTCTAATAACCATTTTGCTGTAGAAATGCATGTGGGCAAATCCCAATCTTTGCTCAGACAAGCTTATCCTGTGAAATGATTGCGTAAGAACTATGTTCCTGGGCTTATTATCTGTAAAATATTTATATAATATATGTTAACTATTATTTCTTTCCAATTCAGTAAGCAAACAGCAAATCTAAGTATTACCTGTTACGGTATCATTGCATAATTCGGACTGAATTCTGTTCTCAGTTTGGACATGCAGCTTACACTGATGTTAGTCAGAGCTGTGTGCACAGATGGGGGAAGTATTTAGGTTTTTATAGTAATATCTCTTGTAGATTATTAAGGGACAGATTGTGATATCCTTACTGACACCGAGTACCTTACTGTACAAGCAATCCTATTCATTTCAGAGGGGCTGCTCATGGTGGAAGTTGCTATTCAATGTGAGTAAAGGTAGCAGCAGCTGACACTAAATTATTTGCCATTTGATTATAAATGGTGATCAGCTGGAAGGTTTGGGGAATTTTGATGCATAAATTGAGCTATGCAACCACTATTAATATTAATTTCCAGTGCAGTTCATAGCAATTTAGCCAAACAATTTCCTTGGACATCAATGGTGATTTTTAGTAGGCAAATTCCTGTATAGTACAAGGAAAATATCCCCTTCTTTCATTTATGCTACCAATAAGGGTCTGATTAATCTGTCCTATAATGTACTCTTCCTTTTTAATTCATACATTGTGGACATCTTGATTATTATGGAACAAATACTTAACTACAGGTAGAAGTCCCATCTATTTGCATAAGCACAACAAGTAGGCTTTGCCCCTTTTTAATTTATGCAGGCATCAGTCTGCCTTTATAATTCTTCCACTATGATCTGGGGGTATATTGCTTGGTTTCTGTATTTCAGTCACTGCAGTTGTGACTTATTTAAAAATGATGATGATAATGTACAAGTTGAAAGCCCAATCCCGAAAGCTTGACTCACTGGAGTAATCCTTACTCACATAATAGGCTCATTGACTTCTGTGGGTATAATGATGGAAGCAAAGGTATGCAGACACAGGCACTTAATTGTCCAGCTGTCTAAGATACTATGTATCTACACAAGAAAGGTGCTGTAGAAATGAAGAGACTGTTCTGGCTCTTACTGAAGTAAATGACAAAAACAGCCATTAACATCAATGGGACGTGAAATAGGCCTAGTATTACTGACTGACTCACTGACTGAGGGGCATGGATTTCTAGAGAATTACTGTGATGGCTAAAGGCACCTAAAATGCAGTAGCACATCTAAAAAAATCCCTCACCTGTGCTGTTTGTGAATGTGGGAAATAGAAAGTACATAGATACATATTCTACAGGCCAGATCCTCAGCTGGTGTAAATTGGCATAGCTCCATTGGCTTAATTCTAGGTCATGTGATTATGGAGGATTATCATTCTCCATCTTTCTTAAAATTTGCATTGATCAATGAGACATATATGTGCACGAGTGTATATAATTAAGCAGTATCCTTGCCTTTACTGTGAATTACCATTACAGGTGCAATATAAGATCCAGGGTTCCTAGACTGTTAGATTGTCAATGGAGTTCCCACCTTGTGGCCAACAGCTGACCAGTGATCACGAACAGAGGTCATGTTCAGAAGGTATTGGCAGGTCTCAGAAAGATACAGTCAATCCCTTCAGCAGACTCCAGTTTATCCCAGCCGTTTTCTAGGGAGGAACTGGAACCAGCTATTTCTATCTTAAAACCTTTCAAGGCTCTTGGGCTTGACAACATCCATGGGGAGTTCCTGCATCACATGAGCTCATCCCGTTGCAACTTTCTGCTAAGACTCTACAATACCTGTCTGGCATGCTGTACAGTTCCGAAGGTCTGGTGAAGGTCACACATAGCGATACTTCTTGTTCCTGGAAGGAAGGTGGATGACCTGAAGAACTATCGCTAAAACGTTTTGATCAGTGTCACTTTTAAGCTGCTGGTACTTAATCGACTGTTGCCTTTAATCGACCACAGTTACCTCATTACCAGGCAGGATTCCAACTGGGCTGTAATGCTGAGGATTAAGTGATTAGACTGATCTCTTTTACCGATAATGCCTTTGAGGCAGGACAGAAGGTCAGCACTGTTTTTGTTGACTTTGCATTGGCATACAACAGTTTGGCACCATGGATTACTCCTAAAATTATACTCCACAGTCCCAGAAAAGAAAATTGTAGAGTTTTATTATGCAGATGATTTCTAACAGAACAGTCATGGTCAAGTGGGGAGATGGTTCAAGCTGCTCACATTATATGAACAACGGACTTTCCCGGGGATCTATACTCACTCCAATGCTCTTTAATATATGTCTAGATGACTTGCTGCCCACCTCGGCAACCAGGTTTACGTACACTGATGACCTCTGCCTAGCAATAGCCAGAAGGAGCTTTGAGGAGCTTGAGTTCTGCCTGTCATTTGACCTTAACACTTCAGTCAACTACTTTTTGAAGTGGTGACTTAAGATGACATCGTCTTTAGTGTGTTTAATTTGCTTCCATCTCATCCACCAGTTAGTTCATTAATAGCCACGTGTCCTTCTGAACACCAGCCAATCATTTTTTAAACCAGATCCTACTTATTTAGGGCTAAAGCTTTCTGCTCTCTGTCCTTTTAAAAACACATTAAGACAATATGCACCAAAATCCAGAGGAGAATTGCGCTCCTTCGAAGGCTTGCTGGCAGTTCATTGGGTGTTAGCACTGCAAACATAGACATCTAAGAATGCCCTAATTATTGCACCTGTTGAATACTGTGCGGCAGCCTGGGGCTCCCGTTGTCATTGAGGCATGTTAGACTCAATGATCAACCCTTTGTATCATCACTGGTGTGACCTGGATAACTCAAATCTCCAACCTTCCGGTGAGATTTATTATGTGCAGCCAACTATTAAGACAGCTTACTTCACAATTTCATCTCAAAGCTTGCATCACAATTTTCACATCAAAAACACTGGTTAGAGTTAAGATGCCCCTTTCCTGAAATAGTTGAACCTCTGTCAGTATATTAGACACAACCTGTCCAAAGAACAGCAGCAAAAGGTGGTGCAAGACTATATTTTAGATCAGTGGTGAATTTCTCGGCAGTTAGACAACTCAGGTGCATGTTCCCTTTTCTCTTCAGATCAGCTCTCGCATGCTCCTCAGAACAACCATGAGAACCAAAAGATCCTCTCTCATTATAATAAGATACACCATGGTCACATAACAGGATACATCTTTGCCACTGGGGCTTCTTAAGTTCCCCATCTTGCCTGGCAGAACTCAAGAACAAACAGCATGAAATCTGATTAAGGACAACCCTCTATATCATCTTGATGGGTGGGTGGATGCACTTGTCATCTCTGGATGTTGCTGCTGTCAGAGTGGCTATATCACTTACCCAACATCTAATTCACTGTTTGTGCCATCAGAAGCTGTCCACCAGAAGAATGATTGCTAGACACTATGGTGAGACACACTCAGAATTCCATAGATAGATCTCTGCTCTGACATTCATTCAGAGAGCAGTTTCTGTGTCCAGAATTCACAGATCTTATATTAATGGAATAAAATGTCTCCAACCATATCTAATGAGACTGTAATGGTTGGTTCAGCTCACCAGAAATTCAAAGAATTTTCACTTAAGTCACTAGGGCATAATATTTAACATTGGCTTTGACATGGCTTATGTCTCTTGTTCTCCTCTTCTCCCCCTTCAATATATCAACCTTCTCTTTGTTTTATCATAGCTTTTCCCTTCACCTAACCTGTGAGTTAAAGTGCATAATAAGGGTTATAGGCCCAGAACTTCAAAGGTATTTAGGTGCCTAACTTCCGTTGACGTTAATGAGAGTTAGGTGCCTGAATACCTTTGAGGATCTGGGCTATTTACCTTGTGATCCATGTGTGCAACTTCCATAAATATCAGTGGTAGTTCTGCAGAAAGATAAAGAGCAGAATATCACTAACATTTTAGGCTAAACCCTGAAATCTTTACTTAGCCCATACTCAGGCAAAGATTCCATAGATGTCAATGACAGTTTTACCTCAGACTGGACTGAGTAAAAATGAAGAAAGGACTTTAAGAACTGACTCCTTAATTATTTTATTTCTCCGGTATCAATTTCCTATTATAGCTACAAATACTGAACAATATCAAGAAAGCAAATATGCATTTTAAAATACCTAGTAGAAATACTCAAGTACATTATTCACCAAATGTTGCAGATTTCTGTTGAATACAGTAATTGACTCTACAAATATTTCTGGTAGTTTTTGACTCAATCTGTAGCTGGTCAATTACTATTTATTGAATAATTTTTTGAACGATTAATGGCAAAATTAATTAAATTGTGCAATGTATACGTTTTCAAAGCCTATTGAAGTCTTTCCTTCAAAGTACATACAGTTCTGTATATAATACATTAACAACCACTGTGAATTACAGAGATATAATTTTAGTAAAGGCTTTTGGGGATATCATAAACCTCCAAGTGGTTTGGATAGTCTCTTGATTCCAAAAAACGTAGTTATAGCTCCATAAGTCAAAATGTGCTTTCATTTTAATTAATACAGGGATTCAAATGTAACAGTAAATCTTTCCTCACCTCCTCTACCTCCCCTCATTTCTTCTCTTCCTACTCTGCTCCTTTTGTGTCTCACCTCTTCTGCTTCATAAACGTCCAGGCCTGACATTGCTCCCTCCTAAACACAATACAAGAGGCTCCCTCTGAAGATCAACCTTAGCAGCATGTAGCAGGAATGAAATAGGCTCCAGTCTAACAGAGCACCTACTTAATTGTAAGCAAATGAATAGGTCTGAAATCAATGAGTCAATGAGACTGTTTACATGTTTAAGACCAACCACATGCTTAAATGCTTTGCTGGATGGGGGCCTTGAACACCAATGGAGAGATTTTAATAATATAAAGGGGCATCACATCACGTTTGAATTTTTATATTTGGTTTCATGGTTTGGTTTATATTTTACACTGCCACACACATAATAGACACATAGTGTCATGTATTCAAGCATTATCTTTATGAAAAATTGAGATAAATGTACCCCCTCACCACATGGAGACTATTTTCACTAAGGAAGGATAATTTAACATTTAGATAATAAGTATGTGATTTTAAAAATTGTAGGTAGTTTGCGGTTTTTCCAGAAAGATGGCTTTCCCCCCTCTATGTAATTATACGTTTCTGAAAGTCTGTTATTGTATCTAAGTAGCTAAAAACATTGCCAAACTCCAATTTTGAGAATTTACAGTATTAATGTGCTCACAGAAATGTAAACAGAGACCAGATAGGAAAGAAAAAGTCTGTTACTAAAATGTACTAACCAAAAAAAAAAAAAAAAGAACCAAACACCTCAAAGACAGAAAGCACATCTCTCCTATAGAGAACAACAATACTTAGTTCTTATGTAGCCTTTTTCATGCATTGATCCCAAAGTGCTTCATTATCCGCATTTTATGGATGGGAGACAGAGGCACTGAGACTTGCCCAAACTCTGGAAGGCAGGACTGAAACCCAAAGTCTCCTGACTCCCATCCCTGTGCCCTATTCACTGCACCATGCTGATTTCCTTCAGCTTCAACTTTCTGTCTGGCCAACGTCAGTGCCATAGCTGGGTATCGAACCCAGATTTCTTGACTTCCACACCTGTGCCCTAGGTATTAACCTCATTGCGTCGTCTAAAAAGTGTCAGTTTAGTTTCCCTACTATTCCCATAATATATAACAGTGTGTGTAGCTTAGTTCTGTTTTGAAGATGCTTTCTTTGTACATTAAGCTTTGGCAGTTAGCTGGAATTCTGTAGATATGAGAACGTGGTTGTCTCGTTGGCTTTTTGCTGGTTTCATTTTGTAAAGAGGCTCTATGCAGTTGCTGCTGCTTGATATGTTACTCAGAGTGCTTCAAGATGGCAAGAATGTGTCTCAATATTTTTCCCTTTGTAACTTTCGAGTTAGAAGGATGCTTCTTCTAATCAGTAGGTTTTAGCGGTGCTCAAACTCCTATCAGATTGTAACAGACTCCTAATCCGGCTTTGATGTCACAGATTAATACAATTCTATAATGAAGTTTATCCTCCAATATTTCAAATTTGCTTGCAACATAGAATGCTTGTGTGAATGGCCTGTGTTTCCAGTCTTGTATCTTTCTGAGAGCTGTATATTTTTGCAAAAAATTAAGCATCAGTGAATTGTTGTCTGCTGTAGGTATGTGATGTAAAAACAAAATTTCTGGAAACATCTGGATCTGTCTGAATTTGTCTAGGGGTGAACTTTCCTTCCTTGGTGAGAAACTCTTCCAACTGCTGAAAGGTCTCATCTTGATGCTGGTTTGTAGAATTAGATAAACCCAAATCCACTCTTTCATCATTTATGAATCTTGCAGCTATGTCACCTCTCTGCGTTCAGTTAAAAACAAACCAAAAGAGCAGGTGCTCTGTTAAGAGAATATGAATAAAGTTCTCTGTACCGTTGATACAAGAGAATATGAATAAGGTTTCTTATACTTGTGATATAAAAGAATAAAAGTAGGAGATTCAGTGAGCTGAACAGTAGCAACACTGATTGAAAGGAGAGAAGATATATGTGTCTGTCATAGGACCCTAGCAGCATTTTATCAGTCTTTTTATTCAGTCTTTTTTCCATCATGACAGAAAAGGCTTTAGAGAAGAAGACTATAGCAAACTGATTTACAAGCTCTATATGACGGCAGTAGGTCTTATTACTGCAATGCACTTAAAAATCCTTCTTTCACCTTCCTTAACTCTAACAGTTTGCCGTAGTTAAATTTTTTTAAATAGTGAGCCGGAACAGTCACCAGCCATTGCAACAATACTAGCTGCAAATGTGTGAACTTTAATTCTTCTAAAGCCACTTTATCTTCTAACACAGATCAGTTCCTTTCATCTCTCTGCTTTTTTTTTTTTTTTAAAGTTCCCTGCCTTCCATATGAAATTCCATTTCACAAAGCGATTGACAGCAGACATGGAATCCTAAGGCTCTTCCACCCTGAATGACAAAAATAAAGCAGAACACTCACCCCCAAAGCCCCTAATGTACCATAAAAAGATTGCCACTGCAGCAGCTGTTGCTGAGTCCCACTGCTGGCTTCTTGAAAAAGTGGCTAAGCAGCTGCTTCTTATCTACTGTGTTTTAAAACAGTCAGCTAAGTTATTTTCTAAAAGGGAAAAAATACTTTAAAGCAATTTAACCTTATTCCCAAGGTCACATGTATTGCAATTAGAGTGCTTTTAGAGAGGCAGCGTGTTCCGGTGGAGTCAGGAGAACTTGGTTCTGCCACTGACCTACTGTGTGACCTTGGGCAAGTCACCTCATCACGGTTTCTCTGTCTGTGCTGTCTATTTAAACAGTAAGCTCTTCAGGGCAGGGATTGTTTCTTACTATATATTTGTCAATAGCCTGGAACAATGGCTCTTTAGTCCTGTCTGGAATCCGTAGGCACTACTGTGATATAATAATAACAATAAACCTACCAATGAAGGTCACCAGTGTGAAAGAAGAAAATAATTTGTACACATTAATTTTAAAGAGTTGAATAGCGTCTGTGCGATGTTAGCCATAATAGAAGCAGATGTTTTCAAAGCCCTATAGTGATGCAAGTACATTGAAAGACTCACTGTAAATTAAGTTTAGGAAATACTTGTGTAACAGAATAGCAAAATGCCACATTGCACTTTTAAAGAAAGGAAGAGCAGACTGGAATCAGAGAGGCAGGAACTGGAGAGGAAGTGCAGGGTGACTGGACCAGGAACTGCATATATTAGAGGGAAGACTGTGTCAGTGAGAAGTCTTTGTTTGGAAGTAGTGTCATAAGGTATAACATGGGCCAACAGAATTCAACCATGGCTACAACTAATGCCTTGAATCAATTTAATGTGATCAGACAGCAGTAAAATTATATAGCGCATGTGACACCCTATGAACCAGGGACCAAAGGAGGAATGAAAGTGTGATATTTGCGTAGATGTTAAATTGAAAGGAATGGTAAATATTTGCTTTGTACTGATCTAGCTTAATAAAATGGTGATTTAAGAGATTTGTGGTTCAGTTAGGAAGTCTGCAAATTAGACTATTAATGTTAAATTGGAGTGAAAAGAGACCTCATACATAGTAATGAAGTTGAAGTTCAAGCTGCAGAGTTAAACATGCAGGCCCGTCATTTTGCGTTAGTGCAGGCGGAAATCAAGAGGGACATTGGCAGGATACACAAGATGATAGTATAGACAGACAAAGGCTGCAACAAACTGTTCACCAGAAATCTAATCTCTAGTGAACAAACCCTTCGTAGGCTTGCTTTGAAAAGCTCACAAATTCACAGTCTTTCACCTTTGGGCTTGGGATGAAAGACAAGCTGGCCAGCTGCCAATATTTAATTCAACTGTTTTATCTAACAGTGAGATAGTGAGACAGTCAGGGAGAGACAAGGACTTTCTGGATTCAGAAGAGACTTTTTTTCTTGGAGATTTCTAAATTGACCTTAACTAATCTCTTCTTACTAGACTTGCAGCCTTGAAAATTTTTCTTTTTTGTTTGTTTTAAAGAGATATTCCTCACTGGAATTTATTCAGACTTTCACAGCTCCAATTTAGATTTGAGAAACACACTCAATAAAAAGGTACTTACTGACTGCTTGAGAATCATGGAAGCTTCTCTAAAGCCTTCAAATAACAAGCTGGTATTGTTTAGTGAACCACAAAACACATAGGGACAAAGCCAAAAATCTTTACTCAGGATTCCTTAAGGGACATGTGGAGTTTGATATACGTTTCCCCGGGTGTCCTTCTTCCTTCTCCTCCTGCCCCTCTCCCCACCCAGATCTAGCACCCTGCTGGTGTCCTAGAAAGGGGAAAATAGTGCCATAAAGGCCATTGCTTCACTCTTTCTACTCAGAATGGGCCAGATCTTGTGAATAATCTACTTCACATGTGGATCACAAGGGAATGATCAGGGCCTTGGATAAAGAATTAAAGATGTGGCCCATGGTTATTCTTTTAATACTATATTAAATTAGGAAATACTGGTTACATTTTATCCTATATTTTTTGTTCCTGTGGATCGTGTTCCCTTAATTTTGTTTTCACTTTTAGCCTTGACCCAAGTCTTAGGCTGCATTGTAGGTGCTGAAGTTCAGCTGATTTTGCGTGAAGACTAATTAAAACCCTGAGTGTCACCTACTTTCAACACAAAGCCACGAACTGGATTGGATCTGCATAAAGTTGGGGCTAGGATCTCTTAGATATTTGCAAACCAGTGCAAGTCATTCAGCAAGCATGGACCGAACTTTGAATTTAGAACAAAACCCAAAATCTGATGAGCATTGCGTTTCAAAGTGAGCATTTTCCACTGCTCCAATGTTTATCTAAATAGCAGTTGAACTGACTGAGTCTAAAAAGTTTGCCAGAAAAATTCCAAACAACAGGGTTCCTCACAACATTTCTAGTAATTCTTGTTTCTTAAATGGCCAGAAATGCCTTGGACTCAATTCTTCACAGCTGTGCACCTTGTGTAGATAGACATTTACACACGTGTAAAAAGGGTGTAAATCCCAACCACACTGAGTTGGTAGCATTATACACCCATTGTGCATGGTTTTACATCACTACACAAGTGTAAGCAGTAGAGAATCAGGCCTCATAAAGGTACTTTCTCTCCCCATAGCTGAACTGTAAAGGCACATGAAATCAAAGAAAAATAACTAAAAAAGAAGTTATCCAAATACTGTTAAACTGCCAAAAAAAAAAAAAAAAAAAAAGAGGCAGATTTAAGTTTTGAAGAATCATTTAGGTCAGATCTTATTTTATCTAACTTTGCCTATCTTTATTATACTGTCAACATAGGTTGGCTATCTAATTGCTTAGGTGGGGCATTAAACATTTCTTCCTAATGTTATGCTTTATTGTGACACCAATATTGACATACTGTATTCCCCTCGACCTTGTATTTAGAAGTGATAGAATATGAAGATTACATTTGCATGACTATTACTATTCCAAAATGCAAATTAAGCTTATGTTCTTTGGTCTGTAGTGCCAGCTGTGAAGAGGATAGATAAGCAACAGCACAGTATTTATAATAATCTTCCTAAAAACCTCTTCAGAGAGAACTTGAGAGTGACTCAGTCTACTTGAAATGATGTTATAACATTCTAGTCCTCCCTGAAGTGGTGTCAGAAGACAAGGTTGGAGGCAGTCAGGTCTAGTTAGTGGAGCAGGAGTCAGGCCTCATGGTCAGAGTCTGAATGCCAGAGTCCAAGGTGAAAGCAGAGTCAGAGCTGGGGATTGGAGCTGAAAGTCAAAACTGAAGTCAGTGCCCAAATGCCAGAACCAAGGGGCAAGACAGAGTTAGGAATCAGAACTGAGGGTCAGAGCCAGATTACCTGGAGTAAGGGAAAGCAGGAGCAGGGCTGGAACAGGACTGGAACAAAGCTGGGTGCAGGACAGGATCTAGGCAGGAGCAGGGCTTGGAGTGAGGCAAGCACAGGTAGGCAGAGAATCCCCAGGCACGCGCATTGAGCCACCGCTGATCTTCTGTACCTGCTGGGCTCCAGAGCAAGCCATCTAACTGTCTTAGCTAATCAGGTGGTTCAGCTGTGGTCCAGCTGCACATGTTGGCTGCCTGAGAAGTGGGCAGGTGCAGCTGCAGGCCCTCATTCCTGATAAGCGGTCTCTGTGAGCAGTCGTGGAAGTTATCTTTGCCATTCCAAGTGGGATGTTCAATAAGGTAAAGAAAGTGGTCAGCAAAAAATAAGTTGTCAGCTCATTAGACAGGAGTCTCTAAACACCCATGTGTGCATATACACATCCTACACACCTGTAGGATTGTGTAGGAAAACAAACTGAACAAGACACATTTGTTTCCTGGCCCTCAGTGTGAGATTTTTTCAACTAGTCTGTTCAGTAAACCAGGTCAAATTGACTGATAATTATATGACAAATGCACTTCACATATTTTCAGCTGGAAGAGGGATCTCGTTTGTGTATGTGTGTGCATACACTTTTTTTATGTTTTCCATACTACATATCGATGCTGAAGAGTTTATTCACCTTACTGGTGCAGAGCACACAGCAACTTGTACAGCTTACAAATGACAGGTAAGTACATACATGGGGAACAAATATTTTGTAATGGGCTCTTCAATCGGGAGACAAAAGATTAACAAGATCCAATGGCTAGAAGCTGAAGCTAGACAATTTCAGAATGGAAATAAGGTGTAAATTTTTCACAGTGAAGGTAATTGTCCATTGGAACATCTTACCAAAGGTCATGGTGGGTTCTCCATCATTGGAAATTTTAAAATCAAGATTGAATGTTATTTTAATATATCTGCTCTAATTCAAAATTAATTATTTTGGGGAAATTCTATGGTTAGTGTAATTCAGGAGGCCAGACTAGGTGATCGAACACAATGGACCCTTCTGGTCCTGTAATTTATGCACCTATGATATTTGCCCCTTTCAGCTTCCTTTCTATATTTTTTTAGGAGGTGCATATGGTGGATGCTCACTCACTTCAATATCTTTTCAGCTACTAGTTTGAAAAATGCCTCAGTGTTTATGCCAGATGAATTGTGGGTTAAATGCATTAAATATAAAACCATCATCACAATCCTACTTTCTTCATGTATCATTTGATCATGTGGTAATTGTACCAAAGCTGGTCACTAGGAAATCATTTGGCTGTAGTATGAATGACTCTTAGGTTCAAAGCTAAATTATTGAATCTGGTTCCTTTTTTCTTCTCACTCAACCACTATTTGCATGGAGATACTATACAATGAGGGATGGGCTATTCTACATTTTGGGCAGTTAGTTTCGTAGCTGCCCAGCCAATATCTCTGAATTATCTTTTTTAAATCCCATCAGGCAAGAAGGAATCCAACTATTTTTTTATATCTTAAACAGAGTGGATGCAGCATATTACTGAGAAGCACACACTGTGCTCTCCCTTGGAATCGTCACTTCTGTTTTTTCTTGTTTTGTTTCCCTTAGTTTAAAATAAATCATTCACTTGCTCTTCATGACTTGGAAAACATAACAGAAATGATTTCAAGTGTCCTAAAATGTCTTACAACTGTTTAGCTCCTATGTCTTTCTCCATAAGTACTTCCTGGGGGAATCAACATCCCAATGATTTCTTTGGCCAGACCTCCTCTTTACAAAGGTTGGCCATGTAATTAAGGAATGGAAATACCAGGTGACTGAGCTGACCAATCACATGGTTTAAACAGGGAATTCTGACTAGGAAATACTTTGGGGAATACTTGCTACAATAGGCTTATAAAAAGCTGTTCATCAACAAATCAGTAAAAATCATGAACAATTTCATGGGTCATTCACTAACAGAAGGGTCAAATCTGACAAATTGTTCACCAAGAATATTCTAATGAGTTCTAATTACATGAATGAAATCCTCTTTCTTTGTCTCCTGATTGCTTGATAACCACATAAAAGGAAGTGACTAGAATGGAGATAAAGTTCTGGCAGTAAGCAGGAGGTAACATATTGATTCTAAGTTTTTGCTAGGTAAATCATTAAACCATGATTTTACCTCTGATTTTATTTGTTTGCTGTATGTGAAGGCAACTTAGATTCACCAATGGAAAATTAATTAATATATCTCTATCACTGCTCAAATATTGGAAACTTTTAATCATTAAATGATGAAATTAGTGTAGTGTCTGGGAACCACTCGTTAAAGATCCATCCAGATCCATACCAGCTGCAGAAAATCTCACTCCTCAGCCTAAAGTGCCCCTGACAGATCAAGTGTAATTGTGAAAGGAGGGCAATTTGATGAATTTGCTGAGGTGCCAGTTACATTTTAAAGCTGAAATCTAACATACTAAATCTGCCATTTGGATAAGTGCTATAGATAATATTAGAATGAAATCTAATAGGACAACCCCTTGTTACTGAGTCCAGTTAGCTTACTAATTTAATGCTACGTTTCTTTTAGGTCAACTTTAAGTTGATCAGTTTTTCTCTAATCAGGACATTTGGTTATTCTTAGCCAACCAACAGTTTATTAATTCACCCAGTACTACATCAATATACAATCAACAGTCTATCAATCAAGTGTACACACAACTAATCTTCTAGGTATAGTAGTACACCAATACTGTCCTGCAAGCAATTGTCACAGAGTAAGGTTGAGGCTTAGCAGTTATGCCAAGGAACCATACAAATAACTGTGATTTCTTATGACATTTATTTATGATCATCATCAATTCTTTAATCGATTACACATTTATCACACTTTCAGTATTCCTCCAAGGATGCACTTGCCTTTCAGGCCCCTTTAAGGGGTGGGAGGGTCCCTGCTGTTTGAATGGTTTGGTCTGAAAGGAGGCAAGTTTAGAATATCAGAAGCAATTGCTGAAAGTGATGGTTGAAATCTCTCTCAGGCCAATCTGTTTGGACTTATAAAGGAGGGCATGCATAGAGCATTAGTTAAAATCTAAAATATGGTAACTTAAGGTCTCACTGAATAGGCAGACTCCACAAGATAAGCTATGGTTATTTATGTTAAAGAACAAAGGGAGAAATACAGTCTTTGAAATGAAATCTCACCTCTTGGTCTCATGCTGTTAAACCTGGAACATGGAAGAGTCTTTTCCACACAGCTGGTCCAGGTGTTGGTCGCACTGAAGAATCTGCAGCTTCTTCATGGATTCAGTCAACTCTCATTAGTCCTGCAATCCTAGATGAATGTGGGAGTCTTTTCCACACAGCGAGTCAGTGAGTTCTGCCTAGTCCTGTGACTCTGGATAAGGGGAGCATCTTTTAGATAGTGTCAGTGTATGACCAATTTATTCAATGCTTCCTTTAGTCAGAGGTTTTAATTTATTTCATGGATTGTATTTCATAATTTAACCCAGCTGCTCATTGGGATCCCCTTTCAAGCAATTTCTCTTAATATTCCAAAGTTCTACCTTGCCTAGGTGACAATATCTTTCATCATTCTTTTTGTCCTATACAATTCTTATCACTTATAGGATGCAACAGTCACTTACACAGAAAACCAACAAAATCCATTATAGTTTTCTAAATTAGTGGACACAATCCATACAATCTGTGATTATATCTAATACTCTTCACTTCACATCTTCCAAGGCTTATCATAGGATACGAGACATTATGTTAGAGCAGTGGTTCTTAACCTTTCCAAACTACTGTACCCCTGAAGCCTGAGTCCCACCCCCACGGGGCTGAGGCATGTAACTTAGTTTCATGGCGCCCCTGTGGCTCCAGGCAATTGCCTTTCTTGCCACCCCCAATACCAGCTCTGCACTTGCGACCCCTCTAAACCCCCAGGTTGAGAAACACTGTGTTAGAGGAACAAGACAGATTATTCACCTAGTGAGTTGTAGGTCTGATTCACAAAGCAAACAAATATACCATTTCTAAGTTGTTTTGTTTCTAGGTTCCTGATATGCTATATCAGGAGGTTTGACCTTTGGAACATTCAAGTTTTTGGGTCACCAGCCAAGCCATTCCTAACTGGTTTAACTCTACATTTTGTTTTTCCTTTCCTCCAGTTCTTAATTAATATATAGGAGACAATAGGGCAATCTGCACAGGAAAGGGGGCAATTACTCCTGCCTATTGTCTGGCAGGAACGATCCTTAGATACACTAAGAGAGATGGAAGTCTCATCCATAAGAAAATTATGAGAATCTTTTATTTAAGCAACTAACGTTAGTTGGAAAATTCCTTATCAAGCATCAGAACTTTTCTTTCCTGTGAATTGTCTATTTTAGCTTAATTAATGCTCCTCAGACAAGATGTTTTATCTGTTGTGATGGGCCTGTTGAAGCTCATTGTCTTTAGCTTCAAGAGGAAGCTAAGATTTGGAATATGCATAAGGATAAGTGCCACCAGATACTTAAAAGAACAGAGATGAAGAAGTTGTCAACAACACATTTTAAAGGCACATTTTACTGTCTATACAGCTTTTTTTTTTTTGCCTTCATAGGGTCTTCTGCAATAAGTGAATATCTGCAAACAGCAAATGTAGCTAAATCAGCCGGACTAAGGTCTGGTCTACACTGCAGACCTATGTTGCTATAACTACATTGCTCAGGGATGTGAAAAATCCACTCCTCTGAGTGACGTAGTTATACCAACCTTAACCCCCTATGCGTAGGCACCTTTATGTCAACAGGAGAGCTTCTCCCGTCAACAGAGCTACTGCTTCTCAGGTAGGTGGAGTGCCTAAACTGATGGGAGAGCTCTCTCCCATCACCATAGGAGTGTCTTCACTTAAGCACTACAGTGGCGCAGCATTGTTGCAGCTGTGCCAATGCAGCATTTTAAATGTAGACCTGCCCTTAATGTTCTGTGTTTAGAGAGAGAAGGTGGGTGTGATAATATCTTTTATTGGACCAACTTCTCTTGGTGAGAGAGACAAGCTTTCAAGTCACACAATGCTCTTCTTAGGTCTGGGAAAGGTACTCCCAGCATCACAGCTAAATGCAAGGTGGAATGAATTGTTTAGTATAAGTAGTTAATATTTTCTAAGGGACCATTCAAGGTAGAGTGGCTCTTTAACACCTCTGCCATCATAGGACAAAAAGAGGGGGGATAGTGGTTACAGATTGGTGTAATAAGCCGTAAATCCAGTGTCTGTTCAGTCCATGATTTTTAGTGGCTACCAGGGTTATGAACTGAAGGTTCCAGGCTCATCTTTTGAAAGTGTTGTGCAGGTTTCCTTAGTGGACAAGTATTGACAGGTCAGATATAGACTGATCACTTTGTGAAAAGTGGTCATTCACAGGTGATAGGATGCTTTTGTCTCATCATTTTCCTGTGTGAGTTCATTCGAGAGAGTAGGGATTGTCTGGTTTTACCCACAGAGTTGTTGTTGTGGCATTTAGTGCACTGGAGGAGGTATACTACATGTTGTGATAAGACATGTGTAGGATCTGTGGATCTTAAAAGGTGCATTGTCGGGGGTGTTGATCACTGCAGCAATAGAGATATGTCTGCAGGTTTTGCATCTGTTGTTCTGGAAGGGTCTGGTGCCCCTTTTAGTTAGTGTGTCCTGGTCTGTGGGGAGCTTGCTTCTGATGATGAGCTTGGAGAGGCTGGGTGAGGGCGTTGTTTGAACGCCAGAACTGGAGGTACACTATACTGCATACAACAATGTTCTGATTTTCACAGGGGTCATATACTCCCTTGATCCAGTCACAGCACCCCCATTGACATGTCTGTTGCATGTATAGATCAATGGCAGTAGAAAACTTCATGTATCCAAGTCACTGGAAAGGTAGTGTTTCTACCTTTACCTAGGACAAGCCAGATATTTCATACAATGGTTCTCAATGAGAGTCACTCTATTCCTTGTTTTTGCACAATAAAAACTAGATGCAATATGGCATACAGTTTATAGACTGGAAGAGAAAGTCAAATGGCAGGAAAGATCTGAATAACAAACCCTCTGAGCAATTAGCGCTGTACCTGAGGCATATTTGTATGCACTGCATTCATGCTAATTGCCCATCACTGGGCTAATTTAACATAAGTTATTTCTGGGTTTATTCCATCATCACTATGTTTTTCCTGTTACTAAGCTACTGTAATTTCAGCATTGAGTGGCTCTGTTTTGACTTGCATATGTTTGTAACCCTTCAATATCCACAGAGAGACCACAGTTTACTATAATGTTTCCAGTTCAAATATGTCAGACACTTAAAACCTGTGAATTTGCACCACAGACACTTCATGCCCCATATCAGACCCATGTCTGTCAAGTGTATCTGACATACCTCAGGATTACTGTCAGCTGGTCCTTTGCTGTTTTGGAGATAGTGTTTTCTCACTGCAAAATTGCCTGTGTACTTTATGTTATTTAATTACTCCCAAAGTTTATTCATTCATAAAAGGTCTCCTAATCGTTATTATGAATTAGTTTCTACTGAATATCCAAATGGTTGTGGCAAATAAAAAGCACAGATAGAAAGCATAAAATATCTTGTACTAGAGGGAATAACTGTGCATTTGCAGGGAGATTAACTAATTGATCTAATATGTCTTTTCCATTTTTAAACTGTAATATTCTATGAAATTTATATATCTTAGTATTGTTCTTCACTGGCTACCAATGAGCTATAAAATCTTATTATTAATAATAAAAAGCACTCTTTTTTCCTTCTAAGCTTTAATTGATGGTTTTAGTTTTTCTTGTTTTTTTTTTAAGGACATGTATAACACTCAGAAGTATTATAGGAACATAACACAGATTTGTCAATAATTTGATGCCAAAATATTAAGGTCTAATTTCAGTTTGTGAATGAAAACTGACTATGCTAAAAGTTAAAAGGGCAGAGAAGAGAATATTAAAGTTAGGCCTCTTAGGGAACAATAAGGAAGTAATAGAACTGTATACAAGCCCAGCAGGAAAGGATAATGTGTAGAATCACTGGTGATCATAGAGTTGAGTGACTAGTCTGCAAAAATCAACTGTTATTGGACATTAAAGAGAGGAGCGTGCATGGAGTTTTAAATTATTAGGGGTGGAGGTTGGTTTACTAGAATCTAGAAATTTCAAGAATATGAGTAATGCATATGATAAAATATAAAGTTGGGTAGTTCATTTCATATTTCACAGTGTTTAATTCACTAGGCAGCTGTTTTTCATTCTAGCTGTAATAAATTTGAAAGGTGCTGATCAATACTGCAACTGAGTGCTTACTATTTATTAGTTATTAAACATCAATATGTGAATTTGTCTTAAGACTTCTAAAGTTGAAGGAAGAAGTAGGAAACACGTGATTTAATGGACTGTAGGCACTAAACAATGCCAAAAGTTCATTAGGTAGAAAAGGATTGACACTCATTTCAAAGAGTGCAGAAAACTGGATTTGTCAAGATTGCATGTGCCATGTCATGAAACTTTGTCTACTGAATTGGAAAACAGAATACTGATACGTTTGTGTCATGACCAGGAAGTGCGTGGTTTGGCCCTGTGGTCGGAATGGGGGTCAGGAGCCAGGCCAGGTCAGGTATCAGGAGATCATGGTCTGAGATATGCCAGAAGGCAGACCAAGAATCAGGTGTCAGGAGACAGGCAGGGTCAGGTTACCAGGAGATCAGAGGCAGGCAGTAGGCACAGGTAGCGCAAGGGAAGCATCCCTAAGCAGGAAAACCCAGGTGCATGGACAATTTCCTATTCCTGTGCTCAGTTTAAATACGAGCAGGGAATCAGTCAGGACCCCCAGAGTTCTGCCAATAAGATCCCAGGACTGGAGCCCTCTGTCAGAGTTCAGCTTCGAATTTCTGGTGACGGTTAGCAGGTCACTGGGTGGCAGGTCAGAACTTACTGGCTCCTAACAACCCTCTGGACTAGTGGGTGAGACCCATGATCCCAGACAGTTTGATGATCCTATGAGTGAGGCACTTTTGGTGCCATTGTCTTCACTGAAACAGTTGTGATTATCATTTAAATGCCTGTTCCAGCCCTTCCATCAGCTCTTCAATATCACCTTCATTTAGGAGAAATCTATGTTCATCTTCAACACCTAAACATAGGAAAAATCAATAAGCAACCATGCTAGGAAAAGAGCTGAAAAGCAAGACAGGAATTTGATAGGAAAGCTGCAACCTTCTTTTGTGTAAACCTTACTGTCAATATAGCACAAAATGAGTAATTGAAACAAATTATTGTAGCTGCACAGAGGCACAAAAGAGACATATTTACATTTGCATCCAGGTACCTTAAGTATCTTGAAATTTGCACTAAGCATATGGAGGACTTTGATCAATAATATAACATGCATTTTACACTTGGGGCTGTTTGGAGAGTCACTAAATTTACAAAGGCAACTGAAGGATGTATCAGACACACTTGACATCACAGGCTGCTGATACTACTGTTGCAGTCTCAGTGTAAAGCTGACTTCATGGCGAATTGCCACCACAGGAAGACCAAACGGAAAAATAATTCAGAGAAGCAACAGAACTTTTCCATTACTTAGTTAAATACAAAGGTTCCAAATACAAAAGTAATAGGTTGATCCCAGGGCAGAAAACAGGGTGAAACCTGGCTGATGGAAAGCAAGCCAGAGTTACCCCCCTTTTCGGTTAGTATATAAATTAAAGATCCAGATTTCTCACCCAAATCTGTGTTTGCAAAGTTGATTGGGGCACACCTGGAAAACATGGCATTTTCTTCAGTTTTTAGAAGACCCTGTCCTCCTGCCCTGCTAGCTCAGAACCACTCCAATACTTTCAGTTGGTTCCGCTGATGTTTCCAGAGAGGCTTGTTGCTGAAAAAGCAAACAAGTTGGTAAAAGCGTATCTAAGAAGAGACCGAAAAAGAGTATGATGCAGAGCTAATTAGGGATTTGGGGCTTATGATGCTGGTTGCGCTTAGCAGCGGTGCTGCTAGTGGGTAGGTCACTGGGGTCCAGCTCTCCCTCATCTGTGGCATCCCTGCTGGCCATCACCCCACTACTTTGGTGGTCCATCTTTCAATGGGTAGCAAGTTGGCCAGTCCTACCACCCATAAAAGACACGGCAATGCTCATGAACCATTCCCTCTCCCCGCCCACAGAATAACAGCTGGATGTACAGCGGCACATTTTCAGGTGTGAGACTCAAAGTAAGAGGCATCTCTGACAGTATTGCCCTGGTTGCTTCCATTTTCTAGCAGATACTTTGCCAACTGCTCATACTGCTGAGCAAGTCACTGGACTTCAACGTCCTATCCCTTGTTAAGGCTTTCTCCCTTATTCTAGCAAATATTGTGCAAATTACATGTGGATATAATCTTCGGCAAGTTTTTTCCCCTGCAGTTTCCAATCTAGCCCATAAATAGTGCCACCTTCCTGTCAGATGGACAAAAGCCCACTTCACTGCCACTCTGCAATTACTGATGGGATAGTTAAATTGTTCCTTCCTTCTGTCCAAGGGGCTTGTGAATAGCTTCATTAGCTGGGGAAGCAGAGGTCTCCCAGGATAATTGGAGCAATCTCTGCTCCATTAATATCCATAGTGATCCCAGGGCAAAGTCTCCTTTATTCATTAAGGTAAATAGAGCTGCGGTCTGAGAGTTCCTAGCAATGTGGTCCTTTCCAGACCACTCTGCATTTATGTTTGTGAACTTTGCCACAGTGGTCGACCAGGCCCTGACGCACCATGGAGAAATGCCCTTTTCTGTTTATAAACTCTGAGCCCCAGGGGAAAAAGATAGGCACATGGATCCCCTCAGTTGCCCCAGTGCAGTTTGGGAAACCCCTGCATGCACAGCCAGCAGTATCTCCTGAGCATTACCAGATTTGATGAGCTGAGGCAACGGTACCTTATTCATGACATCACGCCCCTGCCTGACCAAGGCCCCAACAATCAACCTCCTTATGCTGAACTGGTTGGCTACAAAGTGGTAACATTCGAGGATGGCCAGCTTCCAGATGACAAGAGCGACCCACTTCTCCGTGGGTATGGGGTGCTGCATGTTGGTACGCTGCTGCAACAGCTCAGGGCTAGTTCAGCACAGATCTCAAAAAGGTTACCTTCATCCTCCTGAAATTCTCTTGCCACTGCTGGTCACCTCAGGTCTGCAGTGTGACCTTTCCCCACCAATGGATACTTGGTTCCCCATGCCCAGAATACAGCACTGTACCATGGGAAACTGCTTTTGGAAGAGCTCATGGAGCAGCAGTTGCTTGGTGTCATCCTCATCTTCCTTATCCTCCTGCCTTCAGCACTGCTGCTGCTGCTGGAGATCCCCTGCTGCAGCCATGTCATCGGTTCGGTGGCATGGCAAGCCAAGTCCGAAACCAAAGCCACCCAGCTCCAAGAGCGCAAATAAGCCCCAGAACAGGCTCTGTGTATTTGTGGTCACCAGCAGAGTGGCGAGGAGCATTGTTGGTTCGGTTGCTAGACAACAGCAATTCGAAAATGGTGCTAGAATGCCCAGAGAGAGAAGAAGCATGGGACAGAATGAGCAGAAGCAGGGGATATTTTTAAATTTAACCCCAAGACCCAGAAGTCCACTGACTTCTGCCAGGCACCCCACAATGCTCAGTGAGAAAAATCCCAGGATGCACACAGCTCAGCAGCAAAGAATATCCTCCTAAGCATGCCATGCGTTTAGTGTGCACCAGGCCCCTGATGTGTACACAACAAAGCTATTTGAGAAAGGGCACAGCTGTCCTGTGTGCACGCTATTAGGACAGCTTACATATTGCACACGGACTAGCGTGTGTCAACTCAGTGCAAACTAAACCCCCCATGTAGACAAGGACTCACTCTCTGTTTCAGCATATATGGATGTGTGTGAAGAACTTGTGTTTTCTAATGTATTTAAACATAAAACAAACAATCCCCCTTCCCCAACTATCCTCTCCCTTCTTCTCCCTTTGTTTACATGCTATTTATTTAGGCTGCAGTCCTGAAAATTGTTCTGTGTGGGCAGACACCTGTGCCAGTTTGGAACAATTTCTAGGACTGGGACATTAGACTGTAATCTCTGTTGCAGAGACCTATTTTATTACATATATGTTACGTGAAGCGTTATAATTCATAAATAACACAGTCAATGGTCATCCGCAATATTAGAGTAAATGTTGATTTACTCCTGACTAATGCTGGTTTCTTCTGGGTTCCGATAGCACAACAAAGTGCCCAGAGGGGAGGTAGTAGCTATAAAAAGACTTAATCTCCTCTCCACTGTGGGGCTTTTAAATGCCCAGCACAGCCCAAAAGGTAACCTTAACCAGGATGGCATTGATTCAGTGCATCCATCTCTGCCACAGCCTCCATCAAAGGGGTCAGCAAAGGAATCCCAAATCCAATTTAAAACTACCCTTCCCCAGTGGAAGCCCTGGGGAGGACTGTAACATTGCTGACTCTCCCTAGGTTTAATCTCCCATGAGATGCAGTGGGACTCGCTGTCCAACGGGTTGTTACTTGCATCTTCTGTGCCAACAGGGGTGAACTGAGCCTAACACCTGCTGGCAAGATGCTCAGTTGATGTCAACCAGTGTGGCTACATTGACTTCAGGAGGCACACTCACTTCAATGGAGCTACCCCAATTTACACCTTCTGGCTAGTAATATATAACCACATTATGTTTCTGGTCTAGGGAAAGTTGTCGATATGATTTTTACCTAGCTTCTTCAGTGTACTTTAGACTGCTTAAAAAAGTCTAAGCACCCAGAGATATTGTGAAGAGCTCATTTATAAAAGAGAGATTTTCCCCTTTTTATTTCAATTTGTTTTATTTCTTTTTACTTTCATTATTGGAAAACTAATCTGGAGCTAATCTATAAACCTTCCAATGGGAATTATATCCTTCATAGGTCATTTGCACAACAAAAAGTCCTGTTCCTAACAGTCTCAATCCACTGCCCAGGGCGTTTCTTTTATTTATGACATTGTACACATTGGACATGGGTAAATAGTTCAGATTAAGCTAACATTATTAGAAAATATTAGCACTTTTTGAGACACAGTAGCAATAAAAATGTATGGAAAAAATCATTTATAGATGCCATTGTGTGTTTCTTCAGTGAGATAAAAAGCTTAGCACAGAGCTCAAAGTCCTTTTTTTTTTTTTTTTTAAACCAGCGTTTACTTAGAGTATCTTTGTGTCACACGGTCATTATTCAGGGACTCACTTCTAGTACACTGTGCAACAGACCGTTTAGATCCTAGTGCATGACTGTTCAGGCTCTTTGTAAAGAGGTCTCCTCCCTTCCCCCAATCTAGGCTCTTTATGTAGTTGTTTCCCCCCTCCTCCCACTCTTCCAGAGCTAACCTCTGAATGATTGAGCATTAAAGAGAAGCTATGAAAGCATTGAGAAGAGAGGCCAGGAATCTCTCTTGACAAACATTTAAGAAAATTATGTAGATTTCAGTCTCGCACAGATTGGCCAGGAACTGATGTTGACATCTTTTAGCCTCACATGCAGCATTCTTCCTGTAAATTCATTATGAAATGTGGGTTGAAATTTGGTCCTGCCATAAGCAATCTCAACTCCTGGGCCAAATTCTGTAGAGACAAACAATGGGTTAAGTTACACACACATGATAGTAGCCAAAGTCTCACCTTGCTTAGACAGGTTAAATCAGGGAATTCCATGGAGGTCACTCTAACCTGCAGATAAAATTCAGGATGATCATGGTGATGGGCTAGTACTGAAAACCAATGGGAAGAGCAGCAAAGGAATCTGCTCTCAGTTATACTGATATAAATCAGGATAATCTCTATTGATGTCCCTGGATTTACACCTGTGAAAAACAGTGTGAGGCCAGAAACAGGCCAACAACCTTCTCTTCCTCTCCCCAACACACACACATTTGTATCTGAGTGGATTCTTGTTGTGCATGGACCCACTGGCCAAATAGCCACCAATACATCTTGATACGGCCACTTTGCCTTTCCAAGATCCAGCACAAAGTGTTGTGTTCTGTTTCACTTCACAGGAGAATACAGACTCCCCTTGCATGTCCTCTCTGCAGCTTGCCTGCTCAACCACTCCCTACCCCATGGAACAGAAGCACAGCAGGCCAGATTTTGAACCACAATCCTCCCACTTTGTTTCATCTGTAGGAGAAAGTGGGATGGCTGGAAAAAGTCAACTCAGCCCAGTTATGGACTTCTGCCCATTCATAGACGATGGGCCAGAATGCTGCTATGTGCCAGTCACTTCTAGCCAAAATCTGGAACTAAGGTGACCAGACATCCTGATATTATTGGGACTGTCCTGATATTAGGGGCTTTTTCTTATATAGGCAACTATACCCCTCCCTGAAAAAAAAAGTGTCCTGATTTTTCACACTTGCTATCTGGCTGCCCTATCAGAAATATACATCTGGCAATTTGCACACCTGTGATGTTGCTTGATTGAAATATAACCATGTACAACATTGTTGCTACCATTGTTATACAATTGCAATTAAACTTAGGCAAAGGTGTCAATGGAAAAGTTATGATTTGCTAAATATGATTATCCTGTTTATCTGCATATATCATTTTGTATCTGAAATATAGATTTGATACCTAAAGTTATAGATATTGACTATGTTCTGGCATCCGGCATATATGCTGCATTCCTGAGTAACACCCACCAGGTAAAATCTACATTTTAAATGGACTGTGCAAGTTAATGGCCCATTTAAGGAAACTTAGCTCCCACAATAGACCATAGAAGAAGCCTGTCCCCACCCGATGGGCCACCCTGTGAATGAATCAGCCAGAATATGGACAAATGGCTGTTCCTATGACTCAACAAATCATGCAAGGACAAGTGACTTGTTCATGTGACCCTGGACTCCATGTTGGGCTTATAACTTTCCACAAACTGAGACTGAAAGCTTCCACCCATGTGGGACAAGGCATATAAGGCAGCTGCACCAGCTCCATCTCGTCTTCATCTCCTGCTTCATTTCTCTGGACTGGATTTCTAACAAGAAAGCTTTAAACAAGGACTGATGACCCCCCAGCTGTTTGGGTAATTTCCAGAGCCTTTGCAAATTGGCAATTTATTTTACCACTGCCACAAATCTAACTCAAGAACTTTGCAATGATTGTATGTATGTGATTCTTTGGCCATTTTAATTCTCTCTTCTTTCTTTTTCCCTATGAATAAACCTTTAGATATTAGATACTAAAGGATTGGCAGCCGCGTGATTTTTGGGTAAGATTGTGTTATATATTGGCCTGGCTGTGTGGTTGATCTCTCGGGACTGAAAAGACCCTTTGTTTGATTAAACTGGTTTTAAATAACCACTCGTCTTGAAGTCTAGTGTCTGGGTGGTGAAACAAGTGCTGGGATATCTAAGGTGACTGCTTTTCTGACTTCTTGTTAATCAGTGTGGTGAGACAGAAGTTCATTTGTATTGCTGGCTTGATATATCTTATAGATATAGAAGAACAACCAGCTGTCTGGGATGGGTCTGCCCCATTTCTCAGCTGCTTGTCCTGAATCTTGGCATGCTCAGCTGTGACCCACTGAGGCACGGTGATAATGCCTCAGCCAGCCATTCACAGAATCAGCAAAGCAGAACCAGGGCCAGAATTTCTACTGCATTTGAAATCTTGCATGTCCTTGGAGGGGACACAAAATTAGCCTCCAAGCATAGCTATTTAGGGAACAAGATGGCTGCAAAATGCATAGATGTTTATGTTCATCAGATGGAAGTTTCCCTCATTAGTAGCTTTTTCTGTTTAGGAGTCATACTCTAGATTCTGTTGGAACGTTCGATACATTTGAACTGCTTGACTGCTCAGACACTGGTAAAAATAAACGATATCCATAAAGGGAATTTTTAAAAAGCACATCAGAGCCATGCTCAAAGTTTTAACAAATCTCTAGTTCAGCTGTAGTGAATCTGACCTGCAGATTCATTAGCTGTGTGGATTCAGGAGCCAGGCCCCAAACAGTTCTTTCATCTCCTCCTTTTTGCTGTGAATGTAATTCTCATGAGTCTCCTACCTGTGGCTAGAGCTATGCGCAGTGTAAGTAGATGTACAAATTTCCACACATAGCTATCCTAATGCACCTACATCTCCCTGCTACTCCAGGTCTCATTCTCCTGGCTAGGGATTGCCAATTGTGCCAAACTATATGATGGTTTTGTTATACAGACAAATGTCCAGTAGGAATTAAGATGAGGTGACCTAATCTATTTAGAGTTGTCACTTAAGTGAGATTTAAACCATGTGATCTCCGGAGGTTAAGGATTAGTGCATTAACCTATTGATCTCGCTAGGCCCCAAGCTCCACAATATTTCTATAGCATGCTGATTGTTCACATCACAGACTTGGCTTCATTGTTTCCCATGAAGCATTTCTATCATGTTCAGCTTCAACTGGGATTCAATAGAAGTCCTCCATTGTAAAGAGGGGATTGTTTATTTTTATTGCATTGTAGTTGCCAGGGCCAAACTGACAAGTATATATAAAGTACCTGAGCAATCCATTGACCACCTCACATAATAGTGAGTAATTTGCAGATATACGGGGGAAAGCAGAGAAATCAAGCTGATATAGAAGGGGGGAAGGATACAGCCCTTGAATTTAGTGCAATCTGGTGCATTCAAAAGATAAAAACATCAATCAAGAAAACTCTCTTATTCTTTCTCCAGAAGTGTCTTAGTGAGCCCAGGTATTCACTCTCATCCCTCCCCCAATTTTTTTCATCACCCGCTTCTCCAGTAAACTTCTATTTCTTCTCCTCCCCCTCTCCAAATTCAATCTTGCTTCATTCACCAAAGAATTCCACAATCTCACACTTTACCTCTGCCCCATCAATTCAATCTTTCTCAGGCCCTAAATGCATCCATCCTACTGCTACCTTTAGGCTGAGCTCAAGATGAAGGCTGTCTTGGATGGAGGCTGCACAGCCACTCAGAGGTCACACCTTACTCCTCATTTCTATCTCCCTCTATCAATCGCTGTTCAAGTTTCATGGTCCATCCTAAGGAGGTAGGAGGAGATCTAACACCCATTTTTGTGCGTTCCCCTTCCAACTCTCATGCTTAGTGGCTGGCAGTCAGGCAAAAGGCTGAAAGGACAATGGGGACCACATATGGCTTAAATTGTTCCTCCAAACATTCACACAGCCCATTTTTATTATAGGCAGGCCTAATCAGTGATACCTATTATTAAGTTTGCCCCGCACATTCTGTTATAAAACTCTGGAAATTCCTAATAACACCATTGATTTAATCCTAAAATTCAATTTAGGTAAAACTTGGTTTTAAGATATTGAAGTGTGAGAGCAGTACCTAGGCCATGATATCTGAGATTTCCACAGCTTCCCCCACCCCCCTGACTTTGACTTGTGCATACCTCTGGTGCTTGTGAGGTAACGATGAAGAAGAATGACCCTCCTTTTAATGATTTCTGCTGTGGTTCAGCCTGCATGCCATATACCAAACCGTGAAGTGGGGCTAAAACCACAATCCCTTTACTGCATCTGAAGAAGAGAGCTGAAGTCTCTCAAAAGCTTATGCCTGCAAATATTAACTTTGTTAGTCTTTAAAGTGCCACAGAGCTCTCGTTGTTTTTGCTGTATACAGACTAACACAGCTACCCCTCTGAATCTCTTTTATGTATGTCATAAGCTTTCCTTAACATGGGTTGCTTTGGTTTACCTTACATTCCCCCCTAAACTTCCAGTTTTGCTTTGTTTTAAGTACACACCAGATCATATTCCACTGTGTTACACCAATGAGCATCTGGAGTAACTGTACTCAGGTCAACACTGTTCCCACCCCCTTGTTACATGGCTATAACTGAAAACATAATCTGCCTTTTTGTTTTGGCTTTAAAGACACTTGAGAGAACCTTTTGTGGATAATAACGCTTTGCTTTTTGATAGTCTGCAAATCTCAAAATGCTTTACAAAAAAAGTTTAACTAACCCCACTTTACAGACAGAGAAACTAAGCCAAAGGGAGGTGAAGTATCTTGCCCAAGATGGAATGGAGCGGGGCTAAGAATGCGAGTCTCCTGACTCCCAGTCCTTTGGTCTATTTACTGTAGCACGCCGCCTCCCTTTAGCCTCAGCACTCTGACAATAGCGCAAATGCAACTCCAAGTGTCCATTAATTCCACAATCATATATCAGTGCTTGCACATAGCAAGCAGCTAAAGCACTTTATCTGTTCTTAACTTTGTATAATGCACTCATACCTGCTAACTGCAAGGCTGTCTTTTCCAGGGTCAAGTCGGGAAGGCCTTATTCACTTTTCACACAGTCCTTTTAGTGGCAAACTCCCACTGAAAGCTGAGGAAGATCAGAATGAAAACCAACTAAGGGCTGCAAGATTTGACCCCTGGTCTATAACTTTGCATGCACATTTTATCTTAGATGTGCTTTCTTCTGCTTCACTGTTTCCTTTGTCAGCCTGGTGTTGGGGTCTGGTGTGAAGGTCCTGCTCCTTAGCAAGCTCTCACAGCCTGTCTTACACATTCACAGTTTTGGTCAGCTTAGTCTTATCGAGTCGCATGTTCACATGTTTTCTCTTTCACCATATTACTTGTGCTGGTTTTTTTACTGATGAGGTTTTAAATTGCTTATATTCAAATTGTTCAGCACTTGGCTCTGTCCCAGCTCTAGGCTAGCCTTTTGTATGGATACTCTGTTTGCCAGAGGCAGTCTTTTAGATCAGGACTTCATATGCTATGAACAAATAGTTAGGTAGTGCAAAAAACAACAGGCCTGATTCTCCACTGCTGTGCACCTTACGTAGGTATTTACACCTATGACAACAGGGTGTAAAATGCCAGTTCATTGGAGTGGTAGCATTTGACCTCATTTGGTTCTCACTTGGTACCAAGAAGAAATGGCTACATGAAGTGCAAGGCAGAGGACAATGAGATCCATTGATGTCAGCAGGATTCAATTGACTTAAAAGGGAGTTTTGCCTGAGTAATGTCTGGGTAAGGATGGTAGGGGCCAGATTTTTAAAGATATTTATGTGCCTAAAGTTGCAGAGAAGTGCCTAGTGGGATTCTAAAAAGCACATAAGTGCCTACCTTTCACTGATTTTAAGGTATCTGGATCCATCTTAAGGCACCTAAATACCTTAAAAATCTGACCCTGGGTCCTTAGTATTTAATGTCAAATAGCTATTTAAGCCCCAATCCTGCTGCCATTGAAGTCAGAGGCTATTGGCTTTCAGGGAGCAGGATCTTGTTACGTTCACAACATTCATACAGAGAAAGTAGATCAAAAACATAAATATTCTTGCTAGTAGATTGCACTGTCACACTACTTTATTTCTTAGAATTCAGAATGATAACACACAAGAACCCAAAAACAGTGAGAGAGGAAACAGGCTGCTGCTGTGCTTAAGCAGAGAGAAACAACTCATCCTACTTTGCATTAAGCTGGCTCTTTCCAGACTGAGTGTTTGCTAACTGACTCAGATGACACAGATCACATGGCTTCTCTCAAAACCCCATAGCCTGCAAGTAGGACCAGTGAATCCCTCGCGTTTAAAGTTATAGCTTCTAGCTTTAGCCAGTTTCCAATACTTCACATTCCTCCCCGGTAAATCCCTTAAGTAAAAAATAAACACAATAACCAACTCTCCCACTCCAAGTTTAAAACAAACAAAAGCAAGGACTTTGTCACACAACACACAATCACCCTGTGGAACTCATTGCCAGGGGATGTTGTGAAGGCCAAAGATATAAGTGGGTTGACAAAAAGAATAGTTAAGTTCATAGAGGATAGGTCTATCAATGAATATAGCCAGGATGGGCAGGGATGCAACCCCATTCTCTGGGTGTCCATAGCCTCTGTTTGCCAGAAGTTGGGAGTGAACAACAGGAGATGGATCACTCAATGATTTCCTGCTCTGTTCATACCCTCTGAAGTACCTGGCCTTGGTCCCTTTTGAAAGACAGGATAGTAGGCTAGACATTCCATCGGTCTGACCCAGTATGGCCATTCTTATGTTCTTAAATTTAGACTTATGGGAGGTCTGCAATTTTGCCGTGGTTGGTGATGCTTCTCAGGGAGAAAAAGGGATTCCTGATTCCGTTTTTTTGTTCCTTATGGATACTGTTTGGATCACCCCCCACAGAAGCACACTCCCTTGCCTTCGCTCGGAAACTATTTTCTGGTGCCACTTCCTCCAGCCAGCAAAACCTGCATCTAGTTACAGTAATTGCAGGGCCCACGTCCAGTAACTGTCATGATCTGTCACTTCATCTGAAAGGGCCCAATCCTGCAAGTTGCTAAGCACCTCTTCAGAGGTGTTGAGCTCTCTAAAAACCCAGTGACGTTAATAGGAGTGGAGAGTATTGAGTACCTCACAGAAGGTCTTGCAACTTCTTGTACTTGGGCAGACTGTTGTGCCCACATGAAACCCCAATGACTCCCTACATGCAAGAAATTGTAGAATCAGAGCTTTAATGCAGAAGCCCCCCAAACCCTGTTATTGTAAGATCACATATTCTATATAAAGCCACTACAGTGTTTACAAACAGTGAACTTTTAAATGTTTATACAGGTGGTTAGTCAAGACGAAAACAGTCACACTATATGTCTTTACCATGAGTGTGTTTCCTTAGCTGTGTTACTAACAATATCTTACATTACTTAAATGGCAAGTTACAAGGGAAAAAAAAGTCTAATCTACGTTTGTATTCTGGTCAATTTGGAAAACAATCCTAGATTGGTCATATTCACTTTTGATTATAGTAAGTTTTGCTTTCTGACTTCTATTCTAGCATAATGTTCTTTTGCTTGAATGCTGTAGAAAAATGTTTATTTTTAAACGCTGTTTTTCAATAATTGCTTTTAGTTCTAAATTTAGTGAAAAAATCCCCATGCATATTGGGTTTCCTAAAACTTTTTAAAAAAAGGATTTCTTAATTGTAGCCTGAAACCTACTCAGCAGTACCTCTGTAAAAAATCTGGTATAAGATTCCTGTGTGTTGCAAAAAAGTGAAAAATAAATTGAGAATTTATAAATCCAATAATGTTTTCTGGATCCCTAAATTCAATGAAAAATTCAAGGCTTCTAATATCCTTAATGCAGAACAGATCTTTTTAATTTATGCTAAGACCATTTTATGAAAATTTCAGGATGACAAATATTTAACATAGTATTATTGTCGTAAATTATATTATTGCTGTGCTATTTGACTGTGATTCATAAAATTCTCTCAATTAATTTTCTTAAGCAATTACCAAATAGTGCAGTGTGTTTGATAGTACCGAAAACTGAGAGAATCCTTCCTTCTTTTTCTACAATCTGTTTAAAGTCTGAAAGTATTAAGAGCATAAAGGAAGTTATACAGATGGATTTTCAAAGACTTTAACAAAAAAGGGCTAAATCATCCATGATTGATCAAAGGGATAGATGGATTTTCACCATTAAATCTTGAAGGACAAAAACTTCAAATCCAGTAACTTACTGAAGCATCAATTCTAAAGAAATAATTTTCCTACTCTTACTCTGATGAGACATTGCTATACTCTAAATCAATATTTATTTCTTTAATTCTTACCATAAACTAGAGAAGCTGATATGCAGTGTCTATGTACTACAAGAATACACTGGTCAGATTATCACAAGGCCCATTATTGATCACCTACTATCATATTCCCCCTTCAGTCATCATTTAGCATAGCAGTACATATCTAAGTCCTTTAATCTCTCCTCATAAAACAGTCCCTCAAGCCTTCAGTTAATTTCTCCTGCCCTTTCTGAAATCCTCCCATTTATTTCTGTGTCTCTAGTAATAAGGTACTCAGAAATGAACAAAATATTCCTGCTGCAGTCACACCAGAACCACAAAGAGTGGGAAAACTATGTCTTTGTTCAATAAATCAATGTCTTTGAGTATGCAGTCCAAAATTATGTTTGCCCTTTTTTTTGTCACCATATCACATTGCAAATAAAGCTATTTTGCTGACCACTTTTTCTCCTAGGGCTTTTTTGGTATTACATTATAGTGACACTGAAGCACATAATAATTAAGCTAGTATTCAGAAAATTATGGCTAGATACCAACAACCTGGTCAACTACTGCAGAGTTTCTAATTTCCTTTTCTTGGGCAAAGTCATCAAGATGATAATGACAAACCAATCCTAATGGTAGTTAATATCTGTCAGTATCCTAGGCCCTTTCCAATCAGTCTGCAGACCTATATGTGAGACTGAGTTAAAATGATGGTGCTGGTAGATGGTATATGGTGCTATGGGACAATCTCCTTGTAGCCACAGACAAAATACAAATTTCCAGACTGATACTAATAGATCCGCTGGCACCCTTCAGCAGTGTTGACTTTAAGGTACTAATGGCCCACGTACACAACATGGTAAGGATCAATGGAGCTGCATAAAGTTGGCTTCCTTCCTTTCAGACAGATCCCACAGGCTCATGATGGTCAAGAACTCTTCTTTCCCAAGATCTCCTATGTGCAGAGTTCCACAAAGCTCAGCCTTATGTCCCCCCCTGTTCAGCATCTTCATTAGGTCACTAGATGAAATTGGAGACAGTATAGACAATAAATGAAGCAACAAACCACACACCTGTCCGTCAGAAGTAGGATAACACTATCACCCACCTGCTCCAATTGCTGAAAGGCACAAGTGCTTGCAGGAAATGCAACTGGTGTAAGCCTAACCCTATAAGATTTGATTAAATTATGGCTGATAGGAAGGAAGAAATACTTTGAAGTAGCAAAAACAAAGTCCACTCCGTCTGAACACTGAAGTGGGGCATAACCTACTTGGCTCAAGTTTCAACTGTCAAATAGCAACAGGGGCCAGAAACATCCTTTTTGCCCCATCTTCAGTCAACAAGAAGACTGTGCCCATTCATCCTGAACATAAACATTGGCTTTCTTTGTCACCTCCATGCTGGACAGTTGTTATCTGAGGCTAGTTGTGAAAGCTATGGTGACATCTGAGCTTGTTCTGACAGATATCAGCTGGGTGGTTCAATCAGCGAGAAGATATAACACTGGTTCTCTGGAATCTACCTCATTCACTTCTGTATCCACCATATAGTCCTGGTCTCTTGTAAGCTGGGGTCAGGTTGTTCTCAGCAGAGTCACAGCAGTTCTAGGAACCTGTAATGCAAATAGCTTCAGGAGGCTCAATTCTGGGGACGACAAAACCATTTTCTAAAGAAGCACTTCATATTCCCTTGGAAAGTTTAAAAAAAAAAAAAAAAAAAAGAAAAAGAAAATAAAGTCGTCTTTATAAAAAGGAACCAGATATATTTTTCTAGGCACAAACCTATATGATTGCACTTGCAAATTTGTGCCTGCAGTTACTGCACCCACAAAAAGGGAGGCTGTACTGGATTAAAAACGTAGTCCAAAGTGACAACGCTTATTTTGAAATGGAAAGGTTGTTGCATGGTCTGGCCAGACACAGCCTTTAGAACTGAAACTACAATTGAAATTGTAATGCAACCAGACAGGTGAGATAATAAAAGATCGTCTTCATTAAGGCTGTAACCTTGATTAGTCTATCCAGTAAAGGAAAGGGTCATGACTGACATTTACAAGTGTAAAAAGAAGTTAGCTGGGCACCAGAGCAGATAAAGACTGAAACATTTCTGCTTTCCTTGAGTTTAAACACACAACAAATACATTTGGGATATGTTGATATTGGATATTTTGTGATTAGTGTGGATATTAGTGGGCCTCCAACAGGATACAAATTTCATCATAATTTAAATAGCTGTTGAGTTTTCATTAGAGAATAAAATGAACAAGAATTAGTACAAGATGTGTGGAATAAGTGGCACATTCAAAACTTGAGTTCTATCAGTTGCAAGAACAACCTAGGTGTGGGAACTAGGGGTGCTGCTGCATCCCCTGGCTGGAACTGGTTTCTATCATATACAGGGTTTACAGTTTGTTTTTATGGCTCGCAGCATGCTCGCTATACAAATTGTTCCAGTGCCACTGTAAGAACGCCACTTTATTTACGGCCAGATTCTGCCATCCTTACTCATATTTGAAGTTAATGGGACTACTCATAGTGTAAGGTATTTCTCAGTGTGAGGAAGTATGATAGAATATAGCCCTTGGTCTCTATGTTTACCATGTACTATGCAAATTGAATGACTTTAGGAAAGCTATTATACTGCCGAATTTTGACAAAAGTCATGATTCTGTCAACTTATGAATTATCTTTGATAGCTTTCATCAATGGGCTGTCTCAGAGTCACTGAATAATGATGTATTTTTATTGTAAAAGTCATATCATGCTGGGGACTTTTGATATTCCTGAAACTAAACAAGACAAATATCCTGGTTCCAAAAATATTAAGTGTTATCAAACCACCCAAACCTCTTGCATCAAATTTTGTTCTAAAGTTGGTTAACCTAAAACTGGAACAACTGTGTTCATCAGAGTTACTGGTATTTTATGTAGAATCAGAGAATCAGAGAATATTAGAGTTGGAAGGGACCTCAGGAGGTCATCTAGTCCAACCCCCTGCTCACAGTAGGACTAACCTCAGATAAATCACCCCAGCCAGGGCTTTGTTAAGCCGCTGCTTAAAAACCTCTAAAGATGGAGATTCCACCACCTCCCTAGGTAACCCATTTCAATGCTTCACCACCCTCCTACTGAAAAACTTTTTCCTAATATCTAACCTAGACCTCCCCTACTGCAACTTGAGACCATTGCTCCTGGTTCTGTCATCTACTACCATTGAGAACAGCCTAGCTCCGTCCTCCCTGGAACTCCCTTTCAGGTAGCTAAAGGCTGTTATCAAATCGCCCCTCATTCTTCTCTTTTGCAGACTAAACAAACCTAGTTTCCTCAGCCTCTCCTCATAAATCTTGTGCTCCGGACCCCTAGTCATTTTTGTTGCCCTCCGCTGGACTCTCTCCAGTTTGTCCACATCCTTTTTGTAGTGGGGGGCCCAAAACTGGACACAATACTCCATATGCGGCCTCACCAATGCCGAATAGAGGGGAATAATCACTTCCCCCGATCTGCTGGCAATGCTCCTACTAATGCATCCCAATATGCTATTAGCCTTCTTGACAACCAGGGCACATTGCTGATGCATATCCAGCTTCTTATCCACTGTTACCCCCAGGTCCTTTTCTGCAGAACTGCTGCCTAGCTCGTCGGTCCCAAGTCTGTAGCTGTGCATGGGATTCTTCCTTCCTAAGTGGAGGACTCTGCACTTGTCCTTGTTGAACCTCATCAGATTTCTTTTGGCCCAATCCTCCAATTTGTCTAGGTCACTCTGTATCCTATCTCTACCTTCCAGGGTACCTACCATTCTCCCTAGCTTAGTGTCATCTGCAAACTTGCTGAGGGTGCAATCTACCCCATCCTCCAGATCATTAATGAAGCTGTTGAACAAAACCGGCCCCAGGACCGACCCCTAGGGCTCTCCACTTGTGACTGGTTGCCAGCTAGACATGGAGCCATTGATCACTACTCATTGAGCCCTATGCTCTAGCCAGTTCTCTATCCATTTTATAGTCCATTCATCCAACCCATACTTCTTTAACTTGCTGATAAGAATACTGTGGAAGAAATACTGTAGGTAAAATTAACAGTACAATATGTCCTTGAAACCTGGAAGTTTAACCTGGAAATTTCCAATTTAACTTGGAATTCTCATATAGATAGGGTTTATTACAGGATTTCTGGGTGCTTCCATTTCCAGTCCTGTCTGGAAATAGTCCAAATAGAACTGATCATAAAATGGAAAGAAAACCGTGCTGGAATTTTTCCCCTTCTATTTTTGTCAAAATTTGAATTTTCATTGAAATTCCCAAATTCAAAATATTTTGACCAGGTCTAATTCTAAGAATATCCTCTTACAATATTGCAGTGCTTTTGATGGCTGGGATTTAAAGCAAAGACTTGCAAAACTTAAATTTATAAAATTTCTCATACATCTTCCTCACAAAGATTCAGGTTTTTCAGAACTTCAAAAAGAGATTGAATTTAATTCAGTTCTACTAGTGGCCAGAGGTCTGCAGATGTGGTATTTTCCCCCTATCACTGAATAGTTTCATTGAAACCAAGAGGGTCCTCTGAATTTCATAGCTATATACTAGGGGTGGCCACACTTACTGAGCTCCCGAGACATCCTTCCCATTGGTCAGAATCCTCTAGCCCCACCACCCTGCCGCAGGGCAGAAGCTCCAAGATCCCCCCTCCTCCCCAGTCTGGCAGGTGGAGAATTGTGGGGGAAGCATAGGGGGCTCTGCAAGTCGCACTTCAACTGTAAAAGAGCTGCATGAGGCTCACGAGCCACAATTCGGCCACCCCTGCTATATACGTTATATTCTAAAGCAGGAACATTTACATTGTTTGTTTGCCATAACAAGGATTCTTGGGTTTTATGTCTCTCCACATGAGCTGCCTTTTAGTAAAAATTGCTCTAACCTATATTAAGCAGGTTTTCTTAATTTCCCTTCCTTTACTCTCCTGTCCTGGATGGAAGCTAATTGTCTCAGGTTCAATACAAATAAGACAGAGGTGGCAGATGAGAGAATTGATGGAGCTAATGGTCTGATCCACCCTATTAGTGTGATCTGCCAAAGTCTGGCCACTTTTCACACATGATGAAAGACACACCTTTCTGTTCTCTACTAACTGTAGGAGCTGGAATCTTCTTGACAATTAGGCCTGGTCTACACATAAAACTTAGGTCGACTTAGTGACATCATTCAGGTCTGTGAAAAATGTCATGCACTGTGTGACATAATTAGGTTGACCTAACCCACTGTGTAGATACTGCAAGGCTGCCAGAAGAATTCTTTCACTGACCTAACTACCACCTCTTGGGGGGAGGGGAGGTGGCATGGATTTACTACAGTGATGGGAAATCCTCTTTTGTCACTATAGCAAGTGTCTACGCTACAGTGGCGTAGCTGCAGCGGTGCTACTGCAGTGCTTGAAGTATAGACATAACTCTAGCCTGCTAATCCCCCATCTGTGGCCCTTTTGGGGTGGCTAATGTGATTACTGCACAGATATGTGGAGGATGTGTTTCCCAGTTTGGGGAAAACGTTGCACAAAAGAACATACTTGAGGCTAGAATTGGGTGAATACTATAAATGAATTTCTATGAATATTTGCTCATATTTCTAGATGACTTCACTTCCATTGTATTTGCATCCCTTTTGTGTTCTCTTGCTTTAAATACGGTAATGAACTAATCTACTGACAGGAATATTCCCCAAAACAGTGAATTCTAAGTGAATATTGCAGCATACTAGTGGAAAAGAGGTTCTTACTTTGTCTCAGAAGTATTGTCACTGACAACCTACTTCCAGAAGGTGTGCTTGTACAATTTGATACATACATGAGAGCTAAATATTATTCACAAATTATTCATAAATGATATACAGAAACTAGAATGATTTGTCAAAATTATTCAACTCACTTTGTGTTGTGTATTTTGTGTCCTGCCTAGCTTTTCCTAGTTTGTGTCCTGCATAGCTTGCCATAGCTACCAGAGCTAGAATATTATAGGATAGCTCAGCCAGTTCTGATTGGTCTCAGAATAGAAAAATGAAGAGTCTCTGTGTGTTTACATCTCTCTGTGTCCCTGTCTGCTGGTTTCTCTCTGAGTGCAAGTAACTTCCAAATATACAAACATAACACTTTGGATAACTAATGCCTTCAAGAAAATCATGATCTGGGTTCAAGGAAAATTCGCTAACATATAGAGGCGAAATCTGCTGAATAAACTATTTGTTCTAAATTATTTGCTCAGCTCTAACTTACTCCTTTTGTAAAAACCAGTTGGCTCACCCAGTTACAGTGTAGAGAGCTGACTGGCTTCTCTAAGGACAGCCAGGGCAGCAGAGCAAGAAGGAAAGGACCAGCAGGGAGCTTCAGGCTGTAGCTTACCTCCTATAGATTTTCTAAATTCTGCAAGAGCTAAGCTGCATAGGAATTTAGTTCATACAGACCTTAGGGTCTCAGCAGCACGAGAGAGCTTAATCCTGGGAATATAGCTAACTTTTGGCTAACTGGGAGTTTTGGTTAATAAGAGTTTGGTGAACTGGGGCTTCACTGTAATGATCAAAATTATGGAAAAGGATCCCAGATTCAATAGTGACGTGTGCGAGTGAAAAATTAAGGTAGTGTAAATAATCAATGGCCTGCATTAATAACTAAGCAAAACATCCCACTTGTATGGAGAACATGAGGAAAAACAAATCTATATCTGGTTCTGAAGAAAAAGGTTGAATTTTCCTAGCTGAAATTTGGCGTGTTTGTATATTAGGAATCTATGACATTCCAGGTGCAATTCAGACCAGTGAGGAGCTGTGTCACCCCTGCTCTGAAACCTTGGGTGCCTCACACTGCTTTGCTGTTGTAGCTTCCAGCTTGGGTCACTCACAATCATCCTGCCAGCATGCAGGACACACCCAGAGTGTTTGTGCATAGCCACAGTCTTGGTCCAGCAACTCTGACCCAGCAGCCTGTCAGCAACACTCTGGCTTCTATCAGCCTTGGTTACCACTTGCTGTGTGATCCCAACACACTCCCAGTTCCAGATTTCCCCCCAAAAAACATCTATTCTGCACTGTCCAGCCTTCTCCTGACAGTCCAGATATATTAGGTTTGTTGCCCCTCTAAAGGGATGGATATACAACAGCTTACTACTTTAAATGGAGTTACGCACACAGTTCAGTTTAAAGACAACACTGGATTAGTTTTAATTAAAGACTAAAACAAGTTTATTTAACTACACAGAGAAATTTTAAGTGGGTACAAGCATAAGGCATTAAAGTCAGACATGGTTACTTACAAGAGAAAAAAAATAAAGCACTTCCTAGTACTAAAGCTTAACAAATGAGATTTGTTTCAAGGTAAAGTCGTTTACCACATGTTCCCAGTAACGTTGTTGACCAAATTCTCAGGCTAGGATCTGCTCCCAAAGTCCAAAGGCTGCTTCTTTGGTCTTGTTAGGTTAAAGAGAAAGAGATGGATAGGGAAAGATAACTTGGGGTTTTTCTGCTCCTCACTTTTATAATTCGGTCACTTTTGAAATGTATTTTCCTGAGGGTTTCCCCTACATAAAGTTCATTCTTGCTGTGAGGATGGAGACAAGGAATCTGGTGACTAAAGAGGTTCCATGCTGTTGTTTGCTAAAATGCAGACTGATCTGTTCCTACCCCGCTTGCTTCCCAAAGAATGGCCACTTGACAGGTGACTGCCCATCAGCTTTGACAACACCTGGCTAGAGGCATCGGCTTGTCCTTTGTCTTTGAGAAACTGGTTTACCCATACTTGTCGGCTAAACACATCTCAGACCTAATTTCAGCTTATGTTCATAACTCTACATGTAATGTTGCTACATGCATTTCACCTGATATTATTGACTAGTGAGTTATTAGTTTAAAAATGATACCTCACAAGGCATATTTTGTACAAAGATTATAAAGGTAAAGACTCCAACAGTGGGGAAAAGTTCTGGCAGGAGGGATGCAGTGAAAGGATCTGACAGTGCGGAGCAGCTAAAGCCTTTCCCCTCTGCCTTCTCCCTGCCAGAGCCTTTCACTGACGTGTAGCTACACACTGCAGTGTGGACGCAGCCTGCTTTACACAGCAGCATGTAGCTACGTGAACACGCCATGCTGCCGGAAGTGATGTGCAGTGCTGATGTAGCTTTAGTGTGTTTGAATGTGGAAATCCCTTGTCCCCAACTCTGAGGTACAGGTGAATATCTTCGTATTCACTGGTCATTTTATGACTAATGCATTTGGAAGTAATATTCTCTTTGGGTCTCTCTTAAATTTCTCATGTTTTAAATATGAAGGGCCTGTCACATACTTATGGTAGCATTAATTGCAATATATTTGTATGGATCCCCTTTTGTTTTTCAGTTGCTAATAAACACATGCCAAACTAATCTGGTTATGCTTTTCTCTTCTTGAGAAACTGAAGTATGTGTTTGTTTCTTTTGACATATTGATTTAAACGTAGCAAGAATTCATAGTAACTCTCCACTATACTATATCATTATGCCTAAATGCAGTTTAGTCACTGTAGAGAATTATCCTGCCATTTATGTCTGACTGTAATGCATATGCATCTGGCTTGTACAATTTCCACAAATCACTCTCTTTCACTAATGATGTCATTCTATTCCTTTTCACAGTATATTATTCATCAGCAAAAGTTTCCCAATATTAGTCCAGCAGTTGCTGTAGTCTATCGTCACAGCATATGCAGACTATTATTTTCTAACATGCATATAGACACAATTGGTCTAATTTTATGCTACCCAAGTAGTCCCTAAACAATAATGAACCTCTGTTTTCTAAAAGACTTACAATTGCAGTGAATGCCTAAGACTGTAGTATTTTATGATCACTGTAATTACACCTATTGATTTAATCACTTTGCCTGTGTATGTCTTGAAAAACCCTGATGATTACTCTACTTTCATTTAATATCTTTGTTGTTTACACTCAGACATTTCAGTCTTGGTTAAACCTGGATCTAATATTATTTAAAAGCTTTATTTTATCAGAATTAAGACACCCATAGAGCACACCGTAGATGCTAGCAGTGTAGGTAGCTACAGAAAATGTTTCCTACTATCTTTACTCAACACAGAACTCAGTAATACACAAATATCATGTGTATTTTGTCATTTAGAGTTTTATTTTTTGGCAATTCTCCCCCATCCCTTGATCTTAGGGACCTGCCACCTTTAATTACCCAACTTTTTTTTGACAGGTTTTTTTAAGCCCCGCAACTTTCCCCGCAAAACACTCTCATTAAAAATGAAAACATTTCTTTATTTCATTAAAACATCCACTGTACAGAACTTTCTGTAGAACATGTCTACTGCTAGAATCAGCGTAGATGGTGCCTGGCATAACAAATTGAGGCTGGGATTTTCAAAGGTGCTGATGAGAGTTAGGTACTGAAATCCCTTTGAAATTTAATAGGAATAGTTCATGTAACTGCCTCAGGCTATTATTTTTGCCAGTATAACTTCTGTTGCTCAGGGGTGTGTAAAAACACGCCCCTGAGAGACGTGAGTTACACTGACAGAAGCCCTGGTGTGGACAGCACTATGTCGGCAAGAGAACGCCTCCTGCTGACATAGCTACCACCACTCGTTGGGGGTAGTTTAATTATGTCAACAGGAGAGCTCTCTCCCAGCTGAATAGAGCGGCTATATGACAGATCTTAGTGGCACAACTGCAGTGGTACAGCTGTGCTGCTGCAAGATCTCTAGTGTAGACATGGCCTTAGACAATCCCAACCTAATTGTCTTTGTCTTTCTTTTAACCAACGCAACTCCAAAGGCCCTATCTACATACAAAAGTTGTACTAGTTTAATTGAATTGGTATAGAAACTGAGTTAGCTAAATCAATGAAATTTCTTTGTATGGGCAATCTTAAATCAAGCTGATGTGATTTCAGAGTCATTGGCTATTATGTTTGAATGCTCGTGGCAAATGGGGGAGGTCCCTAATGATTGGAAAAAGGCAAATATAGCACCCATTTTCAAGAAAGGGAAGAAAGAGGATCCAGGGAACTACAGACCGGTCAGCCTCACCTCAATCCCTGGAAAAATCATGGAGCAGGTCCTCAAGGAATCCATTTTAAGGCACTTAGAAGAGAGGAAGGTGATCAGGAACAGTCAGCATGGATTCACCAAGGGCAAGTCATGCCTGATCAAATTATTGCCTTTTATGAAGAGGTGACTGGTCTGTGGATGTGGGGAAAACAGTGGACGTGATATACCTTGACTTTCGCAAAGCTTTTGATACAGTCTCCCAGTATACAGTATTCTTATCAGCAAGTTAAAGAAATATGGGTTGGATGAATGGACTATAAAATGGACAGAGAGCTGACCAGATCATTGGGCTTGATGGCTCCATGTCTAGCTGGCATCCGGTAACAAGCGGAGTGCCCCAGGGGTCGGTCCTGGGACCGGTTTTGTTCAACATCTTCATTAATAATATGGAGGATGGGGTAGATAGCACCCTCAGCAAGTTTGCAGATGACACTAAGCTAGGGGGAGTGGTAGATACCCTGGAAGGTAGGGAGAGGATACAGAGTGACCTAGACAAATTGGAGGATTGGGCCAAAAGAAATCTGATGAGATTCAACAAGGACAAGTGCAGAGTTCTGCACCTAGGATGGAAGAATCCCATGCACAGCTACAGACTGGGGACCGACGAGCAAGGTAGCAGTTCTGCAGAAAAGGACTTGGGGGTTACAGTGGATAAGAAGTTGGATATAAGTCAGCAATGTGCCCTGGTTGCCAAGAAGGCTTATAGCATATTGGGCTTCATTAGTAGGAGCATTGCCAGCAGATCGGGGGAAGTGATTATTCCCCTCTATTCAGCATTGGTGAGGCCGCATATGGAGTATTGTGTCCAGTTTTGGGCCCCCCACTACAGAAAGGATGTGGACAAGCTGGACAGAGTCCAGCGGAGGGCAACAAAAATGATTTGAGCAGGGGTTTGGACTAGATGACCTCCCGAGGTCCCTTCCAACTCTAATATTCTATGATTCAATTTAACAGTGCCTTATAATGATTTAGCTGAAGTCTCCCTTACTTTTCACAGTTCCATGCTTGACTGATTTCTCTCCTACTGTTCCTTTACCATCTCTACCAACATTCTCCACTGGTGTCCCACAGTGTTTGGTCCCATCGCCCTCACTCCCATCATTTTTCCTGCTCTATTAATGCTTGACCTTCTCCTCTCTTGTGCTTTTTGCAAGAGTACAATCTGTATACTGGGGAGTCCCAAACCTTTTCACCCTTACCCCAACCTCTTCCACTTTTTGATACATGTGTCTAAAATTGTCTCTTCAAAATCTCCCTGAATTCCTTCTCACAGTCAGATTAAATTCCCATTCGTACACAGCCTGCTGAAGTGCAGGGAAGGGGATCCATTTTTCACTTGGTGTTTAGAGGTATTTTATGAAAAGAATTCTGTAACACCTTTGGGAAGTGAATGGGAGAGAAAACTTTTCTGGTCTCACCTGCTAAAATTCACATTCTCTTTCCGTTCGCCCTGTCTGAGTCCTATAGAGTCAGTGTGAAATTGAATGCACCATTGGAGGACCAGAGTAAAGACACTAATAAAAAGGAATTGATAAAAGCCATCGACCAGTACTGGTGCAATGTGTTGAGCCTTGGCACATGCAACAAATATAAAACAATCAAGGATCACAATGGGAAAAATATGTAGTGGTATTTTTGCAAGCTTTCTCGACAAATTCCACTCACTGCATAAGCTCCACCCACTTGAAACACCAGAGTGAGACTCCATTCATGGCTGATTGTGCCTTTGTTCAGAATATAATCATGCATATTCTGTTGATCTCCTTGGAATTAGCTACCTTGCAGTGGGACTGGATTACACTCATGGGCAATGTGGGGCTCCTTGGCCTGGCTTTCTCTTACTGAAGCTTGGATGCCCTGCATTCTGCTAAGCTCCTTGATTTTTGTTTCTATTTGACTGAAGACCAAAAAAAAAATAAATAAATAAGCAGAGATACTCATGACACCAAGATGAGCTGCTACTAACAACAGATTTTGCAGATCTTAATAAAAGATTTCTCCTTTCTTACATGCTTTCGTGAGCAGTGAAATAGGTTAAAATGTAGACCTTTCAATAATTAAATCAATTCCTGCAAAAAACATATCACAGAATCATAGAAGATTAGAGTTGGAAGGGACCTCAGGAGGTCATCTAGTCCAACCCCCTGCTCAAAGCAGGACCAACACCAACTAAACCATCCCAGACAGGGCTTTGTCAAGCCACAGCTTAAAAAACTCTAAGGATGGAGACTCCACCACCTCCCTAGTAACCCATTCCAGTGCTTCACCACCCTCCTACTGAAAAACTTTTTCCTAATGTCCAACCTAGACCTCCCCCACTGCAATTTGAGACCATTGCTCCTGGTTCTGTCATCTACTACCATTGAGAACAGCCTAGCTCCATCCTCCCTGGAACCCCCTTTCAGGTAGTTAAAGGCTGCTATCAAATCCCCCCTCATTCTTCTCTTTTGCACACTAAACAAGCCTCGTTCCCTCAGTCTCTTCTCATAAGTCTTGTGCTCCAGCCCCCTAATCAGTTTTGTTGCCCTCCGCTGGACTCTCTCCAGTTTGTCCACATCCTTTTTGTAATGGGGGAAACTGGACACAATACTTCAAATGCAGCCTCACCAATGCCAAATAGAGGGGAATAATCACTTCCCTCGATCTGCTGGCAATGATCCTCCTAATGCAGCCATATGTAGCCCTTATTATCCTCAAAGAACTGAATAATAGGGATTGGGCTTTTGGGAGAGCCCAGAGAGCTTTCATTTTTCAGGAACCATAGAATAGAGCACAGCCTGTAGCTTCAGCACAGCTTCACCACAGATTGCAATTAAACCTCATGTGATGCTGGGACAATCCAAAAGATTTCCAGAGAGAACAGAGCAGCTCACTTAGTTTTTCTAGCTAGCAACCTGCCCCCGCCCACTGTTTGGCTCTGTTCCTGCCCTCTCTGCTTGGCTCTGGCTTGGGAAAATCTGACATGTTTCCAAACAGACCCAAGAAATTCTGAAATACATTTCAGCATTTTCTGGTCTCCCCTCCATTGCTTTGCTATTCTTGGCTATAAACCAGGAAAATCCAAAGTGTGCCATACATTAAGCCAAAGAGACTCAAAGAGAATAAATCAGCTATTTTTATGGAACTGCTTAGTTACAGGTACAGGCAAATTGCTGCACAAATATATTCAGTGTCTCATAAGGGAGAGACGTACTCACTTAGGCTTTGATCTTCTTCCTCTCCTCTGTCATCATCAAAAGCTTCTAATCAAGAAACTCTTCTACATTGATCCTGGTATTCTAAGTGACTGCATTCATCCACTGGTTCTTTGTCTGGCCTGAAGTCTCTCTCATACCAAATAGCACAGGACTCCATCTACCTTGTTACCCCTGCTGTTCTGTTTATGCATACGTCCACTAGGGAGTGTGGGCTACAGTGCATTCAGCACCCAGACCTGTCTCCATGTTATCTTGTGTGAATGGTGAAGTTTTATAGATTCCAAGACCAGAAGGGACCATTATGATCATCTAGTCTGACTTCCTGTATAACACAGGCCATAGAATGTCCCTAAAATAATTCCTAGAGCAGATCTTTTAGAAAAATACCCAATCGTGATTTAAAAATTATCAGAGATGGAGAATACACTATGACCATTGATAAATTGTTCCAGTGGTTAATTACACTCATAGTTAAAAATGTATGCCTTATTTCCAGTCTGAATGTGTTTAGCTTCAACTTCCAGCCATTAGACTGTGTTTCTCTGCTAGATTGAAGAGCCCTTTTAAAATATTTGTTCCCCATGTAGGTTCTTATAAACTGTAATCAAGTCACCCTTAACCTTCTCTTTGTTAAACTAGATGTAGCTTCTTGAGTCTATTACTAGAAAACATATTTTCTAACCCTTTAATCATTCTTGTGGCTCTTCTCTGAACCCTCTCCCATTTATCAACATCCTTCTTGAACTGTGAATCCCAAAGCTGGACACAGTATTCCAACAGTGGTTACACAAATGCCAAATACAGAGGTAAAATAACCTTTCTACTCAAAATCAAGGTTCTCCTGTTTATTCATCCAAAGATTGCATTAGCCCTGTTGGCCACAGCATTATTCTGGGAGCTTATGTTTAGCTGATTATCCATCATAACCTCCAAATCTTTTCACAGTCACTGCTTCCCAGGATAGAGTACCCTAAAATGTAATTATGGCCTATATCCTTTGTTCCTAGATCAAATTTAGCCATATTAAGATACGTTGTTTGCTTGTATCTAGCTTACAAGAGATCCAGTTCTCTCTGTATCAGTGACCTATTCCCTTCATTATTTACCACTCCCCCAGTTTTTGTGTCAACTGCAAACTTTATCAGTGATGAGTTTATGTTTTCTTTCAGATTTTTGATAAAAATGTTAGATAGCATGGGTCCTAGGACCAGTCCATGTAGGATCCCCACTAGAAACACACCCAATTGATGATGATTCTCTGTTTACAATTACATTTTGAGACATATGAGTTAGCCAGTTATTAATCCATTTAATGTATACCATGTTAATTTTATAATGATCTAGTTTTTTTTCATCAAAATGTACAACACCAAGTCAAATGCCTTATGGAAATCTAAGTATGTTATATTAACATTATTACCTTTATCAACCAAACTTGTAATCACATCAAAAGAAGATTTCAAGTTAGTTTGACATAATTTATTTTCCATAAACCCACGTTGATTGGCATTAATTATATTATCCTCCTTTGATTCTTTATTAATCGAGTCTCGTCTCAGCTGTGCCATTATCTTGCCCAGGATAGATAGACTGACAGGCCTATAATTACCTGGGTCATCCCATTCACCCTTTTAAAATATTAGCACAATATTAACTTCCTTGCAGTCTTCTGAAATGTTCTCACTGTTCCAAAACATAACGAAAATCAGTGTTAACAGTTCAACGAGCTCTTCAGTCAGCTCTGTAAAAACTTTAGGATGCAATTTATGCAGAACCACTTAATTTAAAAATGTCCAACTTTAGTACCTGCTGTTTAACATCCTCCTGAGATTCTAGTGGACTGGAAAGAGTGTTATCACATGAGATTACTACATCCTCTGTCTTTTTCCCTCCAAAATATAGAACAAAAATATTTATTGAATACTTGCTTTCTTGCATTCTTGCTGATAATGTTTCAATCTAGTAATGGACCAGTACTATGGTCAGGTTTTTTTTTTGTTCCTAATATACTTTAAAAACTCATTCTTATTGTCCTTAACTCTGTTAGGCATAGATTTCTTTCTGTGTCCCTCTGCTTCTTTTATCAATTTTCTCAGTTCCTAGCTTCTGATTTATATGCATTACTATCAACTTTCCCTTTCTTCCATGTGATATATTTATTTATTACTGGCTTCACTTTCCCTCTAAACCAGGTTGGTTTACAGCTTTCTCTCTCAGTTGTGGGATTGTGGAATTTGGGGCATGTAGTAAAGTGTTCTTAAACATTTTCCAATTATCATTCATATTTGTCTGATTAAATTCTTCCTCCCAGCTGATCCGGCTCATAATTGTTTTCAGCTTTGTGAAATTGACCCTTTTAAAGCACCAAATATGTATATTAATGGTCTGGATTTTATTCCATTTGCACATTATAAAAGGGAACAAGTCATGATCACTTGTACCATTAATTTTTAGTTCTGTGATCAATTCCTCTTTATCTGTCAAGATGAGGTCTGATATAGAATTTCCCCATGTTTCATGCAAATTGTTATCCAAGGATGTTTTAGTACTGATAGCATAAGACCTCCAGCATGTCACTCAGATTGAAATCCCCTATGATCACACAGCTTTTTTCCCCTATACATTGTAGATAGGCATAACAAGCTGGTGATCTTGTTCTGTAGTGTAATTTCATGGTCTGTAGAAGACACCAACTAATACCCAATCTTGTGCTTTATCTGTTAGGACATTGATCCATAAGAATTCAAGATAATTTTTTTCCAAGTTATCAATGACTCAGAAGCAGGTAATGCGATTTTGACAGAGTGCTACTTCCCCTCCCCTTGCTCACTTGTTCCTTCCTAAATACATTATAATCCTTGCTTTTAACACTCCAATTTTGTGAATCATCCCTCCAAGTTTCATAAAGACCAAGTGGATCAAATTTATGCACATACATGTGCTATTCCAATTCCTTTTGTTTGTTTCTTAGACTCCTAGCACTGGGGTATGGGCAATTTCTTCTTATCATGTCCTTTGATTCCTTGATTAATTTTGTTTTCAATATCCTGATTTTATTCTGCATACTCATTGTAAGCGTGTTGGCTCCGGGGGAGGCCACAGCGGCTTCCTACAAACGGGGGGAATAGCTCGCTTTCAGCGAGTTAGCAGTCTTAGCAATACCCCTTTATGCAGGGTGAGCAGCAGTTAATGGCTCAGGCCCTTAGTCAGGGTGAGCGAGCACGGAGTCAGTTGCTCCAACCCTTAGGCAGGGTGAGCAGCAGTTAGTGGCTCAGGCCCTTAGTCAGGGCGAGCGAGCCCGGAGTCAGCCAGGAGAGAGATTCTCCTGAGGGTGGCTAGGGAAAAGGGGAAGGGGAGGGGGACGCAGGCCCACCTGTCTCCACTGCGTCCCAGCCCAGGGCCCTAGTAGTGGCAGAAGTGGCTGCCACTGTGTCGGCGGGGCTCCCGCCGCAACACACCGACTATACTGTGGCTTCAGCCACAGGCCGTGGCTGTCCCTGGGCTACTTCCTCCCCACTGACCCCAGTACCTGCCTTCTCCGGGCTGCCAGGGTAGTCCGCCGGGCATAGCGCCGTCAGTCCTTCCGCATCGACCGGGAGTAAGGCGGGGAGTTCCTCTTCAGGGGGCAGCTCTTCGAGGTCGTTGTAGGCGGGGAGAGGCTCGGCCTCTGGCAGCTCCTCCAAGTCCTGCCCCGACTCAGGGAGAGGCTCGGCGGCCGGCAGCTCCTCTAGCTCCGGCCCGGCCTCAGGGGGTACCCGCCACTCAGGCTGCTCTGGGGTCTCGGCCCAGTCCGGGGTTTCCGGAGCACGGGCCCAAGCTCGGGGTCGGGGTAGCTCGGCCCAGTCATCCTTGCCGGGTTGCCTGGTCCAACTTCGTGAAGGCCCTATCCAGTCCCCAGGTCCAGGTGGGGCAGGGGTCCGTCGGCAACTCGGCTCTGGCCTAGGCCTCTGTGGGCAGGGCCACACGTCTGTCTCTGGCAACAGTCTGCGGCCTACTGGGCTCAGGCCTTTATACTTCCCCTTCCTGTCGGGGCTCCGCCCCGCTGCCGCTGATTGGACTGGCTGAGTGGTCCTATCACGGCCCGGGTCCCTTGTTGCCGGGCAGACTCCATGGCGGGATGTGAGGTGGTCCAATCAGGGCGCTCGCGCCCTTCCTCGGGCTTTTGCTCCGGTGGAGGCCACAGCGGCTTCCTACACTCATATCTTCCCTCTTTTTACCCTCCTATTTTGCAATTAGTTTAACACCCTTCTGACTACTGTAGCCAGCCTGCCTCCAAAAAGATTGGTGCCCCTTCTACTGAGCTGGAGGCCATCCAAACTTTACAGCCTCTTCTCCACATAGATGCTGGACCTATGTTCCACAAAATCAAAACCCTCCATTTACACCATTTACCTAGCCAGCAGTTCAGTTCCAGGACCTTGTGTTTTCCTTTGCTCTTGGGACAGGAAGGCTCTCAGAGAAGATCACTTGGACATTCTTCTTCTTCAGCATGCTTCTTTGTTGCCTGAAGTCATCTATTATCTGCAAGATATCCCATAATGCAATGTCACTAGGGCCAATATGAACCATCACCAATGGATCCTTTTCTGTTGACTTCAGAAGCCTATCCAATCTTAGAGTGACATCTTGTAACTTGGTTCTGGGAAGGCAGCACACCATCTTGTTGTCTGCCTGTCCCTTGCAGAATGTTCTTTTGATTCTTTTGAGTATTGACTCTCCAATAAGGATTATCTCTCTTCCTTGGAAAATTGGCGAGCTCTTTGTGGGCAAGCTTGATTTTCTTACAGCTTGGGCCAACCTGCCATCCACAGGTGTGTCCAGTACAGTTCTCTGGTCCCTTGGACCAGTTGGATCTTGAAAAGTATCTTCCACAGTTTCCAAATTGAGAACCTGGTTATCATTTGCAGATGTCTAGCTGTGTGGAATTCCTCCTGGTAATCTTCTGTCTGGTGGCCAAAGCCTGCCTATCCTCATCTTTCTCCACCCATGAAGAGTGCCTCTGTGACCTCTTGCCTCTGGTGGCTATGAACTGCCAGGCCTCCTCTCTGACTTCTTTCTCTGACTTCTTGGTTGCCTGCTCCTTTCTTCCTTGAACCTGTGGTACTGATGTTGAATGACTTACTCGCTGTCTGACTGATGGTGGGTCTTGGATGAGCACTAGGTGCCTATGGCACAATCCTGGTAAGACTAACATAACGCTGACAGCTTTGTAGAAGAGTCCAGAGAAAATTATGGAGATGAATGGAGTGTGCCCACTGCTTACTACTCAGATTTGCAATTTGAGATGATGTAGAGCCTCAGCTGCTATCAGATGCTTAGGGAGCGATGATAGCTTTCTTCAGTCTGTTTAGGCAAAAATTAAGGCATAATCTTTCTTTCTATGGAGGTCCTCATTACAGAGCTATGTCCATGTCAACTCAACGTTAGACTGCTGCAATGTTTCTAACATTGGTGATAAGCTCTGATTACTGAGTATATCTTATTAAATCATTTCCCAGTTATTGGTGCACCTACTCCCGCCTATTCTTTGACTTTGACACACTAATAATTTAATCTCCTGAGGGCTATAGTACTTAGGTATAGGCTATTGGGATCAATATAGTGGCAAGTGGGTGTGGTGTAGTGGCCTGTGGTGGGCAGGGGGGCAGACTAGATGATCTAGTGAGCCCTTCTGGCCTTAAACTCTATAACTCTACCGTGAAACAAGCAAGTTATTTTTTACTATTATCTCCTCCTGTTGTGCCTGGATAAAATATTACAAAATCTTTGGAGTAGAGACTGTTTTAATGGTCTGACTCTCCCAAAAGAACATTTGGAGTGAGAAAAGGAAACAAGAAGTAAATATTATTTCCAAGGTCAACCATATATAGAACAAAAAATCCCATAAATAATACCCTGTATTTGAATGTGTGAGATCTCCTCCCCACTAGGAAGAGATACATTGGGATATTATAAAAAACTAATATTTGCCTTTATTTTTAACTTACACAATAACACTGAGTCAGTACTGTACATATAAACATAAATCTTAACCTAAGTTCTGTCCTTATGTGACTGTACTGATGGTTTCTCCTGGGGTGTTTTCTAACCTTCCCTCGAGCTCTCTTGCCTCAGAGGTCTTCAGCCTTTTATACTTCTATTATGACTCAGGGCCAGACCCAAACCCATTGAAATCAATGGGAATCAAAGGGATAAAATATGTCAGGGTAGGGGTGGTCTTGGTTCTGTCATCACTCCACACCTATCTGTGCCTCCTTTAAGGTGAGACCCCAAGGCAAATTCTGTCAGAGTGAGACAGACTTAGCCCTGATCCACACTGACCTGGTGATTCAGCGGCAGTCGATGGGAGTTACGCAAACTACGCAGAGTAGCTTGCGTAACTCATGTCGACTGCTGTGCTTCCCTTCTGTGCGCTCTCTACACTGCGCTGTGCCTGTTCCCACTGACGCAGCGCTATGCTACTCGATGGGGTGGTTTTACTCAGTTGACTTCCTGATCGATTGAGCGGATCTACACTGACCACTCAATCGATTCGGAAAGATGGATCTGGTGGCGGCGAATTTGCCGCCGTCAGTATAGACAAGGCCTTAGATTCCAGGCACTGCACTGCCCCTTCAGACCTTCTCCTGATAAGGCAATGAGCAGAATATAGCCCTTGATAAAGGCAAGGCACTTTCAGAAGCTACTTCCTCACAGGCAAGGACAGAGCCAGCCCTAGACCAAATGGCAGAGGAGAGGAGAGCCTTTGGCCCCCCCCCCCCCCCATTTGTTAAACTTTTGAATATCTTATTTTTATTGCATTTGTAGCCCATGCATGACTTTGATACAAAATTTGCATGCATGATTTATCCCTGTCATAAAAGTCAATACATTTGCATGCTAGGATCTGTAAATCTATATTTATTCATGCCATATATAAGCAAATAAAATTCATTTCCTCTAAGCTTCTGGAAACTTTTTAATTTTAAGAATAACTGAAATGTATTAACATCAAGAAATGGAACTGTGCACCAACATTGGGTAAACCAATATTAAATAGTGTTGCAGTAGGTGACAGTCTTACAATGTTAATTCTAGTTCTTTAGTTTAAAGGGTCATTTTTCTCACCTTTGCCTTTGTGAACTGAAGCTACAGCATCACAGAGATCCAAAGACTGGCCAATGGCATTTTCAAGCAGTAAGATAGCAAGCGATGTCAGTCTCTCTTCATCCATCGTTGATCAAAGATAGTTTTAGTGAGCCTGAGCTTCAAAAAGCTGAGCTCACCACTGATAAATGTGACTGGCAGCATTAGCAGAATCCTCAAAGTTATCTACACACACATTAGGAAAAGTGTCCTTCAGGTGTGCATCATGAATGAATTGGAGAACTTGGAGTGGAGATTTCTTTCCATGTGGCCAAAATAGGACAAATGTTGTCCAATTCAACATAGAGGTCTTTATCATTGATGTCCGAACATTCCCCATATGTCAATGTCCAGTGAAGGTCCATACAATTGTTCAAGAGTGTGTTCCTGTCCATCAGCAGCTTACTAAGGTCATACAACCCACGCCCCCCAGGTCTTTTCATGGTGCTTCATTTGTCCAGATCTTTCTTTGATGGATACTTGAGCAGTGTCAATGAGTGAGCAAAAAAACCTCCCTCTTGAATTTTTATTTTGAGCTTCCCATCACCTCATCTCTGCCCTCATAACCAGACTGTCTCTTCTTCCAATGAATACAAGTTTCCTTGAAGAAAGGCTCAATTCCTAAGTTTTCCGCCATTTCTTTGGCAGCAGTGATGGCATCTTCAAATCAGTTGTTTCTGTAGGCCACAACAAAATCAAGGCAACTTCTCATCAAAGTAGTAGCAATCACAATGTCCATTGACTGAGTTTGTAATGCCTTACTTACAACATTTACTTGGACAGGACATTATGCCAAACCGCAACTAAGACCAGAAATTTGAAGTCAGTGATCTGGTTTGCCAGGCTTTGCGCCTTGTGTCGGATTCTGGCTTCGGCTATACTCGACTGTGCCAGTTCAGTTCCATCAGGGCATCATAAACTTCAGTCACTTGGTATCTCCTTGGCCTTATGCTGTCAATGTGACCCTCCTAGCGAGTGTCATACAGTGGCTTCCTGGTCAGATTTGTAACGTTGTCCGTGAGGATCTTCCACCTGATAGTTGATGCTGAAAACTGTGCATCTTTTGCAGTACTCTGAAGAGAGATACTGAATCTAAAGAAGATGACGTTGCATCTGACACAACCAGGTTGAGAGAATGGCAGCCACAAGACACAAAGAAAGCTCTTGGATTCAGCACAAAAATCCTTGCCTGGATGCCATAGTTTCTTCCCTTCATGTTCATGCTGTTGTCGTAGCCTGGACTGTGGCAGTCCCAAAGCTTTATTTTATTCTCATTCAAAATGTTCATAAACAGTTCTGTTAGGCCTTTTCCGGTGGAGTCACCCACAGACCAAAAAGAGATAATGTTTTCCTTTACTTGGATACAGCCATCCCCATTGTCAACAAATCTTACTGTGGAGGACATCTTTTCACTGTGACTAATGTTGGGAGTGCAGTCCATTATTATGGAGTATTACTTCACTTTGCTGAGCCTCATCAATATGTTATCAAGCATCTTCCTTGCCTTAAGGTCAATCAATTCGTTTTTAATTGTTTTGCTGCAGTAATGATCCATAGCTTCTTTATGACCCACTCATCGTAGGTGCTCACGCATGACATCATCCTATTTCCCAAGGAGCTCTACCAAACCAAGGAAATTACCATTATGTTCAGTGAACAAATTAACCAATGAGCGCTGGAAAGCCAAATTATTCTTTGCAGGAAGAGGGTAACTGAGATCAGATGCTCGAGCACATTCCTCCGGTGCTGGGTTTCTACATTAATAGTGCACTGGTTTTCTGCGTCTATGCATTTATTCAGTTTGAGTCTGGACTTGACCTCCATCCATTTGGAGTATGCCGTAAAATGGCCGGGGGACTTTTCATGTTGCTTCAGAGCATCAGCTAAGTTATGCCAGTTATTGTGCCTGGAAAGTGTAAGCAATGATTTGGCATTCTTGTCAAATATTTTGCAACAAAAATAGAACACTTTGTCAGTTGATTTCGAGTAAACTAGCCAACGCTGATTCAGTTTCTCACCATTCTCAAGGACTTTTTTGCAGTGTGACTCTGAGAAGTGTTGCTTCTGCTCATTTACTGGAAATGTCATATCCTTGATTTTGCCTGACCTGTTCAAAATTGTACAATCAGTATTGGCAGAGTTTAGAATCACCAGCCATAAAGCAGGATCTGATGTATCGATTTGTGGTGTGCAATTATTCTCACTGTTGTTTCTGTCATCATGCCAGGCTGATTCTTCTTTCTTCTTTTTCTCCTTTTCATGTAAAGGAGATTTTTCTTTGTCATTACTCCTCTTTTCATGTGATCCATGTTCTTCTTTATCATCACTCTCCTTTACGCTGCCAGGAAAACTGGATGATTTTCCATCATTTTCTTCACATTTCCATTCCTTATCTTCAGGTGAATCTGTTAATTCATTAGTAATAGGACTTCCATCATTTACACTTTGCTCCTCAATTTCATCTGCCCTGGGACAATTGCTACTGCCTAAAGCCCCAGTCTATGTTGTTCTGATTTCAAATATTTTCCCATCAAATTTGCCTCTTGCTGCAAACTATATTGCAGTTGAGCTCTTTGCTTCCTATACTGAGCTTCTGAAAGCTTCTTCAGGGCATCTTTTATTTTCTATGGGGAAAAACAGGCAGCATTAGGGAGAACAAAAGTATGTTTTCCAGTCTTAGAAAGTCCTCAAACATTACGTGTTAATCATGGCACAAGTAGTAACATATTTATTTTATATTGTTGCTTAGATAGGGATTCTATAGGTATCTCTGGCATCTCATTAAATATGTCCTTAATTAGTCACTGCTTACACTCTTCAAGCCTTAAAACATAAGTACATTTTCACAATTGCACAATAAAACTAGGTTCAAAATATCACAGCTGAACTCTCATGTAGCAAGGCGCTGTGGCCTTCCTCGGAGCTTGGGCCCGAGGAAGGGTCGCTCTGCCCCCGCTGGACAGAACCAGGCCCTGCAGGCCAAGCCACTCAGAAGCAGAGGGGTAGAGCCAGGGCCAGGAGAGGAAGTATAAAAGGCCGGCCCAGCAGCTCAGTCAGGGGGAAGCTGCTGCTGGAGGCAGATGTGTCTTCCCAGAGGCTGCAGCCTAGGCCTGACCTAGGCCCTGTGGCTGTTTGGCGCAGCTGGCCTGCTGACCAGAGCCCCCAAAACCTGCCCAAATTGCCGGGCCTGAGTGACTGGGGGCAGCTACCTGAGCCTGCTGGGTGGGAGAAACCCCCGGAGACTGGCCCTGATCTGGAGAAGCTGCCTGGTGTGGAGGACCCACTGGTGTGGACTGAACCTCGTGGACCGGAGGAACCCCTGGGGCCCTGTGATCTGGAGGAGCTACCTTCTGCAGAAGACCCTGAGGAGTTTCCAAACCTGCCGCTGGTGAATGGTGAGGGACTCGCCAGAAGTCCACTCATCGCCTCCCCCAGCGACCCGGAGGGAGCTACGTGGCTGCAGGTACCTGGGGATTGGGTGGGAGGAAGTGGCCCAGGGACAGCCAACTAGCAAGTGGCTGAGTCAGAGGCGGAACCTGTTCATCAGCGTGTCGTGGCTGGAGCCCTGCTGACTCTGTGGCAAACGGCTTTGCCACTGATGGGTCCTGTGCTGGGACCCATTGGAGTCGGGTGGGCCTGTGTCCCCCTTCCCCTTCCCTAACCATCCTAGGAGTGCTTGGCGTCCCCTACACTACTGGCCCGAGGACCCCAAGCTCTGCCCGCCCCGCCCTGCCTGAGGGGCCATAGACTGCTTGCCCGCCCCGCCCTGCCTGAGGGGCCATAGACTGCTTGCCCGCCCCGCCCTGCCTGAGGGGCCATAGACTGCTTGCCCGCCCCGCCCTGCCTGAGGGGCCATAGACTGCTTGCCCGCCCCACCCTGCCTGAGGGGCCATAGACTGCTTGCCCGCCCCACCCTGCCTGAGGGGCCATAGACTGCTTGCCCGCCCCGCCCTGCCTGAGGGCTGAGGGGCCATGGACCCCTTGCCAGCCCAGCCCTATGTGAGGGCCAGGAGGCTATAGACTGCTGGAGGAGCCCACCCCACCTAGGGGCCAGGGGTATGGATGCAAACAAGGAGCTTATTCCCCTCAGCAAAGGCGCTGTGGTCTTCCTCAGAGCCTGGACCCGAGGAAGGGTCGCGACGCTGCGAGCTGGACCATGCCACCAGTCTACATCTTCCTTCACTTCAGTCGTTCTTATATTTAATTGACTGATTGGCATTGCCCCACCCTTATATACCCACGATGACATGACTGACAACATTCTAGAAGGTTTGAGAGAAAATGTAGTTATCAAAGTCTGGAAGATTCCACAAGATTCTACAAAGGTCCAGAACATTCTAGGAGGTCAGTGAAAAATGAATCCACATACAGAATACCTGAAATATTTTCTTCAAACATTCTATTACCCCTTTTGTCGCTAACAACAAAAACAGCAGCCTGAACCCACCACCTCCAAGCCTAGCACCCCAGGAGATCACCTGGGTCACCTGTCCCCTAAATCCAGCCCTGGACTGAGAGTCAGATTTCAAGATGAAGATGGTGGCTGAAACCAAACAAAATTTGAAATGGAAATTTTGCAGGTCTCATTTTAAAAGTTTACAAAGCTCAATTTTTTTTTTTTTTTTTTTTTTTTGGCTGGTTCACCAGAACTATAATTGCAGCAGTTCTGACAGCTTTCAGAAACAAAAGATGCTTCTAAGAGTATTTAAAAGTCTTTTTAAACACTTTTTTCCCCTGCCTTTGTGCTTGTGAGAGACTCTGGCAGCATTGTAAAACAGAAGTTCTTCTCTTTGCTCCTTCTTCTCTCTGTCAATCATCTGAATTACATTGCATTTAGAATTTGTCACATTAAAAATAATACCTTCCAAATTGTTAATACAAAACCCCATTGCAAGACCTTGCTAAGATGAATTAAACTGATGAATAACTCTGAGAGCTTAGAAGTTAATGTAAATGTATTAAATATCAGATATTTTATCCTGCTTCTCTACCTTCAACACAGATTTATTGTTCTTTTACTAAAAAGAATTTGACTGGTCTGAATTGCTGGAGGAAACTCCTGACAATATAACTGTGTGTATATTTTCTGAAATGGAGTTTTGCCATAGTGTGCTTGACTTGAATGTCCCACTTGAAATGGAAACAAAGCACCCAATTCCCCTTTCACTTATGCTAGTGTAAATCAAAAGTAATTCCACTGAACTCAGTGGAATTACAGCAGTGTCACTGTGACACTTGTAAGAAGAGAATCAGGCTCAAAGAGTCAGAACACTGAACTGCATATAGTAATAAAACCTATGTAATATCACACTAGTTCTCAACATATTGAATTGGGGTCTAGCTTGAAGCCATATGAAGACGTTATGACACACTTATCTATTAATAAGGATAAGATTTCATTTTTTTAAAAAAAATTCCTTATTCTTGAACCACAAGATAATATTCTTCAATGAGGAATAAGATTGTGACAGAGAAATACTTTTTCATTATTCAACCAAATAGCTATTGTAGCTTAACATCCCTCATAAAGCAAATACAACTAAATGAAGACAGACAAATGGTACAAAATCTTATAAAATATATTTTTCAAAACTTTAAAAGCAATTGTCTGATAAAATATTTCATAGCATACTTGTGGCTTCAACTAGCATAAGCATGGGATGAATTTGGCCTATCATTATTTTATTTGAAATTCTGACCTAATAATAATAATAAGGCAAACTGTAGTAAATATGAACATACACATTAACACAAGTAATATATTAATGGTCAATTCTATTTTAATTTTCACATGTAGTATTTTTTCTATAAATAAATTAAAATATATATAACCTGCACTAATTTGCATACCAATTTATAGTTTATAGAGTAAATAGGTTCTAAGCATAATATAAAACAAATTAACTAAAATAATATTAAAATAATTATATTTAGTTGGCTAAACATACAAAATAAGTGTTAGACCAAAAGCCTTATGTAAAATCAAACTTAATCAGTCTAATGAGTTAACTTAATTACAATATTCCTTGCCTATAAATTCAAGAAGGGCGTCCACCTAGAAACTCACCTAGCCTAGACATACTCTCTACATCTCTCTCAGATGCATAAAAGGTGAAATCAATGGCAAGACTTGCATTGACTTAATTGGGGCCAGGATTTCTCCCAAACTATTTACCAGCAACGTATTAATGTCTTCATTACTATTGCATATCCCAGCTGCTTAAATTGGTACATTTCATTATAAAACAAGCATTCTTTCTATTCTCTCCAGGACGCAGCAGTTGTGGTCAACATAGATATCCTCAGTAGAACTGAGTCATTTTTTGGAGGAACCAATGGTTCAGGGAGCTTCAAGAAATAGCATTGGGATTCCAGTGTGAGTTGGAAGCCTAATACTGTGCTACTCAGGCTAAAGAGTCACCAAAACATGGAATGCAGAATTCAGAATGCAGAATTAAACTGACAGCTCCATCTCCATAGTAGCTGAAAAAAATTGGTGTACAAAGCAGAAAATGCTGTCCTAACTACAGATGAGCAAATAGCTGATTTTTGTTTGTTTTGTTTTGTTTTGGTGACAAAGCCTCCATCACCTGCCCTCTCCTCCCCCCAAAATTGTTTCATTTCAGACTGAAATGCACAATTTTTCAGTTTTTCCTTGATGAAACAAAAACAGCCTAACAACTCCAAAGACTTACAGGCCCAGATCCTGGTTTGCGGTGCAGCACTGACATTCGGCTTATCTTAGTGTACTGGGAATCTCTGGTATTAGGAAAAAATAATTGCTTAACTATCCTTATAGCTAGGACTAGGATAGGCTTCCTGTAGGAGGTTGTGGAATCCCCGTCCCTGGAGGTTTTTCAGAACAGGTTAGACAAACAGCTATCGGCTATGGTCTGTTTACTTGGCCCTGCCTCCGTGCAGCGGGCTGGACTTAGTGATCTGATGAGGTCTCTTCCAGTCATACATTTCTATGATTCTAGTGACATAGAGCCAGAAGAGCAGCTCCCTGTGCTATTAACTCCTCTCTTCTGCCAGTGTTGGGGGTTGGCCTGGTCAAAGTGGCTATAGTCAGGGTTTCTGGACACCTCCTCAAACCTCAGCTGCTGTTTCACTTTCTTGTGGCCGTCAGTAGCCAGAGCAGCTTCCAGCAGCCTAAAAACAGGTCAAAATTACATTTGGGCACTGGCCAGGTACATAACTGGTCCAGGGTCAGGGGGTCACAAAGACCCTTGAGCTGCACTGTGCATTCCTTGGCTATAGCTAAGGATTTGGGCCACACTCTTTGTGCCTCCTCCATTTCTTGGTGGGTGTCTTGGTTGTGGGATTTACTTTGCAGCCCATGTTACTGGCCTCCTTTAGCAGGATTTGCTCAGCCAGGCTTTGTGGGGGGTGGCATGGCTTCACAAGGGATAGCATGTGAGCTGAAAGGATATATAGAGACTTGAGTGTGGATCCAGAACACAAGCAATTGTATAGCCATGTTTCATTCAATATAACTGACCTATCATGAATGAGATTTCTGCTTTCATAGCATCTGTTAGGAGGAGTTTCATTCTTAAGTGCATTTTCATATTATGCACAGTGATGAAACAATGGTGATGCTATGTAGGCTTAGTCAGTGCTAATTTCTCTAGTTAATTCTTCATATATTTCCAACAGGTAAATTAGTTTCAGCAATATTCCATTGGGAAGGAGTCAGTGACATAGGAGTTGGTTTCTCTAAGCAGTGCACACTCAAAGCATGTGTATTTTCAATTAGATGTTTCAACATACTGTATATGAGTCCATCTTGCGATAACATCTTGCATTTACTGCTTAAACAACAGGCCCAGTTCTTACTATGTACTGTGAAATTCTGAACCCACACATTTGAGATGGGGGATGGGAATCTGCTGATAGCTAGCTATCCTGTTTAACGTGGCTTGCTAACTAAACAAATCATCATTAATACAAAGATACTTTCCTAAGAGCTTGTGCTGTAAACTCTGAAGTCTCTAACTCGGGTCCCCTGTTGGAAATAATTTTCCTAATAAATTTACTAAGTTTTAATATGACCAAGCTTCTACACATGTATTCCTTTAGTCCAAAGGCCACAATGTTGATAACATCCAAAATACAGCTACAAGCATACACACACATACTCAGAATGGGATCAGGCTCCGGAGATGCCTTCCCATCATGGCATACTTCCAGAGGGGTAAGTAACAGTTCTGACAAAGAAATCCCCCTCCCCCCCTTTTATACACTATAATAAACAAGTGATGTCATTGCTGATCACTGGACCTTAGCTAAAGCCAGGTGAGGCTGTTTAGGGCTTAACCCTGTTCTCTGGCCCATTTAAGACAAGATTAATGGCTGGGCCCCTCTCTGCAAGCTTTTCTTCTTTCTTTCATATTTCTCCTTAACTACTGTATTACACATTTCTTTATAATACATAAAACAAACCTATATAACCAAATATTTACTGCACCTCGTACCCAGTTAACCATGCTTTTTTATATTTATTACCAAAACTTAAATAAGATAACACTGATATTTCAAAGGTCACTACAGATTTAATACAAACAACCCTTCTTTCTCAGGATCTCATTCTTTGGGCCTATCACTCATGCTAACATCCAAACTCAAGTTAAAAACCATAGTTCCTCCAGGCCCATAGTAGGTCTACATTTCTACATCCTCAATGAAGTGTGTAAGACAACTTTTAAAATAAGCAAAGGAATAATAGCTTTATCCTAGCTATACATTTATACAGAAATTGGAGCACCTGTGTGCTTTTCTGGAAAAGCCTCTTGGCGCAGACCAGGACTTCTATTATACTCCTTATAGATTCATTATGAAGTCACACCGAGGAAAGAATTAACTGTGTTAATTCTATTTGGCATATATAATGAGTTAAATGTTCAAAGCTCCATATGGACATTTAATAATTAAGTCTCACAACAGGTCTGTGAGGCAGCTGAGTAATGATTATTATTTTGCAGATAGGGAAACTGAGATAGAAAGTGATGTGCCCAGGATCACACAGTGAGTTACTAGCAGAGCTGGAATTAGAACTCAGGGTCTCCTGACTTTTAGCCCTGTGCTTTTTCTTATAGATCACACTATCTTCTAATATGCTTCTTTGGTGCTGCATACCTGCAGCAAAGGACAGAGGTAAGGTAGTTAATTTATTTTGATTTATAAAATACCATCTGACACTCTGGGCACCGCTGACAAATATTTAGTAATAAAATGAATCAATATGGCTTTAAACAGCATTAATATCTGTAGTCTCTTCTCCTCTCCTGCCTCCCCCCCCACACACAGATGTCAGCAGGGCTTGATTAAGCAAGAAACTTTTGGATTGAAATTTTATAAAATGGCTGAAGAATGCTTGGCATTGTAAGAAAAAGCCCTTGTACTTGAAGTAGAATACAGTGGCATATGAAGTGCAAATGTCTCATCTAGGTCTCTAGGTAGATCTTTGCACATGGTAAAACTTCCCAGACAATACTCTGTTTCTCATGCTCACTTCCTTTCAAATTAAAAGGGAAGAACTGTAGCCACATGCTGCGTCATCAGCTGCATTAGAACGCTGACTCTTCACTGCAGCCTCCAGTGTGTCAGACTGGCAAATGTTACTGTGATCATTAATGATCAGATATAATGTCACATCACAAAGGAAGGGTCAGGTTAGCATTTAGATGACTGTTCATTGTTTGTTCTTCTTCCACACACCATGACTAAATGCAAATACAGTAGAATACACTTACGGGATATCCCCCTGTGGAGAGCCATGGGGCAAGTCTACACTTAAAACACACTGCATCGGCACAGCTGCACTGCTGTTGTGCTTTAATGAAGATACTCTGAACCAATGGGAGAGAGCTCTCTTGCCGGCATAGTTAATCCACCTCCCAGCGAGGCGGTAGCTATGTCAGTGGGAGAAGCTCTCTCACTGACATAGCACTGTGTACACGGGGGGTAGGTCGGTGTAACTATGTTGCTCAGGGGTGCCAATTTTTCACACTCCTGAGTGACGTAGTTATACGGAGGTAGGTCTGTAGTGTAGACCAGACCTTGTAATGCCATTCAGAGGAATCCCCAGGTGAAAGAAAATAGCATTTGAACAGTGCTAATGCTTCCTAGACAGCTAATGAAAACGCATTTTGTAATTTGATGAATCCATAGAGTTAAGAGTAGGTATTATCAGTGCCAGGAGAGGAGCTAGCCTTCGTATTTTCCCAGTACCAGTGGTAAGGAGAGATGTAAAACACCCAGCATCATGGCCCAGGCATTGTAATCAATGTAGAAGAAGCAAACTACCAGCCAGGAGCACGTAGTGGTGTACCAGTTAATACTCCTTCTGCATGTACCACAGTTAAGGAGAGAAGGAAGACTGCTCTTGAGAACCAAACAGAACAACTCATCGTTAGACAAGGACACAAAAGACATCAGTACAACTAGATCATTTGAAGCATCCCAGTAAGCAGAATTACTGTCGCCATTAATCAGCACACATTACTATTTCTTGTCACTGGGGCTAAGATGGGTCCCTGAACAATATCCCAATTAAACTTTTTTATCTGATTAAGCACATCCCAATTAAGGGATGTGTACTGTACAGCACTTGGAAAATCGCACCATTTGTGTAACAATCGAAAACAAATAAACTATTTATCACATCCCTATTTTGGAGCCTTTTGCCGAGACCAAAACATGCTCTTCATTGGTACTTGATTCTGAATAGAGACCAGAAATGAATCACCTGGTTGGTGATAAAGATAAAGAAAAATAAAGATGTGACACACAGGCGTGCTAGAAAGAGACTCGTTTTTATATCCTGGTCCCTGTCACCTGACAGGAGTCAGGATTACATGGCAGGACTAAGTGTCCAGTGACTCCAATGCAGCTGTTTTAATTGATGTAATAACAATGAAATCCACGGGGAGAAGGATAAGTTTGAAATTCAAGACACTGAGGTTTACTTTGTTACTTGATTTACCCACAAACACACTTTATAACACTTTATCAGAGCCTTGCAATTGAGTTGAAAGTATTTCCTGAAATCTTAGTTATTGCTATACTGTACTTTTCTGGCAGGCACATTTTAAATAGCTGTAGCAGCCTGCTGTTATTTTTACAGTATATTAATAATGGATGCAATATGGGGCCATGGACTTTTTTTGTTAAAGAGCAGGAATTGATCCATAGTATGTTATTCAAGTTATAGAAAACTATGAATCCTTTGTATCTGAAAAAAGATGTCTATGATATCATCCAGATGTTACAAGAGACTCAGACTGTGTACATGAATCTCTTAAGCTTCAGCAATGACTGTGGAATTTATCTACCCTTTTAAATACGGGTCACAGTTGGGTAGTTTAGCACTTCCTGTGTTTAAAAAAAAAAGTGGCTAATTCTTGCAATGAAGAAATAATTAAAGTGGGAGCTGAAACCATTGCTTAACTATTTAGACCCTGGATGTGCCCTGCACAAGTCAGTTTTTAAAGTACCATTATATTCTTTAAGACTGTATGTTCCTGGGTGGCCTCTAATGTTCTACACATGTCCTGTTGTGTTTTTCTTTTCCTGAGGAAAACGACATCACAAACATGTCTTTAAATTATTTTGGCTGTGGTCCACATTTCCAAAAGAAAATACTGCACTGCTCTGTGCAATTGAAGCACACTGAGACTTTCAATCATCTAAAGCATTTCAATCAGAATGCATTAAAAAACAAAACATAATTTGTGAACATCATGTGAAGACTAAGAAGTGTATTATCTTTTGGAAGGAATCATTTGAGAGATATTTGGGTGAAATATAACGCTGCATTATCTTGACAATAGAGACCTTAACATCTGATGGCGCAAATATATTGATGGTATTTGACTGGCTGCTGCCATTGTGAGAAAGGAATGATGCCTGCCAATACATGAAACCGAAAGCTCCAGGAAATCATTTGCGAGAGCTGTGAATATTCCTTTCAGCGAAAACATGGAGAGAGATTGGGAGTGTGTACTGGCTGTCCAAGTGGCATTTCTAAGTAGGATGAACCAATTCAGAAAAAGAAGAAGCTCCTCACTTTGAGCTGGATTCTTCTCTCATTTACTCTTGTGCAAAACAGGAATAATCCCACCGACATCTTTCTATATAGCCATCTGTTTATCTGGCTAGGTTTTTCCCATCATACTCACCACTGTGGTATCTGAACACCAATAGAATTACACTATGAGAAGAGAATCAAGCCTTCCTTGTCCATTTCTAGAACTAAACCCAAACCCAACTTTTTACAGGGTTATGACATTTTAAAATAAAATGTGGTTTAACTTACAGTTTGAGCAGGGCCCCCACATGGGGGGAGGGGGTGGGAAGGGTACACTTTACTGGGGCCCGGACCAGGCTGCAACCCCCATTACCATGAGGAGAAAATTGAGGCTAAATTGTAGATCATGCCTAAGGATATTTATAAAAACAAAAATAGCAAAGCGGGGGCATTTTTCAGAAATGTAGAATATGTAACAATTTCAGAATTCAAACTTTTTTCATGGCTCATGAGATTGTATGTATGGGATGAGGGGTTGTGGTATATGTGTGGGAGGGGACCCGTGTTACAAGTTTGTACTGGGCCTGAAAAAATTATGCTTGGGTCCTGAGTTTGAGAGCAGGATATATGGCTCAAATTCTCCCATTAGCTACACCTCAGCAATAGGTGAAGCAATGGCTTCAATAGGATCACTGGGCTGTTAGTAAATCAGAGCAGGATTTAGAAGTAACTAGAAGAAAAATGGTGGAAATCTCACAAACAGGACTGTCCTTGGGAGATACTTCCAGCCCACTTTTGCAAACCTGAGTGGTTCAGATGGTTTGGTTAAACATCCAGAACTTTGGATGTTTGTCTGAACCCAATTGGAACTTCAAGCCTTTTGAGGTTTGCCCATCATGATTTTTAAGAAGTATTTCCTCCACATATACATTATCAGATTGTAGATAGATAAGGCCTCATTCTGCTCTCATAGTAGTGTAAAAAAAATAAAATCAATGGAGTTACTATATCGTAAAACCCGTGTGAGATCACAATCAGGTCCAAAGAGAAGAATAAGAAGAGGGAAATGTGATGCTCACAAAAAACAACAAACAAAAACCCCCCTCAAACCATAAGTAAAGCATTTCCTACTTTGCCTTACAGTTACCATGGTGATCTGCATTATATGCTTGGCTGGAGTAAAATGGCTTGAGATACTGAAATCTACAGTACAGTATGTTGTACCAGTATGTAGAAATGCTAAGGGTTTTTTTTTAAAAAAAAACTGGAAACAATTACAGAAAATAGCAAGTCATGGTAATAACAATGTTCAGAATTTATTTACAGTATTTTTCTCCTCACCATGTTTCAATGCTCATTGGTATTGCTATAATATAAGAGGGTATACGGAATAACTTTACCACAGAGGACTTGTTTAGCAGGGTAATAACTGAAGGACTAGTAATTATGTGGTTCAAACCTTAGCAGATCCCTTGAATTTTATTATACCTACAGAACACAACTGTTCCAGAAAAACAACCAGGTTTTGGGATATTATGCAAATTAATCCTACAAAACTTTTGAAAATCACGCAAGACCAGTAACTACAGTGCTTGGCCAGTGTGAAATAGAATAAATAGCTAAGATCTGAGTTTGACCTCAAAAAAGTAATTGGCTTAATCGGCAGCACACTTTCTACCTATAAGGATAATTAAACACTGATATAGGTTTCCCAGGGAGGTTGTGGAAGCCCCATCATTGAAGATTTTAAAGAACAGGTTAGACAAGCACTTGTGGAGATGGTCAGGTTTACCTGGACCTGCCTCAGCATAGAGCGTTGGACTAGATGATCTCTCAAGTTCCCTTCTAGCCCTACATTTCTGTTCTATGTTTGAAATTTGCTACCAATTCTAAAAGGAACACTCTAACAACAGCTAAAATACTCCAGGAGAGTTCCATAACAGATGGAAACTAGTTTGAAAGAACAATTATCTCAGGCTTAAACTAACACACTATATACCATTTATAAAACCCTCCATGCTCTGAAACTGATTTTTTTCCAGCAGCTGTCACTATTCATCAAATATCTTTGTGCGCCAGATTTTTGGATACCTTTTCCTTCTGCATAGAATTAGACTTATAAACAGGAGAAAGATTTTCATTGTTATTAGGTATCATGCAATCATAAGTAGAGCTATAGATGATCCACATTCTAGAGCTTCAGTTGTAAACATTTACTGTCAGGGACTGCTAGTTTGTTTGTTTGTTTTTTTAATCAGACACTCTAGTTATTTAATCAATTTTTCTTTTTCTTTGTTAGCTCTAAAGTAAAATCCATGGAGAGTTCAGAAGAATGTACAATGCAAGAATCTCAAACATTACCACAAATATATGTTCTAAATCCAAAACTAATTATATTTCAAAATCAATATGTAGCATAGAGCTCTCGCTCTCTCTTTCCCCCCAGGGCCCCACCTTTTAGGTAGTAACATTAGTTCTACAGTGTATAATTGTTCTGTATATGGTGCCTAAAAGGACAATATATATTGGTATCTACTGATGGAGATGGAGAATTATAACAGTAAAAAACCAGAAGCAATCCAAATAAACAGAATTTCCTTTAGGTTATTCATAAACAAAATAGGTCTGGTAGAAGTGATGCTCTGATTTACCATACGTCTACATTGCATCTGGAAGTGTAATTCCCACACTAACTTTGATGGAGCTAGAACACTACAAACAGCAGTGTGACCAAGGCAGCATGGATTAGCCTCCTGACTCTAATTCTGTCTGGGACCCTAGGTACATACTTTAGTAGGTACATAATTCTGTCTGGGACCCAAGGTACATACCACCCACACCACGACTACACTGCTGTTTCCAACACACAAGCGTGATCAATGCCAGTGGACCTATGTCTGCCTGAGCTGGAAATTACACCTCCCAGCTGCAATGTAGACATATCTTTAGACATGCTGATCAATCTAAATTTTTTTTATCAGATTGCCCATTACTTAAGGCTTGATCCAATGTCCACTGAATTCAGTGCAAAGGCTCCTATTGACTTCAATGGGCATTGGCTGGAAATCTGATGGAGAGTAGTGATGAAAGCCACGTATGTCCTTAGACTGCTATCTGAACAATAAATTAAGAAAAAGAGGAATTCCTTCTTTCATTCTTATTTACTGTGCATGAAGAATTAAAAATATGAATAACATCCTGAAAGTAACTACTAGCCTTTTTAGGGATGACACTGGAACTCATAAGAGGAAGTAAAACCTGCTGAGAAGCACCACTTAATAATAAAGTTCCTTTCTCCAATGCCTCTCAATAGCTTTCTTTGATGGGGTAACAAGCTTTGTGGATGGGGGAAAGTGGTAGATGTGGTATATCTTGACTTTAGTAAGGCTTTTAATACTGTCTTGTATGACCTTCCCTTAAACAAACGAGGGAAAAACAACCTAGATGGAACTACTATAAAGTGGGTACATAACTGGTTGGAAAACCATTCCCAGAGAGTAGTTATCAGTGGTTCACATTCAAGTTCAAAGGGCATATTAACTGGGGTCCCACTGGGATCAGTTCTGGATTTGGTTCTGCTCAATATCTTCATCAATTATTTAGATAATGGCATTGAAAGTACACTTTGTGGATGATACCAAGCAGGGAGAGGTTGCAGGTGCTTTGGAGGATAGGATTAAAATTCAAAATGATCTGGACAAACTGGAGAAATAGTCTGAAGTAAATAGGATGAAATTCAATAGAGACAAATGCAAAGTACTCACTTAGAAAGGAACGATCAGTTGCACACATACAAAATGGGAAATGACTGCCTAGGAAGGAGTACAGTGGAAAGAAATCTGGGGGGTCATAGTGGATCACAAGCTAAATTTGAGTCAACACTGTAACACGGTGGCAAAAAAAGCAAACATCATTCTGGGATGCATTAGCAGGAGTGTTGTAAGCAAGGCACGAGAAGTAATTCTTCTGTTCTACTCCATGCTGATTAAGCCTCAACTGGAGTATTGTGCCTAGTTCTGGGTGCCAGATTTCAGGATAGATGTGGACAAATTGGAGAAAGTCCAGAGAAGAGCAACAAAAATGATTAAACATCTAGAAAACATGACCTATGAGGGAAGATTGAAAAAATTGGGTTTGTTTAGTCTGGAGAAGAGAAGACTGAGGGGGGACATGATAACAGTTTTCAAGTACATAAAAGAGTCTTACAAGTAGAAGGGAGAAAAATTGTTCTCGTTAACCTTTGAGGATAGGAGAAGAAGCAATTGGCTTAAATTGCAGCATGGTAATGTTATATTGGACATTAGGAAAAACTTTCTAACTGTCAGCGTAGTTAAGCACTGGAATAAATTACCTAAGGAAGTTGTGGAATCTCCCTCATTGGAGATTTTTAAAAGCAGGTTAGACAAACACCTGTCAGGGATGGTCTAGATAATACTTATTCCTTCCTTGAGTGCAGGGGACTAGACTAGAAGACCCCTTGAGGTCTCTTCCAGTCCTTCACTTCTATGATTCTATGGTAGTGCAAAGCACCACAGAATCACGTCATAATGAACAGTAAACACAACTCAAGGCATCATCGGCCAGCAATCTTCCTTCATGTTTTGCAGTCTTCATACACCTTTGAGAAGCACACCATACCCCATCACGTCCAGTCAGCCACATCACCATACCACAGGCACCCCTTGCTCTTGGTGCTAGTCCTTGCAAAACTTGCTTCAGCAATTTTCCTCTGCTCATCCAACCCATGTGTCATGCAAGTTCAAATTTCCTTGTCCAATCACCTTGATGATATCAGGTATCACTCCAGTTATGCTGTAAATACAGGAAATTATCTCATTAGTTGTTTGTGAGATATAGTGAATGCACAACAATCTCCTGTAGCATTTCATTTCAAAGGAGGAAAGCCTCTTAATGTCCTGTTTCCTTAACATCTATGTCTTGCATGTATATAGCAAGATGTTGAACACAAGAGACTGCAGCAATTTCATTTTACACTTCATGGTAATACTTTTGCTTCTCCATATGTGGCTGAGTATTATTAGAGCAGCAACCTCAAGTCCAATTCTATGTTGGCTTCCTAAGTGATGCTCAGTATCCCTTGTAGTCATACTGCCCAGATACTTGAAGTGCTGGTGTAGATGCTGCCACTGCATCATTCAATATCAGAGTTATTGTCACTGTGTCAAAATATGAAAAGGCATTTTTTCTTTAGGGAGGGAGGAGAGGACTGATTGAGGGAATAGGGATAGTGAAATTCTCACAGCTAATTTCAAATTCGTGGCTGCAACTTTTTGCAGTGGAAAACCTCCACGGTGGTTTGTATAACTTTTCAGATTGCTGGTGGCAAGCACCCAAAGGGAGGGCCTGAACAAGAGAGGGGCTGAGCACCTCTAACTACAAATTACTTCAAGGGGAGCATGTCATCCTTTTTTGTAACTGTATTTCCTGGTCTTCTTGAGTTTGGGGGTTTTAATTAATAAATGCTGGGATCTCTCATCACTAGTGTAATGTCAGACAAACAAATGGAAACATCATGTTAAAACTGATCAACAACAAGAACAGGCCAATGTAGCTTTGGGGTACAGCTCTTCATGTGATGTTTTACCTGTTGTATCAGGCAGCAGTTTAGTTTACACTGGGATTTCCTGCCTGATTTACAAAGCAGAAGGAAAACCACTCACATCCATTCTGATAGATCTCCCCCGTCATCCATCAGGTGCTGACAGCACTAATCTGTGAATAGTTAGTGACCCAGAAACTCAAGTCAGCTATTCCCTTTGTCTGGACATAGGGCTATTCATGGAAACTGCTTATTCAAGGTATCAATAAAAGTCAGTCTGAAAAATGAAGAAAAATGACTGATTGATTGTTTTAACATGAGAAAGTTGCTTAAAACAAAAGGCCTGATTATCAAATCCATGACATAAAAACCTGAATGCAGATGATGAAGTCTCCTGCTAAGAATTTGCCTTCAGCTAACTAAATTGTTACTTCTCTCCTTTCAAACAGCACAGTTTGATCAGAGTTACTTGGCAGCACTTACATTGCACTTTAGACTCTGGGTTCATTTACAAATTAACTGTGCAGTTTGATGTGAGTTACCTGATTGCTGGACTGAATAGAGGCAGAAATCGTCTGGAACTAGAGAGGATCACCTATATCCCATTGATAAACTAATTTCCTTAGCAGCACAGTATAGACGGAGGAAGCAACCCTGACTTTGGAGTGCTTCTGATTGGCTCCTTTTTGATTGAATTCAGGAATCATCTATGGCCTCCAGCTGACCATTTCAAAGAGTTCTAACTCATGTAGCTTATTGAAGCCAGGAGCTGGAATTAACGTGCACAGCACAAAGACAAGACGTATAAATCTTCATTCCTTTCATGAAGAACAGCAGCGTATTTTCTCTGCAGGCAAATATATGAGGTACTGTTACTGTACTATTCCTGTGAGATCAGAAATATAGATTTCACTTTTTCTCTCCCTCCCCCCATGGCTGCACAACATGCAGAATGAAGAAAAGAAATAGCTCAAGCAACAAGAAGGTCAATAGTTCTTTACATTATTTTGTCCTTTCATAGCCTGAGTTAGAACAAAACAATGAGCTTCTTTGCTGACTAGACCACAAAGTCATTCAGCTTTCTTCCAAAAAATTGGTCAACTAATAAAATGGAAGTAGACTAGAGTTAAAAAACCTGCAGTTAGCCATAGCGAGGGAATCTAGCAGACCAATTCCCCTTTTCTTCTCCCCTGGAGTGTCTTTTCAGACTTCTGATGACATTCATTGCTCTATGCTTGAGTGGGTCTTTGTGGCTTTTGAAAAGGGTGTCCTGCCTTTATACAGTATAGGCTGGATTTTCAAAGGAGCTCAATACAGATCCACCCAACAGACATAGGGGCTAGATCCACAAATGGATTTAGGCACTTAAACTGACACTTTAGGTGCTTAACATGTAGGCACCACTGAGATTCCCACAAACCATGCTCAGGTACTGCCTAGCCCCATAGGGGCCTAAATTTCTACCATTAAAGTCACCTAGTTGCCCAGGTGTCTGACAGCGAGCATTCACAAAACCTCAGTCTAGGTGCCTGGCAACTTATCTTACACTTAAGCCCCAGTGGGATCCGCAGACTAGGCTTTCCACTGCCTATCTTGCCTCGGAGGCCCAATAAAGTGGGCAATCACAGAGCATGCCTAACCCCTCACAAAACTGCCAGAAGAAATGGTGGTGCCCCTGCATACCTTGTAGCCCACTTATTAGCTCACTCAGCAGAGATGTAGGCGATCCAGCATTCAATTTCGCCCTCTGCCTGATGTGGAGAAGAGATCTGAAATTGGATGGTTCTCTCAAGAGCATGCCTGAAGCACTGAACTATGGGATAGTCTGGGGGCAGGATGCATTCAATCTCTCCTGTTGAAGATGTTCCACTTTGTATTAAATATGCCAGAGGGAAAGCAGGTGAGAGAAAGAATGTCTGTATAGCAGGGCAATAGGAGACACAGGTTTTAGTCTCCCGACTCCAATAACTACAGGTTGCAGAGCTTAGCTAGACCTAAGAATTGTTGGATCCATCTGGGTATTTGTTGAAAGCAGGCTAATCAGGCTGCTGTGGATTAGATCACCAAGAGTGGGTACAGGATGATACCAGTGAAGGGTAGCTATTGCCTCCTCCTTTCTCATTGGTGTCTTTGGGACTACGCCTTGCTTTGATCCGTTATGTTATCATAAATTTGTAGCTACCTGGTCAAATCTAATACTGTGTTCCTGGCTCCTGCCAACTGCAAAAAGTTATTTTATGGTGGAGCTGGAAGGGCAAAAAAAAAAGGGGTGGGGGGTGGGGCGAGGGGATATTAAAGTAGAACCGAGGATGTGTTTGAGAATAGCAGATAAGTTCCATGAGGGGAGCGGTTTTGGTTGGAGGGTTCTTGAAAACCAGGAGGGAGAGGTATAATATTTCTATACCCTTGGCATCAATCCCCTCTGGTAAGAAATGCATCACAAGTCCCAGAAAACTGGGCTGAAGAGGCAGTTGAGCAGCCTTTCCATTCCTGATGAATCCCAATTCAAGACAAGATAAAAGAGGGGAAATCATTAATTTCTGAAGCTAAGAGGAAAATGTTGTGACCAGTGTACCCCAGGGCTGTGTTTGTATATTGAAAAAAGAGAGAACTCTTCAATATGTTCATACTTTGACAGCTGCAGTAATGAGAGGCTCTGAGTAGATTGTGTCAGAGAGAGGAATTTTTCTACATTGCCTCTCAAGCCTGCAATTTGTTGGTTTAGGTTGAGGAGGGCTATGACAAAGAAATGCAGGAGAGGCCTCTGACTCTATTACATATGAATTTATGGCTTCATTTATTCAATACCCTACTCCAGCAACCACTTGGAAAACTGTTTTTAAATATATAGTTGGAATTTGCATAATACAGCTTCAGGAGAATGTAACAAAATGCATTTTATCTTTTAATGTTTAACCGTTAGGCCAATAAAATTGACTGGGGCTCACTTTTTCTGAGTTACCTAGGAAAATTATTTATGAACCTGTTGATTCCAAATTGAATAATGAATACAACTGTTTGTGCCTGCACAAGTACATTCACATGCATTATGCTATCCATAACACAATTCCTGTTCTTACAGCCAGTTTGCATTTGCCGCAATAGTTTTATTTACCACTGCTTTGAAAGTGGGGTTTGAATAAGAAAGAAATTTACATTTTCTTAATTAGGTCCCATAAGAACAGCAGCTAGTCAGGCATTCTTTCAAGTATGAGTCTTTTTAGCACTAATCAGTAAGCAGTGGGTTATTTTAGTTGCTTTTAAGGCAACTTCAAACGTTTTCTGCAAAAAAGGTGGTAGATCTAAAATATCAAGACAAATCCAGACAGGAAACATGGCATGTCATATCTTCTGAAGAGATGTACAACTAGGGCATCTGAAGCAGGAGAAAATGGAATGCAGATACACCCGCTCCCAAATTAAAACATGCGGGGAATGGGATTATTGAAAAATTTGCCCTGGAAAATGAAAAGCAAATACAGTGATGAATCGTGGAAATTAATGAGATAACTTCCCCCACTCCCTGTGAGTCAAATCCTGACCCTTGAACACAGCCAGAATCAATAGGCTATGGGAATGCAGGATGGCAGAACTTTTCCAGCCCACTGATATTTTGCAGAGCAGTCACCCAACTTTTCTGTAACCACTTCAGCAGCTTCTTTGTTCCAATATCTGTGCCCTCAAGATATCAAGTATCCTTGCATGGGGTTAGGCCAATGAACCTGCAAAACTGTGGATCTGCTGGCAATTTCTATGACCCTTTGTACCCCCAAATATGTATGAATAATGGGTATGTTTCAGGCAGCTATTACAAACAGAAAAAGAGGCAAAATTCAAATAAATTCTTAATTGCAAATTAGTCTGTTAACCCTAATAAAGCAATAATAACTTATAATGAACATTTATGAGTGTTAACTGAAGACAAGTACTGATATTTAACTAAGTTAAAAAATGTGGCTATAATTTAACCCTTTGAGAAATGGCAATTTTTAGGGAGAAACTGGCTACTTTAAACAAAGTAACAAATTAGTGTGATATTGACAGAGGGAGACACTTTCATTTGGGTAGCTAACCTTAACAGAAGAAAAGGAGGGAGTCTGGGAACAGTCTGTCAAGAGAATTGTAAAAATCTGAGTCAATTTAATTGGGCCCAGCTATTGTATTGTGTGGATAATTTTCTGGTCTTTTAATGTGTCAGTAAAGAAGCTTTGCTTTCTTGAAGTTCTGCAGTATTTCCCCATAGAGAAAGTCTTTCTTGACCATACAGGTGATAACTAAAGGTGGGGAAAAAACGTTCCCTAAGAATCATAAAAAAGCCTATCATAGTGCCAGAATTTCCAGAGGCCTGTTGAATATATATATGCTGCTGTATCATATGATAATACTAAAAAGTTAGAGAGATGGACTAATTTGGTAAATGTAGAGGCTATCAAGACCTACTGACTAGTGATGTTCCTTTAGATAGTGAAGCAACAGAAGAATTTTTCTCCCAAAACAGCTGAATCCTGAAGCATTTCCTAAAAAGCTACATAGTACAGAGATCAAATTCCTTTGAGGCTCCTGAAGAACAATGTACTGTCCACAAGCTGTCCTATAATAACAGTCCCAAGAATCAGGATGGGCCATTTGAAAAGCAATAAGAACAGCACTAGTTTAGTTTTTCATTATACCCTCCAGAGGATAATCATGAGGTGAACAATGGATTTGGCTGGAAGGAACTGCAGTGCACTAAAGGTTTGCTGGGAGAATACTGACCTGACCTAGTCAAAAAAAGAATCTGATGTCTTCATTGTTAATTGATCAATTCAATTATAACTTGGGACTTGACCCTGGAAATCTGCAAATCAGTGAGAATTTTGTCATTGTCATCAGGCAGAGCAGGATAGGACATTTCTAGTTCATTACTTTAAAGGACAAACCTCATATTTAGAGGGTTTGGAGAGTAAGAGCTTTCCTGATTATAGAAGTCTTTATGGCCCTCAAAATTGGTGCTGTCAATATGTTAAAAAAGCCAAGTCACTCATACAGTGGTGCAGCTAGGTCTGGAAATCTGGGTGTGCCCCAAGATATGGTGAATGCAGGGCAATCACATTAGCTGGAGTCACTCTCTGAGATACCACAGGAGCATGGGGACATCTGCAGACACCTGCTGGCTCCCTCGTCCACAGAGGTACGATCACACCAGCCCTGCCTCTCATCGAGGACTTGTGTGCTGATCAGTGTACCTATCCAGGCAGCTGCATGCTGTTTGCAGGCACTGAGGCACTGCAGAGGAAGGTACAGAAACACTGGACCTCTCGTGGCAAGGGCTGTGAGATTCAGCGCTCACTTCCCTCCTGGCCCCATGGTGCCTGTTCCAGGATGTTTCTCGTTTTCCAGCCGAAGACAAAATGGCTGCACAGGTATCCCCGCCCTGCCCCCAGCATGGATCCCTGAAGCACCTGTTTACCTGCACCCCAGGGCTGCCTGGCTACAGCCCCACCCCAGGCAGTGGACACCACTCACTTGCTGGCGCTGGGGAAGCTTGGAGGGGTCACTGTTGCTCACATCCTGGCTCAGTTCCCTGCAGCAGCAGCAGCTGGGCTCAGGCAGCAGCACGTGGCTTGGCTTCACATGCCGGGGACTGACCAGACTAAGAAGCATAGCTGCTCGGGAACTTCCCAGGAAGGCAACCACAGCACGGAACACATGGCAGCCCCAACACATAGCTGAGGCGAGGCTACTCCAGGGCACGTGCTCTGCACCAGCACCTGTCCTCAAGCCCTCTTCTGCCCCAGGCCAGCAGAATGAGTGGGAGCCAGCTTTCCTTCCACAGTCCCAGCAGCAGCCACGGTGGAGCCAGTTACGGAAGCAGTGACTCCTCCTGGGCGGAATCCGCACCTGTGACAGCAGTGGTGGTACAGTTTCGCACAGGCTCAGATTTGGGTGGGCCTTGATGCTAGATGGGTGGGCCGTGGCTACGCCCCTGTCACTCAGTCCTCTTATTTTCCAGCTAAAAATGCTTAAAGAAAGGAACTTACATGATCTGGAGGACACCTCTCTTCACGCTGCAGGAAACAAATTGAAGTATGGTTCTTCTCTATGGCAGATATGCTAAGCTGTTCCACAAATCATTATTTAGCCCTTCCCCCCCTCTTTTTTTAATATCCACTAGGTACAACATATTTATCATGCAGATTAAAAGGAAGTCGGAGAAAGTCTAAACATCAGGTTTTCTTGACAGCTGAAACATCGTGCCATTAGCAGCATCTAAATAAATAATAGAAATTGCAGATGCAATATTGCTAGTGACTCCTGGAAATTTCCCAAATTGGGACAAGTGGGAAAAAAAACATGAAAACGCAGCAAAAGTAAAGAAGAAGAGAGGAAACAACTCAAGTTAGATGTGAAATTCACAAAAATAAACATCCAGTTGCTGTGGAGCCGAAGGCAGATCTTTATTTGCTGACAGCATCTCTCCTTTAGGGAGAGTGTTCTGCTGCATATTTATTTTCACTATACCGGTGGTGTCCTACTGGGACATGGAAGCTTCATTTTTCAGAGCTTTCACCTAACAGAGATGTGTCGCTACAAAGTATCGAAACAACACCAACGTAAAACTTTTTTTTTTTTTTTTTTTACTGAAATCCATTTTCTAAAAAGTGTATTATGAATAATTAATTGTGCTTGCTAGTTTCTCTCTCCCACTCACTCCTGATAAACTTATGTCAGAGCACTGACTGCTGAACGGCAACCACCCTGTTCATTGCAACAGGCCTAGCATGTGACTGTTAAAATTGTAATCTGAGGTTTGGGGAGGGACAAACCAGAGGACCTTTCACATCTAGGCACACTGAGTTTTATCTGAGGTGACATATGCTGTTTCAGTCCAGGCTGCAGTAGAGAATAATACAACAATCCCCCTGCAGACAGTGCCTAGGCTACGGTAGTCTGATAAAAAGCATGAAGCTCTCAGCTGGCAGAGAAACTAAATTACATAGCAGACCTAGAAATCAGGGTTGAGGTCATCAGTGAAGCTGTATAAGAAAACTGAGATTACAGTGGCACAACTACAATACTTCATAATAAATCAATATATTTCATGGTAAACTCTTAATCTTTATAAGTACAAACAAACTGATATACAATTAAGAAGACGGGGCGAGGGAAGAGGGAAGAAAGCATATTGTTAGCAGGCAATTGTATTCATAAATGTTTCACAAATAACATCTAATTAAGTGATTCAGTGCAATTGTAGTCAAAATAAATTCCACCAGGAAATGTCCTACTTAGTTATGAATCTGTAGTCAACAGTCACACTGGATTTCTCATGTCATGCATTGCATTAAAATGCACACTTCTGTTTATGTGGGACAAGACACATGACATCTCAGGGCATCATCCCTAAGGTGGTGTTGAGTTATCAATTAAAAGAGAAGTATTGTAAGTGTTATCTGTCACTGAGATATCTTAAGTCAGCAAGGAAAAGGGGAGAAAGTATATTAATTATGCCTGGGCTAACATATTAAAAGCGTCTGTTTGCTTGTTAAAGTCAATGGCATCTTAAAACCCAGAGAAGGAAATTAACATATTGTAGAAAGAAATCAATTGGAAAAGAACTGAACACAATATTTTTATGATGATGGCAGGAGATCAATGGTTGCAGTTTAAATAGCCCAATTGTTGACCTATTTTCTCCATACACGAACATGATTCTGTGAAGAAGACATTACTGGAAGCAAGTTGGCAAATAAAAATGGATCTATCAAAATATTTTTTGTTTGAGAAATAAAAATAATTGTCCATTATTACCAGTTAAGCACCAACATGGGTGTTCTCAAGCTGTGGTTCCAAAGAGCCTGCATGCTGTGTGTGGGTAGAAAATGTGTCACATCTTGGCCAGCACTGATGAAGGGGACCTGCAGATCCTGATGAGTCCACCTTTTGAGTAGGTCAGGTCCTGGAATGTGGATACAGAAAACAACAAATGCCTGTCTGTATTTTAGTATGCTGGTGGCAAGACAAGGCCTGAGGAAAGAGAATCTGGGGGCTCATGAAAGAAAGGAATTTAGGAAAGTAGTTGGGGAAGAGAAACTGGAAACGAAGAGACAACTGGAGAAAAAGAGATGGGGACTTGGGGCAGGGCAATGGAATAGAGAAGGGGACAGAGGAAAGGAAACAACAAACAAAAAAACCCAAAAGAAATCCAAAAGGAAGTAGGGATGGAAGGAGAGAGAGAGAAAAAAAGTATAGAGATGGAAGGAAAGAAAGAGAAATGGAAATGAAATCATGGAATGAGAGTGCAAGAGAGCAAATGAATGATATGGAAGGAAGGATAAAAAAAGGAAACAAATATATCTCTAAGGTAAGAAACTGTAGGTACGAAGGTGTGGACAGTAAGTCATAATGGTTAGAGTCAGGAGTCTGGAACCAATGCCAGGGTCAGAGTCAGGTGTGAAGCCAAAGGTCCGAGCTGGAGACAGACTCAGGAGCCACGCTGAGGGTTAAAGTCAGGATCAGAGTCAGGTGCCAAGCCAAAGTTCACAGCCAGAAAGAGGAGTCAAACCAGGAACAGGACTTGGAGCAAGGCAGGAAAGGAGGAAGCAGGAACAGACTGGGGTCTGGGATAAAAGAAGGCAGGAACAAGCTGGGAGGAGGCAGGGTCCATAGTAGTAGTCTGCCAGTGATTTGCCTACCTGATCAGACAATTTCCTGTGCTTCTTTCTGGTTTTAAGTAGTGCATCTCAGTCACTTAGTGGAGCTGGCCATCTCCCCACCACTCGGGAGTTCATGGGTAGGGTCCCTTATGAGCTAGAGGTGTGAGGTGAGTTGTGAGGTGTCAGCCATGGTCTGAGGACAGGTGGGACTGGATTTGAGGCTTGTGATCCCTCCTAAAGCCTGTTAGGGTTTTGAATTCATCTGATGTTACCTTCATTATAGGGTTGAGGTGAATGCACTTTTTCTGGATTCATCAGGCATCAAATATTCGGTCTTAATTGGCATCAGATACTAAATATAAATCTGCATAATGCAGCATGAAAATAGGTGGCCCACAAATGGAAGAAGGAATAATAACCTCCCACTGCTGTGTTACAGTCATTCCTGGGGAGGAGGAAAAAGAAATGGGAAAGCCTCCTGGCCCAGTATCCTGGACAGGACCTGTTTATGTAAATAGGCAAGAGACATTCCCATTGGAAGAAAGGGCCACTTGAACTTGAAATAGTAGCTATCCTAACCAGGTACAATATTTAATGCTTCCTCAGAACTACAGGCCAAGAACAAATTCTTCATTTCCACTTGAAGTGCAGTGTTCTTCAAATTAATTTCACTCCTTTGTAAGCCAACTGTTTAATTTTTGTAATTGATTTCCCAGATTGTCTCCATTACAGCTTAAATAGCAAAATAAGCCAACACACCCATTTTGGCACTGGCGAGGTGGGTGAGAAATGAGGCCTGTAGGCTTCTCAAGACTTGCCATCATTATGTGGACCACTGCCTGATAAGAATTACCTCAGTGATGACATCCCCTGGACATATCGCCTAACCCTAATATTGCTTTCATTTAAGCATAGCCTCTGATGTATTTTTGCTTGGGTGAGTCTTAAAACCTCATCCCCAATATTTAGAGGTATTCACATTACATCAACAACTTGGAAAAGGAATCCAAAAGCCATTTGCTTGTTGTGTATGTAAATATGAACAAGACTAAATCTTTTTGCCCCGCTTTTGTGTTTGATGCTCTCACCATTCCAGGAAATGCCATTTTGTTATTACTGATACCAGTCCATGTTCCCTTTGCACTTGTGTCATCACTCACATACCCTGCTGGATGTCTGACATCTGCTGATGAGTACGGCAAAATAATACATTTGTTCCAGCAGTTTTAAATTGAGGACAGGAGTTATGCAGAAGAAAACAGTTTATCTTTACCTGGAATAACCAATTACGCTACAGCTATCTTATTATTACATTAGCATTATTCTTTACCTCCCTTCCCCTGCCCAACTGCATTATAACCTGTCCAAAGAAATAGTGAACCTCAATCTATTTTTACTTAGTTCACGATAAATTGCCAGTGCTTTATGTATTTTGCTTTGTGAACATTTATAAAAATGAGCCAACAGGCCCTTCACTTGTCAAGACTGGGGCTGAACCATATCCACAGATCTGAACACCACTGAAATGTAGGGAACCTCCCAATCTGGTTCTGAGCTTAGTTGCATAAAACCTTCTATACTCAAGATCTGAGTTCAAGTCTCTGTGTTTCCCTTTCAATAGTTGCGAACATAACTAAAACTTTAAAAACAGAGATGGGAGCTGCTCTACATTGCTTACATTGTCCTTACATTGCTCTAGTTGTTGTGATATTATGTTGTGGAGGAGAGTAGCTGAAGTCTGGTCTCTGCAGATCAGTGCAGGAGGAATTGTGTGTGTGTAATACTTGTCTATGCACTGAAAACTGGCTCCATTCCTGTTAAGGTCAGTAAGAGTTTTGCCATTAGTGTGGATCAGAGCAGGAGTGGGTCCGTATTCTCTTTCAGCCCAGTCCTGTGAGGCATTGAGTACCCTCAACTCCATATGATTTCAGTGTGTTGAGAAGTCATCATGAAATGGTAGAGTTCATGATTCTAAGGAATGGTAGGAGGAAAAACAGCACAATAAAGATTATGGTTTTCAAGAAGGCACACTTTAGCAAATTCAGGGAATTGGTAGGTAAGAGCCCGTGGGAAGCTAGTCAAAAGGGGAAAAGAGTTCAAGAGAGTTGGTAGTTTTTCAAAGACGTTATTAAGGACACAACAACAAACTATCCCACTGCACAGGAAAGATAGGAAGTATGGAAAGAGACCACCCTGGCTTAACCAGGAGATCTTCAATGATCTGAAACTCAAAAAAGGGTCCTACAAAAGTGGAAACTAAGTCAAATGACAAAAGATGAATATAAACAAATAACACAAGTATGTAGCGACAAAATTAGAAAGACCAAGGCACAAAATGAGTTTAAACTAGCTAGAGACATAAAGGGTAACAAGAAAACATTCTAAAAATACATCGGAAACAAGAGGAAGACCAAGGACAGAATAGGTCCATTATTATATGAGGGGGGGAAATAATAACAGAAAATGTGGAAATGGAGATGTGTTTAATGACTTTTTGTTTCAGTTTTCACTGAAAAAATTAGTAGCGATTGTACTTCTAACATAGCAAATGCCAGTGAAAATGAGGCAGATGATGAGGCTAAAATAGGAAAGAACAACTTAAAAATTACTTAGACAAGTTAGATGTCTTCAAGTCACCAGGGCCTGATGAAATACATCCTAGAATGCTAAAGGAGCTGACTTTAAAAATGTCTAAGCCATTAGCAATTATCTTTGAAAAAATCATGGAAGATGGGAGAGATTCCAGAGGACTGGAAAAGAGCAAATATAGTGCCAATCTATAAAAAAGGGAAATAAGGACAACCCAGGGAATTACAGACCAGTCAGCTTGACTTCAATACTCAGAAAGATAATGGAGCAAATAATTAAGCAATCAATTTGCAAACACCTAGACGATAACAAGGTGATAAGTAACAGTCAGCATGGATTTGTCAAGAACAAATTGTGTCAAACCAACCTGATAGCTTTCTTTGATAGGGAACAAGCCTTGTGGATGGGGGGAAGCAGTAAATGTGGCATATCTTGACTTTAGTAAGGCTTTTCATACTGTCTTGCATGACCTCATAAACAAACTAGGAAAATACAAACTAGATGGAGCTACTATAAAGTGGGTACGTAACTGGTTGGAAAAATGTTCCAGAGCGTAGTTATCAGTGGTTCACAGTCAAGTTCAAAGGGCATATTGACTGGGGTCCCACAAAGATCAGTTCTGGGTCTGGTTCTGTTCAATGTCTTCAGCAATTATTTGGATAATGGCATTGAAAGTACGCTCTCTAATGCTTGCAGATGATACCAAGCTGGGAGGGGTTGCAAGTATTTTGGAGGATAGGATTAAAATTCAAAATGATCTGGACAAACTGGAGAAACGATCTGAAGTAAACAGAATGAAATTCAACAAGGACAAATGCAAAGTACTCCACTGAGGAAGGAACAATATGTTGCACACATCTAAAATGGGAAATGGCTGCCTAGGAAGGATTACTGTGGAAAGGGAGCAGGGGGTCATAGTGGGTCACAAACTAAATATGAGTCAACAGTGTAACACTGTTGCAAAAAACACCAAACATAATTCTGGGATGTATTAGCAGGAGTGTTGTAAGCAAGACACAAAAACTAATTTTTCCGCTCTATTCCATGCTGATTAAGCCTCAACTGGAGGCCCATTCTGGGTGCCAGATTTCAGGAAAGATGTGGACAAATTGGAGAAAGTCCAGAGAAGAGCAACAAAAATGATTAAAATTCTACAAAACATGACCTATGAGGGAAGGTTGAAAAAATGATTTTGTTTAGTCTGAAGAAGAGAGGACAGAAAGGGGACATGATAACAGTTTTCAAATACATAAATGGTTCTTACAAGGAGGAAGGAGAAAAATTGTTCTCATTAACCCCTGAGAATAGGACAAGAAGCAATGGGTTTAAAATTAAGCAAGGGTGGGTTAGATAGGACATTAGGAAAAACTTTCTAACTGTCAGGGTAGTTAAGCACTGGAATAAATTACCTTGGGAGGTTGTGGAATCTCCCTCATTGGAGATTTTTAAGAGCAGGTTAGACAAACACCTGTCAGTGATAGTCTAGATAATACTTAGTCCTGCCATAAGTGCAGGGAACTGGACTAGATGACCTCTCAAGGCCCCTTCCAGTCCTATGATTCTGTGATAGTGCAAAGCACCCAGAATCACAATGGCCCCACTGACCTCCATGGACCACTCACATGAGTAAGAATTCCTCAGTTGAGTTGGTGCTTGAAGGACTGGGCCCTTAGGAAAGACTCAGCCATCATGAACTTTGGATACTTTTAAACAACATTTCACTGTGGGGGAATAAAAAGTTTCACAATAACCAGAAATATTCCCACACTTTGCTCAGTCTTTAGTCTCTCATTTTTCTTTATAAGGCATAATGTTCACTTCTCCTGAGATTGCTCTCTTCAGAAATGTAACACATTTTTGGAAAAGTAAAAAGGAAATAAGGTAGCTTAAAGAATGGTAATTTGTCTGTGGTGTTACAGTAAATGTGGCAGCTCCCTCTTGTTGCCACTATTTTATTGGAGCTATGGGAATACAACCAACCAATAGCTTCTGGAACGTCAGCCAATAAGAGCCCATAAAAAAATCCATCTGTGAACATGGACTCAATCAGTGCTACTGTGTCAAAAAGATGGATTTCCTCATGCTTAAAAAGAATGTCAGGTTGATATAAACCCAGAAGTTAGGTTTGCCATAGAGAAAACCTATGCTCAATTCAAATGTTTCTATTGGAATTTAAAACAAATATCAAGACACCAGTTTGTTGCTCAGATGGAAACGCTGTTGGGCAGTGTTTGTGATGCAATCATGGCACCATCATGGTACTGAGGAAGAGGGAAGCTTTGTTTGCATCATGTGTTTTGTATAAGAAAGGCCAGTTGCTAATCATGGGATCCCCATCCATGACTGACTCAACAATAATGCCCTGATTTTGTAAAATGAGACCTGCATGGATGGTGCCTCTGGTCCCTTATTACTCCCAGAAAGATAATTGGTGCAACGGGAGTTTAAATAGTGTAAAGTTGGGGATGATTAGTTGCTATGTTGTTTGTGCCTGACTTCAAAAGCAAGAGTTGTCCAACTCCATTGGAACAAATGTGTTCACTTCATTTGGGAGTCCTGGGATGGACTTAAAATAAGAACTGTGGTGTTATACAAAGCACCGATGATGGAGGTGTACAAAGCCCACACTGGAAATGACATCATTAAGGGGAGTTGAAAAGCATAATCAGTGCATTCTGGCATCTGGAGTGGAGACAGGTACATAAGGTTATGTTTACACTGCAGCTGGGAGCATGCTCCCCAGCCCGGGTAGACAGACTTGTGCTAGCTCATTAAAAATATCAGTGTGGACATTGCACAGGCAGCAGCATGGGCTAACCACCCAAGTACAAGCACAGGTTCTGTATTCGGGCAGCCAGCTCATGCCACGACTTATGCTGCAATGTCCGCACTGTTATTTTTAGCTCAAACAGTGCTAGTACGTGTCTGAGGAGGCATGCTCCTAGCTCCAGTTTTGGCCCACCCTAAGGGTTAGACTTGGCTGAGAAGAACTAGACTGGGTTGATTTTATAAAGTAAAGAGTTGAGGACTGAGAGAGGAGGGCTGGAGTAGGGAGCTTATATCCTGGGAGTGATGCGGAGGGGAAAGGGCAGAAGGGAAGAAGTGGTTTCCTGAGAGCTGCCAGAAAGGCCAGGAACTGCCAGGAAGAGGCTCCTCAGCAACAGATCAGCAAGAAGCTGCACAAAGAGTCATACTTACAGAGAGAGAGTGAGAACAGGAAGATGTTTATTCTTAGGAAAAGCACCTGTGGACAGGCAGTGGTAGGACTGGATGCAGCCCAGGGAAATAGCAAGAGGTTATAAGGAGCAGATCGTAACTGCTTACACACAGGATCTCTGGGCTGGGACCCAGAGGACAGGGTGTTGTGTTTCCCTATCATCCCCAGAAAAGGGGATAGGAAATTCTCCCTGAGGAAGAGGGAGCAAGGACAACACACCCCAGGCTGGGGCTGTGGACCCAATACTGAGTCACAGGACTTTTGGCCTCTGAGACTCTTTCCGATCCCAGAAGGGGTGAAGTGACAGCGGCATGGGGGGACCACACTGAGAATGCTTACTCAAGGCAAACTGCAAGGAATAGGACAGACAATCCCCAAAACTGATGTTTTTTTTTTGATAATTAGATTCACCAAGCCAATAACTAAACAGCTTCTGTAATACCACACTGGTTACCAAGAAGCCAGAATACAGTCCCCTTTATGCATCCCAGCCCTTGACTCCCATCTAGACAGCCATGCCTGTTATTGTGAGTGGTTACTGAAAAACATATTCACCATACTTAAAGTTCTACCTATCCCAAAGGACCAGACACATTTCCCACCAGGTCAATGAATATTTCAGCTCTCACCCAAATACACGCTTAAAGCCAATCCTTATTAACTAAATCTAAGGTTTCTTAAAAAAAGAAAAAAGAAAGAGAATTATATGTGGTTAAGAGCTCAATATACATACAAATATGTGTAAAGTCTTTAGGTCAGTTATTGTCCTCATTTATCTTTGAAACTTGTACTTTCACATAGCAAACTACCTGTGAACTGTCTTGGTGGTTTGAATGGCTATTGCTAACTGCATTGTCTGTATTCTGTTGATTCAGAGCTCAAAATGGGATGTTATCATTTAGATAGGATTTGTGGTGTAATAATATTATTGTCCTCATTTATCTTTGAAACTTGTACTTTCACATAGCAAACTACCTGTGAACTGTCTTGGTGAGACCGCTGATTGGTAAAAGTCTTTCTGGAATCAATTTAAAAGATTATAGTCCAATAGGCAGTTCAGATGTAGATTCTGTTAGAGTTTCTCCATGAAAATTCCAGGGCAATCCAGATGTCTACTTGGAGACCTCAGCTTTATGTTTTAGACCTTCCCTGTAAAAGTTTAGTAGACCTGAGATGAAAAGGATGACGCCCTAAGCTTCCTTTATAGCTGAAGCAAGCTGGGCACTCACAGGTTACTCCACCATGTGGGCTTTGATAAAAGCGAGCCGACAGTTTGATCTCTACTCAGTGGGTCCTTTCTCAGACAATGCAGTTAGCAATAGCCATTCAAACCATCAAGACAGTTCACAGGTAGTTTGCTATGTGAAAGTACAAGTTTCAAAGATAAATGAGGACAATAATATTATTACACCACAAATCCTATCTAAATGATAACATCCCATTTTGAGCTCTGAATCAACAGAATACAGTAATGAAGCATTATGAGACAGAAACAGGATTAGCATCTACAAGCTAATTAGATCACATTGTTCAACTTCTAACAAGATACAGGTAAACACAGACAAATACACTTAGCATCCGCTCTTGATTTTCTAACAATACAGGCAAACATGTTTAAGACTCTAGTCTACTTAACATGGCTTTGATAACTATCAACAAGGAATAGCCCTGTTTACCATTTCAATATCCTTTTGATCCGTCCTTAAGGATTGCTTCCAGGTCACCCCGCTTGCTGATTGTTTAACCTTCCCTGGGCTCAGCATTACAGGTGAGATTATGAATGACCTGTCCCGAGGGACTGAGAAGAGACCGACTGCTACAGCAGTAAACAGCTGTCTGATGGGGGGAACTGAGGTGGCATCACTGTAACTCCATGCCCATCTGCGAGGGCATGTGCTAGCCAGTGCGTTCACTCTGTTACCACCCCATTCCACCACAGAATTCCTATATGAATTGTCAGAACTTTTGTCTAACCAGCCAGAGGAAAAATGTTCTTTAGTATATCAGTTTCCTCTCTGAGAGAATTTTGAGATGGTGCTGGGCAATGGGGAATCTTTATTTTCTTTTTGGTCGGTTTGCCCAGTATGTAGCCCAGCACACGTGCTTGTGCATCCCAGAATTCAGTGCGTATTTCTTGGTCTAAATGAGGTTCATAGTTATGATACACAGTTATAAACACTTCTTAAAAGTCAGACAGTCCAGAGACGACTAGCATAATGGGGGAAATCAATGTATTCAACTATTACTTTACTGAAGTGAGTCAAGCAAAATACAAACAATCACAGAGTCCAAAAGGAACTATATTTAATCTATTTTCTGCTCACCAGGCTGTGGATTTTATTTTTTCATTTTAGCATAGCACAATCAATGAACAACCAGTGTAAAAGATGCACTAACATACCTTGCAGCCACTGGCTTTCAGTTGCACTTTTCCCTCCATCTATATATTGTCCATTTAGAGTGTAAGCTAAGTGTCCAGTACATTGTTGGCACAATATGAACAATAACTGTAAGTAACAACAGCATGCAGACTTCTCTGTAATGCAGCAGCCTACCAGATGTGCAGTCACAGTGCCCGGGGTTCGCAACAGCTTCCTAAGGAGTAGTTTTTTCCCAGCATAGTGAGACAAGTTTTCCAGACCTAAGACTTCACCTATATTATATATCTATATATGTAGTCACGTCCTGGTTCCCCTATGAAGGGGTTACATCTGGACCCCCTGGCTCCTGCAGTGACTCTTAGGATCCTGCAATGTGTTGCACCTGGTCAGACTCTTGCGTTTGCCCAGAGCCCCACTGAAATAAATTGGGGTCTGCAAGAGTGCAGGGCATTTTCCTGCTCACTTCTCATTGCAGGATAATCTCTTGCTTTTGAGAGAACTAGCACTTAACACTGTGGTGTAATTACTCTTTTTTGCTATTTTACTCAATGGAGTTCAATTATATTTCAACCCATTTCAGATTCAAAAGCAAAAACATAATTAAGTAAAAATGTGTTGTGTACACTTTTCTGGCAGTATTGGCCAGATTCCCCTTTGCCTTGCATAGTGTATAGTCACTGATGCCAGTGCAAGGTGGGTAAAAATTAGTTAACTCAACAAAGGAAATGGTGTCAATGGCTAGAATCTGGACCTATCCATTTTATGCACTGATGAACATAGCAATAAAACTGAAATTGATCTTTTTTTATGTCTGAAGGGATCATTTTGGTTTTTATATAATCAGCACTGTGCCAAAATTACCTTTAAAACCAATCACAAAGTCTGACTCTGTACAACCTCACTCATGTGACTATTTCTTATGCAAATCATAGTCCCATCAAAATCAATAGGACGTCTCATTTGAATAAGAGTTTGCAGGGTCAGGCCATCAGTTGTTGCTGTCCGCTTCCTTCAGCTGTAAAATAAGTATTCATTCATTCTTTCATTCAGGGTTACTCTCCGTACTGCTAATGAGATTGATGTTGGTTGGACGTACTGCTTGATGCTTGAATAACAACTGTAAAATAGTTTTACAGGTAAGTGCATCTAAAACTATTATGTTATATACTTAAAGAAGCAATAATTAGTAGTATTAACGTTTTACCTTTTGTGCTTCCTTTCTTAAGCACTCTCTCTATCTACTTTCCTATGAGCACTGTCTGACTCTTCTACTAAGTAATAAATAATGAAGGGAAATGGAGTGAATATCAAGCAACCTGTATTGTGAAAATTCCTCTTGTAATTGCAAGCAGATTACTGGATGCAAGAGGAGGCCATCCTGTAGCTCTGGCTTTTGATCTCTGAACACTGGTGATTAGAAGCAGACATGTCAGATCATCTGATAAATCCTACTTGATCTCTTCTGAGTCAATGTTTTGATTCACTGTGTTCTGCATCACAAACTAGGACCTCTTCATCTCTGTGACATCCCCTCCCTAACCCCCATTCCAGGGATAAAGATGATAAATTGTAAGAGGATTTTAGAATCACTGTTGATACCAGACCGTGTGCTACAGAAGGCCTATCCCCATTCCCTATGAGCCAAATGCAGGCTGTATGTGAAAATTCAGCGCAGTAAGGATAGTGGCACACCTGTTGTGGAAACTCACAGCCAGCTAGCAGACATGGCAAGGCAAGTTGTCTCTGCATCCCAGAGACTAACTGGCAGAGGACACGGGGGGAGGACACACAGGGTTGTACAGGGATCCCCTGGATCGGATATCTGCATAATAGTTCATCGAAGGATGACATGTCTCTACCGAGAGCCAGTAGTCCATTGGCCATCATAATCATTTTGAAATGTATGGGCAGGTAATATGTAAGGAGTTATGTATCTGTACTGAAAATTATGCTCTTAAGGTCTTGAAGTTAAGGCAGGTCACTAGGAAGTGACATACCTTGGAAATGACCCTTTCACACACAGGAGGTAACTGACATATATGTCCCTGTCTGGCCATTCATGTTTTGTATGCCTCACACTGCATGTCTATTTGATACAGAGCCAGGTGCAAATTGACAGACTGCGAAACCTACAAGAAAGGAAATCTACAGGATGAAACAAACATCAGGGGAGTGTCCTGTTTATGAATAAAGATTGTTCAGCTATATCTTGGAATGCAAAGAGACACACTGAATCCATCACCTTGGAGGCAAACTGAAAGTGTGCGTCTCACTTGAGAGACAGATCACAGTCTACCTGGTTGCACAGTGCTGCATGGATTTTGGGTGAGCAATAATTTATTAGACACGAGAGCATCTCGTTAATTAAGTCTAGGCTCTAGAATGTGTGTTATAATTTTATATGCACTCATTTGTTTCAAGTGCTTCTACTGGAATCTCTATGTCTTGTTAAATAAACTCATATCTGATTTCACTATAAACAAATCTAAGCACTGTGTGTTAATTGGAGTGATGATCTGAGGTGAAACAGGTAAGCTGGGGTTGTCTATTTCTTTGGAAGCAACGAATCCATGAATACTCTGAGTGCCCAGTGAAACGGGGCTGGACACTCCAGAGACAAGTTCGGAGGGGTTGGGGGTTGCACTGTACTGTGACAGTGGGGCTTGCAAGACCTAGAGGTGAGTGTCACATTCCAGAGTGCAGTCCAGACCAGTAAGGGATTGTGTTACCACCTGCCCAGCAACCCTGGGTGCCTCTCAATGATTTGCTGCTGTAGCTTCCAACCTGGCTGCTCACAAGCAGCCAGACAGCATACAGGCTACACCCTGAATGTCTATGTATAGGTGCAGCCCTGGTCCTGCAGTTGTGACCCCAACAGCCTCTCAGCAACACACCGGGCACACTCTGGCTTCCACCAGCCTTGGTTAATACTTTCAGGGTGATGCCAATCCACTTCCTGTCCCAAGTTTTCCCCAAAACATGTGTTCTGCACTGTCCAGCCCTCTCCTGGACAGTACAAATATTAAGATCCTTTGCCCCTGTAAGGGGCCAATATTCAACAGTTTGCTACTTTAACTGGAGTTACAAAACAGTTCAGTTTACACACAGCACTGGATTGGTTTAGATTAAAATATAAAACTAGTTTTTTAACACAAGAAGAGAGGATTTTAAGTGAATTGGAGTATAAAAGCTAAAGATAGAAATAGGGATGTATGCGGTTAAATGTTTAAATGGTAAGCAGTGGTCTTTCTGTTTACTAATTAGTTTAAATGTTGCCCTCGGGGGGGGGGAGGGGTAGAGGCACGTAGCCCAGTGCGGCTCCCCGCTGAGCAAGAGCTACCCATCTGCGGCTCTGCATGCACAGGAGGGAGGAAGCCTTCCCGCCAAACCCAGCATGGCTACCTCTCCCTCGCCCACCCCGTGCGTTCAACTGTTTAAATGTTGTATTTCTAGAAGTTTAAACGGATTGTTAATGAAACAAAGTTTTACATCCCTAGTTAGAAATGGTTACAAGCAAATAAAAGTGCAAATGCAATTAAGAAATCTAGAAATGTTTGGTTCAAGTCTTTGTTTAAAATGGCTTTTCTCATGCACTGTCTTCCAGCAGGAGGGTGGCTGATCCTTCTCTCTGTCAGGATCTCTCCCAATGGCGCAAAGATACTGGTGCCTTTATCTTCTTAGATGAAAGAGAGAGACTTGGTGTTCTCTGTCCCTTTCTTTTATAGTCCAGTGAACCTTTGAAGTGGATTCCTCTGAGGGTTACCCTTTAAAGAAAAGTTTTTGCAAGCAGTAAAGAAGGCGACTTGGAGTTTGGTGGTGAAGGAGGCACAGTGCTCTCTTTCTCCTCACCTGTGGTTGCTGAAATGCAAATTTGCTTTGTCTTCTGTCATCTCCCTGCCCTGCTGTCTAGAGGACCCTGTTTACTACTTATATGTAAATGTAGGTAAACATGCATTGCTGCTGATATTCTAGCTGGATTATGTGCCATTCAAATTTTAGCTAATATATGAACATCATGTGACAGTCTGTATCCTTATGTTCACCCCTTTTACAAGACTATATTAAATTTGTACAAAGTATGCCCTGTGAGGTATCATTTGAAAACTCAGAATCCACTGATCAGTATTGTTGTAGTAAAATATGAGTAGCAACATTATATGTAAGGGGATAAGATTCTACTGTATAACATTACTGAGACACGATCCAAATTTAGAAAAGCAGGAACAAACCAGTTCTTCAAAGACAAAAGGTAAACTGACGTCTCACCCAGGTGTCAACAAAATCAAATGGACTCTCTCCTGGCTAAGTGGCCATTCTTTGACAGGAAGAAGGATGTGAGCATGACATTTACATATTGGCAAAGAAACAACTGGAGGCTTTGTCCCATGGACTGTCTGCCACCTGAATCTCAGCTGGAGATGATTTTCAAAGAAAAAGGAAAACTATAAGAAAGAGGAACAGATGCCCCCAAAGACTCTTTTCTGGTGCAAGTGCTGGAGCAACCAACTAGGGGCCATGCTTCTCTTGACCTGCTGCTCACAAACAGGAAAGATTTGGTAGGGGAAGTAGAAGTGGGTGGCAACCTAGGCAGCAGTGACCATGAGATGGTCGAGTTCAGGATCCTGACAAAAGGAAGAAAGGAGAACAGCAGGATACGAACCATGGACTTCAGAAAAGCGGACTTTGACTCCCTCAGGGAACTGATAGGCAGGATTCCCTGGGAGGCTAATATGAGGGGAAAAGGAACTCAAGAGAGCTGGCTGTATTTTAAAGAGACCTTATTGAGGGCACAGGAGCAAACCATCCCGATGTGCAGAAAGAATAGCAAATATGGTAGGCGTCCAGCTTGGCTTAACAAAGATGTCCTTGGCGAACTAAAACGCAAAAAAAGAAGCTTACAAGAAGTGGAAGCTTGGTCAGATGACTAGGGAGGATTATAAAAACACTGCTCGAACATGCAGGAATGAAATCAGGAAGGCCAAAGCACAATTGGAGTTGCAGCTAGCAAGGGACGTGAAGGGGAACAAGAAGGGTTTCTACAGGCATGTTGCCAACAAGAGGAAGATTAGGGAAAGTGTGGGCCCCTTAGAGAATGAGGGAGGCAGCCTAGTGACGGAGGATGTGGAAAAAGCTGAGGTACTCAATGCCTTTTTTGCCTCTGTCTTCACAGACAAAATCAGCTCCCAGACTGCTGTACTGGGTGGTACAGAATGGGAAGAAGGCGAACATCCCGCAGTGCTGAAGAAACAGGTCCAAGACTATTTAGAAGGATTAGACATACACAAGTCCATGGGGCCAGATGCAATGCACCCGAGGGTGCTGAGGGAGTTGGCTGATGTGATTTCAGAACCATTGGCTATTATCTTTGAAAGCTCGTGGCAACAGGGGGAGGTCCCTGAGGACTGGAAAAAAGCAAATATAGTGCCCATCTTCAAAAAAGGGAGGAAAGAGGATCCAGGGAACTACAGACCGGTCAGCCTCACTTCAATCCCTGGAAAAATCATGGAGCAGGTCCTTAAGGAATCCATTTTAAGGCACTTGGAAGAGAGGAAGGTGATCAGGAACAGTCAACATGGATTCACCAAGGGAAAGTCATGCCTGACCAACCTGATTGCTTTCTATGATGAGGTGACTGGCTCTGTGGATGTAGGGAAGGCGGTGGATGTGATATACCTTGACTTAAGAAAGCTTTTGATACTGTGTCTCACAGTATTCTTATCAGCAAGTTAAAGAAGTATGGGTTGGATGAATGGACTATAAAATGGATAGAGAACTGGATAGAGCATAGGGCTCAACGACTAGTGATCAATGGCTCCATGTCTAGCTGGCAACCGGTCACAAGCGGAGTTCCCCAGGGGTCAGTCCTGGGGCCGGTTTTGTTCAACATCTTTATTAATGATCTGGAGGATGGGGTAGATTGCACCCTCAGCAAGTTTGCGGATGACACTAAGCTGGGGGGAGTGGTAGATACCCTGGAAGGTAGAGATAGGATACAGAGTGACCTAAACAAACTGGAGGATTGGGCCAAAAGCAATCTAATGAGGTTCAACAAAGAAAAGTGCAGAGTCCTCCACTTAGGAAGGAAGAATCCCATGCAGAGCTATAGACTGGGGACCGACGAGCTAGGCAGCAGTTCTGCAGAAAAGGACCTGGGGGTAACAGTGCATAAAAAGCTGGATATGAGTCAGCAGTGTGCCCTGGTTGTCAAGAAGGCTAATAGCATATTGGGCTGCATTAGGAGGGGCATCGCCAGCAGGTCACGGGAAGTGATTATTCCCCTCTATTCGGCATTGGTGAGGCCGCATATAGAATATTGTGTCCAGTTTTGGGCCTCCCACTACAAAAAGAATGTGGACAAATTGGAGAGAGTACAGCGGAGAGTAAAAAAATGACTAGGGGTCCGGAGCACAAGATTTATGAGGAGAGGTTGAGGAAACTAGGTTTGTTTAGTCTGCAAAAGAGAAGAATGAGGGGCGATTTGATAACAGCCTTTAGCTACCTGAAAGGGAGTTCCAGGGAGGATGGAGCTAGGCTGTTCTCAATGGTAGTAGATGACAGAACCAGGAGCAATGGTCTCAAGTTGCAGTAGGGGAGGTCTAGGTTAGATATTAGGAAAAAGTTTTTCAGTAGGAGGGTGGTGAAGCATTGAAATCGGTTACCTAGGGAGGTGGTGGAATCTCCATCTTTAGAGGTTTTTAAGCAGCGGCTTAACAAAGCCCTGGCTGGGATGATTTATCTGAGGTTAGTCCTACTTTGAGCAGGGGGTTGGACTAGATGACCTCCTGAGGTCCCTTCCAACTCTAATATTCTATGATTCTTTCTGCTCATGGCACCAATAACTGAAGGACTAAAGGACAGTTATGAACTGGGGGAGGGGTTCTGGCTGAAGGGATTCCAGCCAGCAAGAATGCAAAAGCATGTGGCGAGAGAGACATTTTCTTTTTAATTCACTTAACTAAGTTCGATATGAGTTACATTTTATCTTTTATTTTTTTGTAACCAGTTCTGACTTTTATGCTTCATTACCAGAAATCTTAGGTTTCCGTGATTAAAAAAAACCCAAAAATCTCCAATAAAAAACCAAAAATTTTTGTTTTTGCAAGATTAAAATGAAACGCTGAACTTTAATTTCCCTAGCCACAATATATATAGGTGTCAGTTGAACACAGTGTTTTATTGATATACAGCAGAATCCCTTTTATCCGAGCCTCCATGATCTGGCTTTCCTTATTAACCGAACCACCAGCTGCCCGGGGCTGACCACCTGAGCCCCACGTGTCTGGGACTCTGGATGACTGCCTGAGCCCTGCCACCAGGCCCACTGACCGGAGAGGGGCAAAGGAGAAAATTTCCCAGGGGCACGGAAATTTAAAAGGGCCCAGACCTTGTCTGCCCATGGCCCTACCTCCATTCCACCCCCCTGCTTGACCACACTTTTACTGCATCACTCCTTCTGAGCGGGGAGAGGTGGAGGGATGCGGCAGTAAGTGGGTTGAGCAGGCGGGGCCTTTGGTGGATCAGGGGTGGGGTCTGGGGTGGAGTGGGGGTGGACTGTAGGTGGAGCCATAGGTAGAAGAGGCGGGATGAGACTGTTCTGCCCTGGGGCCCAGAATTGCTGTCGGTGGGCCTGGCTGCCTCTGTCAGCCTCAGGTGGCTGGTGGTTCAGTTAATATGGAGAGTGGATAATGGAGGGTCAGATTAAAGGGATTCCACTGTTTATGTTTTTATTTTTTCACAAAATGTATCAATTAAAGTCTCTCTGTAAAAAATGCAAACTCCATGTTTTTTCACAGCAAACAAATTTCTAGGATTCCTGCTCATTACTTATAATCACTTAAAATCTTCCTTTCTGTAGTTAATAAACTTGTTTTAGTGTTTATCTAAACCAACGTGTTTGGATTGAAGAGTTTGGGAACCTCCATTTGAGATAACAGGATTTGTGCATACCATTTTCTATTAATGAAATGACGGACTTCCTATGAGCTTGCATTGTCCAGAAGGAAAGAGTTGGGCAGTGCAAGATGCACATTTCTGGGGACAAGCCTGGGACTGGCAATTTGTCAGGGTTGCTCTGCAATATAATTCAGAAGTGGCTAGCTATAGCACTCATGTGATTCAGCTGTGAGTAATTTACATGCAGGAGGCTGTGTGTGAGCAGACCAGGAGTCATCGCTCTCACGGCAAAACAATGTAAATGGCACCACAGGCTGAAGAATAGAGAAGACACAGCTGTTCAGCGGTCCAAATTGTACCCTGGGTAATGTCACACACCCACATTTCATGTTCCTTTTGGCTGCTATCCATGTGGGAGTTCTTTGTGAATGCCAGCTTTTTTGTCCATGCCCCTTTTAATAGACTGTGTACTTCCACCCCATTAGATGGTTGTAACTGCCAGGGCACCATTGTATGTCATCATGGCATGGCAGATGCATATGCACACTGCATCTACTAATGCTCACAAACTCCTTTTCTCTTCATGTGCCCCTGCCCACCCAAAGGCAAAATTTAGTTCCGTCTTTTCTCAATGACTGTGAAAAAGTGTTCTGGAAAGGGTTTAGTCCTGACACTTAAACCTGGCTCTGTTGTATGTTAGTTGATGGTTTGCATTAGTTTTACTACAATACTAAAGGTGTTGGAATTCCAAGAGATTTAGTCATGTCCAAGTTATAAACACCATTTTAATAGCACATGGCATTACAAATTCTTCACTGCAGTGTGCTTTTATGGGGAGGGAAGGAGGAAAGAATCAGCTGTAAATTATTTATATATCTATCAAGTTTACAATATTTTCAGTTATGTTGCTGGCATTTACTATTGTTTTCTAAATGTTCTTATTACCTGACATTTCTATGCCTTTTATTCCTCAGTGGACTCGGTCTCTGATAAAAACAAGAACCCTACACATTAATTCTCTGAATGGATATAAGTACCAATAGTTAAGTACATAGTAGCACAGTAAATTTAAACCCAATATCCTACAAAAATGCCTAGAGCATGCACAGGCAGTGTTAGGGGAATTAATTGAAAACAAAAGGAGCCAACTGATTTACCAGTGTTCTTTTTCTCTGTTACCTTTTTGTTCATATATACAGATCTGCTGGTATAAACTGGATCAGCTTACGCAGTTAGGCTGATTTTCATCAACTGAAGATGTGGCCCAAATATTCAGACTGATTTTTCTATTTACTCTCTGTAAGTGAGTGGTGGGGTGTTGACTCCTCATCTCACCTGAAAGGGTTAAGCAGACCCTGGTTGCTGTACAGAGGATCCTTATGCTGGAACCCAGAGTAGTGGATAGGGTGGCAAGATCCCCTGCCCACCCTTGAAGAAAGTGGCACAAACTCGAATTAGAGGATAGCCTGGAAAGACAACTGGACAGTTGATCAAGAGAGCCTTTGATACCCTCAGAGGGGGAAGCACACGTAGTGACCTGACCAGGGCATCAACCACAAAGAGGGAACACCAAGTCATGAAGAGGGAGCATGCTGAGTTTCAGAGAGCGAATGGGGCCATAGTAATAGCAAATGATGAAAGGAGGTGTCAGACCTGGACAGAGCTAATCCTCTGAGCAGCCAGGAGGAGGTGCTTTACTGGTGAGTAAACCATGTGAGAAGGTGTTTGAACTGTTACTAAATAACAAATAAAAGATTAAATTCCCTAGGATGTCCTACTGGTGTAGTTAGGAGAAGCTCAAGACTTTCGAGTTTTATGATGACTTTAGAACTTTTGGGAAAATGTTTTACATGTCAATTAAAATATCTTCAGAACTTTACTTAATCAGAATACAATTAAAATACCTTTAAGTAAATAGCTTAGTTTATATTTTGGAGCATAAAAAAATTAAATGTCAGGATTTTCAAACCTTTGAAAGTTAGTGTGATGTGTGTGACAGACTGTACCCTTGTATTCACCCCTTGAACACTACTGTAATAATATTTTTACAATGTATGCCTTGTGAGGTATCAGTTGAAAACTGATAATTTGCTGGTCAATATTGTCCTGATAAAATTTTTGTGGCAACATTTTAAGTTGAGGTATAAAACTCCATTGTATGGTGCTGTTAACCCAAACCATAGCCCTGTCCAAACAGAAGTTGTCAAACAAGTCTGTCTCAAAAAAAAGAATGTGTGCTCTGCTTAATTTGCATTGAAGCAGTAAACAAAATCATCAAGCAGGAAAGGAAGACAAAGAAACCTCAAATAGGTGAGGAAAAACAGCAGGAAAAATCTTCTCCTGTGGATTCTCTATCTCCTGAATCTCAGCTAGAAAAGTTGTCCCAGGGAAGGACTGATACTATAAAAAAGGGAACAAACTCCCAAGAGACCCTTCCTCCTGCTCTCTCACTCTCTGTTCATCGATTCACTGCATCAGCAGAAACAAAGGAAGGAGCCCTTAAACAGAAGGCAGGGTTTGGGCCTAGAAGTTTGGCCAGTAAGATTGAGGACATGTGGTGAGAGAAACTTTGCTTTGAATTTAATATAGTTTGTTAAGTTAGGCATTAATTGCGTTTTATCTTTATTTCTCTTGCAGCCACTTCTGACTTGTATGCCTCCTTATTTGGATTCATTTAAAATCTCTCTCTGTAGTTAATAAACTTGTTTGAGCTACACCAGTGTGTTTGAACTGAAGTGTTTGGGAAACTGCATTTTGGATAGCAGGATTTGTGCATATCATTTCTATTAATAAAATGGCAGCGTTTATGTGAGCTTGTACTGTCCAGGAGAGAGGTGGGCAGTACAAGATGTAACTTTCTGGAACAAAATCTAGGACTGGGAGTGCTCTGGGATCACCCTGTAGTATAGTTCAGGCTGATAAAAGCCTAGGTGTGACTGGTAGGTTGCGAGTTCACACAGACATAGCAGACAGTGACTTTATGCTAGAAGCTGATTGTGAGCAGGCCTAGAGTAGACGCAAAAACAGCAAAGTAGTGTAATGGGCCCATGTGATTAGAGGGCATGAATGACAAGTCACTCACTAGTCTAGACTAGATTGTACCCTGGGTATGTCATATTGTGCTTCTAAGTTGTGTACATGCTCTGGAAAAATCTCATCCAAAGTAAATATACTTCTGTTTAGAGTTCCTTAATTGATACATTTGTTATGATAAATAATGTGCAAATATGGAAATAGACAGAGGCTGAGCTATGTTGGTTGAAAGAAACAGGATGTTCTATAGAAAAATGTACTAAGAGGCTGATCTTGAGGTAAATATATACAAATTTTACAGAGCTTAAAATGAAGTTGTGTACTAGCTAGTTTATGCTACTACCTCATCTAATCACTTTAACTTCCTTTTTCCACTCCCTGCCCTCGCCCCTGATTGCTTGCTGTACCCAAATGTTGCATCTTGTTTTAAATTAGGTCCTGAGTTGGTTCACCTGTGTCCTGGCTGAATCAGTTGCAATTTTGAGGCTGTAGGCCCCCCTCCTGCAAACATTTACACATCTGCTAAACTTTAAGCATGTATGTAAGTCTTTGCAGAGTTGGGGCCTTGGATTGTAAGCCCTTCAGGTAAAGACCCTTGTCACGCTGTCTAGAATGGCTCACAATGCTGAGTGCCTACCTCAGGGCAGATTGTCAGAAATAGGGCAGAGACCCCATACTGGTGGTATGTTCTAGAATTAGAGTTCACCAAACCAGTGACAAAGGTGAACTCCTGAATCACTATATCAGTCTTACCTTGGAGTCTCCTTAGACTCTCTCCTCTATCTTGCCACCCAGAAAAATGGGACTTTTGATTTTTGGTGTAAGTGACCATTTTATCACAATGACATTTAGGTTGCTCCCAGGTCCAAGAGACCAGTCACTTATCCCTTACCAATTGGTACTCTAGATCTTATACCAGAGACAATGCTGGTAGCCAATTCTATAGTAAACTAACTAATGGTTTATTAACAAAGAAAAAGAAATGAGGGTTATTGAGCGGTTAAAGCAGGTGAAATATATGTGCCAGTCGATTACAGTTTGTAATTCCAAATGGTGGCAGTGATGTAATAAACTGCCAATTTCCCAAAAGTCTTTTCATGGTACCCAAATTGTCACTGGAGATCTCTGCTTTGCATCTGGTACATTTCCCTGTAGATGCTAGATCTTTTCTTGAATCCATTCTTATAGTTTCTTCTCACAGAAAACAAGCTGACAGTGTCACTACCCACATGGGCTTTTTCTCTGATGACAGAGTGAGTCTTTAATCATCACATACAACGACCATGTGCTTTGAAATGTGCTCTTTTCTCTTACAGTACTTCATTTGCATTCCACAAGGCTTCTTTCTCCTGTGTTGGGTTATTCGGTGATTTTTAATATTTCTCTTCATGATAGCCCTACTGAGCCCACACAGCTAAAGGAGAGGGAAGGGGATGCTATGCCTTACTGTGCATCAATAGAATTGTTAAACCCTCTCTTGCAGAAGCTACACTCCCAGGTGGTGGCGTGTGAGTCAAAGCACACAACTTGGCTTTTACATCCTAAAATGAGTTGTATTGCTAGAGGACCTAGGAGCCCCAGTCATGGACTAGGACCCCGTCGTTTATACAGCAGCTAGAACAGATGCTTATAAGAACAAGAGACAACAACGAAACAGTCTGCTGCTAGCACACACAACCCTATCATGCAAGCCCCTCACCTTGTCACGCTACATCTTAAAATTAGCTAGGCTTTTTGCCTTCACTCCTCCTATTTGGAGGCTGTTCCACAATCTTCTTCTAATCTCTAGAGTAAGTTTATTCATGCCAGTTTATACCCATTTGTTCTTGAACAAACATTGTCCTTTAGCTTAAATAGCTCTTCACTCTCCCTGGTGTATTTATAGACAGCAATCATATCCCCTCTTTGCCTTTGTCTCGGTCTGCTTGCATCCATCTAACAACAAGGGGGATAACAAGGAAAAAATGAGAAGATGTTGGTCAGCTTAATAGAGAGTGGTTTCAGCACACCAGCAGCCTAACCACTGTCAAGATTTTTTTTTTGTAGCTTTCCTGGCAGAGGAGAGTTTTAAGGAGGGATTTGAAGAATGATAATGAGGTAGCTTTGCATATATTTACAGGGAGCTACTTCCAGACATGAGAGACAGCATGTGGGGGGAAGCATGAAGGTGCTTGTTTGAAAATTTAACAAGTGGGTGATGTAGGGTTACAACATGGGCCAATAGGAGAGAGGAGCTGACATCCTGAGAGTGAGAGATGATTGGAAGGGTGGAGATGGACATCAAAGGGCCGTGAAAGTGAAGCTAAGTAGCCTATGTTTGGTGTGATAGAGATGGGGAGCAAGTGAAGGGATGCAAAGAGAGGGATGACATGGTCAAAACAACGGGCTAAGAGAATGATTTTTGCAGCAGCATTTGGAATGGATACAACCAGGGTGAGGTTGAATTGTCAAGGCCAGAGGGAAGGATGTTGCATGAGTTGAAATGAGAGCATGGACAAACATTTTAGCTGTGTGGATGGATAAGAAAGGTTGTATTTTAGAGACTATGCAGAAAGAATCTGCAGACAGACTATATGTAAGGACCTAGAGAGAGGTCAGAGTCAAAGATGATGCTCAGATTATGGTCCTGAATGGCAGGCAGGATTATAGTGGCTTCCATAGTGACCAAGAAAGGAAGTAAGGTGGATAGAAGATTAGAGGTCTGATTTAGCCTGCTGCGCTTCAGCTGTCAACTAGACATCCATGAGCTCTCAGAGAGACAGGCTGAGATTTTAGTTTGGACAGAAGGAGACAGGTCTGTCATAGAGAGGTAGATTTGTGAGTTGTCAGCATAGACAGGGTAGCTGAATTTGTTTATGAACGAGGATATTCAGAAATAAGGTGTAGAGGGAGTGGGGAAGGGTATCAAGGATAAAGCCCCATGGAACCACCACAAAGAGTTGGAAGGGTGATGAACAGGATCCTCTGAAGGATACTTTGAGGGGACAAATGAGAGAGGTCGGAGGAGAACCAAGAGAGGACAGAATCATGGAAGCAAATGGAGGAAAAGAGATGGCTGACTGATCAAAGAGGTTGAGGATGGAGTACTGGTTTTGAGGTTTAGCTAGGAAAAGACTTTAGTGAGAATGGTGTCAGTTGAGTGCAATGGGTGGAAGCTGGATTGGAGAGGATGTAGGATGGAATTAGAAGATAGACAATTCTTAACAGTGCGTTCAGTGAGTTTAGAGATGAAAGGGAGTTGGAGAAGCAAGGAAGGTCAAGGGTGGGTTTTTTGTTTTAAAACATAGGACAGACTAAAACATGCTTGTATTTTAAGGAGAAATAGACAGTGGAAAGTGAAAGGTTAAGGACAAGAATAAGGAAGTGGATGAGAGCCCATGAAAATAGCTCTGAATTTTTTCCCCCCCAATAGTCTAAAATAACAGCCCCTTGGATCTACTGTAGTTTGTCTGTTCCATAGGTGTCCAATTTCCTGGTGGGCTAGCACATTGTTCACTGTTAGTTAAACTTCATATAGACAGATGTTTTAAGTAAAATACTTCTTAAAGGCTAAAGCACCAGTGAATGCCGACATCTGCAAAGCACTGTACTAAATGGCTTTGTCTCAGGCTCACCCAAGCCTTCTTAACAAGAGGCACACAAGTATGGGGCTCATGTCTGGAAGAAAACAGAATGACCATGAACTTCAGCAATTTCAGAACAAACTGTAAAACTCATTTCTTCATCCTTCCCTTTCATGTTTACTTAGCCTGATCCAACAACAATATCAAATTCATGCATTTATAAACAACTGCGAAGTCCATGCATGATGAGGCAGGAGAAAGACGTTCTCCTACTTTTCTCCTTAACCTCGCTTTCCTCTGGCTCTTTCCCCTCACAATACATGTATGTGGTAGTCGTTCCCATCTTAAAAATGTTTTCACCCTACACCAGCTTGCCTTTCCAACTTTTACCCCACCTCCTTTCTTACTTTCATCTCTAGGATCCTTGAACACACTGTTTACATTTAGTGTCTGGAGTTCTTCTTCTCACATTCCATCCTAGTCCCTCTCCAATCCGGCTTCTGCCTCTTGCACTCTACTAACTGCTCTCACCAAAGCCTCTAATGACTTTTTTCTAGACAAATCTCAGAAACAGTACACCATCCTTGTGATGGGATGTTCACCGCACACCAGCCCCTTCAGGGGCTAAGGTGCTAGGTGGGTCAAATAACCTGCCTAGGCTGCACCTGGAGGAGGAGCCAGGGAGCAATGAGGACTAATTAAAAGATGAAGCTCATCTGGAGGAACAGGCAGGGTTTGTATAACACCAGTTAACTGAAGGCAGCAAGAGGCTGCAGGGAGGAGGCGGTCTGCTGTCATCTCTTGCAGCATGGGAACTTGGCCTGCAGGGAAGGGGTATGCTTGCAGGATCCTCAGATATAATGTAGGAAAGAGCAGCAAGGCGTGGGACAGTACAGACCTTAGCTGCTGGTTGTAGCTTCTCTGGACTGGAACCCAGAGAAGAGGGTAGGCCCAGGTTTCCCTACCAGCCACTGAGGAAGTGGCAGCATTGAGGGATAGTCAACTGGAAGACTCGGTACAGAGAGACATTGGTATGCAAACTACTCCAAAAGGGAAACTACAGTAACCTGGCTGGAGGGCCAAGCCACGAAAAGGGAGCTGTGGAGTCTTGAGAAGGATGAAATGAGCATCTGCAGGAAGAGGTGTTTGACTGGCAGAGTTAATCCCCAGATGTGGCCGCAAGGAAGCGCTCCAGTGGTAAGTAGAGCACCCCATGACAATCCTCCTCCTTGACTGGTCAGTTGACTTTGATAATCATGCATGTTCTTTTCTTGAAGTCTTCCTTTGGCTTACATGATTCTATTCTCTCCTGGTTCACTTCCTACCTCTAATTGTTCCTTCAGCATGTTCTTTGGAGGATCATCCCCTTCCCTTCTCCACTTTCTGCCGGCTGTGTCCTTGCTCTGTATTGTATGCCTAATCTGCAAAGGGTTAAATAGAACTGGTACTAGGAAAGGGAAAAGCCACAATGTCAGAGTCTTCAAATGTGTTCTTTCTATCTCCATGTTATAGTCCTTCACCATGTGAAGAAATAGCCTTATTAGACACTTAAAGAAAAATACTAAACTTTATTTAGTTCAAAAACCTTTGCTGGGAATGATTTGCCATTAGCAGGGCATTAGTGATTTATGATTCAAAAATTGTCATTTACCAGGGGCTCCTCTCCTGCTTTAGGGAAAAAAGCCTGCTTGGACATCAATTGCAAAATGCTAATGCACCCAGATATGACCCTAGAAACCTTGAGAATGATACAGATTGACCTTGAGGCTTAGAGATTTGATATTTTCAAAGTTCATCATGATGGGGCACTCAGTCTTGAAGTTACAAAAGCCACAAGTCAATATTTATAGATAGAGAGCTCTGTGTTAGGAATGAAATCCTTTAATACACTAGTCTACATTTGACAGCATTAGTTTGATTAGTTTTGCACTGTGGGCCAGATCCTGTTCTCATTTGCATGTGTATAACTGGAATACCACTGTCAGGTTTATATGTTGTAAAGCATCAGGCTGTCCCTCTCTGTCCATCTGGGAGGGAGGCCACACCCCCTCACTATTGCACTCCTGTGGGTGCAGACTCAAGAAGGGGAATTAGCATTTGGGCCACAGGTCCTGGTCCCTTCTGCAGGCCACAGATGTCTAAGCAGTCTGTATCCCCAGCCCTCAGGCAGGGTGGGGCAGGCAAGGCTCGCAATATCTAGCCCTGGTCAGGGCAAACAAATAGTCTGTGGGCCTCCATGGTTTCACAGGCCAGGATGAAGCAACCACCCCAAGGGTGGTGTGGAAAGGGGGATGCTGGCCCACCCGACTCCACCGCATCCCAGCCTAGGGCCCTACCAGTGGCAGAGGGGTCTGCTACTGGGTCAGCAGGGATCCAGCTGCAACTCACTGGCACAGCTGCAGGACACAAGACACCTGGACAGCTGTCCAGCTCTCCTGGGCTACTTCCTTCCCTCTGTCCCTGGAGTACCTGGGCCTCAGCCATGCCTTCAGTCTCCTCAGGGTAGACAGCCAAGGGTCATGTCCACAGGCCCTCCATGCCAGAGCCTGATGGCAGCTCCTCCCACTAGCAGGCAGGCAGTAGCTCCTCCAGATCATTAGCAAGCAGCTCAGGTAGCTCCTCTGGGTTGCAGGCAGGCAGTAGCACTTCCAAGTTGTTGGCAGGCTGCTCTAGTTGCTCCTCTTGGTCTCAGACAGTGGGCAGCTCCTCAGCAGGGCCTAGTCCAGCTGAGGCAACAGTGGAAGGATGTCCTTCCCCTCTGGCAGCTCCCTCCCAACTGAGCTAGCTGGCTTGGCTTTTATACTTCCTATCCCACCCCTCAACTCCTGGTGGAGTGGGCAGGGTTGTTTCGGCTCCGCCCATGGGGGATCAGGCTATCGCTCCCTGTCCATCTCTGAGGGAGGCCATGCCCCCTCACTACATATTTGTAAATGAGAACACAATCTGCCCAGTCTTTTTAAATGTTGTACAAAGAAAAGCACCCTTCCACAAATTATTTACTCAGCTGCATAAAATCTTCTGTGTTGTACATTCTGTGCATACATTTTTTATATAGTCTGGCATGTGCAGTAATGAAAATTATTAAAGGCCAGACTGTGTCCAGTCCCCTGCATAGCTGTGCAAGACTGAAGAGACTCTTATGTCTTAGGATTGCAACAAGGGCAGCCAGTACCAGGGAGCAAACCTGAGACTGGAGTAATGGAGTTCATAGTCTGGTTCCAGGCCAGAGTTGATACTAAAGATTGGGTCCAAGTCATGTTTCAGGATCTGGGTCAGGAGGTAAACTCTGTCAAGGTCAAAGCCAGGAGTTTGGAGGCAGGAATGGTCATGGCAGGTATAGCCAATCCACACTTGCCTGAACATTTCCTGGAATGCCTCTTGGGTTTACATAGGGTGGGGAACAACCAGGAGCCATAAGGCTGCTGCCACCTGTCAGAACTTGTAAGGCAGGACATCCCACGGTCAGTGTGCACAGCAGATTGTGGTGCCATGGCACACAAGCAGGTTACAGTGGCTGCTGGGTGGCAGCATGGCGCTGATGGCAGCTCTGCAGGCCTGTGTTCTAGACCTGTAGGGTCTTACACTACGTCTCTAAAAATCACCTTCATCTAAGGTGTAGAACCACAAACACAGACATGCCTTAATCATAATTGTGTGGATATTGCATAGTATCTCTACAGGGCAGAATTAAGTTTGTTTGGTTTACCATAACTGTGCCTTTCCATACCTTAACATTTTGATTTCTTTTAATTAAACCATAACTTCTTGAATTTTTGGTGTTGAGATAATTACAACATCCCTCTAAGGTGAAAATTATCAAAATATACTCTCAGCCTCCACTTCATGTTAACAGAGTGGTTTGTTTTTGTTGTTGTCTAGGAATAATATGAGGAGTAACAATAAATAATCTGCTTCTCAGGATAACCTCTCCTGCTAATCAGTCACCTGCAAAGTGTTTGGGTTTGAAAAGAAAGGATAAAGGAATAGAGGTAAAGAGAATTAGGGAGTGCTAGTACTAATGGATATGATAATTACAAGACCCAGGTTTCAGTTGGGCTACAATATTGTAGATATCTGCATTTACCCTTCAAACCAATTCTTGAAGCTTTAAGACTTGCTACCTCTTTGCATCTCCAGGGAGTGAGATTTCTTTTAGCAATACCATATGGAAAGAAAGTCACAGCTCATAATTGAGAGGTATTTTTGTTTACTTACCTTCCAAAGGTAACTAAATAATGCACTACATACAACCTCTCTGCATCTTCACTAGGAACACAGACGATATAGCAGTGACTTCCTCTAACATATCAAATATGCTTTTCATTTTACTGTTTTTTGTAAACACTTTTTTGCACATCCCAGACAAAGTGGGAATCATTATTCCTGCATATACAGGAGATCAATGGCTTTAATAATATATATTAAAATGTAAAGTATAGGTATTAACAGGTAAGCCAAAGAAATGTTTATATCAATGAAGTATGACCAGCTGAATACATGTATCAGGAAAACAGCCCTGTAGGCAGAGATCATTGCACAATAAAATTTGATTCACAATTTCAAGATGACTTGTTAGTTCTTTCAAAGTTGTACAATAATAATTTATGGGAGAGCTCTCCAAGCCCCTTCACTTACCCTAAAATGACTGTGTGGTGTAAGCTGCATTTTTTTCACATGCTGTCCAACTGAAGAGCAAATTCATATATTCCCGAAAGAACTAAGCCCCTGTGATCTTTCTAAAAAGACCATGGAAGTTTCTTCTTCCCATTTGTTTTCTTTTCCTTCTGTGAGGCATTGCATCTCTACCTCAGGATGGAGAAGTAGCTGGAGGGTTGGACAGTTAATTTTCAAACATGAAAAGATGTCAAGTGACAGTAGTTCAAGCTGCCCCCTTTCTGTCAACAGTTTTTCATGGGCCAATTTCATTTTAGAAACAAGTGATTTTAGTGTCCAGCATTGGCTTTTATTTTCATGGTATTGCTTGACAAGTTCCATGAGAGGTGGACCTTACTGAGGCAGTCATTTGCTACTCTTCACCTACCTGTGGCTCACCAGGTCTCTTTAGTGTGTTCAGAGTCCAGCCATGTTAGGTTACCATTGTGAAGGGACATCCTCCGCTGCCATCCAGCCTGGGTGCTTGTGGGGGGGGGGCACAGAAGCCTCTGAGGACCCAGGAACTTTCTCTGAGGCGGTGATGAACATGGCAGAAGGGAGTAGTTCCGATCTTAGGGGCAGTCCTCTGGTCATATCCGAGATCACAGGCCCTTCAAGCCATCAGCCTTCTGGTTCACTTGTCAGACTGATTTTGAGCATTGATCCTGCAGAAATGTAGTGTGATTCAGAAGGGCAGGTTTCCGTGCCATAAATAGTGCATAGAGAGCTCTGTCAGATGTAATTATTCTAGATATCATTACCTCCATTTTTCAGTTGGGAGGAAAACTGAGGCATATAAGTTAAGGCCTATATTTTCAACACTGTCAAATAATTTTGAGTACTTACCCTCCCCAGCCTCCAGCTGGAGGCCCCTTTGGAAAATATGGCCTGAAATTCAAGTTCAGGAAGTGCAGTCACCTGCTTTAAAAACAATGCCATGCCTTCCCTTTGGGCATAGCCTAGGAACCCTGACTGTGGGGAACTCCCATCAGGTCCTATTCCAGGCCCGGCCTACCCTAGGAGTGGGTCAGAACACCTCTTGCTACCCAGTTTACCTTTGACCTCACAATAAAGCCAGTGACGTTGCTGAAGTATTTGTCTTTTGTGGAAAGTAATTAAATACCAAATTAATGCTTCAGAGATTAACATGAGCTGTACAGCTGGGGCAGGCGGGGGGGAGGAGGAATTCCATTCTCAAACAATTAGCTAGCTGAATAAAAGTGTCAGGGAGATTCTCAGAAATGGGGCTTTAAACTGTTTGAGCTTGAACTATCAATATAGGAGTTTCTCTGACTTATTTCAGTAGGCATTTGTTAATAATTTTGTCTCCTTTTCTTTCCACTTCCATCTTTATTACAAAGTTACTTCCAACAATAGCATCCATCCGCTGGTACCAAGCAGCAGTCCTTGAAGGCATCCTCACACTAAGATCCTGCAATGTAATGCTGGCTGCTTTGAGAGCTCCACAGGGCAAAGTTCCATTAATATGCCCTGCTTGGGTGTTTTTGTTTCTGTGGGGGTTTTCCCCCCACCCCCAGGTGGCATCTGTGCCAACAATGACCCTATACTATAATGTGTTTCAAGATCGCAAAGGTTGTTACTCAGTAAAGATCAGATATTACTAAATGAAAGGAAATCAATTTTTTTTTTTTTTTTTTTGGTATGTGTGTATCACAGACACATGCTTTCTTCTTTTAGTTGTGGGCAGGATCCTTTTTATCTGCTTTCTATCTAAGGTGATAGCACAAATAACAAGGAATAATTTTTAAAGCAACAGAGAGAGTGAATTTTTTAACAAAGGAAAGATCTATGTAGGGGATTTATTTTTCTTAAATCCCTCAAATCTCCTTGCCAAATACAATAACATTCTGCAATTTCCTGACTCTTTGTAATCAACGTGTATTAGGGACAAGTAGCCAACACCTATATCAGGCAGAGTAGACCTTTATAACCCAGGTAGGTTACCTAGCTGAGCATTATTTGTTTTGTTTTCCTTCTTCAAAATCCTTTCAAGTACACCAGGTATATTACAAATCTTCATGTTAATTTTGTATTGTTTTTCCCCATAGTGCATATATAGAAAGACATTGATATATATTTACTAAACCATTACCTCCCTAATTGGTGAACTTATTAGAGCAGATGCTTTCTTTCATAAATACTGTCATTAAATGCATGAGGCTCAGCTGCTTTGCTGAGAGGCTGCTTCCCCTGTAAAGAGCAGAGATGGTTCTCCTTTGACTGCAAACTAGACTGCATTTCATAATGAAACTTTCAGAATAAAAAAAGAGAAATAACCTCACTAACTCACTGACTTTGTTTCCAAGAAAAGTGTTTTGTTTTTTTCAAAAAAGTAGAGTGCAGGGTTTCTGGGAAGAGACTCCTTTTTAAAGAAAGCACCCTGCAACAAGGACCACTTGCTTCTGTAATTTGTAGAAAGGGGCTCTCTTATGCTCAATTTATTGCATCTCTCTCCCCCACCCCCCTGCGCTTGTGTGTGTGTGAACATGCAGAAGGCTAGAGAAAGCTGGCTGCACTACCTGAATAGCTATTGAAAGAGTGAGACTTCTCAGCTCCTGCTTCATTACTGGGTAGCTGCTATTCCAGTGTGTAAGAGAGCCTAACTGTGTTCTCCCATCGAAGGTAAGTCTCTTCTATGATGACAGAGCTGCAGATTAACTCAGCGAAAGGAAGAGGGCGGGGGAAGATCTTGTGTGCTGCTTGAGATCAATTAGAGTTCAAAGATTTTTTTTATTAAATAAATGTTTTAGATCTTTTCTATATCATTGTGATAAAGAAAATTATGTGGAGTGTTCTGTGTGCTCAAGAGCAATGTTAAATAAATTCAGGAGTGCTTAAAACAGGGCTGAAAAAATTTGCTAGAGATGAGATTGGTAATGCTAATAAGAATTGCAAGAAGATTCTTTTATCCTTCACTTTCATCCTGCTTTTTTTTTTTTTTTATTTTTCTGGATGTGTTAAAAGACTTAGAATAACAAAACTAGTCGTCTTGCTGATGGATGGCTTCGGAAATTTGGAACTTTTAACAGAACAGGGATGATAGCTAATGATATAGAAGAGAAATGTGTGTGGGGGGGGGGGGAGGAGGGGTTATTCACATATACATTATTTTACCTGCTTCTATTGCTTACCATGCAGATTTACTATGCTCAAGAAAAGCCTAAAGAACTAAGGAATGCACATCTACTGCTCAAGATGCTGATTGTATGCTTGTTAAGTATGCTTATCACATGTTTTATTAGTCATCAGGCTGATAAGTGGTGCTGTCCAAGTAGTTCATTTAAAAAAAAATATACGCATACACACAGTCAGACATGCATTTTTATTTACCTAGACACTATGGATCATGTTCATTAGACTCAAGAGGAAATGAGAGCACCTAGCTGAGAGGTCAGGTCATGGGTCTTCTGCCCTTAAAGAACAAGGATAATCTGAACAATAGATATGAATTGTACAGTTATTACAGTTTTTCAATAAGCTCAAGCCTCGAATGTTTTGATTCAGAAGGTATTAACAAGATGCATTGGTGATGGGCTAGAGGCTGTTGATTAAATGCAGGAAATAACAAAATGATTGGCTCCAAACTGAATCTAAGTCTACTTCCCTTACTGATGCTGCTGGATTGGATTTATTTGTTCGGGACATGGTACTGTGGACTCCTCAATTACTGTCAATCCAGGCCAGATCTCTGGATACAGCTGTGCATTGGATCATATAGATGACACAGCTGTATTTATAACGGTCAGGAGGGCTGTTTCTTATATCTAGAAAATATATAGTGAAAATTTTAGACTCCCACTTAGTGTCCTAGAGTTATCACTTTCTCTGCCCCTGAACAAACAAGTTAGATCTAAGGATTAGGTTTTAGGTCTGCAATGGTTACTTTCAAGACTGTGGGCATATTTACTTTCCCTGTCCAGGGCAAAGGGACCATATTGATTTTATTCCAGTTGACTTTATCTTTTGTGTTTAAGGAGTAACTTTTATAAGCTAATATAAGAACACAGCTCAGCTTATTGGCAAAGTACAGAATAAGTGCTGCTTCCTCAAGCTCAGTAATTTCACATTAGATTGATAGAGGAATCATTCTGAAAGGTACAGGCTGACAGACTGAGCTAGGGAATTGATAAGTGAGCTTGTATAACTAGTTGCTGTAGAATTTATAAATGGGATTACTTATGTGCCATGTGTTCCAGGTTTTGAGATCCAGCATTACTCTGTCAATAGCAAACTAAATTGTTGCTAAAATTGCATCATTACCTAGGACATTTAGTGCATTAAACATATTACAGTGGAGCAATAGATAAGGTAAAAAACATGGAAGCAGAGTACATTTTTTTCCTTGCATTTATGTATAACTTCCAGCATTGCTGAATACAATTACATAGGGCATTTTCTCAGGTTCGTTTTGCTTTTGTGGGCCAGCGTTATCAACATGTATGAAAATGACTGTAATGACAAAGAATTTCAGCACAAAGGGAATTAGGGACCGTAGAGGACCAGAGAACTCTATCTATTGGTACATCTGTTCCTGAGCATTGAATTTATACTTAAGCTTGTTCCTGTTAACTAGGTGATTTTGCTGTTGTCCTTTTTGCCATGTAACAATGAGCATGAATCTCAAACCAGTCTAATATAAAACAGGCTTTGGGGGGGGGGCCTTCTCTCATTTACTAGGGCCAGATTTGTATCCCTTACACCTGTTGAGCAGTCCAATGATTTCAGTGTCTCGCCTTGCAGAGTAAGGTGCTACTCAGTGTGGGTAAGGGTAGCAGAATTGGGCCTTGACTGATCCAGACGTTCTGTATTTTCCATGGGATGAGTGCTCAAGGAGACTTACTCCACCTCCATCCCTGAACAAGTGATGCTCCGTCCATGTGATTTGGTATTTCACACTGCCCCAGAGCAGGTGGGGAGAGGCTGACAAGAAGTGGTGTTATGGTGTCAGGCCTTCTCACAGAGTGGGCTAGGTATATCTGAGAAACTGGGTTAGACATCCTAAAGGTTGGTACAGCCTCTGCACCCACACACCTGTGTCTTAAGTAGCCTAGGAAGGATGGATGGTGCACACTGCCTCCAATGCAGGGCTGTGCTTAAGTCTCACATTTTGCCCCTATATTATAAGGGATGGTCAAGAAACCTGTAACTCGTGTGGGTTCAGTCAAAAATCAAGTTTTTTGGGGGGGAAAATTAAAAAAAATTGAAATTTGGAAAATTTTGGCCAGCTCTTGAGATAACAGAAGTAAACAAGAATTCTGTGCTAGGTAAAGGTTTAACCCATCTGCCAACCATAACAGAGACTTATTTCCTAGCAACGTTCAAGATACACTCTAGGAATTAGTTGGGGGGAGTTCTATGGCCAGTATCATACAGGAGGTCAGACTAGCCAATAACAATTGTCCCTTCTGGCCTTGGAATCTATGAATGTCAAGCGCCTCTCAAGTTTCTAACATCAGCCCTTGTCCTATAACATTAATGCTATACAAAAATCTTTAGACACAGCCAGAATAAGCCCCAGAGTGCTGAACACACCTTCAAGCCAACCTGGGTTTTCATCAAAAATGTTCTTGGTTGCATCTTCAGATTGAAATGCCCCTCGTCCTCATCAAAGATTACAATTCATGAAGCAGAAAATGCCAGCTGTTCAAGCACTGGCAAAGAGCTCTTCTAAATTGTTTCTAGTTTTTCATCCATTTATATGACAGATTTTCATTACTCCCCTCTGTTTTTATATATTGAATCTATCAAAGCATTTCGAGACCCATCACTTAGCTATTATCAGGGTGCTCATCACAACTCCTAGTGGACAACTTAATTAGTTTTAAGATAGAGCGTGACAAATTTAGGAGTGGGATTGTATGATGGGACGGGGGGCAGCAGCCCTGGAGGGTCCCTTCCAATTCATAGCTAAAATCTCATACTGCAGAGCTTCAGCCAGTCACCTGCAGGAATCTGGAAGGGAATGTTTTCCCTATTGTGTTCTGGGTTTGTGGGGACTGTTCAGTTGTTTTACTTTTTTCTTGCTTTTTCTGAAGCATCAGAGGGCCACAGTTGGAGATGGGACACTAGACGAGGTAGGCCAGTGCTCTGAGCTGGAACAGAGCATTCTCTCATAGACATTAAGGGCAGAAGGGATCATCATGATCATTTAGTCTGACCTCCTGCACATCACAGGCCACAATCTCACCAACTCACTCCTGTAATAGGCCCATAAAGTTATTGAAGTCCTCAAATCTTGATTTTTTAAAGACTTCAAGTTAGGGAGAATCCATCCTTTACTCTAGTTCATATCAGAAAGTGACCCGTGACCCATGCTGCAGAGGAAGGCAAAAAACCTACAGGGTTTTTGCCAATCTGACTTAAGGGAAATTCCTTCCCCAAACAAATATGCTGATCCATTAGACCTGAGAAAATGGATGAGACCCATCAGCCAGACACCTGAGACAGAATTCTCTGCAGTAGCTCAGAGCCCTCCCCCATCTAGTTTCCCCTCTTCAGCTTTCGAAGATATTTGCTACTAGCAGTTACAGATGGGCCATGGTAGACAACCTTATCCTACCATCCCCTCCTTAAACTTATGAAGTTTGGTCTCTCTCTCCCAAGTGCTCAGCTGGCTGGTGCTGCTTGCGTGCTCAGGATGTAACTGATTTCCATATGTGGGTCAGGAAGGAATTCCCCCCAGGTTAGATTGTCAAGGATCTTGAGGTTTTTGCCTTCCTGTACTGCAAGAGGTATGGGTCACTTCCCAGGGTTATCTGGGCACTTAATCAACTCCCTCCCACTGCAGGAACCTTGGTCCATTGATGCATCTCAGTACCTCAAGTTCTCTGCTTGCCACCCATCAATGTTTAGTTCCCTGAGGTCTGTAATACTTTGGTCTAATTCCAATTGCTGGGTATAGCTGGTGGGGAGCTGTTAGTGGCCTGTGATTTACAGGAAGCCAGACTAGATGATCTGGTGATCCCTTCTGGTCTTAAACTCGGATTCATTCTATGACTATGACAAGCAGCTGTTTTCATAAAGGTATTCACGGTGTGGGGTGACTTTTTTGTGTGTTGCGACTAGACTCTCAAAAATCCCAATGGCTGCATCATAAACGCATAGGGCATGTTGGATTAGAAACAGTTTTCCAAGTTTCACTTCTAACATATTTTCACTATACTTATTCTGCAAGGAGAGAAGCTGTATGGGGAACATTGTAGAACACAGCTACAGTAGGGGGCTTACATGCACTCACTATCCCAGAAAACAAGACAGTCTTGCTCGAAAATACAGAAACAAAAATGAAACCTGTGCCAGGAAACAACAATGTAGTGGCGCTGCACATTCCCTTAGCCTAAGCTTTGTATTCATAGTTTTAAGCAGGGGAAGCTCACTTACTTCAAAATAAATTGAAATAGGCATGAGATGCATCATTAGTTTTAAGGAGCACAACCATCTCTAAAAGACTACAAGCCAGAGCCTGCCATCCTTTTTTTTTTTTTTTTATATCTAGAAAAATCTCAGTGACTTCAGTTGGAGTTTTCAATGAGAAACTATGGCAAGATACATCCCCAGGACTATAACAGATGCTTGTGAAGCAGCTTCTTTCAATTATGAAAACAAAGTTACAGCATTGTAGCATATGCTGTGTTGATTCATGTCTTACAAAATATCATCCCATGTAGATATATTTGGTAAATGCAGTAAGAAAGCTGCTGTTACCTTGGAAAAATGTATTTGACTGCAGCATTAGCCACTTTCATATCATACTTGACAAACTCAGAAGTAGTATGTTTTAGTACAGTGCCATAGAACTCAGGGAGTTTATACAGAAGAAAGCCATTCCCATCTTTCTTCTGAGTGTCTTAAAATGCTACTTGCAAATGTAACACCCGCATAAATGATACCTTTTATGGGTGTTGGACCCTGCAGGTTCAGTTCCTAGTGTTCACAATATAAAAAAAGCAGTGCTATTCCCCATCTGAAAAGCATGAATAATACTACTTTTGTCCCACCCTTTATCTGTGTCTACTTTATGCTGTAAAGTATACGGCCCGCGAAATCATTTGTTCTGGTGTGGTTTCACGGCCTGCCGCCCTTTGCCCGTTTTCGGCGGCGGGACGACTTCGGCAGCGGGCACTGCCCCCCCCGCCGCCGAATTCTCCCCCGCCGCCAGGGCCACCATCAGGCCCTTAACATAAAAAAGGTTGCCCACCCCTGTAACTCTTCAGGCTAGAGACTGTCTCCTATATGTACGCACACCATCTAACATAGTCGAGCCCTGATCTTGGTTGAGGCCTGCAGGTGCTACTGTAATAGAAATAATAAATTCCACATCTGACAACAATGAACATCCTTGGCAGTCTCAGCCAATGATTGAGTGGTGCCAGTCACCTCTAGAAGTGGCCTCTCCAGAACACTGAGCAGATGAACATTTGTTTGGCAGGGGTTATTGCCCAGCCTCTACCTGCTCAGAGGTAGAAGAGGGCTTCAGTCTATGCACCCATTAATTTGACAAGTAGTAAAATCCACCCCTGCCCCAAAAGTAATGAATAATAATTGCAATTCTGGAATCAGAGAGTGAAAATATGTGACAATGATATTGACGATGCCTGAGGAATACAGATTTTTTTGACAGTTATATTGGCTCCGCAGAACTGACAATATTAAAAACTTGTTTTTGACAGTTAACTAAGCAGATGTGAGTCAGAAATCACACGTGGCGTAGATATGTCTATCCACCCCATCACAGAGCTCAAATGCTTTTCTTGGTCTTCTTCAATCTTTCTGCAGATTACACACTTGCAGAAGTCTCGCTTGCCTCTATGGTTATCCACAAACACTCTGATAGATCTTCAGGGAAATAGTTATACTGAATGGTTCTCTGCTGCTCATGGCATTCAGATTCAAGTGCCCTCCCCTCCCATGACAGAGTACGGCTAGCCGCCTTGGCAGAATTAAACAGTCATTTAGTGGTGAAATAGCTCAGCAATGAAGAGAGAACTTAGCCGTTACCTGAAATTCTGTAAATTTTACTTCAGAAACCAGTTGTTCATGTCAGCAAACAGCAGTGCTTCACTTTAGATTTGCAGAGAGGTGCAATATTACGTTTTAAAATGAAAAACTGATTTTTGTATGAGAACAGCAGGCAGTGCAGACAAGCATTCATGCTCTGCTTTGTTCATTGGAAAGCACCATAGTGTTACACTTCTAAAGCGACTCCAGACAGTGACACAGATGTGAATTACAGTCTCACTCTCGTTACAGGGCTCCCTTGAATCCTTTTGGGCACATTTTTCAAGTTGAATATCCTGCTGCTGTACAATTCTGAGTCAGGAGCACAGCACTCCTTTCATTTGGCTAACTGCCACCTTTCTAGTTTGACATCCCCTGAGGCAGTTAGTAATAAAAGCAAACTAAAAGACAAAAGTAAGGACCCTCATATTTCTTCCTGAGATTTGATTCCATTGTGTAAGTGTGGGGACTATATGCAGGGAACAGTGGGCGGGGGAGCTTATCCCATTCATTTAATTGTTGCCGGTAGCACTTCAATTCTATTACGCAACAGATATACCTTTTTAAAAAGCCATCGGTCTTTCACCACCTGTACAATTTTTGGAACACTGCGGCTTGCAAGATAAGGACAATGACTATCACAATTGTCTAAGTTAGAAAACCTGCGTGCCACTCTTTCCTCAAGCATAAATCAGATCAACAGTACCTGTGAATTCCTCATGCCCCTAATGGTTCAGTTCATGGCATACACTGCAGAGAACAGAGCTATTGGAGGCATGAGGCTTACTTTTTCCTAACAAGTGTCTATCCTAGCCATGGCCCCCACAACGATGGGTGGGGAAGGGTACACTTTACCTGGGCCTGGCCCAGGCTGCAACCCCCATTACCACGAGGAAAAAATTGAGGCTAAATTGTAGATCATGCCTGAGGATATTTATAGAAACTTATTTCCCTCTATCTATTGTCCAGATCTTGTGAGATTTGCTGGAGCCAATCAGAAGCAGTGTTCGAGCAGTCTCAAGCCACATTCTGAACAGTGAGTTGCTGGGCCTCCTGGCCCAGCCCAGGCCCTTCTCTTGAATAGAGAGTGTGTGCTTGTGCAGTTAAACTAGGACTTGTAGTTTGAGACAGAGAGATTTGTGCTCCTGTCTGTGACATGGTCTATCATATCAAGATCAAGAACTACCAGTCCCAGAGTTCCTTGTGCATAGGCAGGAGGGAGGGACAGCTGGTGGGAGGGGCAAAGCCAAGCACCATAAGACAGTGGGAGCCAGTGCTGCTGCTGCTTCTGGTAGAATTTGCAGGCCCAAAATATATGTAAGTGTAATTCATTCACAGTCACACACACTCCATACTGCCATGTTTGGTGGTGGCTATAAATACAAATCAGGCAGCCAAAAACATAAGGAGGTAAAAGAAAGGGAATTAAAAGAAGCTAAAGGACACCAACCTATCCTCCAGTTTTTCAAATCAGACAGGGCCTTTCTGCAGTCAGGCAATATACTAACTAGGGAAACAGATGAACAAAATCAAGATGAAAATGATTTCAATATAGAGGCTTTGTCTGTGGTACTGCCAATTGATGTCAAAGAAAAGCTGCCAGAACATGCATCATGTGACTCCAATCTAATGCTTGAAGATAGTCAGGTAGTATCACCATTAGCACCACCACATTCAGAAGGATTACAAGAAGAAGGAGAGAGTAGTGCTACACTAACTGATTGTTGTCTTTTCAAATTGGCCTAATTATAAAAAGTTTGCAGTCACATTGGGCATTAGAATAAAAAAATCAAGACGTTGACAGGATCTAATACCTTTACAATGACCAAAAAATGACAAAATAGTCAGCAAACTTGTAGGATTCTGAGGCTGGGTGTTATGTTAAACAAAAATAGCAAAGGGGGGCATTTTTTCAGAAATGTAGAACATGTAACAGTAATTTCAGAATTCAAACTTTTTCATGGCTCATGAGATTGTATGTGTGGGATGAGGGATTGAGGTATGTGTGTGGGAGGAGACCCATGTTACAAGTTTGTACTGGGCCTGAAAAAATTATACTTGGGCCCTGATCCTAGCCAGAAACGTATTCTCTTCTGAGTAGAGGCCCTTACTTATCAACCACAAGTAATGAGTGTTATTGCATGTTAACTATTAAAGACGAGGCAGAATTGCAAAATTCTAATCTGGATCTGATTTTACCCAAAATTTTTGGATGTTCAGTGCTAGGATGTTGGGTTTAAGGGTTTCTAGTATAAACACATATATAGCTATCTCTGTAAGTACCCATTGTCAGCTGTGCCCCCACAGTAATTCTCATGCAAACTCAGAACACCTGCATTTGATTCCAACTCTGTCACTTTTTTATTTTTTAAAAGTATGAACTGAAAGCACATCAGAGTAAATGACTCCAGATCATAGAAATGCATGAGCCACAGCCTTGTGAAGTCTGCACAAATCAGTGACACTCTAAGGACAATCACATCTTCAGTTATTTTGTCCTAAAATTTGATTCCACTAAGTAAGGGTAGGACTAAATGAAAACACTGTTTACAACAATGTCCTTTCTTTTCAGCTCTGTGGTTACCAAGGCATTTGGCCTGTCTTCGTAAGAGAGAAATTGCTCACACAACTTACTTATGGCAATACATGTGGCACATAATTCGGATTTTTGAGTAATTTAAACAAGTAAGCTGCTTTACTCGTCTCTCCCATTTAAGATCTGGGAAATCAGTAATCTTCCATCTGGATTATCAACCCAAATTGGGTCACTTTACAGTTATGTGATAGGGAGAGAGATTCATCATAGAGTGAGCATAGCAGCATGAAAATTGTCATTTGCTCATATTTTCCGTTTGGACAAAAAATGACAGTGGGCAACAGAACTTATGGGGTTCTCAATTTCTCTCTGGTGACAGTGAGTTTTTTGCTATCTCACTAAGAGCTAGCAATCCCTTTGGTTTTAAAATAGCTGTCACCTATAATGAAAATCACAGTTGCATACAGTGCACAATCACTTCCACTCCTCAATGTAAAATATTACCATACAAATATTTTAAATACAGTGATAGCATAAGAGATGCCATATGAGATCAATCAGTGGTCCATCAAGTCCAATATCCTGCACAGTTAGAAGCAGCTGTGACTTTTAACAATGATTTCACAATAAAAAATATTACTGTTATTGATGTTACTGTGATATTAACACCCATCGTTCAGATTTACAGCACAAATAATGACTGGATACTGATACAGCTAAATATTTTATGCTTATCTTTTTCAATTCAGTAAGTAGTACTATAAAATACAGTACACTCTGTCTGAGACCTGAAAAGTGTGTGTGGGGGGGGAGGGGAGAGGGGGGAGAGAGTGAGGCTAAAGCTAGCAGAAATTTGGGATTTCTGCTTTTGCAAGAATTTTTGACACTTTGAAATTTTTCACAAACCAGAAATCCTTCCAAAACATCATTTTGGAATCACCAAAAATCACATGGTCTTTCCAAAACCAAATATGCTCCCTAGACCAGCAAGTGTTGCCTGAAATTGACATTCTTGTCACTTTCACAGCAGCTATTAACTTTTTAGTAATTTAGTAAATTGATAAGAATGTCAATTTCAGTCTGTGGCTGCCCAAGGTTGTCTGTTCAGGAGTGGGGTAAGGTGGGGAGCCAACTGGCCTGGGAATTTGAAAGCTGTGGGTCTCCAGCCTGGTGGCAGTCTGCATGATGGGGATGCCCTGGAACCACAGATCCTGGATACCCAAGTCCCTGGCATGGGGTGGTAGTCATGGTGAGTTCCCTATCAGGAGAACTGGCAAGGAACCAGACAGGTTTCCACTGGAACTCTGGCAGGGGTTGCAGAGGGTACCTTCCTGGGATTTGGTGACAATTTATCAAACTTGGCTGGCTTCTGCAAGAAATTTCAAGTTTGACAAACTGGCATTTTCTGATGAAATTCTGTTTTATGGGAAAATTTCCTAGTCAGGCCCATTTGCCCAAGCAGGTTCTTTGGACCAAGCAGGCCCCACGACAGGCCAGCAGAATGACTGGAGGAGCTTCTACTGATGAGCCTTTTCTGCTGGAACTCAGCAGAGACCCCCAGCTGCTTAACTGCCTGACAGAGCACAGATTTGCTGTTCCTACAAACATTCTCTTCCTTAGTCTGCAAGAAACTCCTTGGGCAGGGGTGCATGTGAGGCAAAGAGGAGTGAGAGACATAGAAAGCTGCTCACTAGGGGCCTGATCCTGATCCACTGAAATCAATGTAAGTTTTGCTGTTGACTTCAATGGAAGAAGGACCAGGACCTAGTTTTTCAATTATTTTCTTAAAGAAAAAACACTTTTTTGTTATCATAGTCAAGGTAGGAGGCGGAGCAGTTGGCAAATAAATGCCTTTTAGATACATTTCTGGTGCCTTCCAGGCTAGGATGAGGACAGAGCCTCTGGCCTGATTTGCTCATACTCTGGATGATTTTAATAGGTGAGTCTGGATATGTTGCCTGTTATTAAGGTTGACCAATACTTCCATTTTTAAGGTCCTGGTTTCAGGAGGCACCAAGGGGGTGGGTCAGACATTTCTGATGAGGTGGGGTGTGCAGGGGACAAAACTGGAACTGGCTGGGTAGAGAGACTAGGACAAGGAGCTGGGTTAGGCTGTGGGGAAATGTTGAGATTGGATGAGGAGCCTAGGAAGGGAGACTGAGACTGGTAGCCAGTGGGGAAAGGCAACATGGGCAGAAAGAGAGGTGACTAGAGCCTAGGATTTCAGGGTTAGAGGAGAGAAATGAATCAGATGAAGAGCTGGGAGGGAGGCAAATGGGACTGGTGGGGCAAGGACACTGAGGACAAAGAGCTGGAAGGGAGGGGAGAAATCGGGGTGGCTGAACAAGGATAATGGGAGAGGGGAAGACTAGCACTGGCTGGGCAAGGGTAAGAATTGCACTAGCAACCTTAATTCTGGCATTTCTTAACTTTTGAGTGCTTGACTCTGCAACCTTAATCATGTTCTATTAAAGTGTGTGTGTGATTCTTAAATATATTGGTATTACAAAACAGGTGTGTTTTGTGTATGTGACTGCAAGAAGGGGAAGGTCTGGAAGTATCTTCCCATGAAAATTAATATTTGAAAATACCTGATGGTACGTGTAATCAGGTCCATTATAAAAGTCAAAAAGGGGAAAAAATGCTCGTCAGAGGCATTTTTGAGTCCCAGTGATAAGTCATCTCTAGAGGGGATGCTTTAGCAATGTCCAGAGAAGGGTGAAGAGGCAAAGGAAGAAAAAAATATTGTTTTTCAGGCATTTGAAGATCGTCCACTCAAAGCCAGGTAAGATAATCTGCTGAAACAAGTGTTTCACATTGATAAGGAGGGATACAGAATCATGCACAGGTTCCCCCCTCACCCAAACTTATGGGCAACAACAAGTGGGGGTAACTGTTTCTTCCAGCCCTGTGCTCCACTAAATTGCTCTCTGTTCTCCCTTGTTATGGAAGCCTAATTGTGCCCATTGAAATAGGTTAGTATGTCCTGTAGGAAGCTTTGAGTAAACTTGAATCCCGTTTCCTACTCACCCTCTTGTCACTGGGGAACAGGTTCTCATGCTGGTAGCTGTCATGAGCACTCCCCACATAGCCTTCATGTTTTCTTGAGGGGCCTTCTTAGACGGACTGAGTCGTGCTGGATGCCTTTACTGGGTTTTTTATTTATTTAGCTAAGATGAGGGTAAAATGTTGGGACATGTAAAGCAACCAGTGCATCAGCAAAGCTATGTGAGATGGCTTTAGAATTATCCATTCCTTTGGCATATTTGCACCTGACAAGGTGAGATCTGATTTATACAGTTTAACAGGCTGCCAAGTACTCAGGGCCTCTAACATAATGTTTTAAACATACTGAGCTATATTGTAGCATTTAAAGCCAGAATTGGTTAAGGAGAGGGGTGGGAGGGCACCACACAACTAGCAAGTCCAGGAAGCCTCCTGCTTGCAGGTGAGAAGCGCAGGCAACAAGTCTTTCGAGCATTTGTGGCCTGGTTCAAATATAAGTAAAATTAACATGTTTTCCCATTCGCCTTCATGGGAGTTGATTCAGGGGAGCGCAGGGAGGAGATGCTCTTACACTTTCCGTTTGGAGATGCAGAATGTGCTAACTCCAGTGCTAAACCAACACCACCATATAGAAGGGAGTGGGTCCATACACCTTTCTCCTCTACCCTTTTTGAGCTGTCTAGCAGCGTTGGTGATGCCATGCACCAGCAGAAAAGTTTACACAAAGTGTAAGATGAGGGATAATCAAGCCCACAACATATGAAGTTTGATGTAACACAAATGCTACAGGAACATTGCTTACGCCAGGAAAACAATAAGTCCCTAATCAATAATCTATGCAAAAAAAAACATTTTTCTTCTGTTCTGAGCAAATTATCTGTTTTTTGTACTAACTATAAAAGAAAGCAGATGTACAAGGATAATTTAATTAATTAGAGCCTATTATAATTTAACTAAGAAAGAGCAACCAAAATTTAAACTATTATTTTCATTAATCTCTAGGCAGAGGACACTTGGTACTGAACAATATTTGAAAGCTAAAACAGTAATGAGACAGCACCAAAATCAAAAGCAGGATTTTTAAAATAACTTTACAATTCAAGCGAAATGGATTTGAACTCGACAACCCCAGTGCACTCCAAATACTAAAGCATCAGGATGAATCTGAGGAAGCTATCCACTGGGATCAGGAACTGAAAATACCCATAAGGTGCTACCAGTTTAAGCCTGGGGAATTTGTATCCCTATAGTAGATGAAAAATGAATCTATTTAACTTTGCAAGGAAAAGCATACTGTCAGATTTGGACCTGACAGTATCACCTGTGACCTTTTATTTAGAGGATTTAGGAAGTCTTGAAAGTGAGGGTGTGGCAGTTAGTGACAGTTTGTCATGGTTATATTTTGTGGAAAATTATGTTGCTGTCCCAGCCGTCGCAAAGTAGGTTCAGAAAATGTTAGCATTAGCACTCCTTTTGCAGAACTTGCAGTTTCAGGATAGATGTTTTTATTACTGGGAAGATGCATGATTCAGTTCATCATATAAGAATAACTGAGACCTATATGTAAACTTGTGGAGTTAATACATATAAAAGAATTTAGTTTCAAATATTTTAACTCGGATATATTACAATGCTCTTGTGTTTCTAATCCAGGATTGCTCCTTTACATGGGATATGAAGTGTGTGAAGAAGTTATGCAGTATGATTTACTGTGTATTTATAGTAGCACCATTTTTGGTTTTACGTTATAAAAAAAAGACAGTAAGACAGTTTTAGCTGTACAGAGCAAAATAACTATTGTGGCCAAGATTTTCAAAAATAGGTTACTAAGTGCATATTTCAGCACCTCAATGAACAATCGGATTTTCAAAGTGCTGAGCGCTAAATATGGATTTAGGTACCCAACTTTAGATTCCTATTTTTTGAAAAACTTGGCCTCCGATTTTACACCTAATTATTACTTTTACAATGTAAATGTTAGGGCTCTAATGTTACCTTTCCATTGCACAGGTGGGTTGTATGAGGAGTGAGGATTGAGTCCTTCAAACCTTGAGTATTTGTTACTCATGTGAGTAGTCCTAGTGAAGTCAATAAAACTGCCTTCATGAGCAAGGGCTAGCCTAGCACGAATAATGTTTAACTGCATTAGGCCCTGGTGTTTGTTTTTTTTCTTTTGTTTTCCTAGTCTACGCTATTTTCAACTAACTGATACTGTTTATTGTCATTATTGGATTAGAAAAAGATGTCAGGGTCCTTTCTTTGTTTTCTTTTGGCAGGAAGGTGTAAATCACTTCCGACATTTGTAACGGTGTACTTCCAGCAGAGGCCGATATCTGGTTTGTGTTTGGCTTCCTCCAAAGCCAATCAAACAAAAGTCTATAATACATTTCACATGGCGGAAGTGGCCAGGGGAACATCTTCCTGATAATAAATTACTTTTTCAGTGAAAAAGTATGAAATTTAATATTAAAACATTTTGCTCTGCTTTCTGATCTAAAAAGAGTAATTAGATGTGGTTATGCTAATGGCTGAATGCATTACACACACACTATGTGGGATTGTTCCTGCTTGCCTTGACTCGCCCTATTTAGAAATGAAGCACCAGCTGTTACTGTTTCATTAGTGGAAAAGTTTCTGCAAGTGGTCACTGGTGCGCATTTCACAAGTCAATTGGCACAATTTGTAAGGCTGTGTAATTTATGAGGAATTAATTGGAAAGAGATTTCCTGACCGAAATCAACATGAGCATAAGCAAAATATTCAGCCTGAAATCTCTCCCATACAATGTGTGATAGATATCTATGCATAAACATTATCATCTTCTATATATGCTAACCTTCATGAACCATATTACGCATAGGAAGACATTACAGGTTTTCGATACTGGAAGACTTCTTCAGGGAAGGAGTGGGGGCCGAGAAGAAACAAGACTGGGAATGTATAAATAAATATATAAAAGGTAACAAGCCAACTTATTAGAATTTGGGGGGTAAGAACAGTTTGAGTTTCAGGAGTAAAAGGAGGCAGAGATTTCTCTGTATAAGGCAGTTCCTTACTGGAAATGGAAACACAGATTTTTAAGAACCGGAAGGTTATCTCCATTCTGGGCAGTCTTTCATGAACAAAGGAGAGAGAGGAGAGAGACAGCAAAAATCTGCCGATATGGAATATGTAAGACTATAACTACCAACATTTAACTTTTGTAACTGAGACTATGTTTACACTTGCCACCAAATTCAGTGGCAGTTGACAGGAGATATACGCAAGCTATTCAGAGTAGCTTGCGTATCTCCTGTTGACTTCCTAACTTCTATTTACCGCGGTGTCTTCAGGTCGCTGCATTGATGGGAAATGCCCTCCTGTCGACACAGCGTTACTCCACCTGGCGGAGGTGAATTAATAGCATTGATTTCTGGGTTGATTGAGCAAGTCTCCACTTCCGCTCAATCGATCCGGATAAATCGAACTGACAGTGGCAAATTTGCTGCTGTCAGTCTAGAAATAGCCTAAGAGATCTGCATATGTGGCAACATCCACAGAAGAGAAGCCAGTGGAGTGCAGATTTGCACAAATCTGCATAACTTGACACAGATTAAAATGAATTGGCAGAAATGTAGCTGGACATACAGAAAGAGAAGAGGGGACAGAGAGAGACCCTGTTACTTCATTCCTCTTCCCCCAGCCTAGCATTAGCACCTCCTTCCAAAAACTTATCCAACATCTACAAGCTAATTTCATTCTGTAAATACCCACACAGCCCAACACCAAAAATACACACACATCCCTGCCCCTTTCTACAAAAAAAAAACCCTCCTCACATAACCTTTCTCCCCAGCCCCACAAAAAAAAATTTTTCTTTAAAAGGATCCAAAAAAAACCCCCACTCAGGCCCCCTCACTTCCCCCCAAATCAATTTCACTCCAAATTTACAAACCCCAGATGGCTTCCAATCCTCTCACCTTTAGCAGCCTGGGAAAGAGTCAGTCCAGGGAAAATCCTCAGCCCTCTTCTCAGTCTGGGAAGGGGACAGAAGCAGAAAGATGAAGATCCTCCTGGAAGTGGAATCCCTTCCACAGCCCCCTTGAGCTTGGAAGGAAGCAGCAGGGAGCAGTTCCTCCCCAGCCTGCTTTGAGTGCACAGGGAAGGCTTAATACCATAGGAAGCCCCAGCCCTACAAGCTCTGCCTGCTGAAAGTGGTAAGGGACAAGGCTGTCCCTCGTCACCTGCAGCATCTCTTATTGGTTGCCTTCGCCATTATCCTGGCTCCTGGCGAAGGCAGCCAAACAGCAGGGAATTTCCCCATAGACTGATGATAGCCTTTCCTTGCACGGGGGTTGAAGAAAATCTGCCGTCTATGGGAAGCCTCCTGAGTTGGCAGGTCCTGAATCTAGCCTACTTTAGAGGGCTGTGTACAGTCCTTGCCTGGAAGAGAAGAGACTTGATGCTCTCCATGATTTTCTTAGTCACATCTGTTTCCAGTCTCCTTCAATAAAGAGCTTTTGATTTAAATATAACAAAGCAGCAAACTTCCCAACAGTCCTGTTTTGACCCAGCTGAAATAGACAATTTCCCACATTCAGTGGTTCCCACAGCCATGCACATGGTAAGCAGAGTACATACCCTGGACAGGTGCAAAGCTAGGAAGGGCACTAGCTTCAGCTGCTTCTGTGCATGCTCAGCCCCCCCCTCCCCGGCATGCTCAGTGGCTATGGGGGAACTCTGGGGTGGGGTGTGATGCTTCACCAGGCTGGAAGGTGGGGGCTGAATATGATGTAGACTTGGGAGGGGAAGCAATTGGGCCAGAATTTACAGCGGGGATGGCTCCACAGGGGTTGGCAGTGGTGCCTGGCATCTCCCCAGTTCCCTCAGTGCTGGGTTTGTCAGCCACCGCACTTGGGAACTGCTCTGCTCTCGGTGGGTAACTCCGTTGCATCCTGCTTTAGCCCTTTGGATTGCTGGAGGTACAATGCAGTGTTGCCAAGATCGCCAAAAGGGGCTTGGGAAGAACTGTGGTCCCTGCCCTTTAAGGTGCCACAGACAGCAGGTAAGGATTTGTGCTGTCCTATAGGGAGACCTTTGAATGTGCAGACACTGGGTTGTAGCGACATGCTGTTACACATCTTTATTCGCTTACGGAGAAATTCTCCCAGGTAGAGGATTGAGGCAAGGGCCTATCAATAGTGTGTGCAGGTGTGCATGCACCCACAGGAGCAGCCACGTGGGGGAAGGCTTCCGAGCTTGTACTCTTTCCAAAGACTAACATAAGAACAGCCATATTGGGTCAGACCAATGGTCCATCTAACCCAATATCCCGTCTTCCCACAGTGGATGGTGCTGGATGTTTCAGAAGGAATAAACATAACATGGCAATTATTGGGTGATCCATCCCCTGTTGTCCAGCCCCCATTTCTGGCAGTCAGAGGTTTAGGGACACCCAGAGCATAGTGCTGTGTCTCTGGCCATCTTGGCTAACAGCCATTGATGGACCTATCCTCCATGAACTTTACTGACATTTTTTTGAACCCAGTTATACTTTTACCCTTCACAACATCCCCTGGTAATGTTCCACAGGTGAACTGTGCATTGTGTGAAGAAATACTTCCTTTTGTTCATTTTAAACCTGCTGCCTATTAATTTCATTGGGTGACCCCTGGTTCTTGTGTCACACAAAGGGGTAAATAACACTCCCTTATTCACTTCCTCTACCCCATTCATGATTTGGTAGACCTCTTTCATGATCCACCCTTAGTTGTCTCTCCTAATCATTTGATGCCCTTCTCTGTACTTTTTCCAATTCTAATATATCTTTTTTGAGATGGTTCCTATAACATGCTGTTAGTTTTTTTGACTGCAACTTCATTCTGAGCAGATATGGGTAATTATCTGAAAACAGGGACTCCAAGATCCCTTTCTTGTATGGTAACAGCTAATTTAGACCCCATCAGTTTGTATATATAGTTGGGATTATGTTTTCCAATGTGCATTACTTTGCATTTATCAGCTTTGAATTTCATCTGCCATTTTGTTGTCCAGTCACCCAGTTTTGTGAGATCCCTTTGTAATTCTTAACAGCCTTCTTTGGACTTAACTATCTTTAATAATTTTGTACCATGTGTAAAGTTTGCCACCTCATTGTTTATCCCTGTTTTCCAGATCATTTATGAATATGTTGAAAGGCACTGGTCTCAGTACAGATTCTTGGGGTATCCCATTATTTACCTCTCTCTATTGTGAAAACTGACCCCTTATTCCTACCTTTTGTTTCCTAACTTTTAACCAGTTACTGATCCATGAGAAGACCTTCCCTCTTATCTCATGAGTCCTTACTTTGCTTAAGAGCCTTTGGTGAGGGACCTTGTCAAAGGCTTTCTTAAAGTACAAATACACTATATCCACTGGCTCACCCTTGTCCACATGATTGTTGTCCCCCTCAGAGAATTCTAATAGATCAATGAGTCTTGATTTTCCTTTACAAAAGCCATGTTAACTTTTCCCCTGCCTATTGTGTTCATCTATTTGTCTGATAATTTTGTTCTTTACTATAGTTTCAACCAATTTGCCTGGTACTGAAGTGAGGCTTATCATCCTGTAATTGCAGGATCGTCTCTGGAGCCTTTTAAAAAAATCGGTGTTGCATTAACTATCCTCCAGTCATCTGGTACAGAGGCTGATTTAAACAAGAGGTTACATACCACAGTTAGTGCTGCAATTTCATATTTGAGTTCCTTCAGAACTCTTGAGTGGATACCATCTGGTCCTTGTGAATTATTACTTTTTAATTTATCAGTTTGTTCCAAAACCTCCTCTATTGACACCTCAATCTGGGACACTTCCTCAGATTCTCACACCTGAACCATTCTTTTTAGGTGACCAATCTCCCTCCCATTCTGTGCAGTGAAGACTAATGCAAAGAATTCTTTGCAACGGCCTTGTCATCCATGAGTTCTCCTTTAGCACCTGGATCATCCAGTGGCTCTGCTGATTGTTTGGCAGGCTTCCTGCTTCTATTGTACTTTAAAACAATTTTGCTGCTAGCTTTTGTCTTCTGCTATTTGCTCTTCAGATTTCTTTTTGATCTGCCTAATTATACTTTTACACTTGACTTACCAGAGTTTATGTTCCTTTCTATTTTCCACATTAAGATTTGACTTCCAGTTTTTAAAGAATGTCATTTTGTCTCTAGCCACCTTTCACACTGTTGCTTAGCCATAGTGGCATTTTTTGGTCCTCTTCATGTTTTTATTTAGGTTTTTTGGGGGGAATACATTTAGTTTGAGCCCCTATTGTGATATTTTAAAAAAGTTTCCATGCAGCTTGCAAGCATTTCACATTTGTGACTGTTCCTTTTAATTTCTTTTTAACTGACCTCTTCATTTTTGTGTAGTTCCTCTTTTTGAAGTTAAATGCTCCTGTTTTGGGTTTCTTTGGTATTTCCCCCTGACAAGGATGTTAAATTTAATTACATTAGGGTTGCTATTACTGAGCATTCAGCTTGGACCGGATCCTATGTGCCACGTAGGACTAAATCAAGAATTGCCTCTCCCTTTGTGGATTCCAGGACTAGCTGCTCCAGAAAGCAGTCTTTAATGGTGTCTATACATTTTATCTCTGCATCCTGTCCTGAGGTGACATGTACCCAGTCAATATGGAGATAGTTGATATATCCTCCCTGCATGCTAGCACCTCTGGTCATCTAGGAGCTGGCTTTTTAAACCCCTGTTTTCCCTGAGTTAGCCCTGCCTGATTCTAAAAGGATTAGGGATCAGAGGATGGCAGGCTAGAGCCTCATTAGGAAGCTCTCAGCCTTGCCTAGCAGGCCTCCCCTACACAGCCACCCCTACGCAGCACACTATAAACTTCAATCAAGCAGGCACATGGCAGGCAAGCACACCGCAACCAACAAACTTCACCTGAAGGGTCACGTAGTCACTCCTCCTTCACTTGGAGAACTCCTTGCCTTTGCATCAAATGGAAATAGACTGGCTTGGAGGGGGCTGTGAGGGAAAGCTGAAGACTGGGGTGGGGGAGGGCCTCCTGGAGTGGTACTTATATGGAAATAGTGGCCCCAAGATTGCATTATCGCAAACTTCCTTATAGAGTAAGGAGGTGATTTGACTTTATTTCTCTCAAGCTCTGTGGAGCTCCTCATGCAAAATCCATTTAACTTTGGCTTAACGTGGATTCTGTGTATATGTAAATGTCAACCTTAAATGAAACAAACGTATGTCCAGGGCTTAGAATTATACAGTTGTAAATACCAACTATAAGAAAAGAGTTCAAAGAATGATTTGTTAGAATATCTGTCTGCTGAAGGAGGCAGACTCAGATTTCCAGACTGTAGCTCAGAAATTATACCACTGTACCTTAGAACAGTAGCAGGGAGGGGGATAACATATAGAAGAAGTATTTATCAGAATGAATATAATTAAGTCATGAAAAGAAGAATACAAAAAATAACTAGTAGAGCAATGTGGATTACAGGATACCTCTTTGTTTATCTTCTGAAAAGACGTGCGAAAATACAAGAGGAAAAGCATGAAAGAAAAATGATCACCTTATTCCCACTGTAAATAATAGTTTTAGAAGCTGTCCTGGCAGGAAACATTTCCCAAACTAGTTTTATCTAAAGATTTCCCTCCGAAGTGCAAATAGTCTAGGATTCAAGTCATTTCTTGACTTAATTTAGCCTGATTAGCATAGTAATTTGCTATACCTTTTCAAAAAGTGCTAATCAATTTGAGCTCCGCCTAGACTGAAAACATCACACAAATTGCTGCCATAGTCTTAAACTGCTAAACAATTTTCAAAATCTAAATCAATCTACATTTTTACACTATCATTTTTCGGTTATTGGTTGTAATGTCCTTTGTGACCTTGAAGTGTGAGAAATGAGTTCATGAGGCATAATTAGCTAAAATGATGCCTCTTAAGGCATTATAATTTTATCCCCATCTGGCTAAAATACTAAATGCATACTAAATATTGAGATAGAAGAAGAGTTATTTTTAGTAACCAAGGTCACTGGAAGGTAGCTCCACTTCTGTTATTTTTTTAATCCTGTTGGGGGAAAATGGCTGCACTTTTAGAGGTTTTTAAATTTTAAAAAATGATAGATGCATGTTGTGTAAACTAAGCTACTGAATGTAATGAATATGATGAGTTGACAGGCCTTTTGAAAAACTGCAGTACTCAAAAAGACTTGTGGTGTTTGAGGCGTGTATTTAAAAAGCATAGCATTATCTTCGCTAGTGCTGCGAAACAGCTGAATGTGTAGCCACGTAACCGCTTTCTGTCTTAGGGACAGCCCAGACATTTTTCACACTGTACACACAACTGAACTCCCTTGAGTCCGCGCCTCGCCTTCCTTCTCCCGGCTGGCTCCCCTTGCAGGCACTCACTTCAGCTCCCTGTATTTGTGGCAGGTCTTGAGGCTGTTGCTGAGCAAGTCCTGCAGGCATGGCAGCTGGAAGCAGGGCAAAGATGGGCAGGCCTCCAGGGTGGGAGCCCTGGTGCAGGAGGAGCTGGCCCCACAGCAGCAGCAGTGGGAAGCAGTGATGGCCACACCACTGCCCTATCAAGCTTGGCCTTGTGGCTCCCCTCCATCATTCCAGGGGGCAGCAGGGCCAAAATTCAGTGAGTGACATTGCAACCTGGGAAGCAGAAGTTGCAGTGCCATGCTGGTTTGGCCCTACAGCACCTCTGTCATGACAGGAGGAGTAGTGGGGCCAAAACTGAGCGGATGATGTTGCAACCAGGTGCATGGGGGACTCAGCACCACACAGGGAGAGGCCATGGGGCCAAACATGAGTCGTGCTGCAACCCCTGTGTGCCAGGTCACAATGCCCCTCACTCATTTTGGACCCCACCCTCTGTCATGATGGAGAGGCCCTGGTGCTAAACCAGAATGGGCAGCCAGTGCTGCTGTTCCTCACCGCTCCCGTTGGGCCTGCACTGGGTCTTGCTTCACTTCCAGCAGCTCGAGCCCTGTGGGCGCCCGTGCCAACATTGTGCACTGTGAGTAACGTGTGTACAGCTGTGGGCAACACTGTTCTGTATTATTATGGTTTTACGTCCAGGCTGCATGTTGCCACAGGTAAAAGCCATCACAGGTCTTGGTGCAGGGTAGCTGCACCTCAAAATAATGAATGTTCCAACGTCAGAAGTCTAGACTATGTTTAGCAACCAGATCTAATAGTCTACCCTCTGAAGCTTCTTTCACTCACAAGTTCATTTGAAGGACATTGGGACAGCTCTTCCCTGGCAATGAGGGAAGTTCCCATCCAGATTCTATGTTTAGAGCCCACTGTTCTAAAAACATTTTTTCGTGGGTCTTCTCAGTTAAGCCCATAAAACTTTTATGCTGCAGTCAGGCTGATACATGTATTCCCCTTACAAAACACGTTGCCCCAGAACACCCTGGTGTTTCTGCAGCACAGTGTGGCATCAGCAGTCCAGGTCAATAAAAGTAGTGTGGCCAGAGGCCAAGCAAATGTGCCAAATGCTCCCCAAAATGGTACACAGCAAGAGGAACATAAATAAATGCGGTCTGTCATGCCGATGGCAATGATGTGTACAGCATTGGAGGCAAGCTGCTGAATAGATTCGTTGAGCGCCATTTGGTTGTGTTGCAAGTTCGTGTTTTTGCAGCTCTGTTAGCTGCCCATGCTCTCATGTGCCACGTTGCATGCATGGGACTGTGCTGAGTGGCTCACATCTGACATTCCCATTGCTGCTGTGCTGTGGCCTTGACAATAGATGATTTATCAGTTCTACCTCCTTGTCTTCTCACTTGGTCATGGTGTGTGCTCTGTGCCATGAACAACCGGACATAACCACCATTCGCCAGCATGCCATGAGTGCGTGTTTTGCTGCTGAGCCTTTGACGTGGCTTCTTCTTGGCTCCTCAGTCACCTGACACAATGGATGATTTCAGTGACATTGTCACTTGCACCTCAACACTTGCCCCTTCAGCAAACTTTTATGGAGGCCATCTCTACGCCAACTATTATGCTTGTATAAAGTGTCACTTGTGGTTGGTCATGGCTGAGCAGGACCGCTACTTGTATGAGATGGACCTTTGCCATCTGCTACTGCACACTAGCCATTGATTAGGGACCCTGGGGCACAACAGTGTACAGGCAACAACTTCCTTTTGACATCATTTTCTGTGCACTTTTGGCACTTCTTTTGCATAACTGACATAGGGACAAACTGGACCCTATATCCTCTTGTGTTGTGAGTTTGCATCAGCTTTAGGCTGAAAGAGAGGAGTACTTTTACCTTGGTAATGCATAGATACAAATTTTACATGCATGCAAGTTTCTACCTTGTTTATTAAAAGCAAAGCAATTATTAATGTAACGGTGTCAAAGTCCAATAAATTGTCATTCCCAATGAGTTCTGATGCCTCAGAGTGAAGATCCTTAGCAAAACTCATTCATTTATTAGCGATATACAGTAGAACCTCAGAGTTACGAACACCTCAGAACTGGAGGTTGTTAATTCTGAAATGTTCGTAACTCTAAACAAAACATTATGGTTGTTCTTTCAAAAGTTTACAACTGAACCTTGACTTAATACAGCTTTGAAACTTTACTATGCAAAAGAAAAATGCTTCTTTCCCTTTATTTTTTTTTGGTAGTTTACGCTTAACACAGCACTGTACTGTATTTTTTTTTTGGTCTCTGCTGCTGCCAGATTCCGGTTCCAAATGAGGTGGGTGGTTGACCGGTCAGTTCGTAACTTTCATTTTCATAACTCTGAGGAGCTATTGTATCCTGTTACAAAACAGGAACAGAGTCCAATTAATTTCATGTCATTATCTATACAATTTTCCACCTGTACAGATAACAAATATTCATATGTTTAATAGAGTAGTGACAGGATGAGGAGATATCCATGAGACACGTAGGTCACTCAGAATATAGACATGCCATTGGTAATTACCTAATATTAACTAAATAAAAATAAACACACTAAAACTAATCTGTTAGCACTGTAAACAAAAACATACCCCATCCTCACTGTGTTAGTTAAATATGAGGGCTGATCTATACACCAGGCCTTGAAAGTTAACCAATGTGGGCTCTCCCAAAGCAATAGAGGAAGTGTACTCTGGGGCCAACGGCCCTCTGTTGACAATGCTCTGCTAAAGACATTCAAATACAGGAGTCATTAGCTTCAGGCTTTAAAATACAGGAATCGTTAGCATGAGCATATAAGTTCTTCTCAACTAATGTGACAGTACATAAGGAAAGAAGTGGAAAATACTGGAGTGCAAGTTCCCCGTGTCTTGCTTATTGCTTCATGCTCCAGTTTTATCCAACAAATAAAGTGAAATGTTTGGTATCTCACTAAAGTACCTTGAAGTTCAGTATTGTACCATATTTTAGAAACATTATCTTGCATTCAGCACTCCTAACACTAGTCCATTGGTCACCATTCGACAGAGGGAGCTGTATCTAGATGAGCTGATGGAGTCAAATGAATGATCAGTGGGCTTTTGGTAACAGTCAGTAAGAACCAACATGTAAGCACTGTGCTTACATTAAAGATGGGGCAGATGAGAGGGAAAATAAAAGAGAAAATTGAGAAGAGTGACAAAAGAGAGTAAGAACTGGACAGGAAAGGATGAGAATACACAAGACAGAGTATAACAGAGGAGAGAAGAACATAGTAACAGGAATTACCATACCGGATCAGACTTTTGGTCCATCTTTTCCGGTATCTTGTTTCTAACACCAACCAGAATGAAATGTTTCAGAGGAAGGTGCAAGAAAACCCTGTAGTGTACAGCTGTGGTATAACCACCCCACAGTGTGTATAACCACTGTCAATTGGAGGTTGGTTTATGCCCTGAAGCAGGAGGGAAAGATGACAATTGAGATGAAAAGAGAGGGGCCAAAAGGATTAGGATTAGTTTTCCTTCCATGTCCTTTGGGCAGTGGATACAATTCAAAGCCTTCAGGTTGTACCTGTGTAAATCGTATGGGAAAACAAGTCATTCATTATCATCATGCATGCTCTGTTTTTATGTGACACTTACTCCAGCCTTGGGAATTCTGAGTTCCTGATGTTGTTACACAGTGTTGGCTTCAATAAAAATGTCTATACATATACACACACCACAAGAACATTCCCAAAAACTGTACAACTGCCCACTTCTCTCACTTCCCATGCTTGCTACAGAACCTGACCCAAATTATATTGTTATAAAGAGTAAAAACATTTTTTTTACAATGGGTGTAGTGCAATTTAATTTTACTGACAATGGCAAATGAAGGTTCCCACACACCAGCTGCCCAGAACACATCTTTTCTCAGCAAAGCTCTTTAGCCCGTAAAGCTTTCAGATTAAATCTATATACTTTTTATGCTTAAAATTAGAAATATTCTCTAGTGCTCTCATGCCAGGGAGCATTTCTAATGTTATGCCTTAAATATAAATATCTATCCAGGAATGTTGTCATTCCTCTCAAAGGGCTTTCTTGTGTCATTTAGACACAGCCTCGCATTAGAAGCATTGCAGAGCTACGTCGGCCCCAGGAGTTGCTCCTGGAAGAATTCTGCCTCAGACAAGCAGAATATTCTTCCTAGCTCTCTCTGGTATGCAAAGAGAAAATGCTCAGCACTGCACCTCTTCAGGGGATGCAGTGCACTCCCCACTGAACTAGCTCTGCTGCTGGCACATGAAGGCAGGTGCCAAGAGCATGGTCCTGCTTCATCCCTGACCCCTTTGGACATGTTCATCACCCATCTTTAGACCCCTTCCATTTCTCCTGGGTCTTCTGTGATAAGGGGTGACCAGGACTGAACATAGTATTCCAGGGCAAACCATGAATTATACAGATATTTATAATATTTGTTGTTCACTATAATAATATTTTTCACTATATTGTTCACTAATATTGTTCACTATAATAATATTTTTGTTCACTATACAACGTAATATTTTGTTTGCTTTTCTGACTGCCACAGTCCATGGTGTAGAGAGCTTTCACTGAGGTGTCTAAAATAATAGCCCAGTCTTTTCCCTCAGTAATCCCAGTGGAGCCACAACGCAGATATGTGGATGAGTAAGGTCCAATGATTCTTTCACATGAGTTATTTTCATGATTTCCCTTAAAGGTTGCCCAAAGATGTTAAATAAGAGCGATAGCAGGGCAGGGCCTTGAGTAACTCTGCTTGTCAGAGTTCTTGGAAAAGAGAAGCTGCAGCCCATCATAACCAATTGTAATGGATAGAAAGGAATGAACTTAGCTGTTTTAGCACAATTATGTCAACTCCTACCAGGACATGTAGACAGAGCAGTAGCACCTTGTGATCCACGTATCAGAGTTGGCTGATATGTCAACTAGTGTCAGCATGCTGTTGAGAATACTTTTTATCATCTCTGGGTGTCTTTTCATTCACAGTTTAAATGCCAGAACTACTTAGCTTAATTCTGCAGATTTATGAGAAAATGATCTCTATAGAACCACACCATACCAACCACACCAGCTGCATCTGCACATCTTGAACATGCTCATGCTGTTGTAGAAACCTTCCCTGAACAGGTGTTTCAGGAGAATAATTGAAATTCTATTTTATCCCCCTCTTACTCCTAACCAAGAAGATATGCAACTTCCTAATCTTGTGAGAAATAAAATCCTATAAAACATGCAATGGTTTAATGTGAGTAGCTGGCATACATTCCCATGCACAGTACAGATGAGATTCTTTACAATATGGATTTAAATGGCAATCATCTCTTCAGTTTGCTTTAGCAGTGAATCTTCCTCCACTTAAGTTTTGCTCCTGTTATTTTGGAATTTTGATTCTAGTGTTTGCTTTTCATTTTTTGGTCTTGTGTTGACTACACTGTCCTAACCTGTAAAACTAGATGAGAACCATCTTGCTCAGGGTCAGCAGGGCAAAAAAGGCTGACAGAGGAATGATAACAAAATTAATGCACAAAGACTTGGATAGAGTTTGCCCTACAGCACAGATAAGTCAGCTCCAGACTTATTTTTTGTTTATGGTATAGCCACCACTTTTAGTGTTCAGGGTAAGGAAGGTGAGTAAAAGATGTACTGGAGGAATGTGAATATAAAATAGAGCAAGAACTCTTGTTTGCCATGGGACCTGTTAGTTCCTCTCATCACACAGAAGTCTGAGCATAACAGATTGCTTTTTCTGTGAGTTTCAGATTGGAAATGCTTGGCAGACAAAATAAAAGAATGAATGCAATCTAAAAATAGTTGATCTGTTTTCTGCGACAAACCAAGGTTAATACGGACACAAATTAATAAGAATATGCATTTCACATTTCCAGTTCTGTCATATTTAGCTCCTCGCACTATACTTTTTTTTCCCGTCAAGAAAAAATCAAATGAAAGGGTATCACTTTTCACACTTTCAAAGGCAACTGTTTTTCATTTAGAAAATGATGCTGTTCATTGTGCAGTGAGATGGGAATGCTAGGAAGCAGGGCAAGAGATACTCTAGACCTGAGGGCATCCTAGAAACTACACCAGCGGTGCATCAATGGGGCTAATGTGAGCTGCTTAAAAAAATAGTTTAATTCATCAGAAATTTATATTTGTGTTAGAAAATTGCTTCTGCTCCAAATTCGTGTACAAGTGATCTTAACCTAACAGAAGAAGGATGGCCTTGAGGTGTAAGGCAGGACTCACAGTTCAACTCCTGGTTTTTACTACAGACTTCCCTGTGTGTCCTTAGGCAAGTTGCTTAATTTCTCTGTGTCTGATTTCACAATCTGTAAAACAGGAAGAACAACAATATTACTTTCCCCCACATGCCTATTGCCTCTTGCCTATTTAAATTGTAGGCTTCTTGGGGGCAGGGATTGTATACCCTGCATCTAGCATAATATGGCTCAGATCTAGGCAGTACTATAATAGAAATAATAAAATAATAGCCTTCATTCCTTTTAATTCAGCTGTTCATCAGTTCACAGCATGAGAGTCACAATAATCCCATACCTGAAAGTTGCTACATATAATTTAGACTAGGGTGACCAGATGTCCTGATTTGATAGGGATAATCCCAATATATTCAGGGTTTTTTCTTATATAGGCACCCATTATCCCCCACCCCTGTCCCAATTTTTCTCACTTGCAATTTGGTCACTCTAACTTAGACTGATTTGAAAAACTTGAATATCAAGTCAAACAAAATTAGTGCTCTTAGCCCTTCAGAAACACAACTGAGAAATAAATAAGGCTGAACAAAAGAAGTGTTTGCATCCCTTATTTAAAGATTCAAACCCTATTCTTATTACACCACTTGGTCTTGAATTCCAATTCCTTCTCAGTGAAATTGACATTTACCCCCTTTTTTCTGCATCCATTATTTGAGAAATTAAATTTTACAGAAATAAAAGAAGCACATTGAGAATGGATGCACGTTTCATTTACTCTAATTATGCACAGTGAAAAGTTTCCATTTCAACAAGCCTCATTGATATTCTGCTGTGAACTTGACTAGAGGAAAAAAAAAAAAAAAAAACCAACACGAGAGGAGATTGTAACCAGTCAATTGACTTTAACTAAAAAAAGCTTTTGTGTGTTTAAGAATATTACATTTTTAATTTTCTTTTGTTTTCTCTCCCATAATGACTACTGTAATGTCAAAACAGCTGGAAAGGTTGACGTGCACTAATATTCTGGTTCTGCTATTTTATGGATTTATTCCAAACAGCAGGAAATAGTGTGTCAACATGGCACAGAAGTTTGAGTTTGTATATGAACATGCCAGCTCTTGGGCCTTTGAAAGAAATACTTATTTATCTCACAGATGTGGTTAAACCTTTCAACATTCATGGTCCCTGTCACTGAAGCAGTTAGATTTAATGGGATCTTTACAGTGTTCCTAAAACACACACACACACACAGACTTAGGCGCCAACTTGAGATTAAGTGTGAAATATGGAATAATTAGTTGAAAATATAGAAAACCTGAGAGAAATGAGTCTTTACAGATAAACACCCAACGTTATTATCTAATTGGTGGAGTGAGCTAAACTCTGCATATCCTGCAAGATTCTCTGTATAACAAATAATAATAAATGTATTCAAATAATGTAAGAATATTGTTAAGTGTCGGTGTCCTCTCTTCCTCCTGAAGCAAAGAAATTCTGAGTTAAAGTTGCTTCAGAAACAAGCTTCATAGTGGCAAACATGGTCCTCTCATGAAAAATATAATAAATAACCTTCCATATGTTCTCAGACAAAATTGATTTTTAAATCCAAAGTTAAAGTTTTAACTAGTTATCAGCAACTTGAGGGGAAAATCTTATACAGTAGAATCTCAAAGATACGAACACCAGAGTTACGAACTGACCGGTCAACCAAACACACATGGAACTGGAAGTAAGCAATCAGGCAGCAACGGAGGGGGAAAAATGAAAGAATGCAAATACAGTACTATACTTAAATGGTTGGCATGCAGAACAGAAGCAGTCTGAGGTCTGCGCTGTTTCCTGTAAGCCAAGGGTGCTGTTTTACACACCCGGTGCCACCCTACCCCACTGGGAGGGGGATGCAGTTTTCACCACTACCCTCTGTTAGGAGGGGGACAAGCAGCCCAGGAAAGAAGCTGCAGCCTGTCACAGGGAGCTACTGAGCTGCTGCTGTTGCAGCCAAAGCCTGGCCTGGAGCTGGAGTGTGAGCCAGAGACTGAGCTGCTGCCTGCACGCTGTGCTCTGGGGATGTTTTAAAGGGCCACAGCCTGTGCACCAATGTGGCCCAAGCTTTGCCCATGGCTGCATTCCTGGGTCCCACCTGAACCTCTGGCAAGGCAAAGGGCAGGGGAGGGAGGGGCGCTGGCAGCAGGATGGCACCAACCCCCTGCCATGTGCTGCCTCTGGAGCATGGCGAGCAGTACACAGAGCAGAGCGAGCCCTGGGGAGAGGCGGCTGAGGGCTGGAGCTTGTAGAGTCAAGAGGGCGGGGCAGGCCCCTCCCCAGTTCAGCCCAAAGACAAGAAACATGAACAGAGCAGGGAGCTGCTTGCAAACCAGGCAGTGCTGCCAGGTGCTACCTTTGCAGAGATCTCTCCCACCCTCAGCTGGGAGACACTGACTGCACCGTACTGTACCATAATGTTCTGTTCAGAGTTACGAACAACCGCCATTCCCCAGGTGTTCATATCTTTGAGGTTCTACTGTAGTTAAAAAGTCTAAAATCCAGGAACCATAAAATTAAGGTTACATTCTAATATATCACAAACATTGGAAAGTATGGAACTGCAGCGTTCAGGTATCTCAAACAACCTTAATTCCACCGTGGTAGCTACACCCTTCCTCCACTAAAATTTTCAGTCTGAAGTTACAATTTTCTGCACCCAATAGTTTGTGTGAACAAACTTTTCACAGCAAAAACTTGTGCCCTGGTGTTTGGTGTGTTATCCCATCCCTTCAAAAGACTTTGATGGTGTGGTTTGAGAGATTATAACATTTGATTGTTCTGGGCTAGGATAATCAGAAAGTCTTCTCTTGTTGTACAATGAAGTCCACTGGAGTCAGTTAACATCAGATAATGTTCTGACCTCAGATAGGATGACACAATCCCCTATTGACTTCTGTTCTGAGATTCATGTTGCAGAATTTCCGTGGTATGGTCCTCTCTGGCAAGGGTGGGCAACAGCCCTGTCCTCTGCTTCAGATACATTCCATTCTCTTTGGTACATTGCACAGCAGCTACATTTCTATTTCTAGCATGCTTGCTTGATCAGAGTTAGCGTGAGTGTCTACCTGAGCTGGAAATTACAGCTCCAACTGCAGTGTAGACATATCCTTAGAAAGGTTTGGGCCTCTACCCTTGTTCTCAGCACCCATTACATTGAACTTTTCTTTCTTTTTTTTTTTTTTTTTTTTTTTTTGAGTGCTAGAAGGTAGGGTGTGTGGCCTGCAAACTCCACTGATAAAAGAGATCTGTGGGTAAATGAAACCGCACACCCACTGACTGCCAGCTTTGAGGGCAAGATCACCAGTCCCCCACCCTTTCACATCACATCATGGTTCCAAAAGAATTGCTTACAGCATTGACTTCTCCCTTGTATGATCCCCTCCTCCCATGAGGTTCCGGGAAGAATATCCACTGGGCTCTCAAAGGAGCAAGCTGCACAGCATACTTGCTTCTGAGGACGACTCCTCGTCATCCTCAAAGCCCCACCTTGGCAAACTTGCTGAAGAAGTACTTCTGCAGACTTCAGGGAGCACTCAGCAAATCCACACCCGCTCCTTTCTATGTCTCCAACATGATGGCACAGGCGTCTGTTCCCTGCTGAGTGCATTAGTAGAGTGGTGAACACAGTAGTCTTAGATACACATTTGAAGCTAACTTAAAGCTTTGGCTGAGATTCAGAAATGGTTTAAAAAAAAATATATTTTTTTTTTTTTTAAATATGGGCTTTTCTGTTTCCTGTACTAGAATGTAATTGTACCTGGCACAAACATAAAATGGCAGAGTTGTGAGCACAACCACAGACATTTAGAAGCCTGTAACATATCCCGTGAATAAAGCCCAGCAGGAGTCCACTGAAAGTGTGGCAAAGGCTGTGGAAACAGTGTGTCTGCATTTGACATATCTGAGGGCTAGAAGGTGCTTTTAATCGCATATTTCCAAATGCCTCCATCCAGCATGCTGATCATAGTGAATATTTTTATGAGACCAAACGGATCATAAAAACAAATAAAGTTGTTGCAAGTTTGAAATGTCACAGCCTTTAGGAAAAGATCTGTAACGGACAGTTAGTGCCTGAGCCAAAGTGCTCTGAGACCAGTCGGATCCTTCCATCCATTTAGAATCCTAGAACCATAGGGTGAGAAGGGACCACCTGGGTCATCTCATCTAACTCCTGGTCAAGATGCAGGATTTGTTGAGTCGAAACCATCCAAGACCGAGGGCTATCCAGCCTCCTTTGGGAAACCTCCAGGGAAGGAGCTTCCACGACTTCCCTAGAAAGCTCTGTCACTTCAACAGGCTTCAGAGGAGGCCTGAACTGTCCTTGATTTTGAAGGTCCTTGGTGAGGGAGACAGGATGGAAGAGAGTGAGGCAAGGATATTGAAACAGGCTGGTGTATCAGCAACAGGGTTAGGAACAGGCAGGGGAGGAAAATTGAAGAGGTTCAAGACAGGCTGTAGAGGGCCATTGATTAAAAGTTTAAGGTAAGAACAGGTGATAGTCACTATAGCATAGTGTGAGAAAGAGACTAGATGGCAGGACTACAGGTAGCAAGAGGGACAGGGTAATTTAAAGTCAATGGACCCTCTCCCCTCAGCTCGCAAATAATGATTAACAAGAGGCGGGGCAAAGGGGGGGGGAAATGTTCAAACTGCACAGGAACGGAGATATGTAAGGCAACACAGAGAGTGATCGTCTGGCATACGACACAAGCATGCTGCTGTTTACCATTGTGCTGCAAAATGCTGTTGGGAGACACGTCACATGAGCAGTATAAGAGTCCTAGACTGGGACGAGCAGAGGCCTTTTCAATGACATTACCCTAAACTAGCTGTGATGCCTCAGTGCATGTAGGTATTTAATTGTTTGGCTCACGAGCAACCCAAAGAGTGGCGGGCAACATTGGTCTGAGCATGACAATGCTTATGCTGGCAGGTTTGCACGAACAGCACCACAAACTGCTTCTACATCCAGCCCCTGCATGTCATTATTTATAGCTTGTGTTTGCATATCTTCAAAAGGGCAAAAACCGAGCCCTTGCATTGCATTTATTTTCCTTTCCCAATTGAGAAGTATAGTTTTACCACTGTGACCATGAAGACAACACTACTTCAGTGTGATCAAGAGAGAGAAAGCTTGCCAGATTTGATACGTGAGATCAGATACCCAAATGATACTTTAAGTGCTGAATGTGAGCAAAGAATAATTACAGCAGTGTGCATTGCTATAGTTCAGAGTACATCAGCAATTCCATTGAAAAGCTTTGGAACAAATCTTGATGTCCTTACCCAGTCACTCAGTTCTTCCTTACTCAGACAAAACTACCACTGTAGTTTGACTTGAAGGACTGGGCAGAAATGGAGAAAGGATTTGGCCCTTTATATTTAGTAGTTCAGAACTTAGCTTTACAAATTTTTCTGTGCAATGTTTTTAGGCAAGAGTAATTAGCTTTTACACATCTTTAAATAGGAAGGTGCTTTCATTTTAAACTCCTGTAATGCAAGCAATAAAGAATTTACAGCAAGAAATGCTGGGGGTGGGGGTGGTTTAAAGGGAAATATTTTAAATTACTATTTATTTTGGTTTTGGTACAAATTGTTAATAAACATATAACAATATTCATAAACACATTAAATAAAACATGTATCACAAATATTTCCCTCATTGCACTGCCAGAACAAGTGGCCTCTGCACAAGGAATTTCCTTGTAAGTTGGGGGAAGGAATCTTACAAAATCCCATCCAGTCATATAGTGCTACCAGAATGACTTCTCCTGAATGTAGGGGCCTATCTACCCCCCTGTATTTCCCTCCACTGGGGCGGGATGACTGGAGGATCCACACTGTGGCAAATGCACCAGGCTTCCCCCAAAGACACTTAGTAGTGGGACAAAAGAGGGTATCTGTGATATTCAGGTGTTGCTCCATACCCATATAGGTGTCCCATAGCCCGTCCCTCTCCACTCACAGTGCGACAGTCCCACTTTCGATGGGGCCAGGACATTTCACACATATGGGTCGGGTGCGTTCAGGAAAGAAATGACGACAGGATTTGTTCCATAATTCTTCCTAAATAGAAAAATGGTGGACCAAAACTGCTCATGAAAACCTATAATTTATCTGCAAAGTAAACCTGTAGCCCTAGGGTGCTTTCAGAGAAAAAAAGTAGCCAAGATACTGAAATTTATAAGGTACTTTCTTTTCATATGCTGTAGTTATTTTTCAAAATGATTTGAATAAACTTTTGCTCGTGTAATACCATGAGGCTTACCACATGCCTTCTCTCCATGCTTTACAGAGGCAGTATAATAGAAAGCACTGTGCAGATTTGAGTGCAGTGACTCGAGGGAAGACAGCAAGGGATAACTATACGGTGGAGTAAAGTAACAGAAAAGAAATATGGGGGGTCAGATCCTCAGCTAAATCAGCCTAGCTCCACTGCAGTCAAAAAAGCTATGCCAGTTTCTATGAGCTAAGGATCTTCCCCTTAAAGTGGGAATGCTACACGTGAATAAATTACGAACAATGATAGAGAAAATCCAGCCAAATCTTAATAGGACCATGGACATTTGAATTGAAGAAACAACAGACCCTCAACGGTGTCAATGGTCCCATATCGAGATGACTTATTTTTGTTCTATTTTTATTACTATCAAAAAAGAAGAAATAAAAGGAAAATAGCAAAAAATCAGTTAACATAATGAAGGGTTTACTTAAAGCCACAAATGCCAGAAAATTCAGTTAAGCCTAAATGTCCTGTCTTAATTCATCCCATTTTGCCTTGGAATTTCAGTGGGCCTCTGAAGAATTATGACTGATCTTGCATTTACTGCCTGTTCTTCAATCGAATAGGTCAACACAGCACATTACAGATAGAGGTTTAGTTCAACTGTGGATCTCATGGCTGGTCAGCATTGAAGTCAGGCTCTTAGCTCTACTTTAGCATACTTTTCCAGTGGTTTTCTGACATACAATTAATTACCTTTGTTAGACAAACTATGTACAGCAGTGGTTCTCAACCTGTGGCCCAGGGGCCAAAAGTGGCTCACGGGGGCTTTCAAAGTGGCCTGTGGCTCCCCTCCTGCTGGCTGCAGAAGGGAGCTGCTGCCTAAAGACCCAGGCGCAGCGCATTTCCCCAGGGCTTCTTGCTGCAGCCAAGGGGATGGGGGAATCTGTGCTTCCCTCCCACTGACTGTAACTGGGAATATGGAAAAGCACTCCTCCTAGGTCCATAGGCGCTGGGGTCCCTTCTGGAGCTAGAGGGAGAGGAAATCAGCGCGCCCCTTCCCCGGCTCCAGCAGAGAGCAAAGTACTCTGCCTGGGTCCCTAGGTGCTGGGTCCCTGCTGGAGCCAGAGGGAAGGAGCACTGATCTTCCGTCCCCCTGGCTGCAGAAGGGAGCCATTGCCTCGGGACCCAGGTGGAGTGCACAGGGCTACAGGACGTGTGTCGTTTCCCTGCTGCAGCCAGAGGGATGGGAGAGTAGCAAGGAGACAGCCTCCTCGCTGAACTCCTTCCATCTGGCTGCAGTGGCCCTTCAGGGTTGTAAAAAATTATATCTGGGGGATTTAAATTTTGAGTCTGCTCCCTACCACCTCCATTTCAACTGATCAGACCTGAATCTAGACTTGAACAAAACCCAGCTACTAGTTAATCATTAAAGCAGAAATCACAGATAAATGAATCTTACTGTATGCAAATGTTTCAGTTGCCCCAGGCTACCGCCCATTGCTCATTACAGCGATCTGACCTGCTTTTCAAACCAGTAAGCCGTTCATAAAATGGGAGAGTATATAATTACCAGGGCAATGACTTGCTAGGAAATGCACCTCTTCTGATTACGTGGCTACCCAAGATGACAGCTAGGTTAATTGTCACCAAGCCAACATTTAAATATTTTCCAGAGGATTTCTTTTTTAATTTCAATGTTTTGTATGCGTGTAGTATGTACTATTTACTCTTTATAGCAGAGAGCAGAAACAGGCAATAGCACAGTTAACTGAAGTCCTTCATCTAAAAACTATAGGTCATCTTCGGTCTATGCTTCTCACAAGTTCCTACTGGTCATCTGCAACCTGACTTGCACAGAAAGCTAAATTGAGATGATTTAGTCTCCATCCTAGCTTTGATTTATACTTGCCGTGAATAGAAGCGGAAGAATTCTACCAAGTGATAGTCATATTTTGAATGCTTTCATTTAAGCTAAACATGTCCTGGAAAACTCTCCTGGCAACAAACTAAAATAAAAGGACTATGATATGGTTTCAAGATTAAGGGCTTGTCTACAATGGTATGGTAAACCTGATTAAGTCGAGTTAGACCAGTTTCAAAACACTTGCCTACACATTACACAATTCATTATAGCTCACTAATGCCGTATTTATCAGGAACCCTGTACCCTTTCCCCCCCAAGCTGAGTTCGCTGCGGATTGAGTTAGTTCCATTGTGTGTGCGCACATAATGCTTCTGTGCGCTACTTTGGCAGTCCTCCAACTGCTATCCCACATTGGTTTGCGGGCAACCATTAGTGACTTGTCTGTTTACCTGTGTGCCCGCCGCTGATCTTGTGTCAAGTTGGCCGGCTGTCCCTTTTCCTGTTCAAAAAGTGGCGTGGGGCCAGAATTTGTCCATTTGCTCTTGGATTGAAAGATATCAGTACTGCTGCTATGTTACTCCAACAGCCTGACAACACGCTTTGCGCAGCTGCTTGGAGCCATTCTGACACCCTGGATCTGGTCAATATCTGGGGAGAAGCATTGGTGCAAGAAGCTCTTGTGGCCAGCTACCTGAATAAAGATCCTTTTGTGGACATTGCTAAGCAGATGACCATGAGGAGCCACCAACGGGATGCTGACCGGTACCAGATAAAGTGCAAACAGTGCAGGAGGACTTGCATTCAAACCAGGGATGGCAGGAAGAAGTGCAGCAGTGGAAATGCGACCTGTCCATTCCATGAGGAGCTGGAAAAGATTTTGGACAATTACGTTACAACCCAGCCCAGTGTCTGCAAGCAGGGCCTGCAGCAAAACCAGTTTCCAGGCAACCTAACGAGTGCAGCTGGCTTGCAGTAGGTTTCCTGATTGACTACACCACCTAACGGGGGGGAGGGCCAGCAGACCAGCTCTTAAACCCAGCAGCAGCAGCTCAGCGGCTACTTAAGGTATGCACGCACGACTGGGATAAATCCTGCACCTGCTTGTTCCCAGTCCTCCTTTCCCTTGCCCTGCTCTTGCCTTGGACCCAGCGTTGCTCTGATCACCAGTCCAGATTCCTGGCAAGTGGTCTTGGAGTCCAGGTCTGATCCAGGCCTCCTATACCTACTACCAACTCCTGCTCCAGTCCATAGGCCTCACTGCCTACATCCGGGTCTCTGACACCCAGGAAGGTCGTGTTCCTGCTGCCTGCTCTCTTTTCCCCCCAGCACACACCTCGCCAAGGATAACCAGCAAGACTCATTGGAGATGAGCACAAGGAGGCCAGTGAAGGACAGTCCCACACAAAGCCAGGATCTCTTCAGGAGTCTGACGCTGGCCAGGTAGGAGGCAAGCCTGATTCCTGCCATGCAGCAATCGTAAAAGTAAATTTTTCAAAAGTGCCTATGTGATTTAGAAACCTACACCCCATTTGCACAGGTAACTTAATATCATGCTAATAATCCCATTAAGATTTTCCAGGGGAGGGGTTAAAGCAGATTGTTATCATACATTCAGGATATATACAATGTGTATTTCCTATGAAGGGGGCAAAGGTGGTCAAGCCAAAAAGGGTCAGTGGAAAGATAGCTAGTTTGAGTTGGGGAAGAAGAACACAAAGAGCCAAAAATACGACCGATTACAGAGGCCTGAGAAAGGATGGGGGTCAGGAACTCAGAGAAACAGAGGATGGAGATGAAGATAGGAGAAGAAAAGCTATGTGAGAGGCAGGATGAGAATGAAGATGTCTAGATGTGGGCAAGTGAGGTGGGGGAAAGAAGGGTAGGCAAAAGAAGATCCAGAATGGCATGATGGGTGATTGAAGATGCTAGGGGGAGTTGATCTGTGAGCTAACTATGAGTAGGGCAGATGGAGAGCAGAAAACATCTGAGCTTGAAGTGGTCCACTTATCACAGTGCACCAGGAAGGCAAAGAATCTGTACCATTGAAATAATCAAAACATTGTTTAGAGATGATGTCTAATTATTTTATCATAGATTGAAAATATGGAATGTTATCCTATAAACCCCTAACAGACAGAACTACATGTAACCACAGAGCTCTGTTCACCACTATAGCTAATAAGCTACAGCTGATGAGGAAATTCCCCTTAAATATACATTTATATAACCCGTCATCTTAAACCCATGGCATTCACTGACAAATGTTGCTTCTGACATTTGTGCTAGCTGCTCATCTGTTCTTTCAGCCTTCACCGTGGCAAGGTAATGTAACCTTTAGACATCTGGAAGTTTAACTATAATGGTTGGTGAAACAGCAAACTTCCTTTCATTAACTATGGCTTTAGCCAAACCTGTTAGCTAATTAACCAAGCCAGTCAAAAAGCAAGTACCAATAGGTTAGTGACAACTGACCAATTAAAGGAAGATAAAAGATGCTCCCTAATAGCTCACCCATGTGCTTAATGCTGAATCAATAGAGGGGAGGGCATTCACAGTCAGAACAAGACTGAATGAACATAGCTCTGTTCTCTGGTTAGGATACATTCAATTCAATTCTTTTTTTTAAAGTGATATTGTAGGACCTTCTTTCACCAGCCCAGCTTACCCCAGTGCTCAATCTACGTGGCAGGTTTAATGACTACAAGATGTAGAAAGGGCTGGTACAGAAGTCTGTTCCTGCCTCAAGTACTGGCTATTAGAATGAACTAATAACGTACTCTTGTTTACCCACAGGAATATGGATTACTTTTGCACTTGGTTTATAATTTGATAATTAGAAACCATTAACCACTTCTCTCCTTTTTCAGTTGTTCAAAGGTTGAAGCAACATGATTAGTTCTGGAAAGTAAACCCTTCCTAATTAGGAGTGATTTATGGAATGCGCAGACACACTCTAGCACTGGTGCAAAGGAGCTTTTGCAATGCACACTTAAAAGAGTGGGAAGGTAAGAAATTAAATTGTGAAAAGCATTTCCTGAAACCCTTGCCGGTAAGGTGCTTTGAACAGAAATGGGCAGAGTAGTTGCTCCTTTACATCTAGTATATGATCGGAACTACTCAGACTTGTTAAATTACCCCTATTTATACCAGGAAAGGGTGTCAAATTCATTTAATAGTTGTGTCCAGTTTTAACTATGGCATGAAGACTCCATGCTACCCTCAAACCCTTGCAGATATCCCACTAATGTCAATAGGATGTTTGCACAAAGAGCAAGGGGAGAATCAGTCCTTTAAGCAGTATCTAAACCTTTAGCTATGAGGGTTTATTATTAGTTCAACTTCTCACCAGTGCTGTCAGCAACATTCAGTGGGAACATATGCTGCCCTTTGGGAGCACTGCTATTTCTGCCTCTCATTCACCCCATTCCCCTTTCTTTGTTTCCCACCTTCTTCCCTGACTTTGCAGGTAGTCTCTCATCCCTTCTTCCCTGCATTACCTTTCCTGCAGCAACTCCCCATTTGCTGCCCCCTGAGATTCACTTCTGTCCCATTCCATCTACTAAAATGAGAAGCAATGAAAATGTGCAGTGCTGATATTTGAAGCCTCTTCATCAAGCTTTAGAGTTAACACCCCAGTGAAATGGATTGGGGGGGGGGGGAGGAGGAGAGGAGATTCACACCTCTTGGAGCCATTGTTTCAGATTGACAATACTGTATTCTGTTTACATTTGGAAGATTATGTTTGCAACCAGGAGGACTAAACTTTCTTTAACTGATACTGGGAGCCTGAGACTCTGTATATGCCATGCAGGCCACATATATCCATCAAGTGGGTTGGCTACAGAGCCAGATCAATGCATAGAGAAAGTAGGGCCCATATTCATGAGTAGAGCCCTAACCTGAGTGGTGCTGTGACCCCATGGGCCAGGCCACAATGCCAGTCACTTCAATTTGGTCTAGCTGCCTCTCCATCATGCCTAGGGCCAATGATGGGTTAATCTGGCCCTGGCTGGGTGTTTATCAGGGTGATGCCCTTGATATACGGCCGTTAGTCTAATGGAACCCAAAACACATGTTTTTTACTATCTGATTGTTCAGATTTATAAGAATCTCTTTGTCCACAGCATAGCCAGGATGTAAATCAACAACTGTTTAAGAGTGCACCAGATTAGAACAGGAAGTGAAAAATACCATCTTCAGCTAAAAAGGGGGAATTCAGATAGGAGAAATGCAGTTATCCTAAGAGGTGCATTGTCAAACTCTGGTGGCTGGCTTCCTTCTGCAGATGTTAAGCTTGTATATTCAATTTGTGCATGCAAAATGGGTAATTGCACTTGTAAATAGGTCCCTCTGTGTGCCAATTCTAATTTGCATATGCATCTACCAAATCATCAGGTGGGATTTTGCATGCACAAATGAAATAGATGTTGTTTAATGGTGCAAATGAGATGCCAGGGTTTGAACATTTGTCTCCAAACATTCCATATCACTATGACAAGTAATGATCCCTATCAGACAGCTGGATGCACAATACAATTTAACAGATCTTGGCCATAGAAGGTAAAATAAATTAGGCTTTGTTGCTACTAAATTAAACATATTAACCCTTGTTTAGGTGTTCATTCTACCAGTATTAAGGGCCATCACCCTAGATCCATCTTCTGATATACAGTAGAGTGTTTTGGAGGTAGTCACTGTAGACTCAGTTCCCCAATTTAGCATATAACTTCTGTTATTTAAAATAAAATGAGCCTCCATAAAGTAGAAGAAACTATAATATTTGTTTACATATTTAAAAAGAGTGGGCCTTGTTCTTGTTCTTCCATTTGAACCTGTGTAAATCAGGAGTAACTCCACTCAACTCAACAGAGTTTCACCAGGGTAAAAACAGTGTCCGGGAGAAGAAAATCAGGCCCTTGAACATTAATAATGGAATAATTAATAATAGAAAATAATAATAGAAAAGGAAAACTAAACCAGGGTTGAAAGTATAACCATAATAAAATAAATGATTAAAGAGAGAACACTTTAAGTATACACAAGAATAACAAACTAAATAGAATGATAATTTGTGAATGATGATAACTGCAGGAGAGATTCTGTGTTGTGCCCCCAAAAGGTGCCACACAGAATTTATAGCCCAGAGGGATGGGGGATAAAGAGGCTTTAAGCTACTTTTTCACTTTTCCAATCCTGGGCTGACCTGGGAAACAAAATGGCCTCCAGCATAACGTTGATAGCTCTGGGGGCCCATGGAAATTATGGCAGCTTCCTCAGGTTACCCGATGAGCTGTGATGCTTCCCAGAATCTCTGTAGTTATGCAGCCGTATGCTTCCCATCCCAAGCTCCAGCCCCAGTATGCAACCTTTTTCCAGGGTCTGAGGGAGTGCCCAGAAAGACAGTTTATGATAGTCATCTGCAGTGCCTGCACCTGGGGAATTCTCCCCAGGCCAAATACAGGACTTACAGCCCTTTTACCCCATTCTAGTCCTTTTATCCAGAATAAAAGGACAAGAGCAAAAGACTATGACTCTGTCTATAATCAGAAAATAGGTTCCTCTTACTCTTAATCTCTGTTTTGGGAATTGACAATTTCTCCTCTCTGTAGCTTCAGCAAACTCACACTCTGACCTGCTAATCACCCCCTGTGTGGGATAACTGAGCCTTTAGCAAAGTATTCAGTTTTCCAGTTCATTCACTAAACAATCATAGGACTTCATTCCCACCCCAAGTAAAGGATGCACCCAAAATGTCCAACTGAGTTTTTTCTTCCCTTTAGCAAAACTTCTAGAAGATACACCCTGTGAGTTTCCTTGACAACTGGCCTGCTGGCAACAAATATTCTCTGGAGCATGCCCATTAAACTAAATAACTACCTTTTTTATATATTTCAGGTGTTTATAGGAATAGTGTTTACTATATCTGTTTAAGACGTAAACTAGTTTACACCTAGCCAATAAATCTTACAGCAGCCTAGTTTTTCTAGAAATAAACCTGTGTGCAACTTTTTGTGTCCCCAAAATGAAAAGATTTTAAAATGTTTTAAAAATTCTCTAATTCTGCTTAATAGCTATATATCCCTGAGACATTTAAAGCCCTAGTGTATCCTTCAAGACTTCCTTCTATTACGAAAGTTATACTCATCCAACAGGGAACAGAAAATTCATGTACTTTATAATTAGTCACATGATTAACCAATAGCACATGAATTTTGAGTATTGACTATCATAAAAACAAAACAAAAAATGTGCCAACTTGTTTTTTTGGTCAAGTATATATGAAAAATGTATTCACTTCTGGATGGTCAGCCAGAAGAAAGAAGCCAATTCATTGTGTACATTATTCACTGTAAATTATTCTCTAGTTATAGACCAAACATTTCAGAGTTTTCATCCAATGTGAGTTAAGTTCTTTAGATGAATGGAATCAACACTTCCAAGTTAGAGACCAAAGATTGATATGTGTTTCGTGCCTTGCAGTCACTTTGTGAAAATCATGTGAGTACACAGGGCATGTGACAAGAGCATGTGACTCAGAACCAGGCCTGCTGGAGGATATGAGGGCAGCCTGAGTTAAGTCAGGAGTGAGCTGTTTGCCTTTAAAAAGCAAGAGGCTGGACTAAGTTCATAGCAATTGGCCCTAGAAGGGAAAAGTGGGGCAATTTGTGTTATGGGGGCAGATGGCCATATTCTTAGGGCTCCAAAGCCAGGAACCCCTGGTAGATGGTGTGGGGGGCAGGGCAGTCCACCATGCTGCCAGCTTATGAAGTGGTACAGCTAGCTGTATCAACCAGGGGGAAAGAGGATTGGTTGGAGCCCAGGAGCGATGGATGTTAAGCCCAGCAGAAAGGCTAGAGACTGTTGGGGAGCAGGACAGACCCTGAGAAGCTGGGCTGTGCTTGGCAAGAATATTTTTGTATTTCTTTTTGGAGTTTGATTTAAACTCTGGAAGGGGTGAATTTTTGTGGCTTGACCAATGACCGAACAGCACTGGAAGCTGGTATACTACTACCTGAGAAAGGGCCCTATGCTGCCTCAATTTCCTAAAGCTAGACGGGGCAAGTCCCTGCTCCACTCTCATATCAAAATCCCTTATGTTGCTACTTTACTTAAAAATATATTTAATTCTGAGTTAAGACACAGTACATGAATCACCGATATACTTTCTACGTGTAACCTGGAATACAGATTAAAATGGCATATGTGCTCAGAGCTACAGTAAAGGATTTTATTCTCAATTACCCTCAGGGCAGACAGTGGTGTAAAAGGGCCTTAAATTAGGTGTAATGCGATGGGCGTGCCCTCCTCTGGGAGTTAATCCAAACGCCTGCCTTTCTGCTTGGGTGGAGAACTGTCTTTCAGCCTTTGGGGAAACAGGCATTCACCTCAAAGACCTTTATGGAAACAAACAGTCCAACTGCCCCTCCAGCATGAGTCTCTGACTCCCAGGTCACTGCACCTCTTTTCCTTTAGGCACTTACTGATTTTTTGAGTGCAGCGTAGGGTTGCCACTTTTGGTTGGACATATATTCCTGGAGGTTTTGTCACATGACATAATCTTTAATTAAAGCATTGCCAGTGGATCGAGGGAAATGATTATTCCCCACTATTTGGCACTTGTGAGGCCATCTTTGGAGTATTCTGTCCAGTTTTGGCCCCCCCACTACAGGAAGGAGGTGGACAAATTGGAGAGAGTCCAGTGGAGGGCAACAAAAATGATTAGGGAGCTGAAGCACATGACTTATGAGGAGAGGCTGAAGGAACTAGGCTTGTTTAGTCTGCAGAAGAGAAGAGTGTGTCTGTGTGGTGGGGGGGAGGGAGGATTTGATAGTGGCCTTCAACTACCTGAAGGGGGGTTCCGGGGAGGATGGAGCTAGGCTGTTCTCAGTGGTGGCAGATGACAGAACCAGGAGCAATGGTCTCAAGTTGCAGAGGGGGAGGTCTAGGTTGGATATTAGGAAAAATGTTTTCACTGGGAGCGTGGTGAAGCACTGGAACGGATTACCTAAGGAGTTGGTGGAATCTCCATGCTTTGAGGTTTTTAAGGTACAGCTTGACAAAGCCCTGGCTGGGATGATTTAGTTGGGGTTGGTCCTGCTTTGAGCAGGGGGTTAGACTAGATGACCTCCTGAGGTCACTTCCAACCCTAATCTTCTATGATTAAAGATCAATCTTCAATTCCTGGAGACTACCGGACAATCCTGGACAGTTGGCAAGCTCCTAATGGCCATATAGACAGCCCTTTCTCTGGTCCTGTCCTTCAGCCCTGAGCTCAGATTCTCAGCTTGCTGTGTCCCTGCAGCAATATGTGCCATGGCCTGTGCCCTCCTTCTAGAATGGCATCCTCTACCTCCAATCGGAGGAGAGCTGCCAGTAGAAAGTAGGAGTGGGATGTCCTGCCAGCCAATCAGAGCTCTGAGGAGGGCCCTTGTATGCTGCTGGTATGTGGAGTGCAGCCTCCCTAATAAATTATATATATATACCCACGTTAAGAGCCCTTTCCACTGCTGGAGGACTCAGGTGGGGGGCTTAGTGTGAATGAGAATCAGGCCTCTAAAAATCAAACAGCTATTTTAAAATGTATGCAACTTATCTTCAGAGTTATGGACTATGTATAGGTGATGCTAAAGTCTTCACTTCAAATTCCTGTCCTCCTCCTCCCACTTCTTTTGGGTACCTACTAAGTGGTAACCGCTAGTGACCACCAGCAGTTTCTTGTCTGCACTAGTAATGGCATTAAATGTTGATGTCATAATATTGAACCAGGGAGAATTGTGATGAGAAAGTAACTGTTGATTATATGTGAACAATGCACAGCTGGATTTCTTTTAGGCTTCAAGCAATTAGGCCTAAATTAATCAGCACAGCATGTGGAAGCATATTTTTGTGCTCTGAGATCTTCTTTTATTCTTCAGTTGGCTGGTGATTATTGGTATAGCTGAATTAGGCAGTTGACAGATTTTTTTGATAGATTAGCTTTTGAAGGTAATAGTGTCCAAACTATGGACATATGCTGATTTGAGTTTGCAAATATGTACTTATGGAAATTTCACAGCACAAATTCTAAAAGAAGAAAATGCTCATGAAGTGGATATATTCTTGGTTAGATAGATGATCCTCTCAATATATGCTGTGCTGGAGCCAAATTTTTTTGAAGGCAGACACCGCTTTCCAATATTTTTCCAAAACGTATCTATACCCTGAGGTGCTATAAACTGACGTAAACACTAAACTCAATTGAGCTAAACCAATTTACACCAGCTGAGGATGTGGCCCTGGTAGTAGAACTTTAATTAGTTTGTGAGCCCTTTAGAGTTTGTGTTCTGTGCTTAGAAATGTTCCAGAGCAGCAGCACGTATGTGTAGCTGGGTCTTGCATGTTTGGGTACAGTTAGTAAACATGATTATTCGGACCCCACTGTACCTGTGTGCTTCCTTTATATTATGTTTTTGTAAAGAGCAAAGGACACAACAATTGAATAGTGGAACGTGTCCCTTGGAGACTGGGATATATGAGAATAAGATGATTTGGGGGCTTATTTAAAAAATAATGGGTGTGGCTGAGAGTTTTGCCATTGTCTTCAGTGGGGCCAGGATATCATCCCATAAATGTGTAAAGAGTTTTGGGAGTATAATCCCCCGCACAGAAAGTTTGTTGTTTGGGATGAAAACTGGTAAACTATTTTTATGGTAACAACAATAAGCACAAGAGAAACACTGAAATTTTACATACATAAGTAGTAGATTAAAAACTGGCAGACACAGCAAGTTCTTCTCTTCTTTTGCCTATAGTGTCATTTGAAAATGTAAGAAATGTCAGGTGAATGTTTTCTGTAATGACACAATGTTATGAAACAATATGTACATACATACATACCAGGCATAACAAGATCCAGTGGGCGGAAGTTGAAGTCTGCAAACTTCAAGCTGGAATTTAGGTAGTATACATTTGTAATAGTGAGGGTAAATAACCATTCCAAAAGATTACCAAAGGAGTAAATTTTGCATCACTAGGAGTATTTGAATCAAGACTGAATGACATTCTTAATGAGATGCTCTATTTCAGCTCCAAACTAATGGGCTAAACAAATAAATCAATGGGTGAAATTCTATGACCTGTATTTGAATCAGACTAGGTGGTCATAATGATCCATCCCAATCTTAAAAATCTATGAATTATGTATGTGTTACACGTTTATCTCAGATTTAATAAAACAGTTAAAATATTACTTACATCAGCCTTATTTGGGTTCTTTCCCTTCATCTTCCTTCACTTCACCTTTCTTTCTGCACGTGCTTTTCCCCCCTCTCTTACAGTGCATTGCCTCAGATTAATTTTAAGTCAGCACTTTAAAAATTTGCTTTATATTTCTCCAAGACAATCAGTTGTGCATTTCTGTGCTTAATGTTTGCATGGCCTGGATGCCTGGGTGCCCAGGCGGGAGGGAGGGAGGAGGGGTGGTTATGTGATCATGAACATGAGTTTAGCTGTTGTTAGGATAGAGAAGAGAGGCTGAATTTTGGAAACGTTTTGGAGGTAGAAAGAACAATATTTAAATATGGCCTGGTTTTATGGGACCAGGGTGAGGAAAGCATCAAAGATGATGAGCCGGTTCTGAGCCTAAGTGATAAGGAGAATGGTGATGTTGTTGGCAGTCACAGAATGGTGGCATGGAGAGGCAAGGTAAGGAGTTCAGTTTTGCTATGCTAAGCTGGAGTTGGCAGGGAGACACAGAGAAAGAGATGTGACAGAGATGGGCTGGGATTGAATGGACAAAGACAGATGAGGAAGGGATGGGTAGATTTGTGAATCATCAATAGCAGCGGAAGCCATGAAAGTGGATGAGGAAAAGGTGTAAAGTAAGAAGTAGTAGGAGTCAGGTCAGAGCCCTGTGAGATCCACATTGGGACAGAGGAGAAGGCCCTTACAAAAGATATTAAAAGGAAGGCCAGAAAGATGGGAGGGAAACTAGATGAATAAATTTCACATATTTTAAGACCAGAAGGGACCATTATGATAATCTAGACTGACCTGAGAGGACACTATTGTAAAAGCTCGTCAGAATAAGGCTCTTAGACCTCCATGCAAAAAGGAAGGATTTCGTTAAATTGATGTATTCCAGTGTTTGTGCAATAGGTTGCACTGTACATTCTATGACCTCATCTGCTACTGAGAGTGTCAGTATATTAGTGGAGCATGTTAACATTTCATTGAGAGCTGCATTAAAGCATTATAGAGAATCACTTTTCTGACTGATAAAAGCTTTATCAATGTAATGCTAACTAGGGCCTAAGACTGATGTGAGCACTATAGTTCAGGAGCAAACACATTTGCAGACAAGCTTTTTGGTGAAGCACCATGGTGACATCTATTATCAAATAATGTGGAATATTGCCTAGCTATACTGACTCATCATTGTTCTAAGGCTGGGCGGCGGCGGGGGGACTTTGATATACAGCTCAATTATTTGCAGGTCCAGAGAATGAAAATACATAAGGATCTGTGAGAAGGTATTATTCTAATCCTACAGGCACATATTGAGATTTCTTCAAAGCAGCTAAATATGTTGCCAGGATTAATTTATAGCCATAAATTCTTTCCATGAAAAATCTAGTTTGGTGTTTTGTTTTTGTTTTGTTTTTTTTAAACAGCAGTGTGATTGGTCTGGCCCACTGCATGGTTAATTGCAGTCTACAGGTTGAATACTTTGTCAAGGTTCTTTAATCCTAACCTTAATGGAATGGCTCGTAAAATATAATTGGATCTAATCCATAGATTTATATTGTGCATGATACAAGCCTGGATGCAGCACATTGCATTGCAGAATTAGGTTCTGTTCATTTTTAAAACATCATTCACGTCAAGGAGATGGTAACTTGTTATACACTGAGGAAGCTCAGCAAACTCACTGGCCCAGTCTGAGGCATATTTTCTGTGGAGAAGTTAATAATTGCAAAATATTTGTTTTTATGTTTTCTAGTTGTATCCTCAGACCCAGGTTTTATTGATACAGATTTGATGTGCCCCACTAGTCACCCCAAAGGCTACTCATTTTGCCTGACTCGGGCATTCTCATAAAACATACAATGAATTGCTGCTTTGCTGGATGCTACAATATTCTGATCGTCTTATTGTACCATATAAAGAACCCTTATGACAAGCAGGTCTCTGCAGGCCTTGAATAACCTTACCCCAAATGAGGCTCATGCGTTTGCTCTGGGAAGAAAAATACCAACCTCCCAATAACAACACTTCTAAATCTTCACTGTGTGCAAGCTTTTATATGGATGACAGCCATAAACCTGCAAAACTGGAATAAATTACTCATTTACTAGAAAAAATGGCACCCTTCTGTATTACATCAGCCTAGGTGAAAATAGCATCGCACTCTAAAATCATATGCTCAGTCCCATTACCTAAAAAGAGGGCATCAACTTAACTTTGTTCACTTTTTAGCAGCATGACATAAGAAGTGATGGTTCTCCATTTTGTTTGTATTAATTGTATACATGCACTGGGAGCTGATAGTATAAGATTGATTGTAATTGAGCCATAAATTTAGCACAGAGAAACACCATCCATTTAGCTGGACAGCTCTGTGATGAAATACATTTCTAGAGCATGGGTAGCAGGCAGAATGTCTAAGATAACAAATGACAAATGGCTCATACCACAGCTGCAGGGAGACAATCCCCAATAAAAAAAATAAAATGGTGAATTCTGAAAGACCTACCATAAGTTATTTCCCAGTGATTATGTTTCACAGTGAATTTGTAATGTTAAAATACTATTTATCACTCCAGTTCCTTTTAGTTGATGAAAATGTGTAAAAGATATTAGTTTCTGAAATCTAAAATAGTTTGTACCCTACCATTGTGTTATGTGTCACTAACCTCCTGCCCCATTACAAAGTGCTTTCAAAAATAAATCAGACTGCTAGTATTTGAATAAATCTAACTAGAGAAGCTAAGTTTGGCTCAAAGGGGCAAAGTCTCAACTGTTATAAATTGTCTTAGCTCCGTCAAAATCAATAGAATTATGACCGTTTTCATCAGCTGAGGCTCTGCTCCAAAATCTATGCACGGACATTTGAAAACAATTCCCATGGCTGGTAATACATCGTGTTTTTAGCTATGATAATAGAGAGTATTATTTTCCCCCTCGAACTTTTAACTCTTTTCTACATAAGAGTAAGGTGAATTTCAGACAATGACTGCTGTTTCAAGTCTCAGATCACTCTGCGTTGCCAGGAGAATGATTTTGATGCTAAAATGGCAAAAGTTGTCCTGCAGAAAAGGGGTGAATTTTTAGTCTCCCGTCAGGTTAATTGTCATTTGTGTGAAATTTTATAAAAGCTTTCGATCCAGGTAGTTGTACAGGTCTCATTGCCATATCAGTTGAGCACCTTCCATTACTTAAAAGATGACAATGCTCTCTTTATTCCTCCCATAACATCAAGAAGATGGCTTAGAGTTTAGGTTTTAAATGAACAGATATGTGAGAATGAGGGTGCTATTGTGAGAAAGCCTGAGTGAAGGGGGGAGGGGAAGGGATTACATTTGGCTCTGAATGCGGCAAAGTTATGGCTGTTCTGACTTCTTCTGGCAGTGAGTTCCATACTCTTGATCAGGCTTCCATGAAAATTTTCTCTCAACCCGTCATAACCCTTCTCTTGTTGGTCGACAGTATCATTGTTCCAGCAGAAAGATGCTGTCATGGATGGCCATAATGACAGAGGGAAGAGAATCTGTCAGGTAGCCATAACCTCTTCCATGTAGGGCTTTGAACCCTGTTTTGTCATGCAAAATTATTCACTACGCAATAATATATCTGCAGAAATATATAGAGGTATTTCAGAAGGCTCTGTGCCTACTTCTTTTGCAGACCCTAAAGATTTTCAGCTCACCATATGTATTAATGCAGAGAAGTATCTGGTGAGCTACATATGCAGCTATTTCCATTTGTTCCTGATCTCCCTCCCATCAAAGCAGTAAACATTTTGGACACAATGTTACAAGGAATATAAACAACAATTTATCTTAGGTACCGCAACACTGTATCTACCATGTTTGAAAGAAAAAAAATGTTGCAGTTTGAACAAGAGCCAAGATTATGAGTCAATTGACACTTTGGGCTATCTCTCTCCAGTAGTACAATGTTTATCTTTATTTCAAGTCTATGGTATTAATTCACTTTATTTTCTTGTGTAGTACACTGAGCTGTCATCTAACAATTATCTACATAATAATTAGATGTCTGGAAAGGAAATATGCTTCTTCTTATGTAAAAGATGCAAAAGATAAAGTATCCTTTCTGGAGTATTTGTAAAAAGCCATAATTTCACTGTGGAGTTCCATTGCTGAAGTGCAATTACTGTGATTAACTAAGTCACATATGTTGTGTCTGTCCTATTTTGTTCGGATTCTTAAGCTGCGCTTATCACCATAGTATCTGAGAGTGGTGTCTATATCATGTGATTGGTGCTGTACTCCCAGTTCAGCTGGTCAAAAACTTTGTCAGTTTTTTTTTCTTTCAGAAAACAGTTCTTGATTAACCAGAATTTTTCATGAAAGATATGCCAATTTGGACAACAAATTTTCAGACTGATATTATAAAAACATCCAAACCCCAAAATTGGATTAAATAAATCAGTTTTTCAACAAAAAATCAGACATTTTGACACGTGAAAAATGTTAGTTTCTTCAGAATTTTTCACAGGAAAAAAGAGAGATTTCCTGACTAGCTCTGGAAGTGCTCTCTGCTGAGTTAGGGAGTCAAAGGTTCTCTGTACCTGGATGGACCTTGATTGAATTGTCAGGATTGATACAGAAATTGGTTTCATTTTGTAGTGAGCCAAGCTCCAATGGTTTATGATACTAGATCCTCAAACAAAATACTTTCCTAAAGGAGTTCAGGTTAAAAGTGTGTTCAGCTAAAGTCCTGGAACAAGATCACATTTCCTTTTACAAAAATTCTGTCTGCAAATGAATGGGTAGCTGACTCAATCTGCTCCCCATTGCCATAAAACCCCACCCACTGCCAGTGCCTTCACCAAACTTACACTGCCCACCAGTCTTCACCATGGCCTGCTTGTTTTGTTCGGTCATGAGAATATGCTGTTTGGGGTATACTTGAATTTATGTATTGTTTAAATGTTTAGTAAGGATTTCAAAAGTAGCATAATCCCCAGGAATTTGACGAAGTGGGTTACAGCCCACGAAAGCTTATGCCTGCAGAAATTAAACATGTTAGTCTTTAAAGTGCTATAGGACTCTCGTTGTCCAAACTCTACAAATTCTCTCATAGTATAGTGAGTTGGTGGAGTGACAAATATTCTCCTGTCTTTCTTTGCAAATGAAAATAAAACATATAACCCCAAACAACCACACATGAATACAGCTAATTAATAGGATGTATAAAGAGGTCTAGGATGGAGATCAGGGGCAATGATGTGAAACCTGATAGACAGGAGACTCATTCTGATTCTTTTTTTGATACCGGTCAATAACTGCCTGCATTTCAATCATCTGACCATTTTTGTTCTCAAAACGGTCCCTTCTTCCATCGCCTCTTTGGCCTGCTGAAGTGGATTCACCAGCTGGAGCTTGTTTGCTGCCCCTGGTGATTTTGACTGGCAATGACTGAATGGGCATGTGTTACTTCTATCAATACAGGAGCACTGTCTGCACATCAGGAAGCAGAGAGCTAGTGTCCTGCTAGGTTTGTTTAATGTTTTCTGTTTCTCCTGTGGGACTGACACTTGGAGGTAGTTATGACACATGACCTTGGTGCGGATGAAATAGCTCTTATCTTGGCAGATTGCCAGCCACTTTCTGTTTAAAATCTAATGTGCTCTCTCACTTGCAATTGGGTAAGTCTGACATTCTTGCCCTAGCATTTCTTCTGTTTCAAGTCTCAGAGGTGGTGACCCTCTCTAACAGGGCATCAGCGAGCCTGCCCTGCTTCTGCTTCTGCTGCGTTCACAAAGTCAGTCAGAGACCCTTGTGTTCAGCAACCCCTGATGCACTTTTATTTACAGATTGTGCTCCCACCACCTTTTCACCATACACAGTTTCCCTTCTGGCATCTGCCCCCAAGAGTGAAGAGCTATTGCTCCTCCACCACTTCCACTTCCCGGCTCTCTCTCTTTGGCTTCCTTCTGCTCAGCCCTTTATACAGCCCCGGACTGACTGGGCTGGCAGCTGTTTCTGGTTCTCTAATTAGGTGCAGGTTTTCTCCAGCCAGCTCCAATTTACCTCCCTAAATGGGATCTGGAGTGACAGAAGGCTGACTTAGCAGTTCTTGCTCAGCACCCTGTCACACCCTATAAAGAGGCTTGGCAGAATTTGATTTTTTTTTTTAAATAGTTTCTACAGATAATATCGATAATTATTTTTTAAGCGTTTTTAGATTTTTATCAGTTGAAATTTTCACAGTTGCAGGAAACCTTAAAACTTTATGACTGTTAGAACACAAATAGTCGACACCCCATGTCAAAATATACAAAGTAAATTTTCTCAAGCAGCATTTTTCTTACTTTGCCCCATCTGTAAATTTCAATTATATTTTTTGTAAGCTTGTGTGTCTGGTGAAGTTGATGTTCCCTGACATTTTACTGATAAAAATCTAACCCTTCCAAGCATACCTCCAAAGCATGGCAAGCACACAATATTCAAATAATACTCAGTGTGTTACAGCAAATCATGGCTGAATTTATATGGTTTTTTGGCTCAAAAATGAATAAAGACAGAGTTGTGCTTCAGGCAGCAGCACACACTACCCTCTTTCATGTGCTGTGAGTGGTCACTGCTTTCATTGAAGGGAAATGCCAAGGCCTCACTGGCAATCCTATGGACACAGGCTTTGTAGATCTTTAACCCTAGGACAGCTCATGTGAAGAAGCAGAGGACCCCAGAGACGCAGACATGGCCAAAAAGACAAAGCCTGCCATACACTGATGTGATTTAAGGGAGTTCAAAGGAGTCTAGCCACAGACACACTTTCCATTTAACTTGGCCTAGATTGAGAAATCCTACATTGCTTTTTAGAGGAAATATGACCCCCCTTAGATCCATACACACAAGCCATGACTCCGAGCTCATTGAAGGCAACGGAAGTACACCTAGTGACTTTCATGGGCTTTGGACCAGGCCCATATAGTGACATGTACATACATACCCACATGCTGAAAATTTCAGGGCCTGATTCTCATTTATACTCCTCTTTTACATCACCCCTTTCCAGAGTCGTGTAAGGGAACGCACCTTAAAATGAATGTGAATCAGGCCTCATTCTCTCTCTTGCAAGTTGGTGTATGGATGGATCTGCTAGCAGAAGCCTATCTGGCATCACAAAGCTGACAGCTGCATGGTAATGAGCCAATTCCAATAGAATAAAGCTCATTACTATTAATATTAACCAGACTCTGGGTGATTCATTAAGTGCTTTTCAAAATTTGAAAAGTACTTAATCAAAAGGTGGGGGCAGAGAAGGGAAGGAGTGTGGGAGAACAAATAAATAAAATCGGTGCCAGAAATTGTTTATTTCTGGCTTTCTGTATGAATCTGGCCCATTGTTTTTCCAGGAAATGCAATGAAAAAGGTAGAAGTTCATTGATTTATTCAGTTAAAAGATTAGATTCTGACAATTATATATAACCATGAAAAAGATGCTACGGGTGAAATCCAAACGCCCTTGCTGTCAAAGACAAAACTCCCATTGACTTCAATAGGGCCAGGATTTTATCCTCAAGGTCTAAGGAATTCAATGAATTTCGATAACATAGGGTTGTCTCTTGGTCCCACAAATTGTGGCTTCAGAGCTTTTTCAGCATGCTGTTTGTCATTCATCCTGTATGCATTTCTATGTATACACACAAGGTATGTGCTTTGTCACCCAAACTTTCAAAAGCAAAATGACCTTGGGATCATTTTATTCTTTTGCAACATTACCAAACGCCACAGATAAATTAAGGGAGATATGGGGAGGAGTCAGAGACAGGTGAGTTTTGGCAACTGGCGAAGGAAAGATCAAAATATATGTAGCTAGAAGTATGCAGATTTTGTCAGCTGAGAAGTTTGGGTGTGAGCATTTGTCAGGGTGAATGGGGGTTGCCTGCCTTATAGATCTTTCTCTCCCTCTTCACCCTCTTGTCACCTCCAGCTTCTGAGCCCATTGTCTCTATTGATAGCAATCTAAGTAAAAAGAAACCTAAGAAAAAGGTTACCTTGGTGCTCTGCTGTCTGTTCAGCACTTCAATGTGACGTTTCCCAATGGAATGTTATACGTTGTGTGCAAAGGAAGTTGGGTCAAATAATCCCAGTCTTGAGCACGGAGCACATCAGGGTAGATTTTGCTTAGAGACTAGCTCTAAGACAGCCATTTCCCATGTTAATCTTCATGGTAATGAAAGGAATACTACAGGAAAGGAGGCGACAAGGTTCTCAACCAGAACCTCATGGAGGCGCACTAACTTGCCCAGAGTCTGCCAGTTTGTCATCATTATTTGGAGGGAAAGAGGAGATAGGGAAAGTCCTCCAAGTTTCTGCCCTTCATGGATAGCTCACCAAACTTTTCCCCATCCCAAGATGCCTTCTTTAAAGGGTGGATAGAAAGAGTATGATTTATACTGTTTTTCCCCACCTCCACTCCCATGAGCAACCTGATTTTGAATAATTTTTTCCCCTTCCAAAGTCTAGTATTATCTTTAGTAAGGTCAGGGATTTGTAAAGCTGAAAACAGTCTAATTTTAAATGAGCACTTGACTTTGTTGTTATTGAATAGCCTATTTTATACACTGAGATTTTTGGAGATAGCATTTTTAAAAAGGTGAACTTCAATTTGTTCTGACCTGTGGGAAGATTATCTGATTATGACATATTGACATGTTGTGGCTTTGAAACTTGGGGACATATGCCTGTAGTTTTGCTTATGAATGTTAACTCTGCAGTGAACATTACTCAGTTCATGCTGCTTGCAGAGTACTGTATCTATTTATTGTACTCCTGCAGTTTTTTTCCCCTTCAGCTAGAAACAGGAACTGAGTGTGGATAATTAGTCTGCAGCATGTTTTTTTTATTTGTTTTTACACCAGAAAACTGAAGTGTCATCTATACTCCTTGACTACTCTGCAGCTTTGAACATCTTTTCAATCAGTACATTCTGGAGCAGGAAGGCTGTAACAGGGGAATAGTTTAACTGCAAATTCCAGATGGAATCTATGCAAGCAAATGAAGCACCTATGATACCTTTATTCCAGCTGTTATCCCAAACTCCATAAGGAGTAGCAAATGCAACTGGTAACTATCAAACCCTCTTTTGCAGCAGGATGATCTCGGCAGAAGAAAGGTTATAATTTTTTACAAAGAATTCTTCATTTTTTTTCATCCAAAAGTCTGGATTTTTCTTTCACCTTTTGTCATTGCCCAAATGGAATAAATAACATTATTGCTCAAGAAATTACTGACTAAAAGATGTGTTTCTGCTGCCCCATCAAATAAGGAATATTATCCAACCAGAACACCCACCATTCACTTGAGGTCCAGTCCATGATGTTGCAAGTTCAGCAAAGCAGAGAAGCCAATAAGCTAGCTGTATTTAGCTCTGGTCAGAAATCAGGATTCCATACTATGGAAAATTTCAGCATTAAAAAAAAAATATTCTGAAGTGGAACGAAAAAACAAAATTTCAAAATTTTCTGTGAAATGAAAATTCTGAAACTTGTATCTGAGAACATCAAAACATTTTGCTTTGATGACTTCATGCTACATAATAAATGTATATAAATAAGATTTATATTATATTAAAATTAATTTTAAAGTCAAAATGAAGTTAAACATTTCAATATAGTTGTCGTGAAATAGTTTTCTCATCAAAAACTGTTGAAATCAACATCTTCCCTTGAAACACTTAGATCTCATCTAAACTGCATTTTTCTATGAAAAATCTTTTCATCTAAAAATTTCCTACCAGTTCAATCTGTGTTATCCTCAGCCCATTATTTTCTAGAGTTGCAAAAGCTATCCTTGTGCTTACCTCATTTTCTGTGACACGTCCCTATGGAGGATCCAGTTCTGCCAGCTCGTGTCATGTTGGGACTAGTCACATAAGTAATACTCAACTTAAATACTCAAATAAGAGTGGCAAAATTAGGACCAAAATCAGGAGACTGTCATAAATAGCAAACAAAAAAGAAGTAGCATTAGAATGAAAAGTTGTCTTCTGAAATAGCAAAACTGGAAAAGCTATCTGTAACAGATGAGTGAGATTATTTCTTTCTTGGGTCCTGATTCTAGGCTCACCAATGTAAATCAGGATTAACTCTTACGAAGTCAATGGAATTATTGTAGTGTTTTAGAAAAATGAGATATGAGAATCAGACCACTTGATCTAGAAATACATAATTAGATTTCTACTACGAACAGTAAAGAAACCTCCAAGCAGCTTGCATATGATTGTTTTTTCACAGACTTGCGGTCAAATCTTGCAAACCTGACTCTCACAAATACTCCTTGCTCACAGGAGTGGTCCTGTTCACTTCCTTGGTTAAGGTTAAGAATAAGAATTACAGAATCAGGCCCTCAGCCCCTTTGCAATAATATGCTCCTCAACTTTGTGACACATCCATTATCACATACGCACAAAATTCCACTAATGATGATTTACACTTCCCACAGCTGCTGTCAAAGCAGTAGTGACAAATGTCCTTGCATAAGTCTTCAGGGATCCAGCATTGTGGCTTTGTTAAATGTCGTCCTGCTTGATTCACAGCAGTGTGGACAAGGTGACAAGCACTGCCCATCTGATGGAATTCTTTATAGCCATGCTGACACGCCACTCTGTAAGACCCTGTCATTTTTTAAAGGTATATTAAAGTCAATAGTCTTTTTAACCAGAACTGGATTAATCCAAAGCTGAAGAATATCCTGCTGTCAAATGTATGCAAAGATGCCATTTGTGTACATTTGGTACAAATATTGCAGGAGCCTAAGGACCCCAACTCATTCTTTCAGGATTGGATTGTATATTATGGAGCCTAGGAAATTACACTATGGGTTTCGATGGCATTAATGAGCCAGCTTCATCCCTGTTGTAATTCCACTGACCTTTAGCCTTATGATTAATTATTATTAAATGCAAAAATCTGTTAATGTAACATTATGGCTGAAATAGTTCTTGTGGAAATGTCATTCATGGCTTTTGTGTCACCCTTTACTTTTTTCTGCATACATAGGGCTGGATTCTCTTCTCATTTACATCACTGTAACTTCAGAGTAACTCCAGAAGCGAGCGAGAAAGATGATCATATGCGAGCTATATGAGAAAAGGCTGATGGAACTGGGTATGTTTAGTTTGGAAAAGAGGCGATTAAGTAGGGATATGATAGCAATCTTCAAATACTTGAAAGGCTGCCATAAAAGAGATGGAGAATAGTTGTTCTCTCTTTCCAGAAAGGGCAGGACAAGAGGCAATGGGTTCAAACTACAGCACAGCAGATTTAGATTAAATTTCAGGGGGGAGCTTCCTGACTGTACGAACAGTAGGACAATGGAATAGACTGCCTAGAGAAGGTGTGGAAGCTCCTTCACTGAAGGTTTCCAAAAGGAGGCTGGACAGCCATCTTTTTTGGATGGTTTGGACACAACAAATCCTGCATCTTGGCCAGGGGTTAGACTAGATGACCCTCACAGTCCCTTCTAATCCTATGATTCTAACTCCAGTGATGTTAAAGAAGTTACACTGGATTGCACCAGTGCCAGTTATGATTGTTGTAACTTATCATTTATATTAAGGTAGTGACCAGCACCACAATCAAGATTGGGTGTCCTGTTTGCCTGACCACAAACATATATGAAAGTTCACCCCTTATCTTGAAGAATTGCAAGCCAAAAGACACAGGGACAGAAAAAGTATGTGGGGCAGCCTGACAAGGTTTCTGAGTCAGGAGTAGTCAAATCCCCACCAGCATGGGTTAACTGAGACCTCAGTTAACAAGTAGTTGAAGGGCTAATTAGCGGGAAAAGCAAGCCCAGCAGCTGGGAGCAGATAAATAGAGAGGAAGGAAGCCCTGGAAGGGGGCGGGTGGGAGAGTAGAGAGCCAAGCTGAGCCAAGGTTGGCCTGGCCTGGCCTGGCCTGCAGGAAGGCAGAGCTGACTGCTGCTAGTAATGCTCCCTTCCTCCCCAAAAATAAGAGAGGAGCTGACTGGGACTTTTAAATATGACCTGCTAGAACACTATAATAAAGCACGGTGAAGGTAGCCTGGAGTGAGTGTGGTTTGTACCTAAGGTGTGAGAGATTCACAGGGGATCACTCCATGATAGGCAGGATTAGAATTTACTAATAAATAATCCTACCAATTTTTGGCACATTTTACTAGTTACATGGGTGTTTGCTGAAAGTTCTTTCTTACATGGGTCAGAATTAGGACTGGAGGGATGGCAGGAGCTGGGGAGTTAATACAAGTAAAGGAATAGGGCAGGAAAGAAAAGGGGAAGGGAAAATGAATGAAGGAAATAAAGAAGGGATAATGGAGGAAACACTGGAGAAAATCATTGAGAGAAGAAGGCCTGAGATCAGAACCCAACCTGTAATATTTTATATCACATTAAATATATGGTATTGTATATGCAATGTGTTCAAATTTTGGGTACTGGGCCTGGCTGAGAGGATGCATCCTCAGAAGGAGTTCTGGGTACTGGTACTTCACAGGATCAGTCCAACTCTTTGAACTGTGGAAAACACCACTCTGAGCCAAATTCTACCCTCAGTTATGTCAACATTGCTTAAACATGTCTTTTGCCTTATGAATTTCTTGGCTTGTGTGTGATATCTTAGCTATAATGTTACATTAACCTAATTTCCTTGCATTAATTTTCCTGATAAAAGAAAAAGGGTGCTAATACATTGATTTGAGTTTGTACAGACCAACATTGCAATGTGATTCAGCCTCAGTCGAAATGCTGCTTCATTTGAGACAGAGAATTCAAAGTGAATTGCAGGGGCGGGATGGCTTGCTAGGGTTTGGAAAAGATCCAGAGGATCAAGGGCTCTGGCTGGCAATGCATGTGTAATCCTTCTGCCAGTTGGTGTCGGCAGCAGCAAGGGCCAGGTTCAACATCTAGGGGTTCCTTTCAACAACACAACACCAAACTGGCTTGATCCCCCACCCAGTCACCTGGGAAATTACACACAATTCCCTGGGTGCCCCCAAAGGGCAATACTTCCCCTCTTGCAAGCACAGAATCTGAGTGTTGAAAGAAGACTGTTTAATAAAAGGAGGGAAGTAACTAAGCATTAATTTGGGAAAACAGAGCAAGCAGGATTCATAAATATGATACCATAAGCAAAACCCCCATCCCAGAGTACATTGGGCAGTGTCCTTTGCCTCTCCTTTCCTTTTCCCCCACACCCCACTCACAGTAGTTGTCCTTGGTCAGCGATGACCCAGAGTTCAGGGGTGCATCTGTGTGAATTCACCTCCCACCATGGGTGTGAGGGGGAGAAGGCACCTTGCTTGCTCTGCCAACCATCACCACCACCCCACTCGCCACTCTGCCAGCTGCCCTGCTGGCTGCTCGTTGCTCCTCTGGCCACTCCACCAGTCACCCACTAACCTCCCCACCAGCGGTTCTGCTGCACACCATCCCTTCTGCTTCTTCACTCTGACCTTTGTGAGTCAATCTTCTGAGGTTCCACCCAGCTCTGATTCTCAGCAGTTTCAGCTCTTAGTGATTGTCAGTTCTTAGTGGGTGAGCCTCAGTGCTGAAGCTGGACAGGAGCACTGTCCCCCAGTAGATATTTTCAGCTCTAGCAAGCACGTAAGAAAACAAAAGACTCCTAATGGAATTTAGTTAGCTCTGTCTTTGAACAGTGGAAGGGAAGGGGAAGGTTAAACCATGCCTGGGGATCTTAGGCAAAGCCCAAACTTCCAGGCAGGAATACCTGTCCCCGTCCCCTATCAACCTTCACGGGGCTCTGGCATCTGAGCCCCTTGCTTAGCCAGTTCTGTTCAGATAAGAGTGGCCCTTCCATCAGAATAAGCTAAGTACAGTTCTGCTGCCCTTTGCTCATACAATAAAGGAGACATTTCATTACTCCTGCATTTAACATTAAAGTGATTTGTAACCCAACACCAGTCAAAATGATCATTTGGGCAAAGCAGTCTCATCACGCTGGGCACTTAGACAGGGCAGGTGTGCTCATGCAAATACAGTCTGGTCCTGAAGCCTTTTGTCCCCCACCCCCAGCTAGCTCAGCAGGGGAGAGCTCATTCAGATCCTGCTTACACATAGATACAAGCACCCAAGTACATACATGGAACTCTCACTAGCTGAACTCAAGCAGAATACCCTTAGCTCACAGTCTAAGTAAATGGTCTTTGCAGTTGGGAGATGAGGAGTATGGGGTTGAGAAGGAAAGAAATCTTCCCCAGCAGGCAACACATCAGAACAGTTCAGTAGTCTCTACTGCAGCTTCATGGCTGCTTTGGTCTTAGTTTATGCAATATTGCCAATTCCTAGCACCAAAGAAGCATGAGTCAGGCCCTCAAAACATCATGAGGTTGGTAAAAAAATTATAAGATTGGGGTTTTTTTTTAATAGCCTTTTGGCTCATTTTTATTTGCCTTCAGGCTTTTTAGCCTTTAGGGTTCATGTTTTTAATCTTTTCTCTGGCAGCATGAGGGACACAAACTGCATTTTTAAAAAAAAAAATGAAAGCTGAGATTTTTACGTGATAACTTGCCTCCAACAGCTGGGGTTTTAAAAAAAAACCCCACCAAATATCATGAGAGTTGGCAACAAGCTTGTGAATTCATACAGTCACCCATCTGCCATCCCCCATCTCTCCTGTGAGCTGTGATCACCCTGCTCCAAAATTCTCCTTGTACTGCTAAATTCCCGGAGCAACTGCACAGCTGTTCTCCAAAGCACCTAGGGGCTGGGGACCCCATGGAATTAAATTAAACTCAGTTAATTTCCCTCCAGTTCTTTAGAAGAAAAAAAAACATGACAAAAAAGGAAATTTTTCAATAGCATTGGAAACAATCGAAGAAGGAGTCCTATCATCAGTGGAAGGTTCCATACATTTAGGGGTATATTCTGAAGAGAACAGACAGGTTCACTATACTTCAGTGACATACTGGAGAATGACCTTGGTTTATTAAGTCCTTCATACAGCACATCCTGGTCCCCTCTAGAAATTGAAAGATCCAAAACTCTAACGTAACTCCACAGACCATGTTTGTTCCCTACACACAAGCTCTATAAACCCTACGATGCCCATGGTACCCAATCAAGGTCCCTCTCTGCCATTTGGGTGGCGGGGTGGAGGGAAGAGATTAGGCAGGATTTGAGGAGGCACATTTAAATCACTATGGAAAAATAATATCCTGAACACATGTAACATGCTATTTTCACTCCCCCTAACATTTTCCCCGCTAACATAGCAAAGCACCCACTCTTCATTGAGACAAACACACGGCTAGTTCCACCTAGAGTAAATCAGCATAGCTCCACTGATGGCATGGCACTACAGCTACAATGATGGACCCCAAATGAAGATCTGGCCCATAATGCGGTATGTGAAGTTTTAGATCCAAACCATTTTCACTGCATAAGGAAGTAGGGGAAATCTTTGAAAAATTTCTGAACTAGTGAAAAAAATCTGTTCTTTCCTGCTTAGATAACTGAAATGACTGAATGGATTTTCTTCAAACTTATCCCTCAGAATTACTTATGGGAGGAAAACAATAATTAGAAACATCAATACAAAGGTAATTGGAAGAGTGCTAATGAGAAACATCAATACAAAGGTAATTGCAAATAAGGGTTTAAAATGAAAGTGTGTTTTCAATGAGATGAGTGATGCTCAGGACACTTGGCTTAAGTGTTTGGCACTACATTTCCCAAGGGGAAATGGCCTTCAGAAGTGACATGGACATTTTTTTAATGTGTTACATTTTCATAATTATGAAAGGGCAGAGAATAAATAACAGCCAGAATAAAAATCAGGAAGAATGTCAGTCATTTGAATTTTTAATCATTTTTTAAATAGGAAAAAAAAAAAAGCAGCAGCTGAAGAGAATGTTAACTAGAGGATGTATTTGGGAAGATGGCCTTGCATCATGGTTCATATTGAATCAATTTGTATTACACTTACCTAGCTATTTGCAAATCCAGAGGCAAATCTAGTTCATAGCTGGGTGGAGGCCAGACTCTGAATAACTTGACTATGTTTTTATTATATGCCACATATTATATTTTATCACAAGTCTCATGATAGTTGGTATTTTTCTTAAATCCCTAGCTCCTGTATGTATTTACTATAGTTTTATTACATGTTCATAGTCTATTTAAACACTCCAATACCAACATGAATGCTTTGAAGCTGTTCTGTTCTTTGTCTTTTCTATATAAAAAAAATCAAAAATATTAATTGGTTTGAATGAGAGTATTTTTTTTAAATTTTGTTTATGGCGCTCCTGCTGTTATTAAAAACACCTTTTTAATGAATTTTGGTAAGCTATTAATTTATAATGGGAATGAACTTTGTGTTTTGGTTTTGGTTTATTTACAGCAATTTTCAATGGTTAACTTATCTAGCTCTCTAAACTATTCAATGTTCAGATGCTGCAAAAGTGCTCAGGGCATTTAAAACATCTAGTTATATTTGTCTGCTGTCTTTTCTAAAGTACAGTATACATATAGGTCTTAATCCAAAGACCTTTAAAATCAATGTGAGCCTTTCCATTGGCTTTAATGGGTGTTAGATCAGGGCCCTCTGTGTTCAGTGCAGTGCCCAAGGAAATGGACTTTGTACAGGGTATCTGAGAAAGTTTATGGGGTAGAAGCACTCTTCTGTGAGTTGGCACACAGTGCTTTTACAAACTCTGAGCTGCTACTTTAGTCAACGGCTTCATAATTAGCTGCTGCCCCTGTGCATAAGGTTTACACCTGTGGAGCTGCTTGACCTATGGAGATCCTTTGGCCATAACTTAGTGCATCTCTGTCACATCCTCAGACCTCTCCCCTAAACTGATGAGGAGAAAGACATCCTGGAGGACAGCTCCTGGGTGTGCATAGAGCTCACAGACAGTCTTCCTGCACGATCTGTCCATGGCCTGCTCCACTGCACAATGGAATGTTTTGGGTTTTTTTAATGCCATAGTTATTCATGTCCTACTGTCAGCATAGCTTTCATATAAAGTAGTCCCCTTGGAAAATAGAACTCTAAATGGAGAATATAGACCTTCTCTAAACCTAACAGCCTGCACTATCTATCTAGTCATCCATGATGAGCTGTCTATGTAGAGCTAGTAGTATTCAGATGCACATCATTGATCTTCTCCGTCAAATGCATTATCTTCAGTGAAGTATCTTTTGTGTTCACTGGCAGTACATGTCCTGCCAGTCAATCCCAAGGCTTCTCTTTTCTCTTTGTTGATAAATTCCATTTTAATTAATCATCAAGACGATGACTTTGACTTTGAGATATCCAGACATGTTGGGTAAACACAATGGACAATAGCAACAATAGTCCAACGTCCTTGAATTGTGAATATATTCTAGAGGTGCAGTTGTGAATTTTTATTAATAATTAATTTTACAGCAGTCCCTGGAGGTCCCAGTGGGATCTGCTTTATACTGTGCTGGGTACTGTACACATAGAGAGACTACAATATCCCTGTTCAGGTGAGCTGAGGCCAAGAAAATGAGTAACAGTGGAGGGGGAGAGAGAGACAATTAAATATATACATTTAAATTGCAATTACACAAACAAATGTTGACTTTCTCCATCCCTTTTAGGAGCTCTCTCTCGCTGGTGGGCCACAAAAGCCCAAATTTAGTGTCCTTCAGGGCATGATGTAGCTATTTTTATTTGGTTACTTGAGCGATTATTGTTTTGCTTTTATTTGATTCCAGTTTTATTACTGCCTTTTTTCCCCAGCAACAGAAGGGATTTATTCTAATGCTACTTGTTGGAGGTGATTGCCTCATTTGATAGGAGCTATGCAAATTACTAAAATTAATAAACTTAACAAATTATGTTCTAATTTGTGAAATAAACATGCACCAAATGCTTCTCTCCTGTAAACTAAGATCTTGGGATGCCAAGTTTCCTCCAAGAAAGAATTTTTATTTCCATCTGTGCAGAGGCCTTTCCTACCATACTGGCCCTGTAACCTACTACCCCCTTTGGCTTTCTGAGACTGAGGCTCCAATAGACTCAGTTGCCCTAGGAATGCCCATCTCAGGGTGGTTCCATGGCAAGGCAGGGGACCACAAAAGGCAACACAAGGTTGCTCATGGTTGCTGGGAGAAGATGTGTGTGCAACACCCATTCCCCTTTGTGCCCCCCCTGGCATGCGCCCTTCCCATATGTGGATATCACATGTCTTTGAGAGCCCTCAGCAAGGTCTGGGGACACTGGGGATGTTGCTGCAAAATCCACAGATTCCTCTTTGTGTATGTAAGATCCACTCTGCATCTAGATTGGGGGGAACAATTTCTTCCTCTCCCCCAGCCCCCAAGTTATGGTCTCTTTTTTCTTATCACGGTATGCACTGCTGTTCATGCTCTGCAGGCTTTTCAAAATATGGCCAGGAATGGGCCCCCATGCTGAAGCAGCAGCCAAACAAAGGTTAAAGTACCCCCTACCTATCACATGGATGGGTGGGATATACAAAGAAGAGAAATCTTGGCCTAGGGGAGAAAAGGGAAGGGAATATCTTTTTCCTTTGGCTTGTGGTGGCAAGGGAAACACCTTGGGGGGACTGCAACCTGCATTTGTTAGTTGAGTTGCTTTCTTTTGTGTTCAAATTATGCTCTGAGGCAAAGGACTTTGAAAGACTAGGGTGTGGCATTTGCTTCCCATTCCTGGCTGTTGAAACAGCCGAGTGGTTTACAGGTCCATTGAATTTAGCTACTACCAGTATTTCTGTCTGTAACACAATCCCCTTTTGGCCATATAAATCAGTGCTGACTCAGATTTTACCTTCAAGTACCTCTTGTTTGGGGGGACTTTATTCATTCATAATCAATAAACTAACATGAAGAAATAGGCCCAGGCTTCAGTTTCCTCCTCACAGGAGTCTTCTTCTTTTTCTCATCTCCTTTTGTCAATGGATCTCCAACAGTCCCTTTTGCCTCTCAGACTCGGCTGCTTCACCTCCATTCACACTGGGGTTCACTCTCTTGCTCTGCTTCTCCTCCTCAGAGAGCTGATTTAGTTACTTGCTGTCTCTCCAAGCTCTTTCTTTGTCAGCACACTCTTCATCTTCCTACTCCCTTCCCAGGAGCCAGGCTTCAACTGTAGGCTCCTTTGGGCTAGAGGCAAACACCATCTTTCTGTCTGGAACTTACTGACAGGATCTTTTTTCACACCCCTGAGCGACAAAAGTTTTGCTAGCATGAGTACTAGTGTAGACAAGGCCTAAATCCTCATTCGGAGATTGTCTACACAGAGGCCTATTTCACCTCCTGTGGGTTCCTCCAGGCTGTAACAGCTGCAGAGCTTCTCTAGCGAGAGCTTCCCCTCTTCCATGGACAAGTTCCTCTTTGTATTGCTCTAGCAGTCTTCTAACTCAGACACTCCATTTCTGATTAGCTAAAGGGGTGCCACAGGTAGGTGACCCACAGGGTGTCTTAAGGCCAGTTAGGCCCTGGTCCTTCCTGAAGGGTCACTGGCCCCATGAAACTGTCATATTTGAATGGTATTCTGGTAGTAGGAGCATACGACACTTGTATTGTGTAAGCGGGGGAATGGGCCCGCTATTGTGGGGAACTTTCCTTGCTTATACACTACCCCGGTAGAGTTGGCTAGCAAAAGGATCTGAGTCCCTGCTTTCACTCCTTTTACTCCTTTTACCTGACGTCGAGGGCTCCCCTCCCACTCTCCTGTGTGGTGGTGTCCCTGTAATCCTGACAAGGCTGGGCCCAGGATTCCTGGGGCTCAACCCCCGATCTTGCCGTGCTCCCTTAGGGCAGGGACTAGGGTGTCCCCACTCCAGGTACTAACTCTGCACTGGGCGCTTCCCTGACTCACTGGTCATTGCATACAATACAAAGCAATACAATTTATTAAACAAACAGCAATCAAAAATCAAATAAAAAATAAGAAAAGAGGAGAAAGGTTCAAGGAAAACACCCAACACTGCCCCCTGGCACCGGGGCACCACAAACAGTGTTTCCGGGGTGTAAGGAAGGTTCACAGTCTGTGTCAACACGTCGCAGGCCCACTGTCCAGGCCCTGGCTACGCTGCAGAGATGCAGTGAGTCAGACACTTTCTTTGGCAGTAGCCACACACTCCCAGGCTCCCCATGGTTCTCCCCAGATGCTCACAGCACCCAGCTTCAGATGGCTCCAGCCCTCAGCTCCTGCTTCACTCTGCTCAGTGCAGCTCGGCTCCCTGGGATGCCCCTCTGGTTCTGGTGCTGTGGGTCGGGTCAGCTCAGCTCAGCCCAGCTTTCTGTGTTCCTCTTCCAGCTGCTGGCTCCTTTTTCCTTGGCTCTGGTCAGCTCTGCCTAGGCATGCAGCTCCAGTTCATAGGGAGGGCTGGGCTCCCCCCACCCTCCTGGCTCTTTTATTGGCCTGTCTGCCCTGTCAATCAGGCTGACCTGAGTTGGCCTCTCTCCACTGGCCCTGGGTTTGTGTCTGTTTCAGGGTCCTGTTTCCCCCAGAGATGGCCAATCAAAAAGACCCACTAAGTTTTACTAAGGGGCTAATAGACCCCTTACAATTAGACCAATTGTCATTTTAATTACTCTGGCTTAAATCTGGAGTAACTCCACTGAATTCAGTGGAATACTTTTGCCTTCAGATCAGTGTAGCATAGAACAGAATATAGCTGATGCCTTGCCAATATATCTGCCATCCCAGTGTATACTCCTAGAAGCATCTTTTCTTGGCTAAGTATGAGAAAAAAACCTTTAAAAGGTGGATTGTCTAGACTGTGTGGTGAACAGACAATCCTAAAAAAATAAAATCGTTCTTTCTATTTCTTCAGTTTTACCTGCAGAAAGATGACTTTCTCCTTTCATAAGATCCTGTTCTCTAGAAGGCTAATTGCACCATTTAGGCTCATTTGTTAATGTGAGTCAATTTCTCCATACGATGAGAAGTCCCTTTTTCCTGTGCTAGAACTTGTTAGCATTTTATGGGAAAGGGAAAAGTGCCAACAAGGCACTAATAGCCTTCTTTAGCAATTAATTATAACTAACAGTTATGAATCTGAATCAGCATGAGAAACTAATGAATTCATCCTTACATGAATGAAAATGACTAATGAATATGGTCTGCACATAACTTAACAAGGCACGGTCACTATTATTTATCAAATGAATGAGTTGATAATGGAAGATGTAGGGTCCAGGCCTGCTCTCACTGAAGTCAATTGAAAAGCTGCTGTGCCCTTCAGTAGGAGCAGCTGCAACAGTATCTAGAGACTTGTGAAATTCTTTTTGATTTTTATACATTTTTGTTTTATTTTTTGGAGAATTGTGTTTTATTTCATTTTATCTCTAGGGGATGTCCAGGCCCTGCCCCCAGAAGAGTGGGAGGCCTGAGGAGGGGGGCAGGTTGAAGAATAAGCGCACTCTGCACTTGCCCCATAGTGGTGGCTTCTGTCCCATGGGGCATTGTGACCTGGCCCAAGGCTCTGCAGACTTACTCAGGTTTGGCCCAATTGCCTCTCCCCGTTATGACAGAGAGGTGGCCAGCACAATCTTACGCAGTGCTGTGACCCTGTGTACCAGGTCGCACTGCCACTCACTCAAATTTGGCCCAGCTGGCTCACTTTTTATGGCTGGGAGGGAGGGTGATTGGGCTAAATGTGAGTGGCATTGTGACCTCAGCACCAGGTCACAACGCCTGGAGAGGGGAGCCAGGCCCAGCCCCTTGGGACAGGAACTGCAGGCTGAGGTTTGAGTATTTCATGTTATTTCTTTTCGTATGTTGTTTTTCATTTTATTTAGTGTTATTTCACATTTGTGAACAACCTAGGTCTCTCAAAATAGCTACTTGAATCAGCAGATACTGACGCCTGTCATGTGACAGGGCTATTAACTTTATATAACCTTGACCCATGTCGTGTGACCAGTGCCAGGAAATAGGGAGCAGAGTTGAGGCTTTCAAAGCTATCCCAGGGGATGTGTAGACTTATTTTCATTTTGGCCTACACTATAGTTTATCTCTGACATCATATAATAAAATATGTGACATACAGGAATGCTGGTAAAGAACTATACTGAGATTTTCAAAAGCATCTAGGGGATGTAAACACCTGTTCCAGCCTTCTTCTGTCAGACACACTTCTGTGGCTGAACAGACCTCAACAGGAGGAATTGTTTTCACAGCAAGAATTTGGTCATGCGATCAAAAAGCTTTCCAGGTGCAGCAGTAATGATTAGAGACAGATGTCCAGTAAGAGTCATTCTCATTTGTCAGGTCATCTACCCCAGTCTGCAGCCTAGTCATCTCAATTTGTGTGTTTTAGTAATTGGTTGTATATGTGGTATTTATTTCTAACATGTTGTATGTGAAGTTTTTTTTTAAATGGGGAACATGTAACAATAACCACTGGAGCCAGGGATATTAACTTTTTCTAAACCTAACTCATGGCAGATGACTAGAGTCCAGAACTAAAGACCTGCCTCTTACCAGCATTTAAGCAGAGTTAGCAAAATAGACTTCTTGGTATATCCTTTTTTTTGGAAATGAGCTGGAATGCTTGAGAGAAAGCACTTTATTGCCTGGAAGTGGGGGGGGAGGGGTCCTCTGAAGATAAAATATCTCCCGTCTCTGAATGATGTGAGGATTTCTTGCCTTTTCTGTATTGCTCTTTCATTTGCAAATTTCAACTGTGCTCTGGAGTTTATAGGGATTTGAGACCAGGGGCAAGTCTCAGCCATTAGTTTACATCTCTGCTTAGGCTATCGTGAAGATACTGTATGAAGATTATGGCCTTCCTAGTGAATCAATATATAGCTACCCTCTGTGCTCCTTATTATCTATTTAACTGCTTTGTTACATTTCTACTGAATTAATCTCAGATTCCATCTTAAGTTTTATCATGTAATTGAAAGATAACAAAGGCTGAAGTAAAGTTAATAGGATTTTCAAGTTAGAATATTTGAATCACAACCTATTTCTGCTAGTCATGGAATATAGCACATGAGTGCCTACAGATAGGCCCAGATCCCGAGCTTGGGAACATCAGCCTAGCTCCATTGAAGCCAACAGAGCAAGGCCAGTTTACACCAGATGAGGATCAGGCCCAAATTGTACCTTTTGTTGATTAAAAGCAAATATCTACACAAGGAATTCAGCACCCGACATTTGGCCTTTGTTGTAAAATACTTGGAAATAAGAACAGTTAATCAGTTGCTGATGCAATTTGACTTTTGAATATTTGTAATCCTTTTGCTCTTGAATACACCAGCTTTTGTTCAGCTATAATCATCTTCCTTGGTTGACACTTATACAGTGACAACTCCAGTTTGAGTTTTACAAAAGGGCCAATTCTTAATTCCCTGAATCCAAATTAGGATTCAATACCAACCCCCTTTGATTCAGTTCCCAGCTTCCTCAGGGTTTCCTCAGCCCCATTTACAGCAATCTCTCTGTTTAGAGTCCTCCTGATAGACACAAACTTTGGATGCTTTATTTCCTCTAAAAGCAAATGAAGGGATGCCCTGCTAGCGATTCTGACTTGCTTTTAATCTGTCCCCTCAAGTTCTTTTCCCAGTTCTCTTCTTGCGTTTTCTATGTGTTTGTTCTATCTTCAAATGGCACAGAAAATGCCCTAATATTATTGCTGTTTATTATAGCTCCCCTCAGCATGCTAGATGCTTTCCAGACCCTTAAGAATGGATGGACTCTGACCTGAGGAGATCACATTCCAAGATCAGACAGGCAAGCAGTCAGAGGTTAAGGGAAGGGGAACAAGAAATAGAGATTTATATTTTTGTTGTAATAAAAGTCAGCTAGATTCATAGTAGGCAACATGGCAGAAGTAGGTCGATGGGCGTGTCTACACAGGAGCTGGAGGTGTAAGTTCCAGCTCAGGTAGACATGCCCACACTAGCTTTATGTGAGCTAGCACACCAAATATAGCAAGTGTAGCTGTGGTGACATGAGTGGCAGAACAGGTTAGCCAGCCAAGTTTGTACCTAGGGTTTCAGGAAGGATCACACTCAGAAAGGCTAGCCCCTCCCCCTCCCGGGCCATTGGTGCCACTGTGGTTACACGCTATTTTTAGCATAAGAGTTTGATCAGAACTAGTGCGGGTATGTCTACAGAAGCTGGAAATTTCACCTCCAGTGTAGACAAAACCTGTAACACAAATTTAAATGTGGCCCAGGTAGCAGCTTTGCAGTGTAGCTCAGAAAAGTTTATAACAAACCGTTAATTCAGTTTTTCAAACATTATGTACTCTGACTCAAATCCATATTATAGAACTGTTCTATCACACATACAACAAACAACTCATGAGTTTCCAGATCATCCGTCCATCCTTGAGGTGGGACTTTAGCCCATTGATTTAGCAGATGTCCTGATACCTATAGTGTAGTACAGTGGTCCTGATAAGGTTAGTTGGATTACCTAGAGTATTATGGGATGGAGCCATGCATCACTTCTCCCTTACTTCCTGTTTAGTTAATGGCAGTTCTCCTCTCCTCTCCCTGACAGTAATGTGTTATGATGTAGCAAAATGAAGCAGAAAGTTCCCAGCTTGCAGGCTTCTGAGTAGGCTTATTTTTTGTTGCACTGAGTGGTCCCTTTTCAAAATATAGAATCTTAGTACCTGTGTATCGCTGTCCTGTTGTTCTCCCCACCACTTGCCTTCTTTCTCTGGCAGCATGATACTTCAAAAGTCATGTCACTAGTGGCTGACGATACCTCAAATGCTCCAGTACAGTTGCAAATGGGGGTTTATGGCTGTTACAAATCTCTCCTCTGGCCTCTCCTCCTTCCCCTCATAATCTGGGGAGATCCACCCCACACAGCTCTGTAGGAGGAGCTCCTGTAGGATACTGGGGCAGAAGCATAAAATGTAGCTGGTGCATCTCACTTTTCAATGCCCCTATTTCTGTTGCCTGGCTTTTCTCTCCTTGTGGAAGGACAAGGGAGTCTATTGCTCATGGACTTTTTACAATGTCTATATTTCATTCCAGTGATTGGTTCAGATGACATTTTAATACTCTCAGATTTGTCCTCAGTCAGTTCCAATGCTGGATTTATTGTGAAATGTAATGGTGAGAACAATTAAACATTTTAAAATTGAGAACATATATCATTTTCTACATATTTTAAGTCAGTAATGCCTGCTATTTTCCCTGCAAAATGCCTTTTCCTCATCAAAGACACTAATCCAGCACCTTGAAAGGCTAGAAAAATTATCAAGGACATAAGAATCTGAAATAATCAACTCCTTTTGGAGGAAAATCAGCCAAGTGCAGCCTAATGTGTATTTTATATCTCAGGTTAATCCATCTACCATTGTGAACCTTTAATCCTCAGTCCCACTCTACATTAGGGACTGTTTGTAAAAATCCTTCAAAATAAGGATTATAAGGCCCACTGTCAAATGTAGTCTCTGCTCTTAAATCCTTATGTTATTTGCAACATGAATGGATTAGATTCTGTTAAATGTACCATAAATGAGGTTCTTGATGGACTAGGTCATATTTTATTGGCCATTTAAATAGCAGTAGTTGGACTGCATTTCTCTGGGGTCATCAATATTTTAAATATTTTCAACATGTTGTACTTGATAGCATTCTGAAGAAATGTTTGTAACCTATAATAACATCATAGTCCAGCATGCTGCACATTTTGTCCTTTCCTGAAGGGACAAGGTTATTTACATCCATCATGGCTGTATCAGGGAGAGAAGATTTGTTTTTTTTTTTTACCATCACATAGTCTACACCTTGTTGTTTTGTACAAAATAGGAAAACTAATTTCACAGAATTAACTTGAAAATCCTTTTTTGAATAATTCATTCTGGAATATCTGGCTGACTCATAGAGGCTCTGTTGCTGTGAGTAACTTTCAAGCCTAAATTGCTCTGAACGTATCTGAATTTCCTTTGCTTATTAATATGATGGACAGGTTTCACATTGGTCTGTGCCAACATGAAGTAGCTGTGTCAAATGAAATTTACTCTGAATATGCCTTATGTTGCGTGAGCTACAAGTTGTCTTCTACTGAAAGCTTTATTTTCCCTTTCATTGAACTTGGGGATATAAACAGCTTGGTACTCATAACTATTGCAGCTGGGTTGATTTACCAAAATCTGCATTAAGCCATTTGCTGGTTTCTTTTTAAGGTTCCTTGGATTTAGATGTTTGTTTCTAGTACAGAGTATATATATATATTTATTATTATTGTGCAGCAGCAGAATAAATCTGTAGTTTGAGTCAATTAAGCAGAGAAAAGTAATAGATGTTAAATGTACCGGTTTGGGTATAATTTCATAAGCAAATCAATTTACCATACAAAGAATCATTTTCCCAAATATGAAATAGAAGTCTGCTCTCTAAAAATGTGGTATGGAGTGCGGTAAAATATCTTGCTGCAAAATGGTCACACTAGTTTGATACCTGATATTAAAATCTTGAAATTATCATAGTACCTATCTTTCCAGTACCTGTCTATTGCATCTGTCTACGTACCTTTTACAAATAGAACTTCCTACCCATTTGTTACTGTATAGTGAATGCACCCTTCAAAAATAGACAACATTCAAGTGGTACACAGCACTGCAGGAGTGACAGCTAAAGTTAATTAAAGCTATGTCAGGTGAATGTGAGCTATGATTGTGAAAGTTAATATATATTAACAGTAGCTTTTCAAGCTTCCTTATGAATTAAGCTGCAATATCAGCTTCTTATTATGGCATATGTATTATATAGTCAGTACAGGCTAGATTGTGGCATAGTTTCAAGGTTGATTTAGAAACCGATTTAAACTGATGCAATAGCTGTGTGCTGACCGGACCTAATGCATCCATGTAGTGGATAGGGCTTGGAAAGAATGGAGGAAATAATGAGGACTCTGCACCCTGGCACAAGGCTTCCTGGACTATCACAGAAGTGTAGGGGCTGCTACTGAGTAACTCCCCCGCAGGCACAGCTTGTCAGAAAGGTAGTGTTCAAAGTCAGACATCATTATTACCCTTGGGAGTTCTGCCACATTCCCCTCATCCCATCCCCCCCACTCCCAACCTGTAGGGCCCTGGAGAGTTGACTCTGTGGCAGAATGCCTTCCAGTGTTCCCCTTGGGGTGGTAGGTCCACACGCCACAGTCTAGACACAGTCTAGCTCTCTGTACTTATGACTTTCATGACAATCTCAGGTGCAATAAAAGGTTATAAATGTTATTAATTTAGGCTCTGATCCTGCAAAGATTGATGCACATATATAATGTAAAGTTAATGGGGCTACTCACATGCTTAAAGTTAGGCAGGTGCCTAAATCTTTACTGGAGCATGGCCTATATGGTGCCCTGAAGATATACTGTATTTGTATTAGAGGGAATCATATGAACAGACCAGACTATAGGACTAAACGGAGGTCAGTGACTAAACAAAATTATGTTACTAAAGTTAAGAAAGTTTCTCCTTGTGACTCACCAGGATACAATCCAGACTAATTATTAGCTATGTCACCTCTGTCTTGTAAACTGGGGTGCCCTTTAAAATGCACTGCTGCTGTAGCCTCCAACCTGGACTACTCATAAACAGCCTCCAGTATTGAGTCATTCCCAGCTATTTCTGTGTGTGCTGTAGACAGCTAGCTACATCTTGGCTCTTAGCAGTCTCGGTTATACTTCAGGGTGATCCCAACTTACTCCCAGGCCCAGATTTCCCCCCAGAAACATATATCCTGTACCGCCCAGCCCTCTCCTGGACAATACAGATGTCTATAGGTCCATTATTCCTTTAAGGGAATAATATATTGGAGCAATTTGTTGCTCCAAATGGTGTTACTCAGACCTTTCAATCTGAACACACTGGATTAGATAACACAATAAAACAAGTTAATTAATTACAAAGAGAAAGATTGTAAATGAGTACAAGTAATGAGGCATAAAAGTCAGAAATGGTTACATGAAAAATAAAGACAAAATGCTTACTGGTGTCTAATTTCGCAAACAACATTAGATTCAAAGCGAAGTTTGCTCACCACATGCTTTCAGCAGTCTTACTGGCCAAACTGTTTAGGTCAGAACCACTCTCCAGAGTTTAGTAACTTCTTCCTTTGTCTCTTTGGATGCAATGAATGTGATGGGCAGGGAGAGAGGGGTCCACTGGGATGTTTGTCCCTCCTTTTTATAGTTTCATTCCACCTCTTGAAAAATATCTCCCACTGAGACTTAAGAGACAAAGAGTCTATGTGGAAAGATATTCCCTGCTGGTTTTCTCACCTGTTTGAACTTCCTTTGTCTTCCCTTCCTGCTTGATGACTCTGTTTACTGCTTAAATGCAAATTAAGGCAAGCACACATTTGTTTGTTTAGGATAAATCTGCTTACCAAATTGTGTGGGCGGGACTGTGGGATTTGGAACATATGTTAATAATACCATTCAGGGGAATCTTATAACTTTACATACAGTGTTGCCACACATATTTTACCAGGACAATACTGATCAGTAAATGATGAGTTTTTAAATGAAATTCAAAATGTACAAACATTATTACAATGGTGTTTAGGGTGTGAAGACAGGGACATATTCTATCACACCCCTTCAGTTTAATTTTAAAAATGCAACAGTTCAGTCATTGTAATGAACTAAATTAATAGGTCACTTCCCAAACTTTAAAAATTTAAACATTATAAAATATATGTCTAAATAAAGTGTATAGTCTGGGGTGGGTGATTGGAGGAGCCTGAGCCCCAACTGGCTAGGACATATAACAGTAGCCACCACAGGTGGTGGATAATGACCAATACCATGTGACTGGAGGAAAAATTATGTCATGTGACTGGTGCCAGAAAATAAAGATCCGTCCTTAACCAACACATGCTGTCCTTCCGCATGAAGTTTGCCTTAGTGGCATGTACTTCTAAAGGACTGATTATAATACAAAAGAACTATGCTGAAACTGGGAAAGTGATGCTAGCAATTGTTCTTGTTTGTGAGTGGTTTCATAAATATGTTTATGGAGATATATAGGTCAGAATAGACACAGATCATAAACCTACAGAAGCCATATTACAGAAACCATTCTGCAAAGTACCACCAAGACTTCAGAAAACGATCATGAAATTGCAAAACTACTCATTAAATGTGAAATACTGGCCCAATAAAGAGCTTCTTATACCAGACATGTTTTCAAGAGCACCTATAAAAAGTGAAAGCAGGAAGCTGCAGGAGGAATTTGAACTAAATGTAATTCAAGTACTACCCGTTGCCAAAACAAAATTTGACAAACACAGACAAAAAATGCAAAATGTCCCAACTTTATAAGAGGTTGAAAGAGTTATTCTAGATGCAGGCTAACAAAAAATGTCCAGGTGCCACTACATTATTGGGACTATTGAGATGAAATTGCTGCATATATAAAAATGTGTCACAATAGTACATACTATGAGGTCATAAATGTTACATATAATCTACATTACATCCTAAAAAGCACAAGAATAGAACTCAAGGTATCCAGTGTTGGTCATAATATGAGAACTTGAATAGAATTCTGGCTAGATATGAAGACTATAATTAAAGATACGGTATCCAAACCTGAAATCTGCAATATATCCAGGGAACAGAATGTGAAAGAATCTCTGAAACCATATATAATTCCTGATCACCCTTAGGCTGTGGATGGCACAGTCTGAATTAAATACTTAGCATCTTGAATACTTATATCCACATTTAGCATTATTAGAATATGGCAGCACACTTCACAATGCTTTGTTAGGATCACCAGTTCAGAGAGTCATAGGCAGAAGGACAAAATCTATAGCAGCACCTTCTAACAAGCTTCTTCAACCAAAAGCAATTAACACGGAAATTGGTTGAGAAGAGCTGTATGCCAGAAAAAAGTAGAACAAGAAATATGACAATGCCAAATAATTACTCCATAACAAGTAAAAGAGACTGTTAGATTCGAAACAGGAAGTATCAATGCTATTTTTACTATGGTTATATATGTTGGCATGACCATCCCTCCGGACTGTCTCTACAGGAGAATGTAAAGATGATTAAGCAAAATCAAGGATTATAGTTGTCTTTCTGGAAGGCACACAGAATGTTTAGCAGCAGTCTTGTGTGTCCCACATTTATTCCAAAATGTATGCTGGAAAATACATATGTTGGAAAATACAGTGCTGAACAGGGGTTAGAAACAGTGAGGAAGTGATGCGCTCAGTTCTGAAATGGATGGATAACTGTGTTCCTCACACTAATATCTTCAAAATCAGAGTGGTAATGGTACTTTGATCCTCTTGGTTGGAGGATATCTTGACCTGTGTACACAGCTTGCAATCCCACAAGGAAATAGATAAGAGCTAACAGGTTAGCATAGGAAATTGGTAATGGGAAATTGTTCTGGTCTCCTTTACTCTCTCTCTGTTGAATTCAGTATAGTTATACTCAGTGTAACTGAGATCAGACTCAGATCCAGAGAATTTCACCACTAAGTTTCTGGTTCATATCAGCATAGGTTGGTGGTAGACACACACAGACAGGAAGGCTTGTGCTGCCCATACAGCCTCTCTTTTGTGGATACACAGAGAGCTTTGAGCTGCAGCTTTCATGAGAAATAAAATCACTTGCAAACAAATTAAAGGAGAAATGAGGCCTTCAGGGGTAGCCAAGCTCAACCCATGACTCTTTCTGTTGACCACTAGGATTTTATGATGCAGCCAGGTTCCATTTGCACTGAATTGCTCCAGCTGATGGAAGATGGAGCAGTGCAATGTGGCAGCTGCATGAAGCTGGATAAACCTAGTGCTCAAGGTTGTTACTGACAAGCAAAACAGAGAATGGAAAATAAAATTGGTATCTCACCAAGGTACTGCAGAAGACTATAAACTTTGTGAACCTCAACGACTGTAACGTAACTATGGCTCGGTCCGTAAACAGTTTTTATACAGTGTAACTATGTCAGTTAGGAGTGTGATTTTTTTTAATTGATATGTTTATACTGGTACAACCCCTAGTGTGGATGCAGTTATACCTGTATAAAGGTAGCTTATACAATATAGTTTATTCCCCTTCCCATATGAGAACAGCTATATTGGTATAAAGCACTTTTACACTGGTATAACTGTGTCCACACAAGGGGGATTGTACCACTTCATCATATCGGTATAGTTAAAGTAATACAACTTTTTAGTCTAGACAAGGTCTAAGACACCATTGCAAATGTTTCAGATAGGAGAAATTCTTAATTCATTACTGGCACTTTGATTTGAAAATATATTTTGACTTCCAATTCACTTTGTACCTAAAAGTTGGATACATTCAAAGAGAATGCTTTATTAACTGATTTTCAAGCCACTATAGTGAATCTTGTTAAGGAGCACTGCCAGTGCTGTGACATTCCCAACATCAGTGTAATGAGTTGCCAACTTAAAAAATTTGTGGAAACGATGTAAATACAACAGTATTAAACATAGTTGTTTGCAGTGTTGTTACAGCAGCGTTGGTCCCAGGACATGAGAGAGACAAGTGGGTGAGCTACTAGGTCTGTGTAGCTCAAAAGCTTGTACCTGCCACCAACAGCAGTTGATATTACCTCACCCACCCCGTCTTTAGCAGTATTAAACAAGTAGCCACAATGACAGACAACACACAGCTCCAGTCACTGTGCGTTGAATCATAAAAGGCATCTGTGTCTGGATTGGCTTTTGACTCTGAGGATACAATTGCAGAACGAAAACAATCCCACCAAACCTAATCCTGAGCTGTCGCAAGGAAACATCACAAACTGTTGGAAACATTTCCTGATAATAATAAATAAATAAACAAACCTGACCCCACAGAAAGAAAAGAGTTCTCAAGGTTTGCAGGCCAGATCCTCAGGAAGCAAAATCAACATAGGTCAGGGGCATACCGAGGGCATGGAGCGGAGGGGGAGCCAGGCCCCCAGGCGCCAGCCTGCGGGGGTGGCGCCGGGACGGCCTTTCATGATGCGCAGGGGGCACACGGGGCTCTGAGGGGCCCACAGAGGGCACATGGGGCTCTGCCCATTGTGAAGGGCTGGCCCGGAGTGCACTTACCTGCTGCTGCCTCCAGCCCCACAGGCCGACACCAGCTCAGATAGGGTGGCCTCATCACCCCGCCAGAGGGTGGGGCCGGGCAGGTCCTTCACGACATGCAGGGGGGCACAGAGGAGCAAAAGCAGGAGCAACCGCACCTCAGCCTCCAGCGCCCCCCTTCCTTCTGAGCTGGTGCCAGGCTGTAGGGCAGCAGCAGGAGAGGCAGGCGCCAGGCACTGAGTAAGTGCGGGGAGTGGGGGATGGTGGAGCCAAGCCTGCATTTTTCCCCCCCTGTGCATCACGTCCCACCCCCCCACAGATACAGACCCCGCCCCTGCCTGTGGCAGTTGGGGTCGGCGCTGGGACCCCACCTGCCCTACACGGGGGGCCATACAGAAGAGGGGTGCAAACATAGGCTTGGACCCCAGGCACCAGAGACCCTCTGTACGCCACTGACATAGATCTATCCAAATCAACGGATATACCCTGATGTACACCTGCTGAGAAACAAGCCCCACAAGATTAACTGGAATTCAATCGTAGTTACCTGCTGATATTTTAAAACATATGCATCTTCCTACTCTTCTCTCCAGTCTATGCAAAATAGTCTCAGCTCTTCATCTATCACCTTCATCTACTGCATTACTTCCCTCCTTGAATCTCTACACTAGCTTTTCTTCACCTCACACATTAAGTTCTACTTGCCCATCCTCACCTTTAGGGCTCTGACCACCATTGCACTCCTCCTCCCTCTCTGACTTCATTTTATCCTACACGCCCCTCGCTCCCACTGCATTTTTCAATTCCTTCCTATGTCAGCTTTGAGCTTTACTTTCATACCATCCCTAATTCTTAGAACAGCTTATCACTCCCTATACACCAAACATCTTGGTAGTCCTCTTTCACATCTCTCTCCACAGTTCTCTTCTTTCAGGTACCCTTTTTATGGATATCTCACCTGTGTCTCCATACCTTCTCACATTTCAGTTGCTGCCCTGTATATTTATTTGTCCAAGATAAGTTCTTCAGAACAGGAATAATGTCCTGTACTTTGTAAGAACATAAAAATGGCCATACTGGGTCAAACCAATGGTCCATCTAGCCCAGTATCCTGTCTTCTGACAGTGGCCAATGCCAACTTCATCGAAAGTATGTTTGCAGCACTATCTATATAATAATTACCCAACCCTGATACTGAATGTTCCAGTTGAACATGATGTTCCAATTCTGCTGCTCATTCATCAGTAACAAACTGTATATTTACAACATCTCTCAAAATACCTTTGTAATTGGTTTTTAAAAGACAATCTCATTTTTCCTGGGAGTACATGTTAGGTCTTCATTGTCTCGTGAGAAAGGCTGTAGATTACTCAGGATTGGGTGCAGTTTTCAAAATGATTAAAAGAATTTATTAGGTGAAATACTAGCCCCATTGAAGTCCATGACAAAACTCCTATTGACTTGAATGGGGCTTAGATTTCACCCTTGGGTAAGTATTCAAATTAAACTCATCTACTTGGGTGTACCTTTTTTGTATATCCCTTCGGGGTGAGATATATTTCTTAAGTGGGATGGAAGAAAAGACACAACGAGTAACCAGACAGAATTACTTGTTGATACAGTTATTTATTGTAGGCATCCATTTTTACCCATCTTACTTGCTTACATACCTCCTTCCATATTGTCAGGGTGTTCGAGTCTTCTTTCTGGTCTTATTGCTCAGAAAGTTGTTGTGACCCATCTGTGCCTAGGGTAGCCCACCTGAAAATGCCAAGGTCAGGGCAGGCTGCAAAAGGAGAGCAGATTCTCCCAAACTGCAGTGAGATTTCCCAACTAGTCACAAACAATGCTTCTGATTCCCCACACTGATTATCAAGAAACTAAACCAAAAAATTACACAGCCCCTTTACTGCATTTCAGTTTCTGGCTCCCAGTCAGCCACTAGGTCCAGTAAAGAGATAAGTTATTTAAAACTTTATTCCCTTTACCAAGATGTTCTCCTGATCCCAAAGGGTCAGCCACATTGACAGATCAATCTAAATTTGGATCTTACCCAAAATACCACGCTGCCAGCCAATCCTTTAGTAACTGAAACTAAAGGTTTATTGTAAAAGGAAAGAAACAAATCAGAAGAGAAGTGTTAAATGGTCAAAGCAATCACACACATACAAATGACTGTAAAGTACATATATATCAGATTCTGAGCAGAATTATTGAGTTTGTAGGTTTGTACAGTTCCTTTGGTGTCCATCCAGGACCTGGATGGGTCTCAGTCCTTTGCTTCACAGCTTCAGTTGTAGATTAGTTGATCCAAAGGGAGGAAGCAGGAATAAAGACGAGATGGGGATTGTGCAGCTGCCTTTTATGTTCCTTTGTCACATGACTTGTCCCAAACACAGCCACACAGCACATGGCATGGAAATGCCTCACAGTCCCTTGTCCCTAGGTATGTTCTTATATGCCCTGGTGACTCATAAGGTGCAGCCCTTGGGTTCTTTCATTACCTTTGAGTTTCCTTGATGGGCCATTAAGCAGGCTTGGTGATGCTGCCATCCTGTCTGGGACATCACCCAGAAACACAGCGCAAGTGTTTGGATACAGATATATTGAACATATTACATATTTAGAACTCAGTACAACACTGATACATACATATAAATGTGGTTATCAATCTAAGTAAATTATAATCTTTCCATTGGTACCTGACATGGCATATCTCGGACGAATTATTGTCATTTTGCAATACTGATATCAATAATATTAGGACCCAGCGTCACAGTTGTTTCATGGTGGCAATAGTACTTTATATAGTCAGGCTGACATATATATATGTGTGTGGTATTTGTTATTATTGACAGGGCTGTTAGCACCACCTATTATTAAGGTTGCCCAATATTTCCCGTTATAAGACCCTCTTTTCAGTTTCTTATAACTGTGCCCAACTTTAAACCTTTAGGCTGAAAGTTTCCATACCAGGTGTCTGCCTTGGGCTGACTTTTAGGAAATTTTTGGCCAGAATGGGTCAGCCATTTTGAGACTATGGCTAGGGAAAAATACAATGTTTTCATCCTTGTCAAAAGAATTCTGTCAGTCTTTCCTTTGAGTAGTTCTGGTGCCACCAGACTTTGGAACAGGAAGTTGAAATTTGGCAGGCGTGTGTGGTCTATGGGCCAGGGCTGCACCTTTTGCCAGCCCTTTGAAAATCCTTCCAAATTTGGCCAAGTTGCAAGTTTTAAAAACACAGTTCACACGTGCTTCATCAAGACTACTTAGATTTTAACAGCTAAATTCCCCAAAGATTTTGTCTGCACTGGGTATTCTCCAAACTGGGGCAGGGTAGGATTTTCATTGTGATTGCCGATCTGGTCTGCTGGGGGCCATGCCAGGGCCAGACTCTGAACTGAGAACCAGGAGTTTGTTTCTCCTGTGTTCTCAATGACACCCCCAACCCCAACCCTGCTGGGCCCCAGGCCTGATTAAAATGCAAAGGGGAGAAGAGCTGGAGCTGCAGAAGGGGCAGGGAAGTAGATCAGGACAGGGAACCTGGGAGAAGAGGGTGGAAATAGGATTGCTAGGTGTCCGGTTTTTGACCAGAATGTCTAGTTGAAAAGGGAACCTGAGCGTGATGCTGGAAGTCTGGTTACATGCAGTAACTGGCCTTTGTCAATGAGGGTTGGGAAGAGCAGCAGCTGCTGCTGCTGGAGCCTGGACGAACTGCTCCGCTTAGCAGCAGCTGCAATTCCCGCCCCCCAGCCTGATGAAGAGAACTGGCTGGCTCCTGAACCAGGCTCCAAATGGAGGTAGTAGTGGTGCTGCCGCTGTCGGGGGAGATGGAGAGGGATGAGGCAGGGAATACTGTCTGTCTCCCTCACCCTACTGTGGCCCAATTTCTCACCCTTTCCCCTCAATCCAGAGATGGAGCCCTCTGCCCAGCTGTGCCCCGATTTCCCCACCCCAACCCCTCGCTCCAGGGACCGACCTCCCCCTCCGCCCTGGCCCTTTGCTCCAGGGAACACCTCCCTGCTGTGTCCCAATTTCCCTACCCCAGCCCCTTGCTCTGGGAACTGAACCCTTTTATCCCCCACTATGCCCCAACTGGGCAGGCAGGCAGACTCTGCATCAGCTCCTCCCACCCTGGCTCTGCAGATGACAGGTGAGTCCCAGGGGTGGGAGAGTGAGAGATGGGAGTGGAGAGCGAGCGACTGGGAGGAAGAGGTAGGGAAAGAGGCGGGGCCTCAGGGGAAGGGGCGGGGCGGGGATGTTCAGTTTTCAGCAGTTAGAAAGTTGGCAAACCTAGTGTGGAAACTGGGACTGGAGGTTAGCCAGGGCAGAGTGAAATTGGGTGTTAGGATGTGGGGAGATTGGGACAGGCTGGGCAAGGAGATTGGGACTGGGGAAGGAAATGGGGTGGAAAAGACTAAAAGTCAGTGGATGAGAGGCACTGAGATCAGATGAGTAGCTGGAAAGGAAAGGGAAAGACTGGGACTGAGAACACATAGGGTTGGGGGAAAAAAGATGAGAAGAGATCTTATGAGGCACTGGAGTGTGGGAGATTTTGGCTCCTAAATCCCTTTTGAAAATGAGATTTCTTTGTCTCCAAAATCAGTTAGGTCTTGCAACATTGAGTGCTTAAATACCATTAATAATTTGGGCCTCAAAACCAGTGGGAATGGGGAAAGTGGACACTGGGGCATGGAAGAGAGAGACTGATCAGATAAGGAGCTGGAGGGAGAGAAGGAACTGGGAGTGGGAAGGGTGATGAGTCAAGGACTTGTCAGGCAAAGCGATTGAAACCTGGATGAGAAGACTGAGGTATGGAGACTGGGAATGGGTAGGTGTGGAGAATGGGATTGGGATAAGGAACTGGGGATAGGGAAGCAACAGAACTGGTTCAAGGACAGGTTGGAGGGATGGAGCAGAAGGGGTGAAGTTTGTGGGGAACAGGCAGAAAAATCTGTGCCCACAGGAGCACTCTCAATGGCAGACCCTGGAATGGAACCCAAACTTCCTGAGTCTCACCAGATCTCTGTTGTCAGAAAATATCTGTGAAGCCCACTGTACAGTGTCCCATTCCCCTCTAATGCTGGTCCTCACCAAGAATGATGACCTACTATTGCTGTCAGTCCTGTGGAAAAAATAGTATGTGATCATGTGATTAAAGACTGAATCATAATGCCTAGATTTCACAGGCAACCTTAATTCTGGCATTTCTTAACTTTTCAATGCTTGACTTTACAACCTTAACAATTGTAACATAGTTTCTTGTGTGTAATATAGATATATTTTGTCTCCTGCTTTTGGTATTGTAGTTGGATAATACTCAAAATAATTATGTATTTTTTACTTTGGGTAGGAGATGAGACAGACAACAAAATTGCCCGTAATTCTATTTTTTCCTTGTACAAATGTGGTTGGAGATTTAGAAAATCACAAATTATTACTCAAAGTAACTTTCCTCAAAATTGCTCTTGAACTAACTAATATTATCCATAATATAAATGGACTTTGGAGTAATACTTGGTGGAGTAATGAGGCCAACAGACCATATCTGTCATCTTCATCGTGTAAAATGATTTTAAAGTATTATTTGGCAATAATTTTACACCTCAGTTATTTTTGGCAACCCTTTCAGGAAAGTTTTCCATTTTCATTCAAGGTTAATTTAGTCAAGTCCTCTCTTTCATCCCTGTTGAAAATACACGGAATTAGAAAAAATTTGGAGGGCTTTGGCGTATCATAGTGGTTTCTCTGACTTATATTCCTACATATTCAGAATTGACTCTTTTACTTTATTCTGGTGCCAGGGCCCATCTGAGTATATGGCATCAGTGTAAATTGAGTGGATTTCCCCACAGGACAAATCAAAAGTTTGTATTAGTGCAGCGAAACATGTTTGAGACAAACATGAAAGCATGAAAACCATATTTGGTTTAAGCATTTGTAACAAACTCACACCAGGCTCATCAAAATTCACTAAGAATCAATGGCTTTTTCAAAAAGCTGGGCCCATTTTTAAGTGAATTAGGGCAGACTTACATTTTTTTTCATTGAAATTTGGTAAACTTTACATCAGAATTGCTATATCTGATCATTAGTCTATCTAGTCCAGAATCTGGTCTCTGACAGTGGCCACTACCAGATACTTCAGAGAATATTCCCAGAAACCGCAACATTTATGGAATTGGAAGGTTTATATTATTTATTATATGAATTGCAGTAATACCCAGAGGCCCCAGTCAAGTGATGTTAGCTCATACCAGTGACTTTTCCATTCTTTATACATCCTGCCATATTGTTTGCTTTGATGACTGGATAGTGAACAGAGGTTTTCAGGGAGTTTTCCATAATAATGCCCAGATCTGCTTCCTGGGCAGTTACATGTAATTTGTAACCCAGCAATATGTATGAGTCTGTTGTGTGGTTCTCTGCTCTCCACTGAGGCACTTCCTTGTTGCTGCATCTGGGGAATAGCTCTGCCTAGTCTGATGCCTCCTTCCATTTCTCCTTGGCACTGCGTCCCCTCTCATTCTCAAGGAGTTGTAGTGCTGTGCTCCCTCTTCTTTGCTTAGCTCCCCAGCCAGGTCACTGTGTAGTTGCCCCCTTCCGGGATGTCAAAGTCGCATTGGACTGCCTGTTTGAGTATTATTTCTGGCAGTCCTTTAATTCAAAGTGATGCCACTTTCCCCAGTGGCTGGTAGGAGAATTTGGGCCATCCTGTTACTCTGGGTTCCAGTCCAGGGACCCTTGAATCAGCAGCTGAGGTTTGCACCGTCTCAAACCTTGCTGCCATTTTCCTGGGCTTCTTCCTATTTTACCACTATAGGTGTCTTTCTCCAACACCCCTCTGGGGAAACTCCTTCAGGGCCTGGATCCCAGGGCTTCTACTGTCCCCCTAGGTTTCCTTCTTTCCCTCTCTAAGCCTCTTTCTCGCTGAACCCCCCTTCTGCCTTCACTTCCTGTCCCCAACCCTGCCTGCTCCTGCCTAGCTGGGCTCCAGCCTCAATGAGTATTGGCTTAGCCAGCCAAACTCACTCGTTACTCAGCCTCATCTAAGCCACATTAACCCTTTCCATGCTAGTGTTGGTTGAACACTCCGTCACAAAATCATTCATATTTCACATGATCCCCATCAGTACTCATTACCCTGTATTTGTCAACACTGAATTTCATCTGTCATCCCACTGCCCATCCCCTTCCCTTTGTTCAGTCCCTCTGGAAGTCTTCAGATGCTTCTCTAGTCTTGTCTATGTCAAATGATTTTGTGTCATCTGCAAATTTTGCCACCCCAAAAGCCTGTGTGTGTGTAAGTGAAGGCACCCATTACTACTCACCCATTATTACTGTTTTCTTAAGCTGTTTTTCAGTTTCACCACATAAGCTAGATGTAACTAAGTTTTGATTCAGTTTTGCTTGGAGATTTTGAGTTAAGTTGAGTCTGAAATGCCAAGCAAAACTCACAAGGTGCAAACTCGTGTGAATAAAAACAGAAAATAACCACATGTATCCTTGCAGAGCAAAATGGCTGAATTTCACAGAGCTCTAGTTTTTGCACACTACATAATATTTTGTGAGGAATTTGTGGATAGATATTTATCAATCTGCTGGGAAGTATGTTCTGTCTGTATTTATTTAGTATGTGCTGGGGAAAGATTTAAGGACAACAAATGGCACTATGTAATGTCCCCATAGTCCATATAACAACTGGATTTTGGGCAGAGGGATTGTGCTTGGACACACATTCCATCTTGTCCTACATGCACATGCATGCTATCCCCTATTTTCTTAGGCTTCCGGACACAGCCAGCTGATTACTACACATTTCTGGTTAAGCAAAGCATTAAATCCTGTGTTCTGAGCTTACTGAAGCTAACTATTCTTCAGCCATCCGACAGCATAGGTATCTTCTCCCCAGAAGAGTGAATTAGTTTCTTGTGAAGCCACTACAATTAATCTGACCATGCTATTAGAGACTATAAAAATGATTAAAACTGTACAAAGAACTCTTGTCCAGCTGTTAGCTGATTTAGCCACTAAACCATGAGCAATTCTTAGCATACAAGTGTAATTGGTCTGCGGAGGTTTCAGACTTGAATTACCCACAGGTTTACCGTAAGATGATTGGAATGCAGTATTCCATATGGTGAAGCACTTAGCTGCCAGGATAGTCTGGGAATATATAACAATAATAATAACCTTGGCTCATAAGAATCAGGTTGGAATTAGGAGGAAAACTTTGGTAAAATAAAGATAAAGAACTTAAATAGCTATTTTTTTTTCTTTTGAAATAGTATGAAATTGACGGTCTTGGTGGTTTATAAACACCGATTCTGCTATGTGTCATTAAGCAACTGAACGTTTTGATTGCTTTGTTATCAGACATGATAAGATGAATGAGCCAATGTTGCTGCATCTGCTTTTGTGCATTTTTCACGTGCATGATACACTGTTCTAGCTGAACTATAATAAATGAAAAGAATATGCAGTAACAAAAATGACATCTCTACCTTGCAAGGTAAAGCTAGTGTCTATGAAATCAAATCTTAGTAAACCTCACATTTTCAATTTTAAAACCTCATGTACATATTTACTATGAAGTCATCATTGAAATCAAACTAGCATTTCCTTCTGAAACCTGTGAAGTGTTTGATTTGTCCTAGAGTTCTCAGCTAGAGTAGTGTTTCTGTACATACAATATTATATTTGTGTAGAAGCTCTCCATAGCAACTAATGAGCTCCTGAGGGTAAGAAAAGAAGTAAAGCTCAAGTTTGATTTACAAAAATGAAGCCGTCATTTTCCATTTTCAGTGGTGAGTTTGAAGCGAATCACAATTCAGCTGCATTGTCATTAGCTGCCTGTACAACTGACGTGGAAAACTTAAGCTAACCCTTAACAACACGACCGTGCTCTTAGAGAACCATGTTGGCAGCTTCCATCCATGCTATATGTGGAGCAGTATTTGTGCTGTGTGCCTTTATTTCTCTATGAGTAGGGGACACATCTTGCAAGCTACATGAGCAGTATTGAGGAGTGGAGTGTATAAACTGAGTTGAACTAAGGAGGTCACGGGCAGTGTAGTTAGGGCTATTTCGTTACTACTCCTCCTCTAGGATATAATAGCAGCCATTTCATTTTATTTTTGCTCTGCATCCGCCTTCTCCTTGTTCCATCATACACATTTTTTCATCTGTTTGTTATCTGAATTCTGAGGCTACCAAAATGGAATCAGCGTTAAAGTAGAATAGGAAAGAAGACAGGAGGTATTCCAGAGAAATGTCCTGTTTGAGATACCTAATGGCATGTCCCCTCTGATAGCTGCAAATTATGTCTTTCTGTAAAGCACTGAGTTTTTGCAGAATGGGGTTAGGCGTTAAGGTAGTTGTGTTCACTCTTTCTAGGAAACAAGAAAAAAATGTAATATATTGATTGTCAGTCCCTGAGTTTTACTATTGATCATCTTATTATCTTGATAGTTGTAATCTCTTCAGGCCTCTTTCCCCCTCTCCATGCAATGAGCCTGTCTCACCCTTTTCTGCCTTTTCCAGAGTCATATCTTTCTCTATGTACCTTCTGCATCAGAATCTAGAACAGTCCACTCTTTGTTGCTGTCTATGACTTTGATGTATCCAGAAGATTTCCTTTGTCAGGAGAAATTTAAGATCCCTTCTGAGAGACAAACCTAGAATTTGTGAATGGAAGAAACTAAAGGTCTAGTCAGTCCTCCTTCACTTCTGGGCAAGCGTGTCTTGCTACTCAACAAACAGACATTCACTTAGGATTCCAAGCATATCCATCCGTGCTGTAACTGCATCACAAACTGTACAACTTTCCAGTCATCATTCTCATAAAAAAAAAGTTTTCGTTTTAATTTTCTTTTCGGCTGCTCTCGTTTGAGATTATGTACTATCCCCCTGCCCCTGTAAATAGAACAGATAATTTCCCGCTATAGGTCTCTCTTCAAGTATCTGAAAACTGCAGTAAAATCTTTTTTCCAGCTTCCTTTTATATGTGACAAACTTGTTGAAATACTACAGGGAAGGGTGCTAGTAATTCCTAACCTAGATAGATAGGTTCCTTAGTTCTTGAGCCTTTCCTTGTTTGGCAAAGTAGCCCTTTCATATCACAGACCAATTTCCTTTCCTTCTGAGATTTCTCTAAACCCTGGATAACCTTTCCTGTAGTGTGTGATCTAAAACTGTATGCAATATGCCACTTGTGACCCTGCATATTCTTCCTTTGAATTTGAAACACATTTTGTTATTTATCCAATTTGTGATTCTGTTGGATTCCTTTACCAACATTATGCATCATGACTCTGCCTTCACTGTATTACGCAGAACCAAAATCCATTTATTTTCTCTCATCCATTTCATGAAAATTTAACTCCTCCCCCGTACCAGCCTATATGTCACACATCAACCATTTCTAAACAATGAAAACCATTTCCCAGTTACCCACTAGAAATGTTGCGCTGCTCTCCTTTTTGTTTTTGAATGATTTACACATTAGTCAAATGACAATTTTGATCATTTTAGATTACAAATACAGTTTTGTTGGGATTTCCCTGTGAAAAAGTGTATGAGGTCTTGACCTATTAAGCCTTGGAGACCCAAAGAAAAGAAAAAAGAAAAGAAAAGAAAAAGATAAGACACTGGAGTGGGACATAAGAGGTCTGGACTCAATTCCTGACTCTGCCACAATCTTCCTGTGTGATATAGGGTAAGTCCCGTGGTCTCTCTGTGCCTCAGTTCCCCATCTGTAAAATGGAGATAGTATTTTCTTTCTCCCACAATTTGGTCTTGTTTATTTAGATTGTAAGCGCTTTAGGGCAAGGACTCTCTTACTGGTTGGCCCTCACCACCTCCAGTATCCTGTCTTTCTGTGGGAAAAGGCTAGCACCCTGAGAAAGACGAACGTCAACCTACACGGTACAGGGCTGAGTCCACTTTTGCCATCAGAGACAGCTTTGTTTTTATTGGACAGATTTTCTTCAGGCCTAGGCCTGCAGGAATGCCATCAGAATGAACAAAGCCTTTCAGCCATGCAAAAAGCTGGTTTTAAATAGTTAAAAGTGGAAGTTAGGTTCTGTTACAAATTCCATTTGAATTTACAAATTCCATTGTGGGCTGTGTGAAAACACTACAATGTGGGTGTCTAATTTTCCTTGTTTTGTTGGCAGTGGCAAATTTTTTTCTATCATGCCCATCAAAGCATTCAAGAGACAGAACACTTGGATAAATAAAGTTTGGATAATTTCCTGAAAATAAAATTAAAAATATCTTTTTGTCCCTATAGTTTTAGCAACATGGTAATACCTCTTAATTATTTTTTCCTGTTTCTTCAAGACATTTTCTCCAATTTCCTCATCAAAATGCTTCTGATCATACCCAAAAAGGCAAAGTTAACAAATTGCACATAACGTATTCAACTGTGCTGAAACTGTTATCAACAGAGATTCCTTACAACACCATGATCTTTTTCCAACACACACACTTGCTATTAGTCTCTTCAGCCTGTTAAATCTGTTAAAGTGGCAATGTCAGCGTCCCCACAGCGAAAGGGCAGCGCTGAAATGTACTGATGCTGCGCTGCCGAAAACGGGCAGAGTGGTTGAAATATTCGGCGGAGAGCATTGTATGGCCCCTTCAAAGTAGAGGTTCTGTGATTTCGGCCCCTCACTTTGAGTGAGTTTGACAACCCTGCACTAGACAGTGCAAAAACACCAGAATGAATCCTTTATCTCCGCAACTATTTTTTGGGAAAGATGGGGAAAGATGCCAAGAACAGACATAAATTTCCCGTGGGAGGAAGGTAGGTGGGGGTGCCGGAGGTGGTGGGGGGAGGAGAGAATAAAAATTCAGGATGTGCCCTAAAGGGAGATCAAAATAGATTCCAATATTCCAACATTGTGAATGTCACATGACTTTTTTTAGTTATGATAGAAAAATTAGTCAATGTGATAGTAATTATATATAATATGAAGATATATTATCTTGAAATATGAGATAGCAAATAATTTTTAAAATGCAATTCTAGTATAAAGAGCGACTGTGAAAAACAGCCCCTTCTTACTCAACAGGTCTGTGTACAAAACTAAGATTGTAGTGTTTGTTATTTCAGTTGCCCCTCTGCAGTCAGAGCTATAGGAGAGTAAACTGAATTCTTTCCTTCTCATTTGGATGGAATCTCCATCCTTAGAGGTTTTTAAGGTGTGGCTTGACAAAGCCCTGGCTGGGGTGATTTAGTTGGGGGTGGTCCTTTGAGCAGGGGTTTGGACAGATGACCTCTTGAGGTCCCTTCTAACCCTAATCTTCTATGATTCTGTGATTTGCCCAATTGTAGTTCCTGCAACAAATATAATCTTTTTGTTGCACTCCATCTCATAAATGCATAAAAATTGGCACTTGGGCCCCCTGCAGTTTATCCAAAATGATTTTCAAACTGATCTATTTCTCTTTAACTATTTCGAATTGCTCTTTAGTCTCACTTCAAAAATCTCCTCTCTTTCAGTAGTCCAAGGGGTGAGCATCTTTTAACCTTTATTTCTTGAAAAGAAAAATCAGGTTTGATCAGGAGGTACGTTTTCTCTCACACACTAAACAACAAAATCTCTGCAGTAGGCCTGAAGGGGGAAAATTTTTAAAAGATCACTTTCAAAAGAATGAAACAGCCTTTTCAAGTCTTTGGTTAAAGAACTTATCTGTAAAGAGCACTCCAGAAACCTTTTATCCTGTCAAAGAACATGTCCTTCATCTTCTCTGATGGAGCTATAGAGAAAGGGCCATGCCAAAGTCGTATTGCTGTGGCATAAACAATAAAGATGAAGACAATCAAGTATTTTAAAAATCTTCCACAAATATAATTAGCCGAGTCCACCTCTGGCTTTTTACTTATCTTTCAACTAGAGAAATGTTTCACTGCTGTGCTCACTAGTGAAATGCTTTTAAGTTTCAGAAAGGACATCAGGCTGCTGGTGCCAGCAGAAAAAATAAAAACAACAGGCTTTTCCACATCAAGACACTTCTCTGTCATGTTTTTATAATCAATGTTTGACTTAAAAAAGAAAAACCTTCTCCCATTTAGTATGGCTGAGGGAGTAGATGCTCCTGTGGAAAAACAACAACTTTTTTGGGTGCCTAGAATCAAGCTTATGCAGGCCCCTGAAATGAGAAACACTAAAGAGTGCAGTAAATTAAAGATCACCTTTGTTATTAAATATGCTTAGCCCACGCTGGTTCCTGGACCTTTGGAGCTGAGTGAGGAGCAGGTTGCAGCTATGTAGTCTTACAAATACCAAAGTGCCAAATTGTGGTGGAGCAATGGTGCGGTTTGATTGGGGGAACAGCGAAGCATCCAAGCAGCAGTACATAGGGGCTGGCATGCTGGGAAGCAGCCCTTGATGCTCCCTGCAGCACTGTTCTGCCCACACGATGTATAGACGTGAGAGGCATTGGCACAGATGTGACTTTCCCCACACAGCCTGAGCTCCTCAATATAGCCAACAAAAGGAGAATAAAGCTGTTTGGGTCTTTGATACTGTCTAGCATACTATGGTGCTATCCAAAGTCCAGTGAAGGCAATGGGAAGATCCCCACTGATTTCAATGGGCTTTGGATCAAGTGCCAGACAGGTGGAGGCATAATTACATAAGAACATCAGAACGACCATACTGGGTCAAAGCAATGGCCCATCTAGCCCAGTATTCTGTCTTCCAACAGTGGCCAATGCCAGGTGCTTCAGAGGGAATGAACAGAACAGGTAATCATCAAGTGATCGTCCACTCCCAAATTCTGGCAAACAAAGACTAGGGACTTCCCTGACCACCTTAGCTAATAGCCATTGTTGGACCTATCATCCAGGAACTTTTCTAGTTCTTTTTCAAACCCTGTTATAGTTTTGGCCTTCATGACATCCCGCAGCTACAAGTTCCACAGGTTGACTGTGTACTGTGTGAAGAAATACTTCCTTTTGTTTGTTTTAAACCTGCTGCCTATTAATTTCATTGGTGACTTCTGATTCTTGTGTTATGTGACAGAGTAAATAACACTTCCTTATTCACTTTCTCCACACCAATCATGATTTTATAGCTCTCAATCATCTTCCCTCTTAGTCATCTCCTTTCCAGGCTGAAAAGTCCCAGTCTTTTTAATCTCTCCTCATACGGAAGCTGTTCCAAACCCTTATTCATTTTGTTGCCCTTCTCTGTACCTTTTCCAATTCTAATACATCTTTTTTGAGATGGGGCAATCAGAAATGCATGCAGTATTCAAGATGAGGGTGTACCATGGATTTATAATTACAATAAATTATAATTATAATAAAAACCTGGTATTATGAAATTCTGTCTTATTATCTATCCCTTTCCTCTTGGTTCCTAACATTCTGTTAGCTTTTTTAACTTCTTTTTCTACTATTAGGCCCACAATATTTTGAAACAAGTATTAGTTCTGCTGGGAACCCATGCTTATGTAGTTCAATGTTTCCCAAACCCATCAGTGGGTTGCAGGAAGGTTCTAGATGTGTCGTGGGGACTCAGACAAACATACGCTTCTCCTGGCCCAGTACAGAGGCAAGGCCCTGGGACAGAGGGTGTTGGAGAGCAAGCCCACCCTGTACTCACCCTGCAGTGGCAGCTCCTGTCCTGTGAGTTTGGGCCCAGCTCACTCCTTCAGATATTGCAACCTGGCACACAGTCCCAGTGCCACGCATTTGGCTATCCTTCTGTCATGGGCCACATTTGAGTGAGTGGGGCTGTGACTGCGCGCCAGGTTGCAATGCCGAGAATGGGAAACCAGGCCCAGCCCTGCAGGACAGCAACCGCCACTGCAGGGTGAGCACAGGACAATATCTTTCTCTAATCCCCTCCACTCCCAGGGCCTCCCACCAGTCTGTGATTAGCATTGTGGCGCTAGGGAAGAGGATGCACATATTTAATGGTGGCTTGCAAAAAGAGACAAAATTCAGCTGCTGTGCGTGATACTTCCTTGGGATGCCCAGGGTTCTGAGGCACCTCCCCATCACCAGCCTCTAGTGTGAAGAAGTCTTGTCTGTGTCTACTATGGATCAGCTTCCTACCCCACCATCCACGGGCATCTACTGGACACTCACAGTATTCACCATTTTGCCATTTCCAAAGAAACAGTGCACCTAGTTTACTAGTTCCACCTCAGATCACTGCTCCACTTAGCTCACAGCAATTAGATTTGTTTATAGTAAAATCAAATATGAATTTATTTAACAAAGCACGGAGATTCCAGTGGCAGCAAATAGAAGTACCAGAAACAAAAGGTTATATACCAAATAAAATCATAACACATATTCTAAAGCCTAGACTTCATTAACAAGATACTCGCATGTCTAATAAATCATTGTTCACACAAAATTCCTGCAGCACTGCATAGCCAGGAAGGCTGTGACCTTTCTTTCATGAGACAGACACAATGTCACTTTGCCTGCAAGGTAAAGGATTTAGTGTGTCTCTTTGCACTCCAGGATATACCAGACTAATTCTTTGTCTTTATTCATAAACAGGACACCCCCTGCTGTTTGTTTCATCATGTAGATTTCCTCTTTTGTAGTTTTTATAGTCTCTCAATTTGCACCTGGGTCTGTATCAAATGGTGAGGCATACAGTACACAATGCACAAATTGGCCAGACAGGGAGATAGGTGTCAGTTCCTCCTTCCTGAATGGTACATCTTTGAGGTATGTCATTTCCTGGTGACCTGGCTTAACTCCAAGAACTTATGAGCTTATTTTCAGCAGAGATACATAACTCCTTAAATATTATCCATGCACACATTTTATAATTATTATGACAACCAATGGGCAGCTGACTCTACCAAGTTCATGACATCCTGTGCTGAACTATTATGCAGATAGTCAACCAGGGGATCCTACCAACCTTATGCATCCCCTGTGCTCTCTGCCAGCTGACAACAGGTAATCCCTGAGTCGCAGTGGGTTGCCTTAGTAAAAAGTTTGGGAACTACTCATTTTAGTTTATCAGCTATTTTTAGTCCATGATTTATGAGATCATCAGAATCCCTTACTGTAATTACCCCTGCATTTTCAGCCTCTCGCTATCATTTTTATGTTAGCACAGGAAGAAGAGTTAAAAGAATAATTAAACATTGCATAAGGGAAGAAAAAGGATTCTTTCATGTGGTGGGGATGGGGACATTGTCCAACAAAGAATGGAGGATTTTGTTAAATGTGCAACGTGGATACTGGAAAGTGTATAATGCTACACAGGTTGGGATAGTGTAATAGAGTGGCTTGCCCTTTAATGGCTAGGGGTCCCCCAGCCCTGATTTCAAAAGAGGCACACCTGAGCAGGAATTAACTGATTCCTCTACAAGAACAGCAGGAAGAAGTCAGGCTACTGGCCTTGCAGAGAGAGTTCTCTGGGAGAACTGAAGTTGTTGAGAGAGTAGCTTCCAGCAGAGCAAATTGGAACTGAGTGAAATACAGAAGCTGCTGGGAGTGAGTAGGCTCCAGCAGAAAAACCTGAAACTTGGGGAGTGAGATGACAGGCAGGAAATGCCTTGGAGAATGGACGGACAATGTTTGTTAATATAATAAAGTGGAACACAAGAAAGAATGGGAATGGACAAAAGTTTGTGAATGATTGAGGGAGTCCCCTGGATAGGGAAATGGAGGCAAGGGCTGCTTGCAGGATCTCCCAGAGGCCACCCAGGGGTGCTTGGGAAGACCACTCGTTGAGAGGTAAGAGTATGGCCCTGATTCTCCACTACATCCAAGCTGCATTCAGACATAATGGGCAGTGGATGCCACAGGAGGCATGCTGTGGCTACCTGAGCCTTTGCTGCTTGGCCCTGATGGAAATTAGGGAAGCAAAGGGCCAACTCCAACCTCTGCCACTGTTGTTCAAGAGCTGTCCCCCATAGCTGATCAGGTATAGTGGAGCTTGGTTTAACCATGCCCCTAGTCTGTCTTTCTCTTGCTGAATCAAAATCTAAAGCAGCATGGAGGAAGCAGGGGAGCCCTATCTATGTGGGAAGGCAGCAGAGAGAAAGGCAACATTTACTTTGTCAGAGCCAGATTCTACACCATTGCACAACTACATGTTCCTGCTGAGTAGTACATTGCTGTATGGAGTAGCCCCCTGAATTTAAATGGGCCAGTTTCTAATAACCTTACTGCCACTGACTAGCACCTTGCCTTCTGCACACCTCCTGACTGGACTTTTAAAATAATAAACCTTATTTGGCTTTGAAGTGTAGTGATTTTTGATAGTGTCTCATGGCCAAAATCTGCTGCAGAATCTAGTTTAACAGTCATATCCTCAGTGGTTTTATTCCCTGTTGCCTCTAAAAGGGTCCTCTCTGCTTGGCTATTATAGTTCACTCTGTTGTTTTGGGTGTCATGTGTATTGTTGGCTTCTCCCAGGCTTTATACATTCCTCTTCCCTATTTCTCTATCGGACATGAGTGAAAAAAAATTGCAATGTTGCCATTAATGGTTGGTCTTCTCTCTGTCCTTGTTTGCCTCTATTGGTCTCGCTTCTATATTCTAACTCATATGACAATAATACAGTGAAGTGTCTACACACTTGGTTTGATCTTTCCCAATGGGTACTATGGTCCTCTCTTATAAGCTATATTTAGTTACCCATTTTTCTGTGAATCATTAAAATACATATTAAGTATCCTTACACATTATCCTATATTGAAAAGTCAATGTAGTGGTGTGGAAAATTGCCAGATTAACATCCCTGAACTTCTCTGTTTATCCACAGATCAGGGACAACGTACACAGTAGCAGTTCAAGCTTCCTTCACATCCCTCCACCTGCTTGCCTCAAGACTAACTCAAAGGATACTTCTAGGGCAAAAAAGGTAGGTTAGTGTTCATGCATGTCTCTTCAGCCCTTAGCACCTGTACTGAGTCTTTCAAAAAGAATTCCAGAAAATGCTAATCTTGGGGATGGATAAGCAGTTCTCATCATGAGTCAACTTATCGGAAATTATCATTATCACTTGTGAGCCTTGTTGGCCTTTTTGATGAAAAATGATACTGGTGGTGACACTGGCATGACCAAAGTCCAACAAAAGGTTCCTTTAAGTTATTTTGTTTTTAAAGGTAACATATAAAGGAAAGTATCAAAATACATAATCACAAAAGAATAGTTAATTTAATGAACTTGTGAAACCAAGCAAATAGTATAACAAAAACAGCTCAAGCAATCACAGAAAAAAACAAACAAGAAACGATAACAAAACTCAGTATGGCTTGGTCTACACTAGCCATTTATGTCAGTATAACTAGGGCCACACCCCTGAGCTACGTAATTATACTAACCTAACCTCCGGTGCAGACAGCACTATGTCTGCATCAACATAGCTACCGCCTCTCGGAGAGATGGATTAACTATGCTGATGGGAGAAACTCTCCCTTCAGGATAAGTAGCATCTTCACTTAGCGCTACAGTGGTGCAGACAGCTGTGCTGCTGCAGTGCTTTAAGGGTAGACAAGACTTAAGGGTTAAAGGATAGTAGTTTGTGACCACTTCCATCCAAAGCTCATATTGACTAACAGTCAGAGACCTTTAGCATTTAATAGTTGAATGGCACTACAAAGGGTTCTCAGTGAGGTGGCTTGAGGTCAAAAAACCCATTAATTATAGTTATAGAATGGGGGTAAAAATCAGCAATGGACAGGCTGCAAAAGGTTTAGAATTTGGTTTCTGTTCAGATAAACACCTAATAGCCTGGAGGATTAACCAGAGCTTATCAAAAACCCCTTGAGTCTGCAAAATTTAGCTGGAAATCTCACAGGAACAGGTTCTCATGATATTTCCAGCCAAATATTACAGACTTGATTTGGATAAACTTCAAATAATCCAAATGTATGGGTGCTAATCCAAATTGAATGCAATCTCTAACATTTGGAGGGTCTCCTGACACTATTAACATGTCCAAATGGTAAAATAAAGAGAGAATCAAAAATGAAACAGTCAAGGAATTAAGGGATAAAGAAAGCAAGCTACAGAGTAAATAGAAAAGTGCATAAAAGCAAAAAGGCAAACACACTGCCTCTTTGAGCAGAAGGTACCAGTAGCATCACGTTAAGAAACAACTTAATCAGTTTTTGATTTATAGAGCTGTAGCAAGAGGGGAAAAAAATGTCAAGGCTTTGCAATACTTTTATTTTAGCTTGCTAGACCAAAAACAGATTAGTTTTCACACATAAAATGTTACAGTGAGTTAGTCTATAATGTAGACAAGACAAAATCTTGGACTCCGAAATGAGGAAGGCTACATTTTGTGAGTTGCAAATGAATTGTATTAAGGCCTCTAAGGAGGAGTATAAAAAAAGAGTGTAAAAATAATTTCAAAGCACATGTATAAAAATTACCATGACAGCAGCCTTTAAATTGGATGCTGCAAAAAGAGAAAGTTACTAATGATGGCTCTGATGCTGCTACTCTTGGAGCCTAAGGTTTGTTATTTTGACTTCAAAGGGAAGAAGGATCAGACCCAATATTTGCAATATAAAGCTTTCTTCATGATCAATCTGCAAAGCAACAGGTATTGCAGCTCTTTCATGTGGACTGAAAGATATGCAAAGAGAAGTTTCCAGCTGAGACAGGTTTAGCACAAATTCTCTGACTGGTCCAGCAACAGGTTCTCTTTTGGATCATGATACAGCTGCTGCCTGTAGACTACAAAGATCCTGGTTCAATTATCAGCTGCCATAACATTGATACATCCTCAAACAGGCTAAATATTCTGTTACTGTAAATGGACTCCTCTCCAATGGCACCACTGGATTTTCACCTGCGTATAACAGCAGAGTATTTGGCCAAACACGTTCAAGCCTGAAAAAGGGGATTTCACTGTTATATTATATTATACTGTGCTCTAGTGTCTTGCCACTAGTTAGCCAGCACAATAGAACTAGCTTGTAGTGTTTTGAAAACGGATATATCAGGATGATCTGATTACTGCATAACAAACAGCTGGGTAGAATATTTGCAAAACATTTGTCACTGAATTTTGCCTGTTTTCACAATAGCAAAACTTCTGTAAAATAGTATTTCTGCAAAGTGTTTCACATTTTTAAAAAGTGACATTTTATGACATATTTTCACTGAATTTTTGCAGCAAATATCTGCTTGGCTTTTAAAAATTTTTAGTTGGGTTGATTGGTTATGATTGGTCAGAGGTCACATGGTATAATTTTTGTTCCCTGATTGGTTGAGTATTCAGAAGGGTGGCAGAAACCATTTTGACTGTGCATTTTGGAAGGATGGGCCAGAATTAGGAGTCTTCCTTCCAAATAATAAAGGAAAAAAAGTCAGTTAATCTTTTTTTACATCAAAGCGGAAGTGGGAACTGATTGATTTGATTCTCATTTTACCATGCATTTCCCTTTCATTACCAATACCTACTATGCCAGATGAGTGTTTGATGTGTCACATTTATGTAGTGTATACCTTTTCATTGTTTATAACTGACTGTATTTTCCTGTCTTTGAAATGTTTGCTATATACTTTGATATTTTTCTCATCCCTCATCAACTTTGATCTGACAAGAGTGTATGGCATCAATGGCTTCGTTATAGTCCATCCGCTTGCATCACATTTGTTATTTTGTGTTCTAATGGCAACTGCTCATTGGGGTCTGTGCAGTGTAGTTGTAGCTGTGTCGGTCCCAAGATATTAGAGAGACAAGGTGGGTCTCCTTTTATTGGACCAACTCCTCTTGGTGAGAGACACAAGCTTTTGAGCCCCCACTAGGTTCTTCTTCAGACCTGAAACTTTGTCTCTCACCAAAAGAAGTTGGGCCATGTAGAAGTTTCCCTGTAGGGGTCAGCACCGGGGACTCTCCCTCTGAGTCAATCTCAGAGGGAGGCCATCCTTCCCAGCGCCTACAGCTTTGGGAGCCCAAATCAAGGGGCCACCTCCAGCCCTCAGTAGGGCAAGCCTGGGTTCAGGTTGACTTTTTTGGCTTGGGGAATAGTCTCTCGGCCCACGGGCACACTATCCGTCTAGGGTCCGGCCTGCTGTCAGGGACAGGCCAGTCGCAGGAAATAGCTTCAAGCCCTCAGACCGGGCAAGGAAGCAATCTCTTGCCTAGCCCTTGGGAGGGCTGGTAGGCAAACCGAGGTAGGCTCAGGCCCTTGGTAGGGCGAACCACAGTCTAAGGCCTGGCCCTTTGACAGGGCAGAGCTGAGGGACAGCAGTCTCTAATCCTTGGCCGGGGAAGTCAGTAGTCTATGGACTGTTGGCCTGGGAAGGCCAACAGAAGCACACGCAGATGCTCAAACCCTCAGCAGGGTGAGCAGCAGTCTGTGGCCCGGCCCTTAGGCAGGGCAAGGCAGGCAGTAAGGGACAGGTTCTGGCGCTAGCCGGTATCCAACCCAGGTCAGGGTGAGGGAAGTGAGGAGAGGGACGCAGGCCCACCCATCTCCACTGCATCCCAGCCCAGGGCCCTGGCAGTGACGGGGTGTCCCATCACTGGGTCGGCGGGGCTCTAGCCAAAACGCACCGACTCACTGCGAGCCGCAGCTCAGCAGCACCACAGTCGGCTTCCCTGGGCTCCTTCCTCCCGCCCTCTGTTTAAAGTACCTGGGCTCCATCACCATCCTCTGGGTTGCTGGGTTCAAGGGCATGCGGGAGTCCCACAAATCCTTCCCCATCAACCGGTGGCAGCTCCAGAAACTGCACAGGGTCCTCTGCAGAGGGCAGTTCCTCCAAGTCCTCCAGCCCCCAGGCAGTGGGTAGCACTGGCAGGTTCTCGGGATCCCAGGCAGTTCGAGCAGGGCTTCCTCCGGGTCCCAGGCAGCAGGCAGCTCCTCTGGATCAGCAGGTCCTCACGCTGTGGGTAGGTCTGGCAGCTTCCTCTCTTCATGGGCCTCTGGTACAGTCCTAGGCTTGAGCGCCAAGGGAGAGGTGTCCTTCTCCCTTGGCCACTGGGCCCTAACTGAGCTCGCAGGCCTGGGTTTTAAAGACCTGGCCCCGCCCACCTGCTTCCGGTCAGGTGGTGTCTTTCTGGGCTCAAACCACCAGGGTGGGTTTGGGTCTCCCTCTGCGTCAATCTCAGAGGGAGGCCACCCCTCCCGGCTACAGTCCAATAAAAGTTAGTACCTCACCCACACTGGGATCTGCTCAGAGAAAGGCCACCTTACCACATAGCAAAGAGGCATTTTTGCAGCAGCAGCAGCAGCAACAGCATTGGCAAAAAAAAAAAAAAAGGAGAGATACAGCACGTCTTCAAAACAGGCACACCTCAAGTAATCACGGGGGTCACAGCAGGGTGCAAAGGTAACATCAACAGCATGGCTTTCTGATCACAGGTCACATCCCATTCTAGCAGACACAGAAAGCTGCTGCAGAGAAATGTCTGGCTAATTTGACTAGAATTAGCAAACAATCAGGGACTGGGGATATGTTTTGAGGCCAGAGGCTAGGGGCACAGTTTGTCCATGCAGAGACTGATGCTGATTTGTTGTGATTGCTGTTTATTTATATTGTGGTAATGCCCTCCCCCCCCAATCAGATCCTTGTGCTAGGGTCTGTACAACACATAAGAAAAAAAGATCCATGTCCTGAAGATCTTATAACCTAAAAAGATATAAAATACACAGAATGTAGGGGAAAGAGGTACACCCGTTGGCAAGTGTCCCTAGTTTAAATGGTTAAGCCCCATCTGCTCTCTCTCACCCACACACGCGCACACACACAGAGCCCCTACATAGACGTGTGTCTGTCCGTCTGTCCTCCCACTGCTACTCCTTGGTGAGGAAGGAGCTGCTCCTAGGGGCTGGTTCTGCTCAGCTGGGGGAAGAAAGACCTCTGGGTCCTCTTGCCCCTGATGCAGAATCTGGAGAGAAGGCTTCATTTTGGCAGGATTCATCATATCTGATATAGCCAAGAAAATATTTCCCCCTGTTTTGCCCAGCTCTAGCCATGGAACCCTGGTTATTGCTGCAGCCTGCCGTATTAAATTGCTAAGGTACTTCAGATGCTAGAATGATGACAGAGCTGTAATTGCTGTACTCAATTAGATCTTGTGCAGGTCTCGTGAGGGGGTCTAGAATCAGTACATGTCATTGCTACATAGAAATCTTTTTAATACATAGCAAATATGGAAAACCAGATGATACAGTGCAAAGCACAAACAATGTACTGCCAGGAAAATGTCTGCATTGGCAGGGAGTGTACTAAATGAGAGTAGTAGGTCTTTTCCATCTCTGATATCTATATTTCTGTGCTCAAACTGCTCTGCTGCAGTTCCACTACCCCACTTGCTGTGCTAATTCTAGTGGCAAATATGAAATTGGAACACTCTGGGAGCACATTGTGCTAGATGGGCCTGTTACTATACTTTGGCAGCATTCAGCAATCAAACTTAGCGGCTTTGTATTGCTTATTGCAGTTTACTAACCACTGCCACTTTGAAAAGCTCCTGTGCTATTCTACCATTTAGACAGTGGGTCTGTATCACTAAAACAGAATTTAAATGCTAAACTGATGACAAAACAGCAATTAAAAATGATCGACCGTAAGGTCCCATAACTCCAAGAAAGCAAGGAAATGCCCAACAAAGGCTACCGCTGGATTCCTAATTCACACAAGCGTGCCAGAGTTTCACGGAAGGGGCTACAAAACTTATAATTATTTTTTACATATTTGTATTACAGTAGTGCCTAGGAACCTTATTCAAGGATCAGAGCCCTATTGTGCTAGGTGTTGTATGGATAAATGTCAGAGACAGTCCACATCTCAGGGAGCTCCCAATCTACCAGTCAGGTGACTCAACTGGTGAACAAAACAGACAAATTTGGCGGGGGTGGATTGGGAGTATGGGGAAGCAGTGAAACAATGGAATTTAACAGAAAAGTAGAAGTCATGGCTAGTCATTTACCTAGCCACTGCCAGATTGGAGTCATGTGTAGGCATCCCAGCAGAAGTAGGTTTTGAGGAGGGATTTTTAAAAAGAGAGAGGAATGCATGGAGAGAGGAATGGAACTAAATGCATAGAGGTGCTTGAGAGAGAATCAGACAAGTGGGAGACTGCGGCTGCCATCACTGGCAGTGCTGAGATGGAGGTCAACATCTGGAGAAGTTGGTGGTTTTGATAAATAGGAGGAGGCTAAAGGGTGAAAGGCCTTAAGGGCAAAGGCAGATGCTTGTGTTTGAGGTGATAGTGTGGAGAGCCAGTGAAGGGACACAAAGAAGGGAGTAATGTGTTCAGAGCAGTGAGCAAAAAAGATGTTCCTACCCAGAAGTGTTTTGAAAAGACTTGACTAATGGCAATGTGGCTGGCATCGAGGCCAGAGAGGAGGACATTACAGTAGTTGAAATATGAGATAATGAGGGCCTGAACAAGCATCTTCGCAGACTATACAGCGAGAAAAGGTTTAGAGAGAAAGGCTAGATAATGTAACGCTTAATACAACAAAATTAGGGCTTGTCTACACATGGAGTCATTCCTGATTAACTCAACATGTAGAACCTCTTATTCCAGAATAAGCCTGCCATATTCCTGTTAAACTTAACACTCTTTCAACAACCATCAAGCTAAACAGGAACAAGGCACTCTTATCAGTAATAGTTAAACAGGAAAAAGTCCATTTGTAAACAAGCTCGTAGTTTAGGATTCTCTCTGTCAGTCCCAAAGGAAAATTCCTTTGATTTGCTATTAAATACTACAATACTTTATGGTATTTATGGTCACTTTATATATATACATTTATCAATATCTATCAGCAAAATAATTATTATTAAAGTAATACCTGTGAAAGTTTCAGTATTTCTGTGGCGTTATATAGTGTTGAGTTTATTCCCTGGACACTGGCATTTAATGTAAGTTTCATTAAAGCCTATATTTTCAAAAGTAACTAGTGAATCTGCATGTCTCAATTTGTCATGCCTAACTTAAGACACTGTAGAAGAGATTTTCAGAAAGTGCTGAGCATCTATTCTCTAAAAATCAAGACTCTTTGAGGAGTCTCAAGTTGGCCACCCAAAATCACTGTTCCCTTTTTAAAATCTTAGTCCTAAATGTGATGGAGGGAATCCCATTGATTTCAGTGGGAAAAAGGACAACTTTAAATACACAGATGGGGTATTGCTGTAGTAAATGAGAACAGATAATGTGCTTTCTTCCCTGTCCCAAAGGACCAGGATTCCTATAAAGTATTTTCCTGTATCTGAATATTTTCTTTATCTCTCCTCAACAACCAGTCATTTTCCATTAATCTTAGTAAAAAAATTCTGTGACTTCCTTAATATGTGCATAATACCAAATAGATCTGAGGTTCTACTGAATATATAAATAGTTTAATATCTGAAAATAAGCAAAGACATAACAAAACCACTGTATGGCAAAATCTCACTAGCTGGCAACCGTTGGAAGTATTGGATATCTTGAAGTTGTTTTTCAGTTATGGCGATTAGTCTGGATAATAACAAATCCTTTCCAAACATACATTCCAGGGAAGATTTAACAAACAATAAACAACATTTTGTTTACAAAGATTTCCATTGGAAAAATATTCTGCACACTTACATAACCATCCATATGCAAATTAATAAACATATTGTTTGATTCCTCTTCTTCCCCTCTCAGTGGCACCAACAATTGTTTCCTTTATTTTATTATTAATTATTATTATTATTATTTATTGTGGTAGTACCGAGAGAGCCCAATGAAAGATTGGGCCCCTTTGCTAGGCTCTATACAAACATCCTGGCCCCACTGAAGTCAATAGAATTTTGCCACTGACTTCAATGGGCCAAGGATTTCACCCATAGGGCCTTCAGTAAGGGATCCTATACTTCTTCCACTGATGATTTCCTAACTTTTGCAGATTTATGTCTGATCTCAACTTCATATTAGTATGTGTTTTGAATTTAATTGTACACACAATTTCTCAACCACAAAGTCAGTTTTTATTTAAGGCCAGGCTTCTCGTGAGTAAAAGTAAATTTTGTACAAAATACAGTGACAGCCTGGGAAACTTTCCTGTTAATGATCATTTCTTGTTAAAATGTAAGTATATGGGCTTGTCCACATGGGGAAATAGACCGGCATAGCTATAGAGTAATATTTATTACAGAATAGCTATGCTGGTCAATTTCTCCCATGTAGATAAGACTTATGATTCACCATTACGTTTCTATACCAACTAAACTAGAGCTGGTCCATCCTCATCGATGAGGAGATAGCTGGGAAATTGTTATTCTGAGCACATTAAACCCCGTTCGCCTCTTGCATCACAACCAACAATAAAGCAATAAGGTCACCATATTTCAATTTGCTCTCAGTGAACGGACCATAAAGAAAAGATCAGTTCTTTCATCTCTTTTAGATGACCTGATTTAATGCACAGCAAATGAAGACCTTGGAGGATAACAAGAGCTTAATACATAAGACCGGGGAGGGGAAGTGCTGCTGGAAAATTGTTTTACTTAGTTGGCAGTGAGGAATCATTAAAGACAATGATCCTTAAGTAGTATTTGTTAATTATCAAAATGGTACCATGGCCAATTTTCATTCCCTTGTCCACAGTGTAATCAGTACAAATAAGTCCATGTTCCTGTACCTGCTGTCTTCCCCCACTCAACAGGCAAGGGCTTCCAAAATGCTCACTAAAGCAAAATGCCCACTAGAATATTTAACTGAGGCAAAGAGTCTAAATGCATTGCCTTAGGTAGATACCATATGGAGGGTTAAAAAACAAAAAACGGATTTCCTTTTTTAAGGCTGTTTCACCAGAAGGAGACAAAATAAATGAATATTCTAAATTAGGAAAAGTCATCATTGTCTGAACTGTCAGTGGTCTGGAAGCAGGATCCTCTGCAGTGTGTTATTTTATGACTGAACAGATTTACTCTCCTAAGGAGAAAAATTAGGAGGAAGAAGAGGGTTTCATCCAACTCAAACAATATTAGTCAATATTAGTCTGCATTGACAGAGCTAAAAGACAATTAGAGTGCATTCATCTCTCACTCTAATTCTGTACTGGCAAAGATCAAATCAAATTGCAACTAATGAGCAAATTTCTACCACTGAAATACTGGATGCCTGCATTTGGCAAAAATTAGCAACTTCAGCCAATTGAATTGCTATCAAGGAACTAAAACTAACAACTGTTTATTTCAACAGACACTGACAGTATCTAGGTGCTTGCAGGATGATGTGCTGGCTTCTGCTAAATGCCCTCTGAGATATAGGGTGGCTACATATTATATGGGGAATTGTATTCCAATTTTATGGCAACAAATCTCTTTTGTTTCGGCAAATTCAGCAGAGCTCTCCACTAGTTTAATCTCCTATTCATCCAATTTGTGTAAGGTGCTGAAAAGGATCTGAACACAAGAATGTCAGATGACACTGTCATTCAGATTGTTTGATTATGCAGCATACACTGTAGAAAACAAATGTACTTTTTGTTATTTCTCTGGGATGGATAGCTAGAACCTGCCTAAACACCCTGTGTTATAGTTGCTTATGCCATTGTATCTATTTAATTACTGGCATTTCTGTGGAGCTCTTGCTATTGACATAATATTTGGAGGCCCAAACATTCAACCCTCCAAAAAGCAGATTCTTGTGGGATTTTTTAGGAAAGGGTTTGCTTTGAAGATGTAAGAAATCAACACCACAGATTGTAAAAGTCTATCTTTTTTAATTTTATTTTTGTGTTTATTTTTCTTATGGACAGAGCTACTTTGCTTTGTCCATAAGGATATATCATGCCATTCATTCTCCCGTGCTCAATGTTCACATAGCTATAAAAATGAAAATTTTATTATATTTCTCTGATATTGAACAAAGGCTTAGCCTGTTTTAATCTGAACCCAAGTTCATTCAATACCACACTGATTTCTGTTCCTCAGTATTACTTCAGTCGTCCTCAGTGTCCAGCATTTATCTCTTTCCTTCCCTTGCTAGCCCTTCCCCTCCCCTCCACTGCCAACACCACAATTAAAATTAATAGATGCAAATCCCTTTTTACATTTACAAAGTAAAGCATGTAGGGTTATGTAGTGCTCCCTTGGATGGTATTATGCCAGCATTGCGAGCCCTACCTGTGTATTCTTCAGATTATTGTTTGACATGGTAGATCAATATCTAGTCAACTCCTCATGTTCATGTTACCCTACAAATATCAGCATCCATATGGTATAACTGAGTCAAATGATCTCACTAAGTTTCGGCCTTCAAGGCGAAATCTATGAGGAACCTCTTGGGGAACACGTGATATGTTTGAGGTCTTCCTTTGAAGACACATTGCCCATGATTTCCAAAAAACACTCTGAACCCTCTGATAATTCTGCTTTCCAATCATATCAATATCCAGCGGTCCTGACACAACTCTCACCATTGCAGTGTGAGAGCTCTGCTATAATTAAGCTTTATTCTGCACTCTTTCCTGAGTGATTTCCTTTCTAACTATATCTTCAATAGAGAGGAAGAAAAATGAACCCTGAGTTGCAGCTAGGTTTCTGGGTTTATGAAGATACATAGAGCATGCTGGCCAAACAGATTATCCAAATATTAACAGCCTTTCCAGAAACCACTCTTTCACAGCTATCAAGCAGACACTGTAACAAATAAAATTATGAATTTTAGAGGATTATTTTTGCCTCTTTACTCCATAAGAATTAATTATTTGATTTAAAAATACATTAGCCAATATGCTTCCCACATGCTACTAAGGATTTAATGGAACAGAATAAAGGAAAAGACCACAGTAATGCCAAGCAGAGTGTATGCTGGTTGCTTCCCCTTCAATCTAGCCACCTGTTGTTACCCCTTTTTATTATGCAGGATACTGCAATATCTCAGTGTCTCCAATTCTTATCAGGATCCCATTGGGTTAGGCACTGTATAAACACACAGGAAGACACAGTCCCTGCCCCAAAATCTAAGAATCTAAGAAAAGCTTAAGATCTAAGCAACATCTGTTTGGTCCCTGAACTATGTGTAAGAAGTAAACAGGCCAAAATTAAGGTGGGGAAGAGCCAGATGGCCACAGAAAAAAATGTGGAAATTCACTAGAACCAGTGGCAGTATATGCATTCAGCAGTGTTACAGACTCAGAGACAAGCCTGGCCTTGCTGTGATGCCTTGGCTGACTAGGGTTTTCAGGGGAATACAAAGGAGAATCTTCCACTCAGCTGGACAAGAACTACAGGTTGTGAACCTTGATCCTATGGTTCCAAAGTTCCTGGTCTTCCACTGCCCCTTCTCACACTAATCCCATGTACTGAAACCTGGTCTACATTACATTACAAAGGTTGATGTAAGCTGCCTTGTGTTGACCTAGTAGTGCATGTGCCTACACTTACATTTGGAGAAAGACCAGGGATAGGGTAGGCCCGTTACTCAATGAGGGGGAGGGGTAACAATAACAGAAAATGCAGAAATGGCAGGGGTGCTAGATGACTTCTTTGTTTCTGTTTTCACCAAGAAGGCTAGTGGCAATTGGACGTCTAACCTAGTGAATGCCAGTGAAAATGAGGCAGGAGCAGAAGCTAAAATAGGGAAAGAACAAGTTAAAAATTACTTAGCCAAGTTAGATGTCTTCAAGTCACCAGAGCCTGATGAAATGCATCCTAGAATACTCAGGGAGCTGACTAAGGATATATCTGAGCCATTACTGATTATCTTTAAAAAGACTTGGAAGACAGGAGAGATTCCACAAGTCTGGAAAAGGGCAAATATAGTGCTCATCTACCAAAAGGGAAATAAGGACAACCTGGGAAATTACAGACCAGTCAGCTTAACTTCTGTACCCGGAAAGATAATGGAGCAAATAATTAAGCAATCAATTTGCAAACATCTAGAAGATAATAAGGTGATAATTAACAGTCAGCATGGATTTGTCAAGAGCAAAACATGTCAAACCAACCTGATAGTTTTCTTTGACATGGTAACAAGCCTTGTGGACAGAGGGAGGCTGTAGATGTGGCATATTTTGACTTTAGTAAGACCTTCTCTTAAACAAACTAGGGAAAAACAACTTAGATGGAGCTACTATAAGTTGGGTGCAAAACCAGTTGGAAAACAGTTCCCAGAGAGTAGTTATCAATGGTTCACAGTCATGCTGGAAGGGCATAATGAGTGGGGTGCCGCAGAGATCAGTTCTGGGTCCGGTTCTGTTCAATATTTTCATCAATGATTTAGATAATTTAGAAAATTGTTCTTCTTAACCTCTGAGGACAGGACAAGAAGCAATGGGTTTAAACTGCAGCAAGGGAGGTTTAGGCTGGACATTAGAAAAAACTTCCTAACTATCAGAGTAGTTAATCACTGGAATAAATTGCCTAAATTGCTAAGGAGCTTGTGGAAGCTCCATCATTGGAGATATTTAAGAGGAGGTTTAGATAAACATCTGTCAGGGATGGTCTAGATATTACTTAGTCCTGCAGGGGACTGGACTAGATGATCTTTCGAGGTCCCTTCCAGCCCTATGATTCTATGATTTCTCTCCAACTGATGTAAACTCTCCATTACACCAATGTACTAATACCACCTCCCTACCTGGCATTGAGCCAGGGTCATTGTGCTGAGATTGACACAGCACAAATATAGACACTGTGTTATCTATGTTGACCTAATAGATCTTCAGCAGCTGTCCCACAATGCCTGACATTTGTGAACTCCACTGTCCAGGGGTCACAGAGACTGGACCCCTTTCCCCACAGTATCTTTAAAACCCTGTGAATTTTTGAAATGCCTTTTCCTGATTACCCATATTGGCAAGCACACCTAGCAGCTCTCCACTGTTGTGTGCAACTGCCTGGTTGATAATGTCAGCTACATGCTCCAGACACACTCCAGCCTGGAGTAGACAGGAGATATTGGATCTTCTGGGCCTGTGGGGAGAAGAGACTGTGCAAACACGGCTACAGAATAGCCACAGAAACATGGACATCGATGAGCAGGCTGCATAGGGATGCAGGAGAAGGAGTATGACAGGGACCAGCAGCAGTGTCACGTGAAAGCCAAGGAGCTGCGGCAGGCATATCACAGGGCCAAGGAGGCCAGCAATCAATCCGGTGCTGAGCTGCAGCCCTGCCGCTTTTACAGCAAGCTGCATGCCATACTAGGTGGAGACCCCATCACCCCCCTGCTTGCCACCATGGATACCTCCCAGGAGCCCGAGCCACAGGCCCCTGGCATGAATAGGAAGTAGGAGGTGAAAGAGGATTGGGGACATGCGACAGAGGGGTCCAGCTATGCCATGTGCCAGAACCTGTTTGAGAGTCCACTGAAGTCCAGTCAGTCCCAGCAGGCGAGCATGGGTGGAAGGAAGGGAAGCAACTTCAGGTAAGTGCAGTTACAGTTAGGGCACCCCCCTCTTAAACAGGGCACAGCTATCAACTCTTCATTAGTTTACTCACACAACAAGAGGTACCAGTACAACAAAGAGAGGTAGCGTTGTCATCTGCTTTTCATTCCTCTGTCCAGTTAGGCGGGAGGACCATGCAGAGCAATTTGTTTACATACACCAGGGTTGTCCCTTGAATCCTCCTGAGAGATCTAGATAAAACTTCCATGGAGGTACTCTGCAAGCCTCTCTGAAAGGTTTCTAGGGATGGCAGCCTTATTTCTTCCTCCGCGGTAGGACACTTTCCCATGCCAGCTGATGATAACTTCAGCAGGCACCATTGCTGTACACAGGATAACAGCGTATGGGCCCGGGCAGCTTTGGGATGCCAGCAACAACTGTGATCTCTGTGCCTCTGTCACTCTCAGGGGTGAGATATCAGCTAAAATCACCAACACCTGTGGAAAATGGTGCCGGTGTTCAGTTCCATTGCCCTATACTCAGTTTCATGGAACTGAGCAATTCTCTCTTACTTTCCCTCACTCCTGGTGGGCCATGCTCATCACAGCTGGTGCTGTGAGTGGCACCAGGCACAAGCACTGCCAATCAGAAGTGGCAATAAGTGTGTCTTGTATAAAACTTTAGGGGAGCAAGGGAAGGGAGTTTGGAATCTTACGTTTCACTTTCTATTGTGACTATACTGACAATGGTACCACTGTATGTTTTAGTTGCAGCTGCTACCACTGTGGTCTTGAGGGTCTCCCCCCTCCACACCCGCAGAACACCTGAGCCAGATAAGGAGGAGAAAGAAGAGGACTCAGAATGACATGATCACTGAGACCCTGCAGCCAGTGCTGCATCAGGCCATGAGCACAGGGCCTGGAGGGTGAACACTGCAGACAGCCTTGAGAGAGAAAGAAAGAAAGAGGGGAGAGCAGACAGACCCAGAAGTCCCAGCAGGAAAAGGAGAAGGAGAAGCACCAGGACTTAATCGGACTTTTCCTTAAGCAAACACAGATGCTGCAGGCTCTTGTGGACCTATAGGTTCAACAGTCCTGAGCTCGCCTCCCTCTGTACTCCAGGAAGAACTCCAGGATAGCACTTACCTACACTCCCCCTCAGCATTCCACGTAGCATCAGGGGAAACATCTCTACCCTACCACTCCACCCTGGGGGACATTAAGGACAACCACTGGCCTGTGAGAGCCAGTGATGTATGTGTAGCTAAAATGGTCATGAGTGTTCCTTCCCCTTCTTTAAGTTCTGCTCCACACATTTATTAAGGTTTTAATGTATTTGTTTTAGCTTGCACACAATTTTTGAAGTGTTTTTGTCACTCAAACTCTGTTGTTTGGAAAATAATGGATCTTTATTAGTTCCCGACATATGTGGCAGAATGCCTGGCTATAGTGAAAGCACCCACTTAGTTGTTGTTGCACACTGTGACACAACTCATAGGATCAGTGACAAATACAATATAGTAATAATCATAAATGTCCAGCAAGCACCACAAAATGAACAAGTGCATTGTCAGCGTTATATTCATAGATGTGGACAGAGCACCACACAATTCCTAACAGGCCTGCAAACTGCAGATCCAGGGGGAGCACAGTTCACCCCACCGCATTACTGTGGCTCGCTGTTAAAAAGCTCTTTCAAATCCCCCCTGAGCATTTGAGCTCTTTAGATACCCTCTTACGTCTGGTTGTTCAAAGTCCGTAGACAGCTGTTCCACCTCTGCCTACCACCCCAGTGGCAATGTTTCCTCTGTGCTTCACAGATATTATACAGGACACAGCAGGCAGCTATACGCCTCGGCATATGGTTTTCACTGAGATCCGCTTTTGTGAGTAAACAACACCAGCACTTCCTCCAGTGCATTGGATGGTGGCGAGTTGCACACTGGAATACCTACCCATGGTGCACTACACTGTGCATCAAAACACGGACTCCTGGTGAGTACACAAGGAGCCAGGTATGCACGCACACAAACGATATATTAATGATGGTGGCAAAAATTTGTAGTGTCAACATGCCCTGAGGGAGAGGAGTGCATGCTCAGTCTTTGTCCACGGTGGAACTCCATTGTTTTTTCATTAGTGTGTATCTCTCTGCCCAGTTTTGCTCAGGAAAGGATCATGTGAATAATGATGTCTTGGGCCTGAACACTGAAGTTGCACAAGTGTAACCTAAATCAGTTTTTAAACTGTCTTTTAAGAAGTTTTGGCAATTCATGATGGGGCAGAAATGAGTTGCGAGGGGGTGACTGGGCTTGTGGGGTCAAGTTCCCATCATTAAACTCATGAGGAACAAGATTAAACTGAACTGAAATGAATGTCTAACACAGGGCTTTGCATCAACTTAGTTAAACTGATTTAAGTAAGTTGATGCAAAGTCCTGTGTAAGACACTCATTTCAGTTCAGTTTAACCTTGTTCCTAATCAGTATAAGCCACATTTATATTAATTTAAGAGAGTGTCCACCCACAACTTCTGCATCAGTTTAGGGCCTTGTCTACATGGAGAAGCTTCACCAGGTTAACTTAAAGCAGTTTCCAAACCAATTTTTGTTAAGCCAGTACAACCCCCTGTGTGGTTACTCTTATTTCTGTTTCACAGTGATTTATTTTGGATTGGATGTGAGGGTGACCTGGCTGCGACCGACATCTGTCACCCCTTGATCTCCAGAGTTGATTCGGCTGATCTGGCTGGCTAGGGGGATGTCCCCTTCTAGTTCTACAATATAAGACTAAAGGCTTGTCTGCAGAGGGACTTATTTGGGAACAGCAATCCATTTTCACAACGCATGAAGCTAACCAGGAACATCCTTACTCCAAACCATGAATGTCCACATGAAGAGTTAATCAGGAATAGCTGTACCTGAATAACTCCACCTATAGACAAGTTCTAAGTATCAGATCAGTTCTGAATAAACATGTCTACATCACAAATCCACCCCCTCAATTGATGTGCATGCTGGAAGTCCCACAAGAAGCCAAGGAAGAGACTGAACTACCTTATAATAACTTGCAGAGTTGGTCCTTCCACAGGAGAGATGAAGCATAACGTAGCATTTAGATGACCCATTGGCATTTAATTTCACACCTCTATTGCTGTGAGCAGGAGGAGGGAAAGATGAGTTTAAACTTTTGCTGCTGTTATAGGGTCCAATCCTTTGAGGTACTAAATAGTCTGAATCCTATCAGCTTCAATGGCAAATTCCAGGTGAAATCAACAGGAAGGAGCTGGGCGCACCGCACAGACTTTGCCAGCCTCAAATGTCAGCTCTGACTAGAATGGTGGAGGCTGCAATGCAGGGGTTCTTAACCCTGGTTTATACTTACAATTTAGATCAACCTGGCTACATTGCTCAGGGGTGTGAATTTTTCACACTCCTGAGCATCATAGCTGAGCCTGTTGTAGAATTTGTCCATTAATATAGCTACCACCGTTTGGGGAGGTGGATTACCTGCATCAATTGAAAAACCCCTGTCAACATAGGAAGCATTTATATTACATCGCTGCTTCAGCTGTATTGCTGTAGCAGCTGTAGTGTAGACATGCCCTTAGGTTAAAAGGTGCAAAGACAGAAAAATTCAGGGATCCCCAGGGTTCCAACAGGAATAGCAGGCGCCCCCGCCTCCCTGTTAACTAAACACATACAAATGAAAGGGAAATCATGATTAATTCGTACATTTTTTAATTGGCTGATACTGTTTGGCCAAATTCTGCATTAAAACAATTGCCTTTTCAAGCACAGCCACCTGGGGTGTAATCAAATGAGTTTCTTTAAACTTCAGCTGTTCTATACTGGTGATGAAAGAGCCCAGTGAACTTGCTTTGTAACATGAGTCTGAATTAACTGAGGTTGGAGCTGAGCCCTTGGCCTTTCTTCTGATTAGATCTGCCTCATTTATCTCAGTTCTATGGGAGATCAGGATGGTCTACCTTTTGTGTTTGAACTACATGGGGTTGTATATTTCACACTAAACAAAAACAACAATGACAGCACCCCATTACATGCTGAGATTTGATGCTATCTCTGCAACCACTCTTGTGCCAGCAGCAATGGGTGAGAGAGTGTCAGGTTAAAAGGCTGCAAAACCAATATTGCAGAGAGGGCAAATGCTGATCTAGTTTTTTCCATGAAGATTCTTCAGGCAGGAAACCTTCTGTCCCCATCCCATCAGCTATATTATAGCAACTTACAGTGCCCAAGCCCAGTCACAGGTATAAATCCACTGTACACAGTGGGGGTGGCCTAGAAATATGTGTAGTCTCTTGTTGCCTTGGGAAGGGAATGTTTCTTCATGTTGTTTTCACTACATTAAACTCCATGTTTGGTGACATTGTCACCTGTTATGTAAACATCAGCACATTGGTTTTGCAGTATGCAAAATTTAATATTGCAGGATTTGATCCCCCGTTAAGGATCTCCAGTTTTATGCTGGTGGAATTCCACTGAAACCAGTGGAGTTATGCCAGTGTCAAACTGGTGTAATGCTATGGTGAATCAGCCCTCAGAATTTCAGTAACTGCAGAGTTTAATTTTCCAAGGAAAAGGTTTGATTTCTTATTTATTTACTTTGCTTGTTTTCTGCACAACTCTGAAAAAATAGCCAGGGTGAGATCCTCAGTTGGTGTAAATCAGCACAACTCCACTGATTTACGTGGAGCTACACCAGCTGATACCAACTGAGGAGTCATCACAGGGAATGGAAAGAGTTTTTCAGATTTCATCGCAGTTCTATTGTTTTTCTTATTCCCCTTTATTTATTTATTACTTGTTTCTGGTAACACCTACCATGCATTAGGTGCTTTCCAAACACACAACATGGAAAGGATCCCTGTCACAAAAAATTGTTAAGCTGAAGCCCATTTTTTAAAGTCCATAATTATTTTCAAATAGCTAGTTAACACAGCATATCCAAAATCATCATTTCAAAATAATTGCATTTTTATGTTGCCAACCTCATCAGAAATTAAAATTCTAAGGATGTGGATATTTAACTACATACAGCATTCTAGAACTGTGCAGACAGATGGCTTTAAATCACAAAAAGCCAACACAACTGTGGTATTCCATTTACTGCAGGTCAGATTTGTGGTACAAATTCTTGACAATAGGTTTATCATAAACTGGAATTTACAGTATTATTTGTTTCAGTTATTGATTACTACTACAGTAACATCTCTTGGCACTTAAATCCATCCATGAAAAAACATGGTAGTTATCTGCAGGCACTGTGTCAGGAGGCAGATGTGGTGCCCAAATACAAAATAACTGTTCCTCACTGATTGCCTAAGCCCACATTCTGCCTTCAGATATGATATGCAATTACTCTTGATTTAAACCTGATCATGCAATGATCTCTGTGCAGGAAGACCCCTGTGTCTGTGAGGATCTTATTGCATGACTGAGGTGTTAAATGGGAATGGAGGTGAGGGATACTGATGTAGCTTTAGGCAAAGTAGAATCCTAATCAGTTAACTTCATTTTGTTTTAAAGTTGCACAGAGACTCTTTTCATTTAATAAAGAGCAGTAAGGTTTTTAAAATGTGCCTTTTTAAAAGATGTGGGGGTTTTTCAGGTTTTGGATGAGGCTTCTTCTTCTGGATGCTATCACATTAGATTACATTAAAAATGTCACATTACTTCACTTTGTGCTTGATGTGACATGATTGGTTCAAACTGCATCTCATCATGTTTAGTCAACGAGACACAGAGTCACAGCTGTTAATAAGAAAAAATAAATAAGTGATTTCAGTGCTACAGTTGTGTATTGATATATTTGCATGAGTATCTTTGCAAGGACACTGCCAAAGCTAGCATCCATAACAAGAAATAATATTTAACACTTTGTGAGGTGAAGTATTTACCCTTCAGGATTCAGGAAGAGATTCCTTCAGACTAATAGACACTTCACTCTAAGCTGTCTCCAGAGAAGAAATTCCAGTATCTATCTATCCCTTACCGTGGCTCTTTCAGGACCAGCAGGGGTTAAAAAAGTGACAAAGGTTAAAGAAGTGGCATTTATTTCACAGATGGACCTTTTTAAACTTCCATTTGTGGCTATGTAACTTGCAGACCTTACCAGGTGAGACTGGAAAGGAAATGTAGAAATCAGTGATGTGATACTAGAGGAAAGCTGTCCAACAAAATGTTTTGAACTATTTGTTCAATAATTGCTGATGTTAAGACTATAATGAATGGTCTACAAAGGTCGCATAAGTTCCATGAGTGATTGTTGCGTTTTTTAATTTTTGGGTGGGTCTTTGTTGAGTGGTGATTCTCTAAAACAGAGACAAAGGAAGGGAAAGGAACATGGAAGGGTAATTAGGGAATGGCAGGAAAGGAGGACAGGTGCAAAGGAAGCATGGTGGACAGGTGAAGTGAAGTTGATGTGAAGAGACCCTGAGGGAGGATGTGGGAAGAAGTTGAAAACAAAAAGCCAATTGGCAGAAGGCAGAGAATGTCCAGAGTAACACCTGTAAAAAAAACCAGCCAGACCTGATGACCTCATCTGCATCTAAAGATCCCTGTCATAGCTGCTTGTCTCTGCTCCTGCTGGCTCTATTTCTGGGTGGCCTTTCAGAGCAATTTCTCTTTTCTCCCTGACCTCACATGGCTGAGGGGGAGAAAGGTGTGGGGTGGCAGCTAGGGCTCTTCTGCCTCCAGACCTTCTAAAATTAGTTTGTAAAAAGCCTAAAATAAACATAGTGCTCCAAGAAGAGGAGAGCTTGAAGAACAAGCTTCATCAAACATCTTCATCAAACAAAGGGTCTGGTGTGCCTGGGAAACCTCTGCATGCTTACAGGTGGTTAGAGCTTGTGAAAGGTTCAGAATTTCTGTCCTGAGGAAGATTCTGATGATTTAACATTTGGCTGTTGATACAAAACCAGAATGAAAAGTAAAAATATCTATCTTTCCATACGAAAATGATAAATGAACCAACACCAACCTTTTTGATCAAAATGTTTTATTTTGGTCTGGTTCAACACTGAACTGTATCTACCTGAGGTGCCGTAGTGCCTCGTGGGAATTGTAGTTCAAGTGCCCTCATTCTCCTTTATAGGCCAGAGCTATATCTTCCATCCTGCAACATGGTCATAGACTCCCAACATGCCCTGAAGCAGTTCGGCCAGAAGGAAGGCCACAGTGCACCATGGGAGATGGAATCCGGGGAAGAAACCTAGCCCAGAGAAAAGGATTGGTATGAGGCACCAGAACTGTGACTCAGGAGAGGCATTGCAGCAGCTCAGGTTGACACAGATTAATGTCAAACTGACACGAAATGATCTGCTCAGCTGTGGTCTGACAAACTGAAACATTTCAATTTAGGTTAACGCAACTTGAAATACTTCGTTCTGATTTTCTGAAACGTTTGGGCGAAAGAAAAATTTTGATTGTTGTAGAAATTGTGATTTCCATTGAAAAAAATACTTCTTCAGAAAATTCCCAACCAGCTTTGTGTGGTACCGAAAGTGGGATTTCAGCCAGGGTACATAGCCCATTATTACCAGGATCAATCTGTGCCCTGGCACAATTTTTGGGCAAGGGGTTTGACAACTAAATCCACTCCACTTATGTCAAAGGGGACTGAAAAGAGTCCCCTGTTGTGGGTGGTGCCAGTGGCTCTCCCTCGCTGTCTGTCTCAGAGGTAAGCCACACCTCCTGGCACCTGTGCCCTGTGGGGAGTCCCAAACAAAGGGGCAGTCTCCTGCAGGGTAAGCCCTGGCTTCCAGCCCCAGCCCTTAGGAGGCGGCCCAAACAAAGGGGGAGTAATCTCTGGCCCTTTAGTAGGGTGCACACGCTGTGCAAGGCCCGACCCTTAGGCAGGGTGGGCTGGCAAACAGGAACGGTCTCAAGCCCTTCATAGGGCAAGTAAGTAGTTCTGAGGCCCGACGCCTATGCAGGGTGGGCCTGCCAGTGGGAACCGTCTCTAGCCCTCACCGGGCGAGGCATTAGTCCAAGGCCCATCCCTCATCAGGGTGGGCAGGCAGCGAGGAAAGCAGTCTCTAGCCCTTGGCAGGGCGAGGCAATGATCCAAGGCCCAGCCCTCAGGCAGGGCGGGCAGGCAGTGAGGAAAAGCTCTGGCCCCCAGTGGGTGATCACCCTTAGGTAGGAAGCGGGGAGCGGAACGCAGGCCCACCTGACTGCACTGCATCCCAGCCCAGGGCCCTATCAGTGATGGGTTGTCCCGTCTCTTGGTCAGCGGGGCTCCAGCCGAAACACACTGCCTTAGTGCAAGTGCAGGCTCAGCCGGACTATAGTTGGCTACCCTGGGATACTTCCTCCCACCCTCTCCCTATAGTACCTAGTCCCTTCCATTGCACTCTGGTCCCTCAGGGTACCCTGCCCGAGGGGCATTCCAGAAGCCTTCGGCCTCATCGCTCGATGGCAGGTCCGGGAATTCATTGGGATCGTCCTTGGAGGGCAGCTCCTCCAGATCGCAGGGTCCTGGGGTCTCCTCTGGCTTGCTGGGCTCAGGAAGCTCTTCCAGGTCCTCTGGGCCCCAGGCAGTGGGCAGCTCTGGCAGCTTCTCCTCTGGGTAACCGTCGGGCACAGGTTCAGGCCCTGGCACCCAGGGAGAGATGTCCTTCTCCCTCGGCCACCTTCCCCTGACTGAGCAGGAGGGCCTGCCTCTTATACTTCCTGCCCCGCCCACCTGATTCCAGTCAGGTGTCACTGCAGCGGGCTCTGCCCCCCAGAGGGGGTTTGGCTCTCCCTCGCCATCTCCGAGAGAGGCCACACCTTCCAGCTACAGGGATCATAACCAGAGATACCATGTAGATGTTGTCAAGGTGTTTACTCTGTAGAGTGATTTAACAAGAGTTCCACCTGTGGCATTTTTGTTTGTGGGCACATGTGATATGTGCATACCTGGCCCTCTGCAAACCCCTGTTCTGTTTGGCACACATCTCAGACACAAATACACTCCGCTTGCCTATTCTGTTATCGTGAGTAGACAATAGAGCTGGTTGAAAATATTCTGATTCCGTAAGAAAATGCTTATTTGACAGAATCAACACATTCCAGAGAAATATATCAATTCTAAGTAAACTCTTCATACAAACCAGGCAGGGAGGCTTTTCTGACTTTTCCTATTTGGAACATAAAAATTTAGCAATGCAAATTTTTCTGTGGAACAGAAATTCTGATTTTTGCACAGCTCTAGTAGGCAAGATAGGAAAATCTACAAGAATCCTGGAATGCTTCAGAGAGTGCTTGGATTGTGATGAAATGGAGAAACCCATTCTTTTCAAGATCCAGTTCAAAGTTTTGTTGCTTAGTGTCGTTCCCTCTTCCCCCCACCACTCAAGATAGGTGTCAAAGAATTTTGTAAAGAGGTGTAAAGATAATTTTGGTAGGTTATATTTTTGGCCTGTCGGATGAACACTCTCAGGTTTAACAATGTTCTTGGATAAAGAATCACAGAGGCCAAAAGTCTTGCGTCAGATATTTGCCATTTAAAAATATGTTCACTTTTTTTGATAGATACATCAAAATACCAGTCCTAATGGTGTGCTGAATAGGCTTTGATTACTCTTGTTGGAATACCAGGCAAATTGACAAGCACAGTTTAGTCATTGCTGGGTTACAAAATCAGTGGATAAAATGTCAATGGCCTTAGTTAACTAATTGTAAAAGTGACTGAGTGTCTGTGTGGGAGGATAAGAACACATTCTTAATGAAACACTCTGATACACCTGTTGTGGAGAGGAAGAGAGGTGCAGAGGGAGATTAGAGGTGAGGAAAGGAGTGGCAAATAATGATTGCTTATCACTCTGGGATCCTGGGCTGAAAGATGCTAAATACATGTTAAGTATTATAAGGGGTTTGTTTAACTCCCAACTCGCTCATGAGGCAATATGGATTCAAGATTTCCACTCAATCATAAACAGTATTCAGTTTTCACTTTTCCTAGGAGAGACTCTGAAAAAGAGCATAGACAGGGCAGCAAAAAAAAAAAATGTTTTTGAGTTAAAGAAATGGAGCAGAATAAAATGCAGATACAGAGAGACTCAGACTTGGTCTACACTCAGATCTTATACTGGCACAGCTACACACCCTAACTGACATAGCTATGCCAAAAACAAAACAGGTAGACATAGGGCATGTCTACACTACAAAGTTAAGTCGACTTAATTTAAGTCAACATCCAGTCACCGCAGTAATTAAATTGGTCAGGTGTGTCCACACCATGCTCATTGGGTCAGTGGAGTGTGTTCTCACTAGCTGCACTTGCATCAAAGCACAGAGCAGTGCACCATGGGTGGCTATCCCACAGTGGGTTTTGGGAAGGGCTTGCAAAGTCTCATGGGACTAAAACATTGTCGCAGGACGGAATGGGAACATGGCTTCGGCCAACCATGATGCAGTTTCTTCCCTCCCTCCCTCCCTCCCTATCCTGATATCAATGGCAAACAATCCATACTTTTTCACATCTTTATTCAAAAGCCTGACTTAGCCATGTATACGCCATAGCCCAAGAAGCATAGACCCTGCTCAGCTGTGCAATCTTGTTGTGAGCATTACAAAAACCTCGCGCCTGATCCTGTAGTATTTTCAGAGCCAAGACAGGAGCTGCCACACAGAACATTGCAATGTCATTCAAGTGGCCCTGCTGCAAGCCATAGAACAAAAAAATTGCCAGCTGCCGCTGGCAGTTGTGCGGCAGCTGAACACAGTGGAGCACCATTTCTGGTCCTGGGAAACAAGCACTGACTGATGGGATCGCATAGTCATGCAGTTATAGGATGATGAGCAGTGGCTTCAGAACTTTCCAATGCAGAAGGCCACTTTCTAGGAACTTTGTTCAGAGCTTTCCCAAGCCCTGAACTGCAGCAATACTAAAACGAGACCTGTTCTGACAGTGGAGAAGTGATAGGTGATCTCTCTGTGGAAGCTTGCAACGTCAGACTGCTACTGCTCAATGCGGAATCAAGTTGGAATTGGTAAATCCACTGTGGCAGCTGTTGTGATCCAAATATGCAGGGCCATTAATCAACTTCTGCTAAGAAGGGTAGTCACTCCAGGCAACTTGAAGGACGATTTTACTGCGATGGGGTTCTCTAACTGCAGTGGGATGATAGATGGCACGTATATCCCTATTTTGGCACCAGACCTTGCCAAAGAGTATATAAACTGAAACCATTTTTCAGCGGTGTAGCAATGCTGGTGGATCACAGGGGGTGTTTCACAGACATCAAATGGGATGGTCAGGTAAGGTGCATGATGCACGCATCTTTAGGAACACAGATCTGGTCGGAAAGCTGCAATCAGGGACTTTCTTTCTAGATCACAAAATAATCATTGATGATGTTGAAATGCCAATAGGGATCCTAGGAGACCCAGCCTACCCCTTGCTCCCATGGCTCATGAAGCCATACACTGACCACCTGGACAGCAGTAAGGAGTGATTCAACAATAGGCTGAGCAAATGCAGAATGGTGGTGGAATGTGCCTTTGAACATTTAAAGGGTCGCTGGTGCAGTCTGCTTACTAGGTTCGACCTTAGCGAAAATAATATCCCCATTATTATCGCTCCATGCTGTGTGCTCCATAATATCTGTGAGGCAAAGGTAGAGAAGTTTCCACAGGCATGGGGCATGGAGGTGGATAGGTTTGGAAGCTAATTTTGAGCAGTCAGCTACCAGGGCAATAAGAATAGCCCAGCAAGGAGCTCTGCATCTCCGGCAGTCTTTGAAAACCCGTTTCAGTAATGAGCTACAGTAATGTACACTGCTTATCTGTGTTATGCCTTCCCATACTTTCCCCTCTATTGCATCAGTATCCCTGTATCTCCCCTTACTCTTCCCAAACCCTCAATGAATGGAATAAATAAAGAATATTTCATTCACAAAATATTGACTTTTATTGCATAAATAAAGAATCTGAAAAAGCAGGAAAATAATTTAACCTTGGTGAAATCATGTGATAAAATTGGGAGGGGAGAAACAAATGCAGCTTGTCTGTGAAAGCACAGAAGTCTTGAACATCAAAGGTCTTTGAATGGTCATCTTTTGGTCTTAGTACCCTCCCCCAGTGTTGAGTGGAAGGGATACTGCACCATCCCCCCTCCCCGCCCCCTGGAATGTTTTGGGGAGGGGGATTGGGAACAGGGCGTGTTTGCAGGCTGTTCTGTAGGGGCTGCAGAGGGACTGTAGCCTCAAGCTACTTTTCTTGAAGCCCAATCAGATGCCTCAGCATGTCAGATTGTTCCTTCATAATCTGCAGCATTTCATCCTGCGTGGCACGCTCATGCTCCTAGGATGCTTTCCTGCTCTCCATGTCTATATCCAGTTTTTTAGATAATGAAATCCTCCAGGCTTTTAGCTCCGTGTCAGCTGTCCTGGAGGCATTCATTATCTCGATGAATATTTCATCACGCTTTCTCTTTTTCCATCTTCTAATCTGTGAAAGCCTCTCTGCCAGTGTGGAGGATGCACTCGAGTTCTGGCAGACCACTTCAGCAGTGGCTACTCTTTGGACCTCCCTGGTCCTGCCTTCCAAATTTTCCTGCCTCCCAGCACCTCACTATCCAATTTTATCTTCCCCTCTTTCTCACTCTGCCTCAGTCCCCCCAGCCTTCTGTTACATGGGCTGCTCCTCACTTTTTCCCATCCCTTCCCTTGCACAGTCAGCCCACTCCTCATATACTTCACCCTTCTTCAATAATTACGACAACTGATCCCTCCCAATGTCTCCATGCAGTCACTCCTCCCAAGAAGCTGCCTGTGTTCTACTCAGCTACTTACTCTACATCTGCAGCTACCAGGCCCCAGCCCTCGCTTCATTCTGTGCCTCTCCAAGTGCCGGAACTTAGTATGAGTTTCAATGTACTGCCTTTTAGACCTGGTCTACACGGCCACCAGCCATCGATGGGAGGTAGCGTCAACATATTTACGTTGACGTACCGTGGAGTCTTCATGGCGCTGCGTTGGCAGGAAACACCATCCCGTTGACACAGTCTTACTCCTTTTGGGGAGGTGGATTACCAACATCGGATTACCAGGATCTACACGACCTGCTCAATCGATCCCGCTGCTTCAATCGCCACAGAGCCCACTGTGTAGACATACCCTGTAAAACAAAACAAAACACCTGAATAAGCTTCTGCTTTTATGGGTAACACCCCTCTGCTCCTCATTATGTAGGTTCCGGGCTTTGGTACAGTGTACATGTTTCTGGTTCACATATCAAGACTCCCGTGTAAGGAAGCCACTGGTAGTGTCTGACTGGAGTCAGGACTTCACTATTTTGTCTCTTTGTAATTGAAATTATCCTAGCATATGACACTCCTAGTATATACGCTCTGAGCGTAGTTTAACTCACTGCATAGGATACAGAGACAACAGCGTTCAGGACTGCAATATTGGTACATCCGAATGAGCAATGTAAGGTGATACATGTTTTGCTAATATCTACTGTGAGCTGACAATCTGCAGCTATAATCGGAGACCTGGTTATTCTGTGATTTTTGTAGCTGAGGAATTGGCTGACCAAATTCCCCTCTTACTATAGAATTGTGCTCCAGAATCTCAGACTTCATCAATAAAAATGTGGCCACAAGTGAGACTTCTTTTGCAGTATTTTAATAGTGGAAATCAGCTATATTGCTGTCCTAAAAGGGGCAGCTGAGGAATCCTTGGGTAATATAGAGCCTTTAGAAGGCTTTACAACACTTACTCTGCTTGACTTCCTGTAGGGGATGTGTTGGGGGTTGGTTGGAGCATGCGAGGGCGGGTCCACTGCAATCATAGGTTAAAGCAGCCCTTGGGCATGGGCCTGGAAGAGAGGAAATGTGGCTTAGTCACCTTCTTCTCCCCACACCTTCTACCCCCTGCCTCAGCTGAGCAGAGTGCGAGGTGACACAGCTGAGACTCTGGCCCTGTGTTTCTAGCACAGGTTGCAAAGAAAAGCTTGAACATAGTGTAACGAATGCATCAATGTGTGCCTGAGTTTGCAGACAGCATGGAAACAATAGCTCTAAGACGCATGGACTGTATCATTTTGATATTTTCAAAAACAAAAATCAGCACATTTTTTATGGCTCTATTTTTTTTTTAAAGGAATGTGAAATACTCATGTGCTCAGCACTCTCTCTCTCCTCTCTTTCATCTGCTCAGCCAGAGTCAGAAAAGCTCCCCCTGGAGCAGCAGAGCAGAACAAAGACAAGCTAAGCTCTGCCTCCTCTTTCTGAACCCCTCTGTCCCTCACTTCCCTCCTCTTTATACCACTGACTGTAGAGAGAAAGAGAACAAAGGACAGAGGGACCATCAGGTCCCCATCCTGCCCCTCTTCTAAAAGGGCTCGAGCAGGGGTTTTGCACTGGCTAGATCAGGTCATCTACTCCCTGGTCTGCTACTGCAAAGCTGTTTCCTGATAAGCTCTGGTTTTGAATAATGCTGGCGTGAAACACACTCCTTACGTGCTGAGAGTGAAAGAGAGGCACAGAACACTTTATAGCAGGGCATCAACACATCACAGACAAACATTTCACAGTTAGAAAAACATCAGAAGTTTTGATGGATGAAAAAGAAAACCAGGTCACTTTAGGCCCTCCAAGAGATGTTCTTGGAAAACTGGGGCAACTAATGAAACTGGGACACCTAGAGCATTACCTTTGTAACCTAGGGATGACAAATTTAATCTCAACATTAATGTTTCACTGCTAGTCACTTTGGCAGAAACATCCAGCTAATTTGCATATCCCCGAACAAATGCAGAACCCTACTTTACTGAGTAACTAAAAATAAGTAATACAGACTTTAAAAAAAATGTATCTGAGGCTGCCACGGAATTAGCAACAGTGTGCTGCAGAATCCAGATGGTTTTCCACAGAGTTTAGGTCCATCTTTTAATGGAGTACACAGGATGGACCTTGGCTGGAGCATATGAAACCTAGTGATGAAATCGAGTTAGGGCTCCTGCAGTCAACAAATGGTCTCATGACTGAAGCATATGCTGAAATAAACAACACACTCATCAAATGCAGCACAGAACTTGGAACATGACTGAATTTTTCTTCTGATGATTACTCTGCAGATAAATACACCTGTCTACCCATGTGTCGAAAAACCTGTACAAATGAAAACATGTGCATTAATAAAATGCTGATGATTAGTCTTGTTGACCTCATGACTTCTATAATCTCATGCTGAAATTCCTACTGTTTACACAACACTAAATCTCCTACAGTGACGCACAGTCAGAGAATTGCTACCTACCTCTAGCAGATGTTCTTGTTTTTAGGCAACTGGATCTTTGTTGCTGCAGGAACAAGTACTGTAGCAAAAAAGAGGGGAGAATCATATGACTGAGCCTAAAGATGAGGAGACTATTATTTATTGTTGGTATTGGGCTGGACCAGACCCCATTGTTCTAGGCACTGTACAGACATAGAACAAACAGATGGCTCCTGTACTGAAGCGCTTACAGTGTACGTATAAGGCAGGGAGGAAAAACAGTTGGATGAAGCAAATTGACAGGGGGGCCCATGGTAACTGTGGGATCATGAACAGCATGATAACCACTGCATGCCAGCAGACTAACTGTTGGCAAGTGCTTTGTAAATATTGCAGTAAAGGAGTTTTAAGGGAAGGATTTGAAAGAGGACAATATGATGGCTTTGTGAATACTTAATGAGGAGCTCCTCCCACGTATAAGGAGGTGACCTGAGAGACAGCGCAAAGGTGTTTGTTGGAAAAGTTTGACAAATAGACAGTCCAGGACTGGCTTTATTGGAGGAGCAGAGGTGGGAGTTGATATCTTGCTATTATGTAAGAGATGATGGGTAGGCTGGGAATAGGCTGTGAAGGGCTTAAAAGTAAAGACAAGGAGCCTGTGTTTGTTGTGGCTGTAGTTGGGGAAGCTGCAGATGAAGCAGGAAAGCAATCCGCACATTAGTGTTTGAAATGGATATAAGTGGGGCAGCATGGCTCCATGGAGTGGAATCTCTCTACCAAATTATTCTTTTTCTTAGAGTCAAGTTTCTTTTTAATTGGAATGAGGAACACATCACTCTCTGGCAAGGCTGGGGGAAAATATTCTCTAATCAAAAGATAAATTCAAGGGAGTAATTTGGAAGATTCAGGCATCAGCTCTAACTACAACTGAAGTAATTTCTCTATTTTACTTAACATGGTTTTATTGTGCTGAAACTACTATTAATGGAAGTAATTGGGAAGGGGGGTTGGGGACTGCCTGTTATTGCAATTTAATGTCCACATAGGTGCTGAATACTCAGTGTCCATATTTCAACCTACTGCCATTGGCAGACTACAGTCAGAGAGAAGCCTCTCTAGTGTCTCTCTAGTGGGCCCTAGTATATACACTGATGCTATGTCTACACTTATGGCAGTGTGTAAAGTACATGCACTGCACACACTCCTCACATGCATATAAATAGCAGTGTAGATGGTGAGGCACTGCTTAAATGAATAAAGACACACCAGAACATCAGGGTATATATAGCCAACAAGGCTTTCTATATCTCCTATAAACCCAAGCAGTGCCTCCCACCTCTACTTTACTATTTTTGGCAGTGTATCGGCCTGCTGCCTCCCTTCTGACAGAGCCTTTCCCTGTTGCAGGGAAAGACTCTGGCAGTGGTAGGCAGTGGGGAAAAGTTCTTGCAGCTCCCCATCGCTGGAGCTTTTTCTGCTGGTTCCCACAGCCTGAATCTTTCCCTGCAGCATGTAGCTACACACTACAGCAGGAACACAGCCGTTTTTCACTATAGCACCTAGCTACATGTACCCTATGTGCCACTGCCAGTGTAGACAAAAGATATGGGTGTGTCTACATAGCTATGTAAGCCCAGGCTCAGGCTTGAGTCCAAAACCCCCATTTGTCTACTCACAATTCTGTCTGACTCGGGCCTGAGCCCCAGGACCCCACAAGTCAGGTGGGTTAATGCCTGAGTCCGGCTGGGACTCAGGTCCAAGCTCCCCAGTTTTGAAGTGTGGATGCAGCTTAGGCTCTGGGCCACCCAGACTCAGGTCCTGAGAGTCCACCAATGCTATCCTATAGGCTCTGTTCTGCATCCTTTCTGTCCCAAGTGTAGCCAACCAACTTCCAGGACATGGTGTTTATGTACAGCAGCTTGGCATTTAACCCTTCCATTTTATTTTGATTGTTGAGGTGCAAACACTGGGAACTTTTTCCTGTCACTGACCAGATCATGCCACTTCCTGATTGTGGGAGCACAGCCAGAATTTGGTGAATCTGTGGTTCTATTTGGGCTTCGGGCCGTGGGGATGTAAAAATTTGTTTAAAAAAAAATCCATTTAAACCAAGGGCATGGCCAGACCTGATCTTCTGGCAGGACCTCTGGCTGACATTAGTGGACCAGCCGAAAAAGCCGAACTGCCTGATTCCGGCCACATGACCAGAATCAGGAAGATCGGGAAGCCAAAGACTGAGAAAGCTCCAGTTGGGCAGGTAGTTTAAGCTGAGCTTGGGTGGGCCTGCTTTCAAAAGGGCCACCTATAGCTACGCCCCTGGTTGAAACGTTACAAAAATAGAACATTTAAAGGGTTAAATGTGGAGTGGGGGGAGGGGGGGAGCTGTGCTGGGCTCTGCTCCTGACTGCCAAGTGAGAGCTGCCTAGCTGCAGCTCCTCCGCTGCAGAGCCATGGCTGGGCAGCTCTGGCTGGTGTGGAGCTGATCAGAGTCCAACTGCGGCTGCCCCCCACTCTACACTTGCAGGGGGATCTGCACTGGGCTCCGTGCCTCCCTGTGAGCCCAGCTGCAGCTCTCTCCCCACCCCACCCCCCGCTGGGCTCCACGCCTCCCCTGCTTCCCAGTGAGCCAGAACTGCCCAGCTGCTCTGGCTTGTGGGGAGCGGAGCCCAGCTACAGCTACCCCTCCCACCCCCAGCTGGACTCCGCACCACCCCTACACCCACCTCCCGCAGGCCAGAGCTGCCCAGGTGCTCTGGCTGTGGGGGGGGCCCAGAGGTTGCCCCCCAGTTTAAATGTAATCAGCTGTTTAAAATGTTTCAACAGCTGATTATCATTTAAATGGTTAGGCTTTTACATCTCTAGTGGGCACAAGCCCACCCATGTCTAAAAACCCCTCCCTCAGCCTAAGGGGAGGAGCTACTGAGCCCAGGACTCAACTGAATGCGGGGGACAACAAATGAGAAAACAGGACCAGGCGTGAAGGTCAAAGGTTAAACGGAAGGAACCTGAGGGGGACACCGAGCAGAGAACCCAGACAGCACCCACTGCTCCTCAAAAGTAGCTAAGGAGTCAGCAGACGTGGCCCAGAGGAACTCTGCCTGGATGCGTGATTGGCTGGAGGAATGGAAATAGGCCCCACAGTTGCAGAGCACCTCCTCAGCCAACTTCCTCTCCCTGGTGTTGTTGTAGAAGGCTGAGAGGCAAACAGGAAGTTCAGTTTTAGTAACAGGACCAGGAAAGACCACACATACCCGGAACTGGTAAAGAAACTGGCAGAACTGGGGATTCACTGGACCAGAACAGGGAATAGATTAAGCAGCTCAAGACTGACTCCTGGAAAGTCAGGGATGAGAATTTATCAAGCTCACCTGATCTTGATAAGTTTATGAAAAGTATGATATGATGAGATTGCCTACAATGGCAAGTGATTCATCTGCAACTGCTAGTGGCAAATATCTCCAATGGCCAGAGGAGGCACACTAGATGGGGAGGGCTCAGAGATACTACAATGAATTCTTTCCCTGGTGTCTGGCTGGGGTGGGTCTGGCTGACCTGCTCAGGATCTAACTGATCGTCATATTTGGGTTGGGAAGTAATTTCTCCCAGGCCAGAATGTCAAAGACCATGGGGGATTTTCATCTTCCTCTGCAGCATGGGACACAGGTCACATGCTGGTTTGAACTAGAGTAGATGGTGCATTTCCTGTAACTTGAAGGTTAAGTCATGATTTGAGGATTTCAGTAACTCAGCCAGATATTATGGGTCTATTACAGGAGTGGGTAGATGAGATTCTGGGACCTGTGATGTGCAGGTCAGACTAGATGATCACGATGGTCCCTTCTAGCTTAAAGTTTATAAACAGCTCCTCAGGATCATTCAGCCTGCTTCTTTTTGAGGAGTTTGACCAGGTGGTGGGTACTGCACCAAGCAAACAGTGCTTCATGAGGGTCTAGTCAGCCAGGATGGAAACCTTCTGATCCTCAAACCAGAATGGAACTGGAAGGTAACCAGCAGGCACCGGATCAGGCTACCAAAGTTACTCTGGTACTGGAACTGGTCCCTGAAGAGGCTTTGCTACCACAGCAACTGAAGCAGTTCCTGGACGCATCTGCAGAGGAGATTTTTGATGCCCTCCCTTGAGGAGAAGCCTGCTGCAGAACCAACAGAAGAGACAGAAGGCACCCCACAGCCTGGTAAATTTCTGGCTCCATGTTTGTTTTTATTAATACAGAAGAAGGGGAGTGATTCTCAGGTTATGAACCAATGCAAAAGTTATTACAAGCTGTGTGCAGCAGCGGGTATCCACTAATGGCAGATTGCACGCCAGCACACTGGCATCCTCCCTTCTACACCCCCAGCCCTGGAATTCAGAATGGAGAATTTAAAAGTGAAGTTTTACTAGGAACTTTCACATTCTTGCTAAGATATGCCAGGGTGTTAAAATAAGATCCTTACATTGCCTTTCCTGTTAGTACACCACTCCATACTAACCCAATGGTGTAATGAGCTGCTGGTAAACAGTTAACTGCCTGGAGGAAGTTGAAATGTAGTCTATATAAACTAAAGGAAGTTCATGGATGACAAAGTCATTTGTCCACAGTACAGCTGGAGGTTTGTATGCAGTCCAGAAGCGTGCTGGTGGGAGAGGGGCCGGTGAGTTCTTTGTAAGCCAGTATTAGTGTGTGTAGTATTACTATTAGTGTGTGTGTTTGCATGCAGTCATAAAAGGCTGTACCAAAAGCAATGGGGAGGCAGTAATCCATGCAGATGCTGCCGCCGCATCCTGTTTTCCCCATATGTTTTTGCCCCAATCCCAGATGCTGACACTGGCAAACTTCCTGTAGCAGGAACTCCCGATGGGCATTCACATTTTGGGGAAGGGTGTATTTTTCCAGGGCTACCACAGTAGCTGAACAGCCTACTCCAAAGGTGTGCTGTTCAGACACATAAGTTTGACTACTCCAGTGACATACGTGGCTGGCTTGCCACTGGAAGTTTGGAATAAAAATATCTTTGCCTCAGGAACCACCAGAATTGTCATGTCCTCCAAAATGTGGAATGCCTGAGGATAGAGGTTTACATAGCACACCACAGTCATCCCATTTCCTCAAGGTCATCTGCAATTTTTAAACTTACCATTTTTTGTATACTCTTCCCATGACGATTAACACAGTTGTGTCCACAAGCTTCTAGGATATGAAGCATTCCTCTCACAATAGATTGTAAAACTGAATTTGAAAGTATAATATTTTTGTCCTTGAGATTCCACAATGATTTTTCTGTGAATCATTGAGGCAATAACATTCTTTTATGTCTATTTACAGGCATCTCTAGTGGCCATTGTACCTCAGCAGTTCACACATACTCTACCAGTAGACTACGTCTCCCTACCAACGTAAAGTGGTCCAAGAGGAAGTGTTTCTGTGATGAACCTATGCTTGATGTTTTGCATAGGGCCAACAAGCAGGGGCAATGTCAAAGAGAGAAGGATTCATGGCAAGTGGAGAGGCAAGGAGAAAGTCATAGGCAGGCTGCAGAGCTTGAGGACAGAACTGTAGTGCAGGAGCAGGCGCTTGCATTGCAAGTCCTGGAACAGGAACGGCAGTTGAGGGAGGAAGACAGAGCACAGTAGACAGACTTATTTTTTGCCAGCTGCTTTCACTAATGGCTGCAAGAGTGCGGTCTCCTGCTGTGCCCACCCCATGGCCGGAGTCCCCTCCATGATTCTATGTGCTGCATACCAGGAACACTTTGGACAGTTCCATGGTTAGGTGGCCCATGCAGCTGGGACTTAACAGCAGCTGGACAGGGCAAGTCTACTCTAGGCATACGTCAGCCCCTGTGATGACCGCTTCCCCACTACATACATCTACCCCCATGTGGACCCTTCCCCCTTGCAGTCCGCTACTGCCCTGCAGGCCTCCACACCTGTGCAGGAGCAACACATTTGTGCAATTGCACAAGGCAAAGCTGAACATGCTAGAGGACATGAAAAATTAGGGGATTTTTGTAATGGTGCTGTTCAACACTTGGTTTATGCATTTTGTTTTATTACTGGTTGTAGTGTTGACATACTACTTTTGTGTGTGTGTGTTCTAATGGCAGCTGGCCTACCTGGCAATGCACTAATATTTTTGTAATACAAATAAACTTCAAGAAAAGCCTTTATTACCATCTCTATATCACATCTTATCTGTACTTTGATTGATGTACTTGTGTATGAGAAATTGTTTGGATATGACTTGCCCATTGTGCCTTACCCTGTGTTTAGCTTTATAATTCAGTGTGAATGCATGGTCCCTTCCCCACCCCCTGCCACATTAAAAAGTCATGATAGCCAAATAAAAATGTATATCAATACTTTCCCCCATTCACTGTGTACAGCAACAGTTACATCCCGCCCAATTTCATTTTGTGGTGCAGCATTATCTCCTTTACTGTAGAAAAACCATTCATAAATGTACTGTTGTCCTTCTTCCTTTGGCCCATGCAAGTCCATTAGCTGGAAACACAGAGCGGCCCTGATTTCTGTTGCCCAGGTGCATCTTGCTCCAGTGGCGATTGATGCATTTTCAGGTTGAGTGTACTGGTTCAACAATCCACTACTGTCATAGGTCCATTCAGGAGCAGGTTTCAAAATCTTTGTAAAGCCAAAACTGAGCCGAGCACAGCAAGCCCCAATAATGCAGACACTAGAAACCAAATGAATCTGTAAACAGCACCAGTGGGATTTCAGTCTGCCATATGCACATTCATTCTACCATTCTACCCTGCTGAGAATGTAATTAAACTTTTTCTTGCTAGGCCTTTGAGATCAGGAAAGGCTGATTCATAAGCAAAGGCTAAAGGGGGTAGGCAGAGGTCCCCCAGAACAAGAATACGGACAGTAACTCTAGTTATAACAATGTCATTTGGTTGGGGATAATATCCCAGCCTGTCAGTGAAGGTAGACTCCTGCCGGCACAAAACCTGCCATCATAAACCTTTCCAGTGCAGCCTATGTTGGCATCTATTACTTGGCCTCTGTGATCCACAGGGGCTGGCATAAGAATGGAGTAGTATCCTTTGTAGTTTATGTACTCATTTGCTCCTTAAGGAGGGGAAACTAGATAAATGAGTCCCATCCATGGTCTGAATGCAATTTGGAAACCCCATTCTCTCAAAGCCAGCAATTAGTTCAGAAATATTGTTTGTGCCCACCACCATTGATTAAATCACATACCTGATTGCCTCGGAAACCTTCACCACTGTATCACCCCCAGTTGACTTTCCAACACCAAACTGGACCTGTAGTAGTCTGAAGTAGCCAGTCTCTAGATGGTTATTATAGCAACCTACTTCTGGACCAATGTGACCATCCTCATGCATGTGTTGTGATGTTGGAGGGTTGGAGCAAGCTACTCACAAAGCTCCAGAAATGTAGCTTTCTACATGAGAAAGTTCTGGACCTACTGCTGATCATGAGTACCTAGGATGACAATATGATCCAACCCATCTGTGGTTGCGGCTTTGCTTCAAAAGCACAGGTCTACATAGAGAGTATCAGTGGCTAGAATAAAAGCCATGAGTAGCATCAGCCAGTTTGAGTCATTGTCTGTATTGTCATCCTTCTCCTCCTGCTCTAGCATTAACTCCATCAGGTGCCGTCGGTGGGTCAGAAAACCCCGGTGATGCATCCACCACTGACTCATGGAAGCTCTGCCCATTTCCTGAAATTAGAGCAAAAGTCCAACCGAGAAAAGTTCTTCAAGTGGTGACTCCTCCCTGGAGCTGGCTCCAGTTGCTGAGAGTATGCAGACCCAAATGCTGGCTCAGAAGGATGTGTGGACAGGCTGTGACAACTTCATGTGACATGCAGGGTGGGCAGTACAGTTCTCCCCCATGCTGCACCACGAACAAAGGGCTAGGATGGCCACATTTGGTAGGGTGCTAGGTAGCCTGGGGTATGGTTGGTTGGATATGGGTGTGCATACTACAATGGGGACACTGGAGACCCATTGTGGAGCCCAGACTCAAATTCTTAACCTAGGGTCACCAAAGAGTATGTATGCTCAAGCCCTGGGCTTTCAAACTCGGGGCCTTTTGGCTTGAGTCCCGCTAACCCTGGGTTCATGTTACAGTGTAGACATATGCTCTGAGAGACTAAATGATCAATTTAAGTACAACACATTCATTTGTTGTCTACCAAGTTCCAAATGCAGTGAAGATACCTGAATAGATTATCAGGAAGAGGATAAGAAGCAAAATTCAAATGAGGCCCTCTATGGGCCCCCAATCCTACCACCATAACCTATGTGACTTATCATTCAAAGGGATTACTTGTGTAAATAAAGCTTACCCACATGCATAAAGGTTGCAGGATTGGGCTCTTAATTCCTAGTCCAGAACAGCAAGAAGCAATGCCACTCTCTTCCATGACATTAATATTAATCTACTTATTACTATATTAAGTGGTAAAATTGTTACTGCAGCATTATGGTTGCACAGTTAATATCATAAAAAAGTCTGCAAGTCCAAAACTTGAGGTTCCAACAGAAATATTAACATGGCTGCATGCATATTAGGTGTGCAGCAGACTGCACATCATTCTGAAGAATTCCAAAACACTTCACAATTTAGCCTGACTTTCTCCCATTTAACCCATGTAAATCCATTGGGCCAGATCCTCGGCCCCATGCCAGAGCCTTCATGCCACTACAGTGATATAAAGGTACGGTAAAGCTGGTTTGATCAGCCAGTTGATTGTTTCCTGGCATGGGGAAAATCCCCAAGTAGGGGGCAGAGCTGTTAAGAGGGTGCTGCTGTGCTCCAGCAATCCCGGGTTGAAATAAGAGACCCATCGGGCGGCTTTAAAATTGTTCTGGGAACTGAACCCCAGTTTACCCAAAGATCCCCAGAGCAAAGAGATAGTATGAAGCTAGATCTGCCCTTATCCATTGAGCCCTGTGCCTACCACAGCTTGACTGAATTCACAGGTAAGGCCATTGGCTTCAGCGGCGCTCTTCTGATTTACATTAGTGCTAGTGACAGGAGGATTAGGTCAGGTACAATTAGATTTACATTAGAGTTTCAATTAAACTGGTGTAAATCTGGAATAACTCCATAGAAGAGGATGGAATAACTCTGGCTTTATACCACGTAAATCTGGCCAACAGAAACTGGTCTATCCAAGCACCTTTGTTTTATGTATTTGTAATGTGGCAGAGCTCAAAGACCCCACCCAAGATCTACCCCTTTGTGGGGGTAATTGCTAGCTGGGGGTAGAGATGGTGTAGCAACTCTAGCCTACTCCTCCTTCTAGCCCCCAACATAGGGGTCTTGGTGAGCATATAAAGGATGTGACCAGCTGGATTCTATTTAGAGCTGATCCAGGGCTGCATTAAATTGTAGCGGGGCCAGATCAGCTACCCCAGGACTGGGGAATTAACTCAGTGGAAAGCCACCTTGGCCCCACCACACTCTTCCTGGGCTCAAGGCTGCTTGCCTGAACCAAATGATCTGGTCCACAGTTCTTGCTCCCATCTAATCTGGATATAAGTGACTAATAAACACTGGAAAGAAGTAATACAAATAATTTAAAACATACATTGGCATAGACATGTTTTCTTTAAACGTGAGGACAAGAAACTTTTAAACTTCATTTGGATTTGGATAACAGACAATAAAAAAATTTATTGGAAAGGAGGGGAGAGCTGAAACTGAGGGTATGTCTGCACTGCTGGCAGCTTTGTCGGCAGTGCAGGATCAATTCTGCGGGATCGACTGAGTGCCAGTGGAGACCTACTCAACTGAACATTGAAGTCGGTGCCATTAATCCACCCCTGCAAGAAGAGTAACACTGCGTCGAATGGAGAACATTTCCCATTGGCGCAGCACAGTGGGGAAGCTGCAGTAAGTAGAAGTTAGTAAGTCAACAGGAGATATGCAAGCTATTCTATGTAGCTTGTGCATGTCCCATTGACTGCCACCAAAATCCACCGGCAGTGTAGATCAGGCCTGAGAATGGGCAAAGAAGATTAATTTAGTTAGCATCTACATTTTGAATGGATTGGAAAGGACAGTGTGGGTGTCCTCCAGGAGGAAACCTGTGTGAAGGGGTAACTATCGGAAATGGGTCTCCCTCCCACCCCGACTTTAAATTCCTCTAAGAGGAAGCACTTGCTATGTCTATATTAAAGAGACTGTACCAGCATAGCTATGCAAGCATAACCCTGTAGTGTCAAATGTCAAAAGAAGCTGTTTAGACGTTTTTTCCCCCCCCCCCAACAAAATGATTTTTCCCCTCAGCTCTTCATTTTGTCAAGAAAAAAAAATCAGTTTTGGTTCAAAGCCAACCAAATTTGAGGGAAGGGGGGAAATTTTTAGGCTTTGCAAAAAACCCTCACAAACTCACCAATTATTTGCTCAGCTCTACCCCAATTTTGGGGCAGACCATTACAAATCTCCATTGATTTCAATGTGCTTCGAGTTTGTATGGAAACAAGGATTGGCCTGTGTAGATCTTCTTATGGGACTGAGGCCTACATTTCTGGCAAAACAGTAAAGCGTTCATGGGCTCAAGAAGTTTGAGAGTCACTGTGTGATATTATACTATGGCACTCCACTGATCACACTAAAAGTTTTTACATTTCAGTAAGGCATGGAAGGAGTTAAGTAGTCTGCAGTATCTTGTAAATGGCCTAAATGCTTTAATGGCTATGTTATTACTTGCTTCTCATGGGTTCCAGTTGCCTTGTACAATGTTTACTAGCTGAGTAAGTACTGCAAGAAGAGTAATAGTTCTACAACAATAAAATGTAAGTTGTGTCCACAATTCCATTGTAGAAGAGACTGTCAATTGAGAAATACATGGCCTGATTCTGATCTCAGTGATCCTCATCTTACACCACTGTACAATTTACTTCAGTAGAGTTACTCTTGATCTAAGTCAGTGTCAGTGAAATTGGACTCAGCCCCTGTGTCGCATGTCCTTCCTTTTCCCCAGCTCTGAGGCAGTTTCTGGATTTCAGGAATTACTTCTAGTTAAAAGGAGTTCACAGTTTCTCTCTTCAACTCTTTAATATTACACAACTCTTGTTTGTGGGGAGGTCAGATTTCCCCTTTCTTAATCTCTTCCTTTATTGAAACTCTGATTTGGAGAGTAATGGAAACAGATTAAAGAATTCAAGCCACTAGCATGGGTCAAGGGTGAGCTCTTATAGCACATGGAAGCACTTTAGGAAGTAATCAAGAAAGTTCAAAACATTAAATTACTTTCTACCATTTTCATAGTTTTCCTTTGCTGTTGCAGAAGAGCACACTAGAGAACCATTTCCTTCCCCAACCCCACACTTCAAACAATATTGTTGCTCTCATTACAAAACTACCATCTAGAATTTCATAGTACATTGAACCTGATTCTGATCTCTTACATCAGTGTACATAAGACACTGACACTACACCAGCATCAAACGGCTATAAGTGAGATGAGAATCAGGGCCTACCATGTCCAAAAGCTATTCATGATGTTCTTTACAAAAACTTGATTACTTGAACAAGGATGAACTGTTGCACTGCATTCAGTTAAATTTGACAGTATTTCAAATATACCGAATGCTAAATGTGATTCCATAAAACTACTCATGTAAAAGTATTTCCAATGCAAGTCAATCTTGACAACTCTGAATGGCTTGGCATAATTTCCTTGTCCATCTCCATACAGCATTGGGCCAGATTCTTCTTTCACACCAATACAACTCAATTGAGTTCTATGGAGTTATTCCCGATATGTGCTACTGTAAGTGAGCAAAGAATCAGACCCCAGATTGTAAACAGCTGCAGAGAGGAAGCCATTTGCAGCACACAACACGTTTTTATTGATCCTATTAAAACCAGGAGCTCTGGAGAGTATTTAGTGTAGCTATCTATTGGCATCGTATCCATTAACTATTTACATGCACAGAGAGATCTCATTTATGGAGCAGTCCTGTAACACTGATGAAGTGCTCGAGAGCTCGGATAGTGATCAGCTATGTGGCCAACAGTTGAGGAGACATCAAAACTAGAAACTAACATTTTGTACACCACACTGATAGACCATCTTTTGTTTGGTTACCTCCAGGTGCTACAAATATTAATTGAACCACCGAAAACCAAGGATGCAGAAGTGAAATATTATCCTCATGTTACAAATAGGAAACCTTAAGCACACAGGCACACTATTGTCAACTTTACTGCTCATCTCAGGATATTTGGTAGGTGTTTTTCCTTAAAGCCCCAGCTCCTGAATTCATGTGACTACATGAGAATCTTGTCCTTTTGTTCAAAAACTAGCTGAAAGCCCATGTTATCATATGGCTGTAATTCATAAAGTGCGAAAAAAATGAAAATGAGCCTGAACTTGAAAATTGGATGTAACAGACCGTGAATCCCAGTGATGATTTAACCTGGTGATATTCTGAACAAGAAGAGCTCTCTACAACACTTGCAGCTGTTGTCATCACTCGGACATTCTAGACTTCAAAGTGACACAGAATGTGTGATAACCCTGGAATCTTATTCTATAGATAAGGTATAAGTTTCTAGGCCTCATGGTTGTCAAGAAAAAGAAAGCTTGAAAATGAATCCTAAAGGCTCAAAAGCCAGAGACAAATAAAACAATGCCACAGGACAGCTGGTCCCTGTGGTGAGCCCAATCCAGCCAATTAAAGGGGGTGGGCTACACCCGGGCCTATAAAAGACTGTCAGAGGGCAGGGAGTGAGTAGAACAGGCTGTGCCTGGAGAAGCAAAACCATAGGGGAGTGGAGCTAACTCTTGTGGTGTGTCTGTGAAGCAAGGCACCATGAGACTATGCTCCAGGAAGTGAGCAGAGTTGACTAGAACTGGGAAGCTGCCAGGAATAGGAGTGTCAGGGATAGCCAGAAGGGGTGGCCCTAAAGACAGAAAAAGGAGCAAATTAGAAGACTGTTCTGTTGATTTTCTTGCCGGTATTAAGAGTATAAACCTTCTTCACCCATTTGAGGGATGTTGGTGCCGCCCTGCCTGTGAGAGATGTACACCAGTTCATTACTTGCCCTCTGGGAAAGAAACATCCACTTCTTCATTAGCTACCTTCTGGTGTCGTCTGCCTTGTTGATAAGTACCTTCGCCACAGCAGATCCCTTAGGACAAACGAAATATGCTAGCAAGTGTTTGGAAGTTGGGGAAAAGCCCTGTCCTGTGACACAACTAGCCTCCCCCGCACCACACACACAGACTTTTGGTTGGGCCTGACTAATGAGTTTTTAATTCTCAGGTTTGGCAGTACTGCAAACGTCAAGTGACTGGCCAAAATGTCAAAGTCCATGGCAGAGCTGGCATAAAACCTAGGCACCCTAACTCCCAATCCCAGTCAACTCCCATACTTACTACTAGACTAGATTTTTTTCCAAAGTACTCATGTTGACGTTCATAGCTTTACCCCAAAGCAAGAACACAACCAGTATTTCTTCTCCCTTCTCTCCCCGTCCCCACCCCTTTGGTCAATATTACCAGCAGAAGCATAACTTATTGAAAAATCATTCTTTACAATTAATATAGAGACTATTTCTTTCCATGCAGCTAAAAATGCGGAGAGCTTTGAAAAGGTGCATTTTATTGACATCTAGATAAATAAAAATAATTTAAGCCATCAAAGATCAGTGTGACATAGCCATTAGTATTTAGGAGAAGATAGCCTGCTGCAGAAATTCCACCCAAGATTTATATTGCCTGCAAAATTAACCAGCCATAGTAAACATAGGGTTTTATGAAAACAATTTAACAAATTATAAATCTAGTGCTAAATAAGCACATGAATATGAGCACTGCCATTTACTCCAGACAAAACCAAGATTTACTAAGTTATGAAACAGTGGAACCCCTTATGTAGTACAGAATCCTGTTTATGACCACATAGTTAAATCTGAGTTAATGTGCTTATTCTAAACACCACTTTTCAAGGATTTATAACTCAGCTATTTTATTACACCCACAGCGGAAACTTGTCATTCATGGCCACAGCTCAGGAGCAATTTTCCTTCTAAAACTTTAGTTGTAAAATATGATTGAAATTAGTTGAACAGAGGAGTTTAGAAATTCTAGTAGACTTTTTGATTGTGTCTATCTTTAAAAAGATGAGATTTTACAAGCTATGATTTTGCATGCATTTAAGCCCTTAAGGTGAGTTGGTGCTTTATATGCAGTATTGTTGTTCAAATGTAAATGGCTGGGAAATGTTCCTGTGAAAAGCAGCTATTGCACATTGATAACACAAGTAGTAACATTCCTAACATGATGATTTTGCCTGTGTAAGAGTCTCATTGAAATAAAAATGTTTTCAGGTCATTTCCATTGACAACATAGTAAAACTGAATGAAGAATTAAGTCTGGATCACAGGCATTACTGTGTATGTGTATTTAGAGCAAGTGATCTTATCTGGCGCAAGCTCTGTTCCAAAGTTGTGGGGCTGTGTGGTCTCTTCTCCCTCAGTACCCACTTTCCCTTGTTTGACTCCAACAGTTTATACTAGGGAACTGAGCCCAACACTCTCGGTCAAAGATTTCTTTATAGCCAGAACTTGCTCTGCATTTTGTCACAGTAGCAGCATAGAGTGGAAATCTGGGGTCAGATCCTCAGCTGGTGTAAGTCAATACAGATGCACTGAAGTCAGTGACACTACAGCTGGGGGAAATTTGTCAAACAACTTTTTTCACTGACAAGTGAAGATCCAGAATGACCAAAACAGTGAGAATGTGTCAGTTTCAGCAAATTGTTTCAGTTGAAGGGGGGGAAATGGAAAGGTCAAAATGGATCATTTCAACACATCCGTCTTCTGGGAGAGGAAAGCAGAGGGGCGGGAGGGAGTGTCTACAGTCCCAAGGCAACTTAAATGCCATTCAAAAATCTCAGGTGGCAGTGCTACTCTTCTACTGAATAGCCCAGTGGTTAAGCCCCTCATTTGGGATGTAGAAGACAAAGGTTCAAAGTCCCAGATTAGAACCTGGATATTGCCTGCTTGCTAGGTAATGCCTTAGCCAGCAAACCAAAAAAATTGATTAGCCCACTTCTAAGAAGAGTGACACTGATTTCCTCATGCTGAAAATCTCCCTGTAGGGTATTTTTATTTCCTTCCAGGACTCTAGGCCATAATACTGGCAAAAGGTGGCTCCAGTATTGGCTTAACTAGACCAGAAAGGATTTCCTGAATAATAAGGGTGATCTTTTTGTGGCATAAAGGCACTGAGGCCCCCTTGTCTCTCCTCAACTCTGTTAGACAAGCAGAGAAAAGAAAATATAGTTGAAGGAAAGGGGGTGTGGCTAGGATGCCATATGTATTGATCAGTCATCCGGTGTATTTTTTGGCCTCTTGGAGCCATTGTAGCCCATTGTAAGTTAGAACAGCCCTCAGCCTGCTTTACTGTGCCATGAGGGAATGACAGAACTGCAGCAGTATCAGTTGATGGATGTGTGAGCTTTAACCTGCAGTGCATACGTTCAGTTCCTCACAATTTTACTGAAGTGAGTCACTTGAACTCCTACCTCATACTTTTTCAAGTAAAACACCATATGCCGTTAGGGTTTACAACTTAATCTTCCTGAGTTTGGCGCTGAGGCTGAGACTTGTAAGGAATGGGGATATGTGGTGTGAGAGGCTGGAACTGAAAGGGAGTTTGTAGAGCTGAGAAGACTGTCTGTGTGTTATGATGGTGGCAGGCCAAGGCATGCAAAGTGAGGTTAGTGTGGATGTCAATGTTCCCTCACTGGTAACTGTGTTTAGCAATTGCAACCTTCTAATTTTAAGGAAGTCACTTGTCTGGATATATTCTGATTTTCTGACCCATGCTCAAAGTGAGTGGAGTTTCCATATTACTGGATTTTGAATGACTGGCACCTCCTATATTAACTGTTTGAACAGCACATCCTTCCTATTTTTAAAAAATGCGTATCATTAACACAATACTTAGCAATATGAGCCAGACCCTCAGCTACAATAAATTGGCATAATACCCCTTCAATCCTCAAGATAGAAGGAAAACAGGCCATCATGGTTAGTGGTCTCATCATACTTAACCATGAACCAGAAAGACATGGGTCAAGGAAATCAGGTTCCAGTCATGTTAGTTGTAAAGGTGAGATCAACTCTGGCAATACTGGTGCCATGTGTGGCTGCATGCCTACTTAGTGACACTTCTCTCAGGAAGCATTACACTTGTGTTCTATAGGCTGAATGGGAAGCCAGTGCAAAATATTTGTTTTGATCTGTAAAGCCCTTCCTGGCTTGGGCCCTGTCTAATTTGAAGCATGAAGAGGAACAATGTCTAACAAGGCAGCTAAGATCAGCTAAGATTGCATGACCTTCTTGGAGGGGTCTGGACCCTGGCACTTACTCTGGGAGTGTAGGGAGTTGAGTTGAATGGACTGGGTCTTGATTTTGTTGTCAGGAAAGAGTTTTTTGGGTCAGCCTGAACTTGTACCATGTGCTCTTAAAGAGTGACTTGTTCAGACACCTAGTGTTTGAGGACAAGCACATTATACATGTAAAATAGAAATTGATTTTTACAGAGGGGAAAGACTGCAGGCTCCATCCTGTCACACTTCTGTCAAAAGACACCCCTAGGAGAAGGAGCTGATCCACAAGTTCTTTTTCCCCTCAAAAGAGTATCAGTAAGGAAGTCAATCTAACAGGAGCTCTCAGATTAAGCCATAGCAAGGACCTTGCCCAGCACTTCTGTCAAAGCCTAGGTGACAAATTTATTTGGAGGGCCTTGGCTGTGACAACTATGTGGTGCTGAAAATGGGTGATGACCTTAGCTCTGAATGGGAAGATAAAGCTTCTTTAGGGGAAGCCTTTTCTCGTGTCAGATAGCATCTGAGACTCTACCTGTGAATAAGAAAGACATGGACTGCCTCTAAGAGGAGTCGGGGTGTTTATATATGAAGGTTTCTGAGGAATGTCTGACTCAAACTTCATGCTTGATCCATCAGCAGGAAGAATTAGAAGCTTCCTGAGTAGGTCTGGCAATTACAGCTGACAATGAAAACTGACTTAAGTTGATAAGTACTGTTTTTTTGGCAGACCTGCTGATTCCTTTCAAACCCCTTCCAGCTTTACGTAGTGTCTTACCCCTTGCCATGAGGGACGTTCAATGTGGGAAGGCCTTATTGAGGGATGATGCCTCCATTTTCCTGCAGAGAAAAGCTCGCTGCCCTTAGGGGAGCAGTCCTGAATTAAGAGCTCATGGTGAGAGAGACTGCCATCAAGGAGAAGTGACCTTAGGCCTAGATGGAACTACCCACACTAGGTCTGAAGGAGTTCAGGAGAACCTATGGGTGCAATCAGCCTCATCCTGCTACACCTTCATTAGATGTCAAGCCTGGAGGGAGTAGATAAAAGAAGAAAAGGCCAGGTCAGTGGTAGCTGACTGGGAGAGGAAATGGACCTCTCGAGCTGGCCCTGTGAATGAGGGCCTGGCTGGAGCCAGAGCCTAATTAAAGACTGCCTTGAAGCTGTCTAGAAGGAACAGTCAGGTGGAGTTGGATCCTAACTAGAGACTCCTAAGGGTCAGAGCCTTCTTGAGACAGGTAGGCCTGGTGCAGAACCTTTGTTTTGTTTTGGTTCCTTAACTAGTTTGATCTCTCTTTGTTTGAGGTCCTGCAGAAGAGTTGGCTGGGGAAAAAGACTATGAGGAAGACCTAGGTATAGGCCACAGTAGGAAGCAGCCCAGAGATAGAGCAAAAGAACTAAACAAACAGACCTTGTGTGTTTCATGCAGGGTCCCTGGGTTGGAACCCAGAGTAGAGCGTGTGCCTGGATTCCCTGACCAGCCCACACACAGTGGAGGTGTGAATATTCTGGAACCAAGAGCTGACAGGCACAAAAGCCTGGAGGTGGGCCAAACCTTCAGCCAGACCAGTGGCATGTTGGATTCAGCTTTCCTCAGAAGGGGTAAAACTAAGTGACCTAGCTTGAGGACCAAGCCTCTGAATAGGCAGACCACTGCCAGGTCAGAGCACTGTTGGCAGGGGGTACCTTAGGGGAAGGAGAGACACTGGCAGGGGTTGCACTGGCTGATGAGTCACATGCTTACGCTGAGTTTGAGAATGTGGGGAAAACCTCTCTGTTTACAGGCTGAAGTGAGGAGTAACTGGGGGATCCTTAAAAAGGAAGAATATATAGGAAGAGACAGTCACTTCCTTTGTAGAGTGGGGAAAGACGCTACTGAAGGGCTTCAAATTTCTGATCTAGGGTGTTGGCTATCTGCCCTCCTGTTGTCCAGAATATGAAGGCCTCTTGCTATTCTTCTTCTTCTCCACATTACTGTTTCTGCAGGGGACAAAATTGTAGAGGGGAAAGCTGAACATAGTAGAACAGTGGTTTTCAGGCTTAAAAATATATTAAGTTACTGGGCCAGATTCTCAGCTGATGTAAATTGACATCTCCACCAACTTCATGTGACACCACTATTGTATTTCTGAACCTCAACATCACAGTTAACTTTTGAGTCACTAAATTATTAGCACTGTAACTGGGTACATAAATACAGGTAACTTTGCACTGCAATTAAGGATGTATCGCTGTGGGAAATCTAGGTCTGAGCGCTTTTATTGCAGATTGCTCTTGCGAGAGCATAACTGACTTTCCCCTAGAAAGAAATTATGTCTAAACGAAAGTGAAGTTAGTTGCAAATTGCACTAATTGCTCTACTTTCTACATAAAAGCACCACTCGCTTAGCTGCTTTCACAAAGCAGAACATGAAGTTTGGCACTTTTTAGGAAACTCATTACTTAACAATATATTATTGTATTTGATTAAGTTAGCAGGGATCTTCTTGGCAGAGTTGCAAGAAGAATCAGTGTTGTCAGACCAAATGTTTGTGTAATGGGGTCCCCACTCACCACTAGCGTGCCTCTTCACATCTGTCAGGGAATGTAGTTCTCCCTGCATCATGTTCCCCTTTGCTGCTTGTTGCTTGCTTTACAATAGCTTTTCTTCTGGTATCTTGGCCCTCCAGCCAGGTCACCATTTAGTTCACCCCTTCTGGGGTTGTAAAGGACAGCAGGACCAATGTCCAAATGCCATTGCCAGATGATGTTCAGGCCCTCCTCTGGCTAATTGCCACTATACCAGTGGCTGGCAGGGAATCCAGACCCATCTACTATACCAGATTTCAGCCCAGGGGCTTTATTACCAGCAATCCAGGTCCTCAGTCTCCATCCCTGTTGCTGTTTCCCTGGGCTCCTTCTATCAAGCCTCCCTATCTTCTCTGTCCTGGTTCACCAGAGGAGTCTAATCTACTGCCCTTGGCTACTTCACCGCTCCTTGCCTCTTGCCAGAATCCTCACTCCAGGGAAGGATCCCAGGGCTTACTATCCCTTGGGACTTCCTCCCAGGAAGCAGCTGCAGACCCAGTCTCCTCCAACCCCTTTTTATGCTCAGCTTCCTGGTTTTATAGTGCAGACCCAAGCCTTCCCCACTTGGACTTCTCTCAATTAAACCCACCACCCTCCTTGTCTCCTGTGATTCCAGGTAACCTAACTGACCTCAGGCCCTCACTAAACCTACCAGGTGTGGGGTGGGGTGCACACCCATCAAAGTGCTCCAAGGTCTGGTAAAGTAATCCATAATGCATCTGTTAATCATTAGAAGGTGACATTTTTGTACCAGTTGTATCTACTTTAGGGAGATTTCTTTAGTTCCTGAAAAATCATCCTTGGCAACATACTTCTGGGAGAGTAACTGAAGAAGGCACGCTAACCTATAAATATGAAATGTCTTTTTACCGGCTATTGACCACACCGGTTTAACGCCTTTGTTGTTTGGCTTTAAATGACTCACACTTATTTTCAGAACTAAATGATAAATAGTATCAGTTTCAGGTGACTGCACCTGGAAACCCTCCCTGGCTCCCTCAATGGTCTGCTCCAAGAATGCCCCTCAGGACTCTAGCTGGTCACCTCCGTCTGGGCAGGGACCCACAGCCCACTCCCTTTCCTACAGGGGTTTTAGGCTGGAGCCACCAGGCATGTCTGACAAACATCCAGTCCCTGCTCCTTAGTTTCCCTCCAGAGACTGTGACAGTGATTTAACCAGTGACCCAAACAGCAATTTCAAAGCAGAACATGTTTAAGGACAGAAGCATGCAGAGAAAATGTATGACACAATAAAAAGATCTCAGTGCATACTAAAAGTACCAGAAGTTGCCCATCAGTCCTCTGGGGACCCTTGCAGGTTCAAGTCCTTCCAACCCTTCAGTACAGGTAGGCCCTCCCTTGGACCAAAGGTCAACTCCATTTGCTGAATCCAAATAGAAGGCCCTCCCTCAATTCAAGCAGGACCTGTTTATTAGCCGGTTTGGGTTTTTTGGTCTAAATCTGACCTATCATCCCCCACTCTCTTTATATGTCAGCAGCTAATTGCTGGTTTTCTGATGCCCGCAAAGGGAATGCAATGTCCAGCCTGTTCTGAGCAGGCTGAGAAGAGAACACAGATGATCAGAATGCCATTATATCTCTCAACTGGTAATGAAGATTTTAAATTGGGTTTAACCAATTAGCATCCACTCTTAGTGCTGCCTGGCTAAGTGTTATGGGAATGGGATAAATGGCTAGAAAACTGGGACTGCCTCAGGAGAAATCCCAGTAAAAGATCTAAACGCTGTATTTTGGTGGTCAGGTATGTGGATTTTTTCCCTACTGAAATAGTTAGAGAAGTACAAACCCTAGTGTGGACACATTTATACTGGTATAAAGGTGCCTTTGTATGGAAATAGGAATAAGCAACACCAGTAAAAGGCCCCTTTCTACTGGTATAACTCCATCCATGCAAGGGGTTTGTACTACTTTATCTATACCAGTATTGTAAAAGTCACACAATTCTGGTATATAGACAAGCCCCTGGTGCCATTATGATTTTTCCAGGCTTTCCCTGTCTGGTGATCTCATACAGTTTGTGTTGCATCATTGCAGTCAGAGCCCAAGCTTCTCATTGGATTTTAAAAAGTCATTCTTGGTCGGATTAAACAAGTTCAGTATTTTTTTTTACCTGGCTAGGGATAAATTTTTCTTCCTTTCAATCTAAGAAAACCCCAATTTCTGATATCTCTTCCCTGTTCATTTTTAGACCCTTCGTGCTCCGATCCTACCTTTATAACTAATCTTCTCCTCACGCCTTTCCTTCTCCTGCTTTCTGGTACTGTCTCCCCGCTCTAGCTCCCCACATTACTGCCCTAGTTAATCATTCCTTTTCCCTCTACTAGTAGTTTTCTCAATCAGGACTTGCTCATCACTTTCTTTAAATATCTTCCCTTGACAATAACATTTTCCCTGTAGGCTCATTTCTAGCCTTCTCTTTCTCAGCAAAGTGTCTCTCTGACTCTGGATGATAATTCAGTAACTGAAGGCTTTCTTCACAAGAACAAAGACCTAGGAATGTAACTTTTTTTTAAAATGCTTAAATCCTGCAGAAAATGACTGATAAGGAAATAGCTGGGTGCACAAATGAGGGGTTTTTCTTACTGTTGGAACAAATCTTTCTGCTGCAAATGTGGTACAGTGCTGACTCAATAAAAATCACAATGAAAAAGTTTAAAACTCCTGATATTCAAATTGAGGTCCATGGTTGATTATTAGCTATTCTAGCAGGCCACAAATGACTCAGTAGCTTCTGAATAGTATATTCTCTAGATGCACATATCGTTCCATGGATTTCTAGCCATTAGAAGTAAGCATCAGTGATCACAAAGGATGTGTTTTCAAATGTTCACTCTTCACTTATTTTTTTCAAGTTATTTGATTGTTATGTGCATACCACTATTTCTGGCAATCCCCTTGAAATATTGTTCATAGCCCTCTGGAAGAAAGGCTAGTGACAATATGTAACCCAAAAGAAAAATTGGTGTCATTCCTTATGTATTACTATACTGTAGTAATTTCTGTTTTTCCTCTACTTCCATTTGCAAGCAAACTCTCATAGATCAGTTTTGCCAAACTTTTGACTCCTAGCTAAGGAAACAATGTTCAGTGTGATGAAGTGACTATTCCACGCCTAATTCTGGATTTAGTAACGCAGGACAGAAAGTTATAACAATGGTTGGGATCAAAGGAGACTGAGAGAATTGTGAAAATGTGTGTGAAATTATAACTTTTCCAAACTCCAGTTCATATTTATTTTGAAATCTTCACACATTCACATGGTGCCATCTATCTTCAGCACTGACACAACAGCCAGCATGGGGCATGAGGGGTAACAAGATTCTTGCTGTGCCTAGATGTAGCAGATCCACTTTGGTTGTGGTCTGATGGTGCACGGCCCAAGCTTTACCTTGCAACATTTGAGTTGGTTGACCAGCCTACTGGTCTCTTCCATGCTGCCTTGAAAACAAAAAACAACAAAGTTTCTGAAACTCTGCAAGTCGGCCTGTTTCACGAGCCTGTAAACATCAGGCTAGTTCAGCTCTAACTTTACAAGCTACAATTGGACCTGCAAGTATGCGTATCTTCCTTCTTTCCCCACTAAGAGTGGCAATCTATTTAAGCATGGAGACAGTGGTCCCTACAAATGACATTGCAGCTCCTGGAACAACCACCATCAGCTGGTTAGATTTTATGAAGTCCTGCCCAGATGCAGAAGGAGAGAGGGTGTAAGGTGCCTTCCCATCCTTCTACGCCCTTGTGAGTTCAAGCAGAGTTGTGGTCAGTGCACTCACAATGCACAAGGGCTAACAATGGTGCTATATTCTCCTCTGGCTGCAGAGCTGGGTCACCAAAAGTCTTGGTGTGGAGTGTATGATTTATGCTATAAAAGCATGTAGCTGCAGCAGCTTTGTGCTTCCACAGCCATTCTTCCTGTGGCTGTCAGTGTGTCTTCAGGAGCTACCGCCTCTGCACTATCCCCTTGCTGCCGGAGGTAGCTTACAGCCACAATCTAGCCCTTCATTTGTAAATTGCTTGGAGCAGGGATTATGATGTCTTTCATGTTAGACACTGCAACCCACACTGAGGGTGCTCGTTAAAATATCATGGTATGAAGTGATCTTTGGGGATGTAGTTAGTGCTTTATGCTATAGCATGAGAGAGTAGAGTTGAATCCTCAGGACCAGCCTCACTCTCCGGGTTGGCAGGGACTGAGTGTGCTGCAGAGGAACGTGCCCCTCTCTTGGCAGTACGTTGCCAGGGTGTGACATTCCCCAGTGCAATCTGGACTGGTGAATCGCTGTCACCCCAATCCCCCACTCCTGAAGCCCATCTTATTCTGCTTTGCTGTGTAAACTTCCACTCCAGGGCAGCTCATGCACAACCACCAGCAAGAATGTCCCCTCCCCCAACTCAGTGAGTGTATGCCTCCAGATAGCCACGCATGGGGTTATGCAATGGTATGACCCCGGCTAGATTGGGCCCCAGTCCCAGATTCAGCCCTAGGAACCTCCATCTTATCAGTGCTGCCCACTCAACACTGCAAACTCATGTGTTTGTCAATTTATCAAAGAAATTGATATGCACCAGCCTTGTCATTTCAAATGGAGTGTGAGCCTCCCTTAAGCTAAATGCATTGCTTCAGGTAAAACAAACAAACAAATTTAAAATGTTCCTGCTCCCCTTTGGGGCTTTGCCTCCCTCTTCAGGGTCAGGTGACAAAATCTCCTTGTATGGGTTCATCCATGTCTTGAGTCAGTGAGCAGTACCTTATCGTGGCTCCAGGCTGGCCAAGGAAAACGGGGGGGGGGAGGGGGGGCGGGACTCACTTGAGAGTCCCTTTGATCCTTTGTTGATACCTAGGCCTGTCCTTTGCTCCTGGAATGCTGCGGAGCTGGCTGTGTTATATGCATACCTTAGAGAGGTGTGAATTGCCCCTCTGCTCATAGAGTTTTGCCTAGATCTGTCTCAGGCCATGAGAGACATCTTTGGGCATATCACATAGTGAAGTCTCATAACCATACACATGACATTGCAACAAACATAGTACTATAATAACAATCTTCAGTATGTCATGAGCACCCCAAAAACATCTTACATGACATAACTTTGCATTAAACAATACACAATTACACTATAAGGGTGATCATGGGGAGTGCACACAGGGGCTGGAGGTGGGAAGGGCAGAATAAGGAAGAACTTCATTAAAAATTGAGCCAATTTAGGAGGGTTTCCAATGGCCTTCATAGTGAGACGAGTGTTCCTCAGTTAGAAGGATGGTGACTAGGTCATGGAACCTGAGGGAGGTTGAATAGAATGGCCACTCATGGACCTTCAGAATACTGGACATCCTGGTACTTCTGGGAATGGAATGGGCCCAACCTCACTGACGTGACCTCGCACCCATGCAGCTTGCAAGATCATGCCACACATGTGACGTCACGCCAGTAGAGGTGGTGTAGCATGCTCTTCAAAATGCCATCTCCTCTCCGACACTGGACAAAACCACATCCGGTTTTCTCTCCATACCCAGATGGGGGACAAACCTTAGAAAAGAAGATCTGTCTGGCTTGAAACCTAATGAATGGCCTGCCTATTGAAGAATAGGGAAATGGAGATCCTCGGGGTTAACAGATTACTGACCTATTTCCATAGCAAATGGCAGGGTAACTGATGTAGTACAAGAACCTGAATAGAATAGTAACGTAGCACTATTTGTGTGTGACATTTTGCAGGTACATAGGAATATAGTTCCCTGCCCAGAAGCTCTAGTAATCTATAAAAAGACATATTGCAAAGGGACCAAGTAAGTTATTTGACTTAGGTGCATGTGATTAAGCATATAAGTCTAGCATGCATCACATTAGCTTCAATAAACTTTTTCCTAATGATTATACTATGAGTTAAATATATGAGGCAAGGAAGCGGAGCTAGAGGATGGGGAGCTTAGTGATGCAGAGGATCCCTAAAATAGTATACAATACATGTTCTGTTTGTCAATTAAAGTAGATACCAGTCATACCAGCCATCCCTCTATTTCATAGTCACATTGTTGCTATACTCCTCAGAACCCCAATCAGGACTGGGACCCTGTCGTGCAGCCTATTGTACAGAGACAATTGAGCTTACAGTCTAAAGCCTCTGTCTTGCAACATGCTCCCATTGACCTGACTGAGCCTCCACACAGGCAGCAGGGTCCTCTCACGCACAGCAGCTTGCAGGATCAGAGCCTATGAATGAAAGTGATGTAGAGAGGGTGGAAGGTTACATTGTTTTAAGGCTGCAAAATTACTTCCATTGTGAGCTCTGTGTTGACAGGCTCATGGCTTTCGGAAATGTTCCCCTTTTGGGGATGACATTTTTCTATCCATGGTCTCTGCCTAAGGACTTCTGTTAAAGTTTGAGCCAAAGCTTTCTAGCCAGGGCTGAGCTATGGGAAAATGGAAGAAATAAACTTCTCATTGTTGGAAAATTGTAAGCACGCTTTTTGAACAAGGCTACAGGCATAATGACTGAAGTCTGAAACATACAAGTTGGCACAAACAATCACCAGTGAGCAATAATGTCTTTGCTTAGTTTGGGGAACAAAATTAAAAAGAGATAAATGAGAGAAAATGGTCTAAGTGTCCTATCATGCAAACACTGAAGCATGCAACTATATTTACTCATGTGTCCCTACTTTTATCAGTGAGACTACTAGCATGAAGTTCATCACATGCTAAGCATTTTCATGATTAGGTCTTCATCTGTGCTTTTAGCAACCCACTCCCTTTATGACATACACTTTTCCATATACAGCAAAACAGGCAAAAATTACTGCTGCTTTCTGTTAGCACGATCTTCATGAAAACATTAGCACTGTCTTCTTGGGAGGGGAACAGGAAAATCCTCAAAATGCTCTGCATTACACTGTAGTAGGGTGACCAGATGTCCCGATTTTATAGAGACAGTCCCAATATTTGGAGCTTTGTCTTATACAGGCGTCTATTACCCTTTACCCCTGTCTCGATTATTTACACTTGCTATTTGATCACCCTACACCGTGGGCAAATGGAAAATTTTGCGGATGGAAAGGAGGGAGGCACACTTAGACCTTGCTGTTTTAGGCTGTCTAGAATTTTTGCTGTATCCTACTTCATTCTGAAAATGGTAGAAGCATTTCTATTAAATTAAAGCTGCTCTTTCTGTTGTGAAGACACTCCACTCACAGCATAAACAGATGTGCAGCTGACCTGCTAAACCAGCCTTGAAGAAAACTATCTCCAATGAAACGAAAGCACTGGCCCTCCCCATCCTGTTAACCTAAACAAGGTGAAGCTTTCACAAGAAAATTGGGATTTAATTGCTAACATTATTTAAAAGGGTTTTGTTTTTGTTTTTTAAATTGTAAAATTTGCATTGTTTCTCTGTGGTATTTATCATTCCTATTTTTATTTGTTGTAAAATGTATGCTGAAAAACATACTGGATATGCAGTGCACCAGAGTTAATTTTGTTCTTAGAACCTTAAAATGTTTCTACTCTGAAAAGTGACTGAGTAAAAAAATGGCATCATCTTAATCGCAAATCTGCCCTTCTCCCACTTATATCCTGAATTATTGACAAATAAGTCTGCCTGTCAGCTGTGTGGGCTTTGCAGAGCTAGGAGAGAGTACACTAGATTATATTCCTTTTTGGCATCAGCAAGAGAATTATTTCTACATTGCAATATGTTGCACTTGAACAAATTCATTAAACACAATGGGAGCTGCCTTGGGGTCTCTGATAGAAGCTGAAAATGCTGGGGTGGCAGAAGTGCCACTGAGCATAATTTGTACTGCAGAAACTTTACTGAACAAAGCTGATGGGCACACCATTTCAATCATTATCTTTCGCATGGCATTAGAAAGCTGGCACTTTACCAGCATATTGTCCTGACGCCTGGACAGTGTTGACATGTAGACTGTCTTGTCCTAAAGAAACAGACTGTACAGCCTGAGTGCTCTCATTCAATGTCACTGATACTGCCAGTGATCTGACTTGAGACCCCTGTTGCTAGAGAACCTTCCTCTGAGCCTGAGTCCAAATAGAGCAAAAGAAAGGGACCCTCTGGGAAACCTCACACACCTTAGAAAGACTTGCTCATTTGTGACTGAGAAGATAAGCATTTCAATCTAATAAAAGTCATCAATTTGGCCTGTCATGGTACCATCTGGAGATCATTTGTAATTATTATAGTTCCATGGGGCTGCACTCTCCTTCCAACAAGCCTGAGAACTGATAAGTACCATGAAATGGCATCTTTATTTATAGCAAAGCTGAAAAAGTGCTTAATTGGTTCACATGCTGTAAAATTGCTTTTCTTAATATAGACTGTAGTTCAGCAACAAAAGAATTGGAAATAATTACCAGTAATCCATTAAAAGAGGTACCATTTTATGTAGCTGGAAATAAGCAAGTAAGAGGCTTTGAAATGAAGGGGGATGTTTTGGTATCCTTTTAACAGCTTTCCACTTTTCAGGTGTTATTTTGTGCCTCAATTTATAAATGACAGTTTACTGCAGTACAATGGGAGAAAGCAAGCTCATAGTTCAGGCTATGCAGGCACAAGTAAACCAGTTCCTTCCAGCCAGAACTAGGCTATTGCTATAGCAACATCCAAATGATAGACAGATTTTTGAATGTGCAGTGGTCTACTGTGATATAACAGAGCTTCCAAGATTTCTACCAAGTAGCTTCAACCCTGAGAGCAATGATGCCAAATTGGAAACTGATTTTTTTTTATATGGCAAAGACATTGTAAAATAAACCCCATTAAAACATGGCATTTGTATTCGATACAATATTCTGATGCCAATATCTGTTTAGTGCACTAACATTCTAACTGACAAACTACATCGTAAGCTTAGCATTGTCTACACATGGTTCCAACCTTGTGATAGGCAGAGTCTCCTACAAGACGCTTTGCCCTCAACTCATGGTTTTGAATCAGTGGAGCTCCACATGGGCACTGACATCTGCCTGTGTGCTATCAATTGCAGCACTGGGCCTTATTAACCACATGGCTTAGGGCTCTGCAGGCTCCATCCTGTAGTCATGAAACATCCCATGAGACTTACTGGAGAGGTCAATTCAACAAACCTAGCCTAGGGGACTATAAAATACACCTGCAGCAGCCAAGCCCATTGCACCTGTGCCTGGGGTTGTTCAGCAGGCAATGTCTCTGCCTAGGATGACCAGATGTCCTAATTGTATAGGGACAGTCCCGATATTTGGGGCTCTCTCTTTTATAGGTGCCTATCATCCCCCATCACCTGTCCTGATTTTTCACACTTGCTATCTGGTCACCCTATTTCTGCCTCTGCTCTGCAGAGCAGTTCTGCTGGGAGTGGAGGGCACCCACTCTTTAATTTGCCTGGCATCCCATAGAAATGCTGCAGATGGGATCTCTTTCAGACAACATCTTCTACTTTAGCAAGTTTCAGGGATGCTCCGTCCATACCCCTTTTTCAACCAGCACTGCTGAGTTTGGAGCTTACAGTGAACCCTCCAATTTTATTCTAAATTGAGTTTTCAGTGACTTTTGGCCACTGCAACCTAGTCCCGCAGGCAGAGCTCCTGTCCTAGGGAACTCTGCTACCAATGACACTGGTAAAAGAAACCAGTGAACTTAGCCTTATACAGATGTAAACTTCTTGAAATCCTCCCTCTTTTTGTTTTAAACATCTTAAATGTAATGTGGACTTTACATGGCCAACCTCACCCTAGGATCTAAGCACCTCACTCTCCAACTGGTGGGGCAGAAGCGAACAAAGCAGGAACTGCAGTGCTGGTGGGAAGGGCTAAAATGAAGCCCAACTAGGGTCACCCCTCTCCTTAAAACTCCCCTGAACCTAGGGCTGTGCAGGGAGACATCTCCTTCACTCTGAGGGCACTGGGACCCAGGTGGTGCCTCCCTTCCCCCTGCCATGTGGGCTTGAGAGAAAGCTGAAAAGAGGAGCCAGTCAGAGAGTCAGCTAGTGGGAGCAGAGCAGAAGCACCCAAAGCAGGGACCTCTTTTGGAGAACTTTCTACAGTTTTAACTGGACTGTTTCCCCCCTTCCCTTCAGTATTCCTTTTCCCTCCTCTTTAGCTGATTTCACACCTCCACATACCACCCCCCCCCCCCCCACACACACACACAATTATGGAACTAATATGTCTGCTGCCATCATTGTTCACTGTGCCTGTGTGTTACAGCCTTTTCCTTTCCCAGTGTCTGTCTAGTCTATTTAGATAGTAAGTTCTTTGGGGTAGGGACTGTCTTTTTGTTCTGTTGGACAGCACTTAGAGTGGGGTTCTGGTCCATGACTATGGCTGTTAGGCACATGGGAGTACAAAGTAATAATGAATTTATCCTTGTAACACTCCTGTGAGGTAGGGATGCATTACTGCCATTTTACCTAATGGCAACTGATGCACTAAGCAACTTGGTGACCTTGCATGAGGTCATGCAGGAAGTCTGTGGCAGAGCTCAGATATAAGCACAAATCTCATGAGTTCTGGTATGATGTTTTGACCACAGCATTGTACTTCTCCTAAACACTTTCCAGATTATAAAGAAGATAAAGTACTTTGTCCTGTTCCTACATGCTAAATTCTCCTTCCCTTCAAGAGGGATTATTTGTGCAAACAGGTGCAGAACCTTAAATTTAAGCAGCTACTGGGATGTGAGAATAGAGCTGAAGTTTGTGAATGAATGTAGAACACAATTCTTGATTAGTTGCTGTAGTAGCTTCATTCGTGGTAGCTTTTTAAATTTATTTTATTCTTAAAGCATTCTAAAACTCAAGATTCCCTTCAGGCCTATGTTTGATTCTTGCTTAGTAGGCTCGTAGAAGTTTGACAACATCCTGCAGTGGGACTAAAGTGAACTAAAAGACAACCTTTATAATCACAAGACACTCCAGATAATGTATTTCTCAGCATTCATTGTTTGGCATGTGGTCATCAATTTTTCAAAATTTTCAGTTTTGCCAACATACCTCTGCAGCCAGTCTTCTTATGTCAGAAATCAAAATGGATAGTCAAGATATGAGAGAGCTATAAAAACATTTTTTCCTTGGAATTGTAGTGGTTGCATGTTTGTTTATTTCTTGTGTTGAAAATTCTGTAACAAATGTGACAGAACAAATGCTAAGAAGGCAAAAGAACTGTCAAAGTATCTTTGATATATTTTAAATTGACTTTCTTCCCTATTGTTAATACACTTTGGAATCTTTAAACTTATTGCTGTAACTGGACTGAGAGCCAGTGGGACGAGGAGGTGGGGAGGGAAACAACATAAGAAGGAGGGGAAACAAATGAAGAGCTGAGGTGCAGGGTGGAGGTGGAACTGGGACTGGCTGGACAAGGAGACTGCGACAAGGAGCGAGAATGGGGGAACACAGAGTGGATAAAGAGATTGGGGATAAAGAGAATGTGGACGGGAAGAGATGAGGGCAGCAACTGGAGACCAGGTTGAGGGAGAGTTTAATTGGCTGAGGAGTTAGACAGACTGGGAAAGAAGCCTGAGGAGAGTACACTAGGATTGGGTAAGCAAAGGTAATGGGACAGGGACAAGGAGCCATGGTGGGCAAGAGATGTGACTGGGACAGGGACAGGCTAGAGGGGCAGAAGTGGTCACATGGGGGTGGGAGAAGTTATTGCAGACAAATGTGTTCCCCCTAGAGCACACTTCTTTCTGCAGCAAGGAATGGAGCCCAAGATTCCTGTGTCTCACAACTGCTATCTGCTAGTAGGTTTCACAAATACTGTATTTGATAAAGGTGTGTCCCCTCCTCTATGTGGAGGAACATTAGAGGAGGATGGCAACCTACTAATGCTAACAGTGACTCCATTAGCTCAAAAGGCAGAGGTCTGTGGTGGTTCTAAAGGTTCCAGCCCTCCTGATGACCCATGCAGTCTATTTACACCCATATGATGAAATTTGTTTTCCCAGGTTATTTTTTTTTTAAACAGGAAATTACACACACACACACACACACCCCTGTTTAAAGTACATGCAAATCAGGGACTCAAACGTTGGGGAAATGCCATAATTATGGTTGCCTGAGAAACTAATTCAGACCCCTTGCTCATATGCATTTTGATACCATGTTAATTACATGATCACTCACTTTTTTACCCCCCACAGGACACCTGTCTCATTGTAGGAGCCAGTTGCCCTGAAAGTGAGGCAGTCCAGACCTGTCCAGGAGTCTGGAAGCCCTGGATTCCCTGGCCTGGGGCAATACTCCTGGTGGGCTGCCACAGATTGTGGAAACTTTGGCAGCTGCTGAGTGAAATTGACAGATCTTATCAGTTTCATGGCTGCTATGTGGTACAGAATAGCTAAATGGACCAAAAAATCATGTCAATTTCACTCAACAGCTGCCAGGTTCTGGGAACACTTCTCCTTTTGGGAACATCATAAGATGATGTTCTAGGGAAAAGACCAAAAAACCAGAATCTGTAGTTCCCAAGAAATTTCAAAATGTTGAAAGCTCTTGCAAACCAGAAATACTGCGTTTTGACCATCTCTAGTCAAAAGCTCCTCTGAGCATTATTGAAGGGGGTGGGGGAGGGTTGGCTCTCAGACATGTGCTGAAGGACAAAGGTGTCATCCAGTTTGTATTGAGCTAGTAGGGCAAGATTTGGGTATCAAGGAGGCAGAAATCAATTATGCAGGATTATGTGGTGAGTAAAGCATTCCAAAAGGTTCAACAAAGTCACCTAGATTAATGCAGAAAAGTTTCAGCAATAAATTAGGCCCAAACCAACCTTGCACTGGATTGCACAAAACATGGGAAGATTTTTAGCATTGCCAGGCATGCATGCCCAGTAACACATGGAAGAAACATGATAAAAATATCCTTGTATACATGCAAACTACATGATTGGTCCATCCACTAAGAATAACACTTGTTATCCTGGATGATCCTGCAGAGCTAGCACTTTTCTCTGAATTTAGGCATTCTTCTTGGCCATGCTCTCTGATGACTTAGGCCTGGTCTACAGTAGACTAGTATTTATTTTTTTATACTGGGATAAGAATGTTGGTTAGCAGTGTGGTTTGTTTGAGTTTTTTTACTTGTACAGGATTTATAATCCCTAGTCTGGATGCAGTTATGCCAGTATAAATATGCCTTATACCTGTATCGCTTATTTCACTGCCTGAAGTGGAATAAACTATACCAGTACAAGCACTTTGAACCAGAATAACTTCATCCACATGTGGGGGAGTGGGAAGGTTTCTCTTTCACTATAGAGTGTGGCAAACAACCAGCTTCTCCCTTGTGGGTCTCACACTTCAACCCCTTGTAGTGGGCCAAGGAGTCCCCAGTAACCCTGTCTCCCCTTGGAGGTACCTTGCTCCAGCTTCCTTCTACTGGCTGGGGCCAGGGGTTTTCTCCTTCTGTAACTGCAGAGAAGCACTATCTCCTGGCCTGCAGATAGGAGTTTCTCCTCCAGCTGCTACCAGGCCTCTGGCAGCTTCCTCCTCCTGTGCTTCTCTCCCTCCTTTTAGGGAAGGCAGGATTTAAGTACACCTGGACTAGCCCTTCATTGGGTCCAGGTGTCTCTAATTGCCCTGCAATCATCTCTCCCCTGCTTGCAGGAAAAAGGGTTTTTGGACCTTTAGGGCTCATACTCTGGCCCTGGTATACCCTTTTGAGGCCCTCTGGCCTGACTTTATCACAAGTGGTATAGGTAAAGTATCAAAATTTTAGTGTGATAAGTCCGTGGATGAATCTGCTTTTATACCTATGTTCCACAATCAAACATGTCTAACTTCCCAATTTGCTTGGGACACAATTTTGAGTTTAGTGGGAGAACCTGGATTCTGACACGAACTCCATGCAATCTCACCGAAAACAAAACTACCACAACTAAAATTAACTAGGAGCATGGGATGTAAGTCAGGGTCCAATTCGACCCAAAGCTTGTCAGACAACTTCAGAGGTAGTTTCAAGACTCCTTTCATGTGATTTCCCTTTGAACAACAAATGCACTGAATGGTCACTGCTAGGCTTTAACAGTGGCCCTGTTATTGCCAGCTTGCTTACAGTGAGTAGTTCCCCCTGAAACTGACAGCACTGTTTATGCTCATTGTGAACAAGGTCATGGGGTTGTGGCCTTAAATAAATTAAGGTAACTTGATCTTTTTTCAAATAAAGAACTAAATCCTGCTCGCCTTACACCAGCTAGTACTTGCACTGACGTCCTTGAGACTACTACATGCAATCTTTTATACCATTCTGTTACAATTGGGGAAACAATTTTTCCGTGTTCTGAAAGAAACTGTTTAAATTTGGGTCTTACCAACCATAGGCTACCTCAGCAAAAGAAGAATAGACAAGATAGGATTTACTTTAAATAGAATAAATTTAATTACACAGAGCAAGAGAATTTTGTTGAGAAAGAAGGATGCCTTTCTTCTGGTGTTTGTTTGGAAAGAATTTTCCTATATATAAAACTTGGAGTTAAGGAACCAGATCAGGAAAGATCATTATTTTTTTCCTGGAAGTAAAACTTTCACATTTTTTCTCTGACAAACAACTGAGCTGTAAATATTATGGTGGCTAAATGAACAGTAGCATTTTTGTAATAGTGTATAAGAAAATTATGCTTAAAGTTGACACAAGTTGACTAAATTCAAAATTAAGGTTCACCCCAACCTATGCTCCTCCTGTTCTCCTGAAGTACTGCAGCATAAAAATTCACACATGAGAATCCCATGTAACCCTTTAGTAAATCTGGATGATCTAAAGATGTAATGCCACCCTTTAGCTCAGATCATAGAATCATAGAAGATTAGGGTTGGAATTAATGTGGCTCTACTGGCAGGGCTTCCCCACTGGCTGTAACTGCCCCAGGAATCTGAGGAAGGAACAAACATGGGGTTTGCAATGTCTTAACATGTGGAGCTAGAGCAGGGAGTTGTATTTTCCCACATGCCCAGTCTCCAGTCTTTACCCCAGCATGGACCCTGGACTGCATGGAGGTGCATCTGTAGGGTTGGAAGGCAGTGGGGCCATGTGACGGAGGACCCTCCACTTCTTTTTGTGTGGAACAGGGGTCATCCACATCTATAGCATCACCTCTGTGCACAGGTGTAGGGGAGACTATCTGGGCCTCTGAACTTGCCTTGCTTTTTTTAGTATATATCACAGCCCTTTTTATTTATTTTCCTTTGTTTCATTAACAATAAAAACAAAGCAAGCCATTTCAGCGGGTGCGCCGCAGGCTGAATCCATTGTGGGTTCTCTCTTGAATAGATCCATATTTCCAGTATTAAGATCTATTTGTAAAGACACAAATCTGAAATCCACTCCAGCGTGGAGAACTCATGCCAGACACTCTGCATTCCACTCCAGTGAAAACCACTGTGCAATGCCCATCTGGTCGATCAGCCTGTTGAGTCACTGAATTCACTGCAGATACCTATTAAGTCCCTGTGAAATGCTTATGAGTTGCTGTTGAACCCTAGATATTACACACATTCAGTAGCCCGTCTCCTAAATAGAAATACATTCTCTTCCCCACCTCCACAGTTATATGTAGCCCACATTAGGAATTAATGAGCCCATGACTTCACTTCAGCTCATCTCCAGTCATCAATCCCTATGTGGAACACACCATCGATTTTTATACGATAGAAAACTGCCAAAAGCAATTACTTAATTATAGTGAATCAAAAGTGCCTGAAGCCAAGCACTTTTTTGTGCTTCTATGAATTAAAAAATGGCAAATTTGATTCCCTCTGCCCACACTCTGATCCAAAATATTTTAATTTTAAAAGGCCTAGCATGTCAAAACTGAGTCTGGAGAAAATGTTAAGGAATTGCAACCCCCGACCTAATTTAAACAAAGGTCCTCCAATAGTATTGCTGCAACGTTGCTTTATTCTTTCCACCTCTGGCTGATGCTGCAATAAGCAACATGTGATCATTTTAAAAGGTGTCATATGTGTATCAGCTTCTGCAGAACAAGGTGTTCATCTGCTTGTCTGAGGGATGTATGCAAATAAAGAGTCCGAAACACACTTGAAACAAAACAAGAACAGAAGCATAATTTGATAGCTCTTTGTGTGATATCCTGTGACCGTGCACTGAATAGACTGTTCTTTAAATTCAAAGTATGGGATCGCTTTTGAAAATAGGATGCTGTATTTTGATTTGAGTGTATGGTTTTATATATAAAAACTTACTAGAATTTCATTTTAATTATTGGGGGCAGGGAAAAGGATTACATTAGAACTTGGATTGTTTCCTACAAAACAGCTGCTCAAAGCAACTGAATTATCTGTTCTACCCCGCTGTGGCAATGTAACTAATCTTAATAGTTCTATGTCACCACTAGTGGGTGTGGCTAGGCACACTCACTCTCCATCAATCTCTGACTACTCAAAAGGCCCCCTAAGGCTAAAGGAAGCTGCATGTAAGGCTGCCCTACATTATGCCATGGCCTGAATTTGTACCTGGTCAGCCTCAGGATCAGAGAGCTGCAAAGTGGCATAAAGCAATCTTTGTCTCTCACCTTGCAAAGCCCAGCCACATCTGAGAATCTGGACCAAGATGCAGTACCCAGTACCACAAGCTTTGATTCTTTCTGCACAATGCCAACTTTGGGCATGTCATAAACACCCTCTGTTGACCTCTACCCAATGCATGTTGCTTTCATTAGTGAGTACCATCACTTTAATCTCTGATTTCCATATACAAGTCTCTCATGAACATATTTTATTTGGTGACTCCCCTAGAATTAAGATGGAGTTTCCAGCCATAGTACAGCCTCTTTTGGTTGAAAGTAAACATTCACAACTGGTGAATTCGAGCCACAGTTTGAGTACTGTTAGATTCCTTGCTGACGCTAAACTCTCACATAGCAGCATCCATCAGCAATGCCTTATACCATCTCTGCTTGGCTAGGAGATTCCATCCTATTCTAGCAGACTATGACTTGGCCTCAGGTAGTCATACATTTGCCACCTCTCAGCTGGACTACAGCAGTGAGAAGTAACTAGGCATGAGGACTTCAGCACTTGGGAACCTCCAGCTAGTACAGAGCATTGCCGCACGTCTCTTCAGCAATACATGTTATTGTGAGCACATCAAACCTGTTCTATACTGGTTTCCCATAGAATGTCAAGGTCTCAGTCCTCGTTTTCAGGATGCTGTCTGGTCTAAGCCTAGGGTATCTAAAAGGCCACCAAAACTCTGGGATGAAGACCATAGTCAACATCTCCACTCCTCAGGCACAATGGAACTTTCTCCAATAAGAGTAAAGCTCATCTGTGTAGAACTTTCTTGGCGATCAATCCCATACTTTAGAATGAGCCCCTTGATGAATAAAAGCTCATCACACACCTCACCACTTTCTGTTCCAAGTTCACGTTGCATTTCTTCAACCTGCTTTCTCTAACATAAATATCTAGCAATAGGTATATTTAAAAAAATTCTCAAACTTAAAACCCCTACCAAATCAAGACACTCCACTACTTGCACTTCTCCCCATGGGGTGAAGATGAGAACAAAACATGTGATAGGTATTAGTCACATAACATCTTCCAGGATTGCATTAAGCACAGATACTACAGTGATGAGCACAGTACAAGAACCTATATACAACAGGATACTCTCTTGGATTTGGCAATACAAGCTATTTTGTATTTCCTTATTTAGGTCCAACAAAATGCTCAGGGCTCAATTCTAACAGCATGATTACAATTGAAAGTAGGGTTGACAACTGCCTTTGTCCCAAATATCAGTCAGTGTTCCAAAAACTGCAGATTTTCACTTCAGCCAATTATCTGTATTGGTGATGTGAGATCCCAAAGAGGGGCATGGTTTAGCAAATAGTGAAACTACTCAGAACTGGGAGAAGTAGTCTAATAGCATCTGCACCCATCTCTGGCAGGCACCCCTTTTCTGGTCAGGTGTGAGCATGCTTTTCTTTCAGTTCTTACAATGGGATGGCACCCGCCTCCCCACCAATGGTTCTTTCGGCAGGTCTTCAGCAACTCAGCCCTCTGGCTGAATCACACACACTGTCCCCCCTTCTGAGGTATATAGTCTCTAGTTCTTTTCTACAGCCCCGGTATGGGGCTGTAGCACCAAGGCTTCCTTTCTGGAGGCAATATCTTCTTTAATAGCCCAACCAAAGCCCAACTCAGTACCCTCGGTTGGTGTCCTTTTGGTAACCCTCACCTGGGCTCAGTCTTCAGCCAGACCAACAAGGCCATCTCGGTACCTTTGCCTAGTCTGGCTAGTTTCTGGACTCAGTCCCCAAGGGGTCAGCCTGCTCACACTGACCTGACCCTGACCCTGACCCTGACCCTGACCCTGACCCTGATCCTGCTGCTCTTCCAGCCAGCCAGCCAGCCAGGCACCCAGTCTTCGGCAGCCTTCCCTGGGTTCCACCCGCCCACCTGCTCTCCCTCTTCCAGCTTCAGGTAGCAACTGACTGCTCTGCCACTTTCTTTTATATGGCCCTTCTGGCCTCTGATTGGTCACTCCAGAAGCCCCTCTGATTAGCTGCTCTCCTGCAGCCACTCTAGGCTGCCTGGAGGACTTCTCCTCTACTCTTTTCTGGGGAAGGGTGAAGCAGGGACATGAGCCTCCAGCAGGGGGCCTCCAGACCTAGTCCTCCTCGTAACAAGTAGCCTAAGCATAACTGCACTGGCAAGTGTCCAACAAACTATAGGACATTTTTTTAAAAGGGCAACAAATTATTAAAGAACTCGAGGGATTAATTTATAAAGAAGATGAAAAGAACCAAATATGCTTAGCTCAATTTCTCTAACTGACTCAGAAGGGATAGGATAACTCCATACAAGCATGTGAAAGGTGTATATTCTAGGAAGTGAGAGGAATTGTTTAGGGTGATATGAGGAAATAAGTGGTAGTAAAGGAATTAAATTGATCAAAGGAAAATGTAGACTGCATGGTAGGAAAATGTTCCTAACATTGATTCATAATAGGGCATTTAATTCTCTACTAAAGGATTTGGTGGAAGTCCCATTTCTTAAGTCATTTACATCAAGCATAGTCAAATTGTCCATCCATAAAGGGAGATGGACAAAATGTCTAAATGACGGACTCACTGGATAAAACTATGCCTCTTAAGAGAACTACCACACTGCTAGGAAAGGATGGAAATGCACAACTCAGGTCTCAGGAGGCATTAGTCCTTTGAGTCATAATGCATCTGCAGTGATGTGCTGCCAAAACTTTACAAGGGGCTCTCTCAGAAATGTACTGTCTCAGTCAGTGATACATGTAACATTCCCTGGGTAAATCCATTTCCTTCTTCACCTCTTCAATCTGTAGTCTTTTACCTCTTGATTCACCATGCTTCCCCTTCTCAGTACTTCACAGAAGCTCATCTTGGTGGCTTCCCTACATGAGATCTGTTCCTCACAGTAGCAGTGATGGCATGTAAGTCATTCCATGTCCTCTGGCTAGGGAGTGGCTGGTCCAGGTGGGGACTGGGCCACTTGTGATGGTGGGCTGGGTTGTCTCCTTTGGTTCCTGTGGCGGGCAGATTTCCCCTAGTTGTGGGAAAGTCAGGGAGCAGGTCTCCCCACACTGGGGCTCCCTATCAGTACCAACTCTCCTTGTCCATCTGTGAGTGGTGTATAAACCCTTCACTGAACAGGAGAGGGTCAAGGAACAGTTATGGGCTAAGGAGACCCTTCTCCTGCACCCTTTCTGAGCATGCTAGGGTTAGAGGTGAGGTTTAAAAGATAACCAGCCACCCCAGTCTGGGGCTGGCAAGCCAGGGAGGGAGATGAGCCCTGGGAGTTCCAGGGGAGGACTGGAGCTGAGCCCACATTGAGCCAGAAAGCAGAGGATCTACAACACCCAGTGACTGGGACAAGGGCTGGAAGCTCGGAAGGTGATATCCCCCAGAGCTGGTGGTGGCCAGATGGGGTATTGACGAAGGTAGAAAGAAACCCAGGAAATCTGACTGAGGGCTGTCGCCATACAGAGATGGTGAACAGCCAAACCAGTCTCACAGGGCCCTGGGTCAGAACCCAGTGGAGTGAGAGGGCCTGGGTTCCCCTACCCCACCTGAATTGTAGCCACTAGGCAGAACGGTCACTGTTTAAATGGTAGCCACTAAGTGGGAGCCCTCTGCACCACACCCCGATCACACCATCCCAGCCTAACGTGTGAAAACCCTAGTGGGGGAAGCTAGGCTGCGGTGACTTTCAGATTCCCATGCAGTTCAGTAATAATTTGGCCCCATCTCTCCTTGTCACTCTCTGCACGCGGCACTGGAGTGGCTGACACTGTTAGGATTATATAGTGGAGGCTGTCAGTCATGGCAATAGTGGGTGAAATCAGAGGGCTCAAAACTGTAACAAGCAGAGCTGGCCTTAGCATTTTCAGGTGTCTTGTAAAACAACGTTTTGTGATCTTCCTCCTCCATCCTTCCCCATGATCTTGTCAACTTTTGCCCGTGATCATCATGCCCTTCTGCATAGAGCTGGCCTAAGCACTGTAAGGCGGGTCAGTGAGATGGCTCGTTAGGCACATGTGAAATGTAACTGACAACTTTTTACACACGTGACTGCCAGCCCATCCGCCTCTACAGAAGTCATGCCCACCCCCATATTGCTCTTTGTCTTAGAAATTGGTTAATATGGCTTTATTCTCAAAGCTGCCTCTTTGAGGGATCGCTCTTGAGACTTTCCTTTATATAGTTATTTTTGAATGGCAACCAAAGCTTTCTATCCTGGTGCCCAAAGGCCAGGTATTTAACATGAGACTCATGCAAACACCCTGAAGTTCCCTCTGGCTCACCTATTTGCTTCCTGCATTCTGGCAGTGGATGGCAAAAGCTTTTAGAAGGAGGAAAAACATAGAGCCATTGCTCCACTAAAAGTTCTTTTGTCAAACGCCTCCTTCCACCCACCATAGCTGTGAGCACTGCGCTCCCATGTTGTTCTTGCCACTGTGCCAGCTCCTGCCCTTTCCCGTAGATGAGTATATACTGTCATGTCAAAGAATAAACAGTGTTAGCTGTGAGAAGAGGCAGTCTGAATACATATTTAATTATAATAAAAAAACCCTACTTAGTAAGCCCAAGAGGAGCAGAGTGAAGGTTTCATCTTACTCTGTGAAGCTGGAGTTTCTATGGGCTTTTAAACTCAACCTTCAATGCTGATATGTACACTTGTAAAAGTGCTCTTTTCCCTTCTGAGTCGAGCATATTTATCAACCCTGTGACTTCCATGTTAAAGTTAGGGACTCAAATGTTTTAAGAGAACCAATGGATTTTAGGGAATTTCTGGATAGACCAGGGGGCAGATTTTGCTCTATTAACTTGAGTGGGATTGCATGTTCGTAAGTTAGGGCAGGATTTGGTCTCTACTGCATAATAATTTGTTACTTAGATGTGCTGTTCCTAAAATTCTATCTAGCTAGTGCAAGCAAATGCTAGTGCAAAAGATTTAAAGTCTCAAATTATGCATGTCTGAAGATTTTCAGAGTTCTAGCCATAGTCACCTAAACTGTAAGGCCCTGATTATACAGGGAGTTTATTCTGGGATCATTACCCTTGGGACTACCCACTGTGAAACCCAGATTCAGTGGTGGTGACCTGGGAAAGAATCCTGTCCCACTCCTCATAGTAGGGATAGGTAGCAGGAGCACTGCCGGAGCTTCTATTTTCACCTTGGATCCCTTGTAAATTCCGTGAGCCCCTAAATACGGACCCTCAGGGCCATTGCCTTAGTGATAGCTTTGTATACCTCCTTAATGTGGTGGTTGTTGGAAAGGGCTTAGTCTCTCCGCAGAGGGCAAGGATACCTGGGATAGATGGCTCCATGTGCTCTATGTGCAAAGCTGAGCTATGCGAATCCAGAATCATGAATCCACAATTAGATTGATCTGGGCTTGTGCCAGCATTCAACAGGGGAAGAGTCATCTGGTTAAGATGACCTAAGGCCACTGGAGAGCACACAGGTAAATGGACAAGCCATCCCTAGTGTCAAACAAAGCAGTGTGGGATGGCAGTTGGAGGACTGACAAGCTACTGTAAAGTAGAGACAAATCCCAAGAACATTAGTCCATACTAACTCAATCTGCAATGAATTTAATCAACTTGCAAAGTGGATTATGGAATTTGTATTAACTGGCCAGTTAATATGCACTAAGGATTGTGTTGTGTGAACATGGGTCATTTTACTATGAACAAACTACAGTTAGTGCAAATTAACTACCTTCACCTATATAGACAAGCCTAAGTTTGGAGGAAGGATGGAATATGATGGAGAAGCTTTTGTTCAACCACTCTGCTACAGAAAAAAATGTATCTGAATGCTCAGTAAACTGGAATCTCCTATAGGGCTACATATAACTGGAATGTTCTGAAAAATCTATTGATTTTAATGTAATGTCCATGTAGGTCTATTTAGTGGAGCACAGAAGTGTGCATCTGGGCCTACCAGCAAAAGAGTTTATTGTGCTTCTAATCAAGTGGGTGTATTCTAGAAATAAACATAGACCCAGTTTTATTATTTCTATGGCAGTAAGGATCCCAAACAGGGATTAGCTCTCTATCCTCTCTCTGACAGGTTGTACCAGGCAGCCACTGCCCCCTTCTGAAAACTCCACCACCTTGGCACACTTCACCCTATGAAGGCATCCTGTTGGAAGGAAAAGCAGTGAATTCTGACCTCCAGGGATTGCCTAGGGAGGCCTCCCGTGATCAGCTGCATGCAGAAGAACAAATGAGAGCTGGTCCTCTGAACCCAGACGAGCCAGAAGCAGGCAGAGGCCAATCAGAGCCCAGCAGGCCAGATAAAAAGGGTTACTTCTTCTGGGTGAAGCCAGGACAGGGAAGGAAGGCTGTCACTGCCCTAACCCAAGTAACCTGGCCCAGTCAAGGGCCTAACCTTGACAACACTTGGCCTGGGATCTCTATTAAGGAGGCGTGTTTATATTATAGCCCTTAATGCCCAGCTGGCTATTTTGAGATGAATTTGTTTTCTGTTAACCTCAGAAGGGGACTGGACTGAGATCTAACCTGGCCCAAGGACTGGGTCACAGAGGCAGGAGACCATTGTGGAAGCAGTATGCAGATGGCACTAGAGAGGAAGAGTCCTTGCGATGCTGCATCCTAACACAAGGGGGTGCTCTGGGGGTCAGCCCACACTGTAACTCTCCCCCACTACATGGTGTTGTAGTACATAAGTCCCTTCCAGATATTTGCTAGCGTGCTCTTTGCAACATGAGCTCAGAGGTGCTCCAAGCAGTAGACTCCACAGATTCTAGTCGTTCGTGGGTTCTTGATAAATGTGCTCTCACACTCACTTCTGGCAAAGAACAAAGGGGTTTATGAGGGCTTGCAGAGAGGAAAGGGTGCAAATCCTTCAGCTACAAGACTTAAACAGTTGCCATAAAAGATAACAAGTTCTTCCTACTCAGGCCCTACGTCTAGTTGAAGGGTATGTGCAACTTTACCAACCTCAAGAATTAAAAATCACAATTGGCTTAAAATCTATGACTTTTCAGATAATGTTGGGGTTCTTTTTATTGGCCCGCTGGTTTCTGAGTCTTTAGGGCTCCACACTTACAAACTTTTCTCCAGAACCAAGAGGACTAGAAACACTACTTAAAAAATAAAAAGAGAGAGTTAGAACTAAAATTCCTTTGATGCTAGCAGATGTGGTTTGAAAAAAACCCCAGAATATCATTCAGCTCACAATCATGAGAGCTGGCCACACTATATATGAGTAAATACACCCTATTGATACTTATTGCACCTAGTACCCAGACTGCCCTTTACTCCAACCTCTGCAACCAATTAGATATTTGCCTGTAGGTCTCACTGGCCAGAGCTGAGTCCTGTTGCTCTCTGTGGCTGCTTGGGGGGTCTTCTGCATTGTCATCTTCCCATCCAGCCATAGCAGTTGAGTCTTTCCTGTGTGTAGGCTGCTGACTTCCTCTTTGCAATGTCTAGCTTCCCTGCCCTGCTCTCAGTTTCTCACCACGTCTATTTGTCCCAGTTCTCAGGCTGCTGTCTCCACTATGCTGCTCACCACCGACTGCCCCTCTGGCTGTCTCCCTGAACCGGATCCCTTGTGCCTTCTAGCTATTACTACTACTCCCAGTTTATTGAGCCTCTTGAATCTCTCTCCTAACTAGAGGCTGAATGGGGGTCCCTGTCTCTCCTGGAATGACCTGTAGTCCAGTCCCCTTCCTACAGCTCATCTTTGGGAAGGGGCAGTACATTGTAACACATCAGCAGGCTCACTCCAGTAATTTTGCAAGCAGCACAGTAGGCTTATCTTCTTTCTTTACTGGAGGAGTAGCATTCCAAAAAGAGGCTAAATTAGCCATACTGCCATCTAATGGTGAAACTGTAACCTAATATTTTAACAGGCTTGACACTGGCTATCTCTCTAATGCATTATGAAAGGTTAAATATAATTATTTGAAAACCACATGAATTGTTGAAGGGCATGCATAGGTGTTTGCGCCCATGTGTATGCAGACCCAGCATCAGGCTGAGGAGAGACTTACCAAATGCTGATTTTGGCCAAATAGAGGATCTGTGAAAATAAATAAATATTGTAGTGCTAGGTGCGTCAGTCTGGGGTGTTTGGTGGTAACAATGTGAGATTATAAGGACCATGGGGTGACATTTTCAAAAGCTCTTAAATGATTTGCAGTGAGACTTGGGCATCTAAGAAGACAAGTAACTTTTGAAAATGGATCATAGGCTCCTAAATCATGCCCTTCTGAAAATTGCATCCAAAAATCATGATTGGGGCATGTAAAAAAACAAACATCAAAAAAATTAATTTTTCTGTTTGTGTTTTAATTGAAACTTCAATACTTAAAGTTAGAGGTGGGCGATTACTGAAATATATTGGATGGTCTATTTGTAACATAATTGGAAGCCACCAGATAGATTATTTACAATAGTACCAACCAGTTCTATTTAGTGCATGATGAAATGCTTATTGTTAGCTGTTCTAAATGGAAGATGAGCATACGAGCATATTGACTACCATTTTTTTTCTTTCACTGAATCCTTTCCTGGGGGCACAGTTGCTGCCTACAGGATATACCCACAAACAGAATTTATTAGTAGTATAAAAACATTACATTGTTGAATGACTTGTAAATTCAGAATGAGTCAGAATGGAAAGAACACTGTACAGGACTATGGAGTCTAGCTGCTGAGAGAGACTGGGAAGGCATGAATCTTCCTGAGGAGTGGAAGAATTTCTGACAACATGCAGAGTTCACTTTGAGGGTCCCCTGAAATCCACAGGTGAGGAAGAAAAATGATATCTGCTAACCTGATCAGGAGAAAGAGCTAGACATGTATACTCCTTGCTAAATGTCAGCTGAAAATCTGAGAGTATTACAGTAGGTTTTGATAAATCTGTCACCCCAAGAGCTAATCCATACTGCTGGCATGCTATAAATTTCATGAGTCAGTGCAAGATCCAACCTATAGAATGGTTTATGACAGATCTGATGGTTCAGGACTCTGCATTTGCTGACATGGACGAAATGATTCAAGACAAGCTACTATTTTAGACAAATTCAACAAAAGCTAATAGAGTGGGAAGCAAGGGCTGATTTAAATAAAGCAGGGGAGAGTGCTAGAGCACATAAAATGACACTAGTCCAGCCAAAATCCATTTCTAACAAAGAGACACTATACGGAGTTGCAAAACTCTGCATGCAGGCAAGCTATAAATCTAAATGCAAAGGGACAGCCAATGGCAAATGTGGGAGAACACACATGCCGGTTGGATGTCCATTGAAAGGACAAATACGTTACAATGGTAAGAGGAAATCACTTTGCAAAACTCTGTACATCCTAACAGATGCATAGAATGGATGAGAAACCACAGTGCAACACCGATGATGTTTTAATGAATGTTATCACTGTCCACTAAAGACAGAAGTAGTACCAGTTTCAACTGTAATGTCCCAATTAGACGAAATATTGGCAGAAGTTACTCCTAGGCAGAAAAGTTGCCACTAACATGAACTGCTATACAAATCAGGGTAATATTTACAAATGTATATGAGGAGCTCTCAAAACTCTCTTCCCGCCACTGCCTCAGACTGTTTGGCTCTGCAGGTGATTGCTGCTTGTACAAGGTGTGTGTGTGTAAGCAAAACACATATGCAAAAATCTATGAGCTATATCCTCAACTAGTATAAACCGGAATAGCTCCATTGAAGATATGAACAGTGCTTAGCACCACCATGGAAGAACATGATGCAGATCTCTGTTATGCTCCAGACAGCTAGGGAAAAAGACAAGTGCACCACCAGAAGAAAGTGTTTTCGTTACATTCTCTCAGTTTAGGATATCCAACCCAATCCTAAAACACCTGCAGAAAACTATGTGATCTCTATGGGATGTTAAATTAGAAAAGATTAATAGATTCTAAATTCAGAAGGGACCATTGTGATAATCTAGACCTCCTGTATAACACAGGCCATAGAACTTCCCCAAGGTAATTCCCAGAGTATATCCTTTAGAAAAACATCCAATCTGGATTTAAAAATTGTCAGTGATGGAGAATCCACCACAACCCTGGGTAAATTGTTCCAATGGTTAATTATTCTCACAGTTTAAAAAAATACACCTTATTTCAAGTCTGATATTGGAGGTGGTGATTTCTTACCAAGTTTATACCATACTTTGCAGAAGCGTTGCTAACAGTAAGATCTTTTGAAGACTGAGCTTCAATAGGATACTGGCAAGAATCCACATTAATCAAAAAGAAGCAACTAATTGTTAGGACATGCACAGAGGCATGGCATGATATAAATAAATATTAAATTCAGATGGATGCATTCAAGCAATGACTTGTGACTCTATTAGTCCACGTAGAGCAGTGAGTGGTTCATGTATTCAGGTCTCCCACCACTACAGCAATAACCTATACACAGATGGAAAAAAGATATAATATATATATATATATATAATTATGTTCAGCTAGGAAGGCTTCCATCAGTATGTGTGTGGGCGAAAAGGAATTCTGGAATCTGATCATATGTTAACTATGCTAGTTGTGTTTTTAGCACCATCTGAGAGTGAATCTATAAATATTTGTTATGAAAATGGTATTTAAATAGTGTGGCTTGAAGTTAAATACCAGTGCTCCAAAATATTTTCAGCAAATCTGGAGCCCATATTAAAGTAAAACCTTGATTTTTTTTATCTTACGAATGACCCCTAATAGGAACCATTTTTCCAAACAGAAAAAAATTGCATAATGAAGGTGATATTGATGAAGAACAAGTCAATGTCCCTTCACGTTCTGATGCCTTCTGTGCATTGAAAATTGCTTTGCAGTGGTGTGAAGGAAGTAGAAAGTGATGCAGTGCACCAGAGTGCAACTTATGCACCATGCCTCCTGTAATTTAGAGAGGTTCAATTTTGTAAACTTTTTTATTTTGTTAACTCCTCAGTCACCTAATTGTTCATAAAACAGGGGTTCTACTGCAATTAATTTGATATATTTTTTCTCTTTTTTTCTTTTATAAAAGAGGGAGCTGTAACAAGCCATCTCTTGGCCTCCTTCTGGGGCCTGATTCACCTATGCCTGGGTATATAGTTAAATTACTAGTGTCAAAACATCAATTACTCCTGAATAATAAGGCAACTTGGTAGCTTTCAAAGAGGGCTAGATGTTCAATAGCAAATAAATTACTACAAAATGACACAGCATTTGACTGTATTTTTGTCTTATCAGCCTTCAGTTGCGAAAGGATGAAGAAGAGAAAACCACGAAGTATGTATACAGGAGAGGAGATGTTGACTAGCATTAATAAATGATAACATTAATCCATAAAAAGCTCAGTGCTGGGGACTGCATCACTCTTCTCGCTACAAATCAGTTTTCTGGGATACTATTAGACAGGTATATATTATGAAATCTTTTACAAGTTTCTTTGTGACAGTTATGTTCTCAATGGCATTCTTTTATGCTGTGAACAGATAATCCAACTGCGTATATAGCACACTGACAACCCTAAAACTAGACTCTTAGGAACAGAGGTAACAACCATAAAACTGGCACTATTTTCCACATTAAGGGCCAAATTTTTCCCTCATTTACTACCGGGTAAATTTGGACATAACTCTACTGAGGCCAAATGAGCTGCTTTGAATGTAACTGAACGCAGAATGCAGCCCTCAATGTTCAAACTAAATCTCTGCAAATACTAGATGCTCAGGTATACCATAGCTCTGCTTGGTGCACTTGAAGAAAATGGACCAAGGTGACTGTGACATTCCCCAGGGTACAATCTGGAGTGGTGAACAGTTGTGTTCCCTCAATTTTCCTAGCCAAGGTGCCTTTCACACTGCTTTGCGGTGAGAACAACCACTCCTGACTTGTTCACACACAGCCTCTAGCATGCAAAATCACTCCCCACTGAATTCTCAGTCCCAGACTTGTACCCAGAAATGCGTGTCTTGTACTGCCCAGCTCTTTTCTTCTGTGAGGTACAAGCTCATAGAAAGTCCATCATTTCATTAATAGAAGATGATATTGACACTCTGTTATCTCAAATGAAGTTTCCCAAACACTTCAAACCAAACACACACTGGTTTAGATAAGACAATAAAATAAGAAGTTTATTAACTACAGAAAGATAGTTTTTAAGTGATCACAAGTAATGAGGCATAAAAGTCAGACTTAGTTACAAAGAAATAAAAGATAAAACACAAACTAATACCAAACTCAACAAGCTAAGTTAATTTGAAGCAAAAAGGTTTTTTTCATCACATGCTCACAGCAGTCTGTCTGGATTTCATCCAGGACCCCTCTCTCAGTTCGATGATGCTCCTTTTGTCTTTCAAACCTTGTTGATAACATGAGTAGAGATGAGGAGAGAGACATGATTTGTGTCTTCTGTTCTCCCTTCTTATAGCATTTCTCTTCTTTGAGAATCATCTCCAGCTGGGGATCAGGTGACAGCAAGTCTATCTGCCAAGATGTAAATTTCTTGCTCACACCCTTCTTCCTGCCAAAGAATGGCTGCTTAACCCAGCAATACTCCACTTGATTATGTTGACACCTGGCTGAGGTGCTGGCTAACCTTTTGTCTTGGAGGAACTGGTCTGGGCTGCTTTCCTAAACTTGGAGCATGTCTCAACAAAAGTCATACAGTAGAATCTTATAACTTTACATACAATGTTGCTATACACATTTTGCCAGGACAATAATGTTCAGTAGATAATGAGTTTTCCAATGATACCTCACAAGGCATATTTTGTACCAAATTAATCATAATCTTGTAAAAGCAGTGAACATAAAGGTACAGAATGTCGCAGTGACTTAAAGCCTCCTTCGTACTCCCCCAATTCTGGGGAGTGGTTGGGGGGGTTGGTTTAGTCCCTGGCACAAGTTGGTAATGTCTTGACTCAGGGATGCTCTAACTTGCACCCTCTTGTAACACCCCCAGAAAGAGCAATACATCAGCAGGGCTCACAGAGAGAGCCCTACCCTCCAACCCTGCCCCCTCTTACTGCAACAAACCCATAAACCAGTCAAATGTAGCTATGTCAACCTGTGCCTGCCAGGGATTTCCTCTGTGGAAGAGGAATCCTTAGCTCATAAGAAAACTTTGGCCCCTGTGTGCCATGGGAGCCAATGATCTGGCCCCTTTGCTGATGCTTAAAGTAAGGAGTCATCCGCTGAGGCAGAGTGGAGCATGTGTAAGAGACCAAATCACAATAAAACTAACTAATATATGTCAACTTACAGCTAAAGTGGCTTCACCTCCAAATTCGGTATATATATGCATGCTTTATTTGCAAAAATACCCTTTGTATCTAATGGTAAAAAAAAGAGGTGCCTCTATGTGTTGTTTAACACATTTGGTCTGATTCCCATTCTTGCATAGTCATTGATCTAACTGGGAGCATTTTATACCCCACCTGCAGAGGGAGAAAATGACTATGCAAGGTAGCAGAAAATCTGACCCGTTTTCATTGTGCCGCCTTCTTATCTCAGTTGCCTCATTTTCCCCTTTCCCAGGTTCACTACAGTAGGGCAATAGTCTAACAAATTTCCATCAGAAGATAAAATTACAAATGAGAAATCTAGCTACAGCCATTCAGAAAGGTAGCTCTTGAAGGTAGCTATGGTTCATCTATAGTACTAAATCAGAGTTAGATGGACACACTAGCAACTCTGTTGCTGCAATACTGCAACCTTTGCATGTGAAAAAATGCCTTCATTTTCATAGTTATGTATGTGCATTGCAAAACATGCTATATAAGAGGCAATACTTCCTGCTCCCTGTTTTTAAAAATATGTAACCTTAAATTTGACACTTGCCAACTAAATTATACTCCAACAGCATGGAGGAGAGTTCAGGACCATCACTCCAAAACACAATCTTCTGCCACTTTGTGTTGCTCCAAGAATGAAGTATGAGTTGGGTGTCATGTGATCAGTAACTTGTGATGGGTGCTTAGTCTTATTTACAGTTCTCATATGGTGTGTTTTTAAATATGTAAGGGCTATCAGACCAAAAATGTGTTGTTGTTAAAGTCATGTGCAATCTGTTCCTCCTTCCTTCTACATGTTTATTTTTATAAGATTGTTTGTCAGAGAAACATGGGACAAACAGGAGAAGCACATTTTAGACTGGTAGGGCTAAATTTAGGCCTGAGATTGAGGGTGCTGCTCCACTGCAGTGAAATGGTATCGCTCCTACTGACCTTGGTCTGAATTTGTCCTAGAGTCTGATCCTGCTTCCACAGAAATCAATAGCAAATACTCCCATTTCCTTTGATAGGAACAGGATTAGAGACCATCATTTGATTTTAAGACAGTTGCTGAATGGCTTGTTGCTGGGTGATAGGATTGTAACATTCATGACTCTTCTCATTGTCATAAAAACGATATATTGCAATAGGCTCGAACCCTGTAAAAGCTTGCTTGTTTTACACTTAAGTTTATTGCACAACTGTGATTCCAGAGCTGAGGAATTTAGTCCATAGATGATAGTCATAAGAAATAACTTTTTGTTATGTCTACATAAGTGGAAGAATAAGTTTCTTGATATATACTATCATATTAAATATGTATTAGGCCTCAAATTCCCAAGGGGACCTCTCTTTCCCCCACCTTATGAGACCAGGGATACCCTAATCGAATGCTATATGTTGAGAATGTCCTGTGAAATTCCCAATTATTGTGATAAAAATATTTTCACCTTACCTGCATGTTCCATAAACAGCAAGACACTATATTTTCCCCTGCAGTCAGCGGGAAGCCCATGGATTTCTGCTTTGTGATCACATGTTCAGTCTTCTTAGCCCAAAATTTAATTTGTGCTAATCACAGTGAGGTGGGTAGAGCACGAAATTAACTTGACTTTCATTTTGCATTGCACAGTAAACTGACTTCCTACAATCACAGTAGAAATCTGAGTTGTGAATGATGGATGAGATGAAAAACTGGAGAGTAAACAGAGTACTGTGCGGTTGCCACTGTGCTAAAAGGGACACCATATTCAACTCAGACTTTGCCAGAAAAGCCCAAGTTCTCTGACAAATCAAAGGGCAAACTCTGCTCTCAGTGGCCTGGGTATCACTGCATTGTAACTATGGGTACATCTATACTGACGGCGTCAATGTTGCTGCCGTCAGATTGATCTTTCTGGATCAATTGAGCGGTCAGTGTAGACCCACTCTATCGATCAGGAAGTCAATGCAGTAAATCCACCCCCTCAAGTGGCATAGCGCTGCGTCAACAGGAACGCGGTTCCCATCGGCGCAGTACAGTGAAGACAGCGCACAGAAGGGAAGCCCAGCAGTCTGCGTAGCTTGTGTAATTCCTGTCAACTGCCGTCGAATCTCCAAGTAAGTGTAGACCAGGGCTCAGAGCAGTTTGGACCTAAACATTTTTCTTCAGCATCTCCTTTGTTTTGTGAATTAAATATTCATCCCTCTTCCCATTTCTCTGGCACCTTATCCTGCATCACTAAATGAAGCTTTTCAAAGATGGGAGACTCCTACATAGACAGAAACCACAAGTGCCTCCACCTGAAATAACAACACTTCCTTTTAAACACAGGAAAAATAAAAGTAATACCTCTCAGATAATCGTCTCTAACATCTTATTAAGATTTGAGCATTTTTTTTCCCGTTGGTGGATACAAAGATTTGTGCCTGAGACAGGAGCAAACCAAAATGGGGGCTGGCAGTGACAGGAAGTTTCAGAAAGCTCATGGCACAGAAAGGGCAGCTTCTGGGGAAAGAGAGAGTGATTACAAGCATTTCCCTCAAGAGAGCAATATAAAATGTACAGAGGGTGGAATTCACCCAGGTGCAGAAGGCCTGTGCACCTCTTAAGCTGAGTGGTAAAAGCAGCCATCAGACTGGCTGAGGAGGGGTTCTCTACTCTACTCCCCTGCCTCAGGGTCTATACGCCAGCTCTCAGGAAATTGAGGGCAACTTTGGGGCTAGAAGGGCTGGGGTCAGGGGAACCGTACTTCTGTGAATCCAGTAGCTTAAAACACCTACTTGCGGGCAACAGCAGGAATAATGGTCTTAGATGTTGTTGCAATATTACAGAGCATGCTGTACCTCTGACCCATCCACAGTCTTTCTGGGACTCCACCCTTCTTAGTGAAAGGCTCTGGGCTACCACTTTGATGAAGGGCAAACCCTGCAACTCCACTACTCGGAGACTGGACCCTTGGCATCAGCATCTCTGATTTCACCAGAGCTCTTTCAGCAGGTCCAAAGGAGCATGGACCCCTGTTAGAGACTTACCCTCTTGGGAGCTATACACCCAGCAGATGTTTTGCAATGACACAGAACAACCTTTTCAAAACAAGACATTATTTATTAGTCAGCAGCAGTATGGTGTTCAGGGACATTGGGTTAAAATGATAAAGAAAAGCCTAAACGAACAGATCTCCTCCAACCTGCCAACTTTCTCTTGCTTGGTTAGGTGGGTCCCTCTATGCACTGCCTGGAAGACAGACTACATGCACCTTCACACCTGTGTCCTTTTTTTCAAATCCCAGTCAAATATTTTAATGTGTACTGCCTTCGTCTCCCCCCACCTAAGTTCGGGTAGGGGTGGGTTCAGTGATGTAGTGCTCCATTTTATAGTGCAGGAGCCTTACAGAAATTATCTCAGGTTGGTAATTCTGTCATGCCTGAGAAAGTCTCCAAAATCCATCTTGTGTATGACATCATCATAAAATAAAGCACTCACATTCCAAAACCTAATTAACATTTTACCAGTAAATTTGATCTAATTGAAAATCTTTCCAATAACAATTGAGGTGTCACATATTAGTAATAGATATATACTGTATCAATGGCACTATGATACCATTTGCCTCTTGAGCATATGTCAATTTAAAGATCTGTTCTCATCAAGTTCTCAATTTTATTTGATCTCAGTGTGGTGATTTAGATTTTAAAACCTCTTTTAAACTCAATCCATATTAGAAAGAAGCTGGCCTTTCTATTCTTAAAACCAACGAGAGTCCTGTAGCACTTTAAAGACTAACAAATTTCTGCGGGCATAAGTTTTCATGGGCTGCAACCCACTTTGTCAGATGCATGAAGTGGAAATCACAAGATCGGAGGTATATATATACATCCAAGGGTGAGAAACATAACAATGGGGAGGACAAATGCTAACAAAGTCAATTCAGTTGGGGTAGATGAAGCCTATTCACAACCGTTTATTAGAAGGTGAGAATGTGTGAATAGTGACAATTCTTTCTTGTAATGAGATAACCATGCAAGTTCTTATTCAGACCCAGTCTGATTGTGTCAAGTTTGCATATGAGTTCCAGCTCTGCAGTTTCTCGCTGAAGTCTGTTTTTGAAGTTTTTTGTTGAAGTATGGCAGCTTTCAAGTCAGCTACAGCGTGTCCTGGAGATTGAAGTGCTCTCCTACTGGTTTATGGATGTTACCATTTTTATGTCAGATTTGTGTCCATTTATTCTTTTGCATAATGACAGTCCAGTTTGGCCCATGTACATGGCAGAGGGGCATTGCTGGCACATGATGGCATATATTACATTAGTAGATGTGCAGGTGAATGAGCTCCTGATGGTGTGGCCGATGTGGTTAGGATCTGTGATGGTGTCACTAGAGTCAATGTGTGGGCAGAGTTGGCAACGGGGTTTGTTGCAGGGTGGGTTAGTGTTCTTGCTGTATGGTTGCTGGTGAGTATTTGCTTCAGGTTGGGGCGCTGTCTGTAAGCAAGGATAGGGCTGCTATCTGTGGTTTCTACTTCAATCATCTGATGAAGTGGGTTGCAGCCCACGAAAGCTTATGCCTGCAGAAATTTGTTAGTCTTTAAGGTGCTACAGGACTCTCATTGTTTTTGCTGTATACAGACTAACACGGCTACTCCACTGGACCTATTCTTAAAGTGAGAAATTATCACATCCTTTCAACTAAACTGTTTAACTTTAGCTGGTTGTCATCCATTATTTACAATGCTGTAGTGGTGCCTACTAAAGAGTAAATATTTGCCAACAGAAATCAGACATAGTACCTGAAATAGATATAATGTAAAATTATAAAAGCACCTTAGAGATTCCATTCAAAGCTTAGACTGCTTGATAGCTACTTCTATACAGAACAAGTTCAGTGACAAAAACAGTAAAGGCTTCTTTAAAAAAAATAAAAACCATTTGCAAAATATAGTACATGCAGGTGCACATCAGCTTCAGTCAGCTGGATAACTACTGTTTCAAATATTTTTGCAAGTTTAATTAACCAAATTACCCACACACAAATATGTTTGTCCAAGTGTGTTTTCTGCATCTCTGCTATTTTTCCAAATATAGCCATTATCACTTTACCCAAAACACGACGGGCTGACTTCTACCTTTGGGGTGCACCATAGCGAGCCTTCAGACAAATTCAAACTGGAACTAAGGCATACATTTATAACAGTGAGAGCAATTAACTACTGAAACAATTTAACAAGGGTCATGGTGGATTCTCCATTACTGACAATTTTTAAATCAAGATCAGACATTTTTCTAAAAGACATATTCTAGGAATTATTTTGGGGAAGTTCTCTGGCCTGTGTTATACAGGAGGTCAGATTAGATTATCACAATTGTCCCTTCTGGCCTTGAAATTTATGTATAATCCAGTCCATGGACTCCCAGGGGCAGGGGAAGAAGAAGAAGACAGAATAGCACAAATTGCCCAGGAACTCTACTCTGCAGAGGAACCTGAAACCAGCTATTACAGTTCACAAATGGGCAAGGCCATATGGAAAATGGAAAGGGCAAGCTGGCTGGGAGATGCATCTCCTGGAAAACCTCTGCTATGTAGGCTCCTATGGAACTCCTTCTGGAATGTAAAGCTTCCCTCCCACCTGTCCTCCCTCAGGAGTGAAGACACGTTACAACATAACTGATTCAACAGAGGCATGGGGGTGCAATTTGTAGCCTCCTGTGCCTGAAGAAAAACTCTGCCTAATGAGTCTAAGGCTATGTTCAGATCGATCAGGAAGTTGACTGAGTAAGTCCACCCCCTCAAGTAGCGGCTCAGCGCAGTGAGAACAGCACGCAGAAGGGAAGCAGAGCAGTCGACGTCAGTTATGCAAACTACTATGCGTAGTTTGCATAACTCCCGTCGACTGCCGTCGAATCGCGCGGTAAGTGTGAACCAGCCCTGATTCAAGTGTTTAAGTTTGAAAACTTTCTTTCAACTTAAGGCTAAGTCATCCTTGCTCTACTTATAGTATCTTAATTAAGCAAAATGAATTCAGAAAACTCAGCTTCTTTGTATACTTTAATATGGATCAGTGCATCCAAGACTAGGATAGAAAAAGGAGAAGGGTTTGAGGAGGGTGGTTCCATGATGAAGAGGGGGGTATACTATTAAAGCTATTCCATATGGAATGGATCCGTCTTACACTACATTTCTGTAGAAACTTGAAACATTCTGCAGATACAAGTTTACATACCTTCTTTTGTTTACATACCTGCTTTTAAACTTTGGTTTTGTATGCACTCCACTCATCATCGATTTCATTGATTTATTTTCCAAAAAGTGTGGATAATATGCACAGACACATTGTGGAATATTCTTCAGTCCTATGGAATCGCAGCTAAATTCATCAACATTGTTAACATGTACAGAGATGTGAAGTGCTCTGTAAGGCTGAATAATCAGACAACAGTGGTTCAGTCTGGATGCTGGCATGAAACAGGGCTGTATTTTCTCTCAGTTGTTGTTTGGCATTGCTGTAGATTGGATAATGAAGAACTGTAATAGCATCACAAACACTGGTATAATAACATAGATAACAATTACCTAGAAGACCTAGAGTTTGCTGATAATATTGCACTACTGAGTGACACCTCCAAAAAGTTATGGACACAGCCAACCTGGCAAAAACAGCAGGTAAAAAAGGAGTGAAAATTAGTTATGCTAAAACAAATATCCTTGAAACCCGGATGTTAAGTAGTAACATCACATTAGAAAACAAAAATCACAAGAAAGGAGAACAGTTCACCGACCTGGGCAGCATTATATTGGCCAATGGAGACTGTAGGCCATGGGCGTGGTTTTGTCTTGCAGCACTGACCATATTTTGTGGCCTCTATGCTGGCAGCCTTTTAACTACTGATCACTTACGTACTTCCAAGCCAACTGCCTAAATCAAAAAGAAAAACTGTTTAGGAAATGCAACCTTGAGTCTGAACATCCCCATGAGTAATATAATAGCCAAATAGTTTTTGCCTAAAAAAAATGTTATGTTTTGTTTTTTCTTATAATAATAGTAAATAATTAAAAATTAACGTAAATAAGTTAAAAACACTAAAAAGTATGTAAAATACTCCTAGAAACAGCTATAAAATGTCATCAGCTGCTACGTACCAGCCACAATGATTGTGTACAAATGAACTATAAAACTAGTGCACTTGGGTTGTCAGGTACACATTCTGCCACCCGAATCAGCAGGAATTCTACCAGTCTGGTCATCTGATGGAGATTCCTAAAGAACATTCCTGTGCAAAGCCTTTTGGGTGGGAACTTATCTCTATGGGTTTTGTGAGTATAGCAATGTAATAGTATTATATTAGTATTGTATTAGCTATAGTAAGTCTGTTCTCATTAAACGGCATTATCAATCTGCAAATTGGGTGTTACCATGTTTCACTGGTAAATTGCTACTGATTGCTGATACCAGCCCCGTGCAACAATTTGGCATCCCTGGGTGGGCTCGATCAGTGTGCAGTGTGCAGTGTGATGCTTGGTAGTGCTGTTTAATGTGAATAAGTCTCCTCACAATAGTTCAGAAAGGGTAGCAACCTTGCTGAAACTGTACTCCGCATGGTCTAGATAACCTCAGAAGAGAAAACAGTATGTTTTCTGCAGGAGGGTCCGGACTGGGATCTGTAGACACAACAACTTCCTCTTCCTCCTTCCTTACCATAGAACCAATCCTTAATATAAAAGCTTTTATAAACAGTTTAGAAAAAACCCTGCAGCCTGCTGGGGCTTTCACAGGAAAGACAGCACTTAGTAATTTAGAGCTCTAGTGGAATAAATATGTTGAGACCACAACACTTAAGCAAGGTTGTAAGAAAAAGTGCCAGGCAGCAATAAACGGGTTACTTATGGTATCTAAAAATCTTAGGGAGTTAACTAAAAACCAAACTGAAAAGCAAATGAAATCGCAGACAAAGCTGGCAGAAGTTCAAGACCAGGCACAACATTGGAAAACACAACGTGACTCAGTTGTGGCCCAACGTTTAACACAGTAGTCCTGTTGAACAGCGCCCAGAGAGAGCCAGCTGTTACACTTAGAAATAAACAGCAGGATTTTATTTAGGGGATAATGCAATATGCCTCGTTTATTATGAATACAGAAAAGAGAAACATTTAAAAAGCAATTGCTAAAACACACATTTACACACACACACACACACACAGAGTTCTGCAGGAGGGGTATAATTACCAGTTCCTTGTTGTTCGAGCTGAAATCACTGGCCAAGTGATTTAGACACGAGGGTGGAGCCGGGCTCTGTCGGTTGCAACACGACAGAGATTGTATACTGCCAGATACTGGGTCAGTTTTTCCGTTAAGTCTGCTATGGTACAGATGACTGCTAAAGCCTGCTCTGCTCTGGGATCGTCCCCTGAGGGTGAGGAGTCCTTAGGTTGTTTTTTTCTAAACATCCTGACTCTCTGTCACGGTCCCAAACGTATCCCTGTTTAGCTACAACACCCTTCACGTGTTTATTTAATGCAAATAGGGTGGTTACAATATCTTACGCACTTTAATGTAATGTTGTGGCTACAATGCCCCACAAATGGCAAAAACAATGTTGTGGTAACAACGCCCCACAAATGGCAATAATGATATACAGCTACAATACCCTGTATGTGGCAAGTATTCTCTTAATCAATAATCACAGGTGTGCACACCAAATTCAATAATAATCACAGCATATACCATTCTCCCCCTTTTGCAATTCTCCACCAAAATGTTACACTTAGAAATAAACAGCAGGATCTTATTCAGGGGATAAGGCAGTATGCCGCGTTTATTATGAATACGGAAAAGAGAAACATTTAAAAAGCAATTGCTAAAACACACATTTACACACACACACACAGTTCTGCAGAAGGGGTATAATTGCCAGTTCCTTGTTGCTCAAGCTGAAATCACTGGCCAAGTGATTCAGACATGAGGGTGGAGCCGGGCTCTGTCGGTTGCGACACGATGCTCCTTGGGGTATGCAGAACGAGCGCAATGTTCAGGTTTTTTCTTTTCACTTTTATACTTTATTTATTACCATTTGGGTTTATGGATTTGTTATGTTAGATGGTTTTTTTGTTTGAAGTAATCATTAATTACGTTTGATGCTGCAGGGGTAACAACTTTTCCGTTGTTTTTTTATTTTTGTTCTACACCTTATTTTGTTTCTGTTTTGGGGTTATAAACTCCCCCCTGCTTTCCGGGGTTTCTTATTTTGATCTTTGGCCATGCGGGTTATAAAAGTTTTTAAAACAAAGCATTTTATTTTTTTTTCTTTTTCCTTTGAGGCTAAAAATATTGCCGTAGTAGTTTTCATTTTAACATTTAAGCCACATTTATTTTTTATTTATACTTGCTAAAATTATTACATTTTTATTTTATTTTATTAATACCGTTTTTGTTTTTACCTTATTTACTAACTTTACAAAAATATTTATACCTACACCAATTTTACTAACAGAAAATACATATACACTTATTTTAAATTTTATTTGTCCCCTCATTGCCCCCTGATTTACACATTAACCACATTTTTATACGCATTGGGCATTTTACATCGCACTTGTAAATTACCACACAATTTGATTTTAAGATGTTCCCAAACATCCACTTAAAGTAACAAACAGCAGGGTTTTAATATGTTATGAATGTTAAATCACAGAATGTTTAGGCGGGATGTCCTTACTTCAGTTAATTATTGTAGTGGAGTCTGGGGTGGCATGAACAAACAATTAACAGGTTCGCAATTTCCTTATTTATATTGCCTAGTTTTGTTTTGTTTTGTTTTAGTGTAAAAATTAACCCTTAAGCCTCATGTTGGTATCCAGGGTTCAGGCCTGCTTTGGTGCAAATCTGTATTACAGTGCTACAGTGCAGGGGTTTGCTTGGGTCTACACAGCTAAGTATAAGGAAATACTTGAACTGTGGCAAAACAGAGCTAAGACCTGGGAAGCAAAATGCAAAGAAGTACAGACAGCCCTTCAAAGTCATAATTTAAGAAAAGAAATGGGGCCCATGTGAGAATCACACTGCATGTAGGACCAAGCTCCTTCAGAGCCAGCAGCTGCTTACCGCTGCTCAGAGGATTATTACTGCAATTAATGGGGAGGGAAATCTTGCTTCTATGCAAAAAAAAGAAAATAATGATGATAACCCTGATTTGTATCCAGCACACTATGACCATGAGGATAGACCCAGAGGGAGCCAGGCAATTTGGAATGATGTTTGGTCAGAGCAAGGCTAGTGTGCCTCTCCCCCTACGAGCCTTTAAGACAGGCAGCAGAACAAATTAATGGAGAAAAGGAAGCAATGGCCCCGCTTATTACTGAAATTAAGCAAGAAGTTATGGGAAAGGGGGAGAACAAACAGACAGTCTGATCCACCACTTTTACAAATTGGGTGTTAAAACGTAACCAATTGCAAGCACTAAAAAAATGTTTAAGTGCTATCACCCCGAAGAACATGGTGTCCTGGTTTACCCAGCTGTTCACACTGCCACAATTGAATTATTCATATTATGCTCACTTACTAAGGGAGATACATTTTTAGCACTCTCCAACAATATCCAAAAGGGAATTAGAAAAAAATCAGAGTTCCTTATTAAAAGAAGTAATTAATGTGGTAGACCCTGGGAAAAATGTAATAGTGTGCTACCACTTAGAGCGACAGGCTCCAGGGGAACGATCCAATACCTACAACAAGTATTATAATACAAGTATTATATTGAGCTCTTGAACATGGCACTGACCAGATAAACTTAAAGACCTTTAAAAAAGAGTTTATCAAAGGGCTGCTCCCCCAAATAAAGTTGGCTTTAGGGACCTTGGACTTAGATATCCTGAATTGGGACACTATAATGACAAAGGTTAGGCAGGTTAGTACACACATTGGTTACTAAAGTGTTCCACAATAAACACAGAGGGAAAGTAGCCACCCAAACAGAAAAAGCAGCTATCGTCTTCCAGAATCAAGGAAACAGGGACAGAAATTTAGACTTAGTGGCCAGAGGCCGAGGACAGGGATAAGGCCAAGGCTGTGGGCAAGGAGGAATGGATCCACTGTGGCGGCGCTGTGGACAGAACCCTCCAATATGCCCCAAAAATGCAGCTCAATGGCAAATCAAATTAACACCTGTTCAATGTGATTTACCAAAATGAACCTTGCTCCCTGGTTAGTGATGTTAGTGGAGCCCAGATTCCTGCAGCCCAGTTAGAAAAGCATCTACAGGCATAGGGGAGCCGAAAGTCCCCACATCCCCCAAGAGGAGCACCTTTGTCATCAGATAAATGAGGACGACCCACTATGAGACTGACATTTAAAAAGAAAGCATTCAAACAATTTATGCTAATAGATACTGGTGCCACTATATCTTTGATTGATGTGCGTTTAATTCCGACTAAAGTCAATGTAAAAGGAACATAGCAGAAAAGGCTAGAAGAATTTGAGTGCTCCACTGTAAAAATTCTCCTTACTTGCCCAATAACATACACAATTTTGGGGGGAAACTGGTTGGAAATATTTGATATGGCACACAAAGGGGAGGCATCTAACTTAGACATGGATTGCAAATCGGGTATTATCATGTCTCACTGGTAAATTGCCACTGATTTCTGATACCAGCCCCGTGCAACAGAGAACTCAAGAAGGAATTGATATCAAGGATAGGAAAGATATCTACAGCATTTCCTAAACTCAACAGTGTATGGACATCAAAGCTATATGGCAACAGAACAAAACAGAAAATTTTCAATTCAAGCATAACCTCAGTGCTAACATATGGCTGTGAGATCTGAAGAACTACCAAAATGTTAGATAGAAAACTAGATCTCTTTGAAAATAAGTGCCTGTAAAAGATTCTGGGCATTGGTTGGAAAGACTTCATCACCAACAAAAAGATCTGAGAAATCACCAACTAGCAGCTCATTTACACCAGAATCCGAAGGGAGCGCTGGACATATTTGAAGCAAATACTCCAGATGCCAAGACAGACTTCCACGTGAAGCTGTCAAATGGAAACCAATTGGTGTGAGGAAATGAGGGCATCCAAGAGAAACCTTAAGAAGAACTCTTAGTAAGAAGGGCAAAACAGTCAATCTCAACACATAGAGAAGATGGAAACAGCAACAAATGACAGGGAAGAATGGAAGAGACTAATTTCTGCCCTGTACGCCAACATCGGCAAAGGAAGGACGAATGTAACGTATGTACAACAGTATTCATATTTCATTATTTGTCTTAACATTTTGCGGTGCATGCATGTTGAGAAATGTTTGGTTACAATGTGATTGTCCAGACTGTTGTGCTAATGAAAACTAATAGGCTTCTTTAGGCTAAATTGTGATGGGATTCTTTTGGACACTAAGTCTAACCTTCCCACTCCAGCTACAAGGAAGTGTACGTGAGTCACTAAATGACAGTTCTACTCATGGGAAAAGCTCCTCCATATTTTAATTCAATCAGAAAACATTTTGAACCATTTCCAAAGGATACAGACCACTGGTATTCTTCAATAGGTCCTAACTAGGTGAAAGTAACCTCTCTGACTGCTGGGCAACCGCAGCCACACATGCCTTGGGGCTACACATCTATGGTGCTGCTCCTGATTCTAAAGGGGCACTATCCTTTCAACTGCATTGCAACTGAAATAGCAATTGCCATTGAACTCCAAGGGCAGTCACCGATCACCACTAGACCCAGGGAAATGACATCAGGAATACACCATGCATTCAGACAACTAGGGTAGAATTTTTAAAGCTGTTCAGTCGCCCTCTGTAGTGAAGTGGCATGTCCTTGGCTGACAGCTTTGTTCTGTCACACAGAGAAACAAGTAGCCCATTAAGCTCAAAGCTAGTAATGAGGAGAGGAGGAAGAGCTCCCCAGATCCCTTCAAGTGAGGAGGCCCCCATACCAATCATCTGGTGGGATCTAAGGGTGTGAGGTGGTAGCAGAGCACAGTTTATAGGGCGCTCATTTGCATGAGCCAGCCTCTTCTACTCTGTATAGGCTTTTTATACCACTCTCGTCACCATGTAACTGATCACCTTCCAATAGTGCATTGAGCAAAGTGACTGCACATCTGTCATGTGTTGTTTGTTCTCTCATCCTCTCCCAAGAAGGAGAAGCACGTGCAGTAGAACATCTTGTTTTGGTAGGGTTTTTCTTATTTTGTTTTTTTTTTTAATGAAATATTCCTGTTGCTATGTATTTATTTTAGAGAAGGCCATGTCAAAGAAATGTGCCTTGTGCTTGGAGCAGAAGCTGGTGAGGTTTGTGATGGTCCTTAGTTCCTGGGAGAGTTCATGCCAAAGACTCAGACAGGTCCCCGGAGAAAGTTCTGTCTCCTGCACAGACGAGCTTTACTGTTATTGTTGGGAATTCTATTGTGCCAGTGGAGCATAGTTGTCTACCACGGTCTTTGTCCAAGAGCTTTACAAAGTCTTTAAGCTATCTTGGGCCCAGGCCATGGAGCACTTTGAAGATAAGGACAGACCAAGCAGCACAGTCGTTTTGTTGGCTTTTCTGAAATGATTTATTTTGGCCTTTTACATAAGGCTGGATTTTGTCTTGAACACACCAATCTGCCTCAGAAAATGAATAGAAAGGGCTATATAGGGTCCTGTGACACAGAGGTTCCCTACTTTGTCAGCAACTCTTGTCAGGCCTGGCATGCTCACTACACTAACACACTGTTGTCATGATATATACCCAAAAGGTGGCATGTAATAATTCATTGATCTTTAATATTTTTGAGTGGTGTATGTATGGGATGTGTTACGGATATGTGTCTGGCAAGCAATGCGTAAGCCCTACACAAAGGAATGCGTATTTGTTTGTCTGACCTGCATGGTTCTCAGGCGGAGATAATGAAGGTACATAAAAGGAAAACAAAGCCATCAGCCTAGCAAATGGGAGAGATAGCCTTTTGTGGGGGTCTGAACTTAAATAATTAATGGAATCAATTGATTGTTTACAATATTACTATATTATAAAAGTGTATAGAATGAGGGATTTTATGAAAGCTAATGACACACTGGTGATTAATATCTTTTTAAAATGTGTATGAACACTATATGAGGAATTATGGATACTCATGGCTATTATGTTTTAAAGTCTGTGACCAAACACAGAAAAAACAATCTTTATCCCAGACAGGAGGGAAGGAAGTTATCTACCTGTCTCTAGTGAAATTAAATAATGTATGACTAAAAACAATGGAAGACCCAATTACTTATAAATCAGCACGGGGATGAGAAGTCCACAGGAGGTGAAGAACAGCATGATTCTGGAGACAAAACAGTGAATTTTAGAAGATATAAGGAAACAGAAGCAGGTGTCTTGGCATCCATTGTTGGACAGACACACAAGGTCAGAGCTCTTGTAAGCTGAGAAAGTTGGGTCCTTCAGTCAAGGGGGTTAAAGTCTCTGGGATCTGAATATAGGTGAGAAACCTGCTTAGGCAAAGATTTTTTACCTAGGAAGACAAGAGAAACCAGAAGTTTTTGCTTTTGTGGAAGGTCTTGACTGAGAGAAAGTCAGCCATGGCTAGGAAGAAAAAAGATTATTAAAAAAAATCTACCTTAAACGAAGACTGTAGCTTGTTAAGTCTTAGTCCCTAGAAAGTATATTTTATTTTTATTTGCTTGTAACCATTTTGTTTTTATCCCTTGTACTTGTACTCACTTAAAACCTCTTTTTGTTAATAAACTTGTTTTATTTTTAATTTAAAAACAACACAGTGCTATGTTTGAATTGAAGTGATTGTTTAACGCCAGTTAAAGCAATAAGCTGTGCTTTTATCTCTTTAAAGAAGCAACAAACCTTATTACTTCTGAGTATTTCAGGAGAAGGCTGGATACTTCAAGGCAGATGGCTTGGGGGAAATTTGGGGTGGGGTGTGCGGTAAGGTCACCTGCAAGGAGTAACCAAGGCTGGTGGAGAGAAGGGTGAGGTTTTTGTGTTGTAGGCAGGTAGGTGGGGTCAGAGCACAAACACACTCTGCGACCTGCATGCTTGTCTCCTGGCTGTCCAAATTGTGAGCCACAGAAGCAGAGCATTTAAAGCCACCAGGGTTACAGGGCAGGCAGTAACACAACCTCTCAGTGGTCTGGGTTGAACCCCAAAACATGACAAGCCCTAAGAGATTAGCCAGTTGTTTTCCTACAAGTGAATCTATGAAAATGCATACATTTCTATGATAATTTGCCCTATTAGCACAGATGCATTTCCCATTCAGAATTATGCACACTCTTTTATTTTGTGAAAACTGTCATTCCAAATCCAATCATCTTTTCATTCTCGTTTCTTGATGAGGCAGCAGACACGAAATTTTTTTCTTCAGAAACCTGTAACATGAAAAATGATTTTCAATTAACCTTTTCAACAGAAGAAATGACCCATTGCAGCTCATCAATAATGCCTCCATAAGTCACAACTACACACAGTGCAGAGATTAATTCTATACAATTCTTTTTTTTTACAAAAAATACATTGTTCCCAAATTTATCTCCCCAGATGCTTACTTAAATATCCAGTTTTTGAACTCCAGTGAAGTTGGTACTATGTTATTTTAAAAAATCAATAATCTAAATGCTGCAATATGTGTAGCACCCTCAACTCCTATTGAAACCAACAGGAACTGCAGATGCAGAGCACCTATCAAGTGGTACTGCTACTAATAATTTGTTTTTTAAATGTAGCAGCTTCTAGGATCAGGCATCAGTGGAAAATGCTAAGGGACCTTTGGTTGAGATCCTCAAAGTTAGCAGCTTTTAAAAGTTTTAAGGCACATTTCTTTTGGATGCTATCCTCTTTTGCATAATGAGATTGCAAATTCTTTTCCACATGGAGTATGTATCCTTATCCACCAGATGACTATCTGTGTGTCAGTTCTAGAATATAGGCACAATCTCCCAGGGGCATTGTGAAAAACTGATCAGAAAGTGTTCAGCTGAGGTTGGAAACTGAACTTTGGAGCAAACTAGATGCAGTCTCCTACTGTGCTCCTACTGAAATCTCTGCCACTTTTTGATTGCTTCTTTTACCTTGTTTAAAGTTTGTTTGTAGCACGTGCATTACGGTTTATTGGCCATCGGAAGATATGACAATTAGTATAAAGTTTTAATTGATGATCGAATATTAGGGTGCTTTTGAGATTTTTAAAATGCATTGGTCTGGTTCTCTTACTAGAAGTTATTACAGGTCAATATTTTTACTTGTGCTACATGCCAATGCAAGGGAATAAGAAATCCCTTACACAGCAGTAGGTGAGGCTAAATATCTACTCCCTCCTTGGAACAGATATTGCAGTGGGTGGAGGATAGCACTTTGGCTCTACTTGCTGGCAGATACAGCTAAGCCAGTGCTGAAGGTGAGGAATTTACTACTGGCATTGGCCGGCAATAAAATATGGAAGCAAGAAAGGAATTATGACTCAGAAGCATGTCTCTGAGTCACTATGTATCCCGGGCCCACATCTAGAGTGGTGAAGCTTACCTTTTATGCCAGATTTATTACAAGATTTACTGACAGTGAATAGCACTTACTCTGCATCAAATTCTTGTTCATGCTGAATGAGTTTCAATGAGTTCAGAATCTGGCCCATGATTAAATTGTTTTTCAGATACACCTATGTGAAAGGGTTTTTTTTAACAAAATACCAGTCTTATTTTAGCAACAACCTGCTAATTTGGTAAGCACTTCATCCTTCCACCACACCCCCTCACCCAAATTTCTTCCAGCCAGGATGCTGTAGTCACTAAGTAAGGCCCTACCTAAGTTACCTGAATCCTACCCTATCATTCTGCTAATATTTCATCATGGTGCTTTTGAAGGACAGAGAAATAGCTTCCTTTAGAGATAAAGCTATTCCACTGATCATCTTATAGAAGATATGAAAAAAGAAAATTGGACCACAACCTCTCCTGAAAGCAGGATATTAATTCCTTATGGGCTCAGTTCCTAAATCCACTTACAGATGCAAACAACTGCAAACCCAATACACTTCTGAAGCAGCAGGTAGCGAACTACAGTAAGTTTGTCATTAAAAACCCACTTCACAATTAAAAAGGAAACCTGGTTCAGCATTTATCAGGAACACGATATATTAAGTCTTTAGATTTTTCTTTTGGCTGCATTAGAGATGGACCAGGGAAGAAGCACACTGCCAGAGAGAAAGTAGCTGGAGGCAATGCTTTTGAAGACTAGCAGCAGGCTTCTTCAAACATGGAGGGAGAAGGTTTACCAGTGGCCCTATTTTACCTATATGACAAACAGGTGTGTCATACGGTCTCCCAGGTATAGCCTTATATGCTTGCTGGTTTGCAAAGGAGAGGGGTCTAATCTACCTGAGTGTGTTCCTATGGGGTGACAGGCGTTATTGGTAAGAGTACTAATGTCTGTGGTGCTCACAAAACACGCAAAAGTGAGAAGGTGAGAGTTCTGTACACATCCCCTCTACCCACATATTGGAACAGCCATAATTTAGCCCTTTATGTTCAAAGCTAGACTAATTCTAAAATATGTTCTTTGAGTGAAATCCCGGTCACACTGCAGTCAATGGCAAAACCCCTTTGACTTCAATGGGGCCAGGATTTCACCTTTTATATTTACTATGGACATGTCCTGGAAGTGATTGATTAATTTGTAACAGAGTTTTGTAGGCTTTCTCTATATACTATATCCTGGCAGTTTAGATGATTACTACTGGAATCTGGGACTACTCCTCCTGTGTCCCAAGTTCAGGCTAAATTAGGTTATTTCCTTTAATTATTTCCACTAATTCAGTAACAAAATAACGGATGCACTTACACCAGTAATTAAACTCAGTAAGAGGACAGAAACCATATGTGTGCATATAATATTTGAAAACTTTATCCTCATGTCAACTATATATAAAAGACACTCTCACGCATACTCAAGCACTTGCATGTAGATTAATGCATCTTTAGAAAGCTGGACTTTCCAGCAGTTACTGTCTTCTGAACTTCAAATCTTCTGCCAAAGTGTTTTGAAATCACTGGGGGCCTAATAGTAATCTCACACAGCCTTTACTCCAATGTAACTTCATTGAGTTGCTCTTTATATACATTTATTTATTTACGCTTAGTTACATCAATGTAGTGAAAACAGAATCAGGCCAATGGTAAGAGGTATGGGATATAAAGCAGTCTGTTCTTCAGAGTTCACTGTCTGAGCCAAAACCAAAATGCACCCAAGCTAGAGGCAAAAGCAGACTTTACCATGTTGTCTCCTATTTAACTTTAATGCTCATTGTTACCTGACTGTAGACAACCTCCGTCTGCTTTCCCAGAGATAAATTTTATGTTTAGGTAGTCTTTAATATCAGTAGCACCTGCCTATGAGAGTTGGGCTGAGGGTGACCAGATGTCCTGATTTTATATGGACAATCCCAGTATTCAGGGCGTTTTCTTATATAGGCGCCTATCATCCCCCACCCTGTCCCGATTTTTTACATTTGTTATCTGGCCACCCTAGCTGTGCTCAAACAATTTAATCTGTTGCCAGACCACTTCGCTATTGTTGAATTCTTCTTCTGATAGAAAGCAGCATTTTCAGGTCAGGTGCTGTCGTTATGTCATATGTAGAGTATCTTTGTGCTCCCAGCTTTCTCATAATATTACCTAACTCATACTATTAATTTGTTCTGCCTCTAAATTGAAATTAATTTTCACTGGAATATTAAAAGTGCAATGACTATAAAGAATAGCATATTTTAGAACTGTAATACACATAGCAGGAGCTGTATTTCTACAGTCAGATTCCTACCTTAAAAAAGAAAATTGGGTTAGTAATATATGACTTGTATTGTATGACACTTGTTTATGATTAATTGTACCAGCCAGCAGGTATCTTTGTAGCTTGATGCAACAACTCTGAAGGGGGGGGGAGAAAGGAAGTTACTTGGTAGGCAAAGCATATATAAATAAAATTAGCATTAAATTAAACTTTTAGATTTTTGAATGACTATGGGAATAACTCTCATGCAACAATAAATTCTTAGAATGATTACCCAACAGTTGTCAAACTCTTATATACCTCTCTGGTGAGAACACTTTTATTAGTTCTGCTTTAGCTGTTACAGTCTTCTGAGATGCATAAAAAGAGTCAAACTATTTCCTTCATGTTTCATTGTGATATCTACAATTTATTACTTTACTTCAGATAAAGGAACTCCTTTTCCAAAGCCTGACATCACTGTGTCCTAACTTGAAGAAAAAAGTTGTTTTGTTTTCTTAATCAGATTTACCCTTCACAAACTTCCTCTTTCTTCAATCAAATACAGTAAATAGATTAAAGATAAAGAGCTTAAGGATTTATGATCATTAGTATTTGCTTAGTTTATGGGTTGTTTCAACTACTGGACTCTTATTTTTAAACCACTGCTTCATGATCATGTTTTGGCTTTAGCACCTTCGTTTTATTTCTACAGTTGCAAAATGCTATATTTCAGTTTGTCTTGCCATGTTGTCTCCTATTAACTTTAATGCTCATTGTTTTGATTAACTTTGCTTGAACAGTTTAGAAAAAATTTTCTTCCATAAACTTTGTTTGGGATATTTTAGATACAACAGATGTAGGCACAGTAAAATCCTGTCTTGCAATTGCTTGTGTAGATGCTTAACTTTGAGCAGGTGAATAGTTCAATTCAAGTAAAAAGTGTGATCAAAGCAAACTGATAATTACTTCTAAAAGAAACCATTGAGCCTGTCTGTGGTAAATTACTATTAAAGCTGAGTAAAGATAGCAGAATCTAGACCTAAAATAATAAAATCAGTGTCTTGTCAAATACTTCAGTAACTAGATTTAGGTTGCAAATAACTTTCTTTCTAATACATGTGCCTGTGAGAACAAACTGAGAATCCAGCAAGAAGCAACCAGTCTGGGTTGATCACTTAAAAAATCAGAGGTACAAAGGAGTATTTATAGTACTTCCTTTTAACATTTGTTTTATTTTTCATCTTTGTTGGGGCTGGTCTTACAGGTTTCACTGTATTGTTTTTGAGTTCTTTATACACCATTTGTTCCTCAGGAGACATGTAGATAATAAATTAAACTAAGCCATTGCAAACTTAAAACGTTTCCCTAATGAATGGAGTCTTATTTTAGAAGCCCAACCTTTTTCAATACCTCCTGCCTGCAGTACTTCCATCCCCTCCCTCTGCATGGGTGGAACAGTCACATCAGCCCCCCCCGCCCCCCGTGGTGTGCGCGCGCGCGCCACATAAAACTCAATTGTACCCCAAACTTTCTTGTATGGGCAAAACACGTCCCCCCCTTCATCTCTCCGCTCCCCCCGCCCGCAGCAGCTGCTTCTACTTTGCAAGATGGTTCATCATCATCCTCCTGCAACCTAGCTGGAGGGCTACAGAGGAAGTGCAGTACGAGCCACAGGGCGATCACTAAGAGGCAGCGTAGCGCGCGGGACCTGCTGCTGCTGCCTGGGGGTCACCTGCAAGGCAACCTGTGCTGCCTGCAAGCAGTGGCCTGGCGAACACAGGCTGGGGTGGGCGGTGACTCTCGGGGTTGTTAGAAAATGCAGGCTCGAGCCGGGATGTCAGTGCATCCGGCCCCGTGCGCACGTGTTTTGGTAGCTTCACCCAGCGACGCCCTGCAGCTGGCCGGGCCGGAGAGCGCTGATCTCCAAGTCGGTCCTGTCTCTAGGGGCGGCGGCGCGGCTGAGGGCCTCTGCCGTGGGGTGGCCGCACCCCGGGGGCGCTGAAGGGGCTGAAGCCCCGGGGGCGAGGCTCAGGGCTGCCAGCCGCACCCACCCTCGGACACTGGAAGCCCCAGCCTGGCCCCGCCGGTAACTGCAGTGGGCGGCTCCCCCCCGTGGGGCTGGGCACACAGCGCCCGGGATCTGCTGCGGCACATGCGGGACTCCCTCCCTGGCCCCCCGCTGCGGTTCCGTGGGAGCCCAAGGCGGGGCGCCGCCGGCCCCCGCGGCACGGCAGCAGCAGCGGCGCCGCCCACGCCCCGCCCCACCCCGCTGCTGCTCTTCCCCGAACAATGAGCCGGGCAGCGCTGAGCCTGCCCGCCCCTCCCGCCCGCGCGTGCGGCTCCGGCTCCCTCCCTCAGTCCGGGCAGCGGTCGGAGCCGGCGGCGGCGGCGGCGGCACAGGAGCTGCAGCCTCAGCATGCCCGACCCGCAGCAGCGAGCTGCGCTTCCAGCCAGCCGGCCAGCAGCCGCCCTGCAGCCGCCGCCGCCGCGCCCGAGCTCCCCGGAGCTCTCGCAGCCCTGCTCCTGCTAGGTAACGACTGACTCGCCCCACGCCCTGGCACATGGGGTGGGGGGAGGAAGCGCCTCCCGCTGCCGGCCCTAGCCCGGGAGGAGGCGATGCAGCCCCATCCCCGATGCCTGGCAGCGATGCTGCGGGCGAGGCGCGCCGAGAGAGAATAGAGGGCAGCATCCACCGCCGCGGGCACCGGCAGGGAGCGGCGCTGCCGGGGGGGGTCCCCCGCCGCCCCGCCCCGCTCGTTGCTGGGGGTGGCGCACGCCTGAGGGGGGCCCCCCGGGGAGGAGGTGGGCAGTGGCGGGCACGTGGCGGCGCTGGCAGCACCCAGCTGAGCGATCGGGGCGGGGAGGCGCCCAGTGCAGCTATGCTGAGGCGTCCCTAGGACGGGCTGTGCCGCCTGAGCAAGGCGCGAAGGTCAGCGAGGCAGCGGGAGGGAGGGAAGCCCGCCCGCCACCTTCCCGCTGCGCCCGGCTGGCGTGGCTTAGCCGCAGGGGCGCTCAGGCCAGCGGGATGCCCCGGGCGCGCACGCGGAGTGGTGGAGCCGGCAGACGCTGGGCAGGATCGGAAGTCTGCTACCCCTCGGCTCCTTAAGAGAAGCGCAGCGGTTTCTGCCTCCCTCCCCCCCTCCCCAAATGCAATTTCTGTTTGCAAATAGAACAATTTAAATTGAAGCCAAAGAGCTCCGTTTTGGGAGGCTACGAGGTTGATCCCTTCTCCCCCCAGCTGTAGCGATCGTGAATATTACAGACATCTCAGAAACCAGACGTTGTTTAGGCTGCACACATGCAAAATGTACTTTTTGGTTGGGGCGGTTTTCTGCTTTCCACCATTTACGGGGTGGAAAAATATATATACGTGCAGCCATATGGATTCTCGGTGGCATAGCTCAGTCTAAAGCTTACAGTAGGCAGTGTGTGTTTTAGCAGGACTTGCCTGTTCAGAGAGCTGAATAGATATATTTAGAGAAGCAGCGCTTTCCAGGAATTTAAATGAGACCTTTTTGTGAGATTGCTTTCCAAGCCTTTTTTTTTTTTTACTAGCTCCCTCTTTGTTTTCTCAGGTTGAACTTGGAATAGTTATGCAACTGTTTTATATTGTAAGAAACAATATTTTCAGAGGGAAAAGATACCAATGTGCCGTTAATATGCAACTTCGATCCTTTCTGTGGAATGATTATATTTTTATCAGGAATGTTATCCTCAGTAATAGTCTACTATTATTTATAGTTATTTTTAATTATCTTTGGTTTCAATGGATATTAGAAAAAAATACTTTGAATTGATCACTGATATGAATAATGTCTTTAATCACTTATGGAATATTAAGAGTCATTCATTTATGCATGTGAAAAATGTTAAAGAAGCAATGACGTTTTAGTAGCGGCAGCAGCAATTGTTATAGTTAGGGCTGCATAATAGTTTTTATTCTAACCTTCTGTTTTTAGTCACTCAGAAGTTTCTGCATTTTCACCTTTTGGGATGAAACTTTCCAGGCTTGGTCTGCCTGAACATGATTTATTTTTGAAAGCTTGAGCAAAAATAATTTCGCCAGTTTTGATTTAGCTGGGCATTTTCTCACTTAAAAATAAAGTCCATGCAATTTTTTTTTAAACAACCCTTTACTCTGAATGGCTGTGATTTGGAATTTGACGTGGAAATAGACCTTATTCAGGAGAATTGTTTTTGAGTTTTCTGGTGAATTTTATTTTATTTGACTGAAAATCATATGCTGGGTATGTGCAGTACATTTTGCTGATGCGTTTTTTTTTTTTTTTTGTTTTGTTTTTTTTTGCACCAAGATCATATCTTGCAGCTAAGGAACTCAGTTGTGCATGTACGAATGGCTAACTTGGCTGTGTACTGAGAAGTGTACTAAAATTGTGCATGGACTAAGTCCTGTGCACCTTTTCATTAGCAAGAAGTTAGGTCCTGATTCTGCAATTTACAATGTGTGAGTGGACTACAGCACCCATGCAGAAGCCATTTAAGTCAGTGAGGCTCTACGTAGGCACCCCAGTGGCCTGTGACTTATACAGTATAGGATAGGGGAGCTCTGCACTTTGCAAGCTTTGTAGGAGGAACCCTACTGTGCAGCTATCTTAGGATCTATGCAGCTCCTTATGTTGATAATAGAAGGTGTTTTGTCACATGGCCCGTCTGTGCATAGGGCAGGTTATCCAGGGATGTCTAGGCAAAACATTCCAGATTTTGGAATTTACACAAACTATTGGAAGACAGCAGGACCTCTGACCTCTGAAGTACCATTTCCTTATGTTTTAACTCTCACTTGGGTTAAAGAAAAACTACAAAACCACACAACTAGGATATTCCATTATTCAGTGATCTTAAGAGAATGTTAGGGTTGCCCATTTAAGTTCTCAAGTAAGAAAATGTCCAAGTGAAAGTTACATACCAACCTTAACTCTGTCCCTTGAATATGTGTATTAAGATAGGAGAAATCATGTAAACCCTATTATACAATATAATGTCACAGTGCATTTGGGAGCAGAGTTGGGCTATGTGTTAACAAAATCTGCATATCCATTTCCTGATTTGGGGTGCTCTCCCATGCACACCTTACATTCTCTTAATTTTTTTTGTTCATGGAATCTGATACTTCAATTCAATTTGGTAAGAGTTCTGGTAAAATAAACAAGATTTATTACAGATTTATACTACTGGAATGTTCTGGATTTGCGCCAAAGTATATTAGCACAAGGTGCTGGAATATTTGCTTGTCCATGAAGGACATACTGTTTTACGTACTGTATGTAAAACTCTCAGTAGGAACACAGTCCTCTGCTATAGCAGCAATTTTCAAACTGGTTTGGGGACTACTATGGGTTTGTAAAGCCCATGCTGGTCGTTTATGTAGAGCTAGTTGGCATGTGATGCTGGCTCCTCTTCCTTGTGTTTAGTTGTTAATGGCATTAAGAGAAGCTAAAAATGTATTTAAAAAAAACATTACTTGTTCATGTAAGTAATTGCTGTAGTTTCTGTTGGGGAAGGATACAAATGAGAGGGGAAGGTGTTCACCAGAATACAAATGGACTGACTGGACGTGATCAGTGAGACAATTTCTGAGATACGGTCCACCCTATAAAAAGGTTTTGATTTCTCCGGTGCTGCAGTAACTTTTGGAACTAAGGTGTTTGGGACCTTGATTCAGAAGACACAATATCTGCATTTGCTCCCACTTTTCAAGGGCAGAACCAAAGTCTGTTTTATTTTATCAGATTGTTGGGGTCTTCTATAGGGCTTCTCTTAAATAAGGGTATGTAGGATCAAGCCATTAAATAGAATTTTCTGATACTACAGTCCCTTTTTGTGCACCTTAAGTGTATTGGAAAAGATTGGTTGGTAATGGTGGTGGTACTGATTGAAAATGAAAGAAACTTAAAACCTGAGATTTTCCTCCTCTTATTACACAGTTGTTAGCTATTATAAAGTGCTAGACTGCCATAGTTCAGTTATAATTACTGTTATAAATGGTTTATTAGGTACCACATGACCTTTTGTCTCGTTTAATTATGTAAGCTTAGTGCATTGGTTTAGGTACACAGTATCCAGCAAAAATAATTACTTTCAGATATTTTTTAATTTGAGCATGCTTATTTTTAGAGCAGCTGCATACATTGTTCTACCATGAACTTTATATCTTTAGGGCTCTGTTCTGTAAATATGCTACTTGCTTTTCACACTTTACATAACTAAAAAAAAAAAAAAAAGCCACCTAATATAATTCTCTTGGTTGTACGGACTCAGATCATATTGTGTATTTCATCATGTACTATATATCTTTGGGTTACATTAAAATTGGGTATACATATCTATTAAAATGTGGGCACAGATATACCCAAATAATCAAGTTCAATGTATTCAACTCTGAAAGTTTAGAAACTTAAAACATTTCAGGTGCGCAAGTCAGTTTCCCTTAGTGACTATTTCATCCACAGACCTTGACTATTCTGAAAATAAATTCTTGTATTTTTAAAGCTATATGTTAGTTGCTGTACAGACAAGAAGGAAGATACATCTGAGCCCTGAAGAGCTTATAAGCAAAGGCCCTGATCTTGCAAACACTTATGCATGAGCTTAAAGTTAAACACATGCATTTGTTTCATTATGGATTTTGTTTCCTTAAAAATTGAACTATTTGTGTGCTTCAAGCTAAGCGTATGAGTGGTTGAAGGATTGGGGCATAATATAGTGTTATGAACAGTTATTATGACATCAGATTAAAAACATACAAAACAAAATTTTGTAAACCTTGTGAGCAATCTTATTACATTCTTGGTTCAGTCCTGAAACTTTTACTCATGCAAAACTCCAGTGAGTTTTTATCATCAATTATTAGTGATAATCTTTTTTGAACAAATTGCTTTTCTTAATTCAGAAAAATCAGGTTTTTTACCTTCATTCGATTTTTTTTAAATGGACTTGTTTAAAATACATGAATGTACAACCATCAGCCTTGAAGGTTAAGATTACCATAATTATGGTGATCATTTGTATAAATTGAAATTGAGGTTTAGTGTGTCCAGACAGATATATGTTGTGAGTTGCTTGAGCTAGCAGGTATTGGAGGTAAGTGCCAGGAAGCTGATAATGGGGTGATCTTGATAAGGAGCTCTTTAGTCCAGTAGCCATTCTGGTCACCCTGACTTTAGGGACCAGACAACGTTTTTGGGTTTTTTTGTGTGTGGCTTCTGTATTGTAAGACCATACATTTTAAGAATCTGCCTGATGACACTTTGTCACTTCTTGGGCGTTTTGAAATATTGACATTTCATTCCACCTTCACCGCCACCCTCTTCCCCCCATAGTCAGTAAGAATTTGCATTACTTGGAGCATAGAACTCTTTTGCCTTCATTTTGTAATACATAAAATATATGCATTTAATGTTTGTAATATCAATCAATAATAATATATATTTGAATATCAGGGCATTTGAAAAGGGAGGTTGGTGTATAGCACAGACCTCAATTTTCATTTGATACAGTGACCACTCTTTCAAATATGAAAAAAATTCAACAAAATAATAATAAAAAATAATAATTTTAACCAAATACTTCATTTTTCTATAATTACAAATGATTGCTAGTGTTTTTGCATATTCAAACTACAACTGGGTGTCCTAATATGAGTAATACAGGTTGCAATTTGTCCTTGCCGTTTTCATCTGCAAATGCTGAAGCAGATTTTGTCAGAGAATAGTAACTCACCACATCTCCCTGGCATGCAAAGGATATATGATACATGGCAGTTTGGCATTCTTACATCCACATCTCATAGACTTACAAGGTGCATCGCTCTCACGAGCTCTTGATTAACATCAGAATATTTGGAGGAGAAAACACAACACTCTGGTCCAGTTTTTGCATTGGAACTGTCATTGCATATCCATCCATCCATCCATCCTGATCCAGTGGTGGTGCATCTGGTCCCAAAGCTCTTTTTCTTACACATGCCTGAAGATGTGCTTGTTTTACATGTTTTTATAAATGATTCAGTTGTTGGTGATAAGGAGCTGAAATTTGGTGTTGATGTGGTATCTTTCCCAATTTTTGCTGCCTATGATGTCTGCTGTGCTTCCGACACTGTGACACAATTTGACTGTCCGTAGCATGCAGCCATGAATTTAGTTTTCTGTTCAGTGTCATCGTGCTTTGCTGCACTGATGTGAACCAGCAGAGAAAGGGAATATCCAGCTCACAGAATCCTCAACATTGTGCCTTTGCCAAGTCCGGAAATAAGAAGCTATTGCATCAGAGTCTGAGAGTGCATGAGCAGCTAGCTGACTGTACTGATGCAATGTTCTGGTGTGGCTCTGCAGTAGCATGATGTCAATTTCAGCTCTCTTGGACATCCATAAGTCATAATCATTAAAGATGTTTGGGCCTGTTCAAGGTAATTGTACGAGACTAAGACAGATAGTTAGCGTCGTGTGATAATACTGATACTCCCAGTGGTTTCTCTTTTGCAATCATCGCCATTTATTATACAAGGATATTGTTGGCTTCCTTAGACAAGGTCTTTTCTGTTGATCACCTCTCTGGTTTATTTCCACTGGGTTGTTTTCTCTGCCTGTGATGTATAGCTTGTGCTTTCATGTGTGTCATTTGGTGAAACGTCTTGAATGAGTTTTGAACGAATAATGTTAAATGAAAGTGTGTGTTGTTTTCAGTAACCATCAAGGCAACGTTCTGTGGAGTTAGCAGTGTGTTTGTACTCTCTTGGTGCTCTTTACTTGCTTTTGTAGCTCTGCTAGAACTTGTGACATTCTTTGAGGTAGAGTCTTGATACCTGTCAAAGAGAAGGTATGCATCTCTTACTGCTAGCTGGTGTTTAGTGTAGACTCTGACATCGGCCACAAAATTCTTGATGATATCACTTGCTGGCCAGTGTACTACTCAACAAGGAACTGTGGTGCCATCAATGACTTGTGCATGTGACTTCTTGTGAATTTTGTCTAGTTGACATCTCTGTATGTAAGTGCTTGTTTAGGTTAGCCTTAGCAATCCTCATGTCACCAGAGTCAGTGAACATTGGTGGTGGTACTAGAGCCATCTCATGTGACAAACTGTTCTTGATGTCAGCCTCTTGTGAATTTGCTTATAGGCCTATCGCTCTTGAATAGACATGGTTAGTGTCAAATACCTTTGTTGGGCCAACCTGTACATGTTTTGTTTGTCACTGACAGTGCCTCTACTGTTCTTAGTAAATTATATCATAGAGTGCTCTGGGCCAACTCTGTTCATATTCTTGCATTTGACAAATTCCAATTGTAAGTATGCCGTCTACATTGACTGGTGGGGTACCATTCTGTCACTGACAATGCTGACTATTGCTCTGGGTACCTAATGGGGTCTAAGGGATTGCTGAATGAAGAAAGCAGATGGCTGTGTGTTTGGTTTACAATGTCTATAATTGTCCAGTGTTTGAAAATTAATTCTCACAAGTGCATGTAAGAATTTAAGTGAGTATGCTCCGTGGCTGCAAGAAGAATATGCCTTGTCTCTCAGTTTGGGAAGGGAGGAGGAGAGGCTGCAATAGCAAAGTCTGCTAAAACGGACACTAATACAGACATAACATAAGTAACTCCTAGCTTAATTATGTTTCATAACAAAATATTAGTGCGAGGTTGTCATTAAAAATGATTGAAATTCAATGAAAGTGGTTTCACTGCCACTTAGCTTGTGAATCAGGAGGGGATAGTAACAAATGTTCATATTTCAAAATGATCAACAGTGACAAGGTATCATCAGGCAGGGTTTGTGGATTTTTTTTTTAATTTAGGGTCTGGAAATTTAGACACTACACCCAAACATTGTACTGACACTGAAACAAGGTACTGCCAAAAACTTGCAGTTGGCTATCTAATTACTTTTCCTTGAACCTTGCTCCTGTCAGCTGCTCTGACAGAATCTTTTACTGCCCTGTAAAGCACAGGGACTTTCCAGAGGCCCAGTCTTGCATGATGCTTGAGATATCTTTGGAGTTGAGGGTGTGCAGCAATGCACCTTACAAGATAAGGCTCTAGGAGATGATGGCCTTCTTTTCTTTCCAACTTCCTGAAAGAGGAGTGCTTATATTTAGTTATACGTTTTATTACATGGGTATATTTGCCCTGTGCTTTATGGAAGAATGTGTTTTATAAATCCAAATGTAAATGAGAAATAAATGTTGTTCATCGCATATCTATGTAATTGTCATCCCAGTAGGATTCACAACACTTCCTGTATAATCTGCCACTTCTTATAGTAAATACTATAAATACAACCAGATAAAGATGTTTTATAGCTAGAGTTACAAAATGACTGCTCGTAATCCAAAGCCCATTGAAGCAAACAGAAAGACTTCCTGTAATTTCAGAGAACTTTGGGTCGGGCCTTAAAACCCGAGGGGTCAAATACTGTTGATCCCATCTGATGTTGTAAAGAGTTCAAGGAGACCATGCAGGATGTTCATATCTCTCTTATGTCATGGAGCTGTCCACATCATGCAGGAGATTTTTAGGAGCAGGGCTGGTAAATCTGCAACGTTGTGAATCCATCAGCCCCCCTGGGGCTCGGCACACAGAGATGTGGGATTCCTGAAGCCCTGAAGTTGAAGTAGCAGCTGCAGTGTGGAGTGTAGGATGATGATTTTGGTTCCCCAGCTTCCCTGTGCTAAGTCTGTGTATCTGAGCTTAGCAGAGGATTTGCTCCTTAGTACATCTTTTGAAGAACAACTTTGCCTTGTTTACAGTGATATCTGGCTGTAAACAAAGGCTCTGGTCATATGGAGGATCATGTGCAGGAGGTCTCCACTGCCCACAAGGTTCTCCTTGCAGGATTGGGGCCAAAGTATGTAAATAGGAAATCTGTGCCTATAAATACTCTACAGCATGGTCCAAAATGCTACAGCCTATGATAGTATATTAGCTTATTTACAGGAGCTTGGCCCATCACTATATCATTCCACAACGTATATCTTTATAAGATACAGCCCATTTTACTTTAGGAAAATTATGAAAACACTTTAAACCCACAGTTTAATCAAGCTGCTTAATTTTAATTATCATTTAAATCCAGTGGTTTTAAAAAAAAAAAAAGACTTGATTTTAAATCAGTCCACTCCTGTTTCTCTTGAAAGCATTGCCTGAGCATGGATTGCAGGATTTGACCATTTCCATGTGTTTAAAATGTGCACACAAAAAATCTGGATATAAATGTAATAAGGACTTACTTTATAAGGGTTCTGAAAGAGATCAGTTCTTATTTAGAGGTATGCTAATTTAAAAACTGTCTGAATTCAGTGCATGGGTTCGTAGGTATATCAGATATTTTAGATTTCCTGACACAAAGTGGGTCTTATATGGCTTTGGTGACTGATAATGGGGTATATGGAACATTTCATCTTTACACTGCCACTGTGAATCCAGTTAGTAGCAAACAAAAGCCTGTTACCATCTGATGGTGACTAGTCACTTATGTGAAATGTGGACTCAGGTTCCTAAGAAGCAAGCTTCCAGATCACAGAAACTGCCACCACAATTAGGCTAAGCAGTACCCTTGTGGTAAGACTCAGTATAATGGCCAACAACTGAAAGAACTGACCTGTCAGTCTGGGACTATACCTGCCAGTTCAGCATTTCCGATGCTTTATGGCACAGGAAATCTGTTGCCCACCACAAAAGCAGCACAGTGTAGAATCCACAGTAACATGAGAGGAAATCCTGGCTCTATTTGGAGGCCATAGGAAAATTCCCATTGAGTTCAACGCGTCAAGATTTTCACTGCATATAATTATTGAAGGCCCAATCCAGTCCCACTGAAAATAATGGAAGCAGGATTACATTTGGAATATATGTCTGATACCAATAAATTGACATAGAGGTTGGGTCTACTTTTTAACTAACACATTTGCTTTTAATATAAAGCCTTTTGTACACATTGTAATTTATTGAAGGTTTATTGCACCTATCAGATATTAATTCAGACATCTTGAAAATTTGTATGTTTGCAAAGTATACATTTACAAAAAACTAATGCACAGGATGGTTGCAAAGAAAAGTTTTTAAACTGTGCAAGAATATTTGCTGAACTATAGGTTACAGTGTGAGAAGCTTGTAATCCATAAAGTACATTGTGAGCCTAATCCAAAACGCATTGGTCTGAAAGGAGCTTTGGATCAGGAGAAGTATGATTTTTAGACCAGCATTGCAAGCTGTCGTCAACAGCAAACAATAAACTTAGGAGGCAGAAAACAAACACCATAGGAAATATCCCTGAGTTAGGGTGATATGTTTTGATGTATCAAAGCAGCTCACTGTTTATAAAAGAATAAACTGCCAAGGGTGACTATACCACATAGCATTATAGAATAAGTGGTTGAAATAAGAAATAGGGGTTATAATAAGAGTTCTGGAAAAGTCTTGAAAAAATAATGTATGTTATATAACCTTCTAAAATCATGGTGTCAGCAATCATTCTTTCTGTTTTACAGATTATGTTCACATAACTGAAGTAGTTTAAAATAATAAATACAAATACACTTTCTACTAAAAATAGATAGTTAAAAATATTAAGAAAAATTAACTCCAATATTATACAGTGTATAAGATACAGATACAAGGCCAACCTAACCTCGTTCCATGCACAGTCTTTCCTAAAACATTAATGGGATTTTAGTGCAAAAATAAAGAATATGCCCAAAGATTGTTCTTAGGGGAATGGGTTTGCATGACCATAACTGAGGTTGTGTCAGCACTTCCTTAATAATCAACTTTCAGATGATATAATTTACCCATAAAATCAACTCTGGGCTGAAGCTTGTTCTTAAGTCTCCTTCTGAGAAGGAAAAGTTTTAATAAATGTAAAAATAAATGCTTGATAATGTTTAAGTAATGCAGTTTTAATAAAAGAGGTTTTCTCTCTGTTGCATATGTGTATCTCTTGGACGCCTTAGTCTTAAAACTGACAGTTAGAAAGCTGCAAGTCCACTAGGACAGTCAGTTTCTTTCATTATTTTGACAAACCTTTGAAAAGTGCCTTCTGTGCAAGCACAGTGATTACATTTCAGAAACAGTTCTTAAGAATTTTATTACCTGCTGAAACATGTATTTACACCAAAGACCATACTCTGTTTAAAAAAAAAAAGTATCCTAAGAACCTTATCCCTGCATTGGGGAAATATGTCCTTATCCACGTGTTAAGCAGGGGTCAGACTGCATCGGGACTCGTGTGGGTCGGTAGGGGGTGAAGAATGCATAAGAAGCCTCCCCAGCCCTTGCATGCCCTACTCATGGGCTTGTCGCAGTGCTTTCCTTGAGTTACTCCTGGGGGAATTCTGCATCAAAAAATTAAAAATTCTGCGCATAGTATTTTACAATTCTGCATATTGTATTTCTCAAAATAACACAATATAATCATGCCATTTTCAATTATTTTGGTAATTTATTTCAAAATACATGTCGGCAAGTATGTCTGTAATAATACAGACAACAAAAAAGATTCAGGAGATGTCTTTTGACCAACAGATTCCTTACTAGGCATATTAGCACATCTATCTGGCTCCACAGAGCAGATGGTAATACTAATATTTCCATATATGTAAAGCACAGAAAACTTTAAGGGTGTGTCTACACAACAAAGAAAAACCCCATGCCAGCTGACTCTGGCTCGTGGGACTTAGACTGCAGCACTGTTTCATTGTGGTGCAGACTTCCAGGCTCAGACTAGAGCTCTGGGACCCTCCCACCTTGCAGGGTCCTAGAGCCCAGGGCTCCAGCCCCAGTCCAGAAGTGAGACAACCCTGCAGCCCAAGCCCCGTGGGCCTGAGTCGGCTGGCATGGGCCAGCCACAGGTTTTTCTTTGCTGTGCAGACATACCCTAAAGGGCAGCAAGCACATCCTTTAGGAGTGAAGTTAGGCCATGATCTGTCACAGCACTTAAATAGGTGCATAAAGTCCAGCACCTGAGTGTCCCTGTTGAAACTAATGCTTTGCCAGATTGGGCCAGAATGGCATGGCTAATATCTAGTGTAGGATTCAGCATGTCACTGGACTAGAATTGAAATGGTTGCAGACAATAGATTAGAAGGGCAATGGGAGGGGAGACTCTGGCATGGCAGTGGGAAGTTCAGGCCACTGGCTATACAGAGGTGGGGGATCACCCCACATCCCCCCCCCACTCCCAGGACACAGACTCTGTGATGAGGCTGCACCCCACCCTGACAGCGCAAAGGCCAGGCCTGCCCTATGCCTGACCCAGAAATACCTTCTGAGGCCCTGCCCTTCTCTGCCAGGTGCACCACAGTAGTGAGTGAGAGGGACAGAGCCTCGCATGCACGCCCAGGTGTGGGCATGCAGGCTCGGCCCAGCAAGATCCAAGTGTGGAAGGGCTTAATGTGGAGGGATTCAGGTGTCAGGTGAGAAGGTTCTGGGTGGGGCAATCTTGGTGCGGGACGGCTCGGTTGGGGGTCTGCAGGCACAGGGACTCATTGGGGATTCCAGGGGCAGGGGGATTGTGAGTCTGCAGGTGGGTTCAGGTGCATGCAGTTAGGGGCTCAGTGGGGGGGGGGGGGAGGTCTAGGTGTGGGGAGCTCCGAGTGCTGGAGGTGTGGGGCTTGGTGAGATGGCGATCTGGATACAGTTGGTTGGGCTTGGCTGGAGGATCTGGGTGTGTGGGAGGTGTGCCTTGTGGGGTGTCCAGAGGCACAGGGTATTGGGCTGACCGGGGGCAGCTCCCTGTACAGTGGCTTTTCTCTGCTTCCCCTCCCCGGCCTGTGCAGGGGAAGAGGAAGTCCCACCCCTCCCCAGCCTGGCTGGGACTAGCAGCTGGAGCCTGGCACATGGTTGGAGCCTCCCCCAACCCTGCCCCTCCCCAGCTCCGGGCACACCACAATAGCAAGTGAGAGGGACAAAGTCTTGCACGCTCATCCAGCCCCGCTGCCTGAGGTGGTGATTTACATCTCCTACAGCTGCTCGTGAAGCTCGAACTGAGACACCTGCTTGGGACTGCTGCCTGCGAGGGGTGTATGACCCTTCTTGCAACTTCCCTTTGCCTCCCCATCAGAATCAATTATTCTGTGGGGCAAGAGTAAAATCTGCAGGGGATATTAATTCTGCACTTGTGCAGTGGCACTGAATTCCCCCAGGAGTACTGAGTGGAATCTGATGGTTCACATCACTCCAAATAAGGTACTTTTTTCACACCAGTCCATTGAATGGGCTCAGCATAGCAGGGGAAGTATAATGTTGTTCCGTCGTAAGAGATGAAGTAGCAGGCGTGCTTCCCCTGTGCACTGGGGAGGCTTTGGAGGTGGGGGAGAGAAGGTCTATCTTCTGTAGCTTCCCCTGGTGCAGTATGGATTTGCACTTCTCCAATATGGGGCCATGCCTGTGCTGCTTGACTGAGCATAGGTATTCTCCTGAGACAAGTGAGTCTCAGGTACATGGTCTGTTATGTTCTAAATGCAGACAATTTACCTGCCCCTCCCCCCAAAAAAGTGTGTGTGTGCACGCATGTGTGTGTACATTACATTTTGTTTTATTTTTAATGTTCCCTATGTCATAGCAAATTATACAGCCCTGACAAAATATATAGTTGACCAAGAGATGTGGAAGTCTCTGTGCTAGTCTTATCTCCTAGATAAAGGATTTGAATTTTGTGACTTTTGTGTCATAGCTATAACTGGTATTTACATTTTGAGGGTTTTTTTATGGCATTGAGTCTGGTTAGCTATTGCAGTCTATTGTTTTTGAAAAGCCAAGAGGAAGATGCAGTATTGGAAAGAATGTGTTATGCTTAAAATGTGCTGCTAGGATGGATCAACATTTGGTAAATGTAGACACTTTGAAGCCTATTCTCCTATCGATGCTCTCTCATAACTCCTGTCAATGGGAGTCATGCATGCATGCATCTCAAGAAGAATAGGTCCCTTTGTAGCTGGGCCCATTGTGTGCAGAAATGTACTTCATGGAGAAGCATTTTTAATGCAAGAATACATTCCTAGAATTTTCCACCATTGATCACCTGTGCACTTTGAAATTTTCCAGACAACTTAGCCGGTGATTGTTGTCAAAGAAAGTGACAAATATAGAGGGGAATTGCTGAAGACGATAGTTGCCTATATTGATGGGCATGTCAACAAATGCATGAGGCTGTTGTCCTACTATACTTTATCAAAACCAAAATGTTTAGGAAGCTTTACTTACAGAGCATTCCTCATTGGAAGCCAATTCCTGACTCCCGTGCTTTCCAGGGTTCATCCAGGCTCCAGGTTTGTGGAGAGGAAATTGAATCTTGAGGGCTAAAACACCCTCAAATGCTTTCACTGTATTTGAAGTTTAATGATGGTTTCTGTCTAGGAATTCTAGGATGTTTAAAGAGTTTAAGAACTGGTGAAGGACAGGAGTAATTATGAAGCTTAATAGCTGGGCAGGGACTTGAGGTATGTTTACACAGCTCACAAAGTGAACCTCCCAGCCTGGGTTGACAGTCTTGGGCTAGCAGGGCTTACGCTAGTGCTCCAAAAATAGCCATGTAGACAGTGCTTTGAAGTTGGCTTCAGAACCTAAGCTGCAACTTCAAAGCACTGTCCACATAGCAAGTCCAGCTAGCCTGCATCTGTTGACCCTGGTTGGTAGGCTTATTCCTGTGGGCTCTATAAGCATGCCCATACAAACATCACAAGGGCATACTTTAGCAGCCAGTGGGTATGTGGAAGAGACATCCAGATTTGGAAGAGAGGAATGGAGGCTGAAGGAGCAGAGAGAAAGAAGATGACAGGGAAGGGGAACAGAGACTGCAAAATGAGGTGGCATCCAGACAGGAAGCAAGGGGACTTTAGCCCTGGTGATGCTCATAAACATCACAGAAGTAGAGAAGCAGCCCAATAGGTTACCTGTGAACTCCAGATGGTGTGAAGTTCCTTTCCTGTGGAGCTTACAGGTGTGTCAGGAGCAAAGACTGTGGATTGAAGGAGCAAAGTGGACAGTGAGATGGGGGCAGATCTACCATCCCTGAAGTGCTGGTAATAATTGCAAGAAAAGAAATTCAGTCTTTGCAAAGCTTGTGGGCACCACAGGAACATTTCTGTCTGGCATAGGGAGAAGCAGATTGCCTATGGAAATTGTAAAGTCCAGAGGTGTTCCTAAACCCCACGGGGCTTGAGAGCACCCAGCCTTTTTCTTCTATGCCTTCTAACCAGCACATGGAAATGGTGAGTTGAATAGGTAGCTTGTTAGTGCGTCGGTATAGCTTTCCTACAGTGCGTAAGCCAGCATGTGGTGCTCGTAGTGTGGATGGAATCTACTTTTAATAACAAAATAGCCTGAAACTAGTCAAAGACACCAGTCCTCGCCAAGATATATTTAAGCAAATTTGGATTCCTAAGCCAAACCATTTTTAAGTTGCAATGGAGGAGGGGTGGAGGGGGAAATAGGAAACTGTCCAAGAAATGAAAACAGCTCGCTTTTTTGGAACAGTCATATCCTCAAAATGCCTTCTTTGATTTGCCTCAAGCTTTCCAGAAAATCTTTACCCTGTCATAAGATCATGCCTGTGAAACTTCATGTGAATGTATTCCACTTTGATGAAGTTAGGAAGTTCAAAATTGGAGGTTGTAATGGAAAGCTTCAATATGGAAGAGACTATAGCATCTCTCCATGTTAGATAGTTCTACCTATTTGTATTCAATCACTTTCTCACTTTAACAGAATAACTTTTATATTTTTACAATGACTAATTACTCACTGCTGTTTTTTGTTAAGGTTGACTGTATTTTCTTTAATAATCTTAATTAGTTTAGAGAGAGAATAGAGTCTAGAGCAGTGGTTCTCAACCAGGAGTATGCATACCCCTGGGGGTACGCAGAGGTCTTCCAGGGGGTACATCAACTCATCTAGATATTTACCTAGTTTTACAACAGGCTACATAAAAAGCACTAGTGAAGTCAGTACAAAGTAAAATTTCATACAGCAGTGACTTGTTTATACTGCTCTATATCCTGTACACTGAAATGTAAGTACAATATTTATATTCCAATTTATTTTATAATTATATGGTAAAAATGAGAAAGTGAGCAAATTTTCAGTAATAGTGTGCAGTGACATGTTTGAATTTTTATGTCTGATTCTGTAAGCAAGTAGTTTTTAAGTGAGGTGAAACTTGGGGGTACGCAAGACCAATCAGTCTCCTGAAAGGGGTACAGTAGTCTGGAAAGGTTGAGAGCCACAGGTTTAGAGTAGCACAGGCTCGGAGTCTCTTCTCCTCAGGTACTCTTTTGGGTTGTTCTTTATAAGGTCAACACAACATTAGCCTGAACTGTTTACCTGCCCAAATCACAAATTTAAGAGAAAACTAAGTATAGACAGAAAGAGCCCCTCATGGGACAGGAATTATAAATAAAATCTTTATTTTTCAATAAAGTTTAACTTGACTCTGTGCCTTTAAAAGCGGGAGGGGAAGGGATTATTGTGAATGGCATGGCGGAATGAATGCCATGCCCTAAAGGACACCACCTAGGATGTGATGACAGTGGAATGACCAAAAGGCTGGTGTTTGTATGAAATACCTATCAGCAAGTTTCATACATCGCAGATCTACATTATTAGTGGCTTTAAAAAGGTCAACAGAGCCATCTAAAAATCAATCTGCCACTTTATAGGCATCCAATGTAAAGAATGCAGGGTGGGTGTAATTTGATCACAGTTACTTAAACCAGTGAGCAGACATCTGGCTGTATTCTCTAATCCGCAAAGCTGCAAGAGGCAAAGAGAGAGACCCTGCTGGAAGCTCTGGTACCAAGGAATTACAATAATTAAGCCTTGCCCTCACTTGGATATATGTTGCTGTTTTCATGAGATAAATAAAGGCACAACCTGAGCAAATTGTGTAACTGAAAAAAAACCCCACTTCTGTACCATGTCTGACACATTGACTTTTATAAATGTTGTGGTCAAAAGTGACAACAGGATTTTTCACTTGGTTCAGTACCTCTCCCTCAGTAAGCAGGGCCACAATGGAAGAGGGAATCTTCTCATTCATGAATTGTGTTTTCAGAATTTAGGCCAAGAGAGTTCTGTCACATTCAGCTAGCATTCATGCTCAGGGCTGAAACCAGTCTAGCAGGGTCCAAGGTGCAAAACCTACCTAGCTGTAAATTATTGACTAGTATGTGCTAATGACTCTATCCTGTGTTTAGAGATGAAGTTTGCAAAAAGTCCCATAGATGCTTCAAACAATGGGAGAAAGAATAGATTATTGGGGGATGCCATGTATCGATAGCACTGACAAAGTTAATAAAGACATGCTAGTGTCCACTGCCAGCAATTGACTGTTATCTGCTACGTATGCTTAGGACTGAAGGGAAGCCCCAGACATACCAGTAGCATTTTTTAATCAGTGAAAAAACACATAGTAAATCCATATCCAGAGTTGCTGAGAGAGTCAGCAAGGCTAAAATGTCTTTCTGGCCCAGATTTAAAACCAGCAAGAGAGAGTTCAAGAAAGATAAGTATTGTTTTTGTGATATTTTGTATTTATCCATTGACAGTGCTGTTGTTTCCTCTACTATATTTCTAGAACTGCTTGCTTGCTTGCTTAATGCAGAATCATTAAGTGGTCTGAAACTAAAAAACAATAAACATAAGCCCCATTAATTTTGTGATATTTTTGTTTAGTTGTTAACTTTTATCTAGTATCTCTCTAGCAAATGAGATGGGAAGATTAATGGCCAGGATGTGATTCAGCTACAGAAAAAAACACCAACACATTTAGCAGACACTGAGAAGTTCTTTATACCTCAGGGTAAGATTGTGCCTGCCACTGGTATGCCTATGTGAAAGTATGAGGTGCTTTCCCTAGCATACCCCACATGCTAAGGTCAGGCACAGTAGCTCAGTAGCCCTATGCAGTGAGTCTTCCTCTTAGGGTCATCCCTTCTAACCCTAGGGTTCTATGATTCTATGACCCACCCTAAAGTGGAGGCACTATGGACTTTCTCCCTTCCCCTCAGAACTGAGCAGCGGAGCTTGCTAGGCACCAACGGAAGATCACCACTCCACCATCCTAACCTCCCTTTATGTGATTCCTCATCACCCCCAGTGTGAGCTGGTGCCTTCAAGGCATAATCTGAGCACTGAATTTCTAATTCATATCTGCCAAACAAAATTGAGGTCTGTTTTTTCTCTTTGAAATGTAATACGTCTTTAATCAAAACACTGTCGCTTTTTCATTTATCTATGGCTAAGACAGCAGAGGAGGAACATCACGGATACAGTGTGTGAAGTAGTCACAGACACTTTAAATGCTTTGGAAACAAACAGAATGAAAATTTCATAACCGTAAAGAAGCTTGGGTCAAGATTTACCATTGTTGTAACTGGTTCACAAGTCGTCTTCCTGTGACTGATAAGTGACTGCTATTCCTCAGTGGGGTTTTGAAATTTCAGGTAGCTACATTGGAAAGAAGGCATTTGAGACAACATGCAGTTTTAAGCTTTCAGCCACTGTGGATTTATCACAATCAGAACACTAAAGGGGCAGAAACAGAGTGTGAAGGAAGAAAACAAAATTAAATATGAATGGTATTGGCAACATTACAGCCACTTTTATAAAGCAAGTATGCTAAAAGAGTCTTCTTGAAAGGTTCTGATCCCTACCAAGCAAAATTGACTTTAAACTAAAGACACCAACATGCCCATTTCTTACAACAGTGTGCTTGGCAGCAAACTGATATATTAGAATTCACATAAAGTTGAATTCTGTGACTCCTGGAAAGGAAACTACATCTGTTACCTGCTGCTGCTGAAAATGCTGGCTCCTCTACAGCATGCCCTTGGGCATGTTCTATTTAAGTGGTTTGAAAATATGTGATTATGCTTCATGTGCTTGTCCAGATTCTATATCTTTATGGAGCCAGTGACATTTACAGTATCTGCAGGCTGGAGTATTTCTTTTGCTCTAGCTTTTAATGGTTATCTCCGTTTTGTTGCTGAAAACTTTTAAGGAGAAATCCAGGACTGACAGTGGCATGAAAGGTTTGACACACACAAGCTGTTATCTGTGTGTGGTGTTAATGTTAGAAATTCTACTCCTCCTATCCATCCTCCCAAAAATAGTCAGTATTTGCATTTGTTTGGCCTAGTCCACAGAAACACTTCTTTACTTTCTCTTTATATGTCTTATGAATTGTCTAAGTCTGCTCATTCCTTCATCAAAAATTATTCAGACCTGAGGGACACTTGTAATTGGTAAGTAATTAGTAAATAAGTTAGATAAACACTGTTCATTGAGAAATGTAAAAGCACATTGGACAGGATTCATAAAAGGCTGTATTGAATCCTAATGATTAAAGCTTTGAAAATTATCTGCAGTTGGTGTGATAAGTCCATTTCAGTGTAAATTGGTTCGCTGTTATTAATATCTGCCTCTTTCTGAGCAATCTTTGAATTGATTTTTTTAAATCTTGAAAAGCAGTACATGTGTTGGGGAGGAGGGGAAAATCTTTAAAATTAGATGTTAAATAACGATCACTTTGATCTTACAAATCTAGTCCCTGGGCCTGGAGAGTTTAATTCAACAGTCATTCTGTGCATGCAACTCTGGCTGAAGTTGCTGGAGTTCTGTGTAAAGAGGACTGCAGAAGCAGATGGAAGAGTGTGATAAAATTAATTCTCTTTAAATAATATTCCTTTAGTTTCTGGTACAACACAGGAGTTGTTATGCTTATTAAATAGATAGCATGTTTTAACAGAAGCAGAGCTGTGTTGTCATTTCCTTACTCTGAAGTTAATGAGACAACTTATACACATGAACAAGCGTTGCTTAATGTAAAGTTTGCAGAATTGGGCCTTTATGATTTGTCTGAGTTAAATAAATTAAGCTGAAACAAAATATGAGGTGTTTGAATATGTTCAGTGTAAGACAACCAGTCTGATGTACAGTGCTTGTCTTTGTTTCTTGTCAAATCTTTCTTTTCCCCCCATATTAGTCATGGTAAGTAGATACAGTAGAACTCAACCAATTATTCAGTAGAAATATTGTTAAATAATTAATTACATCTTAGTGTATTGCTATATGATATTATATTGTTTACTGTATTGCTATATTACTGTATTGACCTGAAGAAGAGCTCTGTGTAAGATGGAAAGCTTGTCTCTCCTCCACAGAAATTGGTCCAATAAAAGATACTCTCCCCCACTTGGTCTCTGTATTGCTATATGGCAGTAACATTCAAAATGTGTTTAGAGATGTATGAACACATAGGAAGAAGCAATCCCTCCTCTGGAAAACTGCACATGTTGATATCATAGAAGATTAGGGTTGAAAGGGACCTCAGAAAGTCATCTAATCCAACCCCCTGCTCAAAGCAGGACCAACCCCATCTCCCTATCTGTAGTCTCTCCCTATCCTTTAGCAAAGATTTATTAGATTTAATAGCAGGTGCTGGATTGAGGTTTCCTACTGCTAAGATTTCATTACTTTTAGTAAATATTTCATATATTTCACTAGGATACTATAAAGTATTATCATGAATAATTAACATTAAGTATCAGCTGAAAAATAAATGAATAATAGTACACTTTTGTGATGCATATTTTACTTTTATTTGTTCATTTAATCACTAGTGCAAACTAGTTCTGTACTACCTCATGTCGAAGTGTGGAACCACAAAAAGAATGTTCCTTTACCTACATTGCTTCTGCACTACATACTGTACTCTTACATGGCCAAGCACTTTGTACAGTATATTATAAAAGCTGAATACTGAATGTATTACTGAAAGCTGGAGTGCTGAATGTAAACCAATTGAGGATTAGGACAAGTTCACACTGCCCCATAGTTCAGACTAAGAGGGTGTGAATAGCAGCGCACACCAAAGTGCTGCCTCTTCAAAGAACATTAGTGTGAACTCAGGACCTTTAAGTTCGTGACCGTAGCATCCATCTGGAGGAGGTACAGCGCAGCACTTTTGTGCGCACTGCTGTTCATGCCTATTTAGTCAAACTGCAGGGCAGTGTAGAAAAGCTCTAAGTGTGGTTTGACTATACTTATGAGTAGTAGTAGTGTGTAACCTTTTTGTTTTTCTTGTATGCCTGTAATTAACTTGAAACTTGATCAATTTAATTCATCTTGTGGGGTTTAAGATACATTTTAACTGAAAGTAGTCCAATGTAAACACTTTATGGTTTTCTATAGTAGAACTCTGTAGTTGTAGCAGATTAATACAGGTGTTTTACATTTAATGCACAATGACTGACAATTTAAACATCTGGAAAATAGAAGTGCAGGATCATGGAGGTTGTAGATGTTTTAACCCAAGTCTTAGTTCAATCATATGATGTCTAAAAGTAGTGACCAGCTATGCTGTGATAGTGGCTATTGAAAACATAAAGCCACACTCTTAGCATTGCTGTCTCTCTGGAGGTGCAGTAGGGAGGGAAAGTTGACTTAGCCACCTGGCAATTCCCTGGGTTGTGTAAAGCTACGGGAGTGGTTCTCAACCAGGAGCAGCCATACTCCTGGGAGTAGGTACATCAGCTCATTTAGATATTTGCCTAGTTTTACAACAGGCTATATAAAAGGCAGTAGCAAAGTCAGAACAAACTAAGATTTCATACAGATGACTTGTTTATACTGCTCTATATACTATGCCTGAAATGTAAGTACAATACTGTATTTATATTCCAATTGATTTATTTTATAATTATATGGTAAAAATGAGAAAGTAAGCCATGTTTCAGTAATAGTGTTCTGTGACACTTCTGTATTTTTATGTCTGATTTTTGTAAGCAAGAAGTTTTTAAGTGAGGTAAAACTTGGGAGTACGCAAGACCAATCAGTCTTCTGAAAGGGATACAGTAGTCTGAAAAGGTTGAGAGCCACTGCTTTACGCTACCTTACACCCACAACCTACCTTGTGTAGGGGATGTGCCAGAGTCAGGTTAGAATGCCTTATTATCCTAAACTGGAGGACACTTCCAGGGGCCACTACCTGATGGTACAATATGAGCTGCTCTGAGGCTGCTGTAAACTTGCCAGGGACTTAATTGGATCCTAGCTGACCTCAGGTCTGGGAGAGATGGAAAGGCAGCATAATGATATTTCTGCCTCCTCTGCCCACTTGGGTCTTCTGCCAAGAGCAGTTTAGGTAAACATGAGAATATGGCCCAGAATTGATGACAATTCTCTCACACACTAAATATTTTGTGCACATAATTATTGAAAAATTCTAGGAGAACATAAGAGCAGGTTGCCATGAGGGATAAATAAATTCAGAGATTCTTTTGGAAAGATCTGCATTAGCCAATGGAAATTATTGGGCTCAATAAATAGGTAGCTAGGTGAAATGTAATGACCTGTGATATAAAGGAAGTCAGGCTAGATGGGATCCTTCTGGTCTTTAAACTCTGAATTCATGCCACATATCCCAAAAAATGAGTGTACATTATTTTCTGTAAACATGGTCTTATAAATTGCACTGCTCAAAACATTTTTGAGCTCCTGCTGCTGTATGAATAAATATCACAGTGCTTCATCATGGAGCTTCACATTCATGTTAATAGTCAAATTTTACTCTTGCACAGCTCCCACTGAATTGAGTGGGAGCCAGATTTCCCCCAGCTGAGGGGGGAAGTTTAGTTCATAGGCACAGCTTGAGTCCTTTGCTGAAGTCACAGAAACTCTGCACCTTGCAACATAAGGGCCTAAAATAGGTGAAAATCAGAGAAACAAGGTGGATGAGGAAATATCTTTTATTGGACCAGCTTCTCTTGGTGAGAGAGAGACAACCTCTGTTGTCTTTCACTGTATACAACAGTGAAAATAACAACACTGCATACAACAGTGAAAAGCTAAAACAGATAAGAGTTAGTGCTGATTATATGTATGCTAGGTCAACACTATGAAATTCTCTCAAGCTTTCTACAGCAGTTTGGAAAAGAAGAGTAAAATTCTCCAATCAGAAAGATGAGCCAAACAGTGGATATAGGCCAATTTGGATCTCTCTCTTTACTTATCAGGCAGACTTTATAGTGGTGGGGCATTCCAGACTTATGTGGACTTAAACTGCTCAGCTCAGATACAGGGTCATTGTTTATTCAAAATCTCTGGTTAAATATAAGATGTTGTTTGTGTGCCTAACAGGCTCCATAGCATATATTCCTAGCCTCGGATTAATGTTGCCCGATGGACATTTATTCTGAAAAATCAGTGCCACAAAATCTAAATGTGAAATACTAAAAAGTAAATTATTCAAGATAATGTTTTTCAAAATCCTTGCATATCAGAGACTAGAGATCCTGGAGCTCTTCTGCTGGACCCTCTGTCCAGTCATGTTGATTGTGCTTATAAAAAGTTAGGCTTCATAGAAGCATAAAGGAGAAGGGGGGTTTTGTGGCGTATGCATCTGTGTTGGAAGAACTGCATGTGTATCCTTAAATTCTGTTTGGACAAGATTAAAGGCATCGTTGCAGTGCCATGCACATTACTGACACTAAAATAATCATTTCAAATCCATGCAGTGGATAGCATATTTTTAAGGTAGTTTGGTAGCTGGGAAGAGTGAAGGACATGTAGTCGTCTTAGCAGGACAGGTACAATATGGGCAAGCTGCCCAACGCTTGGCTCTGCCAATGTGTTTCAGCTCTGATCATGAAGAACTGCCTTTAGAGTCCAGAGGGTAGTTGACTCTTGATACTTGTTCAGTTATTCACCTTTCAGCTAAGGGCTTATCTACACATGGAGCCATTCCGGAATAAAAAGGCATATTTAAATTCCAGAATAAGTATGTCCACACATGGAGTATTCCTCTTTAAATTCACAGCCTACCTTATTCCTGAATAACTTTCATGTGTAGACAAGCCTTTAGGCTGCCAATTAACGCTAATCCTCAAGGGTGTGAAGCTTTTAAAAACGTATATTAAGAAATGGACTAAAAACCGACAACATGTATTTAGATATTAGATGATTCTTCGCCTCATAAGAGGAAAAGAAGTAAACAAACATATCCTTGGTAAATGTATTTATCTGCTTGCCCCTGACAAGTAGAAACTTTTTTCCAAGCAAGTGTGCATTGGGATTGGGGGATGGCTAAGGATCCATTTCTGTAAAATCAGTTTTCTTTTGAAACATTCTTTCTTAGTCTTCATGGTTGCAAAGAGAACTTTCCAAATGTGACTGATCATAAAGCAGTGAATTGCTGTCTTTTTATTATTTATTTCTATTACTCTAGCATCTTGGAATCCCACTAGTGGACCAAGACCTTATTGTGTTAGATAATATTCAAGCAGAATAAAAAGATGGCGCCTGTCCCGAAGAGCCTTCTTCCTGACTCAGCTGACAGTTCTCTCCAGGACCTGTGTTGCTGCTCATAGCTTCACTTGCAGAAGATATAATGGACAGGACTGTTCAGTTTCACTCCTGTGTACTTTAAGAAAGCCATGAGTATTAGAGAAGTATGAGTTAAGAAAGCTATGAGCATTAACTATCTTTGGAAGATGGTAGTGTAAAGTGGAATAATTTTAAAACCAATTGAGTTAGGAGAGTAGGGTGGGATTGGCTGCAGTTGAAAAGATTACGGTTGTGGACATACTGGAAGACAAACAGATGATAGAATGCCAAAGAAAATAATGCAAACACAGCCAGGGTCAGTCCAAACTAGAGAGGCCAACCACTGATTAGATGGCAGGACGTTGAAGGCAGGATATGAGCAGGCTGGGCTTCATGACACGCCATGGACAAGAATGAATGGTGATGCTGTACTTGTCCCTGTGTCTATAAAGATGCTTTATGACAAGGGGGAGAAGAAGAATTAACAGAGGTAGGCGCTGGGAGATAGATTCACAAAGGGACGAGGTGTTGCAATGTTCCAGTGCCTATCTTTTAGGTGCCTGGAAACTCCTTGAGATTCACAAAGCTAGAGTTAGGCACTCAGGCTTCTAATGAAGGAAGGGAGATTCACAAAAGCCATCGTGTTAGGCAGTTCCTCACCTAAGCTAGTCACTGGGAGATGCCAAGGAGATGGATGTGCGCTCTAAATGCTTCCCCTCTCAAGGTGTTGGGTGCCTAAATCAGGGCTGGAGGGGGGCAACTATTTCTGCTTGGGATTCTCAGCTGAGAGGTGGCAGATCCCTGTTCAAATCCCTTCTTTCCCACATCCTAAGTGAGTAGTCTAACCCCTGGGCTAAAAGATAGGAGGGAGGTCATCCTCCTCCTTTTCCCCTATGCCCTCAGCCATTTTGTATGGAGTTAGGCGTGCTCTGAGCACACTTACTGGAGCAGGCCCCGCAGGCAAGATAGGTAGAGGAACGTTTATCTTCTCCCAGTTTGTGCATTGCACTGGGGCTTAGGCAAGAGAGAGGTGTCAATGCCTAGAATGAGGCAGCAGTAGAAATTCACAGAGGCAGGAACATAAGTGCTTAGGAAACTATTTTACAAGAGGCGTAGTCAATAGATGGACTGCGGTCCAAATCCAGACAACCAGATGCTTTTGAACAGATTCTGAAATATTTTTATTTATTTATTAATTAACATTTTTGTATTATTATTTTTTCTGGAATCTGGACCTTGACTATACCTTGACCAAGAAGTTTGGATTGTGACATAAAATAATTAGGAAAAGCTTCTTAACCAGGTGAAGCACTGGAATGGACTACCTAGGGAGGTGGTGGAATCTCCATCCTTAAAGGTTTTTAAGGCCTGGCTTGGCAAAGCCCTGGCTGGGATGATTTAGTTGGAGTTGGTCCTGCTTTGAGCAAGGAGTTGGACTAGATGACCTCCTGAGGTCCCTTCCAACCCTAATCTTTTATGATTCTATGATAATTGACTACCCCTGTTTTACAGCATAAAATGTAGATGCCTACAGGGTTCAACAGCAGCTGAGGAGGGGGTTTGTAAATACCAGTGGTGCTTAAATCTGTGACTTAAGCACCTAAAGTGGCAGTTAGGCATCTAAGTTCCTTTGTGAATATAGCCTCTAAGAGCTATTCAAGAGAGGAGGACCCATAAAAGAAGATGAAAAATAGGCAGGCCTGGAGCAAGGGTAGAGCAGTGGAAACCTGCCACCCTTAGCATCCAGGAGATCCCTCTGTGTAAATATGGTAAAGAGACTCCACCCCATATGGGGATATATGATTTAGGGTGTGTTCATAGTGAATGCACCATCTGTTTTCTGTGGAGAGGAGGCGGCCTCTCCCCTCAGAGGAAGGGGATGTGCAGGTCGGAGGAGAATAGGGGGATGGTTGAGGGACACAGACAGGCAATGTGGAGCCTGGGAGACGGAGAGAAAGAGAGAGTCTGTGAGTAAACTGAAAGAAACTGGGAGTGACTGACAGAAACAGAGAGTAAGTGGAGAGACTGAGGTTGAACAGGACAGACAGATGAGCAGAAAGAGGGATCCTTTAGATTAAAGCTGGCTGGTCAAGTCAGTTGCATGTTTGATGGCATGCTCCTGAGCCTTTGTCCTGAGCATTGGTTCCAGTCATCCCCTGCCATTGATTCATGTCGTTCTAGACATTCAGAACAGGACAACCAAAAGTCCCTCAGATCCAGTGGGTCTGGTCTAATATGCACCCCCCACAAGCAGGCATCACTGGACTCAAATCCATGTCTTCAGGAAGTCACAAGAGGTGCTTGAAACTCAAAGACTGATTTGGGCATTAGACAGCATCCGGTGAGAGATTTGGAGAAAGGGGAGCCTTGAACAAAATGATGATAATCTATAAGACCTATGCATACGGAGATAGATAATGTATTCTTTATTTAGAGGGTTATATTTGGTTAAGTACACTTAGTAGTAATTGATAGTGAGTGGGTGTGTGTATGTGTATTTGAAACCATTACAAATATTTTTTATCTATATTCTTCATCTTTTTAATGTTACTGAAGGTAGGTGGAATCCAGTTCTGTTTGTTCTGGTCTAAATAAAATCCTTTTTACATGTTTTTGACAACCAGTTGTATTACTTGGCTACCATTAAATAACATTTTATCACAGTGTAAAACCCTTCCTCCCCACCCCCCATTCCTCCAGCTCTCTCCTGCTGAGTGAATTATACCACCACTGTGACATACCATTACTAAATCTTGGTCGGTGGTTTTGGGTTGGGGTGACCCTTGGATGTATTTCAAATTTATAACACAATAACCCTACTCTGAGAGATCTGTTTACAGGAGTCCAAGGGATTGGGGGAGAGAGGAGAAGGGAGCTTCAAATGTGTCTAACATCTGCTACCTGATATGAAGGACAGAATCCCAAGTGGGGCCCAGGGGCAGCATCTGAAGGTAGGGGTTGTCCCTGATCTTGAGGCAAGCTGCCCACCAGCTGCTTGTCTTTGCTTCCCCTTCCCTGCACAAGGAAAATGTCTTAAGCAGAATTTGCTTATCCTTGTTACTTATAGGTAATTAAAGAGGAGTGTTCAAGTGAAGTGAATGGTATTTCATAGATTTGCTTATTGGCTGAAAACCAAAAAGACACGGCATTTGACACACATAATAACAAATGTTAGATGAAACTGAGAATTTTACTTGTTGGGTAATGGGAAAAGGGGAATATATTATAAGTAAACTGACTGGCTTCTGACTTCAATATCATTATTTAAATTGAGCCTGTCCTTTAGAGATAAAGGCACACAAATAACGTCTATCAGAAGTTGTTTGTATTGATATAGATCCTGAGATCCCCAAATCATGGGCCCAGACCTCATTGTGTTAGATGCTGTATAAACACAGAACAAAAAGACAGTTTCTGCCTCAAAGAACTTACAATTTAAGGCTTCAGCAGAAATACATTTAGGTTTAACAGATTTTCTGCACTGGCTTATTTGTCTAAAAATATACCTTGGACCTGATTCTGGTCTTAGTTGTACCAGTGTAAATCAGGAGTAAATTGTAAAATTACTGAGGTGCAAAACTATTGTGAGAACACGGTCAGGACGCTTCTTTTAACTTTCATAGCAAAAAAGACCAACCAGGCTAATTTTGCAGCCCAGACGGACTCGCTTACATTGTTTTTCACTGATACAATGCCATTGTTTTCAAAGGTCCTGATTCTCCACTACTTTGCATAAGTATAGTCACACGTTTGCAAAGTGAATATAAAGTGCTAAAAGTTCAGAATGGCAATGTTTTATATCCACTATGTGCAGGTGTAAATGACTATGCAAAGTGCAAAGCCGTGGAGAATCAAACTCATAATCTTCATTTAATTTACCAGGTTCCTCAAACTGTTTGAATGATGGTGATTCTTAGACATCCTGCATAGCTGCCAAGTTTCCAAACAGGTAGAATTCAAGACCAGTTCCAGTGGCTAGCATCAGATTACATATAGCAGAAAAGATCTGTTGATCTAAAGTTGGTTTAAAGTAGTAAATCACTGAGCCGTGCATGCAACAGTGCCAGAATGGAGAAAATGTAAACATTAATACTACTTTATTTTGTTTTATAAAGCCAAAGAAAACATCCAGCCAGTGTTGGTTGGCTTGTCATCAGCAACATAGGCATGTTAAATATTGTAGTGTTCTTTAAATATGCAAAAGAAAAATGAATATATGCCATTCTAGAAAACTTCAGTTTTTGATTATACTTATCTAAGAAGGGCCAAACTGATTTTATTGTTTAGTTTGGCAAGCTTTGTCCCAGGATGAAATCTTTCATTCCAGCTCTCAGCCCAGACAAAATAAGTTTGTAGGGAAGACTGTATGTGCACATGTGTATATATACATATGTGCATGTGTGTATATAAATAAAACATGAATTATAATAGCAAAAACTCAAATACTCTGTTATAATTTAATAAATTTATGAATTCCACTCTAGTATACTAAAGTCTAGTATTGCTAAAGTCATTCTTGAGTAAGGCAAGTATGATTTAGCCTAAAGATCGAACTAAGAAATGAGAATTATTTTTTACCACATTTCATATTTTTAAAGTTCATTTTAAAACAAGGTCTTGCTTCCTTTCTAATACCAATGGAAAAGAGAAAGTTAAAAGTTAATATAATTGAAATCCAAGATTTAAAAAGAATCAAAGTTCTACAGTTCATACATTACTGGAGTATACAATAGAGATTTATTCTGTAGATGTAGAATTTACCATTATATTCTGAGAGTGTAAAGGAAGGAAAAATGTCAAGAGCATTATAGACTTAAAATGGAAAATGGAATGCTTCAAACTGTTCCTGCTTAGATATCAGATGTGAGCTTGGGCTAAGTTTTTGTAATAATGTTTAAATAACTTTTGGAACCATGATTACTGTGTTCACATGATTGTGAGCATAAATATTTCCCTCTTCCAGGAAGCAATTTAGAGTTCTATTTTGTGCTGTGATAACTGCTGTGTTAAGTTAGAATAATACAGCGGCTAGAAACCTTTATAGAGCAAAGAAAAGAATCCTTTTATTTTAACCTTGCCGAAAGCAGAAATAAAATGAGCTGTTCCATATAATGTAGAACTGTGCAAAGATTTGAAACATTTTTTCTTGAGAGCAGTCACTGTGGTTTGTGTGATTGGGTGAGACTGCTAATTGTTCATCCTGTCAAGCCTAAAACAAACTCAGGACCTTCCTTTCTTTTGTTTAAATTATATGTTTCTGCAGAAACATGTATCTAAAGCTATCCCTAAAAAAATATGCTGGTTGAGTATTTTCCTTCTATTGAATGGGCCATTCATTTCACTCTCTCTATATTTCTAGTTGCAGTGCTGTAGAAGATTCCTGCAGTCATGCTTGGTTAAACATGATGTCAGAAATACAGGAGCATGCTGCTTTGAACTGCGGTTTTTCAGGAGAAAAGGAATTCATTCACTTCTCTAAATTGAAAGGAATGGGCAGGGAGAATCAGTTCCATAGATAATCAGAGAGGATTGAAAATGGGTACAGTTTCCTGCTTCTGCTTTAAATGATTGGTCACACTGTGCCAATGCACTTATATTTTAGAATTTCCTCCCTCATCAACAGTTACCACTGTGTGTCTAATAACACCCCTATGGAGGCTTATGATAAAAATACATATACTATTTCAAATACAGACCTACAAGTCCATCACAGAACTCAGAGCAAGGATGAAATCTGATTAATAGAATAGTAGGAATAAAAGCGGCATACTTTACCCATTAGTCCCAATGATTTCTCCCTTCCTTATACACATGGACAGTGGGGACCAGAGCAACACCTCCTTGGAAGTGGCCGGGAGACACCTAGCTAGGGTCCTACAATTCACCCAGAGTATGTCTTCGCTGACAGCAGCAAATTCACTGCCATCAGATCGATTTATCTGGATCGAATGAGCGGAAGTGAAGACCCGCTCAATCAATCCGGAAGTTGATTTAGTAAAACCACCTCCCCAAAAAGCGTAGTGCTGTGTCGTAGGGTACACATTTCCCGTCGATGCAGTGCAGTGGTTTTTGGAAGTTGACTTGAGTTATGCAAGCTACTAAACGAATTTCCGGGTAAGTATAAACCAGATCCCAGACTGTAGAACTAGAAATGTAGAACTGGAAGGGGGATCTCTCCTCCCTGGATCTTCTGAAGAGCATTGCATATGGCTGGGGACGAAGGCTGGTAGTGTCATGTGTATTGTCCCCCTACCAGCACAGACTGTATCAACTAAGTGAAGTAGTTTCTGCACTGGGGAGTCCATTTGATGAAGCTCCAAGAACAATGGTGATAGAGAAGTTCCTGGCAGCTTGGCTCCAATGCAAGTAGCTGGAGGGAGGTGGCAAAGGGTGAAGTGATATCAGAAGCATAGAGCCTCCATGTGGATGGCTCTGGTCTCCACTGAAACCCCAGGGTTTATGCAGCTAAGCCCCACTGTTCTGAAGATTCATCTAAGAAAAGGTCCTATAAATGCCCAAGCTCCAGAAGGTGAATAACCCCAAATTTATTACTTTTAAAATGACATTATTTTTAAGTCACTCTAATACTTTTTGGGAGCCTGATTCATGATTGTTGAGCCCTTGGGGTTGGTAATACTGCCCATCTCTGTTCCTCACATAGGTTTTCCCTGGGAGGGAGACAATCTGGCCTGAAGCGCACACAGTAATGTTATAGATAAGTTAGCACTGCATTATTTAGATAATCCTCCAGAAACAAAAAGGAACTGGTTTACATTGCCACAAGAAACACTGAATATGTCTGACTTTCTCTGGCAAATAATGATTAAAGATACTAACAAGAAAGCTGTCCAAGAGAGATTCATTAATAAGAGGGCCTAATTGTAGCCAATAGACAAGTTCCTATGCCATAAACTAACCAATATATATTTTTGGCAGATGCCGTCCCCATGGGTCTCTCAGGTTTGCTGCCTACTGTACAGGCCTGTGCAGCAATAATGCTCAAAACAATTTGGCACCTCCCTTAGAAAAGGATGAGTGTGTGTATGTGTGTATTTCTGTACCTTAGAAATGCAGCCTCCAGCTGTCTTGCCCTGTGCCAGAGGTTTCCTAATACCATGGAATTAGCTGACTAAAGAAGCACCTCCTATCGACTTGGGCCATGTAAGCTTTCCAAGAAATAAACTCTTGTCTAATTCTGAGCACCCTGGGAATGTCTGCCCACAACTAACATTCGCTTCCCCAAATAACCCTAAGATGACCTGCTCTTTGTAAAGCTGCAGCCAAGAAAAACTGTTTAACATAACAGTGCAAAACTTAGAATATCAACTTGAACCATGAACCTCTTAGCTGCTGGGGTCTATGCAAATTAATTTAACAATAGACAGCCTTGAAAGGGAGGAATGTTCCAAAGGAATCTCCTTCACCCATCTCTTCTCGTTTAATAAATAGTCAGGAGGCCTTGCTTAGAAAAAAATGAAAGTGCCCCTTGTTTCAAAACAATGGGAGTTACAGCAGAGAGGCTCACAAGTAATTAGAATCTTAGCAGGACAAAGTTACACCTCCCATAGACGGATGCTTTTGCTGGAAAATTGTGCTTGATTTAATTTTGAGAATTAGAGTTCTTTCCTGGAAATTAAAAAGAATATCTGGTTTTGCCTTTTGCTATTCATAGACTTTGTATTTTATTAAATAAATAAATGACCCCCTGACCTGAGAGATCGTTTCAATTGGCTTTCATGCAAGTAAAGTGGCTGAAGAGGAAAAAACTTTTCAGATGGCAGTTGGAGCTTAGGCATCAGCTCATGCTTATAAGTGCCCATTGCTTAGGAGAGATGTGGCAAGAGCTTGTGCTACAGGGGTGTCAACTGTTACCTTGGTTGAAGAAGAAAATTCAGGCTCCATTGTGCCAGCCTTGCTCAGTGTGGGTAGCTCCTTTATTACCCAGGTAGTCGCACAGAAGTTGGACCAATAAAAGATGTTATCTAACCCACTTTTATAGCTCTCTAATAACCTGCAACAAGCACTGCAAACATGAAATGTATGCTCAGCTGGAGGAACACCTGAGTGAGCAGAGGGTAACTTACCGTGAATGCTGTCTGGTAGGCAGACATGGAAAAGTGGAGGGTTGATGGAAACCAGCAGGGAAAATATTAAAAACGGATGAAAGTGTTTCAGAGGCAAAGAATGCTGATTAACAAATGCAAATAATTTAAACACTGAGTGGACAGATTAGAATAACTCAAGTGCAGAGCTAAGTTAAACAACAGTCCTATTGTAAGCTGTCTCCCAATGCCTTGAGTCACTGGAAACAACACTTCTCAATATACTGAAGAGAATAATCTTGCAGTAACAGGGAGGGTGGGAGGAAAGGAAATGGGTCAGTTGGCCTAATAGGTTTTTTTCCATGTGTTTTGTATAACACAGGCTGAATGTGTGCAGATCATGGGGATTATCTGTTCACTGTTACACTGATGGATTTCTTCAGTGTATTAGAAGTAAATTTGTTTGCAGTGAAACTTGACTACTTAGATGTGACACTGTATATTGTCTCTCTGCTTGGACAATTGAAGCTGCTCTCTTGCTGCTCAAGGCTCTGCCCTGATTAGGAAAATAGTGCACAGTGAACTATTTGCACAGTTAGCTTGGGCGATTGGCACCCGGGTCTAAGCATGTGGATTAGACTAACCTGGATTCAAATGTTCACACAGCAAATCCCTACCTGCATTACTGTGTCCTCCCCATGTGTGTCTAGATGTGTGGGCTGATAATCCGCCCCCACCCCACCCATAATGTGCTCTTCTGTAGCTGGTCAGCAGAGTGGTAAAGGAGGTTTGAACATCTGTGTTGGACCCTCAGCACTGCAGTTGTATTTTCCTTGGAATAAAGTCCCGTTACTCAGATTTTCCTTCATTTTTCCAGGATTTGTCCCTAAATTAAATATACACAATCCCAGTGTATTGGAAAAGCACAAAGTTCCAAGCCCATACCTGATTTTTTTTAAAAAAAGGCCATTACTATCTTAGAACAATATATTTAGTGGCTTGTCCCAGCAGTTTTGTCTTTTAAAAATATGCTAACTCTTAGCATCCCATTCTTGGCATATGAAAATCCACTGTGTTCCTTCCACTAACACAGGGATTCTCAAACTTTTTTTTGCTGGGGTGCCCTTTAAAAAAAAAAAATCCAGGCTGACACAACCTCCTCCATGCCATGCAACTCTTATTTCTACACTGCTGCTGACGGCAGCGCTGCCTTCAGAGCTGAGTGCCTGGCCAGCAGCCGCTGCTCACGATCTCCCTTTAATAGTCTTGTGACCCCCTTTTGCGTTGGGACCCCCATTTTGAGAAACTCTGCCCTAATGCCACAGAGTATGCAGTACAGCAGCTGTGAAGAAAATTGATTTGCGTATAAAGGGCCTGGGATTCTCTGCTGGACTACATCGGTTTTAATGCCAGTGGCCCAGATCAGATTGTAATCAGACGGTTCAGCTGGCAATGAAGCTACATCGGTTTACGTTAGCTGAGGAAACTTTCAGTAGAATTACATCAACGTAAAACTGGTGCGACGTAGTGGATAATCAGGCTATAGAAGTAGTAGTATAAGCATGAGCTGACATAGCTGAAATAGACATTCTGCACTGGGCTCGATGTTGTTCTTTGACAAATAAAATTTGTCCTTCAAAATATAAATGCGTAGCCAGCATATTGCTACATGCAGCCTACTTCTGTTTCTGTAGGAGTAGTGGGCCTAATTCTCACTTATGCTGGCTTTACCCCCAATGTAACACCATTGACTTCAAATGAGTTATTCCTGATTTATACCAGTGTGCATGAAGAATTGAGCTCAAAGTCTGCATTTAGACACATTCATATTTGAAATTCATGCTGAGGTTACACAGTTATCCACAGCGCAGCCTGAGGCTAATATGCTGCTGAATAGTTTGTAGAACAACTTGCAACCAGTGTATACATCCACTTGCATAATTTAATCATATAAAAATGAAGGTATCTATGTAAATGAAGTATTGATGAATAAGGCCCCCATCCCAGCCTGCCCATGTGCCTCCTCTCACTAACCTGTATGCAGAGCAAGGCTCTGTACCATGCAGAGGGCATATGACTGTGTGTAATCCCTTGACCTTTGTACAGAAGATCCACAGAGGTTCAGCTGCACAGGGGCCTTCCATGGCCAGAGAAGTGGGGGTTGCGCTTTCTCCATAATGCACATTATCAAGTTGGTGTTTTGGTTGGAGAAGAAGCAGACAGACAAATGACCTCCTCCAAGGCAGGTTCCAATGTTGTTCTACAAACTGGCCACCAGAGATTGCTTCTGTAGCCAGCACCTGTCACCATGTGGATGGAGCCAAAGTGTATCACCTATATGGTGTCCCTGAGCTCCTATGGTTTTTTTTCTTCACTTGAGTCTCCCACACTGCTGTGTAGGCACTGAGCCTACTGTGTAGGCACTACTCCTCCCAGAGCTTGTTAATATATGTCTACATTTTATCTATTTTCAGAACACTTCTTGATTAATATTTGATGTTCTTTTCAGGTTTCATTCCCCTTCACCAATACTTCAAGGCACAGAGGAGATTGGTACAGGCATTGCCATGAAACCTAACTTGAAGCAATGGAAACAACTAATGCTGTTTGGGCTGTTTGCATGGGGTCTCCTTTTCTTGGTGATCTTCATCTATTTTACAGATAACAACACTGCTGAACCAATTCCAAGTTCCTTCTCTTACATTGAGATGAAGAGGCTCCTGCCCATTCAGGGCAAGCAGAGAGTTATAATGGGAGCAATACATGATCCGTCATTCTCTGAAACCATAGATCGGAATGAAGTACTTCTTAACGAAGATCTCTTAGAGCCATTTAAATCGGGGACTGGGAGCATTAAAAAATGGATTGATCTAGAGGATGGCTTTGAAAATGAAGAAGAATTTTTTCTTTCCCAGACAGGGAGAAAATCAAAAAGTGCTCTCTATCAAGGAGATGACAACTATTTATTTGCTGCTGGTCAGCCTCGGCAACACCACGACATTCAAAAGATAGTGAAATTAATCTCAGCCAATGAGAATGATCAAAAGGAAAATATTTTACAGGAAAAATGGACCCATCAGAGAAGAACAAAGAAAAGAAACCCGGCACGCAGGAGAAGCCAAATGTTTGATGAGTCCGATGACTGGGATGGGTTATATTCCACAATGTCAAAATCCTTCCTTTACAGGCTTTGGAAAGGAGATGTCTCCTCCAAGATGTTGAACCCTCGCCTGCAGAAAGCTATGAAAGACTACCTGAACACCAATAAGCATGGGGTGCGGTTCAAAGGGAAACGAAACTCCCGACTGACAGGAGATCAGCTCATCTGTGAGCTCAAGGACAGGGTGCATGTGAAAACCATAGATGGCAAGGAGGCCCCCTTCTCAGCTCTTGGATGGGAAAAGCATGTTCCTCAAATTCCACTGGGTAAACTGTATCCACATGGCTTCGGAAGCTGTGCCGTAGTTATGTCTGCTGGTGCAATACTGAACTCTTCTCTAGGGGATGAAATAGGTGGGTGAAAATGCTTCTCACTCATAAGTGTGTGTGTTCATCTATCAGAGGGTTCATCCTTTTTCAGGGATTGGCCTGATGAGCCTTATTTTTCTCTCTTCCTAGCTTTACATCAGTGTAACACCATAGACTTCAGTGGAGTATTCCTGTATTACACCAGTATAACTGAGAGACAATCAGCCCCATAGTAGTCATTCATTTTAAGAGGGTGACATCATTTTATTTATTTTAATGTGATTTGGGGCACAAAGAATGCTATGAGTTTAATAGAACAGTGACAGTTTTATGTATTGGTGCGATGCATGTTACTTCCTTAGCAAGTTAGATCTATTGTCAGGTCATCACTTTTAAAAGCTTTATTGTATTTCTTTCTATATATTAATACAGTGTGAGAAAAAGCTTTTGTTTTAGAATTTCTTCATTGATGTGACATAAACATAATATGTTAAAGGGATCAAGAGAAGGAAGAAATGTATACATCAAATTTCCTCCATTTGCTTCTGGACCACCAAGAATTATCTATCCCAACTTTCCATAAAAATCTTTGGATGTGCACTAGTAAATCCTTCCATCACCCAGGATTTCACATCCTTGTACCTACTTCAACTTACTGCTCTCTCTCTTTGACACAGACGGGTTTCCTTTAAATCTCTGTGATCTATTAGAACCGCTATCATTATCAAACTACTCTAATGGGCTTCCAGCACGGTACAAGTGCCCTCCCAGCCTGCAGCTAAAATCAAAACTGAGTAACCCCCCTATTTCATGAAAAGACCCACTGATTTAGAAACCTCTGAGGTGAAATAGCTCAACCATTCTTTCCTCCCACTGTGTGCTGTCACTGAAATGAAGCAAAATCCTTTAGTGTCAGTCTCTCAAAGCAGTGCAGATATTTTTGGTGTGGGGTTGGGTGGTCACCCTGACATCATGGGTGCCTTGAGAGCCCATTTTACTCCATGGGACTAAGCATTTTCTGTTAAATATTCCGGTCATGACAGCCTCATGCCACTCACTCATTCAGTATTCTTGCGGATATTTCAGTTTAACTGGAAATGTTCACCTGATGCGTCTCTCCTGAATGGAAATCTCCTTGTAAAAGTTACAGGTTTGAAATACCATAATTGATAAGGCCTTCATCAAACTTCTGAAATCCCTCCCTTGGAAACAAAAAGGAACTGGGGAATGAAAACTATCTAAGGTTTCTCTAGAGCCCCCTCCAGAACTTTCTGTCAGGCAGTCAGGGCTTAACAGAGTGCTTGATCCTGGAACCTGTAAATCTTTAGGGATCAGCTGAATGCTAGTGCCACCCATGCAAGTCCCCTGTTCTGTTGTACTGGCTCTAATACCCACTCCAGCTATTTGGAAGTGCTCCATTGGAATCAGGGTTGGGATATAGCACACTGCACACATAGCGTGAGGTGGAACTATGATGCTGGCCCTTCCATCAGTCCTTCTGCCCCCATGCTGCTCCTTCCCCAGGCACAGATTTGCAGTACTGAGGAGAGTCCAGCTAGAAAGGGAGAGATCTGCTGACGGAAGGACGTCAGGGAATGCAGTTCTAGATGCACGATCCGTCTTGTAGTTTATGATACTGTTGAACATAAGGATTGTAACTAGATATCTTTCCAGAAGAAAAAAATTGATAAAACCGGATCATAGGGACTTTTTATTTAGTAGCCCTTTAGTTCCCTCTTCTGTGTTCCTATTAGAAATGCTGTCACAGACTTTAATTTGCTCTTTGCTTTTTGGACTCTCATCATAACTCTTTTTGAAAGAAGATAGATGTTGTAATGGTAAACACTTTCATTGTGGATCATGTTATTTAATAACAAATGCAACTGTTTTGGCAGCATCACATTCTGTTGTGAAGTCATGGGGAGGTTTTATTTTCCCCTTAACATGTGAACAGTAATCAATCATATAGCTTTATACTGGATATCTCAAAATACTTCCTAAGGTTTTAAATCACTCCTCTTAAAAGTAGCTAATGTAAGTGTTAAACTGCACCCCATCTCAAATATTTTCTTGTTTAAAGAAAACTTTTTTACACACGATGTAAAAACCAGCACCGATGGATGTTGAAAATTTTAACACATTGTGCTAAAACGTGATCGTAAACACACGGTGAACTGCATAACTCCCCTTGGTCACACGATTGTGGTCAAACCTTTTAAACCTGGGCATCTAAAGTTAGGGTCTTAAAATCCATATTTAAATATAAGGGGCCTGATTTTCAGAGATGCGGAGCCCATAGCTCCCACTGACATCATGCTATGCAGTACTTCTGGGGGGAAAAAAAAAATCAGGCCACTTATGTTTAGGTGGAAGGGGCTAAAAACTTTAGAGCCACATTATGTGAGGTCATTGCACAGGGATGTACAAGAAGTTTCCATTCCCTCGTTGGTACCAGGAGGAGTTGGGGTGCCCAGTACCTTGCAGGCTTGGGCCTTAGGCTCAGTCCCGAATCTTGCATTCGCACAAGTGGCTCCATTGATCTCAGAGTTGGGATGTGTTGATTTCAGGTCGCACTGCATTGCAGTGGCTCCACTATTTTTCCAGGCAAAGGGCCTGGGTGAAGATGAGAGAATTAGTTTGGGTGGGACCAGTGTAGTGTGCAAATTGAATGCTGGGGTCCATTTTGAATGACTTTTGTTTTGTAGCTGTGCCCCGAGCTTTGGATGGGCCTATTTTAAATATAGTTAAATTAATAACTGTTATAATAACTCGTACTCCTCTGTTAAAATGCCACATGAGATGGAGTGGTAGCTTGCTTCGGCCTAGATCATCCCACTCCCCCCACCCCCCTCCATAGGTGAAAGAGATAAAACCCCTGTCTTTACTGCCCGACCTCACAGGGGTGTTGTATGGATAGTTACATTAGAAGATTGTGAGATGCTCACACAATATAGCAAGAGGGGCCATATAAGTACTTCAGATAGACAAGTCAACAGCATCACAAACTAAGATGTGGGCAAGTAGGCCTAGTGGTCAGAGCAGGAGCCACCCTCAGGAGCTCTGGATCTCTGGGTCAGGTGCAAAAGCAGGAGAGTACTGTCTGTGGTGTGGGAGCCATTCTTGCAGACCCTGTGGAACCCTTTCTCAGAGTTCATCTGCCCTCTTCAAACCTCTCCTGAGGGTTGGGATCATCATACGCAGAGGGGACGAATATGAGCATTTCTCTTCCAATAGGGAATGCTCACAAAGACTAATACCGATAGAAGCTTCAATCCAGTAAAGCACTTAAGCTGAAGTCAATACGACTTAAGCATGTACTTAAAGATAAGCACGTGGTTGAGCACTTTGCTGAATTGGGACCCAAGTCCGTTGTCTTTTATACAGAGCTCCCCTTCCTAAGTGCCTGACTCCAGTTTGGAGCTCTCTTGGAGCACAGCTGCCAGGAAGCCAAAGAGGGCTGAGAGGACCCTAAAGTTGCTGTGGAGGAATAGAGCCTGTGTGCTGACAGCTCTGCCCTCCCACAGATTCCCCAAGAGCTGCACTGTCCTTGGGGATGAGGTTGGATTGGCAGGTTTTGGGAACAGCATTCTACTTTATAAAATATAAACCTATTCTAGAATTCTGTAGCTAAGCAGTGATGATCATTACACAGCTGCATATTGCCCTAGTTTATTGCATCTGTGCATGAAGTATATGTTTGTAAACATTGCAATAGAAATAATATGCAAAATTGTGTGTTGAATGGACTAATGACCTTTCCATCCTAATTTTAGCCAATTAGGGTAAATGTTCTATGCATTGCAAGAGACACGGTGGGTAAGGTACAACATGGCTACATCTACACTGCACATGCATTGCAAGTTGTTAGTGTTGGATTGTTCTGAATTTTTCCAGTGAATTTCAACCAATTGTAATAATATGTGGCAGAGAGAGAGGATTTTGGTTTTGCCTCATGGTTAATGTTTATCCTCCTTTGAAGACCAGGATTAGGGAAGTTTACAAACCCCAATTTTCTTTGAAATTAGATCGTTTTACCTTACAGTATATATATGTATATATATATATGTATGTATGTATGTATGTATGTATGTAAAAATGTAGCCCTTTTGTGCCCTTAGATTCTCATGATGCAGTTCTGAGATTTAATTCTGCTCCTACACGTGGCTATGAAAAAGATGTTGGAAATAAAACAACCGTGCGCATCATTAACTCCCAGGTAAGGGTCTTTTGTGAATTCATGTGTATATTATTTCTATGCAATATAGCATTGCTTAATCTTAGAAATCAGACACTGTAAGGAAAAAAAGATGGCTGGGTAATCTGGTGATTCACACCAATGATATAACCATGATACACAGCTGATGAAACATTCAGGGTCAATTCTCCCCTACAACGGTATTCTCTGAGAGTAGCAGGAAACTTGATGAGTCTGGAATCTTGGAGTTCCCCTGAGATAGAGATATCAAGGACAGGCTTACAAAGTTTTCAGTGAAGCCTGCAAATCTCAGGGCTATCTGCTCAAGGCCAGGGTCATCACTGCAGAGGACTTGGGCCTACATACTGCTTCTTGGGTCCCCGTGATCCCGTAGGAGCATGGCTCCTGGAATGCCCCTATCCCCCATTACTCCCCTCCTTCTCCCACCTCACCCCACACACACCTGCTTTGGGGGATGAGCTGTCTTGGAGCATGACCTAGGCTGTCACTGCAGTCCAGTTGGAAATGTATCCGAAATACAGGAACCTCCGTGAAAACTAGATGATGCATCTGAGTTGAACTTCCTCAGCTAACAAGAAAAAAGTTTTCTTCAGATGTTAAAGAACATTTGTTGAGCTGTGGCGACATCTTGTGGTTGCAGTAGGTTTTTGGTTTTTTTTCAATTTTCGAAAACTGAAAGCTAAACTCTGGTCTTGGACTAGGGTGGCAAGGTAGCAAGTTTGAAAAATCAGGCCTGGGAATGGGGATTAATAGGCGTCTATATAAGAAAAAGCCCCAAATATAGGGACATCTGGTCATTGTATCTTGGACAAACTTCTTCACTTTCTCCTTTCAGTTTCCCCATCTGAGGATTATATTAATTAGTTAATGCTCTCACAGTGTTTTGAACATAAAACATGCTATATACATTCTAATTATTATTACATTTTCAAAATTGTCTCATAGCAGACCTTGCATAACTCCATTTAATATCATTATCATTAAATCATTCTTATTCTTAACTATTTGTTTTTGGCAGTGCACACAATGTGATAGGTGTTGAGCCAACTTAAAAGAAAACATGATCCCTGCGGAGCATAAGCTCATTACAGAAGACAAGAGCTTACATTATTTAAAAAAACATTACCCATAGAAGTGGGAGGTTAGGGACGCTATGGTGGTTTGGAGTAGCTAGGCTGTCTCTTCTGGTGTTATAGAAAGCTGATGAAAAGTCACCTAAGATCAGGGAAAATACTGGTATGACCAAAAAAAATATTTTTCTCAAGGAAAATCTGTCTCATTGAAATCAAAAGGGAAATGAAAATTAGTGTGAATTAATTTGTCTGAAATGTAGTAATACAAGAGCTGGAGCCAAATTAATGTTGTTTCAATCACTGTTGAAGTCATTCTTTCCAATCCAGCCTGGAATTGGATGTCCCTAGGGATCAGCAAGATCTGGTTAGAGGCCAAAGGAATAGCAACTCAGGGAGAGGATCGGCCTGGAGGAATGAAAAGGAAAGCTGCAGTGGGCTAGAAGGATTAGGGAGAACATGTACTGAGGGGAAACAGAAGGGAACTTGAGAGCAGTGGATCTGAGTTGTATCTCTGCTATTGCAAAAATGGAATTATTTCGCCCATCTCCTATCTAAGCAGATGTGTCTTTTACTCTGACGGGTTGAATTTGCCTTTTTGGAACTACTTTAATTGAGGAATCTCTTTTATTTAAGCTAAACAAAACAACACCAAAGTGAAAATTGCTGGCTCCCCAAGAAAAAGTTCCTATGTGCAATTTGGGCTAGTGTTACTTTTATTTTGAATTTCCAAAATATATAGCTGTGCCCCACACAACTGGTGGGCTTTTGGGTAGGCCCATCACCTGTTCCTTACTGGTGATCTACTATGGACACAGTTGTGATTCAGTGAATTCTATCATCAAGCAAGCATGAGTGCTGCTTACGGCAAAACTCTTAACATATAAAATTGATCAAAGTTAACTAAAGTTTCAAGCAACGCAAGTGGCTGAGGGAAGCGTTTATTTCAGAGAGGAACTCCTTACTATTTTCTGGATACACCGGCCATACAGATGCTATGCATGTCCACAGCCCAAAGTTGATTATTCTTTTTGTATTTCCTCATGTGCAAGTCTTTTTACTTGTTTAAAAACCCCAAACCTCTTGCATTTAGCCTTAGCAAGAGAAGGTAGATGATAACTCCCTACCACACACACACAGCATCAAAGAAAAGCCTGGATACGTATCTGTGTTGCCTTTAATATGCCATGTTTCAAAAAGCTTGATGTGCGCAGAGTTCTTGGACTTGACTCTAGTATACATTTGCATTTACTGGTGCTTTTTTTTTTTTGGCGGGGGGGGAGGAGGGGCGGGGGTTACACTTTGTTTTGTAGTGAGAGGATTCACATTGCTTTTGTCAGGTTTCATTGAATGCATTTTGTGTATGTGTGTGTTTGCAGATTCTTACCAATCCAAACCATCACTTCATTGACAGCTCCTTATATAAAGATGTTATTTTAGTGGCCTGGGATCCTGCTCCATACTCTGCAAATCTGAATGTGGTAAGCCCTCAGTTTGCTTACTTCCTCCCAACTGGCTGAAAACTGTGGACAAAGTTACCTGCAATCAGGCCCGCTGACTGGGGGGAACAAGGGAAGGAAAGGGGAAAATTGCCCAGAGCCAGGCTATTTAAAAGGGCCCGGGCCCGACTGAAGCTTCCCTTCCAGGAGGCTAGCTCCCCATCTCACCTCTTCTGCCCATGGCCTTGGCCCCAACCACACTCCATCCTGCTCTGCCCCAGGCCCTCCCACCTCCCCTCTCGCAGCGTGCGTTCCTCCCTCCTTCCCACTGCTGCTCACCACATCCCTCCTTTCCCCTCCCTACTTGGTCCCCTCTCCTCTCTTCCAAACCCCTTTTCCCCCGAGGACCCTGCAGTTCACGATCTTTGCCCCTCCCCTGAGTCAGGTTTATTTATTATGTGCCATGCAGCTTCCTGGGTGCCTGAGGAGGTGGTATCTGCTCCTCAGGTTCCTGGGTTCATCAGTAATCAACCTGGGGAGTCCAAGGGACCTGAGAAGCTGGGTAATAAATAAATAAGCATAAACTTCCACTGGAGGTCCACTCCAATTTGTTTAATACTGGTGCTGTAGCTGGGGATGGGAGTTAACTAGATCAAGCAATGCCACAATTTACGCATCGTGGGTTCTAATGTGTTATCAATGTGATAAAAAGTAGTGTCGTAAACCTCAGCCATCCCCTTCCAGCCAATGATTGTTCTGCCCTGGAGCCTGGAATTGCTGTCGGTGGGCCTGCCTGTAATGAGTAGTTTAATTCTACTGCCCTTACTCGGGCATAGCTAGCACTCAGTTCAATGATCTCAAGATTTTAATGTAGTAATATAAGTACGGCACACCGTTTCTATATGGGTGCATATGTTCACTGGGCAAAATCTTTTGAATAGCCCTCACTTCTACCTGGTGGACTTCTTATTTTAATAGCTACTGAGGGCAGATGGACTGGTAGGCAGTTGGGGTGAGGTCTTGCTATTTTGTGTATTTAAAAATAAGATTTAGATAATAAATATAGGACAAATTGCTGTGTGTGTGGTAAGTAGGGAAAGTGCTGGATTTTTGTGGAGGGGTGTGAGAGAAGGTGGTAAATCACATCCATGTTTTCCATCTTCCCCTTGTCCTGCCACAAATATACAACGCTTAAATAAAAATACATAATACTCTTCCCTAGTCTGTTCCCAGTCCACTGACCCTCAAACCCTCCACCATATATATTTACTCACAAGTCCCCAAGTTTTCAAATTAATTTGCTGGTGCCCTTCTCCCCCAAATCCCTTTGTTCACAGTCACCACCACCCCAAAAAAATCCATCTTGCAATCACCTGGCGGCTCTCTGACTTGGGCGGTGCTGTGCAAAAGAAGGCTATTAGTGGCAGGAGCCCAGTGAAGCAATAGAGCTGAGTACGCTGCAGCTGGAGAAAAGTGTATCAGTTTCCTCAGGTGAACCCCCTTAGTGCAGCTGACAGAGTGCTTTCTGCCTCCTCCATGACTGCTTCAGGCTGCTTCACCTACTGCTGCAGCTGGTGGGGACAGAGAGGTGCTGTAGAGCTGTGGTGTTTTGGAGTGAAATTCACCCCAAGGCCAATGTCCTGCACTAAGCCTATTTAACCCCTAATTAATTAGTTACCGTGGGTCTGTGAGTGGTGCGCGTCGGTCCTGTGCACTGGAGTGCATTTCATATTGGGAGCACGCACATGCAGGAGGGAGCAGAGCAGCACAAGTTGGAGACGGTCTCATTAAGAAAACGTCCAGCTGCCCCAGGTGTCTTCCTGCCTGTGCTTGCGTACCTCAGTGCCAATGCACAGCTCCTGGTGTTGTATTTTATATACTGTTTAGTGTGTATTGAGCAGCAGCCTAGGACTGATTAGTATCTGATTAGTATCTGATTAGTATCTGATTAGTATCTCACTGTTGGTTGTTTTCCTCTCCATCCCCAGTGGTACAAGAAGCCAGATTATAACCTGTTCACGCCTTACATACAGCATCGCAGGAGGAATCCAAACCAGCCATTTTACATTCTCCATCCCAGGTTTATATGGCAGCTCTGGGACTTCATTCAGGAGAATACTAAAGAGAAGATACAGCCCAACCCACCTTCGTCAGGTTTCATTGGTAGGTGTGTCTAGCCATGTGCCAAAAGACATGTTATCTCAATAATTGTTAAATAGATACATTCATCATAATCAGGCCAGTTTTAGTGCATTATTTATTGTGCTAGTATAATGACAATGACCAACTAAAATGCACAGTGTGGGAAACATAGTATAAAATAGCTGGCTAACTTACTGTGAATGTTATGGGTCCTTGACCCTTAAATCAATATTTATGAAATGCACAAGTGTATGGACATTTGCAGTGAGATATATGGGGAGTTTGTATGAAGCAAAACTATTACTGTTACTTACTGCTAAAATCTACAATAGAAATTATGCAAGTGATAGATGCAATGAAATTGCTGTTGTGCTATTATTGTACATTGTAAAGCTTTATAACCTTTGACCGACCAGTCAAGCTGCATGCTTCTTCCATAAACTATGGGGGAGGAGGAATCTTCCTGCCCAAGCATGGCTCTATGGCACTACTCCAGCCGCAGAGTGGCTAGTGCATGCCATTCTCCCCTTACAGTAGGAGGGATGGAATTCCAACTCAGTTTCTTGGCACTTCCATGATATTTCCCTGGAGAAGGGATGATTTGGCCCGGAGGTCATATTTCCTGTTTTCTGACTATCTGGTGTCTGATAGATTCTTATCACTAACGTGTAGGGATACATGTAATCAAAGCATTACGAAGTCTCAAGATCTAACTGAATTCACATTACTAGTGAATACACAGATAGTCTCATACAACAAGTGCTGCCTTCCACCTCTGGCTTGAGACTTTATTCTCCCCCATGTGGATGAGGATCTAGCCATAATGGTCCATGTGTGTATCACAGTCAGAAAATACTGTTGTAACTCACACTACCTGGGACTGAAGATGAAGATTACGTGGATACTTGAGCTAGTACAACAAGCAAGAAAAGCTGTGTCTCCCTGTGCGTTGCATTCTCGGCTAGCTTCCCATTCGATACCAGAGCCAGTTCAAGGTCTTAGTGTAAATTTTTAGACCTTCAATAGGATAGGATCCAGTGCATCAGATCACCTGTCCAGTCATGAGCCATCAGAAGAGATGTGTTCATCAGGAATGTTGAAGCTGTCAGTTCCTGGCATGAGATTTTTGGAAGCTGGAGGCAAAGAATTGTGGGAATGACATCAGGGCATTGTTCTAAGCTCACCGTTCAGCAACATTTTTCCTAGAATAATGAAAATATTTTAATAAAATAAAATAACAGCTGCTGAACTTAGGAATGGTGAAGAGGAAGAGTCCGGTTGTCAGTCCAGCGTCTTTAAGAAATGCTGCAAAACCTTTCTCTCTGAAAAGTCCTTTGCACTGTAAGAAAGACACAACACTGAGACCCCCTTCCACCTTGTAAGCTCCTAACAACCAATATACATATATACACATATATCCAAACCAGAAACACATTCTGAAACAAATCAGCCTTAAAAAACCCCCACACCACCACCTTTTACCCCATGCATATTTTTTACCTTGAAAAAAGAGAAGTGCCATGAAATTCACTAGAGATTTTGCATTTGCTGTTGATACCACATGGAGGGACTCTGGACAGCTGTATAAAATCTAAGATAGAGTATTGGACAAACCTACTGTGAGCCTTAATTGCCTTTTTTGGCATCTAGCTATTGTTGTATTAGATGCATTTGAAATCTCTTCAGTAGATAGATATTTCACATTTAAGAGCATATTGCAGTTTAAACTGAAAGGGAGCATACTACAGCACCTGCGTGTTGTCAGAGGTAGACGTAAATGGTAGGATTATGCATGAATAATGTAATTCACTTTGTTGGGACGTGTCAGTGTTCAGACAGGATATCTATCAGCAATTCAAGTGGCAAATGCCTGTTTGGAACTGAAGCTGACAGACAGAAATGAGAGGGTCTGTATGATAGCCACGTAATCTAAATTGCATGGTACTGCTTGTTTGTTTGCAAATCTAAAAAAATTAGCATATTTAGGGATGAATATCCCTGGCAAATGTAGTTCAGATTTAATAGAGGGAATAGATAAATTAAAGCTGTCATAAAATAGAACAGTAATTTATTTTAAAGATGACATCTAGGAAATGATTTATTAAATGCCCGTACCATTTTAGCACAATCTTATTATTAGAATGAAAACATCTACATCAAGAAAGATCCAGTTACTTATAGTAGCCTATATTGCAAGTATGAATTTCCACAGGTAGAGGGACCTATTTCCTTTTAATCTAAGCCTGCACTTATAACTTGGACCAAAGCGAGCAGGCATAAAATCAGTTTATTAGAATGATTTTTTTCTAAGTCCAGATTTGTGGCCCTACAGTTAGAACAGATGTATAGCCCTTGTCACTTATATTCTTCGAAAGGGTCAGATTCTGTCATTCATACTCACATTGATTTGTATGTTATTCATCATAGTCCTATTGAAGTCCTTGGGATTACTTCTGGAGTAAAGTACTACTTAACATGTTTATAAGAATCTGTACCTAACTAAACATAGGAATGGGGGAATGTCAATCTCCTGTTTAACACATACATTCCGGGTATTCTCCTATTGGGGTGATTCACCAAGTTTCCAGCTCTTTATTATGTACCCAGAAAGGGATGTACAGCTGACCACGTTGTACAGAAACGTAGACCCACTTACATATTGTTATAGTCTCTAAGTGGCCCTTTTGCTAGCTGAGCTCTGTGCTTGAAAACCTTCCCAGCACAATAGTTAGGAAAGCAAATCTTTAGAGACATTAATAATAAGATAACTGCTTGCTCTGCATTGTCCATATTTCATACATTGCAAAGGGTACATACTCTGAACTCAGACCTGGGCAAAAGTACATCCATGGCGTGGAGCTCTTAGGAGTTCTGCGCCCTCCTCATGTCACCATGTCGAGAACTTTGTCAAATTTAAATCACTGGGGCTGACATTTTCCATGAAAGGCTGAATTGTTTTGGGAAACTTTAGCGAAAACTGTTCAGCTATTTCTGAAAATGAGGCTAGGAGAAAATTCTTGTTTTATTAAGGTTTTTTTTTAAAAAAAAAAAGCCTGGTGACCTTTCCTTTGGAAATGCACTAGCACTACAAGGCTATCGAGCAGGGACTTGAAATTGGACAGAGAGGTGGCCTTTGGGTCAGGGCCGTGTCTCTTTATCCTCGTGAAAATCTGCCCAAACTTGGCCAAGTTTATAAGCCTTTAAAAAATGACAATTTGCACATGCTCAGCAGAGACTTTCGAGAGCCCAACAGTTAAGATCACCAAAGATTCTGTTCTCACTGAGCATGCTTGAGCCTCTCACACCTCCTAGTGCTGATCTGGCTGTGTGCGCCACATCCCAGGGCTACAGGGCTGATGTCAGATTTTCCCTCTCATGCCTATTTTTAGCTGCTCTGGGCAGGGTGGGGCTGGGTGCTGGAATGGAGAGCAGGAAGCTTGCATCTCCTGGACTCTGTGATCCCCCTGCTGGCACCCAGGCAGTGTGGAGAAGGAAGCCATCTGATTCCAATGCAGGTGGGACAAAAGCCAGACCTAGAGCATTGTGCGGGAGAGCTGGGCGAGTAGATTGGGACAAGAAGCCTAGGGCAAGGAGACCAGGTGTGGGAGACAGGGAAGGAAACAAGGCGTGCTGGGGAAACTGAAATCAAACTAGGAGCCAATGGGAAACTGGGGCAGTGGGCAAGGAGGTGGCTGGGGGGAGAGAAGACAGATTTGAAACAGTTGGCGTGCAGGGGGATAACTGGAGTTGGTTGGACAATTGGTTGGTGGGACAAGGAGCTCAGGGAATTGAAGGCATTGAGATTGGATGAGAAGCTTGGGGGACTGGGAGCCTGTTGGGACAGGGAATGTGGGGACAGGGAGAGGTAGTTGGAGGCTGGAAGAGAGACTGGGGATTAGGGAAGGAAAGAGGGTCTGGCTCGGCAAGAATCCTGGGAGCTGGGAGAGAGAGAAAACTGAGACTGGACTGGAACTCGAGATTCCTCTATTGTGAGCAAATATCTGTGAAACCTACTGGCAAAGTAGCCCATGCTGCTCTAGTGCCTGTCCACGTGGATGATGACAACCTACTACTGCTATCAGTTACTCTGTTAACTCAAATGGCAAAGGTCTGTGTGATAGATCTAAAGATTCCAACTCTGCTGATGAGCATGTGGGTGTGGATATGAGGCTACATGATGGAATTTCTGATATTTTTCCATTTTTTTAATAAAAACTAGGAAATCATACACCTTTGCCTCATTCAAATTGATGGTTCTGACTTAATGAGCAACTATCAAATAGTTTGTTTTATCCTCTTTATTCTGTGTGCCCCAGGCCTTATATACTGCACACTGTTCAAACCCTGCTGTGAAGACAGAATTATTAATTTCCACATAGGCTTATCTGTGGTGCTCATCACTACAGTATCTGAGTGCTTTTTTGAAAAGATGAATGACTTTCTTTTCACAATAATCCTGTGAGAGGAGGGAGTTTATCCCCATTTTACAGATAGCAAATGAGACATGGAGAGATTGAGGTAAGAAACGCCAGCTAATTTTGGGTGTCCATTTTGAAAGGCCTAGGACCTAATTTTTCAGAGTACTTAGCAGTTTATATGTTCAAAGCGCAGTTCCCGTTTACTTCTGTTGCAGCTGGGAGTGCTCGGCACTTCTGCAGGTTAAACCAAGGGTTTCAAGTCTGGCAGTCAAAATGAGGAACACACATGTAGTGTCCACCTGTGAAAAATGTGGCTTAGGTAGTTAGCCCAGCATCGTATTAGAACTCTGTGGCAGAGGTGGGGATAGAATGCAGTTCTCCTGTGCAGAATTCAACTGTCATAACCATGAGACCATCCTTATCTTTCTGCCATCCCTTGCCTCATTCACACTGTGACAGATACTGCACGCGGTTGCAGTATCTTTAGAGGAATATATGGTATGTCTCACTGTGGGCCACAGATGGTATGCAGGATTGTGTTCTTCTCTCAGGTGTGCGGTTATCGCATCTCTCCGCGAAACTTGAACTGTGGAGGTGTTGATGAATCACTCAGGTTGTAAATACCTCCAGAGAGGTGTACCACTCCCTGAAGAGGTTTGCATGTGCTGGTTTAGGGAGGGTTTCCTGAGACTAGGAAGATAAATAAAAGGCTTTTGGCTTAAATTGCCTTTAAAATGACTCAGACTTTTTTCTGAGCCAGCAAACAAACAGGACCTTCTGTACCTGGGGGCGGAGAACCCACAAGGAAGGACTGGACAGACTTCACCCTGCTAGGGCCCAATAAGACTGATGGGTGACCTCTGGTGAGATGTTATCAAGTGTATAGGAATTTTTATTGTTTTTCTATGTTTTCTCTGCAAAGCTTTTTACCTTAAGAATAAATGTGCTCGCTTAGAAGGAGCGGTGTGGTAGCCTGTAACTGCTGGCAATTCACTGCTGTCAGAGAGAAAGTAAAGCACAGGTGTCGGCATCTAGGTAGACTGGCTTGCTGTGGATATCACAGTAGATCGCAGGAGCCATTGCAGCCTTAAAACCCGCTGGTCAGAAGGGAGAGGGGTGCCCAATGACAGAGGGTGGCAGGCAACCTGAGACTTGACTGGGCAGTCCTGGAGTGGACCATGGGGAGGAAGGGGGAAGATACAGGTGCAGTTACCCTAAAACTGTGATACACACCTTCCAGCTTCTGCAGCAAATGAGGCAGGGGCCCAACAGACAACTGTCTACTTCATTACACAACCCTGATTCATCCCCATCCTATATACTGAATGAGGCAGAGGTTCTGGGGAAAAAATAGCATATGATCTTGTAATTAAAGACCGTGTCAAAAGGTATATTGCCAAAGGGGTGGGGTGAAGATTAAACAGGCAACCTTAATTCGGGTATTTCTGAACTTGTGAGTAGTTGACTTTGCATTGGGCTCCCACCCCAGTGTGGTCTGATGGGTGTGTCATTATTATTATTATGGCAGTTTCCAGAGGCCCCAACCAAAATCGGAGCCTGATTGTGCCGGGTGCTGTTCAGACGTATAGGAAGACACAATTCCTGCCCTGAACAGCTGATGAACTAAGCGTATGAACACATACAGGGGCTGGAGGAGATGCATACATAGGTACAATACTAATCTTCATTTTAGGTAAAATAGAAAGAAAAAATGATTATAAAAGTATAAATGTAACTGCCCTCCAACCTCTCTTTTATTAGCTAGTGAGTTGTATGTTAGCATCTCAGCAGCATGGGCTCTCAAGGAGAGATTTGAAGAAGGAAAGGAAAGGGGCACCATGGACAGTTCAGGAAAGGCACTCATGTATAGGAGGTGGCAAGAAAGAAGTCCAAAAGTTGGCTTTGACGCAGAGCCCTGATCCACAAAGGTACTTAGGTGCCTAAATCCTATTTTTTGGTGCCACAGTGAGCCACAAAATTCCTGCTCGGCTGCTAAACTCACTTGGCACCTAAGTTTTTGCAGGGAAAGGGACGAGGCTTCTACCTCTGAGGATGAGCGCCACTGCCTCCCTCTAGGTGCCCGGACACCTAATCTCCCAGATAAGTCCCAGAGCAATCCATGAATCAGCGGGAGGGAGGCAGCACTCCGCCTAACTCACCTGCAAGGCCTGAGGTCAGTAAGTGTGCTCAGAGGCTGCCTAGATCCACACAGCACTGGAGAGGAGGAGGAGGAGCTCCCTTATAATTTTTAGCCGTGTGGTTAGAGCATTCCCCTGGGATGTCAGACCACCAGTTCCAGTCTCCCTTCCTCCTGATGAGGGAAAAGGATTTGACCAGAGATCAGCATCTCTCAGGTGAGTACCCCAACTAGTAGGCTGTAGAGTCATTCTCTTTCTCTGGTCCAATTAATATTTAATTAAGTGGAGCAACTTCCATAGGAGAGACTGAGGGTGTCCCACCGTTTATTCCATCGCTCAGTACAGTAAGTAGGGCACTCCCCTGACCGGTGGCAGTTCCAATCCCAGCTCCTCCTCATGCTGAGGGGGGAATCAAACCTGCGTCGCCCACATCTTGTGTCAGTGCTCCAACCCCTGAGATTAAGGCTATAAGGGAACTCCTCCTCCTGCCCAAAACAGAGGCAGGAGAGGAGGAAGGTGGATATCCAGTCGGCCCCTAAACACAACTATCAGATTGGGCCCTGCAGGAGAGTTAGGCAGAGGAGCGCCTGTCTCCCCCTCATTCATGGATCGCTAGCGGAGATAGGTGCCTCCCTGTAGCCTGGACTTAGGTACCTGTCTCTGTGAGGGACAGGGATTAGTGTACACCCCTCTCCTCAGCATTTCCCATTGGCTAGCTTAGCTGGCTGCCTACCTAGAGGGCTGGGTTTGTGGATCATATTCATAGGTGCCTCTTTCCCCATTCGTTGTATGGGCACCCTAGGTGCCTAACCCAGGCTTTGTGAATCACAATGTTGTTCCGGTGAATTCTTTTTCTATCAACCTAAAAGTTAGGTGTTTGAGGTGCTGAACCTTTTGTGGTTTGGGCCAAGATAGCTGTATATCCTGATGTGAGAAACTCCCACATGCATTCCCTGTGCCTGAAACAGCTCCACTCCTGCAGCCTTTAGAGTAGGTATGATTCCCTATTGGGCTGACTTGGGCAAGATTTGTCGCTCAGTGCACAGCAAGTTTATGCTACCTTCTGGGGTTTACCAATTCCATACCGGCACACAAACTGTGCACAAGATAATGCCCTGTGTATTTGTGCAATGGCACACACTTCACCCATCAATGACTGGTAATACATTCAGACTGAATGATAATGAATTTAATGCAGTGCACACATTTAAAAGAAATCCACAGAAAGATTGTCATGTCTCCAATCAAAATATGATTTCAGCACTACTCCAGTAAAGAGTCTTTTAATTTTCAGCCATTAGTGAGACATTGTACTGGGATGAAAGTTGCATTAATTGTATAATGTACATTTTAAGAATCACAAAAAAGAAGCTATTTTGAGTGAAAAGCAAGACAGAGAGAGAGAGAGAGAGCACGAGCACGTGAGACCTACAACATGCAAGCAGTGACAGAGGTGCCAATTTTGGCTTGAGAAGGCACAACACCACAACAGAGGTGCATCACTAGAGAGAGAAAAAATGGTAGGAACGAAAGAGTGAGAGATGGAAGAAGAGGAATGAGTAAATTGAAAGTTAACAAAAGAGAGGAATAAGCAAATGTAAGTACAGACAAAGTAAGAACACACACCACCCTGTTTAGAAAAATGGTGTGTTTCATTTACAGTGCATGGAACTGCATCCTCCTCGATAGCAAAAAGGGCACTGAAAAGACAAGGGGTGAGAAGCCTCCTCCTTGTGTTTGTGGGGGAGGCAAGCAATCCTGGGGATGAATATTGCTGCTTTTTTAACTAATTGAAGCACTGCTTTGAATCAGATATAAACAGGAAGCTTTTAATTAGAGTAAGACCACTGCATGTTTTTCATAACTTGCAACTCTCTCAGCACGGTTCATCTGCACAGGAAGGTCAAAAATGAATGGAACATTCTTCTTCTTTCAGTTTTGTTTAGGCTTTTACTTGGCACTGTCTGAATTTTGTCTACCCTTGAAAGGGGTGTTGAACTGGAGACTTGCTAAATTGGGAGAAAGTTAGGTGTTCTCTTCTCAATTATGCCGAAGTATAAGGCAACTGGTTAGAGCAAATAAGTATTTGGAAGTTGATACTGAACTTCCCCCTCTGTGTGACTGGTGGCACCTGCTATTGCATCACACTGTCCTAGTTCAATACTGAAATGTGCGGTGGCAGTGATGGATGTATGTCTCCAAAATATGAAAATATATATTTATACTATAGTGGTGGTCAGAGGCCACAATCCTGATTGTGGCCTCTCACAGTACAAGGCACTGTGCAAATAATGGCCCGGTCTACACTGGTTGCGGATTTCAGCAGCAGTTGACGGGAGATACAGAAGCTACGTACAGTAACTTGCGTATCTCCCATCGACTTCCAAACATCCACTTACTGCGATGTCTCCACTGCACTGCGCAGATGGGAAATGCCCTCCCATCGATGCAAGCGCTACGCTACTTGCCGGGATGGATTTACAGAGTCGGCTTCCGGGTTCGATTGATTGCTCAATCGAACCCGCAAAATTGATCCTGCACCGCTGGCAGTGTAAACATAGCCACAGAATCTTGCCATAGAGATGTTACAATCTAAACTGGGCCACTGCACAGTACTTCTGGTCACAAATCCAGTTTTGCAGAGAGTAAATACTGTTCTGCAATTAGCACTGGGCTGTTCAGACTCCTTCACTTTCCATACACCAGCGTTAGAAGGACTGGGCTGAGGAAGAAGAGGGATGTTTTCTGGCTTCTAGAGCTTTACATCCTTACTGTATCTTATAAAGGAGAATGGGACCCTCATACAAGTAACTCCTGAGGTGGCAGAAGAAATGGGCCTTTGATATCTGGTGGGTGCAGCCAGCATTCTAAGCCACAAATTACGTCCTAGTGTCCTGGAGTAACAGGCCATAAGGGATAGCTCGCTCTGACATCTGCCCCCTTCATGTCCCGGTGAATTTTTTGTATTGTCATTGTGGTTCCTCTTAGGCCATTTTACAAGAGGTGGTTACATTTCTGGGGTCCCACCCTGATGTGCTAAAGATTGTTGTTGGGACAGCTTCCAATTTTGAACACGGGAAGGATGTGCCTTTAGCTGGCGGTGTATCATTGTATGGAGGCAACCATTCTCTTAAGCAGTTGCATACAGCAGGGTATTCTTGTGTCAACTGGTGTGATCCAGTCACCATGTGCCTAAGAGGTCTGCAGCAGTCACCTTGGCCATTGGAGCTGTGACATGTAGTTGGCTAATGCTGTAATGGTCTTTTCCCTTTAATATGGTGGCTTGCTCTCACTCATCTTCTGTGCTTACATTGCGTTTTGTTGCTGTGAATAGGGATTCTACTTTTCACAGTAATTTTTGGCAAGGTGCCATCAGGTCTTGGACCACTCTGGCTACATCTGGAGAACATACAAAGGGAGTATACCTCTCTTGCTTCTAGAGCTTCTCAAGATCCTTCATGCATGAATAGTCACATCTGCATGGGAGTTATACCAGATCAGGAGAATGAGCTCTTCTTATGGCCGTGAGTACAGCACTTATACGCAGTTGCATATCTGCCTGTTTTGCAATGTGGTAGTAGTAAAATAGACAAGTTAGCGACTATAGTAACCTATGTACTAAAGAACACCTGCTTCACCTATTAAATTGTATTCGTTTAGTTACTATTGTCAGTGAGTATGACTTACTCAGAGCAGGTATAAGAAGAAGGGAAATGAAGTAGTATAGGGCAGGATTCAAAGAAAGCTTGGTTTAAAGAAAACATAAACAGTAATTAAGTACACATTTTTTATTGAAAAAGAAATTCTTGTTTCAGGATTTACAGTTCACTCTACAGTTCAAAACCACAGGTACGCATTAGGAATTCTTGATAACACTATATCCGACTTCCTTTGCGTGCGTAAATCAAGATGACAACACAAGCAAGAAAATCATAACACTGGTAAATTTTAAAACCATTTCAAATGGCATGTTGACAAGAAGAATGCTGCTGATCTCTATCTATGCTTAAAAAGAATGTTTGCATATCTTGTAAGAAACAGTGACAATGTTAAACATATTAGTTGTTTTAAAACCATTTCCTTGTGTCATTGTTACCTTGATTTAGTAATCTGGTAACTATTTGCTAAAAAATAAAATTAGATTGGTGTAGTGGTTACTCTTTTCAGATAGGTTTTGTTTAAATATTATCATGCAGCTAGAAAACACTCAGATGTTTTAAAAGATTCAGCTTCCTGATATACACAAATAAGAGAGTAAGCTCATTTTAAATAGCACTCCAGCCATTATCAGTCACTTTTCATCCTTTCACTCTAAATGGTGGGTTTCTTTAATATTTCAGCATGTCATTTGAACTTGAATCAAACACTTAACAAGACATGGTAATATTGGTGAGCATTTTCATATATATGAATTTACGAGTACATTATAGTTATTGATAAATGATGCAACTTTTTGTGTTTACAGTTATGGATATATTGGTTTCTAATCACAGTACACGATGCAAAAATCTACATCAAAGAGAAGTATATTACTGCTTATGTCTAGGCACAAAAGCCATTTGTTGATATTTAAATTTTTTAATTAGTGTTGATTTTCTGTAAATTCAAATAGTGTTCTCTTGCGGTTAATATTTGTCTTCTTTGATTGACCAAACAGTCATGAAATAACTGTCTCTTGAAAATGAACACAGCACTTTTCTTCATTTAAAAAGTCTATTAAACTCACAGAACTGTGGATTACATACTCCCTTCAATCCCCATGCATATATATATATATATATATATATATATATATATATATATATATATATATATCTGTGGCATCATATGGCCCCCTATTTTAAACATGAACAAATACTCCTGAATCCACTATTACCTGAACACCAATAAAAAGTAAGTTTTGTACATACATGTGTTTTGTAGTATTTCTAGGGATACACTTCAGTGATAGTGTAGCTATAATATGTACCATTGCCAGGGCCCAAGCATAATTTTTTCAGGCCCAGTACAAACTTGTAACAGGGCCCCCTCCCACACACATACCCATGGAGGTTGCAGCCTGGGACGGGCCCCCCAGGGCCTCGGGCCCCAGTAAAGTGTACCCGTCCCTCCCTCCCCCCATGTAGGGCCCTGAGCATTGCTTTCATTCTTGCCTTTTGTTTGTTAGATGTTACTGAGTCCATCAAATTTATCTGCAAATCTGTTACTTTTAATTTGATATCCATGACTTGTCTCTTCAAAGGATGACAAACACACAGTGTACATACGCACACTAATGTTCAGAAAACTATATTTTCTTTATGCCTCATGTTTTTTCATAAAACCTTAAATGAATGTACTTTATTAAACAAAATAGTTTAAAAATAGTTACATTCTGAAACTTAGTTCTGTGGCTGCTACTGTGATGTCTGGGAAAACATTGGCATATACTGAATGTGTGATACTCAGATTACGTGAGTGTGATTTTGTTCAGTCTCTCTCACATAAGCAGAAAATGGGGAGTTTTGCTTGTTAAGTTTTCTTTAATGCTGACTTCTTCAAAAAAAGTCAACACCTATGGGCCTCATTTTTCAGAGGTATTGATCATCCACAATTCTTATTAGAAGTTGTGGGTGCCCAGCACTTCTGAAAATCAAGTCCTCTATCCGTATTTCTGTATTGTAAATAATTAAACAAACAATTTTGCTAAATCAGAAGCTGAGCTGAAGTCTTGGTTAATGTTTGAATTATATTCCTTACTTCAGATGATTTTATACAACATCTGTTTATACTCAAGTATATTAAATCATATTATATGTACTTAGGAAAACTAGAAAAAATGTGTTTTAAAATTAATTTGCTAACCACAAAGCACAATTGTACATGTACAAATGATGCATGTTGGAAATTGAAAACCTCTAGAGTCATTAAAATTACTAGGAACAAAGTAACACATTTCTCCTTTTGATCAGAATCTGTAATGTATTCATTTGTATAAACCATCCATGCAAATAATTTAACATTAATTTAATTATGTTTAAATGTTTTCAGCAGCACAGATTGCAAAATCCCAAGAGTTTAGCTGTGCCAGTTAGACTGAATTTAAGCCATACCTTATCATGTCTAAAGTTGTTTATCTACTAAAAGGAAGGTAAACTAATATATCCAATTGAGCGTTTTGAAATACTTAAATTTTGATTAGTGCCCAAAACTGTAATATTGTAATAGAGAAACAGCAAGCTTGATAACCTGATCATTTCATCTGAATTATATATATTTTAAAACCATTTTTATATGAATTTTCTTTAGTGTTAATCATATTTTCCCCCCAGTAATTTATCTACAGAATACTCGTAATTCGCATTCCTGAATTGTTTTCTATAAAGCAACTTTTCTAGATTTTTTTTTTTCTGTATGCAGGCAAAATTATTTTAGAATTTCCCATTTTACAGCTGTTGTAATCCAAATATGGCTTTTTGGAACATAAAAAAAAAGAGTTAGGGTATTAGTATAGGCTTGGTTTATAGAAAAATCTTTTTGGTTCTCTTTTTGCACTTGTGATAAAACTATAGCCTCACCGGTTACTCTTGCCACATTTAAGGTCAGGATATGTTTTCCTTTGTAATCTCCACACTTTCTTTTCTTATTAAAAATAGGTGTGTTGTTTAAGCTCTAAAAGTTCAAAAATAGTTTATTATAGATAACTGAACTGGAAATGGTCTATAAATCATTTTTTTCTGCTCACTAGTTGATTCCGGATGGATCCCCATGGTGTATTCTTGAGTAGTGTGCTTAGCCTAATTTTTAATGAATCCACTGATGGGGCTTCCCCAATTTCCTTAGGATTATTCCATAGATGAGTAGGCCTTATGGTTAAGTTATTGCTCTTTGGAAATATAGGTATCATTTCCGGGTACTTCAATGACAAGCTACTGACAAGTTCAAAGGAGCTTGACAGGACCACTAAATGTGCTCATGGGGATGAAGAAATTGAATTGCGAGGAAAGATTAAAATATACGTAGCTTGGCACAGCAACAACTAAGTAGCTGGGGCCAGATGACATAAACTTCCCATTTGAAGGTCATAAATACTAAGGAAAAATGGAAATTATGTAGGGTGGTGCAAAAGGATTTAAGGAGAACTAATGAAATTAGAAAAGAGAGGTTTGACTGTGAGATTTACGAGGCTGTGGAATGCTCTCCTGAAATAGATGTTTGTAGCCCTATTGCATGGACTTTTAAAAAGCAGAAAGGACAAAGCATTAGAAAATGCATTGTTGGGAGGGAAAAATCTGCACAGGGATTTGGACTAAATATCTTCAAAATTATTTCCATTTCTATTATTTGTTTTAGATTCCAACTAGTTTCCTTCAATTAAATGCTTTTTCTAAACTTAGTCCTAGGTTATCCATCAGACAGTAGCATTTGTTGTTCTTTGAATGGTGAATTGTTTTAAATATAAAATTCTGTTAAAAATTAAAAAATCTTAAAGCTTTTAAATAAACCTAGGATGTCTAGTTATGCTCATGCAGAGACAAGAAATTAACTTTGTCTGTTTGTTAACTTACTGTTTGTGCCCTTTTTCACAGCTGTGTGAGGAAAGAATGGAGTATCATCTCTAATTTAGCATTTTATTGGCCCTGCAGTAAATGTCTGGCTGCTGTCCTAGAGAGTCCAACCATAGGAACCAACAGACAGAATGCCCTACCAGACTGTAATAGTTCCAAGGAGCATTGAAAGAAAGACATTGTCTGATAACTGGGTCATCAACCACTTAGAGATTGAACTGCAACTGGAAATAAATAGGTATTAGCCGGATAGGGTGCAGAATACCAACAAATAGCCACATGCAAATATGGGATTGTTGTACATTCTAAAGAGGGAGATTAATGTTATAGGGTAAAGGGGTACAACAAGGAGTAGTTGAGTGAAATTAAGAAAGGGAAATTGGGGTGAATCTCAGGAAAACCTTGGAATTTTTTCGGCTCCACCCGAAGGGAAGGGGTGAAAGCTCCATCACTCACGTTTATAAGTACAGTAGACCAAAAGACTAGTAGGGAACAAACTAGCAATGGCAAGGGGATAAACCAGATGACACACACATCTTTAATATAGATTGATTCTTGGAGACATTGCTCATCAGATTATAAAGATTTAAACCTTCACTGCTTTTCATTTCTCCATTAAATAATGCACTTATACCTGGAAGGTCACCTGTATTGTTTAAAAAACTGCCATATCAAACCATTTCTACAGTGACTTTCAATTAGTTGCTATTCAGAAATAGTAACAGCAGCCCATTTTTGTTCTTGTCATATTTTTTCCTATTCCACAAATAGCAATTTCCTTTAGGAATGTTAAAGTAAACTGGGTAATGTGGAAATAAAACAGCATACACTGGTTAAGATTTGTGCCCATTCATCAGACAGAATTCTCCTTTGACATCTGTGGGGTGTTTTCTGAAGCTGGCTCCATGCTTGACTCCGGGCTCAGGAGACAGACCACTTTTTCATCTCTTTCAGGAAGTACTTGACTATTACATGGAACTCCACTGTCCACCTTCTGATTCAGCTGGATAACGGTTACATTAGACTGACATATGGATTCTCCATCAGCACACAAAGGAGGGTGGCAGTGGAAAAGCAGAAGAAAGCATTTGTAAAACTGAAAAAAAAAATCAAATAGGGTTTTTTTTAACATAGGTGCTGGACAAATTTAAAATGTAATGCCTCATAGGTTGGAGACAGATTCACACTGAATTATTAGGCTCATAATTTTTGTCAGTTTGCAATTAAACATTTCTCATTCCAAACCCGCATTCCTTATTGCTTTTTAGTGAAACAGTAAATTTCAGATATGTTTGGGCATCTTTCCTTTTGGGTTAGTATTGTGACTCTTTAAGGATATAAATTCCATCCAATGTAAAAGGAAAACTTCAGAATAATCTTAAAACATGTTTGAATCACTGCATCAAGTGATAAAAGAAGAGTTAATCACAAATAAATTGTTTTATAATGGCTTAGAAAAGATCAGAAAGGAAGCCACCACCTTGATAATCTGATGACGCGGGGCAGGATGAACAGAATCTGCCTTTGCATTAATAAGCATTGGAATTTTGAGTTTTAATGCTGCAAACGAAATTTTAAACAATTGTTTTGCTTAACTTGATTTGTAAATTAACTTTCTTTTAATGTTGGTTGATTTTAAATCATGGGATTTAGCTCAGAACTCCTTTGCGGCTTCTTCTAAAACTTTCTAATCAGAGAGCCAGTTATTTAGGGTCTAATTTGCAACCCCAAAAGGGTTGGACAGTATTATTACAACTTTTATGAGAGACAAAATTCCCATTCAGTGAACTGGGATAGTGATAATGTAACTGGTATTTCTATAAGCTTGTTTGCATTTTTTTTAAATAATGTTATTCCATAAAAAATGACCATCTAAGGTGTTAACTAATACTAGTTTTCTCCTTTAACATGCTCATATAAAACAGAAAAGCAACCCATAATCAGTAAATCACTATGAAAGTGGTTTAGACAACCAATATTTTCATATAAATCCCTTCTCAAGGAGTATTTAAAGCAAACCAATTCATTACTCTCAAAAATACAAAATCCCTTTCTTGGTACAAATTTATCATCCTATTATTAAGGCCATTGAAAAGACAGTGCTTTTGAGGTCCAACAGGATCTACCTTTTTTCCTGGATCCTTCATACACAGGTTCCATGCACGGACATGGGATAGAGACAACGATGCCTGGCACTGTGGAGGTGATCTTTTCCTAGCTTTAAACAGGAAATGAATCTCTGTGCTGATAGTGGTGGATGTCTCAGAAATATTTGACACAGTTGATGATATGATGGTGCTGATATGGCGCTAATGATACATTTGAGAATGAGCAAGAGTAAATGGGTCTGCATTATGCTGGATCCACTCATTCCTCAGATGAATCCCAGAGTGTCACAGTGGGCACCTACTTATTCTCGTCTACAGTGTCCCTATCATGTAGAATCCCAGCCTCCTAAGCATTTATATAAAATTCTTTGAAGAGATCTGAGTGGCCACAGACTCTAGTGCCACCAATACACGGATGACACTCAATTATATGTCTTTGTCCACCTATGCAATCTCTGTGTCTCCAAAATGTCTCAATGCCTTGAAAGAAGCCAGCAGATGGATGAAGAGCAACTGGTTCAAATCCACTCTAAAAAAGACACAAATTATGGTAACAGGAAATAGGAAATGCTTTGAGGAACACGGTAATACTCTAACATCACCACTGAATATTAGCATCAGACCAGAGGTTGTCAAAGTGGTGGGAAGAATCTGGGTGAATTCTGGACTCCTTGCTACTCCTGGACGTAGAGATTGGTACGTTGTCAGGAAATGCATTGCTTCCACTTTGGCAAGCATGCTGTTCCTTTATAAATGGGAACCTAGACGTTCCATATGGCTAGCCAGAGGTGATCAGATTATGCTCAAACCTAGAAGCATTTAAATCGAAATATTAGGCCTACCTTTTCAATGTAGCTTTTCCCCCACCAATGGCTTCCTAAAACTAAATTGAAGTCAATGGGATTATTCACGTCTTTAAAGTTAAGCATGTGTGTAAATGTTTATAGTATCAGGGCACAGATAAATATCTGAAACCAGGGAGAAGACTTTGGAAGTTCTTATGCCTTTACATAATTTTGTTCAGAATTTAGAAATGAAGTGGTGGGTGTTCAAGAAATACCTTAGCTTATTTTTTATATATAATTTACACAGCACCTAGTGTGCTAGTTGCATTGGACCAATATAAAGAAAGGTCTGTATTGCTAAAGAACTATATAAATAAACAGCATACAAATAAGGGAATGTATTAAAGGGGTAATGATGAAAAGTGATGTGATCTGAATAGTGAGGTTTTTCATATGCCGGGGTTAGTGACATGATTTTGTCATGGAATTTTTGGAGGGGCAATCTCTTCAGTGAGTTGAGGAGGATGGAGATTGTAGTCCAGGGTTTTATAGGCCTATTATGTGTTTCATAGATCTACTGTCCTGTCATGTCAATACTGCAAGATATCATGGTCTGTATATAACGGTGTAAAGTGACAACTGCTCTATTACATTTGAATATTTTTAAACTAAGTACAACAAAGCATTTTGAAGTGCAGTGGTGAAAGGAAAGAAAGCAGATCACAGGACTGCAGAAAAATACAAAGAAGGTGAAATAGCTATCTTTTTGTTTTTAAATTTCGTTTCAGGGATCCTCACCATGATGTCCATGTGTCACGAAGTTCATGTGTATGAATACATCCCTTCAGTCCGACAGACTGACCTTTGTCACTACCATGAACTATACTATGATGCAGCTTGTACCTTAGGGGCTTACCATCCACTGCTGTATGAGAAACTGCTGGTGCAGAGGATGAACAAAGGTTTGCAGGATGATCTGTATCGGAAGGGGAAAGTAATCTTGCCAGGGTTCAGATCAGTAAAGTGCCCTGGACGGAATCACTTCCCACATGTATAAACGTGAATCTTTCAGAAACAATGTGCAATAAGGTACTACTGTCGTACGATAAACAACAAAAGAATACTTGAAAATGTATCTTAGACCAACCTAGTCTTGAGTCTATAAACTGTAATTAAGTAGCAGGCATGAGAGATCCTTCCTTCCTCCCTAAGCCTGAGTATTTATAAATGCTTTGCAAATAGTTAAAGAAAAAAAGCTTCGCTCGTGAAAGGTGCAAAGGCACAGTTAGGTAGAAATACAATGTATTGTTGTGGGCGTGACCTGTCAGAAAACATTAGTGGTACTAGATGCCATTTCTGTACTAGATGCCAAACTTAAAAAAACAAAACACATCTTACTTAACAGTTAAGACTGACTCTGTGAAACAGCCTGCATCATTCATACACAGAGCTGTCTGCCAAGTGATGGATGTTTTCTCATAATACCACGGGGATGTCATGCATCCCTCCCCCTAAAAAATAATCATGGTTTTGAACTGGATATAATAGGGCCTGAATATAATAGGCCTGGTTATCATAGAATCATAGAATATTAGAGTTGGAAGGGACCTCAGGAGGTCATCTAGTCCAACCCCCTGCTCATCAACACAAAGGATCCTTTACTCCACGCTGGCAGTGTAAAGGGGCCTTAAAGTGAGTGTAAATGAGCAATGTAAAGGGACCGTCATAAATGAGAATCAGGCCCAATAGCTATCCATTGTATTCAGGTAGTTTCTGCAGCCAGCAAGTAACAAGTGCTATTTACTTTTCACTTTTAAATGGATATTACTGTACACGCAGTCAGGCTATTTAAATAACTACAGTACTACTGCACATATCTGTCATGGTCCATGTAGACATTGCATTCAGGCAAAGGGTAAAGAGAAGAGAATCTTCTCATTTCTTCAGAAAGCACTCATTCTGCACTCATTCAGCCAGTGCAGAAGGCCAGCAAGAAGGCATAAGTGAGACTGAAATGGTGCATGGGCCTTCTCCCCAGGGGAAATTTCCCTCTCTGCACACATATGTGGATATGCACTCAAGGGGAATAGAGACAGTGTGCCCTCATACATGTGCATGCATATATTTGAAAGCGAGTTGTAAAAAGCAGATTTCTTAAAAGGATATTATTTTGAAATGTAGGCATGCTTTTTAGAAGGAAATACTGGATGGGGAGATTTCAGAAATTAGTTGTTGGATATTTTGTTGTAGCCCAAGTTAAGTTCATTTATTATTGCTTTTAAAAAAGCCTGGGGGTTTTTGTTTTTTGTTTTTTGTTTTTGTGAGAAAAGAACAAAATGTCAGTATTTTTTAAATTCAAAATTATGAAGTCTATAACCTGGAGATATGGTAAAGCCTTCAAAAATCTTACTGTAACTTGCATACTGAGACTATCTCATAATGTCATTGTTTAAAAACAGCATAGATATTCTCTAAACCACTTTTATCATCCACCTGGATGTTAATGCATTTAAAATATGTTTTCCTTGCCAAGACTTCTGTTTCAGGCTGGAAATAGGTTAATGTTCTTTGCTTTTTAAAAATTGGTTTTCGCAGTGAGCAAAATTCAGCAGGAGTAATTACATACAAGAAATCATACATATCCTATCCATATCCATTTAGCAAAAAGGTGATTGGCTGGTAGAATCACTGTGTTATTAAAAATAATGGAGGGGAAAAGCATATTTCACATATTTAGCTATTGGCTTCTGAGAGACAGCTGGCAAAGGAGAAAATCATGTTAATGTATTTTCTGTCATCTTTCTTTTTATAAATATAAATCAGAAAAATTTTGCAATTCTCCCACCCAACCTTTCCCAAAGGGCATGATGTTTTTACCCCTATAAGAGCGGAATTAGTTTATTGCACATACTCAGCCTTCTTTTTCCAAGTTGTCATTATCTTGGGCTTTATGGGCCTTCTAAAACTCTTCCTAGTGACGGAAAGTGTGTCCATGTGATCCACAGATGTCTTGTATTGCTTGGATGGGTATGTTCATAAAGCATTTTGTCATACTGCCAAATGGACAGCTTTCATTAACTTTAGCATTAGCAACTGGATGCATTACATACTGACTTTGAAAAAAACACATAATATTTTATGTCCATTTTTATTCTTAAAGTTAAACTGTATCCAGTCTTAGTAGTGCTAGATAACCTACATAGAAAAATATCTTTTTCCTATATATTTGTTTAACAAAATTCACCTTCTGTGAAACACATTAAATAGGATTTTTCTGCATAGGTAGAGTGGCACTTTGTCATACAATTATCTTAATATCAGATCAGGGTTTCCGATTCCGTTTCCCATGTGCCAGGTTCAAATTGGATTAGCTTCCACATCTTTCAATAAATGGTGTTGATCATATTTTTAGTACAAATGAATAAGCCACTGTGCCATATGCAGGAGTCTCTGACTTCACAAATTAGCCTGCCAGTTTCCCACCCGTCTGCTCACACTAAACTTAAATTCGTGTTTCCATCAGGAATAAAAATACTAACCAGCAATACTAACAATTGTCCACAACAATAGGATCGTGTTGTATTACACTCTAGTCTGTTATACACAACTGTATAAACTAGAGAGATTCCAGTGAGGCTACATACTTAGCACTCCTGTTTAAATGAAGTGCTACTTTTAAAAATTCTCACACAAAACTGGGTACATGTTCATAAAATGTAATTTATACTTTTCTCTTACATTCCCATGCACATTCTTTTTTGTGTAGTAATCTTACGCATGCCAGACACCTGAGCAGAAAATGTTTCTTGGCCAAGTGCAAATGCCAGGAAACCTTTCCCCTTCCCTAAACTATATAATTATTGAAGTTGGTGTGGATCTTTCATACACCACTTCATCTGTCCTAATTCTATCCCTGTGTATATTATAATTCATCAACCACATGGCAAGTCCATATGGGTGTTATAATATCTTCACACCCTAACAGTTACTTTAGAGCTGGGCTAAGAGCACCAGCCTCTTCCCAAAAAGGAGGCCAGTATCAATTCTGTGATGCACAGGGTCTCAGTCATCCTGAGGAGGAAGAGCCCTGAAGTGGCTTCAAGCCCTGATTTCCCTTGTGATATTCATTGTTCTACCAACTCAGGCATCTTGACAATTCAAGATTTTCTCCTCCTACTCCTTTTGTCTTTAAAAAAAAAAAAAAAAATTCAGTACAAATTCAGCTGAACCTAATTTGCTAACTGAAAATTCAACTTCCATTTTACTTCTAAGACACAGGAGGGCAGTACGGGGAAGCAAAGGACAACATGAAGAGAACTATAGAACTGCTGCCTTCACCAGTCTTCCCTGCTTTCATGGTGCCTCCTCCTTTGTTTTTATGGGGGGCTATTGAGGGTTTTTTTTTGTTTTTTTTTTTGTTTTTTTTTTAATTTCGGGAGCAGAAATTGTTTATCAAAAATCCATACAAATCGCTTGCATTTAGAAGAGTAAATGAATGCATGTTAGGTGTTCAGTAGACTTCTGTACATCTTTTTAATAATGGTAACTTGTAACTGATGTTCTAAATATATACATAAGTGACATGTAATACATTTTCCCATCCAGATCATTGTTCATCAGTATTTTAGGGTGTGATCTTGTTGCCCTTGTGCATATGTAACTTCCACTTCAAGTAAGTTGGAGATTTGCCTGGGCCAGGCAAAGCAAATTCCCAAGTTACTCCTACCCCTTGTATGCCTCGAGAATTACAAAAGCCTAACTGCTGTACATTGATGATGTATGATTGAGAGGTGAGACAGTTGCACTTAAAAAAACCCACACCCACAGAGCTCGGGTAAACGTGCTGAATTTATGTTAATTTTTGTTATACTGTGTTTTCCGCTGTGAATTATGCAGTTGTTTCAATATGTGGTGCTCTATCGCTTTATGCATTAAGCCTTTAGATGGTTAAATCAAGGTATTCTTCTGTTAATTCTAGAGAAACTGTAAAAAATTTGACTTCTTTTGAACCAAACCTTTTTGGAGGGGGAAAAATACTTCTGCTATTCCATTCCTTCTGTGGTTCCAAGGCTTACCTGTGAGTAGACACACATTCAGATTAGACGATGGCCCTCGTTTTCCACACTACTACAGTGTTTAATTCCAGTGTAACTATTAGTCAATGAAGTTACACCAATGTAACAGATTTGTATGTGTAGAGAGAGATCAATGTATAATTATATTGATCTTCTACGCACACACAGGGTTTGCCTACACGCTGAGCACAAATATTTAGCTAAATCAGTGCAACCGACTGGTGTTAACATTCTTTTGTTTCAGATGAAGAATTCCATCTTGATTTTCTTTGCATCGATTTCTTGTCAAATTAAGGAGAATTGAAATAGTTCATCCTTAACTGGAACTGCGCACCCTGCTAAAGGTTGCATAGATTTAACTCAGTCTGTTTAGAAACCGTTTGAATTAAATGGGAGCTCAAATTGTGTGTAGACAAAGCCATACATGGTGACTTTTGTGTTGGTCTTCCTCTTCAGTAATGCTCCCGTAAACTGGGGAATGTGTTCAGACACTGAAACAAACTTATGATGAAATTAATGTTAAATGCATTGTCTGTGAAATGTCACTTTGTGTTCTTTCCCTTCATATACTCTATAATCCATAGATATGCTAGATTATTTTGTTTTGTTTTTTGGAAGCAAACTGTAAAATATCATTACAGAGCATATGCAGATTTCTTGAATGCTATCCTCTCCAATGCAAAGAGGATACCTGATTTAACTGTTTGAATGTTAAAGTAGCCCATGTCTGGGCATGCCTCTCACAGGCTTATTTAATTAAATTAATTTTGACACCATGAATTTCTTCTTTTTAACTTGGCAATCAAATTCAGATGTTTGTTCTTGAAATATCAGCTATGTAAAAGCCTTACATTTATCCATATCATCTCATCCTCTGTGAAATGTAGTCATTGAACTATTCAAATATGGAAGATTGTGTACTTTTTTAATAGCCTTGAGAATTATTTTGTATGATGATTTTTTTAAATGAATGTGTACTCTTCAACAAATTAAAGCTTGAGATTTTACAGGAGTCACATTTTTAAACAGTGTTTGTATACATTTTAACACTTTTATATTTTCTATTTTGATTTTGTATATTTTTATGTATGCACAGTGTACAGATTTTTGCTGTAAATAAAACATTTGTTTTCATTTATTTAGCAGTGCTGTGCTGTTCCTTAGTTAGCTTGAACAGACGAAATTGCATATGACATAAAATGGGGATGTTATTGGTCAGTTCTATGTAGTGAGGAGAAGATCTTGAATTGAAACAGAGATAGAGGCTCGCAAGTATCTTGTTTATAGAGCACATACAAAATAAGTGGATTGGGATACAGATGGTAAAAGGGACTAAATGGTTGCTTTTGATCAATAAAAGGACCTGGAGTGGCTGTAAACAGATTTTGTTCAGTGACCAAAAGAGTGTGAATAAACAAATGCTAAGGGCTTGTGTACATAGGGAAATTTACCGGCATATCCATGGTGGAATAATTATTATTTCAAAATCAAGTCACTTTTATTCCAGACTAGAGCGTCCACATGGACAATTATTCTGGCAGAGCTATAGTTTATTCCACTATAGCTATATTGGTCAGTTTTTCTGATTTAGATAAGTCTTAAGAAAAGGCTGCACTCTGGTGACTTGATGCTATTTCAGAATGTAGGCAAACTTCTATTGAAGTGAATATTTTGCCTGCTCAAGAAATCATGTTCTAAAGGAGTAAAGCAAAAATTTCTTGACACAGACCTTAATTTAAAGTGAAAAACGAACTACAAAAGGGAAAACATAACTGCACAGACACAGAGGAGATAAATTACAACAGCCACTAGGGGCCTGATCCAAAGCCCATTAAAGTCAAGGGGAATGCACTTCTTTGGAAGTTAAATTCAGTCAGTCTCTTGCTTTGTTCCTTGTTGCTCAAGAGAAGCAACAAATGCTTTTCTTGTTGTTTCTTGTTGCTAAATAATGTATTAATGCTCAATTAAGTGTTTATCAAAATTGATGGAAACATTAATTTGATTCATTAAAATATTTTAATCCAATGTTAATGTTTTAATGTAGATTTTATAGCTTTTTTTGTAGGAGGGGGCAAATCAAAGATATGCCCATCAAAAAGATCTCAGATGTAACAGCAAGTACAAATAAGATGTAATGGAAGATATCAAAGAAGCCAGGAATGATATAACCAGATGTACATTAACAAAATATTTCTCATACATTCAGTTATGGATGCTGCTGAGAAAACAATGTAATTACAGAAACTACATGTCGGCAGAATCAAAGATTTTTATTTTACCGGTAAAACATTAGCGATGGTTGATGTAAATTCACGAAAGCAAAATTTCACAATGATCGGAAAGTATTACCAGTCACACTGGCTAGCTAAAAGAAGACTGGCTGGGACAGAATCTGTATTATCTTGGCAAGGTCAGAGTATCCCTAGTGTATTCATTTGGACTGTGCTTCCAAATGAATGATCTATTGCTATGTCAGGATAAGCAGAGTACAGGCAATTAATATCTATAGAACTGTAAATTTACATGACACTTTACAAGCCACAAGAGGCGAAGACCAGAACTTACTCCCTGAGATGCAGCACAAGACTTCCACGGAAGCTGATGGTGGGGAGGGAATGGAGAGAAGTACAAGGTAAGAATGTTTTATATATATGGTTCACGCTTATCAGATTTCCTGATTCACTGCCTCCAGCCTGCCCCAGCCAGCTCTTAAAGGCAACCTTTATAGTGAAGTTACAGATCCAGTTTGCTGTCTTCTGTTGGGGTTTTCCCAAAACCTTTTCCAATCAGTTCCCCAAGAACTCAGTTTGACTCCAGTCTCATCATTTAAGTTCCTTTATTGGGCATACAGAAAAGCTAGGCTGAGTTGATCAGACGCAGGTGTAGGGAGTGGGGGTGAGGTGTACCACACACCTAGGGGTACACAGCCTCTTCCTTCATATACATTTACACATTACTTTGTATTTACTATACACTGCATTACACATTTTGGGATTGACTTAGTTATTGTAGGAACCAATACCTGTACAATATGCTGTTTATGCATTGTCCTTTCTTGACCTACTTATTACCTCATTTTTACATTTCTCACTTATTTTGTCCATCCCTTTGTTAGTAGTTTCTAACATTTTGTTAGCTTTTTTGACTGCTGCTGCGCACTGAGCAGATGTTTTCAAAGAACCATGACTCCAAGATCTTTCCTGAGTTGTAATGGCTAATTTAGATCCCATCATTTTGTATGTATACTTTGGATACCAATGTGCATTACTTTCTCCTTAAACCTCTGACAACCAGAAGTTAGGACTGGACAACGGGGAGAGGGGCAGGGGATCAATCAATAAATTGCCCGGTTCTGTTCATTCCCTCTGAAGCATCTGGCATCGGCCGAATACTGGGCTGATTCGTTGTGGCCATTCTTATGTTCTTATACATTTAGTACGCTTATTAAATCCTAATTGCAGGGAGTTGGAACACACTGCTGCTGACAGGTCTAGGAATTGGATAAAGAACAGGTTTTTGATCTCTGTAGCATTTTCACTTGATGACCTGTATAACAAGAATCCAATCAGTCTCCTTTTCATATTTTATGTATTGTCCTGCCATTTTTACTGGCTAAAACAAACTAGGTGTGAATGTATCTCAAACTCATTGGGAAAAATTATCATGTATAACTTTTATGCGGCCTGGTGCTTTAAGATAAATACAAGATGTTGGCCCTGCCCTGAGGTACTTACAATCTACCAGTTAAGACAAGACATTTGAGAGATGTTGGCAAACACCAGGGACAGATAAGGGAAAACATGACTCATGAGGTTTTGCTAAAACCAAACAAGGTCTTTTAAGCTTCCTTATGATTTTAAAATCACTGCCCCTTTTTCTTTCCCCCCAGAGATGAGAGATGGCCTTTTTGAGACCGTGGGTGGCCCTCAAGCCACCTTCAGCTCTCACTTTTTATTGCAAAACTCAATGACAAGCTACTCAATAGTCCTACTATGGATTTTACAAATATATTGTACTGAAAACGTATTAGGCCATTAAGCTGGGCCTTCTCTCCATTCCCTCCCCACCATACAACTGGGGCACATGAAGAATAGGAGACAGAATACGAATGGGTCCAAAAACCTTAACAAAAAGGAAATACAGCAATAAAGTGTGGCAAGAATTATGTTAAGAACAACAGAGGTGTGCCACTAGAAGGGGTCAGTGAGAGCATGAGAGAGAGAGGCTCCTTGCTTTCAGTTCCAGTGCCCAGCCCAGAGAAAGGTCAGTTTATAACTTGGCTAAATTTGGGAGGATTTTCCTGGGGAAAACAAAAGGCACATCCCCAACGCAAAGACCATCCCCCCGCCCAAGTCCTGGTTTCAAAGCAGGGGGGCCAAAGAGTATTTCAAAGAAAAGGTCTCAAGAATTTAACATGGGCAAAACTGTGTGTTTTTTCCTAGCCTTGTTCTTGGAAACAGTTGAACAGTTTTAGCTGAAATTTAAAAAAAAAATTAGCCTGAGGCAGACAACCAGCATGGAGAATTGCCGCACAAACAGTTCAAACCTGGAAAGTTAAAAGCAGCTCAGAAAAGTCTTATAATGGGAAGTGACAGGCAGCCTAAGTAACAGGCAGTGCTGCCAGACCCACCCATAATTAAGGAGCCATATCTAAAAGCAATAGGACACCACAAAGTTTGTATTAGTTGCCTACATGCACAACTCCGAGGTGGTATAAAATATTTGGCCTGTCTTTCATGCTATGCAATGCAGACGAGCATGCGTCAACTACTAATCACTAATAACATCTTCTATTTTGATAACAGAACAGTCTTCTTTCCTAGCATGAACACCATCAAGTGCCTATCTTAGCTGCTACTGGTGGACATGTCACAGAGACACATCAGTGGAAATTGCTTTTGATTTTACCCAACCGCTATAAAAGTAGCAAGTTTTAATATGGCATTTAAAAATAATTCCATATAACCAATGGTAATTACAGGACTATGTTTATAACTACAAATCAATTAAATGTACATATCTATCTAATAGAAGTTACCCATCAGCTTTCAATAGAGAGACCACTCTAAATCCAGTGCATTACTTCAAAGAGTAGCACATGCAACATGAATTTCTCCTACCTGAGATAAAGTTAGGAAAGGAACATTTCTTAAAGTAATTTGTACAACAAAAACCTTCCAAACCCTGAACTGAACAGTACTAAAGAGGACAATTGCCTCTAGTCCCTATTCCTACCTCTAAGTCAGAATCATTTAGAACAGTGAAATCTGATTGATGGATACCGACTGACAATGCTAGAGGCAAATCTACCAGCCACTACTGCAACATTTGACTTAAAGATAAAAAATAAAGAGTCTATTACTGACGTAACATGCAATGAGCAATTTCAGTTTACGTTGTTAGTTCCCATTTCTTGGAGCATTCAAAGCATAACAGTGGAGATATTTTGATGGCTTTTAAATATATCTTGGATTTTTTAAAGTCACTGTTAGATCCTGCCTAGCTACATTTCCCTGGTGGTTTCAATTCTTCACATAGGGCCTGATCCAAAGTCCAATGAAGTCAACAGAAAGATTCCCACTAACATCAATGGGCTTTGATTGAGCCCATGCTGTCCTGGGCCCAGTGGAGTTACTGCCACAATGAGAGGACACCTTTCATCACTGTGGCATGCATCTTGCATTACAAGGTTTCAGTGGCATAGCTGCCGGCTATAATCTCTGCAGTGTAGATAATCTCTTAGAGGAGTGAAACCTAGCACAAACTTATTTTAAATGAGCAATTATGATTCTGGATACACACAAAGGAAGCCTCTCTCTTTCTGGTTTAGGGGATAAGAATTTAATGTAGCGTAACCTCCTTACTTTATTCAACTACATTAGCCTACCACTTTCTTGCATTACTTGATCCACAGCATACGTAAACTCAGAACTTCTTGACTGGCTTTCTTCTGAATATTTTCATCCCACTAGCTTTCTAAACTGGTGGCAATGTCTGAATACGTTTGACATAATATATCTGAATCAGTATAAATGTCTATATTTCAGTTCATTCCCAAATGAAGTACAAGTCAGTGCAGATCAGGGCTGCTGGAACTAGGGGGGCCGAAGGTACAGCAGCTTGAAGTGGTTTCCATCATATACAGGGTTTACAGTTCAATGGCTTTCAGCCTCCCCACCATAAACATTATTCCAATGCCACTGGTGCAGATGGGTACACAAATACCCATTTATGCCTAGCTGAGTTTTTGAAAATGTTGGCCTCTCCCAAGGATGCAGAGTTTGTAGAAGAACCAGGAACAGAATGCATCTCTCATCTTCTGCAGTACTTTAAATCACAAGACCATCCTCCACTGTCATTTCAGATCCCTCTTCAATATCCACTCCTTTCCTTTTGACTGCTGGCTTCCACTCCAGTGCCTTCAGGTCCTCCTCTCTTTCCTTACCTTCTCTCAGAAGAAAAAAACCCTAATATATACAAGGCACACATGCAATAATTTAAATTATGTCATTTATTTGTCATAACCCTCATTCCATCTTTTCTTCCCCCTGGCTTAGTCGGGTGTCATCATTTCCTTTGTCTGTTTTGGATTGTGTGCTCTTTGGGGCAGGAGCTGTCTCTTCTTATTTCTGGAAAGTCCCAGGCAGACATAGTGCTATGTAAATATTAAATAATACAGAAAGAGCCAAGATCACATTAAACATTACTTTAAATCATAAATAAGGTAATGAGATATTGCTGTCTTTGATTTTCTGTCTCCCCCAGAAAAAAGCTATGTGCAGATGGTATTTCCATTATTAACTTCCCCCTATACTGGATATAGGTTCCAAACCATGGTACACTCCAAAAAGTGCACTTCTCCCGTGTATGTCTATATTGCTTCACTTAGGATTTTGCTTACATAAGAGAGAGCCTGGTTGTCTGCACAGTGCTTTTAATCTTGGACTGCACAACTACTATTGTTAAAAGATCTTGTTTGTATTCCCAGTACAATTCCTCAACTTTTTCAGGATATGGAAGCCAATCAACTCTTCTCTTCTGTTTACCTGCCAATTCCAGAAAGCTATAAATATGGACATTTGAGAGAAAAACAGAGAAACACCTTTGAACTGCACTGATATATACTGACCTAGAAGATTGTTTTGGACAAACTGGGAAAAAAAAAAAAAGAGAGAGAGAGAATTGGCCTATTTTCAAACACTGAGACTGTCTCATAACAAATAGGGACTGCTGATATATACAATCTTTGTTTGGTCTATACCTCAAAATCTAATTGGCCTATCTACATTGCTCAGGGCTGTGAAAAGTTTCATGCCCTGTGTGGTGTAGTTAGGTCGATGTAACCCCCACTATAGAATGCAGCTAGGTACCTGGAAGAATTATTTTACCAGGGTATCATTTACATACATCATAGATGATTAGGGTTGGATGGGACCTCAGGAGATCATCTAGTCCAACCCCCTGCTCAAAGCAGGACTAATCTCAGCTAAACCATCCCAGCCAGGGCTTTGTCAAGCCGCAGCTTAAAAACCTCTAAAGATGGAGATTCCACCACCTCCCTAGGTAACCCATTCCAGTGCTTCACCACCCTCCTAGTGAAAACATTTTTCCTAATATCCAACCTAGACCTCCCCCACTGCAACTTGAGACCAATGCTCCTTGTTCTGTCATCTGCCACCACTGAGAACAGCCTGGGTCCATCCTACCTGGAACCTCCCTTCAGGTAGTTGAAAACCACTATCAAATCCCCCCTCACTCTTCTCTTCTGAAGACTAAACAAGTCTCAGCCTCTCCTCATAAGTGATGTGCCTCAGCCCTCCAATCATTTTTGTTGCCCTCCGCTGCATTGTCTCCAATTTGTCCACATCCTTCCTGTAGTGGGGGCCCAAAACTGGATACAATACTCCAAATGTGATCTTACCAGTATCAAATAGAGGGGAATAATCACTTCCCTCGATCTGCTGGCAATGCTCCTACTAATGCAGCCCAATATTCCATTAGCCTTCTTGGCAATAAGAGCACACTGTCGACTCATATCCAGCTTCTTCTCCACTGTAACCCCCAGGTCCTTTTCTGTAGAACTGGTGCCTAGCCAGTCAGTCCCCAGTCTGTAGTAATGCATGGGATTCTTCCATCCTAAGTGCAGGACTCTCCACTTGTCCTTGTTGAACTTCATCAGATTTTTTTTGGCCCAATCCTCCAATTTGCCTAGGCATTCTGTATCCTATCCCTACCCTCCAGCATGTCTACCACTTGCCACAGCTTAATGTCATCTGCAAATTTGCTGAGGGTGCAATTCACTCCATCCTCCTGATCATTAATGAAGATGTTGAACAGAACTGGCCCCAGGACCAACCCCTGGGGCACTCTGCTTGTTACCAGCTGCTGATCACTACCCATTGAGCCTGATGATCTAGTTAGCTTTCTATCCACCTTATAGTCCATTCATTCAACCCATACTCCTTTAACTTGCTGGCAAGAATACTGTGGGAGACGGTCTCAAAAGCTTTGCTAAAGTCAAGATATATCACATCCACTACTTTCATCCACAGAGCCAGTCATCTCATCATAGAAGGCAATCAGGTTGGTCAGACATGACATGCCCTTGGTGAATCCATGCTGCCTGTTCCTGATCATCTTCCTCTCTTCCAAGTGCCTCAAAATGGACCCCTGGAGGACCTGCTCCATGATTTTTCCAGGGACTGAGGTGAGGCTGACTGGTCTGTAGTTCCCCAGATTCCCCTTTCTTCCCTTTTTTAGAAGATGGGCATTATATTTGCCTTTTTCCAATTATCCGGGACCTCCCTCAATTGCCACAAATTTTCCAAAGATAATGGCCAATGGCTCTGAAATCACATCAGCCAAGTCCCTCAGCACCCTCTGTCTCCACAGCTTTCAATATCAGGCATTACCTTTTGTGGAAAATATTAAAATCTGCCAATAATATATGAAGTTAGATTTGTGAAAACACAGCTCTTCGGTGTTATGTTGTAGTTTGCCAAAAGAAAAATTTGTCTGAATTGCTCTGTTGGGTTTATCCAGTTCTGCAAACTATTAGCTATAGCACATCCTAATGTAGAAAAACAGCATTTTCTTTTACTCAAATTGTAATCAACTCTCTCTGACAAGTTTTTAAAAATACCACATTGGTTCAATGGCTCTAATTATTTTGAAATTCCACTTCTCTGCTGGGTCGAGATTTCTTGCTGTTCTGCTTATTACACTTACAGTTCCACTAGGACAGGGTTGGAAAGTTCTTGCAGGTTTTGTGTACCTGCAGTAAGTGATCTGGAGTAACTATTGTGCAAGCAGTGCATCCACATCACATTGTTATTCTTTGTCACGCTATTTCTCTTATTGCATCCACACAGCACTGCGTTGTTTCAAAATAAGTGCTCAACACGCTGGGCTGATATCCCATGTTGTATAGCTCCACTGCTAGGCTCTCTGCATTCTGGGATTTTTCTTGCTGCACGTTGTGCGATACCTACCTGATAGCACTGGAATTCTGGCACTTGGGGTCAAACAATTCCCATGATTCTTCCCAGTTCATCCCATCATCCATCTTGTTATGAGTCGGTGTCATTTTCAAAATGCACTGAAGTATTTGCTTTCGTGGTCACAGGCTTGTGTATGGGGGGTGATGTCAGAAATGTTCTCTAAATCTTGTGGTGTGGCATGATGATAGAGAGGCCTGTCCACTGGGTGATGGAATTAAAAGGGGTTCTGACAGTATTCACTATTCCCCTTGCTTTCTTGTGGCAGAGAGTGTTGAGAGAAGGGCCTGCAGAAGAGGCAGGCTAGTAATTACACATGCACCTATGCAGGCTGTCCTTATTTTGGAGGATGTTACCCTGAGGAGTCTCCCCAAAAGGCAGAGAAGGATTCGGTTGGAAAAAGGCTATGGGCGAACCAAGAAGATATTTTGTGCTGCTGTTTTCCAGGACGATGCCCCTAGAGCTAGCGCAGGAATGGAAGGGAACTTCAAGTTACATGGGCAGTGCTGAGAGAGCTGAACTGCCGTGCAATCTTTGTGCCACAATAGAGCGCTATCCTTGGTTTAAGTTCTCTTTGTTAACATTCACAGATCAGCAAAAAGTGCACTGCAAAATAAATAGACTTTTGCTCTAACCCGGAGGCAGTGAATGCCTTAAAAGGCCTTAAAATCTCTTTGCTTTTGAAGTGTCTTTGTGGCCTAAGTTGGACAATTTACCTCATAATAACTCAAGTTCCCTCAAAGCTGTGGGCATTAATGAACCTGCAAGACCAAAAAAAAGGTTCCTAGCGTTGTTTCTTTCCTGTACCTTCTGCTACACTAACCATACGTTCTGTTCAATCTGTCTCATTTTTAACCCATGCTGGACAGCCTGAAAGATATTGCCTGAAAACCAATGTGGCTTCTGTCCTGGGTGTGGTACTTCAAACATGATCTTTGCACTCTGGCAAATTCAGGAGAAATTTTGTAAGCAGAATCAAGTCCTATATGTAGTCTTTGTCCATCTTACTAAGGCCTTTGGCTCTGTAAATCATGGTGGCCTGCGGACAGTTCTCCACAAGACCAGTTGCCCCGATAAGTTTGTCAACATTATTAAATCTTTTCATGCAGAAATGCAGGTTCATGTCCTTGACCAAGGTGCTTCTCAGTTACCTTTGTTGTTATCAATGGAGTAAACCAAGGCTTTGTTCTTGGTCTGAAATTATTTCGCATCATACCTGCAGCTGTTCTAATAGATGCATTCATACCACATTGATTGTGGTATTTTATATGCAGTACCACATGGATGGAGGTGTCTTAAAATTGCATCGCCTGTGTGCAAAGACAAAGATTATGAAGACAATTATTTGAGAATTGCTATTCGCTGATGATTGAACTTTATTGGCCCATAACCTCAGGGACATTCAGTTGCTCTATGACTGCTTCATGCATGCAGCAAAACGTTTTGGCTTACCAATCAGCCTGGAAAAGACAGAAGTCATGGGTCCAGCCTTGACCGGGAAGTACTACAACTTCTTCAGCTGTGTCCATCAATGATTCAATATTATTGACAAAGTTTGCTACCTAGGCAGTGTCATTTCATGAGATACAACAATTGAAGATATTACAAAATTCATTGGTGCAGCCAACAATGCCTTCGGAAAATGTCAGTGTTGGAATGAACACAGTGTGAGACTGCAAACAAAACCTGGCATTTACCATGACATCATCACCACACTCTTCTACAGCTGTGATACATGGAATACTTATCAGCGCCAGTGCTTAGGGCAATTCCACCTATGATGTCTATGGCGGATAATGGGAATTAAATGGCAGGATTTGATTCCAAACTCTGAGGTCCTTGAGTGACACAGCATCACAGGCACTGAAGCTTTTATAGCGAGTGCGAAGCTGAGATGGTACAGCTGTGTGGTCTGTATGTCTGGCAGAATACTGAAGACCATCTTCTATGGACAACTGCAGACTGGAACTTGTTTTAGGGGCAGACCAACAAAACATTACAGGGACACACTCAAGGCCAACCTCCAATCTTGTAATGTTGACCTCAACACCTGGGAGATCCCTCTGTAGCACCTGGCATTGGCCACTGTCAGAAGATGGGATCCTGGGTTAGATGGACTATTGGTCTGACCCAGCATGGCCGTTCTTATGTTCTTAGATCCAATGGCAGCAGTTCTGCCACCTCGGACTGAAAGACCTCAAAAGCTCGCAGATTGCTGCAATCAAGGAGATACATGTGAGACATAAAGCTAAAAGCAGCTCATCTACAACTGTCTTCACCACTGGCACTTGTTGGACAGGACTGCAAGTCCGAAATTCGTCTTTGGTCTCATCTCAGGAGCCACAATAAGTGACTGTAGCTCATCCATCAAGCTCAATGGGAGACTCCATTACTTCTGTCTTGAATGGTAGGCGTCAGGCTACAATCAACCAGGAAGGAAAGGGAGCAATTAGCACCATGGTAGAAAGGGGTGAGGATGGGATCTGGCAAGTTTTAGCTGGGAGTTGTGTGTCTGCATATTTTTGAGAAATAAATGGGATGGAATTTTTAAACTCTGTGGCACAGTCAACATCTTGAGCAATGGGGGTGGGGGGAATTAAAAGATGCAGAGGTGGAGAGAGGGGAGGCCAACATGGCATTGCTCTGACACAGTACTCAGAACAAAGTTGTTTAAATCTTCCAGTATAGTTGTATCGTAATATAGCACAAAATACTTATTGGAAGAGGTCCCCTTCCCATGTTCAGTCTCCATCCATGATTTGGGGGATGCCTACATTTCCAGCATTGGGTCTCCTTGTGGTTCAGCAAGGTCATAAAATCCTGAATTTCCAGATCATTCTCCTCTTTCTCAGTGTCCTGCTGGACAACCAAAGGGGTGTCCTTGAAGGAGTCCACAACATGATGTGGGTCAGTGACAGCATCTCTGCTAAAAATATGGTACAGCTCCTCTTGGTAGCTCCAGACTTGCAAACTTTCCCAAAAACCTTGTTGTCTCCAACATTCTTAACAACCACTTGTTGCGACACTGACTCAGGTCCTAGCAATGCCTCCTCTCCTCATTTATTCTGATAGCCTCTTGTAGATCAGTGCATTACAATGACTGCTCTTCAGATGGACCTGGACATGCTCCACTCGCTAGAAGGCAATGAAGATCAGGACTTCAGAACAGGACCACATAGAAGCACAAGGCATGGCTGCCAAATAATTGTGGAGTTTTTTTTAATTTAGGTATGTGAACTTGCCATGAGTTGGACTTGCAAAAGGGCCACACCTGGCTGCATGCCAGCATTTAAACATGGAGGTGACATCCAGTTAAAATGACTCTGGTGCAGTAGAAGGCACACATATGAACAGACAAGACAACACAGGTAGCCAACAATACAATGAAGGATACCAGTGGGGGCCTGACATATAGACATGGAACGGTTCTTTCAGGATGGGAATGCCTCTGCACCTACTTGTTTTCAGATAAACTCCTTCCACATCTCAGTAAATCCATTTCCAAAGTGGGTTTATTAATGCAGGTTAAAATGCCCGATGATTCACAACAACAAGGCACTTTATCATGAAATAATTCAAATTTACCAGCAAACAACTTTCAAGGGTACACCAGCCTCCTTGGTTTCCTGCAGCTTGTCCCTAAAGACACCCCACTGGGCAACCTTTATTCCCACCAGTGACCAATTATTTATGTGAGCAGTTCACTGCAGGCAATGGGACTCTTTGCATGAATAGGTGCTCACCAGCATAAGGTTTGCACAAATTTAGACCCATGTTTTCTCTAGAGGCAATTTTTAATGCATATGGGCTTGCTCCGATGTCCACTGAAGTCAATGCGAGGCTTTGCAGTTTGATGAGTTCACTCATATTTTCCCAAGATACTGTCCCTCCTCCGTTGTGTGAGAAGTTTTGAATGGTCACAGTATTAAACTTTTTCAAGAGATGTGCCCAGTCTTTTAAGCATCACTTCTTTCTCCAAATCTTTTGAGAATACTACAGTCAACTTCTATTTTTATAAGTGCAATGATTTTAATACACCTAGACAGACTGAGTGGAAATCAGACCATTAACCAGGCACTTCACATTCACATCTAATATAGCCCTTGTCATGCACACTCTCCTTAGTTATGCTCAGAGGCATTTTTTCAGCATCAGGAAGAGTTCATTGTTAATCACAGAATGATTCTTCACAATGCAGTATTAGCCATGCAAGCCTTTATGGCTGTCGTTTCAGGAGCAGAACTTGAAACAGTAAATATTTAGGAACAGATCCTGAACTGGGGTGATTAGGCATAGCTTCATTGACTTCAATGGAGTTTATGATGATTTACACAAGCAGAGGATGTGGCTTGTAATCTTCACAAGTGGCATCAAAGCAAGAAGTTTTACAGATCTCTAAATAATTACTGATATGAGTTTAATTTGGTTTACATTTAGACTAACATTAAGTATATGGCACTTTCTGAACTCATCAGATATTAATATTGAAAGGAAGACCCCTGATTGGAGCCCTGATAGCATGAGCAATGCACTGCCAACATCTGCTCCTTAGCTGCTTAAATTGCAGACAGAATTAGAACGAATGCAGAATAATTGAGTTGTTGTGACGATCCATGACCCAGCTGATCAGTGAGTTCCCTACTGTTTCTGTTCTGAAAAAAAATAGTGAAAATCTGGATTTGCATTGACCTTCCACTTTGTGTTGATCTCATACACTTAAGTTCCAAGTTCAGAGAGAAAAATTCACTCTCTTTTACAACTTTGTAAATGGAATGAGAGCTATAGAAAAACAGCTCTATGGGCTAGAGGATTTAGGGGGCCCAAGCTTTAGGCACCCTGGCATTCACAAAAACCCTGTTCAGCTGTGTCCTAACCCTGTAGGGGCCAAAAGTCCCTAAGTACCTATATTTCCACTAGTAAAGTCCCTTTAGGCATGTACATCTCTGCTGGTAGGCATATGCACAACACCTAAATCCTGATGCTGTGCTGAGCTGCTTGGTGTCTAGCTCACACTGTAGCCCCAGCAGGACACAAACTAGATGTTCTCCCACCCTCATCTGTGGAACCTGATCTAGTCTTCTACATCCTCAGTCTTCACACCACTGGACAGATGAGTATAAGGGTGGCAGCACCACCACCGCCTCCTCTAATGTGTGTGTGGGGGGGAGGGGTCCCAAAAAAGAAGTGAGCTGGCCTTAGGCACCTAACTGCAGGAGGGGGTTCATGAATCCTGAGTGGAGGATGGCATCTTCTTCCGTCCTGGAGGTTAGGTGGGGCTTAGGCCACATCCCTCCCTCTTCAGCATTTCCTATTGGTTGCTTCCAGTCTGGTATGATGGCTTCTATGAATCCTTTTTTAGGCACTTAACACTTGTATAGGGAGCCTGGGTAATAAAAGGGGTTGTAAATTCCTCTAGGTGTCAGGGCACCTAAAAGCTAGGCACTGCAATGCCCAAGTCCCCCTAGTGAATCAAGCCGCATTATTAATTATTATTATTTTTGGTTTTATTACACTGAAAGATATTAACCAAAATCTGACCCAAGTCCCTTCTCAGAACTCACTCTTGCCAGGAAGCTTACAAAAACTGAAAATGAGGAAAGTAACTATTAAAAAACCCCAAACCAAACAACAGAAAGAAACAGCAACAAAACGAGTAGCCACCGTTTTAAGCACCAGTCCTGAGAACTGTGCCATCTTTGACTCTCCTCTTCACTTTGCTAAACTCTGGCAGTCGTGTTAAGGTAAGAACAGGTAGAGTAAGCTGTCCAAGGGCAAAGATGAATGTAATACTCCAATATCCTATATTGCCAGAGATGAAGCAAGGAAATTTCAGAAGGAATCTAAGACATCTACAACTTTTTCAAAGTTCCTAGCATGGCGCTGATGCATCTTTGCAGATTGACTTTTCACTTCCTGATGCTGCTTCACTGCAGACTCCTCTAACAGATTTGGTTCTGGAACAAAGAGACCTTCCTATGGCTATTCCTCCTTCTCCCAAAATAATTTGGGTCATGGAGCTTGAACATTAAACCAATACAGAGATTGAACAGCAAATGAACTACTAGAAGGTAGTCAATATCTACCTAGAAGGAGAGGAGAGGTGTTGTGACAGTGGGGTGGCTTACTACAATACCAGCTATGTTCCTTGAGTATATGTGCTAAAAGGTTTTTCTTCTTGAGAAACTGCCTGGCTGTATTTTCCCTGATTGTAAAGATCTTCTGTGGCAGGTGGAATCTATAACATCATCAATTTCAATTCAGTTTGATTTTCCTATGAACTTACGACACTGTGGAAGACAGGATTCTTATTAAATGCTTGAAGCACAGTGTGGGTCTTTCAGCCACTCTCCTGATGAGACCTCAGTCACTACATATAATTGTTCTTGTGAAATGTTGAGGTACCCAAGGCTCTGTGCTATGCTTATGGTTTTCAGAATCTATATCGTTCCTCAGGCTTCCATAACTGTATCATTGATGAACTGCTATTTGTGTGCAGATGATACCAAAACTCATCCCCTCTGCGATCCTTCCTGCAGCAAGCTTAGTACTCTCTGACTGAAACTAAAGACCTAATCACAGAACCCTATGAGAAGAAATACAGATAAGACAGATGTTGCTGCTTTGGAGTTCCCATGAGCTCTTGAGGCATATGGGGGAAGAGAAGGAAGTTTACCTTTTTGTTTCCAATCTTAGCACCTTTCAAGAGCCACCCTCTTAAGCAGTTCCTGGTATGCTTTAAAGTCAGGAACTGGCACCCTACAGTCCCTGGCGGCCACATCGTCATAGGAGGATGAGGAGGACTGCGGGAGGGGCCTCGTGGAGGGACCCTCCTGAGGGTCCAATTCCTCCTCCGAGGAATGGCCCTTGCCCGGCTGACTCAAAGGAAGGAGTGCTGATTGGACCACCGATGACTGGACCGAAACCATACCCTGGCCCATCTGAGCCCTCCAGTATGGCCGCTGCCATGGTCCTTGAGGCCACACTGGTGCCAGTCCCGGTGCCGACTGGGAAGTGTCCTGGTGGGCACGGGACCCCGAGCCACTGGAGCGGTGCCGACGAGACTTGTGGCCATGGCCCGCCCAGGTCGATGACCTGCTCCGAGACGATGAAGAGGACCATTGGTGCCGATGCCTGCGGTGCCAGCAGAGGGGCGAGCGGCTGGAGGAGCTGGAGCATGATCTCCGCCTGCACGCCAAGGTCTTGTACTGGCGCTTGCCCCTAGGGGATCAGGAGCAGTGCCGGCCGTGACTTGTCTGCCCCAGCTCCGAAGATCCCGAGTGATGGCGAGGTGCCGGAGGTGCTGTCGGTTCCGAGTCTTTCGGTATCGGGATCCGTGCCGGGCAATGACCCGGGGATCGGGACTGGTGCTGATGTGTGTCCGCTGGTGCCGGCAGTCCGAGTACTGGGATCCTCGCCGGGCTGCAAGCCAGGGATCTGGACCAGTGCCAAGCTCGTTTGGTCTCTCCAGGCGACGGGAGCTGTGGCAGACTGCAGGTCCAGGGTCGGGACCGGTGCCTGTTGAGCCTCCTCTGTCGCCAGGCTCTGCACCAGGCTGAGTGCCAGGGAGCGAGACCAGCATCGGGCGTGTCGGGTCTGGTCGGGTGTGGGATACATGACGGGCTGCGTGCCGGGGATCCGGACCAGCACTGAGCGTGTCGGGCCTCTTCAGCCCCCGGGATCCACGCTGGGCTACCTGCCGGGGATCGAGACTGGTGCCGTGCTGGACTCGGTGCTGAGGTACGAGATCCCGAGGTGTGATCCCCACGCGAGGCAGAACTGTAGCGGTTCGCCTCACGCTTGTGCCTTGGGACCACCCACAGTGCCACGGTGCCGAGGAGCTCGACGACTCTGAGTCAGAGCTGGGAGGGGAGCCCGCACTCTCTACCCTCCGTGACCGTCTGGGGGGAGACCTGGACTCCTGCCTCGACCACCCACTGGGGCAACCCAGCGTGGGTTTACCCTGAGACACCGGTCCCTGTGCCCTTGGCCAAGGGGGGGATGGAGGCATGGGCAGGCCCATGAGGGTGCATGCTGCAACCAATGCTTCTGGTGTTGATGGCCCTTGCAGGGGCACTCCCGCACCCCCAGAAGTCAGGGGAGGCTCCCTGCACGGAGATGCCGGTGCCAGAGTACTCTCCACGGCACGTGGCTGGGGCATCTCCTGACTAGCCCCCGGCCCGACCGGCAGCACGGGGGAGTCCTTGGGAGCGATCTCCTGCCGCTTCTTCTTCCTTGGCACTGAAGGTTGCTGGTGCTCCGGTGTCAGTGGAGCGCTGCGCACTGAGGAGACGCTCGGTGCCGCCGGGGATTGCGCTGGTTCGGAGTCTGGCTGAAGCGTGGACTCCATCAGGATGGCTGTCAAGCGGGCGTCCCTGTCCTTCTGGGTCCGTGGCTTGAAGGCCTTGCAAATTTTGCGTTTGTCCTTTTGGTGCTGCTCCCCGAGACAATGGAGGCAGCAGTCGTGAGGGTCACTCACTGGGACAGCCTTGCCGCAAGCAGCATAGGCCTTAAAACCGGTTGAGCCAGGCATGGCCCAACCTTAAACCCCTGAGGGCTGTCTATCTATTATCTAACTCTAACATTTAACTATGCAAACTTAATTAACAATGAAGAACGGGGATGCTACTTGCTGTTAGCAAGAGGCAAACGTTCTAACAACCGTCACGGACGGAAAGAAGGAACTGAGGGCCCTCAGGGCCAGCGGCGCCTGATATACTGCGGCATGAGCGCAGCACTCCAGGGGGCGCCGGAGCCGGCCCTACGGGGCTTGCTAAGGGCAAAAAAGTTCCGGGAACCAGTGCACGGGGCGCACACACACCTATATGGGAATGGATATGAGCAATCACTCAAAGTAGAATGTAACATTTGGCTCTCAAACTTGCAATTGTAATGGCAATATATTTTCAAGGGTCATTGTCAAGGCTGATAAATAATAAATATTTCTCCAGTCTTTTTTTCTTGTATATCTTTATCAAGGTAATGTACTTTTTAAAATCTCCTCCTCTCCAACCCAAAAACCCAAATGTTTCAAGTGCTTTCTTTGTAAATATATGCAACATCCCCTGCTTTCACAGGGAACTTTACAACTTACAAATTAACATCCAGCGTGTGTGCAAAAGAGAGAAAGCAATTTCAGTAAACAAATATAGTTCAGTTATACATTTTCAGTGTGGCGTTACTTGGTCTCAAACTTTTCTATACTGGGATCCTGCTGACATTGCTTCTCATCTAGCTAGAACACCCTTTTACTTAGCAATATGGGAAGGACAGGGTGGTGGTAACCCCAGACTGAAAACCCTTGTTGTATTGTGAACAGAGTACAGTTATAAACCATCTGAAAACTTCCGGAAAGATAATGTTTCAAATATCAACACACTCTCTATATTTTAATCAGGAGTTTCCATGAAGATTTCACAACAAATTGTGTTCTCCACAGACTTCTGTGTTGTCTGTGTCTTGTGCCTGAAGGTTTAATAAAACTGCTGCACTAAGAACTAGTCTCCTGTATCCCTAAGGACAATGTATGTCTCAATTGAGTGTCAACTGAAGAACTGATCTCCCAGATCATGATGTAATTCCTCCTACATACTCTATCCTGCCTAGCTTCTGTAGGGATTTCAGCCAATCACACCCAATTGGGAAAAAAAAAACAGAGGATGTGGAGAGAGCAATGATAATTATATAAGATCAATTTAAAGACAATCAGTACAAACATTGGGCATTAATCCCTTTAAATGAGTCCAAATTATTTTTAGCCTCAGGGTCAACAGGGCATGAGGTTTCCTTTTGGTTTTGATTACAGAGTAACAGATGAGCCATTTTAAAAGACTGCTTATCAGTAGTGAATAGGTAATTACAGCAATGTTCCTTACCTGCTTGTTCATAAGAATGTAGATAATTGGATTGCATACAGTACTACTCTTTGCTAGGATGGAAGGTATGACATATGCTATTGGAGAAACTGCACCTGGACTACCAAATGTTGCAAGTAGTGCTATAACTCCATAAGGCATCCAGCATATTAGATAGCAGATTACTGTAGTAATCACCATGAAGAGGACATGGTATTCTCTTTTACGGGCAGCATTCTTCCGGATTTTTCCAACCTAGTGAAAGATAAACAATAACAAATAATTATTAAGAAGCATTTTATTGATCAAACAACCTACAAATCTTGGACTACGATACAAAAGGCATGCAAATTCCAATGACATTTGCATGTTCAACCCTCTATACAGTGTTTTGTGTGTGTACTGAATATACATATATATCCCTGACTGGGAGTTATCACCAAATATTATATACTGTGACTAATGTGAAGTTATATGGAAGGCAGAGTAATACTGTGCAACATTCCATTAATTAATGTGATGTCAATCGTTTTGGTGTGGAGTTTGTCTGGCACCACAGTAGCAAAACAAATTTTACTGTAGTGTGTGTACACAAAGCAAACACAAGACTGCACTACACAGAAGGGTTTCTGACAAATTTCCCAGGGGCCTCCAATATCAATTCGCTCTGTAAGTAGCAATAAAGATATCTGGCCTTTCTGAAAATGAAGGGGAAAAAAGATTTAATAGGAAAAAAACAAGCTTATATATACACTTTATCCTAGGAGATGCCTGCTGAAATTAAATGTGTTAGTCTTTAAAGTGCTACAGAACTCTCGTTGTTTTTGCTGTATACAGACTAACACGGCTACCCCTCTGGAACTGATAGCTAAACACTCCAATCCAGCATTGCTTGTTCATATAAAATTCCCCCTGGCTTTAATGGGAATTTTGTCAGATTACAGAATGCAGGTCCAGCACCTATGGGAGCTGGAATAATATTAGGAACTTAATATTAATAGAGGCATACAAAGTCCCCAGGTCAGCCATGTTAGCCAGAGTTAAAGATAGCCAATGAAGGCTGAGGCCTCAATAGATGAGGGGAAGGGATGCCATGTAAAAGCAAAGTGCTTAGGCTGTATTATTTGGCACACATCTTGCTAGTTCCAGGGTTTTTATGGTTTTAGCCAGTGCTGCCAACGCTTGTGATTTTATTGTTAGTCTCCCTATATTTGATGTTTTAGTTAAAGCCCCAGCTCCTGGAAACCAAGTGATTATGTGAGAATCTCAACTTTCATTTAAAAAAAGGAAATTTTAGCCCTCATGGTTACAGAGAAAAGCTTGAAAATGTGACCCCATGTATACCCTAAAAGCTCAAAAACCAGAAGGCAAAAAAATTACTAAATGTTTTGGGTTTTTTTTAAATCTCATGATTTTTAAGGGGCTTGACCCAGAATTTTGTAATGTTTGGAGTTGGCAATACTGTTATGTGTTTATGTGATTGTGTAAGAAAGGTAAGCTCTCTCCTGTTTCCTGATTTTTTATAGCACTCTCATCCCTACCCCTCTGTCTTAATAATAACACCTAGCTTTTATATAGTACTTTTCATCCATAGAGCTCAACGCAGTTTACAAAGGAGGTCAGCAGCATTTACAAAGGAGGCACAGAGAAGGAAAGTGACTTGCCCAAGGTCATCCAGCAGGCCAGTGGCAGAGCTAGGAATTAAACCCAGATCTTCTGAGTTCCACTCCAGTGCTCTATTGACTAATCCTGTCCATCGGCCCCATCCGTTGTCATTAATCGCCTTTCTCATCCTGCTTCAGCCCACTGTCTCCATCACGAACCTTGACCTCACATTTACATTCTGGACTATTCTAGGTCAGTACTATTAAAAATCAATCAGTCATACATGTGTGGACAAAGAGACAATCAGTTAATCCTCAGATTAATGTCTGAAAGCCTCCCAGACCAAGGAACAGGACTTAGTGTCCTAGTCTCACCTACTGTACCTCTTTGCCATTCTTCAAAGCAGCTCAAGCCCAGTTATAACTGCTTTTAGTGGTGGTGGAGGCAGGGGGCAGGGATTTGGAGTTTGGTGTGATGCCGCATGTGATGCATTTTACGATGTCTTTAGCAAACCAAGAAGTACCAGAGGATTTCAGGAAGTGTTGGAATGTTTAAAAGGGTAGATAAAATGTAATTGTGTACTGAATGGCCTCTACAAGCTAGTTTTTGAAGACATACAGTGTGTCTTTCTGGATTTAACTCAGTTGTCAATCCATTTTTCAGCTCACCTTTAAAAGATGTTACCTTTTAAAGTTCACCTTTATAGGTGTCAGAGAGTTTCAAATATAATACACTTCAAGGTGATTCAAGGCCTGAAAAGTTATGTTCTTGCCAGAATCAAGAACATTAGTAATAAAGCAAAAAAGAAGTGGTTACAACAATCAGACACTTTAAGAAAATCACTAGATCTTATCTGCAATAATCAAATGTGAAAAACCTCCCAGAGAAGGCTTGGTGTCTAGAAAGCTGACTACCAAGAGCGTATTGGACAATAACAACCAAAGGAGCATTCAAAAACTGTTTCCATGCATATGGTAACTGAATTTATGTTAAGCTTAAATTAATTGCATTGATGTTCAAATATTTTGTTCCGCTATTTTGAGTTAAATGTATCGTAATTAAAGACAGGATAGTTAAAAAAATAACAAATATATTTGTTATTTTTTTGTGTGTGTATATGTAATATAGAAAGACTACACTGGGCTTGAAATCACTAGCTGCCTCTGTACAGCTGTCCAGTGCAAATTCCTAGGATGAAATCCTTACTCAAGCTACAGTTCTTGTACTCTGGGAAAAAGGGCTGAAGCAGTGTAAATGAGCCCAGTTCTGGCCTAGGGATGATTCCCCTGGCATAGGCGCTGTGGAAGACAGCTGTAAATCTGCCTTCTCAGGACCCCACCTTGCAAGCTCTTACATAGGGAGCATACCATAGGGCATAGAAGGGGTTGCAGGAGCTGCACTGCAGGGATTCCAGGCAGCGCAGCAGCCCATAGGCAGCCCTCAGAGGCTGCTGTAACTGATATCAGCCCCTACAGCTAAATCACACGCAGGATGAGGAGCAGCCAAGGAAGGTTGCTTAAAGTCATCATAGCTCCTCTTTTTCCCCTGGCTGTCAACTGAGACACAGCAAAGAATCTCACACCTAGGATAGAGATGATTTGCAGCAGTGCAGTTTATTTACCCATGCTTTTATCTTGGATTAAGAAGGATGTACTTCTACAAATCATGGCTACACTAAGGGTTTGCATCAGTTCAACCATACAAGTGGCTGAAATCCCATAGTCTATATATTTGTTTTGAAGATTAGGGAGCAAACATGTAGATGGACCTGTCCTGCCCTGGGCAAAATTTGCATGTCTGCTTTTTTACCACTGATCTTAGAAGACAAGTTAGATCTACAGCCACTCCTGGAAGGGATCTACCTAGTGTGGCTGAAAACAGTGATGACTTGTGCTTGATATCATAGTGACATTTATACTTCCTCGGGTCTCTCTAGATTCTAGACTACACAGGCTCAGGATGGGTCTCTAAACCAAATGAAAGATCAAGATGTTGCAAACTTCTTCTATATTATACATAATGTTCTTTTAGCACAGCTTTTTGATAAAGTTGCAAAGTGAAGCACTCAAATAATTCTTGTGCAACCTTAATTCAACCCCTTGTACATGTGCATTGTGATACTTTAATTACATTGTCACAAACTATTTATTCCACAGGACCCCTGCCTCATTCAGTACAGCTTGTTGTCAGATAGGTCTCTCCCTCCTCCCCAGCCTCCACAGCTGCCCCACTGCTTCCTAGTCCCAGTCTCCTTGTCCAGCTATTCCCAGTCTTTGCCATCCTGCAAACCAGCTCCTCATACGATCTCAGTGTTCTCTGCTCCCAGTCAATTGGCTCTCAGTCCCCACTCCAGTTTCCCTCACTAACGCTGAGTACCAGTCTCCCCAATGGTTCCCAGTCCCAGTCTCCTTTCCTAACCAGTCCCAGTCTCCCCCTACAACTCCCAGTCACAGTTTCGCTCTCCCTTTATGGGGCCAGTCTTATTAGACTCCTGCCCATCTACTCCTTTTCCTCTCCCCATTCCAACTCTGCATTTGATTCCCCTTTGCACTGAAATCAGGCAGCTTCCTCCTCCATGCTGCCTGGGTGCCAGCAGGGTGGTCACTGATCACACAGGAGAAATAGGGTCCCTGCAATCAGTTCTGGTAACTCAGCCTGGAGCAGTTGGGAACAGCAATGACATGGAAATCTGATTTAGCCAGGCTGGAGCATGCTTTTAATTCTTTAGGTCCTAAAGGTCAGCACTAGGCACTGTGAGAGGATGGAACTTGGTCAGTCACTGCCAGAATGGTGCATGTGCAAGTTGGTCAGCAGGAGGTGCTCTGAGAGGGTCAAGCACATTCAGTGAAGACAGAATCTTTGGAGATTTTAGCTGTTAAGTTCTAGTAAACCTCTACTGGGCGTGTGCGAATGGTGATTTTTGAAAGACTTGTAATTTGGCTAAATTCAGGTGGATTTTTATGGGGGCAATAAAACGCTCATCCTTGACCAAAGGCAATTCCTGGGCTAAATTTCAAGTCCCTGCTCTAAAGCATGGATGTGCATTTCAAAGAAAAGGTCTCAAGAATTATTTTAATATGGGGCAAAGCAACATAGTTTTCCTTAGCTGCATTCTCAGAAACAGCACAACCATTTTGTCTGAAATTTTCAAAAACAAAACAAAACAAAAAACAATAATTCAGCCAGAGGCAGACACATGGAATGGAAAATGTAAGTTAAGTCTGGCAAAGTTTTAAGCAACACGAAATAGCATCTTGTGATGGGAAGGGTTAGACAACCTTAATAATAGATGGTGCTAGCAGCCCAGCATATAATGTATGTAGCCCGGGCTACTTTGACGGCTACACAGAAGGACCCCAAAGCGCTGCCTATTCAGGTGCCTAAGACATGAACGGTCTTTGAAAGGAGAAGGATGCTCCAACCCCTCAAACATCTACCTACTCTCATGTTGGTCCAGGAATCTGACAGACAAGCCAGGCACCCAATTGCAGTCACTGAATAGCCAGCACTTGGGTGGAACTGCCCAGACCAGTGGTCTGAGCTTGTATAAACATAGTGTTTGGGGGAAAGGCATCAAATAGAGGGAAGTGGGCTACAGCTGCAGCAGCAGAGAGAGGGGTTGCTATCTGCACTACAGCAGAGACAGGTCTCTCTTTTTTTGGCCAGAGACCAAGGTGGCCAGGAACAGCGAGTTCCACATGGGAGAGAGAAGAATCACAGACCCAGAGGAGAGACGATTGTCTTCCCTTCTCTCCAGGGATCTAATTTACTCTGGGTCCTGCTCTACTCAGTATGAGATCTGCCTTGAAGTGGAAGGCCTGACCAGTGAGTACTGGGGCTATGTCTCCTAGCTAATTAGGAAAGCTAATTAGGACTCTGGGATGACAAAAGCTCTGTCTGTGGGTGCAAAGCTAAGTGAAGATTCACCTGGAGTCAAAGGGCTGCATGGCACCATACCTCTCACAAGCAATGGTCAGGCCTAAAAGTCTGTGCCCTATCAACCCCACACATCTCCAGCACCAATGACTCAGAAACGCAATGACTCACAAACATGTTTTTATATGGGAGGGAGGAGGGAGAATTTGGTTACCTTTCACTACTAGAGAGGCTACTTTTAGTGGTGGGAGAGTTTGTTTATTACTATGTATTTAACCTATTCATTCATTTATTTGTTTCCATTGATTCCCCTGCCTTTCCCTTTCACATTTTCTATGATTTTTACCCCTTCCTTAGTATAAGAACATAAGAAGGCCATACTGGATCAGAGCAATGGTCCATCTAGCCCAGTATCCTGTCTTCCAACAGTGGCCAATGCTGGGCGCTTCAGAGGGAATGAACAGAACAGAATAATCATCAAGTGATCCATCCCCAGTTGCCCATTCCCAGTTTCTGGCAAACAGAGGCTAGGGACACTTCAGAGCATGGTTTTGCATCCATGCCCATCTTGGCAAATAGCCACGGATGGACTTATCCTCCATGAACCTATCTAGTTCTTTTTTTAACCCTGTTATAATCTTGGCCTTCACAACATCCTCTGGCAAAGAGTTCCAAAGGTTGACTGTGCATTGCGTGAAGCACAATTTGTTTTGTTTGTTTTAAACCTGCCTATTAATTTCATTTGGTGACCCCAGTTCTTGTGTTATGAGAAGGAATAAATAACATTTCCTTATTTACTTTCTCCACACCAGTCATGATTTTATAGACCTCTGTCATATCCCCTCTTAGTCTCTTTTCCAAGCTGAAAAGTTTTATTAATCTGTCCTCATATGGAAGCTGTTCCATACTCCTAATAATTTTTGTTGCCCTTTTGTGTACCTTTTCCAATTCCAATATATCTTTTGCGAGATGGGGCAACCAGATCTGCATGCAGTATTCAAGATGTGGGCATACCATGGATTTATATAGAGGCAATATGAGATTTTCTGTTTTATTATCCATGCCTTTCTTAATGATTCCCAACATTCTGTTAGCTTTTTTGATTGCTGTTGCACATTGATATAAGCCTATCGTTTCCCCTATTAAAGTGTTTGTCCCCTTTTAAATTTGATTGATTCTTGATCCCCTTTCATTCTTAACATCCTAGTGGTCATAGAAGATGCATTTTAACTTATTCCTCTGACCACTAGATCAATGCACTGCACACTGAGTACTCAGAGCCCATTGGTCCTATGGTATCATACAGTCACTTAGAGGAAATAGCAAGTTGAGGATCAGAAGTACTCCAGCAGGGGACTACATGTAAACTTTCTCTTTCAAGATGAGTTCCCATTTTTCCAACAATTCATTAGCAGGAAATAATAGTAGGTGAAGTAATACGCTCTGTAGCTCTAGGGATCAACGGTTGTAATCACCCCTTATGGTTATAATTTAAATAAATAATGTGAAAACTGTATTTGCAAAAGTGCTTAATTTACTTATTTAATGGCGTTCATGCTTGGTTTTTATAATTGTCTTTGTACATTTTACAGTCAAATAGCCAGGTTTTTCACGCCTATAAAACTGCAGAATAAAAGACCTTTTATTTACGAAAAGCAAGGTATGTTGTCAATCTCTCATGTGTTAGTTCTGAATGCTTACTTTGACATGATTAAATATTCAATTATACTACCAAAAACAGAGACATAATGAAATATTCATAATCATATGATGGAATTCAGCCAGTCTTTGGGTATCTAGTCAGTTAAAACTTCTGGAAATGAAAAGGAAAAAACAGAAGGGAGCTAGACTTTTTAATGTGAGAGTCACAGCAGAGGAAAATGAGTCCCAGTGGGGCTCATTTTTCTTCCTTCAACAAGAAGTCAGGTAAACCACATAGTCTTCTCTGTTAACAATCCATCATTAGGAACTTATATGCTTCATCCACTTTCTATAAAAGCCCAGGCGTCTCCCAAGGTAGGGAGTGGTTCAAATGTCTGTAAGTCGGCAGTTGCTGACCTTGCTTCTGTCTCCACAATCTGGTTATCAGTCTCAAAGAAATTAAGTATGGGCTGTTAAAAAGCTACTGTAAAAAACAGGAGATGGAAGAGGTAATCTGTCTGGATGTAGATATCCAGTCTAGGTTAGACAGTCCCACTTTACACCTCTGGCATTTAGGGCAGTGTCAAAGCTCCTCCACTCCTGTCTGTTTCTGGCAAGTCTGTCAATGGTTCCCCAGCTCTGCCTCAGGTTTTTCAGCTCAGCATCCACAGCTCTTCACCGTGTTGCTTTCGGGTGGCTTGTTTTCGTTTGCCTTCCGGTGTCCATCTTATTGCTATTCTGGTGATGAAATCAATTTCTATCTAAAACAGATGGCCAATCGACTTTCAATATCTTCTGGTAATGATGGTGCTCATATCTTCTTGACTATGAATAGATCTTGATGTGAGATTGTTCTGGGCCAAAGGATACGGAGGATTTTTCTGAGGCAGGTTGTATGAAATGAAGACAGCTTGGACAGGTCATATTTTGCCATTACTAGCATTCTGCACTATAGAGTAGTGTTAAAAGTACACAACTCTGATAAATCTTACGTTTAGTTTTGATGTTATATTTTGATCATTTCCAGACTGTATTTAACCTCATGATGGTGTTCCTGGCTTTATTGATTCTGTTCCGAATGTCCTGACTTGTTCCAAGGCTAATGGTACTTCCCAGATATGTGAATGGTTCTACACTAGTGAGAACGTAATCCTCTATCCGTGCTGGTGATGGTGAGGCAATATTAAAAGTCATGATATCTGTCTTATTGCAGTTGATTTTCAGTCCAATTTGCTGGCTGAATATGTTAAATCAGGTTGTTTTTTCTTGTAATTGGTGAGGGGTATGTGGTAAGAGAGCAAGATCATCTGTGAAGTCCGGGTCTTCAAGGGATAAGAAGGGTGCCCATCTAATACCTCCTGGCATGCCTTCTATTGCATGCCACATTACCCAATCAATGGCAATGTTAAAGAGGATTGCAGACATAACACATCCTTGCCATAGTCCTGTTTTAACTTCATAACTGAGCTCCCTGTGACCAACACCACATGTAAAGTTGGAATAGAAGCTTTTAATTATATTAATTATATGAAGAGGGATTCCATAAGCCTGCAGAATACACCATAGGCTGATCCTGTGAATCCTGTCAAAAGCCTTCTCAAAGTCTATGAAATTTATGTAATGTGGTTGCTCATTGTAAACATTGCTCTATTATATTTCGTAGAGTAAATATCTGATTTGTGCATCCATGCCCTTTCCAAAAACTGGCTTGCTCTTTTCTGAGAACACTATCAACTGCCCCTGATATATGCTGGACTGTGATTTTACACAATACCTTACTTGGCACAGATAAAAGTGTAATATCACACTAGTTATTACAGTCCCTGAGAGCTCCTTTCTTTGGTATCTTCACTATTGCTCCATTGGTCCACGCATCTGGCACTTTTTCCTTTTCCCAAACTGTTGCAAATAGAGGCCAGGATAGATGCTGCTAACTCAGGATTAACCTTGAAGAATTCTGCATTCAAGTTATCCTTGCCATGTTTTAAAGATCTGATGGCTTGAATGATCTCTTCCTTTGTTGGGATATATGTGTTGATATCAAGATCTTCTTCTGCCCCCCCTGAATATTTGCTTCCTCTTCAGGTGGCTCCCTGTTCAGCAATTCTTTGAAATGCTCTATCCAACACATTTCTTGTTCTTTTTCTGTTGTCAATAGGTGACCTTGTTTGTCCCTGATGAGGGTGTTTGTTGGAGTCTGCTATTTACCACTAAGAAGCTGTGTCATTATGTAGACGCTTCCTTGTTCACCATGAACAGCTGCGCCCTCTGCTTGTATTGCCAGATAATCAATAAAATGTCGTTTATCCACGCTTACAAGACATTTAACCTCCCGATGTCCCTCAGTACACTGCTCATGGTATTTATCCTTTAGCCTCAGATTTTGTTTCTAATACTTTTTTCTTCAGGGCACAGCCTAGATAATTATATATATATATATAAAGGGGATTTAACTTCAAATGACTGGGTTCAAAACAAATGCTAATATCAAAGATATGTAAGGTCCCTCTAGAAATCAGGAATCAAACAAAACTTCTGCTTTATCAGTGTCCTATTATCCTCCAATGGGATCAGATTTAGCAAAACACTGAAGCACATACTTAGATCCCATTGATTTAAATGGGATGTGCTTTGGCTGAATCGGGGTCATAATGTATATGTTAAAATACAAAATGAATAAGTCAGGAAACCATAAAATGGTGTTTTACTCTAATTTATTTTAATATCATTGTTAAGATTATAAAATCAAGTTGAGATCAGGGATATTTTATTAACCTAGCTGTGGCACTACTGGAATCTCGGGTATTGAAGCTGGAACAGTTATTGATCCTAATATTAATATTTCAGCCTAAAATGCAAATACAATGATAGTACCAGATTCAGGGCCATGTACAGCCCTTGAACAATAGACGTTATTCCCATTAACATCAATTAAGCCAGTGATTCTCAACTTTTTTGGCTTGAGGGCCACAGATACCACTTGTACAACCCTGAAGGGCCACCAGTCTCTGCCAGCCGTGTGTCGTCCTCTCCCTCCTCCCCTCCCCCCACCCCCCACTGCAACCAGATGGAAGGAGTTCAGTGAGGAGGCTGCCTCCTCGCTGATCTCCCGTCTCCCTGGCTGCAGCAGGAAAACTGAATGCATCCTATAACCCTTTACGTGCCATCTGGATCCCTAGACAGTGGTTCCCTTCTGCAGCCAGGGGGATGGGAGATTAGTGCTCACCTCCCTCTGACTCCAGCAGGGACCCAACACTTAGGGACCCAGGGGGAGTGCTTTGTCGTGCTCCCTGCTACAGACAGGGGGAGGGGAACGCTGATCTCTCATCCCCTTGGCTGCAGCAAGGAGCCTGCACTGGTCTTTTAGCCCTGTGGCAACATGCTCCTCCTATGTCCTTAGGCAGCGGCTCCCTTCTGCAGCCAGCAGGAGGGGAGTGTCAGGCCATTTTGAAAGCCCCTATGGGCCATTTTTGTCCCCCAGGCCACAGGCTGGGAACCACTGAATTAAGCACTGTTGTGGAGTTACGGAAGTCTATGTTCCTCTACCATTAATAAGTTTAGCTGAGGGAATTCTCTTATCATATTAGCTAAACCCGCTTTGCACAGAGCATAGAAGTCCTAAAATAGTTAAATTAACGTGTTTTTTCTAGCATGTCTTTAAATGACAAAAATCGAGCGAGCACAGTTATTTTGGCTTTCATAATAGAACCCAGATTTAGAAAGGGAAAACTTGTTGCCCTCTTTTGTTGCTTCAGATCTATGCCTCATCCACAGCTTGTTTCAGCAAACTGATGCTAATGGGGCACATATCCCACTGAATGCTATTCTACCTATGGGTTTGCACTGAAATTCAATCAGTTTGTTCGAATACAATTTCAGCTCTTTCATCTTCAGGATCAGCAAAACAATACAATACTGATCTGTGGAGGGGCTCAATCTTCAGCTGTGCTCTAAGCCACCTTTCTATTCCCTGATCCTGACTGTCCAGAAATAAAACCACCCCTGGAGTGACATTCTTGTACTTCCTAGCTTTAGACTTTTCATACTTCTCTGCACCCAGTAGCCACAGCTAACATCAGCACCCACCAGAACCAACCCATAAGGTGCTTAGGGTGTCACTGGAGCACAGCAAGTACCTGCCTTCACTAGAGGGGAGTCATGCCCATTGTGGCCTGTGCATTCTGGCACTTCACCCCTGAACTTCCCTCATGCCTCTACCAGGACTTATGGAAACCATCCCTAGGAAATAAATCAATTTTGGGTCCATTTAGTCCTGGGAGTTTTTGCTGAGTCATTCCACAAGGATGCCTATTAGCATGAGGTGTGACCAGTTCTATTTCTGATATGGACACCTGCCTAGAATTGAACTCAGACCAGCAACTAAGTACAAGCAGGTGGTAACAGCTTCTGATTACTCTCATTCTAGGTCAGATTAGAGTTGATGAACTCAAAGTGAAAGGCTTAGTATCTTATTAACAATTTCCCAAATCATCCAGTCCACAGACAATAGGGAATTTTAAGTAGAGACTGGGTGTGTTCCACAAATACCCCATTTGTCTTTTATTTATTTTGTAGCAAGTTGTTTCTACTGGTCACTACTTGTAGAAAAATAAATTTGAATGTAAATAACCTTGGACAGAACATTTGAGAATTAATATGCCCACAGACTTTTCTGACAAACTGTTTATTCTGAATATCAAACACATCTCACAACCATTTCAACCTCCATTTTCCACATCTTATTTTCTTCACATATTTGATTTTTTCAGACAGATGAATTATATGCTGCAAATGTCAGCTAATGCTCTCTATTGCCCTGGTTTGCACCAAACATACTCCAATACCACTTAAGGATATAAAAATAACATTTCAGTGAAGTGAATATTGCCATAAACCATACATCTGGTTATGAAATTAGACAGAAATGCTGCAGGGACTTCATCTTCAAGATGATCTTACTTGACCTCAGAAGTATTTTTTCCCTTATTACCCCAGACTTTCACACTTCATTGTCTGACACTCTCTTTTTCCATCTACTTGACAGTTTCCTTTAGACTCTTCAATTCATCAGTCGCCTAGGGAGACTAATTAAACACACCATAATTGAGGCTCAGAGTAAAAATATACTCCAAATCAAAGAGACCATATGAGGACCAAAAGAATGCAACCATGACTAAACAGAATTATGGAGGCTCTTAGAGGCAAAAAGGCATTCTTTAAAATTTGGAAATCAGATCCGAATGAAGAAAATAGGAAGTAGCACAAACTTATTATACAAAAGTATAATAAGGCAGGCCAAGAAATATTTGAGAAGCAACTTGCTAAAGACCAAAAAATTATCAGAAATAATTTTTGTAAATACATCAGAAGCAGGAAGCCTGTCAGTCAGTGTTGCCATTAGATGACAAAAGTGTGAAAGGAGCACATTGCAGAGATTTGCACTGGTCTTCACTGCAGAAGATGTGGGGGAGATCTCCATATCAGAGATATTATTTTGGGGGGACAAAGCTGCAGTACTGTCCCAAATTGATCTGTCAATACAAGAAGTTTAAGAACGAACTGATAACCTAAACTGTAGTAAGTCACCAACACCAGATGGTATTCATCCAAAACTTCGGAAGGAGCTCAAATATGAAATTACAGAACTACTAACTGTGGTATGTGACCGGATGACTGGAAGGTAACTAATGTAGTGCCAATTTTTAAAAAGAGTTCCCAAAGAAATCCTGGTAATTGAAGGCCAGTGAGCCTAACTTCAGTACTGGGCAAATTGGTAGAAACTATAGAAAAGAACAGAATTATCCGATACATAGATAAACATGATTCGTTGGGGAAGAGTCAATGTGGCTTTTGTGCCTTACCAATCTGTCAGAATTTTTTGAGGGAGTCAACAAGTATGTAGATAAGGGTGATCCTGTCGCTATAATGTATTTTCAGAATATCTTTGAAAGGCTCTTAGGAAACTAAGTCACCATGAGATAACAGGGAAAATTCTCTCATGGGTCAGTACCTGGTTGAAAGATAGGAAACAAAGGCTAAGAATAAACTGTCAGTTTTCACAATAGAGAGAAGTGAACAGGAGTACCTAAAGGATCTGCACTGGGACCCATGCTATTCAACATATTCATTATTGATCTGGAAAAAGTGTGGTGAACAGTGAAGTGGCAAAATTTGCAGATGATACAAGATTATTCAAGATAGGTAAGTCCAAAGCAAACTATGAGGAGTTACAAAGGGAACTCACAAAACTGGGTGACTGGACAACAAAATGGCAGATGAAATTCAGCATTGATAAATGCAAAGTAATGCATACTGGAAAAAATAATCCCAACAACACATATACAATGATATGTTTTAAATTAGTTATTACCGCCCAAGAAAGAGATCTTGAAGTCACAATAGTTAGTTCCCTGAAAACTTCCGCTCAATTCGCAGTAGTGGAATTTTTAGGAGAGGGATAGAAAATAAGACAGAACATATCATAATGCCACTATATAAATAAATGGTGTGCTCACACCTTGAATACTGTGTCCAATACTAGATGCCCTGTCTCAAAAAGGATATAGTGGAACTGGAAAGGTTCAGGGAAGGACAACAAAGATGATCAGGGGTATGGAACGGCTTCCATATGAGGAGAGACTAGAAAGATTAGGGCTCTTCATCTTAGAAAAGAAATGGCTAAGGGGGAGATATAGTAGAGGTCTATAAAATCATGAATGGTGTGGAAGTATTATTTACCCTCTGATACAATTAATAGGCAGCAGGTTTAATACAGACAACAGGAAATACTTTTTCACACAATGCACAACTAACACGTGGAACTGATTGACATGGGATGCTGTGATGGCCAAAAGTATAACTGGATGTAATGGCATGACACCCACCTCTCACGAGTGCCCTGGTCTGGTCGGGTGTGTCTGCAATTTTTCAGTTTCTGGTGGCCCCTGTTGGTAGTTTCTCAGGCGGTTTTCAGTGACTTAGCCCTCCAGCTGAGTCACACACACTGCCAGTGTCTGAAACAAAACAAACCCCTTCCGCAGTACACTGTCCAAATGCCCTGCAGCCCTCCCTGGGCTCAGTCTTTAAATAGTCCTGGCCCTGCTATGAGGCCGTACCCCAGGCTTCCTCCCTGGAGACACTGTCTTCCTGCAGCCCTCTCCAGGCTCAGTCCTTACTCAGTCCAAAAGGACACATCACGGAGCTCTCAGCTGGACATGTTCTTCTCTGTAGCCCTCCCTGGGCTCAGTCCTTGTCTCTGCTTGAGTCCTCAGTGAGCCCAGCCTTCCTGTTGAGCCACCCCTCTTGGACTCAGTTTCCTGACCACGACTCCCCACTGAGTCAATCCCAGTAATGTGGCCTCTTTCCCTGGGTTGCCACTCTTCAATTCCCTTCCATAGGGCATAGCCACTTCCTTCAGTGGCTGGTGCAGGGAAGGGGACAGTTCCGCTCATTGCTCCAGGTCCCAACCATGGGACCCTTTTAGTATAGCAGCCTCATGCTGTCCCCCTTCACAAATTGCTGTTCTGCATTTCCCTGGGCCACTTCCCCGTAGCTGGTCTTAGCTGAGTCCCGGCAGCCAGCCAGAAGCTATTCTCTCACTCCCCCACTCCATGCCAGTAACTGCTTGCTTCAGTACCAGTAGCAAGCCAGAAGCTTCTTCCTTGCTCCCTGTTTGCAACTGAGCTGCGCAGCCCTTTTATCTCCTGCAGCCAGCCAGGAGCACCTCTTGCTCCCCTGGTTCCTGCCAGCAGATTGACTAAGGCTCAGTCCTAGCAGTCTGTCAGGAGCCTCTCATTGCTCTCCCGCTCCCGGCCAGCAGACTGTCTTCTCCTGCTCCAGGCAGCAACTAACTGCTGCTCTGTTCTGCAGCTATTTTTATATGGCCCTACTTGGTCCTGACTGGCTGCTTCTCCGGCAGCCACTCTAGGCTATTTAGAGGACTTCTCCTCTGCTCCTTTCTGGGACAGAATGTGGCAGGATGCTTAGGCCTCCAGCAGGGAGCCTTTGGGCCTTGTCCACCTTGTCATACTGGGTTCTAAAAAGAACTGGCTAAGTTCATGGAGGATAGGTCCCTCAATAGTTATTAGCCAAAACGGACAGGGTGATCCTAAACCTTTGACTAACAGAAGCCAGAAGTGAAAGAGATGGTGTATCACTCCAAAGTTGCCCTGTTCTCTACACTCCCCCAGAAGAAGAATCCCATGCACTGCTACAGACTGGGGACCAACTGTTTGTGACACATTGCACCCTCCATGTTCACCCTTACAGTGTAATTGTGTATTGTTTAATGCAAAGTATGTCATGTAAGTTGTTTCTGGAATGCTCATGACATACTGAACATTATTGTTATAGTAATATGTTTGTTGTGATGTCATATGTATGGTTATGAGGCATCGCTATGTGATGTGCCCAGAGATGTGTCTCATGGCTTAAAACATATCCAATCAAAACTCTACAGAGCTAGGGAGCAATTCAAACCTCACTAAGGCATGCATAAAACAAACCCAGCTTTTCCAGGAACAAACGACTATCCTGAACATCAACAAAGGAACCATGATAAGGGGATGCTCAGTGACTCAGGACATTGATAAAGCCATACAAGGACATTGTTTGTCACCTGACCTTGAAATGGGGGGTGAAGCCCCAGAAGGAAGAAGGAATATTTTAAAAAGGAGAGATATTTTGCAATCACTCTCTCTCTCTCTTCCACCTCTATCTACAAACACCACCAAGCAACTGAAGTGCTAATCACAGTGGGAGGGATTGTCTGAAGGCAGATCACTCAGTGTTTGGTGAGAATCATCTGAGTTTGAAAGGTTGCTGAACGTGTTAAACTCAGTTTAGAATGCAATTTGCCTTTTGTTTTCTCTTGATCAAATCTGACCTGCTTTCCTCTAATTTATAATCACTTAAAATCTTTCTGTACTTAATAAATTAGTTTATTTGTTTTATCTAAAGCAGTGTATTTGGTTTAAGGTGTGTTAGAGACTCCATTTGAAGTGACAAGGCTGATGCATATCAATTTCTCTGATAAATTGATGAACATATGAGCTTGCAGTGTTCAATGGGCAACAATGAACATTGTAAAACAGCAGTTCCTAGGGTTGCATCTGAGACTGGGGATATTAACTGGGGTCATGCCATTGCATAATCCAGTGAGTGGCTGGCTAGAGTCATTCACTCACGAAGTTGGGAGCAACTTGCTTCCTGGTGGCTGTGTGTGAGCTGCCCAGGAGGGGAGTTCACACAGCAAGGCAGAGTAAGACGGACTCCAGAAGTGGGGGATTGGGATGACACAGTGATTCACCAGTCCAGATTACAGAAGGGAACTTCACAGCAGTTCTGCAGAAAAGAACCTGGGGGTTATAGTGGATAAGAAGCTGGATATGAGTCAACATTCTGCTCTTGTTGCCAAGAAGGTTAATGGCATATTGGGCTGCATTAGTAGGAACAGTGCCAACAGATCGAGGGAAGTGATTATTCCCCTCTATTCAGCACTGATGAGGCCACATTTGGAGTATTGTGTCCCGTTTTGGGCCCCCACTACAGGAAGGATGTGGAAAAATTGGAGAGAGTCCAGTGGAGGGCAACAAAAATGATTAGGGGGCTGGAGCACATGACTTATGAGGGGAGATTGAGGGAACTGGGCTTGTTTAGTCTGCAGAAGAGAAGAGTGAGGGGGGATTTGATAGCGGCCTTCAACTACCTGAAGGGTGGTTCCAGGGAAGATGGAACTAGGCCGTTCTCAGAGGTGGCAGATGACAGAACTAGGAGCAATGGTCTCAAGTTGCATGGGGAGGTCTAGGTTGGATATGAGGAAAAACTTTTTCACTAAGAGGGTGGTGAAGCATTGGAATGGGTTACCTAGGGAGGTGATGGAATCTCCATCCTTAGAGATTTTTAAGGCCTGACTTGACAAAGCCCTGGCTGGGATGATTTAGTTGGGGTTGGTCCTGCTTTGAGCAGGATGTTGGACTAGATGATCTCCTGAGGTCCCTTCCAAACCTAATCGTCTATGATTCTATAATTAATTGTTCAGAAAAGAAGGTTTCACTGTAAACATGAAGGAGATAAAAATATCTCTACCTTAAAAGTACATATCAAAAGGATTTTTATTCTTTTTTTTTTAATAGTGAGGTCATGTATCCAGAACCATTAAATGCTTGAAAAAAATAATTACATTCTAACTGGGAAGAGTCAGGTCTCTCTGACCTCTGCCTTGAGAATACCAGAAATGGTGAATATAACAAAATAACTTCAGTGAATTATATTTAACCTGTGTTTATAAAATGAATGCACAATGACATCATAATTTTATCCTTGACAGAATTAAGTACATCCTAGGGTTTGGGTCCTAAAGACAATCTTCTATAAAATAAATATAATTGAAAACCTTCCAATTAGGAAATATATTTACTTTTTAATAAAGGTTTATATTTTTTTAGTTCATCTTTTCAGTTTGTCTTTGCTTTTCCTGACTTCTGACAAAACTAGCGCTTTTATCTGTATGATAAATTATCCTGTAAGTCAAACATTGACTGCAGTTATTTCTGCTTGCAAAAAGCCATGATTGAACACACAAATAATCCACAACTAAACAAAACTAAAGCCTATGCTAAATACTGTGTAATCCTCCCACCAAATCCCTCACAGTTAGGGATCAGGAAAGCTCCAGAATGTGATGTACATGCAAAACTGTCCACTAAGGATTTATGGGCTAAAAGACTGTGCATGCCTAAATCCCCATCTGAGCATTTAATTTTAGGTGCAAGTGGGATATGAGCATGTACTGGATTTCTTAAAGGAGGGGGCTGGGTATGTTCAGAACCTGAATGTCCTAAAGGACATATACATACTAATGAACCAAATTCTGGGCATATTCTTGGGAACAGAGGGGCCTTGCCCCTACAGAGTTGAGTTTTGTATATGGATGCTGGTCGCCTGTGATATACAGGCGGTCAAACTACATGATCTGATAGTCCCTTCTGGCTTTAGTTTTTATGACTCTGACTCTCCAATCTATTTTCAGAATTGCTGTGGAGGGTGCCTGGGCTAATTTGGGTGAGTTCCAGCTAGCCTATGAATTCATGGGCTGTCTGCATCACCAGGAAGGCCTTCACTGCTCTGGTGGCCCAATACCTGGATGCCACAGTAACTGGCTGGCTGCTGAGTGAAGTTGCCCTGAGTCACATCACAAAAATACATGTACTTGCACAGTGCATCAATGAGTAACCAAGCTAAACTCTCTCATTTACAGGATACAGAGACTTTCCCCCATGCACCTGGCTCCATAGCCCATCCCTATACAAAGGAGACCTACAGTAGGTCAATAAGGAACACCAGTTCACTGACAAAGACCCTTTACATAAGAGATATTCCAGACACCACTATGAGTGGCAGCAGAAGAGTCCATCCCGACTGGTTTGTCAGTCTCAGTGTGGAACTGCAGCCTGCCACAGTGTGCAGTAGATATTTTTGTGAATCAGGCCAGTCTGCATACGCTGATGACAGATATGTATATGTTAACAAGACAGGTGTAGCTGTGGTCATAAATCCCTGGGCAGTCAGGCTCATTGACCCCAGTGTTCTGGAAATTTGTCTGCCAGGTGGCCATGCTGGTGTCTGAGCACAGCACAGACATTTGTGCACAGAGAGAGAAACCAACATGAAAGTAAAGGTCTGGTTGCCTAGCGACTGTAACACAGGCCTCCCAATTGGGAAAATGTGGTGTTGTGTCTGTAAATGCAAAATGACCATTTTAAATTGGCATATTACAGTTTTGTGGATACGTGATGGTCCAGCTGCTTTTGAGTCTAACTTAAATCCCCCTTGCTGCCAACTCTGATGTGCAGAGAAGAGTGGGACCAGCCCACTACACCCTGCATCCATTTGTTGTCTTGGCCCATTCAGCATGACTCAAAAAACAAAACTAACACACTACTCACAAAACTAGGAAAAGTTTAAAAGAAGACAGTAAGCATTTTTAGGCCAGTGTTATTTCTTGCTAATAAAGATGCCTCAGGCACCAAAGGTCTGGAGGAATATTTTTTAAAACAAGTTTTTAATTTATTATTCATGACAAAGGTTTTATGAAATAAAACAAATTTACCTTATGAAACATTGCTTAATAAATTCTTAACAACACTTGACCTTGTAAGCTCACATGCTGCATCACTGTGTCTTTAATAACTCCACTAAATAACCACAGAGTAGCATCGTGAAGTTATGTATGTTTTTAATCTACTTAGAGTAAGTACATTTATTTTTTTTAAAAATCTCTATCTAATGTCTAGACTGTGATTGCCCTCTCAGTTCTACAGACTATGATGCTGGTGGACCAGTTGCCAGCTCATGCCAAGCCCTTAGGTCTCAACTGAATATTGACAAATGCATAGCTGGAACCCATTTGGCTCACCTGTCTGTTAGTATTGTTAAAATAGGTATTAGGTTTATCAAAATTTGTTCAGATTTTATTAAATGTCTCTAAATTGCTGCATGTGGTAATCTCACTTATAATATCCATATCCCATGTTATAAGGTAATATTTAAGTGTTTGCTCTGTAACTGTAAATCACCAGATAGGAGAGAAGCATTAACAAATGTGAAATGCTAGTTACCAACAGGAGGTGTTATCTCTTGCCCAATGAAAGAAGACCCATCAACCCCAGACAAACCATTGTGGAACATCAGAAGACAAAAGGCTTGGTGGATTGCTCTGCCATGAAGAGGAGATGTGCAACTGAATTCTTCCAAATAGCTGAATTTGCAACATGAAGCAGAAGGGGGAAAGGAATAAAAAGCCCTAACAAGGAGAAACTGTATCTTTTATAATGCTTAGACTCTGAGGGACAAGGATTACCAAGCATAAGCAAAAGATCCCCAGTGCTTGGCCTGGGTTAGCCCTAAAATACATACAGAACTTGCTTATTATAAAAACTTCTATTACCTTTTGAAACTTATGACTGTAACTCATTTGTGTGTGTTTACCTACTTTAACCTTGTAAATAACTTCTTTTCTTTTCTAATTAATAAATATTTAGACAATTTATTATAGGATTGGCCACAAGCATTGTCTTTGGTGTGAAATCTCAGGTGCAATTGATCTGGGGTAAGTGACTGGTCTTTTGGAATTGGGAGTAACCTGAACATTGCTGTGATTTTTGGTGTAACAGACCACCTATCACAAAGGCAAGCTTGCCTAGGTGACAAGCTACATCAGAGGGTCCAAGGAGACTGTCTGTGACTCCATGGTTAGGCTGTTATAGCACCTGAGGAGTTTACACTTGATTGGTGAAATCTAGGTATAGAACTCACGGACAATTTGGGTTTTGTGACTGCTTCTTAACAGCCTGCCCAGAGGTTGGTATTCATGTTCTTGAGACACTGCAGGACAGCTTGACAGAGACTCCTAAGGGAACAGACCTTACTCATGGATGCTGGCACAGGGGTTTGACATGGTGGAGGGGACAATGAGGCAGGAAACTGTGAGGAAAAGATAAAGTATAAGGAAGAAGCATAGCCCCCTGCTCAGCATGCATTATGTCTCCCTCTAGTGACTCTTCCAAAGTGGTTTACGAGTCTGGAACTGCACAGGCAGCCTGTTATGATACATACCAGATAGTTGACCTTCCAGAGAAATATGTTTGACCCCTCATTGAGCACCATCACTCAGAGTCAAGGACCCATGGAGTCGGCGCCTTTGGAACCCTCTCAGAAACTTTTGCCGAGCATTATTTTGGATGTGTATGGGAAGGAAGGCAGGACAGACAAGAGCTGAGAGACAGTGAAAGGCAGACAGAAGGAGCAGCTGAAATCACAATGTCTGATCCTAGAAGAAACTTGGGGAGAGGTTTTTGGGCCAGGGTGCAGGCTGAAAAGTGTGTTCTTGGTGCTGTGAGCAAAAGAAGCTGTTTTCTGCCATTTGATTCCTTCTGTGTCCTGGTGCAACGGATTTTGTACATTCTTTGTAAATAAACAAAACTTCACCACAGAAATCTCTATTACCAATGTCTACTCCCAGATGAAACAGCTCCAGGGCCCCAAACATTGACTAACCACTCAGTTTCAACACTACATTGGAACCAACCACTGGTCTGACCCTTAATATCTCTGAGAAAGGGCTTTAGAAAGATTGACAATAACTACCTGCAAGATCAGCTGGTTATGAAACATCTAGCATTGTAGCCTACATTTCTAAAAATGTTGTTTTCTCGAAAAAAAACCAAAATTCTAGCAAAGAAGAAAACTGAACATTTCACTAGTGCATTTATGTACCGCTGCTGCTCTGTGGCCCTAATCTGGATAGCACTTTCTACTAATGATATATGGCAGAAACAGAGATTTGTGTCATACAGATTCTGCATGGAAGGAGGAATAACAGTCCAAAGATTGGAGTAAGGGGTGGCAGCTCATACCCTTTTCTGTAGAACTGTAAATCTTTTCTATATGCTTTGCCAGAAATTTGGTACCAATTTGCTGTACCAATTCATTGGGGCTATTGGTTGGTATGCAAGCCACACATCCCCTGAGATAAGATAAGGACGCACTAGCAGGCAGTCTTATCTTTGGATTTTGGTACTCTTATGAATTGAACCACAATCTTACCTTAACAGATTATTTTTGTATTTAATATTTAATAAGTTATAACTGCAGAGAAGCGTGGTGGCAGTTTAGTGGATAACATACTAGTCTTTCACCAGTAAGACCATCTATGATATGCATAATGCAATACCTGCTCATTCTACTGCAGCTTTTGGTCAGGAGAAATATAGGAGCGATCTAACATAAGAGTCAGAAATATGCTTCCATTCAAGCTTTCAGACAGGCTTTCAAAAGGCAACACAGTTATGTCTGCAGCTTAACACATTTGTGAATTAATATAAAAACAGTTGTTTTCAGCAAACTCTCTTTTGACTAAAGCTGAGATGCACTTATCGGAAAACAAAATAAAGAAGAGGGAATGGTCCACAATTCTCACTTATGAAGCACTACAAAAGAACTCCCTACACAGAGGCAGGCCCAAGCCTTTCAGTATCATTCCTGCATGCAGCTTCTAAAACAGTTCTATGAAATGCCCACGAATCGAAAGAATTGCAAAAGAATAAAAGCTCACTTGTTGTTAGACTTGGCAGAATTGTGATAGATTCTCCATCTCTGATGTCTTCAAGACTGGATGCCTTTCTGGAAGATCTGCTTTAGCCAAATACAAGTTATTAGGCTCAATATGGGGTTACTGGGTGAAATTTAATGGACTGTGATATAAAAGCAGTCAGCTTAGATGATCTGAGAGTCCCTTCTGGCCTTAAACTCCATGAATCTATAAATAAGCTTCCTAGATGAGAACCGAATTTCTAATGTGAACAACAAGCAAAAAGAAAGCACTTAAAAATGCTTTCTTTATATACCACACAAAAGAATAAAGGGTAACCCCTAACTTTTGTTTTCCTTTGCAGATCACTTTTAGGAAATCAAAGAAAGATTATGTTTAAGCAAGTGGCTGCATTTATAAACAAAGCGATAGATGATCAAGCATACAGAATAAGTCATAATAACTGATTAATGGTATGGACAGAAACCACTGAATTCTATCACCAGAACCTATGTTTACATCATGTCCTTTATTTACTTATATGGCAGCACCCAAGGCATATTATGAACCTTAGATTGATAGTTTAAGCAAACCAAGATGATTACTGGTCTCCAAAAGACCATAGCTCTCAACCTGAAAACCTGCCAATGGGCGACACAAATCATCCGAATATGTGCAACCCTGTAATATGTTGCATCATAACTGAAAAATTATGTTTTTAACAACTCTTCATAAGGATGTTGTCTCACAGTATGAATTAAATAAACCAGTTCTTCAATCTGTTAAAGAGCTGTGGGGGTTGTGGAATGGGCAGGTGCCCAGGATGTTTGAGGATTGATTATTTTATAGGGGGGGTTCCTTGTGAATGCTTTCCATAGAGCAGCATAGCAGTGGGGAAAGGCTGGTCCCTGTTCAGGCTACTCTCCCAACTGAAGGATTCTGTTGTTGCTGCTGCAACCCCATTGACTTCCTGGGGCCAGAATACCCTCAGCTACTCCTCCAGTAGAGCTGTGGGAGCTTTGCCCCCACTTTCATGCTCCTTGTTCCTTGGCCTCCTTCTCCCTTACCCCTGTGCTGCTGGCCCCACTTCCTCCTGGGTTTTCTGCAGTCTTGAGAGTGAGCCCTGCAGGAGAAATAAAAGACACCTAAATAAAACTAAGGAAGACACTGGTTCTGTTTCTTGATGGTATCCTCCAGAATGCTGCTGACAGAATTAACACATGCTCACCCAGTCACGAACAGAGATAAACATGAGGACCAGCAAACCACAGGCTCCATATGGCGGATCCACCTCAGCACTGAACAGGCCACTGAAGAAGTCACTGTTCAGAGAACAACAAGTGGTCATGTGATCAGAAAGCAACTGAGTTTGAGAGGCTGCAATAACTGGCAAATGTCCATGTGATGCTTTGAGGATTCTATGTACAGTGTACTCGGGCACACATGCCTCCACACAAGGTAGGAAAGTGATAAGGAGCTACTTGAAGATCCAGTCAGATTAAATGAAGACACCTGGAGCAGGAGGTAGGAAGGGGTTCAAAAGAAAGAGCCCTGGTCAACTGGAGTGAGTATGCATGCTTGCTTACTCATAGATGGAGAGAAGGCTGGCCGGGCTTCAGACTTGTTTTGGATTTTGAGTGCCCTGAAAGGAGAGATGGTCTTTACAACCCAGAAGGATTTGGAGGCTCGGTGGAGCAGCAGGAAACCAGCTGGGAAACCGAGGCTGAGTGTTTTCTGCACTGCACAGTGCTGCAAGTGGTGTGCTGGTAAGGGTGTGTTATAACATACAGCTTATAAATTCTGTTTGATGTTGGGAGCTGGCTCTGTGAGTCTGTTAGACGGCAAACTCCATTCCAAATGTAGGGCTTTGTTGTCTTTTTACCTCCATGTTAGATGGCAACACTGAACTAACAATGGAGGGTTGTTAAACCTTGATGGTCCTGTTGTCACTGGGAAGCACCCTTGGACAAAGAGTTGGCCAGGGCAAACCAATTTTTCTTTTTAAGTCTGAACTCCAAAGGGGAGGTACCTAAGCAACAGATCACCTAGTGGAGGACTTTGGTCACCCAACAATATTGATCAGGGTCGCCTGACAGAGGGGACTTGTGCTTACAGAAGAGTCTATTTTAGAGAGAGAGGGAGAAGAGACCAGCAGCAGAAAGCTGGCTGCAGCAGTGAGAGGAGGCACCATGTTCCACAGGAGAAGCCACGTGCAGGAAGGAAATGGAAGAGGCTGGATCCTGAACTCCTGGAGACTCTGACCTAAGCCCCAAGAATGTTCAAGTGGTGAGGAAGCTAAGGCAGGGCAATGCAGGTAGGTGTGATATTATTTTGTCCAGATCTGTATATTTGTGCTCTCTAGTAATTGTGTAAGCAATGTTTGCAATTCACGTCTGTTATGTACTTCACCTCTCATATGTTTGTGGAGAGGCAGAGGGTTAACCAGGCTGAGCTCTGAAAAAGTATGTGCTTAAACTACTGGGGAGTCTGGGAGAGCTAGCACTAGAGTCAGGGCTTAGGCAGTTGGACTGTGAGGTCTCAGCTTGCAGAAAGAAGCCCTAGACAGAGGATCTGCACCCCAAGAGTGTGCCTAGAGACTCTAACCTAGAGGCAGTACCTGAACTCTTAAGTTTTGAGAAACTTAAAAGCACATAGGTCCAGCATGGTGGGACCCAAACACAACTGCCTGGTAAGCATCCAACAGGTGGGAGCTCTATAAGGACAGTGACATCTAGCATCCTGATCTCCATCTCCAACATCTCTGATTCTTTTATTAATTGGCTGTATTTGTTTTCTTGTGGATAATTTTGGCTGCGATTATGGCATATTTGTTCTTTTTTATATTTTTTAAAAGAGAAATGTTAGAGCAGTCACTGAAGTTTTCAGATGAGGGGGATATAGTCTTCTATAACCCTGATTCATGTCATGTGGTTGGGGCTAGGAAATAAAGACAAGTTCTTACCATCACTTCTATGTGTCACATCTTTTATTATAGTTGATGAGGGTCTTGGGTTTTCAGAACTGGGTCCTCATTCCTGACTCTTGGGGTTAGTAGAATGGGAGGTGTTGCTCATTATGTCATACCATTTACAGCTCTCCATGTTAATGCCCTCTACCCTCACATAAAACACAACTACATTTACAATAGTTCAAACAGTTCCATCAAATGACTGAGACAATAGGTTCCACGAGGCAACTTATTTCAGGGGACAACATTCCGTGCTGCACGAGATCCTAACTTTAAAATCAGTTGTGTGACATTACAGATGCAGTTCAATTTTAGGCAAGGCTCCAGCTGCTGAGTCCCATGCCAAAAGACTCCTTCGATGAGCAGTGAATAATGTGTAGTGGCTAAAATTCAAACACTGTCTGAAGCCAGAATCTCAACAGCCCACAGCGAAAAGGATGACATCACCTTACAAAATTCTGAAATCTGGATATAAAGATCTAATCAAGCAATTCATGAGCCTCTCTAAGGAAAGTTCAGAGTCAAAAATAATGCTGAGATACCAAGATGATTCAGCAGGTTGAAAGCATATTTCTTTTAACTTGCCACTTAGACTGAATTAACATTCTAAATGTACTTGTCAAGGCATGGTACTCAAACCAAATCCATTCAGTTTTATACTAAGAAAACCCAAAATGTGTCAGGTACCCATGATCACCTGCTTTATGAACCTGTGGCCTGCAAGGAGTTAAAAGTCAATGTTGGGCCCATGCAGTCCCATTCCTATAGGTCTGCTGAGCATGTTCTGGAGGGAGGACTGGGTTAAAAAGAGCTCAGAAGCTCACTCAAAGGGTGGTGGGCAGGCTATGAGAGAGGAGAAGCCAGACAGAAGGTGCCTCCTGAGAGGGAACACAGAATAGGTAGAGACCCACCCAGGTAGTGCCTTCTCCAACCACCGCCCACTCTGAGAACCAGGTAGTCTTGCAGGGCCCTATGCATTTGGACTTTGCGTGTGAAGGTGTTGACTGTTGGAGCTGTGCCCCAAACTGAAGGAGCACACAGGTAGGAAATAGCGTAAGGAAGTAGGTTTAGACTCTGTACAGGGAGGATCCTGCTGCTGCTACTTCCTACTGGGCCCTGGGCTGGGTCCTGGTTGAGAGGAAAGAACTGGGAAAAGCAAAGATCCAGATGCAGCAGGGAGGCCCAAATACTCCTAGCTTGGAGTTCAGAACCAGACACTGCTACTGTCCCCCTGACAGAGACGCAAGGGGTTGGTCAAATGTGCTAACTGCTAGGCCACCAACTCTCCAAGCCCCCATCACAGACCCCTTGATCATTCCATAAAGAGAGTAGTGAGTAGGAGCAGATAGGTAAAACATCATAAGCTGGGGATAACTATTGGTTGTAGAAAACATACTAGAAGGAAAGCTTTTCAAAAGTAGTCTGCAAATATTAAAGAGCTGAAGTCCAAGTTGGCAGCAGCAGGAGAAATAATGCAGGTTTCTCCACAATGGGCCTGAAGCTTGGAACGATCAGGTTAGAATATAGTTCATGAATATTTAATTATTGGCCTCTCAGCTGAGATGGCTTAAAAGTGTGTCAGTGAGTGCCAGTTGTTTTGGGTTTTGTTTTTATCTAGACATCTCTCCAAGGGAAACTTGAATGAGGCCACCAGATACACAGCCCAACAGTCATCAGATGTTAACTCTATATATCTTCAGATTGTCATGCCTGCCTGCGCTAAGACAGTGTTCACAATACCCAAGAGAAGATCTAGACACTCCCAAGCCCAGCACATGGTGAAACTTAAAAGCAAAATTCAGTTGTGCTAGCCTATTATGCAGCTTTTAGTACAGCAGGTGAATGTCTTTTGCTCTCAGCTCCTATTTAGGCACCAGAATAAATGGAGCTAATGGATGCTGAGCCCTTCTGAAAATCTGGACTTTACCTATTAGCAGTCCTTACCTTAGTGAAGGGTGTGGCTGAAAGCAAGTGGCATTATGAAACCACTTATTCTGATTTCATGTGTAATTTTACTCCTGCGGGAATTCTGTGCCACTGTGCATGCACAGAATTCAAATCCCCTGCAGATTTTTTTTCACTGCAGAATATAGATTCTGCTGGAGAGGCATTGCAGTTACATCTCTCACCTACTAGGGACTGCTGTGGCACCAGAAGGGTAGCCAATCAGCAGAAAGTCTGCATTCCTCACAGCAGGGACAGGTGAGGAGGCTTGGGACAGACAGAGCGGGCCAAACTGGACTCCTGGGGGGCGTTACACAGACTGGGATTCAGAAGGACTAGTGGGGGGGAGAGGCTGGGGCCAGGAGCAGGTGGGGTGAGAGCATTGAGCCAGGGCTACACAGGGACAGGGGGGCTGCAGGGCCACACAAGGACAGGGGTACATGTGCCTGAATGAATGGGAGAGGTTAAGGGTTAGCCAGGGTTTGCACATGGCAGGCTCCCCAACTCCCTAACAATCCCATCTTGCCACCCTCCAAAAAAACTGTTCCATGCTTCTCCCACCCACACCCAACTTCATTCCCAGGTTCCTTCCCTCTCTCTCAAATCCTCAATTACCCCTGACTCCCCCAAGCCTTTGCATTGCTTCTGAGGGGCGCAGGTAATAGGTTTCTGCATTGTAATGTAAATGAATTACCCAAAGTTCTCTATTAATATACCTAGTAAGGAATCTATTTGTCTAAACAAATTTCCTGAATCTTTTTGTTGTTGTTACAGACATACTTGCTGACAGGTATTTTGAAATAAATTACCAAAATGATTGAAACTGGTGTGATTATATTGTGTTATTTTGACAAATAAAATTTGCAGAATTTTAAAATATTGTGCACAGAATTTTTAATTTTTTGGTGAAGAATTCCCCAAGGAGTATGTAATGCTTGACAGAGTGCCTTCCCTATCCTGCACGTTCTCAGTGGCAATACTTACTTGAAGAGAGTTATAATGTGCTTAAATGTTTGCAAGGATGGGGAAGTTTCCATTTTTCATAGTAATATTTATCTTTTGATATTTTAGGTTCAGAGTATTGATAAGTTGCTTTTTTATTTCTGCTTCCAAATAAATCTCTCTCCCCCTCATTTAGCCTACTGAAGATATTTAATAAACTCAGAGTAAATGGTGTTCATTGAATATAACTTCCTCTTCATGCATAATGGCCAATATTAGGAGAATGGGTTCCGTTACTAGTTAAAACTGATGTTACAGCCTTCTGAAACATTTTGGTATTGTGTATCATTTCTTTTGAATATGCCTAGAAATTGTGCAGTCTTACTAAGATTCTCTTGGTAAAAATCTCACATGCATTTTTCAGCTAGAATCTACTTACGTAGTTAAGAGAAAACCAATCTGAATTTATATTACCACTCTTAACTAGAATATAAGGCCTTGGAGAGTACCCTAAGGGCATCTGTAACAAATACACAACTGTGATTAATCTACAGTAACTGGTTAGCAGATGTCAGATCTACAATTTAAAAAAACAAACAAAAAACCCCCAGCCTTTTTCATCTTAAAAACAAACAAAACAACTCCAAAAAATCATTACTCCAGAGACACATTTGTTTAGCCCCATTGTTTTAAAATTCTGGGCAGATGCAGACTGCCATCTGTAAGAATAATCAAGGGAAAATGTTCAACCAAATGTAAGATTCAGACTTAAAACTGGAAAAGTCAAGGTTAAGCCTCTTTATTTTCATACTGTATAACACAAAGAGCAGAGTGAATTGAGTCTATGAGGAGACTATATGTAGATGGCCCAATAAATTATAGTAAAATGGGTATATTATCATCCAGGATCCTGTTTTATATTTACTATATACAACTCCAAAATATTAGGAGGCATAACTCTTTGTATTAAGCGCAAAATACAGAACATATATAATATAACATACATAATGAAGAAACCACACATGCATGGATGGGGTCCAAGTATCTGGAAGAAATTTAATAGTGGAAAGTGCAAGGTCATGCTTTTAGGGACTAATAACAAGAATTTTTGCTATATGCTGGGGACGCATCAGTTGGAAGTGACAGGGGAGGAGAAGGACCTGGGCGTATTGGTTGATCACAGGATGATCTATGAGTCACCAATGTGATGTGGCCAGGAAAAAAGCTAATGTGGTCCTTGGATGCATCAGCAAGGTATTTCCAGTAAATAGAAAGGTGTTAATGCCATTATAAAAGGTGCTGGTGAGACCTCATCTGGAATACTGTATGCAGTTCTGGTCCCCCACGTTTAAAAAAAGATTAATTCAAACTGGAACAGATGCAGAGAAGGGATACTAGGACGATCTGAGGAATGGAAAACCTGCCTTGTGAAAGGAGACTCAAAGAGCTCGGCTTGTTTAGCCTAACCAAAAGAAGGTAGAGGAGAGATATGATTGCTCTCTATAAATACATCAGAGGGATAAATACCAGGGAAGGAGAGGAATTATTTAAGTTCAGCCCCAATGTGGACACAAGAACTAATGGATATAACCTTGCCATCAGGAAGTTTAGACTTGAAATTCAACTCAGGTTTCTAACTGTCAGAGGAGTGAAGTTCTGGAATAGCCTGTGGGGGCAAAAAACTTAGCTGACTTTAAACTGAGCTTGATAAATATATGGAGGGGGTGGTACTATAGGACAGCCTAGTTTGACAATCAACTGATCTTTGACTACTGGTGGTAGATATGCCAATGGCCTGTGAAGGGATGTTAGATGAGGTGGGTTCTGAGTTACTACAGAGAATTCTTTCTTGGATGTTTGGCTGGTGAGTCTTCCCCACATGCTCAGGGATTGCCATATTTGGGGTCAGAAAGGAATTTTTCCGCAGGACAGATTGGCAAAGGATCTGGGGGTTTTTTTGCTTTCCTCTGTAGCATGGGGCATGGCTCACTTGCTGATGGATTTTCTGTACCTGAAAGTGTTTAAACCATGATTTGAGGACTTTAATAACTCAGTCATAGGTTAGAGGTTTATTACAGGAGTGGATGGGGTGAAGTTCTGTGGTCTGCGTTGTGCAGGAGGTCAGACTAGATGATCATATTGGTCCCTTCTGACCTTAGTCTATGAGTCTATCTGTGCTCACTAAATACAGACTGCAAGGCCTAGCACACGGCTGCTCTGGCAGGGTTCTGGTGACTTGAGACGTAAAAGATAATGAGGATTATTACAGAGCTAAACAACTACTTAAAGGGACAGTACCAACTTCTAATACACTACAGTAGTTTTTATTTCATGGATAGTTGTGAACATTTTATTTCCTAATTTTAAACAGATTTATACAATCAGCTGATACAAATAAGCTCAGCTCCATTGACGTCACAGAATACTAGAACATCATGTTTGTAGCATACTCTTCCCACAAAGGGGGGGATGTCCCGTCATTTGAGAGATCGCCAAATGAGTAGGGTTTGTTCCAAATGATTCAGGTTTTGCAAACGTAATTTGCCCAATGTATCGACTAACATTCAAATATATAAAAATGTCATGAAATTTTGTACATCATTTTTGGTCATTATCTGTCTAAGGCCTGATGTACACTGGCGACGGAGGTCGACGTAACATCACTTATGTTGATCTCCGAAAGCCTGCGTCTACTCTTGTACGGCAGTTCTGTCGACTTAAACTGCGGCAAAAGTCGAGGTAATAAAACCACCTCTGCAAGTGGCGTAGTGCCTACATCGATTTTATTGGGTCGATTTTGTGTCAGTGTAGACAGAGCATAATGTAATTCGACATTAATGGCCTCTGGGAGGTATCCTACAATGCCCCATTGTGACCGTTCTGGACATTCGCGTACTGCTGTTACATGCTCACGCTAACCAGAAATGGCCCCTCCCCTCATGCCCCAGGAAAATTTGAATGTTCATTTCCTGTGCAGCCAGCATGAAGAGAGCTTTGTCGCTGGATTCCTCATGGCTACTGCAAGGCCCAAACGCGCTCCAGCATGGAGTCGACCAGAGGTCTTAGATCTCATCGGTCTGTGGGGCGAGGAGTCCATTATGGCTCAGCTCAGAGCCAGCAGAAGGAATCTGGACATTTATGGGAAGATATCCCAGGGCATGTTGGAGCAGGGACACAACAGGGATGCACAGCAGTGCAGAGTGAAGATCAAGGAGATGCAGCAGTCATATCAGAAAGCCAGGGAAGTTAACAGCCATTCTGACTCCTCATAAAAAACATGCCGCTTCTACGAGGAGCTGCACGCAATTGTAGGTGGCAACCCCATGATGGTGCTGCCCCGCAGCATCGAGACCTCCACTAGATCACAGTCCATGGACAATGATGAGGACTCCATGGACGAGGAGGAGGCTGAGAATAGAAGGGTGCAGGAGAACAGGGTGTCCGTTCTCCCAGACAGTCAGGACCTATTCCTGACCCCAGAGCAGTGCAGCAACACACAGGACAGCAATAATGATCCCGGGGAAGGCACATCTGGTGATTTTTTTTTTCTTCTTAGCGGTTCTGTTCTTTTAAAAGGGGGGGGAGGGAGGGAGTCCAGGAAGGGGATTTCAGGCATTTAGATGACTTTACTGGGGGGTTACCCCCGGAACAGATTATTTATTTATGTGCAGAGATATGCTCCAAGAATCATCAGTTGATATCTCAAGGAAACTCATGTAGGTAATCTGTTACCCTTTACACAAGGTTTCTTGTTCCTTCCTCCTCGGTAGGATACTTTGCCGCGCCACGCTGTAATCAAGGGAGCCGGCGTCATGGCGGAACACAGCATAGCGGCATTGGGGCCAGGCTGGTATCCCGCTGGGTGCAGCAAATCTTCCCTTGCCTCGTGCATTACCCCCAGGAGACTGATATTGCTCATGGTCACCTAGGGAAGACGGCGCATGTTTAAAATACCCGAGCTGTACAGCAGATACCCTGTATCTCTGTAGTCCCCATTGTAGTGTCCTACCAAGTCAGTTTAATTATTTTGATTTGGTTTCAGAAGAGACCATTAACTCCCCCGCGCTGTCCTCAAATCCCCTGTGGCTGCCTCCTGACAAAATGTTCATCCAAATTAAACCACGTTGCCCTGGCACCCCTCTAACACAGGGCATTTGAAATGAGCTTTTTAAAGATCATTAATCCTCTCTGTAGCACAGTAAAGTGCCCCTGGATTACCATCTCCGTAATGGCACAGCGAGCCGACCCTCCTGGGATGTTAGGAATGGAATGAGGGTCTGGGTTTGCCTTGTGCACTGCAAGGGGAGTATTTTATACATTGTTGCAGTTGTTCCATTTTCTAACAGTGGCAACCTTGTGCATTTCTTTTCGTTCAGCCTTGGCCCAACCCTCTAGAAATGCTGTGGAAAGACTATCGCAGATTAGAAAGAGGAAAAAAAAAATCAAGAGACGACATGTTTGACGAGCTCATGAACGCCTCCGCAGCCGCAGAGACAGAGCTCAGAGCGTGGCAGCCGACCTTGTCCCAGACTATGGACATGGACAGGGAGAGTCGCAGAAAAATTCAGGAGCATGATCGCAGTACCACGCAGGAGATGCTGCGAATCATGTGCGACCAGGCAGACATGCTCCGGCAGCTTGTGGCGCTTCAGGAGGAGCAGAGGCAGGACAGAGTCCCGCTGCAGCCCCTTCATAACACTCCTCTACCTATGGCTTTGCTGCCCTCCCCCACCCCAAGCTGTCTTGGAGAAAAATGGCCAGGCTGCAGTACGTGGTGCACTCCACCTCGGTGGAGGCAAGCAGAAAGCAGCGACAGCCCCACTGACAGCTGGCCTGCAAGCAACCACACTACCCCTTGAGACTGTGAATGAACACTAGCACCCCACTCCCACTGACTTGAATGTTCATAAATAAAAGTTTGCATCATTTCAACACGTTTCTTTATTAAATCATATCTTGTTCAGGAGGGATTTGGAAGGTACTGATATCCATGGTAGGGGGGATGTTAAGCAAAGGCACATAACATACAGAGACAGAAATCAGTACAGCATCTCATTGCAGAACCTGGTTTTCAATGCTTCCCTAATGCAAAATGCTCCACGGTTAGCTCTCAGCATATCGCTGGCATCGGGCTGCTCATAATTGGCGGCCAGTCTTTCTGCCTCCACAGCCCAACCCTGCGGGAACCTCTCACCTTTCACTTCACACACATTACGAAAAACACAGCACACAGATATCACTGACGGGAGGTTCTTTTCATTCCTGTCCAGCCTAGTGAGCACACTCCTCCATCTGGCCTTTAAACACCCAAACGCACATTCAACAACCATTCTGCAAGTGCTTAGCCTGTTATTAAAGCACTCCTTGTCACTGTCAAGATGCCCGGTGTATGGCTTCATTAGCCAAAGCAGCAAGGGGTAAGCAGGATCCCCCAGGATCATTGTTGGCATTTCCACATCCCCGATGTTTATTTTTTGGTCAGGGAAGAAAGTGCCCACCTGCATGTTAGAAAACAGCCCTGAATTCTGAAATATGCACGCGTCATGCACCTTCCCAGACCACCCCACACAGATGTCAGTGAAATGACCCCTGTGATCCATGAGCCCCTGCAGGACCTTGGAAAAGTACCCCTTGTGGTTTATGTACTCAGTTGCTAGGTGGGCAGGCGCTAAGATAGTGATGTGCGTCCCATCAATGGCCCCCCCGCAGTTTGGGAAACCCATTGCGGCAAACCCATCCATTATGTTCTGCACATTTCCCAAAGTCACTAGCCTTCGCAGCAGAAGTCTATAGATGATCCTGCACACTTGAATCACGGCAGCTCCCACTGTAGATTTACCGACTCCGAATCGATTCCCAACCGAGCAGTAACAGTCGGGGGTTGCCAGCTTCCATAGAGCGAGGGCGACTCTCTTCTCCACCATCACAGCTTGTTTCAAGAGAGTATTCACGTGCTTCAGGGATGGGACCAGCTCTGACCAAAGTTCAAGGAAAGCTGCCTTTCACATACGAAAGTTTTGCAGCCACTGGTCATCATCTCACAGCTACATAACAATGCGGTCCCACCAGTCTGTGCTTGTTTCCCGGGACCAGAACCGGCGATCCACAGACTGCAGATGATGCATTACAGCCTGCAGCAATCGGGAATTGTTCCACTCGATGGCTTGTAGCAGGGCAGCCTCAGTGGCATCGCAGTTGCCTCTGCTTTGGCTTCCTGCTCTACTTTGAAAATACTCAATGGTAAGCCGTGATGTATTTGTGACGCTCACAATAATAGTGCAGAGTTGAGCTGGCTCCATGTCTCCGCAGCAATGGCAAGCGCGCGGCATAAACAAACGGTGCGAAAATCGGTTTCCTGTTTGTTTGGGGGAAAAAGGGAGGGGAAAGTAGCATTGCATCATGGGATGATGAAACTCGTCCCAACAGCCACCATGGCTAGTTGCACTGTGGGATAGCTACCCACAGTGCACTGCTTTGAACGTCCACACGAGCCCGGACACATGAGCCTGGCGCAAAGACTATGGTGTGTACACGCTCCAGCGACTTCTAAAAATTTTTGGTGCTTATGAAACAAAATATTGCACTTCTAAGTCCACAAAAAACAACTGAGGTTTTTGGAGTTTCGTCCCAATTTGTAATGAAAACATTTCCAGAAACTTGAAACTTTTCATGGACCTGAAAATGCATTTCCTACCCAGCTCTATTTAAAATGACATCTGTATGCCAATGCTCAGAATACTGTTTCTAATTATTCTATTTCATTGTAGGACAGTGTTTAGAAATTTGTCTGTGCATGAACCTTTTTTTTTTTTTAAAAGTGTTTTTGTAAACACAAATTTCTCCACTTAGCCTCCAAGCCTTTTAGACTACATATTGCAATAAGAAACTGCTGCAGTAGATATACGTGGTATGGGAACAAATTTTCAAAATGCCCTCCATTTGCCTTCTGATATTGCACATGCAATTCTGTATGCATCTTCTGCACTAGAAAACTAAATTATTTGCATGGGCAAAGTGTATCTGTGTATATAATTTGTGGGGACACAAATCATTTCACAAGCACTAAGGCACACGGCTTGAGAGGTCTTTTTTTTTTAAAAAAATCATCATATCTTAGTACCAGTTCTGATACCTTTACTAATTTTGTGTAGCATCTTGCTCCATTGAAGTCAGTGGGACTGTTCATGAAATAAAGTACTACCGAACAGGAATAAGTGTAAACAGAATTTAGCGTTTAACATCTTTACCTATATTTTCAAACAATTTGGGACCAGATTGAGATTGCATTCACACAAAAGAGTAAGTGTAAGTAAGAACCCTCCTTATAAACTTACGTAGGTTATTTCAGTCCAAGGTTGTAGGAGAGTTAGTTGCTTCCTTGTTCTTTCCCCAGAGTAGATGGATGGAGAGTGAGCAGGAAGCATAGGAAAGGAGTAGGAAATGGTCAGTCTCTTCCACACAGTCACTGGCCAGAGAAGCTGAGACGTCATGGGGTGGTTAGCAACTTACTTGGTATAGGCTAGCAGTAGATTACTTCCCCACACCCACCCTGCAGGGAGAAGGAAGGTAGGAATTTGGGATTGAGAGTCACAACTGGTGCTACCTCTAAGTTGTAGCTGCTCACACAGAACCCTTTGCTCAGGGCTGTACCTGAAGTCACCATTTAGCCCATAAGAAGGGTTGATCTACGGTAGAAAAAACACTTTCACTCAGTTCTCACTTCTAAAGTGAAAATAAATATAAATGATTCTTCCTTCTATATATCTTGTCTCTCTTTACTTTTGACCTTTCCCATTATTACATCTAGGTTGAAAACAATCTCATACCATTATGCAGCATCAAAAATCTTTGCAGAATTAGTCCTTAAACTGTGACCTTATGCATTTTAAGTATCATCTCAGAGCAAATTGATTTGATTTGATTTGATTGATTTATATTTGTAAATGGTGAGAACAGAGCTGAATTATTGTGTCCAATTCTGGGCACTACAGTTTAGGAAAGATGTGAACAAATTGGAAAGAGTCCAGAGGAAAGCAACAAAATTGATTAAAGGTTTAAAAAACCTGATCTATGAGGAAAGATTAAAAAACTGGGCATGTGTAGTCATGAGAAAAAAAGACTGAGGGGGGACCTGATAAGTCTTCTAATATGTTAAGGACTGTTATAAAGAGGACAGTGAACAATTGTTCTCCTTATCCACTGAAGGTAGAGCAAGAAATAATGGGCTTAATCTGAAGCAAGGGAGATTTAGGTTAGATATTAGAAAAATCTTTCTAACTATAAGAATAAAACAAACAAAAGGAAGTATTTCTTCACAATATGCACAGTCAACCTGTGGAACTCTTTGTCAGAGGTTGTTGTGAAGGCTAAGACTATAACAAGGTTAAAAAAGAATTAGATAAGTTCATAGAGGATAGGTCCATCAATGACTATTAGCCAGGATGGGCAGGGGTGCAAAACCATGCTCTAAAGTGTCCCTAGCCTCTGTTAGCCAAAAGATGGGAATGGGCAACTGGGGATGGATCACTTGATGATCACCTGTTCCGTTCATTCCCTTTGAAGCATCTGGCATTGGCCACTGTCAGAAGACAGGGTACTAGACTAGATGAACCATTGGTTTGACCCAGTATGGCCATTCTTATGTTCTTAATAGTTAGGAGCTGGAATAGGTTTCCAAAGGAGGTGGTGGAGTCCCCATCACTGGAAACTTTTAAAAACAAGTTGGACAAATACCTGCCATGGATGGTCTAGGTTTACTTGGTCTTGCCACAGGCCTGGGGGCTGGACTTGATGACTTATTGAGGTTTCTTCCAATGCTGTCATTAACGTGTCTGTTTCAAAGTTTGTTAGTTTGTGTGTGACAAGTTCTCTCCCTTCCCCACCCCCGGTGTCTTTAAAGTTTCCTTAAAGGTAGAAAAAGGAAATCCTGTTCCCAAGGATCATTTTTAGATTGACTTACAGTGGATTGATATAGCACCTGATCCTGATCATACTTGTTTTAGTTTTGTGTGACTTTAACTACACTGAATTCAATGAAAGTCCTGTAGCACTGAATTCAATGAAATTACTAATGATTTATACCAGTAAAAGTGAGAGGAGACTCAGGATCATAACTTTTTTTTCTTTGTTGTCTACGTCCCAACAGATGAATGGGAAGGATCTATGTTTTGCTCCTAAATAAGTGAAGGTACTGAAAGTGATCCTGCATGTGTGCTTAAACATTAAAATTGCACTTGTTAGTTAAAAATACATTAAATGATATCAGCTGAATGTTTCCAAAGATTCCTAAGCTAGATGCAATGAGTGACTACCTTGACAACAGCTGATATGTCTAAACTCTTTAGAAGGCTTTCTGCATTGATTGGATTCACCTTATATTAACCATCTGACAGCTAGGCACCTGAGCTTTTGGCTCTTGCAGCAATATGGAGAAAAAACAGATGTTACCCAGTTATCTTTATGTCTTGACTTTTCAGCTTACAGAAATATTGGATTCTACAACTGCAGGCACACTGCCTTGAAAATGCATTGGTCACAATACTGTACATACACTTAGCCCCTTTTTATGGTCAAAAATAGTCAGCCCTGAAATCAGTGTTCACAATAGCCTAACAAGAACTATAAGAGATTCTTCTTTTCACTTAATGGGCTTCCAGTAATTCAGACAATTCAGAAAGAGTACAACGACAGTACTATTTATACCTTTAAAAACGAAGTGCACAAATGATTTCTCCTTATAAGTCAGTGAAAGCAACCTTTTAATTCCATCAACCTTACTACAAAGGAAGGAACGTAAGAACTAACTCAAAGACAAAGCAAAGCTTGCTTTATATTCATGTTCTTGAAGAGAAAGTTGAGGATATGAGGGGCAGGAAGGTGTGTGCCGGAGACTGCTATCCAACTAGCAGATAAAGAAAATTCCCCACACCAAGAGTTCTGTAGTTAACTCCTTTGTTCTACATGCCCCTTCCCCCCATACTACAGGGATAATAATACCTGCTTCACAAGGTGTTGCAAAGCTTAACTGTTTGTAAAGATTTTGTATTTGTGACAGTGAAGGTGCCATAAACTTATTGTCATCATCAGGGCTGGGGGAGGAGGAAAGGAACCACATGTGGGGAATGATAGGGTCTGAGATCATGAGTGAATGAGAAGGACAGGGAGATGGGGGAACTAAGAGTAACGTGTTGCATTATGGGGATTGTGGGAATGAGCAGAAGGATTTTAACAATCTCTGGTATTAGAGTTGATCTACCGAGAAGTCTAAATGCATTAAAAATGAATAGTCCAATTCCAGGCTATTCTGCATCCATTGCACTTACCCATGTGTGTTACTAACCATCGGTAAAAATAGGCATGACCGTTTCCTTACTATTGTAAAACTAACTTTCCATGAAAAGGGTTCAACCTACAAGATGCTGAATGCCCTCAGTGGTGGGAGTCATTGAGGTTTGAGGGCAATTAGATTCTCAAAGAATTAAGCCCTGCCAAATAAAACATGGAAAACAGTGCCTTTCTGGTAGGGAGCCATACCCCTTTATGGCTTGTTGCTTGTTGGCACTGGAGAGAGGCTAGAAATGCTTTGAGCTTTTTACTATCATTTAGGAAGGTTAATTGCCCTCAAACTTTAAAACATATCATTAGTACCAGGTAATAGGCTGAAAAAATTACAATCACCATGTCTGAATGCTACTATTACAGCATCAAAAAATGGCCGTTTCCTGTTGCTAGCTTTGTGTTAAAGTCTTTTGCAATGACTTACAATGCAGAATCTGGCAAAGATCAAACCACCACTAGACACAAAGGCCTCAGCCCACAGCTCGTGTATACCAGATGAAGCTTGAGGCTTATTGTACATGAAGAACTATATAATTCTAGTGTATTATTTTCACCATTAAACTCTGAATCAGCTACATGGACGGTTAAGTTTGCTAGTCAATCATACTGCTTCTTCTAGTGTGCCAGGGGTTTTTCTCATTTTCCTCCTCTCCTCCCACCACACCTACCCTGCTAGTCTGTTGGCAAAGGAAGCTTAACACAAGATTTTATTTTTAATTGTTTCCGTCTCATCAGTCTAAGGGAGAGACTAGAATGCAAATTTGCATTGAAACGCGTTCATATGCAAATTGATGGTCCTTGCTGCTTATTTCATATGTAATTGTGATTTCTTCATGGGAAGGATTGGACAAACAGGGCACAGTTACTTATAATTCTTCCCCAATACTATCAGAGTGTGGGCAAAAGGGGGACATGAAGCCCCCCAGGGAAGAAATGAAGTCAAGCCTAAATGGAAGTTACCTTATCATTGGAGCTGAGCAACCTTCCATGGAAGTAAGGGAGTAATAGGTGCCAGCACATTTGAAAATGAGGCCACACCCAAATTTTAAAGGACCAGATTTGAAAAGTTTTGGCCTTGAGCCAAATGGAGTCAGTGGCAAAACATCACATTGACTTCAGCTGGATTAGAAGCAGACCCAAAACAACCTTGAAAGTCTCCAAGTTGCACAAAGACCTGATCTAAACTACAAAGTTAGGTCAATGTAAGCCACCTGGCACTGACCTAGTTGTGTCCAGGTCCACACTTAAAGTTGTCTCCCACCACACAAATCTCACCCGGCCGCAAAACAGCAGGGTCCGGTGGAGCACAGTACACCACAACGCATTACTGTGGCTCACAGTTCAAGTGCTCTTTCAAAGCCTCCCTGAGCCGTATAGCACCACGCTGAACTCTTCTAATAGCCCTTGGTTCCGGCTGGTCAAATTGAGCAGACAGCTGCTCAGCCTTCACCCTTGCAGCAAGATTCCCCCTCTGCTTCACGAATATTATGCAGGACACTATAGGCAACTATAACCATTGGGATATTTTTGGCACAGAGATCCAGTCTGGTGAGTAAACAACACCTGTGCTCTTTCAATCTACCAGAAACACATTCAACAGTCATTCCGCACGTGCTGAGCCTGTTGATGATTGTCCTTGGTGCTGTAGATGTGGCTGGTATACAACTGCATGATCCAGGGGAGTAAGGAGTAGGCTGGATCCTCCAGGATCACTATTGGCATTTCAACATTACCGCTGGTAATCCACCAGCTGGGAAAGAAGGTCCCGGCTTGCAGCTTCTGAACAATCCTGTGCTCATGCATCTTCCCTGAGCAGCCAACGTTGATGTCAGTGAATTGTCTCTGGTGATCCACCAACATTTGCATAACCATGGAGAAGTAGCCCATTCTGTGGCCAGGTGATCTGGGCCCAAAATAAGGATGTGTGTGCTATCTATTGCAGCACCGCAGTTTGGGAACCCTACTGATGCAAATCCATCCGCTATGTCCTACACATAGCCGAGAGTCACAGTCCTGAATAACAGAAGGCAATTAATGACTCTGCACTCTTGCATGATAATGGTGCCCACAGTGACTGGTGGCAATCTGGCACTGCAAATTTCCACAGTGCAATCGCCACTCGCGTCTCCACTGTCAGTGCAGTTTTCAGTTTGGTGTCCCTTGGTTGGAAGAGGTCGGCACACAGATCAGGAAAGTGGCCTTGTACATGCAAAAGTTCTGCAGATGTTCATCATCCCAAACCTCCATTGCAATGTGATCCCACCAGTTAGAGCTTGTTTCTTGGGTCCAGAGACAGTGCTCCATCTCTACAGTTGTTCTGTGAATGCAACCAACAACCATGAATTGGTTCATGCTATCTCCCCAGCAATCTATCCTCCAAGAAATCATCATGTTCCCCAATGTTCTTCTGGCAGCTCTGCAAATACCAGAGGATTGTGCATCTTGTGCTTGCAATGCTCATGACAATAGTGCAGAGCTGTTCAGGCTCCAAGCTTCTAACAGAGATGGCAGACAGCGACAAGTCCAGTGTGGGCTTGAGGAAAATTGAAAACAGACACAAAAATTATGGGCTAGAGATAATAAATATTGTGGGTTGTAGAACACTGTGTTATGGGAAGTTGCCGCCTTGCTCCCAGTCACCCCTGCAATAATTGCTTCTGCTCCACCATGCATGGCCAAAACTACCCAAAAGACTGTACTGAACAGTGGTGAGTTGCTCACTGGGATACTTACCCATGGTACACTGCACTGTGCATTAGCACCAGAACTCCTAGGGAGTACATGCAACAATGACACAAGGAGCCAAGTATACACATGCACAGACAATATTCTAACTGTGTCGGCTATCTGCTGACATAACTTGCATCAGCAAACCTATGTGGTACAGACATACCCTAAGTAACAGATCACATTTTGGCCTCTTCTTCTGCAACAATCTGGTCATGTAAAATAGTCTTCATTTAGAACTCTTGGAAGAGACACGTGTTGCAGATTAACTGCCTTATTAGATTTCTCAAAATGAGTCCAGCTCAGGTCCATTAATTTAGGATAAAGTTTTAGAAAACTAAGTTTATCAACAAATATAAGCATATTGGAGGCATATTACTGTGTGATGACTAATCAAAACTTTATCCATCTTCCTTCATTTGATTAATCTTGTGGAGATAATGTATTTTATTACTGAATCACTGGATAATTTTTCCTAATATAGCTTTAAAGCCTATCATTATCAAATGGGCCTGACAGTTGAATAAACTCTCAAAAAATCTTCTTTCCTTATGCATTCCTGAATGTTTTAAAAGACAGCTCATGTAGTCTGATTTTTAACTGTTTCATATAACAGAACCATAAAACAAAGGAAGCAGTCAGAAATCCCTATTTCACAACCTCTTCTGTTCTTCAGATCTCTGACATTGTTCACTAGCATAGGAAGTTTCAAACCCAACTAGTGATTCTCCATTTCCTATTCTATTTCTTTGGTTCTGCTGTAGAATTACTATACTACTTTCCTTCTAAGTCTTTAATAAAATATTCTGAAGGACACAATGAAACAATAATGCTGCTCAGTTTTTTGCCTGAAGGAGATAATTCAAAATAGCATCACATCATGCCTTCTGACCTACAGCATTTACCAACATCCCTTGCCCTAAAATGTACGGTATGACATTTGACGAATGTTTTCTAGATGCAGTATGCCAGTCAGTGAACCAAAATGCAGGCGTACAGAAGTTTATATACAAAGATGTAAATATATTTAGACTCCCTCATTGTGAGACTCATTCCTAATCATGGCTCCCTTCTGTCTCCCAGAATGTGATCACCTTGAAACAACTCTCAGGAGCCTTTGATGCATCACACGTCCTCTCAACATTTTTCTATATATACACCATGAATGCAAATTCCAGAACATGTCAGAGTCAATTATCAAAGGTGAGCTATGTGCCAAGGTTACAGGGCACACAGCTCAGGTCTTAAGCCTCTTACCTTTAGCTGTCTCAGGGTATAATCACACAAGTCGTCCATTCTTAGGTCATGTCTACACAGCAAAGAAAATCCTGCAGCTGGCCTGTGCTGGCTGACTCGGGCTTGCAGGCCTCAAGGGTCCTAGAGCCCAGAGATCCAGCCCAAACCCAGAAGTCTACACAGCCATGAAACAGCCCCACAGCCTGAGCCTGAGTCAGCAGGCATGGGCCAGCCAGGGGTTTTTTCTTTGCTGTGTAGACATGCCCTTGCACTGGGCATGTGTACCAGCTGCTTATTGCTGAGCAGATCTGACTGGATTTGGGCACATGCTTTTCTCCCCTTTGGGAGCTATGACCTGTGATACAGTGACTAATAACCTTCTCACAATAAAATAATCTCTATGTAGCGCTAGTAACAAAACAGAGAGAGAGAGAGAGAGCTTCAAAACAAACAGTCCACATGCATCTCTATCTTACCGAAAGTCTGACCCTCCAATCTGACAACCTAGGCAGGCCTAGAACCCCCAGATTCTCCCAGGGGATTCCTGAGTCTGTTTTTAAACTGATTTTCCCCTGCACTCCCAAGAGCATGTCTTTTTAAATCCTACCACGGTTCTTTTGTCAATCATTTTGGAGTTTTGGTTTGTTTGTTTACCTCCTAGTCAAACCAGAAGAGTTGTCAGAGCTGGCTAGTTCTGGAATTTTACTTTAATGCCTCTTAACGCATCATCCGGTCTGCTTCAAAATTAAAAAGGTAGCTTTTGTCTTTGTGTTTAATCAATAAAGTTACTCTCTGCTTGCAGAATAGAAGACTGGCCAGGTAAATCACATGGTATTGTTTCTGACTGGATCAGTGGGCAAGCACTTCCAGAGCGAACACTGAAATTCACTTTCTGTGAATATTTGAGTCAAGAAACTAGATGCCTTGAATGCTCAAGGAAAGCTTCTATAAAAGGAGAGTAAATCTGACCAGAGAGAATTTTCATATTTTCAAATGAATAGTCATGATTTTTTTATTACCCTCCCAACTCCAGTGTTTTGGACTTCTGTACATTTATCTTTAAGTCAAAAAAGCAACTCAGTATCTGTGTTTCTGTATTTTCTAAATGACTCCCAGTAGTCAATACTAATGGTACATTTTTTAAACAGACCAATATGGGTCCATAAATAAGGAAATGGGAAGCTCCTGGATGGTGACACTGATTTAAAATAAAACAACAGCCAAAGGACTCAAATTTGAGGGAACATAGTGGGGATCCATATGTCTGGAGGAAATGGCCAGACGTTTTAATTCATTTATTCAGTACTATGAACACAAACGTGTTGAAACATTATCTAATTCTTATGAGCATGACTTTATCACTAGGTTGTCATCTAGGTTCTTAGTATCATGTTCTCATTTGTGGAAAAATGGATTGGCTGTGCTTTAATGATAGCCTCTTGAACATCATACAGAAATCTTAATAGTCAAAACTATATTTCTCTCGGTTTAAGCTAACACAAACAATACACATGTTGTTTGTGTGACTTCCAGTTAAGCAGAGTATTGTAATGTGAGACTAATTTTTTTAAAAGGTTTTACTAATAGAAATACACTAGAGGTGAAATTCTGGCCTCATTCAAGTCAATATGAGTTTTGCCAGGTTCTCACACTAGGACTTTATTCTTCAACAAAATAGTGAGGGATCTGTAATTTTCTTCTGAAACCTTTAGAAGTTTTACAGCTTGGAGGTGAGCGGGAGAAGTACAGCTGGGCAGCCTATGATGTGGCACTTTTCTTTGGTATATCAGTTTTGCTAATGACTTAATATTTTATTTCAAAAAGACAAAAAAAAATTGAATTATCAGTGAACAGGGTCACAAAAAAACCCCAAAGGACTTGTTTCCCTAATCCATCCGGTGTGGTCCAATTGGAAGTGGGGGCCATAGCACCTTTTTAATAGAACAACTGTGGTCATGTACTAGGAAACAAATATTATTTCATTTCCCAGCTGGTTTAATGAATGGCTTTTGAGGGGCAAAGTAGTAGAGGCAGAAGAGCAGAGTATTGGAGGGACAGTGGACATAGTACTACCAGACTGCCCATTTCTCACTCAAGTGGACTTATTTATTTTCTCCCCACATATTAAAAATTCCTGGGGGATAGTACCCATTTAGGAGTTAAATTTCAACCTTTGGATTATGCTTCTCTGGAGACACATTAAAAAACATATTTCCACAATGCAGACCTTCAGGGGGAAAAAGGATGAATGAATTCAAAGACAACTTCTCTTCTTGCTCTTTGTGTATGTGATATGAATTACAAAGATCTATACATGTTAGTTGTTTCTTTTTTTTAATCCTACATATATAGTTACAATGGCCATCCCTAGTACAGTAATTCTCAGCTTTGTGATTCTAACCCTAAAGTGGGCTGTGAAGTTGTTTTGTAGTGGCCACAAGATTTCTACAGAACCAAGCTCTCTCTCTCTTTGCCCTCCCTCTCCTACCACATTTCCAGATGACATCTCTAAAAAACTAGAGCTGGTTAAATTTTTTCAACCAAATGTCTTTTTCTGTAGAAAAATACAGTTTTGTCAAAATCAAAACGTTTGTGAAAACAGTTCAATTTCGACATTTCTATGAAAAAAAATCCAAATGAACACTTTTCATGTTATTGTTTCACATTGCAAGTTTCTTTCTTTTTTTTTTTTTTCAGTATTCAGAAGAAATTCAATTTTTAGTTTTTATTGGGACTTTCTTCCCCCCCCCCCCTCCCAATTTTCCCTCACTGGAAGAGGGGGGAGTGAAAAAGGAAGAAAAGTTGAGGGAAATAGATTTTAGGAACTAGATCCCTAGTTTTTTTCTCTTTACTCTCCCTTTTCCAGTGGAAAAAAGGCAGAAAAAGTGAAAATGGAGATAAAATGGAAATATCTCAAAATCAAAAATGGTGTGTGTGGGGGGGAAATTTGGTTCTGGAAAACCAAATAAAAATCAAAATTAAATGAAAATTTTTCATTGTTTGTTGAAAAATATATTTTTTCATGGGTGGGAAAAACTGATTCCCCCCACCTACCTCCAACCAGCTCTACAAGGAATCAGTCTGACCATTAGCCTTTTGTCCATGATCATCATTGGGACTGTTCACCTAAGGTCTTTTGCATGAATAAGAACTATACACTCAGACTCATGTGTTAAACTGGACATTTGATTGAATTACTACTCTCACGCCTCTTGAATATTTGAAGTCTTCTAGTTACATTTTGTAAGGCACTTATCAGCCTTGTTGAGAGAGAGTGTCCTGATTAAATAGATTAGAAGATTGAGATTCCACATAAAGCCAGTCTGGAATCTTTATTAATTGATCACTTTTCTAGCTGGTCATTTATCCTTTTGAAAAGTCTCTTGCTATGCAAGGATGAGATCAAGTAGGCTGATGAGATTTCTTATATGTTACTAATTTTATCAAACACATCATATTTCATTTGTGTGATCTCTCTGTGTCTTTCCTTTGGGAATCTAATCATACTGCACCTTCTGTGCTGTTGAAATCTCAATACTAATCTGTATAATTCAACATTTGGATGTCTGGTTTCCAAAGGGTAAAACAACTAATGTTTATTTTATGGGTATTTTTCCCCAGAGGTACATGACAGAATCATTTAGATGTATCAGAAGCCAAGGACAAAAAAAAAAAAAAACCCAACAAATTGCAGTTTAATAAAAAACCTCCCAATTACATCTCCTTATACAAGTGCAAAATGTGAGCACAATATATGTGATTAGTGTACTGTGATATTGATAATTTTTCTGCACCCTCATCCTTCTAACAGCTCCTCAATCCAAACTCCTCTAGTGAATCTTGCTCAGCACCACAGCTCTTAAAGTATAAGTGGAACATTCAACATCTGCTATGGGCAAAACCTGATTCTCATTAAAACATGACATAAATTTTACACCAGCTTAGCAAGAGAGTAAATATGGACTTTGAAGAAAAGTCAGAAAGTGTTTGTATCTTTGTGTGTCTATCTTCAAACCTTGATATAGCCCTGGAAACCCTAACAGCTTCCAAAGCCATGGTTTATTTTATAGCTCTCCATGCAGAACAGTCTCTGCCTAGGTTCCCTGATCATATTCTCACAATATAGACATTTCCCTATTTTAGTGTTTCCCAGTCACAGCCCCATTACTCTTTTGTAGTCCAATCCCTATCAGGGTGGACATCTCTATTTCCCAGGTACATTCCATAAGATTGGCAGCAAACAGTCTAACAAACCAATCCTAGCCTCCAGGATAAATCTTCTTGCAGGAAAACATGTCCTAAAATAACATACTTGAAAAAACACTCGGAAGTTTTCTGAGACCCTTAAATCACAGGGACTCTGATAATAGACCAGTCACTTTTTTAGTGTAGTTTTATTATATTTGCTTTTAAAAGGTGTTCTTCAATATTCATACACAGATGTATGAATTTATTACATTCCTTGGAAAAAGTTATCCTTTGCAACATCTGCATGTTAATGAAATTCTTGTGAAATTCTACCAATGAATTATTTACAAATGACTACACAGTATCCCAGAAAACTATATTATCCTGTTAAATTCTGAAAAGGAAAAGAGAAAAGAAGACCCACAATTACATTCCCTGAAAATAAAATATAGGCACCATGCCAGTTTTTGCATTATCTATTCCCTGTCTATTAAGATATTTCTTCTACTTCAGTGAATCTACATGACAGGATTAATAGTGGCATAACTCCTGTATTCTTAATCTCAGAGTATAATATAATTTATGCATATAATGTTCTAATAAACAAACTTCTTTCATATCTTATAAAAGTGTAATAAGGTATATCATAGAAAATTTGCCAGCAGCTACAGCAGAGCTATTATGCTTATTATGGTGTGCAGCAGACCTATATTACTTCTAATATATTACAGGTAGTGTACAAAAAGACTCATCTTTTCATCTATAAAGCAAGAATGTGGTGCTGCTTTCTGGTAATGAACTCAAATGCACTCAAAAACAACGTTAAAATGCACATAGCAACCTCTCAAATATGTTTCTATTACCAAAAATACTCCCTCCATTTCTATATAGAGAGGAGTTAATTTCTTATCATTCACAGCTCATCTCTTCATCTGGCTTGAGTACATTAATGTTCTCTAGCATTTTACAGAAGATAGTTGCATAGAATGAGATTAAGAATAGTTAAATGACACAAGACTGGAGAAAAAACATTCTAAGTAAACTTGCCATTGTAAATTTTTGAAAATTATATAGAAGTCATGGCTGAACCTTCTGGAAACCATGGAAATCTTTGGAAAAGTCATGTTACCTGAATGTGTTACAGAAAAGTCATACCACTGAAAATTAAGTATACATTCTGAATGAGGTCAGGATCTTGCTATATTATTTTTCATCAACAGGAGTCTTATTAAGAAGATTTTTAAAATATCAACAGGATGTGAATTAGATGCTTGGTCTGACAGTTCAGTGCTTATTTGATACAGACTTCGCAGTAATCAAACTACTTCTGTAGACCTGGATCTATACATCTCTTATGTATTGATATGGTCTAATCCAGTATGGTAATTTCTTTGTTCTTAATTAATCTTAGCTCCCATGTCTCCTTGGCGCCCCTTTGAAAAATATGCAAGACCTAAGTTTGACTCCTTTCCATTTCCATCATTTACAAAAAATCCATGTCTCTCTAACCTAAATGTCCATATTATTTTCCACTGATTTTCTGACTTCACCAGAAACCAGTCTTTTTAAAAGCCTCAGGAGAGGATTCACACCTTTCCCACTGCTTATTTCTTTCCGTTATCACCAACTGTCAATAAAATCAAGCATTTTTTTTCTATACCACATGCTGCAGAAATCCCGTTGGGTCTAAATTCAGTGTGCCTATGGATTACACTCAAATCTTGCCTCCAATACTTTGCTCTTTCAGTATGCTTTCTATTCCAGGTTAAGACCAATCATACATACGTGAGAAAAGAATATGACTCGATTTTTAATATAAAACTGTGAGTAAAGTGACATTTTCTACAGCCAAATGAGGTATGTTATCGGTAGTTTATATATATAGCTATTTGTATGCTATGGTGATGGGTGGCAGCACAAAAGATTTAGGGAAGCAAGAGATGAGTTAAAAAATGATACTTTTGTGATCACTACTAGGAGTATGCACTCTATTCTGGGCCTCCTCTAAGAGCTTATATACGCAGGAACACTCAGGAAAGTTAAGACTAATTAACTAAGGTGTAAAATGAATCCCCAAGGATTAAGCTAAAACAGGAACTAAGGCTACTTTACTTCTGAATAACAGTCTCCATACAGGGAGTTAATGCTCTTTAACTTCAAACCGTTAGTTAATCCATTTTAATTTTCCAGAGTGTCCCCAGGTAGACAAGATCTAAGCATTCACTCCTTCCTTTCTTATTCAGTACCAACTTACACCACTGTCCCAGCAGTATCAAAACTTCACAGTGTCACATAGCCAGCTGTGTCTGATTCAGAGTGCCTGATCATCATGCTGTTCTTTAAAGTAGTAAGAAGGAGCTGCGCATTGTCTTCTTTAAAAATCAACTGAAGAAAAAAATTGTATGCGTGTCATAAAATTGAAAGGCCAAACTCCATCCTAAGTGTAACTTCACTGCCTGCAGAGGAGTTACATGAGTATTGAATTAGGACCTAGTATTTTAAGAGGCAAAGCATATGAGAATGTCACCTATACAGGACCGAAATGGGGAACAATGATGAAATTCAAGTCCTCGTTGCTATGACTGCAGGGCTCATCCAAATGCATTGGCTTGTTTAACATATAATATTTTGCTGTTCCATTTTGTTAATCTGAGAACCAGCATGCGTTGTAGCACGTTACCTGGCTACCAGACAGCTGTTTCAATTTGAGAAGAATAAGAAAACTTGGTGAGGTCTATCTTCCTTCTCCAAAACTTTTTCTGCCCCTTTTTTTCCCTCCTTACCAGTACTGCAGCTTAAAACCAGATAGTTAAAGGAAAATTATATTTCCTAGAGGCAACATATCTCAGATCACTTATACTGTCTATATTTAGCATACTGTACCTTACCTGTTTAACAGCATAAAGGAGACGCCCGTAGCAGTATATCATGACCATTACAGGAATGACCAAGCAGAATATGAAGAGACAGATGATATAGGACACAGACTCAGCTGATTCGGAGGTCCAACGTACTGAACAGCTTGTGCCGGCCCCCTCAATCCCATAACTGCTCCAGCCAATGAGCGGTGGTACAGTCCAGATCAGTGAATAAAGCCAGGAACCACCAACTGCTAGCAGAGCCTTCTGATAGTCAGACCCACGTTTGTTACATAGGGTGAGGGTGCTATAGCGTTCATAAGACAGGATGGCCAAGGAGATCAGGGACACAATGCCTGCAACAAACAAATGTAGGGATTTAGTACCACTGTTTCATATGGCACCAGTGTGACAGATCTGACAATATCCTGGACACATATTACTGAATTAAGTTTAAACCCTATTGAATTATGTTTAAGTATTTTAGGAGTACTTTGTATTGAAAGTGCAAATGTTTATGTATTATTGAGGGACTGCATGTATCACCACGGGTGAGGGAGACTATAGTTATCCAGGAACTAAGAACAATAGGAGGGTGATTAGGCAAATTCACTCAGTTGCAACACTTCCAAAGAGGTGCCATCAACTGGTGAGAGCTTCACAGACACTGATTCAAACTGGATTCTCCAGGGACCTACTGACAAAGAAAAAAATTTTGGTTAAATAGCCTGAGTTAAAACTGACTCAGGGCCTTCTTTCTGATCCAGTAAACTGACAGGACCTTCTGTCCCATGGGGACCCCAATCCCTAGGGATAGGTTGGTAGAGGTCTTTGGCTCACTGAAGCCCCCCAAGAGTTGGGAGCCAGTTCTGAGCTAAAGCTTTGATGAATTTGTGACCACAGAAAAAACCACTGTGTGGGGTTTGGAGGACTAATTACCAACCAGAGCCCTTGTTGAAGACACAGGATGATGCCAGATAAGCTTATTAGCATGTGTGTAGGCCCTTTCATTGTTTTTAATAGGTTTTCTCTGCAATGCTTGCACTTTAAGAATAAACGTGTTTGCTTATAAAGGGCAGTGTGGTAACGTAACTGTGGCAATTATGCCATCTCTGAGGAGAGACGTGAAGCAGGCCTGCTTAGGCAGTCTGTCTTTTGCGGCAGAGGTCATGGTATAATCAGGGAACTGTCCAACCTGGAAATACCTCATTCAAAAGGGGGAGAGACACAGATCACCAAGAAAGGTGATAGCTGCAGAGCTGGAAGCTTAGCATGGATACCTTTTCTGGACTATGGGGGGAATAGAGGTGCAGTTGCAGTGGACTGTGACTGGTAGCAGAAAACTAAATACCCTTGTCTTCATTATGAGACCATTTGATGTATCAGTGGAAATGCCTTTTGTTAATCTCTGCATTGAAATCCACACTGGAGCCAGCAGCTCTATACAGTATATCAAATTCTTCTGGACTAACCTGTTCTTTAAAGGCACTCATTCTTTAGAACTACTAACATTCAAGAAAACTCTCTGAAGCCCTAACGTTTTTAGTATTTCCCAGTGGAAATGCATTTTTCTACATGAAGTAATAAGTTGTTTGAAAATATCACCTTTGTAAGGTGCATTCCTTCTTTACAATCCTGAGCATGTTCAAAAAACATATTGCGAGTCGGTCATGCAAAGAGCATAAATTCTGGATTGGGTGAGCTGCAGGGTGTAGAAATTTCTGCTGTCGCTCCACCCCAGAATTATACATTCTTCCTGTAGTGAAAGCCTGATTCCCCTTGTCATGCATCTTGTGTAGTTAATTTACCCCTCTGCAAAGAGGCTATAAACTGCTACCATTCTGATCTGATAACATTTTGCACTGGCGCTGAACAGGCATATTTGACTAGGTAGGATGAAAGACAGTGGAAGGTCAGGCCAGCAGTATATGTACACCTGCAAGTGTGAATTGTCAGAGCTCCACTGACTTCATTTGAGCTACAACAATTTACACAATTTGAGGATCTAAGCCACAGATTTTAAAGCCTGAAGGGACTACTGTGGTCTAGTCTGACCTCCTGCATAACACAGGCCATAGAATTTCACACAGTAAGTCCTGTATGAAGCCCATATCTTGTCAAAGAAAGACATCAAATCTTGATTTAAAGACTTCAAGTAATAGAGAATCCACCACATCACTTGGTATGTTGTCAGTTATACTCTCTGTTAAAAATTGTACCTTATTTCTAGCCTGTATTTATCTAGATTCAGCTTCCAGCCACTGGATTTTATTATGTTAATTTGTTATGTTACTTTATCTATATCTATAGATATCAATACTTTATGTATACTATAGATATCTATACTTTATGTTACTAGATTAAAGATTCCTCTAGTTTCAGAAATCTTTTTTCCGTTCTAGTACTTATACACTGTGGTAAAGTCAACTCTTAACTTAAAGTAAATTAAATAGATTGAGCCTCTTAAGTCTTTCCCAGTAAAGCAAGTTTTCCAGAGCTTGTCATTCTTGTAGATCTCTTCTGAATTCGAAAATGTTATCAGTCCTCCACCTTTCTCTCTTTAAGTTCAAGTATCTTAATGTGACGGATCAATGTTATAACTTAGTTATTATAACATAATTGACACTAGAGCTGAAACTATTTTGTTATAGATTCTCACTTATGCTAGCCAGTACTGACTAGAATTATTTGCAGTGGTGTTGTAGCCACATTGATCCCACGATATGAAAGACAAAAGGTAGGTGAGATAATATCTTTTATTGGAGCACTTCTTCATGTCTGTGTAGCTCAAAAGCTTGTACATTGCACCAGTAGAAGTTGGTCCAATAAAAAGATATTACCTCACCTATTTTGTGTCCCTCATGACTTTAATTGCACTTTTACTTCTTTGCACTTTTCCTACCAAATAATTAATATGAAAAAGAATGCTTAACTTTTCTCATTCCCATACTTTTGATGAACACCTTGATGGATATGATCTGAAAATAATTACAGGAGCATAAGTAAATGATTCCTTTTTTAAGGAACATGGGCCATATTTGAATTTAGATCTGAGTGACTTTGTTTGGCAAAATGTCTAAGTTACCATTAGTAAGAAATGCTTGAAGCAGCTTTCTGAGTTGTAGGCAAAAGGTTATTAGGAGAAGGCCATTCATTCACCCTAGGCTCTGCCTCTACCTTTCAGAGCCCCTTTTTCCCCCTTGTCATGCTTACTGTCATGAGGATATGTGGAGTGGGTGAATGTTTAATGCTAACTAGCCATTAATTATGTGTAAACAACTAAACCACGTATGTGTGGCCTAAATATAAATCTGTTACCAGCTTCTTCTCAGATGGGCCTCTTACATGTCCTGCTTACCAGGAGGACATCTGTTTGTGATAGTCAACAAACTTTTGCAAGAAAATGTCCATCTTAGACTGGCATTTTCTGCTGTGACCTCAGATCAAGATATCAAATTATTGGTCCATGATGAGCTATAGCTAACATACTAGATGCTTTCATTGGAGAAGCGTGGTCCTCAACATGCAGCAAGAGGACATTGAACCCTACAAAAGACTCTAGCCATGTGGAAGGAAAGGGTGGGGACTCTCTCATACTAATAATGATACCAAAGTTGTATTCTGCTCTCGTCCCTGGACCAGCCATCCAGAGAAAACCCTGACCATCAGCTAAACCAAGCCTGAAGCTACAAATGGGGGGATTAGGGAGGATACCTACCTGCATGCTAAATGAGTTCAAGTTCTTTGCAACATCCGAGCTAGTTCTTAACTAAGACTAACATGAGTTTGAGACTCTAAGATGACGTGAGAGTGCTTTTGTATAGAATTCATATAGAAGTGTATAGAATGTCTCTGAATTCTCCAACAATGCAGTAGTGTGAGTGTGTGGTTGTCTGTCACTCACCATTTTCCATAGACAGTAAAACCAGACAGTAAAACCAAAACCAGACAGTAAAACCAAAACTAACCATTGGACAGTAAAAGCCCTCCTGCCCTACACATAAAGCTGGCAAGTCTGTTATTTATCTAATAAGAGATCCGTTTGGGTTAAAAGCGTTATTCCAAAGCTGCTAAGTGCCTAATTTAACACTTCTGCCTCTGTGTCAAAGTGTCAGAAAGATGCAGTCGCTGTATGAGAGCACAAAGGGGAATACATTAAGTAAATACAAATAGGTTGTAAGTTCAGAGAAACTTAGTGGAAAGCTATAAAAAAAACATTGCGAAAGTTATACTTCCTTACAACAAAGGCAAGCGTCAACTTCTGTCTTTAGTTAACTAAGCCCAATTGCTTAGATTAAAAGAAAGGCATTTTTCCTTACTTTCCTGAAATATTGAAGTCATTCTTGTGTCTACCTTATACCTTTACTTAAAATTAATTGGCAAGCCAGATAAATTGAACCATTGATTGAATTTCAATTGCAACTTTGATTTGATCATTGCATTGTGTTATATTTGATTAGTTTAGGGAACCTAGAAGTAAATTAGTTAGTTACATATTTTGCTTAAACTTATATTTGCTTCCTTATTATCTTAATAAATCCATAAAGCACACTAGACTGGTTCCTCTCTCAAAACTTCAGCATGGGAACACAACCTAATTTACAGGTAAAGGTAAATCCATTGAGTAACTCCCGGACCTGTATTTTAATTATTTGATAAAAATCTTATTACCACGACACTGTCTTTGAACTCAAGGAAGTTCTCTCTTTAAACAACATTGAAGGTCAACAATTAAATTAGGATCAGGGCATGGTCAACCGTAAACTAATAAAATATTAGCAATCAATTTAAAACATAAACAAGCCCAAAAACACATTTTCCTTTAAAACATTGCATAGGAAATCATTTTTCTTATCTACACCAAAAATTACACACACACACACATGCCTTGCCAAGAGCTGTTTCACTTCTACTTTCCTTTTATTATTGAGTTTCACTGACATTGACACATATTCTACTTCTCTCTGCAGGAACAAGGCAGTGACATAAGTGATCCCAGCTAGGAGTTCAAAAAATTCATATTCCTCTTTTTCTCACAGTAAAACTTTAAACCATGTATTGTATTTGAGCATATAACAGAGCTGAAACTAAAATCAGGCCACACTGAATCCCAATGCTTTAAAAACAGCAGATTGCTGACTGTAGTGTGAACAGGTGGGAATTCAGAGAAGAACAGGAAAAAATATGGAGGTGCTAAGGGGATTGATTTATGAGGGCATGAAATATTAAAGAACAAACTGTGTAATTTAGCTAAATAAAGACGAAGCAGATATACGATAACTACTTTTTGAAGACCATAAATTCTGATGAAGAGAATAAATAGTTGTATAAAGGATATAACAAGGAGCAATGAGGTAAAATTAAGAACAGCAAAGAAAAAAAAAATAATAAAAGGCTATCAGGGAACACTTCCTAAGAATGATATGTATTAGAATGGAAGAGGTTTGAAAGAGAAATAATGGAAGTTCTTTCATTTCAACATTTAAAACAAGACTGGACAAGGTAGTTGAAGGTAGTTGAAGATACACATAAGGAACAATCTTACACCAACACAGAGATAGAAAGGAGAACCAAACAGATCTCCTTACTCTCTACTTTCAAAGATTATCCTCTATTGGTTTTCCCTAACTTTTTATAAAAAGTTCCAGAGGGGTAGCTGTGTTAGTCTGTTTTTAGCAAAACAGCAAGAGTTCAGTGGCACCTTAAAGACTAACAAATTTATTTGGGCATAAGCTTTCATGAGCAGAAACCCACTTCGTCGGATGCATGAAGTGGAAACTTCAGTTTGGTAGGTATATACACACGGCTACCCCTCTAGAACTCATCAACATGCAATGCACTGAATTTAGCCGAGTTAAATGGAAATCTACCGGCTTCATGAAAAAACTTGCACGGATACAAACAGATTTCATCTTCCTTTCCAGGTGCAAATAAACGGACAACATACCAAATAGACTGAAGATGAAAAATCCATTATGATCAACATACTACACAGACTACAGTGAGAGATTATGTCACACACTCAAAAAAACTACGGAACCACCTGATCAGCATCCTGTGCAGCAAACAGAAGAAGATCAAGAAAGAGGTCTCAATACTGGAGACACTCATAAAAAACCAAACCTCCACACAAACTTCCATGTGGTTTATCTTTCCTCAGACAAGACAGACCATTTACAGCACACACTTTGCTTCTCTACAGCAGAAAAAGGACACTAAACTATCTAAACTCCTACATGCTACAAGGGACCACAACAGTGATACCTTTAACTCACCCAACAATATTGTAAATCTATCCAATTACACACTTAACCTGACAGAAGAATCTGTTCTATCTCAGGGATTCTCTTTCACCCCCATGCAAATGACATAGTTCTGCGGTGACCTAGAAGCCTACTTTCACTGTCTCCAACTCAAGGAATATTTCCACCACACCACTGACTATCACACTAACCCTCAGATACCTTCCCACCAACCCTACAAGAAGAATTCTGCATGGACTCCTCCTGACGGTCGAAACAACAGACTAGACTTTTACATAGAATGCTTCCTTCGACATGCACAAGCTGAAATTGTAGACAAGCAGCATCACTTGACCCATAACCTCAGCTGTACAGAACGCAATGCCATCCAGAGCCTCAAAAACAACTCTGACATTATAATCAAAGAGGCTGACAAAGGAGGTGCAACAGTCATCATGAATAGGTCAGATTACTATTAGGAAGCCACTAGACAACTCTCCAACACCACATTCTACAGGACACTGTCTTCTGATCCCACTCAGGAATACCAAAAAAAACTACACCATCTGCTCATGAAACTCCCTGAAGAAGCACAGGAACAAAACTACACCCCTAGAGCCCTGACCAAGGATATTCTATCTGCTACCCAAAATCCACAAACCCGGGAATCCTGGATGCCCCATCATCTCAGGCATTGGCACTCTTACAACAGTGTTATCAGGCTATGTGGACTATCTCCTCAGACCCTAGGCTACTAGTACTCCTAGCTATCTTCGGGATACCACCGACTTCCTGAGAAAACTACAGTTCATTGGTGATCTTCCAGAAAACACTATCCTGGTCACTATGGATGTAGAAGCTCTCTACACCAACATTCCACACAAAGATGGACTACTAGCCATCAGGAACAGTATTCCCAATAATGCCACAGCACAACTGATAGCTGAACTTTGTGACTTTGTCCTCACCCACAACCACTTCAGATTTTGAAGACGATTTATACCTTCAAGTCAATGGCACAGCTATGGGTACCTGCATGGCCCCACAGTATGCCAACGTTTTCATGGCTGACTTAGAACAACGCTTCCTCAACTCTCATCCCAAAGTGCCCCTCCTCTACCTACGCTACATTGATGACATTTTCATCATCTGGACCCATGGAAAAGAGTCCCTCAAAGAATTCCACTGGGATTTCAAGCCCACCATCAACCTTAGTCCGGACCAGTCCACACAAGAAATCCACTTCCTGGACACTGCAATGCAAATAAGTGATGGCCACATAAACACCACCTTATACCGAAAACCCACTGACCGCTAAATGTACCTACATGCCTCCAGCTTCCACCCAGGACTCTTTACACAATCCATTGTCTACAGCCAAGCCCTAAGATACAACCACATTTGCTCCAATCCCTTAGACAGAGTGTAGCAAGGCACTGTGGCCTTCTTCAGAGCCTGGGTCTGAGGAAGGCTCGCGATGCCCCTGTTAGGCAGATCAGGACCCTGCAGGCCAATTGCCCCAAGAGCCAGGACAGGAAAAGTAAGTAGAAAAGGCCAGCCTAGCAGCTCAGTCAGGAGGAAGCTGCTGCCGGAGAAGTATGTACCTTCCCCGAGGCTGCAGTCTGGGCCTGACTCAGGCCCCGCAGCTGTGCAGAGCAAACTCCCCCCCCCCCCCCAGACTGGAGCTTCCAAGGCCTGCCTGGGCTGCTGGGCCCTAGTGACTGGATACAGCCACTGGGCCCTAGTGACTGGAAAGGGCCACCAGGTCCTGGTAGCTGGAAAGAGCTATCAGAGAACACTGACTGGGAGAAACCCCCCAAGGTCGGCCCTGACCTAGAGGAGCTGCCCGTTGCCAGGGACCCATTGGAGCTTCCTGAGCCTGGTGTGCTGGAGGATCCACCGGGACTCTGTGACCTGGAGGAGCTGCCATCCATTGGCGACCCCGAGGAGTTCCCGGACCTGCTGCTGGTCGACGAGGAGGGACTAGTGGGACTCCCACTTGTTGTCTACCCCAGCAACTTGGAGGAAGACCCTTGGCTCCAGGTACCCAGTTTCAGGATGGGAGGAAGTAGCCTAGGGACAGCTGACTATAGTTTGGCTGAGTCTGTGGTCGAACCAGTCAGCGTGTTGCGTTTGGAGCTCCGCTGACCCAGTGGCAGAGTCTCTTTGCCACTGATAGGGCCCTGGGCTGGGACACATTGGAGTTGGGTGGGCCTGCGTCCCCCTCCCCTAGCCACCCCGGGAGTGCTTGGCTCCTCTAAACCTGCCTGCCAGAGGATACCGAGCTTTAACAGCCCCGCCTGCCTGAGGGCTGGGGGCAACAGACTCCTTACCTGCCTCACCTGTTCAAGGGCTGAGGGCTATAGACTGCTTAAGAGCTCTGCCCTGCCTGAGGGCTGGGGATATAGACTACTTTGCCTACCCCGCCCGCCTGCAGACCAGGGGCTACAGACTGCGTTGACAGCCCGCCGCGCCTGGGGGCCAGGGCTAAAGACTCAAAACCCACTAGCTTTTTTCCCCATATAGCAAGGCACTGTGGCCTTCCTCAGAGCCTGGGCCTGAGGAAGGGTCACGACGGACCTGCTGGGCCATGTCACCAGCCTACACAGAGACAAACACATACAGGATTTCTATCAAGCATTCTTAAAACTACAGTACCCACCTAGGGAAGTAAAGAAACAGATTGACAGAGCCAGATGGGTACCCAGAAGTCACCTACTACAGGACAGACCCAACAAGGAAAACAACAGAATGCCACTGGCCATCACCTACAGTCCCCAGCTAAAACCTCTCCAACACATCAAGGATCTACAACCTATCCTGGAAGATGATCCCTTACTCTCACAAACCCTGGGGGACAGGCTAGTCCTCGCTTACAGACAGCCCTCCAACCTGAAGCAAATACTCACCAGCAACTGCACCATACAATAGAAACACTAACCCAGGAACGTATCCTTGCAACAAACCCCGTTGCCAACTCTGCCCGCATATCTACTCAAGTGACACCATCACAGGTCCTAACCACATCAGCCATACCATCAGGAGCTCGTTCACCTGCACATCTACTAATGTGATATATGCCATCATGTGCCAACAATGCCCCTCTGCCATGTACATTGGCCAAACCAGACTGTCTCTACGAAAAAGAATAAATGGACACAAATCAGACATCAGGAATGGTAACATTAAAAAACCAGTAGAAGAACACTTCAATCTCCCTGGACCCTCAGTAACAGACTTGAAAGTTGCCATACTTAACAAAAAAAACTTCAAAAACAAACTCCAGAGTGAAACTGAGGAGCTGGAAATCATGCAAAATTGGCACTATCAGACTAAGTCTGAATAGAGACTGGGAGTAGCTAGCCCACTACAAAAAATAATGTTCCCTCTTTTGACATTCACACCTTCTCAACAACTGTTGTGGACGGCCTCATTCAACCTGACTGTATTAACCTCATTAATACTCACCCTCCTGACTGTGACGTAACTCACACATCCTTGCATCTGTATATATACTGCGGAATCAAAGAATTAATCATAGAATGCCTGGCCTGAAATTGATTATAGAAGGCCTGGCCTGAAACTGGGTAGCCTGAACTGTGATGGAAGCCCTCAGGTTAAATCATTGACAGGATGCCCCACATTGAGACTGAGATAAAGATGCTAAAATCCCACAGGATGTCTCAGGACTACCATTTAAATGCAAACTCCTTTTGTGAACTCTAGCCCTTTTGATGCCTGTAAACCGACATCTCCTGTTCTGATAAGTATCTATACATGCTCCCCAGTCTTACTGGCTCCATAGAGACTACTTCCAACAGACTAGCACTCCATGTGTACTGTGTAACTCTTTGACACTTGGGTCATAGCCTGTGTACCTGGGACCCCCTTATTGTATAATTATCTAGTTTTGGGTGATAGCCTATGCACCTGGAAAACCACATTGTGTAATCAAGGGGTTCTTTTGTCTTTCCTGTGAAAACGTCTGGTGTACCCCATTGTACATATAATTGTCTTTCCTGTTAAGTATAGACTGTTAATCAAATTCCACTATATGATCAACATGTAAATGAACCGAAGCAACCCCTATATAAGTCTTTTGTATCTGGTAGCCAGGCAAAGTACATTTGCCCAGCATCCAGACATGCTGCTTGACTTCCCTATAGCCACCTGTGTTTTCCCTAGGGCTATAGTATTCCCCATAACTATGGTTATTTGATTGTGTGTGTGTCACAATTAAAGCTGCACCCGATCCAACTCTAAAATGTAGCTGTGTGATTCTTTTCCACGACAATACCTACCAAACTGAAGTTTCCACTTCATGCATCCGACGAAGTGGGTTTCTGCCCATGAAAGCTTATGCCCAAATAAATGTGTTAGTCTTTAAGGTGCTACTGAAATCTCACTGTTTTGCTAAAAACACTAACACGGCTACCCCTCTGGAACTTTTTATTAAAAGTTAGGGAAAACCAATAGAGGATAATCTTTGAAAGTAGAGATTAAAGAAGTCTGTTTGGTTCTCCTTTCTATCTCTGGGTTGGTATAAGATTGTTCCTTATGTGTATCTTCAACTACCTTGTCCAGTCTTGTTTTAAATGTTGAGGTGAAAGAACTTCCATTATTTCTCTTTCAAACCTCTTCCATTCTAATACATACCATTCTTAGGAAGTGTTCGCTGATAACCTTTTATTATTTTTTTTTTCTTTGCTGTTCTTATTTCTACCTCATTGCTCCTTGTTATATCCTTTGTACAACTATTTATTCTCTTCATCAGAATTTATGGCCTTCAAAAAGTAGTTATCATATATCTGCTTAGTCTTTATTTAGCCAAGTTACACAGTTTGTTCTTTAATATTTCATGCCCTCATAAATCAATCCCCTTAGCACCTCCATATTTTTTTCTGTTCTTCTCTGAATTTCCACCTGTTCACACTACAGTCAGCAATCTGCTGTTTTTAAAGCATTGGGATTCAGTGTGGCCTGATTTTAGTTTCAGCACTGTTATATGCTCAAATACAATACATGGTTTAAAGTCTTACTGGGAGAAAAAGAGGAATATGAATTTTTTGAACTCCTAGCTGGGATCACTTATGTCACCGCCTTGTTCTTGCAGAGAGAAGTAGAATGTGTGTCAGTGAAACTCAATAATAAAAGAAAAGTAAAACTGAAACAGCTCTTGGCAAGGCGTGTGTGTAATTTTTGGTGTAGATAAAAAATGTGTAGATAAGTGTGTAATTTTTGATGTAGATAAGAAAAATGTCTAATTCCATTGAAGTCACTGGAGCTACACTAGTTTATACCAGCAAAGGATATGGCCACCACTCATTTCAGTGGGACCAGGCCGGAGCCTTCTGTTTTTACTCTGTTACCAAAAGGGGGTGGACACCCTCAGAGTTCAATTCACCCATGTCTGGAATTTGGTTTTGTTCATATTTTGAAAACAAACAATAGCATAACAAACTGCAGCACAAGTTTTTCTCTGAGCATGGCCAGTGTTAGGGCTTCCCTTCTAAACTTAGGCCCAGATCTACAAAAGGACTTCACCACATAAATCCAACACTTTCCATAATTAAGTCCAATCGCCATCAATCAATATGTTAGTTTTCTTTTATACAACTGCAACATGCTGATGAGGTTCGCTCGGTTGTATAAACAGCCATACAGAGACATCATTTAAATTCCTATCAGAAACACCTGATTACCTGTAGATGTTCTTTTCCCTTGCTTTTCTTAAAGCCTGTAACTCTGCTAATGACACATCCCATTGGGAGGCTCTAGAGCCTTGTCAGGAGACACTGGCTGCTTTCTGCTGAAGACTAATTGCAGCAGGTATGGCTCGCTAACACCAACCTGAATGAACGGGAGGTGGGAATGTCCCTCCTATGAGCAAACCTTATCTTCATATTACAGATATAGAAAAGAAAATGAACTCAACGTGATTGATGACAGTACTACTGGATACTTGCTGAAACACACTTAAAGATCTTTCTAACCACTTCTATATTTTCCCTATAGACATAAAGGGAGAGAGGAGTGACTTATGCATCTGACACCTTTTACTGGTCTCAACGTTTTGGTACGCTACAAGGGAGCTAGGAGGATTCAGACTCAATTCCTGATTATCAGAGTAGGTTTGAAAGCCACATGAAAGGGATACAGATTAGAGGGAACCATAGTGAATTCTTTGATAATGACATTGCACCCTCATGCAATTTCCTCCTGAAATTATAATTTGTTTCATTATAATTAAACACTAATTTATCTAAACATTTCCAGTCAAGCTATAAATGTGTGCTTATTACAAATAATTCAATTACTTTGCTTTTTTTACTATTTATATGAAATATTTTCAGTTTAATTATCACTTGCTCATCTACAAGGTATAAAAGAATAGACTAATTTATTTGGATTAACAAGGAACTGACCCAAAACCTTGTTCAAAGCATTAATAAAACTTCACTAAAAGTTTGGTATGTATTTTACATCTTTATTCTCCCCTCAGTTGTTTTCACTTTTGTATGCCTCTTCACTTCAGCCTCTTGAAATGGAAGTGCTGAAATATTGAGAGAGAGAGAGTACAAGACTTCCAGCCCAGCTTTGCAAATCCAAGAGGTATGAATGATTTACTGTTTCAGTAAGCATCAGCAATAGAATAAGGCCTGGTCTACACTGGTGACTTAGGTAGACTTAAACTCCCTTAATTCGATTTAATTACACCCACGTCTACACTGGCACCACTGTTAATTCGAATTAAAGTGCCTGTAAAATCGACTTAATAAGACCACCTCTGCAAGTGTGTAGCGCCTAATCTGAATTTGTTAAATCGATTTAGCATCAGTGTAGATGCAACGTGACTTAAATCAAATTAATTGACCTCCAGAATGTATCCCACAATGCCCCATTTTGACCACTCTGGACAGTCACACTGTGCTGCTCTGTGGTCACACTAGCAGGAAAAGTCCCTTCCCCTCAAGCCCCAGGAAGATTTGAATTTTCATTTCCTGTGCTTGCTGCCAGCATGGAGAGAGCTTTGCCACTGTTCTCCGCATGGCTACTGCAAAGCCCAAACGCACTCCAGCATGGAGTCGACCAGAGGTCTTAGACCTCATCGGGCTGTGAGGCAAGGAGTCTGTTCTGGCTCAGCTCAGAGCCAGAAAAAGGAATTTGGACATTTATGGGAAGATATCCCAGGGCATGCAGGAGAAGGGACACCAAAGGGATGCTCAGCAGTGCTGCATGAAGATCAAGGAACTGAGCCAGTTGTATCAGAAAGCCAGGGAAGCTAACAGCCACTTTGGCTCCTCGCCCAAAGAATGCAGGTTCTATGAAGAGGAGCATGCAGTTCTCGGTGGGGTACCACCACGGTGCCTCCCCGCAGCATTGATACCCCCACTAATTCACAGTCCATGTTCAATGAGGGGGACTCCGTGGACAAGAAAGCTGTGGAGAGCAGGTGCTGGAATGTGGGAAGTCCATTCTCCAGAAAGTCAGGACTTATTCCTGATCCCCGAGCAGTCCACCAGGACACAGGACAGCACAGATGGTGCCGGGGAAGGCACATCTGGTGAGTTTTCTTGCTTATTACATTTCTGTCCTTGTACATTGGTGAGGGGCTGGGGCACGAAGGGGATCTCAGGCATTTCATTGACTGTACTGGGTGGTTACCCAGGGATCAGTTTTTTTATGCGATGAGAAATGCTATGTTTATCATCAGTTGATATCACATGGAAAATTTATTGTATGTAATCTGTTATCCCTCAAAAAACTTTGAGAGGAGGGCTGCCTTGTTCCTCCCTCCATGGTATGATTCTTCTCTGCAATCAAGGTAGCCAGCATCATGGCTTCATGTGTTTTAAGCATAGTCTCCCCCCCACCCACAGTATCCACAGCTCCTCTCTGTCTTCGTTTAAAATACAAGGAGAGATCTCCCCCCCCCAATGCCGTCCGCAGTTCCTCTCTGTAAGGGTTTGAAATACAAGAGAGCAGAAAGAAGTGGGACTGCTAAACACTGAGGATGAAGTGGAGGTTAAGGTTAATCTAGGCATGTCCAAATATCTAAACAAATACTTTGCCTCCATTTTTAATGAGGCTAATGATGAGTTTGGGGATAGTGGTAGGGTGACTAAAGGGAATGAGGATATGGAGGTAGAAATTACCATATCCGAGGTAGAAACCAAACTTGAACAGTTTAACGGGACTAAATCGGGGGGACCGGATATTCTCTATCCAAGAATATTAAAGGAACTAGCACATGAAATTGCAAGCCCATTAGCAAGGATTTTTAATGAATCCATGAACTAAGGGACTGTACTGTATGATTGGAGAATTGCTAACATAGTTCCTATTTTTAAGAAAGGGAAAAAAGTGATCTGGGTAACTACAGGCCTCTTAGCTTGACGTCAGTAGTTTGCAAGGTCTTCGAAAAAAATTTGAAAGAGAAAGTAGTTAAAGACATTGAGGTAAACAGTAATTGGGATAAACTACAACATGGCTTTACAAAAGATAGATTGTACCAGACCAACCATATTTCCTTTTTTGAGAAGATAACAGACTTTTTAGACAAAGAGAATGCAGTGGATCTAATTTACCCAGATTTCGCTAAGGCATTTGATACAGTTCCAGATGAGGAATATTAGTTAAATTGGAAAAGATGGGGATTAATATGAAAACTGAAGGATGGATAAGGAATTGGTTAAAGAGGAGACTACAATGGGTCATATTGAAAGGTGAACTGTCAGGCTGGAGAGAGGTTACTAGTGGAGTTCCTCAGGGATCAGTCTTGGGACCAATCTTATTTAACCTTTTTATTATTGACCTTGGCACAAAAAGTGGGAATGTGCTAATAAATTTTGCAGATGACACAAAGTTGGGAGGTATTGCCAATACAGAGAAGGATCGGGATATCATACAGGAAGATCTGGATGACCTTGTAAACTGGAGTAATAGAAATAGGATGAAATTTAATAGTGGAAAGTGCAAGGTCATGCATTTAGAGACTAATAACAAGAATTTCTACTATAAACTGGGGACACATCAGTTAGAAGTCACAGAGGAGAAGGACCTAGGCGTATTGGTTGGTCACAGGATGACTATAAGCTGCCAAAGTGATGTGGCTGTAAAAAAAAAAGCTAATGCAGTCCTTCCATGCATCAGACGAGGTATTTCCAGTAGAGATAGAGAGGTGTTAGTACTGTTAAACAAGGCACTGGTGAAACCTGATCTGGAATACTGTGTGCAGTTCTGGTCCCCCATGTTTAAGAAAGATGAACTAAAACTGGAACAGGTGCAGAGAAGGGCTACTAGGATGATCCGAGGAATGGAAAACCTGTCTTATGAGAGGAGACTCAAAGAGCTTGGCTTGTTTAGCCTAACCAAAAGAAGGTAGAGGAGAGATATGATTGCTCTCTATAAATACATCAGAGGGATAAATACCAGGGAGAGAGAGGAATTATTTAAATTCAGCCCCAATATGGACACAAGATCTAATGGATATAAACTGATCATCAGGAAGTTTAGACTTAAAATAAAACACAGGTTTCTAACCATCAGAGGAGTGAAGTTCTGGAATAGCTTTCCAAGGGAAGTAGTGGGGGCAAAAAACCTATCTGGCTTCAAAACTGAGCTTGATAAATTTATGGAGGGGATGGTATGATGGGACAGCCTAATTTGGCAATTGACTGACTAGTGGTAGTAGATATGCCAATGGTCTGTGAAGAGATGTTAGATAGGGTGAATTCTGAGTTATTACAGAGAATTCTTTCTTGAGTGTCTGGCTGGTAAGTCTTGCCCACATGCTCAGGGATTGCCATATTTGGGGTTGGAAAGGAATTTTTCCGCAGGACAGATTAGCAAAGGATCTGGGGTTTTTTTTGCCTTCCTCTGTAGCATGGGATACGGCTCACTTGCTGGTGGATTTTCTGTACCTGAAAGTGTTTAAACCATGATTTGAGAACTTTAATAACTCAGTCATAGGTCAGGGGTCTATTCAGGAGTGGATGGATGAGGTTCTGTGGCCTGTGTTGTGCAGGAAGTCAGACTAGAAGATCATATTAGTCCCTTCTGACCTTAGAGTCTATGAGTCTAATTATGAACCAAATCAGTTGGGAGAATTTTTAAACAGAAAAATATGAATGATAAATGAGAACTGTCTAAGAACACTCTACTAGATGTCAAAAATACCACAGTTAATAGAAAAGGCCACACTGGTTTTAAAATAATGCAAACAAACCTGGCTTAGAGGGAAAGTAAAGCAGCTATATTAAAAAACAAAACAAAACAAAAAATATGAAAAATGGGGAAAGAAAGGGGAAGTTGATAGCAATTAACATAAATCAAAAGTTAGTAATTGTAGAAAATAAGGGAAGCCAAAGGACACAAGGAGAAATCTATGGCCAGCAGAGGTAAAGAAAATAAAAATGAGCTTAAGGAACAAAAGGAATCCTAACAATGGTATTGGTCCATTATTGGATGGAAATAGTAAAATTTTCTATAATGTAGAAAAGACAAAGTATTCAATAAATATTCTTATTCTGTATTTGGGTAAAAAGCATATAATGTACTGATATCCTACAAAGACGGAATACTTTCCATTCCAACAGTAACTCAGGAGAATGGAAAGGAGCAGCTACTAAAGTTAGACATCTGGATCTGCTGATTTAAAAATAACGTGCATCCAAGAGTGTTTAAAAGAGCTGGCTGAAGAGCTTTCTGAACCACTAATGATGATTTTCAATAAGGCTTGTAACACTGGGGAAGTTCCAGAGAACTTGAAGAAAGTTATTGGGACAATATTCTAAAAAGGTAAATGGCATGATCTGGGTAATTATAGTCCTGTCAGCCTGACATCAATCTGCAGGCAAAAGAATGGAATGGCTGATATGAGACTCAATTAATAAAGAATTAAAGGAGGGTAATATAATTAATGTCAATCAACATGGGATTATGGAAAATAGATCTTGGCAAACTCACCTGATATCTTTTTTTTTTTATTAGATTACAAGTCTGGTACTGGAATTAACTCAGGGAAATCCTAATGGCCTGTGATTATACAGGAGGTCTGACTATATGAATGCAATGGTGCCGTCTGGCTTTCCATTATATGAATGAATCGGAGGCGGGAGTGAGGTCCATCTGATGAAAGATCCAGGGCCTGATGCAAAGCCCACTGAAATCAGAAAAGAGTTTCATTGACATCAGTAGGCTTTAGATCAGCCTCACAGTCATTAGAGGCTGGACAATGAGACTACTCTGTGCATGTCATTTTGCCTGATGTAAAGCAGGGGTGTTCGTCAGTTGTGTATCTCCAACCTTGCTGAAAGTTAGTCTGATAAAAGGACTGTAAGAGTTAAAGGCTGCTGCTTGCCAAACCCATCTGACTCTTGTGCCTGTCCATTTTCCTGTTATACCTTGACAGTACATCAGTGCAGTTAGACTCAAGCTCATCAGGGCAAGGACCATGTCTTGTTTTGTATCTTGTATAGTGCTAAACACACTGGAGAGTTTGATCCTTCAACCCCTCCTCCCACTGAGCAGCACTTACTCATGTAAGTGTCCCATTGAATTCACTTGGTGAGAGTAGAGGAGAAGGCCCTATGCTATTAGTAAATGGTTGCTATTTGAAGCACACACATTTTTATATACTGGTCCTAAAGTGGATCAGACCTTTGTAGGGTAGACATTTTCCTGATGCTCTTTATAAAATGGAACATGGCTGTGATCCTGCATTATAAAAATACTGTATCTGTAAGATCTACAGTACACAAAATAAATGAAAAGCAAGCTTTGAATGAATTTATCATCTGTTGCATGTTAATATAAACTTAACTTTGTGAGTGAAACTGCCAGGGCTCACTGAAGAAAAAAGCAGGTGAATGGAACAGTTGGTCACTTAAGTGCAACTACATTAGAATAACTAGTGTCTGTATTACAGGTATAGCTAGCAATAGTGCTATACTGCTAGCCTAGAAAGGAGGCGGGCATTTTTCCCTCCACATCATGAAAATCTACATATAGGTTAAAGTGTCATGTTCTAGGTCTTCTCCTTTTGTCACTACTGGTGCAGCACAACCTCTGCTGGAAGTTGCTGTAATAAAAGTACTATTTCTTCTAGTATGTAAAAGGCTTTAGAAACATCTGTGTACACAATTAAGACTGATGGATTATGCTACTGCACCATTATGTGTAATAGAGAAACAGGATTCACTCCAAGTATTTGGATTATTAATCAAATAATCTGCAAAATGCTGATGTATACTTAAAAAGAAGCATCGCCTGTTATAAAGGTTGCCCAATCTTCCCATTATAAGACCCTGTTTTCAGCTGCTTGTAACTTTGCCAAATGTTAACCTTTGGGGTAGAAAACTTCCCTGCCAGGGGTCTGCCTCTAGCTGACTTTTTTATTTTTGTTTTTAAATTTCAGAGAAAACTGTTCAGCTGTTTCTGAGAACAAGACTAGTGAAAAGTACACTGTTTTATCCAGGTTAAAAAAAAAAATTGAGATATTTTCTTTGAAATGCTGTTGTACCCCTATGTTTGGAGAAGGGGCTTGAAATTTGGCAGGGGGAATGGCCTTTGTGTCAAGGATGAACTTTTCTCCTTCCATGTGAAAATCTACCCAAACTTGGCCAAGTTATAAGCCTTTGAAAAATTAGTTTGCACATGGACTGTAGTGACTTCTTCTCTTTTTGTTTTTAACAGCTAAATCTCCAAAGGGTCTCTCCTCACTGAGCATGCTCCATCTCCTCACAGCTCCTACTGCTGATTGGTATACATGTACGCCATCCCCACAGAGCAACTGAGCATACTCCAGTAGTATCTGAGTGTGTATGAAGTACTTTAGCTGTAACTGCTACTCCCTCAATGGCCCTCAATGGCCTTCACATTGGCTCGCAGGCAGTATGGAGAAGGAAGCAATCTGATTTGAAGGCAAAGGGGACTAGAGCCATACGGGGAAAGTAAAGAAGGAGATTGAGGCTGGAAGCCATGGGAATGGGGAGACAGGGCTTGGGAGAGAGGGAGGGAAATGAGAGGGAGGAGACTGGAAGCCACCTGGCTGGGGGAGAACACTGAGACTGGATGAAAAGCTGGGATGAGGGGAAGACGAACTGATTTGAGAAGCTTCTGGAAGGGATACTCAGACTGGTTAGGCAAGGAGAATAGGACTGAGACAAGGAGCAAGGTATATCCTCACTAATACCTATTGCACACGTCTAAGTTAAAAGAACAATTAATTTTGCAAAGTCAAACACCCAAAAGCCAGGAAATGCCATGATTATTAAGGTTGCCTGTGATCATCTAATTAAAGATTATTATAATGCATGCAAACAAGGGGGCCAAATTAGGGTTATATGGGCAACCTCAATTCTGGCATTTCCTAACCTTTGACTGCTTAGTAACGCAAGTTTAATAATGCTATTTTAATGTAGATTTACGTGTATGGTTAGTTATTTATTCCTGCTTTGTGGTTGTTTCCAGAGACTCTACTCAGTATCAGGACCCCATTGTTCTAAGTACGGCACAAACTCCTAATGAGTGAACGATCCTGCTCCCAAATTGCTTGGGCTTTGTCTATATACTAATTACATAAAAAGGCAGTAGGTTTCTGTTATGTTTGGATACTTGGAAGTTACTTGCACTCAAAGAGAAACCAGCACACAGGAACACAGAGAGATGTAAACATTCACTCAGTGAGTTTATTCTCTTACTCTAAGACCAGACAGAACTGGCTGAGCTATCCCATAATAGTCTAACTCTGTTAGCTACAGCAAGCTAGGCAGGACACAAAATACACAACTCCCTTAATGAAAATATCCATAGAACAGAACAAAACTAAACAAGGGAATGAAGGTAGACTGCCTCATTTTCCGGCTAAACCCCTAGGATTATTCTACCCCATAAACGTGGGTTTGCCCTTGCTAAAGATTCAACTGTTGAGGAGGTCTTCTCTCTCTAGATGGATTACAGCGGACATCTGGTGTTCTTGCACCAGAAGGTGTTATTGGTGCGGGTCTAACAATGGGCTCAGGACTCGTAGCTCAAACAGGGGAGGGTGCTGTATCTGCTGCAGAGGTGGATGGAGGAGGGGAGTCAGGAACAAATGGCTCTATACTCGATGGTGACTCTTGACTTGAGGATATCTCACCTGCAATGGTGAGGTCAGGCAGTTCAACTGGAGATGTGTCCTTGGCACTTGTATGACCTGGCAACAACTGATCTACATGTCACCACCAGGTGAGATCATCTGCAGTCTAGACAGTGTAGGAAACAGGTCCTGTCTGGGTGATGACTGTAGCAGGGCCCCATTTAGCTCCAGAAGCATAGTTTCAAGCTAGGACAGGCTGTCCGGGGCTAAAGGTTCAGTCTTTTGCTCTGTGTGCATGTCTGAGGACTTGGTTGTGCTGTTGACGTTGCACAATTTGTCATACTTTGGAGGGTTTCAGCAGATCAAAGCAAGTGTGCAGCTGTCACCCCATCATCAGAAAGGCTGGAGATGCTTAGGTTGTAGCATGAGGTGTGTTTCTGTAGAATAAGAAGAAGGTGTCTAGATGCTTTTGAATGGACGAATGTCCCTGTGCAGATTTTAAAGTTTGTTTCATTGTCTGCACAAACCAGTCTGCTAATCCATTGGTGGATGGATGATACGATGCTAAAGTGATGTGATGTATCCCCCATTTGCTTTCATAAAATTTTCAAACTTCTGAGGGATGAACTGAGATCCGTTGTCGCTCATAAGTTGTTCTGGCAGACCGAAATGACTAAAGATTTCACGCAGTTTCTGGATAGTACTTTCAGCAGTAGTGGACCACATTACAGAGATTTCTGGTCATTTGCAGTGGGCATCACAACAATCAGGAACATGGGTCTTTCAAATGGGCCGTTTGAATTAACGTGAATACACTGCCACAGATTTTCAGGCCAGTCCCATGGATGTAGGGGCGCCAACTGGGGTGTGTTCCTCATACTTTGACATGAAGTACAAGCTCTTGCCTTCTCTTCAATGGCACTGTCCAGGCCAGGCCACCAAAAGTAGCTTTGTGCAATTTCTTTCATGCGTACTATTCCACAGTGACCTGGATGTAGCTGTTCTAACATCTGCAATCTCAGTAGTAGTGGAATAATGACACGCATCCCCCACAACAAGCCAGAATGGATTAATAACTCCATCCTTCTGGACATGTAGGGATGAAAGTCGGGTGAGACCTGAGAGTCCCGTAAAGATGTTCCATTCATCACTAGGTCCATAATTTGGGACAGTACTGGGTCAACACGAGTTGCCTTCTTTCCTTGAGTAGCAGTGATGGGTATGTTCTCTACCTGTTCAAAGTAGATTTCTTTCTGGCCAATATCTTGATGTTTAACTGGTAAAGGCAGTCTTGAGAGGCCATCTGTGGTGCAGTGCAGAGTGGATCATCGATATTTGATCTCATACTTGTGTGTGGAAAGCAACAATGCTCAATAAAGACAAGGGCAAAGTACTTCACTAAGGAAAGAAAAATCAAATGCAGAACTACAAAATGGGGAATAACTGGCTAGGTGGTAGTACTGATGAAAAGGATCTGGGGGTTATAATGGATCACATACTGAATATGACCCAACAATGTGATGCAGTTGTGAAAAAGGTTAATATATTTCTGGGCCATATTAACAGTGTAGTATGTAACAGGTGTGTAGTATGTAAGACATGGGAGGTCATTACCACTCTACTTGGCATTGGTGAGGCCTCAGCTGAAGTACTGTGTCCAATTCTGGGTGCCACGCTTTAGGAAAGATGTGGACAAACTGGAGAGAGCAACAAAAATGATAAATGGTTTAGAAAACCTGACCCATGAGAAATGGTTAAAAAAACTGGGCTTGTTTAGTCCTGAGAAAAGAAGACTGAGGAGAGGAGCTGAGAAGTCTTCAAATATGTAAAGGGATAGTTATAAAGAGGATGGTGATCAACTGTTCTCCATGTCCACTGAAGATAAGGTAAGAAGTAATGGGTTTAATCTGCAGCAAGGGATATTTAGGTTAGCTATTCGGGGAAACTTTCTAATGAAGGAATGGTATGAAACAGGCTTCCAAGGGAAGCTGTGGAATCCCCATCATTGTACATTTTTAAGACCAGGTTGGTCAAACACCTTTCAGAGATTGTCTAGGTTTACTTGGTCCGGCCTCCAAGCAGGGGGCTGGACTGATGACTTCTCAAGGTCCTTCCAGCCCTACATTCTACGGTCTATTTCCTCTATTCAGAATTTATTCCCAGATCAAGTACAGCAGCCAGTATTGTGCTAGTGGAAGGACATAGTAAGCCACAAGGCTTCTGAGCTCCTATTTACAGCCTTTAAGTCTTATTTTCCTGTTTGCCATTCTGAGTGGCTCATCTTGTGAGCTGACTGGAATTTAGATGCAGATGGATGAGACATCCTGGGATTGTGAAGAGCAGGCTCAACCCAAAGCTGCAGCATGTGCTTGATACGGTTTTTGGCTGCTAATTGATGTATCTCTTTCCTCGAGTCTCTGGGTCACAGCCCTTGATCATAACCTGACTCCTGCAGCACAAGGCAGAGCTGTGTGACACCAGGCCTCATCCTCCTACATATTCTGGCTATGAATGACCAATAACAATGAGTGGAAACCGCAGCTGAGCTGAGCTAGGAGGAATCCAGATGCTCCCTCTTGTGTGCCAGCATGGTCTGTGGCCAGCACTTGGCTTCTAAAAATATCAGCTGCTGGGTCCAGAGCCAGGCAGGGGAATCAGCTGTGAGTGAGGATCAAGGTCAAGAATCAGCGGTCAGGTGGCACTCCTGGGCCCTTGCCTTGCTGCTGCTCAATTCTGTAGTCTACTTTCATGGATCTAAATCTGTGGATTGGATTTGTGGATTACCGCAATCCACATCTAGGCCCTATCCTAATCTACAACTAGTGGGCTGGTTCTGAGTCAGAAGGAATGAAGGTTTGACTGATTGTGGAGTTTTTCCTATACCTTGTAACAATGTTCAAAGATTTGTTAACTGTTGGAATAAATAATAAGTAAGTCTTACTTTTAGCACTTATGTGATTCACATTGATGAGTTTTAGACCTGCTTTAGGCCTCCTAGAGTGCTCTACTTTTTGTAGAAGTGCTGCCTTAACCCTGGAAATCTTAATATTGCATGAAAAGTTAAGACTTGTGGGCAGATTTGATGTAAAATAGGAGCAGGATTTATTCATTAGTTAGCAGCACACAACTGGTTGAAGGCAAAGATGGCAGGTAGCCTTCAAAAGAAAAGGCTATTACACCTCACAGTGCTACACCTCTTAGTACTCATCTACTGTAGGTTGTGTGCTGACATTATTTACACTGGAAGATGTTTCCTTCCCAAAAGGGACACTTTCACTTCAACCTAGGCCCGCAGTTTAATTATAGTTTGCAGACAGATGGCTGGTCACATAATGCTGAGGCTCCTTGTTTTCATTTAATAAATTGCATTAAGAGAAAGCTAAAAATATACTATCATATATCTTGTATATTCACATATATTATAGTATTCAATATATTTACTAGAGGTATATTTTATAATACAAAGTATCAGCACTATAACAACAACGTAAACTACTGAACCCCACTAAATAAAAATGGTCTCGGACCTAACATTCCCAGGTCCACCATAAGGGACCAAAAACAATTGGGAATAAAATCTGTCCATCAGTCGTATGAGGAAATGTACATACTAAGGGACAGATGGGGCAACAAAAAAGGTTACCACATAACAGTGTTTAACCCACTGGGTTATCTTTAAGTCCATGCATTATGCTTTTCTGGGATGATGGGTAAACATCCTCCCCATAAAAAGACAAAAAGCGGAGGAATGTAGTAAGAAGTGAGAGCTTAAGGCCTGTAAGACAGGCTAAGACCTAAATGGAAAAAGCCAAGTGAACAGAAGTATAAGGGGTCACTCAAGTTAACTGAAATTGGCACAGGAAAGTGCTGATACAATTTTGCAGTAAGACTGCCAAAATATTACTAAAATATATAGCAGGTATAGGAGGTACCAAGATACTAACTCTCTGAAATAACACTTTTATGGATAGAAATGATACATGGAGTGGTGCTGCCCAAATCAGCCAATCAACGGAAGAAGGTGATATTAGACTACGTCAAGAGGGTGGCAACTACCTACGTCAAAGGGGGCAGAACAAAAGTGTATATAACAGTGTATAAAAGAGGGTGTCAAAGGAAATACCGGTGTCCGGTCTAGGGGATAACGGAAAGTCCCGCCGTTGGGCCAAAACCATTGTAACGCTGCCAATATGAAACTGACCCAGAGATACTCTGTAGGTCACTTCTCATTGTGCCGCATGCAATAAACCTGGCCTGGTGCCTTCGTTGCTCAGCTAATCTGTGGTCGTGTCGATTCATTCGATCGTGAGAGCCGTCTCAGTTTCCTGATCAGAGCTGGGACAGCATCTACACAGGGACACACGCACGCAGCCTACGCTGATAAACATCGGTGACCAACACACTGATTACCACAACTGGGAGGGGATGCTCTTGGATACTGGAGTGATTGGGGGCTGGGGGGAAGGAATATAAAACAGCCAGAGGAGTGGGGAGAGAGGGTGATCCATATGATCTCATTTGGGAAGGGAGGTGGTCTATGTGGCAGCAGACTGCCCCTAGATGGGAAAGTTTGAGAAATTCCCCACCACGACCTACAGCCGAGGCATTTGGTCATCTCATCAAGAGTTCTAAAACTTAAATGTCTGCCCCTGGGAGAACAATTTGTACAGCAGTTCCAGTACTGATAATACCGTGTACATTGAGGCTCCTTGAGGGGCTCCATTTTAAGATTTCAGGCTTAATTCCACACAGTTAGGAAGTGATATTTTTTTTAATATCTGATTCAGTTATATAACTAATTTGTTCTGACTCACTGTGAGAAGGTCTGGTGCAGGCTTTCAGGGGAAACAGTTTTGTTACTGTATTTAAACTAGAGTGCATTTTATTATAGTATCCTATGGGAATAATGCACTGTACATATGAAATACATAGTTTAAGCAATTTAAAAGCAAAAAGGTGACCTTTCCAGGTCCTTCATTTTCTTGTTTGAAAACCTTTTTAATCATGCATCCCCTTAGTCAATAGTGCATGAAATACGAGCACAGGAAGCTTTATGTGAAGATTATAAAAATGGTTTTGGAAGGAAAGGCAACTGGTGTGAAGATGTCATTTTCAAACAGGCATCAGGCCAAGTTACACCTTGTCTACCCCCTTCTGCCGGTTCACTGAGACCTAGGGAAGTGTGCAAAGTGTAAGCCAGGCACCATTTGGGCCCCTGGGTTTGTTTCACATGTAATTTATTCATTATTGTACTGAGTAAAACTCCATCATGTTTACCGTAACAGATCAAAGCACTTCGATCACAAACCTACAGTTGTTTCCACATCTACAAAAGCTGCTGCTGCCAACATTTTTGTTGTGGGTGTTGATGCAGGAATAATATAACTGTAATAGCAGAAATCTTCAAAAGCTAACTCACTGTGTAAAATAAGAGGGGGGAATGTTTGATGGTCTGGCAATTGAAGTTCCCATAGCATATATGAACATGTTTGCAGAAACTGTTGTGGCAAAACATAACACTAAACATGAAGGAAGAATAAAAACAAAACTTGCTCACTGTATAAGAAAGAATGTTTTATTCTAACTCTGACATCTGCAAATTCTCTGAGTTCCGACAGTCAAGCTGGGTTTTCCCCATCATGTACACAATCACCAGTAATAGGTTCTGCAGATTAAAACACGTGCCCAGCTATAACTGTGCAACACCATCAGCCCTTAGGGAGTTTACAGATTATGCCTTCAGCAACATCTGTGCAGACAATGGAGTTGCATGGATATAATACAGCATAATTTGGTTTGCAAAATCTCTCTTACTGGGGATGGTGCAGTGGATGAAAAGAGTTTTATATTGATTGCTAGAACCCAGTTTGAGTTTGTGGGGCTGACAGAGAAGAAAAAATCATACACACTGAGCAAATCTGATATGGAAATAAGTGAGGCACCATGAATATAGAAGCCATTTTTTGCAAAGTCACTTTTTTAAGGATAGAACCACGAGTGTAGGGGCACGCATTGAAGCAGGGATAGAGTCACACAAGTCCAAAGCCTGTGCAGAGCATAAGAACTCCAGCAGCTGGTCCTCTGCCCCTTCACCACCCCCAGAAAAAACATGAGAGCAATGTGGTTTTGTTGGCAGGACCCCTCCACCTGAGAGAATTCTGAAAGGCAAACTTCATGAAGTATTCTGGCCCATATGTAGGACTTTCCACACGGGGGTAAAAGAGTTGTTTTTTGCAACATTACAGGGTCTAGCTGTTCAAAACCTTCAAAACTTTCCAGAATTGAGGTGTGTAGACCCTCAAACAGGCATTGTTCTTAATGTATAACTAAACATTACTGAACCAACTTCTCTAAGTTGTGTGGCTACTAAGCACCTGACCTTCAATAAAGACAAGTTACAACATATATCTTGCTAGTATCATACAATGAACTGCAATCAAAGTCAGTCTATTGACTCCTGACAATATTTCTATATACCAACAAGGAAATTCTCTGGGGAGCCAGGCCTGCAACATGCTGAATATTCTACTAAACTATTGGGGTCCCTGAAAGCTGAGTGTGTTCCCCAAATTGCAGTATCCTACTGTGTATCTCTACTGAACATTTTTGGTAAATTTAGCTATCAGCCAAAACCACAAAACACTTATCTTTAGATCCTTTTATTCCAGTGTGATACACACAGACTTTAATGATCAGATTTCCATTTCCTTTATGTTTTAAATTCTTCCAGTGACTTAAAATTGGAAAAGCATTTTTATACAGAATCACTTAGGGTCCAATAGTTCTAAAAAACAGCTTTTAACTGTCTCCGAATAAGTCTTTCAGAATAAAGCCAACTTCAGACATCATGATTTTTTTTTAAAAAGGTAATCAAATAAAGTAGAGGCTATTTCTTGAGAGATCAGAACTTGTATGCTTGTTTGCTTTTATATCCTTCTTCTAGCTGTATGACTTGTAGCTGTGGTCTATTTAACTGGCACAACTTTGCAAACATTTTTTTAAAAGCACAGTTCTTTTCTGCTTGACTCTGACAGGAATAAGATCAGTTGAATTCTGACTATATTTGAAAAAAAGTGATCTGGACCCTGTCCCACAGCCAGACCTTCTAAGACAAGCAGGTAGCCCAAAGTACAAGTCTCGTTCAATGATTCATCCTCCCCTTTTCTCCTTACCTATCATTTCTCTTCATCCTCCCTTACCTGAAATGCTGTCATAGCTTTGTTTCTCTTCTCTTTATCTGGTGAGGCCTTTGGGACAGGAAATATGTCTTACTCTAATTGTAAAGCACTATATAAATGATCGTTTAAAAACTATCAGACCATTTTTTCCTCATCTTTTTTCTCTTGATGGATTTAATACAAAGTTTGTCTGCTTTATATTAAAGATGATTCTAATTGTTATTCCTGCTTGGTGATCTGGCATTTACTAAGACATAGCACCATTTTTAATAATGTTTTTAACACACACATATACACCCACTTTCCTTTAAAATGTCTTAATATAGAAAAGAGTTCCCTCTTGTATCTGAATGGAATCAATACAGGTAAACATCATTACCTGTAGAATTCTGGGCACACTGCATTTTCATTGGAGCTTACAGGGCACAGGCAAGATTAGTTTTGTATTCACCCTCCAGTAACCAGCTCTATCATGAAATACAAAACCAGTGCATGAACATGAAGCCTCCTGAACAATCTGCAGGCCACCATTTTGGTCTGTCTATTATCCAGCTGCCTTTTGGGTTTCAGAATATGTAAAGTAACATTGCTAACACTAGATGGTGCTCTTGCATGACATGACAGAAGTAGTTTTATGCTAAGTATTTAGGCTTGGCAGAATTTGATTTTTATTTTTGTAATTTAATTGGATAATCTGTTTATTTTAAGCATTGTTTCCATTTTACATATTTAAATTTTCAGTTGTGCAAAATTATGGGGCTTAAACATTTTTTTTCTTACATTTTCACAGTTGCAGGAATTTATGTGCAAGAGTCTGACAATTATTTAATGACAGTAGATGTTGAGATTCAAAGGGTTAAAGCATTATAAACGTTAAAACACAAATTGTCAACATCACACATCAAAATGCACAAAGTAAATATCCTTCAACTAAACGCTAATAAGTTCTCAAGCAGCATTTTTCTTTCTTTGCCTATCTATACATTTCTATTATTGATGGAAATATTTTTTGTTGGTTTGCATTTGTATGACATTAAGTGGCATGATGGATTAAAATTCTATTCCTTCCAGACTTATGTGTATTACATCTCCCAGTTGCCAGGGGAGAGAATTAACAGACCATAATTACTTCTGTAGCGGCAGTATCACTTCACTGTGCCATGCTTCTAACAGGGTGTTGACATTGCTGAAGTCCACTGCCTAACAAAGTAAACACTAGCAATATGCCGAGTTAAGGTTTTTTCACAACCTTTTAGAAATTGCTTTATTTTTAATACATAATGTTCCAGTCAATACTCACATATAAGGATGAATAAGGAATCAAAATACACATGGCAGCCTTAACCTTTGTACCTATGGCTGTTTCTCATACTACTTCAGCATCCAGCACCACAAATTGTATATAGGGGAATGTGAAGCAGCAGTGCAGGGAAGACTGGTCCTGACCCCAGAGCGCTGATTGATTGAACATGTGCACTGAAAAGAAGCTGGCCTCTCCACTCTTATAGAGCTCTGGATGGCTAGGATGCTGGCAGGAAATCTTGCCCTTATTTTTTGCTCTCTGATTGGAGTATGGAAGGCCATTTGAGAAGGGAGGGCATAGGCTTTAAGAAAATGTATGTACTGCTGCTTCAGAAGCACAACTGGCTCCAGCGGAGCCTGAGTTGGGAACAGGCCCAGGAAGTAGTGTGGCTAAGTGGTCTCCTCTCAGCGCTTTCTGGGCACAAGATTCTGCCACTGTCTAAAGGGAAGGATATGTTGTAATGCAGGACAAAAGAGCAGAGACTGGAGGGGCAGTTAGAGACTGTAATTGGTGGACATAGAGTCCCTTTTAGGCATCTTGGACTTACGCCATACGCACATTGGCTCTTCTTTGCAATGAGGCTGGGGTTCTGTCTGCGCTAATGATGGGGCTGGGATACATCTGGGTGCTGGTGTGATTCCTTTGTGAGATCCTACCTTCTGGAAGGCTGTGGGAGTTTGCAACTGCCTAGCAAAGAGGGGCCCACAGGAAGAAAGGAGGAGATGTCTTTAGCGGGTCTTTTATTTGTTTAAATAAAGACAGTGTCTCTTGAAAGCTGCTCAGAAGTATGGAATATTAATAGTCCCAAGGAAGATGGACTAATGGGAAGAGCGTGGGTGAGATGATCAGCTGTATATAACTGCATATTACCATAACCTGAACTTTAGCATTTCCTGAGTTGCATGTAACTGCAACTTTAGATGGTTTATTTTGGAGGGATGGATAACATATAATTTGGGCACACACACACTCCACGCTCTCTCACAAGAAACAATGGTCTTGTAATGAGCTGTCCTAATCCTAAAGAATACAAAATCCTACTTACGCTCATCCTCAAATTCAGTTTCAATTTACCGGTTTTGCTCTGTCCAATATAGGCAAAGTTTCATGAAGCAAACAGGATAGCACTTCTGCTATCAGCTCTCACCATGAAGAATGTTTAATCTGTAGCTTTATTTCTTGTACCATAAAGTGTTCATATAAAAATTTCAAAAAGCCTATTGAAATCTGGACTGATAGGTATTTTTTTCCTGACAAGCCATCTTCCTATTCCTCTGCTGCTATCTTTCCATCTCACAACGTCATGAAAAAGCAATGCACTTATATTTACAGGAATATACACAGTACTGTGCTACACCTGCTCATACTGATGCTGTGACTGTGCACCTCAGTCTGGGATCTGAGATGCCCCATGCTGCTCCACACTCTTCCTTTCGAAATCCTGCTAGGATTTACCAGGTGGTTTGTGAAGCTCAGCAAATCTTTTGGTGGACTAAGGCTGAGTGCTAGGGAGTTGTTACCAAAGGCCTGTACAGACCAAACAGAAAACTTTAGTTAGCTGATTTGGGGAAAAGAAGCTGCCTCTACAATCATGAAAGTCCTAGATGTATACACTACAACTGACTTTTTACTATATAGGCATTAAAGCCACAGAGAGAATAAAAGAATCCCTTATTTCTTCATTAATGCTGAACTCTGAAAAGGTTTATATATATATAACTTGTCTGCTCTTCTATGCTAGTTTCTAGTCTGTATTACATTAGCTGCTGTGTGGAGCACTAATGAATTATTTATCTTCATTAGGATTATTAGTTATGTGACTTTAATGAGGTCCCCTGTTAACAAAATAGGAAGAACTCAGAAGGCTCGTGATGTGCACATTATCAATTCTGTATATAATAGTGAGGAGTGAACCTCACGTGCTTCAGTTTGAGTAACAGTTTAGAAGCATAACCCAAAGTTAATGCCAACCCAGAGCTGCTGGTTCTAGAAATCACATAAAAGCACATTATTTTCTAGTTTCTAAAAGTATGGTAAGATTTGCTCCCACAGTGGCATTTCAGTATTTCTGCTTCAGGACCAGGCAAGACCCAGAAGTGTAGAAATAACTGATGGTTTTGAACCTTATAAATAATTATATACATATTTTAAGCAGTCATGAGCTAGTGCTCATTTTAAAAGATGGTTTAATTGTTCATTCTGAAAAAGTTATGCTACCAAGTTAGCGGGTTTTTTTTCTGTTCATGATTCTTCATAAACAGATTTTGATTTTTACAAATATATTTAATTGTCCAACCAGCTTGTGCAAACAAATTTCAGCCTATTTGTTGATTGAAGACTTGTCACTTTTGACTAACTGCCGTCTATGAGGCATAATTGATCCCTTAATTACATGTTGTCTGTGCTCCAGACTGTACAGCTGAAATGTTTGAACAGGAACATGGTAAATAGTAAACAACAGCCTCTTACAAACATGTGCAAACTGATTTTTTTCCCCAGAGGTTTACAACCAGGGCAATATTCCTGCTCCAAAGCACATAGGTACTAGAGCTTCTCAATGAAATGGCTGAAAGAATTCATTAACGTGGCAAACAATGTGTTTTTTGCCTAACCTCATTCGAGGAAAGAGCTTATCTGTTTGTTTTTGCTGAAACTTTCACAAATTATATATTCAACCTGAGGCAGGCTCCTACCATGGAAAGCTTCAGCCCAGTCAGCTGAAGTTTGACAAAGTTATAAGCAACTGAAACCAGAGTCCTATACAGGAAGGATTGGACAATCTGAACAGCACTACTGTACCATCTATAATCAAGTGTGCTCATCCAGTTTGACAACAATAGGAAAGATAAGGCTTGATCCTGCAAGATGCTCAGCACCCTGCACTCCCATTGAAGTCAGTCGAAGTTGAAAGAGCTCAGCACCTTGCAGGATTGAGCCATAGTAAGGATAATAAAAGAAATCCTCTGACCCAGTCTTCCCTAAAAACTGGGGGAAGGGAGGTGGAGAAGGACGGGCTTTGTGGTGATTGCAGAAAACCAGCGAATGTGGGCTCTGACAGACCAGATGGAGCAGCAGATTGCAAAGTCAAGGACCAGTCCTGGCAAATACCCTACCGCAGATCCCACTCACTTATGTCAAAGGACCTGTAGCTTAGGCTCCTCCACTGATCTCATCTGGAGGTGTGTGGCACTGGGAGAGAGGCAGTCTCTTGAGTGACCAGACCCCAAATCACTTAGGGACCATAAAAATGAGATGGAATATGAACATTTAAAAGAAAAACTGGGGCAGAAATGTCACAATATTACAGCTGCTCTCAGAGGAACTCTCCCTAGCATTTCCAGTCTATCGAAAACATGCCATCTGTGTCAATTATGGAAAAGGTTAAAGCAGCAAGAGGACATTTTAGTTCAATAATCCAGAAAACATCTGGTAACCAGGAGGGGGGTATAGATTATTTAAGTAGTACTTGTATTGGCTGTGAAGTATACAAAGATGATAAATGGCTTGTGAATCAATAAACCACAGCCTTTATTGATTCACAAGCCATTTACTGAATCTCCAGTTTGGAAGCTACTTCCCCTCTAATGTTGGTTTGCCCCTTTTTGATGTTCAGGAAAATACAGATATAAACAATTTAGATATATCATTCAGAACTACCCACTTTTCTCCAACATACACTTATTTGACAATTATTTGCAAAGGATATTCTCATTTAAGTAAGTGTTCTTACTGAGGACTCTGGCAGACACGACAATAACTCTAAGTGAGAAATATCTCAAAGCTGAGAAGTTGGACAGTCTTAGATATTTTAATTATCACCTATGGTCATGTAATTATTTGGAATTTTAACAGTGCGTCAATGATTGTCTATGAGCATCCTCTAAGCATTCATTTGGCTAGCAGTCTGGAAAATACCTGGGTCCCAATTAAACATTTCCCAAAAGAAACTGTAATGGAAAATAAATGTCACCAGTTATGAAAGAGCCATTTGCCTAATTAATTGTAATTTAAATAGGCAAAGAAAAATCACTGGCTCTTTCCACTGGACAATTTCAGAGATTGCTGCAAGAAATGTTTTTAAGTTTTACAACATTTAGGAAAGTGATTTTAATGAACTTCCATTAGGAGTGTTACAGGAGGTGGAAGGAGATCAGAAGCTACTAAAGTCAAAGAAAATTAATAGCTTTTCATGATAAGCAGTTGAGACCTCCCATGTTTTGTTTTGTTTTTTTGCCTGATTATTTAGAATACAATTTACCAGCCAGTTCCTGGCTTCACTTATACCCATCCAGTCCCATGGAAGTCAATGAGAACGCACAGTTATCACTTAAGACAGTATTTGGCCCAATGTATTTCTATATTATATTACTTCACAGATAAGTGAAACAATTAAAGACATAGTTGGCCTCGGCATTTTATTGCATCAACATACAGCATGTTTGACATAAAGTACAACTTTTCCTGCATTAACACTGTTCACTAAGATTAAGGAACAGTGCTTTCAAATCAACTGATTAAACCTAACTTTGCCAGAAAACCCCTTCCATCTTCTTAAAGAGAGCTTAAAACCATGGCCATTTATACTTGGCTCACATTCAACATCATGTTGCAGGAAATCCTAGATTGTCATTGTCTCGGTCTAAGCCCCTTTCAGCTAGCTGTGATTGGATATATTGTTTACATATTTTCTCTACACAATATAGATGAATGTGCTGGTTGCTGCAGGCAATCAACAAAAAAAATGGTCATCACATGTGGTCAGGTAACGGGACCTAAAACATGCAACATTACCATGAGTTTCTCCATTCAGTGAGAGAGTTTCAAGTGCAGACAGGGCTTCATGTTCTCTTGGTTGTGTAAGGGAACATAGACCTGGTCTACACTTAAAAGTTAAGTTGACACAGCTACATCGGTCAGGGGTATGTTAAACCCACATCCCTGACTGACGTAACTATGCTGAATGTAACTATGCCCCAGTGTAGACAGAGGAATGCTTCTGGTGACATAGAGGCAGAGGAGGTGGTGGAAAAAACCCTTCTGTAGGCTGCATCTCCACTGTGGTGTTACATGGTTATGCTGGTATAGACTCTGTAGTGTAGACATACTCTGAGTCAGACTGGACATTGACTGAACACTTTTTACAAATGTGGCAGTCAGCAACACAGAGACAACGCTAGTGACGGGTCAGGAAGCCTTATCTACAACACACACTGATCACAACTACCCTATTTACTCGTTCTGAGCTCCTGTGTTTCTATCACTTCTGATGCACACACAAAAAGACTGCATGCCACCCTTAACTGTGGATATGTCTGCACCCCACAAGGCAGTGGATAAGTAACATGCTCCAGACCTTCCCATGTCAGAATGAAGACAATTGCTTTCACAATCCCCAAAGGCCGTGAACTGGGAAAGCAGACAGTGCTAACAATGGCTACCTGATAATGAACGGAGATCTGATCATTGGGGTTGATGCACATTGAGCTTAAATTTAATGATGTTCACCCAAACAGCTACACCTCACAGCATCAGCAATGATTTTTTTTTTTTAAATAAGGCTGTTAAACATCATCTGAAAGGTAGCAATAGTGCAGAGAATGATCATATATCCTAACATGGGCAAACTTCTTACCCGAACATCCCTCCCTTATTCATGAATGACTATTCAAGTAATGTTTCAAACAATGAAGTAAAATTACTGTAGGGTACACTACTTCGCACCATTCCTACAGCCTGTGATTTAAAAACTTAGACAAGGTGCTACCAGGAGACTGCTCCCTGCTTCCGACCCCGGCCACAAGCATATGTCCCATGGGTACAAATTAAAGTCCCAGCTTTTATGCACTCCAAACTCTCTGAATAAAGCCAATGGAAATTTTTGGTACCAAATGGATGTGGGCTCAGGCCCTAAAGCAGGATTCTGAATGTTCTTCCCACTGAAACAAATAATGGTAAGTTTCCTAAACATTCAGAGTCAAATATTCCATATTTTTAAGCTGTAAGTAGGAGCTAGAGACGATAAAGTAACAGCAACTAATGGCCTGGAACAGCGCCCTCAGAATGGGGAAGAATGTGATAAAAAGAAAATGTGGAGTGAGAGCAGGAAAAGTTTAAGAGGCGGGAGAAGGGTCAACAGACACCAGGTCTCAGTCAGGGCTTCACATTTAGATGTAAAAATGGTTTTGATAAGCACAATGGTAAGGATGTACTAATATAGGCCCCAATCCTGCCAGTTCCTCTGCACAGGCAGAACCCTACACATGTGTGGAGCTGCACTGACTTCATGTGGGGTGCAGAGATCCGCACATGTGGAGAAATGTATAGGATCAGGGCCATAGCATTAGTCACTACGTTATTATTAAATGGATATTTTCATTCTATCGGCCTTATTTTAGAATTAGTCATTCTGTTTTAAATAAAGAGAAGGACGTCCTAATATAATAACAGACTTTAAAATTACCAAAACTGTGTCAACATACACACAGCCCAAGTTTCCAAACCCTTCCTCCTGGGAGTTGTTCCCCCCGGGAGTCGCTAGCATGAGTAAGTACAAATGTAAGAATGGGTTTGCTGGATCAGGTGCTTAATCTATTAAGAGGCTTTTTTGTATGGTGTCTGTGTTACTTTTTCTCAACGACTATTTAAAATGTATTAGGTTTAAAGGTACAAGGGTTACTGTGCTGACAAGGCTGACTTGCGTATGTGATGTTTGCTTTTGTGACAACAAAATCAAATGCAAACTGTTTTTTGACACTCTCTAGGAGCTGAATTCACAAAGGGGCTGAGGAGGTATGACCCTGAGTGTTGCAACACCTAACTTCCAAGTGTCTAGAAAATCACAGGAACAACCCTGCGATCCACAAAGTCTGTGTTAGGCACCTAGGGTCCCTATACAATGAATGGGGAAAGAGAGTCACCTCAGACTGCCATCCAAAAAAGCCATCAAACTAGCCAGGGAGCTACCTAAGCCAGCCCATGGGAGATGCTGATGACGGGTGTGTCTTAAGCCCTGGCCCTCTCCCTGAGATAAGGTATGTCTACACTGCAGAAACAGACCTGCAGCAGTGAGTCTCAGAGCTCAGGTTAACTGGCTTAGACTTGCACTATAGGACTAAAAAAAGCAACGTAGACATTGAGTCTCAGGCTGGAGCCAGGTTCTTAAACTCTATGAGAGGGGAGAATCTCAGATCCCAGGCTCCAGCCTGATCCCAAATGTCTACTCTGCTATTTTTAGCCCTGCAGCACAAGCCCATTGACCTAGGCTCTGATGCTCGCTGCTGTGGGTCTTTTTTTGTAGTGTGGACATATCCTGAGACTGGACTGCAGGGAGGTGCCTCTCTCTGCCAGTGATCGGTAATCAGGAGCCCCTTCCTGGAGTCAGGCAGTTTAGGCACCTAAGGTATTTCTTGTGAGAATGAATTAGGTACGCAAGATGAGTGAGTTCGTTATCACCACCCTCACTACATCTCATCCTCCAGCCAGATTTTGAATGGGACCTGATCAGTCAGGCAGTTTCTAAGCACACCTACTGGATCAGGCCCCATATGCAAGATAGGCAGGAGAATGCCTGTCTTCCCTCGCTTTGTGGATCACCCTGGGGCTTAGGCAGGAGATAGGTGTCTGGACACGTAGAGAGAGACAGCAATGCACAAGCTCAGAGCAGAAACATAGCCCCCTAGGGAACTTTTACCTTGAAAACTCAGGTGCTGAGTGAGTTTAGGTGCCTACAGGGTTTGGCAGGAGTTTTGTGGACTGCAGTGGAGCCAAAACAGGTACTTAGTGCCTAAGTCCGGGGGGTTGGCAACTAAACACCTTTTGTGAATTTCGCCCTAAGGATGCAACCTGATGACCAGTGAAGTCAATGGCAAAACTCGCAGGTGCAGGATTTCACCTCAAGATGCTGCCAGTTGCTGAGCACTTCCTGAGTGTCCAGGCTCCCAGGATGATCACTTTGTTCAGCAACATGAAGGATTGGTCTATAACAGAAATTCCTAATACAGCATCCAATGTAAGTGAGGAGATGCGCCATTTAATGCTTTTCAAGGTAGTTTAACTTACGTGTCTATTATTGGTTTACTTTTGCTGTGTGTCTTGGTGTGAAGAGAGTTTTCGACAAGACTTGCCGTTTTCAGTTCCTGTTCTCAGCTGGAACACTTTTCCCCTGAAGCCTCCCCCACCTGTCACATGCACACAAATCACCAGGTTTCTCATCCTGTTCCAAAGGGCCTGATTTTCGCACACTTACTCATGCTGAATAGTACCTGAGCCATTATTCTGCAGGTGGCCCCATCGAAACGAATGGGGCTCTTTGTGGCATAGCATATTACTCAATGTGAGTAAGAGTTCCATAATCTGACCCCCAAATTAGTGATATGTCAGTTAAATTAGAAAACTCTGGTACTCCTTCACTTAAGGGATGTACCCCCTATACCATGAGGTATTTATAGATTCCAAGGCCAGAAAGGACCATTGTGATCATCTAGTCTGACCTCCTGTCTAACACAGGCCATAAAACTTTCCCCAAAATAAATCCTAAAGCATAGTTTTTAGAACAACATCCAATTTTGATTTAAAAATTGCCAGTGATGGAGAAATCACCAAGACCCTTGGTAAATTGTTCCAATGGTTAATTACCCTCACTGTTTTAAAAAAAAAAAAAAAAAAAAATATCACATCTTATTTCCAGTCTGAATAAGTCTAGCTTCAACTTCCAGCCATTGGAAAACGTTATACCTTTCTCTGCTAGTTTGAAGAGCTCATTATCAAATATTTGTTCCCCATGTAAGTACTCATACACTGTAATCAAGTCACTACTTAACCTTCTCTTTGTTAAATTAAATGGACTCAAGGAACTCAGTCTATCACTATACAACATGTTTTCTAATTCTTTAAGCATTCTCATGGCTCTTCTCTGAACACTCTCCAATGTATCAACATCCTTCTTGAATTGGGGACACCAGTACTAGACCCAATATTCTAGCAGCAGTCACACCAGTGCCAAATACAGAGATAAAATAACCTCTCTACTCAAGATTCCCCATACACTTGTGGTCCTAAAGTAATATTGGACTAAGGCCTTTCGGTTTTCTAAACTATATCCAAGCAGAGGCCCTGTCATTATTTATAATTTATGTTTAGGTGTGTTGAGCTGAGTGCAAGCACCAATTTTAACACTGTAATTTTGAAATTTTAAAAAAGTACAAGCTCCCCTGCAGGCGTTAATATTATTTCTGTGGGTTGGGAGGGAAATAGCATTGTAAGCATGAGTGCACTCCCATTGGTTGTCATCATTTTTCTTCATTTGTTTAACATAGCAGTGTATTTTTAATGAGCAACTACCACCCATGAAAGCTCATTTAGGTCACATTGATGTCTACAGGCGTATAAGTGCAAGAGAGAGTCGAGTTTACTCACTCAGAAAGGAGAGTATTTAGGTTAGCCAGGGAACTAAAGCTTCTGAAACGTAAGACTGATTATGCTTCATTTCAGACTTGTTTATAACGAGTATCCCTTCAACCACGATCTGAGTGCCGTCCAGCAAGCTGCTAGGCGACCTCAACTGACTGCAGTGGGAACTGAGGATGTTTAGAACACTGCAGGATTGAACCCTTTGGTGACGAGGTACCCAGCCCACACAAGGGCCAGAGGGGCTAACGTGGAGAAGCAAGCCAATTAATTGCCCAGGCCGCACCTGAAGAAGGAGACAGGGAGCAGGCCACTAATTGGAAATGGGCTACACTGAGCGGGAACAGGAGGGAACAGCCTAGGAGCAGTGAGAAGCAAGAGGCTGTTAGGAAGTAATCTACAGTCACTCCCTGGGAGAAGGGAGCTCAGGCTGGTAAAGGGAGGGAAGCCAGATGAGTAGGAAGAAGCCCAAGGAAACAGCAGCAAGGGGTAGGACCATGCAGACCTTGGCTGCTTGTTATAGGGCCCCTAGGCTGCAACCCAATGTAGAGGGTGGGACTCGGGTCCCCTCCCTGCCCTGGGAAGTAGCGCAGGGTGTTAGAGATGCCAGCTGGTCCGGAAGGACTTTGATTCCTCTGTAGGGGAAGACCTTAGTCACCTGGTCGGAAGGCCAAGCCATGAACAGGAAGCTGCAGATCCAGGAGTGAGAAGGACCACAGGGTGAAAGAGATGATGGGGAGAGACCCCGCCAGAGGACGGTAGCGCCTATCAAGAGCTAATCCCCAGAGCCACCAAGAAGAGGCACCACATGTGGTGAGTAGACCCTGTGACACCTTTCTACAGAAGAGAATTAAGACAAACTCAACGAGCTCTGTGTGGACAGAGCCTTGAGTTGGCATTATTATTTGTATTATCATAGCACCTAGGAGCCCTCGTCACAGACTAGGATCTTACTGTGCTAGGTGCTGTACAAACACAGAACATAAAGACAGTCCCTGCCCCAAAGAGCTTACAGTGGAGTATCACTGAAGTCAGTGGGATTTGACCTGCATGGATTGGGCCCTCAGTTCGTACAATGCAAAATAAAGAGGTGACAAGTAACAGTATAAAATTCTCAATACAGGATTTACTTTGAAGGAGAATGTCATTGTCCTTTAAATTGGTGAAATAACTTACAAAACCTTCTGTAACAGCAAAGGGGTTTGCCAATAACTTCCAACTATAAAAGGAAATGGAAATTTCTGATTACCTGCTATGACTTTTTTTGAAATACTATTTACTCAGCTCTATTGCCTACAATATATACAGCCATTAGCAAAGTCACAAGTGAGTTGTGTAGGTCAACCCAATTTTTTTTTTTACTGATATATACACTTTCTACAGTGCATATTGCCATGGTGTCTGGGCTTCTCACAAAAATTGATGGATTTAGCCTCAAAATACTTGGTGAGTTAGGGAAGTATCATCTTCACTTTACCAGGCACAAACAGGTCAATCCTGCAAGATGCTGAGCGTTATGTCCTTAATCCAGCAAAGTACTTAAGCACATGCTTAATTTAAACACGAGTAGACTGCTCATATACTTAATGAGTAGTCCACTCATGTTTAAGTGAAGCACATGCTTAACACTCATCCACGTTCATGGAGTGAAGTTGTACCCTGAGAACATATATATTGCGATAACTCAGACTTTAAGGGAAGGGATCACCATGATCATCTAGTCTGACCTCCTGCACATTGCAGGTCACAGAATCTTACCCACCCACTGCTGTAATAGACCCCTAAACTCTGGCCGAGTCACTGAAGTCCTCAAATCATGATTTAAAGACTTCTAGTTTCAGAGAATTCACTATTTACACTAGTTTAAACCTGCAGGTCACCCAGTCCCCATGCTACAGAGGAAGGCAAAACCCCCCCGGGTATCTGCCAATCTGACATAGGGGGAAATTCCTTCCCATCCCAAATATGGTGATCAGTTAGACCCTAAGCATGTGGGTACAACACTCCAGCCAGACACCTGGGAAATAATTATCTGTAGTAACTCAGAGCCCTCCCCATCCAGTATCCCATCTCCAGCCATTGGAGATATTTGTTGCTAGCAGTTACAGACATTGTAGGCAGTCTCATCATATCATCCCCTCCATAAACTTATCAAGCTCAGTCTTGAAGCCAACTAGATTTTTTTGCCCCCACTGCTCCCCTTGGAAGGCTGTTCCAAAACTTCACTCCTCTGATGGTTAGAAATATTTATCTAAGTTCAAGCCTAAATGTATTGATAGTCAGTTTATATCCGTTTGTTCTTGTATCTACATTGTTGCTTAATTTAAATAACTCCTCTCCATCCGCTCTATTTATCCCTCTGATGTATTTATAGAAAGCAACCATATCTACCCTCAGCCTTCTTTTGGTTAGGCTGAACAAGCCAAGTTCTTTGAGTCTCCTCTCATAAGATAGGCTTTCCATTCCTTGGATCATCCTAGTAGCCCTTTTCTGCACCTGTTCCAGTTTGAATTCATCTCTCTCAAACATGGCAGACCAGAATTGCACACACTATTCCAGATGAGATCTGACCAATGCCTTGTATAACGGTACTAACACCTCCCTATCTCTACCGGAAATACCTCACCTGATGCATCCTAGGACTGCATAAGCCTTTTTTCACAGCTGTATTACATTGGTTTTGATGTGGTGAGGTTTTTAACTCGAACTGGTGGCCACCCAAACTATGCTGTTTTAGGACATGTACAACAATTCATCAAAAATTTTAATTTAGCATGAAAAACATTTTGTCTGTATCAAAAATGCATGTGGGGTACAAATGTACCCCAAATGTGTTGCACTGTTATCCCGTATTTTTAGTAGTTCCATGTGCACATTTGCTTCTAGTGCGAGTATCCTGTAATAGTTAGCATATGCTAATTGACAATGCAATGCAATGACAGTGGTTGCTGCATACAGCCACCCTAAGGTAGAAGGTACTCCAGGGAGGTCAGTCCCTTCAAAAGGTAGGCATGTTAGCTATCCTCAGCACAGAGTAGAGTTATGCTGGTTCTCTTTACGTAACACTCTTGTGGGAATTTGCTGTCTAGATATTGTGCTTCAAACACTACAGAATCAGGAGACTCGAAGGGATTTTCTGTGTGGTGCAATTCAAGATAGCAAACAAACAGGCACGATATTCTGCTTCTGACCCTATCAAAATGATTTGCAACTTCGAAAGTCAGCTGTCATCTGATGACAACCTATTAGATGATAGCAACTTTCTGCCAGATTTTGTCAAGAGTTGTTCTGAAAAGGAAGATCATATTTCTGTTGGTTGTCTGAACACAAACGTAATGAACAATGAGGAGCTCGTGTTCAGCCCTGGTATAAGACTGGAAGTTGGTGTTATCTTCCGCACCAGTAATCAGCTTATTGAAGATCTACTCAATAAAACGTTGACCTATCTTGGAACAATTTGATGAAGGAAGCCAGATATATCTAGTGAGAAGCATCCACATCGCAGCAGAGAAAAATTATCACTGTTCAGGTTAGCTGGGCCATGCATCCTGGTTTTGTGTGTTCCAAAGAAGGGCAAGTTGATAATGATGCTATTGCTGATGCATCATGACAAGGTTGCAGAAGGAGACAAAAAGAAACCCTACATAACTCTACACAACAATGACAGTAAAAGAGGTGTCGATGACACGGACCATCTTCCAAGAATGTACTCCTGCAGGTACAAGATAAACTAGTGGCCAGTGGTTCTTTTCTTCGATATGCTTGACATTCCTGGCATTGGAAGTTTCATCTTTTGGGTCAGCAACAATCCTGCTTGGCAACACACTTGGCCAAGACAAAGAAGGAGCTTGTTCATCTTCAGTCTAAGAGAACAATTCATAGATGCACTTATCAAGGGGAAATTGCTTTCTTTATACCCATCATCTCACCATGTGCATCAAAACAGCACTCTTATCCCTTAGCTACCATCGAAAAACAGCCACCACAGAAGCACCTTGCACACTCGGGCAAATATGGTAGTGTCCACTGCCAAGGTGAACTGACTGGAAGAGCCACAAGCAATATGAAGAATACAGTGAATGTGTATGCACTGACCACTCCACATTGATGCTGTTGTGTGAAAATTGCATATAGGCTCTCACTGAATGAGACTCCTGCTAGTTCTTTCAATTTGCTAGTTAAAGTGGGGGTTTTCTTTGTAAAACATTAAAGAATTGCTTCGTTTCTAAATGCATTTAGGGTACACATTTTTACCCGACAACACAATTAATGCAATTTTTTTCTTGATGCTGGGTGAAGGTTAAGTACTTTGCTAGATTGGGAACAGAGGACTGAGAGAGATTATGGCCCCAATCTTACAAACACACCTCCTTAACTTTACACATGTGAAGTGCATAAAGTTGAAGTGCTTACAGTATCAACGAGTAAATTATTAATCCAAAATCACAAAGGAATGTCTGTGATGGACCCCAGGAATAGAATCCAGTGCTCCAGAGTCAGATTTATGATTAAAACACTGGATTAGCTTTCCATATAGCACTCTTATTTCAGGGCATAAACCAACCACTAATTTCATGTAATTAAAAAGAAACATCTCCTATGGGCAGATTACTCCATAATAATAATTTCTGATAGAGCACTAAATCAGGATGGATCCCCATATAGGAAAGCACTTAAGCACATGCTTAAATTTGACCTGAATAGGGATGAACTTAAGCACATGGCTCCCGGGCCTTGCAATGAAGAACATTGGACCTGAGGGTATGATCTGGTATAGTGTAAGTCTGATACAGCAAGGCAGTTCCTATGTCCCTCTCTTTGTGTGCTGATACAACCGGTATACCACACTATCATGCATTTGGTATACACCCATATACTTCAAAGGAGAAAAACAAAACTATTTTAGAAACATTTTTTAAACTATTGGAACTGTACCCCTTTTATCCCTTCTCCTGAATAGCCAAGTGCTTTAGTTACCATGGGAATTGTACAGAGCTCAGGAGAAATTAAAACTACCCATTTGTAAACACCTCTAAAAGTGAGCTAAAAAGATTTTATATGCATAATAATGTCTTCATTTCAGAGTCCAATATCTTGGCACTTTCCAGGTCTAGAATCACGTAGTTAATCAAACTGCTCCTTCGGTTGCTTTGTTATTCTTTATAGTGCAATTTTTTTAGCTCTTAAAAAATGTTACTTAGAAGAAATCCTGGTTATGTTAGTAAGTCTTGATCAACCCCCAACAGTCCCTTAATTAGTCACATTCAGTTGAAACATTCCATAATACCCGGTGTTTCACTTTTCTTACTATAACGTAGGGGGTCAAACCATAATTACTAGTTAACATGGACAGAGCAGTAATCAGCTAATCTATCAAGCTGCTTCAAGCATCCATGTTACAAATAATAGTGTAAGACAAAACCGTTAGACTCTTACCAAAGCAGGAATTGACAAAGCCGTACCACATACAACCATGCTCCCCTCCAATCCATTTGCCATGGATGTTGGATGCAAAACTGAGCGTGGTGCCAGAGACGCACACTAACATGTCACTGAAACTGATGTTCAGCAGGAGCATATTCACCGGGTTGCGCAGGGTTTTAAACTTGCAGAAGAGTATGAGAACAATCAAGTTATTCAAGAAGCCAAAAACCAAGATAAACCCAAGAAAAACAGCCACTATAGTGAGCCCTGTTCTAGAGAGTCCAGTTCTTGGCTCTTGAGGATCTGTAGATGCTCCAAAGCTCAGGTTGGCTGTCCAGTTGGTACTCATTTCTGACATTATAGTAGGCAGAGGAGTGCAAAAAAATTAAATGTTCTACTCCCAGATCTTCTAGCTACTTTACAGAAGTATCTCTCCATTACAACACAAATCAGCACTAGATTCTTGCGGTCTTCAGTCAGTTGGCTAACTTTACAATAATAGAAAATAGCGTCTCAATGTGGAAAAGCTTATTGCACTGGTTATTCTGTAATCAGTTGTCTATGGAATGTGTAGGCTGCACAACAGAAGAGACTGATAGCCTCAAGGTCCCCTTCAGTATTTAAAAATTGGACTATGTCAGATGATCGCTTTTAGGCCGAAGGTAGAAGGCAACGTAAAAAGCTGCCTGAACGTGGTCTCTTTCTTCAGAGCCAAGCAAGTTCTAGTAATGAAACGTTACGATCAGTCCCATTGTCACAATAGCGTCTTCGTGGCAAAAACATCCTGTGCACATGGAAAGAAAACAACAAGCATTACATCCAAAACCATTCTTTTCATATTAACACACAATGTAGACTCTTGGTGTTAACAGTTCTTCCCCTTGGGCAAGAAGAAGTTTTGTTAAAACTCAGTTTCTTGTTTTCTCTCTGTATAAATAAAATCAGTTATTTGAAGTCTTCAAGTGCTTTTTGTATTTATGAAAGCTATTCTAGAGAGTTTCCCTGTAGCCAGCATTCTAGTATGCAAAAGACCATTTAAGCACTTGATAACTCAAGAACTAGCATGAGAAAATGCATAGTAAAGAATATGGTTTTATTTAAGCTCTCCAATGCAAAGATTGTCTCTCCAGCTATGTTTGCACAGCTCCCAACAGAGTCTCAGTCCTGACTGGGGCCTTGGGGGAAGAGTGTGGGGACTACCATATGATACGTGATTATGTATTACTAACAATCTGAGGGGGAAAAGGAACAGTTTTCATATCCAAGAAGCAGCATCCCTTGAAGGGTAATGTGTTGCAAGATTGAAAGACCAATGAGATCAATTTCAGTTCTACCAACACACTGGCTACCAGATGTTAGTCTCCACTATTTATAATGCCACTATTTATAAACTCCACCCAGCTTCTCAATGCCTTTTTTCCTTCTCACAGACTTAAAAATGTGTATCCTATATGTTCATTATATAAATATATTGTATTTGATTAAACTGTAATTAATGAATACCACAGAAACTATAACATGTAAAGAAAAAGGAAACTAGTAAAGGACAATATCATGAAAAAGGTGTTAACTCTTTAGCCACAGCTTTTGGAACAGATTGCTGAGAATATAATTAGTCTATATTCTTATTTTACATAGATCGTTTCATTAAAAGGGAACATAAAGACAGTTATGGTGTTATAGAGATTTCCCTTTCCAACTGAAAAGTGCATGCTATCTTTAGCTTCCTGAACTAAAAGATAAATTTAAAAAGGCAGTTAAAATTTCCGTTTCAGAAGCCATGTGTTCTCAGAAAGATTATTCATTATCTACATTCCTTCTTCATAAAATTAAATGTTATCCCTTTGTATTACTCCTAACCAGTAGTTTCTCTGAGGAGTACTTGCTAGAAAGACGCATCATGATACCAGAAAATTATGGCACAAAACAGCTAAACAGAGTTTACTGAAAAATCTGTTTAGCTGTTTCATGCCATATCTCTCTGGTGTCATGATGTACCGTACTTCATACTGTACCGTACTTACAAAGTCATTGTGCACTTCTAAACGGTCATGTTGCTTCATCCCCCTCATTACGGTAGTGATTTTATTTAAAATTTAAAGTATACACTGTATCATGACTTGACCTTTGTGATTTATAAAATATAAATGCTTTTCATGAGCCATTTTCATAATTAACTTACAATCCAAAAAAATGGACTCTTTCTGCCTCTCCCCCATATATCAGAGGTAGAATAATATGGTTTGATAAAATTCTCAAGTAGTAAAGCCAAGGGAAAGTCTATGATAGTATCTTTTAAATTGTCCTGGACAAGTCTGATCCTGGGCTATAGAACAATGAAATGAAAATGATTGGTTCTGTTCTGTGAATGAGATGTGCTTTAAACACAACTAGAAGTACCTTTAGAGCAATAGCATGGAAATATGCAAGAACAAAATGCAGAGGAAAGAACCAAAAATGGGTTTATTACATTAAGCGTTTCTTAGACACTAATTTCATAGCGGGAAAGCCCAACAGTTGCAACATAAGAATGGCCATAATGGGTCAGATCAATGGTCCATTTAGTCCAGTATCCTGTATGATGACAGTGCCAGTGCCAGGTGCCTCAGAGGAAGTGAACAGAACAGGGCAATTTATCGAGTGATCCATCCCGTCACCCAGTCCCAGCTTCTGGCAGTCAGAGGTTTTGGGACACCCGAGCATCGGGTTGTACCCTGACCATCTTGGCTGATAGCCATTGATGCACCTATCCTCCATGAACTTATCTAATTCTCTTTTGAACCTGTTATACTTTTTGGCCTTTACAGCATCCCCAGGCTAAAAGTTCCACAGGTGGACTATGCATTATATGAAGACAACTTTCTTATGCTTGTTTTAAGCCTGCTGCCTATTAATTTCACTGGTTCTTGTGTTATGTGAAGGGGTAAATAACACTTCCCTATTAATTTTCTCCACACCATTTGTGATTTTATAGACCTCTATCATATCCCACCTTAGTCATCCTTTGTCTAAGATGCACAGTCCCAGTGTTGTTAAACTCTCCTCAAATGGAAGCTGTTCCATACCCTAATCATTTTTGTTGCCTTTCTCTGTACTTTTTCCAATTTGAATACATCTTTTTGAGATGGGTGACCAGAATTGCATGCAGTATTCAAGATGTGGGTGTACCATGGATTTATATAATAGATAATAAGACAGAAAATATCATAGTGCTTTCTCTTTCTTAATGGCTCCTAACATTTTGTGAGCTTTTTTGGATCACTGTTGCACATCGAGTAGATGTTTTCAGAGAACTAGCCATGATGACTCCAAGATCTCTTGCTTGAGTAGAAATAGGTAATTTAGACCCTATAAATGTGTATGTATAATTGGGATTATGTTTGCATTTATCAACACTGAATTTCATCTGCCATTTTGTTGCACAGTCACCACCAGTTTTGTGAGATCCCTTTGTAACTCTGTGCAATTTGCTTTGAACTTAAATATCCTGAATAATTTTGTGTCATCTGCAAACTTCATCACTTCACTGTTCATCCCTTTTTCCAGATCATTTATGAATACGTTGAACGTCATTGGTCCCACTACAGATCCTTGGGGTATCCCACTATTTACCTCTCTCCGCTGCGAAAACTGACCCTTTATTCCTACCTTTTGTTTCCTATCTTTTAACCAGTTATTGTTCCAGGAGAGGACCTTCCTGCTTATCCCATGACTGCTTACTTTGCTTAAGAGCCTTGGTGAGGGACCTTGTCAAGGGCTTTCTTAAAGTCCAAGTACACAATATCCATTGGATCATCCTTGTCTGCATGTTTGTTGACTCCCCCCAAAGAATTCTAATAGATTGATGAGGCATGATTTCCCTTTACAAAAGTCGTGTTGACTCTTCCCCAACATATCGTGTTCATCTATGGGTATGTCTACACACCATTAAAAACCCACAGCTGGCCTGTGCCAGCTGACTCAGGCTCAGGCTGCGGGGCTGTTTCATTGCAGTGTAGACTTCCGGGCTCAACCCTCCAACCTCGCAGGGTCCCACAACCTGGCTCCACCCCAAGTCCAGAAGTCTACACCGCAAAGAAACAGCCCTGTACCCCAAGCTCTGCGAGCCTGAGTCAGCTGGCAAGGCCCAGCTGCAGGTGTCTAATTGCAGTGTAGACATACTCAGATGTCTGATTTACTATAGTTCAACCAGTTTGCTTGGTACTGTAGTTGGGTTTACCAGCCTGAAATTGCCAGGATTGCCTGGAGCCTTTTTTTCCAAAGCCAGCATTACATTAGCTATCCACCCATCACTTAGTACAGAGGCTGATTTAAGTGATAGTTTACAATTTCACATTTGAGTTCCATCAGAACTCATGGGTGAATACCATGTGGTCCTGGTGACTTATTGCTCTTCAATTTATCACTTTGCTCCAAACCACCTCTATTGACACCTGAATCTGGGACAGTTCTTCAGATTTGTCACCTAAAAAAGAATGGTTCAAATATGGGAATCTCCCTCACACCTTCTGCAGTGAAGACTGATGCAAAGAATTCATTTCAAATTGCTTTGTGACCATTAGCTGCAGCTCTGTGTTGAGAAAAAGCAGTCACACTGCCCCGAGGACAAGCTCAAGGAGGGTTTACAAGTGCAGGGGAACTGTTAGCCAGCACTGTCATCTGAAGAATTGATCATTCATGAGCATTTTTTATAAATTGTCTTTTCCTGTTATTAACTTTATCAATCTAAAAATCCAGTCTACTGTTTTTCACTACTTCCCATACAGCCTTACTTATCTCTTTTGCATCTGACCACTTGTTTTGGAGGGCTGAGAGCAGGGCAAGTAGAACTCTGTCCTCATTTATACCCAATCAATTGTATTGCAAAAATTGGCTTCAAAGTTCATCCACACACAGATTTTGTATTGGTATAAGTATTTCAATTAGGGGTGTGGGATATTTTTAAACCACAATAGTTATACCAGTACAACTCTTGGCGTGGACAAAGTTATATCAGTGTAAAGGTGCCTTTATACCATTATATTTTATTTCCCTTCCTGTACAGAAATAAGCTATACCAGTATAAGCACTTTCATACGAATATAACTGCATCTGAATGAAGAGAGTTCTATCACTTTAATCACGCTGGCACACAAGACACCTTTCAGACAAGGCCTTAGGTTACAAACAAGCATGTGAGTAACTTTACATATGTGAGTATCTCTACTGAATTCATGAATAAACCCTAGGTTTATACCCGCACGTTTGCAAAATTGGGGCCTCAAGATAATCAAGTCTTTAAGGCAGAGTATGTTTTTATCATTGCTGTAAAGTGCCATTAACTTGTTCTGTATATGACAATAATATTAGCTCCTTCACAGAAATATAGAGCACTTGTGTATGGGCTAGAGAAATAAATAATTAAAAAACAAACAAACAAACAAAAAAACCACACACACACACACTTTGGGGAGGTCTGCTGATGCGTTCAAATAAAATAAAAAGCAGACTGAGTAAGGTTTGCTTAAGTCCCCAAGAGGAGATAAGGACATCTAATGGGGAAAGTCTGAAGTTCTGTGCTAGATAAGAATAGATCCCATATTAAAAACACAAATACCACATCCTAAATTTCTTTACAGATTTGGATAAACCACATGCCAAATGATGGTATTAAGAAAGCTGCTGGGCTTCATTTATTTATTTGAGACCCTGGGTTAGATTTATCCTGGCTTAATATTAGCATATAATTGAGTATTATGAATTTGATACTCCCAGGTGCTGAGTTCTACTGTGAGATGCTCAAGTACTCTCAATGCCAACTTACATCACCACTGTGCCAGATTGAGCCCTCGATCAGTATGACCTTTTCGGCTCTTCTGATCAGCAAATTCTTAACTGAACTGTCAATCCCGTTGTTTAAAAAAATATTAAATCTCTAAGTGGCTTACCAACATTTTTTAAAAATATCATTCGTAAATGAATGGCATGGCATTCCTCAAATCCCATTGCCAGGTCTCTCTGTATTAGCTTGCTTTTGGGTGGGAAGGAAAACACTGAAAATGATCTGAAGCATTTGACCAAGCGAAATGGCTTGGACATCAGTGCAAGTCACCAACGAGCCCCAATAGCATCCTTTTTTATTTTAATCTATTTACAAATTTTAAAAATAGTTCTGACAAATAGTAGCCAACAAGATGCTGCATGCAGGGACTCCCAATTTCTGCTGAAGGAATCTTGTGGGAAAAGGGAGAAATAAGTATGATCAGTGCTTTGTGTTGATCAAGCTATTCCTCTCAACTTTGCCCAGAAAGGACTTAGCTTGTGACCTGAAAGTTACTGAGCTTGCTAGCGTTAAGGAGGTTTTGTTTATATTTTTGCAATTACATTTTTTATTTCAAGTTGAGGGATTCTTGATCTACATTATCTTGCAAAGTTGACAGTTATCCCAGACAATGGTCCTTGATTCACTTCCAAACTTAATTGTTGATAAAATCCTAAAAAACACATTCAAACACATCCAAAAATATGTCCAAAAGCACTTGTAAAAAAAAACAAAAAGAAAAACAAAAAACCCTTCATTCTGTTGGGACACATCAGAACAGTATAATAAATTTTTAGTTTGTTGCGGATATACCCTGAACAGTTATCTGCTTTAAGGTTTTGCAGTAAATGCAGTGGTTCATTTTAAAAAATGAACAAATACATTTATCCAACATAAAAGTTTATTGAAAAATGTAACATTTAAAACTGTTTTGATATACCAAAGTAGATCTTGGCTGAAAGTCTTAAAATCCAAAATTAGTTGTTTGCATCTTTATGATGGATTAATGAGCATCCACCATTTAACTTAATCTGTTGAATAAAAGGCTAAGTTTTACTTTGAATTTTGAAATAATAAATACAAGCATAATCAGATCTTACCTTTTTAGATTATATACAGCAAACCAAATTAATATATGTTATTTGAGTTCTCCATATGCAAAAGCGACAGAGCAAAAGAATCCTTCTATTGAAGGCTACTCAGAGAGAGAGAGAATATATGGGACTCTCAAAGAATGACCCAGGATACACAGGGATTGCAGAGCCTTGTATATGCCTGAAGCAACATTTGATGACACAGGAATAACAGATATTTAGAAGCAATCCAGAAACAGAACTCAGGCCAATTTTGTTTAAGCATTTACAGATCCCATTGATTGCTGGGTCCCCAAACCTCTGAAAATCAGACTACTTGTTTAGATATTTAACTTTAAGAACCAACATTTGAAAACTTTGTCCTCTCTTTATAGTAGCATAAAACAAACTACAAAACGTAGACTGTAACACTAGGGTGAAAATTAGTTGTGAAGATGGGCAGGGAATTTTTGAATATTAAAGCAATGGGGGGGGCAGGGGTGGGAGAGGTGAATGGTTTTCAGGAAAACTGAGCCACCTGTGTAGCTGGAACACTTTGTTAGCACTTTAAAAATTAAACTCATACTGTAGAGATCTTTATTATTCAACAAGGAAAAGGAAGAAATTGTCAACATCATGCAATTCTAACTGCCAACTAGACAATATAGTTAAGATAAACATCCAGCAAAAGTGATGAAGAGGTGCTATTTGGGAGATTTGGGGAGTAACTCAGGCTTTTTCAGTAATTTCAGGCTTTACCAGCTGCAGCAGGGCATATCTTCAACAGGTTAATAGAAAGGATTTCACTGACTACCTTACAACTGCTCACATATTTAAACTCCCCCACATCTGGCAGCAAAGTAAATATCTATTGCTAAAAACAGAGAAGACCAAACAAAACAAAAAATACAACACGAGGTAGATCTTTGTGACTTAACTTAACTGCTTAAAACTTTTTAAAGATTTTTTTTCTCTCCAGATAATAATTGTAATCTGGTCTGGAGAAAGATGCATCTACATCTGTTTAAAAATCCAGATTAAAAATAAATAAATCATGTCTTCAGCACTGTGATTCTTAGATACGATGTACATGAGACGTAATCGCCTGCTGCTTCCCCGCAGCCCCAAGGAACGAGAAGACATAATCACGTCTGAAAGGTACATGTAGGTTTCTCACTCATGGTCAGGAACACGGCTGAGGCAATTGTCAGCATTAGATGAATTCTGATAGGAAAATGCTCATCGCCTAATGGGTTCCTCACCACCAGAAGGTGCATCATTTTATGTCTTGCAGAGGGATGCACCTGGAGGGCGCACGACGATCCCCAAGCAAGGGGAAGTTATTCTCCCTTAGCCGCCCAGCCATCTCAATCCCCCCGCCCCGGCTCCGGACTCGCCCCCGCACCACTCAACAGGGCTGTGGCTCTCCCACCCGAGCAGCGGTGCCGCGGCAGGCTCCGCCAAGCCCGGCAGGGCGGGAGGAGGAAGGTCTCTGGAAGCGCTACTTACTTGCCGGAGCCGCGGGGGTGACGGCCGGGGGTGAACTCAAAGCAGGCGGCGGCTGCAGCCATCCCGCGGGCTCCCGCCTCTCCGAAGTCCGACCCGCATCTCCCCGGCGTTCGCCCCGAGCCGGGTCCCAGCGAACTTGTCGGGGAGTGTCTGTCTGTCTGTCCCGGCAGGGAGCTCCGCGTAGCCCGGGGCGCAGGAAGGGAAGCGCGACTCGGCACCGCCCGCTCTAGAAAAGGAGAGTTCGGAGCCAGCCCCGCGCGCAGCGAACCTACCCCTGTCCCCACGCCGCAGCCCGGGCCGAGTCGAGTTGAGTAACACGGGGGGAGCCAGGCTCCGCCTCGCTCTCTGCCGATTGGGGGAGCCCGAGCGGAGGCGGGGTCCCGGCGCCAATGGCTCCGCCCCTGACTCCCCTCCTCCTGGGCCGTGCCGCGTGTCCCGCCGGCTCCGGCCTGGCGGCAGCTTGCTCAGCTTGGAAGGGCGGCGTGGCTGGGAGGCAGCGCCCGGCGCCCCAGCAGGAGCCGTGCGCAAAACCCAGCCGCGCAGCCCCTCCACTCCCGGCAGCGAACGCTGCCCGCCTCCCTCTCCACCTCCCCAGGAACCGGAGCAGCAGCTGAGAGATGCGGCTGGCCTGGCTCAAGCCGTGGCCGCAGCCTACTGGGCTCCCCGTGCCCGAGGGGAGAGGGCGGACGAATTCGAACTCACTCGGAGACCTACTGACAAACGAAAACGCCTTGTCACTTATGGGCGGCCACTTTTCACGCAGCGATCCCTCCGTAGCTGACCTCTCCAGTCTCGACGGAAACCTGCGCCAGGCCTTCAAACCATGGGCCTGGAAACTCGTAACTGGTAGTTACCAAAACCCACCGCCTCAATAGAGACACAGGGTTTATGGCTCATTGCAACAACTGGTAACATGCCCTAGTGCAGTGCTTCCCAACCCATGGCCTGGGGGCCAGAAGTGGCCCACGGGGGTCTTTTGAACTGGCCCGCTGCTCCCCTCCCGCTGGCTGCGGAAGGCTGCCTAAGGACGCAGGCGGAGCAGAGTGCCACAGAGCTATAAGACGGAAGCAGGCTCCTTGCTGCAGCCAACGTGACAGGAGATCAGTGTTCCCTCTCCCTGGCTGTAGCAGGGAGCAGGCAAAGTGCTCTGCCTGGGTCCATAGGCACCGGAGTCCCTGCTGGAGCCAGAGAGAGGAGAGCACTGATCATCTCCCTAGCTGTAGAAGGGACCCACTGCCTAGGGACCCAGGTGGAGCACACAGGGCTACAGGACAGTTCAGTTTCCCTGCTGCAGCCATGGGAATGGGAGATCAGTGAAGAGGCAGCCTCTTCACTGAACTCCTTCCATCTGACTGTACGGTATGGAGCTGCTGGCAGAGACTGGAGGCCCTTCAGGGTTGTAAAAATGGTATCTGTGGCCCTCGAGCCAAAAAGGTTGGGAACCACTGTCCTATTGCCTGCTAACTCTTAATTGCCCCCTTCATTGTAAATGGTCTTCTACAGCACGTGATACTTCATCTGCCCCACCTGGTATTTAGCTTGGGGGCACTGGTTACCTTCGCCCAAACTGAGAAAGAACTCGGTGACACTCAAAAGCCTGTCCCTTCCTTCAACAGAAGGTGCTCCAATAAAATATACTACCTCACCCACTTTGTCTCTGTTGTTTCAATGAAGCATTCTTACATGTCTCATTCCTTGAGGATGCTTTTCCCAAAAGGCTCTGAAGAGCTTGGAGAAGATTCCAACTTGTTTTGTGCAGTTGATTTAAGTTTCTCAAACAAACCCGCTGTTGTCTAATTCACTTGAAGGCTCTAAGTGGGAATGGAGTTGTCCTTCCTTTGGTGATTCTCACTTTAAGGGTAATGGTGAGTCCTAAAAAGTCCTTGGTCTAGTTTTACATGTCTGTACATTTTAATTTAGCTGTTTTGGGGGACACCACAGACAGAGGCTCTGCCTTTTCTGTTAATAAGTCCTGCTACATGCTGTGAGTTGCTTGCTATGTCATTAGCAGGAGGGAGCAACAAGGGCTATCTAAAGACAAGGCTCATTCAGCAGCAGCCTTCAGAAGATTTGCTGGTTTGAGTAGTAGGGTGGAAGAGAAAAATAACTGGAGAAGTCCCTGAACTTGCCTGTCCCCCAAGGTCTGGTAGTAGGGGAACAGATGAGAAACACTCTCCCTCATCTGCATGGAGGGGAATTTAACCAGTGTGAGTAGGCAGAAGGAACTGGATGTCTGGGGGAAGGAGGGGAGAAAGCCCTACTGAAGGAGTTAAGTCTTCTGAATGACCCTCTGCTCCCTGGGCAGTTATTCAAGAACTACTTTTGCACACTTTCTTTTCTTTACTGGCAACTCTGATCTACTGCTGGGAAAAACCCCACATTGGTCTGTACCCCTTCTCAAGGTGCTCAGGCAGAAAACACTGGATTCCTTGATGTCATCAGGGATGGGGGGAAGGGAGTTACAATGATGAGGCTGCAGATCAAAGGGCCTGCTGAGAAGACTTCATAGAAGGATGGACAGAGGGCCATAGAGTTGAATTCAGTCGCCTGTTTCCTTGTATGTGGCTGGCCCAGCCCTTCCCCAGCAGTGCTAACTTCTCATCTGTGAGGCTCCGCCTCCCTTTCACTGTTGTCAGATATCCTAGGAAAGCTGGATCACAAGTGCTCCTCTCTTCTTCCAGGCTCCCTGCAGAGTCTATTAATTCCACTGTCACCATGGGAAACAAAGGGAGCATCAGGCAGTTTCTGCTGCCCTTGAAAATAATTCCCAACTGAGAATAGGGTTTCTCCCTAGATTTTAATTTTAGTTAAAATAATGGAGCTAGTTAGGTCTATTCTCATGAGCTTTGCTGTATGGATAAAATACTGGATTCAAAGAATGTTATTGGATCCCATTTTTACTGCTGCAGCAGACAATCTATGGGGGAGCGGTGGTGTTTTTGTTTTGTTTTGTTTTTGTCAGAGGGACGTGGGCCTGAGCACTTTTTATGAGCAATCATTTAAGAGACCTTTAGTAATGTATTAGTCACATATTTAAAAAACAAACAAAAAAAAAGCAAACAATTCTGCTCCAAGTATCTGGCAATCAAATGTTACCATCAATTCAGCCTACAAATGTTCGTCCATTTAAGTTTTTTAGTGGAGGTTTTGCACTCAAGATACTTTCCAAAACATTTCCAGCAGAGTCCTGTATAGACAAGACATGAAGGGAGCTTCAATTCTAAATGTCAGCAGTGTGAAGGAATGAGTCCTGGTTGACTAGAACTTGGGCAGAAAGGAGAGTTGTGGCCCCCCAACCCATACAGCTCTGGTTGGCTAGATAAGGGGGTAGAAAACCCCACCTTTAAATTTCTGCAACCAGCCCACTTCTTATTGGAAGAGGGGACTGCCAGTTCAGAATGGGAGCTCAGCCCCTTTTGTGTGGACATAGGGGATTGGTTGCAGGCCACTTAAACTGGCTCCCGGAAAGTCAATTGGGCCAGAGAGAAGGCTTGAGTATGGGGTGTGTACTTGCTGGAGGGGCTAGGTTCCTATGCAGCCTGAACTGCTAGTGCTGCACCTGTGACTAGACTGGCAAAGTGATCCAGACAAGGAAGTCTTGATTGGCATGATTACTGGGGGAACGGACACCTGGTGACATAGCAGAGCCTGGGGCTTGCCACTCGAAGCTCAGCTGTTTGCAAACCACCCCAAGGAGAAGGAGGTACTGTAGCTTGGGAAGTGAGGTAGGAAGGCAGTTTTGATTACTTGTCATTTAAATTAGCATTATGCTGTTATTGAAGTGTGAGGAGCTCTATGTATTGTATTCTTGCTGGGATTGTATGTATAACTTCTCCTAGGGTGTACCTCTTATTAAGAGTTCAAAATTGCTCATTTCTTCCCAGCGGTGGTATTTCACACCAGGACAGGGCTGTTGTGCTTCTGCTTCTGCTTGCCCTCCTGTTTACAGCAATAGGAATGAGTTGTTTAGGAAACTGGCCAGGATTGGAACTAATGGGGGAGAAAACCAAATAGATAGGAATGGGCAGAGAAAATAGGTGGGGTGAAAAATGGTATGTTTACAGAAGGTATGGTATGTTTACAGCAAGAATTTTACCCTTATTTCCTAGAGGTTACCTAGTAGCCATCAGTTTTAGTGGTGGTGGCTTGCTGTGGTGCTCTGGTGGTTTCTATGTGACCTGGATATCAGGGTTCAGATTGAACAGTGGGTGGCATGGGGCAGTATGGTGGGCTGGCCTCTTTCCAAACTGCTGTCTTGTGCTTTAGAATCTCAGGCTATGTCTAGACTGACGGTGGCAAATTCTCCACCATCAGATCGATTTATCCAGATTGATTGAGTGGAAGTGGAGACTTGCTCAATCAACCCAGAAATCGATACTATTAATCCACCCTGTGCAAGGTGGAGTAATGCTGTGTCGACTGGAGTGCATTTTCTGTTGGTGCAGCGAACTGAAGACACCACGGTAATTAGGAAGTCGAGGGGAGATACACAAGCTACTCTATGTAGCTTGTGTATTTCTTGTCGACTGCCTCCGAATTTGGAGGCAAGTGTAGACGTAGTCTGAGTTGTTCTTGGTCATCACTATCACAATTTAACTTTTCTGTGTTTGTTTTCACTAACATCTTTGCCGAACGTATCTGTATATATCAAAATGGCCTTCTCTCACCTCTCTTAATTTGCAAAATAATTGTTGTATGCAATTCAGCTATAGATGGGCTATGATTTGTGCCTTAATTATAGACATGTAAAAAGTTAACTCCCTTTTGTGTATTTTGTGCAGTTAAGAGCATCTACTTGTGTATAGGTGTGTGCATCTACAAGGAGTCATATTTTTAAAGCTAAACATGTAAAACCATTTTGAACTTCCTATTTTGGAGATGCTTATAAGATAAGATTCAGCAGCAACTTTACTACATCTTGCCAGCAGCAGCTACATTATACAAGAAGATGAATGTTTGCAAAATATATATACAATCCTTTAACAAAATAACAGCTGCTTAAGACAAGAGAGAAAGAATACATGTCCAGGCTCGTGTGTGTGTGTGTGTGTGTGGTGCACTGCGCAGCACTACGCCACTTGAGAAGGTGGTCTTAATATGTCGATTTCTGAATCGACTGAGCAGGTCTTCACTGACCGCTCAGTAAATCCAGATAAGTTGATCTGATGGCGGCAAATTTGCTGCCGTCGGTGAAGACATAACCTGATACTACAGTGATGAGATCAAGCATAGATTGGAAACCTGAGGCCTTGTGCAACTGGTTCAGCTATGCTGAATTCAGTGGAGTTGCAGGAATTTATCTTGGGTCTCAGCTGAGTCCATTAAATTATTAACACTTCTTTCTTGCAGGTGTCCAAAGACCAAAGACCCTGTTGCTTTTCTCATTATTTGAATGAATTAAAAGATACGGAGGTGAAACAGAGAGTGTCACAAGGAAAATAGTAGGAACCATCATTAGGGGGTAGGAACCATACTCTAGAAACATAAATTGAGGACTTGCCATGAATTTGTATTTCCATTATTCACAACAGCTGTTTACCTTCAAAAGAAAAGAAAAATCTTCTAGGTAGCTGTACCTGCTTCTGTTGAATACAACCAAAAGATGGCAGCATTCCATTTGGCACTGCTATGTAGGCCATAAAACTACACAAACTGCAAATCGTCCAAGCACTTCAAGATGAAGCAAACTCTGTAATATCTCATGGTGCTCGTTAGACTTTTCATTATAATTCTTGCAATTCCAAGGCTTATATTGAGTGATTAAGAATAATTATTACCCCATGAACATACTTTTTCCGCAAAACTTTACTAAAATTGCCTACCTTTTCGTGAAAACAGGGAACACAACAGAATTGTTTTGAGTGTTTTCAGACTTATTTTGGTCATGTCTCTGTCACTTTATTATTATAAATGAACAGCTACTGGATTCTTCCAACTGTGGTCATACAGGCATGATATGTATGATGATACGGGCTTGATATTTTGAAAACTCAACTTTGTTCATTTCTCGGCATGGATTTAAAAAAAAAAAAGGGGGGGGGGGAAGATGGACAGGAAACTTTCACAAATCTGTGATGGGGGGTGATTCTCCTAAAATATGTGGAATTTCTGAAGGGATGTTTCGCTTTCAGAGTGCTCTACAAACATTAACTGACAACAGGCATGTGAGATAGATAAGTATCATCTCCATGTTAGGTGGGGAAACTGAAGCAGAATAAGGGCCAGATTTTTAAAGGTATATGGACACCTAAAAATATAGATGGGAACTTTAGAAAGTATCAAAAGGCACCTAATTCCCATTGATGTTACAGAGCGTGAAGTACCTAGGTGCTTTTCGAAAGTCCCACTGGATTCCTATCTGCATCTTTAGATGCCTAAATACCTTTAAAATATGTCCTTTGTTGACTTGCCCAGTGCTGCTTATGCATATGTACTGTCTTTGCAGCTGTACCAAGTGTTTGAGAGAATTCACACAATCTTGCAAGTTTCTTCATGAGCGGGCAACGTGGTCTAGCGGACACTACTAAACGCATTACATTTTAACTTCATGTTTAAGGGTAGCAAATGCATTAATTTTTGAAAGAGCTGAATGCTATAGTATTTGCATACTAAAACGCAGCCTTGTTCCTAAATAGCACTTTATGAAATAAATTACTGGAACATCAAAACATGAAAATTATCCAGCATGGCTGAGTATAAGCTCATTAGCAGGATATTACTGATCCAGTGGCCAATGTGAAAACCTTAACAATATTGACACTTAATTTTAAACTCTGTTGTGATCATCCCTTAACTTGAATGGGTATTAAATGATCGTATTTTGTTTAATGCTATTGTTTGTCAAGCTCAAAAAGCCTGCAATGCACTAGCTTACATTCTAAAGCTCATCAGTGTAGTTAGAAGGGCTGAAAACTCAGTTTGAAATGAAAGTTTACATTATATATACTGAGTTCACTTTATACCACATGCTGGATGTCTGATTTCAGAACTGTAGGGTCAATGCACTAACCTTCACTTTCTGGGCATATGTGGTCAAATAATTGCCTAGTCATTGTAGAATGGCATACAGCGGAGTTTTCAGAATGTCATGCCTGGTTGCCAAAAGTCACGTATTGGCACATTTGGGAGGATTCAGTAGACGAGCGGTTCCTAACCTGTGGACCGTGGCCCCTGGTGGTCCACAAGGCTACTACAGGGGGTCTGCAGAAAAAAAAAGAATAACATCCTCACCAAATAAATGTCCAATTTCAAATAAAACTAGTAGCATGTGGTGGGTCACAAAATGTTTAGAGGTTGAAAAGGGGTCCGCACACTTCAGAAGGTTGAGACCCACTGCAGTAGACGAGCTCTGGAATTGCAGGTTATTCAATATACTCACTATGACCCACTCAGTAGGAGCTCCGTAGTTCAAGTTGCAACCAGGTTTTCATTATAAGAGGGGGGTTTTATACCCCTTATATTTTTGCAGTGGAAAAAAACATTTTCAGCTTTCAACTGTTAGGATTATGCTCAGGGTAGACTAGAATTAGAGTTTTTGAACATTTGAAGGCAGATAGTTAAACCATTTCTTGGTGCTTAAAAATGACTAACTCTCGTTTGGATTCCCCTACTCAAAAATAGTTCAGATGTAACCATTCAAACTTTTACATACAGGTAAACATCATTAAAATCTTGACTAGATATAATCTAATCTTTTAATAGAATAATTAAAAGATTTACCTATAAAATTATCCTATTGTTTTGGTCCAGGATATACACTTTATAAAACATGCATCCTTTATAAGGTCTTTTCAGGGCAAGGAGAGACAAGGAGAAGACAGCAGCCTCTAAGGCAGGTAGAACTGGTTATATCAGAACTTCACTGGGCATGACAGATGAAATGAAGTTGAGCTGGAAGTCTTCAAAGCTGTAAAGCTCAACTATGGAGATGAAGGGAAGGGAAGCCAGTTCCCCCATGGAACTTCATGACGATCACTTATGCCAATTAAGTCCAAGGTAGAAACCCACTAAGCCAGTTTTGGGGTTAAATGCCAATTGTGTTTCCAGAGCCATTGGAACTGCCTAAAAGAAACTAAGGGCAGCAGCCCTAAGCTTCACACCCAGACATGAGATAATCAGGTGCTTCTCAGTCCAGACAAGAGAATCTAGTCCTAGAGCTTTTCACTTATGTCTGAGTAGATCAGGAGTAACCCCATTGAATTCAATGGAGTCATACCTATGCGAAAGAGTAGTCTAGTTGTTTGTTTGTTTGTTTGTTTTATTTAAAGAGTGCAGGCTGTTTTAAGGAAGCTCTACAAAAGATCGAACCAATTCCAGGGGCTCTGGAAAGATTAAAAGTTGTCATGTCTGTTATTTCAGAGCTTGAATTTTCCAAGCTATCCAATATTTTGAAAGTGTGAATTTTGGGATGCCCAACACAAGACTTCCAGGGCTGACTTTCAGAGGTGCTGAACTTATTGCTTGCATTGAAGTCAGCATCTCTGAAAATGAGACACTGGGTCCCAAACTGGACACCCAAAGTTAGTGAGCATGTTTGAAAATGATTCTCAGTATGGAGTATATTTCCTGTTGACTAGTTTATGTTCAGTCCTGCACAGGTGTGCGAGAGGGAGAGTGGCCAGAACCTTGTGCATCTGCAGGTGAGAATAGCAATTTCCATTGGGAGTGGAAGTGCTGTCAGTGATAATTTCTCAAAAAAAAGAGATGGCAGGGGGTGGAGGGAGAAATAAGGGTATGGCCCCTCTGCAGAGCTGGCTTTGTGTGTTATGGGGGAACATATGTTGTTCTTTCAAGGAATTGTAGGGCTGGTGATCCCAATATGTTCTCCTCTAGGTTCTGCAACATGGTCTCTCTTCACTACCCAGAATGTGGGCCCAAGTCTTGTGTATTTTTACTGAGTAGAATATACTTTCTTGTTTGACCATCTGTAATATTTCTGCAAGCTGTCAGTCTCTAGCATCATTTGGCATATACAGCTAAAGAATGAATAAATAGGCAGTAAAATAGCATGTCATCATTGTTCCTTTCTACCATTCTCTAACTGGAAAGGTCTATTGAATTTTACAGCTATGTTTGGAAACACTAGTTCCAGTAAACTCAAATCTGGTTTAGCTGAGCAAGTTTGTAAACTGCCTAGCAGCAGTGCTGCCACTGGGGCAGCAGTCGGCAAAAAGAAAAAAATGAAATAAGTTGACCTTCATCCACATGGAATGTGTCACTCAAAGCTGTTAATTTGAGAGCCTAATGCTTGCATCATCCAGAAGAAGGATCTATGCAAAAGTAGTTGTTCTGGTCCCCATGACTTTGTAGTATATGTTTCACTAGGGCAGTCTATAACAAAAATTCAGGGAGACGCTCAGACTTCACCGAATAGCCTAAGAGCTGCAGCAGAAAATCGAAGGGTAGTTTCAAGTGGTCATGTGCAGCTTACATCGGAGTTTGTTTGTTTGTTTTTGTTTTTAAATTATGTAGATCCAGAGTTGGCTGGAGCCCAATACACCCCTCGTTCTTGATTGATTTAATCCACGTATCTGATGGCAGAACTGATCACCACGGCATCTTTCATAGCAGTGAAAATTGTGTGCCACAGTGATATGAGTTAGATTACTTCGCTGCTTGCACCCATTTCCTGACTGGCTTGCACCTACTAATTATCTGAAATCATGGCAGAATTTTGTCCAGATGTTTCTTGAGCTTTATTAGCAGCCTAGATTATCAGAAGATTTCCATTTTCGTAAGAACATAGGAACGGCCATTACTGGGTCAGACCAATGGTCCATCTAGCCCAGGATCCTGTCTTCTGACAGTGGCCAATGCCAGCTGCTTCAAAGGGAATGAATAGAACAGGTGATCATCAAGTGATCCATTCCATCGGTCATTTCCAGACTCTGGCAAATAGCAGTGAAGAACAATTGCTTTCTCCTTGACTCTCCGAGATGGACTTGTCAACAAGTGGTTATGTGTGTCCAATTAAAAGTGAAAGGGTCTATTTTTCAGCCAGCTAATTGTATCTAGTGTAAATTACTGCAGGAGATATTTCCGTGAAGACCTTTGGGGCTGAACAGACTATTACATCTCATCTGATTAGCAGGAGATTACATTGCCATCTCTCTGACCATAGGTATACTCCCAGTAATTTCATTAGCAGTCTAGGAAGTGTGGGTGTGCTCGACCCAATTAGAGTTATACAGCTAAGTCACATCTCTAATATGATGGATTTTCTATAAATAAGTCAGACCTGTTCTGTACTGCTTTTATGCGAATCTGATTGCTAATAAGCACAGTGCAAGCACATGTTGTATAGCTTTCTTCATAAAACTCTGACAATCATAATCCTTAGCTGCAAGCACTTTGCAGTTCCAGTCCTGGTCTCTCCTGAACAGAAACTGCCAATTCTGTCAAACTGTGGAATGGCTTTGTGATAAGTATTCACTGGGGACTACATTAAAACCATCAGATTATTTTCACTTGTGACCTACTCCTGAAAGCATAATAATAAATGTAATGTATTCATTTATTAATTATTATCAAGCATATTTTATCCTGAAGGATTCTTAAGAGTTTCCAAATTATAAAGATACACCATTGAAAAGGAGCTACTTTTGAGTTGCAGTGCATCAGTTCTCTGGTACACAGCACACTTCACATCAATCTGAGGAGGGAAAGTTTTGGTTAAGAATACCTGGGAGAAGCTCTAATCTTAAATAAATTGTGGGATTTTTAATGTCCATGCAGAACAGGCAGACCTTGATTTGTAGAGAGGAAAAAAAGGCAGAAGTGTACAGTGTATAATAATCTTTAGTAGGGTAAAATTTGGAAAAATTTGATTGCTGTACAAAAGAGAGAAGCAAACAGGGTTTGGTTTTTTATTGTTTTATTTTGAGTTTGTTTTTTGGTTTTTTTTACAACTATTATAGGGATTAATTTAATTTGTGTAGAGTTGGACTTCCCAAATGGTGTCATCATATTCTCACTCTAAACAATGAAAAACAGTTTAGGTCATGAGATGACAAACCATGAAGAGAGGAGAATGAAGTGCCAGTGCTGGAAGTGACTACTATATTAAAGTCTAATAAGTGAAAACTGGGCTGCAATGGAGGTACGTTAAAATCTGTAAGAGTAAACATGGATTAAATATGGGAAGGTGCCATACATTATTAAAGAGACTGATGACAGGCAGTTGCATAAGGGATGGTAGGGTGACAGAGTCACTCTCTGTGTATAATGTTGCATAGAGATGCACCTCCTGAACTAAGGAGCTTAAAATATAAGGGTCATATATGGTACTTCAGGCACAGCCCATGAAACTGTGCTATGCATTGAAGGTATGTCTGCAATTAGACATCTGTGGCTGGCCCAACCCCACTGACTCGGCCTCATGTGGCTTGGGTGGAGGGGCTGTTTAATTGCAGTGTAGACACTTGGGCTGGAGCACAGCCTTTAGGACCCTGCAAAGTGGGAAGGTCCCAGAGTTTGGGCGGCAGCTGGCACAGGGCAGCCATGTGTGTCTAATTACAGTGTAGACAGAAGACAAGTGTTGCAGTGGCTGCAGAGAGAGAGAGCAGGGATCCTTTCTTTCAAATTGTGGCAACGAAGCCTGGACTCCTCAAACTTAGTTACAGCTATTGCTACCAAGAACATTTTCTTCTTCTTCCTTTCAGGTACCAGTGGCACAATTTAGGGAGGGCAGAGGGGCTTCTGCTCCTTCCCCCACCCCCTGAGTTTTGTATGGGAGGTCTGATGGTGGCAAACATCCTTGCCCCAGTGCTGCAGAGGAGAGGGGTTGCTCCCAGCTTTTGTGCCCCTGGGGCAGGGAGTCAGTATTTTGTTTACAAACAGAGGCAGGGTGTTTAAGATCAGAAAGGGCTGGTGATTAGATTAAGGATCTGGAAGTCATTAGATGAGCCTCTAAAACAGGAATCCGGGGGGGGGGAGGGGGGAAGGAAGAGATGTTGGTAGAAGAAATGCAGCCAAGCCCTCTGAGCCAAGGTTATCTTCAGAAGTGAGGGGGTAGATGAAAACCAAGGGAAGGGATAGCAGTGGTATAAGTTCCCACTCTACCTATGGTACTTACGTGGCCCCACCACAGTAATATCTCAGTGCCTCAGAATGTCTAACCTATTTCTCCTCACAGCCCCTCAGTGAGGTAGAGTAGTGCTGTTATCCCCAGAGTGGGGCACTAAGGCACAGAGAGACTAAGGGCCAGATTTTCAAAGGTATTTAGGCACCTACTGGGATTTTCAAAAATGCATAGAAGTTTAGGCGCTTTGTAAACCTCACTAGATCCTAGTTTCATCTTTGGGTGCCTAAAAACCTTTGAAACTCTGTCTTTAAGACATTAGAAGCCATTCTCTCAGGGCTAGCTCCCTATTCACTGGACCAGCCTCTCTCTCTCAGCTGCATGCTGCCAAAAAAAAAAAAAAAAAAACCAAGAAGGCCCGTCTCTGAGACTCCAGAAAATGGTCCCAGAAAGTAGCAAGTAGTTTTTAAGTGAGGTGAAATTTGGGGGTACGCATGACAAATCAGAATCCTGAAAGGGGTACAATAATCTGGAAAGGTTGAGAGCCACAGCCTTAAATGATTTGACACAAGATGTCAGAACATATTACTATGAGAGGTGAATGGGTCTAATATTTATGTAATTTTCTTTCTTTGTATAGGAATTAGATTCAGCGTGCCTGTCAGCTAATTTCTAAATTTTCAGTTGCCTAAGTAGCCCCTGGAATCATGGTTAAAGTTGCCTCCCACCCTACCCAAATCTGAAACGGCACAGTGTTGTTGTAGCTGTGTTGGTCCCAGGATATTAGAGAGACAAGGTGGGTGAGGTACTATCTTTAACAGGCCACTTCACCTTGAATGGTCCCTTGAAATATGTGTTAACTACTTATGTTAAACAATCTGTTCCACCTTTATTTGGCTGTGACACTCTGAGGGCACATCTACACTTAAAACGCTGCATTGGCACAGCTGCATGCTTCAATGAAGACGCTGTAATTAATCCACCTCTGGATTGGATTGGTCCAATAAAAGATATTACCTCAACCTACCTGGTCTGTAATACAGGCATTTCTAACTTCCATGAACAAACTGTGAGGAAGATGGGTTTCGTGAAGCTATAGTAGAGAATCTAGTAGGACAATCTGCTGGGTATTTTCTCTTGTGTAACTAACTTTTTTGTTGAGTTTTAGAAAAATATGCAGTAGGGTGTAATAATGCTATAAAATGACCTGGAGAGAGAAACTAGTAAGGACACTTGAAGCAAAAACTATGTAGAATAAATAAATAAAGGAATCTTATTGCTTAAAGTGTATGTGTTTCAGTTTTTCCAGCCATGTACCACTTTTTCATCTTTACTCTGTTTTTTACTGTTACCTTCTTTTTTTTTCACCTTCTATTAATCTTTTATCACCTGCTTTTGAGCAAAGGTGAATTTGAAATATGATTCCCCTCTCCCATTAGAAAAGTGTGAATGCAAATTTTCAATTAATGAAATTCCAGATAGCAAAATTGTGCCGTGTGGTCCCCTCCAAAAAAAAAAAAACCTATGAAAAGTTTTACAATGTGATGTTGCTAACAGAAACACTGGAGAAAAAGATGATCCAGGGAGATGGGAATAAATCTGATGACAGTGAACAATGGAGATAGGATGGATGACATGCACAGGAGATTTTGAAACATCAGCTTCTTCATAATATCAATCCACCCTGTATAGCTAATGCCAGACAATTCATAGTGAAGCAATGAACTGGAGATAAAAGCAAGATGGCACTCGGTAACTTGGGTGAAGGCTGTTACTTCTAGACTTCCAATTCAAATGAAATAATGGAAAATTGAGACTGATCCAGACTTAAAATATTGACACAAAGAAAGTGTGTGTTTTTAGGGCCTGTTAAGTTTCACCAGTTCTCTTCTCCTTTGCTTGTATTTTTCTTCCTTTAGGTCTTTGTAGTGCTAACATGTTTAAACCCTCTCCTGCTGATTGCTGTAAGCCTATGCTTAATACTTTTTTAAACTTGCACCTGCAAAAGCAGCATGAACATGGACAAAAGGCTCTCTTGTCTTGGATGCCTGCCCAGAGCTAGGCAGTGGGATGTCCACTAAATGGCTATTGTAACCACAGTGCATAGTTCTAGTGAGAGGGGATGAAGAGAGGGATGGGACCATGGCCAAAGCTTCTTTGTTGAAGAGAAACCTCCCTTCTTCAATTAAGGGAGAATGATAGGTCTCTGCATGGTGATTGCTGAAGTCAGTGGGAAAGCTCCTGCCACTTACCGGTGATTTCATTCCCACACCATGCATTAGTGTTCACCATCCTTGATGAGCACTGAAAGTGGCAGGAAATGTTTAGTTAGATGGACCCTGAGCAGCACTTCTCCATGGAGGAACTCTGTTTCAGAGTTGTCAGAACTTTCTTCTCTACCTGATTTGATTGACTGGTCAGTCAGCCAAGGAAAAATCTTCTCACTGCTGGAGTAAGCATCTTCAATGCAGCCCCATAGTCATTCTTGAGAACTTGAGTGCCTACCCAGGTGCAGTGATTGGAACTAGAGAGTATCTGACAGAAAACTTTGCAGCTCTGAGCCTCACTGTGTCTACACTGCAGGCAGTGCTCTGTTTCACTTCATGAATCAAACAATAGTGTACAAATTATAGGGTGAGTCAAGGCACTCCTGGCAATAGGGAGAATCTAGGCATCCATTGAGGCCAAATTTGACTTCATGCAACTGGTTCCAAGTGGTAACTTGTGGTAAAGAGAGAGTATGTAACTTGCAGTTGGATCTCACAGTGACTTTCTTGTTAAAATATAAAAATAACAAACTGAATTTAAACATTGTTGAACAATAAACTTACAGGATGGCAATACAGTGTGATTTTTCAGTTTCCTTCCAAAACTCTTGTTTTGAGTCTGCTCTGGACAAAGTTGCACAGTGCAAATGGTTTAAGATCGACTTGTTCCAGAGGGGGTTTATTCCATCTGTTTGTGCTTCCCAATAACCTTGATTTATTTCTCAGTCCTGACACATTGAGAAAGATTTGCTGTTAATAAAAGAAATATTCAAAATTATATTGGCCCTTTCCCTTGTGTTTGTGCTGCAAAAAGTCACATTGTGGGAAAGTTATCTAGATACCAGGTACAAATACTTTTTCTGTGTCAAATTATTTTCAGTTGTGTCACCTGTCAGCGCTGTGGTCTTTGGGAACCAGGGCACTGTACCCAGCCTGTCTGACTCACAAAGGACCCCCTCCCCCCCCCCCCACCCACCCAGCCTCTCTTGAACCAGAACTGATCAGAAAAAAGACTTACAAAAAACAAAGAAAAGGCAGTGGGAGACACACCTAAAACCCCTCTGGACAAGGGTGATAGGATTCAGGTAACTTCCCTAGCCTTATTTGCATCAAAGATGTGACAATGAGGCATCTCCATGAGCATACAGAATGAAGAACAGAGATTCCAAGACACAGACCGCTCTGAACTCTGGGACCTGAGAAGCAGGGAAGCACGGCAAGATGGGGGATCTCTGCACCTGAAGTTAATGAACCCACGCTTGCATCCCCTCAGCTCAGCAGTTATCTGACCAATTCTAGACATATATCCTTTATTGATATCCAAAACACTGAATCTGCCTGATTGCATTGTGAGCTCCCTCGAAGGAACACTGCCCATAGCCAGGAATGATCAGTTCCTATTGTCCAGCCTAAATAAAACAGCTCTGGTATACTCCCTTGAGTCATCATTTACCCGTAAACAAATCTAGTGTTCTCCCTTGAACCATTGTTTCTTCCCTACAAAAAACCCCTACCCAAGTTCAAAACTCTGTTCTGAGGCCTGGATCCAAAAGCTGCATCAGTTCCACTGGGACTTCACCTTTTACTGACTGATCGTGTTGGGGACTCTGCCTGTCTCCTGGGACCCTTCAACCAGTTCAAGCTGCAGTGAGTGGTGAGTTCCCAACTCTCTCTCTTCTCTGGTAAGCCCACTTTTTCCCTCAGACCTAATTTGATCTCTCTCTCTTTCTCTTTCACTCCAGGTATAACTTTCTAAACTTGACTTTTGTAATCAAACTTGGGCTAGATTTCCTCAATACCTCAATTGCAACTGTGTAATAGTGTAATGATTTTGTTTATCGGTCTCTCCTTGTATGGCTATTACTCTATATACCTGGCAATAAAATAAATGTTTTAAACAAGCAGGTTGCCAGACTCTCTCCAACCTTCATTTACTCCTTTGTGTTCTCAGCTTCCCTATCTTGCTCTGCAGCAATGCTTCTTTTACTGAAGCCAAAGATCCCTGTAACGCCCAAAAATCCTGTGGGGTTTGCTCATTAAGGGGGTTACTACCAAAATAATTGTAGAGTGAAAGTGGAAATAGTGATGTGCTGAATCTGTGGCATATAAGGGTGGCAGCTTGAGAGTGCCACTCTGGAGTCCAGGAGCATATACAGGTGGCAGCTGGAAAGTGCTGTTTGACCCAGTCTGTTGAGTTCAGGGACATATAATGGTGTCAGTTTGAGAATGCTGATTGACCCAGTCCGCTCAGATGTGCTCTGTTTAATCTTTGAATGTGTGTGTTAATGTGGGTGTTTTTTTGACTCTGTGGCTGGAGGAACCCAGTCCTGGGAAACTTAGGTCCTCCAGGGTAGCTCCATTGGGAAGATACTTGCAGAAGGGAGAAGTAAAGCTCCATATGAAAACACAAGTGACATAGGCAGTGCATAAATAGAATTACACTCCCCTCCAAGGAAAGTAACCCTAATAAATGAGCGTACCCCAAGGTGATGGGCAAATCTGGTAACAATTGACTGTTATAATTGTTATAATTATAATTATAATTGACTGTGCAGACTGGGAGGCACTAGCCTGTAGGTAGTTTTTGTTTCATACCTCAGCACCAATAGTACACATCAGAAACTCTGTCATTTGTCCACTATTGTTTGATTCATGAAGTGATACAGAGCACAGCTCAATAAATGCTGGCATTGTAGATGCAGTGGGGCTTGGCGTCGCAAAGCTTTCTGTCAGATATTACCATTAGTTAGTCACAGTATAGTATGTGTGGTAAAGTCAGGCCAGATGGCCACAGAAGGGCATACCAGGGCTGGTACGTGAGCCCAAGAATGCTAAAAGCCCTTTTCCCTGCAGGCAGAGGAGAGATTGCTGCAGGGCAATTAGAGACACCAGGACCCAATGAAGGGATACTCCAGGTGTACTTAAACCCTGCCTTCCCTAAAGGGGGGCAGGGGTGGGAAGCACAAGAGAAGGAGAAGAAGAGGCAGAGGCAGCAGCAGCTGCTAGAAGGCTTGTGGCAGCTGGAGGAGAAACTTCCCCTGAGGTAGGAGACAGTGCTTCTCTGCAGCCAGAGGAACAGAGAAGGGGAAAACCCCCAGCCCCAGCAGGCAGGAGAGAGCCAGAGTAAAGTACCTCCCTGGGGAGACGGGGTAACCAGTGACTCCCTGGCCCACTACAAGGGGAGGAAGCATGAGACCCACTAGGGTGAAGCTGGCTGTTTGCCACATGTCTAATTCACTGTTAGGGATTTTTTTTTTTTTTTTTTTTTTTTTTTTTAAAGGATAACTCTATTTCATTGAGAATAAGGAAGGATTTTTGGGAATTCTTTAACATTTTTAAATTTGAAACAGTGATGAAAGAATTCAGAATCTCAGGTGTCAGTTTAAATTTGTTCCTAACTTCTTTAGGCATATTTTTTTAGCTGCTATTCCTATGGCATCTGAGTGCAACACAATTTAAACAAAATGCACAAATAGTACGTATTTAAATAGACTTCTGTGTCTACTCAGTTCTGTTAGTTAGTTAGTGCTACTCAATTCTGTTTTTACTACGTGCTAGTTGTACAACTTCTTGTATCTGAACACAAAACATTTTGGAAAGAAAAAATCCTTGTCGGAAATACCATGAGGGGGATAGAACAAAGAAACACAGGAAATCTTGAGAGAATCTGATTTTCTATAGAACTTCTGATTTCTAGATGAAAAATGCTTAGGAAAATGCAGATAACCTGGGAAAGCCTTGTATAGACATCTGAAGTTTTGGATTCTTCTTCAAATCCTACTTTGGGCCCAATCCTTCTCTCAGTGAAGTCAACAAGAGTCTTGATATGGCTCTGAAAGAGGCAGGAGTGGCTTCCCATTGTAATTTTAGTTACCATTTTCTCTCAGGATGTTCCTAGCTAATACTTCTCTTCTATGTCTCAAGCCTTCATCCAGGCTAAAGTCCACAGCTTCATTACAATGAGTATGTCAGCCTGCTTGGGCCAGAACCAGACTTGCCAGTCACTGACAGGCAAGGGGACAGTACAGGGGAATGACAGTGCAGGGGAATGCCCACATTTATCTGCCAATCAGGAAAGGAGCCAACAGGATTGGTATAGCTGGTCTCAAGGGCAAGCCAGTCCCTGCACCCATCTCTGAGAGGAGTGACACCCAAAGGGCAGAGCTTCAGATGGAAGATTGCACTTAAATTCCTATTGTCCATACTAGCAGCCATACTCCTAATGGGGGAGCTCAACCACCTCCTCCCCCTTCACATCCCCTTGGGTCACAGATAGAGAACATAGCACAGACACTGCCAACACCAGAGAGCACCATCAGGCCCAGCTCCCTACCGCTCCTGCCACCTCTATACAGGCCTCCCAGGGGCTCCCTTCTGGTATCCCAAGTTAAGTCATATGAGAGGCAGACCTCCCGTAACCCTATCCTGGCTGTATCACTCTGTCATAGACGTATGTTGGGAATACTGATCTCATGCACAGACATGCTTCAATGCATCAGAGTTCCCATGATCCCAATCTAGTAATTCCTGTTATTCCCTTTGCTTTTCATTTTATTACAACATTGGCAGAGTTCAAGGTCCCATTAGATGTTATCCACTCCCTCAATTGGTGAATGCAGAGAATCCAATTTTCTTTGGAAGGGATCCACCCACAAATGAACCAAGCAGAGTGATCCTCATGTGGGATGCCAGCAGGGGATGATGGAGGGGGCTCACTCAGGTCCCAGTTCAATCCAGGAGATAGGTCTCAGAAATAGAGAGAGCACAACAGCTGGAACACAGTGATTCACTGAGGTCTTGGAATGGTGCTTCTTCCCTAACAGACTGTGACTGTCACACCCAGAAAACGTGTCTGATGGGGTTGTCATAAATTAACTATGAAGAACATGATCAGCCCCACCCCAGAGAGAAATTGTCCAGTTTTGAGAGGGATAAATTTCCTGTTTCTATACATGCTGCCCTTAAGGAGGGAGCTGAACATCCAGGCCTACGTGGCATCAATTGGATTAAACAGATTGGAACCTGCACCCAGAAATATCCTCACTCATAAATTAATTTGGGTGGGCTGGTAACTGACCTCTGTGCATGTGAATTGGAAACAGCAGTAAAGTGCTTATATCAGGATTCAGGAGGTAGTGAATCACCTCTTGTAGAACTAGACAATATCTCTGCTGTATGATTTCCTGTTGCCCGCCATGCCCATACAGTAGATAGGAAGGAGAGAGCAGCAGTGATACTGTTTATGCCTTTCTGGCTGAAGACCATATGGCTCTCGGGTCTGAGTATGTTCAAGAAAAGAAAGTTTTGTACAAGTCCCAACAATGAATGATTCCTTAGTGCCTCTTCTCTGACTCCAGTCCCAAAGGTTATAGAGCACAGCTTTGGGACCTCATTCTGATCTTTAGAGCACTACCCCAATTGAACTCCTGGGGAAGGTTTCATTATACTTCCTATCTGTTAAAGCTTGATAGCTTATCTCTCCATTTAGATGATGTGATGTTTCCCTGGTGCAATCTGGACTGGTGTATGGCTGTGTCACCCCACTCCCTCAATCTTGGTCTTACTCTGCTCTGCTGTGAGAATCCCCACTCCGGGGCTGTTAACGCACAACCTCCACCATGTAGACTGATCCCAAATAAGTGAATGAATGCTTCTAGCCAGCCACTCCTTGGATTATACAACAGAATGATACTAGCTAATACCCCAGTCCCAGATACAACCCTAGGAACCTCCGTCTTACAGTGTTCAGTTATGCCCACTGAATAATATAAAGCTTATATAAGTTTGTCAATTTAACAAAGAAATTATGGGCACCAGCCTTGTTATCCCAAGTGGAGTCTCCAACACACTTCAAACCAAACACACTGCTTCATGTAAAACAAACCCATTTATGGACTACAGAAGGATTTTAAGTAAGTCAGATTTGGTCAAAAGAAATAAAAGCAAAACACATTCTAAACTAAGATTAACACTTTCAGCAATCTTCTCCTAGTCTTTACATGAACTATGTGCTATGGCCAAGATGTTCCAAAATGGCTAGTGATTATAGAATATAGATGCTTCAATTTGTGCCCAGCTTTACATTTTAAGGGACCAGATTTTTCAGAATGTGCTGAGAACACACTCTGAAAATCAGGCTCCTTTGGGGGTGTCGTGTTGGGTAGCCAAGAATTCATAGATTCCAAGGTGAAATGGAACCACTGTGATCATCTAGTCTTACCTCCTGTATAACACAGGTCATAGAACTTCCCCCAAAATAATTCCTAGAGCATGTTTTTTTAGAAAAGCATCCAATCTTGATTTAAAAATTGCCAGTGATAGAGAATCCTCCACAGTCCTGGATAAATTGTTCCAATGGTTAATTATTGTCATAGTTAAAAATGTATGCCTATTTCCAGTCTAAATTTATCTCGCCATTGGACCCAAAATCATTAGTCATTTTTTAAAAACTTGGTCTACCTGTGTTTTAATGAAATAACAATCATCCTGTTCAGAAAACAAATAGCATGCAACAAAAACAATTTATGGGAAAATTTGAACTACCACTGTATAACATGTCTTTGAGTGGGTGAATAACTTGATAAGCATCCTTTGAGACAGGGTCCTGTCAGGTTTGTTGTGTATCAGTTCTTTTAAAAATCTATTTGTAATATTCAATAATAAAATTTACCAGCTATGCTAAAAAGTTCTCTAGGCATTTGTCTCTTCTTGTCCTGCATTTGGCAAGGGAGATCAGGTTAATAAATGAAATAATGTAGTCTGGGTATGACTGGATGATGTGAAAGAGAGGGAACAACTTCCTGATTTTTTTTGAAAAGCCATCACTCACTTGCAGATTCTTATTTAGGGATAAGTTTGCCTCACTGAACTTGTCAGGTTGTCTCACCCAAACAACAAAGATTCCAATTAGCTACCAGAGACTCACATGAGACCTGTGTGAAATTTTCTTTATGAAACCATGCAAAACCACACCTTGTTTGGGGTTTCACTGCCAACCAAACTCAGCATAACTAAATTCATGAATCTTTGAAATAAACCTGCCACCCATTTTGGTAATCTGAACTTGAGGCCAAAGACTGAATAGGAATGGAGACTAAGTACCTTCAAGCCAGTGGGATTGTTCCTATTGACTTCAATGGACATTGTCTCAAACCCTAACTTTCCCTCTTTCCCCTAGTAGTGGTCCCTTCAGGTCAAAACTGAGGCTCGTTAATAGTGAAATGAGAAGCCTGTGCTGTCACTGCCAGTACTGGGCTAGAAGACTTTGAGATAGCTGCTACCGTTCACAAGGCTGTTGCACCTCACACAGATCCACTCTTTTCCTCAGAGCCACTGGACTCCCAAAATTTTCTATGGGACTACTTTTTCCTTACAGCAGCTAGGATACAGATCTCTCCCCCCAGGAACCAGCAATTAATTACATCAGATAGGTCTAATAGAATTCAAAACATCAAAAGGATAACTGTTTGCTTTTGTCCCAGATGTATTAAAGCACCTGATGAGGTTCAACAAGGACAAGTGCTGAATCCTGCACTTAGGGCGGAAGAATCCCATGCACTGCTACAGACTGGGGACCGACGAGCTAGGTAGCAATTCTGAAGAAAGGGACCTGGGAGTTTTATATCCAGCTTCTTCTCCACTGTGTCAGCAGTGTGCCCTGATTGCCAAGAAGGCTAATAGCATAGTGGGCTGCAGGCACCCATGATGTGGAGTGGTGGCATTGCAATTTCTCAAAAGGTAGCAGGTGCCAAGGAAAATTGAGGGCAGGAGTGAGCTAACTATTGAGTGTGAACCAGCAACAAATGTTTGTTGGGGGACAGTTTTCATTTAGACAGAGACGTTGTAGGTTAGCTGGTCGGGGTCATGGATGGGCTTGGCGGAACACTTGGAGGGGAGAGGAGAAATATATAGGATCAGAGTGCATAATTAGAAAAGGCAGGGAACTCAGCTGAATAGGGTGAGGAGGGCATCTTTGGGGAGGGCTGGGTTAGGACTAGGAACCCAAGAGGCTCACCAGGGAATGAGGCTTCTGGGTCTGGAGTGAGATGGCTGGAGTGCAGAAAATCTTGTGAAATGACTGTATGGTCCTGTACTTACTAGAGATCAAAGCAAAGCAAAGGCGGCAGCAGCACCCATTCCCCAGCCTGAGCCCAAGTCCAAGGAGGGGATGGGAACTCCTATACCCATAATCTCATACCTACCACTTTTACAGCAGCTTTCTAGGGATACCTAAGCAAGTCTGCGTACAGAGCTATAGACTGACCCAGAAGTACATTCACAACCTTTGCAATCTCCTCAATGATGAACTCAAGTCTGTTGCACAAGAGCGCCATATGCTCTCAGTGCCTGTCAACGTGACCACTGCCCTGGGTATTCTGACTACTGGATCATAGGCTGGACCACAGGAATAATCCAGTCTGCTGGCTCCTGAGTATTGCTCCAATTCCTGAGGGCCCTGCTGAGACACACTCTCAACTACATCGATTCCCAACAGATCGACCCATACAGGAGAGGAACATGTAGGAGTTTTCTGTATCTCAGTTCCTGTATCTCTGTATCTGGAATATGGCGGTGGCAATGGTTTTCCTACTTTACAAGGGTATTGTGAGGATAAATTCATTATAAGATTGATAGGTACTTAGATAATGAGGACCATAAGATAGGATACATAGTTTGTATTTCAGTTGCTCATGTTCATAAACACTTTTATGAACGTTATTGAACTTTTAGGATGGAGGCACTATGTAGATGTCAGAAATAAACAACATGAACCATCTACAAGAAATCAAATATCTGAGCCTTACTCAAAAAAAGTTATAATCACAATCTGAAACCCTGTTCTCAGACCTATATAGCTCCTCTTCTGGACAGTTGTTTAAGGGAACATGCAAGTCAGTGAATGACGTGGGGATATGTTCTTGGTGAAATATAAAACTCCTCTGTTCTTCTTCTCCTGTCCAACTTTTTGCATCAACATAAAAATGAGATTAAATTAGTCCCTGAAAACTGGGGCAAAAATGATCATTTTTAACAGAATCCAGCTGTGGGGCTGCTCCAGCTATTTCCCAACACTGAATTTAATTAGGTAAACTGGATCCCATCATACATTGCCCATGACAGCGTAATAATGTAACTGTGCTGACACAGGTGGCACAGCTGTTGAATTCCCAAATGTCCATTAGCTCCTGCTAATTTGATCTGAAGCACTGCACTGAAGGCACTTGAGACGCAGCAGAGATAAACCAAATCTCTTTCCTTCTATCAGAATAAATCTTCTGAGTTCTTCTAAAGACTCATTTCTTTCACCTAAACAATCTGAGGGGAGACCTACCAGTACAATACCATAGGAAAGTGAAACAGCCTTTAATGTACTTATTACTATATGGAATTTATATCACACATAATTAACCTGGCATTCCAGTTTTAGCATGTCTTGTGTTTTTTAAAAGGATAGTTCCAATATCTCTGTGTCCCATTGTTTATATTGGCTATTGAAGGTGGTGGTGGCTGAGGTTAGTTTAGTTCCAGCTTGACTACTGCCCTTCCCCCACAAAACCATTTAATAGCTTTGTAAGTCTGTAGGGCAGATCTTCAGCTAGTGTAAACTGAAGTCGATGGATCTATAAGGATTTATCCCAGTTGAAGATCAGAGTTTCCCTGACTGCAACCAACATATAAACCTGCCTGTGAAGGAAAAGACTAGTTTGTCAGATAACTGTGCCAATAGGAAAATAATTATTGTATCACAGCAACTGGACTTCCTGTGAATTCCCGATTCCTGTGATTATAGTCCTGCTTTAGAGACAGAAGGCTTGATTCTCTAGTGCTTTGTCTAGTCGTTTCCTCCTGTGCACAGTGAGCGCAATATCCACATGTGGCTGATATTTGATAGACACAGGAGCCTGGAAATTGGGAGTTGTTTAGCACTGGCTCATTTTACATAAGCCGTGTATTAGGACATACTTATCACTTTATGATATTGTAACTCCTCACACTGAAAACTTGTAAGGTATTGCTATAAAAGGAGATTACAGCAATTACATTAAGGAGCAGCTCCCTCCCACCTCTCTCCTGTTGCTGCTTTTGTATCCTAATCTTAGAGCACTTCTCACCTTCCCCTCTACCTCTTCATCCTGAATCATAGAAGATTAGAATAACCCCCTGCTCAAAGCAGGATCAACCCCAATTAAACCATCCCAGTCAGGGCTTTGTCAAGCCGTACCTTAAAACCTCTAAGAATGGAGATTCCATCACCTCCCTAGGTAACCCATTCCAGTGCTTCACCACTCTCCTACTGAAAATGTTTTTCCTAATATCCAACCTAGACCTCCCCCACTGCAATGTAAGACAATTGCTCCTTGTTCGGTCATCTGCCACCACTGAGAACAGCCTAGCTCCAGTCTCCCTGGAACCCCCTTTCAGGTAGTTAAAGGCTGCTATCAAATCCCCCCTCATTCTTCTCTTCTGCAGGCTAAAGAAGCCTAGTTCCCTCAGCCTTTCCTCACAAGTTACGTGCTCCAGCCCCCTAATCATTTTCGTAGAGGGGAATAATCACTTTCCCTCGATCTGCTGGCAGTGCTCCCACTAATGCAGCCAAATATGCCATTAACCTTCTTGGAAATAAGGGCACACTGTTGATTCATATCCAGTTTCTTGTACATGGTAACCACCAGGTCCCTTTCTGCCGAACCGCTGCTGAGCCAGTCGGTCCCCAGTAGCACACTGCTTCAGGGCAAGGGAGCTGCTGTTCAAGAGGCTGGAGAGCCGTCACAGCAATCTCTTCACAGGATGCTGCCCCTGAGCTAAGTGGCATGTGGGCAACAGGGAGCAATCGGAGTAAGCTCTAGCAGACATTCAGCAGCACTGTCCCCAACCCACACCAGCAGTCTGCACCCCAACACCTACCATCCTCCAGTAGCTTTTGATATCAGCCAGCAGCAGCAGTCCCATCCGCACCCACAAGTCCCAGCACTCCCTCCCCCCGATGTGGTTTCTTTGTATCATCCATTGTACTCCATTGTAATCCATGTACTCCATTGTATCATCTGTTTCTGTATCTCACGGCACATCAAAGCTATTTCCCAATCAAAGCAGCACTCTCCATGCAGGCATGAAAAATTGCAACAACTTCATTTCAGAAGTCTTAGTCCCTGACTGCATGGAAATCATCAGCAGAATATAAGCAGCTGAGCGTGATCTATACCTAACAAACTAACTGCTGTTGCTGATCTGTGAGACAAAGAAACAAAATAAGCAGCAAAAGAAAATAGTGCAGTAAAGCCAAACCTTATTTTCATCGCTACTTATAGCAAAAATGATGTATTCCATGAGCCCCATTTGATAACTAAGCATTTTCTCATGTAATATCCAGGTCCAAAGCCTATGATAGTTAGTGGCTAGGCTTCAACTGATTTGAGTGGGCTTTGGATTGAGACCTAAGTGCTCTACAACAATAAACATGAAATAAGATCAGGTTTGTGTGGAATGGGGGTTAGTTTAGGCAACATCCTTCAGAATGAAGGTCATTTAGGGTCAGAATCTGAAGTATTCTAATCTGCAACTTCCTTCTTTAAATAATAAAAATCCCCACTCCTTCCATCAAATGCCAAACAGACAAGAAATTCACTCTTTACAGATTTATGTGGGATCTAGTATCTAATAACCATGAGCTGGTGAAACATGATACCGTGAAGAACCCAAGAGAAGTCATTCTGGAGCTGGTTCGTTTTCCAAATATAGAAAAAAGCATATATAATCTGGAGGCCATAGCACTAAGTGGAGGGTACTCTCCAGAGTCAGATGGCTAGGATGTTTGTTGGAAATTCTGCAACATAATCAACCCAGTCATCTAGCCTTGTAACTGTTATACAGGGTATATTTAAGTTGCACTGCTGCACAGACAGGTTGTTGTATAATTCGCTAATGCTTCATGAACACTAAAGCAGGTTAAAATGTAGGCATGGCTGCTTACACCATGAATCAGTTAAACCTGGGAAATGAGTTAATGAGAAATGATTTTGGCTGTCTTAGTTGGAATTGCTTTGACCCTGGATTTCGATTGAATGCATTTTTACTAGACGAGGAATATGTGCTAGTCTTGGGGGAGAGGGACTCTGGGTGGGGGGAATGGTGTATACAGAGCAGAATATCCGTACATAAAACAAGAGCATTTGATGTCTTCCCACAAAAAACAAAGAAGTTTTGACCCTTCTCAGTCTTGAATAATGTAAATTTTTGTGTGAAAATGGACAAGACTTATTTTCAAGGTCACTAAAGGTAGAAGGGCTTTAGAAAGAGAGAGAAATCAATTCCTAGCAGTAAAAGGAAATAGAGAGAAACACAGTGTGAGTGTGCTTGAAAGTAACAGGCAACTTGACTAACCAGTATGCAGCTACAACACGTAGTCATGGTGAAAGCCTAGGCTGGAAGTTAAAGATCCTCCAAGTCTACCTTCAGCAGAGTCTGACGACTGAAATGTCAATACTTTAGTGAGAGGCAGAATTAACCCCTAAATCAAGAGGAGGCATTTCTGTGCCTTAAGAGAGTTATTTATGACCTCTGAGGGTGTTCATCAGTTCCTGTGGATTTCAGGGACTGAATCCAGGGCTGGGAGAAGCAGTGCATTTAGTACCCAAGACCAGACCATAGAAGAAGAACTGACTCAAGCCATATGTAAGAAATGGAGCATCCCATCCTGGCCTGCAGCCTTCACTTGTACCTAGAGCCACACCTCTACAGAGGCTGTGTATCATCATATACTCTAAGTTTTAAAAGCCTCACTGGAGTAACATCTAAGACGTTCTACCTTTACTGGCTAATTAAGACTCCTTTGTTATGGCTGAGTCTTAACTTAATTCAAAAGCTCCTGTAGGAGAAATATTAGAAGAATTTAAGTAATTTTTAAGTTTTAACATTTTACTTGGGTAATGCAACAAGAAACTGCTACTTAAATTAAGCCTGCTGTTTCTGTAACTGACAACTAATATTGCTAACTGCATGAAATTAAAATGCTCTCTAATCTGCATTTTGGTTGTGTGACAAGACCAGACCTGATGGCTACAGGAAAGTAGTAGAGGGGGTCTATATTAGCCCCAGAATGAACAAATCCCTGTTCCCTGGGTGATCCAGCTGGGGCTACTCCAGGGCAATTAGGCCAATTAGGCCAGCTGAGGCCAATCAAGGAGCTTGCCCCAGCAGTTAAAAGCCTCCCTGTCAGGCAGACAGGAGTAGCTGGAAGGGAGTTAGAAGAAGAAGTGGAGTAGCTATAGGACTTAGAGCAACTACTGCCACATACTACAACCCCAAAGGTACCAGAGACAAGAGGGGGTACCTGTCTGGCTATGGCCAGGGACCCAAGGCACAGGCCTGAGGGAGAATCCCTCCCCACCCAGTTCCAGGAAGCAAACTGCGAGCAGTGGGGCAAAGGACAGGTGACCTAGGGAAGGGAGTAAGTCACGGACTGGGCAGTTTGAAGACTACTCCACACAGGGTCCCTGGGTCAAGGTCTGGGGCAGAGGGTGGGACTGGCCCCCCCCCCCCCCCATTCCCACCCAGGCACATCATAGTCATAGCTGAAGAGGGCACAGTACCAATGAGAGGGCTGAACAAGCCGCCCTCGCCACAGTTGGTTTTGCAGAGCAATGTATGAGCTGCAGATCTGCACTGTGTTAAGATATACCATCTGCTTTTTTAATTCAACTTTTATTATTATCAGTGAAGAGCAAGAAATCAGTTTACTATATGGGACAATTCCCAAGTCTTCTGTCTTGGCAATACAGAGTGCTATTTTTTTTTCCTATAGGAAAATCAGCCTTTTGATTAAAAATTCTAAAAAGTTAAGACTTTGTTGAACTTGGGTTTCAAGTGACTAACATGCCATGCAAAAACATGCAATAATGGAGAAACGTCTGATTCAAAACCCATTGACTTCAGTATCAGTCTGTTCAAAAACTTATTTTAATTTATTCTATAGCCTACTTCAGCAGCCCTGAGAGGTAAGATTAAATAATTTATGACCAAATCACCAGCTCTTCTTTATTCCATGAATAAAGAGCAATCAATGATATTCGAAAGTGCAATAAAAATGTCTGTTTTAATTTGCAGATATTATAATACTTTTTTACTTCTTTAGAAGAACAAATTTTTATTATCCTACAGCACACAATTCCGGTGATAGTACTGTGATTATACTGAATATATAATGCATACGTTAGTTATATTTTCTTCTATATCCGAACTACAAATTTCTAGACATTTTTGCTACTCCTCTTCAAAAGAAGAGGTTTGTTCTGTTCAGACAAAGGAAGTTGTAGCATATAGCACATTCTTCACTAAATCAACATTTTTTTTAAAGTATTTTTTGACCCTTGTTTTAAAAATTAGGTTTAAAGATATACTGTGGAATGATGTAAACTTGATAAATAACTAACACAGCCTGAGTTGTGCTAATGACATTTCCATGCATAAATCAGGTAGGTAGGCTCCATCTAGTTGATTTGAATATGCAACGTTGTGGAGTGGAGGATAGGTGTCATGTAGTTGGCAGCCTGTTCTTGAATATCAGAAGGATTAGATTCATGTGCAGAAGGTCTCTTGCTCTTCCAAGTTACAGGGAATATTGGGCCATACTTAGGCCTTGGGAAGGGGAATGGCGAAGGACTGGAAAATACCCAGAGCCTAACCATGAAGGCATATTTCTGGCCAGTATAAAGTGCCACAATCTGTGGAGCCTACAGCCAGGGAAAGATTAACTGGGGTCAGCTGAAAAGCACATATCTGAGACTGTGATACAAGAAATTCCCATGCCGGACAAAATGTAAAGAACATTGTTAATATTTCTTTTCTCTTACGAAAGAGACTAGAGCCTCTCTTATTGTTCAGCCAATACTGGCATACATTATTCTGTGGGATAAAAGTTCTTGACATCTCTAGAATTACCCTAGCCAGAAAAAAGAGAGGTTTTTGTTATTCACAAGAGAGTTTCAACTTGGAGCTGAATTTTCTTTCTTGTATCATCTCCAACTGTTGGGTGGTCAACTGGTCTTCATATTCTATTTCTGTGAAGTAAGTAGAGGCATGTGAATAACTGGGTGTTTTTGTTTGTTTTGTTTGTAATTCATTCACTGGCAGCTCTGAAAAATGAAAAAACAATTTTGGGTTGATCAAAATTTTTTTAAAAGTCTGAACCAAAAAGTGCACATTTTCTATTGAATGAAACATTTTGTTTCAATTTAAACATTTTTAAAATATTTGTATTTGTCTTTTAATAAAACTGAAGGACATTTTTAAACAAAGTGATTTTGAATTGAAAAATTGATGTTTCATTTTGAAAAAGTCAAACAAACATTTTGATTTTTTTCTGATTTTTTTTGTTTTGTTTGACTGAAACAGTTTGGTAAAATCAACATGAATTCAAAATGTTTTGGTCAACCTGAACTGATAATTTTTTGTCTGAAAAAATTTTTTGGCCAAAACATTATGCCCAGTTCTAGAAATATGAATATGGAGATGAAATAAGATCTTCTGTAAAAGTGTATAGTCTCGTGTCACACTGCTAACTTACTTGAAATATGTCAGGTCTGATGTGGAGTGAAAAGATGTCCTTTCTGCTAGAAATATGCTGTATTTTAGAAATGTACATTAATCTAAATGAGTATTACTATTACAAGGGAATTGATGAGATGCACATCATGGACCATAGAGATAAAGGGCCAAGTTAGTTCAGAACTGGATAGGAAATAGGCTGTCACACATGTAACTCAAGAAGGAATTAAGGGGTTACTAAAAGGTGAGGCTATGTGGAAAACAGATCTAGCAAACTTAAAGGGTTGGTTTAGGACTGTGCCAGACTAGTCTTGAAATATTCAGACACGGTGGCTGTTAACTTTACTTCAGCTCACAGACTTCAGATTGGAAGTCATGGTGAAAAGTAGGCCTTTCTTTTTAAATTAGGAGTCATCAATTTCCATTAAGGTAGCGCAAGTCCTGTTTAATGTTGTTACGGGCAGTTCCAGTCTCCTGTAAACTGCCATAAAGTGATGCAACATGACAAGATACAGGGTGAGTATAAAACCCCACCATGTCAAAGGCAAAGCACTCAGCATGAAATAAATCTCTGCTAGGGATTGTTTGTTTGTGCGTGTTTGTCTAATTGTTTAATTAATGGAGCTGCTGTAGGGGATGAATTCATTATAACACATATTTTGCCCTAAACTATATCAAATGAGAGAAAGCTTCATCCTTCCATTTTCTTCATGATACATGGGGACGGCATGTAGGCTCCAGCCCCAAAAATGTTGGCAAATTGACATAATCCACCAGTGGAGGTTAAAAGTCCTGAGAAATATTGAATTGATGACTGAAATAGGACCTCATAGTCCACTCTCCCTATCTTTGCAGGTTGGTGCCACAGGACAACATTTAGGGCTTCTATGGGCTGCCTGATATCTAATTGATGTTGCTTCAATGGCCTGCTGGATTACCAAATGGTTTTGTTTGAGCCAATTCCCTGTGAATTTATAGTTCAATCCCCAGTGAGGTTAATCGGGAAATCCGTTTCAGAAAAGCAGTGTTTTTCCTTAGAAATTAATTTGCAGAAACCTGGAGCAGTAGAGAAGTGTGGAAAGTTAGAGCAGCCATTCTTGTGACCTCTGTTTGTGCAGCCCTACTTTCCACAAGCATTCTGCTTCCTCTGTGTCCCAAGAATACACTTGTACAGCTCTCAACAGCAGTGTGAGGGGAAACTTGGCTGATATTTAATCCTTGATTCATTGGAGACCAGGTGGTGGATGCAAGACACAGAACCTCAAAAGTATGTAGGCTCTTAACTGATGTATTTAGCCTCTAACCTCCCTTTGAGGTATGGGCCAAATTACTTATAAGGCAAAACTTTTACTATCTGGCCAGATTTGATAATGTATGACTTTGGTGGCACAGGTATCCGAAGTAGCTCTGTAGGTGGTAATGTTGTTGCTAGTATTTGTTTTTGTGTGGTTCAAAAGTTGTGGTTACAATGGGAGATAAGCAAGTCCTCACTGAATCCCAAGTCCTCACTGAATCCTGTATCTTCTAGAAATCTATATTCTAATACAGTATGGAACCCATCAGCTGGTCTGGTGAAATGATTGTCTTGGGTTCAGGAGCAAATGACAATGTCTGGAGCGATGTTTGCATCCTGTCAAGGTGGGGACATAAGTGATTCTGTATTTGCCTGTTTTATAATGAGAGCAAGTTTCCAGTGACCATCTTGTCTCACGCCTTGGATAGTGGTTTAACAAATTTACCATCATCATGCTTTTGTCACTACTGTAATTGGTAGCTAGACATTTGAACTGTTTCATTTGTTTTTCAGGCAATGCATAATTAAACTGTGGAACTCACTGTCACAGAATGTTTCTGAGGCCAAAATCTTAAGATTCAAAGAGGGGTTAGATATTTATATGGATGACATGAATATCCAGTTAATAGCAATATCCAGATTATGGCAGCTAATTCAAACTAAGAGTTTTAGAAGGGTTGATAACTTCATTGGTTTAAGCCACTCTATAACTATTAGGGATTAGGATGAGGACAGATTTATCCCACATCTGCCTGCTGTGTGGTTTTTACACCTTTCTCTGAGGCATCTGGAACTGGCCATTGTCATAGACTAGATGGATTACTGATTTAATGTGGGAATCCGTGTGTTACTGTTTGGTCCTAATCCTCAGGACCAGTTGAGCTATGCTATGGAAAAGGACCGACGTGGGACAGCAGAGGTCCACCAGCTTTATTTCTCCCTGATTCTGGGACTAGCTGGGGCCACTTCACCTCAACTGCAAATCAGAGCAGCCTCAATAGCACAGTTAACATACTCAGTTGAGACATGTTATGCTGAACACTTAGCAAGCAATTAATAATATCAACTTGCTAAATATGGACCAGACGCTGAAATCTTCCCAAAGGACTTGGTTCATTTTCTGTCTGATCCTGATTCAACTAGACAGTAGTGTGTATTTATGCTTTGTTGCTAGGTCATATGAATTCTCAGAAATGTTTCCCGTATCTGAAAAGACATTGGAAAATAAAGACTTTTTTTAATGCATTTTTACTTCAACATTTTAGCAAAATAGTACCAAACATGTAACCATTCAACTGTAAACATGCTGTTCAGTACATTAGTTACGATTTGTAATATTTCTTAATTGTTATGTAACCCAGTCTATCAGTCTCAAGAAAGAAGGAACCTCATTATTTTCATTGTTCCAGATGGATTTCAAATTATTTTCATCACCTAAGTGTAATTCAATTTCTGCCTACACTTCTTATAATTCTCTTACTAGGTGAAATTCCCAAGTGTTTTGTACAGGCTTTTTCAGAAACCGTCCTGGACACTTTGTGGCAATTGTCTCTAACAATCGAGAAGTAGAAAAAAGGGTAGAGAAAATAGGCAAAATCAGAACATTTTTAGGGTGTGTGTTTGTCAAAATATTGGAAAACTTAAAACTTTTTGAAAAAGTTTCATCAAATGTACTTAGTGTTTTTGACCAGCTCTACCACTGATTAATCTAACAGATCATTTCCACTAGAATTGCAATATTTTTCCTAAGTAGAAAAATAAACATTTTGTGTGCTAGATACAAAATAACTGTTGCCATGAAATAGCAGGACAAGGGAAGAGGAGAAGAGTTCCCAACTGAATGTGAGCCATTCTCCATGCTGGCTAGAATACAAAAGCAGCATTAGAGTTTACTGATGCAGGTAATGTTGTGTATTCATATTGAGGGCTTTAAAACAGTGTAATTCCATGTGTAATCACCTTTCTTCCATGAATAAGTAACTAAACTTCTTCATCTTGTTTGGCCAGTAACTGATGTGTTGTAATTGGATATTAATATTGTTGTAAAAGCACTTGTGACATTCAGCAGCTGCTAACACATTGGCATTGCATGGGTGTTTGTAACTGGGGAAAAAGACAACTTCAGGGGTAGTTCCTGCACCCTTACTCAAGAAAACTCTGCCTATGTAAGTAAGGAATTGCAAGATTAGATCATCAGTATTTACCGGTTTAACTTGTTTGTCTCAAAGACCATTGGAATTGGAATTCTAACAACTGTAAAAGTGCAAATAATTGAAATGAAAATGAGTAACTGCAACAATATTCTCAGAATATTTGTAGCTAAAAATAATAGGCTTTTCAAATGAATGGGATAATTGTAGAGCATAAAGTGTTCAATTTCTGAAAGAGGATGAGCACCCTAAATTCCTGTTGCGGGTGCTCATCTCCTCCCAGGATAAGGCCCACTGTTCCCATATCCTTACAGTATGTGGACACATTTTCAAAGTAATCTCAGCTTGGTTTTTTAATTTCTATCTGCAGCTTTGCATGTGGAATTTTTTTGTACATGAAATGCCTGCATCATTAACTCAACGGGAGCCTTTCCCTTGATGTCAATGGGCACTGGACCAAGTTCAAATTGTGTAAACTTCTGACAACCTAATTTAAACATGCCAATGGGGATCAAAACCATGCATGCACATTTAGGAATTTAGAAATTGAAGTCTCATGGTGAATTGATTGATAATGGTGGGCAGAAGAGATTGATGTATTAGACACTAGAAAAAATTCTATAACTTTAAAATAGTTAGAGTTGGGGGGGGGGAGAAGAGAGAGAGAGGGTTCTGCACTAAAATAAAAGCCTTCACTTCATGAGAACCAGATGAAGCTTCATGGGCTGCCTAGAATTCATGACTGCAAAGTCTAATCACAATTTTAAACCCTTCCTCAGCCCCCTGTTACAGCTACAGAAATATTCATGGTGCTCTCCACCTCTGCAATGGTAACCTGACAATATCATGTGGTCACCATATGAAATGGTACTCAGTCCTCATCACATGACAGGCCAATTCCCACTATAAGCCAGGAAAAGATGCTTCTATTCCCTCATGCATTCTGGGGTGAAGAAAGATATTACCCAAACATGCTACTCATAGTCTCTCCTTTAAACTGAGGTCAGGAGTGGCCAGGCCACTCAGATAGGAAAAACAAAATATTAAAATAGCAAGACTGTTGATAAATTGTATAGTAAATTGCTTGACCATACTTTGGTTCATTATTTTGTTATGAAATATACTCAAGAGATCAAATAACCAATGACAGTCATTAGAAGCTAGAGGAAGACCAAGGAGACGTAGGCTCTTTAGTCAGTGAGGGGTGAAAATAACAGAAAATGTGGAAATGGCAACAGTGCTAAATGACTTTTTTGTTTGTGTTCACCACAAACAGAGGTTTAGTGGTGACTGACTATTTAACATAGTAAACGCCAATGAAAATGAGTTAGGATCAGAGAATAAAATAGGGAAAGAACAAGTTAAAAATTATTGAGACAAATTAGATGTCTTCAAGTCACCAGGGCCAGATGAAATATATCCTGGAATACTCAAGAAACTGACTGAGGAGATATCAGAGCCATTAGCGATTATCTTCCAGCTTGGAGGTAGGCGGTGGCCACCTGCGTCCTGGGAAGTTGGATGGCAGCCTCCTGCATGTTAGTGATCAGTATGGATACCAGTGAGACACGCTAAACCCAATTTGCAGATCAATAAGATTTAATGTGCAAGGTTTTCTATAAATACAAAGCCTAAAATTAACTACAATATTTCATACTCATTAAGATTGGAGAGCTAAGCAGTTACTCAGAAGGCTGTATACAGGAATAGCTTTCTTCAGGGGCCCAGCCAGGGAGTCAGTGGATCCTCTGGTTCAACTGGGAGCACCTCCCATGGAGTCAGGTGTTGATGGAGTATGCCCCTTTTTCTAACTAGTGACTTCTTATACCCTTCCATAAACAGCTTTCACCTAATTATCTCTCTACTCATTATCATATATGCTAATTACCTACACTGGGTTTTCACCCTTAACTACATTCCATTCTCACCATGATAATTGGGGGTCATCAAAACAACAGCTGGTGATAAGAGGAGTGGTGTAAAAGTATACCCCTTGGCAATGAAACAGTGTACCTCCAGACATTCAAGAATAACTTGTTCCTATCATCGTTATCAATGTGCAGCTGCAAGCTTACATGTGTATTTTTTCATTATGTGCCATGGTATGCAGAAACTGAGCCATCTGCAAGGTTACTCATAATCCTATTCATCTCTGCCAACTGGAAGATGTCATGCTACAGGGTCAGAATAGCCAAGCAAGCAACTGAAGCTATGCTAGGCCTGTAGGACAGTGGTCAAGCAACTCAAATTGTACTGGGCCTCCAACACTGCACCCTGGCTGGGAGCCCAGCGGCAGCCTCCCGCGCCCCATGAGCCGGGTTCGAAGCCGGGCAGCAGCCACCTGCAGCTTGCCCACATCCTGGTGTCCCAGCCTGGTGACAGCCTCCCAAACCCCAGTTGGGAGCCCAGCGGCAGCCTCCTGCATCCCGCAAGCTGGGCTCCCAGCTGGATGGCAGCCACCTGTGCCCCAGCTCACAGCCGAGAGCTGGGGGACAGCCTTTCGCACCCCAGCTCAGAGCCAGGTGGCAGCCTCCTGTGAGCTGTGCAGCCCGCATCCCAGGGTCCAAGCTCGGCAACAGCTTCCTCCGTCCTGGGCTCCACAGCCCCCTAGGGACACCCTGTCAGTTTAACTTCAGTACCCAGAAAGATAATGGAGCAAATCATTAAGCAATCCATTTGCAAAACCTAGACGATAATAAGGTGAATAATAACAGTCAGGATGGATTTGTCAAGGAAAAATCATTTCAAACCAACCTAAGATCTGGGATGATATAGCTGAGGTTAGTCCTGCTTTGAGCAGGGGGTTGGACTAGGGGGTTCCAACTCTAATATTCTATGATTCTAATAGCTTTTTTTTTTTTTTTTTGGACAGGGTAACAAGCCTTGTGGATACAGGGGGAAGCGGTAGATGTATATCTTAACTTTAGTAAAGCTTTTGATTCTGTTTCGCATGACCTTCTCATAAACAAACTAGGGAAATACAACTAGATGGAGCTACTATAAGGTGGGTGCGTACCTGGTTGGAAAACCGTTCCCAGAGAGTAGTTATTAGTGGTTCACAATCAAGCTGGAAGGGCATATCAAGTGGAGTTCCACAGGATCAGTTCTGGTTCCTGTTCTGTTCAATATCTTCATCAATGATTTAGATAATGGCATAGAGAGTACAATTTCATGGATGATACTAGCTGGGAAGGGCTGCAAGTGCTTTGGAGAACAGGATTAAAATTCAAAATGATCTGGACAAAGTAGAGAAATGGTCTGAAGTAAATAGGATGAAATTCAATAAGGACAAATGGAAAGTACTCCTCTTAGGAAGGAACAATCAGTTGCACCCATACAAAATGGGAAATGACTGCTTAGGAAATACAGCGGAGAGGGATCTGGGGGTCATAGTAGATCACAAGCTAAACATGAGTTAGTAGTGTAACACTGTTGCAATAAAAGCAAACCTCATTCTGGAATGTATTACCAGGAGTGCTGTAAGCAAGACGCAAGAAGTAATTCTTCTGCTCTATTCTGTGCTAATACAGCCTCAACTGGAGTATTATGTCCCGTCTGGGTGCCACATTTCAGGAAAGATGTGTACAAATTGGAGAAAGTCTAGAGGAGAGCAACAAAAATGATTAAAGGGTTGGAAAACATGACCTATGAGGGGAGATTGAAGAAAGTGGAATTGTTTAGTCTGGAGAAGAGCAGACTGAAGGGGAACATGACAGCAGTTTTCAAGTATATAAAAGGGTTGTGACAAGGAGGAGGGAGAAAAATTGTTGTTGTTGTTAACCTTTGAGGATAGGACAAGAAGCCATGGGCTGAAATTGCAGCAAGTGCAGTTTAGGTTGGACATTAAGAAAAACTTCCTAACTGTCAGGGTAGTTAGCACTGGAATAAATTGCCTAGGGAGGTTGTAGAATCTCCATCATTGTCCAACCTGCTCTTAAAAATCTCCAGACACCTGTCAAGGATGGTCTAGTTAATACTCAGTCCTGTCTTGAGTGTAGGGGGCTGAACTAGAAGATCTCTTGTGGTCCCTTCCAGTCCTATGATTTTATGAATCTATACATGGATTGTATAATTTCTGCTGAATTAGGCATTGCATAGTTCAGTAAAGTCCAGAGCAGCTTCTAACTTCCCTGTGATTGGGCAACTTATAATGATGAGATTTTTTTTTAATGGCTTTCACAAATTGGTTGATTTTTTTTACTTATTCTGCCAACTGGGTTTACAGCTAGAGCTGGTTGGGAATTATCTGATGAAACTTAGTTTCATAGGAAAATGCTGATTGTCAAACCTGAAATTCTTCATGAAAACCTATCAGGTTCAACATACTTTTGCTGAACCACAGGCAGAGTTCAAATACAGGACCCTGAGGGCTGGGCACCCCAGAGCTTCCAGTGTCTGCAACTCCGGGACAGCCCCACCATGTGGACTACATCAGTTTGGGGACTCCAGAGCTTCCTGTGCCATCTGGCTCCCCGGACTGCTCAGTCCCTGCATTTTGGTAAGCCAGATGCTTTGAGAGTTGGGAAGGCAGCTGACCAGGGAGATTGGTAGCTTCTGGGTCCCCAGTTGGGGGCAGTCTGCATCTTGGAGCTGAGCCAAGCCCTGGCAGCTCCTGTGTGAAATTGACATGATTTTTGTCAGTTTCATGACTGGTCACCACTGAATAGCCACAGTGAAATTGACAAGAATCATGTCAGATTCACACAGCAGTTGCTGAGGTCATGAGGAGCAGATTTTGTTTTGGAAATAGCATCCTTTGGTATTTCTGAAACAAACGTTTTTCAGAACTCATTTTGTGGAAATTCCAAGTTTTGGCTAGCTCTGTGTAAAGCCCGCTCTCATTTCTTCAGCAGGTGTGCAGAACTTTCTTCACTGCAGCATCCAGGCTATTGTCCCTGCTCCCTCCCACCCATACACATTAAATGTGGTCCTAATTTGGAAAAATGTTCTGACAAGTGAAGAAGAAAAAAATAAATAAAAGTAAATCTGACAACCACCAGTTTTTTTTCTCCTCAGCAAATAAAAATAATTAGCTCTTTAATCTTCCATTTACATTTCAGCTCTGTACATAGTGCTTTTCCCTAAGCTGTATGAATGTTATCCTGTTGTCCCTGACTACTTATATTATGCACTTATGAGAGATGTCAGGGCATTTGGAGTTGGTTAGATAAAGTAAACCTGCAGAAACATAAATCTTAAATATCATCTGCTTTTAAAACCCATTAGGGGTCATTTTTTAAAGGCTGTTTAGTTGAAGATAAGTAGATAAACTGACAGATAAACTCTCTAAGGAATGGCAAGCTTCATTTTAATTAATGAAATGTTAGGCTCATACAGAGAAATAATTTTATTTCTAAAAAGACCTTCCAAAGCCTGTAGGAGCTAAAGTTATTCCAGTCTCTGCTCAGTTATTTCAAATGATCAAGCTTGATCACAGCTCTGTCCTGTCCTTTCTCTATGGGGACTTTTATTCTGTTGTGCACAAACAAGCTCAAAACTGCAGCTGTTCTTGCAGTAGAGAAAGACTTATAAGAGGAGAAAGAGAGTTAACACTGTTGTGGAAAAAAAATTATTTCAACATGATTAGACAGTTAAATTAAGTGCACATTTTGTTCATATTCCCCAAAACACCATGACAATATTGGATTTATTTTTGAATACTGGGTACCTCAGTGTTTGAGTGTAATGATACTGGAATGTACAGTAGACATTTTAATGAATAATCATATTGAAAAAAGTGCTGGAGCTTTCCTATTGAACAGATTTAATCTCATTGCCAAGCAGTGCAGTTGATCATTTGGAATAATTCTGCAACTTTCTCTCTCTCTCAAAAATAGATATTGAAAGAGTTGTTTAGATTTTTGCTATGGGATATGTCATATTTAGAATCCTTAATTCTTCTATTAAGAGTCTTGCAAAAAAGATGCTATACTCCGTGTGCTACACAGAACTCTATATGGTTTATGCAGTGAAACATGAAGGACCATGCGATAAGTAAAATAGTAACGCATGACAAGATGTGCAGTTTGACCAGGTATCCACACGTTACAATTAATAGTATTGGGAGTGGGTAGTTCAGAAAAGGGGCGCAATGAGAGGGGCAGTAATTAAGTTAAGTCATTTAAATATTAAGCCTTACAGTTGAACCAGATTCAGCTCTCAACTGCCTGCATAGAGCACCCATTGCCAACAATGGGATCCCCACATTCACATCCTAGGTCAGAATATGGCCCTAAATTTGGGTATGTTAAGATATAAAAAGGTTCCATAAGAGAAAAGATAGTTGGGCTGAAGGTGGAAATCAGAAGCATTTACTTTTGCTGGTGTAATGATGAGACGTTTCTTTTTTTAAGACTCATTAAAAATGAAATTGCTCCAGAGCTCAAAAGAAGCAGGATAAACTGAAGAAAAAAGAAATATTGTGCTAATCTTAGGGGTGTGAAATTCTCTGTTGGAATGTTGATTTCAGCCTCTCCTAAAGTTCAGAATTAAAAACACTTGAGCTAATTTTGCTTGCTGTGAAAACTACCTCCTGTTTTCTATGTAGTTTTTCAGTGTTTTTCTGCAGTTTTATTGGCTATCAAAAAAGATGAGGAGTCTTAAGATTATAGAAGAAATTACAATAATGACTCCTAAAACAAAGAATTCAATCTCATCCAGCAATCAAAGATGACTGCTGCTGTGGACATATGGGGTAGCATTGGCCCATTTTAATCCATGATCGTAGTAAAGAGATTTAGATTAAAATGTAGTTGTTATAGTCTGAAAAGTGACTGCTAAAATGCCATCCTGGGGTTCTGTGTTCTTTCTCAATGATTGCATATCAGACTTCCATGGCTAACAAGAAAAAAAATGTCATCTTCTAACTAATAGTCTTGCAAATTCAGCATGGGACCTGAAAGTCAAGCTGGGTTCTTTTTTGGCCTCCACAACATCATAAGTAATAACTAAATGTATATAGTATTTTAAAGAAACCTTATTGAGGGCGCAGCAATAGACCATCCCAATGTGCAGAAAAAATAGCAAATACGGCAGGCGACCAGCTTGCTTAACAAAGAAATCTTTGGTGTGCTTAAACACAAAAAGGAAGCTTACAAGAATTGAAAGCTGGGACAGATGACTAGGAATGAGTATAAAAATATTTCTCAAGCATGCAGGAGTGAAATCAGGAAGGCTCAAAGCACAATAGGAATTGCAGATAACAAGAGACATGAAGGGTAGCAAAGGGTTTCTACAGGTATGTTAGCAACAAGAAGGTCAGGGAAAGTGTGGGAATGGGGGAGGCAACCTAGTGATGTGGAAAAGCTGAGGTATTTAATGCTTTTTTTGCCTCTGTCTTCACAGACAACGTCAGCTCCCAGACTATTGCACCGGGCAGCACAGAATGGGGAGAAGGTGAGCAGCTCTCAGGGGTGAAAAAAGGTTCAGGGCTATTTAGAAAAGCTGGACATGTGTAAGTCCATGGGGCCAGATGCAGTGCATCTGAGCATACTGCAGGAGTTGGCTGATGTGACTGCAGAGTCATTGGCCATTATCTTTGAAAACTCATGGTAACTGGGGGAGGGGAATAATCACTTCCCTCAATCTGCTGGCAATGCGTCTACTAATGCAGCCCAATATGCCATTAGCCATCTTGCCAATGAAGGCACACAGTTGACTCATATCCAGCTTCTTGTCCCATGTAACCCCCAGGTCCTTTTCTGCAGAACTGCTGCCTTGCCAGTTGGTCCCAGTCTGTAGCTGTGCATGGGATTCTTCCATCCTAAGTGCAGGACTCTGCACTTGTCCTTGTATCACATCAGATTTTTTTTTGGCCCAATCCTCCAATTTGTCTAGGTCACTCTGCGCAGCACATTTGATTAGGGTGTGCACTCATTACCTATGGAATTTTCCCTGCGTCTTACCCGCCACCGTAAAAAGTACCAGCGTCCTGACGATCAGCGGCAACTCGCATCGCACACCAGGTCATTCCCCGCTGCCAAAAACTGACAGCGTCCTTATTTTCGGCATCAGCTTGCGTCACATGATTCGCCGCTGCTGGAAAAACTGCCGCCAGGTATCTTGAGCCCTGCATTAGGGTGTGCCTGGGCACATCCCGTGCGCACGCCTATGCCAATACTTAATCTAAAATAACATCACCACTTTTTGGTTTGGTGACTATTTGAAGAAATGTGTCAGCTACCGCATCCAGAAAAATCTGGACCCTACTATTATTAGTAGCACTTGCCCTGCAATCTATATCTGGGAAAGTAAAGTCTCCCATAATCACACAATTACCAGTAATATTTATTTCATTAAAAATATGAAAGACATCTTTATCCATATCCAAATTGGATCCTGGGATCCATACTAAAATAAGACCTGCTAGGAACAGTTTGGAAGAGTTTATTTAAACACAACAGACCAAAGTATTATCTGCAAAATCCTTCACCCAGCAATTTTAGATAGGCAGGGTGATGACAGGATCAGCATTTCTTCTGAAAGGGTGATAGTAAAGAAGCTTGTAATTGGCTCTGCTCTTGATAGAGGGTGGGACACTGCTTTCAATACTGCATGCCAGCATACACAGGCTGTGTCTGGCAGCGCTGGCAAATGGTTCAAGCAGAGGGACTGTACCAATTCAATTCAAGAAGCTGCTCCTCAACTGACTCCCCTTCACCAAACATTTCCCTGTAAACACAAAATTAGAATAGAAGACTGAAGCTGACTGTGTGGTTGGAGGGAACAGGCTTTTCCCCTTCCACACAGTGAAATCCTTTGCATGTAAAGAACACGCTTCTGTTTCTATTGACAAAGTGCAATGGGAGAGTTTAAGACCCAGAGAAAATCAGATGGGTAGTTTGAGTATTTATGTTTCACAAACCTTATACACATGATATGAGAAGGAGGAAGGGAGGGAGAAGGAGACTAGGAGATGTGACTTTAAAAAAGGTTTATCGTCTTTTGTAGAACACAGTTCCCTAGGAAGTGCACAGGGCTGAGACTTTCTCTTTTAAATGAAGTGTGGAAGCCATTTGACTTGGGGTTTTACTGTTTTACGTCATAATATGTAATTAAGTTATATTCTTTACTATTTTTGTGTTCTATTACTATCTTGTATTATTACAACATAGGCACACAGATTAGAATGAAAGATTATAACACAATAATCCGTTGAAACCTACAATATTTAGGGAAAAAATTAACCTTATAAAATGCATAATTTTATAGGGGAATTTGGAAGGAACCTCCAGAGATTTTTTTAATCAAAGTTAACGTAAAAGCTAAATAATTAAGTCCCTTTAAATAGATATCTCTGTGGCTAGACTCATTAGACACATGAAAGTGCAATTTGGATAGATTTAGTCTTTTTATGTAATTAGAATGAGGTTGGATTTTCTGTTTTGCCTTTATGGCCAAGATTTGTATTTTTGTCTGGCAAAGATCTAGTTAATTTCTGAGATAGTTTAGAAACTCACTTGCATAGTTGATCCACCAGCCTGATGACAATCTGTCTTAAGTGATTATGCCATGCTCTCTCTCTCATTGTATAATTCCTGTTATAATTTTATTGGACTCTTTCTAAATGTCTTGTGCAAAGATATCTCACCTAAAGCAATTCTCTTAAGGCATGTTCTGAAAAAGATTCCCTTCCAACTCACATCATGAACATTTGTGTAAGTCAGAAGCTTTGAATTGATTTGACATTGCTAGTGCCCCGAGCTATAAAATATACAGGAAAGATGTGCTGAATTCAGAAACCACTGATTTGGCTTTTAAACAAAAATGGCATCAGCTCCTGGTGCTGAATCAAACCAAACTTCTCGGTGAATGCTACATTATTCATAATTAGGACTTCACATTTTTTCAGTGACTTTATAGTACTGTAATTCATTGAAGTAGTATATAGCATGGTGACATTAAAATAAAGGCACATTAATTCCTAAATTATACTGGATTTGTAAATATATTTGTAAATGTATTTTGAATTCACATTTGGAAAACATGTCCATCATTCTCTGAAAGAGAATATTTCAATATATTCATTTTCAGTATACAAACAATGTTACCTTTAAGTTTGCATTTACCTTGGAACCTTTCTTCATTCTGGTTGTATGTGCTTAATTACTATCCTTATGGTTGCTTTCTTTCAATTGTCAGAGCTGAATGTGGTGAAGTTTTAGCCTTTGTCAGTGTCACATAATTTTGGTGGGCTGGGCTGAATGAAGACTCCACTCTGGCCATGCATGTAGACTTTCCTTGCCACTTTCCTCACTTAGGCTCCAAACCGCCCCTCTCCTGGACAACCCAGATATATTAGGTCTGTTGTTCCTCTAAGGATACAACAGCTTACTACCTTAAATGGAGTTATCCAGACAGTTTATCTCAAGTACACTAGATTTGATTAAACAATAAAATGAGTTTAATTAACAAAAGAAGGTAGGATTTTAAATGAGAATTAAGATAGGCAATAGAGTTAGAAATGGCTACAAGAAAAATAAAGAAAAAACCCTTCCTATTAGCAAACTTAACAAACTGGACTTGGTTTAAGGTGAAGTGCTTACCAAATACCTCCAGTGGCATTACTGACCAACCCTATCGGGCAGGACTTCTTCCCAAAGTCCCAATAACGGTTTCTTTGGTCTTCTTCAGTGCCAGAGTGGTAGAGAGCTGTTCAGGGAGGGACAGAGGTGTCTACCCAGCACTTCCAAAGTTCATTTCCCTCTTTGAAACGTAAGCTCTTGAGAGTGACTTTTACCTAAAAATTCCTTCCAGCTGAGTTCAAGAGACTAGAAATTGCCTGGTGAAAAGTCCCATTTGTTTTTCCTAACTCTGATTGCTGAAATGCAGATATACTTTGTTTCCTGCCTTTCCTCTTCCATTGTCTGAGGACTCTGTTTACAGTTTACATGTAAATTTGAGATAAGCACACATCCCTCTGTCTGAGACCTGTTTGATCCATCTTGTCTAATTGGTGCTACATGAGTTTGAACAAGTCCCTTTAACATAATTCTGCGGGGGGGGGGGGGGGGGGGGTTTTTTATACCTTTACATATAATGTTGCTACATACACTCACCATGATATTATTGACCATTGAATTACGAGTTTTCTAATGATACCTTACAAACCATACCTTGTGCAAAGATGATTACAATAGTGTATAGGGTGTGAATATAGGGTGAATTTGGTCACACCAAGATATCCAGAATTGATTCATGAGTCATCTGTCACGTGGGAACTGAAGCCACAAACTTAGTTAGTCTGGGTGACTTCACTGTGATTGGGGAGAGGAACTCAAGCAGCTCAATCAGGGTCTTGTACACCAATACTAATTCCATCTTCACCTTCTCACAAGACTCTCCTAAAAGGCAGAAGCATTATTTGGTCCAGTTTTGGGGGTCAGAGACTTCCTATGTTGAAGGCAGTATGGAAGTATCACAGCCACACTACTTCCTCATGTGTTGATTCATTCTGAAGAGAATGAATACCTGGTGAGACTCACTGGGACTAATACACGGGCCTTGCCCTGCCTAGTCTTTGTTATCTGTGCAAAGTAGGGGCTTCCTTAAGGAAAATAAAAGCATAAAATAGAAAAAGAAGAGAAGGAAAGGACAAAATTATAGGAGGTGTTTCAGTGATTTATGGAATTGAAGTCAGTGACCATTCCACAAGCTAAGCTTTGCTTCGCTTCATGATCTTAAAGGGAATCTTCATGAGGACTACATTCAATCTTGCACAGCTATTTCATCAGCTATTGCTCCAATGTCACATGACAGTGAACCCCCACATACCTAAAACAATTTGGACTGGACATACTGATGCAGGTTTATTTGTGGTAAATGGCCATGATCTCTGGATTTCTTGCTTGCTGCAAATGTAGACAGTACCCGTCAGTACTTCAGCCACATTACGAATTGAGCATCCTAATGACTCGGTCATGCTGTTTTGCAGTATCTCTCCACTGACGTCCTCTATAGGATCTTTCATAATTTCTGCAGTTTCCAGGTTTTTTTAATCCATTGTCTACTTATACTCCTTTGCCAAATACTCTATGAAACATCTGTTGAATACTGAGAAGCCAATTAGTATTACTAAAGAATCACACACTTTGTTGTTTCTCTAGGCCAAGCTGTACACCTGAGCAGAGAGAGCAGCATATAAAGTTGCTGCCTGAGGTGCCAGAGAGTCCTCCACCTGCAGCAATTTGGTGAGGATGGAGGACGCAATGGAAGTGGGGAAGGGGTAACAGTGACCAGAGGAGGAGGGCAGACATGGGCCAAGGCCACTCCACCTCAGCCTCTGCTCTCAGCCCTCTTCCAAATACAGAAGTGGAGCATGAACTTTCTGGATAGCTATATCCTGAAGGATATATAACTCATAATTCTTCCTGTCACTGAAAATAGGTCTAGCTTAGGGAGGCTGTTCATAACAGTATCTGTTATTTCTTTTCACCTTCAGTGTGCAAACGTTTCTTGGAATGACCTTCCTTAAGAATATAGAGATACTTTTTTCCTACATTGTCCAGCTTCTTCCAGGCATTTTTCTCATTTACATAAACCTCAGGGAAGTCAATCATCTTTCTCTTCTTCAGTGTACTTCAGTGCAATGCATTTTGGTTCTCAATGACCCTTCGTAGTCTTCTGCTGGATCTAGTATTTTCAGCTCTACATTCCCTATGCCCCTCCCCTTCTCTAAGTTCCATAGAGCAGAAAGAAGTGTGATAAGGTCAAGGAAGAAAAGAATGCATGTCACCAAGGAACTTGGTAAACCCTTCATGGGTGCAAATAAAATATGCAGAACCTTCTTTTTTAAATTTCTATACCTTTCTCTACCTATTTAGATAAGTAAATTTACTTTCTTCTTAACTTAGGTACCATATTCAATGATTGAACATGGTTACCTGTCCTATATAGACTATGCTTCGGATCCAATGCCCACCAAAGTCAGTGATTTATATGTAGTTATCATAATTGTATATACCAACAGTTCCCAACCTGGGGTGCATGACCCCCTTGGCAGGGGAGCACCAAAGATTACAGGGAGTCCATGAGGCTTCAGTAATATTGAGGTCATTTAGCCCCCCCCCCCGAATTCCATGCTGGCCAGGCGCAACAGCCCCAAGCTCTGCTCCAAACCGGAAGCAGCCCCAAGCGCAACACTAGCCGGAGCGGAGGAGCAGCCCCCTCCAGCCCCAAACCCAAGTGGAGCAGCCCCGTGCCAGCAGGGTCCTGGATTAGCCCCAGCCAGCCCGCCAGCGTCCACCACTTCCATTACCCTCTGTCCTTGAGGGACAGGAAGATACAGGGCCACATGAGATGTGCGGTGGCAGCTGTGCCATGGAAAGCTTAGTTTCTTACTCAGGTAAGAGTCATTCATTATTATTATTATTATTTATGTAACTTAGTATTGTTATTATCATTATATTTGTTTATAGAGATTATATGTGTTTATGGCTAGTAAGGGGGCGGGGCCGGGGATAGGCTGGGAGGGGTGAGTGTTTTACTTAGTGTTAACTAGTGGGGCTTTCACTTAGAAAGGTTGGGAACCACTGGTATATACAGTGTGTTATCCTTTGCCTCTACTGTCTTTGTTTGTCTTTTGGTTGTAAATTCCTTAGAGCATGGATATTGCATTCTTTTGTGCTACCAAAAACAAGTAAATAATAATGGTCTCTTGTCCGTCTCTCCATCTGTCCCAAACTTTGTGATTTCTTTCTCTCATGTACAGTAGCTTTCCACTGACTGAGAGAAATAATTACATACAATATATACTTGCAATTTATTAAAGGTTTTTCTGAGAGGGACTCTGAGGGTACCAAGCATCTGAGGGAATGGGGAAGCCCACAGGAGGTTTCTCAGAATTACAGAGACTACAGTCCATAGATCATCCATAGGTACATGCTTGCTCACCCTGAGACCTTCTAAGTGCTCAAGTTTAGAGGTGTCCCATAATTCCTTCTGGATTATACCTAGAGCTCAAATTGGATAAAAATGTTAGGACTTCCTCAAACTCCACACACAAGCCCAAATTGAGATGTCATAATGAGATACCACCAGAGCAGATCTGGCCCTGCTGACCAGAGAGAAGAGGAGCTGATTGGGAAGCTAGAATATCCTACTGGATTTTGCATGATTGTTTCCCTTTGTATTTCAATTGCACCCCAGGGCTATTTGTCTTCTACATTTTTCAAATAATGCTCATCTGTGACAACACCATTTGCATGCCTTGTGCGGCACATAGTCTGCTCTTGTGTGCTTAAATGTGGAGCAAATATTACTCTTTTTTAAAAATCCAAATGCATAAAATGCATTTTATTACAAAAAATCCTCCAAGTCTCTCCAGATTTTTAGATAAACAGAGACCTTAAAAACATATATTAGCTTTAGAACAACAGCTTGACAAGCTTTATAGCAAACACAAAATCACTTATAGCAACCCATTGCTTCCTGCACATTAAAAATTTGTCTCTTTTGGTGCTTCTTTACTTTTAATTTCTTCTTGATAATTTATCTTCAACTGATTGGAATTTTCCCAAAGAAACTGACTAACCTCATTTATGGTGTTTGTTGAAAATTTTTTGTTGAAACAGTTTGTCGATTAAATAATCCATATTCTTCAAAACTCGAATGTTTTGAAAAGCATATCTATTTTGATTAAATTTTGTTTTGAAAACCCCTCAAATGAAACATCCCATTTCAACATTTTCTGAATATAACATTTTGATTTTGGTTTCAAAGTGAAACTCGTTGCTTTATACAACGATTATAGAAGGTTTAAAAAGATCAAAATTAAAACAAAATGTTTCAGACAACCCGAAACAAATTTTTTTTTTGGGGGGGTGGATTTAATTTCAAAGGAAGCTTCTATTTTTTTTATTTGTTTGTTTTTGTTTTACAATGGGGAAAAAAAAATTAAAATCATTATTTCTTGTGAAATGGTAAATCTAGTTCCCACCCAATTTATATCAATTGAAAAATAAAGACCTATAATACTGTTATCGACTATCACAGACATATTTCTGCATTTGGTGTTCAAAGGTGAATATGCTGTGACGAATAATCCTGCACTGGAAGGAGGACAGATGAGATGTTTCCTTGGACCACATTTTCAAAGGGGCAGCAAACCTTTCTCTAATTTGTGCACACGATTGTATATGCACAGACATTTTTGGGTGCAAATAGAATGTTGAAAGCAGAAATATTGTTTCTATGTAAATCATATAGTTGAGTCAACCTTCTACTGAGTTCACCCACAAATGATTATGCGTGTATCATAAATTGCTTTAATTATTATCTTATTTTGTATTTATTTTACACTATACAACTGAAAATTCATGAATTTTGGACAGACACACCAGGAGGAAAGACTTTGAATGAGAGAGGAATGGAAGGCATATAATCTTGTTCATGTGTCTTGCTACATGCTATTCAAGGACAAGCAGGGTTAAGTTCTGGCTTTGCCTAGGTAAAAATCTAAATACCTTATTTTTTTTCATAAATTAGGAAGTATTTGCCCTAGTAACTATTACTATATGTTACAAAAAGAACATTTTAAAAATTATAAGCCATAGTAAGCCATGGATGTTATCTCTGCCTATGCCAAGATGGCACTGTAGTGGTGCCATTTTGGCAACTTAATTAACAATTTTTTCAATCATAGAAAGCTCATTTTTTTAATGTATTGCTAGTCTGTTAGCCATTGAACATCCAATTTTCTTGCAGTACTTGTATTATTATAAAACAGACTCTTAGCTTCTCTTTATATTTTGACCATCTGGAGTTACTTTTTGTTTTCCCAGAACGCATATTTTTGTGAAAGCAGACACTTCAAAATATAAGGAAGGTGTCAGTTGGAATATGGTGGTTTTTCTAAAATATAATGCATTTGATAGGAAAAAAACAAGAGGTGTTTCTTAGTAATTCTGTTGTCCTTTGGTCTTTACAAAACAAAATCAATATGAGAAACCACCCTGAACTCTTGGATCCCAAATAACCATCTTTACTGAGGATACACAAAGATGCAAGGCCTAACTACATACTTATTACTGCTCTGATGGGTTTCTGGTGGCTTCTAAACACAAGAAGGCTCACAAACTATTTAAAAGGATACTCCTCTAGTCCTATGGACTATATTTTCATAACCTTATTTCACAGTATGGCACTGTAAGAATTGTTTTTAAAAATTTATTTTAATATGTGTAAAAAGTGGCACTAAATTTCATGGAACAGCTAACATTATGATAATGGATTTTTAACACTACACTGTTGTGTTGCTCCATACTTTAAGTGAACCAAGGTACTAGGTTATGGGCCCTGTCGTGTGAAGCCCTGAGCGCTGTAAGTTTTCACTGCTACCCTTAAAGTTTGGATCCTGCAAACACTATGCATGTGAACAACGTTATACACACGGGTAGTCCTATTCCCAATGGCTGTCCACAACACAAGTCTTCCCAAAAGTACTTGCAGTTGTGAACAGCTTGCAAAATATTCAATTATCACATGTCAGGGGATTGAACTGTAAAGGCAACTTCTTTTCCTTCAGTGAAAGAACCAGTAACCCAAGTCTTGGCTCTGTAGTGAACATCACCAAAAACTTTGTATATCCAGGCCAGCGACTGTAATAATTAAGAGATCCATTTAACAGAGCATTTTGGGTTATTTGCCTTCTCAGGAAAGAACAGATAATTAGAGTATACAGTCCTGGTAATATAGAATCAAACTTGAACAGTAAGGGAAGTATTATGCCTAATAGGATTAATGTCATCGTGCCTAAACATAGTTCCAGGGGCAAGTCTTCATTCTCACTCTCTAAGAACTTGCTCCAAGTGCAATTAGCTCAGCATCTGGACTCAGTGATGTTTACAAACATGTAAAGAATTTCCCCAGGTGGTGGTTAAACATCAACAATCTGTTAAGAAGATGTACTGACAAAGCCTTTATGGGTACACATTTTTCAGTACACATTCATCCTTTACAAGGCATATGAATAGTTTTCAAGAGTCACTTTGTACAGGAGAAATGTTCAAAGCAGGAGAAGAGAAAATGTTCAAATGAGTTAGAACTCAGGGCAATGCTTTGAGCATTAATTAAAAGGCCTTGAGCATTAATTAAAAGGTAGTGCTCATGAGCTCAGACAACACCTCCAAGGTGTCATATCTGTGTTGCCAAAGAAGGTCATGAGGATCATCCATAATGTCAAAAGAAATGAAATTACTATGCTGGGCAGAGACCTGTCCAGTACCTCTCACAGCAATTAGTTTAGCAGGAACTCTGAAATGAACCGCAGATTGGCTGAGCTGAGAAACCAGCTTTCCAGGAGAGTGTTTGAAACAGTCTTTAAACTGGATTTACATCCAGTAAGATGTACAAACGTTGTACATATTGTGACGGGGCCAGCCCCGACGGCTATAGGAGGGTGCTGGAAGGCATATATATCAGCCCCAGGCTTAGCAAATCTTTGTTCCCTGGGTGATCCAGCTGCAGCCACTCCAGGACAATTAGGCCAATCAGGCCAGCTGGGGCCAATCAAGGAACTTACCCCAGCAGTTAAAAGCCTCCCAGCCAGGCAGATGGGAGCAGCTGAGAGGGAGTTGAATAGAGCTGCTACAAGGTGTGGAGTCAGTAGAGGTGTGGAGCCGCTGCACGGTGTGGAGCCGGTGGAGGAGCTAGTGCGGGTGTGGCGAGAGCACCCAGCCACGGGAGGTAAGAAGGGGCCTGTGCAACCAAGACCAGAGAACATCGGCCCCAAAGAGCCTGAAGGAGAGCCACAAGCTAGGGGGGGCTACAGAAGAGTGACCCAGGGAAGGTAGTAGCCCCTTGGACTAAGCTGTTTGAGGCTACTCCTTGCAGGGTCCCTGCGTTGGGGCCTGGGGTAGAGGGCGGGACTGGGCCTCCTCCGCTCCCACCCAGCCACACCACCGGCATAGCCGTAAGGAGCACAGACCCACGGGTCAAAACAGGCCCACCTTGCCACAATATTGATGTGTAAAGCACAAAGGATTCCTTCTCCAAGAATCAGGCATCACAGACAATACTGAAGAGGTTTATTCATGATACCAGGAAGTCTGATAAATCAGCTTCAACTTCATGGTGTTACAGTGGTCAATTATATACCCTTTCTTATTGATTACATAGTACATTTTAAATTCTTTATCTATTCACTTACAAATACAGACATTGCCCCATCCAGAGAGAACAACAGTGATAATGGTCGTTACATACATGCAGAGACACTTTTAATCACTTTACTTACATCAAGGATGCTAGGGTTACACTTGGTGGTGGGTAGGGTGGAGGAAGAAGGTGGGGGTGGAGGATTCTTACAGGTAGGTGGCAGACAGACAGAAATTCTAAAAGCAAATGTGCTGTTCTCTTTGGAATTAGAATCACTAAGAGACATCTGGCTTTCTGAGCCATCAGATGCTTACACTAGCCATTGTCCTTGAGGATCAGGTATGCTCATTAGCCATTTACATGAGATTTGATTTACAATTTGTTAGCTGAAAACAATCTCAAGCCTTACAGATGTAAAATATGTACATATTGATGACAAAGGACAACTCAAAATTACCACTGCTCTACAACTACTTCTAAGAGCTAAGAACTTAACTGATACATGCATTCTCCTTTCTCTCGACCAGGCTGCTGTTTCTTTTCTTTCATTTCCCTAATATAAGGAATTCAGAAGCTTCACAGGGACATAAAACAATATAAAATGCTAATAGTTCCAGAGTGGGCTTGGAGATCATGATGTACCAGGCTTCTAGTGATGTTTGTCAAAGACCCTATTCCCTTTCCATTGTCAACAGAAATCCTATAGAACAAAAGGGCAGAGGAATGCCGGGGCCTAAGACTCCAGAACATGGAGATATATGGTTTTTTTCATAGCAGTTTTGAGAATTGAGTCTGATTCACTCCTGTTTACTCCACCTCAGAGTTTTTGGGCTAGATCCTCAGCTGGAGACTTCAGTGGAGTGATGCTCACTCATACCTGGTGAAGACCAACTCTAAATCTGGTTCTGAATAAACTGGACTGTCCTGAATTTTCGTGCTGGTGCTCCTGAATTTAGGGAGGAAAATTTACTAGAAGTTATGAAAGAAGCAAACCACACCTCTTTGCATCTCACTTGCTGCAATTTACTCAGCTGTTTTGGGGTATTTTTACTGAAGTTCTCACTGAGGCTTTCTGCAGTAGAAGCAGTTTTCACTTCCACTGAAACTCGTTAGGAGCTCAACAGAGTGCAGTCATTTACTGGAGACACTGAATCAGTGCACTTCTGCCTTCCATGGCCAAACTCTCTTCCCAGCCAGTGTCACCCACTTTTAGGAAGGTACTGGCCCCCTGCAGTTTTCCAGGCACATGGGAAGCCCAACCAATGTAACCTCAACCCCTGGTGGACTTTTGGCCAATAGAGACTTCCATCAGGTTCCATGCAGAGGAGAGGGCTCTGTAGGGGACCTATATGTCCATTACAATGTTAAACCTCCTCCTGAGTAGTGTTTCTGATAGTATGTAGCTCTCTTAGGCCAGTCACTGTATCAGGCAGGCATAGTGATGATAATACCGAGCTTTTATCTAACATTTGTCATCAGTAGATCTCAAAGTGCTTCACAAGGCAGATACCTAATGTTTGTGAGTAATTTTCCAAATATCCATATACTGCAGTTAAGGATTGCATTATGATACATAGGTCATATGTTAATACAGCATATTGAATTGTATTATAATTTTGCACCACACAAAGGTTGTCAAATATAGTCAGTAGCATTACAAGTTTCTTTGTTGCAGTGACTTGGTTATACAGTGCCTAACATTGTCTTGTCCAGTTTGACAGAAGGGGCTAAATAATACTGATAAATCCTAAATAGAGAGATTACCAGCTGATCAGGTTAATGACTGTTCATCAATCATGCTATCTAGTGTCATGTGGAAATCTTACCTGTTTCTCTCAGGATAAAGATTCAATGTTTTAAAAAAGATACTGATGTGTGGAATGTAAGGTCTTATGGTTACAACTGTTGGCTGCTTCTCTACATTTATTTTAATATGTCTCAGTCCATTTGTACAATGATGATGGATGAAGGTTATGAAATCTTCCTAGTAGAAATGCACAAACATTTACTGCAATGTGTACTTTGGTACCTAAAACTCTAGATCTATTGTTGCAATCATTTACATGCCTGCAGTCCCATTGAAGACAGTGGTGTAAAGGAGGGAAAATTTTTTCCTTTGCTATGTTAGATGAATCAATTTCTTCCCATATTGATGGGTAGGTGTATATCTGCTTAGTATATCACTGCCATTATTCAGTGTGCCTGTATTGCTAGTTCATTAATCTTGCTACCTACTGCCAGCTCCACTGCAGTGTGCCAGTATTTCTAGTTCATTAATCTTAACCTACTGCTAGATCCACTGCATCGGGCCCCTTCCATTCATCCTTTTGTACCTTGTGTCCTCCCTCTCTCCATCCCCACTTCCTAATGCCTGTCACTTTCACCACCCCATCACTGCTACCCACTCATTCCTTGATTGATCCCCGGGTGATGGGGTGTACAAACCCCACGTTGGCTAGGCAAGGGTTAAAGAACTGCTTTGAGTCCAGATAACCTGATCTGCAAGGAGTGTCTGGCTTGAACCTAAAAGGGGGGGAGCCCAGCTCAACCAGTGGCAGACCTGGGAGCAGAGCAGACTTTCAGGCCTCAGCTCCTGGAGAAGGTTTGGCTGAGAGCAGGAACTACTTAAATGACAGCTGACTGTTGATGTGTCCCCCTCCTTCGCCAGTCAGGGGTAGGTGGGCCTGATGTGCAACAGTTATTTTGGGACTATTACCAGTGATCACCTGTGGGTGCTGAACAGGACTACGGCCTGCCAGAGGCTCCCTGAAGGAAGGGAGGCCTATGCTAGGCTTGTGTTTATTCATTTGTCTTTCTTTTCCCTTTTGAATTTTTCATAGTCCTAAAAGAGATGGATTCCCATGGGACTCAGTTGGAGGGTGAGTCTCCCACAGCTGGACCTATCCTATTGATTTCCCTGACACTGAGGACTAGGGGCTGGATGAATCCCCAAGGCGGGAGACCAATTCTGTTACACACAGTCACCTCCGTTCAATAAAAACATAAAATGAAGCATGCTTCATGCATTATGAAGCAAAAATTACCATCCAAAGCATTCTTATGACTGTTGTCTCATACCCTTTGTTCTCCCTTACCTTCTCCCCTACTCTTTGCTAGTTATTTTCATTCAAGTCGTTAAATGTAAACTTGGGTAATAAATTCTTTGAGGTATGAACTGTAGGACGAAGGCCCTAAACTGGCCTCAGACGCAGACTGGAAGCCAGTGGAGGGACTGGAGCACAAGCATGATTTGTTCACTGTGGCCTAAACCATAGAGGAAGTGTGCAGCCGCATTTTGTACCAGCTGGAGACTTTGCATTGCTTTTCCATTCAGATTTATGTACAGTAAATTATAGTACTCCAGCCTGGAGGTGACATGTCCTGCGGCCAGGTCCTTGCTTGAGAGAAAGTAGTGACATTTCCTAGTTAGCGAGAGGAGATATCTTTAGTCACTGACGTTATCTGGTCATCCATGATGTTACCTGGTCATCCAGGCTTAGTGGTGAGTCAACTAGGACCCCAAACCATCTAACCATTGTGATGATTTAGGGCCTTCTCTTCAGAAGAAAAGTGGCAGCGTCCCAACTGGTACTTTAGTGTTTCTGCTCTTCTGGCCAGAATCACTTTGGTTGTGCCTGGGTTGAGTCTGAGCCAGATGCTCTTAATCAAGGAGATGATATATGTTGAATGAATTTGGTGCTTATGCCAATAATAGACTGCCAATATGGAAATAATGGATTGCCAAAAGCCCTGGCTGGGATGATTTGGCTGGGTTGGTCCTGCTTTGAGCAGACGGGTTGGATTAGATGACCTCCTGATGTCCCTTCCAACCCCAATCTTCTATGATTCTATGAATACCAGAAGGAACCAGATATACCTACCATTGCTCTGATGACTACAAATTACTACCATCTGGCATTGGTTAGATTGAAGTCATGTATCTTCTGTGACCAGTCTTTTGGCTAATTTCTGCAAAATGCGTGTCTCCTATATAGTCATGTAGCCCTCCCATAATATCTGTTTACTCATATTTATTCTATTTGTCATGTTTTATTCAAATGTTAGATTTGAGCTTTCTGAGTCAGGAAATTGTCTTTGTGCTATTTATTTGTACACTACTTCATACAGTGAACTTCTGATTCGAGTCCTTAGATGTTACTGCAATAGAAATAATAGAGTGGGCAGGTGATTTAGAAGCATCACATCACAGCTCTACTAATGCTTTCCAACTTTGATCTGCAACATGCTCACAGTGCTATATTGCTGCATCTTAACTGCTGAAACTTTTATGGTTTTGCTGTACCAAAGTTCATTAAGCAAACTATCAGAACAAGCACTTTTAGAAATCTGATGTAAAAGCATAGCCTTCATAACATGTGTATGGTTTTCACTGAAAGCCGTTCTGCTTCTCATAGTGCAGCTGAAATAATCAGCTTTCTCCCCAAGGAAGTTTTATATTTTAATGTAACACCAAGTCAAGTAAAACAATTTTTGAGAAAAAAAGATGATGACATAAAACAGCTGATCTTGGAACTGGATATGCAAACATGGTGAAGTGCAGAATGGATTCATTTATTCAAACAATAAATACAACAATTAATTTAACTAACAGCAAGGCTTCCAAAAACACACTATAAACATTATGGGTCTTGCTTATCAAATATTTCTGTAATAAAATGCATACTGCCCTTATATTGCCCTCCTTTTTTCCCCACCTTATGAGCAGATGTATTTGAATTGCATTTCCAAATGGACCCCCTCTAGAAATGATGTGTTAGCACTGGTAAACACAGAAGTATCAGGGACTTTGGAAAGCAAATCAGTGCAGCCATGGTCATGGCATGACCCCTGCTGGTAAGAAAGAGATTACATTTGATAATTATATCTACTATCTAATGTAGGGGGCAGGGGGAACATCTTCTTTTGGTTTGAAATTAATTGTGCATTTCATTTGCAGTAGTAATTTAGAGAAGCCATAAGAGGCAACATAAGGCATATACATAACTTTAGCTAGGTTCTTCAGCAACAGCAAATGGATACAGTCTGTCTGTTCTGCTATTTTTGCATGACTGCTGGTTACAGTGAATCCCTGCCTCCATGAGTGATGCTCCAAAATGGTACTCTGCCTTCTGAAGCAGGTTGGCTACATTACAGTGTCTCGCCTAACCACTGACACACATGGTAGCTTATTTCTGCTGATAATTGGTTTGACGCTGAGTAGAACAAAGTAGTTGAACAGAAGCTTCCTCAATGTACTGTCTCGCATACTCTGCTATTTGATCACACATTCATGCTGATATTAACAGGCTGAGACACCTAATTTGGATTACACATTTCACCTTTCTGATGCAATTAAATTTACTCTCTCTCTCTCTCAGAATACATTATAGTACATTTTACTGATGACAACTGCCTGTAATTGGTTCATACATCACCTTTATGGGGATAGGGTTGACCTAATCATCGTCCAAATCATGTCTCTTCCTTGGTCATGCTGGTGTCTCTCCCCAGGTGTTTGCCCACCAGAGCCTGATGGCAACACACTTCACCGGGAGAGGAGAGCTCTGCCTGTGTCCCTTGACTGAACCTGAGCAGGTTGTGTACGTCCCATAAACTCTTTCCCCATTATCTCTCCTGCCAGGTAATACAACAGTAAAATTCTTCTTAAAAGATTTATTTAAAAAACAGAAGAATTCAGACACATTGTTTACGATATCTAGATTTGTGCTTCTCATAAGGTAAACTAAGAAGGTACTCTTAGCTTCAATAAAGAAACAAGCAAGAATTTTTCATGGTTAGAAAACAATCCTTCCTAGTCACCTTTTTCCCCAAAACCTAACTGGTCTATACCCCTCCCCTAGCTAGGTTGCCTCCATTGCAGTGGGAGTTTTTCTGTTTCTGAATCTTAAGTATCTTACTGCACAAGTCATCTTGCAAGTATCCCCTTTACCCAGTCAAGCTAGCTAGTTTCTGATGAGTCTATCCATTGTTCTTAGGAATATGTAATTTGGTCTGGCTGGCTGGCTGGAATTTTCTTAGTCTGATGCTCACCTTTTGCTGAGATGCAAAATGATTCCAACTAACCAGAAGCACCCAGCTTCACAGGGAATGGTCCCTTCAACTCGCAGTCCCCAAAAATATCAGCTACCCTAGGATCTGGATGCCAGTTCCCCTGCAACAAGCTGGAACTAGCCATTACAGAAGACATAAGCCGGCCCAAGCCTGGACAGAAGAGAGGAGAAAAGAAGCCCCTAGACTCCACTATCCAGGGAGAGAGACCTGATCGCCAGCTTCATCCATGAAGCCTTCCATGCACCGGAAGTCAAGGGAAAGCCAAAATTTGAGCAACCCTTGCTCCACTCCAGCCCACCTTTCAGTGGGATCCCACAACTGAATTGCCAGTATTACATCTAGAGTACAGTAGAACCTCAGAGTTATGAGCACCTTGGGAATGGAGGTTGTTCATAACTCTGAAATGTTCATAACTCTGAACAAAACATTATGGTTTTTCTTTTAAAGGTTTACAACTGAACATTGAATCGATACAGCTTTGAAACTTTACTATGAAGAAGAAAAAATGCTACTTTCCGTTTATTTTTTTAGTAGCTTACGTTTAACATTCTGAATTGTATTTGTTTTTTTTTATTTTTGTCTCTGTTGCTGCCTGATTCTGGTTCCAAATGAGATGTGTGGTTGGCAGGTCAGTTCGTAACTCTGATGTTCGCAACTCTGAGGTTCTACTGTATGTCTTTACTGTAGTTATCCTGGGTGATCAGCACAATCCACAAAGGAATTTAGGTACCTAAACCCCAGACTTAAGCACCTACGTCTGGGAAATATTCTGATATCATTTACACTGATGTGAATCTGGACTAAGTCTTCCGAAGTACATTTCTTCTGCAGCCTTAGAAGGTGCTCGAAGTTGCATACTCCGCTGTAGAGAGCAGGGAGCCCTGGCGTCACTCTGCAGGCCTTGAAAGCATTTGAACGTTGTAAGGTGTGCACAGGAGCTGGAAAGAACACAGTTGTGGTGCTCTTCTCCTTTGGCTCACAAAGATCTCCAGAAGAACAGGAAAGCTCTTCTCCTACAAGCTTTGAGGTGTGTGGAGGAGGTGTAGAAAAGGAGTTCCCACGATTGGAGACCACCTAATTTTATAGAAAAAGCCTGGATGTATTATCTGAGAAATAGTATGGTATTGCCTGATTTAAAGACTGTATCACAATCCATATAGACTAGACAGTAGGGTTACAGTAGCACTGGTTAGTTCCTAATTTTAGCCATGTGTTTTCCTTGAATGTAGCTTTTTGTATGGACCAGGATATTGCATCTCAAAATTGGAGCGGCAGCAGCAGAAGAAATGGCATCTCATACGCTAAACCAGTATGCATTCCTCAGAAAGCTACGGCATTTAAATAAGTCATAGCTGGACATGGATGTGCAGGAGCATCAGAGCTACCTTCTAGTTGGCTGCTTCCCATCCAGTTATTTCTACCTTCAAATATTAGAAAGCTGCTGTATTAAAATGTAACAAATATTAAATATCTAACAGGGAACAAACACTCAATGAGAGAAGCAGCCAGGGTCAGATGCATATGCATTTAAGGTACTTAACACCAAAAGGTCTGTGCTTCTATACTTCCATGGCTACTAAAGCAAGAAACTCAAATTTGGCTTGCTTTGTAGACCTCATTGAGAAGAAGATTAGTCCAACTGCTATAGGCTGAAGGCTTAAATTCTCTTACATATTTTCCTATTGCATAAAAGTGGATAGTATTTTTCTGATACAGAGACTCAATGGCACAGAGTTTCATAAGTTTTATTCCACAATCTTTTTTTTCTTGTTGCAATTTTGAAGACTTTTATATTTCATCAAATTTCATCTTCTAAGTTTAGCTATTTTTTATTTACCCCTCAGAAAAAAGACAGTGAGAACAATTTGTTTACAATGAGAATAAATGTACCTTTTCCAACCCCACTTCACACAAAAAAGAATGAGAGTTTGCTCATATTTTCCAAAACAATCCACCAAGGGACCAAAATCAAGACAGGAACATTTCAGTCCAAAAGGTGAAAGTTTCAAAATTACGGGTAAGATCCTGAACTCACTGAAGTCAAGGGAAAGACTCACCCTAACTTCAGTGGACTTTAGATCAAGACCTACAACCCCAATTCAGCAAAGTGCTTAAGCATGTGCTTAAAGTCAAGCATATTCATAAGTGCTTCGCTGAATAGGGATGCTTTGATGGACCTAAATAAGCATCTGAAATTGAAAAGATCTATCTACTCTACATATATGCGTCCTTTCACTGTAATACCTGAGCACCTCCTTATCTGAATGCCTAGAGCTATAACCTTAACTGTATCAGCCACTGCTTGCACCTACTCTAATAAGTGTAAAACATATTGACTGACATTCAATGGGTTATGTAACAGAGTCAAAATTATAATGTAATTTTACAGTGTTTACAACATTAACTCACAACTTTTAATAAGTAGCAGTAAAATTGATGCTCTCTCATCTATAGTTGTGCTTTGTACAGAAAAGGTACCAATTCGTTTATTTACAATTAAATAACAGCTGTACTCAAGAATGAACAGAGTAACGATCAAGTTACATTTCAATAACAAAAGTTCTTAGTGAGGGAAGTGAAACAAAGTTCAGATAGTTTGACTTGCTTTGTTAGTCAGCCTTGTGAGAAAACTCAGATGTGATAATCCCAGTAAGTCACAGTCCCCAAGGAAGATTATAAAACTCCTTCAAGACTAAATCAATCATCAGGCCTCAAGACTCTGCTCAAAGCCCTGTGTGTATTTTTCCATTGCTTCAGCTAGCTGAACCAAAGAGCATATAATTGGCCCAAAGTAAAGAGCTCTTTTAAAATATGTTCACAGGAGTCAGACACATAGATTTCTTCATTTGCAAATGTGCCATCTTTTGGACACTGGAGGATTGCACACTTTCTCATATTAAAAGAACTCTTTCTTGTTGCTTTATTGCATGTTCCTTACTTTATTTGTGACTCAGTGGCATCCTAAGCAACAACAGACAATTTCATTTGGAAATACACTGGGAGAAACCACTGGAGTTACTTTCAATCTAAATAATTTTCTTCTGCTCTATGAGGGAGTCATCAAGAGAAAAACTAGACGCTGCTATTCCCTATCATTTGAGGAGATTTTCACTTTTTCTTGTATGTCTACTGAAAGCCAGAAATGATCCCCTTTTTAACAAAAGAAACAAGCACAGAATTCGTGTCTCCTGCAGATCCCTCCCCCCAACCCCCCACACAGAATAATAGATTCTGTCAGGGAGGGTCTGCAATTACATCTTTCACCCATTGCTGTGGTACCAGAAGAGAGGGCAGCTGGCTCACTGCCAGAGGCAGAGAGGGAGGGAACACTTTGTCCTGGGCCCCTCTTCTTCTACAAAGGTTCTGGAGTCCTTGCATGGCATTGCCTCTGAGAAGATAGGTAAACATTTAACTTCAGAAAACTTCTGAGCTTTCATGAAAATGCCTGCTTTTTTGCATGATAAATGTACACAGAGAGAATGTGGAATTTCACATACCAGTAAAGATGACATAAAACAAGCACTGCTGAAAATCTTTTTCTTATGCTTGTGAGATGTAGAAGGTTCTTCTCCCCCGAGGAGGTTCGTTAGCTGGGGCTACAAAAGGCTCACAGGAAGGCAGTGGAGGAGGGGAGGGAAAGCCAAAAGGGGGAAGAAGCTATAAAGTAGGGTAAGCGTTGCTTGGTTGAAAATATGAGGTGACCCTCTTTTCCTTCCCCCCCCCCCCACCCTCGCTGCTGTTAAGCTGGACTTTTGTGAGGTGGTGGGCAAGCAACCTGTAAATAAATTGCTATTGTGGGAGTATGGAGCTATGGTCTCTGAGTGGTTTGTGAGTGCAGGGGACCTGAGTAGGAGGAAGGCCTTGTGCCAACCCATTATACTTGGGAGTTTGTCCAGGACCTAGAGCCAGCAAATGAGGTTGGCAGCCTAGGGGTGGAAGAGACCCTGCAATGGCTCATGAAGCAGCAGGAGCAGATGCAGCAGGTGATGGAGAACTTCTGGCAAGCACATCAGGTGGAGGGACAGGTCTTGCTCACCTGGTAAACAGAAAAGCCTGCAGGACTTCATAAGGGATCAGGCCAGCACACAGCAGCAACTCCTGCAACATATGGTGAGCCCTGTGGTGGGGGATGGGACCTGACCTCCATCTATGGGTCTATATAAAATGGGCCCTGCAGATGACCTGGATGCCTTCCTCAGTATGTTCAAGCGGGTAGCAATGGGTGCAGGTTGGGAGAGGCAACCTTGGCCCTATAGCTGGCACCATACCTGGCTGGTGACGCCCAGGTGGCCTACAGGGCCTTGAGCAATGAGCAGGCCAGGGACTATAAGGTGGTAAGGGCAGCTGTCGTCAATCGGGGGGCTTGACAGCAGAGAAATACCGCCAGAAGTTTTGGGTGGCCCAGTGGACAGGGAGTGTGTGGTTCCAGGCATTTGCCCAGAGGTTAATGGACTGGGGCACCTGCTGGCTGAGGCCTGATATGTACACCATAGGGGAAATAATGAATGTGTGGGTCCTTGAACAGTTTTTACAAAGCCTGCCTGAAACATTCAGGTTTGCGTCAGGAGGCATCTGTTGAGCACAGTAGATGTGGAGGTAAAGCTGACCGAAGAGCATGCAGAGGCAGACCTTCCCCGGAGAGAAGGTCGGTCCTATAAGGACCTGGAGTTGGGGGGAAGGAAAAACCAGGGAATCAACCTCGAGGAAGGGACCAGAGAGGAAGAAGGAGGAGCCCTGAGAAGCTTCCGGTAGAACTGAGCAGATAGTTTGCTGGCAGTGTGGGTGCCCTGGACTTTAAAAAGGTGACTGCGGACATATTGAGTGGCATGTTGCCAAATTTTGCAGCTGGACTAATGCCGGAGGACAGGAAAAGATACAGAAGCTGCCCACTGTCCTCACTAAGAGGCTCGAGGGAGGAGGAAAGCCCTAGACAACAGAGTCCAGAAGGGAAAAAGGGTAGAGAGGAAGGAATGAGGGAGATGGCCAGCCCAGGCCCCTTAGCAAGGGAAAAACAGTCAGTGGAGCCCCTTCACATGCAGCTCCTGAGAAGGGAGGCTGGGCCCTGCTAGATGGGTTGAAGGAACTGGAGGCCCTGGTGGTTCTGGGGAAGGTTGGGACAGACCCTGGTCCCCTGCTGAAAGAAAGGGGACAAATGGAAGAGGGGCAACCCCAGGGGTGTGATTGGTGTGAGGACCAGTGGGTGGCAATGGAGCTGTGGAGGCATCCATCCCCTGCACAGTGTACTTTCTGTGGGTGGGGGGATGAACAAACCCCAAAAGAGTAACCCTGGGAATCACCCAATAGAAGGGGAGACACTTCCCCGATCAGACCACACTGGTAAAGGAAGGAGGGGACAGGGAAGGATGTACCTGGCGGCTCATAAGAGGGAGGTATGTGACCAGGTACTGGGTAAGAGAAAGCTGAGCCAGCCCTCTGTCACATGAGCCATAATTAAGGGAAATTTGGAGCCGGCTGAGTAAGCCAGCATTAGTGGGCGCTCACTAGGCTCACAGGAAGGAAGTGAGAGGGAGAAAAGCCAGAAGGGGGAAGAAGCCACAGAGTAAGGTGAGTTCCCCTCTGTTGGTGGCTGAGACTGTGAGGCCCCCAAGGCTGTTAAGCTGGACAGTTTGTACATAGAAGGTGGTGGGTAAGCAACCTGTAAATAAATCACACTGGTTGTAGCACAAAGCTGAGGTCTCTGATTGGCTTGTGGGTGCAGAGGACCTGAGCAGGAGCTTGTGCCAACCCATTACAACTGGCCTAAAAATAGAAAATTGTACCTATGTAATTAAAGGTGTGAATTTAAACAGATATCTTAAACTGCTGCAAAAGGCTGAGTGGACACACTCATTTTGGTTTAAAAGTGTCTTATTTAGGGTTAGCTTAAATTGATTGGGAACTAATTTAAGCTAAATCAAAGGAAACAAGTTTTTTTTATCAAAATAAATGTGTCCACACCACCCTTTTGCACCCATTTAACTATATCTTTTTAAAAGTCAATTCAAGTTGTCAAGTTGCATTGTACAATTTTCTCAAGTAGACCAGACCTCAGAAATAGCTGTGGGGAAGTGAGAAATAATGAAGGGAATACAAAAGAATTTGGAATTCTGTATATATCAATGTTTCATCTCTTATATCCATTAATGTCCACTGGTATTGGGATGGCGTGCTTAGGAGTGCACTACCCTCTCTTTAACAGTGCTTCCCTCTTTCTCCTTCTACCCCCCCCCCCCCCCAACTTTTATCTGAAAGAATGGGAGGAACCATGCCTACCCCTAGTGCCAGCTGTACTCACAATCCCAGATTGATATATGTGTTTGTATATGTTTAGCCTTTCGGCATATTTATCTTCCGACGGCCAATCAGAGACAAAATTTGTAAAGATGTGCTGACAGTCTCATTCTTTTGAATAAGAGGAGCCATGGGGAGAGTCCATGTGAAACAACATCCATAATATTCCATTTTTACTGACTTCTCATCTGAGTGTTGGGCCACTGGAGCCATCCCCTCCCCGCAAAATCACTTTTTCTAATTTTGAGGAAGTAAACCTGAACATTTCCCTGTGAGATTCTCAAAGCATTTGGTGGCTGTGTGTGTGTGTGTCAGTGTTATGTCACAGTATAGATGTACGTGGTGAAAACAATTAAAATGAAGAATTGTGCATCAAGAAGTAACAGTGGTCTGCACAGAAACAAAGAGCCTTTTGGTTTCCTGTGTTAGAGATATGGTAGATATACAACTTTTAGTCCTTAATGCATCTGAGGAAGCATATCTCAGTGGGGAACTACGTAGAAATTGGCTGTGGGTTTTTTAGTTTGCAAAATCCCTCCTCTTAGTTATTTATTTACATATGCAGTGTTGTAGTCATGTTGGTCCCAGGATATTAGAGAGACAAGGTGGGTGAGGTAATATCTTTTATCGGTCCAACTTCTGTTGGTAAGAGAAACCTGAAGAGTTCTGTGTAAGCTTGAAGGCTTGTCTCTCTCACCAACAGACAGTCATCCAATAAAAGATATTAGCTCACCCTGTTTGTTTGTTTTTGCATGATAGAGGCCATATATGCTGCAAGAGAGCAATTCTTATAGGGATTGACTGGTGACCAATAAACATTCTGGAGAGAAAAGAGAGAAAACAAAACAAGCAGTGTTTTTTACTCTGTACAGATCCCCGGTAGCTCTCATTAACTGTCAGAAATTATGCAACAACATAAGCATTTTCTACAGTGACTCTTGCTTCTGTTGCTGGAAGCATGCAGATTGATGTAATTTCTGAAGTGGTTTAGAGCTTTCAGCCAACACGCAGCTGAACCTTTCTGTGACAATAAATGGATGTTGTCATTTTACGTTAGTTAGGATGCCTGTGTGGTAGCAGGCAAGCTTGCACTAAGCCCACGTGATTCTGCTTGGTACTGAAGCAGCATACAGAATACTCCTGGCTAGTTTTTTATGTTTAATATTGAAGAGTGTATGCTATGGCCCTGTCTGCCCTAAGGAAATAAGCTAAAAGTTGCCCATCCATTTCTATTACTCATTTGACTTCACCTTTGTTAGTGATGTTGGGAACCCCAGTGTAGTAGATCTTTGCTTTCAGCATTGTGACATGTACCCCCTGGTCAGAGCAAATACATGATAAGGGACAATGGGAATGTTTATGCAAACTATTTTTCTACATCAAGTCATACTGTAAATCCACAGTTCTTACCTGTTCATAAGCAGTCATGTCATTCATAACTACAGGGCATGGCACTCCATTCCCTCCACACACACACATTTCATTGCATGATATGGCACTACCTCGCTTACTGTGAAGATTATACAAGCAAATTAATAAACATCCTATTCTCCATCTTCCATTGGCCCATGCAAGTCCATAACAGGGGAGCACAGAGCCTCCCTGATTTGCGTTGCCTAGGTGTATCTTGCCCCAACTGTGATAGGTGCACTTGCTGGTTGAATGTATAGGTTCAGTCATCCATTACTGTCATAGCTCAGTTCAAGGATAAATGCCTTCACAAAGATTATGAAAAGCACACCGACTCACAATCATGCGGATAGCATTGATGATAGAGGCATCTAAATGTGTCTGAAAACAGCACCAGCAGGATTTCAGTCTGCCAAATGCACATTCATCCCCGTTCTGCACCTGCTGACAGCATAACTCCCCCTTTTGCCAGGCCCCCCTGAGATCAGGACAGAGCCCTGCCTGGGACTATTTTGTTTAATCCTGCCCCCGTCCTACCCCATAATACCTGCTCCCACATTGTCTCTTGCATTTTTATTCTGCTCCCTCACACAAAAAACCTTAGGTCCCACAAATCACACAAGAGACAGAGATTCCCCAATGCTACTAAAAAAAAAACCCAATGGTCAGTTAATATATTATATATAAACTGAATTCAGACATAATTTTTACCACTAAAAGAGTAAAACAATACTTTAACTCCTGTTATAATAGATATCAAATATCTGTCTATCCCTCACTTAAATTTAAGTATTAAAAGTTTTAATGTGTTTTCCTACAAATTAATGTAGTCCCTCCCACAACAAAGTACATTTTATCTTCTCCTGCTATTATGGCAGCAAGTCCTGCAGGGCCCATGAGATCCCAGTCCCACTGTGGGGCTCTGGATCAGGATGTGGTTTCAGAAGTCAACGCAAAAGGGGGCAGGTGGGGCACCCCAGGATAATAGTTGGGACAGTAACTCAATTTATGACAATGTCATTTGGTGGAAATAGTGTCCCAGCCTGTCCATGAATGTAGACTCCCAATCGTCAGAAAATCCTGGCATCATAATCTTTTCCAGTTCCGCCCACGTTGGCACCTAGATCTCAGCCTCTATGGTACACATAATAATGGGGTAGTACCTTTTTGTGGTTTATGTACTTGTGTTTCCTGAGGGGGACAAATGATGGGAACATGAATCCCATCAATGGCTTCGGTGCAGTTTGGAAACCCCATTCTTTCAAAACGAATAATCACTGCAGGGATATTGTTTATCCCCACCTCCTTTGAGTAAATCACACTCCTGATTGCCTCAGAAACCTCCGCAGCCACTTTACCCACAGTTGACTTTCCAACCCCAAGCTGGTTAGCAATGGGCAGGCTGGGTAGTCAGCTTCCAGCGAGTTATAGCAACCTGCTTTTGGACAGCTAGGGCTGTGTCATGTGTCACGTGTGTCATGATGCTGGAGGGTCAGTGCAAGCTGCTCACAAAGCTCCAGAAATGTATCTTTTTTATGCAAAAGTTCTGGATCCATTGCTGGTCATCCCAGGTTCTCATGACAATGTGATCACACCAGTTTGTGCTTGTGGCCCTGCTCCAGAAGCTCCAGTCTACATGGGGGGGCGTCAGCAGTCACACTAAGAGTTGCGAGCAGGCTCAGCCAGTTCCATTCTTCCGGTGTGGTCCTCCTCCTATGTCAGGGGGCCTTCCACCGGTCAGAAACTACTGCTGGAAAGTCCATCAGCATCTCATGGATGATCTTCCTATTTGCTGAAACAGGAGTGAAAACACAAGCAAGAAAAGCTCTTCAACTGGTGACTCCTCCAAGTTGCTGGCTCTGGTTGCCAAGAGTGTGTGGGCCCAAAAGATGGCTCGGTAGGATCTGTTGGGACAACAGGCTACGAAAACTTCCTGGACTGTGTGGGGTGAACAGTCAAGTTTTCCCCACACTGCACCATAAACTGGGGGCTAGAGCAGCCACAGCTGGGGAGGGCACTAGGAAGCTTGGGATATGGTGGTTTGACTTGGGTCTGCATACTGCAGTGTGAACACTGGAGCCCCGGGTTTGCAGCCTGGGTCCAGAAATTCTAAACCTAAGGTAAATATGCAGTGTGGACACTCAAGCCTAGGATCCGCAGACTTGAGTCTCACGAACCCTGGGCTTACACTGAAGTGTAGACATACAATATGAAGTCTCAGGGGGCAACAAAGGAGACTGTCTTCCCAATCCATGCATTCCAGAGTAGAGATATGTGGTGAAGGACCCCCTACTCCAGCATCTCCATGCTGTTCTTTTGACTCTTCCAACCTGGCATCCTAGGGTGAGGAAGTAGTATTAACTTTACTGTGGATATCCAGATAATTGCCTCTGGAGGAAAGAATGCCAACAACAGCAGGCCATCTCCCAGTAGTGTCTTCTCTGCTTGCTGAAGCAGAAGGCATGATTCAGGCAACAGCTATTAAGAGCTGGACTTAGGAAACAATTGCATAGCAACTACTTTATTGAACCTACTAATTTATGAACAATGTTACAGTCTTTATACTAGCTATCCACATGTACATCTATACACAGCTAAATATTTCTTATATTGCTAGAGCTGGTGGGGAATTTTTCACCTGAATAATTTTCTGATTAAAAACACCCTTTTTGCAAAATCCAACATTTTCCACAGGAAAATTCATGACATCTCAACTCTCAGCCTCCCCCCTTGTCAGCTCTAGGGCCAGAGAAGCAGAGAGCAAAGAAGCTCTACCTCTCTGGCTGCCAGACCTGGGGGGAGTCTGTGTGGCTTGGCTCTCTTATCCCAGAGCTGGGCAAAGGCAAGGAGGCTGAGCGCCCCTGCTCTCTACCTCTCTGGCAGCCAGGCTAGAAGGTGTTTGTCAATTCCACTCATGAAATTGACAGGTGCCTTCCAGGCAGGCAGCTGAGATGCCAAAATACTCCATTCTGGGAAATTCAAAATGGATTTTTCTTTAAACCCCCTTCAGTGAAAAATGTGACATTTCTGACTTTCATTCTGGTTTGGTATGGAATATTTTTCAAAAGTGCAACGAAAAATAATATTGAGGAAAAGGGTTTGCATTTTCTGGCCTGCTTTCCTCATAACACTAGTTTTGTGATTACTGAGTTAGAAACAGAGGCTTTTGTTCCCCTGTTAATCTGTTAATTCCTGGTCAGTGTGTTGTGTGATCCTGAGGCTTCCGACGGAAGAATTCTAATTATACTGAAAAAAATCTGTCAACAGTTAAAACTTTTTAACAGCAGTATAGTTACGCTATGAAATGTCTGACTGTCCAGATCTATTTCTTAGAGTCATGATGTTTAGTGTCTTTCACTTTGTCCTCCCTCTGAAGTAACAGATATTCAACTCATAAATGCTCCAACACAAATCAGAAGTCCCAATGAAAGCTTTAATGAGAACAAAGCACTTTTAGTATTGAGTTTTTCTTACTTAATTTAACTGGGACATCTAAAACTAAATATATTTAAATGCCATGTAAATATCTAGCAAATAATATGAAAAGCACTACATTAATTATATTGGAACAGCTAACTTGGCTGGGCCAATAGGGCAAAAGTAACAAAAGAAGTTTGCTACAAGGAAATGGAAAAATTTAAAAAAATTGTTTTGGTCCAAAACAAATCCTGATGTTTATTTGACAGGTATATAAATAACTGTCAGTTGTTGAATGGGGTTGGAATCTTTATTTAAAATAGGGAAATGATAAATATGTATTGCATTTTTGCTTTGGAAGGCAAATTGTTTGCTTATGTGCTTTTTTTGTATGTGTGCACAATGCCACTAATACCACTCCAGATTCTGTGTTCAAGTTCTGGCAAAAATGTTTCAAATGCAACTACAATGCACATAATTTATTTTGATTATTATACTAAGGGACTTACATTGAAGAAGTGGTAGGCACTTCAGAAATACCACAGTTAGGAAATTCATTAGCTTTCACTTCTTTAATAATTTCTCATATTTTGCTCATGCCTTGTGCTGACCATCATGTCCTCTTTATTCTATTCACTACCAATATATCCCTAAGGTTAAAAATAATCCTTGTCCCTTGAGAATAGAGAAAATCTTTTTTTCTACAACCATGGTGGAGAGATTTGGTTAGTGAGAAAGTAATATTTTTTGTTTCCAAATGGTTATAGTAAAAAAGGGACTTTCTGAGGATTTTGCTATCATCCTTCACATATATGTTAATTTAGAGATGGGGATTTTTGGTTGTTTTTGTTTTTGTTTTTTAAGATAAGGCACTTAACCTGTAAAGATTATTGCAGACCCATTTATCATTAAAAGTGCAGTAAATAGTATTACACAACAGCTTATTTTAGACAGGATGAAGGATAAATTGCATTAGGCAACTAAACATTGGTTCAATCTAGAAACTGGGCTGGGGGTTTCAAAATATAACTATTATCATCCTCTTACCTGAAAAGCCATTAAATGCTGTCTTTAAAAGACTGTCTTTAAATAACAAAGAATATGATCTGGGAAGGTACTGAGTACCCACAACTCCTGACCAGGGCCAGAGGATATGCTGTAAACTAACAAATATGGTGAAGCCCAAATTAAGATCACAACAGTGCACTAAACTTCACATGGATGGCAAAGCTGGGTGCAGGATCGGGGTTTATGGATGCACTTTTTAACATCTGAGTTATATACCACAGTAAATCCATTTGGTAAAAATCCTTCCAGCCTTTATATATATATATATATATATATAACACATTGTTTTATAGGCATTTTTAACATCAAAATTCCTTTAATGAACCACTTCATGTTGTGAAATAGTGTCTTTCAGCATGCTAGCTTTTATAAAAGATGCTTGACCTTGCAGCTAGTGGTAAAATAAGTATATGTATTTGTTTTAGCTGTAAAGCTCAGAGCCATTCCAACCCAATAGTGTTGCACAAAATAATGCCATTTGCAAAATGAGGGCTTAATCATGCAAACCTATATTCCTGTGACTAGTCCTAACTCCCATGTGTCATTCCATTGACTTCAACAAGCACTCCTGTGGAGTAAGGGATACTCATGAGTAAAGGTCTGATGTGACTGAAGATTAAATAAAATTGCTCAAATTCTTCCAGCTCTCAACTATTTCATTCTCCCTTCCAGTGCCATTGAGAAAAATGGCCAGTGTGCTCTGTTCTTCAGCAGATATTTCTCAAGACTGACTATCATGCGCCCTACAAATAACAGCTATGGGGAATATGTTTTACTCCTGAAAAAGTAAGCATATTACTTAGAGGGCGGTATGACAGTTCATCTGTCTTCCAAAGATATTCAATAATAGCACAAAAATGCCAAGTATAAGACATACTTCCCTGTTTTTAGCCTCCCTAGGCGTTGACCAAAATATATTTGACATCCAGTGTATATCAGGAGAGCTGGAGAGATACATACCATGATTTGTCTCAAATTAGGTTTCTGTTGACCTATAGAAAAAAGACCTGTTTGAAAGTTTGATGGGTCTGTTTCTTTAAAGAAAAATAAACCATTATCTACTTTAGCTACCATCCCTTATATTTTCAGTTAAAATACTTTCACTTGTCCATGGGAGACTCTAAAGATAGTTTCTCAATCGTTTATTATAGGTTTCACTTTAGTTCCATAGGAATTATAATGGAGGAAAATTTCTAAAGCCATTTTCTTCCTAATCTTGTTGAAGTATAATAAAATATCTTTGGACAATTGCATGGAGTTACAGAGCCACTCAGGTTTGGCCTGGCTGCCCCTCTGCTGAGGGGCAGCCAGCCAAACATAAGCAGTGCTGTGACTGAGTGCACCAGGTTGCAACACCGCTCGCTCAAATTTGGCCTGGCCTACTCATGATAGACGGGTGGCCGAGCCACACCTGACTCATGCTTTGACCCTGTGTGCCAAGTCACAACACCACCCACTCAGTGGGTTTGGGGGCCCTTTCAAAGGAGGGCCCAGAGCAAACTACCTCTTTTGCCCTCCCCGCCCCAGCTGACCCTTCTCCCTGTGATAAATACATCTGAAGAGGCAGGCTGCGGAATTCTGCAGCATCTCAATGCATCATACTGCTTTAGGCATTAAGGGCCAGATTTTTAAAGGTAGTTAGGCACTGGAAGATGTTGTTGGTATGCTGAGACCACTACCTATCATGCTGACCAATAGCAGCTCATCTTTTTGTTCTTTCCTTTCTGTCTGTAGCCATCTGTTGTCTCAGACTTGAATTGGGGCAGGGATCATCTTTTTTTCTGTGTTTGTACAGCACAACGGGGTTCTCATCCATGACGTGGGCTCCTAGGTGCTATGGTAATACAGATAGAAAATAATAACAGAAGAGTAAGATTTTCAAAAGTACCTAAGTGCCTAACTCCTATTTTGGTGAAATCAGTGGCCATTAGGCACCTAAATGCTTTTGAAAATCCCACTGGCAGCTTATCCACTTCAAAGGTGTAACTCCATTGATCTCACTGTGTGGAGTGGTGGTATTATGTAGAAGAACCATGCCACTCGAGTTTTGTCTACACTAGAAAATTTACAAAATGTATCTGATGCTGTTGCCAGGTATTAGCAATGGTTGCATCTGAGCTGGTCCTCAAAACATCTAAATTATAAGCATAAATGGTACCAAACCATCTTGAAACCAGGGTGGAAACAATGATGCTAAATAGGGTCTTTGTCCTGGCTTTGCTTGTAGCTGAACTGTTGCCAGTGTCTGTTCAATTGCACCCACAGATGACAGCAATTATCAGGCATGGGTATGTTTCACAGTGTCATAAAAACCAGGTTTTATAAACCCAAAGTCCATTATGTCATTGATTGTCACAGTGGGCAGCTGACACCACTCCTCAACCTCAGAACTAGGGAATGAGTGACAGGCTATGCCAGAGATGTTTGATTTTTGCAATGTGCATAGAATGGAGTTTATTGTCACAGCATATATTCGTACATACCATGGTTGTAATTATCTCTTTATAGATCTCAGTTAAGCTGCTTAGTTGCTTGCAACTTTTTCAGAATGCAGTGGCATGATTGTTCAATGGAACACCGCCCCCCCCCTTCCAGCTTTGTATTTTCTGGATTTCAGTTACAGAGTGGGGTAGTCTGTGGGAAAGTCAAGTCTCAGGCCTGCATAGATTCGCTGTTCATAGGCTAGTATATAGAGTTTTTGGAGGGAGAATAATTTGATGGAAAAGGAAAATGGGGATAGGTGAAGGGCAATGATATATGGGGTCTTTAAGGTGTGTGTGTGTGTGTGTGTGTGTGTGTGAGGGCAGACAGATAGAATTAAAGCTCGTGTAGAAATAGTAAAGCACAGCTGGACTTATTTTTGTACTTAGGGTGCATAAATGGCATGACTAGTCTGTTGTTTTTACCTTATGTTTTGATGTTAATTGCAGATGTTTATGTGGAGCCACAAAACCCCCTCCTGTTTGACCTTTTGCAGTAAAAAACCCTCTCCCCCTTCTCTGTGGGCTTCCAGTTGTATATAGAGCAGCATTAGCATCACATGAGGCAGCTTAAACTACCTGAGGACAACAGACTGCAGCTTCCAGTTTCAGTTGATAGTGAAAATGTTTCTTCCATTGTCTGAAATCTCAAAACTCTGTGAAAGACTCTTTGTGCTGAGCTTCTTTTAATCTCACCAGGAGATTGTCTGCTGGGGGATTTTTTTAAAGCCAACATCAGGAATGATAATCTGTAATGTCTGTGCCAAGGCGATCCTGTGGGGAAGAAAATGGCACAGAAGACTCCACAAAATATCAAGTGTGCTGTGACTGTCATTTAGTCCTTTGTTTGCCCACCTGTCCAACTATCTGGGGATATGTGGATACTCTGTGACGCTATGGCCCTTGTCAGTTTGCCATACACCCGGGCATACAGTTCTGGGACAACTGTATCAGAAAATAATAGTTTCTGTCTGGCAGCTAATCTCAGAGGATGGCAAAATGCATACCCTGGAAAGAGGGTCTGACTCCCACAGCTGGAAATGGCTATTAGCTTGTGTTAAACCCTTTGTGGTGAAATGGATTTGGCCATATTTCTTCTTATTATTTATTTGTATCACTGTACTTCTGTCATTTTTCATGACTTAGCCACATTGTTTTGTTGTACATGATGATAGGGAATTGTTTGGTTTGGTGATGTCGGGTGAGGGGCTCAGCAGCAAAAGAGCAGCAGTAATCTGCAGGAGCAAATCTTTATCAGTGTAAATCAAAGCTAGCTGTAGTATGCAAAAATAAATAACAAAAAGATTCCCCAGTGTGGGGTTCATTCAACTCTCACTCCTCCTTTCTCCTCTCTTTCAACTCTCACTGCTCCCTTCTCTGTCTCCAGTTGCCCTTCTTAAAACCCTTCTCCTGAGCACCTGTGGAAAGAAAGAGGCAAGGGGAGCTAAAGTAACCCCTTCTATAGTGAGACCCAAGTCCTGGCCCTGCACCCAATCATGGTCAATGATAGAAGCCTCCTATTAGGAAAACAGCATATGTATGTTGGAACCAGGGTTAGTGGAACACTCCTATTACAAGGAGTGTGGCATTACATATGTGGGAAAGGAGATCAGTGGAAGATTAACAAACTAAGTTTGTATTTATACACACACACACACACATGGTGGAAGCAGAGATGAAAGGAATCTCATGAGAATGTTCTTGCAAGATTTCTGGTTATGAAAAATCAAAACGGGAAATTCTCTCAAACACACACACACACTCACACATCTTGATCCTCCAAAAGCAGGCCACCATTTCCATTTGTTTCAGTATTGCAAAATCACCGTGAGTGGTGTAAATGAGTTTCATTTGTTTAACCATTATTGGATCTCATTATAAACTTATAAATAACTGCTTATATGGTAAACACCTGATTTGATTTGTGAGAACATCATATCTAGTGGTTTTACCTGAATGTGCAAAATTTGATGTAGAGAACCAAGGCAGGTGTTTGCTGCTTTCAAGTTGAATGAGGCAAAAAGACTGAGGAGGAAGTGGGTTCTGTGGAACTGTACAGTGGCCTTGACAGACAGACACAGTTCAGCTCCTCACTTACTGGAAGATGGAGACATTCTCCTACATGTCAGGATCTTTCCCTAAGATAAATAAAGAAGAAAGAGGATATGACAGCCTGAACTAATTTGTTTTATAACTGTGATAGCTCAGAGTACTCTAGCAACAGAGTGTGTGGGATGTGATGACAGCAGAAAATGAGATCTGATGACATCTCATCAAAGAATAGATGAGGAGAGACCTCATTTGGAGTACTGTCTCCAGTTTTGGCCCCCCACTACAGAAAGGATGTGGACAAATTGGAAAGAGTCCAGCAGAGGGCAATGAAAATAATTAGGGGGCTGGAGCACCTGACTTATGAGGAGAGGCTGAGGGAACTAGGCTTGTTTAGTCTGCAGAAGAGAAGAATGAGGGGGGATTTGATAGCAGCCTTTAACTACCTGAAAGGGAGTTCCAGGGAGGATGGAGCTAGGCTGTTCTCAATGGTAGTAGATGACAGAACTAGGAGCAATGGTCTCAAGTTGCAGTGGGAGAGATCTAGGTTGGATATTAGGAAAAACATTTTCACTAGGAGGATGGTGAAGCACTGGAATGGGTTACCTAGGGAGGTGGTGGAATCTCCATCCTTAGAGGTTTTTAAGCTGCAGCTTGACAAAGCCCAGACTGGGATAATTTAGTTGGAGTTGGTTCTGCTTTAAAGGGGGTTGGACTAGATGACCTCCTGAGGTCCCTTCCAACCCTAATCTTCTATGATTCTACATCAAGAAAGCAGTTTGGAAAAGAAGTGTTTTTTTGTTTTATCCTTGCAGTGGTTCCAAGAGAGGAATGATTGCATAGGCAGGTTGGTTCATACTGACGCTGGAGGAAGATTGACAGGCAGAAGGTTTCTAACGATCAGATGAGTGGTGCTCTGGAACAGCCTTCCAGTTGGAGGAATGGGGGCAAATGACCCAACCAGTTTTAAGATAGCACTCGATAAATTTATGAACAGGATTATATGATGGGGTTGCCTGCAATAGAAGGGAACTGGATTTGATGACCCAAGACATCCCTTCCAGTCCTGTTTCATGTTCATGACTAACACTGTATTCCATTCACATATACACTGCATGAGTGCCTTAAATTTATAGTGTAATGAGTTTTATTTATAGGCTTCCTTCTTTTTTGTCCTGTTTCTTTACAACCTCTTTACTGTAAAGTAGCTTAAAACATACCCCTTCCCCCAAATCCTGCATCATACGTAGCTTGTGGCTGGTTTGTAAAAAAAATATATTGAGGAAACTCATTCCTGGCTTAATTGCATTGATTTAGTGGAGTTACATCCAGGGATGAATTGCCCACTATATATGTTAGGTTATTGATTTTTCTGGGATATTGTGTTCTCTTACATCGATGCTACCGAGGGCAAAATTTAACTCAGAATTGGTGCGCTAAATCATTTGTGCACTATGGGCCATTACATGTTAGTAACACAACTGGCAGTTACTCTAATAAAGCTCACACTGCTCACATACAGATGGAAAGCAACCTCACAGGGATTGCAAATATGCTCACATCAAAATTCGCTTTCAGACTCCAATGAATGGTGTGACATTTTCCCGACCTTTGCTGAACTCTAAGGATTCTTTAAGGTCCCTTCTCCAACACTCTGTGGTGAGGTATTGAAGCTGACTTTGGAGTGCTCTCTTTATTCAAGACTGGAAATTGAATCATGTTGACTGCTGGGAAACAAGGGAGAAAGTAGCCTGGAAAATGTACAGTGAGATTCCAACAGCATGCAAGATAAATGCAAAAATGCTTTAGTAACACCCCAGTCAGACCTGACACCCAAGAGGCTGATTTTGCAGATGGAAATATATAGGCATGTACTTTATGTAGTAAAGAAACATAAGAATTATGGTGCTGTTTCCAAGCCAACCTCTGTCCAGTAAAAAGGAATTGTGAGTTTATATGTTGTTTAAACTAAGATAAGATTTAGCATTGATCAGTTTGAAAGGAAATATAGTAGAGGTTAACCAGATTCTCTTAAACTATTCTCTGTTACTGTTTGATATCACAATTAATTATGGGCTTTCTACACTTAGTGTAAAGAAAACAAAACAGAAATAAAATAGTGTAGGTCACAGTGATGTTGAGGCATTCTCCAACTGTTAAATTATAAAATAAAACAGGAGGAAAAGCACCAATGGCTTTAAAAAAAAATGGGGGGAGCTAATACATAGGGAATAACTTCACTCTTCAGCTTCACGTTCACATTTAGTGAATTTCATCAGTGTCAGATGATACACAGTTGTACATGTTCCCTGACTGATAATCTCAAATTCAAATTCAGGTTAATATTATGTCAGATCTCTGGCTAGTTAAAGTTCTTATTGTGTCCCTGCAAAAGAAAATGAAACACCCTGAAATTAGTAATATCACATGATATTATGTGGCTGAATTTCTGAGTTTGTATTCTATACTGGGTGTAGGAAATAGATGTGCATTACCATTTCCCACAAGTGAACACAGAATTGTTTTGTTGTATAAATTCACTCCAGGACAAATCCGTTTTTTCCAGTTTTCATCTTGAAGTGCATATTTGTGGCAAAGTTAAAACTGTAAGAAATGAGAATAATACGTATCTGTTGCTTCTATGAAGTGATGATATTTCAGAAAATAAATAAGAGTTGCTAATGTTTGTGGGGTGGAAATATGCCAGTTTGGCAATTCCTTTAACTCTCAGTTGCTGACAAAATATCTTCCGTCATCGCATCTAAACTTAGCCTAAAAACATTATACCTAGGTATTACATTTCTTTTAAGATTATTGAAGCAATGCTTCAGTTTGCTGTCTGGTTGCATATACTTCGGATGTATATTTCATGAGACCTATCTCATTAAATTTAAACAGCTTTTTATTAAATAGTTCCATAGCTAATAAATAGCACGGAATATCTGTGCAGCCTGAAGTTTAACAAGTAGCCTGTGCTTGTTCCTTTCTAATTAAACTATAGGCAGCACATTCAAATGTTTCAGTACTTAAACATGCAGCATGTACATGAGTTAGAAAGATTTAAACATGAAGGTAGGTTGGCATAGAAATCACAAAACTGTAGAGCTGGCAGGAACTATGTCTAAAAGCACAGTACAAAGGTGTTTACATTTTGATGAATTGTCTAACTATTTTTTTTTTAAATCAGCAGCTGTAACACAAATCATAATGGGCTGATCCAAACCAAGTTAAATCAACAAGAGTCTTTTCACTTATGTCAGTAAGCTTTGGAGCAGGTCCTATGGCTTTGGAAAGTGAACCCTTACAAAAATAAAAGCCAAAATGGTTGAAAGACTGACAATAAAATAAAATAAAATAAAATAAAATAGATCACTTTTAAACTGAAATATAACAGCAAGATATGACTCAATCCTCCCTTTCAATGGCTTGGATGATATTTGTTCAAGCAATAATGATGAGATAGATGTGAGTCCTGCAGAGACAGCTGTCATGGGTTTATATTGGAATAGCAGAATGTTTAAAAATAAGGTAAAGCCAAGAAGACCTTCCCCTTTCTCGCTTCCCCTGCCTCTATCACCTCGTTTAAGGCAGAAAAAGTAATGCTGGGTTTTTCTAAGAAGCCTAAAGGAGATGGGTGCACAGCTCTCACTGGATTTCACCTAATTCCCTTAGGGTATGTCTACATTGCAAAAGAAGACCTGGGGCATAGATGCAGCTGGCCCAGATCAGCTAACAAGTGCTCTTGGGCTCAGGCTGTGGGGCTAAAAAAAATTATAGTGTAAATAATTGGGCTCGGGCTGCAGCCTGGGCTCTGAAACCCTGCCATGAGGGAGGATCTGAGAGCCTGGGCTCAAGCCTGAGCATCTACACTGCAATTTTTAGCCTTGTGGCCTGAGCCCAAGTCAATTGACCCAGGCTCTGAGGTTTGGTGCTGTGGTTTATTTTATTGCAGCATAGCCATACTGTGAAGGTCTTTTGACAATCCCCATCTGAATTTCCAAGGTACCACTTATTCCACTGAAAAAACTAGGATCTAGGGTCTGTGGTAGCCTTTATAAGAGTTCAATTGGCTACTCTCCTGCTTTCAGGAGGAGGGTGTAGGCCAGAAACACAGAGGATGATGGAGAAGAAACTACCGCAAAAAAATCACATTTTAAAAAGTGGAAGTGGAAGTGTCTTCCCAGTGGAAGACAGTCAAAACATTTTGGAAAAAATTACAAAAGGCAAGAGCAAAAGTCTCCAAGTTGTGCTTCTTTGCTTGCCATGTCACTGGCGCTCCCTAGTGTGTATGCGCAGCCTTGATGCTTGCACTTGTGTAGCATATCTTTGAGACTTGCTAAATCTCACAAATATAACTTTTTTATATTTAGGGATAACGGCAGGGTGATTTGATATGCAGAAAACAAAATCTGGAATAAAATAATATTTACTGTGAGAACTCATGTCCAGAAAGAGACAATGACAGAGTGTTTTTTAAAGGGTGATGAATCCTGTATGTTATATGAAAGACAGCAGTACACCATCTGTAGTTTGCATTGGTAAGAGACTCTTTACATACCTGGAAGCCAGATCAGAATTATGCTTTTTCCAAGACCCTCCTACCACCAGCCCATGAATCATCCTTTGTACTGGATGCAATACACATCTGAGATTCCTTCCTGTCCGATGTGAAATTTTGTATTAAGGTTGTACATACAGTAGGAGAAGAAACAATAAAAAGAAGTTCAGTAGTTGATCAAGGATTTTGCAACAGGAGCTGGGGAAGAGTTGGGTGAGACCAGTATTCAGATAAGTGTTGTTATGCAAGTTAGTTACACAAATTACTTCCACCTTTATGAACAATGACTAAAGTTTTGCGCAAGCAATAATCTTCAATATCCTGGCTGCTTTGGTGCTCGGTCATTAATTCTAATGTCAAGACCAGCCCAATGTGCCTTGAGGACAGAGCTGAGACAGATATTGATGGTACAGTCTCATCAGGCATCAGGCAGTTTGAGTGCATCTGGAGCAGATGGGATGTGTGAGAAGTAGAGAGTTCAGATGGTGAAGATGAAGGAAACACAGCAGTGGGTAAGTGATGAGATGGCATCCATGCCCCAAGAGACGAATTCATGTGCTGAAACAGGAGCAGACAGGGTGCTGGAACAATTTGTGTAGTGCAGGTGCTGAGGGTCATTGAAGCAAACTGGAAACCCTGTATATGATAGAAACCACTTCAAGCCAGGCAGCATCCCCAGCACCCCTCGTTCCAGCACCCATCGGAGCAGATGTCAGTCAAGACAGCTTGTATGGTCATTTGGTTGTTGATTCCATATCATGGGTTCACAGGACCTCAGACTTGTCAGACAACCTCACAGTGAAGTTCAGCATTGCCACTCTTAAGCATTTCTTCAACGGAGAAGATGACATTTGGAGGCAGGCAATCCCACCTGATGAAAAAAATTAAAAGAAAAACTGGCTGGAAGGAGCCAGAGGTTCAGTTTGTTACTGAAATAGCACATTGCCAGATAGAGTGTCTCTTTTTAAAAAAATAAAAATCCTGTTTGACAATTACAGATTCTCTTTTTAAATCAAACTTTGAGAGGGACCCTGAATGAAAGTGCAGGACAACTGTGCTCTGTCACCCAGATCAGGTGGGTCTTCTGAGAAAGACAGAAAGGGTGGAGAGTCTCTCTAGACAGGGAAGTTCTAGGTAGACAGGAGGTCCATGAGGGAGAACCCTAGCAGCCTGCCTGCTCAGAGAATGGAGCTTGCTCATGCTGCAGTTACGTTTGTCGTGATTTTACTTTCAGATCAGAGGAAAACCCCAGCAGGGTGAGGCTGGGCAATTACCCGTGTGTGTGCTGAGTTCAGTTAGGAGGGATCCCACCTCGTTGTCCACACATGCTCCACTCTCTGTTGAAAAAATTGTTTCCAAACACTCTGACTTGACCAGGCTAGCTGCTGTTGGTCATGCTGTGAAAAGGCTAAGTAAGTTATTCAGTCTGACAATGCAAATGCCTTGTTATGTCAACTGCATACAAAGGATGTAGTGGCTCCCCGGAGGGTAAGGCTGTAAACTGTGTATTCTTGAGCAGGAATCATAGCAGCCTTTGCCTGGGGAAAAGCTTGAGCTGACCTTTATTATCTGAGTGTCATTGAATTAATACTGCCAAACCCAGGAAGGCGATGAGATTTTTTGACCAAATAATGTGTGCACTTTGCTTTAAATGATAACGGAAGGATGGAAAAGGAAGGAAAAAAGGGGAATAGACTCAGAATGACTAGAGCATGAGAGACAGAGGGAATAAAGAGGGTGATAGGAAGAGGTGAAGAGGGTGGATAAGTGTGGGGCACCTGGGTTAAGGCAGAGGTCAAGAGCAGCTAGGCAGAGGGAGAGGTTCCAGTGAGTTTTAAGAAAAGGGAGAGTGGGAGAAAAGGACAGGAAGTAGGAAAATGGTAGGAGGAAAAGAGAAAGGGGCCCATACAGAAAGGAATTTAAACAAAGCAACGTTCAACATTGCAACACCTAACTTTTAGGCACCTAGAAAATCTCAGGAACAACAATGGGATCCACAAAGCCTGAGTTATGTGCCTAGGGTCCTTATGCCATGAATGGGGGGAGATAGGTGTTTTAGACCACAATCCACAAAAGTCAGCACATTAGGCAGAGAGCTGCCTAAAATAGCCAATGGGAGTTGCCAACAAGAGGGGTGCATCCAAAACCCAACTCCCTCTCAAGGCAGTAAATCTACATCTGAGCTGCAGGGACGTGACTGTCTCTGCGAGCAATCCAAACCAGGAACCCCTCTCCTGGAGTCAAGCCGCTTAGGTCCCTAAGTCATTTCCCACTCCACAAAAAATGGCTGCAGAAGGAGAATGTGGTGTCTACCTTACAACTTAGCTCAGTGGTTAGAACACTTACCTGGAATGTGAAAGATCAACATTCAATTCCCCCCTGTGCTTAATGAGGAGAAAGAATCTGAACAGGGGTCCCCATCTCTCAGGAGGGCACACTAAGCACTGAGCAACGGTATAGTCTGATGTGGTGCTCCCATAATCTCTGCTGGTAAAGTTGTTCCACTTTGGATAAATACATGAAGAGTCATTGGGCCAGAGAGAGAGAGGGAGAATGACTCTGTAGCCTAGGGCATGCACGTTGGAGATCCTGGTTCCAGTCCCCCTGCTCTAGCCACTCTAATTATTATCCATAGTGGAACAGCTTCAGCAGCAGAAATTATGGGAGTCCCACATCAAAATATCCAATAGCTAAGTGGTCAGAACACCATCTTGTGATTCCTGTTCAAATTCTCTCTCACCCCTTAAAGAGGGGAGAGTTGAACCTTGGTTTCCCACATCTCAAATAAGTGCTCTAACAACTGGGCTAAATGTTACAATGTGGGCAGCACTACCACCACCTTCTCTTCTGGTGGCCAGAATTTGAATGGGAACCAATTTGGTAGGGTGTGCTCAATGGCCTTCCCCAAGATCAGGTCTCGCAGGGAAGACAGGCCAAGGAGCACTTACATCCTCCTATTTGTGTATCACACTGGGGCTTAGAGAGATTGACATCAGACTTCTAGCGTAAGGCAACAGCACACATTCCCAGATGCAGAAACTATACTGATGGCAGCAAAGTCACTGCTTCCAGATCGATCTTTCTGGATCGATTGAGTGGTCAGTACAGACCCGCTCAATCGATCAGGAAGTTGACACAGTAAAACCACCCCCTCAAGCGGCGTAGCGCTGCATTGACGGGAATGCAGTGAAGACGGTGTGCAGAAGGGAAGCACAGCTTGCGTAACTCCCGTCGACTGTCGCTGAATCTCCGCGTAAGTGTAGACCAGGGCTTAGGCACCTAGAGAATTTTTACAGTGAGAGTTTAGGTGCTGACAGGGTTTGGCAGTCGCTGATTGGGGGTTTTGTGGATTGTAGGGGTGTCGAGTAGTTTTGTGGACTTGGGCCACAGTTCATAGTAGAGCTGGCCAGAACATGGAGTTGCGTTTTGAGGAAAATTTCGAGAGTCTGAAGTTTCTTTTCCCTCCACATCAGGAGGGAAACATTTTTTTCCAAATTTTCTTCAAAAATGGAAATTCTGGGGAAAAAATAGTTTTGGAAAACTGAGATTTTGTAACAAAATTTCATTTTGTTGAAATCTACACAATTTCATGAAAGATTTCCATTTTGAAAAAGCTGCATTTTCCAGTGGAAAACTGTTTTGTCAAAAGAGTGTCTGACCAGTTCTACTCAAAACCAGAAGAGCTGAGAGGAGAAGATGAAGGGGAAAAAGGAAGAAATAGGGTTGAGAAACACTGGAAGTTGGAGAGGAGTTTGGAGGAGGTAAGATCAGAAAGGGAAAAAATATCCAAAGAACAAGGTGAAAAGGGAAGGCACAACAGACATGATCTTACCTTCTGCTCTCTTTCAGAAGCAAAGGAAATATCGTTCTATAGGCCGTTTTGTACGTTCCTCAGTTAAACCTTGATCCAGCAACACACATAGCATGTGTTTAACTTTAAGCATGAGTAGTTTCTTAAATGTTCTTAAATGTTCTTAAATGTTCTTAAAAATTCTTAAATGTTTGGCTGGATTGGGGCTTTAAATTGAATTGGTTTATACCTCCCAAAATAGACCCATTCCTCTTTTTGCAATGATCCCAAGTATGCAGACTGATGCAATAGAAAGTGAAGCTGAAAACTAGAACAGTCAGTGTGTCTAATCTAAACGGCCATTATTCACTGCACACAGCCTACATACAGATGAATGTTGAGTGGTGTGCTGCCACTTTTTTGATCTATAGTGCATTAAGCAGACTGTGGTTGGAAGACTTTTATTAGAGAGATTGTGTTGCAGCAAAGCATTTTAGCCACTTTGGGGATGGCTCCATTGGGAGCCTAAATCTTTGCATCTTTAAGCCAATGCTGTTTGTGTAAATCCCTTTTGTTCTACTATTTGTTTGAATAGTTTTATTGATTTTTTTTTCTTCTGAGATGCACAGCATATTCCAAACAGAGCATCTGGGGGAGCAAAATGGAGGAAATGAAGCTATCCAACACTTTACCCATTCCAAGGCACATCCGACAGGGGTCACTGGAACAGTAAGAGAGCTGCTAGTTGAACCAACTCTCACCGAAGTCAGTGGAAAGACTTTTGCTGACTTCAGTGGGAGCTGGATTAGGCCCACAGAGTCCTGTAGTCAGACAATCCCATATAAATACTTGTTTGACCACAGTGCTTCTATCATTTATTTCAGACATCTATTGGTCAGGTTTCAGAACATACTTTCTAATAAGAAAATTCTCCACATTTTACTATACAATACATCTGTAGGATTAGGTCATTTACTCCACAGATCTAGTTTTATAGTAAATCTAGAATACATTTCAATGTGTGGTATTTTAGTCTTTTAGGGTCAAATTCTGCTGGCAGTTGTAAGTCCAATGGGATCATTGCTGTCACATCTTGGGGGTGGTGGGTAGAGTGTTTAGAGAAATTAACCTGATGTAGAGCTTATGCTTGTGTGTGCAGAACAATGGCAGGACTGGGGCTTGCCTGGAAGTTCAGGGAATTACAGCAGAACAGGTAGAGGCCAATGTAGGGACTGGGATGGTGTTTTGTCATCTCATTCCTAGATACAGAAGGATAAATACGGTACTTCAGAACATCCCAATGAAGTGATGCCAAGAAACATATGTGATGGAGTGTGCTGGTCTGGGAAGGGTTAATCAGCCCTGCCCTGTTGCACCTGCAAGTTCTGTCAGGCATGGAGGGGCACGCAAAAGGAGAATGCCAGGTCAGTGGAGAGGAGGGCTGGACTGGGGGCTGGGCTGGCTGAGCAATACTTTGGGGGCAGATGGAAGATAATGGAGAATGCTGAAACCAGACCAGAAAAATGATGGCGAGAGCAAAGGGGAGGACTGGTTACAGGTTAGGAAAAAGGAAAGGATGGACATGCCAGAGCTAGAAGAAGAGATAGCAGGCAGAAAGTCAGGAAAGAGTAAAGAGAAAAATCAGATTGCTATAATAATGAAGTCACTAGTCAAAGATGTGAAGTGGGGGAATATAAACCCTCCAAGAGTGGCTTATAAAAGACACTGGAAATATAGAAAGAGTTACAAAGCTACAAGGAGCAGAGCTATTAATAGAATGTGAAAGCAAGGAACAAGTGTGGAAACTATTAAAGATTAAAATGCTAGGAAAACTGAAAGTAAGCTGCCAACTGCCCAAGTATCTGATGGAGACAAGAGAAGTTGAATATGGGGTGCTGATCAAAATGATTGAAGATAAAGTAAAGCAAGGCAGAGAGGGAATGATCAGGTACTATATGCTAAGCAGCTAACTAGCAAGAGAGGAGGGTAAAGAGAGCCTGTCAACAGCTGTGCTAGTTGCATTTAAAGGAGAAACCCTTCCAGAGAAGGTAACAATTAGATAACAGATTTTTTTTGGACAAAACCATACATTCCACTTGCAGTGAGGCTTGGACATGTGGCAAAAGATATGTAAAGGAAAAATTAAATGCAATAAATGTGGAAGGAAGCCCTCCTATGACAATTGTGTGGATTGGACAAAATTAAAGTGTAGCAACTGTGGAGGAAAGCACAGTGCAGCATACAGTGGCTGGATACCAACAAAGCATGCAAGAGAAACAAAAGTTACAAATAGCATATTGTATGTGGAAGCTTCTAGGAGGCATCATAGACCAAAGGGGAAAGAAGAAAGGAAACTCAGTAAGGAGAAAGAGAAACACACAACAGAATAAATCAAAGGTTATGACGACTGGCAGGGAAAATAGGAGAAGACATATTATGTATTGACAAAGAGAAGTATATAGCTTTTATGAGTGAAGTAATAAACTGCACATCACAGACAGGAGAAAAAACAGAGAAATGAAAATCAGTTAAAGCAGCAAAAAAAGTACCTACGTGTGAGCAACTTATTAGTAGAATGACTCCACACTTTAAGCAAAGGAAATACTGAAGGACAAGTAAAACTATATTATTTACTGTTAGAATGTATATAGCCTCTGAAAACATCTACTCACTATGCAGTGGCAGTCAAAAAAGCTAACAGAATGTTGGGAAACATTAGGAAAGGGATAGATAATCAGACAGAAAATATTGAATTGCCTTTTTATAAATCATCCACATCTTGAAAACTGCATGCAGATTTGGTTGCTTGATCTCAAAAAAGATATATTGGAATTGGAAAAGGTACAGAAAAGGGCAACAAAAATGATTAGGGTATGGAAATAGCTTCCATATGAGGAGAGATTAATAAAACTGAAATTTTTCATCTTGGAAAAGAAATGATAGAGGTCTATAAAATCATCACTGGTGTGGAGAAAGTAAATAAGGAAGTGTTATTTACTCCTTCTCAAAACACAAAAACTAGGGGTCACCAAATGAAATGAATAGGGACCAGATTTAAAACAAACAAAAGGAAGTATTTCTTCACACATTGTACAGTCAACCTCCGGAACCCCTTGCCAGAGGATGTTGTAAAGGCCAAGACTATAACAGGGTTCAAAAAAGAACTAGATAAATTAATCAAGGATAGGCAGGGATTGCTGTTTGCCAAAGGCTGGGAATGAGTGACCAGATGGATCACTTGATGATTACCTGTTCTGTTCTTTCCCTCTGTAGCACATGGCTTTGGCCACTGTCAGAAAACAGGAAACAGAAAACAGGGCTAGATGGACCATTGGTTTGACCCAGTACGGCCATTCTTATGTAGGATGGGAAGGGACCTCAAGATGTCTTCTAGTCCAGTCCCCTGCACTCAAGGCAGGACCAAGCATTATCTAGATCATCCCTGATAGTGTCTGTCCAACCTATGCTTAAAAATCTCCAATGATGGGGATTCCACAACCTTCCTAGGTCATTTATTCCAGTGCTTAACTACCCTGACAGTTAGGAAGTTTTTCCCAATATCCAACCTAAACCGCTCTTGCTGCAATTTAAGTCCATTTCCTCTTGTTCCATCCTCAGAAATTAACAGGAACAATTTTCTTCCTCATCCTTGTAACAACTTTTTGTGTACTTGAAAGCTGTTATCATGTCAATCTTCTCTTCTCCAGACTAAATAAACCCAGTTTTTTCAGTCTTCACTCATAGGTCATGTTTTCTAGACCTTTAATCATTTTGTTGCTCTTCTCTGGACTTTCTCCAATTTGTCCACGTTTCCTGAAATGTGGCGCCCAGAACTGGACACAAAACTCCAGATGAGGCCTAATCAACATGGAGTAGAGCAGAATAATTACTTCTTGTCTTGCTTACAACACTCCTGCTAATACATCCCAGAATGATGTTTGCTTTTTTTGCAACACTGTTGACTCATATCTAGTTTGTGATCCACTATGACTTCCATATCCCTTTCTAGGCAGTCATTTCCCATTTTCTATATGTACAACTGATTGTTTCTTCCCAAATGGAGTACTTTGCAGTGAATTTCATCCTATTTACTTTAGACCTTTTCTCCAGTTTGTCCAGATCATTTTGAATTTGAATTTTATCCTCCAAAGCACTTGCAACTCCTCCCAGCTTGATATCATCCACAAACTTTATATGGTAGTAGCTTTCCTAAATATTGAAACAGCATATGAGATGTTATGGAGAGAAGGCTTATTGCATAAAATAACATTCAGGAGCATAAGAAGGAAGAATATATAGGTGGATAAAGGATTTCTTAAGTAAAAGAACTGTGCAGGTCAGAGTGGGGAAAGCCTACTCTAACATATATACAACCACAAATGGCACTCCATGAGGGAGTGTCATCAGCCCTACCTTATTTAATGTAGTGATAAAGAAAAAGGATGTGTGCAGGAATAGCATTTCCTTATTTGCAGATGTTTATGCTATATGGGCTAAAAACAAAAACCAGGAAATAGCTGAGAAGTGAATTAAATAAGCACTTAAGAATGGGGAAACATAAGGCTTTAAATGTTCAGTTCTCAAAACTAAAGGAATGATAGTCACTAAAAGGAAAATAAAAACATTGTAAACTGTCTCTATGGGGACAGCAAATACATATAATTAAAAGGTACAAATTTCTGGATGTGACATTTGATAGCAAGTTAACATGAAAGGATCACATTGAAAATATTGTAGAGAAATATAAAGGTAAAAATCAGTCTACTTAGAAGTATTTTGGGAACCCCCGAGCGCATATAAGAAACCAGTGGTAGTGCTTTGTAGAGCATTAATAAGACGGATCATTGATGACAGATACCAAGCATTTATTTCAGCATCAAAAACGAACCTAAGGGAGCTAGACTCAATCCAAGCCCAGGCATCACTCCTTGCATGTGTTGCCTTCATCACGACCCCTCTGTATGTAACACAGATAGGTGCTGGTGAAATGCCTTTAGCATTTAGAATGAAATTATTGAACTTAACCTTTTGGGCAAGTCATGGGAAGATGGAAACACTTAACAAATATGAAGAATGCTGGGAATTCAGTTGACAACATGGGGGAAAAAACAAAAATGCTTCATGTTCATAGCATAAAAGTATTGAGAAACAAACTAAGAGAAAAGAAAGATCTAAAAGAAATTAGCATATATAGCCCTGGGAAAATGCATTATAGGCAGAATATCACCCTCCTCGTACCACCAATATGAATGTGGAACTATATAATGAAATTTTGTGTGTGTGCGAGTAAGAGAGAGAGGGAAAGATTGTCAAATATTTACAGATGGGTCAAAAGATGAGAAAGCCAGGAGACTAGGGAAAGCATTCTGCATCCCAATACTTGGAATAAAAAAATCCATTTGACTATCAAATTTTGTAGCTGTTAAAAGAGCCAAACTAGCAGGGATAATATTGGAGTTATAGTGGATACTGACTGTGCGATCTGCCTCCATTGTCATCTTGTCAGATTCACCATCAGGATGACTGGCAATGAAAAATGGGAGTTCAGATAGCAGAAATGATATAATTAATGACAATATTGTCATTAACAACAGAATTGGCCCAGACGGGAGAAAACATTGAAATGGATCACAGCACACACTGGGAGATCAAGAAATGAGGAAGCAGACTAAGTAACAAATGAAAAAGTTAAAATAGAGATTCCTTTAAGTAAACTGGAGTTTAAAACCCCAATTAAAAATGAACTAAGAGAGGACTGGCAGGATGTATGGACAAAAGAAACATTGGAGAAAGATTTCATGAAGCATGCCCTAGAATTGAAAATGCTGAAATACTGCAAAAACCTAAGAGAAAGAATGAGATAGCTCTACTCCAGATACTTACTAGACACTGTGGCTTAAATGGTAACTTGTCTTTAACTAATAAACACAAAGATGGGCTATGTGAGGCCAAAGAATCAGTCCACTAGAGTGAAAAGATTGTAACACGGAGAGCGGGATTTTGTATGACAAACTCAGACACCTAAAAGTGACAAAGTTTACAATAAAATACCTAGTCAGAGCATCAGGAAAATAGGGCATCTTTAAGGAAGCAATATTACAATTTTTTTTAAAAACAGGAAAGAGAGAGCGCAAGTGAGACTAACTATATATCAAGAAATCCAGCACCTGGCAGTTATAGACTGGGAATGTGTGACTCTGCCATGCCATATAATACAAGAAGCAGCAGCTGAGAGGACTTGTGCTTGCTTCCTGAGGGAACTCCTGGCTCGGACCCAACCAGATACCAGAACACCCACTGACAGAAGGTAGAACTGGTGTGGGCTGTTGTGTTCCCTTTATTATCCCGTTTACTGTTCTACTCAGGAAGGGCTTATGGTCTGAATGGGACTACCGCAGTTAAGCCCCTTTCCACAGGGAATGACCACACCCTTAGTAAATCTGTGTTATTTTCCCCTACTGGAGTCTATGCAGTGATTTGTCAGAAGCCTATAAGCAACATAGCTAATGTGTGACCATGTCCTTGTTAGCCTAAAATCCTTTTTGGATTTTATTCAGTGTTGATACTGTGGACTACATCCTGAGCTAATGTAAATAGCTGCAGCTCCATTGACTTTGCTGGGCCCATTTACACCAGAGGATCTCACCCACTCTGTTTTTATTATTTGAGAAATATGAAGCATGGGAGCGCTCAACACAAAGCTTTTTTATTGCTGATATGTATGTTAGTCAAGCAACATTGGATAGTGGTTTTTGCTCTTTTCGTTATCTAAAATGCTGTACTATATGCTGCTATTTGACAGGGAGAATCAGGATTATGTAGGTATTTATATAGAATGGTTATGCCATGCATTTTCTGGCATGCTTTTTATAAAACCTGTTCTTTGCAAAATAGCCTTATTTGACTAGTAAGTGTGGTTAAATTTAATGTTAATGTTAACCCTTTATTTAGAACTGTTTAGTTATTTGACACTATTATTCTAACAGCTGCTCAAGGTAGAAGCAGCACAGATGCTTTATTTTGTATTATAAAAATCTTACAGCTCCGGATATCAAAATCAATCATTCATTTGTACCTTGGCTGATGGCTGTTGATGGTCTCAGGTAGGGATTTTGCAAATTCTCTAAAGAGCTCAGGCAAAAAAGGATTCTTAGTTGTCAGAAACTGACGACAGTCTTTTGATAACCCATTATTGATTTATAAGCACCCTTCACAGCTATCACAAAGCTGTGCAAATAAATAAGATAAAATCAAATGTAAATAAGCAAAAAAAAAAAATGGTTTGACTTTTAAAAACACTGAGCGAAGCTATTTGAACAAATAATTAAAATTAAAAACTAGAGATTAGTGAAAACTCTGGTCAAGGTTTTAAAACTTTTCACTAGACAGTGCAAACAGCACCACTCACTATTAATTAACCTGCTGGTGGAGCACAAATGAATAAATGTTTCTCCTTGTAGCCTGCTCTTAAAGGTCCATAACCTTGAGCTCTGGTGAAATATTCAAAGGCGTAAATCCCAGGAGGAATGGAAATCAGGAGTTTCTGCTACTGATATGCTTTGCTACCTTGGGTTTGTCACAACATTTCTGCATGTAATCTCTCCTCCTCTATCCCCCCCCCCCCATTTGCAAAATGGAATTTTCTCTCTCTCCTAAGGCTACCTGCTCTATCTGTAGGTCCAACAAGGGCAAAATGATAGAAGTATTCTGTGCCCAAATGAGGGATACAGGACCTTCTTTGACCTTTCCACTGCTCACTTAGAAACAGACATCTCTCTATTCTTGGCTGACAACTCAGGGTATCCACCTCACGAAATAGCTTCAATGGTACTGATGCATCCTGCTTCGGAACACCAATAGCTAGCAAAGAAGCAAGCTCTTCCTAGGGCAATTTAGAATACCTCACAAAATGTGCAGGTGGAAGGGATTTAAGCTTTTTCAAGCCCACTGTTAACTCCTCCCCAACACATGACAATTTCATCTTTGTCTGTTGATGTGGTATGTACCCCACCCAGGCTCTGAAAGGATAATGTGGACCTGAGAGGCCAATCATGCTACTGGGCTGCACCTGGAGCATGGGCTAGGCTTAATTACAGATGAGTCCCCGCCGGGAGAGGAGCTGGGTGGTTAGTTTAAACAGAGGAAGTTTGGAGCAAAAGTTTGCTACAAGGACAGAAAAAGGAACTCTGCAGTTACTCTCTGGGATTAGAGCAGAGGAATACTGGAAGGGTCAAGGAGGAAACCCAGGGAGAGAGTAAGTCCTGGGATCTTCTCCTCTGTAGTAAAGTCTGGGAAGAGACCAGGAGTAGCCAGTTGGGTGGAGCAGGCTGCAGTGATGAGTATGATAATAGGATGGGATTGGGACTTGGGGATGTGTTCAGCTGAGGAACAGACAGAGAGGAAAGGTCAAGACTGAGGGGGTTGAAGAGGGTTTACACTTGGGATTTTATTTGGGAGATTCCAGGGGAGGGCCCTGTGAGTCCTGGCCCTGAGAGAAAGGCATACCTAGAAAGATTGTGGGGAGAAGGCCTGAAAAATATATTACAGTAGGAAGAAGTCCAGGAAGGAAACAGTGAGGAGTCCTGCAGAACAGACTGACTGCTGGTTATAGGACCCCTGGTCTGGCATCTAGTGTAGAGGATGGGACTGGGTTCCCCCTTGGGCCTCTGGTAAGGTGGCATAAGGCTCTGAGTAGGGGATAAAGATGATGGAGAGCCCTGAGAGACGTGTCTTGGGACCACAGTGCACTGAGGCAGGGCTGAAGACCTTTTAGAAGGACATCAGATGGTTTATTTGTTGAACTTCCTGTTACCCTGGAAGGTGTGAGATGAAAATGTGACTTGGCTGGAGGATCAAGTCATGAGATGAGAGACCCCTGCAGTCCTGGAATGACATGGAGCAGGGATCAGTGGAAAGGAAAGGGCCTGTTATGCCATGCTCTGCCAGAAAGGGGTGTTCCAGGTGAGTTCCCACCTCTCCAGTCTGTGAACGGACATTTGTTCTAGATGAATTTGACTGTTTGGCTACTAAAACAATGACTGAGCCTGGGTAAAATAGTCAATACAGGCAATCTGCTTCCAGAACACTGTAAATGGGGAGCCTGTAGAGGGATTATGAAAACTCCATTCTAGAGTCATGTCTGTAGCGGCTCGGGTCAGGTCTCATCCAGAGACCCTGATTCTGGTTAATTTTCTGTGGAAGGCTACATAAAGTATCATTTGAGTGGAAGACTCTCATATCTGGAGCCTGAATATCCTCTCACTTTGTAATTCAGGTGGAACTCCACTGAAGTCAAAGGCGTTACACTATCATGAAAACAACAAAAGTCAGAGGAGAATCTGGTCCTTGTTTTCTGCCCAGAGATGTATTTATTTAGAAAGACTGAGAAGAAAATTTGTCTGGCAACTTACATTACAAGAGCTCGAAAACCAGTGGTTTAGAGTCAGTGATAAAAACCTTGTGAGAACAGTTTTGGATTTTGAGTTTTCCAGGGCTTTGGATTTAAAACTTCAGACATGGCATGTGCCTAATGTTTGCTGAGGAACATGGGGGTTTAGAGAGTGGAGCAGCCTGCAAACTGACTGATTGACAGCAGAGGATCAGAGGGCTCCAGATACTGACTCGTAATTCCTGTGTCTAAGGCTGTCATGGTGGCTACTTGGAGTAGGCACTGCCTCCTTGTTATGTCAGATTCAGTATGGGTCAGATCTACAAAGGTATTTAGGCACCTACAGTTGTTGATAGGTGCTTCCTGGGAGATTCAGAAGTGCTCAGGTGAGAGGGATCTAATTCCCATTGTCTTTCAAGGGGTGTTAAGTGCCTAACCTGCTGCTCTAAATGGTCAGTTTTGCCTATCCACTGCTGAGGCCAACCCTGATGTGACAATCACACATCCAAATCATGGGTTAGATTGTGCCTTAAAAGTATAGGCTGTCCTGTAAGGTAGTCTGGAGCGGTTAGGCTACAGCAGCAGCCCCCAGGAAGTACTCTGAATTTCTCCCAGCATCTTCTGGGATGCATAAGTGTCTTTGCCTCATTGGATACAGTGTGAATTCCACTGCACATCAGGTGCGCACTTTGCTGGCTGATGCAGCAGGCATGGCAGAGCCATGTTATTAGTGCCATTGTTAGTAGTAGCTGTGTGCAGTGCCTGCATTCCCTAGCCGCCCTGGCATAGGAGCACAAGTCATGGTTCCTCACAATCTCCTCTTCCCTCCTGCTGCCCACCCACCCCCTCCCCTATTTGCACCTTTGTATGGTTGCACCTGCACAAGCCATGTTATGGTTCTAAACTGGCCCCAAAAGGTTGCCTAACTTCCAAACATCCTCATCTGTATTCTCTCCCCTTAGAGAGACAAGGTGGGTGAGATAGTATCTTTTATTAGACCAACTTCTGTCTCTCTCATCTTAGGCTCTGTGTAGCTTGAAACCATGTCTCTTTCTTCAGGCCTGGGAAACTTACTCAGTGTCACAGCACAGCAAGGTGGAACAGATTGTTTAGCGTAAGCAGCTAACACACATTTCAAGGGACTCTTCCAGGTGAAGTGGTCCATTAACACCTCTCTAGTCATAGAGGGGAAAGGTGGGGGGGAGGGGTTAGTGTGTTGTAATAAGTCATAAATCCAGTGTCTTTTTATTCAGTCCATGATTTTTAATGTGTGAGACACTGGCAAACCAGCTAACCTGTGTATGACTCATAACTTAACAAGAGGCATTACAACTGTAATATCAGGACAACTCACTTGTATGTGACTATCAAAGATGTACTAGACCAGAAATCACTAACCCATTCATTTGTCATAATGGAAATCCGGGTAAATGCTAAATGTTTTTCTCTGTGTACTTGTATCCTGTTAGAAGTTTACCAACGTAACCAAATGAGCTTTTAGATGCTAAATCTTTTTAATGTCTTAATTGCCTTACATTATGTATGCACCTGTGTTCAGTTAACTTTAAGATCAAAGAAACTAATAATGTTATCCATATTGTCTTCAGTTTATCTCTCCCTGTTACAGTGAATGACCAACTGTTGCCTTATGTAAATCAGTGTAACTGGATTACCCGTGTATGCTTAGGAAAGAGAATGTTAACTTCGAAGTGGTGGGTCAGCGTGTGCTCAACAAACAGGAGTCCTCAGTCACCTGCTGTGCTCAAAACATTTGACAACCTGGTTCAGCTATAAAAGAGAAACCTCAGGCCTGATCCTACATTTCTCTAGTCTGCTGAACAGGGAAAGGTTTAAACTGTGGGACTAGTATCTCCAAGTAGCTACTTGGAATACCCTGGGAAATGCCTGGAAAGATTCTAACAGACTCTACACAGCTAAGCTGCCATTTGGATTCTAACCTATTGGGATGATACGAGAGAGACTTTTGCAAGCCAGCGGACTCATCCAGCACAGCTACAAATCTGATATAAGGACCTTCCAAGCATCTGTAATGTTTATATAATCTTTTAACCATTCAATAACACTTTTCTTTTATTAATAATTTTTAGTTAGTTTACTAAGGATTGGCTGATATTTGGGTAAGATCTGAAATGTATATTGGCCTGGGGTAACTGTCTAATCCTTTGGGATTGGTAGAACCTCACATATAATGAAATGGGCTTTCAGTAAACTCTTACTATATTAGATGAATTTGTCTGGATGGGAACCAAGGGCTGGAATGCCTGAAAGGGACTGTTTGGCTTATTATTAACCAGTATGGTGTTACAGAAGCTCTTTTTGTTATTGGTTTGGTGACTGTAATTATAGAATAAACCACCAATTTGGGGGGATTGTCTGCCCTGTTTCTTGCAGTTTGCCTGGAGGTGGGATTCTCAGTGTGGCCCATTTCAGACACCCGGTCACAGTGCGTAGCAAAGTTATGAGTTTAAGCTCCCAGGCTCATATTTTGAAGGTGTTGTGCAGGTTTCTTTTGAGCATGAGGACTGAGAGGTCAGGTATAGAGTGATCGCTTTGTGAAAAGTGTTCACCCACAGCAGATACGTTTTTTGTCTTTTTCTGTGTGAGTTAATGCAAGAACATAGTGAAATGAGACAGCGTTGCTACAGGGACATTTAGTTCACTGTATGAGGTGTGCCACATGTTGTGATATAGGTATGTATAGGACCCATGGATTTTGAAATGTGTTGTGGGAGGTATTGATCATTGTAGCAGTGGAGAGCTGTCTACTGGTTTTGTCTGTTCTAGCAGAGTGTGGTGCTGCTTTTAGTTGGTGTGTTCTGGTCTGTGGGGAACTTTCTTCTGATGATGAGCTGAGAGATGTTGGATGGTTGTTTGAAGGCGAAAAGAGGGACTTCAGGAAAGATTCCTTTCAGGATTTGGTCCCCATTGACTATGGGTTGTAATTCTTGCACCTTAGTGACCGGAAGGAGCAGTGAGCTGGAAATAAGCTGTGCCATGCGATTCTTTAAGCTTTGCTGAAAGGTACTTCAATAACTCATTTTTGTGCTTTGTCTTTTGAATGCAATGGGATAGGTTTCGCATACCTTAGTTAGTTATTTTGAGAATGCTGTAACAGCATGAAAAGTGAGATTTCAAGAAGTAATAAATACAAAAGTCTCCATAATGAACTTGACAAGGAACTACAGTAAGTCATTAAAGTACTATAACTATGGGTATTAATGAGCTGTTAGCAACAATCCTGTGATTAGTCTTGGCTGCATTTTACAGAAAAATAATCTGTCCAATGAGTCTCACAAAAGGAGCTCCATGATCTTATTTTATCCACATCAACTGGAGCTTAGACTATCACTAGATCTAATACAAACCCTATAATGTATACTATAGTACAAAGACAGCTGTTTAAATAAAAAAAATCTTCAACTACAGTGAAGCATAAGTATTTAAAAACTATTAACTACTTGGAAGTGACTCAAATGCAACATACTAGATTTGTAGTTTTCATTCCTGATTTATGCTGGAAAAAGTACTGAATCATAAATTCTACCAAAAGATTTGGTCATAAGTGCATTAAAGCCAATATAGATCACCACAGAAAACTCTAACACCACTCTGAAGCCAAAAAGATGCCTCCACTGCAATGAAATCCACATAGGCAGAGCCCCAGCGGGACTCCATGTGGGCATCAGTGTAGGTGGATCTGATTCCAGCCTTAGAATCTTAATACCTAGCCTCATCCAAAACCTAGAAATAGGACTTACATTTATTAGTGGTGACACATAAAGTAAAATGAAATCTGTGTGAAATCTATTGTGTACCAATCTTGTTGTCTTTAGTCAGACAAACATCCATCCATCCATCCTCTGAAACATCCATCCTGAGCAGGTACAGTAACAAAACAATTCCAGCCTTCCATTGCTATGTATCTTGGAAGATTAATACTTTCACTCTTTTTTCTACTTTATTGACTCTCTGCAACTCTGTCAGGTGTGCTCACTGGAAATTAGCCCTAATCATTTTTCCCTTCAGTGTTATTACATTTTTATCTACATGTGCTCTTACTATAAGAAGTTTCTGCTTCAACTGACTCTTATGCAGTACTTGTGCCCTTTAAGACTTAACAAGAACCACTCTGCTGAAGAATAACTTTGTGCCCTTTTGGCAATGTATTACTAAACATATGATTTGACAGCCTCCATGTGGTTTCTCCCTGCTGGTTTCCCCCACCTCCATACTGTGCTAAAGTTGTTAAGACTTATTGAAATTCCCAGCTGAGAAGAAAAATGAAGAGCTATAGCATAGGTCAAGGCAAGATTGTTTAGGTACTAATGTCAATTCGTGACTCCACAGGGATACTCATTATAACATGTAATTTTGGGGGAAGAGGTTACCTACCTCTCAACCATGACCCAAGAATCTATTAGAAATCCATGTCTGGAAAGCTAGGCTAGACTAAGTTTTAAAGCTCTTATAAGTGAATCATTGAAAAGGCTTATTACAGAGTTTGTAAGTGTCTCGCTCTCACACACACGCTGGAGCAGAATGCAGGTTAAGTTGAACAAGTGCAACTTTACTAAACCCTGGGGCCAGCTCTTCCACGTGCCTGAGTTGCTTCCAGCCTAGCTCCCTGCATTCCTGTTCTACTCATGTCCCTCCAGGGAACATGGGCACTCAGACTCCAGTTCCACTGATCATGACACATTTTTCCCTGTTTTACAAACATTTTAATATAAACATTAAAAACAAATAATTGACTCTCAGACCCTCATCCGACATCCTTTTGGCCAGAGGTTGCAAGCACATAACGAGTTGGAGTGTTGACTTGCCATAGACTTAGCTGGTTACATCATCTTAGTTAGTTTAGTCTCCTCCACAGGCGATCACTCCAGGAGTGACCTGTCTCTGCTAGACTCTGAAACAGGGAGTCAAACCAGCTCTCTGCAGAATCTTCTCTTCCCTGTGGGATTGGGCTCTGGATGGTTCTGTCTCTCAATTCTGTCATGATCCTGCAGCAACAGAGATCTCCTGGGTGTTGGGCTCTGCTGGCTCATAAGTGCCTCCTGTTCCTTGTGGATTACTTGTGAATTTTGCGCAGTAACCGCCTATGATATGGGTGCCACTGCATCCCTCATGACTCCTTTAGGGCTGGTCTACACTGCCAGTGTACAGACTAAAATGTTCCTCCCATGGATGTAACTCCTGTTATGTCGACATAATAAAACCACCTCCAAGAGAAGCGTAGAGTTTGTCTGCTTAGTTATGGTGACACAGTGTTGGTGTAGAAACTGTGTCCCTTACATCAGCTGTGGGGCTGTCATTCCAGCAGAGCGGTGAAATTGACAAGGCTGCCCCAACTCCCATCCAGGAGAGGGCAGGCAAGAAGCCTTGACTCCCAGTGGAGAATGGGGAGGGGAGAAGCCCGGGGCTGTCTCCTGGCAGGGAATGGGGAGTGGGGAAGGGAGATCCCACTGGAAGCCTGGGAGTCTATGGGGCTCCCAGCAGGGAGCTGAGATACCGGGCTCTCAGCTCCCCACAGTGCCCCTCTTAGGTTGATGGAAACACTCCTGATGAGGACGCACACCACCGACCTAAGGAGGGTAGTGTGGACATCAGCCACCGGTGGCTGTAAGTCAACCTATGTCAGGTACACTTATTTTTCTAGTGTAGACAAGGCCTGAGTCCATTCAGGGTGTCTCTAATGGCTGTTTTCAGGATCCATCTCCTTGGCTGTCCTGTCATATTCTAGTGCCTGTTTTCTCTGACTGTTGGACATCTTCTTTCAGTGGTATCTCTACCCTTCTGGCTGCAATATGTCTCCTCTAATTGCTAGCAAAATTTTGATCTTTCGTCCTATCAGCGCCTGAGCTGGACTGTGGTAACATCCCTGTGATGGGGTATTCCTGTGTGCCAAAAATGCTGTCAAGGGGTTTGAACCAGAAGCAATGTGTCCTGGCTGTTTTCACAGCTGATTCCACTTTACCATTAGCTTGTGAATGTCCTGGGAGAGGTGATGTGGTGGTAAACTTCCACTTACATAAAAATTCCTTGAATTCTTCCAGGACAAACTGGGGTACATTGTTTCTGAATATGGCGTATAGAATGTCCTAGCTTGCAGAGTGGGCCTTCAGTTTGCCAGTCACTAACTTGCTTCTTGTATCAGAATGGCATTGACCTCCCAAAAATTTGAATAGTAGTCCAGTAATCAAGTACTGTTTTTCCTTGATGGTAAATAAGTCTGCTCCCACCTTTTTCTCATGGTCAGATGGGCAGATCATGTGGTCAGAGTCTCTTTCTGCTAACAAGTTTTCTGTCATGGTCTTGTCCAGCTTCTATATCATTGCTCCTTTCAACTACAGTGAGAATATCTGCAATTATTTTCACCCCATGTGCGGCCATCTGTAGCAACCAAATGTTGTTTCAGCATGCAGGACTCATCATCCAGGCTTACGTGCCAAAGCCCGTTCCTCACATCACAATCCATAAAGATTCGGGATTTGGAAGGACCTGACAAGATGCCACTATCTGCTGCCCACAGCTGATATCTTTTCAATGCCCAGTTCAGTGGCATTGGGTCTTTGTAGATATGTAATTTGCCTGACAGCTTCTTTACCACCATCATACTACTCATGCAGTCTGTACTGGCCTCTACGGGTGCTATAATGCCCCTACTCTGCAAACTTTTGTGCGCTTGCATAGTGGATTGCACAGTGCCACTGGAATTTTCCTTTGTGGTAAGCCCATAGAGTTCTATGATGGAACTATACTTAAAGGGTCATACCTTGAAAGAGAGGGTTGGCTGCCCTGAGCTTCACTGTCCTTAAAGGAGACAGATCATCTTCTCTACCATACATAGTTTTTATTTGTTGATTGTCTGGAATCTGGCGCTTATATACAAAATTATGCAGTTGATATAGGCTGTCAGAATTATTCAGAGAACCATCAGGCTAGTTAAGAAATTATTTTACAAAAGAATGAATAGGTTTGAATAAAGGAGAATGACAATTGTAACAATTACAAATGTGAATCAACCCTCTCCAGATTTTTGTCCCATTTAAGCCAATGAACATTTTGCTTTTGACTTCAATGGGAGTAAATTTAACACATTAGCTGCATGGAAACCAAGTAGATTATCAATTCTATGTGTAAGAATCTCCTTTGCCAAGAAAGGATTATATTTTTAGAATAGCCCAAGGAGTAAAGAGCATTTTCCAATAGTGTAGGGAAGATCCTGAGTAAAAGCCAGTCTCTGATTTGAGAAGAGCAACATGAAAACAACTTAACAGCGTGACACCATGCAATTTTTCCATCCTTGAATACAGAAATAATCTTAGACCATGAATTACAACTTTTTCTAAAAGTACTCTGGCTAACATTCAGTTCCAAAATGATATTTTTTAAAAACTTTAAACACATTCAATTATATATTGCCTTTTTAACAAATGTAAATGCCTCCTACTATTCAAGGGCTAATCATATTCAGAATAAAATATCTAAAATAGAATTATGTAAGTAAAATGTCAAAAGGATTTGGAATCAAAGATTAATTGTCAACACAACACTAATATGATTAAAGTGAGTAAATGTAATTTTGTGCTTGAATAAGTATTAAACCGCTCTAGAATTGTGTGAATGATTTATTTGGGCCAAACTGAGTCACTCTAAAATATATTCTTTATAATCACTCAAAGCCAGCCCTTGCTATTGTAAGTGGATTCTTATAATAGTACCTATGATAAAAAATATCTGCTACTCTTCTGCTGATTCTAGTAGTGTTGTTCTAGATAATTAGAATAATAAATCTGAACACAGGCTGTCACCATGTAGGACTCTGGCCCTGATTCAGCAGAGTATTCATGCATGTGAGTAGTGCTATTGACATAGGTGCTCTGTAGATGTATCTGTAGGTGCTCTGTAGGTGCTCATCAGATGTATCTGGTGCAAAAAAAACCTCTTGTTGTTTTGCTGAAAACAGACTACCACGGCTACCCCTCTGGAAGATGCCATATAGCTACAGGTGCCAGATAGCAAGAAACAAGCCTTAAACATAGCCCAGGCCTATCTTGTGACAGATCCAACCATTCAGCCCCCTGGTTTTGGCCTTTCAGGCTATGTATGGCAAAAAGCTCAATCACTTCAGATGGGGAGTGATCACTAAAATCCAAGTGAACAGGAAATAGGAGATTTTGCATAATGTTAGTTGCAGCTACTGTCCTCAGGGATGAAAAGAAGGGGAGGGTATTCCCTGTACAGCCCAGCAATTCCATTCCTCAGTCAAGCAGAAGAATCACTTAAGAAATGCAAGATACTGTGAGTATAAGTGGGGCCTTGGAGACTCCCCTCTTTGCTATGGTGGACTGTTAAAAGATCTAAGCCACATACTTGCAGGTTGCAGCCCGTACTTGCACAATACCTTTCCCTCAGCTCTTGAATGGTTAAGACACTTAAATGGTCAAGTCAACGGTGTTAGTCAAAGTAGCTGCAATCACTAGATAAAATCTCTAAATCTGCTACCCATAGACCTACTTGGGCACAATACTGCACCAGATACCTCTGAAACTAGGTGTATTTAGACTTGGTTCTTTGACTTCAACAGGGTCAGGATACCTTCTATAGTAAATAAATCAAGGTGTTCCCTAACAGTGAGGCCTAGAATATGGTTCTTAAGGGGAACCAAAAGCATTGGAGAGGCAGATTGGCAGATCCTGTAATGAGCAAAGAGCACTACCAGAAAAGACTCCCCTCTTCTGCATGGAGCAAAGGGCATAAAGTTATCACATTTCCTCCCTCCAGCTCCTATTGTGTGAGGAGAAGGGGTGAGAAGATCAGGGCAGGCCAAAGCTTTAGGAGAGTTCATATCCAGGGGTTACCAATGTCTATGGTACGTGTGCCACTGATGGCACATGAGCTTGATATTCCATCAGTTTCAGCTCAACAATTTTTAAGAAGGTATTTTAAATGACCCCATAAAGTTTGGGAGTGACTGGGCAGACATTCAACCAAACTCAATGCATTTAATAAAGAAATTAGTTGCTTACCTTCCAGCTGTGGCTTTAACGCATACACTGAAGACTGAGTGTTCACATTATCCCCTAAGGAAGGCCCCAATGATCAAATATTGAGAATTTTGTGTTGCTTTTTGTAAAATACTTGCACATGCTCTTTACACAACTTTGGTAGACTAGAGAGTTGAGATGTTTGACCCTACAGTAAAAAATAATTTGGTTCCTAGGTTTCACTGCATTCCAGCACAGAAATGAGAATGTTTCATTCTCATTTTTAACATTTTTCCATATTTCTGGAGTAGTGAGTTGCCTGCATGCCACAGTACCTTCTGTTTTCTTCTCAGTGGTCACTGCTTGGGTCTATAAAAGTTTTGCAACAAAATGTAATAGTATGATGTGAAATCTGTTTGGTTGTGGGCTATCTGTGAACCTCAATGAGTTGTGACTAGGGCCCTTGATCCCACCACACACACAAAGAACTTCCTGTTAGTACAGTGAGCTCTGGGGTGTTTTGGATCCAGGATGAGATGAAGGGTAGTGATGGTATGCTGAACCCCTGGGCTGCAGCCGGGGAGCTATGGAACCGCTCGCTGGGTACCTTATCAACTATTTAGCTTGAGGTGGGCTCTCCCACCATACTCTGGCTGATGATACTCTCCAGACCTGTTATTACCCAACCTGACAGCAGGTGGCACTACATACCCAATTTAGTTCAATAAATGCTTTTCCCAGCCACTCATGAACCACCAATAAAGAAGCTCCAGATGGCTCCCCAGCCTACCACCCCAGGGCTATACTGTCTTGTCCTGGTCAAAAGTCTGACCAGTGAAGTTTATTGTCCAGTATGCCTTCCACTTGAAGTGGAAGAGACATGCAGCTGAGCTGAATTGCCTAAATCCTTCACTCAAAAACACACTGGTTCAGATAAAACTAGTTTATTAACTACAGAAAAATAGATTTTAAGTGATTGTGAGTGGCAAGTAAGAGGATAGAAGTAGTTATCGAGCAAAATAAACATAAGATCGCAGTTGAAGTTCTATACACTAACAGGATTTGAATTAGCAATGTCTCACCCTTGTTAGTTGGTACAAGCAGTTCCTTAAAAACACAGGCTGGGCAGCCTTCTGTGCCTGGGACTCCCCTCCCCACTTCCAAAGTCCTTTTGTCTTCTAGATGATCTTCCAGGTGTTCAGTTGTAGGGGAGTGGAGCCAAGTGATATCACACACACACACACATCCTCCCTTATACCTTCTCCCAGCTTTCTGGGAGGATTCTTTGTATGTGACATGGGGGCCACCCCCATTGGTAAGCAGTGTTCCATTGTGTATGTGTTTCCTCTGTGAAGTCTTTTAGGAGGCCTTTGGGAGAGTGGATTCCCTTTAATGGGCCATCAGCACATCTGGCTACTCCATTGTTGTACCTGAAAAGTTTTTATGGGAGTTTCCTACCTTGCAATATGTTCTAATAGCATATTCAACAATGTTTCATAACTTCTCATGCAATCCACCAGGATGTTAATGTTTAGCAGATCAAGTATTTTAAAGTGATACCAAACAAGGCATACTTTGTACAGAACATATAATTATATGCCAGGTGAATGTGGGGATTTTGGAATGTTGTTTTCCAACAGAGACTGTCACGGGTAAAGGGAAAAGCAGCAGCAGGACTAAAGGAGCCTTTCTGGTTTCTGTTGCTGAAGAAAGGCCACCCATGCAAGTCCAAGAAACATCTGCTACCAAGGAGAATTTCAGCGGTCTGTCTCTGAAGACCCTGGAGCAGGCTCCTCTAAAAGAAGAAGGCCTCTGATCTGCTTCATGGTGAAGTCTGATCTTACTGGAGCAGATTCTCAGCTGGTCCTGGATTTATAGTATCAGTTCTTCTGGAACAGATTATAGCAGCTGCTGTGCATTATTAAAATAATTAACACCATGTTTGGAGTAAATCATTTGCAGAATATTAGTTTCTTCACCCTTATTGGAAATAATGTACTTACTTACTATTTGTCCAAACTAGTGATTTCTTCAATCTTTTCACATTAGTATGAGATAACAGAACCTTATCAAACTTATGAAATTGCTTTCTGCTTCAAGTTCAGTATGCAATTTTGAAATTCTCCTTTTTGCTAAATCAGGAAAGAAGATTTGATTTGTGTTTAAGCAACCAAATACACTAGTCTGTAATGAGGATTCAGCCTGTACACATGCCAAGTTTGTTTGTGAATAGATACAGTAGTTTCCTGCAATATCAAGGACAAACCTTCCTGAAGTTAAGCCTCATTGAGCTAAACCTTGTTGAATTAAGTATTTTAGGAAATCATTGTATTAAAAATGCAAATGTTTATGTATTAATGTGGGTTTCTGCCCACGAACGCTTAGGCCCAAATAAATTTGTTACTCTTTAAGGTGCCACAGAACTCTCATTTTATTAATTATAATGGTTGCTACAGGTGACAGCTGGAAGGCTGTTTGGAAACCACCTGTTTCAATAGTAAACCCTGCTTTAATTCTATTTATAGCTCAAATTATAAATTAAAACATGCACTTAAAACTGTTTTTCATTGTTAAATGGAAGGATGTTATGGCTAAGAGACACCAACTACAGCATGGAAAAACAAAAGGGGAGAGATGTTGTGTCAGTATGATGAATGAGAGCCTTTTGTTTGTCTCTGTCACTCAGCACAGCTGAATTTGTGTTTGAGAACCTGGTGCTGAATTGTGCAGGGAAGAGTGTGAGGGGAGGAAATAATGACCATGCAGCAGGTCTTTGCTTCACTGTTAAAACTCTCCTGTCAATTATTGCATGACAGATGAGATGTTTTCCATTCTCCAGACTCTTTCCTCATGTAGGTCACATGGTCAATGTATCTGTTTCTATCTAAATGTAAAATAACCCTTTTGTTTAATTGAGACCCTCCTTCCATACAAATTCAGCATTCCTCCCTCCCCCCGCCCCAAACACACACACTCATTTTCCCTTTTTTGTTAGCTAAGAAAAATATGGAAAAATGCACGATCATGGACTTGATTCAGAAATTTATTTGGGAGAAAAAAAAAACCCTGTTTAAAAATACACTACTAGGACCCATTTAAAGAGTCAGCATTTTCAATTAATACTAGTTACTACAGGGAGCTCCTATTTTAAGTGTCAGAGAAAACTGTTCTGTCAGAAATCAGTGGGCAAATTCTGACTCTGATGGCAGCCACTTGATCTCCCTGTTCTAGAAGGACAACACATATCACACCATATACTGTTTTAACAGGAAACCTAGGAAATGCAATTTGAGTAAAATATACAGTATATATGTGAAATGAGTGACAAATGTATATCCTGTTCCTGTCTACTCTAATCACAAATTGCATATAACTCAACAAGGGCAGGCACTGGACCAAGGTAGAGTGCAATATTTATCCGTTAGGATTACAGTGGTTTTTGACATACATCTCAAAGTGAAAGGTACTTCACCTAATTCATTGCTTAGTCCCTAAGACTACATCTATGCTAAAGAACAGCACCAGCGTGAGTTACAATAGAGCAATGCATCTGCCCCGTGTCTTGTTTCATGTGTGCACATAGAATTGTTACAGGGACTGTGGTGTGTTGCATCCATCTCACAATGCCTGGCACAGTTCTAGGAGCAAGTACACAATGTCAATTAATATTCTCAATTCAGTGTTTCCCCACCTGTGAGGAGTCTTCCCTTGGGAAGCCATGAAGGAGCCTCAAGGGGGTGCAGACAGACCTTTCAATTGCACTCCGGAGTCCAGGTTTTCATTTTTAAAGCAAGTCTCTAGCTGTTATGGTTGTGGGGAAACCTTGAAAATGTGCCGTGAGCGTAACCAATGCAGACATAACTGCCTGAGTTTGCAGAGCCTGAAAAATAGCTCTGAGGTGTAAACTGGCCCCCATTCATTTCAAAGGGGCCTCAATGCAGATGCCAATGGTACTTCAAATGTCAACTTTGTTAACTATTTTACTGCTCATCTAGTCATGTAAGAAGGAAGTATCCTATAATGAAAATCCATACAGTCTACTGTGAGTGACCACTCATTTTGGATAGGCTTTTAACACATGGCACGACTGAAGTGAGGCATGATTGGCTCAATTTTCCTTGAGGGAGGCTCAGCCTTGCAAAGTCGAAGATATGTTTTAATGTGTATTTGAACCTGTTCACATTGGTGATAGGCACCATTGCCTGCTTTGAAGGGTCCTGTCCTGCATGTAGATTGCGGCATAGAATCATAGAAGATTAGGGTCAGAAGGGACCTCAGGAGGTCATCTAGTCCAACCCCTGGCTCAAAGCAGGACTAAAACATGCATCGTGAGAGGCAGGGGCTCCAGCTTGCTAGGCTTTCATACTTCTGCAGTCACAGTTGGGGAATCAGCAGCTCAGACTGCACCAGCTGCCAGATGGCTTGTGAGACTGCAAGAGCTGTGAGGCTCTGGGACACCTGTGGCTGGCTGGAATCAAAGAGATAAGGGGCAAAGCTGGCCAAAAATCATCTGACACATTCAGAGTTTGGATCATTTTTCCCCCCCATGACAATTTTAGAATTTTGCCCCCAGCTCTAATAAGGAAGGGGCTTACTTTTGTTATTTTCATTCATTTATTTGGCCATGTCTTACCCTTTGCTGTTGTGTACTTCTCTGGCTTATTGTCATAGGGCAGCCCCAGCTGGAGCTGGCTGGAGCATGAATGGTGAATCTGCTTCAGCTTCCCCTCTTAGGTAATTGAAGCATTACATGTCAAGCTCTTTCCTCAGTAATGCCCTTCCTTGGAGGGAATTTATTAGCAAACTCAGTCCATAACAGAAGTCCCAAACATAGCCCACTTATCACCTCAGTGCACGTACTCCTTCAAATCCCATGACAACACCCAGCATGACACTCTGGTATCTCCTGCCACTCATCAGTCCTCTTGTGTCTCTTTGCCAGGACAGCCAGCTGAGCCCTTCCAGTGGAAGTACAATCCCACTCTTCCCAGCAGAAACCCCCACAGCCTCTCTGCTAGGAGATCACCCTCTGCAGAGGAGTGTCTCTCACTCCCCCACCCTTCTCACTATTGTGCTGGATCCAGCTCTCCAGGATAGAGATGTCAGCAGGTAACCCCCTCCACTGCTTCCCTGCCTTCAGCCCAGTCTCCAGCCTCAGCTCCCCAGCTTACAGTCAGCAAGCACCTCCCTCCACAGCTCCTTCTGTGTTCAGCCTTCCATCCTTGGCTTGGTGGGGGGCAAATGGCTCTTCCTGTTCCTCTTGCCTTCTGTCAGGAAACACCTTCTAGGCTCCAGGTCTGGCAGCTCCCACCTGCCTCTTTTCCTGACTGCATCTTACAGCCTTTGTCTCATTGGGTCTCTCTGACTCACCAGCTCTCCCCACCCCCGGCCCAATAGCTCCCAGGCGCTGCCCAGCCTTCTTAATTGGACAAATGGCAGCACCTGTCCTGGCACAGGACCTACTTCACTGACTGGAGCCAGCCATCATGTGACTCTTTTGCTTTACTTTACAGTTGACCTAGTAGTTCAATTCTTTCTCCTATAGCTCTCTCAACCCAGGCCTGAGTCCAGACAGCAGACAGCTTCTCTTGCAAGCCAGTGAGTCCCCTGTGTGACTAAGAAGACCACTTCTGATATTACTTAACATCAATATTTCAAAATTACAACCATTCATATGAGATTATGCATGTCAGGTACCATTAGAAAGGTTATAACTTGCTAAGTATGATGATGATGTTTATGTGCATGTCATACTTTGGTTGGAAGTTATGGATATGTTTGATGCATCTGTATTTCAGCTTGTGCTGTGTTTCTGGGCAACACCCCAGACAGGATAGCTGCAGCACTAGCTTGCTTAATGGCTCATTCAGGAAACTCACAGGTACAATGGGCCCAGGGGAAGAAGCCAGGGATACACCTGATGAGTCACCAGGACTTACTCATGTGACCCTGGACTTCATCTTGCTTCTGTAAATTTCCACAAGCAGCATGGAAAAGGCCAAGGGATATAAAAGGCAGCTGCACCACCACATCCATTTTGTCTTCAGTCTTCACCTACCTCTGGATCAACTAATTTACAACTGAAGCTGTGAAATGAAGAACTGAGACCCATCCAGGTACAGGATGTACACTAGAGGGACTGTACAAGCGTGCAACCTCCACAGTTCTACTGATAACCTGATGTATTTGGACTTTCAAATCATTTGTATGTATCTGATTGCTTTAATCCTTTAATATTTCTCTTATGGTTGATTTCTTTCCTTTTATAATAAACCTTTAGTTTTAATTACTAAAGGATTGGCTGGCAATGTGGTATTTTGGGTAAGAGCCAAACTTATATTGATCTGATACTGTAGCTGACCCTTTGGGGTCAGGAGAACCTTTCTGGTAAAGAGCATAGAGTTTTAAATAACTTACCTCTTTATTGGACCTAGTGGCTGATTGGGAGCCTGAGACTGAAATGCAGTAAAGGGGGCTGTGTATATTTTATTTTAGCTTCTTGATAACCAGTGTGGGGAATCAGAAGCATTGTTTGTGGCTGGTTGGGAAGTCTGATTTCAGTGTCACCCACCAGTGGTGGGAGAATCTGCTCTCCTTTTACAGCCTGCCCTGACCTTGGCATTTTCAGGTGGTTTACCCTAAGCATGGAAGGGTCACACTCTTCTCCCATATTCTGTAGAGGGGCTCTTTGGCAGGGTGAAATGGGGTATGCAATGAGTGGGTACTGTAACATAGCAATGTAAGTGATTTGGGATGCCTCATGGGAGCTATAATTCAGCTGCCTCATGCCCCCATTATTCCCTATGGACCATGTTCCCCAGCTAGACTGTTTTTCATGGTGCACCACACCCACGGACTCCCATGATGCACTGCGGTGACTCAGCAAGTGGTGAGACCATGGATCAACATGGGAGATGTAGTCTGGCCAGGGACACCCATGCATAGAGAAGAAAAGGTGTATGGAGCACCCAAACAACTTCCATAAGGCAATGTGATGGCATTACCAAATCAGAGTGACCAAGTGCAGGATGCAACTGTGTTTGTCAAGCACAGTCACAAAGGTGCTCTGAACATTTGTGCACTGTTGCAGACAATGTATATGGTGGTGGCTATACTTCTGAAAGGTCCCTTGTGTCAAAGGATGGCCCTCATTTTTGTCCCAAAGTTACCCTGTTATACACAAATTTGATGTCTCCTCACTCTTATTGCTGAAACATATTTACATCAGAAATAATGAATCATGGAACTGTGTTAGAAAGAGTTATTATGAAATTCATTCCCTCGGTGTAAGTATTTTCAATTTCCTGCACAAATAATTTCCACTCCTTTTCAATTGCTTGCACCAACATACCCTTTTCTTCTGGTCTGACCATTTCCTCATCCAGTCAAAGAGCAGAGACTTCCCTTCTTCCCACCAGGGCAGTGAACAAAAGTACCAAAGCTGTTTTACTCCTAAAGGCTCCTGAACCCTCTAGGTTTTCAACTTGCCAAGGGAAACAACCCACACAAATATAAGACCAAGGTGCTGACCAGTTAGTACAACAGTGCAATCACCTGATATTTATTATCATTAGCGTCTTGGCCCAAAGATACCCATTCCTCCCATACTGTATAAGATCACCATGTTTCACAGAAGAACTATGGCAGACGATGTGCACTGGCGGAAGGGTAGAGCACCAGCAGTGTAAAACGTATTGTGAATCTCTCCACTAGCAGCACAAATGACACTTGCAGGTCTACACCACTGCAGTAAATGAGGCAGAACAAGCTTTTCATTCCTTTGCAATCAACCTGACAAAACCAAGCTATTTCACATAGTGAACTGGCTAATCAACTCAGACTGCATAGCTCAAACTCCAGACCCACGTGTCAACAGCTGTTAAGAGCTGTCAGCATACTACACTGATAAGATCAACCAAGTACATTTGGAGTTAACTGGGAAAGAAGATTTCATCCTGACCAGATTGTATTATTCACCCCACCTCCCCTGACTGGGTTTGTTCCTATCACACATGGTGAAGCTCAAGAAGCGCTGAAAAATCTTAGGGCCGCAAGCTGGGAAATAGATCCATATCCCTCCTTGATGGTAAAAGCCAGTGAAGAATAACTATATCCACTATTGATGGTAATGGTCAATGCCTCCTCCAGAGAAGAATCACACCTACCAAACTTCTTGAAAAATGCAATAGTTCACCCAATCCTCAGGAATCCAACACTCAACCCTGAAGGACTCTCCAATAACTGTCCTGTCTCCAAATTTCCATTCCTGGGCAAAATTAACTGACAGAGTAGGAACCATCAATTTCCAACAACATGTGACATCCTGGATGTCTCACTAACAATGTTCAGATCAGGGCACAGCACAGATCCCGCTCTAGTGGCACTAAAAGATAACTTCCCCTTCATCATAGACACGGATAAAATCTTCAGGCTCACGCTTCTGGAGTAGTGATGATCAGTGTCTCCTGCTCTTCACAGGCTCTTGCTGGCTGGGTCTCACAGGGTTCATGCTTATCCCCTCATTTCCTAAATAACTACATGAGACCACTGGGAGAAATGATGAGATGCCACGGGCTCAGCTGCCATCAGTGTGATGGAGAAACTCTGCTCTATATCACATTCTCAACTGATGCAACCACCACCACTACTAAAATGTCACAATGCCCACAAAAAATTAGCTATAATGGGCTCAGGCTAAACTCAGGCAAGATGCTGGTCAGAAAAGGGAAATGCTTTGAAGAACTGTCAAAGACATTGTCTCCATCTCCTATTGAAGGCATACCGCCTCCATTTGTCAGAGTGGTGTGAGGCCTCAGGAGAACCTGTTTGACTCCTCACTGAGTTTAGATGACCAGGTACCGTTTCCAAAAATGCTTTCTTTCACCTCCAGCTTGCTAGAAAACTTCATCCCTTTCTCCTGGATGAGGATCTGCCCACTGTGATCCAGGCATTTGTCACCTCCAGGCTCAATTCCTGTAATTTACTGTATCTGAAGTAGACGATAAAGACGGTACACAAGCTGCAGCAGATGCAGAATGAGCACATCAAGTCCATACTTAAGTTCCTCCACTGGCTCTCCCAGTTAGTTTCTGATGCCAGTTTAAAGCCTGGGTACTAATTTTCGAAACAATTAAAGGTTCATGCCCCAGCTACATTATGGTTCAAATTTCAATCTACAAACCATTGCAGCAACTGCGCTCCTCTGGGACAATGCAGATCACAAAGCTCAGGATGAAGTGTCTGAGAGCTGGGGACAAAGCATTCTCTGTCAAGGGAATTTGGGCCAGGAACAAACATCTACAGGAAATCAAATGAATCCAGAGTCTGTCCGTCTCTCTTTAGGAAATGCTGCAAATCCTTCCTCTTCAAAAGAGGCACTTCTACCATAAGACTGATACAACACTGACATCCCCAGTAAACCTCTACCAACCAAAAATTAATAAAATTTAAATAAAAACTCCACTCCAAGCAGAGTTTTACTCTGAGAAAGAGCGCATGCCAGAAACTCTTTGACGTCCGACAGGGTCTTTGCTATTGCAATTGATTTTGCAAGAAAAGTGCTCAAATACTATGGGGAGGCACAGCAGTATAAAACCCTAATATAGGTAATTATTTTGCATTCCCTCATTTTGGGACTTTGCCACACATCACATCCCACACTGGTGCCATGGCAGGTTGAGAGAGATGGTTGTGGCAATGCCAAAATTCTCTAGTGTGGAGAAGGCCTAAAAGCTTTGTCCTCAGCAGACTAGCATTACCTGTTGGACTGTCACCAGGATGAACCGTGAAGTGAACACTTGTTTAAAAGTTGCTGCTGTTCCAAAATTCATCTGCTACTATGCCAGAATTCTGGAATGGTTCAGAAACTGTTGACAGATGCCCAGTTATCACAGCCAGAGACCATACTCTCCCAACAGAAATTGGCTTACTCAGTTTGTTTTAATGTACACTGTTTATTTACTAATGTAATAGCCTTGCAACCTTTTGTTGCTGCTGTTAGCTGCAGCAAGGTCAGCAGCACTCTCATTAATGTTGACTGGCAGAAAGAGATGGCAACATGCAAAGTCTATTCCAGAAGACCCAGTCTCCTGAGTGGTGCTAATATTGACCATTATAGATAGCACTGCTATACTACAAAGTCACTCTGCCCTTTGATTAGGAAGGTTGAAGCTGGGTTAGCAAATGGTGTATCTCCAGTCTACTGTAGGAACAGAGGTGGAAAATTCAATACAGGAAGTTCAGAGACAGACAAAACAAAGATTTAATAATTCATCATTATCTCCCAAGGCACTAGAAAAAAAGATGACAGTGCACCCACTATATCATATATAAATAGCCAAAACCCCGAAAATTGTAGATAATGGTAACGTTTTGAATCCTCCAACTGACACTATTCTAATTTAGTTCCCTACAAGGAATTCTTCAGAAGAACTTCAAAATAAAAAATTTAACTCAATTAAATCATTTCTAAACGCTGTAATGGGATTATTTTAGCAGAAAGTTCTCATCTTCTGTGATTTGCAGCTTTCCCTTCATCTGATAACCTTAGTTTGAAAAGTGCAAAGAAGGGAAAAGATCAGGTGGAAACTGGTGATTTGAAATGCAATTTGCAATAACTTGTTATTACTTACCTAAATTGTTCAAAATCTAGCCAAACCATAAGATTCAGAAGAATTAAATTCATCACATGGAGTTGTAGAAGTTCACAATACTGGTGACTTTGGAATCTGCTGCCTGGGAGTTTTAAGTCAAGTATTTATCTAGCGCAGGTTATTTGCTGAAATGTTATATAAAACAATGAGACGGGAAAGCAGCTGGAGCTGAGCAGTTGAAACTTAGAGTTAGGTGTTCAGCTGGTCATAGCTCTTGAGAATTCACACAAAGCTCTCAGCTAGAGACTGAGTGGGAGACGCAAAGGAATTTAGGCGCCAACAGTCAAGCTTAGGCACCTAAGTCTGGGGCTCAGGTGACTAATTCCCAGTTTTAGGCTCCACTGTGATCCACAAAACTCCCACTGATCCCTGTAGGTGCCTAACCTCACTTGGTGCTGAAATGTTCAGGGTAAAATTGCTCCTTGGCACCTTAGTTACCCCTCTGGCCAGAGAGAAAGAGAATGACTGTGTATCCCAGTGATGTGGGCATTTGTCTGAGGAGGTGGGAGAGCCAAGGTTCAGTCCCTCTGCTCCACTATTCTTTAATTATTTATCCAAAGTGGAACAGCTTCAACAGGAGAGATTGAGCAATCCCCACATCAGACTATCCCACAGCTCAGTAGTTAGCACACCTCTCCTGAGAAGTGGGAGACTCCCTCTTCAAATCCCGTCTTCCCCTCAGGCAGATGGGGCAACTGACCCTGGGTCTTCAACACCCTAGGTGAGTGCCCTAGCCACTAAGAGATATAGGTGGGCCTCTGGTTTTGTGTGGAGACAGGCACCCGCCTAACTAATTCGCACAAGAAATGCCTGACTTCCATAGAGGGGTGCCTTTTACAGATCGCTAGCAGAGATAGGCACCTCCGTGCAGCCTGGACTTAGGTACCTATGTCAGTGAGAAAGTCGGGGCTTAGAACACACCTCTGTCGTCAGCATCTCCCATTGCCTAGCTTAGGTAGCTTCCCGCTTATTGTGGCGATGGGGAGCCGTGTAAGTATCTGGACAGAGGTAGGTAGTAGTCCACAGTGCTTGCTCAGTTCTGGAATTGGCTAAGGATTTTCATGGATCGTGCCTGTGGGGGGGAGGGGGGGGAATGGTACGTATTGTACAACCCTTTATTGCATTGTACAATTTTCCAATTGTAATGATTTTTAATGCATTTCTAACCAGAGAAAATCATTCTCCAAAATGTACGTCCAAAATGCAATAATGTATCTGGCAGCTGCCTTGTCTGCCCAAGGCTGCACACACTGGTCCCTCAGAAGCCAAGTTATTATTGGCTTCCCCATCCAGAGCTGTGCAAAACCACCACTCTGAAGTGGTGCACGTGCAGAGCAGGAGCTAATGCTACTTGCAGATGCAGTTACTCATGCACAGATAGCTGCTGGTTCCAGACAGACTCCTCTTCAGAATGCAGTAGCTCCCCTAGCACTGCCCACGGTTCTAATAATTGGACTTAATTTGTTACATCACCACCCAGTCCCAACACCATATACCTGATGCATATGGATTTCCATTATTGAAGGGTAAGGGTAACGTGGCAGGGAGCGCTTCTACCCACTTTGTGACCTCCAACTCAGTTCCCACTAGCTTCTCTCCTCGTTAAGCTGTGGTAGTATACTGCTGTACAAAAAAGGACTGCTGAGGATGATCTTGGCTCTTACAGTGGGCACATAAGAGCATTTTTATTGTTTTGACAATATACATAGTTTAGTAAAACAAACAATGTTACAGTTTTGGCCTTTTGCTAATTTGATCAAAATTGTAGCAGAAGAATATATATACATAAGTAATTATAGGTGACCTGTGAAGGAAAGAGGAAAAACCCCCCAGATATTTCTGAATGATGAAGGTCTGAAAAGATCCCCGTCCTCCCTTCTCCCACCCCACCACACAATGTTTGGTTTTTAAATAGAAATCCAGGTCTTGTTTATGCTGGAAGTGTCTATGGACAGTGGGAAATTTAGCAAGATTATACCATCCTAGACAAAGGATGTTTAAACCTGTTTAAGTAAAAAGAGATGTTAATTTTAGACTGTTTTAAAACTCTGGGGTATTGTAGTTTTGTTGTTAACTAAACATAACCAAACAACATCTGCTTAGCTAAAATATGTGAAAGAAATGCAATCTGTGTTAATGATTCAACACTCCCACACTTTCAATTATAAGTGCTGACCGCTACCAATCTTTATTTCTGAAAACTCAATAAATCCGTCCGCAAAACAACGAAAGACAAGATTTGATGTTCCTGATCTTTCTAAGGTTAAAAGGAGCATGAAAAAAATATAAACCCTCCCCAAACCAATCAGGGTTTCTTTATACATCATTGGAAAGCAAACACCATCACAAACAAAATTTATCTTCCTGGGTAGGTCACCTTTAGTGGAATATTAGGTACATACTGGCTTGTTGATTCAATGTCAACCTAAGATGGATTTAGACCAAAATATTATACTGCTACATCTTAGGTCTTAAGTACCGAACTCCACCTCCCCCATTGTTCTCAATGCACCTGGATATCTATAAGATGCCTCTGTGTTACTTATTTTCTGAATTACTGCATCTGAAGAAGAGAGCTGAAGTCTCTCAAAAGCTTATGCCTGCAAATATTAAATGTGTTAGTCTTTAAAGTGCCACAGAACTCTCGTTGGTTTTGCTACATCTTAGTCACATGGGATGACATGCTAGGAGTGAGTGCCAAAGACTGCTGCTGTTTGGTTGATTAACCTTTCCAAAGCAAATGATACAGCAATTCATTCAAAATATTTGGTAAAATCGCTGTAGTCTGTCAATGGACAAATTTCATTGAGCTTTGTGTGAAAACTAAGAAATTACTCCATAAAACCCAAACAAATGTAGCTTTTGTAATATGGAGGTGGTGGGGATTGGGAAAAGTAAGGGGAGACTTCATTAAAGGTCATTTTAGGGCTATCTTTTGTTGTCAGTTAATATCCTGTACAGTCCTTTATATATGTAATAGCTTCACTGTCAGCATGTATGGAATGAAAGTATTATTTGTGATAATTGTAGTATGATGCATGACATTGAGGTAATTCACAAGTAGTAATTTCATTTTAATGTTCCAAATCGGCTCACTGGGAATAGTTAAACTATTTTTAAAAGACTTAACTCTCTATGATAACAAGTCATAGAAGAAAGCTGAATGTAATTGTCCAATATCATACCTTCACAGAACCTTTTTGCTAGGAAATTAGTTCACCTAATTGAGCATGTATCCATCTTTAAAACATTAAAACATTATGGATGTAGACCATCCAGTGATAAGTATGAAAAGGTAAAGTTGAGTTCAAAATTAACCTTTAGCATCCTGTCTGAAGTAACCAGTTTCCTAGCATTTGGCAGAACCTTTAGTGGGAGCTGTGATGAGAGGAGGAGGGGCTAACTTAGTACTGGTGTAGCTAAACCCTGCTCCACTATACCTTTAACTAGCTTGGAACCTCTGCTTGTTCTGCATTCCTGATTCCCACACTCCTTCAGCTCCCCTGTTCCTGGGTCTGACCCCTTGACTCTCAGAGCAGCATCAGGTGACAGGTAGCTAACACACAAAGTAGTGGCTGAGCAATGGATACATTTGGTAGGGACCCTACAATGACTATGCCAAAGAAGCCAGCAGGAAAGTTGGTATTACAGCCGGTTGGGCAAATAAGTTGCTGCCACTGCAATGAGAAGATACTTCCACTCTCTCTGAGTGGAGTTGAGGGGTGGGGAGTTGGTAGGAGATTGCTATGAAGCTTGGGAAGAGGAGGAGGAAAGCAGTTAAACTGGCTCACATCTGTCACCTTAGATTAACCCTTCTACTCTAGGAACAACTATACTGGTCCTTAGTATTCTATCTACAAGTATCACTACTATCATGCACTCAGCTGACATTGTCTGAACAGTCAAGTTGCAGAAAGAGGACACCATTTATAACTCCATGCAAATGTGTATTAGTCTCCTTCCGGCACTATAATTGATACAGCACACTTCAGCTATTTTCCCCCAATATATGGAAGGGTTGGGGACGTGCATGTGCTTAATATTTTTATAAAAATATACACTTTATAAATATTAGAGCTGCTTGGGCATTTTCTGATTATATGCCTTTTCACCAGAAAATGCACATTTGTTGAAATAAAAACTGTTTGCAGGAAAAGAGTGGCTTTAGATGAATCTCCAGATTTGGAAAGATGGGGGAAGTTCCAAAAATGACAAAACAAGAAGTTTTGGATCAAAATGCCTTTTTGTTTTGAAATTCTAGCTAAATTTATACTTTAAAAAAAAGTTTAAAAATAACTATAAAGGTCAAAATCAAAATGAAATGTTTCCACCACCTGATTCAAAAATCTTCATCAACTGATAATCTGGCATTTCTTTTGGGATTTCAACTTTTCATTCTGATTCAAGAAGGGCAGGTGGGAAATTTCACAATCTCAAATTCTCATGGGAGGGGGAAAACCATATCCCACCAGCTCTAATCATATTATATATCTTGCATGTTCAATAGTACTCCGACGTGTTATACAAACCTAAGTATTAGTCTGTCATTGACCCTGGTGCCCATTTGAACTCCCAGTGACCCTACTAAAATCCCAGGCAAGTACAGGGATGTTGCTTTTGTGGATGTCACTGCAGCATCGGAGTCGTAACATACATGTACATTGATTACATAACATTTGTTAGAGCATAGGTGGTAAAGAAATGGAGCTCTTCATTCAATGAAATGAAATATCTGGCATGGGAGCCAGACAGGCTAGCTACAGCATTCAACCCAAATTAATGAGAAGTGTATATTTGTGTTTGTTCATTGAAACCTACAGTCTTAAAAGGTGTTTTTCAAATGTAATATGGTATAATGGCCTCCCTTTGTTACTGCAGGGGCACTATAGAGCAGTGGTTCTTAACCTTTTGGGGCTCAATGTTGGTCCAATCCTATTTTTATGAAATACATGAAAGAACGGAGCCACAAACACCCCACCTCCTTCTTCCTACCAAGAGGCACTTCAGCCTGATACGCTGTACTTTTAATCAAAAGTTAAAACCTCAGCTGACTCTTATTGTCCTACCCTTTGAAATGTTCACTTCAGTCTTCTTAAAATATTCATTTAGTGCATAACACTGGAACAAGAGATCCCAGATTTTTCTCTAAGCTATTCTCTGTAAGCCCTACATTCCAGTTTGACATGGTTCCAAATCATATTAATAATTCAAGTCTGTCTTTACTTAGAATTATTCAATCTGTTTTAAGATTATTTGTAAAACAATTCCACTGACAATTTTATCTGTTGATTTTACCCACTTTCAGAATATTTGTAAAAATCCTATTTTATAGGTGCTTAAGTCAAAAATGAAATAATATTTGTTTTAAAAGACATGTAAGTTCTTCGGCTAGGAGTTTGCACTGAGTGATTGAAGTGTGAATGGCTGAGCATTGAAGTGCGTGTAGACAGGGAGAGTGATTGAACAATTGGTCTAAGTAAGGAATGTCAAAACATGATGAAGAAAACACCAGCCTCACCTCAAATATTTGAGGGAGGAAGAAAGGAGTGAAGATAACAACTTTTACCACTCAACTGGCTGAAGAGGAGTCGACCCTGATAACTTTGGAGTTAGCGCACTTCAAAGAACAAAATCTGATCAGGCTTGCAACAATGCGGGTGATTAAGGATCACACCAAATGCAGATGCAGCATGACAGAGCAAAAACCCATAGACTTACATGAGGTCTTTTCCCTATAAAATGGGACAGAAAGATGAAGAAGACTGGAGGTTCGGATCCACATCACCACACCAGCCAACAAACTCAAAAGGTCATTTTAGTCTGCTTTTATGGTGGAGTTAAAACAGACATGCATGCCAGCATTTGTAATCACTAGCCGATATTGTTACAGTATGCTGGAAGCATTATTGATACTATTTACGAAGCTTATCGCCTGCTGCTGGTACATCCAGCTTGTAAATGTTTATGGTTTGTCTCGGGAGGCCCTGGGGTGGCTTTAGTCACGTCCTGCCCACAGTGAGGGTTGGGTCCTGCCCGTCAGCGAAGCTGCTGCTGGTTAAAGATGCTAAAGCAGAATTAGCCAACCCTAGCTACCCTCTCAGGCAAGAAGGTTTTACCATTCAATGAATGTCAACAGACTTGGGCTCTGTTGGAGCAAGGGAAGAAGTAAATTCTAGAGTTATGGTGCTTACGCAGCAACTACCCTGCCTTCACCCTAGAGCCATTTAAAGTAAGTGGCTGGTAACACAAGCTCCTCAGCTATCGCAGAGGTGTGTGATGAGAGCACTGATTTCTCAGTGGAATGGGGTCTACAAACCCCCCACAAAAAACACCATCAGGAAAGCATTAAGAACCTTCTTTACCTGCAGACAGTGATGGTCTTCTGCTTTTACAAAGAGCTGCAAGCCATACTTGGTGGAGACCCCAGCCACCACCGCCCTGTAGGCCACCATGGTTACCTCCGAAGAGCCTGAGCCACAGTGAGGATGAGGAGGAAGAGGAGTATGGGGGACAGGCAGGCAAGGGTCCAGCTGTGCCTCAAGCCAGGACCTATTTTCAACCCTCCTGCAGTCGAGCACAGGCGAGGCCAATGCAGCGGAAGGAACCTCAGGTAAGTGTGTCAATAAATTTCCCATTACAGTTAGGGTCCCCCCAACTTAGCAGGACACAGCTATCAACTTTTTTTTTTTTTTTAATTTACTCGTACAAGAAAAGGTAGTGGTACAACAAAGAGAGGTAGCATTGTTATCTGCTTTTCATTCCCTTCTAGAGTTAGACAGGGGGACCACACAGAGGAGTTTGTTTATGTACACACGGATGTTCCTTCAATCCTCCTGAGACATCTCACTGAAACTTCCAGGGAGGTACTCCGGCAACGACTTTGGCAAGCCCCATTGCAGTACACAGGCTGGCGGCATAGGGGCCTGGGTGTCTTTGGGACACCAGCAGCAGCTGTGCTCTCTTTGACTTTGTTACCCTCAGGACAGAGAGATCCGATAAAACCACCACAGCCAGTGTCAGCAGTCAGAGCCATTGCCCTACACTCAGTTTCATGCAATCAAGTAACTCCCTTCTCATTACCTTCACCCCTGGTGGGTCACACTCACCATGGCTTGAGATGAGAGTGGCACCAGGCACAAGCAGTCCAAAGCTCATCTTCTATAATACTTAGAGGAGCAAACAGGTGGGGAGGGGGTGTTCTGAATCTTCAGTTTTGCTTTCCCTTCCTACCCTACTGACAAGGGTATCTCTGTGTGTTTTAGCTGTAGCTGTGGCCACTGTGGCCTCGAGGAGTTCCCCCTTGACACCAGTGGAAGGACTGACCCAGATAAGGAGGAGAAAAAAGAGGATGTGGGAAGTTACGTTCTATGAGATCATGCCCCCCCCCCCCCAAAAAAAAAAAAAAAAACCAACATGCCCCATAGTTTGGGGACCACTGCTTTAGAGCCATTGCACAGACCTCTGCCACTTTAGCTAACCAGAGTAACTGAGAGTTGTAGTAGGTTCTCATCTTCTGTGTGGACCAGCCCTAAAGGAGGATGAGATTCACTTTGCCAGTGGGTTTCACGGCGATTGGCTGGCAGCAGAGGAAGGGTGAGACTCTGCAAGTTTGGGTTCCATTCCGGGCTCTGGAGGGGCAGGTGTTCTACTGGGCACAGATTCTTCTCTCCATTCCCTCCAAGCTTGACCCTTTCTGCCTCAACCTGTCCCTGTCCTAGTCATGTCTCTCTCCTACACCCGGCTCCTCATCCTAGCCCATTCTCTTTGCCTACTCAGTCCTCAAGCTTCTCATACAGTCAAAGTTTCCTTGCCCAATCAGACCTAGTCTCCCCCTCTGGGTTCCCTGTGCGAGTCCCAGTCTCAAACACCACACTCCCTTCCCCACACTGGTTCTCAGCCCCAATCTTCTTGCCCAGCCAGTCACACCCTCTGCTCCCCCTCCCTGGTTCCCAATCTCCTTGCCCACTGAGTCCCAGTCACTGCTGCTGCATCCAGCTTCCTCCCAGCCCCCAATGTCCCAGTCACAGTTTCTCTCCCCCTCCCACCTCCTCTACTTCCAATCCTAGGCTCACCAGTCTCCTTGTCTCAGTCTACTCTTTTTCCTCACCCCCATTCCAGCTCTTGTCCCCTCTGCATTTGAGTCTGGCAGCTTGCTCTTCCATGCAGCCTGGATGGCAGCAGCAGGCTCCTTGAGTTCACAGAAGAGCCAGTCCCCCTGCTCTCAGTTCAAGTTCCTGGAAACACACCAGCCAGGAGCAGCAGTTACAGGAAAAGTCCAGCTTTGCCCCTGCAGCCCCAGTCTGGAGCATGCTCAGTTTCTCTATTGGGATGTCACATGCACAGTCTGGTCCGTACTAGGAGCTGAGTGAGGCTCAAACATGTTTAGCAATTTTAACTTCTAAAACTCTAGCAAGTCTCTATTGAGCATGAGTGAAGTGAGATTTTTCTGAGGCTTACAACTTGGCCAAATTTATGTGGATTTTAACAGGAACTGCAAAAGACAGTACACACAGGTCCTCTCTGTCCCACCAACCCAACTTCAAATCCAGGCTCCAAAGCACAGGGGTGCTACAGCTCCTCAAAGAAAAGGTTGATAGAATTCTTTTACTATGGCGAAACACTGTATTCTTCCCAAACTTTGTTTTCAGAAACCACTGTATCATTTTGGCTGAAACTTGCCAAAAAAATTCAACTTGAAGCAGACACCTGGCATAGAAAATTTTAGCTTAAACAATTAAAGTTTGGCAAAATTATAAGCAACTGAAAACAGAGTCTTGTAATGGGAAATGTCAAGCAACCTTAATAAAAGGCAGCGCCATCAGTTCCAACTATAACAAGAACTTTTATACTGGTATAACTGTGCTCACACTAGGGGATTCTACTGTTTTTACAATATCAGTTTCTAAACCAATATAGCTACAGAAATATAAAAACGGTGTCAAAAGAAAGCTCTTTTTACAGTATAGTGTGGGGATTACTGTGACAGGAATTCTGTCTGTACTGGCAGATAAGTTAGCAAGTGTATTGTGGATTTTATACTGTAAAAAATTATTTTAAATATTGTAAAGCACCCAGAGCTCTATACTCACTCTGAACAAATGAAATAAATAATAAAGGTGCTCAGATACTACAGTAAGGGAGCATATGTTAGTATTTAGAAGAGGAATGCCATATTGATGTATTCTTCTGTTATGATTGTTGTCATTGTTACAGGGCTAGTTGCATCTCTGGGCTAGTTGCATCCTTTCCTAGTATCTGAGTACATTTCCTCAGGTGTCCAGCCCAGTGTCTTTACCTCTCGTGGGGTGGAATTCTGCAGTTTTCTCCCTCTTAGACTATGACCTGGGCCATAGTGCCCTGGGTATCAAACTTTCTTACCTTGAGATTGGACTCCTTCAGTTCTTCTCATTGGGAATTTGTTGCCAGTGGTGTCCAGTGACAAAACCTTAAAACCAAAGCATTGTTTATTTTAACACCCAGCTAGCACAGGTATAAATAGCAGTGTACACAGTGAGGCACTACGTAGGTGAGTACAATAAAGACATGCCTGAACCCTAGGGTGCATATACCCACACAGCTCTCTACATGCCCAGGCAGTGCCTCCCATAGCTACATTGCTATTTTTAGCAGGGTAGTGTACTGCTATCTCCCTGCTTCTGGAACCGTTCCCCAGTGCCTGTTCACTACACACCTCAGGAAGTGTGGATACAGTCTGCTTTTCACTGTGACATTTAGCTACATGTGTAGTGCCTGTACTCTACATGCCACCACAAGTGTTGGCAAATGTAGCGACGGCCTTAGTGGGTTCCTCCAAACAACCCCCACCTCTCTTGAGAGGGAGAGAATCTTTTTAAAGCTCACTTTAGTACTTTTGAGCTTGTGAGTTCCCAGGTATATGCTTGCCCTGGCACTGTCTCTTAACAATCCTCAAGTGTTTGTGAAGAATTGGTTTATCTTGAACCATTCTTTTTCTCTCCTGCTTGGCTTTCGTCACAGCCCCCTATTAGCTACACCAATATGTTCAGACAGTAAACAGACTGTAAACAACCCAATAACATGTATTTAATAAATAGTATTCATAAATTGTTAGAGCAGCTCCAGTTTGGTCACAATTTGGTCTTTATAACTAAGAGAATCAATGAAACCATGCGATTCAACATGTAATAAAGTATCCGTAGGTCAAGTGACTGGACTGAGATAAACTGCATACAAAACTGGTTTTACTTACATTTCTATAATGTTACCAGTCCATCCTTCATTTGCTAGAGAATAAGGTTACACAGAAGGACTCCAATCCTGTAGTCTGGTGTAGTCATCCGAGTAGTCTTGTTGGCATCATTAAAACCAAAGGGGTTATTCACAAGAGTAAAGTTATGTAATGTCCACAAGTCTTTGCAGAATCAGAGCCCAGAAGAGTAATAAAAGTGCTAAGTATTTAAAAGAGATCTGCAAAGGAAAAAAGAATTGGGTCTGGGCATTTATTTGCTTGTTTTGCATTACAAGTTCAAGTCTTGTTTTTACTGGAAGACTCAACAGATGAACAGAAAACAACTAGGATTATGACATCACAGATACCAAGGAAGTGAAACCTGAATTGCTGAAAGGGAAAGAGACTTTTAGGCAGACTGTCTACAACTTTTAGGGTCAAACTCAGATAATACACTGACCTGGTATTATGGGTCAAGAAACTCTGTGAGGTTCCCCATGCAGAGTCTCCTCTATATTCTTCCATCCATGGTGGCCGCTGGCAGGTTTTGCGGCAAAACACAGGGTCTGTGTGGAAGAAAGTAAGGATCTGAAAGAAGGCGAGTAAGAAGGCTATCCTGAGACCTTCAGGAGGACATGGTGTTATCTGTGCAGAGAACTGGTGCCTACACAGCAGTTTGGCCATCTGCAGATTTGGCCATACTCCTTGGCAAGCACAGTTCCATTGAAGCCATGCTACCAGGAATTCCTCTGTTTGCAGCTGCTTCAGTGTCTTCTTCATAAAGCCCAAAGGAGCAGGCTATGGAAATACAATAATGCTTCTGTATGTATTACATTTCCAAGCTCCAGTATAGGGCTCCTATCGGCAGGATGCCCCCTTCATGCATGCGTGACTTTGTTCCACCCCAGAATATGCTGGCTCTTGCTGAGGGCCTCCTGTGCTGGGGATATAGAGGAGGGAAGGGGGATTTATGCTTACTTTATGGCTGCTTTATGCTAGCACAGACAGCACAGGGGCCATATGATAGAAATTAATTCCCTTCCAGCATGAGTAAGGATGGGAGAATCCAACCCTAATTAAGGTTATCCAAAATCACTGATCACAGACACCTCCTGAATACTCTAGGGCAGAATTGTGTCAATTAAAAATCCCTGCAAGACTCAGAAAATGTACTAAGAAATGTTCAACAGCAGTGAATGGTAACTTATTCACTGGCCTACAGTAATAAGCTACTTACCTTGATGGACCATGTGAAGACTTTTTTTTGGATCACAGCTGAAAGATTTCTATAATCAGTGGTTCAGGATGGCATGTTTAAATTCTTTGTCACTTCATTCAGACTTGAATATGGAAGACTCTTGTATTGGTTCCCCCACATTTTCATAGTGGAAATGGTATTTCTAAATCCCATGCAATTCTTTGAAAATGTATGGGGTTGTCTTGTGTTGCATTACAGTAAAGATACTTTATAGAAACTAGTGCTTTGTCCATATACGGCTACCAGGCCATTTCTGAAATTGTACTTAGTAGCATTTGTACAGAACAGTATGTAAGTTTCAAAAAACCTGTGAGAGCCTTGAGCAATCTTCCTGGTGAGGTTGGTGAGGGTAGCTTACTGTTTTCACTCTATATAAAAGGATTTTGACATCTATAGAAGGAAGTAAACTTAATCTAACACTACATATAGATGCTCATGGGAAACTGATAGAAAGTAGATAGATGAGATAATAGAGACTTCTGGAATGTATTTTATTTATTTGTTTATATCTTATTTATTCTTTTTTAAAAAAGCTAATTCCAATCTGTTTATCTCTGAACCTGCCTGGCCTATCCAAATACCTGTTCTTATTACTCTTCCTATGTCCTGCCTTCACCATTCTTTCTGATTGATTGTTACATTCACTTGATGATTCTTGTCCTAATTAGACTGTCAGATTTCAGGGCAAGGATGTTTTTTTATTCTGTATTTGTACAGCACCTTGCATTTGTGGTCCTATCCCGATTCAGGCTATTCCATGCTGCCACAATCCAAATAATAAATATAAATTATTTTGACATACTTAACAGTGCTTTTTTCTTTTTAGATTCTAATATTAAAAGATTGAATCAGTTCCTAGAATGGAATGTTCTGTTTTTGTTTGTCTTCAGAAAATGAAAATAACTAGCCCAGGAATTTTCCCTTATGAAACACCCTCACTCACATTTTTATCAGTTTTTTTCCCCCTATTGATAGAAGTAGAACTGGCCAAAAAACCCCTCAAACTTAAAAAAAAAATGTTGACGAAAATGGGTACTTCTAACAAAAAAAAAGTTTTGACCAGCTCTAGTTGCAAATACTACCTTACGCTCTAGGAATCATTTTTGAGGCATTTGAAAGAGAGGAAAGTGATCAGAAACAGTCACCATGGATTCACCAAGGGCAAGTAATGCCTGACCAACCTGAATGCCTTCTATGATGAGATGACTGGCTCTGTGGATGTGGGGAAAGTGGTTTGACGTGATATACCTTGACTTTAGCAATGCTTTTGATAGGTCTCCCACAGCATTTTTTTCAGCAAGTTAAAGAAGTATGGGTTGGATGAATGGACTGTAAGATGGATAGAGAGCTGGCTAGAGCATAGGGCTCAACGGGTAGTGATCAGTGGCTCCATGTGTATCTGGCAGCCAGTCACAAGCGGAGTGCCCGAGGGGTTGGTACTGGGGCCGGTTTTGTCCAACATCTTCATTAATGATCTGGAGGATGGGGTGGATTGCACCCTCAGCAAGTTTGCAAATGATGCTAAGCTGGGGGGAGTGGTAGATACCCTGGAAGGTAGGGATAGGATACAGAGTGACCTAGACAAATTGGAGGATTGGGCCAAAAGAAATCTGATGAGGTTCAACACGGACAAGTGCACAGTACCGCACTTAGGACGGAAGAATCCCATGCATTACTACAGACTGGGGACCGCCTGGCTCGGCAGCAGTTCTACAGGAAAGGACCTGGGGGTTACAGTGGACAAGAAGCTGGATATGAGTCAGCAGTGTGCCCTTGTTGCCAAAAAGGCTAAGGGCCTAGTGGGCTGCATTAGTAGCAGCATTGCTAGCAGATTGAGGGAAGTGATTATTTCCCTCTGTTTGGCACTGTGAGGCCACATTTGGAGTATTGTGTCCACTTTTGGGCCCCCCACTAGATGAAGGATGTGGACAAATTGGAGGGAGTCCAGGGGAGGGCAACAAAAATGATTAGGGGGCTGAAGCATAAGACTTATGAGGAGAGGCTGAGGGAACTAGGCTTGTTTAGTCTGCAGAAGAGAAGGGTGAGGGGGGATTTGATCCAGCCTTTAATTACCTGAAAGGGGATCCAGGGACGATGGAGCTAGGCTGTTCTCAGTGGTAGTAGATGACAGAACAAGGAGCAATGGTCTCAAGTTTCAGCGGGGGAGGTCTAGGTTGGATATTAGGAAAAACTTTTCCACTAGGAGGGTGGGTGGCGAAGCACAGGAATGGGTTACCTAGGGAGGTGGTGGAATCTCCATCCTTAGAGGTTTTTCAGATGCAGGTAGACAAAGGCCTGGCTTGGATGATTTAGTTGGGGTTGGTCTTGCTTTGAGCAAGGGGTTGGACTAGATGACCTTCTAAGGACCCTTCCACTCCTAATCTTCTATGATTCTATATTTCTATACGTAAGTACCTAAGGACTTTTGAAAATAAGCCCCAGGCAAGTAGATCCCTGTGCTTGTGCAGAGCCCCCAAGGGCCTCTGTATTAATCCAGAGCTCTGCCTCTCAGAACTCATTGTGGAATCAGGGTCTAACTCTGGGGAGATGAAAGGAAAATTGTAATGGGTCTTTTTTCCTAATTTTATTATTAGCACGTGTTGGTGCTTTGCGTATCACTTCCTTGTCTCATGCACTAGCATTGTGATTCTTTCTAATTTGGATCTGGAAGCTTGCTGCCTGCTGTTTCCTAGCTCATATGGGAGTGTATAGCACTGTAGTCTCTCATATTCCCAGAATCCTTGCACAGAGGCAAGAGAGGACAGAGAGAGGCCATGGGGCAGACAGGTGCCTTCCCATGAGGCAGGGAAAATCCATGAATGCAGGCAGGGAGATAGACAGTCATCTTCCAAGGTTCTGGAGAGACAACTGGCTAATTACACTTCTGTAATCTGATTGGCATCAGTGAGAATGAAAACAAATATAGCAATTGTAGGTGCCTTGGGCTTTTCGGGTAGGTAACCTAAAGATTCCCATATACTGTGATTTTACAGGCAGTTGCCTAGTGAAAAATAGAAGTGCTCTATTAAAGAGTTTTGAGATCTACAGATGAAAAGCACTATATGAGAGCTAGATAATATTATTTTATTATTAATTGATTATTTCTTTGAGATGTCTTTCAGTGAGATCTTTCTATTTGTCCCCCTTCATTTTTTCAAGTCAAACCCTGCAGTTGGTGCTCCCATTAATTTCATTGTTAGTTTTGCCTGAGTAAAGAGCACAGAACTAACTTTACACCAAAGGTAAATTTGGCCCATGGTTTTGTTTTATATCATTGTAGCTCTATTTCCTTTTCCCTACACATGAAACAATAAATATATGAAAACACAAAATAAGGGAAACTAGAAGTAAGAGGGTAGGATGGTCTTATCATTAAAGCGCAGGATTGGGAGTTAGGAAACTTTAGTTCTTCAGCACCACCACAGGCTTCTTGTATGTCACTTAGGGTATTTCTACACAGCAAAAAAAGATCCCACCACAGAACCACCATACACTTCCTGTATGTTACTAAGGGTATGTCTACACAGCAAAAAAAATCGCATGGCAGCAAGTCTCAGAGCCTGGGTCAACTGACTTGGGCTCATGGGACTCAAACTGCACCGCTAAAAATAGCAGTGTAGACGTTCTGCTCTGAAACTCAATGATGGGGGAAGGTCTCAGAGCCCAGGTGTCAGCCCAAGCTTGAATGTCTACACTGCTATTTTTAGTTGACCGTCTGAGATTTGCTTCCGTGGTGTTTTTTTTTTTCTTTTTGCTGTATAACTGTACCCCTAATCTCTCTGGATCAGATTCTGATGTGCTCATTGATGCTAAACAGTATCTTACTCCACCTGATCATGCAAAGACTTTTGCAGATGCCTAATTTTACATACATTAGACTACTCACAACTAGAGCTGGGTAACATTTTTTGGCCAAAAAATGCAGATTCAAGTTGCTGAAAACATTTTGCAAATGTGGGTCTATTATGGCGAATTGTTTCAGTCAAAACAAAACAAAACAAAACAAAAGAACTTCAGAAACAAATTACGAAAGCAGGGAGTGGAAGCTGCCTGTCCCCTCTCCCAGTTGAGTGCTGTCACCACTGGGCCGTTTGGCTGTAGATTTACTCTTACTTTCTCTCTCTGGCCCAATAACTCTTCAAGTATTTTATACAAAGTGCAACAGCTTCAACAGGAGAGACTTTTCTTTCTTTCTTTCTTTCTTTCTTTCTTTCTTTCTTTCTTTCGTAGGGCTTGGGTAGACAGCAACAATTACTCCATTGTTTGTGACTTGTGAATGCAGTCACATACAGGTGTTTGCCAGATTTTCCATTTAAAGAGGGTTTGTCTACATCTCCCATGAGATGTCCTGATGCAATTCAATCTGCAGCAGTCGTTCCAACATAAATCAAAACCTGGTGGTTCCTCAGCAAGGTTAGAAGAACACAAGAATGGCCGTACTGGGTCAGACCAATGGTCCATCTTGCCCACTATCCTGTCTTCCAACAGTGGCCAATGCCCGGTGCTTCAGAGGGAATGAACAGTACAGGCAATCATCAAGTGATCCATCCCATCGGGCATTTCCAGCCTCTGGCAAACAGCAATCCATGCCCATCCTGACTAATGGCCATTGATGGTCAATGACTAACTTTGTTTTGAGCAGTCGAAATGCTCCATGTGGCTCTCCATTGAGCCTCAGCATTGAAGTTGAGTGTAAAGGTCTTGATGTGGTTCCACAGAGGATTACAAGATTTGAATCTTGTCTTTGGTGGGTTCTGCAGGTCATCGTGCAATGGGATCCTCGTATTTGCATTGACATGGTTAAGAAAACGAGATGTCTGGATAGCTCTTCTAATCTGTGGAGGCTGGAAGTGCAATAGGACCAGGAGCCAGTCAACTTGGGTTGATTTGAGTGTCCCTGACACTAGGTGCATGGCATTATTGAGCTGAATATTAAGGAATTTAGCATGACTACTATGAGACCACACTGGCGCACAGTATTCAGCCACGGAATGTACCAAAACAATTGTTGTGGTTTGTAGGATCTGTGGACTCTCGCTCCATGATGTTCTGGTCAGTTTCCTAATAAGCGTGACATGAGACCCGACCTTATCACGGACGTTCTCAAGGTATTGTTGGAAGCTCAAACTCCTATCCAGTTTAACACTGAGATACTTTGGGTTAGCCTCATGGCTGACACTGTCACCATAGAACTGCACATCAAGTTTGGTATTAGCCATTTTATTGTTCAGATGGAAAGCAGTCACCATGGGGTTTTTTGGGTTAGGCCTAAAATTCCTGTTAAGTGTTGGTGTTACTTGTACTTTGTGCAAATTCACTAGCATACTAATGTCGTCAACTGGCAACTGGATATTGCATTACTGACCTCCCAGTGAAAGTGGCAACCAGTATATAGGAGAGACTGAGAGAACCCCACCTAGGCTAGCCAATAGCCTGATAGTTTAGGCATTCCCCTAGGAGGGGGGAGACCATGGTTCAAGTCACTGTTTCAGAGCATGGATTCAAATCTGCATTTCTTACATTCCAGGTAAGTGCATTAGGGTATGGGGGGTGGGGGGAGGGCACCTGCTCCTCCTTCTTGATTTTGTGAATCTAGCCCTTCATTTCTTTTGCTTTTATTAAAAAATGGTTAAAAATGCCCCCAAAACAAAAGAAGCCTTTCATTTGAACCACAAATATATTTTTCAGCTCTTTCAGTTTGCCAAATTTCTGTTGGATTTGAACTTTTTTTTAATCTTCCAGTGAACCAAAAAATCAGTTATTCACACAGCTGTAGTGACAGAGTTAAGCACGTGAGTAAGAGTTTGCAGGCCTGGAGCCATACTATCCTCATCAGTAAAATGGCAATAATCAGCCTTTGCCTCAGGGTTAAATAAGTACTACCCCATTAATACAAGCATGCATATTACTCTAGGCTGATTCTAGGGGAGTTGAGTGAGTTGGGTATGAGGGAACAGTTATGCTCCCAGAGATTGCAGTGAAGGTTATATTGCTGGTTAGGAAGGTTCAATTGTGTAGGAAGTACGTTTTAGGAATATTCTCCTCCTCATCCCAGAGCATCTTTACAGACACAGGCAGCAGTACAATGTCACCATTCATTCCTGTCCATGGCTTGATACTCTATTGAACCCAGCTTGGGCATGCCCCTGCCTAAGATGTCCCACTGTCTAGTCAGTGGTCAGTCTCTAGGATGGATAACTTTGGTTAAGTTGGCATTATTTTCTCTGGCATCCTAACATCTGTTTGTGTTCTACAGTGTGCCTGCCATTGCTATCTTTTTAACTGCAGCCAATCCTGTACCCTTATTTCTGATTTCAGATCCCACCCTTCTTCTAACTTCTTTATATTTGTCTTAAAATCCACTTTACACCTGCTGTCTTCTGAAGAATTCTCATCCCGTACTGCCTCCAGCCTTCTGTCTGTTTCATTTAATACAGCTGCTTCCAGATCATAGACTGATGCTGTTAGTACACTGGTTTGATTAATTTTCACTTTGTATCAAACATAATGTTTTTATCAGCCCGTAATTTTATCATCTTCTTGTAACGTCATCCTTGTAACGTCATCCCAGATGGAACCTTTGGCACTCATCAAGCTTCCTAGGTATACATAATATTTTAATTGTTTTATGACTTCACCACTGCTGCATTTCAACACTATTTTCCAAGATACAACCACTTCATTATCTTGGCATTTAGTATAAGTCCAAGTCTACTATACCAATTTTCCAAGGTAGAGAAGAGTATCATAATTAATTCAAACATGTCTGCTAGTTGCATGAAGTAATGTGCACAAGTTAAAGAGCTTACCTCTAGGTCATCCAATATCATGCCCTCCAACTTGTCTACCATTCTTAATGTCCAATTTAAGAACATGAAGAAAAGCAATGTGATTCCATGCCCTTTGTCTTTGTCTTATACCAAACTTTGGTTTGAACCAATTGCTTAATTTCCCACCAATTCTTACAGCACTACAAGCGCCTCTGTACATAACTTTGATAATTGCAGTTATCCTACCTGGAACTCCATATGACTTTACTATTTACATAATGATTCTGTCCAAACTGAATCAAATGCCTTTGTGAAGTGGATGAAAAGAGCAAACATCCTCATTCTCACTTTTTTTCTCCATTAAATGTGGGAATGTGAATATCCAACCAATGCAACTTTGGCCTGGTCTGAAGCCACACTGTTCCTTGCCTATCACTTCCTTTAAAACTGGCCTTAATCCATTGACAATTACTTTCATCATGATTTTACCTAATACTGGTCATAATCTTATACCTCTGTAATATTCAGACGGTAGGATCTCCTTTCTTCAGGATTGATACAACCTTTGCTTTTAGCCAGTCATCCGGTACCTCATCTTGCTTCCACACTTCCTTATATATTTTTCCTAATGCCTTGGTAGCACTTGTCCCATAGGCTTTAGCAGCTCAGCTCTTACACTGTCTGTTCCTGCAGCTTTCCCATTTTTTAACTGCTTCACTGTTCTATTTTTCCTTCTTATGGTAGTTCAGTGCTGATATCCAGTCTGCCTTGAAAACTGCCCCGTTCATCTAGCACATCTAGAATGCTTGCATCTGGATGAACTATAGGATTCAACCTTTTGTCAAAATGCTGCTTCCATACTTCCAGCACTGCTTTGGCATTTGTTATTTGTTCACCAGTAGCCTTTCTTACTGCTTGCATCGTTGGCATGACTGTGTTTCCATACAACTTAATCCTTATTTCATACTGTTTTCGTATGTTGTTTTCTTGACACATTCTCTAGTTGTTGAGCCTCTTTTTTCCAGAACTTTTGGTTGTCCAGTCTTTGTGATTTCTTCACCATTTTGGGCAATTCTTTTACTTCTTCTGCTTTCCCAGCACTGCATTCTTGGTTTGTTTACATTTTTCCTGTAACCGTCTTGTTTTGTTGCTTTTCCAGCTTTTCCGTGTTTGCTTATGCCTTCCACTAACTTCCTCTGCTGTATTTTGTATAGCTTCCTTGAATATTTCCTATTCAATCAATGTGATGATGAAGAAATCTAACTAAATTAATGGCCTGAAACGCTCTCCAAGCTTCACCTGTATGCCTCCCTCACCGAGTTATCCTTTTACTTACCAAGATCAAGTGTGGCTCCAGTTGCACTCTTCTTTCTCTTGGACTTTAAATTGCTCTTAATCTTTCCCATGAGTAGTGCCATGCTCTGAATGTCTATAGACTATAACATCCATCAGTGACCTTCTATGACTTTTACTGATGATAATGTGGTTAAGCTGATTTTTAATTTGACTATCTGGTGAGTTCCAGATGTACAAGTAATTGTAACCTTTTGCATATATTTGTGAAGAAACCTGGTACTGCCAGTAATCAGATTGTGCATATCACAGTAAGTTAAGTTCTTAACCTTTCCCCATCATTGTTTGCCATCCTAATGCCATGTGGTCCACTGCTGTTCATTTGCTTACCGTGTTCATGAGCAACCTTTGCATTCATATCTCCGATCATCAAAATCATATCATGATCAGGAATCTCATCTATAATGGTATCCATCTATCTATAAAATCCATCCTTCTTTTCCTCTTCTTCTGCTTCTGTTGGTGCATAACAGCAGATTACTGTTATGCATATGGTTACTACTGCCTACAATAAACTTACTGTGATGATCTGCTCAGACACTATTTTCCAGCTGTTAATTGAAGTAACTGTTCTCTTGTCCACTGCTATCGCAACCCCATTCCTATGCTTGTCCACTTTAATTTCCAGAATAACACAAAGTATAATTTACAACTGTGAACTCTCTTGTACCCAGCCGCTGTGTCTTCTGTATGGCAACAAAGGCTTGTAACGTCCTTAACTCCACTGCTATTAGCTCAGTCTGGCCTGGACCAAACAGAGTTCTAACATTTTATCTTGCAATATGTGTAATATGTTTAGTCATTATCCGAAATCATGACCATTTCCATTTCCTAGACTTGATAAGCCTGGATAAAAATCCCTATATGTTAGTCTGTCTTGCTATACTGTTTCTATAACAAGTACATTTCAGATGTAAAGGCTGGTTAGGCCAATCCACCCTATCCAGCTCCTGGGAAATGCCATGTCATTCATAGCCTGTAGGAGGAAGGGTGTTACCGGACTGATAATATTTTACATTATAGTTTTGTATTTTTTCAATGTACAGCACCATGCCTTTCACATATGTAAAAATGTTTTGTGTTTTTTAAGCAAAATAAATTCGTTTTAAGATCAAGTAATTGTATTTTGCTATAAAAAACAAAACATGTTTTTAAATGTATGCCTGGAGTTCTAGAGTTCTAGAGTTCATCCTAATTTTGGTTGTTTCGGACATTCATGCTTTTCAGATTGAAAAACACTGAAGGAACGTAGCCACCCTAAATATCACTCCTGTTTTAACTTTTTTTTTTTTAAACCTATAATTGTTGCAGGATAACCCCTAAAATTGCTTTTAAGGAAATAGAAAGTTCTAGACAAACCAACCTAAATTTATGTTTGTAGAGCATGCCAAAGTCCTCAGATGCACAGCATTATAGGAGTGCAAAATAGTATTATTGTAAACAAAAAAAAAAAAATGCTAATTTTAAACAAGCGTTGCTGTACATTAAAAGTACAGATCTATTATGGAAAATATTATCAATCCAATCATACCTTTCCTCTTACAATCATACAGATTGGGAGGGTCCATACTGGAAAGAAAGGACTGAACGTTTGGGATAGAGAAGGAGCAACAAATATGTGCTTGGTGCTGTACAGGACAGAAACATGGTATATCCCTAAGGGTCTGATCCTCTTCAGGGATGCTTCAACTATTTGATGGGACTTCACATATGCTATTTTATGAACAGGATGGGGTACACACTCCAATCTACCAATGCCCAAGTGTGAGTTGTGAAGCATGACAGAATCAAAATGAGAGACAGAAATAATTATTCATGAAGGGAACTGAAAATGTTGTAGAAATACTTCCTTTTGCGTAACTAACTTTTTCTGTAACCTTAGTCAGCTGATTATTTATTTCTGATATAAATAAATTTCAAGAATAAAGTGGGAGGATACCAAATTTGAGTGGAATGTAGATAACCTTGGAACTAAAATGAGGGACATGTAAGAGGTATGTACCCTGATACCTTTCACAGCTTTAGGAGGACTGGTGAAAGAGAGAGGTGGGAAGAGATTAGACAAATCATGACCCTACTGAATTCAGTGGCCTACTGGCAACTGAATTTGGCCACAGGACTCTACAGCACAACACTCAGCTTCCAGCAGGTAAACAGCGGATCTAGCTTGATTGTGCTGACTTTTTTTTTAACCCCAAATTTCATTGTCTAAATGAAGCACATATCTAGCTGCTTCTACTGCACCAAAGCCAGCCCAGATCCTGGTGCAAGAGTACCCCAAAAACCAGCACCTGGATCTTGCTGGATCCAGACAACTTGGGGGCCCCACCCTGAACATTTCTCTGCCTAAATAGAAAACAGGTTTAGCTGCTTCTATTTCAGGAAGAAAAAAATCTGCTTGCCAACATTTCCTGGGGCACTAGCTGCCAGTGCTTGGCTCTGGCTGGTTCCTCCCAAGTTTTGGCTTCAACACCCCACATTTCCTTACTTAACTAGCGAACATCATGGTTGGTGAAGTAATATCTTTTATTGGATCAACTTCTGAGAGAGACAAGCTTTCGAGAAGAGATATTATCTCATCCACCTTGTCTCTCTAATATACCTAGGACACATAACTACAACAACATTGCATACAACATCATGGTTAGCAGCTTCAATGCAGTTTGAAAATGTGCACAGCTGGAGCACACTCCAGCACAACAGAAGCCCTAATCTGGCATGAATATGCTGCTGAATCTAGACAGTTTTTGGTCCAATCATCCAAATTCTATTGTCTAAATGTTTAGTTGCTCCTACTGCTAGGCCTTGATACATCCTAGTGCTACAATGTTGCAGTGTGTTGTGCCACAGTATCTTTTTCCAACAGTGCCACAGTAGTGCTGGTATAAGCTACATGGGTAAAAAGTATAGTTTTGCTGATATAAACAGTATAATTATGCCAGCAAAGTGCAACTAGTATAAACCCGGCCAGATACTGCGTCTGAGGTTTTGCACCTGTTAGGCCAGCATGTTTTGGAGTCTGGATTCTTAAGGTGCGTAACAAATGGCTAAAAGCGGAGTCGAGTTAGCCAATGGCTTTCGGGCGCTGGAATGGAGGAGGTTGTGGCGCTGTTTGTTTTGCAGGAGTAGGGCAGCAGATAAACTTCTTCTCCCTTTGAGGTAGGTGGGATGCAGCCGGCGCCAGACCCAAGTGGATTTATTGCGGCCGGGCGCTGCAGGGTCTGGATTATTTGGGTGTCTCTGCAGTCTCCTGGGAAAATAAAAGCAGCGAGGCTGGGGCAAGACAGGCTGGCTCCAGGGCGGCAGACCCAAGTTCTCATGGCACCGCAGGGCGGGGGTGCACGGTGGGGTGAGGGGACGACGGCCCGTGAGAGGAGTCGGAATTTGCGAGGCTAGAGACCGCTCTGCCCACCTCCCGTCCGACTGAGGACCACTGGGGCCAATGAGCCAGGCTCGCGCAGCTCTCTCTCTCTCTCTCTCTCGCGCGCGCGCCCTCAGCACCAGTCCGCCCGCCCCGCGCAGGCGCACTCATCACCCGTCCCCCTCCCACCGGCCTCCTCCAACGCGGAGCACACCTCCCACCCAGCCGAGAGCGACGCCGGCTGCGCATGCGCGCGGGCCCGGGCTGGGCAGCGGGCAGGAGAGGCAGGAACTGTAACTGTCTCAGCCTCGCTGTCGGCGGCGGCGGCGGTTGCTGCTGCTGGAGTTCGCGCCGCGCGCCCGGCCGGGGATGGTGAGCACGGGCCCGCTGCTGCGCCTGCTGACCGCCATCGACCGCCGGAGGATGAAGCTGCTCATGGGGCTCGCCCTCGCCGCCTACGTGGCCTGTGAGTGGGGCGGGTTCGCTCCTTCGGCCCCGCAGCCCCCGCTGCTGCTGCAGGGCCGCCGCCGCCGGCCCGAGCCTGCTGCAGCTGCCCCTCGGCGCGTCGCCCCCTTGCCCGCCCCAGCGGCAGGCCGTGGGCGCGCGGGGCATGTAGCGTGTGCCCGGGGGGCTGCTGCCCAGGGAATCCCGCCCAGCCACTTGGCTCCCCCCGGAGGAGTTTGGAGGGTCGGGCCCGTGTGCGGCTGCTGCCGAGGGCTAGCGGGGAGGGGATGTCGAGGGGCGCCCCGAGGCAGGAGAGCGCCGGGCGGTTGCCCTGCACGGCAGGTTGATGCTCAGCAGCATTGGGAAAACCAGAGTCTCTCGCCTCTCTTCCCCTCCCCGGCCAGGTGTGTTGTCTGAAGTTGAAGCCGCCCTGCCGTGGCGGGGAAAACTCCTCCCCAACAAACAGCTGGTGGTGCAGAGCAGCAGCAGACCCTCGAGCTCAGTCGCTCAGTGCACCGGGTCACTTAAACAGAGCTGTCTTTAAAAACAAATCAAACCCCACAGGAGATGGCGTGGGCATTTGGGGGCCCCTCAGCAGGGCTGACGAGAGGGAGGACAGTTGTACCAGGGTCCTGAGCTGCCCCTTCCCTTCCCCCCCATCGAGTCTAACTCCTGTGTACATAAAGAGAAGGGAGGAAATGGGTCCCCAGTGAACATAATGTACCGGCACCCAAAATTTATACTGATGGGCCTGACCCTAATGACAGTGTTCAAACTGCCCTGTACATGACACCTGGGTTCGCCTACTGATTTTGGCCTTTATAACATAAGTGTTGAATGTTTATCTTCTTGGGGGCAGTGGCATACTTTTTTCTTCTCCTTGGTGGTTTCTGCACTGAGCTGCTTGTATTGCTCACACTGTGTTTTGCACAGCACTAAGATAATATGTTCACAGTATAGAAGTGGTGTGGGGTACAGCTAAGGGGAAGTTCTCTAGGACAGGGGCCCTGTCTCCGCTTGTTTCTGTATAGCACCTAACAACTTTTGGGCGATAATAGATAATGCTCTAATGTTGTATTTTGTGCAGTATTGAACATGTTGTTGGATTCTAAGATTCTGGACAGAAGCATAAGAGTAGATGGGAGAATATTAAAATAATTATTGAAAACAATCCAGGTGTCTCATTAGACCTGAATTAAGTTGCAAGGCCCCAGAATTGCCCCTCGGCGCATTGCCCCTCCCAAGCCTTCTCTTCTTCTCTGCCCAGTTCAGTATATTCATTAGATTTCTATAGGTAATTTTTGTGTATTACATTCAATTTATTTTATGCTAGCCCACTTTTTTATTTTCAACGTGCTGCAGATCTTTACACTGACAACAAGTAGCGGCATTATAGAAGTTGTCTGGATGATGCTGGAGGCTTTGGCAGTTGGGTTGGGGACAGTTGGAGCTTTTGATGCCCAGAGAGACATGTGACCTTGTTTAGTTTTGGGTATGCAGGAGGTAGTGAAGGCTTTTTGTATTTGAGATGGGATGCATGTATCTTGTCTTTTATTCTTGGGCAGAGGTGACTGTGTATCTTGGGAGAAAAGGCATCTGAGTTTCAAGTTCCCCACCCTGTCAACTGTTGGTAACAACTAGCTGCCCCACTACAACTCAGTAGTTGCACTTGCACTTACACTAGTGACACATAATAAGCCCATTGTTTCTACTAAAATGGGATCATTGAAATACTTCAGTTGCCAACAGTAATTATCATTAACTCCAAGGGACAGTTCACATCTCACCGATTCATTTCAGGTTGTCTGCTGACATGGGCAGACATCAATACATTGCTTTATACACTTTCACAGTTTGAAGGTTTTCTTCAGTCATAAGAAAGAGATACTTTATTAAAATGAAAACTTAAAGTCCAAAGCAACGTTAAATAGGCAATGTAAAAATAAGCCAGAATTTGGTGGCAGTTTACGTTGCCACATAATTATATTTATGAGGTCTCCTGGTTCTGGGTAAAATGATGGCTGGGTTTATTTTTTTAGCCAGCAGTTCCTGTGTACCCTCTATGGGTTAAGTTTAGTCTTAAAGAGAGAGGGAGAAACAGTGAGAGGATATTTACTGGCTGGACCTATAAGATCACAGATTGTCACTGCTCATTCTTTGAGAATTGCATTAATAAGGGGGAGAGAAATACTGCAGTTTCGGATGTGGCTAAGAGTAGCCTGAAATGGAATAAATAGGTTGCTCTAATCCTGTAGGTAGTTGTCAGAGAAGGCTTTTTGCAAATCTGTCATGTCTGATTATTATACCTCCTAAATCTTTTGACTTGTTCTGCCATAGTCATTAGTTATAACTCTTGTATCTTCAGCATATTATGACAAGGTGCTGTACAGCTCTGATCTGATAGTTTCTTGAGAAACTAAATGTTTATTGTCTTTATTGTAAAAGATGTCTCTATCCCATCCCCCACTCCTGGAAGTATATTTGTTGGGATAACACTGAATCAACACAGTGCCAGACTGAAGTCGCATGCAGTTGAGAAAATTGAACTACTTGGGCAGGTGCATGTTCTGGCACAATTTTTTTCAAGTACTCTTTTCTAGTGATTAAGTGCATGTCACTGTAGGATTCTTTTGGCAGCATGTAGTGTATATACACACATAGCATCCCTAGAGTGGGTATAACAGCAGTGTAGATGGTGAGGCACAGATTAAGCAGTAGAGTGAACACATGCCTGAAGGTGTGGGTATGTACCCCGGAGTACATACCTTACATGTTCCCTACTGAGCCAAGCTGTGCCTCCCGTCTACACTGCTATTTTTAGCAATATAGTATCCGACTGCTGGAGCCTTTCCCATCCCCACTAAAAGACTCCAGCAATGGGAAAAGACTCTGGCAACAGGGAAGGGCAACGGCTGCTGGAGCTCTTCTCCACCTCAGGTAGAAGAGCTCTTCCGGTAGCAGAGTGTGTGTGGAAAGGCTGTCAGCTCCCCTCTGCTGGAGCCCTTCTCCTCTGCAGGGAAAGCTTCTGGCAGTGGGCAGCAGCTGAACACTTTCCCCTCTACCTCCCCTTTGCCAGAGCCTGTGGATGTGGTGTACTTTTCACAGCAGAGTGTAGCTACACATATGCTACATGCTACCAGTGAGTAGTATAGACATAGCCTCGGTGAAGGGGTGAGTGTCTTATTTGATTACAAAACATATTGTGCTTTTGCTTACAAAACACTTAACAAAGAGGGCCAATCTACTCAGGGCATGTCTACACACTTACAGCCACTGCAGTAATTGCTGTGGTTTTTCATGTTCACACTGCCCTCTTTCTGTTGGTGGTGCATATCCTCACCAGGAGCATTTCCACTGACTTAAGAGGGGCAGTGTGGAGGGCTCTCAGCTCCCCACTTCCTGCTGGGAGCCCGGCTACTGCACAGAGCTCCCTACTGGGAGCCCACCTAGCTCCTGGCTCCTCATTTTCCAGCCAAGAGCCACGAGGGAGCCTGGCTTAGGGCCAGGGAGCAGCCCAATTCAGAGCCCCCCACCTGCCTAGGAGTGACAGGCAGGTAGGCTCCCTGCTTTCTTGTCAATTTCATGGCTCCAGCACAGTGAGATTGACAAGAATGACAGCCAACAGCTCATATAAGTAAAGTCTACACAGGCACTGAGTCGCCCTAACTATACCGACATAAGTCTACGCCTCTTGTGGAACTGAAGTAATGATGTGTGGTCGGGCCCTTACATCAGTGGCAGCAAAGTTATAGTGTAGATACTGATATAACTAGATTGGCGTAAGCTGCCTTATGTTGACCTAACTATAGGGTAGACCAGGCCTCAGAGAGTTAGCAAACTGGATGTAGGGCCTACTAAAGCCAGCTGAAAGTTTCCTTGTGTCTCCAGTACCAAAATATGTGACTTTTTAGGTATTCACTTTTTTAAGGCTCTCCTCTCTGAGCAATCACTGACTGGAATGAGTGTCCTGCAGAGATTGGTTGCAGAATCAAGCCATTAGTAACTTATTACAGAACTCAGTGATTTCGTAGGAACAAGAGAGACATCCTTACTTTCCACTTAAGTTCACATCAAAGACATTGTAGCCATAAAATCATAGAAGATTAGGGTTGGGACGGATCTCGGGATGTCATCTATTCCAACCGCCTGCTCAAAGCAGGACTAACTCCAACTAAATCGTCCCAGCCAGGGCTTTGTCAAGCTGGGCCTTAAAAACCTCTAAGAATGGAGATTTCATCACCTCCTAGGTAAACCATTCCAGTGCTTCACCACCCTCCTAGTGGAAAAAGTTTTTCCTAATATCCAACCTAGACTCCCCCGCCCCCCCTACTAAATTTATTAAACTTGTTTCAACTGCTTTAAGGGAACATTGTCCACATGAAAGAGCCTTTACTTTTTATAATAATTTACTTTTTGTAAAAACTAACTCCAAGAGGAGTGTTTCACAATAACAAAAAAAAATCCCATTGTAAACAGTTAATTTAAACTCCCTTGCAAGTCTGAAAGCCAAATTTTGCAGGGATAAGAACATGAAAGTGACTATAAACAGAAGTTAAATTAACTTCATTGATTTTCATTGTCCAACAGGAGAGAAATTCAAACAGTAAACAGACTATACATAACAAATGAGATTTTAAAAAATCTTTTGCTTTTTAAAAATATAGTGGCACTAATAACATGCATAAATAAATTTTGATTACACCATACAGGTCAAGATTTTTAAAATGGATACCTAAATGTAGGCTCTTTAGCTGAGGTTAGTCCTGGTTAGTGCTGCTTTGAGCAGGGGATTGTATTAGATGACCTCCTGAGGTCCCTTCCAACTCTGATTCTTAAATCCATACTGATAAAGCTCTGATCCTGCAACAACTTACAGAGCTGCTCACCTTTATTCATGTGCATAATCTTATTGATGTATGTAAATCTCTGCAGGATTGGTACCTTATTTAGGTATCTAAGTGTAGGCTTGGAGTCTAATTATTGAAAATATTGGCTAGGATTTTAAAAATAATGATATCCTTTAAATCTGTAAAATTTGCTTTAATCTTAATATTTTTGTAAATCACTTAGATATCTTGGTATGACAAAGTGATCAAATTTGATGCAAGAATTCAACTTCCAGTAAACATCAATTTTTTGTTCATTCACAAACATTATAATTCTCAGAATGTCTATTAGTGGTCTCACTACATTTCTCCTCAGAAATGTCGTTAGTAATATTCCATACTGAAGTATAGTAGTATTATGATTTCATTACTTTTGAAAAATATATCACAGTACAGTTACTATTATAAAAACTAAATATTTCAAAATAATGTGCAAAATACATTTTTGGAGGGTATCTTGATTTTTTCCCCAATAGTGTTTGTTTACTTAATTGTTAAATTGCAAAATGGAGTGACTTGCAATGGTCTCCAAATCTGTGAGTGTTACTGAGACTCTAATATATATTCTAACATAGAAAGTAATATAACTTATAACTCAGTCATTTAGAACTAGCTTTTATTAGTAGCCTCCACATAGTCAAACACTTTGTCTCTATGGGCCTCGTTCTCCACTGCCTTGCACCTTGTGTAGTCATTTACATGTTTGCCAAGTGCGTGTAAAATGCCACCATTCACATTTAGCAATGTTTCACACTGGGGCCTGGTCTACATTGCCATGCTGGATCAATGAGAGATACGCAAGCTACGTGCTGTAGAATGTGTATCTCCCGTCAACTGACTTACGCTCCCTTACCGCAGCATCTTTCACTGTGCTGCGCCAGTGGGATGATCCACGGAGCCCGATGCAGTGGAATCAGTGTAGACATACCCTGACTTTGCACAAGTGAAAATTAGTGCCCAGTGTGGAAAGTATTGGAGAATCAGGCCCTTTGTCTAAGCATTTAAAGTATCTGGAGGCTAACTATTAATAAAAACTTGTTGTAAATGACTTTGAGAGTATTATAGGTCATCCTCAGCTTCCCCCCCTTCAGCTAGCCTATGGGACAGGTTGGACAAGGCAAAGATTATAGTGGTCTGTGTGACATTACAGTAACTACCTTTTGTGTCAGCCTGTCATGGATGACCAAAAGAGAAAACATTTGCTTGATGGCGGAGCATCTGATGGAGCTCTCTTTCATTTGTGGATTCATGCAGATAAGCTTCCTGTCTTACACAGCTCCCAGTTTGTGAGACCATTGGTCTCTCGACTCCTGTCTGTGTGGCCCATGGGAATGTATTGCAGTTCTGTGTTAGAAATACAGACAGATGAGGTATGGCCTGCTAGCCAAGATTTTTTTTCCTAAGAATGTATTTACCTGGAAAGAGGATGAACTGTATCCCTTCCATCTCAGTCACTGTTGTATTCTGTGCAGGAGGTGTGTATCTCATCAGAGTCACAAGTGTTCACCCTTTGCATTTTCTCTTTCTTTTCACAGAAGCCAAGTTGTTGCCCAGAAAGTTAAAGCTGTAACATTTCACCTCAGCTGACTGATCATTCTGCCAGGGAGGTTTACTGGTCTCTTTGTTAGTCTGTCAAGGCTCTCTGAGCAATGTAGGTAATACCCACCTAACATCGAGTCCCTATTGAGAGAGTTGTCCCAAACCCTTACAATATTGCCTGGGCAACAAAACTGAAGTTTTGGGGCAAGCTTTAATGGACAGTGTCACTTCTACAGTGCTGCCTGGGAAAGAAGTAGCTGCATAATACTTAGTCTGGTATCTCAGCTCCTGGAAATGGAATGCTGCATCTTTCTTTTCACCCCCTCAGAATATGGAGTAGTCTTTGGGATCCCAGAGCACAGACAGCCTCCAGAGGTGTGCTGGACTCAGGTGGAAGGGGCTGATTTTGAGTGGATTGGACCCATTAATTTTATTCTGTTTGCTTTCTATAGCTTTTACCCACACAACAGGAGTGTTGTGAGGATTAATATATATACAGCACTTTGTAAATGGAAGGGTTAAGCATTGGTTTTGTTTCAAGTTAAGGCCAAGAACTTGCAATCTCCTTTTGCTATTTTAAAAACTGTTAACTCTTGGACAACACATTTTAAGTAGCCTTAACAAGTACCTTAATTGTAAAACCATTTTATCTCAACATAGACACCAAGAAGAACATTTATTGGCCTTAATTGCCTTGCATATGTTTCTTCTTTGGCCTGGAAAAATAAATCAAAATACAAGGCTTTGAGCATGCGTGTGAGAAAAGAGGAAGGAAAAGTCACTCCATATAGCCATCTCCAATTGGTGGAAACTACATAAAAACACAGCACAATCTGCTTGCAGCAGCATCTTAGGAAATATATCTGTAATTGTAAGATTGTTGATGGAGACAACATTGTGGGCCAATGTTCTTAGCTGGTGTACCTCTGTGTTGATCCTCTGAACTGCAGTGGATACACTGATTTATGCCAACTGAAGGTCCTTTACGTGAGTTTCTCATTAAAAAAAAAAAGGTAATGACAGTGATGTTACAAATTAACTAAAATATTACAGACTCCGTTTATTGAATAATCTTATAACTTTCCAAGCTACTGAAACATACTGTTTAATATATGCAGTTTATTGTAGCTGGAACAGTTATTACATATTTAACAATAATACCACCTCACTGTTATATAATGCTTTTCATCCATAGATCTCAAAGTGCTGTACAAAGGAAGTGCCATTATCAAAGTGCTTGCATTTGACTTAGGGTATGTCTATACTGACAGCGGTGAAGTCGCCACTGTCAGATTGATCTTTCTGGATTGATTGAATGGTCAGTGTAGACCCACTCAATCGATCAGGAAGTCGACGCAGTAAATCCACCCTCTCAAGTAGTGTAGTACTGTGTTGACAGGAACGCGGTTCCCATCGGCGCAGTGCAGTGAAGACGGCACGCAGAAGGGAAGCACAGCAGTCGACGGGAGTTACGCAAGCTGCACAAGTTACGTAGCTTGTGTAACTGCCGTCGACTGCCGCTGAATTTCCAGGTCAGTGTAGACCAAGACTTATTTTACAAAGTGTCACTGCTAATTCTCATTTGTATTGAACAATGTTTCAGACAAAGGGTGCTAGTGACAATACCAGTTTTTCAGATCCACATTTCAGGCATCCTAATTTTGGTTGTTTTGGACTTTCATGCTTTTCAGATTGAAAAATGTTGCCACCCTATATATCACTCCTCTTTTAACTTTCTTGTTTACCTACAATTGTTGCAGGATAACCCCTAAAATTACTTTTAATGGAATAGAAAGGGAACAAATCTCCCTCTCCTCTTTTCAGTTAGTTTACTTTGCGCATTTGAAATATGTATGGTTAATTTCAGCGTTTATCTGGACATAGAATCAAACAAATAGGGGAGTGATTGACTTTCTCCCATGCTGCTGTGTGAAGAATACCACTTTATAAAATATTAGAAAACCATAGTTGTTAAACCACAAAAATTGAAGGGGTGACTTAAAGGCAAGGGAAAAATGAGGAATAGCTTTAAATAACTTCTGAAATGGACTAGATTTCAAGTTGTCAGTATCAGTTTACCTTGGTTCAGTACATGGTGTTTCAATTAGGCATGCTTAAGGGTCCTCGCATGGTATGTCTACACTGCAATTAAAAACCCGCGGCTGGCCCTTGCCAGCTGACTCAGGCTTACAGGGCTCTGGCTAAGGGCCTATTTAATTGCAATGTAGATTTTTCGGGCTAGGGCAGGAGCCCTAGCTCTGGCATCCTGGGAGTAGAACCCTGCAAATCCACAGATATCAACTTTATATCTATGGACCATTTTTTTGTGGATCGTGGATCGGATGCAGATCTCAAAGGTGGGGAAGCTGTTTACGTTTTACATAGTCTTTGAGGCTGTTTCAGCATCGCAATGTAGCAACAATTTCTATGAAGTTTGTTTAAGGCTATGGATATAGGCTTTAGTATACTGAGCATATTCCTCTACATTTCTCTTTAATCCAATATTAGATACTTTGGATGAGATACTTCCATCTATTTTATCACAGTTTTCTTCACAAAGTTTTATGAGAATAGGCCAGTTCTTAATAAATTGTTCAAAATAATCAACCACAGAATTCCATCGAACATCTTGAGGATGAATTAGTTTGGATCCTCCTGTTCTCTTTTGTAAAGCTGAAGCAAAATGGTTGTTATGGATGTATGTTGCGATTTCAGCAACATTTTATTTTATTCCTGGAGAAGATGTACTTAAGTCTTTGGCTAAAAGGTGCATTAAATGGGCACTGCAGCTGTATGTTAGTAAGGAGCATCCTTCCGTTTCTTCTTCTAAGTATCTTCTTATCTTTGCCACATTTGCGGCATTGTCCATGACAAAACTGTGCATGTGACAGTTGAATTTTTGTTCAGTTTATTACAGCTTTCACTGCCACTTCTTTTAATTATTATACTGTGTGGGCTCTTCCCCATGTATCTATTGTTTTTGAAAGATATGCAACCCCATCTTCTGTTGTCACACAGGCATGTGTTACTGGCTAATTGTGTACATTGCTCCACCCATCAAGGCTTAAACTGTAAGTGTACACTGTAAGTGTAGGTTTAGCATGTTTGTGATGAGATTTAATTGTAACTGTTATTTTTAAAATGAGAGAGAAATTTAGTATTTTATTGATGATTAAAAAAAAATAGAAAAATTCCAATTTAAATTAAAAAAATCCGATTTTTAAAATTTTTTAAAATTGATTTTTATGCACCCCGAGGAGAAGCCGCTTCTCTTTTTCCTGTGGCAGGGATTGGGGTGGAAGGAGGAGGATAAATGCAGTACCTCTTACCCGTGCTGCTATACTTAGCCTCCTGTCTGCTGCTGGGAGTGAAATGAGAGGGGGTCTCCACTGATCTTGGGTCATATATAAGATAGAAACTGGAGCTTGTAACATTTTTTTTCTCAGCTGTGAGTGTCTCTCTCTCCTGCATGTTTCCATTCATACTGTTCTGCAGCTAAATGGGGAGCAGTTCTTGCTCCTGGCTTCCAAGTTCTGTATAGCTCAGTGTGAGACACTTCTTGGTGGTGAGAACAAATCACTGATCATCAGGACAGTTGTGTGGGAGAGGAACCTGTTCTCCTCACATGCAGATGCAGATGGGGATGTTGGAAGACATAGGATCAGCTGAGAGGGGCCAAGTTAAGCATAATAGAAAATGACTGAGGAGCGGGCGTGACCAGAAATCTGGTGGCTGGTGGAAGGAGACTGGAAAGAAGTTTGGGAGAAGCTAGGAGAGCCTAAGGGCCTCTCACTTCAGTCTGCCTCTGACCCTTCTGTCACCTGCCTTTCAGCCCCTGTCATCTCCCTGTAGCCATTTCCTTCTATCCTGCTACTCCCCGCCCTGTCCTCTGCACACCCCGCTTCCACCACCTGGTATATTGTGTCCTCCTGTGGTCCAGCAGAGGAAGCAATGAATGTGAAGAGAGACAGCCAGGCTGCCAAAAAAACCAAACAAACCCCGAAACACACACCCCAACAACTTTTATAAAAATGTATTCTACTTCGAGTGATTGCTTATATCCATTCCAATATAGGTGAATGCACACCACTGTGCACTGGTTCCCGGAACTTTTTTCCGCTTAGACACCATAAGGTTGGCTCAGGTGCCCCCTGGAGTACCTCACTCATGCCGCAGTATATGGGGCACTGCCGACCCTGCAGGCCCTCAGTTCCTTCTTTCCGCCCGTGACGCCTCTTGCCTTCTAGCAAGCAGCATTCCCCTTACGATCTGTTATTGTTCAGTAGTTGAGTAGTTAGAGTTAAGTGTTTAAGTGTAGATAGTTAGATTTAGAATAGAAGCGACCTTGGGGCCTTAGGTCCAGGTCATGCCCGTCTCTCCTGGGTTTAAATCCTGTTCCGCTTGCGGCAAATCCCTGCCTTAAATGCCTCGGGGAGCAGCATCGTCGGGACCGATGTAAAATCTGTAAAGCCTTCAAGCCGTGGACTCAGAAAGAGAGAGATATCCGGCTGAAGGCTATTTTGATGGAGGCGGCTCTCCGCCCGGACTGTGAATTGGTGCGTTTCCCCGTGGCACTGAGCGTCTCCTTGGTGCGGCGCACACCACCGGTACCAGAGCCGACCCATTGCCGCCAGTTTCTGGTGCCCAAGAAGAGAAAACGCCAGGGCATCGAGCGCCAAGGCTCCCCCGCACTGCCTGTGCGGCCAGGGTCAAGCCAGGAGATGCACCAGCCACGGCCCATTGAGCTAGCTCCAGTGCCTGCATCTCCACGCAGGGAACCTCCCCTGACTCCTGGGGGTGAGGGAGTGCCCTTGCAAGGACTGTCGACACCAGAGGCATTCCACGCAGCATGCACCTTAATGGTCATGCCTACGCCTCTGTCCCCCCCTCGGCTGAGGGTGCAGGGACTGGTGTCCCGAAGTAAACCCGTGCTGGGTACCTCAGGTGGGTGGTCGAGACCCCGTCAGGGGCGAAGTCTCCCTCCAGACAGCCAGAGAGGGTAGAGCGTGCCGGCTCCCCTCATGGTTCTGACTACGAGTTGTCGAGCTCCTCCTCACGGTGGCACCGAGGATGGTCCACGGCACCGGAGGCAGCGTGCTCGAGGTGGCGTTGATCCAGGTCTGCCTCGTGCAGTGGGTGCAGCTCCCGCACCCTGGCACCGAGCCCTTTGCCTCCACGGCACCGATCCCGATCCCCGGCACGGAGTCTGGCGTGGATCCCGGTGCCGAAGAAACCAGCAATCGCGGTCCTTGGCATCGGGTTCGGCACCGAGGAGGCATGGGCAGCACCGCACCTAGTCCCCGAAGGGAAAGCAGCGCTGGAAGTCCTCGGCACCAAGACGGAGGTCGTTTTCCTCCAGCTCGTCGAGCCACGCATCAGCCCATCGGCACCATTCACGACGGCACCAACGCTCCTCAACCTCGTCGGGGTCGTCGAGAGACAGGTCCCTGGCGAAGTCGAGCAGAAGCTGCAGACACCGTCGGCACCGCTTTAGTGGCTCCGGGTCCCGCAAGGGCAAGTCCTGCCACGATGCCCTGCAGCCAGCACCGATGTCGGCATTGGGGTGGCCGCAGGGGCCCTGGCAGTGGCCATACTAGGGCCCATGGGGAGCACAGATGGGGCAGGGCACAGTATCTGTCCCATCTTCAGTGGCACAGCCGGTGCCCCCTCCACCTAGCCAACAGACTAAGGGCCATTCCTCGGAGAAGGAATCGGACACTGAGGAGGGACCCTCCGCAGGGCCCCTTCCACAATCCTCCTCCTCTTCCCCTGATGAGGCGGCTGCCAGGGACCATAGGGCACCCCTCCCTGACTTCAGGACCCACCAAGAGCTCCTTAAGAGGGTGGCCAACAACTTGAATATTGAACTTAAGGAGCTCTCTGAGGAGGAGGCCCCCCTCTTTGGGGTAGCTGGGGCGACGGGACCATCGAGAGTGGCCCTACCGGTACATGAGAGAGTCCTTAAACTGGTCAAGTCTCTGGCAAACCCCTGCCTCGGTGGCCCCCACCTCAAAAGGCACCAAGAAAAAGTACTATGTGCCAGCAGAGGGATTTGAATTTTTGTACACCCACCCAGCCCTGGGGACCCTGGTGGTTGATGCGGCCAACCAAAGAGACAGGCAATGTGGCTCGGGCACCACGCCTAAGAACAAGGACGATAAAAACTTGACTTGTTCGGCCGCAAAGTATATTCCACCGGGGCCCTACGACTGCGAATAGCGAACCATCAGGCCCTTTTAGGTCATTACAACCTGAACCTATGGAACTCAGTGAGGAGGTTCGCAGAGGGGTTGCCCCAGGACCAGGCGGCAGACTTTGCCACGGTCCTGGATGAGGGTGTCACGGTGGCAGGGGCGGCCAGTGATGCTGCAGACACCGCCAGCAGAGCCATGGCCTCTGCGATAGCCATGCGGCGGTGTTCATGGCTGCAGTCTTCCGGGCTGTCCCAGGAGGTGCAGCAATCCATCCAGGACCTGCCCTTTGATGGGGCAGGCCTATTCTCAGACAAAACTGACGAGAAGCTGCACGCTCTAAAAGACTCAAGAGCTACGCTCTGGTCTTTGGGACTGTACACCCCCCAGGCCTTGAGGCGTTAGTCTCGGCCGCAGCCCCAATGCCAGGCCCAACCGTCCCCTAGACCATCGCCCAGACCCTCTCAGCCCCATAGAGGCCATGACAGGAATAAGGGATTTGGGCGCCGTGATCGATTTGGATTGTCTACGGCCTCCCAGCAAGGGCCATTTAAGGGGCCTAAATCAAAGAAGCAATTTTGATGGCGCGCCCAATGGTGGCACCGATACCTCTCTCTTGGATCCACATTTCCCATTTGCAGAAAGGCTCAGACCCTACTATGCCGAGTAGCAGAATATTACATCAGACTGCTGGGTCCTTAGCATAGTTCTCAGGGGATAAGCCCTTCAGTTTACAGCTTTCCCCCCGGACTCCCTCCCCATCCCATCCCTCTTCAGGGACCCCTCTCACAAGCATCTCCTTTTGCAGTAGGTGAATTCCCTCCTCCGGGCTGGGGAAGCAGTCCCTCCACAAGAAATAGGGAGGGGATTCTACTCCATGTATTTCCTTATCCCCAAAGCAAAAGGGGGCCTGAGATCCATATTAGATCTCTGCTGACTGAACAAATTTATCAGGCATCTCAGGTTTCACATGGTCTCCCTAGCCTCCATTATTCCTTCTCTGGATCCTGAAGATTGGTATGCCTCCCTCGACCTGAAGGATGCGTATTTTCACATTTCCATCCTTCCCAGCCACAGGCACTTCCTCAGGTTTATGGTAGCTGGCCCTGCCATTTGGCCTCTCATCTGCCCCCAGGGTCTTTACGAAGTGCATGGCGGTAGTGGCGGCCCATTTGCGCTTCAGGGAGGTGCAGATCTTCCCCTACCTGGACGACGGGCTGATCAGGAGCAGGACCAGGGCCCACATTCGGAACAGCCTATCCCTCACCTGCGTGACATGCACCAGACTGGGGCTGCCCATAAATGAGTAGAAGTCCACTCTCACCCCAGTGCAGCGCATAGATTTTATCGGGGCCACCCTGGACGCTACCCAGGCCAGAGCTTTCCTCCCGTAGCCTCAGTTCGAGACGATGGCCGCGATAATTGCCCAGCTACACAGGTGCCCCACGACGACAGCCAGGCACTGCCTGTAGCTGTTGGGGCACATGGCAGCCTGTACGTATGTGGTGAGGCTGGCTCGCCTCAAACTCAGGCTTCTCCAGGCGTGGTTAGCCTCGGTGTATGCACCAGCCAGGCACTCCTTGAACAGGGTGGTCACAGTTCCCCCACAGGTCCTGGCCTCCCTGATCTGGTGGAGGACTCCCGGGGAAGTGTTAAGAGGGGATCCTTTCGGGGATCTAGCCCTTTCGGTCACCCTAATTATGGACGCTTTGGATGTGGGGTGGGGAGCCCACATCAGCACCGACCTGAGCACCCAGGTGCTGTGGTCGGAGGAGGAAAAGAACCTCCACATCAGCGTCCGGGAGCTCAGTGCAGTCGGTTGGCCTGCAGAGTGTTCCTCAGATTCCTGAGGGGCAGGATGGTGCAGGTCATCACAGACAATACACCGGCCATGTTCTATATGAACAGGCAGAGGGGAGCGCACTCCTCGGCCCTTTACCAGGATGCCATTTGACTTTGGGACTTTGCGGTGAGGCATGACTTCCATATATCTGCCTCTCACCTCCCGGGGGTCAGGAACGACAAGGCGGACCGCCTCAGCAGGTCGTTTCTATCCCGACACGACTGGTCACTGCACCCGGAGGTGGTGACTTTTATCTTCCGCAAGTGGGATGTTCCCCAACTGGACCTGTTCGCATCTTCCTGGAACAGGAAGTGCCCGAGATTCTGCTCGCTCCGGGGTCGCAAGCCGGGCTCCATTTCCGACGCGTTCCTCATAGACTGGATGGGGACCCTCGTGAATGCGTTTCCCCCCATTCCGCTCCTGCCCAAGATCCTCTTGAAAATCGAGAGGGACAAAGCGGACGTGATACTGATCGCCCCAGCCTGGCCGAGACAGCATTGGTTCAGCATGCTGCTGGAACTGTCCATCGTCCTGCCCGTGCCGCTCCCGAGGCGTTATGACCTGCTCTCACAGGACCAGGGACGCCTGCTGCACCCAGACATGGACTCCCTCCACCTGACAGCCTAGAGACTCTGGCTGACGGAGGGAGAGAGAGCTGCTCGACGCAGGTCCAACAGATTCTGCTGGGCAGCAGAAAGTCTTTCACTCAGGTCGTGTACCGGGCCAAGTGGAAACGGTTTACCTGTTGGTCCGAGTCCCGCAGCATCCCACTGAGCTGCTCACCTATACAGGCCATCTTGGAGTATCTGCTCCACCTGAAGCTCCAGGGTTTAGCACTGGCCTCTCTGAAAGTGCACCTGGTGGCCATCTCGGCCTTCCACCAGCCGATGGATGGGAGGTCATTATTTTCCCACCCTGTGTCAATCAGGTTCCTCAAAGGGGTGGAGAGGCTGTACCCGCAGGTCCGTGACCCGGTGCCTCCCTGGGATCTGAACCTGGTCCTCGCCAGACTAATGGGATTCCTCTTCAAGCCTATGGCTACATGCCCGCTGCTAGTCCTCTCGTAGAAGGTAGCCTTCTTGTTGGCCATTACATTGGCTAGGAGGGCCTCCGAGATAAGAGCTTTAACCTCAGAGCCCTCCTACACCATCTTCTATAAAGACAAGTTGCGGTTGAGACCCCACCTGGCCTTCCTGCCTAAGGTGGTCTCCCAGTTCCATTATAATCAGGATATCTTCCTCCCCGTGTTTTTTCCAAAACCGCACGGGTTGGAGGAGGAGCGGAGATGGCACTCACTAGATATGAGATGAGCGTTGGCCTACTACATCGAGAGGATACAGGCATTCCAGAAGACAACGCAGCTGTTCGTGGCAGTGGCGGACCAGATGAAGGGCTCACCTGTCTCCATCCAGCGCATCTCTGCCTGGATCACTGCCTGCATCAGGTGCTGCTATGAGCAGGTGAAGGTGCTGCTTCCAGGAGCTGTTTCAGTGCACTCAACCAGAGCCCAGGCCTCATCGGTGGCCTTCCTGGAACAAGTGCTCCTGCAGGACATCTGCAAAGCAGCTACTTGGTCGTCGGTTCACACTACGCCATCGTGCAGCAGGAGAGAAAGGACGCGGGGTTCGGCAGGGCCATGGTGAAGAGAGCAGCTCACCATTGACTCCTACCCACCTCCAAGGTATGGCTATTTAATCACCTATATTGGAATGGATATGAGCAATCACTCAAAGTAGAAAACAGGGTTACTTACCAGTAACTGATGTTCTTTGAGATGTGTTGCTCATATCCATTCCACACCCATCCTCCGTCCCCACTGTCGGAGTCGACAGAAAGAAGGGACTGAGGGCACGCAGGGTCGGTGGTGCCCCATATACCTTGGCATGAGTGCGGTATTCCAGAGGGCACCTCAGTCGACCCTACGGGGTCTGCTAAGGGGAAAAAAGTTCCGGGAACCAGTGCACGGTGGCGTGCACTCACCTATATTGGAATGGATATGAGCAACACATCTCGAAGAACAACAGTTACTGGTCAGTAACCCTGTTTTGCTTTTTGACCAGCTCATGTATGTGTGTGTCCTGTGAGATGTCATGACACTTGGCAACCCTGGATTTTCATTTTTAATGCAATATATAACATTTACCACTAACCTCAAATGAAGAGATTCTTTTTGACCTGAAGTGATCTTTGATTGTCACAAAGAAAACTGTATCTTTTACTGGAGGTTGTGAACAGCACTTGAAAAAGGGCATATACACAGTAAAGTCCTCACGGAGAATGTGAATGTACAGTTTCTTTTTTATTTCTAACAACAAATTAACTTCTTTTAGGAAAATGAACTGTCCTCACAAGTTATAAATAGGATTCAGCCATTTTTATTCATGTAGAATTCAGCCCTTTATTTGGTGTTATGCAGATTTCATACCAAAGGGGTATATGTACGTAGTTTTTTCCTTATGAAAAGCATGTGGGGTTGGGAAGGAATGTGCAGAGTGAATTCATCTTGCTCACTGTGTAGTCTGAAGATCTGATTTTTTTTCAAAGTCAATCATTTAGAATAAGGGCATGAATAAGATGCCAAATTGTGAATTAGTTTCAAGCATATGGAATTAACGGCTAAGAATCTGTTTAAAAGAGTAATAGCCCAGAGTTCAGGCTTTCAGAAAGTAAGGAGATAAATAGACATAGTTGACCATAGTGTACCATTCCACTGGCATTAGGGTCCAGTCACTGTACTATTTCCCATTGTGAAAAGTGTGTGTGTAAATATTTAATTGTTCATCTTGGGGCAAAAAAAGCTCTCTACTGTAAGATCAAGTCTCGTAAATTCAGCTGGGGCATCTCTTCTGGGTTTAGCTGTGAACTTTCCTGGGAGCGACCAAGAAGTCAGCTACAACTTTTGTTCTGCTCAGTTGACCTCCTGTATGAACTGGCTCGTTCTAGTTTCAACTGCCATGCGGGAACAGGTTAAGAGGCTTTGTCAGACTGATTCCTCTAACACTGAATCCTCCCCACATGCCAACCAGCTGTTTTTAACGTCTAGCCTTCTCCTGTCACTCCTTCTTCTTTTGGGGGGATGGAGGGCAGGAAAGAGAGATCATTATTAGATTTCATATTCAGTTCAGATTTTGTGGGCTTTCGTTTTGCTAGTTCTAGAAGGCTATATGCCCATAGAACATGGGGCATGTGGTGATCTCAGTGTACCTTCTAAGATATTGGAATGAGTCTGTTAGGTCTCTCTCTTGCCCCATCCTACTTCCAAACCAGGAATCATCTAGTTCAGCTGTTGTGCAGTCTGGTAGTTCTGTGTTGTGGGAACTGTATCAAAGGCCACATTTGAACTGAATGAGAGTTCTAATGAGCACATGTCTAAATATTCATTGGTGTATTTGTTTGGTCGTACTATCATCAGATCTGAGTTGTATAAACACATCTGCCAACACACCTTCCAGCTGCCAAAACTTTCCAGCATCCCCTTTTTCTCAGGACCAAATGCCTTAATAGAACCCTACTAGAGTCCAAAAAAACCCTTTTCAACAGTTGTTTGCTTAAATGCAAAACCTCCCCTGCAAACCCTTAATAGCAAGACAATGTCCAGTTAAGGGAATCTTCAGTAACCTAGTTTAACTGCTGAACATTATGCTAATCCATTTCACAGAGCTCCACAAGAAGCTCCCTCATACGAATAAAGAAATTCAATATGCACAAAAAACCCTTTAACTTGCGCTATAATGCAAAACCTCAACTCCCACCTCAGTAGCATTGAGGCATGTACTGCATGCAGATGTACGTTGACTAAAGAGAATACTTTATAAATGGGAAAACACGAGGTCAGAGTTAAGCTTCTGTGTTGGGGCAAGTTCAAAGAATTTTGTGATTGTTTCTCTGTGTGCAAGGGAGATTGTTGTGGTGTAACTCAATGCAACCTTAAGTGTGGAGTTGCTACTATGTCTCCATAAGTGTGGCTTTTAAAAAAAATTTCAAATATGAATTTTAGAAACGTTGTCAAACTTTTAATAAAAAGCCATTTATCAGCACGGTGTATTTTGGGGAGAGAAAAGTGGAGTTGTTTGAAGTTACGTGCTGAGTGCTCACTCTTTCTGTTTGTTCTGGGCACTAAGGATATATTTACACTGAAATAAAAGACCTACTGCACAGCTGCAGAGTGGCCCAGGTCAGCTGACTCAGGCTGGAGCCCAGGTTCGAATGTCTTCACAGCAATTTTACAGCCCTGCAGCCCAAGACCTGTGAACCTGAGTCAACTGACCTGGGCCGACTGTGGGTGTTTAATTGCTATGTAGATGTACCCTCAGTGCACAGTCCTACCTCTAGATCAGTTGTCATGCAGCATTTTTACATGGCATCATTTTAAAAGTCAGTTTCTCACCCTGTGGCTCCAGTGAATACTTCTTTGCAGAAGGGAAGTGAAGAGCTTGGCATTTCCCCTGTAGCTGACCACCTTCCCCATCAACCCACCCCAGTTTCTCTCTGCCATTTGAAAACAAATTGATCATTTATATAGGGCATTTTCCTGATCTGTAGGATCCTATTATAAGTGAACTTCAACATCGTGTGGCTCAAAATTTTATGAAATTTCTCTCTGCAGCCTGCCTGGTTCTGGCTGTTGTCTTCACTGCAAAACACACACACGATAGCTAGCTGTAAAATTTCAGTGGAGATCAGATACAAGTGTAGTTAGGAGGGGCTTACTGTGGACTTGACTATCTCCCACTTGAGGTCTACCTCAATATAGCTAGCTAGTCAAAGTAAAAACTAACATGCCTTTTCACAGCTAACTCACTATGGACTCTTAGTGATATCAATGTAAAAATGTACCTATTCTTTCAATGAAGACACGGCCTCTCTTCCCTATTCTTTTTAGAGTTTTGTGATGCCTTTGATTGTGGCACCACTGAAAGTCCTGAGATTTTGGAAGTAGTCTCTCCTTCAAGATCATTCATGATGCTTTGCCAACCTTTTCTCTGACTCTCTCTCTTACTTTTACTCTCCCCCAGTTCCGTTCCGCTGCAGATAATACCAGTCATGATACTCCCTTCATTTCCTTTCCCACACCTCTTCTGTGCAGTTATCCATGCTGATCCCATACCCAAAATGCCTTCCTGGAGCTTATTTGGTAGTCCATCACGTTGTCCTAATTTAAACCCGCCCTCCCCTAAAAAGCTCACTTCTGTGGTATTTCTTACAAAAAGAGGGTTCACTTGTTTCCCCCCTCCGTAATACATAAACAGAGCCTCAAGGGGTGCACACACAACTGCGTTATTGTATGGCACTAATCCTCCTTCAGCCTTTCTTCCCCTCCTCCACAGCCTGTTTTATTTTGTCTTCACCTGTGGGTCACTGTGGAAGGCCTTAAAGTCTTGTAAATGTTGTTGTAATGTCTGTCTTCAATATATCTCTGTAAAGCATCCATCACACACTTGGGTCCTGTAAACAAACAAACTAATAGTCCTGAGGAATTACATACAAGCCTGAGGCTAGGTTGTTATACTGAGTGTCCTTTATTTGGCAGACTAGTTCATTAACCACCACTCTGGAACTAAAGCAGCCTACAGGCAATTGAGATCGCTGCAGAAACTTTTTGTACTCAACATATGTTAATACCATAACTCAACAAGACACCCCCCACCCCAAGAATGAAGGAATTTGTGTGCTTATCCTGAGGCTTGTTGTGCAAGGTCTTCTGGAGAGACTTAGACTTTATTAGATTCTGTGTATTGCTTATTAGGCAACTCTCACTTTATGTTCAGGGGTCCCACTTAAGCATTTTGCAGTAATGCCAATCATCTCAAAGAACCTAAAATCGTCTAGTGCTTAGGGCAATCTTCTTAATATTTGAGGGATTTCTCTTCTGACAGTTCTTTCTAGTCAAAAGTATTAAGAAAATACAAGAGCCTGACACTCTTATTATAATTACATAAGCACTGAACAGGTTCAAAAAAACCAATGTAAACAGTGAATAGTGAATAGTTTCACCAGACTGGTATTCCATATCTCTGTATCTCACTGGAGAAAAGGAAAAGCTGACATCTGTTCACTGTACTGCATTGTATTGTGACTTATTCACTGCATTCCACCCAGCTCTGCTGGCTGGGATCTATAGGATCCCTTTCTTGCTCACTGCATGTTATCTTATTTTTTTAATGAATAAAGCATTATATCATATACACGTTGACAAATCATAATTCGGTGACTGCTGATACACAACATACAGTAGAGTGAACTGTATGGGGTTGGTATATAGAAGAGAAGTATTTTAGTTGGTCAGTCTTTCAGATGTGTATCTCTTCGGAGTATTTCAATCTGATATATTGCATGCGCTTTGTTTATTTGACACAAATGATTCAAAGTTCTTTCCTGTTATGGCACAGGAGAGCCTCGTCTAACTTCATCAGTTTTTTCCGACTCATACAAAGGGAGGTTTCTAATCTCTTGGCATATATAAAGTGACTTGCTTTTAGAATAGATAAATTTAGTGTAGATTTAATGAAGTCTAATTTTGTTTTTAAATTTCTTCCTATGAGGATGACATAAACATTGAGAAATAAGTAATAGTTTGTTGTTAAATGGCACTATAACGTGTTCTCTTTCTCTCTTTTTTTAGCTGTATGGGGCAACTTTATCAACATGAGGTAATATATTATTTTGTACCAGTATCTTTATCTGAAACAAGGTTATTTGCGTTACTATCCCATTATGCAGCAATAAGATGAAATCAGAAAAGCAGCTCACAAAGTTGTTGAAATGTCAGCTCTCAACAATGGTAGGTGTAGGATCCATTTCTGTAATAAAAAAGGCTTCAACATTGGAGAAATATCGTAGGGCCGTGGATGTCCTCACTTGTAGGGGACAAGAAATGCTGAGTTTCCTCCTCATTCCAGTGGAGTGGAAGGACATTCCAGGACAACCAGCAAAAGGTTTGCACCTTCTTAAACCCTTAAGAGATGCCTGAATTGCGGAGTTAGATGAGCTACTGCCCCAATCCACCTTCTGTCCACACAAGAAAAAACCGCTATCCCAGGCTTGAGGGTGCTTTAAGACTAAGCTACCAGGCATGTCTGAGGCTATAGACTTGAGCTTACTGTTTTGTTTTAGCCCAAGCTGACAACCCACCTGTTTTGCAGTGGGACTGCAGGCTAGTCAAGTCTGGGTGCTGTTAGTCCTCCAGTGCCATCCCACAGTTCCACCAGAGCTATACTTCCTGGTCTGCCTTCTCCATTTTACTGAATTATAAGTAATCTACATTGCTTCAGCATTTTAACCCCATGTTTGCCTGCTCCATTTCTGCTGCATTTTCCACAGCATTTGAACAGAGATGCTATCCAAGTAAGTGCGGTATGAAGCGATTTGAGGTTTGCCAGTTGAATTCCTTAATGACTTTCTCATTAAAAGTTCTTGCTCTCAAAAACTGCTTGCTTATGCCTTCAGAGCTGTCTGTATTAATAATGCTCCTCTTGGAAGTTATTTACGTGGAGTATTGTTCTCGTATCACTGCCTCAGACAGCAGCTCCGTGCTGTGGGGTTGGAGAGGAAGAGTGCCCCCTGTGAATGAATTCATAGAGTGGCCCAGTGTAATGGACCATTAAGAATAATTAGGGAGGTCACCAGAAATCCATCCCAACTGAGTGGCTAGTACAGCACGATTGTGGACACAGCTGCACTGCTCTGATTCAGGTAGGCTTTATGGTGGGGATGCTCCATCTGGGCTAACTCTGCAGTGAAGACATATCCTCAGATGTGTGGAAGATTCATGCTTCTGCTGCCTTGAAATGGGGATGGTTTGCTGTGTGGTGAAACAACCCAAGGAAACTAATTTGGATTGGGAAAGCATAAACTTATGTGGGAATATCCCCATGGAGTTGTAAGGGAAGGGAAATTAATCTTTAGAAGAGAAACCATGAACATAGCGTCGCTTCATAGAAGTGGAGGGCTCAGACATGGCCTCTGTAACTAGATTTGTATGTTAAGGGGGCAAAAACTCACTTAAAATAAAGCTGCAGTTTGCCTACGCTCAAACCTACAGCATGTGAGTACACTACTATAGATGTGACTTCTGAGATTACTTGAAGAACCTTTTAGTATGTTGTGTTTTCTATTAAGTTTTTCCTTCATCACTTAAAACACAAGAAAAGGTTCTCTGTTCCACCAGTGAATGTTCAAAGTTGTGTATGTTGTCTATTTTCAGGAAAATATCTAATACAATAATTATTGTGAATTACTCAGTGTTACTCCTGAATAATATTCTAATGTTGCAGTGTTAACTGATGATCAGTTTTTGCTGCTGCTGCTACAGTAAGTGGCTGTCTTTTGTGAAAAGCGTCTTTACAGCCTGACTGATTCTACTCATGGACCAATACTGCATTCCTTCTTGAGACAAAACTATTCAAGTCAATGGCTGTTTTGCCTGAGTAAGGCATGCTGTACTGACTTTTTTTTTTTTTTTGTAGAATGGTGTGAGGGGAATTGTTGATCTGATTTCCAACACTGTGGCATATGTGTGCCTAGTTAACAAAGGGCCTTCTGTTTCTCTAAGTGTAATGATTGCAGGTACCAAGTGAAGGAGCGCTGTTTTGCTTGAAAGAACTCCATTTTGCATTGGCTGCCCATGAAACCTCTAGTATGCAAAAACTTAATACTGTAAATCATGTTGAATAGTTCCATAAAATGTCTGAAATGAAAATTAAGTTGAAACAAGCACTCATGCAAACTTAAGTAAAATCACGTAGGCTTGGTCTACACTGGCAAATTATGTCAGTATAACTACGTTGCTCAGGGGTATGTAAAATCCATAATGGAGTATGTACGCCAACAGGAGAAGCCCTTCCATTGGCTTAAGCAGCGGCTTCACTGAAGCGCTACAGGGGTGCAGCTGCAGCCTTTTAAGAATAGGCAAGCCCTCAGACTAGATAGCCAGAACAATCTATATGCTAAGTTTGTAGAAGTGACTTGCTCAAAAAAAGAACATCACTAATCTCTTGAGATGTTGCATACAGTTAAACACTTAAGTTAGATTACAATGAAACCTGTACAAGAGACTTGCTATATTCAGCAACCTCCTGTCTTAAGAGGCCACCCTGAAGTATCCCTAAATATATTGGTATGGCTCCACTTTTACTAAACAACCTTTAAGTATGTTTTTGCCTGTAGAGTGGTTATTTAAAACCGCTTCAGTGTGCTTTTTTGCTTTAAAAAAAATTCAAAGCTGCATTAAATTTTTATTAATTTAAAAAGTTCAAAGCCAAAGATAGAAATACCAGTCCCTGTTTAAGTCCCATTGATATGTTGATTGGCCTTGCCATCTGTGTGGACTGCTATTTTAAGGAGAGGGGCCTCTGTCTGATGCCAAATATGACTGAAGGAATTAACTTTCCTATTATGGAGCACTGGAAATCTGCTTCAGTTGTGTGTTGTTTTGTAAACTTAAGTTTTATTTTAACAATGATGATTTAACCAAAAATATTTATAATTGTAGAACGTGGCTCTCATCATCCAGTGAAAAATTCCAGTGCTTTCTAATGGGTATTCTAATTCTTTGTCTTTCTTTGCATCAGCAAATATTTAAGACAAACACAGTGTATACTTTAGAAAATATCTGTGTAAAAATGACACCTTCCTACTCTATTGATATGGTTTTTGTGTGTATTTAGAGTCAGATCTAATTGCTCCATTGACAAAAATAAGTGTTTTACACCTGCTAGCCTCTTTAGAGTCAACACAGATGAAAGAATGAGCTGGATTCTACAGTTCCTTGTTCTACAGAACTGTTTACTATGTTCCAGTCAATTACACTTTTGCATCACCCCACTAAAGGCAGTGGAATTTGTCAGGTTCAGCTAAAGGTATAATTTGGTCTGTAGAATCTTTATTACAGGTGGGAAGTAAAGAACCCAGTTTAACTCTCTGATCCTAGATTGAATTTGCAAATTTAGCAGTTGGAGAAAATATATTTTATTTATACCTTTGATATATAGTCATTGGGACAATAAATATGGGCCCTCCAAGCCATTTTAGTCACTTTTCCTAGTAGAATTCCATTACAAAAGTACTTTTTGGGGAGTTGACTTACCCTGTAATGGGATGAATAGCTAGATTATCTTTGTATATTGTATTGAATTTTTAATATAATGTGAAATCTATCATGTTGATCAATACTGGTAACTTTGGGCCTGACCTAAAGCCCATTAAAGTTAATGGAAAGGCTCCACTTGACTTCAGTAAGCATAGGATCAGGCTATGTGGTGGTCATTTGCACTGTTTTTGTGCATCTCTAGAGAATGCATTCTGCAGTCATAAATTTTTAAAGGAAATTTAAAAAAAAATTAAGAACATATTGGAAATGTAGTTTAGTTGATCTGCTTCATGGCTCTTTTTCTCCAGCAGGTCTATCCAAGACAACGGGGATCAGAAAGTTGAAAGTAAGATAGAGGAGGTTAGTTTATTAGGTGGTTAATATTCTTTATTGCTTTTTGATTTTTTAATTAATTTTCTTTCTAAATAGAATATTTTACCTTCTTTATTACTCTCCCACTAATATAATCCTCAACATTAGATCTCATGCCTGTACTGTTCTTCATTATAGTGGACCCATACAGTTTCCAGCACTAATCAAATACTTCCCTCTGTTTTCCCTAAACCTCTCTCAGAAGATTATAACTCCAAAGATCCAATCCTGTTTGCCACAGTGTCTTCCTAACTATCCCAGTCCTGCTGGGAATTGAGCCTTTGTTACCAAGCTTAGGACTGCTGTACTAACTCCTTTCTCTGTCACCCCTCCAAAAAGTTAAGTGTATTTAACTGTTAACAGGCATTTACTATTTTAAAATTTCCACATATGTGCATTGCTTTGTTCTTAACTCTTGACCAGATTAACTAACCAGTTATATTTTTAGCAGTGAAATACTAAGTTGATGAGCACAACAGAAAAACGTAAATGAACTGTACTAGGTTTCCAGTGCAATGATGGCAAAAAATGAAAGTTTAGCTAGCATATATGGATAGTGTTCTATGACTGACTTCATTTTGAGGTGAGGAGATGAACAGTATATGTGATTTACCAGATTTATCGTATTTCAAGAGAACTGTATACCAACTGTTACTTTGAACATGATTTGAAAGCTATTAAAATCACTTGAAGTGACTTCATTATGCATTGGAACAGGCTCTTAACTAATGTCTTACATGTGTCTTTGTCATTTTGATATGATTGCAATAGGTTTTTTGGACTTGGAAATGCTCTTTAACTTTTTTTTTTAAAAAAAATAAGATTTACAAATTTCAGTGACTACCCAATATGCAAAAGTTACAGTAAAATTCCTGAGAAATAAAAGTTCTTTGGCACTTGCTGAAACTACCTAGTCCCTAATTATGCCACCTGTATTCATATTATGTAATACCTTCCTCCATTGGAATCAACTGCTGTTGTAGTACTACTCAGTGTGAGTTACTGAATTAATGAGCGTAAATTATAGTGCAAAGGGGGAAATAACACAAATGTGCAGTTTATTTCAGTTCCTGGAGTCTTTCAGTTATCAAAATCTAATCTGTCGGTATTTTTTAAAATAAGTAAATCCAGTGTGGTGTTAAAGTGCACTGTGTTGCTGCTGATACTATTTCAGGTGATCCTCTGAAGAGATGTCATCAATTTATATTTGGTCCCAAATTTAAATTTTGTAAAAAGCTTTTTATAAAAAAAAAAATGTTCAGATGTCATCTCCCTTGTTTGACATTCAAACCTGTCATTACATGATAAAGAATATGGAAGTGAAGCTGATTTCATTTCTTTGTCATTGTCCAAACTGACAGAAATGCAGAGAGTTAAAGAGCATAGATTTTAGTAGGTAAAATGCATTTTTAAATTTCTTTCCCTTTAATAATCCAGAGTGGTGTTAACAGCCCAGCTAAATAAATGTATTTAGAACTTGATTTTTTTTAATGTGGCGTTGTCTCTTTAAAACTGAGGCCCTGGCAACTTTTAGCCATTAAAGGCAATTTTCACAAGACCTAGAGGTATTAGTCCTGGTGTGATGGCTATGTTTTAGTATGTGTAATTATATTGTCTGCCTAAACTTCCCCTGCAATTTAAGTTGAATATTTCATGTGTTGTCCTAAACTATTGTTTACTGTTGCTACATACTTTTTAAACAGCTGCTCTGCATGTGCTGCATGTCAGTGGTAGGTGAAGTAATTTCTTGTATTTATAGCAGATTTTTCTTTTTTTGTAAAATGCTTTGGGATCCATTGGCACAAAAGACTATATATGTAAGTTGTTCTGAACTTGGTGTCTTAAATGAATTTATTTAGATGAGATGTAAGATTGCCACCCCTATTTTTACTCTTATTATAATTGTCTGTGTAGGCATTGTTTCTTTTTCTGAGATGTAAATTCTTGTAGCTTGCTTTAAAGAATTACCTTTATTCCTATTTTAGGCTGTTGCACCCCTAAGAGAGAAAATCAGAGACCTGGAAAAAAGGTACGTCTGTTCTTTTGTGCTTGGGGTTCAGTCAGCAGAGCTATGTTTTGTTTTGTGCTGAATGAGTCTCAAGGACTTGGGTAGATGCACACGACTATTATGTGCTCAATAACATTGGAGTCTCCTGTTTCTTAGTAAATACTGAAACCTAGTCTACACTAGAATCGCTACAGCGGTGCAGCTGTACTGATGTAGCTGCGCTGCTATAGCACAGCTAGTGCAGATGCTCTATGCCGATGGGAGAGGGCTCTCCCTTTGGCATAATTACTCCACCTCCCCAAGCATCAGTAGTCATGTCAGTGGGAGAACTTCTCCCACCAGCATAGTGCTGTTCACACCGATGCTTAGGTCGGTGTAATTTGTCACTCTGGGGTGACTTCTTCACACACCTAAGCGGCATAAATTATACTGAAGTAAGCGCTAGTGTGTAGAAGCCATGAGACTCTGATTTTCCAAACACTTACATATGTTCAGCTGTCTGCATTGGGAGTGATCCCTTGGAAATTAACGGGACTTCTTGTTTGTAAAGTTAAGCTCGTATGTAGGGATTTGCGGGAATAAGGCCTGATAGTACACTTGGGCAGCACTCTGAGCACAGATTAACTGCCTGTATGAAAAGCCCTAATGTAAAGGTGGTTTTTTTTGGCCTTAGACAATTAAAAATACCCAAAAATAAAACCTGCTATCAGATCTATGCTATTTAACTCAAGAAGGGTTCAGTTAAATAAAAACATGAAGAACTAAAAGATGAAATGCTCACTCTTGATGTAGGAAGGCTTTCAGCATTATCAGTATGGATGTACAGCTCTTCCCATTTAAGAACTCAGGGCTGCTAACTGTCCCCATGCCATGTTTTGAACCCATGTCATATCCTACAAGCTGCGCAGTGCCTGTAAACACTTGAGTGTACCTGACATGCTGGCTGTCACCAGGCCTTTCCTATGATGAAGAGTGAAACTGGGTTCTGCTTCTGGAATTGAGCATGCCTAATGTCTGCACAGCTTCCAGGATGCTGCACGCTTTCTCTTGAGTGCAAATGATACTGTGCTGAAATACAGATGTCAAGTTGTATTTTACAACTGACTTCCAGATTTACTGTCCTGCCACTTACAATTTTTGTTAAGAATATGTGACCCTTATTTACTAAATCCTAATATGAGCACTGAGGTGACTGATCAGATGGGGTGACCTTGTTGGCAACATGCAGACATTGACTACACATTGCCATCAGTAGCAACAGTACCTGCTACTACCATTTTTATTAAACTGTAATCGTGAATTAATGGTTTAAAAAAAGTCCTATATGTTCTCTCTTGTCTTCAACTGATTGTTTTGAAACAAAGAACAGTAGAACCCATTTATCCAAACCTTCGTTATCCGGCTCTCTCTCTTAACCAAACCGCCAGTGCGCACAAAAAAATATGGGAAATTGACAACACTGTTTGCCCATTCTCCTATCTGAATTTTTCATTATCTGATTATCGGGTTCCAGTTAGAGCTGATAAACAGGGTTCCACTGTATTTGTTTCATTTTTAACAGTAGCTGAAGTGTTTCTTAGTGTTTTTTTATCTACTTGAGTTGAGCTGCTGTTTGTTCTGTCCTTCATGGGTGCTTGATCAGTATTAATTTTTAGTTATGTCAGATTAAGATTTAATTCTTTTTGCATCAGAGCCAATAGGTTATTTTGTCTTTGGTGAGGATGCACATGTCTGACTTTGCATTTGGAGTATGTGTTCAGTATATTGTTAATGGATTATATTTCAGGTGTCACTTGTGTGCTTGCCATTGAGGGGGAAAATCTTACATGTACCCCTCTCTCCACATACCTCATTTTGGTATCATGAAATCACAAGAGATGGGTCTGACTCTCCACTCTTGTGTCTGTGCAGTTATTCACATGCATGCAAAGCAAGTGCAAAATGCTACCTCTGGTGATTTCTGATCTGGTAGCGTTTTACACTCACTATAAATGGATATAAAGAGTCACACAAGCACCCTCTGAGTCTGTAGCTGTTAGAGGATTGAGGCTGATAAACAGTGGGCTTTTAAAGCTTATTCTTTGCTACTGGTTTTATGGGTGTTGTGTGGAGTGAAAAGCACTTATCTCATACAATTCAAAGGCAATTCATCCTCATGCTTCTGGGGAGGAGGAAATGAAGGCCTTCTTTAATATTTAGCCCTTGAGAAACCTTTGTTAATTTATTTGGAGTGAAGTTTCAGAGCGCATGTCAGTAACTTAAAGGTGAAAAGCATTACCACAGTGGTGTAGTTATCAAAAACAATAATTAGAAACTAGGAAGTTTAGAGTTAAATTTTAAAAGAGCCAATTAATTCAAAGCATGAAAATGTCCAGTTAAAGCATACAGACAACCAGAACTGTGTTCCCTTTAGTGACCTGATGCTAAGCACATGGTGACATCCTTCTGGTCAGGGAAGGGATGGAATCTATTATTTTACCCACCTCCTCCCCTGTTTGGGTCAAAGAAGTTTTGTTACCATTAGAGAACACCTTGATGGTGAGGTATTTGTGCGCGAAGGGTCTGCAACCAACCTCCCTGCATGGAACATTTGAGGGTTCTGCTGCTGCCTGTTTCCACACAGGATGCTGTAGATAATATCACGCGCTCTCTGAGGGTGAAGGGTTGAAAATGCCATTCAAGTAAATCAGCATCTGTGCTCTGCGTATTTGAAATCTCCATTGAGACAAGGCTGTGGGTGAGAGAGAGATGAGTCCTGATGTTTCAGACCCAAGGGCATGGAGTCAATCCAGTAGCATTCTGTTTGTGAACAAATGAAAAAGTAATCTGTCATGGAGAACTCTTGGCATATCTGCAGTTCTGTTCAATCCACTGACTCACTTCACCCACAAGTTGCAGCATGCAAAGTAACTGAAGAGGAAGGGTGATGATTATTTGAGTTACCTCTTACGATATTTACTTAAGAATGACCTGAGCTACTGAAGTATTGGCAAGACTAAAATGCTGCTTAATTGAAACTCAACACAACCTTACCTGATGCTGCCATAATACAACACACAAGCAAGTTAAGAAAATGATTGAGATGTGATAGCTCTGTGTCCATGATGCATTATGCTCCTGATCATCAATTGTGAGCTCACTATTTTCAGGACTAATAGTTTTGGAGAATTTGAGAAACCATGGCAAATGTTTTTTATTTTACTCTCAGCCACACACCACCAGGAACTCTTTACTTTTGTATTTATGGAGGAACAGTGCAAAAAATGGCATGTGAAATGGTACTACACCACCCACCAAAGCATTTCCAGTTTTCCGAACCATCGCTGGGACAAAATCTTAACTCTCACATTATGTATTCTGTGTAGGGCTGTACTAGTTTAAAATAAAAATTTCCTTGACTTTCTGGTTTTAAATTTTAAATAAGTGAAACGTAAAGGAAAAGCGTGAGAGATTGAGGGTGCTGAGTAGTTAACAGAACTTTTTTTTTCCCTTCTCTCAAGTGCTTTTCGTGAGTTTGAATTAAAAACAAAAATTCTAAACCAACCATCTAAAAATATTTCCCTCTCATCAGTTGTTCTGGTTTCAATCTCCTATGATGTCATAATTAGCATCAATTCTCCAGCTGTCCATAGACACAGATCCTGAAGTTTTTAATGCAAAATCAAGCAAGAAAAGAAATACTTAAAAAAAAAAAAAAAAAAAAAGTCTGTGCATCATAAAGTAGAAAATAAGGGGGCACAGGTTTTTTATTTATAACTCAGAATTCAGTCATCTTTACCTTATTTTTGCTAAATGCAGAACGATTTCTTGTGACTGCTCAGTTTTTTTCTTTAGGAAAATGATAGCAATTTGAAAGCAACTTTACCACAAAGTTAAAAATCGAACTAAACGTACTGTTTGCAGAATTGGTTAATTTTTGTGACAAATTTCACAAAGTAGATACATGAAGGAAAAATTATCGTCAACCCACCTAAATAAATCTTAACTTAGTTTTTCTTCTTCCTGTTTTGAAATTCTGTAGTTTCACCCAGAAATATCCACCAGTGAAATTTCTATCGGAAAAGGACCGTAAAAGAATTTTGGTAAGTCAGTATTTCATCAGGGCTCATGCTTTGGAAATAAGAGGCATTAGTTTAGAATTATGTGAAATTTAATTAGAGTCACGGGATTAATTAAAAGAAACCAGGAATTGTTGTGCACCTTGGTATGTGCTACACAGGTTCAGGAGCAACTACTCATTCCATTCACTCTGTAGTGGCGGTGTGCTCAGACAAAGCATGTGGATAATAGGCTTGGGCTCTGGATTTGTGGTGTGACTCACTAATTGAGCTTCTGTTGTCAGCCTACAATTTATCTTACAACTACATTGGCTCTAATGTGCAGTTTTGTCTATGTTCCTAGCTGGTGGAAATTTGCTGGCATTGGGATCCTTCTGAAGAGGGACAGTTGTTTAAAAAGTGCAAAGTGTTGGAGAAACCTGTCTGAGGCTTGGAGAGACCCTACCTGGAGTCAGATTTCGAGCTGTCCCATGGTCCCTTTTGCGCAGACATGAGACAGACAAATATAACAATAGAGGAACACCTCAGGCTCAGGGAACCTGTGTGTCTCGGAGATCCTGTAGAGAGTGTAGAGAACATTTTAGGGTGCATCACAGGAAGAAGGAGGCATGTTGTGACAAGACATTCTGATGCTCCAGGGAATCTATGCTGCTGCAATGGCCCATCAATGCCATTGAGACAGAGTGGAGGTTGGTACTGTCTTTAGATTCTTCTGTTCCCTGTGCTGGCCCTTGCTGTGGTGCAATGATGAATGATTTGGCTGTGGATTCTAAGAAGGTGTACATAAGAATATAAAAACATAATAGCCATACTGGGCTAGACCAATGTCCATCTAGCCCAGTATCTCTGTCTTCCAAGAGTGGCCAATGCCAAGTGCCTTTAGAGGAAATTAATAGAATAGTTAATCATCAATGATCCTTCCCATCGGCCATTCCCAGCCTCTGGCAAACAGCAATCCCTGCCCATCCTGGCTAATAACCATTATAGACCTATCCTCCTGAACTTACCTAGGTGGTGTTTTTTTTTTTTTTTTTTTTTTTTTTTTTTTTTTTGGAACCCTGTTATAGTCTTGGCCTTCACAACATCCTCTGGCAAGGAGTTCCATAGGTTGACTGTGCGTTGGGTGAAGCAATACTTCCTTTTCTTCGTTTTAAACCTGCTGCCTATTAATTTCCTTTGGTGACCCCTAGTTTTTGTGTTAGAAGGAGGAGTAAATTACACTTATTTACTTTCTCCACACCAGTCAAGGTTTTATAGACCTCCGTCATATCCCTCCCTTAGTCGTCCCTTTTCCAAGCTGAAAAGTCCCAGTCTTATTAATCTCTCCTCATATGGAAGCCTTTCCATACCCCTAATAATTTTAGTTGCCCTTTTCTATACCTTTTCCAATTCTAATATATCTATTTTTGAGATGGGGTGACCAACAGTATTCAAGATGTGGGAGAATCATGGATTTATAAAGAGGCAATATAATATTTTCTGTCTTATTATCTATCCCTTTCCTAATGATTCCCAACATTGTTAGCTTTTTTTGGCTGCCACTGCACATTGAGTGGATGTTTTCAGAGAACAATCCACAATGACTCCAAGATCTCTTTCTTGACCGGTTACAGCCAATTTAGACCCCATCATTTTATATGTATAGTTGGAATTATGTTTTCCAATGTGCATTACTTATAGAACATATAAATTCTGTGTCATGTGCAAATGTGTTGGCCACATTTTTGCCACTCTGGTAGCGAGTGGGGAGTAGTTCAGATCCCTATTTAGTGCTCTTATGCTTAACTTGTCTAATGTTCTCTTTGATCTCAACTCCTTGCCATTTAGGAAATTCAGTGGAATGAAAGCAAAAGGCTTGTTTTCTCTTTTAAAATGAAGTTCCCACGGCATGGGTAATGGCATACATAGGAACACAAATTCTTCTGATTCTCCCTTCAATATTATGCAAGTTTAATTAAGAAATGAACAATAGTTAAGCAAAGTGGGTGTGATAGATGTTGCAGTATTTTTCCTGTCATATTTTTCAAGATGCCCAATATAACATATCAAATTAAGAAGCAGTTTGATAGGCAGACTAAAATTGTCTCCCTAGCAGTCTTTGTCATATTCTGAGATTACTAAACCGTTGATTCCAATTTAAATATTGGAGCAAGAATAACTGCTAGGTAATCCACTTCAGAGAACTTGTAGTGCTTATTTTTACATATTCAGAAAACACTGTAATATCATTCAGGGTCTAGAGTTCTCATTTTTTGTTTTTAAAAATGAATCTCCATTTTGTAGTTTAGCTCTGTAATAACCTGAAGAGAAGCCTATGCAAAGAAAAGGGCCATTGGTCATAAACCAGTACCTTTTGACAATTGTCTATCTGCAGTTGAGAAAGATTTGAGGGCTGTATTAAGAAAGCCTGATCCAAAGCTCAGTAAAGTCAATGGAATGGCTACAGTTGTCTTCCGACTGCTTTGGATCAGGCCGCTAGAGACTGACTTGACTGTGGACAGAATGGTCAAGGCCTGCAGTACTTGTCTTTAGATCTTTGTAACCAAATCTGCCAGCATGAGTGCATTGCTAAGATTGCAGCCTTATTGCAAACATCTCTTCCAACTGTTGTTAAACTGGCCCTGTGTACTCTGCACCAAATGAGATTTCAGTTCTGTATCAAGGTCTTTGGATTCTGGCACATTCTGGTACACAAACCTGGGAATTCCGTAGCTGCTTCATTTCAGTTTTTAAAAAGCGTTTTTTAAAGAATTAGGTGCAAATACAACCAGTAAAGTACCACTTGTTTATTTTGACAATAAATAATTTGTATTCTACACTGTCCTTACATTTTCACTTCTCAAGTGTTTGGATAATGCAATAGCTGCACAATGGAAATTGTCAGCAACTAAGATGGAAATGTAGGGATCACTTGAGGCTTTTGGCCCTGTCAGAGAGCGATAGAGGCCATTTGAAATTGTGGATAGCACTCTAGTGGGATGGTTCTGCTAAGTAATCAGTGGTGTAAGAGCTAACAAGGACATTCAAAATTTCATCTTCAAATTTGAGTCCATGCCCCATTGACATGGAAGGGGGGGGAGTTAGCAGTTGTCCGAGCTATTGTTTCAGAGTGATTGCAGACTCAGATATCCGTGCACCAGTTTACACTTGGTTCCATCTTCACAGTTACAAGGGCTAGAAATTAGGGCTGTCAATTAATTGCAGTTAATGCATGCAATTAACGCAAAACAAATTAACTAGATTAAAAAATTACGATTAATCACAGTTTTAAGTGTGCTGTTAAACAATAATAAAGTACTAATTGAAATTTATTTATTATAAATATTTTTGGATGTTTTTCTACAACTTCAAATATATTTCAGTTACAACTCAGATTACGAAGTGTGAGCACTGTACTTTGTTATTTTTCATTACAAATACTTGCAGTGTAAAAAAGATAAACAAAAGTAATGGTATTTTTCAATACACCTCATATACTAGTTCAGCCAATTGGTAAGACAAGACAATTGGTAAACAAGTTTGTTTACATTTATGGGAGATAACACTGCCCTCTTCTTATTTAGAATGTCACCTGAAAGTGAGAACAGTTGTTTGCTTGGTACTGTTGTAGCTGGAGTTGCAAAGTATTTATGTGCCAGATATGCTAAACATTTATATGCCCCTTCATGCTTAGATTCATAAATTCTAAAGCTTTACATTTTGTTTTTGAGTGCAGTTGTTTATAAAAAAAACAAACAAACAAAAAAAACCCCTCTACATTTGTAAGTTGCACTTTCATGATAGAGATTGCACTAAAGTACTCCTATGAGGTGAAGTGAAAAATATTTTTTGTTCCTCTTTTTTACAGTGCAGATATTTGTAATAAAAATAATATAAAGTGGGCACAATACATTTTGTATTCTGTGTTGTAATTGAAATCAATATACTTAAAAATGTAGAAAAACATCCAAAAATATGTATAATAAATTTAAATTGGTATTCTATTATTGTTCAACAGTGCGATTAAAACTGTGGTTAATTGCAACTATTTTAATCTCATGATTGATTGCAATTATTTTTTTTAATGGTTTGGCAGCCCTACTAGAAATAACTTTTGCTTCAAGCAAAATCTTAATTTCTAGAGAATACTTCTTTGACAAGGATTAAATTCAGCACATTCTGAAGCTACAGAATACCCATTATAAGTTTTTATGGTACATAAACAGCATTCATTAAAACCAGTAACATTAAAAAAAAGAATTAACAGGGCCTGATACTGTCTGGTCCTCTGACGTCATGGCAAAACTCTCATTAGTTTCAGTCAGAGTGGGATTGGGCTCAGATTCTTGGAATGTAAGAAGCCATGCTGTATGTTTGTCACTTACACGTGGGACCCATAATGCCACTTATTAAGGTTGCCCAATACTTCCTGTTGGAAGATCCTATTTTCAGTTACTAGTAACTTTAGCCCAAATAGTTAGAATTTGATGAATTTTTCCATGCTGTCTGCCTGAGGCTGAATTTTTTTCTTCAGAAAATTTTCAGCCAGAATGGTTGTCTTTTCTGAGAAGAAGGCTAGAGGGGAAAAAAAAATTAAAAAAAAATTCTGGCAACCTTTTATTTGAGACGTTACATTATAACTTTGTAGCGGAGAGTGAGTGAAATTTGGCCTCTGTGTTGGGGATGTGTTGTTTGGCCGTCTCTGTGAAAATCTGATCGAACTTGCCCAAGTTATAAGCCTTTGAAAAATCAGGTTACACATAGGGACTTACTAAATTGTAGCAGCTACATTTCCTAAAGATTCCGTCTGCAGTGGGTATGCTCCAGTGTGTAAATGAGCAGGACGTTTCCGAAATTGCAGATCTGGGCTGCTGTGAGCAATGCTGGGTCCAGGTCCAGACGCTTGAACTGAGAGCAGGGAATCTGTCTCTTCTGTGCTCGGTGTTGTTCTGCTGGGCACAGGCAGCATGAATGAGAAGGTGTCTGGTTTCAATTCAGAGTGGACAAAAGCCTGACCTGCCAGGATGTTGGAGGATGGAGTGATTTGGGAGAAGGATCCTAAGAAAACAGGAAACTGGTGCTGGCTTGGCAAGGAGACGGGGGTTGAGAACCAGTGGGGGCTGGAGAAAGAAAGTGAGGAGGGAAGAGAGACAGATCAGGCAAGGAGCCAGGGTGTGTGTGAGGGGAGTGGGGGGCACTAGGATTGGCTGGACAAAAACTGGGGCAAGGAGCCAGGGTAGGAGGTGGGACACTGAGATTGGATGAGGAGCCCAGGAAGTCAGATGGGGTCTAGGAGCCAGTGGAGACTGGGAATATGGATGGGGGGAGTGACTAGAGGGCTTGGAGGGGCAGAGAATGATCAGCTGAAAAGAAAAGGGGAAGAAATTGGGACTGGCTGGGCAAGGAGATGGGACAAGGAGGTTGTGGGGAATTTGATGGAATTTGTAATCTGGAGGGGTAGGATTAGGACTTGCTTGGCAAAGCGACTGGGATGAGAAGCCTGAGGAGTGGTGGTTGGGAGACTAGGTGAAGAGAATAGGACTGGGACAAGAAGCTTGTGGGGGTTGGGAAAGAGGAGAATAGGGACAAGTTGGAGGGGATTGGGTAGAAGAGTCATGGCTGGGGGAGAATGGCAGAGAAGAGTCTGCCAACTAGAGCATAATCCTCTCTACAGCTGGAATGTAATACGAGATCCGGAGTCTCACCATTTCTCTTCTGTTAGCAAATATCTGGGTATGTCTCATCCCCAAAGTATGTCTCATCCCCTGATAGTTTTGGCTCACATAGAGGGTGACAACCTACTACTATATCAGTACTCCATTAGCTCAAGTGGCAGAAGGCTGTATGTTGGATTTCCAGGTTTCAACCCTGTTGATGAGGGTGTCTGATACCATATGATGCAATTGGTTTTTCCACTTTGCTTTTTCATTACAAAACTGAACAAAAAAGTCTACATTAAAAGAGCATTAAGGTTGCAAAGTCAAGCACTCAAAAATTAGTAAATGCCAAAATTAAGGTTGCTTGTACAACCATAATTTTGCCCCTCCTGGGGCATATGCATTATAATGCAGGCCTTAATTACATGACAACATGCTATTTTTTCTCAGGACCCCTTTCTCATTCAGTGCACACACTGGACACACACAGCTAGAGGATACTGTTGACTTTAATCTCTGTCTCTGTTTCCCATCCCTAAAATGGGGATAATACCAGCATCTTATCTCATGGAGGTGCTTTGAAAATTAATTCATTAATGTTTGTGCAGTACTCAGATACTAGAGTGATGAGCATCTTAGGAAAGCCTGTAAAGAAAGTAATAATTTTGTCTTCAGAGCAGGGTTTGAAGATTCTGTAGTAAATAAGGCATGGAGCCACACATTGAGGAGAAACAAATGAGCACTTCTGTGCATGGAATGAGGCAGAGGTCCTTTGAAAAAATTAGATTCTCATAATCTGTATGCACAGTGGGGCTGACATGAGACCAAACAGGCATTTCCCAGTTTGTGGGATTTTTGCAACCTTAATTTTTAATGTAGCTTTTGTGTGTGCTGCTGTGTCAGCAGTTCAGGCTGTCGTGCGTGGGCTTTTTAGATGCAGTCTTTAAACACTGGATAACAGAATAACTAAGAAAATTCATTGGATGTTTGGTTAATATACCTGGAAATAGATTGATTCAGTTCTGGTTTAAAGTAGATAGAGTAGTGCCTTTCTCTTTCATCTTATAGGAGAAATAGCTGTCTATCTTGTATGCACATAGCAGATGAAATCACTGAAAGGAAAACCCAAGTGAAAGAGCTGAGCTCTGCAATCACTTTTGAGTGTTGTGAGGTCTGTGGTCATTTGTGGGAGTAAATTCTGTAATATAGGTCCAGCTCCTGTGAAAGTCAGATCTCTTACACTCATGAGCCTCTCCTGTTGTCTGAGTGTTGTATTCTGCTTGTAGAAGATAACTATCAAGAAAGGTCGTGGTCCCAGGGGAAGAAGTGCTCTTTCAAGCTGTTGAGTCAATATACAGAGGGCTTTGGGTATCAGACCACAGCTCTTAAACTAAGTATTGAATTTAATGGGGAGTAAGTGTAGAAAGAAAAGCAAGGAGGTGAGGTGTTCACAGTGACCTTGTGCCAAGCAGTTGGGTTGCTGCATATTACCTGTATTCTGGAGTCTGCTCTTGTTCCCAATTTGTTTCTGGATGCAATTCAAGGTGGTGTTTTACCTAAGAAGTCCTGTATGGTTTGGTTCCTGGGTACCTTAGAGGCAGCCTTTCTGCTCCTACTCTTGCCCAGCAGTTGAGCATACTCAAGATGACAGCTCCTAATTGTGTCCATTTTAGGACTAGATTATTCTCAGTGGAGGGTTCCTCAATTCAAGTTAATTTCCTCTACCACTCTAGTCCAACGGAGCCCAAGTCTATTAAGCTCCATACCTTGCTGCTAGGCCTATCTGTTTACTCACGCTTTTATTGAGCAGATGGCTTCTTTCTTTGATGGAAATTTTCTTAATATGCTTGATGATATCAATTTAGGATCAGTATTGTGTGTTCTCCAAATCTTTTATGATTTACCTATGAAATTATTAAATGAAAAAATAATTTAATTTCCATATGGGATATTAGATGTCCTGATTCTGACTGAAAGCACAAGATATGACTGCAACCAGCAGGAAATGACCCTGCATGGCAAATACACAAACATCCAAGTGTTTTGGATAAAGAGGAATTATACAGTGTTTTTAAATGCATTTTATAACACTATGAAAATAAGTAAATGTATTCTACCCATAGGGTGCTAGTGTATCTCCTCAAGCTCTAGGTGTCTGATCTGCAGCTTTGAAGTGAAAATTGTTGATCTGCAATATAATGAATTTGGGGTCTGTTGTGATTTGCAAGCAGCTGTGTTTTGAAATGAATAGTGTCCACCGTGACTTTATGAATTACTGTGATTGCCAGAAAATTATATATAGACAATTTGGGTGCTAAAATCATCCTTTCTTTCCTTTTGATGTAACCTGAAGTGAATGAAAATAACATTACGTTAATTCAATAATTGTTTACTTTACTGGGGAAATTCAGCTCCTTTTCCAAATAATTTTTCATCTAATCTTTACAGAAGCTATAAATTCATCAAGATAATGTAGATTTATCATAAAATCCCTTGGTAACATTTCAAGATGACTAAAAATTTTTAAAAACAAAAATTGGGTTTGTGCCCTATTTTGCTTGCTTATGGTGTAAAAATGAGACTAAACCCTTGCCTGTTTTTTCAAAATTTTGTTTTTTTGCTTATACCTAAGAAATATCAGGAATTTTGAGTCAAGCCTCCTCTGGATCCTAGAATTGGTGCCAGGGGTTTATTGCACCTTAGTCAAAGGAGGTGAGTTTGTGGAGTCTTCCATGGAAACAGATTTTGTCCCACATATTGCAGGAGGGCAAGACAGCTGGAATGTGACTTAACTAGACTGCAGTTTCATAATGCATCTGGAAACTATCTGGCAATAACTCATTCCGTGCAGGTCATCCTTTTTTTGTTATTTATTCTACCTGGAGGAGGGCTGCTGTCAGTCCCTGTACCATTGCTAGGACCCTACTACTTTGTCTTTGCTGTACTTGACAACTAGAAGCGCTAGCCCCATTCTCTACCTTCTTTCGCAGATGCCTGTTCCTAATTTGCCTCTGGTTCCAGTTTATCTGAGAACTGGCTCCCTTATTGAATGATTACCTGCACTGGGCACCTGCCCCATAGAAGTCAGACCTGTAGTCCAGAATTTCTAATGTGAAGTGAAACAGGTGTGGGAAAATGGGAGGGGAACTTTCAGGCCTTTTATAGAAGAAAATAGGAGTAGAAACAATGATTTTTTCCTTTGTAGGTCACCTGCCAGGCATAAGTTTGCGTGGCACAGTCTTTTATTTAATTCACAGTTTGGGAAAAATGAATTCAGGGAATTAAGATGGTGTTTGGGAAAAATGAATATTTTGACATTTATTAACCAAAAGTAAGAGGATTTCAGTAATCTAATATCTATGATCCTACCAGTGAAATTTTATCAAATTGTCACATTATCCAGTAGTTGGATTATTTCTTGATAATAACAACAAATCCTTTCACTGTGTAGTTTTCAGGGCATTTGTAATCCTTGAAGTGCACTGATGATACAGTAATAGTTAGATCACCTTGTTAAATCTGATCTTGATAATAAAATCGCATAATAGTACATTGCATATGAGTGTCATGGGGGATCAGGTCAATTTACTCTGACTGTCTTTGGCAGTGGCCACCTTCTATTTCCTTATACATTCATGAATACTGCTTATGAAGCCTAGAGAAAATAACTGCTTCCACTGACATGTCCCTTTGAACACGTCACACATCATGGAATTTAAACCTCTTTGTTGAAGCAATCATACAATGATTATTTTCAGTGATTCACTGCTCCTTAAGGGTGAGCTGCAAAAGTTAAAAATGGGCTTTTTGTACTTTTTAGCATTTTATGAAAAATGTGTGAAAGTTAACTTCTAAAGGTTTTTTCTTATTTCTTTAAAATAGAATTTCAGCGTTTGTCTGTCCGATAACTCTATGGATGATAGAACAAATAGTAAGATTGACATATAAGCTAAAAACTGAGCAATACAGTGGGAAAGAGATATAAGTGTTTGGAGCTTGTTTCTTTTTAACTTTCTCACACTTAACAGCGATATGGAAGAAAAGAGGTCTTTAAAGATTCCCTCACTCCTTTGAATAAGATGAGAGCACTTACAATATTTATTTGACACCCCCAATCCTCTGAAGTCCTCCGTCAAAACCAGAGGACCACACTTAATTGTAGTAATACCAGGACCGTGTTTTTCTTTCTCTCTCTCGCTTTTTTTGCTGCTTTCCAGTGCACGAAGGGCACAAGCCCAATTTAAAGGGGGGGAGAGGGGGAAGGGCAGGAAGGGAAGAAAGAAATTGAAACCTCTGATATTCTTCAAAATGGTCTTTGTTGAACTTTTTCAAACCAGGTGAAGTATTTCTCTTGAAATTTTATGTTACTTAAATATTGGGCCTGAAATTTAAAAAACAAGTGAATTTGAAATGGAAATGGAGTTGTCCCCCCCTGTAGTAAGCAAAGTTTTGAAAGTGTTTTTCTGTCTTCATGTTTGTGGACTTTGTCTGGTGTTTCTGTAAAAAGAAAAAAAAAATTCATATCAACTGTCCTAACGCAGATAACTGGAGGAGCAGGGTTTGTGGGTTCTCATCTTACTGACAAACTAATGATGGATGGCCATGAGGTTACAGTTGTGGACAACTTCTTTACGGGCAGGAAAAGAAATGTGGAACATTGGATTGGCCATGAGAACTTTGAACTGATTAATCATGATGTCGTAGAGCCCCTGTACATTGAAGGTGAGTACCCTGCTTAAACATTGTTATGCTTTGATATCTGCACTTAATCACATTTTCTCAGCAGGGGTGTATTTAGAAATTGAATTTATAAGCAATTTTGTGGCTTATCTTATTCGTGGTCCTCCCTGCTCTCTCAACCTAGTGGTCATGATCCCCTGAGGGGTCACAGAGAGGTTCAGAGAGGTAGACACATTGTGAATGCCCTCTTTCTTCCTGACTAGATGGGAGGGGAATTCCAAAACATTTTTTGTCACATAACATGAGATACTGGGTCATTCCAAGGGTGTGTCTAGCCCAGCATCCTGTCTTTCAGCAGTGACCAATGTCAGATGCTTCATAGGGAATGAACAAAAAGGCAATTATCAAGTGACCCTGTCATCTCATCCCAGCTTTTGGCGGTCACAGATTTAGGGACACCCAGGGCATGGTGTTGCATTCCTGACCATCTTGTCTACTAGCCATTGATGGATCAACCCTCTATGAACTTACCTATTTCTTTTTTGAGCCCAGTTATATTTTGTTGTACCATGAGGTCATGGTATGGCAAAGGTGGAGAGTCCCTGTTCTGCCATATGCACACTTCCTAATCATTTTCTTTACAACCCCCTCTGAAGTCAGGGACATGTCATTGAATCCCCCACGTATCCAGAAAACCCCTACTCTTGTTATAAAAAGTGTAAGTAATCCTATACCTAAATTACCATAAGCAGCAGAAAATTGTTCTGTGTTGTAAAAAAACTATTGTCTTAGTTAGTTACAGGACATTGCACAAGTTGTATGTGTTGTTATAGACTTCCTTTGGAATAAAGCAGTATGTGGTAAGGTGGTGAAAATTTTATTTTAGCCACAGTGAAGTTTTTTCATTCCTTTTTTAAAAAAAATTGCAGCTATATTTTAGTTATATGTTTAAAAGAAGAATATAGTGGAGGCCTCGTTGGCTTACTTTTGCTGTTTTTCTAATGGATGGAACTTTGCAGAAAAATCTCTTGTAAATGCATCTTCTTAGCTAGCCTTGTGATGGGCTTCTGACTGTTTCAAAGCATGTTGTGCTGAAATAGTTCTGCAAGTGCACACATTCTCTGTTCTGACAATACATCAATTAGTGTCTGCTGTTTTACTTCAGCTAGTGCTTCTACTGAAGGATAATGGGACTAGGATCTGATTAATTGGATCTGTGTTCACTGCAAGTACTAGTAGCGTGCGTATATCTCAATGTATGTCTTGACTCTTGTCAGCTTTCCTTATCTCTTCCCCCAGTATTACCTTTATTCTAACTAATTATACTTGGTATATTTTCACAGGCATAGCAATTTTCATAAAACTGTGTCCAAATTACTAAGCACTAATGAATGGAATACTGAAAAGCTTCTGGGAACTCCTATGCTGCGCATAATTAAGACATCAGCCAGCAGTTTAATGCATTTTAATGTGATATTCAGTGGGCAGTTTACCAGATCTGTTTTCCTTTTCTCCAATCCCATCAGTTCAGACAGGCAAAGTAAAATTTTTAAGAAAAGATTCCCCTTGTTTGGTTTTGAGTTTGTTTATGACACACCTAGAATGTGATAGAGGATAATTTTTTTTAAAAATCCCTGCCCTGAAGAGTTTACTATCAACTTTAGATGTGACACAGTAAGTGTAAGTAATAAAAACTAGGTGGTGAGGTGAAGCCAGAAAAAAGTTACTGTAGTAAGGTCGCATGGCTTTTTTGTCTTGGTGAAGAGAGAGATGGACGGATGTTCCATGCATAGGGAGCAGCCATTTATTTGCTACCTTCCAGAAACTAGACCATTTTTAGAATGTTTAACATGATACCTTTTCTGTCATATAACAGTTATTTAATAAGGAGACTTAATTCCTTATCTAGACAGGATATATTCTTGATTGCATTTGATTTTGAATTTAGTCCTGACGGGGGGGGGGGGGGTGTGTGTGTGTGTGTGTGTGTGTGTATCCTTCAAGTATTTTTAAATGAGTCTCAGTGGGAATTAGCTTTGCGTTAGTTTCTAGGGGAAGGCTGTGTTGAAGTCCGACTCTTTGATTCCCGAGAGGTAACTAGCATAAGTATGAAGCAACACCCAACTTCTTGGGATGCATCTATCCTTGACTGACAGACACTAGAAGATGGTATAAAAACACAGGTTTTGTTCTGTGAGCATTTTGGCTCAGGGTTATCATTTCAAACGGGAATTGCCTTCACTTTCATATTCATTGACCATAATACCAACAGACAATTTACAGAATTGTAAAACTTTCATTTAAGGTTTTCTGTCTAAATGGAAACAGAGGCCAATAACTTCTTTAATTAAATTAGAACAGCTTATGAGTTTTGCAAATTATTGAAGCAGTCCAGAGAATGTTATCTGGAAATGCACAATACTCTTACAATACTGAGAGGGCAAACCTGATTTATAGTAATTTGAGTTACAGCTTTAAAACACTTCTTAGATGTTTACTCTCTTCAGAATGCTGCTGCCAAGATCCTTATACATCTTGGTAGTTAGGAAGAAAAAATGGCAATCCTGCCTGTTCTGCATGCATAATAAAGACCCTATATATTACTTATGAGAGGGTGGGTTTGCACCTCTGTCCTTGGGATCTAAACAAAGCCATGCTAGTAGATCTGGATTCTATTGGAAGTGATTGAATGGAATTCCAGTATAAATCTATGGGGGGGGCGGGAATAACATACTTGACTTTTTCATAAGTGCATTAAAATCTAGTACTGTTCTGCTGAGACCCCAGATGGCCATGAGGAAAACTGCCATAAAGCAATAGAAACTGAAATGAATGGTGTTCTGCACTACTTATGCACATTATGCTATTTATTAATAGTAGCTCTTTGAATAGCCAAGGATTTCAGTGGACTTTGCAAATATTTATTAAGCCCCACAGAACTCTTGTGGAGTAGATAAATATTATCCCCATACTACAGCAGGGAGTCAACATGAATCAGCAGTCCATTAATGCTTGTGAAATGTGACCCTTCTGTATATAGTCAAGGACTACCATACAAAAAAGCATCCATTACCATTATCTTGGCTTTGTAGTTTTGCAGTATAGAAATGCTTAGTAGTTTGCTTTTTTCCCTCCCATATACCGAAAATAGACCTGGAGAGGCTGCCAACAAAGTCTTCAGCACTTTCCAAACAATGAGTGCATTAGACGCTTTTCATTCCTATAATCACAAATTCTGAGTACTCCATGAATGCGTTGTCATTACAGCAACCACGTAATAAAGCTGATAAAAAGGACACATTTCTCTGGGAGGAAAAACTCACTTGTGTTGCTCAAGAGTTATATTTTAGTCATAAACTTCAGTTAGTAAGATTTTTCTCCTCCCTCAGACTTAATTTGATCAGACTAACCACTTTGCTTTTGAACCATGGTAGAGTGGTTGCACAGTAGGAATTTTGCTAATGGCCTCCAGCACGTCACTGTACAGTCAGGAGCTTTCAGTAAAACAATACCAGTGGGACACTGTTAAAGTGGTAGTCCATTTTAGTGTGACTATTGTGTCTTGGCTGGATATGAAATATGGTCTATTTGCAGAGTGTAATGAAAGGCAATTCCAGAATGACTCTCAAAGATAAGGAGACTCTTCAAAATATAATCAAAGTGCCTGCACTACATAGCATAAAGTAGCTATGGGAAGCAGAGTTCCACATCCCCATGGAAGCTGGTTTAAAATCTTAGATGTTGACTGATGAATCAGTTGTATTCCCAGAGTTATCGGAAGAATCCCTGTGAAAGTCAGACTTGCATGGATGTGTAGTTAACTCAGTCTACCCATTTTTCATAGTTTCAGCCTCGGAACAACTCATGGCAGGACAATTATGGATTTTACATCTCTTTTCTGTAGGTGTATATGAAAGCTGTGGTTTTTTTGGTTTGTTTTCATTTAAAAGACATTGGCCTGCTCTACACTGCTGCACTGGATCGACGGGAGATACGCAAGCTACGTACTGTAGAATGCATATCTCCTGTTGACTTACTTACGCTCCCTTACTGCTGCATCTTCACTGCACTGCACCAACAAGAAATGCCCTTCAGCCAACGCAGCATTATTCTTTTCCGAGGGGTGGAATTACTGCGTCGAATGGAAAGCACTTCCGGGATCAATTGAGCAGGTCTCCACTGGCCATTCAATCGATCCCACTGCATTGATCCATGGAGCTACAGTATAGACATTCCCACTATCAAGTTAAATTTGGACCAAAATTAAAATGGTCTTTAAAAAAAAAAAAATCAACAATAAATATGTATCCCTGTCTGAATTGCACCATGGAGGTGCTTGGATGATGGCATAAAAATGTAGGTAGATAGCATCATTTTAGCACTAAGAAGCTGAAAGTGGAGAAAGCTAAGAGAAATACCAAAAATAAACAGCATATAAATAGTGTGTTGTGACAAATGCTTGGTTTTTAGTTTTTTCACTTAACTGTATATGTATTGTTAGTGGCATAGGTAAATAAATTTATTTATAATTTACTTTTAAGACTGACTCAAAGGACATGTTTAAATTCTATTCAGGTTAATCATGTTCTTAAGTGCTTTGCTTGAACCCTTTTAAATAAGGATTTTAATTCTTTAAGCTGGTGTCTTCAGTAGCTGGGAATTATTATCTTTTGGCAGAAGTTTGAGCTGTTAACTTCATGAATGAAAAATAGCAAATAAATTAGTAGTGCATCTTTATTCCTTTCCTTAGATATTTTCCTAGAACAGCCTGTACCAAAAACAACTGAAATGCCATTGAACTGGTGCAAGATCTGTGTTAAATGCTCTGGAATTTTTCAGGCCAGTTTGTCAAATACAACAGAGTTATAATTGCTTCAATAGTTGCATCCTTATTCAGTTTTCTCCATTCATCCCCCGCCCCCATGTGCCAAATAATTATTTTATTCTGCTTAATAGTTTGTAACTCATTGTTAGGATAGTGATAGGACATCTCAAGGGAGCGTGTGGTACAGTAGGACAAACACAGTCTTTGTTCTGTTTGTGATGGGCTTCTAGGTACTGCTGCAGTACAAATATTTGTTACTCTCAGTTCTCGGAACTATCATTCCATCTTGCTGTATAGGTCACATGTCGAATAAAATTGGCTGTTTTGAGAAATTCCTGCTCCTGGGGCACTGTGGATCAACTCTTGGGAAAAGGTGATTCTCTTGGCTTCTGAAAAGATGTTGACTGTCACCCCAACCTATAGAATCCTATGTTGGGCTGGTATTATGAAATGAAATTGACATTAGCAATGGAGAAAAGTTGCTTATCTTCTTACTTAGGTATATGCTGATTTTCTAAGGCCAGTACAAAGGGGGATTTGAAATGAGAGAAAATGGCATCTCATCTAAGATGAAGAGTGACAATAGCCTATTTCTTAGGTCCCTTTGTGAAAATGTTATACAGGGATAGCCTTAGTCCCTGATGAGTTTGGGTCCATGTAAGATTCAGTGCAGGTAGCAATCTTCTGCTCAGGGGAATCTAGTAGTGGAATAGTGATTGTTGCAAGTCGGGGATCAAAATGAGACCAGCGTGGAATAATGTTGCACTCTGTGTTCAGATGGTGCATGGCTCTAGTCAGTGCTGTTAGTCTCATTTTAGTAAACAAAAAGAAGTACTAAAATAAAAATTTGCATTTTATGGATTGCTATTAGTATGTTTTTACCCATGTATAAAATGATTCTGCTGAAATTTAAAAGGTTTTGATTTCAATATAATTAATACTTTAATGAAAAATAACCTGTGGCTTGCAGTTTTACCACCTCACACAGTACTAACTGTATCTGCACCCATTCTAACCTGGGACTTCCCCTGGCTGAGCTATGTCCGTACTAGACCAACAGTGGGAGGACTGCTAAAATTCTCAGTATAGATGCTGCCTTACAGGGAATTCCATCTACCTAAAGTGCAAGGAATTTCCTGTGTTCCTGACTAAAGTTCATCTTGTTGCTTAATATTTGTGGGCTGGTTTGCTGTGATATAAAACGTTCACTATATTTGTACCTGTATGCTAATATGTGCTGAAGACAGGACCAAAAGATATGAGCCATTGTTGGCTATTTCAGGTAAATTGTTAGATTCTCCCAACTTTGCCTCTTTTTGGAAGGCAGTCACACGACATAAGTGTGAGAAAAGTGGATAGCCTTTAATTACCAAAGGACACCCAAAGGTGTTTCTAAGTCTCATCTTGTTGATCTGCGTCCCAAGTAGACAGGTTGATTACCTTCATTCAGCATTAAAGACATAACTGAAGAGTAAATAATATGTGGGAATTTGGTTTTAGTGTTCCTCACTTGTTGCTGTTTTAATTAAAATCTAAAATGCTAGGCTCTTCTATACTTGATTTTTAAAAATTGGCATAACTGAAGTTTCACTCTAGTTGTTGTTCTTCTGTAAAGATTAGAGAGAAAAGTTATTGTTGGTGCTGATGCTGGCCACTTGTTTTAAAGAGACATTGTCAATTTTAAAAAGAAAATTAAACTTCTTTCTGGAATTATTTTTACCCACTATTGTTACAAATGACCCTTAAGATCACGATGACTGAAAAAGATTTGTTTGTTCCCATTGTACCTTTGACAGCACTTTGTATAGACAGTTTCATTGTTTGTTCTGTTTAATCAGTTCCACTGTTCTTTGTGTGGGTCTTGTGCACCATAGGGAGAGGCAAATGAAAGTATTTAATCATTAAAACTACTAACTTGACAAGGGCACATAGGCCCATCTGACTCTAGTTTTTAAATTGACCAGATTCCAGGTTGAGAAGGTGCCATTTTAAGAATCAGATTTGAAGAACTACTATATCCTTTTGGTTTTCAAAGATGTTATAGAACTTCACACTTTTTGTGGCCTTTTGGCTACAAGTAAAGCTCATGCAAGAGCACCAGTTACAGAACCTTGTTGATCCATGTGGGCATTAAAACACCTTATTCAACCCTTTCTCTGTAAGATAGAATCTTTGGCTTTTCAGCGCAAATCTGATTTGAGAAGTTCATTGTTTTACATATATAGATCATTTAGCTCTAAAAATTTGAATTTTTCTGCGTAGGACCTTGTAATAAGATTTCTACTACAACTCTTAAGGAAAACTTCGATTGGCAGGTATTTTGGCTGTTCTAAACAAAGGTGCAGTCTAAACCCACAAGTTGTACCAGTTCAACTGAAGTCATTTTTTAAAAATGTGTTTAGTTTAGTTTAAATGATGCAAACCCCTCTTCATAAAACTTTAATTGATTACACCTGACTTCTATTGATTTGAAAAATGATCTTGATTAATCCAGTGCAACTTTTGTATGAAGTCTAAATTTATGCTTAATTTAGCGTCTCTCTTTAAAATCAGCTGACAGGTTTATAAGTTTTTATCATTTACACTTATTTCATTCTTCAAAAGACTCTCCTGAGTGCATGTGAATAAACCTTAGACATCTGAAATGACATGCCCTTCCAGTTTTCATTATGTCTGTTGAATCACCATAAATTACCAAAATTAATTACCCAAAGCAATCCATCAATAGTAAACATAAATTCCAGCCTAAGCCCTTTTCCCAGACTTATCTGTCTAGATTTCCGACCTTATGACCAATCTGTCCCTAGCTACCTCTGGTTGGCGAGCCACTTCCATCTGCCATGTTCAGGGTACCCAGCCAGGTTCCCGCACCTGCTAACAGTGGGTCAACAGCAAACATCTGCTGTTCTTTTGTATAGATCTTTCACTGTTGTTCTTTTATAGCTCTGACTTGAGTACTACAGTGCTTGGATATACGTGAGCATATGGGCTTTAAGGTTACATCTGCTTATGGTACCAAAGTTACCAGCCTGGTTCGGTATATTGCATAGTTGACCTGCCATGTTGAGTTTGTCATAAAGGAGCATGGCAAATTCAGAGTGTTTGCTGCATTTGTAATATGTAATCCTGTGACTACAGTCTAGGTCCAGCTTGGAGTCATGGAAAATGAACATTATGGAAAGGATAGAAACATGTTTAAATAGTGAAGTGCTTGGAAGAAGGAAAATGGAGCTAAAAAGGCAGCCATATTTGTCTCACGACGCTGAGTTTGCAGGCTGGTTGGCTCATTTACATTACACTATATGGATGGCATCCACAAATTACTTTTATCTTTTATCCTCCAAAATGGTTCAGTTGCCTGCATCTGTAAATGTTTTGAAGGACAAGTGGCCTAAAGCCACCTGTTCTAAAGATGTCCTCCTGTATAAAGGGGGAGGGAGCCTGGAGTTGGCTGCTTTCCCATTCATCTGACCTGATAAGGAAACCATCTGTCCCATGGCAAATACCCAATCATCCTTTCACCTGTTACCCCTGGTCTTGCTGAATCTTTTGTATAATATTATCACTGTCTGCAAAAAAAAGTAGCACTGTATGTTGTGCAGAAACATTCACTCCTCCCTGGGAAGTGAAGCAGTTGTTACGACAAGCAATTCAGGGCTGCTTTTCTTCTTCCAGTCCACATTTTCCTGTGATGCTGCTGCAGCAGCTAACAACTGGAGAAAAAGAATCAGAAGGGAAGGGAAAAAATGAAGGAGACATTGCTTTCTTTGTGTGCTTCTGTTGCACTTGTTCTCTGTTGGGAATGAGATTGGGTCATTGAAAAGTTCTCTTTTGTTTTCATATGGTTTACTCTTTTGTTAGAATTTGACAGTTGTGGATAAGTATCAGCTCAAGTGTATCTTCATTCAGTCATGCTAAGAAAGGAAAGTTCACTCTTAGTGATCCACTGTTCTAAACATTAATTTATCATTATAATGTTAAACTTGTAGTAACTGTTACCTATGGCACATTACAGCTATATCTTTTCAGAAACATAGACACTGGTCATCCAACAGAATATTATTCAGTAATAGTTACATTTATCTGGATGTTAGAAATGTCTTTAAAATGATGCCATTGTGACAGATACTTTGTGATATTTTAGTGAACTAATCTTAGAATGAAATGGCAAAAACAGCCTCTGGGCTGTAAGAGTTGAAGGGAGATTATGTATCTAAAGTCCTGATGGGGTCTTTCAGATCCTCTCAATATTTGGGTCCTGTCTGCCACAAAAATAAGACAATCAGCAAAATCATTGGGATTTATTAAATTTGGCCTAAAATAATTTTATACATTAAATAACCTGATCATTTTTAATAGTGGTTTTAGGTAGTAAGTGAAATTTAAACCTGATATCTGTTTCCCCTCTGAATTTTCCCCATCATGGAAATGCACTAACTTGTTGCTTTTATTTCTAACACACAAATCAATGCCAAAAACAACCCTGCATTTATATTCCCCTTAATATTTTGTATTTGTTGTTATTAAAAAACTTATAGTATGGTAGCTCCCAGAGGAACTTATCAGAATCAGGAACATTTATGCAGCTGTCATGGAAAAAATAGGAGTATCCCAGCCCTAGAGGCTTTGTGGTATAAAACAGGCAAAAAGTTGGGGATGGGGATGTAGTTCACAAGGAAATGAATGTCTCTGATTGTCACAGGTAGTTCCATGCCCAGCTCATGTTGGAAATCAATGGGAATTGGAATTCAAAAATCAATCCTTATGGTGAAAAAAGGCACAGCTTTGTGAATTATGAGTTTTTATTTAACTTTTGAGGTCTAGCTAGTGTGAGAAGTAATGGCAGGAAAAAGAGGTAAGCGTAAGAAAAGGAAAGGAAATCAGAGGAGAAAGGAAAGTCATATCTCCTCACCTGTCTAGCCATAAGTGTCCTGTAAGCATCATGGTAAAAGTCGGATATAAAGTAGTAAGTATGGAAATGTGTACACGGCAGTAAAAGACCTGCTACAGGGCTTCAGCTGGCCCAGGTCAGCTGACTCAGGCTCGCAGGGCTAGGGCTGTGGATCTGAAAATTGTAGTGTAGGTGTTTGGGCTCACGCTTGAGCCTCGGCTCTGAGATCCCGCGAGGAAGGTGGGTCTCGGAACCCGTGCTGCACCCGAACCCAAATGTCTACCCTGTGCTCAAGCCTCTCAAGCTCAGGTCAGCTGACATGGGCTGTACGACTTTGTGCTGCTGGTTTTTTATTGCTGTGTAGACCTACCCTCAGATTTCTACATCTTCATGCAGTTTGTTGTGAATGATGAGCGTAACTGCCATCAAAAAGCATTGGATAATATCTGATTACTAGGATCCATTTCAAACTAGAGCATTTATACATATCTTAAACATGAGTAGGTTTACAGCCAGATAGGAAGAATAAGTTTATTCCAGCAGATTTTTTTAACTGTTATATATTGACACACTTAGGCTAGAGAAACATGCAGAGATTTGAGGGATAAGGTTGGTTAAATATTAGGCCTTGCCAACCATGACAGTGTTTTTAAGCTTTGCTATCAAAGCATATTTATCTTGAGAGAATATAAGATTTAAAGATGAAAGAAATACTTGTGTTTTGGGGGCTTTTATCCACTTTAAAGTCTTAGGTTGCTTAAAGGGTTATTGAAAAGTAGTAAATTCATCCCCTAAAGGTAAATCAAATCACTTGTGTACTCCATTGCATTGCACTGTTAAAAAAGCAGAATGGCAAAAGAGAGGCCAGTATAAAAGTAGCACGTTTGGTTTGTCAGGCAAAACTCTAATACTCAGAGTCTGGGAGACTGTTCTTTCTAACAGGGACATGGATTGTTCTGACACTTTTACATTGTTGTATGCAGGTTAGTTGTGGCCGTGTTAATCCCAGGATATCAGAGACACAAGATGGGAGAGACAATGTTTTATTGGACCACCTTCTGTTGGTGAGAGAGACAAGATTTTGAGCCACACAGAGCTCTTTTTAAGCTTGTGTCTCTCACCAACAGAAGTTGGTCCGATAAAAGATATTGCCTCACCCATCTTGTCCCCATTTTTATATTGTGTCTCTCAACCTCAGCTAGCTGATTTTATATTCTGGCCTCCTAGTTCTAAGCCTGATTGGCAGCAGTCATGCAGCGGTAGAACATAATTAGCTTTGAAACTTACACTGTTTTAAAGAGGAACTATATTTAAATTAGACCTGTTTTACCCATTAAGGTAGTAGTAAAATGGCTAATTCTGTACTAGAATTGTTGGGCTTGAGTTGGCAATTTGCATATTGGGTCAAACCAGTGATAGCCCGGTAGCCTGTCTTACGACAGTGGCGAATTCCAGATGCTTCAGAGGCAATGAACAGAGCACGGCAATAATCGAGTGATCCATCCCGTCATCCAGCCCCACCTTCTGGCAGTCAGAGGTTTAGGGATACCCAGAGCATGGGATTGCCTCTGTCACCATCTTGGCTAATAGCCATCAGTGGGCCTAACTTTTACGAACTTCACTCATTTTTTTTTTTAAACTCAGTTATACTTGTGGTCTTCATAACATCCTCTGGCAACGAGTTCTACAGGTTGACTATGTTGTGAGAAGAAGTCCTTCTTTATGTTTCTTTTAAAGCTGCTGCCTATTAATTTCATTGGGTGGCCCCTGATTCTTATGAAACTTTGCCTATGGCAAGACTTCCAATGTGGGGTGCCTGTGAAGCACAACAGTGCTACGGATTGGGAAGGGATTGTGAACTGGCTCTGTTTGTGTCTTTGCCTGTGTTTGAGGGGAAGGGTTGGTGGATGGGTGTGTGCTCGCTTTTGTTGCTTTACAGTGTTGTGAAGAATGCCTAGAAAGATGTGTTCTGCTTTTTTATTAATATTTTTAATTGAAATTCAGGATTTGTCTATCCCATTTTTGCTGGAAGTTTCAGTGAAGAACTAAGGCCATGTCTACATTACAAAGTTAAGTTGACTTAATTTAAGTCAACATTCTGCCATTGCATTAATTAAGTTAGTCAGGCATTTCCACACCACGATCATTGTTCGGTGGAGTGCATCCTCACTAGCTGCGCTTGCATCGATACACAGAGCAGTGCACTGTGGGTAGCTATCCTACAGTGCAACTAGCCACAAGGGGTTTTGGGAACGGCTTGCAAAGCCTCATGGGACCAAAACATTGTCATGGGGGGGAATGGGAACATGGCTTCGACTTCCCATGATGTAGTTTCCTTCCTTCCTATCCTGATATCAAAAGCAAACAACGCATAATTTTTCGTTCTTTTTTTCAAAAGCCTGGCTTAGCCATGTGTTCTCTACAGCCCGAGAAGCGTGGACCACGCTCAGCTGTGCACTTGTGAGCATTACAAACACCTCTTGCTTTATTCTGCAGTCTTTCCATAGCCAAAAGAAGAGCTTCTGTGCAGAACATTACGGTGATTCAAGTAGCCCTGCTGCAAGCCAGAGAATGAAACAATTCCTGGTTGCTGCTGGCAGTCGTGCAGCAGCTGAACATGGTCGAGCTGTTTCTGGTCCCCGGGAAACAAGCACTAATGCTGGGATTGTATCATTATGCAGCTATGGGATGTTGAGCAGTGGCTGCAGAACTTTTAAATGCAGAAGGCCACTTTCCAGGAACTTTGTGCAGAGCTTTCCCCACTCTGAAGCGCAGCAACACTAAAATGAGACCTGCTCTGACAGTGGAGAAGAAAGCAAGTGAGGGACCTGGAAATCAGCATGGGTGAGGGATCACATGCTGTATTGTTTGTGGTATGATCACTTGTAAAGAAAACTTCTACTGTCTCCCCTAGGAGACCCTATGCGATATCAGTCTCCTGAGGGTAACAGTGGTGGCAAGGGAGCAGATGCTGCAAGCATCTGGGTACAGACTGGTCCTTAGGTTGCTATGCTGTGTATGCACTGCAATAATCAGCAGAGTTAATACTGGAGTGGCATGAGAAAGTGCTGGAAGAAATAAGGCAGTCCTCCTCAGGAACCTTCTGCAAAGGATTGCAGAGTATTTCCAGGAAAGTTTCCTGGAGATCTCCATAGAGGATTCCCAAACCATCCCACTGCACATAAGCATTTTTCCAGGGGAAATGGAGCGGCCACTGGGGTAGCAGATATCCACTGCACCTCACTTTTTCTTCATATTACATACAAGATATAAGAACATGTAACCCCTACAATTTGATTGAAATTACATACTCACCAGAGGTGCCTTCCCCAGCATCATGGTTGGCCACTATGCTATCCTGTGACCAGCTGGACTGCTCTGGGGTTAAAAATAACTCCTGGCGCTCTGGGAGAATGGATCCCCACTCGTCTGTCGCCCATTCTCCCTACTCCTCCAAAATGTCCTCCTCGTTGTTGCTTGGGGTGGCCCAGGACTCTGGCCACCAAGAACCATATGCAGCTCATTGTAGAAGCGGCACATCTGTTGTGCAGAACCAGAACAACTGTTCGCTTCCCTAGGCTTCTGGTACACTTGCTGAAGATTTTTTATTTTCATGCAGCACTGCTGCATGTCCTTGGTGCATCCCTTCTCCATCATGCCCCGCGTGATCTTTTCATAGATGTCCATGTTTCTTCGGCTGGATCGGAGTTGTGCCTGCATAGACTCTTCTCCCCACAGACCGATAATATCCACTACCTCCTCAGACAGGAAATGGGAATTCAAAATTTCTTGGAGGAACAGGGGAAGGACTGTTTCATGTGTACATGTACTGTGCAGCGTAGTTGAAAACAATCTTCAGAGTAGTCACAGTAGAGCATTGTGGGACACCTCCTGGAGGCCAATTCAGTGGATTTATACAACACTGCGTCTACACTGCCTCTCTGTTGACCCATCATCATCAATTTAGATGCTACTCTTATGGAGGTGGAGTAATTAAGTCGACATTACAGGTGAGTTAGGTCGGTGGAAGGGATCTAGTAGTGTAGACTCCTATGTTGTTAGGTCGATGTAAGGTGGCTTCCATTGACCTAAGTTTGTAATGCTGCAGCTGTGGAAGTTAAACCCAAATGAAGAGTGAGATTTATTCTCTGTCCAAAGAGTGCATTTTATTTTGTAGAGGTGTTTTTTACTATCACCTTTCTAGTATAAACACCTGATTAAACAGTTTGAAGAAGAGCCCTATTAGAACTTCAACACCCTCACCCTTCAGTTAAAGATTGATAGCTTTACAACATAACACCACATCATTAGATCATCAGCTAAACAGCAACCACATTTGATCCATCTGATATTTTAAGGTTTAAAAACAAGCAGGTTTTTAAAAAATTAAGCTTTGCTCACACATCATAAAGAAGCAAAAAAGGCATGACACTCTGTTTTGTACACTTTTAAATAACCTTTAACTGTTTTCTTAGATGTCCTAATAGGAGATCTGTTTCTTTCATCTCTAAATTGAACTCATCTCATTTTTTTTGGCATCCTCTGTACATGCAGTCTCTTTTTAAACAAGAAAAAGATAGTGCTCTGAACATACTGTGGTGAGAGACACTAGAAAAATGCCTCTCTGCTGTGTATGTACCCTTTATTACAGTGCAACGTTATGAAAAGCTTGTGAACCTGGTTTTGTTGGATTATTCACGTTGGGTTTCACAGGCATCTTCGGTTAAGGCTAAACCTACTTTTTTTTTTTATTGCTAACAAACCATTTTTTCCATCGGCTCCAGTCTTCAAACTCCTGTTTCATGCAATGAAAGCTGTAACCTTATTAGATAATCTCTTGTCTTAAGAAACCCCCCAGAGTATCCTTGTGCCATTTCTCTAGAAAAATCACTTACTCCATTAAGAACTAGTCTTTGTTGGTCCCTTGAAAGGTCATATATGACAGATTTTGCTGTATTGAACAACCAGTTACAGGTTTTCTTCTGTTCCTTTGCTTGTGCTTCTATTACACTTTCTCTCCTGAGCTGGCCATTATCTTACAATTTCTGAAATGAATAGGTGCTGACTTCTCTGATATATAAGGATTCAAATACCCAACCCACAAAAAAAACGTATGGACACTGTGGAATCCAGCTTGCATCACTTTGTCTCTTCACTATTCAGAATCATGGTCAGATAGCCTATCAGATCATTAACAGGAGACCTACGCTGAACAGGGTCATGCATAATTGATTCTGTTTATCTTATCTACATAAGTCTCTTGACCCACCTTACCAGAAACTACTAACACTGCATGTTTTGGAAATGGATTATTAGTGACCACAACTGTACCTGTAGGATGTGCAGGTGTTTAATCTCAATTTGCCATTTACCTGGCAAGTAGCCATATTTTTGGTTCCTTACTCAGGTTAACAGGTAGGTCAAGGTAGGTAGGGCTTTCTTATTTTTTGTAGCACCATGGTTATGCTGTACATAAGAACTTAAAGTCTGGTATAGGGGTGTGACAAAAATGAAAGTTAAACTAGGATTTTGATGTAGCAAGAGGTATTGCTAGTGTCTAGTGGTTAAGGCAGGAATTGGGAGTTAAGACTCTTGGGTTCTGTCTTGACTTCACCTTTGATTTACTGTAAGGCCACTTAGCTTTTGTTGCACTAGGTTTTATCCAGTTAATCAATGGCTATAGTAATATTTATTTTCAAAGGATGTTGTGAAACTTCATTGATGCTTGCAAGATGCCTTCAGATCACCTGGTGAAAAGCACTGCATAAATTTAAAACATAGTACTGTTCCATATGAAGTTCACTTGCCAGGTACAATAAGGAAGATTAATGTAATTTTGACCCTAATGAAACAAAGGCAAATATTGTCCTACATATCTTGACAGTTAAGGTTTTTCTCAAAGTGTGGTTATCCTCAGTATATGAACATGATGTTAAAGATTATTAATGCACTGCTATAAAATTTAAACAGTTTACAAGTCAAAACAAGATTTTTTTTTCCTATTCTAACAGTAAAACCAAAGGCTCCTCCTAGTTTCTGAAAATAATGCTGCTATTTTTGCTTATATCATTAAAAACGGTATGAAACCGGAAGTTATCTTGAAAACTTGATGGTGTAACAGACGGAATACAGTACAGTTTGCTCCTCTGCAGCTATTGTATGTGTTGACTCTGCAGTGCTAGCAGCAATAAAATGTTTTCTTTATAGACTGACTATGCATCCTGAAAATACACCGGAGCATCTATATATCTGTTAACAAGTGCTGACAGTGTTGCTATAATTCAAAATCTAAATTTCTGTTTAACTCTAAAAGTTTATTTTGCTCTGCTTTTTACTATGGATTTGCATGTATGATCTCTGTAGATAACAATGTGTTAGGAACTAGAGTTTGACATTAGAAGACAGATACATGGAAGGTGAAGAGTTCACTAATAAGGCATTGATTGCAGTGGTAGTTTACTGCTTTTTTAATTGTTTACTATATTGGGATTTTTTTCTCCATTATCTCATAGTGGACCAGATCTATCATCTAGCATCTCCAGCTTCCCCTCCAAATTACATGTATAATCCTATCAAGACATTAAAGACCAACACTATTGGGACATTAAACATGTTGGGTGAGTTGAAATATTTTTTTTTTTACTGCATTCATTTTGCTTGAAACACTCAGAACTGCTAACAACAGTTGGGCTCAAAATTGAGTTCCACTTAAGCTTTAAGGTCTTGATTCACTATGGTACTGAAGCACAGGTTTAATGATAGGCAAACGAGTAGTCCATTAAAGTTGAGTATGAAAAATCAAAGGACTGCGTACATTCTTAAAGTTACGTACGTTTCAGTATTTTGTTGAATCTGGAGCATAGCCATCTATACTGAGGTGATTCTACCCTATTATACCATGTAAGATTGAGTTTATTAAACAGTTTGTTTACTAGCATGGTAGAAAAAAATATTCAAATTACTGTTATTCTAGAAGTTTAAATTCGGTGTTTTTAAATGAGTTTAAAATCTGCAAACAGAGCTATCGTTAATATTGAAGTGTACTTCCCTCCCCTTCATTCTCTATCTCTGTCTCGCTTATTAGTATGGCACTTGTCCTCAGGATAACTCCAATATATTTTTGTTCATGTTGGATTAAAAACAGAATTGGAAAGGAAGGGTTAATATTTTCCTAATGCTAAACAAAGATACCAACAGCTATTCTAGGGCCAAGAGCGAGCCTTGCTTATCTGGCAAGTGGGAAGGAGGAGTTGGGTGAGGAAGGGGGGAATGAGTCAAAAAGAAAAGAAAAAAATTAAAATTTTTCTTGAAGCCCCATTTTCTTCTAGGATGTTTACCTCTTCATGTGAATATTTCAGCTGAGGCCATTTACAGACAGCACGTAAATGTTGACTATGGGAGCCAACCAGACTACAAGGAATTTCATATTCATAGCCCAGTTATTGAGTAATATCTATGAAGCAATTATGCAAATCAGACACACACAGTGCAGGGAATTGTACAACTTGGGGGAAAGGCTGCAGTTATGTCTCAGTGACCATGGAACATCCCCGCCTTCAGAATGACATCTCAGTATAATGAATGTTAAGTGTGTAGAATTGAAATAGCTCCATTAAAACCAAAAAATTAGTATTGGTACCTCCCATTGTGGCTATCTCTGCCCCAGCCAATTCTGAGAGGACATTTGAATTCTGTGCTGCTGCTGGTCATACACAGTTTTGGGACAAATTCTCAGCTATATTAATTTGTATTTAGTGCAGCTGAGAGCCAGAGGGTATGGAGGCAGCAGTGTGGCTTCAAGCCTGTTATGTATCTGCCCCTTTACATACTAGTCTTGATTCAGTTGTGAGCTGCTCTAGCTTGTACTGGTTCCCAGTGACCTCCAGGGTTTTTTAAGGTAGTGTGTGATTGGTGGGGCATGAGGGCCCCTTGGCTCCACTTCTTTTCCCCAAGCAGGATTTGCTGCACTGGGCACAGTGTAGGGAAGAAGATGGTCTTTAAAAGGTACTGTGGCAATTCTGTGCCATCAGATAGTCCCCCTAAACAGGGGAGATATTTCTTTCACTCACTCTGCCATCTTGAGGATCAATGTGCTAGCAGAGCAGTGCAAAATCTTCCTTACACTTGGCAGAATCAAGCCCACTGCTTTCAGTTTTCAGAGGAGCTACAAAAGTCGAATTTAACTGGGAACATAACAAACTTTTCTCCTCAACCGGATATTATTTCCACTTAGTTCCCACCCAGCTTCCTAGTGATGTATGGCCCTTGTTTCCAGCCCCTGTGGTTCACAGGATATCAGACTATAAAACAATAGCTGTTCCTTTGGGCTAGCAGTGCTTTTTTGGCCCTGATCCAGGTCTTTAATATAGCAACTTTTTACAGTAATTATCCATTAGAACAACTTACCAATGGTTGTGGTGGATTCTCCATTACCGGCAATTTCTAAATCAAGATTGGATGTTCTAAAAGATATTCTTTAGTTCAAACAGGAATTAATTCAGGGAAGTTTTTTGACCTTGTGTTATGCAGGAGGTCAGACTAGATGAACACAGTTGTTCCTTCTGACCTTGTAATCTATGGAAAAAAGATCCTGCACTTTGGTTCAATGTAACTTTTAATCCATGAAATAAGTATACGTAAGATCTAGCAATTAGCTAGCCGTGTGATGTGAGTAGCAGCAGGAAAGCTCAGTTGTGTTCCTTCCTGCTTGAAGTTGAGTACTATAGACTTGGAAAAAAAGAGACTAGATCTAAAAAATACTGAGGGAAGTCCTGAATTCTCCTCCTTCATGGACAAAGTGGGTCCAAGTAAAGCAATGAACGTAACTGAAAGTCTCTTGTATTTGCTAAAATTCACTGTTCTCTTTTTTCTGAATGTTTAGGATTAGCAAAACGTGTTGGAGCGCGGCTTCTACTGGCCTCCACCTCTGAGGTGTATGGAGGTAAGACATGAGCATAGCCGTAGTATATATGGTGTGACTAATCAAGGAGGATTTACAGTAACTTCCTGTGGATGGTGAATGGCAGCATCAAATATTTGCATAGTTGTCATATCTTGGACTTCTTTGTTAGCTTTCCTCTTAATGTTTAAAATATAGATAACATTCACTTTAAGGCCCCTTTGCACTTCCAGAGCAGAGTATATAAACCCAAGTGTAAATGAGTGTTATATGTAAGAACTGACCTATATAGCGTTCTTTGTAATAAAGGAATCTTAGCTGTAGTTCCTAAAAGTTGAACTCCAGAGGCCATAGTGGGAATGCATTGGAGGGAGACAGGTAGCAAGGTTGACTCATGTTCCCGAGACTGTTTCAACACTGAATTATTATAATGATTAAGCAGCATCAATGATGTGTTCAATGCTGAACAAGAGACAGATAAAGCCACAGTCCCTGCTCTATAAGAACATACAAAGTAAATGTCTGTCTCCATTGGAAAATGACCTACTGGCAACATCATTTTCAGCAGTGAGCCTCTTGCTACTTCCTGCCTTCCCCTCTTTAAATCATGTTGAGAATTACTTAACTAGTGCAGATACAGCAAAATGCTATTTGGCACCATCAAGGACCATGATTGGCCTTGTCTGTGCTAGAGAAACTTTCTCGAAATATACCCACTAGTTCTATCCACGAGTACTAGCAATATTGGAAGCCTTGGTATAGATAGAGGGATTGCCAGTTGTTACAGGCATTTTCAACATTGAGTTGGTCTAGCTAATGTGGAGTTGCTAGTAGCTGAGCACTCTCTAAATATCTTTTCATTTGAACTTCTCCACATTTCTTCTAGAAGGAAAGAATGAGATGTGCTCTTTTTATTCCCCTTATGTTTACTTTTTTGGATAGAATAACTTCAGGCAGGCAGGTGCACCACAAATATCACAAGCAAGAGTTCCACCAATGACTAGTCAGTCTCTGCAAATGGCTTGACTCCATCTCATCTCACATTCCTTCCTATATCTCTGTTATGCAAGAGTCAGCTGCTTCAGGGAAAAATGCTGGCCCAGGAGATGCTTCCTAACCCAACAAGAATCCATATTCTCTCTTCCGGAAGATGGAACATGATCACAGGCAGAACAAGCATACCAGTTCCAGAGTAGCATCTCTCCCCAGCAACCTGACTGCTGCAGGGGAAAACTTAAAAGAAACATAGATTGTCAGACTCTGTTATTTATAAAATCCAGTCAGGCAAAGGGATCTACCTCCTTCATACAGTAGGTTTAACTAAATGGAAAAGATTTGTTTTTTAGTTCTTAGCAAAATAAACAAACCCTTTGAAAATGTCCTTTAGCTGTTTCCATTTCTTACCGAGGTTCTCAAACTGTGCTCTGCAGAGTGCTTCCAAGTGATTGGCAGAGTTGTTTCTGTCAGAATGGTGAAGCATTTGCATGAATTAAAGCTGCATTGTAACTTGTAGCACAGCCCAGGACCCTCAAGTTTTCCACAGGCTTTTATGATCAGCTCAAATATCTCTGCACCTTGCACGTACCTGGGATCTTTTCATTGTCAGATGTTTCATTTGGCATAAATTTAACTATGATAGAATCTGAGAATAGCTTAAAAATGAGAGTGGTAGCAAACCTACAGGGGAACAGAACTAAAACTCAGTGGCCTTGAGAAAGTGGAGCAGTGGGGGGCAGCAGGCTAACAGTAAGAATTTTGTAATATTATGTAAACTTTAAACCCAAGGATCAGAAAAACATAACATAGATAAAATGGAGGTTGTAATAAAACAACTGTGTCATGTCTATTTTATCCTGCCCTAATTATAATGTTTCTTTATGTAATCAAGCTCTATAGTTGTAGCAGAGATGGTGTAGAACTGGGCTTGGGACTTGAGAAGGGAGAAAAGGAGAAGGTAGTCCATGCTAGGTCTCCATTTTAAGAGGTCGGGTGGAATTTTTAAAAGCAATTAAATGACTTAGGACTGCAAATTCCATTAACTGTCAGTGGGACATTTTCTCATAAATCACTTGGATACCTTTGAAAATCCATTCTTAATCTGTAATCTACAAAGGTTCTTGAACCATTATCTTTTGACATGCTCTATGAATTATGGCTGAGTATATTTTACATCAGTATCTGCCTTTTGTGAAGTTACTAAAAAAATTAAATTTCCCATGAAATTCTGCCATAGAGGACAGTTTTAATTTGTTAGAACCTTAGCTTGGAACAATAGGTGAACTATAAATACAAGGCAACTTTTCTTTTTATACAGCGTCCTTTATAGAAAGCAACAAAATGTTATAACATGACGAAGACAATATTGTAGCTCCTGGCAGAGGAGGCATTCTAATTATAAGCCATTATTTGGTGGTGTCTTAACACTTTTTTACAAAAGGAGGTTTGAAATCCAGCAACAGATGAAGAAAATAATTAGTCCTATGGGCAGTGTCAGTGCAACTGTTTATTTTCAGTATATCTGACCTCCCAGAATGTTGTTTCCTTGGATGCTTACAGCAAATCTGGAACTGACCAGATTTCTTCCAAGGAGCTAAAGTTCAGTCTCACCATATGCCAGCCAGCTCTAGAGATGAATGATTAATACCATTTGAACACTAACTTTCAAATACTACTAACCATTCATTTTTAAATTGAATAAACTAGTTCTTTAAAATGAATTTATTGGATATTGATCCATAAAACTCTTAGGACCTTTTATAGTAGACAGTAAAAGCTTCAGGATCTGTGCTGGTCTCTCCTCCAGCAGAACTCTCTTGACGTTGATCCAGGACAGTAGCATCCAGAATGCAATCAGCCTTGGAGAGAACTGTAATTTTCAATCCCTGCCTATGTAAATAAGCATATTCATATCCAAATGAAATTGTTTCCACTTTCAGTCATGCTGCTCCATAGCGGTAATGAGTATCTTGAGAATTGGGCACAACTGATGTTGTGATCTGCTTTGTACTTGAAGATCAGAATAAGAGTATAAGAGATCTGTAACATCCCTCTTTTTTTCCCTCCAGTACACTTCCTGGGTTGTACCACTTACTGCTGAGCAGTGCTAAGCATTCTGGGATTTATAAGTAATTTTTCACAGGTCACCAAAGAAACTAGGGGAAGCCAGTTTTACAAATGAAAAAGATAACTCCAATCTAATGTGTGTGTTTAATATTCAGGATAAATAGTATCAGTGAAAAAGATGCTTCCAGAGACGATACCTTTCGTCCAGCCTGGAATGCTTGTCAAACTTCATAAAAAGAGAATTTATTTCTGGGCATGGCAGCAAGACTCTGCTTTTACAATTAATGGTTGCTTACTAGGAAAAGCTGAGGGCAACAGAAACTTCAAGGAACTTGTAAGTGGCATGGAGGGGATTCTGGCACTGAATTAAATATTCAATCGTGGTGATGCTGGTATTGACAGCTGTCTGTTATATATGACTAAACTGACTGTTTTTGATGTTGTTCTGGCCTGGCCTGCTGATATTTGTATTTCAGCTTGCATTTGATGTGATGGGAAGGCAGGCATGATTGTCCAGTAGCATCACAGGGTTCTCTTTACCTTGTCAAAGTTGTCACTCAGCAACTCTTGAGTTCTGCCACCATCATCCAATCTATTAAACCTGGCCTACTCCTCCAGGCACATTATACCAGGGTGTTGCAGGAACACAGAAGAGCCTAAAAGCAAGCCAAAGCAGTTTGTAACTTTTTTTGTATGGGGATAGTTTAATTTTCCCCGAACTCCCGATAAAGCACATTACCCTTTCCCTCACTCAGCTACCTCTGCTTTGTCTAGATCCACTCAGAATCATTTTGGCTGAAAAAAAACCTCTCTGTGCCACTTGCTGATCCCAGAGTCTCCAGCTCTGAGAAGAACAAGGCACGCACAGCATTTTTGTTTACAATGCTGTCCCTCACCTTCACCGAACCAGATACTTTGACATGTCTAGATCTCCACCTCCTGCCTCCTTTTTTCCCCCATCTCCTTTTTAAATGCCAGAATGTCTTAGCTTGTTTTTCAAACTAAATAGAAATTGGCAATGAACTCTAAATAACCTATAATCTCTTTATTAAATAATCTTCTATCAGAATCTTGTTTGTGTGTCTAGAGTTATTCCATCTTTAAGGGCCATTTCCAGACAAACATTCAATTCACCCTGCTGTGAGTAATAGCTCTTATAAGGAGATGTAACCAGTGAGGTGGCAGTTGCTGCTCTGTTTGTTTAATATGTTCAATTTGGGGATTTTATAGATTCTCAGATTGTCCTTGATAGTTATCCTTTGGGGTTCTATTTGAAACGTCTGTTGGAGTGAAAGATATTGGAGTTTAATGTTTAAAAATTAGATACATTATTTAAAGGAGAATTGTTAACACTGTACATAATAAAACAAGTTATATTGAAAGAACCCTATATAAATGGAGTTACATTCCCTCTTCCTGTTACTAGAAAGTAATTCAATTATTGTTTCTCTCCCTAGATCCTGAGGTTCACCCTCAAAATGAAGATTACTGGGGTCATGTGAACCCCATAGGACCTAGGGCCTGTTACGATGAAGGAAAGAGAGTTGCAGAAACAATGTGCTATGCCTACATGAAACAGGTATTTGGTTGTCAAATTCAGTGAGCTTGCTGTACTTGCTCAATACAAATGCAGAACAAAACTGGGATGAGTAAATGTACATGTCGGGAGGTATGGAGGAAAGAGGTAGGGAATATTTTGAGTAGGAGAATTTCTGCAATTGCAGAATCTGTTTTCTTTAGCATGGAAGTTTTATTGCTCCCATCTGTTGTGGTATGTCAAGTGAGCAATGCTCTCCAAGAAAACATGTTTTAGTCTTTTTATCAGGCTAATTACATTTTCCAGTATCACAAATAATTTCTAGGACCTGATTAAACTGAAGTCACCTTCCCCGTTAAGGCCCTGATTCGTGCCCTTTGCCCCTTTGGCTTAAGTGTTTTGCTGAATCAGGACTTTACTGATTATTGTGGAGCAACTTGATGGAGGTGCTTGAAATCTAAATCAACAAGTTATCCTAGCACTAGGATGATACGGGTAACATATTTTAAATCCTTTTTAAAGAGGCTTGAAAATATGCTGCTATAATTAAAGGCTCTGTGAAAGATTTGCATGGTTGATTATTTAACACTTAATTATTTCAAACCAATTAGATCAGTAACGTAGCACTAGGATAAAGATGAATTTTAAAAGGTATTTATAACATGATTTATTCAGCTTACCTTTTTATAATGAGAAAAGATGATCGTTAAGAGTTTGTCTTCATTAATCAATATTAACTTTTATGATCATGAATCCTTTCTTATTTAGTTCTTATTCAAATAGTGTTTTAAAGCTCACAAGCAATGTAGTGCCCGTTAATTTGAAATGCACGGAGCTCTAATGACTCACAGTGCTTAATGTTTATCTTTTGTTTTATTTTTCATTTGGCATTTTTATATTAAGGTGGCAAACAAAATCCAATGCATTTTAATTTGAAAGTGTAATACAAAATATTTCAAATCCTTTCAATGAGTAAATTCTGAATATTATTTTAAAACATATAGGCTCTGACTTAAACATGGTAAAAATAAGGAGATTTAACATTCTTGCCATTCTAACTTACCTCTATGATCCTGTATCCTAGCAAGAGAGCGTAGCATAACCCAGTCATTTTATGGACCAGAAAGAGAATAAATCTAAAGGGTCGTGTTTGCTTTGCTCCACAAGTTCATCTCGTAAGCTATAAAATGAAGATACCCATCATCTCAACTGATATTGCTGTATTTTATAATTATCTTCAGTTCAGCATAGCAACCCTTTCTCTGATGGCTTGTAAAGAAGGACATCTACCTGTGAACAGGTTTTATATGGTTATGAGTTCTTGCACATGTAACATGCTGAATCCTCTGCAAATACATGATACATACAGTAATATATTTGTAGCACTGCAGTACTATGGCCCAATCTGCAAACTATTACTGCTTATTAATATAATAGGACTCTACATGGTAGTAAGCACTATGTTTGGTAGTAAAGGTTTGCAGGACTGAACCTCTGTGCTGTGCATACATAAATTAAATGGGAGCTCATAATAAGCGATCTGTCCTTGGGGTAGCTATGTTAGATCCTTCATGTAGCTTATGGCAGATCAGTGAAGACTCAGGGAATATTGCCTAGCCTTATCTCATGATTTCATACATTCTGGAGCCCAGTTGGACTGGCTCCCTGAACAGCAGTGTGGATGTTCTACTATTACTGTAAAAACAGTTTAATTTTTTGTTGGTGTGAACAAGTCTGATTTTTTTCCCCCTTGAATAAAGGTATTGTGCCTTTAAGGGTGCTAACTAGTAGGAGCTGCTAGCCTTGAGAAGTGCAGCAGATACACCTGTGAGATTTAAATTTATACCTTTGTAATCTCTCCAGAGTGGTGTCAGCCTTGCTTTTCAAAAAAAAAAAATTCTCCTTTTTTTCTCTGCTTTGATCATTTCATTTTCCTTCTTCTGCGTTTGCTGTTGAGCAAATTCTCATTGTTTGTTGTAGATATCCTTCTAAAGTAGTGGTTCTTCTTTGAGTGCTTGCTTATATCCATTCCCAATTTAGGTGTGTGCGCTCGCCCCATGCACCGGTGCCAGAAAACTTTTCCCCCTAATGGTACCTGTATTAGCTGGCTCTAGCACCCCCTGCGGCAGCTCGCACATGCACCTGTGTATAGGCACTGTCGACTCCCCCTCCCTCTCAGTTCCTTCTTGCCTCCAGTGACGGTGCTGGAACGTCTCTTGCCTTCGCAAGGTCTTTTTCTAAATCCTAGTATATATAGTTAGTAGTTTAGTTCCAGTTTGTTAGTTGTTAGAATCCCAGGGTAGGGGCATGCCCCATTTCCTGGAGTTTAAACCCTGTGCTTCATGTAAGAAGCCTATGCTGAGTAGTGAGCCGCAGCAAAGTTGTTTGAAGAGTCTGGGAGAAGTGCATGTGCATGAGAGGTGCAAAATCTGTAAAAGTTTTTGCCCTCGGACTAAGAAAGAACGAGATATTCGTCTCAGGGCCATCCTGATGGAGTTGGCACTTAGATCGGTTTCAGAGCCCAGTGGATCGGATTCAGCACTGAGCACGACAGCCTCATTGTGCAGTGCTCCTCTGACGCCCTCTTCCCCGTCTTGGCACCGATCTCCTTCCCCAGTTCCGAAGAAAAGGCCAAAGAAGACTTGCATGGAGCAGGGACTCTCCTCTGTGGAAAAGAAAGTGGACCAGGCGAGACCCATGTCGGGCTGCCAATTCTCCCCTCTTCAGAAGGGTTCCTTGCCACTGTGAGCATCGACCCGGCACCAGGCCCTCCGCCAACTCAGGTAGTAATAGAGACCCTCATTGTCTAATGGTGCCATCGACTCCGGAGGCCTTCCAAGCGATGAAGGACCTCTTGGTGCTGTTAGTACCGCAAACGCCAAAGGATGGCAGGATGCTGCAACGAGATTCAGCACTGGCGCCAAGGAGCAACCTATCAAGAGACAGATCAGCTCAACAGTCCCCTTCACCGAGGCACCATTCACCGGTGCGCAGGCAGTCCCTGGAGTCGAGGCCACGCTGTGCGGGTCAGGACGCTGTCAGATCAGGCTTCCGCTGCCATTCTCTGGAGGACCGGCACTGAGCGGAGCACTGTTACGAGCGACGCAGGTCACCAGACTCATGGCGCGTTTCCCCGGCACCGTGACCCTGCTTGCCTACCTCATACAGGAAGCCCAAGCTTTAGTCCTTTAACATTTCTCTTATAGTTTGTTTCTTTCTTTTTATAATAAACCTTTAGTTTTAATTACTAAAGGATTGGCTGGCAGCGTGGTATTTTAGGTAAGATCCAAACTTCATATTGATCTGGTACTGTGGCTGACCCTTTGGGGTCAGGAGAAACCTTTTTGGTAAAGAGCATAGAGTTTTAAATAACTTATCTCTTTACTGGACCTAGTGGCTGATTGGGAACCAGAGACTGGAATGCAGTAAAGGGGGCTGTGTATATTTTTATTTTGGCTTTTTGATAACCAGTGTGGGAAATCAGAAGCACTGTTTGTGGCTGGTTGGGACCCACCAGTGCTGGGAGAATTTGCTCTCCTTTTACAGCCTGCCCTGAACTTGGCATTTTCAGGTGGCTACCCTAGGCACGACGGGTCACAGTCCTTTCACACCCATCATTCGGGCTTTTCATGCTGCTCGCCGGTTCATCAATGTGCTTTGCATGGCACCGCGAGATATTCGGAGACAGCACCACCCTGGCCATTGGATAGCGGCACCTCATCCTTGGACAGTGAGGAAGTTGTCCAGACTAAACAAGCCCAGGCCCCAATGCCCAGTTTCCCTACAGCCCTGCCAATAAGGGTGGGGCCGCAAGGTCAATGGGGGTGAGGCCACAAGGTGAGGCCTGGACTTTGGCAGTTTCCCTCTGGGATTCTGCAGGCCGGTTCCATGAGAGGAATGTCAGTACCACAGTGTTCCATTCCTCAGAGCACGGTGCCACACCTGGACATGGACTCGGACTATGAATGTTCATGGGCCTCAAGCCTCGGGTTCCAGCCTGCCCAGAGCAGAGGCCCCTCCCCCAGCTCAGATACCAGCCTCTTCCTCATCATCACTAGACAGTGCCAATGGATGATTTTAAGATGCTTATTGAAAAGGGTCGCCTTCAACGTGGGCCTCAAAATAGAGGAGCTGGCTGAGCAAGTCAACAAGCTATTTGGAATATTGGCCTCGGCAGCTCCTACTAGAGTGGCCCGCCCCCAGTCCATGAGGGGTTGTTAAACTGGCCAAGGGCCTGTGGCAAATCTCGGCCTCCCTGCCCCCCACGTCTGAGGGCAGAAAGAAAATATTATGTACTGGCAAAGGGGTTTGAATATCTCTACACCCACACTATGCAGGGGTCCCTGGTGTCACGGCCGCCAACAAAAGGGACAGATGGAAAAATCAGCTTAACCCTTAAACATAAAGATGCAAAGAGACGACTTGTTCGTCAAAAAAATTATTTCACAGCCAGCCTGCAGCTACGAGTGGTGAACCAACAAGCGCTGCTTGGTAGATATCACTTCAATATCTGGCATTCGCTGGACAAGTTTGGAGACTCATTGTCTCCCTGCTCCAAACAGGAGTTTGAGGCCGTCTTTAAAGAAGGGAGATCAGTAGCCAGGACATCTCTGCAAGTGGCTTCTGATGCAGTGGACTCTGCAGCCAGGATGATGGCCTTGGAGATATCGATGAGGTGGGCATCATGGCTACAAGCCTCGGGTCTCCTGTCAGAGGTCCTGCAGTCTATTCAGGACCTCCCTTTCGATGGCATGGCCCTCTTTGCTAAGCAGACTGACTCCAGGCTGCATGGCATGAAGGACTTGAGGGCTACTTTGAGGTCCTTCAGCCTCTATACACCCTCTTCTTGTAGGAGGCACTTCAAGCCCCAGCATGAACAGTCTGGGGATCACCCCCGCAGAGACTTCTATAAGAAGAAAAACAAAGGTTACAAGAAGCACCAAGACCGCTCATCATCTGCCGATCCTCGACTGGGCTCTCGCCGCCATAATCAGGACGGAAAGCAGGCCTTTGAAGATGCACCTGAGACCACGCGACCTACCCACTGGAGTCCCAGCGGGCCCTATCAGTGGTATAAAGGGGCTGCAACTGGGTCAGAGTGGCTCCAGCTGCAACACACTGACAACCCCTCTGTAGGCTGGAGACTGAGCCCAGCAGGGGCGTCGTGACCCTTCCTCGGGCCCAGGCTCCGAGGAAGGCTACAGTGCTTTGTTCCAAGGCAAAACAAGAAGCTAGCAGGTTGCGAAACTGTAGCCCCTGGCCCCCAGGTGGGGCGGGGCCGCCAAGTAGTCTGTAGCCCCTGGCCCTCCAGTGGGGCGGGGCAGGCAACAAGTCTCTAGTCCTAGCTCAGTATCCTCTATGGCAGCAGGTTCAGAGGAGATCCGCATTTCCGGGGTTGCTAGGGAAGGGCGGAGGGGGATGCAGGCCCACCTGACTCCACTGCGTCCCAGCCCAGGGCCCTATCAGTGGCAAAGGGGTCTGCAACTGGGTCAGAGTGGCTCCAGCTGCAACACACTGACACCGGTGCGACCACAAACTCAGCCAAACTATAGTCGGCTGCCCCTGGACTACTTCCTCCCACCTTGAACCTGGGTACCTGGAGTCGCTGGGGTAGACAGCTAAAGGGAGTCCCACCAATCCCTCACTATCAGTCAGCGGCAGGTCCAGGAACTCCTCGGGGCCGTCAGCGGATGGCAGCTCCTCCAGGTCACAGGTCATACAGGACTCCGGCAGCTCCTGTGGGTCCCTGGCAGCGAGCAGCTCCTCTAGGTCAGGGCTGGCCTCAGGGGGTTTCTCCCAGTCAGCAGTCTCGGGGAGCCCTTCCCAGTCACTAGGACCTGGTAGGCCCTGGAGGCTCCAGTCGGCGGGGTGTTCGCTCAGCACCCAGGGTTTTTACTAAGTCTGTGGCAGCCCACCTGTAAAGGTGTTCAAATCTTTCCTTACCTGGATGACTGGTTAATCAGGGGAGGTCGAGTGCCCATGTGAGACATAGTCTGTTCCTCGCATTGGTGGACTGGGGCTGATTATCGAACAGCCGTGGTGCCTGGGTCAGGCCCAGACCTCAACCTTGGGGAAGGCATGTCCTTCTCCGGCAGCAGCTTCCCGCTGACTGAGATGCTAGGCTGGCCTTTTGTACTTACCCTTCCTGTCCTGGCCCCGCCCCTTTGCTCCTGGGGTATTTGGCCTGTAGGGTTCTGATCTGCCCAGCATGGGGGTTGCAACCCTTCCTCAGGCCCAGGCTCCAAGGAAGGCCACAGCACCTACCTACACCCCCGTTCTGTTTTCTTCTCGTTTAGCCCATTTCTTCCCAGCCTAGGCTACCATAACATCGGACAGCTAGGTGCTCAGCACGGTAGTTATTGGTTATACCCTCCAGTTTGCCTGCCTCCCTCCCCGTCCCTCTTCAGGGACCTCTCTCAGGGACCTCTCTCATGAGCAACTCCTCTAACAGGAGGTTCCACTGTAACCAGGACATTTTCCTTCCTGTGTTCTTTCCTAAACCCCGTGGGTCGGAGGAGGAAAGGAGGGGACATTCGCTGGACGTCAGATGTGAGCACTCTTGCAGGTGGGTGCGGTGGAAGAGGTTCCCAGAGACCTACAGGGTCGAGGTTTTTACTTCCATTACTTCTTGATTCCAAAGGCAAAGGGAGGGCTGAGGCCCATTCTGGACTGAAGGTGCCTCAGCAAGTACCTTAGAAAACTAAAGTTTCATATGGTCTCCCTAGCCACCATCTTTTCCTCTATGGATCCCAGCAACTGATACGCCACTCTCGATCTAAAGGACACCTGTTTTCACATTGCAATCTTCCCTGGATTGTAGGGAGATTCCACAGGAGGTTCTTGAGGTTTATGGTAGGAGATCGCCACTACCAGTTTCTGGTGCCCCCTTTTGGCCTCTTGACTGCTCCAAAGGTTTTCACCAAGTGCATGTCAGTGGTAGCGGCCTACCTTAGAAAGAGAGGAGTGCAGGTGTTTCCCAACCTGGACAACTGGCTCATCAGGGGGCAGGTCAAGGTCTCAGGTTCAGGCCAGCATCACAATCACCCAAAGCATTTGTCAGGTGCTGGGCCTCCTAATAAACAAACAGAAATCGGTGTTAGTCCCTATACAAAGAATAGAATTTATCAGGGTGATGCTGGACTCGTGCAGAGCCAGAGGATTCCTCCCCGAGGAAAGATTTCAGGCAATGACAGATATTATAACCCGCATTTTGACTCACCCCCCTCGCAACAGCGAGGATGTGCCACAGCCTCCTGGGCCACATGGCAGCCTGCACCTGTGTGGTTCCCCAGGCCAGACTGCACCTCAGACCTCTCCAGATATGGCTGGCATCAGTGTATTCTCCAGTCAGTCACCACCTGTACAGGATACTCAGTCCCTCCAAAAATACTTACCTCCCTGGTATGGTGGTTGAGTCCGAGTCATGTTGTTTCGGGAATGCGCTATGAAGCGCCCCAGCCGTCGGTAACACTGATTTCCGATGCCTCGGACCTGGGACGGAGTGCTTACATTGGTTCCCTGAAGACCCAGGACATGTGGGCCTCAGAGGAACTGCGGTTACACATCAATATCAAAGAACTCAGAGCAATTTGTCTAGCCTGTACATTTTTTCTACCACACCTTGCCAACAAGGTGGTACAGATTCTCACGGACGATACGGCCTCCGTGTATTATATCAACAGACAAGGGGGAGCCCAATTCCTTGCCCTTTGCAAAGAGGCCATGCACTTCTGGGACTTTTGCATCGGTCACAATATTCACCCAATAGCAGTGCATCTCCTGGAGGTCAGCAACTCTTTGGCGGACTGTCTCAACAGGTCCTTCTGCTCTTGCCACAAGTGGTCCCTCCATCTGGAGGTAGCAGTTCACATCTTCCAAAGGTGGGGCAATCCCCAAATGAACCTCTTTGCCACCAGGGACAACAGGAAGTGCCGTTGCTTCTGTTCCAGTCAGGGTCTCAGTGTGGGCTCCATCACCGATGCCTTTCTCCTCTCCTGGTCGGGGATCCTCCTTTCCGCCGATAACTTTGATCCACAAAGTCCTCCTGAAAGTGAAGAGAGACGAGACATGGGTCATCCTTGTGGCACCGACATCATTGGTTCGGGATACTTGTAGAGCTGGCGGGACCCAGGCATTGGACCCTGCCATTGCGCCAGGACCTCCTGTCCCAAGATCAAGGTCACCTACTTCACCTGGAACCTGGTCTCCCTCCATCTGACATCATGGATGCTCCATGGCTGTGCCAGGAGGAGCGAGCCTGCTCACCCCAAGTTCAGCGTGTGCTCTTGGAAAGCAGGAAGCCATCGACCAGACTAGCCTATAGGGCTAAATGGAAGCGCTTCACTTGCTGCGCGACCGAATATGGCCCTGACAGAGGCGTCGATCCTCACAATCTTGGGGTATCTGCTCCATCTGAAACAAGAGGGACTGGCTTTCTCGTCAGTCAAGTTCCATGTGGCAGCCATATCTGCTTTCCACCCTTTGGTGAAAGGCAGAACGTTCTTTTCACATGAAATGATGACTAGGTTTCTTAAGGGACTGGATAGGCTTTTCCCGCCAATAAGAGACCCTTCTCCTCAGTGGGATTTGCAGTTGATCCTATCCAGGCTCAACGGACCACCTTTTAAACCCATGGCCTTGTGCTCCCTCACGTACCTGTCCTGGAAGGTCACCTTCCCGGTCGCTATCACATCCGCCAGGCAAGTGTTGGAGATCAGGGCATCAACATCAGAACCACCCTACACGATATTTTATAAGAACAAGGTCCAACTATGCCCGCACCCGGCCTTTTTACCTAACGTGGTCTCTCATTTTCACCTGAATCAGGAGATTTTCCTACCTGTCTTTTGGCCCAAACCACACAGTTCCAGTGAAAAGAGGAGTCTGCATTCTCTCAATGTCAGAAGGGCCCTGGTGTTTTATATCGACAGAACTAAGTCCTTCCGTCATTCTACACAGCCTTTTGCGGCAGTTGCAGACCGGACGAAGGGTCTGCCAGTTTCCTCGCAATGTATTTCAAAGTGGATCATGACCTGCATCCAAGCCTGTTATGAGCAGGCTGAAGTCACGCCTCCGGTGTCCTTGACAGCCCACTCAACGAGAGCGCAGGTGTCATCAGCAGCCTTCTAAGCACATATCCCCATACTGGACATCTGCAGGGCAGCTACCAGGTCATCGGTATATACCTTCGCATCCCACTATGCCTTGACACAGCAAGCTCGGGACAATGCTGTCTTTGGTAGAGTGGTGCTTCAAGTGTCACATCCATGAACTCCTGCCTGCCTCCAGAGACACTGCTGGTGAGTTACCTAAATTGGGAATTGACATGAGCAAGCACTCGAAAAAGAAAACAGTTGCTTAGCTTGTAATTGTTGTTCTTCGAAATGTGTTGCTCATGTCCATTCCACAGCCACCCTTCTTCCCCTCAGTCGGAGTTCCAGCAAGAAGGAACTGAGAGGGAGGAGGAGCTGGCAGCACCTATATGCGGGTGCATGTGAGCACCGCTGCAGGGGGCTCTAGAGTGGGCTTGTATGGGTACCACTAGGGGAAAAGGTTTCCGGCACCGGTGCACGTGGCGCGTGCACACACCTAAATTGGGAATGGACATGAGCAACACATCTTGAAGAACTACAGTAACAAGGTAAGTAACCGTTCTTTCCCAATACATTTCCTCTTGCATCCCCTTACCAGTAATAGAATGTCTGCAGTCCCGCGGGTGGGGAGCTGGCAGCCAGGAGGTGGGGGCAGAGCAGGGCTGAGTGGAGCTCCCTCATGGGGGCTGGCTCAGGCCTCACTGCACCCCCCTGCACAGTCCTCCGCAACCCCCTAGGGTGGTGCACCCCACAGTTTGAGTACCACTGTTCTAAAGCTCTTGCATCCTTTTCTTTCGTTCCTTTAGAATTGCGCCTCCACCTAAGATCATCTTCCTTGAACGTCACTGACTCTATCACCCCCACCCCCTTTGAATCTTTCTGCTAGCTCTTCCTCCATCTAAGCTTAAGCTCCACATTCTTATCCTTCATGATTCTCTCTTCTCCCTACTTACCAAGATCTGGTGTATATATGCTAGAAAAGTAGATTGATTGATTTAAATACGTCTGTCTGGAGTGTGAAAAGTCCAAATCCCAAGCAGTGTAGTTACTGAGGTAAATCCCTGTGTGGACTGCAGTAGATTGACAGAATACTTCCATCGACCTAGCTACCACCTTTTGAGGAGGTGGCTTACCAATGCCTATGGGAGAATCCCTCCCATCAGCATAGGTCATGCCTATTCTGAAGCACTACAGTGGCGCAGCTATGCCACAATAGTGTTTTAAGTATAGACAAGCCCATACTGTTTGTTTATCACACCACCCCCTCCACTCAGTGATGGCGATGGTCTCAGCCATCTGTTTATCTGCCCCTTACATAAAGTATTGTGCTTTCTGCATGGAACACGTTCCCTGACCTGATAGTAAGGCTATTATCTTTTCCACCTAAAAATCACTTTATTAGATTCATATCTAACAGGGACACCAATAAGAAACCAGGCAATGTTTAGCAGGTGGGTGGTGGAGAAAGTCTGTAACTACAACATTAAAATTAAAAGAAAGCTAATATGATGGTATAGTGGTAACTGCTCCCTAGCAGTTGTGTTGTGTTGAGAGTGTAGTTTTAGCAGGAGCTTTAAACTTTTGTTTTGTAATAATTTCATTGAAATAACAAAAATCAAGACGTAGAATATAAATTTTGAGCTTTATTTGAATTTTTCATGGTGGCTTAATGAGTGGATTGATACAAAGAGAACAAGTTCAGAAATTGCTCCTTTTGGCCATTTTTCCACTGGATTGTCTCTTTTCTTTGTACTCCTTTTGCAAGAAATCTCAAACATGCTGGGAACATTGATGCTTCTTGTGTGCTGACTGCTCAAGTGTCAGTTTATATGTTAAATGTACTGTTTCTTTCTACACCTTTTAATAATTTCTTAGTCATAATGGGAAACATTTGTGCCAAGGTGAACCCTTGAACCATCAGATTTTCATTTGATGACAAATTTGACTGTGTGAGAGCTATTACTCATTTATGAGGGCAACAAGAGAGATTACCAAATACCTCTGTATCCCCAAGAGAAAGATCCTTAGCTAGGAAAGAGGAGGCACAATCTTAAGTGATGTTAGCAGTGCGGTGGCAGAATAAATGTCTAAATGCATGAAATGTGTGACAATCAGATGTGTCGGTGTGTTGATATAAAAGTATTAAGGTTTTGTGTTAGAGTGCCAGTTTGGTGAAGTTGGGATACATGTTGCTTTTGGTTCTATGTTGGAGGTAGAAGTGAAAATCTTATGAATCCACAAATGAAAAGCATTATGTAAGAGGTAGATATTTATAATGGAGTACTGAAGTTATTGACCGCATTTTAGGCATTCTGAAGGTGAAAAGAATGCACAAGCCTTTTCCCCTTAGCTTCTTGTTTCCATGCTTTTAAGGTTTTGAATGGATGTGGTCTGACCTCCCCAATTTAATTGTCGCTAAATGTCATCATTGTTCTAATACATTAAAAAGTGTTTGTTTGTTTCTCCCTGTCCTTCATATGTTGTTTTAAACTGTAAACTTTTTGTCTTCCTCTGTTTGCACAAATGAACACATGATATCTCACATGGTAATATGTTTTCTGAGGAAAAACATGCTGTTCTGTACACATGGCACTGCTAGCACAGTTTGGCTTTTTTACTGTTGCACCCTACTCACTGGAAGTTTTTCCATGCATTTTATATGATTTAGGATTGTGTGAAGAAGGCTTTTGTGTTAGAGGATGTTAAAGTTCACAAAGTAACAAGAATGAGCTCTCAGCTCTGTAGTAATAGTGCATACTGCTGCTGTGACTACTGTTCTGATGCAGAGATTATTCGCTTTTGTAATACTTTTAACATTTTCTGCTGTTTTTGTAATGGGTCAGGAGAAAAATATATTGGTTAAGAACATAAATATAAGGAGACACGCTGCTGGTGTATTACAAATATTGTTTGTAACTGCACTTGAGTATCTGCAGATATTCAAACTTTGCAGAGTCAAACCATTAAGCATAGCCACGTGCAGATAGGCATGTCTTACCATTTAAAATCATATGTTCAAATGTGCCATTCTAATAAAAACTGCACTATGGACACATTACAAATCCACTTTTAATGTGTATTCACAACTACTTGATGTCATTATTTATAGCAATAATCTGAGACTCTCATTTATGAGGTTCAATGACATATGCATTTTCCAGAATCTGTGTAGACTCAGTTCAGCAAGCGTGGTTTTTACCCACTTCTCAGGGGAGGGGGGAAATATCCTTTTTGGCTTTTTCCTCTACATGTACACTAGAATGCATTGTTCGCTTCCTGGTTTTGTTTGGAAATGGCCACTCAGCCTGTGCTCAGTCTCTTGAATTATGATGGGAACTGTGAGGCTGTGTAGGATTCCTAACTAATTATAGGAACCAAGGTATGAGCAGTCCGGCCTAATGTTTAGTCAGGTGCCTGGAGCTGAAGTCAGGAATCAAGCCAGGGGTCAGAGACAGTGTCAGATGTCAAGGCAAAGGTCAGAGCCGGAGGCGGTGTCACAAGTCAAGCTAGGGGTGAGAGCCAGAATCAGCATTCGGTAAGTCACAGGAGTAGGAACTTGAAGCAAAGCAGGAACTGGGAACAGAGGGGTGTCTGGAATAAGAAAGGCAGGAGTCAAGCATGTAGATAGGGTCTGTAGCAGCAGTAGGTAGAGACTCACCTAGTTGCTTGGACCAACTTCCTGTGCCTCTCTCTGGCTTAAATACTGTGTCCCAGCCAATCGGTGGGGCTAGATATCTCCCTCCATCAGGAGCTTCATAGATGGGGCCCTTTGTGTGCTAGAGTTTCACTAGCCCCCTTCTCCTCTGATTTGGATGAGCTGCTGGGTGGTAGCCACAGCCTGAGCTCTCCTGTGGGCCTGGGTTCAAGCCCTGCCATCCCTTACACTAACATGGTCATGCGCATCCCAACCATGCCCATTTAAGTTGAAAACTGTTCAGCATTTGTTTGCCATTATCCCACCTAACATGAATCAAACATTTTCTTCAGTACTGTTGTGAAACTGTACTAAGCAGTTGTTTTATGAATGTAAGCTGTTAAATAATTTTGCACTTTACTTAATTGACACTGTTTGAAAGTTGTAGTGCAATGAGGGTCTGCTTTCTTTTTTTCACAATAAACAAATAAACTCTACTGTTTGATGACCTGGAGTATTGTTTCAGGCCTTGTGAATTTCTAGATCATTAATCTCTTTCCTTTTTAAGCCCACATTTTCATACCAATTCAGTTGTCCTTTCTACTTGTGGTTCTGTTTAAAATTGGCAAAGCAGCATTACTTATGGATGTCCAGATTTTAAAACTGTTGTTTCACAAGTGAAATGTTAATAAGTGTCACCCAGTCTTACCTTATTTTACATGAAGTGATAGCTTCCAAACTGCCTCAGAATACCTCCATTCTCTCTTAATTAGAAATCACAATTTCTGTGTTCCTAACTTCCCTCCAAAAATATGGACGAGATTGGATATAATAATTATCATACTAAAATATTAAGTATTACAACATTGCTTGTCATCAGCACTGGAATGGGTTACCTACACTGGTGGTGGAATCCTTAGAGGTCTTTAAGGCCCAGCTTGATAAAGCCTGGCTGAGATGATTTAGTTGGGGTTGGTCCTGCTTTGATCAAGTTTGTGTCTAGCTCCCGACAATAATTACTTATTGCTTAAGTTTTATCAGACCTAGTGTGCAAAAACTAAATAGTGAGCAGAATGCTAGAGACAACTAAATGGAAAAGATGAGGTTACAAATTAAAGATTAAAGAGCATGGGTTTAAAACAGGTAAGCAAACACATGCTGACTAAATATATTGTGAACACAGCTTTTTTATGATGGGTTTCCTGTTTTCTTTTTCTGAATTGAACTTGTTTCTGTAATTCTTGTTTGTTAATGCACAAATTGAGTTGGTTTCAGTATTCATAAGCAGCCTAGATATAAAATTTAAGGATAATGAAAATTGTTGATTAAATTGCTAATACTAACTACATTGTAATTAGTAGCACTCCTTACAACTACTCAGTAATTATAGAAATTACAGATGGAAGACTCACATCTCTGCAGTGTATTTTCAGCTGCTCTATTCTAATTTAATTTTTCAATGTCTCCACTGGAGAATCTTCCACCACTTCTCTAGAGACCAGCATTAGGTTTTTTTATAATATTCAGTGTAAAAGTATTGAAATGAAGTGGTGTACACCAGAGGGAGCTCCAGGTCTCCCCCCACCACCAGCAGCTGCAAGGAACTCTAGGTCCCCTCGCCACTTGAGAGCTCCCCTCCCCCAGGGCTGAAGCAGTAAATGTCACAAAGGTCTCTGGAAGTCCCGGAATCCACGACCTCCGTGACATAATCTTATCCTTAGTCATAGGTGTCTCAAGATGAGAAAACAGCATGTGTTTAAAAAGTGTGTGTTAGCATTCTTATACTTACAGAAATCTCCCTTTTAAAAAAAACACTACTAAATATAGAAGTCTGCACCTTGAAGGGGTTGGTTTGGGGAGTGTTGTAGAATCCTTAAGTGCAAATTTTGTTTTGTTTTTTCTTTCGTTTACAGGAAGGAGTTGAGGTGCGAGTTGCTAGAATATTCAATACCTTTGGTCCTCGAATGCACATGAACGATGGCAGAGTCGTCAGTAACTTTATTTTACAGGCTCTCCAGGGAGAACCTCTAACGGTAAGAAATTGGCAGTTTGTCCTAGGCTTAGAACTATACCACTTAACAAGTGCTATGGCCAAGATTTTCAGAAGTGACGGGTGGTTTTTTTCAGTGCCTCAACTTTTGGGTGCACAACCTGAGACCCATGAAAGAGGCTAGATTTTTAGAAAGTGCTGAGCTCCCCTCCTCTGAAAATCAGGCCTCTAAATGTCTCAGCCTGGGTGCCCAAAAACCATTAGTCATTCTTGAAAATGTTGGCCTGTATTCATATAACATTACAGGTGTGCACAGCGCTGTATTGTCAAAAATGATGTGTTCCCTCCCTCAGAAGAAAGATGGTTGTGTGGTTCAGAGACCTGGGTTCTAATCTTTGCTCCACCATAGCCTTCCTTTGTGATCTTGGGCAAGGTCTCTTTGTGCTTCAGTTGCCCATCTATAAAATGAGGATAATAGCACTGCCCTGCTGACCTGGGTAGTGAGGAGAAATACATAAAGGATTATGAGGCACTCAGATAATACAGTAATAGGGGCCATATGAGAGCCAACGAGAGAGAGCTAGCATACATCTAAATTAATCATAATACAAAATGGGTGGGAGAATAGTATTTGAGGTCAAGGATAAGTGTGAAATTGAGATATATAACAATTGAAGACAGTACCTGGAGCAAAGAGTGAGGTGAAAGGTACTAGGAAGTCACTCAAGGGCTTTCTAAGATTTTGTTTGAACTAGGTCCCTTTTTAGAGTGTGTCATACTATCTATATGGGACCATTAGAGTGCAACACGTTTAAATACTCTACACATCACACCCTTGTAGAGCACTTTGCTGTGTAGAGAATCCCAAGATTGAAGTGCATTGTTTATGGACAATAGTAGTTCATGTGTTGCCTGCCTGCTAGCAGAGCTCCTGTAGTTTGTTTGGAAAGAAGTGTTACTGAGGCAATAAATGTACCTAGTCTCAGGACATATGTCTACTAGTCATTAAGGAGAGGGGAACTAAAGTCAATTTTTTTTAGCAGTCAGGAAAGACGTTTGGGGACATCTTTCTTTTTCATACTTTATCACAATATTTATGTTCCTCTTCCACTAAAACAAACAAAAATACCAATTTATAATGATAGAGGAATGAGTTGTCCTTGTGAGGAAAACCTTCAAAAGTGACTACACGTGCCTACCCTTAGGGAGGGCAGGGTAGTGAAGTGTCCAAGCACTGCTTATTCTTCCGGTTCTTCATGCATTCGCATTCGGAAAGTACTGCAGTGATTTTCAGCTGTGGGATAGAAGAAATCTATGTAAAGGCATATCTCAAATAAGTAATTTCTTGGCATGATCCTTCTGATTTTACATAGCTGTCATGAGTCATTCCAGTTTGTACTGGACCATGAAGGAACACACATCTATCACATTGGGTTAAATCAGAAAAAAAAAGTAGCACAAAAGACAGCGACCTCCATCCCAGAATTTATTTTACATATTGGTTTTCAAAGGAGCTTTTTAAGTTGTTTTGAAAGGCCCTTCATCCTCCTATTGATCCCAGCCCCCATCCCTAAAAGCTGCAGCTAGCTGGAACTGGCTCTATAGAACAGAATATATGGGTAAAAGAGGATGGGAGGAGTTCTTATTTCAGTCTGAAACTTTTGATCCCAATGGGGTTTTTTGATTGCATCAGAATATACAAACATAATAGAGCAATGACATCCCAGCACTTTCTGCTTATGCCCTTTGTGCTATATGCTCCTGTGGTGGTATGCATGGGACACATAGTGTAGGTCTCTAAGTGGCGTTTAGAAGATCTGTGTAGAGCATCGGCAGTCAGATGTTGCTGTGAATTTTATCTGATCATTCTCCTGTTGCTTATTACCTTGCTGTTCAAGTGGTTGATATGAGAGCTTGGCATCTGAATACATCATGTAGTAGTTTTGAGCTTCTCAGACTGATCCAGCGTAGCCTTGACTTTTTTTATAACTAAAATCTGTGAGAAGGTAATCACTGGAGAGATACAACATTCTTTGTTTAGCTTTCCTAAAAGGTGTATATGTGGAATATTTATCTAGGTTTAAAACAGTCCGTAGTTCAGGATATTTCAAAGTGTCGTCACGATAAGCTGGAAGTAGCACAATCCTGTGGGAGGAGAGTTGGAGTCTTGGCTATGCTAGATTTTTAACTCCAACAGCCAATCTATCATAGAGCTCCTGCTGTTGCAGCTGCGCCTGGGGGAGCAACAGGGGAATTTTAAGCAAATAAGTTAGTGTGGACACAACCAAAGTCAAGTAATGACTCCCTTTAATTCCTTGGAGTCTGAAAAGTCACTAGGGAAAAGGAGGAGGGTCTCTGGTGGCTCAGCAGCCTTCCTGGTTGCTGACTGGGTGGTGGAGACTGGTTAACTGAAACATAAGAAATGCAGCTCTCCACTGGAATGAATGGGAGGTCAGATTAAGTTGTCACAAATTATTGCTATTGTTTATATTACAGTGGCACCTAGAAGCCCTATCAAGTCTCCATTGTGCTAGGCATTGGAAACACACACACACAAAAAAAGGTCCTTGTCCCAAAAGTGTTCATTATCCAAGTGTAAAATTAGACAACAAGTAGATGCAGCAAGGGAGCAAAGGGTAATGGCGAAACAGTTCAGTTTAATGTAACGAGTAGCAGCCACTGCACCCATCAGCTACCTAAGCACTGTCGAATGTTTTGCAGCCATCACAGCAGAGGAGAGTTTACAAGGAAAATTTTGAAGGAGGCCTTGTGGCAGACTTCTTAGAGACTTCTAAAAATATATAACTAACCATAGATAAAATACCTTGAAATTAACAATACATAAAAGTTTAACCCAAGGTCACTGTACTATTGGGGCATGAGTGTCAAAAAGCAAAATTGATTAGACACAAGAGTGAGACTGAAGTTTTCTTGAATTGGCCAAGCTCAATAAAATAAATAACAGCCAGCAGAAAACAGTGAAAAGTGAATCAGAAATCAAAAACTTTCATTTAATTTTCTACTACTTATGCTGTTAAAATTAAAACCTATTATCAAATTAGCTATTTTAAAACATGAGTATATTCTTTAAAAATTAAAAAAAAAAAAAAACCAATATAAATGGATAAAGGCTTTTGTTGCTTTAAAAGAGAAGTTCAAATATGGGAACTAATTCCACAAAATGGGACCAATTATTCCCTTAACTATTCCTCATTAAAGAGTCAGATATATTTGTCTTGGGCAAAGTCATCTTGTTTTTATTTGTTACTAAGTATTTATATGAGAAATTGGAGGGTGGGGTGGCACAGCATATTCTGTGATTGCCTTTAAAAATGTGGGAACAAAGATCACTATATGGGAAATATGCACAAATAGTTTAGCTAGTTGGGAAGAAGTGTTGCAGAACTAATAACCAAAGGCAAATAGGAAAGAATATTTCTCTCTCTTTCTCTCGCTATATATAAATATTTTTTTTAAATGAAGGCTGGGAAGCTGCGTGTGGGATACTGTCCAGCCACCAGTATACTCTCATCACGTTCCTTTCAGAAAGTCAAGGTATTAAGTTGTCGTTATTAGAACTCTAAATGTTTAGGGCCTCATCGAAAGCCTACTGAACTGAAGACTCCCTTTAACATTAGTGGACTTTGAAGCAGGCTTAACCTGTGACAGATGTTGGCATGTATGTCAGCTGTGTCCCTATTTTCTGAGCAAAACAAATATTCTGTCTACTCCTTCCAAAAAGCTTTTATAATTCAGTGCGTGTCCGTGTGAAGATGTGTATCCCCATTTTTATCCTTAAACATGCCTATTTATAGCTTTCAAATATTGTTATGAATGGATTCTGAATATTTCAGCACTGCATTGATTTGTCTCCTTAATTTCACTGCCAATCTGTGGAAAAAACTGACGTTCTCTGTACTTTGGTGGAGCCATTGCACTACCTTAGATAACACTGGGTTCTATCTTCACTTAAAGTGAGAGGAGTTTTTGCATAAAAAATAGTAGATCTGCCCCCATATTTTCAGCACATAATCAGTGTAGGGATTCAGACAGCTGAGTGGCATGGTCAGGCAAGGAAGGTGATGTTAGCAGCTGCATTCTGTGTGGAATAAAGAGGAGGGATAGTGGTGGGTCCTAGGAAGGAGGAGGAAGGAATACACAGGACAGAAGATGAGAGGTCTACCTGTAGACAGTGAAAAGGGGTTGCATCTTAACAAAGTAGTTTATGAAGAATTGCCAAGATTAGGATTTGGCCTTGCAATCATGACACACAATCTGGCAGCCAGTTCAGATTGTAATTTGTTTTGTTATCCCATATTCATGCCTCAAATGGTCCTGGCAGCTTGTTTATCATCCATGAGACATGCCATGTTTTCATGTTCTTATAACTTTGATTTCCATTTATTTTTAGGTCTATGGGCCTGGAACTCAGACTAGAGCATTCCAGTATGTCAGGTAAGGCTTGTTTGTTCTCTTTAGCACTTGTTTACTGAGCCTGACGCTCGTCATTATATTGTGGTAGACTCAGACATTCTAGAGATTGGATCAAGAACGTAAAGCAAAATAGGAAATGTACACACAGTTACGTTTTAGATATAAAGTAGTGTTCTAGAACACAAATTGTACTTTCCAGAACATAAGAACGGCCATATTGGGTCAGGACAATGATCCATCTAGCCCAGTATCCTGTCTTCCAACAGTGACCAATGCCAGGTGCTTCAGAGGGAATTGATAGAACAAGGAATCAAGTGATCCATCCTGTTGGTCATTCCCAGCCTCTAATAAACAGCAATCCCTGCCTATCCTGGCTAATTGCCATTGATGGACCTATCTTCCGTGAACTTATTTAGTTCTTTTTTGAATTCCGTTATAGTCTTGGCCTTCACAACATCCTCTGGCAAGGATTTCCACAGGTTGACTGAGCGCTGTGTGAAGAAATACTTCCTTTTGTTTGTTTTAAATCTTAATTTCATTTGATGACCTTCTAGTTTTTGTGTTATGAGAAGGAGTAAATATAACCTCCTTATTTACTTTCTCCATACCAGTCATTTTATAGACCTCCATCATATCCCCCCTTAGTGGTCTGTCTTCCAAGATGAAAAGTCCCACTCCTATTAATATCTTCTCATATAGAAGCTTTTCCATACCTCTAATCATTTTAGTTGCCCTTTTCTCTACCTTTTCCAATTCCAATACATCTTTTTTGAGATGGGACAACCAGATCTGCATGCAGTATTCAAGATGTGGGTTTACTATGGATTATAAAGAGGCAATATGATACTTTCTGTGTTATCTATCCCTTTCCTAATGATTCCTAACATTCTGTTAGCTTTTTGACTATCGCTGCACATTGAGTGGATATTTTCAGAGAACTATTCACAATGACTCTAAGATCTCTTTCTAACAGTTAATTTAGAGATCATTTTATATGTATAGTTGGGATTATGTTTTCCAATGTACATTACTTTGCATTTATCAATATTGAATTTCATCTGTCATTTTTGTTGCCCAGTCACCCAGTTTTGTGAGAGCCCTTTGTAACTCTTCACAGTCTGCTTTGGGCTTAACTATCTTGAGTAGTTGTATCATCTGCAAATTTTGCCACCTCACTGTTTACCCCTTTTTCCAGATCATTTATGAATATGTTGAACAGTACTGGTCCCATTACAGACTCCTCAGGGACACCACTATTTACCTCTCTCCATTCTGAAAACTGACCATTTATTCCTACCCTTTGTTTCCAATCTTTTAACAAGTTACTAATCCAGGAATGGGCTTTCCCTCTTATCTCATAACCACTTACTTTTCTTAAGAACCTTTGGTGAGGGACCTTTTTAAAGGCTTTCTGAAAATCTAAATATGCTATATCCACTGTATTGCCCTTGTCCACATGCTTGTTGACCCCCTCAAAGAATTCTAGTAGATTGGTGAGGTGTAAGTTTACAAAAACCATGTTGACTGTTCCCCAACAAAATTGTATTAATCTGTGTCTGATAATTCTGTTCTTTACCATAGTTTCAACAAATTTGCCTGGTACTGAAGTTAGGCTTACTGGCCCGTTATTGCCAGGATCGCCTGTGGAGCCTTTTTAAAAAATTGGTGTCATAGTAGCTATCCTCCAGTCATCTGGTACAGAAGCTGATTTAAATGTTAGTTTAGATACCACAGTTAGTAGTTCTGCAGTTTCACATTTGAGTTCCTTCAGAACTCTTGGGTGGATACTGTCTGGTCCTGCTGAGTTATTACTGTTTATCAGTTTGTTCCAAAACTTCCTCTAATGACATCTCAATCTGGGACATTTCTTCAGATTTGTCACCTAAAAAGAATGGCTCAGGTTTGGAAATATCCCTTTCATTCTCAGCTGTGAAGACCAATGCAAAGAATTAATTTAGTTTCTCTGCATTGTCCAGTGGCTTCCTGCTTCTGATGTACTTTTTAAAAAAATTGCTCTTACTTTTTGAGTCTTTGACTAGCTGATCTTCAAATTTTTTTTTGGCCTTCCTAATTATATTTCTACACTTCAGTTGCCTGAGTTTATGTTCCTTTCTATTTTCCTCAATAGGATTTAACTTCCACTTTTTAAAGGATGCCTTTTTGCCACTGCTTCTTTTACTTTATTTAGCAATGGTGGGTGGCACTTTTTTGGTCCTCTTAGTATGTTTTTTTAATTTGGGGTATACATTTAAATTGAGCCTCTATTATGGTGTGTCTAAAAAGTTTCCATGCAGCTAGCAGGGATTTCACTTTTGGCACTACACCTTTCAATTTCTGTTTAACTTCCTCATTTTTGTGTAGTTCCCATTTCTGAAATTAATTGCTACTTTGATGGGCTGCTTTAATGTTTCCAAAAATAAGTTGAATATATAAATAGTCCCTAGCCAGGTGAGAACTTTAAATTCATACATTTAAATTCATTAATTTGTGTTGATCCCCCCCCCCCCCCCCCCCCCCCCCCCCCCCCGAAAGCAAGTGGTTCTGTCAGTTTTTCTGCTTCAGGAAGCCTCAACAGTTTCCTGACTTTGTATCATAATACACTGCTGCCGCCTTGTGTTCATAGGTGGTTATATAGCTTATCTCTTTTGATTTCTAGATGTAAGTTTACATACACTGAGGTTTTAGCCACTGGTGAAACTACACCATGGAGCTCTGTGGTAAAGCCTTAGTTTAGATGCAGTGCAGATGTAGTTTAAATTTAGTGCGATGTGTGGTTTACTGTGGAAGTCACACCTTGCAAGTTCACAGTGTACTGTGTCTAAGAAGTTTTCACTGGCTAAAATCTCCCTTGTAGACAAGATCTAAGTTTGTCCTTCACCATCTTTATTAGGAAACATTTGTAACCAAACAGTAAGATTCAGGGACTTTTAATCTTGATTTCCATGTTTGTGTCTAGCGAAAATAAAATAATAATTTCAGCTCCGGTACGTCATCTATGATTCCAGTTTAAATCTCATTTCAGACATTCATTGTATTTCAGAATTTAGTAAAAGAAAATGTTATGAATTGCATGCAATCATGAATAGGGTCTAACCATTTTTCATCTGTTTGAAATTTGCAAATCTTTATTAACTGTTCAAATAACAATATGGTAGGCTTTTCCTGTAGCACAGATTAGAATTCCCTTGGGAATTTGGGGTGACATTTTTTTCCTTCAGGCATCATTTGGATATTTTAGTGGCTAAGGCCTGAAGCCTAAGCATTGAGTTGTCCTAATGATTTCAGTGGGACTACTCATGTGCTTAAAGTGAAGCACGTGCAGAAGTTTTACCAAGATTGACAACTGAGGGAATTTCCAGTAACCTCCAGAATGGATCCTCCTTCCATCCAAATAAACAGTTCTATATTAAGTCTTTTTGTAAGACTTAAAGAATCTTATAAAAATTACTCTTGACCTTTGAAATAATTTTTAAAATACAATTTTACAATAAAATTGTAAAATTAGAATTGTAAAATTGTAAATAGAATTATGCTTGCCTGCCTTGAAATTTTAAAATGCCAATTTCAATGGAAAGTATAATTATCCTGCATGTTTGTTCTAAACAGCATTGCACTGGTGCATGAGAACCAGTAACTAAAACTGCTCAGTCTAATTTAACTGCCCCAGTGGAGTGAAGTGCCCAAAATAAAACCTAAAGGACTCAAATACAAGTTGACGCTTTTTAAAGCATTTGATTTTTATAGGGTGTGTTCACACCTTTATGCTTTCCTCTGAAACAGTTTTTAGGGTAATATCAAACATGTGAAGCTATGATTTAATGTGTATTACATTGCCGTGTTCATGCTATCTTCATAATCGAGAGAAAGACGATGATGACGGTTATAATCATGTCAATCATAGTTCCCCATGGCTTGTACAATTCAGAGTGCTGTCCCAGAATATTAGAAATATCTAATTTTAAATTAATTTAGTGCTGGCACAAAGTCTTCCCTTATTTTAAAGTGACAAAAGTTTAATATTTCACTTTTTATAGTGTAATGATGTTATCCGTATTAAAATTGTTGGTACCAAAAATCAATGTGGCCATAATTGGATAGTTTCTAATAAGGCAACACTTTAGTTTACTAAAAATAAACCTTGAGCAGCCATTCAAAATTACTAATTTTAAAAGGCACAGCATGTGTGGTTTTCATTTATTATTTATTTTGCTGGCTCATGCTTTTTTATATGTAGGACAATTCCCCCTTCCTTCCCCTCCTGCACGCACACACCTTGAAGTCTGCTTTACTACATACATAGCCTCAACCAATCCAAAAATACTGACCCTCTTTTCTGAAACTGAGGTCTCTAATAACATCTTTAAAAACTTAGGGCCTGATCCTACAGCTCTAATTTAGGTGTAAAATCCTGTTGTCATCAATCAGAGCATTCACATGAGTAAAGGCTGCAGGAGTAGCCCCCTTGAATAATCATTATTGATGACATTTAAATCACTTTAGAAACAGTTCACTTTTCAAGCATGAGATACAGGATAAATATATTTCACATACAGGTTTGATGTAAACGAGGCCAGTTTATGGTTAAGAGAACACGTTGCATAGCACTGTTTGCTATACATAATTACCAAATAGATAGTGCAGCATAGTAACTTTTTGTTTGGAACTGAGGGTCAGGACTGTCTGTAGCAGAATTACAATTTATCTGTAGCAAAGCAGTTGTCACTGCTATAGTATAATACAGCGTGCTGTGGAATGTAAGAGAATTTCCACCTTTACTCCAGTGCTAGTTAATTATCCAAAATCCTCAAAATTACTGTTAACAGTACACTTCAAAATGAACTTTTATTCCATTTATTACAGCTAATGAAAGCATTACTACCTAATTGACATCCACTTCTTAATTGTTTATATAGAGCCATAAACATGTACTGAAAAAAGTAGTAGGCTCTTTCTTGGCTTCAAAGAGCTTACATCAGAGGTCCTGCTGCCTGATCCTGATGGCTAGACCTTTACACCCATGCAAAGTTGCTTGAAGTTGCTGAGACTTGTACAGACACAGGAGTCTGTCTCGTGCAGAGTCAGGATTGTGGCCCATATTTACTGAACAGCCTGTCCATCTCTTCTGGCTTGCTAGCAGTTAAACCAAAGTGTCAGGTTTTTTGTTTGTTTTGACAAACTCCTTTAAAAATCTTTTCTCCCCGTGCCTTTTGCAGTAATATTAGCAGTAAAGGATATAGAAATTTGTAGGATAGACTGTAATAACCTTCTGCTGTTCTTGATGATAGGTCAGGACCAAAAGCATCTTGGTTTGGCAAACCTAGTTTGAACCTGTAGTGCAGAGAAGAGCTTATCTTTGTTCATGTTGATTAGCCTGGGCCGGGGACATAAGAGGAGGATTTTATGTGTAACTCCAAGATACCATTTTTACAAAGTAAACTTGTTTTAACAGAGTCTTTTTAAAGCTTCTGAAAAGTAAGGACAATCTTGGTAAGCAGCAATGTGCTTGCTTCTTTTTACCTTCATGGGTCAATATGTTACAATCCACCTGAAAAATGGGCAATCGCCTCATTTGAAGTGACTAGGAGGCTTGGGGGTCTGAGGAAATAAGAAAGCATTAATTGTTTTTCAGTAATCTTAATATTTCTTTGTTGGTTTCTCATATAATTGTGGAGGAATTGCAACTTGTCTTCCCAGTGTAAATGCTTTCACTGGAGCAAATTATCCTCTAAAACTAACAGCGAGTCATCCACTGGTTTTGATTTATTGAAATGAATAACTGGGGAGCTAACCAGCCAGCAAATTTCCAGTTGGTATGGAATGTGGACTTCCAGTTGAAATCTACAAAATGTGTAAAATCCATCTTAATTGCAGGGTTTGATTTCTACCTTCCTCATCTAATTAAGTTGCTTCAGTGGGGTTCTAACGACATGCATCTCTTCGAATAAAATATGACTGTTTAAAGCAATATTCTCCAATCTTTTGGGGTTGCGCCCCCCTTTTACCTGATCGTCTGCACCACCTCTCCCTTCCAGAGCATAATCAGGAGCTGGGGCAGGGAGCACAGGCCAAAGCCTCTGTCGGGGGCCGGGAGCCAAGACCCAAGCTTGGACTGGGGTGGGGACTGGAGCTGCAGCCATGGGGCCAGGAGCTGGGGCCACAAATGGGACCAGGAGCCAGGGCCGGCCAGGAATGGGGTGCAGGGTCACGTTCAGGAGCCAAGGCTGGGGCTGCAGCCAGGGGTGTGGGGGCAGAGTGGAGCTGGGTGGCACTTCCTCTCTGCCCCTGTGTGGGCTGGCTCATGCCCCCAGCCCTGCCACACCCCTCCCCCCCCAGAAGGTTCCTCCACTCTCCCCTACAGGGGCGCGCCCCACAGTTGGAGACCTCTGGTTTAAAGGAAAATGCATATCTATTGAATCTGTTCTTTCACTTTTGCAGTGATCTTGTGAATGGGTTGGTGGCCTTAATGAACAGTAATGTCAGCAGTCCTGTCAACTTGGTGAGCATACAATTCTGTTCTGCTGCATTTACTTCACAGTAATCTAGTTTTTGTTTTCTTGCTTGTCATTGGTGTTAACTTTTACAAGAATTAAATGCAACGAAAATACTTTCCATCATGCATAAAAAACATTATGTTCACTTTACAAATAAAGTATTTGGCATAGTTCTTGTCAGGTTCCTAGAGCTTAGATCTGAACACCATCTCAAGAACAAGACAATTTTGCAATGTATTTTGGGTTTTGATTGATTTAATTTTATTCTCAATATGCAATACCTTAGAATCCTGTTTATCCGATCTAATTGTGACCAGGACTGGATGGGAAAATCAAAAATCCAGAGAAAGGGAAGGTGCAATGCTTCAGCACTATCTAGCGGCCACAGGCGAGATCGCCCCCTTCTGGCCCAGTGTGTGCTGGTTGTCTGGTTAACATGGAGAGCTGGATAATGAAGGGTCGGATACATGGGAGTCTACTGTATTAGAAAGGGGAGACGGGAAGTAAATGATTTAAGATAGTTAAGAAATATCATTGAAGACCATCCTCATTTCTATACACCGAAAGTGCTTTGCTCCTGGTCAGCGAGGGTTTTGTGTAAATGCCAAATATGGCTTATGTAAGTCTATGTAAAACTAAAAACCTTTGGATGGTGTTCTATTTGCTGATATTTTATCCTTGGTGGAGGGTGAGAACAGAAAAAGTGTCCATACTATTTCATTTCTCCATGTCTGCTCATGACGTCACCAAAACCAGGTATGCGGCACTGCAAGGTACTCCTTTTCTGTTTTCATATTTGCAGTGAGACTACAAACCTGTCTTTCTCTTCAAAAGCTGTGTGTGCATTTTACATTCACACCTTATTCCTATGATAGTCCTAGAATTTGAAATGTTGTGTGTTTCTCAAGATCATAGAAACATAGGGTTGGAAGGGACCGTGAGAAGTCATCAAGTCCAGTCCCTTGCCCTGTGGCTAGACCAGTTAAACCCTCCTAGACCAACCTGTGTTTAAAAAAAACCTCCAATAATGGAGATTCCACAACCTACCTTGAAAGCCTATTCCAGAGCTTAACTACCCTTATTAGGAAAAACTTCCTAACTATATATCTAACCTAAAACTCCTTTGCTCCAGATTAAGCCCATTACTTCTTGTCCTACCTTCAGTGGACATGGAGAACAATTGATCAGTCCTTTTTATTTGAAGACTGTTATCAGGTCCCCAATCAATCTTTCCTTCTCAAGACTAAACATTGCCCAGTTTTTAAAACTTTCCTCATCAGTCAGGTTATCAAACCTTTTATCATTTTTGTTGCTCTCCTCTGGACTCTCTCCAATTTGTCCACATCTCTCCTAAAGTGCGACACCCAGAATTGGACACAGCACTCCCGCTGAGGCCTCACCAGTGCTGATTGCAGCGGGACAGTCACCTGCTACATCTTCTATACGACACTCCTCTTAATCCGCCTCAGAATATTAGCCTTTTTTTCCCCCAGCATTCACTCATGAAATTTATGATCCACTATAATCTCCAGGTCCTTTCATATTTACTCATTAAATTTATCATCTACTATAACCCCCAGGTTCTTTTCAGCAGCACTCCTACCTACCAGTTATTCCCCATTTTGTAGTTATGCATTTGATTTGTCTTTCCTAAGTGAAGTATTTTGCACTTTTCTTTATCAAATTTCATCTTGAATTCAGATCAGTTCTTCAATTTGTCAAGGTCATTTTGAATTCTAATCCTGTCCTCGAAAGTGGTTGCCACCCCTCCCAGCTTGGTGTAATCTGCAAATTTTATAAACATACTCTCCACTCCCATTATCCGAATCATTAATGAAAATGTTGAGTAGTACCTGATCCGGAACTGAGCCCTGCTGGTTCCCACTAGATACGTACCCCCAGTTTGAAAGGGAGCCATTGATAACTACTGTTTGAGTACTGCCTTTCAACCAGTTGTGCATTGTATTTTCATTTAGACCACATTTCCCTAGCTCACTTATGAGGATGTCATGGGACTATGTCAAAAGCCTTACTACAATCCAGATATTTTAAGGAGTATATGCTGAAGGATAAGGGAGACTGGGTGGGAGTTTGTTCTTTATAGACATTGATATATGAAATGGATACCTCTGTAAATAAGTTATATTAGTCTTTGGTTTATTTCATGGTTAGAAGGAAGGAGTAGGGGAGTGAAAACAAAGAGTTTGGTTCCAGTTATTGAATCTCATTTGAATACTGTCATCCTAAAGTCTCAAGTCTTATTTACAATATATGGACCCAGTTCAGCAAAGTACATCAGCACCTGCTAAAGATCCATTGAAATCAATGGGACTTAACTACATTCTTAATTTGAACACATGCATAAATGCTTGCTGAAATGAGACCTATGACCTTGAGTGAGATGCACACAGACAGATGAACCTCATTGACTAAATAGCTGGATCCCAATGTGTTTTGGTCACAAAACAGCTTGATACATCCATATGAGGCACCATGTAGACACAGGGGACTGCCTATGCATGTCTCATTGCAAGATCGAGGACCTTGGTGATCATTTAATGTTTTGGATACTTGCTAGAATTGTCATTGACTGTAAACCAGTAAAATGTACTTCAGCATACTCTTGTCTATTTTAGGAGAGCGAATGATGAAGCTGTTTTTTTTCCTATGGTTTCACATCTGGCCAGTTAGCTCCCTCTTTCATCCAAAAGTTGTGATCTGAACCCACTGGCAACACACTATTGTAATTTATTAGCCTGCTTCTGCTCCACAAGTCTCATTATTTGTTGTTGTGATAGGTTTTCCCCCCCACCTTTTCATGGCAATAGACCAAAATATCATCAGTAATAGAGATTAAATGTGGATGACTATTTCTGAAGCAATTATAATATATCCGTGATTTATCTAGTCACAGCTTGCAATGATAATATTTGAATGCATATGGTATACTGCTGAGGTCAGCTCTTGAAAAACTGCTATAGTTTTTCCTATGGTATTCTCATGGAAAACAAAATGTGCATCTCATGAGGCTAAACATATGGAAAAAAGGGAGACACGCACAATTAAAAAACCTTTGAAAACCTACAGTTTCTTTTTTGGATGACTAAAACTATAAAGAACTTGGGAGCTGGGTTTTCAAAAGCACTCTGTTGACTTAACTTTGATGCTGTTGAAATCAATGGTAGAACTTCTATTGATTTCACTGAGAACCAGTTATGTCACCAGTGAACACTTTTCAAAATCCCACCCTAGAAAATACATTTTATGTTTTATTATGAATTACATACTGTGTTGTTTTAAAATATGTGGAGGACCAGAAATTTTTTCATAAATGGTTCTGGTTAATTTTCAAGGTAGAATTGAGATGGTAGTGCTCCTTTGAGGATAATTAACCATTGGAACAATTTACCTAATGTGGTGGCGCATTTTCCATCACTGTCAATTTTTAAAACAAGTTGGGATGTCTTTTCACAGAAGTGTTCTAGCTCAAACAGGACAGTTTGGGGCAGTTCTATAGCCTGTTATACAGAAGGTCAGACCTTTCTGGTCTTGTAATCTGAATTTTAGCTCGTTCATATATTTGGATACGGTCCTCTTGGTGACTCCTAGAAAATCACAAAATATGTATTTTTAGAGATGCTTTGTAATTTCTCTTGTAACCAGTATCCACTTCATTCTTAGGGGAACCCAGAAGAGCACAGTATCCTAGAATTTGCCCAATTAATTAAAAACCTTGTTGGTAAGTATGACAGGTAATTCTTGGGTGAAGTTCGTAGTGTGCTTATGTTATCAGCTGATAATTACTTCATTGTAGTATTTATAATACAGAAAGCTAATTGAATCTGTTTCTTTAGGTTTCTAAATAGCAGTTTTACCAAGGATGTTTGTCTGCTGATTCTGTAATTACATTTTAGATTAGGAATTTTGAATTTAGTTCAGATTTTCAATTATACATAAAATGCTATATGAAGAAAAGAATGAATATTTATTTTCATGTGAGCTTGTTGTGTACTGGAAACTTACATATAGTTTATGCAAGTTAATGGGTTTGTTGTGGACAAATGAAGAGCCTCTTTTATTCTTCCTCATTGCATGTTGCCTTTTCTTCAAGGGAGAGGCGGATGTATACTACTTTTCCTCCCAACAATGGAAAATACTTGGCAGTCCCTCCTTCTCACTCTGTGTTTCTGCCATTGAGTGTGCTGCTTTTGCAGCATTATTGAACCCCCAGAGATTGAGCTCAGGCCCTTAACTCTCCAGTCTTGGACTTAATATCTTCCTTGTGTGATAGAACACTGCGGTATCACTAGACCACCTGGTACACAAAATAAGTTGTATTTCCATTTGATGTTCACTAACTAATAGATCTGTTTTGTTCTGCCCACAATTTTTTTAAAACCCAAATAAACATTTGTATACATTTGTTTTGGACTTGCCTAGTAATTTAGTCTTATCTCAATATGCTCCCATGAAGGGATCTGAATACAAGACTCAAACATGGTTCTTCATTCCACAAACAGTAGGAATGGGTAGTACTGGGGAGGAGGAAGTGGTTTTGAGTCATTTTGCAGTGCCTCTGCTTGATGGTTCATTCCACCTTCGTTGGAAGGACATTCATGTCAGTGTAAGGCGTTTTGGAGTATAGGAAAAATTGGGAATGATCTGAATAGGATTGAGAAGGGAATCATGGCACCACTGGGGAATGTGTAAATTGAAAGTATAGTAAATAAAGGATAATAAAATGCAGTATTTTATTCAACAGGCAGTGGCAGTGAAATCCAGTTTCTCTCAGAAGCTCAAGATGACCCGCAGAAAAGAAAGCCTGACATCAAGAAAGCCAAGTTATTGCTTGGTTGGGAACCTGTGGTATGTAAACCTATATTAATAGTGTCATGTGGAAACTTGTGGTTTTTCTGTTGTTTGTTTTGCCTTTATAAAAGATATCCTACAGTTATCAGAGCCTCTTAAAGAACTGGGGGGAAAGTATTCCAAAGGTAATTATTGTTAAGGTTATAAAGTGCCTTGTATCTTACATGGACATTCAATAAATGTGTAGTGGGGCATGTACTACGACCTGTGTTATGCAGGAGGTCAGACTAGATGATCACAGGCCTTAAACCTGTGAATTTATTTCTGTGAAATAAGTGATAAAGCATTGTAATAAAAATTAACCTCCTTTGTATAATAGTTCTTCATATGCCTGTTGTATCCCTTGAAACATACGGTACAAAATGAATTATCCCTTCACTTATTCAGTTTTGAAAAGAGAAATTTGCTTTTATGATGTGGATGCTGTTCAATACAAAATGAAATAAAAAAACATTTTAGGGTTGAGGTTTTTAAGATCCTTTTAAGATATGCAAACATCACTGCAGCTGTCACATTTAATCTAATCACTAGGGAGGATTGTGAGGTGTAGCAGGAAGAACCCAGTAAAAACTAGGTAGTTGGACAAAACTGTAGAATACTAACAGTGAGATTTTGAAAGGCCAACCTGAGCAGGTCCTTTCTGTTCCCATGGGAGTTTTACCATTGACTTCAAAGAGAACAGATTTAGACCTTTTGAAAATTCCACCCTGAATGCTCCATAGACAAAAACAAGGGAATACATCTGGAAAGAATTAATTAAGCTACTTGTACACCTTGGTTCAGAATTAGTTGTGTGAGTGCCTTTTGGCAGAGGAGGAGGAGATCTGGGATTTATTGTAGGCAGCAATGAAATTGGCTTGGTACCAGTAGCTGTCCAAAAAGAGCTAGTAAATATTTGTGCTGCATTAAGAGACTAGGGAATAATACAGATTGTATTGTAATACCATTGTATGAATTGATGGTATGTACTGGTTCCTGAATACCTCCTCCTACATGCACCATCATAAAAACCCAATTTATTTCCCTTTCTTAAAGAAGGCCTCTCAAACCAGCATTTATACCGTCTTCTCTTCTTGCATTACCTTGAGACTAGCTGGCCATATTACACAGAGCCACTCAAATGGCCAGGACAAGTGTTGCAACCTGACCTTGACTCTTAAGCCTTGCTTTCATTAGATAACTTTATTTTTAAATCAGTTTTCTAGCAATAGTGCCTCTGGAAAACAGATACCAAATCTAGGGTAGGCACACCCTTCGTAGCTACAAACCCTTCCTTTCATGGCCCAGTCCCCACCCGCATGGAATCCCAATAACCCCTGGAAATTAGCCAATACTCAGGTGACACCAGCATAAAGATTTGCTGTTTTCCTAAGAATTAAGGTCTGGGAAATGAAGTATGTCTGTGATTGACAAAGATCTTAGTGATGAAACGCACAAACCTTCCTGATTGTTTCACACATGCCATTGAGCATAGCTGAAAGCAAGATCTTGACTATTACAAAGAGAACCCTTCTCCATCTAAAGCTGGGGAAAGGGGATTAGTTCACCACTCTTAGGTCAGCTTTCCCTCTTCATCAATGTGCAATGGTTCATGTTGGACATCAGGTAGGAAGCCTGTTTTTTTAACTATTGATGTTAATGAGATTCGTCTTCCCATTTGCCTGTGTGAGAACCTAACTTGTTTTCAGAAAGTGGCACAGTGGCAGTAGATCATGTGGTATCAACTTGGCTGGGATGTAGGCAATTGTAGTCTGATCCAGTGGTGGATGAGGGTTGGTAGTGAATGGGAGAAGTGTGTTGGTAGTTAGTGTATGTATTTCTAAAGTGCCATCAGTGTATCATCTCATGTTGGTGACATAAGCAAGAAAAAAGAGTACTATACTTGGAAAAGGAGTTAAATATTTTTGCTATCGTGCACCCAAGAATATAAAATCCCCTGTTTAAAACTAGAAACAGAATAGGAAAAAATTATTCCTCTTAACTATGCACAAATAATTAGAATGTAATGAACTCTTTAAGAGAAAACAAGGTGATCAGTTCCTAATGGGATACTGTTATAACTGTCAGTTTTACCTAGTGGTTTATATCCCCATTGCTATTTCTTAGTGGAGCAATTTTTAAAAGTATTGTACTTTAAACCTAGTAAGACCTCCCTCCCCCCACTTACAGAGCTCATCTAGAGGATGCTCTTAGTCTAATGTAAAATAAGCCAAAAAGCACTTTTTTCCTCTTTTGTTTATTACAAACATATACCGTACATAAAGAATTTTCCAAGTTTATATTTGGGCATAAACTGGGTTAAGTGTTACTTCCTGGTACTAAATGTGGTATTTCCAGACAGAATTGACAGTTTCTAATTTAGTGAATGATACCTAGATATAACAGAGATGGGTGTATTACAAATGCCTAGACAGACTGTAACCAGTGTGTGGTGCTCTCTGTATTTTTATTGGTAAAGAATTAAAGGATTCCAAGGCAACATTTTCATAGCTAGAAGATAGCCCCAATAACATACTATTATGGCAGTAGCCAGAACTTTAGGCTGATGTGACCGTCTCCTCTTTCTTTAACAGGTCCCATTGGAAGAAGGTTTAAATAAGGCAATTCACTACTTTCGTAAAGAACTCGAATATCAGGCAAACAATCAATATATCCCCAAACCAAAACCTGCAAGGATAAAAAAAGGAAGAACAAGACATAACTGAAAACTGTTACGTTGGACAGGAGATTCCCTACTTTACATTTGACAGAATGTAATTTTTTTCTCTTTTAAAAAGAAAGACTTTGAAACAGGTATCATGAAGAACAAACTGGAATTTCATTCTGAAGCTTGCTTTAAAGAAGTGGATGTGCCTAAAAATTAAAAAAAAACTGCAGATCTTGCCTTGCACTTTTTAAATCTGTCTTTTTATGTAAAAATAGAGTAGAAAAATCTTTGAGTATCTTGAAGTTTTATATCTTGCTGTGAGATCATTTGTTGTGACTGTCTTTGACAGTTTTATTTACTGGTTTCTTTGTGAAGCTGAAGATGAATATAAACGGGATGGGATATGTCAATTTATTTATGAAATGGGTACTATAAATGAGATGTTATACTATGCATAAGAGAAAAAGCTAGCGTTATTGTCAGGTGAGTGAAACACTGGCATTTAGTATATAGGGGTATAAAAGAATTCTGTATGAGAGCTTTACATATTCTTTAAATCAGAGTTTTTCAGAGGTTTAGTTTTAGTTGCACACTTGAATTTGGACTATTTTCATTGATTGTCATGGATAAGGATATTTTCAATCACTACTGTGTTGTGTGTACTCTGGGGCAAAAAGTTAATGTATTATTGGTTACCAGTGGTTGAATATGCTATTTTAATAAAATATGGAAAGTTCTGTTTATGGGTTTCTGTTTTTCAATTAAAATAATTCTCTAGTTTGTGTTTTATCTTTACATATCTCAAATGTTGATTTAAAAAAAAAATCCATAATCAATTATAAAAACAAGTCATCCTGTTTGAAGGCAATAATAATAATATATTATTCACTTTGTGAATAATCATGTTCTTCTTCGAGCGCTTGCTCATGTCCATTCCACTATAGGTGAGTGCACGCCTCCATGCATGGTTACCCGGAATTTTTTTCTCCTTAGCAGATCCCGTAGGGCTGGCTCCGGCGCCCCGTGGAGCCCCATGCACATCCCGTGGTATATGAGGCGCTGTCGGCCTTATGCCCCCTCAGTTCCTTCTTTCCACCCATGATGGTTGCTGGAACTAGCCTTGCTCTCAGCAAGTACTATTCCCCTTGTTTGGACTCGTTTGATATTCTAAGTTAGTTCTATGTAATTAAGTGGTTGTTAAGTGTTGTTAAGAGTAGTTAGAGATAAGGCAAGTCCCTGCAGGGACTTCGAGCGGGGTCAAGCTGTGTGCCTCCTGTGGGAAGGGCTTCCCACTCAGCGACCCCCACGACTGCTGCCTTAAATGCTTGGAGGAAGCCCACAGAAAAGAGAAATGCAAGATCTGCAGGGCTTTCAAACCGAGGACTCAAAAGGACTGAGAAATCCGGTTGAAAGCCCTCTTGATAGAAGCAGCACTCCACCCGGCGTCCGAGCCGACCCGGTCCGCCTCGGTACCGAGCGTGACTTCGGTACAGAGCACACCATCGGTGCTGCCCTCGACTCAGCATCGTGCAGCATTGCTGGCACTGAAGAGAAAAAAGCAGCGCACAGAGCACGGACACTCCCCTGCATCTCCGGTCAGGGAGCCTCCCCCGACTCCTGGGAGTGGGAGAGTGCCCCTGCTGACACCGAAGGCTTTTCAGGCAGCAAGAGCCTTGTTGGCCTTGCCTATGCCACCTCTTCCCCCCACCCTCAGCCAAGGGAGAAGGGGCCGGTGTCACAGGGGAAACATGCATTGGGTCCCCCTGAATGGCGGTGGAGACCCCCAGTATGGGGAGAAAGATATCCCGCCGGATAGTCTCCAAGGGTAGAGTAGAGCCGCTCCCCTAGTAGTAGCACCAGGTCGGCGTCATCGAGCCAACCTGCTCCGGCACGGGACGTGGAATCTCCCTCTCGGCACCGACATTGATCCCCGGAACTGGAGGCAGCGCATGACAGGAGGCGGCACCGGTTGAGGTCTGCCAGGCGGCGCTAGGACAGCTCCTGTTCCAGATCCCTGGCACTGAGGAGTTCCCCCATATCCAGACGGCGCAGAACCCGGTTGACGCCAGAGGACCCGGCACCGATGAGTTTGCCCACACCAAGACGGCGTGGAACCCAGTTGTCAGAGGAAGATCCGGCACCGCAGAGTTCACGGTGCGGAACCCGGTCGCCGGAATCCAGGAGGAATCGTACCCGCAGGCAGCACCTCTGCAGTCCTCTTCTTCCTCACCTGACGAGGCAGTCTCCCGGGACAACTCTGAGCCACTGGAGGATTTCAGGGCGCACCAGGAGCTGCTCAAGAGGGCGGCCTCCAACTTGGGGCTGGAGGTGAAGGAGCTAAAAGAGTCCACAGATAGCCTCTTTAATGTGCTGGCGGCGGCTGCCCCAGCATGAGTGGCCCTCCTAGTCCATGCAGGGGTCCTTTAGATTGTAAAGGCCCTGTGACAAACCCCTTCCTCGGTTGCCCCTACATCAAAAGTGGCCGAGAAGAAATATTACGTCCCGGCCGAGGAGTTTGAGTATTTGTTCACACACCCCGCCCTGGGAACCAGCGAGACAGGCAAGGTCAGCCAGGGTCGACTCCCAAGAACAAGGACAATAAGAAGCTGGACTTGTTTGGGGGAGAGATTTATTCCATGGCAAGCCTGCAGTTCAGGATTGCCAACCATCAGGCCCTCCTGGGCAGATATAATTTCAACCTGTGGGACTCCCTCAGGCGGTTTGCTGAGGCCCTGCCCCAGGACCAAGCTACAGACTTTAGCACTATTGTGGAGGAAGGAACCGCGGTAACTAGGGCAGCACTCCAGACGTCCTGTGACGCTGCTGACTCTGCGGGCAGGGCCATAGTCTCCACCATTTGTATGCGAAGGTGCTCGTGGCTGGAATCCTCGGGCCTGTCCCATGTATAGTAGTCTACCCAGGACCTCCCCTTTGATGGGTCAGCCCTGTTCTCGGATCAGACGGATGCGAAGTTGCATGGTCTGAAAGACTCCAGGGCCACGCTTCGCTCCCTGGTCCTTTACACGCCCCAGTTTTCCAGGCATCAGTCATGGCCCCAGGCACAGCAGCAACCAAGGCCTCATTCCAGGCCTTTCCAACCCTATAGGAATAGGGATAGAAATAGGGGGTTTAAAAAAAGAAAATCCCCCTAGCTCATCCTCAGCTCCCCAGCAAGGGCCCCCCAGGACCTCAGGAAACCAAAGGAGACAATATTGATGGTGCGCCCGAGGGTGGCTCCCCGACTGCTCTCCTGGATCCGCCCCACCCCTTCTTGAACAGGTTAAGGCCCTTCTATCCCGAATGGGCAAAAATCATTTCGGACCATTGGGTCCTTGGGATCGTCTCGGGGGGGCTATGCCCTGCAGTTTACATCTACCCCCTCAACAACCCCCCTCCTCCGTCCCTCTTCAGGGACCCCTCTCATGAGCAACTCCTCTTGCAGGAGATGGACACCTTGCTCAACCTGGGAGCGGTGAAAATGGTCCCTCAAGGCAGAAGGGGGAAAGGGTTCTATTCAAGGTACTTCCTTATCCCCAAGGCAAAGGGGGGACTGAGACCCATATTAGACCTGCGTCGTCTAAACAAATACATCAAACAACTCAGGTTTTGCATGGTCTCCCTAGCCTCCATAATCCCTTCCCTGAATCCAGGAGACTGGTATGCCGCCCTCGATCTCAAGGACACATGCTTTCATGTGTCTATTCTCCCCAGCCACAGGCATTTCCTCCATTTCACGGTGGCTGGCTCCCACTACCAGTTTACAGCCCTGCCCTTTGGCCTATCTTCGGCTCCAAGGATGTTTACCAAGTGCATGGTGGTAGTGGCTGCCCACCTGAGATGAAAGAGTGTGCAGGTTTTTCCTTACCTGGAGGATTGGCTGATCAGGGGCAGGTCCAGGTCCCAAGTGCAGGAAAGCGTGACCCTCACTTGCTCCGTGTGGGACTGCTCATAAACGAACAGAAGTCCACATTAACCCTAGTGCAATGCATAGAGTTCATTGGGGCTACTCTGGACGCTTCCCAGGCCAGAGCCTTCCTGCATCAGCCACATTTCAAGGCAATGGTCTCTCTCATCTCCCAGCTGCACTGATGCCCCATGACAACAGCCAGGCACTGCCTACAGCTGTTAGGCCACATGGCAGCCTGCAGGTACGTAGTGAGATTAGCTCGCCTGAGGCTCAGACCGCTTCAGGCATTGGTATATGTTCCGAGCAGACACCCATTGGACTAGGTGGTCACAGTTCCCCCACCCGTCTTAGCCTCCCTAAACTGATGGCAGACTCTCAGGGCAGTGATGAAGAGCGTCCCGTTCAGGGAACTGGTCCCATCAGTCACCCTAATTTCCGACACTTCGGACATAGGCTGTGGAGACCACATCAGGGCCAACCTACGCACTTGGGCTCTGGTTGGGGGAGGAGAGGCATCTGCACATCAACATGAAAGAGCTGAGGGCCATTTACCTAGCGTGCAAGGTGTTCCTCCAATTCCTGACAGGCAGAGTGGTGCACATGCTGACGGACCACACCACAGCCATGTTTTACATAAACAGGCGGGGGAGCGCGTTTCTCAGCCCTCTGAGAGGAAGCTATCCATCTGTGGGACCTTGCCGTGAGGCACGATTTCCATCTGACGGCCTCTCACCTTCCAGGAGTGAGGAACGACAAGGCGGATCTCCTCAGCAGATCGTTTCTACCCCGCCACGATTGGTCGTTGCACCCAGAGGTGGTGGCTACGATCTTCCAGAAGTGGGGCATTCCTCAACTAGACCTGTTCACGTCGGCCTGGAACACGAAGTGTCCGAGGTTCTGCTCGCTCCGGAGTCACAAGACTGGGTCGATTTTGGACGCGTTCCTCATGGACTGGACGGGGACCCTCATGTAGGCATTTCCGCCCAGTCTGCTCCTGCCCAAGGTCCTGCTGAAAATAAAGAGGGACAGGGCGGATGTTATACTCATCGCTCTGGCCTGGCCGAGACAGCACTGATTCAGCATGCTGCTGGACCTTTCAATCGCCCCACCCCTGGAGCTCCCGAGGCGGCACAACCTTCTATCCCAGGACCACAGTCACCTGTTCCACCCGGGCCTGGACTCCCTGCACCTCATGGCTTGGAGGCTCTGTGGCTGACGGGGAGAAGGAATGCTCAGTGCTGTCCAGCAAGTCCTGCTTGGCAGCAGGGAGCCTTCTTCACAGGTCATATATCAGGCTAAGTGGAGGCGCTTTGCCTTTTGGGCAAAGTCCCAGGGTATCCCGCCCAGCCTCTCGCCTATACAGGTGATCCTGAAGTACCTGCTCCAGCTAAAACTCCAGGGTCTGGCGCTGGCCTCGTTGAAGGTTCACCTGGCAGCCATTTCGACCTTCCATCAGCTGCTAGAGGGGAGATCATCCCATGTCAGTCAGATTCCTCAAGAGCATGGTGAGGCTTTATCCGCAGGTCCGTGACCTGATGCCTCCCTGGGATCTCAATCTGGTCCTCTCGAGACTCACGGGGCCCCCCTTTGAACCAATGGCTTCGTGCCTTCTGCTCATCCTTTCATGGAAGGTAGCCTTTCTGGTGGCCATTACCTCAGCCAGGAGGGTCTGCGAGATTAGGGCCTTGAACTCGGAACCCCCTTATACAGTATTCTATAAGGACAAGGTTCAGCTGAGGCCACATCCGGCCTTCTTACCCAAGTTTCCCAATTTCATTATAATCAAGAGATTTTTCTCCCTGTGTTTTTTCCCAAACCGCACGGTTTGGAGGAGGAGAGGAGATGGCATTCGCTGGATGTGAGACAAACCCTGGCCTTCTACATTGACTGTACATAGCCGTTCCGGAAATAGACACAGCTCTTCATTGCAGTGGCAGACCGGATGAAAGGCTCACCTGTCTCCACCCAGCACATCTCCTCGTGGATTACATCATGCATCAAGCTCTGCTACGAACAGACGAGGGTGCTGCTTCTGGGAACCATCACAGCGCACTCAACCAGAGCTCAAGCATCATCTACAGCCTTCCTGGAGAGAGTGCCCATGCAGGACATCTGCAAAGCCCGCCACCTGGTCGTCTGTTCATACCTTCACGTCCCACTACGCCATCGTCCAGCAGGCTAGAGAGGACGTGGGATTAGGTAGAGCGGTGCTGAGGGCAGCTCACCAGTAACTCTAACCCACCTTCAAAGGTATTGCTTGTTAGTCACCTATAGTGGAATGGACATGAGCAATCACTTGAAGAAAACAAGGTTACTTACCAGTAATTGATGTTCTTCGAGATGTGTTGCTCATGTCCATTCCACAATCCACCCCCACTGCCGGAGTTGGCAGAAAAAAGGGACTGAATGGGTGTAGGACCGGCAGCGCCTCGTACCGCGGCATGTGTGTAGGGCTCCAGGGGGCCCTGGAGCTGGCCCTACGTGATCTACTAAGGGGAAAAAAGTTCCGGGTGACTGTGCACGGAGGCGTGCACACACCTATAGTGGAATGGACATAAGCAACACATCTCAAAGAACATCAGTTAGTGGTAAGTAACTTTGTTTTTCTTTCTTAACTGATCCTGGGAAAGGGCTCTAGGGTGACCAGAGAGCAAATGTGAAAAATTGGGACTGGGGTGAAATAGGCACCTGTATAAGACAAAGCTCCAAATATCGAGACTGTCCTTATAAAATCAGGACATCTGGTCTCCCTAAAAGGCTCCAAGAATTTCATATAAAAAAACCCCCTCAGGTTATTATAATTAAGGCTTGTGTCATTGTTTAACTTAGACTCAGATTGTCACAGTGCAAAAGTATAAGATGCCTTTAAAACACAGAATAGAATTTTAATGTCTCCAACATAGGGAAAATCATGTATTTCATTTAGAAACAAAACTTCGTTGAATTACCAGGAAACACACAACTGTACTGAGTAACTGATTTTATCACAGTAACCTAGATCCCCATCATCTCCCACTCATTGGATATCTGCACTCATTGCAACCTGTCTGGTGTTGGGAAGCATAGGCCTAGACTTTTTTTAAAGGTATTTAGGCATTCCTTCACTCAGAGTTGCAAAGCCTAAATCTCACTGAAATTCAGTGGAACTTAAGCTCCTAAGTCACTTTAGAAAATGGGACTTAAGGTGTCTAAATCACTTAAGCTTTGCAACACTGAGCAGAGGAATGTCTGAATACCTTTAAAAATCAGGGCTATGGTCCAAGCCCTGGAAAGCTGACATTCCTTCTGTGGTATAAACCAACAAGCATGCTTCTGGATGGTGTAGAATAACGGTTCTCAAACTCTGTGTCGGGATCCCAAAGTGGGTCACGACCCCGTTTTAATTGAGTCACCAGGGACTGGTGTTAGATTTGCTGGGACTTGGGACTGAAGCCAAAGCCTGAGGGTTTCAGCCCTGAGCAGGCAGGGCTCAGGCTTCAGCTTCATGCCTAGGTAGTGGGACTCAGGTTAAAGCCCCCCCACCCGGAGCTGAAGCCCTCAGTCTTTGGCTACAGCCCTCCCTTCCCCCTGCTCCCATCACCACCACCACCTGGGGCAGCAGAGTTATGGCTGTGGTCCCCCAGCTCAGGATCGTGTAGTAATTTTTGTTGTCTGAAGGGAGTCGCAGTGCAATGAAGTTTGAGACCCACTGGTGTAAAATAAAGAAGGAAAAATGATAAAAGCCCACAGGCAGTCTGACTGATCTGCTATTAAAGAAGAGTCCCAAAGAGCTGTTTAGATTTGCTCACCACCTAGTCTGTCTTCATAAGGGGGATGAGAATTAGAGGAGGACTGTCTTGTGCTTTTGTAATTCAGTGGTCAGTGTGTGCTGTGTTGTCCTCAGTGCTTGATCCACAGAGAAGATTAGTATATTACAGCTCTCATCTTCAGAACCCAGCTCTTTAGCTCAAGCTGTAAAGCTTGAGGCCCCTGCTTCAATCTCTGGTCTCTGCCAAAGTGATATCCTTCATGCTTGCTCAAAAACAAAATCTGAGATTGTAGCAATAGTATAGACTTGAAACCAGTTAGTGGCTTTGTGCCGGTTAATGGCTTTATGATAGTTTCAAATCATCATAGTGCTCAACGTTGCTTATGGTTAATACTGAAATTCAGATATAATTTCAGGCCGTTTACTCAGGACTGGACAGAGCTGGTACCTGTGAGATGGAGGACATGGGACTGCATGTGACCTGTATGCTTAGGTGATGTCAAACATCCTCGCAGGTGAAGGAGGAGAGCTGTCAGAGACAAGCCTGAGCTATCTGCTGCTGCCACCCCGGAAGAGTCTCCACTAGGAGGGAAATAACATACCTAAGAAGACTGGAGGTCTGGAAATCTGGAGATTTTAGGTAAATGAAGGCATGCTCTGCTTTGCATATCTGAATATGGATGACCTCATTTTGTGGTGTTTGCTGAAGTTCTTTGTTTTCTATTCCCTTCTCCCAGCTCTGGCTGCAGTGTCAGGCACACCAGAGAGAGGTATGCCATAAAGGTCAGTTAACTAGTGTTGCCAGACTTGAGGAGCCTTTAGATCCTAAGTGAAACTGAAACTCATGAACAATAAAATCAGAAGGGACCATTATGATCATCTAGTCTGACCTCTTGCACAACACAGGCCACAGATTTTCACCCATCCACTCTTGAATAGACCCCTAACCTAAGACTAAGTTATTGAAGTCCTCAGATAATGGTTTAAAGACTTCAAGGTACAGAGAATCCACCAGCAAGTGATCCGTGCCCCATGCTGCAGAGAAAAGCAAAAAAGGTGGAAAAACCCCAGGGTCTCTGCCAATCTGCCCTAGGGGAAAAATTCCTTCCTGACTCTAAATATGTCGATCAGCTAAACCCTGAGCATGTGGGCAAGGCTCACCAGCCAGACACCTGGAAAGAATTCTCTGTAGTAACTGATAACCCATCCCATCACAGGCCATTGGGCATGTTTATTGCTAGTAGTCAAAGATCAGTCAATTGCCAAATTAGGCTGTCTCATCATTCCATCCCCTCCATAAACTTAACAAGCTCAGTCTTGAAGCCTGTTAGGTTTCTTGCCCCCATTGCTCCCCTTGGAAGGCTGTTCCAGAACTTCACTCCTCTGATGGTTAGAAACCATCTAATTTCCTGACAGCCAGTTTATATCCATTAGTTCTTGTGTCCACATTAGTGCTGAAGTTAAATATCTCTGATGTATTTATAGAGAGCAATCATATCTCCCCTCAGCCTTCTTTTGGTTAGGCTAAACATGCCAAGCTCTTGAGTCTCCTCTCATAAGGCAGGTTTTCCATTCCTCGGATCATCTAGTAGCCCTTCTCTGCACCTGTTTCAGTTTGAATTCATCTTTCTTAAATATGGGAAACCAGAACTGCACACAGTAGTCCAGATGAGGTCTGACCAATGCCTTGTGTAACGGTACTAACATCTCACTGTCTCTACTGGAAATACCTTGTCTGATGCATCCTAAGACCACACTATCTTTTTTCATGGCCACATCACATTGGCAACTCATAGTCATCCTGTGATCAACCAATACTCCCGGGTCCTTCTCTTCCTCTGTCACTTCCAGCTTATAGCAAAAGTTCTTGTTGTTAGTCCCTAAGTGCATGGCCTTGCACTTTCCACTATTAAATTCCATCCCATTTCTATTACTCCAGTTTAAAAGGTCATCCTGATCGTGTTGTATGATATCTCAGTCTTTCTCTGTATTAGTAATACCTTCCAGCTTTGTGTCATCCACAAACTTTATTAGCACACTCCCACTTTTTGTGCCAAGGTCAGTAATAAACAGGTTAAATAAGATTGGTCCCAAGACGGATCCCTGAGAAACTCCACTAGTAACCTCCTTCCAGCCTGACAGTTCACGTTTCAGTATGACTTGCTGTAGTCTCCCCTTTAACCAGTTCCTTATCCACCTTCCTGTTTTCATATTAATCCCCATCTTTTCAAATTTAACTAACAGGTTCCCCATGTGGAACCATCTCAAATCCCTTACTGAAATCTAGGTAAATTAGATCTACTACATTCCCTTTGTCTAAGAATTCTGTCTCTCAGAAAAGGTTGGTCTGGCACGATCATACCTTTTGGAAAGCCATGTTGTATTTTGTCCCAATCACCATTAACCTCTATGTCCTTAACTACTTTCTTTTTCAAAAATTTTTCCAACACCTTGCATATTGAAATAAAATGGTGGGCTATTTGTAAGTATCATTTGCTGATAGTCTGGCAGGGTTTCTGGGGCTCACTCCCACAGCCATGAAGGAAGTGAGGGAGGAGCCCAGACACCACAGTGAGGGTAGGAAATGAGCACATGCTCAGCCAAACCATAAAAAATGTCATGTTGCTCTTCCCACGGGCCTCAGGAGCCCTGATGCTCCTGCTTCCTTCCAGGAGAGACTCATTCAGGGGTTATAATCAGACACACCTGCTCAGCTCACCAATAACTAGAATCAAAGGGACCATCTCCAGGCCCTGCTCTGCCATTGCTATCTGCCCTGTTCCTCCTTTCCTCACAGTTCTGGCTCCCATTTTGAAACTCCTGTACAGCACACAAGGAGTGTGAGGCATGCTATCCCAACACTTGCCATAGGGATTATTGAATACTCTCATTTTTATTGTGCATGTGATATTTGGGATTTTTTAAGGGTTCCCAGAGCTTTCTGGTTTCTGCCTTCAGTCTTGCAACATTTTGCCCTTATCTAAAATGGCTGCCATCTCCCAACACTGTTAATGGGATCGAAGCCACAGGCTACCTTCAACACATTGGCTGTCATTTCCCTACGGGCTTCGCTGGTGAAGGTGAGGCTGAGGCTGCCCCCAGCAAAGATGGGCATTTTCCTGTACTGCTTGCAATGGGGCTGAAGCCAGGCTGCTCTCAGGAAAAAGGAGGGCCCTTTAGTCATCACATGGGGATCTGGTTGGGTGTAGGGGAATGTGGTGATGCAGGGAATGAATCTGGGAAGAGACAGCAGAAAGGGATGGGCGTTAGCAAACAGGACAAGGAACTCGGACCTGTCAAGAATAATGCATTTTGTATGTCTGTCACCTCTTCCCGTACACCGGGTGAATTTTCAGAAAGATACTCCTGCAGAAAATATACTCTGCAATCTAGCAGAAGGTGCACTGAGCTATATATGCACAGCCCGCAAGTTCTAAACCCAGCTCTTCCAGCGACTGCTGTTAATATCTCTGTGGGCTTCACAACTATTCTTAACCAAAGCCTCCAGACACCCTCCCATTTTACAGCTAAGATAACTGAGAGGTTGGATACAAGGTTGGCAAGCACAGTCAGGAATAGATGTCTCTGATGCAACAGAGCAAAGTCCCATCCACTTTGCTTCTGAAAGGCAGCATGGCAATGGCCCAAATTATGTGCATGTCTAACCCACCTAAAACACAGCTTGGCGCTCTTCCCCCCTGTCTAGTGGATAGACCACCTAGAGGTTTCAGTCTACTCCCTTCCTTCTACATCTTCTAACTCAGTTGGAAGAGGTTCATGCTTTTACAGCCAGAGAGCTGAGTATATTCCCTGTTAATACTCTTCCTCTGTGAATAATTACTCAATAAGGATAACCTGCTTTTCTCTACCAGCTACTACTCTAGCGGAAGAGGGTCTGTGCTGAGTGTCTGAATGGTTTAGATCAAACACGATTCATGACCCATGTTTGGGGAGGGAAATGAGTGTGAGGATGCTAGGATAGTTTAAATATACTTTTATATTGGGAAATATATTTGTACAATGTATTCATTTTGTTGCATTGTAGTGAGTGGGAACTATGCCTTTAAGAATGGGGTGCAGCATTTAGGATATGGTTTGTTTGAAGATGACTGAGTAGCATGGAGGAGCAGATGCTTCTGTGTACAGAAAAGAAGCTTCACCCTTAAAGGTGTAAATATGAGCAATTATTAAGAGGCTTCATGTCTTCATTTCAGTTTTCACATCAGAAACACCACCACCACCACACTTGCTCCAACTGGCAGACTCCGCAAGGAAGCCAGGACTGGCATGGGCCACAGACTAAACTACCCCTGTTATCCCTAAAGTGTGTGGGGTCTCCTCTCCCTCTCTCCTTCCCAGGGCTCAGAAGTGCTGGCAGGGCAGTGTGTGGGGGGGAGCCTTACCTCCTGCTGCATACACTGTAGATAAACAGAGGAATTTGTTCACCAAGGCTGCATGAGCATTACATTAACACACTGTTTTTTAAAGCTTTAAATTTACAGCTGAATTTTGAACCCAAAATGATTGCACACAGATTGGGAGTGGACCAATTCCTCTCAAAGGTAAACAAATCAGAAGGGAGATAAAAATGTGATAATGAGATTTTTTTAAATAAATCTCATTTGTAGAGGGCTGACTCCCAGAGTTGTGAATTCTTTCAGTAATTAGTGGTATTTCTTAGATCCCCCAGCTCCTGGAGTCATATGAATCTCTGCCTTCCTTTTTGAAAATGAAGTTTCTAGCCCTCACTGTTGCAAAGAGAAGCTTGCAAATTTGACCCTAGTGTATCCTTCCTAAATCCATACTGCAAAGATGATCCCCTACACACACACACACACACTATAATTTTTTTTCAAGAATTTAATGACTCATGATTTTGACCATTTCAGATTTCCAGATTCAGTGGGTCTTTGTTATGATGGCCTTTGATCAAAAATCTCCCCAGAGAAACAGGGTTTGAGACACTGCACATGTAAAGACACACCTGCAAAGACTGCTGTCAGGGACTGCATGTGAGACCTGGATATCAAAGCATGAACCACTACGGCAAGTGCTGTAGGAATTTGTCCATGGCCAGTAGCAGATTTATAAACCTCTAGAGAGAAACTGAGGCCTTGTCTACACGTGTGGTTATGCAAAAAAAAAAAAAAACCTCTCCTGAGCAATATAAATATTGCCAACAGAAGCACGAGTGTGGCCATGTTCTGTTGGCGGAAGAGACATAATAAAACCACCTAAATGAGTGGTGGCCACTATGTCGCGCTTATGCTAGCAAAACTTACAAGGCTCAGGGTATGTTTTTTTTCACACCCCCTGAGAGACAAAATTTTGTCAGCATTAACCACAAGTGTAGACAAAGCCAAAGAGATGCTACTAGGTTTACACACTTCCCCTTGCCACAGTAATTCATCCTGAGCTTTGGAGGTACGCCAGCTAGGGTGATCAGATGTCCCGATTTTACAGGGACAGTCCTGGTATTTGGGGCTTTTTCTTACAGAGGTGCCTATTACCCACCCCCCAGCCCGATTTTTCATATTTTCTATCTGGTCATCCTAATACCAGCACACCACTTGTAATGACCATCCTGGCTTGGAGCAACAGGGATCAAACTGAGCTGTAGCTCTGAAAGCATAAGCCTTTCAGCTCTGAACTAAAGGACCAGCTCTGTTACCAAAAAGGCATTAAGAGACTCCTAGACCTTTATGTGCCCTAGAATGCAGGATCACACACATCCCCATTTTACATGAGATAATAGAGGCTAGGACTGTTGAGGGGAAGGTAGTGTCTAACCTCCCATTTTCTGGCATCTTTCTTTCTCTGGAAATTCCTGCTACTCAGGAGCCCATAGGAAAATGCCTGAAACTGGGAATCTCCTGGGGAAAAGGGGAAGGCTTACTGGGTCTGCGAAGGGAACCTTATTCCTTGCTGGCACTAGCCTGGTGGAGGGGAGCATGAGCCCAAGCACAATAGTTTAAGCTGGTAGTTGCTGCTGCTCCAGAGTCCCAGAGGCTCCTGACACCCTGGTCCTCCAGGTTTGCAGCCATTAGGATCTGCAGATGCCCTTCTCCCTCGGTGGGGGGGAGCTCTCTGCAGCAGCTTCCTGGAACTTGTGAGACCCAGAGAGGAAAGGAAACTGTGCAGTTTAAGCCTGCCTAGTTTTGTGTGTGAAGAGGAGGTTGGGAATAAAGCTGGGTGAATAATTGATTTTTTTTCTCTTCAGTTCAGTGGCAGAACTGGAACATCTAGGCCAGGTCAACCTGAAATGACAATTTGTTGTTGGTTCTTGCCAAAACAACAACAAAAAATGTTTTGATTTGGAGTTAGGGTAAAAAAAAAACCAAAAAAAACCCCCAACTTTTTACAGCTAAATCTAGCTAAATTTCAAAACAAAAATGTCATGCTTCATTCTGATTTTTATTTTTGCATTCTCCCCTAACCCCACCCCTTTTTTTCTTTTGGCCGGAACTGCTTGTTCTGAATTTGCAAAAAGTTTCAGCTGACCCACAATTGCATGCATATATATATATTTTAATAATGTTGCCCAGCTGTAGTTGGCAGCCTGCCTCTGTGTGTGAGGGAGAAGTGGACAGGAAGTTGTCGAAACTGCTTCTCTATACATGGGGCTGAGGCTGTATTTAACAGTCGCCGAAGGTATGTTCATTATTAGCTTTGTCCTTTGAAAAAGAAGTGGTCTCCCTCAGGCATTTTGTACGCTTTCTCAGAAAATGGGTAGGACCAGCGCTTGGTCTGAATTCCTGAGTCAGCATGCGGTAATGTGACCTTGTCAGGTCTTGAAACATTAAAAGCTGGATCACAGCCAAACTGTTCATATTCTTTAGGAGCTCTTACTGAATACTGACCGCTCTTCCATTTTATAAGAATAACTACATGATTTGAACTACTACTACGGCCAGTGATGTTATTCTCTAGATCAGTGGTTCTCAACTAGGTGTACGTGGACTCCTGGCAATACGCAGAGCTCTTCCAGGGGGTACATCCACTCATCTAGACATTTGCCTAGTTTTACAACAGGTTACATAAAAACCACTAGCAAAGTCAGTACAAACTAAAATTTCATACAATTACTTGTTTATACTGCTCTATATACTATACATGGAAAAGTAAGTACATTAGTTATATGCCAATTGATTTGTTTTGTAATTATATGGTAAACATGAGAAAATTAGCAATTTTCCAGTAATAGTGTGCTGTGCCACTTTAGTATATTTGTCTGATTTTGTCAGCAAATCTTTTTAAAGTGAGGTGAAACTTAGGGGTATGCAAGACAAATCAAACTCCTGAAAGGAGTATAGTAGTCTGGAAAGATGGAGAGCCACCGCTCTAGAATACTTAAGGAACTGGTTGAAGAGATCTCTGAGCCATTAGCAATTATCTTTGCGAACTCATGGAGGATGGGAGAGATCCCAGAGGACTAGCAAAGGGAAAACATAGCACCTATCTATCAAAAGAGGAGTAAGTACAACTCAGGGAATTATAGAGCAGTCAGCTTACCTCTGGTACTTAGCAAGATAATGGAGCAAAGCAACTAGAAGAAAATAAGGAGATGAACAGTCAACATGGATTTATCAAGAACAAATTATGTCAAACCAACCTAATATCCATCTCTGATAGGATAACAAGCTTTGTGGAGAAGCAGTAGAGGTGATATATCTTAGGCAGTTGATACTGTTTATCTTAGGCAGTTGATACTGTTTCACTTGACCTGATAAGGAAACTAGTGAAATATAGCTTAGATGAACCTACTAGGAAATGGATGCACAATTGGTTGGAAAAAGCATGCACATAGAGCAATCATCAATGGTTCACAATCAAGCTGGAAGGGTACGTGAAGTATGGTCTGGCAGGGGTTTGTCCTGGGTCTGGTTCTAGTCAATATCTTCAAAATGATTTAGATAATAGCATAGAGTATATACATATAAAGTTTGCAGATGATACCAAGCTGGGAGGAGTTGCAAGTCCTTTGGAGGACAAGATTACAGAGAAAGGTAACAAAAAGGATTGGGGGTATGGAGAGATTAAAAAGACTGGCCTTTTCAGCTTGGAAAAGAGATGACTAAGAGAGCATACGATAGAGGTCTATAAAAACATGGACTGAGGTGGCGAAAGTCAATAAGGAAATATTTACTCCTTCGCATAACACGGGCTAGGGGTCACCCAATTAAATTAATAGGCAGCTGGTTTAAAATAAACAACGCACAGTCAACCTGTGGAATTTGTTGCCTGGGGTTGTTGTGAAGGCCAAAACTATAACAGAGTTCAAAAAAGAACTAGATGCATTCATGGAGGCTAGGTCCCTCAATAGCTATTAGCTAAAATGATCAGGGATGAAATACTATGCTCTTAGTGTCCCCAGCCTCCGTTGCTAGAAACTGGAGTGGACAACAGAGGATGGATCACTTGATGATCACCTGTTCTGTTCATTCCTTCTGACACACCTGGCATTGGCCACTGTCGGAAGGCAGGATACTGGGCGAGATGGATCATTGGTCTGACCCAGTGTGGCCGTTCTTATGTAGGGTATTCTATTTAACTGCTGAGGACAGAACAAGAAGTAACAGGCTTAAACTGCAGCAAGGGAAATTTAGGTTAACCATTACGAAAAGCTTCCTAACTGTAAATTTAGCTCAGCACTGGAACAAATTACCTATGAACGTTGTGGACGCTCCGTCACTGGAGTTTTTAAAAACAGGTTAAGCCATACACCTGTCAAAGCTGAGCTAGGTGCCTCGGTGTAGGCGACTGGACTAGATGACTTCTCGAGGTCACTTCCAGTCCTACATTTCTATGATTCACCAATGGGCTATCTATATTTTCTGCATATGAGAAGGGGAAAAATGTGGCCTCTCATTAGCGGGGGGTTTTCCCGCTAGAGCCATTTTTGGGAAGTTTAAATAATTAACTTTGAGGATTTTCATAGATTTATTTAACTTTTTTATACCATATGTAGTTTAAAACTCTTTCACTATGGCAGTATAGTTCTTTTTGGTTTAAATTTGTGTCAAGGGAGGTACAGAACAAAACATATAATTTATTTTTTAATTGTGGACCATGGATGCTTTCACTAGATGCTGAGATCTGAAATTTGTGGGGAAATCACCAACCTCAACTGAATGTTCCAAAGCCCTGATTTTCCAAAGTGTTCCTAAAGCCCTTTGGGACACAAAAGGGTGAGAAAAGCTTCCAAAACTAGCATTTTTCAGTCATGTAAGAGACAGTGTAAAAAGAAGCCTACTTGATGCAGTGTGAACAGGTATCTGAGGCCTTTTCTACATGAGAAAGTTAAACTAGATTTAGTTACATTGGTGTAACTGACTAGTAGCCTATGTGCAATTGATCCAAAACACAGAGGGGAAACTGATTTTGTGTGTAAGATTTTGTGTGTGCAGTTTTCATCTGCATGAAAGCACTTAACGGATGGAGCCAAGTGCAAAGGAAAACAGACTAGCATTTTTAAAAATCTGTTTCCCTCTCCAAGCACTGTCTCCCTATCGCACTCCTGTGCTAGTGTACTGTGTGGGCTGCTGAGTGCTTTCCCATTACACTACAGCCCATTGGGGTGGGCTGTGGACAGAAGCTAAATAATAGATAAGGTTAGGAGACATGATGACCGGCATGGAGAGATTACACTTATGCATGCTTTGGAAATTCTTATTTACTTCAAGCCCCCATGGGCCAAAAGTTCCTGAATGGATTTACAGAACGTGTCTTAAGGTTCATCGGCCTGACCCCCTCCCACAGTGCCACCCAAACTTTCCTCTGATTCTTCCATTTACAGCTGTGGTCCCCAAACTGTGGGGCATGCCACCCTGGGTTGGGGGGTGTGGAGGAACATTTGGATGGATGTAGCTGGGCTGGGCCAGCCCCCACAGGGAGTGGGGAGGAAGCGCCCCCCAGCCACAGCTCCAGCCCCCAGCCACAGCTCTGCGCCTGGCCCCAACCCCATTTCTAGCCCCAGCCCCGCTCTCAGCCATGATCCCTGGCCCCAGCAGCGGCTTAGCCCCTGACTGCAGCTCCCCAGGGGGCACGGACCAGGTGAAGGAGGGGTACAATGGCAAAAGTTTGGGTACCACTGATCTACATCAACATTCAGCATAGCTCTTGCCCTTTATATTCATACTGAAACTCCTGATGTCTTTGAGGGTGTCCTCTTTAGATTCATTTCAACCCTAATAAAGACTTTCCACAGTGCCACGTTGAGAAAAAAGAATGCAGCCTATTTTTCAACTTATGACACAAAAGCTGGCGCTGGGGTTGGGTCACGTTACAAAACCCAGCTGTGCGCTGTTGGGTCCTGGATGTTTTTCTTCATTACTTTGCTATACTCTTCATTCAGACACAGGTGGCTATATTTTTTTGTTTGTTTGTGTTTGGTTTGGTTTTTTTAAATCATAGCTTCATGGCCTCTATTTAACAGCATAATGTGATAGTATCCAGGCTGCATTTCCCATGACCATGGTAGTGGCAGCTTTATAAACAATAAGCCAATGTCTGGTGCTATTGCATCAATATTAATTGTATTGGACAATATATTTTATACTTGATTATATAGCGATGAAGAGACCCTTTAAATGTCTATTTTTACACTCTCCTAACATAAAAATAGCTCCTTTGGTAATTTTATGCCACGTTTAAGCACAGGTTGAATTTTTACAGCCAAGTTGTAAAGGACGCAATGAACTATAAAAGTGCTATAATATTTAATGTATATACTGTGCATTAGAGGATTGCATACAATACATGCTGGAAATGGAAATGTAGGGAAAGGACCCAATAAGATGTTTAAATTTGAGGAAACATTTTTTCCCACAGTACTGACACATATACCTAAATATCTGAGCACATTGAAACTCATTGGCTTATAAAATATACCAAAACTGGATGAAATCATGGAATCAGGCAATCAGTTTTAAGAATGCAAAGGAGTAAAAAGCCCTTGAAAATGTTATCCCTAATAATGCAGTGCTTTGAAATGAAATCAGCTGTCGCAAACTCAGTCTACCCAAGAAATGGAAAAATGCTTATTTTACCAAAAGACTTTAATTCTAACACTTCTACATAGCATACTGTTAAGTAACTATAGAAAACTCATATGCTTCTGTGCGAGACAGTTCCTTTCTTCTTGTCGTTGATAACAAATGGCTATTATTAAAAAAGAGGGGGAGAGGAGAGAGAGGGTGCAAGCGAGTGAGGTCAGGGCTCAGCTCAATCCGATATAGATGTACAATTCTTAATTACAGTAGACTAAATGAGGTTAATAATCATCATAGTTGACACTCGCTCCATGCCTGAAAGTGTGTGGGTTTCGGGGCCCAATAGGAGCATCTTCATCATAATGGTGCTGGTAGTAACCTCCGTAATACTCATTGCCGCCACGTCCCAGGTTTGTCCAGTACTGGACATCGTCTTCATATTTCTGCAAACAAAAGATAAGCACATCAGCTTGAATTCTAAACCCACAAACATGGGGAGGGTGGGGGGACAATGTAATGGGTTCTTCTGGTTTGTTTTAGGAATTTTAAGCTTTTGCTGATTTGAATAAAGTAGGATTTTTTTTTAATTATTTGGCCTTCGAAAATTAGCAGGTTCAGCTTGAAGACAGTCCATGCAGTCATGGAGTCTAGCTTCTATGTGCCAGTTCAACCTCATAAAAAACATTCTAAGAAGCCAAGAATTTAACATCTATAACTTTATTTTTTTAACCTCTTCTGTATGCTAGAGCTGGGACTGTGTGACTATAAATATGTATATTCCCCACTTTCAGTGATCTCTCAATTACAGCTTTGTGCAATATGCCTAAGAACTGGAACTCTCAGGTCCATGCCAACATTCCTACAAATTAACTATTTCTCTGGAAACTATCATTTGAAAGGAGGCTTGTCAGATGCCTTCAAACTGTACACACTTACTTCTTTTTAAAACTTTTAATTAACTTAAAACTTAGCTAGTTAGCCATCTAACTTCCCTTGAATGTAACAGAAGTTAGGCACCTAAATACCTTTAGTGCTCATGCAAATTAGAAATTTACAACACTAAATCAGAGCTGGATATATTGTAGGTACATGATCTAAAAGCTTCTCACCGCAAGTGCCAGGTATTGAATACTAGGTATTCAAATTCTTTGCCTCTTCTGAGAAGAATGCCAGTCATGCCACGCTGAGTAGATTTGTGATTTGTACAAACACACACAAGTAATAGACTCAGACCACCAAGCTCATTTCAACACGTGTAGCTTAGTTTGGTGTACCTCCCTCCCTCTCAGACACTCTTCACATATACATCAGATGGCAATTTCATAAAATTCAAGGCCAACATGATACAAAATCTCTATTTTAGAACACATTTTCTGTGTTATTTTTTATGACCAGGGTTTTAAATCGAGTTATCAAAAATAACTACCAGGTTTGCATTTATATGTCACAATTATGTCAAAAGTTGTAAGCATGCCCAAGCTTGTGAAACAGAAAAGTCCATTACTACTGGAAAGACTAGTACTCACTGCTTCGTCAAATCCCAAGTAGAGGAACTGCTGATACCACTGCTGCACATCAGGTTGAGTCCTGTCCCAAAGTTGGCGTTTCTGGCGTTTCAGGCTGCTTAAGAACTCCTTGGCCTTGTTTTCTTTTACTGACACCTCAGTGTTAGCTGGGGCAGGAGCTGAAATTTAGTCCCCAAATGACATGCCTGTAACTTTTTAATCAACCCAAAATGTATTATCCTAATTATAGCTTTAGCATGAAATCACCACCTTCATGCTTGGCTGTACTATGCATGCAATAGTAACAACAGAGTAATAATAATAAGAGACCTAATCAATAGAATAGAATAGAAATTATCATCTTACTTCATTCTGGATTTTGTCTGTGTCTCTCCCTTAGCCCCTAGCTGCTGGCTTTTGCATCAGTTATGCTTGCCCAGAAGGTATACCCTAAGCAAGGAATGATGAAATTACTGTATATGGTGAATCGTGTGCCACTCTGATGCGACATGCTGAAGCAAAATGCATTCATGTTGGTCTAAGGGGGAGGGGAAAAGAAAAGAGATGCAAAGCAAAACCATGCACCACGTGCGCATGGGAAATTGTTTTTATCAGTATGATTGTTCTTGTGTTTTTTAATTAAGAAAATAATCATACGTCTTATCTATGGGTCTGCATCTTATCCTTCTACTTTCTGGGGTTGAGGTGCTCTCTGTACCCTCAGCTCTTGTAGGAAGCCTACAGCAGAGAGACTTCACTTCCTGCTGGGAAAACCAGACAGCAGGAAGTGTCTCAGCTGAAAGCCCTCTGCTGGAGCAGTGCAGCAAAGCTTCCAGTCCAGGCAACACTAGAAACCAAGAGAAGGCGACTGAGGGAGAGACAGAGGCATCCAATCGTTTTGCTGGAACAATTTTTACCAAGTGCTAAGCCTGCATATAGCTAACATTCAGCTGAAGAAGATGGTGGTTTTAATAAAGTTAAACAGTAAAGGAAGAGAAGTAGACAATACGATAAGTTACGTTTGGATTTTCATGTTACTGCAGAAAGTTCACTGCCACAATGTGTCATCTGTGTTCAAGTGTTAGTAAATGAAAGTCTGAGGCTGGAGAAACTACAGAGCCAAATAGAAACCAAACAGCCAAAATTCATAAATAAGAGCTGTGATTTTTCCCTTCAGAAACAGGAAGAATTAAAGTAGCCAAAACAAAACAAAACAAAAAAGTGATGTCTAAAACAGTAACTGTTGTGACTAGGTGAAGAAGTTTATGTTGTGGCCTGATGAACTGCAAAATGCAAACAAGCACACACCATTGGTAAGACTCTTCTACCTCCTGCAGCAATAGACAGGTGCAGAGTTACAATTGGGGAATAAAGAACCATGGCACTGAAAATCATTCCTATGCCAAATAATACTATAATACCTTGATGACCTTGCAGCAAATGTCCAGGACTGGTTGATAGAACAAGTTAAGATGAATCAATATTTTGCACTGTATCTTGATGAATCCACAGACACAGCCAACGTGGCCCAGCTTCTGTGTTATGTGAGATTTATCAAAGCAGGTACAACAGTTAAAGAAATTTTCTTTTGCAAAGAAATCTCAAACCAAACAACCTGTGAGGAAATATTCAATATCCTTGATAAATTCATAATGAAAGTTTTAACTGGAGCATGTTGGACGGGTGGAGGGAGAATGGACTGTGCACTAACGAGGCAGCAGCCATGATTGGAAAGAACAGTGGGGTTGCAATAGAAGTAAAGAAAGTTGCACCAGCAGCAATTTAAACACACTGCATGATCTGTCACCAAGCTTTGACATCAAAAAGTTGCAACCTGAAGTACGAGGCCCTCAACATTGTTATTAAAATTGTTAATTTTTTTAATTCTAGGCAGCAAACACAAATTGTTTTAGTATGCTCTGCAAAGCGATGGGCTCTGACCACACCCAGCTTCTGTTTGACAGCGTATTTAGCTGGTTGTCACATGGGAAAGCGTTGTGTGTCTTTGACTTGTGTGACAAAACCAGAATTTTCCTCTTTAGGAAAACAGACCTTTCAGTTTACGTGTATAACGTGGACTTCTTGACATTGTTAGCTTACAGGGTGGACATATTTGGCAAACTCAGTGCATTGAACCTAACATTTCAATACAAATATGCTAGAATATGGAATACAAATATGCTAGATATGAAAAAGAAAAGATAAGGGATTCATGAAGAAGCTGTGTCTTTGGAAACATTGCCACATTTCCTTTTTCAATGTCACATCTCCAATATTGACTCTTTAAAAGAATAAGAGAAAGTAATCAAACCGTTATTAAAGACCAAATGTTAAATTATTTGGCTGCATTGTGTATTGCCATGTTGATGAATATTTGGAGTGGAACAAAAATCTCCAGACATCAGTTGGATTTGAAACTCAGTAACAGTTGACTCCATTCCAAGTTTAAGTAGCTTGGCCCAAACTTCATTAGAATAGTTAAGTGATCACGTACTGTAGGCCAAGTTTTCAAATCTAACCAATCCGGAATTCTAGATTTCTATTAAAGGAGAGTACAGAGAACTCCGGGACGAAAGTGCTGCTTCCATTCACTTCCGGTTATCTCTGTGAGTCTGTGTTGTCAGCACTGATTTGTGTGTAAACTAAACACAGAAACTGTTTAAACTTGGAAAACAACTTACATCTGAGGCTACCGAGATTCAACCAAACACTGTAACTCTCCAGTTTGAAATAGGCCCATTCGTCTCATTAAAATCTGAATCTGTGTCCAAACAGGCTAAAAAAATCCATCCTTTCAAATTACAGTTTTTAAAATCCTGGATTAGACCAGATTATATAATTAAATTGTATCTAGTTTAATAAAGTCACAGAACCATCCAAATTCTAGTGTCCTGAGTTGGTCAAACAAAACAAACATAAAATGCTACATGGTTATGGGGACCTACCACGTTTTAAAATATAGGTAGGGGAGCTGCAGTACTCAAAAGTTTGGGAACGAGGGGCAGTCTGTGGGGGTCCCCCTGCTGGTGAGTACCATAACTGGCCTTGAAGGGTTTCATGGGCTCTCTGCAACACCCTTATTCTCCAGACCGCGCCCCTGGGCTGGCTACTAAAATTCCTCCCACGTCCACGAGGCTCCAAATCCCTCCTACTGCACATTGCCATGAGAAGCAAGCACAGCTGCTGCTGCACTGCTTTGTCTGCTACAGGGGATGCTGTGGCATGGGAGGTTAGAAACTGCCTCTTCTGCATTGTCCCTCTTGCTTGCAGCCACTCTTGAGAGATGGAGAGCACCCGTGAAGGGCAACGAGGCTCTCAGAGCCCTAGTGCATGGCAGTGGGGTGGGGAGGCACCACCACTGCTAGCAGGAGCAGTGTGTGAGGACACTGAGAAACCCAGAAGAAGGAAGGAAGCTCCCCAGAAGCTATGGGGTAGGAGGCTTCGGAGCCCTATCTGAATAGGGGGCTAGGGGATCTCTGGTTCAACCACAGAGTAGGCTGATAGAAGGAGAAAAAGTGTCCCAAGCAGCTTGAACTTGCCCCTTTTCTGCTCTGCAGTTGACTCCACAGCAGATATCGGTGCTGACATGCGATCACTACTCCTTGGGGAACTTTCAGTGAACGGTGTAACATGTAAACGGTGACTGCTCTGTGACATGGATGCATCCTGTCTGTGCATCCACTGGAACCCGTATGCATGCCACTTTGACTTTCAGGTGTGTGAGCCAGAATGGAGGTACACTGGGCCCAAGATAATTCTTTTGCTGTGGGTTTGCTGTCTGTCATCACCCTTCTCACTTCAGGGTGATGACTGTAATCCATCTGTCGTATTAACAGCATGTATTATCGGTTCCAGAGCTGACAAGCATGCGCAGGCACAAGAGAATCAATAATATATGTGCAGCACTTTTTGACATGGTACACAGCAGTGTCTATGTGCAGTGTGAGACAGATGTTTCTTCCCATACTCCTTAGCTTTCACTGGGAATACTTTTTTTAAAATAGAGACACACGGTGGGTGAGGTAATCTCCCTGTTAGAGTTTTCATCTGCAGCACTGTATTGAAATCTGCTTATAAAACTGAGAGAACAATCTGCAGTTTGTTTGGGGAGTTTTACCTTCGCGTTTCTGAAGCATCAGCTTAAGTTTATTCCCTCTTGAACCATCTAGATGAATAAAAATAAAGATTAAGTACATTCTTTAACTATACACTTTGGACAACAGGAAGTAAAACAGTAATTTGAAAAAAGTACATAAGGCATAATTCCTGAATATTGGGGTAATTAAGCAAGGTCCCATTAGCATCTGTCCTAGCTCCAGGTCTGACGCTCAAGACTAACACATGCTATGAGAAGGTCTTCCTGATTCTAACATCCTTTCGCTACAGTGCTCGACCCTGAAACCTGATATATCCTTATCTAGAGCAACTGCTATGTTTGTTTTAGCAGATCAAGACTTCTTCCTGGTGTCAGCAACAAGATGTAGTGTCCATGGTGGTGTGATAATCATGAGAAATTCTGTCACAGAATTAAAAGCACATTAGCAAGCAGACTTGCTACAGCTTTCCTTCATCTTTAATATATTTCAGAACTGTAATATTGCTAAAACAATTTCTCCATAGAAATTGTATGCCTCTTAGTCAAAAATACCAGGTGTATTTACACACCCAGTTGATTTTAATACTCTGCCGTGGCATTCACCACTGTTTTATAATAGGTTCATAATGGCGGAATTGTTCTAGAAACACCTTCTCTGTTTAAAAGCAAAGAAGAAACAGGCTGCAGTTTTTATTTTATGCAAATTCATTTGTAATATTGGAAAATGTTAGTCCGCACACTTATTGGGTTTTTTTTTGTAATCTTTTTTTTTTTTTTTTTTTTTTTTTTTTTTAATTATATTTTATGGACTTGATCCCACAATCTCCATTTAGTCAAAATTCCCTTTGACTGCAATGGGCTGGGTCAGAGCTGCAGAATTGGCCCGTATATTTAGAAGATACCAGGCAGTATGTAAATATGACAGCAAAATTAATTTATTTTTCTCCCTGTTCAACTAAGACTTTTGAACTTTGCATAATCAGTGGCAATTCAGTACAGCAAAACTCAAAGCATTTTCATTGTTTATTTTTTATTACCTATATTGTTGTTACAAAGAGACCATTTAGCAAGTTTATGGGTCTGAGGAATGTTTCCTTTAGCATATCTCATTCTCAGTTTGCAAATTTGAATGCATAGCTCCCAAAATTGTTAATTTTAATTAAGATAAGAAAAAAATCTCAGAACAGACGAATCTTGATCCTTGGAGCTTTAGATTCCTTTAGCTCAACTACAACTTTGCTAAAAATTAATAATGTTCTTGTCACCTAACATATCGAACTGAACATAAGGACAATTTTTTTTTATAGAACATGAAAGGCTTAGAGCAAATGGTTATGCCAATGAACGTGTGTGGGTGGTACTAAATTTTTCTTTTCAATTAAAACAGAACTAGATTTCATCATTTTTTTAATGCTGAATATTGCAAAACGAGAAGAATTTCTCCTGAGTCAGACTGGTAGAGATCCTGGGATTTTTCGCCTTCCTTCTGCATCATGGGGCATGGGTCACTTGCAGGTTTACACTAGTGTAAACGGTGGATTCTCTGTAACTTGAAGTCTTTAAATCATGATTTGAGGATTTCAGTCACTTGGCCAGAAGTTATGAGTCTGTTACAGCGGGGAGTGGGCATTTGGGTGAGGGTCTGTGGCCTGCAATGTGCAGGAGATCGCACTAGATGATCACGATGGTCCCTACTGGCCTTAAAGCCAGAGTCTATAAAGTGCTGTGTTATCTATAAAACCATTCACTCCCCAGTGGGGCCTGGGCAACTGGAATGAGCTTTCAGAATATTCTTTCCCACTGAGATGGTAAATGAGAGGTGGGCTTGGTCCATGCTCTCTGGATCATGAATTCCCCCAAAGTTTGAGGTCAGGATATAGGGTGGGCCCCTGTATGCGACACCGCAATACACTTTAGCCCTGGAGAGAGACCCCAATTACAGGAGAATTCAAAGATGGGGGGAAGTAGGTCTCCCTCTATCCGCTTTCCCCACTGAGGAGCCTTTCCCTGGGCACTTGCACCCATCGCTGTGGTGCCCAGGGATCTTCCCAGTGCCCCCATCCATCTCCCTCTCCCCCGTTCCCTGCCTACATGGCACTGGGTGTTGCTCGCTGCACCACGTGCACTGCTTACTCACCGGGAGCCAGGCAGATGAGTAGAAGCAGTGCTACGGTGGCCAGCAGCCAAGCCCCCCGGCAAGCCGACGGCAGCATCTTCGCGGGTGGCAGCTGGAGAGGGGTGTGCACAGCACAGCTCTTCCACCTGCAGGGAACAAGAGGGGGGCTCAGGAGAGAGCAAGGCATAGGCCCAGTTGGGCAGGGCTGGACCCGCCACACCCCCCAGCAGCCATTCAGTCAGCACCAGTCCCAAGACACAGCTCCCCTGCCAGGACGTGGGCTGAGGGGCACTGCTGGCAGTGGCACCTGTGGGGCCTGGGGTCACTGATTAGCTAGGAGATGCACAGCACTACACACCTGAGGGAATGGCCCTGCTCTAAGCATCCCCCCCCCCCCCCACACACACACACACTAGGGACAATGTCCTGCCCCCACACCCAGGAGCCATGGCCCTGCACACCTCACACCGCAACCTGGAGCAATGGCCCTGTGCCCCCTCACACCCTTCAACCTGGGGCAACTGCCCTATGGGCCCCCACGCACACCTCACACCGCAACCTGGGGTAATGGTCCTGACCCATCACACCTCACACTGCAGCCTGGGTCAACGGCCCTGTGCCCCACACTCTTCCACCGCACCTGAGGTAATGGCCATGTGCCCTTCGCCCTGCACCCAGGGGCAATGGGACAATGCCCTCAGCCATCACACCACACCCAGGAGCAATGTCCCTTCACCCCCTCATACCACATCGAGCTGCAATGGCCTTGTACCCCCACCTGCTCTCCCACAGTGCAGAAGGCTATGGCCCTGAACCACACCATCTGAGTGCAATGGGCCTGCACTCCATCCACCCTCTAACAGTGCAGAGGGGCAATGGCCCTGCACCCCATAGAAAGCCATATCACTGCATCCCCACATTTCACCCAGGGGCCAAAGGAGCTGTTGATTCATACGGAGCACTGCATGGTACAGTCCCCCACACATCATGTGTGTGCCCAAAGCGCCGCAAAAACAGTTGTAGCATATCGTAAGGATTAATAATTGCCATTAGTAATAAACAAAAAGACATTCTTCCACATTCATTTGGGACATTAGCTAGATAGGTAATCATCTACCTGGTAATCTAATACTTATATCCTGGTCGCTGAAAGCCCAGGCTCTCACAGGTGTGTAAAAATGCCAAAAATGATTACAACCTTTAAAATTGGATGGTAACACGCAGTGAAACCCAGTGATGATTCAACCTGGTGACATTCTGACCAAAAAGAGCTCTCAACCATGCTTGTAATGGTTCACATGACTCAGACATTCTAGCATTCAGAATGACGCACACAGAAAGGTGAGCGTCCTGGAATCTAAACATTGGGATTTAATTGTTTGTAAAGCATTCTGAGAATTTCTATAGATATTTCTATTTAAGTGCAAATTATTATTATGAATGCAACACAGCCTCCCACATAGCAGTGGCAGATTTGTTTAAATAGCCATGCTTATAAAAAGAAGGCTGCACATCAGGTGTTCAAACACAGGGAAAAAAGGATAAAAGAGATCATATTTGATTCTTTATGAATAAAGTTATTCAGTAAACAATTCCATTGAAAACTATTTCCTTAGATTACAAACGTCTCAGACTAGGGAGTGTGTCACTTTATATACCTGCAACGTGTCATGTACTCCATTAGTACTATGTAAGTAATAATGCATTTTAAATTTCAAATCTTAGCTTATCCAAAAGCAGAGGGGCATAAGCAATTTGAATAGTGTACTAAATCTGCTGATCCAAATCACACCAGATATTCCGCTGCAATTATTATAACGTAAAACAGGCATGTTAGTCTGCACAATAATGCTACAACCACTAACTTTATGGAGGAGATAAAGATGTCTGGAAGGAAATGCTCAAGTCTAAGCAGGAAATTACAATGGCTAGTATATTAAACACAGCATCTAAAACAAGGTGAAGAAATATTGTTAAAAAAACATTCAGTTTCTCTCAGGGTCACATCTGAAATCAAACAAAAATGAATTTAGCTATATTAATACCAAAATAAATATTTGGTTCATCAGTATGCTGTGCAGTCCTGCATTTTAAAGTGAGCGCATAACCACAGTTACTCTCAATGCAACAGCAGTTAATCTGTATTTCCTTGTCAAGTTTTCAAGGTTCTGATCAAATTCTACTTAATTATCCAATAAGGGAATGCTTTCTATGCAACAGTCTCGCTACCGCACTGTACTCAACAGCTGTTACGTGTTAGTTTGGTCCTTTGTGATTTTGTATCTTTTCCATTTACAACCAGTACTGGATGTACAATTTTGCCTTCAGTATTGCATCTTTTCTGGACACATTGTTCCATGTTTTTTATTTTCACAATTATGACATGATACCTCACTACTGTGTGTCAGTAATTCATATAGAATTAGAAATCTTGTTACATAAGAAATAATAATTGAACCAATAGACCCTGGTATATTATTTCTGTAATTTTTCTGCATGTAAAGCCATATCCTCCTTTGGTGCAAAATCAGATGGAACCGTTTTAAACTAGCTGGCTCTTAGACCGTCATAATTTTAAAGGGAAATTATGGAAAAGACAAAAATTGATATACCATAAAAATGTTACGGTCGGCATGGAATTCCCTCTGGATCCAAAGTAAATGACCTGAAGCCACTTGATTACTGAGAAAAAAATTATATTAGTCAATGGACTAAACTAATTCCTGGAGTGACTCCATTGATTTCAATAGATTACCGGGGATTAATGTCCCCAATTATGGGCCTGAAGTCAGTGGATTTTGGCTCAGGGTCTATGTTTATCTAAATGCATTCTTTGTGCTGATACTGGATGACATATTACCTGCAGCTGGCGAAAGCTTGAATATGGTATTGTGTCTGATCTAAAGTCCCTTTCAGTCAATGCACAAGTTTTCCCAATGGAAAGCCTTTCGATTGACTTCACTGAGATTTGGATGAGGCCCATTGTTCATAGTGGAGTGTTGGAAGGCAACTAATAGATAATAATGTTGCATGTCTATTCTCCCCCACCCCACCGTGAAATATTTTGTGTACTACAGTGTACTGTACAAGATGAAGACCAAACATTGTAGTACTTCAATATGGTGTTTGGATCTCCATTTTAAATTTTCTTCCTTTTTATATCTTAATTTTGCATTGTTATTCTAGCTGTTGAACAGTGAAACCTGTACAAGCACGTTTATTAAACAAAGCCCTGTGTTAAGCCCCAAAAGGGTCTCTAGGGACAGTAAGTGCAACTCTGCTCCCCCGTATGAGAAATTTCCATTAAGCAACTGAAATGTATTGGGCTCCATGTTTCACTGTGTTTTGAGAGTTTATACTCACAACCCAATGTCTCACGTGCTAGCAGTCATAATGCATAACACAGTGTGTATCAGAAAATACCAATACTTAGAATCAGTGGGTTCATTCATTAATTTAATGTCCACATGTCTTTTCTTAAACCCATTCAATTTTTATTCAGCTGGATAGTTGCAGAGCACAGCTAAGAGTAACCCGACAAATGATGCAGATTGATACAGAGAAGGTATATGACGTTATGAAGACAAGATGTAAAAATGGAAGTAACTCAGATATTAACAGTGCATTGTTATATTGGTAATGGGAAGTCACGGCATTATTTGGTTGAATTAATAATTTGTAAACAAGCAACAGACAGACAGGCACACACAGAGTTTGATATGATGTTAGGTGTGGCTATGTCATACTTCCATGGAAAGCCAGGGGAATACAAATTCAAAAGGTTCACCTCTCTATTAAATATATTACCAGAGTTCAAGATTAAATGCAATCTTGTTTAACTCAGAGAATGTACTGACTCAAGTTCAAGGTTATTGTGGAAAATCAATGACTGGCAGTGAAATATGATGGTTAGACTGATCACATTATTTTGCCACTGGAGATCACTTTTTCAAGGGATAGAAGTTTTTAATATAAATCTAAAAAAGTTATTGAAAATCTATTACAGTATGCCCTTTTAAAAATGATGGTGACAGAAGATGAGCAATATCCTTCTTTTGTCAATCTTTTATTCTTCTTTCCACTCCAATCTGCTCTTTTTAAGGGACTGATATTTGGTCACCCCACTTTCATGTGTTAGTTGCAGCAGGAAATAATTTTCATGCTGAGCTGATGCACATTGCATCATCAGAACTCTATATGCAATAGCATTTGTGTAAATCGTCAGATGAGTACCCCTCTTTATTGACATCTCCACGGCACAGATATCCCCTCCCGCACTGTACTCTTTTCTAGTTCACACAACATTTGAAAGCCGGCACCGTGAGTACTATCTGATACAGTGATATTTCCCAGCATTCTCTTTATGAGCAGCAACAGCACAAGCCACTGGCAGAGATTACTTTGGTGCATGTTTCAGTCTGAGAGGCAGTGACTTTCACGTCTATCGTACTTTTGTGATTGGTATTGAATTGAATACAAGGCAGGCAGGCAGAAGCCAGCTTACAAGCACAGGGAGTTGCTGAGAGAGAGTCTATTGGATTTAAGATTTGGCCAGTAGCTAGTTGGTCAATGGTTTTTATCACTAATATCGCCTACTGGCGAGCTAACAGAACAGTCATGCTAAACTGTTAGGCTGAAAGATGCTGCCATGAGGTGAGTCTTTGGTCCAAAGACAATTGCAGGTCTAGTTAAAGTCAACTGACGTGGCAGCACTTTTTCAGCCACAGTTGAAGGTGCAGTTAAGCTCCTTTATGAAACAGAAACAGCTACAAACAATGGAGAGGGCCTTTCCAAGGCAAATGGCAGATCAGAGCTGGAACACTTGGGCTGAGGGGTTTCCCTGTTTGCAAACACGGAGGTTGAGGGCGTGTGCTGCAGCCTGTGTGTTAAAGCCAGGAAAAGTCCAGCAGCAACCCTGGCGAAACAGTTGTAAGCGTGAGCCTGAGAGGAAACAGAGATAGCACGCTGAGGGTGCACACGTAGGGATTCCTGTGAAAGGAAACTGTCTGCTGCTGCTTTGCAAACAAACCAGATTACACCACGAATATAGCTGACTTGCGTCATCAATTTCTCATCCTAACAGAAACAACTGCTTGGAACAAAGGGGCAATGCTCTTTTGTCTGCATAACATACATGAGAAACACTTCACACCACATAACATTATTACATAGAGAGTAACTTCAAGGACATGGCTGTTTTGGTGAATGGGACAAAACAAGTAAAAAATATCTATCTCAAACAGCCTTTTGATGGTATTTAGGCACCTAAACATACACCTAGTGGGATTTTCCAAAGTACCTACGTGCCCAAAGAGAGTTAGACGCCAAGGCATTTTTGAAAATCCCATTAAGCGCCTAAATACCTTTACAAATCTGGTCCTTAGTCTAAATGTACTGTAGGGGTGTGTTTGTGTATATATGTACTTCCAGCAGTTTGTAATTGTATGTATAATAGGTACAAAAAGAATGCTGAATGCCACAAGAATGCAGCCGCCTTTGGGGTGGAATAAAGCAGCTATTAAACAGAGAATTAAATATGTTATAGTCAGCTAAAATTGCAGAGATAATTTCAGTATTGCCAACCCCAAAGCACTCAAAAATCGTAAGTCAAAGCCTAAACAATCATAATATTTGGCATAATAATGAGATTTTTTTAAAATTTTGGATTATTTTATTTGCCTTATGGTTTTTGAGCCTTTAAGAATCATGATTTCAAGCTTTTCTCCACAACTATGAGAGCTAGAAACTTAGCATTTTTTTTAAAATGGAAGCTGAGAGTCTCATACAATCACATGATTCCAGAAGCTGGGCTTTTAAGAAAACACCCAATATCATGAGATTTAAGATTTTTTTTAAAAATCACAGTATTTGGCAACAATAATTTAGTAGACAACTGGAATTTGGCCAGAATTCCCAGGGATAACACTTTTCTTCTTGTAAAACAGCACTATGGGATTTTTAATTACCTCATTTGATCAGGAAGTTGGCAACACAGCCAAGTGCCCCAACACCATGCAATCATTATTTTCCACTAACAAGGATTTTTACATAATATCCCACCTATATTGCACCCGTAGCTGGGCATTCCAAATGTCTTTCTGCAGTTAGTTCCAAGAAAACTGCAGGAGTCATCTTTTTCTTCCAAACAGAAGCAGCAAGAACATTTCAGTGATCAGTTAATTACTTCCAAAACATCTTGACTTTTATACTATTTGCCTTTCAGCTGCTACAGATATTTTCCTGATAGAGGAAACAAATCCCAGATCTAAACACCTCAGCCTTGGGGAAAGTCTGTTTCTGTATAAACTGTGCATCTCAGCCTTATCACTAATCATTGACAATGAGGTTTGTTGACCTTATTCCACAGTTCAGTTCATGACAGGCAGGATCAACAGCATTTTTTATGTTATGTCCCATTTGCTAGTATATTATTTTTCTTGTCCATATTCACCTCTCAGCACTGGACGATCAACTTTCGAAGCAATTTTCTTAGTAATTATAGTGTTTAGGGTGATTTTCTCCGCTTCGCAACTGCTGATGATTTTTGTAACTTTTTTTGTCTGAGCTTGTCAGATACAAACTCATGCTTGTTCACCTATTTGTCCTCCTACGTTTGTTCTGTTCATCTCTGGTACTGTGTTGTCCTGTTTATGAAAGGAACTGTCTTGCTGTCATAATAAGCACAGTGGAGAGCATACGCATGCAGCACCATTACCTGGCCACAACTGCTTCCTTTCATTAGCTAGCACACCAGAAGAGGATACAAATACATTCGCCCTCTGAGCATTGCTGCTCCTCTTCCTCCATTACATCAAATGTATTTTTACATAAACCTAGAACAAATATAGCAGGTTCATGAACCAGATTTAACAGATAGGGTTGGGGAGAATACAGCAGCTTTTGAATCTGTCTTTTCACTGCAGAATGATTGTTTCCAAAGCCTTACTCGTTCAATGTTCTCTCTCAGGCATGTTCTATTCAGGCTGCTTCCGCACAGTTTTCTAAGTTTTCCTTTCCGAGATATTTTTGTCTCCTACTTTGACACCTTCCCACCAATATATATATATTTACACACACATAAGAGCATTTGTTTTTACACACACACACTAAGCTAGGGGGAGCGGTAGATACCCTGGAAGGTAGAGATAGGATACAGAGTGACCTAGACAAATTGGAGGATTGGGCCAAAAGAAATCTGATGAGGTTCAACAAGGACAAGTTCAGAGTCCTCCACTGAGGACGGAAGAATCCCATGCACAGCTACAGACTGGGGACCGACTGGCTAGGCAGCAATTCTGCAGAAAAGGACCTGGGGGTTACAGTGGATAAGAAGCTGGATATGAGTCAGCAGTGCACTCTGATTGCCAAGAAGGCTAATAGCATATTGGGCTGCATTAGTAGGATCATTGCCAGCAGATCGAGGGAAGTGATTATTCCCTTCTATTCGGCATTGGTGAGGCTGCATTTGGAGTATTGTGTCCAGTTTTGGGCCCCACACTACAACAAGGATGTGGAGAAGTTAGAGAGAGTCCAGCGGAGGGCAACAAAAATGATTAGAGAGCTGGAGCACAAGACTTATGAGGAGAGGCTGAGGGAATTAGGTTTGTTTAGTCTGCAAAAGAGAAGAATGGGGGTGGAGGGATTTGATAGCAACCTTTACTACCTGAAAGGGGGTTCCAGGGAGACTGGAACTAGGCTGTTCCCAATGGTGGCAGATGATAGAACAAGGAGCAATGGTCTCAAGTTGCAGTGGGGGGAGGTCTAGATTGGATATTAGGAAAAACTTTTTCAGTAGGAGGGTGGCGAAGCACTGGAATGGGTTACCTAAGGAGGTGGTGGAATCTCCATCCTTAGCAGTTTTTAAGGTGTGGCTTGACAAAGCCTGGCTGGGATGATTTAGCTGAGGTTGGGCCTGCTTTGAGCAGGAGGTTGAACTAGATGACCTCCTGAGGTCCCTTCCAACTCTAACATTCTATTCTAGTCTATCTTTACAGTTCTAAAGTCAAGCACCCGATAGTTAGGAAATGCTAGAATTAAGGTTGCCTGTGCAACTTTAATTTGCCCCTCCCCCCATATGTATGCATTATGATACAGTCTTTAATGACATGATCACATACTATTTTTCCCTCCAGGAACCCTGCCTCATTCAGTGCACAGGATGGATGGTACTCATTAATAAGCAGCTATTTAATATTTGGTTTTCTCCTCATTCAGTGTGTAGATCCATGCTTATTTACAGCACACTATTCAAACTTCACTCTGAAGATGTAAGTATTAATTTCCTCCTGTGCTTTTCTATGTGGGTCATTACATTAGTATCTGAGTGGTTCACAATTATTTTATTTTTACAGCACTCCTGTGAGTTGAGGGGTGATACTGTTCCCATTTTACAGATGAAAAACTGAGGCAAAGAGAGATTGAGGTCAAAAGTATTCACTAATTTTGGATCAATAGTTGAAGACATCTAGACCTGATTTGTCAGAGACTTTTCATCATACAGCACTTTATATGTTTCTCTTCCTGCAAATGTATTTGTATTATTCACTATCCATTTTCCAATATTTGCAACAATTGAGGCCAGGGTCATGCAGACAACAGCCTCCTACACTGCACAACTCTGATTCAGCCCCAGAGAAGGCCCATTGTGTGTAATGAATGAAGCAGGGGTCTTGTGGAAAAAATAGTATGTGAGTATGTAATTAAACACTATATTATAATGCATAAGCACAGAGGGTCTGACTTTAAGTTGCACATGCAACTTAAATTTTAGCATTTCATAACGTTTGAGTGCTTGACTTTGCAACCTGAACAATGTTTATTTAACGTAGTATATTTGTGTGTAATTTCCTAGGTTTCAAAAACAAACAAACATAAATTCCATCTCATGGCATCATACTGACCCCCGTCTCCCCCTACATGGTCCATCAACAAGGTTGATCCACCCTTTAGATCCACCACAAAGACCTCTGTCACTTGAGCTAATGATAGAAGTTGGATATGGTTATCCTTGATGTAGATCAGCACTGGAGGGGGATGGGACATTGTGCCAGTGGGATTCACAGCTATTGGCTAACAGCAGAGGAAGGGTGAGACACACCGGGATCTTGGGTTCCATTCCAGGCTCTGGAGGAGAGTGCATCTAATTGGGAACAGACTCTTCTCTCCATTCCACCAAACTTGCCCCCTTCTTCCCTGTCCCCTCCAACCTGCCCAAACCCTGCTCTTCCTTTGTCCCACCCCTGGCTCCTGGCTCAATCCCATTCTCACATAGCCAGTCCCAGTCACCACACCTCAAGCTTCTCATTCCAGTTCCAGCCTCTTTGTCCAGCCTGTCCTAATCTTTCCACTGGATGCAATGTCCCAGTCTGTCCTGGACTCCCAGTCTCTGCTTCCAATCGCATTCTCCTTGCCCAGGCAGACCTAGTTTCCCCTTCCAGGCACCTTATCCAATGTCACTCTCTTCCCCTCACCAGCCTTCAGTTGCCCTTTCCCCCCCCCCCCCCGCCCCCACCCACACTTGCTGTGCCTACTGGCTCCCATCTCCACTTGCCTTGTTCCCAGTCTCGGCCACCCCCATCCTCACTCCCAACCCCAGTCTCCCTCTCCTCCCTAACCCCGCTTCTTGTCCCAACCTATTCCCTCCACTCTATCTGGTCCAGCTCTTATCCTTTTTACATTTGTATCAGACCGCTTTCTCCTCCATGCTGTCTGGGGAGCAGTGGGGGAAGCATTGAGAGCTCCGGACAGACAGAAACCTTGCTTTCAATTCAGGTACCCAGACCCTTCATGGCCTGCAGTAGCCCAGAGTGGCAATTGCAGGGAAAGTCTGCTCAGCCCTGCATTGAAGAATGCTCCGTGTGGATGGAGTCTTCTAAGATTTTAACTGCAAAACTCTAGCAAGTCTCTACTGCGTATGTGCAAACTGTGATTTTTCAGAGGGTTATATCTTGGCTAAATTTGAGCAAATTTTCACAGGGATGGCCACAGACATATCCCAGACACAAAGATCACCCACCTCACCAGCCTCATTTCAAGTGCCTGTTCTAAAGTACAGGGGCGCTATAACTGACCAAGAAAATATTGCCAGAATTTTTCACATGGGCCAAACAACATATTTTTCCCAAGACTTGTTCTCAGAAATGGCTGAACTGTTTTGGCTGAAATTTCCCATCACACTCAGCCTGAGACACACATCCACCATGGAAAATTTCAGCCCAAATGGTTAAAGTTTGGCAAAATGGTAAGTAACTGAAAACAGGAGGTTAGAAAAGGAAGTGTTGGGCAACCTAAATAATATGTGATGCTACCAGCCCCAACTCCCATTCTAAGATTCTGACAGTAAAGACATATTACATGTCTTTCTGGCATTATCCCATCTGACCTTATTATTCTGTTGAATTCATTTATTGGTTCTGTTTTAAATCTATAAATTCTAGTCTCCCAACTGCTCTCTCTAAATCTCTGTTAGAAGTCTGTGCCTTTCTTGCTTTGATGTTAGACTATAGTCTATATTTCTGATTTACAATATATTTTGTTTCCAGAAGACTGCACTTTTTGTAGTCTTTCCTTACTGCTGCCGAGTAAGAGATCATGACATCTTGCAGCATGAAATCCCACTGTGTCAGGTTATGCTTAGATCCCAGTGAGTTCAAAGTGGTGTTTGCTAACCTGGGTGTACAGTACTGTATGGCTGCATAGTATGAAAACATGACAGAAGATTTTTACCTGCCTTGTTAATTCTGGCTCCAATTTTACAAACATTTTTGCACATACTTCACTTTAAACATAAAAGAGTGGTACCATGGAATCCCACTTATTCCTAAAGCTAAATCCCAGTGTGATAATGACATATGTCTATAAAATGTGCAAAATATTACACTACAGAAATATAACTCAAACTCAGGTTCAGCTGTCAGCTTTTTGTTGCCATTTGGTAACATTCTCTGGGCAGTTGGTGGGTAGGGACCATAAGCAGAGCTGATCAAAATTCAGAATTTCTGGTTTGTGAGAAATGTTGACATGTTGAAGTTTCTTTTTGTTCTGCTCTGGGATAAAAACAAAATATGTCTGAAAAATATTGGTTTGGGGGAGAAAATATTTCATTTCAGAGTATCAGAATATATGCACTGATATGTCATAAAACAAAAATAAAGTAAAATTTGAAGAAAGATTTCAAAATGCCAAAACAAAATTTAAAAAATGTCCTAAACAAAAATGTTCCAAAATGAAAAGCTTTAATTTCAATTTCTTTGCCATGTGATTTGCTGTTGAAATTGACATGGTATTAAAAAAAATATTTTGGTGAAAATGGCATTTTCTGTTGAAAAAAAGGTTCTACTAAAGTTTTCCAACCAGTTATACTGCCTGATTCTGAGGGCTGGCACTGGACCCGACACAACTGAGAGCTGCTGCAAGTTGTGGCACTGGTTTAGGGTCTTTAATGGACCCTAACTCACTTATTGCTGTATCACACTGGGGCTCTGAAACACTCCTTCTCCTTCCCAGCATGCTTTCCTCTTTCATTCAACACTGGGGAGGTGGGACACCAAAGACTTGGGACCCAGTTCTGACACATTCGCACAAGCAGGCAGTTCCCCTTCCAGAAAGGGAATTCTCTGCTGGGCATTTACAGGCTAGATTTGAACTGTGTGGTTCTCAAGCAGGGGTATGTGTACCCCTGGGGGTTACACAGAGGGCATGCAGGGGGTACATCAACTCATCTAGATATTTGTCTAGTTTTACAAGAGGCTACATAAAAAGCACTACCAAAGTCAGTACAAACTAAAATTTCCTACTTCTTTCTGCTGCTCTATATCCTACGCACTGAAATGCAAGTACAATATTTATATTTCAATCCATTTATTTTATAATTATGTGGTAAAAATGAGAAAGTCAGCCATGTTTCAGTAATAGTGTGCTGTGACACTTCTGTATTTGTATGTCTGATTTTGTAAGCAAGTCGTTTTTAAGTGAGGTGAAACTTAGGGGCATGCAAGATCACTCAGATTCCTGAAAGGGCTAGGGTAGTCTGGAAAGGTTGAGAGCCACTGGTGTAGAGAAAAACTGACCCATTATGGTTTTTTTCTTGTTTATTGAATAATCAAAAAGCATCAGCAAAAGGCTACTTTTTAAAATGCCTGATTAAATGCTAGCCATGCTTCATGTTAGCAGTAAAGCTCTTTTATGAACCTTTATAATAATCATTTTGCATTCATGCCATTGTTCGTCCTTGTGAACAATCACTACAAATAAAGAGAGCCCTGCAGCTGTACGGCCAAAGGAAAGAACATTATGAAGGCCGGGAATAGCTATGCTGAAAAGCATTGTTCTCCCCTTTAGCTTTTCTTAAATAACTTGTTGAGATGTGTTTTATCTGCAAAGTGCTAGTTTGAAAGGCTAGAGTTCTCCCATCACATGACAGATGCAGCACGGATCACGGCAGCACATGCTTCCTCATCTCATCCGGCTTCCTTCTCTCATCCCGCCACCTCATCTCAAGCCTCACCTAGAGGCACCGCCTTTCCAGGCGGAGGGTATAGGGCAATCTCTGGCCTCCGGGACCTCTGGAGTGGAAGGGCTCCAACCCAAGCCTGGAAGCCTTCACAGCAGTGAAACAGCCCGCAGGCGGAGCCCTGTAAGCCCGAGTTAGCTGGCACCAGCCAGCCGTAAGTTTTAATTTGCTGTGTAGACATAACCTCAGTTCAGTTCCCAGAGGATATCAACTCATTTTAAGCCTTCAAACATGCAACAGAGCACAACAACTTACAGTTACTACCTACTTGGGCTGAATTTGAACTAGTAGGTGGTAGGATCCAAAGTCTATCACCATAACTCCTTGTTTTCTTTATGTGAACTAATGCTCATTTCACCATCCTCCAGGCATGGTGACCTTAATTTGCATAACACTTCATTTTCCTGCTACAACATATATTTTTATTGCATCTTACATCTGCAGCACTCCTTTCGTTGAAGATCCCAGTCTTCAGTTCTCGTTATATTCCAACAGTGCCTAAGCTTTATTGCCCCTCTAACCTCCCCCAAATAAAAATCCTGTTGTTCCTCCAGACTGTGTTGTCATCTTGTGGCCATCATAAAAAGACACTGCTACATAATAAATTACTACTAAAGATGCATAGCTTCACGTCTAATATACAGTAGCTGAGTATTACTGCGGGTTGGGGAAGTCTAGATTGGGGTAGTTGTTTGGAAAATGATACTTTGGTTTCATTGATCTCTTTGTTTTCCATTTGTGTCCTGACTATTGTTCAGTGATACAAAAGCAAATGAACACACAGACAAGCTCTGTGGGGAGTTACTGTAACTTATAAAAAATAGCATGAGTGTGGTAATAATTGCACAAGAGAGCAGGAGAGGTCACAAAGTGGCATAAGATTATTTTTGTTCAAGTAATAAGAGGGTTTGGAACCCATTCTCAAAGATGATCACTTTAAAAAAATCTTTTCTTGCTGATGAACACAGATTTTCATGTCAAGGCTGTGACAGCGTGTGACATGTAATATAACTCGCTGTTGGTAATCACTTGTAAATTGGAGGCAATAAAATAGAATGCGTGAAGCCTATTTTTCGCGAAAGGAAAATTGGGGATGTACAAAGTGTTCATTCTTTTCAGTGTGGAAGCACAACAAGGTCAAGTGGAAATGCAATTCCCAAAGGGCTACCATGAGCTCGGTTGGTCGGTTTTACATAGTTGTGGTGAAATACTAGCCCCACTGAAGTCAATAGGAGTTTTGTCATTGATTTCAATGGAGTCAGGATTTCACACTTGATTATTTTATTCTGAGATGCTTGGGATCAGTCTGTCCGTTCAAAAGAGATCTCTAGTAAAACAACCCAGTAAATTATAGTTTCAAACTAGTATAATAACCTTCTAGGTGAGCTTTTCCAGAGTAACACTCTTGTCTGAGTTTTAATTTATTTTCTACCTAATATAAACTTGACTGAAGAGCTTAAAGAATCCTACAGAGAAGGAAGAGAGAGAAAAGAAAAAGCAGATATTTCACCTGAACAGAGTGTTTGAGTTGTAGAGGATATAGTTTAGTAAAGAAATTGCAGAAATTTCTGAGGAGAAAAAGTTTTTTAAGAGCTGTTTGAAAAAAAAGTAACATAAGCAATACACCACTACTGCATTTGTAGAATTTGCCACATTAGCTTTGGTTCTAACCCAAATGAAAATATATCTGGGCTTCATAAACTGTGGAGGGCCATAGATGTTGTATCCATAGTAGACTGACGTGAAAGGAAAGGTTGATTTCCTGGAAAACAAAAAAAATTAACTTGCCACTACTGTGGTTATAGTTGCAGAGCCACCCATAAGCCTGTTTTCTCAATATTTGTAATAGCCTCTACTAGCCTCTGAAAGTTTCTTCAGCCCTAGATTGGGGTTAATTAACCTGTAAGGTCACAGGCAGAGTAACTGTCCTACCCTAGACATGTCTTCTGGCTGGCTAAAGCAGGGAAAAAAGCACACTGATGGGATACTTACTTGGTTATTTGATTAACTACTGACAAGTTCTTTTTCAAGTCTTCTTCTCATTTCATGGTGGGTGTCCTTCATCTCTCAGTTGAACAGGAAACGTTCACATATCCACCCAGGCTAGACAGAGCTAAAACTCATATATGTTTAGGTTAACACAATCATATAAAACTGTTACATTATTCATAGAGCTGAGCAAATCCTTTGCAAACAATATGTTAGATAAACTTAGCTCGCCTTTCCCTTCACAAATTATTTGTGAATAGTTTAAATAAATTAGAAAAATGATACCAAAATATTAGTAAACAGTTTATGCGAACATATTTCACAGCTGTATGAATAGATCTGTATTGTGTTATTGACCACCTAAATCACATGCTATAATTTCTGTTGGATAACTCTCAGCCTATGAGTTCTCATGATGGTCACTGAAGACTTTTGGCACGAACACTCACATGAATATTCACAACACTGTCTCTTTTTGTGCACACTCTAATGAACAACAATTTGTCTATACGCATGTTTGCAAAAAGTAACTAGAAGAGATGGTAAATGCCATTGGAGGGCATCTGCATTATTTTTTAAATGAAAGTTCATAAATATTTTTGCCATATTAACCCACTTCTGACTGTGAGCAAAATAGCCATAAACGATTATAATTATATTGTGGTATTTATTATTATACTTAATTATTTGTATTGCAGTAGTGTCCAAAGATCCGATTAAAAATTCAAACTATTTGGTAGGTGATGTACATACACATAGGAAGATCCCAATTCTGTTCTGAAGAGCTTGCAATCTCAGGGCATATGTGTTTGCTGGCTCAGAGCCTAATTTAAAACAAGATGCACCAAGTGAATATGACTAGCACTAGGAGGGAAGGCAAAAGAGAAAACTTTGTGCATTTGCACAAACTCACTATGTGCACTATGTGATTGTCCTGAATAACTGAAAAAAAGATTATTATAATAAAAATAATTAGAATACATCAGCTAAAACCAACTTCCCCTCAACCTAGACATCATTGATTAGCCAGTTGCTTGTTGCTGTCACAGCAGAAGTAGATCTTGAGGAGAGATTTGAGAGAGAAGAGGACACTGGCCTTTCAGACTGTTTCAAAGTGGTTCTTCTCTGCAGAAGAGATGCTGTGGTAGAAAGCAGGATTAGAGGACAAACTGGCAGATAAGACTAGCATCATGCCAGAGCAGAGAGACCAGAGAGCAATGAGAGGACAAGAATGGGTGAGTCAGAAGTAGAGTACTGAAAATGAGAAGAAGAAACAAACAAGTTACATTTTCCCTAAACCAAAGTACAACTTTTCTGCAGTGTCACTTTTCACTGGGTGATGCTGAGAGATGCACAGAGCTTTCACTGCACCTGTTACTGTACTAGCGATGGAAATAGACATTTCAAAGGAGAATAAAATGTAGGTTGCTACATTCCCACTGCGACCAACTCTTGGATTCAGATATTATGAACACTGAGGGTCATAGAGAGATACTGGAGGTCCTTTTCTGAACTGCCAGGGGCTCATCCTTGCCAAAATCCAGATTCCTGTGCTAACACACTGCACACCGTACTTTTACAGTTTGACACGTCTCAGCATCTCTCCTCAGTCATCAGAGCTTCATGGTCAATGCTTTCAAAGGCTGCTGACAGACCTCAGATGATCAGTGCAGATACCTGTGGGTTGCATATCATCACTAGGAGATCAGTCAAGAAGATTAGCGTAGCCTTTGTGATAGCACACTCAGGCTGAAAGCTATGTAGGAAGGTGTCAAGGAAATCTGAGGACCCCAGATAATAGAACAGTGGGGACAAGAAACATAACTAGTTTTGAGATGCACTGTGATAAATTTATGCATGGGATTATATGTCACGGTGCCTGCAATAGCAGGGGAATGATTTGATGACCTAAGAGGTCCCTTCCAGTCCCGTGTTCCTAAATTATACCAAAATTACTTTGCCACAGAATTTGCAAGATGTTGCCAAGTCCAGGCTGCTATTGAACTCTTAGGAGGAACCATGAAATAGGTGCATTAAAAATAATAAATATCAGGTCAAAGTGCAATTTCCTTCAGATAATTATTTGATATATCATTAGGTTTTGTCAGTAGTAAGTCATGTCTAGCACAGCGTGAAAGTGCCCGTAGCATTCAGCCTCTAGGCAAGAAATCTTCTTCGTGTTTCTCAAGGAGAAATGTTTCCCCTTGTACCTCAGGCTGCTTTATTAGTCATTCCCTTGCTTTGGAAAAAAGAAACAAAGCTAGACCTTTTTGGATGGGTCTTTAAATATGTTTGCTAAAATCTACTTTGTCCAGAAATGATAAGTAGCTGGGGAGAATTTAAATACAAAAGCATAGATGAACTGTTAAAATGTTTGAATTAAAAGAACACAGATTAAACAGTATGTTGAGTAGAGACTTTTGAAAGGTAATTGACCTACATACAAAGTTTTCCTGCCAACAATGTCTGGTGCTGCTTGCTCTGGTTTTGACTTTTGCTTTAAATTTGAATTTCAGGCTAGAAGTCAGAAGAGGCTAAAACAACAGATAATAAAGAAGGCTCCATTAAATGCATCCTGTCACATTAGTGCACATCCAGTTACTATTGTGTGTAACGCAAAGATCTTTCATTTCTCCAAATAAATTAAAAATTCAAATAGCTGAAAACGTACTTAAATATCAGTTACTAACATTGGGAAGACTATGTAAAATGAAAACAAAACATCCCTCCTTCTGCAGATAAATAAACGTTTGACACCCTTTAGCAGACTTAATACATTTCATGTCAAAAGTTCTCTGAAACCTTGGCAGTGTCTGTAGGAGACCTACTTCTTGACCTGTTACTGCAGTATCTCATTACTAATGCTCATCGCTCCTTCATTTGCTAGATGATTATGCTAACATCCTTTTCTCACTCTAAAGGGCAAATAATTCTTTCCTACCCTACATCCCAAATTTAAGAAAAGAGAAAAAGGGAGGAGTCAGAGTTGTTCCTGCATGGTAGGGATTTCCCTGGCACTAAAACACATTTTCATAAGAGCTCATCTCACAACAAAAGCACCCAAATAGAGAATCAGGGTGAAAAATCGGCGTTTTGCCATTGACTTCAATGGAGCCGTGATTACAGCCTGGATTTTCCAAACAGTTCAGTGCCTGGCAGCTCCCATTGAAACACACATGATCAGGTTTATTCAGCGTGCTCTTTTGAAAATCTGGTTGCAAAACTTTGCAAAAATATTGCTTCTTAATGTACTCTCCAAAACAGTGGATCAATACTCTCTGAAAGTCTGTCACAGATATATTGTAAATATGTGACCTCGTTAGAGACATTTTTAAAAGAAAGCATAATGCCAAGTAGGTTTGTGCTTGAAAAAATTAACAGACCAAGTTCTACGCAGAAGTGTAGCAAGGGCAACTCTTTCCTGTGTCAAAACTTTAATGTCACTGGATTAGTGCTGCAAATTGTTAACACTATTTAATTGAGGTGCTTTATTCTGTATATTTAGATGTCAGCATGCAACTGATCATTTAATTGATAAAATGAATATTTAACCCATGCTTCTATTTCATTTTTGCTTTGAACTATGTCTCTAAATTTCTACACTATAGCAGAGCTATGGTGGTTGGGTCTGAAGAAGTACAATTTGTGACCAGTACAGCTGTGCTGAGCCAAGCTCCTAGTGTAAACTCAGTTGTATCAGCAAAACTGCACTTTTGCTGGTTTAATTTATTTTGCTTGGGGGGGAGAGGAGGCTGGTATAGCTTATTCCAGCCAAAAGTCAGTTTTGTCAGTATAAACCATAAGTACAGAGGTACTGGGATAGCTGTATCAGCAAAGTATTCCTAGCAGAGGTATGGCTTAAGTCTTCATCTTTGTCTGCCCAGTATCCAGAAACAAACATTTGAGGTGTGTCAACACTAGCCTTTCCAAAGGTGCTAACTATCTCAAGCTAATTAGCAATCAATTGAGGTAAACAAACAGTGCAGAGATAGCCTTCAGCTTGCCTTTATGAATCATGGTAACAGTTTAGCACTCGATAAATTTTCTTTTTTTAAAAATAAAACAAACCTGTTCCTTTTCAAATAGTGTATTCTTGTCTGAACCTCTAAATTCAATTTTCAGTCATTGTGTAGAGTAGCATATCAGATATCCTTTTATATCTAACATAACAAACCTATAAAACTACATTACTTCAACCCCAGTGTGTCCGTGCTACAAATTGCAATAGGAGAAAACACTCAGCTTCCATGTAAGTAAAGGATTTTATTGTTCTTTTCTTAATGATTATCTAAAAATGAGGAATATATTGAAAAATGAACAGTTTTACTACCATCCACACTTCTAATATTCGTCAATGGATTACTCACTGCACGTCAGCAGTATTAGTTTTAGACATTTACACCCACACACTCACTGATAAACTAGATTTCTATGAGCAAAGAAAAATATTTACACTGCACGAACCTACAGATAATTGAAGACTAACCTGTTTTCCCTCTGATACCTCTAGTTGTTTTCAGCACAGTCCTGAGGTGCTACAGCAATTTCTCCTCCTGGTAGTGTCTAAAGAACCCTGACATTTTTTACTTTCTGCTCATTTCTACACCAAACAAATATTTTATCAGTTTACCTTTAAAATAATATGCTTCCTGTCTCCTTCCCAAATGCCTCACCAGAAGAAATGACCTTTTCTGTCACAGAACAAGTTTCTCTTTATGTAAGCATTTCTTGACTTCTGAAAGTAGGGCAAGAAGTGAGCAGGCAGCAGAGGAAAAGGGGTCCAAATGCTGGGGCCACCTGAGTGGCGGAGAAGGAATATATAAAAGGCACATTTATTCCATTGCTTATGAATTCCAGCCCCTTGGCTGAAAACTTCTACTTAGCATATTGTGGCCCAAGTGTGGGGAATCACATTTCTGCTTAATCAGAAGGGGGACTGCCTACAGAAAGATGATTGCAAGCAGATGTATTCCTGTGTTCTCATGTAGAAAGAATTCAGTTGTTTTGTGTAGGCTGTATGATGAGCAACAGATTTTAGGGAGTATTTTAATCTGTCTTAATTTCTTGCAGGTGTTAGAAGCAAGTACATTCTGGCAGGGCAGAACCAATCAGGCTGTATTCCTGTGTCTGAGTGAGCTGGCTTCATTTACCCTATGGCACACTCCTGTCAGGTTGAGCAGAAGGAGTGGGATGAACAGAGCGTGACCTCTACAGCGCAGACCATACCTTCAATAAGGCAGCTCAGCATGGAGTGCTCAGAACCTGCTTTACACACCAGTGAAATGCTGACATGTAACTACTGTCAAAGCCTTTTACCTGCCAGTAATTAAATCAGGGGATTATATAAATGATTGACATTAGTAGTATCAAAATATTTTCTCTGAGGGTATATAAGAAATGGAGCACAAATGCCACTCAGTGGGGATTGAACCAGGACAGTTTAGATCTTAATGCATGCGCTAGAGCTAAACAGCCCATTCTCTTAAGCCCACCAGTAGCAGGATCATGAGTCTCTATGATGGGTAGGGCCATGCTGCAGGTCAGAGCAAGCCTCCCAACCTGGGTACACAGACACATGTGGGAAGGACTGGAACTAGCATGCTAAAAGGAGTCGTGTGGACATTGCAGTACCAGCAGAGGCTCAGGCTAGCCGCCCGAGTGTAGTCGGAAGGGGCCTAGCTAAGCCAAGCTCGGTTGGTGCTGCAACATCCACACAGCTATTTTTAGCATGCTAGTGCCAGCCACGCTCAAACAAGTCTGTCTACCCGAACTGGAAGGCTCACTGCCAGCTGCTACAGAGACATACCCTATGTGGCTTCGCCACCACTAGAGGGGGACAGAGTGCCATACTGAGCAGTCAGAGCTTACATACTCTCCCTGGCCCAGCCAGTGTGTCCAGAGCTTCAGAGGCTTTCCAGTTCAATTCCCCATATGCGCTGCCAGAGTGCCACACAAAGTCAGACAGACACCGTATACACCAGCATAGCTATCGCCACTTGTTTAGGTGGTGTTACTCTGTCAGCAGGAGAGCTCTCTGCCGTCCACATCAGATGGCTACTCAAGTGCTTATGCCGGCAAAACTTAAGTGACTCATTCAATGGGCCTTAGCTTCCTAAGTGACTTAGATGCTTTTGAAAATGGTATTTAGGTGCCTCTGAACATTCTACTCAGTGTGCATACCCAGTTACAGGAACCTGACCATGTGCCACACAAGATAGCTAGTAGGGGGCAGCACCCTGTGACGAGTCAGCACTTATTAACTGAAGCAGAAATGTACCACTGTTAGACAGAAACAGGAGGCGGGGAGGGGAAGGGAGGGGAAGAACTGAAAAGTTGTTAGCTTGTATTGCTGGAAAATGGGCAGCTAATTGACTGGTGGCTTCAAGCAAAGTACCATGTAAAAGTTTGGCAGGAGTCAGTGTGACCAAAACTCTGAGGTAGATTTTATTCATGATCACTTAAACATTTATAGCAGCATAGCTCTGTCAGTCAGGCGTATGAACAAGCCACACCACTGACCGACATAGCTATACTGACAAAATCCTATCCATTGCATAGGTACAGCTATGCTGATGAAAAAGGGCTTCTGTCGGCATAGCTAACCTCATTTGGGGAGGTGGTGTTCCTACACTGGCAGAAAAACTTCTTTTGGCAGTGGATGCTCTGTCTACACTAGAAGACTATGCCGACACAGGCTGTGTCATATAGACATAGCTTAATACCTAATCCTGTCTAAGGCTAAGGGAATTTTGTTATTTAATTCAATATCTAAAAATCTGGGGGTTTGACTATAACTGGCAGAACATTATCTGTTGTTAGCACTATGTGAGCAAAGAAAGAGCTGAAAGAACAAGAGAAATCCTCTTTATTCAGTATTTTTTGTAATAACTTATTGGAATAAAACAAGCTTAAATCAGACTTAATTTTTACACTCATGATTTAACTTTGTGTCTTGTGTGATATCTGTAAAGAAATCCTATATTTATTAGGCTACACAGTAACTGAACTAGGTATATTGGGGAAACTCTTCCTGCCGTCTCTGTCTCTTTTGGCTGCTGCCCCTGCCTCTTTGCATGCCAGTCACTGAGCCGTATGTTCACAGACTGCATACCAGTAACTGAAACTGGACCATATTTATGCAGCTTTCTCACTTATCCGAGAACACCATGTTATCAAAATCCATTTACATGACGCGTAAGTGACAACAATAGATCTCTAAAATATCAGCAGTATTTTGTTCAGAGATCAGTACACCGATACCATGGTGCCAAGGTTATTTAATAAATAACTATGCTACCCTGTAAAGTATTAAAAAAAAGCAAACAAATAAATCTGAGCTCCATAAAAATTCTTCCTTTCTCAGTCACTCTGATTCCACATTGTTTGTTTAAAATGTACTGGTCCCCCAAAAATAGATGTGCTTAAACATGATGGATTATTTATGGCAGACACCAGTGCATTTGTGGAAGATCATTTGTTATATAATTTCTCAGGGAGGATCCTTTTAATTTACCAAACAGCCATGAGCACAAAGATAGGGGTGACAAATCAGACACAGTCTTTGTTGCAGTGTGTACAGTAGGCAGACGCACGATGCTGTTATGTCATTGCTCTCTTTGTATAGCACCTTTACATTTCTAAAACCTTTTCCTTGTTTTGTGCAAACAGTACATATTTGTTCTCAGAGTTGCTTCATCCTGTTACACACACACACACACACACACACACACACACACACACACACACACCCTACCTCTCTTAGGGAGACTCCTTTGTGTAAAGTTCACTGGAACTTCACCTTGATAGACTAATGGACTCTGTCTTATTAGGGAGAGAGGGAGACTAGGATGGCCAGAAGGCCATCTGAACTTAGAAGCTGACCCAGAGGCAGAGGCTTGATTAGAGGGCTCTGGGGGCTAAGGGAAGGGTTGGTGGCTGAACAGCAAATAATGCTGACAGGCTGATCAAATAGGTTAGAGGACAAAATTGCTTTCCCAAGCTGTAAGCTATTTACTTTTTGGTTTTCTTTGTTAAGGCTGAAAATGTTAAGGCTGAAAATGCTATATCTAGTTTAGTGTATGAGAAGTATAAACCTAGATACATTAAGGAACCTTCCTAAAAATTCAGTTCTCTCTATTTTTAGTAGATCTTGTTTTTGTTAAATTACTGTTGTATGGCCTATTTCACAAAGGCATCCCCAAAGAGGTGAGAACTCTGTAGCCTTCAAGGAGATGGGTGAAGAGTTTCTGGAATCTACACTCCCCTACTCTGTCTTGGTCAAGGGCCACAGACAGAAGCAGCCACACTCAACGAGTTGTGTTGCCATCAGGCTGTGGTGGGTGAACGCAAGGGGAGTGGCTGAGGGACCAAGCTCCAAAATTGACCCCTGCATGGGTTAAAATGGATTGAAAATGTTAATGTACCTATCTGTAAATAACTGGAGGGATAAATATTTTAAAGTAGCATGCTGAAACATGGGGTGCTTTTAAATCATAACACATTGTACCTTGCATTTCTGTAGTCCCTTTCACATTCTCTTTACAAACATAAACTAATTAAAACCAGATAACACATCTGGTGAAACACTGTCCTGTAGGGGAACATTCTTATCCCTATGTGCCAAATAGACACTGAGACATGGAGAGGTGATTTGGCCCACGTCACACAGGAAATCTGTGGCAGAGTTAGGAATATAACATGGATCTCCTGACTACCAAAACTAGGCTCAAACTGGAAGATCATCTTCCCCTCTGGAACCCAATTGATTTATTTGTTAGGGGAGCCACTCTAAAGCCAGCCACATGCTTTTGGTGGGAAAGGTTGTGCAGCACAAAAGAAGTATTTTTGAATTGGTCTCCATTAGGTCATTAATATGCATGAAATGTATTGCAGTGATGAGACTTCTACCTGTGTAGATTTTCCTTTCATACCCATCAGGTTCATACTGCACTCAAAACTGGTTATCGAGAGACACATTCACTGTGTGGTGCATCAGAATTTGTTATCACCATGGCATTAATTTCCACACACATCTGCTGGAGTATTAGTTACTGCCTGTGTCTCACATTTATCTTCATTTAATCCACTTTTTACTGCCCTTGTTCTAATGCCAGCAGCTATTATGAAGCCCTATAAACGTTCGTTAACTACATGAGCTGGCCCACTCTCCAAGCTCCGCATTGTGCTAGTTGTTTGGGTTAAAGGCTGCAGAGGGTTTCATTTCCAGGACATTACAGTTATTAAACCACAAGCCGTCAAACAGAAAAAGCATGTAATAAACCTTTTGAGAGCACACCTAACCAGTAGCCTCCCGTTTCCCCAGAAAGGCAGTGAGGCTGGAATTTTCAGAGGAGCCGTGGGGAGGGCGGCCCCCAACTCTCAGTGAATTCAATGGGATTTTCTATCTAGCTTCCTTAATCTCAGTTTAAACCTTTTGTTTGATAGGCAAGTAACTCAAGTTGCTGATTCCAGCTATATCTGTTCCAGATGCCCTGGGCCCCACATTAACAACATTCTTCATTTCAATTCCTTCAACCATCTTCTTAATGGGATCCACCATGATAAATAGGAAATGTTTCTTAAAAGAAAACAGGGCTTTCCCTCCAATGCATGGGCTTGTCTCCCTTCCTTAAGGGGCACCTTCCAATTACATTTTGCTCGGTTAAAATCATTCTTCCAATGTTACCGAACAGCTTGGTTTAACTCTCTTTTCCCATTTCTTCTGTAACTAGCTTAGGCCCAGTTAAAGTGCCACAGCCTGGTTAGAACTTGACGCCTTAGGAGCCAGTGAGAGCTGCTCAGCCCCTTTCCACTTGGACTTTGTTATGAATGTTTAATGTGTGTGTTCAGCTTTGGGCGTCATTCCAAAGCAGGGCTTGTCTTTTCCATTTGTTTTTTTAATGATTCCATTTCATTCTGCAGGGGCCTAACTTGAAGCCCTTTCAAGTCAGTGGAAGACCTTTCATTGACTTCAGTGAACTTTGGACTGTGCTCAAGATCGATACGTCACAGCAGCTGCGTCTGTATGATAAGTGTATGAGAGAATATAATCTCATTCTATCATGATGGCTTCCTTGTCTGTGTATTTCTTCCCTTATTTTTATATGCAATAAAATTTTTAATAGGGCACATAACGGGAAAACAATCTTTGTTCTTTCCAACTTCATCGCTGCTCTTGCTGCTTATGTCTCACCTGAAGGGCTAATCCTCTGCTGGTGACATCATAATTGCATTTCATGGAAATGATTTATCAGGTTGCCAACAGAGGATTAAAACTTAAGGAGAGGAGTAAGCAGCAGGAGAAGATGAACGCATCAGAAACAAGACTTCTGGTTTTATGTAAATGTCCCAGTTAATAAAGACCAAGGGGAAAACAATATATACAATTTTGCTTACAGGACAGGTATTTTATCTAAGGAAAGTGGATTTTCAGAGTTTTCTACGAAGTGTCCCTGGGCTTTCATTGTCTCTGTGATAATGCCTGTTATATAAGAGCATGGTCATTAGTCATTGCTGCCAACCGTAGACTATGCATTAATTTATATTTCTTTGTCATGAATTGGAAGAGAGAAGGGTCGGAAAGCAAAATGTGAAAAGGAGACATACACAGAGGATCTCTTAGTGGAAATACAAACCTCTCATTCCCAGGCTAGCTAAAAAAACACAACAAATTCTAGTCAAATTAGCAAGTTGATTTTTTCCCAGAGGAAAATATAAACTGTTTGAGGGATCAAATACGAAGCCCACTGAAATCAACAGATAGACTCCCACTGATTTAAATGGGCATAAGGGCATTGGTTAGGTTATATTTCCTCTTTTTATTTATTACTAATTAATATTTAATTTTTGCAATACAGAGGCCCCAGTCAGGATCGGGACCCTATTTTGGTAGGCACAGTACAAACATATTTGAAGATATAGTATTCAGCAGGTGCTTAAGTGCTTTGCTGAACTGGGGCCTTCATGTAAACAGCTGGCACAGACCTTTACTTCTACATTTAGTAGTGATATAGCTCAACAACTCACACATTCCAGTGGATTCCTCTCTGAGCACTGAGGAAATAATAGTTCTGATAACATAATACCCTTTTCCTCAACTTTTAAGATCACCAACATCCATATCAGGGTGTTGTGGGCTGGTATGCCCTGTCACGGGCGTCGGGTCACTTGAGTTGGGATGGCTGTGTAATGCCCGCTCGTCAAAGCAGCGTGGCCTAGAAGCCGGAGACAATGAAGCTACTCTCTCAACCGGGGCAGCGCAGCCTAGTGGCCAGAGTCAGCGAGGCTGCCTTCTCAATCGGGGCAGTGCGACCTAGTGGCCATTTAGGATACTGGGGCGCTACCTCAGGGGGCACATGCCCAAGGAAAGGGGAGCTCAGGGCCCTGTCAGTGGGGTGGGGATATACACCACAAATCTGCTGGGGTCCTCCCAAGACAGGCTGAGTGTACCCCGATTCGCCCACCATATCACTGTTCAAGTCCCTGTGGATCTTCCTACCCTGTCTTTAGTGGCGACGTTCCACAATTTCCCAGTTTCCAGGGTCCCTCCTCAGAATTTGTCTGGTGGCCTAGGATCCATCTAGGGCTTGGCGTGGTTTGACAGTAGGGTTGGAATCTGAAGCATCTCCCTGGAGAGAGCCAACAGTCTGCATCCTTCTGTTTCAGCAGCCCATCCTGACTGAGCTGTGTCACTCCCTTTTATATCTGCCTTCCATGCTAAACATGCCCAGCAGAGCCAGGGGCGGTGGGGGGGGAGGGGGGGAGGCATGGCTTCTTCAGCCCACAGGGTGTCCTTAACTCTCTCTAGGCCAGAGTGGGGCTGGTACACCCCATCACACAGGGCTAAGACAGGTTAAAACAGGAGTGTAATCACAATAGGTTTAATAAAATTTGGGTGCTAAGACACCCTTTCCTGAGAAATTATCTCCCTCTATGCACTTTACTGCCATTTTAATTTCTTGTGCCTTTCTATGTTGCCTCTATCAAAATTTGCTCATCTTCATAGAGTGATGAATTCTAGTAAAGTCTGTAGAGCACACACATATTTCACAGTGTATACAATTCATTAGATATTTCAACTGGGCTATGAGTCAGCGAGCCTTGTTGATAAAATCAGTTTGGAATAACTCTTTGTCATACTTGGGATTCTTACTGTATCATTTTTAAACTTCAAATAAAAGAGGGCATGCTATGCCTTTTGGTTAAACAAAAGATTGAAGTCCAATTTAGCTTTGTTAAATCTTATCAGTTGGTATCTCAATATACAAATTTAGCTATTGTTCTGCTTTACTTTCTACATCTACTATACTCTGCGAACCTTCAGTTTTTGTGTTGTGACTCCTTTCTTTATCAGGGTTCTTCTTAAGTAGGACTTCCAGGCCTCTTGTATTGCGTATGAAATAAGGGTACCAACATTTTGCTCCATAAATTCTTCAATTACTTTTTTAAATGATAATTTCTAATAGGGCAGTCTTTGAATATATAACAGTCAAGTTCCATCTAAGTGTCTTGCATATGTAGGGTATCATTAAAGCCATTGGCAAAAATGATGACTATTCTGATAAGCCTAGTGGTAATATGTCACAGCCACCTTTTTTTTTTTTGCTAAGACTATGACATAAAGCAAAAAGTTAAGCCTAGACACTATAGCATGCCAGAGTAAGTGAGAAGAATATATTCAACAGATGACAATTCCTCCAGGTATCAATCATTTCTATTGTTTGTGCCAATTCTAGAATGCTTTGGCCCCAATACGCTGTTACCTGCACCTTGTGGAATCTTCTACATGAGCGTAAAGTGAGTTGTACCACATGCTGCAAAATCAAAATGGTAACGATTTACACTCATTTTGCTCTGGTATTGACCAAAGTGCATGGCACAATTGACAGTTGGAGCCTCTTCTCTTTGGGTTTGGGAAACTGGGAAAGTCAGATGTGTATACGGCTGGATATAATGCAGCATTCCAGACTCCTGCAATTACAAACATCTAATAGAAGACATATTCAATGAAGTATAGACACATTCCCCATTATTATTAGGTACAACCACTAGGATACCTTATATTTGGCACTATTAATAGGATATTTTCTTGATCACTTCTTATGCTCTTGGTCTTGGGCACAAGATCTGTTGAGGGCCTTCTGTTTCAAATGGATAACTGTCTTTAGTGTTCAATCATTCACAAAGAACACTTACAAGAAAATTAAAGCAACACGCTCCCTTTCTCAGCACCTTTAGAGGCCCCTGTGAACCTAAGATTATTTCTCTGAGACCAGTTTTCTAAATAATCCAATGGTCTTTCAATAGTTTAACCTCACGTGAAGCATTAGAGGCTTTTAACTGAGGTAACCGTGTCCTCATAGACAGAGAGAATGGCCTCAATGCTCAGTGCAGCTGAGTGGGAGAAGGCAAAGCGGTCTTTCCACTCCCCACAATCCTGGAGTCAGTGGAGGGCCAAATTGACCTCCAGCACAAATCACAGCAGCCATAGGGCTGCTCTAATTTATATCAGACGCAATAGTCCTCTAGGGACTGTTCAGCCAGTTGCAGATCACTGGAGCAGAGTGCATCCTGGCTATTCCGATCGCATCCATCCTATTCTTGGCACATCTGAACATACCTCCTGTGCAGAAGCAGGGGGCAAAGAGTAGGTGGCGTAAAGCCAGCTATGCCAGTTTTATGCCAGCAGGGGATTTCCTTTGGCAATATTCTAAACCTCTTATTTTCTCATGATCTTTTCCTTGGGTTGATTTTAGTGACATCTGGCTCCCAAAGGACTAAGCTAGCACTGAAGCAAAGTGTGTACTCTACACAGAATCACTGATGGATTCAGTGTGGGGGGAAACAGAGGCTCTGTCAACCTATTGGTCAACATATTGTTGCTATCATGGAACCTCTGGTCAGGTTATTTCTCTTTTTTTCCCCATGGAAATGCTTTCTCTATTCTTTGCTCTATTAGCTGCTATGACATTTCCTCTTCAAATACCAGTTGCATAAGGAGATAAATATACTAAAGAGTAAAGTAGCAAAGAGGTGAATTTTCTAGTGGTGGTAGGATGTGCTCTGCTTCTGCCTTCTAGCCCCACAGAAATCTAGTCCTAGCTCAGACTCCACCAGTCAGACTCAAACTCCATGCTCTGCAGTTTATTTCCGATCCCACCACCAACACCTTTACAGTTCCCTGCAGTAATACTATTTACAGTGCCTCCTGGACCATCAGGCCTTTCCCCAGGGCCTGAGAGAAGAAGAGGTCTCCCTTCCTTGAGACCTCTCTAAGTCTGGGTTTAGGTAGTCCAGGGCACTTCCTTCCTTTTACCAGTCCTCAGCGGATGGGCTAATTAATCATTTAGCTCACCCAGCCTGCCAGTCTAATAGCTAATTCCATTCCATTCCCCAATCAGGCCTCTCTGGGGAAACGAGTTGGTGCCAGAGTGATCAGAATGCTGGCTCACCTGAGAACTCCCAGCACTCTGTCACACAGCCGCATAGTCTTATGAATGCTCTTGAGCAGTCTTCTAGTGAGGAAGACTATGACTAGGTTTGCAAATTGCACTGCAGTATGGGTTATCCATTGAGTAAGGAAGAGATTTTATATTTGGGTTGGATCATATGGATTCTAAATTCCATTAAATAAGAGAGTAGTCACCTCACTGATGGAGTGGACATAACGAAGGAGACACTGGAGGATGAAAGAAAGGCAAGTTTGAAAAAGAATTGTACTGTCACAATGATACAATCTAAAAGAAGAAGAAGTCTATAAGGGAAAACCTTATAAAGAATCCAGCCAAGTTAACCAAGACAAGACATGTTGAATAAGGACATTGCTTAATTACACAATCACCTTTTAAAGTAAAACTGTACTTTAAATTGCAGTAACCAGAAGAAGAATTGTTCCTTAAATTAGTGTATGTGGTCGTGACCAAAGGTCTCAGTGAGGCTCAGGCCCCCATTGTGTTAGGTGCTGTACAAATACATGGCAAAAGATCATCCTTGCCTCGAGATCAAACGCAATAGAAAGATATCATATAAGGAAGGATTTAAAAAAATCAAATACAAAGGCTGCAAAGTTCAAAGTTCAAAACAAACAGTCAAATTTGGCCCCTCAGATGCCAATCCATGGGCAACTCTCATTGACTACAGAGACAGCTATGTGCATGTAACAGAGGAACGTGGCCAAGTATGCAACCTTTTTCCTATCAAGATCTATGTGCAGCAAAATGTCATGACCGTCAGGCTTACCTGACAGTGCACATTGCTTCCCCAGTGAAAAGGGGAGGGTTTTCCTACATTTCAGTCACAATTTGCTGTTATAGTTATTTTGATAGGTGATAATAGAGATAGGTGAAAGATCACAAAGGGAAAAAGACATGAAAGAACCCCAAAAGAATAACGTTTCAGGGTAAAAGCCTAGCCCCATAAAGTCAATGGGACTTTTGCCATTGACTCCAGTGGAGTCAAGATTTCATCCCCTATGCTTGGCATAGTCAGAGCACCAATACCCCAGTTTCTCCACCAAGGTCAATCTTGTACAGCTTTAGTATCCGAATAATGGTTAGAGTCGCTACCAATAAAGCGTTATACCAAGGAATCTGTTTTAAGGAGCTAATCACATTTTCATTATTAACCCTAATCTGGAAGTTTAAAATTTCAGCTGTTTCAGATCACATCAGGTTGAAAATTGAAAGCCATGAAAATTCATAATTAACAGCTCTAGTCAGAGGAGCTAGGAGGACTATAGCCAACTAAACTAAATGATATATGAAGATAAAGAGCTTTTATTTGATTTTAAAAGTATTTCGGGGCACTTTTAAAAGTTCTTCAACTCCCACTGCTAATTTCTCCCATGCAGTCATGCTCTTTTTGAAATTATAAATATTTCCATAGTTAGCAATTTGGATGTCACAAAGAGAAAATTATGATTGGGCGAGGGGGGAAATAAGCAGCAGCAGATGATCTCTTAAAAAACAAAGATTTTACTTTATTGCAAACATCCCTAGTAAAAAAAAAAAAAGCTGGACGAAGAGAAATACAGAAAATATCTGATATGCAAGGCATACAACTGTCTCTGAAGAGTACGGTTTCTTTCAAACGTGGGACTTTAGCTCATCCTGTAGCTATTGTTGCAAACCCCGTTTCTTTCTCCTGCTGCGAAACTCTGAATAGAGTTTGATCTTAAATAACATACTGCTTCAGTTCCCACAGAAGACAGGGTCAGAGTCTGACCTTTTATTTTTAAACATACTTTTGCATTTAATAATATAAAAAGTAGTTACAAACAAAAAAACAAAAACAAACAAAAACCCAACATTTCCAGATGCCTCATGAAATCACAGTGAGGAATAGATTGATTCTGCCTCAAGCTGATGTATTGAAAATCCTTACTATGATTGTAGAATATCATATTTTATCTTCAGACAGAGATGATCACACACAGTCAGATATATTATTTCGTTAGCGTAAAATATAAGTCACCAAAATGGCATTAAAGAAAAAATGAAATATACTAATTATGGAAGTAGGGAAAATGTATGGTCTGCTTTTACTCAATAGAATATATAAACCAAATCAGGGTGAATAAAAGTTATATGCAATACTGAACATGTGCAAAAGATCATTTTCACTGACAGAAAAGAAGCAGCTTCTCTTCCTAAAGTCATAACAGTCAAAATATAAAGGACACCGATCAGACTTTGATAGCTAGCCTTTAAAATACACCCTACACTTGCTGTCAGCAAAACATGTATAGATTGGAAATGAAGTACAACGCAACAATGTTTTCTTAAGGTTATAGATCTGAGTAAAAAAATTTCTTTCAGAAATGAGATTGTCTAAGTAGAGCCACATCATTTCTTAGTTATGGGATGTTGTTCTGAAAATAAATTAGTAAAGCAAGCTGTGACCGTGGTGCCTGGATGGGCCACACTGAGAATGTCAACTCAAGGCGGACTGCAAGAAATCTCCAAAACTGGTGATTTATTCTATAATTAGATTCACCAAGACAGTAACAAAACAGCTTCTGTAATACCACACTGGTTAACCAAAAGTCAAACACAGTCCCCTTTAGGAAATCCAGCCTTTGGCTCCCATCTAGACAGCCAAGTCTAATATAGTGAGGGATTATTGAAAACCTTATTCACCATACTTAAAGTTCTACCAATCCCAAAGGACCAGACACATTGCCCACCAGGTCAATGAATATTTTGGATCTCATCCAAATACACGCTTACAGCCAATACTTATTAACCAAAGTCTAAGATTTATTAATAAAATTAAAAAGAGAGTTATAAACAGGTAAGAGCTCAATATACATACAAATGGGTGTAAAGTCCTTAGGTCAGTTTCCTAGCAGAGGTGGTGAGGCTGATGGTTTGTAGAAGTCTTTCTGGAATCAATTTAAAAGGTTATAGTCCAGTAGACAGTTCAGGTGTGGAGTTCGTTAAAGTTCTTTCATGAGAATTCTAGGGTAAATGCAGAGTAAACCAGGAGACCTCAGTCTTGTGATTTAAACTAGTGGTTCTCAACCAGAGGTATGCATACCCCTTGGGGATAGGAAGAGGTCTTCCTGGGGCTACATCAACTCATCTAGATATTTGCCTAGTTTTAATATAAAAAAGCACAAGCAAAGTCAGTACAAACTAAAATTTCATATGACAGGTTTATACTGCTCTATATACTATACACTGAAATGTGAGTACAATATATATAGTCCAATCCATTTATTTTATAATTATATGGTAAAAATGAGAAATAAGTAACGGTTCAGGAATAGTGTGCTGTGACACTTTTGTATTTTTATGTCTGATTTTGTAAGCAAGTCATTTTTAAATGAGGTGAAACTTGGGGGTACACAAGACAAATCAGCCTCCTAAAAGTGGTACAGTAGTCTGGAAAGGTTGAGAGCCACTAGCTTAGACCCTCTCTGTCAAAGTTTACGCAGATCTGAAATAGCAAGATCAGGCCTGAGGCTTTTTCTTCATAGTCTTTACGCTGATAAGCTTTTTGACAGCAGTTGCCACAGCAGGCCCTTCCTCAGATGAAGAATAGGCAATGTATATTGTTGCTTTAAAGCTAAACTTTTATTTCCGATGCGTACACAGGTAAACTAGTTGCATTCATTTACACTAAGGCAATTAGCCATTCAAACTATCAAGGCAGTTCATTATTGCATAGATAATTAAGCCGAAGACAATGAAAATAATATTATTAGTTCCTGTAGTATCTTACATCTTAGAGTCACTAGAGTACAGTAATGAAGCATTATCAGATAGAAACAGGATTTAGCAATTAAGCTAATTACATCACATTGTTAAACTTCTAACAAGATACAGGTAAACACAGACCAGTATGCTTAGCAACTATTCTTTGATTCTTATCACTACAAAGCAATGGGTTGGAGATTGCTAGCCTGACTAACATTTCTTTGATAGCCACACACAAGTAAATGGTCGTGATTTCAATTGTAATGCCTCCTGTTAAGTTGTTATGGGCCATACACAGGTTGGCTGTTCAGTCAGTGTCACACATCCGCAGAAAATTCTAGTGTTGACTGTGATCTGGAGGGCTGTTGTCCAAATAATGTACTAAATTTTTGAGGAAAAAGATTTCCAAAGTTAGACGCATCCAGTTAGACACATACATTAGAGCACATCTAATTTATGCAAGTAAACACCCAATTTGGGCATGTGATACAGGTATACTTGCATGTACATGCCATTTAGGTGCCTAACTTTCAAAATCTGGCCCTATATTAAATTCCCTCAAGTGCATGTGGTGATGATATAAACCACTAGAGTGCCAAAGAACAGAGGATTCAAGAAGAACATCTTTCTCTTGTATTTTTAAGGCCTCGATTGTCACTCCTGATACCTTAGCACTGAAATGGCAGAGGCATGTTGGCAGACCAGAGTGGGGACCCCGGCAGTACTGCTTCCCTCACGGTAACTGTTTTGTGGGCATCTAATGATCTTCATTCTTCACAGATGCCAGACTGGCAACTTTCTCAAGCAGAGAATACATTTGAAACAACTATATAGAAAAAGAAATATGAAATCATGAGTCGATGATAAAGGCAGGAGGCAGATTTTAGTTTCAGGCTTGCAAGGGTTTATTATACACAACTCTGAGAACAAATTGGCTGTTAGAAGAGGATGAACTATGCTTCCAAAAAGTGCTCTGTTAGAGCCCTTCTGTTCCTAAGTGAAAACAAAAGCATGCTGAACTTCTCTGAACAGGTTGGACAGAGGATAACTGCATTTCCAGAAGAACATTCTACTACTGTCCAGGAACAATCAGACAAAACAACATGTACAGCAAAAACAAGTCAAGGAAACCCGTGGGAAAAAAATGAACTGTAGACTAACCTATCTACTTTACTTTGTTCATGTATTCAGGGGAACACAGACCCAACATTCTTTGACTTGAACAAGCATGTCCAGAACAAAAGGAAGCTATATATTTCCCTGTATCTCCCATGACCCATACCATTTTTACAAGGTTTTCTCTTTGCCTCTAAAGGAAATGTTACACTGTCTCAACAAGCCTCTGAAACAGCTGCTAGGTGAGAACAATACACAGCAGGGAGAAGATGGCAATTACAACCCACTGACTTTTGATGGTAAATATGATTCATTTTACACATAAAGACATAGAACAGAATTACTGTTCGTTTATGGGATGATTTGGAGCCTCTTTACTAAAATGATTTTCCTGAACTGAAAGGAGGGGCCAGGGGCAGGCAAATGTGGCCAAGAAATGAGCATCTGATTTAGTGTTTTGCACAGGATCCCCATGACATTGTCCACATCAGCAAAAAAGTTGGCCTGCAGCTGTGCATTGCATACCAACATGATGAGGAGCAGGACTTTTCTTGCGAAGCACAATGGAATGAAAAGCTAAAGAAAAAACTACCAGGGATTCTAGGAAGCAAGAGAGATGTGGCGTCCCCTCCCCACCTCAAGTCCAATAAGGTAGAGTGAACATGAGAGACAGAAGGAAGCTATTACATTAAAAATAAATGACCAAGGTATGAGTTTTTGAGACCTACAGCATATGGCTGGGGAACTTCTTGGGGAAAAAAAATCCTCCTGTGATTGAATTTCCTTTTGATGGGAGACTTTTTCAGGCATACATTCCTTGGTTCCTTTAAACAATACCTGTTCAAGCAGATGTCTAGCTAATGAACAGAGGGGAACACACATAGCTTTTACTTTCATCATTTACTTGGTTTATTTCTGAACTAATTGCCTGTTTTATATAATTTTTTAAAATAGCCTTTTAATATTCAGAACAATGTGACGCTTTGCCCAAGGCTGGTTTAGTTATGATCAGCTCATGTTACTGTACTCTGATCTCACTTTAAAAGAAAGTGGAAGGAATACAATGAAAACAGAAAATATTCAAATGAATTTTCATAATATCTCTCAGCCAAGGATCTCAAAGGACTTTATAAACCCTAGGATGGGAGCCATTTAATATCCATAAAGTCTGAGTCACTTGATTCTATGCAGATGAAGTTCTGGTGCATTGGGAACCTGAAATCCATCTCAACCACTGGCTGGGTTCAGGGCTACAGCATGGCCATCCCATGGCTTCAATTCACGCCAAAAGCTTGAGTATCAGCTACAGCCCTTCCACACCATTAGTACAATGTGTTCAGCCCCTTTGTGATCCTTTATCTGAGGCCTGGGCAGAGACCCCTTCCCCAGCATGCAGAGAGCCAAAGGTTATGTTCACTGCATACAGGCGGAGAAGTTAGATTAAAAGCACATACTCTTGCTGGAAGGTTGCAACGTAATGCAACTCTATTTCTTCACATTCAGAATGGGGTCACACATGAACCCAGAAACAGAGAGACAAAGCAGGCTGCTTTTTAATACAGCGAGGCCTCACTTGCCTCACCATACTCTAGGCTGGCTGGCTGCTGGCTGACAGCTGCTAGGCCCAAATCACATGCTTTCCTAGAGTCCCCTGGCCTGCAAGCAGGGCCGGGAAAAACCACTGCAATTTAAACTGATTATTTAAAATGTTAACAATTTTCAATAGTCCACAAAAGGCATGTAGGCACAGCTGGCACACAAGCAGCCTCCTCCCCATTCAATCATTGCGAATATTTGGGGATTAAATCATATGAGGGCCAATTAGTGACTTAAGCCTCACACAGAAAGCACTAACAGCTGTCTGATGCAGGTAAGTAGTCAGCGTCACAGAAGCGTCACAATCAAACACTGAGCCAGTAACAAAACTGGAACTAGAAAACAAGACCCCTCCTGCAGTGTCCAGTCCCATGCTCTGACCACTTGCCCATGCTGCTTCCCCACATGTGACGCACTAACTCAGCAGCCAACAGTTTTATTTTATATAGTGGCTACCATACCAGCTGCGTCCCAAAATGCAGTATATGTTTAGGTAATAGAACTGCAAAATTATTTCTCTTTCTTTGTGTTATTACTGGCTCAGAGCAGCTACATCCCCTACTCACACAGATGGGCAGGAAGACGTGGGGAATGGGCAGCGCCTTGACACCACCACACCATTGACTCCACCCCCCCAGGACATTCGGGGCGCATACATTGCAGCAGATATAAACTTGTCACGGTTTGCTCTTTGCCTGGCACAGCAAGAAGACCCAGGAAAGCACAACATGCTGGTCTTGCTAAGGGCTAGATCATAAAATGACAACCGTCCTAAGTGACAACGGGGGTGACCAGATAGCAAATGTGAAAGGTTGGGATGGGGGTGGAGGGTAATAGGCACCTATATAAGACAACACCCCGAATATCAGGACAATCCTATAAAATCAGGACATCTGGTCACCCTAGTGACAACTAGCCCTGTGCCAGAGAAGAGGAACTACGCAGGAAAGGGCTATGCTGCAAACAGATTAGTTGCAAGGACAGTTCAGTGACCAGTGAGAGCTGAGCCGAGGGAAGTGGGGGCGGAGAGAGAATGGGTCCATGGGGTGGGCTGATGCATGGTCATGAAGGGTTTCTAAAATCAAAGAGTAGTTTGCACTTGATCTTGAAATTAATGTGCAGTCAAAAGGAGCTGTTTGGTAATGGAGGGACATGGCAGCTCTTCATTGTAATGAGTATAGGTGAGAGAAGGTGGCAGTGCATTCTGCATAAGCTGGGACTTAACTGGGGCAGGTGCCAAGGACCAGATTAAAGGAAAATATTTCAGTGATTCCAGCAATGGCACACCTACTTCAGTTAGCTGCAACAGACCAGATGAGCAACCCCATTGGTAAGTGCGAATTGTTCTTTTACTGGTGTAAGTAAGGGAACGAGCACCTCTGAGTAGTTGTAGTTTCGTCCGGAACAAGGACTACAACCATGCATAGTGTCCTTTTGCCATCCTATATAGAAGGGGCACACTAAGGATGCCATGGAGAGACACATAGCTCTGTAGACATATGTATGAATGGTTGATTTTTTAACCCACATTAGTAAGGGGGAAAAAAACAGACTTGTTTGTCACTGACCCTTCTGTGTCTCTGGCTTCTGTACATGTTGTTATTCTAACAGATTTTTTCTTTAAAAATGACAGACAAGCTGTTGCGTCTGACTGTCTAGATGTCTTGTCTAAGTCTGTCATGCCACCACGCCAATGACCTAACAAAATCCTTCAGTCATAATAATCAGTAACTAGCACAACAAAGACAGAACCAGGGTACTGGAGGGAATGGTTTGGGTTGAGTCAGGTGCATTCTTCTGTTTAATGGCTCTTCTCCCTGAATGTGTGTGACTTAGAGCTGTGCCAAAATACAAGCACTGCCCACTGAAACCCAAATCCTCAGGCAAATTGTAAGTGACACTAGGCTACATGTCCAGCTATGCTAGCCTTTGTTCACTGGAGACTGCTTCCTTCCTCTGTTATGGCTGTTAAATGAGTCGGTCTAATTTTAACCCAGTGTTACATGGGGAAGTGCTTGTATTCCCCCAATGCTTCTTTTTTAAGGCAATTTATGAAATAGGAGTGACTCTCCCCCTAGCACAGCGCGTTCCTGGGAGCCTAGGGTAATGGACACGACTGCTTGATTGGCATGTTTCTGTGTCCTTGGGGTGTGTTTACAAACGTACACTACAAGGACATTGCAAGCTCTTTGGAAGCAAGTATTTTATCCTTTTATTTAGCATTTTTCACCTATCCCAAAGTGCTGAGTATGTTTATAGTGCTAGAGCCCTAATAAGAGTAGAATGTAGCTAACTATGCAATACACAGTTTTCTCTTGTTGGCTAAAAAGCCTGATTTTGCCATTATTTGGAGCAACTGGGTAACATACTTTTGTATTCATTTGCTTTTGGCAGCTGGGTCTGTGAAATATGAAATGCTTATATTTCTCCCTTCTTTCTTTCCCCCTCTCCACAATAGCCTCACTTGAAGTGCTTGCATAACAGATTGCTTCTTTGAAAAGCAGGCATTTATGTCTCTTTGTTTGCTTTTCTCCTGACTGAGAATTTCAATCACCCCACTGTACCAACATGTATGCTTTCTCATTACTCTCGTAGGGTTGCAGACAGCACTGGACTTTCTGCTGCCCCTTGAAGAAAGCAATTGATGGTGATAAAGCAATATATGAATTACATTGTTTTATTCAATGCATGGTGATCTTGTAACCACTTCTGTCTCCCTGTTGCTTTCTGCTGCACATAAAAGAGATGCTTATTCCCCCACAGCTCCAAATCCTGTCTGTGCCTGCAGCAGCCACTGAGAATCCCCCAGTTGACATTTTCCACTTCCTGATGCTTCTGTCAGCAAAAATATTTACTGCTTTTGCTGTTCTTTTCTTCCACTTGGCTCTGTCCTTTTGCCTACAACTTCCCGTTACACAGAACTCTTTTTTCTATGCCTGAAACTGCAAACTAAATTTCAGCAGGCACTGAGCTGCAAGCAAACTGAAAATGCTGCAAAAATCTGGCAGATGAGCTTTTTCTTTTACTCTAAATAGAATCTTTTCACTCAGGGGATATCCAGCAAAAGTCTGAATTTACTGGCTTTGCAGAAATGTTGTTATTTAAGTTTGCATTTGCTATTTTGATGCCTAAATTTTCAATCGTTGAAGCCAAAGGCTAAACTCTCTTGGACTTCATTGGGCCCTTAAGCAGTGGCATACTGTGGGTCTCCGGTGCCCAGGGACCAATACTTGTATTTGCACACACTCCCCGTCGCCAGCAGTGGTAGTGCCTATCGGGGAGAGGGTCTGTGGGCCCATTTCCCTGGCTGCCTATGACAACAAGGGGCAGCTACTTCAGGGAGGGCCTGGCCCGCTCTCCCTACAGGCCGACGCCCAGGGGCATGGCCCCTTCCCATCTTCCCCCCCTCCAGTACGCCACCGCTCTTACGTTCCCAATATAAAAATCATTCCAAGGGAACAAATTGAGGGGAATAATGTGGAGACACCTCTGCACTACTACATCTGGTAAACATCAGCCAGAGGTCTCATGGTTTTGATTTAGGTTAGCTGGCATTAAAGGAGACTCGGGAGTGTTTGCTTTCAGTTCCAAGAGAGAACAAATCTGTCTTAACCCACAGGTCTTCACCTGCCCTCGCTCAGAGGTCATTACACAAAGAAGGCAAAATATTTTGAAGGGGGGAGAATGTTGTGCTTAGCACAATTCTCCTGCTTTGTTCTTCTGTTTCACGGACGGCCTCTCTAAGGCTCCAAGAGAGCAGGAACTATACTTGCACTTGTTCAAATATTTTGAATAATAAAAAGGTTAGTTTAATAAATCTCTGGGAGGAGAGAAAGGAAGAAGAAGTCCCCTGGTTCAGCGCTTCCCCTTTGAACCTTGAGTAGATGTGGCCGAAGTTTAAGTAAGGCCAAGTGACTATCTGGCTTGTATGATCCATTTCTTCTATTTTTTCCCTCAGACTTGAAAGCAAACACCGTGGATTCCCTCCCGTTGGCTCCCCAAAGAAAGCATGAACCTGATACAAGCCCTGAAAACTCTCTGATAATGTTTGCCATGGGTTTCCCCACAGTATGCGTCAGCTCAGCCTACTCCTCCAGCCTGTCCCTTTCCCCTCATTCCTAAGAAACTTTCGTATTTGAAAGCTATCGAACCAAATGCCAAACAAATGATTAACGTTAGTTTTGTTACCTTTAGTCCTGTTTCCCTAGGATCATCCCCCTGGTTCCATTATTAGCAACCCCTAGATTGCCAGCAAAAAGTTGCCATTATCTGGCAGTCGCTAGACGCGAAAGGCAAGTTTACAGGGCTGCATCAAGAGAAGGAAACTCTGCGATGTGGCCTTCCCTAGCTGCAGCCCTGCAAATCTGCTTGAGGGCAGGGCAGCAGTAGATGCCAGGGCTTTCCACTGGGAGTGGGAGTGTTGGGGTTCCATGGATCTGCACAGTGTCTCTCTCTGCACTCTCTTGGGATCGGAGCTTAGCACATCCCAGAACTTCCTTCCCTGGGTGCAGCCCCCTAGCAGAGCACAGCCTGGAGTGTGCAGGGAGAGGTACTATGTAGTCCTGGAATCTGAGCTGCAGCCCTCTTCCTGCTACTGCCCTGCCCACTGCCTCCCAGCCCATCCTGTTGCCCCTTACTTCCTGAGTGGTCCCCGTGTGCAAACAGATTTGTAGGGCTGCAGCCCCCAAAGGAAACACTAGAATGGGCTAAGCATCCGTCACAGGCAGGCTCACAGAGCTAGAGCCAAGGATGGCCTGTCCCAGCGCTTCCTTCTGGGAGTGCGGCCCCATGAACCTGCCTGCAGTGAGGACCTTTCCACCAAGAAACAAAAGAAAAAAAAGTTGCTAATAACATTAAAATCAATGGGACGGGACTGGCTCCTGGCAAACTGTTGCTATTAATCAGAAGTGGGCAATATCTGGGTGGCTATTAAGCCGAATCTACTGTAATTACATTTGACTGGTATCATTAATTCAGGTGTCCATATCTTGATATATTAGAGACATTTCCAGGTATCAGCTTTGTTCTTGCATTGCGCTAAATCTTTGTTTCTATTTCTGGCGGAGAGGAAGGAGGGTCTTATTAAAGCACTGAACTGGGACTCAGGGTAGCTGAGTTCCATTTCTGGCTCTGCGACAGGCTTCCTGCATGACCTTCTGTCTCTGGTCCTCTGTCTGTAGAGTAGCGATAACATTTCCCTACTATCAGAGATGATAAGAGGAGGCACACATTAATGTCTGTGAGATACTCAGATACTATGATGATGAATCCAAATAAGAGCCTAGAGAGAGAGTGGTACCTTGGTGGAATTATCCTGATAAATAGGTGCACAGGGAATCTAACTTATTTGTTACCTGAACCTGAAACAATCCCTAGGGCATATGGGAGGAGAATCAGCTACCTGATTTTTTTTAATTTTGGGGCCAGATCCTAAAAGCATTTATGCATCTGAGTAGCCACATGTGGAAATCAAGATTTTATTCAAATACAGAAGATCATTATAGTACCAAGAACAAGACAGACAAACCTAATATTGAGCCAAATTCTTTTTCTAATAATTTACAATAGTGTAGCTCAGAAGTTTCCAGCATCTCATGTCACTGTCTCCATTTCAGATTTATCTGTTATTTGGACTCTTTAATAAAAACCCAGTAAATATTTCCTGACTTTAAGCTGTTGGTATAAAGATTTCAGATACCCCAGCATCCAGTAGTCTCAGGCTTCCCCATATCTTACATCCCAGTGAAATTTTATGACAAGTTTATAGTTGCATATGCTGATGATCAAAAGCGGTATTTGAAATATCAGATTGCTTGGGTTTATAAGCCTCATTCAGTAAGACTGGCTCTGTTTTTGACTGTGCTGTTCTGAAGAAAATACAGTTCTGCACATCAAGCACATCAAGTTTGCCAGAAACCTCTCAGTTGGACTGATCATCTAGACCCTGAGCCTTCAAAGTGATTTGCTTGCCTGGGCCCCCTGCATCCACCTGAAGACCCACTGAACTGGGGTCTTAATGTGTGTCCATTTTCTTAAGGGCAAGCTTCCTATTTTAAAAAAAGGAGGTGGGTGGCGCTGGGGAGAAGGGAGGGACTGAGACCGTAGTACATAAGGGAAGGGTGGATCTGTCCTACAGGTAAATGATTTGTGGAAACCAATTTTCACTCACTTTTGGAAGAAGGAAATTCACCAATATGCAGAAGTCCATGTTAGTGGTGCATAAGCCTCTCTAAATGGATGCCCACTCTTTAATGTCTGATTTTCACTCCAAATGTCCCAGAGAGGTGAAATAGGCTTGACCGACTCTGTTTTAGGAGCCTATTTTCAACTTGTTGTTTTAATGGGGTTATGCATGAAGGTTAAATCCTTCATGCCTTATGCTGAAAAAGCGCTTTGAGTGCTTTGTACCAAATAAACTGAACACAATCTGAGCAGAAGTGCAGCATATGGGACATTTTTTATTATTGTGTATGCTTGACCTCTATTAGAGGTTGTCAAGTTATATTATGAATACACAAGCCAACAAACTGAACAAATCAGAGAAGTTTGCAAACTGTTTATGAACTACTTCAGATTTCTGCAGGTGGATTTGTTATTCACAAGTATTTGCTGAGCAGTTTGTGTAGACACATTTCAATCTATGAGTAGGTCAAAAACTGCTCACTTTGACTATTTCTTCACCTATCTGCTCTTGATAGCATGTGACTGATCAACTCAGGCCCTAAGTCAGAGGACAACTTTTCAGATTTTTCAAAGAGAAGAATAATGAATGACAAAAATAATTAATGCACTAAAATTTAAATCCTCATTCATGTGGAAATTCAAAAAACTCAGAATGTGGTGAATATTTTAGGAATAAACCAGGGGTCATCTGAATACCGATTCCCAATTAATGATATGATCACACGTAACAACACAGAAAACTCATCATGCTCAGATATCCTGCTTCCACGCCACTGACAATGCCAGCTTTCACTGTTCGCTAGTCCAATTTTCCTTCATATACTTTTCCCATGCCACCTCTTATGCAAGAGAGGAGCTCGCTGTTAAAATCCACAGTCACTACATTACCCTCTTTCAAATCCCTCCTTAAAATGCTTTCCTGTTGTGAAGCATACAAAACACACAATAGCATCTAAGTAGTGGGTATGTTGTAATTTCTACTTATATGATTATTTCACCATTACTTGGACCTTCCTCCTTGGCTTGTATTTATCACACACACGTGTCTGTAGCTATCTCTAGTCTGCTTCTTGCCTGAAGCAGCTTGCAATCTAAACTAGAGCTGGGAAGAAAATGCTTCTCCCCATCCCATGAAAATTCCCCTGTTGTACCTGTCTAGAAGAAAGCCATGATCTAATTAGCTGAAAAGAGTTTCAACCCACCAACGGGCACATGGGCACTAGAAAAGCTCCTCACCATCAGGTCACTTCACTACATCAAAACTTTTGTATTGGAACAGTGGAAACTATCTATTCATTTCAAACCTTTGAATAGTTTTTTTAAAGTTTCCTTCCCACCCTGCTGGTCCATCGCGTTGGAGAGAGGAAAGAGAAGTTCCTTAAGAGATTCAGATGGCCGGGAGCCCCCATTTCCTCCAGCTGAGGTGCAATGTGAAAATAAAGGCTGCCTCTTCCTCAGCTGATTGACAAGACTATCCTGAGCAAGACACAAAAGAACAAGGAGCGTGGGCTGGCTCTGATCTACTCTGCTAATTGGCAGGAGTGGATTTTCAAAGGAGAAGTGGTGTTGCCAGCCCCACACCCATCAGCTGATTGGTGAGAGCAAAGCTTCAAAAGCTTTCACTTCTGAGCAGCATGGTAGAATGGAGCCAGCGGCTCCACTACATCTCTGAAGTCTTGCTCAGGCTGATGCTGAGGAGAGAAAGGAAGCAGAGCTTTCAAGAAGTCGTCATTTTAAAACCCTCAGAAGTACTGTAGGCCAAATTCTGGTCTGACTTCACTGGAGTTACACTGGGTTTGCAGTGGAGGTGAATGAGTTTAGAATCTGTCCCTGTGTCTGTCCTGGCCAAAGTTCCGCAACTGAGACTGCATAAGACCCCAGGGTTTTTTTTCGCAAGACATATTTTGTTTTCGAGAGACAGGGTGAGTGAGGCAAGATCTTTTATTGGACCAACTTCTGTTGGTGAGAGAAAGATGCAGTCAAGTTTCCACAGAGCTCTGCTTCAGAGCTGAGAAATGTACTTTTTTTATATACTTGTATTTTGTTTTGGCATCTGGTCAACTCATTCATTTCAGTGGGGTTGCATCGCTTGTAACATCAGGATGGAACCTGGCCAACTATATTTTAAACATTTAAAACTTCCATTTTTCAGACTGATTTTATATGTAGAACACACGTCCTAAAGAGACACTCAGACCAGTCAAGAAGAGGGCACGTGAATCGGTAGACAAAGCACCCCAGATCAGGCTGGCACATATTTGGGGGCAAATTTGGCCGTTAGTGGTGCCTGGACAGGATCAGATGCCAATGAGCTCGCATGAGGGCAGATTTTGGCTTTTTTTTAACTTCTGTGCACACTTATCAGGAGGCTGCCTCAGCATGTTAACTAGCATCTTTCTTGAGTTATTTTACAGGTAGCAATGCAAATGGGAAAGAATCAACAGTAAAACAGGCTTGGGTACTTAGCTGTCAGTCAATAAATCATTATAAACAGTGGGATTTCCATTAGTGTTCAACATTAGCCCAACCCTGCTCCCACTGAAATTAATAATAAAACTCCCATTGACTTTAGTGGGAGCAGCAGCAGGCCAACGCCAAGTGCTTTTGAAAATCCCATCCTAAACGGCTACTGATGCCCCAGTGACATCTGTACCAGCACCTGTAATTGCATGGCTGCTGTAATTCTCTATCTCCATTCTTCTATACGCAGTCTTTAACTCTGACTGTACTGCTCCTGTCTTTTCCTGATTAGGAATCCAGCATTTCAGATATATTGCATGAATACCATGACTATTGTCATTTTGTTACAGTGTAATATGTTGTGGCTCCATCCAGTACAAACCACAAAGTTTACTAGGCTCCCATCACTCTGTCTCTTTCTTGTTGGGCTATTTCTTCTTAAATTAACTAATCCCCAGCATCCTTTGTCTTCAGATTCTCTAAAATAATCCAGTGTTTGCTTCTGCGCACTTGTGAAAGAGTTAATATCAGCACCCAAAGTACTATCTTTATTTTATAGCAGTGGTTTTCTGGAAGTGTTAAAACACAATCCCAGCAATTTTGTGCAACTATATTCATATTTCTAAAGACCTTGATCCTTAGCCACTAATGAGTTTACTTCAGACTTCTCAGCTACTCGATGCTTAATATATCAATCTTGCTATAATACTTTTAGGGCCTGATCCAACTCCCACTAAAATCAATGGAAAGATCCATTTGTAATTTTTCTTCCTCAAGGTCTTACTCAGGTACTAAGATCAAATTCCAGAGTCCTTAACTGAGCAAAACTCCCATGGAAGATTGCAGAATTTGGCCTTAAATAATTAATTCTCCCCAAAGTCCTCTAAGGTAAAAAATAAGTACCATCAATATCACTTGCAGACTGAGGCAGGGAGTTTAAGAAACTAATCCAAGACCATAGGTGAAGACATTTTCAGAGCTAGGACTAGACCTCAGAAGTTCCATGCTCCCAAGAACAAAATCACTTGGCTATGCACACATTCCAATTTATGTGGTACATGACATAGACATCCTAAATGGAGAAGTCAGTTGGCTGATTCATGTCTTGATCCAATCAATAACTAATATGGCTAGATAAATTGTATTAATTTTACTTTCATAGGTCCCAATTCAGCAAGATACTTAAGGTACTTTAGTAGTCCCATCACGTGCTTAAAATTAGACACCTGCACTCAGACCTTGCTGAATGAGGGCCATGAGGAAAATTTTCCTTTAAGAAAAAAAATGTATCTTTATTGACAAATGTAAAACACCTTTGGCACTTCTAACAACTGGATTAAGAATCTCTATATCTGTGCTGTTAACACTTGGCTTTCAAAGAAACAAGATTTTCTGTTTTTATCGAGAATGTACAGTAGCATTACTAAATGTTTCTGATCCATTGTGCATCTGAGACCTAAATGGCATGGGATCTTGATCAGGCATAAACTATTTGGAGTTCTATAGGAATCCCAGCCGTGTTATAAAAGTAGCAGAGACTAAATACTAGACACCAGTTTTGAAAACAAGAACACGTAACTCTAACATGAACTTCAGTAAATTGTTTATACTCTGGCTCAAACACATGACATTCAAACCCCACTCAAAATTAGCCCCACAAAATCAAGCTAAATGAATAGCTCATATCAGAGTTGGCTTAGCTTCAGGAAAATTTATCTTGCCTTTGTAAACACAGCTGAGCCTCCATTTTCCCCTTTCCCATTGGCAACGTATTTCAGTGCTGCTAAATAAGGATGTCTGAACAGTCGCTCCTTGTACAGAAATTTCCAAGTTTTCAGCATCAGTGTATTTCTGACAGCTATCCTTGCTCTGCTCAGCACACTGAAAATAAGTGTTCAGAATTTGTATTTATAAAACGTGAGTTCTTTAGTCAGGATTTTATTAGGATAAACCGTTTGCTGGGTTACCTCTGAGGATTAATCCGGCAATAAAGAAAGCCCCTTTTTCATCATGGTCTCTAAGGGACTATGTCCTGTCAATGGTTCCATTATCAAATCCCACATTTTTGGATAGAATTAGCTAGGTCAAACTCACTCCAGAATAAAATCTGGCAAATTCCTATCAAGAAAAATCTTTTCCCCCCTATAAAATATTATCTAAATATAAACAATATCTGCCCATTTCTATGCCCCAGAAGCCCAGCACCTATTGTTCAAAATCAGCTACATGTTTCCATACTGTAGATTAGTGTCTTTGGATATTTAATTTTTGTGGTGTTTCTCAGAACTTCTAAATACCAAGGATTTCCCTGTTCTATAACCCTTCTCCATTCATTTGCATCTCCCATGAGCCATTTTACCCCAGTCAGAAATTTTGTGGAAAGAGGACTGGTGATTGACTCCCTTCTGGGTCCAACCATTTCATTCTTTAAATTTGTTAAAAGGGATCATTGCTGAACAGCTTCAGAGTCCTTCACAGACCCACTTCGAACTAAGGGTCAGGAATCAGTTAGCACCTAATCCAGAGCCTGTTGAAGTCAATGGAAATTCATCGACTTCAGTGGGTTTTGGATTAAACCTTACTGAGGTCCAGAAAATTTATAACTGAGGACAGTCCCAGAAGGAGTGGGTCCCATATTTAGAGTAGCTTGCCATTTTCTCTTGTCATTGAGAGTCACTGATAGAGAGCAGTATAACCTGTTCAGGATGAAAGCCATCAGGTCTTTTAACTCATTGCGATAGTCCTGCAGTTAGCTGCACCCACGGTGTTAGTGGTCACATGGCGTGCAATGGCAGGTCTGCTTCAGAAGATGGACCTCATGTGGGTGAGGGGCAACAGAACAATTGTGTGCAAATTTATATTACCTGGTCCTGTGGAGGTGGTAGGCACCCTCAACTCCTACTGACTTCAGTGGGATTTGCGGGAAACAAGCACCTTCTCTCAAGATCGGAGTGAAATCGTGGCCCTCCTGAAGTCAATGGCAAAACATGCATCAACTTCGCTGGGGCCAGGATTTCGCTCCAGGTCCTTAGTTCTGTACTAGAGAGTTCTGAAAAGCACTTAATCCTCATATGCCATGGGAGGAGAGGGGGGGAATTTCAAGGGCACTCAGCATAGTCCTGGCTCTGCTTCCATTGAAATCAGCTTCCCATTAACTTCCAGGGAAGCAGAGTTAGACCAACACTGAGCACTTTGGAAAATCCCATGCCACACACCGTTCAGTCACTGAGGAACAGAACAACATGGTGAATATTATTAAAGCAGAGTTTCTATCTGTTAACAAGCTGAAGTCCTGAAAGTGAGGGTTTCCACACAGCACTGTTCTTTTAGTATTAAACCTTCACCTTTTTTTTTGGCAGACATTAATACGAAAAAGCTACAGCAGCGTTAGTATCAAACCCAAACTCAATGGGGCAGACCCTCAGGTAGGTCAGATCAACAAAGTGCCATTGAAGCGGATTTACACCGGCTCAGGAACTGAACCAGAAGTTAATTTTTTTCCTTCACACATGCCTGCAGGACTAGAGGTTGCTGTGAAACAAATAGCTAATTAGCATGCCAGTGGTATAACCTACCTGGTTTTTAAATGTGCCATCTAATGAGGAGAAGGCAAATGTGTGACTGTATCAAGGGGAAAGATAATTGCAGGCAGGTTACTATTAACTCCAGAAGTGATGTCATCTAAACATCACCTGTGTATTGTCTAACTGATGCATTCTATGTATTAAGTACCCATGTAACTCTTTTCATGCTGCAGGGACAAAGTAAACTCTCTGAGGCCTGGAAATGGGATTTATTTTGCTTTCTTACACATTGCTTTTCAAGTGCAGTTCATTCATTTGGCTTTTAATGACTTGGAAAACCAAGCATATTTGCTCTTTAATCTAATCTGATCTAAGAGATGATTTTGTTCAAAAGCCGTTGTCACTTCGATCCAAGGAATAACACTCTTGGCTTTAACAGCACTGCATCCAGTTGTACAGCCAGATTTCATAACTCCCCACTGAATTTCATCTGGGCAAGCCAGAGGGTCATATTGTGGTGAGCAATCTGTGGCTGCACAAGACAGAGGGTTTGAAGAACTTCTCTCCCCCTAGCTTGCTGGCACAGAGGCTTGCCTCAGCTGGAGTAGGCAGCACAGGAACTGGTCTGTTCCTGCTACCAGACTTCCCTAAAAGCGAGAGGAAGAAAGTGGAGGTTTTTCCGTTGGCTTCAGTTAGACTTGCTTCCCAGGGGATCTTACCTACTAACTCCCTGAGTTTGTTAAAGTCTGCCTTCTTGAAATCCATTATCTTTATGGTGCTGTTTTCACTCCTACCATTCCTTAGAATCAGGAACTCTTATCATTTCATGATCACTTTCACCCAAGCTGCCTTCCACTTTCAAATTCTCAACCAGTTCCTCCGTTTGTCAAAATCAAAGCTACAACAGCCTCTCCCCCAGCTGCTTTCTCTGTCTTCTGAAATAAAATATTGTCTCCAGTACATTCCAAGAACTTCTTGGATAATCTGTGCTCGGCTGTATTATATTCCCAACAGATATCTGGGTAGTTGAAGCCTCCTATCACCACCAAATCCAGTGCTTTGGAAGATTCTGTTAGCTGTTTACAAAAAGCCTCATCCACCTCTTCTTCCTAGTTAGATGGTCTTTTGTAGACCCCTACCATGACATCACCCTTGTTTTTTTACCCCTTTTATCCTCACCCAGAGACTTTCAACAAGTCTGTCTCCTATTTCCATCTCAACCTCAGTCCAAGTGTATACATTTTAATACGTAAGGCAACACCTCCTCCCCTTTTTCGCTGCCTGTGCTTCCTGAGCAAGCTGTGCCCATCTATACCAATATTCCAGTCATGCGTATTATCCCACCAAGTCAGTGTGATGCCAGCTGTGTCACAGTTGTGCTTATTCACTAGTATTTAATAGGTGGGTGATCTTCAAAAAACCCAGATAAATGTGAAAACCTTTGAGTTTCTCTCATGTAAATCATGAGAGGTGAGCAACATGATCAGGTTTACTTCAACATTTTAGATTTTTTTTGGGGTCAATTTACAGAAATCAACATAAGAATGGCTACACTGTCCATCTTGCCGAGTATCCTGTCTTCCGACAGTGGCTAATGCCAGGTGCTTCAGAGGGAATGAACAGAACAGGCAATCATCAAGTGATCCATCCTGTCACCCATTCCCAGCTTCTGGCAAACAGCAATTTCTGCCCATCTTGGCTAATAGCCATTGATGGACCTATCCTCCATGAACTTATCTAGTTCTTTTTTGAACTCCATTATAGTCTGGCAAGCAGTTGCACAAGTTAAGTATGCGAAGTGTGAAGAAATACTTCCTTTTGTTCGCTTTAAACCTGCTGCCTATTAATTTAATTTGGTGACCTCTAGTTTTTGTGTTATGAGGAGTAAATAACATTTCTTTATTTACTTTCTCCACACCAATCATGATTTTATAGACCTCCATCCTATCCCCCCTTAGTCGTCATTTTTCCAAGCTGAAAAGTCCCAGTCTTATTAATCTCTCCTCATATGGAAGCTGTTCCATACCCCTAAAAATTTTTGTTGCCCTTTTCTGTACCTTTTCCTGATTCATTCTGATACATCTTTTTTGAGATGGGCTACCAGATCTGCACGCAGTATTCAAGATGTGAGCATGCCATGGATTTATGGCAACATGATTTTTTCTGTCTTATTATGTATCCCTTTCCTAATGATTCCTAACTTCTGTTAGCGTTTTTGACTGCTGCTGCACATTGAGTGGATGTTTTCAGAGAACCATCCACAATGACTCCAAGATCTCTTTCTTGAATGGTAACAGCTAATTTAGACCCCATCATTTTATAGGTATAGTTGGGATTATGTTTTCCAATGTGCATTACTTTGCATTTCTCAACACTGACTATCATTGGCCATTTTGTTGCCTAGTCACCCAGTTTTTTGTAACTCTTTGCAGCCTGCTTTGGACTTAACTATCTTGAGTAGTTTTGTATCATCTGCAAATTTTACCACCTCACTGTTTACCCCTTTTTCTAGATCATTTATGAATCAATCTATTGTTACCTCCTTTTTTGGCTAATCAGCAAGAACCAAAACACTTTCTATGACTACCCATGAATATACATATATTCCACTCTCAGCAAAAGGCTTTCTCTTGCGATGTTCACACTAACAAACATAATAAAAATACTCTATTTTTCATCCCCATAGAGCTTTTCTGAGACTCTCCTATTGTACTTAGCATGGACACGATTATAAGAGACATCAAGGTCATTATGCCTGTTTATACTTTAATAACATGCTCCTGTAATGACTTAATTCCTCTTATAGGACATGACATGACAGACTCTTTTCCCTGATATGACTGTAGCTTTACTAAGTACTCCAAGGCAATTCGGGGAATGGTAGACTGAGGAAATTTGTGTAACTTAATCACACTCACCCAATCTGGTTCTCACCTCTGGAAGAATCAATACGCTTGAATAGAAGATGTGTCGCTCCTTCAATTGTCCTGCTACAAGTGGCACATCTGACACTACTCAAACAATTCCAGAAATCCTTTGATTGCATTTGCTCACATAATTTCCAGATGGCTCTGCATAGAACCAGGAAGAGCTATTTCCAAAAGGATTAGTTACGGCATTGTACACCTTCAAATACAAATAAGGCTCTGCTATGCAAGAACAGTCAAATGTTTCCTTCCTCGGTCAACACAAGTGTCCCCTTTGTCTCTAAATAATAACTACTCTGGATCAGATTGAGTTACTCTAATTCACATTCACATTCACAGATTGAGTTACTCTAATTAGGTAGCACTTTATTATACACCTTACCCTTACTCTTTGCATAGTCACATTATTGTATCATAGTATGGCTATAAAACATCTCCAAACGATGTCCCAGGATTTTACTGATTTTGATAATTAATGCATTTTCATTAAAAAAAACCAAACCATATTTGTTAGCTGCTCTTGTAGATACACAGACAAAGCAGTTGTGCAAATTTTGGAAAAGAAATGTGATGCATATACAAATCTGGAAAAACACTAAAAGATGTCAATCAAGAGCAAGGCAAGATAAATGTTGTTTGAATAAGAAATAATTTTCCAATTAAAGCAACATTTATTTAAATATTTGCTAGAAAGACAAGTAAAAATGGAACTTAAATTTCTATGTAGCAGGGGTGGCCAAACTGAGCCGTGTGTGGCTCTTTTACAGATAAAGTGCAGCTTGCAGAGCCCTCTATGCCCTCTCCCGTTCTCCACCTACCAGACTGTGGTGGGGAGCTCAGAGCTTCCGCTGTGTGGTAGGATGATGGGGCTAGAGCAGGGAGAAGGGTCTTGGGGGGGTCAGTAAGTTTGGCCACCCTGATATATAGCATCAATTATATACATATGCTCAAAGGGCAAAATTCACCATTGTGCAGAAAGCCAATTGTACAGCAAATGCAGAACTTGCATCCTCAACATTATCTGTGCTGGTCTTCTGCATAGGGGTGATTTCACCCAAAAGTCAGTGACTTCTGGCAATCCAATTCCTCCCACCAGTGCTGAATTTTTTTTTTAAATGGTTTCCTCCTGATTTATCCAGCGTTTATCATATATTATCAAACTCTATACTGGAAAAGGCATACTTGCAGTTAGGTAATAAAGCAATATTTTGGCAGGTTTACTACTCATAGCCAAGGATTATTCCTGGCATACCAAGTGTGATGCTGATGCCAGCTCAGATCAAAACTGTAGGATCAGCTGAAAACTGACAAACTCACAGCTGAAAGGCAAGCCAATTCACTTATGTATGAGTACAGATTAAAGTGGTTATTAATTGTATAAGAATGTATTTGGTATTTAAACTTCATGAAAACTATTGGGATGTTAAATATAATGTATTGTTTTCTCTTATCTGTATCCTGTTATAATGTAATAACAATCATTTACATTGTATACACCCCCTGTAACTAAATAACCTGTCAAATGAGAAAGAAGCCTTATGTAATACAAATAAAGAACTTTAGCAGAAAAGTACTAATCCTTGTGCATTTGAAAGCAAGTGGTCAGTGTGTGAGAGGATCAGAGATCAAAGACTCTAAATGCTCGCCTCTCTCGCCACCATTCAAACAAAGAGCTCACATGGGTGGTGACCCTGTCAGCTTGTTTTCTGTGAGATGCTAGAAGAATGGATTCTGGGAAAGATCCTGCATCTCTGGCATATTTGGACTCTTACAGGGAATGCAAAGTGGAGATTCCCCAGCACAATCTGGGTACCCTGAAAAGACTTTTAGGAAACTGGCAGTTTATTCCACCTCTGCCACCATTTGGAATTATAGATTTCAGCTCACCTGCACCTATACTTTACCTGCTTTAACTTCTCAATAACTTTAATTTCCCTTTTTTAGCTAATAAACCTGTAGTTAATTTATTATAGAATTGGCTATCGGCATTGTCTTTGGTGTGAGATCTAGAATGCAGCTCGAACTGGGTGAGTGACTGGTCTCTTAGGACTAGGAGTAACTTGGAATATTTGTGGGTTTTGGTATAAATGACCATTTATAACTACATCCAGTTTGTCTGGGTGGCAAGACAGGCTGGAGAGGCTAAGGGGATAGTCTGTGACTTCATGGTAAGATTGGTATAGTGATCCAGGAGTTCACATTTGTTACTGGCGTGGTGAAATCTAATTATAGAACACACCACCAGTTTGTGATGTCTGCCCTGAGGTCAGAACTCACAGCGGCGAGCCACTCCAGACTGCATGACACCAACAACATTGAAATATACTGGTGAGTGACTGGCATTATGCAGACATACAGGGCTTGATTCTTCACTGCTTTGGTAGATAGTTACACACATGAGAAGAGTGTAATACTGCCAATGGTAGCATCATGCAGTCACTTTGGGGTAAATGACTACACAAGTTGCCTGTAATGAAGCCAGAAACCTCAAATATGTGTGTTTATGAGCATGTTATAGAACACAGTGAGGCCATATTAGTATTTTGGTAGGGAAGTGTTCAAATGTGTTTTTTATGTATATGTTGCAGATAGTATCCAATGGCCAGTGAATGGGATTCTTAATTCAGGTGACAGTGTTGTTTAGCTGTGTATAATCCAAGGCAGTCTCTCGCATTTTCTTGTATTTGATTTCTCTTGCAACTGGTATATGGACTTCTCCATACATTGTAGATGTCGTCAATGTTTTCAGTGTGTTCTGTTTAGTTATCACCCTATATCCAGTCCAAGAGTTAGATGTAACTACAGATAAAAACAAATAGTTTGGACATAAAATGTCTGGTGCCTCAATGTACTGCTGCTTTCTAGTTATTTAGATCCCTGTATGCTGAGCTGCCTAAATATCAGGACATCACAACCTGAAGGCCTGGTCCTGCAAAGTTTTGAACAACTTGCGGTATTAGGTCCTTTATATCATCACCAGATGGTGATGATAGTTCATCATAAAATTTACACTGGTTTTGAAGACTCAGTTGTTACTATGCTATAAAATACAACAGCAATGCTTATAACGTGTAACTGAAGCCTGGCATGACATGAGTAATTAACCCCAGGAGGGAGGCCTCATTTCTTGGAAGATGGAATTAGGGAGGTAAACAGATCACTAGGTTGAAAAAAGACAGAATTCTGAGCCAGCTAAGATAAGAGAGAGAACACCAAGGGAACCATTTACTAACAATGGACAGGAGAAGTTAGAAATGTAAAGAGGAGGTTGAGCATGGACAATGCATTGACAGAGCACGCTGCACAGGGATTGGTTCCTGCAAAGTAACCAAGCCAATCCAAAAATGTGTGTTGTAATGTATAGTAAATGCAATGAGATGTGTAAATGTATACGAAGGGAGAGGGTTTCTGTGTAACTCTGGCTGTGCAGTAAGCCCTATACCCACCTCCCCTACACTTGAGTCTGATCAACTCAGCATAGCTTTGCTGTATGCCAAATAAAGGAACACGAGTGATGAAAGCTGGAGTCAAACTGAGTGTTTTGGATCCCAGAGGACTGGATGAAGTGTTCTCCCAGAACTGGACAAGGCATTCTGGATAAGCCAAGTGGAAAAGGTCTTGGAAAAACATCCCAGCAACATGAGCCATTAGTAGAGCTCTGTGGCACACACCTGGATTTGTATGTGATATTTTTGAGTTATCAATAACTAAACAGTGCCCCTTCCCAATACTCCTTAAGGGACTAGTATTATATTAAGTTATGCTGAGTTTCATATTATTACTTTAAATCAGAGTATCTTTCAGAAGAGCTGTTGAACAAAAACTTTTTATAGGATTTTTTTATTGCTACATTTTTCTACACTCTTCATGCACTTGTATCACAATACTCAAATCCCTGTATAACTGCTCACATGGGATGTCTATTAAAATATATTCTCTTCTGATTACATCAGCACATATATTTGATATACAAGAATGACAATGATCTATGGAAAGCATGTGCTGAATAAAACTGCAGTTATATTAGTGATAAAAGTTTGTGTTGGCAAAAGAGGTATTCTCTTTGCAGAAAAAAACCCACCTCTAAATCAATAGTGGACTTTAGTTGAATGATTTCTTTGAACAGAAACTATCATTGTCAGGGTGGAAGATTAGGAAGGCACAATTTAAAAATGGCCCTTTTAATGCAAAATGTAATTCTAAAAAGTTATAAAATGCTTTCAAACAGTAGGCCTTTTATTTGGCCTTTATTGATGCCCTACATGTTCAATCCAGTTAACCAAATCAGACAATCCCATATCATTAAAGATGATCTCATAAATATGTGACTCCTGAGCAATTTACTTACATGGACTTTAATTCTAAGCCCTGATGTAGTCTGACTAGCACTGTTGTTTGCTTAGCACAATTTAGTGGTTGCTGAGACAAATCCAGCATTCCCAAGACCCACGTTAATAAAGCAGATGAAGTCATGAATTCTGGATGCTGCATGAAGGGGAGAAAAAAGAAACTATTACCAAAAAGATGTTTTTCTGTTAATAATTTCATACATTATAAACATACCCATAGTTATCAGTCAAATAATATTTTGGGGGTTTAAAATGTTAATGAGAAAGACTTAGAGAAGTAGGCTGTATCCACAACCACAGATTCCAGTGAGCCATCCGGCAGTAGTGTGTTAAATTATCCCATAATTAGTACAAGATCAAAACAATGGCCGTCTGTGACTGGCAACAACATCCATGATGTGGTGCAGTGGGGTTCAAAGAGAAAAGTGTGTCCCAGTAAGTTATGTGTATAATTCCAAAAGGCCCAGTGACTATCACATCAGTTACATTCTTCAAAGAAGAAAGACTATTTATTCATTAGTTGCATTATTTAGTACCCTGATCCCTGCTGAAAAACATGCTATTTGTACAAGGACACGGTGAGCAAAAACAGAGACTCAAACCACCTGGGCACTACATCGCTATGTAATCTGGTCTGGCAGCATATTGGAAGGTGGGAGAGGAGCAGAAGATCTCTTAGCAGCAGTACAGCACAGAAGTCAGGCTTGGGGTAGCAGATTAGGAAAATAGACATCCATGGCCAAGGTTTTTTTTTAAAGCAACTATTATCGATGCCTCAATTTTGGGGTTCCCAGCTCATGACTGCTTAACAGGACATGATTTTCAGAGCTTTTCAGAAAGTCATGTATTAGACTGCCCAGAGACTGCATAATTATATTGTCCTTCCCCATATCCTTCCTGTCCCTTCTCTCTTCCATTTGTTCTCATTTTAATTTAGACTGTAAGATGCTTGTGGCAAGGAATCTGTCTACATCTGTATTACAAAGTGGCACACATGTTTACAATGCTATATAAATAATAATAATGGACATATTTCACTTTATTGGGGATTCAGCTATCTGCTACACTTTCCATTGTATTATTCATATGCATTCCTCTGTTTTACACACACACACACACCCCATATATAAAAACGGACATCTCCTTTTTCAAAAAAATTCATTTTTCATCACATTGGATGATGAGTGGGAGTAGCACCATTAATTTCTTGCAAGTCTCTTTTCTTCTAAGTTACTTATATTTTTCCTCTTGCTTCGTATTTTCCTTCGTATGTCACAACTAAATTAGGACTGCGCATCCTGGGCATGGTGAGTTGATTGATGTGCATGTCACAGTTGTGTGAAGCATGCTGGCACAAAGCTGATCCCACATTACTTGTGTTAGATATGGCCCTCTACGGATAAGTCTGAAAATTCCAGAAGGGCAGTGTTTTTGGAAACCTATTCTGTCTGAAATACCATTCCAGCATTTATCTCTGTGTAATGTGAACATCTGCTGTTGTGCTTAGCAAGCTTGCACTTAGACTGCATTTGGGTATCAGCTGGAACGGTGTAACAGAACTTGAGCAATCAGAGTAGAGCCTGCTCAGATACTAGATCCAAAGACACAACACGCCTAGTGTCTCTGTAATCAAATATACCGCTGTCTACCTCAGAGCCGTTTTCAATGCTTGCTGATTCTTGGGGTTTTACCATTGACTTCAGTGGGGTCAGGATTTCATTGTTGGACTCCTCAGTAATGAAAGCTCATCTCTGAGCCGTGTTAATTACATGCATAACAGAAGATTTGGGGCCCAAATCAATTCCCACTAATGTCTTTGGACAGGCTCCAACTGTCTTCAGTGAGTGTAAGGTTAGCTGCTTAGTGAATGGAAACTTTTTACTTTAATAAGAAAAGAAAGCAAGACGGGTCAGTTATTCCATCTGCAGTGTTCTAAAGCTATGCATATGATCGCTCTCATTTTCTCTATTCACTTGCATTTTATCATCCTCCAGGAAGGAGGAGTTTAAGTATATTAGGAACAAAAAGAATCTTCACAATGGTATTGGTCTATTACTAGATGGAAATGGAAGAGTTAACAATAATAATGCAGAAAACACAGAAGTATGAAATAAATAATTCTGTTCTGCATTTGAGAAAAAAACATGATTCAGTCAGATGAGGATGATGACACTCTTTCCTTTCCTTTAGTATCTCAGGAGGATGTTAAACAACAGCTACTAAAGTTAGACATTTTTATATCAGCAGGTCCAGATAACTTGCATCTAGGGCTGTCAAGTGATTAAAAAACTTAATTGCGATTAATCACATGATTAAAAAATATTAATAGTGCTTTTAAACAATAATAGAATACCATTTATTTACATAGTTCTGGATGTTTTCTACATTTTCAAAAATATTAACTTCAATTACAACACAATACAAAGTGTACAGTGCTCACTTTCTATTTATTTTTATTACAAATATTTGCACAGTAAAAAGAAACAAAAGAAACAGTATTTCAATTCACCTTGTACAAGTACCATAGTGCAATTTCTTTAATCATGAAAGTTGAACTTAGAAATGTTGAATTATGTTATAAAAAAAAAAAAAAAAAACTGCACTCAACAATAAAACAATGTCAAACTTTACAGCCTACAAGTCCACTCTGTCCTACTTCTTGTTCAGCCAATTGCTAAGTTTGTTTGTATTTACGGGAGATAATGCTGCCCACTTCTTGTTTACAAAGTCACCTGAAAGTGAGAACAGGCATTTGCATGGCACTGTTGTAGCCAGCATTGCAAGATATTTATGTGCCAGATGCGCTAAACATTCGTATGCTCCTTCACGCTTCGGCCACCATTCCAGAGGACATTCATCTATGCTGATGACGGGTTCTGCTGGATAACGATCCAAAGCAGTGCGAACCAATGCACCTTCATTTTCATCATCTGAGCCAAATGCCATCAGCAGAAGGTAAGATTTTTTTCTCTAAGTCAGTTTTGTGGAGCTGGGAAGGGGTGTGAGTTGTGCTGGAGATGGGTGAATTCTTGATGCTCTCCTATTGGGTTGGGTTTCTGAACTCACCAGGCTCGCCTCCTGTCCGAAGAAAGTTTCATCTTAGAAATCTGCATTCAGTGTTGGAGGAGAACAGGGGAGGGGAAAGCAAGTAACGTGTGCAGGAGGAGTGTCCGGGAGGACGGGGTGACAACGGGGAGGAGCAAGCATGACTTGTGCAGGAGGAGTGTGAGGTAGGTGCGTTGCTGCTGCTTCTGGAAGAGTGGTTTCTGGTACTGGGCTCGCCTCCTTTTACTGAGCTAGGGGGGCTCCCTTCAACTGACTGACCCCTTGTTTGCAAGGAAGAGTGGATTTTGCCTCAGGGACTCAGCATACAGCAGGGGTGGAGAGGCTGGTGCAGGGAGGCTGAGCTCACCAGGCTTCTGTTTTCTAGGAGGTACTCCTGGAGCGAGGGGTTGCCCAGCGGCTATGGGGAACAACACGGGGGCGAATGTGTCAGGATCCCTACCTCAGCCAGAGCCTCTACCTCTCTCCTCTTCTCTTCACACCCTCTGGTGGCAGCTAGGGTTACTGCACCTGACTGGACACACTCCCTCCCCAGTTGACGCCTCCCTCCCCACCCAGAGGCCTGTGATTAACACATGAAAAAAAAGTGTTAATTGTGTTTTCGATTAATTGCAGGCATTAACAGCCTACTTGCATCCAAAATTTTAAAAGAGCTGGTTGTAGAGCTCACTGGACCATTAATGTTGACGGAGCAGCGGGGAAGTTCCAGAAGACTGGAAGAAAGCTAATGTGCCAATATTTAAAAAAAATGATAGACAGGATGACCTGGATAATTATACAGCTGTCAGACATCTATCCCAGGCAAGGAAACGGAGCAGCTGATATGGGACTTGATGTATAAGGAATTAAAGGAAATTGATACAATTCATGCTGATCCACATGGGTTTAAGGAAAATACATTCTGCCAAACTAACTTAGTTTTTTGGGTTTTTTTTAAAGGAGTTTACAAGTTTGGCTGATAAAGGTAATAGTGTTGATGTAATATACATAGACTTTTATAAGGGATTTGACTCGATACGACATGACATTTCGATTAAAAACTAGAATGATATAAAATGAACATGGCACACATTAAATGGATTAAAACTGATTTACAGATTAGTAATTATAAATGGGGAATCATCATTGAGAAGGTGTTTTCTAGTGGTGCCTGGGACTGGTTCTTGGCCTTATACTATTTAATATTTTTATTAATGATCTGGAAGAAAACACTAAAATCATCACCGATAAAGTATGCAGATGACCCAAAATTCAGGGAATGGTAAATAATGAAGACGACAGTTCACTGATACAGAGCGAGCTGGATCGGCTGGTAAGCCAGGGGCAAGCAAACGGTGTGTGTTTTAATATGGTTAAATGTATACATCTAGGAGCAAAGAATGTAGGCCATACTTACAGGATGGAGAACTCTATCCTAGGAAGTAGTGACTCTGAAAAAAGATTTGGGCATCATGGTAGACAATCAGCTGAACATGACCTCCAGTGTGATGCTGTGGCCAAAAGGATTAATGAGATCCTTGGATGCATAAACAGTGGAATCTTGAATAGGAGTAAAGGAATTATTTTACCTCTCTATTTGGCACTGGGGCGACCACTGTTTGAATACTGTGTCCAGTTCTGGTGTCCGCAATTCAAGAAGGATGTTGGTAAATTGGAGAGGGTTCAGAGAAGAGCCACGAGAACAATTAAAGGATTAGAAAATATGCCATATAACAATACACTCAAGGAGCTCCCTCTATTTAGCTGTACAAAGAGAAAGTTAAGGGGTGACTTGATTACAGTCTTTAAATACCTACGTGGAAAACAAATATTTAATAATGGGCCCTTCAATCTAGCCCAGAAAAGTATAACACATTCCAATGACTGGAAGTTGAAGCTAGACAAAAATTTATGCCTTATTTCCAGTCTGAATTTAACAGTGATGATAGTTAACCTTTGGAACAATTTACCAAGGGTCATGATATGATTCTCCATCACTGACAATTTTAAAATTAAGATCGGATACTTTTCTTAAAGATACATTCTAGGAATTATTTTGGGTGAAGTTCGATGGCCTATGTTATACAGGAGGTCACAATGGTGTCTGGCCTTGTAATATGTTAATTTTTTATTTTGATATTTTTTAAAAAAAATGTCACAGTGGTGGGTGAGAGAATCCCTCCATTATTTTCAGTAAGTTCTTCATGTTGTTTCGGCCTTAATTACTTTGCCTAACAAGTTGAGGGCTAGAAATGAAGATACCAAATATCAATAGAAGTCCTGAAAAAAGGGAGATATGCTGAAAAAATGTATGTGGCATCCAGGTTGGAGACAGGTTGCGGTCTTGGCTCTGTGCCTGGCTGTTTGCAGGCCTCTCTGCCATGAGCTAACTTCCTTGTCACAAGTGTCTGGTAGTAACAAAGTTTGTGCATTATGCTGTCTTCTGAGGTCCAGTATTACCTCTGTGTTTATGCCAATCCCTTGATGTGATCCAATTCTACTTCCACTCAGTTTGAGGGGCAGCTGAGTCTCAGGCTTTCCTCTGCTTTTTCCCCCCTTCTCCTCCTTGCTGGTTGCACCTAATTCACATTTTAGCATTTATGCTTTTCCTTTTATCCCATCCCCATGTCTAAGGCGCGGTAAAGTCAAGCACCTGTTTAGGAAAGGTTGGGATCTTTTACTGCTTCCCGTTGGCTTTGAACGCAAAAACTAAACCAAAGGCAGTTCTGCTTTTTCATTAGAAAGGCAGAATCTGACAAGTGAACTTTTGCCAAAATCAAGACAGCTGCTGGAGCTTGAGCCAACTCCCATTAATGTCAATAGGCGTCTTTCCATTGACATCAACAGGAGTTGGATTGGGCCCTAACGGCCTCAGAATTCTATACGTACCTGAGTCAGGTTGTATCTCGGGGACAGAACACTGCTTTTCCCAGCGCTTGATCCCTATTATTTTTATTGCCTTCCCTCTTTGAGACCTTTTCCCTGTACACTATGATATACCTAAAATTGAGCATACGGCTACAGGTGAGGTTCTGCAGGGCCATAATGTTGATCATAATCACATCTGAAGCTTCAGCCCGGAATTTTATTTCAAGTCATGGAAGCAAAAAAGCAATTCAGCTCTGGCTTTCCTTGCTTCCAATTTTCCTTCTTAGTTGTTTTTTTTTTTTTTTTTTTGCATTACTGTCAGAGTAATGTATTCAAATGAATATGAATAATCACCATCTTAACAGAAGTCATTAATCCCCTGTAAGTACACTCCTGTATGAATCTATTAATTCTCATTTCCAGAGTTAAAATGTTTGATGTAATATGTGCTACCTACTCGGTTTTAATTAAACAACCTCCAACTGTCTAAGTTGGTGAAATATTTAATCAGTCAATAGCACATTCAGTCCTCGAGAAAGCTTTTAGGCTTGTCTGACACATGCTAAAACAGTGTGAACCATCAGTTAAGATTTTCAGTTGTCCCTAATATCCCCTTTGCAACACAATCAGCTTTTCCTTCTTCACCTCAGAGTGTAATTCAACCACCACCAATGAATGAAAGCACCTCGATCCTCCTGTTTGAAATCTATGCAAACACAAAAAGAGCGGGACTAGATGATTCAGGAGATTTATAAAAAAGATCCTTTTTATACTCCCTTCACCAGTTCAAATTTGGACCAGATCGAAAGTGAACGAAAATTGTTACAGCTGAGTGAGAGCTGTTCAGTGGCTTAAATGGAATATCAGTGTCCACATCACAAAAACCACCACCACTACTGGTACCTTTGTTGGTAACTTCAGCAAAGAAACCAAACAGTGAAGGGGAATAGGGAATTAATTCCCTTTTTATTTTATGGCGGCAGTGCCTCCAGAATAATGTTGAGACACACTGGCAGAGCAGACAATTGGGCATCTTGAATTGCCACTGCCTTTGCTGTATCTATTCTGTGTGGAAACAGAAAACCTCATTTTCTTGGGCTGTCCGTTTGATACCTTTCATCACCACTAAGTTTGTTCAAAACTTAAATCTGAAAAAAGTGGGGGATGGAGGAGAGAAATTGAGAGAAACACATATTAGAGGAGACTAAAAGGTAGCTGCAGGTCAGCAGTAAAACCTGAAGACATCCCAAGATTTCACACTAATGATTCCCAGGTCTGTTCTGGGTCCTTAACTCCTTCTTTTAAGCCTACAAGGATAGAATACTCAGCTTTTCTTTGAAGGGGTCTTTTAACACCCACCTGCAAACAAGGTAGCCATTCTTTTCCAATTCAAAAGACCTGAAAGGCCTGCAGTATTTTGAGACTCCTTTCTCTGCTGGCTGAACAGCAATAAAAAAGAAAGTGAAACAAGATTAGGTTAGGTATGTTTACACTATACTGTGAAGTATGTGGAAGGAAGGTGCAATCTCACATGGCAGTGGCAAAAAATGTAGTAACACTTGAATTTTTATTTCTAATTCTCCCCCCCTTTAAAACTATTGACAAAGTACATATAAGGCAGATGTGAGTGGAAATGATCTTGGGATGTTCCTATATATGTGTCTGCATTTTCATAAACAGAGGATGAGAATCAGCCTTATCAAAAGGGCAATATTTAACTCAAGTGAAGATATGTAGATGCTTTTTATTCCCATACCTCATACACAGGCTCAGATTGTCCTGTGACACCTGCAGAAGATCTAGCTGAAAACTTGCCAAATGTGAAACAAAAACTAAATGAGCAAAAAGCAATAGAAAAAGCACATAAAGTTGTGGATCTCAGCATACTCTACTGACATGGAACCGCGTACATACAGGGTCTGAGATTTGACTTGCAGCTAGGAAAAGTGGAGCTGGTTAGCAGTAACTGTTAACACAGGTTTTACTGTAGCAGAAATGGGTGGAGCCTTGCACAGAGTGAGATGACTTGGTCGAGTGGAGTTCTTGCTGCCAGCATCAAAAATATCCCAGGAAATCCTTGAGTTGTCAGAATCTGTATAGGAATGCATGGCTCTTTCCTTGAGTTGCATCACATCCAGGGTATTAAAACCAGGCATTAAGTTTCATGATAATTACTTAATTACTGCAGTGTCAGGCTGGTGAGTCAAATCAACTTCAACCAGTATATAAGGCAGGAGCGTCTCTTTGAGAGTAAGAATTAGGTAGCCAAGCCAGAAGAAGTCCAGGAGGCAAAACCCAGGACCTGCCAAGCTCAAGAAGGGAGATTCGCCTAAAGTTTATGTTATGTTACTGTCCCATAGGAAAATTAAGACGACATCCCACAGAAGGAGTATATTGAAGACACTAATTCACATTTTGATATTGGAAGCCGAGTTCACATATAGAATCCCTGGGGGATGGGAAATATGATTGATACTAAAGTCCAGACTCAGTGCTATCTTGGACAGTTGGGACAGTATCCAAAAACCAGTGAGAACCAAAGGAAGTGGAAAAATTGCAATATCCTGGTTTGCCTGATCTAAGATTTGCAGTCCAGAAGAGACTTACTATTCTTTACAATATCCTTTATAGCAGAAGGGGTTGGAGTCCTTTGCCCAACACAAACACACCTGGTATTATCTGAGACTGAGTCTACCGAGGCTGCTGGTGAAAATCAGAAGTCAAAGAGAAACTTAGAACAAGAGAACTGAATGATTTAATAATTGGAAGGTTTTGAAAAGGCCACAGGATTGCTGAATCGGAAAAAACTTGAAAGTCAGTGTCAGTTAAACAGTATGTGAGCAGTGAATATCGAAGTAACCATGAAATCCACTCTAAGATGACATTCTTTGCAGATTGGTGACCAAAGATCTCTGAATTTTATCCTTCCATGAGAGTGCTGAAATACACTTGTGATAGTTTGGGAACTGCAAATACGTAACTCAGTCAGCTTTTCCAGCAGTGCAGAGGCTTACATTTCCAATGCTCTCCTTCCTCTAAAGCTAGGCCTCAAACTCCTAGGGATAAGTGCCCCTTGAACTTTTTCTGATGACAAACAAGGTCACAGGAACACTGAACTGTATTAGAGTCTGATCAAAAGCCCATTGAAGTCAGTGGGAATCTCCATTAATTACAGTGTGCTTTGGTTCAGGACATTAGGAAATATACAAAATAAATGTTAATGCTTACTGTGTAATGACCTAAGGCTCTTTGTAAAGGCTGTGATAAATTCAGCTCTCTGTCCACATCCAAATCTACTGTCCTTTAAATACTGCAATATTAACAAAGTCCAATGCAAATTGTCAACTAAGGGGTATAAACCTACGGTACAAGGCATGTAATACAGCAGTGAATACAAAGTGGTGGTTACAAGTCTAACAAGAACATTTTCAAAATATTAAGTAAACTCTACCATGTACTAAACTGAATAATGTGTGGCAGCAAATACAAAGCATCGTTACAAATGTAACACAGATTTATGGTTTAGGAATTTACTGTTTGCACTTGCATAAAAGTACCAAAAAAACGTTACCAGATTTGCAACTACACACATATTTGCCATATTTGGCACTAGCTACATGCAGCAAAGATGTACTGTACACTACTTACTAGGATATGGCTTGTGGACTAGTCAGTTTCCTTGATATCAGTGTGCTGGGGAGGAAGGAGACATGAGGATTCCTCGGTGAGGTCCAGGCCTGGGGCTATGTTAAACAACAGGCAACATTCTGAAAGGTATTTTCATTCAATGCTCCCATTTTCATTGAGCTCGGGTACATAGTTTATTAGTCCAGTGCAGCACTCTCTAATCACTTAGAACAAGATTGGCATTCGGTTAATCTTAAAAATTTATTAAACCAACTGACTTCAGCTGGAACAGACCAGAAGGGTGGGAGGGCATCTCCATTTTTTTATTTCAGCCCAGAGCAACAGAGTTTATCTGTTACTGGTAAGATTTCTTAGACATTGGGAAGTAAGGCAGGTTGAAATTTTTGGAAGGACCAGTCCTGATCCCCACTCTTTCCCCTTCCAAGAATCTCTACTGGCCTCCTTCAATACGGGTTCCAAAACTCTCTCTGAACCATCAGAAGTAAGTCAGGTCAAGGCTAGAGGTCAGAAGGGTGAGGAAAAATTGGGCAGGAACCAGCACTGTGGCAAAGAGGGCAACAACAGAGAAAAGAGGCTTTTAGCTAGCTGAGAAGGGGGATGTTTCTCCAGAGATGGATGGGGATGGGCATATTTAGGAGAAGAGGATGAAATTTGGGCTGCTGCAACGTGAACAAGGAGGATATAATTTTTGGTGGAATTTCTGATCTAACACTAGAAAGAGAAAACACCTGGGTGAATGTTATCACTATTAATTCCTTGAATTGCTACTACATACTGTGACAATCTGTACCCCTATATTCATCCCTTTTACAAGACTATGATAAATTTTGTATGAAGTATGCTTTGTGAGATATCATTTGAAAACTCGTAATTTGCTGATCATTATTGTCGTAGTAAAATATGTGTGACAACACCGTATGTAAGGGTATAAGACTCTACTATGTTCCAAGGCTGGAGGGCTGTCACAAACCAGTTCTCCAGAGACAAAAAGCTAGCTAACGCTTCAGCCAGGTGTCAACAAAATCAAATGGACCATTACCAGGTTAAGTGGCCATTCTTTGGCAGGAAAGAGATGTGGGCAAAAATCTATTTCTTGTCAAAGAAACAGTTGGAAGTTCCCATCCTCACAGATTTCTTGTCTTCTGAACCTCAGCTGGAAAAGATTCTCAAAGACGACAGAGTTGTAAGATGGGGGAGCAGACGCCCCAAATGATCTCTCCCTTTCTGTCTACTCATGGCATCGATAACACTTGAAGAACAAAGGAAGCAGCACTGGACTGGGGAAGGATCCGACCTGACTGAAAGGAATTCAACCAGTAAGACTGCTGCAATGTGTGGTGAGAAAGACCGTTGTTTTGAATTCCCTTAGCTTGTTAAGTTAGGCATTAGTTGTATTTTACTTTATTTTCTTGTAAAAACAATTGACTTTTTTGCCTCATTACTTGTAGTCACTTAAAATCTATCTTTTGTAGTTAAACTTGTTTTGTTGTTTAACCTAAACCAGTGTGTTTCAAGTGTTTGGGAAACTCCATTTGGGATAACAGAACTTGTGCATATCATTTTCCATTAATAAGATGACAGACTTCATATGAGCTTGTATTGTCCAGAAGACAGCTGGGCAGTACAAGACATACCTTTCGGGGGGGAAGTCTGGGATTTGCTGGTGTTGCTCCGCAGAGTAATTTATGACTGGCTGGCTATAGTACTCATACAATATAACTGGGAGTAATTTATATGCTGGAGGCTGTGTGAGAGGAGACCAAGCGTGTAACTCTCACAGAAAAACAGTGTAAAGGAACACCAGGTTGGAGAACTGAGGGGACACAGCTGTCTTCAGTCCAGATTGTACCCTGGGTAATGTCACATGTATGTATGCTGCTAATGTAGTACTGAAATTTTATAGATGAGCTGGCCAGCAAGGCCACTACACCGCCCTCATTCAAGTCCCTCCTTAACAAACTTTTCTTCAAAGACGACTACAAGAAGTTAGTCAATTAAGCCATTTATATATTTTATCTTAAAAAGCCTCTCCCCTCAGAGAAATCCATCAAGCCTTCCACCATCACCTTCCAAATTCAGCAGTCTATCCACCTTTGGCTCTCCTGAACCTCATTGAGATTGCTCTAGATAGATTCTTCATAGGCTGTTCCTTAGATCAACAATAGGGGTGACTGGCAGATTCTCCTCTGGCTGTAGAGTGGTTGTTGGGTAGGGCCTGGTTGGCCCCTAGTGGTGGGCTGGATGGTCAGCTGGGATGTGGATGGAAAAATAGATTTCCTTGGCTGGTGTATGTTGGGGGCTGTCTGGGAAATCCTGCTTTCTGTGGAGGTGGGAGGGACTGATGTGCAGAAAGAAAGGTCCAAGTTTTTTCAAAGAGTCAGACCCTATAAACTTGGGGCTCAGGGTGGGGTGGGGCGTGCATCAGTGTTGAGAGATGAGCTACCAGATTACTACTCAGTTCAACAGGACCTTTTCCTTGCTCCTCCATGTACTTCTGGAACAGCTAACTGGGAGCAACATGTAGGAGCCATATGGGGCCCGCCCCCCCCCCCCAACATACCTCTGGGATGGGAGTAATGTCTCTACAGCAGCAACCATAGCACAGCCACTATGGCCACAATTGCACCATGGCAGTCACCTGTGTGAGCAACAGCCAGTTCAATGCTAGCTTCAGAGAGGGAAGAAAATTGCAATAAACAAAGCCAGCCTTTGCAGTTTGGGGCAGACCTCTGGAAGTGTTCAAACGTACACTGATTCTGTCTACTGTGATTACACTGTTACGTGCAGAAGGGGTCTAAGAATCCTGGGAAGGGTTAGAAAGCTAATTCAGAATATACCAAAACTCAGCTAAATCTTTTAAATAAAAAGTATGTGTGTAAGGGGGACACAAAGATTCCTTAGGAGTTCCCAGCTTCCTGCCGCAGAAGAAACTGAGCTGCTGCATGCTTCTTTCAGTTCTACTGCTCTGCAAACATCCAGTTTGTGTCCCCATAGCTATCATTGCAAGGCAAAAGGCTAGATTTTTCAAAATGAATGTTAAGATTCTCCTCCACAGGGCTCAGAGGCCAGCCCTATTAACAAGGGTCTTGTGCAGTCATTTTTTAACTCTCCTCCAGCTCATAAGTATAGCCACATTCAGCTGGGTTGGTACATTTTTAACACCATATGTGTCATCATCCCTTTACTACACTTCATTACAATGGCTTCTTGGTGGATGCTTTTGTCTGTTCTCCATCACTATTGTACAGTAGATATTAATGATTTTGTGCTCCTTGGGTTTGCATTGTTCTTTCCCTTTGTATGAGGCTTGATCTATTTTTAATTACAGGGTTTTGTTTACAGTTTCAGCCTTTTGAGTTGAGGTTTATTTACTTTTCTGCATTAGCAGACACTATAATTACAATAATCCCAATCAAATGTATGTACTCTCATTTTACAGTAACACAATGGTTTTCAAGTTATGTATATACCAGCAATGCCTACACTTGGGTCATGCTAACTTTGCATCAATTCGCTTCAAGCAAAAACACGCCTTTTACTGAAACCTGGAACTACTGAAGCACAACTTTCATGGAGGCTGCTATTCTGCTTTCCCTGGCTGCCTCCTCAATAGTGGAAGTTATCACCTGACAATTAAAACAAACCCGCTCCAAACAAATGCAGTCAAATTTTCACACTTGGCTTCTGAATTGAGATGTCTCCGCTTTTGGATGCCCAATCTGAGACAATTTGGGGGCTGATTTTCAGAGGTACTGAGCACCTGCAGCTCCCATTTCCTGCTTCAGATGAAGTTGTGGTTGCTCAGCTCTTCCGAAAATCAGGTTCAAGGTATTTGACATTGACACCCAAATACTAATGCATTAAAAATAAGTGGCCACTAACTTCCCAAGAGATGTCATAACCCAAGTTAAGCAGTGGGTAGGAACAAACCAGCCTTGATGTGTTAGGAGAGTGGCTCGGTGCTGCTTTCTATGGTCACACCTGCTGGCTCAGTTCAGCTGCTCAGCTCTCCACTCCTCGCTCTGCCTGAAGCACAGCAGCAGAGTGCCAGGCACAGAAGCTGTTCCAGTTCTGCACAATACACATCTGGAGGAATGGAAGAAGTGGATCATTGATCATAGGCAGTGGTACAGCGGGGTAGGAATCACAAGATCATAAGGTTGGAGATGGAAGAAGGGAGAAAGTAAGGAGTTGGGCAGGTTTGAAAAGCACAGAGGGGAAAAGCAAGAAGTGGGGACAGAGACAGCTCAGGAGAAAAAAGGGTAAGGGACAAAACGTAAATGAGAGAACACAGGGCAGGAAGCCAGATGGGGGAGTGGAAAAACGAGAGACATGGTAAGGAATGGAGTGTAGGGAAAGTAGGAAAGAAGGGAGCTCAACCACCTAGAATGAAGACCCAGTGCCAGACTCTGTGGATCTGCCTTAGAGAAAGAATAGAAGATTTCATTCTCCAGGGCCATCAAATCTGGCACAAAAACATTAAATATGAAAATGAAAATATGTTGAAAGTCTGTGTGAGCTGTGCCCTTATTTTTCTTCCTTTGCTTTTAAGTTTTTAATATCTATATCTATAGATATAATTACACATTTTGGCTTTAGAGATTTAGAAACTTAAGAGCTTGTATTTGTTGGTTTGTTCTTAATTCTATTAAGGCTGGGGAGTGACACACAGGGCCACTATGAAAGCAGTACTTTCACCTTATACCCCTTTCCAACAGGAGTTCCTCTTCTTCCTGTATGTTATTAAGAGGATGAACATTGGGTTCTCCACTCTTTTGGCGTTACACTCCTTAAAAAGTTATTTGATTTAGAGGATGTTGCAGTTTGCCTGTCTTTATTTGCTGCTGTTCTAATGAATGTGCATGGTTCATCCCATTAGTACAAAGTACTTGTTTTTGCAATAGAGTAGCAGAAACTGGAAAATAACCTTTGATTTGTAATTTTCACAAATATTGCTCATTAAAGTTGTGACACTCTCTCTCTCATAAACTTACATGTCCCATTAGGTCTGTATTCAATGAAACCTTCAGCATTAAGCACACAAAATATCCCAGGTTTTCCACAAAATACCAATGAAATTATGCTAATGTGCAGGAATCTAGTATGTTTGACAGAGGGAGACGTGTGTAGGTGCATTGGGAAGGCGGGGGGTTAGTGGGGGGTGTGTGAATGTACAAATACACATTAATTCATGGACACTTAAAATCCAAGGTATAGTTATGATATTGAAACAAATCTCAGTGATTACCATGGACTAGAAATTCAACATAGTTTGATTCTAATTTACTCTAGGGTCACAAGATTTGGGTTGGGATTATTAACCCTAGACGCCCTGGTTGGTCAGAATCTTATTCCATTACCACAACAGGATATCCCAATTTCCATCAAAGGATTAACTAGATTTATAGTATATGCACTCTACTGCATTAGGAATTTTAAATAAAAACTGGACACAAATTTCCCTGAAATAGCCATGAATTGCACATTACAAGGTTTTCAACGACACATGCTGGAAAAAATTAGCAAATCCAGCCTATGTTAGCTATTACTGGGAAAAGTGACTCAGCATTTTACCAGCTGAAATTCACAGAGTAGTCCAAACACTGTCAATACTGGCACCAGATGATGATCTAATGGGGACAAAGAGTTGAAAATAACTGATTAATGACCTTCCTACAGCACATAACATTTCTGCTGGACACTGATTCAGCAATTTCTATGAACAACTGCTGCCACTTATGGAGCTAAGCACATCAGCTTGGATATAAATAGGCTTGGCAGAATTTGATTTTTTTAAAAAAAAGTATTTGGACTGAAATCAGATATAGTGCTAGATCTGGATATACACACTGCCTGGTTCTATTAGTCAGCAGCTAAGGAATAAAGATACTGCTTTTGTAATATGCCCATTTCATGAGATTCTGCAAGTATCAGATTTCATTATTGTACAATGTATCTCACCTATTAAGTAAATATTGAATTCAGATTTGCTACACAGCAAATTTCTGAAGTTCTCAGTGCACAATTGAGTTACTTGCTACCTAAAACATTCCTCTACGAAACAGTAACAAGCAAATGAAGCTAGGGTGAACAATTCTGACTCGCCTCCTCCCCCAAAAGAGAAAAGCCTTTAGCCTTTTGTAATGGAACAGGTCAGCTGTAATTGTAATAAGGGCTCTGCATTAAGAGGGGGAAAAATCTTCCCGTATTTATATGGAATTTTTCACGTCTTAAGAGACACCAAATAATTTTTTTTAAAAAGGTATATAAGAATTTACAGTTCCTGCTATGGTTTAAGAGCTTGAGTTACTTCTGCAAATCAATACACCTTTCAGTCATCTTATGTAGTTTTGCCAACAATAGTAAGCATTGTGAAATGAGTAGTTTAACAGTTAACAATTTAGTGTGCACCATTAGGGTCTACGCAGACCAATTAATGTGCAGCACATTAGTGCGCTTCGGAAATTAAGGAACATAGGCCATATTTGGATTTAGGCCTAGGTAACTTTGGTAGGCCAAATGTTCAGATTCACATTATTAAGGAATGCTTGATGCAACTTTTTGGTACTCTAGGCAAAAGGTTATTAGGATAAGGTCACTGACTTGCCCTAGATACTACTCCAATTCTTAAAATGACTTTACAGGGTTGGGATTATTAACCCTAGACACCCTGGATGGTCAGAATCTTCTCCCATTACCAGGTGTCATAATTAATCTAGTGTCACAAAAATGTGCCGAAATGAGTGAATGCTGACTAGTTATTAATTATTTAAACAATCAAGACACTTATATCTAGGACCTAAAGAGAAGTTTGCCTACTAGCTCCTTATCACATGGTATCTTCTTGCATCCTGTTTTTGAGATACCTTTTCGCAGTTAGCAACACTAGATTGGAATATTCAGTGCAACTCCAAGACCAATGTGATAGATCACCGGTTCAGAAAGAGCTATGACCAATATGCTGTAACTCCTAATTGGACCACTATGTCTACTGGGGTGGAGTTGACCCCTACAAAAGATGCCAACCAAGCAGGTAGAAGGGGGCCTCTCTCCTATCAACAAGACACCAAAGTTGTGTCCTGCTCTCCTCCTCCTTGGCCCAAAGGAAGAGAGACAAAAGACTGAACACTGGCTGAGATCAGCCTAAAGTGCAATTAAGAGAGAGGAAAGATCAAGCCCACGACAGGTGAAAGCTCAAATTACATCTTATAACTTATAACCAGTAAATATTAACCTGCTCCAAGTTAAGACCAACCACGTGACACTTTGAGAAAGTGTGAAAATCCTTCTGTAGAGCAACCTGAAGACCTCAACTTGCTCCAACTCCCACTAATGCGTGCATGTGTCTCTTTTCGTGTTACTAACTGCTCCCCTAGATACTAAACCCATAAATCTGTCATTGAAACAGAGATCTCTGGGTTAAATCAGTGTCTTTCTAAAGAGACTATAAATCCAGTATTTTAGAAATCACTCTGTCTGTGCCAGACTGCCAGAAAGATGCAGGCATTGTGTTAAAGTGGGGAGATAAATATATTAAACAAACCAAGCTTATTGTAATCTTTGTGAACAATGAAGCTTAATGGGAGAAAAGTAGCTGAAAGGAAGCTATAAAGAAATTATTTTATGAGTACTTCCCTAAAATCAAAGAAAGCAACAGTCCTTGCCTCTAGCAGACACTGGCCTAAACTCCTCAAGCCAAAGGGAATAACTTCTGCACTTAACCATTCTATAAAATTTGAAAAGGATTGTTTTCCTCAAATTGCTCATTGTAGTTTGATTTTACTGCTCGTTGTAGTAATTGGCAATCCAGATAAATTGAACCGCTGACTTCTTATTGATTATATCTGAATTGTAACCTCAACTTGTACCTTTGTAAATTAAGTTTGTAAAAATATAAGTTAACTTAGCTAGTGATATATTTCACTTCATCTTATATTTCTGTTATAACTGCTTGCTTAATCTTTTTAGTAAATTTATAAAAGATACACGGAATTGGCTTATTTTGCAAAATTTCAACCTAAGTAACAAAGTAACCTATGTGGGAGAAAAAGGTAAAATAATTAAAAATCATTCCTGAGCCCATCCTGTATTTTTATTACTAAAAGCAATGCCATTCCCCCATTGTGTAGACAAAACCTAAGTTTAATTATAAACTAAATTTACAAACATTGACTTGTAAACATCAACAAAGGGGTAAAAACTAGATGGACCAAGGATTGAAAATAGCATAGGAATCCTTTCACTTCTAGGTTATTTGTCCAAAACAACCTCGATCAGTAATGGACAGAAATCATTACCAATACCAATCGGGTTCCTTTTGCCAAGCAAATTGCTAGCCTGATATTCCAAAAACTCAGTTACTAGGATTTCTATTTTTGGGCAAGCTGATTAATCTTTAGGAGCAGAAATAATTTTTTGGCATTTCTAAAATTATTTTTCTATAATTATATATAAAGTTAGCCCTTTTTAAAGCCTGTTCTTCTAAGGATGAACTACCTGCAAGCATGGAAGATTTTGGTGCTCACTAACCCCTAAACAACTGTACATTTTCAGTATTTCCTGTATGTAATTAGTCTAAAAAATAGTTCCTGGCAATGGATATAAGAAAAGGTTTACTCACTTCGTGCAGTAACTAAGGTTCTTCCAGATGTATATTATTATGGGTGCTCTACTTCTGGTGTTCATGTGCCTCTCGAGCCCTTGCTCAGAGATTGTCTGTTAGAGCATCCCTTCAGCCTGTACAGGCGCTCTATAGACCCTTGTGCTGCACTCTGAGGGCACATAGGGCTATGCAGGCAAACCGCCATCTGTTCCTTCACTATCCAAATGTGCAACTAAGAATAGTCCGAAGCAGAAGGAAAGGAGAGCAGGTAACAGAGCATCCATAAAAACCACATCTTGAAGAATAGTTACTGCATAAGGTGAGTAACCTTTTCATCTTCTTCGAGTAGTGACCCAATGGGTGCTCCACTTCATGCGACTCCTGAGTAGTATTCCCATGGGGAGAAGGGAACTTCAGAATCAAGTTCAAGACTGAAGACAGTACAGAAGAACCATGGGCCGCATTAGATCTGACGACATGACCAAGGCACAGTGTTTAGAAAAGGTATGCACTGAAGCCCATGTAGCAGCTCTGCATACCTCAGACACTGGAATGTTTTTGAGTAATGCTCTGGAAGTTTGCCTGTGATCTGGTAGACTGTGCTATTACCCTTTGGGGAGGAAAAGCACTACCTGCCTCACAGCAAGCAACCATATACCCAGAGACCCATCTCGAAAGTCTTTGTGAAGAAATCATGGACCCTCCCCGATCTTTCTGCGATGAACACAAATAGTTTAGATAATTTCAAAATTGCTTGATCCTATCCAGAAAAAGGCAAATGCCCATCTCACATCTAACAAATGAAACGAGGTCTCATGCTGAGATTTATGTGGTTTAAGGAAAAACATTGGAAGATGAATAGACTGATTAAGATGGAAATCTGACAGTGCCTTAGATAAGAACTTTGAGTGCAGCCGTAAGGAGATCTTGTCCTTGAAAAATACCAGACCTGGAAGCTGACATGATAGCTACCAGAAAGGTCATCATCTTCATAGATATGTGAAGCAAGGAACAGGTTGCCACAGGTTCGAACAGAGGTCCCACAAAGTATCTAAGTACCAGGTTGAGATCCAAAGTTGGGGTAGGATCCTCAACATGGGAATAAAGGCTTCCCAAACTCTTAATAAATCTAGAGACTATTGGATGAGCAAATACTGAAAAGCCTTCTAATGGAGAAAGAAATGCTAGTATTGCAGTCAGATGAGCTAATAGATTAACCTGATTTTTTTAAAATCCAGCAGGTAACAGCTGAGAGTGGACAAGATTCTGGCACATGGTGATGATGGGGACACCAATGGTTGAATCCTTTCCATTTCTGAAAGTGGGTAATTATAGTTGACTCCCTTCTAGTGTTTAGTAATACTTTACTCCTGTCGAACAGCTGGATTCCAATCCTACAAACTACCTAAGAGACATGCCTGAAGGAAGAGGACCCGCTAACTTGGAAGTGAAGCACATGACCTGCATCCTGGAAGAGGAGATGTGGAATGGTCAGAAGCTTGAACACCAGCTGGACACACTGGTGAAGCGGGTAAGGGTACCAAACTTGTCTCAGCCAAGTTATTATGAGGATAACCCTGGCCTTATCCTCTGTGATCTTGTTCATCACTCTTAGAATCAGTGGTGTCGGAGGGAACGTGTAGAACAGACCCTTCCATCCAGGGAAGGAGAAGCACATCTCCCAAAAAGTGGTGACCCAAACCTCCTCTTGAGCAGAACAAGGGCACTTCTTGTTGCTGAATGTGGTGCATAGGCCCACCTTTGAAATATCCTATGACGAATTTGAGAGTCCAATTCTCCTTCTTAATTCTGGGAGAAGCACCTGCTGAGCATATCAGTTGTGACACTCTGGACTCCAGGAAAGTAAATTAATCTGATGGGCTATACACCAGTTTCATAATTTTATAGCTTCGTTGCACAAGGAGATCTTGCTCCTCCCTGCTTGTTGATATAAGACATGCAAGCCACGTTGTCCTGATCTTGATAGATTTGCCCTTGATGAGAGGTAGGATCTGAAGGCAGGCATTCCTGACTGCCCTGAGTTCCAACACATTGATATGGAGATCAGTTTCCTGAGATGACTATCTACCATGAGTTTTTAGGGTACTGATGTGTGTTCCCCACTCTGATAGTGATTGGTCTGTTGTCACAGATGTTGCTGGGTGGATGAAAGGGACACCTGCACAGACACGGAGTTGTTTTTTTCCTCCAGTCTAGGGAGTTTTTCACCTGGAGGGGAACCATAACCTGTTTGTCTAAGCTGTCTCCGGCTGAGGAATAGATCCTTCTGAACCAGCCCTGAAAGCAACGGAAGCATCATTTTGCATGCTTGATCAATAAAATTCAAGCTGCCATATGATGCAGGAGCTGCAAACAGTTCCTTACTGTAGCATGGGGGCTGCCTTGAATTGTTCTAATCAGATCCGACCAAGTTATGAATCTGTGGGAAGGAAGGCCCTGGCTGCCAATGAATCCAAATATGACCCTATGGATTGTATTTTCTGAATGGGGCTAACATGGATTCATTCATGTTTAGCTGGAGATCCAAGTCCTGGAAAAGACAGAGCGGTTTGGGTGGAAGTTAGTACCACTTCATACGATTGGCCCTTGAGTAGCCAGTTGACAAGATACAGGAAGACTAAAATTGCCTCTTGTTGAAGGTAAGCAGCTACTACTACTAGAACTTTTGAGCCAAACTGAGGTCAAAAGGAAGTACTCAGTATTGAAAATGATCTTAACCCATGGTGAAACATAGGTAGTATTTCCTGCGTACGGGATGTATTGCTATACATCCTGTAGGTCGAGAGTTGAAAACCAATCTCCTGTCTCTAGTGGAGGGATTATAGCTGCCAAACTCACCATCCTGAATTTGAGACTTATTCTGTATAATCTCATGAGAGAGAGGTCCCTGAAGAGGAACCAGGAAGAAGGGTGGGAGGGATGTGAAGTGGATGGTGTAGCCCGATGTTATAACCTCCATGATCTACTTGTCTGTTGTAATATTCCGCCAGGTATGTTGGAAATGAGAAAAGTGGTCCCCAAAAGTGGGGAGGTGAGCAAAAGATCACAGCTTGCAATTTAAGAGTGAGAGACGAGTTGAGCCCTCAACCAATCTATCAAAATTATTGTTTCAATGATGACTAGGTACTTGCTGAAGGAGGCTGAAAAGCTCTTTTTCTCTAGAATGTGTGTCTTTTTCTAGTGCGTTTGGTGGGTTTCTGAAAACCAGAGAATTGAGCCAGGCATGATCTCTGGGCAGTTTCAGACCTGCTAAATAATCTCTTCTTCATAAGGGTGTACATACTCAGAGACCTCAACATGGCCCTGACAACTGGAGCCATGATGCCCTGTGCATGTAACTGCTATGGAGATGAGCTAGCGGCACTGTCTGTGGCATCTAAGGACGCTTGGACAGAGGTTGTGGCTAATAACTGACATTTAAAATTGGCCTGGAAATGTTCTCTATGCTCTGTAGAAGATGTTCAATAAAGATTGCAAACTTTTTGTAATTTGTAAAGTCATACTTTGCTGTGATGGCCTGATAGTTTGTGATCCAAGACTGGAGGGTTGCAGATGAGCACACCTTATGTCCCAAAAGGTCTAACCTCTTCTCATCCTTATCATAAAAGGGGCAGACCTGGAGTAATGCTGTTTACCTCACTCATCTATGGCATCCACCACAAGGGAATTTGGTGGGGGGGACGGTAGGAAAACAAAATTCTGAGTCCCTCGGGGGACAAAATATTTCTCAGTGGATGATTTACAAACTGACCAGGTGGGTGTTGCTGACTGCAGAACATCCAGGAGCTTATATTAGGAGTTTTTAATCTCCTCAAGAAGTATGTGATGGGTGTCAGCCACCCTCTTCACAAGGTCTTGGAACAGATGAAAATCGTCAGCCATCGATGGTGGTGGAGGCATGACTGCCTCATTTGAAGGTGAAATAGGAACGTGAGGAATAGCCTCCTGTTCTTCAAAGGTCTCCATGAGTTGGGGGTTTGGCAGTGGGCATTGTGTAATCCTAGTATCCCAGTACAAAGAAGCCAGAGGTCTGTCAAATTGCTGCTGATACACCGCCCAAGGATCCCAATACAACCACTAGGGAGGCCCATAAGGGACAAGGGGTGGTACCCAGGACTGATCCCACCATCCCTGATGTGGGTGAGGATTCCTACACCAATAAAGAGGAGACTGATTGAATGCCTCCCTCATCCTCCTCAATGTTTTCCAAAGGGGATAGGCCCAGTATAAAAGGGCGGAGAATCCTGTGGTACTGGGAAGCAATGGCAATCCAGAGACTGGAATTTTGGTAAAGAGTCATTCAGTACCCACAAGCAGTAAAGACTCTGGCCCATCTAACACTGACAAACCCCTGTATGAGAGGAATTGCTGTGGTACCAAGTGGTTTGGTGCCAAAGCAGCAGTTGATGTGGATGGTAATGTTGGCCTGGATCATGTAGCCAAAGGGGCGGGTGCTTTGATTTTGTTGGTATTGATGGAGATGAGAGGGAAGACACCATTGGTAAGTCTGATGTAGACGGTGCCACTCCAGAGGACCTCACTGTCTTTCCTGGTCGGTACTGGTGGCCTGCTAGAGCTGTGCTTCTGTGATCTCTCTGCTCCACTGGTACTAGAGGAAGTCTCTTTCAACTCCATGATACCGAGTCCAGAGGTTGAGGCCTCTGACAACATCGACTTAGTGGGAAATCAGGACCTTTTGGGAGCTGGCTTCTTGTGGGGGAGACCAAACTCTTTTCTTGAGCCTTCCCTGGGTTCACTGAACCATCCCACTCTTAGGAGAGACTTTAGCCAAGGTTGAAAGGACACTGGACTTGTCCAGAGACAGATTTACTGGGCCAGGGGGAGGGGCACGTCTCCTGACCTGACTCAGAAGCAGGTTGAAAGGGTGCTCCATCAGCAGCAGCTTCAATTTGGTCTTCTGATTCTTCCATGCTCTGGATTTGAAAGCCAGGCAACATTTACATTTCTGGGAGATATGGGACTTTCCCAAACAACAGCTACATTTAGAGTAACTGTCGCCGATCGGGATAGCCTCCTGGCAAGAGATGCACTGTTTGAAACCTGGTGAGCCAGACATGCCCAACCAGGCCTAATAAGCTTCGGAAAAAAAAGGAGAGGAAAAAACCCTCAAACCTCTAACTACTATCTAATTAATTTTATACTAACAACAACAAATACTAAACTAAACTAACTACAGAAGAACTGCAAAACATGCTGACGCTTGCATGAGGCAGACATGCTAGAGTTCCATCTCAGGCTGAAGTAGTAGAGAAGGAACTGAGGGCGTTTTTCCTGAACAGCCCTATGTACCTTTGGAGTGAGATTATATGGAGTGTACACACGGGCTGAATGAAAGCTGCTAACAGAACATCTCCAGTCAAGGGCTCAAGAGCTACATGTGCACCTGAAGTGGAGCACCCACAGAGACACTAGTCGAAGAACAGACATTACTGAAACATCAAAATCAATAGCATATATTGTTATACCAGGTAATATATACTAGATGAACAGCTTAAGGCAAAGGGGTGAAAGTTTAGCACTAGATTTAAAAATTCCATAGAAAGTGGTGGGAGAAAATTTCTCAGTGGAAAAGACCATTCAACAGAATATAAATCCTAAATCACAAGATTACAAATATGCCATACTAGGTCATACTAGACCTGTGACACTCAAATTTAGAAAGGGCAGGATTTGATCATTTTTTGTTGTGTTTGTACAGCATTAGCACAATGGAGTCCTGATCAATGACGAGGGCTCCTAGGGGCTACCACAAAACAAAAACAAATAATAAAAGAAAAGCAGCAGCTAGCCAAAAAGACCCTAGAATCAAAAGTGAGGAAATTAGAACCCTTGAACTATTACTGTATTTAGATACAGCAGTGTACTTTAACAAATTCAAAGGTGAGCATACTACTAAGTAAAAAAAGGAAGTGAAAAGCAAGAAAAACATTAAATGGCAGTACCAAGAAAACTGGCTGAAATAACTAAAAATAGAATAAATTTACTTAAAAAATCTGATTCTGGCTTTTCCAAATAGTATGATTTTTGTAAAGAAAAATCATGCCTTTCTAATCCACTAATATTCTTTGAGCCTTTTTAATGAAAAAGGAACTAAAGAACAATTGGATTAATTGCTTTAACCTTAAAAAAAGTAACAAAAAACCCAATAATCTTTGACGAGGCTGTTAAGGAAACTAAGTAGTCATCAAGAGACAGGTTAAGTTATGTCAGGGATTAGAAACTGGATGAGAAACAGAAATAACTCATTTATTCCTAAAGTAGATCTTTCTAACAGTAGAATATCTTTATTAGGACCAGTATTGTTTAGTATAATCATCAAAGAGTGGTAAAAAATGGCTAGCTGTCAGGTGGCAAAACTTGCAGAAGACTCAAAATTATTTAGATCAATCCAGACTACAAGAGACTGAGGGACTGCAGAGGCACCTAACAAACCAGCGTAATTAAATTCAGCACTGACAAAGGCAAACTAAAGCCCATTGGAAGGAATAATTTGAACTACTCAGACAACCTTGCTGGGTTATAAACTAACTGTAACCACTCAGGAAAAATAGACGGGTCCTCTCACTGTGGACAGCTCAATCAACACCTCTGCTCAATACACAGCAGCAATGTTAGGATGTATAAAGATTAGGACAGAAAAAAACACGTAAGATGTGATGGTGTTATATAAATCTGTGATATTCACTCATCTAAAGTTTAGCATTGAGTTATGTCTTCAAATAGAAGGGGTCCGGAGCTGGGTGAAAAAAATCCCTTAATTTCATACGGAAATTCATGTGGTTCCTAATGTTCGTCCACTGCCTGGAGATGTCAGTCCACAAATTAGGACTCTTTAGGATAGTAATGACACTATGCCAATCTGGGTCACTCAAACAGTGGTGCAAAGCTGTACTATAAAAAGCCAAGCAGATATCTGATTTTTTACTAGTAGATTCTATTGAAAAAATGAAGCAACCTAAAAGCAGAGAGAATTAGAGAGAGAGAGAGAGAGAGTGAGAGCGCACACACATACACAAGCACGATAAGAAAACGATAGTTCTGTAAAACTTCCAAAACTGTATCTGCCCCTCAGGCCTGGTTTAGACTGGATTTCAACCATCTGTGCAGATGCACTAGTGCAACCCGATAGCAAAGATGATTTACATCAATCTATTTAAATCTTGCTGCTCTGATATAAATCCTGTCCACATTAAGGGGTCTGTACCAGGGCAGCTATGCTTGTGGCTGAATTCTCAGGGTAGACAAGGAATCAAACTTCAATGACAGATAAAACAACAAATAAAACAAAAGGTGAAGGATTTAGGAAATGGCTTCCTTTTCCATTTTCACTGAAGTAGTTAATGGACTTGCTTATCATAGTAACCAACATGGAGAACATTACAGAGTATTTCTCATCATCTACAGTATGTTGCTCAAAATCTTTTCTTAGACCAAATTCCAAAATACAAAAATTCCATATTTACACTATTTCACCTTACTAAATCACCACCATGACTACCACTCAAGGATAAATCCAGTACTCCATCTTGACATAATAACTTTTTTATTACAATATCCAAAAAGCTGGGTATGCAAGAATTTGAGATCTTAAGATCCCTTCTTCAATCTCAGGAATGTGCCATCTCAAGACTGTATATTTAAACCATAAAGAAGTTTAAATGTAAAGAAAAGAGAAAATGCATTTTCTTCATAAACATTCTGTGTGTCTCCTACTGCCAAACTCACCATCCTCTGTAAACCCTGAAGATTTTTCTCTGTAAAAGCAAATATTATACACACACACACACACACACACACACGTGTGTGTGTGTGTGTGTGTGTGTGTGTGTGTGTGTGTGTGTGTATGTGTATGTACATATATATATATATATTAAAAAATAGTGTCGGTAGCACCCCACCCCACCCCAAGATAAGTTTTTATTAATCTTCTGTATTAGTGTCAACAATCAGCTACAGATACATATTACTTTGAGAATTAAATACATAATTGTTTAATTCAAACAAGCAGAAGGGCAAGAGGAAAAAGCATTATGTGGATGGCACATTTGGTTGTAGATTACCAAAACATTCAGCCTTTACAATTCAATGATTCTTTCTCTAGTAATCAATGTAAAAAAAAAGAAAATTCCTCTCTGCTGCAATTACAGACCAAAATACACTAGATAGTTTTCTTTTACTACAATCTTACCATAGTAGATTAAGAAGTACTATTACAAAATGCTTTAATTAGTGTACTCTTTACAAAGAGTCAAAGAGGCAATGTAATAGCAGAGTACAGTGTAAAGAGTGCTTCTAGGAACTAGGAATTTTTGTAATATACTACCTGGTAAGCAAATAGCTACAGAACTCACTGCAACAACTGTTGTGTCTACTATATCTCACTTAATCAGCTGCAGCTTCAGTGCATTCAAACTATGCCCGATGTCTTTCAATGAAGAGTTCTGTCAGCATGAGCCATTTGAACAGATTAACACTGTTTTGAATTGAAAACACCCCTCTTTTATTGGAACTAACTATGTAAACGTACACAGAAGAGGGGAGTTTAGAACTCAGGCATGAAAGTGAGTGCTTACAACGCCCATTTAAGTGAAATTTTCAACCTGAGGGAGGTGATCGGAGATTAACAGAACAGAAAAGACAAAATAGGCAAACAAACAAACAAAAAAAAAAAAAAAAAAAGGACAACAACCACCAACAGAGCAACGCTTTTGAAAGAGCCCATTCTGTAATCCTGCTTCAGGCAGTAGATTGCTCTGCTCTATCAAAGTGAATTAGGACCTAAGGCTTGAAAGTTATAAGAGGCCTACGTGGCCTAGTCTATCTTCAATGTCACTGAAGTGCTTTCACAAGATATAACTTTTCCCCGTGTTCACTGGTGAAGATGGGAGCCTTTTTGTAGTGTTCCACCAATTCATCCATTGTATGAAATCGACGCTGGCCAATACAATAGACATTGTCCACGAGCTGCACCTTGAAATGTTTGTTCTTCCCTGATGCCTTTAGAGATACTGAGAAGTCACTGGGCTGTTGAAAGAGAAAAAAAAGAATTATTACGAAGTGGTCAAAGAAAAAACACAAATCTGTGGTTCAGGGAGCAAACTGTGATATAAAGTAACTACAATATGCTCTATTCTTTGTTCCACCGTTTAGTGCTTTAGGTACTTAAGAAATCCAAATATCTATTATTCAATAAATAATTTTCCCATCAGTAATGTGTGCAGTTAATGGAAAACTCCCCAGCTATACAGTCTAAAGTGGCAAGCTACATGACTAAATTGCAAATAATGCAAAAATGATTGGCTCAAACATCCTAGAGAGAATGAAAAGAACAGAAAAAGACTTGTGTCATGTATGGTTTCTTCTACCGAAACCATACATGACACAAGTCACTGATCTTCCACTGATACACACTCCCTAAAATCAATATTCTTATTATAATATTGCTTGGGTGAGGTGAGGTGAGGGAGAGAAGGGAAAATTCCCACATGACTTTTTAAAATCATGACCACTAGAGGGCCTTTTTTGCTCTGCATTACAAAAGAAAAAACTTTTCACCCTTCAGCTCGTTTATTTTAATTTTAAGAATGTAATATAGGAGAGAATACACATTTACACTACATTTCACCCAAACAGTGCTAACCACATAAGGTGAAATTCAATTTTTTTTTACTTAAAAATTATTTGAAAGATAAAGCAGAATTATTACATGTACTATTTTTGACATCTAGCAACTTTTTCAGTGTACGAACATATTGATTGCTTTACTACATAGCATTAAAGTGAACATAAATGGCTGCAAATATTCTGCACGGTTATATTTCCCCTCTGCTTATATGTGGATTGGCCAATCCTTCATCCTACCACAGCTCTATTTTAAAAAGCAATTAACAACACTAATTAAAAAATAAAAAAACCCTTCCAATTTGTAATTTTTATTTTGTTTACCATTCATTAAATTTTAATACTAATTCTCAGTTTAAAGACTTCCCAGTAGTTTGGACCCAACTGTTGAACTTGGGCTCTACTGGAGTATAAATATTTAATAATGATAGCAACAACTTCTATATAAATCAAAAGTTACACAGTGAAAGTCCACTTGATTATACCTCTAAAGTCTGGTCTACACTACAGAGCTAAGATGATGCAAGGCAGCTTACTTCAACCTAACTATGGAAGTTTCTACACTTATATTTCGCTCCTGCAGATGTAACTAACTATCTCTTTACGCTGACTTAACTCCACCTCCACAAGCAGCATAGAATCAAGGTCAATGTAGTTAGGTCAAAGCAGTGTTAATGTAGACACTGCGCTGCTTACGTTGACTGTTACTGGCTTTCAGGAGCAGTCCCACAATGCCCCACACTGACAGTACAATCGATACAATCGTGAGGACACGCCGCTGACACAAGGAACAAAGCGTAGACATGCACAAGTGACGTAATGACAGATGGCTGTATGCCATCATAAGTTAGGTCGACTTACCTTTGTAGTGTAGACATGGTCTGAGTTTGCTTTTACTATCAATGTCTCTGGTACAGAACATATACCCCAGTTCTTATGGTAAATCAAACAAACATCACTGTGAATGCATGCTATGATCTGGGCCCTGTTACAACACATGGCAACAACTCCTAATTTCTGTGGCAACAACCCCTAAATTCCACAATAACATTCATTTATTCCATTGCCAGGAAATACCCTTTATTCCCATTCTCCACTCCCACAGCAAAAACACAGAACTATGGCTATTTTAACTGAAAATACTTATTGCCATAACACTCATCAGGGATTATTTTTGACAGTGACTACTTTTGTGGATGGATGTTTTCATTATGCTCTCCAGGCAGCCCAGCTGCATTCTCTGTGACTTTGCTTCTGTGATGCTGCCCAAGCATCTGGGTTCAGGTTACCCCTTTGTCTGCATGTGTCAGAGGAATTTGGGGTATGGAGGTGCAGAGCTTGTAGATGGTTTACATCTCATCATCTCTCTGGATCCAAGGGCTTCAGCTACTGCTCTGTTCCCCAGCCAATCTAACTTGCCAGTTGAGCTGTGCAGGTAATTCTGTTTCACTGAGGATTTTGATATTTCAAAATTTAGTTTTGTAACAATTAGGAACGAGAACCAAAATTTTCTAAATTCTAGTATGAGTCCTCTAGTATGGTCTGCTGAGGAGCTGGGCAGGCAAGCTGGCAGGGTTCTGGCAGATCACTGCCTGGGTTCAACTGGAACTTTGCTGAAACTGAACCATCTCAGTGAAATGTTTAGCTTTTAATGAATCCACAAAAATCTGATGAACAGTATTTCATTGGAATTCTCTGACTAGCTCTACTTGCCAACATAAAGTCTTAAATTCCATCTCCCCCTGATCTCCCTTCACCCTCTCTCCAACACACACTCCCTGGCTGTAAATTGTACTGTAGCTCTTGCTCGAACGCACTCCTGCCTGGGTTCCAAGGAACAATGCAGAGAGTTTTCACTGTAATCTGATTAACTCCCCCCAGAGGGGAAAACTGGGACTGGGAAGCAAGAGGCAGTTGCAGGCCACTGCTGGCCAGAAAGGGAAAATTAATACAAAATATCAGGAGCCTGCCTATAAAAGCCAGATGCTGTGGCTGTGGAACTGCAGAGTTCCTGGGCTCTGGCTGAGATGAACAGAATGGTTCACAGTTTTCTGAGCTAATGTTGTAGGCTCTCTGCACTGCATTGTTTTCAAATCTGTTCATGATTTCAAGGTCATCTTCACAATCATAAGAACTAGAACCATTCACTTTAGAAACTTAAAGCTAAGGCTCTGGAGCATAATTCTACAGAAGGAATGAATTCTGTAAAAAATTCTGTGATTGTCAAATCACAGAAGTGTCACAGGGCACTGGCACACCACTAATTTTGCTTTAAACATGAAAATGAACAACATAGGCCTGCAGGAAACTATTAGTAGAGCTAATAGAACACCAGTTAGTGAGAGACTGAGAAAGAAGACTAAACTTAATATTAAGTCCTTCTAATTCTTTCTTCTGTATGTAACATCTAGGCAAAACATTTAAAAACACTAACTGAAAAAATCCATATTCTAATTGAAGACATAGGTATAAACAGAATGCCAAAATATGGAACTGAAAAAGGTATGTCATATCTAAAGCAAAACCAACAACTAAGCTAATGCTTTTGTGTCTCGTGGAGATTTAATACCCTTCTATTGGGTGCAGTGTTGTTGTCACAAGTCTCAAAGCTATGTTCTCAAGTATACAGGTCAAAGCTCTTTACAAAGGTGGTAAGTATTGTTATCTTTATTTTATTACAGATGGTAAAGATGAAGAACAGAAGTTGTGACACCAAGTCACTGGCATGGCTCGGAACAGAACCTATGGTAATTTCCAGTCCTGTGTCCAAACCACTGGCCCACACTTACTCTACTTCAACCATGTAATGTAGCCAAAAATTGCAGTACATTATTGCACTATTGCCACATTGCGATGCTATTCCTGCCATTGAAATAGTTCTGACTGAATACTCAATGTTTCATATTTTTCCCATTCCCGAAGTTGCTAATTAGATTTGTGTATAATAGAATTTAGCATTGCTTTTTTTCACCACAATATTGTAAAGTTGCATCCTTTTCTGAAATCATATCATCTCAAAACTGTGGGACAGCCTGTCTAACTCTTTTGTGAGAGCCATCATCTGGTACAAATAGATGGAAGAGCTTGAACAGCTGCTGCAAAATTTTGAAACCCTTTATTGGCAAAATCAGTGAGTAGCACAGGATACAAGAAGAATCTGTGAAAGTAATAGGATTTGTATTTTTGTTCTTTCTCACTGCAAATATACAAGTAAAATGTTTAAAGAATGTTTTTAAAAATCTGTGTGTGAACTATTGCTCTTTAAATTTAACATTACCATACTACAGTGTGTTGGTTGAATGCAGCCTGAATTGGTGCCTTGCTGTCCTTCTTGGATTTGTTTGTTTGTTTGTTTATTATCATTGGTTTTTAGGCCATTCCGTTTCAGCTTTTGGCAGATATTCTCTCTTCTCCCACTTAAATTAACTGGTTTGCATGCAAACTTTTCTTGTATAAAAGCCTCAGAAGTTACATACACTCCTAAAAGGTCCCCTAAAAGTAAATTTGAGTCCCTATAACTTCTAAGGTTGTCTGGTGATTCTGCATCAGGATTACACAGCATGGCATCATGGCAGGGAGACAGTGAGTGTTTCTCTTCGATTATGCTAGAAGAGAATTAGAGTCTAACTGTAAATTACTAAAAAGGAAAACTGAAGATTAAAAATACACATTTGCAGCTTTTCAGTCCAAAATACACTATTTCTTAAAACCGTGTTGGAATCCCGTGATTTTAATTCTGCTTATCTATAGCAGTCAGTGCTTAAAGTAGGGGAGGGGGAGGGAGGTCACAAGGGGTGGCAGACCCAGCAAAAAATTGAAAATTGAGCCAAACCAGGAAAGGGCTAACACTCTTTCCAAAGCTGTTGCTTTCAATTTATGATAGATCTCCCACTCTTTTCAGACCACTTTTAAGTACTTATCTATTGAATGGCAGAGCTATCTAAAAATAAGTGATGAGACTGCAGTTAGAAAGCTGTTCCCCCACCCCAACTGTTCTCCATTGCAGGTTGATCCTATTTTCAAAGTAAAAAACTGGGACATTTTTTTCAACGCAATGGAACCAAGTTGTATCTAATGTTAAAAAAGCAACTATAGACCTGAGACTAAGGCTTATTAGCAATGCAATTATTATATGCAATGCATCCGAGGGTGCTGAGGGAGTTGGCTGATGTGATCTCAGAGCCATTGGCTATTATCTTTGAACGCTCGTGGCAAATGGGGGAGGTCCCTGATGATTAGAAAAAGGCAAATATAGTGCGCATCTTCAAGAAAGGGAAGAAAGAGGATGTAGGGAACTACAAACTGGTCAGCCTCACCTCAATCCCTGGAAAAATCATGGAGGAGGTCCTCAAGGAATCCATTTTAAGGCACTTAGAAGAGAGGAAGGTGATCAGGAACAGTCAACATGGATTCACCAATGGCAAGTCATGCCTGACCAACCTGACTGTCTTCTATAAAGAGGTGACTGGCTCTATGGATGTGGGGAAAGCGGTGGACATGATATACCTTGACTTTAGCAAAGCTTTTGATATAGTCTCCCACAGTATTCTTATCAGCAAGTTAAAGAAGTATGGGTTGGATGAATGGACTATAAAATAGAGAGAGAGCTGGCTAGATCATCGGGCTCAACAGGTAGTAGTGATCAATGGCTTCATGTCTAGCTGGCAGCCGGTCACAAACGGAGTGCCCCAAGGGTCGGTCTTGGGGCCGGTTTCGTTCAACATCTTCATTAATGATCTGGAGGATGGGGTAGATTGCACCCTCAGCAAGTTTGCAGATGACACTAAGCTAGGGGGAATGGTAAATACCCTGGAATGTAGGGATAGGATACAGAGTGACCTAGACAAATTGGAGGATTGGGCCAAAAGAAATCTGATGAGGCTCAACAAGGACAAGTGCAGAGTCCTCCACTTAGGAAGGAAGAATCCCATGCAGAGCTATAGACTGGGGACCGACGAGCTAGGCAGCAGTTCTGCAGAAAAGGACCTAGGGGTTACAGTGGACAAGAAGCTGGATATGAGTCAACAGTGTGCCCTGGTTGTCAAGAAGGCTAATAGCATATTGGGCTGCATTAGTAGGAGCATTGCCAGCAGATCGAGGGAAGTAATTATTTCCCTCTATTTGGCATTGGTGAGGCTGCATTTGGAATATTGTGCCCAGTTTTGGACCCCCCACTACAAAAAGGATGTGGAGAAGTTGGAGAGAGTTCAGCAGAGAGCAACAAAAATAATTAGGGGGTTGGAGCACAAGACTTATGAGGAGAGGCTGAGGGAACTACGCTTGTTTAGTCTGCAGAAGAGAAGAATGAGGGGGGATCTGACAGCAGTCTAACTACCTGAAAGGGGGTTCCAGGGAGGATGGAGCTAGGCTGTTCTCGATGGTAGTAGATGATAGAACAAGGAGCAATGGTCTCAAGTTGCAGTGGGGGAGGTCTAGGTTGGATATTAGGAAAAAGTTTTTCACTAAGAGGCTAGTGAAGCCCTGGTATGGGTTACTTAGGGAGGTGGTGGAATCTCCATCTTTAGAGGATTTTAAGCTGCAGCTTGACAAAGCCCTGGCTGGGATGATTTATCTGAGGTTAGTCCTACTTTGAGCAGGGAGTTGGACTAGATGACCTCCTGAGGTCCCTTCTAACTCTAACATTCTATGATTCTATTCACCAAAAGATTCTGTTTGGAATATACTGGTCTCCACACAGGCTAATGGCTGTGGGCCTCATGAATGCTGACTACTGCTGGAAATGTAATTTTCTTGGTGCCACATGAGCTCATGTGTTTTGGGAATGCTCCATAATTAAGAATTTCTGATATGAGTTGGATCATGGGACCAATTTGATACTGAATGCTAAATTGGAGCTGCTCCCCCTTAAATTTTGTTTTCGGATATATTTCTGAAACCTGGAGGTTACCTGGTGGCATGGTTCCAACGTGTAGTTTTGGTCACTCAAAAATGAATCCTGCAGAAATGGTAGCCATCAAACATTGATGATGGGCTCAGAGATATGGCTGACCTCGCAGTTAACAAATAACTGGCATTTTGCAGAAGGGGAATGCCCAAAATATTCAAAGGACTTGGGTTGACTTTTTAGAGGTCTATAATTGATGCAGATCCTGAAGATAGGTATGTTGTTTCCCCTCCCCTTCCTTTACCTTAAGCCTCTTTACTTACTTTGTGTATTATGAAGAATCTAGTATTTTGGTGTAGTTGGAAACATTAAAAAAAAAAGTTGGGATATTTTTAGTGGGGACCGCCACAGGAGGCATTATGGTGGGGTATAAGGGAAGATGCTGGGGAAATAGGAAGAAAAAGGGATTTGATCTCCCTATTCCCCCTTTCAAAATGAAAAACATGGTACACTCACTGTAAAAGGCAGGGTGGGGAAAATTATATTTATACCTCTCTAATCACTTTATTGGTCTTTCAAACTCACAACTTTTCTCCACCTAGTCTAGATCTTATCCTCCAAACTCCCTTCACTGTTTCCTCCACACGCACACCCTCCACCCTCACCAATTATCCATACCCTCATTCTTCAATTATCTGCCCCACTGATGCACACATGAAACTCTACATGGAACCTCCCCCTCATGCCTCACATTCACCATCATCAGGCTCAAAGTCCCACCTTCCACAGCTGAAACCCCCTCATTACAATACTGCTTCTTCAGATGAAGCAACAATTATGGTGACAGGGAAGTATTGTGGAAACAGGCAACTTCTGCGAGGAACTGTATATTCTACCTCAGCAGAGGTGGAATTAATCTGAGCTAGCTCTACAGATCCTTATGGTTGCAGATAATGGAATTTTTTTTTCCAATTTCCTTTTTAAAACAATTGATTGAAGTATTCCACATGGTAGGAAAAGCATCCTTAAAAATAGGTTCGTTTTTTTGGTTTGTTTTTTTAGTTACAAACCATTGTAATCTGTCAATTCTGGAATGACGTACAACAAAAGACTCCATGTTTTCGTCATTTGTCACATTTTGAGTGCTTCTGTCACACATCTGCAGGTTTGAAGCTTGAGTGGGATGGGAGGCACTATTCTCTATGGGGCAAACAAGAATTAGCCCCTCAGAATCCTGCATTCCCTGCTCTGCATCTCCTTCCTCTGCTGACTGTATTGCAGAGTAAGGTGCGTGGCAGCTCCTGCAACACCAGAAGTCCCTCACTAGCAACCAGATGTATTAAATCCTGCAATATATCAGCCACACTGCAGAATGCTTATAATATGGCTAAGGATACGATTTGGTCAAGGAGGTTCCGTGACTTTCTGGGACTTCCAGGGCAGGGCTGACACCGAGTAGCTGATTGGCTGGCCAGCCTGCTGCAGCAGCAAAGCTGGAGCAACTGCAAGCCTCAGCAGCTCTGTTTTCTTCCCTCCTCCAGGGTATTTTCAATAATAGTCAGGGGACAGGTTGCGGCTTCCATGAATATTTGTTTATTGCCCACGACCTGTCCCTGACTTTTACTAAAAATGCCCATGACAGAATCTTAACCTTAAATATGGCTGATAGCTACAGCATTATTGTAGGGTCTAGCCCCATTAGTCCATAATGACTAACTGCCCCTGGAATGGTCCCATAATGACAAGGTCAATTTACACCGAACAGGTTAGGTCTGTAAATAAAACTGCCAGTGGATCTTCTTCCTCTGCCTCTTCTTCAATGCCCATGCAGTAAATCATCTAAGATTCAGAGGTATATATGCAGGCACAGAAATCTAGTTTAGCTCCCAGTGTGATGCTGTGGCCAAAAGGGTTAAAGCAGGGTCTCTCAAACTGGGGGGTTGTGAGCCTGAAGTCCTCTTCTATCAATGATTGCTGTGAATATTTCTGTGTACTTCATAGCTCTTCTTATTTACCAAGGCCTCATATCACCACTACAGCGGCAGACAGCTATATATTATTCCTCCCACTTGCAAATAAGATAACTGAGAGGCTGCACAAAGTCACTTGTAGCAGATCTGGGAAAAAAAAAAGGAACTAACATTCACAGAGAGGTAGAATTAAGTTGTGAAGAAGCATATTTTGATGGGTTTCCCCCAGAGAAGGGACCGAAACCCAGGAGTCTATCAGGAAAAACCCTTAGGGTTGGAAGGCCTGAAACCTAGACAGACAATCATACCACAAGACATCATCTGTATGTCACCAATACTATTGTGTATGAAATGAGGGTTACAAGGAATGGACATACAAGTCAGCACCGCATTCTTCTAAACTTAGTAAGAATAAACCAGGAAATATGTTTCAGAAAATAAAAAGCAATATTTTGTGAGAGTGTAATTAAAAAAACGAAAGACAAATGTTTAAGCAATTTTTAAAAACTATTTTCTTGCCTTTAAATTGTTATCCCTTGACATCAACAATCACTACACACCTAACTGGCAGAAACAATGTGGCCAGCAATCCCAATTTAAAGTATGCCACTGAGTTTAAAAAAAACTAAACTCCAGTAAATTCAAGAAGATTTACACAATGTAGGTATTTCTGCTAATACTAGAAAAGTTCCCTGAAAAAAGAACAGAGTAACAAGAGCTGTGTTCAAAAGTGACTATGATTACAACTTGATCAAGCTTCATCAACATTTTTTTGCAGACTTTTGACTCCATTTTAAGAGCTGGAATCAAACTGACCTTTACTTGGTTAGCACTAATTACATACAGCAAGTGAAATAAAAAATGTACTTCAAGCAACGCATCAAGAACTAAAACATTCTCAATTTCTACAGTTAAACTAAATGTACATTTTTAATAGTACCTAATGAAAAGCCACTGTTTGTCAACAAGTACTTACACCAACATGTACTATTGTTCTGTGAATTGTTTTACAGAATCTAAACAACACAGTAACAGTTTCTGTTATTGGATTAACAGACAAAATGAAAAATAATCTTAGTCAGAAATTCTAAGTAAAAATGATTAATATAATTGATCCAAAATTACAATATTGGGGCAATTTAAGATATATTTTAGTATTCGTGGTCCCAGATTAGATAACATTTTTAAAAGACACACGAAGGGATTTTAACTACATTTTTCCTCTCATGATGTCACTGAAAGGTAGAGGTTGTTTCAGTGATTTAACTATGTATTACCATACTATACCATATTTGGAATACCTTTAAGTGTAACCATCTTCTGAATTTCCTGCATTTGTAATGCTTAATTTGACATAATTACAATATCCCTCTGATGTCACTGTGACTCAACTTAAGAATTACTTGAGATATTAATTTGCAGTTAACTGTCTGCAGTTTATTACAATAATAAAAAAAATATTTTATTACAATTTGCCTTATTACAACCTAATTTCTTCAAATATAGCCTATGCACAAGATTTCAAGAAATGTTAACTATATAAAAAGTTTGAAGATTGTGTTATTTCATTATTAAGATCATTCAAGACAAAGAAAAGACTGCTACAAATTCTAAATTTCTTAAAGGACCCATTTTAAATTAATTTTTATACTCAGAGTAAGTGTGGTAAATTTGGACGGGATACGCTATATTTTTCATACTTAAGAAGCGTGTCCCTGCTTTAAATTCAAAATGGAATTCAGTCTTTACTAGGGAATTGTGACTGGTGACTCCAGAATTAGTAAACAAACTAGTTCACAATTATTGTGTTTCATTCCAAAGATGGCTGCATCTCAGTAGTGAATGAAGTGATCCCATTGTATAGCAAGTATATCAGTTTGTAAAGTTTGTAAATTGCTCATTTCTTTTGGGATAAAGACACTACATTGGACTAATGTAAGGTAATTTATTCACTACCATCACTGCCTCCTCAAACACCACATACCATGTGATAGTTTTGTTTATTTATATCAAGCATATAATAAAAATGCAAAGTGTTGAATGTCACTTACCGAAGATTCACTATCTCTAACAAGGAAGTCCCCTTCCACTCCCCTCTCATTTAGGGCACATTCTGCTTGATGCCGGGTAACATTTCCATAATACCACTCTCTTCCAGCAAACCGTCCTGTAGAAGATGGCCCTGTGTAGCTTATCTGAGGTGGATGGGAAGCGTTAATGGTAGGACCATCACTTACGATTACTACATAGTTTTTAGGAACAAGACCAATTTGCCCTCGGGAATTTTTACATTTCCACCATTCTGGGTCATTTTCTGGTTTTTCAATGACTTCCATTGTTTCCCCCTTTTCAAAATTGAGCTCTTCTTCTGTGACAGAGCTGAATGGATACAGTGTCTGAACAACATGAAGTACTTTTGTGCTCTGGCCATTACTCATGGTTGCGCCTTTCCTTAAACTTAGAAAACTTGGGGAATCTGCAGTTGCTTCCTCAACTTCCTCCATCACATAGTTTGAAGGAAACCAACCAATCTGTCCATTGTAGCTACCTCTCCACCAGCCGTCACTGCACTTTTCCATAACAATGACTCGGGATCCTTTCACAAGGGACAGTTCATCCTCCCTCTCTGCCACATAGGCAAATTTAACATAGGCTGGGATGTTAAGATCATAAATCCGGTCCGCACTGCTGCCATTGGATGGATATTCTGCATCTGTACTAGGAGTAGGTGAGGCATCTCGTGCACTTGTCTTCCTTTTTGTTTTACCCAAGCCTGTTAAATAAAAAGAGAAATTTCTAGTAAGCATGCAGGATATAAATAGAAAAAAAAATTAGTCTCTATAATGCATAACTATAAAATTAGCTAAGTGCTTCCCTGTAACTAACAAAAATGTTAGATGTACAGGTCTTAACTATACTATTGGAAACAGACTGTTGGGAAATATCAATGTCTTAATATTTTAAGAAATTGCCATTTGTCTATTGCTTCAGCTTCTAAATATAAAGCTTTAATTTGCTCTTTAATGTATTGCTTTACAAAGTCACTTAATGCAAACTTAGAAATAGAGACTAGTGAAAGACACACCCTTGATGTAAGCAATTAGTCCTCCAGAGATGGTTCTGTGTCCTAAAATCCAATCAATCAATCAATCAATCATATCTTTTAATTTTAACTATAATGACTTGAATTGATCTGGAAAAAAAAGTAACTATTAAAAAACAAGTTAGCACATTGAAAAGGCTCCTTTTCTACAAACTGCATTCTGCCCCACTTGATTCTTCAGTTCAGTCTCCAAGCAACTTCAGCTACAACTGTATCTAACTGACAAGTTTCCTATTGAATTGTGCACCTACAATGTTCCAGTGTTAAAAGTGTAGTAACCAAACTGTAAAGCATAGATACCATACTGAAGATTACTGCATACTACAAGTGCATACTTCAGTATGAGGCTATATGGAGTGACTTCAAGCTTCAGGGTCTATAGTTTTCATGATATGTACATTCTGAATTATCTTCAATGATATTAGTAAATACAAAATATAAAAAAGGAGTGAAGTGCATGTTTAACTGGAGATTTTTGGCATTGGTGTGGCTTCTCAGAATGTTAATCAGAAAATTCCAGAGTTTTGCAGACAATCTTTTTCAAACATCTGAACCAAAGACTCTGTATGTATATATAAACAGACTGGTACAGGAGAGTAATAGTTTGTTCTTCTGAATTTCAAGTGATTTAATTAAATTCTTATGTTATTTATTAAGTTGGAACCCCAATATAGCACAAGCCAGTCAGCATTCAGGAACCGAACACAATGGACAGAAAATAAAGGTGATGCAAAATCTAACAATTTTGTACTTTTCTCTATGTTCCAGGATCCTATAATGAGCATTATTCAACTAGCAGGGAGCAATTTATCTAAGATGACATGAATACAAATGATCTATGAAACATACAATGAAAATCAAAAGCGTGGCAGTATTTAAAAAAAGAAATGGTCTCATCAGAAGTAGCCATATATGTAATTTCACTGTGATTACAATACCAATTTTGTATCACTGCTTAATTACATACAGAGCAATTCAGCAAAAGTGCTCATCTAGCGCAAATGAACCCATCAAGCGTATTCTTACAGGATACTCATTCGAGCAACAAAAATAATGTCCGTTAGACTAAGAATGTTTAGGCAGCCTCAAATAGAGTTAAAATAAATTAACTGGTTAAACTGATCTATTAAAGATCCAGAACTATAACTTTTGACTGAAGAAAGTTCCAAGGATCACAAAAGGTTCTCTGACTTGTTGCAAATGGTTACCCATTCCCTGTTAGAGCCTGCCCATCCAGTTTTCATCTCCTGCTAATCCTTCTGTAACCATATCACTTCAGCTGGAAATGAGTGGCTGTGCTCCTTGGCAAGATGACAGCAGAGAGCTTATTGTCTGTGTGATACAACAGGGAAAACAGCACTTCTACTCTTTGAGCAAACTCCAGTAGGAAGTTGGCCAAGGTCTTGGCTATTTAGCAGTGACTGTCAACTAATAGACCAGCATGAATACAAGAACTAAATGAAGTTAATTAGGGAAGTTATGTGCAAACAAAACATTTGTTACTAGGTAGAAAATCTGGACAAATCTGAAGTTAATGACCTCATTACTTCTTCATGCAAACTGTAATGACTGAGACGTCATTAAAAAACAAAAAAAATCCACACCATTAGTAACTGAGATTTCAAAACATTTAGCCCTATTAGTTCCAGGAAACCCCAATTTCTGGTTCTAAAGAACAGGAAAACTTATCTTTCTTTCTTGGAGTAATAAGGTCCACAGATTCAGGATATTGGGTACTCTGCTCTATGCAGCCTTGGAGACAGATCAAACCTGTCAATCAGAGGCAGGGAAAATGTGGCTCCACCTCTGAGAAATCACCAGTTGAAACATATCCGTAAGCCTAGGAAAAACTAAGCACTCTAAGGAAAATTAAGCACTAAGATTAAATAGAACAGTCTTCCTGTACAGCAAAGAATTCAATGAATAGCAAACTGAGTACCAATTAATAATTCAGTATCTTTTTTCAATTAACAATCCATTCAGGATGGATTGGATCTGTGAACCTCATTATTCCAAGAAAGGAAATTTTCAGGTCAGACAGATAATTTTTCCTATTCATATTCGTAATGAGGTCCACAGATACATGACATTGAGATTTTTATAGCAATATATACTCAGGGGGAACTACAGACAGAAATGTGTACAGCTACAAATGTGGATAACCCTTTCCTAATAGTCACTGGGATGCTACAGCTGGGAAGCATCTGTCTATTGATGACAGCATCAGATGATGAGGATGTATAGAATTCTGAACGTTGTATGAACAGATAACCAGGTGGGTGCTTTACAGATTTTACTGTATGAGGCACATGTTTTTTTGCCCTTGAAGCTGCCACAACTTTGAGGGAGTAAGCTAAAGAACCAGATAAGATTCCATAAAAGAACTTCATGCACATCAGCAGGATGCAGAAAAGATGCTGCTCTCATAAGAAAAATGCAGGACAACTGACTACGATGAATTTCTCTACTGCACAAAGCACGCTAGACAAAGCAGTAACCTGACTTTTGAGAGTTGGAACTGACAAGACATTTTGAAGAAATCTGTGAATCTGTGGTACCTATGAAGGTGGGTGAGTGTGCGGAGTTGAGGGCTCCCAGCCTGGAACAAAGCTGAAAGCCTAGATGGCAGTTGGGCTTCCAGTAGGGAGCTGCATGAGGAGCTTAGAGCTTGGGCTCTCAGCCCCCCATACTGCCCCACTTAAGACGTTAGACGTGCTCCTGGTGAGGACGCGTACCACCGACAGAAGAGGGTAGTGTGGACCTGAACCACCACAGTAATTAGTGCATTGGCTGTAAGTCGACCTAACATAGGTCAACTGAAGTTTGTAGTGTAGACATGTCCTGAGCAGTTGAGAGAGGACTGGGTCTTCACAGAACAGGTACAGATCCACATGCAGGCATTTAATCAGTGTGGGAGATGCAGGAGACACAGAGTCTGGTTTTCCTTCTCAGTCTTCTCTGCCATGCTGCCCTCCCTCCCAGTGGGTTAGCAGGGGAAATGGAAAATCCCAGTCATTGAGGAGAAAGGGAATCCTCTCTGCCTATAAAGGCAAATCCTAACGGCCTGGAGAGTTTAAGACTCCCCCCATTTACTTTTTCTTCTTTAAATTTGCTCTGCAGCAAGGAGGAACTGGTTTGCCTGCCTGCAGCTGGAGAGGCAGATAGAATTTGGCAGTTTCTCAGAGATGGAGCCACACTTTCCCTGCTTCTAATTGAGAGGTTTGATCTCCAAAAGCTGCACAAAGCAGAGTGTCCAATGTCATGGGCCTATAGACCTCATTACGAATAAGGGCAAGTCTTTACTACAAAATTAAGTCAACCTAAGTTTCATCAATGTACAACCACCACAGTAATTGAATCTGTTTTACATGTCCACACTATGCTCTTGTCAGTGGTGCGCATCCTAACCTGGAGCACTTGCACAGAGTTAGCTGCCAGTGTGGGACATTGTGGGACGGTTTCTGAAAGGCAGCAACAGTCGATGTAAGCAATGCAGTGTCTACACTGACACTGCATCTACTTAACTACATCAACTTAAGCGCTACACCTCTCGTGGAGGTGGAGTTATTAAGTCGGTGTAGTGGGAGAGTTACATTGGTGGGAGCTATATTTTAGTGTAGACACTTACTGTCAGGTCAACGAAAGCTATCTTACATTGACCTAACTCTAGTGTAAACCAGGCCTACAAATTCACTAATGTCACATGGCTGTAGTGGAATCAACACAAAAACAGACAAAATGGAGACCACTGGAAGACCAACTACAATTAACCCTTTCGAGTTTTGAATTTTAGATACACTTCATAAATAGAGCAGTAACATGGTTTCTTGGAATCTCTGCACTATGGTAACAGAATATGAAAAGCAAACATATCCTCTTTAAGCACTAAACTGCATGAGCCAATTAAATGTCAAAAGTTCATGGCCAGAAGAAAGTGATCAGGCATGGATAAAATAATTAATGGAACAAAAAGATCTTGCACCTACAGAGCCAGAAGACAGCCGTTTCAGAACCAGAGCTAAGAACTATTTAGAAAGGATGGAGCTGAACTGAGAGGGTCAGTTTTGTAAATAGGTATATCTATTGTGACAGCTGGATATGCGTTAAGAAAAAGCTTGGATTCTGAAGCCTAAACCCCCTCCCCCCCATCACTTTAATGGTTTATTAGATACTTTAAAAGATGATCTGAAAGCTTTTTTGCTTGGAAAACAAATTCAGGCTGTAAATCTCACAAGCGTATCTTTTTCACAAGATTTCCAGTACCTTCTGGTTTAGGCTGGGCTAGGAATACAACAAAAACAACCTCTTACATCGTATTTCAGTACTTCTATTTCCGGTTCATGCCACAAACCACAGCAAGGTAGGAAAATTAAAAGAAAACAACAAACAAGTGAAGTCTATCAAAGCTCAAAAAAAGACTTTTCTTTTTGTCTGAACTTATGCACCTATTATTTACCAGGATCAGTGAACAAGCCAGTCAGCCACTGATTGGTACTTAGATACCACAGTGATAGGCACTGTAGAGAGATTTTTTTTTTAAACTTGTAAGTTACCAGTAGTAGAACTAAAGTAACTGCTCAGATGCCTACTGGCATCAATCAGAGTAGGAGGGATTAACAACGTGTCTAACTCATTTGTTTATTACGTGCAACTCTACTGGACAAATGATTCTCTAACTGAAAAGGAAATTTAGTTGAATAGCCATAATTATGTAAAAACTAAGTTAAGACAGTATCAGAATTTATGTATGTACCTGTGATAATCAAGATGTAATCACAGCTCCCTGAAAAAATGTATGTATACTCTATTTGTTCAAAACATCCCTGCTGCTACTACTAGAAATCTTCAGTAATAATTTGTGTCAGAATATCCCTGCTCCTAAACCTCTAGAAAAACGAACTCCATGTGATGTGTTTTCTGAAAAGGAAAGCATTAATCACTTCATGAGCTGCTCTTGGAAGATTAAAATACACTGTTTAGCAACAATTGTGCTGATACCTTTTTTTGCATTTTTCTTTCCCTGGTTTCATTAATAGATGCATTTGTATGGAAAAAAACTACTTTGTTTTGGAGTTCCCTATACTCTTGTTTCTTACACCTCACTTGAACACAACAATTATTTGCTGCAAAGACAAATATAAAAATCACAGAGAATTAGGTTTCAAGTGAAGAAAAAGCAGTGGGAGTACATGAATTTCAAAGTAGCAAAGATCCTGTTTTACATAAATATATCTAATAAGAAAAGTTGTTGTATACATAGTCAAATTTGAGACATCATTCGACTAGCTCATTTTCCTCTCTTTAAATTTTACCCATAAAGGGTTGGCTGCTCTAATTTACAGGCACATATAGGGTTGAGACAAAACACAGGTGGCTGGCACCATCTGAGCAGCTTCAACAGATGGGCCAGGAGTAGATTCTTGTCTGCTTCGAGACCCTCAAAGCACCAAACCGAAGTCCTTTGTCACTGAGGCTGGCTCTGGAGTTTCTTAAAACCCTGGCTCCCACAGCATTGAGGTACTCTCTTGCGCCTGAGGGGACAGCTACGCCAAAGAAAACTTCAACAGAACTGAGGGCATCAACCCCAAAAAGGAATAATCAGTGTCACACTGACAACACTGCTGAATCATCAGAGCCCCTTCATTAACACCCTAATGGGAGTCTGTTAATAATCTAGGGAAAGGGAGGACCAATTTTACAATCCAATGGGCACTTCAGAGCAGAGGACAAAACCAAATGGCTTGGATCCGAGGACATCCTTTCTTTGCCAAAAAGGTATGATCTGAGGAGGCAGGTCACAACAAGGTCCAGTCAGTTCCATTGGCTGAAACTCAGAATTTTTCCTAGCAGCACCTTATGACTTCTTTGGAGCCACTGGTACCCAGAACAGAATCCTCCAAAGCTGAAAAGGGCCTGGATCTTGGAGTCTGTAGTATACTATGAAGTGATCTTTATAGGCCACCTTCTTTTGAGATGGACCCCCAGTCTGCCTGTCAGCAGGCTTTGGCACCAAGGTGGGTTCACAGCCATACCATGTTGTGCTCAGAAACTCTTTTTTAACAAAGGCTTCTCAGACTGCACTCAATGAATGCCAAAGGAAATGATTTTGGACTCTCAGTTGGTGACCTTTTTTCTCTTTCAGAAAAGGACTTGCAGAAGAACATGACCATCTGAAACAGGCTTTCTGACACAGCAAGATATGCATATCTTAAACCTTTGGTTTTTTGTTGTATCCGTCTTAATGGCTAGATTGATAAAGTTGTTGAGCTTATACAAAAAACTCGAAGTTACTACTAACTCAACCTACAAGAAATATATAGAAATTAGAATTAATGGTTTTCCTCACTACCACACAACACAGAGAGAGACAGGAATCTGGCAGACTGAGAGGAGCTGAGGTCCATTAGAATGGGCTATTTATATGTGTGAGTCCAAAGTGGGTGTGAACATGTCCTTGAGCCCAAGGAAGGAATATGCACGTTCATCAAATGTAACTTCAAAAGAGATTCTATGATTAGACCTGCAGTTTCTACAGCTGGCCTCTGTGGAAGCAATATCACGAAGTAGAACCTGTGATTTTCATCACATATCTGGCAGTTCTATAGCAGACAAACACATCCTTTTCACTAGATTTATGTTCCATTTTCTAATTATAGTTTCTTCCATGTAATGTTTTTGCAATACAAAAGCAATTTACAAGCAAGCCTATTCTTACTAAGTCTTCTCATGCTCCTGCATGTTGGTGTTCTTGATTATTACTAATGAGTTATCACATTTTTGCATTTTGACTATTTCTGGTCATTCAGATATGTAATAGAAGCACTGAAGTGACTATAAAATGCATCTTCCTTGTGCTGATCAATACCGCAAATTTGTTTAAGCACTAGTCTTATGTTCTATTTCAAGTCGGGCCGATTAACAAGCATCATAAAATCCAGAGATGGAAGAAGAGACCTTTAGTAGTCTTATCTAAATTCCTAAAACCACAAAATTGTTCCCTAAATTATATTCATGAGTAACTTGTGCAGTCTGGTTTCCAATATTAAATAAAGCTTCTTTTTCCTCCAAAATCATCCCCATTTTCTATTTACTGTTGACAAAATTATCCTTCCACACCACTCATGCTCCCCACATATCGAAGCTATCACTAAGTGCTGAAACTTCTTCTTACACAAGACACTGAAAATATACTAAACCCTCTTTACTGTCCCAAGGCTAAGCCATTTGTCCATAGCCTGGGTCAGATCCTGAGTAGTTCAAACTATTATCTCCAGTGTGGATTACCTTGCATTTGTCAACTCTGAATTTCATTTACATCTTACAAGTCCATTTATCTCACTGTTAGGTCCCTCTAGAATTCCTCACAGTTTTCTCAGGCCATGACTAATCTAAATATTTGAGAATCATCTGGAATAGTTTAAATAGACCATTATTTTTGTCAGAACATACTAACTTTCCCCAGACAAAAGTCACAATTCTACATCAAGGCACATCAAAAGCAAACTTCTGAATAATGTATAATTACAGTAAGAAACTTAATTGTTCAGCTGCCACCTAAACCCACAGACTGCAATGTGGCTGTGCAAAATATGGCATGTTTAAGTGATGTATGGAAATCACGTCTGAACAGTGAGTGAATGATTTGGTTTCTATAGCTCATTTGTATATCAAATCAATTACAGGAAAAGGAATAAATCTAAACCAAGACCTCTAGCTGGGTGGAAGGTTGTGGGGCAAATGTTTGTATGCCTAATCAAAGATAAGTCTCTAAGAATTCATATTACAGAAAACAGACTGATGGGTTAAAGAAGAGGGGGAAAATAGCTTAGACGATATCCAAATGATCAACCAGTCAAAATACATTTAGTATCAATGCTTTCAATCTTAAGAAAATTATAAATTAAAGGCATATAAAATTCATTTGGAGATAAGATATTAACTGTTTGCAGGACAATGAAAATAAACTATTCTACAAAATAACAAAACAGTACCCGAGTAATTCTTCCATTCACCCACTATATTCAGGAATTAAAAACAAAGATAATACCCCATTTCCCCCATACCACTCCCCCCTCCAAAAAATAAACCAACAAGGCAGCAGCAGCAAGTAAATTAAATGAAACCTAACCCTGGATACTGAGGTAGCACAATGATGCTAAATGTATATTTCTGTAAAATGAATGCATTGGTTTGTGTCTTTTATAAACAAATAAAAATCAATTTAACTCAACTTTTATCACTATTTTCTTTAAAATAGCTAGTTTAGCATGCCAGCAGACTATACCTTTTCTTCCTGTATGAAGAAGATCTAGTTCATTGATTAATGTGATTCACTAATGTGAAACCACTATTGATAGTCTACTGAATTTGAGGCTAACGGTGGAGGCAACCCAGAAACTTCAGTTTATGCACCACCTCCACCTCAAATGCTCTACAACTTCTCTGTTCTCTTTCCAATGCCAATTAAGGCACTAAGTGTTATCTTCAAGACACTCAATGAGTTATGATCCAGCAACATTAGAGACCACCTTTCCAAAGACACAACCATTTAGTCACAGTGGAGCAAAACTAGCACAGTGCTCAGAGAAAAACTTGAGAGAATCAGTAAGAGAGGGTTACTCACCTTGTGCAGTAACTGAAGTTCTTCGAGAAGGGTCCCCTTCTGGGTGTGCCACTCCAGGTGTATGTCCTGGCGTCCTGGATTGGAGATTTCAGTCAGCAATGACCGTCCAGGTCATGCATGTGTAACCCTCTCTCGCTGCACCATTGGTGCCTCGAGCCACGCGCATGTGACCTGACCCCCTCTGTTCTCTCTCTACCGTAGGGTGATATTATTAGACTCCAGAGTAGAGGGGAGGAGGGTGGGTAGTAGAGCATCCACAGGGACACATCTTGAAGAACCTCAGTTACTGCACAAAGTGAGTAATCATCTCTTCTTCAAGTGGTGTCCCTGTGGGTACTCTACTCCAGGTGACTCTAGAGCAGTGTCCCTCACTGGACAGAGGGGACTTCAGAGTTATGATTAATGGATGACAGTACTGTCAGGCCTATGGAAGCATCTGATCTAGATGTTATGGTCAACAGTGTAATGTTTGGTAAAGGTATGTACTTAGGTCTAGATAGCTGCTCTACATATGTCTGCAACGGGAACATTATTGAGGAATGCCGTGGATGTGGACATTGCTCTGGTGGAGTGTGTTCTGACTCCTTGAGGAGCTTGGAGGTTTTTTAAATTGTAGCATGAGTGAACGCAACCTGCTATTCACTTAGACAATCTCTGAGTAGAGATAGCTTACCCTTTTAGATTGTTCTGATATGAACACAAAGAGTTTCGATGTCTTCTGACGTCTAATGTGTGCAATAGTGAAGTTTGTGCATTACTGTGTGGTTTTGAGCTGTAAGTGGGTAAGTAGATTGGTTGGTTTATGTAGAACGCCGAATTAATTTTTGGTAAACATTTCGGATGAGGTCTTAGAGTGACTTTGTTTTTATAGACTCAGACTCTAAGGTCAGAAGGGACCAATATTCTCAAAATTGCTGCTTGGAGGATGACGGTTGCAATGTTGATGGTTGCTGCTGCTTTTGTCGTCTCCTTTGTGGTCACGGTCTGCTCCATTGTGTGTCATGTTGTCTTTCGTGGTGGATGTATTGTGGGTATTTGCGTTGGTATGGCTGATATCAAAATTGTTGTCTTCTGTTTGCTGCAAAAACAAAGCGACGATGCCCTGTGCATTACGACCACCGTAGCTGTTGTTCTCACAGCCCCGTCCGCTGGGAAGCCTGTAAGATGGTCCTCGCAATGAGACGACCTTCATTTACGAGGGATCTGAATTGTTCTCGTCTTTCCTCTGGGATTACCTCAATAATTTCCATCAACCTTGTATAGTTATGAACATAGTTTGATAATGTGGAGTAATTGGCTACACGTAGCTACAATGTGGCCTATGAATATTCTTTGTGGCCAAATAAGTCCATTCTTTTCCAGTCTATGCTGGGGGGTGGACTTATGTTGGGACTGTTTGCTCCTTTGATTAGTCACCTCTATGACAAGGGAGTTAGAAGAGGGGTGGGTAAAGAGAGAAACTATCTTTGGAGGGGACGTAGTATTTCTTGTCCACCCTTTTGCATGTTGGTGGGATAGTGGCTGGGGTTTGCCAGATGTTATTGGCAGGCTCCATAAGGACCTCATCCATTGGTAAAGCTATTTTAGATGAAGCAGCAGTCTGTAAGATTTTGAGGAGCTTATGATGGGTTTCGGAGACCTCCTTGAGTGATATTTCTTCTGTCACTCTCTTGATCAGTTCCTGGAACTCTTAGAAGTCATCCTCTGTTGTGGATGTGGATGGTATTATAGCTTCGTACGGTGACGAGGAGGAATTATGCAGTGTAGGTGACGTCGCCTGCACAGTTGTGTCTTCACTTCAGTGATTTCAGGTGGGACCGAGCAAGGCAGTGATCTGGTTCTGTTCCTATGAGAGCATCCTGCTGCACTCCCTTGTGTAGGGTGACCATGCATTCCAGCTGGGCCATTGTACAGGATACAGCATGAGTGGTCCAAATCATGGTGGGGCATACCATGATTGTCTGTGGTATCTGGTGTATGCTCCATATTTTGAGGAGATGGTGGCTGATCTGTGAGGTGAGAAGTGTTGTGGCGAAAATACTCCTCCTTCATCATCATCCTCATCTCCACTAGAGGACTGTATTGGAGACAGGGCTTCATGAGGAGGTATGTGAGGTGGGGATGTTCCAAAAGAATGGAGACTGGGTTGTGAAAACCACCCTTATATCATCCTGGTGGCAATGATGTGATTTTGACTTGTGTTTCTGGCTGGCTACTGGTGTCGGTACCATAGATTCATTTGGTGCCATTGGCAGAGTTGGTACTGATGTAGTGGTCAGCTCCAATGTCGTCAGTGCTGTGCTCTGGGTCGGTGCTGCATTCACAGTCAATGCCGTACCCGTCGTCGGTGCTGTTCTCGAGGTTGATGCAGTGATAGTTGTTGGTGCCGCGGCTTGCCTTGTCAGTGCCGTAGTGGAGGAGGTAATTTTTGCCTTGGACCTCAATTCTGCACTGGGTGTCATTCAGTGCCATTACTCTAATGGTACCCGAAGAGCCTGGTGCCTCATAGGTACTGGGTCTAAGTACCACTGATCTGGTCGGTGATCTCTTCCTTTTTGGCAGGCTTTTAGGGGAAGTCGAAGCCCTTTTCTGTGACAATTTTTCCACGGATAGGGGTGAAGTTTCATGGCCAGGATCAGAGGCAGGTCTCAATGACTTCTCCATTAGGATCAGTTTGAGTTGGAGATCCCTGTCTCTTCTGTCTGTAGCCTTTAGATTTTTGCAGTCGGAACACTTTTGAGTAATGTATCCCTCACTAAGGCATCGGATACACTGCGAGCGTCTGTCTGATGCCATGCATTTCCTGAAGCCTGGAGAACCAGGCATAATGACCAGTCCCCTGATGGAGAGAACTATCTACTCTATGAGGGGAGAAGAGAAAAGAAGAAAAAATTGGGTTTTTTTTTTTTTTTTTTTAGTAGGGAAAGGATAACTACTAATTACTGCCAAAACTAATACTGTTTCTACACTATCTAATCACTAAGGCAAGCTAAGAGGAGAACTGCTTAGGGCGCCATCTCGGACCATGGACAGTTGAGAAAGAACTGAGAGGGACAGGTTGCATGCACGTGAGAGATGGGGCTCCGCATGCACGACCTGGATGGGCACTGCTGAAGGAAATCTCCGATCCAGGACGCGAGCATGCACTATATACCTAGAGAGGAGCACCCACAGAGACACCATTCGAAGAAGAAGAAGAATAAAACATTTGGTCAGGGACCCTTCATTACAGAATAACATACCAGAAGAGCAGGACTTCACTAACCCCAAGACTGACCATATCACAAAACCCACTTGTGTCACCTGAACCTGCCCATTTTCACCTTTTGCAGCTGGATCTCTTTAGAAAGTAGTGATGTCAGAAGTCTAGTTCCCCTTGAAAAGAACCTTGCTAAGATCCTTGAGTTTCTGATGTTCTTGTTAAGATACTTGTGTTTCCAGAGTCTGTTGTATAAACTAATTTAGACAACTCTTTTTAAATTTAAATTCTTTGTTTACAGATCAAACTAATCATTTAAAATTTAAAAATATTTCCAGCACCAGTAACTTTTAACTGGTTCCAAATGCCAGCACTAAATATTTTCATGCCAGTGAAAAGTAGATGAATAAAATTTTCCAAAATACATACTGATTGAAAATTTTGTCCTAGATAATTAATTTAATTTAATTACTCACAGGCATAAAGTTACTCATGCATATAAGTGTTTGCAGAATCAAGGCCTATATTTGAAACTCAAATATAGAAAATAGCATACTTGCATTTACTTACCAATACAGAAACAGGGATTTTGTAGTTTCCTTTGTTGAACTACGTGATCCATTTTAATTAGAATTAACTAATATAAAATAGTTTTATAAATGTATTTACAAACTTTTTAGCAATGTTCAGTTTCTATTTTATAGCTTTCTCTTATTTGAATAACCAGGCCAACTGAATTGAAATTTAATTTCCAATGCATTTTTGGTTTAATTCAATATGACATATTACATTCCTGTAACATAAAATGGAATTATTTAATATTGTTAGCATATCTAGTACTCCAGGTGTTTTGGGGTCTTGTTGATCAAAAATTGTTTTACTGTATATTGGCTTGACTATTCATGGAATGTCCTTGTAATTATTTTCAATTGTATTCTAAAAATTCTGTAATTATATATGAAATATATAAATCAAACTGCCCACTATGCTCAAAATCTATATTTAGATTGTCTCATTAAATTTATGGATGTGTAATCAAAAAAATGGTTAATTAGTTACTTAACAAATTATATGACTTTTCTTTTTTCCTTTTTTGTTTATTCAATTTTTCCTCTTGGCTCCCTACAAATGGAGAGAGAGACTTAACATCCATCAAAGAGTCCAAAGATAGATTAGAGCAAATACATATCTACAAATCTGAATCTAGCCAAATAATTAGATAATGTATGAATTCTATAACTATTCAATTCAATATCAATATTTCTACTTGAAAAGCAAGGTACATAAATGTTGACTGAACAAAGGGAATTTATTAAGATCAACACGCACATTTAAAAAACAGATAAAATAGCTGTACTGTCAAGAAACCACGTGTGAATCAAGTCTTCAGATATAAAAAGCCTCATGCTATACAGCCTGTACCACAATCTGGAGACATGAGGACTGAAAACAGTGCGATTTAAAACCCTAACTGTTACAGGAAGAGGAGAAGTCAGACAACCTAGAGTCACAAAGCTTTACTACTACTACAACTATTAGTCCTCAATATTTTAAAACTGTACATTTCGGAACCACAGCATGTTAACAAAAAATCCAGACTGTTTAGTTTATTTATATCACTATACCATCTGAACACTTCATACAATCATTTATTCTCAAAGGCCCTGTGAGGTAGGGAAAATGAAAGAAATGTATCTTGACTTACAAAAAAAAAAATTCCTCTCTTTGAACTACAGGTTCCCTAGATCTGTTAACCAAGACTCTCAGGCTACATAGAAATACATAGGCAGAACGAGACCTGTCAGTCACTAACAGGGTAAGACACAGCTTGCCACACTGAAGAGTTCATCAACTGAAGCAGTTTCCATAACAAAGAAAATTTCCCCTGTGAACTGATACTTGATAATGATCTTATAAGCAATAATAAATTAAATTCCTACCAGTGAAAATAACTATGAATGAATTTTAAATGTAAATATATCTCATCAACATATGATATACTCCAACTAGGCAGGCTCAGATCTGTAGACCCCATAACTCCGAAAATGGAAATCTTCAATTAGTCAAGATAAATTTTCCTATTACTTTCATTTACAAGATCAACAGATCCAGCAACTATTGGGATTTTCATAGTAATGTGTCTTAAATCAAATCAAACTGTATATGGTCCTGAAATACTACTCTATGCTGTAGTTTTCAAGAAGCAGAGTTTCATCTACAGCAGCCCACAATGTCTGAATGTTCAGCTTGTAACATTTTAAGAAGGTCTGAATGGGCAAACAAGGTTGCTGACCTCCAGATCTCCTCATATCATATGGAGCATAAGTCCTCTTGGATCAGAAGGGTGGTAGTACTTTAAGTGAGCATCTTTGATGTTTGTTGTTGGAGAGACTCCTTGATTTATAGGCCTCCTGGATGGATCATCTTAGTCATCTGGAAACAGCAGATTTAGATTCTTTTCTCAGATGCCAGATGGAACTGAATGACTAGAGTATTGGATTTATGGTTAGCCATAGAGGGACACAGATCTTGAATGCTCTATGTATATCCAAAGTATGCCAGAGCTGCTCTGTTGAGTGAGACAGATTTGGGCAAAAGAAGGGGAACACAATTGTTTGGGCTCTGTGATGACATGAGAATATTTTGTAATATTTGTAGGAGTCCCCTTTGTGCCTCAATCTCCCGTATGTGCTTCATTGTTACCCAGTGAGTGGAAGGTGACTGTTTTCAGGGTAGGTGAAGAGATGTAGGTGTGGGTGTTGCCTAACAGTCTGGGTCTTAGTCTCTATATTAATGGAGCATCTGAGAAAACAATGGTGAATCCAACTGCTAGTACATTGGCATCTAGCAACCAACATCCCAGAGGATATGGACTTCCCACCTATCCTTAGGGAAGCTGAACAACAACCCCAGATCAAGACAAAAAGACTGGAGAGGTATGAGGTGGGGGATAAGAGTTGCCTGCTGGAAGGAGGTATGGCTTTCACCTGAATTCCAAAAAAGGTCAGACAAAGAGACAGCCAGAGCTTGAATCAAGAGGTTCACTACAGCGAGGCTGGGCTCTGGGCTAACCAGAATGGACTATGCTTTAACTTTCATTTCTCAATGCTACCCTAAAGACTTACTATGCTGTGTTCCAGTTAACGAACAAACCCTACTGTTCTGACAACGCTGTGTGAGTGTCACTGCAAATGCTTGGTGAGGTGTATTAATCCCTGAAGCATGTACAAGTTTCCATCAGGAGTCTTAGCTGGACTCACTGAATGGAGCTCACAATGTGAAACAGGAGTGCTGAAGGCCCAGATGTACACCCTTGGGGAGGTCTGGCACGCTGAAGTGGTTCCTCCTAGAGACTGTTCGCAGAACTATTTATCGCTTCACAATGTGCAGTAATGTTCTGCAGTAGAAAAAGCCCCAGAAAGATGGAAACAAAAGAAGGTTGCCTATCATCATAACTCTTCAGCTGTCCAATATTCGCCTAACTCTGTCTCCCTCAGTTTGTTTCTCACCCACTCCAACCTCAAGTGCCTCACCCCAGTATCATCCCTAAAACTAAATAATCATAGTATAACACAAATATGTATTTAAAAACACATGCCTTCACCCTGATCAGTTTGCTTATGCCATCCCTGGAACAGTCTTTCTGAATGTTATATCCCTTTCTCTCAACCTTCCTCCTGCTCCTTTTATCCGCCAATCCTGCAAAGAGTACTGATCAAGCAGAGACCTGCATCCGTGAGGAACTCCACTGCTTGCAACGGAGCTTCATCTTTTATGTGGAGCTTCTTGAAGGATTAGGGCCTTAGATTGAATTCTCTTTGGAGCAGGGACTATCTGTGACCCTCAAAACGCCTCAGTGCCAACCGGCTAAGGGTTCATTGTTATGTAAGAGCAATACCTATGAGGCCTGACAAACTCGCTACACCTAGCACACCACTTTCATGGTATTTATCTATAAACAGCTTTGTGTAAATATCAAATGAAATGGGTTTTCTGCCAGACAAAGGAGGTCTATTCACCTCTCTTTGTTTCTGATTTAAGTTTAGCATAGTAAGTAAAACACAACGGAAACTACATTTACATACCAAATCAACAGAAAACTGTGAAGTCAACAGGAAAGAAGCACACAGGAAAACAAACAAGGAGGGAAGAGTTTTCTCTGGGTATTCACTTCAAAAGCATACACTTCAAAGGTTTACTAGTCTGTATGTGGAGGGCAAAGACAGCACCCTGTTATCTATCACTGAGGGAGCAAAAAGGACAGTGCTTTTTGCATCCACGAATGGTGGATCCCAGCCATGCTAGCTGGTGATGCTGGGAGTTTGCTTTAGATAAGAAACAGTTAGACAAGGATTTTAGTCTGTTAAGTTTAGACTCTAAGAAGTGTGTTATACTTCTGCTCCATATGTAACCATTCATTTTCTAATATTCTTACTCCTTACTCATTTGAGTCTTTGAATCTCTGTTCTTTGTTATTAAACTTATTCTTGTTTTTATTACAAATACATCTCAGTGCTGTGTTATTAGGCAAAGTATGACTCCTCAGTTGAATCAAAAAAGCTCATGTGCATACTGTTCCCTTTGGGGATAGCATCCAGTGACAGGGACTGATCTCTGCAGGGGATGCTTTTAGCAGGGTTGCGGGGCTTTGGTATACCTTTTGTAACCTGTAAGGCACAGTAAGGCGAAGCTATGAGGTGTGTGTTTGAATGGCAGAGAGGCTGGTAGTGTCCAGGAGCTGACATCCAGAAACCACAGGAAAGACTCCCTCATGCTGGAGGAAAGGGTAACAAGGTGACTCTCAAACTCGAACACCTTGAGGAACTGTCACACTGTCCTCTTACAAAGATGTTTCTGCAATTTTAGCTCTTCTATCACTACACCAAAAAAGCATTAACAACCTTGAGTTGAGGTTGCCTGGCAGTGCCATGAGCTAATCTTGTAAAAAATTATTTAGGTTATCCTGAATAAAGGTATAACTCTGTTTAATTTTAAAGTTCAGATGTTGCCTCGATCTCAGATGTACATGCACACACATTGCAATAAAAGTTAAGTCTTTGTGGGTACCACGGTATAGCTCCGGAAACCAAAACAAATGTGAGGAAAAGAAAGCAACATTTCAAAAAGGAAGCTTTTAAAATGATTCCTCTGCTAATGGTAATAATTATTTTACTAAAATAAAATACACAGAAAATTCAGTTGTCCAATAATGAATTATTGTTCCAAATCTGAAGACTAAATTCAATCATTAAATTATAAAACAGAGGGATTTTAATTTAGCTTTAAGTGTAAATCTCAAAGCACTTTTAACTATGGAGTTGTTACAGAAATCTTCACAACAAATCAGTCCAGGATGATGAACTGGTCAATTTGCTGGACTGAGCAAACGTCCTAAACCCTATAAAACCAACTGTATTGGTGCTTTTATTTTACATTAGATTTTATTCAGAGTTCATCTGAGAAAGAGGCATTTAATCTGTGTGGTAGATTTATAGCAACAAACTATTCCTAAAACTCTGTAGTACAAAGATATTATATTAAATTTAATAGAATTATGACGACTTATTTAGATTGAAAACTCTGATCTGGGACTGACATCTTATACACTGTACAGTATTAGCACATTTTGGTATCAACAAAAACAGAATTAATTCAGTACTGTTCTTGCTACAAACATGGATTAAACCACGTTTATTCAATTTTATGGTATTTTAATGTAATTCCACATATTCTACGAGTATTTAAAAATGTATAGTAAATAATGATTTATAACTAATTGTTCTGCTGAGACTCTTACAGTGGCAAGTCCTTTAAGTGGTATGGTATAAGTTAGATTTCACATATTAATACAATGACGTTCGCACAAGGACTATAATACATGTAATTATAAATTGACAGATGTGAGTAAAATCTGTTCAATTTGTCAGCTGGCACTGAAGTTCACTGGCATGGCACTATATAGCAACTTTGCTTTCAGTACTGCTTTCAACTTTTTATATGCGACCAGATCAAGGGCTATCACCTTCTGCATCCGGCAGAGCAAGCTATAGAAAGGGTGTATCTATGAAGCATTTTTAAAACTGAGATTATTTTTCTCCTCAAATTCTTGAAAGTAATTGCTAATCTGGAACCTCTTCTTCACTCTTCAACAGCACCCCTATGATGATACTTGTGTTGACAGGAGAAGTACCAATCAGAATGCTTTATTATAGACATTCCTCTACCTTCAAGTCTCCTGCTTCAGGCAATCAATGAGTACCATGATTTTTTTTTTCATTAACTTGCTCAGTTTCAGATTACTTTCCTTGGCATTTTGTAGAAATATTTCTTTAAAAATTGTAATGTCTTTATTTTATTTTTGAGAAAATGTTGCTTAACCCAAGGGTTTCACTTCTCAATAACCTACAGTTTTATTGAACACATTTTATTTGTATGAAAATGCAGTTAACTTTACAGGCTTGGATCAGGCCCATAATGCTAGGCTTGTGACTATCTTGCATTCTCAAATATTTTATCTTATCATATATAAGGCATTAATGAAATTTACTTAGAATAAAAATAAAACAAGATGTATATATCAGTGAGTTGAGTTCCCTTTCAAGTTCTTTTATTTTGGACATGGGACTCAGTGCTCATACTAAGTAAATAGCAGTTTATCACAAAATCTTGATGACCTACTTTATATAGTTGGAGCAACACTACAATAGCACCAATCTTTCCTCTCTAATAAAACTTGAGGAAGTGGTAACAGCTAGCTGTAGTTCTTCCCCAAAATCCTTTATCTGAAGAGTCACATAGGGTTCCATCCCATTTCCTCTCCTCTACAGTATCTATATGAGATTACATAAGAGGTAACAAGACATCGTAGGCTCTCAACAATATGTCAATGATATTTTGCTGTATTGATATTTTTTATAAATGCAGTCAATACTATCAATATGGCTAAGATCTTCAGGAGATCAGCACTTGAAAAAAGAATAGCTAGCTTGAACTAAATCTAGGCAAAACTGATGCGATGTTGATCATGAGAGAGAGAAGTTTCAAAGAACTAGTGAGACCATTTAAACCCTACCATGGAAGGAATCTACCACCATTCAAAGTGGTAGAAATCCTGGATTCATTCCTAACATTACATGGCCTGGTTGTAGCAGTAGTAACAAGAAATGTCTTCTTCCATCTTTAAATTGCTAGGAAACTTAACCCCTTCTCTTTGAATTAGAATCTGATCAGTGATCCATCACCACCAAACTGGATTATTGTAACTTTGTGTATTTAGAGCTGAAGGTGGAAGCAATGCCGAGATTCCAGCATTTGCATAATGTAGCAGCTGTCTCTTCAGAAGAAAGAGTCAACATGAGCACATTACTCCTGCTCTCCAATTCCTAAAATGGCTCCCTATCTACCTGTGTTGACAATGCAAGATGTTGGTCCCGATTTTCAATGCCATTGATGGGGTCAACCCCCAGATACATCTGTGACCCATCAAGACAACCATGCTTCTCTTGGATAATTGCAGCTACAAAAATCAGGATGAAATGCAAGAGCAGCCCGAGACAAAGTATTCTTGGTAGAGGGGACCTGGCTGCAGAATGAGCTAGTAAGTAACATATGACTAGCCTGTAGTCTGGTCACTTGTAGTGATAAAAGATGCTCTTTTTACTGCTCTCACTATAGCTGCTAACAATATATTATAGTAACACCTTCCACGTCTTGGTGAGTCATGGACAAAGATGTAGTTACTGATGTATCTAGAAGCTGACCCACTGACAGAATACACACTCTGATCAAGACAACATATACAAACATACTCATCTACATAAAAATCATACATACTAAGCAAACCTTCACTAGAATCTGGGAAGGGCAAAATGACTTCACTATACCCCCTGTGGATCTCATTATGCAGATCCAATGACTCTAGGAAGGACTTAACTAGTACAGTAATGTTACAACAGAAGTGTCTGGTATTTTCTATTTATAGTTCTCCAAGTCTTCAAAGTCTTTAAACAAAGATGGGATAATGGTCTAAAAGATATGCTACAGCGCCAAACAGAAGTTACTGGATTGATGGCATTTATAGTTCACTACACTTCCAGTTGTTAATGGGTGAGGTTTTTTGGTCCATACTATACAGAAGGTCCAAACTATATGATCATAATGGTTACTTGTGGTCTTAAAATCTGTGCCAAAAAATAAACAAACAAACAAAAGCATAATTTCCTTCAATGATGTGATCCTTGGATGTACATTAGATTTTATTCATAGGCCATCTGAGAAAGAGGCAGTTCATCTGTGTGGTAGATTTATAGCAAGAAACTGAAATGTGAAAAACTATGTTCTTATAGGGCACTTCAATTGGGGTGACATGCTGGAGATCACAAGGCAATTAGTAGTAAAACATAATTAGAGTTTCTAAAAATTATAATTTTCTAACACAAAAGATATTGTCCCCAATATGAGACAACTCTATTTTCAAACTCATTATGATGGATAAAGACCAATCATTGGAATGGAAGTTGGTGGTTGCCTAGTGAACAGCGATCATGACCTAATTACAATCAATATGGGCAAACAGAAGACATCCAACCAGTAATTTATATATTTGATGCTTTAAAACGGCTAATTTCCCAAAGCCAAGGAAAATAATGAGCAAGATTAATTGGGAGGAAAAATTTAGTCAGAAAAACGTGAATGAAAATTGGGAGTTCTTTAAGAACAGTTTTAAAATGGCTATAAAGCCATACTTCCACAACTGAGAAAGAGGACACTTCTGATTAAAAGTCCATCCTAGAGTTCAGTGGTGAAGAGAAGGCAGCAATTAGAAATAAAAAAGCAACGTATAACATATGAAAAAAGGGGAAATAGATAGCAAATCGATACACGTAAGACATTATGAAGTGTGGAAAATTGATAAGGGAAGCTAAAGACATCAGGGAAACTCCATTAATAACGGAAAAGCTGAAAAATTAATAATGAAGAATTACAGAATAGGAATATAATTAACACCAATCAATATAATTGTACGAAAAATAGGTTGTCAAAAAAAAACAAGGTTACTTACCAGTAACTGTTGTTCTTCGAGATGTGTTGCTCATATCCATTCCAATGTAGGTGTGTGCGTGCCCAGTACACAGATTCCCGGAACCTTTTTCCCTAGCAAGCCCCGCAGGGCCAGCTCAGGCGCCCCCTGGAGTGCCGCGCTCATATCACAGTATAAAGGGCGCTGCTGGCCCCGCGGGTCCCCAGTCCCTTCTTTCTGCCAACTCCCCCAGTGGGGATGGGGGGTGGGTTTGGAATGGATATGAGCAACACATCTCGAAGAACAACAGTTACTGGTAAGTAACCTTGTTTTCTATCTTCGAGTGATTGCTCATATGCATTCCAATGTAGGTGATTAATTAGCCATACCTTGGAGGAGGGTAGGAGTTATCGGTGACCTGCTCTTGACAGCACGGCTCTGCTGAACCCCGCATCGTCCCTTGCCTGCTCCACGATGGCGTAGTGCGACGTGATCGTATGGACCGACGACCAGGTCGCTGCTCTGCAGATGTCCTGCAGGGGAACCCGCTCCAGGAAGGCTGCGGAAGAGGCCTGGGCCCTAGTAGAGTGTGCTCTTACCGCACCTGGAAGGGGCACCCCTGCCTGCTTGTAACATGCTCTGATGCAGGCAGTAATCCAGTTGGAGATTCGCTGGGTGGAGACAGGAGAGCCTTTCATCCTGTTTGCCACAGCCACGAACAGCTGTGTCGACTTCCGGAAGGGCTTGGTCCGCTCGATATAGTAGGCCAAGGCTCGCCTGACATCCAGCGAATGTCCCCTCCTTTCCTCCTCCGAACCGTGGGGTTTTGGAAAGAACACAGGGAGGAAAATGTCCTGATTACAGTGGAACTGAGACACCACCTTAGGCATAAAAGCCGGGTGAGGTCTCAGCCGGACCTTATCCTTATAAAAAACTGTGTAGGGGGGCTCCGAGGTCAACGCCCTTAGTTCGGAGACCCTCCTGGCCGAGGTGATGGCCACCAGGAAGGCTACCTTCCACGATAAAAGGAGAAGGGAGCATGTGGCCATGGGCTCAAAGGGGTGTCCCATCAGTCTATTGAGGACCAAGTTGAGGTCCCAGGGTGGCACTGGGTCCGCACCTGAAGGAAAGTCCTCTCCACCCCCTTAAGGAACCTCACCGACATGGGGTGAGAGAACAGGGACCACCCTTCCATTGGCTGGTGGAAAGCTGAAATGGCTGCTAGGTGTACCTTGAGAGAAGCTAGGGCCAAGCCTTGCAGCTTAAGCTGCAGCAGGTACTCTAAGATAGCCTGTATGGGTGAGAAGCTCGGATGTAACCCTCTCAATTCTGCCCACCCCGAGAACCTCCGCCACTTAGCTGTACACGTTACTTGCGTGGACGGTTTCCTGCTGCCCAGAAGGACCTGTTGAACCTGAAAGGAACAGGCCCTCTCTCCCTCCGTCAGCCACAGAGTCTCCAGACAGAGAGGTGGAGGGAGTCCAGGTCGGGGTGCAACAATCTCCCGTGGTCCTGGGAGATCAGGTCGCACCGTCTGGGTAGCAGAATCGGTTCGGTGATGGAGAGGTTGAGCAGCATGCTGTACCAATGCTGTCTCGGCCAAGCTGGGGCGATCAGTATGATGTTTGCCCTGTCCCTCTTGATCTTGAGAAGGACTTGGGGCAGGAGCGGAATGGGGGGGAATGCGTACATCAGATCCCCCGTCCAGTCTATCAAGAAGGCATCCGACAGCGAGCCTGGTTCTCGACCCCTGAGCGAACAGAACCTCGGGCATTTCCTGTTCCCAGCTGAAGCGAACAGGTCTAGACGGGGAACACCCCACCTTTGGAAGATTAAAGCCACTATGTCCTGGTGCAAGGACCATTCGTGGTGGGGTGAGAATGATCTGCTGAGGCGATCCGCCTCGCTGTTCCTGACCCCCGGGAGGTGAGAGGCAGATAAGTGAAATTCGTGTCTCACCGCGAAGTCCCACAGTCAGATAGCTTCCTGGCAAAGAGCCGAGGAACGCGCCCCCCCCCCCCGCCTGTTCACGTAGAACATGGCCGCCGTATTGTCCGTGAGGACTCGGACCACCCTGCCCTTCAGGAAATGAAGGAAGGCCTTGCAGGCCAACCGGACCGCTCTGAGCTCGCGTACATTGATGTGTAGAGCTCTCTCCTCCGGTGACCAAAGCCCCTGGGTGCCCCAGTTGCGACAGATTGTGGGCTCCCCAACCCATATCAGAAGTGTCTGTGATGATCGTCACAGATGGGATAAGTTCTCTGAAGGGAACGCCCATCATCACTTCCCTTGGGTCCCTCCACCAATTGAGAGATGATAGCACCTGTGGGGGAACCATGACCACTCTAGTTAGAGAATGCCTGTTCGGTACATACACCGAAGCCAACCACGTCTGGAGAGGTCTAAGCCTCAATCGCGCCAGGCTCACTACATATGTCGAAGCTGCCATATGTCCCAGCAGCTGCAGGCAATGCCTGGCTGTCGTCGTGGGGAACCGGTGGAGATTGGATATAATAGCCTTCATTGCCTTGAACCTCGATTGAGGGAGGAAGGCCCTGGCCTGTACCGCATCCAACCTGGCTCCAATAAACTCTATGCGTTGTACAGGAGTGAGTGTGGACTTTTGCTCATTAATAAGCAATCCTAGTCTGGTGCATAACTCGCGAGTGAGGAGTAGGCTATTTCTCACATGAGTCCTCGACCTCCCCCTAATTAGCCAGTCATCTAAATAGGGGAAGATTTGGACCCCGCTGCGGCGCAGGTGGGCCACCACCACCGCCATACACTTAGTGAAAACTCTGGGTGCCGAGGAGAGCCCAAAGGGTAAGGACCGAAACTGGTAGTGTCGCCCAGCTACCATGAACTGTAAAAACCTCCTATGGGCAGGCAATATAGAGATGTGGAAGTATGCGTCCTTCAAATCCAGGGCAGCATACCAATCCCCCGGGTCTAGGACCGGAATAATTGTGGTGAGGGAAACCATACGGAATTTAATTCGTCTGATATACTTATTCAGACGACGTAGGTCCAGAATGGGTCTAAGGCCTCCCTTCGCCTTGGGGATTAAAAAGTATCTCGAGTAAAAACCCCGACCTTCCTCGGCCACTGGGACTTCCTCCACCGCCCCCAGCGTGAGGAGAGACTCAATCTCCTGTACCAGGAGTTGAACCAGGGCAGGGTCCCCAAAGGGGGACAGCCTAGGAGAGGTGTCGGGGGGGAGGCAGTGAGTTGGAGGGTATACCCTTTGGCAATCACCTCTAGGACCCACCGGTCCGAAGTAATGGCTTCCCACTCTGTAAGAAAGGGGCAAAGCCTGTCTGCAAATGGACGGTTTAGATCCCAGGGAGAAGGAAGAGTGCTACCCTCCTGCACCGGGTCAAAAACGTTTATTATTACCATTACCCCCTTTGGACGGCCCTTGTTGGCCCCCCGCAGAGGACCCTTGACGGCCTCCTCTGCCAGGACCGCGGTAGCGCTCGCGACCTCTCCTCTGCTGGGCAGGTCGAGAAGCCTGCCTGGGCGGGGGCGGCGGCTGCCTTTGGACTTGTGGCCTGGACTGCCGTCTTGAGACCTGGGGGGTATACAACCCAAGGGACTTCAGGGTGGCCCGAGAGTCCTTGAGCGCATGGAGCTTCTCGTCAGTCTTTTCTGAAAAAGACCTAAGCCGTCGAAAGGCAAGTCTTGTATAGCCTGTTGAACCTCCTGGGTTAGGCCAGACGCCTGCAGCCAAGAACAGCGGCGCATAACTACCGCCGAGGCCATGGCTCTACTAGCCGTGTCCGCTGCATCGCTAGCAGACTGTAATGCAGCGGTTGCCACCGCGGCCCCCTCCTGAAGCACCGTGGCGAAGTCCGCCCCTTGGTCAGGAGGCAAGTGGAACGCAAACCTCTGCATCGAGGCCTATAGATTTTTGTTATACTTGCCGAAGAGGGCCTGGTGGTTAGCTACTCTAAACTGCAGCGCTGCAGTAGAGTAAATCTTTCTCCCAAACAAGTCTAGCTTGCGGCCCTCCTTGTCCTTGGGAGTATTCCCCTGGTTCCCTTGGCGGTCTCTCTGATTAGCTGCATCGACCACTAGAGAGCACGGCGCTGGGTGGTTATACAGGAACTCAAAGGGTTCTTTAGGAACATAATATTTCCTCTCCACCCCCTTAGATGTGGAGGGTAGAGAGGAAGGGGTCTGCCAGAGACTCCTGGCAATCTTCATGACCCTGTCATGAACTGGCAGGGTCGCCCGGGATGGCCCGACAGCACTCCTCCTCGGACATGAGTCTGAACTCCATGCCCAGGTTCTCAGCAGCCCTTTTCAAAAGGTCCTGGTGGGCACGAAAATCAAACCGGGGGTCCCTGTGGTCTCTGGCCGCTGCCTCATCAGGAGATGAGGAGGAGGAGAGGGGTAATGGTGCTGTGGAGGGTCCCTCCCCTGGGTCAGAGTCTTCCTCCGAGACCCGCTCCTGAGCCTTAGGGAGCGGGGGCAATGGAGGGGCCGCCACCGATTGTGTTGAGATCGAACCCTGGGGCATAGGGGCATTCCAGGGTCCCCAATATGGCCACTGCCAAGGGGCCTGGGTTCAACCAGGGGCTTGCAAGGGGGGTGGCTGATGTCTCGCGGCCCTCTTGTCTCCTGAGCCTCCCATACGCCGCTTGCTCCGTCGACGTGTGGACCGGTCAGATGACGAAGATGATGTAGACCGGTGCCTACGTCTGCGGTGCCGGCGATAAGAGGAGACCGGGGACGACGACGAGGTGGAGGACCTGCCCCGACGTCGAGAGGACTTGCGGTGCCACTTACCCCCTCGAGAGCATGAGCGGTGCCGACGATGGTGATGCTGAGGAGACTCCTCCCTCCCCACCATCGGTGCTGGGCCCATCGGCGGGGGCTCCCGGGGTTCCGGTGCCGCTGGGTGTGGACCATCGCCTCTCGAGGCCACGGACAGCAACCTGGATCGATGCCGGGACGGGCTCCGCACCGGAGTTCGCGAGCCTGACAAACGGTCCTTGCTCGGGTCAGAGCTGGACCGGCGACGACTCCGGCGATGGACTGGGGACTGCCCACGGTGCCGAGTCGCTCGATGACATAGAGTCGGAGCTCGGAGGGGAGCCGACGCTCTCCACCCTCCGTGACCGTCTGGAAGGAGACCGAGATTGAGAGCGTCTCCAACCACCAGGACCACCCAGCGGGGGTTTGCCCCGAGACGCAGGTCCCTCGTCCCTCGGCCGAGCGGGGGACGGAGGCGTAGGCATGGCCATAAGGGCTCGTGCCGCAGTAAACGCCTCCGGCGTTGACGGCCCTTGCAGGTGCACTCCCCCACCCCCAGGAGTCGGGGGAGGCAACCCACGTGGAGACCCTGGGGCCGGAGTGATCTCCACGGCCCATGGCTGGGGCGTCTCCTTACTCCCGCCGCTCTGCGGTGGCCGGGGGGAGTCTTTAGGTGTGGCCAGAGGCCGTGCTGTCTTCTTCGGCCCCTTGGAAACCTGTCCCGGTGCCGAGGAAAGTGCCGGTGGGGGGGCGCTCCGCACCAACGACACACTCGGTGCCGACGGAGACCGGGAAGGCTCGGACGCCGGTCAAAGCGCCGACTCCATTAAGATTGCCTTTAGCCTCGCGTCCCGTTCCTTTTGGGTCCGAGGTTTAAAGGACTTGCAAATGCAGCACTTGTCTCGTCGATGCTGTTCACCCAGGCACCGGAGACAACGATCGTGCGGGTCACTGACCGGGAAGGCTTTAGCACACAAGTCACAGTTCTTAAAGCCTGAAGAGCCCGGCATGACTTCCAAAGAAAAAACCCCGTCCAGGGTTTTACTTAACACTAACTACTAACTAACTTTAAAACAACTATACAACAGTGAAAACTCCAAAGAACAGTAACAAAGCTAGGGAATGAGCTACTTGCACACAGCAAGAGGCGATAGTTCCAGCAACCGTCACAGGCAGAAAGAAGGAACTGGGGGCCCGCGGGGCCAGCAGCGCCCTTTATACCGCGATATGAGTGCGGCACTCCAGGGGGCGCCTGAGCTGGCCCTGCGGGGCTTGCTAGGGAAAAAGGTTCCGGGAATCTGTGCACTGGGCGCGCACACACCTACATTGGAATGCATATGAGCAATCACTCGAAGATAGAACATGATTTCATTCTTTGAGGTGATTACAAGTATGATTGATAAAAATAACTGCATAGATGTGATATACTAAAACTTCATTAAGGTGTTTAATTTAGTACTGCATGACATTCTGACTAAAAGGTTAGCACTACACGATATCAATAGAGCACACTTTAAATGGATTAAGAACTGGTTAACTGATGGATCTCAAAAAGTAGTCACAAATGGAGAATCATGGGGTCTTTTCAGTGGGATTCTGAGGGACTGGTATTAGGGCCTGACATCATTCAATATTTTAATGTATGAACTGAATGTAAATATTAAAACACTGCTGATAAAATTTGCAGATGACACAGAGTGGTGAATGGTAAATAATGAGGAGGGCAGGACAGTCAGAGAGCAACCTGGATCACTTTGTAGCCTGAGCCCATTAAAACAAAATGTTTATATTAATATAGCTGAAAGCAAAGTTATACATCAAGGAACAACAAGTGCACATCACAGTTACAGAATTGGACTGTATCCTAGAAAGCAGTGACTTTGAAAAGGATGTAGGGATCACAGGGGACAAACAATTCAACATGAGCTCCAACCATGATGTTGTGGCAAAATGTGACCCTTGGATGTATAAAAGGGGAATAGTGAAGAGTAGGGGGATCATTTTAGCTCTGTATGTAGCATTGGTGAGACTGATATTGGAAAATTGTGTTCAGTTCTGGAGTCCACATTTAAAAGAGGATTTTGAAAAACTGGAGAGAGAGTACAGAAAAGACACAAAAATGTTTTGATAGCTGGAGACAATGCCTTACAATGCAAATTAAGGAGCTCAATCTGTTTTACTTGTTAAAAAGACAACTGAGAGGTGACTTGATCACAGTGCATAAGTACCTTCACAGGGAAAACATACTGGGTACTAAAGGATGCTGCATATATAAGGCCCTGTGTTTTGTTTTGTTTTTAAATCACGACAGTGCCCCAGTTAAGTGTTTTAATTTTATGGGATATATACACAGCTGCCCAATTCCATTCTCACCTGAACTGCTGAGATTTTTCCAACAGCAGGGAAGGGAAAGTGGGCATCCCCAATGACGCTGGCTGCTTTTCAGGAGTTAGTAGGCTGGTCCCATCCAAGGGGAGCAATGCAGGGTGGGGAGAGGGGATCTCTCAACACATGGTGCTGGCCGGTCCAGTCCAGGCTGCCACTGCTACTTTCCTGCTCAGCTGGTCGGGAGAGGGGTTGGCACTGACAATGCATGGCAATTAGGAGCCCTGGGCTTGGCCTGGCCCCCAGCAAGCCTGAGAGTGACACCACAGGAGATGAAAACAGGATCTGCTGTTTGGAGCATGAGCAGATGTGTGAGGGGACCCTGCCTCAGTAAGTGAGACTTGGATCAAACATTTTTCCATCCTCCTGCTGGGGCAGAGCTCCCTTACATACCTGGCTTGTGGTGGATCCTGGTCTCAGCTCCTGCAGTGTCTCACCTGGGCATAAGGAGGTAGAGTAAGGTGGGCCAGATGGGCTATGCTTTGTCCTTGCTGTGCCCCTCCACCTGCTGGCTGGGCAGGATGCAACAGAAGAGCAAGCTGGGCTCTGATTCCTTCCCAAGGCCAGGCTGGGTCAGACCGGGCAGATAGCTGCTATGTGGTGATATAGCTCTGTCCCACAAACAGCCAAATTGGCCCAACTCCCACTTCCGTTCCCCACTGTTGGAAAATTCACTGTTTTGGGCTAATTCCAGGATTTCCATGCAGTCTGTGAAATCGTGATTTACATAGGGCTTATGCATATACAATGGCAGCTTGCAAAACTTGTAGGAAAAGCTCTGTGAGAAGAAAGCCCTGTTCGTCTGACACCTACCATCTAATGCTGGAGGTAGATGGGAGGGGGTTGGGTGTGGGGTGACAATTAAAAATTTTAAAAAATGTTTAAAAAAAAATCAAATGGTAGCCACTCGTCAACAAAACCTACACTCCTCAAAAGGAGAAACTGAGGAAATTGATCAGGGAAGGAATGAGCTGAGCCCACTTCATCCCAACTTAATATGCTCTTCTCTGGCTCTCTGCTTTGACTGTGCACAAACTGGCTAGGAACTGGTGACTGCTTGGGGAGAATGGTATCATCTTGTTGGGTTTTCCCCCCTTTCTAGGGGAATCTGAAAGTCTAAAACAACAAGTGAAACATAAAAGGTCTGCCATGGAGAACAGCAGGGCTGATCCACAAGCTGTGCACCATGACGAGTGCCTCTGTTAGGAGACCTAAACTGTCAAGCAACTGAAGCAGAAATCTTGAAACATGCTACAAAGTAAAAAAAGATTAGGAAAAGGGCAGGCTGCTAAGGAGTAGCGCAAATATCCTTGTAACATTAGGGGTAGAGCTACTAATAGCAATGAAGAAAAGCCTGGTCCCAGCACAACCTGGAAGTCACTTTAGTCCTCAGAAGAATGCTCATGTTAAATAGAGACATAAGGAGGAGCTAGATGGGCTGTACATAGGACCCATTGAAAGTTTTCCATCAAAAATATTTTTCAATGGAAAAGTTTGTTTTCAACAAAACAAAAAGTTTGTTTTCAAGTGTCTGTTTTCTACACAGAAAATTTTTACTGTGTCAAAAAACAAAATAACTGAAAACTGAACATTTTTGCAGAAAATTAACAAATTTTTATTTGTAAATGCTGTGTTTCCTTATGGGACTTGAAATTCATGTGCCATATGTCTCCATGTTCCTCTATGGGCTGCCTCTTCCATGATGCACTTCGGAGCTCAATAAGAAGGAAGATACTGAGGTGCATCATGAAATATGTAATCTAAAGAGAGCCAGCCCATCAAGAAAAAAAGTCATGAGGCAAATGAACTAAAACTCCCATGAAACACCAGGCTAGCATTTCCAAATTGAAATTTCTGGTTTGTAGTTGACAGTTTTCAGTTCCAAATTTTGGGTTTTCTGCTGAAAAAAATTCAGATATGAATTTCAATAGTTTTTTCTCCTGTTTTTGTCAAAGTTACCCACACAATTCTTTTCCTAACCGGCTCTAGCTGTACAGTTGTTTCCATTTTAATCTTTACATTCTGAAACATCACTGTGTTTATAGCAGCAAGAATCACTGGTACTATTTGGCCACTTAGCCAGCCTTTATCTATAGCTAAAGGCACTTAACAATTATTCAATTAAGGAAGAGTTGGAATTATCAATCATCAGTGAAAGACATGCCAGGAATGAGGAACCAAATTCTGAAAAAGCATAGTAAAACCTTTTCAAGATTTAAAGTATTGCACTTAATCCAATACAGACTGCTTCTTAAATTATTCAATCTGCAAGAGTCACATATTTGGTGCATTTTGCAAATGAAAGCAAAGAATTTAGTGGTGAAAAGATTAAGTGTGTGCATACAACGTATTACTCAACTTCCAAATACACCTCCCCAAAACGCAACATAACTTCTTAAAAATGTAAGCATTTATACTTTTCTTTATGTGGCTAATGCATTCTTGTGAGGAACTACTGGGCAGATACAGGTAATGGCTGAAATAATCTGATATTCAGTTCCATGCTTCCACTTGGACTTTCTTTGAGAATAGAAGAATTTGCAAATGCTCTTAAGTTAATGAAAATGTCAAGAGATACCTCTATTTAACGTTCTCACAGATGTGAGTGAAATCTTTACTGATTACATGATTCAAATATTTTTTTCTGAATCATTCAACAGTACTCCTTCAACATCAGAACTACAAAATCCTCAAAAGGGATTACTTTTTCTAAGAAAAAATAGTTTTTAACAGCCTAATTTAAAAGTCACCACTTCTATCAAACACCAGAAAAAGTACCATAAGACTTACCCAATGTGTCTTTTAGATTTTTAACCAAAGAGCCTTTCTTCAAGCTGTTCTTTCGTTCCACGTAATTTGATGGCACATATCCCGTTTTGTTGGCCGCGTTTCTTACCCTCCACCATGTTTTGGAATCATCCAGCAGCCAAAGACGCTCATTCTTCTTGATGTCAAGTTCTTGGTCCTGTTGTGCAGTGTAATCCCACTTTGCTATAACAATAACTTCTTCTGTCATCTTTCATGGAGTCCCTCTGTCACAAAACATTGGAAAGGTTCATTAACACACTATACTTATACTCCCCCCTCCATTATTTCAACATGAAAGCTTGTAAACTTATACTCTTTTTACCGTATGGGAAAAAAAGGCATATACACAAAAATGAAGAAGTCATCCCTTTTTGGTTTACCAAACAATACAATAATCAAATTGACCTTTCTTAAAACTAGTATCATTGTTTAGATTAGATATTTCTTGCTAAATTAGGATATCCTAGTAATAAATTCTAGTCATAGCACGTTTAACTTTCTTCTTCTGGACTATTATATAATGTTATTGGACTACAAGAAAATATCTATAAAGGTTTTTAAACTTAACATATACAACACATTTAGTTTATATACACACAATTATAAAATTGTTCCTACATCCTTCAAGATCCTGCTTTTAAGAAGAAAACTAGAGGAGTGCAGTCCAAACAAGATTTTTCCTTTCCATTCTCATTATCACACTTTCTACATTACATCATTCTATAATGACCTTTGTTCTAACACATTCCTTACACACATTCAAAATGCTTGGGTTTAAAAAGAAGAATGTGGGGTTTTTTTTGTTTTTTTCAAAGGGGAAGATGTGACACTTTGGGTCTATTTAATTACAAAATGAATTTGTACTTCAGCAGTGAAATGAGTTATGTTCTAGTCTGTATCACTTTAAAGACTGTACTACTTTTTGAGCATTTGTTCAATAATCTGGGTAAGGGATAGCATATAGCTGTGCCATCTTTTCGTTCCCTGGAATGGCATGGTGGGACCTGAGAAGGGAGAAAGTCAGCAAGTAGGGGGAACACACAGTCAAGACTCCTCTCACCCCAGCACTCTCTGTTTACTTCTTCATGAGGTTTGGTGATACGAGAGCTGTAATCTTAATAAACTGTTATTCAGTTGAGCAGAGAAGCCCTACTCACTTTTACTCTTATACATGATCGAGTAAGGCCAGGAAAAGTTTTGCCCTATAAAAAAGGCTTTATTAAAAAAAAAAAAAAAAAAAAAAAAAAAAAAAGCCTGCAAAACATTTCAGGACACACGTACAGTAACATTCAAATAAATAAGGGTCTGCCTTATTTCATCCTCTCAATAACTCCTTTGCGATCTCTGACTGAAAAGTAACATAAGAGATTTCTATATTAAACAACATCAAATTATTGCTTTTTTATTTTATTTTTTTATTTAGCTATTTTTGAAATCATGACATCAAATGTGTGGCTCTCTCAAATGTGTTACAATCTGGTAGAAACAGTTTTTAAAATATTTTTTCAATTCTAAACTCTGAGCACATTTTCTTGATATTAATTACCTTTACTACCTTGTTCTTACCAGTACACTATTTCAACTGAAGCATGTTGCAAACTATTTTAAGAATGCTTATGTGGCTAAAATAATTGTAAAAGCCATTATTTTGGAATTTTCCACTCAACAAATTATAATATTTGAATTGAAGCTAACTCTGAAAAGTGATTGCAAAAATAGCATTTTGGGGATTTCATGTTTACGGTGGGTCTTCATTTCCAGATCAAACTTGTGCAGTACCTACCTAAAGTACAAGCTGTGCAAACTCAAGGCTGTTGTGACAAAATGAAGGGAAAATATGAAAAGACACGTCTCTCTAAAGATCAGATAATCTAATCAGAGACTACAAACACTAAGATGTCTTAATCATGACTGTTTGGTTATAGCATGATGCCACTACAGAACTGAGTTATGGCTGTCTGGTTATTGGACACTGCTTATCCATTCTTCCAGATAAAGGATGAAGTAAATGGACCGTCACCTCACAACAATGGACAAGACAAAAATTTGTAGCTGACATGAAAGTCATGGCATGGAGTGTTTTCTGAAATACTGAAAGAGTTCAGAGGCTTGTCTACCTCCTCACTTCTCAATTGGCGGAGCACAGAGTAGCGTGCAACAGCTAGAGATGAGATGGAGAGTTTGAACATGAGTCTATATAGATAATTCTTTTTGATTAATTTAAGAAAAGTTTGAAGCTTTAAACAATTATAGACAGTAAGTGGGGTATTTACAATTAATAACAGCTGCAGCATGCTGGAAGAAGAATAAGCAATAGGTCATGGTACAGGGGATAAAGCGCTACAAAGATTCTTTGACAACTGTATTTTTCAAATAATCCCTCCCCTCCCCCCCCAATAATGACAAAGACATAGTACAGTTTTGAGCTTTTGAATCAAGTTCCTGATAAACTGACATCCCTACCTTCAATTCATATAAAATGGACCACCACTTCACAAATCAGTAAGTTGATGTAGCCACAGGGAGACAGTAGTTGAGCCCATTCTGGGCGTTGGTGCTGTCAATACAATCTCTCTACAGTTTAGATTGGTTTATTTTATTTTCAGCAACTGTGAACTGAGACAGCCAATTCTCACTACTCCCGGGAAATGCAGAACAAAAAGAAAGTTACTAGTGCACTATTAATGAGATTAATTGAGGATATGGTTATGCAGAAGACCAGCAATTACCAGGTTTGTGGTTTGGTAGTGGTTAGCTCACATAAAGGAAGGTTAAAATTGTAATCTTTCAATTAGGTGAAAAATTCAAGTCTTTTACATAAATAAATGAAAAATGCTAAGACAAAGACCTTCTCTTTACTGAGATTTGACATCCGGTATCAAGAACAGCAGTCCTGCTTTCTCACTGATGTAGGAGAGGCGGCTGTGTGAACTTTGCTTTTTTGTGACAAGGGTTGCCTTCTGCTCCTCCTGTTTATGTAAGTAGGAAAACTATTTTCTACACTGACACAGTGCTGCAACTGTATCGCTATAGCATTTCTAGTGTAGGTAGACAAGCCTTTGATCTCTGCAACAGACTGACTTTAAGCAAGTCAGTCCCTCTATGTGAACTCCTGTCCCCATTGAAAACAATGATATTTTGCCAATGACTTCAGTAGGACCAGGATTTTAGTGTTTGCCTCGGTATTCTCATTTGAACTTCACAAGGGTGTTGTGAGAATAATTTTATTAATGTATGTATTTATTAATAATTTACCTAATGTATGTAGGTATTCATGTAATATACTGACGGGTGCTACATAACAGATTATAAATGAAAGAAACAAGTTGGAGAGGTTGCACTTGGGATAGAACCCAACCAGCAAAGTTTCAAAGGAACTGAATATCCATCCAGAGCAGCAGTATACTTTGAAGATTTGCGCGCGCACGCTCTCTCTCTCTCTCTCTCTATTTTTATATATGTGTGTGTGTGTGTATATATATATATATATATATATATATTTTTTTTTTTTTTTTTTTTTAATCTAGCCAAGTGAAAAAGAGTCCAACAGCAATGCTAATGAGACTCTGTAACACCAGGAAAATCTTCAGCTGGGACAACTGCTCTCTGGCCTCTTTGTGCTGCCAAAGCAATGAAAAGGGGCTGGATCAAATTAAAATTCTGGCCCCATGTCCCTATACGGCTGGGGTCAAATGATGTCCCTTTTAAAAGACATCAACAAAAAATATGGAAATGCCTATTTATCTACAAAAATTATTGTAAACAACTCAATTTATGCATGGAATTTATCCGTTTCTCATCATGTGAGTATTAAGGATGGTTTACTTTGCAATATGGGTGTAGCTTCTTTTTTATCTTTATTAGCGTAACGGGGGGAGGGGGGTTGTTTTTCTTACTTATGTTATTCCAACTACAGTTTTCATAAAATATTCCTTATGTTCACAGACATTCCTCATTCTAGCAATGACAGAAATCAGGCTCCCTCTGCCCACCCTCACCCTGCTTTTCCTAGAATGCTGTATCTTAAGCTAATTTTTATTGTATTTGTTGCAGCTTTATAACTTTCTATTACATTTAATGACGCTGCAAGAACTTCTAGACTGCTATGTACATTTAAAAAAAAAAATTAATCTTGCTCACCAGGCAAGGATTTTTGAAGCTCACACATCTCTAGTTACAACTTTTGAAAATAAGTTAAACATCATAGCAGTTTTAAAAATAAAGCATTTTATGGTCTCTATTAGGCCCCACCTACATCACATCTATAACCATACTGGAGATATGTTTACCACACTTCTACATTACAACTTTCAGTTAGACTGGAGGATCGAAGTCAGCTGGGTTAAAGACCGGAGTTACTGAAACAGTCAGCTTCCATCCATCTTACAATTTTCTGCAGAGTTTTAACTGGCTTCTGATGCAGTCATAACAGCAGTGTAGATAGGAATTTTGAATCAGTGTTATAAAGGAAAGATACGTTACTTGATGGGAATGGAGGTTGTTCAAATTTATTTCCCCCACAAAACCATAGTCTTGGAGATACAAAGTGTGTCTTTGGATATTAATCATCAGTTGAAAAATTAATGAAACACAGTTAAAGAGAACGAGGACTGCCTGACTAAAGAAAGACTAGCTTCACTATCAAACGGATATGTCAATACTGAAAAGTCGCTCAAAATTGCCACTTTGCAAATTTCACCAATAGAATTAAGACAAGCTATGAAAACTTTCAACTCTCTTGTCTTAGCCTTGAAGTCATCTACAATATCTATGCAGTGTAGTGATAGCCATGTAAGTCCCAGGATATTAGGGACAAGGTGGGCGAGACAATATCTTTTATAGGACCAACTTCTGTTGATGACAAAGAGAAGAAGGTGGCCCAATAAAAGATATTACCTCCCCCACCTTGAGTCCACAATTGTCTGTTTTGATAATATCTGTGCTGATTAATTCTCTGTCTCAATACTTTCCCCAAATAGCTATTTAAAAAAAATATAAACAACCATCTTTCTGAAAGGTTTTGTTTCACAGATGTAGAAAGTACAGGGCCTCTTACTATGCAATTTATGACGCATAAATGCTCCCAAAGACTCATATGGTCTATGGGAAAATGTTCACTAAGAAGAAACGATGGTTCATCTAGAAATCTAAAGCTACTTTAAGCAGAATCTTTGATTAAAGCTATAGAACCACCTTGTTTAGGGTAAAAAGGGGAAAGGAGTATCAGTCACTAGGAATTGGACTTCTCTCACATACAAGACAATAGCAACCAGAAAAATGTATTTTACCAGAAAATTTTCTAACTAGTTTCCAGCAATAGTGCTGCACTAGCGCTACGAAGGTTCAATCATTAATGTGGACAAAGCTCAGGTGTTTTTACCACCCTGTCAGGTTCCATCTGATGTTTCTGTAACAGGATTGTACGTCCTCTCTCTATTGGGGTTTATACTATTGTTAGCACTGGTGCAGTTGCAGCACTGTTGGAAAAACAGTACAAAATTTCTATTACAAATGTACTTCAAGAGGAAGAAAAAGTGAGAATTCTGAGAGAATGGGAGGGTAAAAAAAATCAGTTGATGCTAGAGTAAATTTAGATTCTAAAAGTTTACTAGAGGTTTGTCGACAGATACAGATGGTGGAGACCATTAACAACCTGCTTCAGTAAAGGTTGAGCAAAGACTGAGTCATCACAAAGCAGGTCATAGGAAGCTGAAATACTGTAGCTACTATATGAACTTTGTAAGAGGCTACCTAGAACTTAAAGTGCAAATAAATAGAGAGAGACAAGAAAAGGATATGTATGTCTGACATGGCACCAGTAGTTCCAGAATGTGTCTGTATGCACGAAAATAAAAAAAGAAAAGGGATTTTTGGATCATGTTCCTCTTTGAAATCTTGGTTTCACCACTGAACTGTGCGTGCATCAAGACATGCATTCTTCTAAGACACTTGCTCTTAATGGCACTGGGATCCAAGAATTTGGAATCTGTTGAGTTAGTTTTATAAAAGATGAATACTTTGATTCAAATGATGGGAATATTTTGGTTATTCTACAATGTGTAGATTCTGTACCAACAGGAAAAAGATCAGAGGAATATTTTTACATTTTTACTCTCCTATTGGTATAGAGAAAGTGTAAACTTGATTGCAATATTTCTAAAATTACAGATAATTAACCTTTATGACAGACTTTCCAAAGATAAGATGCTACTACCACACATGCTTCAAATCATAAAGGTACCTTGAACAAATGTCCCTTTGATTTAAAGACAGCATTGAAGTATAAACACTACCAATATACCTATATTTCTGATAGTACAGATATTGTGAACATGTGTTTAAACTCTCTGTTGTAAAGATACTAATTAACCAAGTAACTGAAAGGTATTTAATTGGCTTGGCTAAAGTGTTTGGTTCTACAAATATGTACAGATGCAAATAATGTATTCTTAATACAAAATGAACTCGTGATTTGCTTATACTACATTATTTTCCAAATAAGGAAATTTTCTTTTAAGGAACCATGGAATGGAAAGGAACAAAAAGGGGTGACAGGTTAAAACTTGTTAAAAAAAAAAGGGGGGGGAGGGGGAAGTTCAAAACTAGATCAATCTCAAACTATTTCTGATTGGATGCTGTAAAACAATACAGAACCATCATCCGGTTGTCAGTATCTCGTTCAAAGGCTACTATGTTGGGGTAGGGCCCACAGAGTTGTCTGTTTATATGTCTTCTGTATGGCGCCAGTGTACCAGGCCCTTTATATTTACTGAATATGGGTTTCCTTTTGAATTTTTTCTTAAAAGCTATATTCTTACCGTCATTTAATCCCCAGCCCAGTATCAAGCATTTGTTGTTTAGAAAAACATTCACTAACAGTTCGGTTAGGAGCAGTGAGTTTTGGAGGAATGATTTAACTTCCTTTAAAGAAAAATGTGTAAATTACTACTAAAAAAGGTAATCAATGGCCAAATGAGAAACAAATGAAGACTAACATATATAAGCAATATACCAGAAATTTCAATATAGAGACAAAGTGGATGAAGTAATATCTTTTATTGGATTAACTTCTGTTGGTGAAAAAGACAATTTTCAATTTACCCAGAGCTCTTCTTCAAGTCCAAGACCTATTTATGTCTTTCACCAACAGATGTTGGTCCAATAGAAGATATTATTTCATCCACTGTGTCTCGCTAATATCCTGGGACCAATGCAGCTAACAAAAATTTCCATGTATTTGAAAAGCATTTTAAAGTAAGTTTAATAGATAGAGGACAAACAAAAGAATACATTATCCATTGTTATTGATAGCACATAGTGTAGTAGCCCCAGGAGCTACAGCGTAATTTCTTAAATGCGGATATTGCTTGATGGCTTTAAAATATTAAACTCATTAAGAGCAACTTTGGAGCTACTCCAGCATATTATCTAAGCTCAGGATCCTTGCTTCTTGGGATGGCTGTTAGAATTTCTGTGAATTCAGCATGTTTAGTCAATGGGCAAAAGAAGAAAAGAATTTCTTTTCTGCTCTTTATTGATGCCTTCTGACCGTTAGTGACATCATCTAACTCCAGAGCAAGCCTCACCTGGGAGAAAGACTGAAGTTGACAAGTCTAAGGAGGGTAGTAAAAACAGGAAGTAAGGGTGATCTTTGAAGACCCGCTGGGGAAAAAAAGCTTGGTTTTTTCCTTTTCACTGTTATGAAACTAGGGATGTATATTCATTTGGTAAGAATAGACTGAAAAAATGGTTTATGTTACAGTTTGATATTTTGTTCATCTCCTGAGGAAATGTAAAGGAGACTATTAGTAAAAGCTGAAGAATTCAACTAGCAAAGATACACAAAAAACACTGAGTCTGTTTTGTAAACTGGATAAATTCCAAGAAATCTGAGTCTTAATTTCAGAACTAACACTATAAATACTGTACTTAACTGATACAGAGGCTCTTATGTGTTACAAAAATATACATATACATTCAATGAACAAATTACTATAGTTATTTATAGATATGCTTGGAAAATAAAATCTGACATTTGAGAGCAATTAGGACTACACTGATTAGAGCTGCATTTCTCAAACAAGCTCAGCACCCCTCTCCAGAAAAATGAAACCAATCATGTCCTCTAGTACTTCACCATGTGTTGTTAAAGGCCTACTCATCTTAATTTATACATGTCCAGTACCCAATCAGTTAGCCCTTCATACTCCATAACAGGTGGATGAAACTCCATGCCTTGGGGAAATGCTGGATGGCAAAATCATTGTCTCCCTCAACACTCACTATTGTATTAAGCAGCTAGGCTCATAGTGCAGTCTTGCTCTCATTAGGAAGAGTATCTAAAGAGCTGATTCATTACCTGACAAACTCTCTCAAGTCTGAAAACCTTATTATTTATGCAGATTTAACATACTTCTGTTAAGAAACTTGTGTGTGAAAACACACACAAATTTAAAACACACACAAATTTAAAACTCTGCCTCGGTTTATTTACAATTTTTTACATAAAATAAGGAAAAAATGGTGAAACACTGGAGATGATACTGAGTTTCGTCTCAGCTCTCGGCTTCATTTGAATACAAAACTCAAAGGGTGAAAACCCATGTTAACAGAAACTTGAAGAATTCGTATGAAAACTCGTGAAAAAAATACGGTATTTCATGCAGCTCTAGTGTCGGATGTTCTTGTCAAATACCTCAGGTTACCAGTAAAAACCAAATGACAAAAGAAAAAAAAGCAGATCAAGAGTCTTGATTTCACAGAACAAAACAAATTGCAATCAGTGAAGTCCAAATAAGCAGAAAAAAACTTCTATAGCAACTTCAACAAAAAAGATTTCCAAGCGCTTTCACATGTTTATTATCCAACACACATCTGCAAATTTATCAACTCAGTTTTACAGATGTGGAAGCAGCAGTTCAGAGGTGTGAAGTGACATGCCCAAGGAAACAATGATTCAGTGACAGAACCAAGACTATCTGACTTTTAGTCCTGACCAACAGTTCCCAGCCCGTGGCATGTGGATTACTTGCTGGTGTCATCAATAGATGACAGGTCCAGTGATAATCCTCTTTTCTGGCTGCTTCTAAAGATTTCAAGGCTCTTCATTACAAAGCAAAGCCTGTACAAGCACATTTATCAACAGTCTGAAAAGAGAAGTGGATAATTTTCAAACAATACAACAAAATTTGTAGATATCACAAAATTTAAATTAGTCGAGGTGAAAGACTATTGAAAGGAACAATTGTGGAACCAGGCAAAACTTGATGATGATTATCCAGCACAATGAAAGAGGAAATTCATTGAAGACATGTGCAAGTTAATACACACTGGCAAGAAAGCTCTGAACTCCTATATACATTGATTTCTAAATTAACTTGTAAACATAAGTGCAGAGGACTGGACTAACTAGATGACCTCATGAGGTCCCTTCCAGTCCTATGGTTCTATAATTCAGAAAGAGATCAAGGTATCACTATGGTCAACCCAACATTTTCTAAATGGCAAACTGGGGGGAGGGGGGAGAATACACAAAGAAAAAGTTAAGATGTATAAAAATATGACCAAAGCTATTGATAAAAATAACTATTTTATATTGATTTAAAAAAATGGTCATTATATAAGGATGGTATGCCCTGATGTTGAACGCTGTGTAAAGTTCTTGTCACCCCACCTCAAAACTGATACAGCAAAAACAGTAAGAGAGCACTAGAAATGAAAATTATTAGAAGCATGAGGGAATTCCATATGTAGAGATATTGAAAAAGATCAGGACTATTTAGTTTAGAGGGTAGACTTATAAAGAGGGATATTTTTATTATATGCAAATTATAATGGAGGTAAATCAAGAAGTCCTATTTACCTTTTCTCATATTACAAGAACATTTTTGTGGATAATGGACTCCATCCTGCAAGGTGCTGGGCACCCAACCCTGATTCAATGAACACTTTAAAATATTTAACTTTATGCAATGCATAGTCACATTGCTAGGGCCCTACCAAATTTATGGTCCATTTTAGTAAATTTCATTGTCATAGGATTTGAAAAATTGATCAATTTCATGATTTAGGATGTTTTCCTCTGAAATTTCAGTGTTGTAACTGTGGGGGTCCCAACCCAAAATGGGGCTGTTGGGGGGCGGTGGGGCTGACAAACTTCTTGTAGAAGAATGGCAGGATTGCCATCCTCACTTCTGTGCTACCTTCAGTGAAATTGGTAGGGAACTACTCATTGCCATCAAGGGGATTACTCATGTGCTTAAAGTTAAGCATGTGCTAAAGCACACAGATGAACTGTGATTGGAGTGCTCAGCACTTTGACGAAGCCCAATAGAATTACAGTGAACGGGGTAAAAATGTGTAACTAATATAAATGCTTATGGCTCCAGGTTATAACTCAACTATTTACAGCCTAGGATTAGGAAGAAGCTTCCCTACTATCAGGAAATTATGGGGGCTTTATATCTTTCTGTGAAGTATATAGTACTAGTTATTTTTAAAGGGTTGGACTGGCCTGATTCAATATGGCAATTTCTATGTTCCCATATTCTTAATATGCAATTATAATGAATTACTGTAGGGGCCACAGAGATGTGCAATTACAAGTGGAAGCACAGGTTTTTCATAAGACAATCTCTATAAGTCTACACTATTAGTAAGTTTGAGAATTTCTGCAATAAACAATGTCCCAAACGAGGGTGGATACAGCTGTACTGGGTACAATATGTTCTCTAATAAAATGGACAGCTTACCAAAATAATTAATTGGGAATCAAGATACTGAGAAGATGAATGATGATTATTTAGGATAAATATCCAAGTAAGATTATAGACAATACAGTATATATTTTTTTGTTTTGCATTTTCCAATTACAATTAAGGAACCTTTTGTCCTTCAGGTACTAATTCTTGAGGTAACAAAGATATCTTTAAGGGATAAATAAGTAAATAAAACAAATAATGTGCTAAAACAAAAATCATGTGAGAGAATCAAATTCAGAGCTTTTATGAGCTCTGCTCAAATCTTGAGATTTAGGTTTTAAGTGAAAGAGTTGAGATGTGAACATCTAACAACATAATTCACATGACTGGAACATTAAAACCACTGGAAACACTTATTAAGGAAAAACAGAGAGGACAAGTCAGGTATGGGGGTGGGACTCTACATCAAAGAATTATTGACAATTCAGAAAGACAGAACCTGGAATGCATATAAATAAATGTAATAACTGACTAAATCACAGGGTGGTAGAAGTCTGCTATAGATCACCAAATCATATGAGGGACCAGGATGAACAGTCCCTTAAACTTTCATCTATAACGTGAAGAAACAAAAATTGTGTTATCATGGGGGAATTTCATGAAAAGATGCTTCTTTGGTTCAACATCCCAGTTAAGAGAGGAGGTGAAAACATCAATAAAAAAGAGGCTAAGAAGTATCAGTAAACAATGTATGGCTAATAGGGTTAAGGACAATAAGAAGGAATTCTTTAAATATATTGGGGAAAATGTAATACTAGTAATGGTATAGGCCCAGTACTAGATAAGAGGGTAAAAATGTCAGTGATGATAACAAAAGACAGAATTGTTCAATAAATATTAATATTATGTATTTGGAAAGAAATAGAATTATATATTCATATCCTACAGTGATAATGAAGTATTTTCTAGTTCATCAGTAACTATGAAAGGATGTTAAATGGCAACTGCTATAGTGAAGCATTTTTAAATCTGCAGGCCCCCATAACTTTCACCCACAAATATTAAAAAAATTCACTGAGTCCTCTGAGCCATGCATGTTGATTTTTAACAAATCCTCGAACACTGGGGAAGTTCCAGAGGACTGGGGAAAAGTTAATTTCATGCCAATATTTAAAAATGGTAAACAGGATGACCTGAGTAACTATAGGGACTATACAGGGAACTACAGGCAGGTCAGCCTCACCTCAATCCCTGGAAAAATCATGGAACAGGTCCTCAAGGAATCCATTTTAAGGCACTTAGAAGAGAGGAAGGTGATCAGAAACAGTCAACATGGATTCACCAAAGGGAAGTCATGCCTGACCAATCTGATTGCTTTCTATGAAGAAGTGACTGGCTTTATGGATGTGGGGAAAGTGGTGGACGTGATATACCTCGACTTTAGCAAAGCTTTTGATATGGTCTCTCACAGTATTCTTATCAGCAAGTTAAAGAAGTATGGGTTGGATGAATGGACTATAAAATGGATAGAGAACTGGCTAGAGCATAGGGCTCAATGAGTAGTGATCAATGGCTCCATGTCTAGCTGGCAGCCGGTCACAAGCGGAGTGCCCCAGGGGTCGGTCCTGGGGCCGGTTTTGTTCAACGTTTTCATTAATGATCTGGAGGATGGGGTAGATTGCACCCTCAGCAAGTTTTCAGATGACACTAAGGTAGGGGGAGTGGTAAATACCCTGGAAGATAGGGATAGGATACAGAAGGACCTAAACAAACTGGAGGATTGGGCCAAAAGAAATCTGATGAGGTTCAACAAGGACAAGTGTAGAGTCCACCACTTAGGACGGAAGAATCCCATGCACAGTTACAGACTGGGGACCGATGAGCTAGGCAGCAGTTCTGCAGAAAAGAACCTGGGGGTAACAGTGGATAAGAACCTGGATATGAGTCAGCAGTGTGCCCTGGTTGCCAAGAATGCTAATAGCATATTGGGCTGCATTAGTAGGAGCACTGCCAGCAGATCGCGGGAAGTGATTATTCCCCTCTATTCGGCATTGGTGAGGCTGCATTTGGAGTAGTGTGTACAAGTTTTGGGCCCCCCACTACAAAAAGGATGTGGACAAGTTGGAGAGAGTCCAGCGGAGGGCAACCAAAATGATTAGGGGGTTGGAGCACAAGACTTATGAGGAGAGGCTGAGGGAACTACGCTTGTTTAGTCTGTAGAAGAGAAGATTGAGGGGGGATTTGATAGCAGCCTTTAACTACCTGAAAGGGGGTTCCAGGGAGGATGGAGCTAAGCTGTTCTCAGTGGTGACAGATGACAGAACAAGGAGCAACGGTCTCAAGTTGCAGTGGGGGAGGTCTAGGTTGGATATTAGGAAAAAGTTTTTCACTAGGAGGGTGGTGAAGCACTGGAATGGGTTACCTAGGGAGGGGTGGAATCTCCATCTTTGGAGGTTTTTAAGCTGTGGCTTGACAAAGCCCTGGCTGGGATGATTTAGCTGAGGTTAGTCCTACTTTGAGCAGGGGGTTTGACTAGATGACCTCCTGAGGTCTCTTCCAACTCTATGATTCTATGATAGTATGTTAACCTGACAAAGATTCCAGGCAGAATCATGGAACAGCTGATATGGGACGCAATCAGTGAAGATTTAAAGGATGATAACATAATTAAAGCCCATTAATACAGTTCTATGGAAAATAGGCCTTGTCAGATAATCCTGATTTTTCTGATGACATCACAAGTTTGGTTGATAAAGGTAACTGCTGACATATTAGACTTCTTTAAGGTGTCTGAATAAGTCCTACATGACATTCTGATAAAAAAAAATTAGCACTAGACAAAAACCTTTATAGCCCATAGTGAATGGATTAAAAACTAATTAAGTGATAGATCACAAACAGTAACTGTAAATTAGGAATAGTTATTTAATGTGGGAGTTTCCACTAGGTTCCCGCTATTCAATTTCTTTATCAATCATCTGGAAGAAAATATAAAATAACTGGTAAAATTTGCAGATAACAAAAATTAGTGGAGAGGTAAGTTATGATGGGGACAGGTCAGTTGTACAGGCTGACGTAAGGTGAGCTCATTTTAACAATATACATTTGAATTTAGCAACATGCAAGATTATACATCTATGAACAAAGAATGCAGGTCACAGTCACAGGATGGGGAACTGTTATCCTGGAATGCAGTGACACAAATGGGACAAAGTCCATCCAGAAATAAGGCACAATTTTTTTTCTCTTAAAAAGTGAGGGTAACTAGCCATTGGAAAAAACTTACCTACGGATGTCATGGATTCTCCATCACTTGACATCTTTTAAAGCAAGACTAGGTATCTTTCTAGAATCTAAAGTTATGCTATCGCTCAAACAGAGTTATGAGCTTGATATGGAGATTACTGAGCGAATTTTCTTGGCCCGTGTATTGCTTCAGTACTGCAATATATCTGATACAAAAATCTCTAGAGCAACTACAGCCACCCTACAGTACTCGCATCCTGTTTTACAAAACAACTGCGAACAGGAAACCTCAGTTCTACTTTTGAGACAACGAATTTCTTTGTAGCTCCATTAGAGCACAGAAATGAAGTTTGTTTTGTGCCATTCTAGTGGTTTAACAGTCTTCAACTGATATGAAATTGGAAGAGCAGTAAACAAATGAGCAAAAGTAGTTCTGTTCAGCTGATTGAAAAAGGGGAGTTTACTTTAATGCAGACCATACCCTTCTGCACTCTACAATTAAAAGTATACATATATATTATATATATATGCAGCACTATTCTAAAAAGTACTCTCTCCCTCCTTGTTCCCTGCCAAGCACACTCAGTACAATACAACTTACGTTACTGAACTTTATATATGATTCAGTTCATTCACTTTGTCCACAAAGTTTCACTGTGCGACAGATTTTTGCACTGCAATGTGTAACTTCATCGTATAAATTGTCAGCAGTGGAACTGGAGGTTTTCACAACTGAGCACTTAGGGCTTTTGATACCCAGAAACACCTGGGCTGCGTTTTGTGTTTTTTGGCAGGACTCAGCAAGCAGTGAAAGTTTCTATACTTAAGAGAAGATGTATCTCCCATTTTCCTTCCTCTTTTGGGCAGGGGTGGAGGTGACTTCATTTAAGGAGTGAATTGGGGGGTTGAATTTCTTGTTTTGCACCCAGCACCATCAACATCAGCTAGCTCCGCATAGTATCTCACTCCAATATCTGCCATTATTTTAACAGCAATAAATTAGTATATTAACTAGATGTTTCTTCTAAAATGATCAGCAGCATAGTACTTAATGTTGAATTGCTATACGCGACTACAATCCCGGTTGAGCTCCATCCCCTCTGCTCCCCCAGTGGATTCTCAATAGGCCACTGTAATAGACCCAAACTTTGGATCCCAAGCTCTCTTAAGGCTGGCTGGGTCTGCCCAGAATCCAGCTTTTCAAGCTCTGGGCTTCTAGGCACATTCTTGGGATATAGATCCTTTACTCAACATCCTTTCCTGAGTTACGGGACTCCACAGTTAAATTGCCTAGGTTCTGAAACTAGTGCTAGCTCACCCCAATAAAAATTGCATGCTCCCCAGAGTTCCACTTAAGCTAAGGACTCTCTGGATTACTGCAGAGTATATGACAAATCAAGCGGACATAGACTTTGCAAAAGAATTTCTAAACCAATCACACTTTACTCACAGACAAAACACAAACGATTTACAACATATCTACAGAAAACAACAAAACTCCTAAACACAAAACCATTTCTCCAGTGTCCTCAGTGCTCCATGAGTCCTCCAGGTTCTGATCAGTCCTCTCAAGGTCCCAAGACATTTCCTTCTCCTCCTGTCTTAGTCTCTTCTCTGAATGGCCATTGAGACGACCTCCGTTTTTATAAAGTTTCAACCTCTTCTGTCATGTGACAGAGACCTCAGTGGCTGCAAGTCCCTTGTCAGGTGATCAGTTGTTTGATTAAAGCCCACTTACAGTCCAGACTAATTCAACTGGATTCCCTGGGCAGCAGCCAGCTTGTTGTTCTGGGATGCTGCCATCTGGATGCAAGACCATCCAAGTTCACAACTCCTGATTGTTCGCCATTGTTAGATCTTTATTAGTGGGACTGCTGACATCTCCTGGATAGCTCAGCTCAATATGGAGATTAAAAAGCAAAGGGAAGGCTCAGTACAGGTTACAATACAAATGGAGTTTGCAGACTGACAGACACATACCATCACATCTATGAATAGAAAAGATGAGACTTCTATGAACTGCTCAGTAAACATAGAACATTAACTGCATTGCTAAAAGAGATCAAAAACATTCTACAGTTTAACCATGTATTTTGTCCATTACATGGTTATATTATATCTTAAAGTGTTTTCTCATTACAATGCCACAAAGTTCAAACAGTGAGAGGACAAACATCCAGCAGATTACTGCTTCCAGTACTTATTTATGGACTATGTTTATCTACCATATTTAAGATTTCTGTTTATAAAACCTGAATTTAGAAATGTCTAAACTATTTTATCTCTATTTTTTTCTTTTTGTTTTTACTTCAAATGTGATTATAGTCAGAAAACCTACGATGTAAAAATAGCACTGTTACTCAACAGATCTGGTTCTGTGTGTATTTTATAGATCTATCTGCCGACTTTAGTGACAAAAATTACTACTGCTAATAGCACAGAGATAATCCAGCTGGGGGAGAGTGAGATAACTTCTATTTGAGCTTGGACATCATCATCTACATGAAGCATGAGTGGATGGGGTGGAATTGTGACATGCCATTGTTTAAAATGCCAGTGTATGCACACAAAATCCAGTTCCATATTTCATTTACATCTGCTATCTCCAACAATCTTAATGTGTGGCTGAAATCAGCACCCTGATGAAAAATAGCTGTCTGAAGCTGAACACAGGCAAGACAAGAGGCAAATTTAGGATCTGTCTAGATGAAAAAAAGTGCTTAGTGTAAATGAGATTCAGACTATAGATGGTAAAGGGAATTTTTTTTTTCTAATCAGATTAGCCAACTATTTTAAAAAGCATCTTTTTCATCATCTATACAGACCCTTTGTAGGAAAAGGGAAACACTTAAGCTACCACCATGTCATCCTTTATTCAAAGAGTCTAATCTGGATCCCCTGTTTGTCCATAACCCTAGGGTCCTTTTGGACTCCTCATTGCTGCTGGAGTCTCTAACAGTTCAGGCTTCACAGGGCGCACCCTATCCTATCAGCTGATGACCTGTAAGAGAGAGCCATACTTTTGTGATTATTGTCTTTAGGAATGAGTACAAACAACATTAGAAGAGATTCAATTATCCCAGATCACAATACCCTTCACTTCAACATCAGTTAATGAAAGAATATCTTTACACTACACTAGCTCCGGACTCAGAACCGGGAAAGTTTAAAGTCACAGTCTTAACTTTCAAGGTCCTCTATGAAATTGGCCTTCAATATCTCAGTGTGTGCTCACTGATGACAACGATTTCCTGATATCTACATTCCTCTGGAATTATGAAAGTGTTCAGCCTCATGGATGAAGCTAATGAGAGTAGAGGAAAAGGCAGGACAAGACTTTGGAAGACATCAAAGAAGATAAGAATAACCACTAATCTTGCTACCTTCAAAAATAAATATTAAAGACTTTTTTAAGTGACCAATTACCTGAGATTATAGGAAGGAAAAAGCAGAACTTGGGCCATTTGGGGATATTTAATTTATTTATTTTAAACATTTTGGGATACTACAGTAATACTACAACAACAATTATTTATTGATCTTGGATTTTCTTAAACAAAATTTGTACTGCAGAATCTTAATTGCTGTTGATGAAGCGCAAAGCAGAAAGAACACAGTTTAACTTCCATTTCCAGGTTGTCTACACAACACTGATAGGAAAAAAAAAACCTTCTCAAATTGGATCTGGAAATCACTGCGACAATGGAACTTCGCACTACCATTTTTTAGAGTCAACTTTAAAATATTTCAGAGCCCCAGAGAAGGCTGTCATGACCCCCTCACTTTAGGTACTAAGCCCCCTTCATTAAATCTCACCCCAGAGAACTTCATAGCCAGGACATGTCTGCAGAACCCTCCACACTCTGGAGCCTACGAAATTGCGCAACAAATCCCAAATGATTTTGCAAGATAGTGTAGTAGCCTAAGGGGAAAAAAAATTGAGTTACAACTTTCCATTAAACACATGCAATAGTATTGTATTGTTCTGTGTGAAGTTATCTGTGTCAAATGATGTGACCTTCAAATATGCTTACCTCCCCAGAGTCAGATTTAATTTTTATGTCATTAGTGATACCGCTGTGACACAAAATTTCCTGTATGGGGCCATCTCAAGATGATAATGCTTAATCAATGTGACACCCTTTAAAATATATAACACTAAGATCTGCCTTTCCTATTTACTCAATAAGCACTCAGCTTTTTTGGAAAATGAAGATTCTTCAATAACACTATCTCATAAAAATAAAAAAGGATATTACTATTTCTAATTTGGAATTTTTCACATCTGTTATACTGCAAAGAATCTCTTCTTTCCCCCTCTCATACCTGTTTATGTTTAAATTGAATTACAAAGTGCAAATAGTTTGTATTCTACAGAAACCACTTGGTATTCCATAAATGCAGGTTTTAAGTGTACTGACACTAGGTAACCTGTCTTAGGACCTGTTTATGCTAGGAAAATATTTTGCAGTTGTAAAGTTGTCATGGACAATTCACATTAAACAGCCCTGGAGGCTGAAATGAGGTTGAAGAGAGTTTGGTGATGAGTATAATCAAGGAGAAAAAGTTTAAGAAGATCTGGCAGAGAAAGGTATACAGAAGTTACTTACGGTAACTGGAGGTTCTTCAAGATGTATGGTCCCTATCTGTATTCCAGACGCAGGTACAAATGTGCGCCATGCACCAGAGTCCAGAAATTCTCAAAGGCATAAAAGGCAGTGTGGGTCAAAGTCTCTCCAGTTCCTCTTCTTACCGCAATTCAACTGGCTCCAAAGCAGAGGGGAAGGAGGATAGGTAATGGAATACAGAGAAGGATGACCCACCTCAAAGAACCTCCAGTTAAAAGAAGTAACATCCATTTCTTCTTCAAGTGATGATCCCCATATATATTCCATATGTGAGTGACTGGCAAGCAGTGTTAAGACTGGGGGAGGGTGAGACGGCGGTGGAAACAGAGATGCTTGTAGTACTGCCATTCCTACAGCTGTATCTGCAGTCACTACATGGACTAGATCATAGTGTAACATGACCGTGTGGACAGAACTCCAAGTTGCTGCCCTGCAAACATCTTGCAGTGGAACATCCAATACGTATGTTGTGGAGGCAGCTTGTGCTCACGTGGACTTAACTGCAATACCCTGAGGTGGGGGAATTTTTGCTATTTCAAAGCATACTAAGATGCATCCTGAAATCCACTTAGAAATCCTATGGGAAGATATGGCTTTGCTTACGTGGTCTTTCTGCTTTGGCAATAAAAAGTCTCTGAAATTTTCTAGTGGGTTTGGTTTTTGGCAGGTAGAACATCAGGGTATGCCTGACGTTGAGGATGTGAAGTGTCCTGTCTTCGGAAGAAGTATGGAGTTTTGGGAAAAATAAAGTGTTCGAGTGCTTGCTCATGTCTATTCCAATTAGGTGACTCGCAAGCATCCCCAAGGCAGCAGGGTTGGAGTTCAATAAGACACAGTTCTGCAGAACTGCTCTACCAACTGTTCCATCATCTCTGGCTTGGTGAATGATAGTGTAGTGTGCTGCGAAGATGTGGATGGATGACCACATTGCTGCCCTACAGATGTCCTGAATCAGGACTTGAGCTAAGAAAGCTACTGAGGCAGCCTGGGCCCTTCTGGAGCATGCTGTCAACACCGGGGCAGGCGCATTTGGCAGGTCATAAGAGGCCTTGATGCATGACGTGATCCATGATGAGATCCTTTGGGAGGAGACTAAGAGGCCCTTCATTCTATCTATCTGCCACTGCTAGAAAAAGTTGAGATGTCTTCCTAAATGGTTTAGTTTTTTCGATATAGAAAGCTAACGCCCTCCTAATGTCCAGGGAATGAAGCCTGTTCACGGCCGCTAACATGTGATTTGGGGTTAAAAAAAAAAAAAAAAAAACAGAAGAAAAATGTTCTGGTTTGACTGGAACTGTGAAACTACCTTCGGGAAGAAGACTGGGTGCCATAGCAGTCAAACCTTGTCCTTGAAGAAGATGGTATAAGGAGGCGCCGATGTCAGGGTTTGAGTTCTGAAATTCTCCTGGCCAATGTAATGACCACTACGAAGGCTACCTTTCACAAAAGGTACAGGAGGCAGCATGTTGCCAATGGTTCAAACGGTAGTTTCATCAGTGCTGACAGCACCAAGTTAAGGTCCCATTGAGGAACTGGCTGGAGTGTTTGAGGGAACAACCTGTCGAGGCCCTAGAGAAAGCGACCTACTCTGTGGCCAGCCACCCATGGGTGAAAAGGTGAAATTGCAGTTAGGGGCACCTTTACTGAAGATACCAAAAGACCCTGATGCAGTCCAAGAAGTATAGATGACATCTCCAGAGGAGTACCTTTCTGCATGGACCAGATAGAGAACCTGTACCATTTTGCTAGGCAGGCAGCCTTAGTGGAGGGTTTTCTACTCTCCAGGAGGATCTCTTTGACCTGCTCTGAACATTCCATCTCTGAGTTCAGCCATGGAGCTCCCACACTGTAAGGTGTAGGGATTGCAAGTTTGGATGTCAAAAGCAGCTGTGATCCTGAGTAATCAGGTCTGGCACTAATGGAAGACCGATAGGGCCTCCACTGATAGCTCGAGAAGTGTGGTATACCAATGTTGGCGCGGCTATGCTGGGGCTACAAAGATCATTGCTGACTTGTCCTTCCTGACCTTTAGAAGGACCTTGTGCACCAGAGATATCAGGGAAAGGCATAGAACAGATGCCTCCCCTTCCATGTGATGAGGAAAGCATCTGCAGTTGACCCCAGGCTGTGGTTCTGGAAAAAGAAGAACTATGTTCACTTCCTGTTGGACTCTGTCGCAAATAGATCTATCTGGGGAATCCCCCATCTTCGGAAGATGTCGTTCACCATATCTGAGCAGAGAGACCACTTGTGGGGAGATATCAACCTGCTGAGGTAGTCTGCGAGCATGTTCTGGGAACCTGGTAGGTAAGAGGCTTCTCTGTGTACCACATGACCTATGAAAAAGTGCCAAAGGTCGAGGGCTTCATGACATAGGAAAGAAGAGTTAGCACCACCCTGTCTGTTTATCTAGAACATCACTGTCATGTTGTCTGTTCTTACCACAATGCATTTGCCTTTCAAGTGGGCCCTTGACAGGCAAGTCGCACTGTTCTTAACTCTCTCACATTGATGGGGGTAGACAGATCTTCCTGCGACCACAGCCCTGGGGTCTGTAGGGGCTTAGATGAGTCTCCCCAGCCCATGTCCGAGGCGTTAGTCACTAGGGTGAGGGTGGGAGATGGCCCTGAAAATGGGACTCCTGCACATACCACTGGTTGGTCTAGCCACCAATGTAGTGTGTCAATACTGATGCCGGGATTGATATGATCTTGTCCATGCAATCCTGGGATGGTTGGTAAACTGATGTCAACCATGCCTGTAAAGATCTGAGGTGCAGTCTGGCATCCTGAACCATCTGAGTACAAGCCACCAAGTGGCTCAGGCAGTTTCTGACTGTGATCATGGAGTGTTGTTTCCACTCTTCTATGATGGAGAGAATGGTCTGGAATCGTGATTCTGGAAGTAAAGCCCTGGCTTGGTCTAGGACTGCTTGTATAAATTCTATCCTTTGTGTGGGAATCAGGACTGACTTTTGTGTATTGATCAGGAGGCCTAGTCTGGCAAACATCAGCTTTATGAACTTTTATGTCCAATTTTATTTGTTGTCTGCAGCGACCCTTGATCAACCAATCGTCCAAGTATAGGGAGACCTGAATCCTCCTCTTCCTGAGGAATGCCGTCACCATTGCCATGCATTTTGTGAAGACTCTGAGAGCCACCGAAAGACCGAACAGTAGCACTGCAAACTGGTAGTAGGATCTGTTGATCACAAAGCAAAGGAATCTCCTGTGTCTTGGGATGATCGACACATGGAAATATGCGTCTTTCAGGTCAAGGGCAGTATACCAATCTCCTGGATCCAGAGAGGGGATGATCGATGCTAGGGAGACCATTTGGAACCTCTTCTTCATGTATCTGTTGAGGTTTCTCAGGTGTAGGATCAGTCTGAAACCACCCTTGGTTTTTGGAATTAGGAAACACTGGGAACAGAAGCCCCTTTCCTTTAGCTCCAAAGGAAACCCTTCCACTATTCCCACCTTTAGGACTGCTGCGCTTCTTGAATCAGAAGTTGCTTGTGAGAAGGGTTCCTAAAGAGGGCCGGGGACGGTGGGGAGAGCTGAAATGGATAGAGTATGCCAGTTCCACAGTGCACAGTACCCATTTGTCAGATGTAATCTGGGCCCACGTATGGTAGAAGTGGAATAAGCTTTTGAAAATAATAGGGATGGAGGATCCAAGGTTTGTATTGGCACGCTGTTCCTGGGCGCACACTCAAAAGTTATGCTTCAGGCCTGGAGTTTGTTTCACTGGACCCTCACTGATGCTGGATGAAGCCTGATAAGGCTTCCTTCTGTTGTTTCTCCCCCTCCTGCGATTAACATCTTGTCTTTGGTGGGATTGGTAGAAACGAGGAAGCGTTTGCGGCCTAAAATGCCACCTCTGTTTTATGCAGGTCCAGAGACTTGAGGGTGGCCCTGGAGTCTTTTAGACTATGCAGTTTTGCATCGGTCTAGTCTGAAAATAGTGACTGGCCCTCAAAAGGAAGGTCCTACGTAGTCTCTTGAACCTCATGGGGAAACTCAAGGCCTGTAGCCATGACCTGCAGCCATTGTTATCCCCGAGGACATAGTACGGGCTGCTGTGTCAGCCACATCCAATGCCCCCTGCAGCAAAGCCTTTGCTGTTGCCTTGCCCTCCTCCACAAAGGCCGTAAATTATCTCTTGGAGACAGGTGGAATAGACTCCGTGAATTTCATTATGGATGCCCAAGTCTTAAAGGAGTATATACTTAGTACAGCCTGTTAGTTAGTTAGCCTGTACAGTAGTTCGCTACTTGGAGTTGCAGGTCCCCCAGTAGAATACATCTTTCTGCCAAAAAGGTCCATTTTCTTAGCTTCCTTGATGTTAGGTGTAGGGCCCTGGTTCCCTTGTCTATCCCTTTTGTTCACAGCCATGACTACTAGAGAACCAGGAGGGGGTTGAGTGTAGAGATACTCATATCCTTTTGAGGGAACAAAATACTTCTGCTCGACTTTCTTGGCAGTCGGGGGAATCAAAGCAGGGGTTTACCACAATGTTTTCATGTTTTTAATCGATTGTTTTTATTAGGGGAAAGCCACCCTGGCTGGTCCTGATGGAGGCAGGATATCCATCCTCAGATCCACTCCCCCTTCAGAGACTTTCTCAATCTGGACTCTCAGGTTTTGCGCAACTCTATGAAGGTGGTCCTGATGAGCACTGCTATCTTCCACGGCCGGGGCACCGGCAACCGCTTCGTCTGGTGATAAGGATGATGATTCCCTTATCAGGACGGTTTCCTGTCCCTCTGCACCCAGGGGATCTCATGGATCTGGATGTTCTAGTTCCACGACAGTGCTGGCAATCTCAGGCTCGGTACCAATGCCGTAGTCAGTGCCATACCTGAGCTCAAGGTCCTGCTTGGTGCCGGTATTGGTGTTGGGTCGAGAAAAAGTCTCTGACTTGGCCTGGTGATACCTGCTTCCTGTTGCCAAGGACAGAGACCATCTGGAGTGGTGCTCTTGGGCTTAATGAAAGGCCCATGGGGTCCAGAAGGGCCACTGAGTGAGGGCCTGCCATTGTGAGGGCCATGGCATGGCAAAGGTGTGTCATCTCCTGGCTCCAGTACTGTCCTCTGTCCCGGTGTTGGCTCCTCTGCGAGGCGTAGGACTCTGCCTCGGAATTGGATCCAGAATGCTTGCTCCTAGGGGACCATGAGGTGCGGTGCCCCCTCGATGCCGGCAATCGGTCCTGACAACAATCCCTCGGCATATCATTGCTGGCTTCCCTTTTGACGGTACTGCCCTTCCTTGTACTGAGGCTGTTACATTTAGTGGCCTTCTGTGGGTCTGTGGCACCATGCTCTTGATAAGCTTCCTGGCCACTTCACAGGTTTCTGGGGTGGAGAGTTGCTGTAGGTCCTCCTCTTCTTCCAACTCCCTGGGCAAATGGTTTGTCAGTGCCAGACTCAATGCACCCTTCTCCGGGTCTGGAATCAACGGTGCTGGGGCCATGGGAGTAGTGCCCAAGTGGCCCAGCACGGGTCGCACTATACTAGCGCTCTTATGTCCCAATGGTCTAGGTGTGGGCGAGCGACCCGTCTGTCTTCTTATGATTCTTTTTAAAAACTGGGGAGTGAGAGCGGTAGTGTGCGACCGTGGTGATTTTCAGTGCTGGTGATTCCTTGCTCTGCCAAGGGTCTCGTGAGCCAGAGTCCTTCCTCGGCACAGAGTCACAAACGGAAGCCAAAGCGCTTCTGACCAATGTAGACATGCTGAGCCCCGGTTCCGATGGGCTCGGAGATGGACAAAGAGCCATCTCCATGAGAAGGAACTTTAACCTCTGGCTCCTGTCCTCTTGAATTTGGGGACGAAAACCTCTGCAAATTTTGCAATGGTCCCTATGGTGTGCCTCCCCAAGACACTTGAGACACGTGGAGAGTGGGTCACTCCTGGGCTTGGGCCTTTTACACAGCTCGCATGGTTTGAATCCAGGGGACCGAGGCAGGGAATGACTGATCCCTTAAGGGGATCTGCCTATAACTATTCTATAACCTAATTACTTAACAATTAACATTATTCTAACTATTTTCTGGACAATAGAATGGAAAATAATGGGAGAAGACAACCCTTGCAGAGCAAGAGGCAATGGATTCTAGCCGACCGTCACAGGAGGTAAGGAGGAACTGAGTAGGCAGAGAGTCAGCAGAGCCCTATATTGGGCACAATGAAGGCGGGACTCCCGGGGGCTCCAGAGCCGACCCTATGGATACCATGGGGGGAAAAGCCTTCTGGCAACCATGCACAAGGTGTGCACACACCTAACTGGAATGGACATGAGCAAGAACTCGAAGAACTCAAACAATCTTGGGAAGATTGGGGTGTAACCTAAGGGAAACCTTCTCTGACAGAAAAACTACTTACAAGCGTTTTACATTACAGTTTATACACAGAGTGAAGGAGTAACTGGAGAGGCACCAACCTGCACTACCTTACATGTCCTCGGTCGGGAACACGAAGGGAGCTACTGTGCATGTGTGGATCAACAGACACTGCTTTCAAGAGTTTCCGGACTCGGGCGCATGGAGCACATGTGTACCCATGTGTGGAATATACATAGGGACCGTCACTTGAAGAAGAATACAGTAGAAGGTAACTGCCACCGGTAAAAACCTACGCCTAAAGATGACCTTAACGATTTTAAAAAGGAGGAAGAACTACTAAAATGACAGCATCACAAGCATACAGAACAAACTCTGAGCAATAGATGGGTATGAATTTTTAAAGTCAGATGGTTTTACAAACACCTAATCAATCATTCAAGTTAGATAACTTTTCAGAAAAAATGTCTTTGTTAAAGATGCTACACCGCACAGAGTATTACCGTCTTTCAGGCCTTCTTCATACATAAAAAAGGAGGAAAAAAGGACACAAGCACAACTTTTAAAAGCATCTTTTCAAGTCATTTTTAAGATTTAGGGAAACTACATGGTAATTAAAGAGTTCAGTTGCAGTGAAGAAAGCCTTTCATAGGAGGACCAAACCCTTGTCTCTGCTTGAGAATAGCCCCAGTAGAACAATCAATGGTCAGCAATCAATGTAATGTAGATGCTTCTCCCCAGTTATAAATAAGGGCAAGCCTTTGTTTTTCACTACTAACCTTCCACTCCACTCTTCTACTTCATTCTTCTGAATAGGCAGCATATTGAAATTTGTAAAAATGAAGTAGGCAGGCAGAATGAAGGGAGAGTGCAGGGAGAGAACAATTTGCACAAAAATGCCCACTACACAAGGCAAAGCTGGAGATCTAATATTACATCTACCAGCCTTCACAAAATCCCTTAATGAAAAATGGAAGAAACCCAACAAATTAGAAGGGAATGTGAACACAGAAAAAAACAATTATATACATTGAGTCATATAAAAGGAAACAAAAAATTAGAAGTAAAATTTCAAGTGTTATCTGTATGTTACACTGATGTGACATGCTCTGTGGAAGACAAATCCAAACAGACTTATTGTTGTTTATAGGCTGATGTCATCTACAGTGATTCCGTTGGTTCAAATGCAGAGCAAAGTTTCTGTTCATTGTGAAATAAAAAAATAAAAAGGTGAAATAATGAAAAACTACTGCCTAGGCTAGCAATATTGAAGATAGCATATGGTAAGTTCTATGAAATTTTAAAGAACCCTCCCCTTCCTGGTTAAGATTTCACTAAATATTTAGCAATCTCAACTTTTGAAATAGTTAAAATGATCTGGTTCTAATTTGTTCTTCCTCATGTTTCACTTCGCCATGTCAAACATTACTGGTCTCTAACAAACTTTATTAGAAGCTTTAATACATTGACTGGTTTTAGAAACAAAGAACCAGTTCTCAAATGTAAGTATTTAACCTTGATCTTACATAAAAGGACAGAGCTCAGAACCACTATACACTGCTACATTTATTGCTAATTCCTTGGAACACTATTACCCACTTTTCAAGAGATTTCACTTTATGCTGTCTATAAAATGCTGAGAATAAAACTGAACTGTTGACCTTCTGTTCCCCAACAGAAAATCATATACTGTATTCACTTTCTGAGTTCTAAGTAGAAAAGATGCTGGTATTTTTGAGTTTGATCAGAAGGATAAAGTCAGCATCTCTAAAAAGAAAAAAAAATATTCTGCCCTTTTCTTGCTCTTCAAAGAAACTGACTGGATTAGTAGAATTAAGTGATCTTTATCGATCTTGCTGTATTAGGTATATAAATATGCCACAAAACTTCATGCATTTCAGAACACTACAGCAGTATTACAAACAATCTGTAGAAATTTGCTTTCACACAAATTTTATCTTTTTTGGTTCACATATGTATTATTCATTGTTTTAAAAGAGTTAATCCACAATGTACATCTAGCTTTGTTAAATTTTTCAATTACCGTTATTTCAAATATTCAGAATATTTCTGTTCCTTTAGAATTTGCAGTAAATCATTGAGAGCTGAATCCTATACTCTTTTTTCAAAGAGGGAGGGTGCAAATTCTACACAATTTGTTCATTAAGTTCACTCTGTCCAGTTTGTCCATTAAGGTCATTAAAGCCAAACTGCACCACTGATTTATATCTCATTTCTACTGAATTTCATGTAGCTTCTTGGCAAATCTCTGAGATTGGGACACCCATAGAGAGGCATCAGATGCTACTTGAGCTCTGATGGAATTAGTGCTAACAAAGGTAGGCGGATCTAAGTGGGCCACCACGTGACCAGTCTTAATACAGTCCAAGACCTATTAAGGTAGACAGAGAAAATAGGTTGCTCTTTCATTCTGCTTGCAAACACTAGGAACAGTCCAGGAGAATTCTTAAACAGGTTCATTCTGTCCAGGTAGTATTAGAAATAGCTAACAATGTCCAAGGTATGAAGTTCTGGCTCTCCGCTGGCAAGGTTTGGGCAAGACAACCAATAGATGAATCAACTGATTAAGATTTACACCAGAAATCACTTTAGGCAGTAACTTAATGTGAGATCTCAGTCACTTTGTCTTAAAATAATAATGCCTACTATTTTTACAGTGTTCTCCACCAGTAGATCTCAAAGAGCTTCACAATCTTTCAGTGTATTTATCTTCACAATACCCTTAGGGAAGCATTACTACCCTGATTTTACAGATTGAAACTGAGGCACAGAAAGGCTAAAAGACTTGCCCAGGTCACACAGGAAGTCCATGGTGGAGCACAGAAAAGAACCCATGTCTCCGACATCTTAAGCCAGTGCCTTAACCACTGGAGCACTGACCCTGTTCCTTGAACTCAGAACCCTCAGCATCCTAGGCCAAGATCCTACCTTTACATCAGGACTCTACCTCTTATGGAATACTTTGTAGGGAAGCTCTGCCATAATGGTTTGAATTTCTCCCATTCTTCTGGCAGAGGTAATGGCTACTAAAAAGGTGTTCTTCATAGACAGGTGAAAAGAACAGGATGCCAATGGTCAGAGAAGAACCATCAAACCAGTTAAACCAATGTAGAGATCCCAGAAGGATGAGATTTCTGACTGGTGAAAAAACATGAATAAACCCCTGGAGAGACCTACTCATGGACAAATGGGAGAAGACAGTGTGGCCTTCCACTGGAGGGTGATGAGTGGAGATGGTTGCCAGGTGTATTGTAATGGAGCTAACAGGGAACCCCAAGTGCTTTAAGGAAAGCAGGTAGTCAAGGATGGCAGCAAGGAGAACTTCCTTGATTTTCCACAGAACAGATAGAGAATTTCTTCCAGTTAACAGCACAGGTACAGCTAGTGCAATCCTTCCTGCTGCAAACTAAAATGTTTTGAACTGCCAAGGAGCATCTATCAGCAGATGTCAGCCAGCCAGCATTCAGGCATGAGATGGTGGGAAGCAGGATCCGGATACAAGAACTGTATCTCCTATTGTATGATCATGTCTCGACATATCAGGATCAGTGGTCATACTGACAAGTTCATAAGGCTGAAGTACCAAAATTGTGCTGTTTGTTGATATGATACATCACCATGATATTGTCAGCGAGCATTAGTAATGTGGTATCCTTCCAGCAGCAGCAGCCACAGGTGTTAAGAAGCAACTGGAAAGTGGTTGTTGCTGTCCTACCCTTTAGGTACTCAGCGTGTAGATACAGCCCCCAATTGACACTTCTATTCAGAAAGATTCCAGTCTCACACATTTGAGGCACATGAATGCCAGATGTGGAATATGCACGGGTAATTGTTCAAAGAACCTACCATTTTTTATTTTACTCTAAATATACTAGTGTCTTTAGTCACTTTCATTTAAATTAAAATATGTATTAAACACAGTACAGCTTCACAATTTGATAGTTTTGTACTGCATAACATTTGTATTACAGGAGATCAAATAAGAAGTTACTACAAAAACTTAACAAAATAGTTATTTCTTTTTTATTAATATATTTAAGACTGTAGATTCTGAACCACTGAACCCATCATAAATGAAATGACATCAGTAAATATTTAAAACGAACTCATTCATCACTTTGCAGAATGTATATTAATTTTATTTATTTTGCTAAATGATATGTAGTGACAAAACGTATTTTAACTCCTAGCAAGTGAATAGAGGGATTTGCATGAATTATAGTTAGGCATAATATTTGCAGCATACATTTGATGGAGTTGGATCATTTCAATCTATGAATTAAGTCAGACAATTTTGACATTATCAAAACAGATATAATACACATACTACTAACCACTCTGCTCAGTTCTATACACAACTTTTACATATATTACATATAAAATAAAAATGTGTAGTACTGAACAGACAAGAGAAAATACTTTTTTAGATTGTCTACTTGCTATAACATGAACTAACTACTTTTAGACAAAATAAATCTATATACACAAAAGCAAATAGAATGGACTGGCATTAAAAAGGCAACATTTACAGTTACCATAGCAAAGCACCTAAGATACTGTAGTACTTCCCTATACTTAGAATAAGAAATTGCTGGAGTATGTCTGCTATTGTGTGATGGTAACTTGGCTTTTTAATGGTGACCAGACTACACTGCACAACAAAAGGATTTTGAGCACTCCCTAGTGTAATAGGGGAAAAAAATTACAAACAGTGCATAGTATATGAAATTATACTGACAGTTAGGCTAAGCCTTATACTTAAAGCATTAAAATACAATGGGGAAAATAACTATTTTGTGGTAATTCATTGCTAGTGTATTAGCAAAGTGGAGAAAAGTCAAGTGACATCACTAACAGCTGTTAATTAAAACACTCACTCAAGGGTGTCCCACTAAAATAACACCTTGTAAATATTTTCTAAATATATTTAGTCTGATCAGCACTGAGTTAATGTACACTTACAGTCAATGCTTACCATTTTTATTTGCCAGTCAAATCAATTTCTCCTGCCTATTTTTGAGGTATGGAAATTTGAAGGAAAGTACTCACATCACAATCTGCACTAATTAGCATCCCTGTTAGCTCTCTCCATAGGGAGACTAAGGACTAAATGATCACGGAATCCAAATTACCTACTCACCCAAAAGCTGATCCCTAATGGGAATGGTCAAAGTATATTGGCAGGGCAGTGTGAAAAATCTGGGGCTCTCCCATCAGTGTAGGTAATCCACCTTCCCAAGAGGCAGTATCTAGGCAGACAGAAGAATTCTTCTGTTGACTTAGTGCCCTCTACATGGGAATTTAGGTCATCTTAACAACATCACTATGGGGTGTGGATTTTTCATAACCCTGACTGATGTAGATAAACTAACCTAATTTTCCAGTGTAGACCAGGCCCAAGACTTTAGTATCTAGGACTGTCATTTCAGCACATATTATGTAAATTCTCTCACACAAATTAAAAACACAGAGCAAAGGTAACAGATTATGACACCATTCCTAGGCCTCTCCCACAGGATGACTAATCTGTTAGAGGATCAAAAAATCCTTAGCGTTTTTCCAGATAGAATTGTATAGCGCTACTAACTTTCAGGATACACCAGAGGTCTGAAGGGGGAGAAGAAAAACTAGACAGACCCTATCTTCTGATTAAGGTATAATGGACACTACTATACAGTCCTGTTGGAGAACATAGGAAAAATGTGCATGCATGCAAACATATATGAGAAAGAAAAATGGTTTGAAAAAGACAGCTCAGTAATCTCATGTATATTACAGTTTCAAGAAAACATACTTTAATGACACCTAACTCAGAGATATCTAATTATTAGGTTTAGGTTCTATGTGGGAATATTATGCTTTAACTGGAGACCTAAAGATGTATGCTGCCCAAAAGAAGCCAAAACAAAAAGTTGCTAATCAACCAGATGCTTTGAGTCTCGCCCCTGGGTAGGGCTAACGGCAGATCTTACAGTAGAAGTGCTACACTGGCGCACCTATATCAGTGCAGATGCGCTGCTATAGGGCATCTGGTGAGGACACTGTATGCCAACGGGAGAGTGCTCTCCCATCAGCATAATTATTCCACCTCCACAAGAGGCAGAAGCTATGTCAGCGGGAGAAGTTCTTCCACCGACATAGCATCAATGTAACAATGCTTAAGTCGTTGCAACTAGTGTCACTCAGGGTATGTCTTGACTGATTCCGCTGCATCAGGCTCCACAGATTGACACAGCAGGATCAATTGAGTGGCCAGTGAAGACCCGCTTAATCGATCCCGGAAGTGACCTCTGTTCAACGCAGTAACTCCCCTTCCCCCCCCCCCCCCCCCCCCCGGAAAAAAGTAATGCTGCATCGATCGTAGAGCATTTCCTGTCAGTGCAGCGAAGTGAAGACATCATAGTAAGGGAGTGTAAGTAAGTCGACAGGAGATATGCATTCTACGGTATGTAGCTTGCGTATCTCCCATCGACCCAGCACAGCAGTGTAGACCATGCCTCAGGGGAATGTCTTTTTCAGACCCCTGAGCAACATAAGGAGTAGCATAGAAGTGCCTTACACAGACCGGCGTGTGTAGGGCTTGAGCTCAAACAGTACAAATGACGCCTTTATAGGATGCCTTTGCCAACATATTCTTGTAGTTGAATTCTTGATTTTCTAAGGGAATAGGAAATGGCCTTGCACAACCACTGAAAGGAAACCTTTAGACACATTCTACAACAGAGTTAGCATCTAATCATCTGGATAGTAGAACAGCATTAATACATCAAGATGAAAGACCTTTACACTGGAGAGTTAAATCTCTTACATATAAGGCTGTTAGCGCTAGAGTCCTCAGACTGACATGTAGAACAGTATTTTGGGAAAGACAATTTGGTACACAGTGTTTTAGCTAGTGCTTTCCTCGTGGCCATTGGGTCTAGCATACTGGCATTTATTTCTTTTCATAGCACCATGTCTTGGATATTTTCCTACATTCCAAATGAGATCCTCACCCAAGTAGGCTAGCATTTGTGGATACTATGCACCAATTAGGTTAAAGCAGAGATCCTTTTTAACTCTCCACTAACTACCACTAGGACAGAGAGGCTCTCATGAGGTGATATTGAAAGCCATCTAGATAATTTGCCCTAGCTACCTAAAAAATTCCCTTTTCCTCCACAATCATGATCTTCCATGATATTCCACTGGAACAATACAATTATCAACCAAGTAGGGGGAGATTTATTCTGTTTTCTGCATGTACTTTGCTGGAGCAGGACCTAAAATATCAAATTTTCTTCCACAAGAGGTATTAACCAAAAGTTAACTGAGGTTAAAAACAGAGTCTTTTATAGAAACATCATCAATAGAATATCAATGGAAAGACAAATATTCCTTACATTACCTCAAGACACCTCAGCCAAATCATGTAACCTCAAAAAGGTGGGAACTCAACTACTCCCTACAAGCACCTTTCAATACATGTACCTGATCAATAATGAGCCTAAACAGTACAAGAGTTTCACAGGAAACTCAGCAGCATAGTTTTCTGAATGTTGATCCTTAAAATTTGGCAGTGACATGTAGTGCAATCTTAATGTGGCTATTTGGCATTGGCTGTTGCTTACTTCAACTCCCTTCCATCTAGAAAGTATTATATTTTCTCTTTCTCTTAGTCACTGAAGAGATGACATAGCCTCATTGTTACACACATACAAAAAAAAAGTGTGAATACACTTACATTTTAATTACCATTTGTTTGGAGGGAAGAAAAGGAGATAACTGGGGTTTTTTAATACTTGAAAATTGTTCAGATATTATGGTGTCTGGCATCAATATTAGAATCCCAGTAACAAAAAGTGGATAATAATTCAAAGGTCAACTGACAGATTCTCAATCCTTCCAGCTATGCAGAACCATGTTCCTACTGATAGCATTCCCAGTAGCACATGGCCCCTGCGATGAATCAGTACGAATGGCAACATCATTGCTCAAATCAGGCCTAAATTGAGAGTCATGTAAATAATTATCCTCTGGCAGTTGTTCTGAGGCCTCAGTTCTGCTCCTGATAAACATGTTACATATATATTTGAGGTTCTATATTGCATCGCCTCAGTTTTGGAAGGTGTTATATACATATGGGCATGCTACATCTACATTTTGTACCACTGCTGGCTTAAATTAAAATTAGTGAGATGATGATAACTTCATTTCTTTTTCCCCCACCCATATGCAAGGTTATTAAAAAATTGTAGACTGCATGTCAAAGCACTATTGAAAATGTGTATGTTTATTTTTAATTGCATTTCCACTTTACACCTCAAGACCCAAGAGTGGCTAACACTTTCAACTTAGAAACCAATTAATTCTCTCAAAATCCCCAGTCTCAAGGTTGTCAGCCCAATTCTTACAACCTGAAATCCTCAGCTGGTGTAAACAGCCACCTATCCTTTGGATAAAGCAAAGATATAAACTATTTACCCAACAAATCATGATGCTTTCAGCATTCCAGGACCCTCCTCCGCTGATGTTACTTAACTGTGTCAGATATCTAGTAGTGATACAGGATTTAGAGATATCCATCACATTATAAATCAAATCAGTTGTTCCATGAAATGAGTATATCTATCACAAACTCACAGAACCTGTCACAGTTACTTGCTTTAAATGGGATTACTTTAAACTAGGTTGTTTCTATTTATAGCATCACCTTACAAAAACAAACAAAATCCCCATCAGTTTGCAGTTCTGCTACTGGCTCCCTGTGTGACCTTGGTCAAATCATTTAAGATTTGATTCTTCAAGGTGTTGAGCACTCTGCCCTCCACCCAGGAAAGCACTTGAAGCACATTGTTAACTTAAGCATATGAGTAAAGTTAAGTGTGTGTTTAAATGCTTTGCTGGGTTGACCAGAGTGCCCAGCACTTAACAGGTGTAAGCCCTTAATTTCTTTGTGTCTCAGAACTAGAAAATCTGATAAATCAAATTAGGAGGTACAGAGTCCACAAAAGCAGTTTTGGCTAGTAAGCTACACACAGGCTGTCTGTATTCATCAAGAAGAAAAAACAGCAGCATGCACAGGAGTCGGAAAACTTTTTCCCCATGCGGTACCCATCGGGTCATTGCAGGCAGTTGAAGGTGCCACTTCTGGCTCTGGATGTGTCTGCAGGTGCGCTGAGCCAGTGTCCTTCCCTACAGGCCACACTGTGGGCAAGCGCCTTCTATTAGACTTCCTCTGTTTTTTGTGTGGCACTGATGAATGGGAACGGTGTTGCGCTAGCTTCAGTGCTGGCGAGTGTCTGTGCCAAGAATCCCTCAGCGCCGAGCTCTTCTCTAGTGCCACAGGATCACTGACTGAGACCGGAGTGCTGCGCACAAAGGCGCCAGGTGCCGGGTCCGGGGGCGCCTGTGGACAGAGCGCTGACTCCATGAGGACATGGTTGAGGCGAACACTCCTCTTTCCTGCTTTGAGGGCGAAAGCTCCTGCAGATCCTTCAGCAATCTGTCTGGTGCAACTCCCCTAAGCACTTTAAACAGGAGTCATGGGGATCACCTTTCAGCATAGGCTTGTGGCAAGATCTGCAGGGCTTGAAATTGTGGGCCTGAAGCACGCCCCAGTACCCTGGAAGGGGAGAGTCCAAGAGGGGGAACATCCCTTAACTAAAACTTATCTATAGAACTAACTTAACCATGATTAACTTATTCATTCTAACTATTTACAGGAACCATAGTAAACGACTAAAGGGGAGAACGTTTCAGAAGCAAGATGAATGAAGCTCCAACGACTGTCATGGGCAGTAAGAAGGAACTGAAGAGGCAGCAGGTCGGCAGGGCCCTATATACAATGCCATGGAAGTGCCACTCCAGGGGGCACCTGCACTGACCCGACAGGTACCGCTAAGGGAAAAACCTTCCAATGACTGTGCACGCGGCATGTACACACACCTACTTGGAATCAACATGAGTAAGCATGCAAAGAAGAAATTGAGATTCCCCTTTTACTTTTTTTTAAAATGAACTGAATTCTCACCAATATCAATTGTATGGTGGTTTTGTGGTGATGATGATGATGGGGAATCTGATCATGAGAAACTGGAATAAAATCACAACAACATATCACAGAAACCACTTCACAGCCATAAGAGAGAGGGCCAGAGATCTAGGCTGTATTTGATGCCGTTACCTAGAATGGAAAGGCTCCACATCAAATTATAACTATAAGTTCTGGACTTGGTTCTATAATGACAGAAAATGTTATAGTTCTACAAATGTATTAAGTATTGGTCAAATGTACAAACAAGTATACTTGAATCATCCATTTTTAATACTACTAAAAACAACAAAAATGGTTTTGATTTCTGAATAAGGACTTATAATTATTACACACAAATAAAAATCTGGCTAACTGTTCTGATCAAAAGAAAGAATTAAATAATTTCTGTAATGTTTTAACACACAGTCAACTCTTTTCTCAAGTGTATTTATAATTCGTGAACAAATTTTCATTGCCTAAAACAATGGTTTAAAAATACTGCATCACTGCAAGAGGTTTAGTGCCGTGTTCTATAACTTCAATCAATAAAGAAACTAAATTTCAATAAACCTTTTCCATATAAGCCTAAAGTTGCATTTAAGGATTAGATTTAACACTAGGTTCATCTGTGATGCTTGACGTAACTGACTTAAATTATGTCTACATTTAAACTGCTATGGTGGCACAGCTGCAGTGCTTCAAATCTACCTCCCCCTAAAAGTCAGTGGCTAGGTTGATGGAAGAATTCTTCTGTCAGACTAGCACTGTCACACCGGGGGTTAGGTAAGTTTAACTACGTTGCTTACAGTTGTGGATTTTTCATACCTCTAAGCAACATAGCTGGATCAACTTAATGTTTCAGTGGAGACCTGGCCCTAATGTTTCTTTTTTTGACAAGGCATCATATATCTATTCAATTTGTACTCCTTATCTTCTTAGCAATTTGTATTACACTGAAATGTGCATAGTGTCAAGCTGTAAGAGTGCGTAATATTTTCTTAAAAGTTTTAACTTGATATAAATCCTGAAGCAATCTCAACCACCTTGATGCCCAAACACAGAAAGCTTCAGGAAGTATTACAGCCTCCATTGTCATCAGCCAGCTTTATTAAATATCCTTTCTATGATTCTTCTCCTTAAATTAACTACAAAGTTGACATTGAAGATGCTATAACAATTCAGTGCCCAATCCTTTAAAGTGTTGCGTATCCTCTACTTAGAGTTACTTCAGCACTTTACTGACTGGTCCTATACAAGCACTGCAGAAATAATTATTGAGGATGTTTGATCACAACCCAATGTGAACTCATTTTGGTAAGCCTGTTGAGTATTTAGAGGCTGTGATAATTTTCATTTGTACTTGTTTATATCTAATCCTGTCCAACTTAAATTCTCTCTTCTACATGTATATCATTAAATGATCTAATTAGCATATACTGTAAGGGTTATGAAGAAAGATGCTCTTAAAAAAACTTTGATACTTATAAAATATACCAGTTTATAACCAATTTTCTTTAAGTGACTAATCAAATTAATCCTTGCCAGTGTACATATGAATATTATCCAAACTATTTTAGCAAATATCTAGTATTGTAAAACTACAAAATGTAACACATTTTCTTTGATTCAAAGAAATTAGTATCAAGTCTCCCCAGTTTAAAACTAGAGTACTACTCTATGCAATATTACATTCTAAAACAGACAATGTTTACACTCTCAACTCTCATGCTAGAATAGACTGTGATTTGCAGTAATTACACTATTATCCCAAAAATCTGAGATTAGAATTTAGTGATGTTCTCATCACATGATGCTCTTTAATGTAGCATTTCAAAATTTCTAGACTTCACTGTTTCAAATGAGCTTTCAGGAATAATGGACAAATATGAGACATTTTAGAAGCTTGATTCAAATGCCATTCTCAACCTCTCTAGACTCTTACACAGGACGAAAAGTCTTGTGGGAACAGCCACTCATAAGGAAGTATGTAGGTGGGCACCTACTCATACCCCTTCTTAATTTCACAAAGATTGTTTTGTGTTTGTTCTTTTTTAAGTGGGTCACCTAACATTTACTCAGGAAATGGCAACATTCTGAGTTAAGCGTTGTGTGAATTCTTGACTATTATATTTTACAGTACTCTACTACAAATAGTGACATTGCATCTTTCATATGAAAAACAGCAAGTATTGTTAAAAAACGTTTGGTACAGTCAGTGGTGTTGTTTTTTGTTTTTCCTTCTGTTAAGATGCATTTTTGCCAATTCACATACAGTAAAATGTCACTAATTTTATGCTAAAAACATTACAAATTACTGTTTAAATTAGCCACTAAAAACAAGCAAACATAAAAAAGTAAAAATAAATGCATCATTTAAGTACATTTAACAAGTGTATTTATTTAACAAGTGAAGTTTAGTTTCAATCATTGTATAGGTTCTTAACAGAACTCAAAACAAATTAAAAGCACATGTAGTACTTCCATTTTACCTTTCATCTAAAGATTTCAAACGCTTTATGAATTTTCAAGAACTCAGTCTCATACAACATCTCTCTGAAGATAATACCTATCTTCAATTTATAGATGGAAAAACTAAGGGGCAGAGAGATTAGATAATTTCTTCTCAATAATATAAGAAATACATGAGAGAGCCACAAACAGAACTCAGATCTCATGGCTCTCAGTTCTGTGCAACGGCCAGAAGATCATTCAGGGTTCTGTTGTGTGTGGTGGTGGTTGTGTTTTTTTTGTTTTTTTTTTTTGGGGGGGGGGGGGAGTGGAGAAATTGAGGTTTTAGTAAGATGAAACCTCTTCACACAGCATTCTGATAATAAATTTCTGCTAAATCATGGTAACAGACTAAAATTGCCATGTGCAAACGATGGGGTGTGTGAATTAGGAATTCACTAGATTCTTCTGTACAATGAACCCTGTATAAAAAGCACAATATCATCAGGCAACTTCATGTCTTTGGAGACTGGCCCAAAATATCCTTAAAATGTACCAAAAAGTACAGTTCTGCTCCACCTTTATAAGAAGGTCATGTATATTAAGCAAGAGATAAACAACATTTTATTTGACTTTAAACACTGTATAAAATAGTACTTATTTTATGGAGCTAGTTTTTAGGAAACCATCAGGAATCAATGCTGATCCTGTTAATAAAGCTAAGCTAACAATCTATGCCTGATTTTTATTTTCTCTCTCAAAAAAAACAAACAAACCTGAACCAAGGTAACAGACAATATAGGATAAGAGCCAAATACAGCCCTCAGCAATATCTAATTCTTAAATCTGACCCTATTCACTTAGGAAAGAAAGAGCTAAAACTTACTTGGCTCAGATTAGTGGAGGAAAAAGCTTTATCACTTTTTTTAGTATCTTAAAAACTTATAAGCACTGAAACCATGAAAGAGTATCAAATAATTCATCCAATTAGCTTTCTATCACGTTCAGTTATAAAAATGAGGCCTGAGTCAACTCACCTTTGGCACACTGTTAAAGGATCCAGATAGTGAAAGGCAGGCTTCTCCAATAAAATTATGTTCGCAGGAAGTCTCTGAAACAGCAAAGGTGCATACATTTCAATTCTAGTACTAAATTTACCTCAGGATTTTTATCCAGGCAATTTGGATTAAGTTATATGAAATTTTCTTTACAGCAAGGAAAGTAGTGTGGCAGAATTTACGTTAATTTCTCAGCTAGACTTAATTGGGTATGATCTGGTACACCAAAAAATTATTCTTTATGTTCAGCAAGAAGAGCTATATATAGAATAACTGTGAGGAATTGCAGTTCATCCAAATGATAAAAACAGCACGCTGTGTGAGACAATCTGTGTATGAACTGAAGTAAAAATACAGTAAATTAAGATGATCACATTTGTCAAAGCAATTAACTTCTGCCCCTTCCTTTTTACAACAGTATATTAATTTGCTTCCTTCTCTCATATTTAAAAAAGCCATACAATAAACCCTAGTGTTAATTATACCTGAGTAAATATTTTTAGTCATAGAATAATATTTTAGAAAGGACTGAAGGGCTTGAAAATTCACTGCCATTTTTAATTACATTTCAACACACACACACCCCATTCCCCTCCATAGGATATCTGACAGTTCACACAGTGCAAACCCATTAATTCATGACTTCTTGTACTGGGCACCGAAAAAGCTAAGACATACCCATAGAAATATCTAGCCCAGTTTTATTCAAACATCCAATTCAAACGAAGGGAAAAAAAATGACAGTTTTGTTGGGTTTCTTTTTGTGATGTAATTTTTAGCTAATGAAAATTACTTCTCTGATGGAGAGTCCTTGTTTGGTGTATGCATAGATTGCATCACGGAACAGGCCACCCAAAACAAGAGAACCTGCTTCAATATAGAAAAAGCCATTCTGACCGAACACATCTCACTGTCATCTACTACGCCATACTGGAAGCCATACAGAGTATCATCAAACAACTACAACCCATACTCAAGGGGGATCCCCCCCTGAAAGAAATCTTTTCTGAACCGCCTCTTCTGACCTTCAAAACAACCTCCCAACCTCTCTAAGCTCATCATCAGAAGCAAGCTCTTCGCACACCAGGACACACCAACTCAAAGCACACTACAGATGCAAAACCTGCAGACATCTCTTCATTGCTACAATGATCAATCTCCCCACCACCACCACATACAACACTCCTTTCAAGACCCTGAGGCTTACATATGCCTATCACAACATACAGTGTACCTTATCCAGTGTACTAAATGCCCCAATAACAACTATGTGGGTGAAGCAAGACAATCATTATGCTCTCTAAATGAACTGACAAAGGAAAATGACAAAAGCCCATACCACCTGTGTGTGAACTCTTCTCACAAAGCGACCCCACTATATATGACCTATCAGTCCTCATTCTGAAAGGAAACCTGCACAACACTTTCAAAAGATGAGCCTGGCAGCTTCAATTCATTACCTGGCTAAACACTAAAAATCATGGTTTTAATATAAACACCAGTTTATATTATAACACCAGTTACAACAATCTGTAACCCACTAATTCTCCTTTGTGTCCTATGACTACAGGGATGTTAACAGGCCACTTCACCTTGAATGACCCCTTAGAATATGTGCTGACTACTTATGCTAAACTATCTCTATGATCTTGTAATTAGCTGTGACATTCGGAGTACCTTTCCTAGAACTGAGGAAGAGCTCTGTGTAGCTCAAAAACAGGCCTCTCTCACCAATAGACGTTGGTTCAATAGAAGATATTACCTCATCCCCCTTGTCACTCTGAGTATTTTAAAGAGAACAAGCAGAGCCATCCTTTGCCAATGGATGTGCCCCGTTTTGGATCGACTGTAATGCTCATTGGAAATTAGCTCTCTCTATTCTCAATTATAAGATTAAGAGCAATCCTGAAGGAGAAGGATCTTGAAGAAGAAAGTATAAATAAATGAAGATAATTAGTGTCTCTGAGGTGGGGGACGATGACAGATATCCTCCCTGCTAAAAATACTGTAGCATCCTGTTAGGTCCATACCAGAACACCCGGGATAACATGGAAAAAACACGTTTACTTTTACTTGCAGTCTCCCTCTAATCCTAGAGTCTCCCTCTAATCCTAGCCCTAGCCCAGTCCTCCACATATTTTAGATCTAAGTAGCTAAGCCATTAATATGCCTTTATAAAATATTGTGCCAATTCAGTACCAACTTTGGTTTCTCTTTTCTTTTTTCAGTTATTGTATCCCTGTTCACTGGTAAATCTGTTAGCCAATATAATTGTGTGTGTGCGTGTGTGTCTCTGAAATTTTGCTTCAAAAACAGCATTGTTAATTCTTTCATGCATCCCAAGGCCTTTTTTGGTTTGTTTCTCACTTTTGATTGCAAAAGGAAGTAGATTAGATGAAAGATCTTGGAGTCATCATGGATAGTTCTCTGAAAACATCCATTCAATGTGCTGTGCCAGTCAAAAAAGCTAACAATGTTAGGAATCATTAGGGAAGGGATAGATAATAAGACAGAAAAATATCGTATTGCCTCTTTATAAATCCATGGTAAGCCCACAACTTGAATACTGTGTGCAGATCTGGTTGCCCCATTTCAAAAAAGATACTGGAACTGGAAAAGGTACAGAAAAGGGGCAACTAAAATTATTAGAGGTATGGAAAAGCTTCCATGTGATGAGAGAGTAATAAAACTGGGACTTTTCAGCTTGGAAAAGACTAAGGGGGGATATGATAGAGGTCTTTAAATCCTGAATGGAGTGGGGAAAGTGAATATAGACGTGTTATTTACCCCATCACATAACACAAGAACCAAAGGTCAACCCAATGAAATCAATAGGCAGCAGGTTTAAAACAAATCATAGGAAGAACTTCTTCACACAGCCAACCTGTAGAACTTGTTGGCAAGGGATGTTGTGAAGGCCAAAAGTATAACTGGGTTGAAAAAAGAATTAGTTAAATTCATGGAGGACAGGTTCATCAATAGCTATTAGCCAAGATGGTCAGGGATCCAACTCCATGCTCTGGGTGTCCCTTGGCCTCTGACTGCCGGATGCTAGGACTGGATGACAGGGAATGGATCACTTGATAATTGCCCTGTTCTGTTCATTTCCTTTGAAGCCTCTGGCATGGGGTACTGGGCTAGACGGACCACTGGTCTGACCCAATATGGCCACTCTTATGTTCACATTACACATTTAATTTTCTAAACTGGTTTCTAAATTTCCTGAATAGTTTTATTCAAAGGTGGTAAGGATTTTGTGAATTATATTTCTGCTGGTTTATACGAGAGATTAAACAGCTCCCTTGAAACACTGCAAAACTCACCTCCTTCTGAATGGAGGCCAATGGCAGAATCAAATGCATACCATTGGAATTACTCTAAAACAAAGATTGGGAAATGAGCTAAATCTAATACAGTACGATAAGGAAGACAACCTGTTGAGGTGCCTCACAGATAAAGATAATTGGAACTCAAATAAAATTGTTTTTATTTACTGAGAAGTCCTGAAGATACAAACAGGAGAAAGCAAACGGGAACAATGAATTGGGACATGTGCACATGGTGGAGTATCAGATGGAAATGTAGGTACAAACATGGAAGAAAGAATAAAAATAGATGTAATATATATTTTCAAACACAAACTCACACTGTCTCACTTGTCTTTCAGGTGGTAAGATATTCAGGGCAGACACTAACATTTATGTCTTTTACAGTGTTGAGCACTCAGTTTGTAAAAGCTAGGATAAGGACTGTGAACTTTATTTTGTTGAGACAGGATCCAAGGAACAGTCCTGAGGCAAGGATTATGGTCAAAGAAGCAGGAATAGTTTTTGATACAATATCGGCTACCAGTATCAAGCATGAGTGTTGCACTCCAAGCATCAAGAAATAAATGAATACAGTAGACCTTTGAATAACGCTCTCCGCAATAGCGAACCTTGGGCTATAACAAACATGGATCCTGCATCCTGCTGTCAGCTCCTGTCATGGCCCTGGGGCTGAAGAAGCGCCGTCTCCCAGGCCGTGGTCCGAGAGCCAGAGGAGTGCTGTCTCCCCAGCCCTCGCTATGATGAGCCTCAGCTATACTGAACAAATGGCTTGGATCCCCAGGGATTCACTATAGCTAGGGCAGTGTTTCTCAACCTGGGGGTTTAGAGGGGTCGCAAGTGCAGAGCTGGTATTGGGGGTGGCAAGAAAGGCAATTGCCTGGAGCCACAGGGGCGCCATGAAACTAAGTTACATGCCTCAGCCCCGTGGGGGTGGGACTCAGGCTTCAGGGGTACAGTAGTTTGGAAAGATTAAGAACCACTGAGCTAGGGTGTACTGAATTTAATAATAAACCTTAGCTAAATTCACACAGTTCATAATGATTTTAGAGGTACAGTTTAAGACTGAATTAGTGCTTTTGTAATGACACTTTAGAAAGTACTTCCATAAAAAGACAGTAGGAAAGGAGATTAACAAATCTAAAAATCTATCCTTTCTTTAGCCCTACTGCTAAAATCTAGGTTTCCTCTTCTAAGGGTTGTTTTAAATCACATCCTCTCAGGCCTTCACAATTCTTGATTCACCCTGTTCAACCTCTCTGATGTTTACAAAAATAATCTCTTTGTGGTGTATTAATATTAAGTATCAACAGCCTACCCATAAACCTATGTTGTGTAGCTTAGGGATTTTAATTCAAAGGATAATTAGTTCAAGTGACTTTGATAACTACTGTAAAATTCAGTGGTTGACTTCAGGAGAGCAACCGTAAAGCAACACTTTATTATGCACTCTTCCAGCAAGGATGATCATGTGGGCATTTTGCCAGTTCGCTGCACCACTAAAGCTAATTAACTCTATTAAACATTACCTTCTTTGTAACTTACTGAAATAACTATATCAATTACACATCCTATTGTAGGGCTATTACAAATGTTCCAATAAAATTCTGTTTTAAGGTAAAGGAATTACTGTTTTAGCATATGATATATCTGAATATGAATAGTTTGTGGTACTTGTGGCAAACATAACCAGCGTTCCTAAAACAGTGTCTACATAAATACTTGTCAGTCAAAAGATGACAAAGTTTGGAGCTGATTAATGAGGAAAAAGTTGTGTTATTTAAATACAAAGTTCACTCAAGACATGACATACACTGAATAGTTTCCCTTCACAATGAAGAATTTCTGTGGAGCTATGCGTTTCTTCGCCACTCCTTTATGAAAATGAGGGCCTAAAGAGATGGGGGGGAAGATGCAAGTATCCTCTAAAAAATGTACATTTATTCATTTAATACTATCTTTAAAAGTTGGGCAAAGAGCATATAACTTAAGGCAGCAAGAGGCAAAACCTTCAATTTACATAATATTTATGCCTCTTATTTCATATAAAAAGCAGAAATGTCATTAATTGCCCCATCACAATGTGTCCTCTAACATAATGTGAAGAAAATCCATCCATGTACAGTCGACAGAGTCAGTTTAATTTTTCTTCTTCTACAACATCTACACTTTTTAAACAAGAAAAAAGGAAAAGGAAAAAAAACCCCAAAAGATGGGATGTGAACTGCAGTACAAAAAAAGTGTTCACTGCTGAGAAAACAGACAGTTACTGGCTCCTTAGACTATTGAAAAAGATTCCATGTGAATACTGGCCAAATTAGTAGAGGCGAAAAGTGCATTTGGCTTATACTCCCATTTCACTCCTGCACATGAACTCATGCTCTCTTCAAACTCTGACAGGTGCATGATGCCCTGGACATAGAAAAAGGACAGCAAATGTTTTTAAACTTCATTTCACAATATGCTCCCCCGCAGTCCATTATAAAACATAAGTAGTAACATTATATATAGTACAAATAATGTTTTACATAATTAGGGTCTGAATGAGAATGAGTTGTTTTAAGTTTATTAAAAATGTGACTTCCTTTACTTTCAAATGAAATTGACAATTCACTATATGACAAGCTGAATCAGTAAGAAGAGGGACCCTATTTATAATGTGTGCTCTTTGGAGAGCTGTTACAGAACTATCTGGAGTTGGAGAATAAGACAGGCATAAAGAAACCTAAATGAATCTGTTCTAAATTATACTGATACAGACTATAATTAAATGTTAACATTTCCTATACATTTTGTTTTGTAATTTGCATCAAGCTGAAACTGGTTCTGTCTGAATTAAGCTGTTATGACAAAATTTTTAAATACATTTATTTAAATTGGTTTAGACATTTTTATATGAGGAAATGGCAACACGGTTTTAAAGGTATCAGAATTTCACCATCTAACAAAAGATAGACATGATTAGCCAAATCCTTTTAGTACTTAAATGGAGAGGTTACTTAACCTACAATAACCTGAGTTCTCTTGTCCCTATGGGTGCTCCACCTCCCACATTCCTTCCCCCTGACTGTGGAGGCTCTGCTTCAAGGCTGACAACCATACATCCTTATATGCCATCCTTTAGAAACACACATGACGAGAACATGAGGCATGGAAGAGTTTCACTTCTGAAGGTAGGTTTTGTGAGTACTAGGTTTCCTGCTAAACAGGAGAACTGACTGGACCTTATTCAAACAGGTTAGCTCCGTGCTCAAGAATCATCTAGGATCCAGGTGCTCAAGTTCAAGGAGGAGGGACTGGGATTGATCAGGGTCCCAAATTCTGTGAGAGGAGATCCTTCCAGATAGGAAGGTAGAGAGGCATTGCCACAGAAAAGGGGGAGGAGGTTCAAGTACCACACTTGCCTTGGCCAAGATGGCACTATGAGGATAACTTTTGCTCTTCCCTGTTGCAGTTTGATTAAGGTCTTGAGAATTAAAATAGAGAAGTTCAGGAGGGGTAGCCGTGTTAGTCTGTATACAGCAAAAACAACGAGAGTTCTGTGGCACTTCAAAGACTAACAAATTTAATTTCAGCAGGCATAAGCTTTTGTGAGCCTCAACTCACTTCCTCAGAGGCACTAGATAGAAATGATACAGCAAATGGGTAACATCATATACATATACAAGAATAGAGAAGGGTAGGCACATACATATTCAAAAATAGAGAAGAGTAGGCATATAGCAGGATACAGGGTCACAATGTTATCAGGACTTCTCCCAATGAGTTGCAGCTGTAGCATCCCTTAGAGCAGAAAAGGCAACATTTTCATGTTGTTTGAGATGGCAAAGAGGTCCGCTTCTAGAATACCCCAGATTTGGCAGATGTTGTGGAAGACAGAATTGTTAAGCTTCCATTGACAGTCCTGATGGAAGTTCCTGCTTAGGGAGTTTGCAATTGTATTCTAGAGGTCTGGTAAATAAATTGCTGAGATTTCTATCTGATGGGAAATGCACCAGTTCCACAATTTTAGCAATTCTACACATAAAGACTAGGATCTTGCTTCACTCTGTCAGTTGATATAATACATTGCCAGCATTACCCTGATGGAGTGACCCTGTATGATATGAAAGGAGTGTTGACAAGCTTTACTGAAGTTCTCTCAGCTCCAGTATATTGATGTGGAGTGTGAAATATTGTGTAGACCATTAGTCATGGACTATGGCCCCTTGGAGATGAGCCCTACATCCCAAAAAAAGGTGTCTAATGTGAGAATCTTTGAGGATGGAAAACATGAGAATGGGGTTCCCACGTATACAAAGGCTATGGCTACACTACGGAGCTTGCAGCTGCGCCATTGTAGCGCTCCTAGTGCAGATGCTCTAAGCCGATGGGAGAGAATTCTTCTGTCAACTTAATTACTCCAGCCCCTGCAAGTGGCTGAGGATGGATGGATAGCTACATGAAAAGTAGGCGTCCTGGAGGTCAAGAGCAAAGAACCAGTCTCCTGGATCTAGGAATGAGATTATAGTGGCTAACGTCACCCATGCTGAAGTGCTCCGAAAGGATATAGATGTTCATGTTTCTGAGGTTGGCTGGTTTTCATCCTCTGCTCCTCTTAGGAACTAGGACCCCATTTGGCATAGAACCCTCTTCTGATGAGCTCTGGGGGAACTGGTTCAATTGCCCCCAGGAGCTGGAGAGATTGGATCTCTTATTTTTTTTTAAAGTTCTCTTCATGATAGGGGTTCCTGAAGAGGAAAGGGGAAGAGAGTGGGAGGGGGGATAATACAGAAGTGGATGAAATATCCCACAATGACCATCTCCAAGACCTATCTGTCTGAGATAACATGTTTCCAGGCAGGAAGGAAGTGGGATAGTCTTTCTCCAAAGGACCGGTAGATGGAATAGTGCAGTGCAAAATCTGGGAAAGTAAGTTACTCATTGCCCATAACCAAGATGTCAAAACTGTTTCTTAGAGGGAGGTGTAGATGATGATGTGTAAAGGGGGGATCCTTTTTTTAGGCCTGGATCTCCTCTGAAAGTCCTACAGTCTGGGAAAAGCCTGTTGTGGATGCTACTGAAATGCCTCTTTGTTGCAGGAATATAAATTCACAGACTGTAAATCACCCTCGAATCCTTCAGGGTGTGGCAGGAGGAGTCCATATCAGCACTGAAGAGCTTGGGCCTTTCAAAGGGAACGTCTTCAACCATATTCTGCATCTCACTCAGGAGATTGAAAGACTGAAGCTAGGATGCTGTCTACATAACCACAGCTACGGCTAAAGATCTAGAAGCAGTGTTGCTGGCATGAAAAGAAGCCCAGGGGGAGGTTTTTGCTATCAACTGACCCTCCAAAATGAGGTCCTGAATTGTTCCTTCTGATGCTGCAGCATATGTTCAACTCAATGTGTGAACTTGGAATAAGTGTTAAAATCATATTTTGCCAGAAGGGTTCGGTGGTTAGCCAGCTGAGGAGAAACTTTTTCTACCCAGAAGATCTAAATGTTTGGATTCCTTAGGATATAGAATGGGTCTGGAATGAGTTTTGTCAGTTTGGAGTAAGCTTGTCGATTTCTTTCATTAGCCACATCCATCCACCATCAGGGAATTAGGTGTGGGGTAGAAAAAGAAACGTTCCATTTCATTAGCCAGAATATAATGCTTTTTATCTGCCTGCTTACAGATCGGCTGGATAGTCTGGTAGGTGTTTGCCAGACTGTGGGAGCAGGCGATAACAGAGCATTGTTGATAGGGAGGGCAATTTTCCCTGAAGGCTGATATTTAAAATATCTACCAAGGAACGTTGAGACTCCTGGATTTCTTCCAACAGTGTCTAGAGGAATTTTGCCAGGCATTGCATGAGGTCTCAGAAGGCCCAAAAGTTGTCAGTATAAAAGGATTGTGGGGGCATTAGCACCTCATCGGGGGATGAAGAGGACTTTGCTGATCAGATCAACCTTCTCTCAATCTGTGGGTGCTGCTGTTCTTTAGTGCCTCCCAGTGCTGAAAGGGCAGTAGGTACCAAAGGGAGATCATGCAGAACCCGAGATTGGTTAGTCGGTGCCTGTGAGTTTTGTGCTACCAGTGGGTATTGGGGTATCTTTCTGGCTGGTACCCTACAAAACTGCTCACCAAGGTGACTCCAGGGATTCCAGTAAGGGCACTGAGGCTGTGGATAGGGGAAGGGTCCCACACAAATAGTCATAACCCCTGGATATAGTGCATCCAATGGGGACTAGAAGATCATTATACAGGGTGTGATGGTATATACTGACAGAAAGCCTTGTACTGATGTCAGAGTTGGAAGAAGTATCATCTCTGGGGCTGAAAAAGGGAGTATCAGACATAAATGCTGGCACCAAAGGTGGGAGTTCCAACTTGGATTCAATCCAGGAGGTTGCAGGTGTCTGAGCAGTAGAGAGGAAGGGGCTTTTGTAGAGGTCCGTAAGAAGGGAGATTCCGGTTCCGCTGTTATGAAAAGGTCTTCAGGGAAAAAAAACCTGGAGGACTATGGTATCCTGAAATCTGAGTTGGTACAGGTCATGGAGAAAGGGTCGGTGCCAAGATAGCGAGCATTGTACCGTAGAGTAGAATTTACAGATGATCTTCCTTATTTTCTTATAGGTGAAAGAGGCTTCTTTATAGATGTCCTCGCCTTGGCAACAGCCAACGGAGCAGCCTGGGATGCTTTTAGGCTGATATAGTCAGGTGAGGGGAGCAGACCCCACTGGAACTAACTAGTGTTGTTAGAATGATTTTCAGTCTAGTCTGTGTGTCTTTTTGAGACCTGTCTTTAAAGCCCATAAAGACCTTACACTTTGACAGGACATAGATGTTTCCAAGGCACTAGAGGCAACACAAATGCTCAGCATTACTGGGAAAGACCTGTGGCAGATCTGGCAGGGCTTAAATTCCAGGATCTTTGGTGTAACCCAAAGTGCTAAAGAACCAAAATCAAGGATCCTAAAGAAAAAAAGGTGAGAGGAGCAACCCTCCCCCCCATTTCCAAACACAACAGTGCTGAAAGTAACAACAAATAAAGTAACTAAACAAAAGAAAGGAAAAAGCTAAGAATAAATCACTATGTTAAGAAAGATGAGAACAGCAGACACGCAACTATCCCGTCTCAAGCTGCAGGCAATTGAGAAGGTACTGAGTGGTGGTAGGTCCGCATCTCCTTATATGCCCTCACTTAGAGGGGGTGCTCTGAGCAGGTGCAGGACTGCAGACACTGCTTTGCATTCTCTGAGCAAGAGCACATGGGCATGCTGAGCTGGAGCACCCACAGGGACATATATTAGAAGAAAATTTATTTTTGGGGCGTTTTCTAAAGCCAGAACAGAAGCCAGAAGTGATCTTTTGTAAGACAGCGTAGGACATATTGATATCATATGTATTAGAATAGATAATACAAAAAATAAGCTTCAGTAATCAATGGTTTTCTTTTGAATTTCACAAGAGATAATGAGGGAGAGTTATAGCAACCTTTCCTAGATTTTACAGAAGAGGGGAAGGGAGGGCGGGAGGATGTGAAAATGCAGAGTCCATCTCAAAGAACCTCAAGAAACATTAATTTCCTCTAGTATCCACTGCACGATCCCACTTTTGGGACAGATTAGTCACCAGTACAAATTAAATAGATGGTGGACAAGGTGTCCTAATTGAACAGAGATTAAAGAATAGTCCTGCCAAATTGAGCATGAGATCTAGCAGCTATGTCTAATAGAGGAGTTCTCAAAAGTTTTTTTTTCCTGGGACCCCCTTTGAAAATATTTCAGGATGTAATGACCCCCCCAAAAAAAAGTGATGACCCCCACCTCATACTAGGCCACCCCTTCCATACCATGCCACCCTTACTTCTGCTCTGCTATTGGGGGATGGCTCTGTCTTCAGAGCCAGCCGACCAGCAGCCGCTGCTCTCCAGCCACCCAGGTCTGAAGAGCTCTGGCTGACAGCCAGGCACAGGACTGACAGCCACAGTCCCATTATGCACGGGGGCTGACAGCTCGCGAACCCCCCTCCCCTTCCCCCTCTCCGGCCCCTTATAACCACCTCATGACCCCTTGAGGGGTCCTGGCCTTCAGTTTGAGAATCCCTGGCCTAATGCATAATGTTTAGTAAAAATGTACTGAGCTCCATACAGCTACTTTGCAAATTTAAATTATTGGAACATGTCTAAAGTATGCTGAAGTAGCAACTGCCCTAACAAAATGTGTTTTAATAGCAGTAAGAGGAGAATGTGAAACATTCTTGTATCTCACTTCTATGCATTGTCTGACCCACCTAGTTAAAGTTTCAGCAGAAACAGCTTTTCCCTTAAAGTTATCTGCATAGCAAATGAACAGTTTATGTGAGATCCTGAACTCTTTAATCAGTAAGATAAAACACTTAGGATCCAAACAATGTAACTTTGATTCACTCCTATGAGTGTGAAGTTTTGGAAATAATATTGGCAGGTTAACAAATTAACATGAAAATCAGAAGTTACTCGAAGTAAAAACTTGGGAGGTGGTGGGAGCATTACTTTACAAAAAAACTGTAAATGAAAGGTCTGCCATCAGGACATGCTATTCACTAAGGGCTGGTCTACACTTACCTCGCGATTCGGCAGCAGTCGACAGGAGGTTACGCAAACTACGCAGAGTGGTTTGCGTAACTCACATCGACTGCTCTGCTTCCCTTCTACGCGCTGTCTACACTGTGCTGCGCTTCTTGAGGGGGTGGATTTACTCAGTCGACTTCCTGATCAATTGAGCGGGTCTATACTGACCGCTCAATCAATCCAGAAAGATTGATCTGGCGGTGGCGAATTTGCCGCTGTCAGTATAGACATGGCCTAATTCTTCTAGCTGATGTGCAAAGAGATCTATGTTTGGAAATCCCCAAAGATGGAACATGTCCTGAATCACTGATTCCTTCAGAGGCCATTCATGAACTTGGGCTGTGGACCTGGAAATATCACTAGATCTTGATCTTCCTCCAAAAGAGGATCTGATTCTGGATAGGACAATGAAATGATAGGAAGTACAACTGAAACTGGAAGTTGCAGTAGAGACAGGGGAGATGTCTTTCCAGGGACTCAATGGGAGTCTTAGATAGCAGAGGTAGTATTTCTTCAAACTCATGTGTTATACAGTGTCTCTCCTCTGTCTCTTGTCTAGAAGACAGAAATGAAGACCGTTTACCCAAACCTGGCATTTTTCTAGAGGCAAAGAGGTCTAGTATTGACACTTCTCCATCTGCTAAAAAAGTAATTGTACATTAAGAGCTACAGAGACTCATTAGTTGCCCTTTTGAAATTTAATTTTGCAAGCTTCTTTCAAGTAAAATGTTTTTTTAGTGGTAAATTTATCTCAATTTTGGCAGAATTTTATTTGTTTATAATTGATTTTTTGATAGCCCTAGTTATGATATAACTTCAAAGAAATGGAAAAAAAAACTTTTGTCCGTCTTGGTTCAAATCTGGTCCCTGGTAGGAGTATCCATCAGTTGTCAACTGTTTAGTGACCTATGTGCAAGTTGTTGGTGTCATTCTGGTGGTTCATGGACAAGTGTGCTCACATCAACAGAGCCATCATCACAATTCAGAACCAGGGCTATTAAAGCAGTCTGGGGCTCTAAGCATAGCCCTTTTATGGGGGCAATCGTGCCCAGCCCTCGTGCTGTGGTCCTTCCACTCCTTGAGGTAGTAGCAGGTTTCAGAGTTAAGAAGAATGTGGCAGTTCATGCTACTTAGCGGTTTTGTTTCAGGTTGTCTCCAGACTCAGATAGCATGACTTATACATTCAGTTCATGTTAAAGTTTTTGTTTTCATGCACAGTGGCTAGGAACCTAATCCTGTATATGAAAGCAGAGATTCTGTTGTAATAATCACATTACAGGAGTCTGGACCCTAGGTCCCATAGCATAGGTTCACAGCCTATTCCAGAAGTCTTCAATGCGTGGGGTGTGCCCCCCTGGATGGGCAGAGTACAAAGTTTGGGGACCACTGCCCTATGCCTTAATTCAGGCCTGAATTTCTTACATCCCATATGGTGTGACAAACTGAGAAAAATGAGTTTTAAAATTTTTCATCCATCTCTATAGCATGATATAGGTAGTGATTGTAACCTAATAAAATCATCACTTGTTGCCAAAGTAACACTGGATTCTGTTTAGGAAGATAAATCCAAAACAGAGTTCTGTCCACCTCTCCTTTACAAATCAATTCATTGTCACTATCTCATGCTGACTTTCTTAAAGACTTGAACATTTCTCCTCCTCATAACGCAGAAACTTGTGTTCCACTGCCAAATATGTTTCTGCATATCCAAAAAGCTGTGGGTTCAACATTTTTGCTTTAAAAAATGGCACTGTTTCTTTTTTGGATTAAATGGGTAATGACTTATGTACTGCGCTGATATAGGGCGGCTTCAGAAGATATCTGCATTTCCCACCCAAATCAAACTGCAATAGGGAAAGTGATTTTCAATAAGTTTTCCTTTTAATTACGTGCAGAAAAAAATCTCTAGAAGATAACAGATTAGCAAAATCAAATTAGCAGAATACTGCCTGGCTCTGAATTCAACATTTTACCTCATCTCTGGATTGAGTTAATAGATAAATAATCATGTATTCCCCCCTACTTTTACTAACTCATTCCCCCAAACTGTTCTACTCCTTAGCTTCCCCTAAACCATCTCAGCTCATACATTTCTAAATGTATTCCCTAGTCTTCTGCAGCTCTGCCCCTCTCTCAGAAGACTTAACAAAAAATTCTCTCAACGGTGTTTACCAGTAGCTGTTACGGTTATAAAAAATATTTAAATTCAAAAAGCTCTCTCTTTGAAACACAGGAGTCTTGTTTAGTAGCTGCTTCCCTATGTCTGACCTCCCTAAATCATCTACTTGCATGCATTGGGAAGCAGAAGCAGGATGGCATGTTAACACTTGCACACATTATCTGTGGGTATCTGGGTCACAAACAACAGTAGGGGAAAACATCTGCCAACTTTTTGAAAAGAAAGTATGGGTAATCTAAATATTCAATAGCCCTAGCTTTAAGTTTTCTGTGTCCAGAAACTGATTTCAAGAACTGACTTCAAAAACTTTCAGTTACCAGTTAGTCTAAAGTACAGTTTTCAAACCACCATTTTAAAAAGTTTTGTCCCCTTAATGCTGACTGCCAACAACCACAATATTATACAAGTGTTTTTTGTTTGTTTTAAAATTCTGGTTCTTGAGTCATTTCAAGATTTATGATCCCTTCACTCAGAATTGAAGGATGGGGCGTTGGCAGCTTGCCTGTGTAAAAGGGACCAAAGGCAGTTGGGGGTAGAGGGGGTCCTCAACCTTCCTGAATGTAAGATTTTCTTCTCTTTAGAAATAGTCAAAACAATAAAAAGCAGTTACTTTGTCTTTTCCCTCTTAATTATCATCCACTTTGCTCACTCTTTTCATATTGATTCAGATGGTCTTTTATAACATATTTTCCCTCTAATTTCTTTTTTCCCCGTGTTTTATTAAATGTTTAATTTATCCTCCGTGATCTCTTTCTCTTACTCCCTGCCCCCATATCACTTTCTTCCTGATTGATTTTGAATCCCCTTTGATTTCTCTTACATATCCACGCCCAGTCTTCTTTCCCTTTTTTAAACCTCCTTCGTCATCTTATAACAGCTGAAGAATTCAACATCCAAATTCTCAACCTGCTCAACCTCCTAATGCAAGCAACATGATAGCCCACAGGATGCCTTAAACCTCAATTACAAAGATATTTTAAAATATAATAACCAAGTTTACTTGCTTTGTAAATCTACATATTAGGCCTAAAAATAAAGTTGATAAATAAGTATTACTTTTAATTTAACTTAACAACAAAGGACTGAAAGCACTGAATTTATGGTACCAAGTGCTAACTAAGGAAGGACCATCTCTCAAGGAAATAACAGTAATTCTGAAAAGTAAGTTCCTTTTTTAGGAAAAAGAAGAGGGTTGCTGTCCTTTAGCAGTTTATAATATCACCGTTCTGCATCCTATCATAGGCCATCATGTCAACACAAGTTACATCAGTGTACAGCCACCAGGTGCATTGCTCAGGCGCATGCATACTTGGCTGCTCGTGTCAGTGCTGCGCATACTCACCAGGAGTGCTTGTGTCAGTGTAAACTGTGGTGCATCATGGTTAGGAATCCAAGTGTACCACATACACCATCTGGCGCAATGCCTCTTTGAGACATTTTAGAAATATTTTGTGGGACAGTAACAAATTGCCCAGGGACCTCTGAGAGTTAAAGGTCAAGTTCCCAGCATGTTACATTCTCCATCCCAGAATGCCATCCCAATCCTGTAATTTTCATGCCTTTTTTAAAAAAAATCCCACAAATCGGCATGGCACTTTTCAGTATCTGCCATCGCTGACAGAAGCATGGAGTCCACCAATGTATGCGCTATTCTTATAAATGGTGCAAATATAGGTCGCCTGTATTCTCCTATATTCCACAGGAGGTACTGCAACAACCAGGGACATGACGATGTCTTTGAGCATGGTTGGCTAAGGGAGACAGTGAAAAACAATTCAAGTAGTTGATGGCATTCGCAGAGCAGCTGCAGACAGCAGAACACCACTTTTGAGTACTGTAATAGAGTTTTGGGACAATGAGGAGCTGCAGAACTATCAGATGCAAAAGCCCGCATTCCTGGATCATTGTGCTGAGCTTGCCTCAGCTTTCCAGTGCAGGAAAACCAGAATAAGAGCTGCATTGACAGTAGAGAAGAGAGGGACAATCACCCTCTGAAAGTAGCAATGCTAAATTGCTACCAGTCAGTGGGAAATCATTTTGGAGTTGCTGAATCCACAGTGAGAGTTGTTGTCATTCAAGTGTGTAAGGCCATTAATCATCTCCTGCTGCTTAGGACTGTGACTCTCAGCAAGATGCAGGAAATAGTGCAGCAGTCGGCTTCCCAAACAGTGGTGGAACAAGAGACATTACACATATCCTTATTTTTGCTCAAACCTACATTGCCACAGCATACATCTACGGCAAGGGCAGCCCACATTGCCACAGCATACATCCATAGAAAGGGCTGCTTTTTAATGTTTATCCAGGCATGGTTGAACACCGAGGATGTTTGACTGATTTGGGCTGGTCAGGGAAGATGCATAATGCTTGCATCTTTAAGAACACAGGACTGTTCAGAAAGCTACAAGCAGGGACACTCTTTTCCAATGAGCAGATTACCATCAGCGATACTGAAATAGTGATTCTGGGGGATCCAGCCTACCCCTTGTTCATGAACCTATACCAGAGGCCACTTCAAAAGCACCAACAAAAGATTCAGCTGTGGCTCAGTAGGTACAGAATGATTGTTGAATGTGCTTTTGGTAGACTGAAGGAATGCTGGTGGTGCTTACTCACTAGATTCAATCTCTGTGAGAAAAACATCCCAATGGTTATAGGTGCCTGTTGTGTACTGCACAATATCACTGAGGCAAAGAAGGAAAAGCTGCCACCAGAGTGGGGAGCAGAGGTAAAGTGGCTATCTGTCAACTTTGAACAGCGAAACACAAGGGCAATTACAAGAACCATGCAGTTGAGGGAGGCCTTGAATGTGCACACAGTCAGAGACATGTTTTCTGCTGGAGTGTTCTCCTGGCCTGGAGCTTTGGGTGCTACTAAGAAATGTGCAGTACTTGCTATATGTTTATAAATATGATTCGGTGTTTTCCTGAAGCTATAGAAGTTTTCCTGTGGTATTTGGGGTGCACTTACAAGTACTATTTACTTTGACTACCACTATGTATTCTGCAATACTTGTGAATTAAGAAAGATCATTTTGATTCTCCAAAAATTGAACTTATGGGAAGAGAGGGAGGACAATGCAGAAAATCAATGTGCAAAAACCACCACAGGCAATGTTATACACATTTTTGACATAACTTAGAGTGAAAATTTAAATTTAGAAAGATAGTAAACATGTACGTCCATTTGAGTACACACATGTAGTCAGTTGTGGCTACATGTACAATGACCATGTTTCTCACAGGTCAGTAAAGCTTGTTGTTTTCCTTGCTGTCCCCTGGCATGGAGTGGTAGAGTAATGATGCCCTGTAACGCCATGTGATATGTTGGAGGGTGGGGAATGGAGCAGTGACCATGGAGTTCTCCCTCCAAGGACTGCCAAGGGTGGATAGTCTGGGATCTTTGGACCTATAGGTCAACCAACATACGCAGCATTTGGGTTTGCTGCCTGAAGACCCATTATGTCATAATGTATTTCCATGTTCTTCTCGTGCTGGGACTTCTGGGCTTTTTTCCTGTTGTGATACCCTGCACCTCTATGGTCATCCTTATAGTGTAATGATGTATTGTCTAATGCAAAGTATGTCTTTGGAATGCTCATGATTTACTGATCATTATTGTTATAGTAACATGTCTGTTCTAAGGTCATGTGTATGGTTATGAGGCTTCACTATGTAATATTCCCAACAATGCGTTCTCATGGCTTGAAACAGATCCAGGCAAAACGGCAGTTCACACTTCAACAAGGTGTATAGGACAAACCCAGCTCAATCTTCAGGGAACAAAGGACTGACCTGGGCATCAAAAGAGGATCAACTGGACTCTCGAGTGAGTCACCTCCCATCCCTCAGGCAGCTTGGAATCATGAAGAGGTAATGCTCACTGACTCAGGACATGAATGAGTCCATATAAGGACATTGTTTGTCACCTGACCCTGATGCAGGGCAAAGCCCGAGAGGGGAGAAGGAACATTATAAAAAGGGAAGACATTTCCCATGCTCTCTCTCTCTCACCCCATTTACAAACACCACCAAGCAACTGAAGTGCTGACCAAAGGGGAGAGCCTGGCTGAAGGGTAACCAGCCAGCCTGTGATGAGAATCACCTAAATTTGTACGATTGCTGAAAGTGTTGATTAGTTTAAAATGTGTTTTGCTTGTGTTTATCTTGACCAAATTTGACTTGTTATGCTTTATAATCACTTAAAATCTTTCTGTAGTTAATAAATGTGTTTGTTTTACCTAAAGCAGTGCATTTGGTTTAAAGTGTGTTGGAGACTGCACTTGGAATAACAAGTCTGGTGCATATCAATTACTTTGTTAAACTGACAAACTTATATGAGCTTACATTGTTCAGTGGGCATAACTAAACACTGTAGGACAGAGGTTCCTAGGGTTGCATCTGGGACTGGGGTCATTCTGTTGCATAATCCAAAGAGTGGCTGGCTAGAAGCACTCACTCACTTAGTTGGGGACTGCTTACATACTGGAGATTATCACAGCAGAGCAAAATAAGATGGGCTTCAAGAGTGGGGGATTGGGGTGACATAGCAATTCACCAATCCAGATTGCATCAGGGGAATGTCACACCTGTCCTCTCTTTCTTTATGCTGTCGGTCATATTGGCTCTCTAAACCCTTTGTTCACCGTCCAATGAAACACAGGCTTGCAGGATCTCACAGAATAAGTCTTTCCTTGTCTTCTTTCTTCCCCCAATCTGAGGCAGGTGTTCTGTAGGCAATAAGGAGGCACCAGAAGCTGCTGCTGATAAAAAATGGACCATGGGATTTACAGATACAAGGGAAAGAGGAAGATAAATTTCAAAACTTCCTTTCCAAAATCCCACAAGTTTTTAATAAGAAAAGCTTATTGACACTTCAGCTTTATACTGCTTTGGCACAGCATTGCTCTCCAGCCCCAGCAATGGTGGATATGGCCTGTTGGGAGTAGAGAAACAAGGGGGACAAAATGGGGGTGAAGTATTCTTGAAGCTATAAAATTTTTATTCCTATTTCATGGGTACAAGTATGGGCAATGGCACTGAATAGTGGCACTATTTTCCACAGGCGGTGGTGATTTTAATGGACATCTCCCTCCTAATGGGCACAAAAGCACAGAGAACACAGCTGCTACTGGTGTCTCACAGTCATCCTTGTGCGCTCCTAGCTTGTTTATTGAAATAGTGGCAGCTGAACTCATTGCATATTGAGAATTGCAGAGTACCTTCATGAAAGTTTCACTGAGATCTCTCAGGAGGATAAAAGGGACATCCCTTTGCATGTAAACAAGGTGCCCTGTGTATACCCCACTCCTCATGGCTAACCCAACAGGGGAATGAAAAGCAGATGCTAACTCTACCTCTGTTTATTTTTCCTCTTCTCGTATAAGTAAAACAATGAAAAGGCAATGCTTTTATCATGTTAATTTGGAGAGCAGCTGCACACCATCTTTAGGTTTGGTCATTGTAAGGAAAAATGCATCCACATACTTACCTGAGTTCCCTTCCCCTTCACCAGGCTCATCCATGCTCACTTTATAGGACTACCTAGACTCTAGCAGTCTCAAACAGGTCCTGCCTCACGGCATGGCTGGAGCCCCTGCCACATCTCCCACTTCCTCCTCACTGTTCACAGAAGAGGTCTGTCTTATGATCCTTTGAGGTATCCACAGTGGTATGTGAGCTGCTGGTGGGGTCTCCATCAGGTATTGCATGCTGTTCCTTGTAGAAGCCGCAGGTCTGTAGCACAGCACCAGATCTATTGTTGTGCTCTCTAGCCTTATGCTATGTCTGGCGAAATTCCTTTGCTTTTATGCAGCACTGATGATCCCTGTTGTACCCTTTTCCTTAACATCCCATGAAATCTGTTCAGAGACATCCACTATTCTGTGACTGGTCCATCGCTGTGCTTGCACAGCCTCTATTCCTCACAATCTCAAGAGATCCAGTACTTCCTGACTATTCCTGGCAAGAGCATATCTAGTAGCAATCTGCACGCACAGAGCCGGCATAGTCAGTTGGGGTGTTGCACAAAAAAAAAGGGTGAGCTACTAAGGGTGCTCACCAAGGTCGGCAATCAGGAAAAAGCATTTAAAACAAAAAACCACACAGGAGGTTACTGGGGAAAGAACGTGGAAAACAGTGTGACCCCTGAGCAGTGGAGTTTAAAATTATGACCAGTGATCATGAGCACTGTCACCATCACAGGAACTGGGATATTGTGAGGCAGCTGCTGGAGGACTGTTTATGTCATGTCTACACATGCAGTGTCTATACTCTCTTCGTGTCGACCACAGTAGGCTGACCATGGCTGTGTGCCGTTCAAGGAGGTGGTGTTACTGCATCACTATAAGACGGTGCTTATGTTTGCCAGAGACAAATCTGAGTGTTAGACCCATGCACAAATAGGTCGACACAAGATAACTTAACAGCATCCTAACTTTGTGGTGTAGACCAGCCATGGTCAGTACTGCCCCCATATCAAATACTCAGACCTCCTGAATGTAATGCCTCTTGAACTCAGATACAATGCCATACACAGACCTAACCAGGGAGTCAGAGCATAGAATCTTAGCCTCACAGCCACAAAATTTGGGAAAAGTAATGTTACCAAAACTCCACTGCTGATTACCAAGATATGAGCATATACAGAAGATTCTTGTTTTATAACCAAACTACAGCCTCCTGCCAAATCAAGTCTAGGTTCCTAATGTTACTCTCCGTAATCCATATTTAGGCACCTAAATAAAAATGTGACCTCAATTTCATAAAAGTGTCAAACATCCACAAACCTCACTGAAGTCATTGGGAACTGCAAATCCTCAGTGCCTTTGATATCTGGTTGTTAAGGCGTTCAGCCCAAGGACTGAAAATCATGCAGAGATAACATTTTTATAGAGAAATGGGATTTCAAACCACAGTTAAGGCCCAACATTAACTGGATTAATAATGCAAAGTTGTGCAATACCTATACAGTATTGACTGCAAGACAATGGACAAAGATATCATGAGTTACCAAATTCCAGTTTTGCCTCCATATGTTTTGCACTCAAATGAGCTACCTTTCATGGTCATTCACCCACTGTCACCAATACTAATACAAAGTCCTATAGAAAGAAACATTCTTGAAACTTCAGAAAGCCTACATATAAGATTATGTGTTTAAGTACATGAACTATCATTTGTTCAACTAAAATATTTTCCTTGATCATCATCTGAATTAATAACAGATTCTGAAGTATAAATCAATGTTCAGTATTTCAAGATTTCTGAAACAGAATGATGAATGATACAGAGATATATCTTCAGCAGACAGTATACTAGGTTGCCACTTGAAATGAAAAAGATCTTAACTTCATATTTTGTTTTAATGATCTATTAAAAAGTTCTGACACAAAATTATCTTGGCTACGAATTTTATGCACCTATTATTGAAGTATAATTTTATGAAGATAGCAGAACTACAATGCAGAAGCCAGAAACTTTAAAAAAGCCAAGTTTTTCATACTGATTCCAGTTTTGCAGTTTAATAGCTGACTGTCTGCTTTTAAAAGAAAAAATAACACATTAATATGAGATCTCCATTCTGCAAATGAATATAGTAGTCTTACAGATCCAAACAGTATACTAACAGATCCAAATAAGCAAAGTAGTCCACCAACGGCTATATTCAGTAAAGCTGGCACAATAAAGTACACATTTCTTCTGCTTGAACAAGCAAAGCTTTTTGGCACCTCAGGAGGGAGAATCACCTCAATGGAGGTGAAATACTGTTTCTTCCTCTGCCCTTGGAGATTATTCTGCCGAGGGATATTTTAATTCACATAGTGGGAGGATTTTCCGGAAAGCTGTTGAAAGAGCATAATCCTTGGCCAGCATCAAAGTATGCAATGTGAGTGTTTTAGAGTATCTGAATATGTATTTGCATGACTGGACAGTTATAAGCTATAGTAATTGTTAGTTAATTATGCCAAATTATAATGTAAATAATACGACTTTTGTAAGCATACATATTTATTGAAGCAGCAGTTAGACTAATAAATACAAGACACATGCTTCAAAGACTGCCTACATGCACATTATATAAAACAACAACTTCTTTGAAGTGACTACACAGAGGGCAAAATCCTGACTCACTAAAGTCAATTGCAAAACTTTCTCATGAAGGCTTGAAAGACCCTCTCTCACTTATGAGAAGTTCCTGAGCAAGTGTCATTGGCTTCTACTGAATAATATTTCAATACAAAAAAAAGTTAAGCTTCAAACCCGCATGGTTTCAAAGCAAACCTTCTAAACCAAGTGTAAACCAATACAGTGTCTGAAGACAGACAGCATGAGTGCTGCTTCTGCTCCTCAAAACTTTTCTGAACTGCATCAAAATGAAAATTGACCAGTTCTGTCACATTTCATGGCCTCGATTTGTAACCCTGTGGGCAGCAGTAAAAATGACAAACAAAAATCCAGTCTTTGACACTCTGAGCAGCACTGGAGCTATAAAAAGGAGATGAGAGGTAAAAACAGAAAATATATTCTACCTTGGACTAACCAAAAAGTCCCTCTCCGTCTAGCAGTTGGGAGTGGTAAAGTAACAGATAATGCTCACAATATCCAGAAAGCTCCTTCTCCCTTCCAGAAAAACCTGTGTGTAAAATTTATCAGAAAACTACACCACTATCCAGAAGCCAAGATGAAAGATGAAGACTGTTTGGAGAGAATCTAAGAACAGCACCTTAAGCAGGAATCCCAGCGCCTCTAGGTATGAGGGATTCAGTTTCTCGTCTGGGCATTGCTTTTAAAAGCACTTCCCCATCCCCACGTTTCATATGAGTGTTTGCTCAGATATTAGGTTTAGTCCTCTGGCTATTAGATATCTTGTAAAGTTTTCAAACCCCTTGTGCTAGAGGGAATGGGTTGTGGAGAGATCAGTGTGATAACTCAGAAAGGAGAAAAACAGATTTAGGTGGGGGAGACAAAACACAGGGAGGGAGTAGTACACAATGTAGGGGTGAGAAAAATAAAGGTGTAAGGAGACAGAAGATCAGGGTGCAGGAGGAGACAACAGACCCTGCAAAAAGAGCATGAAGAGAGACACCATAAACTACAGCAGGAAAGAAAGTACATTGCAGCCAGGGAAAGAAGTACAACAAAAGAAAGACACACAAAGTTACATTTTGTTAATTTAATTAAAGTTGATTGACAATACATTACCATTAAAGATATTACACAAAAAATAGACCACAGATATTTTATTCTTCTAAATTGTAGAGAAGTAGTGGCACAGGTGCTTTCCATACTGGGTAATAGAACAAAGCATCAGGTTGTTAAATTGCAGTTAATTTCTTCAATCCTGGATTACACTATTAAAGAATAAACTATTTATTGGGGTTTTTACACCAGAGTGCTAACTTTGAATTTTGGCCCCAAAGTGGTTTGATTTGCTTTTAATTGACTCCATTTGTATTTAACAACTTTTCAAATAACTTCCTGAAATACATGGCCTGAAATTCTTGTGAAGCTTATTCAGTTCAGTGAATTAAGACCATCCAATGTAAGCAAAGAATGTTTTGTTTTTTTAAAATATGTTGTGTGAGAAAAAAAAAAATATATCAAGACACATGGTCAGAAGAGCCAGCTTCCATGAATTCTGAAAACTGGAACCAGCCATAGACTTAATCTGTCACTCAAACTCTTACCCATTTATTTAAGCTTTTCCAAACTTACACTGATTTTATTCCGAGTGGAAGCAGATTTTCAAAAGGGTAGGTCTGAATGAAAAAGGGAGTTGTACCAAGGAAAAAAGGTGAATGAAATGAAAGGGTAGGTATTAATGAAAAAAGGTGAGACGGACAGAAGACTAGTTTGCTTTCTCAATGGATTTACTGTACAACATATTGTAACTATGAGGTTCTTGTACCAAAGGGAACATGAGAGGATAATAAGTAAGACATTCTTAGTTACCAACCCTCTTCATCCTCCAGACTTCAACCCCGAAGGGGAATAACCCTAGGAAAAAGCCCTTCCACCCAAGCTGCTTTGAGCCCATGATCAACAAGACTCTGGCTTCCCAGGATGTTCATACAGCATCTCCTACATCCAATTACAAAGAATGTTAAGCCACAGTGAGAGCAATTGAATACATGAGATATTCCAAGCAACCATACAATTTCTATCGGTATCTAAACTTAAATTGCTCTCCATCATGCTTCCTGTGCTTGATGCGACCACTGCCAACCTGGTAAATCTACCTATCTTTCTAGATCATCACCAAACACAAAAAGCACTGTGTACTAGAAAAGCATTATCCCCATTTCCCAGATAGGGAACTGAAGCACAGAAACTTTTTGAGAGTATCCCATGGTCATACAGGAAGTCTGTGGCAGAACTGGACATAGAACTCAAGTTATCTGAGTCCCAGTCCTGTGCCTTGACCACAATACCATCCTTAAATGAGCTGGGGATTTCCTTAGGCAAGCTGTGGCCTGAGAAAACTGCTGACTGCAGGACAGAGTCAATCTTATAGCACAACTATGAGAGACAGTAATAAATATATGGTATGACAAATGTGGAAGTCAACAAGAATGATGAAAATAGTATTTTTAGATGTTGCCATTGTACCAAACAGTAACATTAATTAAGAAATTACTAATCAATAGTTTAACAATTTTTGACAAACCTCACACATGAAAGACATATTCTAAATTCCATACATCTTATGGTGCTATATAGCTTTTCCTTCTCCTGTTCAACTTACAACACGAGTGGTGCTTATTGTTCTTGGTATTTATTTTGTATTCTTGCAAAAGCTGTAACTAGATTATGAGCTTCGTGGTATTCTTATTTTTTTCCCCTGGCTTTAGTCATTGCTATATAGTTATTGCTATACACTATTTATTTTACTGGCTGATGTAGTGAGGTATTTTCCCCCTCAACATTTCTGCAGTGGGGGAGTCAATTCAAAACAACAGCTATACTGAACCATTATAATCTCACTACCTTGGCCCTGTTTAATTTTTCTGCTCATGAAACAGCTAAAGGTTAGCTGTTTATAAGGCAATAAATGGCTTAGAGCACTTCTGTTTAGAAAAGCCATAACCCAAGCCCTGAGCAGTGAAAGATGCCCCTTTAACACACTGTTTATTAAAGTGCTCAATTTATTTCTACCATTCTATTTTCCAAAAGAGCTTGTCTGCATAATTTAGTTGCCACCCATTCCTCATGTCTATCAAATAGCTGGCCATCAACCATGTGTATGTACATTATTGCTTACAATTATCAGTTTTGCCTGTTTGGAGAGAATACTCATGTTATAAATTATCTTTAGTTATATAAATGAAATTGTGAGATGATTATAAACATAAAACATATATCCAGCCCCAAACAGTATGATTAGGAACCAATTTAGTAGTTTAAAATATACTTTGCTGATCAGGATAATTGGAGCTTTGAGACATAGAATCTGAAGGACAGTGTGCTATGCAGAAATATTTCCTCCCTTCCCCCCCCATACATACTATTCAGATATTTTCAAATATACATATATAATGTGCTTTCTGTGAATTTTCTGTCTCCAGAATTGCTTTACAATAGTATTTCTCTTAATGGACTGTAATTTGCCATTTATCGACCTGCATCATGCAGAAAATCTAAACTTTTTATAAAGGATCATTTCACTTCATCATAAATCACTTGATATTAGGAAGCAGCCTTTCAAATACAAGCAGAAATTCCAGTGGGAGGATGAAGTGGTTGCTCTCTAACTACATTCTTCCATTAAAGTAGAACTGTAGATCAAGTGACTGAGCTGAGAGACCACAGATGACTATTTCAACCAGTTAAAGAGCTCACTTTCTTTCAGTTTTAAATATCTGTATGCCAGTCTCCCTGTTTTAAACGTTACTATAAAATATTATCATGAAATTGTCTGGGCAGGGATGGTTATAAGTAATTATCCCTACTAAGATTTCTCACTAAAGTAAATGAAACTTTTGAGTTTGACTCTCCACTGGCTTGTACCTTGAGTATTCACTTATATTATGCGCAGAAGGTGCAAAGCGCACGTAAAATGCTAACACTCTCATGCAGAGCAATTTCACCCATCTCACATACACATGGTACAAGTGTAAAAAAAAGTGCAAAGCATTGGGAAATAAAGCCCTCTGGCTTTAGGCCTGGCCTACACTCAAAAGCTACACGTGTAAAATTTTACATTTTTGTCTCATCTCCACTGGAAGTACATCCTGATTGTGAAATAGCTACCTACCAGAGGAGTTCTACTGGCTGCCTGGACACACAGACACTGGTATAGCTATGCCAAGTTAACACACTGCACCACTCTCTTCAGCAATGACCTATCTACCACCTAGCTAGCCAAATTTACAACTCTCTTCCTTGTGGCTGTTAGTCTGCTGCTCAGTGATTTTAATAAATAAAAAACTTATTTGAATGAAAATATTCTAATAGCCTGCATGGAGGGGCTTTCTCCTAGGTTTCTTCCTCTTTAGGGTTGGAATTGGAGAATTCACCCTCCTCTGAGGTGGAGGATGAAGTAAAATTAGATTTGTCTCTTTTGAGAGAGAGACATGGAAAGGGGACTTCTTAAAAAAAATAAAATAAAATAAAAACCCAAGGCTTTTGCTGTGCTTCCTCTTCTCTTTAGAGTTATTTGGCCAGCTCACTATGAAGCAAGATGTTACAGAGTTAGAAACCTGATAAATCCTGGAACAAGTCTTCCCCCTATGGCTGCCTCTCTGAACTGAGCTGGGAACAGTCTTGGTACCCTAAGAAAAGTGATAACTCTCCTGACAAGGACTGCTCTGGGTGAGGTGCTTATTTTTGACATAGTTTTTTGGGTAGGGCCCATCTATGGATAGATTGAGAGAGGTGCTACTTGCCAGTTTGGGCTCTCACTCTCAAAGGGCAACTAGTCAAGGCAATAGTCGCATTCCAACAGGGCAGGTTCTGTGGGACAGTTTGTTTGAAAACAGGCTATCTGCATTATCTCCAAGAAAAGGAGGGGGCTGGGAAGCCTGAGGTGGAAGGCCGTAGACAAATGTACTGTGGCCTATTATGGTATGTTTACACTGCCTGTGGCAATGAGTCTCTGAGCCCAGTTGAACAAACTGGGGCTTGGTCTATCAAACTAAAAAATATCTGTGTAGACACTCTGGCTTGAACTGGAGCTCAGATTCTGAAGCCCAACCCCTCCGTAGGCTTCAGAGTCTAGATTCGAGTCAGAATAATGTCTACACAGTTGTTTTTAGAGAGGTAGCCTGATATCCTTAGAGGCCACCAGGAGTTATTGCAGGTCTTCCATGGATGGGCCTGCTAGGTGGGGAAAGAGAAGTGTACCAGTAAGGAAAAGCACCTCCTCTCCAGCTGAAGTGAAACACTAGTAAGCAGCTGAACACTTTTGTTAGCAGCAATTGCGGTGGGTGCCAAAAGGCAGCACACCAACTGATCCACTAGAACTGCTATGATTCTTGTCCAGCCACCACAAAAGGTAGTAATGCTGGTGTCTACTGCAGGTAGCAGCTGGGATCCTACCAAAACTGAGTGCCAGCCACTTAAGTTGCTGAGTCTTTCTGCCAACCCACCAGAGGAGAGCTACTGCCTGAATCTCCCTGGGAACTGCTGTTAAAGCCACCAGGTGACAACCAGTGCTCTTGTCCCCGGGCATGATATGCACTGTGCTTCCAAGTGCAAATGCTAAAATCCAGGGGAGCTGTTCCTGGGAAGGGGGAGCTGAATCTAGAAGCTGAAGCACTCAGGAAGAGGATTCCAGGAGTAAAGAATACACAACATTCTGCTGCCTGGTAAGGTTTGGGGAGATGAGCAGAGCAAGCAACTTTTTTCCTTCTTACTGGGTTTTTCAGGCATGCTGAGTTTGGGGATGAGGGAGGGAGGTTATTGTACTCTGTAAAGCAAAATTCTACTGGAGTCAGAATACAAATTAAACCCCCTGTAAATCTGACACATTTAAGCTTCCTAGCAAGGAGGAACAAAAGAAAGAAACATTTTTTAGTTGAACTAGCAATTTATAAGGTTTTCTATATACTCTAGTTTGAGGATCACAATGTCTGGAAACCACTTGCTGCTGCTGCCAGGAGGCATGTGGAACTGGTGAATTTTCATAAAGAGGAAGCCAAGCCTCTATTTGGTGTTGGACAAGTCTAGACCTGCTCCAGAGAGGTAATATTTACTGTAGGAATGGCAAGACTAGACAAGACAAAACTCTAATCTTGTCACACAAGATCAATATAGTCTGCATGGAAGTAGGTACTCATGAGAATTTCTTCCCACTTTACCCACCATTGCAGGGAGTCAGAATTTTTGAACTTTTAGTTCGTACTTCAAGGTTTACCAACTTGAATTCACAGGAAAAAAACCTGTGGATATTAAAGCTATGTTTACCTTTGTGTTATTCAGTAAATATCTCAACATTGGTACAGCTCGACTATTAGTAGCAACTGTAGACAACAGACAGAACACAAAAGTGTCTAACTCGGCTCAGGGCAAGTCTAGAAGTCACAATGGTAAAAATATATGCACCTTGTCTACATCAAGGCTCTCATGGATGTAACTGCTTCAGTGCTAGCAAAACCGACTTCCAGAGATATAAAAGTAAGGATTTTTTTAACAGACAAAAAAGAGTTTTGAAAGGGACTTAAACAGTAACGCTACTAATGAGAGTTAAGAACTAACTTTCCCTGAGAGCAGATTATTCCGTGTCTACCTGTTACAGGGTTTCTTCCACCTTCCTCTAAAGCCACTGGTAACAGCCACTTTCAGAGACTGGATTAGATGGACAACTGATCTGACCTAGTGTAAGCAGGGTCTGAATGAGCTCTCCCCTGGCATATAATGACGAGCTAGGAGAAAAGACTTTTGGAACTGACCTTGTTTGCAGAGACACACCTACTCTACCTAAATGCAAAGCATGATGGAGTTGTTTTGCCCAAGTGACCACTTTCAGCTGTTCAACTGCAATCCCTTTGGTATTTGGTGCAGGGGTGATGAAAGGATGTTACCCTTGTTGTATGTGTGGGGGTGGCAGGGCTGTGCTTGACCTGCCCTGGTTGAAGGAGGTCACCTGCAGCTGAACTGCAGTCACAAAGCAGAGGGTAGGGATGCCAAAACTCAGTGAAGAGGAGAGAGGGTGGGGACAGGTATTTCTGCTTGGTGGAGCAGGCTCTGCCTAAAAGTCCTAGGTATCTCCCCTTGACCCTCCCCCTCTTCACTGTTTAATGACACGGCTGGTTAGACTCAACTGAGTGGCTTTTGTTTTGTCACAGATGACTAGAGCTGAAATCACTGATAATCAAGTCTAGGTGATAAGCCTTAGATCTGCTGTGGGACAGTGTCTCCAGTGAAAGATGACCCAGTCTGCCTTAGCAGTGAGGCTCTCCCACTGAGAGCTGAAATCACTGACAGCTGTGTTAAGTGGTGAGTCCTCAAGACACTGCAGAATGAATAACCTCGGGGCAGCAGCAGTTGAGGTACTGATCAACACCTCCACACCCGCCCCACACCCCTGTCCCGGAGGTGGGAGGTGAACTCATACGAATGCACCTCTGAACTCTGGTCTTCGCTGGCCAAAGACAACAGCTGTGCATAGAGTGTAGTGGAGAGAGAGGGGAGTGGCATATTAAAGGAACATTTGTTTGTCAGACTTTCACACCGCAAGGTAAGAAAATGAGCAAAAGGACACTGTCCGACAATGTGGGTGGGTGTTTTGCTCATGGTCACGTTTTTTAATCATACTTGTAGTGTTTTCCCAAATGAACATCTGGTTCCTTTCCCCTTTATATTAATTTTTTTCTTTTCTATATACAGACTGAGTGCTTGTGAGAGGGGAAGTACTGCCTGTTAAAGGTGCCCAGGGGGTGGTACATAATTTTCCCAGATTACTGGGTGAGGGTTTCAGCCAATTCTGTGTTGTATTGATAAAAGGAACTCCTATATATGAACCCAGCCCTTGCTGCTGCCGACTCCACCTGACAGAAGGGTTACACTAGGATGGAAATTCTTATGTTGTTAGGATTCGTAGATTTAACAGAGGAAAGACATGATTCTCAGCTATAATTGCTTTTACTTTAACTACGATTTTCTGTATTTCTCTATGGATGGGAACACTTTTCTTACTGTAGTATTAAATCCAATTCTAAGAACAGTAGTCCAAGTGGATTTGCACACGCGCGCTCATGCACACACACACACATCTTGACTCATATTTTAACTCAATTTATTGAAAGGCTGAAGAATTCCACTGGTGACTTTGAGCTGAAGCAAAACCACAAACCAGTCCCATACATGGAGAATGGAAGTACATTCAATCCCTAAGTACCTAACACCAGTTTGGTAACAATCCTCTAATGAGAGATTCATGATGGAGACAGATAGTGGAGAGAGATAAACAATGCTGTCTAAGTAGAAATTAATCCAGTATCCAATGGAAGAGATGCAAGAATTTGCATTTAAAACCATATTAAATTTTAAAAATTATTGTCAATATGTTACAGCTAGACAGAGCGCACACAATTCTTTTATTCCTTTAAATCTCAAAGTGGGTAGTGACAAAGCTATTTTGCACTCTTAATAACAGGTTTAGCCTCAAGCTACTGGGTGTTGCATACATAATTCAATCCCTGTGCACATATATTTTAATTTTATATTTAAAGATAATTCTTCCCATATTCCAAGACAATTATTATTTTGTTTTGATGCTTTTTTCTTGAATATTTTCCAGATAAAGCTTTGGATTAAGCTAAGCAAGGTGATCAGAGCACTAAATTTCAACAAGAGAGCATAGAAAACGTGGCCTTCAGCATATTAAACTCACTGCTGAGTTTCACATGAAAATATATTACGCACCTCAGAAAATTCTCCATTGGTATAATTGTCATTTCACACATCAGTGATCAATCTTAGCTGAGCACATTCTGTAAGTCCACACAATTATAAATTATATACCAAAGGAAAATTAAAGCCCTTCCTTCATTCATGAGTAAGTTTACTCACTTTGGTGATTTCATACAAAAGTGACTTTTCTGCTGCTTTTTGGTGCAAAGTCAGACAAACTGAAGACATGTAAATAGTTGATGGGAGGGGCCGATGACTCAGCAATCTACAGAAACACACACTTCCATCAGAAACACATATAAAGACAGCAAGACTACTTTAAAAACAAAATCTTAAAAGTAGATCCATCCTGCAGTCTTAATAACCATTCATACATGGTGTTATGGAGCGTATCGTCTCACCTTCCTAAAAGGTGTTAGATCAGGATTCTTGATCTCCAACTTGCTCTCCCTTTTCTGATCAGCCAATTGCAGCTTGAAACCTCCAATCTTACACATGAGCCTCAGAATCAGAAGCTGTAGCTAAAGATGCTGAAGCACATCTGGGAGGTAAAAATTCCAGGCTACATTTAGGTGACTGCCAAAAGATTAAAGATAGTTAATAACAGGAGAAAGGGTTTGGGTGAGGAAAATAATTAAAGTCACACTAAACTGATTGGGAAGTAGACAGAAAATCACAAATAGTGCTGGTCAGGTATTTACTGTCAAAGTGATTTCAATAGAAAATGCAGTATCTGCAAAATATTAATTTTCAATACAAAAATTTCAATTGTTCTGAAATTATTTGACTTTCCATCAAGAAAATCTACACAAAGTTTTAATTTGGGTTGGTTCAACACAAATCAAGAACAATTTGGCTTGTTGAACTGAACCAATACATTTTGTTTGGAGTCAGTTTGACATTAACTACTTTTGTAGTTGGGTGATTCATGCCACCATTCTATTCTATGGGCAGAGCTCCCTGATCAGCCTATATCTCCCAAGATAGTCTGTGGTCTCCCTTACTAACAACATGGTGTATCATAAGAGCCACATGACTGTGGTGCTTCATGGTAGATGCTGTCCCACCAGGGAGCCAAGCCATAGAGAACAATGACAGCATGAGGCATCAGAACTACAACTCATGAGGCACTACAGCATCATTGGTAGATGCAGTTTAATGTCAAACCAACACAAAACAAAACATTTTGGTTCTGTTTAACACACCAAAATATTTCATTTTAGGAATTTCAAAACATTTTGTTCTGATCAAAAATGTTAAAAAATTTAGTTTTGACATTTCCAAATCGAAATTTTACATAACTTTTTATTCAGCAAAAAAAAAAAAAAAAAAAGCAACATTTTGATTTTTTGCCGATTCAGAAGAAAAACAAATGTGAAAAAACCCAGTTACTAACCTTTCCGTACCTGTTGTCCTTCAATATATGTTGCACATGTCCATTCCACTTTATGTGTTTGTATGCTCCAATGCACAATTTTCAGAGTTTTTCCCTTGTTTTACCTGTCAGGGCAGCACTAGGGTTTTCTGCTGCCTCATGCACTATACACAGGCATAAAGGCTGAGTCACCTGACCCCCTCACCCCAGTTCCTTCCTACTGGAAAAACTCCAATAGAGAGGGGAAGGAAGGTGGGTTATGGAATGGACACATGCAACACATCTTGAACAACGATACACAAAGGTTAGCAACCATTTTTGATTCTTCGAGTAATTGCACATCCATTTCACTGTAGAGACTCAAAAGCAGTATTAACTGGAGATGGGTTTGGAACAGGGACTGGAGGACCATTTGTCCAAATTTGACATCATCTCTAGATTATTGAGAGATTGCATAGCGAGATGCAAACATGTGACATGATAACCAGGGTTGCCATCTTGCAAATGTCTAATATTGACATGTTAGCCAGAAATTCTATGGAGAGCTCTTGGGATCTGGCCAAGTATCACAATACTCTATCCGGAGGCTTCATGCTAGCAACTGGTAACACAGGTGAATACAAACAGATATCCATGACGAAATGCTTTGCATGGAAACCGGACTGCCCTTCTTTTTGTCCACAAAAGCAGTGAACAATTGAGACTAAAACTGGAAAAATTTAGTCGTTCCAAATACAATACTAAAGCTATTCTAATGTCTAGACTCTAGAGAGTGCATTATCTCCTCCCCCTTATTACTGTGAGGCTTTGGGAAGAAGGTCAGTAAGAAAATTGCTTGGTTGATATGAAACGGGGAGGCTATTTTCGTAAGAAAGCTTGGATGGGGAAGAAGGCAGACTTTATCTACATCAAAAAAAAGGTGTATGGAAGATCTGATACTAGCACTTCAACTCTCCCACTCTCCTGGCTCATGTAATGCTACTAAAAACTCTACCTTCACTGAAAGAAGCAACAGACAGAAGGTCACTAGAGGCTTGAAGAGAGGACCGCTCAGCTTTGTTAAGACTAGATTCGGGCTCCATGGTGCAACACACTTCTGTACATGTGGAAATAGTCTGTACAAACCCTTTAAAAATCTTACAGTCATTGGATTGGAAAAAAGGAAGCAGTTATCCAAAGAAGGGGGAATGTCGATACAGCCTCTATGTGTATCCTGACAGGGCTATCAATCCCTGCCAATCCCTGATATTTCGGGCACAAAATATAGTTCAGCACATGTTGAATAGAAGCACAAATAGGGGAGACCTTTCCTTCTCAATCAGATGGAAAACCTCTTCCATTTAGCAAGGTTGGTTTTCTACTATTCAGAAGTATCTCTTGCACCTCTCTAGAGCAAGACTCCTCAACCAAAGTTAACCATGAAGCTGCCAGGCTGTCAGGTGAAGGGACTAAAGACGGGTGGAAGAAGCAGCCACAATTCTGACAGATTAAGTCAGAATGACAGTGGGGGACTGATTGAGAGGTACAAGAACTATGAAAAACAGTGCTGATGGAGCCATACCAGGGCAATCAGTATAAGACACTTCCTGCATGACTTTACACAAAACTTTTGGCAGGAGACAGATTAGAGGGAAATGCATACAACAGAGCAGTAGAAAACCCTCTGTCAATGAACCCAGGCTGTGTCCTGCTCTGGAATAGAACTGGTGACCATTCTGCATTTTCCTTTGTTGCAAGCACTTGGGGAGTTCCACAGAGCTGGAAAACGGACTTAGTTGTGTCTTGGCCAAAAGATCACACATGGTGATTGATAAACATCCTGCTCAGGTGATCTGTCAGCATATTTCTGAACCCCCAAGAAATGGGCCACTTCAGAATTCAGAAATACAGAATTGCCATTTTGGAAGTCACAAAATAGTACTGCTTCCTCACAAAGTAGAGCGGACCAGGCTCCCCACTGCTTGTTTATATAAAACACAGCAGTGATATTGTTGGAGAGCACTAATACCCCTGACGCAAAGAAGGAACACCATGCAAGCTAATTGGATAGCCACAACTCCCTGATGTTTATGTATAGATGAGATCTTGGGGGGGGACCAGGCTCAAACCCCTAAAGGAGGACATAATACCGCCTTTCTACTCTTTTTGTAATTAGAAGCAAGGAAACTGGGATCTGCCAGAGGACTATGGCAGGCTCTAAGGTTACCTCTCCCTTTAAATGAGGCTCTCTGTTTGGAGATGCAGATGTCAAAATATCCACCAGCTTTTCCCAGATCTCCTCTGGGTGAATGTCTAGGGCTATAGCCATCCTCAACAATTCCTGATGGGTCTTAAAATCATCAGGCGCTAGAGAAAATAGGTTCCACCACAACTCCCTCATCAGGAGATGAGAAAGTGGATGCCAACAGTACCGAGAGCTGGTCTAGTTCCTGCTCCTCCTCTTGTGGCTGGTCATGAGAGGGATCCTGAATCAGGATTGGTACTGATGCTAGGGTGCTTTCAGTACTGATTCTCTTGATATCCAGTAGACAGAGCCAGCTGAGCTGGCTATGGGGATGCTCTCAAATGAGGGGGGAAGCCCCATGGGCTCCAGAAGGGCCACTGGTATGGTCTTGGCCCCCAACTAATTATGTGTAGCCCTAAGGACCCTTCTATAAGCCCCTTGCGGGAACTAAGGCTGAAATCATGGAGGGTAGGTGACATATTCCTGATGGTGGGACTGAAACACACAGGATCCCACTTCAGGGTCTGATGAAGAAACAGCATTTTCTTGTGACTATGACAGTGCCATATTCGCCTGTATCAGAGAAAAAGGTTCAGACTCTGAAGAAAGGGGAGCCAGGGAGATCATCTGTGGCTTTCCCCTAAATGCTAGTGCTTTAACAAGTACCCTGATGGCTGAATCCAATGGACCTGCCCAGTGCAGAGGTGAAGGTGCTGACAGTGGTACCTTGGGCATCTGTGCTGGGCAAGTCTCGAACTGCCGGTGATGGCAGCACTGAAAGGTTTAGCAACTTTCTCACAGACTCAAACACCCCAGGAGTAGATGGTACTGGTAAAACACTCTGTGGAACCATGGCGCAAGGAGATGCTGACAAAGGTGCTTTAGGAGCCAATCTCGACAGGCCTGTACTGGGCTGAGGAGTCAACGAACTCCCCTATTTACAGGGGTGCTCTGGGGAGTGCTTTCCCCTTAAATGCATACTCAGATCTTTAGAAGAACTTAACCTCTGTGTCTTTTGACGATTCTGACACCAGGTCCCATTTCTGATGCCTCTTCCTTGGTATGGGCAACGCCAAGCTACCTCTTGGTACCGGCAACTGCTCTTGGGTGACAGCAAGGTGCTCGGTATGTGGACCAAGGCAGATGACTCAAATGAAAGACACACCTGCCCTCACAAATGGCACACTTCTTGCTCACATGAGCCTCCCCGAAACACTTAAGACAGCTGAGGACAGGGACACTATTAGCCATTGGCTTTCCACTAGAGAGCACGGAACACTTCCAGTGCCAAGGCCATTACCCAGATCAGGTGCCAGAACCACACAAAACAACAATTATTTTACTAGCAATTAACCAACTATACTAACTATACAGCATGTACTGTTTACAGGACTTGCCTAAAGACTCACAGAAGCAAGGACAGGGAGCTCCAATGACTGCTCCAACAATGGGTAGTAGGAAGGAAGAAAGAAGGTTCAGGGGCAGCTCTGCCCTTTATGCCTACGTGTGATGTGCAAGGCAGCAGAGGACACTCAGGCTGCCCCAACGGACATCATGAAGGGAAAAACTCTGACAACCATGCCCTGAAGCACACAAACACCTCTAGTGGCATGGACATTTGCAATCACTTGAAAAATATCAACATTTCCCATGGGATGGAAATTTCAAATTTGGCTGAGCTCTAAACAGAATCCTCTAAACAAAGACACCAACAAGTCTTTTGAAAGGGAGAAAGGAGGAGCCATCAGAGAAAGCTGATGTTCAACATCTTTCCTGCTCTTTGTAAGTGAAATTGATCCCAGTGCAGAAGGCCAGCACAAGACCTATGTCACTTAAGTGATGCATAGGTCTGACATTGGCCCTCTAAACAAGGTAAATTTCATGCAATGACAACTTTTATCCTTGTGTTTATTGATGTCTCCCTCCCATACACACAAATGCCATTTTTATCCATATGTATTCACCAAGCACAGTTATTTCTGCGTAGTGGTCTAATTCAGGCTCCTGTCCTGTACTATTCCACACAGGCAAATCTGCACCAATGTGGAGTTTCACTGTTTTTAATGAGGTTCAATTCAGATACAAGGCTCCACCCAGAGTACAGATTGCAGGATCAAGACCATAAAACGTAACTGCTAAAGAACAAATGCCCTTGTTCTATTTGGCCTGTAAAGCACCATGCACACCCACAGCTTAAATCAAAAAAGCAAGCAATCAGCTGAGGATCTATCACGGGGGCACTATCTCACATAGAAAAATGAGAAACTAAAACCAGGGTAAAAAATATACCTTCTTCCCAACCTTCTGTTCCACTCACAGTTATTTTAATGAAATGGCTCTTTCCAGATGAAGATTCCATGTAGAACAGTCGCTTCCAATGACCCTTCGATGCACATTTTAACAGGGTACTCTATAGCAGCACCCAGCAGGACTTACTCAATTGACTGTCAGCCACAACATAATTTTCAGAAGTGGCTTAATGAGAGCACATGCAGTAGAAAGGCAATTTATAATGGCAACCTAATATTGGTCACCACGGTAAGGCAGAAGGGAAAACACTTGGGGGGGGATGAGAAAATGAAAGAGGAAACCAATCTTCAAAAAAGGTTGGCCTAACAGTTTAACAGGCTGTGCAGTTTAATTAGCAAAGGAGAAAGGAGAAAGTGTGAGAGCAACGGGATCAGAGAATAAAAGTTAGTTGTGGAAGCACAGAGAACTTTCCACAGGAATGTTATAGAACATGGCATTCATTTGAGATTTCTTTAAAATCAGAATATTTTAAAACCACTTACAGTAAACCCTAAATGTACTACTTAATACAAAATACTGTAAAACGTTTATGATTTTTCTAATTGTGAAAATGTTACTATATGTAATGGAAAATATTTCTATAAGATTTAATAGCTGGAAATATTTGAGAAACTAGTCTCTAGCTGAGCCCAACCTAACACCCTAATTCCAGGACAGAATACATGTTAATAGAAAAAGAAAACAAGTTTTACACCTGTATAATTGTTTTTGTACCTCTGGTTCACAGAGGGGCTAAATGTATCCTCATCTCAATACTCTCAGACAGACACTTCTGAGCATTCTGACCACCTAAGTGTACTTTCTATATTCAACAGTCACCTATGGAGTCAAATCATGTTCACGTTATTCTCATTTAAATCAATGGAACTAACTACTTATATAAGATAAGTAGGTTATGGAATAAAGTTTACAATCTAATGTTTTCCTCTTTTAAGTGGTGACATAGTCCTCCATACCTTGTATGTTAGTGGAATTAGAGGTGATCCCAAAATATGTCATTCAGGATCAAGGAACTCAGGTCTTCACCAGTCTGACACTATTCTTAGTTATACCTACATAAAAAGTGCTGAAGAGGAAAAACGGTGGTGAGAAAAGACAGACCAACAACCAGAATCCAAGGACAAGTAGTAGTTTTTCAATTTTCTCTTAATAAATAAATGACATGCCTACTAAAATTCTACAGTAGATAAAAGCAAATCCTTCTAGAATCAATTACAGAATATTTATCATATTGGCACAAATCAATATTTACAATGTGCTTTTATTTATGTAGAAATGCTGTAGTTATCACTAAGATAAAACGTTAGCCAATCTCCATATTTCAAAGATTAAACTGCTAAGGAAAATGACCCTTTCTCCATTACAAGAATTCCATGTAGAAGGATGGTGAGGAGACAATAACAGAAATAGAAAGAGAGAAGAAAAAGGGATCTGCATTACCAATGGTTACAGAATTGGTGATAGAACCTCCTTCATGAAAACTTGCCTTCCCCAACCCACTAATCGTTTAAGTGATTATTTATAGCAGATCCACCTACAAAAGCACCCTGACAAATTTTCTTTGAAGGCAAGAAAGAAATCATATTCAACATATTCTTTTAAGGCCAAATTTTCTTATTATTCCATTTTTGGCAGTTTAATTTTGGCAAAAGCTGCATCTACAGCTGAATAGTGAAAGCCCAAGAATCAAAAAAGTGCTGAAGGTGTCTGTAACTAGAGATAGTTGTTGAACAAAACTATTCTACAAGTGGCTTAAAAATGCAAATAAACTAAACTAAACAACTTTCCACTTTGATTTCTGAAAGGCCAAACTAATGATCATCGGATATGTTGGGATTTAGAGGAAGGGAATTGAGACCAGGTGCAAGACTGCCTGCCATGAGTCTTCATCTCTCTGCAAGATCAGGAAATAAACTCTTCCTATGATGAAGGCACAGACAGAGGAAAAAAAGAGATTCAAGCATTTTTAATTTATTTAACTGGGTTTGCAATGACTGTAAGTTTAGGTTTAGTTCATAATTTTTCTGGGCTGTTAAAATAAAATTTTATTTGCCAAAACAACTCTCAGGGTGCATCTATATGAGAGAAATTGTGCCTTAAGACACACGTCTGCTATGGTTCCCAGTGTCAGTTCTCTCCTCTTTCTTTTTTAAACTTTTTAAGTGTGGACTAGACAAATTTTTTCTATGACAATGTCAGAGAACAGTGTTATACAACCATATTGCCCCAGTCCATGCCAGCAATTAAAAAAAATCCTGTTAGAGCATGGATGCCCTAAACTAATTTCAGGACAAACTCTTTAAAAAGGTGCTCTATCAGAAAAAGTATTTTTAAATTAATTTTAAAAAATGCATAGTTGACAGTGTCCCTTTAGTTCATATAATGAATGTAGAACTTCAAAGATACGAACACCTCAGGAATGGAGGTTGTTCGTAACTCTGAACAAAACATTATGGTACAGTACGGTGAAGTCAGTGTCTCCCAGCTGAGGCTGAGAGAGATCTCTGCAAAGGTAGCACCTGGCAGCACTGCCTGGTTTGCAAGCAGCTCCCTGCCTTATTCCTGTTTCTTGTCTTAGGGCTGAACTGGGGGGTGAGGGGCTGCCCTGCACTCTTGGTGCTACAAGCCCCAGCCCCCTCGCCAGACCTCGCCATGCTCTGTGCACTGCTGCTGTGCTCCAGAGGCAGCATGTGGCAGGAGGTTGGCACCAGCCCACTGCCAGCACCTCTCCCTCTCCTGGCCCTTGCACTCCCAGAGGTGCTTACTGGACCCAGAATGCTGAGGGCAAAGCTTGGGCCACATCAATGCACAAGCTGTGGCCCTTTAAAACTCCTTCAGAGCACAACATGCAGGCAGCAGCTCAGACTCCAACTTCCACTCCAGGCCAGGATTTGGATGCAACAGCAGCAGCTCCCATCCTAGTGCTGGCAGCCTGTGGGGAGGGGGGGAGGAAGACAAGGAATGGTGGTGGTGAAAACAGCATCCCCCACCCAGCGGGGTGGGAGTGAAACAGCACCTGCAGCTTACAGGAAACGCAGCAGCCTGGGGTCTGCATTATGCTTGGGCTGGCAGGAGGGGTTCACAGCAGTGCCTGTGAACCTCAGTGTCTTCACCTCCTACCTGTAAGTCGCTGCACCTCACATGGCAAGTAGAGTTGAGGACAGGAAACCCAAATGTGCTGACCTTTAAGATGCAATACAGTCACAGTATAGTATTTGCTTCCCCACCCGCTGTTGCCTGATTGCTTACTTCTGGTTCCACATGGTGTTTGGTTGACCTGTCAGTTCATAACTCTGGTGTTCATATCTTTGAGGTTCTACTGTATATTCAGATTATGCAATCTCAGTTCTACTGAGGGAAAAAAAATGTAAAGATTCAGAAGTAAATAGGACATGGTCCCTGGGGAGGGAAAGGAGGAAGAAAACATAGTATCTCTCTTCTTAGTGGTTCTCAACTTCTTCCATACTGTTACCCCATTTTATAAAACCGAAAAGTTTCAAGAGCCTTTTCTCATATAGTCGTAAAGAAAGAGAAGATGGTAATGATGCCCCTGGATTCTATGAAACCTCAGGCTGAAAAGCAATCTTACCTGAAAGTAATAATAAAAAACAGGGTCTACGAAACTGGCTTAACATTGCCATCAATTCTTTTGCGATCCTCTCTGTAATATAATTCAAACAATTGTAACACAAACCTGAGTGCCTTACATTTAAATCATTATCTATGACTGATGGAACAGTTCGGATTATATACTAGCAGAATAAATGGAAACTGGCTCAAACGATGTATTCCTCCCATATCCAGATCGAATGTGCAAAGACAGAACGTGTAAAGGTACTAAAGTGCAAAAATAAGATTCTGCAACAAAGAAAGGGAACCCACATACCTAGGTGTGTTTCCATAAGCTACTTTCTTATGTGGGAAAGTATGCTAAACTGAGGCTCTGCTGTAGTCATACCTTTACAGAACTAAATCATTTCAAGTAAAGGTGTACCAGATTTCCATTCTTACTTAACAAAAACAGTGCAGCCTATTGAATTCTAGGCTGCTTCTAAAGCTATGTAAGTATATTAATATCCGAATGCAATTCTGCAAAAGTGGTCTCTAATATTAAAGGCAAAATTATATAATACATATAAAAATGAGACAATATCCATTTTAGTTAGTCCTTTCTAGCCATGACATTATAAACTACAACTATTTTTCATTATTTGCTTTACACTGTGCTACAATAGACTTGTTTGGTTTTTTCCTTAAACCAAAGTCAATTTCAGGAGAATCCAAATTCCCAAGTATCTCAACCCTATTTCAATAGTCAAAAGAAGGAAATCAAAGAACAAAAATAAATAAATCATGACCAGACACATACTGAAAGGCAAATTAAAGGAATTTAACAATTGTTGGAGACAGGAAAGAAGTCTTTGTACCTACTAAAAATACCTAATGTGATTTCTATTTTTTTTTTAAATATATCCTATTTAGAAAATAAAAAGATTTGGGTATCATTTGGAAGGTCAGCGTTCAAGACAATAAAACTTCTTAAGCCCTGATTTTCCTAAGATTTACATCTTTATGCATTGTGAACAGTCCCATTAACTCAAGTTGGTCACTGAATGGGTCAATTTCAATGACCTATTTTAATTTCTGTTTTTCCATTTTTAAAACCCAATACCTATTTTCAAATTAATTTTCTGGTTTTTAATTTACTGCCTATTTTTGCCCTTGCCTAGTTTTCCATTTATTTTTTAATCATCCATAGTATAGAAAATATGTTCCTTTTCCTATTTTTCCCCCCAATTATCAATCCTTCCGTCTCTATTGACTTCAATAGGCACTGGATTAAGTCCTCTTTGATCCATTCATGTTCTTGCATGGACACATTCTGATACTACTTAATAAGTAAGGGTATCCTAAATCCACAAGCAGTCCCATTAAATCAAAGGTAAGGTACTATGCAATGTAAGGGTACAGAATCTGGCTGTAAATATAAGTTGACTACTTAAACTGCATTGCTACCAAAAGTTCATCATACAAATTAGCTAATGCACTTTGACAAGTTAAAGAATGCATGACCAGAGAACATCTGATGTAGGATGCAATTTAGGTCCTGATCCGGAAAAGACTTACAAATGCGCTTAACCTTACACACTATAAGTAGGCCCGTTCATTTCAATAGGACTACTCACTACGCATAAAGATAAGCATGGGCCTAAGTCTTCGCAGTGTAATAATGTGCTTAGTCAGGATGCAAATGATAAAGGAAAATTAAGAATGTTTTTGATACTGCTTTTAAATCACAGTAACACTATCTTTCAGATTCCCCAATTCTGTGAAAGTAAAAAATTAGGCAAAACAAACACTCTCAGCACTAGAACAGAAAAAGCATTAAATGTAACAAAATGGTTACAAACAATGGAATCTTCTTTTGTATGGCTTGGGTAGGTAGCAACAATTACAAATTTATATCTAGATTTGATAGCCAGCACATTACTGCAGCAGTGAGCTGGTGAATATCCTTCAAGTCCCCCCACAAAAGAACCAAGGGGGCACTCAGATTCGATGTGCTCCATTGTTTGTGACTGGTGACCACAGTCACATACACGTGTTTGCCTCATTTTGCATTTAAAGAGGTGTTGTCCACATCTCCCATGAGATGTCCTGATGCGATTCAATCTGCATCAGTCTTTCCAACATAAATCAAAACCTGGTGATTTCTCGGCAGAGTCAACGACGAGCTTTTTGTTTGGAACAGAATTACAAAACAGTAGTAATGGTAAGAAATGCACACTAGCCATGCAAACAACTTTACTCATGGCTTAATGAACAGGCTAGTGTTCTTTTAAAGCAAGACTATATAATTTCAGATCATTATGATTCCACATGCATCCCTTAATAGCCTGAGTGCTTATTAAGATGGCTCATCTTCTAATACTTGTGCTAAACACAAGCTTGATTACAACCCAATTTTAAAACCAATACAAATTACATAACCCTTACACAGATATCTGATTAAATTCCTAATATTCTCAAATTAGGTCATTCAGAACTCTCAATATTATAAAACTAAGTCTTTTGATGTAAGGAAATGTGAGGCATTCCGTGTCAAGTGGAGGGCAGATCCCTTATTATAATGTTAATTATTTAGGATAGTGGTGTTAATTTTCCTATCTACAGATGTTAAATGGAATTCAAAATTGAATGTAAACCTAAGTCCACAATACAAATATTTTGTACAATCGCAGCACTGAGAGAGTCGGAGTGACTACAAGCCCGATTGTTATCATTGCTTTGCTCTGTCATCTAAAAATTTAAAAAAGGAAAAAGGCAGCACTTTGGTAAATTTAGATTCTTAATGATTTACATTCCTTTTAATGTCAATATTTAACAATAAACCCTTAAATAAACCCTAACCCTAAACCTGTTTAAAAAAAGAGACAGGAAAAGAAACAAAATAATCATTGACTTCCACATATTTTAATATATCTGACAAATTTGTAAATTTGACAAAGTAAATTAAACAGGATCATGAAGGAATCTGTGTAAGGCTGACTAACAAAGGATATGGTATCATAAAACAGAACAAATGGGTAGAGGGTAATTGCAACAACTAGCTGCTACCAATTTCTAATTCTTTAATGTTACAGAAGGCACATAGACAACATTTCACTCATAAGAGAATGCACAAATTTTCCACAAAACCTTTATGCTGAGTTGCCATGCAATACTACTTACTGAAGCACTATGCCCTCAAGCTACACTGTCATGTATAGATTTTTTTCTAGGTTTACAAGACTTCTAGGTTTTGGTTTAAGCCAAAAGAGCTGCCCAACTGAAGCTGCAAGTTTACTGATAAATGTTAGTCAAAGCTAAATAACAAAAGATAGGGACTTTTGTACCACTGTTGGCTTTCTTTTCCCTTCCCTCTCCCCACCTCCAAGTGTCAGCTTTTTGCTCCTCCTCAATTGCAAAACTGAAGAGTGATGTTAATACACTGACTAGCTGTTGCCAATGCTTACAAAAAAAAATTTAAAAAACAAGTAAATGCTTTCTTCTGAGAAAACATGCTAAAATTTTTGCTACTTCATGCTTTTCCTAAAAGGGAGTTCTATTTTTATCGTAAGAATTTGCAATAGTTTATAAATTTATTAACTGATTAGAAGGGAGTCTTAAAAGGAAACAAAAAGTGGTTTTAACTGGCAACAGTAAATGTTCAATGTCAATTTTATTGAATTTAGGATTTTTCCAGCTAATCCGATTTTATAAGTCAATTGTTGGACAAATACTAACTTTAATTTTACAATGTGATCTTGTATTTCTGCTCTACTTAATAGATGAAAGAATTCTACACAAATTTTGCTAAATTGTGTGGCAACATTAACTTGTAGCTGTCTCTATTTCTACTCCATAGAATCCAGAATTTTTGCCATTTCATCATGCAACAGTTGTGAAATTTAATAACCCTTTTAGAATGTTTGGAAATACAGCATACGCCCAGGAAACTGAACATGTGGTTTGTCGTTATGACAGATTAACAAAGTGCAGCCCTTAAAATGTTACCTACAGACACATGCACTGCCTTTTTGCACTGAAAGGTTGAAAAATCCTTCCCTCATCTCTATACAAAATAGCACCAGCTTTTCACCTAAGCACTGAATTTCTTTAGAACCACATTCATTTAGGTTGACACTGCATGCCAACCAAGATACATACTGAAGATGAAAACTCCAAATCAAACACATTGTGATTAGTAGAAAGGAAGGGGAAGACCCTACATATATACTATCTTGGGTTGTCATCTCACCAGAACTAAAGCTAAGGAGGATCCATTCTGCTTCATACTCAGATTTTCCTCCAGGAAGTAGGGCTACTGAGTCATAGAATCATAGAAGATTAGGGTTGGAAGGGACCTCCAACCCCCTGCTCCAAGCAGCACCAACTCCAACTAAATCATCCCAGCCAGAGGGCTTTATCAAGCCACACCTTAAAAACCTCTAAGGATGGAGATTCCACCATCTCCCTAGGTAAAACCCTTCCAGTGCTTCACCACTCTCCTAGTGAAAAAGATTTTCCTAATATCCAACCTAGACCTCCCCCACTGCAACTTGGGACCATTGCTCCTTGTTCTGTCATCTACCACCACTCAGAACAACCTAGCTCCATCCTCCCTGGAACCCCCTTTCAGGTAATTAAAGGCTGCTATCAAATCCCCTATCAAATTCAGCAAGTGGCAGTCTTAATTCATTAGTGTCTCTAAGATACTTTGATAGTCTTAGATAGAAGGTGCTATAGAAATTCAAAGTAAATTATTATTAATACAGGAAGGCAGAGTATAACTTGCCAAATTTACTCCTCCAATATCCATTGGATTTAGTGGTCTTCATTTTCTGTTCTACACTTGTGTGTGTAGTGTAGCTGAGGGCTGTTAAACAGATATATTTTACAACAGAGGTGGCAAAAACTTCAGTGATGACTGAAGTAACTGTTGTATACTTTTTAAAGTACTTTGGGAACTACATGGAATAAAAGGCTTTAAAATATCTGAACAGCAAAGAAATCCCATCTTTAAAACAATACATGTAATTTGACATATTTCACATAATTTAAAAATACCTTTTCCTTCCCAAATTTAACTAAGCCGATTATGAACAGCCAGCTGCTCTTCAACATTTAATGACCTCTTTCAAAAATAATTAAAGGAAATGATAGCTGAGAAATGCAATCATTCCAAAAACAAACTCAGTCCTTTTCTATAGAGATTAGCGTTGGTAACTTTCAGCACTAAGCAACTAGCAACCTCCAGGGCTAGCAGAATCTAGCTTCTTGCCACAGCATAAGCAGCTGTAGGGTTCCTTTTACCAGCCCCCAACCCATCTTCCTATAGATGGCTCCAACTTGGACTGAATATCATATTTGTGTCAGCCTGACCCAAATTATTGTAAAAGGAGACTGCTGCCATTGCTAAAGAAAGCAGCCAACTCCTGCATAGAGCAGAAGCTGTTAGCAGCTGAGAAAATGAAAAGCACCTACCCACATACTATAAAAAAGGATGGGATATAGTGCACCTGCTGTACTGAACACAGTCCTCAATTTCAAAAAGCTTCCAAATCTGCCTATACCCTTTTCTTTATTAAAAGAAAAAAAATCAGCCACAAATAATCTGAACCTTTTAGCATCCCCAAAATATTAACCCCGGTCAGGAAAAATGCTACCACTCTCTCCTTCTTAAAAAAAATACAATAAAATAAATTTGTAAAACAGAACCTCCCTTTAGGTCTGCCAGTTCATTTTCTTTTGTTGTTGACCAGTTCAGATTAAGATATTTGGGATAAGGACAAAGTATTGTACAGTATCAGCACTTAAAATTAATTCAAGTGGAATCCTTAGAAAGGGTGGCAAAGAGGAGAAGCTGTGCTGCCTACTACAAGTGTTGCTAGGACACTAACTGTACTACTTACTGATTATGGACCATATCCTGCTCCCAACTTGCCTTTAATCAGGAGTAAAGATGTTTATTTAAAAATAGAAGGATTCACTTCAAAGGGCCCTCCCCGGTTTGAAAAGTAGACCCATATTATGTTTCCTATAGCAGTGTTTCTTAAACTGGAAGTCCCGACCCAAAAAAGGAGACTATTGCAGGGGGGTTGCGAGAGCAGCAGCTGCTGGTCAGCCGCCCAGTTCTGAAGGCAGCACTGCCACCAGCAGCAGCAGCACAGAAGTCAGAGTAGAATGATATGGTGGGGTGAGTTGTCATTATTTGGAGGGGGGATCGTCACAGCCTGAAATATTTTCAAAGGGGGTCCCAGCAAAAAAAAAAAAAAAAGTTTGAGAACTCCTGTATTATAGCAATGGTTCTTGACCATACTCCACACACTGTACACCTCAATATCTGCACTGCACTGCACAAAGTTACCTAAAATACTTCAGCAACCTTAACTCAGCCATGACACACCTGTGAAGGAATCAATTTTCTGATTTCTATGCTTTTAAATGTTCCACTACATTAATGTAATATATATTTATATCTACATTCCTTAGAATAAGTTGCAAGTTATCCTTCCTAAACCATTGCATGGTCATCTTGAGTTTTACCTACTTCACAGCATAAATGAATACTATTTGCATATCACCACATTGAAACCTATGTCAGTTTTGACACTGATCTCATCTACCAACTGGAGAGAAAATCTCAGTGCCATATAAAGCTTATTTCTGACATTTACAAAATATTCTGTGACAGCCTAGCAAATAGAGTCGACACTTTGGTAACCAACCAAGAATTTTTCATACCATTTAATATTTTTCAAATTTAACACTTTACTGAAAGTGATTGGTGCACTCTGCTTGTTTCTATGCATATGCAGAACAGTTTTAAATTAATATGGCTGATAACTTCTGATCAAGATTCTTTTTCCCACACTTGAGCTTATACACTTAATAAAGCCTATTAAATCTTAAACATACAACTTGCTACACAAGAAGTGCATTTTGTCCTGGGTTCAAAATTTAGGATCCATTCTTTTATTAACAATGGAAATAAATTCATCAGCTATGTTACACAGATCTAGTCTAGTAATTCAACTTTCTATTCCATTTCATATTTTCATGTGCTAGAAATGTATTCCTTTTGTTTGTATTAATTAAAAATAACAAATCTTACATTTATGTAGCTCTTTCAGCATGGGAAATCTCACATAACTTAAAAAAAAATCTAAATACCGTAAAGAATTGCTTCACCCACTGTTAAAATGAAATATATAATCAGTTTAAATATACATACCACCACCACAGAATAATTTAAGATAAACTGGCTAATGTATCTAATTGCAACTGCAGGGAGATTTAGGTAGATAAAATGGAATTATCTAAAATGGTAATTGGCTTGGGACACTTGATTTAACACTATACTCTGCAAAAAATTGCTATGGGTTGTTTAATGACCACAAGTCACAAGGACTTTGTTTAATATCTCTTCCAGAAGATGGTACCTCATAACAGTGTACTATGAATACCAGCATGGGAAATTGGTTTAGCTGACTAAGGCTTTTCTATACAGCAAGTTATCATGCAGCAAGCTAGGGTGTGAATCTCTGGCATATTAACTTGCCACGCACAAACATCCTGTGTGGCCACTGCTACAGTGCACTGAAAGCCCTGGACTGCAGCTTGGCTAACTCCAGTTTCAAGCCAAGTTGCACTCTAGGACTTTCATTGTGCTGCAACAGTGCTGTCCACATTGGGACACATTATTGATCAGTCATGCAGTAAATCGCCATGTAGATAAGCTCTTTGAAGAAATACTACTAACTAAACCACCAAAGCCAACTGAGTTTTCCATGGAGATCTTCCATTCAAATATTGATAGAGGTACCATTCTACTTAACTTATGAGTTTTTACAAGATCTCACCCTATGAAAGCTGCAGGCATTGTCGTATTTATTTATATCTTAAATGTGGTAAAAAGAAAATGCACTTTCTTTGAGTATATCCCTTTAATGGAAGTGAAAAAGCAGCTCTCCCCCACAGCACCTTCACCCATCCTTAGAGGCTATCCCTCCAAAATAGGGCTGAGCTACATTGCTGGAGCAGAGTGTCCAATGAGGTCTATTCAGCATCTTTCACCACTACTAAATGAATTTTGAACTCAAAACTAAAAACACTAGAGAAACTAAATTTATAGCAAACCATTGAGAAATTACTTCAAATCTTTTGACTAGTTCCACACATAAAATTCCTAAAATAGAAAAACTAATGATTACAGCCATGCCTTGAAATATTCATTTATCAGGATAAGTAGAAAGTTTTCCCTGATAAATGAGCCTAAACCATAAGATTTTGCAGAATTTAAGCTTTTATTTCGAAACCAAAAATATCTAGACCTCATGGTTATGTTAAAGACAGCCTTTCAACCCTGAGCCAAATGTAAACTAATACTGTCTTCATGAGTCTGTAGGCAGCTCAGATGGTGCTACAGCTTATAACTTGCCAAGAAGAAGCATAGTGTTCCAAGAAGCAGCAGGGTTAAAAACAAGACAACTCTGGTCAGTTTCACTATTGCTGTTCAGAACTGTTTAGCCAGAAATGAAGCTGCTGCAATCTCAAATTTGAAGCTGCTGCTGCTGAGGAAAGCTATGGACAACAGCTAAGGAACACACAAAAGTTAACAGTGGAAGAGAATGCAATAAAAATAAATTATGAGGAAGACGAAAATAGCAGACCTCTTCTTTGTGCTCTCTCTCCTCTGCAGCAGCCGGAGATGCTGGGACAAGCGTAGAGTGGTGCAGACTTTTCCTCACTCAACCACACAAACAGAGAGCTACCAGGAGGCTTTCAAAGGAAACGAAGAGGAAAAAGAAGAAAAGATGATAAATTCCCTCTGTTGCAACAGCTACTGAGGTCCTGAAGTTTCAAATTTATCAGACACCTACTGCCCAGAGGCCAATACAAGGAACCAAGCAGAAGATAGATAACTAATTACAACTTTTGTGTTTCTTTTGCAGGAGAGCAAAGGGAAGGCAATTTGGAAGATCATTATATGGCTCAAGAAACTGGAATATACCTTTCACCTCTAGGCAACTGATTCTAATACAGCTGACGTAGGCAGTGTCAAAATGTTTACCACCTTAAGGCAGTTCACTGGCCTATCTAAAATTATGTGCAAATTTTAGTCTTCATGTTAGCAGGCAAGAGTGCCTCCAATTTCCACCCCTACTCACAAATATCTTCTACACAAGCGGCTTCCTTGTTGGAAGTCTCAGCAAAGAAAACAAGGAATAGTTATGAAGACTGAAACGCCCTCTCGTTGGGACATACTGGGTGGGATAGCAAAGCTTGAAAAATGACTGCTTGGGTCAAACAGAAGATTTCAGTTTCCAATGTTGTAAAGACAATAAGTATCCTTCAGAAGCACTAAAATCACTAAATTATAAAAATCTTATTTTGTAGTTACAGTTATGTCTACAATCCAAAAATAAGATGTATTAGCAAGATAGTTCCTAAGTAGTGATGACAGGCTAAGATTGCTTAAGACCAGTTGCAGCAGACAGCAGGGTAATGACACTTTCCAGAGGAAATACTGTTTAGCTAAAAAGGTGCTCCCATCTGTATTAGACTGTTCCTCCATTCTAAGCTACTGGCCCAACTTCTGGAAAACAGAAGCCAAACATGACAGAGCTAACCTGTGTATATGGGTATATTAGGGAAAAACTACAGCGCATCACAGAAAAGAAGTCTGATTTCCTATTGTTCAATAAGCAGCTACAGCAATAGTATGGCCTTCAGAGACAACTACCATTCCAGCTCAAATAAGAAGGTAGAAAAATTGAATCCCGATAAACAAAGGGCAAAATTAAATACAAAAATTAAATGGCACTCAAATTTTTAAACAAACACAAAAAAACAGAACAATTTTAAGTGAAATTCAATATTTAATCCACAACTTGATCTCAATATAAACAGCTATTTATGGTGAAATTGATCTTCTAACAGGAGACATGAAATACCATATAAGCTACATTACAAGAGCACAGAAGATTAATCTAAATTGCAATTCTAACCTGAATTACTAACCTATTCCATGACCCATATGAATGGATCACTAGGCCCACACAGAGTCTCACAGAAGTCTATGTGCAGGTTTATTTTTGGGTTGTTTTTTTATTAACCTAAGTCAAATCTTTAATTTAGGTATTATTTTGCACCCTCCCCCCCAAGTATTTATAGACTGCTCACAGAACAAAATGATACATACTGTACAACTGTAAGTATTTTGTGTGTTTTCATTTTAGTTAATATTACTGAGCATTAGTCTAGCTCCCATAACACTAACATCAACAGCAAGTATCAGCCTATCACAATGTATTGACTTTAATGGCATTACATGTAAAACCATTTCTACAAAAAACAATACACAGTTTTAAAACTAGTATACGTAAAGTTAAAACTCAACAAATGCAAAAATTAGAATATTCCTATGTTGTAGCATCTGAAGCTTGTTTTGGCATTGTTTGTTTGTTTGAATTGTCAGGTGCTGGGTTTGACTTCCTAAACAGGTACAAAGGGTCTAACATTCTCTAAACACCAGTTTTATAAACATGTGTTTTACTAAATATAAAAACCTGCGTTCCACTCCTACTAAACAAATGGCAGATATTAATTTTTCAATACTTAGGCTGGGTAATGTTTTAAATACCACATTAAACTCTTCCAAAAACTTTATACAATACCAGCTTTCCTTTAGAATGTAAACTTTAATATTTCAGACGAAATAAGTACTAGGTGCTACCTGACCTAGGCTAAATATTGTTAGTACCGTGCAGATGGTGAAATTATTAACAAGAGAAATGAAAATAATCAGCTTTGCTAAACAATTTGCCTCTATTTTATACTAAAACAACATATATTCGGGATTTATCATCACATAAGGAGATGAACACATGAAGCCGGGTTATGTTATTGACAGGGTGATCACAGGAGTCCTAGCTGAGCACTGGTTTGTGCCCCTTTGGTAGGCTACACAGGGGACCTGATCGGCACTCAATGTAAGCCACGTTACAAGTAGCTGGACTCCGGTGTCAGCCCTGACAGCAGCCCCGCAGAGCGGGGTGAGCCGGCGAGCCCCAAACTCCAGCTCCGCACGCTGGAGAAGCCGCCGCACGGCTCTGCCCGGCCCCGGACCCTGCTACAAAGCAGCAGCTGTCAGACAAAAAAAAACAAAAAAAAAAAAACCCCCAACTCCGCGAGGAGGACGAGGGACCCTGAGCGGCCCCCACGGCCCGGGCCGGCCTCGGCGCAGGCAGCGCGACCGAACGTGGCAGGGAAACACCCTCCCTGCGCCCCCCAGGCCGGCCCCGGGGAACCCAACCCCCGCCCGGCCCCGATCAGCCCCAGTCCCGCCTCCCCAGCGCGGGGCTCCGGGCCCGGTCAGCGGGCGGAGGGGGCTTCAGACCCGGCAGTCCCCCGTCCCCGTCCCCCACACACACACACCCCGGGCCGCCCAACTCCCCGCCAGCGGCCGCCACAAGTTTGCGGCGGGTCCCGTCGCCTCCCGGCCGGCTCCGCTCTCGGCTCTCACCTCGGGGCCGGGCGGCGCTGGCTCGGGGCCGGGCGGGCGGGGCGGGGGGCCCGGCGCTCTCCGGCCGGCCGAGGGGACCAGTAATGGCAGGCGGCGGCGGCGGCGGCAGTAGCAGCGGCGGCGGCGGGGGGGAGGGGGGCTGGGAGTCTTCCAGGCGGGCTCCGCTCTTTGTCTCGGCGGCGGCGGCGGTTGGCTCCCCCGCCCGCGCGCGCAGCCCCCTCCCCGGCGGATGCGGGTGGCTGCGTCCCCCTTTCCTCTGCCTCCCCCTCCCGGCCCGGCCGGACGTGCCCAAGGCCCCGGCGCTCCTGTCTCTCCTCACTCAGCCCGGCGGCGGCGGCGGCAGCAGCAGCAGCAGCCAGCAACGGCCCCTCCCCCTGCCCCTTCCCTTCCTGCCTGCCGCGGCCGGGATCCGGAGGGGCGGGCCCCTGGACTTCCCCTCGCTCCCTGCGGCCGGGAGCGGCGCTGGCTCCGCAGGGGGAGGGCGGCTCCCACCCCGCAAAGTTGGGGCCCGCTCCCAGGGGCCGAGCCGCTCAAGCTTGTAGGACGGCCGGGGAGGGTCCGGGGGTGGTGGCTGTAGGGTGGGCACGGGAGGGGGACCACCAGACCCGACCCACCGGCGCACACCTGAGCGCCGTGCAGCGCGGGGCCGGGGGAGCCGGGGCTGTGCCCCAGAGGTGGGAGCCAAGGCAGGTCAGCGCTGGCTGTAGAGTGAGCAAGACCGGCCGGCCGGGGAGCGGAGCGGTGTGGGAGGAAGGACGGACGGAAGGAAGCGCGAGCGAGACGGTGTCAGGGGGAGAGAGAAAAGATGGAGCCGCACAAAGCCGCCCCCACACTCTGTGTTTGACTCTCGCTGCGCCCGCCCGGGAGTTTCGCAGGCAGCGTGAGGGTGTCTCGCTCTCGGGCCCCCTTCGCCCGGGACTCGCTGCCTGAGACGCGGGTGTTGAGTCCGGGCTGCCGCCGCGCTGGCTGCCCGGCCACGAGCTGACGCGGGGCGAGCGGGGCGGGGGACAAAGCGCTGGGCCCTGCCCGCCAAAAATAGCAAGCGGCGGCGGCGGCGTTTGATGCAATGTTTGTTCCCTGCAGGGCCACCCCGGGGAAGGGAACTTTCAGGAATAGCATCACAGCGCGTCTGCTCCGCCCGCCGATTGGCCCGGCCTGCGTGAGGTCACCCGCACAGAAGCTCTGCCCCCGGCAGGCAGCGCTGGAGCGGAGGGAAGAAGTGACACCAGTCCAGCCCCAGAGAGCTCCCTTCTCCAGGCTAAGGTAATGGCAGGGCTGCCTCCGTGCCAAGACGTTCAGTGCAAAATACTGGCCCTGCAATGGCACAGTTGTGACTTTAAGAGCACAAAACCAGGACATGGTCAGGTTAAATCCCCATCGCTTTCATGTAGCCAGATTACACATCTAGTATTTTGGATTACGTCGGGATGCTACAGTAAAGTAGTAATAATTTAGAGCATGTGTAACATGGGGAAATTAGCATTGCTGCCTCACATGAGAACCGTACGTTTTGCATTCTCTGGCTTTTTTTTTGCCATTGTAAACTTTCAACTCTTGTTAACAGATTTTTGTATTTAGTTTTCCTAGGTTCTCCCCTTCTCTCTCCAGCCCACTACCCTCTTCCCGCCCACCCCCCACCCCAAAAAAAAACAACCAAACAAACCTGTGTGCAAGACAGGAAAACTTCTGAAATCATGGACACATTTTCCACAAAAGGCATACTACTGCATAAGTATGCAACACATCCATCCTCTTATGACTACATCTCTTCTTCAGTAAATATGCCAAATAGAAATGCTCATGCCAGATACACCTTAAGTGAGTCAAGCATCCACTTTGTCAATAAATATGCTGATTGTAGGTCCAGTGATATGTTCTCATTAAACCCCATTGAAGTCAGTGCGGCTCCATTCATGTAGATCCATTGGAAAGATGTAGCTCCTAATCATTTGACACTAGCAATTTAAAAATCTTATATTGTAATAACAAATATCTTTGCCCGTATCATTAACACTACCATAGAGGATTAAAAGTGAAAGACTTAAAAATTCCAATATAATTGTTATTTTGCTCTCTTTTTACATTTTTCCCTTTTGAACAATGAAAATCAATGAAGTCAGTTTCATTTAGCTTTAAAGTCATTTTCACTTTAATGTTCTGAGTGACATAATGTTTGGTTTTCAAATATGTTTGGAGAATGTTTTTAAACAATGTTATAGAATTTTAAATGTAGAAAAAATGTCTATTGGTCTTATGTTTTATAAAAGTTTAAGATAATTGAAAATTTAGGCCAAATCTTAAATGCATATGGCAACATATGAACATTTCTACTGCCCATGCTCAGTTCAGCATTTCTAAATGTTAATAATTTTGGGCTACTTCTTCTTCAACATAAGTCAATGGGTGTTTTGCTACTGACATCAGAGGGGGTAGAACTGAATCATTGTTACATTTGAGAGGCAGCATGGTCTGATAGTGGATCTCAACTTTTTAGGATCGGCAGTTCTCAAAATACCAGCAAATCATGGACCCACCAAATGCAAGAATAACAATGGACTATTTTTGGCTATTTTATGGGGGTAGGGACTAACTGGGTAGGATGCTGGAGCTGCTGTTTGGAGTCTTGTAGGGGAGGCTGGTGCTGCTGGAAGGCGGGTGGGGTTGGTGATGAGGCTCTGGGTTGAGGAAGCTCATGCTAGATAGGGGGTTTGTGAGGTAGGTGAGAAGGACTGGTGCTCTTGTGTTCTATCCTCCATCTCATCTCATACCCCCTCATTTCATAGAATCATAGAATCATAGAATATTAGAGTTGGAAGGGACCTCAGGAGGTCATCTAGTCCAACCCCCTGCTCAAAGCAGGACTAACCTCTGCTATATCATCCCAACCAGGGCTTTGTCAAGCCGCAGCTTAAAAACCTCTAAGGATGGAGATTCCACCACCTCCCTAGGTAACCCATTCCAGTGCTTCACCACCCTCCTAGTAAAAAACTTTTTCCTAATGTCCAACCTAGACCTCCCTCCCTGCAACTTGAGACCGTTGCTCCTTGTTCTGTCATCTGCCACCACCGAGAACAGCCTAGCCCCATCCTCCCTAGAACCCCCTTTCAGGTAGTTAAAGGCCGCTATCAAATCCCCCCTCACTCTTCTCTTTTGCAGACTAAACAAGCCCAGTTCCAATTTCCAATTAACATCATTCATTTTGTCCCAGAGTTATTTATATTGCACACAAATTTGGTGTCCCCTCACTTTCATTGCTGAAAGTTATTGAATCAGAATTAAAGAATTCTGAAACTGAAGTTATAGAAAGTGTTATTTATGCTAAAGGAAGGAATCCCACAGCATTTGGCCCTTGGGAAGTTGAAAGGTACATGCCTTCTCCCCACTAAACGGCACTCAGTTTCCAGGGCTGCACTGCTCTTGCCCCATACACTCTTAGTTCAGCTCCTTTTCATTACCCTAAAACTGAGCATTGTGGAGTGGGAGATTGGAAAAATTCCAGTGTTAGTCTTAGAGGAAGGAAAGCAAGCGATGGGAGAGAAGTAAAGGAACTGCATCTTTCTTTCCCTCTTCAAACTATGCCTTGGTCTTAGTGCCCAATAATTTTTTGGCCTTATCTGATGGTGGGTGTGCATCACTTCCCAAGGGACTGAACACACTAATCTATTACAGTGATCACACAGGACTGGGAACCTCTGAGTTCTAATCATTGATACTGATCACACCTTGGCTATGGGCAAGTCACAATCCATTTGTGTCTCAATGTTCTCATCTGAAAAATTGTGATAAAACCTTACTCATTAGGGGATTATGGTGATAAGTTAGTTAATATTTATGCAGTAAGAAGTAGAGAATTATGTAAGTGATAGATGCTACAATTAATTTTAAAATGAAAGTTGCAAACTTAGCAAAACCTGCATTTTTCAGTAATGACTACTTACATACATGCTTGAAGGTTTAAAGAAAAGTTCTATCATTTTCTGCATTACAGCCTTTATTGAGGTAGGGATGCATTTGTAACAAATAGCACGTGGGTGTATTGCATACATATGAAATGACACATTTACCCTGAAACATTTGTTTAAAATACTTTTTTTTTAAGCTTTGATAACTCAGAAACCGCTAAAGTAACTTTCCACAAATAGTAAAAATAAAATAAAAATCACCAGTTTTGGGCAGAAGCAAAAAATGGAAAATTTCAGCCTAGAAGATTTGTTTTCAAACATTAGGATTTGGGACCTGATCTTGAAACTGCTTCCATGGGGACAGACCCCTCTGCCTGTTTTTTTAAGTTATTGGGGCTCCATGCAGTAGAAGGGCCTGGCCTAGTGGAGTAACTTGCAGGACTGGGGGCTTAGTAAGTAAAAACCAAGTGTGATGTTCCCCCTTGCAATCTGGACTGGTGTGTAGCTGTGTCACCACAATTCCTCACTCCTGGTCCCCAATTTACCCCATTTGGCTATGTGAACCACCCACTTCCAAGTCAGCCCACGCCCAGCCGCCTGCGAATAGTCAGTCCCTGACCTAGTGAAAGAGCACTTCTGGCCAGCCACACATGGCCAGCAAACACCCCCAGTCCCAGATGCAACCCTGGGAACAGCAAGCTCCTTTACACTTGTTCATCAATGTATCAAAGAAATGGATATGCATCAGCTCCATCCCTCTAAGTGAGGTCTCTGCACACACTCAATCCACATGCACTGTTTTAGATAAAACAAACAAATAAGTGTATTGACTACAGCAAGATTTTAAATGAATATGTCAGATTAATATCAATTAAGAGATTATTAATGCGTCAAGGAGTTGGTCACAATTAACTAAAAGATAACTCGCATCCTAAACTAAGATTAATATTTCCATAGCTTTTCAGTTTGATGTTAGCTTACCACACAGGCTGGCTGCAATGCCTCTAGCAACTAGGTTTCCACCCCCAATTCCTCATGGATAGATTCTCAGTCTTTGGTGTTGCTTAGAAGATGGATTCCAAGGGAGAGCCAAGAGACAAAGATGCCTCAGCTTTTGACAAGTTTCCTTGACACCCCCTGGGGTCTGGTGATAGACAATGTCCGGCAACTGGCGTGATTTTTCCTTCTTGAGCCAAAGTGCTCAAAGGTTCTTAGGCCAGTCCATTGTTCTTGTATGCATGCCTCTGCGTGATGTGTACCTTCAGCTTTGTGTTTGTCTGCATCTGTTCAAGCCAGGTGTGAGACACATTTGGGGATATGACCTATCAGAGTTTCAAATATGTTCATATGCATGACATTGCAGGAAACATGCTACCATAGCAATAATGTTCAGTATGTCATGAGCATTCCAAAAACACCTTACATGACATACTTTGCATCAGACAATACACAGTTACACTGTAAGGGAATGATACACAAATCACACCATAGGGGTGTACATGGGGTCAGTGTGTCACACCAAGTTACAGTAGAAGTCATTTTGCAACTGTACAATAGTACCCCTCTGAATGCTACAATAACTTAACTCTACAATTTTAACTAAATTTACATTTTGCTATGAGGACAGAGTAGGCTGACCAGATGTCCCTGATTTCCGGGGACAGTCCCCAATTGAGGTACTCTGTCCCCACCCTGGAAATGTCCCCAGTTGGCTTTGTCACCAAACAGTGGTTTTAAAATGTGGCAAAATTGTAATAAATAAATGTGACACAAATAATAAAATGTAACTTCTGCACTACACTTCAGATTTTACTCGTATTGAAATCATAGGTCTATGAATATGGCATAAATACTGCATATAATTAGCTTGCTCGTTGGTCTGTCTCGCTACATGTTGCTGTAACTATGGCTACAAGACTGTCATATGCTAAGGTCAGTTTGACTGTGCATGTGGCGTCAATGATGATGGCAAAAGTGCTATGGCGCTGTCCAAGAAACGTAAGTGTTACTTCAGTGACCAACTACAAAAAAAATTTCTTTCTTGCAACCAAACTGCAAAAGAAATATCTGTCTTATGTATAATATACCATTCTGTATTCACCATTTCCAGCAGAGGCAGGACATCAATAAAAGAACACAAAGGTACAAGTAAACACAAATTTGCCCTAACTGCCCATGCCGGTTCAAGTTCTATAACTTCATTTTTTCATAAAGTTGAGCCGACACAGAGTGAATATGACCTTGCTATACAAGAGGGAATTTTTGCTTATCACACCATTCGTCACAACCAGCAAAGATCGATGGACTGTACCTCAAGTTTAAATAGAAAATTCTATGATCCCAAATTCAGTTGTGCAAGGACAAAGTGCGATGCAATTGTCACAAATATATTCGCACTTTGGGCAACAGATAAGCTGAAACATGATCTGGACAATGTTGAGTTTGTATTGCTTTCAGTTGATGCGCCAAACCACAGACATGTAAAATTGTTGCCTATCTCTCACAAAAAAACTTCAAAAACAGATTTCAAAGAGAAACTGCTGAGCTTGAAATCTTCTGCAAACTTGACACAAGCAAACTGGGTCTGAATCGGGATTTGGAATGGTTATCTCATTATAAGAAGTAATTACCTCTGATCACTCATTTTCACCTCCTACTCAATGGTTGTAATTAGGCCTCAAGTACCCTACCTTCATCCACCTCCCCCATTGTTGTCACTTCCCTTGGATATGTATATGTTACCTCCTATATATGTTGCCCCCAGTATGATTTCTATTACTTGCATCTGAGGAAGTGGGTTGGAGCCCACGAAAGCCTACGCCTGCTGAAATTAAATTTTAGTCTTTAAAGTGCTACAGAACTCTCGTTGTTTTTGCTGTATACAGACTAACATGGCTACCCCTCTGGAACTGCCTATCTTGGTTTGTTACTTCAAGGAATATGATGGAAGCATGTCCGTGAAGACAAAGCTACTTGATTTTGTTGAACTAAAAGGTGAAACAACTGAACTAATTGCAGCGGGGATACTTGCTGTGATAGAAAAGTTTCAGCTGGAAAATAAGGTTGTGGCTTTCTCTGCCGATAATACAAACACAAACTTCAGCAGGCTATGCAGACAAGGGAGAGAAAATGTGCACACTAAAGTCAGGGCAGCCTTACAACAGAAGGTGATAGGCCTCAGATGTCCCGCTCATATTGTTCACAACTGTGCCAGAACTGCATTGGATACAATCCCAGTGGATGTTGAATATATACTTACCAAGATTTTTGGATATTTTAACAATTTCACCGTTCAAGTTGAAAGATTGAGGAGTTTTTGTGAGTTTGTGGGGCAAAAATACCAAAACATTCTGGGGCACAACAATGTCAGTGTTCTCTCCTCAATGTTACCTGCTTTAGAAAGAGTACTTCTATTATATAAGCCACTTAAGTCATTTATTCTCTCAGAAGAAAAGTGTCCAGGTGTTCTTCGGAAGATATTTGAATACCCTATGTAGGGCCCCTACATTAGGAGGGGGGGAAGGAGAGGGAGGTACACTTTACTGGGGCCCAGAGGCCCTGGGTGGCCCAGCCCACGCTGCAACTCCCTTTACCATGCAGAAAAAAATTGAGGTTAAATTGTAGATCATGCCTGAGGATATTTATAGAAACTTATTTCCCTGTGTCTGTTGTCCAGATCTTGTGAGATTTGCTGGAGCCAATCAAAAGCAGTGTTAGAGCAGTCTCAAGCCACATTCTGAACAGTGAGTTGCTGGGCCTGCTGGCTCAGCCCAGGCCCTTCTCTAGAATAGAGAGTGTGTGCTTCTGCAGTTAAACTAGGACTTGTAGTTTGAAACAGAGATTTGTGCTCCTCTCTATGACATGGTCTATCATATCAAGATCAAGAACTACCAGTCCCAGAGTTCCTTGTGCATAGGCAGGAGGGAGGGACAGCTGGTGGGAGGGGCAAAGCAAAGCACCATGACAGTGGGAGCCAGTGCTGCTGCTGCTTCTGGTAGGATTTGCAGGCCCAAAATATATGTAAGTGTCTAATTCACTCACAGTCACAAACAACCCATACTGCCGTGTTTGGTGGTGGCTATAAATACAAATCAGGCAGCCAGAAACATAAGGAGGTAAAAGAAAGGAAACTAAAAGAAGATAAAGGACACCAACCTATCCTCCAGTTTTTCAAATCAGAAAAGGCATTTCTGCAGTCAGGCAATATACTAATTAGGGAAACAGATGAACAAAATCAAGATGAAAATGATTTCAATATAGAGACTTTGTCTTTCACACTGGCAATTGATGACAAAGAAAAGCTGCTAGAACATGCATCATGTGACTCCAATCTAATGCTTGAAGATAGTCAGGTAGTATCACCATTAGCACCACCACATTCAGAAGGTTTACAAGAAGAAGGAGAGAGTAGTGCTACACTAACTGATGGTTGTCTTTTCAAATTGGCCTAATTATAAAATGTTTGCAGTCACGTTGGTCCATTAGAATAAAAAAATCAAGACGTTGACAGGATCTAATACCTTTACAATGTCCAAAAATGACAAAATAGTCAGCAAACTTGTAGGACTCTCAGGCTGGGTGTTATGTTAAACAAAAATAGCAAAGGAGGGAATTTTTCAGAAATGTAGAATATGTAACAGTAATTTCAGAATTCAAACTTTTTTCACGGCTCATGAGATTGTATGCGTGAGATGAGGGATTGTGTTATGTGTGTGGGAGGAGGCCTGTGCTACAAGATTGTACTGGGCCCGAAAAAATTATCCTTGGGCCCTGACCCTACGACTGAACTCTGGCTCACTTTCATTCAAGGTAATCTGTCACTTTTCCATGACACAATAAAATTGGTGGAGGGGGAAGATCACTGTGCAGTGGAATCTGCTGACATCCTTAATCTGGAAAAGAAGCTGTCTGCAACATATGAGGAAGACTTTGTGCCAGTTTTAGTGAGAAAACTACTAAAGGAGCAAGAAGGGGCTGGGTCATGACACGAGTCATACTTTAATGTTTCTCGATCTTTTTTTGATGCATCAGTTAAATACATACACGCATGAGGAAAACACACAGACGACCTTAAAGACCTGCATTGTCTGCTTTTGAAAAAAGTGCCTGCAAAGTCTGAGATTCAGAAGGCAGTCGAACTTCTGCAAATGAAATGCCGAAACATAACAATTGATCAAGATGCTCTGCATGAAGTGACTTTCCTTAATGAAATTTTAAGAGGGAAACTTGGCGAATGGAGTGCATCTGCTTCGTCAGTTGCTTACAAATGGAATGCAGTCATGACACATTTCACAGATCCAAGGTACCCCATGTTAACCTGAAAAAACTAGCTGAAGTGATGCTCTGTCTGCCAGACAGCAATGCACATTGAAAGAGTGTTCTCGCTGATGAATGACGTGTGGATGGCAGAGAAATTGAGATTCAGTGTACAAACTGTGAAAGCCATTGTCGTTGTGAAAACGAATTTTAAACTGTCCTGTCTGGAATTCATGAAAAAACTCACCAAGAACAATGATATTCTCAAGCAGATACATTAATCGGAGAAATACTCGAGTTAATACAAGCTTACCATTCTGTTGTCAGCCTTAAGGATAATACTGGTAAGTATTTTTTCTGTATTTACGGATTGAATGTGAGAAATATGACGTTATTTAAGTTAACTATAGCTATGTATAAAAATAAGTTCATAACATCTGTTTTTACATAACATTTATTTCTCAAAAGCAGTAATTACACCCCCACTCCCACCCCCGCCTGCCCCTAAAAATATTTCTCCAGAGATCATTCCAAAAATCTGGTCAGCCTACAAAAGAGGGCTTGCACTTACCAAGACTGGCTTAGTCTGTCTCTCACTATTTCATTTTTCCAGGCTCTTGATACATAATCCTGTCACAAGTTCTTGGGATGATGAAAAACCTCTACATATTCTTCCCTAACCAGGAAAAAATAGTAGAGGGAACTTAGTACTTATCCACCAGATGGGAGCTTTTCGCTTATGAAACAGATTAATTTTTTCAAAATTACTACTTTTCCTGGGATCTTTTTGCTTCATAAAACTAAATCCTTTTCCTATTTAAACTTTGTCTCTCATAATTATTCCTACAATATGTGGGTAATTCCATTTTATATCTGTTAGTTTCCTTATCCTACTCATTTCTACTTTTAATTCACTCTGAATATTTGGGTCTAATTCCTCCCTGATGTGACTCCATAAAAGTCAATTGGAAGAGATATTTGGCTCATTGTTTCTTTCAACTATGGCTTTGACTACACCAACCACAGAGGAGCCAAAAGACCCTTTCCTTATCTGACAGGATTCTCCATTCTCATATTTGAATTTGATTAGCCTGCCTGCCTTTCTAAGTAGCAGTCAGTTTGCAGCTCCCTAGCCTGAGAGAATGCTTAAGGTTCCAGGAAATGGAACAGAATAATGAGTAGTTACCCTTTAAACCAACAATGACCTGGCACAGCATTCCTTCTTAGGGACTGATCCTACACACCCTTATTATTTCAATTGGAGCAGTTGTGTAAAGGGCTTTCAGAATTAAGTCCTATGTTTTTTTATCAGTACGAAATATACTGCAGGTGTTACTATGGAAAAATGAATAATTTCTGCTGTAGTTAAGGTTGAAGGTAAGCTGCCTATTATAAACTTAAATTTGACCCTTCCCACAACACCCAGCCCTTCACATTATTATTTTTAAGTGCTGCACTATGTTAGGTGCTGTACAGAGGAAGATAATACCTGCCCCAAGGAGTTGACAATCTAAATTTAACAGACTATACAATTCAGATATACAGTACATCAAATGATGGTTCAAAGTGACATAGGTATCTTTATTTTAAAATACAGTTTTAAACAACACATTTAGCTTTTGTGAATTAATGTTAATATGATTTGCGGGTCAACAATGTAGCATTTGTTGATCTACAAAAGGCTTTCAACACGGTTAGCAGGAATGTTATATACAAGATCCTGTTGAAGATTGACTGTCCACAAAAAATGCTCTCCCTATTCAAGGAGTTCCAGGAGGGAATGAACTATCCAGTATGAAAATGAAACATTATCTGAGTTTAGTATTGATACTGGCATGAAGCAAGCCTGCATCTTAGTGCCTACTGGCTTTGGCATCTTTTCTATTCTTCTTAAGTACGCTTTCAGAAACAACCAATCTGGCGTACTAACTGATTCGAGGACGGACAACAGCTTGTTTAACATCAAGTCATTCCAGAGCAAAAGGCATGTCACCCAGCTCACTATTAGGGATCTGCTCTTCACAAATGACGCTGCATTCATCTCTAATACACCTGATGAATTGCAGCTCAAGATAAATAAGTTCTCTGATGCATGTATCAAATTCGGCATGGTAATCAGTTTTAAGAAAACAGTTGTCGTCACTTCCTATCTAAAGTATATGTCAACAATGAAGCTCTGGACAAAGTGAATCATTTCTGTTATCTTGGCTCAACTTTAACCAGCTTACTTAGTCTCGATACAGAACTTGATGCAAGAATCGGTAAAGCTGCTATCACCTTTGGCAAACTTACCTCATGTGTCTGGAACAACAAGCTGCTAACCCTGAACACAAAGGTGTCCGTTTATCAGGCTTGTGTCCTCAGTACCCTCCTTTACAGCTGTGAAAACTGGATCACATACTGCAAGCAGGAGTGGAGATTGAACGGCTCCTACCTTCACTGTTTTAGAAAAATTCACGGAGTCACTTGGGAGCAACAGATCACTACAAGTGAGATCCTACAGTCTATAGTGGATGCTCACAGGTTTTGCTGGCTGGGACACATGGAGCAAATGCCTTAAGATTGTCTGCCGAAGATTGTGCTGTTTGGCCAACTCAAGAACTACCCGCAACACAGCCAAAGCTCCGATACAGTGACAAGGTCAAGCAGGGTCTCAAGAAATTCAGAGTATGACACTGACAACTGGGGGAGCCCTGACCACAACTGCTCAATCTGGGTCAAGGCTGGTGCAGTCATTACAGAGAGTCATCAGAGAGCCCAGGCTGAGGCCCATAGGTGAGCCGGGAAGCAGTGTGTGCTCCAACTTCCATCTGGCAAATGGATATGTAGCCACTGTGGGAATGTCTGCGGCTCGCACATTGGGCTCTTCTCCCACACTCCTGCCAAGCACCATTGACTGACTGACTGACTTTGTCGTGTTTCCTTTCATCTGTGAAGATGTTGGGGATGGCCATATGATTTGTGGAAGAAAAGTGTTTTAAGAAGGGATTTACATGAATACATTGTCTTAATGCAAAGGGCTAAATTAAGGATTCTGAAGCTTACAATTAATATATTTAATTCTATTAAGAAATTATTCTTTTAAGTAGGTTTTCCAAACTGTGGGTCATGCCCACAAAAGGATTGTGGAAGAGGTGTGGGATGAGTAAAAATGTAAAATTTAGTTTAAAAAAAATCAGTAAATGTAAACTGCTTTTCTTTGGCTGCCTCTGAAGGAGAGGTACCCAGCTGTAGTTGCAAAAGTTTGAAAGTTCTCATCCCATTTCATCCTGATATCTCTCCAAGTCAAGTTTCTCTTTTGATGGTGGTGATAACAATAAAGTGTTTCAGTTGCCTGCTCTTGAAAATATCTCCAATTCATTGGTCCATGGTTCATCAGCAAGACAGGCTAAACCACCATGTTTAATTATATTTAAATTACTTCATCTTCTTGAAAATTGAAGTTCACTTTCTAAAACATTATAATTAGCTATTATTTCCGAAATGGCTATGGTTAAAAATTTTGCCTCCTCATTGTTAAAATTAGAATTCATGAAACTCAGCATAGAAGGTGGTCAACAGCTCAGAAACCCTTTGAGAAACCCTGCTTAAAAGTAAAATTGATACTCACTATAATGAACACATTGTGTATAAAAAAGTAAAATTCAAAAATATCTTTACACACGTATAAGAATGGTGCATTCATTATGAAATAATATATACAAAAGAGAGAAAAGTATAAATACTACTCTTAACTTAGGGTTATAACTGTACAGTAAGAATAAAAGAGGAAAACCCCTACACATTAAAATGCTCTATCTCCAACTTTGTTAAAATAATGGACTACTGGATGTGACTACTTAAAAATGGGTTGTCTATAGGGAACAAACCTAGAGGTTGCACTACATAAGGACATTTTCCTGGACTACATAAAGACAGTAAATCCATCTTGAAATTTGTAAGTGGTTTTTAATTTTCTTCATATTCATCTTTTTCCTTTTACTTCTCTTTTCTGACTCCTGGTTTTTCTTTATAGATTTAGCTATTTTTTCATATATAATGTTACTTACTGTTCTTTGCTAAGTATCTCACAGAACACATCAAAAAATGAAAAGATTATAATTTAAGAGCTAAGAAATATTAATTTATTTATATTTGATAGTGGATAAGTGTCTACCACTTCAGAGATCAGGATCTTTTCCACAGGATCTCTGCCATTTATTCAATGTTTTACCTTTGTCGAGTCACTTATGCCAGTCCATCTGGAAGATGACCTAGAACATGTTCCCAATAGGCCAATGGGAGATTTTGGTGTGGAAAGCAGAAAGAAGTAATTTTACCAGATCCCAAACTTATAAGAGCAATGTTATAAAGTGATCTATCTTTAAAATTTTGTGGTATAATTTCGTTGAGCAGAGAGAGGGACACAAAGCAACACCAGACACTTTGACAAATTTCAAAAGAGGAGTAAATTTGTAATTAGTTTAATCTAAAAAACAAACACTTGTTTTCAGAAAACATCACAAATGTCAATGAAATGAAATAAAACTCTCAAAGCATTTTCTTTTTTCTCCAAAGAAAAATTGGACCTTAAATGAAATATGTTACCAAATATTAATTGCAATGGTACTTGATTCCTGCTTAATACATATGCTTAACTCCACTAATACTAAAGTGAGTTAAGTGTTCACCATAAGGGGAGAACATACCTGTAATACTCAATTAGTTATTGCTGAGTCACTTAAGTATACTTGCACTGTGATTCTAATTCAGCCTGACAGTACCACAGCTGCTTTTCTCACTTGCTGCATAACTGTTGTGTCTTCAATGACATTTACAAAAACCATTGGGGAGGAGAGTGTCCTTAGAGCTAGAAATATTTCCAAATTCTTATATTCTGTTAACCAAACAACCGAAAGATGCTATAATACTGTGAATTAACTCTATCATCAGATGATATTTTATTATGATAATTTATATCACTATCTTTTTCAGACAGGTGGTAAGATTCAATGCATTTCTGTAAGCAAAACATTCTTGTCCTTTGAGATTTAGAAATGTCAAGGCCCTTGACTCATCTGTTTATCTGAAGGTGACAGTCCAGCGACGTATGCCTTTTGAACCTTGTTCAAAGCTCATAACTAATTTTTCCCATTGTTTTGGAATTCAAGATACTGTTGCTAAATGATATGACTTAGACTGGTATAATAATATACTGTGACCTTATATTTATATAGCACCTTTCTGCCAAGCATATTAGGATCCTTCTGGTTAACTCAATGATACTCAAACCTCAGTGGTTCAGGAGCCAAATTAGTGATCAACACTACCCAAAAGAGCCACAATAGTGTGAATTCATTGTTTCATTTACTCTCTCTATATATATATATATTATTTATTATTATTATTTTATTATTATCACAGCAAAATGACTGACCAAATATTATTTTATCAACTACAATTGTTATGTTAACAACATAATAAAAGCATCCTGGCTGGTTAATAGCTTAGATTGGTTACTAATAAAATTGCACAATATTTTAATAATATTAAAAATAATAAAAATAATAAAAAATAATATTTTAATATCATATGCTGAAAAGAACCCCAGGAGACACATTGAAGAGCCATTTGTGGCTGTCAAGCCTCAGTTTGAATATCACTGGGTTAACTGGAAAGATTCAACAATCACAGCTCCCAACACTGACGTGCAGCCAGCTCATCGATGGAACATAACTGCCTGCCACACAGCAACACTACACAAGAGTTTAGTACAAGAATCAAAGAATATAGAATCCAACTGAAACTGCAGATGGAAATGCAGGTAGGCAGAATATGTAATGTTATTGATTGTTCTTTATTCATCTCTGCTAAATTCCTCACAGAACACAGCATACATGTGGTCCTTGCCATGAAGAAATTATAAATTAATATTTATTCGATCTTAAGTTATTTATACTTGCTGGTAGATAAGATATGCCTATCAGCTCTGAGATCAGCATTTTTTCCAAGATAGGTAGGCCAAATTGGAATTTGCTCAGGACGCCAAGCTAACATCACTGCTAGTAGAAAAACAGTTCTATGAGATCTTTACCCATGACAGCAGAATACAACAGGTTTCTTAAAGTAATTTAAAAAGATCAATAACATTTTGTACGACTATTCAGAGATAGTGCCCTCAACTGAGTTACGGATCACATATGCTCAGGAAAATAAGGGGCCAGCCTATATTACACTCATGAATGAAATTCACCCATGGTGGGCTCTGGCAAGCTGTGTCGTAAACTATGAATAGATGCCTCATGGGGGACCTACCGGCAGAGCAGCTGCACAAGAGTGCTTATCCAGCCCCTACATGCTACTGAAAGGGTTTCTGTGACAGGTTGGTGTGGAAAGCCATAATAAAAATGGGGCTGGGAAGGAACCATAGCTCCACATTGACATGGATCCAGTGACCCCTGGATGCTGTGCAAATCGCATAGAGAGGACACTATTCCAGTCCATATGTTTGCATAGCAGCTCAGGGTGGCAGAGGGCAACACAGCAGCCCACCCTGCACAATGACTCAGATTTCATCTCCCCAAATGTTCTGCATTAACTACATTTTAAAAAGGCATCAATACTCAACTTTATACATTTGGAGTGAATTTCAGCCTGAATAACTCTGGTCAATGTTAATGGGACATACACAGATTCAGAGGGGAATGTATACTCTTCATTAGCCTTTACAACTCCCATACAAAAAGTGATGACTAATCATGGCAGTGACCACTGCCTAAATTTCCTTTAAGACACAGCATTGCCAACTCACAATTTTATCAAGAATCTCATTATAATTGGTATGTTTTGTACAGCACCAGCTCCCAGAGTCATGTGATTACACAAGTAACACAATTTTCCTTAAAAAAATGTTTTTAGCACCCCTTATTTTTTAGAAGAGTTTGAAAATCTGACCCATAAGAGCTTAGAAATCAGCATGAAAATAAAAAGAAACCAGCATTTTTTAAAATCATAATTTTAAGCCATGATTTTTGAAGTACTGACTTATGATTTTTGAACACTTGGGACTGGCAATTCTGAATTATGTTGGATATTTTAAGATATCCACCATTATTAAATTCCAGCACTGCTGAGGGCTTCATTCCTTGCATCAATTTATATATTAGAATACATATTTCAGACTGCCAGCTATCAGTAAATTAAGCTTCAATCTGCATACTACATGGATCACATCCACATCTGTTTTGTCCAGCACAGGGGACAGAATATGGAAACACAACCTGTATTTCACATTTCAAGAGGGAACAATTTAAAAACAAAAGTAATGAAAGGCAACTATGTTCAAAATCTAAACAAGAGGAGGAATCATAGAAGTCAGGTTTTTTTTCTACCTTTCTTCATCTGGCAAACAATGCTATAGGGAAATTATCAAAATCAAACCTACTGTGTACTCATAATAAAGAATTCAATTTCAAGAAATGTTACAAGGTCACACAGTTTTTAGTTGTGTTTTTTTTTTAAACCATTATAGAATATTGTGATGAGGCATGACCCCTCTTGACTACTTAAGCTCCACACAGACAGCCCAGAGACCTTTCCTTTTGTAGATACAACTGGGCAGTTTATTTATAGTGTTTCACACCACCACCTTTTCAGAGTAATACAGTCATAGAATTTACAATGTTATCCAGCTTCACTACTCCTTCTCTTAAAAGGGTGGCATGGTTAAATGTGTCTCCTCCCAGAAAGCTCTCTTTTGCTAGGCCCTGCTCCCCTTTCTTTCTTTTCTTTCTTTCCTACCTCCCCCAATCTGATCTGGTAATCAGGGACTCCTCTCTTTAATCAGACTCTCCCTGCAGTCTAACCGGTTAAACAATGACTGGCCTCCTGGTTCAATTGCTGATTCCCAGCACTCTGTCAGAAATACAAAACTCCTCCCTTTGTAAATTAACTTTTCTTCTTTTTTTTTTTTTTTTTGTGTGGTGGTGTGTACTGGGATATACTTTATAAAGTGATGTATGATAAACTGTCCTTTGGGGATTCTTTTGTAAACAAGTTTTGTTACAAAAGCAATCCATTCAGCGTAAATTAACTAGATTTAAAAGTAAAGTGTAAACACATCCAATCAGGTATACAGTGTGATGAACCATTGTTTCCAATGGAGCCAGCACATAATTACTGCAAAATATGGTATTTTGTTGTCACTCAAAAAATAACCTTGGTCACCACTGTGGAATTAGTTGAATAGTGCATCTGTACAATTTATTACTGCTGTGACTAATTAACAAAGGAATTAACTGAAAGAAATAAATAGTCTAAAAATAATGTCTGATTGAAATTGAAATTGTCCTGTAACTGGCAATTATAATTTAAAAAATTGCTAAACTACTAAATAATGGAAAATCAAAGTAACCAAGTAATCAAAATCAAGAGTTCTATAAAATCATTGGGTCAAATATAAATATTATGGAAAAGACAGTGGAAATGCTGATTGGAAAGTCTGATACTAGGACTCTGTCTCCTGTGTAAAAATACAAAAAGATGTAATGTAAGTCATTAATGAAATTAAGATAAAGTAAGATTTCGTTTATTTTAAAAGTTAATAGCTTTATAAGTGAAATTGATAACCAGTAGAGTCTATCAATTATTATTTTAAGTACATTAATATAAATTTAATTTCAGCTGTCACAAAAGAGCTGAATAACACAATCAGGGTGTACAATATGGTTACAGAATTGATTTTTAGAGTTTTACACTGATCTGTTTCAAGAGAGCTGATGCAAACAGAGCAGTTCTACTACAGCAAATGTTAGAGCATATCTTATGTCAGATCCACACCACTACCCACACCCATCTTTTACTTGCTCTTCATTACAGGCAAATATTACCTAGTAGTTGGAGAAGAGACCCAGGAGTAAGGACTTCTGTGCAGGTTTTCCTGGCTCTGTCACTGGGTTGCTATTCAGCCGTGGCTAAGACATTTAAGCTTTTTGTAGCTCAGTGTTTCTATCTTGTTATATGTTTATAATAATACTTACCTCATAAGGCTGTTGTAGAGCCAGTTTGGGGTTACAAAGCACTGAGGTCCTCAGATAAAAGATATTATAGTTATAGATGTGTGATGTATTATAATTTTATGACTCCTACTAGTCAAGTCAATTCTGATTCAGTTGTGAAACTCCAGCTTTCAACAGAAATATGTTAACTGATATCTGTTTCTTGAAGTTTTTGGGTGGATTTGTTGAACTTATCTTACACCAGTATAAATCAAGAGTAGCTCCAATTATGTCAAAAGACTTACCCCAGAGGAAAAGAGAGAATCAGGGCTTGTACCTGAATCAGTCCATGTTATAAAATGAAGAGGATAAACTGATAAATATACTATTCCATACAATGTTCCACATAGTTCTGCAAATTCCTGATTTGAAATATCCTGGTTTTTCCAGTGCCAACCCTCTCTTGAACAGAGACTGCTTAATTGTACCAAAGTGTGAGAATTTCAGGATGTGGACAACAGGGACTAGAGGCAAGCATACTCGTTACAGCTGTGACTTAAAACTAGGTATGTAAAAGTTAATGTAATTAGAAATCCATTTAAACGTTCTAAAAATAGAATATTTAAATGATTAAATGCTGGAGGGGTGCTGTGCTGGGCTCGGCTCCTCACTGCCAAGTGAGAGCTGCCTAGCTGTGGCTCCCTGCCCCCTGTGCTGGGCTCCACACCACCCGCCGCTCGTGGGGAGCTGAGCCTAGCCTCCCCGCCGCTCGCCCCCCGCTGGGTTCTGGGCTTCCCCATCAGCAAGAGGTGCCCAGCTGCTCTCGCTGGTGGGGAGCCAGCCCAGCTGCTGCTCTCTTCTCCCCCACCCCCAGTTTAAATGGTAATCAGCTGATTACCGTTTAAACATCTAACCAGTTAACCTTTTACATCCCTACTTAAAACAGAATGGAAATGAAGTCTAGCTAGCTATTTCAGATGAGGTCTTAGAGTGACTTTGTCTTTGTAGACTCATAGACTCTAAGGTCAGAAGGGACCAATATGATCATCTAGTCTGACCTCCTGCACAACATAGGCCACAGAACCTCACCCATCCACTACTGCATGAATAGACCCATCTCAGTACTACTACTAAGTTGTATTCCTGATTTTAACATTCACAATACTGCTATGTGTGTATTAACATTTAAATCATAGAAGAGTCATAGAAGATTAGGGTTGACAGGGACCGCTGGAGGTCATCTAGTCCAGCTGCTCAAAGCAGTCATCTGCTCAAAGCAGAACCAACCCCAACTAATTCATCCCAGCAGGGCTTTGTCAAATATACACAAGTAACAAGTAGATTAGCTTGTCATATTTTGCACACAGTGATTTTTTTCTTTCCTATTTATCTATTTTAGGTTTTTTTACGGTGGCTCTCACCACAATATCTAAGTACCTGGGTAAATTAAGTATGCATAGTGAAGTCCTTAGTGGTCCTCATTAATTGCATATTCAATTATTACGGTGCACTCGTTTTATCTCATTTACTTTATATTAATATTGGTTATTCTTGATAGTTCTCTCTCAGATCATTCCATCAGGGGTAAGAGGGTGATTTGCCCTTCTCAACAGGTTAGAGCTGCCATAAGCCATAGATTCTTTGAGAAACGTGAATCACAGGGAATTTGCTGGGGATCCAAGCTGTCTGTGTGGAGGTCCTGTGCCTCTGCAGTTCTCCACTAGTCTCCTCTCAGGACAGAAGCAAGGCTCTGCTCCACAAAGGTACATAGGCACCTAAACCCCCAGAATTCGGTGCCACTGCGATCCACAAAACTCCTGCTCAAGGGGACTGGTGACCACCTTATAACTTTCTGCCCACTGGTTAGAGCACTCACCTGGAACATGGGAGACACAAGTCTGATTTCCCTTCTTTGCCTGAGGGGGAGAAAGGCTTTCAACAGGGGTTCCCACCTCTGAGGAGAGTGAGCTATGGGCTATCCTGATGCGGTGCTCCCTCAAACTGTCCTGTCCACTTTGTATAAATATGTAAAGGGTCATTGGGCCACAGAGAGAGAGAGAGAAAAGTGAGAATGAGTCTAGAGACTGGTGGTTTGGGCCCTTCCCTCTCCCCCGGGAGGTAGGACACCCAGGCCTGCCCTAATCACTCTCATTATTTATACATAGTGGAACAGCTTCACCAAGAGAGACTGAGGAAGCCCCACATCACTGAGCGGTCAAAGTCCCCCTGTTCAAATCTCTTCTCCCACTCAAAGATTGGGGGGAATTGAATCTGAGTCTCCCTCTTCTCAGGTGAGTGCTCTAACTATTGGGCTAAAAGTTACAAGATCACCACCTCCTGCTGCTGCCGTCACCATTTTGTGCGGAGTGAGGTAGGCCCCTAACTCTTTCTTACTAGAAACAACTTAGGGACCTAAGTTGTCTGACTCCAGGAGAAGATTCCTGTTCATGGATCACTAGCAGAGATAGAGACCTATCTCTGTGACAGGGGTGGGGCTTACGTCACACTCTTGTTGACATCTCCCATTGGCTAGTTTAGGCAGTGCCCCACCTTGCGTGCCAGTTTTCATGGAACCAATTCTAAGGCACCTATCTCTCCCCGTGCATTGTATTGGGAGCATAGGTGCCAAAGTCAGGCTTTGTAGATCTCAGTGTTCCTGTGATTTCCTAGGTGCCTAAGTCACAAAGCCTAAGTCCCTTTTTGAATCTGGGCCCAAGGTGAAAGGGCTTCCCTTGTCAGCTGCTGACCTTGGAACTCTCTAAAGCAGAGAGAAGGAGAGAGGATCCATACCATGAAGGGGCACTCTTGGCTGGGAAGAGCAGGGGGAAGAATAATGGTAGAAGTGGTTGCATTCTCCCCATTCTTTTCCCCAATCCTGCAGTCCATGGCACCTCATCCACAGAAATTCTCATGGGAGACGTATCCATAGGGGGCAAGCGACCAACATGGTGCTGTACATTTAGCTCCACATGGCAACCAGAGGTGTGAGTTGGTCTTATTTCACTGATTTGCTCCATGTGAGGCAGAGCACTAATCTTGGATAACTAACCTGGGATACTTAGGCCTGATTTTCAAAAGAACTGGACATTCACAGCACTCAGTGACATCAGCTGGAATTGTAGGTATTCAGTGGTGGCAACTTTTTCCATTTTATTGTAAGTCTTGCAATACCGTGTGGGTTTTTTTTAAGTCCCAACAGCTGGAATCAGGTTATTACCAAACAATTTCGACTTCCATTAAAGAAAGCAAGTTTCTAGCCCTCAAGGCTGTGAAGAAAAGTTTGAAAATGTGAACCTTAAATCTTCCAATACTTGAAGGCAAATAAAAAGAACCCAACATTTGTTATTATTTAAATCTTATGGTATTTAGGGACAAGATTTATGATTTTTGAATGCCTCAAGTTGAAAATCCCAAATGTCTCAACTTGGGCATCCAAAAATTGAGTTACCTAGAATCCGTGGGCACGTCTGAAAATGTGGGCCTTAATTTTTGTGCCTCACTCTACCAACTTGGAAATAATACCTACCCCACAAGGGTATTGTGAGGCTTATTTAATGTTTGTAAAGCACTTTGAGATTCTCAGATGGAAAGCACTATAGAAGTGCAAACTATTATTCCCATATTTGTAGCTAATTATTCAGGGGAGTTCCAGGTGCTTCTGGACAGCATAAATTTGCTTCTCAGCTGTATTAAATGTTTACTTTTTTAACTAGTGTTGCACTAAATTGGTCTGGTGTGAATCTTTACAACAGTTATCCCATGATCATCAATAACAACAGAGCAGTGTTGAACAGTTTATTCTCCAGCCTCAAAACTGACGCAATCCTTTCAGAGGCTATTGGTGAATAGAACAAACACAACAGGGTGCCAGAAAGGACTTCTGTGGGAACCTTTTGAGAACATAAATGTCTGATTACCTTCCATCCCATAGTTTCACACTCTGCCTCTAACCTGTTGGACAGAAATAAAGGTAAAGTATCTCCCTAGCCCACCAAAGTTGAACCTACTGAGAGCATGGAGTGAAAAGCCTTAAACTAAGCTTGCAGTGAGAGCCCTTTAACCTTTTTTTCATTTGCTGATGCCAGGAAGTCAAGAAACTGAGACCCTCTCTGAATGGAGATGCTTATGAAAAACAAAATCAGCGCTGGTTTTTAAGGATAAAGTTTACATGCAGGTGCATTGGCCCGGTTAACTGAATAGTAGGTATTTTCCCCACAGTTTGGTGAATAAAAATATAATTATAGAAGAGCACTTTATCAAAATTGTTACCTTTGCAATTGTAAACAGGAAAGCCTTGCCAATTTTCCACTCAGTGGAAAATTTTTGTGTGCTTTGATAGCATATACCAGAGTCAGCTCATAATGGAAATGCTATTATGGTTAGTGCCAGCACAAGAGGAGGGGGAAAAGTAGTAGAATTAACTCTTGTCAGGACCTTTTCTCTTTTAACATTACAACATCTTGATTTCAAGAGAAAGAGATTTATATTTTAAACAGGCTCATATGTCTTTTCAATTGTAATTTAAGATGATATCTACAACAGGCCCATCTGCCCTTTCAGATGTAATTTCAAAGGCATTTCTTACTTATGTCTTTTCCTGGTGCTGGTTGAATAATGAAAGAGCAGGCTGAGGGGCACTCAGATATCATGGTGTTGAAATGTGGCATAAAAACCTTAACAGAAAGAACAAAACAGATTTGTGACTATATTTGAAGAAATTATTCACATCTGATCACTGCTATTTGTAGAGTTATGCATCTATAGGCGAGACTGCGACCTGCTTTATGTGCCCTCCCAAAGCACCTTCCATAACGGGGGCTGCCGCACGATGGGGAGAGGAGCCTCCATGGGCTGCTACTCCCCCTCCTGAGCTTTGCCCCCCATATGTGCCAGCAAACTCAGCTGAACCAACATGGAAGAGGAAATAATCAATGCCAGGAGCAAGGAGAACTCTCTGAATCATATGCTGGTCCCTGGTCTGTTCCTGGGACAGTGCAACTCTATGGTTTGTTGAGACTAGAGTCTGGTATCCCTTTTTAACTCAAATTAAGTGATTGCCAACTGTGTCAACTAACATGACTGTAAGTGCTAGTCTAGACATTTGTGGTTTACCCAAGGCCAAGTCCTAGGGTAAATCCCAAATATTTGTGTTCTGGGACAACAGCTAACTCAAATAAAAAGAGCACTTCACGCTCTAGTATAGACAAATCCTCCTCACTGAGGGCTCATGGAAAAGCCACAGTCTAGCCCTGAGTGTGAATATTTGGCCAGTTTCCTCTATTCAGGAAAATATTTGTGAATCCTAAAATGTGGGCCAGAGAACGAGAGAGGAATGACTCTGTGGTCCAGTGGGTAGGACACTCACCTGGGAGTTCAGAGACCCTGGGTCCAATCCCCTTGCACCAATCACTCTCATTATTTATCTGCAATGGAACAGCTTCAAAAAGAGAGATTAAGGGACCTCACGTCAGACTACATCCCACAGCTCAATGGTTAGAGCAGTATCCGGAGAGGTGTGGGTGACCTCTGTTCAAAATTACTTCTCCCCTCTGCCAAAGAGGGGGGAATTGAACCTGTGTCTTCCACATCCCAGGTGAGCGCGTTAACCATTGGGCTAAAAGTTATAAGGTGGGTATCACCTCATCCTCCTCCTCAATTTTGAATGGGACTCAATACAGTAGGCATGCTCAGAGGCCACTTATTGGATTGGGCTCTGCACGCAAGTTAGGTTGTCAAATACCTGTCTTCCCCTTGGTTTGTGGATCTCTCTGCAGCTCAGGTAGGAGATAGGCACCTAGATGCTCAGAGGGAGGCAAAAAACACAGGCAGTGAGGGAACTATTATCCTGGAACCTTAGATACCGAGTGAGTTTTAGACACTTACAGGGTTTGGCAGAAGTTTTGTGGATCACAGTGGAGCCAAAACTGGGACTTAGATGCCTGAGTCTGGGGTTTAGTACCTTTGTGTAGCTTACGTTAAGTGCTTAAATTATTTGCTAAATTTCAGTCATACTATCAGGGAGCAGAATTGATGTCATGTGACTAATCACACACCACAGATGGCAAATATTGCCTAACTATAGAGAATGTTTGGTGGACCACCCAGAACAGTATTAAAATTGTTTATACAAACTATTGGGTGGATACTTAAGAATAAGAGATACATTTGTACAAGTTATGAATGGTTCAGGAGTGATTTGTGAACCAAAAAAAAAAAAAAAAGGCCTAGCTTTCTGGACTATTTGATTCACTATTTGACCAGCTCTGACCTTTATTTACTTCAATCTGGTATCTGTATTTAGAAAAAATGATACACCATCAGATTCCTAAATTGGGTGAGAGGGGGCTTCATGGGAGATAAAGGTCTTAAATCTGCAGCCTTAGATAATTAGTATTTTGTTACTTAAAAATTAGCAGATTAGCTGCAGAGGCGGGGAAATTCCTGGCAGCGAAGTTATTAAATGTTTACAGTCAGAGAACAGAGTTTATGAGGGGTGAGAGGAATTGAATTTCTCTAGTTCCTCTCCTACAAATAAATCAGTAGAACACAGCTGACCATAATACTGAGAAAGAAAGGAACCACTCAGTACACCCACCGCTTGCTTCAATTCAATAATTTCATTGACCCAGAGATCTGAAACCCATGGCTTGTTTTGACCTGCAGGCCTTTGCTTGTTCAGACAGCTCTTGAATAACTTGGATAGTATCCTATCTTTAAAGATTTAACTTTTAACTGATAGCTCATGCATTTTTTCCTGTTCTTGCTAAACTGCTCTTCCTAGCATTCATTTTTTCAGATAACTGGATGTATTCAAATACCAGTGCTCAAATAAAACAAATGATTTTAATAAAACTCTCATTCATTTACCGCTTGTGAAAATTCCTCCTTACTGATTAGATTGTTCATTTTGTATGTCCAATAAAGGGAAATGTTCAAGAGAGATTTTCACACTAGGACAAATTTAGAAGAAAAAGCATTTATACAAGAAGCAATTTATTTGCGTGTTTTTTGGTATTTCACCTTCTATTGTGAATGATTCAGTGCTGCCACTTAAAGTGTACATGATCAATAAAAGACAGGATTACCAATCTGTATTCTTTTTCACTGAATTAAGAGAAACAAAATATATCTGGCATAAAATAGAACCAGGAGCCGTGGGTTGAAATTTAAGGAAAGAAAGTAAGAAGACATCTATACATATAATGAATTTTCTTAAAGGAGATTTGTAGCAGTGACTATTTGGCCTGAGTTTCAATTAAGAGTAATATCTAGATTTATCTAGAAAGCAACATATATATCAAGGGCCAAATCTGACTTGTTTTATTCATGCAAAAGCAGGATTTGGCTCAGACTCGATGGCCAAACACTTACTCAGATATAATAGTGATGACTAATGAGCATGGTATGAAAACCTAGATTTATTAGTACAGATACAGATCTCTTAATAACCTGGGCACCTGGTAAAAACTGCAGGCCAGATCATCAGTTGAAGTAAATTGGCGTAGCTCCCCATGGATCCAGCATGGAGACCCATTTTACAATACATAGGGGGCAAAAAGACACTCCTGGGAAGCTGCTCTGCCTCTAGTCCCTCACCACAGCACCTATTTTGGGCTGAAGCATTGTGCAGGTCTTGTGTTGGCCCTCTGAACCGTGGATGAATTGTACTCTGTATGAACAGCACTATTACTCCAATACGCAATGAATTCAATTTACCCCTCCTTGCATAAAGCGAGAATAAACAAGGCTCGCCTGCAACCTACGCATAAGTTATGGAATGGAATCCACCCCTCAAGCTCACACATGCAGAATGCTACGTTGCTGTCTGCTCTCTGTGCAGAGGTTCCTATTCCCTTCCCCATCTCAATCCCTAACATTTCCCTCTGCCCCACATTTTTCATGGTTGTGACATCTTAGTTACTCCATGGTGCCCCACCCCCGTACACAACTATGTTGCACATATAAATGAGGATGCAATCTAAAAACACACAAGTACAAGGCGTAAAATAAACATAAGCTATAATATCACACTGTAGTACCAATAGAACTCTTCAGATTAGTCTACCACACTCCAGCCAAGCCACAACATTTTGAGAGAAGATTTAAGTGCTCATGTTCTTACAGCCAGCAAAATGGTAGAAGAACAAAATCAAATAAAAGCAATGCACTCTGTGCAACAGGCATGGTTATAATGGACAAACATTCCATTCTGGAAGCATTTCTCAAGCCAACTATTAAATGCAATACATTTTCCCTCTGTTTATGCTTTGGACTCCTGAAGAAAGGGTAGACCTTGTGGGATGAGATGGTAACTGAGGAAATGAGATAGAAAAGCTACAGAAATTGAATTTCCCCACAAAGTAATTCCGCTGTAAGCTACGTAAACTTTCCTTACTTAAACAAATACTCTAAGGCACAAAGGGGTTTACGTTTTCAATGAAACGCTCAGAGTAACCTTTGCCTATGTTATGACAGTCCAAGAACCTTAGCAAATAACCAGCATATTTACATCTTGCCAACTATCTTGAACTAGACAAGGGTTAGGAGCTACAAAACTCTGCCAAACATTCCCAAAATGTTGGGGTGTTTAAAAAAAACTCTTTGACTGACTGAAAACAAACTTAAATAAGCATACAGAATAAAGGCAGGGGGGAACCTAAGCAAGAAAGATTTTAAACCATACATTTTCTCCTATAGACACCCCTCTCCCCCTTCTCTGTCTCACTGGTTGTGCTTAACCATTTCTCTATGTAATAATAAAGTCATCTATATGCAGAAAAAATAACACTGAGGAAAAGTTTTAATTGTTGAGCACCTCAGAATATAAATAAACAAATACAATCAGTTAACAATATATGCACATAGCAGAGTGGAGAAGCCCCTTGGCACCTCTGCAAACTCCCTCCCTCGTGACTGCCTGAGCCAGAGTAAGCTCTGAATCAGCAGAGCACTGACAGCAGGGGAAGGGGTAACAGCTGGAATTGCTGATTAACCCAAGCCAGGATCGAGCTTAATGGGGTAAGCGGGAACAGCTGTTCCCCTTGCTGGAGGGAACATATAAGCAAGCCAGGGAGCAACCACAGGGAGGCATGGCCTGGAAGGAGGGCAGGAGCTTGGTGCCTTAGTTTGCCACCTGACCAGAACAGGTGCATGGCCCAGATCTTCTGGCCAAGTAGGTCTGATTTGGGAGTGGGAACTGTATCAGTGCTCTGTAAATAAAAAAGCATGGGTGATTGCACCAGGGTGACACCTACAAGTCCAGTTATTGCAGAGGGGGGAGACCACCTAGAAGGGCAATGAGTGCATGGCAATCTGCTACAATGTAGTAATAAAATTCTTTGAATGTATATAATTCCCTTCATTCTCAATATCCCAAGAGGCAAGTAGGAATTATTTATCCCCATTTTACAAATATAGAAACTATGGCACAAAGAGATTAGGTGACTTGCCCATGGCAAAAAGAAAGTCATTGGCAGAGCTAGGAACAGGACTCAGACCTCCTGACCCCTACTGCCAAGCTCTAACCAGCAGACAATATTTTCTCCTCTATGGTCCATCTCTCCCACTCATTTTCTGTTTCTATGCTCCCATCCATTGTCCCAGTATTTATTTAAATATCATATTCTGTGTTTACATTTATTCATTCTTTTTTAAAAGTATTTTGCTCATTACTTTTAACTATATTTTAAAAACAAAAATTAATATAAAACAACAAATCCAGCACCTAAATTCCTCCCCCAGCCAAGATTAACCAACAAAAGTTGATCTTAAAAATCTATAATATCTTCCCCTCCCCACAAATACCAGCCCTCATAGTCATCTCCTCCATAGTAGCATAGATAACCAGCCATCTCTGAATGAATAGTGGTTAGGAAAAGAATCTTACCTTCTCCTTTCCCTAGAGCCAGTCTTTGGAGGCCCTGTGTTTTTAATTTCACTCTTCTCTTTATTAAAAGCACACCTCAAATCAGGCAGGTTACTTTAAAAAAAAGTTAATTTAGTTTTTCTCCACTGAGACTGTTCTGTACTTTACAAAGAAACAAACAGTATGAGCTTCTATGCCAGAGGCTACTATAAAAGCTGCATTCAGTCCAATGCTTTATGTTTACAGGATTCAAACTTTAACAAAATTCTGACTGGGAATGTCTCCTACGCTGTCACAGAATCTGATTGACTACCGAAAACTGAATCAACTCAGGCAAGGAAAAGGCAATGAATCATGACTTGTTTACATAAGGGCTTTCCTGCTGTACTTCCTGTGCAGTAGGTGTCAGGAACAGTAACCCAATAAGAACTCCTCATGACCTGCTCTCATTCAAATTTAATTAGAAATTGTCCTTGTCATCATGTGATTAAAGTGCCCAATGAAATGACAATTTGAACTCTTAAAATGGTATTTGATAGTATTTGGAGTTTACCAACATTCTTTGAGGAAATAAAGGAAATTTCTCAAATGTAAACATACACAAAGATAAACATACACAAAGAAAGATTTTTAAAAGGCACATAAAATGTAGTGTCATGCATCTATACTTCTCAACTGTCCTTCATTTTGGGGGACATTGCTCATTTTTAGTCACAAAGTTAAATACATTCTATAGAGATATGGCATCCCTCCCTTTAATTGTTGAAAATTTTTAACATCAGGAACAAAGAATTATGAAACTGAGGTTTATTGAAAGAGTTATTTACCCCAAAGGAACAAAACCCATAGCATTTTAAATGTCCTGAATAAATAATTTTTTAATGTCCCTCATTTTGAGTCTTCACTGCACATTTTGCCCTGTATTTGTGCCTTGGCAGGTTGATATGTAAGTATATGTCTTACTGCGTGTCTCTGGACACTTTTAGAAGGAAAAGGAATTATATTTCAAGGGGCAAATTCAATGGAACTTGCACGCATCTGACTGAAAGGAGAATTTGGCCTGGTAACTTCAAAATTAATACCAAATTAAGCCAGTTAGTATATGAGGTCTATATTACTGATGTCAACTACATGCATATTTCTGTGTTCTTCATTACCAGGAAATCATTTTCACAGTTTGGAATAGCATCAGAAAAATTATAAAATAAGAAGTGATACATACAGCAATATCAAAAGACAGACTAGATGTTAAATTCAGATAAGAAGGACGTTTTTATATGAAAGCTTTTGGTAGTCCATTTTAAATAAGGTGTTTCCTTTATTTCAAACCATTAACCAGAGTATGCAAGAAAAGTGTGGGTGTGCCATCTACCCCACATTTTGTTAAAATCTTCCTTTATAAAACATTCTACAGCGAGAAAAAAAGATGGGATAATACTTACTGAAAAATTGTACAAATGAGAGTAATATTTGAATAATTCAGTTATTTGGGATAGATCTCTGCATCCCTTCTTCCATGTCAGTAAAAAAATTAATATCCAGAAGAAGCAGCACTGACATTGCCTATAGATTTGATCTGACATAGATAAATCAGAATGCAATTCCAACGATTTCCTAGTTTCCTCAATACATTTGGTGTACATGCACTGGCCTGGAATGAGGTTAAAGGGATTGAAATAGATGTAAAGAGTCAGAAGAGCATTTGTCATTTTTAGAAAAGTCACTAGACATTAAGGTGAGGTTCCTATAGCAAAATGTCATTTTCAGAAAGAATGGAATGAAAAGAAGGAGGGAGAGATCCTATATTTGGACACGGGCAAAAAAATGCAGAAAGTAGAGTGTTTTTACTTTACTTACTGTGGCACTATCCTAAAATGCAGAAGTATTGGAAAGGCATTAGAACAACAGACCTGTTTTTAAATAATTATATCCTTAGAGAGCGATGGTTCTCCATATTGCACGTTTCGGAGGCTGTACTTAGGGGGCTGAGTAAACCTCAGAAGTAATTCTTGTTGAAGATATCTGCAACTGTCAAAAGAATTAAGACCAAGTCTTCAAATATAGCCTAGAAATATCCATCATATTTTCAAAAATCTGTATTTCTGCATAAACTCTCTAAGAATTCATTTTCCTAAAGTAGAAGGGCAATAATATGTGAATAGATGGACACTAAATGAAACGTATGTTGGGTTGGGCGGAAACAGTGAGTCATTGTCATGACTAAAGGCAGTTAATTTATTTACTTCTAAATTCTTTGTAATCTCATTTTCCCTCACAGTCAATGACTCACTGTTTGTTTACCAATGGAAGAACAACAGACATTTCTCAATAATATTACCTCAGATCATCCTACTGAGATCTGTAAATAGAGGGAATCTTCTGAGCATGGATTTCACTCCTCCCACACAGAAAGGGGCTCAAACCCAAACAGGACCATCTGCCTCCTCTGTGCTCCACAGAGGGTGTTCAGTGGATCCAAGATCTAGGCTGGGAGGCAGTGGGTGGACAGTGGGTATCCAGGGGAAGGCTGAAGTTGAACATAAATGGTATACCACCTTCATCCTCACAAGGAATATCTACAAAAGCTAATACAGTCTGGAATTGTATTATCTTTCTGTGGCAGGTGGGGCTGCTCTATAGAGCCACTCTGCAGGGCTAAGCATGGTACTTCGGGGGCTTCCTGCCTCAATCCCCTGGATGTGGCCATAAAGTAGACATCAGTCTGTGCCAAGCTCAATAACAAACTCAAACTTTGGCAGTCTGTGCCCTTAACTTCACAAAACTTCAAGGCAAATGCCAGTCTGCAGTGCTTGAGAACAAGGTGCTGGCCTGGCCATCCTTAAGCAGCTCCTCTGTTCCAGTCTCACCCTGATGCACTGCCTTGAAAAGAAATAGGCAAGCCTTCTTAACTAGCCTGCTGGCTCTTGATTGGTCAATATATCCTCTTGGCCCTTCTAGGCCTCCGGAGGACAGTCTTGTTGGTAACTGGGTCAGAGTGGATTTTCCAGTGGCATACTGTGGGTTTCCAGTGCCTGGGGGCCACTGTTTGCATTTGTGGCCCCCCCTGCCTCACACATCCCCCTGCACAAGGCAGGAGGGGTCCCTAGCTCCCATCAGATGGTACCTGCGGGTGGAGGGGGCCATGTTGCTTTTCTCCTACTGCTCCTTGGGGACTTTTGGCACTCATGGTGGCGTGGCTCCCCCAGCTCTGGTCAGGCTCCTCAGCCACCACCCTCCCTCACACTTACCAGCCACATGCCATCTGCATCTGCATCTCCAGCCCTGCAGCCCAATCACATCTGGCATTGGCTCCCCCTACTGAGCAGTGGTCCTCACCTCCGGCCAGGGGGTAGTGGGGAAGTTCCTCCTCCTGGTCACCCACAGCTCCCTGTCCCCCACCTGCCCTTGGGCTCCATCCAGCTGTCCCTCAAAGCCTCCTATACCCCCCACCTCCTATGCGTCGTGAAGGGTCCAGCCAGCACTCCCCCCAAACCAGCACCTGGCAGTCTGGTCCCCTCCCACACTCCCCTCCCATTGGTACACCACTGGGATTTTCCTTGCACAGTGGGTGTCAAGGTGCCAATGTCTCCAGCAAGGGGCAGAGAAGGCCAGATAGACCCCATCACATACAACCCCACCTAGAACGGACCCAAGGGCCCGATCTCCCCCTCTGCAATAACCCACCGTCCCGGAAACAGAAGTCCACACTTTGGTGCTGAGACTCCAGTTGGTGTAGTATACAAAAGGCACATGTTTGCAGCACCAAATACCACCACATAATGCGAGGATTAGTGTCCTTCATCTCCTATACCCATTCAAGGAGCACATGGTCCATTATTACATCCCAGGGAGCCCCTAAAAGATAATAATCTAATGCCACTATAGCCCATTTGAGGGTCAAGCATTTCAAGTACATAAAACGTTGTTACAAGGAGGAGGGAGAAAAATTGTTGTTCTTAGCCTCTGATGACAGGACAAGAAGCCATAGGCTTAAATTACAGCAAGGGCAGTTTAGTTTGGACATTAGGAAAAACTTCCTAAGTATCAGGGTAGTTAAGCTCTGGGATAAATTGCCTGGGGAGGTTGTGGAATCTCCATCATTGGAAATTTTTAAGAGCAAGTTAGACAAACACCTGTCAGGCATGGTCTAGATAATACTTAGTCCTGCCATAAATGCTGGGAACTGGACTAGATGAACTCTCAAGGTCCCATCATGTCCTCTGATTCTATGATTGCCCATCCCTCCCACTCCATTGATTCCACAGTCACTCAGGAATGTGATCAGTCACATGTTCTGCTTTTTCCTCTAGGTTGTCTTGGATTTGGTGTTGCAGGCCATTGGAACATCTTTAGGGCCTGCTGCTTCCTGTAAGAGAGTGTCCAGGTCCTCAGGGAAATCTCTAGGACCTATGAACATGTTTTCCTATACCCATTGGGGTTTTAACATATTTACATGAAAGATCTGGTTTGAACCCTAAAGAATAAACAATTTAATCAACTGATTGTATGTGTTATTGTGCTACAAAAACATGTCAAGTAGGGTCTTTTATGAAAGCTTGTAATGTTCTAAACTTAATAATCATTATACAAAATGTATACAGGCTATGGTTATGAACGTATACATTTATGTAAACAGAGAACTGTGCTCATAAAACTTCAGCTACAAATCCCAGGAGGACCAATGAGTGATCAGATGAAGAGGCGCCCCTAAGCCAATTGTTGACACAAAACCAACTTTACATACTTATCTATTGTCCAGCCCAGGAAAGGACAATGGTAAACCACTAAAGTTAATGGAAAGACATTGAGATACCCCAGTTCTCAATTCAAGAGGGGTATCCATGCTGAAATAACATGTCATCATGTATTAAGAGAAAAAAAAAGCAGGAGAGCAGGCTTGTATCTCAGGTTTGGCATCCAGAAATTGAGGGCCAACCTCTACATGGGAGGCTGGCTGTAAAACACAAGATCCCCCTACAGTTGGAAGTATGCTGGGAAACTGTTCAGAGGCAATAGGTAACTATTACAAAAGGAATTTTATTTAATATAGAAGTGTAAAGCCTGAGGTTGCATCCTTAGGTTTATTTACTATGTAACTTGTATGTTTGCTTCCTTTGCTATTTCATCTTTGAATCTATGGTTTTTCTCTTAAATAAATGTTTTGTTTACTTTTACCCCAAGCAGGACTCTGTTGTGCAAAGAGCATGGAATATGTGTTCAAAGTGAGCTGATAATTGGAAGGCGGGTTTCACACCTGCAGGGGTGATGAACCAGAGAGGAAAAGTCTGAAAGTCTGCTACTTAAGAACTTGGGGAGGACAGATTTGAGGAGACTCAGGAAAGGAAGGGCTGTTGATGTCACCCTGCAAGGAGTATTAGATTGGTGGAAGTCAGGGTGAGATTTTGTGCTTGTGGGCGGGCTACTGGTGTGTCAAGGATCTGAGCCATAGCAGCACAACATTAAGGCAACCCAAAGTTTCAGAGCTGGTGGTGATAGAACTCCTTACCAGTCTGGGTGATCCCCAAAACTCCAGGTTACAGATACCTCTTCAAATTATCTGACAAAATAAGAAAAATGGTGTATAATTTTTGGTGAAGAGAAAGAGACATCAGAAGGAGACTGTCTAACCATGGTAATATGCCACCAATTTAGATATGAACAATAAAAAATGGACAGGTGGTATAAAAACTCATTATTACTTGATTTTACTTCATTTAGCTTTGTTTCCCTGTCTTTCCAATACATTTCTTGAACTGATTTGTAACAGCAGTTGTCAGCTAGCTATATACAGGATACATAGCATGGAAGAACAGCATTCACAGTCTTCTTTCCCCAATCTTAAGCTAAAGGACAGCCCCACTTCTCTGTTGTAGTGCTGGTTACATCAGCTTTTCAGGCCTCCAGCTATGAAAGCAAGCACATTGTAAACTGATATGACATTATCAGACAAATTCAATTCATTAGAAGGGAACATTTCACATATAGGGCTAGTGATCATAGATTTAGTAGCTGTAGAAGAAAACCTGATAGTAAAAATAGAATAGACTACAACATGAAAGCTTTTAAGGCCAAAATGAAATATAATTCCCCCTAGAAACCCTAATAAAAGTTTTAATGGTCAGGCTTCACCACCTATCTGCAGCTAGAAAGGAAAAGATATATACTGGGAGTCGTCATAATTCACAGGACAAAGCACTGACTGGGAGTCAGGACTCATGGATTCTACTCATGGCTGAGCCATTGACCCACTGTGTGACTTAAGACAGTTCATTTAATTACTCTATGCCACCAATTTCCCACTTTTGTAAGGGCTTTAACAAGCTACAGTTGAAAAGTGATATATAAGAACTAAGTATTCTTAGTATTATCAGCCGTTGAGATAATTTTATTACCTCAGTAATTATGTATGGTATATTTTGAGGTAATCACATGTAATATCGACTGATTCCAGACTCTGATAGTGACCTTGCTGGATTATTATTTATATTTCATCAAAATGAATAATTTCCTACATGATCTGTAAGATCTGAATAGTGTCTAAAAGTTTAAAGGCAGGAAAAAACACTTCAGGTAAAATAAAATGGGTGAAAGAACGTTTCAAAATGTGTATCTTTTAAACTCTTATAGCCTAGTGGAATCAGAACTGCAATATATTATGCATGTTCATTTTGGAACCATTGCCTGAATAAAGATTCAAAAGGGATAAACAACCTCACTGTAAATAACCTAAAATATTCCAGGGTCATTGGTCATCTTGTAAAACACACAGAAACACACCCATTTTTAAAACTAGGTTTGTATAGCTTTACATCTAATTTGTTTGTGCAACCACTGTGACTGAGTGCTCAGCTCTAGTAATTGATCGTGCAAATATCCAGATGAATGTCTATTCAAGTTCACTATGTTCTATATTTTTATGTCAAAACAACTGAAAAATTGAAAGCCCTTCTCCTTCACAAATCAACACAAATTATACAGATTATATAATGCACTGCAGCATCTCTACAAAGAAAAAATTCTAGTTACAGTACTACTACGTGCATTAGATCCAAAATATGAAGTATTAAAAATATGTGTACTACAGCTGTAAATGGGAGCTATTTATAGTGATGGTCACATTCTTAACACTAGTCTATGCTGGTTATAACTACAGGAACTGTTATTTTAAGAAGTACTACACTGCACTTGAAAATAAAGTTATGCTCATTCTAAAGTGGCAATCATGCATTTTATTTACATGGTGAAGCACAGAATTAAATTGATGCTTTCCTCAAGCTCTATTTAAGTCTGAACTTTCCAGCAGTTTCACTAATGTCTAATGTCACTCCTAAGGCACTAACATCAATTGAGTGCAGTTTTAAACCTGTATTAAAGGAACATGAACAAGCCAGGTCACAAATGGACAGACATGGCAACCAAGTGCAGTATTTTGAGAAACCATGTTGTATTAAGTGTATGAATGGTTTATGTATCACTGTGGACCAGGGATTGTATGCAACTCCAGGGTGAGGAGTGTTGCCACAGCTTCTCCAGAAACTAAGAACACTGGGGAGTGATTAAGGTGACACACTCTGGTTATAAATACCTCCAGAGAAGTACTATCCTCTGGGAAGCTTCACATATACTGTGTTCTCCAGATACTAGGAAACAAAGGAAAGGGTTTTGGTATGAAAGAAACTGACTCTGGCCTTCATTTTGATTCATAAAACAGACAGGACTTTTTAAGGGAAGGCCCCAACCCTTGCAGATGGGTTGGGAAGACTTTGGTCTACTAGAGCCCCATAAGACTCATGATAAGCTTTAAATGTATGTAGGAACTTTTATGGTTTTTAATATGTTTTCTCTATAATGCTTACCTTGAGAATAAATGTGTTTGCTGAGAAGAAGCTTGTGGTAGCCTGTAACTGTTGGCAATACACTGTTCATAGTCCTCAAATAGAAAGCAATGTGCAAGTGCTGACATAAAGGCAGACTGGCTTGATGGGGATATCACAATGTAAGACAGGAAGCTGTGAAGCCTGAAAATCCCTTGTCAGGACATGGGAGAGGGAGATCCAAGAGAGGTGACAGGTAGAAACTGGAAACCTTAAGTGAGTGCCCTTTGAGGGACCATGGAGCTGCAAATACAGATGCAACTACTCTTAAACTGTGACAATAACTATCCGATCTGTACAAAAAGGTATGTTATATATAGATATATAGATAGATATAGATATATCTTTGTCAATGAGTGTTCTGTCCCATGTTAGACCATATTGTGAATACCAAGTCATTGAAACAAAGGAAGTACCTACTAGAAGCCACTTACCTGAGAATAAGCCATTGTATTCTTCAGTGCGCTATGCAGTTTAGTTGTAAATAACTCAAGGAGTTGGCCTTCCCAGATTCCCTTTGATAATTCTATAAATGTCATCTGTTTGGAGTTTTTTCCCTAGTGTTCAGTCTAAACATTTTTGGTTTCGTTTAAATTCATCCCATTACACTGAGCTATACCCCTTAGGATCACTCTGAGGAATTCTCCTCTCTTCTTGGTGTTTTATTTACCCTTTACACTGGTGTAAATGTCTGAGAGGCAGTGTTGTCTTATTAATGGGTGGGATCACCTACCCCGGAAGGTATTCACCAGGTGCTGATCCCCCCCTCCCAAGTGAAAAGGAGTGAGCAGGATGGGTGGGGGAGGGGGGGATGAACATTGTACTTCCCCTTCTCTTTTGGCCTTGATGAAGATTCCTGTGAATTGATAGTACAGTCTAAAACTGTATTGTCTTTCCCACAGAGTCCCCCCATCACCACTTTGCCTGCAGTCAAGGGCACAACTGTGGCCAATGGAGTCCCTAATAGCACAGCTGAAGCTATGCTGCTGGCAGTGGGAGAACAGCAGCTGTGGATTTTGCCATGGGAGGGTATGATGTATCCCCAGATTATTATTATTTTACAGCCCCCCAAATGTGCCAGGACCCAAACAGTTCAGATAAATTGCACATGGTCCTTGAGTTAAAGATCTTATCATCTAACTTCACACAACAAAGAGACAACAAAACTGTGAGTTGGGCATAAGAAGTAGAGACAGGGATCACAGCAATTCAGCAGTTGCTGAGGTCTTCTCTACACACTTTTTTTGTACCCTTTAACTAGGTCAGTTAGGGTGTGATTTTTGACTGAAGGAATTATACTGGTACAATTCCTAGTGTGAACATAGTTATATTACTATAAGGTGGATGCAAAACTGGCTGAAAGACTGTACTTGAAGAGTATAAATGGTTCACTATCAAATTGAGGGGACGTATCTAGTGGTGTCCCCAGTGCTGACCCTTGACCAAATGGCACCCCAGGCGAGGAACATCTTCAGCATCCCTCTCCATTTGTTGAACTTTTGAATACCATATGTTTTATTGCATTTGTAGCCCATTTCATGACTTTGATGTACAATTTGCACACATGATGTATTCCTACCATAGAAGACGATACATTTGCACACTAGGATCTGTAAATCTGTATTTATTCATGCTATATATAAGCAAACAAAAAATTTGTTTCCTCTAAGCTTATAGAAACTTTTTTAATTTTAAGAATAACTGAAATGTACTAACGTCAAGAAATCGAACTGTACACCAACGTTGGGTGGACCAATATTAAATAGTGTTAGAATAGGTGACAGCCTTAGAATGTTAACCCTGGTCCTTTAGTTCCTTATATACCCATGAGAGCATGAATGACAATATTCTAGGAGATTCAAGGAAAATGTAGTTCTCAGAAAGTCTGGAAGGTTCCATGAGATTCTACAAAGGTCCAGAACATTCTAGGAGGTTAGTGAAAATGAATCCACATACAGAATACTTGAAATATTTTACTTCAAACATCCTATTTTCCCTTTGGTTGTTAACAACAAAAACAGCACCCTGAGCCTGGCACCCCCCAAATCCAGCTCCCACCTGCCCCTAAATCTGGCTCTGGGTGTCCCATTTGGGTCAGTCCTGAATCCGGTACTATTCAATATTTTCATTAGTGACTTGGAAAATAGAATGAAGGGTGTGATTATAAAATTTGCAGATGACATCAAGCTGGGAGGGGTTGGAGGACAGGATTAGAATTCAAAATGAATTTGATAAATTGAAGAATTGTTCTGAACTCAACAAGATAAAATTAAATAAAGACCAGCACAAAGTACTGCATTTAGGAAGGAAAAATCAAATGCCACAACTAAAAATGGGAAATAACTGATAGGTAGTAGTACTGCTGTAAAGGATCTGGGGGTTATACTAGATCACAAATTGAATATGAGCCAACAATGTGATGTACTTGCTAAAAAGGCTAATATCATTCTGGAGTGTATTATAAGAATGTCATATGTAAGACACAGGAAGTAATTGTTCAGCTCTACTTGGCACTTGAGAAGCCTCAGCTGTGTCCAGTTCTGGGCCCCACACTTTAAGAAAGATATGGACAAAAAATTAACCTCCGAGGTAAGGTTTAAAAAATACTGGGCAAGTTTAGTGTTGAGACAAGATTGAGGGGATGGGGAACCTGACAACAGTCTTCAAATATGTTAAGGGCTGTTATAAAGAGGTCAGTGATCAGTTGCTCTCTATGTTCACTGAAAGTAGGACAAAAAGTAATTGGCTTAATCTTAAGCAAGGGAGATTTAAGCTAGATATTAGGAAAACTTTCTAGCTATATGGATAATTAAGCACTGCAATAGGCTTCCAAGGGAGATTGCTAAATCCCCATCAGTGGAGGTTTTAAAAAACGTGTTAGACAAATACCTGTCAGAGATGGTCTAGGTGTACTTGCTCCTGCTGTAGTGCAGGGGGCTGAACTAGATGACCTCACAAGGTCACTTCCAGCCCTACATTTCTACGATATCTGTATAAAGGCACCTTATACTAATATAGCTTATTCCCCTTTCCATAAGGAATAGCTCTACCAGTTTAAAGCACCTTCATAATGATATAACTGTGTCCAACTAGGAGATCTAATATCACTTTAGCTATACTGGTATTGTTAAAACGGTACAACTTGTGTGCAGACAAGTCTTACATATATGCATGTGGCTTTTCATAAGTTTTTAATAAATGTATCTATAAACCAAATTAATGTCCCCTAGATAATAAAAATATCTTGGCTGACTCATTTCCTGTGAGCGTCACAGCAGGAGTAAATCTTAATGGGAGATTTGAATGATGAGAGAGTTGAACCAGTTCAGGGAGGGGAGCAATTAGAGCATTGGAATGCAAGTCAGGATTCCTGGGTTGGGTGCTTATTCCTGACTCTGAAACTGACTTGCCACTCCGTACCTCAGTTTCCCAACCTGTGAAATGAATTTATTAATAGTCCCTTACCATACAGGGTATTATGAGAATTAATTCATGTTTGAATAGTACTTTATGTTTCTCAAAATGAAAGGTGTTAAGTACTATTATCATCATATTCCCTCTTAATTATGGAAGTTGTGCACGAGGTACTTGCCAATTTATGGAAACAATTTATGGCTAGCAGAGTAGATAGATCATTGTTCTAATCCAGTATGACAGTTCTTGTCTTTCCAAATTTTTCTTAGCTATGTCATATATATTTAGCTCTTCCAGTACTTCTCCCTAAGAAATACTCCCCCACCTCTTAATTCCTTTAACACTCTGGGACGTATATCACCAGGCCCTGCTGATTTACATACACAGAGGTTTGCCAACTATTTGATGTGCTTATCATCAACAGTTACAATATTGCCATTACTCCTAATTGCCCATATCCCTTTCCCTCATTTTTCTTGCTAAAACCCCATTAAAAAAACAATTCAATATCTCCGCCATTTTAAAATCATTAACTTTATCTGCTACCTCTTTAAATTATGGGTCAACTTTCTCTAGTACTGTATTTCTTATTCTCCTTAACCCCTTTGATTTGCATTAACTCATTCTGCTTTTTTCTGCCCATACCTTTTTTCCTGTGGGCCTTGATGGAGTCTGACAAGGAATCTTGGTGAAGCCATATTGGCCTTTTCTTTTTCTATGTGGTTTTCTCTCACAGGAGAACGGTAGACAGGTATGCTGTAATTGTGGTTTCTTTCAAGATGCTCCAACCTTCTTCCATGAATTTGCAGGGCTCTACTCATCAGAACTGGAAACCCCTACTGTTTCCTCTTAAAAATTGTACTTTTTAATCTCTCAGCTGTGCCACAGAGATCAATAATCTCCTATGTGAAGAGAGATGCTGGAGCTCTCTGTAGCGCCTAATAGGATGGCCAGAGCACAAACCCGCCCACCCCTCACAACACTGTGATATTTATTATATTATTCAACTTGGTTAGATAACTCTTTGGGTATGTCCCAAAGCAAAATGATTACACTTCTCACATGTACAGACTGGAAGTAGGGATATAAATAAACAAAGTTCACTCTACATAATTATTCAACTATGATAAAAGCTTGATGAAGCAACATTTGGACTAATGGAGACTTTTAAAAATAGATTGTATAATCACCTATCTATTTTCAGTTTCAGTCTATATGCACATTATCCATACATACACTGTACACATACACCCACAGAGATGAATGAGTTTGTGTAGTTCTACATATGCATCCAAAAGTGTGTGTGTGGGATGGGGGGGACTGTCCAAGCTGATTCTATGTCATTCCGGAGAGTCCCAAGTGCATCAAATTTGTTATGCACTGTGACAGAGTACTTGTCAGCAAGTGCTGAATTTTCACAGATGCATTATTGCATTATAAATATGTATTTGTAGAGATGTATTAATATTTAAGTGAATTTTTCAATCACATGGCTGTGTATGTGGATGTGCATAGAGTACATCTATAAGTAGTTTATCACATAGATAGAGGTGATAGCCATGTGATAAACTGCAGAGCTGTGTCATTAAAATAGTATGCTAAATTCACTTGAAAATATTTGTACTGCTATTGAAAGATACAATCCCCGGGTTCAAAGATAGACTTGTTACAAACTACAATTCAAAAGCTTTTGTCTCCACGAACAAGCCCATGCAATACAGCAAAAAGGTTTTGCCTTTTTTTCTAAACAGTCATTTTTTTAAAATCTATTTATTATTCCAATAAATTAGGACAAGAATGGAAAGAATTGAGAGAGAAAAAGAAAAAAATAAAGCAAATAAAATAAAAACTGGGAGAAAGGGGAGAAGCTTCATCACTTTTGCTTTAGGCTTTCTATGTAACTCAAATTGCAATTTACATGGTCATTTTTTTGCCAAAGTAATCTGCAATATATACATATAGAGACATGCTCAAATTTCTCTCTATCTAAATACAGACATATAAAATACAAATCTATCTCAAAGAGTAGGACTGCAGGAGGGAAGAATATTTAATCAGGTTCCTTCCAATCTTAGAAAAACTGGACATCTGGCTCACGTATCCTGTATCTCCAGATAACCTTAAGTATAAAAGACTGAGCTCTGCTTTATATGTAGTCTTTAAAAGTAGTGCCTGACAGGCAGATTTGCAACAAACAACAACAAATGAGTGGGTGTAAAGTCGCTGAAATTGCTGACAACTCTTCAGCTAGAAAAAGCTCCACTGAGGCTCCCAAAAAGATCAGCCAATTTCTTTCCTCACCACGTCCTAAAACATAATGTTGTCATATCTTGGAAGAAATTCAGGGTTTTCTACTGCAGGAAATAACAAAAAGGAGGATACATTTCTACATCTCTGGCAAAAGCGAAGTGGACTTCCTCTAATATCTCCAAAGCGTGGGTTTCTTCATATGTATTCAGACAATTATTTCACCCTGAAATAAGGAACAGAAGTATTTCCACTTCTGATTCTTGAACTCCTTCAGAGTCCTTTGTCAGGAATGAATTTTGCAGAATTCGCAATCCCTGTTATTTTGCTTTATTATTAGTATTAGTTCCGCCAACCCTTTCCTGACCAGGGTGTTGCATTTTGGTTCATTTTGTGTAGTTTCCCTTCCTCCATGAAAATGCAGCATTATCCCTCATCTAGATTCAAGATTTCAAATAGGTAGGAACAATGATACAAATAGCTAGCTGCCCTTCTGATTGCAAATATACCCAAGTCTCCTCTCTGCTGGATTCAAAGATTTGCCAGTTTCCTAAACCAGTAATTTAAATCTTCCTCTGAAAGCATAAACATGTGGACAGGGTATTTGCATTAGATCTCTTTTCCCCTGACATCTATACCCCTTACAAACTCCAACTATGGCAGCATGATGATAAAAGAATTTGATATGCTAGATCTGACAAGCACTGACTCCTAGTCCTGCTTTTCTAATTAATATTGGTTACCAATATTTTGTTATCTGACAAATTAAAACAATATTTATTTTTATAAGTAAAAAAAAATCCTACCCTCAAGAAGCTGTGGAGGCTAAAAAAGCTTTTCCCAGTTCCTTCTTGCAAACCACAACAAAAAACTCAAGATAGCTCCATCAAAACTTTTTGGTTTGTTCCTAGCCAGAAATGAAACACGAACACTGCTCAGAAATAACCATAGTCTTTTAGAGCAGTTGGGTTAATGACACCCTTGTGTGTTCATGTAAATAATAAACTGACAGAGGAAAGTACGGGATGTTAAGCTTCCTGTCTTTCAACCACAAAGGACTACCAAACAGAAATAGTAAATTACAGATACAATTCAAAATCATTGCCATCTAGTGGCCAAAGTATACATGTTGGCTATTTCTGAGCAATATGCATACAAATGACAGAAATTCCCTAAAATTATTTGTATGCCGGTGCCCAGAATGCTCTTCTAGTTCTCTCTTAATTCTGGAAGTTCTCGTGCGTGAACTGCGGGAGCAAACCAAGATGTGAAAATGAGGTGTAGCCATTTTAGCAGCCTGTATTTGTAATAACTCCCTTTATTATTTATTTGCACCGAGATAGCACTTAGGATCCCCAGTCATGGATCAGTACCACATTGTGCTAGGCATTGTACAAACACATCAGCCAAAGAATTTACACACGTTTAAAGGGTTGATAGAGACCATATATTCTGTATTTCCAATTGGCTTGTTTCAACCTGGTTCATTTTTTTTAAATACAATTTTTTCTTCTTTTCTATATAATAATTAACAATACTTTGTATTTCAATTAAAAGTCTTTCTAAGCCAAATGTTGCAATCAATGGCCAAGAGTATTCCTTTGTATGAATCATGGTAATTTCATTAAAGGAAGAGATCAGACTATTGAACTTTTGCACCAAGCCGATTTATAATGAGTGCATATACTTGCTTTCTATAGTGTTTGATTAGATTTATGATTGAGAAAATTTTGAATTAACTGTAGCACACCAGGTTTAAATATGAGTTTCTAAATCTTTGATTATCCTGGTGAATTAATCATAAGATTGTAAATATGAAAAACAAACCTGAACAAATGAACTTTAAGAATTGAATTGATTTTTTCAATTGGAATAAAATTCCTCTGATTTTTTGCTGATCAATTGGAAATAAAATTAATTGTGAGGGTCACAGATTAAACTTCTCCATCTTTAGGTTGTCAAAATATTTATGATCTTCACCTGAGCTTCCTCGTGAATTCCTAGCTTTGAAGAAGGGGGATACGTTTTAATTTTCCTTTATGTAGCAGCTAAATTTCAAGATGTATTTTTAATTACATTGCAACATTCTTTATATCAAATTACTTTTCAGTTTAGTAACTGGCTTCATAATATATTGTAGAGGAACAGGATAGAACTCATTGATTTTTATTAACCATATCTTTACTAAGGAGAAACCTACTTATAATAATAGACATGACACTTGGTGATCTGTGTGAATGAACAGGGTTAGCTATATTACATAAAGTATTTGTGCATACAATAATCCTGCTAGTATTTACACAGCACTTTACATTTTTCAAGTGCAGTACATACATTAACTAATTAATCCCATCACTAAGTATATGGTTCTTTCTAGGATTTCCTGGGTACAGAACTGTGAAGAGGCTGTAAAGCTGCCCTGATTTTTATAACTTCTCCACTCCTTTATTTGTAAAATGGATGAATGATCCCTGCCTGTTTCATAGGATAGGAATATGAGGATAATAATGGTTGTGAACTGCACAGAAATATTAACAGCAGTTAGTCAATGGGGAAACCAGAACTCACAGCCCAGCACACCATGTCCTAGGCCAAATGATCTCTTTCTTGCATAGAGCTGGGGTGCTAACAGGCATGACAGATCTGTCAAATACATGTGAGACATGTAACACTTAGTGGCTCTGTACAAATCAATAATAGTGATGCTGCTGGAGTAGAGAAAGGGATATAAGAAGGTTCATATTTTGTGGGACTGCCCAGATGTTGGGACAGGATTATGGATCAAATCAGGTCAGTTACTGAATGTGGACTTCCTATCCCATCAGTGATAGTTTTAGATTCTCCCAATTAATTACGTGGCCTAAAGAACATATATCTTTAACAGAAAACTTTTTAGTAATAGCATGGCTCTTGTTAGCTGGAAATTGAGAAAAGAAAACACTCTTCTCTGTTAATTCTTGGTGCAATAGAGGCCAGAATATTAGTGGTAATGAAGAAATTAATGCATCAAATTAAATTCAGCGAGAGGGACTTAAAGCTAACAAATATTTCAGTATGTGGCTTCTCATTTCTGTTTGCATAAGGTATGTTCAATGAAGTACTTAAATAATTTTTCTAAGTGTTACATGAGATGCTGAGTGAGAAACTTTCCACTGATGAGAACAAGAACAAAAAATAAGAAGAGAAGACTCAATTGGAGTTAAGATATTATTTGAGGATGACAACAAAAGCAATACCATGAATAGTAAATCAAGCAAGACTAACTTTATAAGCCTATGTAATGGAAATTATCACATTGGATTCATGTACCGGAGATATACTGCAAGAATGTTTTGCTTTCTTTTTACTTTCATTCCTATTTTATTTTGTGAGGCATTCTGAAAAAATAAATATTATTTTAAAAAATCTTGTGAAATGTCAACAACAGTTTAAAAATTCTAATTGCCAGGCTGGGTTTCGGGGAAGAAAGGAAGGACGGAAACAAATTTCGGGGTAGAAGGAGAAAAGCTACCAGTCATGGAGGCCTAAGATTTAGATTGGAGAAGAGAATGAGCACAGGATAACTGGCTTGGCTAGAGGAAGAAGTTTTGGTAACTATATATAATACCAAATATGCTACCATGCAGACTTTAGAGCTACAAATATATCTTATGTGTGATAAAGTTAGGCCAGCAGGCTGCAAAAAGGCATACCAGGGCCGGAGTGTGAACCCTAGAATGCCTAAAGCCTTGGTTCCTGCAAGGGAGAGATTGTTGCAGGGCAATTAGGGACACCTGGACCCAATGAAGGGCCAGTCCAGGTGTACTTAAACCCTGCCTTCCCTAAAGGGAGGGGAAGCAGAAGAGGAAGTTGTCAGATGGCTGGTAGCAGCTGGAGGAGAAGGAAGTTGTCAGATGGCTGGTAGCAGCTGGAGGAGAAACTTCCCCCCTGGCCAGGAGACAGTGCTTCTCTGCAGCTACAGAAGGAGAAAACCGCTGGCCCCAGCCAGCAGAAGGAAGCTGGAGCAAGGTACCTCTGAGGGGAGACAGGGTTACTGGAGACTTCCTGGCCTACTACAAGCGGTTGAAGTGTGAGACCCACTAAGGAGGAGCTGGCTGTTTGCCACATATGCCTCTGATGACATTAACAAATCAGTTAAACTTCACAGCTGGTTGCCAACAGAACCCCTGGATGAAATTACATTCTTATATTATTTTTTACAGTTTGGGGTATAGTCTCATTACATTTCATGGACAGGAATCTTTTCATCTTTCATCACAAAGGGACTCATTTCATTTCAGTGCATTAATGGTATGCAATTCCATTTCAGTGCACTAACTGAAAACACACATGTACAGCTGCTTTTTCAAATCAGAGTAAGCAAGGCAGTGGTTATGCGCCACTGAGAACAACACCAAGTCTTTGTGTTTGCAGAAACGAAAAGCATAGCTCAAGTCATGGAGTGTGTAGTATGCAGGATAGTGAAAACAAATACAAAGATAACCGAGAAAAGTCAGAGTTTGAAAACAAATTGCTGAAAGGCTGGTTGAGAATCTCTGCAGAAAATGTGGCTCATACAATTCATAAAGGGGAGAAAAGAGAGGTTTGTGCTGCTCTTGCTTACGATAGTGTTCCACTGATATTTGCAGATGTGCTCTCACCTTTTGTTTAAGGTCAATCTTCCAGTGCTTGATGTTGCTACTTCTGGCTCAGCAGGCCCCAAATGACCTGAATCCCAAAGGGAGCTGTCAAGCAGTACTTCCCTGATTAACTAAGACCTGTTATCACTTTTTCCCCTGCCAATTGATAGATCTACTAGTCTGAACTGCACACAATGGATCAATTGACAAGAAAACTATTTAATGACAAAGCTTCTAAATGTGGGTCTAAGTTCTTCTCTGCATGTTAGTGTTGGAGACAACCTATTCAGTGGGATGAATGTCACTGATACTGCACTGTCCAGTGGAACTGTAGCAGCTTCTCCGTAGAGAATGCATCAGGGCATATGATATGCAGACGTTTTCTGAGAAATAGTAACATGACCTATTCAGGGCTCGTGAGCCATGTGTTTTGGTGGAAAACAGGTTTTTGGATACTTTTAATATGATTTAGTTCAGTGGTTCCCAACCTGTGGCCCATGGGGGCTTTCAAAGTGTGCCTCGGCTCCCCTCCCACTGGCTGCAGAAGGGAGCCGCTGCCTGAGGAACTAGGCAGAGCGTGTTTCCACAGAACTACAAGACCGGTGCAGGCTCCTCCCTGCAGCTGAGGGGATGGGAGATCAGCGCTCTCCTACCCCTGGCTGTAGCAGGGAACACAGCAAAGTGCTCCGCCTAGGTCCCTAGGTGCTGGGATCTCTGCTGGAGCCAGAGGGAGGGGAGCACTGATCTCCTGTCCCCCAGACTGCAGAAGGAAGCCACTGCCTATAGACCCAGGTGGAGTGCCCGGGGCTACAAGACGCCTGCAGTTTCCCTCCTGCAACCAAGGAGATGGGAGATCAGCGAGGAGGCTGCCTCCTCACTGAACTCCTTCCATCTGGGTGCAGTGGGGGGGTCCTGCTGGTGGAGACTGGTGGCCCTTCAGGGTTGTAAAAATATCTGGCCCTTGAGCCATAAAAGTTGGGAACCATTGATTTAATTGATCTCAGATTGCTAGCACCTGATCATTTTCCATTTGTTTCATCCCTAAAAAGCTGTTCAAACTTCAGACTGGCGTTAAGGTGCAGGTTAGTATTTCATAGCTTATAATAACCGTTTATTTGCTTCACTGTCTATTCTTGGCTCTAAACTCAAAACTTTGCTTCAGATCTACTCAAGAACTTTCTAGGACCAGAGGCGTTTGATCAAGGTTTGGGAGGACATGCTTTCTCTCTAGATTTGTTTTTTTTGTGTTTTTTGGATTTTTTTTTTTTTTTCTCCCTAGGTTATCAACTGAAACGTCACTGGATTACACTCTCAGTTAGTAGCTTAATTAGTCTGTCATTGATATTAGACAATTGTGAATCAAAGTCTGATATAAAATGCTCTTAACTGCATGAGAGCTCAGAGGTAGCACTTTAGGAGATATTACATTATAAAAAAATGGCAAATTTTTAACCCTGAGACAAATTTTTTATATTAATAATCCTGTTCAGGATGGAATTTCAATAGGTCAACTGCTACAGAAATTGTGGTTTTCTATCAAGTTTTCAAGCATTCACAAAAAGCAGTGTAAACAGGGATTCTGCTGCCTTACTCACATTGAGTAGCCCCTTTGCTCCGTGAGGAGTCCCTTTGACCTCAACAGGATGCCTCATTGAGTAAGTCACTACTCACTATGAGAAAAGGTGGCAGAATCTGTTTTCCGTTCAAACATTCACGAAAGAAATAAGAAGTAAAGGGATTCTGAGATAAGACAGATACTCACTGTGGGCCAGATTCTGCCACCCTTCCTCAGGCAGAGTAGTCCCTTACACAAAAAATACGAGTCAATGGGGCCACTCACAAAGAGTGATACTACTCAGCACAAATAAAGGTGGCAGAACTTGGGCCTGGGTGAGTTTAACTATGTTGCTTTACTCAAGTCACTAAAAGTAGGACCACACCAAAATATGTGCACTGCTCTGTATCTGAGAAGTGTCTGAATAAAAGAAACCCAGGAGCAAGAAGCTGGCTCACCCTCAGAATTTTGTCTTTTTCCATCATGCTGCCTTTTTTTTAAGGCAGGTCATGTCTGTTAGTGTTTAATGCTTCCATTGTTCCATCTGAGAAGGAAAGAAGTAAAATGTATAATCTGTTCCAGTGCTATGAACTGTCAAGAATAAAATCTAATCCCCTGGGGTGGAAACAGTTCAATCTATCTCTCTTTCTCTCTTTCATATCTATATTTGTGAAGGGAGTTTGTCTTTTTAAGCATTGACATAAAGTTTATTTGCCTGAAAGATAGGATGAGATTAGGTCATGTCTTATATTATACTCTTTCCTAAATATCATCCTTATATAGTGCATGTAATTAAAAATGACCCCATGGTTTAATTTCCAATTTATCATAGCAGGATAATCTGACCATTTCCCTTGTGATCCTCCATTTATGCTACTAGCCAGATGCAAGGACAAAAACAATAAACCTTGAAAATGCTCTTCCATTGACACTATCCATGTTATTGTCTTAAAGTGGTGTCCATTACTGCTAGGCTTCCACCATGACCAAAACTATAGTTGCTAACTCTACCACTACTGCTCCCCCCCCATCCCCACCCCATAACAAAGTTTTGTCAATCACAGATTCCTTACTTACTATGGTGTTCACTTACAAGTGAATGCTATAGTCAAGGTTCCAAAAGAGTTTTCATTCTAATGGCCATTTTCACATGCACACCATTTTCAGGAACATTCACCTTCTGGGCCTGAAATGTAACCTAACAATGAATTTTGATTTTTAAAATTTGAACAAAAACTATTCTGCTATTTTCTAGTTCAGTCAAGGTAAAAACAAAAACAAAACAAAACAAACCACTTTCCCAGTAGTAAAAAAAAATACATGTTCATATTTCTGTGGGGTGTGATGGGGTGTCCACCGCACACAAGCCCTGAGTGAGTTAATGTGGGCCAGGAGGAGCCAATTAACCTTAGATGCTGCACCTGGAAGGGAATGAGGGCTAGATAAGACCTAATGGTAGATGAAGCCTTATTGGGGGAAGAGTTGGGATAGGATGATAAGGCCAAGAAGTGAGAACAGGAAGAGGGCTGCAGAGATGAGGTAGGCAGCCTTTTGCTAAAGGAAAAGGGAGTTGGCCAGGGACAAGGAGGAGAGCCATGGAGAGAGTAAGCCCTGGGATCCAGCCCTCAACTAGGGAGTTTTATAGAGTCCCAGGGGAGTGAAGTAGCCACAGGGAGTGAAGGATGCTCCTGTTCTGACGCCCTGCACCCCCATGTTTACCCTTCCAGTATAACTGGGTATCGTTTAATGCAAAGCATGTCATATAATATGTCTTTGATATTCTTATAAGGTGCTGATCATTATTGTTGTAGCAATATGTTTATTGCAATTTTATGTAATGTTGCTTTACTATGTAATATTTCCAGAGATGTATCCTCATTGCTTGAAACAGATCCAGGCAAAACTCTCCAGCAGCAGAGGTCCAGTTTACACCTTATCAAGGTGTGTATAGGACAAATCCAGCTCAGCCTTCCAGGAACAAAGGACTGGCCTGGGCAACAAGGGAGGATCAGTTAGTCTCGAGTGAGTCCCCTCCCTTCCCTTGGCCAACTTGGAACCATGAAGAGGTAATGCTCACTGACTCAGGACATGAATGAGTCCATATAAGGATATTATTTGTCCCCTGACCCTGCGGGGTGGGAGGCAAAGCCACAGAGGGGAGAAGGAACATTATAAAAAGGGGACACATTTGCCATGCTCTCTCTTCCACCTCCATCTATAAACACCACCAACCAACTGAAGTGCTGACCAAAGGGGAGAGCCTGGCTGAAGGGTAGCCAGCCAGCCTGTGGTGAGAATCATCTAAAGTGATAAACTCAGTTTAGACTGTTTTTGAATTTGCTGCTCTTGACCAAATTTGACTTGTTACAATTTGACTTATAATCACTTAAAATCCTTCTGTGGTTAATAAATACTAAAACATTGCGTTTGGTTTGAAGTGTGTTAGACTCCACTTGGAATAACAAGGCTGGTGCATATCAATTTCTTTGTTAAACTGATGAATTTATATGGGCTTACATTGTTCAATGGGCATAACTGAATATTGTAAAACGGAGGTTCCTAGGGTTACATCTGGGACTTGGGGTGGGAACTCGGGTCATTCTGTTGCATAATCCAAAGAGTGGCTGGCTAGAAGCACTTACTCACTTAGTTGGGAGCAGTTTATATGCTGGAGGTTGTGTGTGAACAGCCAGGAGTGGGGGTTCTCACAGCAGAGCAGAGTAAGACAGGCTCCAAGAGTGAGGGATTGGGGTGACACAGCAATATGCCAGTCCAGATTGCACGAGGGGAACATCACACCTGTGGTAAATCCAGAGATAAGCAAAGAGATAGAGAAAAGGGGTAGGAAGCAGTACAGAAGAAGAGCAACAAGGTCTGAGATTGAGCAGACCTAGACTGCTAGTCCATAGCTGGCTGGAACCAGAGTAGCAAACAGGCCTGCATTCCCCTACCAAACCTGAGGAAAGCAGCAAAGGACCTGTTGTAAGCAAGACATGACAAGTAATCTTTCTGCTCTGTGCTGATTAGGCCTCAACTGGCGTATTGTCCTGTTCTGGGTGCCAGATTTCAGAAAAGATGTGGACAAATTGGAGAGAGTCCAGAGAAGAGCAACAAAAAATTATTATAGATCTAGAAAACATGACCTATGAGGGAAGATTAGAAAAAACTGGGTTTGTTTAGTTTGGAGAAAAGAAGACAGAGGGAACATGGTAACAGTTTTCAAATAAATGAAAGGTTGTTACAAGGAGGAGTGAGAAATTGTTCTTCTTAACCTCTGAGGATAGGACAAGAAGCAATTGTTGCAACACAGTACCTGATATGTCCACCTCTCGCCCCCACCTAACCACCTGGTGCATCAGCAAAACCTTGACCTGACCTTATTAGGCCATTTCCTCGCCCCTCCTGAAACTGACCAGGTGACCGAGAGCAGCTGCCTCATCACCCAGCCAAAGGTTTGTCCTGGTTCAGATATCTCCCCTCCAATCCAGAGCAACCTGGGCTACCTGAAGCCCCTAGTATAAAACCGGGGCACGCCCCAGGCATCGGTTGAGAGAGCTCACCGTCCACCAGACTGATCATCTGGCCTGTCCCTAACTCTCCCGCTCCCGACTGACTCCGAGCGCGTATCGAATCGTACAAGCCGTCTTTCTGTGTTTCTGCTGTTCAGCAAGCTTCTGGGTGTCATGTTGCAGCTCTTTCTGATGCTGGTAAGATGTTAACCCTTTCTCTCCTCTCTCCCTTTTAGCTTTCATTTAAAACTTGCTCTAAAAGTAATAGCTGTACCCTCTTCCCCCCCCCATCTAGTTTTTATTATTTCTGTTGTTTTAATAAACCCTTAATTTCCAACCAACTCAGTATTGTCTCTCGGGGATCATTAACCTGTCGGGTCAGCAATGAGCTTACCTAATGGTTTAGGTTAGACATTAGGAAAATCTTCCTAACTGTCATTGTAGTTAAGCACTGGAATAAACGTGCTAGGGAGGTTATGGAATCTCTGTCATTGGAGGTTTTTAAGAGCAGGTTAGACAAACACCTGTCAGGGATGGTCTAGATAATACTTAGTCCTCCCATAAGCACAGGGGACTGGACTAAATGATCTCTTGAGGTCCTTTCCAGTCCTATGATTCTAAATTAAAGACTTGGGGGAGCCTTGGTTTGAACTCAACCTGCTAGCTCGTCAGACTACAAATTGCCTTCTCTTCATTAGGCTTTTCCTTTGGGTTAGCTAACACGAGTTTAAGGACACACTCTTTTTTTCCTAAGGAAAACAAAGCTGCTATGGTTGAGTAGATTCACCACTCCTCTTAGTTCTCAGGAGACCTGGGCTCTTATCTGGCTACTGAGAGCAACTTGTTGTGTGATCTTGGGCAAGTCACTTAAATTGGTGCCTCAATTACTCCAAATATGTAATGGGTACTTTGTGTCTTTTGCTCTTTACACAACAAACTTAACATGAAGGACGCACATGGGAGAGTGATCCAAATAACTGTTACTAAACATATGGAACACATTAGGCTACTTACATATATACATAGCTCAAAGATTGTGAAGTCCACTAGAGACACACACACTATGTAAAGGGTTACTACCCAGTTCCTATACACTCCATGGGATGAAAATACTTATTTATCTGCTCTACTGGGGAGAGGGGCACTTTGAAGATTAATTAGTTAATATTTGTGAAGTGCTTTGAAAATTGAAAATCACTAGGTAAGTAGTATTATGGCAGGAGCACTACACAGGGGAGAACAAACATGTCTCTACAAACCTAGCTCTACTGTGTTACACAGAACCTGTGAAAGGAGGAGAGATTCTCAGGGTTTATAGGATCATTAGGAGTTTTGGGTCATCAGGTGCTTGGCAGAAGTATTTTCTACATTTAAAAAAAAAAAAAAAAAAAAAAGGCAAGGAAAGATACAGAGTAGAAAGGATTGTCTTATGGCTAAGGCCCTGATCTGGGATCAAAGTGATCTGGTTTTACATCCTGGCTCTGACACAGATTTCTGATGTAACCTTGAACAAAGTCACTTAGGCCTGGTCTATACTAGAGACTTTTGTCAACCAAAGTCAGCTTTTTGTGCCAAAATAGTGGTGGTGTACACACTGCAATCCCCCTTCCTCCTCCTGACCCAACTCCCTTGATTTTGAGACAAAATAAAACCACCTTGACAAGAGGCGTAGAGCTTTTTGTGCCAAATTTTTAGTGACAATGCGTCAGTGTAGACACTGTGGCTGTTTATGTTGTGGTAAATAAACTCCGTGAAGTGGCCTACAATGCCCATCCTAACTGTTCTGGCAATCAGTTTGAACTCTGCTGTGTGTGTTGTGAATTTAATAAAGACATCCTCTGTGAAGAATAAGCAATTTTTATTTGTCTCTTGCACACAGTGGTTGCACCTCACCTTGATACATAGTACAAGCTACACAGTACAAGATCGCAGTCATAGCATAGTACAGTGCTGTTTACAAAGTCACCTTATTGGTGCTTATTGTCAAAATAGTTCCTCAAGGCCTTCTTGATTCAAATACCCCTCCTCCCTCCCATTATGCCCCTGTAATAGTTCTGACATCTGGTTGTTCATATTCAGCCACTAGACGATCTGCCTCTGTGCTCCACCCAGGGGGAAACTTTTCATCCTTAGCTTCACAAATATTATGGAGCACAGAGCAAGTGGCTATAACCATGGAGATATTTTTCACATTTAGCTCTAATTTGCCATAAAGGCATCGCCATCAAGCTTTTAATCTGCCAAACGCATATTCAACAGTCGTTCGGCACCTGAATAACCTGTTATTGAAGTGATCCTTACTTCTATCCAGGTTGTCCGTATAAGGCTGCATGAGCCATGGCAGTAAGGGGTAGGTTATGGACATCTCAACATCCCCCATTGAAATCTTTTGGTCTGGAAAGAAAGATGGTGGTTGGTGCTTTCTATACAGGCCAGTGTTCCTGAAGATGCATGCGTCATGCACCTTCCCTGACCAACTCATGTTGATGTCAGTGAAATGCCCACAGTGATCCACAAGCACCTGCAGTACCATAGAGAAGTACTCCTTTCTATTGATGTAGGCTGTCGCAAGATGATCCGGGGCCAAAATTGGAATACGCCTGCCAGCTATAGCCCCGCCACAGTTAGGGAATCCCATTGTTGCAAAGCCATCCACTATTTCATGAACATTTCCAAGACCCTCAGTCCTTCATAGCAGAATGTGATTAATGGCTCTGCACACTTGCGATAACATCTCCAACGGTGGACCTCCCAACTCCAAACTGATTAGCGACTGACCAGTAGCAGTCTGGAGTTGCCAGCTTCCACACTGAGATTGCCACTTGCTCTCCACTAAGAGGGCAGCTCTCATTCTGGTGTCCTTGCACTGCAGGGCATGGGCAAGCTCTGCATAGAGTTCCATGAAGGTGGCTTTGTGCATTGGAAATTTCTGCAGCCAAGTGCTCATCATCCCAGACCTGCATAACAATATGATCCCAACCTCAGTGCTTGTTTCGCACACCCAAAAGCAGCAGTGCATCATGTGCAGATGATCTGTGAATGCAAACAGTAATCTGGCGTTGTTTGTTTGCATGGCACACAGCAGGTCAGGCACCTTGGATTTGAGTACCAGTTGGGAGCTCATGATATACTGCATGAGCAATCATGATGTGTTCAGAACACTGACAACAGTGGAGAGCAGTGTAGGATCCATCCTTTCAGATAGAGATGGCAGGCGCTCAGGAAACTAGAGTCATAGAAAAATGCTGCAAAATGCAGTCAGAAATCCATGGAGAGGTAGGATGGAAATCACTGCATCATGGGACATTGAGCCTGCACCCATGATACACTGTGATCCTCTCCGCCTTCCCACAACCCCTAGTGGCACAAGGCGGCGAGTTGCACAGTGGGATAGCTGCCCATAGTGCACTGCTCTCAATGTCAATACTAGAGCACCAACTGTGAAAGAGCTTCAGTGACACAAGTGCTGTGTGGACAGGCACTAGTATTGTAATCACAGCACTTTTGGATCATCACTGTAACTTGCGTCGACAACACTCTGTAGCGTAGGACAAGGGCTTGATCTCTCTGTGCCACAGTTACTCATCTATAAAATAGGACTGATCATATTTTCCTTCTCTCTGTCCTTTGCCTGTCTTGTTTACTTAGATGGTAAACTCTTCATGGCACAGACTGTCTTATTGTATATGTTTATTCCATCTCAGTCAGGGCCTACAGGTGCTACCAGAATACAAATACACAACAACAGAACAGCAACTGAGCTGGTGGATCTTTTGGTGGGGATGTCTGAGTGGGCTGAACAGCAGTTTTGAATATTCTGTTTCCCTTGAGCAAGGTGGGCTTTTCTCTTTACCCTAAAGGTAGATTACTATATGACTTTTGTAAACAATATCTTTAATACTGTATCTCCATTTGCTGTATTCAGATATTTTGAATGTAGTTCTCTGAGCACTCAGACTCAATTTGGCTAGCAATAAGTATAGCTTTATGGAAACTTAATTCTGGTGCAAGCATTAATCACTGACATATGGCTGTTTTCTCCATGAGTCGGTCTCTGATTGCCTCATTAGCAGGGGCGTGCACAGAAATTTAAATTTCACTGCTTTTGGAGAGGCATGTTAAACACACACAAATGAAAAGGTTTGCATGACCCCCCAGATTTCTTGGGGCACCTCTGGAGGGGACATCCAGAAGTGAGGAGGTACCAGCTCCCCCTGGCAGCAGCACTCTCCATGTCTCCACAGCCCAGGGAGGGAAAAAGCAGCAGGGAAGCTGACTGCTGGGTGAGCTCTTCCTTCCCCCACCTCTACAGCTGTTGCTTCTCCTTCCCTGCTGCTGGAGTCTCAGCACTGGTGCCTGCTTTGCAGACCACCCGCTGAAGTGAGTCAGGGGGTGGAGGCAGAGGCAATGAGTGGGACTCCAGCAGCAGAAGGTGAAGCAGCAGTCTGCCACAGTAGGAGCGGGGGAAGGAAAAGCTAAGCCAGCAGCCAGCTGCCCTGCTGCTCCCTCCCTCCCCAGGCTGCAGGGACACATGGAGATTTGAGGGGAGGGGCTGTGTCCCTGCTTGCCTCCCCTTCTGCAAGCCCCTCCTCATTAGTGATATCCCTGTACTGACAATTAACAAGTTTACATGAAGTACAGTAGAACTTCAAAGATACAAACACCAGAGTTACAAACAAACTGACCGGTCAACTAAACACCATGTGGAACTGGAAGTAAGAAATCAGGCAGTAGCGGAGGGGAAAAAGAAAAGAAAGCAAATACTATACTGTGCCTGTATTGCATTTTAAAGGTCGGCACATCTGGGTTTCCTGTCCCCAACTCCACTTGCCATATGAGGGGCAGAGACTTACAGGTAGGCTTACAGGCATTGCTATGAGCCCTTCCTGCCAGCCCAAGGCAGCTCAACTCAAGCACACAGAGCAGAAGTAGTTTGGGGTCTGCACTGTTTCTTGTAAGCCACAGGCTCTGTTTCAACCACTCAAGAGGGAGAAGCTGTTTTGACCACACCATCACCCCCCATCCCCATTAGGAGGGGGACAAGCTTGCAAGCTCAGTGTGAGTCTGAGCCCAGGAAAGACCGAGCTGCTGCTGCTGCTGCTGCTGCAAGGAACTGAAGAAAGCTACTGGCTAGGATGGGAGCTGCTGCTGTTGCAGCCAAATCCTGGCCTGGAGTGGGAACCCCAGAATCTGAGCTGCTGCCTGCATGCTGCACTCTGGAAGAGTTTTAAAGGGCCACAGCCTGTGCACCAATGTGGCCCAAGCTTTGCCTGTGGCTGCATTCCTGGGTCCTGCCAGCACCCCTGGGAGTGCAAGGGGTAGGGGAGGGACGCTGGCTGGCTGAGGGCTGGCACCGACCCCTGCCACGTTCTGCTTCTGGAACATGGCAAGCAGTGCACAGAGCAGGGCAAACTCTGGGGAGAGGCGGCTGAGGGCTGGGGCTCGTAGTGTCAAGGGTGTGGGGTAGCCCCCCCCACCCCAGTTCAGCCCCATGGAAAGAAAGAGGAACAGGAAGCAAACCAGGCAGTGCTGCCAAGTGCCACCTTTGCAAAGATCTTTCCCAGCCTCAGCTGGAAGACACTGACTGCAGGGTACTGTACCATAATATTTTGTTCAGAGTTATGAACATTTCAGAGTTATGAACAACCTCCATTCCTGAGGTGTTCATATCTTTGTGGTTCTACTGTAACAACATATCAGTCAGTAGATTCACCCACTTTCTGGGCACATTGCTGATAGTGATCTCTTCACTCACCACCATTCAATTTAGGAGTGACCAGAAATTAAAGCTAAAATTACTGTAGCATCCAGGAAGAAATATATTAAAATACACTGCTTTTTTAGTATCTGGGTAGTGTGCTAGAAAAGTTTGCTTCCTAGTATCTGAGAGTTGATCCAAATTAATAACAGTATAATACTTATTTTTAAAAGCAGTCTCATTAGGGCAAGAGAGAAATGACAAGAGAGAAATACCTGTTGCATAATTATATACTATTATTAGGGAGTGCACCAGCACTTTTCAGATAATAATATCTTTATTTGAAGGAATTCTAACCAATTACCAAGCATTGTAATCAGAACAGTCACATCTACATAGCAATTTAGGGATAGGCCACAGCTAAATCCAGCCAAACTCCTTGCTTATTCTGTGGAGTCTGGGGGCCAACAAACCCCCTAATGGAATGATCTGAGGAAAATGCCACAAGGGGAAATTGACAGATTTTTCTGACCACATTCCTTCCTCTCTCCTCCCCACAACACACACACACACCCTTGCCCCCCATATATGAGGGGAGATATGACCCACTAATTTGTAATGTTTTAATATTTTATCAAATGGCACAGTCAACTAGTTGGTGTTGAGAACTTTATAGTTCTGACACAAGCATTTATTTGGGGATAATAACACTGTTTCTAAGCCTCCTTCGACCAATGACATTGGAGCCTTCAGCCAAGCCATTCTATAGCGCCTGCTTGTTAGTTTTGCAAACCTTATATTAATATATAAAACTATTCCATTTATATGTTTTATTTATCTATAGATCCAAGATAAGTATTCATATGAGACAAATCTCATGTGGCCCAGATTCTCTGTCCCAAAACACAAACATGTGAGTCTACTAATCACTAACATTAAAGACACATTGCCAGACTCCTAATTAAATATAGATATACAGTAGATGAAAGCAGGCAGCAGTGCTGAGACAGTTTGCTACCATGGCTCTGAGAAATGAGAAGCAGCTAGTGTAAAGACAACTATAAGAAGGAGTTAGTGAAGCTCATTTGCAAGGGAAATGCAACACAGAGCTGACTGCATTCTTTTAAATGCAAAATCATGTTAAATCTGATAGGAGCACTCTGTCTTTCAAGAAGTGTGGGCTTCTATCACTGTTATTGACTGTTCTTCTGTGGAAGAAATAAAGAATGTGCACAGGTGAGAGATAGCTGGCAGAGCTTGCCAAGACCTTACATCAGTGTGAAGGTATTTCTCTGTCCATCTGTAATGTGATAACTTTGGAATACCACATCTGATCAATTCCAAAGTTTCAAAGACTGTTCTAGGCATCAGTGGTCAAAACCCTACTGATTTTGGGCAAAATTGGAAAATCAGAAGGGGGGATATGGGGATACATAGGAGCTCCTATCAGCTCTTTAGCACAGACGCAGCCTCAGTCTCAGGCACCTCTGCAATTGTTAGCTCCATCCAGTATAACCATACCCCTAACTCATCTCTGCATCTTCTTCCAATGGGGTTTAACATGTTGACACTCTAAATGACTTATTCTTCTTTCTCTCTGGGAGATAAAAGGTGAGGGACATGTATGCCGGGTGAACTGCACGTTCAGGGGAGACTACCCCCTCCTCCTGAGGCCACGCCCCTCCGTCCCCTCTCTCGCCACCGCCGCCTGGAGCTCCCCTCTACTGCAGCTGGAGGAGCCACACCCCACCCCAGAGCTGGGCCACTCCAAGTCCCAACGTGGCGGCCTGGCACTCCCAGCTGTGCATGGCCCCAGTCGCCCCAAGTCCCGCCAGCAGCCCCAGCACCAGCTGGGCAGCCCGAGATGCACGTGGCCCCAGCCACCCCGGAGCGCCCAAGTGCCTGCTGGCAGCCCCAGCCACCCCAGAGCAACAGCTGGACAGCCCCAGTGCCCAGGAAACTGCTGCTGCTGCAGTGCCTGGCAGATGCAGCAGGAGGGGGCAGGGCCTTAGGGTGAAGCATGGCAGTGGGGTCACGTCTGGCTGTTCGGGAAGGCTAAGCCTTCCCCCGCTTACATTACCCAGCACCCATGGTGAGGAAGAAGATGGGAATGGGGGCATACACACATGCTCTGGCATCGGGCCGTGGGTACACAGAACCTCTGACAGGAGGGATATTGGAGGGAGTTTCAGGAGTCCCTGAAAAAGAGGAGAATGAAAGGGTGGCACAGAGAGCTTGGGGGGGAATAGAGGAATGCAAGGAGCCTCTGGTGGGTGCAATAATCTCTGCCTACACAAGCTATGATATGTGAGAAGCTCTAGTTTATGCAGCTAACGGAAGAAGGTAACGGTAAATAGTATTTAACATCTATAGAGCCCTTTATATCTCTAAAGCACTTCACATACACTAACTAACACTCACAACACCCCTCTGTAGAGAGGTAAGAATGTATTACCCCTATTTTCAAGAAAGTTCAAAGGCCTGGGGCCTAATCCAGCAGAGCAGTTTAGTCACTGGAGTCAAAGGACTTAAAAATTAAGCATATGCTTAAGTACTTTGGTGGATGGGGACCCTAGTCATGTAAAGTGCTGAGCACCTTGCAGGATCACCCTCAAAGTATATATCTTGTCTGTTAGCCCAGCCTAGTCTAGCCTGGGTGGAGTGTCCCCCCACTGCAAAGCCCTATCTGAGTCAGACCTGTGTGGCTGTGTCCCCAATGTACTAGCCCCGGTGATGGGCTGGAGTTCTGGTGGCCTGTCCCAGGGTTCTTATTGGTACGGAAGCTGGCTCATTCCATGAATTCACTTGCAGGATGCTCTCCCGCTTGCCAAGCACGAAGCTGCTATCTGGCAGTGACAGGAGAACAATGCTTTATGTAAATAACTTCCAAGTGGAGCTCCCATTATTAATGCAGACAGCTCTGAAGGCGAAAGCAAACTGCATTTGACAGCAAGCACTTTTAATGAGAATTATCATTAAGGAAATCAGTCTGCAAATCACAGAGTGATTCATAGCACTCTTGGTTGACTTCTCTGCCTCTCTGTTTCCACTAACCATAAAAGAGTCGTTTTGGGTACATTTTCCCAAATTATGGGTCCTGCTGACATCGCACCACAGCTTCACCAGAAGACTGGTGTCAGCTTTTGGCCAAATGGCAGTTCAGGAGGAGGATTTTTTGGATGGCATCTCTGTTCACATGCAGTGGAAGCACAGCAGAAATGGAACAAGCAAATGTGGGGGTTAAAACACTGAGCCAGTGCAGGGGATTTACAGTGCAGAAGAAGGGAGGAGACAGACAAGAAGTATAGCTGAGGGGGAACAGGGGAAGCATTGGAAAAATAACAGCACTCAGACTTGATTAGCCCGCATTCTAACTGCGAAGTAGATGGGTTGCTAGCCCAGGCTAACGTGAAACACATACTCAAGCCTGTACCCTCAGCTGCGCTTGCTACCTCAGGCTTAGAGCACCTTCAGTCATGGCTTAGAGTTTTTTCTATGTGGACAGAGGAAAGGTTTGGGGCAACACCCGGGCTACAGCCCAGGCTAACTCTGCAGTGAAGACATACCCCACGGCCTGACAGCACAAAAGGAATTAAGTGCCTAGAAAAATGCTGATTCACAAAGCCTGAGTTAGGTGTCTATATAATGAATGGGGAGAGAGAGAGAGGTGCCTTAGACTGTGATTCACAAAAAACAGCATGCTAGGTAGGGAGCAGCCTAAGATAGCCAATGGGAGATGATGACAAGACAGGTGTGTCTGAAGATAAATGCCTAAATCCAGGCTGCAGGGAGGTGCCACTCTGGTTGGGATTCTCAGATGCAAGCCCTCTCTTGGAGATAGGAGGCCTATGTTGTTAGCAAGAGGCTGAGAGGAGGAGGACCTCCTTCATAACCTTTAGCCAAGGGTTAGGGTACTTATCTGGGACGTTGGAGACCCTAGGTTCAAATCCTCCAGCCCCAGTGACGCTGAGCATTTATCCTCCTTGGCTGAGGGGCCCAATCCAGTAGGCATGCTCTGAGCATGCCTACTACATTGGGCCCCACATGCAATTTAGGTGGAGGAATGTGTCTGCCCCTGGTTGGTGAATCACTCTGGGGCATAGGCAGGAGATAGGTGCCTGGACGCCTAAAGGGAGGCAACAGCGCTCGTGCTCAGAGCCCAAAACAGACTCCTCAGGAACTTTTATTTCAAAAACCTAGGCACTCTGTTTAGGTGCCTGCAAGGCTCACCAGGAATTTTCTGTATCACAATGGTCCCCAAACTGGGACTTAGGTGCCTAACACCTTTTGTGCATTCAGGTCCAACTGACTTATCCAATGCCACAGAGGCCTTTTACCTCAGGGTAACTAACGCACCTGAGCTATCCTGATGTAAAATCGCAATGAAGCCACTTCAGTTTTACCATGAGGTAAACTTGCCAAGGTTGACCCCTCGAGGAGGTGTAGAGCTGCTCCCCGCATGGTAAAACTAAAGTGCCTGGTCTTCACTGTGTTTTTACCTCATGCACATTAGTTACCCTCAGGTAACAAAAGGCATCTTTTTTGCAGTGAAGACAAGGTCAAAGGGAGTTATTGGGAGAACCTGAGTTAAGATTAGAACTCAGGAGCTCTTGGCTTTCAGTTTTGTACATTAGACCATAATTCTCCCTCAAAATGAATCTAATGATGTTGAGGTACTTAGCAAAAAAAAGCTCTCACAGGAAATACAAGCCAATACTGGGAAGTGAAGGGAACAGGTACCTTAGGCAAAAGGCACCTAAAGTGCTGCCCCATGTGACTCGTACATCCCTGTTGCAGTGCTGAGCATTCAATAACACAATGTAGGGGTTTGGCGTGTCACAAAACAGCACTGTGCTTTATCACCACATGCAGTGGCTGTGGCAGAGAACACTAACCAGCAGTACATTAAGTAATGATATATTTCACATATAAAGATCTGAGTAAACACATCACACCTTACCATATTTCTATAAACAAAAGGTCCCTTTCCCCCAGATGGCTAGAATTGTTTTTCTGGATTTAGACCAGGTAACATGAGCTACCAGCTGCTTTTGACAATCGTCTTTTAAATAAAATTCAAATTGTACAAAGGATTTATCTGTCACCTAGTGGGTGGATTTTTACTTTTTTTTTTTTTTTTTTTTTTACATATATGCAAAAGATTGTTCAGTGTCCGAGGGTGAAATCTACACCTGAAGCTTTAGCAAGCTTCCAAAGAGTTTAATACCTCATTCATCAAGAGCAGTACTAAGTCCATATCAGATGCCCAACAAGAGTTACACACAGCATTTCTCTGGTTACTTGACTATTTCTTCTCTCCAATTTTTATCTTGGTAAATAAATATCTCAAATTTTTAACATGATATTCCACTAGATTGTGATTTACTTTTGCAAACTGAAATGTGAGCTATGTTGAAAGACTGATGACAGTAATCATTCTGAATTGTGTTTGTGGGGGACTATATTTGGGTATAAAATATTAATCTGTACCAGAATACATTGAGTGGGGTACTTTCTTTTCTAAGGAAATGGCTCTTTTGTTGACATTAAAATAAATGTTAGAGATTGGAACAGGCTAGTTATCTAATAGTTCAAAACATTAGGCTGCCTGGTGACTCATTGTTAGGATATTAACAGAGCAAGATAAATGTTCCTTGCTTTGCACACATGGCTTATCTGATTGGGTTATTGACTGATCTGGAATTAATTTAAGAAGGAGACAGGTGTTGATGGGGTGAGTGCAGTCGTAGAAACTGCAGAGGGCTCAGCTCAGCAAGCAGTGGCGGGTATTGATAAGCTAAAGAAAAAGGTGGGTTTTTTTAAATGCACAAGGGGAACGGAGTAGAGCAATCGGGCAGGGCAGCTTGTGGAAACCCTGTGCTAGCCGGTGAAGGAGAAAGACTTGGTTCTCCAACAAATGAAACCACGTGAATCAGAAATAGTGAATCAGAAACTATATTCAGTGCCTTTCTGTTCTAATAAAAATGTCAAGATCAACAGATGGCCCTCATATACGGAATGATGCAGGAAAAGAACTGGAGTTCAGTGAGGAGGCAATAAACTGGCATCTACTTGCCAATGATAGTAACAGTAGGAGTAAAGTAACAGAAAGTTTTGTTCTGCAGGGTGTTGGTGACACTCCAGAATTAATGTCAGTGGTCTTAGTGGTGCTTAGATATTATGATGATGGGCACTGTAGAAAACACTAAAAAGATGGCTAATACCCTTCAATATCTCACTCACTATCAGATGAGGCATCAGAATGTATAGCTGGCATAACAATTCTACTCTCAAATATGGTAGTTACTGACAGACTGATTTACATGGCTATTTTTGGAACAAAGCAATTTTCTTTGTACAAAAAATACAATAGGTAGATATGAGGTGAAGGTAATCTTTGTTATTTAGCACATCTCCCCAGTACCATAGTTCTCAGCTTCTGAACTATGTAGCTCTTGTTTTTTTTGCAATGGTAAACTAGCTTTAATAGTGGCTTAGAATGTAGATAATTACACTGAGTATATGGATTTCTCTGTCTTTGTAATACTGTATGCATCTCTGTCCTGGATCTCTCACTTTTCACATGAGTAGTCTATCTCTAATATTGATTTGGAACGTAGATAGATAGAAATCCATACTGTGTACTTTCAATCTCTGTACAATCTCTGCTGGTTTGGACTGCAGAAAATTCATATGGATGAATTTCTAATATAATATTTTTCAGTGTGTATAAAAAGAAATTAACTAGTGCATTAAAAGTTACCTATTGTAATATTTGTTTTTCAATCTCCCTATCGGTATCTTAACATCTCCCCTACTTAAACTCCTCCTTTTTAGCATCACTGCTCAATTGCTAACACTTCCAGTGAAATGGCAGTAAATTGACATAGTAGGGCATTTTCATAATGAGACATACCATCTGTTTTCCTTTCCCATAGTATTTCAAATGGTGTCTTGCTTCAATACAAGTTTCTGAGTCTGTCTTTCACATAATGCTACATGCTCATGGTGGGAATGCTGCAAAAATGTCAGTCTTCCAGTTTCTGATAGCTAGAACTTGTCTTTTTATTTTAACTCTGCCTCTCAATTGGCCAAGGCCTATATAGTGGACACAATGTGTGACAAAAACTCAAAACACACAAAATATTATTCAGGCATGAAACTGAAAATATTACAGGATCCAGTCCTTTGGTATGAATTACCCTTTCTAGAATTTGTATATCATGATTCTTTATTGTTGATTTTTATCAGTGAAAGTGAGGGGACACCAAACTTGTACAGAATATAGGTAACTGTGACTAAAATGACTGACCGTTGAAATGAGGGACATCTGAGAGGCACAATTCTAACTTAGTTACTCAGGTTCAAAAATGAATTGAGCCTGGAATTCATTTTTCTGCCTTTCATGACTATATGTTTTCAGATTCTATATATAAATCCCAACTTTTCTGCAGACAATAAGTCAAAGTATAATGAATTCAAATTAACTATAACATTATATAACCTGCCACTCGTCTATTATATCATAACCATCCTTTTCTCCTGTTTCACTCTTATGTAATATAATAGCTGATCTCCTCCTGGATCTATCAGCCCCCATATTCTTGTGCTGGATTCATTAGTATACCAAATTCCTATAACTTTAACAACCTGCTTTATTATAGTTTTAGATGTTATTTAATACAGATTCCCAATAGGATGCTAGGCACTTTATAGACATGTAAGAACACAAGGTCCCTGCTCCCCATTGAGCTTTCAAGCAACATACAAAGGATAATTACTTTATCGGGCATTTCATTTCCACAGACTTGTGTGTGGGCACAAGTGCAATTTTACCTGTATTTTATAACAATATGGTTAATAAGCCCTTAACTTGTTCTGCACAGTTTTACTCTACTAAACATCTTTTCCTTGCCTTTTCCAGTATCGACCATGCTGTGTAATCCACCTGGTTACATTGATAGGATTTATTTTCCTTAGAGGGTTCTTTTTAATGTTATTAATCTCTGTTAGTTTCCTTGTCATATCATCCTTTTGCTGTTGCTTACCAATTCCTTGGCCTCAGAATTAGACAGTCTTAGTGTTTTGAATGTTGTCTTGTTCTTTTGTTGGATATTAGCCCCAAAACACACCTCCACTCCACCCTCTCATATTAGTCAGGCTCTTAAAATTATGTCCCTACTTTATAATTAAAAATAGACTCATAGACTATAAGGTCAGGAGAGACCAAAATGATCATCCAGTACAGGGCTTCTCAAACTTTCTTGCTGGGACCCCTTTGAAAATATTTCAGGCTGTGACAACCTGCCCCCCCCAAAAGTGATGACCCCCCATGCCATGCCACCCTCCTTCATGTCATGCCACCCTTACTTCTGCACTGCTGCTGGGGGTGTCACTGCCATCAGAGAACCTGGCTAGCAGCCGCTGTTCTCTGGCCAGCCAGTTCTGAAGGGTTCTGGCTGTCAGCCATGCACAAAGCTGCCAGCCACAGCCCTGGCATGTGCGGGGACTGACAGCTTGCGACCCCTCCCCCCCCAGCAAGCTCCCGACCCCCAGTTTGAGAATCCCTGATCTAGTCTGACCGCCTGCACAATGCAGGCTATAGAACCTCACCCACCCACTCCTGTAATAAGCCTCTAACCAAGCTAGTATTACATTTGGTGATTGTTCTCATGATTATCTCTCAGGACCTCCCCCTGCCTGTGCAGAAAGGAAGTAGTGCCACCTTAGTGTGATATCATCACCCCTCCCTGGCTGTGCATGGATGTCCTTGCGCTGGAGCCCCATGTGGATGGATCTATGTGGGGAATTCAGGAGCAGGCTTGGGGTAGAATAAAGAAGGTGGGATAAAGGAGATGTTGTGCTCCACTGCACTATTCTATGCAGCGCTCAGGATTTCTTTGTGGAAATGCAAGAAGCAGTCAATACAGCCTGGAGCTGATCCCTCTCTCAAGATTCCCTCTGTAGATCCAACTGCACATTGTCAGGGGAAGATCCAAGCCCAGCCAATCTTGCTAGATCTGTTCTGCCAGAAAAAGTGAGCCAACAGAAGAGCAGCTGTCCCACCGGATAGCTCATGTTTCATTGATGGGTGCTCCTTTCACAATGAATCCCAAGAAGCTATGGGGTTAGATCAGGGCACAGCTGCCAAAGTTTATAGCCCTCCAACCGTCTTCTGTTGGAGGGAAATGTTACAGGAAATCTGAAGTTCACCTTCTGTAGTTTTCAACCATAATCCCTTGGGAGGGGGATGAAAAAGAGGGGGAAAAGGGGAGAGATTTCAATAGCCAAGGATAAGTGGCTTTTCCTCTGTCTAGTACAGCTCAGCATGTGGCTCTTGTATATCTGTTAAAACCCAGAAAGGTCTGGATTATGGATTATACTTCTATTAATTCCTCTTGGGGCTGAAATTTTCCATGCCTTGTGGACTTCTTGTTTTTGATAGTTTAAGCAAAAATCCTTTAAACAAAACTCAGTTATGGTTGAATCTAATTTGTTTGGTCAGATCTCTTTGAGAGATAAGGAACAAGACAAGTTTGAAAAACTGCTTGAGTAGTTTGGAAATTATGAGCACTGTAAATTTTGTGCAGTAGGGTTAGCTGTAGATACCACAAGTAGGTTTAACTGAGCTCAATAAGTTGCGGGGGAAAGTCACAACCACTCAAGGGGGTGTCTTGCCCAACATCCAGGCTCTGTTGTGCTAAAAAAAACTGAGAGTCATAAGGCCAAGAGGAAGTAAAACTGACCAAGAAGAAATGGAAAACTACTCCCAAAATCTAACCTGGCTCTGAAAGCACTGCTAAGTGCTTTAGTTTCATCTTTCAAGAACTTTTGGAGTCTGATAACTTCCTGAAGCCTTTGGAAGGTTTAACAGCAGACTGGGCAAAAAGAGGAGAAATCAGTGAGGATGCCTGTCTGAAAACCAAATGACCCAGGGAATGAGTACAAGGTTGGAAGTGTAGTGCTTCTGAGTTCTGTTCCACTTGTGCCACTGACTGGCCTTAGTCATCTTTGGCATATAAAGCCATTTAGAAATATTATTTAGTTAGGCCTCATAACATTATTATGAAATAGGCAGATATCTTTATTTTACTTGTACAGATGTGAAAACAAAAGTACCAAAGAGGGTAAGTGAACCATCAAAGGCCACACTAGTCAGAATTAGAATTAGCATTAGAAACCAGTACCAGTCTTAGGCTTACATTTATCGGACTATAACAATGTCCTACGTTCTAAGAATTACATGAGAAAGACATTTCACCTCACAACAGACAAGTGGACCAGTGTCAGAATACTGACACAATATGTCTGGATCTGCTTTGCAGAGGAAACTTGGTCAGAGAGAAGGACAAACAGTACTGCTGCAGCATTCAGCAGGATGCTTTACTGTGTACACACTTTCCATACTGCTCAAGTTAAGGAAGTGATAGACAGATGAATGGTAGACCAGCTCCTCCCTCTCTCTTCTGGGTTTGTTGCCTTCAGCAATGGGGACATTGTGGAACATGGTAAAACAGACACAGAAATGGTATATGACTTGCTCAGAGAACACTTTGATGTATAACATTTCTCACCAGTCTGGGAGGTCAGAGACCAGAGTACTAATCCTTACTCTGATACTGACTTTCTATGTGACCATATTCAAAAAGAAAATGAAAGAAGTAATCTTTGGCTTGTAGTCCATCCTTGTGTGGAATGTTGGTGTAGAGAGCTTCTACATCCATAGTGGCTAGGATGGTGTTTTCTGGGAGATCACTGATGGATTGTAGTTTTCTCAGGAAGTCAGTGGTATCACGAAGATAGCTAGGAATGCTGGTGGCATAGGGCCTGAGGAGAGAGTCCACATGGCACTCTTACAGCAGGACTGTCAGGCTAATGCCTGAGATGCCTGAGGTGATGGGCGTCCAGAATTCCCAGGTTTGTGGATCTTGGGTAGCAGATAGAATAACCATGGTTGGGGCTCAGAGGGTGTGTCTGTGTAGATTTGTTCCTGTGTTTCTTTAGGGAATTTCTTAAGTAGATGTTGTAGTTTCTTTTTGTATTCCTCAGTGGGATCGGATGGTAGTGGATCTCAGGCATTGGCACTCTCACAGCAGGACCTATGCTACACTGATGACATTTTCATCATCTAGACCCACGGGAAAGAGTCCCTCAAAGAATTCCACCGGGATTTCAATAATTTCCACCCCACCATCAACCTCAGCCTGGACCAGTCCACACAAGAAATCCGCTTCTTGGATACTACAATACAAATAAAGGATGGTCACATTAATACCACCCTACACCGAAAACCAACTGACCGCAATACATATCTTCATGCCTCCAGCTTCCACCCTGGACACATTACACGATCCATTGTCTACAGCCAAGCCCTAAGATAAACCGGATTTGCTCTGATCCCTCAGACAGAGACAAACACCTACAGGAGCACCATAAAACATTCTTAAAAGTACAATACCCACCTGGAGAGGTGAAGAAACAAATTGACAGAGCCAGACGGGTACCCAGAAGTCACCTACTACAGGACAGACCCAACAAAGAAAACAACAGAACACCACTGGCCATCACCTGCAGCCCCCAGCTAAAATCTCTCCAACACATCATTAAAGATCTACAACCTATCCTAGCAGATGATCCCTCACTCATTCAAGCTGTGGGAGGCAGACCTATCCTTGCTTACAGACAGCCCCCCAACGTGAAGCAAATACTCACCAGCAACCATACAACAAGAACACTAACCCAGGAACCTATCTCTGCAACAAACCCCATTGCCAGCTCTGCCCGCACATCGACTCTAGTGACACCATCACAGGTCTTAACCACATGAGCCACACCATCAGGAGCTCATTCACCGGCACATCTATTGATGTAATATATGCCATTATGTGCGAGCAATGCCCCTCTGCCATGTATATTGGCCAAACCGACTGTCACTACGCAAAAGAATAAATGGACACAAATCAGACATAAAAAATGGTAACATCCATAAACCATTATAAGAGCACTTCAGCCTCCCAGGACACTCTGTAGCTGACTTGAAAGTTGCCATACTTCTACAAAAAAACTTCAAAAACAGACTTCAGGGAGAAACTGCAGAGCTGAAACTCATATGCAAACTTGACACAATCAAACTGGGTCTGAATAGGGACTTGGAATGGTTATCTCATTACAAGAAGTAATTATCACTGTTCACACATTCTCACCTCCTAATCAATGGTTGTGAATAGGCCTCATCTACTCTAACTGAATGGACTTTGCTAACACCTCCCCTCCCCATTGTTGTTCCTTACCCTTGGATGTATATACATACCCCCTATCTGATTTCTATTTCTTGCATCTGACAAAGTGGGTTGCAGCCCATGAAAGCTTATGCCTGCAGAAATTACATTTGTTAGTCTTTAAAGTGCTACAGGACTCTCGTTGTTTTTGGTGTATACAGACTAACACGGCTACCCTCTGGATCGTTTTCTGTGTGGCTCCTGGATGCTTTGCAGTCAGGATTCAGACCAGAGCACAGCACAACTCCAATGGCACTGAGAGATTACCCCATCCAATCTACATATTCATACCACTTCACTTCCCTGCAGTTTTCAACACAGCCAGATGCAAAGTGCTACTATGACCCACTTTCATGACACAGTTGGGGTAGATGGTGCAGTGATATGTTAGCTTAAGTGAATTGGTTTGGACCAGACCCAGCAAGTAGCGATTGTCCTCCTCCCCAAAAGCAAGTAATTAGTATCCACCCTGAACCCTATCCTCCATAGTATATACATGCAATCACGTGGGGAGTTTGCCATTGACTCTGCTGCCAACAGTATGCCAGTAGCACCCAGCTAGATATTTGATTTTCTACAGATGCAGCCAAGACCTCAAAAAGATGTCTTAATGCTTACGAAGATCACTGCTTGATGAAGAGCAGCTGGGGCATGCTGTATCAACATGGCAACTTGGACTCTGACTTAATTAGAATGTTAGTGTAAATTCTGCTTTATAAGGATGAATTTAGCTCATGCTAGTAAGTAAGAGGTTTTAAATTAAATGTAATAGATTGAAACAAAGTTCAGATGTTGACAAACTTAGATGATGAAATATAACTCCCAGTGGAGAAAGAATATCTCACAGACATGGAGTCAATGATAAAATGAGTACTGTCTTCAGAGGAGCCCAATCCCAGAATCCACTGAAGTCAACGGGATTTTTTGCAATCAACTTCAGTGGGAGCAGAATTGTGCTCTCTGTTTTTACTCAGGCAAATCACAAACTGATATCAGTGGAACTGTTTCTCTGAATTAAAAAAATGAAGAATTGGGATGCTTGTTGAGATACATATGGTACTTAGTCATTTAAGTTATTCAGTAACATTCCTATGGTACTGTCAATTTTCCAGGTCAATTGGAACTTTTGACAGAGTTTGACCCTTTTATTGTCAACACCGTCTGAGGCAATAAGATATGGGTTTACTGTAGGAAAAGGCATATAGAACAAAATGGAATAATTCTGCTAATGGCTTGTGAGCCTGCAAAAGCAATTTTTTACCATATTAAAGAAAGCCAAGTGTTATTCAGCACTTCTGGACTTCACTTAAGATCTGTCACCAAGAGCAGATGCTAATTATTAAATATAGAAGCATTTCCAAAAATTCAGCAAGTACTGAGGAACTATTTCTGGTTTGCATATCAAATATATTTTAGATATTTATATTTTATAAACAAGAGGAAATAAATTATAGCATTTTAAAAGGCCACACCTAAAATACCGCATCCAGTTTTAAGTAGTTTATCCTTTTAATGATATACAAATTTTGGACAAAAAACCATCAAGCAAGCAAACAATTCTGAGGTTTTGAGGGTCTTACCTATGAATCATGCTTACAATGGTTTTCTGTCACTTCTCTCTGGAGCACTGAAAAAGGATCACCCATTAGGATGTGACGGGTGTAATCTCAGACAATTCAGTTGCCTTTGATTTTCAGGGAGCAGACATTGGTATTCCTAAAGTCTTTTGTCTTCACATTGAGCAGCTCTGGTTTAATTCTTTCTTCCAGAAAAGATGTGACTTTTACCTATAATGGTCTAACAGGATATTACACAACAGGATCCAGTTTGGGAAGGCAGGGCTGTTTTGTTGAGTCATCCTGGTGTCAGGTGTTTGAAACCTGTCTATAGGATAGGTGATGGGTAATTACTGCTGAGTCACAGTAGCAGGTGCCTTTGCTAACTGAGCCAGGGATATAAGAGGGGTTGGAGTCTCCATCAGAGACCGAAAGAAATAGTGTTTGGGACAGAGAGGGCCCCTAATAGCAACCAATCTTACTGAGAGAGTTTAGACTGAGGTTTACGTTTGGTGGTTGTTATTCAAGTTACCATTAAAATCAATCTTCTTGATGGAGTAAGATTTCTTTTTACTATATACATTAGATGTATATTCTGTTGTTTTCTTTCAGCAAAAAAGTGCTTGTGTTTTAGTTCCTGAGCTAAACTCCTGTCCAAAGATTAAGAAACCTTGAAGATTTAAAGCTATGATTGAAACCTGAAAGAAGGCCACACACACTTAGTTTATGCAGATTGATTCCAGAAAGGCTGGAAACAATACTCTCAGTCATTAGTGTAGAAAAAAAGCTTTCGTTTTCTTTTGATGTATCTTGAAAAATGCACACCTCCTTTGTAGTTTCAAAGTGGTTTTATCAGTGAAGACTACAGAATGCTGATACTTGCTTTAAAATGTCAAGTTAAATAGGAGGCCTTGTACTAAGTGGTGAAGAATGACTGTTGGATCAGCAAAAAGCATTAAAATATTGTGAAAGATCTGGTCTGAACTGCCAGAAACCTGGGATGAAAGATGAAAATTCTTCCCAGATCACCTTTTATGTGAGTTGTTCTGCAGGGATATGGGCTTAGTGTTATAGCTGGTGAAATAGTCATCCTACCAACTTAGGCAAGTACCAGTTATATTAGTCAAGCATATGCTGTATGTTAGCTGTCTCTCAGTGCAATTTAGCAGCTGTCAATAAGGACGAGAAAGAAGAACACATGACCAGCTAGCTCTTTACAGACTAGCAGCAAATGATACACATGCCACAATCTGAGTCTCTGATCTAATCTACATGTTTCTATATAAACAAATAAAACTCAAATTCCTGTAGATCACTTATAAATCTTATGGGAGTGCCTAGAGATTCAGTGGGTAAACGTCTGAAAAAAAGACTTTTGCTTCTGTAAAAGAGACCAAATTAAAGTTACCAAATTTTAAAATAATCTATTGAGTGTATTAAACGTCACTTCCATTGTAGCATTTGGATCAGAGAGAGTCTAACTTATGTGGTAAATGCAAGAGGAATTGGAAGTAGGAAATATAGGGACCCATGAAATCATATATGAGCATTGGGAGAAAATCATCAGTGCTATAGAAGAAATGATATGTCTAGATATACAACTTCCACTGGACTTGTATTAAATGGCATCAAAGACATACCTGTTGCTAACTCTGCAAACCACATTTGGATTAAAACAGCACAGTAATGCTTATATATATGTATAAAACATAAATATAGCAATGTCCTGTATTTGTATTGTATTTATTTTGGATTCATGCTCATTTATATTTTACAAAGTTTGTTTGCATAATTTATATGTAGATATAGTCTTATGCTTTGTGATAACTGATTTGATATAACAATATAGTATATTGAGAGGAAACCTCTTTGCTGTCTTTATTTATAAAAAAGTTAATGTAAAGAATAGTTTTAAAGGTTGGTTATAAATAGATGTCGATTCCCAGAGACAAATTTTCATTAAAAAGTAAAGAAATAAATAAAGCCATATTACTGTGTTAAAAAAACCTTATTAGAACTCTAAAAACTAATATCTGAAAGCCAAATAAAAGTATAGATTACACACACAACCTTAATTTTCACCTTCTCACACCACTCAGTCTATCTGTCAGAAAACTCCTGTACAGCAATCCACTGCGCCACTAAAACATCTCTTTCACATTACCAGTATCCACCACAAACCATTGATTCCACAATTTAAATACAGATTTCCAAACTATCTCACATCCTAGAGATATGGGACACTAACCCAACACACATACACATACACTTCTGCTTACACATACACCTGTTGTCTGCAAAGAACATTGACATCTTCTCTCTTACTCATCATATGTAATCCAGAAATAATTCTACTTCTGAGCCATCATTTTGCAATGTGTTGTGCAGACTAATTAACTTATCTGCAATCACTCTTCCAAGTATATATTAGCTTAATATCACATCTACACTTCCCTTATTCACTTCCTGAAATAGTTTAAATAAAAACACTGAAGCGTGTACACCCTAACATTTTGTGTGGGTTACTCATTCACACAAATCAAACGAAGTATAAATAAATGTGAGGTGGGGATGGAGGATGGAATTAAAGTTGTTTTTTGCAATCTGAATTTCCAGATTTCCAAACTGTTTTTAAACCTTAACACATTGAGTATGAAAGGTGCTACAAGAAAATTATTTTACCTTCTTATTTTCAAAATGAATACAACTAGGAGATACATCATATATCACTTTGAAGAATTTAACAGGGCAAATGATTTAATTCTGTCTGAACTTAATTATTACAATATCAGAGATGAATCCAATCTGATTGTGGTGATTTATTGGTGTTCATCCTTCCCAATGTGTGTTGAATCCTTTTGGCAGTGATTTAAGTTCTCTCATCTGTTTCATCCTGGTACACATCTGCTCAAAAGTGTCACATGTAGGTCAGAAACAGCCAGAGCCACAAACAAATCGTATAAAGCCAGATGGTTACTGATTGCATTCTGGGAAAGATTTTGGCTGAACAAACTAATCATTTGTTCTGTTCTCATCAAAAGTATTTCCCGTTTCTAGAAATTTTCACCATATTTTTTAATGACATTCAAGTTTGGCCAATATAATCTCTCAAATGCTGCAACTTGCAATTGTCAATGGTCTTTGTTATTTGTCAGTTTCTCTTGCTTCTCATGTTTTCATTTTCATCAAAATAAAGAGGGCAAAAGGTGGCCAGTTTGTGACAAAAAACAGAACTGAACTAAATTCCACACTGAACTCCAAACTAAACCTAAAACCCATTACATTCTTATTCCTAATTCATGGGTTTCTTCGTATTCCTGACCATAAAGTCAACCTGATAAATTCTTTATTTGACTTTTTCAGTGGAGCTAATAATATCCATGTACCAGTAGTAGTGGCTAACAGAGTTCACATCTCCGTTCCTTCATAAGTTTAGTATCTCTTGAAAGTATCTGATCATAATAGTATAACAATATTCTATTCAATAATATTGGATAACACGTTTGTTTTAGAGGCAGAAAGATAATTGTTGCTGTGTGGACTAATCTACAAAATATTCAATCTGCTGAGTAGCTGGTGTTGTCTTATTTTAATTAGGATTACTCCTTCATATTAATCAGGACTACTACTACTTGTGGTTTTGGTATTACAGGATTTATTTCTCATGTCTAAATGGTACACTTGACACAGTACTAATTATGATCTAAGAATTATGTCTGAAACTATCATGTGATATAAAAGTGCCATTTCTATATACTGTAATTCTTAATAACTGGTAAATTCTAATTGTGTTAATCATAATTTTCTGTGAAGCAATAAGTCATCTGTGTTCAAAGACTGATGACAATTTCAAGATCATTGTCCATTTCACGACAGCCATATATATCGAGTAAGCTTCTAGTAAAATATTTTTCCCCATGAAAAATTTCACCAAAACCAATTATTTCACAAATTTCTGTTTAGCTGAAAAGCTATTTTCCACTTAAATAATGTTTCAATGCAAAATTTATTACCAGCTTTATTTTATACACATATATACATACAGTGTTCATCTGAATTTTTGCCGGTAAGTATTATACGCATTGTTTAATTCAGCAGGTATTCAATCCTTTGGTTTCCTAAATTAATTATATATATATATATATATATATATATATATATATATATATATATATATATATATATATATGGAAAAAAAAAAAAAAAAACCAAAAACAAAAACAGAGATTAACCATTCATGGGTGTACCTACTATAATTTTAACCATTTAAAACATTTTATAGAGGATGCTTTATCCAGCCCATAAATGACACAGATCAAATGATCAAAAGGCTTGCTTGTTAATGAGGTGTTCATAGCTTTGAATAAAAGCTATAGGGCCACTAGCCTGAGGAGCGAATGGGCAGGATTAACAGAATGTTATAGTAATACAAATAAATAACAACATGGGTTCCTGTATCTTTGGAGTTAACAGCAGTGTAAAGATATAGGTGGATAGATATATATACAGATAACAGAGGATCACCATCACAAACAAACTACTACAATGTTAATACAGTTGAGTCTGCAATGAGGGTAATTATGTTGGGGGTGAGGGTCCTCTTGACTCCACAGTCTCCAAACCCTCAGAGCCAGGTTTTATGGTTTCTTTTGCATCTGCTTAGGTATTCCTAGCCGCTGGAGCCATATAGATCCAAAACCCCTCCTTTGGCTTACCACCAGTAGCCCCTCCTTGCCAGCTTTTCTGTAATTAACAGACCGCCTCCATTCAGCAATTCTTTGTGCTCTCTCCTGTGCAGTCATACATGGGACGTAAGTGCCTTGGGAGGGCTTTGCAATGAGCCTCCACACTTGGGATGCATTTAATCTTACGTGAATCCCTACCAGTCTTTCAGATAATATTTCTCCCCACTCTATATTTTCCCCAGGGTATTTTGTTGCACAATTAGATCTTCTTCTGGTATGTGCACAACGGGGAGAGACACACAAAGTACTAAGAAACGAAGAAAAAACACTGGTTCAGATGAACAAACTGCACGGATTGTTTTTTAAATGCAAAACATAATTTGGGAAGTTCTTAGTAATCTCTTGCACAAATGTTTGTCTTTCCAGTACCGATATGGCTGTCTCTCATGTTGGGTTAGGGAGAGCTAGAGGATTCAGTCACATCAGTGGAAAGGAATGCAGACCTTATGCTTACGTTGTCAGACTTCAGAAGAGTGTGAAGACAACAGTCTTTCTACATGATGGGCCCAATCCTCCTGTGTTCATTCATTCAAAATTCCCTTTGACTTCAGTGGCGTTTTGCCCAAGTAAGTAGCACAGGATCAGGCTCCTACACTACAAAACAAGCTGCTTCCTTTGTGCTGGCTAGTAACTATGACTCCTGCATTGTTACTAGAGACCAGGTGCAGTATTCATTCATTGTCAAGGTTAGAACTCCTCTCCCCTATATTAAAAAACTTCAAAAACAGACTTCAGCGAGAAACTGCAGAGTTGGAACTCATATGCAAACTTGACACAATCAAACTGGATCTGAATAGGGACTTGGAATGGTTATTTCATTAGAAGAAGTAATTGTCACTGTTCACACATTCTCACCTTCTAATCAATGGTTGTGAATAGGCCTCATCTACTCTAACTGAATGGACTTTGCTAACACCTACCCTCCCCATTGTTGTTCCTTACCCTTGGATGTATATACATACCCCCTATCTGATTTCTATTTCTTGCATCTGACAAAGTGGGTTGCAGCCCATGAAAGCTTATGCCTGCAGAAATTACATTTGTTAGTCTTTAAAGTGCTACAGGACTCTCGTTGTTTTTCCTTCCCTATATTGTCTCCCTTCCTTGCCTTTTTTCCATACATAACCCCTAGTCTACACTCTTCTGTGCAATTGGCTTGATCATCTTCTTGTTGAAAACCTCTTGTTCAATAAAGTATCCAAAAGTGGTCAGCTCAGATTTTTACAATTTTGCCCACATTAAGCATTTCTATACCATCCAGTATATTGTCCGTCTGTCAATCCCGTTATCAATTATACATAATCAGATGAAAGGCAAAATTCTGACAGGATAAAAATCTGGAAGGTTTCTGTATAACTCTAGGTTTGGGGGCACTATCCTATAGAAATAAAACAACAAAAGAAAGTATTCCATCTTCTCTAGCTCTTTGAAACCTGACCGAACATTTGGTACTACCATACATTCAATATCCAATGTCAAATGGCTTTCACTTAATTTTATGATTGCAAAGACATGGGGTGAGAAGCAACAGAGAGGGAGTGGAATTTAGATCTGGGACTCTGTCTACATTTACCTGTGAGATTTGGAGGCAGTCGACAGGAGTTACGCAAAGTATGAAAAAAACTTGCGTAACTCCCGTCGACTGCTGAGCTTCTCTTCTGCGCTCCGTCTTCACTGCGCTGCGCCGACGGGAACAGCGTTCCCGTCGACACAGTGCTAAGCTACTTGTGTAGCTGGTCTTAGTACGTCGATTTCTGGATCGACTGAGCGGGTCTGCACTGACCACTCAGTCGATCCAAAGAAATTGATCTGACGGCAGTGAATTTGCCGCTGTCAGTGTAGCCGTAGTCTTGGTGGATCAGTCATTTTCATAGAAAATGTATGGTGTACAACATGACAAGCTCTAATGAAACACGGAAAACATTTTTCTATTAAGAATAAGGAGAGATAGAGAAGTGAAGTACAAAATACTAAATTAAGGGCAAAATACTTTAAAGGGCAAAATACATTGCACATAATTGATGGGACCCACCCAGCACATGTTAAAATTTAGCCCAGTGATGTCTAGTGTTCCAAACACACTTTACTCTTAGTGAAAAAGCTTGATCCATTTGCAAAGAAATTAAATATATAGAATACTTTGGAGGCCTAATCTCTTCAATCAGATTGCCAGGTAACTAGTGTACTGCTGAGACAGACTAACAGTACAATCCCCATTCATTACATTCAGAATAATTTGCCAATAGGAGCAAATACTGTTCCCATTTTTCTGCAAAGAAATAGATTATTTAAGTCATGTGTTTGATATTAGAAGTCTGAAGACACCCAAATGTGGTCAATTGGAGATGATGTGGGAACTCAAGCTTCTATTCCAAGCACTGTCAAGTACTTCCTGCATGATCTTGGGTAATTCACTTAATTTTCCAGTGCTTCCCTTTCCCAGTCTGTGTAATGAGATTAATGACACCCACCTTTATGAAGTGCTTTGAGATCTATGGTACTTCATACAAATATATAAATAATAATTACTATTTTGTTACCTTGTTCTAAAATTGTAACCATTATCAATAAAATTTCAATTCATTCTCAAATGTAACCGAATAAAGCAAATTAGTCTTATCCACAACTAACTTTTTATCCTCATATTTCTCAATCTGCTACTTCACCTGATGTGATCTATGGACAGTTCTTACACTTCACTGATCAAATGTGTTTTCTAGCCTATCAATCCTCTTACAACATAATTAAATATAAATATTTTGTGCATCAATCATGTAAACTGTAATTTGAACTTCAAAAGATGGCATGCAAGCCACTTTTTAGATTTAATCACCTCCATGCTGAATGACAGACTAATTGCCCTCAGCAGATGTATTTGTCCATTGCTACTGATATACCTGATATGTCCAGAAATTCCTTTTCATCTGAATAACATTTGAGGTTTACCAGAAATTTTTAACAAAAAGTAATGCATGTTCTAGCATGACAAAGGATGGTTCTGAAATTACTATGCAATGTCTAGGCTGCTACTTAGAGAGTACTAGGGATAGTACATGATAGTTGCTCTATACAATACAGAATGTGAGGCATAAATAGTGAATTCATTTTACTTATCTGTGCTGTAAGGATGGAGTGATGGGAAATTTATTATAGCCCTACCATTCTCACTAAGATAGTTAATGATCTGTCAGGATCTCCCTAATAAAATCCTCTTTCACGGGTTGATTATTGTAACAATAATTCTCTCCAAGATGAACTTACATATTTGATCATTGCCCGGAAACTTAGATGCTTTGCCAGTTTTGAAAAAGAAAATTAATTTTACTTAGGAGTTTTATCTCTAGTTATGACCCATCATGTTTTTACTCTCTGAGCAAAAGATTTCTCTAGATATGATTTTAATTACTCCTTTATATTTCTATTGAAACTAGGTGGGTGTATTTATGATTGTATGTAGCATCAGAAAACTGCACTAATGAGGAAGCCTGATTCACTGGTGTTTCTCCCCATGTCTCTTTATACGTGTTCCTTGAAGGAAGAATATTAATCCTGGTCAATAATAAGTAATACTGCAGAATTCTGACCTGAATCTGATGGTACCCTATGGCATATATATGGTAATGCATCTGCAGGGGATTGGATTTTTAAAATTTTTTGAGACAACCCTTCCCACCCCCCACAATTGTGTTTTCGCAATGCTCTCAACATTTTTCAAGCAGATTTACTCATAAGCATTTGATTTCAGAGTATAACAGGTAGAGATGATCAAACTACCAGTTTTGAATTGTATGTCTGATAAAGTAAGCACTTTTTCTTTTGAAAATTGTTTTGCAAGTAATTTGTGTGAATATATTTAAGCCTTTGTTTTGGTCACAAACTGGTCAGAGTATTTACACCGTCTGATTGGTCACCTAAGTCAAAGGGTATTGTTTCTCTTCCTTGCTTAGATGGCTCAAGATTTATGGCCAAAAAAAAAAAATCCTTTTATCTGTTTTCAGATAATCAGCAAATATTCTTTACTGTTCCATAAATTAGTTTTCAAAGAATGCAAAAGTTTTCAAAATGACCATGAAAACACTTGAGGTGCAAATACTTTTGTGATTATTTATTTATGTAGTATTTACAATGCTTTTTAGATTCTGCAAACATTCTTGCCAAAAAAAAAAAAAAAAAAAAAAATTGCTCACTCAAGTGTTCATTAATAAATTAAAGGGTCACAGATACCAACAGAGCTATGTGTTTTATTCATTAAGGTATTACGTGTTAGTTTTTTGCTGTATTCCCCAAATTATAATTTGTTAGTGGGTTTATTGATAAGCTTGTCACCGCCTCCAAAAATTATTGGGAAGTCTTTGTATCACAGCCATTGTTTTAGGTATGATACTGTGAATGGAACATTGTTTTACAGTTACTTCATTTTTTCTCTTTTGGATAATTATTTAAATTGATAACTTGATAGAGGTTTAGCGAATATAGAGAAATGTTTTGCTTATGACCTCTAGTGGCATGAGAGGAGCAGTACATTAAATTACTTGAAATACAGTAGGTACATTTGGAAAAAAGAAAGTTATAAAAGCTTGGCACAGCATAATTCCTAGTCCAAGTTAGAATAAAGTTTAGCCATGAATGGATTTTAATTATCCATTGCATTTATCCTAGTTAGATAAGTACATGTAAGTCTGTTACATTAAGATAGCCGTTCAAATAATGTGATAGCTATAGACATATTTAGGGATCTGCAGAATGCTTGATTGCATGGAAGCCTCTTTGCTACACATTTAACTATGCTAAGCCACTCTACGTAATCCTCAAATTAACAATATAGACAATATAGATAAAAATGAAGTTAATGCATAACATTTTTTTTTTCATTTTCTAAGCACTTTGCACCTAGAGGAATTCTGGTCTCATTCACACCCGTGCGATTCCACAGGAAGGTGTAAGTAAGGGAAGATCGGTTAATTTATCTGCATGACACCCCAGTGAAGCACGTAAATATTAGCCACGTTTTACTGATGGAGAAACGGAGACAGAGAGGGTAAGTGACTTAAACAAATGTACACAGCAAGTCAGTGTGAGGAGTGGGATAAAAATTCCTAGCTTACAGCCTTGTCTTCAGACCATTAGCCTGCTCTTTCTACCAGTAAGCAATATAAACTCTTTTCTCGCTCACAATTATGCTAACTGCTGCTGCTATTCCCCCGCTGCCCCCGTCACAGCCTGAGCTGTCAACTGTCCAACAGATGCAATCTCAAGCTTTATTATTGCTGGGCATATCTGAGGGAAGAAATGAAGGTTTTAACGCTGCACAAGCGCTCCCCCCTCCACTTCCAACTGCTGTTAATTCATGCTTCACAACAATGTGGTGATGGTGCAGCCTAAACCAGTAGCACTTTGATCAAGAAAGAGCCCCTTCAACACATGCACTTGTTAAAAAAATTCAACATAGATTTGTTATTTCTACTAGTACAAATAAACTAAATTCTGAAACAAAACCAATGTTTTATTCTCTGTATAAGAGTGTTGAGTCTCAAGCTGTTGCTCAGATAGGACAGAAGGGGGTTTGAAATGTCAGGAGGAGCCTTCAAAGCCATTGGTGACTGGTCCATAGATGTTCTACAAGTCTCTTGGGTCCACAGCTGCCAAGAGAGGCTTATATTTTCTGGGGGAGAGAAGTATCCCTTCTCAAGCAACCATTCCTTTCACAGGCGTGGCATACCACGCTCTACCCACAAAGATCTGCATATGAGAAGTAGGGTCATTTGAAATGACATCAGGAAGCTTCACCACAACTACAAATAGTAAATGCATTACACCAGCACATTCCTATGACAAACCATCAGCTCAAGTAGGACCTCATCCTCCAGAGCACTTAAGCCTATGCTTAGCTTTAAACACATGAGTAATCCCATTGACTTCAATGGAACTGTTCATGTGCTTAAAGCAAAACATGTGATCGGAAAAGAGGCCCAGTCCAGACTCTTAGTGTTGCAATAATGAGGCAATGTGGCATCCCGAGACACAAATTTATAATTTTCTATTTGTAGTAATAGGTTTTTCACGTATTTTTCTACTCTGTGGATTCAGGGAATATGATATTTATTCTGAGGCTATGCAGCTAATATTCATAAAGGCAGGAGACTATCAGAAATGGGTTACAAAGCACCCTTCCCAGATGGGCATAAAGTCTGCATCCCATTCTATATAATTTGTTGAAGATTGAAGAGGTGAACAATCACTTTTACTGTTGTTCTTTTACTACAGTGCAGGCCCTAACCGAAAGCAAGCCACATTATGGTAAGCATGGTATGTTAACATAGTAAAAGACACTCAGAGAACTTACAATCCGCATAGACAAGACAGAAAGGGTAGGAAAAAGGAAATAATATCCCCAGTTTACAGATGGGGAACTGAGAGGCAGAGAAATTAAGTCATTTGCCCAAGCACACAGAGCTAGGGATTGAACCTGTATCTCCTGAGTTTCAGTTTAGGGCCTCAAACAAGAGATCACCCTTCCCTGTTCTGGTTGTCCAATTCTCACTATATTTTTTAACTAGCTGTTTTCCAATAGCTCTGCCTGACTGTGAATGAGATAAAGGAGGAGGAAAAAGGAATCAGAAGGTGTGCGCCTCCTAGTGCACCTCTCTCCCTAACTAATGTTCTAAGAGCTGTAGGGTAATTACGCAGAAAAAATGTTTCCCATGTTCCTCCAGAGCATGTGTCTGATCTCTGCTTATCATTATTTCGCTAAAGTTCCTGCTCAGATGCTGTATAAACACATATTCCATCTTGTACATTTACATTATCCACTGGTGCTCAGTACAGAGACGTGCATTTGAAAGGCAAGCTCTTTTTTCTGTTGTTAGACAGATGTCACAAAGTCCAGTAAAGTGAAATAACAGAGTTTGTCACTTCAGTACATTGGCACATTGCCATGGTAACCAGTTTATGTTGCAATACCAGCAAGAGCCCTTTAGGGATCTCTGTTGAACCAAGCAACACACATTAGAGCTTTCTTTTACCACAGGTGACACACACAACCCCAGAAGTCAAAGATGTCATTTTGACTTGACTAGGGGGAAAATACGGGACATTTCTGAAGCTTGAAAATTGGCTCAAGGCTTGGCAATGCTAAAAGGTAACACCACTGGGGAATATCTAGCATTGCAGACATATAAGATGACATGAGACCAGTTTCTGATCTAAGCTGCACCAGCAGAAGTTCAGATTAAATTCACTAACTCCTGCCCCTTCTTTAGTATGGACATCATAAACAATCCTGATCTGATGCCGTTTGGCCAGACTTGTTTCTGCTACTCCTTCTTACTGCTCTCTGCACAGCAAGAGCTGCTGCGCGCATGGCGCAAGAGTAAAGAGGGGCCCCAGCAGGATGGCAGGAGAGGTTCAGCGACACCAGAGGAGCTCCAAATGTGCTGTTAGATCACTGCCATCACTAGGTTATACCACTAAGGCTGCGTCTACATTGCACCCTATTTTTGGTGGCGTGTACTGTACATACCTGTATAGTCCCATTAGTACACCTAAAAATAGCAGTGTAGATGATGAGGCATGGCTAGGCAAGTAAAGACATGTCTGAAATGTGCGGATACTTGAGTACATACCCTACACAGATGTTTACTTGCACACGCCATGCCTTCCAATCCCCAGTGTAGTGTCCCACTGCTTCCCCTGCTGGAGCCCTTCCTTGCTGCACAGAAAGGCATTGGCAATGGGGAAAAAGCTCAGCCTTTCCCTGCTGCCTCCCCCCGCCCAAGTCTTTCCTCACCACAGTGAAAGGCTCTGGCAGCAGAGAACTGCTAAAGTCTTTCTCTGCTGCCTCCCCTCTGCCAGAGCCTTTCCCTGACACGTATATGTGCACGCAGCCTGCTTTTCCCTGGGCCATGTAGCCGCGTCTACACCACACGCCGCTGCCAATGGTGTGTAGCATAGATGTAGCCTAAGAGGTTGATTGTGTTGTTGTGTTTGGTTTTTCTTCCCTCATGACTTGCACCAGGAAGGGACAAGAAGCCGTGAGATACACAAGACATGAGGAGGTGGCAAAAAACTACAGATCATTCAAATGTTAGTTGTGCAACAGACAGAAGCACAAGGAAGGCAAGGCTGGACAAAAAGGAGGAAAAGGGAACAGAAACAGGAAGAAGCAAGAGAACAAGACTAGGCCAGCGCTTCACCCAATACAAAGATATTGCTTTAGCTATTACATGTATTTTTATTATGATACACAGGTTACAGCTAATAAAGTGTACCACTCTCTCCATCTTTCATGTTGATTTAGATGGAATATATGAGCCCAAAGAGTCAAAGGTGTTAATGTGACCTTGTACCTGTCCAGCATTAAACCATGTTAAACATGGCTTGGGGGTTGGTATACAGAGACCTCAGCTGGTTTAGGACCATGGCAAACACACCATTAAACATTTTTAACTTTTTATTAAAGATAGAGATAAGAAAGAAAAACACGTAAAGCATTTGAAATGTAAAGTATTAAGTAAGGCTTTCATTTTAACAACATTTCTTGTCCCTTTTCCCTTTAGCTGGAGTTATTAAAAAGAACCATCCCCCCCTCATCTGACAGGCTCTTAGATGGTATTAAAGATGGTCATTGTGACAGATTTGGTAATTTCCTGCAATATTCATGGGAGACCTTAATGAATTAAGTTTAAGTATCTTTGAGGTCCATTGTATTAAATGAATGGTTTATGTATTATTGTGGGATTGTATGTAACCTTCCTTAAATTGGGAGATGTGACAGATCTGAGATCTGGGGTACAAGGGACTATACTGAACTACATGTCAAATAAGAATAGACTTTTGGAACAAAACATGTTCTTCGGTTTTCCTGGGGAGTATCTAGAGAAAGTAAATGCAAATTCCCCAACTCGTTATGCAAAAACCCAGTCTTTTGAAGCTACATCCTGAGGAGAGGGCTGTTGTCTGCTGGTTACCTGTTACATAAGGCCAAGATCAAAGGCCCACGCTCTAGAAAGAAATGGCTGCTCTGCCCAGCATTGTTCTGGTTCTGAATCTGAGACAGTTACGAACTTGTAACCACTTGTCTCCTTATTTCAGGACAGGGAGCACATCTCCATATGTGTTTGAACAGCACCTAGCACTATTGGAATATAAATATTACAAATAATTAGGAAGGAGTTGTAGAGAGAGAAAATAATGAAACAATATAAATGTTTTTGTGAACAACGAAAAAGTAACACTAATAGCCTCTGAATATATTATCTGCAGCTGTCTGAGTGTATTGGAAATCAGATGCCTTCCCTGCTCTTATTATTTCCACCCATGTCTTTCTCTGACCTTCCTTGCCCTGCAAAGCTAGATATGATGCCCTTTTATTGGAAATAAGCCCTGCCCTTGTCAGTTTTGGGGAAGATCATTGTAATGTGTGCTCTAGGGGAAGAGAAAAGGAAAATCAGTGCCTGGCATGCTAGCAGAAAGTGAAATTTGAGGGTCATGGGAAGCAGTGAATCTGTCAGAGCTGATTAATTCAGAGAAGAGAGTGGAGGTCTAAAAGTTTTTCTGCCTCCTTTTACTTACCAAAATATATGGAACTCTTAAAGTACATACAGCACTAGAAAGTTAAGGTAAATATGTCTACTGCCAAAAGAAACAACTCTGAGGAATCCAGTATTTCATGGGATTTCCCAATAGTAGAAATTCCTAAAAATGACGGATCTACTTATTTGTGTGGATTAACAGAAATTAAACAACAAATGCAGACCCTTCCCCCAGGTCAGATGAAACATTAGATCAGCTGGGCTAATGAAGTATTATACAGGTATTTAGCCAAGTCATGAAGTCATTACTAATCCTTTTAATCAGCTCCATGGTTCTGAACACATCACCCACATGCCCCTTCATAGCCTTTCACTGGCTTCCCATAGCACATCTTAACAAATGCAAACATCTTTCCCTCAGTTCAGGGCCCTACACCACTATTTCACCCTACATCTTTGACCTTGTCTGACTTTCCCAATCTCATTTCTTTCTCCCTTCCCTTCACACTGACACCAACCTTGAAACTCCTTCACATCCTCTTTCCACTCCCACCTCTGAACCGTCCTTTTTGTTTCTCTCCATGGATGGAATGATTTCTAAAAAAGACTTTCCTATGCAAGAGGGGAGATAATACTGAACAACTGTTTGCTATACCTGCACATACATTGAGATGTGTACATGCTGCAATTGAGTAGATGCGGGACTTTTTTGTAACCTTTGCCCAGTCTCTCTCTTCTTCCTTGTCTTTTGTTTGCTACCCTCACTTGTTGCATCACATCTAAATTTAGATTGTAAGTTAGTTGGGGCAAAGAACATATAATTGTTACTGTAAAGCACCTAGAACAAAAATAATAATGAATCTAATGTTGACCAAATAGAGATTATAGGATTTAGCTGTTTCTACTTGAGAGAGATTTAGGAGCAGCCCACAAATTATTCACCAGGTAGAAGGTAATGGAATACAAGTGAACACAAAGCCTCAGTGTTACCATGTGCCAATGCTAACTCTTGGTAGCAGCATGGAGTAAAAGGGGCATATTAAAGATGAGTGACACCTGAGGCCTCCAAAATTTTGAACTCATCTCTGAGTTTTGGGCCCTCTTCCAGACCAAAACTACTTTTTAGTTACTCACCCCAAACAGACATTTCTTATCTCATCTCGTCGTCACAGCTTTGACTCCCCCAATCGTTTACCTGTGTTACACATTTGCAGTGAATACATTTATATAACAAACTGAATTTGGTTATACCACCTTACATACGGTAATTGAAAATGCAGTATAAACAGGCTTCAGATTTGGCTTGATTTTTACATCTCTGAGATCTACAAAGCAAATCAAATTTGAAGAAATAAGAATAAGTGACTTACAGAGTGCTTTTAATTCAGAGGAAGGATGATCCAATGATCAGGGCATTAGCCTATGATTTAGAAGACCCACGTTCAATTCCTTGCTTTGCTACCAACTTCCTATGTGACCTTAGGAAAATCACTTAATTGCTTGGTGCTTCAGTTTCCCATCTGTAAAATTGTAACAATACTTTCTTACCAGACAGGTGTCATGAGGATAAAGATAGTGAGGCTCTTTGTGATCTATGGATGAAAAGCACTATGTACGATGTAAGTATTGTTTTCAAAGAATTTGCAAATATTAACTAATCCTCACAGCCCAACTGTGTGGCAGATAATCCCCTTTTACAGATGGGGAATCAAGCAGAGAAGTTAAGTGACTTACCCAAGTGTCACACATGAAGTTTGTTGAAAAGTTGGGAACAAAACCCATGGTTCTTAGACTGATAACTAATCCACAAGACTGCAGTTCCCCTGCCAATTACTTGAATCTCTTGGTGTCACAGTTTTCTCTTGACAGCCCCACATAGCATTCACCATGCTGAGGCCATGTATCCAAAGGAGATAGAAGTGGTCTGTCACCCACCAACCACCTCTCACTTTGTTCAGCAGATAATGCAGCATATGTGATATTTTGGGAAGTATGCACGCACAATGTGGCATTCTGTTAGATATTGCTAAAGCACCAGCCTTTTCACCACATTCTCTCTGTTCAAGTTTTTTCCTCTCAGACTGACTCAGATGATGTGCTCAAACATAGGGACAATTTTTCAGAGCGTCTTCAACTCATCCTCCATCTGGAAGCAATGAGCTATGCACAAACAATGCTTTTGAGCACCCTTGTGTGCATTCCATTGTTTGCATATATGTAGTTATGCATGCAAAAGTGAAAGACACTTTTTAAAGATTTTACCCACAATGTTAGTATTCTGACAGCTGAATCACATCTTTTTTCTTTCCTTTTTTTTTTTTTTTAATGCTGTTGGGACCAATTTCCCTAAACCTTCCCAAGAGTGATTGCTGATAAATCAAATGTCAGCTTTGCATTAAACAAATAGGGTTATGGAGTGGGTATAGTACAGTAATACAAACAAAACTACTTCCTGACTTTTTATTTTTTAAACAACTTTATAGCTAAAGTTAACAGTAATTTTAGAAGAAAAAAAACAGATTCCTAGTAACTTCATATCTTGGAAGGAACCTGAGAAAAAAGCTAAAATCTAAACTTTCCTCCCCAAAACTTGGTCCATGAGTGGCTCACCCACTCAGAATATGAATGCAGATTTGTCTATGATTACAGGTGGTCGCTACCTCTGTGATGGGCTGAATCAAAACCCCAGCTCCAAATACTGTTTTGAAATTCAGATTTGGTGGCTTGGGCTGGCCTTTTGTGGTAATATTTGCTGTATTGATTCCACAGCATGACAGATTAATAGATTCTAAGGCAGAAGGGGCTACTATGTACCTCAAGTCTGACCTCCTGCGTAGCAGGTGTGGCAAGGTGGGCCTGTTTTTCCCCATGGGTCTGCGCTCCTTACGGCTATGCCAGTGGTGCAGCTGGGTGGGAGCAGGGGGTCTGGTCCCACCCTCTACCCCAGGCCCCAACCCAGGGACCCTGCGAGGAGTAGCCTCAAACAGCTTAGTCCAAAGGGCTACTACCTTCCCTGGGTCACTCTTTTGTAGCCTCCCCAGCTTGTGGCTCTCCTTCAGGCTCTCCTCCGGTCTCCGCAGCTCTTCTACTGACTCCACACCTTGTAGCAGCTCTACTCAACTCCCTCTCAGCTGCCCCCATCTGCCTGACTGGGAGGCTTTTAACTCTGGGGCAAGTTCCTTGATTGGCCCCAGCTGGCCTGATTGGCCTAATTGGCCTAATTGTCCTGGAGTGGCTGCAGCTGGCCTGATTGGCCTAATTGCCCTGGAGTGGCCGCAGCTGGATCACCCAGGGAACAAAGATTTGCTAAGCCTGGGGCTGATATATATGCCTTCCAGCACCCTCCTATAGCCCTCAGGGCTGGCCCCGTCACACAGGCTATAGAATTTCACCCAGTGATTCCTGCAGTGGAGAGAATTACAATAACCTACTGCATAAGTGTCTGTGTAAAGAATGCCTGATGATTTTCCCCACATAATTTTAGTTGATATGGGATGAATTTGGAACATTGTGTCTACAAAATGTTGAGGTCAACCATCATGCCTGAGAGTTAACAATGCAACGAATTACTAATTCCTATCATTTACATATTATCCATTTACTCCTTTCCATAATTATTGGTTATTTAACGTAAGTTATTTATTGGTTATTTAACGTAAGTTGAAAGACAAGGTGGGTGAGGTAACATTTTTTATTGGACCAACTTCTGTTGGTGAGAGAGACAAGCTTTCAAGCTTACACAGAGCTCTTGTTCAGGTCTGGGAAACGAACTCAGGGCAAGTCTACACTACAAATTTATATTGGTGCAGCTGCATCACCGTAATGCTTCTGGTGACGACACTCTAAGATGATGGGAGAGAGCTCTCCCATTGGCTTGATAACTCCACCTTCACACGAGGTATAGTTGTGTTGGCAGGAGAAGCTATCCCGCTGACATAGCACTGTTTGCCTGTGGGTGGGTTAAAGCTGAGATATGTAATTATATCTAAGTGTGTAGTGTAGACCTGGCCTCAGAGTGTCACAGCTAACCACAAGGTGGAACAGATCGTTTAGCATAAGTAGTTAACACATATTTCAAGAGACAATTCAAAGTGAAGTGGCTTTTAAATGGTCCCTTGAAATATGTGTTAACTACTTATGCTAAACAATCTGTTCCATCTTATGGTTAGCTGTGACACTCTTGAGTTAGGCCTTCTCTACACTACAAAGATAAGTTGACCTATGTTAGGTCAATTTACAGCCACCACATTAATTACTGCAGTGGCTGATGTCCGCACTACCCTCCTTGGGTCCGTGGTGCACATCCTCATTAGGAGCGCGTCCACTGACTTAAGAGGGGCTGTGTGGGGAGCTGAGAGCCCTGTATCTCAGCTCCTCTGGCAGCACTCAGCCAGGAGCCTGGGTGACCCACAGGCTCCTGGGCTCCTTGCAGCAACCCTCCCACCCCCGCATACTCCCCCTTCCCCACCAGGAGCTGGAGGAAGCAGCCCGAGGCTTCTCGGCCCTGGGGAGCAGGGTCCAGCTGCCCCAGCTTCCTGTCTGTGTCCCCCCGACAGCTCCTGATGGGACCCGAGCATCCTTGTCAATTTCATGGCTCCCTGGGGAAATTGACAAGGCTGTCCTGGCTCTCTGCAGGGAGTGGGAAGAGAAGCCGCCTGGGCTTCTCTCCTCCCTGTTCCTGCCAGGAACTGGAGGAAGCCATTTGGGGCTTCTCGCCCTGCTCCCAGCCAGGAGTGGGGTCCAGCCGCTCAGCTTTCTAGGAGAGCAGGGGGCAGCTGGGCTCTAGCTGCCCGGCTTTCTTGTAAATTTCCCAGCTCCAATTGACAAGAATGGCAACCAACAGCAGATATAAGGAACGCAGTGTCGTGTAGACACTGTGTCACCATAACTACACTGACAGAAGCCCTACACCTCTCTTTGAGGTGGTTTTATTATGTTGGCATAGCAGGGGCGTTATATAAGTGGGAGGAGCATTTCAGTGTGTACACCTCCACTATACAAAACTCTGTAGTGTGGACCAGACCTTAGTTTCCCAGACCTGAACAAGCGCTCTGTGTAAGCTCGAAAGCTTGTCTCTATCACCAACAGAAGTTGGTCCAATAATGGATTTTATCTCACCCACCTTGTCTCTCTAATATCCCGGAACCAACACGGCGACAACAACGCTGCATAAACATAAGTTGGTTATTTGCTTCTTCTGTCCTTTATCAAATATTTAACAAATAGCTTTAACACTGTTAATGAAATTTAATGTGCATTAACTTTCTCTTATTAATGTAAAGAATCAAAATATTATTGAACTTTAATTGCTGAGGCTATCTGGGAAAAAAGAAGATAGAATACTCCATTTATGAAAACAGTGAAGTCCTGGAATTAATGTTACTAATTTCATCAAAATAATTAAGCAGTTATGACCAAGGCACAGGCTATTTCCGGTGATTAATTATCATCTATAGAGTTGATGGTCTGTGATGAAGCTAAGGGATATTAACCTCTGCTGGCTCTTAATTAATCAGATATTGCTCTGTGCTGACAGCATTGCTATTTCTTTCCATTTCTTTAAAAAAAATGCACCCTGTAATATAGTTCTTAGAGAATTAGACATTGCTAGAAAGGTAGCATATAGAGGGGCCAGTCTGGTAAGGATCCAAGGTCCTGTTGTGAAGTCCTTTGTGTCCAAAACTCCCAATGGAGATGAGCAAACAACTCAATTTCCAACCTACCAGAATTCAAGAGTGTTCCAATCTAAGGCTGTGCATGGGCCATTTCCCCATTGTCACCACAGTGTGAGTGAATCTTGTGAAGGGATTTGGAGGACAGAACAGCACCTTCATACCCTAGTTCATGCGGAGCTTGCCATTAACAAGGGTTGGCACAGAAGAAAGCACAAAGATGGTTGTGGATTGAGTGGATGAAGCTAGCATTGTTGGCTGATGTTGAAGGGTGAGGAGAAGATTTTATGCATATTTGGCAGGAACGAACAAAGATTAAGCAGTTCCAGGAACAGATGGCTCAGAAAACGTGTACCGTTGTTAATTAATATTTTATTTTTTAGGTAGGAACATAGAGTGAGTATCTATGCTGCTGAATGCTGGATGTCTGATCCTGAGACCCGATGAACAGTATTACTCCACCTGAAGTCAATGGGCAGGGTCAGTGCCTCTCAGTATCAGGCCCTAGGAAAGGTATTCCAAAAAATAATAGGCTCCTGTCCTAAAAGGCTTATATTCTAACTACATAAGCTGGTACCATAGAAAATAAACATTATATTATTTAGCCAGATGGCTCAGTACCGTATAGGGACCAAGACAGTCCCTGCTCTGAAGAACTTATAGTCAGGAAAATACATAAGCACACACTTAAAATGAAGCAGACGCTTCAGTGGGATTTAAGCACACGCTTAAGCTACCTCTTGAACAGGGCTGCACTCCTGAACTGAGGGCTAAACTGGAATCTACAAATGAAGTGACGGGTATTCACTGTAACTGAAATGTGCTACAAGTGAATTCACTACTAAATAGTTCCAACCACTAGGCATGCTAGTTGTTCTTTTAGGATTCTGAGAATGGGAATATGGGCTTAAATGTCACCAAACATCCCATTACACACATTTAGCTGCCTCCAAATGAAAATAGCCAAAACACCGGGTTCTGAAATGTATGGCAAAATTATGAAAAGTTTTGGCCTTGGAAATATTGATATGCATGGAAAATATTAGGTAATCTGGCTTCATTTGTCATGTTTATAAAAGAGGAGCTACTAGGGACCAGAATGTTAAAATATTTTAACAGTTATTTGTCGCAAACCATTTATTCAATGAATTCAGTCCTTTCTTTAATGTGAATTGTCTGTGTTATAGCAAACCATTCATCCTGCCCGCCCGTCCATTCTCCCAGCCTGCCCAGACCTCGCCACAAAAGAGATCAAATGAATGCCTGCCCAAACAACACATCTGAAACAAATATATTCAGAACTCCAAAAAGTGTTTGAATAGCTTTCCCTCCAACTCACTAGTCACCCAGCTCTTGGGAACTGCAAGCCAACTTATGGAAATATGCTGAATAGATCAAAAACCAAAACCAAATTAACAAAATGCCACAGACCCCCAAAAACAGACTAAAATAGGAGAAAGGACTGAGCTCCTGATGCTTTACCCCATAAGCCTCCGACAGAAAAGTGTAAACCAGAAGAGTGATTGAACTCATTTATGTGCTTTATTTACTTATTTTGATTTTTCTTTTACGTTTGTGCCAGAAAAAGACAAAACAAACCTGCAACTAACTTTAACTTGATAGTAAAATTATACAGTACAAAGATACAGAATACTGAGCCCGATTTATCACTGATATAACTCCACTGAAGATGAATTAATTTTGGCCCATTCTATACAAGTTCATGTCCCATGGGACGAGAGTCCCATTGGACTAATTGCAAAAGTAAATTGAGCCGAGATTGTAGACGAACAATTCTAGTTACATTTTGTAATTGTTTTCTGCTTTTGGAAACTTTTTATAGGGAAACAGAGGGAAAAGATACAATCAGCCCTTGTATATCATTTGAGCAATGCTGGCACACTAGAGATGTGATATCACATCTTTCACTGTGGTCAAAGTTTTAAACCTAACTCATAAACTAACATTGGCATGGCAGCGAGTGTTGCAATGGTTTATTAACACATGCCTCTGGAGTGCTGTGTGGTCTTTTACCTTTCAAAAAAAAATTATCCACTCTCAGAAAACCAATCCAAAACAAACACTACATCTCATCTTATTTCCCCTCCTTTCCTGACTGGGGGCTTCTAAATATTTTAGCAAGCTTAAAACATGCTGGATTTTATGTACGCACAGCATCTTGGCTTGATCTGTTCAGGTAGCTGAAGAAAGTGCAATTCCTGGCATGAAAAACCAGGCTGTGTTCCACCTGATCTCTGTTCTTTTTAATTCAAGACTCTGACCTAGTTTGACTGACGTTCAGATTAGTTTTCTAGACCTTTTCTTTTTGGAAGGCCTGTTGCCCACTGCCAGGGATTTGGGAAAGAGAGGAAGTGAAAGTAATGGATTGGAGATTTTATAGGTACATGTATTGTTTTGAACTTGCAGAACAGCTGGATGGGAGGAGGATAAGGAAGTTCACATTGTGATATCAACCTGCCCACAGTTATTTGTGGTTTAATTAAGGCTTGCAAAATGTTCATGGGTTTTGTGCATAAGCACTAGCTTTACTATTAGAATGATTGTAATGAAAAATATTGTCATTTGACTCATCCACCAAAAAATATGTATTTTCCCTGAGCGAGTAGAATTATATTACCTGTCCAGGAAATAGATTTCCTCGTTTTAGGTAATTTTTTGTATTACTTATTTTTGTCTTGGTCCATCTGGAGTGTACCTGTTTTTGTCAGCCCCTCCACCCCCCTCAAATGTATTAATCTGGTTCTGTTACATGTATGTTTATTGAAGAGTAGTACTTTTAACAGAAGACCCTTTCCCCATCCATAAATTATGAATATCATCATTACATTTTCACCCTGCCTTTTTTTCTCCCTTTTTGCTCATGGGAACCAAGTTAACATATGCAAATATTAAGAAGTTGTATTTTGCTATATAGAACAGATGCACTTAATTTGAGAAAAGAAATTGCAGTAGCCAGATTGTACACAAGATGGCAGATCTGTTTCTCCTTTCCTCTTCATTAATCCTTTAATCTGATATACTGATGAGGTCTACGCCAAACCATGCATCTGTGACCTTTGGTACATAAAAGAAAAGTATGGCAATAAACAACAACAGCAACCAATTTAACCCCAGATAATGAACAAATGCATGAACCTGGATTTATTATTATTTATTATTATTATTATTTATTATTAGTTCATCAGAATCAATCACCTTCCCTGCTGAGTTCATGTAAGTTATTTTCTGCCTGTGTACATAACACCCTTCATCTTCTTAATAGTATGCCAATAATGAGTTTGTTTGTTTGCAAATAACTATTGCTGCTGTGGTTGTATTCACTAAGTCTTAATTTTTTAGCTGTTTGTTTAAAAAGTTTAGAGACAATGCTGTCTTCCACGAGGCTTCTTAACTGTTAACATGTTCAGGAATAATTAAGCCAAAATGATCTTTTGATATAGATGTGGTTTTCCAGAATTGCTGGTAGGGGGCGCAGGCCAACAGAAGAATGGATTAGTAACTAAAGGGAGAAGGACAACAGGTAGTTTTAATCCTAGTCTTTCAAAAATTTGTCTACACTAAAAAATTGTACTGCTTTAACTATATTAGAGTGGTTAATGCAATACAACCCCAGCAGTGTTGCATAAAGGTGTCTTATACTGTTATAGCTATTCCTGTATGGGAAGGAATAAATATACCAGGACAAGGCACCTTTACTGATATCATGGCATTCACAGAGGATTTTTTGCAAATCTAAATGTTGGAGGAGGTTCAGATCTATGTTCTGTTTATCTGTGTTCTGTTTATCTAGCCTCCCTTACACACATCCCGCCTCCACCCCCAATGCAGTACTGGGAGTTCAGATAATTGGTACCAGATTTAGCCCATCTTTGCTAGATAGATACTATGGGAATGTTTCATTTCAAAACACTAAGTCATATAGAACATGATCTAGTTTTGAGTTTAAACCTAGTAATAGGAAGCCAAGTTTCATCTTAATTTTGGTCACTACTCTCTCCCAAAGCCTACTTAGAATCTCAGAAACAGAGGTGGGTCAACCCAGGAATCTCAGATATGGGACCAGAACCTGATTCAAACTTTCCCACAGTGTGAAGCTGATCAGACTCATCACAAAAGTAGGCCTAAGCCACAATGTTTGGCACTGGATCTGAATAGACCCAGAATTCTGGGAAGGATTCAACTCCATGGTTCTGGTTCAAGTATGTCTCTCAGAAAGGTTTTTGCTTCTTCTGGACAGGCACAGATTTGAGACAATTGTGTACTTTCAATTTGATTTTTTTACAAACTTTTGAGACCTCTAATCACTCAGCCATCTTCTGGATCAAACCAAACCTCATACGTTTTGTAAAATGTTGCAAATCCACAGGCAATACAATAGAGGTGTGTGAAGTTCACTCTGTTTTGGAGTTTTGATTTAGCCATGTGGGCTTGGATAAGCACAAAAATCAGAGCCTTCAAAACTACATGGACACAAACTCCCAAATTTTGCACATCACTGTCCAAGAAAGGAAGGAAGGTTGTATTAAATGCTCAAACTCCAAAACAGCTCAGAGTACTTAATATCTCTAAATCAAAGAGCAGAAACATGAAGTTCCAAAGCAGTAATTTAAATATTTTTCTCCTAATAGCACCTGTCATGCTGTCTGGAGTGATTCATGACCATGAATGCCAACCTCAGAGCAGACTGTCAAGAAGCAGGCCAGAGACCCCAAACCAGTGGTATGCTCTGTAATTAGATTTCATCACCTTAGTAACAAATGTGAACTCCTGAAGCACTGTAATAGTCTTACCATGGAGTCAAATACAGTTTCCTTGGGCATTCCATTCTTCCTTGACACCCAGGAAAGCTGGTCTTAATGATAATTGGTCACTTATATCAAAGAACACAAAATATTCAGGTTGATTCCAGTCCCAAGAAACCAGTCACTTACCCTAAGTCAATTTGTACCTTAGATCTCCCACCAAAGACAACACTTGTAGCCAATCCTGTAATAAACTAACTAAAGATTTATTAACTAGGAAAAAGAAATGAGAGAGTTTTTACAAGGTTAAAGCAAGCAAACATATATATACACAAATGAGTTACAGTCTATGGTTTTAAAAGGTGACAGAGTTGTAGTAACTTGTCAGCTCAGAATGTCTTTTAGGGCTAACCCAACTTGACCCTGGATCTCTTTTTCTGTTTCGTAGCTCTGGCCCTGTGAGAATACAAACAGCCAAAGGATGAAGAATTTTCATGTCATCTATTTTTATTTCCTTCTTTCAGTATTCAAGTTGATAGGATCAGCCCTTTTGCATGTAGCCTTTCAGTGCTGGGAAGGGGAAATTAACAAAATCTTTCTTTTTGTGGTGTCTCAAGTTTTGACAGGCCTGCTTGATGAGCAAGAGATGATCCCTCCTGACTGGGTTCACAGATTCAGAGAAAACATTTTTTACAATTATAAAGCAAAAACTTAAATATTCCCTTATAGCATGGGATAAAGATATTATCAGTAAGATTAATGCATGCACAATTTACAAGCATTTAATGAAGTCTAAACACTAAACATGGTGTTATAAGTTTAATACCCATCATAACCATACTAAGGCGAAACAGACTGGTTTCCAGCAATGAATTTGTCAGTGCTCAGCTGAGGCCTAAATCCTTGGCAAGAGCTGGCACCTGGTCTGCCACCGTCACTGCACCAACATCTGAAGAAATTAAAAAATGAAAATGGCACTTTCAGTTCTCAATAGGATCTGACCCAGGCTAGTCAGAAAGAAACTTGATTTTGAGAGAAGACCATAGTTCATTGAGTAGCTGTGAATCAAGCCTATTTTTAAAAAGGGAAATTGACAAAAGAGAAAACTAGCCACAGTAATTGAAGATGCTGTTCTCTTTTGCTTTACACTCTCTGCAAGTTCTTTCACATCACATATACCTGATTTACAGGGCCACAGTATTGCAGCTGCCAGTATTTAGGAGAACTGTCCAGCAGAAGAGCATTGACAGGAGAACATCATGGCATCAGTGGAATGCCAGGCTTACAAAAAATCTGAGCTATTTTTCAAACCTCTTATGTGAGATGTAGTTAGTGCTTTTTATGGAACCATGCTAGAATTTCTGGAAACGTCCAAAATGCTGGATTTCTGTCTATTAAGTGCATTTATACTTTTCTAGTGTAAAAGGATGCTAATCATCAATGAAGCTGCTTATGTGGGAAGATTGGTTATCTATTTACTCATATCAATCCCAAATAGAGAGGCGATAATTGTGCTAAGGGCTTGCTAATTATACATTCAACAAGTGGCACACGTTCTTACATGGGGTGTTCACAAAATGGCAAGCACATCTAAGAAGCTTTCTCTTGCTATCTATTACACAATATGAATATATTGATGTTTATGGGTCTGATTGTTACACAGAATAAGTTGAATTCCTTTCCCATACAAGTCACTTTTTTGGAGCACATTGTTCTCCAAAGACACTTGCTTACTCAGGACACAATGAATTTACTTAATAAGGAAATTCCAGTGTACCGCTGAAAAATAATAGTCCTAAGTTCTCAATATCCATTCCTTCCCTTTCAGTGAACACAATTACATATGTGTGGTTCCTAAACAACCTCACTTGTGATACCAACCTCCTGACCTGCTCACGAAGACTGGGATCCACACCACCTTAGCCAAGCGACTAGCTGAAAGGTGCTATTGGCAGCCAAAGAGGTTGCACGTCCCTAGTTTTTCCTAATGTGGATCCGTTTTTCTTCTTTATCCTCAGACGAGGGAGAGAACAATCTGAGACATGATAAACTGGGAAGTCCAATCAGATGTATACAATGTTCAAGCAGCATTGCAGCTCAGCAACTCAAGGTGTTGTGAACATTTTGAATCAAGATAACAAAGAATGTGAAGAGAAATTCTGGGTAATAAGCAAAAGGAATTGGAAATTCTTTTTGATGTGATGCAATGGGCATTACTAAAACCTGGTGGGACAATTTACATGATTGGAATGTTAAAAGCACTGGTTACAACCTTTTTAGGAAGGATAAAGTGGGTACAGAGGCATGGGGGTCAGCATATTACATTAAAGTCACCATTACCTATTTTCGAGATATCAATAACTCAGAACCACAGGATCTCAAATGCATATGGATTGATGTACTAACCAGCATGCCCAGGAGAGGTACTAGGGGTACATGCCCAGGATGGGTTCTGTTACAGACCACCAATTCAAACTAGAAAACACGAGTTGCTCCTTAAACACCTATTGGTAATGTGTGGTGTGATGCTGGTTGGCCAGCTGCCAACTCTTACCGAAGCTATAGGCATCAACTGAGCACTGATAAATCCATAGCTGGAAATCAGAACAGCTCACCTGTATGTTAATATTGTTCAAGAAAGCTATTAGACTTGTAAAGATGCGTTTAGACTCTATGAAATGTTTGTAAACTGCTGCATACATTAATCTCACTTGTAATGCCTGTATCCCCTGCTATAAGATAATATGTAAGCTTTGCTTTATAACTGTAAAACTGCCTGCTCTGAATTTGTGAAACCAGGCAGGAGGAGGGTTCCCCCATCCATCAATAAGGATATCAAAACTAAGTGAGTTACTGTGAAGCATCACAATACAGACTGGGCTAATGGTCCTCTCACACTCGTGAAGATACTACATGTAAGGAAGCACATCCCATCAGCTTGAATTCTGGAAGAAGGAAATAAAGATAGCAGACATGAAAATTCTTCATCTCTTTGCTGGGCTGGAGCTAAGACACAAAAGCAGAGATCCCCAGTGTCAACCCTGGGTTAGATCTAAAAGACATTTAGTGATGACAGATTACTCATCTCTCTCACCTTTTGGAACCATAGACTGTAACTCGTACGTGTATACATGTTGCCTGCTTTAACCTGTAAATAACTCTCATTTCTTTGTGGTAGTTAATAAACCTTTAGTTAGTTTATTACAGGATTGGCTACAAGCATTGTCTTTGGTGTGAGATCTAAGGTGCAAATTGACCTGGAGTAAGTGACTGGTCTCTTGGAACTAGAAGCAACCTGAATTTTTATGTTCTTTGATATAAGTGACCAATTATCATTTAAGACTAGATTTTCTGGGTGTCAAGGGAGAATGGAACACCCAAGGAGACTGTCTATGACTCCATGGAAGGACTGTTATAGTGCTTCAGGAGTTCACATTTGTTACTGGGATGGTGAAATCTCATTACAGAACATGCCACCGGTTTGGGGTGTCTGCCCTGTTTTTTGACATGCTGCCCTGAGGTTGGCACTCATGCTCCTGAGCCACTCCAGACAGGTGATGTTATTAGAGGCTTCAATCAGGCAGACATAAAAAATTACAGATAATTTTCCAAACACAAAAGGTATTGCACACAACACTGGGTAACTATTTTAGACCTCTTTATGATGGAAAAAGGTGAAATGACCACTGGTTTGGAAACTGGTGGTTGCCTAGGAACCAGTGATAATGATCTAATTACATTCAATATGTGCAATTGGAGGACAGTACAATCAGTAATATATATATATGGTGATTCAAAAGGGATAGTTTCCCAAAGGTCAGGAAAATTTTGAGAAAAGGAAAAATGTAGACAGAAAAATATGAATGAAAATTGGGGCTTGTTTAAGAATAGTAACTAGATGGCCAAAAATCCACAACTGCATAAAAGGACAAAGTTAAAAACCCATCCTTATTAATCATGGAAGTGAAGGCAGCAATTAGAAATAAATAATTAAAATATAATAAATGGAAAAAGGGGGAAGTAGATAGCAATCAATCTAAATCAGAAATTATGAAATGTAGATAAGAGAATTTAAGATAAGAGAAAGTTGATAAGAGAAGCTAAAGACATCAGGGATATATCCATTGCTGGCAGAGCTAAGGATAATAAGAAGGAATTGTTTACATTTATCAGTACCAAAGAAATTATAACAGTGGTATATGCTATTAGTAGGTGGAGATATAAAACTGTAAATGAGGCAGAAAAGGCAGAAGTGTTCAATAAATATTTCTGTTCTATATTTGGAAAGAAGTGGGTGATGAAGAATTTCCCGTCCATTAGTCACTAAGGAGGGCATTAGACATCATCTACTATTTTTTAAAATCAGCAGGTCCAGATAATGTGCATTCAAGAGTCTTAAAATAATTGGCTAATGAGATCTCAGGCCTGATTATGTTATTTTTTAATACATCTTGAAATACTGAGGAAATTCCAGAAGACTGGGAAGTACTAATATTAAAAAATAGCAAGTTGGGTAAATAAAGCTATTTAGCCTGATATCAGTCCTGAGCAAATAAATGGCAAAGCTCACATGAGAGATTCAATCAAAAAAGAATTAAAGGACAGGAATATAACTAATGCTGATCAACATGGTTTTATGGAAAATAAGTCTAATCAAACAAGCCTGATTTCATTTTTTAATGAGATAAAATACTTGGGTGATAATCTGCATACATGTGATATATTGCATACATTATTTGCACACATGTAATATACTTAAACTTTTGTTACGTGTTTGAGTTAGTACTGCACGGCAATCTGATTAAAAATTAGCATTCTACAATATCAGAGCACATGTTAAATGGATTAAGAACTGGTTAACTGACAGATCTCAAAAAGTAGTCATTGGTGGGGATTAATCAAGGGGGGATTCTAATGGGATTCTAGGTGGATCATTTCCATTCGAGGGATCAACTACTCAACATTTTTATTATGATCTGGAAATACAAAATCACTGTTGATAAAATTTGCAAATTTCACAAATGTTAAGTAATGAATGGGATAGGGCAGTTCTACAGAGTGATATGGATTACTTGGTAAACTGGGACAATTCAAACAAATGTGTTTTAATACAGCCAAATGCAAAGTTATACATCTAGGAACAAGAAATGCAGGCCAGGCCTACAGAATGGTGGACTGTATGCTGGAAAGCAGGACTCTGAAAAAGTTTTGGGATCCTAATGGACAAGCAACTGAATGCTGTGACAAAAAGTGCTAATGTGATCCTTAGATGTATAAATGGTGGAGTAGTGAGTAGGAATGGAAGATGATTTTACCTCTATATATGACATTGGATGCAGTCTTTCGGTATCAGTTCTGATGTCCACATTTTTAAAAGGATATTTAGGCTATGTCTACACTGACGGCAGCAAAGTCGCCGCCATCAGATCAACTTCTCTGGATCAACTGAGCAGTCAGTGAAGACCTGCACGGTCGATCCAGAAGTCAATGTTATTAATCCACCCCTGCAAGTGGAGTAGCTCTGCATTGGGACAGTGCAGTGAAGACGGCGTGCAGAAGAGAAGCACAGCAGTCAACGGTGTGATGCTGGCTGAATTAGAGGGGCCCTTGAGGTGTATTCAGGAGCTCTGATTACTCCCTTCTACACCAATCTCGTGTTAGAGGTGTCACACTGGCTGGATTGGGTGGGGGTCATTTATTATATTATTTAACATCACTGTGTCAAAATCATAATAATTCATATGATATATGCCATGTCAGGTACTGTTAGAAAGGCTATAATGTGCTAAGTAAGATGATAATGTTTATGTTCATATGTTATATGTGTAATAGAAGTTATGGATATGTTTGATATATCTGTATTTCAAATTGTGCTGTGTCTGGGCGACACCCCAGACAGGATGGCTACAGCAATAGCCTGCTTAATGGCCCATTAAGAAATTCACAGGTACAAGGGGCCCAGGGGGAGAAGCCAGGGATATACCTGATGAGTCACCAGGACTTACTCATGTGACTCCATTTTATTCCTGTAAAATTCCAAAAGCAGCACGGCCAAGGCCAAGGGACATAAAAGGCAGCTGCACGACATCCATTTTTTCTTTAGTGTCCAGCCTACCTCTGGATCAGCTCATCTACAACTGAACTGAACTGAAGCTGTAAAACAAAGGACTGAGACCCATCCAGGTACTGGATGTACACCAGAGGGACTATACAAGCCTACAAACTCCACAATTCTTCTAGAAACCTGATATATATGGACTTTCAAATCATTTGTATGTATCTGATTACTTTAATCCTTTAACATTTCTCTAATAGTTTGTTTCTTTCTTTTTATAATAAACCTTTAGTTTTAGTTACTAAAGGATTGGCTGGCACCGTGGTATTTTGGGTAAGATCCAAACTTATATTGATCTGCCTTTGGGGTCAGGATAACCTTTTTGGTAAAGAGCATAAAGTTTTAAATAACTGGTCTCTTTACTGGACCTAGTGGCTGATTGGGAGTCAGACACTGACATGCAGTAAAGGGGGCTGTGTGTATTTTGTTTTGGCTTCTTGATAACCAGCGTGGGGAATCAGAAGCACTGTTTGTGGCTGGTTGGGAAGTCTGACATCACTGTCACCCACCAGTGTTGGGAGAATCTGCTCTCCTTTTACAGTCTGCCCTGACCTTGGCATTTTCAGGTGGCTACAGTATGCATGGACAGGTCACAGACGGGAGTTATGCAAGTTCTTTGTGTACTTTGCATAACTCCCGTCGACTGCCCCTGAATCGCAGAGGTAATTGTAGACCAAGCCTTAGAAACTGGAGAGGCTGCAGAGAAGAGCCACAAAAATTATTCAAAGTCTGGACAAGATGAGACTTCAGGAGTTCAATCTGTGTAATTTATCAAAAAGAAGATCAAGAGGTGTCTTGATTATGGTGTATAAGAACCTTCATTAGGAGACAAACCAGGTACTAAAGGGCTATTTAATCTAGCAGAGAAAGGCATAGCAAGAATCAATGACTGGAAGTTAAAGCCAGACAAATTAAAGTTAGAAATAAACAAACACATTTGTAACAGCTCTGAGAGTGATTATCCATTAGAACAAACTACCCAGGAAAGTGGTGGACTCTCCCTTTCATAAAGTCTTTATATCATGACTGGAAGATATGGTTTAGTCAAACACAGGTTATTGGGCTCCATACAAGAGTACTGGGTGAACTTCTATGGCCAAGTTATGCAGGAGGTCAGACTAAATGGTCTAATGGCCCCTTCTGACATTAAAATCTACTAATCATTTTGTGTGTATCAATAATCAGTCAGCTGTGAGAGATCTGACATGTCACAATAGAATGGAAGGCAAAACCTAAGGGAGATAGTCCAGGTCACAATGACGCAGATCTCATTATACTTAGGCCATGTCTACACTAGAGGTGCTATAGTGTCATAGCTTGCATGGGGCAGAGTATAGCAACCAGAGGTGACACATGGGGAAGGCATGGGGGGGTCACATGTCCCCCTTCCTCCCAGATTTGTTGCTTCTACTGAGCATGCCTGCACAGACTGAGCACGCTCAGTAACAACTGCTGAAGCCAACTGACCTCACTCTGCCTCCCACGATCAGCAGTCCCTGGTCGTCTCTGACAGCAATGGAAGAGGTTTTTCCGTTGCTGTAGGAACTCCACCTTCTCAAGGGATGGTAACTAGGTTTACAGTATAAGGCTAACTTAGCTGACGTTAACAAGCCTAAATTAAAACAAGCCAAGCAACTGCTGAACAAGCCTGAACAAGTAATTGCTGAAATGACTAACTATTGTAATTATGTCTATAGTAAATAAGGGAGGCAGAAACTAACTAAACTAACTATTGTGGGTAGGTTTATAGGGAACAAAGTAGGCAGAAACACCCTGAACTGATAAGCTTACTTTATGCAATCTGCAAAGTGATTGGTCCTTACATGCAAGAAATATAGATGGTAATAGCTAGGAAAATTGTATATAAATTGTGTAGTGTGACATAAATTGGAATTGTGCTATCACCCTGTCCATAAATGCCTTGCATCTGGGCCTGGTCAGAGTGGAAAGGGCTGTTACATGCCTAATAAAGTAACCTGAGTGATGAGTCGGAGTCAAACTCAATTTTTTGGATCCCAGAGAGCTAGATGTTCTCTCAGAACTGGATGAGGTGTTCTGGATAAGTCAAGTGGAAAGGTCTTGGAAGGAATCCCAACAGACAGAAGCATTCTTCCGTTGACCTAGTTGCATCTACACCAGGGGTTAGATCGGCATAGCTACAGCACTCAGAGGTGTGGATTTTTGCCCCTGAGCACTGTCTATGTTGACCTAAGTTTTAAGCCTAGACTAGGTCTTACTGCTCTCAGTTTATCTCCTCTCTCTTTCTTCTAGAAATGTTGCTGCTGAAGATACTGCTATATCTTCTGGAACCAATAGTACCAAGTATAAAGTTGTTGCCTAATGTTTTTGGTTTTTTTTAAGTTATGTCTTTGTTTTAATCTTTTTTAACCCATCAGGTGGTGATTTTAGCAGCTGGTATGATGTTATAACTGGACCAAGGGAGGGAAGAAATATAGGTAAGACTTTGAAGAGGGGGTAGGGAACAGACCTTTTTTTTTTATTTTCCTCACTATAATATCAGGTGTTATGTGGTCGAGCATCACTATCAAGCGTACAGCTCTTACCTACTTTCCCTAGCACTATTGGAAGTTGAATGAACTTCTGCTCCTCGGTATAACTGCAGCTTCCACATAATAATTTCTATTGGCATCATAGCCCGTCCTTTGCACATGGACAGAGACACCTGACTGAGAAGTGCTTTCTTCTCTCTTCTACCAAACACTGAAATCTCAAATGACGAAGTAGGTTCTTTTGGAAAAGGTAAACTTGCTTTACAGGAACAATTTTTCTGTGTCATTTAACCTCTAATTTGCAAATGTCATTGGACACAAAGCGAATCAGTATTTGTACTGTGGATTGCATGACAATTAAGCGCTTCAAATGTGGAATAGCCAGCTAGTGGGATTTTCAGATCTGTTTGTGAATTCCAGTTTTCCTGTTTGTTTAACTGAACTTAGAGTTTACACATAGTGCAAAATTAGGAATAAGCAATAACTGTGGGTGGCTAAACAGAGAACATTTCTAGACTATTCTGCATATTTTCTCTCGCTTTTGGAGGGAGACGAATAGGGTCAAAATGTCTGTTGAATTTATTGCTTTTAGATAATTCAGCTTTTCCTTTCCATATAAAATATCCCAAACAAAGCATCAGGTATAATTTGTGTGCTGCAGACGGTGGATAAAGAGGAGGTATTAAACTGAGCTTCTAAATTAAGTTGGAAACTGGAGTAGCTCCAATTGGATGGGTTGTCAAAACCGCAAGTCATAGGAACAGATGAATGAGATATAACAGATCATGAACTTGCTAAACTATTGCTAAAATTTGCTGTCTCGGTATGTTCTGCAGCTCATAAATAAATCCACAGTTTTCAAAGGGACATGCTTAAGATAAAAGTAATTTTCCTCACTTGTGTTATTTGAGCTAGAAGAATGTTTAAAATCTCACTTACTATCCATCCTCATGCATTTTCCTCAACTTGGACACTGGAAGTACACAGTACATTGTAGTTTTATTTCAGTTTCCAGCTAGATTCATGTCCTAATTCTTATGTACCAGCACAATGCTTGTGTGTTAGGGTTTGCATCACAGGAGGGGAATGCTTAAATAAAAAATCTGTTTTTATTGAATTATAATTGGGCCAATACTGGAACTCAAAACTCCCATTGGCTTGGAGCCTGTAGGATGGGTCCCAACATTAACAAACACACATTTCTTTTCACGTTAGGGATTTAGATGTTCTCTAAGTATTTGTTTTTATAAAATGCTGGGCTCAGTAGTGTCTGTGGCGTGAAGCCTGTAGGAGTTGCATGACCCGTCTGGACTTTGCAGCTGCCAGGTTTAATGCCAAACCTGAGGAGAGAAGCTTGAAAACTTTCCCATGAGGTAGCCACAATATGTGTTCAGCCATCCAATTCCACTCCTTTCTGAAGATATTGCCCTGCTCATTTGCCATATGTGGTAAATATAGGATCCTGTAGAGTAATGTCAGGAGACGTGCTTGCCCCATGACCCAGAGGGCCATGGGTTAAAGTCTTTTCTTTCTAGAGGCCTGACAGTCCACTAGAAAGAGGTAGAATGAATAAGACCAAGGAGCTCTGGCTGATAGCTCTGAAATGGAGTTCAGTTAGGGAACATCTGGGTATGGTAACTAGGGGGAAGGTGAAGAACAGTCAGTTCATAGCAACCATGTGTATCCCCCAAGATCCCAAGGAACCCAGCTCTGGTCCTCTATAACTAGAAGGCTGTCTCTCTAACCATAGGGCTTGAATAACTCCTGACTCTACTGGGCCTGAATAGATAGGAATATATGTAGGTAGCTTGTCAGCATGAACATCTCATTTGCCTGAGCTCCCCAACTCTGGAGCTATGTCACGTCTTGTGTCAGCAGAGTTGGTATAGGTCTCCTCTCCCTCCACTTGCCCCACGTTCTTTACAATAGTTTGGCCCAGTGAATAATCAGTGTACAAAGCTTGCTGGGACTCAGGTGTTCACTACACTGGGTCAGGATTGAAGGTGTAAATTACCTAGATGTCATTTTATTAAAGCAAAATAAAAAAAAAACATGAAGCCATCTGTACAATAAGTAAGTAAGCCTGGAATAACACACCACCTTATAGCCTATCGTTTGCTTTGCAAGCAAGTCTGTCTTCCACTGAACATCCAACCTTAGATACAAAATGCTAATTCTGTTTGGGCTGATCACACAGATGTCTCATTCTGTGTTTGTTTGCTACATTTTTCTTGTTATTCATAATTTAGTTTGAACAAATCCTGTTCAAAATCAAAACAAAGACATTAGTTTGTTCAGCCATTCAAATTACAGTCAGCTCCCCCAAGGCACTAATTCACATGAGCAGAAAAATTCATAAAAAGCCCCAAATCAAAAGCAGTCCTGATTATTTTTTGGCAAGAGGAGACTAGTCATGATTTCTTTTTTTTTTTTTTTTTGGATACTTGCTTCAGGGAAACTTTATTTCTACCTTATTTCTGGGGAATATAGGACTGAAAGAGACTTTCTGGGTCATCAAGTCCAGTCCCCTGCTATAGCAGACAATCACACCAGATAATACTATTCATAAACCCTAGTATGTACCCCACTGAGACTTACTGTTCCTCTCATCGTCAAGAAATCTTTTTACAAGCACATATTAAAGCATCCACATTTAGAGATGGGCCAAAGCAGAAATGCCCACCAAATTGCCTGCTTCTGCCCTCCATTTCTCAAAAATATCCTCATCTCATGAAGTGTCTAATTATCCATGAAATGGTATTCTACTCTGTCAATAGATGGTTCATGTCAGAGTTTAGGGAGTTAGGGAAACTGCTCAAAAACAGTAGTTTGGAAATGAGTTAGGGAAACTATTCAAAGCGCTCATTTGTATTAGATTAGCTATGCAGATGTTTTCAGCTGCTGAAAGAATAAGAAACAAGCTTAAAAGATGAGAAGGCAGCGCTGAAAAAGAAATGTTTTTTGGCTGCAGATTTAATTGTTGCATTGGAAATAAAACTTATTTGAGGCTCTCTAATTCTAAACAACTTTTTTATGAAAGACTGGCTGGCACAGGAGATGTGGAACCTTTTACCTGTAGTTCACTAGTTCAGCTCCGTCTGATAGTTAATGAAAGCTGTTAGAAGGTGATGGCATTAGGTCCTTGAACTGACTTAGTGGTCTCAGTCCAGTCCTGGTGGACAAATGCCTACAGACACATCATAAAACCACCTCCACAACTGGGCACTGTATCTACTGGACACTGAAATATTTTGCTGTACAATGAGCAGCATATGAATCCACAGACCATGACAATGTTTTCAGCTGAGAAGACTTATCTTTCTCTGTACAGCTCCTGGAGTACCAGGTGTCCCTCTAACGCTGTTCACTCCATACTAGTCACAACTTATTTTTTTGGTCCAGTCCTATGATACTTTTCTTTCTGAAGGCTATTGTGGCAATAATTGCTTACCCCCAAAATAAAAGTGTTTCCTAAATGACAATTAACTGCAAACATAGAAGGACCATAAATATTAGTGTGCTTATAAGAGTATTCTCTAACATTAGCCTTATTGGCAGTTTCAGCAGAGGAGCCAACTATCCTCTCACTCCTTGTACTTTCTTCTAAGAACGCTAACAAGAGTGTCATAGCAGAGTTGTGGTGCTTATAGTGTGGATACTTTTCCTTTAGGAACGTTCCAGAGGGGTAGCCGCGTTAGTCTGTATACAGCAAAAACAACGAGAGTCCTGTAGCATCTTAAAGACAAACAAATTTCTGCGGGCATAAGCTTTCATGGGCTGCAACCCACTTCATCAGATGCATCTGACTTGCATCTGATGAAGTGGGTTGCTGCCCACGAAAGCTTACGCCTGCAGAAATTTATTCGTCTTTAAGGTGCTACAGGACTCTCGTTGTTTTTCCTTTAGGAAGCAGACTATGGCCCCCACCACATTTCACATTCACATTCACAATGGATACTGACAGGGGTGCTGGAACAATTTGTATAGTGGAGATGCTGCAAGCCGCTGAACCAAACGGGAAACCTTGTATATAATGGAAACCACTTCAAGTCAGGGGATATGGCAGCACCTCCAGCACCCCTAGTTCCAGCACCTATGGCTACTGGAGAACCAGGAGTTGGCAGTAATTTTCAGTTGCCGCTGACTTGCATTGGGTTTGAATCAGTGACCTACAGGAGATGGGTTCCACAACCCATTATCACGCCTCTACCTGAATTAATGAATACCCCACTCAAGAGCACTTTTACCCACCATTTGATGTGTCATGAAAAAACCGAAAAATGTGTACTATGCTTCTAGATTACTTGTGTATGTATCTTCTCTATTTTTGTTACTCGGGATGTAAGAATGAAGACAGATACTTTGTGGCTTAGAAGTTTATCTGCTCATGCTATTTATTCCTCATCTAAAGTCATAACACTTTGTGATATCAGAATTAGCTGATGTGGTGCAGATGATTACACTGCTATAAACAGATTATTATGACTTGAAGGAAGGAATAAGCAGCAGGTGCAGAAAAATTACTAGGGCTGTAAAAGCAACAAAGATTCTATTTTTCATCCAAGTATCCTTAGGTAAGAATAACAACTAGGAAAGAAGAAAAGTCAGATAATCCAGTAGATCAATAAAACTCTCTCTAGACAGAATGTTTTTTCAGTGTCCCAATTCAGTAATTTGCAGGGGATGTGGAGATAAAGTGCAAGCAGTGAACCAAATTGGGGTATTCTGGTGTACTTCAATGGCATAAAAATATTCTTCAGAATTATCTTCATTACATCCGAGGAGTAGTTGTTTCTCTGGGGCTTAATTTACTAAATATTTAATCAAACAGACCCAAAACCAGAAAAAGACAATTAATTATCCAAAGATGAAAAGTTGATGACCCAGGCTTGAACACATTTCTTGCCAAGGCAAGTAACACTAGAAACTGTTGCACTGTGGAGTGTAAAATCAAGAAAGGACTTAACCTGAGAGATTAAGTAGGTATTTAATTCTGATCAGAGTAAAAGGATTGGATTGGGCAATAGCCAATGACTGCCTGACAGGTACTAGTTATACTGACTCCTGGTATGTTGACAGCTGAATCAAGTAATGTCAACTCTTACTGAAAGTTTTGCTGTGAACAACCAGAACCAGCCCAGAATTTGTTTTAAATTAATGATCTCTTGGCTGATTTGGTGAAGACATTAAATTTAAGAGACAGCTAGGGTCAAGGATAAAAGTCCTCCCTGGAAGGTATGATTTAACGCTAGCAAGAGAAACATTATTAACTGCAGAGAAAGAAATCCCTTTCTCTATCCATCCTATTTCCCTTCAGTCTGAACATTGCCTTTGTCTGTCCACCCCCAGATATTTTCCATGAAAGTATCAGCCTCTCTTTAAATATGGCAAGAGATGGCTGACCCACTTTGATTAGTGGGTCAGTATCAGATTACTGTACCTTTAAGACATTGGCAGGGGTATGATCTGCCTAATGTCCATCCCCTTCATCTCAGTAGATCAGCTTAGTGTTTTATTTTGATTTTGTTTTTTGCACTTAAAGTAACTGGGTCAGTGAACAATCTGGGTTCTGGAGAGAAAGCAGCAAATCAGAAGGCTGCAGCCATCCAAGCAGAGACCAAGAATTAGTGAGGAGGAGCTGGAGAGCTGATCAGTCAATAGTGAATTGAAAAGAACAAACATCTCTTTGAGTTTAATAAATTTGGATCTACCTGTTGTATACATGGAAGAGGCTCAGAACTCTTTCAGAACATAATCTTGAGATGACCAGTTAAGATATTCTATAATTGTTTCTCCTCCTCTTCTAGTCCATTCTTCTCCTTCCATATATTGCCTTTTTAACACTGGGATTGGTGGTGGTAGCCTCAGAAATACCAAGCATAATTTTAAAACAAAACAAAAACTTATTTTTCAAATAATGTTCATAGTTCATTCAAGATAACAGAGGTCTCTCTATCTGGGGGAGTTTTTGGTTGCTGGGCTGTGCGGAGGGGTGAAAGACTTATTTAGGGGTATCAGTGAAATTCTGAAGCTATATTATGAAATTGAGCATACCTTTCAACCATGTGTATGTTCAAGCATTTGCCAACTGCATCAATACATAGAGTTTTTAATTTCCTGTGGCAGCAATTCTTCTGGTGACAACAGTAGGTTTTTCTTTTCTTCCCATGGCCTAACAACACATATTAAGTCTCAGTTTTTAATTGCACCCAGTTTACTAGTGATCATATTGTACATCTACTGAAAAGATTCTGGATTTAATGTTTCTTGAGTAAGACAGTTCAACAAATCAGCAAATCTATATTGTAGCTACATCCCTGTTTTCAATTCTGGAAGGGATCAAAGGCTTTGTGAAACAAAAAACCTGGTTTTATTTTTGTCTTGTTAGATAAAAATCCAATCCTTCAAACTCACATAAGCAATTTTTTTCTTGCTTTGAATGGGTTGCTGGTCCATGACTAGGGGTGCTACAGTAAAACAAATAAATAATAATTTTATCTAAGGTTGAGCAGTCTGGTACATATTAGAACTAGATCTGGTCAGAAAACGTTTCTTTCTGCTGTGCAAAATGTTGGCTTTTTGGCAAATAATTGAAAACTTTCAATTAAAAAAAATACAAATTTCAATTTGGAAATGCCACAGTGGTGCCTCAAATCTTCCATTCTCCTCTATGGCCTAGGCTCCCTAGCCAGAGTACATCTCCCATGATTCACCACAGCCTCTCCTTTTGCTGAGCAGCTGCGGTGCATCACCGGAGTTACTGATCATAGTAGATGTAGCCCCACTGGGGAACCTAACCCATCTGGGAGAGTAATACACCCATCTTTCAACTCCCAGGAGGTACTCTGTGGTGGCATTTCCAAATAAATTTTGGACTGTTCGTTTTTCTGATAAAAAAAGTCAAAGTTGTGCACGGGAAGCCAGCACTGTTCACAGAAAAATTCAGTCAGTCAAAAACGAAATTCTTCATCAAAGACTGTTGTGATGGAATTTTTTTGAGAAGACCTAAGTAGGGCTACTCCTGTTTACTCAAAATAATTTAGGGACAGCTGCTAGCTTTCAGTGTCTGGTAAAGGAAAAGATGAGACTGCTCAGTTGTAAAGGAAGGAAACCGATCCTTTCAGGAATCTATACTTCCTTCTGCTTTTTAATCTAAGCAGGCTGTTAAAACACCATCCTTTAGAAACACTGCTGTCTTTTAAGACAATTAAAAGAAAAAGAAAAGCCAGATGGTGCCGGGCGCTTACACAGTGCTGCCTATTCATGATTTTATTGCAGGTCTTATTGATGTTTTACTTAAAGTCCCAGCTCCAGGAGACAAGTGGGTCCAGGAGAATCTCTGTTTTTCATTAAAAAAAAAAAAAAAAAAAACAAAGACAAAACTGATCCTAAATTTCTAGTCCTTGTGGTTGAGCAAAAATGCTTGAAAATGTGACCCAAGTGTGCCCTATTGGCTCAAATATCTGAAGGCAAATAAATAATAATAATAATACAAAAAACTTTTTTAAAATCTCCTTTTTTTGTGGCCTGCCTCGTTTTTGAATAGTATTGCCAATGCACTCCAGATTTCCTTGCCATTACAGAAACTCCATTCCTCTCATGAATTTCAGCCACTTCGGGAGGAAACCCCTTCTGAATGGTTGCCATCCCCACCTCCTCTACTGTGAAAATCGGCTGTGTTGGGCGATCCTACGTGTACATGGATCCACCACTGCTGACAAGCCCTGTAACACCAAACAGATACAATAAGAGGTGCTTCGGATTTAATGTCCCTATTCAGATGCAGCATCTGGGACAGTGGATGAGCTGCATTCTTTGGAGAAACCATATTAGCTGATTCTTCTGGAGGGCAGGGAGAAGGTAGGAGCAATGGAAACTTATCCGAAGGCAAACAAAAGAGACCAGGTGGCTGGGGGTAGGGAGTTAAATAAAGATACACGCACAGGAGGGCCCAGACAGGAAGAGGAAGTGTGGCGCAAGAGAGAGCTGGGTCACAGAAGCTGGGTGAGGGGGCTACAGGAGGGAGAGATTACCCAGAACATAGCAGCTTGATAGGGTAGGAGGGCCCTGCCTGCTTTCCTGAGCCCAGATGGCCCCAAGGACTCCTGACAATGCAAGGGACTCAGATCCCAGCCCAAAGAAAGCCCTGGAGTGAAGTACCAGGGAGCCTGAGAGATCAGTGCAGCACCCAGAGGGGCTGGGCCTCTGAACTGCAGGTTCCTACACTTGGAGAGGGGCACCAGATAGGCATACTTTCAGGGTGCAGATCTAGGGACTCCAAGATGGGGGCAGTGGCTGGACTCCATTCAGGCTTCAGGAGCTTGAAACACACCCCAGAGATTCAGAGCACAGAGGCTTGTAATCCCCTCCCCGCAGTCCTAGCAGGGGCTCAGGAAGGGGCGCTCGCTAAGATCTGTGACACAGGGCTAGGCCGATGTGGGACCTGGGGAGGTGCAGAATTAATTGCGGGGCAAGAGATGGGCAGATGTGGGAGTGGAGGACACAGAATGACTGCGAATTTTGGAGTTTGGGGGAGAAGCTGGGTGCCCCGCACCATCTGGCGGACAGCCAGCTAGAGCTCCTGCAGCTGGGGCCACAAGCACCTTATTGTACAAATTTGGAAGGGTTGGCAACATTAATTACATGGGGGATGGGCCAGGGGGGCTGAAAAATCAAAAGACAGACCAAAAACTTCAGTTTCCCCCCCAACTCCTGATTTAAAAAAAAAAATCTCATGATTTTGGAGGTGTTAGAGTTGTGATTTTTATATATCTGGAGTTGGCAATGCCAGTACTGCTTACCCAGGTGTGCAGGAGAGGGTGTAAGACTCCTTCCCCACATACACTTGCACAGCATCCAGTGTCGTTGTAGCCACGTAGACCTGAAGAAGAGCTCTGTGTGGCTCAAAAGCTGGTCTCTCTCCAACAGAGACAGGTCCAATGAAAGATATCACCTCACCCACCTTGTCTCTGCACAGCAGCCAGCCGTGATTACAGTCCTTGTGCTCCCTAAATGCAAGAATTACTTTCGCCTACTGCACAGATGGGCACAAGATAACCCAAGAGCCATAGGAGGGGACAAGTCACCTCCGCTAACCCCCAAGCCACCAGTGCGTATTTCTGGATACTTAGCATGTAGCATCCATTCCCCTAAGGGCCCTGCAACCAGCATGAGCACGCGGTGCCCCTGGGACAGTGTGACTTAGAATCTTCCCCACCAAAGGCTTGCAGCTATCAGGCTCAATTTTGCTCAGAAGTTTGATTCGAGCTTTTCCCATGATACCCTGGGGCAGATTTTCACCTGTGACCGAGGTTGGGTTGGTGCAGGCAGGTTGTTTCATGCACTATGTGCTGGGTAAACACACGAGAAGACTCCATATTCCTGAAACTAAAGTGGCTCTTTGTTAAGAGAACTACGTACAGAGGTACTGTAACTGCACCTAGCATTCAAGCGACAATTTATACCATCTGGCTTCCTGGTGGTGTCCTCCAAACTCTTCCCTCCTGAAAGCTGTGCTCCTTCTTCCAAGCACCATGCAGGTTGCTACACTGGGGAAGGACTGTCAGAGCTGCTTATGGCTCCTCAAATCCAAGAGTCATTCTGTGCTGGTCCCTACCCTGGCTTGAATTAGAGCAACCTAATGACCATACATCAGTTGAGCAGAGGTGTAGATCTCCACCTGCCCCTCGTCAGTCCAGGCACACCCTTTCCCCCCCACTTCCCTCCCCTTCTAAGGGGTTGGAGGAGAATGGCTAACACAGGGATGGAGGAATTCTCAGCTGGACATTTACCACCTAAATCCAGCTCCTTTTGCCACCAGAGCAGCACGGAGAAGCCCCATCATGTGAGAATCTGGTCCATTATTTTTATTACAATCTCAAGGATGGAAGACTGCTCTCTTCACTTTTCAGCAACGCGTAGATCAGTTTACCCAACATAAGTAAAAGCGGCCGATATCGTCGTGCCTGCTTCAGTGCCCTATACGGAGAGAACATGTTTTAGCTGTCACCTTCATCATAACCCTGAGCAACGAGGGGATATACAGTATCAGTGTTTGCTCTTAAGGTATCCCAAGCTCTAACTTGTTTCTGATTTCAAGCTGACTTTCAAATCTTTGCCTACTGTTAACTGTTTGGTGACCTCATGCTTCCTAAGAGGCATTATCAGTAGACTACACCGCCTGGTGTGAATACCACTTACAAGTCCAATAGCCCAATCCTGCTTCCATTGAAGTCAGTGGGAGTTCTGCTACTGATGAGGTTGGGACTAGGTTCAAGCCCAAAGGTTCTGCTATGAATTGTCAGGCTACAATTGTTTCCCATAGTTCCACTTACCTTCCATTTCTTGAAGTGTGACTATAAAGAGATTCTACTTCTCATCGCTAACAAAAAGTCCTGTTTATTCTTTCCCTCCCCAGGTTGTACTTTACACATCACATGGCAATGGAATTCAGAAAAGATCCCAACTGCCGATGAATAGATTTGAGAAGTTTCACAGCATTCCACTGAACAACTAGTTTATATAGTAGCTGGAAAATAACAAGACTTAACAGAATGATATAAAACAGACCATTCCTTTTATTGCGCTTCCTAAAACCCCAGTCCTGAACTGAAATTGACGTCAACAGGCCTTCACAAGGGTTCAGCGGATTGACACGAACAGAGTCCAGTGCAGGGCCAGGGATTATTCCTGTAAAACTGGAGTCCATTGAGCTGTGTCAGGAATCTGATTCTCCTTGTATACTAAAAAGAAGGCTGAGCATCATATTATTTAGGCTATTTACCGCAGCAAAGGGATGTGCAGATATTATATGTTTCAGAACTTAATTTTAGGATCAAGTCAAAGATCAGGGCCATCAATGAATCTTCATCTGCCTTTGCTTTGTAATGCCATGTTGCCCTTCTATTATTCTTTTGTTTCTCAGTTCCCTGATTTTAATGACTGCTAAAATAATGGTTACTTACATAGTACACTTCTAGAGTGAGTTACCTCATCTCACATTATTCACACTAGTCTAGCCCCCAAATGAAGCTTCTAGGATAGATATAGCAACACAAGAATGCTGGTAAACTGTAGCTTGATGTTATTCATGTCAGAGGCAGCACTGCCAGGAGACATCTCACACTATGACAGATATATTCCCCAAGAATATGCAATTTGAGTGTATCTTCAGGCACTGGAAAGTGGTGGGTGTAAATGTTTTGCATTTCTGTTTCATTCACACATGAAGGTCAAGTGTTATAGAAAGTCACACTTGTTAAAAGCATGCATTTAGTTCCAGCTGCTCAGCCTAACAGCAAATAAAGTGCCTTGCACAAAACAAGTCACTCTCGCTAGAAAGGAGTTCAGAAGGTGTTCTGTAAGCAAGTCTAACAAGATTCATGCTGATTACGGTAAATCTAATAGAATTGTGATGTGCATAAAAGAACAAAAAATATTGGTTAATAAGTCTATTTCCACTGTTTAAACTGAGTAAAATATTATAAATGAATTTAGATTTTTAAAATTCTTTCCATTTTCATACTCTACGGTGTTATTAGTAACAGGGTAGGATATTTACATTTTTAAGTGGTGTAACCTGACATTGTAACTTCAAAAATTCTAAGTTTCTTTCAGTTGTAACTTAGGCCCTGTCTACACTACAAACTTTGGTCAACACAAGTTATATCATATAAAGCCACCACAGTTAGTATATCACTTGTGCACGTGCATACTTGGCTGCTTGTCTTGGCTGTGAGTGTGCTCACCAGGAATGTGTGTATCGATGCACAGTGCAGTGCACCATGCAGTCCACCATGTATCCCAACGTGCACAGTGCAGTACACCATGCAGTCCATGTATCCCAGTGTAGGTATCCCAGTGTGCAACCTGCCAGCATCCAGTGCATGTCATTTGGGAAGTTTTGGCCATGCAAGTTTTGGGGCAGAAACAAGTTGTGCAGGGTCAGCAAGAGGTCAGCTTCCTGGTGTGCAATTGTCTCCGTCCATGTCATCTATATCCCATAATTTTCATGCCTTTTTTCAAAATCCCACAAACCCACAAAGCTCTCCCTGCTGTCTACCACCTCTGACAGAAGCATGGAGCGTGCACAGCTCTGCATTATTGTCATAAGTGTAGCAAGCCCAGGATTCATGATCCTCCACTATTTGCAGAGCCGCAAGATGAACGAAATCAGCAGGGAACATGATGATTTCTTGAAGAACAGACTGATGTGGGACATAGCGAGAACAAATTCAGGGTTGTTGGTGGCATTCACAGAGCACCTGCAGATGGTGGAGCACTGCTTCCAGGTCTGAGAAATGAACACTTATTAGTGGGACCACATTGTAATGCAGGCTTGGGATGGAGAGCAATGGCTGCAGAACTTTCGGCTGCACAAGGCCACGTTCATGGATCTGTGCAATGAGCTTGCCCCAGCCCTCCAGCATAAGGGACACCAGAATAAGAGCTGCACTGACAGTGGAGAAGCGAGTGGCATCACACTGTGGAAACCTGCAATGCCAGAGTGCTCCTGGTCAGTAGGAAGTCATTTTGGAGTTGAAAAATCCACTTGGAGGGCAGTTGTCACACAAGTGTACAGGGCCATTAATTGTCTCCTGCTACACAGAACTGAGACTCTCAGCAATGCCCAGGACGCAGTGGATGGATTTGCAGCAATGTGGTTTCTGAACTGCGGTGGAGAAATAAACAGCATACATATCCCTATTAGGGCCCCAGACCATCTTGCCACAGAGCATCTAAACAGAAAGTGCCATCTATGGTTATTCAAGCATTGGTGGATCACCAGGGATGCTTCACCAGCATCGGCTGTTGGTTGGTCAGGGAAGGTGCATGATGCTTGCAGCTTTAAGAACGAAGGACTGTTCAGAAAGCTACAAGCAGGTACTTTCTTTCCCGACTGGTGGATTACCATTGGAAAGGGTGAAATGCCAATAGTGATCCTGGGGGACACAGCATACTCCTTGATCATGAATCTGTAGCCTGGCCACCTTGACAAGGAAAGATTCAACTACCAGCTCAGCAAGTGCAGAATGACAGTCGAATGTGCTTTTGATAGATGGAAAGGGTGCTGGCATTGTTTATACGCAACATTGGATCCCACAGATGCCACAGAGAAAAATATCTCAACTGTTAGAGCTGCTTGCTGTATCCTGCATAATATCTGTGAAGCAGAGGGAGGGAAAGTTGATGCCAGGGTGGAGGTAGGGTGGCTGTCTGCTGAGTTTGACCAGTCAGACACAAGGGCTGTTAGAAGAGCTCTATGTGGAGCTACACAGGGAGGTTTTGAAGAGCACTTTAACAGTGAGCCAAAGTAATGCATTGTTGTGTATTGTGCTCTACCTGGATTTGCAGTTTGGGGGCCTGTTAGGAATTGTTTGGTGCTTGGTACACATCTATGAATATAACGCTGACACTGCACCTATTCATTTTGTGGTGCTTGCTGAACATTTATGATTACTACTACTACTACTACTACTACTACTACTACTGTTTTTCACCAATCCTGTGTGTTGTGTCACACTGTGTAGTAATAAGTAATTTCTTGCTTTCAGAACTGCTAGGCACTCTGCAGCATACATGGAATTATAAAGATGAATTGTATTCCAAATAGAATGTTATTCTGTAACAAAATCAGTGAAGAGAAACATCCATGCAATTTTAAAGCCAATACATAAAAAACTTAATAAATTAATAGAACAGAATGTGAGAGGAAAGACCATTCATGTCCATTTTAGCTACATCACACCAATCATGGCTTTCACAGGTCATTATTTGAAACTGTGGGTGTCTTTAATGTCCCCAGGGATGGAGTGGTAAGGGTAGGGTAGTGACCCCTGATGCCATGTGGAATGTTGAGAAGGTGTAGGGAGTGGCTGTAATGGAGTTTTCCATAGAATGCAGAGGGAGGCAAGCCTGATTGTTGAACCTGTAGGTTCACAAGAGTCTGCAGCATCTGTGTTTGCAGCCGGAGAAACCCCATTATGTCCTGGTGCATCTCCCTCTCCCTTTCCTGCTGGGCCTTTCTCTTGTCTATTCTTTCCTTCTCAAGATGGTCTACAATGTTCACCCTCCAGGCCCTGTCTGCTGCAGCACTGGCTTGCAGGATCTCATTGAGTATGTCATTCCGAGTCCTCTTCTTTTTCCACCTAATCTGGCTCAGGCATTACGGAGATGTGGAGGGGGAATTTCAAGGCTGCAATGGCAGCAGCTACAAATAAAACACAGAAAGGCACCACTGTCAGTATAGTCACAACAGAAAGCAAAAGCTTAAGATTCAGAACTCTCTTTCTTTGCTCCCCTAAAGCTTTGAACACTATTTATGTGCACAGGGATGCTCCGAGAATCTTCCATGGATATCTCCATGAAACTTTCATGTAGGTATTTTGCAATCCTTTGCAGAAGGTTTCTGGGGAGGGCAGCCTTCTTTCTTCTGGCACAGTAGGACACTTTTCCCCGCCGCTCTGCTATTAAATGAGCAGGCATCAGTGTGGAACACAGTATAGCGGCATAAGAGCCAGGCCTGTACCCCAATGTTTGCAGAAAATCTTCCTTTTGCACCTGCGTTACTCTCAGGAGACTGATATCACACCTGGTGACCTAGGGAAGATGGCACAAGTTTACAGTAGCCAACCAATATAGTCACTGTGTGTTATTCCCCTGCCATGGACAGTATCCCTGGGCCCCTACACAGATAATTCCTAGCCATGATATTGTTAGCATGAGCATTATGGGTCTGGGAACTGATGCCCGCTCCCCCCTCTTTTTTTTTTCCTTCAACGGCATTTCACCCACACTCTCCTCCAATCCCTTTTGACTACCTCCTCCCAAACCAGTCTTTGGGATGGTAAAGGGGAGCCCAATGATCCTTCTCCTTGGTTATGTGTGGATTGGGGAATTTAGTGATATGCAGACTTCCTTGTAATGGATGCAAGGGCCCCTTGCTTACCATGTCTGGAATGGCACTCTGACCCATGCACTAGGTACAGATTGGTATGCAGGTCTGGCTTTGCCTTGTGTATATGAAATGGAGTTCTTTTTACATTGTAACATTTCTTTTACTCCATGGGGTCAACTGACAATGGCAACTTTGTGCTTTGCTTGCCTTACAGTGGACACCTCGGCCTTCACCCCATGTTCTACTCCCGCAGAGCGCCTTTCCCAGATTAGGAAATGGAAAAAAAATCTCTGGATGACATATTCAACAAACTAATGAATGCCTCCATGGCTGCTGACACAGAGCTCAGAGCCCGGAGGATGTCCTTGTCAGAAAAACTAAACATGGACATGGAACACATAAAACCAGTACAGGAGCAGGAGCATGCAATGCAACAGGAGATGTTGCATATTATGAGGAATCAGTCTGACATGCTGAGGTGTCTGGTAGAGTTCCAGGAAGAGCAGCGGCAGGACAGACACCCTCTGCAGCCCCTACAAAACACTCAGCCAACAAGCTTTTTCCCTGCCTCCACTCCCAAGTGCTCTAGCAGGAAGTTGAGCAGGGTGCAGTACGTACTGCATTCCACGCCGGTAGAGGCAAGCAGAAAAAGACAATGGCCCCTTTAAGAACTAGGAGTGTGTATGCTTTGCTGTTTGCACAGTCACACTTTGCATTGGATGCCCAAGCAGCCTTATGAGAATGTTAAATTATCTTTCTTCTCCCACTGTAACTGATAAATAAATAAAATAAATAAAACTTACTGCTTTCAAAAACATTTCTCTTTATTCATGGAAAGCTTGGGGATTGCTGGCGACGAACGAGGTGGAGGGGGCCGATGGTGTGAGGGTGGGGGGATGGGAATGGAAGGCACAGCAGTAAGAGAGACATACATTATTGCGGATCATTCCAAAAATGGGTTTTCAATGCTTCCCTGAGACACAGTGATACGTGGTTGGCTCTTAGCACAGCATTGGAATCTGATTGCTCAAAATTAGCGGCCAGCCTATCAGCCTCTATGACCCAATCCTGGGGAAACTTTTCCCCTTTTGTTTCACAAACATTATGGAGCACACAGCAGGCAGAGATAACAGTTGGGATGTTGCGTTCACTGAGGTCTAACCTAGTGAGCAAGCTGCACCATCTTGCCTTTAAGTGGCCACATACACATTCCATCACCATTCTGCACTTCCTGAACCTATTACTGAAACGCTCTTTCTCGCTGTCCTGGTGCCTGGTGTATGGCTTCATTAGCCAGGGTAGCAAGGGGTAGGAAGAATCCCCCAGGATCACTATTGGCATTTTGACATTGACAATATTTATTTTTTGGTCAGGAAAGAAAGTGCCTGCCTGCATCTTTTTGAATAGATGCCTTTTGAATAGATTCCTTTTTTAATAGATTCTTTTTTTAATAGTTCCTAAAGGTGCGCCTCATGTACCTTTCCAGATCACCTCACATCAATGTTGTTGAAATGTCCCCTATGAGCCACAAGGGCCTGAAACACCATTGAGAAGTATCCCTTCCAGTTTATGTACTCTGTGGCAAGGTGGTCCGGTGCTAAGACAGGGATATATGTGCCATCTTTTGTCATCCCCACACAGTTTGGGATCCCCACTGCAGCAAACCCATCCACTATGTCCTGCATGTTTCCCAAAGTCACTACCCTTCTTAGCAGAAGTCTATTAATGGCCCAGCACACTTGCATCACAGCAGCTCCCACTGTAGATTTACCGACTCCGAATTGATTCCCAACTGATCGGTAGCAGTCTGGGATTGCTAGCTTCCACAGAACTATGGCCACCTGCTTCTCCCTGGTCAGAGCTGGTCTCGAGTGAGTATTCATGCAGTTCAGTGCTGGGGACAGCTTAGTGCAAAGTTCAATAAAACCGGCTTTTCACATACGAAAGTTCTGCAGCCATTGATCATCATCCCACACCTTCATAACAATGCGGTCCCACCAGTCAGTGCTTATTTCCTGGGACCAGAACTAGCACGCCACCAACTGAAGATGATGCGTGACAGCCTGCAGCAAACGGGAATTGTTTTGCTCTATGGCTTGTAGCATGGCAATTTTCCCACGCTGTGGCTCCTGTCTTGGCCTTGAAAGTACTTCAGGATAAGTCGAGAGGTGTTTGACGCTCACAATAATAGCGCAGAGTTGAGCAGGCTCCATACCTCTCCAGTAACAGCGTGCCCACAGCAGAGATTGAAGGGTTTAGAAAAACGGCGCGAAAAAATGTTTGTCCGTTTGTTTGGGACAAGAAGGGAGGAGCAGGGAGCATGTTGCATCATGGGAAGATGACAACCTTCCTAAAAGCCTCTGCGTCTAGTTGCACTGTGAGATAGCTACCCACGGTGAACTGCTTTGATTGTCGACCCAAGCGTGGCTAGTGGGGACGCAATACCCTGACGCAATGAGTGTGGTGTGATCATGCACCTATGACTTCTAAAATTCAGTGGGTGAGAGTCGGTTACAATAAATCAACATCACTCCACAGTGTAGACATACCCCTTGTCCTTTAGTTTCTGATTTTTCAGACATATATTTTTGTATTGAATTGAGTATACGAGAAGTATCATATAGCTTCCTGCTACATTTAGCAGGACTCAGTTTTATACGAGCAAATTGCAGTGAAAGGAATGGTCTGTTTTACAGCATTGTTTCTAAGCAGGGATTCCATCTTTTTAAAGAAAGTCCTGTCATTATTTCTCAGCCTGCAAACTAGTTCTTGATTGGTGATTCACTGTGAAACTTTTGAAGTCCATTCACGACCTTTGATATCCATTGCTGTGAAATACACATAAATATGCAGAAATTGCTATTTATAAGTCTTCTTTTCTGAAGGGATACCCACATTTTTAAGCTATTAATAATGGCATAGGAGCCATTTAGGGACAAGGACCCTATTGTGCTAGGTGCTGTAAAACAGAACAAAAAGATGGTCCTTGCCTCAAAGAGTTCACAATATTCTATCTAGGTTCCCCCCCCCTTTTTAAATCATTCAGAATCAGCAGTTAACTTTCTATAGTAATTATATGGCTTTCATTCATTTTTAGGAATGTTTTGTTATGTTGCCTTTCTTGGCTTAAATGATGAGTGAAAGGCATATGCTTTAGAGCAAAACCTCTGTATTTAGAAACATTTCCTCCCCCCCCATCTCACACACCTGAATATAAGTTTTTTTAAGAGCATACCAGTGTTAGAACTGAAGCCTTGTCCACTGAAATATCTATTTACCAGAGCAAGTGCTCTCCAAGCCAGGCCAAACACAGCATTGTTCCCTTGTGTGCCAAAGTTTCATTTCCCCTTTAATCACAAGATTGAAGTCTCCTTGTCATTTTAGTCTCATGAACAGATTACGCAGCCTCTTATCAATACAAAAAGGAGAAATAGGGACCCTGTGACAGCCCAAATGCAGTAGGAGGCTTCTGTTGAGCTCTACTGGTGGCTATTGCTTATTTTGGTCATTTGGCCACCTTCCAACTTCAGATAACACAGATCTGAAATGGAAGTGCTGGACTCTGCGTGCGCTGTTAGAGATAAGCTTCTGGGCATTTCCACCCCCCCGCCGTATATGGGGCAAACCTACTGACACTGGTCACTCACAGAAATTCTAGATCCTCTGCACCCAAAGCTACAATGTACCCCAGTTTACCAGTTTTTCCTTAAACCATTTCTTCTGTATGGCATACCACACTTGAGCACGTACAATAAAACAAAGGTAGGTTTATTTATTCTTTCTTAAACAGTTAACTAGAAATGAAAGAAAGTGATGGAAACAACTGGCTACAACACAAAACAGAACCATAAAATGTGAACCTGGGTCTACCCTTTTCAATAGCTAGCTTTCTGTGTAATAAAGTAGGCTTTCCACACAACGTTCAGTCCACTGCAGAGCTGGCTGGATTCATAAGAAGCAGGACCCAAATGGTCATGAAAACACCCTGCTCCTTAAGCATTTTCCCTCAGTAAACGGGTCCAGAGTGCTCCACCTTTCCATTATACACTCCATTATACTGCAACAGTCTTTTGTGTCTTTATTCATAGCTGGGGTGATCTCCTTCCTGCTATAACATTCCTTTGACCTCCGCCTGGTTTCAATCATTTGCAATGGCCTTTGATGGTTTTCCATGGACTGCTCTGGGCTGTGGCAAGGCCAGACAAAAGAACCCTGCATTAGCTCACCAGCTGATTAGGGAGGGTTAACAATGCCCTCTTGCTTGAATGGGTCGTCTTTGGGACACTTTACCTCCTGGTGACTAATTTCTATCCCAAGTCCGCAAAGCATACTTTCAATATAAATACATTATTCCGTAAATATTTCCATGCATACATCTCACAATGTATATGAATCTTGACAAGTTATGAGTTTTCTGTAGATGCCTTCCCTGTTACTCTTTACGGCTAAAAATCCTGTAAGACGTATTTGGTGTAATGAGTTTGTCAAGTCTGAGGGGAGAGTTATTTGCAAAGAACAGGGTCTCTGTGTTATACTCACCAATATTTTTTATACACACATTGTGGCAGAAGTGGGGCTGCTCTGGAATTTACAAATACTGTATTGTGAGCTGGTTATTGGGCTGTTTATTGTCTGAATGTGTTTCATTCAATAGCAGACTGATGGAAAAACAAGCAGGAAAGGACACAATGGCTCAAGATAACCACCCATTGCCAACACTTAAGGGACAATGTAAAAGACTTTTGCTTTGAAAGTCTACCTCCTCCAACCACGTGCAGCACTCACCAAACTGGCTTTGGGAAGCAAGGTCCAACTTTGTGAACACAGGAGAACAAAGACCCTGACTACTATTAAATAAAGACATTGCCTCAGGCTGAGGAGAGACACACAGCTGAGGGGAAAAGACTACACCCAGTCCCAGAGGGTGACTAAAAGGGAGATCTTTCCAGGGTCTCTACCAACAGATACAAGACTCTAGGGAAGAATCTACATGTTTTGTTTTTAAAAAAACCTCTCTCTCTCTCTCCGTCCCCCAATCCCTTCATTCCTACTCTTGGCCGTTTAAACCTAAGTATTGTTTAACCCTGTCTGATCACAAGCTCCTGAAGGGTAGAAGAGCAGGTACTGAACCCAGTTGGACTTGCTGGGTAAGTACAATCGACACAGAGTCCTGTAGTCCAGGGTCTGGTCTATGAGTGGGAGAATTATATTTTTCCACCCCAGAAGAGGTAAAAGCCCAAGGCTTGGTGCCTGAGAAGATGCACTCAGAGACCAGAGGTGCAGCTTGCCCTGAAAACATTACACAATTTGGACCTCCCACAGTCCTTTCCTCCTTGCATAGTGAATTATACAACATATTAGAAAATATACTGAAGAGAACAAACCTGCACTGTCAGGGAGGTGGACTAGACAACCTACCAGTAACTTTTGCCACCAATGTCTATGATAGTGCAATGAGCAATAAAACATTTTCAGATCCATCCTTAAATTATGTGGAGAGAAAGGATGGCCTTGTGGATAAAGAACTGGACTGGGACTCAGAATTAGGCAATATTCCTGGCATAGTGAAAATAAATTCAATAATATTTGTGGGGCACTAGGATGATAGTGACAATCAATGCCCCGCAAGAAGGTGTGAAGACTCACCAGCTAGAGATGGAAAAGTAAAATCCCAACTGCAGGTCTCTTCCCATCCCTTTTTTCAGGGCTTGCTTTATTTCCAAAACTCAAAATCAGAACAAACCAACTCAAAGAACTAGGTACCAACCACCCAGGGCCTTCTCTGCTTCAGCTGGATTAGTAAATGCATTTTTTCCTTTTAGTTGCCTTTCCTGATACTTTGGAGAAACTGACACTGGGGTTTCCCTGACCCTGGGTCTCTCTTCTCTATTGTCTCCACCTGAGAGGCAGGAAACCTGATTACTAGCTTCCTGTAGGTCATATGCTTGCTGCTAGTCATGTGCCTGTGATGACAACTCAGTTTTAGAGAGCTTTAAGAGTTATAACATGTACACTGGGATGTGTGCACACTCCTTAGGGTCCAATACCCTGTTTTGTGCTCCTGAACTATTTATTCAGAGGCTTTTATGTTGCAATCACATCCTGCCTGTCTGAGACATGTCCTCCCTCCTTAAGACTGTTGTGACCCACATTCAGCTCACACAGGTTAGACTTTACAGTCTCGTGTGCTGCCTAAATGAACTGGGGAGACAGAAGGTGGAACTAAAAGCAACTTTCCAAGCAGGGAGTAGGGGCGGGCCTTTAGAGAATGCAGTCATTATCACAGCCTGCTGACACCAGATACAAACAGGATCTCAAACATGGAAATCAGAGATGACACTAGCTACTGAGTTGGGGTTTTGGTGAGGACACTAAGTGGCTATAAATGACGCAGGCCTAATGCTACCACTGCTTCTGATACAGACCTCTACTCTCCAGACGTAGCTTGTAATTTTTCTAACTTCTCTTTCCAGGATGTCTCCTAGCATATCTTGATGAACCCCCTTCCATCACAGTGAAGCACAGTTCAAGTCAAGGACAATACTAGGGCCTGAAGCCCTCCACTGAAGATATACAAACCATACTCAATTATTTGTTGTTGAATTTAAGAGTATTTTGAAACTTGTGACTTTGCAAGTGGAGGGCCACTGTGTTCATCCTTAACGATTAAGGAACCATTTCATGGTACACTTTCTAGTCCCTGCCTTAAAGAATTTATTTTCCATTATGTGCTATACAGTGCTAAACACACTGCTGATGTTCAGATCATAAATCCTACAGGAATGCAATATCAATGTTTCAAGTGATGTTGATCTTTTTGACTATGCACCATAATCAAAATTGACCTTGTAAGAGGCTTGCTTTCCCAACATATTAGGCTGCTTACCTTTTAGGAAGTCTTACATCCCTTTCCAGGTTTCACTGGATCCAGAAGTGCCACTTGATGGGTGGAAAGAGCCTTTGTGTTTGTATAGCATGCCTGTAATTTGCTTGAAGTCCACTACAATAGAGCAGGTACAAAGTTTACAGAATATCCTAGTACTAGTTTTAAACTTAGCTTTTTATTTGAGGACTAATGATCACTATTCTCTTAAACCATGCCCTTCATGAAAGGCTGCAGTAAGTCACTTAACTGTTAACTAGCTACTGTGAACAAGAGGAAAATACAGAAGTCATCCACACACTGAACAAATGAGAACTCATTTTTCTTCTCTTACCCAGAAGCCCCATAAACAGATATTCAGTTGTAATAGTTGCTTTCTATTTCACTGAAGTGTCTACTATGTGGAGGAAAGCAGTGAATTTTCCACGTGCTTGACCATAACGTATTTTCAGTATGAAGAACGTGCTTAGGCATGCTCAGGACTCACATCTGACGCTCTCAAGACACTGTGTTTTCTGATACATACAAATAACCTCCCCTTCACCAGTAAGCTTCATAATCATAGAGGAAAATGTTTACAGAATCCCTTTAAAGCATTCTCCTCCAATTTTCCTTTTTGCCTGCCTCAGCTCAATTTATTCACATAGTAACTTCATTTAAAATTTCTGTGTAAATTGTGTGATGCCATCTTGCTTTTTGACAGAGAAGACAATGGCTGGATGGAAGTCTACAGCCTGGACACGTCTAGAATGGGAGAAGTCCTAAAAACCAAACAGGAGAAAGAAATCTGGCCCAGGATGCCTCCCATTTTTTGGTTCATCTGTGAAAAGCATTCAATGATGAAATGAAAAATAAATGGTCAGTGCGGATCACTGCTGTACTCTCTTACGCGTCTTACTGCTTCTATTCAGTTCTAATGATAAGCCCTAATAACCAACCTGGCAAATAGCAGTATACAATTCCCTGGGCTTGGGGTGGGATAGTGATTTAGAACAAGTAGTTTTTCTGAGCTGGCAATTAAAGCTGATAGCTGGATTTTTTAAGCTAACAAGCCAGAGCTAGAACTATAACAGATTCATATCTACTGCAGCTCTGGCATAAAGGAGGCTGCATAGTAATTGCTCATCAGACATGCACAAGTCCATGGGGCAGGATGCAGTGCATCCGAGGGTGCTGAGGGAGTTGGCTGATGTGATTGCAGAGCCATTCGCCATTATCTTTGAAAACTTCCAGTGACTGGGGGAAGTTCCCAGATGATTGGAAAAAGGCAAATATAGTGCCCATCTTTTAAAAAGGGAAGAAAGAGGATCCAAGGAACTACAGACCATTCAGCCTCACCTCAGTCCCCAGAAAAATCATGAAGCAGGTTCTCAAGGAATTGATTTTGAAGCCCTTGGAGGAGAGGAAGGTGATCAGGAACAGTCAGCATGGATTCACCAAGGGCAAGTCATGCCTGACCAATCTGATTGCCTTCTATGATGAGATGACCAGTTCTGTGGATGTGGGGAAAGCGGTGGACGTGATATACCTTGACTTTAGTGAAGCTTTTGTTGCAGTCTCCCACAGTATTTTTGTCAGCAAGTTAAAGAAGTATGGATTGGATGAATGGACTATATGTTGATAGAAAGATGGCTAGATCATCGGGCTCAACAGGTAGTGATCAATGCTTAATGTCTAGTTGGCAGCCGATATCAAGCCAAGTTCCCCAAGGGTCCTGGGGCTGGTTTTGTTCAATAGCTCCATTAATTATCTGGATGTTGGGGTGAATTGCACTCTCAGCAAGTTCACGGACGACAGTAAGCTTGTGAGAGTGGTAGACATGCTGGAGGGTAGGGATAGGATACAGAGTGACCTAGACAAATTGGAGGATTGGGCCAAAAGAAATCTGATGAGGTTCAGCAAGGACAAGTGCAGAGTCCTGCATTTAGGACGGAAGAATCCCATGCACAGCTACAGACTGGGGACCAAGTAGCTAAGCAGCAGTTCTGCAGAAAAGGACCGGGGGGTTACAGTGGACAAAAAGCTGGATGTGAGTCAACAGTGTGCCCTTGTTGCCAATAAGGCTAAAAGCAGATGGGGCTGCATTAGTAGGAGCATTTCCAGCAGATTGAGGGAAGTGATTATTCAACATTGGTGAGGCTGCATTTGGAGTATTGTGTCCAGTTTTGGGGTCCCCACTACAAAAAAGATCTGGACAAACTGGAGACAGCAGAGGGCAATGAAAATGATTATGAGGCTGGGACACATGACTTATGAGGAGTGGTGGAGGGAACTAGGCTAATTTAGTCTGCAGAAGAGAAGAATGAGGAGGGATTTGATAGCAGTCTTCAACTACCTGAAGAGGGGTTCCAAATAGGATGGAGTTAGGCTGTTCTCAGTGGTGGTAGATGACAGAACAAAGAGCAATGGTCTCAAGTTGCAGTGGGAGAGGTCTAGGTTGGATATTAGGAAAATGTTTTTCACTAGGAGGGTGGTGAAGTACTGGAATAGGTTACCTAGGGAGGTGGTGGAATCTCTATCCTTAGTGGTTTTTAAGGTGCGGCTTGACAAAGCCCTGGCTGGGATTATTTAGTTGGGGTTGGTCCTGCTTTAAGCAGGGGGCTGGACTAGATGACCTCCTGAGGTCCCTTCCAACTCTAATCTTCTATGATTCTACAACCCTCCCCGCTCTACCCATCCCGAGTCCCCTCTACAACTCCTGCCCATAGTGTGGGAAACCCTAGATAAGGCAGGTAGATAAACAGGAATGTATTTTTATGTACCCAGATTAGCCTACAGTATTTCATTAGAGAGGGTGGACTCGATAGGCTCCACTATTATGATAGAGAATAGAATATACACAAACTATTTGATACACATTTCTAAGTATACTGCACAAGGAATGGAAAGGCTTGCATGTGAATACGTGATGATACATTAAAGCAAAAGAAAATAAATGTCCACTTGACTATGTGATGACTTAGTGAGTATCTTATCCAGTTGAATTGTTACCTAACCACTTCTTCCAACACTCTCAGAGAAGACTGTTTCCAGATATTACCCTTTCCCAGAAGCTAGTGACCGTTTTTGCATTTTGAAATGATTAAGGTGCTACCTTGTCTCTAGCTCTTAATCATCACTGTTGGGGTGATAAGGAGCCCAAATTTGTTCCTTTGCTCAGTTGAGTAGTGGCTGCTTGGATTGCAGATCTAGGTGCAGAGAGTTGGGAGACATCAGGGGCTGCTTACCTGATACTCCCTGCTGAGAGTAAGTGGGCGGAGACAGGTGGGAAGTGGAAGGAGCCTTGGCTCCACCACCTGCTCACAAGGTAGAATAAACTGCATTTGAACAGTTGTGAAGCTCCTTTCTGCCCCAAAACAGGTGGGGACCAGGTAAAGAATTGTACCTGTCTGAGGCACAATTCTCTCCTGGAGCTCTGTGGCAGAGCAGTTAGGAGTCACTCTTTACTCTGGGCTCAGGTTAACGGCTCAGTCGAGCCCTAAACAAGGTAACACGATAACTCTCTACTGCAACACAGAGCAGTCCCAAATTCAGGCAGTGTTCCTTCTCAGATGTTATATCAAATCCAGATCGATTACATCTGAGAAGGAACACTGCCTGACAACTCATATTTTTGATGTGTCAACATTCAGCTGACTGAATATTTGTAAGGCAAATAATATTGTGGTGCTTTTTAAAGGCAATTTCACTATGACCGTTTTGGGCAGGTAGACAGCATGCTTCCATAAATAATTTGTGTTACAAATCTTCACCATTGCTTTTACCTCCTTCATGGCCACTGGAAGGCAGACATTGCTGTTTGTGATTATAATGTGTGCGTCACTAAAACCACAAGGTCTGCTTTTTACAAGGCTGATTCTGTCCACTCCAACACCACCAATGCCCATAAATTTCATTACTTTCCAAAGAAGCTGGAACCCTGTTGGCAACATCTGTAGACTTGCCAAATATTTGTTTGGAGTACAAACCTATAGTTGAAAACAGAAGATCTTGACAAAAGAAGCATTAGACATTTTCAAGTAGTGCCTGGAAGATCTGGAAACAGTCTTCTCTGAGAATGGTGGAAGAATGGTGAGCTTTTGCAACAGGAATCCGTTTAGCAAGGGTCAGAAGAGATGCTGATGTGCTCTAACTTAAAACAGCTGCTATTTATTATGATTTTACTGTAAATCAGTGCTACACAATTCCGGTAAGATGTTGTGCATACCAAAGAATGCAGGGCTGGATACCAGCAGCAGGCTCAACACTCGAGAGCCCCACAGGTTTGTTTACGCTGGTGTGCAGCGTGCAGATTACTTACTACATGTTTTTAAAACTTCACTGCTCAAATGCACATCGTTGCATAGTCGTAGATCCATTTAGATAGATACGTTGGCTAAGATAGTATACACACCAAAAATAGCAAAAAGAAAGTCGCCTTAAATACATGATGATAATTAAACATAAAGCCAGGAGCAATATTTGGAGCAGGCAGCTTTCTGCTGGAAGGCTCCAGAAAGAAAAATGGATCTTTCCTCAAGAGGCCTACAGTCTCACTGTTGACATATTGTTTCTGGTTTTTTGTTCCCACATGCTGACACAGTGTTTTTGTTCCGAAGATTATGTATACACCAAAAATTACTTATGATCATGGAATGTTTATTTAAACGAGACCCTGTATAATACAGCCAGCTTCCAAAGGAGGTCAGATTAATCCAGAGTCTAAGCACTTTCAGACTGTGCTGCAAAATTCTCCTCTTTGGTCTTGTATACATGGGGACGTGGGTTTTTTTTTTTTAAACTTTCTTATTTGTTGGTTTGTAATTAAACATCTATTACTAAAATAAAACAAATGTGTCCATGCTGCCTTGTTTAAACTGGCTTAAGTTACTTCCCTTGTAAATCATGGTGTCCACACAGCACCGCACTTTTTCGATAGAAGTGCACAGCATTTTGGACAGGTATCCCAGTGTGCAATATACTGTCACTAGGCGCAAGGCCTGATGGGTTATTTATTTCAGTGGACTATTTAATGGATAATTAATGGAACATAATGGAATTCTGGGGCTTGGGATCAAACTCCCATGATTCCTTCCATGGTACCCCAACATGGGTCCGGTTTTCACTAGCCAGTCATTTTCACACCATTTCATTGGCAATCGAATTTTCAAACTGCTGTCAGGCAGCATGGAGGAAGCACTGCTGAGTACTGGGATCCGGGCCATGGTTCATACAAACAGCGAGCACCAGATGTAATGGCACTCATGCAGGCGAGTGGCTTTGGAAGACTTGGAAGATGGCCATCACCCCAACCACAAAGATGCCACACGGACGCCGCTAGAGGAGGAAGCGGTTACTTCTGCATGACATTTTACTGAAGCAGTTACAATGGAGCACTGCTTCTGGGTCTGGCCAAGCAGCACCGACTGGTGGGACAGGCTAGTGCTGCAAGCCTGGGATGACCAGTGGTGGCTGCAGTACTTCAGGATGTGGGAGGCTCCTTTCTGGAAACCTGCGCAGAGCTAACACTGCCGCTGGAGCACCGGCGTGACAGTCCCTTCCTCCCACCATGTGGAGAAGCATGGGGTAATTGCCAGCTCCTGACCTCTGATTTCTAACGCTCAGTAGAGAACCAGCTTATTTTTGGTAAATCAGCTGTTGGGACTGTTTTCATGGAGGTGTGTGCAGCTATTGACAGAGTGTTGTTGCCTCAGGTCATAACGCAGAAAGTTATTGATGGCATTGAATGCTTGGGGCTTTGAAGTTACATAGGGACCCTGGATGGGATCCACAAGCCTATTATTTGCTCCCCATCTCCCCGCATTCATCAACAGAAAATGGTATTTCTTCATGCTCATGCAAGGCCTGGTTTACCCCCCTGGCAGCTTTACTAAAATTACTGTGGGTAGTCTGGAAAGGTCTATGATGCCGGGATCATTAGAAACTCACTGCTTTTTTATGCAATGAAAAATGGAACTTTTGCTCCCAAAACATCTATGGACATTAATGGTGTTGTGGTTCCAGTTGCGATTTGGTAGACCCAACTTACCTTTGTCTTCCCTGACTTATGAACCCTTTTACTGGACAGTTGGATGGGAAAGAGGAACCATTTAACTGTCCTCTAAGTGGCTGGAGAGGGAGTGGGGAGTGTGGATTGGAAGACAGAAAGGAAGGTGGAAATATCTTGTGACAAATATGAAGGCTTCTGAGAGAGATCTGCTTTGTGTTATAGGTGCTTGCTAGGTGTTTTACACAACCGCCCTGATAGCAAGGGAGGGAGCCTCTCTAAGGGGTGGGATGCAGAAGTAGAGAGACTTTTGGACATTATGATCAGCTGCAGAGGATGCCTCTATTAAATGTCTCTACATCCAGAAACCTGGGTCAGGGAAGAGTTGTGCTTCCTGAGAGCAGGAAATACAGCAGGAGAATCAATGCAATGTGATAAATGAAAGGAATGTAAATTAATGAAATGATTCCAATGTAATTTTACAGTGTAATGCACATGCTTTGTGAATTGACTTTATTAAGAAGAGGTCGTATTTGGGAGAGATTAATCTTAATGGCCGTTTTCAACTGAGTGCAATTGTAAAAAAAAATTAAAAAATATTGCTCTGACACATAACAAGAGAGCGCAAACTCAAGCCTGACTAGACCGGTGCAGAAATAGCCAAAAGTACAGTATGAACATGTTTTTGCAGATGAAGGCACAAAAATCCAGCATTGGGATGGTAGCTGTTCACCTTGTTTTGGGGGAGGGGACAGCTTGGGAAAGGTCTGTGTCCTGCAGTTGTGGGATTGAAAGGAGGCTCTCAATACCCTGTGTTCTCAGCAGGCTGCCAGACAGGGCTATGTCGGAGTGTTGCATATGAGCACAGAGCAACCATGTTCTCCAGAAAACCTGTCTGCATTTGCATCATGTCCAACATCCTTTCCTGCAAGTCCCTTTCTGTGTCCAGTTGATCGATGTGCTCCTATGACAGCTTCTTGGCAGGGTCTCTGTCCTCCTCTCTTTCATTCTTGTCCTGCCCCATGAATGATTCCCTTCATACCTTTGGGTTTTTTGCCTTCTTTTGGGACCCATTCACAAGGTTAGCAAACAGCTCCCTTGCTCTCTCTCCTCTCGGAGGTTGACCAGGCACTCAGCTACTAATAATGCTTCTCCCCTTGTGGGCCATGCCAGGCCAGGTGCTAGGAGAACAGGGAAACCATAAAGTAATTACTGTAGCAATATTAGCCACCATGTCAACAATGATAGAATGTTTCTTCTCTTCAAATATACTCAATTTTGGAATTTTATTCCCTTGTGCTCTTCTCAGCCTGGGAAGCACATTGAGATAATGAGGCATTTTGAATAATTGCCCCTCAAGTGGGGTTACCTGCTCCATGATGAAATGATACCCTTTAAATTACCCTTATACAATATTTTAGGGGGATGGGAGTAAGGGAATGGGAGGCTTGCCCAAGGGACAGGCTGTCAGTTGCACCCCTGCAGGCCATCATTACACTGGAGGATATTACTCTGAGGCATGTCCCCAAGAGACAGAGAAGGGGCCTGTTCAGAAAGGCAAAATGAGAACCAGGGAGGTATGCAACATTGCTACTTGCCAAGATGGTGCCTCCTGAACTGTTGCTGGAATAGAAGGGAATCACTACCAAGATGGGCAACCCCAGGAAGGCAGTGTCCCCTTGTCAGGTGCATGTCAAACTAGACCTCTATCTTTGCCTAGAATTCTCATTTGTAATACCAGTTGACCAGCACAAAGTGAGCTGCAAAATAAACAAACTGTGCAGCTGTGATGCATATCCTATAATGGGTTTAACAATGCCATATACTACAGCAAATAAATGCTTGGTACTTTTATAACCCTTGCAGCCAGAATTATCTTTTGAATCTATGCAACATGAAATGCCTACAAGAACCTCTGAAACCTCAATTGGCCAGCAGACTTCATTTAACTTTACAGGTATGAAAATATTAGAACTAAAAAAAAATCTCAAGGCCATGAACAAATAACAAATTAAAAAATCTGAACAAATTAAAAAAACAAAAACAAACTCGATTTCATCCAAACTGAAAATGAAGTTTTTCAGAATTTTCAACAAATCAAAAATGTTAAAAAAAAAAAAAAATTAAAAATTTGTTGAACGAAATGTTTTGTTTAGGGTCTGCTCATTTTTAATTTTTTAAAATTAAAATCAAAAGTATTTGAATAGACTCCACACTGGTGGTAAAAAAAAAAAAAACCAAAACCCCCTAAACCTATGGAAGAAAGCCAGACCCTTTCTCTTCCCAGATAAAGACCACAGCTTGTGGGTTCCTCCTTGAAATAAAGAGAAGGTAGTAAATCGTATTTCTACCAGCAAGGAAAACAATTATAGTGCAATGCAGCTTTTCGAAGAAAATGTAAGTTTCATCTCAAGTTCTATGTATGAGCACTCATTGGAGATACAAACTAGAAAGGGTCACTAGTTTGGCATACAGTGGCCACAGTAAGGACCCGATTCAAAGATTTTGGGGTTTTTTAAGTCAGTATAAGTCTTTTCATTTTCTTCAATGAATTTTGGATCACATCATAAAACTGCTGGGCAGCCCCTATCTTCAGACTCCTGTTTCGGGAATGTTTTATCCTATAAGCTACTGGGGAAAAAATAATCAATTGATTTCTCCAGCTACAAATAGCCAGCCAAGGGGAGTAGCTAGGTGGAGAGAAGAAATGGAAGAATATTTTCTTCCACAGCAAATCACAATCTAATGCCAGGACTATTTTTAATGTTACATTTTTCTTATCATTGTGATTTGTGAGAGGAACAGACAGCAGGGCCTTTGGCGGTTGCAGTCCAGCGGCTATCCAAAATGAGCAGTAGGAGTTCCTGCAGTGGAATGCTGTTAATGACCTAACTGGCAGTCTGTTGCTAGTTTCCCGGGGCAGAGGCAGGGGTGGGGGAAGAGCAAGGGAAATACAAGAGCAATGGGAAAGGAGGAGAACAGGCAGGAGAGCTTCTCTCTGAGCTGCCTTGTCTCTAAACTTTGGCTAACAGAAGCCTTATCCTTATTTAGTGTGGACGCTGCCTAAAAGCATGTCATCTTGCTCTGAGTTCTGGCTGTCGTAAACCCTATTTTTCTATTTGGAATAAATCTCATAGCGCAGCTTTCTGGCGTGAATAACAGACACAACAACTGGCCCACTGGTGTTTTAAAAATAGAAAAATTGTTCAATTTCACATATGGACAGTTTTCTCTCTTTAGCTTCATATAGCTAAATTTAACAGAGACCTGGACAACACAATAACATCTTCAAAAACAATTGAAAAATACATATTTTAACCTCAGAACAGCCATACTGGGTTAGACCAATGGTCCATCCATCCCACTATGCTGAATTCTGACAGAGGCTGGTGTCAGATGCTTCAGAGAAATGAACAGAACAGAGCAATTATCAAGTGATCCATCCCCTGTTGTCCACTCCCAGCTTCTAGCCGTCAGAGGTTTAGGGGCACCCAGAGCATGAGGTTGCATCCCTGACTATCATGGCTGACAGCCATTGATGGACCTATCCTTCATGAACTTATCTAATTCTTTTTTCAACCCAGTTATGCTTTTGGCTTTCACAACATTCCTGGCAATGAGTTCCACAAGTTGACTGTGCGTTGTGTGAAGAAATACTTCCTTATGTTTATTTTAAACCTGCTGCCTATTAATTTCCTTGGGTGACCCCTCATTCGTGTGTAATGTGAAAGGATAAATAACACTTCCCTATTCACTTTCTCCACACCATTCATGATTTTATACATTTCTATCATAACTGCAGTCATCTCTTTTCCTAGCTGAACAGTCCCAGACATTTTAATTTCTCCTCATACAGAAGCTGTTTCATACCCCCAATCATTTTTGTTGCCCTTCTCTGTACTTTTTCAAATTCTAATACATCTTTTTTGAGATGGAGTGACCTGAACCGCACACAGTATTCAAGATGTAAGCATACCATGGATTTATATAGTGGCATTATATTTTCTGTCTTATTTATTTATCCATTTCCTAATGGTCCCAAACATTCTCTTAGCTTTTTTAACTGCTGCTGTACACTGAGTGGATGTTTTCAGGGAAACTATTCATAATGACTCCAAGATCTCTTTCTTGAGCGATAACAGGTAACTATATGTATAGTTGGGATTATGTTTTCCAATGTGCAATACTTTGCATTTATCAACACTGAATTTCATCTGCCATTTTGTTGCCCAATCACCCAGTTTTGTGAGATCCCTTTGTTACTCTTTGCAGTCTGCTTTGGACTTAACTCTCTTGAGTAGTTTTGTATCATCTACAAACTTTGCCACCTCACTGTTTACCCCTTTTTTCAGATCATTTATTAATATGTTGAACAGCACAGGCCCCAGTACAGATTCTTGGGACACCCCACTATTTACCTCTCTCCCTGGTGAAAAATGACTGTTTATTCCCACCCTTTGTTTCCTATCATAACCAGTTACTGATCTATGAAAGGATCTTCTCTATTATCCCATGACTGCTGGGAGCCTTTGGTGAGGGACTTTGTCAAAGGCTTTCTGAAAGTTCAAATACACTATATTCACTGGATCACTCTTGTCCACATATTTGTTGACACCTTTAAAGAATTATAATTCTCTTTACAAAAGCCCTTTACTCTTCTCCAACATACCATGTTCACCTGTGTGTCTGATAATTCCAGTCTTACTATAGTTTCAATCAATTTTTCTGGTACTGAAGTCAGGCTTACCAACCTGTAATTGCCAGGATCACTTCTGGGCCCTTTTTAAAAAATCATCGTTACATTAGCTATATGCCAGTCATTTGGTACAGAGGCTGATTTAAGTGATAGGTTACATACCACTGTTAGTAGTTCTGTAATTTCATATTTGCGTTCCTTCAGAACTCTTGGGTGAATACCATCTGGTCCTGGTGATGTATTATTGTTTAATCTATCAGTTTGTTCCAAAACCTCCTCTATTGACATCTCAATCTAGGACAGTTCCTCAAATTTGTCCCCTAAAAAAAGAATGGCTTAGATATGGGAATCTCCCTCACATCCTCTGCAGTGAAGACCAATGCAAAGAATTCATTTAGCTTCTCTGCAACAGTCTTGTCTTCCTTGCATGCTCCTTTAGCATGTCATTCAATCCGGTGGCCCCACAGATTGTTTGGTGGTCTTCCTGCTTCTGATGTACTTTAATTGCTGTTAGCTTTTGTGTATTTTGCTAGATGCTCTTCAAATACTTTTTTGGCCTACCTAATTACACTTTCACACTTGATTTGCCAATCTGTAGCTTCCTTTCTATTTTCCTGAGTAGGATTTCCTCACACAACAGGGGATGCTCCTCCATCTGCTTTTTTAAGATCCTGTTTCAGGATTGACAGGCACCCCTTCAATAAATTTGAAAAATAGTTTTCATATCTCACAACATTTAAAAAAAAGTATTTTCCTATTTCATAAGTGACTGTGCCACTAAATAGATGATTTACAGTCTCTCTTCAATGCTCCCTCCATATCATTCCACTGCTGATGTAAGCAGGGTCTGAATGAACTCCACCCTGCCAAGCGAGCTGGGGGGAGACTTCAGGACCAAACTGTATTTACTTGAACACACCTATTATGCACAGGTATCCAAGAGACAGAGCTGTGTTGTCAAAGTGATTGACTGGGGTAGGGAATGTAATGAAATGTTGTTATCCTGATGATATGAGCAAAGGGCAGCAGAACTGTGCTCGGTCTGTCCTGATTGAGTAGGTCACCGTCAGCTGAACTGAACTCGGTAAGCAGGGGGATTGAACACCAGACCCCTGTGAAAGACAGAGGGAATAGGGACAGGTATCCCTGTGGGGAGGTAGAGCTCTGCTTAAGAGTCCCAGGAATGGTTAAACCCCTCTCTCCCCACTGTTCAAAGACAGAGCTAATTAAGGCTCCATTAGGAGTCTTTTGTTTTGTTGAGTGATCATTAGTGCTGAAATCATTTGTTGTGGGACAGTGCACCTGCCCAACTTCAGCACTGAGGTTCATCCACTGAGAGCTGACAATCCCTCAGAGCTGGGAGGAACCTCAAGAGAACGACCAGCAGAGGTCACAGTAGAGAAGCAGGTGTCCGAGGAGCAGCCAGCAGAGTAGAGTGACTGGCAGAGCGGACCGCAGGGTGGCTGGACAGTGGAGCAAGCAAGGTGCCTTCTTCCCCTCTCCTCCAACCAGGGTGAGATGTGAACTCTGCAGCTGCAGCTCTGAACTGCGGGTCTGCACTAACTAAGGACAACAACTGTAAGGGGGGTGCTGTGAAGGGAAGAGTACATCAAAGGAACTTCTGATTATTGGACTTAAGAACCTGAGGCAAAAGGATACAGCCCAATGTACTCTGGGGTGGGTGTTATGCTCATGGTTTTATGTTTATGAATCCTGCTTGCAGAATTTTCCCAAGACAAGGCCAGGTTACTTTCCCCCTTTTGTTATAAGTTTCTTTCCTACATTCAGTCTCTGTGCTTGCAAGAGGGGAAGTATTGCCTCTAGAGGCCCCTGAGGGGCGATGTGTAATTGTCCCAGGTGACTGGGTGGGGGCTCAAGCCAGTTTGGTGTTGTGTTGTTGAAAAGGACCCCCAGATATTGAACCCGGCCCTTGTTGCTGTCGACTCCAACACTTAAAACAGACTGTTTTTCACCACCACTAAAACTGAAGGCAAGATTGTCTCGACACACAGGTGAAGAGGGAAATAAGGGAACATAAAGGTGCCCTTTCACTCCCCTGTATAGGCTATTCATATCTGTCAAGAGCAGGCCTAATGGAGCTGCTACCCCTCCCCCACATCTACACAGGTGTGGAGACATTGGGATTGCAAATGGAAAGAGAGCCTTGGCTGTACCTGTATCTCTAACATGCAAGCCAGCATTGCTGAACCAGCAAGGAGGAAGCAGTAATCGGCTACTGCTCTAGACCAGTAGTATGTTACTCCTCCCACTGAGTGAAAGTGAGAACCATGGAGGGAATTGAGAGTCGCACAGCCACATTTCATTCCCTGCTCTGCTTCTGGGCCAGCACAGCTACATGTTACATCTTACTCAGGGCATATTGTACTCTTACAATCTAACCCTTAAAGAGTCCATTTAGGGTTCAATCTTTCAGTCATTTCAGAGGCAGAGCTTTTACCAAATCTGATGTGCAGCTCAGTCAGGATGAGGTCTGTAGCTTTCTGACAAGAAAGCTTTTCATTTTGAGCAATCTTCTAATATACAAAATGTCAGTGGGAAAGAAGATCATGCTGAGAATACATAAAAAGCGCCAAGGTCTCTTTGTCCTTGGACAGTCCCAAAGTGTCTGTAAAAATTGCCTAGATTTTGTTAGAGTGCAAAACCTGGACTTTCTATTTTCTTCCCTTGCAAATGGCTTTTGTTTAATGAGTATAAAATGCTGGTTTGACTAATATCAGGAGGCATTAAGGGAATATGAACAACCGTATTAAACAATAACAAATGATCTATGGAGTGCCTTTGGATGCCAATTTTAAAACAAACATTTATAGTCTGAATTCTGCAGCCATCCATGACAAAACAAGCATAGTGCCATGATCCCAGGATTTGGCAGCTTGAATTACATTGGACATTCTGCCTTCCTAGTCTTACATTGCTATTTGATCATTATTCTTAGCTAATGTAATTATCTGTGCTCATATTTTCCATAAAGTCCTGCACTTGGACAGTTTAAACTGATAATTTAATTAAACTATGGTCACTTGGTTTATTTCTATTCTGTGGATATTTTTAGATCTTTGTCACTAACATAGCATTTGGGTTCCTCGCTTTTATCAGCTTGGAGGTGGGAGCTAATATTAGATAGCTAAAATGGGCCTGAATTTCAGAAAATGTTAACCCTCTGAAAACAAGTCCCCTATAATGTGTCTGAAGTTGGGCACTCAAAAATTGTGGCAACCAACATTGGTCATTTTTGTAAATCTTGGTTTACATCCTTTAGGAGGAATGGAAATCCAAACATTCTTATACACTATAGGAGTGGAATAGTTATAAAGTAATATACCAACCTCCTTTAATCACTTGGCATCTCTTGCCACTATGTATGCTGGCTTCTAGTGCAAGGATCTAGTTTACATAGGCTTTTACTAAATCTTTTATTCGAAGCAACTGAATTTTTAGCAAAATAATAAATCCCAAATAATTTCTTATTGTATATTCTCTTAAAAGTTTTTTTTTAATTTCTTGCTCATGGGTACAGTAACTGCAGACACCTACAGTTGCCATTTAGCAACCTTTGCAATTAAATCACAGTAGTTGGGTCTGACTTTAGTATTAGTAGTGTATTTCATCAGTGGTTGCAGTTTTTCTAAATTGGTACCAACGGCAGGCATAGAAGTCTAACTTTCTTTATATAAGGAATGTAAAGATTAGCCTGGGACCCATCCCTGATTCCAGTGACATTATCTTGACAGTTGGCATGTTTATTATAGTGTCATTTGGGATGTCCTTGGCTGTTTGGTGGTTAGCCTGCATTCACTCCAGTGAACTAGTTTGTCTTGTGTCAAGTGAGTCCACAAACCAATCTGATTTGGAACCATAAGTTATGGCGGTTTGGTGCAGGAATTACTGGATGGTGTTCTACGGCCTATGATATACAGGAAGTTCATCTAGATAATCACAATATTTTCTTCTGGGTGTAAAAAAAAATCTATAAAACCATGAAAACCTGAGCAATCAGATCTGCTAAGCTTTCCAAGCTTTTTGGAAATTAGGAAGGAAATTGTGGAAACTCTGTGTAAATCACAGTCATAATGGTGAGATGGTGAAGTTTGTTATTTCCCTTGACATGAACAACAGGGTAAATGCTTGGTTGGATTCTCTTCTTAATTCTTAAACATGAGTGTCTAGGGAGCTTTTTTCTAAAGAGACCTTTTTTCTAAAGATTACCGGTGGAGGCTGAAGCTGAGAGGAAACAGATGGAGAAACTGAAGGGGAAGCATCTTGTTGGAGAATGCCTGCCTGTTTTCCTTTTACCAAGAAAACCCATCATAGCAACATGAGGAAACCCTGGTAAAACACTGTGAATGGAAGGATTACCTGAGCTAACTGACTGCCTCAGATGACTGCTTACCAGGGCTTTTTTGTATGTCAAAGGGAGCCATTATGGAAAGTATCACACTGTCTGGAATGGCTCACAACTGAGAATGCCAGTTTCAGGTCAGACTCTCAGAAGACAGGGCAGACACCCCAAACTGGTGGTGTGGTCCATAATTAGATTTCATCAAACCAGTAACAAATATGTGCCCTGGTTGCCAAGAAGACTAATAGCATATTGGGCTGCATTAGAAGGAGCATTGCTGGCAGACCGAGGGAAGTGATTATTCCCCTCTATTCGGCATTGGTGAGGCCGCATTTGGAGTATTATGTCCAGTTTTGGGCCCCCCATTACAAAAAGGATGTGGACAAGTTGGAGAGAGTCCAGCGGAGGGCAACAAAAATTATTAGGGGGCTGGAGCACAAGACTTATGAGGAGAGGCTGAGGGAACTAGGCTTGTTTAGTCTGCAAAAGAGAAGAATGAGGGGGGATTTGATAGCAGCCTTTAACTACCTGAAAGGGGGAAGGATGGAGCTACGCTGTTCTCAATGGTAATAGATGGCAGAACAAGGAGCAATGGTCTCAAGTTGCAGTGGGGGAGGTCTAGGTTGGATATTAGGAAAAAGTTTTTCACTGGGAGGGTGGTGAAGCATTGGAATGGGTTACCTAGGGAGGTGGTGGAATCTCCATTCTTAAAGGTTTTTAAGGTACGGCTTGACAAAGCCTGGCTGGGATGATTTAGTTGGAGTTTGTCCTGCTTTGAGTAGGGGGTTGGACTAGATGACCTCCTGAGGTCCCTTCCAACTCTAATATTCTATGATTCTATGAACTCCTGGATCACTATATTAGAATTCCCATGGAGTCACAGACACCCCTTAGGCTATCTTACCACTCAGACAACTGGACTTCATGATACTGGTCACTATACCAAATACCACATGGAATGTGTACCTGAGGGGGAGGGTTACTTCTGACCCCAAAGGGTCAGTCACTTACTTCAGGTCAATGGTAATCTCAATCTCACACCAAAGACAAAAACAATACAATCAACATCTTCTTTGATCTCTATCAGCATATGAGTGAATTAGTTTGAACATATACTAACGCTTCTTTGACATTCACATACAAGTGAATTGTCCTGAGGCTCTGGCCCATCAGTGTCACAGAAAGGTCCTATAAGAAATGAATAGAAAATGATAACTTTCTTTGGGTTTTTGGAACCATCCTGTGGAAGTGAAAGCAGAGCTACATCTCTTCTCTAGAACTCTAACAAACCTATATAACAAACCTATATACAAACACTATTCAATATTAGTGGTGTTTAGAGTAACTGTTGTAGAACCACATTAAAGTGCTATAAGACCCTAAGGGTTTTATCCCTATGAATTCCATATGACTTTTCTATAAGGCAGAGGGATCTCTGCAGCCTTGTTGCGCACCTGTCATCAGCTCAGCATGGATCTGACATTGCGCTATGCCACGGAAGGCGTGCAGAAGTTGCTGCCAGATCTGATGCTGCTTCCCTTCTGCGTAAGCATCTGCTTTACATTCCTGTCTTCTCAAAGGGCACTTGAGGCAAATGCTAGAGCTATCGAGCAGTGTGTCTTGGAAGTTAGAAAAGCAGGGAGAGCCTCATCTCTTCATTTCAGAGGCTTCTCTACTATTTTGTCTGCCATGGCTGGTCTACACAGAGCCACATTTGCCTCTTCACCTGAGCTGGGTCAAACTCAGCTCAGCCACAACACAGAATGGGGGCTATGGACCCTACAATACTGCAATCTATTGGTGATTTCCCCTCCCCCGAAATCTACAGAATTTAAGTTTTCCTTATGAAAAAAAAGTCATATTTGGTTGTTAATTTAACCTTCACAAGTTAAATAGAGGCATTGTCCTCTTGTTGAGAATGAAGCCAGACAGTGAAATAACAGCTCAAAGAGAGAACTTCCACTCTCTATTGTAACTGAATTATTAAGTGATTATGTTCAAAAATTAAATGTCTTTGCAAATTTGCAGCATTTTTTGGTCAGTTGTTCCAGCTTGGTTAAGCAATTGCCCTTAGCTTTTGGTGTTGGATGTACCTAGTGTGTCTTGGAGATTTATTAATTTGAATGGATGTTCCATAGGACAGCTGCTTCCATGACACAGAAAGGTTCCAGCACCACTGAGAGCTGTTAAACAGCTGCAACAGATTACTTAAATTCTAGTTTTGATTTGCAGGCCCAGGTCAACTAGATTGAGAATTGAGAGGTCTAAGGTGTTCTAGGGAGCTATAGTTAAATGAGACAGACAGGCTAAGGAGAAAGCATGCAGATGTGATTAGGGATTATCTTTTAACAGCCACATTAGAAACAGTGATGGCAAGGCTAAGAAGAGACTGAGAGGAGTAGGTTGAGTGTGTGACCCTGGAGAGGATGGGAGAGTTGATTGACAGAGACACACCTAGAGTGTCCAGAATGGAAAGGAAGTTAGAGGAAAAGTGGCTTATTGCTGTGGGTTGTTGAGTGCCAGGGAACAAGATGTGGTGAGAGGAGCACAGTGGTGATGGATCCTGAAAATCCTGAAGGAAAGAATTATCATAAACTAAACTATAGGCTGCTTAGAGGATTGGGCCAAAAGAAATCTGATGAGGTTCAACAAGGACAAGTGCAGAGTCCTGCACTTAGGACGGAAGAATCCCATGCACTGCTACAGACTAGGGACCAACTGGCTAGGCAGCAGTTTGGCAGAAAAGGACCTGGCAGTTACAGTGGACAAGAAGCTAATAGCATATTGGACTGCATTAGTAGGAGCATTGACAGCAGATCGAGGGAAGTGATTATTCCCCTCTATTCAGCACTGGTGAGGCCACATTTGGAGTATTGTGTCCAGTTTTGGGCCCCCCCACTACAGAAAGGATGTGGACAAATTGGAAGGAGTCCAGCGGAGGGCAACAAAAATTATTAGGGGGCTGGAGCGCATGACTCATGAGGAGAGGCTGAGGGAACTGGGCTTGTTTAGTCTGCAAAAGAGAAGAATGAGGGGGGATTTGACAGCAGCCTTCAACTACTTGAAAGGGGGTTCCAGGGAGACTGGAGCTAGGCTGTTCTCAGTGGTGGTAGATGACAGAATAAGGAACAATGGTCTCAAGTTGCAATGGGGGAGGTCTAGGCTGGATATTAGGAAAAAAGTTTTTCACTAGGAGGATGGTGAAGCATTGGAATAGGTTACCTAGGGAGGTGGTGGAATCTCCATTCTTAGAGTTTTTTAAGGCACGGCTTGTCAAAGCCTGGCTGGGATGATTTAGTTGGAGTTTATCCTGCTTTGAGCAGAGGATTGGACTAGATGACCTCCTGAGGTCCCTTCCAACTGTAATCTTCTATGATTCAGCTTAAGTTGGATATTGATGACTAAGGAATGGTTCTGTGATGTACGTAAGTGGGCATTAGGATAAGACCACCACATTCATATTAATTTATGAAGTAATCGGAATCTGAATGCAAGTCTTGAGTGGTAAAAAGCATAGTATGCTACTCTCCTCAAACACAGAGCTCTAGTTACTTTCTTTTGACATTATGGGCTTGTCTATATGACCACTTAGATCACAGCAAGCTAGAGTGTGAATCTACCCTGCACTAACTTGTTATGTACTGTGCCCACATGGACCCTGCTGACATGCAGTAACAGTTCATTATTGCACTGTGATCAACTCTGCTTTGACGTGGGTGTAGAGTAAAGTGCACTAATGAACTGTCAGTGCGCATCAGCAGGGTCCATAAGGACACAGACCATGGCAGGTTAGAGCAGGGTAGATTCACATCCCAGCTAGCAACGAACTATATGTTTGTGTAGACAAGCCACACACACACACACACATTTAGAAGAGCGAAAAACAAGCAATATGGTATCTTCCCAGCAATGTGAAAACCAGAAAGCTATTTGAATATTTTTTTCTGAAAGCAAAGCAGTCAGATAAAAAGACAGAAGTAGGAAGGGATGTCAGTTACTTGTTCTAGTTGCTACTTTTGTTATTTATTATTATTGTAGAACTGTAACTCCTCAGAGCACCAGTCACAGACCAAGACTCTATTGTTCTATATTCTAACATTTTTTCACAGCTGAATAAAACTGAATAAATCCATCAAGTGGATTAAATGAATGCTTGATCATAGACCTGATTAGAAACTATTAACTCATTAAAAAACCTTTCCAGGCAGTTATAAGCATGAAAATATATTGTGTGGATTAACTGTGGTTAAGAAGATCACCTTCTCATTGTTAAAGTGCAATGAATAGTTGTATTTCTATACTAGAAATGAATGAGGTCTTATAGGCAGTGTGCCATTTTTGATATACACACCTCTAAACACTAAAGATAAAAAATTCTGAACCCTAATCAGAGGAAAAACCTTGAAACAGCTAAAATGCATTAAAATGAAAGACTTCTTTAGTGTGAGAAAAGAAAAAAGCTGATTTTTTTAAAAAAAAGCTTGAGTCTTGTCATAGTAACTTGTGGGAGCTGAGAAGTGGTATGCACTGAGTGCAAAGTTGGTCATGCGTTATGTCTCTTGCTTACAGATCTAATTTAGGCACTCGAGTGAAATTCCACACATTGTGCTAACTGGACTAAAAGGGGCATAGCACCATGAGCACAGGCTCAACCACACTTCTAACTTCATTGGCGCAAACCCCTGCCAAGGATTGGGTTACCAGTTATGTGGTTGATTGGATCTCCATGGGGAGAATATAAATCAAAATAGGACATGAAGGCAACAGTTGCTGCTTTCAAACATTACTTTTCAATATTCCTATGCTTGTTTCAAATCACATACATGTGTTTCAAGCAAGCAAAATTGAACCACTAAATTTACATCCAGGCTATGGAAGCATAAAGGGAATATTGAGCTTAAAGATTCTATTGTTCTGTTTCATTTTGTGCAGAGATACAGTGCTTATACATGTTGAAGATTTTAGGTTAATATTTATTGTAAGCTATGTCATCACAAATCTCATGACTCTGTCCTGTCCTTTGTAGTTTCTAGTAAAGTATTTTTTTGTTAAATACCTTTGAAGGTAACTAGTGTCATTAACTTTACAACTGAATATTAATTCTTATCAGATATGTCCCTATTTCACTACAGAGTAATATTTTAAATGGGATGATTTTTGTCTAGGGCAGACAGAACTGCTCATATGAATCTGATAAGACAACTAAATATTCTGCAACTGGAAAACATGAAGGGCCATATTCTTTGCTGTGCCTAATTCAAGCTAGGTACAGGAAAGGGGGTGCATTCAGAAAATTGGTTATGACTCCCTCATTCTCTGACCTGGCAGAGTTGAAACTGGCTATGGTACCTGGAGGATAATACACCAGATGCATACTGCCAGAGCACTTTGGGCACCAGCCATTGGCCCTCCTCATTTCATCATGCCCTTTGTGCAATGGGATCAGGGGGGAGAAGACATAGGAGCCAATTCTGCTGTCTGTCTGCCTGCTGGGAACTCCTCTGTGTCAAAAGTATTCCTCAGATGGGGAGTTATGTGAAGTTTCCACACCCAAGTGGCACTAAGGCCACAGGGGTATTGTTAAAATGTGGCCCTCATCAATGAAGCCTCACAATACCCATGAGGCAAGTGTTTCCCAATTTGTAAAATAGGGACACCCAAGTAACAGAGAATTTAATTAGATTTTCCAAAAGTGCTGAGCAGCTGCAGTGCCTCCAGACTATAATGGGAGTCACCAGTACTCATTGCTTTCAAAAACATGAGTCCTAAGCGTCTTGCCCACAGTAATAGAGTGAGTTTTTCCTTTTCCCTGTTGGAATCATTATTATAGGCAGACAGACAGTGATGGCTGTGGTTAAGGTTTGCTAACACATTATAAGACTGTTTTTTAAACAGGCAAACCAACCATTTAGGCTAAAATTCTCTCTATATTGCTGTCACAGGGCACACCGCTCACTGACAGACTGATGCCACCTGCTGCTATTCTGGGGATTAGCTTGAGGCCAACACTTCCCCATCTGCAGTTTGCGCACCACTACTCCGCCCACCTGCTGCTCCTCTCACAGCCTCAGGAACCAAAGCATCCTCTTTGTGGCTCAGCCCTCCAGCTGTATCACTATCCCGGTTTTCCCCTTCCAGGCAGGACTTAGCTCTTTGATAATCCTAGATAGTCTTCCCATTCAGCACCACTCACCCCAGGACTGGTAGGGAAACATGGGCCTACCCTTCTTCCCAAGGTTCCAGCCCAGAGACCCTCAGATCAGTAGTCTGAGTCCAACTCACACTCCCTTCTCTAGTCCTGGACTTCTTTCTACTAGTGGTTCCCCTTTTTCAGCTCCTGGGCTTTATAAACTCCACCTATTCCTTCCCAGCTGAGCCTCCTTAATCAGCTGCCTAATGGGTTAATTGACCCATCTGTCCTGCATTCACCCTAGGGTGAGTGTGGGGTAGCCACCTCATCATAATTGCCTTAAGTGTGCATTACCCAGGTAAGGTAAGACGGCTCCCTGCCTGATTGAATTTGCAAACTAATATAATTTGGTTTAGAAATTAGGAATTCCTGACTCTTAGCTCTATGCTCAACATACTGTGCTACACATTTGTCAATTAAATTTATTAGCTGATAAAATTAATATTCTCTTAAGGGGGCCTGAAGGCAGAAAGTTCCTGGTGTATACACACTCATGCTCAGCAGCAGAACTAGCTACTGCAACATGTGCAAATTGACGTAAACAGGTCTGTGTTTAGGATTTTGTTAGTTACCTGGATACTTTTGTTGTTGCAACCAGCAGATAATTATATCTAAGCAGTTTTTAAATAAAACCTGTTTAGAATTGATTAGGATTTAGTTTGGTGGCTTATGAGGATGGATTTAGATTTGGATTGAAAAGGTATTAGCATGATCCAAAAACAGCAACCACACTAGAATGAGTGAGCATTTCATCCATCATGGTAAAGGAAAGGGACATGGTCAGGAAATGGCCCTTGCTCAGCAGCTTGTATAAATTAGAGCATTTGCTGGGCAGATAAATCAAGAAGTGAAGAAGAAATTATGCCTGCCTTTCTATCTGTGTTTATATTCAGGAACGATTTGGCCCCTGGATTCTTGGTTGACACAAAGTCTGGAGCAGGAGAGGGGAGCCCTAAAGGAGTGGCTGTGAAATCACAGACTTTGATTGTTTCATAGAATGGTGCCTTATCCTTTCCAAGAAGTCCGTGTTCCATGGAAGCCACTTGTGGTGGTGGGTAGTAGGGATAGCAGCATCTGGAGGAGCAGAAAGGGAGCTGGGCCAGATCCTTGGAGTCAATGTACAGGCATAGCCTCTCAGTACAGAGGGCACCTCTCTGAGAGCCATAGATTTGGAGGCTGAACCTTGCCCGCCCATCCACAGATTTTTTTCATCATGAACTGGCCCCAAATAGAGGCAGTTTTACTTAAGCCGATATTTATAGCATAGGAAAAGATCATGTGAAAATCAGGGTGCAGGGCAGTCAGTATTTGTTAACTTTCTGCCTCCAGTTGCATGGAGCTGTTTGCGATGTTTTATGCAGAATTTTTATCTGAAATTGAAATACTGATAACAAAGTATTAGAGCTATGCTTATGAAAGGTAAGAACAAACCAAAAAGGACCAATGCTGATGGATTTCTAACACAGCTGAATCCCCAGTTTATCTTAGAAAATTCTAATCCCATCTTTCTGGGTACATGTAACTGAATGCAAAGTGTTCAGAATATATTGATTACCACTGAAATATCCAGAGCGTCCCTCTTCACCACTAGCAGTGCTATCAAGTCCCTAACAGTCAATATTGCATGTGCACTACCTATCTGTAAATCTGCAAAATTAGATTAAGGGCTCAGCAACATCACAATGCAGTTTTTAATCCTCTGTGCTACCTACTAGGAACACAAATGTCAGAACAGTGAGGTCAAATTCCCATGAATATCTTTCAGAGAAGCTCTTCCTTTAGAAAATGCAGTATCAATGCAGTTTGATATGACTTTATTTTTTAAAGCTGCTTATTTCAGATTTATGCCGTGTTGTTGTAGCTGTGTTGGTCCCAGGGTATTAGAGAGACAAGGTAGGAGAGGAAATATCTTTTACTGGACCAATTTCTGTTGGTTAGAAAGACAAGCTTTCGAGCTTACACAGAGCTGATCTTATTTCAGATTTACATACTTTCTATATGTCTCAGCTTGATAAGCTTCCATGACTTGCACAAAATGAGGGCCAGAGCCTGCTTCTATTGAAGTCAGTGACAACATTTTCAGTTCTCTTTAATAGTTGCACAGTAGGGCCTTGACCTTTAAAGTTAAGTTAGACAGCACAGTTCCACTGTTTGCAGCAGGGTTACTGTGTTTTAAGTTGCAATTTGTTTTTTTATTGAAACTGCAGAGAACAGAAATGCTTATATCAAAACCTCCTGTTGCCTTGACATGTCATAGATAGTTGACATGCATTTTTGTGTTTGTTTTCCTGCAGTGCTTGTCTCCTAAAATATACATTCATATACATCTTCTACATCATTAACATGTGATCATTTTGCACTCCTACTCACACAAAGTCAGATCATGAGTCTGAGTCTTCTCCCACTCCTACTCAGTGAAATCACTCCATTGATATCAGCATCAGTGAGAGGAGAATCAGGTCCAGAGTCTGGAGTTTATATAGGTATTTTTGCACTCTGTCACTGCCCCTCCCCCCCAACCACCCATTTTTTCTCCAGTATTCGCTAATGATTTTTATGTAATACCCAAAAGTGAAGCAAAAGCAGTTTGCCACACCACACATCTGGTTCAACCACAAAGATCTAGTTGTAAAAGTACTTTGACAAGTGAGTAAAATATATTTTTTCCCCAGTTTTGTTTTACTAATTGTCTTGACAAAGGATGAGTGAGTTACATTTTTTACAGAGACGGGTACATTTGTATTGCAGGTTTATAATTACACCTTAGGTCCTGCCTGTGCTAGCATATGAACTGTGTCAGGAGTCCAAATTATAGCATGCTGGTTACCACCCTGATTCCATATTGTAGTGTACCTAGGACCTACATGTGTCCTGTAATCAGGCTAACGCCTAGGAATTTAACATGATTCAGGGCATCATGAAAACACATTGAAAGAGGGAACTGTGTTGAGGACAGCCATGTTTCATTTAGAGAGACACGATGGATGAGGTAATATATTTTATTGGACCAGCTTCTGTTGGAGAGAGAAAAGCAAGCATTTGAGTTTACACAGAGTTCTTCTTTGGATCTAATATCCCTGAGATCAACAGGGCTACAACAACACCACATACATGTTTCATCCAGTTTATTTTTATAGTGTAGCTGGGACCTTTGAATAACTAAAACAAAAACTTGGCTAATGTGCAAAGGTTGAGGCTTTCCAGAGCTGTCCAAAATCATGTCCTAAATGCTGCATTCTTGATGCTTATACAGCTTTTCATAACTGTTTATTGTTCTGGGAAATGAGAAAGGACTGTTTACACAGTAGCTACAGTAACATGTGGCACAAGGCTGCTAACTCTGTGATGAAGAATGTTTTCATTAAGAAACCATGGAAGAGTTCTCCCATCCCTAGTCTAAGTTTTCAGATCATGTTCATTGTCATGATGCCTGAAAGTGGGGGATTTATACAGACAACTCCTAGCAAGAGGAGTTGTGCGAAAGTTCCAGCAAACTTTATTCAGGTGCCAATGTGCATTACTTGGCACATCTAGGAGGATATTTTGTTTTGAGCTTTTGTATTAGAATGAATCCCAGAGGAGAGGCTAAGGGAACTAGGCTTGTTAAGTCTGCAGAAGAGAAGAGTTAGGAGGGATTTGATAGTGGCCTTCAACCACCTGAAAGAGGGTTCCAGGGAAGATGGATCTAGGCTGTTCTCAATGGTGGCAGATGATAGAACAAGGAGCAACGGTCTCAAGTTGCAGTGGGGGAGGTCTAGATTGGATAATAGGCAAAACTTTTTCACTAGGAGGGTGGTGAAGTACTGGAATGGGTTACCTAAGGAGGTGGTGGAATCTCCATCCTTAGAGGTTTTTAAGGTCCGTCTTGACAAAGCCCTGGCTGGGATGATTTAGTAGGGGTTGGTCCTGCTTTAAGCAGGGGGTTGGACTAGATGAACTCCTGGGGTCCTTTCCAACTCTAATATTCTATGATTCTGTACCAAATTCTGATTGGTTTGGGGGTCAATACAATACCACCTAGCAAAATTCTATCCAAAACCTAAATTGCCCTGTTTTCTCAGTTTAGGTTCAACTTTTCAGAAAGTCTGGCACATGGTTTGTGATATCAAGTCCCCAAACTGGTTTCTTTTGGAAGGATGTGTCACGGGGTGTCTCCTCCTGGAGCACCCTCTTGTAATAGAAAGAAAGAGCCTGAGACATAGTATCATAGAATCATAGGGCTGGAAGGGACCTCGAGCGGTCATCTAGTCCAGTCCCCTGCACTCATGGCAGGACTAAGTAATATCTAAACCATCCCTAACAGGTGTTTGTCTAACCAGCTCTTAAAAATCTCCAATGATGAAGATTCCACAACCTTCCTAGGCAATTTATTCCAGTGATTAATCATCCAGGTAGTTAGGAAGTTTTTCCTAATGTTTAACCTAAACCTCCCTTGCTGCAGTTTAAGTCCATTCCTTCTTGTCCTGTCCTCAGAGGTTAAGAAGAACAATTTTCCTCCCTCCTCCTTGTAATAAACTTTAATGTACTTGAAAGCTGTTATCATGTTCCCTCTCAGTCTTCTCTTCCCAGGCTACACAAACCCAGTTTTTCAGTCTTGCCTCATAGGTCATGTTTTCTAGACCTTCAATCATTTTTGTTGCTCTTCTCTGGACTTTCTCCAATTTGTCCACATTGCTCCTGAAATGTGGCACCCAGAACTGGACACAATACTCCAAGTGAGGCCTCATCAGCATGGAGTAGAGCTGATCATGAGGCCTAGTAGAGGCCTGAGCCTGAACTAAAGTAGTCAGGCCCTGATGATATAAAGCAAAGTTAGCAAAAAATCAGGCTGTGAGAAGAAGTCAGGCCCTGTTACAAAACATGCCTGCTTGCAAATTCACAGAACCTGGCAAGAACAGGGCTGGTATTGCAAAAACGCAAACACTCCAAAGAAGTACTAGGCATAGGACACTCATGAAAACATATTCCAGAAGGGCAGTACCAGAACATCCTGATACCAAGTATGGTATAAACACACTCCCCAAAGATAACAGAGACACACTAACCGCTCCTAAAGATAAGGTTAGGATGACACCCTGATGGATAGAATTGTTTTGATGAAACCAACAAGTACATGGTAAAGGGTGGTAACAAACCAAGTCAGAGGGGCAGCACATAACTTGTTTGTATCAGTGTATAAAAGAGGGGTCTCAGAGACAGTGTCTTTGTCCGGCCAAGGGGAGAATAGAAAACCCTGCCATTCACTGAGCTGAGTCCACTGTCACAGCATCTATGTGCTAGGGTAACTAAACATTGACCCAGGGAACTAGGACCATGCTTCATTGACAATAGACCTGGCCAAGTGCCTTCACTACAGAAGTAAGTATGTGGTCCTTTTGGGCAGTTTGATCGGAGCTTGCTGTTCAGGCTATCTGACCAGAGCTAGTGCAGCATGCAGAGGGAACACATACACGCAGCCAAAAACTGACTACACCTCTAATGGCAGGCTGTGGCAGACAGCACGTCCCCTCAATTTCTCCCTTTCACAGTCCCCAGTAACTCCATGCAAACTCTCTCGCTTCAATAATTCCCCTCCTTTGGGCGAGTTTATTTCATTAACAAAAGTCCCAAACCATAGTCCCTTTATCACACCCAGTGCATGTAGTTCTGGAATACCACAAGCTGGTGTCTCATGCCACAACTGGGCTCTTCTTTGGTCCTCTTCTGCCAGGACAGCCACCCCAACCCCAATTGCAACCCTGCTCTTCCCAGTGGGAACCTCCACACGCTCTCTGCTGCTAGTACCTTCTCACCAGGGGAACATCCATTACGCCTCTCCTGTTCCATTAACCTTTTGTCTCAAATGGGCCAACAGGCAAACGTTTCTACTGCTCCCCTGCCTCCACTTGGCTCCTGCATGGAGACAGCAGCAGGTAAGCCACTTCACTGCTTCCCCTGCCTTTAGTCCTCTGCTTTGGCTTCAAAGTCAGTAGGCAATTCCCTCTGCTGCCTTCTGCCTTCTCCAGCTATCCAACCCTGACTCTCTGGCTTGGGAAGGTCTTGCTGCTCTCCTGGCTTCCCTCACTTACAGCTTTTTCTCAGGGACTGCCTACAGTCTCCTGGTCTCTGGCAGCTCTCACATGCTGATCTCTCCCCTCAAGAGCTCAGGTGCTCTCTTTTAAGACCAATTGGGATTAGTTGACTAGTCCAGGGCACTGGCCTCTTCCCTCTTAAAGGGCCAGTGTCACCCTGTGACAGGAAGTTATGGTGAGATTTCAAAATCAGGCTTGAAATGGGAAGCTAACTTCAACTTCGGTCTCAAAATGTAGTTGTAAGTGGGGAACCATCATCGAGAGGGTATGTTTCCAGTGGGTTTCCACAGGAATTGGTTGTTGGCCCTATACTATTTAACTTTTTTATCAATGACCTGGAAGAAAACATAAAATCATCACTGGTAAAATTTGCAGATGACACAAAAGTTGGGAGATTGGTAAATAACAGAGAACAAATCACTGACTCTTCATTAATGATCTGGAGGATGGGGTAGATTGTACCCTCAGCAAGTTTGAGGATGACACTAAGCTGGGGGGAGTGGTAGATACCCTGGAAGGTTGGGATAGGATACAGAGTGACCTAAACAAACTGGAGGATTGGGCCAAAAGTAATCTAATGAGGTTCAACAAAGAAAATTACAGAGTCCTTCACTTAGGAAGGAAGAATCCCATGCACAGCTAAAGACTGGGGACCGATGAGCTAGGCAGCAGCTCTGCAGAAAAGGACCTGGGGGTAACAGTGGATAAAAAGCTGGATATGAGTCAGCAGTGTGCCCTGGTTGTCAAGAAGGCTAATAGCATATTGGGCTGCATTAAGAGGGGCATTGCCAGCAGATCACGGGAAGTGATTATTCCCCTCTATTCGGCATTGGTGAGGCCGCATTTAGAATATCGTGTCCAGTTTTGGGCCCCCCACTACAAAAAGGATGTGGAAAAGTTGGAGAGAGTCCAAGGGAGGGCAACCAAAATGATTAGGGGGCTGGAGCACAGGACTTATGAGGAGAGGCTGAGGGAACTGGGCTTGTTTAGTCTGCAAAAGAGAAGAATGAGGGGGGATTTGATAGCGGCCTTTAACTACCTGAAAGGGGGTTCCAGGGAGGATGGGGCTAGGCTGTTCTCGGTGGTGGCAGATGACAGAACAAGGAGCAACGGTCTCAAGTTGCAGGGGGGAGGTCTAGGTTGGACATTAGGAAAAAGTTTTTCACTAGGAGGGTGGTGAAGCACTGGAATGGGTTACCTAGAGAGGTGGTGGAATCTCCATCTTTAGAGGTTTTTAAACTGTGGCTTGACAAAACCCTCACTGGGATGATATAGCTGAGGTTAGTCCTGCTTTGAGCAGAGGGTTGGATTAGATGACCTCCTGAGGTCCCTTCCAACTCTAATATTCTATGATTCTATGACTCAAAATGATTTGGATCGTTTGGTAAACTGGATGCAAGCAAACTATGTGTTTTAATATGACTAAATGTAAATGTAGACAACTAGGAACCAGGAATATAGACCATGCTTACAGGATGGGAGACTCTATCCTGGAAAGCAGAGATACTGAAAAAGATTTATGGCGTGGGGGGTGGATAATCAGCTGAACATGGCTCCCAGAGTGACTTTGTAGCTAAAAGAGCTAATGTGATCCTGGGGTTCATAAGCAGGACAATCCTGAGTATGAGCACAGAGGTCATTTTAATTCTGTATTTGGCACTAGTACTACTACTGTTTGAATATTGTGCCCAGTTCTGGTGTCCACAATTCAAGGAAGATGTTGATTAATTGAGGGTGGGGTTTCAGAGAAGAGCCATGAGAATGATTAAAGGATTAGAAAACATGGCGATAGACTCAAGAAGCTCCATCTATTTATCTTAACAAACAGAATGTTAAGGGGTGACTTGATTACAGTCTACATGGGGAACCAATATTGAATAATGTGCTTTTTAATCTAGCAGAGAAAGGTATAATGTGGTTGAATGGCTGGAAACTGAAGTTAGGCAAATTCAGACTAGAACTAAGGCATACATTTTTAATGGAGAGAATAATCCATAAGTAATCATTTAAATATGTAATCAGCATAATCTCTAATTAGGACCATTGGACCAATTTACCAAGGGTTGTGGTGGATTCTCTATCACTGACAGTTTTTATATCAAGATTGGATGTTTTTTTCTAAAAGCTATGCTCTAGAAATTATTTGGGGGGAAGTTCTATGGCCTGTGCTATACAGGAGGTCATATTAGATGATCACAATGGTCTCTTCTGGCCTTGGAATCTATGAACTCTAGGGCAACTATCCTATTGTCACAGCGACATAGGTATATTGCATTAGCAGTGGGATGAGTGGTAGTATCCATCTGACTCTGAGAGCTGCATGGGCAGATCCCAGCACCAGTACTGAAGTCAACGAGGCTCTGACCAGGCTCAGGGCTTTGCCCGCATGGTTCTTAGTGCATGACTGAGGTTATCTAATGGTTTTCATCTCTAATCTCTGTGATTCTACAATAAGTCTCTAGTTCCCTAAATGCATGATATTAAACTGATATTACAACTTCATTATAAAGGAAGGATGATCCAGTGGTTATGCTGCTAGCCTGGGATTTGGTTCAGTTCTGGCACAGACTTACTGCATGACCTGGGGCACATCACTTAGGCCTTGTCTATACAGAGAGTTAATATGTGGCAAGCTGAGGTGTAAATCTACAGTGCACTAGCCTGCTGCATACTAACTGGCCATGTCGATCCTAATTCCTGACCACAGTGTGCTTGGATCTGCTGTGCACTGTGGAACTTTTAGTGTATGGTAGTAGGGACCACATGGCCAGTTAGTCCACAGCCGGCTAAAGTGCTGTAGATTTACACCCCAGCTGCTGCATACTAACTCACCATAGAGACAAGACCTTAATCTGTTTCCCATTTGTAAAGTGGGGTTTATAGCAGTTCCCTAGCCAACAGTGGTGTTGTGAATGCAAATATATTATGGACAGTGAGATGCTCAGATTCTGTGGCAATGGGGCTATACCTTAGTTATATTAATTAAAGGAGCTGAGATTCTATTATATACACAGACTGATAGAAACTTCCTAAGTGTCTTTCTTAAGCCCTAAACTCTCCTGTGATAAATAAAACTTACTTTAAAATGAGGCTCTTTTGTTGTTCAGATATTTATAATAAAATACTAATAGTTAAGTAATGTGATACCCAGAGGATCACAGAGCACTTTACAAAGGTGGGTAAATATATATAAAGCTCAGAGGTCCTCAAATTAAACAGAACAAAGAGATGGGGTTGCTAAGAGCAAGGCAGTTCTTTTCCATTACAGGTCTTGTGCTACTGTAATTACGCTGCCTTAAAAGGCTGGCTGCACTGAGGCGTTGTGGTTCTTATCTCCTGTAGATGGCTGGTTCTTTGGAGATAGTGTATTTATAGCTCATCTACCTAACAAATGCCTGACTGTCTAATTACTAAATACATAGTTTGGGTAATCCAATTCAGCAATAAGCCACGGCACTAGTTCCTGTACTCTCATTCTCAGACTAAACGGCAGCGGCATCACTAGGTTGCAGAAAGGTAAGAATAAATAACTGTTTTTCACTGTCCTTCCTTCTCATCCCCAGAGGGGAAGTAGATTGTCAGTATTCTACGTATAGGTTGTGAGATAGGTGATTCCCTCTTGCAGGGAGAGTGGATGTTGAGTAGCTTGTTTATTTCTTGCTGTCTAACAATGTACATGGACCATTTTCCTTTCTCTGTGTTGCCAGCCTGTTGGTGGGAATTAGGTACTAAATAACAGCTGCTCTTTACATTTCAGCACTAATAATATACTGTCATGTTTTCATGTTGTGAAAAAATACAAGCATTTGTAACTATAGCTATTTTCCTGCACTGGGATAGGAAATTGAATGACTTTAGGCAGAAAGCTCTTGATAAGTTTTGATCTGTCTGCATCTTTTCCTTTACTGAGGAATTTTTGGAAACTGAATACAAAATCCAAAGAAGGAACATATTGCTCTTCCAATTTTTCTCCCTGATACCATTTTCTAATGGGCTTGGGAGAAAGGCAAATTAGAGATGATGCTGATTACATATTTAAACAATTACTTATTAGTTATGGGAACTTTGCAAAAGGAGAAAATGAAAAGCACTGCTATGTTACTCAATGTCAAAGCAGGAATTCTTTATAATTAAATGTGTGAATAGCCTTAGCAATACCTGGCAAACATCAATTATAAGTTTAATGTTACATTAAATTACCGTTAACCTGATTTCATTAGGGTGCTAATTTTCAAGTGAAGTCTATAAAAGGAAACATCTTGGAAAAATACGATTGTTTGAATATGTATATTGTAGATTGTGTGTATTTTCATTTACATTCTCATAGTATTATATACAATAATGCTTTTATTGAGAAGACCTTTCAACCAGGCATCTCAAAGTGCTTTACAAGAGTGGGTAGGAATTACTTCCCTGAGTTTACAGTTAGGAATTAAAGCCAAGACTTGCAAATTTTGTGTCTCAAGGTTATTTACCATACTACTATTGAGGTGCTGAAATAAATGTAGGCTGATTTTTCGAAATTACAAACATCCACAGTTCCTATGTATTTCATTGGGATTGTAAATTCTCAACACTTTGGGAGATCAGGATACTTAGGGTCTGATCCAAAGCCCATTGAAGTCCACAGGAATATTTCAACTGACTTCAATAGATTCTGGATCAGACCCATATTTAGTGTCCTCTGACCCCACTCTGATCTCTGAGTGCACCCCCTCATCCTTTTGTCTCTCCTAGGGTGGAATCATTCTATTCTCCCACCCTCAGAGCAGGTTCTGGGGTATATATCCTTGTATCTACGTGTTTGCCCAGCAGGCCTGATGGTGCGGAACCTACTGTTTTTCTCTTCAGGAATCTGTGACCAGTGGTGAATGGAATGGTCAGACTACCTGCCTAAATCAAAGTATTGTTTAATCCTAACAGCAGGAATAAAGCATAATACGAGATATAGGAATTTAAAACAGCAGTCGACACACATCTAGCTTACCTAAATTTTTACCATCCACTGATGGATGCTGGAAAGGTCTAACTTCTTCAGACATCCCAGAGGATGTCAGTCTTTTCCCCAACAATCTCTGTCTCCCCTCTAACCAGAGAGCGTCTTTTTAACTGTTTAACTGTCTTTTGATCATTTGGCTCACAGCGCTATCAAAACAAGTTTTGTAACTTGTCTGGAAGTAGGCTCTGCACAGCAAAAAGCTAAAGCACCGTCTCTTAAGAACCCTGAAGCTTTAGTGGGAGGTGTCTTATCAGGAGCCATCATTCCACTTTCTGCATGTTTTTCTAACAAAAACTAAACCAACATAATCCTACAGTAAACTTCCCAATAACAAAATTACAATACAGTATTCATACTAAAGAAGAGCCCCACTTCCATCATACCAGTGTCTTGCCACATCTTCAAATTCCCAGTTCCTGGCTCTAACCTCTAGGTAGAAACAGAGAGAGAAATAAAACAATCATTTTTGTTACGCAGTTACTGTTAATATGTCATCAGCTTTGCATATTGACATTTTCTTGGGATTTTTACTCGCCCTTAAAAACAAGCAGCAAGTGCAAGGATCCACAATGAAGAACTTTAATGAAACTTTAATGAAGAAGTTTAATTTTACAGATGCTTTCTATAAGTGTCTTGCCCAAAGATGAATTTATATTATGTTACTTTGAAAAAAATGCCAGTATGATGCAGGGATATTTTAAAAGAATTTAGTGCTTTTCATCTCACTTGAATTTAAAAGTGAAATTTATTTGTGTGTGTGTATGTGTATTGAGAGATGAAAAATTAATCCATTTTAAAAGCAGTCTTAATAATACTTCTTTGTTAATAACTAGCATTTGAAAAATATGATTAATAGATGAATAACTTTGTTTTTTCCCTTCCAAATATCCAACTAATCAGAACAAGGCAAATCTTTGACAGCACCTGGCAAGAGTTTGGGTGAGAATAAATCCATTAAAACAGTTGTTCAGTATAGAAACTCTAAAGGGCTGTTTTATAAGAGGGGAAAAAAATTAAACAGAGAACACAGAGTGGGGTGAAATCCTGGTCCCATTGAAATCACTGGGAATTTTGCCCAAAGCTCCCATTGATTTCAATGAGACAAGGATTTCACCCTTTTCCCTTTATTTTAAATGGCACTGAGCTTGCAAAGGTGTGTAACAGTACAAGATTTTCATATTTTTCTCTACCATTTTTCTTTTTGGTAGCTAAATGAAAAAAGTGTAATCAGATCACAGGAAGTTAGTAGTATCTGAACTGTCTCAGACAGTTGATTTTAAGTTAGATGAATTATTACTGGCTGTAATATTTTATCTTTAGCTTTGTACTATGGTGAGTTCAGTCTGATGATGATAAATCTAGAGCAATTTCAACAGTAAGTTCATCATGCAAGACTGATTAGTTCTAGGAAGTTTGGCTGCATATTACACATAGTCCCTACTTTTAAAAAAAAGTTGCGTGACCAACTTTGCATGTTTTCTATAGACTCTTTCTCTACACAAACATGGAAGGAACAAAAGTTAAACAATATATAAGTTAAAGGGATGCTGGGAGTTTTTAAAAAATAAATAAAAATACAAACCACACTTCTGTTGGAAATTAATTGGCTGATTATTGTTACAATTATTACCAAAGATTACTGAAACTGAAAGCAATTAGAAGAAAAAGTATTTTTCCTCTATTTTTCAGTTTATTTCCTTTGTGCTTTTGATAGCACTTTAATCTAATTTTACAGATTTCTCCTTATGGACAGTTTTCCATGTCACTTATGTTGGTCTTTCATATAGCAACAGGGGAGAGTAAAGGATTTTTTAAAAATAGAAAAATGTGATTTTCCAAACCATATTGTCATGTGCGCACATGGGGGGGCAGATGTAAAGCTCCTAAAACTCCTTCTAACAGTTCAAAAATATATATAAACTGGAGTTCAAGTTAGAACGTTCCCTTTAAGACTGATACTGAATTTTCATTTTTTTTTCTTTTACTGTAAATTTGCACACCTTCCCTTGTAGGAAGATAGGATTTCATGCTTGATGGCATGCTTCTGATTGGTGGTTCGCAGCTAATGAAGCAAAGTCAAACTCCTACACAAGACTGTAGCAAAAATCAGATGTCTCTCTTTTGAATTCCTACATTATTAATGGATAAGGCTACAATTCTGGCATGGAAATTTTTAGTACATTTCATATCAAAGGTGCTGGCAAAGACAGATAAGTCACAGAAAGGTCACCAAATATTTCCCACTTTGCTTGCTTGCTGTTGATATTTTTTCACCCCAAATTTCACTTTAATGGCCAAAGAGAGTGTTGAGAGGCGACACCCATTTACTGCAGGGTTGGCTACTGTCCTGAGGGCCTGATCCTGGATCCTGGCTCCCCGCTCTGGGCACTGAGACCTGGCACACATGGTAGCAGCACCGTTTATATTTGGTCTATCTGCCCCTTATAGATGGAGAGGTAGATGGGCCAAACCTGCATGGCACTGCAACGCCATATTCCAGGTTGCAACACCACTTGGTTTCACAGACTTTATTCAATTCATGACTTACATGACCTGGGTGACAATATCGTAGCCCTGCTAATGGATATCGCCACCCAGTAATCCATGGTTCTGCCATTTCTCTCGTTTATCCAACACTAAACATTTTAACTCCAAAAGTAGAAAGCACGTTATTGCAATGCAGGCCTATCTATTTCCACTGGTGCAATGGCAAGATGAGGAAATGAAGGGACATGAGACTCACTTTCTGAAATAATGATTAGCTCCAGGAGCTGAGAAGGGTTGGGGGGCTGCTTGATACCCCATAAGGGACAGCAGAAAAGCCTGAGTAAAGTTCTGTAGTCTGGCAATAATGGTGCCGAACAAAGTTAGAAAGAAGGAAATAAACTACATTTACAAGTGGTTTAATGACTTCCAGATTTAGGCCCCACTTCAGGAAAGCGCTTTTAAAATCCATTTTAGGTACTCGTATGGCCCCCATTCCCATATGATCTGAGCACCTCATACTCTTTTAACACCACCCCTGTGAGATCGGGAAGTACTATTATCTCCATTTCACAGATGGGGAACAGAGAGAGTACATGACTTGCCCAAGGTCCCACAGGACAACTGTAGTAGCACAGGGAACTGAATCCTCCTCTCCAATGGCCTAGGCTAGCATCCTAGTCACTTTGCCATCCTTCCACTTTTATGAAACACCATGCTTTCCTGAATCAAAACCCTACGCTGGAGGCTGAGGAAGAGGACAGCAAGTGTTCTCCCAAGGAACATATTGCAAAACAGATGCAATATGGAGTCATTGTAACAACACAGATGTCTCCCACTTCCCTCTTGTTATCTTTTGTCTTTTTTAGTGAGGTGAACTGGGCCTTCTTTATTGCTCTAACTCTATTTCCTAACGTTGTTTCAACCCTTAAAGGTGGGCTCCAATCTGCAGGTCAGGATCCAGGGTGCAGAAATGAGCAAGTTGTGCTAAAAGGAGGAGGTGTTGGTGGGAGAAACACTTTGTAATGAATTCTTCCTTCTCAACTGGAAGATTGTAGCTGCAATAGGAAGCAATACTCAGCAGAAACCATTCCCCTTTGTAAGTGAAAAGGAAGTAAAGCAGAGAGAATAGATTCAAGAGAGAGGGTGCCTGCCTGAGGCAAATTAGCAGTGACTGAAATCTGTATCTGATGTTTGCTTCTGTGATCAACTACTCATGAAATGAGTTGGTTCATTCAGTCCAGTTCTTAGTGGGCTGCTGTCCCTCTCATGACAACCCCCATCAAAAACTGGCACCCTTAGTTGCCATCTCAACAGAGACAAAAGACTAAATGGGCAAAGAGCCTGGACTGCTTTATCCTGCTACAGGTGACCCCTCCAGCTCAGGGAAGTAGCTGTACTTGGGTTAATTGGTGGTAGCAGTCCTTGGGGTTGGCAATCTAGCACTACATTTTCTTTGTTTTATGCACTATGTGCTTCAGCAGAAATTCAGCTCAGGGTGTTCTTCATAATTTTCATTTTCCAAAGACCAAAAAATCATTAAACTATATTTGTGGACTACTCACCAGCCAGACTTCATCATTTAAACAGAAATCATTCTAAAATGAGCCAAATGGAAAATGACATTTTAAATCAGCGTGTGTAAATATATATATTTAAAATGTTATTTTTCCATTTGGCTCATTTTAAAATATATATAGATATAGATAATCTCTTCATAAGAACAGACATTTATTTTAAACTTGTAAAAGCAATATACTTTTGGGCCAAGACTTCTATAATAAGTTTCAGCCTTGTGCACGTTTATGCCAAGTTATATCTTTTTGCAAAAATGAATGTGATGGAAGTGCTAATAGGCCTTATAAACAGACAATTTGAATAGGATTTTGCCTGATGATTGGTGCTACCCTGGCTTGATGCCATAAACTGGAATCACGGTATGTTTTGGTTTTTTTATTGAATCATTTTTCAAACGTATCGATGCAATTCTGTCGTTTGACACTTTTAACATCCTTTCCTTATTTGTTAAAGTAGTAATTACTTTTTGAAATTGTAAACATTAAAAAGGAACTATTTCACTGATAAAGGTAGTATGTGGTTTATGATCTTTTAAAACGTTTTGCCACCAGCTTTGCCCTCTCAGGACATCTCTGTTCTTTTGCATTCCCACTCTCAGGCTTAACTGTTCCCCACTGTACCCAAGCTGAAAATCCAGTTCTCTTCTGAAAAGAGACGGTAAAAGTGGCCTGGCAGAGTTCCACGTTTATCATGTCTCAGTAACTTCTATACCAAGCATGCTCAGTTTACACAGATAATGATGGATTTACTGTCAGCCGTGCAAGGTCAACCTGGGATCTGAATGTCAAGCTGCTTTCTTTCAAGCTCATGGATCACCACCAGGAATAAAGAATCTCTCTTCAAATACTTGTGCAACCACTTGATCTTCAGATTCTGCCCTCAATCTTCTGCAAGGTTATAAATGTATAATGAAAGCAGACTTTGTCACTGCAGATAGAACTCAGTTAACTAAGTCCGGTAATGAGGCACTCAAAGGAAAACAAACCCCAAGCCAAAATTATATTCTAACATGAGACCCTGGCATTTCTAACTGGGACAAATCCTGAGGCCCTCAGTTTTTAATCAGTCCTTAGTCAGGCAAAACTCCCACTGATTTTGGTAAGCATTTTGCTAGAGAAAAGACTTCAAGGTTTGTTCCATTAGCATTACTGAGCTTTATGATGATAAAGTTCAGGTTTATTAAGATGCCACAACTGTAAATAAAACCATAATGTTTGTCGTAGTGTAAAGTTATATAATGAGGAAATCATATCACTATTTATTAATATTGTAAACACAAATCTACCAGAACCAGCAATAGCTATGTCAATACAGAAACCTATAGCTTTACACTATAAAGAAAAAATAGATTTAGATTTCACACTACAGTATGGACAAAATCCTGTCATTATCATATGTGACAAACTGGGAAATAGCTGTACTATTTTAATGAATAAGGTGCAAACCTGTGTTTGTTTCTGATGGATTACTAGATGGATCAAAGGCATTGGAGGAGGAACCAAGCAAAGAAAGTAAAACAATGACACGGATAAGAGTCCTTGAGGAAAAAATAGGGAAGCTGTTAATTGGGGAACAGGTCAGAACAGGTTAAGATAGTAAACCATTACACAACCCCAGCCCTAGAAAGGGGAAGGTGCTTGGATGTGTTGAGAGAGGCTGCTTGGGGAGTGTCAGTGCATATTGATAGGGAGACAATAGATCCTCAGTCAGTCTGAGTGTATGTCTACACAACAACTAGACACCCACATGCATGGGTCAGCTGACTGGGGCTCGTAGGGCTCAGGCTGCTGTGTAAATAGATGCCTGGCTTGGGCTGGAGGACCCTGCAAGGTGGGAGGATCCCAGAGCCTGGGCTCCAGCCCAAGCCCAGAAGTTTACACAGCAGTGAAACAGTCCCGCAGTCAGAGCCCCATGAGCCGAGTTGGCTGGCACAGACCAGCCGTGGGTTTTTCCTTGCTGTGTGGACATACCTTGAGAGTCAGGTCTGCAGCAAGCAGGCTGTGACTTGGCCCACAAGACAATGAAGGGACACCAAGGCTAAGTCCTGTCTACCAGGGGCTCAAGAAGATGCCAAGCATGGGTAAGGCAACGTGTATAGGTTTCTTGTTTTAAATACACTTTAGAGTGTGAATAAATCACACTTTGTTTCAGAAACATTGCCTCTGTGTCACTGCATGCTGCTCCTGTCCACAGGTTCCTAAGGGAAGCTATTTCAGGTGCCAAGCCCCCTGGGCCTGCTAGGCGTCATGGCTGGCAACTAGGGGTGTAACCTGGAGACCCAGTTGGAGAGCTGGATCCCAGGATCCCCCCTCAAAGGGAATTGGAGGCATGGACCTGCTACTTGAAACAGGTGTGCTCAGGGAACTGGAAAAGGTTGTTGAAGGGGCAGCCTGCCCATATATGATCATGGCGTTAGAGTAGTGTTAGTGGCTACGCAGAAGGTCCATGAGCTGTACTGCTGGCACAAGACACGATGGTTCTGAGGACTTGTCCGCGCTGGAGGGGTGTTGCACACTCACTGGCTCATGTGGGCCCTGCTGACGTGCGCTAAAAGTTCCCTAGTGCACACTAATGTAGTCCCATTTCAAACACTACTACATAAATGCTCACAAGAAAACTTTTAGTGCACGCCCGCAAGGTCCACATGGGCCAGTTAGTGAATGACACACTAGCATGCACTAGAATTCGAACCTCTGGTGTGGATGAAAGCACTGCATAGACAAGCCTTCAGGCGTAGAAGCAGTGCATTCAATAGTACTCTTTGCTGCTGCTGCTGCTGCTGCTGTTCCAAAATGGAGAGGCATGTTCTCAATCCCCCCATTTCAGCTCCTGCTGCCAATGGCAACGTACATGAGGTGGTCTGACCATGACTCCAGATGTCAGACAATGCCTCTTTGGCGCCATGGAGTCCCAACAGACCCACTGGCAAGATTGCCTTCCTAGTGTGAAAGGGAGCATTAGATTGGACTCCTTCCCAGAGACCACGTGGATGTGCTGGGGGGGGGGAGGGGGGGAGAAGAGGCTTCCTGTCTATTTTCCTCCTTCTGTTCTTCCTCCTTTCCTCCTCTACAGACTCCCGATGCTTGGTTCCCTTTTCCTTCTCCTTTCCCAGTCACCTGCCCTCTGCTCCCCTGGACATAGTGATTGGCTGGCTCATTCTCTGTTCCCCTGACTTTTCTTTCCTAGCAGCTCCCATACAAACAGGTGATGCCAGTCCCTGAGACTGCGTCCTGCTTTTTCTTCTCCTTGTAAGTAGAATCTCTGGCGCAGTGGCTGGTTCAATCATATCCATTTCCCACGTCTGAATTACTCAATCAGGGCCCCTCCCTCTGCATTCTTACAGGTTTTTTCATTGATAATTAAGTGGACTTGTTGTGGGTTAATGTTATGTATCAGTGGCCCAGAGATCAGAATCCACATCAGCAACAAACTAATGTATTTAATCCTATTATTTAAAAGAGACTGGACATTTATAGAGTTCAAAAAGAACATGGGGCTAGTAGGATCAGTGATAAGGCTACTACTTCAAAATGCTTGGCTTGAGTTAATATTTTTAATCATAACATATGTCTGAGACTCAGTCTCTGAGACTCTTGTGTTATGTATATGTGGAATATACAAACCATGTCACTGAACAGAAATAAATCGTTACCACACAAAAAAATCTTTATGCAAAACAGGGACCTCACAAATGTCTTCAGTTTGGGGAGATATAGTAGTACTTCTTATACAGTGTCTTCAAAAATAGTAGCATTCAGTGAGAAAAACTGGGACATGATTCTTCAGTACTTATAGAGGGAAAACTCCCTTTGAACTCAGTGCAAGTTTTGCTTCAATAATGACAGTACTACTCTACTCAGCTGCTACAGTTCCGCACCGTAATTCATCCTTATTTTGCAATCGTTACTTCTAACATTTTTAGAAGCCTTTAAGCAGATCTGTGCAAAAAAATGCATTTGCCATTGAATGTCGAGATTTTCTGCGTGCATACTTACTGTGATGGATGCTACCAGTTGGAGGACTGCATCCGCATATGGCTATTTAAGCACCAAAAGCACCATCTGCTGCTAGGGTGACCACCTGTCCTGAATGGAGCAGGACAGTCCCAAAATACAGAGTTCAAGTCCCAGCCCTGAGCTGAATGACTCTGGGACAGCATTTGTCCCGGCTTCCCAGTGACAGTGCTTTGCGCCTGCCCAAGGCTCAGAGGCGGCGCCAGCCTCTTCTCAGTAGGGGAGGGAACAGGCTGAGGTGTGCCTTAGGATCCATGCAGGGAGTATTTGCAGAGACCTCCAGGAGGTGAGGAAACAGGCCAGGGGCTTCTCTCAGGTACCATGACCCCCTCTCATCTCCCCAGGGCAGGTAGAGAGTCCGGGGCTCCCCATAGTGCCCTGGGCTCCCTGGGCAGCTCTTACCACGGCCTGGCTCTGGTCAGGGCCTCGGGGGAAGAGGAGGAGCAGGGGCGTGGCCTTGGGGAAGAGGAGGAGCAGGGGCGGGGCCACAGGGGTGGGGCTCCTGCATGTGTCCCACTTTTGCCTTTTGAAAAGGTGGTCAGCCTAACTGCAGCAGAGGTGTTTGTTATGTTAACTTTATGTGCAAATGTAGGTTTCCCTTAAAGGCTTATGGGAGAAATTACCTGTCCCTCATAATATACTGCTGCAGTTGTGATAAGCAGAATTATTTGACCTGAGCCCCTCTGATTTAAAGGTAAGGGAGCTTCTGGCAGAGCTTTCTCTATGAAGGCTCTTTGATATTGGAAAGCATCCTCCCCACAAGTACAAAATAGCTGATATCTTTTAACCTTCAGGACATGCTGCAAAGCTCATCTATGATGTCATGGTTGTGGGAAAAAGGGGAGATGCCTGGAGATCAAAATGTTCGAGGAAAGTGGATATTTAAGTTCTTTTTATGCTCTGCTGGTAGGAAAGCTGCTGAATTTGCCTATGTAAAATTAATACAAATAAATAAATAAAATTGTACATGGACCTCTTGCCTCCCTTTTAAATGACTGCTCATTACTGTTACATCAGAATGACCATTTCTTTGAAGCATTGCTGCTTTGCATCAGGTAAGTCATACAAATATTCATTTAAAAAAATGAATAATTTGCATTTTGAAAATCATCTGGCTATTTAAGCTCTGCCTGTATGGAGATTCTTGATAGAAAGATTTCAGATCTTGGCCTGGCCCTCACCATGTGAACCAATGGCATACAGAATCAGGCTGTAGACAGACTCCCTGTGATTCTGCAAACCATTATATAACTAATATAGACTTTATCTACACTGGCCAGGGAAATTGTGTTAGGCCCTGATTTGGCCAAGCATGTGCTTAATTTTAAGCACCTGTTTAAGTGCTTTGCTGAATCCTGGTCATTGTGCCTTTTTCTGAAAGAAAATTGTTTAAATATGGTTCTCTAGAAAGATGCTAACTTGGTGTGAAATCTCATTGTAGAAGACAGAGTCTTAGCTGCTAAATTTAGCCCATGTGTTGGGATGACAGGTGGACCATTCCCAAGTTTATCTGAGACTAAAACAAGACCATTCTCCCTGCAGACTAAGGCTACGCTGAAGGTCAGGCAGACACCTCTGGTCACAACACTCTTGCACTACAAAAGCAATGGGAAAAGAAGTGTTAAAAAACACACCAAGCAAACAATATGACATAGCAAAGTGTAAGTAAAGTGGTATCGCTCCTGCAAGCAATATTTTTCTCATTAAGTCACCTCTAAGCTGTGCTTAATAAATCATTCTGGACCAAAGGAGTTGCAGGGACTCACCTCTTAGGATTTGCCCCTGGATTGGATTTTAAGCAAATTCTGATTATAATTACTTGGTTCAGGCCACAGCCTATTAAGAAACTCTGCACTAGACTTTTCCCCATGCCCCTTATTAGGTTATTCAAGCAAAGTATCTGTGAGAATGCTAGTTCTGAGTCCAATCCTCCTTCCCTTGAAGTCCAAGTGCAAAACTCTATTGATTTCAGTGGGAGCAGGACTGGCCCTGGATTTCCTTATCTTGCTAAATAATTTTTTTAAATTTAAAACTACAAAAATATCTAGTTTAAGTTGCAAAATGGCCCCAGGAATAGTCTTGGAGTGAACTGCAACATCCCACCCACCAATAGCATCATTGTGTGGTTTTGTAACTTACTTTGTAGTGAGTGTTGAGTAAAATCACAATAAAGGTACATACACAAAAAAAATAATAGGGGTATAACTTAGAATAGTTTTGTGGAAATCAAAGTAATGAAAAATGTCCCGTGGAAAAGGAATGAGAATTAGAAATGTCTGGGGGGATGGGGAGGAGGTTCAAATGGGTTTGATGCAGTAGAAGAGACGGGGTGTGTGATTCTGCCATCCCATTAAAAAATAATTACCAAGAAATCAGAGGGGTAATGTGAGCATTCATTACTAGTATTCCTCTGCAAGCACAAGGCCTTCCAAAAGTCAACAATGGCCAAATTCAATAGAAGTTCTTCTGCCCTCGTAACTTACAGAGAATTGATTGAATACTTGGCCAAAGCGTTTTTGTCATCTAAAGGGCAGTATGTGGCTGCACATATTTCATTCCAATAGTTCAGCAACAGCCAGTATATATTATAGCTTAGAATTTTAAACAACATTAAATTAGTTCGCAGCAAGTCAGAAACACCATTGAAATATTGCTAGCGCTGAAATGGCTATAAGTGGATGAGGGTGATGTAGGGAAATAAAAATAGCAGAAAGAGAGGAAACCAAGTAAAATGCTGACTAAACCTATTTTAAGAGAGACTCAAAAACAGCTTCTCATTCAGCCCAAATCTGATCATCTTCAGGGCTCATTGCTAGGCTCATCTTTTTACCCAGGCATTTGAAAATGGGAGCTGGGCTGGGAATCGTAACTCTAGGGGTAGGAAGTTGTTTGAGGGGGATTTGTGGTGGGTTATCTTAAACTGCTGCACTTAGGATACTAAGAAGTAACAGCTAGGAATTTTTGAGTGATTTTCATCCATAGATCTCAAGCCACTTTACAAAGGAGGCCAGTATCATTATCCCCATTTTACAGATTGGGGAATGAAGAGGTACAGAGAGGTAAAGTGACTTGCCCAAGGTCACCCAGCTGGTCAGTGGTAGAGCTGGGAATCTTCTGAGTCCCAGTCCGGTGCTCTATGCACTAGGCCACACTACTTGTGTTTTTTAAGGTATGTTAAAGGTGCCAAGAGCACATAGATCGGTAACCCTTTTAGCATTTCTATGAATCAAATAACATTTAAACAATAGGTTTTATTCCAAATAAAAGGATGGTGAAAGGCTCAGTCCTGTCATTTCATGCAATAGGAATTTTGCCTGCATACGGACTACAGAATCAGGCTTGTAGTAGATTTTGTTTTTTTTAAAAAGAGCTGTTACTGATACATTTCATCCCAGGCATGGAGCAGAGTACTGTGCAAGTTCACGATGGGGATGCACCTACCTACAGCAACAAGATTGTGTGGTAAGGGATTCACGTAGGAGAAGTCTGGTTAACACACATACACACCAATGCTATTCACAACAAAGCACTTCAGTTTTTCCACAAACATATGTGCCATCTATAGGGAAGGGCTGCACTACCACCAACAGTAGCTCCTAGTAGCAGGTTTATGAGGTTTATATTCATCCTGACCGCTTTTCTTTAAGTTGAACAACTTACCCTACTTGGAGCGTGTCCATCATTACTGAAATATTAGCAACTTGAACTGCACCCAAGAGTAAAGACCAAACATCGCCAGGGTGCTTTGGATCCAAATTCTTCTCTCCCCGTAAGGTTTCTGAGGACCCCCACTCTTTTTAATCTGATCTGTTTCTGTTAGAAGGGTTGAAATATGAAACTAGGTTTTATAACGGAGAACTTATTTCCTGGTTATGTTGGGATTAACTGTTCCTCCTTTATTTAAGGTGTGCCCATTGGAAGGGTTCTCTGTGTGGTCCTAGGTGTGCATTGACACAATCTGCTCCTTCCAGCTATGCAAGGGAGATTTTGAATTTCACTTGTGTCACCTTTTTTCCCCCAGTGAGGGGGGTAAAAAGCAGGAAAGGCTACAAATACATGGACAGCTGCACAGATGCTCCTCAGAAAACCAGGAACCTTATCCATTCAGTACCTAGAAAGAGGTACAAAGTAAATCAATCCATTGTTTAGACAGAGAAGAGTGAAAAAGCTGGGAAAAGAGCCAGTGCAAACAGATTCGCATAGTAATTCTAACCAAATTCTTCATTCTCCCAGCCAGGTGTGAAGATGATCAGTGAAGTGATTGTGCTTGAATTTCTGTCAGCCTTTCCTTCTGCAAGCTGAGATCATTTGACTGTAACAAAGCTCCATTGCTAACAAACATCATGGGGTTAAAAAAGCAAAAGTGTGTGTGTGTGGGGGGGGGGGGGGAATGTGGCAGGGGGAGTCATTTTAGGAAGGAGGCCAACAAAGACAGTGTGGTTAGGAGGGGGGGAATCTACACCCTTGGAAGAAAAAATGTTGAATGCCAGCTGCACAGAGCCTAAAAGAATGAGTGTTTCTGATGCTTTTGTCTCCTTATATGGTAAAATGATACAGAGGGGTTTCACTAGGCTGTGAAGGCAGCAGCCTGTCTCCACACAGCACTGGCTACAGAGCAGAAATCAGAAGAGCTGCCCTTCGCAGGCCATAGAAACCCCTGGCTAGCTGTACAGCTCTACTCTACAAGTAGGGGCCTTGTGCTCCTTGCATACTGGTTAACGGATGTGACTCCCTGTTCCTGGTCCAGGGAGAAACACTGACTGCCCGCTACTGCTCTGTAAGTAGATATCCCTCTTTTTCTCCCACAGGACCTTAGGAGTTATTGATTTAAATAACAAAGGGTGCAGAGTGAGAGACGTTTGATCCTAAAAAGGGTTACTGTATTGGATAAGTACAAGGGCCGGGGAGAGGGGAGCGATATCTAATCCCTCCTAAAAAACACAGCAAGGACTGTGAAGAGGATAGAAAGAAGGGTTTTCATAAAAGCAGATCTTTCTGTATGTCCCTTTGTAACTGATATCTTAAGCAAGGTGATAAGGCATTGAGCCATTTCATTGTGTTACTATTTTTACTCTCCTGTACCCTATTGTATGTTTGTCTGATCCACTGGAGCGGTTGTAAGAAGTAGGAGCTCAGGTTTTGTTTATAAAACACCTCCTTGAATACTTCCTAGCCCAACAAAAGAAAAGAACTGCATTGTAGCAGTAGCAATAGCAGATGCACATAAAACAAAGGTAGCCTTGCCAATTTGCTGTCACACACCGGGCACAAAATATACACAGGAAAAGGGAGTAGACTTTATTTGGAGAGATTTAATTGGAATGAAAAGCAATAAATAGCTATGAATTTTTTCCTTTTTTTGGCCATATATATGTATAAAACCTGTATATATGTGAATGAAACCACAATCACGTAGATGGATTATCATGGATTTTTCTGAATGCATAATAGAGGAAAGATAATTTCAATCAATATTAACTTTCATTTTTCTGCTTTAATTACTATTCTAAACCCTTCCTCACAACCCCCACCAAGAGGTAACATTTGGGTTTTGATATATTGTTCATTGGGCAGCATCTTATTTCCAAGTACCTAACAAGGTTCATACAGAGACCCAATCACAATTACAAAGAGGGAAACCACTAGTAAAAATCTATACAAGAAATGTCATTTTATTGTTCATTTAACAACTGCTATCTAGAGGTACGTTGATTAAGAGTATTGATTACAAATAATAAGTGTTATAACTAGCAAATTTGGATTAAATAATGATAATGTGACATTCTTTTCTTGGTTATACATAGGCAGTTCCTATTGACTTCAATCAGAGTTGGCTTAGGCGTATCAAAAGAAGAATGAGGACCATTGAATAGTTGATTGCATCCAATTGGTAGGGTATTTTGTAATTAAGGTTGCAGTTCAATTTCTATTATGATCCCTTATTTTCATTTGTTCATAAATATAAGAAGCATTTTGGGCTAACATCTTCCATTATTTTTCCTCAGCCAAATGTTGACCTTTTGGTTGCTGAACGTTTGAGAAAAATTGATTCAGCCATTTGGATTTAAAAGACTGAACCCCCCTCCCACCCTGGCCCTTTCCCTTCCCCAATTTTCTCACTGTATAAAAATTATCACCAGTTGCCCCTCCCCAGGCAGATAACTGAAAAAGGGTGGGCTTTGAAAGCTGTCTTGCAAGAAGAGCTCATTTTTAGAGTTCTGTGTATCCTTGACCAAGTATGAAAAAACAATTAGCTGGATACTAATAAAATTATAAATGATTGAACAAAAAATGCTGTTGAGCAGGTGTCATAGTGGATAAAAAAGTGGGAGTACTTTACCATAATCCCACAACATATGGTTGTTTTATACTAAAGTCATTAGCAGTGAAACAGCTAACAGTATTAGTATTTACACTGTTATCTTGAGGTTGAGAATTAACACTTCATTGTGATGAATTGGGCAGCTCAGATGATTCAGCTGTTGCTGAACATTCAAATCTTCCAAGGTCACATTGGGCTTGCATAGTTTAGCAATCATAGGGCAGGACTTTTTCTTTTTTTAAATGAAGACTGACATTGTGTACAAAGTTACGTGGTCACCAGAGAATGAGCAGTCTTCATGCCATCATATATAAAAGCTCAGTCTCACCACTCCATGATTTTTTTAGTAGATTATCACTATTTGCTATTTATACTCTAGTAGCACGTGCATCAACATTCCAAGACAGTTCCTGTCTTGAAGACAGGCAGGCTACCAGGCTACCTTGGATGCCAACATTTGGAGGTTATGGGGGGAGGCGCTGAGAGGAGGTAGAGGAGATGCTCAGTAGTTTTGCTTGACTATTATTTTTTGCTTACGCCTTTTGGGCAGGTAAGTAGGAGGCACTGAAAACATTTTCCACCTCTAGCAGCAAAACACCTAAGCCAGCTCTGAGTGAAGAGCTTACAGTTGGGACTCTACCAAGGATAATGGACATAGACGGGCCCTGTACTTCTCTCTGCCTTTCCAGCTTCCTAAGTAGGATGTTATAATTTTTAAGAGAGCTCAGTGAAGTCGGGTCCCCTTTTGTGAAATCAAAGGCACGTTTTTCCCACCCACAGAGTCAGGCACACAAGCACAGGGACTGCACCTGGAACTGTTTGCATGAGGGAGATTCTAAATGGCTCGTAGTCTCATGCACGAGACTCATGCATGAGACTATCCTTAAAAAAATCCACTACATTTGAACATCAGGAACTGGAGAACGTCAGGGTTATTATAAACATTACAGCTCTTGCAATTTCACGGTTGCGTGACAAATTTTATTGCATTGTTCAAAGTCAAACTTTCATTTCAGAAAAAAATTAAGGTCCATCTCCAAAACCCTTACCCATGCGAGTAAGTCCATTTGGCCCACTTCTCCACTAGGCTAAACCTTGTGTAGTCATTTACTCCTGAGCAAGCTAGATGTGAAACACTATCATATCTGAAGGACAGTATGTTATCTTCTTCTCACACTGATGTAAATACCTACTCCAGATGGCAGGTGATGAATTTCAAAGCTTAACTTGGACCATTTAAGAAGTGGTCCTTTCTTTTTATTTCCCCTGTAAATGAGCCATAAAAGCTGCCTTAACAGCAGCTGGGGATTCCCAGCAGGCATAAGGGCAGCTCAGTGCATTCTTCCAGCTCCCAGAGGCTGGTTACAAGCTCATGTAGGTTAGAGAAGTCCTGAGACGGGTTCACCTTATGCTGGGGAATAAACTGGTTCTGGGTGGCTTTATCAACTAGGTGGAGGGTGGAAAAATGGCACAGCTCAGTCAGTCCCAGGGACTGGGAACCTTATTTACATTTTTTTTTGCCTGATTAATTGTGCAATTTTAATGTTGCATTTACATATACATAGTTCTTTGTGATGTGGTTTTACCCCAGACGAGGGCAGGAGTTAGTAGGATAATGGCAGCCTCCAGGGAATAAATATGAGGTATACCAACAGCCAGAGAAAAATTAGAATTTCAAAAATACTAAGTATTTAGCTATGTACGTGAGTAAGTATATATAAAAAAGTTTGATCAGAAAACGCTGGAGGGTTCCTTTGAAGCTGAATCAGGAAGATAAAAAGTTACGGTTCTTATTTCATTGTTAATTTGCACATGCCCCACTCTATAATATATTTTATAATACTAAGTAATAACATATACACTAATACATAGTACAAGCAACTTGAGTCATTTCAACACTGCAATGAGAACTTTCACTCGTTCATTTCAGGGGTTATGTGAATTTGCAACCTTAATGCAGCATCAACATGTCCCTCTTTCTCCCTCTCCTTTAGTATAGTTTTTCATCTCATCCCAAAATCTTCTTTATTATGTGTTTAATTCAAAAACATTTTTGTTCAGCAGAATAGATTATCCATTATTTTCAAAGCCTTAGAATTTTAAAAGTAGATATAAAATTTCTTGAGGGGTTGGATGGATAGTAACTTTTAAAATAACTTACAATAAGATTTAAAAAAAAAAAAACATTTACAGAGGCTCATGTGCAATCCAGTCATCCAGCAGAAATGTCATTAGAACTGAAGCCAAGAGATCTTGGGAGATCCTGGTCTGAGAGATTTCTAGTGTGACCAGGGACAAGTTACTTATAGTCTCATCACTCTGTGGAGTACAGAAGTATGATTATCCCCATTTTACAGATGGGGAACTGAGGCACAGAGAGAGTAACTACATTAACAATTGTGAGGTGCTCAGACATTATGGTATTGGGGGTTATAGAAATACCTTGATAGATCATTGTTATTTAACATTTGCGTAAAGTACCAACTTGAGAAATCTTCTATTTATCTGTTGGAGAGGTAGAGTAGTGGTCTACCCTTCCTCCATGCACCCTTCCCAAGGTGATTCTACCCTTTTCTGGAAGAGATGCAACATGGACTATCTGGGACATTGTCCTGGTGCTGCTGCGTGGATTGTTTTATGTAGGATTTCTGAACAATGGGAGAGGTTGGAATTTTCACTGTATAGCATCACATGCTGTTCTCCCATTGCCTAGTTATATCTTTGGGTCTGGCTCTTTTGGCATTGTACTGGCTGTGTGAGAATCAATAAAAGAAATCAATTCTTTTCTGGAGGGACCTACATCTGCTGGTGATAAAGTCTCTGTGCCCATTCAGTCCTGGGCTTTTGTATTACATCTGCCAGAGATGATGGAATTATAAACTTTGCACCATTTTTCTCCCATTAACTGTTAAATGGTACCATTAGTAAGTTGATTTTCTATGCTTGTAATGTTGAGCATATGATACCCCTATCTTAAATAGTTTACAGCCTTATGCCTTACTATTTATTCTGCAAGGGAAGTAATGCAGACATCAATATCAACATCAAGAGGTACTGAATTAGAGAATTAGCCCAAGGCTTTTAGCTTTAATTGTGAATTTCCTTGCTGTTGTAGATTTAAGAACCACACTGAAGGTTATTTAAATAGGTTCTTTTTGTAGCTGAAATGTACATATGTATATACATAAATACACATGTACTCCAGTCACTTCAATGACAATCTCAGTTTATCGTAATGTAAGGTGTGCTGGGTATAGTGTTGAACTGTCAGTGCTCATATCTTCTGTGCCTTCTGTACTTACAGTACCTCTGGCACTTTTACAACTGTTGGAATGACTTTAAAATGCTAAATTGGGGAAGATATTGGCTGGTTGCCAAACAAGCCACAATTTCTAGACTGTCCATTTCCACCTACCATAATTGGTTTTCCTCTAGCCAGATACAAGGAACAATTTAAGTGCATTTTTTAAGGGTAATATTAAATAGACTCTCCAGTTCATTTTTAAAAGACTCTCCAGTTCATTTTAAAAACATAATATTAAATAGACTCTCCAATTAATGATAGCAGGTATGCTTTGCTCATGAGTGTATATGCTAATACAGGTTGTTTTCTTAGAAAATTGCTCTGAAGAACCTGAGATCAGAAATCAGAATGCCACACAATAGGCAAAAATGTGGTGGGGTGTTTAAGAGAGGGCTGAATGGCTGGACAGAACTAATTCATGACTCAGAAGTATATTTATAGATCACCTTTTGAAGATGTGGGTTTTTTAAATAAAGTGGGTGTGTAACCTTCTATTTCATATCATAAATCAGAAAGGGATTTGTTAATGAAATTTCTTTACTGCTATTTTTAAGTGTAGAAAGAGCAGAAATGTCAAGTCTTGCTGAATGACTTCTGGAAGGTCTTAAGAATGTTTTTTTTTTGCAAGCTCCACACACCCACACATGCGGCAAGGAACAAATCTGCAATTAAAAGATTATTTGCTTTTTCTATCAGCACTTACTGGTCAATATCCCAGTCTGACTACAGTCATGGGCTATGAGACTGGGCATGGTACGCAGCCCCCCCCCCCCCACACACACACACACACAACTGAGCTTGTTCTGAAAGAGAGCAACAGTATATCTTATGATGCCTTGATTTCAGGCACAGTGCTGAATTCCTCTACTAAGCCTTTGAGTCCTGTCTATAATGAGATCACTGTACCATGGTATTAGGAGACTTCCCTTCTTTCCCCTTCTAAAGAAATGACATAAGAAAGAAGAGGTAGACAATCAGCCAATTGAGAAAGAAAGTTAGTAGCAAAGTTTGCACAAAAAGAGTAGTTAAGCACCCATTAACGGAGTTAGTACAGCCGCTATAATACAGGATACACAGGTCACCAAATGGAAGAGATTCTCCAAAGATAGGAAGTGCAGTAGAACTGGAAGCTTCTGCTCACTCACCTGTACGAGCTTCCATTTCACAGACTTTCAAAAAGATGGAGCGACTCTATGCTTGGCATGCAGATGTAGGTACTCAGACCCCAGGTTAATGTGTAAGTACCCTTGAAAAGTTATTCTTCTTTTTCTCTCCTCATCCAAGGAAGGGAAATGTGCCCCTTCCTAGAGAAGTACTCCAGCAGCCACTCAGACTGTGCCTGTGGCAGGAGGAATACACTCAGCAGTGCCCACTACTTCACCCTCTCACAGGGTGCAGCATAGACCACAGCCCCTTGCATCAGTCTGTTCGGGAGTCTAGTGTCATTGCTGGGGCTAGATTTCCTTGGTCCTTACATGCTAAGTGTGCAAGGTCCAGGACTGTATCTAGCCCTTGCCTGGGGGCAAAAAGCTGGAAAAGCCCCTTATGCCCTCTCTCCACACAATCTAACCCTAGGTATTTTAACTCTCCTGATGTCTTTATTAGCTCGGTAGAGCAGATTAAATCTGGAAAATTTTAGAGCACTGAATGCCATGGAAGAGAAGAATCATATGAAAGTGACACTACCATTATTAGAAACAGGAACAGCTAATGGCCAAAAATGTCACCAAATTAAACAAACACAAATACACAGAGCCATCTCTGAGACAATACACAGGAGCACATGCCAAGATCTTTTATTAAATATGCATAGCCTGACATGTATTGAACTTAAGCATATTTCAGCCATTTTTGGTTCCCCATACTGAAGACTGGACTAACCCTCCTGAGGGCCATATGGGTGCTACAGAAAGACCTAGAATAGACTTTAAAAAAAAACAACGGTATGCCATGACAAAACCCAGCTCCTCAGCCAGTGCAATTTAGGGATGTAAAAGGTTAACCGTTTAAACGGTAACCCGCTGTTTAAACATTTTAAATAGCTGATTACCGTTTAAACTGGGGTGCGGAGGGGAGCGGCAGCTGCTCTCACTGGCAGGAAGCGTGGAGCCCAGCACAGGGGGGCAGGGGAGGGTAGCCGCAGCTGGGCTGGCTCCCCACGAGGCGGGGGGAGGTGCGGAGCCCAGCAGGTGGAGGGTGAGCCCAGCTACGACTGCCCCTCCCCCCACGCTGTGCTCTGCGCTTCCCCACCAGCAAGAGCTGCCCAGCTGCACCTACCCCATCCACAGCGTTTAACCATTTTATTTTTAGAACGGTTAAACAGATTTTTGATTAAATTAATTTTTACCTCCGTCGTGCAAATCAGCATAGCTCCATCTGGCCAGAATATGTTACAGCAAGACAGTCAACTCCTCTTCCTGAGAATCAGGCATATCTCTCACCATAAAGAAACATTCCTTGCCCAATGGTCATTTAGAACTCAAATAGGTACCCAGAGGTTGGCAATCTTAGGTCTTTCCCCAATCAGCCAGCCAGTCCATAGAACCACCCTAGTTTTTTGTACAATACCTATTCCATATTAATTTCCATATAGCTCGAATCAGGTGGATTTCCATCTACACTTTACACCTTTTCCCACTAACGCTTTTGACAAATGTTCATTTAGTCTCTTCTTCAAATAAACAAAAAGGAAATAACATGAGCCTATGTTGCCTGCATGGAATTATGGTCTTGGTCAGAAAAATATTCTGGAATATTCGCCTGCAGGTGATGCAATAGGTTAATAAATAACAATTGGGCCAATAACTGCTAAGTTACGGGAAAGATCATCTCTTGCCAGTAAATCCATTGTATGGTTCAGACTGGTAGATTGTAACTACAAAGGACATCATGAATCTTTACACTTTAGCCTTTGGAACATTAACATAAATAGTTTCCAAATGCTTTAGTTCTGCATGGACTATGTCAGTGGACTTGCCAGAGAGAAATCTTTCTTTCTTGAATGAAGGAAAATAAAGGGATTGAAAAATCCTACTTGCACACAGTGTTTTTTTGTTTTTGTTTTTTTGTTTTTTAAAGTGGGAAACGTGTGCACATCTCCAAGAAGCACTTAATTTCTAAACAGGTGATTAGCAGAACCTCATGCCCACAGGAGCACAAACTATGGGTGAAATCCTGGCCACACTGAAGTCAACATAGTCAGGATTTCATTCTCAGTATGCAATTACAGCGAGAGTTAGAAGCTTTGAGTCTCTTAATATAATTTGTCTCCTACATTTTATAGTGAGTCTATTTCTCCCTTGCTTTTCACCATTGTTGTTTTTCTTTTTAGTGTTTTTCAGTGTGGCAGTGTAAATTTTAGTAACTGCTTATCTTCAAATGAGCTTATTCAAGGGGAAAAGGAAAGAAAGCACATTGTAAAGTTAATGTATTAAATTATTCTTTGATTATTGTCATATAATCACTGCCCTACTTGGCACAGCAGGACCTGGACGTATTAACATTCTAGGCATGCTGAAGTGTTCATCTTTTTTTTCCAGGCCTAAGAAGAAAAGGTTGCCTGAGAATTTCTATATTCCTTTGGAGCTTAATTTATACTGTGGAACATTGTAGGAATGAAATTTTATGGTGGGATTGGGCTTGTTTATTAATATGATATTGATAAGACTAATATTAACTGTTGTAAATAACAATGGTATTATTATTTATTTGTATGATGGTAGCACCTGGAGGCTTCAGTGTGTTAGGAACTGAACAAACACAAAAAGACGGTTCCTGGCACAATGAGATTACACTCTATCCGTGTTACCAGACAGGAAGAGGGAGTATTAGGTAAAGAGTGAAGTAATCTGATTATTTACTAAAGTCTGGTCTATACTAGAAAATTAGGCTGGAATAACTATCTTGTTCAGGGGTGTGAAAAATCCATACCCCCTGAAGAATGCAGTTAAACTGACCTAAACCTGCCTCCCCCCCCCCAATGCAGACAGCACTAGGTCAACAGGAGAATTCTCCCGTTGACCTAGCTACTGCCTCTCTGTAGCTACTGTACCCCACCAATGGGAGAATCCCTCCCATCAACATAGTTAGTGTCTTCACTGAAGTGCTACAGCTACACCTCTGAAGCGTTTTAAGTGTAGAAAAGCCCTAAGTAGCAGTATCATATACCAATTGTCTCAATCCCTCTCCCAGCTTAATGCCAGTGTGTAGGACAGCGCCTTTTGAGTTGTGAGCATCTTTTATTAATCTAAACAAATAAAATGATTTCTCACTTCTCATTAGATAGGCCCTATTATGATTATATGTGATATGATATGGCAGAGGTCTATCAAATCATTAATGGTGTGGAAAAAGATAATAGAGAAGTGTTATTCAAACAATACAAAAAGCCAGGGGTCACCTGATGAAATTAATAGGCAGCAGGTTTAACACAAACAAGAGGAGACACTTTTTCACACAATGCACAGATAACCTGTGGAACTCCTTGCCATAGGATGTTGTGATTGCCAAAAGTAAATTGGGTTCAGAAAAGAACTAACTATGTTCATGGAGGATAGGTCCATCAATTGCTATTAGCCAAGATGGTCGGAGATGCAGCCCCATCAGGGTGGCCCTAAATCTCTGAATGGCAGAAGTGGGGAATGGAAGACAGGGATGGGCCATTCAAATGCCCTGCTCCCTACACTCCCCCTGAAACTCTGGTACTAGCCACTGTCAGAGACAGGATACTGAGCTAGATGGACCATTGATCTGACCTAATATGGCCATTCTTATGAGCTTACTTTTAATTTTTTTCCCCTGCAGAAGAGGCTGCAAATGTGTCCATAATACTATGGAATAGAGATGGGAGCCAACCAAATCCCTGAACTTTTGATCTGGATCCCAACTTCATGAGTGAATCCTGTGTGAACCAAAACTTGAGTTCTGAGCCTATAGGCCTAAACTTTCAGAGATTTTTGGATCTGAACTTTGTATCTGTGGCATGTCTTGCCTGTGCAGAAACTGTTCATTCTTCTACAATATATGTGCAACCCCCCCAAAAAAAATCAGGATTATAAATACTGGGAAGAACTAAGTCTGAAATGTTTCCTTTTGCATCCTGGTGAGATAAGGATATAGGTTTGCACATACTACTCCTCTGCCCAGGCATTGGACAGTCATCCCTGTGGCAGTGCAGTAGGATTTGTGCCGCCAAGCCACGGAAGTAACAGTTATTGCTGGGGATGGGCAAATCCCAATAAACTTCTGAACCCGCTACAAAATATTTGGATATGGGTTTTACACATCTCGAGTTTGATTCTCCACTTACACTATATGCTGGTGTAATGCCATTAACTGTAATGGAATAACGCCTGATTCACACTGATGTAGGTAAAGGGGAGTCAGCCCTCCTGGCCCCCTCACTGGGAATCAGAAGTGATTAAATACCAGAGCTACCCTGGTGCCACTAGGAAGGTAAAGAGGTTCAGCCATTCTTCTCCCCTGCTGTCTTTCTCCCTTGTGACCATTGGCCACACAGGCCTTACAATCCCCTCCACCCCCTGTAAGAATCCTTACCTCCAAGGAGCTCACACGTTTCACAGAGATGTTTATGTCAGCAGTCTTTTGGGCTAAGGTGGGGTAGCTCCCACCTCCGTTTGGCATCTTCAAGGGTAAGATCACCGGCCTGCTGCTCCTTTCTGCTCTCTGGGATATGGCTAGTAGGCCTTTGCTTTCAACAACACTTTCTTCCAGGTGTATTCTAGGGGTTTGTAGCTTGCCCATCTCCCTATTCCTTCTGCAGTGAGACTCTAAACTCCAGGACCCACAATGCACTGTACAGGATCCATTATTTTTATACTTATCCACTGGCATGTATAAAAGTGCACATCCAGCACTTTGTACAATCAGTAGAGAACTCAGAAGATCAAAAAGAGCATTAAAAATCCTTCCTTCCCAACAAATCAAACCCCACTCCTCCGGTCCACACTAAGACTCTAGTCCATTCCCTATCCCAGAAAAAAGAGGGCTTTTACAGCATGGCCAGCAGACCAAGCAGATTGCAGGTGGACAGTGAGAGGGGAATGGATTCAAGAGTCAAAGAGTCCTCACCAAGAACATGCTGCAATTAGCTTCCTTCCCTTTAAACCAGGGGGGCTGTGAACTTGAGAACTTCAGTGGAATACCGCTGCCCCGGTGTCACAGATAAGAAAGATGGATGCTTAAGTTATTAGAATCCAAACCATTTAACACTTTATAGACCAAAAGCAGTTTAAAGCTTCATCTTGAAACCAACTGGTAAATAGTGCGAGTATGGCACATAGGTGTAATGCAGTCTACATGGGAAACCACTTCACAGGCAGGCAGCTACCCGGTGCAATGATTTTTGAATGGCATTAAGGTGTAGTTGCCTACAGCTCACAATGCAGTAATTAATATGTAAAGACACTGAACTGTAACAAATTCCACCCAAAAGAAACTCTCAGCCTTTTAACTAAAGACAAATAATAAAAAACGCTGCTACCTACATATCCAGAATGATGAGGGAGGCCAACAAACCCCCGTTTGTGAACCTAAGCAAAACAGGAAGCAGGGAAGTTGACATAATCTCCACTATTTCTTCCAGTTGCTTTCCCAATCTATAAGCATTAATCCAATCTTATCTGACCTGAGTCTCAGATAGCTAACTCTAATTTATGTCCCAAACTCTCAGACACTGGATAAATCACTCAACTGCATTGGATAGATCAGAGCAATAGATATGGAGCTGGCTGTCATTTGCAGACCAATTCATACCTCCTTTCTAACCCTTCTAATGGCCCATATACAAGCTGAATAGAAAAAGCCACTGAAGCAACCCCATGGCTCAGTGCAGGTTAGCAATTGTTCAATACTGCTCACTGGGATCACTCAAAAAAGAAGGAATGGAAGCATTCAAGAGTGACCCCCTTAGCCTATGCACAGGTGTGTCAACAATTCAGTGGTACAAAATCCCACTGACAGAGCTAAAAGACTCAACATAGACACCTGGTCTTCACTCACGTCTCCAGAAGCAGAGCATGAAGCAATACAATCAATATAGTGTCTATACAATAACAAGACATCAACCAAATTAATTACATGCCAATATGACGAGAGGACTCTGGATCTCATTTGAGTTCCCGTCCCTATAACCTTTGCAACGATCTTCCTCATAAAATAATTATTAGAGTCTAGTTGAGAATTAGAGTGGTTGTCAGGGTCAAAGGGTGGTTTCTTAGTGAGATCCTAATCACTTCTTTAAAAGATGATTGGCTGTCCTTCTTGTGGGACGGCAAGATTCATTCTCTAATAATGGTCCCAGCATATGCTTGCTAGCTTTCAGCATCCAAGACAAATGTTTCCAAACCTATTGATTAACATTGATTTAGAATCCAATTAACTCTGAAATTTTATAGGTTCTTGTCTCAAGATCAGGCCCAATATTACCAAAATTATTGCTTTGGGAGCCCCGTTGGACGTGCCCATGACACCACCACTCACACTCAGGGAAGACCTTCTGTAACTGACATTTTTATTATTAAAATAATTAATCCAATAAGTAAACAAACCAAGACAAGTAAAGTGTTGTAACAAACACTGTCAGGGCAGCCAGTACCATTGCAAATACATACTCCCTCTATTCCTGGGGAGAGCTCTAGAAGTTGAGATAGACTCTAGTCTGACTCTAGCATACCGATGAAGAACTTCCAAAGGCCGTACCTGAGACTAGATGTTTTAGACCCTGCTGGTCCTCATGCATCCCTCTTTTACTATATCTTAACTGCCTCACCTTTGTAATATTGAAGTGCCCTTATCCTATAGGCTAGTATATTAATTAAGCAAACGTCATTAACATACATCAATTGAATTACTATGATTACCTGTGGTTAGGCATCTGCTAATATTTCCTCCAAAAATACACTAAAATTGGTACAAACTGTCTTCTTGCAACACTTGTGACTGTTACAAAACAATAAACAGAGTCTTATGGCATCTTGTAGTTAAAGTTACTATTAGTTTATTTCCTTACACTAGCTTATTGAGCAACTACTCTTACTTAGGCTTAAAGGCCTTATACTTATGTTAACTGCTTAAGCTATTCTTATCAGTCTAGGTCTACAGGTCTTGTATTTGTGCTATCAATTCCTTAGCCCTTTATCTTATGATTATTGCTATAATTACTGTACAACTACAGAAACATACTTTAATTCCCAGGTTGCAGTCATAGAATCATAGAATATTAGGGTTGGAAGGGACCTCAGGAGGTCATTTAGTCCAACCCCCTGCTCAAAGCAGTCCTCACATACTTGTCCTCAACTATGGCTATATGTGCAGAAAGCTCACTTCAAATCGAAGTGACATAATCCACAAAATAGCTTGAAAACACTTCACGGCAAGAAATGCTCAACTCGGTCACTGGATGAAACAGCTCAGACTAACCAGGTTGTTCACTATACAAGATCATTCTGCTGAATCAAACTTTGTAAGCATTACAAGAAGAAGAAAACTTCCCATGGGCAGATTATTTCATAACTGTCCATTATGAAGATGCTTGCACCTTCCTCTGAGGCAGCTGGTACCAGCTACTATCAGCAACAGGGTGCTGGAGTAGAAAGAACCTCAGTCTGATCCAGAACAGCCATCCTTATGTTCCTAATTCTCCCTCACTGAGGATTTAATTCATTAATTAATAAAAAGGTGTTGAAGCCACTTGGCATTAAATTAAGTATAGGTGTAGTACAATACAATAGATCTGAAGGTGATATATACCATCTTGTTTCTTTCATTGGAGATGAATATAATAAGACAGAAATCTGAACTGGCTTGTTTTCTTCTTCATGACAGGTCAGGATTCTAGACACCAGAATGACTGAACGGTTTGACTGTCACTACTGCAAGGAGTCCCTGTTTGGCAAGAAGTATATCCTGAGAGAGGAAAGCCCCTATTGTGTGAAATGTTATGAGAGCCTTTACTCCAACACGTGTGAAGAATGCAAGAAACCAATTGGCTGTGATTGCAAGGTACCTTGGACTTGTATTTCATTGACACCACGTCTATCAAAATAGACTGGATAGGTCTGTTCCCTACATAAAGCATGCAACCTCCCCAAGGGATCCCTGCAACATGACAGGAGAAAAGGGATCTAGGTGGAAAATGTCTGCCCCATAACATCTTAACAACTAGGTAATTAAGAACCAACCTGATCTTCCAAAGTGCTAAGCACCACCTTGGAGATCCATGGGAATTGAAGGTGCTCAATACCTGTCAGGAAGTGCTTCAGTTCAGATTTCCAAGAATATCCATTAATTTTGGATGCCTATCTTAATTATGGCTAGACACACTTTTCCAAGATGCTGAGTAACCACTGCTCCCATTGACTGATGTTGTGGATGCTCAGCATCTCTGAACCTGAGGCTCTAGGTTTGTAATACTGGACACCCAAAGAGTGAGGTACCCAAAATTACAGGGTCACTTTTGAAAACTTGGAGTTTAACCTCTCTGCCTCAGTTTCTCTATGGGTTAAAAGAGACCATTAATAATTACCTATTTTACACAGGTGGTGTTAGGATTATTTAAATGCAAGTAAAGTGCTTCAGGCGAAAACTGGAGAGTATTTTTTACAATCTAGGGGAAACTGAGAGCATCAACCTTGGGTTTAATAGGTTTAAAATGTTATTGAATTTCTTTCCAAGTGATAAATGTTAATACTTCAACTGGTCATTTAACAATAAAAATACCACCAAAGTAACATGGGGCCAGGGGAGCTACAAAAGAGACAACATGCATGTCTCAGACAGTCTTGCAGCAGAAAGTGTCCACAGACACTTAACTTAACTGGCTACCCAGGAATTCCCCGTAGTAGGGTGGACTCACCACTGACAGATCCCTTTTCAGCAGAACATGATGTAGCAGCTGTTTCCTCTCTAGTTCCCTCTGGCAATGGTTGCTATGGAGCTGTAGAAGTCTGCCTGGTCTAGTGATTCAGCCCTCCAACCAGGTCATATTTTAGTCCCACCCCATTTCTGGGATAACAGAATATAATAATAATTCCAAGACCTTCTGTCAGGTCCCTGGCATCTGACCTCGGGTCTAATGGTCCTCCCATACTTCTCTCAGTGTTTTAAATCATTCTTATTCCCTTATGTCTGTGGAGTTTCACGCCAACTTACCAAGGCTGGTAGCGGACTCCCAGCTCACCCTCTGCCCTGGGTTCTAGTCCTGGAACCCTAGGATCAGCAGACAAACGTTGAAATCACACGCTGGCTTCCACCTCCAAGTTACTTTTTTTAGGGTGACCCCCCAACACCCACTAGTCCCGCATTTCCCCCAAGCTGTCTACCTTGCTGTGTCCAGCCGTCTCCAGGAACATTCAAAGAAGTTATTAAGTTCGCTGTTCCTTTAAAGAGACAATAAACAGCAGCTCATTAATTTAACCAGGGTTTGACAAACACTCTGTTTTAATCAAAGCATTGAAGTGGTTTATAGTAAGAGTGACACAAGTTTATTAAACAAAGAGTCCTATGTTTATGTGAAACCAAGTATAAGGAGTAAAGCTAGAAAGGGTTACAAGCAAACAAAAATAAAAATAGGCTAAAACTTAATTTCAGCAAGTTTCTTATCTTTACTCAGTTCCCAGAGACTTCAATCCCCTTGGTTGAAGGATCCAATGTTCAGTGATTTCAAGAGCTCTGACCTCTTTAATGCCTCAAGTGATGGATGCCAAAATGGCTTTTTCTCTCTACTTATCTCTTCCCAAAGTTCATTGACCCTGCTTCAAAAGGCAGAAAGGTTTCCTGGGGGTGCACGCTTTCATCCCCCCACTGAAATTGTTAAGTGGTCAGTGTTCACCTGATGGCTTTGTTTACCTTGCATGTAAATGTGCTTTACTTTATCTTTGGTCACACCTATCTTAATTTATATTGGAGATAGGTAGGTAGCTGCCTTCCCTCCTGTCTGGGAGATAACCTCTTTCTCCCTTTGGTCACAGAACTCATTGAATATCCATAATTCCTCATATAGTGTTAACACACACATTTCACAATGATATTAATCACCAGGGTGTCATTAGTCCTCAAATGATATACTCTACGACACTTTTTTAGATACAGATTATGACAACAGTGTGTTAGGTGCAATAAGTATGTCAGACCTGACAAGAGCTGCTGACAAAAAGTAGTCTCACCAAACCCTCAGTGGGCATCTGTGTCACATCCATCCCAACTGAAAAGTCAGTGGGAGGGCCCCTTTAGGAGACTTTAAATAGGTAAAAATGTTTTGCTACCCATGGCAGGGAACAGGGAATAATCTGAAAAATGATAAATTCAGTGCCAACTTTCCTATAGCTCATAAACACTCAGAATAGGGAAGGAAGGGGGTCTGACTGACCTGATAAACTGAAATCATATTACTCCCCCTCTCTAGAATGCACTTTTATTCTAAGGTCTCTTTCTAATCCCCTGAGAAGATATTTCCATGTGTTGACATTCAAGAATCCCAAAACTTGGACTGGGTTCAACAAATCTCAGACACAGTATTCAGGAATTAATCAGGATGAACTTTTCAACTCAGATTTATGGATTTAGGGAGTGTGGATGTTACCCAATATACATCTTCTGTGTTTTTAAACTAGACACTCTTTAATGGCAGATAAAGGTAGATAACATTTTAATATTTCAGATGATGGGGGTTTTTTCTAAGCATAAAGAAAAGACACAAACATGTCTTTATGGAGAGTGTTACTGCAGTATAGCAAATGAGACTTTCTCAGTAAAGACTTCTCAGAAGTCATTTGAAAGAATAACAAAACAGACAAATCATATCTACTATTGTAGTGTTCTTATTACTGCAGTACGTATCTAACCTTAAAATAGGTCTTAAAATAGTTCTCCTCCCTGCCCCCCGCCCCTCCCAAAAAAAACTCTATAAAAATATTAACAAGCCTTGTGATGCGAGTTTAGAATGAAGCTTATTTTAATAATTTTATCTATTGCACATAAAATAAAAACTGAAGGCCAATGTAGCATCTGTACTTGTTTTCTTGTTCAGGGTTAGCCTCTATACAGCTGAAAATTTTCAAACTAGAATTTGATACATTTAAGAAATACCCTTTGGACCTGATTCTCCTCTCATTATCCCAGTATAAATAAAGAGTAACTTCACAGAAGTTACACTGGTGGAAGTGAGAACAGAATCAAGACCTTATATTTTTTCCAGTCCTCAATGTTGCCGATGGAGTCCTGAGAATCTCCATTTGTTTATAGACTTCTGTTATGCCCTGTAGGCCCTTTGTCACAGCCATTGCCACTCTACTAATCTGAGGAGTCCCTCTGGAGCTGGCAAAGAGTTCACTGTTGCTTCAGGCATAGGGCCAGATTAATGTATAGGCAAATTAGGCCTGTGCTTAGAGCCCAAATTTGGGGAGCGGGAGAGCAGGGGCAATTTGGCCCAGCTGCTCCTTGTCACAATGAAGAAATGGCTGGGCCAGATCTGAGCAGCACTGCAATTTTGTGCACCAGGTCGCAACACCACTCAGTCAAATTGTGGTGTGGAAGCTGAGCTAAATTTGAGTGAGTGATGTTGTGACCTGCTGCAGAGGGTCAGATTAGAAGGTAGTGGCCCGACATGTATGTTTGCTTAGGGCCCAGAGATGGGTTAATTTAGTCCTGCATGGCACTTTTCTGTTATCAGTGGCCAAGTGGCTCAGTGCACTGTTTCCTCAGGGTCCTACAGCCTGATGGCCAGATATGCCAGAGACCAGAACTGGAAAGAGGATTTGGGTGCCTCATTCTCCACTGCTTTGAGGAGTCTTTTTCAGCTGTGGAAAGTGGGTGTAAAATGTTACCACATGTATGATTGACGTATTTGCTTTGAAAGCACTTCATATCCACTTTGCACAGGTATACGTGACTACACAGTGCTCAAGGCAGTGGGGGCCTGATCCTCCTTTGACTTACACCAGTGTAAGTCAGAAGTAGCCCCTTTGGAGTCAAAGAGGTGTAAAATAGGTGCAAGTGAGAGGAGAGTCAGGCTCTGGGTCTCCAACACAGCAATGCATAACACTATCCACTAAATTGCCTCTTTAAAGACATCTAGACCGAAGAAAACCTTTTTGGACTTAAATCGAAAGGTTTTTTTTAAACTTGCAATCTCTTTATAGTATTTTCATGAATGACTTTGAATATAATTAACAAATTATACAGATTGGTACTTTATTTGAAATATTGGTTTTCACAGAAACACAATTAACTAAATGACAACATGTGGTGTTAATAATACATCTGGCTGAGGCCATCATGTTATCTGTGAAAGTTTCTAGCTAATGTTTATAAAACTCTGACAGGCAGATTAAAAACTTTGTATACTGAATGGCAGGAGGCACTGGCAGACCTTAGAAAAATGCTCTGGTGTTGCTTTCAAAGCCATTGCACATTATCCATATGCCAACAGCTTCCTAAGATTGTCTCTTAAAAAAAAAGAGTGAATTTGTATTAAGAAAAATAGGCTTACGTTTCAAAGCCTGAGTCACTGGTGGATTTGTGCTACAACTTTTGTTTTTCCCACCCTTGCTTGAAACACTGAACATTCTTTCTGGAAATTCCTCTAGAATTTTCAAAAACTCAGATGTTCACCTTTGCTTAATTGCTTAGATTTGACTTTTGAGTTGATTTTATCATTCTTCATAATTTTTTTTAAAATAGCTTCTTTGCAGTCTCTGGCACAGAGAACAGCAATAATACAGAAAATACCTACAACTCCTCACCTTTCTAAGGCAGACCATAAGAAGACCTATAAAGGAAAAAATTCTCTTTGAAAAATCTGAGAAAAAAATTAAAAGGGGATTGTTGTGGAAGGCTACTGTGTCAGCATGTGGGCCAGAAATTAATCAAAAGGGTCAGTCTTAAATATGCACTGAAAACAGAAAATGAAGCTACCAATAATATATGGAACAAGAAGGTTATTTTCACAACACTTTAATTAAATCTCAATCCTTTGCTGAGCTGCAATTCTTATTTTGCTTTGGCACTGAAAATCTGACTTGTATCCTGTGTTGTGTTGTGCTGTGAGGAAGAAACACCAAGACACTTCACCTGTACATTTTCTAAGCAGTGAGGTGTTGGTTTTAACAGTCACAGGACCTGTACACCAAAAATTTACATAACACTTCAAAATCATACCTACTCTTCCTGCCTCAGAGTCTAAGGAGAACATTGTTTCTAGTAAAAATGCTGATGTTTCCACTAATTCATGAATACAAACATATTTGGTTACTTTCTTGTTCATAGCCTCTCTAATCTCTTTCTTCCTATTGTGGTCTCTGTGGAGACCAAGTTCAGTGGAAAAAGTAATACACTATGGCTTGAGTAATAAAGCCTGACTAAAAACAATACTGTTTCAAGACAATAAGGGATTTATACTTATAAAGCCTGGTAACTCTAATCTTACAGGTTTTTTTCAGTTAACATACATTATTCGCCTATAGTCATATCACAGAGGAGGAAAAATATATTGAATCCTGAATGTGTAAAATATGGAAGAATTATGGAAAAAATATGATCTCACCCTCACTTAAGAAGGCTTGACTTGGAGCAATTTGCTTTGAGGACAACCGTATGTAATTCAGGATTGACCTTAACAGAGGAAAGATCAGGCTCAGAAACACCCCCATCTTGCTTCGAATTCATACTATTAAAATGGTGTGTGTGGGGGGGTGTTAATCATCAAATGAAACCAGCTAGGGCAGGAAGATTATTTTTTGAGCTCAGAAGAAAAATAACTTACTTTTAAGTGCTAAATATTTTCCCCGTAGATTCTGCTACAGGTTTTATTTAAGCTCTGCATAGGCATGCAATTCCCCCCCTCTGCTTTAACCAGTAAAAACAAACACACACACACAGTTTCAACAGACCCATGATCCATCCATGGTAATCCTTCTACATTTCTCATCTAATTAAGTAGGCTGCTTGCATCTCACATCAATAGAATAACAAACTCTCAACTGTACGTCAGTTTGCACAAGCTGAAGCATACATTTTCAAAAACAGCCTCTAAAGTTGCAACCACAATATTGGCGATTAGGTTAAAAATCAGAGTCAATGGACACAATGGGCCAAATCCTCATCTCCACTCAGGCTGATTTATTCCACGTTGGTTACACAAAACAGCTATGAAGTCAGCTTAACCAGTCTCTTAAGGATGCCTTCTAGTGCAGGGGGGGATCCTTGGATGTCATACAGACATGATAGTGGCTTCTATGTCACTCCCTTCTGGCCTCATCTATGCAGTGAGGATGGATAGTGTGTCTTTATACCCATGATCCCTGCTGCTGGAACAGCTCTTCGCATTTGTGAACAGCCAATGTAAATTAGAGCAGGTCTGAGGATGCTCTAACTTACACCGGGGACTGGGCGAGTGATAGGACAATTTGGCTTCAAGTCACAGTTACACATGCAACTCAACCACAGCTCAGCATTTTATCTAAGCCAATATGTATACACTACATTTCAAGATTTAACCTATCTTTGCTTAGTTTTGATGACTCTAGAGAACATTTCATTGTTAAAGAAAAGGGAAAGCATAGGCTTTGTTATTTCCAACCTAAAAAAGTGCACATTACATTTTTTGGTGAGGCTTATATAAGCAAGAAGAAAAAAAAAAAAAGCAGTTAGATACCAACTTTGGAGGTAAAAATACTTTGAAGAACACAGCAACAAGGAGAAAAATCCTTATTTTTGTCAGTTTCCTAAGTTTAAAAATGCCTTCAGTTTCACAAAAGACAATAAAGAAAAATAGATTTGCTGTCATTCCATTTTTCAGCAAGCAAATTTCACATTTTGGAAAATTCTCTGTTGGCTATAGGTTGCACTTTTCCATGAAAAATGTTATTCCTTTGAGATCATGATTAGAGGTTGTTCAACTTCTTTTAAAGAAAGAAATGTAAATACTAATCTCTTCAACAAGTTAGTTTTTTTTAAATTTTGATGTTAGAAAATCTGATATTTAAGGATCAGAAACTGGTTGGTTTCAGGTGGTTTTGTCTGATGCGAACAGAGCAAGTTGTATGAATAAGTCTTTGAAAACAGTGAAATAAGAATATGGGTATTACACTTTGTGTGACCTCAGAGTTGGAAAAACAAGAACATCCTCAATTACTATTTGAAAAGAGATTTTGGGGGAGTTGAGGTAAGCAGGGCAGGTGTTCAAACATGATTTTCTCACTGTGCTGTTAATGTTCTGTCTGATTGACTGTAGAAAAATGCTGACATTCCTTGGTTCATTCTTCTCTCTTCTGTTCACCAACATAATTTAGTGCAAGTAGTTTGTCCAAATTATTAGTGAATCTTTAAATGGAAAGTGAAAGGTTAGTTTTTCCAGAGGATTTTAAAAATTGCCTTTTCATGATACAGGAATCAGTACAAACTGTGAGAACTTATACATTTAGAGGCTAGAGGTAAATGCCCTGTGGTAAGTCAAACATTCTGATTATTCTGCCTATGCTTTCCCTTTGAACAGCACTGAAATATAAATGTTTCTGAGTCACAATCTCAGAAGTGCTGCCATTAAGAGTGGAGTGATAGTGCCTTGTCTGGTATATTGATTGAGTTGTGCCACTTCCACAAATACTGCATTTACAGTGGTATAGTACTTCTAGAAGTGGGATCATAGAAAATGACATCTTGGGGTATTGGCTATGCCTGCAGGCAGGTCAGGCATTTTGAGGATACCTGCATATAGTCGAGGGTGATAGTGCACCCCAAATTTAGTTCCTTCCTGGTGCACAATGGGAATGGACAAAACTGAGGGTGTTGGGTTTTGCAAAATCTGATCATCAGGTTTTGGTTTAGGACCCATTTTATCCAAATGCCCAAAGCCTGAGGAGATGAGATGAATGGAGAAGAGAGGGGGCAAAAATGTAACGGCTTGCTGCCCTTTTATTTATTTATTTATTTATTGTGCAAAATCTTTTCGGTTGAGATTTATTTTGCAAAACCAGGATGGTTTGGATCTGGGTTTTGTCTGAAACACCAAAGATTTTGGGTGTTGTGGGACAAACCATATGGACCATCTTTACTGCGGACTTGGTTTTTTTAGTCATTCCTAGAAGGACCATCCTTGAAATCATTTTCTGCACTGATGTTTCAGTGGAAGGAATATCCCAATATCTGATCCTGATCCCAGTATCAGACTGTTCTAGAGTGGTACCTACAGAAATGATGCTATATCCCATCTATTTGGGGCACCCCTTACAAAGCAGCAACGTAAGTAACAGCAAAGTGGTAGCGACAGTTCAGACCCATCTTTAGCATCTAGGTAAAACTGAACTAAAGCTTAGCAAAGTTTAATTCTAGTCCTAAAAAGTGGAAAGAGTTAGGGTCAATTTGATCCTTAGTGTAAATCTATTAATAAATGGAATTAACACAGGAGATGAATATGGAACAAAGATTTCTGCCAAGAGCCACATTAGGAAGGAATGACCTAGAAGACAGCAATGCCCAAGATAGAGCTGGGAAACAAATTATATTTCTGTTCGTAACTTTATTCTCAGGGGAAATACCTAAATGAGACTACTTGTTTCTCTGCAACACTACAAAAAGCAAAGGTTACGCGGGTTTTGTTGTTGTTGTTTTTTGTTTAAAGCCTATTGAAAAGGAGACAGAATTGTCTTTTGCCCTTTTGAGTAACCACAGCAAATCAGTCATCATCAAGCAAGACAATTTGTTTTCCTGAGCTGTATGAATAAACCTCAAATCCTGGCTACATGATTCAGACTTGGATATGCTTGCATTCTCTCAGCTTCCAATTGTGTAAATTATTATTCTGTTTACTCTGTGGTTTTGGATTTCTACAGGATCTGTCCTACAAGGACCGGCACTGGCATGAAACCTGTTTCCATTGCTTCCAATGCAAGAACTCATTGGTGGACAAACCTTTTGCTGCAAAAGAGGAACATCTACTCTGTACTGAATGCTATTCCAATGAATACTCTTCCAAATGCAATGAGTGCAAGAAGACTATCATGCCAGGTTAGGATATGCCACTTTTCTTTTGGCTGTACTTTAAAGGCTTGCCCCAAACCCCACTCAAGCCATTGACAGTCTCTGAACTTCATTTCATTTGGTTTAAAGGCCAGAAGTAACCATCTCCTGTATATCACAGGCCATTCATTTTCATCCAGATGCCCTTATATTAAGCACAAAGACTTTAGGTACACTAAAGTATTTCAGTCCTCAGGAAATTAAACTGTGTGCCACTGGGAGACAGCAGGAGAGACAAAGATGTCCAAATTCCCAAGGCCCCTGCAATGGCAGGAAATTGGCTCAAATACACATACACACAAAAAGCTGGGTCAAATATCAAAACTAACCCCAGCATCCTTTGTAACAAATATCTTTACAATACTGAATGTCCTAAGCCATAATCTGATGGGCCAGTTGGGGACGTTATAACCTATGGTTTAAGTTATCCAGATCACTAATTTACAGAATATATCTCCATACATCTATTTTGCAAATGAAATGGATTAATAAGAGAACGGGGGGGGAGTCAGTCTCAGTTCTATTTTTAATTCAATTTTATTCATAAGCATTCACATAGTACCATAATCAATTTATAAATGATATATTAAAGTTTTATGCAGCCTGGACAGCCAAAGCTCTTACAACACCTTGCCTGCCTGCTTTTGTCTTTCTTTCTCGTACACCATCTTGCTTGGCTGCTGCCATTTGAAGAGAACTAGAGTACTTGTAAAGTTTAACTTTTTACTTAAATCACTAAAACCCACTTGAATTGCGGGATGATTGTCATAAAATTGCAGCTGAGTTATGGAGAAGCCATGGAAAATTGCGGAACAGGAATAATGGACGTTATTATTTGTGGTAATTAAGTCCATTATCATTTTTCCGCAATTTTCCCCTGTCAGCTGCTTAGGGATGAGAGCAAGGCTAAGAGCAGGGGCTTCCTCTGTCAGGCACCTGGGACTGACAGTGGGAACTCCCACTTTCAGCCCACACACAGTGGGGCTCCCGCTGTCAAAATTGCGATGGAAGCCTAATATTGCAGAATCCACAACTTGCACACTATTGCATTTTAAGTAGGGCCTTATAAATTGCTAAATCGGGAACTAAATACCTCCAGTTTAGCTTTTTAACTGAAAAAAGCATCCAGGTTGCCTCCAAAGTGCTATTGAGCAGAGAATCTAAAGAGATAGAACTGTTTCCCTTTCAAGTTCAGCTAGCCAAAAACCAGCTGGCTCTCAACAGCCTGAAATGTGGGCATATGGTAACAGACCACTGAAATACGCTCTGTAGTTTACAATGCCACACCATTCCATAACAATTTAAAGGCTTAAAAGGGTAGAGGTTGAGGTTGGGTCTGGAAATAGACAAAAACAGTTTTTACTCTTAAAATTCAGAAATCCACATGCATGCCTGGTAATGATCATTGAAATGATGTTACTTCAGCTAAATCATTTCTGAATTGACACACTCATGTCAACCATGTAAAAGTTGGCAAGTGTGCCTGACAGGCTGTGACATAAAAATTAGAGGGCCATGGGATATAAGATAGGATGTACAAATAGAAATCATGCAAATGTACTTAAAAGCCGATAGCCAAAATCTCTCCGGGTTCTACATTTGCACTCTCCACATCTTCAATCTATGTATTTTTTTTTAGGAGTGTAGATATATTACTTCTGTTTCATTAGTTGAGAACTATAGCTAATTATGTCATTTTTAATTGTGGGGAAGGGTTTTCATGTAGTCATCCCCTAGTGTTCAGCGTGCTCCGTTTATTTTAAACTTACAACCCAGACAGGAAATCAGTCAATCAAAAAAATTTGCAACCACACCCGTCTACTGTACGCAGCTAGTGCTGCCATCACACTTGGTAATCAGGCTGCTCTACACCATATATACCATTGTGTGTAGAGAGCTACATGTGCAGCATCAGTCTTCTCACTTACATAGTGTGCTATATGCTAGTCGGAGTGGTGAAGCAGCAATAGGGTCAATGACTGGGAGGACTAATTCAGAAAGACCCAAAGCAGACAGGAGAGCTTAGATGCATATCTAAATGATCGTTGATGCTGCTCTTGTTGTTTATTTTGCTCCACCAAATGTTCAATTTACATTTAATAAAGCAGTTTTGTGACATTACATTAGACACTACAGTAATTAAAAGGCAGATCGTGTGGGCCTCGTGCAGGCTAACCTCCCATTGTCGTCTGTCTGGTGGATATATAATTAACAAGGGAGCCTCACTGGACTGTGTTTCACTATCATCACTGCCCAATCAGAGCCTAATGAATCTTGCCTCCCAACCAAAGGTGTGAAAACAAATATTTCACTCCAGCATGCAACCCGCCTCAGATTCCAGATCTCCTCTCATTAATAGCCCAACATTTCTTTTTCTTCAGTGACTGATTTGGTTGCTCCTATCTCATCTGAAAATTACATAAGCAGTACGTGTATGATTAGATTATTATTAATATAGTGCGTTTATAAAATAAACACTGAGGCATTGTAATGTCATGAAGCCAGATAATTATCAATTAATATATTTGCTATGCTGCTGTGAATCAATTATTGCTTTATTATTTAATTTTTGGTTTTTAAAAATATGTCCTATCATATGTCTCAGGGCACATTTTAGAAATATAAGATGAGAAAAATAAGTGAAGGAATGAAACACTGTGAAAAGATCTAAAATATGAGGGAGGAGACGTGGGAAGACCCTTGGATAAATCCTTTTGGCATCCATTGAAATCAATCATTCAAGGGCCAAATCTGGCCCTGAGCCACTAGATAATACCTGATTGCCATAAATTGATATTCTTTTAAACATAAATATAAGATCCATGCATTATGTTTGACAATACAAACCGTAGTCATTTCTTTAATAGATATATTTTGCTCCTGGCCTGGATGATTTCTGTTCTAATTTGTTGACATAGAAAAAAATATGAATCAATGCAAGGAGAAGTTTGCATATGAAAATGCAGCATCTATGATACCTGTGATATTATCTGGAATGGTTGAAAATGCACCTCTGAAATGCTTGCTTCAGTTGGGGCAAGAAAAGGGCTTAGTTTTCTGACTCCAAAGAACTAAGATTGTCTCAAGTTTGTTCTTCATTTCTCAACAAAAAGCATGGTTTCAAGGCAACTGATTTCAGAGAAAGTTTGAATGGAAATGCAGCCAGCCAATGATGCTCACAAGATCTAATGCTGCACTATTTAAATCACAGAAGATTGTATTATAGATTTTGTTATAGACTTCAAAGGCATAGAGCAGATGTGATGGGTATGTCCTAGCCCAACTAGTAAGTACATTTTACTGGAAAAGGGCCAAGAACTAACATAATTGGCCTTTCCACTGGACTCACCATCTTGTGCTTGTATCTAAGGCACAAACACAAAGCAGAAACTAAGTGAAGGAATAACAGTAGGACTTCAATAGAAGGTGTAGCACAGAGTGAAGGTAAGGCTAATACTGCAGATTTCACAAGAATTCTTAATGAATAAATTTTCACAGTCCCATCTGAAGGCAGCTTGAGGCTCTGTTTTTAGCAGTAGCTACTCCTTTCTCATTATCACAACTCACACACTCTGGAAACTTCCTCTGTGAATAGCATCCAACTCCTTCCTATGCTAACTGGAAAAGTGAATAGATTTTATATCTAATCGCTATACAGATTCTAGCTATCAGTAGAACCACTTCAAAAACACAAACAATGGTTAAAACTGCTATAACTGTCAGCATGAAGTGCTTCGTCTTGTGCTTTGATCTCATGACAGGTACGCGCAAGATGGAGTACAAGGGCAACAGCTGGCACGAGACCTGCTTTATCTGCCATCGTTGTCAACAACCAATTGGAACAAAGAGCTTCATCCCCAAAGATAATCAAAACTTCTGCGTACCCTGCTATGAAAAGCAGTTTGCCATGCAGTGTGTCCAGTGTAAGAAGGTATTATTCTTATTTTATGTATCTCAGATTTAGAAATTTGTCATACCTACCAAATTGGTGGTGGGTTTTTTGTTTTTGTGTGTGTGAGATCAGTATGTTATGAAAAAAGTGATAAAATCAACTTACCTTAGGAAATGCAGTACAGTTTTAGGGTCCAATTCTGAAAACCCGTATTAAGAAGCTCAGTGCTTACTACTGTAAGATGTTTGCTACAAAGGGATGGCACCTTTAGCTCTGAGTGTGGGAAAGGCACACAGGGTGAAATTTTCAAATTAAATCACTCAGCAGTGATCCAACCCAGCTCCCATAGAAATCAATATTATCCCATTGACTTCAACAGGAGCTGAGTTAAACTATGCTGAGTCCTCTTGGAAATCCCAACCATAAAGATCAAGAGGAAAAAAGAAAGATTTACCATGTTTATAACATATATTTTCTGAAATCAACATTTTGAAGTCATTACTCAGTAATAGGTGTTTGCAGGATCAGGTCAATGGTTTGCACAACATATTTCCTACAATTCACATACCACCATTCTATAGCGAATTAGAATTTAAAAATACCCAGGGAAGAAATAAATTCATGATTTCATCCTGCAACCCAAAGTCTTGTGGCTGATCCCTTGCTCACGCAATTTAGTGTCACTAACTTCAGTAGGATTGTTTGAATAAGTAAGGACTCATTTTGTGATGGATGCCCAGGACTGGGTCTAAAGAGATGCAAGCAAAGGAGAAGAGAGAGATTTTCAGCACATTTTTTAAATTAAATGGTCTATTGATGAGGAGGAAAAATAAAAGGAGGCTGTTTCAGACAGCAGAAGCAGTAGAGATAAATTATTTCACCACCAGGGATAGGATTATGTGAAAGCATAGAAAGAAGGCCAATGTTGAGATGAGTACAAGGAAAGGAGAAGAAAGAAATATGATAATGAAGCAGACTGGAGTAAGGGTTTTATTATACAAAGAGGACAATTTTGAGCAAGATTACAAGATGAACAGGGAGCAATGAGTTGTTTAAAGATGAGATTTTGCATAATTGGGAAATACTGAAGGATAATCACTTATCCCAAACTAAAGCTTTCCTCTCAAGATCAGTTCCTGCCAGTAATCATGTTATTCCTGGTTTAAAATTTAAAAAAATAAAAATAAAGTTATCCTTGGTAAGAATGTGACCTCACAAAACCTTTTCTATTCTTGAAAAAAACAAACACAGGCTATCACTACAGGAGGGGTTACTTACCGGGAGCAGCCATGGCACAAGGAGTGCTTTGTTTGTACTGGATGTAAGAAGCAATTGTCTGGACAGCGCTTTACCTCCCGGGATGAGTTTGCATATTGCCTGAGCTGCTTCTGCAATCTCTATGCGAAAAAGTGTGCTGGATGCACCAACCCCATCAGTGGTAGGTGTCTTGCTACTGTGGTCTTCAGAAATATAGAAGCAATTAATTTTAAAAATATTTGTTAGAAGTGTAGTGGTTTCAGGTTAATTTAAGAGACCCAACAAGTATCCCAATTATATCGTACCGTGAATTTGAGCACTTTTACTTGTGCAGTTTTTGGAATCTTGAAAAAATTGGAATGAGTCCTTATTTTGAATGTTTCTCCTTTTCATTTGATTTCCAGGGAACCTGTAGACAGATCCTAAGACAGCTATGCATTTAGTAGGACATACATACTCCATATGGTGTTCAACATGCTTTTATTACTGAGACACTACTGTACTCACCAACAGTAGTTTTCCTGCCAATAGAAAGTATATCTAATTATGCCTCATATTTGACTGCAGTGGAGTATTTCCTGGATTTTCAGGACAGGGGCCTAGAAATCACAAGGCTTTGAGACACTGCCATCTAGTATAAAAATATTAAAGAGAACAATTATACAGTGCTTTATTAACATCACTAAGCATAAAAATATAATCCTCTATGTGAGGTGGCTGACGCTTTGCACATGTGAGTTATACAGTCCAAGACTGAGGTTCTGAGCCAGAACAACAATAGATTCTCTCATCTGGCACTAACATTGCACTGCCCCAGGCCACTTCACTCTTTGCCTGTCTGTTAACACTTTCCTACCATTACCAATAGTGCACTTTGGATCACACACTTAGTGTTTCTTTGCCATCAACAAAATTCAACATTTCCGGTCCATCTTTATACTGCAATCTCCCTCTTTTTGGCACTAATGTCTCTTTCCTCCCAACTATCCAAAATCCTGCCAAAATCCTCTCTCACCTGTCACTTCAACCACATTGCACACACCCTTTTCAGTCTCTTGCCTGACTGGGTCTGTACTGTGCCCTCAGCATCAGGTTCAAACAGCTTGTTCTTGCTTTCAAGGTCCTGCCACACATAGCTCAGATCAAAATCTGGGCCCTTATCTCCTTTCACATTCCCCCAGTTTCTGCTTCACCAATGAGGTCACCCTTGATGGCCCCTTCACCTCTTTCTCTCAAATATTTTTGCACTTTCTTCCCATGCTTCTCCTTCTTGACACTCACCCTCCTCAAAACTGTTTGTCAAGCCATTGCCTTCACTTTACTCAGATCGCTATATCCCAATTCAACAGCATCTCCACAACGGAGCAAGTTTACATCAAAATAAACAAACTCAACCTACCAAGACATATGTATCCCTGTACTGAATATCTTATTTCTGTAACCCATGTCCTTCCTCACTGTTCTGACTCCTTGGTATATATTACATTCCCATTTCTCTGTCAAATCCATTAGTCAAGGCCCAAGTCCATTACTTAAACTCCAGTTCTTCCATTCTCACTCACATCCAGTAGCATCTTATTCTGAGAGTAATAGATTTGAAAGCCGTGGGACTGCTTGAAAATTAAGGGCTGGTCTTGCTAGAAAATTACATTGAATCGTTTATGTCACTTAGGGGTTTGAAAAATCTACACCCCCTGAGTGGCATAGATAAGATGACCTAAGTCCTGATGTAGACAGCCCTAGATCGATGGAAGAATTCTTCCATTGACTTAGCTACTGCCTCTCTGGGAGGTGGATTACCTACGCTGACAGGAGAACTGCTCCTGTCAGCATGGGAAGTGTCTACTCGGAAGCTCTACAGAAGCGCAGCTGTAGTGTTTAAAGTGAGATAAGCCCTAAGATACTCCTCACCACATGTAAGGATGTCAAAATTAGGCTAATGCAAAGCAGAAATGGTATTCTCTCTCACAAAAAGTTTCTTTCACTGCCTTACATCAGATATCAGTAGCAGTCCCCAAATAGCATTCTTACACTAAGTCACCTGATGATTGGTTCTCCATTGTTTTTCCTTATTGCTTTTGGTTTTTAAATAGGACTCGGAGGAACCAAGTATATCTCCTTTGAAGAACGGCAGTGGCATAATGACTGCTTTAACTGTAAGAAGTGTTCTCTTTCATTAGTGGGCCGTGGCTTCCTCACAGAAAGGGATGACATCCTTTGCCCAGAGTGTGGGAAAGATATTTAAAAATTAAAACAAGGAGGAAAACAGCTGTGCTTGCAATACGTATTTTTTTAAATATGCGTTGGTGTGTACTAGCTTTAGTCAATCATATGAGGACTTGATTCTTCTGTGTTTCTCAGTACCATTCACATCACATAACCTTTTTTTCCCTCCAGACTGTCCAAATCCAGAGGTGGGTTAGGGAGGTCAGGGGGCACAACAAATGATTTCAGAATCTCTAGATGTGTGTTTGATGGTTATGAATTAATAGAGTTAACCAAAATCAGTGCAAGACTTGAGATATGAAACATTTTGGATGTTATTGACATAACATTTTTTTTCTTCACTGAAAATTTGAATTTACAAAGTCGGCTTAGTCTGTAAGAGAGTGATATGTTTGAAGGATTACAATGGCTATTGTGCTTTAACTTCATAGACAAAGATTCAGGATGAAATCTTTGACCCACTGAAGTAAATGGCAAAACTCCATTTGACTTCAACGGGACCAGGATTTCAAGCCCCGTGTTCTTGGAATGTGTAATTGCAGTGTGCTGTCAAGTGTGTAGAAAGAGATGAGAAGGTAGGGTTTGTATCAGTGTTGAAGGATCTGTGCCATGCCTTAACTAAGAGAAAATGATTATTAATCATTTAAGTGGGAGTGTTCTGTAACAAGTATTTTATTGCATGACTAGATGATCGCGTGAAGTACAAAGTCTGATTGTCAGTATCATTTGAAATTACACTGCATACTGTATTTCTTCAAATAATAAAATCATTTTAAAAACTTCAATTTTTTTGTGATTTTTTTAATTACTTTTAATGTGTCAACATTTTCTAAAGTAGAGTATAAATAGAATGCTTCCAAAGTTTAAAAAAAACCACATAAGCCATATAAATACAACCCACTTCCCTGAAGTAGTAGTGACTTTGCAGGGTTATCTCCTCAAATGGACACACCAAAATAGCAAACAGAAATGAGTAGTAACTGAATTGTGTAAAAAGACCAAAGTAATGTCATGCACTGCAATAATTAGTGTATGCTCAATTGCCATATTTAAAAATCTAGCAAAAAGGATTCTTCTGAAAATGAAGTTTTAAGTTCAACTATAATTTAGGAAAGGGGTCAATTTAGACTCCATATGGCCTTATATAAAAATGCTGACCATGTCCAAAATATTGTGGGATTTTATGGCTGAAACAGCAATTGGAGAAAAAAACTGAGTGTCGTTTTTTGTTTTCTCATCTAATTTATTATGAAATATCTGGAAGCATTTGCAGACATTGATTTCCGTAAGTGTTTTTAGCCCTCATTTTTGCTAATAACAGCTCACAATTAATAGGGATACGTTCTTATATCATGAAGTATCTTCTCTGGAAGATCAGAGGGCAAAGTTCTTGCCTTTAGCCAGAGCTCGCTGAACTATTCATTGTAAACTGATGCTCTTCAGAAAAATGGAAACCCAAATTTAATTAAACAAAAAAGCAACATGAACTATGGCTGGGCGGGGGGTGGGAAGGGATTTGAAAAGCAAATAGCCTAAGATATAACTAACAGTTTTCAAGTGGCATTCTGCTTTTGGCCTCATCCCACAAAACACACTCAAGGCATGCACCAATATCCATCTAAAACACACCTTGTTGTGGCTTCTGACCTATACTGTTCTTAGTTGGATTTGAAGCGTTACTGTCTTTTGGCCTAATATAAGCAGCCAGGTAGTATTTTAGCATTACCAGGCTAGGATTAGATGCATTGGTAGGACCTTGCTCCAAAGGGGATGGGTCAAATCCTTCCCTGTAGTATGAGTACTCTATCCCTCCACCTGTTCCAGTTTGAATTCATCTATCTAAACATGGGAGACCAGAATTGCATACAGGAAGAGCTTACTGAACATTGAAAAATATAATAATTCTTCTCTCCTCTCCCCACTAAAAAAAAAAAAAAAAAAAAGATACAGTTCTCACAGCTGAATGCAGTTGTCAGCCGCAAGCTTCCCCAGAACTGGATACAGTGTAATAGTTACCTGAATTGTTTTACACACTACTTTTATAAGTAATTCCTAATTTAAACCTTTTTTTGGTAACAATGCACCATTGCTGACTGATATTTAACTTTAATTATTTTTGCCTTCTGCTTCTTATCTGTCTTGGTACTGGTGTGATTTAATGGACTGAAAATAGAGCTGAGAACCAGCAACTTTTCTGGGTATGTGTATGCAGCACTGGGCAATTCAATTCACAGATCAATTTCCCCTCATTTAACACTAAAATAATACTTACCTTCCTCAAATTTATACAGTGCTTTTATAAAATGGGAAAGTTGTCTGAGAGCTATTTTTTTAATCATCTACCTATCATCTATCATTTTTCTATACCATATTTGTGAATTTAATTATTTCTCAGACATGAACCTATTTATGTCTTTTTATTCAATCTTATTTCATTGATATCAGCCAGTTTCTCTAATTTATCAAACTTGTATTTTTGAATCAGACCTTCCAAAGTGTTTCTGATCCCTCCCACTTTCATATTACCTGCAAATATTTCAGTTCAGTTACTGTGTTTGCCTAGTACAAGACGACTTCTGAACACAAGACTCTCACTATGCTACAACTGGTATGAATTAGTAACAAAGATTACTGGTTGGGAAAAACTGACCTAGTATCTCCAAATGTATTCATGAATGGACTTTAGCTGTTGGCTAGTCTATGAATTTTTTTTTTTAAGCTTTAAATTCACCAGTGAAGGATGACTTTAATCCAGCCATATGCTGTTTATTTTTCATTTACGTAATTCTTTCTAGGTCTAAACTCAAAATGTAGCTAACACTGTAAGAACTTAAGAGAACACAGGAGAGGTTTATTTTTACAAAAGTCACAAAGTAACATACCTGCCAGGACAAATGTTAATTTTAACTTTGCACAGCTACTGTTGCAACATATGTATTCCTATCCAACACCTTTTGCTCTGGCACCATTTCTAGTTTTGATTTGCTACAAAGAAAACCGTGACACACAAAATGTGCTGGTAGTGGAATAACAACATGAAAAACAATCCACTGAAGGAGACCCCTGGCATAAACTTCAAGAATGATGGCCATGTCAGACAGTGAATACCCTCTTTATGCACTTTTCAGATGGAAGTAATCTATATTCAGCAGGAGTTGGAGAAGATCAGTAAGTTAATTATACCTCACATCCTTTCAGAAAATAAGAATTTCCCTGTCACAGTTACCTCTGCAAATCAGTTTGCAGAATAAAGAGAGAAAAAAAAAGCAACTCTGGAAATCTTTGTACCCAACATAAGTTACTTATTATCTGCAATGAAGCCCCTTTAAAAACTAAAATTAGTAGAACAGTACAATTTGTGCAGGTGACTCTCACATACACAATTAGTTCACAGTTCTGTTTGCACAGGTCATATTATTTAACAAATATAAAAAAGCCCTCCAGTCCCATACAATTCTGGTTTTATAACATCAGATAAGTGAACCCTATCATTTTCATCATCATTGACTTTCTACATGAGCAAAAATGCGCTTACCACTCATACAATACTACCCACCTAGGTCCTTATACCACATCTACCACCATGGTATCTGATCACCTTACGGATTGCATTCAGGATGATTCTCCAAGCAGCGTGCCAGAAAAGTGATATCCTAGGCATTGTAAATAAATTATTCCAAAATACTGTGGCAATTGTCCTTTAAACTATATGCCTGGATGTATGGAAACCATAAGCACAGATGATATATCTTTTTCTATGTATTTTCAGAATGTCACTTCTGTTTTCTGTATCCATGTTTGCATCCCAGACATCTGTTTCCCATATACAGCAGGTTACCATCTGCCAATCTAAATCCTCCAAGTGTTTCCATGTTGTTGGTCACTAGAAAAATTCATTTTTATTTTAAGGGGCATTGTCAAGTTCTTGGTTATATTGGGAATGAAGATTAGAAAATAATCCATCATGTTTCAAGTTATATGCTGAAAACCCCAATGAGCAAACTAACCAGACCAAATTAATCTCTTCACTGCTGGTCCACAGAAGTTCTATGGGATTCCTCAGATATCTAGCCAGTTCCAAGGGGAACTTGGGTACAGGCCATATTCCACTAACTTAGGCATTAAACAGACTTCCAAGCTTGTTATCTACAGAGAACTAAAGTCAGGTTCATCCATCCTATTTGTTATGTTTATTGTTTAAGTTCATCAGTTTTAGATTAGTATGCTGGTTGAATCAACAATGGAAAGCAGTATATTTAGAATTTAATTTACTGTCTGCTGAAGCATGCAGCAGGCCTCAGGGGTAAAGGTAAGTGCTGCTTTCTAGTATCCTAGGTCTGTTTTATCTTTACATCATTCAATGTCAGAAAATTAAATTTTGAAAAACTGTACAACATACTGAAAAGTTCTGACAGCCCAACTCACTCCCTCTCTGCCAGTTTTATGTTCCAGCAGAGTTCATATGATGTCACCAGCTGTGCAAGCTGGTGCACTACAACGAATGAGATGAAACATGCTTGTAAATTGTATGCTGGAAACCTCTCTCATCATTTAGCTATTACTCTGAAACCAATGGATTTTTAGAAGTCCTAATGTAGGTCATTTTGATTCTACTATAATGGTTGCACATACCATTTGTTATTCTCTCAGCCAACTATTTGGGCATCATGTGACCCTCAAAAGAACTGCTTATGTTCTACTTTTCATACAAAAATAATTCCTTCATTTGAAAACAAACACAGAAGTAACAGTACTCAAAATAAATGTGGAAGCAGAAAACAAATAGTAATTTTCTTACAAGATACTGTTATTTTAGGTTTAATTCTAGTGAAAAGTTGGATCACAGTGACTAAGAATTCCCTCTTATACTTCTGAAAAAAGCTTTGTCAAACCACACAAATGCATTCTTCCTCAGGAAATTCCAAGGGAGCCTCCTGTAGCTTTTCTTTCCTGAAATTGCCTCCTGCAGGAGGCAGTAACATGATTAGTTTCTTCCCCAGGTTGAGCTTCTGACTGACTCATGTTAATAGTTTTAACAGGTCAAGCTTGGGGCCTGAACTTCTTGACAGTGTTCTTTAAAAAAAAGTAGGTGAGGACCTGAACAACCAAGAGGTACTCTAGGTATTTGTGAAAAGTTCCAGAGGAGAAGCCGTATTAATCTGTATACAGCAAAAACGAGAGTCCTGTAGCACTTTAACAAATTAAATTTCTGCAGGCCTAAGCTTTCGTGGGCTGCAACCCACTTCATCAGATGCAAGAAATAGAAATCAGATAGGGGGTATATATATATATATACACACACACACACACACACACACACACACACACAAGGGTAAAGAACGACAATGGGAAGGGTAGTTGTTAGCAAAGTCCATTCAGTTAGAGTAGATGAGGCCTATTCACAACCATTGATTAGAAGGTGAGAATGTGTGAACAGTGACAATTACTTCTTGTAATGAGATAACTATTCCAAGTCCCTATTCAGACCCAGTTTGATTGTGTCAAGTTTGCATATGAGTTCCAGCTCTGCAGTTTCTTGCTGAAGTCTGTTTTAGAAGGTTCTTTTAAAAAAAAAAGTATGACAACTTTCAAGTCAGCTACGGAGTGTATTTGTGTTGTGCAAAATCTAGAATAACCCAAAAGTCACTGCTAACTACACCTCTGACCCCTGCTGGTCACTTTGAGTGCATCTTCTTCTCTCAGGTCTTAAGCCATCATCAAGACCAGGGGCGTCAAACTCGCTGATGGTGACGGGCCAAATTGTCGTAAACTGCACTTCACAGGGGCCATACAATACCCTCCGGCAAAAAATTCGGGCCATCTTCCCCTTTTCGGCGGCGGGATTTCGCAGGGGACCTAAGTGCATTGCCACTTTAAGGGATTTCGCTGTGTCCGCCATCGACGCTTTAAGACTCTTAAACCGGCAATGCCGTAGGCAGAGAAATCTCTTTAAGTGCCAATGCATTGCCGGTTTAAGAGTCTTAAAGCGTCGATGCCAGACGCAGAGAGATATCTTTAAGTGCCAATGCCCTCACTTTGGTCGGCAGCACCTCTCAAAAAAATTGGCCGGACGCAGGCTGGATCAAAAAGGTTTGAAGACCGGATGCAACCCGTGGGCCGTATGTTTGACACCCCTGATCAAGACTGTCTCTTTAGGTGGAATCACACAATTCTCCCACTTTCAGACCAGGCATTGAGCTGTAGTTAGTGGTGCTAACTGCAATTAGCTTAGCACATCTGACAGGCTTAGCTCCTTGCATATCTGTTCCCTCCAGGAGTAACAACAGTGGTAACCAGTGACCAAACAGCTTTCTTAAAGAAAAGTATTATTAATTTAGAACAGCATTTCAAAGACAACCCATCTTAAAAAACAATAAACCAGCCTATATACATACTTGACTTTCCCTAAGGCTCACCATTTCCTGGATCTGGGAAATACCCAAATCTTTCTGATTTCTGCAGAGCCTCTTTCTGTGTCAACCTGCCCCCCCCCTTGAAAACTGACCTCCAAAAAGGGCTTTTTAACTGTTTAGTGTTCTTTCAGTCTCTGGATTCCCACACTGACAAAACAAGGCTTGCATTTTGACTAGAGGCAATGTTTTCTCTCACCAGCTTGTAATGGCCCCTGAAGTGTTTGTTTGGAGGTTGCTTATCTGGAGCCATTGTGTTGTTTCCTTAATTGTTTTCCCCACAAGCCCCCTAGTAAGCTGGAACAATACATTCATACAGAAAAGTGTTCTAACCCAAAGTACTTGAACTTCATCTCACCGACCAGCTCTCACTGTTTTCATAAAAGTATCACCTCTCAGAATACTTAGATTATTACATGGGACATGGAATTACTGTCACACAACAACACATTGATTTTATTACAATTGTTTTTTAAGTTATCACTGAAACTTTGCGAAATAGGTGTGCAACAGAAGCAGCTACCATGGCAAAAAGCAAATCAACATCTGAGTGAAAAATTCTGACGCAAAATACAATAGCATTGCAACTCATTTCTACAGCAGTGAGCTGAACCAGGCATAACTGGATTGGATGAAGCCCTGGAATTCATGTCTAAATCTTCTCTATCCTGTACAGAAGGGAAGCAATCAGTGATTTCTGCAGCCCCCTTTATGAGTCAGGATATAGGTGCACGAGAGGGTAAACCCTAAAGAACCCATTTTTGTGGATGAAGCCTCTGTGAACAGCCAGGGACAGGAGTTGCCTTAGCAATATAACTTTAAGGAAGCAGATGGGAACATAGGCTGTCCCAAGGCAAGCATGGAGACATGGACTCCCTAGCTTTCTATGCATCCACCTGACTTATCCCTCAGGGAGCCAAAATTGAAGCCAAGACAAAATGGAAAATTTTTCAAGGAGAATCTTGAAGAATTTTCCTTTCCTAAACTCCTTCCTCCAGGTTTTACTGTCAGCAGTGGAAAAACTAGATCTGGCCTAGAGTTTTTCTATTATCTTGTATTGTTAAAAATAAAACCAAACCCCTGATGTTCTTTGATTTGTTTTTTAAATGAGTAGCATGGAGACATGTGGCCATTTATTTTATGGGGGAAAATATCAGAAAGTTAATCTGAATAAAATTAAACATTTAAAAATGCTGTTCAGATTATTTAAACATACACAACCAGAGCAGGGAAATGTCTACTTAAAATCTAGCATAACTGAGGGTAGACAAAGCCAGTTCTTCCCTAGAGCATAGTTGAGGTCAAATCAGATCTAATGGTTCCCCCCCTCTCACCTTAAAACAAGAACAAGAACTAAGGGTTCTTTAAATATAACCATCATATTACAGAACACTAGAGACTGCAAGAAAGGGATACTTGAACAAATAGCTCTTTATCTGTCATTGGTATCTGTCTTCTAGGAGCTCGGTATTTGATCAAAATATGTTGATCACGTTCATTCTTTAAGCTAGTTTAAGTTGTGTGGTGGTTTGTAAGATAATCAAGTATATGGCTATCAAGAAAATTGTTAAAGCATTTAAAAATGACATTTTAGAAATATGAAAAGATTTATGGTTTTAACTGTTTTGCCAATTTATTCCTTTATTTCTGTTTGAAAATGTATGTATCTCAATTATTTAGAAAATATCTGCCTTTCAAATAAATTCCTAAACTGTGCAGTCTTTCTTCCAAGAATGAACATAATTTATATTCAAGGACCTTTAGTTACGGAATAGCCAGAAAGTTTGACCTACATGTACAAATTCGGTTGCCATAACCTGTACGTACAAAAGGCATCATGTAAGATATTATATGGAAACTGGTAACACATTGCTCATTAATATTATTGCATGATGCATGTATGGGCAGTATATAAAGAATTATAAATGTGTGCTGGAAATATATTCTTAAAATGTGTTTGGTAAGTAGTGCATAAGCTCAGCTTGTCCTAGACAAAGGAATATTGTTTCGCCTGATTGACTGTGTCTCCAATGGAAATTGAGCAAAGTGAGACCAGAAACAATGGAAGTGCATTTATATGTAAGGTAAAAAAGCCATCAAACTAGCGAGTGAGGGAGATGATCAATTAACTATCACGATTGGGGATGGATGATGTACTTCCAGGAAGCCTTCCAGGCTCTTGAAACAGAGACAATGCACTTTGGGAAATGTAAGCAGAAACAGAAAGCCATTTTGGCATCCCTCACCTGAGGAACACGAGAGCAGAGCTTTTGAAATCTGAGAAAGGTGGATCCTTCAGCCACGGGGGCTGAGTCTCTGGGAACTGACTATAAGTGAGACACCTGGTTAGACAAAGACTAACTTTCTGAAGGTAAGTTTTAGTCACTAGAAAGTGTGTTTTGTTTGTACCCTTTCATATCTCTTTCACTCTTACTTGAAATCATTTAAGCCTAGGTTCTTTGTTGTTAAACTTATTCTTGTTTTGTTACAAAATCATCTCAGTGCTGCTATTTTGAAGTCTTCAGCTAATCTGACAGGCTGATGTATGCTGTCTCTTTGGAGGCAGTGAACTTAACTTCTGTGAGTGTCCACTGAAAGGGACTGAACACTGCAGGAGGACATCTGCGGGGAACTTGGATTCACTGACTTATTTGCCAGGCAAACTTGGGACTGGCAGAGTCCTGAAGTGGCAAAGCAGACAAGCTGGTGTATCAGGCAGCTAAAACAAAGTTCAGCAGCAGCAGCAAAACTCACTCTTCCTGAGGCAGAGCAGTAACATGGTGGCTCACAATTCTGGTTGCCCTAAGCAAGACGTCACAATAACTATTGTGCTGGGAGTTCTAAAATTAAGGAATTACTTGTTAGGTTTATGTGACGGTTTCGCGAAAAAGATGTATCATTTACCAAAATTGCAATCCCAATATTGCAAACACTTATGCACATGATTAACTTTAAGCAGGAGTAATCTCAGTGACTTTGAGCACACTTCTACATTACTATTTCAACTGAACAGGCCTAATTACATTACAAAACAGATCCACACTACTTAAAAGATTACTTTTAATTCATTTATTTAAATAGGATAAAACTACTTAAAAGACCACTCTTTACATAGAAAATATACATTACCATGTGAAACTTTGCTGTACTGAAGTACAAAACCTGCATACAGGTTTTAGTGTTTAGTAAAAGGGAACGAGCACACAATATTTAAAAAACACACATCATTCTTACCATTTTACAGCATTCAGAAGTGCCTTTGATTCCATAATAATGAATGGAAAACTCCTGTCACAACCACATCCGATGTAGAGTACTGTTCGTTTTCAATATGTATACATTTAAAAAAATTCTAAGTAAACTTTCAGATCGCTGTTGACAGCATTTTAATTGGCTCATTAAGCCAGCAAAAGGATTTCTTCAAGTTTAAATTCTGTGGTGAAATGCTTTACTATGGGAGGAACACAGATTTCATATTAGTTTTTGCATATAGAAGCATTACTATTTACCACATACACCAAAGGTAGGTGCAGGATCGGGCCAATTTAACTACTGAAAATCAATAGTTTTGCCATTTATTTTAATTAACATAAGACCAGATCCAGTGTGTTACACCACACAAGTAATAATCTAGATGCTATATACTGGGATTCAAAGAAAAACCAATATTTTTATTTTAAAATTGTCACATGTAGGAAAGAGGCAAGACATTGTTAAGAGTATACTATACTCAATGCAGCGATTGTTGCCTCTTTATATGTTGATGAGAGGAGACTGTTGGCCTACATTCCTTGATTTCCCACTTTATATTAACAAGCATTATAATCATTGGGATAACAAGAGAAACTTGTGCACACACAGGCACATAGATGTGTGTATATAAGAGCATGGCACTAATCCATTCATTACTTTTCCTCAGATTCATACTGAATATAGATTCTAATGTGCTTCCATGTGTATTTTTTATCTCAAATGACTATAGAAGCTTCAATTTGAAGCAAAGATGTTACATAGTTCATCTGTTATTACCAACTTAACCTGTATTTCAAGTGTAATACAAATAAAATTCCATAGTTTTATTCTGTATAACAAAAATAACTTTCTCCAGAATAAGACCTGTCAATGGGATGATTTTATACTACATTGTTTAAGTAACTATCTTTTGGAAACCAGCAGGGTTTGGATGCACAATTTTTCATACCACCTGGAACCTCAATAATTTTGTTAGGTATTTAGCCAGGATATGACCTACTAAACTGAATTTAGCTGTATAGCATAAAATATGAACATAAGCCCATACAGGTGTTTTGTAGGGACATGTAGTAGTATACTTGACAATTCAAAAGCAGGGGGTTTTTTTAGTATCTAGTAATACCACCACCTTTTGAAGGGGGAAGTGAAACCACGCTCAGTGCAAGATAGTAGACACTCTTAAGGTGATTGGTGAGAATATGCTTCCAGCTTTATATTAGGGAGCTTTCAAACATTTTAAGAAAACTCCACAACAATCTGAATCCCTGTATAGTTTAAAGAGAAATGTACTTAAACTGTTCAAATATGACTTATCTGTTCTGAACTATAGGAGTGATATATTTACATTTCCAGGACCCTACTGTTTCATGGCCATGTTACATGCTGGATTTTCTTCTTTGCTTCTGTAGGTTTTAAGTCATTCTGAAATAGAAGACAGTATACAACTAATATTAGATATGCTGCACCAGACAGTATTTAGTAATTATTGTACAACACCCAGAGCTGGTTAGCTGAGCACTTTTGTGCTATAAGCACCATTATAGAAGCTTTTTGTTGCCACCTTGTGGAGGAAGTTAAAATGTCAGGCTTACCAAAAAGTAAAAAGGAAGCAGAAAATCTATAAAGGCTGATAAATCTAACCTCTTGCAAACTCATCAATTTTTTGTTGTGGTGAGCACGAGTGTTTTACCAAACGTATCCCTAGTGAGAGGGATAAGAACTTCATGGCCCAAACTTTAGTCAAAGAAGAATTTTTAAAGAAAATACAGGAATATAATCTATTCTTGAAAAGTAAATAATTAAATCTTATTTTTAAACATTGAAGAATCTTAAAAATGCTGCTCTAGTCAAAAACAATTAAAAGGCTACTTGAATAAAAGTGCTGAAAAATTAAAACTAGGGAAAATCAGATATTTCTTTACACTACCATATATAAATGAGGAATCCACTTCTTAAGCCTCTGGGTACACTTCCAAATTTAAAAACAAAAAATTCATCAGACAATTGGCAGCAAACAGACAACCTCCAACTCAATCTCCAACAGTCATCATAAATAAGAAGAAACTAAGAAAAAGTCTCCAGTCATTTAGATAGGCAAAGGCCTGGATAAACAGCTGCTCTTTGCACAATGCCCTGAAAGTCAAACTAGTTCTGGCAGACCAAACAGGGGAGCAGGTTCCAGACTCAAGCACACTTCACCACAGACTCTGACACCAACCTTTAAGGGTGCAAATCTGGGTGTTATGAGCAGCAATTCAGTTAATATCAGCCACGGGGAAGTTGCAAAGAGAGATGGTCTTTAAGGTAATCAGGATACCAGACCAAATACTTTACAGATTAACACCAACACCATGAGCAGTTCTTAAAAACAAAAAGCAACATGCCTGAAATGGCAAGCGCTAATAGGCAAGAAGTCCACTGGGTTTCGCACTAGTGGAACCATTTGTCACTTCAAGTCTTGCCAAAGACCAATGTTAAAACTGTTTTGCTAATTTAATGCTGCACAGTAATATTCCCAACTGCAGTATCTCTCATATGTTGAAGATTCTTTACCACATTACGGAAATGGTTTTATTTAATTATGGAAAATTATGGAAAAAGCCATTTCTTCTACTAACTCTGAAGCCATTGATTAATGAACAGCAAAGTTAAATTAAACCATTTGCCCATTCATTATGACCTGATTCAGCAACATGTATCTAACATTAAGCATGAGTATTCACTCTGACTTCACAAGCTCGAATTTAAGCACACGCTTAACTATCTTGCTAAACTGGGGCCTAAATTATTTGTATTCATTTAATCTAAACTGCAGTAAAGCTTTTGATTTCAACAATGTCAATTGTAATCCATTCTGAACATCAATTTATGTAAATATGTAATAGGTAACAAAACCTCTGATGTACCACACAACAGCTTTGTGCTGTGAACTAAACAAATTCCAAAACCTATTTAAGTTTGGACATGATCAGTATCTAAAACACTGAAGTAATTTAGTGATGTTTCAGTAGGTGGCACTCCTGCTGGGTCAGCATTGATCTAGTGCTTCAGCGTGGCTTTGAAGTGTTGCTGGAGGAGCTGCCTTTGAGATTAAACATACAAATGAGAGCCTGAGCATTTAGAAATCCCATGGCATTCTTCACAGCATCAACTTTCCCGTCTGTAAAATGGGAATATCTTATTCTACTTGGCCTCCTTTGAGAAAGTGTTTTGAGATCTGTGGATGAAAAGTGCTATAAAGGTATGTCTATGGTTTGAGCTGGGGGTATGATTCTCAGCTCAAGGAGACATACTCAAGCTAACTCTGAAGGACCTAGCACACTAAAAACAGAACGTAGCCCTAGCAGTGTGATGGGCTAACTGCCTCAAGTTTGTGCCTGTCAGAAACCACAGGTATATACTTGGTGCAGGCAGGTCCTCCTGCTGCAGCTACTTTCTGTTTTTAATGTGCTAGTTCAACCAAAGCTAGTGTACGTCTCCTCGAACTGGGACTCGAGCTCTATCCTTAAGAGGTAAGCATTATTAAAGGGTAGAGAAGTTAAAATGTTCTCAGGATACCAGCTTAATTCAGGTAATTTACATTCTGCCTACCTAAAATTCCTTCTGCAGTTCCAATTTGAAAAGATATTTTTTCATTCCTTCCCTAAACTCCCATGAAACGTTGCTGTTTCACCCAAACGTAGCCACATTACATTGGTAAGTAATACTTTGATGTCAGTCAATATCCCTGTATATTGGCTGAGCCTAATTTAAATCCTTGGAGATCTTTTGGGATAAAAATTGTATTAGCTATACTACCTGACAGTAGTGCACTAAGGAACAGATGTAAAGTACTATTTTCAATCTATCTTCTATCCCTTGCACTTCACTGCACCAGTTCTCAAAAGATTCTAATGATCTCTTTTTGGTCAATACTTAGAACCAGCACTCCCTCCTCCTCTACCTGTTGGCTGCTTTCAGCTCCATTGCCTATACTTCCCTTCTCAAGATCTTGCCCTCCTTCGTTTTTTGGGACTCAATCCTCTCTTGGTTTTTCTTCTACCTCTTTAGTCATTCCTTCAGCGTGTCATTTAGAGAATCCTCCTCATCTACCCTAAAATTTTCAGGAGGGGGGTTTCTCAGGTTTCTATCTGTGGTCTCTTCCTCTTTGCCCTTTATACCTTGAATTTGTATGTAAATAAGATTACTCAAGGACAACTATCCTCTATTTCTATGCTTACAACTCTCAGATCTCTCCCCCCCCAGTCCAAATTAAAATCTAAGCCTGTGCTTCTGGCATCTTGTGGCTGTCCAGTTGTCAGCTTAAGATCCAACTGGCCAAAAGAGAGTTTCTAGTCTCTCTTTTCTCACCCTCCTTCTCAATCACTGTGGACAATACCACCATCTTCCCTGTCACTCAACCCCTATAATTTGGATGTTATCTTGGACATTGCCTTCTCTAGCTCCTCATACCTTGCCAATTCTTCCTGCCTGATATCTCTAAAAATATGGCCTCTTCTCCGTCCACACAGCTATAATTCTCATCCAGGCCCTCACCTAGGTGTGTCTTGATTACTTCAATATCCTCTCCTTTGGCTTTGACAAATGCAATCTTGCCCCACTCACAGCCACACTCAAAATGCTGCTGCAAAGATCACTCCTTCAGCTTGTCACTTGAAACCTTTCTTTGCATCACTCCACTAGGTCCTACTTCTCCAATGCATCAGGCATGAAAGTGAAGACTAAGTTCAAGGCCTTTCACACTCTATTTCCCAACCTACCTATCTGTCAGATACTATCGCAATGCCAACTTCAGCCTCTGCCCTGCCAATGACACCACCCTTCATCACCCACTTTTTAAGTTTTCAAATACCTTCATGCTCTCTCCCATGCTGTCCCCATCAACATTCATAAAAGCCACCTCATTGTACTCCTTTAAATCCCTTCTGAAACTCTTCTTTGCCATGCCTCAAAAGCAACTTGATAACGGTTAGGCAGCTGATATGCTGAGAGCTGCCTATCATACTGACCTGTATTGCTTTATCGTTTCCTTGTGCTCATTCATCTGACCACCTGATGTCCCATTTCTTGTACTTAGACTATAAGCTCTTTGGGACAAGAATCATTTTCTTTTGTTTGAAGAGTACATAGACAATGGAATTCTGGCCCAGGACTGGGACTCCTAGGTGATTCTGCAATACTAATTATTAATATGAGTGATGAGTGCTAAAGAATTAGTGTTATACTGGAGGGCAGTATGCTCTAATAATGGATAAAATATAAAACAGGAAATCAAGAGACCAGAGTTCTAATCCCAGCTCTAAGGCGACTTTTGGGCAAGACACTTCATCTCTCTGTGCCCGTTTCCCCTCCCTTTTCTCTGTCTGGTCTATTTAGACTATAAACTTTTTAGGAGAATGACTGTCTCTTATTTTGTGTTTGTATACTCCCAACCATAATGGGGTCCCTGATCTTGATTTGGGCCTCTAGGTACTACAGTAATGCATATACCAAACCATTATAGAAACGTAAATTAATTTTCAAGATAAAACTAAAATATTACAGTTATTATGGCATAAAAAGGATTCTCTGTATAGGGATCAGAGGACCTACCTGCTCCTCCATATGCCCAATGAAAAAATTTACAAAAAACACTATACAGTGGTGAGAACATACATACCACTAATTCAGATTCTTCTTTTGGAGCTGCTCTCTTTAATTTCACAATAGTAGCTCCTGCTACAGGGGTCAAAGGTGGCAACTTCAGTTTAGCCAATACACTATTAGTCACTGGAACATTGTTCTGTTTAGCCTCATTCTTCCCAGTTTCTGGTTTAGCCTCCTGCGAGAAACTGGAGGCTGAAATGTATGTTGAGGCATTTGAAGGAACAGATAATCTCCTAAAAGTATTGGCAGTTATTCCGGCTGGAGGAGGTTTTAGACGATCAGTAGCTCCATTTTCTGTCTTTTTCACTTTTATACTTGTACTCGTTGAACTACCATCAAATACAATTAGTGGTCGTTTCCGTAAGCCTTCCACAGTTGTGACACTGAAAATACAAGTTTTAAAGTTCTCAGAAATACAAACTAGATTATCAAGAGTTCAGTTAATAACTCAAGATATAAACAATGCAAATAGATAATTTAAAAAATTAATCTAGCTTAATTTGGCAATTTTTGTCAGTGTAGCTTTCCTTAAACTGTTTTACTCACTCCAATTTAGATTAAAGCAATTGCTTCAAAAATATCAAGCTAGCTGATTTAAAAACTCATTCCAAACAATACGATTGTCAAATTTAGCAGTGAGCCTTAATATTACTATTTACAGCTATTTAAAGGTTAGACTGTATCAAAAGAGATGCAATTTACTGCAGGTAAAAGGCAACTACCTGAGCAGCTGTGAACTGCCTTCTTCATCTAAGTTAAGATTCACTGGTAATTTGAAATTTTATTAAAAAAAAAAATCAGTGCTCCTAACATCTACATTTGTTCATGTTTCTTATGGTGAGGAAGGCCAAACAGGGGCTAGTTAGACTATTAGTGAAAATATTTAGCAAGAAAGCACATCCCTATCTCTGAAATAAATTGTTCCTGAGCCAAAATACTGGGCCTAATTTCCTGGTTATTTTTTGTTGGAATAGGTCATGCTTTTGAAACTACGTGCAGCCAAGTCAGGCTAATTAAATATTTTATTTATAAATAGAGGAACACAATCAAATTGTGTAGATCCAAAAAATAATTCAAAAGGCAAACAAACTGCATAAGTGGCAAAAAGTAAACATTTTAACATAACTGTTTCTTTACACAATCCTTTACACAGGACCAAAAATTACTTAATCTCAGGGACATGGATAAGACACAATCACCAGGAACTTGAATATTCATACATTAATTAATAGATTGCAGTGTCAAACATTCAGTTTGCTGATTTCTCATATGACAATACTTTATATTTGTAATGCATTTCATAGAAGAGAACATAAAATTGAAAGTTGATCAGATAAAGTCTTACAAGAAGTATCAGAGAGGTGACTATGCATATTAATCATTTAGATATACATGGTTATTAATAAAATGTAAATAAGAATCAATGATAAACCCAGTCTATATTTTATGTACAATCATGTTTAATAACCAGGTCATGACATCCTTCTGATTCAACTGCAACATCATGATTTTAGAACAACTAAAAAGGAGTTGCTGATAGCCTTTAAATGCAAAAATAGAAGAAATTCCAGAGATCTGCTGTGTGATAACACAAAAGTTTCTTTAAAAATGAAAAGAGTAACAGTTAGAGTGCACATGCATCCATGTTCACAGGACAACATTAACGGATAGTGCATCAAAGTTGGCCATTAGGTTTGCCTTTCATTATACACAGCAATTGTGTTTAATGAATCCATTAATTTAACACTTAAATGAGCACAGTATTTAAGGAATCTTATAAAAAGCAACCTACACACACAAATGAAGTGAGTTACTCTCTACCATTCACCTTGGACTTTTATTCCTGACAACAGCACCCTAATTTGAAAGCACTTCATAACAGATACTTTCAAAGTCCACCCCCAATGAACCACTGTACACAGATGTAGAACACATGTCCGAATCAAGGATTGCTCTTTAAATACTTATGGAGACTGACACTCAGGAGCTACATATATGTTTAGGTAGGATATTTGGAATTTAATATTGTTGGCCTCACTCATACTGTATTTTTGAAGAGTAACAGCACCTTTGTTATCACAAATAACAGTGTAATATTGTATAAATAACATATTCCTAAGGAAGACACTAAAGCAGGAAACTTCTCCTGGGCAAGCAACTCTGTTTCTGCAGAACTTAAATTTCCATTAAAAAACAATTCAATTTGTAATCTTTAAAGTTGTGAAGATTACCTGCTGAACGTGTACCAAATGCAAAATGATGCACTGTTGTCTTCCTGAGCCTGCAGACAGATATCCTGAAACAACAGATAGGTGTAAACTGCCTAAGGCCCATCTCCTAGCCCCAGCACACAGTCTAGACAGCTGTGTTGTGCTCTGGGGAGTTCTTCCAGGTCTGGAAGGGTGAAGGAAGAATCCTTCTCTCCAATCTCCACAGCAGGCAACCCATTCTTTGGCAGCAATCCACCTTTATCACTAAAGCAGCTTCCATATCGTGGTAAAGGGTATACCTAGTGGATCCACTCCCAGCACTCTCAAAACTCTTCTGCACATCAACATTGAGGCAGTCTGGTGGAGTTGAACTCTACAGTGCACAGAAGATTGGTACCCTTTTTGTAAGCTCCCAAAATTCTGCTCCATCTCATGCAGAGTAGAACCATATTAGTTCCACTCCAAGGCCATCAGACATGAAGGAGGGGGCAGAATTCACCCCTAAAAGCTGTGTGAATTACCTTGATTCATCTCACTAGGGTGCTACAATAATTCTGAAGTTTCTCAGTGTCTGTTTTAGTTTTAATTACCAAAGCTGCTCTAAGTCTCAAATTTTCAAAAGCCTCCAGAAGTCCCCTCCCACCCTTTCCAAACTGTGTGCATCATTAATACTGGCAGTAAAAAGATAAAAAATTTTGTTTGGCTCATGTTTTATTGGGTTGTTAAGTGTTGAATATGAACAGCATGTTAAATACTGAAAAGTCTTGAAGTTGCCTAATAGTGGCTAAACAGTAACTGGCACTTTCAACATATAATATATTAAACACCAATAAAGTAACCTTAACAATAAAACTCTTAGAGAAAAATACAGTGAGGTCTAAACAGGCCTATTTCTAGTCTATGGTTTCCATATATTCATTACTTTTTTATTTGTGCCATCAAAATTATTTCTAATGTGTAAACTCAAACTCTGCTCAAGTAGGAGATCTATACACAGTGGCATTCTCAGGTATAGGAATTATTAAGGAATGTAGGTTTCCTGGTGTGTTCATCTGCATACCTATCCCTAAAATGCAATTCCGGCTGACATATGAGACTGTGTGTTCAGGTCTGCAAGAATGCCAATGCCTCTAGAATCTTTTGTGCACATGAAAAAGCAAAGACCAACTGGCCAAAAAAAATTCTAACAGTTAAGTTATTGTTGAACAAGTTCCAAGCCAAAATTTGCTTAGCCACACATTTTTATTTTAATAAACAGTTATTGGAAGCTAATTGGCTATAGCACTGTGGAGGTGCATACATACAGACACTTTCTTTATGAATACATTGAGTCGTCTATGTGATTTATTCACATAAAACTGTCGGAAACCCAGTCCCTGAACCTTTAATGTGAAGCAGAGGGAAGCCATTTAAAAATCACAGGGATTTGGTGTGGGTGTAGAAATCTGCCCATGAACATCACATTACCAAATTAGGACCACAGTCTGGAAATGGAATACAAATAAAATAAAGGAAAGTGTTCAGACCATTTCATTTTCTGATCAAAGTAGAGTTTAAGGCCTCATATGAGAGAAGAATTGTTTAATACAAAAAGTGGTCTTGAATTAGGTATAACACGCTTTTGTTGCAGACTAGTCCCCAAGTCCCTTACTTAATTCCTAGCAAATGAGCAAGCATAAGTTACTATGGCCTGCTCTACGTTTAAAAGTTTGGTCAACACAGCTACATTAGTCAGGGGTGTGAAAAATCCATACCCCTCACTGATGTAACTACATTGACCTAACCCCTAGTGTAGATGCAGCAATATTAATTGAAGAATGCTTCTGTGGATGTAACTACTATTGCCCAAGGAAGTGGTGTTCCCATACTGATTGAAAAACTCCTTCCATCAGCGGAGGCTGCACCGACATTACAGGGTTCTGACAGCATAGCCATGTGAATATAGTTTCTGTAAAGTAGAAATACCCTATATCATTCACACTTAGTTGGTTATATTACGCCTTGATGCTGAATTCTGAGACGTAAATGTTAGTTAATAGTAACATCTCAAATTTAAGTAACAATTATAATTAGTAATAGGAATGTTACTGTTAACAATGACACATGCCAAGTTTTTCCATCTCCTATCCATCTCCATCTGTAAAACGAGGATAACGATGCTTACCTTCTTTGCAAAGTGCTTTGAGATCTACTGATGAAAACTGTTCTATTGCTACAATTGAACTTCTTTCTCTTTTGGGTCACCATTATGGTAATACATTCTGACATCTCTCCAACAGCATCCCCTAGATAGAAGTGCTAGCAACATGTACACAAACTGTAGTTGACAACTTTTATGAACTAAGCAGAAAAAGGTCAACCCAATCAGGTGTTCCAAATGCGCCAAAGGCTATACAGGAGCTACAAGGACAATTGAATTACCTTTTACTCTCATTTTTTGATTCATTTGGCTCCCTTTTCTTTTCCATCATTTTCCCCCATCTACTTTTGGGTAAGTCCCGCTGAGGCAATGGTATGGCATGTTGAACATAGAGATTAGTGAGGCCATCTTTGTCAGTCTTCGCATCATTTTCAACTAGTATGTTCTTCTGTGGGAAAAGGAACAGAGCCACTATTATCAGGAGAAACTTTCAAACGTAAACAACTTTAATGGTGCTTCAATTTTCAATAGTTAATTTAGCATAACTAACAATGAATGAAAGCAATGAATGAAATAGGTGATTTATATAACATTGTAGATCATCAATACATATGGTGGTGAGGCTCCACACAGATACAGTGATATACCTGCATGGATCCAACAGCAGAATCACAGCCCTTGTTAGCCCATCTGATAAATGGATTTAAGTAATTCTCAGAGCACATTTTAGTTCAATTAAACTTAATGCCATACATTTTAAATTAGGAGAATTTCTTTGTGTTACAAAGGAGATCAAGTGAGCTTTGTAATGCATTTGCAATCTTATCTACAGAGAAGCTACGATCTCTTCATAAAAATCACACATAATTGATCTTTCCCTAGATCTGGAGTCGTGATTCCTCAGATCCCAAAGTACAAGCGTCTACCATTTGAGTGAAAGGCAGATTTCTACTAGCTACCATCTATAACAGAATGGTGATTTTCTAAGCTACAACCAACCATGAGAAGGAAACACTCTCTCCCACACATACTGGCCTTGAACCTGTAAACCCTTATGCCTGTAACTCAACACATGACAGCACATTAACATTCGATGTAACTACTCACATGTGTAAAATTTAGCAAGTTAAGGGTAACAGTGCTCAATTCTATTTCCACATAAACTGAGAGCAAATAAACCCCTCTGACATCAGCTGAAGCAGGATGTGAACCCAAACCAATGGCAACAATTTCCCTTAGTAAATTTTCTGAAAGTTACTTTCGGATCAGGGAATTTTAATGACGTATGTTTAAAACGACCCAACAGTTTGATGAATTCCTCTCTAACTCTGCAAATGTTCTCTTACTTTCTAGGCAAATCTGCCAGCTTCCAAGGCGAACAAGTTTTCCAAACCAAAGCGACGAGGGAGTGTTAAAATAAAGCCTTAAACAGAAGCTGAGTCCCCTCCCCGCGTGGAGGCCAGCGCCTCTCCAGGACCAGCTTGCTATTTGCCAGGCCGTTTCCCAGGGCAGTGAGCGAGCTCTAACAGTCACAACAGTCTAACACAGTCTCACACAGTCACAGAGTCTCACACACAGTCTAACAGCGAGCGAGCTCTAACAGTCACTGGTACAAAGCGAGCCGGGCACGAGCTGACCGAGGGGTGGGAGGGAAAACCCTGCTCCGCTCCGCTCCGCTCCGCCCCCGATGTCCCCGGCTCGCTGCGCTGCCTCTCCGCGGGCACTAAACCTCCCCCACCCGCAGGCAAGGAGGCGGCACGACCCAGGTGCCGCGGGGGGCAGGGAAAGGGGACGTGGCTCGCTGCGGGGCCCGGGGTCGGATGGGGCCCGGGGAAGGGAGGGGCTCGGCCGACTCCGCTCAGGGACCCCGGGCGCCCCCCCCCGGCCTCACCTGCTCCAGGGTGAGCAGCAGGAACTCCTGCGACAGCAGCTCCGGGTGCAGCAGCAGGTCCGGGTCCGCCCCCCCCGGCCGCCTCCCCGCGCCGCCATCTTCCCGCGGAGATTCCTTCCGCAACCCGTTACCCACAATGCTGCAGGGGGGGGAGGGGGCCCGAGGGCAGGAAGTGACGCAATATGTCAAACCGCGCCCCACCAACGCCCGGTGAGTGAACGTTTCACGTTCCAAAGGCAGCTTCGGCTGGGCGGGGGAGGCCGAAGGGATGGGGCTGCGCGCGTGCGCGCTCAGCTCGCGCCTCGCGTCACGTGAGCATCGCCCCCAGCTCGCCTTAATAAGCACAGCTGGTGCGAGGATTCGGGTGCTGGGCTCTTCGGAGCTTGAGTGAGTTCTAGTTCCACAGCGTCGGGGTAGTCACAGCTCTGCTCCTTTGTGGGGGAGACGTGTTGCACTGTGTAGTTGTCCACGGCATTGGTGTCTGTAGTGCATCCCGCCTGCGACAGGATCCTGCCGGGTGCTACCTACTTTACCTAATCAAATATTTAAGCACAAGCTTAATTTTAAGCAGAGAGTCATAGAACTGCAGGGTTGGAAGGGACCTCAAGGGATCACCTCCAGCCCCCTGAGCTGCGGCACAACCAAGTAAATCTAGACCGTCCCTGACAGGTGTTTGGCCAACATGTTCTTAAAAACTTCCAATAATGGTGATTGCACAACCTCCCTTGGAAGCCTGATCTAGTGCTCTGCTATCATTATAGTTAGAAAGCTTTTCCTAATACCTAACCTACATTTCCTTTGCTGTACATTACACCTGTTCCTTCCTGTCCTGCTTTCAGTAGACATGGAGAATAGTGGATCACCATCCTCTTTATAATAGGCCTCAGCATATCTGAGACTTATGTCTCCCCTCAGTCTCTCAGGACTAAACATGCCTGGTTTTTTTTATTATTTCCTCATAGGTCAGGTTTTCTAAGCCTTTTATAATTTTTGTTACTCTTCTCTGTAGTTTCCAATTTGGCCAGTTGACAAGTTTTATGAACTGAGCAAAAAAAGGTCAATGTAATCATGTGCTAAATGTGCAACCTAAATGTGCTAAAGACTATCCAGGAACTACAAGCACAACTAAATTACTTTTACTCTTATTTTTTATTCATTTGGCTCCCTTTCCTTTTCCATCATTTTCTTAAAATGTGGCACCCAGAACTGGATTCAGTACTCCAGCTGAGGCCTCACCAGAGCAGAGCAGAAAAGGAAAATTACCTTCCATGTCTTATATTCACCCCAGAATGATATTAGCCTTTTTGGTAACAGCATCACATTGTTGGCTCATATTCAATTTGTGATCAATTATAACCTCCAGACCTTTTTCAGAGTCATTCCATTGAAGTCAAGGATATTAGGCACATGCTTTACAGGATTAGGGCTAGACTGCTCAGCACCTGGTAAAATCAAGCTGAAAAGACATATTCCAGGACAGGATGGAAGGGCATAGTTTGTGTGATCCATGCTACCCTACCATTCACTCTGGGTAACTATTGAATTTGAGTTGAAAATCACATTACAAACTACATAGGTACCACAGCAATAGGTATTTCTCTGACTCATTAAAATAAATAAGTACAACTCAGACCTTTCCTTCTACAAACATAGTCCTCTCTTCTAAAGTTAATTTCATACAATGAACCATTAAATATGAATTAGTTGTCCAGCTAATTCTCTGTGAGACAACGTGGGTAAGGTAATATCTTTTGTTGGACCAGTCCAATAAAAGATGTTACCTCACACACTTGCTACCAACATGGCTACTACACCTATACTGCATACAAGAAGTATCTGTTGTCGTTTATGAACAATGTATCCAGCAGAGGGCAGTGGTGTACATAACAGGAGAAGAATAAAAGACCAATTGTGCTATCCTTCTAACATCTTGGACAAGATAATGCTGGTTAGTGGTGTCTGACCAGTATGGATTCATCCAGTCATTTCTAAAAGTTTCTAGCAATCCATGTTACCACTGTAGCTGAATGGAAATCTTCTGTATGTTCTTTAGGTAAGTGAATCCATCTTTATATGGTAAAGCAGCAGTTCTCAACGGGGAGCCCACAGCTCCCTGAGGAGCTGTAAGTCATTTCAGAGGGTCCATGAACACTGACACCATATGGGGCAGAAGTTCCAGTACTCCACAGGGCTCCAGCTGGGAGCCCTGAGCGCTGGCGCGCTGTGGGGCTAAAAGCCAGGAGCCCCAAGCCCTGCGGAGCAGAAGCCTCGAGACCTCCTCTCTCCCACTCCACATGGTTAAAGCTGGGAGCCCGGCGCCTCATGGGGCAGAAGCCCTGAGCCCCCCATCTGGCACACTTCTCCCCTGCCCCCGGCAGCTGAAGTCCCAAGCCCCTCCCGGCCGCAGGGCCCTGGACTTTGTATAGTATGTTGGGGGGAGGGGTGGCTCAGAAAGAAAAGATTGAGAACCCCTGTTGTAAATAAAGCACCATGCTCATCTTTGGTATTATATAAACAATAATAAATGAGAAGTGCTTCTCAAATATTAGAAGTCATTCCTTCTTTGCAGTTGCATCCTTGTACCATTTTACTATACTGCTAACACTTATGCATGTACTTAATTTTATTACTGTGAGTAATCTCATTTAAATCAGTGGAATCATAGTAGTAAAATTAAGCACATGCATAACTGTTTGCAGAATCAGGGTTTAAGAAACAACACATACCATTTACAGACTAAGTAGTTGCTACTTTTAAACTACTCAGAAAAAAATTAAAAAATCATATATAAAATATCCAAATAAGTTTGTATTGTTTTATCAAACCTAAAGATGCCATATTCTTTTAAATCAGTTTGTACTTCTCCAACCTACAACAATTTAAAAATATTTCTTTTTTTTTTTAAATACACACTAAGTAAAATCAAACCAGTCTTTCCTTGCATTTGTTACAGTATCTTCAGTTTCTAGTGTAAAAAAGTTGAAACTTCAGGGTATTTTAATATATTAAAAAACAAATTAAAGAACAGTATAGAACCATTAGTTCCTCTCAATTTGTCACTTTTTACATCAATACTGTACCTCTCTATGAATCACAAAGTATATCTTTACGTCTTTGATAACTCATATTGTTGCATATGCAACAATCCATGCTTTGCAGCAGAGCTTCTCAACATATGGGTTTCAACCCCCTTTCCCTTTCCAAATTGCTAACTCGGAGAGGAGTTTCCTGACTAGATCTCAACTAGTTGGGGAGGCAGGGACAGAAGTCCTGATATGAAAAACAGAGGTTCTGTTATGGAGACTGTAAAGACATGTTCCTGGAAAGGAACTTCTCTAGCTGTGGAAGAACAAGTTTGTCACACAAACATCCAAAAAGAATGTACAGATAGTGGGAGGGTAAAGTTTGCTGTTCTCTAATATTTGAGAAACAAATGGACTCAAGCTGAACTCTCAGGCCTAATATATGTAGTGAATGAACATCTTAAGCACAAAGATACAATGCACAATGGGGAAGAACATATACAGCAGTAACCACGAGAATCCTGTAGCACTTTAAAGACTAACAAATTTCTGCAAGCATAAGCTTTCATGTGCTGCAACCCACTTCATCAGATGCATGAAATAGAAATCAGATAGGAGGTATATATATACATCCAAGGGTAAGAAACAACAATGGGGAGGATAGGTGTAAACAAAGTCCATTCAGTTAGAGTAGATGAGGCCTATTCTCAACCTATTTACAATTGTGGGTCACATATGTGGCCCACCATATATTATGTGAGCCACATCTAATACTATCTGTATGGCCCTGAGGATGTCACATGGGTTGCAGCTGTGTGCTACTGCTGATTGAGCCACAAGTGGCCTGAGAACCACTAATATGCAGGAATACTTCATCATAATGTATCAAGAAGCAATAATACATCCACTGGTATGCCTACTTGCATATCACAGCCTACAATAATAATAATAATAGTGTAGTCAAGAGTTAATTTTCAATGTATATAACTATGTCAAATGTTGCTATTTAATATAATTGTATTCTAGCTAGGTGGGCAGTCAAGATAGTGAAATGTGCTGCTTAGTTTAAGTTTAGTCCTGGCAGAGGCTGGGAGAACCTCATGTCATTCTCAAGCAACTTTCTCTGGCCAACCCAGAAGTGAAGTTGATATACTCAGTAGGGAGGCGTAATTAGCTTTTATTGTGACTATAAGGAAGGGTGGTCCCTACACTATATTTCTGAATACTGAAAATAATAAAAATGGGTATACCCAGCAAAAGAAAGTATTTTACTGTAATTGTCAGAGTGTCAATAAATACAATGTTTGTGTATTTACACACAGGAGTTGTGTTATTAAAGTGAACAGGATGGATTTGGCTGATAAAAATGATAGCTCTGACTATTAACATTTGATGATCTGCAATAACCAGAGGTTTGGCTATTGTGAAGTAAAATAAGTGTGCACTGCTTTGAGTGAGTAATCTACTTATCCATTTAAAAACAAAATAGAGAATTAAAAATAATTACATTTGTAAATTAACCATGTTGCCATTACAACATACAATTATAATGCAATTTAAAGTACTTAATGCATTTTACAAAATTAAGAAAAAGCAAAGGGAAATAAATGATGCATCTATATATCAGTACTAATATCCTAAAAAGAAATTGAACTTGGACTTTGAATGACTCAAAACAAATTAATTGTGCACAGTCTATGTAATGGATTTTATCACTCTTACTCTGCCCCATTCCCCAGTTGCCTGTTACACCCACTTGTCTTTCTTATTGTTCCTTGTGCTCCCTCTCCCTGTCTCCACCTGTTGTCTCTTGAGCTCTTTGGGAGCAGGGACTGTCTTTTTGTTCTGTGCTTGTACAGTGCCTAGCACACCAGGGTTCTTGTCCATGGCTGGGACTCCTGAAGTACAAATAAAATAATAATAATAACAATTAATTGCTGTATCTTGTCTTAAATTAAGCCCTGATTCTGAAAGTGGATCTCTGCACCTGTATGGCGCTCCAGTGACATCACCTATATTTCACCCTATTGCATTGACTTAAATGGGGCAATTGCACATGTGCAGAGGTATGCCGGCATGAATCAGCTTGCAGCATTGGGTAAGGCCAATCTTCTAGCCAGCCACACATGGCAGTGCGTGTATTTTTACTTGCGGAGGTACTCGGCTGTCTAGTCTGAGGACAGCCGCACGGGGATGTGGTATGAATGTGCACACGAGGGCATGAACAGAGGGGCACGAGGTGTGTGTCCGAGGTTGGCATGGAGTGCATGGGGGACGTGAGCAGCTGTGCCTTTGGCATGGGGCGGGCGAGTGGACGGCACAGGGAGGCGAGGGCCTGGTGGAGGGAGATTCGGCTGGGGGCGGCATGGCGAGTTAGGGCGGTGCGTGAGGGGCCAGGAGGACACAGTGGGGCGGGGGGTGCAGAGGATGGTTGGGGGATGGGATGTGAATGGGGGCGGGGCTCCCCTCACTCAGGCCCCGCTCCCATGAAAGTCAACGGGGCGTTTCCCCTCCTTTCCCCGCCCCGGCCGAAGGACCCGCCCTTCCTCGGCTCGTCACCGGGCTCAGCCGGCGCTTCCCCCATCCCGTGTGACCGGAAGGGCTCGGGGAGCCGCCCCCGGAGGAGGAGGAGGTGGCTGGGCGGGAGCCGGGGCGGGCTGCGGCTGCCGCCAGCTGGAGGGAGCCTCGGAGGAGAGACCCGCCGCCGCCGCCGTCACTGTCACCACCACCCCGGGGCCGCCGCCCCGCTCCCGGCCCTGACAGCCGCAGTAAGCGCCGGCGCCTCCCCCAGGAGCCGCTTCCCGGCCGGGGCCGCGTTCAACGCCTCGGGCCGCAGCCGAGCCGAGCCGGCTGGGCCGCCAGCCGCCTCCCGCCCGGGCCTGAGCGCGGGGCCCGCCCGGCCCCAGCTGCCCTGGGTCCAGCGCAGCGCTGGTGGCCTGTGGGCCCGCCCCGCGAGCCGCCGGGAAGGGGAGACGGCCGGGGGCCTGCGCTCACGGCGCTGCAGGGAAACTTACTGGAGCCATTTTGTGTGCCAGGGGCTGTGTGTGTGTGTGTGTGTGAGTGAGTGTGTGTATGAGTGTGAGTGCACGTCCAGTGCTGGGGCACCACCAGAGGCTGTCGGTGTAACGTGTGCCTCAGAGCCCCAGTAGCTGCTCTCTCTGCCCTGGGCGAGGCAGGTCAGGGGTGCTTCAAACCGGGCAATCTAGCCTGGACTCTTCCTAGCGAGCAGCATGGTACTGACTGGGAAGACAGGCTGGGGGCCGTGATAGGACCAACTTCAGCTGGTGAGAGAGACCAGCCTTGGAGCTGCCCGGAGCTGCTCTTCAGGTCTGGGAAAAGTGCCCCGACCGGCATCACCGCTAAATACAAAGTGATGAGAGGTAGTGCTTAGCACTTGCTGTAAGGGACCATTCAAGATATACTGGACCCTTAACACCGCTGCAGTTAGAACAAAAAAAAGGGGGGGATGGGATGGGTTAGTGGGTTATAGGTTGTTTTAATGAGCCATAAATCTAGTGTCTCTGTTCAGCCCATGATAGTTAGGGTCTAGCAGAGTTAAGAATTGAAGCTCTGAGGCTCAAGGTGTGCAGGTTAGTGATGGCTTTGTGAAGAATGTTCACCCACAGGTGATAAGCATGTTTTTGTGTTTACCTCACCCACTCTAAAATTTTGGGACCAACACAGCTATAATTACACTGCATACTACATTGTACTGACTAATCAGTGTGACAAAACAGTGTAGTTAAAAAACGTAAAAAATGAAGGATGTTTTGCAGTTATCATTGGAAGGCCTTAAGAGGAGGCTTTCCAATGATATCTCCAAAATGTTCTTAATTTACATTTAAAAAGTCAGACTGTTGTGTGTTGTAAGTAAATTGAATGTGCAGATAACATGTAACAATACTAATTACAGTGGATGCTACCATGTATCTTATTTAGGTGATGTTCAATAACTTCACTTTTCTGTGAGAGGTGGACTCTGACTTTTATAAGGAACGGCATATTGTTCCAGGGTACATATTCTAGTGCTGTGTGGGATCTTTCTCTTTCTCTCTCTCACTATATTATATAGCCATAGAACCTCTTTCCTCCAGACTTCCATGATTTGGTTTTAGTGCCTTAGGCTACAGGAAGATTGTAATTCTGTTTTGATTACTTGTATATCTTTTTTTCTATCCTCTTTATTCTGAAGTATTTTAAAATAACATTCTTGGTCAGGCCAGAACTGTATAGCTCTCCCAGTGGCACATATTAGCATTTTAACCCTGGGCTACAGGAACTGAGTGAATGTTGACAGCTTCAAGTAAAAAGGCCAGTTGAGAGTCTCTAGGGACTGGCTTTTCATTTTAGGCTACAGGCTATTAGATTTTTGTTTTGGCAGTCAATCTGTGTGCAGTCCTTTTACTTTATACATTGTGCTTCTTTTGATAATATTGTGGGACAACGTGATTACATTTCCCCAGAAATTCCCATTCTCATTTTACCCTGGGCTATTTCATTCTTAGGGTCTGCTTTCATTGTGTAAGGTAAGAAGCCTAATTTAAACCCTAAGTGAAGAGGCAATTCTAAAATAGTACAAATAAAATTTTCAGTTTGGGATTTCAATTGGTAGTTCCTGTTTCTAAAAGAGCAGTCATATTTAGTTACCTTTTCAGGCTTTTTAGAGGAAAATGTGACCAGATTTATCTTATGGTGAGATTCTTAACCCAATATAAATGCTATTTTGGAATAGGTGCTCCCTTTTCATTCAGGTACATGTTTATTTTGATCACTTTTAAAGTGCTAAATGAGAAAGTACTGGTTGTGAAGGCAAAGCAGCAAACAGCATAGTCAAAAACAGCTTGGTGTAATGCTTTAATGACCCAGGTTTGCAAACATTTTCCCAAAATAGTTTCCAGTGGTGTCTTTCTGAGGAGGCTTATATTTTTCTGTGATCAGATTGTTCAAAAGTAGACAGTGTTTTGGGAATATTGATGAAAACTTTCATATTTAATGCTTTGATATTTATTCACTGAATAATGAATAGTATTGTTTTGGTGGTGTTCATATTCTGGAACTTGTGCAGGTAGATGTTTGGGACACAAGCATTTTATTTGACATTTGTTTTTTGTTTATTTCTAAGTACTTGTGGACTAGTAATCATTACTTCTGTCTTCCCACAGGCTTCCAACAGATATATTCAAATGATGTTCAGAGTAGCGCCAGTCTGTACCCTGACTTCAAAGACTGGTCAGAATTCTCAGGTTTTAGGGGCACATTAGAGGGAGATCTAGTTTATCACCCACTGTATTTTCCCACCAACTCTGTCAGGCGTGTGGGAGAGCTACTTTCTGGTGGTTCACATTTCTTAAGGACAAGGATCTCATGGAGTAGGAAAAGCTAGTCAGTACTCAGGTTTTATTAATGACACACATGCTTGTTCACCTAATACTTGGCACATGAAATGGGAAATTAATTTTAGTTTTCCATATTGAATTTGGATATAATGAAACTCCATTGATAGTATCCGTGAGTAGATTCTGTGTAAATCATGATTTCATGAAAAGCTTGGAAATCATGAAAATGTTCCGAATAATCTTTCCATTTTTTTAAAAAAGGAAAATGTCTACAACAAAGTCTTCGGTACAAAAAAACTTACTTAGCTTATACTGCTATGTGCAAATATAACCATCCTTGAAACTGACTAAATTTAGTTGTAAAATTAATTCCATGGAAAATGTGAATTCATTACTTTTCCATTTACACTGTAGCAAATTTTCTAAAAAAGTAAAATAAAATCTGTGATTTACACAGGGCTCTATCAATGAGATTTATGTTCTGCAGAATATACCTGTCATACAGGGAAAAGTGCTACTTGATTATGATTATGAAGAGAACCTTCTGCATGGGAATCAATGTAGTTGTGTAACAAACTGCACTGAGAACAGGGAACAGTACCCATTAATTTTTGTGATGTTGACTTTTAAATCTCATGAGAACACTTTATGGGTCATATTTTTAAATAACTTGGGTGTGCAGACCGTTCTGTGGCTAAATCTGGTAATTGGAAATGCCGGTAGTCAGAGTGCAGAAATAGTATTGTTCTTAATTTTTCCTCACAGAATGAAACTGAAAACTTCCAGTTAAAACTTAGTTATTATTTGAGGATACCGTATGGCTTTTTATTTTTGCATAAAGCGCCCATTATCTGGGAGATTTGCTATGGATTGTGTGTAGTGAATTACTCTAGCTTTAACTCGAGCCCAGAGGCTACAAGTAAAAATATAATTTGGCCCTCTTAAAATGAGTTTTGAAAGACTTTTTTTCTACATCAAATATCAAACTGTTTCAATATATTGGACTATGTAAATTGCAGTTTTGGCTACTGTGAACTACTGTTTTACAACACCAACACTTAAGTTATTTAGTATTTTATTTCTTCTGCTTTGAGATGGATTCTCTATGGCCGAATAAACTAGGTCTAGACTTTTTGTCTTGCAAATCAAAAACTTGTATGTTTGAATGGATTGCACACCTTGTTTTAAATTCAGAAAAAGCAATAATTGTCTTTGCAGCAATTTGTGCTCAAATTTCTTGTCTGGATTTTTCCCCCCTATTTTTAGAATGCTATGAAAAGTTACTTCTACAGTGCCCAAAATATGCTAGTGCCTTTGCATGTAGACACAGAATAAGATGCGTGCTTGCTTGCTTGCTGTTGTGTTACACTAGTGACCACTTGGGAGCTCCATATGTTGAAGTATAGAACTAGAAAGTAACAGTATAGCAATTGGAAGAGGCCTGTTTGCTTATACATCCAGAGCAACCAGCTATATTCTCAAGTGAGCTGTGCTCTGAATTAACCAAAATGCTTCCATTTTTCTGTGCACCCTTTACACATGCTTTTTCAATTTATTCAGTCCCCTAAGGTTTTCCTCACTTCTGATTCAAAAGTCACCTTGCAAAGGAAGAATGTTTTGAATGTACACACCACAACCCAGAGTGCTTGAGGGTTATGTGTTGTTTACTCTCTTTGACATGCACTGCCTTTTAAAAGTAAAAGATATTATGTGCATATTGACAATGGAATATGCCTATGATTAGAATCAGAAGATTTCTGAATGGCTTATTTTATAATGGCATTCTAGACTGTCATTAACTTAAATTTGATCAAAAAGGGCACAAAGTGCTATGTGAAAGATGTTAACTTACTAGTCTAAAAACTGTCTTTCTTTAAAGGGTTTTGATGGTAGCCAAGCCTTTTACATGTTAAAGACAGAGGGGTAATCATTTCAAATTGGTTAAGTCCCATTGAAAATCAATGGGACTTGCGTGCTTTTATTATTTGTATTGTGAAAGCACCTAGAAGCAGCAGTCTTTGCCAGGGCCCCACTGAGTTGGATGTTCTTGAAAAATTTTTTGGTTTCCTTCTAATTGGGATTGCTTTGGAATTTGGTTGCTTTCTTTCAGGAGCAGCCTTACAAAGAAGTATTAGTTTGTTTTTTGTCTTTCATACTTAGCATGGGAGTAACTTAGCAAATTGTACTGTATGCAAACTGATGGTTTCTAGTTGATTCAAGTAGAAAATGCTATAATTTATATTTCTGAGAGAGCTGACAATCTGATGTTCTGAGTTTGATTCGATAACTTGTTCGCTAGATGATGTTTGGCCTTGCTTTATGTGGATATGAATAAAATGCTGTTTCTTTCTCCCTTTCAAAGCAGATCAGCCAGAAGACACAATGAGTGTGAAGGCCTTCAAGCTCGTTCCTGCTGTTGAGCGGGAGATGCTAATGGGAGACAAAGCTCGAATCAACGTTGAATGCATTGAGTGCTGTGGGAAAAACCTTTATATTGGAACCAATGACTGCTTTGTCTATCACTTCCTACTGGAAGAGAAGATACCATCAGTGGGAAAAATAACTTTTGCTGCCACCAGACAACTGCATAAGTACTTGGGCTTCAAGAAAGCAGTCAGTGAGCTGAAAGCAGCTTCAGCACTCAACAGGCTACTGGTGCTTTGTGACAGTGCTATAACATTAGTTAATATGATGAACCTGGAACCTGTCCCCACTGGAGCTAGAATCAAAGGAGCTGTTACATTCACGTTAAATGAAAATCCTGTGAGTGGAGACCCTTTTTGTGTAGAAGTTTGCATTATCTCAGTGAAACGGCGGACCATACAGATGTTCATGGTATACGAGGATAGAGTCCAGATAGTGAAGGAAGTGTTCACTCCAGAGCAACCCTGTGCTGTGGCTGTAGATGGTCATTACTTATGCCTTGCACTTACTACACAATATATCATATTGAATTATAATACTGGCATCTCCCAGGATCTGTTCCCTTATAGCAGTGAAGAGAAACGGCCAATTGTGAAAAGGATAGGCAGACAGGAGTTTCTGCTGGCTGGACCTGGAGGATTAGGTGAGACTAAAATTTTTGTAATTTTCAATTTAAAACTCTGTTTTAAGATCAACTGCCTGGATTGAGGTCACTTTAGTAATTTGATGCCATAATGTAGAATAAATGCTGCATTTCCTTACAGGCTATACTTGCAATACTTGAAAATGAAAGATAAGTAGCATCCGTAAAACTAGTCCTAGGTATTCTTATTGCACAGTTTTACAAGTTTGCAAAATCTGCATAACACTTTAAAAATGGTAAACTTGAATTGATGTAGATAAACTTGGTTCTGAGGTGTCTATAGCAGTGGTGCTCAAACTTTTCCTGTCGTACCTTCCCCCCTTTCCCCCACCCCCGCTAGTAATGGAATCTGTCTGGGCCCCCCCTCCATTATTGTACAGGCAAGGCTTCCTCAGCAGCGCAGCTTGGGCTGAAGGCAGAGCTGGAGAGGAGGAGAGACTGGGGCTAGAGACATGGGTGGAGCAGAGGCTGGAGGCCCAGAGCCGTGGGAGCTGGCCCAGGCCCTGCCATGTGCCCTTCCCACCCCCCTGCATGTTCCTCTGCATCCTCTCTACAGGGGCACGTCTCTCAGTTCGGGGACCACTGGTCTATAGTGAAATAAAAACATTCAGGTGTAATGAATTGTACTCTTCTTCATTGGATCATTACCTTTTCAATTTTCTTGGCTTTTTTTCCCCTGCCTTCCCCAACTAGCTAAATCCTGTTCCATTTTCCATTTTTGTTCCTACATGAAGGTTCTAGACACAATGATAGAATAGGCCCTCTGCCTATCTCACTCAGCATAATATCTAAGGCCAGGTTTAGTCTAAGAAAATAGGTTGTGTTCAAACCCACAGTAGTGTAAAAATATAATTAGGAAGGCCAAAAAGAATTCAAAGAGTAGCTAGCAAAAGACATAACTAACAGCAATTTTTTTTTTTAAAGTACATCAGAAGCAGGAAACTTGTCAAACAATCAATGGGTCACTTGGACCATTGAGGAGCTAAAGAAGCACTTAAGGGAGATCATGCCATTGCAAAGAAGCTAAATGAATTATTTGCATGAGTCTTCATTGTGGAGGATGTGAGGGAGATTCCCACACCTGAGCCATTCTTTTTAGGTGCCAAATCTGAGGAACTGTCCCCAGATTGAGGGGTCAATAGAGGACTTTGAAATTAAACAGTAATAAATTGCCAGGACCAGATTGTAACCACCCAGGGGTTCTGAAGAAACTCAAATATGAAATTGTAGTGTATATATCCTGTTGGTTAAATCAGCTGCTGTATGAGATGACTAGCAGATAGCAGCTTATGTGATTGCCTCGAGAGCCTTTCTTAAAAATCAGCAATCATGGCAATTACAGGTAAGCCTGACTTCAGTACCAGGCAAATTGCTCTGTTGTATAGTTTCAACCAGAATTATCAGACACATAGATGAACACAATATGTTGGGGAAGCATCAACATGGCTTTTGTAAAGGGAATTAGAATTTTTTGAGGGTGTCAACAAATGTGGACAAGGGTGGTCCAATGGATATAGTGTACTTGGACTTGCAGAAAGCCTGGAAAGTCCTTCCTTCTCCAAAAGGCTGTTAAGCAAACTAAGCAGACATGGGTTAAGAGGGAAGATCCTCTTATCGTTCAGTAACTGGTTATGGTAGGAATAAATTCATTTTTTCCAAAAGGGGGAGAGGTAAACAGGCTCCTGAAAGGATCTGTATTGGGACCAGTGCTGTTCAACATGTTCATTTATGAACTAGAAAAAGGGGTAAACAGTGAGGTGGCAAAGTTTGCAGGTGATACAAAATTACTTTAGATCATTGAGAGAGACCAGGTGAGTGAGGTAATCTTTTTTTACTGGACCAACTTCTGTTGGAGAGAGAGGGACAAGTTTTCAAGCCACAAGGAGCTCCTCTTCAAGTCTAGGAAAGGTAGTCTGAGTGTGCCAGACCTGAAGAACTACTCTGTGTGGCTCAAAAGCTTGTCTGTCTCTCTCTCTCTTTCCAACAGAAGTTGGTCCAATAAAAGAGAGTACCCCACCCACCTTGTCTCTATAATATCCTGGGACCGAGGTAGCTAAGTACAAAGCAGACTATGAAGAGTGACAAATGGATCTCACTTAACTGGGTGACGAGGCAACAAAATGGCAGATGAAATTCAAAATTGATAAATGCAAACTAATGCATATTACCAAAATTAATCCTAATTATACATACAAAATGAGAGTCTAAATAAGCTGTTTCCACTCAAGAAAGAGGTCTTGGATAGTTCTCTGAAAACATCTGCTCATGTGCAGCAGCAGTCAAATAAAGTTAACAAAATGTTAGGGACCATGAGGAAAGGGATAGATAAGACAGAAACATAAAGCTACTATGTAAATCCATGGTATGCCCACACCGTGAATACTGCATGCAGTTCTGGTTGCGCTCGCGCGCGCGCTCTCTCTCTCTCTCTCTCTCTCTCACATATAGGAATTTGGAAAAGTACAGAGGAGGGCAACAAAAATGATTAAGGGTATGAAACAACTTCCAAATGAGGAGAGATTAAAAAGACTGAAAAAGAAAGATAGCTAGAAAAGATATGATGAAGAGGGGATAAGATAGAGGTCTATAAAATTCTGAATGGTGTGGAGAAAGTGGATAAGAAAATGTTGTTTACCCCCTCACATAACACATGAACAAGGGATCACCCAATGAAATTAATAGGCTGTAGGTTTAAAACAAACAGAAGGAAGTACTTCACACAATCAACCTGTGGAACTTGTTGCCAGGGGATGTGGTGAAGACCAAAAGTATAACTGGGTTGAAAAAAGAATTAGGTAAGTTCATGGTGGATAGGTCCCTCAATGGCTATTAGCCAAGATGGTCAGACCTCATGGTCCCTGGGGGGTCCCTAAACTTGTGATTGCCAGAAGCTGGGACTGAACATTAGGGGATGGATCACTTAATAATTGCCCTGTTCTGTTCATTCTCTGAAGCACCTGGCATTGGCTACTGACAGAAGACAGGATATTGGGCTAGAGGGACCATTGGTCTGATACAGAGGGACCATTCTTATGTTTTTAACACAAGTGTGAACAGGGTTTAATACCTTTTTCCAAGTCTAGACAGGGCCTAACTGCTTGAGTCTAGCATTACTTACTTTGCCTGTTATAAAATTTGTAGATCTTCTTTAATTCTGTTTAACTATAATTTTCTACATTCTTTCCTTTACCATCCCCTTCAGTGACTTGAAGAAGAATTGGGTACCTCCAGCACTCTTCTTGGTAGGTTATAATGTGGTTATAGTTAGGTTCTATATATCTTGGCATTTAAGTGTTACTGCTCTGCTAACAAGAATCATTTTAAACATGGTTCCAACTAACACTTGACACTACTGTATACAGGACTAGGCCAGAGCAGATGTTGATGAGGGTTTATTTTCTTTATAATGGTTATCATTACCATGCATGCTTACTGGACATAGTAAGTTCACAGTTGCTTGCACTATGTAGTCATCAGTTACCAATATAGTTGTTTTTGTTTTCTTCTCACCACTTGAAAAGCTCCTAATACCACCATTCCATTGCAGCCAAAAATTCGATCACTTCACCTAATTGGATATAGCCCATTTTGACAAACTAAGGGCTTGTCTACACTGGTGCTTATGCCAGCAAAACGTTTTGTCGCTTGGGTGTCTGAAAAAGACATCCTGATGAGCGACATAAGTTTTGCCAGCATAAGCACTAGTGTAAACAGCGCTATGTCGCCGGGAGAGCTCTTCCACCAACATAGCTATTGCCCCTCATTTAGCTGATTTTATTATGTCGGCGGGAGAGCTCTTGCAGCTACGCTAGTGCTCATGCCTGCAAAACTTATGTCGCTCGGCCAGGTGGTGTTTTTTTTTTTTTTTTTTTAAATACACCCCTTAGCGACACAAGTTTTGTCAGCATAAGCATAAGTGTAGACAAGCCCAAAGGCCAAAGCAGCAGAAAAGTGAGGCTTAGTTTGGCTGACTTGTTTATGTGCACACCCAGCAGCATGCTATAAAAGAAAAATGCTGGTGTCTGGGTGTCTAAAAATTGATAATGGGAGATAGAGCCTTAAATCTCTGCATTTCCAGTTTTGAAACTAGATATTTCAGTAGTGGCTAATATGTTACCATCACATAGCTACTCAGTTTTCTATGTTAAATGAGTTGGTGATTTCATTCTAGTTCCCAGTAGCCAAGTGTCCACATCACAGAAACCACCAAAACCATTGTTGGCAATAATTGGCAACTTCAAATGAAGATGAAGACAAAAAGTATCCTTTTGCTATATAGGCCTTTCAGGTTCAGGGCTGAGATAAACAGGCAGAGATTGGCTTCAGAAAGTACTGTACTGTTACTGCCCATGCTTTACTTGTTTCAGAGAACTTAAATGTCTGGGATCACTAAAGTCACAAAAACCAAAATGTACTAGTACAATATTCCATTTTTTTAATTATCAGTTTGTTTTGAACTTTCTTTAGGCACACACAGGCAGATGAATGGAAAATTTTAACTATATTTAAAATGTGTTTGGGGTCAGGGTTTACTGCTGATTATTGTACATGGGACCAAGCTATTCTTATACTTATTAAAAATAGGATGCAGGCACAGTGAGTAAAAACATACAGGCATATTGCAGAAGAGCTACTCCAATTTAACTTGTATACTCCTACATTTCTGATCTCTAGCTATATCCAAGCTCATGGCAAAGTTGGACCTAACTTCTGCTGCAAAGCTTCTAAAGTGGTCATCAGTGAAATCATGATTGGGCTTCAGTTAGCTTCCTTTTGAGATGAAAGAACAATGTCAATTTCTGAACTGTTGTTGTAGACTCTAGAAGTTTAGATTCTGCAGCATAGTTCAATGGCAAATTTTACATGTAGGATCATAGGAAACACAGGACTCTGGTTTAACCCCTTTTTAAAATGAGATTGGTCCACCTGAACCCTTATTTCATCAGTTTAAGAATCCTGTCAAAATATGTAGCAATCTCTCATATTCCTATTGAAAAAGCTTTTTAAAAAAAATAATTCTGAGCAGCACAATCTTAAATCCATGCTTAAATAAGTACTCAATAACTTAGCGAAACGAGATGAGTGAGGTAATGTTTTATTGGGCCAACTTCTGTTTGTGAAAGACTCTTTTGAGCTACACACCGTTTTTCAGATCTGGGAAAGTGACTCAGGGCTGGTCTACACTAAAAAAATTACATTGATCCAACTATGTCAGTCAGGGATGTGAAAAATCCACACCTTGGAGTGATGTAGTTAAGCCATCCTAAGTCCCCGTGTAGATAGCATTAGGTCAATGAAAAAATTATTCTGTCAACCTTGCCCTTGTCTACACTACAAACTTATGTCTGTATAATCCACACCCCTGAGCAGCGCAGTTATACCAACCTAATTCCTAGTGTCAACAGCACTGTCGACTGGCATCATTCTCCCATTGACATAGCTACTTCCACTCAGGGAGGTGAGGTACCTATGCTGATGGGAGGAAGCTCTCCCATTGGTGTAGGTAGCATCTTCACTAAGTACTATAGCTGTGCAATTGCACTGGTGCAAGTGTAGGCAAGCCCTTAGCTACCGCTTCTCAAGGAGGTGGATTACCCATGTTGTACTGCTGTAGTGTTTCAAGTGTAGACAAACCCTCAGAATGTCATAGCTAAACAAGGTGGAACAGATTGTTTAGCATAAGTAGTAAACGCATTGTAAGAGACCATGCAAAGAGAAGTGTTCCATTAATACCTTTACTTTCATAGGACAAAAAAGCGGGGTTAGTGGGTTGCAGGTAGTTGTAGTAAACCGTAATCCAGTGTCTTTATTACAACCTTGATTTTTAGTGTCTAGCAAAGTTATGAATTTAAGTTCCCAGGCTTGTCTTTTGGAAGGTGTTTTACAGGTTTCCTTTGAAGCCAAGAACTGAGAGGTCAGATATGAAGGGATTGTTTTGTGAAAAGTTTCAGTCCAAGAAAGTATGTAAAAGATATTGAATGGCTTGTATTCCAAAGAATGAAATGAATAGTATACCTCTTGGTTTTAAACATTTACCGATGTCATTGCTAACACCCAACATGATGATCAAATACCGCCAGGCTGATTATTTTTGTATGCTAGAATAGTCTACAAATCAGTGCAGGGCTTTGCATGGAGTTAGAACATTGTTTTAAAGTAGTCTCTATTAATTATAAACTTGGCATATTGAATTATATTATGAAGCCTAATTTAAGTGATTTTATTATCTCTGGATATAGAATATTCTGTATAAAGAACTGTATAAAAGGCTTGATTGACATAAGGAATTTACTGCACAACCTTTGAAAGTGCTAATTGGATTTTCTTTCATAACAGAGATGCTGCACCAGCATCTGAGGGGAAGTAGGGAGGGAGAGAGACCCCTAAAGTCTACTATATGATTAGTGGCAAATAGTCCAAAAGAGAGAGATGTGTCTAACTTACTGAGCGGTTACTTGAAAAAATCCAAAATACATAGTCTAGGAGAGAAAATGCCAACAAATTAAGTGGAAAGAGCCTACTAAAAAGTCAATAAGACTTTGAAGATTATGTATTCTCATTTTTAAAGTTGTTTGTTAAATCTTTCGTGTCCTATTTTTTTCTGTTTGCCTTGTGGAAGCTCTTGCAAAGCAAATTGCTATACCTTTATTTCTGGATTTCTTTTCAAATGATAAACACAAATGACTTGCAAGGGGGAAAAAACCCCTCTTTTGAAAGAATTGAGGCCTTCACTTTGCTATAGCAATTGACTCAGGAAATATGGGTGAACTGAATTTAACGTGGAGACTGAAATACTCTGCTGGCATTTGAGATGTTCAAGGGAGCAGACAGGTCAAACTGCAGGAGGAGTGGTGCTCAGGCAACCTGTAGGAGGAATATTTCTATTTTCACTAAAATAGCAATGTCAGAAGGGACAGGCTGATATGATTCTATGAAACCTAGCACTGGAAGGGAACTTGAGATGTTATCTAGTCCAGTTCCCTGCACTTATGGCTGGACTAAGTATTATCTAGTGGGTTTGGCCATTAAAGAGCATCCAAAATGTATGCACCTTAAGTTTTTAAAAAATAGTCCACAGTAAGTTTCTTGGACTCAAATTATTTACATCTGGGAGGAATGAGCGGTGAAAAGAAGTTTGCATCATCTTCCTGTGCACAAGGAAAAGAGATTTTTTTTGTGTATACTACTTCGAACATAATTAATCAACAAATGTCTAATTGCAATAGGATCCCTGGAGATTCAGTGTGTTGTAAAAAGTTTACAGAAATGCCCTTCCATTGTAAAAAGTTCTGTATTGTTTACACTTGTAAATTACTCATGCTTGGCTGGTGGCAAGAAAGGTTACACTGCTTGACTCCTGGAAATCTGGGAAAACTGCAGGCTTTGGCACAAGCTTCAGACTTTCTTCCCTTTCTTTGCAGGTATGTTTGCAACTGTGGATGGTATTTCCCAGCGTGCCCCAGTGCACTGGTCAGAGAATGTGATTGGAGCAGCCCTGTGTTTTCCTTATGTAGTTGCTCTAGATGATGAGTTTATTACAGTGCATAGCATGCTGGATCAGCAACTAAAACAGACGATACCTTTTAAGGAAGGCCACATCCTACAAAACTTCGAAGGTATTATCTAGTACGCATATATCTTTGCATGAGTTTCTTGGGACATAAAAAATCGAACTTTATGCTAACCTAAAATAAAGTAAAAAACAGTGGGCTCCTATTGAAGATCAAGATGCCTCTCCTGAAACACAATGGAACATCCTTAAATGTAATACTTTACCCTGCTGTTAATATTCTTTACCAAAAATGCTGTGTTCCTACAGAACATTGCATATGAAGCTTCTTGTTCTTCTTTGAGTGATTGTCCTTATTGTATTGCACTTTGGGTTAGGCATGCACATCATATGCTGGAGAATTTGAAAGTGGTGTCTGTTGGTCCGTGCATGCCCCGTGGCTCACCTTGTGCCTCCAACCAAGGGGATAAAGGGCAGAGCGGGCCAACCATCTCTCCAGTTCGTTCTCACCGCCACACAATGCAAGTTAAAACCTCTGTGTCCATAGCTTCATCTTTGTGACTTAAGATACTATTTAGCTCGCTAAATAGTTTTTAGCATCTTGTACAGCTAATAGTTTGTGTTTTCGTAGTTCTTTGTGCTAGACTAAACTTTGGGGGAACACTCCTGCCCCCCACCCCCGTATCCTATGTGGATACTGGACTCCATGCCCAGGATTCTGAGCTTCAGACTCTGCTTCCTGCCTGTGATCCTTCTCAGTCAGTGACAACCACCAGTGCTGCTTGGACTGCCCCAGGGAAACTCACATCACTGCACCTCGCTGTGATGTATCTGCCACTTGTTCCCCAGCCATACTGGAGAAGAGCAGGATCTCCACCTTCAAAACACCGCATAGAAAAGGCCAGGAAGTCTCAGTTGGCGCAAGCTGGGGAACCCTCCTTCCCTCCCCTCTTTCTCCTCCTCCCGGTACAGCAGCCTGACTCAACAGCAGGAGGCTCAATCCTTGCTAAGACCAGCACTGGTGCCAGAGGATTTACCCTCATAGATCTTCTGGCTGGATCTTCTTGGGATCCCAGGGAGCAGCTCTCTCAAATGCATGAGGCTAAGTCTTCCTCGAAATCCACTTAGAATAAGTCAGATTCGGCTCTGAGCAAACCCAGCACTTCAGCCTAAGAGGACTTAGTATGTATTAAGTCCCAGAGGCTTGACAAGAAAGCTCATAAACATCAGACTCGGTCAATAACAGAACGTGATCCGTTGATACTGTCATCCACAGCACCTCTGAAACCTCTGGATTTGTTGGCACTGACAAAGATCATTCACCACTTACCCCCTCCGCACCATCTTTGACAGCATTCTGTCCAGCTCCAGTGGTCTGGGCAGAAACAATCCTATTTGCACTGGGGAGAACTGGGTCCCGTGCTGTTCCATAGGAGATCTTCGCACTCTTGGGTACAGAATTCCCTACACTGGGTTTGTTCCTTTCCAGAGATATCATAACACCACCTGAGGAGTCAACAGCTTGGAGAAGTTGATCACCCGTTCCTTCCTTTAGATACAACTTCTCTCCTGTGGCACCAACGGTACCACCTCTGGAACAGGAATCAACTTTCTCCTCATTGGGGAAACTCCGAACCACCCGAGGAGACTGTTTCCTTACCCTACATATTCTCCGCCATTCAAAAGACTTACACCATCTTGGGACCAACCTCCACATTTATCTCTGATTCGCTGTCACCCCTTGTTATGGGGGGGCCTCTGCGTCCCCTTTTTGACGCTTTCTACTGGCCGTAGTGAGGGACCTTGAACCAACACACCCCTGCACAATTGGTCAGATCTGCTAGTGAGTCACTCTGTGCCTCCCCTTGAAGGAGGCACTCAGATTCTCTTCCCCACAGATCCCTCAAAGGAGGAAGAGCAATACACACCGGATCTGGCAGTTCCGCTGGAACCAGCAAGATGGCCATCTTACTGCTTCATCTGGAGACAAACTCCTATGTCTCCCTCCACCTAATCCAAAAATGAATTCAGGGAGTTCCATGATCATCTTCATAGAGTTGCTTGTGAATTATAGATTGCTCTTGAAGAGGTTTAGGAATCCTAGCACAAACTCCTTAACATCCTCTACCCATCTGGATCCAACAAAATAGTGCTCCCTGTTAATGAAGCTATAATGGAGCCAGCTAAGGCTGTTTGGCACACCCCTGCCACCTGCGCTTACACCCCCAAGAGGGCAGAAAAAATTATGTGCCAGCCAAAGAGGCTGAATCTTTTGTTTTTTCACCCCTCTCCCAACTCTTTGGTGGTCAAAGCAGTTTCCAAAAGGACTAGACAACATCACCTCTTATCTATTCCTGTGGACCAAGAGGATAAGCACCTAGACCTATTGGGGGGAGAGGTGTTCTCATCATCGAGCCTCCAGCTCAGGATAGCCAACTACCAGGCACTAATGGCCAAGTACAGCTTCCTGAGCTACTCCAGATTTACAGAATTGACTAACAATCTTCCACAACAGGACAGAGTTTGTTTCCAGGTGATGATAGATGAAGGCAAATTAATAGCAAAGACCACCCTCCAGTCTCAGTTGATGTCACTGACGCATACTTCAGAGCAGTGGTTCTCAGCCTGTTTACCATTGTGGGCCTCATATTCAGCTCTTTGTGTTAGGTGGGCCTCATCTATACAACATATATACTACCTGTATGGCCCTGAGGATGTCACCAAGTTGCAAGCAGGCTACTGGTTGAGAACCACTGCACTAGGCTACTGCCTTTGTTATGCATAGAGAGTCATGGCTCCATATGTCATGGTTCCCAAGAGAACCCATGGTTCAGAATAGAATGGATCAGTTAGTCAGAAGACAGGACAGAGGGATTCGTCTATCTAGAAGGACTCTAGGGCTACTTCCGCTCTCTGGGGTATATGTACACGTGCTCCCAGGAGAAAGTTCCATCGACAATCATCTAGACCTATGTCTCAACAATATTTTTATCAGAGGCCCTATGAACCACCACGCAAAAGGCAGAGAGTTTAAAGGACCTACTTCCCTTCACCTTCTGCAACAGACTTGGCATCCCCAATCTCAACCCCCCAGTGAGGTGCTATTTTTGACGGGAGCTCTAGAGTTGCAGCCACTACACTCAACATTGCCCAACCTCCATACACCATATGGAGGTCATCTAATGCTCTCTCAACACGTGGAATGCAATAACAGACTGGTGGGTGACAAATGTCATCCATTCTGGCTATACGAACAAGTTTGCACCCTGCCTCCTCCATAGTCCCCTCCCCCTTCCGGGACCACTTTCAATACTAGTCTCAAGCAAGACGTGGACTCCCTGTTGGTGAGGAGCAGCAGAATATGTGTCCGTCCCCCCACCGTGTCCCTCCCCCCCGAATACTACAGGAGCAGCTTTTACTTGACTTATTTCCTTATACCCAAAAAGAACGGCAGATGGAGACCAGTTCTCAACGTCCATCACCTCAACTGCTTCATTTGCAAACTCAAGTTTCATATGGTCATGCTGGCTCTTATATTACCATCGCTACAAAAGGACGCGTTTACAGCTCTCTATATGAAAGATGTCTACTTTAATGCAGATATTCATCCCGCTCAGATGCTTCCTCAGATTCTTGGTGGGGTCTGACCATTTTCAGTACAGAATGCTCCCTTTCAGCATAGCAACTGCCCCCCAGAGTCTTCACTAAAATATTCGCAATGGTAGCAGTTCACACCAGACACCTCGGTCTTATTGTTTTTCCCCTACCTTGATGACTGGCTTCTTGTTGCTAAGTCATGCCAGAAGGTTCATGCATCAACTCTAATGATGTTACACCTCCTCTCTTCCATGGGGATAGCATAAATGCCAAAAAATCTATTCTCGTCCCCACGCAAATTGTGGACTTCATTGGGCCACTCTGGATTCGGTCAGCACAATGGCATTCTTGCCAACAGACATGTTTGACCATGAAGAATGTTGTAGCACCTATGGCAATCACCCTTGAGTACAATGCCTATCTCTCTTAGGTCCTATGGCCTCATGTCCCTCCGTTAGCAAGACTCCACGTTAGTTGCCTTCAAGCATGGCTCCACTTGGTTATACTCTCCAAACTGCCACTCTGTGAGCTTTATGGTAACAATGTCTGCAGAGGTGGTTTTCTTCTCTACTGTGGTGACAAATCCTCAACAGGTACAAGTGGACGTCCCGTTTCTTCCCTTCTCTCTACACAGGACCATTATCACAGTCGTATCCCTGTTTGGTTGGGGAGTCTACATGGACAGCCACACAACACAAGGTGCTTGGATGCTCCAAGAATCTAGGATGCACATCGATATTCTAGAGTTATGAGCAGTCGGAAGGCATGCAAGGCCTTTCTTCTGTTCATCTGCACTCACCATGTCCTTATGCTGTTGGACAACATTATGAACCTCTTCTACATCAACAAACGAGGAGGAGCAAGAGCCATCTCCCTGTGTACAGAAGCACTCAGCTTGTGGAACTGGTACGTCAGCAACCAAATCACCCTCTCAGCAGCCTTGAAAATGAAATACACTCAGACTCCCTCAGCAGACATTTTGCAGTCAACCTCGAGTGGGAACTCCACAATTCGGTACCATTCAGTATCTTTGCTCTATGGGGAACCCCACGCAGGGATCTGTTAGCCTCCATAACAAACAGAAAATACAACACACTGCTGCAGAGGAGTCCTCGTTCACCACCAAGGCAAGACTTTGCTTCTTCCTATGTCAGATCACCTGAACTATGCATTCCCTCCACTACTATTGCTGCCATGTGTTCTATGCAAAAGCTGGCATGGGTTATCTTAACTGCCCCTTACTGGGCTAGACAATTTTGGTTCCTAAATTTCCTGCGCATGTCATTCCGAGTATCAATTGTCCCCCATCATTCCTTGAGCTCCTGACCCAGTGGAATAGCAGGATCAAGCACCCCAATCAGCATCTGCGTCACCTTAGGGCTGCTTTTTGGATGGGTGTCATCTTTGGAACACTTTCTACAGCCATATGAGACATATTTTCTGTTAGTAGGAAGGATTCCACTAGGTGATGTTACCTGGCTAAGTGGAGATGTTTTTCTTCCCGAGCACATCAAAGGAATGTTATTCCAGAAGATGCAGGTATCCCTCTCATTTTAGACTATATCCTTTCTCTAAAGTCATCAGGCCTATTCATTAGTTCTTTGAGTCCACCTGGCAGCAATTAATGCATACCATTCTTGGGGTTACTTGGTCTTCATTCATCCATTGACCACTAGATTTTTTGGAAAGGCCTAATCAGAACCTTTCTGCTTATTCACAAGCTGTCTTTCTTTGGGACTTGAACTTGGTCTCTCAACACTCACCAGGCCACCCTTTGAAACCCCTAGCTTCCTGCTCCGTGTCCCTTCTCTCCATGAAAGTCACATTACTTTTAGCCATCTCCTCAACCAAAAGGGTTGGCAAGCTTGGAGCAATGATGGTGGGTCCTCCTTACACTGTATTCCATAAAGATAAAGTTTCGTTATGTTTATGCCCCAAATTCACCCCCAAGGTTGTTTCGGAATTTCACTTAACCTGTGTTCTTTTCTAAACTGCACACTTCCTCAGAGGAACAGAGACTCCACTCCCTTGATGTCTGGCAGGCCTTGTTCTGTGTGTGTAAAAGCCCAAGACCAATTAGAAAGTCCCAGAGACTATTCATCACTATAACAGAAAGACTCGGGGCAAGTGATTGCCACTCAGAGGATCTCCAAATGGATCTCTGCCTGCTTTCTACACTATCAACCTCTCTCCCTCCTCAATGGGGTAAGAGCTCATTCCACGAGAGCACAAGCAATGTCTATGGCATCACTACAGGAGGTATCCTTCCTTAATATCTGTAAAGTAGCCACGTGGGATGCCGTTCACATCCTTGCGAGACACTATGCCCTAAGTCCAGGACTCCTCTGCTGATGCTTCCTTTTGAATGACTGTGCTTTGCTCAGCCCTACCAGCTATATCCTTGCACCCTCCTCCTACTTATTTACCCACAGTGGACTACAATATGGACTATCACTCAAAAAAGAGGTTACTTATGTGTAATCAGAGGTTCTATTAACTATATGGTCCCTATCTGTATTCCACTACTTGCCCTCCTTCTCCTTTGCTTCAGATCTCCTCTGATTCACGGTGGAGAAGGAACTGGAGAGGCATTTGGTCCGCTCCGCTCTTTATCCCTCGGTCGGAGGCATGAGGTGAGCCAGGGCACGTATGGACGAATGGATGCTACTTTCAAATTCTCCAGCTCTGGGTGCATGGCGTGCATGCATAATCCACAGTAGAATATAGATAGGGATCACACATCTTAAAGAACTTCCAGTTACAGGTGAGAAACCTCCTATTTACAAGATTGGCTCTGATCTGAATAAAGTAAAACACTTGCAACACTTTTATGCATGTAAGTAATTTATGCATGAGTAGTCTGATATCCATTGTGCATACAGTGGAGCACATGTTTGCTATTGGAGCCCTCACTTGTAACTTGACCCAATTTTTTTCTTCAAAGGAACACTGTCAACTAAAAATTTTGTAAGTGAGTTGAGTAGTTTCTGGTAATACATCTGCAGGTGACTCCTCCTGCCAAACCCTTTTATAGCTTTGGACTCGCACTGAATCAGTGTGTCTCTTTGGTTGCTGTGTAAGACAATCAGCCTGCTTATCCTGTTTCTATTTGTAAAAAGCTGACAAATGCATATAGTAAAAAATGGAAAATACAGATTTTTCTGTTTAGTAAACTTAGGTGGTATTCATAAAACAATATTAAAAAAAAATTAAGTGGTTTCAGGTTGGCTTTCCTTTAACTATAGATTGCAGTTTATATTGACATGGAATATAATATATAGCTATGTACGTTATGGTAGAACCTTGCTAAGTTGCACTGAAATCTTTTCCAGCCTACAGTTAGTAAAGCATGAATCATCAGAGCAATAATAACATTGGCAATTTTCACTCCCTGTGGGTCAATGGAAATCAAAACACTCTATCCATCCCTCAGAACTCAGTAATACACCAACAGTCAGGTCTGGTTTAAAAGTTAATATTTGGGGATTGTGGTGGTCACAGAACAGGTGGTACTTGTGTTGAGTGTGACATTTCTGGTTTTGTCCTTGGAATCATAAAGTGGGGTGTTTTCCATTAGTGCAGTTCAGGGAGAGATGTGTAAGCACGTGAATCTATGTAATTACAGGGGACCTCAGCCTTGTAGTACTTATTTTTACTGTCTCTTGTGCAAAGTCTACTCACCCGCCCTTCTGTGATGAGTGTGAAAATGACTATCAAAAGTACTCTTCCCTGACAAATAGGCAAATACAGGTTTGCAGGCTGGGGTGCACCTATTTCTTTTGTTTGTTACATGGTATACTAAGATGTACAGAAAACTTTCTGTAATAAAACTCTCTTATTTATGCTAGTGAGAATGAAGAAAAATTGCCAGTTTGAGTAGATTTAAAATTTATTTTTGTACATTTTTTAGGACAAACTTAAAGGTACATTATAAAGTATTAAAAGAATATATTAATTGCAGATATGAGATTCAGAAATTGAAAACAAAGATGACAACTAAACTTTTTATCATTCTGTTGCTCTATAGCAATATTAACATTTAAAGAAATAAGCTCTAAAAAGTCTGTTTCTACTGTACAAAAAGCTAATTGCCAATCCTTTTTTGTGTTTTCTACTCAGGAAAGGTAATTGTAGCTACCAATAAAGGTGTGTACATCTTGGTACCATTACCTTTGGAAAGACAGATTCAGGATCTTCTAACCAGCCATAGAGTGGAAGAAGCCCTAGTCTTAGCAAAGGGAGCCCGAAGGAACATTCCAAAAGAGAAATTTCAGGTTTGTTCTACCTTGAACCTAGATGGAAGCTGGCCCAATGGCAAAGAAGTGACTGAAGAGCGAGAGTTGTCACTAGAGAAAAATCTAGTATCTTCTATTCGTTGAGTCTGGGATGAGTATGCTGTTTAGTTGACTCATGGTGGGAAGTGATAATGAGTTGGCAGTACTGAGTACTGCTACCTGGATGTCTTCTCTCTCTATGTTGTCTCATAAGGTCATGCTGGTAAAAAGCTTGTGCTACAGTGGTGAGATAGTGAGAGAATGGATAGAAAAGCGAATGATCAATTGTGCGTTACCTAGGTTTTGCTTGTGCAAGAGAGGCTGCCTCCTCATGGTGAAATCATCCCACGTTTTCCGTGTTATGATTTCTTTGAAATCATGGTCTGTAGACCATATAAGAAAAACAAAACAAAAAAACCCCAACCAAACCTGAGAATAAGTAAAGAGCCACATGGCAAACTTTTATAAAGCATCTGTCCAACTATTAACTCATTTTCAGGAGTTACAGAACAAGGCAATTTGGATTTAGGGAGAAAAAAAAATTGTTTCCATGGATTTGGATCAGTTTCTTTTACAATCTTTAGTTTTAATTTATGAAATCTTGCCACTTGTATAACATTTTCTAGATTAAGGCAACCAGAAGGAACCATTGTGATAATCCAGCCTGACTCCTACATAACACAGGGCATAGGACTTCCCTGAATTATTTTCTGCTTCAAGTTCTGTAGTTGTGGTTGGACTAGAACATATCTCTTTAGAAGAACATCCCTTCTTGATTTAAAAAAAAAAAAAAATTTCTAGTGATGGAGAATCCACCACAATCCTTGATAAATTGTTCCATTGTTAATTACCCTCACTATGAATAAAAACAAAAAATTGGACATTTTTGTTTAGCTCCAATTTTCCATATAAGGCTCTCAGTGCTTTATGAACCCCAATGCCTCTCAAACATGAAGTAGGCTTATACTCATTTCGTAGATGCAGGATGGAAAACTAAAGCAAAGGTGACCTAACCAAGTGAGATAATGGCAGTCAGGAATAGAACCCATGAGACTTGACTCAGACACCTGTTGTAACCTCTGACAAATACAATTTTAGTTACATATACGTATGTATATGTGTGGCTAGTTATTTATGAATGTGTTTTTAAAAAAGTAAAATTCAGTGCTGACTTACGACTTTTGGCTGTCCATCACAAACATTCATTTGACAGAATCTAAGTTGGAGACTATTTTTGTTGGGCCATTGAGATGAGTGTATCTGTTCCTTCCTCCTAATGTGGGTGGACTTTGCACTGCTACAGACTGGGGGTCGACTGGTTAGGTAGTAGTTTTAAAGAAACTATCGGTTAAAGCACTCTTTAAAAAACAAGCAAACAAATAAGAACCCTCTTGCCTATAAGTTACCCCTTAAAAAGTAAAGCTAAGTTTTTGTTTTTGTTTTTTTTGGGGGGGGGATACTGAATTTACTTTTCACTAATTGTTCTAATCTACTATACTTGCTTCTGTTTGTACAATGAAAATAGACTAGTAAGTTTCACTTTCTTTAGTCACTTTTGCCATCTGGTTCCCATGCAATAGCAGACTGCAATGATTAGGTTGCAAACATTGCTAAAGAAGGCTTGCTTAGAAATTCTCATTAAATATTTTAAAATGGAATATTGTCAGATTTGGGATTTTTTTTCTTGCAACTGAAAAGTTCACATACAAAATACAATTAAAATCAATGTAAATCAGTTTCTTGTTCGCTGATTTAAATCATGATTAGTTGGTTACTTAAATCACTTTGATGTAAATCAGTCCACCCTGCCTTAGGCCTCCGGTGTGTGGGTGGGTGTGTGTGTGTGGGTGGGTGGGTGTGTGGAGAAATACTACAATTTTTCCAGGTGCTTCAGTTGAAAATTGGAGCTGTTAGCACTGTGTGTGTTGCCCACTAACCCTGTTAGTTTTGAGTAATGTGTGTAAATTAATTTATATCAGTGAAGCTGACAGATTATCATAACTGTAGATGCTCATGAAATGAGGAACCGTATCATGTGACCACCAGCAGGTGTGCTGCAGACCACTGTTTGAGAAATATAGAAACCAGCTTGTCTCTGTATTTTCAGGAATACAGATACTTCTGTTAATATAGAGAATACCTAAAACATTGCATATGACTTTATTTTTATCTAGTGACCATTAAATCAACATTCTGCTTAACATATAAAAGCAGACTTGAAACTGTGGGGATGGGTTAATTTAAATAAAAGCTATTTCCATGTCAGTGAAAATGTGTATGCCAAGTATGCACAGAAAACTTCTTCAAAACGAAAGTTATAATGGAAACACTAGAAGACCCTTAGCTTGGGTAGCACTTGCTAGTTGTTATAAGGTCTGGCTTTTCCTAACTGTTTGCTTGCACTTTTCCTTTTTCTTTCTCCCCACTTTAAAGATATTAGATATTCTTGACCCAGGAATTTAGAGTCTGATATCAAATGATGCAGTCAGCCGTTTAAATTTAAACTTCCTATTTGTGCATCTGGATTTGTGTTCGGGAGTCTTGACTAAAATTGTTTTAAATGTTCAGAATCTTCTTTATGTAAGAAATTTCATATAGGTAGTATTTTCAAAATGATCTTCATCATGATTTAAAATGCATAAGCTGTAGGTTTTAGATTTTGTTACAATAATTCAGAAGCATAGTTCTGTGTCATGCATTGAATGTTTTGTCAAGTAATTCTTCTAGTAGTAATAGTTTTTTCCTCTGGAATTGTTTACACTAACAATCGTTTTCCTCCCCATCTTTCAGGTAATGTACAAACGAATCTTGCAGCAAGCAGGTTTTATACACTTTTCACAGCTTCAGTTCCTAGAAGCAAAAGAACTTTTCAGGTAATTCTGTGTATTGACGAAATGAAAAACACTCATGCTAATAGTCCTTAAATAATGTTATATGTTTGAATTTAAAGGCGTTTCATAGGAATATTTTATGATGCAAGTGTAATACTGCTGTGGTAGAAATGACTATGGTTGAAAAGGACCAAAGTAACTTTGGAACACTTTGTGATTGGAAGAAGGGTAACCCATAATTTGTTAAGTTTGTATTTTTGTACCATAAATAAAATTGCCATAAAGTACTAGGGCACTGATCCTGCCCATGTGGAGGACCCACTGATTTCATGTACATGTAGATCACTTCCAAGATCAGGGTCTGATGGAGCTTTTGTTCTGCTTTCTTAAGTCTATTAATACTGCAAAATATGGCACACTGTCCACTTAAAGTACTTAAATTGCCGAGTAGGAGGGGGAGAAAGGGAAGAAGTATTAGTGCTTTTCAGTTACCCTTAGGGAAGCAGTAACATTTCTGCATTAAGGTAGACACAGTTGTAAATTAAATACTGGTGATGCACAACTGCACTGTCAAATTTTCCTATGAAGTTCTTTTATGTTCAAATTTGCCTTCTTACAGTGTTGGGTCTCTTTCACAAGATCTATTTCTAAAATCTACAAATCTTCCTGACTTTACTCTGACTTGGAAACAAAGTGACTGCTGATAATTTTGCTGTTCCGTCCTCATTTCATGAGTGTGGTTAAAAATGATGCTGGTCACCTTGGGTTTGGTTTTTTTGTTTTTTTGCTGGCAGTGTCTTCTATAAGTTTGTGGCATCTGGACTGTTCCCCTTTCTGCAATTCTGGAGACTGTTCAGTGTTGCAGCAAATTCCTGGCTGTCACCCCCCCCCCCCCCCCACTCTCCCGGGTTCCCACCAGAAAGAATTCCAGACCTGTATAAAAACACCTGAAATATGATTTGTTAACAAGCTTAATGCCAACCAGTGAGCTATGTGCAGAATGCTAACCACACCACAACTGTAGACATAAAAGAATTAATGTCTCTTGGCTACTGAAGCGATATCAAGGAGGGTAGAACTGTGAGGGATGCTAAGAAATTTCCCAATGTGCAGCACAGTGTTTGTACAATTTTGTGATGTAGTGGGAGTAGTGGACATTTAGCAGAGAAGAATAAGACAACAGAGTAAAGTAGAGAAATCTCCCCAGGAAAGTAAATGCCTGAACAGGTGGCTTCCTTTGCTCTTGAATCAGAGCAGTGTTCTGTATGTGAAGCAGCATTTATAGGCTCAACAGAATCCTGACTGTTCAGTCACCCGACCCTTTGCTGTGCAGGGCTCTGGGGTCAGACTTGGACTGGCATGTCAGGACACCCTCTCTCCAGAGGCGCTATGACTCCAACCCCAGAAAAGCTCAATTAGGAGTTTCTGAACACTTCATGGAGAGAGTCTAAGGACAAAGAGGAATGCATCTGGTCAGGTCATGAGGAATCCCAGGCCAGAAGAGATCCAGAGTACTCCCAGTATTGAAGAGGGTCGTCAGCTCCTTGAGAGGGCAGAATTTAGGGCTGCTACGTAGTTTTCTTCTCCCCAAGATTAATTGTAGGATTCTTGCGAGGAGACTATCCCACAAGCAGTGAGCCTTGAATCCTGAAGGTGAGGACATGTATCTAAAGGGCTTAGCCTCTTATCAGGTGTCTTGATAAAAAGGGCTTCAGAGACATCCCACCTTGGTCACAGGCATGGAGTTACTCCTGCAAAATGGGCAAAAAGAGCCTAAAAAACCCAGGAAGCACAAAAGGGAATGAGTATAAAAATCTAAAAGTTTCCTCCTCTTACTCAGACCCCGCCTCCTCTGCTCAGGAGGGAGAGCTTTCTGATTTGGGATCTGAGCAGGGCAAGGGGAGGAAAATGTTATCCCTTTATAAATTTGGTAGTGCAGGAAAATGGCATCTTCCATACAGATCTAACCAAATGTAATAGCAGATGAGAAGACTATGGGCAAATACCTGCCAAATCCCAGCCTGAGACAGGAATTGGCTGTCCCTTTCCTTTGAAGATATAATCAGGGATGAATGGGAATGCTCTGAGAAGGGAAAGCTTATAAGCAGGCATAATATAAGATGCAAGAGCCAAAATACTGGAAGTAGATGGTGTGATGGCATCATAGCAAAGGATATGATCATCAGATGAACTGAAAGAAAGGTGGAGGTCACCTTGAGGAGGGACTTAGAGCCTTCCTTGAATGTTCTGAGCATCCCTGGCCACTGTCTATTTTATGAGAGCTACATTCTCCTGGTTAGATGACCTACAGGTTTTGGATGACAAGGGCCTGACTTCAGGTCTGTCCTTATGAAAATATCCCTAGTAACGTCTTTCATTGCAGACATGACAGTGGACAATGAGATTCTCAGCTAGGTGCCACATCTGGTCTTGGACTGCAAATGCTCATGCCAAATAAACTGCATGCTCACCCAAATTCATAGGCTCCTCTCTGTTTGGAGAAAAATTGGATAAGATAGTGGCAGACAGAGCATCCAAACCAAAGCAGTCCCTCCTGTCTCCATTCAGTACCTCTGGCACTACAAGCCCAACAACAGGGAGAAACACTTCTTTTGTGATGTGGATGAACAAAAGTGCTACAGATAAAGTGGCAGGTATGTCAGGGGAAAACCATGCATCAAAACCAGAGGTGATTGCAATATATGGAGTTTGTGATGATAGCAAAAGACTGTGCATCTGGCCTGATGTGAATCTAGGAGACTGAATATCCCCCTCAGAAGGATGGTCTGTCTCCACCATAACCCTAAGAACTGGTTCCCTCAGAAGAAGGGTTCTATTGCTTTTATATCCAAAAGGTGTGGTCTCATTCAGCCTCATGTAGTGTTTGATAGGATTGCCAGATTGGGTGATTGGATGAAGAAGAGATGGAGTGGGGACCTTCTGGTTTCTTCTGCCATGGGCAAGATTCCACATCAGGTCTCCAGAAGTTTTTGCTGAAGGTTTGGAACTGCACATCATTATGCATGCAAGTTTGGGTGCTAGTTCTAGTCCAGATACTGGAGTCTCTCACATGGTGGACAATCCCATGGAGGGTCCCCAGTCAATGGTCTTTCTATCTGCCCTACTCATGAAGGATGCCAGCCTGTTGGGGTGAAGAGCACATCTGGGACAAGAAAAGTGCAGGACACATGGAGTCCTCTCATCACTATCAAAGCATCAGCCTTGCGGAAGTGAGTGGTGATGCGTCTCCTATGAAGGTTCCACAGCCACCTCACGGATCATGTTCTCTTCTGGTCCATTTGGACAAGAGCAGCATGCTTGCAAACCTCAATCAAGGGAGAACTCAAAGCTGAGTCTTATGCTTGGAAGTGTTGGAAGTAATGGAATGGGCAGAGGAGAAATTAGTTTCATAAGAGTAATAGACAAAAAATGAGAACTAAACCAGAAGGCAGATTGACTCAGCAGATGCACCATCAACAACTTTCAGTGATGTCTGAATCTGAACATCTTCAAACTGATCTCATGGAAGTATGGTTTCCCAGCAGTCAATCTGTTTGCCAGTCATAAGAATGGAAAGCTGCTAAAGTACTTCATTAGGGAAGCAGATTGCAGGTGACTGGTGATGGACACTGGTGGTTGAAGGGCTTGCTTTATGTATTTCCACTGTGGTGATCATAGCGCTGCTATGTATTAATCTACAAATAACATGTAATATTGTAAATGGCTTAGTGAGGTCAAGTTACTGTATCGTAATAGAGTTCTTAGAGCAATACATTCATACTGGAAATTCTAACTTAATAGGGGGCTGTGGGAGGAGCAAACGAGACCGACACCCAATAGATCTGATGCCCCAACACATGCTTGAAAGACAATGAATAGCTCAAGCTGTTAGCTTCAAGAATGCAGTCTCCAGTCTCTCAGAGATTACAAACCTTATTTTGCCAAAGATGGGAAGCTAGAAATCAAAAGCGTATTTTTTCCTTTGTAGTAAAGGCCTCCTTCAGATAATTGGTGTTGTATATGGTGATCCAAAAATAACTTGCTGTTCAGTCATTTATTTTCAAAGGAAGATTTCTCTATTTCAGTCTCTTAACCTCTCCTTTCTTAATCTTCACTACCTGCTACTTTCCATACATCACAGAATTGTCGAAATGCTGGGCTGCAGAATAGGAAACTTTTACCCAATAATTTCCTTTTTGCTAGTACCTCTCTCACTTTTTCTTCTCCCTGGTATGGCTTCATGATCCAAGGGATGTTAATTTTGTCTGTTTTGTAGGCCAGTTAGCCAAGTGTACCTAGAGAATATGATTAGTAACAATAACCTTAATGCCAACCTGTGAACGAAGTTTTTACACAACTTTGAAATGACTCTATCAGGAAGCCAGAGAGGGGCCATAGCCAGTACAGGCTATGCTGCAACACTGAATCCTCTCCAGAATTGTGGAACAACCCATACGTCCTGGTAGCAAAAAGGAAGTGTTTAAGTAAGAAATTTTCCATTCCTATCCACTCCACCTCCATGACTTGTAAAGAAATTGGTCCGCATTCATACTCCATTCTAATTACTTCAGTTCAAGGCTGTGGAAGGGAGGAAGTTTTCTGCAGATGATCAGTAGCTACTTACTGATGAGTTGCAGTGGAAAATCGAAGTAGTGAACTCCCTAGAGCTGTCTTTGCCTCACCAACCTGTCCAAATAGCAGATGTTGATTTTTATACTAGCACATTCCATTGTTATGCTTTTTGCAGCGTAGTTGGGTGACATTTCTTATGGATAGCTTATTTTTAAAAGCTGAGTCTTACAGTAAATCCCATGGCGTCTTGAATCTTAAGTCTTGATTTCTTGCCTCAAGACCAGGAAGGGAGGGGAGAGCATAAATATCTCTGCTCCTTCATGCCTTTCTGATCCTGTGGCCCGGTAGTGGGCCATGATGGCTCATGATGCAACTTGAAACCGTCTCAGTGATCTGGTAGCTGGAGAGCTCCTGCACTTCTGGGCAATGTCCACGAAGTCAAGTCCTGGGCCTAGGCGAAGGCATGATAGATTACCCCTTATGTTGGAAGAATCTTCGTTTAGGAGGCCAGTTAGGCTAGCTAGAACAGTGCAAAGGAGCCAAAGTGGGGATGGAGGTTATAGATATGGTTTTCAGAAATTGTATCCGATCACCGTACTTCTAACATACATACGCTTCTTCCATCGCTTATAAAAAATACCAGGTGGGGAGAAGTAATTTAGGATGTGACTTAGCAGCCCTTGTTCTGTGTGAGCATTCTGCTTCTGTTGCTGAAGGTTTACATTAGTCCTGTTCTGTCCCGGAGAGTGTCTGCAAGTGTGGGAAATAAAACGAGATCCAGTCATCCCATCAGTGTGGTTGCAATGCTAATTTACTTCAGTTGGGGCCTTAGAACTTAGTGCAGTCTTCTGAGAGACTTTTCTACAGTTTCTGGATCTGCTCTGTGTGAATATTAGGTCTATTTAAACTTGTGTCCAAATCTGACTAGTGTCCCAGGCATTGAAACCATAACCGTATAAGTCAGGCAGATGTTTTAGACATCCTTGGATGCCCTATGAATCTGAACATACGCAGTAACTTGTTCTCCTAGTCAGACAATTAACTCTCAAAATATACTTCAGGAATATTTTCAGCCAGGACTGAAGGAGCATCTTGGAAAAAAAACAAGGCTTCTGTTAGCACAGGGAACACTCTTTAAACATTGGTAATTCATTCTTGTAACTAAGGTGGGTTTTGACACTCTAGAGGTTGTCTATACTTCACATGTGAAGGTCAGCACCACTCGTCAGTACACAGCATGTTGTTGTGTGTGCATAAATAGCTGTTCATTTAATCAACCTTTTATTTTCCAGGCTATTTACCATATGTTGGCAACTACCCATTCCAGCCCACATACAAAATTTCTTTTAAGGCAGAGAGTTCTCCCTCAGCTTATTACTCTCTCTTTAAAGAAGAGCTAATTTAGTGAATTCTGATGCTGATGAAAGGTGCCAGGTGAACCATCCTGGAAACAAGTTACTGTTATCAACAGAACTCATACTGTACTGGTGGTTTCGTTGGGCCTCGGCCCTCCGTGAGAGCACAGTCAGTGCATCCAATCCTTAGTCTCAGAGACTAGCACAAATAATATAAATTAGTAGCCCCTAAAAGCTGGACAGGGACTACCAACTAATTTCACATGGGCCACAGCTGTTGTATGATGATTTGTCAGTACTTGTTTGAAGTGGATTCCAGTTATCTAGAAATGAAAGGCTGATCATCCCCTGACCAGTCCCCACTGAATCATGAAGTTCTTATGTCCTGGAGTACATACATGGAATGACGCAAGGGTTCTCCCATAGAACTAGAAAAATCCCTAGACTTGTTCTGGGGAAAGTGTCTCTTGTACTAAGATTAATAAAATAACTTTTAAAAATGGACCATTTTAATGGTTTCCTTACTCTCAAAAGCATGTGTGCCCACAACCTCAGTATGGTTTTTTTGTGTGTGTGCGCCTATGTATACTTTTTCTTTCTTTTTTGCTTCATTTAGTTTGACACTGTAATTGCAGAACTAGCCAACTTGATGTCCGGGAGCTGATCTCTCTGTACCCCTTCCTGTTGCCTACTTCCTCTTCCTTCATACGGTCTCATCCGCCTCTTCACGAGTATGCTGATTTAAACCAGCTGACCCAAGGGGACGAGGAGAAGATGACAAAGTGCAAACGATTCCTTATGAGTTATTTGAATGAAGTCCGCAGCACTGAAGTTGCAAATGGCTGCAAGGAAGACATTGATACAGCTTTGCTCAAGCTATATGCAGAGGCTAATCATGAAAGCCTTCTGGATTTACTGGTCTCGGAGAATTTCTGTCTTCTAACAGACAGTGCTGCCTGGCTGGAGAAACACAAAAAGTGAGCCATTTCCATAAATATATCACCAACGTTGGGGTGGGGATGAGAAAAATAAGTAGTGTTTTGTTTGGGTCTGTACACCAGCCATTCACTTAAGGATTTGAACCCATTTCTCTAGATGTCCCAGTCAGACTAGGCTTAGTTTGGTTTGTGGTGTTGGTGTGTACACAAATGGTGGTAGAGCATGACTGACAATTTTTTGAGAGAGAGAGAGACTGGAATGTCTGGATGTGGTTGAAGTGCAAACTTGAGGTGCATTGGCAGAGTTGTGTGTAGGGAGCTTGCAAGCCAGCAATTTTATGCTGGTTCAGGCAAGTATGATTTGAACTTCTTTTTCAGAACTAATGAGTTTGAAAATGAAAACTTTGGAGGGGAAAAGTCCCCTTGAAGTAGGAACAGTGCTTGAAACACCTAGGGATCAAGCAATCTAAGTAGGCTTAAAAGAACTCAGCTGTCATTTAGGATACTTAATTTTAACTACTAGTACAAAGTGACATGTATGGTATTGAACAAATGGTAGGGTGACTGGTGTTGTCCTTGTGATCTGAGAGTGTGGTGATTAGAAGTGGAACAATAAGAACAGAATGCTTCCTTGTTTTTGAGATGTCTTGCGGTGGGAGAAGAGAAGCCTTAATACATGAACAGAAACTACTTTTAAGTAGCATTCTAATTAATTCTAGAGGTAAACTATTTAGTAGTTCGCTTTAGAACTACTAGTTTATTCACTGACCAGAAACTGCATGTTTGAATTCTGAAGTCTATTTTTTTTTCCCTGCTGGTGCTTCCACTGAACTGAGAAAAGGAGAACAGTTGAGAGGCCCAAAGGGCTTTATTTTGGAATATCTTAGAAGGGGAGGACACAGAAAAGAATAAAAAAGTACAGGATCAGATGCTTGACATTCAACACTGTTCAGAAAACCATAGACAATAAATGCACCCAGAAAACATGTGAAAATACTAACTTTAAGCAATGTGTCTTCACCTTTTTCTTTTCTCTCCGCCCATCCAAAAACATCTCACAAGGGTATAAAATAGGATAATTGATGGGCTGGATTTGAAGTCACACTTGTAATTTTCATTGGATTTAAGAGTGTTCTACTGTTTCAGATGCCCAGCAAATACACTTAATGACAAAGACTTTACATGACTAGTTAGAATAAATGTGAAAGGTAGAATTCTAAGCTCATGGAAAGAGAGCAGCATTAGAATGAAAACAATGGAGAGCCATACTATAGTAGAACAAATTCGGTAGCATGGGAAATGCTTGTTCAGAATTGCATATTGCTGTGTCTTGACTGTAGTCTACATTGCAGTAAAGAAAACCAGATTGTTTGGTTTTATTTATAGAGAGGAAGAGGTTTTTATAAAATACTATAGTGTAAAAATGAGGTTTTGATTGAATAACAGCTGTTAATGAATAAGAATTGTTCAACTGATATTTAAAATAGAACTTTCTGAATAGGCGAATTCTAAAATGAAGGAAAGAATGAAATTTATGAAGACCGTAAACCACTGCTCATTCTCCTGTGCTATTTGTACCATGTTTAAACTGATGAAGAGGATCTATTTTTTTTTTTTTTTAAATACAGGTATTTTGCACTTGGACTCCTGTATCACTACAATGGTCAAGATGCTGCAGCACTTCAGGTTAGAATGACAAATCTGTGTTTAATCAAGATGATGATGATGATATAAAGCTTTTGTTAGTTCCTCCATAAACCACCCTGAAAATGTGTCTACGTAATTCTAATTTCAAAAATAGCATATATTCACAGCTGGATGAACTTTCTCTTAAAATCTAATTCCTAAAATTGGTTACAGTGTTAGAGAAGTACAAAGCCACATAAGTGATTATTAAAAAAAGCTGTTTTTTCAAGATAAACTTGTACACCATAATAATACCTAGCCAGAACTATGGTGGGCTTATTGCTATAGAAATCCCAAGAGTGTGTATATGTACCCTACTTGCACAGATATGATTACAACAGTATCTTCAGCTAGAAGCATTAAAATGTTTTCAGTCTTCAGACAGAATCATCTCTTGCTGAATAACTTAGTAAAATATGGTCCCTTCAGTAGATTGTAAAGATGTCTTAAGTAGCTTGCTTTTTTCTGTTTTCTGGGATACAGTTGTTTCATGGATTTAAATAAACTTTGACTTGTGCATATTTGACTAAGTAAAGGAAGCAAAGTAGTCACCCGAGTGATCCTAGGCAAAAAAGCAGCCTCTGGATATGCTGTGTTTAATTGTGCATCAGCAAAAACTGTTCCAATATTTCACAGGCATACCTCTTCATTAAGAAATTTTTTCCTCTGTCCTGGCCTTTCCTTTCTATAAGGGTTTAGTCCCTTCTTCAGGGTCTGAATCAAAGCCCATTAAAGTAATGGTAAGACTGGGTCAGGTCCTTGGTGCAGAAATGAGGTGGTGTGGGGTGAACAAAATCATTCAGCATATAACTTCTTAACCCAATGATGCCCTTGAAATAGTGACTGTCAGCTACTTAGCCTAGTTCTGACAAACTTGTACAAATACTTGTAAATGTGTTGATTGCAGCTGCTAGACAAACTAATATAGTTCTGCACATAGGAACAAAAGAAGCCTTAAAAATAAGGTTGCTTGTTGCTAAAGTGCTGTCTGATTCAGTTATTTTAAACCTGTGCTGGAATATTAAGAGCAGGATTCAAGTAGAATCCAGAAGCTGAGTGTAACTATAGAGCAGTGATACACAGATCTCTGGTTCAGTAGCCAAATTAGTGATCAGCATTACCCAAAAGAGCTAGCATAGTGTGAATTCATTTTCATTTACTATGAAAAAATATATATATGAAATACTGTGACTCTTTTGGGTAATGCTGATCACTAATTTGGCTCCTGAACCAATGAGGTCTGTGTATCTGTATATATATTATTCTGACAGAAAAACGACTAACCAAGTATTATTTTATCAACTACAATTGATAGTAAAAGCATTCTGATTGGTCAATAAACTTAGATTGGTTGATAATTAAATCACACAATATATTAAAGAGCCGCAGGAGACCCATTAAATACCCACCGACGGCTCTCCAGCCTCAGTCTGAGTATCACTGCTGTAGAGCAAAGAGAACCAATTCCAAACTGATGCAAGGAAATATTTTTTCACAGTGCATAATTAGACTATGCAAGTCATTGAGGCCAAGAACTTCAGCAAGATTCAGAAAGGGATTGTACACATGACTAAAAAGAATATCCAACATTAACGCTCCCAAACTCTAAAGGAATATTAAACCTCCATGCTTTAGATTTAAGTCAGTCTCTAACCATCGGGGACTAGGAAGAGGGATGAGAGAGAGTGTGTGCGTGCACTAAGCTCGATCGGACCCATCAACAAAAGGAAGATTTTTTTTTTTTTTTTTTTTAATTTAGAAGTAGACTCAGTATAAGATATTTTAAGTATGATATTAAAGGCAAACTCCATAGATGTTTAATTCTTGTACACTTTTTCTGTTTCAGTTATGGGTGAAAATAGTTAATGGAGATATTCAAGATTCTACACGTTCAGACCTCTATGAGTATATAGTAGACTTCCTTACCTTCTGCTCAGACCAACAGTTAGTGTGGAAGTATGCTGAATGGGTTTTACAGAAAAGTGAGGAGGTTTGTGGTTGTATCCCTTCTTCAAACAAATAGTTCTAGACAAAAATTCATGGTAAAATTTAATTTACTTCATCACTTTCCCCTTCCGTGTTTCTTACCCCTCTAAATCTTTCCACCTTAACAATCTTATCTAATTTGTTTGATGCAAGTGCTTCATTTCAGAATCTGCAGATGTCTACTGTAAACAATAGATTTAAAAAAATATTAATCTGATTCAAACAATGGAAGAAATTGCATTGTATATGCTAAACAGGATTTATATTAGCGTTTTTGTTCATTTTAATAAGGATATTTTTGTGTATGAAGAGAGAAACACAAGCTTATTTCATGTGTTAATAGTTCAGTGCTGGTAATCCATTGCTCTAAGAGGCTGCAGTAGTGGTGACTTGTGTTTGGGAAAGTGGGGGAAGTAACCTTTTCTCTTGGCAACACCTTTGGTGCTTCAAGAGTTAGCTGTCAGGAGCGGCTTATGCTCTTTTCCTATCAAAGCCAAGTGAATCATTTCTGTAATACACATGAGTTTTTAGTACTACACTTGAAGGGACAACTGAGTGCTTGTGCTATAGATTGCACAAGTAGCAGCCTTGGTCCCATAAAAGGTACCATCTAAATAGGTTCTAGTTATTTCTGAATTAAGGTATGGTTATTCCATCTACTATTTAGCATGTATATTTAACTGCTACTGGACCTCATGGACCTGAACTGTCACTGTGCTGTATCAAAAGCATGGCATTTAATGCCACAATTAGTAAACCATGTTGATTTTAGCCATTGTAAAAAGCTTATCAATTAGATTTACTTAAAGGCATTCAGAGGTAAGGTTGAAAATCTGAGCTGACATTCTGACCTTTGAATCTTACTTTTTTGGGGTATCTAATCTTTTTTGTTCTGCTTCTTTCACACTTGCATTCATGTCCTAGAATGAATAGTATTTGTTTGAAAAGGTCCCTGCAATAAAAGACTTACAAATTAAGCAATACATACAATTAATTAATGTATACATTATGAATTGGAGAGGCAGGTATGTGATGCATCAAGAAGCAGAGACAGAACAGCACAGTTCAGTATGTCTTGTTAATCCATTATTTTTGCTTAAAGTGTGTTCTGGATATTTTGTATTGATTTCTTAAGTTAATTATGTTAACAAAAAAAGTGAGGGCTTAAAACAAAAAATAAAGGTGTAGTGTGACTTCCTAAATGCAACTAACTTGTTATAGGTTGGAGTACAGATTTTTACAAAAAGGCCTTCGGAAGAACAGCAAAAAAACAGCTTTAATCCAGATGATGTCATGAACTGCCTTAACAAATACTCCAAGTCACTTGTTAAATATCTGGAGTATCTAGTCTTGGATAAAAAAATAGAGGTAAGCTCTTCAGAAATACCAGAAAACAGTTTGAGTCAGTGTGCAAGGTGGGTTACCTCAAATGGAGAGCCTAAATTAGAAATTTTTATGAAGCCTTTCTTAGCAAATTTGAACATGTTGTACAATGGGTTTCAAGTTCACCCAGAAGGCAGAGAAAGAAAAGGTAATTTTGTGTGTGAAGTGTAACCATTGGAATCAGGACACCTGGCTTCCAATCCTGGCTCTGCAACATCGTGCTTGTGTGATATTGGGCAAGTCACTTAACCTTTCTGACACTATCTCTGTACAAGGTATGCTTTCCTGCCTTATTGGTGAAGCTTAAATAATTTACTTTAATTTAATATTAATAATTTACAAGTACTTTGAAAACTTCAGATGGAAGGTGCTATAGAAGTGCCAGCTATTACTTACATAGTGCTATTCATGTGCATTGCGCAGTGGACATGAAGAATGGTGAATAAACATATATGTTTCTTGTTGCAAGAAGTTTGTTACTTTGATAAGCAACATACCAGACCAGGGTGGAGGGGAAGCTGTCTCCTAAAACTTAAACTTTTTTTTTTTTTTAGTTCCAGTTGGAACACCTGCACCAGTGGAAGTTTTGTTGTCAGGCTTACATGTTTTTACCACAGTTACATATCATGATGCTAAACACACCTGAGGTGACCTGAGCTTGTCTGTTTCTACCAGTAAATTATCAACCAGAGGGAATTACAGATCTAAAAAATTCTCCTGTAGGCAAGGTCATAAAAAAAACAATGATTGAGCAATAGTTGCTAATCTTGTTACGCTCTGATAGTGTTTCTTTTAATGTCACACTTTCAGTATTTCAGAGGCAGGCATGTTCTCCAATCCCTGTGTAGAGTCAAAGGAGCATAACTTCATAGAATTAAGTCATGTAATACCCTTGTAAGGTCTCACCAAGTAGTCTAGAAATTGCATATGCAGGAGTTGTTTACTTACCAATGGCATCCAACACCTCTCGGATTGGAACGCTGTAGCCATTTATCAGTACGCAGCAGCACTGTAGAACAGATCTTAAAAGTGAAACAAATCTCCTGAGACAGATAAATGGTGTTATGCTGAGGCACAAGGAAAGTGATTTGGCCCCGGTAGCAAAGCAAAGAAATGATAGTTAAAAAAATAGGACTTCTAATGTCCAGTTTCCCAACTTGAACAGTTAACAAAACTTGCATTCTTGGGATAAATTGATGGTTTCTTCCTCCCACCATTCACTAAAATCCTGCAGTGGAAGGGTGGAGGCAGCACTGACCATGCTACTGAACATATATCTTTCAATGAAGCAATGGCACTAGACTGATGTCCTGAATATTTCTAGGTAAACCAGGTTACCAGATTACTGACTATATTATATTACACAGTTTGAGACAATGCACAGTTACACACATTAGGAACAGTTTGAACTACTTACATACTCTGTGTTCTAAATTAACTATTGCCACTCAATCCCAAGAGTCATTGTGGACTACTTCAGTGAAAACCTCTTCTCAATAACAGTGGTTCAAAAATATCAGACTTCAGTTTTACTAAGTAGGGAATAGTGAGTAATGCTGAAAACGTTATGCCATTATATAAACTTTAGCATACCCTCAGATGAAGTATTTTATCCAATTCTGGTGGCCTTACCTCCAGGTATATCACAGAAATAGAAAAGGTCCAGAGAACAGACTTAAAAATGAAGAGAAAATAATTAGCTTAAAACTATTCAATTACAGATGAGGTAGATACAGAGGACATGATAGGATATGTTTTAAAAAAAAAAAAAAAAAAAATTCCTGTTATCAAGAAGGTCAAGTGCTCTTTCACACTCTCATAGTACAAGATCAAGGGGTGCCCAATGAAATTGGAATGCAGCAAAAATTAAATGATAAAGGGAATTTTTTTTTACACAACTCAACTCACCAGTGGAGCTCATTGCAAGATCCTATTGAAGCCAGGAGCTCAGTAGGAGTAAAATAAATATTTGACATTTATATAACAGGAATATCTGCTGTAATAGTAGGATAAATATAAGGATATAGACTCTGGTGCTTTAGAGCAGAAACCAACAGCTATTAAACAAGATACAAGACTAGATGAACCATTGATTTGAAGGGACAAAAGGCTTTAAAACTTACTAAAATCTTCTGGAGAGCACAGTCTAGAAGATTAAAAACCTATTCAATTTATATTGTAGTATTTACTACACACACCAGTGTATTTACAGTAAATATCTAATAAAGACTGATCACTGTTTAATTTTGTTAGCTGGATTCTTTCTCTTGTAATTGCATTTTTGTATGTATTGAGTTAATCTTGTCCTTTATGCTTGCAGAAGGAAAAGTACCATACCCACTTAACTGTGTTGTATTTGGAAGCAGTGCTAAAATCTCTGACTGCAGAAAATCGTGCAGAATTGACTGAAACACAAGCTAAGCTACGCAGTCTTCTTCAGAAATCTGACTTTTATAGAATTCATTTTATTTTAGGTAAGAAGTACATTTATCATGTTATAAACAAAAGATAATATTATCCTTTGACAGTTTCTGCAGAGACCAGGGACCAAGACTTGGGTAGGTATGGAGATGGAACAGGTTTGAGACCCCTTGGTATAGGGTAGGGAAACTTATATTGCTTTTATCTGGGCTATACCTGTTACATGGAGAAAGCATTGTGGTTTCCAGTGCCATCAAACACTGCTCATGATCCTAAAACAAAAATAGAATATTTGAACTAAGTCTGCTCCAATACACTAAACTGGCTGCTACTGTTTTAATTACTCCTTATCAACATGAATGATCTTTTCTTATGTTGCACCATACGTTCACATGGCATTTAGCGGACAAAAATGACAGTGCCAGTCATTGAAGATGTTACCGTGTAGGTTAAAGTCTAACCAACGGTAAAGGTAGTATTGTATAAAAAAGATCCCCTTTAAAATCTTACATATCAGAGCAAAGAGCTGCTAACTGTTGCAATACCTAAAATTGGAAACATTGAATTGCTATTTCATAATTGTACATGATGATGGAATAAATTGGTAGTGCACTAAAGGTAGGCTTTAACCACCTTTCGGCTTAATCATGGGTGGTGGTTAGAAATGCACACTAGTGTTTTCCCAACTGAAAATAAACCAACATATTTTGGAAGGAAATTACTTGTTGCTATTAAATTTCTGCAGTTATGCTGCACATACTTACTGTAAATACTGTTACCCTCAAAAATCTAGGGCACCACGCTTGTACCCTACTGAGGGCTCAAGTGCGATCCGGTTAATTTAGGTACCCCCACCCTTTCCTTACCAAGGGCTTGGGGTGTAAGGCACCTACCCTTACCCATGGGGCTCAGGGAAGAACCTGGTCACTTTAAGTACCCACCCCTACTCTTGAGGGGTCTTCAGGATCTTTTCTCAATGAAAGAGCCTTACCCAGCGGTGCTCTAAATGTCTATTTATTAGCCACACACACAGAATACGTATGTCAAGCAAATCTGTTATGCCCACCACTCCCACACACTTCACCCAATGGCCAGTCAGGATCAACTCGTCTGGGTTTGCCAGTGATGCATCTGCTTGTCAGTCGTGCAGAGTGGTAAGAGTACTAGCAGCTTGATGTTGAACTGCAGTCTAGCGATGGCTCTCAAAAGAGCATTGTTTTCCATTTACATTATATAGGTAAAACTAGCTATCTCCTTTAACTTTACTAAACCTATCCCATTATTCAATACTCCTAGGTAACGAAATTTAACCAATCATGTTCTAGCACCTGTGTGTTCTCCCTGCTTAAGTCCTTTTTTCATTTTATCTTTTATACCCAAATTGTAATTTATTTATGATCTTCTTTCTTTGTACAGATGGCCAGCATAAATTCACTGGTCAGAACTTAGCTTCTCTCTTTTACCCTTTGCTCTGTCTTTCTATCTGTATCCTTCCTAAACTTCCCAGCGCCTGGGTGTGTCTCCTTTACAACCCTTGGTAGAATCACTCTATTGAGGGGCATTCCTGAGATGGGAGATGCGTTAGCAGCAGTAGAGCATTTTTCTTGATTTTAGTGGGAAAATCCCCGAGTTTCGTCCAAGGCTAGTTTAATATGGGGTTAAGTCTCAGGCCTATAGTACATTTGCTGCAAATTAAGATTTTCCTCCTTAACAGGAGATTTATAGAGGGATTAAATCATCCCTCTTCTCTGCCAGGTGTTAACACTTAATATTCCAGCTGCCAAAACATAGTTCTGGTATTAGTATTTGTATGGTCTCTTTCATAAGAGGGACATTTGCTCAACAAGACTTTTTGGACTTGAAAGATTCCAGAATTTGAAGGGAGGCTGAGAAATGTACTCACTGGTATTTTTCACAGCTCACAATATGGGCAGAGCTGCACTGAGTGCACAGGCTAGATTTATAGAAAATATACTTATTTTCATATAAAGTACATGGAATGACACTGCCTTTTGTCACCTAGAGAACAGTATTTAGCCATTTGTTTTCCCCAGCTTTATTTTTACTGTTTACTTTTATTGGAAATTATGTATTGGAGATACTTGCTTTAGTTGCCTTAAGTTTTGATTCCTTTTGGGGAGGCAATAATGTCCTTTGTTGAACAGAGCACAGTCTTAAATTGATTCTCATTTGACAGATAAAATCAAGGGCACAAATCTTCATATGGAAAGGGCAATACTATATGGAAAACTGGAAGAGCATGACAAAGCTTTGCATATCCTAGTCCACGAATTAAAGGACTTTGCTGCTGCTGAAGACTACTGCATATGGAGCTCTGAGAATAAAGATCTACCATACAGGCAGAGGCTTTTCCATATGCTGCTCTCTGTGTATCTAAATCCAGGCTCTCCGGGCTGTGAAGTGGTCATGGCTGCTGTGGATCTCTTGAATAATCATGCTGCTGAATTTGATGCAGCTCGTGTCTTACAGCTTGTGCCTGACAGCTGGTCAGTACCGCTCCTCTCCCCATTCCTGACTGGAGCAATGAGGGAAAGTATTCATACAAAAAGAATGACTCAAATTACACTTGGGTTAGCAAAAGCTGAAAACTTAATCTATAAACATGACAAGGTGGGTGTGTTGCTTTCTTTATCATTTAAATAAATGTTTTTGGGTTTTTTTCTTCATAAATTAAGGTACTTCTTTCTTGAGGGAAGAAACCTTTCCCTTAGTTCTCTTAAGTTATCCAAAATCCTTTTTTCTCTGGCTGTACCTTCAGTTCTCATGACAGTTCTGATAATTGCCCAACTCTACCCACTGTTAAATTTCAAAAGATTGTGACAAGCTACTTCATTTCCCCTTTAAAAGGAGATGATTTTGGGCCTAGGTAGAGTAGTGGCTAGCTTAGTGTAGTTTCTGTTTAGGTTGCAAGTGAGAGAATGGGGTGTTCCGAGACTAATAATGCATGTATTATGCACTTCTTGTCAGGTGTTTTGTTTAGTTTCATGATTAGCATGCTCTACTTGATCAACTTAGGACTGCAGTAATTGGGAATTTTCAAATCAGGATTGAGATGTATTGGACAGAGTTGGGTAGTGACATCTGCATCCAACTCAAGCCTACTCGATCACTTCTATAAGCACAATGTGCACTGAGAAACCCCCTTCTATCACTTAGTTACATTACTTAAAGCTTCCAACGTGCTCTAACAGCATTTAATTGAGAGAGTTAATAAATGATCCTTAGTCAGATTCTGCAGGTCATGTCTACACTGCCAGGGCTGCATGGATTGATGCAGTGGGATTGATTGAGCAAGCCATGGAGACCCACTCAGTCGATCCCGGAAGTGCTCTCCGATCAACGCCATTAATCCACACCCCGCTCTGCCCCCCGAAAGGAGTAAGGCTGTGTCGACTGTAGGGCATCTCACATTGATACAGCGCAGTGAAGATGCCACGGTACGGCAACGTAAATAAGTCGACGGGAGATACACAAGCTACATATTGTATGTAGCTTGCGTATCTCCTGTCGACTGCCGGCGGCAGTGTAGATCAGGCCTGAGACAAGAATCTATGGGCTAATACATCTCTAAGGAAAACTGAGTAATGTACATTTACGAAACCTTTTATACATTCCATCTAATTACTTGAGAAGCTGAGGGATTTGAATCAAGTGCCATTTTTTAGAAGTGTTGATTAGGAGGAAACATGGAAGAGTAACAATGAACTGCTGTTAATATGGAAAATTAGTCCAAGTTAAATTAAATAATCAATGTAATTGGGCTTTATAAATCCCAATCAAGTGACCATGTCTATCCACTCAGTACAGTTCAGGTAATGTAGTTGTATTGTAAAAAGTTTTAATGGACACTGTTGTCTTATCAACAACCTGATTTGTTATGTGGTGTTTGTTCCAGTTCCCTTCTTGTTTTGCAGTGATATTGGATTCATTTTTTTTCTCCTACTTATAGGTTAAACTAAAAGGAAGCCCAATTATTCTTTCGGACAAAAAGCTCTGCCAGGTGTGCCAAAGTCCTTTCTGTGAGCCTGCATTCGTGAGATACCCAAATGGTGGTATGGTTCACACCCATTGCGCTGGAAACAGATTCTTGGCCCATCACTTATTCAATCCTAGCAGTCAGACTTGAAATATGTTCCAGTTGCACTACTTTCCATGACTTATACCTTGGAAAACATGCTGGATAAAGAGCAGAGTGCAGCTACTTTAACTATAAATCAAGATGAAGAGATTGTCCTGGGGCAAATGGGAAGATGTCAATAAATGTGAAATGTGGCCACTTATCTGCTGATCTTTATGAATGTAGACAGCAAAGAAAATATTAACTATCAGAAATGGAGACATGAAAGAGTAGGCTCTTCTGTGTATAGTAATAAACAAATCTACCTTCTGAAAGAAAATAAGCCTTTTCTTCACAGTCAGGATGGATACAGGGGCAGACGAATTATTTTTAAAGAAACTTAAATTTGCACTGCATGTGTTGCTTACAGATGTGGTGTGGTGGGGAGAAACTCTTTTATTCAGGAGTTGGATTTGTCTGTCTCTAGAATGCTTTATGAAGAGACTATGCAGTGTTGTAGCTGTATAGAGAAGAGACTGGCATATGATGCAGCTTATTCTCAAGAAAAAAAATGCATATCGATTGTTAGCTGCAGCATGTCCTCATTTTTGCCGAACTCTGTTCCACAGGATCACATTATGAACTTGTTCTGTACTCTACAAATTGTTGGCTTTTGATGCACTTTGTCTTTTTTTTCCCCATTCTGCTGTATTGTTATCATAAAACAAATTTAAGTACTGGCCTGTTGCTAGTTTCTACTATTTTGCTGTGTATAAAGTAATAAACTCAGTGGAAACTGATGGCCTCATACAGTCACACATCTGTATTTGAAAAACCCAGTTGTAATGAAGCTGTCTGATACAGACTGGTCAGACCCAAGTCACTTTTTTGTTGGGAAAGAGGCTTTAATAATTTTTAATAGTAATTTATTTATTAATATGCAAATATACTGTAAATACAGTTGAATAAATTGGTCTTATCATTATTGAATGTCCTTGGAGGACAAACATGTAACCAGTGATGTCAGGGTATGGGTTACATTATAAATGTCTGCTGCAATATAACTTTGACAGCAAGAAGAGACTTCAGTGGGACTCCTTGCAAGGGTTAGTGCTTGCAGATTCCTTTGTGAGATATAGGAGCCTAGAAGAGATGGTGTGAAGAAATCAGTAATCACACCCTGAGGTGCTAGTGGATTTAGTATGATTTAGTAAATGTTCTATACATTCTGAAGTCTTCTATTAGAGAGACAAGGTAGATGAGGTAATACCTTTTATTGGACCAACTTCTGCTGGTGAGAGAGAAGCTTTTGAGCTTCCACAGAGCTCTTCTTCAGGTAACACTTTTTCTATAATACTTTCAAAAATAACTAATTTATTGATCCTGTGAATTATTCACGATACTGTTCAACCAAATTTTGTAAGCAGCCTGAGAGTTTGGAAGAGGCAACTTCACGCTATACAAAAGGATTAAGTATGAACATATTTTTAAAACTTTAACACTTTTTAAGCCAAAGAAGAAATCAAGTCTTTCCCATAATTATGTTAAGCTATAATAGGTTCTTGCAGGATACAAGGTTGAAATAATTGGTGTGACTCCTCGGAATTTTCAGATTGGGTCAGTTGAGACTTTCAGCACAAAGTATATCTGTACAATGTCTTCTAGATACAGTCTAAAAGTGTGTGGGCTTTCACACTGTATGGTACCTGATGGTAGTCTGGGTGCATAAGAAATTTCTGTACCCTCTTGTTCAATTCTGTCATCAGTTGCTGGACTCTAGCCTGGAAGAATGTGACTTTTTTTTCCCCCAAAGTTTTTTGGGTTTATCATCTTTAATACTGTCTCCCTGACCCCAAGATCAGAAAATACAGCCATTAGGATTCTCTGGCTTGGCTTCTTACCCTTCATACCTCTGAAAGAGATTCTTTAGCATTTTTCTGTTTGAATGGATTGTTCTGAAGCCTGTAGGCTAAATTTAGGAAATTCCTGACCCCTTTATTTTTGTGAAGAACTTTTGACTTTCTTCCTGCAGGGACAAGAAGGATTCCCACATTAGGTCTCCTAATAAGATTTTCCAGCAATTCCATGCTCCTGTCCAATCCTGAATTGGCTCTGCTCAGCTCTTTGGTTTATTTTGTTCCCCTATGTTTAGCATGTTTGTTTTTTGTATACGACTGTAACTACTTTTTGAGTGGGGTATCGTAAATCAATATGCTCCGAAACACAGATTAATAAAATAAGTTCAGAGGTTGATATTGTAGACAAAATATTGTTGCAAAAACCCCCAAAGCATGTAACTCAAGGAGTACTGACATGTCAGGAAATCAGTGTTATATTCTGTAAAGATTTTAATAGACTTTTTTTATGTGAGCAGTAGCATGGAGCTGGTAAGAAATGCTTTATATATCCTCTAGGGGAAACATGCATTATATAAAAATATTAACCTTAGTACACTAATCTTCTTTTCATAAAGATGTCTCATTAATAAAAGGAAATAGGTTGTTTCCCCTTTTTAAGTAAGGTTTACTGTCCAGACAGGAAGTCAAATCCAGATGTTTTATATTCCATTTCAAGAAATGGAGCACTGGTGACTTTAACACCTGGCTAAAAGCAAATTTGTGGTAGAACACCTTAACTAATTTTACATGTGAATAAGACTAAATATTAGTTTTCTGTTAATATATTTAACATTATCTAAACATAACCTATAATTCATCTAAAACAAATTCAGCTCCAGCTATTGTACACATGCAAGGCAAATATAAAAAGCTATACAAAAAAGGATGATGTAGAATAACAATATAACCTGAATTGGCAGGATAATGAGCAAAAAACATGCTTATGTTTAACTCAAGGGAAACTCAGTTGCTCTGTAAGTGTAATCTTGGGGGGGAAAAATATAGTTTGAAATTCAACTTCTATCTCACTGCTTTCTATATATATGTATATAAATATAAAAAGAGAGAGAGAGCACGTGTGATGCCCATTTTGAATATAATTCTAAAATTTAGAGAAACACCTTTCTTTGACAGGAAGCCTGCTGGCAAAATTATGCATTATACATGAATTTGTTTCAGAACAACTCTGTCATGAGCAAAATGTAAATTAGCAGGTTTGTGGGACTACTGCCTCTGGCACAAAGACTATAATTAAACCTCTAATTCTGGATCCACTTGCAAGGCATTTGTTTGACCTCTTCAGTTACAGCATCTTATACTGCAGCCTTTCCATATCTGCTATTGTCATCCACTTTTGAGAAGTTACCTCCAATTAAATTCAGATTTTGTGGGAATTGGTACATTAATGCAACATCTCAACTGTGTATAACCTGTTTGGAATTTGCTAGAATTTCCAAATGAAAGTGATCCAAAGATAAATCCAGGTTCCATGGGGGACAGTGAAAGAACATGGCTGCTTATAGTATTTAATAACTCTGCTTAAAGTGTGACTTTCCCTGAAGTAGTTGTGGGATAATCTGGTTGAAAACACAATTGATTTAATGTCTTTCTCCTGGGTCACCCTTTTAAGATCTTTGAAGCAAAATGTCAGAGAAACTAACAAGATTGGGTCCAGAGCTGCAGGAAGATGCTGACCCACATATGTTGGTGCTCCTCCACAATGAACTTTCTCTCATTAGCTCTGCCTTTCTCTCTGTTTTTAACCTTGTTTAATATCCATAGCCGCAGCATTGATTTCAGTGTGGAATGCCTCCTGCTAATACCTTACATTCAGGGAGGCTTGGAGCATCTCCCTTCTAGCTAAAACACTTTCTATCAAAGAACGTGTTGGGTGTTTGTTTACTGCATCTTGGAGAGATTCATTAGAGATGGTGTCAGCTGCCCTGTTGCAATCTGGATAAGAAATGACACCAGCTATGCTTTCTCATTTTTCTGGTTTATTGTTGCCTTTGAGACACTTCCCTGTTGTGGCAGGGAAGGTGTGGTGCTTTCACAGCAGCCATCTTGCAGTCTCTGCAACTTTTCTTGTAGCAATTTATTCAGTCATTGCTGGTTCTGGAGTCAATTCAAAGCACTTCTGTCTTCAAGAGCAAGCCTCTCTAGTATATTACACTTTTGGTAAGCTTCCCAATCAAAATATCAGCATAGAATATAAAACAGCATTGCAATGATGATACCATTCAGCATTACTACTGGAGTTGAATCTTCTTTCCATCCTGTGTTGTCCCTACAATTTCAGATTCATATGATAGCTGTTATCAACATGAAACACTTCTCCGGTTGAGTTTCCTTTTTGCTTCAGCACCCAGCTCATCGCTTTCTTTACTGCCTGCATCTCGCACCTAATGAAACCTCACTGAATGTTGGCTGAGAATTTCAGGTAGCTCTCTGTTAGGGAGTCTCTCATTGAGTCACCTACTCTGGCTAATGTGCCCACAAAAGACCTGTTAGAGATGATAAAATTTTTCTCTGCTCCCCTCCAAAAAACTTGATCCAGTTGTTTTGTCCTGGTTTACGGTCAGCTTTTCTCCCTATCTGAAACAAAAAGGAGGGGAAAAATAAGACATAAAACAAAAACTGCACTTTAGAATCCCATGCTCTGCTCAAATTAGAGGCTAGAAACAGCAGTGAACAATCCAAATTATGCCTGTAAAGGATTTCAATCAGTTGTCCTCAATCTGTCAATAAATTGTCATGTAGTTTGACTGGATTACAAGAAGATTCTTGATAAATTGCTTACCCGTGTCTGAGACCATTGCTTTTTATGTACTATACATGCAGATCTGAGATTTTTATGCTCATTGAAGTGTCTCCAAAATTTTACTTTGCAGTGCTTTATGGCACATTTCTCTTACACTAGGGCTTTGTTTACACAGCAAGTTACTGCTCTGCAAGTCAGCCCTGGTCTACACTACAAACTTAGGTTGATATAACTATGTTGCTCAGGGGTGTGGAAAATCCACAACCCCGAGCAATACAGTTATGCCACTGGAACTCCCAGTCTAGACAACACTGTCAATGGGAGGGCTTCTCCCGTTGACATAGCTACCGCCTTTCGGGGAGATGGAGTACCTACACTAATGGGAGAAGCTCTCCTGTTGGCATAGGAAGTGTCTTTGCCAAGTGCTGTAAGTGTAGACAAGCCTTCAAAATGTGAAGCTACAACCTGACAGCTTGCCACATGGTAATATCCCATATGGTCACTGAAAGTCCTGGATTGTAGCCTTAAGAGCTTTAGATGCATCCTCAGCCACATTTCCTCTCTTAGGTTCGTTAAAATATCAGTTTTGATTATACATCAATATTATGAAACTGATCTCTTTTATCATACTGGGGTGCATATTAGCAGTTTGCTGCCTTCATTATACATTTTTATATGAAAGCTTAGCTCTGAACCAATGCTCAGACTTTACAACACTCTTTTATCAGTCTTTCAGTAGGTCTCTTAACCATGACTAATTAGTTAATCTATCATTCTGTTGATTGTATTGCTATAGAGAACAATGAAAACTATCACTCAATCTTTCCCAGTTAGCTTTAGTCTGATTATTCTATATAAATCATGATTTAAATCTTCAGTTATGTAATTTTTATATTAAAATTACATTGGCAATAATGAGTTAATTCTTCATGTCACCTGTTTGATTACTGCCTATGAATTACTAATGTAGTGTTTCCTTGCTGTAGAACATTCTGAACTGTAAGCTAATAGGTTAATGCCCTGTGAACACTGCTTATGAAATGTGCTGCTACTTCCAAAGGGAGAAAGGATACCTATTTGCTGCAAAGTTAATGGCTAATTACACAACTAAAAGTACCCCTGCATTAAGCTTGCTTCTATGGCAACCTTTATGCTTATTCTGCTTTTTTGACTTCTTCCTTGGTATGTCAGCGAACATATCCAACAGTATGTGGAATGTACAAATGTAAACATGTTGATTTTAATAAATTATTTTAATTACTTTCTGTAACTTAATTTCTAGATGGATATGTGCCCTGGTATGTGACTGTGTTAAACGAAGGAAAAGGTATATATACGTGAGTGAAGTGTTGCCTTATTGGTAGTTAGTTCAATTGTGCCTCTCAGAGAGGTGGTCAAATGAAATAGTAAAATGTTAAGCAAGTCCTGGATAAATTGGTTGTCCTTGTTCCGGAACACAAATCAATTTTGAGCTTTGGGGGGAGTTTTTTAATCACTTACTCTGCTCCCTGCCTTCCTGTCCCCTGACAAACTCAAACTCAGTCAGAGATTCAGTGGAACTAGTAGTCATTGAGCATTCCAGAGTTGGCAAGTCTAAAGGCCTTCTTCTGGTGCTGTATGACCGACTGGTGAAATTAGCTCTGATTTGGCAAGTTAAATAAAGCTACAGCAAGGATGAGCTTGGTGGAGTAACTTGAAGTATATTAGCCTGACAGACAGTACAGACAAAAAGTGAACTCTAGTGATAAGGAAAATCTACTGAACAGATGTTGGCTTTGCATGTCATACAAGTACTGGAAGAATCCAAAATAACCCTGGGACACAAGTTTAATGTTCCAAATCTTAGTTGATGATAAAGGTTATTTAAGTATTTCTTATATTAATCGTGCAAAATCAGACCAGAGTGTAAACTGTAAGATGTGAAAAATCAATCCGAACACTTGATTTCCTCAAACATTTTTACCTTAATATATTTTACAGGCCTCCAGTCAATTTTAGATGATGCCCTTCTAGAGTATAAACTTAACTGATTTGAGAAAAGACTACATAAGAGAGACCTGGAATAAACTGCTGAGAGGGTTCCCTTGTTTTTTTTAAAAGTAATCCTGTTTATCAGTCTTCTGGAGAGGTGATGGGGGAGGGTGACCTCTCATGTTGTGTGATGGGGCTTTCTAGTCATGCTGGTTTCCAGAACCAAATGATAATTATTTGATATTAGTAAGAAATGTTTTATCATTTGGGGTTGCTCTTGGAGGTGGGATATCGTGGTGTCATAAGGCTTGTCTGTATGAGAAAGTTGTGGCAGTGTAAAGTAAAAGCCAACCATGGTTCATATGGGTTCTCTTGCGCATCTTCCTCTTGGTACATCTGCCTCTTGGCCCTACACAGCACTGCACCACACCACCCAAGGGAGAGGATCAGGGCGAGACAAGGTGCATGGCATGTGTGGAGAGACCAATCTTGGGGTAAGATAAAGGATACAGCATGGACAAATTGGGGAAGTAGGACAGGACCAGAGGGGTGACAAGGAAAATGTTCAGGAAGGAGAATTGGAGAAGAAGGCCTCTGTAGGAGTACACTGGGACTAGTCAAATGGCAATGAGGTTGCATAACCAAGAGAGCAGAGAATGCTGAAGATAGAAATAAAAGGAGGATAGTTAGTGCATGAGATCAGAAGCCAGGACTTCAGCATTCTATTTCTGGTCTGTCATAGAGTGGCTGTGTGCCTAGAGGCAAGTCACTTCCTTTCTGTGCCTCAGTTTCTCATCTGTAAAATGGAGGTAAGAACTATCACACAGGTACATGTTGTATACACTTTCCATCAACGAATCTTAATATAAGTGTCAATGAACACATTAGATAATGGGAGACACATAAAATCAGAAAAAGCTCATTTGGGAAAAATCTCATGCGAGGAGCGGCACAGGACGTGACAGCTATGACTATTTTTTTTAAAATGAAAAGCTACACAAGTTAGTCATTGTCACAATATAAAAATGTTAGTGGCCATATGCGCCTCACCTAGTGCTAGCTTCTAAGGTGTGTGTGTGTGTGTGTGTGTGTGTGTGTGTGTGTGTGTGTGTGTGTGTGTGTGTGTGTATTCATGAACATTCATGGCAACCTAAGACGAACAGACTTGATCTGACATTGCAGTTACACCACCATACAGAACAATCGTTGCCACCTCCGTGTCTCATTGCACACTGTACTGAAAATGCACAGCAAGATTGGAGGATTCTAATTCTGCAGTGATTTGGTAATGCTCAGAATTAAAAATAGTGTTTGCTCTAACACTTGGTACTCCAGTCTTAGGACTGACCCACATATTTGTTCTTGTTGCTGTAATTTTTTTCACTTGAACAGTGTGATGAAAACAATATCTTTATTTTTAAAAACTGATACAGGTTTCCAGCTGTTAATACGGTGGCATTAGATGGATTATATTTTTTTGGTCACAAGTGACATTGCATCAAGTATTGCAACATTATTGCACCAAGTGGTTTTAATTGAAGCAGTACTAATAAGTGATTTGTAAGCTGGGAGGGAAGTTATAAATACAATCTTAATACACTGAACAATGCAGAATGAAGTCGTCTTAAAGATTTATGAAGACTACAGAAAGTAAAGAGTAGAAACAAACTATTGCCTACTTTAACTGATCCTCAGTGACCCATAGCTTCCTCCTAAACAGCTGACTGGGTCTCGCTACAGATGTATATTGTGCTTGGCTGTATTCTCCTCTTTGTTCGTCCAGGCACTTGAGGGAAGACCTTGAATGTTTTAGGCACGAACTCCATGCAGGCCTCACGGAATTTCTTGATTCTCCAACAGTAGACAATGGGGTTAAACACAGACTTGAGATAACTCAGCCACAGGATGTAGGTGCTGGTGATGTAGAAAGAAGGGCTGCAGTAGAACTGTCTGCTAAACACAGAGAGCAAGCTGAACACTGTGTGTGGAAGCCAGCAGAGTGAGAAGCCAATGAACAGAATGAGAATGGTAGTGAAGGCTCGGGTTTTGAAGCTCATGTCCACGTTCATCTGGTGAGGCTTCTGTAGTCCCATGGGGCCTACTTTGCTCACCTGGCTCAAGCCAAGGCTCTCAGCGTGGTTATGGATCCTCAGGGCATTGCGCCGCACAGTCTTTAGAATACAAAGGTAAGAATACAGCATGACACTGAAAGGGATGAAGAAAACTGCCACAACCAGCAACACGGCATACGCTCTGTCAGCAGGCACTTCAGTGTACCCCAGAACGCACTGGGGAGCCCGGGCCGGCACTTCCATGAATGTCCATCCAACCACTGAAGGAAAAGAAATGCAGAAGGACAGTGCCCAGGAAACGGTGATGATGATTTTGGCCCGGTGAGGGTTCAGCTTGTCTTGCCGCTGAACGATGATCAAGAAGCGGTCCACGCTAATGATTGAGAGTATAGAGACGCCTTCCAAGACAAACAACCAATAGAGCATAGCTGATATCCGACAGAAGTGAGCCCCAAAGTTCCACTTCACTGTCATAATTGTCACGGCGGTAAAAGGCATGCAGAACAAAGACTGCATGATGTCGGAAAAGGCCAAAGTTGCCAGCAGCAGGTTGATGGCTGAACGCATGGCTGGCTTCTGGTAGACAAGGAGGCAGACGACGGCATTCCCAAAAAATCCGACTGCAACCATGAATACCATTATTATTACCAACGATCTCCTGAGGGGGGCGGGCAGAGGGGTGTAACTGGCACCTGGGGACGGGGTGCTCTCATTGAGAGCAACGTCACTGGCTGTGGGCGTGGTGTTGCATGCCATCACCGACACACCTGAAATGGGAGAAGGAAGAGTGAAAAAAGTCTGCCTCTTAAGGCTTCGGTTGTTGCCATCTTTTCATTGTGCTGGCTAGAAAAAGGCCGTGGATAGACATCTGCAGCTGGCTGGGGTAGATTAATGGTTAAAATATAGGTCTGTCTTTGAGGAAATATTTTTCAGGTAGCTTTTGTTCAGGCCTCCTGATAACGTTTAACAAAGACCATGTAACTTCGGGATGTGTTGGCGCTGAGGCCGTCTTCAAGTAGATCGGCTCAGTGAATCTCTGACCTAGAGAGAGAATATGGAGGTGACTCATAAGCCATTCTCTGCATTTGTTTAAAAAAAAAAACCCAAAACCATGGGATACATGCAAGGCTGATTAAATTCCTTTTAATCTCTACCTGGGAGGCTAGTCAGATGTCCTAACAGCCATGCTTCCAGTGTTCAATAAAAAAATTACATTTTCTAGCAAGAGCAGCAGTAGAGGCAAGATCGGTTTTATGTGAGATATGCTTAGACCCTCACCTTACCTTGACAGAAAACAAGCGGCTGAAGTTTTTGGATGTTCGAATGATTTTTTCAAGTTTTCACTTATCAAGTCTTATTTCAAAGTGTAGGCCGTCTCCTCCACTATCTGTATTTATCAAACAGAGGGTTTAGTGTACTACTTCAAATCCTGAAAGCACTTGCAGGGGTTAATATTCAACCCCTAAACTCCCCTGCCTACTCCCATGTGTGATCATTGATAAGGATTTGAAATGCTAAAGAGGCCCTCTACTTCCTCTGTGACAATGAGCACCACAGAAGTGTCTATGAAGAAAATAAATGAAATGGAAACAAGAAAAATAGCCCCCTAAAATGTACAGAAGACCTCTGATTACAAAAGAGGGGGAAGTGCGCTCAGTACATTTTTTTTCTTCAGTCTTATCCCACAATTTTGCTTTCCATGCCCTTCATAATTGGGTGTCTTTTTACTTGTTTATGTAGTCATGTGTAAAACAGCATGTACCTCCTATTCAGCTAATAGCACTAGTAAACTGGGCTAGTCACAAAAGGATTAAGGTCCTTAATTAGCTCCTGTTAGCCAACACATTATACACACGGACACATGCAACACATTAACAGCTATTACTATGTAATACTGTATATATGATATTAAATGTGAATGCTGTGTAGTTAGGCTACCTGACATGTATCATATTCTTCCTGTAATGCTGTTCATGTTTGCCAAGTAACCCACAATACTTTGCAAAGCCGATTGGTTAAATTTAGTCATAGGTGACACAGTGTGTTCTCTTGTAAAGAGGTATGGTCTCTATGTAGTTTCACATGATCTAGGAGCACACCTCTGAAAAGTGAAGTGCAGGGTGAGAGACAACAGCTTCTTGGAAGTGGTATGTATACCTCCTTTCCACAATCTACTAATTTGGTTTTAGATAAGTGAGCGGAGGTTGGTTATTTGGTCCCTTGAACTTTTTAATATCAAACCACAGCCATAATCCAGATCAATTGGCTATACTTTGAGAAATACAATTTAGGAGCATACATCCCAAAATCAGGTCCCACTAAGATTCAAAATCCCCAGCTCAGCAGCCTCCAAACCGTGTAGCCGCCTAAAAGTTCCCTGGGTATCTGTTTCCATGTCTGCATGTGCTCCCTACAACCCCAAACTTTGTGTCTAAATGCCTAAGCCCCAGCCTGATACATGAAATGGGGGATGATCGGCATTCCTCTACCTAACTTTTCTGGGGTAAGTGTGCTCAAGCCCACCTAGAGCAGCAGGCCTTTATACACAAGCTTACACAAAAAGGTGGGGGATAGGAAGAAAGAGGAGGCCCTCTCCCCATAATTTTTAGTTCAGGGGTTAGGGGGCCTCACATTGGAAGAGACCCCCTGCTTCAAGTTCTGCCTACCCCTGAGCAGGAGAGAGTATTTAAATAAGGATTTGCTCTCTCTCAGAGGTGTGGCTCCCTAGTTGTTCCACGGTGGAGAAATAAAAATCGCTGGCTGCGAGTGCGAGCATACACATGAGTGTGACTAGCCTGGTGGTTACAGCACTCACCCGGGCTGTGGAAGACCCATGATTCAATCCCCCCTGCTGTGATAACATTTTATTTATCCACAATCGAACAGGGGTAAGAGCACTCACTTGTGCAGTGCTGGCTCCCAGTTCAAATCCCTTCTCATCAAGTGAAAGGGGGGGGGATGAGAACCAGCTGTATCTTGACCAGTAGAATTGCAGTCAGAGGGTGCCAGGTTTCCTGGAGGGACTATTGACTGGGCAATAGAAATGCAGGGAACTAGATGGGAAGCAACTCAGGCACATGGACAAAACCGTCTGCAGGGTTTAATAAAGTTCACTTGTTCAAATTAACCTGCATGCAGTATGTCTCTGTGACTGAAACAGCAGCTCGGTACCCTAAATATGGGACTAAAAGTTATAAGGGAAGGTCTCCCCTACTCCCTGCTTTTTGCAAAAATCCACTTTAGGCACCTATCTCAGTTGTAAATGTTTGGAGTTAGGCACTGATCTCCCTGAGAGAGGGGGGCTTAGCACACACCCCTCTCAGTGGCATCCTACTTAGACCCTGTCTACACTTACCGCCGAGATTTGGCGGCAGTCGACGGGAGTGACGCAAGCTATGCAAAAATCTTGTGTAACTCCCATCGACTTCTCCGCTCCTCTTCTGCACGCCGTCTTCACTGCACTGTGCTGATGGGAACCGCGTTCCCGTCAACGCAGCACTACACCACTTGTGAAGGTGGTCTTACTATGTCGATTTCTGTATCGACTGAGTGGGTCTTCATTGACTGCTCAGTCGATCCAGAGAAAGCGATCTGATGGCGGCGACTTTGCCACCGTCAGTGTAGCTGTAGCCTTAGTGTGCTGTCTTTTGTGAACTGCTGTCTAACGTGCCTTTCTTTGCCCCTTCACCAGCTACGGAGCTTCACTGTCTAATTTAAGCTTTGTGAAGTGCACTGTGTTCCTGTGATTTTTCTAGGTACCCAAGTACCTTTGTGAATCTAGGCATTAGTGGGTCCTTGCGATTTGAAAAGACTTTGTGTTATCTTTACTTCTAATTGCTGTAACCTTCTAACTATTCAGGTTCATTTCCTCTGCTTTGGTTTGGCTATGTTAGCTCATAAATAGGTTTTAAATATTAGAGATGCTTGAGTATATCTTCCCAATGATGGACATGTTTTTGTATGAGTGTAATAATTGAAAAAAACTGAATTTCCAAACCCTTAACTATGCTCTGGGAAGAGCTTTTGCCCCCAGAAGTAAATTATTGAAATGTCTTCCAATTCAGGTTTGTTTATATTAAATGGACCCATTAACTGTGTTATGTGAATACTCTCTGCAGAGGTGCATGTGCACACGTCACAAAAGGCTCATTAATTCATCTTTTGTAAAAGTCTAATATGGCTAATTTCAGTGCCACAGTTAGGATTTCCTGTATTTTAACCTCATCTATACTGTTTCTAATAACACAATATTTCAGTCTTGGGTTAATAGTGCTTTATAAAGATAGACAGAGAGGAAAAATGTCAGTCCGCAGCCATTGCCATTTATGCACTAATCACTTGCGTGTTTTTTTTTTAAAAGCCATGAATAGTCTGCGTGGTCTTCATATTTTAAATTGTCTTCTGTTTTTTTAAGGGGTAATACTATTACTTTCCCCTTGCTGAGGCCCCCAGGTCTGCGTGAGGGTAGATGCCTGAGCCAGGCCCTCCCGGGTCACGGGGTGGGGGACTGACAAAGAGATGGAAGGTGGGGGTGACAAGTCAGTGCAGGAAATAAGGTACAAAAAATTGAGTGAGGTGGAAGGAAGGAAAATGACACGTTTCAGAAAAAAATAGCCAAGGGGGAGTCTAACCCCCAAAGGAGAAGAAAGAATAAGGAGGAGGAGAGAGAGGCAAAAGAAAAGGGAATTAAGAGGAGACATATGTGCACACACCCCACCTCCTACCGCGTACACAAGCACACACTTTAGTAACATGAAACTTTCTCCATACCAGCCTATATTTGGGAATGGCTTTCATAGATAGAGATACTCTCTCAGAAATAAAAGAAAGTTGTCTGCGGCGGCCCACTGAAATTTGTCCCCCTTTAGTGTTGATGAAAAATCATGGCTTTTTTTTTTTTTTTGGGACAAAAATGGAAGTTTTTGCCAGAAAACAATTAGTTTTCACTGATATTTGGGGGATTTTATCAGAAAACAACTTTTGATTTTCCACAGCTGAAAAGGGTTTGGTTTTGTGATGGAAATCCAGCATGAGCGCTTCACCTTTGTATCACGTAAAAGGGCCGCAGCCGCAAAATGAGGCTTTAAAAAGCCTTGTTTCCCCGTGACCAAGGATTCCCCGGCACAGGCGTGATGGAAGACAGGCACCCATCTGTGTACCTTTTCCCAAGCCCGGTGCAGGGACTAGAATGCAGCCCAACAGAGATTCCACGCCACTGTGTAGAATCTCTGAGGCAGCCCCAGGGAGGCTAACTTAGGATCTGACTTCACCACCAAGTGAAGGTGTGACTCTAGCAGGGCTAGATAGGCTGGCATACCAGTGTTAGCTTAAAACTAGCTAGCACAGGTAGCAAAAGTAGAGGGGATGCGGTGGCACAGGCTAGCAATGCAAGTACATACCAGGGTCCCCAGTGGGCTTGTCCTCTGGTGGATGGGCCAAATACAAGCCTGTGCCACCCCCATGTTCACTACTATAGTTATCCATACTAGCTAGAGCATAGCTAGCAGGACTATGCCTACCTGTGCTACAATCACACTTTCGGGGCAGACAGCAGGTAAGCCATGCTCTCCCATAACCCTTGCTGGTGGCTGCTCTAGCCTCCAGGAACAGGACAACAAAGTAGCTTAAAGAACATCATTGAAGGTCAGCTCAGAATCAACTCCAAATGCTTCTGCAGAATTTTTTTTTTTAAAACAAAAGTGATTTTGTTTTTTGTTCTGCTTTAATTTCCTGCAGCCTGTGAAGTACGTTTTTCAACCGCTCTCTTGTCCACATTTGCTTCTGTTGTGGTAATGAGGATACCAACACACTTTGTGTCTGGCTTTGACTACAGTACATATTTTTTTATACTGTAAACCACCTCTCAATCTGAAAGTGCTTGTACCCTCGCCAATAAGAAAACACTTCAGACTTGACAGCAGCTGGTTCTATGAGTGCTGCAGATTCTGTCTGCTTTCTTTCCTCTAAAATATCTTTTCTGAAGGAAAGAAAGAAAAGAAAACCCACTCATGCAAGGAAAAAATGCTACTTTGTGGAGCCTGCTGGGCCTAAGACAGTATGAGTCAATGAGGGTCTGTTTGTTCTCCACACCACCTCTTTAAGAGGTAAACGTGTCTGGGATGGTGCGGGGAAAAAAAATCCCCTTCCCCCTGCCTTCTAAATCCCTTTTTTCCTAGTGCTAAGAGTAGCAAAGGTGAACTAGATTGACCTTCGGGTTTGTTGACAGTTGGCCTTCTTGGGTAGACGAGAAAGGATTCTGACTGAAAGCTATTCAATAAAACTTAAAAAAGGCTGAAGTAGCAGCATTTCACACACTGCATGACAGGAAAGGCTTGATACTCCATGGATTGTAAATGTTCTCTTCCCAGCCTTTTCATTTTGCTCAAGTACTGAATTCAAGGTATTCTCTCCTGGGCTGATGCTATGAGGCAATCCTGATAGCAGGCCTGAGCTCTAACTGCTGAGTATGTAGCATTCCACTCACTTTTTCTAATTAATATTCAGAACAAAAAAGACTCAGGGCTAGTGAAGACATCAAATAAAATTCTTTTGTTGAACAAATGTCCCTGGAACAAGAGGTAATTTGCAGATGAATCAGCAGAAATGCAGGCAAAACAACAGCTGCCTGTGTTGGAGTTTGATGTAAATGAAGATTTCTGCTAGGAATAGTCAGTGAAGGGGGAGCTTCTTTTTACACACACACTAAACCCAGCTCTCAAAAGGCATACCATTGAGAAATTCTGTCCATGAATTTGCAAGTAACATGCAGTTAAAGGAACCTTTTCTCCCCACTCTCCTCAGGGGTACAGCTTCAGCATAGATTTCCTCAGACATTGCTGGAGTGACTACTGGAAATAGGTATAAGTTACACCAGCTAATGTCCCCTCTAAACTTGCTTAGACTCACCTCTAAATGGGGCTCATAGCCGTTAATTTTCATACTTACTTGACTCCAAACAACAGCCACAATAATATAAGTTAGCAACAGAAAACACCTATGTCATCTGCCAGTGCAGGTGTCTTTACCCCCGATTATATGTTCCAAATGTCAACAGAGAGCACAGATGAATGGTCTCTACTCACGCTGCATAATTAATTTCTATTACTGAGACTTCCACACAGGATCAGGACTGAAATATTACCCCCGCGTCTGGTTTCACTCCAGTAAGGAGTAAGTACTCTATAGTAAATTGTACCTCTGCCCAATGAATCCATTCCACAGTTCTAAATAGAAATAGCAAAACAAAAAGGAACAAAAGTAAGACTTCCCAGAAGAGTGCAGGATGTATGTTTCCTCTGCAATGTGGTGCATCAGAAAATGGCAGCAGCTTTGCAGCCAGACAGACTTCTAGACATTTAAAGAGGTGCTTCAATTTTAAATTTAAATTTTAAACTTAAAAATGAAATTTAAAGATTTAAAAAACAACAGTGCCCTAGTAGCACAGAGAGAAGGAGCTGAAGAGTTAATGTAGTTTCAAACTGCACTAACTCTTCTGTAGATCCTCAGCTCATTGCCGGAGGGAATGAACATAGCCTACCTTGTTCCCAGCCGTGGTCCATGCTCTCTCCACATGGGCATCTAGGGATCTTCAGAAAGCTCTTTTCAGGTCCAAAGATGGAGGGAGATGATGCTGCAGAGGCAGCTGACACTTCCTTTTGCACAGAAGAGGTCTACATGTGGAACAGATTCTTTTCCTGTAAATCCTATGGGAATGATTATTTTCTCTCTTTCATATACACATCCACAGTCTCAAAAGAGGGCTCCCATTTGCTAAATCTAGGAATTACGGCTATCTTCCTCACTGTCATAGACAGAATTGGCTTCCTAATGCAGCTGCTGTTCTCAACATTCCTCTTGGTTGTTGCCAAGGAAACCAGATCAGTACATTCACAAACAATTTCTTATAACCAGTTTTGCCCTAGGAACCTTGGAATTGTTTTCCCCTCCCCCTTTTTGCTGAAGGTCATTTATCTTAGTTGTCTATTAAACCACTTCTGTAAGCTTCCTTTTCATGGGAACGGCTACAAGATGCAAGTAAATACATCAAAATGTACTCTAAGACAGACAGAGCGAGCACATGCACGCACATGTGCACCTTTTATTTTATTTTATTTTTTAAACTCCGGTCAGAGCTGGCTTTTCAACCTCCGTGCAGAGGGTGGTTTGGATTGAACTGATTAATAAGCCATGAGAATGGGGAAACCTAATACAAGAAATTTCTCAGTAGTACTAAAGCAGTAAAACACCAAGGATTCATCAACTTGAATCCAATCCACTAAAAAGTGACTTATTTACAGCACTAAAAATATACAAGAGGGCAATAACAAACCTCTTTAATGAATTTGAGACAGACTTAATGCCATCTAATTGCTGCACCTGTACCAAAGGCAGAAGGAAAAACATAATTAAACTTCAGAATTAGAAGTAAACAGTCTAATAATAGCTAGATCTCCAATAAACAAAAAAGTTATAGAAGAATCCCCAGTTTCTCACAGTCTAAATAAGTTTTTGTGAAAATGAAAACAACTTGAGAGGCAAAAAAAATAATAATCAAGCAATGCAAAGAATAAAATAATCATTGGCATATGTTAGGAAGTTAAACAACAAAAAGATAGGTCTGATTTCAGGGGAGTGAAGACAATGAAGTTGAAACTATCTGAAGCAACCAGCCCAGAGACCAGCAAAAACAGTTGTGTAATACAGATGGTTTAACTAAAGGTTGGAGAACATGGAACTGGAAATCTTGGGGGTACTTTAAAGTGGTTGCTTAAAATACCTACTAAGGTAGTTCCTTAGAGCACGTTACAAGACATTTACAATGAAAATAAAATGTCACCTCATTCAGAAATGAGAACTCAGTAGATTACTGCTAGGCAGACTGACCATAAAGAGTAAAATGCATGCAAGACATTGAAAATTGCATGGATAAAGGGCTGCTTGCTAACCTAAGTGCATGTGGCATTTTTACTTCTAAGTAATGAGCCTTCTTCAATTTCCTACCTGTAAAAAAACCCAGTGGTTTTATAGAGTCAGAGTTTTCCTGCCCTCTATGACAGAAGAAGAGTGTTCTTTACACTTTGGAGTAGGCAGTTTAGGAAACAAGCTTATTTAATTGCTTTGCTGAATTTATTTGGATCAGTTTGTTGTTCCAGAATATAGAGTTGACTAATGATTCAAGTATACATAATTCTGCAGGGGCTGATTGAACCTTGAGATGCCAGTGCGGTGTACCTGTACCTGTTTGCTTTCTAAGCTCAACTGAACATCCCCGTGACTATCTGAGGGAAATGACAAAGCATCACCTGCAAACTTCTCGACTTTGGTAGTACTCTATGGTTATTGCCAAGAATCAATATACTGTATGTGCCTTAGAGGCTGTAAGAAAAAAGCCTATGTACAAATAGAAGATTAGATGGCGGCTCAGTTTAGAGTGTAAACAGCTTGTGAACTAGATATCTACCATTACTCCAGTTGCATTGTAATAGAACATAATATAAACAGTATTACATTGGGTGTTCACATTACTGTGCCTTTCAACCCCATAGGAATCCCAAGCACTTCACAAGTTATACAGACAGCACTACTGAAATGCACCCACTACTAAGCTGGACAGCCGCTACACAGTGCAAAGCACATCCAACAATAATATAGGGGACATGTTGGTCGAGGACACTCAACCAAACTCCTACTGTCTAGCAAAGTTGATTTTTTTAAAGGAATGTAGAGCTCATAAAGAGCGCAGGAATACTGCCAGTGGAAACTGAAGTCCTCTCTTTAGCCACAAGACAGCAAAAGCATGGCCTTGAAAACTTCCCTTTCAATATATCTCCGCTATGTTGTGGAAGAACCATGCCGAGGGGCCAGAAGATAATTTATGTTTTTGCTCTGCTGAGTCTGCCAATGAAGGTCAAAAAATGGTGGCGGTTTTGTGAAACACACACTCGTCTGCAATTAGGATAAAAGACGAACAACTTTTAACATGGGCCACCAAACAGCTCTCAGGTGGCATGGCTGTTTGGTCACTGCCAAAATGCGGTGAGTTTGAACCAGGAGCTCAGGTGAAAAGCTCTATGGTCTGGATCCGCAAAGGACTTAAGGCATCTAGAAAATCACTGGAACAAAGCTGCGCTCCACAAAGCCCGAGTTAGGCACCTCAGCTCCCTATACAATGAATGGAGAGTGAGAGGCGCCTAAAACTGGAATACACAGAAGCCAGCACGCTTGGTGGGGAGCCTCCTAAGCTACTGAAGAGAACTGGGGATAAGAGGAGGGTGTGCTGAGCCCCTGCCCTCTTGGAGCTAGGCACCTAAGACTGGGCTGCAGGGAGGCACTTCTTGTGATCCACAACCAGGGACCCCTCTCCAGGACTCAGGTGTCTTCAGCACCTAAGCTGTTTCTTGTGAGATGCCTGCCATAACTCTGCACAAAATAGCCAAAGATGGAGGCTGTGGTGGTTACGGTCTTATAACTTTTAGCCCAGTGGTTAGTGCACTGACCAGGGGACACTGCTAGTAACACCTGAGCACGTGAAGGAAAGGTGGAAACAACATTCTGAGAGCCACTTAAATGAGACAAACTCTTTTAGGGCAGAGTTGCTAACGTGATCCTAATGTGGTGCCTGAACCTGACATAACAGAGGAGATGATGAGAAATGCAGCCCAGGAAATGATGAACAATCAGGCAGTAGGACCTGATGAAGCGATGGCGAACTTGGTCTTCAGAAAGTCTTCAGAAAGAGGCATAAAAAGGATGAGCTGAGTGGTTCAAGGCACACGGTGAGACAAGAGCATTCCTGAAGACTGATGCAAGTGTGTGCTGGACCCCCTACATAGGAAGGGAAGCATCCATCAATGTGGAAACTATTGAGGGACAATCCTATTGTTGCTTGTGATGAAGACACTGGAACATATCCTGGACTCTAGGATTAGGAGAATGATGGAACCCTCCTCAAACAACAACAATTTGGCATTAGGAAAGGACGAGGAACCACAAATGCCATATTTGTAATTTGGCAAGGGACAGAGACACAGAAAGAGGACCAACGGGATAGCTTCTGGGCTCCTGTAAACCAAGAAAAAGTGTATGATAAAGTGGACAGCAGTGCTGAGGAAATATGGAGTGCCTGAGGATTTCGTAACTATGGTGAATGCCCTATTACAGATCACCTAAAACAGTGATCCAAACTCGTTTTGAAACAAGTCCCTTGGAAGTGAAAATTTGACTGCACTTAGGGGTCGGCCCTAAGTCTGCTACTGTTTATCATGTTGATGCACTATGCCAGGAGGAAGATCTCACTGGGAAAAGGTGAGTAGCTGCTATATGCAGACATAGCAAAACGGGCACCCTCTAAAGAAGACCTAGAGGAAACAGTGAACCAGTGGTATGACCCAGCCACGCTGACCTGGGATGAAAATGAGCATGTGGGTCAACAGTGGTGCCACAAGGAAATCGTACATAAGAGATTTATTGTACCACCTAAACCCATGCCATCCAAAAATAGAATTTTAACTGACTGTATTTTCCAGTGCTCGATTCAAATCTGCTCAGCTTTTGGTATCCTAAATTATGACACTTCCACCATTTTCCTTTGAATGATTATTCCACAGTCTGATAGGTCTCACAATTTATGCATTTTGCTTCCTATGTTAGGCAGCCTACATTAGTCTTCGCTTAATCACATTACTCCTGTTGCAAATACCAAATAGTACTCCATACTAAATGCCACTCCCTCCTTAGTGTTTAAACTCTAATAGATAATTATCATGGTCCCCTGCCAACACAATTATTATTTAGCCAAGTTACAGTTCATAGATTATTTTAACCCACTGTCATAAATTAATCTCTCCAACACATAATCATTTTAATGCCTGTCTCTAAATTACAGTCTGAAGTTTCCTTATATTTCCTCCATGTTTCTGCTAGTCACCTGCTAACTGGGAACGGAAACACATTTTAAAATGAGCTGAATGTCAGCGGGAGGATAAGTGTGCAAGGGGAGGGAATCTCAACTCACAATCAAGGAAACATTAGCGACTTTTGTTTAAGCGATTTTAAAAAGCTCAGCTTTTTAAAGAGTTGTGTCTCTGTTCACTTGCATTCCCTGTTGCTTATGGTTCTCCACTGCTTCTTTCAAAATAATCTTTTCTTTGAATAGGTAAAAGCGGGTAATTATATTAGGAAAGCTATTGCAAGTAGTGAGACAGCATACACAGACTGTATCTTACTGTACACAGTAACCTTAAGAGATGTGCGTTAGGGTGGGTGGGTGGGGGGGGAGTGGCCAGAATTTAGGAATTACAATTAGCTGTGAGGGGTGGAGGAGTCAGGTTATGGGATAGGAAAATGATTAACTTTTTGACTCACCAATTTTGCACTTAGCATTTTCCTTGATAAAACTAACAGACACCAAAATCAAACCACCCCAAAATCTACTTCATGCTTTGGTTTGCAATAGTCTGGCTCCATATGGCATATGGAGTAATGATCACAGGAGGGGAGACTCTCACACATCATTGCCTGCACTCCAGGACAGCTGCAGCTCATGACATGTGCATTGTTGTGTCTCTGAGGGATGACCTGCCGAGGAGATAGCACACACTGCCAGAGTGATCCCTCATTACAAATTACTTGGGTCTGTGCATCTATCCAAGAAACTCCAGTGCACTGCATTAAAACGCATCGTAGGACACAGCTCTTGTTCATATATCCAAGAACTATGCAGGGATAGTTAATTAATTTATTTCTGATGCCTTTGGTTTCAACAGACTGCAGTCCAAAGACAGCAGATTTTTTTTAACTTCTCACACACTGCAGTTACACATTGACTGCTTTGTAAATTCTCTACTATATGTTGGACCATTGAGCAGAGAAGCTGCATCAACAACTATGCACTCTTCCACCAGTCCTTCCTGTAATTGCAGCTTGCTGAATCTATATTCGATGCAGCTCTTTCCCTCTTGTTGTGTTTGCTGCAGAAAATGCACACTCCATATTAATATATCATTCGTAAGGTGTTCCCAGTTCATATTTCTGTGCACGCCATACTACAGCTCAATTTGTGCTCTCCTCATATTTTTCAAGACTAATCATTGACTGCATTTTTGGTCTCAAGTGCTTTACCTAGTCTGATCCTTAGTGACATCCTGAAGAGGTTTGCTGAAAGATGCATTCCGGAGGTCCACTAAATATAGCTTGAGCCAGCACACAAAGCAGGATTCTGTTGATCGAACAGGCAGACATGACACATGATGGACACGATCCAACAGAGAGCAAGCTCAATTGGTGTAAGGCTGAAGCTGCTTTTCGTTCGATCTTACTTAATAAAATCAGAATACTTTATTCAGCAAATTTCAGGAATTTTTTTCAAATGTTTACATATCCTTTCCCTGCATTACTTCTGACACAAACTCATAATATGGAGGTCCTGATCCCCACACAGGAACTTGAGCCTGCAAGATGCTGAGCGCCCTGATCCAGTAAAGCACTTAAGCACATGAAGTCAGTGGGACTTAAGCACATGGTTAAGTGCTTGGCTGGATGTGGGCAGTTGTGCTCAGGACCTAGCTGGGCTGCAGCCCATATATAAGTGACATTAACAAGGGCATGGAGATTTGTATTCCAAGGTATGTAAGGGTCTGAATTTCTAAAATGAGAGAGAAAAGGAAAAAAAGGTCTTTGAAATAGGAGCAGTTGGTCTTTATTCCTGCAGTACGGAGTCCAACTCAACTCATTCCAACAATACAAGACAAAGTGTTTTTCCCTCATGATGCTCTTGGAGAATGTTCTGAGGAATGCTTTAAAAATTCAGGGCCCAATTCTGCCTTCATTTTTTGGCATAGCTCCCTTATCTGAAGTGGAGTCACTCCGGATTTAAATGAAATCAATTTAGGCCTGTTTCTAAGGAAAGGATGGATTTGATACTCTTCCCCTACTTCTAAAATTGTAGTGATGCTCTCTGGAAAAAACAAATAGGGATTTGTATTATTATTATTATTAAACATTTATATTGCAAGGCCACAGTGAGGTTGAGCCCTAGTGTGCAAAAATATAATAAATCACAGTCATTGTCTCAGAGAGCTTCCAATACAAAAGTAGGTCAAATTCAGAGGGGAAGGGTAAGTGAGATCCTCTTACACTAATATAGATTCAGTCATGCTCAGACCAACTCCCATAGGCCTCTCTACACCAATGCTTAAGGGAGTCTAAACTGGTGTAAATAAGAAATGGAAAGAAATTAAAGATGCCCCCACTGTACCTGACAGATTAAACAAAAAAGTTTTATACATAAAACAGGAAAAATACTTGAATTTATTAACATTTTAGGCTTAATTATAAGACAAGGAAATCAGTGCATACTTTTCTTACAAACAAATACAGCCTTTTAAATAGAAACCCAACATCAACCAAAGAATTTGATTTAACCCGCTAACTCCCCTTCCTCCTGTAGGAATACAATTGTAATTGTAACCCTGTAGATTAATTCATAGCTTTTAATTCATACCCTTATTTGTGTCAACCTCTATATGGTTATTATTGAAATCGTGTAACGTTTGAACTTCTCTCAGCCATACTCCATATTGTGAATGTAAAACCCCATTTTGACCTATGTACTCCATCATGTGTAAAAACCCCATTTTGACCCTATGTACTCCATCTTGTGTCAAACCCTTTCTAAATCTTTAGATGAATAAGATAGTTATCTGAACAAGGTATGAATGGAGGGTGTATGTATGTGTGTGTGAGTCAGACCCAAACTGCCAGCTTGTCCTGATGAGGTTGTCCTGATGAAGTGTGAAGTCCACCCTAGGCTGAAGAGTGTGAACATAGCCCCAAAAAGCAAAGAAGAATCCACCCCAGAAAAACTTAATCAAACTTAATCAAAGACATCAAAGAACAAGCTGAAAGTCACGTCTGCTATTGTACCAGCAATCAAGGTCACAGAGAAGCGACGTGACACAGCAGAACTGAAAAACCTATAAAAGACTGGGTGAGATTTCAAGGCTTTGGGGGAAAAACAGCGTTCTACACATCATCTAAAGAAGAGCGTCGGTGCGCGCCCGACAAAGACCCTGCTCTCCTCGTGCCCAGCTTCCCTGGCCAGGTAGCTGCCACGAGCCACGAACCCCAGCAACGAACCCTAGCTACGATCTCAAGCCACAATCAGGACTGGTAGCTGTATATAACCATAGAACACTTTCTGGTGTGTGTGTGTGTGTGTGTGTGTGTGTGTGTGTGTGTGTGTGTGTGTGTGTGTGTGTGTGTGTGTGTGTGTGTGTGTGTGTGTGTGTGTGTGTGTGTGTGTGTGTGTGTGTGTGTGTGTTAAGTTAGTTATTACTTTAGTTTCTGTCAATAAATGCGGCATACTGCCTTTTCCCCTTGAAAAAGTCCCGAGTGCTTAATTTTGCACAACACTCCCTCACATCGCTACCTCTAAATCAAAGCCACTTTTTTCTTGGTATTGCATTGCTCTGGTAAGCAAGGGCTGTTTTCCAAACATGTAAAGTTGCATGGAGATTCTCAATAGTCACTAGCACAAAGGATTTCACATGGAAAACACAATGGGAAAGCATCAGAACTCATTTAAAATATTAAAGGACACAAGCAGTCCTAATACTGTGTTAAACTAACAATTCTAGTATGGCTAAAACACTGATGGACAGAACAAATTATTTACTATACACATCACTGGAGTGATAACACCATTGGGGATATTATGGAGACTGTTACTCTTTTACTAGACAAAAACAGCCAGACTATTATTGCAAGATTCTGAAGCCAAGTTCATGAAATAGTGGAACAGGAGAATAGGATAAACTAAACTATTATAATAATAATATTTGTCTTTTATAGAATCCTTTTTCAGCCAAGGATCTCAAAATTTAGCGTAAACTAAGAAACATTTTTTAAAGTTAATTTGCCATTATTGTGACCAAGTCAGAGCAGGTAAAAATGATGGCAGGTGATGAGAGTCTGTTTACATGACATCATTTAACTAACATTAAGCAAGTTAATCCCCCTGTCCCTCCCAATGGTTTCTGAGCCAAGTGCTCTGCAGGGGTAAAATGGGTACAGAGAATCTGATGCTCTTCTATCTCCATTAGCTATTGCTGCTGCTTTTGATGCTATCTGAATTTCATGAATGCTTTCCCCCAGGCTCTTAAAACTTCTAAGAATAAATGCTTCAGATCTAACCAAATCAGTAATTCCCACCATATGATGATGTATTACCAAAGTTGGGTTAGGATTAGGCTGAATAAGGCTCCATGCTGATAAAAACAGCCTACAGAGGAAGTGTTTAAAAAAAAAATTCCACCTGCTGAATGCCAGTAGAATGATGTCATGGCAACAGACTCCCATAACTACCATTATTTTTATCCACTGCCTGTCAGACTTGGCCACAAGAGGGGTAAATTAATTAAAAAAAAAATTTTACATGAAATTTTTAAAATTACTAGATTCGGTTTTACCGTAAGACCTAAGCCAAGGGCAGAGCATAGTTACAGTGCCCCAGGAACAGACTGGACCCACAAGGTAATTTAGGTTATTATTCGTCCCATCTTCCTGCTCCGCCCTGCGCCTCCCCCCCACGCAAGGAGGGAAACGAACCAAATTGTATCTTAGATTCACACTCAGATCTTTTGCTCCCATCTTCTTCTGGGGGGAAAGTAATTGAGTAGAGATTACGGAGAGTCAGTATACCATGGTTGAGGCGAATGCAAGAATGACTTTATTCTTGTTTTGTATTGTTTTAGTGTAAAGTTGGGATAAAGGTTTTATCATCCTTCCTTTTTCAGAAAAGGGGATGTGGTGCTGGCTGTGAATCTTTAGAGTAGCCACTAGAGGGCCTAGAGAAAGCAGGTAAGGTCTGGGCAATAAACAGCCCTATGAAGAGCAGGGTAGGCTGCTTGAACCTTCAGCCTTGCATCAGTGATTTATTCTGTCCTTTTATGACATTTGACTACTAGTCCTCTGACTTCCTTGAATCCTCAAGATCTTACACAATTCTCCAGGAATGCAGGAGGCCGTGTTTCTCTTGCTGGATATCTCCTTGCAGGGAAAGGATCTGGAGAAACTGCTGGTAGTTTTACATGGACAGGCAGGGTGGTGTTTATAGGCTCAGTCACAGGGTAGTGATCAGGGTGTACTGGAAGTTCACCTGAAGATGCAACAAGATGTCCCCAGTTCTGACAGATGATTCCCGCTGGGAATCAAAGTAGGGTTGAGAAGCCCTGGCACATCCCTGCACTGTCCCTTTTTCCTCAGAATTTTTCACCCAAATGCAGTCTCCTGGATTCAATATCCTCAAGGATTTGACTCTATGGCACCTGTTCAAGTCCTTCTTCTGAGAGGTTTTATATTAATCTTCCTTCTTGTGTAGCCTCGGGAAGTCAGGCCAACAAGGGTCTAGTTGGGAAGGGATGGTTGGGATAGTGGATCTCAACTTTTTCTCAACAACAGTTTTGCAGGGCTGAATCCATTTACTAAGGGTGTTAACCAATGTGCCAGCAAGGCAAGATTAGGATCTGAGGAATTAGAAAGCAGTTGTTTTATTGACTTTACTCCATATTCTGCTTCACCATTACTCTGAGGGAACTGTGAGCTGAATGTGACCTGAGGGAAACCCCAGGTATTTGCAAACCTCAAAGTTTTCAGAGGAAAATGGTGGACCATTGTCATAGATGACTTGCTCAGGTATCTCAAAATGCGCAAAAATGGGGTTTAATCTTCTCCACACTTCATGAGCAACCTGGCAAACTTCAATGAATCAAGAAATAAATCAATCAAAAGATAAGTTATATTATCCAGATGGTAAAGATCAGCCCCAACTTTCTGCCATTGCCTGTCTTGCAGACGGTAGCAACAGTTCTGGTGGGTTCTTTTTCATCTGATCACAAACATCAGATTTCTCAACAATCTTCCGTAGTTGTTTGCTCAGCCCAGACCACCAAACATACTGGCTAGCTATTTCCCTGCATTTTGTAATGCCTTAGTGTCCCTCATGCTGTGTGTCAATGGTTTCCTATTGGATGGAGGTAGGAACAACCCGTCTGGACCCCTTCAACAGCAGATCCCTTCAAGCCAGTCAGAATCAATGCCATATGGGCTTGCCTGAAGTAGAAAATAGAAACTGTAGGCAGAAACATTGGCATCTTGGCAGTGAGCCCTGAGCAAGGGGCAGCATGTAGTTGCGCTATCCCAGGGTCAAAGGTGCAGTTCTGCCTCCATGAGGGAAGTCATTTGCACCAGTGCTTTTCTTGGCAAAGCTTATTTTCCCCAGTGTACTGGCTACATTGCATTGGCTGGAGCACTGGGGGTCTGGAATCAAGGCTCCTCCCACTCTGTGCCACCCAACTGCACAGGGAGGGGACTAACATCTCACTGTGTGGGTAGCTTGCATTGGGGAGTGCACCTTATGCCCCTTTGTGCTATATATTGGTGCACAGGCTGGCTCACAATCGAGACCTAAGCACGGTCCATCAGCAGCAGTTTGACAATGTGTCTTCTCCAGCCAGCCAGTGTGGAGGCAGGAACTTTGTTAAACATTAGTGAGGCTCTCAAAAAGGACACGGCCCTCGTGGTAGCTGAGAGAGTCAGGTACCTGTAAGTGGAACTCCTCCCCAAAGATAACAGCCAGTGTGGCATTATGCCATAAGGTGCAAATCATATTACTGAGGCTGGTGGAACTGGCCATGTGGACAGCAGATTTGGATCATTTTCCCTTTCCATGAATTTTCCATAAACTGATGGTGATGTTTTTTCCCCCCAAGTTATTTGTCATTGTCAGAGTCATTTTTACTAACCTATCTCAGTCCATGGATTTCCATTAGCCATTTGCCATGCATCGTCCTTCATGCAGCTGATAGTTGGAATTCATTGGTCCATCTCCCACTGGCCACCTAATCACTGGATGGCTTAACCTTTATAAACGGGAGCACGGCCTGAGGAAATCATGGGAGCACTGACTCTCAGGAGCAGACTGGAAAAACAGAAGATGAGGCTATCTAGTGCACTTAAATTCCTGCACTATTTAAATCATGCACAAAGAGAGGTTGTGTACACATGGAATCCACATATAAAAACAGTGAGATTCCTTCCTGACTAAGGGGAAAAGAAAGATGTAAAAACAAGGTTACTTACCAGTAACTGCTGTTCTTCGAGATGTGTTGCTCACGTCCATTCCACTATAGGTGTGTGCACACCTCCGTGCATGGCTACCAGAACTTTTTTCCCCTTAGCAGATCCCATAGGGCCGGCTCCAGCACCCCCTGGAGTCCCAGGCACATGCCGCGGTATATGAGGCGCTGCCGGCCCTACACCCCCTCAGTCCCTTCTTTCCACCAATTCCGGCAGCGGGAGTGGGTTGTGGAATGGACATGAGCAACACATCTCGAAGAACAGCAGTTACTGGTAAGTAACCTTGTTTTCTTCTTCGAGTGCTTGCTCATGTCCATTCCACTATAGGTGACTAACAAGCAGTACTTTGGAGGTGGATAGGAGTTACCGGTGAGCTGCCTGCAGCACAGCTCTGCTGAAGCCTGCGTCCTCCCGCGCCCGCTGGACAGAGGCGTGGTGGGATGTGAAGGTATGTACCGCCAGCTGGCCGTTGTTTTGCAGATGTCCCGCCCTAGCATTTCTGCTAGGAAGGCTGTGAATGGAGCTTGAGCTCTGTTGGGTGAGCTGTGGCACCCGGAAGCGGCACCTTCACCTGCTCGTATTCGAACTCGATGCAGGAAGTTATTCACAAGGAAAATGAGCCGGGCGGAGACCAGTGAACCTTTCATCTGGTCAGCTCCTGCGACGAAGAGCTGCATCGCTGTCTGGAACAGCCTTGTACACCTGATGTAGAAGCCAGTGCCCCTCTCACGTTTAATGAGGGCCACCTCCTCTTCTCCTCTGAACCGTATGGTTCGGGAAAAACATAGGGAGAATATATGTTGGTCACAATGAAACTGAGAAACCACCTTGGGCCAGAAGGCCCGGTGCGGTCTCAACTGAACCTTATCTTATAGAATACAATATGGGGCGGGGGCTCCGAGGTCAGAGCCCTTATCCTGAAGACCTTCCTTGCTGAGGTAAATCCCCCAGGAAGGCCACCTTCCCGGAAGACAGGGGTAGAGGGCATGATGCCGCAGGTTCCAAGGGGGAGCCCCGTGGGTCATGAAAGGATGAGGTCGAGATCCCAGGGAGGCACCAGGTTGCAGATCTGCGGATAGAGCCTCCTACCCCCTTCAGGAACCAAACCGATATCAGGTGGGAGAACCGCAATCCCCCCTCCAGCGACTGATGGAAGGCTGATATGGCTGCTAGATGGGCTTTCAGGGAGCCCGCAGCCAGTCCCTGGAACTTTAACTGTGGCCAGTATTTCCCGGATCGCCTGCACTGGCGAGATGCTGGGCGGAATACCCCGGGACTCCCCCCAGCAGGCAAGAGCCACTTCCACTTAACCCGGTACACGACCTGAGTGGAGGGCTTCCTGCTCCCCAGCCGGACTCACTGGACCCACTCGTCGTCTCTTGGACACCAATCCATCACTCCCTGTGGTGTCGAGGATCCATGTCTGGGCACCGCAGGTGACCGTGATCCTGGAATCTGGGATCGCGTTGTCTTGGAGGCTCCCAAGTCGGGCAATCGAGAAATCCAGCAGTATGCTGAACCCGTGCTGATGTGGCCAGGCTGGAACAATTGAGATGGCATCTGTTTAACCCCTCCTCATCTTTAGCAGGACTGTATGCAGGGTGGGGGAAAGGCGGGAAAGTGAATATGAAGCTCTCGGACCGCTACAGACGGACAGCGTTGGCGATTGCCACCGCCCTTTGACCACGGAGAGAGCAGCACTGTGGACACCTCGTGCTCCAGCCCGATACAGACAGATTCCCTTTGGGGAAACCCCCCTTCCAGACAGTCGTAGACGCCCTTCGTGGGCGCAGCAACCCATCGTGATGAGGGAGAGAGATCCCTTGACGTGGTCTGCCTCATCATTCATCACCTCCAGAAGGTGATCACCGCCAGGTCCTAAGGACCGATAGCTTCCTTCATAAGGCTGACGACAGATGAAGCATGCTCCCCAGCCCTGGTTGATTCTAGGGACACTGGGAACTGCTAGACTATCTCAAAGCCTCTAACTACCACTAACAACAGTTATTAAGCTAACTAACTAATCAGCACAAATAATCATTGCTTAGAGTTCAAAACATGGGGAATTAAGCACTTGCAATGCAAGTGCAGGCAGTTCTAGTAACCATCACGGGCGGAAAGAAGGAACTGAGGAGGTGTAGGGCCAGCAGCGCTCATATGGGGCTCCAGGGGCGCCGGAGCCAGCCCCACGGGATCTGGTAAGGGGAAAAAAGTTCCAGTAGCCATGCATGGTGGCGAGCACATACCTATAGTGAAAGGACATGAGCAAGCACTCAAAGAAGAACCAGATTTATTGTCAGTCTAGCAATGTCGACATTCAGTTCTCTCTTGTCATAGTCACTGTGCGTAATTGCTGGGGGTCCCCTTCCTCACTGGCTGGTATTACTGTTCACGGGGTCCTCACTTCACTTACACAGTGGTGGTTCCGGTGTCCTTTCTCCCTGTCAGATCATCTTATACTCTGCCAATGGGAGCGACAGTTGTAAAAAAGGCTTCCTGTGGTTGATTTCCTCTCCTCTTTGGGATACTGAACATATTGGGACAAATTCCAGTCTGGTGTAAGCAGGTACAACTCCTTTGGCTTCTATTGATCGTGCCTGCTAACACCAGCCCATTGTATTTGGCAGGTTCCTTCTCTCTGACTTATCTCTGGCTATGTCTACATTACAAGCTAAGGGGGTGATTCAGACTAGGTGTCATTGAGAGAGCACGAGAATATAAATAGTGTAGCAGCAACAGAGGTATGGCTGAGCCATGCTGCGTAATACCCACTGGTTTCTGACAGGATTGTACTTGGCACGGTTCAGCCATGCCACTGCTGCCACCCATGCTACCAGGGCTACACTACTATTTATCCTCGTGCTATCTCAATGAGAGCTACATGTACACAAAGCAGGGAAATCACACCCCTAGCTCCTAGTGTAGAAGTAGCCTATGTGTCTGGTTCACAGTCAGCAGCTGGTGGAGGTGGGACTCTGTACACTACTCAAACTTTGACCTGAAAGGGATTATATGATAGGTTTGTCTGTGATAGCCAGAATTGGACTTGATAACCAGGAGGTCCCTCTCATCCTATTTTCCTAATCCCCAGGTGAATTAATTTTCCATTCTCTCAAATAAACAGAATTAACAATTCTTAAAATATTCTAGCATATGGTCACTACATTTAATACATCAAAATAATGCTAATTTTAAAATGAGCTTTTAGGGCATTTAGTGTCTAATTTCCCTTTTTTAAAACATTGGTTTTAAGATACCAGAGCTTTTATATACATGTTAATCATGTAATAAAACTGTCATTTCTTTATAGTAGTTAAAAAAATTACAGTTTCTTGTTCCACAAGAATTCAGAAGGTGCTTCACACAGATCAAGACCAACACACAGTATAATACAACTATCTTCTTTGTGTAACCTTAATGCTATTATTCTGGACAGGTTCAGCTGTTTTATATTGTTCTGTCAGGAGAAGAAAACGTATAGATATCAAGGTAGGGAAGATATCAACCCTTCTGGGAGTCTGGGCTGTCAATATCAATATAGTGAGATGTCTCATCTGAAGGCCGGGGGGGGGGGGGGGGGCCGTAGAAAGGTGACAAATGCAAACTTCTGCTGCATATATGTTTCTGACCATTCTCCTTTGGACATGGAGAAGTGGTTTTACAATTTCTAATAAGCTCCTTCAAGTGCTTTCCAAGAGCATATTACAATTCTGAGGGTTGCTCAACTTTAAGGATTTCTATATTGCAAATACAGACATTACAGTAAATAGAGTATGCTTGTTCCCTGACCATCACATTGGGATAACTAAGTATAACATAGTCAGACAATGAAAGAATCCAATTTCCAGAGATAAACTATATTTCTCATGCTGCCTTTTAACTATACTGTAGTGGGTCACTGGTTTCTGAAAACATTTCATAGTTAGTGTAGATCAGCTCTGCCCTTGATAGGGACTGAATGGCTGGCTTACATATAAAACCAAGTATGCTGGAACAATCTATTAGGGGATGCTAGGATTCCATTACTGGAAGCCACCACGACGAAACATGCACAGACTAAAAAACAAACCGGAAATAGCACAAGAAAATTTGATATTGTCATTTGTCCTGAATTTTCTGAATCTCCAGGTACACAGAATTGTCTTAAAAAAACAATAGGTTTGCTTATGCAGTCTAAGAGTGGTCCTTATCAGCTACAATAACATAGATATGCTGGAGAGGAAAAACGGTTAAAATGCAAAAGGCTGTCCCTTGTATAGCTCTAACTTTGCCCTGTCATTGTATATTATGGGATGATGATAATGCTTTATCTGCCACGTTCCTATAGAAAAGCTATTCTGAGAAATAGCAGTTTAACAGTAATAATATTAGGGGCATTTTTAGCAAATTCCACCCCTGAAAATCTACTAGGACAGTTGTGTAGCTGCATGCATGTGAAGAAAACCTTCATTTTAGTGTCTCTCTCTTTAATATTTCATTGAAAATGTGATTGTCATTAATTTATAAGTCAAGAGCTACAAAGGGAAAAAGTTAGAGCAGTTTTTTGTGTATGTGTTTTTGGCTAATAATAAACAGTTTTGCTAGCTAATGATCTCCCCATGTTGGCTACCATTATGGATGTATTCACTGGATCATGTAACAGGAACCAGCCTGAAGAGCTAGAATTGTGGGGACTATTTGCTTACTTCAACCAGCAGTAGGGAAAAAAAAGGGTGGGATACTATCTGTACCCACTCCAGTTCAAGCATCGGACATGTAATGGTGCTCCTTTGAAGACCTTGAACCTTTAAGGTTAGATTTATGTCAAGGTAGGACAAGGCAAAGTTAGTCTTAAAACCTCCCATCTCCTTCTCACAAGCTGTTTGTACCAACATGGTTGTTATTCCATACCAGACACAATCAGCCCCACCCCATGTTCTTTGGGGGGCGGGGAGCAGCCCCCCCATAACTGCTCAGCCCTTTCGCCCACCCTCCCGCAAAACCCAGCTGCCGGCTCTGGGGCAAAGGCCACTTGCACATGTGCAGCGGGGATGCAGCGACCCCAGGAAGCAGCCAAAGGCTGGCGGCGGCGCTGCGGCTTGGCAAGTCAGGAGAGAACGAGAGCCCATGGAAGCTGCGAGGGTGACTGATACCCTGGGAACAGCTGGCGGCATCCCCTGGGTATGGAGTGGCTCAGCGAGCACCACTTCCCTTTCCAGGTGACGGGCAGATCGCCCCTCTCCAGGTGCTTCCCAGCCACCCACCAACCAGCAAGGAGCCACGGCGCTGCAAGGGAGAGGGTGGAATCCTCAGAGGGTGGTGGGAGACAAGTCAGAGGCAGGAGACTCATCACAACTCCCTGCACTAGGCATTTGTCTTTCCCCGTCTCCTGGACCTGCCCCGGAAGGAGCTGCAGCAAGTGCATTGTACACAAGAGACCCCAGCAGAGCGTTTCTTTGAACCTGATTCACCTGTTCCTTGCCCTAAACTAAGCTGTATGTTTAAACATAAAGCAAAGGAAGAAGGCAATTTCTAGGGCACATCGCCCAGCTGCGAGTGAGGCATGGAGGAAGGAGCTGGCTCTCTGACCTTCAAATCCAGAGTCTGATGAGTAACTCAAAAAGCAGCCAATAATACACTTATCATGCCTCGTGAAATTCATCACATTCAACAAATATATTAGAGCATAATGAATCAGCCCAGCTTGAAAGCGGCACAAATTTCATATACATATTTACATTATATCAGTTCAACAGATTTTAAGGCCAGCGGCGGCCATTATGATTATCTAGTCTCACCTTCTGCATAACACAGACCATAGAATTTCACCTAGTGAAGATCACCAGCTTGTGGCTAAACTAGAACATGTCTTTCCAGTCCTAATTTGGAAATATAATTGCATGTCTCATTATAGATATAACGTGCAACTTGTCAGAATGACGTAGTTTGAAAATATCGTGGAGGACTTTGAATAAGTCTGTCTGCTATTATTGGAGCAGCTGGCTGGCTTCAGGGTTATGGAGGTCAACTGGTGAACCTTCGCAGTCCTCCTTGCCCCCCCCCAAACAAACAAACAAACAGGCCTCTCTGATTCATTCATTCTGGTACTGGCACACAAAAGGTACCTGACAATTTGCAGGCAATGATGATATTCTGCTAATTCCACTGGCTGGCAGCCTTACAGAATTTTTTTTAAAGACCTAATGCACAGAGGTGTGTTAAGTAGCTTTTGCACCATCTGATGTGTGATAAACATGACATCACTCACACTCAGAAATCTAAAGCTTCCAGAATGTAAAGATGAAAAGAACAGCATTTTTCTTTAAATGGATGCAGTCAATGTGCTTATTAGTTTGCTGCAGCAGCAGGAGGGAGTGGGTGGGTATTTCAATGCAACAGTGAATAGCATGAGTGTTTACAGACAGAGCTCTGTGGAATCCCCAGATTCTGCAGATTTCCTTACCAATTTTGTCGCAGATCATTAAGATTTTTAAATAACAGAAGAAAAAGTCAAAGAGGAAGTGCAAACTCCAGCTGGATCAAATGAATTTTAAAAACACTTCAATTTTTTTTTACATAGTTTTGCCTTCAAATTAAGAATGATCATTAAAGCGCAATTCTGCTCTGAAAAGTAGCTATGTAAAAATGACACCTGCTTCCTCTGCTCCCTGTGTGTATCCAGAGTTGTATCTACTTACTTCAGTGATTTTAAAATAGTTTGTTAGTCTTTACGGCTACTGGCACTGCAGTGCCAACATGGTTATGGGAGGGTGCTCTGGATTCTTTCTGGTTTACAGAACAATTTGCCTAATTGTATCCGGGGTGGCCAGCCTACAGTATAACTGCACTGGTGCCAACTTCCTAGTGTAGATGGGATAAACCACTATCTGCAACTCCATTGCTTCAAATTCTGCTTTCTCTTTCAAGCAAGGGTAAGTGCCCCCAATACAAACAGCAGTTTTGCTTGTTTAGTCATTTTCATTAGTGCAACTACACCGGTGCTTAGCCACGAATGGCTGTAATCATGGCAAACATCCAGTGTAGACAAGGCCTCAGACCCTAGTCTTGAAAATTGGTCCCTAAAGGTGAACCTTTGCATCCACATGGAGCTTTTCAAAGAAGTGCAAGAGTAGAGGCTGTCTGCAGGATTGAGGCCTACACTGAGAGGGCCAAGCTGTCAGCTGAAGACAACGGGGCTGCAGAGGTGTAATTGAGAGCAAAATTTGAAGACACTGGAGTAGCACAAGTGTAAAGGAGGGCAGAATTTGGCCTGCAGACTCCTTATTACTAGTGCTGTTGCACAAACAGTATAGGACCCAGACTGACTTTCAGATCCCAGTTTGTTTTCATGGTTTACATTAAAAATAACATCTTTTTACTTATTAGCTGAGCAAATTCTATCAATAAGCCATTAAGAGAACAAGGTCCAGGCAAAGGGACGAAGGAAAGTTCTGAGTCCTTGAGACAACTGAGCTCTACACATGCTTGGCTAAATAGGATGTGACCAATACATTCTAAGAAATCTCCTTCTATCCATCTGGAAAACCATCCCAAGGAAGAGGAGGAAAAAAGCATGCTTGTGTGGTTATTCTGCATTCCAGATAGAATTCAAAGGGATTCAGACATGTAGACTTGATCTTGGCGGCAATGAGAGAGGTGCAGCTACTTCAATAAATATAGGGGAAAAGGCTTAAAATAGAAGGGAAGAAAGATGCTAGTATTATTCAGTAGGGGACCAGAAGAAGCCTGGCATTGTAACCATGAAGGCCACATACAAAGCTATGCTTAACAACAAATAACGGAGGTAGAGCAGGTGCACAACTAGCATGATAATAGCACCTAAGGCAAAAACATAAATCACAGCCCTCACCTTTTCTACAGATCCATTGCTACAACCTTATATGTTACACTGTCATCAGCATCTCTCATCTCACCTGGATCAATCTCTGGCCTGCACGATGTCTCAGTGGCATCATTATTCCAAATCCTTATCTGCAAATAATTTAGAATAAGAGTTACGATTTCACCTGTCATGGGCATGTCTGATAATAGCATGCCAGTAGCCATTTCTGTTAGGGCTGTTAAATGATTAAAAAAAATAATTGCATTTAATCGCGAGATTAAAAAAAATAGTCACGATTAATCACAGAGGTGCCTTTATTTCTCTAAGACCTGAAACAAGAAAGAAGGTTTCATGGTTTTATTTTATGTAAAAAGCCAAAATACAAGACACACATTTGGCAGTATAAGAAAGCCTGTTCTGCCCCACTAACATCTTCTTTTACCCTCTCTCTCTCTCTCTAATCTATGGTCTCATCGTCCCCATTACTGCAGTATCTGTCCACCTTGCAATCTTTCATGTATTTATCCTCACAACAGTCCTATGAGGGTTGGGAAGTACTCAGTTGATCTTCTTTGTACAGATGGGGAACGGAGACTGAGAAAGGCTAAGAAACAGATCCTCAACTGGTGCAAATCCATTGACCTCAATAGAGCTATATTGATTAACTCCAGGCGAGTGTCCGGCTCTGATTGATTTGCCCACAATCACACAGAAAGCCTGCAGATGGAACAAGGAATTGGACCTTGGTCTCCTAAATTGCAGGATAGAAATCTACCACTGGACTGTCCTTTTTTTCCTCACATAATTTTGGGATTCCAAATCAATCCAAGTGATACAACTCCCTGCCTCAAAACTAACGCATAGTTTCAGGTACCAAACAAAAGACTTGCATTACATGCTAGTACTAATGCACATTAGTTAATACTAATATAATAGTCTACTGAAAAAAAAAACAGTCATCCTTAATTCTTGGGTGAATATTGTAGCATTAAGTGAATGGTGCTGTTTGGTTTTCTAAAATCTGCTTCCTCCTCTTTGCACCACTGGAAGGAAACTAATACTCTGAAATAATACATTGTTCGGGTCAGATATAGGAAATGATATCTTCAGGAAAAAACAACTCAGATTGTTCATTTTGGCAGAACACTATATATTATCTTTGGTACATTCAGCTATATGTTATCTCTAGTGTCCTTTTCACAAAAGGAGTCAGATAGAAAATTTTTCAAACATTATTCTTTCTTTATTTCCATTTTAAATCATACATAGGAAGATTCCATCCATTGCATTTTCAATATTTAGAACTCAGGAATCAAATTTACACTAAACTGCAAAAATCCACTTCCATGTATTATGTGCAATCATAATACATGTACATACACACCTCAATTAGCAAATACTTTATTTCCCCTCAAGCCATCCCCTCTCCAAATACCTTTGTGGGGAAAAAAGAAAGTAACTATGGAAGAAATATTGCTCTTTTACTATCTCTTAGAAGCTGTTTCCACACAGTTGTCCCAGATACAGTGGTCAATACTAGTATAAAGTAGTACATGCATTACACAAGGCACTAGGTAGTTGCAGTGAACATCCATAAAATGGGACAAGGTTGTACAGATACAACTGAGAGCAGAATTTGTCCTTTTGTGTATATCACACTATTTAGGCAGCCAAGGCATGATATACAGTATATGCATTATGAATTATACCATACTGCCACATTTTTGCACGATACTTCACAGAAAAAGACACCATCTGGCTCTAAGTATATCAAACCACCTAAGTAGCCAAGGCACTACTGCTACTTATGAGACCATAAGCATGCTCAGTTCGAGGAAGCAGGCTCAGGAGACAGGGTTTTTTTTCCATTCTCAGCAGTGAGACCCGAACAAAACAGCCACACTGTATTTCTGTCTCCTTTATTCAGGGTATACTTTATTTGGGGAGAATATTTAAAATAATATCTTACAAAATGCTTATCTAACAATTATGGTTTTGGAATTACAGTTCTTGTGTAGTACATTTCTCCCTCATGTTTTTTACGGTCATCAATTATATATAATAGCCATGAAAAGCATTGTGTAGGTGCAGCACATTAATGTATGTACCATTCCAGCCAAAAAACTACAATCCACACACATTAAGCTGCTTGTAGATGAAGTTTTCCCCCCTTCTTTTGATTTTCTGCTGCTATACTTGATGACTAGCAATAAAATGGGTAAACAGAGCTCCAAGGGAAATGAAAACTACATCTGCCGAACATTCAGAACCATTGCCAAAATACACAAGGTGGATAATTTGCATGCTGTATGTAAAAAGTAGTTACGCAGCTTTCTTTCTACACTTCACATCTCCATAAAACAAAATAATGGATTTCTAATTATACATCTGAATAATAAAGGAAGCAGCAAGAACAGTTTTGGGAGGAAAACAGCACAGGGGGAAAAAATGAAACAAATAAATGAGGGCAATGACATGACTCAGAAGATGCTTTAAATGGTTGTTCAATAAACATTTTGATGCACACATTTTCATAGGCTTCTTCACAGTAGTTTTTATTTTTGACATCTGTCTTCACAGTGAAAGGATGAGTATTATCTACAGAGATAGATAAACAGAGATGCCTTCATGTTTATTAGAATAAATATTAGATTCTTAAACAGCTTTATACAGTGTATGTGGGAGGAAAACAGATTTATGAAGAGTGCAAGCAGCGTCAAAACTAAGTGTTAACACTGATTCTTTTCCTTTAAGAAATATGACAGCCATGTCTAACAGTTGCAAAACACTACATAGTTCCAGGAGAACAGGCCATCTTCACAGTGAGATTTTATAGAGACTGTTACCCACATTTACAAAGGAGCCTATAACCATATTAGGAAAGTATATAGCTAATTTAGCATTTAGCAAAGCTTTTGATATGGTCTCCCACAGTATTCTTGCCAGCAAGTTAAAAAAGCTGGGGTTGAATGAATGGACTATAAGGTGGATAGAAAGCTGGCTAGAACATCGAGCTCAGTGGGTAGCAATCAACAGCTTGATGTCTAGTTGGCAGCTAGTATCAAGCAGATCCCCCAGGAGGTCGGTGCTGGGGCCGGTTTTGTTCAACACCTTCATTAATGATCTAGAGGATGGGGTGGATTGCCCCCTTAGCAAGTTTGCGGAGCTGTGCGGAGTGGTAGTTACACTGGAAGATAAGGAAAGGATACAGAGTGACCTAGATAAATTGGAGGATTGGGCCAAAAGAAATCTGATGAGTTTCAACAAGCACAAGTGCACTTAGGATGGAAGAATACCATGCACTGCTAGATACTGGGGACCAACTGGTTAAGCAGCAGTTCTGCAGAAGAGGACCCTGGGGGAGTTAAAGTGGACAAGAGTCAACAGTGTGTCTTTGTTGCCAAGAAGAAGAAGAAGGCTAAAAGCAGATGGAGATGTATTAGTAGGAGCATGACCAGCAGATTGAGGGAAGTGATTATTCCCGTCTATTCGGCATTGGTGAGGCCACATCTGAAGTATTGTGTCCAGTTTTGGAGCCCCCACTATAGAAAGAATGTGGACAAATTGGACAGAGTCCAGTGGAGGGCAACAAAAATTATTAGAGGGCTGGAGCACATGACTTATGAGGAGAGGCTAAGGGAACTGGGCTTAATTAGTCTGCAGAAGAGAAGAGTGGGGGGGGGGGGGGGAGGATTTGATAGCAGCCTTGAACTACCTGAAATGGGGCTCTAGGGAGGATAGAGCTAGGCTGTTCTCAATGGTGGCAGATGACAGAACTAGGAGCAATGGTCTCAAATTGAAGTGGGGAAGGTCTAGGTTGGATACTAGGAAAAAAAATTTCTCTAAGAGGGTGGTGAAGCACTGAAATGGGTTACCTAGGGATGCGGTGGAATCTCCATTCTTAGAGATTTTTAAGGCCTGGCTTCACAAAGCCCTGGCTTGGATGATTAGTTGAGGTTGGTCCTGCAGGGGTTGGACTAGATGACCTCCTGAGGTCCCTTCCAACCCTAATCTTCTATGATTCTATATTTGCCACCAGGCTGGAACTCACACACCACACTGATCTTAATAATGTTCTAAAACTGCAATTGAACTCTGCTCAAGATCTAGGCCAGTGGACACACAAACATACTACTTTATTTCCTTGAGACAAATTTCTCTGCCTCGTTTCTTTCACTTTGCACATTCAGGCAGCACAAAGGAAATGGAAAGGAAGCACAGGTACAGCTGTGAGGAAATTTTCTGACAAAACAGATTTTTGTTAGAAAACACCAATTCATCAAACCTGAGAAATGTTTCATGGAAATACGTTGTTTACAGTGGTGTTATAGCCATGTCGGTCCCAGGATATGAGGGAGACAAGAGGGATGAGGTAACATCTTTTATTGGAACAACTTCTGTTGGTGAGATAAGCTTTTGAGTTACACACAGCTCTTCTTCAGGTCTGTGCCTGACCTGAAAAAGAGCTCTGTCTGTGTAGCTCTAAAGCTTGTCTCTGTCACCAATAGAAGGGGGTCCAGTAAAAAATATTACTTCACCCTCCTTGTCTCTCTCATCAAAACGTATCAACTGTGATGAATTTCTGATGAACCACAAGCAGGGTTCCTCCCAGCTAGCCTGATGGAATGCTGGGGAGCCTGGGATCTGTAACTCAAGATGAGGCTCGCCAGGTAGACTGACCCAGGCTTCCAGGCTCCCTACCACAGAACGAGGAACCTGGAAACCTCTCTGGGCTTTCTGCTGTGGATCTGGGAGCCTTGGAGCTTGGGCTGCTGGGGTCAATTTCGTTTCAACATGAAACGTTTCGCTTATTTCAAAACACTTTTAAAACAAATTCTGTTCCATGGGAAATTTGGGAAATTCTACTTTTTGCTCCAAAATGGAATGGACCCCCTCCACCCCCTGTAATTTCCCGCTGAATGGAAACTCCAACTTTTGACCAACTCCCCAGTGGATATACAGCTAGGCACCTTGATCCCTGAAGTTCCTGACCAAAGGGGCATATTGCATATGGGCTGTAGCCAGGGTGCATTGTACTGCAGTACCCCAGATGATGCATGCTCTGTTGGGTACTACGGCCAGTGGGCACAAGTTAAAGAAATCCCAGGCTGCTCTAATGGGGGGAACCATAACTAGTTGTTGCTTCCCTGCTTTCCTTTTTCCTTCTCCTGGGTTTGCTTGGGTGGCTGCATGGAGAGGGGAGTCATCTTCTGCTAGGCACTCTCCAGTGCTCATGCGGAGCCGGTTGATTTCTTGGCCCTTCTGGCTGAAGTGATAGCCACTAAGAATGTCATCTGCATGGACAGGTGAGCCATGGCACATGTTGCCATAGGTTCCCAGGATGGACCTGTGAGTGTTGACAGAACAAGATTAAGATCCCATTGAGACATAGGTTTAATGACTGGTGGGAAAGTCCTGATCAAGCCCCCTTAAATCACACTGTAGCTGGGTGAGTAAAGACAGAACGTCCCTCTACTGGAGGGAGGAAAGAACTAATTGCTGCTAAATGAACTAAATGCCAGACCTGACATTTTTAAGGAGAGGAGATAGTCTAGGATAACTGGAATACCCACAGCATTTAGCGAATGTTGATGGCAATATGCCCAGGCTGGAAAATGTCACTATTTAGCTAGATAGCAAGCTCTAGCAGAATCCTTTCTACTTTGGTTAAGGATTTCCTGAACGGGGGCAGAGCATGAGTGTTCTATTTCCAGCAGCTATCCAAAGACCAGACTGTGAATTGGGGTAAGCCCGGGATGGGGTGCTTGATCTTCCCCCTGTCCTGAGTTAGGAGATTCTGAAATGAGCGGATCCTGATAGGTGGGCATGTGGACATAGTTAGGAATTTGGTGAACCAGAATTGTCTGGGCCAGTAGGGTACTAGGAGGATGATGGTATCTCTGTTGCAATGGATTGTCCATACAATTTACAGTAGTACAAGGATGGGAGGAAAGGCATATCTGAGGCTATCCATCTAGGAGAGGAGGAGAGTGTCACCTGGGAATAGCAGGTTCTGGCTCCCCTGGAGCAATATATGGAAAGATTTTTGTTCATTTGTGATGCAAAGAGGTCCCATAGCGGAGTTCTCCATTATGAATATGTTGGTTAGAACTGCGTTGTGGATCTCCCATTCATGGTCTTCAGATAAGCTTCTGCTTAACTTGTCTGCCAGGGAACTGTGGATTCCCAGGAGGTATGTGTCCTGTATCATAATATGGTTTCTGATGCACCAGGGGATGGGATTTTTGCTCCTCTCTGTTTGTATATACACCACTGCAGTGATATTGTCTGACATTATCTGTTCATGGAGCAAGCGTACAAGGGGAAGGAAGGCCTTGCATGCAAGGTGGATTGCTCTCAGTTCCAGCAAGTTAATATGCAGGCTGGCCTCTTGTGGGTTCCAGGTATCCTGAGCAATGTGATTGTGCAGGTGAGTGCCCCACAAGGGAGGAATCAGTCAAGATGATGGCCTTTGGTATGGGAGGGCTGAACAGAGTCTCCACCATGACTTTGGGTTGGACCACCAAGCGAGGGAGTTGAGCAATGTAGTGGGAAGAGTCACTGTGGAATCAATGTGATCTCTGTTTGGTCAGTAGCTTGGAGTGGAGCCAAGCCTGGAGGCACCGCAAATAGGGTCTGGGGAATGGTATCACATAAGTGCATGCAGTCATGTGGCCTAACAGAGAGAAACACCGGCACACAGTTATTCACGGTTTGCAGGTGATGTGAGAGTTCAAAATGTGTCTGCAGGGAGAAAGGCTCTCACAGAAATTGAGTCCAGCCGTGCACCTATAAAAATTATTGTCCTCGTGGGCGACAAAACAGACTTTTCTGCATTTATAAAAATGCCTAAGGTAGCAAGAAGGTGCTGAAGAGAACCTGTTGCTAATACAATTTCCTAGCGAGATCAGGCTACCAGGAGTCAGTTGTCCAAGTATGGAAACACTGTATAGCCCCCTGGTGTCACATCTAGGCTGCTACTACAGTGAAAATTTTCATGAATACTCTAGATGCAGTAGAGAATCCAAAGGGGAGGATACGAAAATGGTAGTGCTCTTGGCAAACTATGAAGTGAAGGTACTTCCTGTGTGATGCGTGAATATATACATGGAAATATGCATCCTTCATGCTGACAGCCACATACCACAATCCCTCCTGAATGGAGGGGATTATAGATGCCAGTGCAATCATCCTGAATTTCAGCTTTCAAATAAAGATATTGAGTTGCCGAAGGTCCTGGCATGGTTCATGGTGGAGATCGTGGTGCCTTCGATCTTAGTGGGCTGGAGGGTTTCTGGTGTTGGGCCCTGTATACAGCCCATGGGGCCCAGTAGGGCCACTCTGGTGAAAATGGCATGGGGTGGCGCTCATCTGATAGATGAATCTAATAGGTCTCTCTCTCTCAGAAATTGCCATGGTACTGGGAGGGACGGTACCAACGTTGGCTGTCAGTACCGATGTATGAGTTGCTGTTGTTGATAGCAAAGATTTTGTGCTATGCATCACAGGAGGTGACATAGAGAGTCTGCCGCGAATTTGAGCTGCTCAGTGCCGAGTGTCTTTGCAGCTCCATAGGTACTGAGGCTGTGGGTTTTGCTTTGCCCTTTGAGCCTTTATCAGAGCTTGCCCAATTAGAGTCTTTAGCTCTCTGATTCCGACGCTCTCGGTGCCAATGGTACCGAAGAAGTCTCCGTGGCTGAGGAACATTTTTTTTAGTGGGCTCTCTCTGTGGAAAAATTTGAGTGTGCTTTTTTTGTAGCCCTTTTAGGCAAGGACTCCTTCATAGCAGCTTGTGTGTAAGGACTTCTGTCAGAGGCTGCTGATGGCATAGGCCAGGGAGATCCTCAACTCGGGTCCAAGGCTGGTCGCAAGGATTTCTCCATCATAAGGAGTCTGAGTTGGAAGTCTCTCGCCTTCCTTGTTCTGGCCTTTAGATTGCAGCAATGTGAGCACTTTTGTGGAATATGTGACTTGTCGAGGCAGCAGACACACTATGCGTGTCCTTCTGAAACAGGTATAGAGAGCCTGCATGTCAGGTAGTGCTTGAATCCCAGAGAGCCGGGCATGCCAGGAAGTTTTTCTGCCCTTAGCTGAGGGAGAGGGATGATGAAAAACTATATATTAACAGGGAAAACGATAACTGAAACTTATTTTCCTAATGAGATAGTACTTAGAATTTTTTTTTTTTTAACGAAAAGAAAAAAAAAGTTTAGGTGAACAGGAAAGGTAGGATTAACTGTCTAACAGCTAACTAACTAATAACTATCCAGTATCTATGTACTAAGTAAAGAAAAGAGGCGCTGCTAAGGGCTCTGACTCAAGCCAAAGGCGGTAGAGAAGGAACTGAGGGATGATTGGTTGCACAGCGCTTTGTAACCACCTGAGGCGGTGCAAGCAACAGCGCATGTGCAACTCAACCAGGCACTGCTACCATAAATCTCCAATTAGAGGCACAGGGCACATGGGCACCTAAAGTGGAGCACCCAGAGGGACACTCCTTGAAGAAGAAAGGATCCTTTTACCATGCTGAGCCTGAGCTGATGACAGTATATTTACTACATTAGAAAGAGTCAGACTGTATAGTGAGGGGAGGTAGATTAGTAGGTTACTGGCATAGACCTGATGGCTAGGTGAGCATATGAGATCACCGAGGGATAAGCAGTAGAGAGAGAGAAGAGAAGTGGGACAAGGAGAAAAACATACTAAGTGAGGTATGTTGAATTTGATCAGCCAACAATTAAATAAACAATGGATGATGGTAGAGGAAGACAGAAAATACCATGTGGAAGCAAGAGGCCAGCAAAGCTGAAAAAATGATTGTGTCAGTTAAACCCAAATAAACTCTACTGGAGTTCTTAACGTGTGTTCTTGAAATCATTAGCTCAGACCGCAATAAATTCTCTTTGAATTCTTAATGAAACTCTTTTGCTTTTGATAAACTAATTAGTATTTGCATAGTAAGCCTAGGAAACTCGTCCACTTAAATGCATTAATTCAAGAAGCAGCAAGAAGAAAAATCTGATAAAGTATAATAATATATTTCCATCCTTACATTTTTGGCCTACGATTTGAAATTCAATTTAGCAGTCTTTTTTAAAATGTTAAACGCATAGGCAATCTACAAGGATGTATATAGCTCTTCTTTTCCAGCCTATTGCTAAGATTGGGTTGTTGGTATACATATGGAGGTAGCATTGTTCCAGAATGCCTTGCTCCATGTCACTAGAAGTATGTACTTCTCAGTTTACATTGTACCTGATCCTTTAAATACTGACACACAACTAGGAACCGTTCAGTTGAATGCTTTGAACTAAACTGTTATTTGCTTTATATATCTGATTAAAAGTTCCCACATGAGATGATCTTGGTTTTTTCCACTCAACGGAAATGATAACGTTTCAGTGTGACAAATTCAGCAGCCACACCCTGGCACAACTGACATTTACACACACATATATACACACATGGAATGGCCATATGATTAAGGAGATGATCCAGAATTGTAATAAATATTGACTGGGTTTCATCTGGTGAAATGTCAGCCATGTTTCTTTAATGATACTGGCAGGGGGAAAATTTAAAGGAAACAATTCTGGTGACTTCAATTGAAATAGAGATTTCTATTCAATAAGAAGAAGCTTTGACTTTTTGTGAGTTCTTTATAAAACAACATATATGCTTTTGTCTCAGTTAGTACAATAGACCTGCTTCTCTTTTATTGGTTCTATAAGCTTTATATTAAAATAAAAAATATTTTGGTATTGGATGATTAGCTATTTGTGGCACAATAGAGCCCTGATCATGAAGGAGGCTACTACAACACACATAATACACTGTAAAAGTGTAAATAATTTTACCCTAAATAATGCACTTGTAAAAGTGAAGAGTCTGTGCATTTCAGCTACTGTGGAGTTGCCAGACTAAAGGCATATGTGTTAACAAGGCATACTGGGGCATTGCTAAAAGAGGGCAGAATTAAGGGTTCATGGGCAATCTTAACTGTGCAGCTACCAGTTTTCAGAAGCTTGAGTTTTGCTCAAATCAGTATTTTGCAAGGAGTCAAAACACCAACAAACAACCTTAACTCTGCATTAACATAGGTTTTTTTGCCACTGATTATTATTAACAGAGGACTTGGCTGGGACTCAAAACCTGGGTTCAGTTCATGGGCTGATGCGCTGGATACCTTGGGGAAGTCATTTCACCTCTCAAGATCTCAATTTCCACATCTGTAAAATAGGGATAATGATCAATTTGTAAAGCGCTTTGAAATTTATGGGTGAAAAGCTCTATCTGTATAAAAGCCAGGTATTTATTTCAATAGTGCCTATAGGCATGTCAGACGGGGATCCTATTGTACTAGACACTGTACAAACATATTGGAAATGACAATCCATTCTCCACGAATAATAACAGGTGGAAGAGAGAAGTGGGTCAGGATGAGGGCAGGGGAGACAAAGGCATAGTAATAATAGGATACGCATATTAGTCAGTTAGGAGCAGTGATCACAGCTCAGCACCTGCCTAGTTCTCAGTTGGGAACAGTCCTCAGGTTTTCTAAGTCTGGCACAGTATCCCTGATCGAGTGATGTTGCTTTATCCTTTGTTTGCCAAAAATAAGCAGGGAGGTTGAATCAGCTGTCCCTTTTTTTTGGACCAGTCTGTGGCTAGACAAGGCAATCTAAGCTGAACAAGTTCTCTGACGTGGGTCTCACATAAATGGAAGCTCTTATTTATCTTTTTGATTTCCATAGTGTGCCTATCACAATTTCAAGGACACACACAAAATTTAAAAAAGCAGTGAAATTAAAATAAATCTCGCCTCACCTTTACAAAGAAAATACACGGCTCTGGTGGCATATCATGAAAGTCAACAAAGTTGGGCTTCTCAGCTCAGAGTCAAAGACTCTCTGCACAGAATGCCCTGTCCTTAGCCAGGCAAGTCTAGGGACTTATCTCAGTATTACCACTCTCAAACATTCAGAAATCAGCCCATAAAAATAATGAGATTGGCCCAAAAAATTATGATATTTAAAAAAATAATAAAATTGAGCATTCCTTTTATTTGCCTTTGGGTTTTTGTGCATTTAGGGTTCATGTTGTCAAGCTTTTCTTTTCACCCAAGCAAGGCAGAAAAGATGATTACTTACCCTGTTACTGTTGTTCTTCGAGATGTGTTGCTTATGTCTATTCCATTATAGGTGCGTGTGCGTGCACAGTTACTGGAACTTTTTTCCCTTTAGCAGTACTCATAAGACCGGCTCCAACACCCCCTGGAGCCCCGCGCACATGCCGCGGTATATGAGGCACTGCCGGTCTTACGACCTCTAAGTTTCTTCTTGCCGCCAACTCTGGCAGCGAAGACGGGGGGTAGGTCATGGAATAGACATGAGCAACACATCTCGAAGAACAACAGTTACAAGGTAAGTAACTGTCTTTTCTTCTTCGAGTTCAAGTCCATTCCATTGTAGGTGACTCACAAGCAATACCTTGGAGATGGGCCGGAGTTACGGATGAAGGTGTGTACAGATGACCGGGTGGCAGCACTGCAGATGCCTTGCACATGCACTATTGCTATGAAGGCTGTGGATGAAGTTTGAGCTCTGGTTGAGTGGGCTGTAATTATCCCCGGAAGGGGCATCTTCGCCTGCTCAGAGCAGAACTTTATGCAGGAAGTTATCCACAATGAGATGCGCTGGGCGGAAACAGGTAAGCCTTTCATCTGGTCAGCCATCGTGACGAAGAGTTGCATTGTAGGAATAAAATTGTAATGGTAACCCTGTAGCTTAATTCAGAGCTTTTAATTGTAATTGTAACCCTGTAGATTAATTCATAGCTTTTAATCCATACCCTTATTTGTGTCAACCTCTATATGGTTATTATTGAAATCATGTAACATTTGAACTTCTCTCAGTCATACTCCATCTTGTGAATGTAAAACCCCATTTTGACCTATGTACTCCATCTTGTGTAAAAACCCCATTTTGACCCTATGTACTCCATCTTGTGTCAAACCCTTTCTAAACCTTTAGATGAATAAGGTAGTTATCTGAACAAGGTATGAATGGAGGGTGTATGTGTGTGTGAGTCAGACCCAAACTGCCAGCTTGTCTTGATGAAGTTGTCCTGATGAAGTGTGAAGTCCATCCTAGGCTGAAGAGTGTGAACATAGCCCCAAAAAGCAAAGAAGGATCCACCCCAGAAAAACTTAATCAAACTTAATCAAAGACATCAAAGAACAAGCTGAAAGTCACGTCTGCTATTGTACCAGCAATCAACGGTCACAGAGAAGCGACGTGACACAGCAGAACTGAAAAACCTATAAAGACTGGGTGAGATTTCAAGGCTTTGGGGGAAAAACAGCGTTCTACACATCATCTAAAGAAGAGCGTCGGTGCGCGCCCGACAAGGACCCTGCTCTCCTCGTGCCCAGCTTCCCTGGCCAGGTAGCTGCCACGAGCCACGAACTCCAGCAACGAACCCTAGCTACGATCTCAAGCCACAATCAGGACTGGTAGCTATATATAACTATAGAACGCTTTCTGGTATGTTTGGGCGCGTGAATGTGTGTGTGTGTGTGTGTGTGTGTGTAGGTTTAAGTTAGTTATTACTTTAGTTTCTGTCAATAAATGCAGCATACTGCCTTTTCCCCTTGAAAAAGTCCCGAGTGCTTAATTTTGCACAACAGCATAGACCTCTGGAATGGTCTCATGTGCTCGATGGAGAATGCTAACGCCCATCTGACATCTAGCATGTGCCACCTCCTCTCTCTTCCGAACCATACGGTTTGGGAAAAAACACGGGGATAAAAACATCTTGGTTATAATAAAATTGGGAAACCACCTTAGGCAGGAAGGCAGGGCGTGGCCTCAAATGAACTTTGTTTTTATAGAACACAGTATAAGGAGGCTCCGAGGTCAGCACCCTAAGCTTGGAGACCCTCCTTGCAGAGGTAATAGGCCACCAGGAAGGCCACCTTCCACGACAGCAGCAATAAAGTGCATGTAGCCATGGGCTTGAAAGGGGGCCCTGTGAGCCGCAAGAGGACCAGGCTGAGATCCCAGGGAGGGATCGTGTCATGGACCTGCAGATAGAGCCTTTCCACCTCTTTCAGGAACCTAATTGTCATAGGATGGGAGAAAACTGATCTCCCCTCCCAAGGCTGGTGGAATGCTGATATAGCCACTAGGTGGACCTTCAGGGAGGCCACAGCTAGTCCCTGGAGTTTTAATTACAACAAGTACTCCAGGATTGCCTGTATCAGCGACAATCAAGGCGAAATTCCCTGGGACTCTGCTCAACAGGTAAACCGCTTACATTTTACCCGATACGCGACCTGTGTGGAAGGTTTCCTGCTACCCAGCAGGATTTGCTGGACTTCCGCCGAACAGGTTCGCTCATCTGCGCTCAGCCACGGAGCCTCCACGCTGTGAGGTGTAGGGAGTCCAGGTCTGAGTGTAGCAAGCGACTGTGGTCCTGGGACAAGAGATTGTGCCGTCTTGGTAGCTCCAGCGGGAGGGGGCGATCAATAGGTCCAGCAGCATGCAGAACCAGTGCTGGTGCAGCCAGGCCGGTGCAATTAAGATAACGTCTGCCTTGTCCCTCTTGATTTTCAGTAGGACTTTGTGAAGAAGATGCATGGGGGGAAATGTGTACATGAAACTTCCTGACCACTGCAGAAGGAAGCCATCGGAGAGCGACCTGGCCTCCAGACCGTGGAGGGAGCAAAACTGTGGGCATTTCCTGTTCCGTGCTGTCAAGGAAAAATAAAGTCACACAGCTACATTTTAGAGTTGGATCGGCTGCAGCTTTAATTGTGACACACACACAATCACATAACCATAGCTATGGGGAATACTATAGCCATAGGGAAAACCCAGGTGGCTATAGGGAAGTCAAGCAGCATGTCTGGATGCTGGGCAAATGTACTTCCCCTGGCTACCAGATACAAAAGACTTATATAGGGGTTGCTTAGATTCATTTACATGTTGATCGTATAGTGGAATTTGATTAACAGTTCAGGAAAGACAATTATATGTACAATGGGGTACACCAGATGTTTTCACAGGAAAAACCAAAGAGCCATTTGATTATACAATGTATTTCAGGTACCCTGGCTATCACCCGAAGATGGGTGGCTACACAATACATGTTAAAATGCTAATTTGTATGGAGTAAGTTCCTATGGGGCCAGGAAGACGGGGGTATGTACCGATACTTATCAGAACAGGAGATGTCTGTTCACAAACTTCAAAAGGGCTAGAGTTCACAAAAGGAGTTTGCATTTAAATTGTGGTCCTGAGACATCCTGTGGGATTTTAGCATCTTTATCTCAATCTCAGTTTGGGGCATCCTGTCAATGATTTAACCTGAGGGCTTCCATCACAGTTCAGGCTACCCAGTTTCAGGCCAGGCATTCTATAATCAATTCTATGATTAATTCTTTGATTCCACATTGCTGACGCGAACAGGTCCACTTAGGGAGAGCCCCACCTTTGGAAAATCATACAGATTATATCTGGCTGAAGTGACCAGTTGTGGTGGGGTAAGAATGACCTGCTGAGGTGCTCCGCCTCGTCATTCCTCACTCCAGGTAGGTGAGAGGCTATTATGTGAAAATTGTGCCTCGCTGCCAGGTCCCACAGACAAATGGCTTCATTGCAAAGGGCTGAGGAACGGGCTACCCCTTGTCAGTTGATGTCATACTTGGCTGCTGTATTGTCTGTCAGTACTGCACCACCTTGCCCACAATAAAGTGCAATAAACACTCCACAGGTTAGGCGAATAGCCCGTAGCTCTCTCACATTGATGTGCATGCGCCTCTCCTCCTTCAACCAGACCTCTTGAGTACCGAGGTTGGCGCTGATATGTGCCCTCCACCCTAACTCCGAAGCATCTGATACCAGAGTGACCGAGGGGACTAGGTCCTCGAATGGCACACCTCTCAACATTGTCCAGGGGCTCCGTCACCAGTCTAGTGAGGCCAGGACCTGGGGGGGGGAGGGGGAGGGAGGGGACTGTGACCACCTGGTCCAGGGAATGTCTGCTCGGGGCATAAACTGAGGCGAGCCACGACTGAAGTGTTCTGAGTCTTAGCCGAGCCAGCCTCACCACGTAAATGCAGGCTGCCAGGTGGCCTAACAGCTGCAGACAGTGCCTGACTGTTGTAGTAAGGCAGAGGTGCAGGTGAGCGATGATGGTGGACATGGCCTCGGAGCATGGCTGGGGCAGGAAAGCTCTGGCTTGGGAAGCATCCAGGACTGCCCCGATTAACTCTATCCGCTGCACCGGAGTTAAGGTGGACTTCTGCTTATTTATTAGCAGGCCCAGCCAGCAGCAAGTGGCGCATGTCAGATCTACACTGCTCTGGACCGGGGCCCTGGACCTGCCCCATAATAGCCAATTGTCCAGGCAGGGGAAAATGTGGACCCCCTTTCACCTCAGGTGTGCCGCAACTACCGCCATACATTTCGTAAACACCTTTGGGGCTGAGGAAAGGCCAAACGGCAATGTTGCAAACTGGTAGTGGGAGCTAACCACCACAAAATGGAGGAAACGTCTATGGCTGGGGAAAACAGAAATATGGACGTATGCGTCCTTTAGGTCAAGGGTGGCATACCAGTCTCTTGGATCCAGGGTGGGAATGATGGAGGCAAGGGAGACCATGTGAAATTTCAGTCACTTGAGATATTTATTGAGATGACACAAGTCTAGTATAGGCCTGAAACCCCCTTTCGTTTTGGGGATGAGGAAGTACCTCGAGTAAAATCCTTTTCCCCTCATGTCCAATGGAAGCCCTTCTACAGTCCCCAGGCTGAGAAGGGTCTCTACTTTTTGCATGAGGAGTTGCTTGTGAGAGGGCGTCTCTGAAGAGGGATGGGGAGGGAGGGTTGTTGGGAGGGGTAGAAGCAAACTGGAGGGCATAACCTGCTGAAACTATGCCAAGGACCCAGCAGTCTGAAGTGACCTTGGCCCATTCGGACAGGAAGGGAGCTAGGCAGTTCAAGAAGGGATGGGGGCAATCCAGTTATCACTGGACGCTGGAACGCCAATGTCAGGCGCATCTTCAGAATGACCGCCTTTGATTACTGGATCATCTAGATGACCCTCACTGGGGGGCTGAGGTGGACCCTGGTGTTGGTCGACGTCTCCTAGATCCCCTTATCTATAGGGTGTGAACCACTGTGGCTGGTATGTCTGCTGTTGCTGGCCCTGCAGACAGAACTGGCGCCTTGAGGTCTAGGGCCTATGAAGACCCAAGGAGCGGAGAGTGGCTCTCGAGTCTTTCAGATCATGCAACTTCACATCTGTCTTGTCCAAAAACAAGGCCGACCCGTCGAAGGGGAGGTTCTGGATGGACTGTTGGACCTCCTGGGACAGACCCAAGGATTGCAGCCATGAGCATGTGCACATACAAATGGCGGAGGCCATGGCTCTGTCCGCCGAGTCTGCTGCATCTGAAAACGCTTGCAGCACTGCTCTGGCCACTGTAATACCCTCCTCCAGAATGGTACTAAAGTCCAGTGCCTGGTCCTGGAGCAAAGCATCTGCAAAGTGCTTTAGAGAGTCCCAGAGACTGAAATTGTACATGCCCAAGACAGCCTGCTGATTGGCAATGTGAAACTACATGCTTGCTGTCGAATAAGCCTTTCTCCCGAACCAGTCCAATTTCTTGTTGTCTTTATTTTTGGGTGTGGAACTGGGCTGTCCCTGCCTATCCTGCTGGTTGGCAGCATCTATCACCAGGGTACCAGGAGAGGTGGGTGAAAAAGTACTAAAATCCTTTGGCTGGGACATAATATTTCTTTTCAGCTCTCTGAGAGATTGGGGTGACTGATGAAGGGGTCTGCCACAGGGCCTTCACTATCTTTAATATCCCCTCATACACTGGGAGGGCAACCCAGGCTGGAGCGGCTGCTGCCAGGACATTAAAGAGACTGTCTGATGCCTCCTTTAGCTCCTCCGCCTCCAACCCCAAGTGGAAAGCCACCCTCTTGAGAAGGTCTTGATGTGCCCTGAAATCATCCAGGGGTGCCGATGGTCTCTGGGTGACCACCTCATCTGGGGAAGAGGACTGGAGGGACACAGTGGGTGGTGGCATCCCTTCCCGCTGACGAGGGGCCCCAAAAGAGGTCCCTTCCTAAAGGTCTGCATCATCGTTGGTGGCCGAATAATGGCCCTTCTCCACCACCAGTGGTGCGGACTGCATCCCAGATGACCTGAACAGCAGCAGACCTGGCCCCACCAGAAACCGCCAAAGGTCCCCAATACAGCCATTGGGTGGCCACTGCCCTGAGGCCATCCTGGGACTGTCTGAGCAGAGGGGTGCTCTGGCAGTGATAACTCTGGCAGTGATAACTCTCCCAGTGGCCGTCCTCTCGAGAAGATGCCGACTCACTATCAGATGACCACGGTGGGGCTGCATCAGAGGCTCCCGCTGTACTGTGCCAAGCGGAGGGGAAGCAATGACCCAATCTGTGGGTGCTCCAGCACTCTGGAGAATGACCTCTTGGCATCATTGATCGTGATGATGACGAGCCCCCGTGCTGGTGCCATGACCGGTGCCGACACGGGGAATCATGCTCCGACCATGAACTGGAATGCCCGGAGCAGCGCCTGGGCACCGATGACTTACGGCACTACTTCCCCCTCGGTGCCAAGTCTGCCTCCAGCGACCGGGTTCTGCGCCGTGCCAGTGCAGACGAACTCCTCGGTGCCAGGGAGCAGGAGGGGTGCTAGCTTCCTTCTGGGGAGCGGCCTCTTGCAGGTGACCCAGACAGGTGCCGCCTCCTGAAAGGAGCTTTGCCCAGTGCCGGGGACCACCACCAGTGTCAAGAGGGCAACCTTGCTCCATGCCCCGCCAGTGCAGGGTGCTCCAGCAACCATGACCCAGAGCGATTTCTTGGGGAGCAGCACCGTGTCAACCCTTCCACTTGGGGCGACCGGGCTGTTGGAGATCCTCCCTCAGGTTCCAGTGATCTCCTAAGCCAACCAGGGGGACCCAACACGGGCTTCCCCTGCGACACCGGCACCTTCTCTCTGGGCAGAGACAGGGGCAGGAGCAGCGTGGGGAAGGCCAACAAGGTCCGTGCCTCATGAAATGCCTCGGGTGTTGATGGCACCGGCAGGTGCAGAGACACCTTCCCACTCCCAGGAGTCGGGGGTGGCTCTCTGACCAGAGACATAGGCTCCAATGGTAGTGAGTGAGTCTCCACTGTCTGACTTTGGTGCAGCCCCTTGCTCGACCTTGCTTTCTTGGATGGTGCAGGGGAGCGGCCTTGCTCTGCGCACAGCTTTCGCTGCTTCTTCCTCGACAGAGAGAAAGAAGTCCGGTGCCGAGGCAGGGCTGGTGCTGACAGTGTGCTCTGCACTGATGCCATGCTCAGAACTGAGTTAGTTGGTTTGGAGGTCAGTCTGAGTGCTTCCTCCATTAGTAAGGCTTTCATGTGGATCTCTCTGTCATTTTGGTTTTGAGGTCTGAAAGCCTTACAAATCTTGCATTTGTCCTTACAGAGCTTCCCCCAGGCACTTTAGGCAACTCTCATGGGGGTTGCTCAGTGGAAAGGTATTCCCACAGGAGGCACAAGGTTTGAAGTCCAGTGACCAGGGCATGCCCTGCTCCTGGCAAAGTCCCAGTTGGGACTATCCTAAGTGACTAACTACCATTATTAACAGTTATCTCATTACAAGAAGTAATTGTCACTGTTCACACATTTTCACCTCCTAATCAATGGTTGTGAACAGGCCTCAACCACTCTAACTGAATGGACTTTGCTTATACCTACCTTCCCCGTTGTTGTTCCTTACCCTTGGATGTATATCTATACCTCCTATCTGATTTCTATTCCTTACATCTGACGAAGTGGGTTACAGCCAATGAAAGCTTATTCCTGCAGAAATTAAATTTGCTAGTCTTTAAATGCTACAGGACTCACGTTGTTTTTGCTGTATACAGAATAACATGGCTACCCCTCTGGAACTTTTTATCCCCAGGAGAGAGTTGATGTCTAAAGGCACTATGATAGAGAAGTGTACTGTTTCAGGGGCAAATGGGAAAGTTACTGTAAACTGTGTTTGAGATCTAAGATTTAGTGAGGGTTGGGGCTAGCTTGACTAGTGAATGGATGTGTGATTTTTTTTTTTGGTTGTTGTTTTACTAGTATTCCTCAATCTATTGTCTCTCTCAGGTACGTGGGTTGTGTGAAATAGTTCTCAGCCAGATCCCAGATCAGCCAATGCTGGGCCATGGTAAATATGTGCAGCATTTATCTTCCTGGAACTTTCCAAAAATGGTAATTTTGACCACGCTTTTCACTGAAAATCTGGAACATTTCAAGAAAAAAATGCCACGAAAATGTTTGTTTAATTGGAAAAGCAATTTTGTCAAAACCAGCTCTAGTTAATGCAAAGGTATTGGCATTGCTGGTGGAACCTTCAGTGTCAATCAAAAGTGTTTTATAAGTGGTGCAATGCCTTTTTTTGTAGTGTAGTCAAGCACCAAGATACAGAGGACTGTAGAAATGCTACACTCTGGTATTGGGCATGTCCCTTTTGGCTTGGAGATGTATCTAGCACCTGTTAATACTGACTAACAATTTGAAACACTGTCATGAAGTTATTAAGTAGCATATATTACTGCTTTACCTTGCAAAGACCAAGAGTAATTGAGTGGACCCAACCATTTCAGAGTATTATTATTATTATTTATTTGTATTACCATAGGAACTAGTCAGGGACCATAACCCCATTGTGCTAAGTGCTGTACAAACAGAGAACAAACAGATGGTCCCTGCCCCCAAAGAGCTTACAGGCTAGGTATGTTTTTAAACAACTGAAGAAGGCTTCTCCATTTACCTGTGATGCTAGTGAAGCAACACACAAAGTTTCTTCCCAGTGAATGTGACATCTGTATCTTTTAAATTAAATGCTGATGATAGCAACACGCTATTAAGAAAAATACAATCCTAGACCACTTGGGATCAATGCCTAACTTCAAATGTACAAATCTACAGATCCCAGGTAAAATGTTCAGAAGTGCTCAAGTGACTTAGAAACCCCGGCCCCGTTACAAGTAAATGGGTAGAATCAAATCACTTAGGCACTTTTGAAAGTGCTAGCCCTTGTCCAAAAACTGATTACATTAAAATACACAAAACCTCAGTGATCTCCCATCCCTTACCCCTCCAATGCTATGTAACTTTTTGTTCAACATCTTTATTAATGATCTGGAGGATGGGGTAGATTGCACCCTCAGCAAGTTTGCGGACGACACTAAGCTGGGGGGAGTGGTAGATACCCTGGAGGGTAGGGATAGGATACAGAGTGACCTAAACAAACTGGAGGATTGGGCCAAAAGAAATCTAATGAGGTTCAACAAGGACAAGTGCAGAGTCCTCCACTTAGGAAGGAAGAATCCCATGCACAGCTATAGACTGGGGACCGACGAGCTGGGCAGCAGCTCTGCAGAAAAGGACCTGGGGGTAACGGTGGATAAAAAGCTGGATATGAGTCAGCAGTGTGCCCTGATTGTCAAGAAGGCTAATGGCATATTGGGCTGCATCAGGAGGGGCATTGCCAGCAGGTCACGGGAAGTGATTATTCCCCTCTATTCGGCATTGGTGAGGCCGCATTTAGAATATTGTGTCCAGTTTTGGGCCCCCCACTACAAAAAGGATGTGGACAAGTTGGAGAGAGTGCAGCGGAGGGCAACCAAAATGATTAGGGGGCTGGAGCACAGGACTTATGAGGAGAGGCTGAGGGAACTGGGCTTGTTTAGTCTGCAAAAGAGAAGAGTGAGGGGGGATTTGATAGCGGCCTTTAACTACCTGAAAGGGGGTTCCAGGGAGGAGGGGGCTAGGCTGTTCTCGGTGGTGGCAGATGACAGAACAAGGAGCAACGGTCTCAAGTTGCAGGGCGGGAGGTCTAGGTTGGACATTAGGAAAAAGTTTTTTACTAGGAGGGTGGTGAAGCACTGGAATGGATTACCTAGGGAGGTGGTGGAATCTCCATCCTTAGAGGTTTTTAAGCTGAGGCTTGACAAAGCCCTGGTTGGGATGATATAGCTGAGGTTGGTCCTGCTTTGAGCAGGGGGTTGGATTAGATGACCTCCTGAGGTCCCTTCCAACTCTAATATTCTATGATTCTATGATTCTATGAACTTGGAAAAGTGAGAGGGGAGATTCTGAGATCCATCTGATTATGTCTGCATGGTTCAGGACGGCAGACTCCAGTTACTAGGGCTCCTGATAGTGCTCTAACAATAGCTTTGTAGAATAGCTCTTTAAAGTTATGGCTTGGGCTGGAGCTTGGGCACTGAAGCCAACCCCGGGCCTTTTTCTATCCAATTATACAGTTCTTGCCAAGGACCCTAAAACAAAAACACCATGCATTTAACATGACAAATGCCAAAAACACTCTTGTTCAGTGGCTTGTATGTTGCGTTTTTATCCCATATTCTTCATCTATTTTGTTTATGAGGGCTGTACTTTTTCCGTGGATAGAGACTGTCGAGATGTTGGTAAAACACCTGCTAAAATGGGGCCACCATTGAGGGCCGCTACATGGTACCAGAATACAAATAATGACCAATAATAAGATGATTACAATATCAAAGGACCCAAAAGTCAAAAATTCAAAAAGTTAACATTTCCTCGGGAACATTAACTCTTCCATGGTTCGTACCCTACCTATATTCATTCCTATTTATCTGTTAAAAAGACAAGATGGGTGAGTTAATTTATTTTGTTTCACCAACTTCTGCTGGTGAGAGAGAGACAAGCTTTCAAGCTTACACTAGGAGAAGAGGTCTGTGTATATTCAAACGTTTGGGTCTCTCCAGTAAAATATACTACCTTACCCGTCTCGTCTCTCTAATACGGCTCTCGTCTCTCCAATATGGCTACCACAACACTGCATATTAATTTGTTGTCAGTTGTATTCACTACTAGGAGTTAGGCAAAATTTTTTGTCTGGAACTTTTTTCATTGAAAAATACAGATTTAGATCAACCAAATTAAACATTACATGAATTCATTTCAACAAAATTGTTTGGGTAAAAAAAACAGAACCCTAAAAGAACCTCCCCAAAATTTGATCATTTTGTTTCAGCATTTTCTAAATGAAATGTTTCCATTCTGCATGACTTTTCATTAGAAATGTACTTCAATTTTATTTAAATTTTTTTTAAAAGCTCAAAAATTAAATGAAATGTTTTACTTGACCCAAACTGATTTTTTTTTTTACTTTTCAGTTTGCTGAAAAATTCAAATTTCTTTTTGTTTCAGGTTAACCCAAAAAACAAGGTTACTTACCAGTAATTGATGTTCTTTGAGATGTGTTGCTCATATCCATTCCACTACAGGTGTGTGCATGCCTCCGTGCATGGTTACCCAGAACATTTTTCCCCTTAGCAGATCCGGTAGGGCCGGCTCCGGCGCACCCTGGAGCCCCGCGCACATGCCGCGGTATATGAGGCGATGCCGGCCCTACGCCCCCTCAGTCCCTTCTTTCTTCCAACTCTGGCAGTGGGGACGGAGGGTGTGTTGTGGAATGGACATGAGCTACACATCTCGAAGAACATCAGTTGCTGGTAAGTAACCCTGTTTTCTTCTTTGAGTGCTTACCAGTGCTTACCAGTAAGCTGCCCTCGGGATTGCTCTACCGAATCCCACGTCCTCTCTCGCCTGCTGGATGATGGCGTAGTGGGACGTGAAGGTATGCACTGACGACCAGGTGGTGGCTTTGCAGATGTCCTGCACAGGCACTTTCTCCAGGAAGGCTGAAGATGAGGCTTGAGCTCTGGTTGAGTGCACTGTGCTGGTTCCTGGAAGCGGCACGCTTGCCTGCTCGTAGCAGAACTTGATGCATAATGTAATCCACGAGGAGATTTGCTGGGTGGAGACAGGTGAGCCTTTCATTCGGTCAGCCACTGCGACGAAGAGCTGTGTTGATTTCTGAAACGGCTTTGTACACTCAATGTAGAAGGCAAGGGCTCGTCTCACATCCAGCGAATGCCATCTCCTCCTCTCCTCCTCTAAGAAAAATATCCACGGGGAGAAAAATATCTTGATTACAATGAAATTGGGAAACCACCTTAGGCAGGAAGGCTGGATGCAGCCTCAACTGTACCTTATCCTTATAGAATACTGTATAAGGGGGCTCTGAGGTCAAGGCCCTAATCTCGGAGACCCTCCTAGCTGAGGTAATGGCCACCAGGAAGGCTACCTTCCATGAAAGGATGAGCAAAGGGCATGAAGCCATGGTTCAAAGGGGGGTCCTGAGAGTCTTGAGAGGACCAAGTTGAGATCCCAGGGAGGCACCGGGTCACGGACCTGCGGATAAAGCCTCTCCACTCCCTTGAGGAACCGGACCGACATTGGATGGGAGAACAGTGATCTCCCCTCTAGCGGCTGATGGAAGGCCGAAATGGCTGTCAGCTAAACCTTCAGTGAGGCCAGCGCCAGACCCTGGAGCTTTAGCTGGAGTAGTTACTCCAGGATTGCCTGTGTAGGCGAGAGGCTGGGCGGAATACCCCGGGACTCCACCCAACAGGTAAACCGTCTCCACTTAGCCCGATACATGACCTGTGAAGAAGGCTTCCTGCTGCCCAGCAGGACTTGTTGGAGCTGCACCAAGCAGACTCTCTCTCCCTCCGCCAGCCACAGAGCCTCCAGGCTGTGAGGTGCAGGGAGTCCAGGTCCGGGTGGAACAGGCGACCGTGGTCCTGGGATAGAAGGTCGTGCCGCCTTGGGATCTCCAGGGGTGGGGCGATCGAAAGGTCCAGCAGTATGCTGAACCAGTGCTGTCTCGGCCAGGCTAGAGTGATGAGTATAACGTCCAACGGGTCCCTCTTCATTTTCAGCAAGACCTTGGGTAGGAGCAGAATGGGCAGAAACGCATACATGGGGGTCCCCATCCAGTCGATGAGGAACGCGTCGGAAATCGACCCAGTCTCGCGACCCAGGAGCGAGCAGAACCTCGGACACTTCATATTCCGGGCCGATGCGAACAGGTCCAGTTGTGGAACTCCCCACTTCCCGAAGATCATGGCTGTCACCTCCGGGTGTAGCGATCGTGGCGGGATAGAAATGACATGCTGAGGCGATCTGCCTCGTTGTTCCTCACTCCCGGGAGGTGAGAGGCTGTCAGGTGGAAATTGTGCCTCACGGCAAATCCCACAGATGGATAGCTTCCTCTCAGAGGGCTGAGGAGCACGACTCCCGCCTTGCCTGTTTATGTAAAACATAGCCGCGGTGTTGTCCGCCAGCACCTGCACCACTCTGCTTGTCGGGAATTGGAGGAACACCCTGCACGCTAAGTGAATGGCCCTCAGCTCCTTCATGTTGATGTGCAGGTGCCTCTCCTCACCCGACCAGAGCCCCTGAATGCTTAGGTTGGCGCTGATGTGGGCTCCCCATCCCACATCCGAGGCGTCGGAAATTAGGGTGACCGACAGGACCAGTTCCCTAAATGGAACGCCCTTCATCACTGCCCTGGGAGTCCGCCACCAGTTTAGGGAGGCTAAGACGGGCGGGGGAACTGTGACCACCTGGTCCAATGGGTGTCTGCTTAGAACATATACCGAGGGTAACCATGCCTGAAGCAGTATGAGCCTCAGGTGAGCTAGTCTCACCACGTATATGCAGGCTGCCATATGGCCTAACAGCTGTAGGCAATGCCTGGCTGCTTTCATGGGGCATCGATGCAGCTGGGAGATGATAGAGACCATCGCCTTGAAACGTGGCTGAGGCAGGAAGGCTCTGGCCTGGGAAGCATCCAGGGTAGCCCCAATAAACTCCATTCGTTGCACTGGGGTTAGTGTGGACTTCTGTTCGTTAATGAGTTGTCCCAGCCTGCTGCACGTGAAGCAAATGAGGGTCACGCTTTCCTGCACTTGGGATCTGGATCTGCCCCTGATCAGCCAATTGTCTAGGTAAGGAAAAATTTGCACACTCTTTCGTCTCAGGTGGGCAGCCACTCCTGCCATGCACTTGGTAAACACCCTTAGAGCCGAAGATAGGCCAAAGGGCAAGGCTGTAAACTAGTAGTCGGAGCCAACCACCATGAAACGGAGAAAACGCCTGTGGCTGGGAAGGATGGATACATGAAAGTATGTGTCCTTGAGATCGAGGGCGGCATACCAGTCTCCTGGATCCAGGGAAGGGATTATGGAAGCTAGGGAGACCATGCGAAACCTGAGTTGACTGACATATTTGTTTAGATGACGCAGGTCTAATATGGGTCACAGACCCCCCTTTGCCTTGGGGATGAGGAAGTACCTCGAATAGAGCCCCTTCCCCCTTCTTCTTTGAGGGACCATTTCCACCACTACCAGGTTGAGGAGGGTGTCCACCTCCTGTAAGAGGAATTGCTCGTGACTATCCCAAGGACCCAATGGTTCGAAATGATTTTTGCCTATTTGTGATAGAAGGGCCTTAACCTGTTTAGGAAGGGGCAGGGCGGATCCAGGAGAGCAGTCGGGGCGCCACCCTCAGGCGCACCATCAAAATTGTCTCCTTTGGTTGCCTGATCTCCTGTGGGGCTCCTGCTGGGGAATTGAGGATGAGCCGGGGGGGCTGATTTCTTCTTCTAAACCCTCTATTCCTATCCCTATTCCTATAGGGTTGGAAAGACATGGGCGGAGGCCTTAGATGCTGCTGCACCTGAGGCCGTGACTGACACCTGGAAAACTGGGGTGTGTAGAGGTCCAAGTAGTGAAGCCCTTCAGACCATGCAGCTCCTCATCGGGCTGGTCTGAGAATAGGGCCGACCCATCAAAGAGGAGATCCTGAATAGCTGCGGAGCTGCAAGGGTTAGGGACAGGCCCGAGGATTGCAGCCACGAGCACCTTCTCATACAGATGGCAGAGGCTATGGCCCTGCCCACTGAGTCAGCAGTGTCACAGGATTTCTGGAGCGCTGCCCTAGCTACTGCAGTTCCTTCCTCCATGATAGTGCTAAAGTCTGCAGCCTGGTCCTGGGGCAGGGCCACAGCGAACTGCCTGAGGCAGTCCAACAGGTTGAAATTATATCTGCCCAGGAGGGCCTGATGGTTGGCAATCCTGAAGTGCAGGCTTGTTGTGGAATAAACCTTTCTCCCAAACAAGTCCAGCTTCTTATTGTCCTTGTTCTTGGGAGCTGACCCTGGCTGACCTTGCCTGTCTTGCTGGTTAGCCGCATCTACTACCAGGGTTCCCGGGGCGGGGTGTGTGAACAAATACTCAAACCCCTCAGCCGGGATGTAATATTTCTTCTTGACCATCTTTGACTAAGGGTGACCGAGGAAGGGGTTTGCCACAGGGCCCTTACAATCTTAAGGACCCTTTCGTGGACTGGGAGGGCCACTCTCACTGGGGCAGCCGCCACCAGCACATTAAAGAGGCTATCTTCGGCCTCTTCTAACTCCTTCACCTCCAGTCCCAAGTTGGAGGCCACCCTCTTGAGCCGCTCCAGGTGCGCCCTGAAATCCTCCAGTGGCGCCGAGTGGTCCCGGGAGACTGCCTCGTCGGTGAGGAGGAAGAGAACTGCAGAGGTGCAGCCTGCGGGTGCACCCCCTCCTGATGAAGGGTTGCACCCGCTGAGGGTCCCTCCATAGGGTCCGATTCCTCGTCCGAGGAGTGGTGTCTATGGACCTTCTCCTGTGCCAGAGGTATGGACTGCACCCCCGATGACATAATGGATTGGGGACCCGGCCCCACCTGGATACCCCATGGGGCCCAATAAGGCCATTGTGGGGGCCATTGTCCCTGAGGCCAGCCTAGGGCTGACTGCGCCACAGGCTGAGATGCTTTGTGGGGGCGTCGTCTTTCCCGACGACTGTCCCCCCTGGGAGACCCTGAGCCATCATCATAGTCAGAGGCCCTGGACCAGCAGTGCCGTGTTTGTTCTCAATTCCAGGCACCCTTCCGCGTTCTGTGCTGTCTAGGTACGGGCGAACTCCTCGGTGCCAGGGATCTGGAATGGGAGCTGTCCGAGCGCAACCTGGCAGACCTCGACCGGGGATTGACGTCGGCGCCGAGAGGGAGACTCCACATCCCGTGTCGGAGCAGGTTGGCTTGACGCCGCCAACCTGGAGCAACTACTAGGGGAGTGGCTCTGCTCTACCCTCGGAGACCGTCTGGCGGGAGATCTTCCTTCCCATACCGGGGATCTCCACCGCCATTCAGGGGGACCCAAAGCGGGTTTCCCCCATTACACCAGACCCTTCTCCCTCGGTGGAGGGGGGCCAGAGGTGGCGTAGGCAAGGCCAACAAGGCTCTTGCCACTTGAAAAGCCTCCGGTGTCAACGGCGTCGGCAGGGGCACTCTCCCACTCCCAAGAGTTGAGGGAGGCTCCCTGACCGGAGATGCAGGCACCGGAGATGTCTCGAACGGGCCGGGTCCGGTGCATCTCTGTACTTGACTCTGCCTGTACCGACGGTGCAGGGGAGTGTCCATGCTCCATGCGCTGCTTCTTCCTTCTTCTTCACGGGCAGAAAGAAGGAACTGAGGGGGCCAGCAGCGCCTCATGTACCGTGGCATGTGTGCGGGGCTCCAGGGGGTGCCGGAGCCAGCCCTATGAGATCTGCTAAGAGGAAAAAAGTTCCGTGTAACTGTGCACAGAGGCGTACACAGACCTATAATAGAATGGACATGAGCAAGCACTCGAAGAAGAATGTCTTTTTTCTCCTCGATTTGACAGCAAACCCAAAAAAATCATTTATTCTCACAGCTCTGCTTGCAGCTTGCTAGGTGCTCTGCAGACTGTGCTTAAAGACCAGCAGAGCACCTAGCAAGTTGCAAGCAGAGCTGTCCTGGTGTTTGGTGGGGAACAGGAAGCTGAACAAAAATGTGGCTGGCTCAAGTTAAATCCACACAAAGTTGAGATAATGCTATTATGTAGGGGAACTTATTTGGAGGAAGTGGTAGCAGTTACCTTCTGAGGACATCTTCCCCTAATAGTCAAGTTAGTATATAGTTGCAGGGTTGTATTGGATTTCTCTCTGCGGATATCTAACAACTGTAGTGGCTAGGAAAAGCTTCCCTCTTCAGCTAACCAAAGACTCTTCTTTGGCACTCCCTCTTCTTGACAGATATAGACCTGGATACAGGGGATCCGTGCTTTTGTAATTGACAGACTAGGTCTAGATTTTCAAAGGTGCCTCATGGCTTGCCTACAAATGAAACTTGTTCCAGAATAAGGTAGGGTGTGACTTTAAAGTGGAATAGTTATTCCTGAATAATTCCATGTGTAGTAGGGTGACCAGATGTCCCATTTTTATAGGGACAGTCCCGATATATGGGGCTTTTTCTTATATAGGTGCCTATAACCACCAGCCCTTTCCTGATTTTTCACTTGCTATCTGGTCACCCTGCTGTGTAGACAAGCCCAAGGGGATTTAAGCAATCAGCTCCCATTGATTTTCAATGAGGCTAATTCCCTTAGGCATTTTTGAAACTCCCAGCCTAGATTACAACAATGAGCACTACCTGTGAATGACATGAAGGGTATATAGAAATAGAATTGCTAAGGAACATGAACAAGAGAGATTGCTTCAGACACTCTGGGTTTTGCACTGAATCTCTACTCAATTTCAGATTCAGTTCACGGTGCTGGCTTTGGCTTCAAAGCCCTTAGACTAACTTCTTCTGGTGACGGCCTTTCTCTCCATACCAAATCACAGGAGCCGACTGTGCCAACAACTTCCAGGATGAGACTCACAGGCATCAGTGGGAAAGGTGGAGGCTATGTCATTCCTGACCAGTGGAGATCAAGATGTGGCCAAGGCTTGTCACTTTTTGGACACGGTGAAAAATTCACCTCTTTGCACAGGCAGGCACCCCAGTGAAAGAGCTGCAGATAGGGTGACCAGATGTCCTGATTATACAGGGACAGTTCCGATATTTGAAGATTTTTCTTATATAGGCGCCTACTATCCCCCATCCCTGTCCCGATTTTTCACACTTGCTATCTGGTCACCCTAGCTGCAGAATGACTGGCAATGTTCTCTTAGCAGACAACCCCCAAACCTTGAACCCACTCAGGATTGCAGACCCTCTGTGGAGCTTTTTCTAGGAAGAATCAATGAATTAATTTTATATATAGCATCGAGCTACTCTGGTGTAGATAAAAAAGGTCAGGTGGAATGGAATGAAAAGGTGATATCTAAAACAATATTGTAAGTGAAACACTATATACTGCCTTAATCGGAAAACAGGATTCTGAGCTAGATGGAGCATTGCTCTGACCCACTGTGGCCATTTTTATGTCCTTATGTTCTGATTTGAAAACCATTTTCTTTTGTGCTGAGAAAATCCATTGTCCCCCTTGCTTCCTTTCTCTGCCTCCAAAAGTGCTTATATAAATAAATACTTTCTGTAGTGACTAATTTCTATACACGTGAGCATTTTATGAAAGAAGTTAACTGGACTGGTAAAAGTGCAGATTTAATTGAAGAACTTTCCACATTCTAGGGCAACATTAAAAGCCTTACACTAGCGAGATAGCAAGTTGATGCATCTTATTGCTTAGCTAAATTGACAGAAACTAGTACTCAGCTTTGTTTGCAAGTCTGTCATGATATAGAACCATAACATTCTGAATTAAGTTTACGTCAATTTCCAAACAAACGTTGCAAATCTGTTCTTATATAAAAATCAAAACAGTCCACAAAAATGCAGCAGATTCAGTCATTCTTTATCATACTGCACGTATGGGCTAGAATCACCAATGGACTTGCACACCCTGCTGCCTAGTGGAAATTTCAGCAGCGAGTCAGGCACCTAGGGATTCTCAGAAGCCAGCAAACAGCATGGAGCTCTACATTAGTCAGGAGTGAAATGCAGAGGAAAGGGATGGGACTTAGGTTCAGATCCTCAAAAGATATTTAGGCACCTAACTCTAATGGATCAGAAGGGCCAGATCCTGGAGTTAGGTGCTTAAGCCAGGTTAGTTTTCTCATGAAAGAGAGTTAGTCCCCAGGAATACCCAATTGTTAGGTCATTCAGCTGGGCAGCGGGAGATGCAAGTTCAAGTCCCTACTCTGAATTAGTCAGAGCAGAGACTTGAAAAAAGGTCTTTGGCATCCCAGATGTGTGCCCTCGCTATTGGCTATAATGGCCTGTCTGTATCTCTCTATACTAGAAAGGGTTGGGTTTTCTCTGCCAGGGCATGGACTAATCTGGCTTGGGCACCTAAACCCAGAAGAGCATTCATAGCTGAGGATCCTGAGCAGAGAATAGTGCCTGCTTCTGACCTGTCAGTCAGATGTCTAGAGGCCCAGATCAATGAGCACTAGGTGCCTACATATCATTGAAGATCTGTGAAGATTTTTGTGACACTCAGCCAAAAAATTCATAGAAATTCAGATTTTCTATTCTTAACATATATTGTTTTACTGTATATGACAGCATCTGTGGTCTCAGAGACCATATTCTGGACTTTGAGCCCAAAATATTCAGGCACAACAACATATGTTTAGGGCAGTGGGTTAGCCTTGATAACCTGGAATGAAATTGGTTTTGTTGGTATGAGTAGCACCCTGAGTCAAGCAACCTGAATCATGCAACTGACGAAGTGGGTTGCAGCCCATGAAAGCTTATGCCGACAGAAATTTGTTAGTCTTTAAGGTGCTACAGGACTCTCGTTGTTTTAACCTGAATCAAGAATGTTCTCCTAGTTGCTGTACACCAGTCTTAAATCATTAGAGTAGACATTAACCTTTTCATGCATAAGAATCAGGCGCAAGCAAAAACCTTTGTAGATCTTAGGTTACAATCAGGATTTCTCTAGTGTTCCACACGTCCCCCCGAAGCCTAGGTGTTTTTCTACTTAAAAGTAACACACTCTAGAGCAGATGCAACAATGGATTTCCCCCAGTCTTGACTGACATTTTTTAAAATCTCTGTGGGAAATCATCAAGGGCTTTTAAAAATAAATATATTCAGCACTCATCCTGTCCTCACAAAACTCTCTGCTCTTCTGCAATGGACTCTTTGGTGTATTGGGCTCATGTTTGTTCGCAGCAGGCTAATATTAGATGTCTTTCAGTGTTAGAAGTTTACTCCTTTTAATTTTGTGATGGTTTCCTACAGTACCCCTGCTCCAACCTCAGGTTTCAGACATCAACCTACATATCTCTCAGAAGAGAAAGGGATTTCATGGGTTCAGGAACCTTTAAAGAAAATATTTATAAATTGAAAAGAGTCTGCTAAAAACTAGCATTATTGCACAATATTATTTCAACATTTAGGGAGAGTCACCTGCCAAAAAGGCAAGGCTTAGAAACAAAAAAATAAATCCATTAATATCTGCAACAGATGTTTACATATTATTTCAGCATTTAGGGAGAGTCACCTGCCAAAAAGACAAGGCTTAGAAAAAATAAATCAATCCATTAATGTCTTCAACAGATGTTTACATTTGCATTCATATTTCATTGTACTTTCAGTAAGTGGAAAATTCATCATCATTTCCTTCCTGAATACTTAAACATTCCTTTTGGAAATACCCTTCGCTTCATTAGGTTGTAAACTACTCCATCTTGTGGCAAAAAAGTGGTACTAATGGAGAGCAGAAAATGTCTCATCCTTTTATAGCTTTGCATTATGAATCGGTACTTACCTACAACGAAATGTTAAAGTTATCAGAATTGGACTGAAATGAACAGTCATTTTGTCTTGGAGTAATGCTAGTATTTGCTGTGTTAACATCTGTTTGTTTACCCTCCCCCCATACTTCCCAAGGGGTAGGCTCAGGAAGGTTGAAAAAGGCTATTTGTTATTCTAAATCAGTGGCTCTCAACCTTTCGAGACTACTGTATCCCTTTCAGGAGTCTGATTTATCTTGCGCATCCCAAGTTTCACCTCACTTAAAAACTACTTGCTTACAAAATCAGACATAAAAATACAAGTGTCACAGCACACTATTATTGAAACATTACTCACTTTCTCATTTTCACCATATAGTTGTACAATAAATCAACTGGAATATAAATATTGTATTGATGTAAGCAGAGTCAGAATAGGCTCCCCCCTGCCAAGTGAGCTGGGGGAAGGCTTCAGAAACAAACTGTATTTACATGAACACACCCACTCTGCACAGTATCCAACAGACAAAGCTGTGCTGTAAAAGTGATTGACTTTGGCTGGGCTTCGGTTACAAATCACTGTACAAATTAATTTCACTTGAATGCAGGGCTAATGAAATGTTATCCTGATTGTATGAGCAAAGTCTATCCTGATTGAGCGGGTCACTGTCAGCTGAACTGAACTCCATAAGCAGGGGGATTGGACACCAAACCCCTATGAAAGACAGAGGGAGTGGGGACAGATGTCTCTGTTGGAAGGGATGTTAACAACACAGCTCTGTCTGCTGGATACCTATGCAGAGTGGGTGTGTTCATGTAAATACAGGTTGGTCCTGAAGCTTCCTTCCAGGTCACTCGGCAGCTCATTCAGACCCTGCTTACACTCACATATGAGGGTATAGTAGATAAAGCAGTTTAAGGAAGTTGTTGTCTGCATGAAATTTTAGTTTTAACTGACTTCGCTAGTGCTTTTTGTGTAGCCTGTTGTAAAAGAAGGCAAATATCTAGATGTGTTGGTATACCCCCAGGAAGACCTCTGCATATCCTCAGGGGCATGTGTGCTCCTGGTTGAGAACCACTGCTCTAAATACATGATTAAGAAGAAGGCATGCCAAGCACATTTATACTTTTAGGCCCAGAGTCAGGAAAACCATCAAGCACATTATTAAATTTAAACATCTGCCTAAGCACCTTTCCTAAATAAGGATGCTTTTCTGAATTAAGATCTCTTTTTTTTTTGGTCAGTTTAAAATATTTTCACTCTGTGGTTTCAGTTCAGCAAGGAAGAGGCAGGCAGAGACAGCAACACTAGTTACTGTACATGGTTTTGAAGGGAAAGGAAAGGATACAATGGAGAAGTTAAATGCTGAGTTACATAAACTGAGTAAATAGGCCTTTCTCTGAATTGAAGGAGTTTTCCTCATTACTATGGATATGATTTTGTCACCGTAAATTAGGCAAAATTCAAGGAACAGTTGTGGTAAAAATGTACAAAATCAGGATATGGTCTTGGTGGGGTTGAAGCCAAAGCCAGAGCCGCACTGCAGGGGACGGGGACGGGACCGAAGCCGGGTACCATATGTATCTGTACCAAAGGAAAAACAATTACTTACCATACAGTAACTATGGTTTTTGAGAGGCATACCTTTGAGTAGATCCCACCTTTGGTGTGCATGTGCCTCATATGCATGAAACTGGAATCTTTTGAAGAACAGCATTCACTGGGACCAGGCCTATGGCATACTTGTTCCTCCTGGCATACCCAACAGCATAAAGGGCAGAGCAGGCCCAAACATTCTTGTTCCTTCACCCATTCAGAATCCGAGGAGACATGGATTACAAAGGAGCAAAGATTGAGGGTATGTTTGATGGTTCTCAGGGTGCCCAGGACTGAGACACACCTTGTTACTCTATGCCTCCAGCAAGAGGGAGAATTGCTTGTGCTTAACTGCGTGTCAGCTCCCTGACATCACCTGTTAGCCTCAAACACCCTCCTATGGGCAATTTCAGCCCTTCCTTTGCTTTGTAGGTTAACAATACATGTACCTGAACCCCTTTGAAGTGTTCCCTTGTAGCGTTCAGCTCCTTCTCCATGGAACACTCACAGATACGCCAGGTCTTGGACACCCTCTGGGAAGAGATTAACTGACTTTCACAACCTTCCCCAATGCCACAAATAAATGGGGTGATTTCCTGAATGGCTTTATCCTGTCTAAACACTATTGAAGGACTCTTGAAACAACCAGTGTTAGAGCTTACATTCTCCCAGGTTTGAGTTTGGCTTGGTGAAGAAAATGGACAGGTTGATGGTTTGGTTTAAATGAAAAATCAGACACCATCTTGGTAAGAAATTTAGCGTTGGGTCTCAACACTACCTCATCTCTGTCGAAGACAGTATAAGAGGAGTCAGCCATTACTGCCTGAATTTTCTAACCCTCCTAGCTGAGGTGATAACTACCGGAAAGGTAGTTTTGAGTATGAGGTGGTGAAGACAGCACATAGATAAGTGTTTTTTTGGCAGGAGAGGAGGTCCGTAAGAAAAACATTAAGGGAACACAGAAGTCTCCCAAATGGGGAGACAAGCATGAACTAGACCTTTTAGAATTTTTTAAATTGTGGGATAAGAGAACCTTCCATAAGTCTGAAGGGGTGTGTGCGACATGCTGAAATGGCAACTGAATGGACCCAGATAGAGCTGATGGTGTGGCCTGATAGTTTGATTGGAGCATTTAATCTAGAATTTTAGGAACAGAAGTTTGAAATGGGTTTAGACCTTGTTGTGAAGCACCAATGGAAAATATCTTCCACTGTGATGTATAGAATGATCTTACAGAGGGCTTCCTGGTTAGTAAAAGGATTTCTGGGACCTCTGTGGAACAATCCCTGTCTGTTGTGCTCAGCCAGCCAACTTCCAAGTGGTCAGGTGTAGAGGTGTGGGATCTGGATGTCATCAATTCTGGTAGATTGGGGAGAGAACTGGCAGCTGTGCGGACAGATCAGGCCTGAGAGTCAGTAATTCTGACTCAATAAAGGGCTACCTGGCCATCAGGGGAAGGGGAAGAAAAGTACAAAGATCTTAAGATTCTTTCCAGGACCATATGCATTGAGTCTTAGGTGGCTTACATAGGCTCCTCAACCTGTTGTGAAGGCAATTATCACTTAGGGATAAAGAATGGTACCCCTTGGCAGACCATCTGGGGATTAGTCCATCAGTCTAGGGAGAATAAAATAGGATTTGGTTTCATGAGATGGGAATCCATATGGTGTTTGGTGGGCTGGTAAACAGACCTCAGTCAACCTTGGAGAAGGCAGAGGTGAAGTCTGGCAAGAGGTGTCACAATACCGTGTGACCTAATAGTTTGAGATATTTTCTTGTTATTGTTGCTGAGTTCCTCCCTGATGCTGGGCAGACCAAGGATGTGATTGTCTGAAACCTGTTTAGAGAAAGGTATGCCTTTGCTTGTTTGACATTAAAAGAGTCCCTATAAATTCTATGGAATGGGTCGGAGTAAGGAGACAACTTGTCTATTTGACTCTCAACACTAAGCAATGGAATAATTTGAGGACCATAGACAGTGCACTGGAAACTTCATGTGGGGATTTTCCCTCTCAGAAACCATTCATCCAATATGAGTAGATTTGTCATCTCAGATGTGCGGCCACTATTGCCAAGCATTTTGTGAATACATTTGAGGCTTTAGACAGGCAGAAAGGTAGCACCCTGTATTGGTAGATTAGTAGTGTCCCACTATAAACTGGAAATATTTTCTGTTGGCTGAATGAATTTCTAAAAATGAAAATAAGCTTCCTGAGGGTCAGGAGCCATGGACTAATCATAGAATTGGAAGGGACCTCAGGAGGTCATCTAGTCCAACCCCCTGCTCAGAGCAGGACTAACCTCAGCTAAAACATCCCAGCGAGGGTTTTGTCAAGCTGCAGCTTAAAAACCTCTAAAGATGGAGATTCCACCACCTCCCTAGGTAACCCATTCCAGTGCTTCACCACCCTCCTAGTGAAAATTTTTTTCTAATGTCCAACCTAGATCTCCCCCACTGCAATTTGAGACCATTGCTCCTTGTTCTGTCACCTGCCACCACTAAGAACAGCTTAGCTCCATCCTCTCTTTCAGGTAGTTAAAGGCTGCTATCAAATCTCCTCTCATTCTTCTCTTCTGCAGACTGAACAAGCCTAGTTCCTTCAGCCTCTCCTCGTAAGTCTTGTGCTCCAGCCCCCTAATCATTTTTGTTGCCCTCCGCTGGACTCTCTCCAACTTGTCCACATCCTTTTTGTAGTGGGGGGCCCAAAACTGGACACAATACTCCAAATGCGGCCTCACCAATGCCGAATAGAGGGGAATGATCACTTCCCGCGATCTGCTGGCAATGCTCCTACTAATGCAGCCCAATATGCTATTAGCCTTTTTGGCAACCAGGACACACTGCTGACTCATATCCAGTTTCTTATCCACTGTTACCCCCAGGTCCTTTTCTGCAGAACTGCTGCCTAGCTCATCGGTTCCCAGTCTGTAGCTGTGTATGGGATTCTTCCGTCCAAAGTACAGGACTCTGCACTTGTCCTTGTTGAACCTCATCAGATTTCTTTTGGCCCAATCCTCCAGTTTGTTTAGGTCCTTCTGTATCCTATCCCTACCTTCCAGGGTATCTACCACTCCCCCTAGCTTAGTGTCATCTGCAAACTTGCTGAGGGTGCAATCTACCCAATCCTTGAGTTGCTGTGAGCAGATGATGGAAGCTAGTGTCTATCATCCCCTGCCTCCATTTGAGTCAGTGTATAAATTTGTTTAGTTCCCTCAGGTCAAGGATAGGATGCATTTCTCCTGTTCTTTTGAGAATAAGGAAATAGTGACAATAGAAAACCCTCATGTGAAGCATCTCAAAGGGCCACAGAAAACATAAGCTATCAATTTCTTCCTTCAGTTGTCCCTCATGACATGGGGTCCCTTGGGTGCTAGAGCGGACTTAGTTCCACACAGAGCAAGCAAGCCAAAGAATCAGTCCTACTGGCCTGTCCACAGTGATCAGGCTTCAGGACTTGTGGTTTAAAAGCGTCAGAAGACCTGTGACTTTTTAAAGAACTTCTTTGTTCTTTCTGGTTCTGGGGAAGAGGATTAGTGCCATGTATCACTCTCAAAACAGAGCTTAGATTTTCCTTGCCTCTGTGTGGTGAAGGCACCAGTCCTTGGCACTGAACTTCCAAGTTGAGGCCAAATTCTGTTTGGAAGCATGAGGACAGCTGCCTAAAGAAGCTGCTGGCCCCTTGTCAGTACCGGCAACAGAGATGCCCTTCCTACAGGAGCGTTGAAGGAATGGTATCATTGGGAAGATAGTCCTTTTTTGGCATCAGAGAAATATCTTTTGGAATCTGACTCTTTCCTCATGGATTGCTCCAGTACGTAGAGCTTTGGCAAAGTATCTCTGGAAAGGCAAACGGTGGTGGAGAAGGGCTGGCATACAGAGCAACATGGCTCTCAACTAGAAAAGGCATGGCAGAGTGACATGGCTCTCACCCAGAAAAGATAAGCCAGAGTTGGAGCCAGGGATCAGTATCGGAAAGACAGAAGCCAAATGTCAGAACCAGACAGTCAATCAGAGTTGTAAGCTGGAGGTCAAAGCCAGAAGTCTGAGGCTAGAGGGGAGAAGGGACTGGAAGCAGGCCAAAGCATGGACTGGAACAAGGGCAAGTGCAGCTATTGGCCTGGTATATGTCAAGCAGCTGCTGAACTGCTGTGGGGGACTAGTTTATAAGCAGGATTGCTAAACCAGCAGCCAGTTAGGGGCTGTGGCCACTTAGGCAGTGCAGCTGGGCTCAGGGGTTGCCTAGCAGTGCACTTAGTCAGGGAGCAGGCCAGCAGCCATGCCTAGTTGGTCTCGTCGCTGACAGATATACAGACCACCCTTGTATGCAACAAAGGTGAAGTCTTGCATGCTGAGTTACGTAGGTACAAGAGGCCATTTGCCCTAGAAGTCTGAGACAAATCCTTACCCAATTCCTGAGATGAACTTTTAGGTGGGTGGACAGGTCTAGTATGTTCTGGAATTTCTTTTGTGGCAGATGGGCCACTGGTGCTGTGGACTCCAGATCCAACCCTATAAATTTAACCCTTTGAGTTGGAGTTAATATGGACTTCTTTGTTTACTCTTAGACCTAGAAAGGCATAAAGTTGCAAAAGTCTGTTTTATGGAGTTAGTTACCTATTGATGTGACTTCCTCCAAATATGCCAGTTGTTTAAGAACAGATAAGCCTGGACTCATTTCCTGAGGTAAATCACCACCATCTGCTATGTATTTTAAGAATACTGTTGATGCTGTTAATCGGGCACATGGTAGCCAGAACTGTCCACCTGAAATCTCAAATACCTTCTGTAGGAAAAGTGAGTTACTATATGGAAATAACCATACTGAAAGTTGAGAACTATGTACCAGTCACATGGATCTAAGGTTGAAGTTATCAAGGCCAAAGTCACCATCTTGAACATGAGCTTGCCAATGAAGGTGTTCTACTGTTTAAGGGCCAGAATAGGGCAGCACCAGCACCCTTACTTTTTGGGAATTAAAATGAGAGTAAAACTCCTTTCCCACGTACTCTTGAGGTACTTCTTCCACTGAGCTGAGATTTAGAAGTGATTGCTCTTCCTGATGTAGCATGTTCTTGTGAGAAGGATCTCTGAAAAGAGACAGGGAAAGTGGTTGGTGAAGGTTGGAATTGGAGGGAATATTCCACCATCTACGATTTCTAGGACCCAGCAGTCTGTAGTGATGGTGCTCCAGACACCATAGAAATGAGGAGAAAAAAAACCCCTAAAAAATGTTACTTACTTGTATGGTAACTATTGTTCTTTGATATGTGTTGTGCACATATACATTCCACTACAGGTGTGTATGCATCCAATGCACTCGAGGTGGAGACTTTTGCCAGCAATAACACTGGGTAGCACGTGTCCCTACTCTCCTTGTGCGCAGAGATGAGGACACAAAAGCTCCCTCCCTCTCTTTAATGTATCACTGTATATTTAGTGTTAAGTGTTGAGATTGTGCCCAGATTGAAAAACCTCTTCCACTTTGCTATATATGTGGCTTTAGAGGATTGTTTTCTGCTGTTCACCAAAATGGCTTAGATATTTTGGAAGCATGACCTTTTGTGAGTATTCAGCCAGACATCGTCTGTTCAGTGAGGTGGAGAGATTGAAGGTTGGGAGGCAGACTTGCCCTGGTTCTGGGACAGAACTTGACTAGAAGCAAAGATATTGGTGACCAGATGGACAGCCGATGTAGGTCTGTGTATCAGTACTGTCTTGGCCAACCTGGTGCCCTTAGGATTAATTCTGCCTTGTCCCTTTTCAGTTTCCTGAGTACTCTTGGGATGAACTGAGCTGGAAGAAATGCATATTGGAGGTAGAGTGGACAGGGGAGAAAGAAGGCATCTTTAATGGAACCCAGGCTGCAAAATCTTTGTTGTTCAGGTTGATTGCAAACAAATCTATTACTGTGTACCCCCACTTGAGGAAGCAGAATGTCCTACCTGATTGATTACGCATATTGGTATATGAAATCCCTATTAAAGAAATCTGCAGTTGTGTTTCTCGCCCCGGAAGCTGGAAAGTTTCAGAGATACTTGGTTTCTGTTATCTAATTTCTTGGGCTCCTTGTCTGTGTTGCTTTTTATTGACTTTGCTAAAGACCTCCCAATTGCTGTAATGACAAACAGTGACCCTCGTGTGTGGGTGCATATCAAGTTGCTTGAAGCACTAGGAAGGCACTTCATAGTGATGATCTGCCCTTTTTAATGTTGGTGCCAAAGAAGCAGGCATCTGCCAGAGCAATTTAGCTGGCTCTAAATGTCCCTTGGTGATGGTCATTGCAAGAGATCATTGCACTGAAACCTCCGGTGTGTTAGCCATTCTGCAACAAGTCCTTGTAATCATCTGAGGTCAAGGTAGATCACTCAGGTATCACAGCCCTATCAGGAGATGATATGGGAGCCAGGATGGGATCATCCTCTGTCTGTGACTCCTCATAAGAGCCATTACCATTCTATTCAGCTGGCAGAAAGAACAGATTGGGCTGGCTGTAAAGCTCCCTTGTGAGATGGTGGTGAAGGGCATCTAGCACTGGACTGGGATGTAAATATTGGTCTTCTAGCATGATGCAGCCCCCATGGAGCCCAGTAAAGCCACAGCTGCTGGTAAGCATAAGGGGCAGGTTGGTCAAGGAGGAAGATACTAGGGAGTACTCTGCCTCTTTGAACGTCCACAATGAGGGTAGTAAAACTCAGCCCTCAACTCCCTCTCAAGTGTCTACTGGCCTGAATATTTTAACCCGGGGAACAAACTAGCGAGACTGCACTACTGTCCTCTGACCATGAAGACTAGAATGAATAATGCTGGTATGCTGGGAACACCCTCAGACTGCCTCTAGTCAGTACTGCTGATGTGCTCATTATTGGTGTAGGATCAGCGATCAGGATGTACCTTTACTACCGCAAATAGTGGGGAATCTGGTACCAAAGATATCAGTAGGTCTTTGGACTCCATATAGGATATCAGTACCGAATCAGTTGGTGCTGAAGTCAGACAGGAGAATAGTACTGATACCAGAACAGAGATTACTGGGAACCTTAATAGTAGGTAACTTTTGCATTACCATGGAAGTCGATTTAGAGGCACAGTGACTGCTACCTGACTACATGCCAAAGGGACCCTTTTGGGACCTGGTACTGTCCTTTTCAGTTGAGGATCAAGAGGCTTTGTGGCTCCAAGAGGAAGGACCTGGTGAAAGAACCCTAGATTACTTCTTTTTGTGGGCTCGGTGCTCTTTCTTTTCTGTCCCCTGAGATTTTACTGGACAAGGATGGATCTTTATGAGCAACTCTTTCTACTTCCCAAGTAGGAGAGCTAGCAGGCATAGTTTTTGATGATGAGTTCTTACAAGTTTCTGCCTCAGGCATTCTGTGGTCTAAAGAGGGATGCATTGATCTCTCCATCAGGAATATTTTCAGAGAAGACTCTGTAGCTCTCTGGATTCTCTTAGAAGAGGATCTACATATTACATCTCTCTCTGTCATGTGCCCCTCACACAGGCACAGTAAGCATCTGCTATGACCATCACTAAGGGTATGTCTAAACAGCAGCTGGGAGTAATTATTTTGGCCTTAAATTTTAGATTTATTTTTCAGATGAAAGATTTCACAATTTGCGACTTTAAAAAAATCTTAACTTACAGTCAGTTGTTAACAGATTTTAAAGAGGAAAAACATGGTAATTAGAAACAAAAACATTTATTACCAGATATATTTACACAACAGTGATTGTAAAGAAACTGCTGAAACACATGACTTTTCTTTAATATCTGCTCCATTTTGACTTAGCGTTTTTTCCAGGTGAACTTCTTGCGGGCTCCCTCCATACCAGGCTTCTTTCGTTCCCTGTTACGTGGATCAGGTGTCAATAGTCCAGCTACAGGAAAATAGGAAGAGAGTCATTTTATGAAGTATAACATTCATTAATATAGTTTGTGTGTGTGTGTTAGAGAAAGAGAAGAGGGTTTCAGAACAATTGGTGACCTTGCATACCACATGAATTGGAACATCTAGGCCGAAAAGGAGGACAAAGATACAGCTTGAAACCAACAAAAGGGAATTTAGTTTAGTTAAGCTCTATAGAATTTTAATACTGTTACAGTATTTGATTTTTTGTATATTATACATCACAAATCTTATAAAAATCACCCCACTGATGTAAAGGACATTTTATTTGTACAAATATTTGAGTTCACTTTTGGGCAGAGTTACTGATTAGTAGTAGTATAGTATTTAGTATTTAGGCCTGTTTATTTGTCTGAAATAGCATTTTGGGTTTGTTTGCCTGCTTGAGAGCTGAGGTTTTTGAATATTGAGTCTGTGTATTATAAACTTTACTGACATATGTAAACAAAGAACAGACAGGCTTACAGCCAAATGGTTTTTTGTTACTATGAGAAAAGATAAGGTGTATAGTGAAAGTGTTGCTGGATATAGTGGGAGTTTGATATATGGATGTATAATTAAGGACAGTTCTGCGTTGGTACCTCTGCCAAGACAGATGCCAGAACAAGGTCAAGCAACCAGTTGAGAGGGGCAAAGAAGAATTGGAATAAGAAAGAAAGACTAAAGCCAAAGAAAAGGTGACCATGGCTGGAACATAATCTTACTCCCTATCTCTTCCATTGGGTACAAAAAAAGGTGGTACTGAAGCTCCCAGAGCCAAGACCCTTCAAAATGGAACATGACCATATATTGTAAGGGGTGGTACCAGGGGTGGGTATAATTAAGCCTATCAAGAAAGGGGAAAGAAGGAAGCTTTACAGGTGTGGAGACCTGTGGTTTATACTTGCTTGTTAACCCCAATAAAAATCGCATTGCCTGAACTTTGAACTCTGGCCTTCTGCTTTCTGTCTGCCAAATAAGAATTGAGGGAAAAGGGAAGAGCCCTAGCAGGCTGCTATAAAAAAAATAATATAATATATAACAAATGGAAGAAAGAGCAAGTTGATAATAATGAACATAAATCAGAAATTAGGAATTGTAGAAAATTGATAAGGGAAGCAAAGGGACACAAGGCGAAATCAATGGCTAGCAGAGTTAGGGACAATCAGGAGGAGTTTTAAAATATATTAGGAACAAAAAAAAAATCCCAGCAATAATACTGGTCCACTATTAGATGGTATTGGGAGAATTATCAATAATAATAAAGAAAAGTCAGAAGTGTTCAAGAAATATTTCTGTTCAGTATTTGGGCAAAAACAAATGATATAGTCTCATCACATGGTGATGATAGTACTCCTTCCATTCCATTAGCATTTCTGGAGGATATTAAACAGCAGCTACTAAAGTTAGACATTTTTAAATCAGCAGGTTCAGATGACATGAATCCAGGAGTTTTAAAAGAGCTGGCTGAAGAGCTTACTGGACCATTAATGTTGATTTTCAGTAAGTTATGGAGAACTGGGAAAGTTGCAGAAGACTGGAAGAAAGTTAATGTGCCAATTTTTAAAAAGGATAAATGGGATGCCTGGCTAATTGTAGGCCTGTAAACCTGACAGAGACTGGCAAAATAATGAAGTGGGTGATACGGGACTGGATTAATAAAAGAATTAAAGGAGAGTAATGTAATTAATGCAAATCAACCTGGGTTTAAGGAAAATAGATCCTGTTAAACTAACCTGACATCTTTTTTTGATGAAATTACAAGCTTGGTTGATAAGGGCAATATTGACATAAAATACTTAGACTTCTGTAAGGCATTTGACTTGGTATTGCATGACATTTTGATAAAAAAAACTAGGACGATATAAAATTAACATGGCACACATTAAATGGATTAAAATCTGACTAACTGATTGGTCTCAAAATGTAATTGTAAATGGGGAATCATTACTATGCTCGTATGTTTCCAATAGGGTCCTGCAGGATCGATTCTTCGTCCTACACCTTTTAATAAAATCATGACTGATAAAGTTTGCAGATGACAAAAACTGGAGTGTGGCAAATAATGAAGAGGACAGTTCACTGATAAAGAGAAATCTGGATCGCTTGGAAAATTGGGCGCAAGCAAGCAATATGCATTTTAATACGATTAAATGTATATGTATATATGGAGAAAAAAAGAACGTAGGCTGTACTTAAAGAATAGGGGACTAACTTGAAAAGCAATGACTCGGAAAATATTTGGGTGTCATGGGGGATAATCAGCTGAACATGAATTTCCAATGTGACGCTGTGGCCAAAAGAGCTAATGCGATCCTGGAATATATAAACGGGAATCTTGAGTAGGAGTAGAGAGGTTATTCTACCTATGTTGTACTTGACACTGGTGCAACTTTGGCTGGAATAGTGTCCAGTTCTGGTGCTCACAATTCAAGAAGGATGTTGATACATTGGAGAGGGTTCAGAGAAGAGCCATGAGAACGATTATAGGATTAGAAAACACACCTTTTCATGACAGACTCAAATAACTCAATCTATTTAGCTTAATAAAGAGAAGGGTAAGGGGTTACTTGATTACAGTCTGTAAGTACCTATGTGGAGAACAAATATTTAATGATGTGCTCTTCGATCTAGCAGAGAAAAATATAACACAATCCAATGGCTGGAAGCTGAAGCTAAACAAATTCAGACCGGAAATAAGGCGTACATTTTTAATGATGGGGGTAATTAACCGTTGGAACAATTTATCAGGGTTGTGGTGGATTCTCCATCACTGACAATTTAAAATCAAGACTGGATGCTTTTCTAAAAGCTATGCTCTAGGAATTATTTTGGGGAAGTTGTATGGCCTTTGTTATACAGGAGGTCTGACTAGATGATCCAAATGATCCCTTCTGGGCTTGAAATCTATGAATAAATAATTCAAAAGCATGTTCAGCAGAGACAAAAATTTACTTAGAATTCTGCTGCCTTCATTATCAGTAAGTGTTTTCAACATATTTCCCTTAGTCTATTTAAAAACTCAATGTTTCTAATTCTGCACTGTTGCAATAGTGTGGCATCTTCTACGTACAGGAAGTTATCAGTTACTGCAGCTACCTAGGGTAGTAAATGTTTGTTTTAATGATGCCTTCTGAATAAGGGAGAGAGGAGGAACCTCTAACTTGGCCTATTTCGAGTAACCTGCTTATACTTATGCTCCTTTTCATCCCTTCAGAGCAAGTGGAAACTAATCTACTGGTAGCCCCAACATTTTGGTGCTAGAATGCTGGAACAAGAACCTTTAGAATATACTAGAGCTGTATTTATTAAACTGACAAGCAATATGCAGTCTTAGAATCTTTTCTCCCCATAACATTTGGACTCAAGATTTTTCTCTGACTTGATATACTACTACATGTGTTTCTGCACTGATGGGGTGCAGCCTAAGCAGGGGTTCTCAGGATTGTCAGCCTAACATCTCGTGATCAGGTTATAGCAGAAGATATTCAAAGAGGAAACACAGTTAGGACATTTGAAAGATGTTAGGAAAACTGACTATTAAAACTATTTACAACTAAAGCCTGAGTCCTGCAAACACTTATGCACATGAGTAGTCCCACTGATTTCAATGGGACTATTCACTTGTGTGTTTGTAGGGTCAGGCCTTAACAATCTTATTAATCTTAGTCAGATAGTTACTGGAAAAGGGTGTAAATGTATTACTGTTGGAATGATACATTCTTTCCTACTTATGCTCATACCTTGCCTCATAAATTCCACTTCGTTTTTAGTGATGAAGCTACACAAGGCTCTTGCAGAGGCTAAACGGATTGCTCCCACCTGTGAGGATCTACCTCCACCAGAGACTGTACAGACCATATCATGCTTTCCAAGTCTATCAAGGAACTGGAATGGAAACATTAACTGTTCTCTGGAAAAATATAAGGTACACACAGTATTTAATTTTTATAAATTGCAGGTTATATATAACATTGCTAATTTATGAGACAGTTAAATGATGACCTGACATATGTAAACTAAAGAAATGCAAGCTTCCCTGTACTGCTTTGGCAATGCATTAAACCCAGATGTGAAAGGACTATTCAATTAGATGATTGGCATATACAAGGTGTTTGAATTGTATAGCAAACAGATGGAATAAAATAAACCCATACTGGCTCATTCTAAGGAAACTTTTTTTTACTTATCTTCAGAAATCATGTCAGTGCAAGATGAACTGAAACTGTGTGTGCAGTCCATGCAGTCTGAAATTTTCAATTAAGTGTCTTAAATTACATTGTTTGTTTGTACTATACTGATGTATGCTGGAGTGAGACTGCTCTCAGGAAACAGATATATTTCAGAAGTCTATTCCAGCAAACTCAAGAGCTACTCTGAGCTGAGAGGATCCCCTAACTGAAGTACCAAAATAGTCAGTCTTCTTATTCTTTGCAACCCTGTTAGAAAAAAGGCAGATGAGAAAGAGAGCTAAGCTTAATTCTGAGCCCCATACACTCTGAGTTTTCACAATCATGAGAAATAATGGAAACAAGCTGAGTTTTCATAAATCAGACACTTATATAGGAACAAGAGACAGTATTAGCTTTAAAGATCCATGCAGAAACATCAAGAAAAAAATCAGTTAAAAGAATATGCATAATAACAACAACAAAATAATAATCTTAGCCCTTTTTGATGTATTGCATACTTGAAATGCAATACCTAAACATGATGGTTTCTGTGTAGGTTGTTAATGTTAAAACAGATACATGGTGCTCTCACCTGTCTTGCATCACTGGAAAGTAACGTAAATAATCTATTCCGTTCACTGTAATTTTTCCGCTTCCATTGTCATGAAGTACTACGGTTGCTCTTGAAGTCTTTCTTTTGCCTTAAACAAACAAAGCACTCCTCATTTATTGTGGGTTCATTATTTTCAGCATATCAAATAAAAAAAAAAGCCAAGTAGATCTTATATTTTCATACAGCAGTAATGAGTTCCTTTTTGGAGGTAAAAGTGTGTGGGGGGGTAAATATAAGTAACATTCAGCATGCTACTGCACTGAATAGATTTTATCCTTTTGTTAATGTTCATGGAAAAGAGAGAAAAAGGACAAAACGGTCAGTATATCTTATATAGTACAACTTTGAGCAGTTTTACTTTAGAAGCTGAAAAGCAATATTCTGAACACTACAGAGTAACAGAGAAAGATGATTTAATGTGGTAATGACACATGAAGAACTAAAGCAGTTTGTTGCACTTATGCATGTTCCATATCTACCGTCTCATATGAAGCACCATTGCAGGAGCTAATAATAAAAAACATTTGGTGAAAAAAAATTAAGGTACCTTGTTAAAAAATGTACAACAGAGCATCAGTTTAATAAAGAATGTTCATATGAATGTGTACGTACGATTTAATTATATTGATATGAACAGTGCTGCTATATTTTTTGTCCACATTTAGTAAGGTTTTATCATAAACTGCTATCTACAGAGTTTTAGATCTCCGTGAAAACATTAGCTTTAAGCTAAAATATGACATACAAACTCTCAGCTCAGAAGAAATAGTCTGGTTTACAACTCTGAGCTCTGGTAATGTTTAAAAGGTTGTTTGATAAATGAATTTTGAAACCTAGCAGCCTGTGAAATAGAATTGTGTTTTTGTTTATTTAAAGGGAAAATAAAGATAAGAGTTATTGAACTTACAAAACTTGGCTATAATGCCTTTTCTTAAGGAATGCAGAGTGCCCATGTCTACTAATTTCAACAACTTAGTGATTTACTATTATTTTGAAGGCACTACTGTAGATCATTATGGATCATTAGATAATGGAATATGGGCCATACACTTCCATCAAGACATCGAACCCTAACTGTACAATATTAATTCAAATGTATGAAATGAAGAAATGTACCAATCAACAGAAGACTTTGCTGAGTAAATGTTGGGGTTAACAAAAAAAACCCCAAAAAAGTCATAAATTCTGAGTCTCAACTGGAGACCTTCACCACTCCAACCAGATAGACATCTTGAAATTATTACCTTCCCCGGTGCTGAAGGCCACTCCTTGCTCATCATATTGCAGGGGCTCAATCACCACCATGTTCAATTGTAAAGCTAGTTCTTTGCGAAACTTTAGCACATACTCTTCTTCGATGTCACAACATGGCAACATCACTAATCTTTCTAGCAGCCGAATACATATCGAATACTGTAGACAATAAAAATTCATTAAGAGATGCAAGTGTAATTGCATTTGCTAAAACTTTCTATTTTTATATACTTGATCTTTCCTACTTTGCTTTTATTGATGATTTTTGACAAGATGACACTTTTGCATACACATGCTGCTTCAAAAACAGCATGCAAATGCATCATTTTCTGTGTGACTAAAGATACCTAATCCTTTCTTCAGGCAACAATGAATATTGAATTCGAAGTATAACCAACTTCTTTGTAATACAGGATTATTATATTAGAATGAAGTTCATCTCAATTTTAAAAGAAAACTTTTACTAGGCCTTGGATCTGAATCCAACTTTATTTTTATTAGAATAGAGGAGGAAAAGCTTTTTCAACTCATTTCTAGGTAAGTCAGTATCTATACAGAAATAGAAATAATTTTATTTTACTAAACTGCACCTCTTACATGATTATATTTCATAATACATACTGGAAACATATCTCTTTGGCTGTTCAAGCTGAGTTACTTTAATGTTTATGATTTCCTTTAAAACTGAACAATCAAGCTATTTAAAAATTCAAGAGATACTTGACTTAAAGGGCAACCTCTTGAAATAAATTATCCTTTGCTCCTGTGTGCTTTTTTTCCTAGTTCTTGAACATGTGATTAGAAAGTAAACACCTCAGCATTAACCCCTTTGTGCTGAAAGCTGGGATGGTTACTACAAAGCATTACTTGCAGGAGTTTTGGACCACCAGTAACAAAGAAATATAAGGACGTCATTGTGTATAAAAACATTTTTACATTTTTTCCTACTTACAGGGTATTTTAAAAATTGCTTTTGATAGGTTTTTTTTTTTTAACCCACGCTGCATTTCCAGCATCTTCTGCAGTGGGCTATTTTCTTATAAGTAAATTAACAATATCAGTAGATATTCTGATATCACTCAGAGAAAAATGAAATGTTATATTTCAGTCCAATGTTCTAATGTATATTTCTGAGGCACGGCTTTTTAGAAAAAAAATGTACATTAACATAACACGTATGGGCTAAATGCCTTTAAAAGTGAAAAAAAAAATTCAAAATTGTGGAAGCTGTAAATGAGGAAAACCACCAACAGTTCTCACTTGCAGAGCACATAAAAAAATCAATTGTTTCCATTTTGCTTAGTACCCTTAATGCAAGCACCACAGAAAGCTTTGCTGCAACAACAAAATGTAAGATAAATGGAGCAGGCAAAAGAGTACAGCTAATATTTAAAGAACTCAATACATGCAAACATTTTAGTTTGTTTCCAGAGGCTGAGCCTTTGTGTTTTTTTGTATTTATTCACAGGCCACTGTGAATAAATACCTAGTATGGTATTTTCTAGCCCACTGATATTTTACAGAAGTGTGAGGTATGGTAGAAAGGCAAGCTGTGAGGAGCACTAAACTGTCTGGGTATGCTTGTGAATGCAAAACAATTTCCAGGGCTTTGGGAAAATAAACAGAAAAATCCATACTGACCATCATAGTATTACAAGAGATACTGAAATTGAGGACCTCCTTTCATTACTAGCGAGATGGTCTGTTGTCTGAATCTCTCAGGGATAGTGGAATACACAGTAATGAAGGATGTAGAGGATAAAATTTCTAGAATGCTTAGACAAAGTTTGTTAACCCTGTCTGATGCTGCCCAACTCAAACTTCAAATTCCACTGGGAAATTAAGGTTCCATTGATAAACCATAACTCAGAGGATCATACAGGCTGACTGGGATGTGCATTTTTGGGCCCCTGTTCTTATTTGGAAGACCTCAGTTCAGTAAAATATCAGCGTTATTCCTCACCCACGGAAATCAGCTGCAGTAGTGAGTTACCGGACTTGATCTTAGAGATGCATGTAGTAAAGTGCCAGATGCAGAGTTCTTCAGAATCAACTTCAGATGACTCAAGAATATTGCAGATAAATTGTTTATACTAGGAAAATTTTGCAAAAATCTCCCACCATCACTTCCACCAGTTCAATTTCACCTATAGCACTGTAACACTGGGAAACCTGTAGATGAGCCCTACTCAATGTCAATGAGGTTTTAAGCACTGTGTTGATTACATCTTTTGTGAGCAGGGTTATATGACACAGTGATGGCACATCTACACAAGGGCTCCCAATATCGTCACCACTGATGGAAATGGACCATGTTAGCAATGGTGGGGTATTTTTATATTTTCCTAGTGTGCATAAGGATAAATAAGACTACTCAGGCCGCTTTTGAGGACAGAGATAACACGCCAATATGAAAAACATTTAGTTGGGGAGAAGGGGGGAAAACAGATGACACTTAAAAAAAAGAATTAAACATTTTAGAAGCATCTGCCTCCAAGATATACTTTTTCAGGATCCTAAATGCAGTCAGAGTCTGTATTTTTAAGATACAGGTCCCTTAAATTAAAAAGATTAATTACTCACATCATGATCTGACAGTTTTTCCACTAACATTTCTTCCAATTCCTCCTTAATCAGCCATCTGCTGCCAATCAGGTTTCTGTTTAAAATATCACATATATTCTCTTTTTAATTAACCATGCAATTAGAGTTATATCACAAAGGACCACACATACAGTCGGTCTTGGTTCAGAAATGTATTTTTCTACTGCAAAACAGTATAATATTCACTATGTGAATGTGATTTATAATGTTTAAGTTGGTTATGAAAGCTTTCTTATGAAAGGAATGGTAACTACACTTATTAAATTCACTGCATCAAGAGTTAATTATGAATGTTACTTAAGCATCACTCATTATTGCTACTGAAGTTAAAAGCCAATCAGCAGTTCCACGAGAAGTTCATTTCCCACAGATTTACAACTACGTTCTAAAAAACTTGGCCCACAAGATTTCAGCAAAACTAAATGCACACAAAACTAGATTAAAAACAACAATAAGGCCGTTTCTAGATCTTAACCTGTTAATCATTGGGGCAGCTCTGCTGCTGGCAGCAGTGGTGGGAGTGCTCAGATAGAAGGAAACTAGTAGCCAGTGGCGTTTTAGCCACCATGTCATCTAGACCTACTCTGAGTTAGCTTAGACAACATGTCAGTGCTGGGCTCTGTATCAGCACTCCCACTGTCACTATCAACGAAGGAAGTGCACCAGCGGTAACAATGGTGGAAATTTTAAAGAAAATAGTCTGGTGTAGAGAGACAGCCTTAAGGTCTGACTCAAGTTAAACCAATAAAAGAAAGGAAATTCAAAGCATTGTGCCAAATATGCCCTTTTCATGTAGGTATTATATAAAAAAAGTGTCCAAACATTGACTGATGGGACAGTATACCACATATGTAATTGGGGTGAGACTACAAGGTGGCCTAAGGAGGAAACCTTGACTCTATTTTTTTTTTTTTTTTTTTTTTGCTTTTGTAATTTGTTAGAAGCAATAAATGTTAATTAATATTTTTAGTGGAACAATTAAATGTCCCAATTCCAGGAAGCATCCCTATTTAGGGCTACACTTAAGCATACATTTACCTTTAGCACGTGTTTAAGAGCTTTCCTGAATCAGGGCCTAAAACGACCTCAACTACCATAGCCTCACAATATTACTGTTTTGGCAGCTAAAGTCCTGATCCTGCAAAATTTCAATACATGCTTAACTTTACAGATGAGTAGCTCCAATGAAGTCAATGGCATTATTCATATGTGTAAAGATAGGTGTGCGCTTAAGTCTCTTCAGGATCAGGGCCTAACCCTGTAGTTAAGATTGCAAAATGTCTGCATAACTGCCCCTTGTTTTCAGATGCTCAGTTCACTGAAAAAAGTATTTCTTCATTTTAGAGTTAAACGATCTATTCTTGTCCCAGTGGGAAAGGTACATATGTTTTTGGAAAACTTGAAAAAATCCCTCCAGCTACTTGGTTTTTAGAATATGAAAGAAATATAGTTTTTTTCAGTTTTGACCATCATATTTTTTCATATGAGCAAATTAATTGGATAAGTTTTGGAAGGAGTCATGTTATATCAGATTATTTTTCAGAAGCATCCACTATGAACTCCAATCCAATTCTCTCTTTGCTTGCTCAAAAACAAAGGATATGTCTAAACTGCATTTTGGAACTAGTGGGAATGAATCTCCAGGGTCAACGGACTTGGGCTAGCAGGGACTCGTACTAGTGCTCTAAAAATAGCTGTGTAGACAGCACTTTGAAGTTGTGCTTTGGGCTGGAACTTCAGCCCCAAGCAGCAATTTCAAAGTGCTGTTTACACAGCAAGGCTCACTGCTGAAGACTCCAAAATGCAGTGTAGACATATCCTAAAAGGCTATCCTCAAAAGATATGATGAATAAACTCTACACACTATAGAAACTCTCTTTAATCATGAAGGAACGTGGACATCAGCCAACTAAGAAACAAAGATAAAAACTGATGTACCACTGCTGAAGACAAAAAATAATCTCACATTAACATGACTGTCCCAGCTACCAAAATAGGAAAGCATAGCAACGTACACTGAAGTGGTTATAACCCCAAACCACAGTGACAAAACAAAATAAAGGATGCTATGCAACTTTCATTGAATGTTACGCAGAAAAAAAATCAACACAAAAAACTAACGGCTAAAATAGAAACATGGCAGATCATCATTATGGGAAATTGGAACACTGCATAATGCTGGTCTGAGGACACACTGCAGGATAATGATGAAAGAACTGCAGTCCTGAAAAATCAACCATTTAACTGGAAGAAAAAGGAGTGGACAGCAAGAATATGCCACAGATTCCTTGGTCTCTCTGAATCAATGGAACATCTCCAACCATACAACCTTTTCTGAATCCTGACTCCGTCTATGGAGGAATTACTAAAAAAATTCTCAAAACACAACTAGGCTACTGCATCCTAGTTCCTGGATTCCTCAAAGGAAGGAAACTGCATCCAGGCTTTATAATATTGACTAATTTCAAAGACTGACAAGCAACCCTGACTGCAGCCATTAAAAAGACTTATTAACACGCAAACCACCATTATGGTCGTCCAGGAATTCTCCGATGACCTTCAATAGAAATGAGTGACCAGTAACCCAGTCAGTAAAATCCATAAGGAAAATGGCATTGAATACAGAACCATCTACTTTGAAACCTTCTGTGAAAAACCCCCCAAACACCTTCACCCAACAAGAAGTTTTAAATACTGTTAATATACTGCATCCTCTTCTCATTTCAGTTAAGTGATAAACAAAGAAGCTAAGAAAGAAGACAGGGAATTTGTTCCTATTCTTTTCCCTTTTGGAAGAGAAAGAATAAAAAGGGGAAGAGAAAGGAAAACTACTCAGATATGTTTGCACTGGGAAAAGAAAGAGGAGGATGTTAAAAATGGAATGGTTAATATAAACACAATAAGGAACTTCATAATAATAATAATAATCTCAGAGTTATGAACACCAGAGTTACAAACTGATTGGTCAACCACACACCTCATTTGGAATTGGAAGTATGCAATCAGGCAGCAGCAGAGACCAAAAAAAGTTAAAAAAGTAAATACAGTACAGTAAACTACTAAACAAAAAATAAAGGGAAAGCAGCATTTTTCTTCTGCATGGTACAGTTTCAAAGCTGTATTAAGTCAATGTTCAGTTGTAAACTTTTGAAAGAACAACCATAACGTTTTGTTCAGAGTTACAAACATTTCAGAGTTAACAACCTCCATTCCCGAGGCGTTCGTGACTCTGAGGTTCTACTGTAGATTCCTTGTGCGTTGAGTCACCTATCCTTAAGTAGGAATTATGATCAGAAATGATTGGTCTTATGACAGATGTTTACTGTACTGCCAACTTTTACAAATTAGTCATGAATCATGGGATTTTGGCACCTGCAGGACAAGCTCTCATAATGATATGAGACACTTCTCTACTCCAGCGATTGTAAGAAGTGCTAAAATAATATATTAAAGCAATTTAAGAAAACAGGTATCTACATTAGTGCAAGTAATCAACTCACATTTGTTTTCTGTTCTCAGGAGGTAAGCTCTGGGCTCTCAACTTGTCTTGGTATTTCTCGATGTCTAGCTGTTTCCCATAGATTTCCTAACATATACAGAAATATGTATAAAAGGGTATTTTAATTAAACAATATATATTTTATTGTTTATATGGTTTTAAATAACAAAACATTCAAATATTACTTATCGATGTATGTGTATTATCCAAACACCCTGAAGAGTACAAAAAAGATATAGGGGTGATTGTAAAAATGGCTAAAGTATTTAACAAATGTTAAAAGTACACTGTAGGTTCAAAATATATACAAGACCCTGATCCTGCACTCACTTCAATGAGGCTAAACATGTGCATAACTGTCTGAAAGATTGGTGCCTAAATGATTCTCAACATTAAAAACGATTTGGGCATATTGGCTGATCACAAGATGACTATGAGCCACCAGTGTGATGTGGCCGTGAAAAAAGCTAATGTGGTCCTAGGATGCATCAGGCGAGGTATTTCCAGTAGAGATAGGGAGGTGTTAGTACCATTATACAAGGCGTTGGTCAGACCTCATCTGGAATACTGTATGCAGTTCTGGTCTTTCATGTTAAGAAAGATGAATTCAAACTGGAAAAGGTGCAGAGAAGGGCTACTAGGATGATCTGAGGAATGGAAAACCTGCCTTACGAGAGTAGACTCAAAGAGCTTGGCTTGTTTAGCCTAACCAAAAGAAGGCTGAGGGGAGATATGATTGCTCTCTATAAATACATCAGAGGGATAAATACCAGGGAAAGAGAGGAGTTATTTCAGTTCAGCACCAATGTGGACACAAGAACAAATGGATATAAACTGGCCATCAGGAAGTTTAGACTTGAAATTAGATGAAGTTTTCTAACCATCAGAGGAGTGAAGTTCTAGAACAACCTTCCAAGGGGAACAGTGGGGGCAAGAAACCTAGCTGGCTTCAAGACTGAGCTTGATAAATTTATGGAGGGGATGGTATGATGGGACAGACTAATTTGACAATTGACTGATCTTTGACTACTAGCGGTAAACATACCCAATGGCCTGTAATGGAATGTTAGATGGGGTGGGTTCCGAGTTGGTACAGAGAATTCTTTCTGGGGGTCTGGTTGCTGAGTCTTGCCCACATGCTCAGGGTTTAGCTGATCACCATATTTGGGGTTGGGAGGGTATTCCCCCCAGAGCAAACTGGCATAGGCCCTCGGGTTTTTTTACCTTCCTCTGCAGCATGGGGCAAGGGTCACTTGCTGGTGACTTCTCTGTACCATTATTTGAAGACTTCAATAACTAAGTCTTAGGTTAGGGGTCTATTACAGGAGTGGATGGATGAAGTTCTGTGGCCTGCTTTGTGCAAGAGGTCAGACTAGATGATCATAATGGTCCCTTCTGACCTCATAGTCTATAAGTCTATATTAAAGAGCTGTTAAATTATTAAAAAAAATAATCGCAATTAATCGTGAGATTAAAAAAAAAGTTGTGATTAATTGCAGTTTTAATCGCACCGTTAAACAATAACAGAATACCAATTTAAATGTATTATTAATATTCTGGATATTTTTCTATGTTTTCAAATATATTGATTTTAATTACAACATAGAATACTAAGTGTACAGTGCTCACTTCATATTCTTTTTATTACAAATATTTGTACTGTAAAAGATAAAAATAACATTTTTCAATTCATTTCATACAAGTACTGTAGTGCAACCTCTTTATCGTGAAAGTGCAACTTACAAATATAAAATTATTATTATTATTATTTTTTACATAACTGCACTCAAAACCAAAACAATGTAAAACTTAGACTACATGTAGAAGAATGAGGGGGCATATGAATGTTTAGCATATCTGGCATGTAAATATTATGCAACGCTGGCTACAATAATGCCACACAAACACCTGTTCTCACTTTCAGGTGACATTGTAAATAAGAAGAGGGCAGCATTATCTCCCGTAAATGTAAACAAACTTGTTTGTCTTAGTGATTGGCTGAACAAGAAGTAGGACTGAGTGGACCTGTATGAGGAGAATTGAAAAATACTATTTCTTTTGTTTATCTTGTTTACAGTGCGATTAATCACAACTATTTTTTAAATCTAGTTAATTTGTTTTGCATTAATCGCATGCATTAACTGCGATTGACAGCCCTAATACACACACACACACACACACACACACACACACACACACACACACACACACACACACACAAAAAACACAATCACTTGCTTGAACTTTGAACTGCCTTTTAGAAAATATAAGTATTTATATAGGGTAGTCCAAAAAAGTTTATTGCCATTCAACTCTATTAATCTTGGCAATATCACTTATTATATTTGTATTACAGTAGCATTGAAGGCCCCTACTGAGATAAAGGCTTCCTTGCACTTGGGGAAGTGCATAAACAAGTCTCCTTTTCTAAAATACTAGTCTATCAAAAACTCAGCAAGCCATGCATATACTATTGCAAGTTCATTTTTGTCATGGGTGCATTGCCAAATATGTGTAATAATGAACCTGTTCAAAGTTTAGGTTACATATCGATATATGCAAAAAACAATATTTCAAGGGTTTAAGGATTCAAAACTATTTCAATTTCAGTGTTACTATATACACAGATTTCAGCCATTTTGTTTGTTGGAATACTCTATGTTTATCTAGAGATTCCTTGCACAGATAAAATGGGAGACCGAGGATACCCATGTAGTTTTTAACTCCCATTAATTGATTTATTACACATTTAGTAAAACTTCTACTTAAGCCTCATCTACATAAGGACAATTATGTAAAAAATTCCCACATAGTTAACACTGGTTCAACAAGAGCAGTGGATGGTCTCAGTCAGAGTCCCTTCTCCTTACCTCTCAGAGTACACCCACAGGAGTAAAGTTTAAGCTGTTTAGTTGTCATAACTATGATTTCCACACTTTCAAATTTTAGGGTTACCTTTAACTCTAATTTCCTGGGTTTTTTTCTTCTAATTCTTTTTAAGTGCTTAGGTTATTCATATGCACTCTCAATCTTAATGATTTTCTCCAAGAATCTAGCTTTATGATGAAGTCATCCACAAGTTTAGTTTTCATGCTAAAAAGCAGTATCAAATGCTTTGAGTTACAGAAACTTAATTCCAAGTAAAATGAATGAAGACTTTGAGCAACAAGTGATATTTATAAAAAAACACAAGTGGTGGCACTACAGCTAAGTACTGCAAGTTCCAAAGAACCCATTTCCACTAGCAAGCGCTGAGATCAAAAGCCTCATGGACAAGCACGGTGTACTTGCTTCAATTATTTTATGAAATACAATGGGTGCTAATAAAAACCTCAAAATTCACAGCCCAGGCTATCTGCAGCATCAGCAATATCTTCCTACACTTAGAACACAAGATATTATAGTCCTGCAACTACTGTGGAGTGGTAAAGATTACATTTTTACATTTTATATACTCTTTTACAAAAATACAAAAATTAAAACAGCGAAACAGAGAAAATGTAGAAAAGCCTCTGAGTTTTTAGTAATAATCACTCTATGAAGTGCTAATTCTTAAAATAGGTAATATCATAATTTGAGATAATTGAACAAAGATATTGATGCAACACTCAATACCATTTAACACTTAAATATAAAGAACTTCCTTGCAGTAGTAAGCACCCAATCAAGATTTTAAAATAGTTTCTTTATCTATAAATATACATCCCCAGTAGGGTTGCAATAAAAATGTATAGATATTTAAAAGTACCAGAATAAGTTAACTGTAGGTTTATTGATTTTCTAAAGTAGTTGCACACAGAACTTAAATAAATGGTTGTTGAATCAGTTTAAAAGGAATCTGTGATACAGGCTGGTGCTGAGGTTTATATTAATGTAATGAGCAAAATAAATATTTCTGGAACAGCAACACAAGTGTATAGAACCCCTGAAGTCAAGATAACAAAGTTTTACAAACAGAACAGACCAGGCTGAACTGTAGCAATAAGCCTTCCAGTAACTTTTAAATTTTAGGTAGGCACAACAGAAATCAAACAAGTTTGATTAAATCTGTGCAGAATTTTCTCCCAATCTGTAACATTTATGCGTCTCTATTTCTATATTTTAACATCTGAGGTCTTAAAAGACAGGAATCATTATTCAAAATATCTATAAGACTGACGTAAGCTGCCGCTACATCCCAATACCTTGTGAGATACCTTGGTTCGATTACCTGGCCTAGTCTCTCACTTTGTAGGCTAGCAAGGTATGGAAAGTGCTACTCAAAGAGGAAGCATCTCATGTTACTCGGTAGCAACTCTTGTAGTTCAGTTAGGATCAGGATTAACAGATTACAAAAGGCAGTAACTCATCATGAAAAACATTCAGAGTAGGGTTGGATGATGTTAGGTTCATCTGAGAGGTAGAGATGTCAGGTAGAAGCAAGAAAACTTAGGCTCTTCTCTGGGCCCGATTTCTTCATAGAAGATTGGGTGACTGAGGGTCTACACTGCAAAGGAAAACCCCTGGAACCAAGTCTCAGAGCTTGGGTCAACTGACACATAGGGCTCAGGCTGCAGGTCTAAAAATAACAGTGTAGACGTTCCTGCTTGGACTGGAGCCTGGATTCCAAGACCCTCCACCCTCACTGGGTTTCAGAGCCCAGGCTTTGGCCTGACAGAAACATCTACACTGCTGTAGCCTTGCAGCCTGAGTCCCAAGAGCCCAAGTCAATTCACCTGGGCTCTGAGACTCAATGCTGTGGGGTTTTCTTTGCAGGGTAGACATGCCCTATGGGGACTGTTCCATTGCTGAAAAAGAATAGAGGGCATGAGAAATGGGTTCCTATGAGCAGCCCAAGACTTTTGGAGGTGAAATGATGATCAGTCTAAGACTTTTGGAAGTGGAAGGAGTTAAGATGGGAATGAACAAGAGGTTTTTAGCCATTGAGACACCTGACTTAGATAGCACTTGACAATTAGGAAGGGGGCTGGATTGGCAGCCCTTTTATATATGTGGGGAGGGTGTTCGCTTGACTTCCAGCCCTAGAGCTTCTTCTCATCTCCTGTATAGGCATATAGTACCATCTTCATATCTGATGAGAAAGCAGATGCACTGAGGCATCTGGGACACCTATCCACCTCTCTACAGAGTTAAGAGCAAACTGGATTCTGGAGCCCATAAAATCTTGAAGTGAGATTATGAGAGCACCACCAGGATTTGGAATGCCTTACTCACTGCACCCTAGTTTATGGAGAAGATTAGCAGATAGTACTAGAATCCTTTGCTATGTGCAAAGACAAATGGGATGAGATTTGCTGTAAGGAATGTAAGAGGGGAGATACAATTGTAAATTTATTGTAGACTGGTCTTAGTCTGAAGTGATTTCAAACTGTAATTAAAATTGCTTCAGATAACATTCAACAAGTGTAGATGAAGACCCGAATAGTCATTAGGCTCAGAAGCTCTACTGAGATGAATGGGTGCAGTTCATACCTCTTGTTTCACTCTGCCTGTGTGTTTATAGTCAAAACTAAAAATCATTAGAAACATTTTTTTTTTTAAAAAGGCATTTTCAAATCTGCAGAAAAAAGAAGGGTCTTCCTGAGAATTTTTGGAAATGCCAAATCCCTTCAATCTATGGAAATTCCATGTATGTGCATTTCTAGTGATTTGAGAGTTCCTATTTTCTGGAATGTTTTTCTCAGAATGGCTTACTGTGCATATGAAAAAAATGGAAAGCCATAAAAAAAAAAAAAGTTACTTCCCAGTAACGGCTGTTCTTCGAGATGTGTTGCTCGTGTCCATTCCACTGTAGGTGAGTATACGCCACCGTGCACGGTTCCTGGAACTTTTTTCCCCTTAGCAGACCCTCTAGGGCCAGCTCTGGTGCCCCCTGGAGTCCTGCGCACATCGCGGTATGAGGCACTGCTGGACCTACGCCTCCTCAGTCCCTTCTTTCTTCCAACTCTGGCCGCAGGGACGGGGGTGTGTGTTGTGGAATGGACACGAGCAACATATCTCGAAGAACAACAGTTACAGGTAAGTAACCTTGTTTTCCTCGTCGAGTGATTGCTCATGTCCATTCCAATATAGGTGATTAACAAGCAATACCTTTGGAGGTGGGTAGGACTTAACGGTGAGCTGCCCTCAGCACGGCTCTGTTGAATCCCGCATCCTCTCTTGCCTGCTGGACGATGGCATAGTGGAATGTGAAGGTGTGCACCAACGATCAGGTGGCAGCTTTGCAGATGTCCTGCAGAGGCACTCTCTCCAGGAAGGCTGTAGACGAAGCTTGAGCTCTGGTTGAGTGTGCTGTGATGGTTCCCGGAAAAGGCACCCTCACCTGCTCGTAGTAGAACTTGATGCATGATGTAATCCACAAGGAGATGCGTTGGGTGGAGACAGGTGAGTCTTTCATCCGGTCAGCCACTGTGACAAAGAGCTGCGTCGATCTCCGGAACGGCTTTGTATGCTCGATGTAGAAGGCCAGGACTCGTCTCAAGTCTAGTGAATACCATCTCCTCTCCTCCTTCGAACCGTGTGGTTTGGGAAAAAACACGGGGAGAAAAATATCTTGGTTACAATGAAATTGGGAAACTGCCTTGGGCAGGAAGGTTGGATGTGGCCTCAACTGTCCCTTATCCTTATAAAATACTGGATAAGGGGGCTCCGAGGTCAAAGCCCTAATCTCAGAGACCCTCCTAGCCGAGGTAATGGCCACCAGGAAGGCTACCTTCCATGAAAGCATGAAGTCATGGGTTCAAAGGGGGGCCCCTTGAGTCTCGAGAAGACCAGGCTGAGATCCCAGGGAGGCACCGTGTCATGGACCTGCGGATAAAGCCTCTCCACCCTCTTGAGGAACCTGACCGTTATGGGATGGGAGAACAGGGATCTCCCTTCTAGCAGCTGATGGAAGGCCGAAATTGCCGCCTGGTGAACCTTCAACAAGGCCAGCACCAGACCCTGGAGCTTTAGCTGGAGTAGTTACTCCAGGATCGCCTGTATAGGCGAGATGCTGGGCAGAATGCCCCGGGACTCTGCCCAAGAGGTAAACCACTTAGTCCGATACACGACCTGTGAAGAAGGTTTTCTGCTGCCCAGCAGGACTTGTTGGACCTGCATCGAGCAAATTCTCTCTCCCTCCGTCAGCCACAGAGACTCCAGGCCGTCAGGTGCAGGGAATCCAGGTCCGGGTGGAACAGGAGACCACGGTCCTGGGAGAGAATGTCGTGCCGCCTTGGGAGCTCCATGGGCGGGGCGATCGAAAGGTCCAGCAGCATGCTGAACCAGTGCTGTCTCAGCCTGGCTGGAGCGATGAGTATGACGTCTGCCCTGTCCCTCTTTATTTTCAGCAGGACTTTGGGCAGGAGCAGAATGGGAGGGAACATGTACATGAAGGTCCCTGTCCAGTTGATGAGGAACGTGTTGGAAATCGACCCAGTCTTGCGACCTCGGAACAAGCAGAACCTCGGGCACTTCGTGTTCCAGGCCAACGCAAATAGGTCCAGTTGGGGAACACCCCACATCTGGAAGATCGTAGTCACTACCCCCGGGTGCAATGACCAGTCGTGGAAGAGTAGAAACGACATGCTGAGGCGATCTTCCTCGTAGTTCCTCACTCCCGGGAGGTGAGAGGCAGTCAAGTGAAAATCGTGCCTCACGGCAAAGTCCCACAGACAGGTAGCTTCCTCACAGGGAGCCGAGGAACGCACTCCCCCCTGCCTCTTTATATAAAACATAGCTGAGGTGTTGTCCGTCAGCACCTGCACCACTCTGCCTGTCAGGAATTGGAGGAACACCCTGCACGCTAAGCGAATGGCCCTCAGCTCCTTCATGTTGATGTGCAGGTGCCTCTCCTCCCCCTACTAGAGCCCCTGAATGCTTAGGTTGGCGCTGATGTGGGCTCCCCATCCCACATCCGAGGCGTCGGAAATTAGGGTGACCGACAGGACCAGTTCCCTGAATGGAACGCCCTTCAACACTGCCCTGGGAGACCTCCACCAGCTTAGGAAGACTAGGATGGGTGGAGGAACTGTGACCATCTGATTCAGTGGGTGTCTGCTCGGCTCATATACCGAGACCAACAACGCCTGACGTGGTCTGAGCCTCAGGCGAGCTAATCTCACTATGTACGTATAGGCTGCTATGTGGCCTAACAGCTGTAGGCAGTGCCTGGCTGTTGTTGTGGGACATCGGAGCAGCTGGGAGATGATAGAGAACATCGCCTCGAAACGTGGCTGAGGCAGGAAGGCTCTGGCCTGGGAAGCATCCAGGGTAGCCCCAATGAACTCTATTCATTGCACTGGGGTTAGTGTGGACTTCTGTTCGTTTACGAGTAGTCCCAGCCTGCTGCACATGGAGCAAGTGAGGGTCATGCTTTCCTGCATTTGGGACCTGGACCGGCCCCTGATCAGCCAATCGTCCAGGTAAGGAAAAATTTGCACACCCTTTCGTCTCAAGTGGGCAGCCACTACTGCCATGCATTTGGTGAACATCCTTGGAGTCGAAGAGAGGCCAAAGGGTAGGGCTGTAAATTGGAAGTGGGAGCCAGCCACTGTGAAGTTAAGAAAGTGCCTGTGGCTGGGGAGGATAGACACATGAAAGTATGCGTACTGAGATCGAGGGCAGCATACCAGTCTCCTGGATCCAGGGAAGGAATTATGGAGGCTAGAGGAACCATGCAAAACCTGAGTCGTTTGACATATTTGTTTAGATGATGCAGGTCTAATATGGGACTCAGACCCCTCTTTGCCTTGGCGATGAGGAAGTACCTCGAATAGAACCCTTCTGCCTTGAGGGACCATTTCCACCGCACTTATGTTGAGGAGGGTGTCCACCTCCTGCAAGAGGAGTTGCTCATGAGAGGGGTCCCTCAAGAGGGACAGAGGGGGCGGGGTTGGGGGGGGGGGGGTTAGGCGTAAACTATAGGGAGTAACCTCCTCAGACTATCCCAAGGACCCAACGGTCCAACGTGATGTTTGCCCATTTGGCATAGAAGGGCCTTAACCTGTTTAGGAAGGGGCGGGGTGGATCCAGGGGAGAAGTAGGGACGCCACCCTCGGGTGCACCATCAAAACTGCCTCCTCCGATTGCCCGACCCCCTAGGGGGCACCTGCTGGGGCACTGAAGACGAGCTAGGGGGCTGATTTCATCTTCTAAACCCCCTATTTCTGTAGGGTTGAAAGGGCCTAGGTGGAGGCCTTGGTTGCTGCTGCACCTGGGGCCATGACTGCCACCTGGAAAACTGGGGTGTGTACAGGCCCAGGGAGCGAAGCGTGGCCCTGGAGTCCTTCAGACCGTGCAGCTTCACATTGGTCTGATCGGAGAATAGGTCTGACCATCAAAAGGGAGGTCCTGAATCAATTGCTGCACCTTCTGGGACAGGCCCGAGGATTGCACCCATGAGCAACTTCTCATGGAAATGGCAGAGGCTATGGCCCTACCCGCCGAGTCAGCAGCATCACTGGACATCTGTAGCGCTGCCCTAGCCACCGTGATTCCTTCATCCAGGATGGTGGTAAAGTCTGCAGCCTGGTCCTGGGGCAGGGCCACAGCAAACTGCTTGAGGGAGTCCCACAAGTTAAAATTATATCTGCCCAGGAGGGCCTGGTGGTTGGCAACCCTGAACTGCAGGCTTGCCATGGAATAAATCTTTCTCCCAAACAAATCCAGCTTTTTGCTGTCTTTGTTTTTGGAAGTGGAACCTGGCTGACCTTGCCTGTCCCGCTGGTTGGCTGCATCTAACCACCAGGGTTCCCGGGGCCGGGTGAGTGAACAAATACTCAAACCCTTCGGCTGGGACATAATACTTTTTCTCGGCCACCCTTGACGTAGGGGCGACCGAGGAAGAGGTTTGCCACAATGCCTTTACAATTCTGAGGACCCTATCATGGGACTGGGAAGGCCACTCTCACTGGGGCAGCCGCCGCCAGCACGTTGAAGAGGGTATCATCAGCCCCCTCTAACTCCTTCATCTCCAGCTCCAATTTAGAGGCCACCCTCCTGAGCAACTCCTGGTGCACCCTGAAATCCTCCAGTGGCACCATGTGGTCCCGGGAAACTGCCTCGTCTGGTGAGGAGAAAGAGGACTGCCGAGGCGTGTCCTGCAGGTGCTCCCCCACCTGACAAAGGGATGCACCTGTAGAGGGGCCCTTCATGGGGTCCGACTCCTCGTCCAAGGAGTGGTGTTTATGGGCCTTCTCCTGTGCCGGAGGCACGGACTGAATCTCCGATGACAGGATGGATTGTTGCCCTGGTCCCATCTAGATGCCTCATGGGGCCCAAGAAGGCCATTGTTGTGGCCATTGACCCTGGGGCTGACTGCGCCACCGGCTATGGTGCCTTGTGGGGGCGTTGGCTCTCCCGACGACTGCCCCCTCCGGGGAACCCTGAGCCACCAGACCGGCGGTGCTGTGCATGTCCTCAGTCCCGTCCTCTTGATGCCTCTGACCTGGGGACGATGAGGACCGCCTCCATTGCCGTGAGCAGTGCCAGCAAGCGGAGGTGCGTTCCGAAGAGCTCGAGGTACCAGAGCATTGTCTTGATACTGACAACTTGCGGTGCTGCTTACCCTTTGGTGACTAAGACTGGCGCCACTCAGAACTCCGCGGTGCCGAGCCGGACTGCAGCGACCGGGTTCCGCATTGGGGACTCTGCTGTGCTGGGTCCTCCGATGGCAACCGGGTTCTGTGCTGCCTCGGTGCGGGCGAACTCCTCGGTGCCAGGGATCTAGAACGGGAGCTCTCCGAGCGCCACCTGGCAGACCTCGACTGGTGCTGCCTCTTGGCTTGCGCTGCCTCCGGTGTTGGGGACTGACGTCGGTGCCAAGAGGGAGACTCCTCATCCTGAGTCGAAGCAGGCCGGCTCTACGCCGCCGACCTGGATTGACTGCTGGGGAAGCGTCTTCGCTCTACCCCCGGTGGCCATCCGGCGGGAGATCTTCTTCCCCATACTGGGGATCTCCACCATCCTTGGGGGGACCCAACACGGGTTTGTCCTGGGACATCGGCCCCTTCTCCCTCGGCAGGGGGGGGGGAGGAGGGCGGGGAAGGTGGCGTAGGCAAGGCCAACAAGGCTCTTGCTGCCCGAAAAGCCTCCGGTGTCGACAGAGGCACTCTCCCACTCCCAGGATTCAGGGAAGGCTCCCTGCACGGAGGTGCAGGCACCGGAGAAAACTCGACGGGCTGAGTTCGGTGCATCTCCGCACTCGACCCTGCCCATACCGATGGCGCAGGGGAGTGTCCTCGCTCCGCGCGCTGTTTCTTTTTCTTCGGCACCAGGCATGTTGCTTGGTACTGAGGTAAGGCCGGTGCCGGCGGTGCACTCTCCGCCGAGGTGGAGCGGGACGGCTCAGACGCCAGGCGGACCGCTGCCTCCATGAGCAGGGCTTTTAACTGGATCTCTCGGTTCTTCTGAGTCTGTGGTTTAAAAGTCCTGCAGATCTTGCACTTATTCTTTCTGTGCTCTTCCCCCACCCAAGCACTTAAGGCACCGATTGTGGGGGTTGCTGAGCAGGCAGGCTTTCCTGCAGGAAGCACATGGCTTAAATCCCGGCGAACGGGGCATAGCATGGCCGCTCTAAGTCCCTGGAGGGACTTACTTATCTAACTACACTTAACAACTACTTAAAACTACTTAGAATAACAACAGATCAAAGGTGAATAGAACTTGCAGAGAGCAAGGCTAGTTCCAGCAACCATCACGGGCGGAAAGAAGGAACTGAGGGGGCGTAGGGCTGGCAGTGCTACATATACCACGGCATGTGTGCGGGACTCCAGGAGGCACCAGAGCTGGCCCTACAGGATCTGCTAAGGTGAAAAAGGTTCCGGGAACCATGCACAGTGGCGTGCACTCACCTATAATGGAATGGACATGAGCAATCACTCAAAGAAGAAAGGTACTTCTCCTACAATCAGAGTACATCTTAGGGTAGAAAGGTCTTTTCATTAAATAAAGGTGCCAATACCTTTCGGTTTTGCTTCCAACTTTCATTCTCTCATGGGAAGAAATTTAGGTCAAAACTTTATGGACCGGAGTACAGTAGTTCCACTACTTCAGTGGGACAGCTCATGCATAAAGGTAAGCACATGCAAAAAGCTTTGCAAGATTCAGGATTAAGAAGGTGAGATGCAACCATGATGTTAAATGCTAATTTTCAAAATAATCATATGTAATACCAAACAATTACATCAAACAAACCTTCATTTCCCCAAAATTATAGGAAATTACTGTAGAGACACTCACTTTTTCAGAAGATTTTATTAATCACTTCAAAATGCAACAGTCAAACTCATGAATGTACACATCTGTGTGTCTCGTAAACTTAGCCATTACACAAATAAATCAGCTGATTTTACAAGACACTAGGCGGACATAAATGCTCCCATATCTAATGGAAGGATCAAATCCTTAATCTGTACTAGGATTCATTCTTTAAAGAAGGATTTATTCTTATTACAAAATAAATGGAGGACAGGAATCAGTGATCTGTATCGTCAAAGAACAGAGCAGCTTATGAAAAACATCTTTATACATTTCTGATCTAGCTTTTTTTAATTTTGCTTAAAAGGCCTGGAGGACCCATGCATTAAATTCTGTTGGTCATTCAGCTACCCTGAATGTGAACATTTTTTGACTTTGATATATTATTTTTAGTTTTTTGAAGCAAACATTCAATATACTTGGAATGCCCTGGGATGTAAATGATTTTCTTAGAATACAATTTTGATAAAGATAGCATAAGGCCACAATGATGTTTGCATTTACTAAGATTTCTGGAAAGGAATAATAATCAGGACTGCATAAACTACAAAATTTGTCCAGCAAAAAGTGTATGAAATAGGCCACTTTGTCTTGTTCATCGTATTTCAAAACCCAACTATATCACTTGCTAACAATAAAATTTTCCATGCAGTATTCAAAGTGCAACATTTTGAATGTGATGAATAGCCACAACACATGTGAAGGGGTTAAATTCTTTGTTAGAGTTACATGCAACAAATCCCTTCTGCATCAAGAAGTGAATGAACTGCTCCATCCCCAAGACTAAACTATATTCAACAAGCAGAACAAAGAGTGCAATGTGAATATAAAGGATATTCAAGTTTTACAGAAGTCTTACTTAATATTCTAGTCATACATTCACATATAAACTGGATCTTATAAGATGTATGGTGAATATATGTATTCACTATTTTTAATAGATGTCTAACATTTTTGATTAGCGTTACCTAAACAAATGGCACCGCTGTGACTGACTGTCTCAACTGCAATTAATAAAATCTGAGATCCTTGCCAGTATATGCAGTTGTGACTGACATACACATTTAGGCCAAATAATCATTTCTTTATCCTATTTATCACTCTTTATGTAGCAATTATTTTTTTTAAAAATCCATACAAAGTATTGTCATTCATGTGAAGACTGCATCATGCAATCTTTTCTTTTTCCTAGCCGTATGAATTACAGTTTTGGTAGTTTAAAAGAAATCAATCTATAATTCTTATATAACACATTTAGCCTGATGAGAGATTAAAACAATGTTAAGCATTGTATACAGATTTCACCTTTTTTGCAGCTGCTTAACTAAAAGGATGTTAAATCCTATTTAATTAATTCTGCTTTATATAATTCTATTTAATGGAGACATTTAGAAATGCCCCAAGCACACTCAAGTACTTTAAAATATCCTATAGTAATGAAATTTGTTTGTCAAGCAGATTTCATTTGAAGAAGATTTAATCAAGTGGTATGGTAACAGGACACATACTATCCTTTGTAAGACTATTTCTTAGGCAATCTTACATACCTTTTTTTAAAAGGCTAGGAAGAGCTAAAAATAAAATTGTGCTCCTTGTAAAATTTGTAATTTCTTCATTATGATGGAATGCAACAAAAACATCTTGCCCTTGGGTTGCTCTGTTTCAGCCAAAACAAATGCAAATGGCTTGTCAGATGACAGCTGTTTGATAAGGCTCCTCTACAAGACCTGCATGCTTTACTTTTTTCCGTGAAACTTGGGATGAAAGGCAGAAGGCAGGAAGAGAATTAATGTAGCATACAGTCTAAAGGCAATGCTACAACCGTGATTAAGTAGAAAAGTTAAAAGGCACAGATTTTCCACAGCCTCGCTGCGTGCAACCCATCCGTGTAACAAGTTGACAGGCCTAGCGCGTCAGCTCCATCATCCTCTCCGACAGCTAAAACGCAGCATTGCATCCCTTTTCAGAGAAAATTTGCGTCTGCACCATGAAGCGTTGTACATTATTTCTTAGCACTGCAGGGGGCTCAAGTCCATATGGAACCTTCACAAATATTACCACAGATCAAACCAGCGGCGTTTCGAGGCAGATTTGACATACCTATTTAAATGAACAGCAGGGGTCCTCGGGCTGCCTCAGGCTGTGCAGGAGAAAACCTCTGTGGAAAGCCTATGCTGCAGCTCCATTACTCAGCAAAGACACACTCTACATTTATCATTCATTTCATTTCTGCCTGGGCAAGAAGCTCATTTGCCCAAGGTCAACAAAAAAAACGAAAAAAGGGTTTTTTCCAAGAAATAAATGTACCTGACAACTGGGATTTTGTTCTTTGGGTTTGTAGAGCACAAATAAACACCAGATAATTCTCAAAAATACAGAAGAGCTATGCAATGAATTTGGTAGCTTGAAATTTGATTTTTGGGGAAAGTCCAATAAATGTTATAACTTTTTCAAGAGTGCATAATGAGGAAAACAGAATCTGATAGGAGCATCAAATTGAAACTACCTGATTACAAAATGGGTCTTTATTGTCTTTTATAACAATGCATTAAATACTACACATCTCTCTACAAAGCTCTTCTAAGGAGTCAAAGAATTTATGTGCTATCAATGGGCATAGTTATAACACACAATAAAGAAGTCGGGACCAGTAGTGTTCTATCAGACGTAGCTTTTATGGCAAAAGTAAATGGACAGAGATTCTATAGTCTTGCAACCATACTAACCTAAGTTTACTAATTAAGTTTACATGAAAAAACAATCTTTAAACATTTTTAAAAATATAAATCTATTGAGCCACTTAATATAAATATCCCTCACATTAAATGTCAGCACATGTAACAATTTCTGCAATTCTTCCCTTTAAGACGAAAAACATGTATTTTAAATACGACAATGAATAATCCTAAATCTGATCATGTTTGTTGGATAGCCATTCATCAGTGCTACTAATACTAACTCAAACTACATTATAAAATGAAAAATGTTCAAAATATTCAAACTTAATTCATAATCAAAACCAAACAACAAAAAAGGCAAACAAACCATTCACTTTTAAATTAGGTAACAAGTTCCCTCAAAATGAAAAAATAAATATTATTACTTTAACAAAATACACTGTTTCACTTCAGTGGCATTATGATGGTCCATTATGAAATCACTAGGTAAATTCAGAAGCCTCTGAAACATAGTTCTGAGGTAATGTTTTACTTGGTTTAGAGTTAACATTATTTATCATAGACTATAATGTACTTACATGCATTAATGAGTAAAATGACTGCTTGCCAGTATAAAAGAGAAAGTTAAATGGACGGCCATCTTCTCCCCACTGGATTGCTAGTGAAAAGCAAGATTAGACAAAAAGGCAATATTATACACCAACTAAATAATGGTATTTAATTGCAGTTTTAATTTCTTTTATAACACTGATTACCTTTTTAAATATCAGAGAATAAAGACATTCCATGGGAATTCAACCTATCTGGAAAGCTAATATTTTAACATACCTTATTATAACTGATCTCTGCTAATAATAACTGCTAATACAACCAGATTTTTAATATAACATTCTAAATCTTTCATTACATAATGGAAGCCCTGTTGTACATTTTAAATAAAATCTCAAACAATCTATGTAATAGCAATACAGAAAGAGGTGCCAAATTTAGACTAGACAGAAATGCACACTAAAAGTCAAGTATAAGCTATACCATGATTATGAAAGGGGCCAGATTGACAGCTCCAGAAAATAAAGTATTTTAGAAACAGAAATACTACTATATGGGCAGCCATTGAGTAAACCTTATGACACTGCCCTGATAATATTTCCAAAATGTGGTTGAGACATAACACAACAGTGCGCAGAATACAGGTATTTTTAGGCAAAAGAGTTAAAACAATTTCATCTGTCTAATCATAGTAGCCAAAACACTTATTTATGTGACACTCTAGCAATATAAAAATTAAGAACAGATATATAATTTAAGGATATTTTCATCTCATAAAAAATTCCTTTATTTTAAAATTAAACTTCTCTGTCATTTTACCTGCTACAAATTGAATCTGAAGCAATTACCAATGCCATTGCTGGGCAGAGAAAATGGTATAGTTAGGCTTGGAAGGATTAGGTTTTTATGGGTAAATGTCAATTTCACAAACCAAAAAAATATTTTCTTTATCAGAAATGTATAGCTAGGCAAAAGTAAGAAAAATGCAGCTTGAGAACTCACTAGAGTTTTATTTAAAATATTTACTTTGTATATTTTGACATGTAATGTTAACAATTTGTATTTTAATCATTATAAAGCTTTAACTTTTTTAATCTAAATATCTACTTTCATTAAATAATTGTCTGACTCTCCCCATAATTACCTGCAACTTTGAAAATTTAACTAGAAAAAAACTGAAAAACAATGCTTAAAACCCATAATTTTGCGCAGCAGTGAAAATCAGTCTTTTTCTGATTCAAGGGTCTTCTTAAGTAACACAACACCATGCTAACTTTACAGAAGATAATGCATAAGTGCATAAGTGCTGAACTGTAGGCAGCTTTAGAAAAAGTATTTAGTAAAATGCATTTAATATATTTGTATTATTCTGCTTGTTCAATAGTAGAAATTAAAATCTAATAGGCCTATATAGGGGTGAAATCTTTCTAGAGTGGAAAAACTGTCACTGATTTCAGTGGAGCCAAGATTTCACCCACAGTATCCATTTCAAGCACTGACAATATTTATCAATCATATTTTGTCAAATATTTTTCAGTAGGAGTACGTGACTTAGTGAGTTGATATATTTGAAGTATTTAAACCTGGAGATCAAAGCTATAGGCTGGTTTAGATAATGTGTTAGATTAGTTTAGTAAAGCCAAATCCAGATTCTTGTAGACATTTGCATACATTACAAAACTTCCAAGTAATCTGGCACACCCAGTGTATACTCAAAAGAGGTTAAATTGGAGAGTTGCAGATAAAACTGAGGTGAGTAGAAGCTTGCTTAATGTTGGCCTGCACTAATAAATCCTATCTTATAAATGAAAACAGTTTTTTCTTTTTGTTCCCCACCACTACCATGCACATAGAAAGAGCAGCAGGAATATGAAACTGAAGTTGCTTTTTTAAATGAACTGAAAAAGTTAATAAATCCCAAACATCTCATCACCAATGAAGAAGGAACAGTCTGCAGAAGATCAGAGGCAGATGAAAACAAGTCCTGACAGACCTGATAAGCACAATATGCATTACAAAGACAAGTTAAAGTAGAAAAATGGCACAGCCACTGGTGGTAAGAAAAGAACTAAGCTGGCAAAGACAGAAGGAACCCTGGCAAAAACTGTGCCAAATTGAGACATCACATAAAGCAACTGCTTTATGGACTGGCTTATGTTTTCACCATGATCAATTTCTTTTAAAATACAGTTAATGTGAAAGTTAGTTTGACTCAATTTTTACTAAAAGATGCCATTATTCACTAAATTTATTATAGCGTTTGTGTATTTCAGTCTGTAAAACTATGAAATTGAAAAAAAAATGTGGTGAGATGTTCATGTTGCTACCCGATACTATATTAGCTGGTAATCGTACAGCTGCTCAGTGATTCCTGCTCAAGGACCATACAAATTTGTATTTTTGCACTTCAAAGTGTTAAAGATGTAACTTTTAGAGAACTGAACAATACTTCCTTGAAAAATGGTGATCATTTCTGACAAGGCTATTTTTGGCTATAAATACAAATTCACCCCTCAATCACTTAAATAAGATCAGTGTCTGAAAGAGCTCATAGGTCCTGAAAGCATATGTACTAGTAGTCTAGTGCTGACAACAGGAGATAACCAAGAGACTTTAGAATTACGTATTTATTTTTATCATCTTGCCTCTTCAATTCCAACGATTTTAGCTTATATTTCACAATTGACTGAAGCTAGAAATTAATGTTTTACACCATTTGAAAGCTGATGTTCCAAAATTTCAAATGATATAAATAGTTGGTCTCTACCTTTAAAGGTTCTCAAGATAGCAACTGCTAATATATGAGAATTCATATGAGCAAGAAAATAAGATATTACTGAGGATCAGAATTGTGTTCTTTGGGGACTCAGAGGCTCTGTGGACGCAGAGCCTTTCACACACAGGTTACTAGTTCAATTCAAGCTCAAGACAGTAGCAGCCAAAAGTTATTGAAATGTTCGTTTACTGTTCCATATCGAATGAATTTGGTAATCTAAATAGTTTCCATTGAACAGAAGTCCGGCACACAAAAACCACTACCAGAAATGAGATCAAAGACTGCACGCACATGGAAACTGCAGAGTTGATCCTGCCAGATCAAGGTTAACGGCAGATAATGAGGGATCATGAATGGTCACTGCATATTCTGTGCCCATTCTTTAGATAAAGAAGTCACTTCAGTTTCCAAAGCTGCCAATATGCTATCTTTCATAAGCTGAGTTTAACAGAAAGAGTTTTGTTTTTAAAATTATATTTTATATCAAGGACTAATAAAAAAATAATGCTTTATGGGTTGATCCAAAGCCACTGAAGGACTCCCATTGACTTCAGTGGCTCTGGATCAGACCCTATATTATTAGAAATGGCAGAAAACATTTCTTGCTAGCAATGGTGGTTCACAAGACATCTTTTCTTAAAAAAGGTCACTGGTCCCTTGGGGCATGTCTACACTGCAATTAAAAACCCTTGACCTCTGATTTGGGCTCATGCTATGAGGCTATTTAACTGCAGTGTAGACATCCGGGGATGGACTGGAACGTGGACTCTAGGACACTGTGAGGTGGGAGGGTCCCAGAGCTTGCACTGCACCCTGAATTGCAACATCCACACTGCAATTAAACAGCCCTGCAGCCCGAGCCGGTGAGCCTGATTCAGCTGGCCTGGGCCAGCTGCGGCTTTCTAACTGCAGGGCAGACACACTCTAAGTCTAGCAGTACTTTTTGTCACCCGTGCAGGACCTCAGATCAGTAAAATTTCATATAACATTTGTGTTTTTATTACTCAGGTGCCTCATTTGCAGCTCTAAAGAACATTAATAAAGGAAATCTAAATGGGTTTCAGGAATTTTAAAGCAACATACAGGCTCAACATAAAAGCTTTGCTAAAGACTGGAAAGAATACATGCATGCTTACCTCTTTGTTTTGGAAAAGTTTCAGAGGGATGCTGTAGAAAACCAACGAAAACAAAAAAAGTTAGTATGCCATACTAAAAATACTCAAAAAATGCATTGAATATTATTCTTACCTTCATTAAAGGCCTGGCCCTTTTCTCAAATAAGCCAGAGGGAAAGAGGTAGGCAATAGCTTTCTGTAAACAGATACACAAAGATCAGATACATATTTGTTCTGTAACAGCAACACAATAATCAAATTCCTTATGCTTTTACTATGACCATGCTAAAAAACCCTAGACAGCACAAACAGACAAATCAACAACAAAAAAATAGCATATACATATATGCTGTGCTGAGAATAAAAGTAACCGTAAATTTCTCAGGATTCTTTAGAGAGAGAATGAAAGAAGAAGAATCTCATTCTGAGGTTTGTAATCTAGTATGTCTGGAATGAGTGAACTGTTCTCTTTACTTTAAAGTCAAACAGACAATTTATTACAAGAACTACTCAGTTGCAAGTTTCAAGTAGTATATATGCAACCTCCATTCTATTTAATCTAAACACTGATTTTTAAAGAGCGATTTTCACTCATTTCCTCGCCTTAAAAATACCTAATGCTGTAACTTATAATGGATTTCACATTTCATTTATCAAGATTATCGTTTTCTTAATTTTCTTCCTGCAAATATTAGTGTTTCTGGCAGGCGACAGTTTGATAGCCTTTGAGAATGAGTTATTTATTTATTCAACGAATAGAGACAAAATGGACAAAGGCAGCACATGCTTCCCCAGTTTCGCTACTAAGTGCAAATCCGCATAAGAAATAACTAAGGGTTGCACACCACTGAAAATCTCCATGCCACCTAGATCCAGTGTTTCTTCAGGACTGTCAAGAGTGATGTTTGTGGTGGTGGAAGTTTACATACACAGGTTCCTGAGCAACTATCACATGGGAACAACTGGTGGTCACTGCAATCTAAACTCAATTTGAACCAGCAACCTGGAAGTGAAAAACTCTATTCCAATTACTAAACCTTTAACAATGAAGTCTCCTTTTAAAGATATTTAAATGTCTGTCAATAAGACACTTACAATTCAGGAAACAATTGGAATGTGCATTTTTGCAAACCATTCATGGCTTATTATTAAGACTATTTGATTAAGATTATTGCTATATGCAGTACATCATACTTAGTCTTCATCCACTCAACCAATATTTTAATGTGGTATGTGTCCACTGTTAACAAATAACATCATTTACTCTAGCAAGCAGATTGAAGACTATGAACCATTTCTGGCACCATTGTAAGACAAAGTAGCTTGCAGTAATATAAAATCCAACTGAATGTAATTTCTATTCAGCAATTTATTACTAAGGCACCTTTTTTTCCCCCAGAACGGTTGAAAAAAAAATATTGATTAATGAAGCAAAAATAATATATTAGCTCAGAGACCCAATTTTTCCAAATTAAAAAAAACAACAACTATGTTTTGGTAAATGTGGTTCTAAATATGGTCTATTTCAGCCATGACATGAAATTAACAACATGAGCCTACTGAATTTAGAAAGAGATACAATCTTTGTATTACCTGTAATTTGTTACATACTGTACATTAGCACTAATAACAGAACAAAATACTGCAGTGGACTTGCTTGCATTTTTAGTGTACAGTGAAGAAAAATAAAATTACAAGAAGTCTAGTTAAAATCTTCTCTCAAGAATTATGCCTCTTTGTTGGTTAAGTTACCTTAAGGCTATTACTTGCTGATGTTTTCCATGGACATGGATTGGTTTGTCAGTGCTTCGAACTACTTAATATGCATGGAGTGTAAAAAGGCCTAACCTATTACTTTCATTAATCCCCTACTGGCATTCCAAACAGAAATTTTGAGAATTCTGAAGCAAACAAAAGGATTAAGTTGATTTTATGAAATGGTAATTTTGTTTCTCTTAGTGACTGCTGAATTCCCATTTGTTAGTCAATGGGCATTTTGTGCACACAGAGGGTAGGTGAACACCCATTTATGAACAAATGGGGATTAATTATGATGACAATAGAGAAATCTGCTGTGACCCAAATGATGTTAAACAAACACATTATATAATAACACACTAAAGGAATAATACATTATGGGCTACTGAGACTGACAGTGTGTGTACTTAAACAGTATCCTCTATTTTAGCTCTCAAGGATTTGATTCAAACAGTAACTATTTACTGTCTATGACACTGAAAACTCAAGGTGAGCATGACATTGTTTCACTGCAACTTCAGAGGTTTTGAAATTTGTCTTCCTTCTAATGTGGAACAAAACCAATGCATGTTGCATATTTTCATGAAAATGGAATTATGTTGGAGGAAGGTGTGTCTATTTCTATACCCCAGTAGTAGGGTACTGGCCTGGGATATGAGACACCCAAGGTTCAAGCCCCTACTCTGCCTGATTCAGAGCAGAATTTTTCATTCCAGTTCACGCCAAATTAGGCAAAACCGTGACCCAAACCTGAGTCTTCCACATCCCATGCCAGTATCCTAACCATCCAGCTACAGAATCTCTCCCTCTCTCTCTGAAAGCTTCACGGAAACATCTTTACAAATGTTTCAGCTTTGATGAAACAGCATATTTTGGGGAAAATGTTCTGAACAGCTCCAGCTCTAACTCATATTTATTAGTACCAAAAACAGAGAGTGGATCAGCCTCTAGACTGCCATGAATAACAAATCTCTGTGAAAACCAAAACTGGAGCACATTAGCATAGTTCAAGAGAAGCTTCATTAACTTAATATGGATTTCCTTCAAATTTGCAACATTGGATTTCAGTGCAAGAATTCCTCAGGAATTAGACCAAGATCTAGAAGACAATTATATTCTGTATATCCCTGAAAATATAAAAGTAAATCAATGAACTCTAAGGTATTCCATAACTAAGGTTGAAAGAGTCGGGGTAGAGAGAGAGCACTGACACATGAAGGTTCCATACAGACTTTTCCAGACCCAATTGCAAAGTATTCCTTTAGGACACAGGTTCTCAAGTTGAGGGTCATGAATACGTGTCTGGGAGTCATTACCACTCTATCCTTCCCTCATTGCTAAATGGGAGGGAATTGACTGGATGGGAAGAGAAATCCAATGGAAGATGGAGCTCAGAATGAACAAGGTTGACAATAGCTTCTTGAGGATAATATCAGAGTCTAGTTACATATATGTTAAGATATCTGATAGCTATATACTCCCACTACCCAACTTCTTTAGAGAGCAGGTAAATATTTCACAATTATAATTTTCCTTTGGAACAGGCCTTATAATTGTCCCTTAGAATAGAACACAGCTCTCTAATATGACAGACTGAAATGTCATACCCCTCAAACACATTGCTTTTTAGAATAACTGCACCTCAAGAATCCTTATACCCAACATCTCACTTCTGTTTCACAAATAGTTGTGTAACCTATTGCCCAAGGGATTCTAGAGAGAGCTCCATATACAGGATAACAGCCTTCTTTTGCTATAAGTTACTCTTTTAGCTCAAATTGAAGTGGTCTCTCTTGTGGATCTGAGAGTTGTGGGTTCAAACTCTTCTGATTGCCCATGTGGGAAAAATATAATGTGATTATATAATTAAAGAATAAATCTTAATGCATATATTCAAGGTAGCAAAATTAAGGTTGCATTTAATTCTGGCATTTCTTAAACTGAGTTGATAACCCTCATGTTCCTTCAGCATACTCATATATGGAACCCACTTTTAAGTTACCACTTGAGGTACTAGATGCCTTTAAACATTGCTAGTGGGTTTCAGTGCTTTTCACCAGTAGATGAATCCACCCCAGTTTAATAGGGACTGAAACTTGTTCCCATCATATCCGATAGATGTTTGGTGGTCCCCCAAACCAATTACCTGCAAATATGCAGATTAGCTCATTAAAAATAGCATAACATTTAGCAGCTATTCTGCACCCCCATTTCCAGTATTATCCTTCTTCTGTTGTCTGGGTCTAAACCACATTTTCCCTCCATTTGCAATCCAAAGATTCTTGTCCCTTCATTTTCAAAAGGCCAGAGAAAATCTGGCCTCAATTTTAACCTCAGATGGGCCAGTTTATTGCCATCTGATGCACATTTAATTGTATCTTCAGGCATTTAAAAAACCATGCCTTAATTCAAACTGGATTGGCAAAAAAATATTAGGTCAGACTCGTAAGTCAGCAAAGGGAGAGGGGGGAGGCAGTTTGTGTCTGCTGTATTCAGGATCTGTAGGGCCAGTGTAGCTCCCCAGCATAGGATAGGGAGCCCTTAAACTGTTCTGCTTCAATGGCCCTATGGAGCTTTTTTACAGTGCAGGTCCACTCTGGCCATGCTTCCTTCTGCTTTCTCTGATTCACCCACATCTCGCTTCCATTACACCCATGGCCTACTCTGGAATGCCTCCAGTGCCTAAGAGCTAGTGGAGAAGCCTCCGGCAATGGGGGTATTTTCTGAGGAAGTCTTCCTTATGGCTCCTTTGCCACAACCTAGTTGGCACAAAAGGTTCCTAGAACATTGAAAAAATCAGACACAATTCCACTTTCACTCCATTTTTACATACATAAAGCTTTAAGCACTGAGTACTACACCAGTTCAGCTCTAAGACTATACTTCGGGGCATAAAATTTGAAACTTTTCAGTAGGGTCTCTGGCTTCCTAGGTGATGCTACTGAACCAGCTTCCTCTGCTCTCCAAGCTACTCAGCCTGATTCCCACTCTCCTTGTCAACCCTGTTGCGCTGGGAAATCTCCAGTTCTTGTACCAGACTCCAATCCCCACTCCAGCTCACAAAAAAATTTTCAATACTGTATTCTTCGGGCTAAAATATTTAATGAAATGATTGCTCTCACTGAGTGAGCAATGACTAATGATAATAGAATGCTAATAATACTAAAGAATGCTAATAATGGTGGTTGTTTCCAGTATCTTTTTAAAAAGAACTTCTGCACAAGTTTTTTTTTTTTTAAATGGGAGTTATGTGCCATGGAAGTTTGAAGTGCTAAATAAATTAAGAGCTAAATTTTAAAGTTACCAGCCCTTTCAAAAAACAAAAATAAAAAATATCCCAGTGGTTAAATCAAATCACTTAACTTTTCCTCAAAAATTTCTGCTAAACCCCAGAATAATTACAATAATTTGAGGACAACAAACTCTTATCAGAAGCTAAAGAGATGCATGTAGAAAAAGTCAAGTTACAAGGAATCAATGGTTGTAACCTCAACTATGGTATTATTGTTATTTTCTGCTAATAAAAATGTTAACATATTTTATAAAAGTAATTCTACTGGTGCAAGCACCTTTTAAAATCAACATCATGTCCAAAAAACTGGTACCACATATGGGAAAATGCTTATATAGCATCTTATGAGAAACAACTATTTTTATTTGCATAGTAACAACTTCTCAAAATATTAAATAGCTTAATTTTTTATATTAGAAAAGGAGGGGGAAAAAAATAAAACAACTGAAGTCACCAGTCTAAATGGACTTGTCTGGGGATTTTGCATAGGTAAGAAATGCATGATTTGACTCCCTTGGGACTAGCATTTTACACAGAATAGCACTCAGAGTTTTTAAGAGTTTCTTTAGGTAAAATCTGAATATCCTTTAAAAGTCAAAAGTGCTGGGTTGTTTTTAAAAACCAATCTAACTCCAACATACATTTTACACAATTATAGTACTAAAAATGTCTTAATGCTTACCCATCAGAGAACTTATGTGACACACAAATAGCATATTATTGTGGGCAGGGGGCTTCTCATTTAATCAATATGCTTTAGGCCACAAAATTCTTTGTGGGGAACAACTCTTCTAATGCCCTTGTACAAAGACATTTGCAAGTGAAACTAGTTTCCTTAAAACATTTGTTTTACATTTAAACATAAGTCAGTCTGCATGTCAATTATCAATTAAGATCTATGCCCTACTCACCAAAAGATGCTTAACATGTATCTATAGATCAAATACAAGAGCTGCGCTATATTTTTTATTTTACTAACTCCACTGAAAGACAGTAGCTTTGTACGGAGCTCAGATATCTGGGTAAGTAAGTCCATAAAAGGAAGAATAAAAATACTAGGATATAAATAGATCATAGGGTTTAAGGTGCTTTTCTTGTATTAATCTTACTTAGATTTTTGGCTTTAAACTAGAATATCAGTGATCTGACAGTTTGAAATGAAGGCACAGCGTTTACTATGTCTATAAGTTAAAGGTAAATCACAAAATAAAAGGATTACAGACTCAACCAGGGAAAAGCACTGGGTCAGGACTGCAATCTCTATTAATTAGGTATCCCAGCTGGGCAGTGGGTATGCAGCTGTTAACTTGATCAATGACTTACCTAAATGTCATCTCTACTGATTCGCTTATAAATTACTAGCAAGTGAGACTAATGTACAGGTGCTAATTTATTTAAACTGTTCTCTGCAGTTCTACATAGCTTTATAAACTGCATCTGGCACCTAATGTTAGCTGTCAGTTGTACTTAGACATGCTTGTCCTAACGACTCTGTTCATTAGAAATGAGCACAAATTATGAAATATTGTGAAAAATGATACATCAAATGGAATGGGCAAAGCAAATCAATTAGAGAAACTTCATACCACATATTCACACAGAGGAGAATAAAATATCCTGGTTCCAGAGCAAGGTCCATAATACCAATTAAAAAGCAATTGGTAGACTTCTGCAGTTATATATCAATTTGCTGGATTCCCCCTTCCCTCCCCCAAGTAATTCAGGTGTAATGTACAGCTTAGCTTTTCATTCCTAAATAAAAGCATCAGTAAGAGGCAATTCTGCATCCAAAATATCGAGTAGGAGGATTAAAACAAAGTAAACTTTTTTCACTGTAGCACCTGTTTTAAAATTCACAAGGTTTAACTTTTATTAAAATACATATAAAATGCCAATGAAAAATAGAATCTTATGATGTCTACTTTTGAAAAGCACTGCACAAACTGATTAACAGTAGACAGAGATACGTAAGCACTCATCAGAAGGAATTATTACTGTTCGAAGTGTAAAGCCTTATAATTCTCCTGCCAGTGCTAAGCAGCTTTTATACTTTTATAACAAAAATTTAATTATGCATAGCAGACATTATTATGCACTCAAAGTATTTTCAACACCTGATGGTTAAACATGCATGGTAGGTGCTCTGTATTTACTAAATAAAATGCTATGCTTTTGTTTTTTTCATCTTTTCAGAAATAAAATTTGTGAACTAGTCCCATACTTGTCACCTGCACTTCAGTAAAGAAAAGCTCATTTCCAGAATGAACCTACTTTTCTTTATGGTGGAGCTCAGTCATTTTGTACAAATGGCCAGATTATCCCATGGGGATCCTCCATCTTTTACATGTGTATGTATGGTATACATGCATCCATGGTAGGAGAACCCAATCCCCACTCACACTGTCCTGCTGCCCACTTCCTGAAATCCTAGAAGCCCTCCTCAAAAAAACAGGTCTATGCGTGGAAAGAAAACCTGAACTGTGGGGAGTGAGCTGAACTGTAGGTGAACACACAGTCTTCAACTACCAGCCCTCGCAGGCAGGCAAGCAACACAGAAGTTAATACAACCTCCACACTGTGGGAGCTGTACTAGCTGTTTTTTTACTTATTTGTGCATGCATGTCATGCAAACAAAGAAAGACAAGCTTTGTTATGGGTGAAGAGAACTGTTTGCCAAATGGAGATAAAATATATAGGGAAAGGATATTTTATAGTTAAAAATGAGCAAGAACAAGCAAAGTAAAGTAAGTCATTTGTTAATCAGTATGGCCTCAGTCCTGCAAATTAATTCATCAGTGCACACTTTTACCTTGACAGAGTCCTATCAAAGTCAATGAGAATACATACAGGAGTAAGGGTTTGCAATGTATTTCTATCTCCAGGAATAGGGGTAATAGCAGGACATCAATATCAAAAACCTATCTACTGCTTCAAAGGCAAATAAAATGTAAACTATAAAAATAAATGCAAATGTTAAATTTTCCACTTCCCCAAATCTAAGCCTCAGTATGGATTCAGAGTACTACTGTCCTTAAAAAAATAAAGAGGGCTCATCTCTGCTGTAAGCATGTGACTGCTCAAGGCTTAAGACTTTTAACCTTACTGGCAAGGAATAAGTCCCATTTGTTTGCTCAGGCCTTCGTCTGTGGTGAACTGGATGTGAAGTGTGTGCTGTCCAAGAGATTAGCTGGGGACATTGCTTTTTGAGTTTGTGATCTTTATAATACAAGTTGGAAAGCCAGGGATTGTCATTTGTTGAGAGGGCCAACTGTTGGCAGTATGCTGTTCATTTTTATATGAATTATTTTTACTGATGAAAATTCACACAGAGAATCAAGTAATGGGTGCATATTTTTATAAATATAAATTAAAATAAGTCAAAGCTACTGATGTCTTGTATGAAAGTCAGCTGCTGCCTAAACAGTAGCTTATTTTACCTGGTACACAATGAGTGACCAAAATATACTTAAAATATATGAGACTAGAATTTATTTTGCAAGATGTTCTAATTAATATCTTTTTTAACATAAAAGTTTTGCCTAGTATTGGATTTTAACTTGTTGGAAGATGTAAAGGCTTGACTATGTTTTGTTAGATCCAACTACTTGTAAATCTAGTCATTTGTTTACACAGAAATAACTTTTTTATGATTAAGTCAAAAACAGTTCCTGGTCTTTTACAATAAATACATTTACCACACACAGCTGCCTAAACAGTTTATATTAGCAGAGAAGAGGTAAGAAAATATCCAACAAAATATTTAAACCAGTGCTTCTCAACCTGAGGGACAGGAAAAGCTGCCTAACTTTAAGTCTACATGATTCCCAACTGCAAGTCTGCTACAGATAAAGCAATAGGCATTTCCTCAAAAACCACCTTATTTCCCTGTTCCCACAGTGGCCAGTGATGCAGTTAACTCAATCTTCTCTTCTTTGGTTCCATGGCACACTCTTCAGCCATGAGACTTCATGCAGTCTTGTCACACAAGGCCACCCAAAGGGCACCTCTCCTCACCACCAACTTTCTGGTGAGTGATGATTCTCCCACAAATGGAGGAGGGGAAACAGAAAATAAATAAAATAATGTTTTAAAACATAAAAAGGCAAAAGAGAGAAAAAAATGGATATAAAAAACAAGGAGCATCTATGGTGATGGACTTGGGATGACAAGATATGGAGGAGATGCAGGACACCCACCTGACAATTTCTCAGAAGAGGGCTTCCAAATAAAATAATTTGTTTGGAGATATTGATCTAAACTTAAATTCAGGCCTATATTAAAATCACTAAGTAAAACTGAATCAAGTGCTGGTTGTGAGATATCCTGTAAAACTTACATTTGCATCATCAGCTGCTGTGGTATCATGCAAAAAAACTTGACCTAAATAAACACAGCAGGTCAGATTATGAGTAAATGTTTTCAAGTGCTATATAAACCTTTATAGTGGTTCTTATGGCCTCAGATCAAGGGAATTATCCATTAGTAGCTTTAAAAAGAACCAACTGTGCTTTAGCAAAATATGGGTATATAGCTCTATACTGTGATGTCTGACCTCGCACACATAGCAGGAGTAGAATCTCTATTCACAGCCACAGTTGCAATGTAAAGTAGTATTCTTTCTTATTCTGACAGTTTGATTAAAATTCACAGAGAGCTGAGGGGCTCATGCTGAAGTAAAGTGCTTTCAGTATCTGAAACTCTACAGTAAATTACTTCTCCAACAGAGCAACTGTACTTACATCAATATCCTCTTGGGTAAAAGTTTCTGGATCTTCCCCCATCATGTTGGCTAAATGTCTCTTTCCTAGGTTGAACTCTTCAATCTGTTTTTTAATAAAAGCCTCTGTATACTTTTCAGGTCCTAAGGCTGCAACATTTCTCTTCTGCAGTGCTGTAGTAGTATAGATTAGTCTTAATGTCTAACCAAAACCAAAAAAGAGAGAGAATATTAAAAAATAATTGGTACAGCAAACTCTAGGCAAAATAAAAAGGGAACTGTGCCTACACAATAGTGTAGAAACTAAGGAAAGGCAGTCTTATTCAGAAAGTTGATTTCTTCCAGTTGCTGAAGACCCTTTTACAGACACATTTAATCAATCAGTTTAGTTTTTTCACATGAGAAATAAATTGAACAATGGATTGTCTTTTTATTAAATGTATGCACCTATGTTTAATAACTCTAAGTCAATTTCAAACAGTTTCTATCTTTTGTGACATACATTCAGATTTCATTTAATAGAATGAAATGTAATATTACATGTGAAGAAGTCTCTAATGAAAGCAAAACAAATAATTTTAGGCAAATAAACCATTTAGGCATTGTAAGTAAACAGTGACTGTTCATACGTGTGAATATATATATTTTATGTTCACAAGAGAGAACTTCTAAATGAAGCATGAAAAGAACTGTAAACTCAATTCTGCTATCCCAAGTGCAATACAACAGTGTAATGAAACCACTAAGATATAATTTTTCCACGTTGCCCTGTCAAAGAAAGAAGGAAAGAAAACAGAAATTAGGCACAATGCATTTTTGGGACAGTGAAACAGCCTACGACCCATTCTTACACTGAGAACCATGCAGGAGCACCCCAGAGCCCACCAGTTACTTTAATAGGGCTCCACATACGCTCAGAGGTGCACTCACATGTTTTTCCAATGTAGGATTGGAGTTAAAGTCTGTGTCCTACAGAACTCTTTCTTGTCCTAGTGCTGATAACAGAATTGTACAGACTGTAAACGCTTCAGGATCACACTTTACTGTATGTTTCCACAACACCCAGCACAACTGGGTCCCAACCCAGACTGGTGCTTCTGTGCGCTATTGTAATACAAATGTTAAATATTAATATTAGTAACACAAAATGTCAAACGTACTTGGTTCTGTCCCTTCCCTACACCAAAGATACGCACCAAATATGAAAGGTGATGAAGCAAAGTTTCCAGCACATTAAAACTGTTTGGTACAATGGGGTTTATATCGGAGACCAGAAAGTTACTAAAAAGGTCTTCAGTTTCTCCACTCGCCTATAGACAAAATCTTTAGAACTTCTAGAAGAGAAAATCTTTGCACTTTAAGACTGGTATCACGCCATAGAAACTGGTTATTTTGGAATAATTTAGTCTTTTGGTTATCCCCATCACAAATCTCCCCCTATGAAATTATGGCATGAGGTGACTGCTACTGCATTCCTTACCCTTAAACTCCTTCTAGGTCTATGGACACTATTTTAACAGTAGTCTACAGAATGCTATGGACAAAAAAATGCATCCATGGAGATAAATCAGTAGCCTGGCACGTAATGTACATCCTAATGCACCATACAGGACAAGAATTATGTTAAGAACACTAAAACAAATTTTCAGATATACTCAGCCATCATTCTAGAGGCAAAAAGCTACTAAATTTATTAATTTACACAAGATTGCTGAATTACTGTTTTGACGAAAATAAAATGAAAATAAAAATGAATATTCAAAGTCTGTAGAGAACATTGCTTCCCATTGTAAAATATTATCTGTACTTCCTAAGAAATCTCATCAGTACTTTTTGGATATTTAGATTTGAACACTGACCATATTTCGGCTGAACAATTCATCCCTTTATCACCCCTTACAACCTACTAGGGGAATTCCTATCAACAAATACTAGCAAACATGGTTCCAGCTCAGAACTCATAATCCGAAGAACACTTGTCTTTGGCTTTTGTGGAAGACTATAAGATATGGCTAGACTGATTTGTTTTTCTTTCACCAAGATAATCAGTGGGTAAGACAACTGTAATTTCAATCAAGCACTCTGCCAAAGAAACAGAAGCATCTCTGACAGAGCAGTAATGTCCCAATTTTGGCTTAATGCCAATTTTCATGCACTACTTTGTGTGTCCTATGTCAGTCTAATTATTCCATAAACTGAACAGAGAATTGAAGACTGGAGATGTCTCTGTGGGAAGAAAGAAGTCACAAGAATAAGAGAGCACAGAGAGGAACACTCTGGAATGGAGAAAATATCAGGGTTCTATTCAATAGGCCTTAAAAACATAAGCACATAACAACAGCCATACTGGGTCAGACCAATGGTCCATCGAGCCCAGTATCCTGTCTTCCGACAGTGGCCAATGCCAGGTGCTTCAGGGGGAATGAGTAGAACAGGTAATCATCAAGTGATCCATCCCCTCATCTATTCCCAACCTCTGGCAAACAGCAATCGCTGCCTATCCTGGCTAATAGCCATTGATGGACCTGGGAACTTATCTAGTTCTTTTTTCAACCCGTTATAATCTTGGCCTTCACAACATCCCCTGGCAAGGAGTTCCACAGGTTGCGCATTGTGTGAAGAAATACTTCCTTTTGTTCGTTTTAAATCTGCTGCCTATTAATTTCATTTGGTGACCCTCACTTTTGTGTTGTGAGAAGATGTAAATAGCACTTCCTTAGTTACTTTCTCCACACCAGTCATGACTTTATAGACCACTATCATATCCTCCCTTAGTCATCCCTTTTCCAAGCTGAAAAGTCACAATCTTATTAAGCTCTCTTCAGATGGAAGCTTTTCTATACCCCTATCACATTAGTTACCCTTTTCTGTACCTTTTCCAATTCCAATATATCTTTTTTGAGATGGGGTGACCAAATCTGCAAGCAGTATTCAAGATGTGGGTGTACCATGGAATTATAAAGAGGCAATATGATATTTTCTGTCTCATTATCTATCCCTTTCCTAATAATTCCCAATGTTCTTTTAGCTTTTTTGACCGCTGCTGCACACAGAGTGGATGTTTTCAGAAATCTATCCACAATGACTCCAAGATCTCTTTCTTGAGTGGTAACAGCTTAGACCCCAACATTTTATATGTACAGTTGGGATTATGTTTTTCAATGTGCATTACTTTGCATTTACCAACATTGAATTTCATCTGCCATTTTGTTGCCCAGTTTTATGAGATCCCTTTGTAACTCTTCGCAGTCTGCTTTGGACTTAACTATCTTGAGTAGTTTCGTATCATCTGCAAATTTTGCCACCTCACTGTTTACCCCGTTTTCCAGATTATTTATGAATATAATGAACAGTACTGGTCTCAGTAGAGACCACTGGGGGACACCACTATTTCTCTCTCTCTCCCCATTCTGAAAACTGACCATTTATTGCTACTCTTTGTTTCCTATCTTTTAATCAGTTACTGATCCAGGAGAGGACCTCCCCTCTTATCCCATGACCGCTTACTTTGCTTAAGAGCCTTTGGTGAGGGACCTCGTCAAAGGCTTTCTGGAAATCTAAGCACACTATCCACTGTATCACCCTTGTCTGCATTCTTGTTGATACCCTTAAAAATTCTAGTAGATTGGTGAGGCATGATTTCCCTTTACAAAAATCATGTTGACTCTTCCCCAACAAATTGTATTATTTTGTGTGTCTGATAATTCTGTTCTTTACTATACAGTAGAACCTCAAAGATACGAACACCACAGTTACGAACTGACCGGTGAACCGAACACATGTGGAACCAGAAGTAAGCAATCAGACAGCAGAGGAGGAGGGAAAAAGAAAAGAAAGCGAATACTATACTGTGCCTGTATTGCATCCTAAAGGTCAGCATGCAGAGCAGAAACAGCCCAAGGTCTGTGCGGTTTCCTTTAAGTCAAGGGCGCTGTTTCACCTCCTCCCACTCCACCCTATTGGGAGGGGGAAGCTGTTTTCACCACCACCACTGCTTGAGCCGATCCTGGGAAAGAAGCAGCGAACTGCTGACTAGGATGGGAGCTGCTGCTGCTGCTGCTGCAGCCAGAGCCTGACCTGGAGCTGGAGTGGGGGTCAGAGTCTGAGCTGCTGCCTGCATACTGTGCTCTGGAGTTTTAAAGGGCCACAGCCTGTGCACCGATGTGGCCTAAGCTTTGTCCATGGCTGCACACCTAGGTCCTGCCAGCACCTCTTGGAGTGCAAGGGGCACTGGCATCAGTCTTGCACCAACCCCCTGCCACATGCTACCTCTGGAGCACAGTAAGCAGTGCACATAGCAGAGCGAGCCCTGGGGAGAGTGGCTGAGGGCTGGGGCTTGTAGTGTCAAGAGTGCAGGGTGGGGCGAGGCAGGCACCTCCCACCCCTCCCCAGTTCAGCCCAAAGATGAGAAATAGGAATAGGGCAGGGAGCTGCTTGCAAACCAGGCAGTGCTGCCAGGTGCAACCTTTGCAGAGACTTTCCCACGCTCAGCTGGAAGACACTGACTGCAGAGTACTGTACCATAATATTTTATTCAGAGTTACGAACAATCTCCATTCCCAAGGTGTTCGTATTTTTGAGGTTCTACTGTCATTTCAATCAATTTGCCTGATACTGAAATTAGGTTTACCAGCCTGTAATTGCCGGGATCTCCTCTGAAGCCTTTTTTTAAAAATGGCATCACATTAGCTATCCTCCAGTTATCTGTTACAGAAGCTGATTTAAATGATAGGTTAAATTAATTAAATGATAGGCCATTCTCAACAGTGATCTGAAGCAGTTATCACCTGATGGCTGGTCAAAGGCCTACGGAACGTGTTGTCTCACTTTACCTCAGAGTGTACATGTGACAACATTAAAAAGGAACAAACAAACAAACAAAAACATAAAGGTAGCTAGTTAGCTGTCTTATTGCCAGCTGCAGAAGAGAAACCAAAGACGGAATGGACTGAACTGTCCTGTCACTTCTAGGAATGTTCTCTCCAAGTCAGGATTTAAACCTCTATATTTAAATTAAGCATTTTGAGTTAAAAACATATATGAACTAGACAATATATGACTAGATACAGCTTAAACATTTCAGATATAACTGACACAACTATAAACTATAGTCCCAATCCCCCAAACACATACACATGTGCGTAGTCCCACTGAAATTAATGAGATTATACACATGCAGGTGCATTTGCAAGATTGGAACCTAAAGGCTATTCTAGCTTTCACTGGCTGCTAATGGCAGAAAGAGGCTGAAACACAGATGGATACTGGCATGGTGTAGGGATCTCCTAGTCATGTTCCTTTCTCCAAGCCATACCATTTTTCCCTGCTATGCTGACGGCAGGAAATGGGATTGGAATAGAAGCATCTATATCAGATCTATATCACCTTATTTTAGAGTAATGCTCACAGGATCATACTGTGCTAGCAGTGTGGTGCAAAATGCTGCATCAGATGGAAGAATATGTCCTGTTGCCTTTTTTGCACTGTTAATGGAAGAACACTAACCAAATTCTAACTGGGGTAATTACAGTCTGTCTACCCAAAATCTACCTGCAGTTTCAACTGGATATAGTATTCTTTATTTACTGTCCTAAACCTTTGTGTAATGTTGCTGTATGATGCGAAATAGCTACTGCAATTCAGCCAAGGACCAATAAAGTACGTGAATTAATCTTTGTATATACTGCATGAGATGAAAAGGATGATATGAATGTAAGTATTTGATTTTTTTTTTTAAGAGAGGTATACGAACATGAGTTTCTTATTGTTTGCAAAGATATTGATTCATATTTTATAAGATGATAAAACAAGCATTAGAAACAAGCATTGAATTTTGGTGCTGGAAATCCTGCTTTTTCTCTTTTTCTGCTGTATGTTTCAAGCTCTGGTGAATGCCTGGGACAGACAAACATATCTCCTAGACACTTAGTTCAGGAGAGAATGCTATTCATTCACTGTCTTATTTTCCATGTTTATAACTAGTTATTTGCAATTCTTTTTAATGAACATAAGAATCCTCATTATTTGGCCTAAGATTGCATTCGCTCTGCCATACTTTAAAGAGGATACTTTCATATTATTATATTCATATTTTTATTGTAATTTTCCCATTTGTTTTCTTTTTCCCCCTCAAGCTATTCATATTCTTCCCCTGTTTAAGTTGATCACTAATCAAAAGTCCCTGGACACAAATTGTTCGTAATTAGAAGACAGCCGCTTATGCAAATTAATACCTATTGTATACGGTACCTCTTCTAGAATAAGAGTACAATTTCATGGGTCAAATGGGTAAGAATTACAAAGTGAAGTTGAATACTTCTGGTATTTAAACCAAATTAGAATATACTTCTCTACAGTGGAAATCACAGAGGCTTGCATTCATTTTATATTTCTTAAAGTGTTCTTGCAGACAGTATTATTACCATTTTAAAAAACATAACTGTTAAGAAACTCCTGAAACAACAGAATGTTCCACCAGAAAAAAAAAATAGCCTTGCCTCCAGCCTACCACAATTCCGTAGCACTCAGAAAGGCAAGATATAAAAGCACTTTGGAACATACTGGCGAATTCTGATTTTTCAGAGACAGTATTATGTAGAGTAATTAGTTTATGTAAAGTTTGCCACACAGAAACTAATTGCTTTTAGATTATTTTCCTTTAGAAAGTAATAGCACAGAGGTCTAAATATCAGGCTTGAAATACCTATGGCTTGTTTATTTACTCTGTTACATCAATTTTCACTATCAAACGCCACTGAAGTCAGTGGAGACACATGGGCATAAAACTAGCAGTTAATACTGAGTAAAGAATCAATCCCCCTGAACTCCCTGGAACATGGGCCGGGTTGACTTACTCCGCTATACTTCAAAAGTCAATTCTGTCAATTTTACCAAGGTGTGTGATGTGGAGATATTAATACCAAAGCTTTGTTTCTAATATACATTTTGTAAAGTACTTTAGGATCCTTCACAAAGAGTCAAAAACAAATAAATGTAAATAATTTTATATTACTTTTCACATTGGCTGGTCCAAACCTTTTACCCTGGAAGCAGCATTCACTAAAGTGAAGCATTTCTTTGTAGGTGACTAAAAATGGCACCTGCTCACATAATCTATCTGCTCCCTGTGTGTATTCTGTCACATCTTCTTAAATTAGTAAGAAAAGAAAAAGATTATATTATTTTTCATTGCTGTCAGCCCTTCAGAAATAATACACCACTGAACTGAATTGGATTTTTTTCTCCAAACAGAACCATTAACTAAATTCCAATTATAAAGCTACCTAGACAACTGACACCTGGTTTTGGAACCAGTGGATGTGAATCCTATTCCCCATGTCCTATATATGCAGTTAGTCCATGTACATATATGTATGTCTGCAATGGACAGTTTGTTAACAGTTGGCTTAAGCAATGAGGCAGAAGGATTTATATCCCTTTTACTTTTGTAACTTATCAAATGTAATCAAAGATGAGGATCATATAAACATTTTTTTTGATCCTACTAAGCTTTTGGACTCACCATCTTGTGTCAGATTATTTTAAAATAATAATGCATTGTGTGCGGTGGTGGTGGAGTTGTTAGTCAATTTTAAATGCACTACTTCTCATTTTCACAGGATGTCTTCTCATTATTGTATTAAGAAAAAGAATAAATAGGAGCACCCGATTTATTTTCTTTATACTACTGATTGGGCTACATCCTCAGCTAGGGTAGCTCTACTGAAATCAGTTGTGCTGTGTCAATTTACACAAGGACCTGACCCACTATTTCTGAGCTGATGTCAAGTACCCTCTTGAAGCCACATCTAAAGTCCTAATCTTTTCAAGCTCTCCTCATAGAGAAGTCTACCCAGTTCTCTAATTATTCTCAGTAGCTGTCACTTGGCCCCTCTATATCTTTGAGACCACATGACCAGAACCAGACACCATTTTTAAACTAAGAATGTACCATCAACATATATAAAAGTGTTACAATATTCTCAGCATTTTTTATTCCATTCTGTGTATTATGCTCCATAATATTTGTGTGTGTTTATAACCACTGCTCCATACTGACGTGTTCACAAGGATACAAGGTCTTTTTCCTGCATGGATATGGTTAATTTAGAAAGCAGCAACATGTGTAAATAGATTCAATTGCTCCTTCCAATGTGCATTATCTTGCATTTGCCTACAGTGAATTATCTTCCATCTGTTGACTAATTGCTTGGCTTTGTTAGGTCACTCAGGAGTTCCTCAGTCTTCCCCATTCTAAATTTTTATCATTTGAAATTTTTGTCACCTCATTTCCACTCTCTCTCTAGATCATTCGTGAGCAAACTATACTGTATTAATGTTTCGATATATTAAAGCACAGTATAATTGACTAGTAGTATAGATCTCAATGTTGATTTATATTTGCTTTTGAAACTGGAAATGCAAATCAGAAATAAGTAACTTCTAACAATGAGCAGATTACTTATTCGTCATCTCTGAAGCCTTTCAATCAAGATTTGGGTGTCTTTAAAGAGTTTGCCCCAATTTATTGGGCTGGACAAAATGCACTTACATAATAGGGAAGAGTAACTCCCTCTCTATTGCCTGAATCCTTGGGTGAAGCTCTTTGGCCCACACTGTGCAGATCAAGCCAGACCATCACCCTGACTCTTCCAGATTTAAAATCAACAGCCTTAGGGCTTGTCTACACTTACGGTTAGGCCAGCAAAACTTTGTAGTTCAGGGATGTGAAAAAAAAACAACCCAGCAATACAAATTTTGCTGGCACAAGCACGAGTGTAACCATGTTATGTTGGCAGGAGAGAGTGCTCCCACCACCATAAAACCACCTAAGCAGCAGATGGTATGTCAGCAGAGAGCATCTCCCCCGACATAGCCCCGTCCACACTCATGCTTAGACTGGCAAAATTTCTCTCTCTCCGGGTTGAGAGATTTTTTTCACACCCCAGTGCAACAATGTTTTGCGGGCATAACCACAAGCACAGACCGGCCTTTAGTCATGTATCTTAAAGTGACCAATGAAGACATGCAAGGCCTGGTCTACAGACACAGCTAGACTGGTTTAAAGAGACTGAGTCAAACCTGCCCGACTGTTAGGCCCACACCTATCGGTTTACACCTGGCTGATAACGGTTTAACTTGCACCAGTAAATGTACAGACCCAAGCGAAGGCCAGCTCTACACTACAGGAGTGACCGCAGCGGGGCTCCTACAACAGGTGCCTCCTATTTGGACAGATTTCCCCCCTCGCTGCACTTAACCCGCCCTCCAGGCAGGGGTCGCGAGGCCGGATGCACTCTTGGCCCTGTCTGCACGGGGGATCAGGGGGTGACCTGAGCAGGGCGCTGAGGGAGGTGAACGGACCAAGGCGGATCTAACCGCTCCGTGTAGCCCCGGGCCGGGCCGCTCTCAGGCGGTGGAGCCCGACCCCAGCGAGGCCCCCGCTTCTGCGCGGTACCGCAGCAGCCCAGCCGGCTCGCTAACGCGGGGCCACCGGCGGGCGCTCTGGGGTCCTCGCACCGCGGGCGGGGAAGGAGGGAGGGACCAAGCCGGGCGCCCTCAGGCCAGGCCCCAGCGTCCATCAACCGGCGGGCGGAAGGGCAAGCCAGACGCAGCAGCCCAAGCGCTCAGCGCTCAGCGCCCGCCCCCGTTCCCCGCATTTAAACGGCCCGCGGGGCGGAGCCGCTAGCTTCCGCCCCTCCCCCCTCTCACCTGCGCGCCCGGCGCCTCCCGGGCTCTGAGTGTCGCGCTGCAGGCGCGGCTCGCTCGCAGCACGCGCCTAACGGCGGCCGCCATGTTTACGGCCCGAGCCTAGTGTCAGCAGCGTCGTCCGTCGCGCGAGCCGAGGTGATGGTGGGAGGGGAAGGAGGAGCCGAGAAAAAACAGCTGGAGTTGGCGCAAGCGCACTCGGCCAGTGACACCTGTAGGGCGAGGAACCTGGCGGAGGAACGGCCACCCTCGCGCTGCGGATTGGCTGTAAGGGAAAAGCGAGATTTGTTAGTCTCGCGCGCTAGCCTGGCGGTAGAGCGAGCGCGCGCACGGGGCGGCGCGTTTCCGGTTACACGGTGTAGCGCTCGAGCCGTGCGTCTCCTTGCCGCGCGCATGCGGAGTGGGCTTTAAAAGGGCGGGGTCACGGTCAAGGGGGTTAATTCTCTTTGCAAAACTGCAGCACATGGGAAAAGGCCGCACCGTCTCCCTGAATTTGAGCTAATGGACCCTGTGGGTGGGGTGCTGCAGCGGGGGGAGGGGCACCAGCGGGTGCATTATTGTCACCTCATCTCCTCGGCCCTTCTTTAACCTCAGCTCTGTATCGGGGCCTTGATGTCCAGCCTCAACAATCATCATGTAGAGACCATTGCTCCTATGAGTTGTACACAACAAGAAGCACGCTAGGCTCCTCCAGTTCCAGCTATTAGGCCCCCCCCATTCCTGCAAACAGCTAGCATGTGTGTAACTATGCACGAGCCACCTTGGGTGTGAGTAAAGTTATTCCTATGCATAAATCTGCTCAGGGTTGCTGCCCCACATTGCAAACTCCTTATAGGAGGGATCCTCTTAGAGTAAATTAAAATATTCTATTAAATATCTCTATTAAAATAGTGTCTATTTTGTGCTTTGTGCAGTATGGAACATGTAAAGTGTCATGAAAAATAGTAAGCTGCTGTCATGACAGTACAGTTTTGTACCAAAAGTTTAAATATGAACAGAGGCTGCATTTTGTAGTTTTTGTACTGTTGTATTTTATTTACTTTCTTTGCAATGATCCTTACTGTGGACTCTCCTGTCTTTCCTCACATATAAGGGACACACCAGCTGCATTCAAGGTTTAGTTTAGCCCTTCCAATACTTAAGTTTGATCCAGTCAGGTTGAAGACATTTTTGTCGCTTACAATTGTATAACTGTATTAAAAAGTAATATGAACAGGGTTTCATGATTAATATTGTCACCACTTCTGTATATAGGTGGTAAGTGTATAGAGCTCAATGGGGCTTTTCTCTGATAGAAGTAAAGCTAGAGCTGGTCAGAGAATTTTGACAATAACATAAAAGAGAAGATGAAATGGAAGCATAAACATGGGGAGGAGTGGAGCTGCACTTTCAATAATCCATCGCAAACAGGGAGTGCTCTTAAAATCAAGGCCTTGAGAGGTCTGTTTAAGAGCTGACTAGAAAATGGTAACAAAATGTTTTGGAAAATTGCTGAAATTTTTCATCATCATCATGACAAATACCAAAGGAATGTAGCCTAGGGTGGCCACTCACATGTTCCTGGAATAGCGGACATTCTGGTACTTCCAGGAACAACATGGGCCCACCCATACTGGAATGACCTTGCCACATGGGGATGCCAGATTGAAGAACGCAGTACCCCGGCCCTGCCTGCGTGACCTTGCACACACTTATTGGGCTGGGGACAAACTACTTAAAAAGTCTGGTTGAAAACCGGACAAGTGACCACCCTAATGCAGCCTCCTCACAGATCAAGCAGTATCCAGATCAGTCTTTAGCAGGGTCGTTAAAGTGGTCTGGCTGGATATTCAGTTTATTTCCATCACTAGCGATCATATCATGCCCCCGAAGCATTTGGTGACCAAGTGATGGCTGTCCATGGAGCAGCATTCTTTGTTAAACACACTTCAAAGTTTGTTGGCCTTCCATCCTAAAATATGCCCGTATCAAGAAAGGCATCAAAAACTGAAGCAGTGCTGATGGCGGCAGTTGATGATTCAGCTTCAAATATCCTAATTTCTGATCTTTTCCTGCCATTTACAGCTGACAAAGACAATGAGAATCAAAATTGTCAATCCAGTATCCTTCAGCCTTCCCCTTATGCACACATTTGCTGCCTGTCAGATAGTGGCTGGCTACAGTCTTTTAACCAGTTGTAGCTGCATATGTGGTCCCCTTCACAGGATATAAAAGCAGCTCAGAGGATGGAAGAAAGAACTGGTGAGGGATTAGGGAAAACAGGCAGCCAAGCGAGAGGGGGTAGAGGTGGGGTTGGTGAACGCCCTCTGGAAAGACACATTATGGTTAAGAGCTGACTGACTGGTGTGTGAAAAAGGTGCACATTCAGTATTTTTTTCTTGATATGGAGATACAAATAGATAAAGCCAAATGTATAGGTTCTACACATTTATTGCAGTGAGGAGAGGGGAAAGAGAGCCCAAATGGCTCCTCTTGTTGCACACCTACCAAGGACTGGGCATTGTGGCAGCCCTTGCATTCACAGAGTGCAAGGACTACATTTGGCTAGCACCTTTGTTTGTCCAGTGCTGATTCTCCAGAGGGAAAGCTGAGGGGTGGAGGTCATAGCCCCACTGACTTACCTCTTTCACTTGCCAGCAGAGCTGGCTGGGCATAGAAAGGACTAGACCCTACAGTATCTTCAGGGCCTCATTATTCCTGCCTCCCTGAAACTCTGTAAAGCATTGTGCCCACTAGGAAGTGCACCTCCATGCCACCTCAATACAGGGCATTTGTTTAGGGCATGATACCTTTGTGTTTTCAGAAGTTGGGAGGTGTACATGTAAGAAAAAAATACATGTTAAGTGGAGAGGAATGTAGGGAATTTAGCAGTAACAAGCTGTGTTTCACTGAGGCATTTTCCAAACATTTTACAGCAAGTATGTACTTTTGGGCATACAGATTGTTCTGTACTGCTTTTTTTCATGATTATTAAAATGTATTTGTTTGTTATAAGCCATAAGTTATGTCATCCCAACAATGCTCAGACAACACACAGTATATCAATCCGATCTGTAACAAATAATTAGAATAACTATCTTCCTCCAGTGTGTCCCTCTGTCTTCAAATGTGGACCGTACAATGCTATTTGCGGCTGCACATGCTAGTTATCTAAGGATTGTCAATTATGTTGGCTATAAAAGGCTCAGCACTTAGGGGGCTGTCAGTCAAGTCTGTTGTGAGAGAGATTTCAAGAATCATTACTCCAACAGTACTTATCAAATACAAAAATAAAACAAATTTACATGAAAACACTAAATGCAGATTGGTCGAATCATTTTATTTTATGGTGAAAGTGGTTTGAAATGAGCACATAAACTATAAAGGTGAATCAAACATAGGCCAAGAGGTCAGTAGAAATGTCTTACACAGAAACAGTGCTCTCTTTTGTGTGTTCCTTCACACTGTTTTTCCTCTTCATCAAAATTGTGATCCAAAGCCCACTGAAATCAATGTGAGTCTTTGGCTCAGGCCTTAGCTCTCTATTTCATTTTTTTCCCAAAATATATTTTTCCTTTGTCTATATATTTTTTAATTCTGTAAATCACTTGGGGATAATAATTATTTTTTCAGTACTAGATCCCCAATACTGCACAGGTTTATGCACATGTGTAGTCCCCATTGAACCCATGAAGCTAGTGTGGCCAGATAGCAAGTGTGAAAAATTGGGACGGGTGAGGGGTAATAGGCACATATATAAGACAAAGCTCCGAATATCAAGACTGTCCCTATAAAATTGGGACATCTGGTCACCCTACAGGAAGCCCATAAGAGACTGAGAATTGGCAGGTATATTGGGAGAATTTGCTGTTATTTGAAGTCATTGGGGCTTCACACAGATGCAAGGGTCTGCCCACACAGATCCGAATGCACTATCTGGGCCTTATTTTAGAATGCAAGCATTTTGGAATTATGGAATTTGGCTGTTTTTTCAGTTGTCTGCCCTAAACTTCTCCCCCATACATTTACAACCACTGCTATCTCTGGTCCAGATCCACCAGTGGTAGCAACAGTTGGAGCTCTAGTGTAGACAAAGAGCTTTCACCAGGGTTTTTCAGGGGAGTAGCTAGACTGTCGTAGCAGTACCAGTGCCAACTCCTAGTGTATGCTGCACTTGTGTAAAAACCAATGGGATTTGCACCAATGTGACTTACCCTGTTTTTAACCCAGTGTAGTGCATGTGTGGTAGGGATTTCCAACAGTGCAGTCAGTACTGGAGGAGCTCCATTAGTATGGCCACACCAGTGCAAGAATCCCCACTGAGAAAAGGCCTAAATTGTGAATGATGGTTAGTATTATTATTAGACCTGTTCTGAAAAGGATTAGATGAGACAATAATTAAAATCGTGTTAAGTAACCTTGCTCAGAACAGGTCTAGATGACCTATTGGTAAGTGTTATGTGTGTATGTATTAGTATTATATATTAGTGTTATATATGTAGTGTTTTACACCCATTATGCACTGGTGTAAATGATGGCACAATGTGTGGGGCAGCCGTTAATCTGGACCAAGAGCAGGTAGGAAGCTGTAAGAAAGAAAGTAGGAAGTAATTTGATCAAGAAGACAGTGAAAGCCTCAGACGATTGGAGTAGTTAGACATGTGCATACATGCACAACTCTCAATAAGTATTTGATTCTCTTATTTTAAAACCCATTCCCTTTGCTTGCTATTCACTTTTCTTGATCAGCTCCTAATTAAAACATGGACTCCCTATATGCTAACAAAGTGCATCTTACATACTGGAGATTTCTTCTGAGTACATACATAAATGAAATAATAATTAAAGTAAATTAGCAATTTCATTTTTTGGTATCCTGATTTTTAACTTGTTTGAAATTCTGACTTGTGAACTTCAAAGCATTTGGATAAAACATGCGTTTGTTTAAATTGTACAATATGTTTGAGTACAATAACACAGATTTTTAAAAGGTGCTCCTGAATTATTGGGGCATTTTGTTTTGTCTTCTGATTTTTTTAAGTTTTGGATTTGGATGTATTATTTTTTGGGGAATGCTGTGTCAGACTTGGCTGCATTGCGACTCTGGTCCCAACGCCAGCTAAGCCCTAATGTGGACCGTTTCTGTCATGCAAACCTCCCTGGTTAACCAAGTCAGAGAGAAAGAAATTGTGTATTGGTGAGAGCAGAGGACCAGGATTCAGCAGCAGCAAGTTCAGCTCTTGTTAATTCTCTGATTCGTTTACCCTGATTACCGGATCTATCACCAGGGACTGACTGAAACAAATCACTGATGGGTAATCAAACAAACAAGTTTATTAGGGCAACAGCAATAAGAACAATAAACACTGGAGTTGAGAATAGTTCGGGGATATAAACCCCGGGCCCACTACCACAAACACAACTCTTGGTTCCTCGTGTCCGTGGTAATATTTACTGTTGCTCTTCGCTCCCCTCCAGGGAATGTTGGTACCGACCTCCAACGAGTTGGTCAGGCCTCTGCCCTAGCTGTCTCATCTTCTTCTCTGCCTGGTCCACCATTGTCTGTTTCTCTTCCTGATTTGGAACCTTGCATATAAACAACACCACCACCATGCTACCACTCAAGTGGGCAGCAGCCCTGTGGTGTGGCACTCACTGCTTTATATCACCTTGGTTTGGTCTGCCTTTAGCCAATCAGAGGCCAGGGTTTTTTCCACCTTGCTGGGTTGTGCACTCGGCACTCCTGTCTGTGCACTCAGTACCAATTGTGCACACAGCACTGCACCGTTAGGCTTCCCGTCTTTTTGCCGTCACTGGGCAGATTTCGGCCCTTGACATCCTGCCAGGCATTAGCATCTTACTTAATCCAAGGTGGATCCTAAAATCTAAAATGGAGTCTAATGGGACCTAACTAAGGGCAGGGTACCAAAACATTCTAAACTTCTCCCTCTAACACTCTTGGCTCTGGAACTAGCTTGCTATGTATCATTGAGCCCGTCAGTTAATCTATCTGTGCCTCAGTTACCATCACTGTAAAAGGGAAGGTACTACCTACTATATAGGACATATAAAATTAATTAATTAATGACAATAGACTGCTTGGAGATCATCGGAAGAAAGATGCCAAGTAAATCAAGAGCATTATAATTGTCAGTGAATTTCCATTGCCTTGTTGTTGTTTTTTTCTCATTTAGATTTAATTCTCTAATTTCTGTGGGGAAAAAATAACCTCTCACTTCTATACTCAGACCAGTAGTAGGTTTATCTCTTTATCGCACAGAGAACAGTTTATTGCTCTTCCTTTATTGAACCTATTCAGATTTATAAACTTTTCCTTATTGATTTTTCAAAATGTTGGAGACATACATGCATTCAATACAAAAGGAAGGAAACAGTAGTTTTTCCCATACTGTGTACACTTCCAGAGATCTGTTTATAGATATGGAGTAGTCATTGTGAAGGCTGTAAACAACAAATTCACTTCATTTGCAAACCGGTTCAGAATTTTGAATATTTTTATATTACCTCCAGAATAGATTAAAGCTAAGCATGGCCCAGATTGATAAAATGTAGGGGACCCCAAGATCATTCTCTACAAGCCATGTTGCAGATGCACATGAGGGAGAAAAACCATGAGTGGTGGGAGAGGGAGGAGTGGCGCTGCTAGACTATGACCCTTCAGAGGGAATGCTGTTCTGTTGGGACTCAGAAATTCACAGATCCATTCAGTAAGTGGAGGATTTTTGCTTGGTAACATTTTGCATCCTTTTGGGACTCACTCTGCTGTAATCTGACACTGATCAACTCAAACAGTTTTTTTTTTCACTGAGAATAAATGTAAACTGTGTATACTTCTCCTTAGATATCCATTATAAACTGTGAAAGTAAAATATGATCAACAGATACATCAATGAGGAGGTATGTTGCCTGTTTTGCTGGTGGTAGTATTTTCATAAGCACTGTTAGTATAGGGAGGAAGATGAGTACATGGCTCTGATTACCCACTGCCTGGCACATTGTGCAGTAATTTATAATCCTGTAAGATGGTAGTTTATGGTAGTTTGCAAATAGCAGTAATAGTCTGTGTGAAATGGTTAAAAATGCTGTGTCTGGTGAATGTGAGTGGAGAATTTTGGCTTGGTAGCATTTTACATCCTTTTTTGATTCACTCTGCCCAGGTTTAAATAATTGTCCAAGGAGAGTTAGGGCCCATTCTGTTCTTGAAATTAGAATTATGACAAAATATGGACACAGTTCAAAACTCACTGAAGAGGAGTCTTTGATTTTAATGGGCTTTGGATTAGTTCCTAAAACAATAAGACAGGAAAAGGTGTGAGCTGAAAGGCTTCATTGCTTGAGCTCTCAGTAATTCCAGAGTAACATTTTTATAAAAGTATTAAAGTGTAAGGCATCTTCCAGGGATACGGCAAGTGAAGGTGAATAGCAAATACTAATATGGGATGTGTATCAAAAAAGCTTGTGAGTAAGGTAGCAACAAATACTCTGCCATTCTCTAAGAACTAAATTCAAAAAAAAAAAAAAAATCTGTGCAATTTTCTGTTGCAGAAGCCTATGCAACACAACCAGATACTGTGATTTTATTGAACCTGGGCAAAATATTTTGGGTGTATTAATTTTCCTTTTTGATATCACAGTTAAATAAGGGAGAAAATTATTTTGTTATATCTGCTTCCTTATTATATTTTAGCTACTGAATTTTTTAATGTAAAAGTTTTAGAGCATCCAGCAACAACTATAACATGAAGAGAGATTTCTTTCCCCACTGGTCTGATAGAAGAAGGTTGATGTGGCTTGCCTTCTCCAGTATTATATCAACATAGAACTACCTGCAATCTACCCTGCAGGTGCCAGTGCCAACATGTGAAGAAGTGATCAACATGACACTTAGAAATTGGCTCTACCACTGAAGGCTAAGAGCAAAACTCTGTTGTGTTCTATGATGATGTGCAAAGTGGTGAAGTGAGCACAGGAACCCTCTGTGCTGGTGTACCTGTGCAGGAATTAGGTCAAATGGCGATCTAGTGCTCCCCATTTGCTTGAAATTGCCTAATGTATCTGGTAGCAGTTAATATCCCCAGGAAGGCACAGTCATCCAGGTAGAGTGTATGGCCAGGTCCCCATCTTGCTTGGTCCCTGTGAACAGTACACAGCACTTTTCTCCAGCAGTATTTAGGTCTGCTGTTGAATGCATTCTCCTCAGGCCCCGCATGCAGAAAAATTCGGAAAACCTTTGTGTGACTTCAACAGATCTTAGTCCTCTCACCACCAGACAGAGCAGTTCAGAGGGTAAATGACTGAATTTGACTCTAACACATGACATAAACCATGTAAATTAGATATGTCAGTAGAAATTGTCAGAATCGTCACTCCCTCTAGATGTGGGAAGCTGACGGTGCATGGCAACCAGAATATGCACACCCAACACGCGCACACACACACACATGTAGCAGGCATCTGCATCTCCCTACATTGTGGTAGAACTTTTTCAGACTTGGTGGGGTAAAAAAATAACATATACACACAAAAGAAAATTAAAAAAAAAAACCCAGAGTTTGGGGAAAAAGAAAGAAAATCAAAGAATCTGTGACTTCTGCAAGCACTATGACAAACTGACTAACCTACTGATGACACAAGGCCTTAGTGATTTGTAATGTACTACTAAACATACAATTGAATGGGGAGAGATGACAATAAAATTACTTAGAGCCCAGCAGAGATAGCAAGGCGCCATCTTTCTTTAAGGGATGCCAGACATTTTGTCTCTTTGGCCAAGCTTCCCATATCATTTATCATTTGGAAAAGTCAAACTGTACATAGGTTTAACATATAGTTAAAATAAATCACTTTAAACCATTTTAGTTTATTTAAATACAAAACTACAAAGCATTTCCTGGGAGAGCATTTCATGAGGCCTCAGTAAGCAAGATGTGATGGCCAAGTTTTTCCTACTCATTTCAAACCATTGGACAGAACAGAGTCAAAAAGGTTTTTTTAAATGGTTCCCACTGGAGACCATGGGTTCTCAACTGTGTAAAATAATACATGTGAAGAAACTTTTGTTTCACAAAAGGAAATCCCAGACAATACAATATTTACTACAATTTTATAGATTTAAACATTCTAAATACTAAAATTCTAAAAGCCAATGAACTGTAATTTTTCTACACATCCTCGCTTTCTGGCTAGAGAACATTTACCATTGCCCACCCTCTATATTTTGCATATGAATCATATATCCCTGTATACCCTCTATACTCCATATATTCATACTCCCGTAACCATGCCAGCACTCAACCCTTCTCCATCCCACTCTCCCATTATTGATTAGAGACATCTTACTCTTCATATAATCCAAAAACAACTCCCTCCCTCACATACCTTCTCTATGGGCTTGCTCAAACTCCATTGAAATTAATAGAATGTCTCCCACTGATTTCAATGGGCATTAGATCAGGTCCTATATGAAATTACTTTCATATGTTCACTTTTCTTAGACTTTTGCCCTGTCAGAATCGGAGAACGGAAGAGAAGATGTGGTCTTGAGATGTGTAGCCTGAAGGACAGGATGCCACATTCACAGCTGCTGGCAAATATCACTCTGTACATAAGAACTAAATAATAGAATTATTAAGGATGGTTATTTTTATTTAAAAAGTGCTTTCCTGCCAGGAAGCTGAGGTTGCTTAACAACAATTTAAAATAAAATACAATTAAAAACACATAAGAATAGGTGGCTACCAGTAGCCACATATGATGGTATCGTTAAAAAATGTGTAGGGTTCTTTACAGGGATAAACATTACAACTGGAAACACCACTGTAAAAATAGTATTTTCAGCTGTTTCTTTTTTAAAGTGGGGAAGGATGAGCTGAAGCAGGTGTCTGAGGGGATTAAGTTCAGTAGAAGCAGGATCCCTGACTGACCTCAGGCACAACGTTGAGGTCCTGGGGAGGAGGTGGCATAAGAGGGTAGCTACTGCTTAAGACAAGGCTCAAGGAGGAAATCAAATTTGGTGTAGGAAAAAAATTACGTTTTAGCTTCCAAGGTGGTTTTAGTAAAACTAACTAAATAAATGAGTTTCAGGAAAGTGAAGATAACTTCTCCCCTGCACTTTTAAAAAAATGCTGTAGAATCTTGTGTATGTACTGTATACCCAGGTAGTGATTTGTACTAGGTGTCATTGGAGGTATTGATTTTGAAATGTTCCTCATGTAGGCCTGACCTGCAAACACTGTGATGGTCTGTACCCTTTGTATTCACCACTTGTTACACTATTGTAATAATTTTTGTGGAAAGAATGCCTTGTGAGGTATCATTTGAAAACTTATAATTTGCTGGTCAGTATTGTCCTGATACACTTTATGTGGCAACATTGTATGTAAAGCTATAAGATTCCAATGTATGGTGTTATTAACACATTTCCAAACCATAGCCCTGTCCAAACAGAAGTTGGCAAACAGGTCTGTCTCAGACAAAAAGAATGTGTACTCTGCTTAATTTGCATTGAAGCAGTAAACAGAGTCGTCAAGCCAGTGCTTAATTTGTAATGAAAGAGATGCTGGGTCTCAAGCAATTAGGTACCAGGGCTCAAGCAATGTTTTCATTCATAACTGGTACAGCAAGCCCAGAGGTGCTGGGGCTCAGCCCTGGCAAGCCCTGGCACAAATTAAGCACTGCACTGCATCAAGCACAAAGGGAGTTCCAACTGGTGGGAAAATCAGCAGGAGATCTCCTCCTCTGTAAACTTTTTGTCTCCTGAATCTCAACTGGAAATGTTTTCTAAGAGAGGGGGCTGGCACTATACAAATATAAATATAATATAAATATATTTTTAAAAGGGACAAACACCCCAAGGCACCCCTCCTCCTCTTCCTCTCTCATGCTCTGTCCATCTATAGACTGCACCAGAAGAAACAAAGGAAACAGCCATTACACAGAAGAAGGGCTCCTAGAAGTTTGGCCAGTAAGACTATTGAGAACATGTGGTGAGAGAAATTTTGCTTTGAATTTAACATAGTTCATTAAGTTAGGCATTATTTGCATTTTATTTTTATTTCTCTCGTAACCACTTCTGACTTTTGTGCCCCATTTTTAGTATTCATTTAAAGTCTCTCTCTTTGTAGTTAATAAACTTGTTTTATCTAAAAAGTGTGTTTGAACTGAAGTGTTTGGGAAACTCCATTTGGAATAACAGGATTTGTGCATATCATTTTCTATTAATAAAATGTCGGACTTTATATGAGTTTGTATTGTCCAGGAGAGGGCTGAGCAGTACAAGACATATATTTCTGAGGAAAAATATGGGACTGGGATGGTGCTGGGGTGACCCTGCAGTGTAATTCAGGCTAGTGAAAGACAATGTGAAGCTGGCAGGCTGCAGCTCACATACAGACATAGCTGGGAGTGCCTTACATGCTGGAGGCTGCTTGTGAGCTATCCAGACAGGAGGCTACAGCAGCAAAGCAATACAAAGAGCACACCAGATAAGAGGGCTGGGGTGATGCAGCTATTCGTCAGTCTAGATTGTACTCTGGGTATGTCACGCATTCCAGCCTGCAACTTTACTCCTGGGAGTAGTTTTGTTGAAGAGCGTTTGCAGGATTGGGCCCTTAGTTGTTTCTCCCACATTAGAAGTGCTTTTGCTTGACGTCTGAGTAAGGACTGAACTGTGTACTAGTCAGGGATATTCCTTACACGTCCCCATCTATCCTCTTCTCACCACATTTCTTGATAGGGCTATTACTCTTGTCTTGATGTGGGCATTTACCTTTCTATCTTGGCAGGTCTATTCCTTCATCTTTACCTGATAATGATATCTCTTGCTCGAGCTGATATAGTATTTACCTTTAAGAAATACAGACGTGTACTTTACTTATAAATAAGAAACTGGTCTGTAGTAGCATTTTGTCCCACTGACACTTCATCCATTGGTCTAAACACTGGAGTGAATGAAGTAAACTGAGAATTAATTTGGCCAAATGTTTTTGAAGTGTGGACAGTGCTTCTGGACACATTTTTATAAATTTATCTGACTCTGAAAATTGTGGGCATTATTGAGACCAGAGTTTGGGAAGGGATATTAATTATGCCTTTTACCGTTTGAAATTTGTCTACAAAAAGCTCACACTTTTCTGTAGTTTATCTATTTATAGATGTATAAATACTGTAGTACCTTGTATTTTTTCCTTAATATTTTTTGCAAATATATCTTAGTCTTTAGATTTTTTTGAGAAGTTTGCTGCAAATATTTGATGTTCAAAATTAGAGCTGTTGGAAAATATTTGTAGAAAGCATATTTTTAATTTGTAAAAATAAGAATTCATGCTGGTCAGCAAGTCTAGGAACAGAAACATACCACATGAGCTATGTGTCCAGACAAAACTAATCAACACAACTGAGTGCTTAAGCAATCCATTTTCAAATATTAGAGATAACATCAAGGATGTTTGGTTTTTTTTTAATCTTCAATAACATATATCAATTGACCAGTCATAAAATATACAAATTATTATTATATGAAACTAAGCATTATATGAAAGAGTTTTAAACTAGCATTGAGTAACTGCATTGTAATTAAATGTAGTCAATGTGGTACCTAGAAAAAAAAGGAATTTTACCTCCCTTTAAAAGAGAATCTAAATGTTGATGGGACAAATTAGATAACTTAAATGTTCAATGGGGGAGAATAACAAAACTGATGGTAACCAACAAAATATGTTTTTGAACAGGAATATCTGAACTGTGAACAGAAACAGGCTCACAGTTACCTCCTGTGAGAGACATTAATGCATTCAATGGAGGCAGAGAATAATTATGAGTTATATATATGAGTTTATATATGCTCACATACCTGAGTGAAATTAAGCCCGTAAGAGGTGAAATACATTTTAATTCCAATATTGACTGAGATGTTGAAAATATTTTAAAATACACAGCTCTAAAATATTACCACTTTAGACTGTTACTGCACTCCATTTGCTGGAAAAAATATATATATTTGCAATACAAGTATTGCAAAATGTGGAGTTATTTTCTTCTATTTCTTCTAGATGTGTACTAAGGGCTATATTCTGATACCATTACTCATTAACTAGTACCTGACTTCCTTACTTGGTGTACACTTTCATTGACTTCAGTGGAACTACTTGTGAAGTAATATGCTACTCGGTGCAAGTAACAGTTTCAGAATTTCACTCTAAACATTTCAAGAAACAATATATGATTTAATTCACCCAAAAGTAATATTGAGAGAGGTATAGAATGAAGTTTTAAATATTTTAAGTCCCCCTCAATTTTCTACACACATATAAAAATGCAGCATTAACATGAATAATATTAGATGACTGAGCCTGTAGAAATGCAATTTTATATTTGTTTCACTATTTTTTTCTTGAAGAAAATATACTGAATTCTCCATATCGGAAACTCTTATCTAAAGACCATTAAAATTGACTTATATTTCCTTAAACTTTCTCCATCCTACTCAGAGCAATTTTAATTGTTACTAAAATAGAACAACAGACTTAATAATCATAATTATTATCACCTTCATATTCAGAATTAGTATTATCTCCATTTTACAGCCAGGGAAACTGAAGCATAAAAAGGTTAGTTGTGGTATGTGGTCTGTGATTTAGGATAGCTGTGGTAATGGTAAGTGTGTGCCTGTGGGTGAAGTAGAAGAGGGTAGATACTGTTAGGTGCCTTAATTATTCATTTCCTTGCTTTTGTGGGTTTGAGTCATGTATTGGGTATGTTCAGCAAGCCTAACTCCTTCACAACTAAGTTTTTATAGATTAGATAGATTTTTATAGATTTTCTAGGTTTTTTTTTTTAATTCTTAAGTGGAGGCTTGATTCTACATGAAGGTGGTTGGGGAAGGGACAAGTGCAGCTGTACATGAACCTTTATGTGCAAGAAGCTTTAAATAAAATTCTTCTCTGTTACATGTAGAAGCTGTGCATGAATTCTCATGCAATGACAGCTACACATAAGTGCTACATAAAGTTATGCACAGCTGCAAATAACACTTATGTGCAGCTGCACAATGCTTTTGCACATGGTACATAAAGGCACATAAATCTATAAATCCAGTTTTTTAAAAGACCTACACGTTGCACTATATCTACTCAAGACACAATTCTCTATTAAGTTTTATGTAGATATGTATATGTTTTCTAAGAGTTTTCAGTCAACAATGGTCAGACTGCCAAGAAATTTCAAACCCTTCCTATTCAAAAATTTTGAAGAGAAACAAAACCACAACTGCACAGAAAATATAACGTGCCTAAAAACTAACCCTTGTGAAATTACACACCAAAGCAGTGTAGATTTTTAGAGAAAAACAAGAATTTATGCACCATTTTAAGTCCATTTTAGAATACAGCCCTGAGGTTGCTATCAGGGTGCTCTAGATTTAACATTATAAGAATTGACAATTTCAGTATCAAATAGCAATACATTTCTTAAGGTCCCAACAATACCACAATACCATGATCTCTCAACAAAAATGTCATTGAGGAAAGGGTTTTTCCTTGTGTTGCGTCCCACTCCTCCCACCTTCCCTCCGTCTATTCACTTTATTTTTAGACTGTAAACTCTTCAAGACAGGGAATGCAGTATCAGTGCAAAGTAGTAATAGTTTAGAGCTGTGCACTTAAAATATTTTCAAAATCTCAGTAAATATTATTGGAATGAAAATGTATTTCACCTGTTATGGGCTTCATATCACTCAAGTATGTGAGCATGCATCACAGCACAGCTGATAATTTGTAGGAATAAAATTGTAATTGTAACCCTGTAGCTTAATTCATAGCTTTTAATTGTAATTGTAACCCTGTAGATTAATTCATAGCTTTTAATTGTAATTGTAACCCTGTAGATTAATTCATATCTTTTAATTCATACCCTTATTTGTGTCAACCTCTATATGGTTATTATTGCTATCATGTAACATTTGAACTTCCTTCAGTCATACTCCATATTGTGAATGTAAAACCCCATTTTGACCTATGTACTCCATCTTGTGTAAAAACCCCATTTTGACCCTATGTACTCCATCTTGTGTCAAACCCTTTCTAAACCTTTAGATGAATAAGATAGTTATCTGAACAAGGTATGAATGGAGGGTGTATGTGTGTGTGAGTCAGACCCAAACTGCCAGCTTGTCTTGATGAAGTTGTCCTGATGAAGTGTGAAGTCCATCCTAGGCTGAAGAGTGTGAACATAGCCCCAAAAAGCAAAGAAGGATCCACCCCAGAAAAACTTAATCAAACTTAATCAAAGACATCAAAGAACAAGCTGAAAGTCATGTCTGCTATTGTACCAGCAATCAAGGGTCACAGAGAAGCGACGTGACACAGCAGAACTGAAAAACCTATAAAAGACTGGGTGAGATTTCAAGGCTTTGGGGGAAAAACAGCGTTCTACATATCATCTAAAGAAGAGCGTCGGTGCGCGCCCGACAAGGACCCTGCTCTCCTCGTGCCCAGCTTCCCTGGCCAGGTAGCTGCCACGAGCCACGAATTCCAGCAACGAACCCTAGCTACGATCTCAAGCCACAATCAGGACTGGTAGCTATATATAACTATAGAACGCTTTCTGGTATGTTTGGGCGTGTGTGTGTGTGTGTGTGTGTGTGTATATGTGTAGGTTTAAGTTAGTTATTACTTTAGTTTCTGTCAATAAATGCGGCATACTGCCTTTTCCCCTTGAAAAAGTCCCGAGTGCTTAATTTTGCACAACAAATTACTACATTGATGGGTGTATTAGAAATACCTAGATTAGACAGATTAGTTATGTCTGATAATACCTATGCATTTGCAAGACAGTACTGAATTTTTCAAGATATGCTGCACATGTCTGACACATACTTGGCAACAGAATCAAGCCCTTTGTGCCCATTGGGAAAAAGCTCTTTTAAAGTATTTTAGACAATATGCTACTTTACATTATTTATATTCAAAATATAGTATAAACCAGTATTTAGGCAGGCCACCAATATATCACCACTAACATTGATTTTGGAATATAATATAATGCAGTCTAAAATGACCTTTGAAACTTGATCTGTTTTATTTGAATTTTGTTTCTTTTCAGAATATTAACTATGTTTGTGTCTTTGCAGTAATTGTGCATAATATTTGAAGATACTAGAGTATACTTTTCTGTTTCTGTGATAGGATAGCAAAACAGCAGACAGCACTCAGAAAAACGTTTGTTTAAGACACAGGCATATAGGCTGAGGTTTGTGAGTTCAAATGCATAGCTGCTCACCACATTAATAGAAACGTTCTTTACTATAATCTGCTGCAAAATGTCATCTAATAACTTTCATCTCTCTACTTATAAATGTGATGTTTTATACCAACAATAAATGTCTATCAATACCAAGATCACATCAGTGAAATCAAAGAAGAAAACAAGAAAAAAGGGACATTAATTAATACATCACTGTACACATGCTCTACATAATCCATAATTCGTAGCAAATGGAAGGGAAATATTTTCAAAGCATCAAAAGCATTCTCATATGAAAACTGTCCATTTTTTCTAAACAATTCTCAGCACATTGCCAACCATAATTACATTTTTTTATCCATAGAAATATGTCCATAGGGGTAGCATAATGTTTCTTGATATCTCCAATGGAATCCACATCTCCTGAACTTTCTTGCATGTCCAATACCTGAATATTCTTAACTCCTTTAATTTCTGTATTCTCAATTTTTTATTTAACTTTGTCTTCTGAATATTAATATCTTAAAAACAGCCAGAAGGTTCTTCATCTCCAGTTTCAGTGTTTCATGGTCTTTCTCACTGTATATTTTCTTGACAGAACTGCAGTATCCTAGAACAAAGACTGATTTTTAAAATGATAGATTTTATTGCTGTAAATAATGCAAACATGATGAATAAATCTAACAAAACACAAGAAGGGTTTTTTCATTTTTGAACATAACAATGTTTAAAGAAGTAATAAAAGAAATAAAAAAGAGGGAAGATGGAGAAATAAAAGAAACAGATAAGAACAAAGTCGGGATTGGAAAGTTGATTATCTAGATTTTCTCATAAATAAGCATTCCAAATTTGCACAGTCTTAAGAATAGAGAATGAGGGTAATACCAGAAAAAAAGGTAAGGAGTGGTTGTCACAGAAAGAGAAGCAGAAAAGAAAGTTGGAGGATGGGGAAATAGAGAAAAGAAAAGAAAACAGTAAAATTGTTTTTATCTATTAAGTATAGAACAGATGTATTATCTTCACAATATCTATATGAATTATATTTAGGGGGAAAATCTCTAATTTACATTGGGACCTGGATAATTTCACAAATATCGACAATAGATTATTGAGCCAGAACTATATATCTGGTAAAAAATAGAATTAAAATACAGATGAACTATATGTAATTCAAAGCAAAAACCAAAATCAAACATCTTCAGGAAGCCAGATTGCCTTAAGAGCTCTAGCAACAAAGAAAGTCTGTTTTATTCTCTGTTCTCTTCTCTGTTAAGCATCTTGCATAATCTTCAAAGAAATCCCAATGGAATCACTATTTTCAGAAGTGGACTTCCTTAAATAACTCATTGCCAGTAAGGAGGGTTATGAAAAGCTGCAGAGAAACCAAATCATTCAGTTCCTTTTCTGAAAGCACCAGTACCTGGGCTAACGGTTAATAGTCAATGAGTTTTGGGAGTACTCCTGGGGTGTCACATCGTCATTGCAATATGAAAACATGCATAGGTCCAACCACTTAAAAATGAATAACTAGAAAAAAGAAACCAAACTTCACCTGTAAGCAGAAAAACTTCCCTTAGAGTTCTCACAAATGTACCAGAGCAGCCATGAAAAAAGTACTCACAGAAACATCTGCTGTGACCTTTTTAATCTGGGATGTCTGCTACCACCTTCTTTAAGAACCAATAGGGATATGGCTCTGTGGGCTAGCCAGCACGGTTGATGAGACATTGTATGGCAAATAACTGTGAAGAGCAGAAGGTATCTTTACCTTACTACAGTAGAAAAGTGTCTGGTGTTATGCTTCAGTGTCTCAAAGATGAGATGCAAAAATATATGGTAATGTAATACTCATGTTGCAGAGTTAAAATAAAAAGTCAGGCAATGTTAATGAGAAGATCGCAATGGCAATCTTAAATTGTCCACATAGGCGCATCGTGTATACTTTACATTTTACATTTTATGACACCAAAAGTTAAATGCATAATGTATAATAAGAGATTCTCAGAAGCTAAAATATACTGTAATTGGGATAATTAGGGGTATTTCTCCTCAGGGAGATAGATAGATCTAACAGTTCAGGAATAACTATTCTGATTTGGAAAAAAAAATCTCCCTAGGTCTGAATTAAATAAAAGACAAATCAGGGAATTATATTTGCATAGTGGGGAGTACAGAGAATTCTCAGACTATACTTATTTATCTATATCCACCCAAGTATATATTTATTAGCAAATAAGCAAATGTACTCACTGCAGCAGGACACTCCCTAGCCATCCAAAACATTAAAAGCATGGAAATAAGATGTTAAGTGGAAAGACTTGTGTATTCCTTTGCACCTTCATACTGCTGCCTACAACAGTGTCAATAACATACTCCTTTGGTCCATAAGACTAGTTTCACTTCCATCTCCAACAGATATCCAAAAGCAATATGTACCTGAACTTCATCAAACTGGCAAAACCTTACAAATTTATACAAGACAAGGGTAGTTCTAGATTTAGATTGCACCAGCACACATAGCAATGAACAAGGAAGAGGTAGGAGTGCATCACTAGAACTCATCACAAGAAGATAGGCTCGAAACATTTGCATGGGCATGGCTGCCAGACTCTTTCTGGCCTTCATGCCAGATCAGCCCTTTCATGTTCAAACTTTCACAGAACAGAACAGTCTAGTTATGTACTTGCATGGAAAATATGGTTAGAATGAGCCACACTACGCTATTTTTCATCAAAGATTGCAAATGTTGCTTGGGATTTTGACTGACACTGACCTGGATAAGGTATCCAGGATGGTAACTTTGAGTTATAGCCTGGGTAAATTTCCCTCAGAACCTTTTGGGATGAGGTTGTCAGGCTTGTCTACCCACCAGCCACCAGCCCTTCTCTTCTGTGGCCCCACAAAGTTGTGGGACCTCCTTGTCAATCTCCTCCTTGCCTTGGCCAAGGTGGCCATTGAGGTGCTCTGCGACTGTGGGGCCTCCTTCCGTTCTTCTGTTTGCTCATGTCTCCAAGCAGAGTTCCTCTGGGCTGCATTCGCTGACTCCTTGGCTACCTTTGAGGAGCAGTGGGCACTGTCTGGGGTCCTCTGCTCGGTGTCCCGGTCAGGTTCCCTCTGTTTCGCCCTTTGACCATCACGCCCATCCCTGTTTTTTTCATTCGTTGTCTCCCGTAATTAATTGAGTCTAGGTTCAGTGGCTCCTCGCCTCAGGCTGGGGGAGGAGCTTTCAGCTGTGGGTGGGCTTGTGCCTGCCAACACCCTGGAGCTCAAATAGTACCAGCCCTTCTCTTTTAAACCAGGATCTGTTAGCTCAAACACCTCTGATCATATCAATTGATGCAGTTTCACACAAAAAGAGAGACAGTCTAAGGGCTTTAAGGCAGTTGATACAATGTTTATAGACCGTGACATTGAAAATGAAGACCAAGGTGTTATTGTCCTCAATCTTCTTCAGAGCTGACTCATTCAGTGGTGAGAGAGAATTTGATGATGACATAGCGGTCAAGCTTGTTTCTCCTAGGAACTGTCTGCCTGGGATACTGGTGTTGTCATTCTATTAATCACATATTTTTATTGTGTAGATTATGCAATTTTGAAGGCTGCTTTCCACACAGTTTGTTCAAAGATGGTGTACTATTACATTGCTTATATGGATATGGATATTATTTGAGCTTAGACTGGCAGAGCAATAACTATCTCAATGGGACAGTAAAACAGCTGATTACTTCCTGAAGTACCTCTTTAAATCAGGAATCCTCCCAATAAAATGCCTATTAAAATCCTTTTAATCCTTGAGCATACAACAGTTAATCACCTTCAAAAGTTGCTGCTACACCAGTGAAAGGGGAGAAATGGCCTTTCTTCACTGGTACATCTTTGAGTTTAAAATATAACTAATGGTTTATTGGGTTATAATGTCTTATTTTAATAACTCGTAATCAAGTAATTAATTCACTTACTTATTTGCATGCAATTCTTTTAATTTTAGGAGGAAGTGAGGATGTACACTTCAGCACCATGAAGTCACAGTTGAATGCCATCCCAGTCTTTTGTCCACCAGAGTAATCCAAATTACAGACTAATAAGTCCTCAGTATTTCTGTGATTTGATTGTTCCACTTGTTGTATGGTTAGCTCCACTCAATTGCACAACGTAGTGTAATGTAAAAACAAAAAAACCCAACAACCTAAGGAGTTACAGGCTCTGTGATCCCATTTCTAAGCTACTGCATTAATATTTTACTGCTATGATATAACTTTGGCCTTGTCTATGTTAATAAAAGTTTCACCAGTTTAATCTATGGAAAGCAGTACAAAAACCTCTAATGTGTGTATACATGTAATCTGGTTCAACCCTTGCTTAAATCAGTTTAATTTAAATTAGTAATTTATTGACCCAAGATAAACCAATTTAAACAAGGATAAAGTCGGTTTCAGTATATCTGTGAATATGTCTTCACTGCAGTTAACTTATCTGTATTTGATTTACCACTCTCAAGTTTGCCTAGCTTGAGTGAGAGTAGACACAGTGAGAAATAACACTCGAGCTGTTTATTCCACTGCACTCACTTCTGGGGGCATATCTCCTGGTCTTTTGACTGAAATAAGATGAGCCACTTTTTTAATTTTTTCCCAGTGAAATGTGGGAGAACTTGTCTGTCCACTCTAGACACAGGGGAATTGTGGGAAGGCATTGGAATACTAAAGGCACTCCCATGGAGCTAGCCTGTGTCCACACTATGGAGGGGTCATGTTAGCAGCTAACAAGTTGCACTAACTCAAGCTTTAGCCTATACCATCTGTCAGGTCAACCAACCCAAGGTAAATAACACCATTACACTTGAGTTTAGGGTTTTTGTGTGTGGTTGGGACTTGAGTTATGGGTAACAGTGGAGTTATAGCGCCAGCTGACTTTGAAGTGAAGACAAGCCCTACAATGATTTAACTAGATTGGCTTAACAAGGTGCAATTTTTCTAGTCTATCTGCTTAGTAACGAAATGATATTTCGGCTGCTGGGTGAGCCCTGCCAGCTACGCAATGGCTGCATGTTCTTTTGGGGTATTACCTTTGTCCTTTGTTGTGAGTGGCCATTTATCAGTTGTTCTGATCAACCAGAAGCTGAATTTTGCTCCCCCACTCTAACTATATTAAACATCTGTGTTGGAAACCTGCTGGCAGGATTAACAAGCTGTAACCTACCAACACACTAATGAGGTAGATGAAAGGCCTAGGTCAATGTTCCTAAATCTGAGCACTTTTCAGTTAAGTAACTCTAAACACTGGGGACAAAAATGTCAAACTCAGGACTGTATTTAGACACCAAAATTAAGTGGCCTGATTTTTGAAGATGCTGAGCTCTGACACTTCCCATTGACCTTCAAAAAATCAGGCCACATATTTATTTATACATTTTTGGCACCAGTGTTTGGAGTTACTTGACTGAAAACAAGAATGTCTTCAAAACTGTATAGGGGTGAATAACAGATTTGTAAAACAGTATAGGTGGGTAGCAACAGACTCTCAAAAACTTGTGTCTGAGAAGAGAATTTAAAATATCAAATGGGCTTTCTTCTGAGAAGCAAAACAGATAAACTTCAGTACACTGGTCCCCACCATCAGTGGGATTTTGATTGACTCTGACTTGGTTCAGAGGTTTGTAAGGTGCAAATGACACAACACAATTGTATATCAAAATACAAGACTCAAATTTTGTTCAGTCTACCATCAATAAAGAAGACTGTTAAGTGTCATGCAATATCTCCTACACTATTTACCACCACAATAAATAACCAAATAATCCTGCAAGAAAACAATATATTCTGGGAGAAGGAGAGAAGTAATTGTTGTATGTGGAACACAGATAGCTGAATATGGGCACTTTAGAAATAGTTAGTTATGTAAAATGATCTGCAGCTTTTCTATTTCTGGTAAAATTTGGTAAAAATTTGGTAAAAATACTCATGAAAGTCAGAAGCTGACAGCAGCATTAAGGAATCTGTTGGATCTGAGTATTTGTGATTCTTGAATAAAATTATCTTCCGGTAGGGGAAGAAGTAGAAATTAATATTGGAATGATTGTGCATTCAAGGAGTGAAAATCTGTCTTCAAGTTCATTTAACAAACTGACATTTAAATTACTATGAAGAATAGCATGCACTATATGTTATTTGTAATTTCATAACATGTTGGGATGAAGTTGTCCTGCGATCAGCATGTGATTAGACTGATTATATACCTCATATATATGGTATGTTTCTCATTCAGTCACAATCAAAATACAATTTACTTTTATTACTATAATAATTTAGATGTCATAAACTGAATATCAGTTAAATGTTTTTTAAGTTACATTCACAACCTTTTATTCCAGATTAGCTCAATATGTCCCTTCCTTTCTTCAAAGAAAGCTTTTCTTTTTCCTTACCCCAGCACCAATGATGCCCCATTGCTATTGACAAGAAAGCACATTGATATAAAAATGGGACAATAGAATAGCTCAAAAATTTGTCTCTCCCTTTAAAAAATATTTACAAATATGTCTGTGTGCAACACAAGATGCTGTAGGCCCATTAACATCAACATAGAAGTCTTTTTGTCCTTCTTAATGTAAAAAAAAAATCTCTCAAAATCTGCATCCTTATTTTCATTTGAGTTCAGGAACACCAGTGCAGCCCCTAAATCTGCCTTCATCCAGGCCTGTTGGTGTTCCTGTTCCAAATGAGAAGAAAGATATGGGTAATTATATTAAATGCAAAAGGCTATGTTAATGCAAATGTAACCCTCACTACAAGTGTCTCTCTCTATCCATCCCCCTTCAGTGGCTGAATCACATAGAGGTTTATGAGTCTCAGGCAAGCTGGAAGCCCACAGAGTTGCCTCTTTTAGCTTAAGCAGTAGAGCATTGATTCTCAAATTGGGGGTCACAAGCTACGAGCCCTAACCCTGGCAAGGTGCAGGGCTGTGAGCCCCGAGCCCAGCCAGGCACAGAGCTGTGAGCCCTGACCCTGGCTAGGAGGGTTGTCAGCACTGAGCGTCACCACGCATGAATTGTCAGTTCCAAGCCCTGCCACCTGCAGAGCTGTGAGCCCCCAAGCCCGGCCAAAACCAGTGAGAAAAGGTAAATTCATTTTAAGCAATAAGGTTTAAATTTAACATTTAGCATAATGTTAAATGTAAAAAATGTGTTTTTAATTTCTAAGGGGGGGTCGCACTCAGAGGCTTGCTGTGTGAAAGGGGTCACTAATGCAACCAGTTTGAGAAACACTGCAGTAGAGGATCACATTTTTAGATCCAAAAGTCCTAGGTTTGATCCCTGCTGCTGTCATGTTACATTAAGAACTTTATAAATACAATGTTAAGGTTGCATAGGTAAAAATACAACATAACAGAAAATTCCAAAGTTAAGGTTTCAGGAGCAATATTTTAACTTGGCTTTGTTGCACACCAGTATGTTTTATATTTATTACATGTGTGGTTATGGATTACTATTATTATCTGTTGCACAAACACACTCATTATGGCCCAGCCTTCAAAAGTAGGTTTCATGTGTGCATAGATAAGCACACATGCAAATATAAAATATGTATCCCCACAGATCATAATTCACATCCGCCCACACATTGGAACCAAAACTGCACTCAATCGTACACATGTGAAAAGCCAACAAAATATTTACAGAGCATATGCTAAGTGAGAGTTACCAGTTGACTTATAGCTGCATGCATGCACAGTACCAATGAGCTATTGGGAGTCCATTTGTGAAAATACCTTTATAACATAATAAAACACAGAGAGCAAGCACAAAGTATTATTTAAACTGTTATAAATGACTAAATCAAAGTGGATTTACGTAGGGTCACCGAAAGGCATATGTGACCTACAGAGTGTCTGTAAATTCTTGCCAACTGTCAGAATTCTACTCCTAACCACTGAGATATTAGAAACATCCGAAGTAAGAGTTTACAAACACTTTGTTTTAATAATGGAAAAGTGGTTTTGTTTAATTTTTGTCTTTTTACTCTCTACAAGGGAAAACAGTTGAGGTGTTCTTGCTCAGACTTATTTATTTATTTATTTAAAATACCATTGGTATATGAGCAAACATGCAAAATTTCAGCCCAAAATGTAACAGGGTGACAAAGTCATAAACATATAAATAAGGCCCTTTAGTGTTGTAGCCTATAGAGATGTTGCTTGCTTATGTTTATATAGAAATGTGTTAAAATGTAATTATGCCCAAAAATCTATTTAGTAAAAATAGGCTTGGCAATAGTCAAGTGACTCCTGGTAAAATATGACTAAAGTGAAGTGAGACAATTCAGAGGCAAGTTGGAGATAAGTTAGGGCATAACCCCAATGTAAGCATGTTTTGGTCCGAACTGGTATTTACAAGTGTGTTACATAAAATGTTAATGTTTTGAAAAATGCTAACTATGAATATAAGAATGGCCATACTGGGTCAGATTAATGGTTCACCTAGCCCAATATCCCGTCTTCTGACTGGCCAGTGCCAGGTGCTTCAGCGGGAATAAACAGAACAGAACAATTATTGAGTGATCCATCCCCTGTCATCCGGACCCAGTTTCTGGCAGTCAGAGGTTTCGGGACACCCAGAGCATGGGGTTGCATCACTGACCATCTTGGCTAATAGCCATTGATAGAGCTATCTATGAATTCTTTTTTGAACCTAGTTATACTTTTGGTTTTCACAACATCCCCTGGCAATGAGTTCCACAGGTTGACTGACAGGTTGTGTGAAGAAATACTTATGTTTGGTTTAATCCTGATGCTTATTAATTTCATTGGGTGACCCCTGATTCTTGTGTTACGTGAAGGGGTTAATAACCTTCCTTACTATCTCCACATCATTCATGATTTTATAGACCTCTATCATATCCTCTCTTAGTTGTCTCTTCTCTAAGTTGAAAAGTCCCAGTCTTTTTAACCTCTACTCATATAGAAGCTGTTCCATACCCCTAATATTTTTTATTGCCTTTCTCTGTACTTTTTCCAATCCTAATATATCTTTTTTGAGATAGGGCGATCAGAGCTGCATGCAGTATTCAAGGTGTGGGCATACCATGGATTTATATAGTGACATTATGATATTTTCTGTCTTATTATCTATCCCTTTCCAAATGGTTTTCTAACATTCTGTTAGCTTTTTTGACTGCTGCTGCACATTGAGCAGATGTTTTCAGAGAACCATCCACCATGACTCCAAGGTCTCTTTCTTGAGTGGTAACAGCTAATTTAGACCCCATCATTTTGTATGTAGATTGGAATTATGTTTTCCAATGTGCATTACTTTGCATTTATCAACCCTGAATTTCATGTGCCATTTTGTTGCCCAGTCACTCAGTTTTGTGAGATCCCTCTGTAACTCTTTGCAGTCAACTTTGGACTTAACTATCTTGACTAATTTTGTATCAACTGCAAATTTTGCCATCTGACTGTTCACCCCTTTTTCCAGATCATTTATAAATATGTTGAGCAGCACTGATCCCAGTACAGGTCCTTGGGGGATCTCACTATTTACCTGTCTCCATCCTGAAAACTGACCAGTTATTCAGTTTTCTATATTGATACTTATTGGTATGGAATTTACGCAGATGTTAATTAAGATGATGCTTAATGTTAAATAGCCAAAAGAAAGCAGAAAATATTTAACTTTGAGAAAAAGATGATTTAATGCTAAGTAATTTAGGTGCATTATTATTATTGATTGTAAAAAGGGCAATACACTTATTTTAGATTTTGTGCACTATGGCAAACGGCCAGCTTCACCGTAGTGGGTCTCGTGCTTTTGCCTCTCGTAGTGGGCCAGGATGTCACCAGTTACCCCATCTCCCCAGGTAGGGAGGGAGGGAGGGACCCAGGTCCACCCGCTCCTCCGGGTCCCAGCCCAGGGACCCTATGAGTAGCAGCTATGTGCTGCTGGCACCATGCTCACAGCTGCAGTCTTTTCCCCTGGGCTAATTCCCTCCTTCTGTCCTTCTGGCTTCTTGAGCCCGGTACCTTCCTCAGCATTCCTGTATGCTCCTCCACACACTCTGCACTCCCTCCTGCTCCTTCACACAATTCTGCACTCCTGCACACAGCACGGCACTCCGACTCCTCCAGTTCGCATCCTGTCTGTCTGGAGCAGAGGGTTTTCATGAAGCACCTGGCTGGTCCTTAATTGGCCTCAGCTGCTCTTAGTTGCCCCCAATGACTTCTAGCTAGTCTGCAGGGAACAGAGCCATGAGCATTCTGGGGCTTACATACCTCCCTTCGAGCACTCTCCTACTGCCCGCTGCCCTTGCTATATCACACATCCCCCCTCCGCTCAACACCACAGGGTTGGGTTACTTGGGATGCGAGGCAGTGCTGGTGCGACAGTGCGTCAGCATTGCCATGTTGGCTTCCGGCCCTATGCTGTACTCGGAAGTAGAAAGGCTGTAGAGAGAGGAACCATCGGGTCACTCGTGCATTCTTCTCCTTATTGGTGTGCATCCACCGGAGCGGGGTGTGGTCTGTCACCAGGGTGAAACTTCTCCCTAGTAGATAGTATCGGAGGGTTTCCATGGCCCACTTAACTGCCAGGCACTCTTTTTCAACCACCGCGTACTTCTGCTCTCTGGGGAGGAGTTTCCTGCTGAGATACAGGATTGGGTGCTCCTCTTCATCTATCATCTGTGAAAGGACAGCCCCTAGCCCTGTCACTGACGCATCTGTTTGGAGGATGAACTCCTTCCCAAAATCTGGGGCTATAAGCACCGGGCGACTACAAAGAGCTGTCCTCAAATCAGCGAATGCTTCTTCAGCCATTGCAGTCCACTTCACCATATCTGGGCCCCGAGCTTTTATCCGGTCAGTCAAAGGCCCCGCTCTAGTTGTAAAGTGGGGGATAAATCTCCTATAGTACCCCACTATTCCTAAGAATGCCCTGACCTGTTTCTTGCGGACCGGTCGGGGCCAGGCCTGGATGGCCTCTACCTTGTCCCACTTAGGTTTTACCAGGCCTCTTCCTACCACATACTCCAGGTATTTGGCCTCGGTCAGCCCTATTGCACACTTGAGGGTGTTTGCGGTGAGGCCAGCTTGTCAGAGGGTGTTGAGCACTGCCTCTACTCTCCCCAGGTGCGTCTCCCAGTCAGGGCTATGAATGACCACGTCATCCAGATAGCCAGCAGCATACTTGGCATGGGGTCTCAGTAATTTGTCCATCAGCCTTTGGAATGTCACGGGGGCCACATGGAGACCGAAGGGGAGGACGGTATACTGGAACAGGCCATCGGGTGTGGAGAACGCAGTCTTCTCTTTGGCATCCTTGGCTAGGGGGATCTGCCAGTAGCCCTTGGTCAGGTCCAGGGTGGTCAGGTATTGAGCCTTGACCAACTGGTCCACTAGCTGGTCGATGCGTGGAATCGGGTAGGCATCAAATTTAGAGATTTTGTTTAACTTCCTGAAATCTTTGCAGAACCTCAGGGTGCCGTTGGGTTTGGGAACTAGGACGATTGGACTGGACCACTGGCTGTGGGACTCTTCGATAATCCCAAGTGCCCACATCCTCCTCACTTCCGTCTGAATTTCTTCTCTTTTGGCCTCGGGTATCCAATACGGCTTTATCGTCACCCGCACTCCAGAGTTGGTGACGATGTGATGTTCGACTGCCGTCGTACGTCTGGGCTGCTTAGAGAACACATCCTGGTTCCGCTGGACCATGTTGACAACTTCCGTCCGTTTCTCTGGGGTTAGCTCGGGGGATATTCCCACCTCCCTCTAGGGGACGCCAGTCTGGGGGGATGTTTCTCAGGTGATCAGGTATGCTTCCTGGTCTCACCAGGGCTTCAGCAAGTTGACGTGGTACAGTTGTACCGGGTTTTGGCGGTCCTCACTTTATAATTTACCTCTCTGACGGCTTCCATGACCTCGTATGGTCCTTGCCAACTGGCCAGGAGCTTGCTCTGCACTGTTGGCACCAGTACCATCACCCGCTCTCCCAGCTGAAACCTCCGTGCCTTTGCCCGTCGGTTGTAGTAGGTCCACTGGGCCTCCTGGGCTTTCTCCAAGTGTTCCCGCACTATGGGGGCAACCCGCGCTATCCGTTCCCACATCTACGCTACGTGCTCGATTACATTCTTCCCTGGGTTAAACTATTCTTCCCAATCCTCTTTGGAGATATCTAATATGCCCCGCAGATGGCAGCTGTATAACAGTTCGAAGGGAGAGAATCCAGTGGATGCCTGGGGAACCTCTCGTGTTGTGAACATCAAGTACGGTAGTAAGGCATCCCAATCCTTTCTGTCTTGTGCCACCACCTTCTGTATCATGCTCTTGAGGTATGATTGAACCTCTCAACCAGGCCGTCCATTTGTGGATGGTACACTGAGGTCCGCAGGGCCTAGATATGGAGCAGGGTGCATAGGTCTTTCATTAGTTTGGACATGAAGGGAGTCCTTTGGTCCATCAGGATTTCCTTAGGGATGCCCACTCTATCGAAGACCTGGAGCAGTTCCTTCGCGATTGCCTTAGTTATGGGGTTTCTTAGCAGAATGGCTTTGGGGTACCTTGTGGCGTAATCCAGAATGACAAGCACACTTAGGTGGCCTCGTGCCGACCATTCCAGTGGCCCCACCAGATCCATAGCTATCCTCTCAAAAGGAACTTTGATCATGGGTAGGGGCACTAATGGGGCTCACAGATGAGGTCGGGGGCTGTGCAGCTGGCACTCTGGGCAGGAGACACGGTAGTATTGGACTTTCGCCCGTATTCCTGGCCAGTAAAACCTCCTCAAGATCCAGCCCAGGGTCTTCTCTGCTCCTAGGTCCCCCTTGAATAGATGACTATGGGCCAGCTCCAACACTGCCTTGGTGTGCTTCCGTGTCACCAAGAGTTGTTCCACTTCCTCCTGTTGTACTTGTGCTACACGGTACAGCAGGTCACGTTTGAGGATATAGTATGGTCCAGGGCCCTTGGTCTTCCCCTCCACGGGCACACCAACTATCTCTGCTACCTCTTCCCTTACGTTTGCATATAACGGGTCGTTGGCCTGATCCTGCCCGCAATTTCCCCATAGGGGACCTAACTGGCTACCTCTAGGGCCCAGACTCCCCTCCCTTCCCAGGGTTCCTTCTACTAGTTCCGGGAACCGCCTCTGAATCCTCCCTAGTTTGAGCAGTTTCCTGCCCTCCCGACCAGGTTCGCCTACCAACCAGGGCAGCTTTCTGGTTCTCAGCCAGTATTCGAGTCCCTAATCTCTTGTCCGCCCTCCTTTCCCTCCTGGACTTCTGGGGTCTTCTGGGGGAGTGAAAATAGTTCCTGGGCAAATTTCAGCAAAAATGGGAGCAGCACTGGTTGCCTGTGCCTCGGTCTCAGCCTGGGGTTTGCTGTCTGCCGCGGGCTTTATGGCGGGGAGTAGGTTCTTGAACTTGGGAAAATCCCTACCGATCAAGACCGGATAGAGAAGCCTAGGGACAACCCTTGCTGTCACCCAGGTGGCATTCCCCTGGATCTCGATCTGTACCGGGATTGAGGGGTAGAAGTTTACCATCCCATGCATGCAGGTCACCCCTGTGTATTTGGCCCGGGTCAGCTGATTTTGCCCCACCAATTTTCCAGAGACCAACGTGACCGCACTCCCTGAATCTACCAGGCCCATGGTTTCGATGCCATTCATCTTTACTGGCCGCACATATCCATGGGGGGCCATTACAACCCCTACTGAGCTGATGAGACCACAGCACCACTCTTGACCTCCCAGGTTGCACTGCATGGGCTTCTCCCAGTTGGGGCACTGGGCTGCTATGTGACCCAGTTCCCCGCATTCATAGCACCAGTACTTTAGGCTAGCTGCCCCCCTTTTGCCTTGGGCTGTTTGGTCGGATCCCCCAGCCCTCACCCCCCGAGTTCCCAGGTCCCTTCCTGTCCTCAGGCTGTTCCTCAGAGTCCTTGTGCCTGGTCCCCGCTCCCTTGGGTCTCCCAATAATTCGGGAACCGGGGTTGGGGGCTGGCCTCCACCCCTGCCATGTCTTCTCCCGGGCGGTCGGGGAGAATTCAGAGGCTGCCAGCTGCCTCTCCACCAAGGTGACCAACTTGTCATAGGTAGAGGGTTTATTCTGTCCAACCCAGGCTCGGGTAACCCAGGTCTGATGGTAACCCCCGCGTATATCAGTCCATCACCAGGAGCTCCAACATCTTCTCGGCGCTGACGGCCTCAGGGCGCAGACACTTCCGGGTCAGGTGGATTAGGTCGAACAACTGCGACCGTGGTGCTCTGTCCTCGCTATACCGCCATTCATGGAACCTCTGGGCTCGCACCGCTACCATCATCCTGGACCTGGCCAGGATTTTGGTCTTCAGCTGGGGGTAGTCTGCAACAGCTTCTGCAGCCATATCATAATAGGTCTTCTGGGCCTCTCCTCCCAGGAAGGGGCAAGGATACTGGTCCATTGATCTTGGGGCCAGGCCTCCCGCAGGGCTGTTCTTTCGAAAGTCAGGAGGTATGCCTCTATCTCGTCCTCTCACGTCATTTTTTGTAGGTAGTGGCTGGCCTGTACTGTCCGCGCCCCATCTTGGCTGCTGCCTCGCTCCACCAGGACTTTCAGCTGGCCTATCAACTCCTGGAGTAGGGCCCGGTCCTGGGCAACTTGGCTCATCAGCAGGTGATTGGTCTCTTGCTGCAACCGTGCGGCCTCCTGCTGGGCGGCCGCCTGGACCCAGGTAGCTTCCTGCTGGGCAACTGTGGCTTGTACCAGAGCTTTCACCGCATCCTCCATCTTGGTAGTCGGGTGCGTTAGAACCACCCTGGTTTAAACCCACTGCGCGATAGGATCCCACTCCTGACACCACATGTAGCAAACGGCCAGCTTCACCCTAGTGGGTCTCATGCTTCTGCCCCTTGTAGTGGGCCAAGGTGTCACCAGTTACCCCATTTCCGCAGGGAGAGGGGTAGGGACCCGGGCCTACCCGCTCCTCTGGGTCCCAGCCCAGGGGCCCTATGAGTAGCAGCTATGTCCTGTTGGCACCATGCTCACAGCTGCAGTCTTTTCCCCTGGGCTAATTCCCCCCCTCTGTCCTTCTGGCTTCTTGAGCCTGGTACCTTCCTCAGCACTCCTGTCTGCTCCTCCACACACTCTGCATTCCTTCCTGCCATACAACTCTGCACTCCTGCACACAGCACAGCACAACACTCCTATTCCTCCAGCTCAAGCCCTGTCTGTCTGGAGCAGAGGGTTTTTATGAAGCACCTGGCTGGTCCTTAATTGGCCTCAGCTGCTCCTAACTGCCTCCTAATGACTTCTAGTTAGTCTGCAGGAAACAGAGCCCTGAGCATTCTGGGACTTCCCGACCTCCCGTCGAGCACTCTCCGACGGCTGCCATGGAGCACACTGCTGGGAGGAGGAGCTCCTGGTGCTGCTGCTCTTGCTTGGGGGCCCTGCTGGCCTGCCCCTCTCCCAGCTGGCCGGGAGGGAGGGAGCAGGCAAGTGGCCCCTCCACTGCCATTGCTGCTGCTGCTGCCACCACCACCAGTGACAGGGCCTTCCCAGGTTGGCTGCTTGCTGCCACCGCTGTCTGGGAGCCTGCTGCTGCTTTGCCTGTGAGGAGGAGGACACCCAACACCTTCACCACCTCTGCTCCTGCGGGAGCGTTGAGGAGGGGGCTGCCTTTTTTTGAACTGAGTGACTGAACCACCTCTGTTCTTGTAATGGTGGGGACAGGTACTGTTGCTTCTGTGGGGAGAGGGGGGAGTGGCGTGGAGATGTGCAGGAGGGCCAGGGCCTTCTGCGCTGACCTCTTCTCCCCAGATCTCACTGAAGTCGCCACCTGCAGGGTATTCTGGAATGAACGCCCCATGGTCAGCGTGGGCAACCGGGACCGGCTGGAGCTACCTCTCGCTCTGGCCGAGTTCTCAGCAGCCCTCCACCTCATGCCCACTAATAAGTCTCTGGGCATGGACGGGCTGACTGCGGAGTTCTACCGCGTGTTCTGGGATGTCCTCGGCCCGGACCTTGCCATCGTCTGGGCCGAGTCCAAGGGCAGCGGAGAGCTTCCCCTCTCATGCAGGTGGGCCGTGCTCGCCTTCCTGCCCAAGAAGGGGGACCTCCGTGACCTTCGTAACTGGCATCCCATCTACTCAGCACGGACTATAAAATCATAGCCAAGGCTATCTCGCTGAGGCTGGGGTCCGTGCTGCAGGATGTGGTCCATCCCAACCAGACCTACACCGTCCCGGGCCGCACCATCTTTAATAACCTTTTATCTGGTCCAGGACCTCTTGGAGCTCGGGTGTAGGGATGGTCTGTCATTCGGTCTCCTGTCCCTGGACCAGGAGAAGGAATTCGACCGTATGGACCATGGGTATCTCCTGGGCACACTGCAGGCGTTCAGCTTCAGGCCCCATTTCATGGGCTTTCTCCAGGTGCTGTACGCCTCCGCAGAGTGTCTGGTCAAGCTCAACTCAGCTCCTTTATCTCCATCCGAGGGGTCTTCCGTGAGACCTGTCCAAGCTGCTGGACTTCTATCAGGACCTCTTCTGTTCCGGCTCCTCCAGAACCTCCTGTTGAGGCACTTTTCCCCTCATCCGTTTCTCTATGTGCACCCCATCCTCGTCAACCCCATCCAGTCGTGGGACCTCCTCGTCAACCTTCTCCTAGCCCTGGCCAAAGTGGCCATCTACAACACCAGGGAGAGGAGGTTGGCTGGGGAGGTGCTCTGCGACTGTGGGGCCTATTTCCATTCCTCTATCCATTCATGTATCTGGGCAGAGCTCCTCTGTGCAGCTTCCGCTGGCTCCCTAGACACCTTCCGGGAGCAGCGGGCGCTGTCCAGGGTTCTCTGCTCAGTGTCCCCTTCTGGTTCCGTCTGTTTGACCCTTTGACCCTCACGCCCCTTCTTGGTTTTTCATTTGTTGTCCCACATAATCGGTTGAGTCCCGGATCCAGTGGCTCCTCCCCTTAGGCTGGGGGAGGGTCCTTTAGTGGTGGGTGGGCTTGTGTCCACCCACCCTCTCCTGGTACTCAAATAGTAGCACTCTCCTACTGCCCTCTGCCTTTGCTATATCACAGCACCCATCCACCGTCAAGATACCATTAGAGAAAGGATTATATCTATTCTACTCATTCAGGGATGGATCACCCGTGAATGTATCATGTCATCTTAGAATGTGAGTACAGATGCAATATATGGTTATATTGTAATGCCTGTTTGCTTATCACTCGTATGCAGTGTAGTTGTAGCCGTGTCGGTTCCAGGATATTAGTGAGACAGAGTGGCTGAGGTAATATCTTTTATTGGACCAATGTTTATCAGTGAGAGAGCCAAGTTTTGGAGCCACACAGAACTTGTCGTCAGTTCTTGAATGGGAAATATATTGAGCAGTAACAAGAGGTAAAGAGAGCTGGCATTTTTTTAAAGATCAGCTCACAACAGCAAAACTCTTTCATCCAGATGCAGCTAGTAGTGGTAGTAGACATCTGGTACCGTAATCATCTGCTGAAAACAGAAGCAATGCATATCACCACTAGTTGGAGCTTCCAAGAAAAAGAACAGTGTTTTGCTGTTCATCCATTCTGTCATTACCAACCACATCTCACACAGGAGCTAACTAGGGTCCTGCACTTGATTTATTCTGTAGTGAGAGAAAGTGCCTCGTACAGCTTTTGTTAGAAGCAGAGTTTTGGAATGAACAGTTGAAGCTGTAGAATGGATCAATTCTTGCGCTCCAGGAGTGCAAACACTGCCACAGTGACTGGCGCCTGAGTGGGTAGGCTTGTTGTGCCCTCTCCCCTTCCACATGCGCGGAGAGCCAGGTACAATCAAACCCTAAGCATTCTAATATTCCACTTGTTTATAAAACTCAGAACTGATATGAATCAAACATGTGCTGATCCGCTGCCTGCCGGGGCTTGCTGCTGACAGCGGCATGCATATCAGGGAGAGGGTCAGGCTGCATCACTGCATTCAGGTCTGGACGCCTCATCCATTCATTTTAACAAAACAAAGCAAACACACAAATCTGCTCCTTTTGGATGTTAATTGCTAGCTCTAGGAGCGCCACATGTACATAGAAGACTCATGCAGGCTTTACCCTGTGCCATCCCTCCCTGATCAGCATATGGAATTTCCTATCCAGATGGCCCCCTGTCTCCACTTACTGGCTGACAATTTCATTTCAGAGCTGTCAGATGATGAGAGATCTCCATGAAGGCAGCATGGCCTATTCAGTCTTCCTTACTGTCACTCAGCTAAAGCTGAACCTGTGCCCCACACTGTTTGGACATCTATCTTTACCCTACTCTTACATTATCACCTAACTGTAGTAATATTTAGGTGCTTGTCACTTTGGTATCTAAATGTCAAAGCAACAATTTAAGGTAGAACTACATATGTTGAGTGATGTCAGTGGGATTCATCTAGCCAGTACAGGCACTTTGGAAAATCCCAGTAGGGCACCTATCTGCATCCTTAGGCACCTGAATACTTTTGAAAATTTTACTAAAAGACAAATGAATATAGATTAGATCTTTAGCTGTGTAAATTGATGCAGATGCATTGACTTTAGTAGAGCCATACTGATTTACGTCAGCTGAAGATGTGGTGCTATGTCATCATTAATTACCCAATCAAAAGGCATACAATTCAGATGAATGCACATTAATAAGAACAATAACAAATATTGTAATAACAGCTGCAATTAGACTTATCTTTCAGCATTGGAAGGACCCTTCCCAATGACATGTTGATTTCTTAGGTTTCTGGAGCCACTCTGTCTTGTAGGATGTATTTGAGAAGCCATATAAAAGCTTCCAGCTATAATAGGATGGTCTGTTTCTTAATATGTGCAGTTATATAAATAATGTTGTGAAATCAATGTTCTTATAAAGTGGGATTAGAGTTCAGCAGTGGCCAACCCATTGAAATCTGTGGTGAAATGCCCATTGACTTCCAGGAAAGCAGAAAATGATCAAACAATGACCACTTTGGAAAATCCCACCCATGTAATTCGTGGGGTTTTGTACATATTCGGCAACAGATCCTTTGTGGTGTAAATCAGGGGTATCTGCTCCATATTTTACTATATTGCAAAATATTAGGTTTCCTTTGTTATATTTCTTTCTTTGTATATATTTGCGCTTTATGAAAATTCAATCAAAAGCTGCCCGACTTAAAAAGAAACCGACGACTCTGCTGATGTTTCCATGATTAAAACGTTTCTCTAGGGCCAAGATTCCCTGTTCTGTCCTTTTGCTGACTTTCAGTGGTAATGCTCAAAATAGAACAGACACAGCATATAACAGTTTGTGTTCTGACTTTGAAAACAAATATACTGACAATTATCCCAACCTAATTAAATACTGTGTCTGTTCCTCAAAGCGACTGACAGTTAGTTTCCCTATCCCTGAAAGCATCCACAATGATAATTTAAAAAAAAAGAACAGAGTGAAGGCAAGTAAGAAGAGCAAGGAATAGTAAGCAGGAAGCAATGTGCAAACTTCCCCACCCAGCTCTGCTAATGAATCACTTTTTAGACCCATAACACCCCTGATATTCCAGGCTGGGGCTTCTCTTGAATGGAGTCTGCCACTTGTGCTGGATTGTGTGCATGTGGTTTATTATTTTCAAAGAGAAAATTAAGATATTATTTCCAATCTTGGTATGGCAATGGAGGGGTCTTGAGCTTATCAATATAAACTCTGCTCATGAACTATAGATTGTGTAATTAATCTACAATTTAGATGGTAAAATCCTGAAGGCAGAGTTCTAGCTTCTTAGTATTTTGTTAAGGGGGATGCACACGTATATTGCAGTATTAATGCTAACAATAATTATGCTGGGCATAAATAAGAATTTGCATTGCACTCTGTCTTGACTAACATTTAACAATCTGCATCTATCTTAGAGAATACGGCCAGGTGACAGAGTGCTAGCTGCAGCACCCTGGTCACTTAGGTAATGGTAACAGAGATTATCATCTTAATTGGAGGCAATTACCCGTATTTCCCCATGTATAAGACGCTCCCATGTATAAGACGCACCTTAATTTTGGGGCCCGAAATTTGAAAAAAAATGTATTATGGTAAAAAAATCTAAAACCACTGTATAAGATGCACCCAGTTTTTAGACCCCAAATTTTTCGAAAAAAGGTGCGTCTTATACATGAGGAAATACGGTAAACTGTTATGGAGAGATTGTTGGTACTGGGGGCAGTGATTGGGCCAATGAGGTAATTAGCTTAATAACGGAAGACATATAATTGTCATGAACACGATGTAAGTGGAGGTGAGGGAAAGGTGCTTGCTTGGAGGGAGAGCTGGAGACAACAGGGTGGAAGACGCCTTCTGACACATGCCTGTGCTGTGTTCTGCACTGCTGGGAATCTAAAGATCAAAAATAGACCTAGAGAAAAGAAACAGACTATGTATATCCTGTGAGTAAGGGACAGCCCAAATGGGCCAGGCAGTGTAACACATTGGGTAGCAATGGAGGCTCTGTCACAGGGCCCCCACACTGTAGTATGTGAGCATTGCACCGTCTTTAATGCTTCTCTCTTCATAACACCCTGTGAGGGTGGAAGATATTATAATCCCTATTTTACAGAGGGGAAAGTGAGGCGTGGAGAGATTCAGGGTATATCTACCTGTAATTTCCAGCTCAAATACACAAAACCATGCTAGCTCTGATTGAGCTGGCATGCTAAAAATAGAAGTGTAGCTGTGGTGACGTGAGATGCTGGTGGCCCCAAATACAATCCATTTGAAGACCCTAGCTGTGTACCCAGGTGGCTAGCCTCTCCCATCACTTGTGCCACCAGAGCTACATGGCTATCTATAGCAGTCTACCTTGATCAGAGCTCAAATGGGTGTGTCTCCTTGAGACTGAAATTACACCTCCAGTTCCAGTGCAGACACACCTTTTGTGACTTGCCAAGGTCACACAGGAGCAGGAAATTGAATGAATCCCAGCCTCATGCCCTATCTACTGTACCATCCTGCCTCTCCAAACAATATGATAGTAATTACCTGTTTAAAAATGTGCTGCATATAGAACTACATGCAAAATCTGCTTTTCCGGGACATTAGATTCCTATACCATCTGTAATGAAGTTTTTCATATCATGTTCATTTTAGACCTTCTGAGCCCATTTGTGATCTCACTTCTGCTGGTTTTACACTGGTGTAGCTCTATTGTCTTGTGTGGAACGATTGTACGTGGGATCGGAAATCTGATAATGAATCTGGATGTTAGCACCAACAAGGTTGCACTTTGATTCCAACTTTTGATTTTTAAATTTGATTTTACAGATTTTGAACCTGATTTTCAGCAGGGCTGAGCAGTCAAATTTCCAGTTGAAGTGAATAGGTGCAGTCGGTGCTCACGGCCTCTGAAATTCAGGTCCAAAGTATATAGCTTAGAAATGTCCACTGCAGTAGGTTATAAAAAAGACCCTTTGCTCCTCTCTCATCTAGGGAGATTGGCAGCATTTCTCCTCATTCAAAATTAGAGAAAATAACAAAGCACAGCAGTAATCTCTATTCTAGAGCCTTGTTGAAACTCTAGATGCACATATCTGACAGATACAACAGAGATTAATGAGCCATGACCAGAAGTTTGATTTTCCTGTCAAGTGCTCCCGTCCATTTTTGATAAACAGAGGAACAACATAAACTCCAATGCCTGCTTTCTACTGTTTAACCAGAGCAGGTTGCTTTTAGTACCATGTGTGTCTGAACTGAGTTATGACTCTAAGCCACTAACACTTTTTCCCCCCTTGGCCTTTTTGTAGATACTCTGGTGATTAGCTCTGCTCCTTACACACTCTTTCTTTGCATCTCTTCAATATGGATTGTCTGGTGTTTTAGCACTGGAAACTGTCAAGTGTAATATCATGTTTACAACAAAATGTGTTCAGTTTAGTGTCGTTGGCATATTGTCCGGTGTGTGTAAATGCCTTAAAAACCCCACTGTTCTGTTTTAAACAGCACTCCATTTTTTATTTTTTATTGGATTGGAACATGTATTCCTCACCTCTTCCAAGTACAATAGGCTGAGCCAGCTACAGCAAAATCTAAATAGTGAGTGTACTGTAATGATATGTGTTTCATGCCTTTGGCCATTTACATTACAATTAAACTTTATAATTAAAAAAAATCAATACAGAAACTTGTCTGAAATTTATGGCCAAGGAATCCTTAAGGATTTTATGCCACATTAGAAAAACTCTCAAACCTGCTTTTTTTTCTTTCTGTCAAAACATGATAGAAATCCAAAGCAAAACAGAAGATTATTGTGAGATACTTATACCCTAAGGTATTTATGAGAAAAAAATGAGTTGCCATAAATCTAACTGTCCACAGAATGTCACTATTGCGCCATGCAAATAGAGCTGAAAGGGAATTTACCTGGTAATGTAAAATTGATTCTTAAGGAAAGAAGTTCAGGGAAGCCCTTTTTGGGGGGAAGGAGGGAAGTTAAATGCATGTGTGCAGACATATGCACGCACACACACAATTTAGTGACAGGCCTGAATCGAAAACCCAGATTCAAACCCCTCTGAATTTTGAGGGAGTTCTGATCCAGATCTGAACCTTTGAGCTGTCTCTTCTGTCTTTCAGGCTTAAACTAAAAGTACAGGTCTGAACTTGAGGAAGATGAGAAATGGATCCAAACTTTGTGGCACAGATCCATCATTTACACAAACACACACACACAGAGGTCCTGATCCTGCTGTCTGATCTGCATGGAGAGACCCCAATACCCAGGTTAAACACTACTGATTTCAGTGGGATGCTGTGTAAGAGTCAGGGTCCGTGTGTGCGGAGAACATTGCAGGACTGGGGCCACAGAGAGACAGGCTTATTATTTCAGACACAGGCTGATCTTGAATAGAAGTCACTCAGTTTGAAAACATGAAAAAAAAAAGCTGCTCTGAGATTGAAATTGTCCTTGACTTGAGGCTGCCTACAGCTGAAATTGCTACTAAATTTAACAGACCGATACTAACATTTAATTGCCCCTGAAAAGAAGTCACCGTCAAGAAGGAGTAGCATCAAAAAACAAATCTTTTGTTTTCAGTCAGAACTTCATTTCCAGTAAGAGGATGTATTTCATATAAAACTGCACGTTCAAATAGTGTCATTGGCCTAGATTAAATGCCAAAAAATTCAGTGGTCACCCCTAGACAGGTGCAAGGAGAGGGCTTCCATCAGTACGTGAATTTCCCCTCACCTACGTGGAAGGGACAGGCAGCTAGTTCAGTGGCACCATCCTCCCTTCTGCCCCAGGAGGCTGTTCCTTGTGTCCAAGGTCTGATCAGGGAGTGGGAGTCAAGATTGGATGGGCAGGGGGAGGGGGTGGGCAGCTGTGGGCTAGGTAGGGGAATAACACTGTCCCCTCTCCAGCCTCATGGAGCTTAATTGGAAAATAGAATAAGGATAGGGATGAGTTAGATTTACAGCAGAGCTACCCATCCAAGGGACCTTCAGAAGCCAGGGAGGTAATGTGGCTTCAGTGGTGCTTTGCTGCGACGGACCCGGGGTGGTGAGAAGGTGTGTGGGGATCAGAATCTCTGCAGAGGCCCAGGGATTCCAGGAAGCTAACCCTGGCCTCCTGCAGAACCCTGGGGATCCTCATGATCTGGGTATTTCAGCCCCTACAGCCTATATAGTGAGAAAAGGCAACCTCTGCTTCTTCAGGCAAACAATAGGGAGGAATCAATGTGGAGGTAGGTGACTTTTCCTGGAATCCCTCTGGCATGGGTTTGTCTGTGAGAGGTGTCATTTGAGCCAATATTAATGAAGGAGCAGATTTCTGTCCCTGAGAGGAGTGGTTTTACTCCACCCCTGGGCTCATCCCCTTTTTGCACACGTACCGCAGATCATATATTGTTCTGTTAAACGGGAGATGTTATCAGTTAATATTTTTGCCTGCTGGCAGCAGACAGTTTTGGCAAAGTATTTAGATTTGCTCTTGAGAATAATGTTGCATCTGCAGTCCAACAGGAAAAGTGTGTAACATCGTGGCTTTATGAGAAAATTATGTTTGCAAGTGAACTTGCATTCGAGGCTGAGCAATAGGTTATTTTAAGTGTCGTTAATGTGAGTGTGCCTATTTATACACACACACATTTTTGTGCTCTCAGAGGGATTTTGTTACGTTTATATTTTCTGCTTACTGATTAAAGAGTAGTTTTAAATTAAATTTAGGGTGGAGTGGGACTAGGAACTAGATTCTTTGGTGTGGAGCATCCAGTTTGACCACATCATTGGGCCCAGAGCTGGGTTAAACAGCCTAAGGAGGATCACCCTATCCTAGGACAATCCACCAATGGTGCAGAGCCACTGCCTTTCTGTTGCTGTTATATCCGCTCACTGTCCTCTCTGCAGACAGAGGTGTTGCTGGGATGACCTGTGCCAGACTAATCCCTGGTTGCAATTTTGGCATTTTGTCACTCTTGCAGCTGGCACAAGTTAGAGCAGCCAGGGGGCTTCATGGGGTTTTCAAACTGCGCAGAGGAAACGCCCAGAAAATAATGCAGTCTCACTGGCCAGTTCTGTCCCCTCTCTTCCATCTTGCCCAGCCCCCAAAACCACAGACACTCAAACAGTTGGCATTTTCCTTGAGGGACTTCTGTGTAGGGGATGATATCCTCTCCTCTGACAAAAATTGAGCCATTTCCACAATTTTTCCCGATCCTCCTCTTGGAAAATAAACAGAGGGAATGGTTTATCCCTCGGTGTTTAGATATCTTCTCCATCTTTAACTTTTATTTGATTATCCAGGTACTTCATTCATATGACTTATTCTTTTATGGCACAGCCTACATTTTGACAAGGCAAATCTTAAAAGGAAATTTGTATCTCAAGCTTTCCTGATGCCCACACTTCAATGTGCATTCTACTCATCAGAAGCAGTAACGGCAGCTTTCAGCTAAGATGCTGAGGCTGGTAATACACATAGCTGCTCTAGCAGGATTATCCCTCATCCCTCATGCATTATAAGAGATTTACGGGCCTATTAACTGTTTCTACCTGTTTTAAGATTTGTAACACTAGCTTGAATGGATTACTTTATGTGCCTGATTTGCCTGCAGTTCCTGCTAGCGGTGTTGATGTGATTTATGCAAATCATAAACTGAAATGCAGTGACCTCATTGAGTTCCCAGTTCACTTCATGCATGTCTTTGGGTAGAGTGTTAATATTTATAAATAATGGTATATTCATGTCTCAGTAATCTCCTTTATTTACACTGTTAGTGCAGAGCTGCTAGTGCACAAATGAAACATTTATTCCCTGACATGTGTGTTTCATTTTTCTTTCAATACTGTGTTCTCCCTTATGCCTTGCCCTTACTGTCAGTGAACTTGTCAGCAACTTTCCCCAGCAGGAGGGAAGCAACTGAAGTGGGGAGGAAGGACAGCTACCTTTGCTGCCATTTCCAGTGCAATTCTCTGACTAATGAGAAAGGGATACTAATGAACTGAGAGACTGGTTTGTTCTTCTTCCACAAACAGAGCTCATTATTCAGCGGGCAGCACTCTTGGTCTCCACTAGCCTAAGGGTGACAAGCCAGTTCCCCAAATTCACAGCTTCTGGCCGCCAGTTCGGTTTACTCGACCAAAGCCAGTTGTAACAGATAAACCGGCTGTTTTGTATTTCCTGTGTTGAAGTCTATATTCTCTGCTTTCTATGTTATATTTATTAAAAGCGAGTATCTTGGAAGCATATGATTCCTGTAATCCTGGATGCAGCTGGTGCCAAGTCCAGATCTTTGGGGCTTTAAACTTACATTCATTATTAAACAGGAAGGGAGCTGTCATTATAGCAGGTGCCAAGTTTCTACAGGCCCAATTCTGAAGTCATCACTCAGGGCCGAACCTTGCTCCCCAAGCTCATGCCAATATTACCATTGAACTCACTGTGGGTATTGATCTGAGCAAGGGATTTGACCCCTTCTCCTTACTCCGGCAAAATTCCAAGTGCAGTCAACATGGTTTAGATTAAGAATTTGAGGAGCGGGTTTTAAATTTAGGGTGGAATTCTGTCCTCGGTTACACTGATGTAAATCTGATGCAACTTCAGTATTTCAGTGAAGTTACTTCAAATTTGCAGCACAATCTGGCCCTAATTATAACTTGGCACAGTTTTGTCCAGTCTTTGCTCTGATTTGATAAGGGCAACTGCAATTTAGTCTAGTCGATCAAGCTTTTCAGGCATCTGGATTTGGCAGCACCAGGCTTGAATTTCCTAGCAAAGTCATCTTTTCATGATCATTTTAAGGGGATCTTTTAAACTGTAGATTCCAAAAAGCTCATCCCTTGTTCACGAGTTAATAAAAAAGCCACTTTCCCCTAAAATAAATATTAATAATAATTATTTATTATTGTTATTAATAATAATAATAATAATAATAATGAACTATTTACAGTAGAAAGCGATTCATCACCTTGCTGAGTTTCCATATTTTCTCTCTACCACTAATTTAAAAAAAATAATTAAAGGGGATTATTGTATCTTTTTAAGTGTCATGTTTAAAGTTATGTCCAATACATTATCTGGCTGGCTTCTGGAGTTTTGACAGGGTAAAACTTTTGTTGTTTCGCACTGAGAGGCAAATGACAAATATCACTTGGCAAAATCAGTTTATCACTGAAGCTTTTTTTGGTCTCACAAAACTTCATGCATATTCATATAAGGGGCCAGAAGCTCTGAAGAGGAAAGAACTCTCTTCTCCCTCTCTTGGTGAAAAGGGAAAAGTTCTTCCATAGAGAGCTTCATGTGCCTAGCCTACCTACTAGCAATTTCTCTAGTGACATTTGGGGAGTCACTATAACTATAAACAAACTTAGACTTTGAGTGGCAGGGACTCCCAGAGAGGCTCAAGAGGGGTAGGAGTGCTTACCTTGTGGCAGAGAGCTCATTTCTAAGCAAGTAGCATTCTGCTCCAGGGTCTTAAGCGCTCTTGGATCTTCTCCCATGGGGACTTCGCTATGAGAGACAATGCAGGCTGAGGACTCCTTTGTGAGAGACAGCACAGACCGAGAACTTTGCTGTGAGAGCCAATGCAGTGGTCAACAGCAGAGCTAAGTGGATCAGAGCCAGTGCTAGGCATAAGCACACTAAGCAATTGCTTAGGGCCCTGAGCAGCTTAAGAGGGCTCCCTATTTACTTTTTATTATAAGAACTTGCCTGTTTTAGTATTGCAGGGGGTGGGGAGTAATATTCCTGCTTAGGGCCCCAATGGATTAGCACTGGCAGTGGATTCTGGAGAGGCCCCACCTACCTCGCAATTTAATAAAGAAAAATCGCTTAGCTGAGTTAAGTGGTGGTTCCTCTGGGCTGGACCGGGCAAGCAACTCCCTTGGGACTGGAGCTAGACCTGCAAAGGGACACCTGGATTGCTGCTACTCACTGATCCCAACCATGAGTGGGGTTCGGTGCATGGGTAAGGTGGTGTGGTCAAGGGTGGATTCCCTGTGGGACATGCTCACTGGTGGCTGGAAGGAGTTAGACTGACCACTACCAAAGTTTCTGGAAGGGCAGTGGAGTGAGGGGGTATTTTATTCTTTATTTGCCTATATATTCTGTTGTGGCGATTTTGTCACATTTGTTCACTTTCCCTTAATTAAATGTCCTTGTTTGTACATAGTCCCAGAATGTTTCTGCCATAGAGGAAGTTCTGCCTGTGAAGGCCATCCAGGGAGGCACCTTTAGTTTCTCCAGGTTTCTGGATGGGGTCTCGATCTGGTTTAGTTATTTGTCAAAACAGACCCTAGATATATTGAATCCGGCCCTTACTACTGCCTTTAACTATCTGATTCTGCCACCTTCCTCATGCTGAATAGTACCTTACTCTGTGAGTAGCCCTACTAACATTAATGTGACTAGTTATGTGGTGGGTATTACTCTACTTAAGTCAGGGTGGCAGAATCTGGCTTTTAAGAGACCATTAGTAGTATTCAAACTGTAATAAATTGATTTCAGATTCATGACGACGTTTAGAAAAAATAGTCACATCAGGTGAAAAATTACTTCTATCAACTGTTGGGAAATTTTGCTGGAGAACCCCCACTTGGTGTCCTGCTATGATATCAACATTTTTCATCTGCCCTGGTTGAGAAATCCAGACCATACTGTAAGTTCAATGGGATAGTCTTCCTGTCCTCAGTCAGGAGGTTGTCCCCAAGAAGTTTGGTAGGAAATGCGATGAGGTTCATTAACTCTCCTCTTATTGCTGAAACAGTGCTGGAGACCATAGAAGCTCTGTGCTAGACAAAGTCATCTGTGTGCAGCTGGTTGTGTGGGAGCAGTGAGAAATGCCTAAGAAGGAAGGTGAACAAAGATATGATTAAAAATATAGGAAATCGAATATGATTTCAGACCAATCCAACCAAATGGATTTTACTCCATTGCTCTCGTCTGCCAGTGTGTACACTTAGAATTTTGAAAACTCACAATTGAGGTTGGAGCTTCAGCTTTCAAACAGTTGGGAAAGTCATACTTCAACTACAGTTTACATAATCTTATATTCTTGTCTATTTTATTTATTTGCCCTGCATACATAACAAAAATAATACAGCTATATTCTCGATAGATTTTCTTTCTATCTGATTTTCCTAGAGAAAAACCAAAACCTTGTACCTGGACACCCTCAAATTATGGGGAATTTCAGACTGGGATGCAGAACTCAACTTTGTGACTGGAAAGCCTGTTCCAATTAGATTTATTTGTAGGAGGAAAGCAAGGGAAATCCACTCCCCTCTAAGTTACCACCAGTCTCATGGCTCTAACAGCAACATTTTCAAACAGTCTCAAAATTTGCACCCAAAATGTTGTGGGCATTATCATTGGCAAGCAAAAATAACAGAATGTTGATGTCTAAATATGTTGGTTCTTCCCCTTGAAAGGCAAATGTTGATCCCACTTGAGTCAGTAGAGAGTTTTGCCTGCGAAGAGGGTGCAATATCAGGAGCACTCTGATTTGCAGGTGCAAACAGCATTTGCACCTGCAGAACAAGAAGCTGCAGATGTCAAAATTCTGTTATTTCCTCCTGCAAATAAGAATATCTGCAAAACTGCAGGCACAAAATTAGGTTCCTTATTGAAGTCCATGTAAAAATGTAACCTTAATGTTTTAATAACTTTCCGGTCAGACTGTGTATTTTCCCCCTTCTCTTTGTACTTTTCTGTTGTGTGCCTTTTCATTTTCAAACTGGAATATGATACTATTAACCTCAAGTCAGAGCTTCAAGATCTGTGTGAGACTACTGTTTCCCTATCCTCCAGTGGCTGATCTAGGGATTTTACAAATAAGCCACTGGTCTGGGCAGACTGTTTTGGAATGCAATAACATGCATTATATTTATATATTCGCAAACAGCTAAGAAATTTACAAATTAGTACCTCCTCTCAATGCATATCAATCAGATTACACATGTAAGAAAGAGCGGCAGGATATGAACATAAGATATACACTGTGTTTTGTGTTTATTGTGTTCATTCCCTTGTCCTTATTTAGCCTTTGGTAGGAATCCATATGTGAGAAGGGGCTAAAAGAGCAGCTCTTAAAATTAAATCATATCTGAATTAACCTTAACAAAAGTAGTACCTGAATATTTACCAACTAAAAGCTATGCTGTCTAGTGCCTGCATTTATTAAATATGTTGGTCTAACTTCCACACTTAGGCACTGCCACAGTGATTGTGTGAGAAGGCTTGAATTCCTGTATTAGTCCAGTTTGTCTGCCAGTATGTCTATCCTTTTTGCAGGTGTATGAGTTACAGCCCAAGGCAAAAATCCCCATGCCTTCCCTAAAGATCTCAAGGAGCAGTCCAGATGGTTCCAATTTGAGGCCTTCACTTGGTGATGTAGCTGTATTGAGTTTCTTCCCTGAAACCAACAAAACCTGCTTTAGCATTTTGCTTGGATTAAAATATTTGTCCCTTTTTTCACAGGGCAGAAGAGGGACTCCTGAAGCCACTGAAGGAAGGAAATCATTACAGGGTTCTACAGAAGTAGGTCATGTGCTACAGCTGCTCATAGTTTAAGAGGAAGAAACATGGGACCTCAAACATGGAACATGACTCCTTCAAAATGCTTGAGAGCAACCCAAGAAAAACATCCTCAGAGGCTTATTTAATAAATATTATCTATAATAGTCTCAATGTGTGCTCATGTTTCCTTAGGAGTTTGCACCTACTTCCCAGAGCTAACAAGATTCCAAAGTAGAACACAAAATAATTTAATGAAAAGGATTTAATAGTTTGTGTAAAGCTAATATGGTCCATTAAGAACTGTCATTTTATAAACAATGAAGATATGTTACCTCTCCCCTTCGCTGTAAAGTCATTCCAAGCAAGATTTGTAAACAGTCAGTAATGATCTACAGAACATGCATGAAAGACAATTAAGGCTACATTTGAGAAATCTGTCCCCCCTCTCCCCTTCCCCCCGTTAGTTTTCTTGTTAAATAAACCTAGTATGAGTGGATAAATACATAACAAAGATTACATATATGCATGCACATATAGATATATGGATTTCATTAACAATCATACAGCATTCATTATCTTAAAAACTCTACTATTTCCACAGCTTGCAAAGTGCCTAAAGTGAATTGTTAAATCAACTGAACAATTTTTAATTTAATGCAAACTGTCACTTCAGTATTTTGTTTTTTTTTCTTGATAATGAATGAATGTTTTGTGATATTTGTATAGACTGAATCCACTTTATTTTAAAGCTGTGAAAACAAAATCTTATGGATCAAATGGTGTTAATTTCAATGTATTGGGTTCATTCTTTGCACAATGAAACTTAATGGACTGTAAAACCTATGTGTGTGTAAACAGGGAACACAGGGTCTGATTATCCTTACACCTACTACAGTCTTACACTGATGCAGGGCGTAATTTGTAAAGAAAGAGGTGCTGGAGCTCAAGCAATTTTTTTTACTTCATAACTGATACAGCAAGTCCTGAGGTGCCAGGGGTACGTACTGCCAACCCTACAGGTGCCAGGACTCAAATTAAGCACTGCACTGATATAACTCTAAGGGCTGCTGTCCCTGTGTGGGTATGGAGAAGGGCGCAAAAAGGTTATAAAGAGGGCACAGACGGCCCCCCACAGAATATCCCTGTCACGGGGAGAGTGTTCTTTGCCAGGTTCAGAGACAATATCCTGTCTGTGTGCTGGGATCCCTCCCTGCCCCTGTTGTAGGTGACATATCTTAGTGGGCTGGGAGCAGGGCCAAAAATAAGGATCATGGATGGAATGTATTTTATTTCAGCTATTCTTTGCTGCCATAGTGTCCCCCAGAAAGCTATTATAAACCAGCACAATTTAGAGAAGCCTGGGCTAAAAGTATGGATTGATAAAGGTGCCTTATCCCTCCCCACCTTTTCCCTCCTCCTCACCAGCCTTTCTTGGGACAAGTGCAGAAGAGGAGTATGGGAGAATCTGGCCAATTGACTTGGAAGGAGTTACTCCTGACATACACTTGGGCAAGTAGGTGCACAATCAGACCCCCAAAGTGCACTTCTTATTACATGATCTGGCAGCAGCTGGAACAGAGGATCAGAAGATAGGGTATTTCTAACTGAATGCATATGAGAACATAGACATACTTTATGACTTATAAATTGCAGTGTTCTCATGCATTTTGGAGCACTCGAAACACTTGTTCTTAAGTACTTTAAATATGCTACACTTAGTACTTGTCTTTAAGCACATTTTAAAGATACTTAAAGCATAAATTACTTTTTTAAAAATCTGCAAGTACTTTTCCAAAACAGTTTTTTGAACCAATCACATCCCTCCCAACTCTCTCAGTTTCTGAATGGCCCTCAGAATCCACCGTCTTGGCCTGGAGCTTTATACCCTGAGTTCCAGCAACGAGGGCTTTTATTTTTCTGTTGGCCTTGCTGTTGTGCCAACCAGGGACGGTGGGAGCTCTGCCCCCCTTCTCTTCTCATTGGTAACTGCAACTGGCCGCGGAGATGCTTGCTCCCCAGACCTGGGGTGAGTCAATACGGTATATGCGTAGGGAGCAGAGGGAAAGGGTTTTCAGGGGAAGAGAAGGCAGACACATACCTCTCAGAGAGTCCTGCATTGAGAGAACAAGCCCAGGAGCTCCATCCCCTGCAGGATGGAGTAAGAAATGCCTACCAAGCCAATGGGCATGCTCCAGTGCTGTAGTGGCTGTTGGGAATACAGGAGTTGAAAGTACTAGTATTTGCACTTGTAAATACAAAAGCATTGTTTACACAGTGTACTTACACTTATAAATACTTCTGTGATGGTGTTAGCAATTATACTTAAGTTCCTTTGATCAATATTTACAACAACACTGATAAATTGAGTTCTTTCACTAAAAAAGACAAATGTTCTGGGGTTTGTTGTTTTTTACAGTATTTAACTTATTTAAAAGGAAGCAAAGAAGAAGAGAAGAGAAGAAGCAAAGACTATCATTACTGTGGTTACACATCTACCTTCTAAAAGATTCATTCACACTACTCTACTGAGGTACTTTTAGCAGTATCCTTAGGCAGAACTTGCAAACCAGATATGAAAAGTCATATTTAAAAACAGAACAAACAATTTATAAGAGAGCAGAATAAAATGGCAGACCGATAATGACAGTTTTTGTTAAAAATCTTTAGTCTATTAAGATGGCTGAGTGGACATTAGGCTGTGAATAAGCATTGCATAAGCCTTTCACTTCTGGAGACCCTACTTCAACTTCTATATAAATTGTAATGAAAATTAACCAGTATTTTCTATATCTCCCTTACACAATCAAAACATTCACACAAAAAAGAACAAAAAAACAAGCATCTATTTGATGTTATGGTAACTCATTTCTAGAATGTGTGTCAAATTTTGGATCAATGAGAAGGAATACATTTTAGGTCTGCCTCCTCAGGTGCTGTCAGTTGATGTAGTTCCACTGACTTCATGGAGATACACTGATTTATGCCAGCCATTAAATCTTAATTCTGATATATTCTAGAATATAGAAGGGCTCAACCCAATTCCCACCCTAGTGAATGGAAGTATGCTATCTGATTTTAATTTAGGAGCTGGATTGGGCCTAAACCTAGCATTAGAGACATGTCACAGATTCTTCCAGCATGGCTGATAAAATTCAAGCAAAAGGATAAAGATTCCACAAACAGCCATAAACATGAGTGACATTCCTATTGAGATATTCAAGGCATTTAATGTACTGTAAATTAGCTTACAATATGAAGGTCAAAAAGGTGAAAATACAAAACTGCTATCACCTAACAGAAGGGTTCTGCATACAAAGAATAATTTAAAGAAGGAAAAGGAACTGGACTGATATGTTGTAAGGTTTGGCAGCGGAGCTGTGTCCCCTTAGGAATCTGACCCTAATTCAGCACTGAAGTCTACAGGACTATTCATGTGCTTAAAGGTAAGCACATGCTTAAGTGTCTTGCTGAATTACATCCTCTGGAAGGGGAAGGTTTCAGATCAAAGTCTTTGGATCATGCCAGTCTTTAGTTTCTATGGTCTTAGTTATAGTTGTCGACATGGACAACAGATACTATGGAATTGTTCCAGCATCGATGTCATCGAGAATTATGCCACCAATGTCAATGAGAACAGAATCAGGCCCTGTAGTTACAAAAGTAATTAAAGTTTTCCACTAAATAGTGATTTTTAAGATACTTTCATGGAACTTATAACTTTGTTTTCATCCGTATTGATATGTTTCTGATGTTTGCTTACTTTTAAGATTTCTCAAGTATTTTGGAGAGGAATGGAAGGTGGGACCCAGAGTGGGGAATGAGATCATCATATTAAAATTCACCTTGCATCTGAAAAATGTTCAGTGCTTTAGAGTTCTTCATGAACACATAAAAGTTCAGAATGCAAAATACTGCCATGGACAGGTGTACCTAACATAGTCTCATCAGACATGCTGGGAACGTTTGAGTTTGATTTTTGAAATACTGTTAGCTACTCTACGTGGAGGTCTTGTTGGAGGTAAGCAGTGAATTGGTGTTTAGTGATGCAGGTGACAGCACTCGTTAATTTTGGGGAAGAGGAAAGAAAACTCAGAATTCTCAGGGAGACAGGCAGATAGTCTTGTGTGTCTGTTTGAAGAATTTATGCAAGCTCCCTCTCATTTTAATGAGAAGAAAAAATAAAGGACACTGGTAAAATAACAGCTTAAGCCCCAATTCAAGTAAACATACTAAAGCCTATCTTTATTCAGTACAGCAGTTTTTTCCATACTTTACTTTAAGCACATGCTTAGTTCCATTGACTTAAGCATGTGCTTATGTTCTGTCCTGAATAAGGATGGGTTGCTGAATCAGGGCCTACATTAATAATAAACAGCTGTGTGTTCATTTGTGAGTAATAATAATTTGTACTTAGGTAGCGTCTTTTCTCTCACTATCTAATGCTTTGCAAACATTATTGAATTCACTTTCCTTCCACTCCAGTGATGTAAAAACCTAGCTGGCTTCAAGACTGAGCTTGATAAGTTTGTGGAGGGGATGGTATGATGGGACAGCCTAATTTGGCAATTGACTGATCTTTGAACACTAGCGGTAAATATGCCCAATGTCCTGTAATGGGATGTTAGATGGGGTCAGTTCTGAGTTACTGCAGAAAATTCTTTCTGGGTATCTGGCTGGTGAGTCTTGCCCACATGCTCAGGATTTAGCTGATCACCATATTTGGAGTCAGGAAGGAATTTTCTCTCTAGGGCAGATTGGCAGAGGCCCTGGGGGGTGTTTTCACCTTCCTCTGAAACATGGAGCACAGATCACTTGCTGGTGGATTCTCTGTACCTTGAAGTCTTTAAACCATTATTTGAGGACTTCAATAATTCAGTCATAGGTCAGGGGTCTATTACAGGAGTGGGTGGGTGAGGATCTGCCCCCTGCGTTGTGGAGGAGGTCAGACTAGATGATCATAATGGTCCCTTCTGACCTTAGAGTCTATGAGTCTATGTAGGAAAGTGTTATTATTGCATTTTATATATGGGGAAATTAGTACAAAGAGGTTAAAATCACTTTCCCAAGATAACGGAAAATGGCCTGTGACAGAATGAGGAATATCACTTAATCTGAACACCCACTTCCGTGCTTTATTCACAAGACCATAGTTTCCATTCGATTTGTCTAAAACAAGCAAAAGGAAATTTAATTTGATGTCTTCATTTAAGACAAAGGTATCTTCATTTACATCACCACTAATTTTTTTCTTCAAAACAAGCAGATTTTGAAAGAATGGAAGCAGAGGTATGTCTCATCTGTTCCCTAAATTACACACAAAACTTTGATGAACACACCCAGATAACTAAAAGAATGAAAGTGATAGATTAGTATATTGATGCATAATCACTGTCTATAATGAAGGACTTATGAGCAGCATGATTTTGAGAACAATTACTTGTAATTAAAGCTGTGCTGGTTACAACAATACAAAACAAAACCACCTTTGTGTATAACAGCAATTAATTACTTTTTTCAATGAGACTAGCTCTTAAACGTCTGTGCTGCTATTTATATCTGACCACATTCAGAATTCAGAAGCGATATGAAATAAGTATTGTTTAGCAGTATTATTTTGTTTTTAGGGTAGTGTAAATATCTGCTTTCTTCAGATAACATCTCCTGAATGAATTAAAAGCTAACCACTTCTACAAGACTAGAATATGAACCACTCTTGTCATTGTGATGAAAGGGAATTTTAGGCAGACAAACACTGTCTTATGAAGTCAGTGCATCTATCTAACTTACCTATCTGTTTATCCATCTCATTTTGATTTTGCACATCTTTTGATTCAATGACATTAAAAGATGGTTTCCAAAACCCAGCCTGCATGGTGTTGCAAAAATAAATTCAAAACACAAATACCTAAGACCATCCCTAATTAAAATAAGATACAAGACTTGATCCTAATTCTGAGAGTGGCTGAGCATATGCAACTCCCTTTAACCCTGCTCTCTCTCTCTCTCCCCTCTCAGGCTCTCAGCACACTTATTCATCACCGAGGCCTATACAAGCAGCTATCGGTTACAACACTTCTTTGGCTTCCATTCTGCTGGAAACTGGGGCTCCTTGGTGAGGTAGTTAGGCCCCTCCTCCTAACAATGGCGAGGAGTCTCCTGGCAGCTCCACCTAGCAACTGGCAGCCATGTGGCATGACACTTCCCTGCACAAATCTGTTTTCCACATGATCTGCCACCCTCCCTTGGACCACCAGGAAGCACTCCACAGACTGCAGCTTGAGAACCTCTGGACTGAAGAGTGGATTATCTCACCCCAGCCTTTACAAATATTACTTGGCCAAAATATATAAGAAGCACATGCATGAGATGTGATAATTTTCTAACTATAAGGATAGTTAAGCACTAGAATAGGTTTCCAAGAAGCTTATGTAATCCACATCATTGGCTTGTTTAAGAACAGCTTAGACAAACACCTTTCAGTGATGGCCTAAGTAGACTTGGTCCTGCCTCAGTGTGGAGGGCTGGACTAGAAGACCTCTCACGGTTCCTTCCTGTCTTACATTTCTATAATTCATACCAACAGCCATATGAACATTCTCACCCAGATAATGGCACATTTAATACTTACGAAATGTCACATATGCCCTTGGAATAAAGCAACAGAAAGTTTCCTTTAAAATCATTGGCAGCACTGTTGACAAATAAAACTCGCCATATAACTGCAGGCTATTTTGCATATTCACTTGTGAGTGAGAATGATTGAAATAATGGCTGGGTTTCATGTTTTTTCCAAGCTGTCACACGAGGTCTCTGCTACAGCTCGGCCACCCATGGAATGCCACGATTCATTTTTTGGCAGTCGGATCTTTCTTTTGATCCACAGAACTATTCTCCATGTCTGTATCAGCAGCTCAGAGTGACATGAACTGCGACGGTGTCCACATGTACACAGTTCTACAAGTAAGTGAAACAGCGAGTGGTTCCCCCCGTTTCTCATAATAGCTGGAGGTTGCGAAAACATTCAGAAAATCTGACAAATGTATACTGTGATGGTGGTTGCTGCGAGGCAATCGCCATACAGTAATATATGATCTTGGCACAACAAGAGGCCCAAAGGCTGGGATTTCTGAGATAGCAGCCTTCCCTCAGCACCCATCAGGAGTATGCAAAAGCATCCTGGTATAATCAGAGCACTCTAGCTAACAGTGAGGTTTAAGCCTCTTTGTCTGAAAATAGCACAGCAGCTCTGCAAAAGGAGCTATGTTTTTCAGAAAGTTGTGAACTTATGAAAATGGAGTTTTGGAATTGAAGCTATTCTGAGGCCTTAATGATTGCTACCACTGGAACGTACCTAGCATACTCCTGGGTACGACAGATACTGCCACGCAGCCACTCTACAGTAATGTAACAGTAAGATCTGATGGAATTCAGAATGTTAAGTGTGAAAGAGGAAGAGAAGGGGGAGCCACTCACATATTATGGGAATGAAGAGGAAATACTTCAGCTACCTCATTTCCCCGCCTCTGAACACAGCTTTTGCTCTCCTTTGTCTCTAGCCTATGGTGCACTGACAGCCCATTCAGGCACAGAAGGACTTGGCAAAATACAAGGTTATCCTCAGACAAGATTTTTTCAACATGCGTGTCTAATATAACTTGATCTGACACAAGTAGAACAGATTTGAGTATCTATACAGAGACAGATATGTGTCTTCACAGACACAGTACTTACATTTAAGGTACTAGAGTTCCTGCTGAAATTCAGGGGGCACTCCTACTATCTTCAATAACTTACACGTAAGTGACTACACTGACATTAGAATTTTAAATGAAATGTTAATGATTTTCCACCCACTTTTCCCCTTTACAGCAGATTCTCAGGAATCAAAGAAATCAGAGTGGAAGAACCAGATGTGAAGGTGTGCACATAAACAGGCTCTAAGACATAGAAGCCCAGCTTCTCAGCTGATATAAGTCTTCATAGGTCTATTGATTTCTAAGAGAGAGGGGTGAGGCAAAAATACTTATAACCATACTTAAAATGATCATGTGTTACACTTTGATTTTGTAACTGGTATTTCTTTAACATTTCAGCTTGTGTATATTTTTCCTTCATAGAAACATAGAAACTGCATTCAGACTGCATTTAGTTAGCTGCCTTTCATTTCTCTTTTCCACTATAAAGTCTCCTTGTAATACCGTCTCTATTTTTCTAGAAAGATTTAATCTGTTCCATTTGGTATTCTGTACTCTGAGGTAGTTTCAGTGGCCAGCAATGCCTTTTTGCATCTGTGTTTAGCATAAAAATTGTGACTGCCTCTCCGATGTAGGTCTTGCCACAGTTACCTATACCTGTGTTATCCCCGAATTCAACTACAGGAATGTTACGGTTAGAAGCCGCAACTGAGGCAGAATGCAGCAGCCTGCTTGTTTCATGGTGTTAGTTACTAGGAGCACAATACACCAGTGCTCAAAAGCCTACACTCCAGGTGTAGTTCCAGGTTTTGACACTGATCTATAAAACGCTATATATTTTCCTGGGAAAAATCTGATAGTAGCAGACACTGTCATGGATCCCAGTATCTCACACTACTACCTGTGAGCTCGAAGATGATATAAAGGCAGATGTGGATGTTGTGGATGAATACAGACCAGTGTCAGGAAAGAGCTTACACCAGCTAGAAAAAGCAACTTTGACAGACATGCAACTTCAGGAAGTTCTAAGTTACATTAGGGATGGTTGGTCCAAGAATCTAAAGGACACTAAGGGAGTGACGAAAGACTCCATTGCGCTGTGTGGACAATTAAGCAAGTCAAATAGACTCATAACTAAAGGCAATTGCATCATAATTCCAAATTAAATGAGAGGAGAAATCCTAAACCTCATACATCAGGGACATCAAGTATTAACTAAATGCCATGAACGGGCTAGCCAATCAGTGTGGTGGATGGGCATCAGCAAGAACGTTAAGTATCTGCACGTAAACATTGCAGAACTAACAGACCAAGGCAACACAAAGAACCTTTGATAACACCACCTCTACTTGGCAGAACTTGGAAGAGACTAGCTGCAGATTTTTGTAGATTCAGAGGATATCATTACCTGGTCGTCATGGACTATTTTCCAGGTATATAGAAATAATGTACTTGAAAAACATAACATGTGTTATCAAGAAAGTGAAGTGCACTTTTGCTCACTTCGATATTCCAGAACTAGTCATAAATCACAATTCACTGCAATAGAATTTAAGTAATTCCATACAAAATATAATTTTTATTATATTACTAGCAGTGCACATTAACCACAAGCAAATGAAGAGGCTGAAAAAGCTGTACTGACAGCCAAGAAATTCGTACATCAGGAAGATCCATTCCTTGCTTTTCTGAGTTACAGATCAACACCAAAAGCAACTACTGGATGTAGTGCAGTACAACTCCTGATAGGAAGACAACTCAGAACTACTGTTCCAACTTTGTAAAAAAATCTATCTCCCAAGTGGCAAGACATGAAGAGAGAGTAGCCAAATCAGATAAAAAGGCAAAAAGAGCCTATGAACACTTTTACAACAGACATCACTCAATTAAAGAACTGCTGGGTTTAGAACCAGGTCACTATGTTCATTGCACAGTGGATAGAGAAAAAGGATGGCCAACTCCATCTGTGATAAAGAAAAAGAATTCAGTGCCCCGATCATATATGACTGAGAGACTGGCAGTGGAGAGTTCAACAGAAACAGTCAGTGTTTACAGTTTGTTCCTCAGAAAGAACAATCAACAAAGCAAACTCTACAGATGGCAGATGCAGAATAAGGAAAAGGAGACTCAGAGGTTCCAAACCAACCCCAGCCAGTGATTGCAACTAATGGACAGCCAGCTGACCAAATTGTTATCCGTTTGGGTCATGTAATTAGAAAGCCAATACAATTCAGAGACATTTAACAGACTTACTCATATTGAACTTCAAAAATAGTATGCTAGAGTATATTTTGTAGGCGGTAGGAATGTAAAACTTGAAAGGGAACATGTAAATAGAATACTAAACTGTTATATTGTTCAGCCACTAGGTGGTGCCGTGTGTAAAATACCTCATCTTAGTTAACAGCTGTATCTGGCAGACAATGCTTGATTTGTAATGAAAGAGGTGCCTGGGCTCAAGCAATTTTTTTACTTTCATAAAGGGTGAGGCAAGCCCAGAGGTGCTGGGGTTACAAACTGCTCATCCTTGGCACAAATTAAGCACAGCTAGCAGAACGTGAACAACAGGATGTTATAGTGACCACATCCAGTGTGTGTGTCTTGCTGTGTGGGAATGTAGAAGAAATACATGACGATGGGGGCCCTGACTATGTGGGAGCCAGCACAATATTTGAGGTCAGGTGATGTACTCTCACTCCTGATCTCTGGGCCTGAATGGCAGGATGGTGCTTTTACTGGAGTTTTCCAACAGTTTACTCCAAACTGACGGTGAGGTGCAGTTATAGTTTACTGGGGATGCTAAATTCCTTATTATTGCATATTAATTAAATATTATATTGTTATTGTGTACATGACCCCGAAATAATTTGAAGGCTTCCTTAAAAAAATAAAAACATAAAATGATAAATGTTGTGACGTATTTGGTGCAGCTCTAAGAGAGTGTTGCTACCTGGCTTCGTTCCCCTCAGGGAAGAAGCAGCCAGGCAAGTGAAATAACTGCTGGATTATTGGTCTAACAGCAAAGTCGCCGCCATCAGATCGACCTATCTGGATTGATTGAGTGGTCAGTGTAGACCACTCAGTTGATCCAGAAGTCGACGCTGATAAACCACCCCCTCAAATGGTGTAGCGCTGCATTGACAGGAACACAGTTCCTGTCGGCGCAGTGCAATGAAGACACCACGCAGAAGGGAAGCATAGCAGTTGGTGGGAGTTACGCAGGCTACTCTGTGTAGCTTGCGTAACTCCCGTCGACTGCCACCGAATCGCCAGGTAAGTGTAGACCAGGGCTAGGGATGTTGGGTCTGGACACACTTTATAATCAGGCTGGGCAAGAAGAACAAGTACTGAGAAGACAGGGGTAACTAAGAGTTCGTTTTTAAAAATTAGTTTAATCTAATCTGAGACTGCAAACACTAAAATACGAGAAGATTGTTGTATTGTTATTGCCTGGTGTCACTACTGTTTTTCCGGTCTACTATCTAGTGTAGTGGGAATGCCCTAGCTATAATACAAGGCTGCCAGAATGTCGTATTTGTTCCACTCTCAGTAACTGCACACTGAGTAAAGGTGTCATTTTTGGCCCATGTTCTTGCTGATCCACCACTTCATTGGATTGTAATGACCTTCCCAAAAATATTTTCCTCAGAGGTGGTGCTTCTTATAGTGATATCACAGTATGGTGAAGCAAGGACCTTTATCCATGGATGCTGGGCTTCTGCTAATCAAAGCCTTCACCCTCTGCATGTGGCTCAGTAAATGTACCAGGCTTCTCTGGGGGAAACAGAAAAAAATGAGTGCTGCATTTGAACAATGCATGATAATCTTTAATAATAATAATAAAAAAAAAGAAGATAAAAGTTGGGACTTTTAAGAACCTGAGCCTGTAATGTTTACTCCCACCTGAAGTCAATGGGATACTCACAAGTATACTGGAGTAAGCAAGGGTCACAGGATGGGTTCAATTCACAGTAGCTTGACTAATGTCAGTAATGTTGTCTGTCATGCTGAAATAATTCCATGCCTAAAATCAGACAATACACTGACTTGTTTCTAGAGACCTCCATCTCAGGTCCCGCAGCTATGAGACTATATGAATCAGGAATGTTCTTTTTTGACAGAGAGTACCATTTGTAATGTGTCATGGCACTGGTTAGAGTCTAAAATCCTTTTGTCTAGGAAAGCAACCCTAGAAAAGCACTTAACGGTGTGCTTAAGTAATCTCTTGAATCAGGACCTCTTTTTTCTGTACTTCACATTATTTTTAATTAAAAAAAAAGAAAAGCATACTGTATGCAATGGTAAAACTATGACACCAAATAATATTACCAAAGATAAACGTTACTTTTATGCATTAAGTTCTTTTCCTTATCTCTTTTAGTGTTTAATCTAGTGAAAGGATATTTGTGTATGTTTCTTCTCAGAAGGATCTGCCCACTTCCCTGTTTCTCTTTCTTAGCCCTGGTCTACACATACCACGTGATTTGGCGGCAGTCGACGGGAGTTATGCAAGCTACAGCTGTGCTTCCTTTCTGCGCGGCATCTTCACTGCAATGCGCCGAAGGGAACCGCATTCCTGTCGACACAGCACTACCTCACTTGAGGGGGTGGTTTTACTGTGTCGACTTCTGGATCGACTGAGCAGTCTTCACTGACCACTCAGTAGATCCAGATAGGTCGATCTGATGGCCGTGACTTTGCCGCCATCAGTGTAGACATACACTTAATCTTTTTGGTAATCTTGCAATGCTTTCTATACAGGAAGGCATCATGGCAGAGTACAGTACATGCCAGCTGGCGAAGTGATGGGGTCCTAGCAGGCTTTTGGCACTGGGAACACTAATGCATGTATATAGGCTGATGTGAATAAGGTGAATGAAATACACAATTCCAGACTTTTCCTATGATTGTAGTATGTTAAATATTTGCTGGTGTTTTTCATTTTAAGAGTCTAATAAATGGTAGGGAAGCCCATGTAAAGGCACAACAGCAGCCCAAAGGTTAACATATAAGCAGTATTCTATCCTCTTTTTACTGCTGTTCATGACCATAAAGTAGTCATTAAAATGGAAAACAAGATGACAAAAATAGTGATCTATCTTTGAACCCCAAGATCTTAAAAAATTAGTATACTGAGGGATAAAGCTGTATGGATGTAATTTTTGTAGCATTTCTTAGTAGAAAGTTATTAGAATGTGATATGGGGATTTAGACAGCTATAAAACTGAGAGTGAAAATCCAGTTAAGGATGTCCTAGGAAAAAATCTGAAGGGAAATTTACCTCCCCTTCCACATGCACAATGTACCCATCTGTTTTCTGTGTTACATGCAAGAACACTTTCTCTTCAGCTGCTTTTACTCCCATTCTGGCAAAAGATCACCACCCTGGAACCAGACCAGAACTGTAAGGGTTATGTACACTGCCACAATTAAATCAGATGCTAGAAATGAAATTGCTGTCTTTGTCCTCCTTATTCATGAACCTCAGAGAGCAAGACTGAGTATGAATACACAGAGGTATAGTACCTTTCACACTAAACATGATTTAACCTCTTGATGAATGTATAATATATGATCTGGGAAAAGTTATGCATGTAATCTCTATGTTGTATATATTTTGGAGTAGATTGTCAGCTTGTGTAAATTGCCATAGCTCCATCATGAAGCAATGGCAGTTTACACCAGCTGATGATCTGCCCCATTGTATATATACTTTGCCAAACTTGTATTACCATATAGTCATATATTATCCATATTGCCAGATCCACCCATTGCCATCAACTTCTAGCCATTGAATCATGTTATATCTTATACCTTGAAGAGCGCATTATCAAATATTTATTCCCTGCTTGAGCTACCTTCTCTCAGGCTCAGTGAGGTTAGCAGGTAAACCCCTTATAACCTTTCATCAAGTTACCCCTTAGCCTTTTTGTTAAGATAAGTAGATGATGCAAGGAGCTCAATCACTATTTGGCATGTTTTCTAATCCTTTAATCATTCTTGTGGCTCTCTTCTAAATCCTATCCAATTTATCAACATAATTCTTTAATTGTGGACATCAGATCTGGACACAGTATTCAGCAACGGTTGTACCAGTGCTAAATACAGAGGTAAAATAACTGGTCTACTCCTACTCAAGATCTCCCTATTTATGCATCCCAAGATCACTTTATCCCCATTAGCTGTTGTAAATCAACATAACTACACTGGAGCCATGCAGATTTAAACATATTGAGGATTTGGCCAAAGGTGGCAAAATGACTCAAGTAACAGTACTCCAGAGTTCTTGTTGAGCTGTGGCTCCTGAATATTATAATTTAAAATTGTTTGTATCTTTTAATTCATCAGCTGATTAATATAATTTTCTATGTGCACTAGGCACTTAAGGCTTGATCCAAAGTCCTTTGAAGTGCTTAGGAGTCTTTCCATTGACTCCAATGGGCTTTGGATCAGGCTCATAAATTGTGGCATGTTTCAATGATTCTCAAACAAGTTTACATAATGCTATAACGTCAAAATGCCTTTTGTTTCAGAAAAGTTCACTCTTCCTCTTTTCTCTTCAAAGCTTACATGGGCTTAGCACCAGTGAAAGACGTTATTAGAAGCTGTAATAAAACACATATTGTGACCTTTTCTCTTGGATATGGACCTTGTCTCAGCTATCTATGCCTATGTCATTTCCAGATTGGACTGCTGCAAAATGCTGTACATGGAACTATACTTTGAAAACTTCAGGTAGTGCAGAATTCATTGGCCTGGCTGGTTGGACAGTCAGGGTGACATTACAGCAGAGCATTAGAGACTACACTGGCTTTCTGTTTACTTCTGGTCTGCAGTTCAGGGTATTGGAATTGATCTTAAAAGCCTTATATGGTTTGGATTCTAGCTACCAGAGAGATTGCTTCTGTCCCCATAGTCTGTCTCTGCAATCCAGATCAGATAATAAACTCATGCTAACACTCCTTCCATCAACATCTGGGCATGTTACTGGCCAAACATTCTCAGTGCAATGTCCTCAACTCTGGCGCTTGCTTCCTTCATTGGCCCAATGCAGACTGAGGTGTTCGTCCTTGCATGTTGAACTGAAGGCTATCTATATGTTCAAGCTTTTGCCCGAGAATTTGGAGAGTTTTGAGTCTGGTTTATTTAATTCAGTAATATTACATCATCTGCTTTTTATATACATGTGGCCCATAATACATTTTGTGAGGGCACAATTTTAAAAATTGAAAAAGAAGTAGTGCCAGGAAAAACCTTGCCACAAAAACCTTTACTAAGTTATTTAATGTTAGATTGACTGGAATTGAAGAGAGTACACCGGAATTAGATTTGTCCTCTACCATACTTCAGTCTTCTTATTCATGCCTGGAAGGTCTTTAGGAGGCAGGTGCTAAAGGGGTTGATGTTAAGGAAGTTGCCTGTAACAGGGTCACCACCTCCAGGGCATCCCCTCATGACTGGGGTGGCTCTGGAGCAACCCTGCCTCAATTTCCCTCTGATGTTCCCAGAAATAATCCACAAAAGCTTTCTCAGGGCTAGTAACACACCCGCTTGGGGCTAGTTTTGTAACCGAAAGTTCAAAGCAGTCCTTAAAGTCCACCATCACAACACAAAAGTCCATCCTCAGTTCCAGCATATTCTGCCAGTCCTGGGTTTCTTCTTCAATCCCAGCCTGCTCTTCATCAAACAGCCACATCCAGCCCTTTCTCGGTGGAGTCCTTCCTTCCTTCCCTCCAGGCGAGGATGCAAAACTGCTTGAGCTACCTTCTCTCAGGCTCAGTGAGGTTAGCAGGTAAACCCCTGTGCTGTTGTCCAGGCTCTCCCACAGACACTCAAGATTTCCTGCATGAGTCTTTCTCTGCAGCCCCTTTGCTGAAGTTTCTCTCACATTCCACCCACCTCTCTCTCCCTTATTTATCCCAAAGGCCTGATTGAACCACATGACCCATCTTCATTTCCCCCGAGCTAGAGAGCTCACAGGAGGGACTGAGACCCATTTCCCATTAAAGGGCCAGCTCCCTGTGACACTGCCGTAGCAGCTTTATATGATTTGATATACAATGTGGTTCCCTAAATGATAGCATTATTCCTAAAATTATTAAAACAGAGATATCAGTGGACCTGTTATGGAAGAATCATCGGATTTTAGATCTCAGGACTGAGACATGTTTAAGACAGACGTTGATGACTCTAAATTGATATCTAATGTGTTGATAAGGGAAAACATTACAGAAAAATTGAGGGTCAGATCCACAACTACTATAAATTGGTATAGCTCCACTGAAGCCAGTGGAGTTATGCCAACATACTCCAGCTGAAGATCTAACCCTGAATTTTTTAAAAACATGACTTAGTTCCTGTAATATACTTATTTTTGGCTTGAGAGAAGGATCTGAATGTCAAGATTGATTACATGCTTTTTCTGATTTATTAGACCATTTAAAAAAATTATTTTAAATTTAATCAATTAATGGTAGCTATTGTCTTCTGTTTACACAACCCTCATAATTTATCAGTTAAGACTTCTTCTGAGTGTCAAATACTTATAGTATCTTTCAGATCCTCAGGTGGCTGAGATAGGGTTCTTTCTTTAATTAAAAGGAAGAGGATTCAGGGTAATTGTGTTTTGATATTCCCAGATGTATCTAAAATCATTCAGATTAGGAGAGCTAGGTTTCAGTCTTTGAAATTAGACTTTGTTAAATTGGAAGCTGAGGTTGCAATTTTCTATTCACCTAAAATATGAGTGGTTTTAAATAGTACAAGGTAAATCTTCACTGATTATGACAGATGCCAAACGGCTTCTTGATTGAGGGTCAGATTCAGATCTCATTTACCTCAGTGTAAATCTGGAGTAACACCACTGAAGGCAAGTGTAGTTACTCTGGATTTACACCGGCATAACTGAGCTGAAAATCTGGCCCTGAATTTCTACCTCCCTAAAGAAAAATTGTTTGCCACATTAATTGATCTAACTAAAAACAATGGGCCAGGTCCACAGCTGGTGTAAATTGGCATGACGATACTGAACTCAGTGAAGCTCTGCCAGTTTCCACTGTGGAGCACTTGGCCCTATGTTTCTCTGGAAAATATCACCTTTGGGAGATTTCACTGCACTTTATTGATCATAAATTGGCGGGTGGGGAGGTGGTTCGCAACTAAAATTTCATCTGTAGGCCAGATTCACTGGTTGGCTTAAGCTTCTCCGCGTCACTCCAGTGAGGCAAGACAGCCATAAACTCAGTTTAACTGGTCCGTTAAGATGGATTCATGGCTCTTTATGTGTTGCCAAAGCTGGAACGTATTGGTGTATCTGGTCCTACGTATCTGTATTAACCCTGCCATGCCTGCAACTCTGGCTTATCTGATTGGATAAATATGTTTCAATGTTTGTATCTCTTCTTCTATTTGCTATATTTTCCAGCTATTGTAATCTTGTGTAGCTGCCTCACCTGACTAATCCTTATTTGTGGAGGCAGACTTTGCAGGGCTGGCCCCATTGTGTGTGTAAGATTTCACATTTTTGCGATGGCCTTAAAGCTGCCAATAAAAGAATGTTAAAAAAAAAAACCTGAATGTATTACATCAAGTGTTTTATCAGCTGCCTGTAAAGAGGTACCATGCAAACAAAGGGCCAAATCCTTAACCCAAGCAGGTAAAATGGGGACTAGGGGCATACATGAGGACAAGGCAAGGGGCACCTTTCCGCCAAACAGCTGCATTGCTGAGGCTTTCCAGTTCACTGATCCTGCATGGCCATCGCGTAGCCCCACCACAAGGAGGAAGATCAAATGGATGGCTTTCTATCAATTTCAATGGGCTTTGGATCAGACCCTTTGGAACCACAATGCTACGTGCTGTCCGTATGCTGGCATGCAGAAAGGGAGATGAATTAGATGACCTAATGGGTTTTTCCATTTCTAATTTCTACTATTCTGTGTTGCTGCTCCCTAAGTAAGGCTCTGTTTCTTAATGATGTTTAAGAGAGTCTCGGCCCTTTTGGTTTCTAGTACCTTAAGGGGAAAAGTGAGCGCTAGAGCACTAGGAACGTTGTCCTAGCTGCATGATGACACTAACATTTGACTGGTCAGTGCAAATTCAAGAAGCGTCCGCAATGAAGAGTCACCTTGATTCTCAATTTTAATATTCACAGCACTGCTTACGTTTAAAATGTACTAAAAGCTGACTTCACTTTCTGATGATCATGTCAGTGTTAGGAAGTTTGTTTCTCCTCTCTTTTTCAGCAGGAGCCCATTGGGGAGCACTTTTGTTTACAGCCTTCTACTGAGCTCATATGATTTAAAGAGGATGAAATATGTGAAGTTTGCAGCTGTTATTGTGTCATGTTTACATGCATTGATGTGCAGTAGAAACAGAAAGAGTGAGCATGGTCAAGTGAACTACCGTAGGATAAATAGCAATAAATAATTCAGATTCTCATTATAACAGGGACCGCAGCTCCAGCACGTTGGAGAGAGCCTGTCTTTGTGTGAATTGGTATGCAGTAGCTGTTTAGTAGCCATAGCATGTAATCTAGCATTAATATTAACATAAATCAGCAGCAGGAATTAACAATATTTCTAAAGTCTTATATGATAACTGAATTCACTCTATATTATTTAGTCCTCCTGGGCATTTTAATAATCATGTAATAGAAATGTTGGAGTAGTTGAGATATTCTTTATATTGCTCTATGAAAGGTCTTTAACACAATGTCTTTAGCAGACAGTTTTGATAGAATGTGTTGTACAAAAAGAAATATGCCTATTTTGGTAATATGGGTATGTTTCATTAGCTCAGCCTGCAGCGATATGACATTACATTTAAAAAGGAATACAATTAATAACAATGAGAGATTTTTTAGCACTCAGAGTATAGCTGGAGGAACTGAGCCAGGTGTCAGGGCAATTAAGTAGACGCGCTGTATTACCTTTGTCTGAACACTCATAACATCAGCCTGTCTCAATATGTTGAATAGGAGATTTCTTTACAGTAGGATTCCTAATTTATTTTGATGTTTCCTCTAAGTCAGGTAATAATGAAAAGGATTTTTTTGTATTAATCTTTAAAAATGTACAAACCTCAGGAATTAGCATGTCTTTGGATTGGTATATTTTCCATTCTCCATACAGTATATGGAATGAGTGTAAGGGAGATACACACAATAGCTTCTCAGTGCTGAACTTAATGGAAACATTGTATCTGGACTGCGGAAGAGCACAAAATAATGCTGGCCCACGAATCAGATAGTTGCAATCTGAGGGGAAAGTTGTACTTTGAGACTACTAAAATAATCAACATGGGTATTATGTTATTCAGCATTAACCTTTATGTTTTATGTTAAATGACAATGAAACTTCTGGAACAGGATCCTTCCCTAGAGTAACAGTAGCCAGTATTTCTTTCATCTCTAAAGAAGTTTCAGTATCTCCTGCCATCCTAAAAATGCTGTTTTTTCCATTGCAGGCCAGATTGAATAAGGGTAACAGTAGATAAATGGATTGAGCCTTTAGATACAGCCCTAAGTAGGGACTAGCACATAGCTGTGCTGTCTCAGGAGTTCACTGTGCAGCAGAGACAAGTCCTGTAAAGAACAATTCCTCCAGAGATCACGTTTTGTGCTGAAGGTGATGGGGGAAGCTGTGTCAGCCTTTTACCAGATGCAACACACATACTCCACAGTTTGCATCCAGACAGCTCCACTGGCGGGTGCATATGAGGGAGTGAAGTCAAAGCTCCGCCTATTTCTGACCCTCTTGGCCTCATCCCGCCTTGTCCCTCTCCCTCGCTTGCTTTCCCTCCTAGGCTTGCAGCCGTGATCCAGATAGGTGCTACGTGGCTGCGCAGGAGGGGCTGTGGTTGCCTGACTCCCACTGTGTGGCTGTGTAGGGTGAGGGCATAACCTGGCCTTGTGCTATTATGAACATGAAACTTGACTTCTCAAAACAAAACAAATGCAGAAATAAAAAAGGTGTAAACATCTCATGGCTGCATAGTAGGCCCCCCCCTCTAATCCTCGAAGGCATCATCCAGGTAACAAAATAGAATCCCATCAATTCAGAAATAACTTGCGCAGGGGAAAAGAAGGTGCTGACGGCATTTTATTGGTGATCATCGACAGTATGTAAGAGGATGGATGAAAATGCTGCTCTTGTGCATGGTGATGCGGAGGTGCAGGGGATTAATAAACAACTCCATAGCCATTCATGAGTAATGTATTAAAATTTTGTAGATAATGAATTCTTAGCCTGAGAAGCTCCAGGTTATTTCTTACTTACACAGCTCCTTGGTTAATGTAACACTAAGCCAGACACCTCAGCTGCTTGCTGTTTTCCAGTTTCCCAAGGTTTCTGAATGCAGTAATTCTAACTGCCAACTCATGCTTCCTATGACCACTATTTAGTCCCTGCATATATGCAGAAGCACACATCTCTTCAAACAATTAAATCACCCCAAACTGCTCAGGGACTGCAGGCCTGCAAGTGTTATGTGAGCAGTTCCCCTCCCCTGCTAAGTATTATTGACAAATCCATCAAAGGCAGTGATGCATTGGTTTCCACCTTACCTAGAAGGACACTAGGGCAACAGTGACATGCTGTCACCGTGGTAACTGCTGCTGAAGTGAACAGCCTGTTGGGATAGGTGACCTCTGTTGGCAGCATGCCTAGAGATGTAGCAGTCGCATGGCAGCCATGTTACTGGGACCCAAAGGAGCAGCCTAGTGCCCTCCAATTGATTCATTAGGCCTTAAAGGTATCGATCGCTCCAATTTGCGGGAATTTATTATATTGATATTGGACGGATTAACATTTTGTGCCAGACTGGTTCGATATGTGCTTGTAACAGCTTTTAATGATTAATTGACTTTTATGATTCCATCTCAGTGCTGTCAGTGAGCTGTGAACTGTGGGCAGGCTCATTCCCAAGCTGCCTCTCAAGTGGCACAGGGCAGTGATTGAATACCTAGGAAATTAGTGTCCTTGCTGTCTCGTTTTATGAAAGATAAATGCTATGACATTTAATGCAGCTCTTAATTTAGAACAGAACTAAGCAGATCATTTTGCTATTTAATCATAAACAGGTAAATATCAAAACTTGTTTAGCGTTTTACAAGTTAAGCAGACAGACAATGGAGGTAAAGCAAAGCATGCAATGGGGAAAAGGCAGAGGTAAAGTAAGATAATGAGGAGTGGACCATCAGCATTTTAATAACCATAGCTTAATGGAGATAATATTACGTCCACATTCAGGCATGCTCTTCTGCTTAAAAACAAAATCTCTTTGTCTCTTTTTCTCTCAAATACTTTCATTTGCTTTCCACCATGTTAGCTGTAAAGTGAAGGCATGAAATATTGACATGAAATATTTTAAAAAAAAGTGTCACAAATCTGCTACCTAAAACAAATGTAAACATTATGGAAAAATTGCAGAGGAAAACCAAAATTTTATTATACACTATAACAACTGAAAAAGATTGTCTGGAATGCTGTGTGCTGTCAACTCCTACTTTGTTGTATTCATATTTATAGTCTATTCCTCTCCATTCATTTTAATTAAAAAAGATTACAAGTTTCTTTTCAAATAACTGTCTAAGCAAGACATCAGATTATGCATGTTTAGCCATACAAGAACTAAAATGACATATTTTGATTCTCTTTGAAATTTTGTTCTCCTCCTCCTTACCATTCCATATAGTTGAGTTGATTTATATAAGAAATAAGGACACCATGGGCCAGCTTCTCGAAATCATTTGGTCTCTTTGCACCACTTTGGAAGTGAAAAGAGATTGGAGAGCTATCCAATTTCCCTATCTGAGGATTTTTTTGGTGTGGCGTAGTCCCCAGTTAGTGTAAAGCTGGCATAGCTGCTTCCTATTCCATCTGTATTTACAGCACCCTTTCAAGCAGTTTGTTGCAGCCAGGAAGAAGCATGGCTGAAACAATACTGTGCTCCGCCAGTCCCCTGACAGATGGCCCCTAAGAGCAGTGTTTCCCAAACAGTGGATCATGGGAAGGTCCTAGATGGGCTATGGGTCTGGTGTGGAGGGGAGATCTTGGTAGAGGTATTGGAGAGTGAGCCTGCCCTGCATTCACCCCATAGTGGAGGCTCTTGTCCCACAGGGCTGGGCCTGGCTCCCTACTCCAGGCATTGTGACCTGGTACATGGGATTGCGGCACCACTCAAGTTTGGCCCAGCTGTCCAATGCCACTCACTCAAATTTGGCCTGACTGTGCCTCTGCCATGATCCCATGCACCAGATTGCAATGCTTGGAGTGCAGAGCTGGGCCCAGTCCCATAAGACAGGAGATGCCACTGCTGGGTGAGTACAGGATGGATTTGTTCTCCAGCCCCCACTGTCCTTGGACCTCCCTTCTGCACCAGGTCAGGATTAGAGATGCGGTGCTGGGGTGGAAGATACTGCTTTGGGCGGTCAGTGCCCCTTCAGTGGAGCGAGAAGGAGGAGGCAGTGGAAGAGCAGAAGGATGCTGGCTTATGATTTTGGTTCTCCTCTGCCCACAAATTTGGACCCTCGGTAGGTTGCAAAAAAAGACAAAATGCAGTTGGTGGGTTGCCTTACTAAAAATTTTGGGAACTACTGTCTTGGAGGACATAGCCATCTGTTGTAGAGTACAGCATCCTGAGTCTGCTCTAATCTATACCAGGGTTAGCAAAGAACTGACCCCAGAATCAGACTCCCCCAGCTGGCTCTTTTGCAGCCCTTCACACTCCAGTTAGTTGCAACCAGTAGACAATTAGATGTAGCTGAGAATCTAGGCCCATATTTTAATATGTAGCTATAAACTAGTGTTCCTGTTGCAAACTGGCTGGCTAGTTGTCAGAGGCTATGCACAAGGTTCCTTGGCCCCATAATGCAGTGAAGAAATGCCATCTGCTCCCTGTAAAAAAAAAATCACACAATGGGTTTCCTTCTCCCTAACTGAAAGGAACAAATGAAGTGGGGGGTATGGCCTGGGTTTCTTGGCTTACTGAAGAGGTCTGTGCCAGGCAAGTGAGCTGGATAGAAGAACAGCAGGAAGGGAAACAAATGGCAACTCAAGGATGTTGATAAAATCTAAGGATATAATCCTGACCCCAGGAAGTCAATGACAAAACTCCCACTGGCTTCAGTCAGGTCAAGATTTCACTCTGTGACTTTGTCTCCATGTCTGGCCATATTCTGCATTGTTACACCCATTCAACCCCACTGATATTAATCAAATTGCCTGGCTGATGATACTGAGGGCAGAATATGGCCCATTGTTATTACATCACAGTGAATGCTGCATATAATTATCTTTGCTTTGAATAAAATGTGGCTAAATCAGATAATATGAAGTCAGATAATATCATGGCCAAGTTACTATAGTATTATTAGAGCCATGTTTTTCCTCACATTACACTGTGGGACAAATCACAGATGAATAATGACAAATGTTGATAAAGTCATGGATTTTATCAGCATTTGTACATTCTCGATTTGCTTGTCAGTTCTCTCATCTGTCCTGTACACACTGAGCTATACTCTGCACTCAGTTATACCCATTCAACCCCATTGATTTGAATCACTTTGCCTGTCTATTGATGCTCTAAGTAGAATATGGTCCACTGTATTTTTAATTACATCACAATAGTTATCCATTCAAGAAAACAGGAGGACATTGTCGAGCCCTTGTACAAAGACAACATCAATCACTTTACCAAGAAAAAATGTCATTCTGCTGCAATACAAAATCCCAGACATTATATTTCCATTTGTTAATAGGGCAGGTGCCAAATGCAATTTCCACTAGTAGATACTCCTTTTGTTTTGTTTTAATTATTCCTTTTTCAGTGGAATAGCAGGGTTTAATTAGTCGCCTTATAGATTTCTTTGGCAACTTTTGACTATATATATTTCACCGTCTTGATTATGGTCCCCTTTAATTCATGGATGCCCCAAATTAGGAGCATTGCATGGAATCAGTTGCCTTTGGCTATGTTTGGTATTATGTTACCTTCTGTTCAGTTAACGGTGTGTAGATAGGCACTGGAAAACCTCAAAGCTCTTTCTGCTGTTTTGGAATTGAGAAAACAGAAACATAATTGCTTTTGTTGGATCACAATCTTGAATCGTAAAAGATTTTTTAAACATCTGCCCTTCCTTTGATTAGCTTTACATCTTCTCTTTTTTTTTCTACTGTTCATTATTCTGCATTATATTCATTAATGAAAAATTCTATCCATGACAATATTTTCATATGCTGTAAAATGACTGGGATTCAATGCATTTAATCTGATCTAGTCCTACAGAAGCCCTTAATAGAATGTGACAATATATGTTAATTCTATGAGGTTTGTATTTCATACTTGTTCTGTATAATATCTGATCTTCCCTGCATACAAACTCAGCTCCCATAACTTGCAGATTTTTAACAGAGCCAAATTCTGCCTCCTGAGATGTATTTGCAACCTCTAGTGAAGTCAGTGGGAGTCCGGTGCATATATGGGAAAGCATAATTTGGAACCCATTCAAATTGATAGCAAAACACATATTATCTAAAATCTGGCCAAGATCGGGCACTAGAGTTGTTACATCTAACAGGAGATTCACTCTGACAGGAGAATTTGCAGGTATCACTGCCTGCTATCTTCCTCTTCCGTTCTATCACTAATCGAATGACTTGATGCATCTCTTTTCTTTTTTAGTACTGCTGTCAAATACCTGTCATGATATTAGCATCAATTCCCTGAGAAATTTAACAGCAAGAAATAATGTTGATCCCCAAGTGGACCAGCATAATCTGTTCGTTCCACAGAGAATCTCTCTCTTTTACATTGGAATTAAGGAATATGCTCAGTATTTTAAAACAGAAAGGCAGTACAAATAAATGGGGAATTTTCTTATGTCTGATGTTAAAACAGTATTTAGAAGAAACTTAGAGTTCATCCAAATGACAATGTATTGCATTATTTGTACTTGACTTGTGCATTATATTTGACATGAACACAGCAAACATTTCCATGCTACCGGTGAATCAGGCAAAATCCAAAAAGCTTCAGGGTAGTGACTTTCTAGTTTGCTCGTTGGGTACATCTAAGCAGCAGTTAAATACCCGTGGGATGGCCTTGCTCATGGGGTTTGGGCTGTGGGATTGCAAAATGGAGGTGTATACATTTAGGCTCAGTCTGGAGCCAGAGTTCTGGGACCCTGTGATGTGGCAGGCCCCAGAGCCTGGGCGACAGCCCTAGCCTGAATGTCTACACTGTAATTTTACATCCCTGTGGCAGGCCCCGAGCCCTGCAAGCCTGATTCAGCTGGCCTGGGCTGTATAGACATAACCATTTAGGGCTAGACTTTCAAAAGAGTTTAGGGCCAGATTTTCAAGTGGTCAGAAGCCACAATTGGGGCTGATTTTCCAAAGGACTCAGCTCCCGTTTAGGCACCTAAATAAGAGCCACATCTTCAGATGTGCCCTGCACCCCAGTAACTCCCATTGTGGCCCTTATGGCCAGGTTTTCAAGCCAGTTCTTGAGAATGTCTGGACACGTGTTTTGATGCCTAAATGGGAATTGAGCTTTTCTGAAAATTGGGCCCTTAGGGCTGAGTCATGCCTCACGGGCACAGGTCTGTGTCAGGGGTCATGGGGAGCATCATCTTTCCTCTCTGGAGCCCCAAGAGGCAGTGAGCATCAGAGACATAACGCCTCCAGGAGCTTCTGAAGGTACGCAATGGTATGCTGTTAAGCATTGCATCATGCTACCCTTTGAAAGTGTGGAGAGCGGGCTGTCAGAAAGGTGGGGTGACACCCGGAGTGGTGGTAGAGAAAGATACTCCTCTGTGTTTCCCATCCCATTTACATGACATGGGGCAGATTTACAAAAGGTTCCATCCCTGTCACACGGCAGGAGTCAGTGCCCACTGATAAAGAGGCTATTATTGCAGGGTCTACTTTGGAGTGGGTAGTGTCCATGGGGGCACTGGGAGGACTGAAACTATACCTGGCCACTGTGTAGCAGAGCAAAGTTGGCAACGCTTCGTGCTGTCTCCTTTCCCTTAAACAATTGGCATTGATCAAATACAATCTCGTCCTCATTATTTGCCTTCAGTTTCTTTGATCGTGTTTGGGAGCTATGTTGCTAAGGAAAAGAGATAACCATGGTTAACTGATTGATAGAAAATAGAGAGTCATAGCAAACATCTGGAGCGCCAGATGAGAACAAGCCATTGTTTGGTTTGATATCATTATAACATTTTCTGTAAGGAGCTAAGCTGAAGGGAAGAGACTTCATCATTTTTATTATGTACTTATTCCAAAATATTAACAAACAGCAGTACTGAGTGTATGCCCCAGCATCCAGATGTGACTTGAGAAATTGGGCTTGGTGCCTTATAACACCATTAAAGCCAAATCATCCCCTCTGCCTCTGTGAGTGGAAGGGACGAACACACGGTGGATTCAGGAGTGGAAAGAGGGTGCAAAGGGAGAAGTGCTATCTCTGGGGAAGTGCTGAGGGTTCCTTGGGGATGTGGAGCCATAGTTGGGAAGGGGTTGGCATAGGGGCACATCCATAACTGAATTAGAGGGACAGCCAATCTCCCTGTGACATTGTACCTCCTTCAGCTCTACAGGGTTTCCCTGCCTAACTCAATGCTCACTGTTTCAGCATTAACTTAAGCAGGCTCATTCTCCACACTCGGAACAATCCCTTGAAGGACGGTTCTTGGGACAGCAAAGAGAGTGGGAAGCTATGGCCCCATGTCTCCACCAGAGTCATGCTGGCAGAGCAGCAAAGAAATGTGGTGGTGGCAGGCCTCACAGAGGCACAAGACTTCCATGCAGTTGGTAAGGTATCTAAAGGATCTCAGGAGATCGATGTGTTCCATGAGCTAAGCCTCCTACCACACACAGAACAAACTGTAGGAAACGCCATGGGTGACAACATGTGCCTTGTGCGAGAAAGACCTGAAGAGAGGACAACCTGGCCCTAAAGCCCACATAGATAGTAGCACAAACGAGAGAGGAAAGGGACTAATGCCTAGCATGCCTCAAATCTCTGAAGTTAAAAGTCCAGTTTTATTCCAATAATAATTATTTAATAATAATAATTACACATATATTTCATCAAAGAATGTCAAAGTACTTTAGGATACTTTCATAAATCATCATGTGTTCCTATAAGATAGAAAAGTATTAATCTTATTCCCCATTTTGCAGAGAGTAAAACTGATACAGAGACTTTAAGTTGCTTGCCTAAGTCACTCCTAAGGCTGTGCTTTAACTGCTAGACAGTGCTGTCTCCAATTTAATTTACTGTTAAATCAATAGTCAGATCACGGAGCTATATACATCAACTGACTGATTCCTCAACATATCTTCAGTGAATATGTATAATATGTGTATATGGCATTGATCATGTACAGAGTTATATTGTTTTGACTGCCTGAGAGATCTGCTAATTAACAAACATTGTTGCATCAAAAATGGACCTAGGTTTCAGGAGACAGCACTATTTTTTCTAATTCACACATCAGTTATGAATGCATTGCAATGGAAAGCTTTAGTACCAGTAAACTTGCACACACCAGTTTTATATGATCAAATATTATTGAGAGTTTAGGTGGATCGTGTTGTCTCAAATTCACAGAGTTGTAATACAAGAAGAAAGAACGAAAAGAAAGAAAGAAATCACTTCCATCTCTAGCTAGATAATCACTATTAAAGAAAGTCCCAGCTCTTTGACGGAGTGGGAAGGCCAAATAGTTTGCTACTTCTTTAGACCCTTTTTACTATAGAAAGGGTTTGTTGATATAGGTATATTCACAGGTATATACTTCCTAGCGTGGATGCAGCTTATACCAGAAAAAGAGTGCCTTTGCTGGCATAGCTCATATCAGTTCCCTGAACAAAATAAGCTATAGTAACAAAAGGACTTCCTTTCCTATATAAGCTGCGCCTACACGAGATCTTTTGCCAGCATAGCAGTTAGGGGTTTAATTTTTTTCACACTCTTATCCGACGTGGCTATGTGGCAAATTTTAAATTGTGTTGACCAGACCTCAGAAATCTTCAGGGTGAGCTGGCCCATACATTTCTGATTGTAGGAGTGGCCTAGTTGTCTCATTTAGCAACTTGTATGTAGAGGATGAAGTGTTGTTGTAACTATATCACTGGAGGTTTGAGGGAGCATATTTTGAAATTGTCCAGACTGACAGTTATTGCTGAACTTTCTTTAACAGCACTCAGTGAAAGAGAAGAGATGACGATATGAGAAATTCCCGCAATGTCAAAATAAAATATACTTTGATGGACTCAGTTAAGTATGACTGGATATTTGTAGGACTGATTGATGGGGAGGTTTGCGGAGGAGAGGATCACAAAAGTCTCCTTTCAAAATTCAACTTCTCTTCATCTGACCTTTTAGATGCTTGTCTGTCCCTAACTCAATTCCACACCTTTGCCAGCTTGCTCAACACTAATTGTAATATAAAGATCTGGGTGAAACAGAAAGTAGAAGACAAGCCATTAGTCATGGAAAAAGTCAAATGAAAATGTCTGTATGTTTATTTTTTTAGCATGAGTCAGTGACTCAAGCTATAGATTCTTTACATTCTTCCAAAAGAACTACTGCCATTTTCATGCAAATGCATGTTTTTATATTGTTGGAGTTTACGCTAGTTACTGGGATACAGCAATAAACATGTGATTCTGCAGATACCTTCTTTTGATCGTATATGAGTGAGCCATATGATTAACATTTGGACTGACAGAACCCCATGTACTCTTTAAAATAAAAACTACTCACTTTTTTCCACCTGCATTCCCATCACAGTAATAAAGTGATAGAGAGATGGCAGGAAGCTATCAAGTACATCCTCTTGCATCTTCACCCAGGAATGTTCTCATTTCACTATCTAAGCTTTCATTACATCTGCTTTTTAAAAAAAATTGCATTAACGTTCCAGAGACAACAGAAAACAGTTCTTGACAGACCTCTTCCAATAACCCTTAAACCTATGAAAAAATTTAGAATAAATGATGGTTTTTTACTTCTTGTGAAATAGTACAATAAAATGCTGTTCAAATGATATAAACTAATACATTTTCTTTGATTCATGCATGGAATTCTAGGACTTAACACTGGGCATTCCCCATTCGGCACACAAATATGGGTGTCCAGAGGGAACATATTCTCCTCTCACACTGTCCAAAATCAGGAGTAACTCTATTTGAGTCAGTTAAGTTACAATGACATAAAATTATTGTGAGTGAGAAGAGGATCAGGCCCCTACTTGCGTAATGGAGCGGTATAGTACTCTTCATGATTACATGCAGAGAAAAGACATACCCTGAAATATGAAAAAGAGCAAATATTGTTATGGAGGACAGAGGGGTGTGGTCCTAAACTGTTCATTGTTTGTACCATTGTTGGCAATGGAAGTTTGAAAACAAGAGGCTGTCTGATTCTTCTCTTACTTTTGCCTACTTTACACTCGTGTAACTCTGTGGACTTCAGTTGTGACATGGCCACATTTTGAAATGGCTCCAATTTGAGCAGGCAGATGGGAATGCAGTGTTGCTAGCACTGCACTTGCAATGCTATCATTGTGTCGGAATTTGGAGGTTGCTTGGAATATCACCAGATGACACAGGGTATTTTGCCTGAACCGCCTACAGTTTCCACCTTGGCTGATAGAGGCTGCCGTGCTTCTGGCAACCATAACAGCTTGCTTCTGCTCTGCCCGCTGAGTAGACAGCAGAGCTGACCCTCTGAGTTTCAGAGCTGGGGCCTTACCGCACCCTGCCTAGTACATGCAGGTGGAATTGGGAAGCCACTCCTCCCCCTACAGGCTGGAGACAGCTGCTGGAGCCTGCCAGAGGACTGGGGACTAGGGATTTGAAAGGGCTACAGGAGATTACTGAGGGGAAGTGGGCTGGGGAGGGGAGGAGGCAGGACCTTGCTGGGTGGGAGGGCACAGCTGCAGGAGCCTGCCAGATTGGGGAATTGGGGATGGCAGGAGCCTGTTGAGAGGAATGGAGGAATAGGGAGGGCAGTGGGTGGGAGGGGAAGAGTCAAGGAGAAGGTGCATGGGGTGCTGTGGCCTGCATTCTTGTGTGCGTACATTGAAAGTTGAATTGTCAACCTATGACTGTTTCACACACACTGGAAGTGAGGAGGGCAAGGTCAGAAGACAGAGAAGAAAGAAAGAAAATTAATGGAAAAAGCACAAATTATTTATTTTAAGCAAAACTCATGATTTTAGGCCAATCTCTTGATTTTGGGTTCTGGCTCATGATTTTTTAACTCATCAAGTTGGCCACACTAGGCATGTGAGCCATTTGCAAACACGCAAGTAGGAGATTCTTTGAAAATTTTCCCCTGAATGTGCTTTTGCTTTTGACAGAGCAGAAGTCAAATTTGTTTCCTTGTACTCCCTTGTCTGTCTGTATCCATCAGTTGTCTCCTGTTTAATACTTAGATTGTAAGGCAGGAATGGTTGTTTTGTTCTGTGTTTGTACAGCACCTAGTACCTGGGCTCCAGGTCTACGGTAGGTGCTCTGGCAATACAAATAACAATAAATAATAAAGGCTAGTAAGTGTGTGAGGGGCGGGGAGTTCCCAATATGAAACACATTGCCCCTCATTTCTAGAGATACTGAAAACCTGCAGCTCCCAGTGACTTCATTGGAGTTGTGTGTACTCAGCACGCTTGAAAAGCAAGCTGGTCATCCCAAGACTGAGACACCCCATTTCAGTAGCCAGTTTTCCAAATACTGGCCTTTATTTTTGCTGCCTTTTGAAACTGAAAAGAGAACATGGGTATATTATAGCTTTTGTGATAGCTAAGGGTTGGCCACAATTTTCTCCTGCTTCCATGTGCTCAGAACTTTCTTAAATATTCTCCTTGCCAGCTGAAATTTCCCATCGTGATGCCAGGAGATGAATATTTCTTTTAAACTTTGAGCTAAATCCATCCATCAATTTTTGAGTAATGAAAAGATGAAGAAAATGCACTTTTAAGTGCAATTTAAAACATTGTTTTGCTCACACATAGCTCAATAACAACTATACTTTACCATTTGAAATATTAAGACTGGATAAGCCATGCCTGGAGAAGTAGGTTGTTCCACTATTCCCCCCCCATTCCTCCCCCCCTCCACACACAGAGTGAAAGATAATGAATTTGTAAGTATTTAAACTTTGCTTTATGCTTAGGCAGCGCTAACTTTTGCCAGTGACTGGAGCTGTGATACTAACTGCAGAGCTATGGGCTTGGACCTGTTCCCATGGAAAGCGATAGGAAATCTCCCATTGACAGCTGGGAGTGAAGTGTATCCTAATCCTCAGGAAGCAGACCAAGATCTTCCTCAGAGCTGATCAGGTGGGCATTTTCTCCAACAATAATCAACTAGATTCTCTTTGGCTCTTGGAATCCAGTTCCCTTTGCCCCTTCCCCAGGAGGCTGAAGTACCATGGAGGAAATTTGTTGTAAAGCATAGAGGTGACAAGGTCTCTGAGATGTTCTGTTCACCAATCTAGTGAATGGTTATTTTGGTTTCCCTTGCACTACTGTTGTGCAAATCCGTCTCTTCATAAGCTTTGTGCTGGGCCTCTGCACTGGATGAATTTTATGATTTTAACACAAGTCTCGCTATATTTGGTGTTTTTCTTCAAGCCCAGCTCCTGGGACCATGTGAATTTGTGAAAATCTCAGCTTTCACTTTTTACAAAATGAAGTTTCTTGCCCTCAAGATTGTGGAGAAAAGCCTAAACACAAAACGCCCCTTAAAATTTCGGAAACCAGAAGGCAAATAAAAGAACCCCATGTTTATTATTATTTTTAAATGTAATGCTTTTTTAAGCCAGTGTCAGGATTTGGTGGGGGCTGACTTGTGATTTTTGATCACTTGGGTTGGCAATACTGTATGTTTAATAATTTGGGTTACATGACATGATACTGACCACAAATTTGCGTTCAGTGTCTACAAGGACAAATCATGTTCAGCTTCATGACAGCTAGTCATGATGAAACCTTGTCCTAGTTATGCTGAACACAACTTGTCCTTGTCTACATTGACTGGAAAGTCACAATCAGCATTGGGTCATATTTCCAAATGAAGACAGGGCTTTAAGAGAAAAGGCAACCTTTGCTTTTGTAACTTATTTCACAAATTGTTATTGTTAACCTTCTTTTGTTTCATGTCATTTTTTCCAAAATAGGTAGTCCTAAAAGGTGATATTGATATTTATTGTGAAATTATATGATTGCTAAATGAATATAATTCTTCAGCAAGGCTATTTTAACTGCCAGGTTATGTTTATAAAGAAGAAAAACATGTTGTATCAGTGCATCCATAACACAATGCACATGCTGTCTGTTGACTATCAAGATAGACAAGCTCTAAAAACAGGCTCCACTGGGTTAGATTTTTTTTTCATACCGAAGAAATAAAAACAGAAGGTTGTTCTTTATTAAAATCAGAATAGTCTTTTGTGCAGTGTATCTGATTCAAACCATATTGCTAGCAAGGTGGAACATTGAACTCATTAAGATTTTTCTGTGATAGAGGTTTAAGATTAGAGGGGCCTGAGGAAACAGAACACATGGGCCAAAATTTTCAAGCTTGTGTACCTAACGTTAATCACCTAAATCCATACATTGACATCTATATAAAAAGTGTCTGATTTCCAGAAGTAGTAAGCACCCACCACTCTCATTGCATCACTTGTTGCTGCAAGTCCTTAACACCTCTGAAAATCAACCCACTGTTATTCCAATGCCTAAATATGGATTTAGGTGGTTTACAAAGCTCTTATGATCCCCACCCTACTGTGTGGGGCTGAAATGTGGACAACATACAGGAGACATCTTAAAGCACTGGAGAAGTATCATCAACACTGTATGCATAAGATTCTTTGAATTAAATGGACTGACATCAGCATCCTCTTGCAAGCCGATATCACAAGCACTGAGGCAATGATTATCTATCATCACCTTTGCTGGGCGGGTTATGTTGTTTTGGATGTTTGGATTTTGGATGCCTGTTCTTAACTCAGGCAAGGTAAACATGCTAAAGGAGGGCAGAAAAATGCTACAGAGACATCCTCAAGGCTAATATGATGAAATGCAACACTAACATCAACTTGTGGGAATGTATAGCCCAGGACCAACAACAAATGAGGGAATTGCTTGAGGCAGGGAACTCAGCACTTTGAGATGCGACTATATGTAACAGAAAAACGGGAGTGACAAAAAGAATGTGCCATGGCTCGAACCAACATCCCAGGTTCACCCACCCTGCTCAGAAATATGTGTCTGCAATGTGACAGAGTCTGTGGCTCTAGAATAGACTCACAGGTAACCTGAAATGGACAAGCCATGAAAGACAATGAAATAGACAATCCTCAACTTGGGGGATCGCTGATGAGGTGTAGCAGTTGTAGCCATGGAGTTCAGAGCCTCTTTGGTCTGCTGGAGTGGCACCAAGAAACTACACTTGGGAGAACCTGTCCCCTAATCTTTCTGCAGGAAGGCAAGAAGGATAACGTACGTTTGTGGACGTTGACAGATTATTATTTCTCAACTCAAATATTAAATGAGCTCTAGAAAAAACCATAAGGACCAATCAGATACCTCAGCAACGGGCTCTATCAAAAGAACTTAAATAGAATAGAATCCTGTTGCCATCAACTTCAGTGTAATCTGGATCGGAGCCTTCAGATGTTCTAACCTAGGGATCGTAACAGTGTAAGGTTACCTTTGCTTTGACCTCCCCAGCTGATCCTGCTTGTCTCCCTTCTGGGACCAACTGGGATATCTAATCTGCCTTCAGTTTCCTTTAGGAGTTGCACTTATCTTCTGAGTATGTGAAAACCCACAATGTTGAAAGAATTTCTGAGCTGTATCTTAACTTGTTTCAGTGACAGAGAAAACACAGAAGTACATCAGATTATATGAGCAAAAGAAAATAGGTGGCATATTTTAGGTCAAGTTACAATTTTATTTCCTATCTGAGTAAAACAAAATACTCTCTGAATGGCTGCTTTACAGCTAAAAGTATCATGCCTGCACCAAGTTCAGGTTGGACCTTTCTTATTAAATTGGAAATTATGAGAAAGTCCATGCCAGTAGCCATCCTCCTGGATTCAGACTCTTAGAAAAGAGAAAACTGAAAAATAATTATAAGAAATGTGTGATTTGAACAACATGTGGATAGAGTATTTCTGGACAGCTTTCCTCATATTTATTCCTCATTTAAGAGAGCAAAAGATATATTTGTTTTACAATTTAAAAGATAACCTCATTTGAGATATGTAATATATATCTCACAATGGAGCTGGTACATTTTTAGAGAATTGTCTGGATCTTCAGGAATAAATTTCTGGTTCCTAATATTGGGATTCTAGGCACCTGTCAAAGCATGAACTTTTCAGACCAGGACAAAGGATGAAAAAATGTCATCTCCACACCAAAATAAATGTGAATTGTGGTTTAGCTTATGATAACTCATCATGTAAAACACTGGTAACATCATCTGCTGTCTAAGGGTTAGAATACATTACTAAAAGCCTGAACTCTCTTGTATGCCTCATTCTGCACTGATTCACTTAAGTGGCTTTGGATAAGTCACTAGCCTTCTTTGGACTAATTTTTCACAGTGACGAATGATTTGGGGAATCTCTGTTTTTTAGGGCCCCCTCTGAGACACCTTGAAGGAGCCTGGTTTTCAGAGGGTAGCTGCTCTGCAGTTGCTGAAAATCAGGCCTCTTTAAGGAGTCTCAGTTTGGGTACCCACAAACCCTGGTGTGAAAATCACTAGTCACTTTTGAAAATGTAGGCTCTGTCTCAATTTTCTCATCTATAAAATAGGATTAATAATAATACCTACTTATTTGGGTGCTGTGAAACTTCATTTATATTTGCAAGATTCAGTGAGATGCTGGGAGGAAAGGGGGAAGGCACATGCTTTGTTATTAGTCAGCAATGTCCGTAAAATATCAGAAGATCTCACAGAACGATGGTTGTTATAAATCACTCCTATACCTCTGATAGTGCAAACACCTTACATAAAATTTGGCCACACAACATGGAATGATTTGGTTGAGCAGTTATGATGATGATGAACTGTCTGTCTAATACAGTGCAGTCTGGAGTAGCATCATCAGAAGAGATGCACTTTTGATCATTTCCCTTTTAGTTGCTTATCTAGAGCATTACATTATATTGTCCTTTATCAATTCAATGATGGTTGTCCTCCTGGACACGATGTAAGACGTTTTAACTGTACATGATATAGCAGACAAGAACTCCACAAAGATCTGCTTCCAATTGTCACAGAAGTTCAGAGATGGACTCTAAGTAAATATGATTTGAAGAGTTAACTGATGTAAATACAATTCTTGATACTTTATGTTACAATGTCCAGGGTGTAAAATACCTCAGTGTGTGGAAAGAATACTTTCTGCCTTCCTTTAGGACTATATACACACACGCAGTAGATAGAGATGAATGCAGCAGAGTCCGTTTGTCTTACAGGACAGGTGACACTAGACCATTGTCTATGTTAAAGGTGGGCTTTTCAAGGATGCTGTGTTGACCTAACTCTTTACCTAAATGGGAGCAGAGTTAAGCTAACCCCGAATGCTTGTGAAAATCCCACCCTAAATTTCCTCTGGTGCTGCTACTTACTATTGGTTCAGCAGAAAATGCCCAGGGCTCAGCCACATCCAAAACCAAAAGGCCCTCTTGCTGCTGGTTTATATACCCAACATATAACTTAATCCTAAACACCAGCATTCATTCAGGCCAAGGTGGTATTTGTTCATTCCTCTTTTTTTACCTCAGGGAAGGAGCTGATCTGCCAGCTCTTCACAGCTGCAACTGGGAGAGGGAAAAAAAAGCTGAAGTTCTCATATAATCTGCTGGAAATTCCTGGGGTTTAAAGCCTCTACTAGGTTACAAAACACAGTTGGACCTTTGAGCAGATATTGTACAGAGGATTAACTCCCCTTCTCTTACTACAGATACCCCCTTCAATGTCAAGAACTTTGCTGTATAATATTTTCAAGTAACAATGATTCCTACATGTTTACCTCCCCCCAAAAGGATCCTGAAAGCCATTTCTTGTAGGTTAGAAGATCGCCTAACACTCACCCCAGTGTTATAACGCTCATTACTTTACCAGCACAGCTCAGTTTTCCACTCCTGAATCAGATTAAAGAGGGCTGGGGGAAGAAGAAAAGAAAAGTTTCAGACGCTTAATTACTTTATAATGTACCTGTTGAATTTAAGAAAAACATGTATCTTGTATGTTAAAAATGTACTGTACTTTGCATCCCACGCCAGCAAACGCTTTAAAGAAATCAGGCTACCATTAGGACTTGCTCCTGATATTTTCTTCCATAAAGGTGCAAGATTGTAGCTAATTTTCTGCATTCAGAGATCTCTAAAAGTAGAAGCAGGTGTCTCTTAGGCAAATGGATAGAACTAAAAAAAATTCAACTGAATAGGTACTGTTTGGAACAATTGAGTCCTGTTGGTTGTCTTTGGAGCAGTTTGCAATTCCATAAAGGGAATCAAGATAACACACTCCAGTATCTCGTAATAATTTGTATTTTAACAAATAAATAGGTAATTGGCAATTAGAAAATAGAAAATGAGCAGGAAAAACGGAGCAAAACTGAACAAACCGCTTATTAATTAGCCATATTCTCTGTGGAGCAGAAAGACTTATTGCTCCCGTTAGATGGCGCTAAAGACTTTACAACCACTTGTGAAAATATGCTGTTGTCCGAAACAAAAAGAAATGACACCTAAAAGGAGAGAGAAAATATCGGATCCTAAAACAGTAGATTGGAAGAGCTGAAGAAAAAGATGAACATGAGTGGTAGGGAAGATAGGGATCTCTCAGGCAGCGTTTATGTCTCATGTGGGGACTTCTAATATCAACATATCGCTGACTGAAATTGTCTAGCGAGAGCACTTTATTGCAGTGAGTTTGCAACATTGGGTGTGTGTGAGAGAGAGAGAGAGAGAGAGAGAGAGCACGAACTGCAGTCTTTACTCAGTCAGAACCGCTATTGACTTAAACCTGAGTAAGGCTTTCAGGATCGTGCTCTTAGTAAACACATCGGGGAAGATATGGCTCTAGATAAAAGTAAAACCACTTGTAAAAACTTCAACCTGTCCTAGATGTGCTGCCAATCCATTTCAGAGCTGTGCTTCCAGCTGAAAAAAAAAGTATAAGTTTGGCTAAATATTAATTGCAGAACTTCTGTGTGTGTGTGTGAGTGTGTGTGTGGGTGAGAGAGAGAGAAAGAGAGAGAGCGCGCATCAAAATGGAAAGTTTGATCAAACAAATATTCAACCCCCTTGTTCATCAGTGATCTCTCCATTCAAGAAGCTGCCAAGAAAGCACGCACTTGTATGGATTTTCTTTTCCATTTCTAAGGTTACATTTTGCTCTCATCTAGAATCGGATGTTTTAGAAACCTGGTATTTGTAAACAAATAACGACATGGCAGCAGCGGGAGGGTGCTAAGGCTGAGACCGTGGGATTCCCGTAGGTGCACAGAAAGTCTCGTGCCCCTCAGACCTCTCTCAGCAACTCAGGGCGCTCCCTGGAGTGAAAATATGGATGCGTTTAAATGAAACTCAAATTCTAATGTTCGCTTTTTGATTGTTTCCCCCACCCAGGCTACATTAATCAGAAGTAGAAAGGGAGGATGATCTGTGCAGCTCTGTGGGCCGGCTGCGTATTTAAATTAACACTTGAGGAAAGTATTAGAGCTCTGCAGATGAAAACGAAAACCCAGCACGTCTCTGTTCCTACCGTTTGGCTGTGAACTTTCTGTCCGGGTAAGTTCTCCTTTAAGAAATGCACTGTTCCCTATGCATATTGAACGCTGTTTCTCTGCAGTATCCAGATGACGCGGGGCTGGAGCCTCACATGCAGGACCTGAATGATAGTGGAGTAAATCAGCCACCGTTTAAACGCACTCTCAGCAATGGCTCTAGTTGTGAGCCAGTTGCTACTACTATAAACTTACGTAAGTCAAAACAGGGGAGGAGGGGTGAATCCTAGTCTTGGGGATGAGTAGGATATTTTGTTCATTTCCATGACAGACCTGATAACACAGCTGGAAGCAGGATTTCTTGTCCTGGTACCCTTTTTTTTTCTTCTTCTTCTAGACTCAGAGCTCTGAGCCCTATGTGTATGCGTTTATCTTGTGCAGATAAAATGTTGATTTCAGATTTTCCTTTAAATGTGACCGATTTCCTGTGTGTGTGTATGTGTGTGTGGAGTGGAGAGCAGAGGACCACCGCCAGGGTAAGTGAACCGCTTGTTTCTGGGGTGGAGGATGGAGGGGAGGATGAGGAGACTATAATCACACATTCATCAGAAGGCTAGTCCACTACGGTCGTGGTATGATCTGGCAAATCATGTTTAATATGAACGTGTTGTAAACCGAGACACTTAACTACAATGCGCTTGTGTTGGAAAAATCAGCAACTTGGCAAAGTGTTCATGTATACAGAGAGAAACGTGAAGCCTTCCTCTGTAGATCTTCAAGTGGGAGGGAGAAACTACTCTTAGCGGTTTCCTGGCTTTAAAGTTAACTTGTTCAAGTGTGTTATTCAAAATGTGGTCCAATAGCTATGCCTTCAGATTCAGTTGCTTTTCGGTCCTCGCTGTGAATAGCAGACATGTGTCTTCAGCTGTACTCTGTGTATGTGTACATATATATAGAGGCATTTTATGATTCCATGTGGTGAAATTCAAAGCCCAGAGCTATAATGTTTATTCTTACATAGTTTACCAAAAAAAAAAAAAAAAAAAAGTGTGTGGGGGGAGACCGGGGAGAATGTGTGAAACTCGACTCCAAATAGAACCCAAGTGCTTTCCCTTTTGGTTGAAAAGTTACATGCAAACGGCTTTATTTTAACATTATCCACATTGTACTTTTCAGGAAAGCTTTAAATGGAGCTAGTGATGAAGCATCAGTTTTATGTATTAATGAATTCATTATTATTATCGGTGCTGAATTGACCTGATGTGCTTTGGAGGCCAAACAACTTCATGTGAATCAGTTACAATTAATTTCTTTTCAGGTGTTGTTTTAAATACAGTGGGGCGGGCGGGGGAGGAGGACCTGGAAAAGGAAGGGAATGAATTTCCAAAGGTGTTCCCACCAGGTACCGTCAGTGTAAACATATTACTTTTTCTATATGTTTGCTGTTACTTTGCATAAACAAACGAAATTTAGCTGCTTCTCTGTTAGTGTCAGGTCACACAAAGGTGTCGATGGCAAGTTTAGTTACAACTTGTGTTTCTCATTCCTAATCTGCTAACATTAGGATTTTAATAAACGAGTTTTGCAATTAATCTGCCTGGGAGCCCTGATGAGCTGGTTTTGCAATGTATTTTGTGCTATGAACAGGCCAGCTGCCTTTGTTCGTTGGTAAAGACAAAGAGGCATCAGTGGGAAGTTAGGCTCAAGTGTTCTTTGCAGGCTGCTCTGACTAGTGTTAATTCCCCTCCCAAGTACCCCCAAGTACCATGCAGGCCATACCCAGTATTAGGAGGGGTGTGTGTGTATATAAGGAACAGTAGCTGGGTAGCTGCTGGACTCTGGAGAGGACTTTGCATGCCAGGAAGCCAGGGGCAGCTCCCAGAGGCCTGCAAGAGTCACTCTGAAACAAGCAATGGGCAAAATGGGCGTTCAGAAAAGAAGCCGAAAGATCCATGGGGCTGAGGTCAGCTCTGCACTTCACATCTCAGCACTCCACAGCTGGCTTCTTAGGCCATGGAATGCGGTGGGGGCAAGGCACCCACAGTTGTTGCGCTGTATCCAAATCTTCTGCGCCAGAGACACGTCAGGTCTCCTTGATTGTTGTTTATGTGTTTAGCTGACTGCAATAAAAATGGCCAGGCTGAAATGCAGAAATACATATCGGGACCTAAGTCCAGAGATTTGTTAAGCTGTGGGAAAGTTTAGGTAGTTTGACAAACTCTGGGAAATCTTCCCATGGCCAAATACTCCGAAGTGCGATCATGATGATTTCAAGACTGGCTGTAGCTGCATAATATTAACGTGTCATGCATCTATCACAGTAAAATGCAAGCAGCGCAATACAATATCTACTGGTAGATAGTGATCTATTTACAGCCGAGTTGTATCAGTTCCCATCAAATTCACTTTTGTATGTGAAATTTGAGATAAAAATTGTTCTCTCACACACTATAGAGCGTGTGTGCACACACAGTATTTATATCCTTTAAGTGATGAGCTAGCCCTCATACAGAGTAATATCTTCCACAAAGGTGTGAGAATCGCACTCCAGGTGTGAGCATACCATGTTATTTTAATACTTTGCAAAACCAACCCCCAAAACAGCGCCTCCAAATGTAACGCTTTCTCCCTTCTTTGGAAAGCACGGGCCTGTGCCCCCTGGGACTGACGCACACTCGCCGGAACCCCATACAAAAAAGCCCCCATCTCTGGGAAAAAATCGACAAAATACCTAATCATTTTTTACACCTGAAGTTTTCAAAATTGAAGACTCAGTGAAGAAGGCTGGAGGGCGTGCTTTTGTTTTGTTTGTGATTACTTGACTCATACATTGTCCCGCTTGGCTACCCACTTGTGGTGTATATAGTCATAGCAAACTCTTAAGTCCAATAATACTTTAGTCACCATCACATGCCATCTTTCTCTGCGTGCGTATACACAGATTGCATGTGTGCATATTTCCCCGGTAATCAATTACACTAAGTATTTAGAAAAGGACAGTGGGTGTTTATTTTTTTTTAAAGGACTGCTATTGTTAAAGTGTTCATGTTTTACATTTTATAAGACCAACACCTTTTTCTCTCTTTTATATTTCCTCCTTAGACTATAACGTAGCGGGTAAGAAACGAAACACCCATTTATCCTTACTGAGGAAACACTTTTTGCTTATGTATGTGTCTCACAGAAACCGTCTTCCCTTTGCCACCATGTTGCCTCTCTCACCTTTTGGTTAAAGGTGTTTTACTCATGCAAAACCAGGCAACCATGCTTTATTATGAAGGGCCCCTGCAAAAATCAGCCTTTGTCTGGAAAGGAAGATAATGTACAAAATTAAACACATCTCTGCATCAGAGCCTGACACAATTCAATGAAACTTGAGGCCAGATTGTTTCAATTTAATTTGATGGGGAACAGAAGAAATAATATTTCGCTGGGATCCCAAGCACACAAGAAACACGTATCTTGCCCATCTTGCGTGGAATCCTTTTGTCCAGTTGGACCTGAGTTGGCATTCCCGCCATGGTATCAGGAGGCAAATTAAAAAGGTTGGTCTGCTGCTACCAAAATAGGAAGTCTGAATGGATTTAATAAGCCATGCTTCTTAACCAGCTATTTGCCATGTGTACTTGTTCTACATGGATGAGGAACCTAGGTGGGAAAAATACCGTTTAATAGGGGGAGGGACATTATCGTCTGGACAACACACTCTTTGTCACTGGCGAAGATTTGTATATACAGCTGCAAAACCACAACTCACTGCACACACCGAGCCAAGTCTAGTTCACCATACGCGCAAAGGGAACCCCATTAACTTCGGGGTGGAAACTGATGGGTGGGAGAGCACTTCCACCGGGGGAGGCTGCTCCCGGAAGGGGGAAGGGAGGAATGCGGGCAGAATTGAGCTGGGTTCCCCATTGAAGTCGATTGGTGCGTTGTCACTGTTTTAACCTGGGGGGAGATCGCGCCCAGACGATGATGTCCTGAGTCTAACTTGAACTTGAAGAAGGTATCTGACATTGGGTTGTAGCCTGCAGCTCTCTGGAAAGCTGTCTGAACTCGTTTTTGTCAGAGCTGTAGCTCGATCGTCTGTAGGGGTAGATCTACAATCCCTGCTAGAAAGAAATGCAATCAGATCTGATGATTTCACTTGCCACCTTAAAAAACAACAACAACAACAACAAAAGAAGCTTCTAGTGTAAATGTGCCGCGGAAAGAGAAACGGAGGCGGATTCCCAAACTTGCCATTTTCAGGGCTTTGAAATTGCCAATGTTTGTGAATTGTTTTTCTCTTCAACCTCAAAGTATAATTGGCCAGCGTTTGAGGAGAAAGCCCTGGCCCTTTGAAGCAGAAACTTTAGGCTTAGAGCACTTCCCTTCATCTCCATCCCTCACCAGCCTAGTTCTCAGCCTGGATTCGGATGCATCTGGTATTGATGCCTCTGTTTCCTCAGAGGTTTTTGTACCTCGGGCTATGCCACCAGAGCCCCTTAATCTTCTCCTGGAGAGCCAGGCAAGGGTCGGGGGAACCAGCAAGGCGGGGTTTTTCCTGTCTTGAACTCCAGCAAAGCGGAGCCCAAACGTAAACAAAAGATGGCCCTAGAATAAGAGCTGAGAGACAGTGGGCTGGGTACCACACCACGCCAGCCGCAGCTGTTTTGTTGTTTTTGTTTTACAGAGTCACTCTCCCTTGTGCAGAACGGAGCAAATGAGCGACTTGAAAACTTGCGTGCTGGCAGCTTTCAGTGGGTGAAACGCTCGTTCCCGTCCAACTCGATAATAGGGAGCAAGGAGAAAAATCGACCACGATGGGACCTTGGCAGAGAACAGACACGTGCAGTCCGCGTCCGATGCTTTGGCCGGATGACACTGATCTGCGTGTAGTTGGCACCGAATTGCTACGGCTGGTGGCAGGCCCTGGGGCAAGTTCTGGCTTCTCTGCGCGGCCCGCGACTCCCCCGCCGAGGCGGCCGAAGCGGGTCGTTCGTGCGCAGCGATGCGCCTGGGGAGGGAGGGTCAGCGGTCACCGTGTCCTCCCCCCGCGCCCCTCTCTCTCGCTGTCTCTCTCGGGACGTAGCAAAGAGGCCCCTCCCAAGAAGAGCTAGCCCTCGAGGATGGAAGAGCGAGCATCCCCCATCATCCAGGCCCCTGTCCCCCGAGGGACTCAGTCTCCAGGTGCTTTCGCCACCCCTGCACCCGTGAGACCAGCTCTCCTAAGACAGCCCTGCAAGACCAGCAGAGCCACCCCCGCTCACCTTCTCTCCCCCCCCCCCCCAAACAACACGTCACTCTGCCATTGTTAGACTGCAAGGGGGCCGCGGTCTGTGGCTGCCCAAAAGGGAGAGTCACCAAATCCTATCCATGGGCGGGCAAGGTCGGCAGAGACGACGCTGCCAGGCCCCCGGCTCCGTGCCTTCAGGTGTGAGCAAGCACCGCTGCCATAGCCGGGGAGTTCGCTGCTGGGGAAGGCTGGCTGGAAAGGCAGCTGCCAGCAGAGGCACGCAGGAAGAGGCCCCCCTCCATGCACTGTCTCTCACTTGATTGAAATCCTCAACCTGGGGCCAGCCTGATGCCCCAGATAAGCCATTCCTTATTAACGCCTTCAGAGAGAGCTTTCTGCGAGCCCTAATTAGGGTCCAGCTGCAAGTGCACAGTGCTGCATTCTCCCAGTCTTTACACTCCTGCTGCCCACGTGCAGTGGCGTCTATTAAAGAGATAACGCGATAACCCTTCCAGCAGCCACCGGCGTTGCTGCACGGCAGAGCGTGGTACCCGCCGGCCCACGAGTCTGCTGAGGAAGTCAGACGCATGCCCCATGCCCAAGTTTTCTTCCCCTCAAGCTGTGAAACCGGAGTCTCAGGCTGGGGAGCAGAGAGCTAGGCAGGCTCAGCTATTGTACGCGAAACGGGGGAAAGGCTGGTCTAAAACGTGCCGTGGTTCTGAGAGAATCGGTACAAAATATGTGCAAAAACTCTACTAGATGGCAAAACAACTCAGAACAGAGTTACAGGGTGAGGGTTTTTAGGGGACTTGTGCCAACAGTTTGGAATGGGTTATTCATTCCCGTAGGGCACTGTTTTCCCACATGGGCTCTAAGGTGAAGTGCAAGGCTCAGGAACAAAGCGGGCATCTAATGTCAAGGTAACTGTTCCCTCTTCTTTCTTCACTCTTTTGTTAACAACAGGATTCTGCTCTAGAGAGGTTGGCATGCTGACCTTCCTTCGCTATACTTGACAATTTAAAAAACCCCCATACAAACCCAACCAGCTTGTACTTCAGGTAAATATGTGTCGTGTGTTCTACTTAGAATGACATTCCTCATTTCGCCCAGCACTCAAAAAATAATAAAACAACAACCCCAAAAAACAACAATACACAGGCACCACTAGTAGTATTTAAATCGTCATTTCAGCTATTAATAATTACTAGATGCACTCTAACCCTCTAGTTTTAGTTTCAAATAAAAAGGGGGGGGGGGAAGGCAATCTTTTCAAGTACACTGTAACAAGCTAAAGAGAGTCCTGGCTAAAAAACTATGGTTTTTTTAAATAAACAAAATAACTTTTAATCACAGATGTAAAGCGGTGAGCGTATCAGGAAACTGAATGTTTATTTATTTTCTTCTTTTGAGGGACCGATAGTATTTAATCTTCGACATTTCATTTAGCTACACGCTTAATTTAATTTCACTGATAGGAGATTTTAGCATATGGAATTAATAAATTTTGTACACATCTATCTATCTATCTATCTATCATGTTAGTCAGGCCGGCAGGATTTGTGTGTACATATTTTACTGTTTTATAAATAAACTGAAGTGTATGGTGTGTGTGTGTGTGTGTGTGTGTGTGTGTGTGTGTGTGTGTAAGAAAGAGAGAGAGCGAGAGAGAGCGAGAGAGCCTGACACCTTACATTTCATGTATGGCTTTTAGTGTGGACTCTGAAACGATAATCTATTAGATTTCATTGAGCAATGTCCCAGTCGGTTAGATGGGCCTCTCTTTTGAATGAGAGTCCTAGAGGACGAAACAAATGTATGTTATTCCAGCACAATTCTTTACCAACCCTTTTTCCCCCCTCTCCCTCCTCCCTCCCCCTTTAGAAAGATTAGTTTCAGCTCTGCTTTTCTGGGACCATTCTCTGTCAGTTTAGGGATATAATAATGATAAATGCTCAGCAGCTCTCATTTCTTTCGTGCTTTAGAAGCATTCTGTATGTCTGAAACTTGAAAAAAGTCCCACAAAGTATAATTTAATATTTCTCCTGTCCCCTTGCTCGTGACTTATCTATTTAATTCACACGGGAAAACATGCACTTGAGTTTTGTACCTTTGCTCTCTAAGTAAGTGGTCTACAGAAAGCTACCTGGATTGGTGCGACTCTCAGTTAAAGTATACATGAGTGCTCTAGTTGGAAATGAAGCTTGGAGTTGTTGAGCAAACAATTTACTTTCTACTGCGTTGCATACTGAATGCTGTATAGTGAGCCCTATGGAGCGCTGGCAGGAAAGCACCACCAAGTATGTCCAAAGCTAATAACAAAAAGGTTACTATATATAAAACGTTTATACATCCAAAATTGCCTCAAGTTGTTTAAATTTCGGTTTTGTGCACATAAATATAGCAGCCATGCGGTTCCCCATATCCCAGGTCCTGCTTTTTTTAATCAATTCATTTCAATTTGAAAGGAAGGCCCCAGACACAAGTCACAATCAAGAATCGCTTAGCTTTTTAACACTAAACACGCACCTTATAAAGAAACGGTATTGGTCTATGTCGTCTCAAATACATATCTCGTTAGCTGATGTTGTTTTTAAGAAATGGTCAAATCAGTGAAACAATCTCCATTTGTTTTCCTTTATAATACAGCTATTTTTTCAGCATTCTTTTTAAAAGAGAAGGGAGAATTAATTCTGCACATGAACTATGACAGAACTTTTGCGAGCATAGTATAGTAGTATGATCCCAAACTGTGATATCTGTAAATAAAACTCTTCCTATATATTATGTGCATTACAATAAACCTTAAAGTACTGTATGTGGACACTTGAAATGGACAGATATATGCTACTAAGGAATTTGAATGTATTTAACAATACTGTCATGAAAGTTATTTCCATATCTAAAACTTTATGTTGGTATTCAATACTGGAATGAAATTGATTTAAAATCACCGAAATATATAATAAACATGTCTACTGTGGTCTATTGTCTTGTCAGCGAGATTGTTTTGTAAAAGTTATTGATTTTGTATTTTAAATATAAGAAATGATGTAGTGTTATATTTCCCAATCATTAAAATATGCTATAGAACTATTCAGAAAAGTTATTAAACTTTTCGTTTTAGTAAAAAACAAACAAAAATCAAAACAAGCAAACAAAAATCCACCTTTTCTAAATACACCTGTTCTGGAATTACAATTTTCAGCACATAGTTAGAAAATATATTCTGGTACAATTTTCAACTGCTGTGCGAGGACTGCATTTGAACGCTGGTTTTTAATCTCAATTAATTTTTACTAGCGATACGTGTAAACTAGAAGGAAATTTGATTATTTAAACCTGATGTTCATCCTATTATGGCTGCAGAAAGAAACAAAGCAAAGGACAAAGATCTTGTAGAAAGAAGCAAAGCAATGGACAAAGATCTTGGGTGGTTTTGGGTTTCATTAGGACTACAGTCTTCACATATAAGTCAGATTCTCACCTCACTGCCTTTCCTACCTAGATATTTGTTGTATGTTTTTGTTTGTTTGTTTGTTTTAAAGTGAATGGAAACTAAATCTTATTGAAGGACAGAGATCTCTTCATTCACATACAGAGTGAAAGTGGTTTTTGACTAAGAGGACCTCCCACTTCAAGCACTCTCTGTAATAATAAATAATAATTAATAATAAAAATCGGGCCTTTAGTGAAGAGGATTTGGGAAATTCGGACAGAATTCAAAGTTTCCCTTCCTTCTTTTATACACATACCCTGTGAAAAATACTGCCAAGCACTTTTATGTTGCTTGTTTTACTCTTAATTTTTAATTGCAGCACTTTCATTGCAAAACATTTTTAACGATTTGTTGATTAAAACTAAACAAAGCAAAAGAAACAAGTAAAAATAAAACAATCTTCCCCCCCTCCTCCCCTCTCCCGAACAACCATCCTTTTCCGCAACGAAGCTAAATGCATTATACAAAATAGCAAGGGGGAAAGAAAAAAAGAAGGTCCAAATTATTAGCAATGTCTTCGTATGCTAAGTACCGTGCACAAATGATCAGGGCCTGTACTGCCCTACCCTTGAGAGAGGGGCCACCCTAACTCCAGATGCTGTAGAATAATTCTCCCTTGCCGGTACCACTGAATGCTGACAGGAAACTTTCTGGTAATGTAAATATATATCTTCTATCCAGCTATAGATGTAACAACAACAAAAAAGTAAATTTTAATAGGCGTGGAAATGGAATTTTTGAGGCAAACATTCAACAAAGTGTCATTAAGACTTATAACCATCGGTTTTTTTCTTTAGTAAGTACTTGCTCACTTAAGCTAAACAGAACAACTTTAAAAGAAAAAGAAAACCCAAACTTTACAGAGTTGAATGTATTTTATTTTTTAGTTTGACTGCTGCTGCCTACTGAAGTTTTTTCATCTCTGGAGAGATGTTTGCTTCTCCATCATTCTGCCTCAATTGCTGTTTAATCTCTGTGGTTGCAAATGTCTTAATGTTTTCTGATTTCAAGGAACTAAAAATGGGGAAAAGATGATACTTGAATATGTGCCTCAAAAAGGTTTCAGTTTACAGCTATCAGTAACACCAAGAGACAGCTCCATTAAAAAAAAGTAGTTTTCCACTACTCTTGAAAAGCCGTTATTTTTTACATCGCTTTTAGGAAGATAGATTAACAAAACATCACATTTCAAGCCACTCTGATCTGTAATTAAATGGAGGAGCCGGGTTGTATTCTCCTATGGCTTTTACAGAAGTTGCAGTGATCCAAAGTCAGGTTGCTGTGTCAGAGTGGCATTTTTATTAATGAGAATACAAAAAGCCTGCATATTCTTAGCCCAGCTTGAATTTAGTTGCTAAGCAACCGGTGTATGGTAATTCATCCGCGAAATTTAAATCTTTGAGAAAGGATCGTGTGTTTTGCTGAATGGTCGCCACGAGGAAAACAACTTGTGGGATCTGCAGCAGCTGCCGCTGCAGAGCAGCCCTGGCCGGCAGCAGGGATCAGAGCAGGAGCCCGTCCTCCCTGCGGGTCTCGTTGTCCGCAGCCTGAGGCAGCTCTGCCTGCTCTCAAACACACTGAATACGGCTGGCGCACCCACACAGGCAAGGGCTGCGTCCTACCGCCACTGCTCAGCTTCCACCTCTCTGTTTATTGCGTGGGAAGGCCTATTTTATCCTGAAACATGCACTTACATCCACCTGAAACGAGCCACACGTTAGTCAAACCGATGAGACATTGTGGGAGGTTATTCTCTCTCTCTGGACCCGCTCCCCTCCAGCGCACTCTCTCTCTCTCTCTGACACGCACATACACACACACTATCCTCGTTTCTCTCTCACTCAGAAATGTTCATATCCCTTGGCAACGAAAACATCTAGGGAAAGTCCAGGAGATCATTAGTTCTGCTGACAAACTGGACCTAGTGCTCTCATTGCAACAGCCCCACAAACAGCCCATATTCTGCAGCAGAAATGCTCCAAAGAACGACTCCGAGGATTTAGGATACACCACAACATGTGCTAATAACTATCTATTGAATACAACCTGCGCCCAGCTAAGAGAATCAAAGTTTCCGATGAAACAGCATATCCCTCCTGTGAATTTTCCTTTCCCAGGGTGACAGGCTAGGTTAAAGATTAAAGAACGCAGCACCCTTATTTCCTTACTGAAGTCAAGGTCAAGCCCCTGATGCAGAACTAGTGGGCGTGACGTCACGGGAGTGACTTTCAGCCGCAGGTTAACAACAGCCCCTAGGGGCTGAAATGGCCAACTATCCCCCAAGCTACACCCAGCGCCACTGCACCCCCTCTGTGGGCCAAAGGCTGCAGGCTTCACTTAGGCAAAGTTCCCATTGACTTCAACGAGAGTTTTGCCCCTGTGTAAGGAATAAGAGCCCTATTTGCTCTTTTCTTTCTTCCCTCCCCCCCCCCACTACCCAGCCTGCCACTCCAAAGATAGTCGCTTACTGTTACTTTGGTACTGAAGAAGATGGGGGGTTTCCTGTAATTCTTCACTGTATGTTAACCTTTTAGCTTTTTGATTAACAAAATGATTGTCAGCCAAAAAGCTTCCTACTGCTGTGTCATTGATATCAAGGTGTCTCCCCCTCCCCACCGAAGACCTTATCATTCAAGTATTTCAGACTACAACAGCAAAATATATGTTTTACCTGTATATCTCATCAATTCATTTGATCCCTCCATCATGTTCAAGAAGACCAATTTCCTTGCAGTATCTATATTCCTGAGCTTATAAAAATCAGTCCATATCCTACATAATTCCAAGCCTGCATCCAGGGCCAATACTTGTTGCGCCTCTTTTAGAGTTTGATTAATTACCCTGGAACTTAGGCAAACTAAACTACATATGGCAAGAAGATCATCTCTACAATTTTGTCTTGAAAATTGCCAGTTGTAGATGTATTTTCTTCTATTTACATCCAAATTGGAACAAATATATCTGTATCTTAAAAGGTATATCTATATAAATATATAGAAGTGTCAATTTTTCTTTAGCTTGAAGATGTTGATCATTTATTACAAAAATAAACGAATAAATACAACAATATATTGTTGTTTTCAACAGGATAAATATTTTACAAATATATAATTAAAAAAACAAATTTAATTGTTAAAATTATTTAAAATATTACACTTATTGATAAAATTATCAATAGTATATACTGCATTTCATATTAGAACCAATTATTCTCTAAACGTTCCATTTAAAACCATTCATACAAAACAAATTATGAGCAATGTAATGTGCAAACACCAGTCACTACATTAAAGCATAAAGAATCTTTAAAGTTCATTTCAGATATGAACCGTTGTATTTTTAAACCAAGGTTTAGTTCTTTGCTAAGTTCCGAAAATATGTGGATCAACAGCAGTGAGGTGACTATTTTAAATACACCTGAAAATGCTTTCTAGTACACAGACTAGCCGGGGAAAAGATGGGATGTCAGTGAGAAAACTAGGGCGCAGTAGAGGACTGCAGAATATGAAAATGTAAACTAAAAATAATCACATCTCGGGATTACCCAGACTGATCAAACATAACTTTGTAAAACATTTGGCTTTCCTTTAAGTAGAAAAATAACAATAAGGAAAAATTATGAAGACTCAATTACCAAACACAGAACACTGATATTATAAATGAATACAATTGCTAAATTCATTAAGAGATCTAGCGATATATAACAATATTTTCATTATTTACATGTGTAACAATATAACCCTTAACACAAAACCTCTCACGTATTATCTACCTCTTATTATCCCATAGACTCACAACCCTGAAGTTCCTAAGTACATTCAAAGGATTCAATTTCTTATTGGGGGAAAAAAACATGGCCTCACTTTTTGCGCATAATAAGTGCACAGAATGGACAGATTTTGCACGTCCCTATTACCAAATGTTACTCCTCTACCCTAAAAATCAGCCCTTCTTATGCAGAAATCCGCAAAGATTGCCTTTTAATAGAAACCAGTGTGAAGCCTAATGTTAGCTCTTTGTTGTCATCCAAATCCAGTAACCAAATACCACTAAGAAATTTAAATAGACCTACTCCATGTCTAATAAGCCACCACCCTTCATGTGTGAAAAATAGGATTCCACCTCACGTGTTAATAGTATCCATCACATAAAAACAAACCCACTGCTTCCAAACTGAAAGTCCATTCTGATTTCCCTTGTATGTAGCAAAACTGATTATTCCTCCTCGTCTTCCCTCCCCCCTCCCACTTATAAAATTACTCGGAAGCTCTTAAACTAAACAAAGAGAAGAAATGAAATTGTCTTGTATCCTTTCACTTTTTCTTTTTCTAATATGGCCTTTCCGGATTTCACAAATCAACACGAGTGTGATATTTACTACGATCTGGTGTTAAAATAATGCATCCCAGTACACGGCTATCTGGTTGGATTTGATTTATGAAAGTGACACAAGGCCTATCTGAAAGGAATAAATGTATGTTGTTTCTACAGCAGTTTTCTGGGGTTTTAACCCCTGCATCAATATCACATAGCGAGAAAGAAGGAAGGGGGAAGAACATTGGTGAACGGGGGAAACCAGAGACTACTGAAAGCTTACATTAATAAAAAAAATAAAATATTTATCTAGAATATGTTTTAAGGGGTACATAGAGGCATTACATTTAGATCTGTAGTTTTCACAACTTTACCAACTCAAAATTAAGAGTTGAAATATTCATTCACTTGTGTGTATATTGCAATAAATTTAGCAGATAAATATGACAGCCTGTCTAGTGCATCTATTGGCATCTTTGACATTACTTATACACACATTTGTTGTAAAGAAGGAATGGCAACACTATTGTCGAGTGAAGGAAAAACTGTACTACACCACTTCACACCCCGTACAAAAGGCCTAAAGCAACAACAACAGAAATGGTAAACTATGCGGACCGTAGGTAGGATTTTGAAAGTATAATTATCTATATTTTTTGAAAAAGTACCTTTCTTTAAATTATAAAGATAAATTAAATACAAATATTATACAGACATAAAATGTGTCAAAATAATTTAAACTTTAAAAGCCCCTATCCTTCTTTTTCAGTTTGAAAACAGAGAAAAGAGACTAAACTTTTAAAAACATAACTGCTGTCAGTATTAGCCATTAATTATCAGTCGATACACTTAGACATCTACTGCACTGAAGTTTAATCTTAAAATAAAATAAACATTTTAAAGAATGCGGCCTTTTATTCTCTACTCTTACCATATTATCCCATAACACAGGGATATTTATGAAAAACTCTATGGAAATTTACTCTATGCGAATTTATAAGGAATGCCTACTGTACTAAAATGCTAACAGCATGAATACTGGAACTCTACATTTCCAGATATCTTAAGTGATGTACAGAAAGCAGGTTATCCTTAATTCTATCACTTAAGTATTTGCAATATTTCCTTAAGAGAACTTTTTCGACACAGTGTTTATGCATCAGACACAGACTATTTCATTCTAACAAATTTATTTTCTCAATCAGCTCTTACGGAATCACTACTCAAATTAAATTACAATCAAATTATCACATCAAAAGATACCCTTATTACCTAACAACTGTCCATATTTTCATTTCATTTTGATTTGTGCTCGTCTGAAAAAAACACGTAATACAAGATCTGGGGAAAAATAAATTACCGTTTTGCAGCAGTTCATAGGTATTCTGAATAAAATATTAAAAGAAGTCATTTAATGAAAATATAAAGCAAATATTTTTAGATCAACAACGGATCTAACAATTCTATATTGCCGTCTTTTTGAAAAGTCTGTTTATTAAAACCTACCAAAAACACTGCTTGGAAATGGCAGTATTATATAATCACATCCACAGCACCCATTCAATCAAAGTTGGCAACGGATTTAGGAGAGGAGAAGTTCAGATAAGTGCAGCTGCAGATGCTCAGTCCTTCTAAATCCCTTTATCTGAATCAGTCCAGAAATAAAAATAAAAATATGAATAAAAAAAAATATTAGCAGTGGATTTTTTAAGGAATCTTCCATGATGATTGGCAGCCGTCAGGAGCACGACTTTGACAGCCCTAAAGTATTTCCCTTTCTCTAGCTGTTTCCCTTAATTCATGCAAAGTCTTTCTATAGGGCTCGAACTTTAGGGACCAACAACCTCTCCTCTTCCCCCCACTCTGTCTGTCTCTCACCCCTTTCTTTTCAGGGTCAGCTTTCGGTATGCGGATCTTTATTTCCATATTTTTGTTATATATATATATATATAAAATATGGAAATAAATAAATATATTTTTGTTTCTCTATACAATTTGCTTGTTTTTAGTGAAGTGTGCATATTTCCTATTTTTCCTCCCCCTGGAGAAAATGACTCTTTTAATTTTGCAGAATACTTTTTTTTTTTTTCTCAAAGGTGATATCTTGCACCAAAATGATGTGGTTTGGCCAAGAAAAACAGGGTCCTGGAATGCAGCAGGCACCTTCGGATCAGATTATTTTGCTTCCGCTTCCCCCCCCCCCTTTTTTTTTTTTTTTTGAATTGCTTCCTTTAAAAAAAAAAGAAAAGAAAAGTGTGTGTTGGAGAAAAAACTTTCCGTGATTCATACAAATCAGCCCTTCTAGGGGGCATTTTTTTTTGGGGGGGGGGGAAGAGTAGGGGGAGAGGAGGGTGTTGTTCATCGCTGCAATAGGGGATAATTTAGAAATGTTTACAAAAAAAAAAAAAAATCCAGAAAAAAACCCCAACACATCTGCAGTTTTGGTGCATTATGCATCTCCACCCCCTCCCCACCACAGTATAAATGCTAGCGCTCGGATGGACCTTTCCAAACGTTTCATATTCATATATTGTTTAGACTGATTTATATATTTATTTATATATATATATAAATCAGTCTAAACAAGTCTCGATTTTTGTGTGTGTGGTGGTCCCCCTCCCCCTTTCCCTTTCTCGCCTCTCTTCCTTTCCCTTACTGTATTGTGACTCTCACTGCACACTTGTTTGCAGTCCGTGGTGTGGGGGCGGCGTGTCGGAGTTCACGTTGCCGACCTGGGAGTAGACATCGTCGGGTGTCTGCTGCTGGATCCCCGGGGGGGTCATCCTTTTCTCTTTCTGCCTCCGATTGCAAAACCATACCCTGACCACCTCCTTTTCCAGCTGCAGACTGTCCGCTAGGTTCGTAATCTCCTGGGCGGAGGGCTTGGGGCATTTCAGAAAGTGACTCTCCAAGGCCCCCTTGACACTCACCTCGATGGAGGTCCGCTTCTTCCTCTTCCTGCCCTGGGCTGCGATCTTGTCGATGCTAGTGGGGCTGCCCGTGGAGGAGTCGGCTTCCTCCAGCCACTTGTTCAACAAAGGCTTGAGCTTGCACATGTTCTTGAAGCTGAGCTGCAGAGCCTCAAACCTGCAGATGGTGGTCTGGGAGAAGACGTTCCCGTACAGGGTGCCCAGGGCCAAGCCCACATCTGCCTGCGTGAAGCCCAGCTTTATCCGCCGCTGCTTGAACTGCTTGGCGAACTGCTCCAGGTCATCCGAAGTCGGCGTGTCTTCATCCGAGTGGGGGTCGTGGCTGTTGACCCCGCCGTGGTGCTGCTGGTGATGCTGGTGCTGGTGGTGGTGGTGATGATGGTGGCTGGGGTGATCCCCCAGCTCCGGCGTGTCTCCCCTCACCAGTCCCGGGTGCACTAAGCTCTGGCTGCCGGGGGGAGGGCTCAGCATCCCGTTCACCGTGAACCCCCCCGGCTGGGAATAGATGAGCGATTGCTGCTGCTGTCCCCCGGCCATGGACGGGAGGTGGGCGGCGGTGGTGGCTCCCCAAGCTCCCGGGTGGCCTTGGTGTGGGGGACCCAGGTGGGGTGGCCTGTGGTGCAGCGCCGTCCCGGCGTGCAGGTCGTCTCGGCCGGAGTTGCCTTTCACATCGGGCTGCTGCTGCTGCTGCTGCTGCTGGGGGCTCCCGGTCATCCCCACCGGGCTGGTGGACCAGGGCGAGCCGGCTTCCACGGCGGCGGCAGCGGCGGCGGCGGCGGCGGCGGCTGCATGAGGCAGGGCTGTCACCCACTGGTGGGCATGGCTCAGCATATGGCCGCCGTTGCTAGCAGCCATTGCTCCCTGCATGAAGTCACTTTGGACCATTTTGACGGAGGGGTCGCCCCGGTAGCCGCCGGAGACCGAGGTGACGGCGACGCTGCCCGGCTGCATGCCCCCGCCTCCGGAGTCCGAGTGCACGATGGAGCCGGCGGACAGGATGCTGTTGCTGGGTAGGTACGGGTTAGAAGCCGCGGTGGCCATTCCGCTCCCCTCCCCTCCCCCGCTGCCTGCTGGCGTGCCACCGATCCGCACAACCCGGGGGGCTCCTCGGCTCCCTTTGTCGGCACCCTCCGCCGGGATCCGGGAAGCGGGGCTGGGCTCCTGGCCGGGCTTTGGCTTTTGCCCCCCGATCTCCCGTCAGCTCCGTTCACCTGTTAGCGCCTCTTCTTCTTTTGGCAGGAAGGGGGGGGGTGGGGGAGATCAAACCCCAGGAAGGGGGTGGGGTGGGGGGACAAGAACGAGCCCCCTTGTCCTCGTCACTCCCTCAGGAGCGCATCTCGCCCTCGCCGCCTTCCCCTCCTCCCGGGAAACTTTTCTTTTCCCTTCCTCCTGGAAGGCGCTTTGTGCGCGCGGGCGGGCGGGCGGGCGGGTGTCTGTCTGTCTGTCGCTCTCTGTGCGTGTGTCCGTGTGTCTGTGTGTGTGTCTCTCTCTCTCTCTCTGTGTGTCTCTATTTCCCGGCTTCTCGGTCTCCTCTTCTCCCCTGGCCAAGTTCGGCGGGTGTCCTAGGAAAACTTCCTGGGCTGGCGGCGGTGCGGGGGATGCGGCATGGCTTCAAAGTTGGGCTCTCGCAGGAGCGCTGCGTTCCCTGGGCAAGGCAGGTCCCTCTGGAGCCTTCTCGCTGGAGTCACCGGCGGGATGAGACATCTTCCCTCCCCCTCCCCTTTTAGGCAGTTACCAAAAAAAAAAGAAAAAAAAAAAGAAAAAAAAAAGAAAGAGAAAGAGAGAGAGAGAGGTTGCAATGCTCTCCCCTTTCCCCGGCAGTTTTTGGCGTTTAATCCCAGCCGCTGGCTGCGGGAGGAGGAGCGCCCGGCCGGAGAGGTGTGCGGCTGTGTGTGTGCATCTAGGGGGATCCTTGAGACACTAACTCCGGTGGGGGCGGGGGGAGGCGGGGAGCGGGGGGAAGTGGGCTGCCAGGCTTGCAGAGCGTGCCCTGGTGGTGCTGGGAGGAGAGCGGCGCGGCTCGTCCCCACCGGCTCGCTCGCCCTGACAGCTCGCGCTCGCTCGCTCGCTCTCTCTCTCTCTCTCTCTTCCTCGCAGCGCGGGGACTGCCGAATGTTTACCCTCCGCCGAGCGCGCGCACCACCACCCCACACCACACTTTCCCAAATACGAGGAAGTCGAGCGCGAGGGCCCCCGCTGATTGGAGACCCGCTGAGTGATTGACAGAGCCGGAATGACTGGCTCCGGACGCGAGGCCCCCCCTTCCGGCCGTTCCGATTGGTTGCTTTTTAATTTAGGCAAAGTGGCGTAGACGCTGGAAATCTGCCCCCTCCCCCCCATCCTCCTCCTCCTCCAGCTCCCTTCCCGGCCCCTCCCTTCTGCTCCCCCTCAACATCTTAACTCTTCACGCCCAGCGAATAAATCTGACTTCTCCCAGCACACAGCAACTTGGGCGTGTGGGGGAGGGGGAGAGAGGGAGAATAAAAACGGATGGGGGGGGGGGTAGGGGTAGGGAGGAATGAAAAGAAAGGCGAGGGGAAGCGAGAACAACACTAGCTAATAATACATTTATTTTACTTGTATGCACATGAGTCTCCTCATGGGCGAATAATTCCCAGCATCTGTACGCAGCCATTGTATATAGGCTACAGTCTACATAAATCAAACAGTCACCACCTACAGAAGGAAGCGCCCTGTTCTGTTTCAAAGTTTTGCATTCCATTTATCTCTCTCTGCATATGTCAGAGAGGCAAGGAGGGTGAGGTAATATCTTTTGAGATTTACCAAGGTTTCTGGCCAGTCTCCACCGCGATGATCACTTACCAGATCTTAGACTGAAGCCAAAATGGCAAGTTGGTCCCTTAATTACGTGCAATCAGCCACACGCTTAATTGTTTTAGTTTCTGAGTTCCCCTGCATGCGTGAAAACTATAACGCAGCCTATATGTCTTTGGACCTCTGCACTGAACTGTTTAATATCTACCGTATTTGAGAGGGGGCACAATAAATTGACTGTACCAAACAGAACAAGTCCAGCTTCCGACCATGTGGGTTATTATAAAATATGTTACATAGGAATGTTTATCATTAAAAAAAATCCGAATTGATTCGGGCTCCAGCTCCAGCAAACGGTGTTCTGTCCCTGTTTCCTACTGTTATGTGTATATAATATGTTTTTTCCCCTAATATTTTTTTTCTTATTTTGCAAAGGATGGTATTTCACAGGAAACCGATCTGGTTGCATGAAACGTTTTATTATTTCTAGTCCAGCTGAAAGAGTTAAGGGGGGCGGGGGAAGGAGAAGGAGAGAGAGAGAGATGCGACCAAGCGGAAACGCTGCACACAGGCAACCTCAGTGAACCAAGAAAAAAGAGAAAGTGGCAACCAAAACAAGGGCAAATTGAACACTCCTCGGGGATTTCCAATGAAATAACACAATTCGGACATTCAAGGAACACATCTTTACTAATGATTGTGTTTGTGTTGTGCAATCCACACAGGCTGCTAAGCACACGTATCCATCATGTATAATGCATATATACATATAGTGTGTGTGCGCCTATAGATAGAAAAATGCATCATGTTTACATTAAAATGTGAAACATAACGCCCCCCTCTTTCAGTTAATAATTTCCACCAAAAAATTCAGCTAGTTGAATTCAGCTTCCAGCACATCCCCAACAGCAAGTATGCAGCAATTGCGTGATTTGAAGATTAACTGTAGACTAGCAGAATTTATTTAGGACCCTGTCCAACTCCTGCTTGCACGGTAAAAGATACCATCTTAGGTAGGTTTAGAAAAACCATTAATGTGAAGTATACAGATCTGAAGAGTAATGGTAACTAAACCCTAAACATAACGATTTTTTTTGTTCCCATGCGTCCTCCAAAGATTTAATTTTATATGTATAAAAGATCTAACACAGATTTCATTGAATAAATCTGAGATCTCCAGGTGCAGACGTTTGAATAGTCAGTGCCAGAACCCCATGTTTTCCTTTCCAGCCGATTTTGCTTGGATCAGGCTCAAAAACCGAGTGAGTCTCGTGGTTTTGTTTACACTGAATGGGGAGGATAGGAACGGTGCCATGGGGCCGTCTTTCATTAATATACAGTGAGGATTTTGTCTAAATTACTGCTATGAATTTCACAGTACAAGCTTTCAAAAGCCGTCTCAGGTGGCCTGATGAAACGTGATAGCGCCTCTGCAAACAAATCTACTTTCTTTAAAAAAAAATCATAAAAATATTGTATACACGTACAACAAAAAATAAGCTTGTGTTGGAGTTTTGTGTTTTATTAAAAAAAAAAACCCAAAACAAACAAAAAAACCCAACAACCAACAACTTAGTTCCCCAACTCTCGCCCACCCCCTCCCTTGCAGAGTGTGATTGTTTTGTCTGGAAAAAAAAATCCAAAGTATAACAAGGGGAGAACAGTTAGTGCTGATTTTCATTTGCATAAATTTTCATATATTTTGGTGAAAATAATAGACAAGTGGAGAGCTGGGCTTAGTGGAGTCAGTGCAAAGGAAAATCTTAGCATGGATCGTTTCGCTGGAGTTGAGAACATGATTTCCCCCCTGTCACCTTATTAAAATAAAAAAATACAAAATTATAAAAAACCCTCTAAATCTTGGAAGTCTGGTCGGTAAGTGTTTTAAATTTTTTTCTCTGTTTTTGTTTTCTTTAAAGTCTTGTGAATCGATTTGTAAAAGCTTAGGACAAGACAGGGAGCCCTTGGCAACTCTGTGGAAGAAAGCAAGCTTAATGAAAAAAAAAAAAAAAAAAAAAAAAAACACTGCCCCCTAAAAAAGTCTTAGTGAAATATTACATAAAAAGCTCATTCTAAAGCTGAGAGCAGTAAAGCAATTATTTAGTACTGGAAGTCTTCTGGTTACTACTTCACTTTTCTGGACACTGTTAATTATTGTAGCACTGGGAGGGGGGAGGGCGGTAGCCCTGGAAATTATTATAGATTCTAAAGACTGAAGGATTATAAATATTTATTGTTTTCAAATGTTTCTTCAGGACAATCTCTTCCGAGGACTGGGGAAAATCAGCTTTGAACAGCAATAGTGTGCTGAGGGGCAAGGCAAAAAGTAGAGAAGTGGACACCTGCTGAGAGATGGGGATTGAAATAAACCAGTCTGGTGCTGGGGGAGGAAGATGAAGAGGAGAAGGAGGAGGAGAGCGATGGTGCACATATAGGGTTAATATTGTAACTAGGGAACAGACGGTTAAGCACAACATCTAGAGCGCTGTAGTGAAAGTCCATCAGAAAGAGTATAATCAATCAAAACTAACCAGGACATCCCTTCATTTTATTCTCAAAGGAGATTGTGGCTTGAGCATTACAAACCAGATTTCACTTTGTTTCTCATTTCTGACAGTTTTTCTTGTCCCTAGATCCGCTTTCTCTGAATTCCCATCTAATTGAGAGGTATAGTCTAATGATCTGAAACTCTTTGATAGCGTTTAGGTCAGTGTGATAAATAATGTGATAAATAATGTAAGGTGAAATTAGTAGGCCAGATACTGCTACTGAAAACTTTACCTAGGCTTAAATATCCATTACATTACTTTCATTTATTTTAATTGTAATGTATTTTATTGTATTTGCACTTTTCTGCTCTTTTGGATACACAACAGCTCGTGATTATTGTAATTTCCTAGAATTAGTTACTTCTTTGGAAACGGTCGATACTCAAATCAATAAAATGACTTGTAAAACTAGGGAGGTATAGGTTTCAATTTTGGGGGAGAAGAATCGCTCATTTTCCACTTCTTGTTGACGTGCTCAGCGTCTCCTTTGACTGGGGTTAACTCTGTGTTCTCCATTGGAACAGATGCCGTATAGAGCTGCTCCCTCAAGATCATTTGTTTCCTTGATGGGGGAACATTTCTGAGCGGAACATATTGGTTGCCATAGAGAAAGAAATAAAAGGAAGAACACTAGTCACATTAAGCTATATGTTTGTGCACTGGGCTTTAGATAAAAGGACCCTAGTTCAGCCAAAGAGAACGAAGCCAAACCAGCGCTTTCTAGCTTCACTAAAACTAGCTTTATTTTGTTTTGGACTTTTACAGTTGAAACATATAAGATAATTTTATTGGTTGTCGTTAATTTTGTATGATACGGTTTACTGAGCAAAATAAACTTTTGAAGTGCTCTGTGCGAGCACAGATGGTCAGCAGGGGGCGCACTGATGCGGCTCAGAACCTGGTGAGTAAAACGCTGCTACATTGAATAATTCTGCTCCTCCAAAGTTGTCAGAGGAACAAATACCCTCTCCAAACTATATGTGTCTATGATATATTTCATATAGTTATATAAATGGTGACTTCAGAATAGTGAACTCGTGGGGTGGATAAAGAGGTTAGAGTAAATTCATGTCCTAAATACAACAGACTTAAGTCCAAATAGAGCTGTCACACCGCTAAGATAGAAACACAAGAGTCTACACTGGATTTTACAGTTTGACTAAGTTAAAAAGTCATCCTGAAAGTTATTAATTTGGTGCATTATCTTAAAATGAGCTAAGGCTCCAAGTAAGTGAAATCATTTAAATAAATAAAAACATTATTTCAGGGTAACCTAATGAATCACACAGACTTTGCCCAAATAAAGCTTTTAAACCGCTGCAGATATAACAAAGAGACCTAGGGTTTCTTTACATCATTTAATATTTAATGGCCATTTTAAACCACCAGAAGTATCTGAAATATTCCCAATAAAGTAGCCACTCACTCTCTTTCAATTACTTCACTAGCTCGAATGTAGCTACAAAATAACATTATGTTAACCATCTAGATCATCTGAAGTCCGCATCACTAAACACATGCAAAAGCTACACAAGAAGTTCTAGCCATAGATGTTTACAGACATTGAATAATAAAAAAAAAATCTTAACTTCAGTGTCTGCTCAGATTTTCTGTCGTTTTGGAAACGTATTGTATGTAGATAGTCTTAACACATTGCTCAAGGAGCCAATCCCTTTTAGTTATTTTTCTAGGTGGCTGGATGAGACGCAGAAGTAAGAAATCTACTTCTGTGTTTTATTGATAAATACATATATTTATTCTTACGAATGTCTCTCTATACATCTATATGCACATCAGCAGGTTAACATTCCTTTAACGCTAGCTAAACACCTGTAAAAGTGGGGCGGGAGCACATTTGATGCATGACCATTACAAACTCTGCAAGGCCGTAAAGACTCTCTAGAACTGGAGCTCCGTCAGTTTCAGTGTGACTGTGAAAGTTTTATTCTTTGTCTTTACAATGTAAAGACCAATTACGTCTTCGAAATAATGTTGTCCAGAAATGGGGTATCTCGTGGAAAGCTAACTCACTGATCAAAAACATAACACAGAGAAGTAAACAACAAGAGAAACAATGAAAAAAAAAAAGACATTTCTCTTTTTTCCATGTGCGAAATGTTCACATTCCTTCGCTTCTACAACTGAGTTAAGCCTGGCCATGCATTGACCATGACTGAAAACGCGTTGAGATATTTACATGACTAAAACTTTCCACCTTACCGCATTTGGCAACGTAAGCAATGACAATTTCCCAGGCTATTGGGATACATATCTAGAGTGCAATTTTCTTCACAAGCCTCATCACATAATCTTGGATTTACCACTGTTTAACAAACAATTTTTGGTCATATGACCATGGGATTTTGAGTTTAGAGAGACCAGTGATGGTTAATATCCCGTATTTGGAAAACATTGGATTTTCATGTAGTTTTTGCTGCCTTTTTCCCACCTCAAATGCAACTTGCATTTATAGTCTAAGAAAACAATTCTGTAGGTCAATGCCTCAGTCTTATTCTTGCATGAGTTACTGTCTGTATACATTAAAGAGAATAAAGGCAAATAGAAAACATGAACACTAAAACGAGCAACAAGTTAATTTGATAGAGCTACTTTCCATGCTATCTGTTAAAAATATTATTTGGATGTGATCGCCACGTTTATGCCTTAAGTACCAGGACGATTAAAACAAAGCTACAAAGAGGTTTTTTTTAATTATTTTGTCCGGATAGAATCCTTTGCAAAATGAAAAACATTGCCGAGGTATTGGGGGAATGCAAAGTGGCTTTTTACTGTATTTAGTATTCATCTACTTATATTCGAGAATGATTAGATGTGTAATAATATAATCGTGGAGAGCAACTGCCTATTTAGCATTTACAATTTAAAATGTTAAACAAAGACATATTAAATATACAGTATGCTATAGGTAAAATGTATTCCTTTATAATACAGCAGTCAGATGAAAAGGTATAGTTGACTGCATTCTAGATTTGTAGAATTCCTGGCTAATGTGATTTCCTGTTTTTAAACCTTACCCATACTGTAGTTCATATGACCACGTTGATAGCTGAACAAGAAATATTACACCAGCCAATCTGGAGAAAACATGAAAACATACATATTACTTTTAAAGGCTTACAGTAACAACGAGATGCACAATAGGCAGGCTGATCTTTTATCCAGACATTTAATTGTGCAGTCTGAATCTTATTTATTGTTTTAGGGTAATAAAGCATTTCTGAATCTGTAATAAATTAGAAAGATAACACAATGCTACACATACAAATAAAGATAGATTTGAAATATAGGTACGTTTAGAACTGCATATTTCTGACATTATACGCTCTATTGTGCATAGGGTGCACCTAACATGCACAGTAATGAAAGTTCTTAAATGAATGGAATATCTATTTGCTGACTTGAGTTCCATATAGACACACTGCATGTGAAACGTAATGTCACCATCTATCTTAAAATCCTGCGGATATATACTTACACCCTAGCTCCTCGAACATGTACATTTTTATTTATAAGAATAATTGTGCATGTAGCAACACGAAAAAGGATTTTACAAGTTAGCGTCTTTAAAAAGACTGTGGAAACCTCAGCCCTGCTTTTATTATACATATTATGATTTGCGTGCTGGCCATCTCAATCGCCTTTCACATGTTTAAAAAAAAAAAAATCCTTATGCATTATAAAGATTTTCTTTTTTGCGCATAGGACTGGCAGTCTCTTAGTGGATAAAAGGGTGAATAATTGTGGTACACCAGAAAACAGTTCGTGCAGTTTGGCAGCTCTGTTTTTTATTATTAGATTTTTTGACATTTGAACTTGTCTATTGTCTGAGGAGCTCAGTGCAGATTGCAGTAGGTCAAGCTTAAGGCTGCTCTTTTTGGCATTTCACACAAACATGCACATGCTGTCTTTTCTCCTTTAGTGAATGCAAGAGCTACAATTTTGCTCATGCTGTTGTTGTTGTATATCTACTTGGGAGATATAATCTAACTGATATTTTCATGATCGCGTGGTTATTTCCCTCCTCATTTTAGATCCATTCCTAATATACCTATATTTCTTGACGTTGGATACTTTTAAGGGCTCACTCGCTTTTACAGCAGTATGTCAGCCTCAAAATGTTTGAAAAAGGGACTTCAGTAGCTTTGGGATTAAATGATTTATTTCCCCGAAGCTTCACTCAACTCCAGCATGACTCCTACAGTCAAAAGTTGACATCATTCATCATTTCTTTGCACCCTCTTTCCCCTCTCCCCCAAAATTCAACCCTCCGATCTTACTTTTTTAAAATTCTTTTTGGTTGATGGGGCTGTGAAGGAGGAGAGCCTGAGCTCCTAATACGGATTTATAGACTTTCCACCACAATTTTGCAACCTCTGAAGCAAGGAACCTACCACAATAATAGTAGCGATAGTGAGTTTTGGGCTTTTTATACTGTTTGGTTGAAATGATCACACAAACAAACACGCCCAGGTAACAGTGGCTTATTAAAGATCCACTTATTACAATTAAAATGTAAAGAACAAATGTATATTGTTGGAGTGGGGGTGGGAAACAAACTGAGTCAATCCCAAAGAGGAAAGTCAATTTATACTATGAAAAAGACAGGAATTAATTCGAGGTAACTTTTCCCTGTTGTGATTTACGCTTTTTGACTGAGATTTTCTCCTAATCTGCTTAGGTGCATGGATTGAAGCGGAGCTGCAGCCGATCTAGTCCTATAGCTGCTTTTCATTTGCATGTCTTTCTTAAAAAATGCAGAATTTCTCTTTCAGCATTTCCTCCACCCTCTTTAACAAGCGTCTGATAAGGCGTTTAAAGCTTGTTATTCGAACGCTCGGATCAGCATGCAGAAACGTAATTGCATCGTTTTTCATCAGAAAAGAAGGGGGGGGGGGACTAAGAAACTGTAAATGCTGAGTCACTGTAATGCGGTCATTGGGTAAACATGAGCGAGATGCTGGCATCTTATTGAAAACCCTGGTGCAAATCGCATCCCCTATCTTTAGGCTTGAGAGCCCTCCTCCCTACCATAGATTTATTAATCCAGATTTGAATAAAGTGGCAGAACAGCAGCCAGAGCTCTCCTTTGTCACTGGATCTGCTCCTCAGGCACCATGAGACCTGCTTTGTTATGGTGGAATAAGATAAACACTACACTACCATTTCAGCTGGCCAGGATGAGGCTTCATAATGTGGGAGGAGTGCAGGCTAGTTCACCTACTGTTATAAAGGAAGGGAAAGCAGGTTTAGTTCTGGTCTTGGTTTGCTTATTTCATCAGGCCTTTTCAAACTATATTGCTCCGCACTGAGGGAGAAAAGCACTTTATAAAAACAAAAGAAAAAAATCTAGATATTTTAAAAAACAAAAGGTGGAAGGTTTTTCTTTCATGTAATAAGACCTTTTGTTTAAGGCTATTTTCTGGACCCCACTCTCTCCCTTTTGAACTGCTAAGAGCACTTTGTTGTGCTTTGCTTACCATTGCCCGGGTTTGAGAGGTATATGGCTTCAGGTATGTCTGACTGAGCCTCATGAAATAAAGCTTCACAGGCCTCTGGCTGCTGGTGGATTGAATGAGGAGAGTTGAAATCAGTTTGTAGCAAGGCCTGCAGTGGGAAACAAAGAGGCAGAAATGTTGAGAGACCAAAGAGAGGCAGAGATATTGAGATGCTTTTGCTTCTCTGTGGGGAACGGAGCTGCATCCTTTGGGCTGTCTTTAAGGTTGAGGGCTGGACTGGACAACCCACACTGAATCAGGGGCATTGAGAGTAAATTAATAAGAGTTCACATTGTTTTGAAACGCTGCTATTGTGTTCAGGAGGGCTGGATTTTTTTTTGTGCCTTCTAAAGGTGAGTGCAGTTTGCAATAGTTGCTGCTCTGTTTTTGTTTGTCAAATAGGGCTCGTCTCCTGGGAGAGGGGCATGTGGTGGATCCCAGCCCAGGATTACATTAATCAAAGCATTATTTCCCCAGGGATGCACAGCACAAATGATGGTAAATCCTAATAAAATTGGATCGCTGAGAAATTGAACGCTTAAAGTAATCTGCTCTGCCAGATAAAAACTTCAAATTTATAAAATATTGTGTCCCATGCCTCCAAACACCTAAGGTATCATCAGCGTGTGTGTATGAAATATTGTATATTATACATATATCTATAAAGACCAAGTAGTGTGCCGTCTGATAGCGTCTCATCGCCATATAACATATCAAAACAAAACAAAACAACCCCCCTACTATTTACAACATCAAGAGATTATTACCATACAGAATCGATATCACAAACTCATTTAGGTAGTGGATTTTCTCTCTTATTTATCCGAAGTAAAAATGGGCCCCAATATTAGATTCTCATGATCCGAATCTCATTAGGGGAAATGTACACTTTTAATATTGACACGATGGGAGGCGGGTGGTGGAAATACTTGAATGGTTGAAGCTGAGTTTAAACATCCTTAGAGAGGATCAGTTACAGAGGGAAACAATGCTGGGAAAAGCAGTCATTGGTGGAGGGAGGGGAATTGCTCCTGAGGCTGTTATTTTGTCTAAAATGTACGGCATGCTACACCCTCTGTCAGTTATAAACAGGCCCTGCAAACCGCTCCTTCGCCTCCGCGCTGGGGTCAGTGCAGCTGGAGGGTAGCCGCTGGGCAGTCACTACGTCCTCTGTGCAGCAGAAAAGTTTGCTGCTAGCTGAAGTAGGAGGAAATGACAGTACAGTAGGCTCAATGAACCCCACCGTGCAATGCAAAAGTGGACCAGCCCTTGAAAACCACACGCCTTGGGCACCAGGAGCTGGACAGGGAGCATCCTTCCCCCACCCCAGCAACTTTTGGAAAACCTGCGGTCTCCCCTGCTGCAATTAAAAGAGCAACCTCCAAGCAACCTTGAGTTCCCCTTTTAGTTTGCCGGGGTGTGGACGCCAAGCTGCAGGGACAAAACGTGCTGCGGGGATCCACTGCGCGAGCCATGGAGCAGGAGAAGCTTCCCGGCAGCTGGCAGCTCCTCGCGGCTGCACGCGCAGACCAGGCAGGCGTGAGGACAGCGGAAAGGCAAACGCAGCAGATGCGCCTTAATTGCTTTCAGCGGCTCGGCCTGACCCTTCCCGGAGCCTAGCGCGGCTACAAATGCACGGGGCTGGGCTCAGGCTTTCCTAGCCACCTACTGTGCGGGGTCCCCCCTCCCCCCCCCAGCCCGAGCCCTGCGGACGGACAAACCCCGACGCAGCAGCACCTGGATGGGGAGAGCGCACAGACTGGCAGGTAGATCACTCCGGCTCGGGGAAGGGAGACAGGGCTGGGGGGGGGGGGGGACCGCCCCGTAAATGACGCAACCGATTCTCCAGCCTCGGCTCCCACTTGGCTTGGTGCAGTTGCAGGAGCTCAATCGCCCCCCCCACCCCGCGTCTCCCTCCCCCCCCCCCCCCTCCTCTAGTGCATCTCCTCCGGATTAGGGGATGCTGCCGATTCCGGAATCGTCTCCATTGCAGAAGCAGGAGCTGCTGGCCGCGGTGAGAGGGGCGGGGGCGGAGGGCAGAGGGAGGCTGAAGGAGGGAGAGGCAGCCCGGGGCTCGCTCTCTTTCTCTCTCACACACACACTCAGGCCAGCGCCGCCCGCCTTCTGCACCCAGGGCTTGCGGGGCGGCTGGCGGCTGCCCTCGGATTCCCCCAGCCCGGCGCTCCCAGGTAGCTGCCGCTGCTTCTCCTCTGCCGGAGCTGGGCTGCCGCTTGCGCTTGTGGCTCCACGCCTGGCCCGCTGAGTCAACCCCCAGTACAGCAGAAGCGAGGGTGGGGTAGGAGAGGGCGTGGGGGGTGTCCAGAGTCATTCACTAATTATGGCTTTTAACCCCCCCTCTCCCCCCCGCAACTCATTGAGGTATAATTTGGTACTCAACTTTGATTTTTCTCTTGCATTCTCTTTACTTCCTTTCTACACCTCACCCCCATGAAATTGGATCAAAAATATCCAAGGGGCTCACACTTTAACCCAGTGTCTTCCTGCCAGCACTCATAAGGTAGGTATCATTGGGGGAGCAAATCCCTCACTCCCAGTGGTGCGTGTGTCCGTCCGTCTGTCTGTCTGTGTAAATAAATTCCCTTTCCTTAATTGGTTCTAGCTTGACGTGCACTTGCTTTTGTTTAGGCTCTTTTAATATTTTAGGTGGGCTAGAAAGGAAAGGAAGCATTTCACATTGTAGGTCTATATGGTGGTGTCTTACTTCTGGTGTTAAATTGTAGTTGGGGGGGGAGGGGTCTAGTTTGTATTTCAAAAGCCTGGCGTTTGAAGAATTGCTAGAAATAGAAGACTGTTCCATACTACAGAGCTGGAGACGCTCATGTTGTTCATTGTCATCCAAAACATCTTGTTGTGGTCACAAACGAGAGAGGTTGGTTTGTTTATTTATTTTAGAAGATTTGGATGAAGTTATTTTTTTAAATGTTCAGATTTGTTAAATACCAAAATTGACAGACGGCAGACATTCTACAAATATGGGAAACCTTACCTATACTACACTAAACTATGTAGCAAACTGAAAGTTGAGTGCATCTACTTTTCTAAAAAAAATTACGTTAATGCATCTTCCTTGAAGATGATTTATGAAAAGCCTTGGAATTGTATTTCAGGTACAGCAAAGTTTGATTTTGATATTGTTCAGAAAGAGTTGGGTAGATAACTAGCCATATATATTTTAACTCTTTAAATTTATTAAGTGATTTCACTACTGTTCACTATTCTGGCTCCAGTGCTTTGTAATTATTTCACTATTGAAGGGCATTTTATAGAAGTACTTGCTGATTCACACATTAAAGCTTTTCAGCATATCCAGGTATATTTTCCATTATATCTTTGGAGATATTTATGTAGCCATCTGATATTTATATGAAGAATATGAATGTTATAGGGTCATAAATTGGTTTTTTCACATCCAGCATTTTTGCCTTTCTTTGGATTTGATGAGGAAGCTGTTTACCTTTAGGCCTTTATATCAGGAAAATGCTCAATGCTCAGTCAGTTTACCTTTTATATATTTAAAACACGTGCTAGAACAGAAAATCTCTCTAACTTACTGAAAAAATATCAGTAACTGGATCTGTTGATGCTCCACCATAGTAACTGTAAACGAGACCAGCATGTTCAGAAAGAAGAACATGTACATGTAATTTACTGGAAGTTTCACTCTGAAAAATCCACTTAACTGATAGAATGTATAATATATATCCACATGCACTCTCATCTCAGCATATGAATATACCTGTTTCTAAAACTAACTAATCAGGTCTATGTACTGCAGCTGAAAAACACACTACCAAGATAAGACCATATAAAATAGTAATGGAAAATGAAATTTTATATAATGTCAACAACTTCAGCATGATTTTTGGCATAAGTAATTTAGTGCAATTCTGCTTGCCTGAACTAGAGTGATATTACAAAGTGAATTAATAGAACATTAGTATGGAAAAAACAAACAATTCTTTCTTTGAAATATGAAGTGTCACTAACTTGAGATGACACCTGGAAGTCTGTGAATAATACATGTGAAATATTAATATTTTAAATGCATCATATTTAAAATTACTGTGAACTTAAAAATTTGTTTCATATCAAGAAAACATAAATAGTTCATTTTAGATTTTAAATTTTAAATGCAACATTTTGTCAATGAAACAATTTTCTAAAGAACTGAAGTCAGATATCTAAACATATCTGGTAATTTTGCACATGAAATATTATCATTGTGGAATATGAATTTAATTTTGGACATTATAAAAAAGAACATTCGTTTTACTTTCCATCATACTGCAAGAAAAACACTTTCAGATAGTTGATTAATGAGATGAAATGAACTGACAGACTCCATAATTCTTGCATTTTTTAATACATTCTGAAACCAAAACCATAAGGGACATTTACAGAAAACATGAAGTCAGATAACAAAATAATAACCATATTTGATTTTAAAATTAATGCAGATCAGAATAGTAATCTATACAATATACTTGCTTTTGCTTAAAGCAAATCATGTAACATTGAGCATTAGATCTTTGAAAAATACTACAGTATTAAAATTATCACAATGAAAGTTATTGGTAGGATTGTATGAGGATCAAATTCTGCACTCCAGCTCCAAATTGTGGTCCCATTGGATGTTTTGACATTTATTTCAGTGGGATGAAGATATGGCCCTCAGTCCTTCTTCATGAATAACTCCCTTTGATTTCAACACTTTCCGGTTTTGATCCAGAAAAAATGAGCATGTATAGCTAATTCTCCTAAAAACCAAACCCTATGTTCCTTGCCTAGGGCCAGATTCTGCTTACCATATTTATTGAAGCCTATGGGAGTTTTGCCTGAATAAAATGAGCAGGATCTGGCTCTTAGTCTTTACTTTGACATAAATGCCATTGACTGGAGTGAGGTCATAATATGTTTGGCATGAGGGCCATATCTTCAAATCTATAACAAGTGCTCTGGAGTAAGGACTGAGTGCCATATTGTGATCTCAGTTAAGTCAATGGTAATTATTCTGTCTTGAGAAATGAGGGCCATATCCTGCTCACTTTAATCAAGCAAAACTCCCTTTGGCTTCAACAACTAAGGCAAGTAGAATTTGTCCCTAAGTAAGGAATGCAGGGTTAGGCTTTTTAGAAGAGTTAGGTATACAGATTAATTTGTTCTGATTCATAGATCAGAAAGTGTTGTTAGATTCAGATGATTGTGAGTATTTTTCTACCTTACAGATTACCCAAGACACTAACAAGGACTAGGAAACACTGAAGTTTCCATTAGGAACAGAAAAACATAGGAATTACCATACTGGATAAGACCAAAGGTCCATGCAGTCAAATATCTTATCTCTGACAGTGGCCAACCAGATGCTTCAGAGAAAAGTGGAAGAACCCTGTGATAGGCAGATGTGGGGTAATCTGCTCCCACATTAGATCTCTTTCTGAACTTAAATAATTAGAGATGGTTATACATGAAGTATAATATCTCTTCCAGTTTTTTGTTATTAATTATGATAACCCCATTTGATGTCTTTTCTGTATAAATAGCCAATCTTTTTTTAAACCTTGCCATTTAGATTTTAAATTCCAATCTGTTCTGATAGAAAAAAAAATCCATTGTTAGTTTTGCTCTTTCCTCCATGTTTATTTAAATGTGAATTTCTTTGCTAGAAAATAATATTTTAGTTTCCACTGTTTTGTTTTTTAAATTTTGTTATAACCATCTGAATTATGATTGTTTATTCCAGAAGAAACTTTAAAACACTGGGACTTTCATGTCATGCTTAAAGGATAATTATTGAACCTGTCAGAATGAAAATCATACTAAATATACTCCCATGCAAAGGTTTGTGCCTAAACATTTTTTAAAAGCTTGGAATTAAAAAGTCAGACATGCTACAACAGAGAAAAAAATGACAAAATATATAGCATATAGTAAAATTATATATTCAGATGTAGACAAGAGTGCACCCACTTCCTCTTTGTTTGGTAGCATATCTCATGGTGAGATATGATTTTATTTTTATTCCTAATTTTTTCTTACAGTTCGGTAAAGATGCTGTTTTATATATATAGATATAATTTTCTGAGCAAAAATTCCATTCAAGTATGTAAAAGAAGCTTTTACATCAAGCCAATTAATGAAGTGGGGCTATGAATTCAAAACTGTAGTAGCTATAAAAGATATAAAAATAAGGAAGAGAAATGGTCACATTATGTATCTGGAGGGATAAATGCACAATAATCATGCAGTTTGAAAGCAAAAAGAATTACAATTTGACAATAAAGCCTACACTAAAAGACAGGCAGACACAGAATAGTTCCAGTGAGAAATATAGTAAGTAAAAGAAGAGAAGAAAAAAAAGATGATTTTCAAACTTACTATATCTAATTATGTGGCAGGTCTTTTCTAGCTTCATGTTGAAATGTTCCTTTATGTATTGTATTGGCAATAATACTGTTCGAGAACAAATTACTCGGACAAAATTGTTTTACATTGGTTTTAGATTTTCAGTATTCTTAAATCTAAAAGTTTAACCTGTTAGCAGTCGGTTGCAGTTTACAGTTTAGCACTACTTTGAGATTTGGTCCTGCAAGCCCTTACTGAGATGAGTAATCCCATTGACTATCTGAGTTAGAGTTTGCAGAATTATATTGTGCATCAAGGCCAACATTTTCAAACTTGGGTGCTCCTAAATCTATACCGAGGAACCCAACTAAATGCAAGTGGCCTGATTTTCAAAGGTGCTGAGCGCTTGCAGCTGCCATTGACTTCAGTGGGAATTGTGGGAGCTCAGCATGTCTGAAAATAAGGCCACAGGAAATGAAATACGCATTTAGGAACCTAGGTTTTGGTGCCCTGTTTGAAACTTTTGGCTAAACACTAAAAACATTTTGAAAAAAGGTGATATCAATGCTACAAATACTTTCATGCAATTAAAGACAGTGAGACTGGAAGCTGCGTGGTGAGTTTTGCTTTCAGTGCTGCCATTTTAAGTTTCACAAATGAGGATCTTAGTATTATATTCTTCCACAGATTTCGTGCTATGATTTGGAAATACTAAGGAATAAATTTTCACGGCCTCTTTAGGAAGGACAATTTTCTGAGTGTAATAAACTGTATTCTAACCACCAGTCTAAATTTTCTGTGCGGGGCAATAAATAAGAGTGAGGAAGAGGCGATCTCACATACTGTACCATTGTAATTAATCATGTAATATTAAAATGCTGACACTGTGGAATTTTGTTCAGTACAGTAGAATCAGAAGAACTAAAAAAGGTGATTGATCATTGGTCAAAGACCTTCAGTGACATGATTAACATTTGAAACAATTTTTGTCCGATATTGATGAATAGAAATTAGGGATGGGCCCAGGCAAGACCCCTGGGCCAAACAGCCCAAAGTTTTGGGAAACCGAGCTCTTAATTTGGATCTGAACTTCCTTATATCTATAACGAAGGATGAATATTAGCCCTTACAACTACAAACCTGCTCCCATCTCTGAGCTGTGGGATAGTTCTTTGGGAACTGAACTTTGTAAAACTTCCATCCAGATCTGGGTCTGATCTTTGCTACTTGGCTGATTTGTAATAAAATATTTTAAAAATATCTTTGATTCTTCTAAAAGAAATCAAGCTATATACAGCACGGACTGATGTTTAATGCTTAGAAATTCCTGGGAGACTTACATGTATATGTTTTATAAATAGCTAGCCAAAACATTAATAGGTTATATACTTACATTTTAAAAAGGGACACTGTCAGCTTATATAAATATTAAATATATGAGTTAAGTGTAGTTTCAGGTACTACATCAAACCTAAGTGTTCCTCCCAATTTCCACGTTTTTGGCATTCCCAAATTTTGTGCTTTTACAATTATTTTAAAAATGTTTTTTTTTCCCATGGTTGGAGACTGCACAAACGGGAAAGTGACCGACAACACAGGTTAAACTGACTATGTACAAATTGCTATAAAAAGCATACAGTAAACAAACTGAATAAAATATAGGATGATAGTTTCTCTTATCTCTTTTGTTGATAGTAATTGTAAGCATTACATCAACAGTCAGGGGAAAAAAATAAGACAAAAATGTGATTTTTAAGTTGACAGCGCCTCTTTAAATTATGCTTGAAGAACCATCTCAGGAAAAAAAAGACATATGACACTGTTCTGGATTTTATTTGTTTAAATGCAAATTTATGGAGCTGGCCGCACACCAAAAATCAGAGAGTTTGGTACTGCAGTAGCTTTAGTGTTTTTTCAGAATTGTAAGTACTACAGAAGGACAAAAGGGGAATATGAATATACGGCAGCTGATATTTAGATTTAGGGTTACATTTTTTGCTTGTAACAACTGTCATTCTCTTTTACGCTTTCGTTTTATCATTTTATTCTAGCATTACCAGGCACTGATTTATAAAAGCTGGAATTATTTACATGCAAAATTAAGAGTCTTTTTCATTCTACGTTTCCTATGTTAGCAACCCTTTAAATGTCCAGGAATCTTAGAATTCATGCAAAAACTGTCCCCCAGTATAGAATATATTACTAAAGAGTGAGTTTAAAGACAGACAAAAAGAAAATATTTATTCAAAATAATAAAAAGCATTCTATTCAATAAGATTTGTAGAAGCACACTAACCAATAATATCAGTATCCCTTTTGGAATATTTTCTTTCCAGAGTGTATCCCTGATTTTAGTCCACAGGTGCTGATCTTAGTAGTGGTATCCATTGCTCACTGTGCACACCAGTCAGCTGAATGGTATGCATATAATTTCTTTATCTATTACCTGAAAATTGCTCTGATGATTTTACTTTTCCAAAATAAGCATTCCCAGTGAATTGCACTCAATAAATGCATTTCACAGCATTAGTACAGAACCGAAATACAAAAGAATATTAATCTAATACATTCCAAAATTCAAATACTTGTGATTAATAAGCATTATTATCTATAAATAAGGCTCTAATGATACTTTGGCAGTGTTGTAAACACAAGAATCAAAAGCAATTATTGTCATTATTGTTCTGCAAGTACTTTCCATGAATACTAAATGGATATTGCTGTCCGGCTACTTGGCAAATATAAATCTCATAAAAAAAACAGATGTCAGCCAATCAGGTCTGGCTGCTATTAACTATATTTGTCTAATACACTGGGTACATAAAGAAGAGGCAACCAAGTTACTGGAAACAAGAAAACTATTGGTTAATAGTTTTTCCTGGGCTTTATTACCTGCCAACAAAAATACGTTAGAATAATTCTAAAGAGGAAGTTTTCAGCACTATGAGGTGAACTGGCCACAGTTGTGAATGGGAAATGGATGTCATGCACTGCACTGATAATTTACCCTTATGAAAGGGTCATTTCAGCATATATTAAATTTACTTGTCTTTAGTTTTTTTTATAGGCCCCATAGTTGAGACTCACTGCCGATCACCAGCCCCCCTCCCCGCCCCACTTGTTGTGACACTGTAGCATACATTCTGCTGGCAAAATCTCTATCATGTAACCTGTCCTCTTCAGGCAGCTCCAGTCCACCCCATTGTTCTGGGGTGAATGTCATGTTGCTCATAGGTAGGGATTTTGTTTTTTGGGATTTATTCATATTTTGAGGTTCATTTTTAGCAATTTTTGAGTTTATGTAGAAGTCCCAAAATTGGGGGTTTTTTTTTGGAGCTTCCCCTTTCTGTATATTGTAATGAGTAATGTATATACATTATATACACTATATACATTACTCAGTTCAGTATACAGAAAGAGGAAGCCCTGAAAACCCCCAATTTTTGGACTTCTACATAAAACTCAAAAATTGCTAAATGTAAACCTCAATACATGAAATTAATAAACCCCAGTAAACAGAAGCTCTACCTACGAGCAACATGACATCCACCACAGAACACTGCTGTGGAATGGAGCTGTTTAAAGTTCCATGATACTATAATGAGTAATCTCTTTGTTATGTTCCCTAGTGCGTTTTAATGTAGTACTATTTCAAAAAGCATTATAGTTAAAGTGAACTAGGGAACCTTTACTACACACCAGTAGGGTGCACGCAGCCCAATTAATGCACAACGTCTTAGTGCGCTTTAGACATCACACCCCCAGTGTGCACATTACGGCTCCATATAGACGAGTCTTTAGATACAAATAGCCATTTCCAGTGGTTTTCTGGTGTTTATTGGATAAACACCGAGTTTTCTTTTTTTCTGTATCAAGGGAGTTTTTCGGTGTTTATCAGTTAAAATTGAAAACCAGAAGCCCGACTCTTAGGATTTATACTCGGGTGACATAATGATTGAGAGCACTGCAGGTTTGGACCTTAGGCTCTGTGGAAAGAAAAAGCAAACCAAAAGCTTTACATTCCTAATGTGCTGAGTTCTTTTTTCCTCTCCTTGGTGTTTGGGACATGCAAGCACCTTATACCAAGCAGTTTAACTTTTTGTCCTCTTTTTTTGTAGGTCAACAGTGCCACAATTAAAATTCAGCCTTTGTTCAGCCTGTTCTGGCTGGGTTTTGCAGCACGTGGGATATGAGCTGCTTTTTCACTGGCTAATTGGCCAAATCTTACTCTGTCTAAGTGTGTACAGAAACCAAACATCTATGACTGTCAGCCACTTACTTCACTTGTAGCTCACTGGTAAATAGGAGACAACTCCAGGTGCAGTGCCCAGCAATGAAAATAAAAGCAGTGGGTAAGCTAGCTATAATTCATTGATGTGGAAGGGGTAACATCCCATGAATAAGGACAGTGTGAAATCACAGTCATATCCAAATTACACACTCAGACACATGCTACTAAGGACATACAGCCTGATCCAATGCCCATTGAAGTCATTGGGGATCTTCCCATTGACTTCTATGGGCTTTGGATCAGGCCAATATTTGGGAATGGTCAGATGGAACACAGCACAGGCTTGCACTGAGGGGAAACACTGTCATCGGAAGGAAAAAGTACTGGTAGGATATTCTGCCCCCACACATGGAATCCCACATTCCACAAAGAGCTCGTTCCCATCAGCACATCTGTGTTTGCAGCTTGGGGGCTGGGGAAGGGAAATGCAGCATGCTACATACCATTCCACTTCCTTGTAACCCATCTTGTCCACTGAAGTAATGAGGGTGAAGAATCTCTTTTACCCCGACTTGGCTACTGGTTACCATGACGTGGGCTAGGTTGTGCAACTCTTCATGGCACAGTTTTTGTAGGTGCGCCCCAGCATGAGTGAGGCTTACACAATCTAGTCTTTGGTGTGGAGGATTTGCGGGCTAAAAGATTCTCTCCCCGGCCATATCCCATCTCCATCTAGAATATACCCTTTTAGGGGGTGTGAGCAACTTGCTAAGTGAGTAGAGGGCTGTTTGGCTAGTTATGGGCTGATGGCAGAGCCAAATGGGTAGTAGATTTTCTACATATGAATTAGACCACCTAAGTCTCTCCTGTGTGACATACTTGCCTTCATCAGTCCTAGATTGTTCCGGGCTCTACGTGTGCTGGCTGGAGGGTGGAAGGGCACGAGAAGACTTACGCCCCTCCCCTTGCATTCCTGGAACAAGAATTAGGGGCAATTACAGTCCCTTTACTCAGAGTCATACAGGAAATGTTCCTGCAGGTACAAATTTCCCTACATAGGTGAGACCATGCCTATAACTGCTAGCTGTAGAGAGAGGAGCATGCTCTGCAGCATCTCTTGGTGATGAATTGCCTCGCTGTGCTAGGAAACGGGGGAGACAATCCCTCCAAAAACTCCCTGTGGTGTAGTGCAGGTTGAATCATCTCTTAACTCAGGACCATGAGTAATTTGTACAGTCTGCCCTTCCGTGACTTATGTTAGATATTAGCCTGAGCAAGATTTGCTTCATCCATATCATTGCATCCCATCTTCAAATTTTGTGCACTAACCTTAAGTTTTGATAATTGGGTGCATTTCACTGACAAGAAGTTTTTATTTGTTAGCTATTCAGCATAGAAATTAAAATAATGGGAGTTATTACTAATACTTATGATATTAAGGATATTTAGGTATATAGGATAAAGTTAACCTACAACTCTGAGAGAATCTGAAGCCCCAGTCCTGCAGGTATATCCATGCATGCAGAACTCTGAGACTGACCAGAACCCCATCCACGGGGGTCTGCCTAGATGGATCCAGTTATAGGACTGAGGCCTGTGGGATCACATCAGGAAAGTTGTTGAAGTATTAGTAGAATGCAGGTCCCATCAGTTTTTGGCATGTTTGTTAATGGCAGGGAGAAGTCCCAGACAGGTCCAGATTAGGGTGAGATTGTGTTGAAGTGCAGCATGATATAAGATGTGGTTTGATTATGTTTGGGGACCAGGATTGGGGGAGAGAGAGTGAGTAACACAGTGATTCCTAAGAAGAGGAGTGAAAATATTAGTCTTGATTCTGTTCTCACTTATACTGGAAGAAGTTAGGAGTAACTCCAGTGAAATCTCTGGAGTTGTGTCAATGTAAAACTAATGCAAGTGAGAGGAGAATCAGGCCTCATACATCTATAAGTCTTACAGAGGTCATGTAATCTCTCTGTTCCTGTTTCTCTCTGTAAAATGGGAATAATATTTCATACCCATCTTTGAAAAGTGATAGGTATTATTATTATTATTTCTTACAGAAAGGACAAAAAGGGAACATTTTCCTGAAATATAAAACCAGGAGGGAAGTTCTGTGATGAGTAAGGGCTGGACCATGATACCATGACATGGTATAAGTATGGAAGTTCTGAGTGAGATATTTTCCTCCAGTTATTTAGATTAAGGAGATCAAGTTGCCATTTTCTGATGTTTAATGATAGTTTCCTTGTTTTGCCATGTAAAAGGTGTTAGGGTCATATAAGCATGAATTAAGGATGTAACATCTGACTTCATTTAAATTTAATCAAATGGTGGATTTTTATTTTATTTTTTTAAACCTAACTCTCTCTTTGTGTCTTAGTTTTTTGTTGATAATACTAGCAATGAAGCCTTTTGCCTATTGTTTCATTCTCCCCTTGTAACTTTTTCCATTTAATTATAAGGAAATATATAATTGGAAATAAGCAGCTTCACACTGGGCCCCATCCAAAGCCCTGTAAAGTCAACAGGAGTCTTTCCAACAACTCCAGTGGGCTTTGGATCAGAGGGATGAGAATATTTCTACTCTGTCTTGAACAACTACAAGCCTGGAAGAGTGTATGTTGGCTGTGTAAAATATTACAACTATTTTAAGAACTGCCTTGTTCTGGATGGATGGATTCTGCTACGGAAAACATGTCTATGACATATGTTACACATCTATGACATTGTGTTAAGGATAAAGGTTATTATTGCCTTAACATTGAATATATATATATAAAAAGAAGAAACAAATTAACTAAAAGATAAAATATATTGATGGAAGTATACAAGATGCTCTTTAACACGCGTATTATTGACTCAATAGATTTGTTACAGCTTCAGAGCTATTAGGGTTTGCTGTGTCAATGTGTACTTAGGGACTGTTTAATATGCAGATGCTTGACTTGACAGACCGCAGCCATTACGGTCTATCATGTCAGTAGGGATACATGCATACGCACTTTTCAAACCTACTGAAACTCCTTTTGAAGTGTAGTTATTGTGCATGCATAACTAACTTTTAGAAATAAAATCAGAAAGCTGTTTTAAAAAAAACAACCCACAATATGGATTACTCAGCAATAAAATGTATTTCCAAATTAAGCCATTTAAGTATAGAATGTACAGTCAGTGATCCAGAATGGAATCTTAGATATGCAGCTCCTAACAACCTTGTAACATTAGCTATTGCACTTGTGCGTGTGTGTAGGAGATCAGAATCTGACTCTCTGTGAGTGTCTGTTTGAAGAATATAGTTTTGTCTTCTTTGAGAGGTAAGGGAGAGTGTCATCTCTCTTTTTCATCCAAATAATCTTCAGTAGCAATTAAATAAGCTTATGCTAGCTAACAGATCAGCTAATACAAGATAAATAGCATGACAGTTTGGAAAAACTGAGTATGTCTTTGATTATTTACTAAGTTTTGATATCTGCTATTTGCCTCAAAATGCTAAAAAAGTGAAGTGTAAGATACAACATGAAAGACTCATTTGATCATCATAAGGAAAAGAATCAGTAGTTTTGCTTTTCTTTCCCCTAACAACTTATTTTTTATTAAAATAGCAAAGCCAAATGTGGTGTTTAATAAGATATACTTTTCCAATTTGAATATCAAATGTAAAAATACAATTAAAATATATCTAAAATGTGACATTAGTTGTAGGGTATATTTCAGTAATGTGCATTTCTAAAAAGTTTAGCATATACATTTTTTGAGCTTTTTAGATCATTCCATCAGATGCACAGACATCTAGCATTTTTCTACACATATTTCTGAATGGCAGTTTTCCAGTGATATTCTCATTCACAAGCCCATGAACTTGAGAATAAAAATAGTAGTGGGATGTTAAACTATTTCCAAAAATGCCAGGGTGCCATTATGCTTACTGACATGTGTCATATAGCTCAGTCTTTGAGCTGATTTGCCTGAGTGAGGGGCATAGCATAGTTCTAACATGAAACTTACAAGCAAATGGCATTCTAGCATTCAAATAATAGCGAATAGGTAACATTTTGAGACCTTTCCTCTTCTCTGAGATTTGGTAAGGTGCAAATTCTTAAAAGGGGAAAAAGGAATGTTAATAACAGGCAGATGACCCAGCATTAACTCACACTCTGTGCTCTGTGAGGAGTCACTCACAGGTAGACACCGACTGTGCTGTGGACAAGCCAGTACCACATCATCATTTGTCCCCAGTGTGATGCCATTGTTGAGGTGGGGGAGGCCAGGAACAGCACAAAGTCAATGGGCACAAACACACATGGCTGGAGATCTGCAGGGTCTGCACAGTCAGCATCCATGAATCTCCAGACTATGAGTAACTCTGACCACACTCCTTGCTTCTTCCACATGTCCACAAGTCTTCCCTTCCCTAAATGATACACATTTTTTAAAGTGAGTGCTCGCTTTCCACATCTTCCTACATAAGAATGGGAGGATATGGCTTAAAATGAGCTATCTACATATTATACTGAATTGGTGACCGCCCAGATTTTCACTGTGCTGCACACCATGATCACTCTGAGCTCCATGTTAGCAGGGGGACAAGTCAGATCCTGCTATTCAAACTGTACAGAATGCTACCATTTAAGTAACAAGAAATACTCCTTTAGCTCTTAGCAATATATGGCCTAAGACATATGGTTTAACAATTCTAATTCCATTCAGTAGAGGGCAACAGTGAACACACACACATGCGCGTGTTTGTATGCACAAGCCAGTCTGTTTAGAATACATTTGATTTCAAACTTAATGAAGAATATTCAGATTTATACGTTAAAGTTCACCTTGGGCAGCTTTAATTGGAACTGCGAACTCAGGACATCTATAGGATCACTTAATTGCAACCTTGCGATTACTGTAAATCCATTGATACAATTCCAGGAATCAGTTAATTTGCTGTTGCTATTGTTTTTATCTGATTATTTTTCAGCTAATGGACTATAACACCTGTATGTGTATGCATAGACATCAATTAAAAATTCACACACATAAAAACAGAGCACCAGAAATCGATAACATGAAAATATAGCCATTGACAGTACTTGTAATTTTGCCTGTTACAATGGCGTGCCAATTCTTTGAATACAACACACTATTATGCCCCATTAAAGCATGGCTGACATAGCTTTCAACTACTCACAAATGCTGAGATGTTGAAAAGCATAACATTTACAAGAGATACATCTGGTGCATATTTATAAGGCTCAGAATAAGGACTCATTTAAATAGTGCATGTGCTTTCACCAAATTAGGAGAAAAGTTACCACAGGCCCATATATGAAATCAATAGTGAAATGTGTGCTGACTTAAATTCCTGGTATATGATATTGTATGTCTCTGTGTTGGACATACTAGAACAATGCACGCCCTTCTCCAACTGAGCAGCATATGCGTGTCCAATAAATGTCAATGTGTGTAGTGTAAATCCACAAGGGCAGATGATGGTCTGTTGTTTTGAGGGGCAAATATTTAATGTTAGAATTTTATCTCTGACTTCTAATTAAAAATATGTCAGCATTTGTTCTGTCTGTTCCTCTTCAGAGAGAGAAGTGAGAACTAGCTGGAAATCAGGGAACAAAGTATGATGTGCTTTGTGATGTGAATGATGCATTAAATTAAACAGATGAGCAGGATGCAACAGCCTATTTTATGTCACATAACATGTCAAGGAGTAAAAATACTTTCTACCATTTCCCCCAATACAACATGGCACTTGAAATAAACCAGAAAGCCACATTTGAATTAATGTTTTGGGTCATGTTTTAACCAGATTGAGCTAGGAAAGTCTGTTTTTTTGGCCATATGAGCATGAATTAGGGAGGTAGCTTCAGACTTCATCACAATTTCTGAGAATCTAATTTAATTTAGCCTAATGTGGGTTATGGAACCCGGAACTGACATTATGTGGGTGCTAACAAAGTTATTTGAAGCAAAAGTCACTCTAGCAGGACTGTGACTTCCTTATGGCACTTGAATGAAATTAAAAAAAAATATATTACTTATCTTCAGTGGAGGAGTTGCCAGAGTATTTCCGTATTATGTTAGACACCCATACTTACAATGTTACAACAGACACTCATGCAATTTGCACAAATGCAGTTTTTGCACATACAATGTATCAAATTACCAAATTTGCCTGCACAAATTTAGGTTTGGGTTTAGTGTGGGCAAATTAGAGAGTGAGCACAATTTGTATATGCAAGTGTCGAGACACGGTTGAGTCCTTGGGTTCTCATAGATAAATAGTTCTGACCCAGAAGTGGAAGGTAACACCTTATAGCCTGATACTACATCCTTAATGCATGCATGTCAGTGACAAAGAGACTTGTCAATAAACCAAGGGGCCTTGCCATTAGGGACAACCGTCTTTGGAAGGTTTAGGGCTTTTGGTACCATCAGCTGAGGCTAACGTGGCTAACCAGTGGCTACCACCACTGGCTACCACCCTCACCACTGGTAACTGATTGAGCATGATGAGATTCTGGCTAAACCCTTCAGCACAATGCACAACAGCAGTACTAAATACACCTTTGTCCTGCGGTGGCTGAGAGAAGCTGATATGGGAATATATAATTAAGTCACAATATCCAACCACACTATTTCCCAAGATGTTCTATATGTATTATGGGATTCCAGTAATTATTACTGTTAATAATTAATAATAAATTTAATACTTATTTCTAAGGTGATAGAGTTTTTAGAGTCTACGTATTTTGATACTTGTACTGCTTTTGAAGAAGGATAAACTGTAAAGATGAGCTGACTTATTGTGCTATTTTTTTAATTGGTTAGATTCTTACAGTTCTTTTGTAGCCTTGACATGCTCTATCATGTCAGTCTGCCAGCCGTGCATGGGCATTATATCCACATGCCCAACAGGAGCCAGATATTAATCTCAGATACATGACATGCACTTCTTCCCTCACTGCTCATCTGTGAGAGAGCTGTTTTCAACAACCCCTCTATTAAACTACTTTATTTTAAGAAGAACTGTGTTCTCCTGTGGGTCCCCTTGATTTAAGTCTAGGTATGCAAGGACAGTAGAATGCATGGTCCCAGATGTATCTAGGTGTCATGCATGGGAGAGATCTGCAGGCTAAAAATCACTGTGACATTTTTCAATCTCAGTATCCTTGCCATTTTTATTTTAGGGTGTTTCCAACACACAAAATATAATTCACCCTTATTACAAACTCATCAGTTTTGTCAAATTTCATTTCTCTGTGATGCACTGTGCAAGAGAAAGCCTTCTCAATCCATAAACAATTTTTTGTACATCTTAAAAATTACCCAAAGTGATTTTTTTTTTCAAAAACTGAAAAATAAAATCATCCTGAGTTGAAATTTTATAAGCCAAGTTTCAACTAGGAACAGATTTTTGCTACCAATATATATAATAGGAGTTTGGAGAGATCCTTAGCTTCAATGCTATAGTAAAATAAAGTGTCACACCCTACACTGCATCATTCGTTAAACAATTAAGTTACTGATAGTCTTTTACATTTATTTACCTTGATGGAAAGATATGTTTACTCAAACTGAGTACAAATCAACATGAGGAGGCGGAAGTTCAGAGTAAATTTGACTAATGATGTTGTGTTTTCATCCTGGGAAGAAAGAAAAAAGCCTTTCTGCTTTTGATGCTATTTTATCTCCATTGGAGGGGATCTGAAATGATCCAAACTGTCATGTGAGAGTTCAGTTAAGCTCAGATCCTCTTTGATTGCATCTGAATGTCTCTCGCAGTTTGCTCATGCCTCCCTTATATGAATACAGCATACCACACTTCAGGAAGTTTATTAAATAGCACTTTAACTTTTCATATATTAATGTTCTCACACTTAAATGTTTAAGCAAAATATAGGAAGAAGCCTTTACCATTAAGAGAAAATTTAACACGGCCTCACTGTGGAAATGGCAATTAATTCCATTTGAGCATGACTTTTAAACTACACAACTGACTGTTATAAGTTATACTTCTGAATGAACCCTAATTATCTATTGTTTTCTTATAGGCCGCTACTACATTCGCCACCGTTGTCTATGTGGATTTCAAAAGCTCTGTATCTTCAAGTAACACTTCAGCGTCCTTTGTGATGGGATCTATTGTGTGTGAGCATCATCATCAGTCTCTAAGACTAGTTTTTTTAAAAACTTTCAATATTTGAGAAGAGATTGCTAGATATGGGGCCTCAATCTACTCCACTGAAGAGATTGGTGAGCAGCACAGCTTTAGAATCTGGCCCATGTTGATGGCAGGTGGTGTGTACTGAGGACTGGGTATTTAAACCAATCTACATTGTACTATAGCTGACAAAAGCACCTGCTGCCAGATTCTCAGCTGGTATAAATCAGCAGTCCTCCACTGAATTCACTGGAGCTGCAGGATGCTGATTTGCACCAGCTGATGATTTGGCCACTGAATTTTTTGAGTCCAGGGTCTGCAGCCATATGGTCATGATCTGACAACACTGTATTGCAACTTAAATATCATCACATCATGTCCAGAGAGTCCTGTGCTTTGGGACCCCATTTGCAAAGATGGGGAGAAGCTTGGATTCTTGTTATGATTCTTTATAGTTAGAAGATAAACTTTTCTTGCTACATGTGTGTGTAAATCTAGCCTTCCAAGCATAGGGCTAAATTCTGTGTTCCTTAATCAGATACAACTTCCATTGAGATTTACAGAATTAAGTGCCACAGAATTTGTCTAAGAGCTGTTTCAACATACCCCATTTTTGACCTCAAAACCTTTTACCTCATTTCTGGATTTCATCTTTGTAGAGATTGCCACCACCAAAATGTGTGAGGGTTTTGTGATGTGGAAAAATGTTTACTGGGATTAGTTTAAAATCACATATGATATTCCTTGCCTTGGTGATCTAAGCCAAATTTGAACCCAGGTGTTCATTCTTCATTTGAGCGCAGGCTTATCTCATTCTACAATCTAGCCATTTACACTCTTATAGAACTTGTGCTGGAAGCACACTATGGTATTTTGGCTCTGAAATGATTTCATTGTTAGGCTGAGTGTGACACAGATGGTATTCTTAAATATAAAATTCTTTTTATGATTTTTACAATTTCATACTTATTTTATTAGCTCATTATTTATATTAAAGGGACAGCATCACCTTGAAATCTGTTCAATTAAAAAAAAAAAAAAAAGGTTGAGTGTAGGTTCGGGTATCTACCTCACAATCTGCCAGTTGCGGTGGTTTCACTGCCACATTTTTCTATTTTAAAAATATTTTTGTGTCCCTAGCTTGTGTGTGACAGATTCACACAAACAAGGGGAAAGAGTCTCATTTAACTGATTATAGGAGAGAAGCAGTGAAACTGATTATGCACAAAGTGCTGCCAACTGCATAAAGTAAAGAAAATGAAAAAGATAAAAATATTTTCTTTTTGCCAGTCTCTTTTAGTTAGACTAATGTTAGGTGTTACTTGTAACAGCAGTAGGGAAACAATTTTCAGACAGAAATGTGATTTCTAAGCCAAGGGTGTCTCTTTGGTACACAAATATATTTATTAGATAAACATTAATTATTATAACTGCAATTACTCATTCAGATCAATAATCAGAACTGGGAGTGAATCAAACCATAGCAACTTTATTTGTCCATTAAATATGCTGTGATTTAAAATAAATTAAAATAGTCCTAATAATTAGCCCCATACCCTGGAAATGAAAAGTCACCTAAAATCAGATGCAGATTGTGAAAAAAAATTGAGAGAAGCAAAAGATAAAGCATATGAGGACAGATCCTCAGCTGTTGTAAATGAGTGCTGCTCTCTTGAAATCAACAGAGCTATGCTGATTTACCCCAGCTAAGGTTCTTTCTGACTTGTAATTTTTAGATAACAGGTGTTATGGTGAGTTTGTGCATGGGTTCGTACATTCATCCCATTCATTAAGGTAAAGCAGTGAATGTGATTGTTTCCCCCCTTTTAATCAGGAAAAAGGAAGTAAATGCTGTCAGGAAAAATCTAGTTTGAGGATTTTGTTTTCCTGGAAACTGAGGGCTGTTTGCCTGAATTGTATGGGGTTTTTGTTTTGTCCTGTCTGTGTTCAGTGGGCTGAATCCTCCCCTGACTGACATCCCTTGCAACCCCACTAATTTTGATGTCTGACAGGTCTGCTTTAATCTGTTTAATCTGTTGGAACTCCCACAGCAGGATCCGTGGAAGATTTTTCTGTCTGTCCTCTGTCTGAGGTGCTGACTTCATTCTCTGGGTGTTGGGGAGCAGGGTACCACTGGGTTAGAAAATTTTTGCTTCAGACCCAAGGAAAAAGTGATAAAGAATCAAAAGGGAGGGACTATCACTATGATTAGGACGGAATGCTGCTACTAGGGCACCCTATGCACTCAGCAAATATTTAGCCTCGTAGCAACAAGAAGCTTTTTTTTTCTTCTTCTTTCCAAAGTTAAAGGGTGGATTGTGTCTTCACTGCTCTCATTCAGTGGCTGGGAACAACTGTCCCTAACTCCTTTCTAGTGTTCCCGAGGCACTGGCTACCTCAAAAAGGAGGGGAATAGGGGAGATAGGGCTATGTTCCCCATCCCTGCACATTCATGTAAGCAATGGCACATTGCCTGCCTTGAAAGGCTGTAGCAGAGATATGCTCCCCACCCCCAGTACAACAATGGTGAGCTTTGCAAGGTGTTTTTCCTACCTAAAACACAATGCCTCTTGTGCTCTCCCTGGGGAAATGAAGCTGTGCACAGCCTTTTTGCTCAGGGTGATGCCTTTCTGGTCCAAAAGCACTCTAGGACATCACTGGAATGCACACTCACAAGAGGGCTGAACTCAAGTTGTGCTGGGTCAGCTGTAGCGTGGGTATTTCTTGGCGTTGCAGGGCTTTATTTTGAAACGTGGACATTCTTCTAACAGGTTTAAAAAAATGAATTATGTTGTTATACTTCCCCAACTGAATAGAGCGGAACCAAGACGGATCTAGCTTCTGGCTGAAGCTCAAAAGGCGGTTCAGTCTGGATGCACACACATATGTTTGGTTGCATATCTGAACCTTGTTTGAACTGTCCACACTGCTCGTGCTGTAAAAACTAGGCTATACGCCTTATGAGAATAGGCTTTTATGCAAGATGTTTAGTATTTCCTCCTCCCATTTGGGCCAGAAATATTGTAAATCCAGCCTATATGGCACTGCTGCCTTCAGTCTTCGTCTTGAGTGAAATTATGAAATATAGAGGTGAAGAAAATAAAAATAGCAGGTAAGTGAAGTGAAGTTAATCTAATTTTTTTCCAACCTCAGTAAAGGTTAGATTAGGGTTTAGTTTAAGATTTGGCTGAAATTTTAGTGGTAGTGGTGGTGGAGTAAAGAATGTTTTTGTTTTAGCTGAATTGGTTCATCCATTCTTGACATGCTTATGGTTAAGTGTGTGCCCACTTCTGTGATGAAATGTAAAAAAAATTTGTACTTCTTCTTTAAGAGTTTAAGAGTTCTGAGAAAATTAGGGTTGACTATAAAAACCTGGCTGGCTATATTGAATGCAAGAGAATCTGGCATAAAACCAGTGGGAAGAGAGATGATTTTTCCAAAGATGTGCTTCTGTGACTCTTGCTGCTTATTGTCATCAAAGGCAGGTGAATCATCTATGTCTGTTGCCTGGGTATGTTTCTGACTGTTAATTAAAAATATATTATTAATATACAAATACTGGGTGACACTGAATTTTAGCCAAGAATTCTATCCTTCCTTCTCATACTGGAGATTTCTTTTCTAGTACTCCTGATTCAGATTAGTTTATTTCTTAGTGACACCATAATCAATGGAATTAGTTCGGTTGTTAATTCCATTACAAAAGTTTCAGTATCAGTTAATAAGTGATCAGGAAATTAAGATCATGTTTATGGAACAAAATCCTCACTATTTTGTTGAATGGGAAATTAATAAACGGTAACTAATGGTAACTTATAATTGTAATCAATGGTAATGGTAATTAATGTTAAATTAAATTAGGGATCTAGCTAAAATATTGTAGCTAAAAATCTGGACTCCACCCTGGCCTGAATGGGCTTGGGAAATGTACAGTGGGCAGGTGGGGAGGAATTTTCCTCCCAGGCCAGGCAGCTACAGTTCCCCTGGCCTCACTCCATTCTCAGACTGTCCACACTTTGTCCACTCCCACTCCCTTCATGTTGCTGCACAGACAGTCTCTTGCCCCTATCCAGCTTGCCTTGAACAGCAGAATGATTCCACAGCACAGAGGCCCTTGGCAATTGTAGAAGAGAGGCCTGGATTTACCCATTAACATACTAAGGTCTAAATTCAGTCCTGATTTAAACACCCATCAAGCTTCACTGAAACCAGTGGGGTAGCATGGAATGACTATCAGGGCAGAATTTCCCCTAACAATCTGAATTACACATACACACGCTTTGATCTTCTCAAAGAGCATTTAGGTAAGAACTGATCTCTCTATGTCAGTTGTGAAAAAGCATATTGGCTGGGTTTAGGGAGGTGTACAGACTAGAAAGCTGGAATAGACAAATGTGTATTTTTTCCTAAGGACATATTTATAGCAGGAATTATACGCAGCATTATAGTTAGAAGAAATAGATGCTGTTATAGTGTTCAGAGGCAATATTTGTTAAGCTCCTTCCTGATGGATAATGGTGTGTGAGACTATCGATTTTTGTAGTAACCCAAAAACATTATTTCCACTGAAATGCCTGCTCTTGTGAAGTTGCAGTTCTTCATGTAGATGGTGCACAAATGACAGAGAAGGAGTTGTGTTGTGGCTCCTTTAAACTGTATTGAAGTGGCTGTAAAATAGGCACAAAGTCCCTCCATCTTTAAGAGTACCCCGGGTATACGGGGCCTCTCAGCCAGCCATAGAACCAGTATAGCCACTTCTTTGCCCTCTACAGGCAGGGAATTTCTGTGTCCCAGATATTCCCTGGTAGTGCCATAGCCCATGGGGCGACCTTAACAGCTGGAGCACTAGTTAAGGCAGCCTCCAGTAAAACTTGCTCAGTAGAACTTAAGCAGCAAATCGGAGCACTGAAGGCTGACGTGTCACCCAGCAGCTCCAGAAAAGGGGTGGTGCAAGCTGCCCTTCTCTTCATTGTATTTGTTTATGGCTTTTTAGAGGTGTATGGATATTAGGCAGGGCAAAACTGGTAAATGGAATCTGACCTGCTTTTGTGGTGGTAGTGAAAACCTTGGATGAACTTGAAGACACTCCTGTAGTTTTGTCATTTGTACTCACATTAAGTCACACTCCACAAGTAGTCCCATTGCTTTCAATAGGCTTGCTTGCAAAAATAGGCCCTGATCCTGCAAACATTTACACGAGTGCTTAACTTTGCTACATTCGCTGGGGCTAGACATATGCTGAAAACTAAAAGATGCATAAGTGTGTTTGTGGGATCAGAGCTTTAAAACTGACTCAAGCCTCAGTGGGAGAGAGGTTGGCGGAATGTGGTGGAGTGAGTGAGGTGGGGTAAGAACATTACAAAATCATGGTATTTACTCAGTTGATACATTTTCTATTTTTTTCATGAAAACCTGCATACAAAACAGGCACAAGTTGTTTTGCTAAGTAAGCCTTGAAAGTGAGTCTTCATAGCTGTCAAGTATCTTCTTTCTAGTATAGTATGTTGTCCTTAGAAGCTAATCAGTAAAACTCGCTTAGTAGAACTTAATCAGCAGAACTGAGCACATTGTCAGTGCTTAACAAATAATAATAACATGAACGCCTTTTGACACAACCTATCAGACTTTTGCTTTATTTTGAAGAGTGCTTTACTTGCCTCAAGTTAACTTAAGCATTAATATTTACTACAGCTCCATTTACGACAGCCAAGAGGAATTTGAGTAGGAAGGAAAATATTGATGAAAATGAAATTTTGACAAACATCAGAAATGAAAGTCAGAGAAAATTCTCATGCTGTTTCACCCATCTACCAGCAGTGCATTTAATATAAGGTTATCAAAGAACAGTAATTTTCACAGATGTATGTGTCCAAGTTGTTGGTAATAAAAATGGATCTGGACAATTGTTTGAAATGTAAAACAGTATATTTGTATGTGATTGTTATCAGAATTACTTTTGATCTCCTGCTGTTCTCTTCTTTAAAAGTTAGATATGTTAACTTTTCCTTAGAATGTTGTGACTGTATGAACCTTATATATATTATTAGAGAGGGATTGGAGCTCTCAGAGGATTGATAACAGATCCAGAACCTTTCACTTCTGCAACACTCCTCTAATTAGACCTAGCTTGGTAGTGACTGAAAGTCACTTAATCTAATAGATTTTGGGTATCTTATGTGAAATCAGTTGGTGATTTACATCCAGTTCCAACAGGACAAGAATCCATATTGTAAAGAAAATCTCTGGGCCAGATCCTCAGCTGCTGTTAATCATTGCATCTTGGGTGATTTTAATGGAGCAATGATAATTTACACCATTAAATGCCTGTCTCATAGCTGGCACAAGTTAACACGTGTGTTGTCAGGCTCAGTACAGATGCCAATGATTCAGTGAGGAGGGAGACTATGGACAGATCCTCAGCTGGTGTAAACCAGTGTCATACCAGTAAAGTCAAGGTAACTATGTTGATTTACCAGCTTAGGACCCAGTATTGAATGCCTATAGATGGACATGTCAGGTCAAGTTTGAGCCACGTTTACAGAATTACTTTCACCACTGATGTTGTGATATACCAGGTTTTTGAATATAAAGAGAATTTTAATATTCAGGGCTGTCCACGAGTGTTAACTTACATGCAACAAAATTTACTGGTTTATTTAAAATCTTGTGGAAAAAATCTAGGGACTAGTTCTACTCCCACTGAAGTCTGATCGGTATAAGATATTGTGGTGCGATTGGTAAAATATAAGTGAAAGTTCTAGGTAAGTGTTATGAGGTCTGTCCGTCTCTTGGTATGTGTGCATTGTTCTAACAGATACTCTAATGTGAATTGTATATGTGTGGCAAAGAAAGGAAAGGTTCCTGTGAGCACAAGTAAACTCTGCTCATGAAATGCAACAGTATTTTTTCAGTGGTACCCACAAATGCTGCAGTACCGTTCCCGGAGTGAACTGTAGGCTTTGAATCATGACTACAGAATACCGCAAAACTTTTCCTATAAAGACAACTCCATTTTGCACATATTTATTCAACGACCATTGAATGTGAAACAATATTGTTCCCTAGATGTTAAACTCTCCAACGAAGAGGCTTTGGTTCAGATTGTTAAAGATATTTAGGTGCCCAAATATGCAGATAGGCAGCTAATGGGATTTTCAAAGCAGGGTTGTTTGCTTCACAGCTGGGGAATATGGTCCCTTATCCCTTATACTCATATTTGTCTTTAAGGCACCTAGCACACATTTGTCGCTACCTAAACAATAAATAACAACAGGGATTATAAAAAGGACTATACAAGTAATCTAATAATGTGTGTACTACTGAGGACCCTAATAAAACAAAATTCTTATGAATGAATATTGTGCTGTAAAACGCTAACTGTATGGATTGTAAATTGAGACCTATGTAAACTATTCTTAGTGATGTCATTTCACTCATCCTGGGGTGGGAGAGGGAAAGATTGAAAATTTGGCCAGGAGTGCATGTGCTCTGAGCGTATCATAGTCCGTTCCCTTGTGGACTACCCATATGGCCAGGTTTTGATGATGGGTGTGGTTTTGGGAGGAAGAGCAGGAGTAGGGAGTAGTTGCAGTAACATAGAGTAGGTGTCGGTAGTGGATCTATCATTGTGTAGATTCATTGACCATTGATCCCTGAAGAATAAGGATACATCAGCAGCAGGGTTGGTGCTTCACAGCTGGGGACCAAGAGTGCTTTTCCCCACCCTCAGCTTCATCACCAAGCTAGGTTATTCAGATTTGGTACAGGAGAAAGGATTTGGTTCAGTAAGAGTAACCATATAAAGTGCTTCTCATGTAAAATATTAGCTTCATAGCCTAATAAAAATATAGTGATTTTAAGAAAAGTCAGTAAAAACATATCCTCAAAGGACATATCAACCTGAGGACTATTGGAGAGTTTAATTAAAATAGCAGGTAAGAAAAGTGTGATGCAATGTTATTATTTCCTAACATATCAACAAAGTACAAATGCCCATTTTAGTGCAATTTTCTAAATGAAAAAGTAAACATTAATATCTTCAGAGATCTTACTGATCTAGTATGATAATTTAGAAAAATATCTCTATTAGGGATAGTTATATATGCTTTTTGTTGGAAATGCAATCACAGAATGTGCACATAACTGCAATCTGTAGACAGATTAAGTAAATTAAATCACTCAATGTCTTTTTTCAATAGCTCTAAAGTTAAAAGTAATTTGCAAAGAAAATATTCAGTTTCAATTGGTTTGTAATATCTGCTAATGATCTTTGGAAAAATTTCTGATAACACACTGGAATTCCCTCAGGGACAGGATTGTGAATAAGTGGATTTTTTAAAAGTCTGAGATGTCATTAGCTAGTGATTTCTTTGAAGTAAAAAGCTGTTAAAGAATAAATTGCATAGGTATACAAGTGAACAGGACAATCATTTTTATGAATAATATGCATTTTCCCACTGTGCTTTCTGCCCCCAAAAGAAATAATTCAAAATCTAAGATGCTAACTGATATAAATATACAGGAATCACAACAGTGTATGCATTTTGTGCTTATTTTACACATGTATTAAATCTATACATATATTTAGAGACTGCTGGTGTAAAAGCTCTAATGTAGGGAACAGTTTCGATCCTTTTCACTGGTTTTATCTGGTAAATAGTTTCTTAAATGTAGAGGGTCAAATCACCTCCTTTCTTATTAGTGGTGGCTGCATAACTCCTCTGATCTGTGCCAATTCTGCAGTAGCCGGGCTCTGCAATTTCCCTGGTGACAGAGTATAAGACTCCTCCCCCAGTGCCATGTATGGTATATCATGTAGTTGTGGTTGCTGAGGAGTGTGGTCATGGGGAAATGGTGCCTCCTCTGATGTTCCTGCAGAGGGAGATGATCAGGGGACCCAAGCGGTCTTCCTCACTCAGCACCAGAATTTGCTGACATCTCCTAAACGATTTAGATGGGAATACTGGCCAGAAAAAAAGCCCTCCCCTGCAGACAGTTGGGGAAAGAGGAACTGCACAGGCACCATTGACTGTCCAGACCCCTCCCACTCACAAGCACTTGTTTCATCCAGGTGCTTCCTGAGTCCTCCTTCAGTCTTTGGTCCTATTTTTTTCTCCTGCCCTGAAATTCTTTGGGGGCTATTACAGCACCTAGATCGCTGCAGCCTCCGTGGCTCCTGTGCAGGAACAGAAAGGAGACAGGATCTGCACAACTCTGGGAATGGGGTGCAGAAACCTACTTTGCATAAGCTCCATATTCTTTTCTGGGACTCCTGTATTCAATGGCTCCACACCTGCACTAGCCTGACCATCTTTGGGTAGATCAGATGGCTGCTGACCTTCCATATATGGGACTTCTGGGCCATTTAGCATTTGCTTGAGGAATATTGGAACCTAGACATTGCTATACTTGAACAGACCAACGGTCCATCAAATGTGGTGTCTTGACTCTGACAAAGGCCAATTCCAAATGATTCAGAGGAAGAGCGTCCCCCCACATAATTCACCTAATTGTACTTTTATCATGAGGACAATGTCTTCCTGACCCCAACTTGTAACTAATTAGGCCATGAATCATTTAGATACCTAGCCACTATAATGTAAACCTAGCGAGTAAAACTTTCATAGATTTACAGGCCAGAAGGGACCATTATGCTCATCTAGTCTATTCTCCTGCATAACACATGCCATTTAACTTGACCCAGTTTCTGAAATTGTTTGTATTTCTATAAATGTCTACTCATTTAAACATCTTATCAAGCTATTTACCTCAGCAGCACTTCACAGCAGTGAGTTCCACAAATTAACCATGCATTTTTTAAACACGTAATACCTCTTATCCATTTTGCAAATTTGTCACCTTTTGATTTCATCTTGCAATATGGACAAGGTTTGAGGTTTTTTCTGTGCCTTTAACTGAGCTTGCTGATGATGAAGAATTAATTATATTATATTAGCGCCTAGAGACCCAAGCCAAGATCAGGGTCCCACTGTGCTAGGCACTGTGCAAACACATAGTGAGAGACAGTCTCAGCCCCCAAGAGCTTACAACTGAAATAGACAAAAGGTGGAATTTTCAAAAGAGCCCAAGTGACTAAGGAACACAAGACTCATTAAAAGGCAATGGAACTTGTGCTCTGAAGTCACTCACATTTTTTAAAATTCTGCCTGAAATGTGGAGGGAAAATAATGGCCCAGAGAGAAGTTACTTGCCCAGGATCACATACCATATTTGTGACAGAGTTGAGAAAAGAATCAAGGTCTTTTGAGTTGCAGCCTATCCATTAGACAATGCTGCCTTTTTTTATTCATGGCAGGGTCCCTGATGGATGAAAGTCATTAGAGTACCTGCTTTTATAGGGTGGGGCCCACAGCTGTCCAGAGCAGCCACAAGAATGACTAGGGCTCAGTGCACCTTGTAAGCTGTCTCTGGCAACAGAGGTTATGAAGTGCTGGCCACAAGCATTTCTCCAGATGGAGCTGGTTATGATGCAAATACTATTTGCACTCCCATGGGGGTAAATCTCCCCTGCAGCATAGGCCTCGTGTTTTTAATCTCTTCTCATGAAGTTCCCCTCCCCTGTGTCTTTCATCATTTTTATTGCCATTCTCTGGACTTTTTTTATTTCTGCTATCTCTTTTCAGGGACGAGGTGACCAGTCTTCAGTATTCAAAGTGAGGATGTGCCACTGATTTATATAATGGCATTTTAATATTTTCCATATTATTCTCTAAAACTGTTCTTCATACAACCCCCTTAAGATTCTCTTTTTAATTCTTTGAACGACACTGCCTTTTAACATCTGATCAGATTTTGACAAAAGAATAAAAGGCTCCATTTTTCGCATAGGATTTTATTTATTGTGTGAATTGTAGAGAAGAAATTGGTTAACTTACCATTTATAATTCATGGCAGTATAGTTACAGTTGAGCAAAGATTCATGATCAGCCCTTATTTTAGTGACATACATTTTTACAGAAAATGTATAAGCGAGGATGAAAGTTGGTATACAAGGTCTCCGCTCAAGAGTGTGTTTTGTGCATGTATATTTTGTGATACACATACATGACTTTTCTGCATGTAAATTAGGCCAGACTGAGTCCCTTGTATGTGCTTACTGTACTTATTGTTTTTAAAAAAGGTCTATACTACATATCTATTTATTCAGTTAACTATAAATATAGTAAAATCCTGATCAATGGATAAACTCATTGCAACAACATTTTATTTTTTCACCAGCTCCATTCCTGCTTTAAGAGGTATTCAGATTATGAAATATCTTTTGGTTTAATATGCAGAAAACATTCATTTAACTGTTCTGTAACTGAATCAATTTTCCACTGAAATGTATTTTTAGATGCATTGGAAGTTTCTTCTTTTTTGGTCTCTAGCTTCCTTACATGTATTTCTGAAAGTAAATGCTTTTTTACCTGAGAGGTTAAAAGCCCAAAAGTAAATGCATTTTTCCCTGCATGGGTTAAAATATCTGTACAGACCTGAGGAAGTTGTTCTGCTTTGTTGGGTAAGTAATACACTCATTCTAATCATTTGGGAATGATTGGATTTTTCCTTTTTAAAACATTTAAAACAGGAAACAAAGACATTGACACTGACAAAGACAGGGAGGCCTCATTCTAACTCCCACTGGAAACATCCATTGACTGTAATGGAAGTTGGATTGGGCCCAGGGAAAATAAATACATTCAAGTTAACAATGAGTTTGTGGCACAAGCCAGGAAAATTACAGAATCACATAAATTAGCAATGTACAAGCCTGTAGGTCATCCAGTCCAGCTCCTTGCCAATGCAAGATTGTGTCCTGTGGCATATTTTCTAGTGTTTTGTATGTCCAGATTAAATGTCCCACGTGATGGAGCTTCCCTAGGGAAACTATATCACTGCCTAATGGATCTTGCTGTCAAAATTTTTTTCCTTTCTTAATATCATCCCATTACTCCTAGTTATGTTCCCTTGTACCTCCTTAAATAATTCCTTTCCTTCCTTGGTGTTATTTCCTTCAAGTATCTTTAGACTATTATAGTGTTCCTCTTAGTTGTTAGTTAGCCAAGCTGTACATACATATTTAGCTCATTTAATCTTTGCTGATAAATCAAGCCCTTCTGCCCCTGGGTTATTTTTCTTGCTCTTCGCTTCTAGCTTGTCAGTGTCTTTTTCATGACGAGGTGTCATGAGGTGATGATACTGCTCTGAATTAAGGATTGATCTTGCACGGTGCTGAGTACTCTCAACTCTCTTTGATTCATACACTCTGACAGTTTGGTGGTAACTACACTAAAATTTCTACACAGGAAGACAGACTGACAGAGAACCCCTTGTGAGATCATTCCCTTAACTTCACTTTTTCTTATTCTGTTGATCACTCTAACCTATAGTAGTTGAAACAGTCAATCCAACTGGTTTTAAAAATAAATGCATGCCATTGTGAATTTCTTTTTTCCACCAAGGTGGGAGATAAAAATGACATGGACATGTTCATTTTTGAAAATATCCAGCTTTTGGTGGTTTATGTCAAAATCTACAACTATTGAATGTATTACCCTGTCTGATAAATATGTCCAAGTGCTAGTGTAGTATATCACAGAAAATAATTTTATTGTAAGTCACAAGCCTAACAGTTCACTTCAGGCAATAAATCCTGATCAACAAACAACACTTTGATGCTAAAAAAGATCTTGGTTGTAACTGAATGGCTTTATCTGAGTATTCTGTTGGAGAGGAGGAATATCATTTTCATCCACTCTCTTTAAACGTTCATTAAGGAAAGCTTCGGCTACCTGCAGCCTCATATGGTCACGTTTAATGAGATCTGCTAACTCCTTCTTTTTTGCACCAGCAGGGGCTTCTTTAAATTGGTCAGCTGTGTGGAACATTGTTTTCAAAAGTTAATATATTTTAAAATAATGGCTTTTAATAAGTTCATTTTACCTACAGCTTATTTACCTCCTTTAAGCAATTCAAACTGTTGTCAGCTTAGAATAAAATTACCAGTAAAAGTGATGATGGGTACACAACTTGTTTAACTTCACCCTGTTTCACCTAATATAATTCAGAGAGATATAGCATTGATGAGATGTTTCTGTTAGTTCATTATGCTGAAGCCATCTTTCTAAGAGATTGGGATGAATGTTCTTTACTGATCTGATTATGCTGCCTATTGCATTATATATTTTTCATAAAGTCTTTTTTCATGTGGGCACTCAGTGGCCCAAACCATTAAAAATATTCATATGTGACACACACAGTCCTGTGTTTTGTTTTGTTTTTTATTTACTCCTATGCAGGATGCGCACCTCCTATGGCTGATTTATTACATAATAAAAACTATTACGGTAAAACCCATGCTGGAGTTACCTGCAAACTCTGAGAATGTGCACATTTGTATGGAAAACATAGACACACTCCCATGCACACAGATCATTAAGAACAAATTAGGACATGGAATAAGTGGGTGCAACTCCCATTTGCATAAATGGGGACTCCATAGGCTTATGCCAGTGAAGAATGTGGCTCATAGAAGATAGGTGAGAACCTCTGGTCAGTCAACACTGACCGGCAACGATATGGCATGTCCAAGTAGTAGAGGCCACTCTTTATTACAGTTGGTTAACAACAGAGGTGGGCAACCCCTTTCCAGTTCAGTTCAAAACAGTTTTGTCAGCACTAAGGTAGGTTGGTTCTCAAGGGCAGACACTCAAAAAAGGTTTGCTTTGAAAGAACCCATTTCTTCATGTTTGAATCTCATTGCAAACATACAGATAAGATTAATTAATGTCTGGATTGCCAATGGGTTTCCTCAAGTTTATGAACATCTGCATGCATGGGCTCACTTATGAAATATACCAGGCCAGTGCCTGCAAGAAAGGCACAAAGATGAGGCCTCTCTGATTCACTGTTTGTGTGGGACTGCCTTTCTCAGTTTCTCCATTTCCTACCTGAATACACAAATAGAGATTCTTGCTGTGTGATAAGTAAAATGGGATAAAATGATACTTTAATCTATAAATGAATAGAAGAATTCAGCTAAACACAGACCCAGAGAGGAATGAACTGAAAATGTTTTATCTTAACCTCCCCTCTGCCCTATCATACAGACTATGCTCAACCAATCAGGGCCACAGGAAAAATAATGTGCTTTTACCTCTTGTGATCCTCCCCAAAGAACACACATTGAACTTGAAAGAAAGCAGCAGACAGCAGCTTCAGACTATTGCTGGAAATCCAAATAGAACAAAAGTGTTTGCATCCGAATTCAGTGAAAAATTAATGGACACAAAAAAACGGGGTTGGGTCAGGCAGGCCTTAAATTAAAATATGTCCAAAAGGGGCAAGTGAACTTTATCACACTGCTCTAGTTAACAATAAAACTTTGCACTCATATAGCATTTTTTATTCAAGCATCCCCAAATGCTTTACAAACATGAGTTAATTAATCCTTACAAAATGCTTATGATGTAGGTAAGTATCATAATCCAATTGATAGTGGACTACATTTAAGCGATTATTGCCATCTTTTTTGTTATTGATTATGTACAGGTCAGTGGTGTTGGGTGGGCACACACGGTGTGAAACTGGGGCAAATAATACGCATTTTTACTTAAAGTGCTACCTTGAGGGGAAAAAGAAACAACATTTGAAAAAAGAAGATAAACATTGGTAACGTCACCAGAGCGTTAAAAATACACAGCAGTACTCACTGCAGTTAGAAATGGGATCTACTTTATCCTTTCATCTGAGCATCCCAAAGGAATTCGGGCTAGATTTGCAAAGCTATTTAGGTGCCTAAAAGTACAGATAGATGCCTAGTGAGATTTATAAAAGGGCCTAGGTGCCCAACTCCCATTGAAATGAATGGGAGTTAGACAGCTGGGCATCCCACTGGGCACTTTCCTGCATCTTTAAACACCAAAACCCCTTTACAAATCTAGTCCTTAACCCTGCTTCGTTGCAAGTGCAGTGGAAGAAGCCTGCACCCACTTCGACACCTGGGGATGGGATAGAATAAAGGAGTAGGAGTAGGATGGGCTCACTTCTTCAAGAGGTGTTGCTCCCCAGTGGCAGCTCCATTTTCTCTCTTGGCACCACCTGATGCTCTCTCAGACACACCGGCTCCAGCACTGCCTCTACTGCCATCATGAGTCGAGCACTAGTGCTGGATGTGCCCCTCCCTGTTGGCATTTCCTCCATGTCTGAGCTCTTGACCAATTGTTGGAGAGTGGCCAAAAGCAACTCCCCATGGTGAACCTCTGTTGTGATGTCATCTTCCTCCTCTTGGCAACGAGTCTCCAGTGACTCGGCCATGGCCCTCTCTCACTCCTCAGTGCCTCAGCCAATGCCTTCATCTCTCCTAGCAGCTGGCCCCACTCTTCCTCTACAACTAGCTTCTACCCCCTGCTTTGGTTATTCATATTCAGTAGTGTTCAAAGATCCAAATCTGATCCCCACTGTTCAGGTACAAGCACCTCCTAATAAACAGACCTTGCCTTGAATAGCAGTTGTGCCAGAGGTGCAGCCACTGATCTGTATCATCCTGCACGCACTCATCACCTTGCTGTTGGTGAATGGCCATCTTGAGCTTACCTGATGTATCCACAAAAAGCCCTGGTCACCACTCAGCCACAGCTCACCTCTCTCTTTTCATGGATGCAGATGGCACCTTGTCTGTCAGCTACAATTTTAACAGTGCAGCACGGTCCAGAAAAGAATGGCTAACATCTGGAACCTTGTCATCCTTCTGACACCTCCCCTTCCCACCTTTTTCTTTCACCTTCTCTTCTCCATAGCCACTGAGATGAGGTGCAAGAAGGGGAGGGACACCAGAGTAAAGGAGGCTGTGGGAGAAGTTTTTCAGGGGTGCTGAGAGCCATTGAACAAAACAGTAAACCCTGTATATGTTGGAAACCACTTCACGTCATGGGGTGCTGTCGCACTCCTGGCACCCCTACTTCCAGCACCCTGCCTCATCTTTCCTCCCCTCATGCCTCCCTTAAAGACATGACACTGAAGCCTGAAGGAACCTTAACTCCTAAAACCTACAGTTTACAAAACTAACTAAAGTGCTATGACTAAAAAGAAACAAAACTGAATTAAACCAAGGGAAACATATAACGGGTATGAGTCTGTGTGTGTGTGTGTGTGTGTGTGTGTGTATGTGCATGTGAGAGAGTGGAGTTACACTGATTTACACTAGTTGAGGATTCTGGTCTAGTGCAAATGTAACTATCTATTTTTAAAAGCCCTCTTACAATCTGTCTTCAAAAATCACCACCAGTCTCTCAGCTAAAAGCCAGTCAAAGATGTCCCACTTCTTATATTTTGTCTAGTTGCAGCCTTGGTAGCATCTGAAAGCTGCCCAAACATAATGAACTCACAGGGGATATAGAGAGCTGAACAGTATTAACCTGTTTTGTCTGCTGAATGAACCCGAAACTTTAAGTGAAACTGAAGGGGTATCAAACCACGCAAATCCAAACCAACCAAAATATTTGTCAGAAACAGGGCTAACCAAAACCAACAAGACTCAGACTGCTCTGTTTCTCATAATCCTCTGTAGTTTGAACCAGCCACAGCAATGTAGTGTCAACAGCAAATTACATCAATTCTCTCTACTTCCATCCAACAAACCATTATTTTAATTGTTTTGGTTTTATATTTAATTTCTTCCCTATAGACCTACATACACATTTCATCTGTAACTATGAAATGGGTTGGAACTGTAAATTTTGGCTCTGGAGATTTAAATCTTGGGTTTGGTTTGTCCTTTTGTAAGATGGGAACCAGATGTGAAATCTGGATCCCAGTCTGGGATGGACGCTGAATTCCCCAAGTTTGTGTGTGCTAGGATTTGGAATTTGAGTTTTATTTCCTTACTTTCTTTATAAACCTTCTTTTAAGGGACTGCCTCAAAATCTTTGGAAATTCAAGCGGATTGTGTATTGTCACTTTTCTCTGCTATTATATAAACTTTTTCAGCATACTTGAACAGGTTAGTGAGGCACTATTTTCCCTTGCAGAAGCCAAGCTGGCTTGACCCCATCAGGTTATATGTATCCAAGGTTTGTACTACATCTATCTTTAATTGCTGTGAAAAGCTGTTTCCCCTGTTCTCTAACGCTGTGGTGATGCTCATAGCTCTGCAGTTCCAGGATCTTCCTCAACTCTTTTAAAGACAAGTAGCAGAGTAGGACTTTCCAGCCTTCTTGAGAAGCTGCTGTTTTTAAGGAAATAAAACACACTCTTGTCAATATTTTGGCTTTTGGACACTTTATTTCCCTCAGAACTCCCAGATGAACACCATCCAGCTGTGGCACTTTACTGCACTGAAATTTCTCAAGTTACTCTGCAACTTCTTTCATAGAGACTCCAGTCTGTGTAAAAGCCACACTCTGATTTCCTTTGCAAAGCGCCTTCAGCAGAGGAATTTTGACACCATTCTCAGTAGTAAAGATGATGCAAGAAATTCATTTAACTCCTCAGTTATGTCATCAGCCTCTTCAGTTGACCCACTTCATGTGTATTTGTGATGCTCTTTGGGGTGTGTTGGGGGCATAACCCAACGACATTCAGTGATGCATGGAGCCAGATCCTCAGCTAACATTCTGAAACTGTTCAACTAAAGAATATTTCTGCATCTTGCTGCAGCCACTTATATTGAGTTTTACTTGGATGATTTATTAAATGAATAATATTACCCTTATACTGCATTTGGCACAGGTGGAAAAAAAAGATTGGCTATATCCTCAGCTGATGTAAATTGGCATCGCTCCAGAGAAGTCAACCAGTTGAGGATCTGGCATCTATACATGGTTGACTTCAATGTAGCTACATCAATTATAGAACAGAACAGAATGGAGCTTGATTATTCAGTTATACAAAATGAGAGAGCAGACTGTCTGCAGCATTTCCTAGCATTTCCAAGCATTCCTTGAAGTGAAAGGTAGGCCATGCTTGGAATTTTGATGGAATTATGGAATTATGCCATAAAATGCTGCAGTATATTAGGATCAGCTATGCTGTGCTTAGTGGCAATGTGCTGTATTCCGTTGTTTGTATATCTTCCTATTTCCATTCTCTTCCCACGCCTTTTCTACTTTAAAAAAGATAAACATATCTAAACAATAAACACAAAATTTATGATCACCCAGGGCAGAACTAGAATATAAAAATATTCTCTATATTTTCTGGTCACGCACATGCTGTTTTGATCCAGAGCTTACTGCCATAAGTAATTCTATACATGGGCGTAGGATAGGTATAGGTTAACCAGGGATTGCATTTGCCAGAGGCACAGATATGGAAACCACGCCCACAACCAGTTCCATGCACACATCTGCCAAAACGGAGAAGAATATGTTGTGAGCTAGGGTATTCTTCTAGCATACAGAAAGCTGGGCTGCCTTTATCACAGACTATCGCACTTGCTTTTTTCAGACAAAGGGCAGAATCAAATCATACATATTGCAATACAACAATTTTTAAGCATGTGATTTTAGGATAGACTAAGAGGCTTAACACTGTGCTTCCTAACCTTTATTGGGTGAAGTTAGATATGGACCAAAGCCTCAAAATTCAGAGCCGTGTATCAAAATCAAGATCTTGTAATCCAGATCAAGATCCCAAAGGGCACGTTAGTCCCTGGTTGAAGTTAATGGAATGACATTAGAGATAAATTTAGTCCTAAATTCCTAAAGTTTAGGGTTTGAGATTCAGTATTTTGGCTTAAGACTATCTTTAATTTAAATCAGAAATGTAGTGTTATTTTGCTTTTATTTACTGTAACTTGTTTTATTTTTAACATATCTTATAATTTAAAAAAAATGCAAAACCAAAACCTTCCACTGCTAATCTCCTTCCACTTAAATTGCCGTTAGGCTATAGGTTTGACATGATGCAAACAGTCACTGATTTTTTTCCTCATTTCCATCATTTGTAGATGTTACTAGTTTATCTTTTAATATTTTGCCAGTATTTTTGATATGTTATACCACTTAATACTGTAAAGCAAAACATATTTCAGTGCGTAGGCACTATATTAAGTATGGGCAGGATATGTAGAGCCATACTTAGTCTGATTAGTAGTACTGCAAATTTTAAATAGTTAGAATACATAACATAACAATAACATAACAATAACAATAACATAACATAACAATGTCTTTTTCAGACCAGTTTGAAAATACAATCTAAATGCACAGAACAGATAACAATCTGGTGCTAATGAATCTGTTACAGTTGAGTAAGAGTGGAAGTACGATGGGTTTATACAACATCTAAACCCGTTTCCTCCCCTCCTTTCAAATGGTAACTAAGCCCAGCTAAATATCTATAAAAGTTGGGAAATTATTTGAAAAAAAGTACTTTACATTTGAGAGCTATGACAAATTATGGCCTCAAGGAAAATAAAAGAAGCAAATTATATGCACCCATTAAAAAGAGGGATTATGATGGTGTTGGAAATGTTTATGCAGCCTGATTTTAGCCCTGCTATTCCCTCCTTTCCTAGAGGATACTCAAACATACTGTATTAAAGATGCCTTGGAAGAATATTTATAGGTGTCTGTATGAGAAAGGTAATGTTCATCTTCTAAGGTTAGGCAAGACTGGTCCCATTCACCACTTCTCAGAGGCTGAAAGGTTATGTTTAGGTGGGCCTACTGATGAAGCTGGAATAGCAGCAATCATTAATAGGTAGATATTCGGTTAGACCTGAGGTCTCAAAAGGCTTAGTCTGGATTTTTATGCCTGCACATCTTTCTTTGTTCTCTCCCAAGGTATCGAATGTACATTCTGTCTTGATTCAGGTTGCTTCCTTCTCAATGCCTCTGATGCACAAATTACTTTTTTCATTCAGAAGGAGAGGAATCTCAAAACACTTTCTTTCTATAGGCCTATCTCCATGCTTAAGGTATTGTAGCAATCCCAATTCTGGCTTTGTCTTTAGCATCACATTTCCATGGCCCAATCCTTCACATCACACGAATTTGTGTTGCTGAATCATTCATTTGAATTCTGTTGCTAACAGAATGCTATCCCCCTATCCTCATCACCATACTTCCATCATGATGCCTATAATCCCCTTTCCCTCCTGATCAGATCTCTGCCATGAAGCCAGCAAAACATTATCAGCTGATTGTGATTATGCACCTAATGAGTGGAAACCTCTGCCTCCTATGCAAAACATTCATTTTATTGTTCCCTTGTCCTCCCACTCTCCCATTCCACAATTTGTCTGTGCCATCCACCTATCATGAACTTAGACTGGAGCACAGATTGTGTATTTATACAGTGCCCATCAGCTGGATACATGATGTCCAGTTTCTGAGTTGGGATTGTTAAGGGTTACCATAACACAAATAATACATAATCATTATCATCCTTATCATCATCATCACCTCCATGTATGTCAAAAACACTCTAGAGAGTGACTTAGGAATGTATGTTTGCTGCATAAGATTTTATTTTTAAACATTGGGGGTTCTTTGCAAGCTAGGTGAAGACTGGTAACCATCCCAGGACATGTTACTATTGGTAACATTAACAGGGATGTCTGCTATCACCTCTTCTCTTCACAGTACTCAGTATGCTGAACACTTTTATCATTACCAGCCACTTATGTTAGTGGAATACTAAAAAGTGAAGGAAATTTCCCTTGACAAAGGCATTGTGGTAGATGCAAAATAACTGATTAGTAAATATCTTTCAGTAGGGGGAGGGTGTGTTGAAAATTGAAACATGCATGAAATTAGACACAAACCTTGAACATATACACAAAATCAGGGTTGATTGGAATTCAACCTGTGTTCACACAAATTAGCAGTGGTTCACTCAAGATTTGCCTGTGTCTGAAAAAGTTATGCCAAAACTTGACATTTTTGTCAAAAGCCGAATGATGTCACAAGGTCTTTGTGTGAATGAGAATCAGCCTCCATAGAGTCTGCTATTTATTCATGCATTTGAGTCTGAAGAATAAGCTTTGTGAGAGATAAAAACCACATACGTCACAAAGTGTTTTTCAATTTGGCTACTACAGATGTGTCCAGAGTGCAACACTAGATCTGATTCTCTTGAGTTCTGGGGAAGTTCTGATACAAATCTGAATTTAGATGTGAGAAGTCAATGGCTCAGATGGACTTATCTCTATACAGGGATCTGAAACAGTTTATGTATTTGGAAGACCCCTCAGTTCTTTGAGTCTCCGCAGTTCTGTGACATATCCAGATTTGAACTTCATGGATCAGGCACATCTCAATGACTACAGGTTCTACTCCTGGTTCCAGTATACTTGTGTGAATTCATGCAAAATGTGTGTGAGCCCAAATTTGAACATTGGAAAACTAGGTTTGTTCAGATTTTTTAGAAAATCAAGGCGCTCAAACCCATGAGAACTGATCTCATAAAAATCTGTTTCAAACTGAATTTGGAAAGGTTTTCATAACTCTTGTTGGAAGGTAATTAACCTACATGTATACTTATATGAAGGATTGTTGCATTTTCATTGTTGGGTTGGACAGACTTTTCCAGTAGAATACACAACTTTTAAAATATAGGATATGAAAATGAATTTTCACCTGGATCACCTTATCATTCTTATCTCCTTTCACATGCAAAGATGGTGGTACTACTTAAAGGATCATCCGTGGCCAAAGGACTGTGAGGCTGCCCTTGTTTATAAATGCAACAGTATTCTAAGATAATAGTCCCACACAATACAGCTTGCAATAGTGTTATTGCAGAGTTTTGGACTGCACTACACTTGCATAAATACTTTTTTAAAAGGGTGGAAATTGGATTTTATGCACGTTTCCAGGACTTCTTATGGTTATAAGTTCTCTGAGATAGAGATGCTACTTGACTCCTCTGCAACGCCTAATGACTGTGGCCAAAATTTTTGAAAGTGACTTGTGATTTTCAGTTTCTCAGTTTTTGAGTGCCCAACTTGAGACATATTAAAGGAGCCTGATTGTTTAGAAAATGCTGAGCATCCACCTTGTAAAAATTAGGCTCCTTAAGGTGTCTCGTTTTTGGAACCCAAAAAATGAGATACCTAAAAATCACTGGTCACTTTTGAAAATCCTGGTTGCTGTTTTTCCCATTGAAGATGCCTGTACATAACTGAAACTAAACCAAACCCTTTGAGCTTTGCTTATCACTGATTATTACCTGTAGAGTTGAGCCCAAATCCAAACCTCAGATCCCATCTCCTAGGGCATTGGATTGTTTTAGATCTGGTTCTGAATCCAAAGTCTCTGGCACATGGCTATCGGTAGTTATGACCAGTTAGCAACTCTAAATGCTTAACTCTTTTAAGAAGTCAAGGGTCAACAGCTTGCCAAACAATTGTTTCCTGACGACTACTCATTTTGTATGGTAGCATAAGAGCAATTTATGCATAGATAAATCCAGAATATGCTCAGCCAGCATATGCTCAAAGACCACTGTTCTTTGGTAGAGCACCACAGATTGGATGAGAAGAACATGGCAACCTAGCCACAAGTTTCTGGCCTGATGATGCACTTAGAAAGAGAAGCTGGGCCAAAATGAGATCAGCCACTTCATTCCATATGACTCAGTGATAAATCAAATGATGATTTGTACTAACCTTATTGCCAACTAATTTTTGATTATGCATCATCAAGATCAGAGAAGCTTATGTGCCAACACTCATGCTGTAATACTCCTATGGAGGTTGGGGGGAGAAGGAGCTTCACCAGAAATGTTTGTAAATGTTGATGCTCATCTTGGACCACAGCTGAATCTCCATGTAGCTGATTCCAGAGTAGACAGATGACCTTAAACTAAAAAACTCCAAAAAACAAACAAAAAACCCCAAACCCCAACCCCTTGAAACATTATATCTGAGTGGTCCTGAGATTTTCAGACTCAATTGGTCAAAAGTTAGCTAAATACATAACATCCCAAATTAAATATTATCTCATGCTGCCCCTCAGATTTCAAATCAAAGAATAAGGTGTGTTCATACTGAGGAGTGCTGAAGAAAATAAATGGTTAAGTGCACACACCTTGCCTCCTCTTAGAAGTAACAGGGAATACCTCTCTCTTTGCCCAGTTCTACTTCCCTTCTGGCTTACCCCTTTCTGAGAAGAACCAATTGAGATTGCTATTTATTATGTGTTGGGGGTGAAGGTAGAGAATGCTGTTCTCTATTTAAAAAAAATAAAATCCAAAATTTATGAGAGTTTGAAAAGCAATTTCCTTTTAAGATGCAAATTCCTAATTTTCCACATAAAAGTACAGGAATTAAGTGCTAAATCCTTCTTTGCTAGTGAGACCTCTGAAAGGAGGCATGAAAAAAAGAGTTACTGTTTGGTTTCTATTCATGTCTCCTGAAAGCCAGGGTAAGTAAAAATGCGCTGAAACAGTCCTGATTTTTTTAATAAGGCTTCCTGTCGTTCTGACTGACTTTTAAAAAATGAACTCTTGTCCAGCTTTATTTGTATGGGTGGTTGTGATTTTGTTCTGCCTGCACTGTATCACTTTTCTTCTCCTGCCATTAATCTTACATGATTACTCTCCAGGGCATAGTTTCCCCCCTTTTCTGCATGTATAGCTCCTATGAAATTAACAGGCATTCTTTGCATGGGTTGAGGGAAGAATATACCTTTATATCAGCCTTGTTGCAAAGAGAGATTTTTGCTGGTCACTGAAAGGAAGTATTAATTTTGAAGGGCCAAAGTAAAGTGATGAAGACCTCTAGCAGGAGGTCTACAGCAGAAGCAGGGAACACAGGCCTCTAGCACTGGTGAGGTGAATGAACAAGAGGCTTTTAAAAAATTATTTATAGTTCAAAACAAAATGGAGGACAACTCAGCAGTTGTGTTCTACACCTATGTGGGATGACTCAGATCTAATTTATTCTGAGTCTCATTCCCCTTAGAGGCTTAAATGGAGGAATCTTTTCATATTATTCCTTAACAGTGAACTCTTTGATCAATTAAAGAGTGTGTTGATGACCTTCAAACGAAATCCCATAAATCCTTAAAGGAAGGATGGTGGCTGCAGTGTGAGGCCTTGAAGTGAGCAAATGACCTTATAAAATATACTACAGTAACTGAATATAGTAAAATAAATATACTACATTTAAATAGACTACAGAAAGGTAAATATACTACAGGAATAACCTCAAGCACTGTATGTTACAGTAATGTTAGTGTCATGTTTTGGACTATTACTGTATATACTGTAATCTTTCGGCTTTTTATTTAAAGGCTGGAAGGGAAGATTAATGGAAGCTAAAATCACCCCCTCCTCTGACCCCCAAGTAGGCCAGTGGCTCTGCAATTGTTTCATTCTGTGAACCACTTCAAAAGGGAGAGCTACTCTCATGCACCGCTTCCCCTGTCCACTCCCGAATCTCCCACTGGCTGGTTCTCAAGATGTGTCATTCAGTGGCTCACTAGAAAGGGTTCCACAGACTCTTGGGCAATGGTTTGAGAACCATGCTGGTGGACAAATCAGAATTTCTTGTGTAAAGTTTTGTTTATTATATAATTACCATACCATTTTTTTCTTTCAGCACTAAATTTGTTTTATGCTTTGCATACATCTGAGTATATCTGCTGTCCATTTGTGAGTATTTCTGTTTTTATCTGAGCTGTTTTTATATATATATATATATATATATTTTTTTTTTTTTATCATAATTATTCTAACCAGTGCTCTAGCTGCCTCAATACTAAACTTCGCACTCCCGTTTTAAGCTTTGCCTTGTCAAATGTGTGTAAAGTGACCAAGCAAATACATACAAATAATTCAGTTAGAGGCAAAATTAACTAATGCTCTTTTTCATGGTGAGATGCTGTAATGATTTTATAGAGCAGTCAGACTATTTAAATACTAATGCTGCCTTCATGCTGTAATCACCATTCCAGTCAGATGTCATTTTTAGCAGCCTATAGGGAATCCCATTCCTTAATTATTCTTCAATACACAAACCAAGCATTCTTTAATTGGTGTAAATTGAACAGTGTTCCAATGCAAACAAGGGGAGGACAAACTAATCAATGATTCTGTGCATGTCTATTGGAAAGCTATTGCCATTAGATCAAGTAACAAATCCTCAACTCCATTAGCTTTGGTGGGGGGAAATAGTGCTAATGCTGCTCCTTCTTATCAATCAGGATTGGGAAGCATAGAGCAAATCATGATTCATAAACTCCAGGGTTTTTTTTGAAAGTGCTAATGGAAATTTAAAATGCAAACAAAGACGTTTCAACTTCAGAATCTTCATTCAGAAGCCTTTGATAGGGATTTATGTGGAAACAATATGTTTTTAGTCTCTGCTGGCTCTAGACCTATGGTTTGTTTGTTTTTATTAAATTGGAAAGATAATACAACAATTCTTTTTCAACTTGTCAAGCAATTTTTTGGAAAATTTTCTTCCCATGGTAATGTATGATCCATCTATTCATATGTATTCACTATTGCAGTGCATCAGAAAGTGTGGTTCTCCCTTTTCTTTTTAAAATATGATATGAAATAAAAGTGCAGGATTTAAGAAACAGATTAAAAAAAATCCATCTCATAAATGTGTCACATTCACTTTTCATTTTTGTCTCTTTTTATCAATTCTCTAAAACTGATTATTACTGAAGAGGGAAGAAAGAAAGCAAAAGGCCCATTACATACCTCTGGCCCAGATCTGCCAGTCTTATATTTCTAGGTAGTGCAGAAAACTAAGCTATGCTGGGAAGAAATATAACGACTATATATGTTCACTTTTTAATCTATTTGTTTTTGATGATATGCTATTTACTGATGAAGGCCCTTTCATGTTGGTTATAGTCGAAGTTCTAAACTAGTCTAGTGTTAAAAAAAAAAAAAAAAAAAAGTGACATGAATGCATAGAGAAATGCAGCGTCTTCTGTAGACAATCTTTGTTAATACATTACAGTAAAAAAAAAACTTAGAATGGGCTCACTTGATATGAGTGCTTCTTAAAACAAGAAGGGTTCTAATTGACACACATTGTAATAGTAATCATCCTCCTTTGGTCTCTGCACTAGATCCCTCAGGGCTGGATCTAGGTTCTGCTGTGAAATCACATGTGGGGCTGCAGGCACTTTTCCATAACTCACACAGCTGGGGGTTGTGAGATTTATTTTTGCCAGCTGGGATTTTCTAGCTGGCTAATTGTCATAGGTCCTGGGAGGAGATTGACCAAGGATGCAGTGGGAGCAAGGGGCTGTAACTGGCTTTGAGAAAGTTTTAATTTGAGATAGGCATTGCGTTTTCATTTTCTGAGGGCATCTTTGGAGAGCAACCAATGTATATGAACAGCGTTCAGTGCTTTCCTCTTCTCTCCTTCCAGGCAACTAATTCCCCTCTTCTTCTTCATCTCTTCCCTGATGCTCTCATGTGGTGGTGAATGCTACTCGTCCCTGGAGGAAGGACTGCTCTGTCTGAATTTAATGCCTCACTGCACTTTCTCCTCCTCTAAAGATAGCGTGTTTATCACCAAACTGCTTCAATGACAGTTACAGAAGCACCAGTGGGACATAGATACCAGTAAGCAGTTGCAACATTTGCCCTGGGGCATTTGGAAGCTTTTGTAGCTGCAGGGTCTTTTCCAGGCTGGCTAAACAGATAAACTAAGTACATCGTCCTTCTTCCCACACTGCTGAGGTTGAGTCCTGAAAGGTGGGGCTGTTAAACTTGGCTTGCTGGCTCCAGATCATCTTCCTTGTTTAAAATGGAGTCCTGGAACAAGAGGGATCCCTGAAGCATGGGGCTTGACTGCAGCAGCACACTCTGCATTGTCTTGGGCTTAGGTCGTTGGAACCTCCACCCTTTGGGAATGATCTTGTTACCAGAAGAAGCATTGCTGCATATTGTAAAAGCAGCTTTTTTTAAAAACCATTAAATAGGATCTGGCTTTTGTGTGTTCATATATATTACAGAACAGCATCAATGCCTTAGCGTCTACAATAGCGAGTTTACAGCGGCACTGATGTACCAATGCAGCTGCGCTGCTGTAAGATTGCTCGTGTAGCTGATCTATGCCGAGGGGAGAGCTTAGTTAAACCACCTCAATGAGTGGTGGTAACTATGACAGTGGGAGAAGCTCTCCTGCCATCATAGAGCTATGCATATTGTCACTTATGTTGGCGAAACTTATGTCACTCAGCGCTGCTTTTTTCACACCCCTGAGCAACATAAGTTTTGCCAGCATAAGTGATAGTGTAGGCAAGAAGGTTCAGATCCTAACTGTGCTCTACTGCTGGGATAGAGAAGCCAACAAACAACAGCCATGGTCTGTGTCCACTTACTAATTGAGATCTGCAGATACTAAATGAGAAGATGTAAAACAAAAGGGACAAAAGATCCATATTGTTGAGCAAAACAGTACAGTTTGAAAAAGTTGGCAATAAAATACACAGGATGAGAGGGACACTGTACAGTACTGTTTGCTTTTCTGCAGCTAAGAAAAGGTGAACAAAATAGTGCAGTGTTGCAATGTGCAGCTTTAAGGAATAAGTAGATTTGGTGACGCATACACATAAATAGTGGGGTAAATATCTAAAATGGTGGAAATGGAGTTAGCTGAACGGTTCTCATTACTGTACATGTGTTAGCTATGCAGAATGCTTTAAACATGTACCTTGTTACTGATTTGAAACCTCGATTTTTAATAAATTTCCCATTCTGACTAAATTTCTTCATTCAAATACTGCATGCTTTCAGAGGAACACAATGTGTCCGGGTGGAAATCTGCTGGGCATCAGGATGGAATCATGAAAACAGAAAGGAGAGAAACTTTCTGTAGGTACAGAAAAGGTCTTAGAAAAGTGGGAGGGGATGGTGGACCCGCTGAGTGGAGGGAGAGTCACAAACTGAAGGTAATTGCAAAAGAAAGAGAGGCTGTTACAGTGAAGGTGACAGGGGAAACAGAAGTAAGGGTCATGAGGCTGCTGTGGGTGTGGGTGCAGGTTCAGGAGTGGCAGAATATGAAGTCTACCTGAGAGCTACTTAATACAGGATTGGGGCCTTATCTTATATGTCACTAAACTAAGCACATGAAAGTCAGAAGACATAGTAGAAGCATATATGTATATCAATAAGGAGACTTTATTTTAAGTACAGAGAAATTTTCTTAACATTAAGCTCCAATCACATAAAATAAATAGGGCCCAATTCTGGCCTTAGTTACATAGGTTCAGCTCCTACTGAAGCTAATTGGAGCTGAACACATGTAAGTGAACTGGGGCCAGCCAATCACATTTTTGAGGCAGCAAACTGGCACCGATCGGGATAAAAGAGGCACCAAGTGGAAGGATATTGAAGGCACTGATTTAGCTGGAGATGGGCAGAGGCTGGATTTTCCAGGAAATTCTGTAATTCCAAATTGTTTCTGTTCCGAATCAGAATGAAAACAAAAATTTTTGAAATTTCCCATGAAACTAAATTCTGAACAAAATTTCATTTCAGGTCAATCAAAATGTTTCATTTTTGATAAAATCAAAACATGTTCCAGTATCACCCTTTAAAAACATTTTTAAAGGTTTTTTTTTCCTGTATAAAAACAATTTAATTTAGTTTTGAAAAATTGTTTTGAAAAGAAAGACTGAAATGTTTCATTCCAAAATTGTCAAAACATGATGTTTCAACATTAGTGAAATGATTCCTCTGGGGTTTCTTTGAGAAATAAATTTAGTCAAAATTGACATTTAGTTGAAACATTGCAATTTAAAAGTGGCATTTTTCACTGAAAAACTATTTTGGTGAAAAACTTTCAACCAGCTGTAGTGGGAGCAACCATTTGAAACCACTTCCTTGGGTCATTTTTATTTATAGAAAACTTCTGAGACAAATATACAAGTTTACTTCTGTTTTCTGATCAACAAAAAAATTCTACGATTCCAGAAGAACCTTAGTGGAACTATTTTTATCAGCTTTACAGACTTAGACTTAGCTTTACAGACTTAGACACATATGGCCTTTGTCGTCCATGGAAAAACTCCCATTGACTTCAGTGGGAGCTGGATCATGCACATGGAAACAGAAGAACAAATATCCACCAAGTCTGTCTGTGTTCCCTGTAGTTGCAGAAAATTCACCATATGGGATATGCCCATCTGATCCTAAGAGATGATTCCATTCATTGCTTCATAGGAGATTGAAAAAAAGATTCCAAGGAGAGCGCGAGAGACAGACTATATGATGTTGGCAGTGTCAGTATATTTATTTACATGAAAGGATAACTATTGAACAGGAGTGGCTGATTGAAATGAAACTAGCAGAAGACTTCCATAAAACAGCTGGAATCTTTAGTATTGCAGTTTTGATGGAAATACATATAAATATATTAATAAAATATGCTGAAATAAAATATCTAATTTTAGAGTGTTAAGATATTTTAAATTCTCTTTTGTAGCTCTAACACTTTTATAATCACCTCTTCAGATCAGGCAGATTTGAAAGAATTATTTTTCAAGCAATATGATCTTATGCAAAATTTATTAATTTTTTTTTCATTCTGAGAGTGCAATGCTCTATTAATATTACTTTCATTTATTTTTCATGTAACAAACAGCTCCTACCTAGAAGAAATAATCATCCTTACATAAACTTACAACATTTCATGTGTGTCCTGTATATCCGTATTAGGTCTGTGGTATATAAACTATGGGTCAAATTCTGAGAGGTGCTCTGCATTTATAATTCAGGTTCTCAGTACCTTTCAGGATTTGGCTGTCTATATTGCAGATGTATCAGTCTGAAACAATGTTCCACTATTATGAATCTGCTTCTGTGAGTTGCAGAACAACCTCAACTTCCATGATCAGGCCCTATCACATTTATTTCCTTTTCTTTTCTATTATTTAATGCACACTTTCTGACCAACTCAAGCTTTCATTAACAACATCATTCTATTTCTTATTTTCAGTGGGTTCAACAGAGGGTCTCCATACTCACACATGTCATATGAGCCTGTATTTTACATACTGATCTTTCACATGAGAAAAAAATCTGCTATTGCTTTAACCAACATTTAGCAAGGCTGCATTGGACATTACATACAGAGTGCTGTTCTTATTCCAGGTTCACTTTATTCCATGAACAACTTTAGTACCTGATCCCCTCCACCATAAAAGTAAAAGGCCCATCAGCTCATTACAGTGGCTAAATAACACAAAAGTAATAACTGGTGTAGGAAATGCTTGGTTAGTGAAAATAAGCATTCTTCCTTCCCTTCTGGGAATATCGAACGGCTGAGTTCCAGACAGCATCAACCAACCTGTGTTATGAATCCAATTACGTTTGTGTTTTTCTTTCTCACAAATGTTGGCAGAAAAAAAAGGATTCTTTTCTATTTATAAAGTGAAATTTCATTATTTTACTTACCTCTCTCTTTCCAGGAAGAACCTAGAAAAGCCCACAGTTCATGCTAGGTGGTATATATACTCTGTCCTCAGGAGAATGGGGCCAATAGGAACTTCAGATTTTCAAGAGCAGGAGAGGCAACAAGCATGCTTTAGATCTCCCTTGCACTCCCCCATGAAATTCAGAAGAACTCCACTGACGTCAATGTAGTTACACCAGTGTATATCTGACATAAGGTACCAGGCCCACTGTCTCTATCTTTGCCACTATAGCGAGGAGACATATGCCCTCCTATAGTGAGGAGGAATGCCCTCCTTCCCGACCACAAAATTAACCTCTTTTAAGTGGATTTAAAACAGCTGTTAATTGCAGAAAGTCTTTGACTTCAGGCATGGTATGTTGACTTTTATTTATGACTTCATATTCATTTTGAATATTTTAAAAAATATTGCATGTTTTAGTCATGTAAGACGCAGTTTTAAAGACCATAGTTGCCTTACGGTTATAGCAATGCTCCAATTAGCTTCACCTGGGAAGGATTGGGCCTTAATAATCCATATTTGTTTTATTATAAAGCCTCCAAGGCATATTGGTAGATAGGTACTCTATGAACAATACTAGTAGTGTTATTAAGTACATTATCCCTTCCGTTTTTTTTGGACACATAAGCAGGCATGTAAGATTTTGACAAAGCCTTCTTCTACTGACATTGCTGATTGTCTGTCTGTCTGTTTGTGTCTGATCCACCCAGATAGACAAATATTTGGCAGCAGATGTATGTAAAAGTATTTTTTAAATGGATAGTTCTATCCTACGCTGCTAGGTTTTCGTATTCCATTAAATTCCACCGCACATGATCCTTCCTGAACAAACATTTGCTGTCAATATTTGCTAATAAAATCAAGTAAACAAACTATTAGAAAATATAATTTCATTCCTTCACCCAACTAAATCCATTAAGACTTTAACACAAGTACAAACCTAAGACAAAGGGTAAGTATTTCTGAAAACATGAAGGCCTGTAGCACATTTGCATTTTAAAATTAATTGCTGACCTAATTATTTGTCAGTAGAAGCATAAATTAATCAAATATAACTTACAGTAAAGCTTTTAAACACCCACAGGATTTTTTCCCCAAGAGTAAATTGTCATAACGGTCCAGTTTGACAATCCATTCTTGCTGTCATCTCATGACTGAGGGAAGAATAGCTGGGAAATGGTACCATATGGAGAAACAAGAGAGAATGAGATACTTAGATCTCCTGTATAAAGGCACGATAAGCTAACAGTCACCAGAGGAAGTCAGGGAAGATATAGCTTTGAAAAAAAAAACCAACCCCAAACACTCTACATTCACTTAGATATAATTTATACTGCTTTCAGTTTTGTCTAAAATTCTCTGATATTAAATATGCATATTTATTAGGAAGCAAACTAAGTGTGTAATGTTTCATTTCTTATATCTCCACTGATTATGTTTTGTGCTCAGTATCACTTTTATGGAGAAAGCCTGTACTTATAGATAGGACTGAGACTTTTTTTTTCTCCTTAGGAGAGCTCAATGTATTACAAATAATATGTCACAGTCAATACCTTCATGACCTCAGGCTAAGAACATAGAGTTTAATTTCAAACATTCAGGCTTTACATGGAAAGAAAAGAGATTGAAACTTCCAGGTAACATGACCAATGAGGTACTTTCAAAGAGTACAGTGACTGGGAGAGAAATACCTCATAAGTAGATGTGTGTGAACTACTTGGCTGCTTCTCTCATTACAGTACTCAGTACTGCCTCTATCCTGTCATCATCTGGCAATGGCAACCTACAGTAAAGGATGTTTTTCTGATCATTTTGCACTCATTAAATACAGCTGTCACAATAGCGGATGCAAGAACGCATACAAAACTTTTATGCCACGTCAAAATAAAGCAGAAACATTTTAAAAAGATCTGAAACCTTTGAAGCTTTTTTTCTGAGAAATATTGAAATATTGCTTTTTGTTGTTGTTGTTTTTGACAATTGAAATTGTTCCACAGCAACACGCATTAAATCTCACTGCAGAACAAAATATCATCCATCAAAATTATAAAAAAGTAAAAAACAAAAAACCAAAAACAAAACAAACAAAAAAAGAAAACCAAAGCCAACTTCTTTACAGCATAAAGGGTTTGGTTTCTGAGGGCCTGAAGTTCTGGTTCATCACCTGATTTCTGGGGCTGAACAAACAGCAAGTTTCAAACTCTCAGGAGAGCTAACATTTACTTCTGGACCATAGGGTGAAATCTGTTCCATAATATTTCCATTTGAACTGAAGTCTCTGCTCCCAAGTTCCACATTCTGAGTAATAGCTCCCTTTCAAGCTAAGCAGCAGTAAATTCTGCAGATGTTAGACACTATTGTCACCAAAAAAATTATATATAAAAAATCACTATGAATGACTCAAAATCCATTGCACAATCTGTGGGCCAGAGACATCCATATCTTCTGCATTAATTAATTTTATTAGTAAGAAAGGAGTATAGATTGTCTCAGCTGAAGAAATACAATATCCAAAATAAACCAATGAAGACTTTGGTCACCTGGAGTTAAATGATAATAGTTATTTGCACTTCTATAGCACCTTCCTGCCTGAGGATCTCAAAGCACTTTACAAAAATTTATATATTTAGTCTTGCAACATCTCATTGGGGTAGTTATTATTCCTGGATGAGGGAACTAAGGTACAGAGAGACCAAAAGACTTGTCCAAGATTATATAGCTGATCTGTGGAAAAGCTAAAGGCAGGAACAGATCTCTGGACTCTCAGTCTCATGCTTTAAAACAAGACTTGTCTTGAGGCTGGCCTACACCAGGGATGAAAGCCTACCACTACTACCATCAGTTTAAATTCCTTCAGCTCAAATGGCATATGCCTGTGTTTCTCTGTTGAAGGGCCTAGATACTATTCCTCCTGACAGTCTGTAGTCAGGATTATTTGCTATGGGTTTGATTTTCAGTGGTAGAACTCAACTTCTACTTACTTACACATAATTTTGTGTGAGCTCTCACCACACCCACAGGAACTGTTGGCACAGCAGGCAGAATTATGAGCACATCAGTGGAAACTGATATTTGAAAACCACATCCTTTAAATGCACAGGTGAACTCACAATGCAATTTGTTTGTAATGGTATGGAAGTGCCAAATTGTTTTATTATGCTGAAAAGCTCAAACAGTGTAGGGATGTAAAAATTAGTTTAATTAAAAATCCGTTTAAACGCTCTAAAAATAGAACGTTTAGCTGGTTAAACGCTGTGGGGGAGGCTGTGCTGGGCTCAGCTCCTCATTGCCAAGTGAGAGGTGCCTAGCTCCTCCCCCACACTGGAATCCACACCTTACCGCCACTTGCGGGGACCCAAGCCCAGCTGCGGCTCCCCCCCCCACATGCACTGGGCTCTGTGCCTCCCTGCAACTTGCCCCCTGCTGGGCTGCGGGCTTCCCTGTCAGCGAGAGCTGCCCAGTTGCTCTCACTGGCGGGGAGCCAGCCTAGCTGCTGCTCAATTCCTCCCCCAGTTTAAACGGTAATGAGCTGTTTAAAACGTTTAAACAGCTGATTGCCATTTAAATGGTTAACCTTTTACATCCCTAAAACAGTGGAGGATCTCAGAAGCAGCATGGCTAGTAAATAAACAACCAGACCCCTGATCTCTAATGCAATCAGAGTTGCTGTGATTTTGGGAAGCTATTAACTCTTAGCTGGCCAGATTAGCTCTTCCCTGCTCGCTTTGGGTCCCAATTCTTTCCCTTCTTGCTGGCCAACAAAGCTGGCTCCTGCAAAGTCTGTGCTCCTTCTCCCTCACTGCCTACCTCCCAGCTGGCTACTTAATCAGCTATTTTCCCTGCGTTGAATGAGTTCTTTTTTCCCTCCTTCCCCAGCCTGAGTCCCTCCCTCAAATTGAGCCACTCTGCCTAGCTCAGATATTATCCCCTACATGAGTGTCAGAGCCCTCCTCTGACCTCAGAGAGAGAAAATTGTGCCCTCCTTCATTTTCTGGCTTGAGGAGAGGAGGGAAAATGGAATGGTTCCTTCTTCAGAAGGAAGGTGGGTAGCAGTGTGTGTGTGTGTGTGTGTGTGTGTGTGTAGGGAAGGGGGGAAATGAAAGTGGCAGAATGCCCGTAGGGTGTATGGAAGAATATGTGTGCATGTCTGAAAGGGGTGATAGAGGTAGAGCGGGTGTGTGGAAGGCACATTAGGGCTACAGAATATTTGATAAGTGAGAATGGGAGATGGCGTGGAGAGAGGCAGAGTAGTTTGGGTAAGACTGAAGGGGAGGAGAAGGCAGAGAGCCCAGCGGAAAGAGTGAGACACTGAAAGGAAAGGAATAAGAGACAGAGGAGGAAGAGAGCATGCGGGGAGGGAGGAAAAGAGAAACTCAAAGAATATGGGAAAGGAGGAAGAGAACACAGCACAAGAAGAGAGAGGCTGGGGCAGAATAACAGGGAGGGGACAGTTTTAACGGTACAGGTAAATTAGTCTGAAGGAAAAACACTGAGAAAAATTGAGGAAAAGATATACCATGGTATAATTCAACATAAGGAAGAGAAAAGAGAATAAATGCAAGAGAGAGACCCAGTACTTGAAAGGTAATTGTTTCTATTACTCCACAAAAAGCTTATCACCAAAACATACATAAACAAACTTTGATTCTATTCATACACATTCAGATCTTTTGATCAGTCCACAAAACCTGATTCCTGTCCAGGTGCCAGAATCATATTATCCAGGCAGCTCGCTCTCCTGAAGCTGGCACAGCAACAGTCAGGGCTGGCCCTCGATCATCTGGCACCCCAGGCGAGGAGCATCTATGGTGCCCCTCCCCCCTTCTGTTGGCACCACCCCATCTCCCCCCGTACACTTTCACAATAAAACAAGATTCACAATATCGCAGCTGAATTCTCACTTCACTTTATTCTTAAATCTTACCGACTGATTGGCGATGCCTTACCCCTTATATACTCAAAGGGCCTGGCTGACAACACTCGAGGAGGTTCGAGGAAAATGTAGTTCTCGGAAAGTCTGGAAGGTTCCACAAGATTCTACAAATGTCCAGAACATTCTAGGAGGTTAGTGAAAAATGAATCCACATACAGAATACCTGCAGCATTTTACTTCAAACATTCTATTTTCCCTTTTGTCACTAACAACAGAAACAGCACCCTGAGCCTAGCAGCCCCAGTGGTTGCTGGGTCGCCTGCCCCTAAATATGGCCCTGGCAATTCTGCCCCAACATCCCACACCTGGCTGCCTGCTCCAGCACTCGCAGAGCTGTACTTGATTTCTTGCTTAACACTACCACTCCTCGTATCCCCAGGTCAAATCCTCTTGATGTCTAGGGCAGACCCTGTCATTTGGCCTCCAAAATTCATTTGCAGACTAGCTAGTAATCCTTAAATCTGCCCCTCAGTGCACAGTTACAGTTACTAGGGTCAAACCTGATGATCTTATTGAGCTTTGATTCATTCCCCTGGTTTCAAAGAGACTTTGGCTTGAACAAAGAATGTAAGACTGGGACCACAGATAGGTTGTTCAGTGTGAAAATGACTTCATTTTAAGAGTTTTGTTGTTTCCTGCTTTAAAGTTTTACTGTTCTGTTTCTCTCATTGAAATACACAGAAGGAAACTGTACATCAAACACATAAAGGGTTTCAACTTTTAATTCCTACCATGTATTTTGGTAAGAGGAATTAAATGTCAAAACACAAAAGCAATAATACATTAAATGGTAAAAACATATTATCAACTCATTTTGTTATTTTCAGATTGGGGGAATTGAAATAAAAGGGCAATAAGGTCTTTCTTTGACATTACATGAAATGGAAAGGCACATTTGTATCTTTTTGTACCTTTTACAAAATGAATACACTGGTAATCAGGCCCATTCATTTTGGAAAAGGAGATCATACTTTAGGTCTATAGTGTATTTTGCAAGGATGTTGAGAAAGCATCCTAGTGGAAAGTGCCATATGAAATCAACAGTGGGTTAAAGTAGTTATTCCCCATGATGATGATGTATGGTTGATTTGGTATAATCCTTGAGGAGAAACAAAACCCTCTAGTGTGGGGGATCCATAGCTTCACATTTCACTCACATCAGTAGAAACAAAGTGTGCAAATTATGCACCTGGTAACTTATAAGGAGACCCATAGGAAAAATAACATATATACTTTACTTAGATAATAAGCTCTTTAGGACAGGAACCACCTTTTTGTGATGTGTTTGTACAGAGCCAAGCACAATAGGCTCCTGATTGCTACTACAATACAAATTATTATTATTATTACTACTAATAATATGCAGATGCAAAACTATGTCACTGAGCTCCAATAATTGGTGCAATGTTTTATTTCTGAGCCCGACATTAGCACCCTAGATACCATGGTGAGTGGCTCACCAGAAGTACATACATAGATTTGTGATAACACTCTCTTAGGATAGTGTCTTTCCATCAGGTTAGAAACTAAGGGTGAAATTCAACCCTCAGATATGCACACACTCCCACTGGAGTTATGGGAACTCTGTATATGCATCTGAGGACAGACGTTGGCCCTATAGATGGGAAATCTCTTATTTTAAGAACAATGGACCTATGCATTTAAATTTTTTACTAAAGAAAAAGTAGTTTTGAAAATTCCACATAAAATAAACTTGTTTGCATTAAGTGAAATTAATATAATTGTATTAATTGCAAAAGAACTGCAGAAACAGAAGTGAGCCGTGAAAGCAATAAATGTTGCTAAAATGGTGTGGGGAGACAGACCAGCAATATCCCATATTAGACCATTACGCCAGCTCTGTTTTAGAGGTTGCCAAATCTAAGAGCATCTCCATCAGAAAATACATGATTTATATGGTAATCATCCATTGATACATATCCATATGTTTGTTAAATCAAAACCGTCACAAAGTTCCAGGGGCCTGATTGTCATTTACATGAAGACAGATTTATATTGTTCTGGCAATATAAAAGGGCCTTAAAGGGTATAAATGTAAATGCAAAAGTTGTGTAAAGAGGCCTTAGCATAAAAGAAAATCAGACCCCAGAGCTTCAAAACTAAAAGACTATGTTAAAATTCCAGAAAATTAAACTCAAAGCCAAACTCCAGATCCACCAACAGTATTAGTCCTATATATGGAAAGGCTCTCTGAGCAGTACAATCAGGAGATTGGTGTTCTGTAAATAGCACATCAAGCTAGCTGGCAATACATTGCAGGGCACTGACTTTAATGGAGCTACACCAGCTAAGAATCTGGCCCAATGTAAAAATGAAATATGTATTATAGAAAAGAGTAAAATAGACTTTTTGTTTTAGTGTAACCTCTGAAATTCTTGACTTTTTAAATTTAATCTAGGGTCCTTTACTTATGTATTAATAACTTCTGTATTTCTTCATTTCTTGTTTCTTTTGTATAATTATATTATAATGATAATATAAAGATAATTTTAAACTCTCAGAAAAGGAAAAAAAAAGAAAAGGTAATCTTTCAAGGAAGTATATCAGCATTAATTCATATTAATATTGGCGACTGAAGCCATTACAATGGTGAAATATGTATTTACATATTTTTAAAGAACCCTTAACTGCATATATTTATATATTCTTTGTGTCTAAGAAACTATAAAAGCTATTTTTGTGCCTGTGTGGTCTATTATTTAGCTACATAAGCTTCCACCTAAAATGGATATTATTTACCAATGTAGATTTCAGCACAGTCTCAAACTCCATATGACGTGAAGTCATCACATTTATTCATTTGTTTAGAAGAGTAGACATTTGATTTTTTTTAAAGAAAGTAAAGAAGCCTCGTTCACATTGTGACCAGTCAAAATGTATTTTACAATAAAAGATGATTTTGACTTGTAAGGAAAGAAGAAACCAAACTGGCAAATTCTATTTTCAGTCTTGCATTTCTACACTGGAGAAATGGATAAAACACATTTATTTTTAATTTACAAAAATACATTTGTCCCAGGCTGAGCCCTATCCTACCATGTGTCCTCACAAAGGCAGAATGTCATGACTAAGTTATAAACTCCCTGAAAACAGACTCTTTGATAGACATTATTGTAGACCCTTTACCATAGTGGCATGAATTCTCTTGTAGAATAATGTACCGTAATTATATGGATTTCCTTCTTTCCAATTTAGAGCTATGCTTCCCTCACAGTAGTTGAATGGAGAAGCTGCAGACAACTAGTTGACCTAAAAATTCAATTAGCATGACATCTTGGTGCAAATAAGGAATTTGGATCAATGCCTAGTTAGATCAGGCCTATTTCTAGTGCACTGAGTAAAAAGAGCAAATTTTTATAGCCTAGTTTAATAAGTAAGAAGTGTCTCTCTCACCTGCTCACACTCTGAATTGTCAGTCTCATTCTTTGTTCCTTTGCATGCAGCTGTTGTCAGTTTCTGAGTCACAGAACCACTTGCAGGAACGGCTCTAGAGAATTTGGGAAGAAAGGAAAGAAAAAAGAAGCTGCAAATTTTTTTTAACAGAAAAAGGAGAACATAAAGAAAAGAAAGGTGTTCTCAAATATGTAGCCTGCAGCCTTGTCAGGTAACATTTCTTTAGATGGTTTTCTCTCCCCTTCCTCACCCCAAATTCTCTCTTCATCATTTTTTTAAACATCTCTTCTGGAATGGGGACATGAAAGTGAACTGTGGGTCAAAGGCAAGAATTAGAGGTTGCTGGAGCTACTGTCTGATGGCTTTACTTTATCTTGTGTCCAAGCCTTTGCCAGTCAGCAGGTACCATAGGTTATCCATTCCAGTCACATCGTTTCCTGCTTGATGACAAGCATCAAACCTTCATCCATCACATTTACATTTCAAACTGTCACATTGCTGCGATTGATTAATTATTTAGCAGCCCTTGGCCACATGTGAGCCTTACTGATCTCATGTATCACGTAGAAGGTCCATTAAAAAAAAAAACACCTTAATCTTTATTTGTGTGCATTTGTAGCTAAAATGAAATACATGCATATTTAAGCCTCTGTGTGCATTAATGCATATTTATACACCTATCTGTATACATATATATTTGTATCTACATACAGATGTAGAAATACATATGCACATGGATTAGAACCTTGCTAATCAGATCTTCAGCAAACCACAATGAGAACAGGTTTCTGTGTTTGTAGTTTACTGAAAGACAGGTCAGTGGGATCTTGCAGATGTCCTGGGCCAGGACCACGGCAGGAAACATCCTCCTCCCTGTGGGCCAATAGGAGAGGATTACATTATCTGCTGGCCCCATCACTGGCACTCAGCAATGGAACATGTTAAAGGCTTTTGCAGTTAGTTAGCAATGCTTATGCTTCCCCCTCACTACTGGCAGAGGGTGGAAGAGTGACTTTGTGGAACTGGATTGGGAATCAGGGGATCTGGTTTCAGTTCTGGGCTCTGATAAGGCTTTCCTGGGGAAACTCACATCACCTCTCTATTCCTCATTTGTGAAATAGAAAGTCAGGGATGTTGTGAAGTTAAATCCACCAATGTTTGTGAGGCACTCAACTACTCTGGTGATGGGATGGTATAGAGGTACCTAGACAGACAGGCTTCTACTAGCCCGTTAAACTCATTAATCTGCACTGGTGCTTCCCAATGTTAGTGTGAATTTATATATGAATTAATAAAACAGAAAATTTGGAGCAGTGCAATGGATCTATTGGATTTTTGGCTTCTGGGACTATAGAGAAAATCTCATGGATTCTAATGCAATCTATTAGAATTTCCACTAGGAAAATAAAGGTCCAATCTTGTTGTCCTTTTGCAGGTTGGATGGCATCCATGATTTATCTTAATTCTACTGTGAAGCTGTATTTGAGCTACTAAAATTCAATTCAGAGCTCTCCATTTTGAATAGAGGTGGAAACCGTAGGTATATGTATAGGTGCTTATGTTTGGAAAGTTTAGGGAATTTCAGATTTGGTATCATTTCTTATATTTGCGGCACCTCTAGTCCTTCTGCTTTTATAAGACAAGACACTTCCCTGGCCCTCTGCTCACGCCCCTCCTCCACACAATGGTTCCCACCTCAGCACGCTCTAATGCTCCCCTGGTCCTCTAGAGTTGTCTTGGCATTCTCCCATATTCTTAATATTCTGCCAAAAGAAATATATCTCTAAAAGAAACGACTATAAGAAGAAAACAAGGTTAGTGAATTATTTCTCTATAGGAGGAGATGTGGTTCCAGCAACAAGTTTCTTAAATCTTCTGGCATCAGGGGCATCTTTGAGATACAACATGGCAACAAACAGTTTATTCTTTGAATTCTAAAATTAAAACAATATTTCAATCACTCTCCTGATTTTTTAAGATTTTAGTATGGATGTAACCCAAAAAACACATACAGTGTGAGTTATTTTGGATTGCTCTTTATTTCAGGAATTTCAGACCTCATCCAAAGTTTGTTAAGGACAATGGGAGACTCTCCAGTCACTTAATGTGCTTTGGAAGAAGCTCTTGGAGACAACTGTTCACACTGTATTTACTTCTGCACCACTTATGTTTATGACTTTGTCCACCAAATTGTTCACATGAATGTAATATCATGCCTCCTTGCACAGACTTTCTTTAAATGTACATAATTGTACAGGTTTTATGTTGGTGTTGAACATATCTCACTATGTGAATAGGATAGGTATTTGGGTGGGTTGAAAATTTTCTGTCAAAACTCTTTGGAGCTTTGAAATAGCGTTGATATGCGTGAACTTCATATAGAATTACATTTTTACTTCTGCATTGTATGCTTACAAAAATACTAGTGTTTGGACAATAAACCTTGAACAATAACAACATTTCAGAGTCTGTTAGGGATGGCAATACACTGTTTTGTTCATACTGAGGAATTAGCTGGCCCAATCCCATTAAAAACATTGAAATTAAAAAACACAGTCAGTGGAAGTTTTGATCGAGTGAGGACTGGAGGATTTGGCTGCACACCAAAGAGAATATCTATGATAACCATAAACAAAATGAAAAATTGTAAAAAAAATTGTGTTGGGAGATGTCTGCATCCTGACACTTTCAAATGAGAGGGACCCTGTAATTTGGCAAGAGGAGAGGTATTTATGAAGTTGCTTTGGCTACTGCTCCAAATAGCTGCACCAATTATTTAGGTTGTTAGCCAAATACAATCTCCACCCTAAATGTAAGTACAAAGAAGAATTTCATTTTTCTTTTTGTCTCTTCTTTTCTCTTTCTCCACTTTTCTCTAGCTCTTTTTGTCTTGCTCTGTCTCTTCCTTTTAACCCCACTCTTTTTGAGCTGAATACATTTTTTTATCCATTGCTCTCCTAGACTCTCTCCTTTCAAGTGCACCCGCTTTTAGGCACCTTCGAGATCTGGTGCCTTATTCTGTCTCTTGCTCCAAAGAAAAGACTTTGAAGCCCTTTTCATATGGCTCAATGTAAGGCATATAGAAAGTTCCATTTCTGTTTGTATTGTATGGCTGAGCTATGACTAAGGAAAAGCACTTTAGCTATATCAGAAAATGGTTGCTGACTTTGTGGTGCAAATTGTACTGGCCTTTACTATGTGGAGGTTACAAGAGGTGTACACATTCCTGCCCTACCATATATGTTCTCCAAGATCCCAGTCCTGCAAGTTGACCAAGTAAGTGGATCACTGTGTCTGCTCAGAGGCTGACTGACTCCAGGTTTAGAGGGTTGGAACCCAGATTTGCACCTTGGCATGCAAAAGGGAGAAGATGCTGTGGTATGCACAGGGAACTGAGGTAACAATGTATAGTCCTCTTTGTGTCCAATACACTTCAGCCATTTTGACAAAAAAAAAAACCCAGTTATTTCTGTCTGATTGCAGTTATTCCAAGCGATTTACACGGCTGTCATTGCCCTATGAGGAATTCCAGTGATGCAATACTGAGTAATAATCATAATAATTAAAATTGTGAGTAATTTCACATACACCCTCCCATGGTTAAACACAGGTGATGATATCGATTATAGCCATAATGAATACAATAATAACTAAACACAAAGTGTACAACAATGGAAGTCACTGCAGTTTGCATGGGTATTTGAATGCTAAAGTCATCACACAGTAAATGTAAAAATTAAGGCCAGATTGTGAACCTCTTACTCACATCACTGAGTAGTTACATGAATAATTTCACTGGCACTACATGAGGAGCACTACATATAGTATTCAACATGAGTAAGGGTTTCACAATCTGGCCCTTGATGCTATAAATTAACTATTTCAATGTCCAAAATTAAAAGAAGCTCTATTAAAAATAAGCTCTGTGTCTAGTGTGTTAAGGATACAACTATTATAAATGTATCTAATCTCCTAAAATTACTTTTCTTTTTACAGATTTTATTTAACCAGAAATGTATCTTATTAGTAGATAAACTTGTCTATCTTATCTATGTATCTTCCTACCTACTCATCCATTGATCTTAAATTGGGGGAAGGGAGGAGAATAAGAGAGCAAGACAGAATACATTAGACATAGTGTGTGTGGATAGTATCATATAGACAATAATAGCTGCAAGGCCTCTCATCTCTTTGTTTTTGCTTACTTCATCTCTTCATGTTCACAGTTAACAAGCTTGTTCTGTACAAAAAATATAAACATAGCAATTAGTTCGTCATAGGTGTGTCTAATTTGTATTGTCACAAATAAAAAGCAAAAACACCACTTAATCTTTTTATCTGGGCTTAATGAGATCAGGAAAGTATTTTCATAATTGAGAAGAAAGATTTTTGTTTTTAATAAAATCTTTTAATGTGAATTAAGAAAAAAATAACACAGGCACCTTACTATGAACACTTCTGTAAAATGACAAACCCAATAATAAATAAAAACAATTAGATTATGAGTGGGCTTCTTACTTTACAAAGATTAAAATATCTAAACATAATAACTCTGATTACTTTACAGGATTACACACAATCTGATTCTAGGTCACACCATTTTGACTGAATAAATAATAATCAGGGTACCCTGCCATTGCCATTAATGAACAAGAGCCTCAACAATCAATGATATGCCAGCTATAAAAACAGATCAGGGCAATCAAGTGCTTCTTCAGCTTAGCTGTTACGCTCTGGCCTGCCTCTGCCATTTTGAAATGGATGAGGAATGCACATATTGCTAATGAGAAAGGTTAGGAAGCTGATTTTTATTTATACTATTAGAAATGGACAGTTTTTACCTTAATAACTGTAACAGGATAGCTGGCCCATTAAATGAAATTGGGCTCAAGGCCAAATTGGGTTCCAGTCCAGGTACACCATAGTTTGGTGTAATGAGGTGTGAGAGGGAGGGCTTCCTCTGGGAGTTATAAATCAGAGTTCAGAAGCCCAAGATGGGAGTTCAGAACCCAGAATCCAGTGTCATGAGAGAGAACTTAGTGGGAGAGTTCAGAACCCAGTGTTTAGAAAGGGAGAGTCCTGAGAGTAAAGAGAGCTCAGAGGAAGAGCGGAGCTGGGCTGAAAGCTTCAGGGAGGGGATATGCCTGACGGAGCGAGCGGAGAGAGTTACCTGGTTGAATAGGGGAGGCAGATGAGGCTGGAAAAAGTGGAAGGCAGTCAGGGGGTCACCTATAAACTTCCTCGGGTCAGGCTGCAGGCTGACAGCAGCAGAGGGAGATTCCTGCTGGCTCCCCAAGAGAGCTGAAGACTGGGGAATGATAGAGGGGTGAGTCCACTAATGTCTCCACGCAGAAGCTGGAGAAGCTACCTGGAAAGTAAACAGGGTGGGGTGAGGCATGGTGAGAGATGCTGGAGCGATACCTGAGAGCTGGGACATGGTGAGAGATGCCAGAATTATACTTGATGTTGGACTGTTGGGATGAATGTGCTGTTTGGACTGTGCTGGAAGGATTCCGATTAACGGTGGTGAGACTTAATAAATACCCCCTTTCACCAAAGGGCTGTTTGTGGACTCTGAAAGCCATACTGAGTTTATGTGAGGAATTGAGAGAAACTGAGGCAAGGGGCCACTTGCAGAGCTGCCATGATGGGGCACCCGGGAGGCAGCCACACCTCTCAGTAACCATAGTTCATTGTTGATAAATGTCTCAATCTCAACCTATTTTCAATCTTTCTTGGGAAGAACTTTTAAACATTATATATATGTCATGGAAAGAGAAGATTTGCCATACCAGTCCAACCATAAAATGGCAATGATCAGTACATGATGCTTCAGTGGAAACAAAGGAAACAAAACAAACAACTAATGGCCAAACCAATTGTGCTATGTTGTTGTCCATGGAGAACAAAATTCCTTCCTGACTCTCCCAGGTGTTTAGCTTATACATAGAAGCCAGAGAACTGATTTCTCTTACTTTGTTAGCTAATATAGCAGCAAATATGGCCCTAACTTGTATTCCCTGCACACCCAGAACTCCCATTAAAGTCAGTGAAGTCTTAGGTGTGCAAGGAATACAGGATTGGGCCCATTAATTATGGTAATAAAATTAGTGAATGCTCTTTTCCACCAAGCAGGCTTATTTGTCTGAATGGCCACCTGTAGCAGTAAATTCCACAAGATGACCATGCACAGCACAAAGTATTTCCTTTTATTGCATCGAAATGTACTACCCTGTGCCATTTAATTTCATGGAGTGTCCCCTTGTTTACATGTTATGTGACAAGGAAAAAAAAGGAGCTCATGAGTTGTAGTTTAATTAATCACACCTAATTAATCACATCTCCAAGTGCCTAGGGTAAATACTATATTGAGAAAAGGATTCGTTGGTATGCCTTTCATTTAGCAATGTTGATCCAAAGAAAAGAACGTCACCCAACTTTATTAATCTTAATAATCAGCCAGTATCTAAAATACCTAAGTAATCAGCAACACGTACAATCCAGGAAGTTAAGAATCAAAATCAGGGAAGACTCATGTGGGTTCAGACAGACAAGAAAGTTTTCACTATATGATAGTTAAAGGCAGGAATGGTCTGTTCTGTATATGGGGAAAGAAAGGAAAAAGTCTAGTAGCTGTACTACCAAATGCAACCTAAAACTTCGTTTCCCTTCCTTGATGATGGGCAATGACATCAGGTCTATAAAAGCTGTCTGAGGTGTTTGTTATACCATATAAAATATTCACTACACAGGAATAATTTGCACAGGAGACTGGAAACTGAAAAGTTGTCCTAGGGATTCCCTGGCATCATTGTCTCAGGAAAGGAAAAGAGAAAAGCATTGTCTCCAAACTGATTGATCCCCTCAAACCCATGTGGTTTTGGTGGGGTTCTATGTTTCTCAAGGCCTCCATTGACTACTGCTCCCAGAACCCTCCCTCTTCTGAGAGGGTCCTCCTTCCCAGAAAGATATGTCAGGCTTAGCTTAGGTAGAGAATCCCTGCAGGAGGGACAATTTCTGTGGAGGGTAGTCATCCCTGTTCTCTTCCCATGCTTGTCCCATCTCCTATCTTAGATAGTTATGTGGTTCCCACTACCAAAAGACCCTGAGAATTTACAATTATAGGGGACTGAATCTTCAGCCTCTTTTCATGCGGCGGGAGGAGGGGGTGCAGAAATTTCCCTTATGGAAGAATTCCAGGGAACCTCAGTCAGAGGAAAGTTATTTTAATGGAAATAACCTATGAAGATCACAGACTGGCATCTTGTAACTTTCATCTAACAGAGTGCAGAGGTGAAATGAATCCTGAAATTCAGATAATGAGTTACGGTTTTCTTGGTGTAATTTCATTAGCTGGAATGGTCTTACTCCAAGGCTGAATTTGATCGAATAAGTCTATTAAAAATAACACCATCTTGTCTGTGGATAAGATCCTACTACCATCCTTAAAATGGGCTGTAGCAAACTGTGGTTGTGTATTTCCCCTATGCACAGAGAAGGCCTAAGGTACCATTGGGCACAATCTTTATAGATAAGACACCTTTCCTAGGAAGATTCAGAACCAAATGTTTTGAAAAAGGAAATCATATTATTCTCTTTGGTATATATGTTCTAGAGTCCTGAAAATTCTAAGTAAGGAGATACTGGATGTGACTCCATAGTTGAGACTGAGCTGAATTTTGCACTCAAAGCAGAGATTCAATATTATAGTGACTGATTTTTGTGATTACCTATGCAATGGAGAACCATTTTGTATTTGCCTTCACATGAATTAATGGCATAGTTGCTGGTAACTGAAAGATCCTGTAAAGAAGAAATATGGCATTCAGTGGTCTAATGTGCAGTTAACTGGCTCTCTGGGAGCACAAAATAGTCTGTAAAGTAGTAGTAACTGCATTTAGCTTTTTATCTGTGGATTAGCTGATTTTAGAGACAGCTTCCACTCTGGATCTGAAAGGACCCAGTTACAACACCCCATTATCACATCTGTGAAGTCTATGAAGGGAAGTGTTTATTTCCTTGCCTTAAATCTTATTTTTTTCAGTTTTTAAAAATCAGAATCCAGTAATTTCTCTACCGGAAGAGTAATATAGCAGTGAATTATATGTCCGTACTGCAGTTTGGATAAGTAATAATGGATAAAGTCAATACTAACAAAGCGAGTTAAAAATTCAGTCAAACACACATAGCAGCAATTGTACTCCAGAGCAACCTCCTTGAGAAGTTTAAGTCTTCATGGAAATAAAGTTTTGAAGCACAATAGACTTAGATAAAAAGCTATGTATGTGTCTTCTATGTGCCTTTAAATTCTATTAAAATCAAATCTGACTCAACTCATTCAGATCAGACCTGTTATCAACAACACATGGTCTCAGGAGACCAACATTTGTCCAGTTAGGGCTTCCTTCATTAATCGTCCAACATCAAGCAAGCCAAATCCAAATCTGTGGAGAAAAAGCAATTAGATATTTTAAGCAGTGATAAGAACACCACAAATAATCAATTTCTATGGCATTAGCGGCTACCTGGTCCAGGAAAAGTCTATAAAAGCTAGAATTTATTGCAGAACACCAGAAAGCTTACAGAGCATTGATTCTTAGTCGTATGCATAGATTGCTGGATTTAAAGAGAAATCCCTAATGATTCTTACCTTGAAGTTTTTTGTTTTGTTTTACTTTTTAAAAAGAAAACAGGGGTAAAGTGTCCATAAAGGCAAAACTATAGCAAAATGAATGTCTAATGACTGTTATACAACATTTGTTTACCTTTCACAAGATCAGGCAACTAGCAACTGTTTGGTAGCAATTAGATGTAATTTAACGCATGGAATCTCATACAAGAGGAGCAGCTACGTACAATTCTAATGTACTATGCTTACAAACATATTTATTCTACTTATTTTTAAGGTGTTTATTTTACCTGAAAAAAGAAAAGGACCAGAAACCATTTTTGCATGTAATCAGAACATAGATCAGTTTCCTTTAAAGTCTACTTTCTCCCAATTATTAAAGTTCATAGTTTTATCAAAGTTATCAAAGTTCAAACAGTTTTTAATCCATATTAACTAGAGAGAAAAACATTCTTAAATGTTTTCAAAATAGAATCTTCACAGATTTTTGAACAATATTATTTTTTCCTCTGGAATTATTTAGCTGCAATATCTCATGGGAAATGATTTCTAAAAATAGATGATTATTATAAAAGTTTAAATTTGAATTAAATTATCATTTAAATACTGAAAATGCTTGAGTGTTTGAGAGACAGTAAATATAAGTAACATGATACAGTTTTACTAATCCTAAAACAAATTATTATGAAAATATGACAGCTAAGGTTCCAATCTTGAAAACACTTAAGAACTGGTGTAGTTTTGTGAATGCATGTTGTGTCATTGGGTAAAACTATTCCATGTGTAAAGTTACTCCATTATGTGTTTGCCAGACTGGGAGCTAAAATATTATGGGTTTGAACTACTTTTATTGAGGAAAAAGTTAGACATTGATTATTATTGAAAACTAAGAAATCTGTCTTTGGATCCAGGATCCTAAAAATTATTATGATATGAAGAATTGGGTTGCTGCCATACATGGGTGATTACTGAAATCCAAACACAACTTGAGGAAAAAGAGAATGAATTAATAAAAAAAAGAGTTATCAAGATAATTA